>NC_056428.1:5030000-10030000 GCF_905147365.1 Aricia agestis | reverse complement strand
TTCTGTAAGAAAATTAAGAATTATTTCAAGATATCATCAGTGCTTAGACAATATTGTTAATCAATAGGGTATTTGGCCGATTTAGAATTTCTATCTTGAATTACTTGGTTATGATCAAGAAGTTCACCGAAAGTATTTTTTTTAAATACGTATTTCGTGAGAAACATGCAAATAAAAATTCAAAATTCAAATACGACGCCGAAATGCTATATTCAGCAATATGGCTTCGCGCTTTGTAAGTGACGTCACGATCGTGTAAACTGTAAACCAATTTAAGGCTGCGTTTCCACTGAAGCAGAGCGGAGCTTAGCGGTGCCCGAATTGACCAATCGTGCTATTCCAGCGGAATGACAACGAAGATTTCGAGAATGGTGATTGGTTAATTCGGCACCGCTAAGCTCCGCTTCAGTGGAAACGCAGCCTAATATGTGGTGCAAACGAGTTTACTCGCCTGTGACGTCATCATGACATTAGCCAATCCGGATCGTTTCCCAATAAGTGACGCGAGGAACAAAAAACCAAACATATTTTTTTGTTTTTGGATATATTATTTGTTATTATTATTACTAGCTATGTACGGTTCACGGACACGTACAGTGAACTTGTACGGCTCGGTATGACATTGACCGGCACGTTTGAACTTGTATAAATTTATGCATTTACGACGAAATATAGCAGAGCAATAGCAGAGCATTAGCAGAGCAACAGCAGAGCATTATCAGAGCAACAGCAGAGAATTAGCAGAGCAACAGCAGAGCAATAACAGAGCATTATCAAGCATCAAGAGCGTATCATTTAACACCTATCATCAGCATCAGCATCTCTATCAGCATCAGCATCTCTATCAGTATCAGCATCATCCAGCATCCAGCATCCAGCACCCATCAACTGTAGGACACAACCCCTACATTTTGGTCCTTCGAAAGGAGTAAGAATCAACGCATCTGTGGATCATCAGGAACATCACCTATCAACATGAAGCATTGAGAAGAAACTATAAGGAGAAACATTGTTACTGCGAGGAACATCACTTATCATTTGGTGTTTTTTATTGTCATGATACGGTAGCGAATCGGCTCAACCGGTCTCCCACAAGCGGGTCGCCCCGGAAGAGTTGAGACAGAACGCACATACTGTAAAGACTCTTAATACACTAAATACATCCATCATCTGTAGGAGACAACCCCTACATTTTGGTCCTTCGAACAAGGAATCAATGCATCTGAGGATTATCAGGAGCACAACCTTCCAGCCATCAGCAAGACACATTTATAAGAAGATCATCTCATCAAGCACAGCGGCCCAAAACGTTCAGCACAACATCATTACTACGAAAATCAATCAATATTTGGTGTGTTTTCTTGTCTTGATACGGTAGCGAATCGGCTCAACCGGTCTTCCACAAGCGGGTCGCCCCGGAAGAGTTGAAACAACACGCACACACTGTGAAAGACTCTTAACACCCTAAATATATCATCCATCATCATGCAGGAGTTACTGGCACGTTAGAGCGCTATAATTAAGGAGATCGAGAAGATCCACATCAATTATAAAAAGGACTCCGCAATTAGAAAAACGCCGGAATACTTTCAAAAACGCATTGCGGCAATAGACAACTTGTGGGGTGAATTTGAACTAAACAACAAAACACTGCAGGGAGTCGAAGACAAATCGTCAGAATATTTCAAGAAAGACATCTACTCCGAGGTAAAGCATTTTTACACAACATTCAGAGCCACCGTGACAGTGGATTCAGAAAGGCCTGCGACACCAACAATCTCGCAGCTTTCAACTCCCTCGACTTCCAAGGAAAATGCAGGAACTCAATTTCAAATTCCAAAAATTAATTTTGAACAAGTCAAACCTCGACTGGACTATCAAGAAATTTTGCTACAGCAGTACGCCAATTTTCGGGCACTAGAGCGGCAATTAAAACGTATCAGCGAACAAAACATCGAAGAGAAATGGGAGATCGAGGACGAGCTGCATAACATTCAACAGCGATGGCGTAACATCGACGAACTTCACCTGCGCATAGACATTTTATCATCGGGAACCGACACCGATTACGAGGAAGCATTCACCGAAATAGAGTCAAAATATATCACCGCGAAAAGAAGTTTAAATCAAAAATTATGCTCTAACGCACATGTACAACAATCTTTGCCCCAGATAGATATACCAATATTTACTGGTAATTATGAACAATGGCCAACATTCCACGATTTATATACCGAAGCAATACATAATAACAAATATATCACTGACGCGCAAAAAATGCAGCATTTAAAATGTAAAGTTAAAGGGGAGGCGGAGCGCATAATTCAACATCTTCACATATCAGCAGAAAACTACGAGATCGCCTGGGAAATTTTAAATCACCGCTACAACAATCCTCAGCTGCTTTTCACCAAACAAGTTGAAATCCTTCTCAGTCAACCAACCATTCACAAACAGTCATCTTATGAACTGAAGAAGCTCTACGACACTACTACCGAATGTATTCACGCCATCCATAATTAGGGAGTGGATACTAACAGCTGGGATCCGCTATTGGTCCACATTCTTTGCAAAAAATTGGATGTGGACACCTACACCAACTACCAAGAGTCCCGCAAGGAGCCACGGTCTATTCCTACACTTGAAGAGTTCATGACATTTATCGAGAGCAAGTTTACAGCCTTAGAGCCTATTCAGCACAGGGAAAAGGAAAATAACATCACAAGCAAACAAGTTTATCAAGCACCGAGATCGTCAAATTATAACAAAAACTCGACATGGTCGCAATATCAAAACGACCATTCCCAGAAAGGACAATATCAAGCCTTTGTAACATACAGACAAAAATCATGTGTTGTATGTAAGGCATTCCACGATCTCTACATGTGTACAACATTTTTTAACCTATCAGGCAGAGAGCAAATAGAGATTTTGCAAAAACATAATATCTGCATAAATTGTCTCTACACGCATCATAATAGACCATGCATATCAACGCGGCGTTGCAAGCAGTGCAATTGACCGCATAACACGAAAATTCATGAGTCAGTCGTGTACTCAAACAGCAAACTGCAAACATCGCAGAACGTGGACGTGTGGCGGTCAACATCGAGTACATCGCTCTCAACAACAGACGCTCCAAATTCCAGCAAAACACCGAAACGTCACTATTCATATGCAATATTAAAACAAGAAGAAAATGTATCCAAGAACTGGGAAATCAAGAACAACAGCAAATAGTCATCAGATAGCCTCAAACAGTTTATTCATCAAAATGAGTCATTGGGTCACATACGTAAAGAAAATGACACCACAAACAGCATTATTGTCCCAGGTCAGGACTCGACTGTGAAAGGAGACACCTTTACGTTGCTGGGACGTCACAACTCGAACAACATCAATATCAAAATGCAACATCAGCAAGGAATTATGCTACCTACAACATCAACATTGAATAACTTTATTAATACATCGGTCTCCATACCTAGCACAAAAAGACACGATGGAGTGTACGGGACCATACAGCAACAGATTCCTGGTCCAAAGAAAGCAAACATCAATGACCATCGAGCAGTCGGGAGACGCCGCCAGAGGAGCCGACGGAGCGGACCAGTCCCGCGCCCGCACCCCCCGTCTACGCGCTGCCCGCACGCCTGTGTCGGAGCGAGGAATGCGCCTCCACAGCGACATCGACGGTCACATTCCCCAGACTTTCCCGGATAGACTAAATCTTTCCTTTTTACTACTTAATTTGTTAAATGTTTAGTTTTCTTTAAATCATCTCTTAATTTAATTTACGTTTGTATATCTCTTAATTTAATTTACATTTATATTTTTTTGACTTTTTCTTTTCTTTTAGAGTGGCAAGATATACGGTTCACGGACACGTACAGTGAACTTGTACGGCTCGGTATGACATTGACCGGCACGTTTGAACTTGTATAAATTTAGGCATTTACGACGAAATAGAGCAGAGCAACAGCAGAGCATTAGCAGAGCAACAGCAGAGCATTATCAGAGCAACAGCAGAGCATTAGCAGAGCAACAGCAGAGCATTAGCAGAGCAACAGCAGAGCATTAGCAGAGCAACAGCAGAGCATTAGCAGAGCAACAGCAGAGCAATAACACAGCATAATTTTAGTTTACTATTTGACCGAGCTTCGCTCGCAGCAGAGCATTAGCAGAGCAACAGCAGAGCATTAGCAGAGCAACAGCAGAGCAATAACACAGCATCATTTTAGTTTACTATTTGACCGAACTTCGCTCGCAGCAGAGCATTAGCAGAGCAACAGCAGAGCATTAGCAGAGCAACAGCAGAGCAATAACACAGCATCATTTTAGTTTACTATTTGACCGAACTTCGCTCGCAGCAGAGCATTAGCAGAGCAATAACACAGCATCATTTTAGTTTACTATTTGACCGAACTTCGCTCGCAGCAGAGCATTAGCAGAGCAACAGCAGAGCATTAGCAGAGCAACAGCAGAGCAATAACACAGCATCATTTTAGTTTACTATTTGACCGAGCTTCGCTCGCAGCAGAGCATTAGCAGAGCAACAGCAGAGCATTAGCAGAGCAACAGCAGAGCAATAACACAGCATCATTTTAGTTTACTATTTGACCGAACTTCGCTCGCAGCAGAGCATTAGCAGAGCAACAGCAGAGCATTAGCAGAGCAACAGCAGAGCAATAACACAGCATCATTTTAGTTTACTATTTGACCGAACTTCGCTCGCAGCAGAGCATTAGCAGAGCAACAGCAGAGCATTAGCAGAGCAACAGCAGAGCAATAACACAACATTTTCTAAAAATGATTCCTAGCTAGATCGATTTATCACCCCCGAAACCCCCTATATACTAAATTTCATGAAAATCGTTGGAGATATATATATACAAGAATTGCTCGTTTAAAGATATAAGATTAAAACTCATGTAAATCACATAAACAAACCTCATTTTATGCATTTAAAGCAAACAATCATGCTGTTAAAATATAGCCTATTCTGCGAGTGTATAATATTTTTGCTGCAGCCTATCGCACATGTATTATCATAAGGTGATATAACACTTACGTGCACGTCATCCTTAAGATTATTATGCGACAGATCGAGATGGGTCAGCGTGGTGAGATGGGCGGCGCTATCGTTGAGTATCGCCGCTAGATGCGTCACCGTCTTGCCCGTGATCCCGCACTGCGACAGCGAGATCTGACGTAACCCGTCCGGGTTGTCAACCAACCAGTCACAAACAGTCATCTTATGAACTGAAGAAGCTCTACGACACTACTACCGAATGTATTCACGCCATCCATAATTAGGGATTTTATACTAACAGCTGGGATCCGCTATTGGTCCACATTCTTTGCAAAAAACTGGATGTGGACACCTACACCAACTACCAAGAGTCCCGCAAGGAGCCACGGTCTATTCCTACACTTGAAGAGTTCATGACATTTATCGAGAGCAAGTTTACAGCCTTAGAGCCTATTCAGCACAGGGAAAAGGAAAATAACATCACAAGCAAACAAGTTTATCAAGCACCGAGATCGTCAAATTATAACAAAAACTCGACATGGTCGCAATATCAAAACGACCATTCCCAGAAAGGACAATATCAAGCCTTTGTAACATACAGACAAAAATCATGTGTTGTATGTAAGGCATTCCACGATCTCTACATGTGTACAACATTTTTTAACCTATCAGGCAGAGAGCAAATAGAGATTTTGCAAAAACATAATATGTACATAAATTGTCTCTACACGCATCATAATAGACCATGCATATCAACGCGGCGTTGCAAGCAGTGCAATGGACCGCATAACACAAAAATTCATGAGTCAGTCGTGTACTCAAACAGCAAACTGCAAACATCGCAGAACGTGGACGTGTGGCGGTCAACATCGAGTACATCGCTCTCAACAACAGACGCTATAAATTCCAGCAAAACACCGAAACGTCACTATTCATATGCAATATTAAAACAAGAAGAAAATGTATCCAAGAATTGGGAAATCAAGAACAACAGCAAATAGTCATCAGATAGCCTCAAACAGTTTATTCATCAAAATGAGTCATTGGGTCACATACGTAAAGAAAATGACACCCAAACAGCATTATTGTCCCAGGTCAGGACTCGACTGTGAAAGGAGACACCTTTACGTTGCTGGGACGTCACAACTCGAAGAACATCAATATCAAAATGCAACATCAGCAAGGAATTATGCTACCTACAACATCAACATTGAATAACTTTATTAATACATCGGTCTCCATACCTAGCACAAAAAGAGACGATGGAGTGTACGGGACCATACAGCAACAGATTCCTGGTCCAAAGAAAGCGAACATCAAGACCATCGAGCAGTCGGGAGACGCCGCCAGAGGAGCCGACGGAGCGGACCAGTCCCGCGCCCGCACCCCCCGTCTACGCGCTGCCCGCACGCCTGTGTCGGAGCGAGGAATGCGCCTCCACAGCGACATCGACGGTCACATTCCCCAGACTTTCCCGGATAGACTAAATCTTTCCTTTTTACTACTTAATTTGTTAAATGTTTAGTTTTCTTTAAATCATCTCTTAATTTAATTTACGTTTGTATATCTCTTAATTTAATTTACATTTATATTTTTTAGACTTTTTCTTTTCTTTTAGAGTGGCAAGATGTACGGTTCACGGACACGTACAGTGAACTTGTACGGCTCGGTATGACATTGACCGGCACGTTTGAACTTGTATAAATTTAGGCATTTACGACGAAATATAGCAGAGCAACAGCAGAGCATTAGCAGAGCAACAGCAGAGCATTATCAGAGCAACAGCAGGGCATTAGCAGAGCATTAGCAGAGCAACAGCAGAGCATTAGCAGAGCAACAGCAGAGCAATAACACAGCATTATTTTAGTTTACTATTTGACCGAACTTCGCTCGCAGCAGAGCATTAGCAGAGCAACAGCAGAGCATTAGCAGAGCAACAGCAGAGCAATAACACAGCATCATTTTAGTTTACTATTTGACCGAACTTCGCTCGCAGCAGAGCATTAGCAGAGCAACAGCAGAGCATTAGCAGAGCAACAGCAGAGCAATAACACAGTGTCATTTAAGTTTACTATTTGACCGAGCGAAGCTCGGTCAAATAGTAAACTAAAATGACATTTTCTAAAAATGATTCCTAGCTAGATCGATTTATCACCCCCGAAACCCCCTATATACTAAATTTCATGAAAATCGTTGGAGATATATATATACAAGAATTGCTCGTTTAAAGATATAAGATTAAAACTCATGTAAATCACATAAACAAACCTCATTTTATGCATTTAAAGCAAACAATCATGCTGTTAAAATATAGCCTATTCTGCGAGTGTATAATATTTTTGCTGCAGCCTATCGCACATGTATTATCATAAGTAAGGTGATATAACACTTACGTGCACGTCATCCTTAAGATTATTATGCGACAGATCGAGATGGGTCAGCGTGGTGAGATGGGCGGCGCTATCGTTGAGTATCGCCGCTAGATGCGTCACCGTCTTGCCCGTGATCCCGCACTGCGACAGCGAGATCTGACGTAACCCGTCCGGGTTGTTGGCGAGACCGGACAGCACGCTTATTGCACCTGGGAGTTAAAATAATAACTATATTATTATATAAGAAGACGATTTGAAATTCCAAATCATTGGAGAAGCCCTTTGCTAAGAGGTACGCGAGGAAAGCGTAAACTCTAACAATAAATGATGTTCTTTAGAAGACACTTTGTTCACAATGAAATTTCTGAAAGATGGGTAAAGTGGATGGGTAAAATGTTAATAGACTACGGAAAATTTCAACGTAAACGCTTTCGTATTAATCCATACTAATATTATAAATGCGAAAGTATCTCTGTCTGTCTCGCTTTCACGACAAAACTACTGAACCGATTGCAATGAAATTTTGTACACAGTTATTCTAGAGTCTGAGAAAGGACATAGGCTACATTTTGTTGTGTGAAAAAATATCTTATTTCTATGAAAATATCGATGAAAATTAATTCGCATTGCGCGTGGGCAGCGCTCATCCCGGGGGTCCTGGGTTCGAGTCCCGCAGGCGGAACAAAAAGTTTTCAATGTTCCTGGGTCTTGGATGTGTATTAAAATAGTATTTCAAAAATCTTAAATATATTAATTTATGTATAATATTATAAAAAATCCAGAAATATATCGATGCAATGAACATTTTAGTTCTAATACGATTCAACAGATGGCGATTTATTTTTTACTTCATTGTAACATAGAACTAATCATACTTAATAGTTAGTATGTTTTTGTTTATAGTTTTTAATACGTTAGAATATTATGTTTAATAATATAATCACTTGGTATAATAATAATCAACCTATCTTATCTTATAGAACTCCTACTGCATTTCTAATATATGTGACAAGTTGACAACAGAAGGCGCTCTAAAATAAAGGAGGTTCAAGTGTACCGTGTTAGTCTATATTCCATCCAGAACATATATCAATGCAATCAACATTTTAATTCTAATATATGAAAACAGATGGCGTTTTAATTTTTACTTAAATATATTTTATGTATAATATTATAAAAAATCCAGAAATATATCGATGCAATGAACATTTTAGTTCTAATACGATTCAACAGATGGCGCTTTATTTTTTACTTCATTGTAACATAGAACTAATCATACTTATTAGTTACTAGCTATTGCCCGCGACATCGCCCGCGTGGACTTTAGTTTATAGCGCGCGATGTCAACAAAATTTATGTCAAATTTAAAAACTTTTTAAAACCCTGGTAAGTTGTACCCCTCTTAGGGCCGCGCTACACCGGAATGGCAGCGCTGAAAGTGCTCGCCTCGCCGCTGACATTCCGGTGTAGCGCGGCCCTTAATTAATCAAAATACCCAAAAACAGCTGTGCAGTGTGCACATAATCTATACTAATATTATAAATGCGAAAGTATCTCTGTCTGTCTGTCAGTCTCGCTTTCACGCCAAACGCCAAAACTACCGAACCGATTGTAATGAAATTTTGTATACAGATAGTCTAAAGCCTGAGAAAGGACATAGGCTACTTTTTTACTGGAAAAAAGGGTTGTCAGGGGGTGAAAATGCGTAAATTTGTTCAAATTAAGTTAGTTCCAAAAATTCATAATGGATGGCGCCGTGCGTCTTCTATATCGCGCTGACGCTTGCTCAAAAGTCTTTCTATAAGAGGTGGTATCATCTTACATTTAAGTTTCGATTTTTTTTTATTGTTATATCTATGCTACGGTATTAAAAAACTCAGTACTTTATCTGTGCAGTGACGTAACCTTAAACCTATCAATGATAAATAGTTTATGGGTAAAGTTGTGTAATTGGGGGGCTAAATAAGCTTTAAAATATGGCATAAAATATAAAGTTTACTATAAAAAAATGAAATACTTATTGTGTGCACACTGCACAGCTGTATTGATTTAAGGGGTACCAGGGTTTTTTTTTATAAAAGCTTTTGACACCAATTTTGTTGACATCGCGCTTTATAAACTGAAGTCCACGCGGACGAAGCTGGCAACAGCTAGTTTACTATAAACCAATCTAAACTTTGTCCTCAATATGGTTCTGCGACATATCTATCGTAATCGTGATGTAGCGTCACGTCACGCCACGCCAGCGCAGGGGGCGCTAAACATAACACAATAATCTTACCTTTATCCTCAATATGGTTCAGCGAGAGGTCTATAGTTTGCAGCCCAGGGGGCGTTCCTACTAGTGCGCGGCCTAGCCTAGCGACTAAACACTGTAGTCTCACCTTTATCCTCAATATGGCTCTGCGACAGATCTATAGTATGCAGCGCGGGGGGCGTGCGCGCTCGCACTAGGGCGTGGCCTAGCCGTGCGGCGTGGTCGTACCGGAGCGTCGCGGCGCGCCACGACAGCGCAGGGGGCGCTAAACATAAGACAATAGTCTCACCTTTATCCTCAATATGGTTCTGTGAGAGGTCTATAGTATGCAGCGCGGGGGGCGTTCGTGCTCGCACGAGGGCGTGGCCTAGCCGTGCGGCGTGGTCGTGACGGAGCGTCGCGGCGCGCCACGACAGCACGGCGGGCGGGGGCGCGGCGCAGCGCACAAGGCGCGCTACTGCCTCCCACGCCTCTCCACCGACTCGTACGCCATCACCGCACACGCCCGTAAACCACGTGTTGTGTTGCAGTGCCATTACGAGCGGGATCAGATCTCTGTAACATTGGAGGAAATCTCTGTAACATTTAACATTAGGAGGGGCGGAAAAAGACAAATAAGAACAGATAAACGTAGCGTACCTATTTATAAAAATCTTGAATATTATAGTCACAGTTAAAGCTATGTTTACTATTCTTTACTCTATACTACCCTCAAACTGAATGGTACAGCTGTTAATAACTCTTTAAAAGTACATCCATACTAATATTATAAATGCGAAAGTGTGTCTGTCTGTCTGTTACCTCTTCACGCTCAAACCGCTGAACCGATTTTGCTGAAATTTGGCATGGAGATACTTTGAGTCCCGAGAAGGGACATAGGACAGTTTTTATCCCCGAAAAAATGTACGGATATCGCGCGATAAACGAGTTTTGGCGCAACAGAGTTGCGGGCGTTATCTAGTATTTTATAAAACTCACCTCTGATCCAAGTGGTCGAAATCCTTCAAGTGTAGCATTCTAATATCATGAGCCAAATAAATTGTATCAATGTCCCAAGCGACTTCAGCCCTGCAAAAATAATAAATAACATTAAGTATTATAATATGCAACAAGTATACAAACACAAATTATTATAATGATTATTTAAAGTATTATAAAGATTCAATGGTAAAAATGCGGTCGTAGTTATCTTTCCTTGTATAAGAATAATAATATCTATGGACGCTTCAGACCACGTCAGTCTGGCCCCGTGCTAAGTACCTAAAGGACTTGTGTTACAGCTACCAGACAACGAAAATATATTTAATACTTTTATACTTTACAATATACATATATTTAAGATTTTTATTATATTATGATACGTGACATATTTAATACACATGCATGACCCAGGAACTTTGAAAACTTTTTTGTTCCGTCGGCGGGATTCGAACCCGCGACCCCCGGCATGCCAGCCCACCAACTGAGCCACAGAGTTCGTCAGTGACATATTTCGGCACTCCAAATTTCACTTCCTCAGTGGATGATTTACCAATAGGCTAAGTAGGCTGGAGCCTAGGGCGGCAGATTTAGAGGGGCGGCCAATTTAGCACATTTTTTTTTATCTTACAGAAAAGGTGTATCTAAAATAAGATTTATTGAACAAATATATTTTTATTTTTTCATTATTTCCTTATGCGTCGGATTACATTTCCAATAGTATTTTTGTCGTGCAAAATGATGTTATACAATGCAAAATGGTCATGCAAGATTATAGTCCTGAAGAGGCGGTAGCTATGTTTCCCGTTTGATTGTCGGCGGATCCGTCACTTCCCGACGAACCCTTAGGTTTGTAATTTTTTTTTTTTAATAGCCATTTGTTTACCTAAAAGGAGTTTGGCAGAGGTCACACATGGCTGCATATTGGTTGGAAAAGTCCCCGCACGTAGAATGTTTCCTCGTACCACTGATCGGTTGTAAAGGAAAAGGCAAATTAACCTGTAACAATAAAATATGTTATTTTCCTCTCAAACTCGTAAGGGATGACAATTATTTAAAAAAAACTTTTCAATAATTATAACACACTGGCACAAGTGGTCCATGTACCTAATTATTATTCTACTTAATAAATGGAAAAAAGTTACTGATTCTTATGATACTACTATAAATACATCTAAGATTAATATTAACAGTAATTAAAAATATATCATTTTAGTAGATCAAAATAATTGCAAACACTTGTAAGGCCGTCACAAAATGTTTATGTCATGCCCATTTTACACACACTAAATGGGTCACTAAACGTAGCTTTAGTTCTGTGAAGTGTGTGCTCAACCGACCGCAGTGTTGTTCTATAATTGCCGTCATGAGTAGGTGCTTTTGTGAATCTGTGGCAGACTTTTGTTTCTATACGTTTTACGTTTTTAGGGTTCCCTCCCAAAGGGTAAAAAACAGGATCCTATTACTAAGACTTCGTTGTGTGTCCGTCTTTTTGTCTATATAGGCTTTATCTAATGTGTAAATTTTTGCCTATTTGTGGTCTATAAATTATAATAGTATGGAAGTTGGAACCCTTTGTGTGCGAGTCTGACTCGCAATTGGCCGATTTTGTACTTGATAGGCCACGCACGGCTAAAATACCTCATGTGTCAGTTCAGTGACAGAAGATGATAGCCTTTAATTTTAATTATTAACCCCGTTAGCTATCTGAATACTAACACTGAGACCATCTGAGTGGCAGAGAAGACCCATCAGGTTTTCAGTGAATGATCACTGACCAGAATATGATATTATTCTGTCAAAATGACTTACATTAATATATCTGATTTCTGAACAATTAAGTCTCGGTTAATTTTGAGATTTGCTCTGATGACCCACTGTTATTTCAAAATTTGTTTTAAATATAAATAACAGTTACAAATCTTGTAAATTGGAGTAGGTATTTGGAACAACATAATTTTATGTAACAAACATAACAATTTTGGGAAAGTTTTCCTCATATTATCATCATTAACATTGCAAAATGAGTGTATAATTTTAACGCCATTTGTTTGGACTTAACAGGTTTTATCATTATGAATTAAGATTAAGAAACAAAACTCTCACACATAATTAAACGTGGAAGAGCCATGCTTCGGCACGACTGGGCCGGCTCGACCGGAGTTAGAGAATACCACGTTCTCACAGAAAACCGGCGTGAAACAGCGCTTGCGCTGTGTTTCGCCGAGTGAGTGAGTTTACCGGAGGCCCAATCCCCTACCCTATTCTCTTCCCTACCCTCCCTTATTCCCTTCCCATCCCATCTCTACCCTCCCTTATTCCCTTCCCATCCCATCCCTACCCTCCCTTATTACCCTATTCCCTCTTAAAAGGCCGGCAACGCACCTGCAGCTCTTCTGATGCTGCGAGTGTCCATGGGCGACGGAAATTGCTTTCCATCAGGTGACTCGTTTGCTCGTTTGCCCCCTTATTATATAAAAAAAAACATAACTTGCAGATTGTAAGTAGGACAAAGGTATTTTTCACCGTTTTAATTTTAATGCTGAACTCATTTTAGTGTTTACTATAAAAGTGCGCGCGGAACTAGTTGGCCGCGCCTTAGGTAGGGACAGGGTCGAGGGGGCGCGCACAGTGGAAAATTTGGGTCCTTATCGGATCAAAAATCTGTAACTTCAAGGTTTTTCATCGTATTGTATTGAGATTTGGCACATGTATATAGTGATATACAAAGATTTTAAAAATAATCAATTTTTGTATTTTTTTTCATTGTATACATATTTATTTTAGGTTAAAAAAAAGAAAAGATAAAAAAGTAATACGAGTAGTTTATTTTTTATAAATAAGTACTAATATGAGTAAAATTATACTTATCACACAAGAATAATAAAATACATAAAATTATAAAATCGTATAGTACCTATCTATGCCTCACACCAAACTAATTTATCTTAGATTAGACAAATCTTATAATATTATTGGTTTTATTCTAGGTTTTAGTTACTTATAATGTTATATCTAATTGTTATTATCCTCGCTATTCCTAACTAAAATTACTTCCGGTGTAAATGTAGGATCACCTTCAGGTACCACCTTCAAAAGACTTAGTGCCTCTTCATCAAGATCCTTCACATTTCTCACATAAGGTTTTCTTAAACTTGAAACGTATGGATCTGAAGTATATAGAAGCGTTTTAAATACGTCTTCATTTGTAGCTATACGGGAACATTTTCTGGCATGGTGCAGGCGCATATTTCTGTAGTCTTTATTGCGCGACTCTAGTGCATCTTCCGACAGTTGCCCAATAGGAAGAACAGAAAAATGTTTGATCACGCTTTCTCCGTGTATAAGTAATTTGTGCACGGAGGATGGCATGTAGTACCAATCATAGTTACTAACATAAATTCGCGCAGTTTCTAAGGCATAAACTCCAAATTTTTCGGGATCGATCATCATTCCAAAAGATAGAGCTTGTAAAATAATATACAAGCGTTTAATCAATGTTTCATCAACACCTGTTATGTTCGCCGAGCAAGTGTAATTGTAAAAGAACCTTCGTGCTGTATTTCCATCACTTGAGTTTCCACTTAATTGACGAGGTTTGTCGATAATTAATCCTAGCTCTTCCCTGAAACGTTTTTGAACAAATTCCTTCTTTTCTTTCTTCAATTTCTTTTTTTCTTCTGTTGTAGCAGACCAAGTCTTAAAGTCAAGATTGTAGCAAATGTGTAATACCATTTCCATGCAGCGAATCCAGGCATGCAATGTGGATAATCCATATTGGTAAGCACTTTCATTTTCAGGTCTAGCAGTCACTTTTAATAGGTCATTCATAAGTCGAGGAGTAGCCCCACATATCGTGCACGTAGAACCCGATGGAGTTTCTGTTAGGACCTGAGCCACCTTACCATCAATCATTGTTAGAAAAAGTTCGTGCTTCACATTTACTGCAACACCATCTTTGTTTATTAATGACGGGCGTAAAGATTCAATTTGTCTGGTAATTTCGGCCTTAGTTTTTTCAGGAGTTTCTTTACAAAATTCAATAGAAATGGGTCTACAATAACGAACAGATGAAGGTACTGGATTTTGCCAAATAATGGCTTGTGAGAGGTCATCAATTAATCTAATGGGAACTAATGAAGTGACGAACAGATTGGCATCTGAAATAGTTTCCGATTCTTCTGGCAGTTTCTGCTTGTATTGACTTTGGCCAGTTGAACCATCACATCCCCATTTACAGTAAAGGATTAAATTTCTGTGTTGTTCTAGGAAAACTGGATTAATTTTTTAAATTCTGGCAACTGTGTGGTCCAGTAAGTCTTGTATATTAATCACTTTAGCATAAGTATTTGTGATTTCGATTGTAGAAGAGGGTGGATAGCAAGTTTCTTTTATTTCTTGTATTTTGTAATATGGGGGAAACATTGTACACTTTCTTTCGTTGGTTAAATTTCTTAGGTACATAAACACACCGGCAAAATTAGAGGAACATAACAAAATTTTCAATTTTTTTTTAATTGTTCACTGATTTTTATATATTTATTTATTTATTTACTAATTGATTATTAAAAAATAAATTTATTATGAATTTAGGGCATAAAAACGTGAAAAATAGAAAAAAATCAGCAAAAATAAAAAAATTAAGAAAATCTTATAAATTTCAGTAGTAAGTTTTTAAGATAAATTCTTCATTTTTATTAAAGAAATGCCATGTTAAAAGCGTGTAATGCTGGTGTAATGCCTTCTATGGATCTCAAGAGGGCCTGGATACGCCATTCCATGCTTGCATTTTAATTGTCAATCATTTCCTGTGGGATATTCTCCTACTCCTCCAGTAGCGCCAACTCGAGCTCCTGGACACATTTTGGAGCTGGAGTTTTAACTCGTACCGTTCACCCATTGATGTGCCACACGTCTTCAATCGGATCCACATCCGTAGACCACGCTGGCCCCTCCACCTGGGCTACGCCAGCATCGTTTAGGTAATAATGCCCGATTTTCTTACTCTATGGACGCACATAAAATTGAAAATAACTACCTAAAACTGTGTAAAAGGCACACCATGCAGTTCCAGGATGTCGGTGCTATAGCTCTGTACTGTCAAAGTACCATCATCTATACCTAATCATCAGCTCCATGCGGGCTCCAAATCATATGCAACTCCAAACCATTACGAAGCCTGCATCATAGGCCACTGTTTCCGGTAAGTTTGATGGCCTGTAGCTTTCCTTATGATTTATCCACATTCTTTATCGCCTGTCAATACAATGTACACAGAATTTGCTCCCATCACTGTACAGCACAAGATTTCACTCACTTGTCTAATTTTGATGTTCACGCGCAAATCTTAGCCTGGCTCTTCGGTGTCCTGTCTCAAGTTTTGGTGCCCTTGCTGGCACTTTTGAGTTTAATTTAACTTATTTGAGTCTTCTTCTTACTGTACAATCACTTACACGTTCATCTTGGACCTGTTCCGACAGGTTTCGTGTCTGCATAGCAGTTTGAGGTCGATTTCTTAAGTTTTGTTTCCTTACAAAATGGTCATTCTGAACCATTGTCACCCGATATCTGCCTTGTTCTCGTCTCCGAACGTAAGATCCAGTCTCTCTGAAGCCTTGAAAGTTACGATGAACCACGGAAGCCGACACACCTAAGGCCTGACTGACCGAACGGTAGGTGTGACCTTTCTCTATCGTGGTTACAGCTCTAGCTGTCGCAGATGCTGGGAAATCACTAATTTTGTATCTAAGCAATGTGTTCTTCCAAAAACCAAACAATCAAATGAGCTGAGCATACCTTGCACCCCGCTAAAACGCCATTCTTATCAGGAACACTTACAACGTCAATAATCGAAAAACACTTATTAGGGTATAATTGCTATAAAAACCTGTCAACTTGCCAGTTTTGTTCAATATTTTATTTCTTGAATGAGCTTAGAAGCTATAAAAAAGGCTTTCAGACAGCCCGGCCCAGTTGAGTTCAAGTTTTGGCCCTTTTTACCAATGTTCCGCTAATTTTGCCAGTGTGTGTATATTGTGCTTTAGTTAGATCCAAATCAATAAAAGCACTCAATGCTTCTGTATCAGATAAAATCTTCATTTGGTTTGACTCTTTCCACATAGTCGAGAAAACTTTTTTCTTTTCGCTCTCAGAGTTTCTTAGCTCTTCAACAAGATGAGCCTCTGCATACTCACCTAAGGCCCGCAGTCCTTGCAAAAATGCGTTACAAATGTGCTCAAACCCATATTCTTCTAGTAAAAGAGTGTTTTTCCTTTTCTTTGTTGATTCTGTGGAGTCTCCATAAGCAATGCACGGTCTTCCTCGTTTACCAGAAGTTGATGGCAGTGAATGTGCTTCAGACTCCGGAAACTGTACTGAATATCCTGACTCCAGCCAGCTTGTATTATTTCGAATAAATTCGTCCTTTTTCCGTGATGCTTGAGCCCAGCGCTTATTGAAAGAAGGCAGAATATTTCTTTGAATATCACCAATTACAAAACACAAGATGTTTTCAGAAACATTTAATGTTTGCTGTAGAACTATGGACAACGATTCCAAGGTTCTGCCACGCTCGATATAGGGAATGATGAAATCGCCCTTAGTACAGTTGAAAGTTGACATTTTAATGGAAACAACCAATTTAAATAAGTGTCACTCAATATGAAATACACGCTGAAGTGTGCAATTTGAAGATATTAGCTTCCCCTTATATACTGGTTTTTTAGATATGAAATACGTACTAATATGAATGTTATGCATATTTACTCATGCACGACGAGTGCAAAATAGATGATAAGCTATTGCTTTCAAAATATTGTGGTTAATATAGTTTTTGTAAACTATGTCAGCAGTAACCGCAAAAGATACCGAATTATCTACTCCGACCGCTATCACATTTTTTCCCATAACTTCCAGGACCGCAAACTTCCGCAGCTGATTTTTTTAATTTTTCATTTATAAATAGTTAGGCTATCAAATAACACATAAAGTTGCGCGTCGGGAGCCGTCGGTAAATGTGAATACCTTCGACGAAAAAAAAAAGAAAAGTGAAAAATAGGGTATGTCAATTTTTAAGTACTTACTCAAAAATAAAAAGCATATTAAAAAAAGTTAATAGCTCATTATTAAGAACATAAAATATCATTTTTAAAAATGTATAAAACCGCATGCATGAGCTAAATACTTTTTTCACAATATTCATTTGAATTACGTGTATGCAAACATTTGAATGAGCCATCCGCTACTTCAACTTACTTCAACCTATGAAAAAAAAATATTTATGCAGTTTTAGAACAAAAAAATGTATGATTAGGATTATTTGGTTATTAGAGTATCGAATGCAATAAATATTTCATTCAAATTGTGATATTTTTGCACATGAGATTAGACAGGGACCACCAATCTCGAGATATCGTGAACAATAATTATTCAAGTATTGAAAATAATAAATTAAAGACAATTGACAATATTCTAAACTATTGACATCGGCTTTCCATTTTTTTAAAAACGTATGCACTTTGAATATTATTTCCTTAGATTATCTTTTTATCGGCGGACTCATTTTGCTTTTGCAATCTCTTCTGCGTTTTGTCTAAACTAGCCAGAACTGTCAAAATCAAGCGCCCCCGCCTCTCCGTCCTACCGCTCACATACCTAAAGCGGCGGGCTGCCCGCGGGCCGCCCGGTCTAGAACAAGTCTGCCCCTATTGAATACACACAGAACAGGCAGTCAGTCGAATAGATAGACTGCTGCAGCTCGGTCGTGGACTAATGGACTCGATCTTCTTTGTAACAAATGATAGATCAGCATCAGCATTGAGTTCTTTGGATTTTTCAATAAGTTTGCTGTATTAGCAGCATTACGTAGATCGTTGTTCATGTAATCCTTGCTTTTAACTTTCCACAAACAAGGATACGACCGGTAAATGGAAACAAACGAATGTCAAAATTGTTTTTGTTCCTTCATTCCTAACTTTAGTGTTTGTATTGTTTACAATAATATGTTTTAAAATAATATTTTAAGTGCACTCCAGTCGCTCTCCAAGGCGCGAATGACGACGGGCCGCCCGTCGCGACAATTAAGCGGGGAATTCACTACCGGGCTGCCCGGTCTGGCACAAGTCTGCCGCTTGCCCCTATTGAACACACACACAGAACAGGCAAGTCAGTCGAATAGATAGAGTGCTACAGCTCGGTCGTGGACTCATGGACTCAATCTTCTTTGTAACAAATGATAGATTAGCATCGTCATTGATTTCTTCGGATTTTTCAATAAGTTCGCTGTATTAGCGGCGTTACGTAGATCGGTGTTCATGTAATCCTTGCTTTTAACTTTCTACAAACAAGGATACGACCGGTAAATGGAAATAAACGAATGTCAAAATTGTTTTTGTTCCTTCATTCCTAACTTTAGTGTTTGTATTGTGTACAATAATATGTTTTAAAATAATATTTTAAATGCACTCCAGTCGCTCTCCAAGGCGCTAATGACGACGGGCCGCCCGTCGCGACCATTCATGCACAGACTTGCCCGTGCCCGCGCGGGTAAAATGCGATCTCGCGGGCAGGCTGCGGGCTCGGGCCAACGGGCATGTCTGTGCCCGTACCTAGGAATTGACGAGCAGACATGCGACAGACCTGCCCGTTACGGGCGGCCCGATAGTCAATTCCTCGCTTTAGGCGCGGCCAACTAGTTCCGCACGCACTATCTATCTCTTTCCTACTCAGTGCCGAATTTATATTTGTAATTGTTATGAGATTAGGCCAGGGATTAGGATTAGAAATAAAGTATTTTGGCCGCCCCATTCTACGTAATCTGTAGGGCTTAGATAAATGATTGGTCTCGCGCGGTCGTAGCGCGCGCGCGAGACCAATCATTTATCTAAGCTGGACGCTGTCGCCGCACCCCTAGGCCTAAAACGGCATATTTTTGAATCCGGGGCTTTTTTTCCTACTATTATAACCCTTCCTTGGATTTCCACGAATATTTGAAGACTGGCCAAATTAGCCAAATCGGCAAATCGGTTAGAAAATAATTGTACAGCAATAGAAATAAATACAGTTTCCAGTTTCTATATATTATTAAGTGTTTTTATCTATTAGTCACAACTTGTGAGTAGTGTGAATAGCCACGGACCACAGCCCACAGGAAAACAAACTTTTCTAATAACATACCGAGTACCTACGACAGAACAAAACTAAGTTACAGTACATAAGGCTGTTCATTTTAATTGGTATAAATTCATGTATTCGTTACAGTCATTATAAATTTTATAACAGTGTCTACTAAATTAATAAAAAGCGGCCAAGCGTAAGTCAAATCGCAAACGAAGGGTTCCCGTACAACATAAATCGTTATTCGTTATCGTCATGTCTTATATTTTAAGAGAGGCTCGTAATATGTCTGGCTGTCACAACAAGACATAACTAATAAGCGGGCTAGTTATTCACAAACTGAGACCGTTAACATGTGAATAACCAGTCTGTTTACTAGTTTTGTAATACTTTTGTTAGTATAGTCTAAAGCCAGATTTAAGTCTTGCTTAAAGCGGGCGGCGGGCGCATATTATGTAACTACAATAAGGGCCTGTCAGCACTGCGAATTTTATTCGCGCGATTTTTTTCATACAATTTATTCATCCGCAGTGCGGATACTCATAAAAGATTCATTACATACAGTTGAATACCCAGTGCGGACAGGCCCTAAGTCGATGTCACCGTCTTATCGCTAATATTCATATAGCTCGTCTTTGTCATAACAAATACACCCACAAATAGCAAGTTAAACCTACTATACGGGGCCCATACGGTTATTAATTAGGTCCGGTTTTAATCTTTCGGGCACGGATCCCTAAAAATATACTGGACGATGACGATTGACGCTGCTAAGTGAATAATAATTGTCAACTGACCTTGGATATGATGTCCTCCATCGCCACATTGGGAAATAAGTCGTCAAAGGCCGCGATCAGCGCGTGAATTGCATTGATAACACCTTCGGACGTTCCCTCCTCACCTAGAAATTAGTCAAGTCATTTTACTATTAGACTATTCATTCCGTTTCAATACAATTTTATTTAAACATAAACAAAGCTCAGAATGAGCTATAATGTAACAAGTCAGTTTTATAATTTTGTTGTTAATTTTTGGAATGCATTCATATCCAAATGAATTGGAATTAAGCCTGTAGACGACCTGGAAAAGGTCGCAGATAGTCGGTGGATCGCAATCAACCGATCGCACTTAAAATCTATGAGGAAATTCTATAATTATTGAACATATTATGATTTATAGCCTAAACTGGACCATAATAAAACCACGACTGACGATAAGTTTGCAGTGATTCATCCGAACATTTAACATCAAAATGTATTTAATTGGATAAACGTAACTTGTGTGTCAAGGGTCAATTACCATACATGCACAGTTGATTCTTATGAGAATTGAAAATAATAATAAAAATCTTTATTTAAAACTTTAAAAGCATCTGTTATAATATGCTAAAAATTTCACTGCAAACTTAACACGAAGCACAGTAGGTATAGCTCTTTGATAGCATTACAGATATGAGATTACTAACGAGTCCCTGTTACCAACAATAGCTACGTGAGTCACCCAATTGAATCAAATGAAATAGATTGGTTTTATTTTCTCCAGACCACTCATAAGCATGCTTATAAGTGCAGATAAATCGACATGTACTCATATAAATATACTTAATATACTTATATTTGTACTAGAAGTCGCTCACAACTCCAGCCTTCATTTATCGCGCAGGAACTGTACATTTTTCCGGGATAAAAAGTATCCTATGCCCTTTCTTGGGACTCAAATGCCTTTCGCATTTATAATATTAAGTAGAGATTTTAAGATGTATTTCATGGGCCTAGATTAAATGCATAAGACTGTGACTGGAAAATTGTCAATTTCCTGGGATCGATAAATTGTGTGTCATGGACATGAGAAAACATACTCATGTGCGGAATACTGTACATGAATATTATTTATTTATTTATATGAATTGTTAATAGACACACAGTTCTTATATGTCGTGATATGGTCCTCCCACAGTAATCTGGATTCTGGACACAGCCTGAGAAATCAAAATATTGCTACATTCTATATACTATGCGGTATACAAAATACCCCTCATTTTCCTATTCAATTTGACAAGTCCTGGGTGCTCATGCGCATAGATAACGTCGATCAGAAGAAATAAGTAGGTCCTACAATAGATCTCTGAAGGAATCCATTTGAAAACAATACTACATATTTGTATTTTGTACACTTAATCTATACATGTTCCGTTGGGACCATTGTCAACTATTGTTATTTTTATTACATGACTAATTGATGGGCCATTTACAAACAATGCAGACAATTACTCACCAATAAGTATAGACACGGGCTTGTGTTCATGAATGAGTGTTATTGAAAGGTGATTAGGTTTTTTGCTCTCCAATGCCTCTATTTCCATCAAGTGAAATCCATTGTCAACCTGTTTTGTATACAAATAATAAATCATTAAGCCCCAATTTCACCAACGTCTGTTAGTGCTAACAGCTTGTTAAAATGTCAAGTCTTCTCTTTCATTCATAAGAAAAACGAAAGAGGTAACGTGATATTAATTCGAGCGTTAACTTTAACAGTTGTTGGTGAAATTGGGGCTTAATCTTCAACTAAAGTCTGGTTACTTAGCAAGTAAACTTTTAAATCTATTCCTACTTGTCTCGTTTCTCTTACAGGTGGGAAAGAAACAATAGCAAATGTATGAGATAAGTAGTATCATCAACATGCATATTTTATGTGTTTTGTAACTGGACTTAAAACTGTATGTAACATATATTATTGTTAAACAAGGTTTTATCTTTGTCTGATTCATTAGAAAAGTTGCTTACAAACATACTGTACAGTATGCTACTTGCATACTGTACCGCTATTGGTTTATATATTACTATATATGTATATTAGGTTCTATAGTTTGTTACTGCTGATGAATCTCCTTAAATTATAAATTCAAGCTTAAGTACAGTTTTTAATATTTAAGTTTATTATATCCTTCACAAAAATCCTCTTGATAGACACAACAATTTACAATACAATAGAAAATACATTCATCTCAAGTGTATTTCAAGTAATTTAGCTCTAAACCAGTTATAATACTGAATACAGAAGGTGATCGCTAATAAACTTTACAAAAGTTATCTTACCCGTGTTGGTATTTTGGTAGTTGTAATAAATATTCTATATGCAGTTATGACCTAAAAGGAAAAAATAATTAATTAAACCAAATATCAGTTTAGAGGGTTTAAATTATATTGTTTTTCCCTAACAAATAATATAATTCAATAGAGCAGGGTTCCGTACCCAAAGGGTAAAAACGGGACCCTATTACTAAGACTTCGTTGTCTGTCCGTCTGTCTATCTGTCTGTCTGTCTCCAGGCTGTATCTCAAGAACCGCTATAGCTAGACTTCTGAAATTTTTACAGATTATGTATATCTGTTGCCGCTATAGCAACAAATACTGAAAACAAAATAAAATAATATTTAAGGGCATCCCATACAACAAAAGTGATTTTTTCGGCCTTTTTTGCTCTATATCAATAACGGCAAGAGGTAGGCACTTGAATTTTTTAACACATTCTTTTGTTATATACATATATGTTCTTTAATACAGTAGAACTCCAATTATCCGAACTCCGACTATCCGGATCGCCGATTATCCGAATCACGCGTCAGCCCGAGTGTGACCACTTGCAACTGCTCACCGTCAAGCGAATGCGTGACCTGGCTGCCCAAAAACGGTTGAAGACCGCAAAACAGCTTACATTAACGGAGATGTTTAAAAAACAATGATTTTTATTTCTAAACTTGTACATAAGTACATTTTATTTATATTTAAAACATGTGAAAATTTCATGTTTCTTTCATTTAATTCAATAAAAAAATACGAGGGCTGCTATTTATGTATCCGGAACTGGCCACTTACAAGAACAATATTTAAAAAGTAATTACATTTGAAAATAGAACTCTTTGGTTGAAGAATACATTTTGTTTCATGTGACTGTCAATTATTTTTCCATTGTGGCGTCTTTTTGAAAATTGCGTGTCTTCATTTGCCATGGATTTAACGCGTGAACATTTTCGTGCAATGATTTACTACGATTTTCGGCGTGGGCTAAATCAACAACAGTGCTTTATTCAACTCACCGCAACTTTTGGAGATGAAGCACCATCAAAAACCACTGTTTATCACTGGTACAGTGAGTTTAATCGTGGGCGGTCTATGCTCACGGATGAAAATAAAGAAGGTCGCCCAAAAACAGCTGTTGTCCCACAAAATATAGATGCTGTGCGGGAACTAATAATGCGTGATCGTCATGTTACATATCGCGAGATAGAGGCGTCCTTAGGCATAAGTATGACGAGCATACATAAGATATTACACGAACATTTGGCTGTAAAAAAAATATGTTCGCGTTGGATTCCGCACAACTTGACAATCGATCAAAAACGGGCTCGTGTCGATTGGTGCAAAAAAATGATAAAAAAATACAACCGTGGTACGTCAAAAGCCGTTTATAATATCTACACAGGTGATGAATCTTGGATCTATGCATATGACCCCGAAACTAAACAACAGTCAACGGTGTGGGTGTTCCAAGATGAGCCGAAACCAACAAAAGTTACTCGTGCAAAAAGTACTTTGAAGCAAATGGTCGCCTGTTTTTTTGGAATTAATGGACATGTGGCTACAGTGCCATTAGAGAATCGTAAAACGGTTAATTCTGAATGGTATACGACCATTTGTTTACCAGAAGTCTTTGAAGAAATAAGAAAGGACAACCGACAACGCAGAATCATATTACATCACGACAATGCTAGCTGTCACACCTCAGCTGAAACAACTCAGTTTTTGGAGGGTCAAAAGATCGAATTGACTGGTCATCCGCCGTACAGCCCTGATTTGGCACCTAACGATTTCTTTTTATTTCCATACGCGAAGAACAAATTACGTGGTCAACGTTTTTCGAGCCGCGAAGAGGCTGTTGATGCGTTCAAAATGCACGTTTTGGAGATACCTCAATCAGAATGGAAAAAGTGCTATGAAAATTGGTTCCAGCGTATGCAAAAGTGTGTCGATCATCGCGGCGAATATTTTGAAAAGCAATAAAACCATATTAAATGATGTATGTTTGTTTCTTTTTTTAATTCCGGGTACATAAATAGCAGCCCTCGTAGTGCAATATCAAAACGTAGCTTTTATTCTCTCCAATGGCAATTTTTTTTTTTAAATCCGATTATCCGAATATTTGATTATCCGAATGGGCCCCGGTCCCCATTAATTCGGATAATTGGAGTTCTACTGTATTTAATAATAATATTAAATAAAATAAAAAATTTAGGGGGGCTCCCATACAAAAACACAATTTGTAGCCTATTTTTGCTCTGTATCGGTACGTAACCCTTTGAGCGCGAGTCCAACTCGCACTTGGCCGATTTTTTAACTTTAACCCTTCAATCCCCAAGTGGCAGCCGGATGCCGCATAACAATTGAAAATCTATTTTGTATGCGACACCCACAATAGAGGTGTTAATCTAATTTACTTGAACAATTACAAAGATAAATCTGAATGTTACATACAGATTTCAGAATCTATTGTAAAGTTAAACTTGTGAAGTAAAGTTGTAAAGTAAAAAAGGAAAAGTTTTAGGATTTCTTTTGTTAAATTAATCTTTTATTATTCTTATAATAAAAGATTAAGAAGAAGAAGAGAGAATTTTTAAATTATCTTTCTGAATATATTATCAATGCACAACTTTAACTTGCAACTTTAATTAATAATAAACAAACACAATGCATTTAAACATGAGACACACCTAAGTGACTCATTCCTTATCCAGAAATTATTATCAGCAGGAGTTGTGGGCTGTGGCATACATTGTGTAAATATCCCAATAATATGTTTTATTGTACTTATCAGGAAAAATGGTACAGTTCATTAACAAGAAATGTTTAGTTTTCTAATATTTAACAAGTAAATACTTACCAAAACACGATTATCAACCTTGTCACCTCTTGATTCCATACGAATAAGAGATTTATAAAGTATTTTAACATTTTTCCCCAATACATTGCTGATACTCTCTAAAAGACATTTTGAAAATTATTTACTTACTTAATATTTATTAGTGCATAATATTTAACAAATATGATATGTTTATTAATATACGAAACATACCGCTCAATTCTGAAGATATTTGTGATTTTATTGACATTTTCTTGATTTTCTTTAATGTCATAACTTTATATTTTATCTAACTTAAACTGAATGTTTGGAAAAACTTATAATATAGTAAATTATCATCATGTTATAATCAATTAATAAATACAATCACATCACAGGTTAAAATTTAATAAACTCGACACAAATCAAAATCCACAACAACTATCACCAAGGATCACCATTTTTGTGTCTTATTTTTTTTTAGTTTTTATTTTCTAATGAGTACGAGTCATAGCTATGTTAGGAAAGTTTTGGTCTTGTTGGTACTTGGTAATTACCAGTTCGTTAAATCACAATAATTTTAACTTGAAAACTTCTTCAAAATACAAAACTGTGTCCAAAATTGCTATGTACAGTCTGTCAAGAAAGTGAAGAAATTAAAAAGTGGCAACATTGTAGTATTATCCCTTTTTTCTTAGATTGATTTGAAAGGGATGACACTACGATACTGCCAATTTTTAATTTCTTCACTTTCTTGACAGACTTGTAATAAATACTTTATTTTGTTTTTACGTACCGTACAATAAAAAATTATAAACACCGTTTTCCATCATGCGCACTATTTGGCTTTGTGCAGAATGCCGCATTATGAATTCATAATATTAATTACTTTAAATCATAATAATATCAAACTATAATATTATTTGATTTGAAATATTGTGACTTGTCAGTTATCAGTTGTCACCGCTCCCCTGTAACCTGTTGGAATGAAGTGGTGAGTGGTGACTGGTATGAGTGGTGAAGTGGTGACTGGTGAGTGGTGACTAGTGAGTAGATCTGTGGAGTAGACAGTAGAGTAGTGTACCTTTTGCAACTTAGAAAGTAGGTACCTAATATATATTTTTTGCATTACACTAATTATTTTAGTTAAACCTTAGCAAGTAGCAATAATTATTTTATTATAATTATTACATAATTATTTTATTATAATTATTACATAATTATTATAATATAATTATTACATAATTATTATTTATGGTTTGTATAATATATTATATAATACGCAATGACGATTGACGAATGACGGAAGTCGGAACACATAATGTGGTCATTCTTTCGTGGTCATTAATTTATTCGTGTCCTCACTCAATGACATAAGAAACAGAATAGGGACCGTGCAGAAACTATAGAGGGCGTCGTAATTCGACAGCAGTGACACGATGCGAGTAAAAGAAGTAACTTGTGAGTGACTTTGGCTTCGCATTCTCTTTGACCCCGGCTAGTTCATAGTGATTTTTTTTATGTTTTAGACTATAAAATGATTTAATACTTACTTATTATTACTCCCAAGTGGCCACATGTGGCCGCGAGAACAACAATAGATTTCCAAGAATCCCCGATCGAAGGATTAAAGTAAAAGACTAGATGATGCCCGCAACTCCGTTGCGCCAAAAAACATTTATCGCGCGAGAATCGTACATTTTCCCGGGATAAGAAGTATCCTATGTCCTTTCTCGGGGCTCAAAGTAAATCCATACCAAATCTCAGCAAAATTGGTTCAGCGTTTTGGGCGTGAAGTGCTAACAGACAGACACACTTTCGCATTTATAATATTGAGGATGGGTTTCTAACCGTAAACAAAGAACGAAAGCGTGAATAAAAATGTATAAAGCTTATCTAGTAACTAGTTATTTAAGAAAATATCTGAAAAAGCAATGATATGGTATGAAAAAGTAGAATATCATTGAGAAAAAGTAATTAGTAGCATCCATCAGCATAGAAAGTAAAAACTTGATAAATATGGCAATAAAATAATGAATATGCAAAAACACTTATAATAATTACTGAAAATGCTTGTGGGTTAATAAAATAAAACAAGTTCACTAAAATAAATAAGTACTTTTATTTCATCAACCTTCTGCGATTCGCTCGATCCATCTTCACAACTTTTGTTTGTCACTATTTTTGACTAACTAATTCAGTCTGGACCTCATCAGTGCAAACACCATATAAGTATTCTTTAAACCGCACTATTAATCTTTTTCCTACTGGAAGAATCATTTTTTTGAGAACCAACACTTTGACAAGATGGTTCAAGTTCAATACTATCCTCAGTGTTGAATTCCTGGCAGGACTTCTCCAAATTATCCTTAATTTTGATGCAAATTTATGCCAATTAAATGAGCGGTGCTTATGTATGTATATCAATTTAGATGGAAGCCAGTTTATATGTTTACTGAAAGAAGCAATGGTTATAGGTTAGGTTCATATTGTGTTCATCAAAAATGAATTTATGTTTATAATCTACAAAATTCAGTGTTTTTACGAGTCCACACATAACATTCATGGAACTTTTTAAATGCTAACGTATGTTTTTACCGGCTTTTACCCATTTCTTTCGTTTTTTAATATGCCAAGGGATGTGAATACTTTTGGCAGAAAAATAGTAAAATTTTACTCCGTTCGATTTGCCTTTATTTTTCTTGTATGTATTAGAACATCCGGGAATACAACAATGCATTTCCTTTCTTATAAATTCCCAAATGTTTCAAGAAATCTTATAATTTTCCGTAGCTTGACTAGAGCTTGACAATAAAATTTTCGTAAAAGTTTCGGCAACTCGTCACTAGTGGCGGCAATGATATTCTATGTTACTAACGTAACGTGGCGGTGTCATCGCTCTGCACGGTCCCTATTTACGTCCATGGACCTTAGCTTTTGTCCACTTGTTAAAAAATTAAAAAATTACATTGACACTTGGATTTGTCATTTGACAATTGCTGACATCTGTAAATGGTAAATTTTGTTGACGCTGTGCAATGTCATAACTCATATGACGCTAGAATTTCACAAAAATAATGGAATTCTATTTTTGTTAAATAGATTTTGTTCAAGAAACTTAATGAGCGATACAGTTTTTGTAATAAATCAACATGAACAAAAATTACGAAAGGTGTGCGCATTGTAATCGGCGCAAATGGTTATCATCAGGGTGCCTTCGCAAGTGGCTAAAACCAATGGAATGTAAACATTCTCAAAGAAACATAGATAGTAAGCGAGATTTAAACGATGTGGATATCGTTAATTGTACTTTTATGCCCGAAAGGAAACCCATGGCCAACAAATTTGTAAAATTTTGGAAAAACAAGTTATTTATCACCGGAAGCGTAAGGTCACTGCAGAAGTATTTTGGAAATAAAAATAGTGGTAGCGAGTACTATTACAATTTTAACAAACCAGATGCTTCAGCATGCTCCACTAAACATTATAATGCAGATAAAAAAGATATTAATAATGAATATGAGCTAGAAAACCAATATAATATAGTGAAGTACCACCATGCTGATGGTCATTCTGTTCTACGTGGACATCATCAGCACACTTCCATAGAGAGCTGTGCTCTCTACTGTCAACTTGCCAAGTAAGTTCTTATTGACTTCAACACAATAAGACTTATGACCACACATTTCCCTTAGACTAGGAGAAATTTAAAAATTGAGTTTTCACATAAAATTCTGTGGTAAATATTCCGTATCGCGCCACCAGCGATTTTAAGGCCGTTTTTTTTTACAGTCGTTAAACATCAGAACTAGTATTGTTATGATGACGCACAACTATTTCTGGCAAAAGAAAGTTGACGGAGCCCCGCTACGCGGGGCTCCTATTTCTGGGCTTTGGGGCCCCCCCTTTATGGGGGCCTGCGCCCCTCCGTCCCACCGCTTCGGTATCCGTGACTGAATAAAAAGGGGTGGTCAAAGGGGGTTGTATTTGGGACGGGGGGGCAGCCCCCTAAGCAAAGCCCGCCAAAACAAAAACTAACACAATCCAGAAAGTCCAAAAGTTGGTTAGGTTAGGTTGGAATGTAGACCACAACACCCAGAAATAGGAGCCCCGTGTATAGGGGGTTATATTTTTTTCCCATAGTGCCCCGTTTCCTTCAGGCCAACCAAAATTAAAATTAAAAAAAATTATCTTAAATTTTCGAAAAATAGTCATGCGCCGTCATAATAATACTAGTTCTGATGTTTACAGATTATAACGCGACTGTAAAAAAAAGGCCTCAAAATCGCTGGTCGCACGATACGGAATATTTACCAATTCTATGTTGCAGTAATTTAGAGTATGTAATTTATTTCAGGCAAGGCTGGTATTGGGGCGGGATAACAAAGACAGAAGCAGAGGAGCTACTGGCTGGACAGCATGACAATGTTTTCCTCGTTCGTGACTCCTATGACTCTAGGCACATACTCTGTGTGTCATTCCGCTGTGTTGGACGCACACTTCATGCTCGACTTAGACATGCTGATGGTCTATTCTCCTTGAACAACGAAACATTTGTGCCACCAAATAGGATTTCGGAGCATTGCGCTACTGTTGATGTCAAATCACAGTTGTTTGAGATGCCTGTTAAATTAGCAAGGCCATTAAATAGGTAAATATTTTAAAAACAGTCAACTGAAAAATTTACTGTGTATAATGAAAAATAAGAAAATATACTAAATGAAACTTTTCTTTTCAGATTTGCAAAATTGGACTCATTGCAAAAAATATGCAGATTTGTAATCAGGCAGACTGTATCAGAAGGTCTATGGGATAAGTTACCACTTCCACCTAACCTGATATCATATGTGTCACTCGGAAGTGATTACATTACCCCATTATAATCCAATATATTGACACTATATAAAATATTATAAAAAATATAGTGTGCCTTAAAGAATCATCATGTTCTTAACAGATTTTATGTTACTCTGATGAATGATTTTGTACTTTTATGACCAAAATATCTTTCATTTTGTAACTAGGCAAATATTTATGCATCTGGAAGCTATGAAAGATTATTTCTATTATTATTCAGTAGTTAGGTTGAACCACTTGCATGCCCACTTGAATTACATGTGGTCTAATATGAGCTGACATTATAACCACATGTGATCATGTTATAATTCTCAGTTCCTTTTAATTTCAAGATATTGTGTTATAAAATTTTGCTATTAAATAAGATATAACAATACACCTAAAAAATCTGATGTAGCTTAAAAATTAATCATTTGTGTGAAATTATTGGCCTGGTTCAAACAGACTTAAAAAATTTAGAAATTAATAATAATTATGTATCTCATCTTAGTAATAAAATTAATAAACACTGAACATATCATACTGTTTATACAATATGTTACAAATGATTAATATTTTATTAAATTTTTATTCAATGTGTATTTTTCACTTTTTTATTATTGGAGTTTGCAGCTGACGTAGTGCATATAAAAACAATATTAAAAATAGACATACATTTATTGACACAGACAACAAATACTTTATTCATTAACTAAATAATTAAATCCAAAAATTGTGCTAATATTTGTTCTCACTTTAGAGTGTTGATGCCCAAAATATTTTTCGCCTGAAAAAAAAAAGTAATGGTTACTGTATGTTCAAAATGTATCGATAAAGTGAATTATTGTAATAACTAATAAGGGTGGGTTGCACTAGAGGCGTGGTTAAAGTTATGGTTATAGTTAATAAGAGGGGAGTGAGACGCATGCGCTATGTTTCGCCGAGTGAGTGAGTTTACCGGAGGCCCAATCCCCTACCCTTTTCCCTTCCCTACCCTCCCATATTTCCTTCCCTACCCTCCCCTATTACTCTATTCCCTCTTAAAGGGCCCGCAACGCACCTGCAGCTCTTCTGATGCTGCGAGTGTCCATGGGCGACGGAAGTTGCTTTCTATCAGGTGACCTAACTAACGACTAATTTAACCTTAACTTTGACCACAGAATTTGACAGAAGACGTAGCTGGTCCGACAAGGCTTTAGCAGTAACATATTATTGACAGTTTGAAATACTAGTGTTCTTGTGTTGCAACCCCAGCAGAATTGGTTGTATACTGTAGTCACATATTTTAGGTTTAAAATGTTTTTTAATAAAATTAAATTAAGAAATTTAAAAAAACCCTCGCCAAACAACTTTAACAAGTAATGAAATAATATTTACTGCCTTTAAGTTCAAATAATTCCTAACTTGTGTAAAGTAATATTTTAGTCCATAATTGTTGTGACGGTGTGTCGGGGGACCGCCAAGTAAACTACACCCTACAACCACCAAGTCGTTGATTATCTTGTTTCAGTTCGCTGTGAATTGATCCTTAAACTTGTTAATTGTTATGTGAAATCAAACGTACCTTGACAACAATTATGGACTAAAATATTATTTTACACAAGTTAGGAATTATTTGAACTTAAAGGCAGTAAATATTATTTCATTACTTTTTAAAGTTGTTTTGCGGGGGTTTTTTTAAATTTCTTAATTTAATTTTATTTCAAACTATTTAAACTTGTGTTGGTTATAGTGCAGAATAATTCCTATCAACATAATCATATATTCTCATGATTACCATCTATCAATGTCCTTTTCGATGAGGCCGTTAATATGAGCCCAAACATGAAACCTCCACTTAGAATCCAGGTGATTCTGCAGCAGCAGCATGTCAATATTTACTGTCTATCTACTTGTTACTGGTTGTTCCAATTAAAATGAGCCCAAACACGAAACCTTTGCTCTAAGGTGGCGAGGAGTTGGATATCCTATTGATTACCAGGTGATGCTGCAGCACCAGGTCAACTTTTCATTAATATGTGTATACGTATATTGTATATTCACAAATGTCACGAACTTGAATTAATTATAAAACCCATCAAAGGAATATAAGTTTCTAACGGCCTGTCATGAACCAGATAAACCCTGATTGTCCAGCACTGAGCAGGTTGATGATGATGAATTATAGCTAAGAACACTCTCGATCATGTCAGCTTTCAAAAAAAAAACTAGATCAAAATCGGTTCATCCATTTGGATGCTACGATGCCACGGACAGATATACACACAGACAAACAGGTCAAACTTATAACACCCCTCTTTTTTGTCGGGGGTTAAAAATGAACGTGGCGAGAAAAGAAACGAATGCTTGTATCATACAATAATCGGAGAAGTGCGAGTCGGACTCGCGCACGAAGGGTTCCGTATCGTTATAGAGAAAAAATAGGCCAAAAATTGTGTTTTTTGTATGGGAGCCACCCTTCATTATTTATTTTATTTAAATATTATTAACTAGAAATCGCCCAATGGTCGAAATTCGACCTTAGTTTCAACAATATTAGGACGTAACCTATATTTTGTAAAAAAATATTGACTTTAACATATTTTTTTCAACTCTCCTCTCTGGGCCTCACCTGATTTCAGACTGGCCGTGTTTAAAGCATTGTCTAATAGTATCCAAGATTCAATAAAAAAAATTAAGAAATTTAAAAAACCCTTGCCAAATAACTTTAAAAGTAATGAAATAATGTATTTTACTGACTTTAAGTTTAAATAATTCCTAAGTGTACGCTAACAGTGTCTTTTGCATTTTGTATCGCCATGTCACTGATTGTCTCGATTTGGTTGGACCCTTAGCACAGTATAGCAATATTAGTCCCTACAGTAACGAAACGCCTTTGATGTCGCGCGATGCCGCCACCGATGACAGGTACCGAGCAGATATGCCAGGGTTGCCACGGAACGGGAAATAAAATAAAAATAAAATATTGTGTAAATGTATAATGTAATACAAATGTTATCATTTAATCCGTTTAATCAGCGTGTTATATTTATTATTTACAGATTATTATGTCGTACTGCCAGATACTCGTATTTACGTGAAATTTTATTTTTAGATGATTTTAGTTCTCTATTTAAAAATTTAATTAACCCATCAAGCCCCATAAGCTCACCGGTGAGCGAGACACAATAGAATAACAATAGATTTCCAAGGATCCACGAATCACGATCGAAGGATTAATAATGAAGACGCATTCGAAATTTCGAATATATATCCAATCATTAATCACACGTCAGGTGTAAGAGAAGCACTTCAAAACCAGGGATGTCAGATGTACCAATTTATTGGTACACATACCAGGTTTTGGTTCCATGCACCATGTACCAAGACTACTCGGTCCTTGTACGCAAAAATACCAAGATTGGCCCTTGACCGACCAAAATACACTGACCATATAGAATAACCGGTAAATTTCAAAGATGCATGTAAAAAACATTCCAATCAGATTTCCTTTATAATATAAAACTTTTTTATGGCAAGCAGTCTCGATAAACAGTTGTGTGTAAAAATGTTTTTTCGAAATCTCAATTTGTTTACTTCGGCCTTCTTTTCCATTGTTTGGTTAAGCATACGAACCCTCGTTTCTTATAAAAATCTTCGTTAGAAATCATTTATCTATTTTTTTCAATACATTTTACATTTTATACCCGAATTATGCAGTATAATATCAAAAAGATAATGCAGTTCAAAATGATATTTCTTCCGTGCGTTCGATTATTACCTACTGCCCTCTATTAACAGTAGGTATACGAAATTAAAATATTATTTTTTTTCACTGGGATGCGACTTCCGACACAGTTTGTCATCAGTGTTCGCAGCGCCGGAGCGGAGCACAGGCGTACCAGTTTTCTGTCTCCGATACCAGTTTTCAGCCAGCTCGATACAAGGATTTCCAAGTGGCCGTCTAACATCCCTGTTCAAAACTCTTATTACGTGCGCGGTAAGGGCGGTCCAAAGGACAAAATGTTACACTTGGTGTGTGTACCTAGCTAGGTAGGTACTAATTAGTAATGTAACAGGGTATTTGACAGATTTTTAATTTATTCTATATTGTTTCTCTCCTTGTTACACTTCTTACAACGTAAACAATAAAACAGAGATGCAAATAAATGCCGCCAAGGCCAACACAATATTAGTGTAAACTGTGAGCCGATATTTATGAAAATTTAAATCCTTTTTGTTTTTTGAATCAGATTTACATCCGTACACTGAACATTTATTATAATATTCCATTGTTTATAAGATAAGTTATGGTTTTACAACACAAAATTCGTAGCCAACGCGCCAACGTCACCCCTGTGGGCGCAGGTATACAGACTCCGCGAGTTTGTGTACGCGGGCCCGCGCCGCCCGCTTCCCCGCGGACAACTCAACAAGAACAACAAGAGCTCGACAAGGTTTTAAATGCATGTGACGAAAAAAGGAACTAACGCTGTCATCATACAAAAACCGCAATTTTTGACAGTTCTTTACCAGCAGCGCCCCCGTCCACGCGCATGTATAACCTTGTTGGATCAGCTGTCATCTTTCAATTTCTCCGGGCAAAGTTAAAGTTAAATTTACCTTAACTATAACCATAACTTTAATTTTACCCACGCCTCTGGTGCAACCCAGTCTTAGGAATTATTTAAACTTTTTTTTTTTTAAATCTATTTTTATGGGGGTTTTTGCCAATAGACATGTCAACCCCATCGTATCCGCCTTAATGAAATTCACTCATCAACTTCCAGCAATAAATTGTAAACAGCCAAAGCTGCATTAGATCTAGGCATGTGCAAACAACTCAGAATCCATCCCACATCTAAAATATTTATATTAAATTGGTTGATGAGTAAATTTCTTTTACTTCTATACTTGACACATTCCATCAAAACATGCCAGACATCATCTATTTTATTACAATTTTCACAGATAGCCGAATCTTCTATCTTCATTAAAAATGCAAACGACTTTGATAGAATGTGTCCTGAACGGATTCTTAAGGCTGTTTTTAACAATTTTCTACTTATGTTACTATCTGCAAACCAAGGGATATGAAGAGGCTCACATTGGATTGTTTTATACCATATTCCTTTTGTTTTACATCTGTCATCAAAATATTCTTTCCACAAAGATAATGTTTTGTTTTTAAATTTTGATAACAATTCAGAATAAAAAGGTTTTATAATTAATTCACTTCCAGACGAACATGCTTCTTTTGCCAATTGATCTGCCTCTTCATTACCTGGTAATCCGATATGAGACGGGACCCACTGTAACTTTAAATCAATTTGTCTATTATCACATTCATAAATACATCCCAGAATGTTATAAGCAATCGATATCCCTCGTAATCCCATCGCACATCGGACGATATGTTGTAGTGCACTCTTACTATCTGACATAATTACAATTTTTCTCAAATTACTTTCAATAGCATATTTTAGAGATTCATAAATACCAATTAACTCTAATGACATAATTGAAACTTCTCCTATCACTTTAAACATAAAACTTTGATCATTTGCTGGATCATAGATTCCTACGCCTCGTGCAGAACTACTTTTAGAGCCATCTGTAAATAATTTATGCCATGATCTATATTTATCTGCTATTTCGTCTTGAATTATACATTTTAAATTATTTGGCTCATATTCATCCTTAGCCTTTTTAACACTGCTTAAATTGGGAATAACAAAGCTCCTTATGTCTATTTGAGACAACCATATATCTAAACAAAACTGATCCAGCAGATGACTAGAGTAAACTTCTAAATTGCATGTTTCACGGTAAACATTAACTAAAACTGGGAGTTTTTTCCTACACCAATATCGACCTTGACATTTAAGACTAAGCTCTTTTATTAAATCTACTGTTGCATTATCTTTCCAAGAATATGATTTTAAAATATATTTGTATGCTAAAAATTGTCTTCTTATAAATAGTGGTGGAATGCTCAGCTCACTTTCCATGCAATGAATAGGTGAACTCCTAATAAACCCACCTATAATTCTTAAAACCTGATTTTGAACTTTATCCAATCTAGAAATATTGCTTTTAGCTGAACTACCATATAAAATACTACCGTAATCAAGTCTAGATCTAATTAATGAAAAATATAAACCTCTCATATGTATTGGATGAACTCCCCATGACGTTCCCACGAGAACCTTTAGAATATTTAAATATTTATTACATTTTTCTTCCGTCATTTTAATGTGCTTACCCCAAAGGAGACTCCTGTCTAACCATACACCCAAATATTTATAGCAATCTACTGAAGACAATTGATTATTATAAATATTTAAAACCGGTATATTCTTTCTCCTTCCTCTGCTAAAAACACAAAATTTTGTTTTGTTTATAGATAATTTTAAACCAATTTCATTTAATGCTACAATAATTTTGTCAAGAGCACTTTGGATTTTTCTTGCACATTCATTAAGATCTTTGTTTTTTAAAAAAATAGCAAAATCATCAGCATACTGAGAAACACCAATTCCTTCATCCAAAACGAATCTACATATCCTTCGGGTTACTAAATTGAAAAGAGTAGGAGAGAGCGGATCTCCTTGTGCCAAGCCTTTAAAAGTCCATCGTATAAAATCTCCTAGTCCATCATCTTTTTTGATTTTTAAGTGTCTCTCCTTCAAAAAAGACCATAAATATTTACAATTTATTTTACCAACGTTAATTTCATCCAAATTTAAAACCACTTTATCTATTAAAACATCATTATAAGCACTCTCGATATCCAAGAAACAGACAAGAGTTGGCATATTATCAGACATCCCAATTTGAATATAAGAAACTAAACGAACTAAATTATCCATACAAGATTGAGACTTTCTAAAACCTACTGTTGTAGATGATAATACATTATTTTTTTCAACAAACCATTCTAGACGCTTAAGAATCATATTATGAAAAATTTTGCAAATACAGGTCATCAAAGAAATGGGCCTCAGTTGTAAATCGGCCCCATGTTGACTTACTTTAGGTATCGGTAAAATAACCACCTCCCGCCATTGCCATGGAATCTGTCCAGTATTAAAAACCAAATTGTAAATATTCAACAGAAAGACTAATAAAGTTTCTGGAAGCGAAGATATCATAGAGTATGTGATACCATCATCTCCTGGCGCCGTATCTTGCTGTAGGGAAAAGTTCGATTCTAATTCATAGTTTTCGGAGGAAAAAGTTGGAGAGACATTTTCGACCCAATCTGGAGTAAGTGATTCTAATAAATTTTTTCGACTATCTACATCTACATACGACACATTTCTACGAATTCCCTTAATCCATTGCATTCGTCTCCACATTTCAGTAGGTGAAGTTTCCGAACTTATAGAATCATAAAAAATTTTACGGCTTTCTTGTTTTTTAATTTTAATCATTTTTGCTGCCTCCTTAATCTTAGATTGTAGTTTAATAAAATTATCTGGGGTGGGATTTCGACGAAACTGACTAAGAGCTAATCTGCGTTGGGCTACAGCTAATGAGAGTGATTGACACCAATAATCTTTTGCCTTAAACTTAGATTGAGGGTTATTACATATTTTTATTAAAGGTACACTGGTATTAATCGCTGTGTTTAACACATTTAGGAAAACATCATACATTAATTGTACATCGCTATTTAAGGATTCTACATTAATTTCTGAAAAAGATGAAACTAAACTATCTTGAAACTTGGACCATGAAATTTTCTTTACATTTCTTTTTTGAAAATAATTATTTGAAAAATTTATTTTTGTGTAGAACTTAATTATAAGATGATCACTACCAAAATTCTCATTTAAAACTGTCCATAGAAAATTTATAGCAATATCCGCAGACACGAATGTGATGTCTGGCGACGATCTTTGTAAATTTTGATTTACTAATTTTATACGAGTATGTGTTCCATCATTTAAATATACATAATTATTGTCTAAAATAACATCCGACAACTGAGTTCCTCTCAAATCTGTTTTATACGACCAATCACTATGGTGTGCATTAAAATCTCCCGCTATAATAGTTTTATTAGGAAAAGAACTAAACAAAAAATGCCAGTCCTCTAACATTGTTCTAGAAGATGACGGGCAGTAAACAGAAACAATATTTTGAATATACTTACAGTTATGAACCTTCACATGAAGCGTCTCTATACTTGAATTATGGCATTGAAAAGTACTTACCGAACATCGAATAGATTTATGAATTAAAATTGCCACACCACCATATGAGTCCGCCCTGTCTTTTCTGAAGATATTGTAACTATTTATATGAATTCCTAAATTGGAGTCAAACCAGGTTTCACTAATTATAGCAATGTGAATTTTTTCTCGAATTAAAAAATCACTAAAGCTAGTCAATTTTGGGCGCAAACTTTGAGCATTCCACTGTACAATATTAATATCAATAAATTTCGTACTATCGCTGTCCATTATTAAGTACAGCTTCTAATATACTCTCAAATAAATTAAACTTATTAAAGAAATTAACTATAAACGTTTTACATTCCTCAATAATAATATTAACAACTGCACCAATTTTTTCCTTAAACGTTTTCTTTGACATTATTGCTTGGTATAACTTTTCCAGTAACTTTTTAACATCTATTTTATTTTCTTCCTTTTCTACATAATTACTTTGTGTGTCATTTTCTCCTTCTTCAATATGATTATCTACTTCCATTTCTTTAACTATTTCACCTTGATTTCTATCTTCATTATTACGTTGCCTTCTTTGTTTCTGCACTCTTTTTAATTTTCTTCCTGTTGAAATACGAACCCCATTTTTTGATCCAGAGCTACCAGAACTCAAATCTTGTGTTTCACGTATTCCAACTTTTCTTTTCACAACATCGCTGTACAAATTTGGTGTAGTCAAATTATTTTCTGTTACAATGGTTACAATCTCAACATTATTGGCTGTGTTGTCATCAATATGAGAATTATATTCATTTTTTTCCTCACGTCGTATAGCTATTATCTCTAGAGCTTTTTTATAAGTAATATTTTGTTCACTCATCAAAAGACGGATTTCTTTTTCTTTCGCAAACATTGGGCATCCTCGATCAAGTACAAAATGTGAGCCTTTACAATTTAAGCATTTAATGTTCTCTAATGAACAATTTGTATGACTTGAATTCCCACACTTGGGGCACAACATTTTTTTACTGGGACAAAATTTTATATAGTGTCCAAACTTCCAACAGCCAAAGCACTGGGTCACCGGAAATACGAAAGGTTCTACCTTAAACCTACAACCATATGCATATGCATACGGAGGTAAGGTAGAATTTTGGAAACATATTCGAACTGATTCGCTATCTATCCATTTTCCTTCCGAGGACAACCTTTTCAATCTCTTTATGTTTAATATAGTATGTTCACACTCGAAAATTTTAAACATCTCATCTTCCTTTAAATCCAAATCAACCCCTTTAATCAATCCATAAGAAACGGAGTTTTCAAAAGTCTTTTGACAACGATAATCTAAATCTTTGAATTTTGAGCAATTGAGCAATTTTTCGGCATCATTTTCGTTTTCAAATTGTATAAAAACCTTGTATTTTTTTTTAATAATATTCTGAATATTTTCGCTTAGTAATAACCGTGCCATCGCCATCTGCTTAGGTAACTCAGTACTAGAAGTAACACAAATTTCATTTTTTTTCTCAAAATCTTCCATTTGCTCAAATCCCGCTTGTTTTTTAAACAGACTTATCAATCAAAGATGTACTACGTATAAGGCGTTTTGGTTTACGCACAACCGTTGTAAAACCATCACTACTTTCCGTCTCATCTTCTCGAGTTTTTCTTTTCTGCACAATAGGCTGATGATTTATATGATCTTGAATGGTAATATCTCCTGAATATTCGAGGTTGTGAAGTTCAATCTCACACTCTCTGATATAGTGAGAATCCCTGCTATTGCTACTTTGTAAATTTAAATCTTCCTCTTCCTCCATCATGCAAAGTAATCGTTGAAACGAAACAAACGATACGTATTACGTAGATAGGTACACTTGCATTAACGAACGCAATACGCGTACGCACAGACCGAAAGCTCACGCGCCACTTGAATTTAAACTTAAAGTCAGTAAAATACATTATTTCATTACCCTTTAAAGTTGTTTGGCGGGGGTTTTTTAAATTTCTTAATTTAATTTTATTTCATGCTTTTTAAACTTGTGTTGGTTATAGTGCAGAATAATTCCTGTCAACAGGATCATATTATATCCCAATGAATACCATCTAGGAATGTCCTTTTGGATGAGGCCGTCAATATGAGTCCAAACATGAAACCTCCACTTTGGGTTCATATGGAGCTCGGCTCCTATAGAATCCAGGTGATGCTGCAGCAGCAGCGTGCAAAAATTTATTGGTTATCTACGTATTACTAGTTGTCGCATTTAAAATGAGCCCAAACACGAAACCATTGCTCTAAGTTGGTGAGGAGTTGGGTATCCTATTGATTACCAGGTGACGCTGCAGCACCAGGTCAACTTTCCATTAATGTGTAAATATTCATAAATGTCACGAACTAGAATGCAATAAAGCCCACCAAACGACTGCAAGTTGCTAATCGGCCCTTCACGCCAACTAGATGAACCGCGATTTTTCAGCACGAAGCAGGCTGATGATGATGAACTATAGCTAAGAACACTCTCAATTTTTTTGTTTGAAAGCTGATCAAACAAAAAAAACTAGATCAAAATCGGTCCACCCCTTTGGATGTTACGATGCCACAGACAGACAGACAAACCGACAGACAGACATTTCAAACTTATAACACCCCTCTTTTTTGTCGGGGGTTAAAAAACTACAGTTCGACAAGGCTTTTTATGAACGTGGCGAGAAAAGGAACTAACGCTGCTATCATACAAAAACGTCATTTTTGACAGTTCTTCTTTACCAGCAGCGCCCATTGAGATTGACACATTCATTTAAAGCCTTGTCAAGCCGTATAATCACTGACCTCTATAATACACTGGACAGGCTATGCCATACAAAATGACAGCTACTTCTTATGTCGATTTGAAGCGCCGCGGTGAGCGTACTGTGAACTAATTTATCTAGAAAATGACAACCGCCATTTGCAAAATAGTAGTTCCAAGTACACTCACTACTGCTTTCACATTACAGCAATCAGCGCCAATATGGCGACTTTCAAATAGGAATATTTTATTGATAGCGATCGCCTGTCCATTGTATTATAGAGGTCAGTGTGTATAATCCATTTTCAATTTGTCACTTTGTTGTCAACAGACTTCAACCATAAATAAAAGAGTATAATTCGTGTGTATAGGCTAGTCAGTTGTCACTCAAAAATCTGTCATTTTCCTAGTGTGTATCTACAACATACACACTAGGAAAATGACAGATTTTTGAGTGACAACTGACTAGCCTATACACACGAATTATACTCTTTTATTTATGGTTGAAGTCTGTTGACAACAAAGTGACAAATTGAAAATGGATTATACACACTGACCTCTATAATACAATGGACATGTGTCATGTGTGTATTATATTTTATGTTGGGTTGCACCAACTAACTTTAACTATAACTGTAACTATGCAGAATGTCAAATCTTTGGTTAAAAATAAAAATGGACGCTTTCAAGACGCCATATTTAACCATAACCATAGAGCTCGACAAGGTTTTAAATGCGCGTGGCGAAAAAAGGAACTAACGATGTCATCATACAAAAACGCCATTTTTGACAGTTCTCTTTTACCAGCAGCGCCCCCGCCCACGTTCATTTATAACCTTGTTGGACCAGCTGTCATCTGTTAATTTCTCCGGTCAAAGTTAAGGTTAAAGTTAAATTTGCTTTTACTATAACCATAACTTTAACTTTAACCACGCCTCTGGTGCAACCCAACCTTATATTTGTTAAAAAAATATATGATAAAGCTTTTCAAAACAATATAAGCTCGATGCACTCCTTCACTATATAAACTGTAACTGTGCACAAAATTGTGTACCGAATACATGCATAAAGTATGCATGTATTTGGGTCACATTTTGTAGACTGTGGACAAATTTTTTGACACAGTTACTCTTCCTTAGTTTTTATTATTCGTAGGCTATCTCCGTTAACCTATTACGTAATGTGAAACCCTCTTACCGTTGTAAATGCGGCTGTCAGTGTTTGTGGGGCGGCAGCGATTGGATTCATTTTGATAGCGATTTGAATAAATTCGGCGTCTCGTATGCGTGCTTTAACGAAATTTTTTGTTCCGCTACTCCCCGGGCTGTTGTCAGTTAGGTAAAAGAGTTCAGATACTTTGTAAATACCGGCTAAGCCCACTCGTCGTAGGTACCAATTAAACTGAAATAAAATAGTGGTTATAATAATATCAAATAAGTAATTAAGTACTTAAATCTTTGCCACAATAAAAATGTTTCAGAGCCTTGGCAATTCTCATACCTTGATCATCGATTTGCTTAACGAGCTGACTTATTTACATAGGCGTCAAACAGTGAACGCGTGCGGTATGCCAGACTGATCCGAGATTCGAATTTCGAGTTATGGAAATTGGACTCTACTAACTACTAGTAACTTCTACTACTATTAGGCTCGTCCACGTCAGATACTTACATCAACACTTCTGTCGCCTGTGTGATAACAAATGTCATCTACTAGGGAAAGCAATGTAGCTAAGCTGTTTGGAACATTGTTAGGTAAGGCTTGTATTGCCATTGCCTTGGGCCAAGTGTTCCTGAAACGAGAAGTGAAAAATATAATGAGTTTCATGAGACCAAAGATAGAGGTAAATACACTGCGAATAATAATTATTATTTTTAATTAAAAAATTAAAACCGACTTCCAAGGTAAAAACAATAATAATATGAACTAAAAAGTATTGAATAACTCTTACTCTATAATAGTGCCTTTTTCAGAATACGTCTAAATCACAACTATTTCTGTACATCTGGGGGCACGGGAGTGCCCCAGCCAAGATGAGCCAAGCGAAGCGCGCAAGGGCACTACCTATCTTTTCTCGAAACGTTTCGTCGTATTTTTGAACCCTCGTAACTTTGGTTTGAATAATTCCAGATAGTTGAAATTTTTAAGATATAATGACATGGGTATAATTATTAAATGAGCAAATTTTGAATATCGTAGCTATTAGATTTTATAGGTGTCCAAAAATCCACAATTTGGTCACTGACTCACCGATCATCAAAACTGTTAGGGTACTTCCTGAAGTCATAGAAAGCTGAAATTTGGTATGTAACATAATATTAGTACTGAAACAACATAAAAATTATCAAACCCAACTTAACCTATACCATTATAGAGCAAAATTAGGCAAAAATTTGTGTTTTTTGTATGGGAGCCCCCCTTAATTTTTTATTTTAATATTATCATTAAATATTAAAGTAGACATATAACTAAGGACTTTGAGAAAAATTTAAGTACCTACCTGTTGCCATTATTGATATAGAGCAAAAAAGGCCAAAAAAAAAGTTTGTTGTATGGGAGGGATTAAAATATATTAATTTCATTTTGTTTTTAGTATTTGTTGTTACAGCGGCAACAGATATACATAATCTGTGAAAATTTCAACTCTCTAGCTATTACCGTTCTTAAGTTACAGCCTGGAGACAGACAGACGGACAGACATCTAAGTCTCAGTAATAGGGTTCCGTTTTTACCCTATGGGTACGGAACCCTAAAAAAAACTAAAAGAAAAAACAACGTAAACCAGCTTACAAAAAGAAATGAAATCCCACCAAAAACATTTTCATGTAAAAATGTTGCCAAGATGAGAACATAATATTATAGTTCGTCGTGTCAAAAAGTAGTGAGATCTCATGTAGAGCCAAGTTTCTTAACCTTACATACTCAGCCCTAAATCTAAAAACCTTAATAGTGATTTAGACGAATTCTGAAAAAGGCACTATTATAGAGTAAGAGTTATTCAATATTTTTTAGTTCATAATATTATTATTGTTTTTACCTTGGATGTCGGTTTTAATTTTTTTGTTAAAAATAATAATTTCACTCTTTTTAGTTCATCATCATCATCATCATATCAGCTCTTTTTAGTTATCTACAAGATAAGGCTTTATTTAAATATTATCTAAAAGATAAGGCGTAAATAACCACTACGACTTGTTGACGATGTTAACTATTCACATTATGTTACTGTAAGCGAAATTGTGGTAAATGCTTGCAGTTATCTAAGCGATGCTGCAATTTAAAAACTTTTATCTTTAAAGGTTCAGGAGTTCTGATCAGTGTCTTTGGACCAAGAGACATCGTAACATATGTTTAAGTTACTAGAAGCAACATTTTAACCACTATGAGTCTTTTGATAAATTTCAAGGATTTTCCTCGATTGCTCATAGATTCCATCATCAGCTCACCACTTTCGGAATTATTATACAAAATCAAGATTATACCCTATACAACCACACAAGAATTATGAAAATCGGTCCACAAACAGCGAAATAATCATCAAAAACATCTGCTTCGATGCAAAATATCACGAAAAGCATCAACAATTGGGTTTATAATGTGATGACCCATGGCATAATTATGATTTTGTTGATGATGATCAAATAAATTGATGTGTTGGCTTATGCTTTCAGTTGTTTAAACAACGCCGAAATCCCCGAACCTGTATCTATAAGGATTCAAAAGTTCTGTTGGGTACCTTCGGATCCAGGGTATAACCTGGTGCGAAATCTTACTTTTTGGTTGCATTTACCTCGAATGCTTCAGAAAAAATTGAAATCACTATATGTTTCCATACGAATTTCAAGGAGTCCCCTCGATTCCTCCAGGATCCCATCATCAGATCACCACTTTTGTGAACATGGTACCAAATTCGAGTTAAACCCTATACAACACAAAAAGAATTTTGAAAATCGGATCACAAACGGCTGAGTTATCGTTGAACATACAAAAAAAATAAGATACATACAGCCGAACGTATAACCTCCTCCTTTTTGGAAGTCGGTAAAAACTAAGGAAGAGTTAGGCTGGCCTCACACAGCCGGAATTTCATAATCGGAAATTCATATTCTTACAGATCGATCTATGAAATTCATAATCTGAAAAAATCAGAATGTGTAGCCTGCCTTACCTTTTGAATGTTAGAGCGCTTACAGACGAACGGCACGTGTCGGCGGCAGTCGACGGCAGGCGTCGACAGTTTATCAGAGCATTCATTTGCTTGGCTAGTCGGTAATCCGTACGCTGCCGATTCAGCGGACGTACTGTGAAAAAATTATCCACCGCCTCTACTAGCGACACCGTTTGACAGATTAGCAATATTACTTTAAATTTTGTTAAAAAAGTTGATATTTCACAGCGGATTTAACAATGTTTTGCATTTTTTAATGTTTTTAGTAAAATTACAGTTAAAAAGTGAGTGCGGTAATGTTATTGTAATCTTACAACAAAGTGTTCTGGAAATATGATAGTTTTAGGAAAGGTCGTGGTAGGCCCTCTTGAAAGCGTCGTAAACTGTCAACGGCTGCCGTCGACTGCCACCGACACGTGCTGTTCGTCTGTAAGAAGCCTTAGTAGTGTTTCGTAGCTATTGTCATATTTTAGTGTGCAAAAAAGAACCAAATTCAAAACGGTTGAAGTATGGGAGTTACGTTTCCATAGTTTTTAGTGTCTAAACATACTAGGCCGAAGTTACGCGGCGTAAATTCCGCATGATTACGCCCGCAATGTATTTTAAATTACCGATGACACACTATTCCGTCGCGATCCGTCCGTATTTTGTATGCGTTAGACATTGCGGACGTAATCATGCGGAATTTACGCCGCGTAACATCGGCCTAGTGTGTTGGGGCACTTATTATTCGTAGTAAATACGTAGATGAATTATTATGATTAGCACACTAACGCCATCTAGTGACATTTAAATCAAGTATACAACTCTTATTATAATTTTATATTTTGCTCAAAAACTTTGAGTTTGGTTTATGTACACAATAAAAATAATTACTGTCTCCATTTGTTTGTTAAAATAAAACAAATTCTTACTTATATGGATCAATCATAAGAATTCTTGTTACAATTGCATCCTCAATAAGTTTTACTGGAATATTTGGTTCTTTTAATTCTTCTTTGGGCCACTGAAATATGAAATAAAATAGTAGTTAAATAGAAGTTATCTAGTATTTTACAAGATTTTTTGCCAAAATTATTTTTTCTGTCTATTTAAACAAAGTAGTATTTTCAACCCTAAGGGGGGTATTACATTATCATTTATATTGGATCATTTCTATGATCATATATAGGATCCAATATATATGATCATTTGATCATATCTGCTTATTACATTATCATATTTCATTGATCCTTTTTTACGTCATATGTGGTTTCAATAGCCAATGGAGAGTGCTAACGCTGACAGGTATTGATGTCAGGGTTACTAGATCTCAGAGAATTTGATGTGTCAAAAGACATCGTCATTTTTAATATAGCTTGTTTTTTGTTATTTCAGCAATATTATCCAAGTATATAATTAGAAAAATAATTACATTACATTATTTGAAACATATTAACGAACAAGAAATTAAAAACTCTTCTTTATAATAAATAACTGGCAACACCTATTTCTATGACCGTATTGGATCCAATCTCTCAGTAAATGTCAAAAATGTATGATCAAGGAAGAAATAAAAGAAATCATATGTCTATATTACATTATCCAATATCATTGACTCGATGATCTCGGATCCAATATATATGATAATCTAATATCCCCCTAACTAACAGAACTGAAAGCTTTACTTACATTTTTCATATGCTGAACAAGTTGTTCGTTGCATGTTACATTAAAATAATGAACTAAATCTCCTCCTCCATTGGGAAAAAGTCCATGTGTGATGCCTGGATACCCGATAGCCTCTGAACCCTGTGTCAGAGATTCCACTGACCACCCCGATGTAGGCACAAACTCCATAGCTTTAGTCAATATTCTTCTCTTTATATCCTCCTCGTACTGGCGTTCATCGTGTTCGGTATTTACTGTAATACTGCTGTCATTTGGTATTTCATTTTTAATTGTTTCTTTACAATATGCTCTGGTGAGCTGTAGGGCTTTGCAGCTTTGTATGTATGCAATTGACATCAGAGCCTTTCGTCCATTTCTCATTGCTGTTAACAAATAAATATTTTGAAATAATATGTAAATAATCATTTTGATAATACAGTTTAAACATAATATACACTATACATCCATTTTCTTAAAAGTTTTAGTAAATTATTTAAAAAAGAGTTAAGGGTGGATGAATGAAAAAGACATAGGAAGTTATACAAGTCTTCTTACTTCAAACAGGTTTTAAAATATACATTGTGTAACAAAAATAAGTGATAATACTTTAGGGTGTGTACGTGTTTCTTGTAGAGAGTTCACTGTGAAAGTAGCAGTTCTGAAAGACGACATTTTTTTCACTTTTGTATGGATGGGCAAGGGCCCCAGCGTCACAAGTTTCCCCATACCAAAGTGAAAAAAAAATTTTGGTCTTTCAGTGCTGCTACTTTCACAGTGAACTCTCTACAAGGAACACATACACACCCTAAAGTATTATCACTTATTTTTGTTACAACCTGTATGTATTGAGTAATAAAAAGACTAATGAAAATTTTAAATATTTTTATTCATATTGTGAAAAAAATATTATACAGGCTTCTGTTTGTTCAAATTGATACATTCACTTAATCTAGCAACAAGACCTTCAATCAAATGAAAAGCATTTAATGCTGATAATATTATTTCTTTCTTGTTTTTATCTGGTATGGTGTCCAGCACATTACCACCAACATTAATCGAAACATTGATATTCTCTTTAGGATTATTCTTCGCTTCTTCTATATCTTTTAACTTGACTTCATAGTGAGCCTTTGACATTTTTAGTGCCACCCTTAGAGGTTCTAAGTAGCTTGTTTCAATTGCCACAAAATTATTTTTAAAATTAGTTACATTGCCTGTATCTTTTATGACTAAATATCTCAACAGGTTAAGAGATGTGATTATTTGGTCAGCCAATTCTACCAAGTCTGATTCTGCTCCATGTGGAAGGTGACAGATTTTCTTCAACATTGCCATCAGCTGAGAGTCCTTAAAAGTTGCTGGCAATTCTGGTTCTTTAAAAGCTTCATCCAAGGAGTTTTTATACAAAGATATTGCATAACCAATCATCCCAGAGTGATTAGCATTGTCTATCATATATTTAATGAGAGAGCACCTTCCTTTGTAGTCAAATTTGTTAACCAGTGTTCCTAATATCACAACAGACTCTTTACGTAAAGATTGATACATGGAGTATATAGCTACGGTCATTAAGTTCTTGCCCAAATTATAATGGACCATAGTTAATTTAGATGAAAGAATATTTTCAGGGTATTTCTTTAGGATTTCCTTGCACAAGTATATTCCTTTAGACAGAGGGCCATATTCAGTAAAACTGAGTAAATGAACACCACAAAGAAGCACAGTGCACACAAGGTATTCTGGTGAGTATACAAGAGGCAGAGCCGTGTCTGGAATTTCAAAATGTCCTGACAGCAATGCATAAAACAACCCAGATAAAGTAGTTATGTTCACTTTCTCCTTGTGATCATAAGGATCAATTTCTTCATTTTCATCATATTTTTCATTTTTGGGTTTTGTTTTTTCACTCTCATTGCTACATTTTTCAATATATGCAAGGAATTTTAAAGGGTTTTTAAGCAAAGTGCAGATATCTGCAATTAAAAACTTGGTACAAGCCCTTGTTTCACTTTGTTTGTTAGTATCAGGATCTACATCCACATAAACTAATGGTTTACCAAACAGACTTATAAGAAATGCAGAAATTATCTGTTTTGGTCTACATTTATCATCATTCATCACTTCACTAATAAAAGGGCAGTAGAATGGTGGTAATAAGGAGTAAACTTTATTAATTCTTCTTATGTTATCATCACACTCCATCAAAAGACGTTGTTTGCCTTCTAGCTCATACTCTGGCACGGGTATGTTATCAATGTATGTACTTATGGCATTGAGACACCATTCCAATGATCTACCTCTTTTGAGTGTCAGTTTCAGAAGGAGTTGCTGCAATGGTTGAAGTATGATAGAGAATTGAGCATCATTTTTTGATACTTCAATTTGTTCAATAAACTCTAGGAGAGCTTCCTCGGGGACCGCCTTCTGAACAATTATTGATAGAAATTGTTCACATGTGCCATAAAGTGAGGGCTTCAATGTGTTTGTATCATTATTAACTTTTGAAACAATAACAGATATTAAATCCCAACAGTTATCTTTGAACTGTTTTGCATATTTCTCGTCTACTGCTACAGTGAGTGCTTCTTTGTATTTTTCACCATCCAATAGGGAAGACACATGATCCACAACATCTACACTTTGATCCATGATGAAGGATGTGGAAAGAAAGTTTGTATTTCCGTATACAATTCTGTAAACCAAGTACATTTACACTGTAATTGTTATTGATATTATGGTGTAGGAACGAATATTTTTATTTTGAAGGACATACAAGCTTTACTTATCCACGAGTCCCAACTCCCATGCCAATAAATATAATGAAGAAAATGAAGTTTGGACAAGAAAAAATGTGCAAAACCACTTGTAAAACAATTATTTGAAGTGGATATTTGCATTTTATATAAACTTACAATAAATTATCTTCGGCATATGATTCATCCTTCCACTGCTTTACAAGGTCTATACACTATTTTAATAATTTAAACCTTCGTTTTTGCTTTGGTAGGAATCAAAAAATTCTAGTCGCAAAAAGTACACGGCAAATAATTCTTTTACTTCTTGAGATTTTAACGCAGGTGGGTGAAACTTTCGAACAAAAAAAAATTGGGTTCCAAATTTAAACGTAGCAACTAAATTAAGTTGGATAATCTGTACAATTTTTAAGCAAGATCGACTGTGATTGGTTGATAAAAAAGACGAAGAAGAAGTTTAAAACTCAAAGTTCGATTTTCAGTTACTGAAAATTATTTTGTAGCAACTCTTTCAAAAATTGTAAATTAGTGGATTAATTATTGAAAAACAAAAGGTAAGCCATTGTAAAATGTACCGTACCGTAAATTGATAAATTGAAGCAAAACATAACTATGTCATACCGTGTTCTAATACAAAGTATGTCATATGATTATTTGCATATTTGTGTAATAATTTACAACTTAAACTATATTAATAAGGAAAATATAGAATATTATTTCATGGAAAATATTATAATGTACTTATCAATATGTATGCAGTTAATTTCGAAAATGTTGAAATGTGTCTATTGATTTATTGTAGTAAATAATTGCACGATAAGGTCATTAACTATAATAGTTTATGTATGGAAATGTAGTAAATGAAAAATTTTTCATTAAATTAAGGCTCCTCCTTAAATCTCCTTAACAACCATTGCCTGCAGACTAAAATGTTGCAAACTAGTACAGGGACCTAAAAGTCTGAAAGAAAGAAGGTATGGGATTATGAGAGGTGCGGAAAATCCTCTGATCGAGTGAGGTGGTATACAGCTGGCCTGAGCCCACGCGATAGATTTCAGCTGTCGTATGTATAGGGTGTAACAAAACAAAGTTAATAAAACTCGTGTGATTTCCAGTAACGCACTAACTGCTTTATTTTTTGCACATGTCAAAGTTTTGACCATAGATAATAATACAGGATAAGTATAGATTATTTTGATACCATAGACATAGCCACAGACTGCTAATACAGATTATAAATTTTACACCCCCACTTATCAAAATAATCCTATGTTCACATTAATTTGTAAAACAAGAAAATTAAATAAACTAACAAACTTGTGACAGCCCTAGCATCTTTGCAAATTTATAATGCTTTACACTACTAAGACTTTTAGTCAAAACATCAGCTGGCATCTCTGCTGAAGGCATATAAGATATTTTGACCAAATCATTAACTATACATTCTCTGACAAAGTGATGCCGAACATCAATATGTTTTGTTCTTCTGTGAAACAAAGGGTTATATGCTAATTTTTGAGAACTTTGGTTATCGCTTAACAAATTTACAGGTACATTATCAATATGACCTCCATTCATTTCAGAAATTAATTTATTTAAATATACAGCCTCTTTACATGCCTCGGAGAGAGCCATGTATTCAGCCTCCGTGCTAGATAATGCTACTGTTGTTTGTTTCCTACACTCATATGAGACCGCACTGCCAGACAATTTAAAAATAAACCCTGTATAAGATTTTCTGTCTATTGAACAAGATGCCCAGTCAGCATCAACATAGCCTAACAATCTACTATCATTTTTACATATTTTAACCCATACTGTTTAGTTTTACTTAAATATTTTAACACTCTCTTCAGATGTTTCCAGTGAGTCTCATCATAACAATTATTATACTGGCTGAGAAAACTCACTGCAAAACTTATGTCAGGTCTAGTTAAAACACACAAATACATAAGAGCACCTAACAATTGTTGATATGGATATTTCTGACAAATACTTTTAGCCTTATCTAGTTTTAAATTCTTTTCCATAGGAGTATCTGAACTCTTACAATTTACCATATTAAATCTTTTCAAAATTACATCAACAAAATCTTTTTGATCTATAGTAATTGAATCTTGTTTTACAGTCACATTCATACCAAGACAATGCTTTATCTGGCCTAAATTCTTTATACTAAATTTTGCTTTCAATTCACTAATTAGTTTATCACATATTTCTTCACTATTGTAAAAGATAAAAAAATCATCCACAAATATTGCTATATATACTCTGACATTATTATTACACATCATAAATAAACATGGTTCATACTGTGACTTGGTGTAACCTAGTTCTAGCAAACAAACTTCTACTCTTTGATACCAAGCTCTTGCTGATTGTTTTAAGCCATATATAGCTCTTTTTAGTTTTAACACTTTATTTTCAGAATTAGGTATATCTGAACATTCTGGTATCTCCATATAAATACATTCATTTAACACACCGTTTAAAAATGCAGTAGGCACATCAAGGTGTAATACATTTAAGTTCTTATCTACACTCAAAGCTAACAATAATCTCAAAGTGGAATACCTGAGAACTGGTGAGTAGGTTTCCTTATAGTCCATACCCTGTTTCTGATTAAACCCCTTCGCCACCAGCCTTGCTCTGTACCGCACTTTGTTTTCACTATTGTATTTTATTTTGAAGACCCACTTGCACTTCACTATAGTTTTATTCACTGGTCTGTCCACTAGTTCCCATGCATCTCTATCACTGAATGACTGCAATTCTTCTCTGATAGCCTGCCGCCACTGTTCCCTATCCGGTCCACTGATAGCATCCTTCAAAGAAATGTTCTCACTTGGCACTTCATTCTCGATGCATAAGTTTGCAAAACCATAGAATTCCGGCTTCCTCCTGACACGTTTCTCTCTAGCTTCAGTATTGACAACCCCTGTGTCCTCAAGTGAAGTTGAGTCATAGAAACTGTCCTCTGTGTCTGAACTGGACTGCTCCGGAACATAGGTCTCATCTTGTTCGTATTTCTGTTCATCTTCTGAACAGGACTTTTCCAGAGTACTATCTAGCTGCTCATCCCCCACTGAATCCTGTTTTCCTTCACTATTCTCCTGTACTGAAATCTGTGTTGTCATACTGTCATTTTCTTGTTCCATGACGACAACATCTCTTGCTGTTGTAATAGAGTGTGATGCGGGATCATACAGTCTGTACCCTTTAACATTCTCAGCATAACCAACCAAAAATAGTTTCTTTGCTTTCCTGTCCCACTTTAACCTTTTTTCTTTTGGTATATGTGTCATGACTGGGCTGCCATAGACACGGATATGACTGACATCTGGTCTTCTACCTGTCCAAAGTTCAAATGGTGTACGATGTTGAAGACCTGCAGCTGGGGATCTGTTCTTCAAGTACACAGCAGTGTGCACTGCCTCTGCCCACAAGAACTTTTCAAATTTTGCATCAAATAAGAGACATTTTGCTTTTTCTACTATTGATCTATTTAAGCGCTCACATAACCCATTCTGTTCTGGACAGTAGGGATTCGTTTTCTGGTGTACTATACCATTAGCTTTCAAAAAATTATCAAATGCATTATTGCAAAATTCTTTGCCATTATCTGTTCTGAGCATTTTGATTTTAGTAGATTTTTGATTTTCTACTAAGCTTTTGTACTGTTGGAAATAAGAGAAAGCTTCATCTTTTGTCTTTAGAAAGTATACATAAGCCATCCTGCTGTAATCGTCCACCAATAGTAGAAAATATCTAGCCTGTCCGAGCGACTTGTTCTCCATAGGCCCGCAGAGGTCAGCGTGAACAATATCCAAAACATTTTTGCTCCGTGATGTACTAACTGGAAAGGGCAATCTTGTTTGCTTTCCCTCACAGCATACTGTACAGTTGTCTCTGCTTATGTCTGCCTTATCTTGGAATGACAAGCCATCCACTGCTCCATCTCTCATGATCTTCAGGTCGTTACTGTTTATGTGGCCAAGCCTTCTGTGCCATGTCCAGCTTGAAGTCACTGCCGTCGCTGCCAAAAGTTTTTCTGACTTCACAATGTTCAATTTATACACACCGTTTGTTAAGTTTGCTTCTCCAATGCATTCATTCCGTTGATTATAAATGTGACAAACATTTTCATTGAAAATAATTCTGTTTCCACTAGATATCATCCTACTAACGGATAGAAGGTTGGTAGTAAGATTTTGTATGCATAACACATTGTTGACATTCACTTTGTATTCCTTATTTTTAACTCGCGTCGTTATCTCAATGTCTCCGGAACATATAACTGGCACGCTTTCTTTATTTGCCACCACAATATTACGAGCTTCGGTGTTGTAAGACACATTCTTCATCATGTTTTTGCTCAATTCAGAAATCATATGAGTACTCGCTCCTGAGTCGACATACCAATCCTTTTCACTGAATTCTTTTTCACTGAAAACATCGCGCTAAATGCATTTACTTGTTTATCTTTTTGCATTTCGGGGGATCGGCACTGATTTTTGTAGTGTCCTAACTGCTTGCACTTGTAACAACGAATATTTTTCGCCGGCTTTCCGTCACTTGCTTGACCGCCATTTTGGTTTGACACTTGTTGACGTTTCCCGCCGTAATTTGCTTTGTCAGTGTTGGAATAACGTTGATTTTGATGACTACTTCTGGATTTGGAGAAAAATGCTCCTTCTGTTTTTATTTCACTATCTGCACTCATATCGAGCAACTTTGTTTTTATTGCATCTGCACTAATCTTCATCCCAGAGTGCTCAATGGCCATTATCATTGGCGCGAATCTGTCCGACAATCCAGCCAAAAGAAGTGAACCCACCCACTCATCATTGATCTCAAAGCCTGTGCCTTTAAGCTTCTGAGCTGTATCAACTAGCTGGGTCACGTATGCAGTCATTGAATCTGAAGTTTCTAGACGAATCGAGATCAATGTTCTTAGTAAACTTATGCGACGCGTGAACCCTGAGTCGTCAAATAATGATTTCAATTTCGCCCACAGACCATGCACCGTACGTTCATTTTTGATATGAACATATAGTGAGGGGTCGATAGTCATCACCATCTTAGCTTTGGCCTTTCGATCATCTTCTTCCTTTAGTTCCGAACTCTTCGCAATATCGATGCCCTCGAGGATAAGAAAATTTTCCACTGCGAAAGCCCAATCATCGTAGTTATCTCTTCCTCTAAGTTTTTGGACATTCAATGAATAATTTCCGGTCATTGTAACTGCACTTAATAAAGACTTTTTCGTTGGAATCGTCTGGGCGACATAACCTAATAAAACTCGTGTGATTTCCAGTAACGCACTAACTGCTTTATTTTTTGCACATGTCAAAGTTTTGACCATAGATAATAATACAGGATAAGTATAGATTATTTTGATACCATAGACATAGCCACAGACTGCTAATACAGATTATAAATTTTACAAAAGTAATAATACTTATGTGTGTATGTATAAAGATGCGCGTCCACTGGATCGGAATCGGAGCGTACGCAGCGGACGGATTTGTTGCCTAAACCTTGTGGATTAAATCTGTTTTATTGTTTTGTGATTACTTTGGCTATGTACAATAATTTTTATTGAAATAAAACATTTATTTGAGCTCATTTCTTTTGTTTTTTAAATTTTTGGTATGTTTAGAGTGGAAGGTTTTGCACTTAAAAATTTTAACTTTAGTTTCAATTTAAAAAAATAATAAATGTTAATTTTTTTCTTCTAAGTCCGACCTCTTGTTACGTACCTAGTATATGACAATCTCTTTGATTTTGACATTTAAGCACAGAATACAAATAACTACAAATTACAAAAGTCAATGAATGGAGGTCAGTAAAGAAAAAAAAACAATCAGTCATATCAGTTGTCATATTTACCAAAGTGTGGATCCCATTGAGGTACTATAGACTGGAGAGAGCCTTATATCGGTGTATAAGCGTCAAAAGCGTGTAATGTTATGTCCTACTTAGTAGGACATAACAAAAGAGTCGGTCTGCATAATATTACATGTAATAAAAGTGTTAATAAAGGTTTTTACTGAACATTTAAGGCTAGATATTGTTGAGTTCTGTGGTTACGCTAAATAATAACACAGCGCGCCGCGAACCGCGCATACTGCCAAATTTACTGATCCACACTCGCAAAGTTCGCGACATGTCCGCAATGTTGCCACTTTTTAATTTCTTCACTTTCTTGACGCACTATATTTTGCGCTTTTGAGCCGTATTTATCTTACTTTATATTATAAACTAGATGTCCCGCGCGGCTTCGCTCGCGTAAAGTATTAGGAATTTTACGGAAAACGTACATTTTTTCGCAACAAAATAGCTTATCTCTCTTCACGTAGTCTACTCTATATCTGTGCCAAATAACATACAAAATTGCTTTAGTAGTTCGTGAGATAAACCCTAGGTTTAGATTAAAATGGTTTAGATTCATAGTTTGGTCACAAAAAATAATAAAAAGGTCCATTTTCCAGTGGGCCAAACTATGAATCTAAACCATTCTCAAAACACACACAATAAAGAATCATCAAAATCGGTCCAGAAATTAAAAAGGAGTATAGTAACTAGTCTAAGAAAATTAGTTTCAAAATCGACGATCAGACCAAATAATTCGTGTATTTTTGAAAGTTGGTACAGTTGTTCCTAAAGGTGTCCAGATGAATATACTAAAAGTCCCCGAAGGTGGGACAAGAGCCGGCGATGGGGGAGGGGTGAAAGGTCTCTTTTTCAAGGTTTTTGCTTGTGACTCGAAAATTATTTAAAACTAGCTGTCCCGGCAAACGTTGTTTTGCCATAAAATTATTTTCCCTATTTTCCTGCTTTTCTCTGACTTTTTTTTCTATAGACCTCACGGAGCCCGAGACCTTTCCAACGAATGCAAAACCGTAGAAATCGGTTCGTACGTTCTGGAGTTATAGCGCCAGGAAGCTCAAAGAGTATATAACCACTACGTATGAATAGCTTATCAAGAAAAATCATAGACAACCTATAAAAAGACATTTACACTTTTGTTAACCTGTAGATTTTTTTTCCTTAATCTTATAACCTTTACCAACTAATTTTTTATTCCCTAAATTCCGTTCCTTTCCGATGATTTTATGTTTTTACTGTAGAATAAATCTTAGGTATTATTTTCGGGAGTTAAAAATTAAATAATTAATAAATAATTTCCGAAAATTAATGTCTAAAACAAACAAATATAACAGTACCTGAACTTTGTAGACATTTTACAAAAAATAAATTTCTGAACGCACACATGATGTCTTCAGAAAAAAATAAAGCTGTGGCTTATAGGTCTCAGCAACCAGGCCATAAGCTCCAAAAAAAAATAGTTGTTACACTATTTGACAGGATTTGACAACAAATGTTTGACATGTATTAAACAAACCAGCATCTATTGAAATGATAAAGTATTCATTAATCATTACACATATCGAGTTTTCATTGTTTTTAAGATGTATTCTGCTATTCGGGACGGAAACAAATCCAACAAATCAAAAACCATGGCAATCGGTCCAGCCGTTCTCGAGTTATAAGTGTTGTAACAAACACGACTTTCTTTTATATATATAGATATCTCTTTAGTGACTTCTACATTAATTACCTACATTAAATTTACTATAAATTACGTCCAAACATTTTTACTGTACGATCATTACTTTAGGAAATACAGAGTATTAAAAGGGTACGCTCGCACTGTTTTTCCATTCAAACGTATTCCCCAATTTACTCCCTGGACAATGCGTTTAGACAAATGATTTTTATACAATACTATGATCTGTTAAAGCTACGTTAGATTTTTTCTAAATTTACTAATAAATTAAAAATAATATGACCCTTAAAAATTGCAAAAAAATTAATGCCCCGTACCCCGCCAATCGACCGACCATAAAATAAATTTGAAAGATTCATTCTTCCTGAAGATATTTAAAAAGAATAAATTAAGATAGGATCAACTTTGAAGGAGGAATCACGTGAATTACGTTACCTCGATTAACTGTACCTAGAGACAGATACAGTAAATCGGCGTAACGTAGTCCCCTGATTCCTCCTTCAAAATAGAGTCTATCTAATTTTTATTTATTTTTTAATATTTTCAGGAAGAGCCTTCCCCCCCTTCCCCACCGCAAGCTCTTGTCCCACCCTCGGAGACTTTTAGTATATTCATCTGGACACCTTTAGGGACAACTGTACCAACTTTCAAAACTACACGAATTTTTTCGTGTGAATTCGGTCTGAATTCCTTAATTTTCCCAGGCTAAACATACACAACAACGCACACAAAAAAAAAGATGAGTGAATTCACAATTCTCTGGCTCTAGCGTGTGCGTTGCCATGATTGGATACGCGACGCGCATGCGCAGTGAAATTCCTCACGACAGCGGAAGAGGATTTTTTTTTTATTTATGAGGATGCGGTAACGGTTGAGGAACCCAAAATATTGCGGAACTTCCTCATTATGAGGAAGCGGAAGAGGAATCCTCAGCAACCCTAGTACAGAGTATCATCCCAATTTGGTACTATACTCACAAAAGTGGTGATCTGATGCTGCGAGCCATGACTAATCGAGGGAACTCCTTAAAATTTATATGGAAACATGTGGTGACTTCGGTTTCGTGGGAAGTAGTCTAAGCATATTATGCAATCAACAAGTAAGATTTTGCACCAAGGTATACCATAATTACATTGGGAAGGTGCTGAGAGAACTCCTTTGCATTGCTTTAAGAACGGAAAGCATATGCTACTATGCAAATTTGAAATTACATTCATCATCACTACCATATTATACCTTATAAGTTACATGGATCCCATGATTATAAGCCTATTATGACCCATTGGTACTTTTCATAGTCATTTAGATCAAGATACGATTTCGTCAAACGATTTAAAAAATATTTGTTTGTTTGATTGATCACGCTAATCTCAGGAACTATTGGTCCGATTAAAAAAAATACTTTAGTGTTAGATAGCTCATTTATCAAAGAAAAAAAGGCTATAGGCTATTTTATCACGCTAAAACTAATAGGACCAAAGAAACAGAGGAAATGTGGTTAAAACGGAAAATTATTAGGAAGGGTTTATCTCACGAACTACTAAAGCAATTTTGTATGTTATTTGGCACAGATATAGAGTAGACTACGTGAAGAGAGATAAGCTATTTTGTTGCGAAAAAATGTACGTTTTCCGTAAAATTCCTAATACTTTACGCGAGCGAAGCCGCGCGGGACATCTAGTTTATAATATAAAGTAAGATAAATACGGCTCAAAAGCGCAAAATATAGTGCGTCAAGAAAGTGAAGAAATTAAAAAGTGGCAACATTGCGGACATGTCGCGAACTTTGCGAGTGTGGATCAGTAAATTTGGCAGTATGCGCGGTTCGCGACGCGCTGTCGCGCGCGAGTGTGGATTCTACAAATATTTACTAGTAATCTGTGGTGTGGATCGGCAGTCTCTCTGAATGCTTCGCAGGAATTTCGCGCGGCGTCGCGCACGGTTCGCGCGCGAGTGGGGATGCGGTCGGGGAACCAGCCGCGAAGTGCGAAAAATATGCGAACCGGATCCACCATAGATAAAGTATTATACTATAGATGTAGTCTTAGCCCGTCATCGCGTGGCCATTTTGTGCTTATTTTTATACAAGTAGTGTGCGTTTATTTTCTTGAATATTTCTATTTGTCGATTATTTCGAAGCATATTATGATACAGGAAAGAAAGTCAATTAGTTCATGATATCGATTAACTATAGTTCAAGTGATGAGAATCCGTAAACACACGTAAAAAGCTATGCAATTTTTAGAGCCAAATTCTTAATTGATTTGACATTTTTAGCACTAATGCCTTATATAGCACGAATAAGGGATTAATAAACTTACAAATTATCTTTTTAGCTTACAAAAATACCGATTGAAAAGCCCAAAAAACGTTGTTCAAAACTTACGTATTTAATGTTAAATCCACGTGTTTGAGGCATTCTTTGACCATTCTTATGGTTTATTATTTAGCGTAACCACAGAACTCAACAATATCTAGCCTTAAATGTTCAGTAAAAACCTTTATTAACACTTTTATTACATGTAATATTATGCAGACCGACTCTTTTGTTATGTCCTACTAAGTAGGACATAACATTACACGCTTTTGACGCTTATACACCGATATAAGGCTCTCTCCAGTCTATAGTACCTCAATGGGATCCACACTTTGGTAAATATGACAACTGATATGACTGATTGTTTTTTTTTCTTTACTGACCTCCATTCATTGACTTTTGTAATTTGTAGTTATTTGTATTCTGTGCTTAAATGTCAAAATCAAAGAGATTGTCTTATACCTAGTACGTAACAAGAGGTCGGACTTAGAAGAAAAAAATTAACATTTATTATTTTTTTAAATTGGAACTAAAGTTAAAATTTTTAAGTGCAAAACCTTCCACTCTAAACATACCAAAAATTTAAAAAACAAAAGAAATGAGCTCAAATAAATGTTTTATTTCAATAAAAATTATTGTACATAGCCAAAGTAATCACAAAACAATAAAACAGATTTAATCCACAAGGTTTAGGCAACAAATCCGTCCGCTGCGTACGCTCCGATTCCGATCCAGTGGACGCGCATCTTTATACATACACACATAAGTATTATTACTTTGTTTTGTTACACCCTGTACATACGACAGCTGAAATCTATCGCGTGGGCTCAGGCCAGCTGTATACCACCTCACTTGATCAGAGGATTTTCCCTTAGTGGCCGCACCTCTCATAATCCCATACCTTCTTTCTTTCAGACTTTTAGGTCCCTGTACTAGTTTGCAACATTTTAGTCTGCAGGCAATGGTTGTTAAGGAGATTTAAGGAGGAGCCTTAATTTAATGAAAAGTTTTTCATTTACTACATTTCCATACATAAACTATTATAGTTAATGACCTTATTGTGCAATTATTTACTACAATAAATCAATAGACACATTTCAACATTTTCGAAATTAACTGCATACATATTGATAAGTACATTATAATATTATCCATGAAATAATATTCTATTTTTTCCTTATTAATATAGTTTAAGTTGTAAATTATTACACAAATATGCAAATAATCATATGACATACTTTGTATTAGAACACGGTATGACATAGTTATGTTTTGCTTCAAATTTATCAATTTACGGTACGGTACATTTTACAATGGCTTACCTTTTGTTTTTCAATAATTAATCCACTAATTTACAATTTTTGAAAGAGTTGCTACAAAATAATTTTCAGTAACTGAAAATCGAACTTTGAGTTTTAAACTTCTTCTTCGTCTTTTTTATCAACCAATCACAGTCGATCTTGCTTAAAAATTGTACAGATTATCCAACTTAATTTAGTTGCTACGTTTAAATTTGGAACCCAATTTTTTTTTGTTCGAAAGTTTCACCCACCTGCGTTAAAATCTCAAGAAGTAAAAGAATTATTTGCCGTGTACTTTTTGCGACTAGAATTTTTTGATTCCTACCAAAGCAAAAACGAAGGTTTAAATTATTAAAATAGTGTATAGACCTTGTAAAGCAGTGGAAGGATGAATCATATGCCGAAGATAATTTATTGTAAGTTTATATAAAATGCAAATATCCACTTCAAATAATTGTTTTACAAGTGGTTTTACACATTTTTTCTTGTCCAAACTTCATTTTCTTCATTATATTTATTGGCATGGGAGTTGGGACTCGTGGATAAGTAAAGCTTGTATGTCCTTCAAAATAAAAATATTCGTTCCTACACCATAATATCAATAACAATTACAGTGTAAATGTACTTGGTTTACAGAATTGTATACGGAAATACAAACTTTCTTTCCACATCCTTCATCATGGATCAAAGTGTAGATGTTGTGGATCATGTGTCTTCCCTATTGGATGGTGAAAAATACAAAGAAGCACTCACTGTAGCAGTAGACGAGAAATATGCAAAACAGTTCAAAGATAACTGTTGGGATTTAATATCTGTTATTGTTTCAAAAGTTAATAATGATACAAACACATTGAAGCCCTCACTTTATGGCACATGTGAACAATTTCTATCAATAATTGTTCAGAAGGCGGTCCCCGAGGAAGCTCTCCTAGAGTTTATTGAACAAATTGAAGTATCAAAAAATGATGCTCAATTCTCTATCATACTTCAACCATTGCAGCAACTCCTTCTGAAACTGACACTCAAAAGAGGTAGATCATTGGAATGGTGTCTCAATGCCATAAGTACATACATTGATAACATACCCGTGCCAGAGTATGAGCTAGAAGGCAAACAACGTCTTTTGATGGAGTGTGATGATAACATAAGAAGAATTAATAAAATTTACTCCTTATTACCACCATTCTACTGCCCTTTTATTAGTGAAGTGATGAATGATGATAAATGTAGACCAAAACAGATAATTTCTGCATTTCTTATAAGTCTGTTTGGTAAACCATTAGTTTATGTGGATGTAGATCCTGATACTAACAAACAAAGTGAAACAAGGGCTTGTACCAAGTTTTTAATTGCAGATATCTGCACTTTGCTTAAAAACCCTTTAAAATTCCTTGCATATATTGAAAAATGTAGCAATGAGAGTGAAAAAACAAAACCCAAAAATGAAAAATATGATGAAAATGAAGAAATTGATCCTTATGATCACAAGGAGAAAGTGAACATAACTACTTTATCTGGGTTGTTTTATGCATTGCTGTCAGGACATTTTGAAATTCCAGACACGGCTCTGCCTCTTGTATACTCACCAGAATACCTTGTGTGCACTGTGCTTCTTTGTGGTGTTCATTTACTCAGTTTTACTGAATATGGCCCTCTGTCTAAAGGAATATACTTGTGCAAGGAAATCCTAAAGAAATACCCTGAAAATATTCTTTCATCTAAATTAACTATGGTCCATTATAATTTGGGCAAGAACTTAATGACCGTAGCTATATACTCCATGTATCAATCTTTACGTAAAGAGTCTGTTGTGATATTAGGAACACTGGTTAACAAATTTGACTACAAAGGAAGGTGCTCTCTCATTAAATATATGATAGACAATGCTAATCACTCTGGGATGATTGGTTATGCAATATCTTTGTATAAAAACTCCTTGGATGAAGCTTTTAAAGAACCAGAATTGCCAGCAACTTTTAAGGACTCTCAGCTGATGGCAATGTTGAAGAAAATCTGTCACCTTCCACATGGAGCAGAATCAGACTTGGTAGAATTGGCTGACCAAATAATCACATCTCTTAACCTGTTGAGATATTTAGTCATAAAAGATACAGGCAATGTAACTAATTTTAAAAATAATTTTGTGGCAATTGAAACAAGCTACTTAGAACCTCTAAGGGTGGCACTAAAAATGTCAAAGGCTCACTATGAAGTCAAGTTAAAAGATATAGAAGAAGCGAAGAATAATCCTAAAGAGAATATCAATGTTTCGATTAATGTTGGTGGTAATGTGCTGGACACCATACCAGATAAAAACAAGAAAGAAATAATATTATCAGCATTAAATGCTTTTCATTTGATTGAAGGTCTTGTTGCTAGATTAAGTGAATGTATCAATTTGAACAAACAGAAGCCTGTATAATATTTTTTTCACAATATGAATAAAAATGTTTAAAATTTTCATTAGTCTTTTTATTACTCAATACATACAGGTTGTAACAAAAATAAGTGATAATACTTTAGGGTGTGTATGTGTTCCTTGTAGAGAGTTCACTGTGAAAGTAGCAGCGCTGAAAGACCAAAATTTTTTTTTCACTTTGGTATGGGGAAACTTGTGACGCTCGGGCCCTTGCCCATCCATACAAAAGTGAAAAAAATGTCGTCTTTCAGAACTGCTACTTTCACAGTGAACTCTCTACAAGAAACACGTACACACCCTAAAGTATTATCACTTATTTTTGTTACACAATGTATATTTTAAAACCTGTTTGAAGTAAGAAGACTTGTATAACTTCCTATGTATTTTTCATTCATCCACTCTTAACTCTTTTAAATAATTTACTAAAACTTTTAAGAAAATGGATGTATATCGCGGATACTGGCTCAAAATATAAAATGCCTATAAAAATTAATGATGCCATATTGGATGGTTATGTTGATTTAGGTAGCGAAGGTACTTTGATTAATCAAAAATCAAAATCAAAATTGTTTTATTTCTGAATAAATTTAAAATAAATGTTTTCAGAAAGTCCTACATGATGCCTACCACCGGTTCGGGAACTAACCCGGCGAGAAGAACCGGCGTAAGAAACTCGCACGGGGCCCACTTTTTTACCAAAAAAAGTGAGAAAAAAAAAAATTAATCTTTTAAAATAAAGTTTACAATTTTGTAACTAAATATTATATACAATATCCACATACATAATTGTAAGTCCTATAATAATGAAGAAGTAGCCTTGCAAGAAGCCATCCTACTCCCAAGATTCGTTTTAGTAATGCTCAGCAACTAAAATTACAATGGAACTCTGCATCGGGCCCTATGTTAAAAGGTTTTGGTGGTATTCCTTATTGTCCGATTGGGAAAACATTATGTACAATAAAAATTCAGGGCATTGAAGAAAAGGATGTAGAAGTACTTATTGCAGATGACTATTTATTAAGCGCACCTTTGTTGATTGGACACACGTTCACGGAAAGGCCTAGTATTAAAATAATCAAAACGGGTTCTGATGTTGTATTCGAAAGGATGCAACTTCAAGACACAATTAATATTCCTCTTATATGTATGTTCAGCTCATATTGAAATTAATTGTGGTGAAATTAAAGCTCTTCCCGTTACGTGTAATCCGGTCTACACAGGTCGCATCTATGTTCAAGGTAGCTTGAGAGGTCGTGAGGGTAAAGAATACTATTTATTGCCGGGTGAATTTGAATTGACTGACGGCATATGTTACGTGTTTATTCAAAATGTTAGCAAAGACAATATTAAATTTGATGTGAACATGCTCGTGACCCGTAGTTATGCTATTAAAAATAATACTTTAAATATTCGTAAGATTGATGTAGGTTGCTCTCGGAACGAATTAGACAGTAGTAACAATCTATCACAACAGCAGGTAACAACATTGAAAAACATACTTGATAAGTACCCTATGTGTTTTTCCAAAGGCCTTAGTGATTTAGGTTTTTCCAGGGAGTCAGAAATGGTAATTCTGCTGACAGATTCCGATCCAGTCGTGTACAGGCCATACAGATTGTCTTACAGTGAGAGGCTATTGGTTAGAGAAATGATCAATGAGATGTTAGACAGTGGTATCATTAGGGAAAGTAACTCGCCATATGCTAGCCCAATAGTTTTGGTGAATAAAAAGTCCGGGGAAAAAATATGCGTGGATTGCCGTGCACTTAATAGAAAAACTGTTCGCGAGCACTATCCAATGCCTCGAATTGAAGACCAGCTCGACATGCTTGTAGGTAGTTCGTTGTTTATAACTCTTGATTTGGCGTCTGGTTATTACCAAGTGCCCATAGCTGAATCTTCGCGGGACAAGACGGCCTTCGTTACACCAGACGGCCAATACGAATACTGTAGAATGCCATTCGGACTTGTAAACGCGCCTTCGGTATTTCAACGGAGTATGAACAAAATCATACAAAAATCTCCCGTGCGGTATGTACTTCTATATATGGATGATATCCTTATACCAGCAAAATCATTTGAAGAATCCATGACACGATTGGAGGAGGTTTTATGTCTCTTGAGGGATAGTGGGCTCACTCTTAAATTATATAAATGTAATTTTTGCTTTGAAAAAATAGATTATCTTGGCTATGAAGTAAGTGCTGAAGGAGTGAGACCAGGATCCATCAAAACAGACGCGATATCAAATTTTCCCATTCCAAGCAATATTCATGAAATAAGAAGATAGTTTTTTCCGAAGGTTCGTCAAGGACTTTGCAATAATTGCCCGCCCCTTGACGAACCTACTGAACAAGGATGTTGCTTGGAGGAGGGAAGCTGAGGAGTCTCAGACTTTTAGGACGTTACAATCTTGTCTGGTAGAAAGACCAGTACTTGCGACTTACAATCCTGAGGCTGAAACCCCAATGAGTTTCTAAAATACTAGAGTAGCAATGTCTTACAAAAGATTCTCAGAAATGCGTAACCACTTTTTTGTTCAAAAGACAATGTCAAGTCATATATTCGTTATGTCATTATGTATGTGAGATATGCCTGCAGGCATCTTCGAAGTGGCAACGCGTTGCTACCGTAAACTTCCAATCTAGTTACGTTAGTAACATACATAGAATATCATTGTGAAACCCAGTTACATACAGATGCGTGTAAATTTGGGGTAGCAGGGATTCTCCTCCAAAAAGATCAAACGGGTTCATTTAGAGCAATCGCTTATTATAGTCGTCAGACTAACGCTGACGAACAAAAGATGCACTCTTTCGAGCTTGAAACATTAGCGGTAACTGCATCACTAATTAAATTCCGGGTTTATTTACTAGGTATTAAATTTAAGATATTAACAGATTTTAATGCACTACGTACGACCTTAACCAAACGTGATTTAATTCCACGTATCGCGCGTTGGTGGATACAATTTTTAGAGTTCGATTGCGATATAGAGTACAGATCCGGGGAAAAGATGGCGCACGTAGATGCGTTGAGCAGAGGAGCTATCGAAAATGATCAAAACGAATTTCATGTACTAGATGTATTGCGGATTAATTCTGAACATTGGCTTGTTACCTATCAGCAGCAAGATGATGAAATAAAAAGAATTGTTAATATTTTAAGTGATTCAAAAACTAGAGAAACAGCGGATATTTTCAAAAACTATAAAGTCAAAAACGGTCTGGTCTATAGGGTTATAGATGACAAAACTGAACTATGGATGGTTCCCAGAGGTGCGCGATGGCAATTACTAAAAAGTAACCACGATGATGTGGGACATTTTGGCTATGAGAAGACTTTATCTCGTATAAAATCTTCTTATTCCTTAAAAGTTCCCATAAGTGCCGCGGTTTGTGAAAAAGTATGTCTCGGCTTGTTTGGGATGTGCACATCACAAAGTTCCTAGTGGCTCTTTGGCTAGCGAATTACATCCAATACCCAAGGTAGACATACCTTTTCACACAATCCATGCGGATAATTTAGGACCTTTCGTTCGGACTAGACGCGGAAATACTTACATTCTGGTTATTATCGATGCATTCACAAAATTCATAAATATTACTGCAGTACGAAATACGAAATCTTCTACTACTATTAAGGTACTACGTGAACATATTAGTTATTTTGGTTCCCCCAGTAGATTAATAACCGATCAAGGAACCAGTTTTACTAGCAAAGAATTTCAAACATATATTAAGTCCATTGGCGTTAAGCACGTTTACAATGCCGTAGCTACACCTCGCGCCAATGGCCAAGTTGAACGATATAACCGCACTATTTTGGCCGCACTTGGTGCAATGAATCACAATAGTAATTCCAATGGTGTTTGGGATGAAAACTTGCCACAAATTCAATTAGGCATAAATACCACCGTACATGCTATTACAATGAAAACTCCAACTGAATTATTGTTCGGACGTACAGTTGCAAACCCTTCGCAAGGCCTTTTAAATGATGTTATAATGAATTTTGACGAATCCAATTTAAATAAAGATAATTTAGATACTATTAGGGCTGAGGCAAGTGAACGTATTAAACTTCAACAAGATAAAGATAGAGAAAGGTTAAATAAACGTAAATTACGGAAAACAAAATTCGCTGAGGGTGATTTAGTTAGAGTGATTAAGGTAATTACTGGGGTAGAAGGTCAGTCTAAAAAACTTGAGCCAAAATGTCAAGGGCCTTTCAGAATTAAAAAGGTACTTCCAAATGATCGATTTGTCACAGAGGATACACCATTTACAAGAAAGGGTAAACGTTACGAAGCCAATGATATTCTATGTTACTAACGTAACTACGAAGCTGTTGTGGCCATTGATAAAATATTTCCATGGTTAGTTTTTCAGGCTCCATCATCCTCAGAATGTAATTGTTCCGAGGATGATGACACTGAAGGAAACAATTGATTGCTTTATAAGGAGCAAAGTCCTTTAAGCCACTCTGACATTGGCAACTCACCGAGGCGGCCATTTTTAAAAGAAGAAGAAGAAGTTTGATCGTTCTCATGAAGTAAGGTTTTCTTAAATTATTTATTTTATTTTCATAATGAAGCATTTCAGAAGTATCCGAATATAATTATTGATACGAAGATATTATAAGATTTATCTGATTTACAGGCCAGGTAACTGACTTCTCTCAGTTCAATTGTACCGGTGTTTTATATATACATGTAGAACTGAGATAAGTTTGGGGCATGTACATCATGATTTAATTAAAGTTGAGTAGCAATTTATTAAGTTATAACAGTGCCAGGTCACGGGCTAAGCCAGGTCACGGGCTATGTAATTAAATGCCAGGTCACGGGCTGAGCCAGGTCACGGGCTCATTTCTAAAGTATTATGTATAGTGCCAGGTTACGGGCTCAGCCAGGTCACGGGCTGCAGTTCAATTTAAAATTACAGAACAGAATAGTATTGTTTACAGTTTACAGTACAGTACAATACAGAGTTAAGTTTTATTTATGTATACAAAAATTTACAAATGATGTTTTAATTTATTATTTTACTATATTTTATAGAGTTTTTACAATTTAAATAATGTATAGCATTATGTTGATAATATTATTTACTTTACTTTACTTTGAGTATGTTTTTGTTTTAGTCTTACATAGTGTACATGTTATTACAGTTTATACTAATTTATTGTTAACTTAAATTAAATTAATTTCTAAGTGTAATGAATCATAAAATGCTATATTTAAGATTATTATATCCATGAACGAGTGGACTCGTCTCGGAACGGATGGCCGAGTTGAAAGAAACTAATAAAATTATTTGTCCTGAATAATATTCATCAACATTTATTTGACACTTATACTCGGCGCGGCGAACCTTGATCCCTATGACACTGACAGTTAATAACATTGTAGTGGCGTCACCATTAAATTAGGATCATATTGGAGGCGTCTAAAAATAACATTTATAAATTTTACGTAAGTGTATGCTATAACAATGATATTCCGTTAGAATTTTTAACAATTCTTAACATTTACAAGAAATTATCTCAATCTGAATTTACGTTTACGTCTTGCAAAACTTACGTCGTGTGACATTTAACGATTATGTAAGTTTTGCAGGACGTACACGTAAATTCAGATTGAGATAATTTCTTGTAAATGTTAAGAATTGTTAAAACTTCCAACGGAATATCATTGTAATGGCATAAAGCTACGTACAATTTATAAATGGCATTTTTAGACGCCTCCAATATGACCCTAAATTAATGCTGACGCCACTACAATGTTATTAACTGTCAGTGTCATAGGGATCAAAGTTCGCCGCGCCGAGTATAACTAATATCATTGACGGATGTCATTAGTTTCACATCCGTCAATGATAGACCGGAAGTACAGAATATTTATTAATTATTATTTTATTAAATCCGGAAGTCCGCCATGTTGATGAATAATATTTCAGAACGGAAGTCAATAGACTATTTTAATATTGGTAACTGTAATGGCGGGGTTGCATTGGGGAGACGAATTCATTGGTTCTTGGTCAGCCAAGCTGAACAGTTGTGCTGAAATACTGAGTCTATATTAATGAAGTGCTAATTGTATTAAGTTATACAGTGTGAAAATACAAAGATAAATATTTAGTTTGAAGTATTATTTCAACCACAAAGGATCCTTCATAAATCAGTAGCCCAATAATAAAACTTCATGTTTCTAACTCAAGAAATAAGGGACTTTCATTCACACTTTCAACCCCAATTTCACCCCCTTGGGGGTAGAATTGCCAAAAACGCTCAAATACGTATTCATTCATTTTTAATCCGTAACTCAAAAATAAAGTTTCATGTTCCTAACTTAAGAAATGACGGACTTTCATTCAGATTTTCAACCCCTATTTCACCCCCTTCGGGGTAAAATTTTCAATATTCCTTCCTTAGTGTGTGTCTACTTAATAAAACAACCCTACCTACCAAATTTCGTAACTGTAACTTTAACAGTTTTTGCCATGTTTTTGCTCAGCGATGAATGATGATGAATCAGTCAGTCAGTCAGTCAGTCAGGACATGTAATTTTATAAGTATAGAAGAAGATTACTTTATACTTTATATACGGTACTTTATTACTTTATACTTTATATACTTTATTACTTTATTTACTTTATAATAATATATCCTACTTATCCTACTTCCTACTTAATATTATAAAGGTGAAAGTTTGTTTGGATGTATAGATGTATGGATGTGTGGATGTATGGATGTTTGTTACTCTCTCAAGCAAAAACTACTGAACGGATTTTAATGAAACTTTACAATAATATAGCTTATATTTAACTGACTTTCAAAATGGGGGAGGTGTTATGTTCGTTTTTTTATATTCAACGATTACTCCGCCGTTTGTGAACCAATTTTCAAAATTTTTCTTTTGGCGTACATAGTGTCATCCTAATTTGGTACTATACTCACAAAAGTGGTGATCTGATGCTGGGAGCCATGACTAATTGAGGGAACTCCTTAAAATGTATATGGAAACATGTGGTGACTTCGGTTTCGTGGGAAGTAGTCTAAGCATATGCAATCAACAAGTAAGATTTTGCACCAAGGTATACCATGACTAGATTGGGAAGGTGCTGAGAGAACTCCTTTGCATTGCTTTAAGAACGGAAAGCATATGCTACTATGCAAATTACATTCATCATCACTAACATATCTTATATCTTTAAACGAGCAATTCTTGTATATATATATATATATATATATATATATATATATATATATATATATAATTGGAATCTCGGAATCGGCTCCAACGATTTTCACTTTTTACTCGTGTTTTATCGATAATCGATAAACTGAAAAATATGACTCTTTCTGACATCTATTGGCGAATAATAATACTATTATGTGAGCAACTAATTGTTTTAACAACCAGCAGATGGCGTTATTAAGTAACACGAAGTCAATGAGTGTTTGCTATAATACCGAGCAAAGCTCGGTCATCCAGGTACTTATACCTTATAAAGTTATATGCATCCCATGATTATGAGCCTATTATGTCCCATTGGTACTTTACATAGTCATTTAGATCAAGATTCGATTTTGTCAAGCGATTTAAAAAATATTTATTTGTTTGATTGATCACGTTAATCACAGGAACTATTGGTCCGATTTTATATGTTATTTGGAACAGATATAGAGTAGACTACGTGAAGAGAGATAAGTTATTTTGTTGCGTAAAAATGTACGATTTCCGTAAAATTCCTAATAATTTACGCGAGCGAAGCCGCGTGGGGTATATATATTGTATTGTATTCACCACCTTTGTTTTACCCATTTTTGATAAACAATAAAATTCAATAGTGCTGGAGTTTTCTGTCGATAAAACTTATCGATATCTATAATAATTGTATTGAAATCTCCGATAACCGATTTTTATACAGACAGGTTTCCGTCTGGAATTATGGTTGAAAAAAATTGAAAAGCCTGGTTGGCGTCCGAAAATAGCAATTTGCCGTTACTATTTGAAGTGTACAAATTACAAACGTTCTCTGTGAAAATACAAGGCGCAAAACTACCATTTGATCGTGATTATGTTTGGAAAATTTATTTCAGCGTCTACTCTTTCTTGACAGACTGTAACTGTGTAACGGTAACTAATAAAATATAATGTTAAAGTATCGCACATATATTTTTATTATTTATAAATACCTTACGTGGTCTACTCCACCCCAATAAAAATGTATTCAAACGATCCATATTTATTCATGGATCGAATTATCCAATTAGTTAATTTCCCTCACACTTCTGCAATCAGCGCCAAAATGGCGAAAATCAAATGAGATAAAGTAAATCGATAAAAATTAGCTTGCTAGATCCATAACTAAATAGGGAACTTTTATATTATTACTAGACTTTCCGCGCGGCTTCTCCCACGTGAATATCTTATTACACAGACAAATTGGTCCACAAAAAATAGCCTATATAATCCTTCACGTTATACATTCCCCCGCTTTTTCCTCTATTTCTTAGTTCCTATTAGTCTCAGCGTAATAAAATATATAAAATGGGCTGTCTAACACTGAAATAATTATTGAAATTGGTCCAGCAGTTCCTGAGATTAGAGCGTTCAAACAAACAAACTCTTCCGCTTTATAATATTATATGATGAGATTAGTTAGGGTCTAATCACACAAAACACTTATTCAGCTTTGTTCAGCTTTAATACGATACACTGTAGCACTACTTTGATAATATTAGAAATGAAATTAGAAAATACAATACAACAAAGTTTTCGTTATAAGCTTATCTTCAGTTTTGTTTTTAGTTTTTCGTAGTGCTAACGGGTAAAAATAAATGGATTATAGATAGATGCTACTTCACGTTATCTACGTATGAAATCGTTGTTTATTTATAATCTAAATTACGGAGAGGAAGTCTGTAATCTTTAATACAAATATGTAGCGTTTGTATTATTCAATTTAATATTTTTGTCCTAATGGTCGACATTATCTGAATCTGGAAACATTTCATCGATAATAGAAAAGACAGTTGTACATCACTAGTTCCAAATACTCCCACTGCTGCTATCAGCGCCAATATGGCGACATGATGGCGACTTTCAAACGTCATTTTTACGTCAAATTTAGTTCCTATCTTAATGATACGACCTCTGTGGCTCAGTGGTGAGCGCGTTGGTAACTCAAGCCGGGGGTCGCGGGTTCGAATCCCACCGACGGAACAAAAAGTTTTCAATGTTCCCGGGTCTGGATGTGTATTAAATATGTGTATGATATAATAAAAATCTCAAATATATGTATAGTATAAAAGTATTAAATATATTTCCGTTGTCTGGTACCTGTAACACAAGTCCTTTAGGTACTTAGCACGGGGCCAGACTGACGTGAAGCGTCCATAGATATTATATTATATATTATTATATTAATAATGGGGGACAGCTCGCGCGCGACAGGGCGCCGCGGTCCGCGGCCAAATACATACTAGTACAGCCCGTCAAAAAAGTCACGACATTAATAGAGTCGCCACTTGCTTCCGGTGTGGCCTCTTATGGCCACACTGTATCCAGTCACTAATCACTTTAAAAGATTTTGATAGGTACTTTATAATAAGTACAGTGTAAAAAACACGTAAATATTATTATGATTTATATAAGTAGTTAAGAAAATTTGAAATAATTATGATGTAGTTATAGTGTGTTTAATTTACGACATTAGAAGAAACAATCTAATCAATGGAAAGTATTATAATCTTTGTATAATATGTCATAGTCTGTCTCTGTCAAGAAAGTGAAGAAATTAAAAAGTGGCAACATGGTAATGTCATCCCTTTCAAACCAATCTAAGAAAAAAGGGATGACATTACGATGTTTCCACTTTTGATTTCTTCACTTTCTTGATGGACTATATAAAAATGCAATAACTCGATTAAACGGTTGAACCGATGTGGCTAATTTTAGTCTTAAAATATTCCCTGGAAGTCCAGGGAAGGTTTATAAGTGACACGAAGTTCACCGGGACATACAGTCACTAGTGAGACATATTATGAATTTATAGCACCTGTTATTTAAGTACCCTCTCCCTGAGAGCTGCAGAGCTACTTTGATGACTGCCAGTGAAAGCTCACTTCTTTTTTATTAAGGAACTACTTATTTAAGAAAATACAAAAAATAAATAAATTAAAAACACGGTTTTCTTATTTTAATAAAATATGATCATCCAAATATTCTACAATGCAGCCGGAAACAGAATCTTCGCCACTTTCTAGGTCCATGTAGTCACAGCAGTGGTGTCACAGTGAAGAGGCACTTTCATCTTCAATAAGCAGCTCTTCAATATCCTAATAAAGGGTTAATTCCCACTTCTTGTATTTATTTTCAGTGTTTTTTTTTTCAAAATGTTAGCATAAATTCTCCCAGTCATTTCGGTTATTTCGTTAAACACTTTTTCTGCTACCCTGTAAACATAAAACGTAAAAATTGTAATATTATATTAGGCTGCATCAAAGTATTAAAGGAGTTAAGCACATATACTGTGACGCGAGAATTTTATATACATCTAAGAGGTATAATTAGAATTACGCAAAGCACCTAAGTCAAAGTATCAATCATTGTTAGGCGCGTTATATGATAGATTTCTTTGACAGTTCATTGTTTACGTAAACATAGGGTTTATGTAAAATTATTGCTTTATTAAACTACACAATACTTACTCAGGCTACTTAAAATTGCAATAAACAATAAAATTAACTAACAAAATTTATAAAACAAACGCTTAATTATCTGCTACTATGGTGATTGAGCGATCAGAATCGGAAATATGGACGCGAGAATTTCAGTAATATTTTCGCATTTTACTTTTTTTCTATAAATAATAAATAAATAAAATATCTTTTTATTCAAAATGGGTATCATGATACACTTTTTGAAAGTCGAACGAAGAAACTACGTTGCCTACCACCGGTTCGGGAACTACCCCGCCGAGAAGAACCGGCGTAAGAAACTCGCACGGGGCCATCTTTTGCAAAAAAAATGGAAAATTACAATGTTATGGCTTACAGCTATGTAACAAAATTAAAAGAAAAGTAACCTGCATGGAGCCACCCTATTCCCAAAGTGTGCTGTCCTCGAAGGAATCATTGACTTTATAATACGCTTTAGCACACAAACGTACTTTAACTGCTTTTTTAAATTTGTTTAAAGGTAGATTTTGAACATTTTCTGGGATTTTATTGTATAGGCATTAGACGTATACATTGTCCTTTAAAGGATTTGCTTATTTTGGCTAGTCTGAACATTGGTATTGCTAACTTGTTCTTATTTCTAGTATTTACATTATGATTATCACTTTTCTTTTTGAAAATATTTATGTTCTTTCTAACATATAAGAGATTCTTCAATGAAAATCTTCAAATTTTCAGCACTTATGACTAGAGATGGGCACGTACCTGGGTATTTACCCATCTACCCGGTATTTACCCTCACGTACCCGGTAAATACCCGTATCTACCCAAAAGGGCGGGTAGATAAAATTCAATACTTAAGTCACAACCACCTCAAGAACGGTAATAGCTAGAGAGTTGAAATTTTCACAGATTGTGTATATCCGTTGCCACTATAAAAACAAATACTAAAAGCAAAATAAAATTAATATTTAAGGGACGAATACAACCATACAACGAATGTGTTTTTTTTGGCCTTTTCTGCTATCTTATCAATAATAGCAAAATGTAGGTACTTGAATTTTTACACAGTCTTTAGATGGATGTTAACTTTAATATTTAATAATAATATTAATATAAAATAAAAAAATTAAGAAGGGCTGCCATACAAAAAACACAAATTTTGTCCTAATTTTTCTCTATAATGGTACGGAACCCTTCGTGCGCGAGTCCGACTCGCACTTGGCCGATTTTTTTATTTACATTCTATTATTTTATTAATAATTTAAAATATTTGAAAAACCTTTAAAATATTAAAAAAAAATATTAGAAAAAATATTAGAAGACCCTTGAAAATTACTTTTAAAATAGACAATGTATAAGTACCTGGTTAAAGAAATTATATAAAAAAATATGTAGGTATAATTTTTTATTATTTTTTTTTTTTTTATTTAACATTTATTGTACACAAGAAACTTATTCTAAAACAATTGACATGGAAAGACGACACAAAGGAACTGCTTATTTCTAAAGAAATTTCTTACAGCAGCCCTATGAGGAGAGATATGACATGTAAGAAAATGGACAGAGCGTGCACAATCACAAAATAATTCTTTAAGTCTACATATAAGAAAATAATATTAAATACTTAATTATAATAATAATACATACAATATTATAATCAGAATAAATAATATACAATACTATAATAATTGAAATAAATACAGAATAATTCGCCTATAATACATACATACTATATGTATATTTAATAACGGTATTTATATGGATTCTTGAAGATAATGCTCTTTTAGTTTTCTTTTGAATGAACTGATAGTGGAGCTATCGCGAACAGCATGAGGAAGCGAGTTCCACAATCTGACTGCATGAACGGTGAATGAGTAGGAGTAAAAGTTGGTACGATGCGGTGGGAGGGAAAGGTTTGTTCTAACGCTGGATCTACATGGGATATGGAGGGGTCGGGAAAAATTGAATCGATCAACAAGGTAGGAGGGAGATAGAGGATTATACAGGATATTATACAGTAAGCTAAGGATATGGGAATTGCGACGGAGACGGATAGGAAGCCACTTGAGTTTTGATCTAAATCCAGATATGTGGTCAAACTTTTTTAATCCAAAAATAAAACGGATACAGAGATTCTGCAGGCGTTCTAATTTTGTCAATAATTCCTCACTCAAGTCTGAGTAACAAGAATCGGCATAGTCGAGGATAGGGAGAATGAGGGTTTGGACAAGGAGAATTTTGGTAGGAATGGGCAAAAAATTTTGGAGGCTCCTCATCATGTGCAACGAGTGGTGTACCTTTCTACTGACTTCATTAACCTGAGGTTTCCAACTGAGATTACTGTCCAAGATGATCCCTAAATTTTTAGCTGAGTCAGCGTAGTCAATAACAGTACCATCATATATGACTGGAGGCACATTGCGTAAGTGTTGAGTCGTGTATTTGCTGCCAATTATGATGGCCTGCGATTTTCTCGGATTTACAAGCATACCAAAAGATCTGGCCCAGTCGGCTATTTTATGTAGGTCGATATTAATGCCAGCAATCGCAGAATTAATATCATCGATGGTACAGTGCCGATAAATTTGCAGGTCGTCTGCGTATAAATGAAAATTTGAAATGATTAGTGTAGCAATAATATTAATAAAAATAGAGAATAGGAGGGGAGAGAGAACGCCACCTTGAGGAACACCCGCTTCAATATCGCACCAATCTGAGGTGGCCTCATCCGAGCGGACACGTTGCGAGCGTCCTCGAAGGTAGGTGTCGAACCAGTCTACCACTGAGGGAGATATGTTAAGGGAACGAAGGATGGAAAGGATGATATCGAAGTCTACAGAGTTAAATGCGCTGCTAAAGTCAAGTAAAACTAAGATCGAAACACATTTGTTCTCCATTGCTAGTCGGAGATCATCAGTGACCTTTAACAGCGCTGTAACAGTACTGTGACCTGGGCGGAAACCGGATTGGAATGGAGAGAGTAATTTATTAGAGGATAGGAATTGGGAAAGCTGTTTATAGACTATGTGTTCGAGGATTTTAGAGAGATAGGGTAGTATAGATATTGGTCTGAAATCGGAAACGGAAGATGGATTTGGTGTTTTTGGAAGTGGAATGATAATAGCACGCTTCCATGCCGATGGAAAAGAACTCATTGTCAAAGAGTAGTTAAGGATATGTGTAAGGATTGGCAAGAGTTCGGGAAGGGTAAGTGATATCATACGAGGGCTCAGGTTATCATCGCCTGCTGCACTAGATGTTATAGCCATGATGTGTTTACGTACCTCATCATCAGAGACAGGCGTGAATGAAAATGGAGTACAGGAAGGGAGAGGAAGAGAGCGAAGATGGGATATGGTATGGGCTTTAGTATTCTGGTCGACAACTACTGGTGGGACAGAGAAATGAGTGTTAAGCTCATTTAAGTCAACCGTGTTATTGAGGCTGGCGGATGATTTGCCAAAGCCGAGCGTTGAAAGAAATCTCCACAGTTGAGAATGGTATGGACGTGTTATATGTATTATTTATACATATAACACGTCCTATCTTATATAAAATCTGATTTGCTTTGATTTGCTTCTGATTTTTTTAATTTCTCATTCTGCTAGCGATCTGACTTCTAGACATTGAACTAGTCGTTTTGAATTTCTTCTTTGTATGGCACGCATCCATTGATGCGTCTATTTACTATTTATCTTTATTTACAGAAGATTTTGTGGGCCTCGTCTTTTTAATCTTTTGAATGTTTGGTTTGGTAGAGTTTTTATCAATTTTTTTGCCAATATATTGGGATGTCATTTTATCCTTTTACAATAGTTTTGAAGGGAGTTTTTATTCGTAACATAATATGGGGCTCCAGTTATTGAACGCAGGGTTTTAGATTGGAATCGTTGTAGAATTTCTGTGTTTGATGTGGAGGTTGTGCCCCACAACTGCATCCCATAGGTCCAGATGGGTTTGAGTATGCTTTTATACAAAATAAGTTTATTTTATCAGCCAGTAAAGCTTTCGTAGCTGCTTGTCTAAAGCCTTTCTTTTGTTCCATATATGTGTTCTCCATGTTAATCGCCTGTCGAGATTAATTCCTAGGTATCTAACATCGTTTGACTGTGGTATTTTTATCCGATTAAGTTCTACTTCTGGACATGTTTCGTGTCTTAATGTGAAAGTTACATGGACAGATTTATTCTCGTTGGCTTTTATCCTCCAATCTTTTAACCACTATGATATTTCGTTTAAGGTTCTTTGCAATTTTGCCGATGCTCCATGGGCTGTTTGGTCTACTGCGAGGATTGCTGTGTCATCTGCGTATGTATATATCAGAGCTTCATCAGTACTTGGAAGGTCTAATGTGTTTAGAAGGTAGAGATAAGGGCCCAATATACTGCCTTGCGGCACTCCTGCTTCGATTTCATGGAGACATGTGACACTATCTCCGTACTCAACATAGAAATATCTATTGCTGAGGTATGCGTTTATAAAGAGGTAGAAGTTTAAGGGTGGCTTTTTACGAACTTTATACAACAGTCCAAGATGCCATAATCGATCAAAGGCCTGTGATATGTCCAGAAAAATAGTAAGATTTGCTTTCAAAAGCTTTTTGAATTTCTTCTACCAGTCTGTGGACCTACTCCACGGTCCCATGCGCTTGGCGAAAACCGAATTGGTGATCGGGTAACAGTTTACTCGCTCTGATTTCTGGCATCATGCGTTTCAGGAAGAGTATTTCTAAGACCTTGGAGGGCACTGGCAGAAGACTTATAGGCCGGTGAGATTTTTCATCCTATGGATCTTTTTCCGGTTTGGGGATTAATATTATAATCTCTACTTTACATTGCGTGGGGACAATTTTTTTTTAAATACACGCGGATTTGTGTGAGATATTTGATTCTACTTTCTGGTAGCTCTTTTAGTATTTTTGGTAAAATGTTTACGCCAATTTTCATGCTGGGGAAGATTGTTAAAGTGGTTCCCTTAAACGAGGATATACCATTGGTGACTTTTTTGTGGTGAACGCGCTGACTTGTGTTTTGGTGCGGTTAAATTAGACTGAGTTACGTCTACCCCATTCCACCCCGAGAAATATGCGAGAAGTCACATTATCTGTACTATCATCTGCATAGAAATGAATGCCGTTGGTCTGTAACATGTCATTGATATGCTGTATGAATAGGGTAGGCGATAGCACACAGCCCTGAGGGATACCAGCGTCAACAGATAGAGTATCAGAGCATTCACCATCAACTAGGACTGCTAAGAAACTTGTGACCCTCTTGCATTATTTCTTGGATGTATGGAATCTTGGATAATAGTGAAATTGTATATATCCAAACTGACAGCTAATACCCATAGTTTCAATCGCCTGAGCCAACGATGAGTTAGGTACGCCAAGAGAGCCGAGCCGAGCCTTAGTAATCCCTGAGCGTTCAAGTGTCGAAGGGGCTAGCTATTGATGATGGACTCCATCATCTTCGAGAAGGTTATAGCGATTGATCTGCTGTTGGAAGAATTGGAACGGTCACATTTTTTAAGTATCGGGTTCTCAAAAAGCTGTCTTTCAAGAAGCCGAAACTATGTGAGTAGGATAGTTGAGCCAAAAAAGACGCGTAAAGACCGGAGCCAACTCTGGAGCGCTCACTGGAGCTACTTGCACTGAGCGCTGATAAAACCGAATATCCGACATGACGCTCATACTTCGTTACCATAACCAACCATACCGGTTGGCGGTTTCCGCCCTCATCATAAAGGGTCGAGTTGGACGACATGAGGACATGTCATAAGATCGGCATTCTCTTTTGCGTTTTGAAGGAAACACAGTGCAAGCGCTGTTTCAAGCCAGTTTTTTCGGAGTCGACCCATTCGTACCGAAGAATTGCTCTCCCACGGTTAAAAGGGAAATTTTTTCTTTTAAGTAACGCACAGGCCAAGAACTTTTTATATTTGATCATTAGTTGCGTTTATACAAAAACAGTACTCATTTACATAATACATTAATTTGCATGTACATAATAAATAGGTGTCAAGACTGTAAAGGTGCCTCTTCACAATTGACCATACTGGCCCACTACTAGCCATCGCCATTGTGTAAACGGAGTAATGGTGTATGATGGCGGACGATTTTCAGGCGTGGCGGGCATTGGCGTGGCCTGCAGTGGGTCATCGTGACATTGTGTACTAGTTATATAAGAGACAAGATTTTGCACACGTGTTCCTCTAATAAAGTAGGCATCCACTATAATTGTATTTCACAAAATTCTTACCTCAAAGAGGTTTTATACCTTGAGGTTGTAATAGTATAGGCTCAAGGTTAGTTAGTGGAACCTTATAATTTCTTAGACACAATTACACAACAATATTTCGTATTAAGTGCCTACAATTACTAACAAATATTGAATTACGAGAACCTATGTATTTTAGAATTTTTCAAAGTTTAGCCTAAAGGAGGGATGAATGTTTTGAAATTTCGCACGCGTGTTTCCCTTAACGATGAAGGCGTCCACTAAGACGATTTACTCGATTCCCAAAACTTTATCACCATTAAAAGGCAGTATACTTTAAAGAATATTAATATCACACATACAAAACCAAAATTTAGGAAAAAAGTTCAAAAACACAGCGTTACTCTTTGACATGCGGCCGGAATTCATGAAAAACATGGTTTTGTATTGCAAACATACATTAGTTTAAGACTTAAAGGGGCTTATTCGAACAGTTACGGGCTAGTGACCAAATTTGCATTATTTAATGGAGGTTTTACTAAGGATTTACTAAAAAAAAATATGTGAAAACGTACGCTGAGTTATAAATACCCACCATTTTTGGGTATTTACCCAATCTACCCGGTAAATACCCAATCTACCCGGTAAATACCCAGGTGGGTAGATTGGGTATTTACCCATCGCCCATCTCTACTTATGACACGTCTTTCACTTTAATTATTCATAATAATCACAGACATGTAGTTTTCACATTGTTCTAAATTTAAGCAAATTGAAAATCTTTGTTTTGTAAATTTTATGTCATGAGTATTGATACAACCATAGACATAATATATTATGTCTATGGATACAACAAAGGGACAAATGTCAAAAGAGTGTTGCTATTGCTTAAAAAAAAAGTTTTGCCTCCTAGACATTCTTGACGCACTATAATCTGTGTCCGCGGCGCGCTATCGCGCGCGAGTGTGGATCGGCAGATAAACTATTTACGTCAAGACTCAAGTGTCAAAATTTCAATGTTGTCCATCGGTTGTTTGGTTTTGGATAAATAATTATAAATTTATAAATATTCTTAGATTTAGTGAATTAAATTGTTACGCCAAAATAGTTTCGCTTAAACAGTGCATATTACAATCTAAAATATATAAATCAATAGTCTTACAATGGCATCCAAGCAAAAAACTATCTTCACCCGAAGTAAACCTCTCCTAAATATTTACAGTGGGAAGGATAATGAAGGCAGGGAGGTGAGTTAGGTTCTATGAGCTTTATTGTGTAACCGTACACAAAGTATACTTACTCTAGAATAGTACTTTTGAAGAATATACAGAGACACTGTTTCTTAGGTGGAAGTGCGCGAAGATGCGGAACAACTCGTGAAATGGCACGAGATATCCGATGCCCTCGTTGCCGCCGGCTACTACAGAGCCCAGCTGCAGGGGCTGTCGGCCTTCGACAAGATAGTCGGAGGGCTCACTTGGTGCATAGAGTTGTGTGACATAGATGTGGACATAAGTTTACTGTTTGAAGAGAATCTTACAATAGGCAAGAAAATGTAATGCGAGTTTTTTATTCAGCTTCATTTAAAAATACATGTTTTCACAACAAAGTCTACAAAACAAAATTCTCTGCTTGTTCTTTTTCTAAAAAAATCCTTACATAAATCTGCTGTTTTAGGCAAAAGTTAAGGCTCATGTTGGTTAAGTGTATTTACCCAAATTTTTTTCCAGAGCGTTAACAGAAAAGATAGTTAAAGTGTTGCCAAGTTTGAAGTGCCCTTACATAATAGAACCTCATCAGATTCAAGGATTAGATTTTATAAACATATTCCCATTGGTGCAGTGGTTGATCAAATACTCCAGTGAGTTTAGAGAAGCAAAAGAGGATGAATTAAGAAAGTTTGCAATAATGCAGTATGAAAAAGATCACATGTTTGAATCAGATCAATTATATTTCCTCCAGAGAGAGAAGTTGTTGAAAAATGTATCCGTCATACAGGTATTTATTTCTATTTTATTTCAACAAGATATTATGTTACCCACAAACAGTGCTTATTGTGGGTAATATAATATTATCATCATCACATTATTTACACTAGCACCACAAGCCAGGGGCATACCATCTCCATTGTATATTTAAACAGTTTTGTGTTTTTAACAGATATACATATATATTTTTTGTTTTTACTTTTTCAGAATCTATACAAACCTTGTCGAGTGCGCAAAAGAAAGGGTGGCTTAGCAGATAATGAGCTGGAACAAGTGAACTCTGTGTTATCTGAATATGATCAAAGAATGTTATTGTTGATACCTAGTAATCAAGATGAAGACAAAAAAGATGAGGGACTGGAATTCTTGGTATGATATTTTTTACCTTATTATATAATACTAGCTGTTGCCCGCGACTTCGTCCGCGTGGACTTCAGTTTATAGCGTGTCATGTCAACAAAATTGGTGTCAAAAGCTTTTATTGAAAAAAAACCCTGGTACCCCTTAAATCAAAACAGCTGTGCAGTGTGCACATAATGTTTCATTTTTAAAAATTAAACTTTATATTTTATGCCAAATTTTAAAGCTTATTTAGCCCCCCAATTACACAACTTTACCCATAAACTATTTATCATTAATTGTTTAATATTACGTCACTGCATAGATAAAGTACTGCCTTATTAAATAAATAATGTAAAAAAGAAATAACAATCGAAAAAAATCGAAACCAAAATGTAAGATGATACCACCTCTTGTAGAACGACTTGTGGGCAAGCATTAGCGCGATGTAAGAGACACACGGCGCCATCTATTATGGATTTTGGAACTAACTTAATTTGAACAAATTTACGCATTTTCACCCCCTTACAACCCTTTTTTTCAGTAAAAAAGTAGCCTATGTCCTTTCTCAGGCTTTAGACTATCTGTATACAAAATTTCATTACAATCGGTTCGGTAGTTTTGGCGTGAAAGCGAGACAGACAGACAGACAGACAGAGATACTTTCGCATTTATAATATTAGTATAGATTATACTACCTATTTGACTGAGCTTTGCTCTGTATTCGATAAAAGACGAATGACATTTTCCAAAAATGATTCCTAGCTAGATCGATTTATCGCCCCCGAAACCCCCTATATACTAAATTTCATGAAAATCGTTGGAGCCAATTCCGAGATTCCAATATTATATGTATATAATATATATTCTTTTATATATATATTTTTTTTATATATATGTATTATACAGAGTATATATTACAGACTATATATACAGACTATATATTATATAAAATGTGTATATGCTGTATGATTAAAAATAGGCTTACAGTTTTATCTTCTTTTTTCTTACAGTTTGAGTATGAGAAAAGTCTTGCAGATCCAACAAACATTACAACAGAGGTAAGTTCACAATATTGTGGATCTGTGACTTACAAACATTTTTCTAAATATTTAAAACTCTGTTCAAATGTTTTTCAGACTGACTTATTTATTCAAGAGAATGAAGAAAATATAAATCCAAATACAAAATTGCATTATGCATTATTGCATTCTGAATTAACTGGTGACATACCAAAAGAGCTTGAGCAAAGTGAAAGAATAAAGTACAACAAAGATATAGAAGATCTAAGCAAGGCTATAAGTTTATTAGAGAATGAAGTAGATTCTACTAAAAAGATACACGAGGAGAGAATGGAAAGAACAAAGTCTAACTATACTGATGTTACAAGAAAAATGCAGCATTTAACAAAGAAACTTATAAAACCTGATGATTACAGGTCTGTATGTTATAAGATAGATTTGGCTATAAATCATAGTACATACTATGCAAATTTCATTGTGATAATCATTATAATATTTATTTTGACAAGACAATTTCTCACATACTACTAATAAAAAATATAGTAAAAAGTTAAAAAAATGACACATTTTCAACTACCATTTTCAGTGAAAAGGATGTGAAAGTTTTCTACAAGGCACTAAAGGAATTAGCAAAGGAAAGAAACGAGATACTAAAAGTGATTGAGCACAGGCAAAATGAACACGAGGTTCTTCAAAACACATTGAGGTATTGACATTTTATGAAATAACTTTGGATTTATTTTAAGTAGTAGTCTTGTATAAGCCATAGCAAGACCTTGCTAGACACCATGAAATTATTTACTTATTTTAAAATAAAACTCCTTTTATTTTAATTTACAATTGATTTAAGCACTCTGGCAATACCACCAAAATATTGTTTGAGAAAATGTTTAGTAAATTGATGTTTATTTTCAGTACAATCAATGTATGGTATATACCAATTTTTTCAGAAATCTTGAGGAACCTAATACAGTTATAGAAGACAATCCACTGACACCCGAAGAGTTGAAAGAATTTCAAGATCGGGAATCAAAATTAAAAGAATTCATTGCTCAAATAAGGGTGGAACTGGGACACTTGAATCGTCAAGTGCTGAGATACTCTGTTGCCATAGATGAAGTACCGGGACCTGCAGAGCTACTGCAGTATGAGAAGAGATTCGTGGAGTTGTATAATCAAGGTTAGGAGAATATTTTTATAGCTCTTTGTGGCTCTGTATACAGGATGTTACAATACAAAGTGATGTGTTTGTACTTTGTGACTTTAGGATGTGTTTGTGTCCCCTGTGTAGAGTTCACTGTGAAAGTAGCAGCGCAAAAGGCCAAATTTATTTTTTATAATTTGTATGGGCAACCCCAGCGCAACTTCTATACAGAGGACTCATACACACCCTCAAGTATTATCACTCAGTTTTGTTACATTCTGTATACAAGATGTTAGTGTGAACATCGTTATCCTTGAAATCATCAAATGAGCCCATCAAAATGAACAACTTTTTCTATGAGAACAATGCTGGGAACTAAAAAAAATCCCCCTTCATACCCATACAAGTAGCCGATCCGGGCGTATGGGTATAAAAACGGCATTTTTTTTGAGTTCCCAGCATTCTTCTCATAGAAAAAGTTGTTCATTTTGATGGGCTCATTTGATGATTTAAAGGATAACGGTGTTTACACTAACACACCGTATATTGTATATTTTGATATGTTTGCAATTTTAAATATTTAGGCCTCTGCATAATTCTATCATGTACTCTAATTGAAATCTTATATATAAAAATGGATTTCCAAATGTGTTAGTCGCGCTAAGACTGGAAAACGGCTGAACGGATTGGGCTGATTTTAGTCTTAAAATATTCATAGAAGGCCAGGGAAGGTTTTAAAGTGACACGAAGTTCACCGGGACAGCTAGTATTAACATATTTGCTTTTCTTTGCAGTCGCCTCAAAACACAAGGAGACCAAACAGTATTATATATTTTATAATACACTCTATGAAGTCAAGCTGTACACTTCTAAGGAGTTAAGTTTGTTAAACTCCATCTTGGACAACTATGAAGAGTAAGTGTAACTGCTTAGTTATACTATCTATTTTTTAATACGAGCGAGCGAAAAACTTTAGAACCCTTTTTACGAAAAATGCGGATACGTAGGAGCATGAAATTTCGCAACAGTTGTAGTTTATATGTAGAAAGAATGCATCGAGTTAAACGGGGAGCCAAAAGAAGAATATTTGAAGGTCGAATTTCGATCTTTGGGCGATCTATAGTTTAAATAAATATATATTTTGTAAGTAATCTAACAAAACAGAAGTTAAGAGATTGAAACTGTTTTACCCTTTATTACTTTGGGAACAAAAAGCAGAGTTATGTTAATTTTCCCTATCTATAGCAAATTGCCGTATCACTAACTGACCCAACACAACTGCACCATCGCGTCCGTGAACATAATAGCTTATCATAGGCACCCAATAAATAAGTACATAATTTTTCAGAGCAATGTCATCAACGAGGAAGAGGGAGGAATTTATGACTCAATTTGAATCAATAGTGGAATGGGTGAACCAAACTGTGAAAAAAGTGGAGCAGAAGTTCAAACACGAGAAGGACCAGAAAGCTTCCCTGCACGCGGAATATTCTAGGCTAATGGAAGTGCAGAGGGAGTATGCGGCTGCCCTGAAAAAGTTGGCCTCCGGGAGACAGAAAAGTGACAGATCTCAGTAATAACATTCTGCAAACATACCTAAAGTGTTGAAAGTTGTTCTTAAATTCCTGGAAGTGTGGTCTTCTTCTTTTTCTTCTTGAATCTTTATTTCAGCAGCTAAAAATCTTATTTCATACAGATCAATATGTGTCTGAGAAGAAGAAATAGTTAAGAGATCTGCTAGGTCAGTATATAATAAATTAATAAGTTATTAAAGTATATTCTTAAGTTAATATTAATTGGAATTCATTCAATGAAAGTTTGCTTGAGAGAAAGAAACAATCGATTGTGAGATTATGTACACAATGGTATTATAGTTTGTGCGTTATATCATATATGATGATATGCGTGACACATTATAATTGACAATAGTAGGGAAGTTACCTAACAAAAATTAATCAATAGTTTAAAAATATCGAATCACTTTGTAAAGGAATTGCAATCGAAATTATCGATTTCGTACTGACATTTCAGTGGTACCGGCGATTTAAGATGGCCGCCCTTTTTTATCGATTTGATTTCGATTCAATAGAGTCAATCTCTATTGACATAAGTTCAGTTTCATGCATATGACATTTTTCAAATGTTTTCGTAACAATAATTTTATACTCCTATTTCACAGTTAATATTTATAATTTTTTTTAATAAGTTAGCATTTATCATCTTTTCATTTTTATTCATTTACAGTTATAGGAAACATATTTTGTTTTTTGTAGATGGAATATAATTTATTACGTTTTGATTTTTTTTGTTTTCTTGTAAAAAAAACCCGTAGCAAGGAACATGAAAACTGTCACCCATATCATCTTAGAACGCACAAACTATAACAAACAATAGAATGTTCCTTGTACATATTTTATGTTAGGGGCAAAATACAAAAAATAAAATAACAATTATTCTTTTGAGTTTAATCTGTATTGGCCCACAGTGCAATCAATATCATACAACATTATATAATCTTATTTTCAAGTATAGATCCTAAATATCAAGATATATTATAATTATAAACTTAGGAACATAATATTATATTTAGCTTTACGATTTACAATTTTGTAATGGTATATGAATAAGTATATAATACTGCTATAATATCTAGTCGCCTAACATAAATTTATTATCTTGGTGCAATTTCGTATTATAAAGCGTTATAAAACATTTATTAATTATTTCATAATTCTACTAGTATTTATTAAGACTGATTAAGGCTTCTTACAGACGAACAGAACGTGTCGGTGGCACGCGTCGGCGGCAGTCGACGGCACGTGTTCGCGGCAGTCGACAGCAGCCGTTGACAGTTTATGACACTTGCAGGGGGCCTACCACGACATTTCCTAAAACGATCATGTTTCCAGAACACTTTTTTGTAAGATTACAATAACATTACCGTACTCACTTTTCAAATACAATTTTACTAAAAAACTACAAAAATGCAAAACATTGTTAAACCCGCTGTGAAATATCAACTTTTTTTAAGATCGCTAGTTTGACGTTAAAGTAATATTTTGTTTTTCATTTGTCAAACGGTATCGCTTAGTACAAGTTGTGGTAGGCCCCCAGCTGTGACGTACCGCCTAAAGGTAGGCGTCCATAGGTCGGTATCGTACGCAACGGACGTCTCGCATCAAACGGATAATTTTTTCACAGTACGTCCACTACAGGCAGCGTACGGATTACCGACTAGCCTAGTAAATGAATGGTCAAACTTCTCTCTCTCTTCTGGTTTGGACTATGTAATTAGGAGATAAGCATACTGGCTAGGCGCCAGTCGGTAATCCGTATTTATATACCTTTACGTGGTACGTCACAAGACCCACAACTGCAAGCGTGATAAACTGTCGACGGCTGCCGTCGACTGCCGCCAACACGTACCGTCGTCGCCGCCGACACGTGCCGTCGTCTGCCGTCGACTGCCACCGACGCGTGCCGCCGAAACGTGCCGTTCGTCTGTAAGCGCTCTAAATGTTTTGTTATATTTTTTAAGTTCTTTCACTTTTGTAAAGGCAAAATAGATACATGTTCGTTTTAAATATATTAAGGAATTTTATTTCCACTAGTACAATTTAGAATCCTTGTTATCATTAAAAATGGTGTTTCAACACCATTTTAAATATTACCTTTTTTTAAGCTATTTTTCTCAATTTTTATTTACTTACAATATAAATGAAGATCAATAATAATTTTAAAATATTAGGTACTATTTTACAAATAACGCCGAGCAATGGACTCAAAATATGTCCTTTAGATATACATAGGCAGCACCTAGCTTCTCTGTTTTATTGAGTTTTTTCTTTTCCAAACGTATGCAAGGTGTACACTTGGTGTACTTATAGTTAAAAGGTCTATTAGCAGTAAGCTCAACTCTTTTATCATCAGAGCGTGACGATGCCGCCGTGTCCATGTTTGTGTGAGCTTTGACCTTGACTATGAGTCCCGTGACCTTGCCCGTGTGTGCCGTGGCCTTGCCCATGTGTCCCGTGACCTTGCCCATGTGTCCCGTGACCTTGGCCATGAGTCCCGTGACCTTGCCCATGTGCTCCGTGACCTTGCCCATGACTCCCGTGACCTTGGGAGGTTCCGCTCGACTTTTTGTACATAGTGAACGAGATTAACTCCCTGTTCGCATTCGTCATTGCCATGGCGTGGGAAACTACATCATAACCCAACAACCCGTGTATTCTGTTCACGACGACTAGTGTTATTCCCTTCTGTGTGACTCGCACTGTTCTATCTATGTCGGATGCGGACGCTATGGGCACGCCGAAAGATGAGTTCAGATCCTGAAACGAGAACAGTCACGAGGTTAAGGCTGCGTTTCGAGGAACGAATTTTTATTAGTTCCGAAAACACATTCCTCACAAGTCACAACACAGTTTAGATCAGAGTATGGTATAATTTATAAATCCACCGTATATCATATAATACTAGCTGTTTGACCGAGCTTTGCTCGGTATTCGATAAAACACGAATAAAATGACATTTTCTGAAAATGATTCCTAGCTAGATCGATTTGTCGCCAGATGTAATAAGTCATAATAATTATTATGCTAAGGTTCCAGGTACCCACGGCAATTATGGACAGGGTGCGACCATCTATGACAAAAAGCATTTTCCCAGGCTCTACGGAACATAACTACCAAGGACCAGTACATATTCTGTAGTTCTCTCAATATAAATATACAATACAGATAGTCTGTATGTTCTATATTGTATGATAATAATATGTCAACTGAACACAGATATATTATGTTTAGCTACTTTAAGTTATCGGAAATCACGCAAACGTGTAGGTACGCCTGATTTGGGCGGTCTTGAATGAATATTGACTACTGTATTACTAATTCTATTGTGGCAGAACGATAAACATTAAATAAATTCTAAGTTTCCACTTTTCACGTAGCATAGGTACGCAGCTGATAATGCATACATGAATGAATGGCGGTAAACTTATTTTATCACCCGCGGTTGTTGCCCGTTGCATTGTGCGCGCAAAAAATAAATATTTCGGCAACTGCATTTTTTCTCGATATAGACTGGGTGGCACCAACTAACTTTAACTGTAAATTTAACTTTAACTACAATGCAAAATGTCAAATCTTTGGTTAAAGTTAAAAATGGACGCCATCAAGACGCCATATTTAACCATATAGCTCGACAAGGTTTTAAATGCATGTGGCGAAATAAGGAACTAATGCTGTCATTATACAAAAACCGCCATTTTTGACAGTTCTCCTTTACCAGCAGCGGCCCCGCCCACGTGCATTTATAACCTTGTTGGATCAGCTGTCATCTGTCAATTTCTCCGGGCAAAGTTAAGGTTAAAGTTTAAGTTAAAGTTAAATTTACCTTAACTATAACCATAACTTTAAATTTAACTTTAACCACGCCTCTGGTGCAACCCGGTCATAAAGTAGTCTTTATCCTAATTCCTATCCCATGGTTGACTTTATATTTATGCGATTTAAAAAAAACAGCCATAATATATTATATTATGGCTGTTAAGTACAGTTTTCAAGACAACGACAAACAACAAAACTAAACTTTTTTCTTCACAATTTTAGTGTAGATACGTAAAATATAATATTTATAAGCTTTGTATCAACACAACAGTTCACTAGAAAATAAAAATTCCTAGTTCAAACTTAGCAAAATATTTATCAATCAGTACAAACTACAAACCCTGACTAGAGTGGCTCTCTCGTCTCGTTTCAATCCATAAACAGTAGCACCCTCGTCTTTGGTGAGATTCGGCAAGCTGAGGCTACCCATTACCATAATGTACGGCATATTCACTCAAATACCGGCGTTTCTTCTAATTACCATATTTATTTCGACTGAATACGTGCGCACGCGCCGCGCGACAGGTTGATGTGAGTGAACTCTGCCTACCTGGCAAAGCCGACGAGACGCGACGTGGTTCACCGTTCACAATGAGTGCTTATGTGTGTGTTAAAGGCTTTGCATGTGATGATATACTAGCCACGAGTGGCCTTGCTTTGGACCGCTCAGATGTTTTGAGTTTTGTAAAACTGATCCCTAAGTAGTTGCTATAAAGGTCTACTCAGAGGTAAAATAATTCCGAACACTCTGTACACTCTGAACCTGTGTTAAAGTTAAACTAAATTACTTATCTATAACTGGAAGTAAATAGGTAGGTAACTTGGTACGTGTTGGTACTACTAATATTATATATTCTGTGGTACGTGTAATATCAGTATGATATTATGTAGTTATTGCATTTTTATTTTCCTCTCGTTTCTCGTTAGCTTTGTTATTACTTATTACATGTTATTAAGTACCTACGTAATAAGTTATTAGGTAGTGTCAAACAATAAGATTTTTAAGTACGTACTTACCTAATAAGTGCAGAAAATTCAGTCGGTCTACTTAACTTATATCTTTAAACGAGCAACTCTTAAGAGGGCGACTAACCCCAAAAATCAAACATCGTCCTTCTCTCTTCACACTCACGCCCGTCTTTCATATGCCAGGTGAAAAAGAATGACGCGGATTCATCGCCAAATTAGTTTTTTCTCAATAACTCGATAAATATACATTTCAAAAATTTGCTAGGTCGATCTGTCAATGATAGAATTTTATACAATGTGTTAAAATATTAACTTAGTTCAATGCATTATGCACGGTTATGGCAATAAATGAAAAATTCGTGAAAATTAAATGCATGTTTGTGATTTTTTTCTATCGAGAAAATTTTAAGATATCGTGTTTTTGCTCAGATCGGGCTTATTTTCAAGTATAAAAATGAATTATAAAATCGACACTTTAGGGTTAGTCGCCCCCTTAAGTATCTACTAGCTATTTGACCGAGCTTTTCTCCGATTCTTTTCTTTTCCGATCTAGCTAGGAATCATTTTTAGAAAATGACATTTTCTAAAAATGATTTATAGGGGGTTTCGGCGTTCGGGGGCGATAGGTCGATCTAGATAGAAATCATTTTTAGAAAATGTCTGAACTTAATTCGTGTTTTATCAAATACTTACCGAGCAAAGCTCGGTCAAATAGCTATTACTTACTCATTACGTAATAACTAATAAGTTATTACGTAGTCGTTACGTTTAAATAGTATCTAACAATATTGTTCGATTTTTAAGTACTTACGTACCTACATAGACATAAATATTACTATGCGTACCTAATAACTGCAGGAAATTCAGTCGGTCTACTCACTGGCCAGTGGCCACTGCATGATCCTACATAGTAAGTATATCAATATAATATTATATTATATCATGGCCTACATCCGTAGTCTATACTGATAACATAATATGCGAAAATTTGTCTGCCTGGTGCCTCTTCAGACTTCACACCCACAATGCCAAACCGATTTTGCTAAAGGGCAGAAAACACGGTCTACAGCACATGCAGATTATAATATTGGTTTATCGCGCCCGCCGTAACTTCTTTGAGCGTCCACCAAAACAATTTATCCATAAACTACACCATAAACACCTTAACCAGGCCACACCCAAACACCAGCCACCACGAAAACGTAATGATTATATTCTCTTTGCTAAACACCTTAATAGATTTTTATGTTTATATTGTCAAAAGGAGAAAAAGTGATATCAAGTGTCTAAAATATATAAATAAAAATAAAAATTGTGCACAACTGAAAATTTAAGAAGTTATTAATTTCAATCAAATATCAGAGATAGTTGGCGAGTGGAAAGCTCACTATTTTATAATAATCATGAGCGGTTGTAGAAATATATCTTTAGGTATGTTTTTACAATCTTTCTTAGAAAGTATTATTATCTGGGGGCACGGCAGTGCCCCAGCCAAGCTTTTTAGCAAATTCACTTAATTTTACGATATAATGCTACGCAGTCACACCAAAATCCAAATAGCCAGCCGCGAAACGTGAATTAAAGTTACTGTAAAACTAAAATACCATCGATATTTTATAACCTTGATGAAAAGTGAAAACCTGCAAGGGTTTGCAGGTTTTCACTTTTCATCAAGGTTTAGCTGTATGTAGGGCATACAGATGATGAAGATAGGCTGTACCTAATCTGTATTATAATCTGTAATCTGTAATACACTTACAGTGTAAAGTTTAATAACAAACAGCATTAGTAATCTGTAAGTAACTAGCTTCTTATAGGTCCTATTTTCAGTTTTAGACAATTATCAAAAAGGAAGATTGATGTTCATACAAGCTGTGGCCGATCTGTCAACTAAATCGACCAACGTAAAGTGTCTAGAAAAATGTGGAGTACTAGGTAAGTAAACTTATTAGCCTTTGGAGTGATTGACATCGATTGTGCAGCTATAACAGCCTTTTCAGAAGATTATAGGCCTAGAAGCCATATCATTCGAATTGAGATATTACCTGATAATCAAAACTCAAGAACCATCCCATCTAGGATTTAGAAGTTAGAGTCGAGTACCGTCGATTCTTTAGTGAGTAGGGGCTGCACCACGGCTGCACTCAAACCATCTCTCGATCACAGTCATATCCTGACGGTTTTATCAAGACCTAGGTAATAGATTATAGATAGTTAAAGGTGGAAACGTTAATGGAGCGAGAGTTGAGACAATAAATTAACGCTTAAAATGTCAAACTATCAAGTTCATACCTCCCAGAACATATCCATCCGCTGCTATCAGACACGTGTCCGAGTATTCGTCAGTGCAGTGTGGTAACGGCTGCGCGGCTGGCGGAGCACGACGCGGGCGTCGCCAGGGATATTGTCAGACAGGGCCTCGTCGCGACAGTGCTGGACAACCTCAATAAGTATAATGTTAGTACTTAGTTATAGTGTCCTGACCAAAAACTTCTATTTAAACTGATGGTCCTGACTGCTGAATGAACATTTATGACCAGTGGCTCAATGGTTTTGGACAGATAATGTTTTTCCGTAACGCTGCGCAAAAATTATCTGTATTCTGTCAGCAATATGAATCAAATGACGTGACGCTTCGCCAAAATAAGCGCGAGAATCACACTTGCTAGTCTGCAATGCTGAGAGACCCAAAGCATTTTCCCTTCCCCTTTGGATATTTTGCTTTCATTCCTAGAAAGTATGGAAGCTTTATAGATGCTTTATATCAACCCATATTATGTGATCGACAGTAAAGATATTACAAAGTACAAATAGTTGACACTATAACTTACTTTATTTCTACATACGAGTATGTTTTAACTCCTGACCTACATTTTATTGTCTTTTGTTTTCAGGTTATCTACAAGCGATCAGCGCTGTATCTTATGAGAGCTGTTGCCAGGTAAAAATTACAACAATACTTAATTGGGCACTTACATTTTACAAGGTTCACATAGCTTTCATTTGTAGAAAAACAAATTAACGTAATATTTCAGGCATAACGAAGAATTGGCATCAGCGCTTGTGGGTCTCAATGCTTTGGAGCATATTGTTTCATGCCTTGAAGATTTTGATACGCAGGTATGTACTCGGTAAAATATCTATATAGCTGTACCCATGCATTGATTTTATACTACTAGTAATTACTAAGCTAATTTGTTGCTATAATTACCAAAGGTGAAAGAAAATGCTGCTTGGGCACTAGGGTACATCGGCAAGCACAGCGAACATCTCGCTGGTTTGGTTGTCGATGCGGGAACTCTGCCCTTGATGCTTCTGGCCTATCAAGAACCCCAATTGAGTCTGAAACAGGTAGGCTATGTATTTGTTTGAAGGTATGATAAATTGGTACCTTTTTTTCGCCGAGAAAATGTCTTTAAGCATCTTTCGAGTTGCGGAGGATGGAAGGTCCTGCCCGCATGTGGGTTTGTGGGTCTCTGCTGCGCCCGACAGATGGTGGTGGATGCAGGCTGTAGCCCCTATTCATGTTCAATCATGCTTGTGTAAGTGTATACCTACGTACACATATTTTTACATACAGATGTAAACCAATTTCGGTTTCGTTTGACAGCTCGAGATTGTTGCTCTATTCCGTATAAAATAATAAAATAAAATAAAAATTGTTTTATTTCTGAATAAATTTGAATCAAATATTTTCAGAATGTTGAACTACATGTTGCCTACCACCGGTTCGGGAACTAACCCGGCGAGAAGAACCGGCGTAAGAAACTCGCACGGGGCCACTTTTTAGTAAAAAAGTGGAAAATTTGTCTTTTAAAAAAATAAAATTTACAATGTAAATAACTTAATCTATACAATATGAATACACAATTGTAAGTCACATATAATAAATGTAGAAGCAGCCTTGCAAGCAGCCATCCTACTCCCAAGATGTGCTATCGTTTAGGAAATCTTTGACCGTATAGTAGGCTTTGGCACACAAACGTTCTTTAATTACTTTTTTAAATTTATTAATTGATAGATTTTGAACGTTTTCCGGGATTTTATTGTAAAGGCGTATACATTGACCTTTAAAAGATTTACTTATTTTGCTAAGTCTGATCACTGGTATTTCCAGCTTGTGCCTATTTCTAGTGTTTCTACCGTGACTATCACTTTTAGTTTTAAATTTAGTTAAATTCTTTCTAACATACAATACATTATCCAAAATGTATTGAGAAGCAACAGTTAGAATACCAATTTCTTTAAACTTTTCTCTCAGAGATTCAAAAGCTGACATTTTATAAATTGAGCGTATAGCTCGCTTCTGCAGCACAAAAATTGTATTGATGTCGGCAGCGTTTCCCCATAAAAGGATACCATAAGACATTCTACTGTGAAAATAACTAAAATAAACTAGTCTTGCCGTGTCTTCATCAGAAATTTCCCTAATTTTTCTGACTGCATATGCTGCAGAACTGAGCTTACCTGCAAGATTAGCAATATGAGGACCCCACTGTAATTTACTATCTAATGTAATGCCTAAGAATACAGTGGAGTCCACCAAATTCATTTTCTCATCATTTAATAGTAAATTGGTTTGAACTTGCCTAACATTGGGCAAAGTAAATTTTAAACATTTGGTTTTCTTAGAGTTTAAAAGTAAGTTATTAACATTAAACCAATGTACTATTTTTGAGAGAGCACTATTTACCTCGTCGTAATTTGACTGCCGTCGCTTCACTTTAAAAATAAGTGAAGTGTCATCAGCAAAAAGTACTATCTCATTATCCTTAACTAGATAAGGTAAGTCATTAATGTAGATGAGAAAAAGAAATGGTCCTAAAATGGATCCCTGTGGTACACCTAATTCTATTTTGGTCCCATTGGATCTTTTACTATTAACTTCAACCCTTTGAGTCCTATTTTTGAGGTAAGAAGTCAAAAGGCTGACTGCTGAGTCCCTTATGCCATAGTGGTGCAATTTTTTGACTAAAGTAGCATGCTCGACACAGTCAAATGCCTTAGAGAGGTCACAAAAAATACCTAAGGCATCCTGTGACTCCTCCCAAGCTTCAAATATGCTACAAAGAAGACCTATACCAGCATCCATTGTGGAACGACCCTTAGTAAAACCGTATTGGTTATTGTGTAATAAATTATTTAAATTAAAATGTAACAGTAATTGCTGTAAAATTATTTTTTCAAATATTTTACTAAGAGTCGGTAAAATCGAAATAGGCCGGTAATTAGTCGGATCTGATTTAATTCCCGCTTTAAATAAAGGTACGACCTTACTGTGCTTCATTAAGTCAGGAAAAACACCACTCTTAATGCAGTCATTGAAAATTATTGCCAGATGAGGAGCTATGATGTCAATTATCGATTTAATAATTTTTGTAGACATGCCCCAGAGATCAGTAGTATTTTTAATATTCAACAATTTAAAGGTATCAATAATATCTCTAGGGCTAATTTCCCTAAACTTGAAATTGACATCACATTCCTTTACATTGTCTCTGAGTAGCTTTTCAGCAGCTTCTGGTGAGGAATTTAGATTTTTTGTAGTTGAGACCGGAATGTCAGCAAAAAACTTTTCAAAAACCGTCGCAACTTCGAGATTATTTGTAATCTTTTTATTTTCAAAGTATAATTCAAAATCAGTGTTACGACAGGTGACGTTTCCAGTCTCACCAGATATAACCTTCCATGTAGTTTTGATTTTATTTTTAGAATTTTTAATTTTATTTTTGATATATAGAGCCTTAGCAGCTTTACAAACTTTTCTGAAGGTTTTAGAATAATTTTTAACATATGCTTTAAATGATTCACTACTGTTGCTACACCTCTCATCATATAATTCATATAATCTTTGCCTACTTATTTTAATTCCTTTAGTTGCCCATTCAATAAATCTGGTTTTTTTATTATCGTTTCTAACTGTTTTAGAAGTAAATACTGTATTAAATTGTGTTCTTATTACCTTAAACAAATTATTAAAAGCTTCATCTGAGCTATTTGATCTACCCAATGACTGAATATTTGAATTTAATTTACTTCTAAATTGCTCCTATAGGTATAGGTATTAACTTTATATGCTACCTACTGAAAACTCGGCGGAATGGTACTCCACTATGCCCCCTGGGCGGGCCGCGGGATAGCGTGAGCTTTATAATATTACGAACTAGCTGTTGCCCGCGACTTTGTCCGCGTTAGCATAGTAGATCACATCCCAAGTATTATTATTTATTGTACAAAAATATTCAATGTACAGAATTGACTTTCCTATAATTTTATTATAATATAATGTAGATGTTCCGCGCAGCTTTCCTTGCGTAATTTAGAAATTTCACGCAACCGCACATTTTTCCGCAAAAAAATAGTCTTTGTCCCGTCACGTGGTCTATTCTTCATGTTTGGCAAATAACATAAAAATTGCTCCAGTAGTTCTTAAGATAATAAACAATTTCAAATAATTTCCCTCCGTTTTTCCTACATTTTCCTCTATTTCTTTGCTCTTATTAGTCTAAGGCCCACTTGCGCCAGACTGGGTTAACACGGCGCTTAACTCTGAGTTAAATTATACTTCGAATTTAAATTCACATAATGTCTTGCACCACCAAGAGTTAGGAGTTAACCTTGAGTTATTTTTTTTTAATGTTTAACCCACCGATGTCGGAGGGTTAAATCAACTAACTCTGGGTTAGTAATGTCAAAACTGAGATTTTTCGGTTAGGTATGACTTATGTACTTTGTTGTGTTCAGTAACAGGTACCGGTTTTATTTTGTGTTTAGTGGTTGTTATCTGATGATGATGAAGAAATTATCGAATATATTTCGAATTGTAGAACGGACCGATCTGTTTAGGGTCCCGTATTTAGGTACTCACAAAGAGACAAAGATTTCCATCGAAGATTTCGCCTAGAAAAAGAAACTGTTCTCTTTTTTTATTAAATAAAATTGAAAATAATTGCAATATACAAATGAGCATAAAAAGTAATTCCCTACCAAAGTTTAATAATAATATCATTGGATTAGTGCGTCTTTAGTGAACTCCTTTATAAATAGGTAGACTAGATAAACATTGGACACAAGTGTTTCTTCCCAATTTTTATCATTTTCCGCTTAATTTATTTGCACAAAATATCACAATTCACAACACAATGCGACATAGAACCACGTGTCATTTCAAATCTGACATAAGGAGATAGCCTTATTTAAAGTAGGTACTGTGAAGCGAGAGAGAGTACACTTAAATTATTCAGCATTTGCTCTATCATATTTGGCTGGATGTAAAAAGAATGAATGAACATGACATAAGCCCGGGTTAGTTGACTCTGGGATAAATTCTTCTGGTGCAATATGTAGTAGGTATGAGTTAAAAATTGAAAACGTTAACACTGAGTTATTTATTTAACTCAAAGTTTTGGCGCAAGTGGGCCTTAGCGTGATAAAATATAGTCTATAGCCTTCCTCGATAAATGGGCTACGGTATCTAACACTGAAATAATTTTTCAAATCGGACCAGTAGTTCCTGAGATTAGCGCGTTCAAATAAGCCCTTTCATATATATAATTTACCCCGTTTTTTCCACATTTTCCTCTATTTATTCGCTCCTATTAGTCTTACGTAATAAAATATAGCCTATAGCGGATATCCTCCTCGGATAGCCTTCCTCAATCAATGCGCTATCTAACACTAAAAGAATTTTAGCGCGTTTAAACAAACAAACAAACTCTCCACTCTCCAGAATTATAATATTAGTATAGATATGTAGATAGTAGATACATAAATAATATAACCGACATCAAATAACTGCCAAACGCGGCAGTCGCAAATGTCGCCTAAAAATCACTTGGCTAAAATTTAATCCTTGGTTATCATATTGTGACCTTACCCGTTCTTCGTATAACATGAATTATGATAGAGAAAACATGACATTTCATAAAAAAGGATTAAGTAAGTAAAATTATAGTTAATAGTACCTAACTTTAAAGAAGAAGAACGGGCCTATGTAGCGGGAGCTATTTAAATAAAGGTAATTTTTTCGTAGATAACAGCTGGAGCTCTAGTGGACTTGGCCCAGCACAAGCCTGATGCAATAGCCGAGTCTGGCGCGATATGCCACCTGGTGCGTGGACTGGAAAATCAAGATCCGAAACTAAAGGTAAAAAAACACCACAAAAACTCTTTGTGGTCGCTTTGGAGACATTAGCGTCAGTCGTTACTAACGCTATAGGTACCTAGTTGTTAATATTATAATTATTCAAAAGTATTTATATACTTATATTATCAGAATTCGGAATATCGGAACTGGCACCTCCGCCGTACCTTATTCTCCTCTATCTCGTCTTGTATAAAAAAATAGACGTGCTCCAGTCTCAACTTATACCCGAGTCATGAGCGTAGCGATCTGCAGTCGGATCTAATTTACGAAGCTTGCTCTCATCCATGTATTTATCATCAGCTTGTCTGTTATAAGGTGGTCATGTATTGTTATTTCAGCGCAGAATATTCTACGCCCTGGGTGCGATCGCCAGTGCTCGTACGGAGTTGGCGGAGGCCGTGGTAGCGGGAGGGGCGCTGCCCCCCGCGCTTCTACATTCCGGCCATGATTCAGCAGCCGTGCGCTGCGCCGCCGCCTGCCTGCTGCGGGATATCGTCAAACATAACTTGGAAGTGAGTAGGTAGCTATTGCGTTTCCATAGTTATATGATTGAAGCGCGGTAGTAGGTACCTACCTATACTGTACTATATAGGTATAATCAATAATCGTGAGCGAGTGAAATACAAGTGGCAATGCGTCAATGTACGCGAGTGCAACCATAAAGTTAATATACCTAGCGGAATAGAGAAACAAAGGCCTGAGCAAGCGAGATGTCACTATCAGTAACACTGCGTGGTAAAATGAGACGTGTGATACATGACAGCAGCACTCTTTTTTTTTGACGTCCAGTCGGCACGTGCCGCACGTTGACAATTTAATCTCATAGAATTCATGTTTGTGCTTGTGTAAGTGTATACGTACACATATTTTTCACTCAGATGAAAACCAATTTTGGTTACGTTTGACAGCTCGAGATTGTTGCTCTATATCACTAGGTAGGTAAGTATATTAACTTTATGAGTGCGACCTCGATACAGTAACAAATTGGAGGGGAAGAAGTAAAATATTCGCTATTTCAAGTAATTCCTTGAACTACTATCTGTATATAATTTTTTATAGAGTATCCAGAGTATCCATACTTTTACTAAAATTATAAATGCGAAAGTGTGAACCACTGAACCGATTTTGCTAAAATTTGGTAAGGGCATAGACCAGTAAATACGTATGCGGATACTTTGGGGTCCCGGGAAAGGACAATAGGGTACTTTTTATCCTGGAAAAATATTATACGGTTCCCACGCGATAAACGAATGTTGGCGCAACGGAGTTGCGGGAGTCATCTAGCATAGCTGGGCATTAACTCGTTAATCCGTTAATCGTTAATTAACTAGGTTAACATTTTGATTAACGGATTAACTTTTAAGTTAACTTTTAAAAATATTAACGGACTCGTTAACTTCCGTTAATATGCAGAAGTCCGTTAATCGTTAATCCAATGCCTACTATTTACTGCACGGCACCGCGGCGCGGCGCGAAAACATGTTCAGACAGGGCAGCGCGGCGCCGCGGCACGGCAGCAGCGGGTGAAACAAAAACAATACATACTAGATACATTTTCAGGCGCGCGCGAGTGAGAAGAGATTTGTTTCGTTTTATCATTTCATTGCTCAGCGCCGCCCGGTGCTTATAGAGAGAGTGATTTGTTTATTGTTATTATAAATCATATTTTGCATGTTGATAAAAAAGAGTGCAGTATAATTTAGTTAGGGAGAATACAATAATTATAGAAGTATTTTGTTTTGTCTCTAACATTTTAACTTCCAAAACCTTAAATCAACAGGTTTTGTATGTACACTAAGTACTAACGCAGTGATATAAGTTATACGTGAGAGAGCCATGCTTTGGCACGAATGGGCCGGCTCGACCGGAGAAATACCACGTTCTCACAGAAAACTGGCGTGAAACAGCGTTTGCGCTGTGTTTCGCCGAGTGAGTGAGTTTACCGGAGGCCCAATCCCCTACCCTATTCCCTTTCCTACCCATCGCTATTACCCTATTCCCTCTAAAAGGCCGGCAACGCACCTGCAGCTCTTCTGATGCTGCGGGTGTCCATGGGCGACGGAAGTTGCTTTCCATCAGGTGACCCGTTTGCTCGTTTGCCCCCTTATTTCATAAAAAAAAAAGTTACAAGGCCATATTACATATTAACGGATTAACGATTAACGTTAACTTGCGTTAATGAGGGATTTTCATTTATATTTTTTTAATTTTATTTTCAACAATCTTAACTAGATGGCGTAAGGATAAACACTTCTAGATTTTCTATTGGTTCCTCAGCGATCTGAAATTATCTGCAGGTTGGCACCTCTGACTATATATGGGTTGTGTTTCCAAAAAATATCAGTGCAGCTCGGCTGTCGTGTGGTGCGGACGTGTTTTTGGTTGCTCGCGATCGAAAACATTTACGCCCATACGCTCCTGGTGAAAACGTACATGCTTCTGTGTGTACGCTATCCTTTGCGCTCGGACCCCGCTCCCTTTTACTCGCGTAGTGTTTGTGTTGTTCCTGCCTTCTTCGATAAGAGTAAGTTACTACCGCTGCGTGCGGCTCAATAAGAGCTCCAAAAAGATCAGTCGTACCACTGGTGTAACCAAGAAGCAGGAAGTAACCATAGCTACCTACGGATCAGTTCCCCGCTTCTTTGAAGAGGGTGCTGCATCTGTTCGGCATTTGCCCCAACCATATTCCGACGTACCGAGTCCCAGATAGGTCGTCACAGGGGTCGCGTATACAGCCGCCTACCAGTGATTCCACATACAGTGTACCATAACGAATCCCTAGGAGCTGTACCCCACTGTACAAGTCCAACTGAAAACTATGGACAACAGACCCCCAGCTTCGGCAGAGGACAAGCCAAGGGTAGAACGGCACAGAACTCAATCTGTGTCATCCACCCGCAGCGACTCCTCCGCCTCCAGCTTCCATCAGGCTGCTTCCCAGCAGTCGTACCATCCCCTGGCCGGAGTTACCTACTCTCCTACGGCCACCTATGTAAGCCGCAAAGACATCGGCAGCGCGGACGCACCTCGAAGCGAGGGTTCGTCGGCATCGAGGGGAGGGGACTATGCGGTCCCCCCCCCCCCCCCCCCGGATGTCCCCCGACGCCCCCCGCAGGCGATGTCCTGTCTCCCTCGCACCGACAAAGCGCAACCACGGACCATACCAGAGTCACGTTGCAGGCAATCAAGGCCCAACTAACTCCCGACTCCTACAACAAAGTCCTGCGTATTTATCAGGCACAAGGCCTCCTTCCCACAGACCCGCGCGAACGCAGGGACTCACTGAAAAGGCCTCGTATTGAGGACCCGGAAGTTCTTCCCCCGCATAAGCGGAATGACAAGGGCATCCCAACCCCAGTCTGTCCCCCCTATACCAGCTACGCAGCAGTAGCCCAGGCCCAGCCGCAGTCCTCTCAGCCCATGGACACGGCTGACGCCACAGTAGCCACCGGTACGGCGGGTCAGAAACCTAAGCCGAAACCGCGATACCCACCACTGATAGTGGAACACCTTCCGAACTGGACCCAGCATTTTTCCGCCCTAAAGGACATCTTAGGGCGAAATCCAAACGCCTGCCCCTTCGGAAAGGGTATTCGCTTCTCCCCGTCGGATGAAGACGAATATAGAAAAGTACAAAAGTACCTTACACAGATAGAGGCCACGGAAAACATATCGTGGTTCTGTTATTCACTTCCTGCAGAACGCAGCTTCAAGGTCGCTATCCGTGGCCTTCCCGCCAATACCCAGCCGGACGACATTACCGAGGACCTCGCATTGAAGGGGTTTACTGCGGAATACGTCCGGCAAATCAAAGCCCGCAAAGGCCGACCCGGCTGCATTTTTCTTGCCATCCTCAAGAAGACGGTCAATGTGGCCAAAATCTATGAGGTGGACGAAATCCTAGGCATGGGTGGAATTATCATTGACGCTTGGAGGAGCAAGAAAGGTCCCGCCCAGTGCCATAGATGCCAAAAATTTCGCCACTCTAGTGCCCACTGCCACAGGAAGCTCGCCTGTGTCCGGTGCAGTGGGGAACATGTGGCCAGAGATTGCCCCTTGCCAGCGGACGAAGCACCCATTTGTGCAAACTGTGGCGGCCCCCATCCGGCCAACCACACAAGATGTCCGGTCTTCATCCAAGAGACGAAAAACAAAAATCCCGGGCCAGTAGCCCAGTCGGCTGTCTTCAAGCCCAAGGCCCAACCCGCGCAAACGGGCCCCTCTATCGCCCCGGCCCAGATTCCGCCCACAGAGTCCCAAGGTCAATCTTTGATGGCCAAGGCCAATGACCCGAAGCCCCGGTCCACCACCAAGGCTAGAGGCAAGGGCAAGGGAAAAGGCAAGAAATCAAAGCCTCCCTCCCAGCCCCCGTCAATGCCCCAAACCCCGACTTCCGCCCGTCCGGCAATCACTGCCGTCACCACCCCGGCCGCCGGATCCAGCAATTTCCCCGCTACACCTAAAGCGGTGACACTGCGAACTCCCAAGCCTAAACGTAGGCAATCGCAGCCGGCCCTAGATGGGAATTTCTCGCAGCTCCTAAATGAGGGCTGCGAATTTGTTAAAAAAGTATGTTCTGAGGTCCAGCAAAGGGGCCCGGACCCCCAGGCCATAATGGCGTTATCGGCAGCCCTCCAGCTGCTGACCACTATTGTTTCCCAATGGAGCCGCTGAAAGTACTCCATTGGAACGCGAGAGGGGTGAAAGGCAAGATAGCCCGTCTCCGTCTCACACTAAGCTCCCACGACATAGATGTCGCCCTAGTAAGCGAAACCCACCTCGCTCCCAATATCCCGGTCAAAGTGCCGGGATACCACGTCTATCGCCTAGACTACATCTCTGACCCTCCGTCCAACTTAAAACGAGGGCTCATGGTATGTGTGAGACGGAGAATTATCCACCAAATTCTTCCGGATACAAACACAGTGTCACTACAATCTCTGGGCATCGAAGTCCTGCATGAAGGGCGCCCCCTCTCCATTTTCGCAGCCTACAAGCCTCCTGCTAGCAGGCTGAATGTCGCTGACATCCATCAGCTCTTATCAAAAGAGCCAGCTGTCATTGCCGGCGACCTGAACTCAAAGCACCCGGCCTGGAACTCTACCTGTATTTGCCCAAATGGTAGAGTCCTGCACAGGGACGCTGAGGCCCTAAACTACGAGGTCCTAGGACCCGAGGTTCCCACCCGCTACCCCGATGACGCTAGAATTTCCCCGGAGGTCCTAGACATAGTTATATGCAAAGGCCTTCCGGGCGGAGTCACGCAAGATGTCCTGCCAGACTGCCACCAATCCGACCACCACCCGGTATTGTTACACCTCCACGGGTCCCTAACGACCCTACCGTCTCTACCTCGAAGACCCAGAACAGACTGGGAAAGGTTTGCGGAGTATTTACACGATAATACCCCATCCTTCCCAGTCTCTACCCCCCAAGAGGTCGACAATCTGGCAGAGGCCCTCGACGCTACTTTCCGTCTTGCCCGGGAACATAGCGAGATCCCTGTGCCCGAAGGTGTCTCTAGCAACAGACAGCCTCTCCCGCCGCGACTCAAGGCCCTCATTTCACGCAAAAGGGCCCTGAGGAGAGCGTGGCAGGGCAATCGCTGCCCCTCTATCAAAAGAGAGATCAACAGCCTGTCCGTCAGAATAAAGGCCGAGCTCTCCCTAGTTAACTCGGAAAGATGGAACCGGGTTATCGAGGAAGCTGCGGACAGCTGGTCCTCTCTCTACAGGCTCTGTCGAAGCCTGCAAAACCCCCCCCCCCCCCCCCCTATCAGACCCCTTTTTCACGAAGACGGCCAGCTCAGATACAGAGCTCAAGACCGCGCCGACATTTTCGCTAGACACCTAGAGCGACAATTTACGCCCTTTCCTTCCGTGGATGCCCGTCACACCCGCATGGTAGAGGAAAAGGTGAGGGAGTTCAGGAACTCTACGTTTCCGCCCTCTACTGCCACATTCTTCTCGCCGACAGCTGTCCGGAAAGTCCTAGCCCGTCTCCCCATAAAGAAGGCCCCCGGAGTGGATGCGTTCACAAACGCCCACCTCCGCCATTTGCCACACAAAGCAGTGGCCGCCGTCACCCGCCTCTACAACGGCATCATCCGCTCCGGACACTTTCCCTCTAAGTGGAAGACGGGGCTAGTAGTGATGATCCCCAAACCCAAAAAAGATGTGAGGAGGGCCGACAGTTACCGGCCAATCACCCTTCTCCCGTCTATCTCCAAGGCGTTCGAGAAGCTGTTCCTGTCACATCTTCTCCCTCACCTACCCATACGTTCTGAGCAATTCGGCTTTCGAGCCGAACTCAGCACCACTCACCAACTCATACGGGTTATCCACACCATCACAGCCGCCTTAAACAAGAAGGAAGCGGCATGCGCCGTCTTTCTCGATATGGAAAAGGCGTTTGATAGAGTCTGGCACGACGGGCTGATAGTCAAGCTGCTGGACCATGGCGTTCCTGCCCATTTGGTCAAGGTAGTACTCTCCTACCTCACGGGCCGCTCCTTCGTAGTCCGTGTAGAGGACGCACTCTCAGAGCTCCACGCTATCCTAGCCGGAGTCCCCCAGGGAAGCTGTATCTCCCCAGATCTCTACAGCTCCTATGGGGCCGACATTCCGTGCGATCCGGCAACTCTACTTGCCCTATACGCCGACGACACGGCTTACCTGGCCACCTCTCTGAACCGCAGACACGCGGCAGTCAAGGTCCAACGTTCTCTGGATCTTCTCCCCTCTTGGCTGCAGAAATGGCGCCTATCTGCCAATCCGGCCAAGACGCAGGCCATTCTATTTCCGCCCGTCAGGGGCGAGTCATACCCCCCCCCCCCCCCCACTGACACTCGACGGCACCCCCATCACATGGTCTGGCACCGCCAAGTACCTAGGAGTGACCCTTGACAGTGGGCTCAAAATGAAAAAACAGGCCAAAAATGTCATTGCCTCCGCAAACACGGCCCTGAAGCTTCTAAGGCCAGTCATGGCCTCCCCAGCTTTACCAACTTCCACTAGGCTCTCCCTTTACAAGACCTACATCCGGTCGCGGCTGACGTACGCTGCCCCGGCATGGTACCAATTATTAGCTCCCACGTACAAACTCGAGCTCCAGCGAGTGCAAAACAAAAGCCTCCGCCTCGCCGCCGGGGCCCCCCGCTACGTCAGAAATGACGTCATAGCCCGCGATCTCAAAGTAGAGAACCTAGAAAGCTTCATCGGCCGCCTGGCCTCAAAACTTTTCTCCAAGGCCGACGCCTCCAGACTGGAGTCACTCCAAAACCTGGCCCCTTGGCATGCTCGTCCCCCTGATAGGAGACAATTCCCAAGAGGTTCCTCCGGTAACCCCGGAAACCAGCGTCGAATAGTTAGCATAGCTTACTCTCTCGACTCTTAACTCCTACTTTTTAAATTCTACTTTTTATTTTTTCTTTTCCAATTTCATTGTCGCTTTAACTTCGCAATTCGCTAGGACATATTTTAAATTAGGGCCCTAGTTTCGCAATTTTTCCCACAATTTTTGTATTCCAAAATATCAATATCAATTTCAATTAATAAATCCACGTACATGCGCCTCCGCATATCGCACCAATTTGAGCCACTGAAACACCGAAGAAACGTCGCACTCCGCAATCATCGTTCAACATCTGGCGTGCCCCCGACTCTACCTGCCTGAAACCTCGCCTCTTGTCGCTGGCAGCCTCCGCTAGGCCTTCCCCGGGGTTACCGGGGATCTCACCTGGTGGGGTGGACCGCCAGGGGCGACTCAGGTGGGTTAAGAAGGGCTGGCAACGCCAGAAGTAGAGGTGACTCTACGGTTACCCAACTAAGGGACTCGTCCCGCCCCAATACCGCCTCATCGTCATGAGGTGCGGCAGATCCCTCGGGCAGGGGGCTTAGCCCCGATCCCGAATTCCCATTTCTCCCCCTAGGGGGAAGTGAGAGATATCCCACGGTAAAATATCAGTGTACTGTCAAGTGTGACATAAATCAAAATATCCTAAACCTAAGCGTTCATTGGCCTAAGCTATTAGGCCAGTATACTGGTAACAGTTTAGAACACGCTGACACGTCAAACTGAAAACTGACAACTGAAAGAGTTTTGGCGGGCATGTCACTTTCAAACTTCTTCTACTTTTTATTGTTGGTGTGGTTTTTATTATTTTTTCCCAAATTGTATTATTTGGGTTTTTGATGTTAAAATATTAGCTATTAAATATCCGTTATCTTGCACAAGTGCAGGTAAGATGTTGTCAAAATCAAAATGTATAATTCCAGTGACATTTGGTGTTGTAGGGGCGAGGACCCCTACACTACAACGATGGGCAGAAAGGAAACTGGGGTTACCTGGTGGCTGAGGTAGCTGGGCAGATGAGCTGAGATGGGATGAGCTGATGTGCTGATGTGCTGATGCTCGCAGTCACACGACACTGTCACCTTCTATTTCACTGAGCTGAGGATTTATCGCGAATCACGGAAACGGCTAGCCGATATTTTTCATATGTAACGATCGCGCGCCGGTAATGGACTGTGTCGAACTGCATCAAACGTATGACAGCTGACAGCGCAGACTCATGCGCAGTGTTGCCAACTGCCACATTCGTCGCGCTAAAGTTTGGCGCGAACATCCTGGGGGGGCCCGGCAATGGGCGTGAGCTGATCCCCATCTTGAGCTGAATCCAGTGGGAGCCGGGCAATCTTGCCGACAGGTCTCCGCAGCTGGCCTTGTGAGGTGGCCAAGTCCACAACTCTGATGACTCCATCCTTCCCAGGTAGTAGGCGTGTGATTCTTCCCATCTTCCATTGGAGCGGAGGCAGATTGTCTTCTTTGAGCAGAACCAGTTCCCCAATTTTGGGTGGAGAGGAAGAGGAAAGCCATTTGGAGCGGATTTGAAGGGTATGGAGGTAGGACTTGGTCCAGAGAGCCCAAAAACGCTGAGAGAGAGATTGAATGAGCTGAAAGCGCTTAAGGGGGGAGATGACTCTGTCATCTATTGTGTGCTCGGGAAGAGCTCTGAGCGGACGGCCTATGAGGAAATGGCCGGCTGTGAGGGGCTGATAGTCCGTAGGATCGGACGATAGTGGGCTGATAGGCCGAGAATTTAATACGGCCTCAATTCTAGCGAGCAGAGTTGAGAATTCCTCAAATGTGAGGCGTTGTTCACCGATTACACGGTAGAGAAGTTGCTTGGTAGATTTAACATTAATCTCGTGGATGCCTCCCATCCACGGGGCCTTGGGCGGATTAAGTAACCAAGTTATATCTTGAGCTGAGAGTTTATGGCAAATGGCGTCATTATTGTCATTGAGAAATTGTTGAACTTCTAGGAGCTGATTCCTAGCACCTACATAGTTTGTGCCGCAATCGGAACGTATTAAAACGGGAACACCGCGACGTGAGCAAAATCTTTGTAACGTGGCAATAAATGCATCTGTAGAAAGTGCGGATACGGGTTCCAAGTGAACCGCCTTTGTAGTGAGACAAACGAATATACAAAAGTAACCTTTTATTAACTTAGCATTTCGTAGTTGACTCGATTTAAGTAAAAATGGGCCGGCAAAATCTGTAGACACGTGACTAAATACGGGCTGAGGTATAACTCTGTCGGCTGGAAGGTCAGCCATGACAGGCATTTCGGGCTGAGCGCGGCAACGGAAACATCTTATACATTTATACGTTTTATGTCGAATGATGCGGCGTGCTGATAATATCCAGAATTGTTGACGTAATATAGCGTGTAATGTATCGGTGCCAGGGTGACAATGAATACGATGATAGTGATCGATGATAAGGTCTGTGAGCGGACTAGAACTAGGCAGTATGAATGGATGCTGTGCATCGTATGTGAGTTCTGAGCGAGTGAGTCTACCACCTACTCGAAGAAGACCGTCCTGCATAAAAGGTGATAATCGTTGTAACCTAACTGTGCAGAGTTTGTTAATTTGCAGGCGGTGAATGTCTTCTGCGAAGGAGTTCTGTTGAACAGAGCGGATCCAGAAGAGCAGAGCTTGTCTACGTTCATTTACAGTTAGCGGACCTAGTTCTCGCGAGTGTGTAGGTAATTTACAGTTAGAAATAAATCGTCGCATGTACGCTGTGACGCCGATAAGTTTATCTAATGAGCTGAATCGTGTAAGAAGATCACTATCTATACCGGGGATTGTGAAATGACATGGAACTTGTTTAGGTTTGAATCCAGGTAATTCCTGTCGAGTGTGAGCTGAAGGCATCTTGGGCCAGGTATCCTCTGGCAGTTTGAGCCAAGGAGGAGACCACCATAAACTATGCGAAAGAAGAGAATGTGCTGAGATTCCTCTGCTGGCACAATCAGCAGAGTTTAAATGTGTAGGTACATGACGCCAGATGAGTGAGAGAGAGTTATTAGTAATTTTGGTTACTCTGTTAGCTTCAAATGTTTGTAAACGATGAGTAGGAGTTTTAATCCACGCGAGTACAATGGTGCTGTCTGACCAACAGACGTGTTGAGATATTGTGAGATGAGCGGAGAGATGTTGAGAGACACGAGACATGAGTTGAGATAAAAGTGTAGCCGCGGATAATTCTAATTTAGGAATTGTGAGTTTATTTTTAATAGGGGCTACCTTAGATTTAGCTATTATGAGTTGAACGTTAGCCGATCCGTCGTGATTTAATTCGTGTAAATATACGACTGCAGCAAAACCATTTTCTGAGGCATCTGCGAAGCCATGAAGTGAGTATGTAGAAGTTAATTTGTGCGGAGCTACGTGTCTGGGAACATGTATGTTTGAGATGTGCGGAAGATCATGAGAAATGCGCTGCCAGTCTTGTGTAATGTTATCTGGAGTGGGGTCGTCCCAATCCAATTTGAGCAACCACAATTTTTGTAGAAGTAACTTTGCGTGACAGGAGTGATCCAACCGTTTGGATCATAAAGAGAAGCTACAGTGCTGAGTATGGATCGCTTTGTTATGTAAGTAATTGGCGGTACTGAAATGTGATATGTAAATTCATCAGACTGCGGAATCCATCTAATACCTAAGACCTTAACAGATGGAGAGTCTGAGCTGATGTCAAAGTCCTTAGGCATTTCGCATTGATCCTCTGGGAAACGTTGTAAGAGTTGAGGAGTGTTAGATTTCCATTTACTGAGCTGAAAACCACCAAGCGATAATAAATTAATGAGCTGAGATTGGAGAGCTGAAGCTTCTTCTATGGAGTCATGACCACAGAGAATATCATCTACGAATATGGAGTTACGTAATACATGAGCAGCTTGGGGATAGCGATGACCTTCATCATCAGCTAGTTGTAATAATGTGCGGATAGCATGATAAGGACTTGAACGTAATCCGTATGTAACAGTGTTGAGCGCATATGTGAGTAAAGGTCGATCAGGAGACGATCTCCAGAGTATGAGCTGATAATAACGTTGATCTGGATTGATAATAATATTTCTAAACATCATTTTTATATCTGTGGTAAAGACTACACGATGAGTCCTGAATGTCAGAATTATATCGACAATATCACGCTGAAGGGCGGGGCCTGTATGTAGGCAATCATTAAGGCTGACACCATTGGATGACTTACAACTGCCATCGAATACTGTGCGGAGTTTATCAGTACCTGATTTAAATATACCATGATGAGGAATATAATAATGAGGTTTATGTGTAAAAGTAGAAGGATGACAAGGTGTCATGTGGCCTAAGTTTATGTATTCGTTCATAAAATCTATGTATTTTGAGCGGAATGAAAGGTCGGATTGTAATCGCTTTTCTAAGTTGAGAAATCTACGGAGAGCAATAGCATGTGTACTACCTAATTGCGGAGCATTCGATAAAAATGGAAGAGTTACGATATAACGTCCCGATCGGTTACGAGTAGTAGTTGAGCGGAATAAGTCTTCACATTGTTCATGTAATGGGTTTGAGTGAGTTGGACGCGGCTGGGGTTCTTCTGACTCCCAGAATCGTTCTAGACTTTTATTTATATCTTGATGAGAATGAGAATGAACAGAATGAGCGGATTGAGCGGAATGAGTCAAATGAGCGATATGAGCGGAGTTAACTTGAACTACTGAGTTATCATATAATTGTTTAATGGGACCTATGAGTGCAAAATCAAAAATCGTGCCGAAGGCTATGGGCTTCCCCGGGCCCAAAGTCACCTTAGTACCATCTAACACATGGCCTAAAACATCTGAGCCTAAAATGAGATCGATGGGCGCAGGAGTATGATAATTGTGATCCGCTAAAGGAATAAGCTGACTTTCCGAGTCATGTACTACATCGGGAATTTTTTGCATAGGTAGGTAACCTGTGACATCCTTCAAAATATGAGCGGAAGTTGTGATAGAAGGCGTGTCACTACGTGTGGGCCGAAAAGTAATCGAAACATGACCTTTAGAATTTTGTATGTGCTGATCTCCAACGCCTGTAATTTTTAATGAGCAATGTTTCGGTTGTAAATTAAGTGTTTTTACTAAGCGTTGAGTAATTAAAGTTATCATACTACCACAATCAAGTAATGCGCGTGCTTTATGATAGTTACCATATTTATCTGAAATTTTCAAAACAACTGTAGGTAATAATATGGGAGTTTGTAATGAGTTATTATTATGCTGAGTAGTATTAACTTGAGCGGAATCATTATGAGCTGAATTATGAGCTGAGTTATGAGCGAATTTATGAGAAAAATTATTATTTAAATTATTGGGCTGATTTTCTAACTCTGAATGCTCCGTGATGGTAGGTAGTCATTGTTTGTTATTATTATTATTATGAGGCGAAGATGAATGCGACTGATGAGATGTAGATGGTTGATGATGAACGATCGTATGGTTAGTATTAGATGTGTAGGTATGAGTATTATTATTATTATCACGACGACGGGGCTGCGCGCGCAGGTGAGCAGGAAGTAAATGAGCTGATGATGTAGGCGAGCGTGGTGCATCATGACGATGAAGAGAAGTGTGATGATTTGGACTACCACAATCCTTGCAGGCGCCAGTTGACCTACATTCGTTTTCGTAGTGAGGACCTAAACATTTACGACATCTACCTTTTGACTCGATAAAGTCCCAACGTCCTTGAATGGGCTGATGGTTATACTTGGGACAAGCTATTAATTTGTGTTCTGTAGACCTACAATATGGGCAGTAAAACTTAGATTTAAAACTGGCTTGAGCTGAGTATACGTGCTGAACTTGTCGGGGGGGAGAGGGGGGTGCATAGTGTTGGCGAGAATGAGATGGAGCTGGGCTGACATGCGGGGTACGCATGGTATGTGCTGAAGGCGAGCGCTGATACGCGGGGCTTATGGGTCTAAAGCGGAGACTGCGCGGAGAGCGGGGGGAGGGGGGTTGTTGACGGGAAGGTCCCGCTTGACCTTGAGACTCAGTGCGCGCTGGCGTCGGACATTCTGTCTCGATGCAGCGCGCGTGCTCTTCTAAAAAAGAGATTAAATTATCTAAAGTGGGCAGGACATCAGATGCGCCGTATCTCCTCTCGAATAATGTGCGGAGCTCCCCCTGTAGTTTACGGACTACAATTGAAACAAAAACATAATTGCTGTCCATAGGCAAGTTTAAGTTTTTTAATGCGCTTTGAGCTGAGATGAGCGGAGTGAGAAAAGTAGCTCGGATACTCGAGCGTATATGAATATTGGGCAGACCGAGTATAATATCGACAAACCTGTCGATCAACACGCGACGGTTTTCATATCGACGTGTTAGTATGTCGAGCGCAACACTATAATTCTCGTTAGTGATTTTTAGATGAGAAACCATGGATAATGCCTCCCCCGACAGGCATGAGAGCAGGTAATGTAATTTTACCGCGTCCGACAACGTTGCCATGTCGTCCATCAGACTACGGAAAATCGTAATAAAAGAAGGCCATTCTTCAACTAACGAATCAAACTTCGGAAGCTCAATTTTAGGCAAAACGGAAGAAGTGAGCTGAGGAGTCTCCGAAGTACTTTGTGTATTTTCGGCCGCCGTTAAAATAAAATAATAGTCCGAAATCGCACTGTCGTAATTGGACGTATATAGTTTTTCGTTATCTTGGGATAAGTTTGGGTCGTCTAGAATGTCATGATAAATATTTTCTAACCTTGTTTTTTGATAGGGGACTTCCTTAAGACGCGCATTAAACTCCTTTCTTAATGTTTGAGAAGACTCCTTGGAGTCGCCACTAGAAAGTGCTGTCGCAATTTCTTTGAGCCGACTGAAAGCTTTTACGGCCTCTCTGAAAACGGCAGCTTGCGATTTAGTAGGCATGCTAGTGTAAAGGAACCTTAACGAGCTGATAAAAATGTATATAAGTAGTTATAAATAGTATAAACTATGTTGAAAAAATAGTAAAGTGTTATAGTAATGTGCTGAGTTAGTATATCTGAATTCTAACGCAAGTATAACTTGGTAACAGCAATATTATGTAATGAGCGGAGACATAAAACGTTTAAATGCGATACCTAAGACGCTTGTTATTGTAATAGTTATTAAAAACAATTAACAGATGTTTCTTATCGGAGCGGAGGTGCTGAGGTATGCGCGCGCGGCGAAAGATCGATCGCGATAAGGCGAGTAATTAAGTCGAAGTACCTAAGTGCTAAGTTAACAAAAACAACTGTAAATATTTCAATGAGCTGAACAATATTATCACTTAATGTAATAGGCACAAACTATGTGATGTATGAAAGTTTCTTTGTTCTTATAACCCGACGGAATTATGTTGAAGATATTTTTATATTGGTGTTTGGGCTGAAATATATTCGGGAATTTAATTTAAATGCAATATAGACGCAATATATGGGCTGAAAATAATGCGATTACAATTACACAATTAGATGATAGGGGATTAAATTACCTATGCAAATTATTACTTAATATGGCGGACGAACAAAATCGTATTTGGCAAATTCTGCAAAAATATTGCCGTAAGCAGGTAAAAAATGGGCGGAGGTTACTTAATTCGATAGAATATTAATAATAAAAAGGGATTCTAATAAGATAAGGCAGAAATATGAGCAGAATGAACTGTAGTTTTAATTTTCGCCGGGCGGGGCATTAAAGCGGGTGGGTGAAAAAAAAATATTCCTAGGCTCGCTATGGACTAGGGAGTGTGCTGAAAGGCTCGAAATGACCAGAAAGGTCACTGGACGGCTCGAAGGACCAGAAAGTGTAGGGGCGAGGACCCCTACACTACAACGATGGGCAGAAAGGAAACTGGGGTTACCTGGTGGCTGAGGTAGCTGGGCAGATGAGCTGAGATGGGATGAGCTGATGTGCTGATGCTCGCAGTCACACGACACTGTCACCTTCTATTTCACTGAGCTGAGGATTTATCGCGAATCACGGAAACGGCTAGCCGATATTTTTCATATGTAACGATCGCGCGCCGGTAATGGACTGTGTCGAACTGCATCAAACGTATGACAGCTGACAGCGCAGACTCATGCGCAGTGTTGCCAACTGCCACATTCGTCGCGCTAAAGTTTGGCGCGAACAGGTGTGAATATCGGTAAATAGGGCTATTTCTTCCGTAAGTTTTAGCTAAAACATCGTTATAATAACTTTATTATCCTATTCATTGGAATATTATTGCGTCTTTTGCAAATTGAAACGTATCAAGTTTTACATTCTTTTGCCCAGTTTTGTAGCAATTATTGATGGTATTCCGTGGTATTACCAATAGTTGTCTACCCATACGCCATCTAGTTACTGAAATAGAAACTGTTTGACAATCAAATTAAAAATATAGGAAAATCCCTCATTCGTCCGAAATGTAATGTCGGCTGTACACTCTCGCCGAGAGCTCCCGGGCGAGAGTCTCATGCGAGAGCCCCTTGCTCGAGTGCGATTATGTACATTCTCGCTTAGTTCAATTGCAGTTATGAACTCAGAGAAGATGGACCATTATTTTTCTCTATGCATCGAAAGATATCAATGTAATCCAAAGATCTATAATCATATTTAATTTTATTTCTCACAGATAATGACTGATAATGACGTTTATTATTGTTATTTTTCTGTTCTGCACTGTCTAGCGGCGCGACTAGTAGTGAAAAAACGCGAGAGTGTACAGTAATGCGCTCGCTTTCCTCGCGAGACCCTTTGTCTCGGGCGTAAAATACCGACAACGGACCGAGAGGGTCCGAGACAGGCGAGACGAGGCGAGCGCACCCATTTACACTCTCGCACTTGGGCCGCCTCGCTGTGTCTCGGCGAGAGTGTACAGCCGACATAACGCTTTAACGTTTAACGAAGCTAACATTTTTTTAACGGACTAACGATTAACGAAGTTAACTATTTCATTAACGGTGCCCAGCTATATTCTAGTGTACAGTGTACTACATAAATAGTAGTCACGGTCGCAGACACCATACATTTTTCTACTAGTAATTTCAAAATAGGTAATTATAGGTCTACAAGAATCTGATGGCAATTTTTGACAGCTGATTTTCAAAAAATATCCTTGATCATTGGATACATTTTTATATTTGCATGTTTAACACAAAGAAAAGGATCAAAATGTTTTATTCCAATTACCCCAGTATCGCTAGAGTCAATTTATTTTCTCACTTTTTGCCATCAGATTCTGATAGATCTATAAGAGGATTTTCTGTATAGCTAGCCCAGCTGGTTGTTAACTCTGGTGGCTGCGGTCCTCTAGTTGAGTTGTTAAGCGAGAGAACCGCAGGATGCATGATACCCGCTTGCATGGCTTTGGGATTCATAGCTGGACAGTCTGATCAACTTTCAATGGCTGTTATAGAATCAAAGGTTTGTTTCATTGCAGTCACATTTATATAAAAAAAAAACTTAACATTCTTCCTCTTTTCCACAAAAAGTCAAATAAAGTCAATAGTTTATACGTGGGAGAGCTATGCTTCGGCACGAATGGGCCGGCTAAACCGGAGAAATACTACGTTCTCACAGAAAACCGGCGTGAAACAGCGCTTGCGCTGTGTTTCGCCGAGTGAGTTTACCGGAGGCCCAATCCCCTACCCTACCCTCCCCTATTCCCTTCCCTTCCCATCCCTACCCTCCCTTATTACCCTATTCCCTTTTAAAAGGCTGGCAACGCACCTGCAGCTCTTCTGATGCTGCGAGTGTCCATGGGCGACGGAAGTTGCTTTCCATCAGGTTGACCCGTGTGCTCGTTTGCCCCCTTATTTCATAAAAAAAGTCATAAAGTCTAACCAAATTTGAATATTTTTTAGGCTATACTAGCACTGGTAGATGCACTACAGAATGAAGATTCACAAGATGCGGAATTGTGTGCTGCTGCTTGGACGCTGGGGCACATTGCAAAACATTCACCGCAACATAGTCTGGCTGTTGCTGTCACTAATGTTTTTCCTAAACTCTTGCAAGTATGTAACACTTTATTCTATTAACAATAGGACTTTTAAAGATGCTAAGCAAGCAATTTATTTTTATAATTTCTATACTGATCTAGGGATATTTGGATAATAAAAATGAATCCAAATAGGTATCCCTTGGTCACGACATCACGTGTAAACGGCTGGACCGATTTTGCTGAAATTTGGTATCGAGATACTTTGAGTTCCAGAGAAGGATATAGAATACATTTTATCCCGAAAAAAAGTATGGTTACTGCACAATATACTTTTATGATTTCCGCCTAAACTATTCAATCTATTTTGATGAAATTTGTTATGGACTTTCAGTCTCGAGAAAGGACAGAGGATAATTTTTGTCCCGGAAAATGTACAGTTACTGCACAATAAACTTTTATGATTTACGCTTAAACTATTTAATCTTTTTAGATGTAATTTGCTATGGAAATACTTTGAGTCTCGGGAAAGGATAAGGGATACTTTTTGTCCCAGAAAATGTATGGTTGCGGCACAATAAACTTTTATGATTTTCGCCTAAACTATTTAAAATTTAATCTATTTTGATGAATTTTGGCATAGAGATACTAATTTTAATCTATTTTTTTCTTAATTATACCAATTCTAATTAAATAATCATCATTAGATAGGACAACGTCTGTCAGCTAGTTATGTCATAAACTAACAGTAGTCATTCTTTTTTATAGTATTTTTTATTAACCCATCGATTGTGGAATAACGATACACAATAGCTTTTTTATTGTTATCGCCGCCGGATGCGGCCGCTTAGGGCTTCATGAATTAATAAAACAATTCTTAAAGTAAATTATTATTTTAGTTATATACAAGTCCAAAGTCATCATCTGACCTAAGAGCGAGAGTGTGTTGTGCTTTGAAACAGTCAATCCAGTGCTGTTTGCACAGACCTGCATTAGAGCCACTTCTGCATGCGGCACCTAATGATATACTCAAATATGTCCTTGCTCAATATGCTAAAGTAAGTGTAAAATTTATTGTAGTTTACTACATATTTTGTGACATAATACATTGTTATTTTACATGGTCGTTTAACGTTTTAGTGTATTCTAATATTTAAATGTTTACTAAACCCAAAGAGTTAAAAACATGACAAATTTTAACAGGACTGAATGCCATTCTCTAAATGTTACTGAAAAATATATCAGATTGGGGATAGCATTGTACATATTGCAGCAAAGAGCAGTAATCATAATATATGTTGAATAATAACAGTAACCTTTAATACACTGGCCCATCATCCAGATTGTCGTCTTCCTCCTCATAGTCTTCTCCGTTATCAAAATAGTTATTAGCATAATCTGTACCGTCATCTATTTCTTCTTCTTGCTCCTGTTCATCTTCTATATCATCATCATTATCCTCTCCCTCTTTTTTTACAGTGGCTTCATTCTCGTCCATCTCGTTGTCTTCCGTAGATTCCTCTTTTTCTTTGCTTTCTAAATTTTGCAGCCTTTTGGCTATTTCTGCTGGGTCCTCCAGTTTCCTCTTTCTAGTGACGGTTCTCATTTTTCTCGCCTGCGGCCGTAACTCAGGCGGCATGTTTGTCCATACGCAGTCTAATACTCTACCCCTTTTCGCATTTAGCGCTAGAAGTTTGTATTTATCGGAATACCTTTCTATGCCATCGGTGCGAGTGTTGATTTTAACGAATGCTGGAGATTCTTGTAGATACTCGATGAATTGATCTTTGACTATAACCATGTAGTCAGTCGCAGCATCGGATACGAGTGGCAGGGGTTTAGTTTCGAGCTTAGGAAACAAAGGAGGCGGTGTTAATATTTGTGGAGTGTTGTCTCCTCGAGTGATTCCCAAGGCTTGCATTTGCTCTTGAGTTAAAGAGGTTCCGCTTCCTCGCCCTCTGCCTCTTCCAGCCATTTTGATAAACTCTTGTAATTAGTTGTAACTTGTAACTCTTGTTTGATTGTAGCAAAGGTTATTGCGAAACGTAAATAAACAAACAGATGTTTCTGACATTTGACACGTATGAAATGCGTCATGACCATAGATAAAGGCTGCGTTCCAGATGACGTTAATTTTGACCAAAACGCTCAAAACGTCCCCTTCTGCCGTTCCCTTTGGCGACCGGGGTCGTTTTGATAGCGGCTATGACGTCACTCATGACGTCATCATTTTCGCTCAAAACGACTCTTGACGAAGATGGGTCAAAGTGGGCGTTCTAGTTTTTAAAAAAATTTAACGTAACTATATCGAGAAAGCCATGTTTGGAAAGTTTTCAGGAGAGAGTAGAGACAAAAAAATTTTATATTATTTCATTACAAATAATATTTTAATTAAATAAATTAAATAACATCTCATCTCTCCTATACCTGTTGACTTACTCGTACTTGACTAAGCATTATGCGGTATTGTTACCTAACGTTTATATGTATATTGTGACAATAGTCAATATTCAAAATATGTGGTTTTGTTATTAAAATATGATTAAATGTGAAAACTCAAATATAATAAAAGTTTAACTATATTAAAATATGATTACTTAAGTAAAAAAAAATTAATACTAAAAACGAAACAAATATAATATTATGTACCTACATATTTTATTAAAATAAATGTAACTATAATCAATAAAATTACTTTTATTTACGACTTGAAGAAAAGGATCGTAATATCCAAGTTCGGTTCAATGTACCTATGTATAAAAAAAAATAGTTCTTTTTTTAAACTTTTCTCAAAACGATCCATAATCCGTTCCACTTGGGTTTGTATCACTGACGCTCACAAGCTAGTGGAACGGGAAAAACTACGGTCTTAAGCGTGAGCGTTTCTAACGTCATCTGGAACGCGGGGAAAGTATTATATAGGCTGCGTTCCAGATGACGTTAATTTTGACCAAAACGCTCAAAACGTTCTTCTTCTGCCTTGGTTTTGATCGCGGCTTTGACGTCACTCATGACGTCATCATTTTCGCTCAAAACCACTCTTGACGAAGATGGGTCAAAATGGGCGTTCTAGTTTTTTTTTAATTTTAACGTTACTATATCGCGAAAGCCATGTTCGGAAAGTTTTCAGGAGAGAGTAGAGACAAAAAAACTTTATATTATTTCATTACAAATAATATTTTAATTAAGTACTTAAATAAATTAAATAACATTTAATGAAATATTTTGATTGGAGAATAAATGAGGGATTTTCCTATTTTTTTAATTTGATTGTCAAACAGTTTCCATTTTAGTAACTAGATGGCGTATGGGTAGACAACTATCGGTAATACCAGGGAATACCATCAATAATTGCTACAAAACTGGGCAAAAGAATGTAAAACTTGATACATTTCAATTTGAAAAAGACGCAATAATATTCCAATGAATAGAATAATAAAGTTATTATAACGATGTTTTAGCTAAAATTCACGGAAGAAATAGCCCTATTTACCGATATTCACACCAAATGTCATAGGAATTATACATTTTGGTTTTGACATCTTACCTGCACTTGTGCAAGATAACGGATATTTAATGGCTAATATTTTACCAATAATGAATATCAAAAACCCAAATAGCACAATTTAGGTTTTTGATATTCATTATTGGTAAAATATAAAACAATAAAAAGTAGAAGAAGTTTGAAAGTGACATGCCCGCCAAAACTCTTTCAGTTGTCAAGTTTCAGTTTGACAAGTTTTTATTATGTCAGCGTGTTCCTAAACTATTAACCAGTGTACTGGCCTAATTGCTTAGGCCAATGATCGCTTAGGTTTAAGATATTTTGATTTATGTCACACTTGACAGTACACTGATATTTTTTGGAAACACAACCCATATGTAGTCAGTGACACCAACCTGCAGATAATTTCAGATCGGTGAGGAACCAATAGAAAATCTAGAAGTGTCTATCCTTACGCCATCTAGTTAAGATTGGTGAAATTAAAATTAAAAAATATAAATGAAAATCCTTCATTGTTTTAATGCCGGCGCCAGACATGTGTTTAAATACGCAAATACCCAAGTGTGGCACTGACATTTGCCTATTTGTGCAAAGTTTGAACACACATTTGTAGTTTGCCATCATGAGTCGGTTTTTTTGCGCACATCAAAGTAAACAAACTTCAAAGTTTGTGCGGCCTGCCACACTTGTCGCACAAACTTTGGACTTTGGCAATTGGAGATTTGAACGTCAATAATTAAGTGGAGTAATGACTTAGTTATCGAATTTCTTGAGCTACTTCAAGCAGAAGCCTCAAAAATTTTATTATATTATAAAAAATGTAATGCACTCAAATAAAATAGATTGATAGCGTCCAAAAAATAGTCGTCCAATCTGTCAGCCATCTTTGCAATAACTGTGCCGTAAAACATTTAAAAACAAGTCTGGCATGCATATTTGTGATCCTGTTTGCGCACGTCAAAGTTTTAAAAAAGTTTGCTCAAACTTTGAAGCACATTTCTGGCGCGGGCTTTAATGAAAGGTCAAATGATTTATAAAATATAATTTTCATCTCTCCTATACCTGTTGACTTACTCGTACTTGACTAAGCATTATGCGGTATTGTTACCTAACGTTTATATGTATATTGTGACAAAAGTCAGTATTCAAAGTATGTGGTTTTGTTATTAAAATATGATTTAATGTGAAAACTCAAATATAATAAAAGTTTAACTATATTAAAATATGATTACTTACCTAAGTAAAAAAATTTAATACTAAAAACGAAACAAATATAATATTATGTATTTTATTTGTAAAATAAATGTAACTATAAACAATAAAATTACTTTTTTTTACTACTTGAAGAAAGGGATCGTAATATCCAAGTTCGGTTCAATGTACCTATGTATAAAAAAAATTATACTTAGTTCTTTTTTTAAACTTTTCTCAAAACGCTCAAAACGATCCATAATCCGTTCCACTTCGGTTTGTATCACTGACGCTCACATGCTAGTGTAATGGGAAAAACTACGGTCTTGAGCGTGAGTGTTTCTAACGTCATCTGGAACGCGGGGTACAAGAGATGCTATTTTGTGCTTATTTTCATAGACTTGTAATGTGCGTGCAATTGTGCGTGTATTTTCTTGAATTATTCTATTTGTCGATCATTTCGAAGCATAATCCTGAAAAGAAAGTCATTTAGTTCGTGATATCGAAAAACAATAGTTCAAGTAATGTGTATCCTTAAACACCTTCGATCACATTAAAACACACTTAAAAAAATATGCAAAGTCTGTAGTAGCCAAATTATTACTAGATGTGATATTTTTCTCACTAATGCCTTATATACTTAGCAAGATTAAGGGATTATTAAACTTATAAATTATCTTTTTAGCTTACAAAAATACCGATTGAAGAGCCCAAAAAACGTTGTTAAAAACTTACGTATTTAATGTCAAACCCACGTGTGTGAGACATTCTTTGGCTGTTTTTTTGGTTTATTATTTAGCAGAACCACAAAACTCAACAATATCTAGCATAAAATGTTCACTGAAAACCTTTAATAACACTTTTATTCTTACATGAAATATGCAGATCGACTCTTTTGTTATGTCCTAGTAGGTAGGACATAACATTACACGCTTTTGACGCATAAACACCGATATAAGGCTCTTTTTTTAAACAGAACCTAGACTTATTGTACGTGTGCTAATTTGGCTGATCCATATATATATTTTTTAGATTTTACCAAATGATGCTCGCGCAAGAAGACTTTTTGTTACTTCTGGAGCTCTTAAACGAATTCAAGAAATAGACAGCACACCAGGCACTTCTCTAAAGGAATATATAAATATCATAAATAGTTGCTTTCCCGAAGAAATAGTGCGGTAAGTTCGTACTTTTCGAACAATAAATTCAAATTAATTAGTTGTCTAATGTCTAGCTCAGTTTCAATCTATACGTATAATAAAATCGTAGGAAACTCAATTCTGTACATTGAATGTTTTTGAAAAATAATACTTGGGACGTGATCTACAATCGATATGGAAGCCAAAAATATAGTTTTTAGAATTTTTGTCTGTTTGTATGTATGTATGTCCGGGATGAACTCAGAAAGTACTGGATGGATTTACTTCAAATTTTGCACGAATATTACTTAGAGATTGGGTCAACACATAGGAAATATATTATTACGATATCGCCAAGGGTGGGGGGGAGGGGCTCAAGTTTCAATATTTTTAGTTTTTTGCTCATATCGCTAAAAAGGTGCGTTGTAGAGAAAAAAAGTTCTGTACATAATGAAAGCTCATATTTCCTACAAATTTCTCGTTTACACTTTGTATCTATCTCCACTCCTTGCCTTGCTATGAACTTTTATCTATCTTATCTATACAGATTGTCGTTTGTGTGTGTAGTTTTTAACTTTGTGTTAAACACAAAGTTAAAAACTACACTAAACATACGGTTTTCGAGTGTTATTTGATGGATTTGTTACTTGTAACGAAATGGTGTCGTGGCGTTTGTATTGCGTCTTATTTCTCCTTTTTAGGAACAAACTAAGTCATCTATTCATATAATAAAATCGTAGGAAACTCAATTCTGTACATAGAATATTTTTGAAAAATAATACTTGGGACGTGATCTACTATGCTGACGCGGACGAAGTCACGGGCACCAGCTAGTTTATTATATTTTATCAATTATCATTATTACGTTTCAGGTACTACACCCCGGGCTTTTCAGAAACATTGTTAAATCGAATAGATGCCTATAGTCCACGGGTAACTATAGTCTGTCAAAGTAGTGAAGAAATTAAAAAGTGGCAACATCGTAGTGTTGAAAGGGATGACACTACGATCTTGCCACTTTTTAATTTATTCACTTTTTTGACAGACTTATACCAACTAGAATTACCAACAAATTCATTTATTTATTCTGGTTTATTAAGTTAGTAAACTCTCACACCCTCCGAGTCCCGTCGCTACCGCCGCAAAAGTATTCAGGGCAATATTGCCGGCCGGGCCGCGGTAGCGGCAGTGGCTGAATGTAATCGCCCCATAAGCCATATTATGTTCCTAAACGCTGCAGTGACATGCCGCAAAGTTGCGCAGCACTGTGGCCTCGTTCTAATATACAGGTGAATGAATAAAGCGGGTCAGAGATAAATATTTTATTTCACGGGCTATTTATTATTTTCAGGTTCCAGAGTTGTTTACAGATAGAATCCTCAGCGATTGCCAGAGTGAAGTTACATCGAACATTGAAGCAAGTTAAATGTTATTTTAATTGATTATTATGTTATACAAATTTTCCAAGTGTCCACACAAGTTTTTGGACTTTAAAGCTTCGTCCACCAACAGTTGTATATTCGATAGCCATAGACTGAGTAATGACTCTGAAAACGTATCCGTTATATAATAATTTTAGTTGATTATAAATAAAAAAATAAAATTTTAAATATTATACTTACTTGTATCCTTGACTATTAAGGGCATTTAGAATAAGTACGCCTTCTACGTCCACCTCAAAATATTCTTTGTGACTATGATACGGTAGGTTCAAACTCGAAAAGTGGTTTTCTAAATATTTTATAGTTCCGGATGTTGAGCCCTGTAACAATGCTTAGTTCAACAAAGCGATTTTAAGGCTTTTACTTTTTTCTCTCGAGTACCGAGAGTAGAGAGAGGTTTTTGGATATTCTTTTACAAGTCCTACACCAACTCCATCTAAAGATATTATAATTATATTAGTAGTATGGGGGTTATATTTTTTGAAATTCTGTCATCCAAATTTGCCATCAGATCTTGGTAGACCTATAATTAAAAATATTTTACCCAAAACTCGATTAGAGCCTTGGTATAAATAGCTTAATTTATTTAAGGAAATCTCAAAGTTTTCTGGGTGGGAATAGCCACTTGCTATAGGTACCTACTATACTATACTAGCCTATGCGTTTAAAGATGATATGCGTGATACATTATAATTAATAATAGTAGGGAAGTAACCTAACAAAAATAATCGATAATTAAAAAAAATATCCACAGCCGAACATATAACCTCCTCCTTTTTGGAAGTCGGTTAAAAATATCGAATCACTTCGTAAAGGAATTGCAATCGAAATTATCGATTTCGTACTGACATTTTAGGCCGCCCTTTTTTGGTCGATTTGATTACGATTCAACAGTGTCAAATTGTCAATCTATATTGACATAGGTTCCGTTTCATGCAGGTGACATTTTTCAAATATTTTCATAACAATTTTATACTCCTATTTCACAGTTAATAAGTTAGCATTTAGCAACTTTTCATTTTTATTAATTTATAATAATCCCACCAAAACATTAAATGTAAAAAGGAGCCAAGCAAAATATTGCATAGCCATGCAATATATCTATCGTAAAAAGTTTTCAGATCACATTCAAGCCAAGCCTTCAACTTGTTTTGTAATTTAAATCAACATTCAGTGAATTTATCAATAGTTTTCTTTATTTTATAATTATTATAGTGGCTCGGCAATGAGCATAAGAAAAACAAATATAAAATTTCATATTTGGGGTAGTATAGTCATACTTACACAAACGGCAAGTGTTTTTAGTATGTAACGATGGTACCCAATAAATCCAATCAGTCGCTGATTATTTCTCTAGTGCTCATTGCCAAGCCTCAGTAATTATAAAATAAAGAAAACTATTGATAAATTCACTGAATGTTGATTTAAATTACAAAACAAGTTGAAGGCTTGGCTTGAATGTGATCTGAAAACTTTTTACGATAGATAATTATATTGCATGGCTATGCAATATTTTGCTTGGCTCCTTTTTACATTTAATGTTTTGGTGGGATTTCATTTCTTTTTTTAAGGTTTCTTTTCTTTTCAGGTCACGTTCAAACTTTTCTGTACTTAGGTTAGCACCCATTCTCTATCCCTAGGTATATATTCTAGGTCGTAAAATTAATTGATGATAACAGGAAGGTACTTCTACAAAGTACAAATTCTATGACGATAGCCCAACAACTTTTGAACTTTCAGGAGGCTATTCGTGCACTGATGTTACTTTCGATTGAGTATCACGACCTATCCCGGATTTTTTTAAACCATAATAATTATACTCCGCAAACAAGCGATACTGCGATATAAAGGGAGTGCTACACCATCTATCGAGCGAGTATGGAGTGTATATCGTAATTCGCAGTTCTGATTTCATTTATATTTTAATCGAATTTAATTATTAACAAAGTTAACAATGAAACTCATTGCTAACTTTGTTAACACTATTTTTCCTTTTGTACGTAAAATAATTATTATGAAGTCGAAACTCATTTTTAATGTTCTTGCAAAGCCACAAACATAAAAATCTTTTCTTTTATTTAATAAACTTATATTATACTTTTCAGTTTTTAGGTTTCCTTGCCCAAAAGATGAAAACGGGAGCCTATTTCTAATGAGTCTAGACTTCGCTGTCTGTCTGTCGTCCGTCCGTGTGTCACGAGGCTAGATTTCGAGAACCGCAATAGCTAGATATTTTAATTTTTTACAAATTATGTACTTTTGTTGTCGCTATAAAAGCTAATAGTCCAACTAAAATAAAATAAATGATTAATCGGGGGTCTCATAGGTACAACAAACACGTTTTTTGCCTTTTTTGCTCTATATCCATAATGGTACGGCGTTCCTCAGGGAAGTATCCTAGGCCCTTTTCTGTTTTTACTTTATATCAATGACCTTCCCAATGATATTGATCATAAAACAGTATTATTCGCTGATGACACAACTTTGGCAATTAAATGTAAAAATAATCAACTATTTCAAAACTTAATAAAGATCATACTTGACAAAATACTAAAATGGCTTGAAAACAATAATTTTATTGACTAATAAACTGAATTATAATTGAATTTATTACTGTAATTTTAACATTATTTTGACTTCTAATGGATAATTATAATTGAATTTATTACTGTAATTTTGACATATTGCTACTTATTTTTTATGAGTTTTACTTATTTTGACTTCTAATGCTAATTTAATAATTACGGACTTCGTTTTGTAATCGATTCTAATTTTGTAATTCTATAAATTATTTTCAATATTATATTAAATGTTTACTTTGACTTTTGCACGCCACCTGGATGGCAGGATTTTAGAACATTTTTTTTAATTTGAAGATCTATGTAATGCACTACATTCTTGCAATAAATATATTTCATTTCATTTGGTAAAAGTAAGGTTTTTGAAAATTTCAGAAAATACCTAATTGTATTTCAACTTTAATAATAAGTAATAAAAAGTACATAAACTTGTGATTTAAGGGGGGCTCCCATACAAATTTACGGTACGGAACCCTATGTACGCCAGTCCGACTCGCACTTGGCCAGTTTCATAATTTTTCCTTTCATTGTGGATAACAACCTAGGGGGGCTCCCATACAAATTTACGGTACGGAACCCTATGTACGCCAGTCCGACTCGCACTTGGCCAGTTTCATAATTTTTCCTTTCATTGTGGATAACAACCTACCTTGTTGCCAAATTTCAAGGTTCTAAGTCTGCTAGAAGTACCTTAGAATTTTGATGATCTGTCAGTCAGTGAGTGACAAAATGTAGTAACTTTGATCATCCGTAACTATTAAACTATTTATCGAAATGTTATGTAATTTGGAGGTCAAGCTAAATTTAATACTTGCTCCTAGTCACCGAAATTCTAAATCCCTAGCTTTGTTAATATCGAAGATAAAGGGGGTGTGAAAAAGCCGCGAACCGCTTCGAGAAAAGTATGCTACGGCCGTGCCTTTGCTAAAAAGCTTGGCTGGAGCACTGCCGTGCTCCCAGATAGTATCCTGTATTCCTGAATTAGGACCTCTATTTTAATATTCACCTTTATTTTGCAAGTTATTTCCTCCGTCGATTCTGATTCAGTCACCACTATGTACGTCATTTTAGATGCAACTCAACTACCACTTTGATAAAACAAGTTCTATTTTACAAACTTTATATAGTACGGTAGCCGAAGTTATCTACTGTGGTTTCCAGTTGATAAAAATATGCGATTCGCACGGATGCAATGTCATTTGATATATTTTAATACTGGGTTAAAGCCTTGACCTAATAAAATGCACTGAAAAGTTAACATTTAGGGCCAACGCTAAAACTCGCGCAGGCGCACGCTCGCGTTTGTATGAACACAACTGTACCCACTCGATATTATACTGAAATGAGATGGGCGGATCGTGGCCCGCGGCGGTCTTCCGACGCGTGCTCCCGCGCCCGCCCGTGTTTTAGTGTTGGCCCTTATTCTAAAATTTCTCCATATAAGGTAGGTAATAATAGGTATAAAACAAGAGTGTTAAAATGGTTAATAGTTAAAGAGTAATGAGAACTTATTGAGGGCTCGCAAGATACAATGGTCTTGGATAATAATGAAAAAATAATACATAGGTAACATAAATCATAATTTACTGTTTATTTTGTAACTTTTTACAAGTATCTATTACAAAATATTTTGTAGGTATGAGTATAGAATTTTTATGATCACCTTGAACACCTCTCACTTGTACTGATTGACCTGAAATGAAAAAAATAATATTTAGGCTAATGAAAAGAAAAAAGTTCTTGTTATTAAATCTGTGTGGTGATCAGATGTAAAATATCTTCAAAAATTTCTAGATATATGCTTGTCAATTAAATCATCATTTACCATTTTATGTGAATGATTCTAGTTCAACAAACAGGATTTTTTTTTTGTCAAATACATGAACTACTGGATACATTTTGAAGGGGCAAAGAGAATTATCGGTTTTCATTGTCTATGAAATTGAACTAACTGCTCACCTGTATGTACAATATTGTATACTCGCAATAATCATCCAGAAGCAGTCTGAAAAATAAAGGAAGTAATTCAAATAATGTTCTCTTTATATTTTTTTACTATGAAGGTTTTTGTATACTCAGTTGTTACCATACCATATTTTCCCCATGGCTCAGTGAGACAGGGATAACTTGTTTTTCATCATTTTAACTTGTTTTTCAACAGTACTTTTAACCCTTAAACAGACAGCGGGGCTAAAATGGTCGCATTTAGCAATTCCTCTCAATCATTTCAGCAAATGAATTGTCAAAACTGTCAAACTGACAAATGTCAAATTAGTACGAAATACGAATTACTAGATCGACCAAGATCGACAAGGCTTTTTATAAACGTGAGCGCGGGCGCTGCATTTTATTATTACGTTCATATAATCCTTGTCTATCTGTAGGCATGAATTACGAATTTACGATTCGTATTATGATTCTACAAAGCGACCATTTTAGCCCTGCAGGCATTAAAATATGGGAACAAATATAATGACCACCAAAAAATGCACTGATACCCTAAACTTGTTTACCAAAAAAAGATAATTAACACCAAAAAAATGTCTAAAATTGCAATACTACCAGCTATTTTAGTCATGACAACACTTCAAATTGTAATCGAACACCAAATATAGTAAATGATCACCAAATATAGTAAATGACCACCAAATATAGTAAATGATCACCAAATCCTTGTGAGCAAATCAATGCGATATTTCTGTCCAACTAAATCACTACGATTAACAAAACATGTAAGCATAATATTATTAACAAAATAGTTGGCTAAGTCTGAGTCAGACATGGAGGGTTCCGTACTGTTATAGAACAAAATTAGACCTAAAATTGTGTTTTTGCATGGGAGCCACTTTTAAATTATTTTTTATTATTATTATTACCTAATTATTGAAGTTAACATAATATAATCAAGGCCTTTACGAAAATATCAACGTGCCTACCGGTTGCCATTATTGATATCGAGCAAAAAAGGCCAAAAAAATAAAGTTTGTTGTATGGGATCCCCACAGATTTTAGAAGGGAATAAATAATAATTTTATTTTGTTTTAGTACTTGTTATAGTGGCAACAGATATACACAATCTGTGAAATTTTTAGAAGTCGAGCTGGAGCGGTTCTTGAGATATAGCCTAGGCCCTAGAGAAAGACAGACGGACAGACATCAAAGTCTCAGTAATAGAAGGGACTCTCTTACTAAGACTTTGATGTCTGTCTGTCCGTCTATCTGTCTTCTCTTTAATAGGATATTTGCTAAATAAAAATATATTTGGTTATAATTTTACATTAAAATGCTAACATATAATGTTGGTGATCGTTTACTACTTTTGGTTTAAGTAACAATGATTTATTTGGAGTCATTTTGCATAAATACGATACCGAGATAATAAATCTTTGGTGATCATTTTACATTAAAATTCTAGTATAATGTTGGTGATCATTTACTAATTTTGGTGATCATTTTACTTTAAAATTATAGTAAAATGTTGGTGATCATTTACTAATTTTGGTGATAATTTACTTTTTTGGTGATCATTTACTATTTTTGGTTTGAAGATGTTAAATCTTTGGTTATCATTTTACGTTAAAATGGTGGTCTGTATTTTGGTGATTATTTACTATTTTTGTCTGTGAAATGTTACTATTTCTGGTGATCAGTTAATTATAAGCCTTAAAATATTTTAAATATAGTGTGATCTTAATTTTTACCTGTACAAGTGTACAATGTATATAATGCCTAAGAAATGTTTTTTTTAAATATTAAATTAAGACAAAAACTAAGAACTCTCTGGCATTTTATAATTTGTTTCTAATATCCCTATTTTTTATTCGGCAACTGCATACTTTGAACTTTAATCTCTTAACTGATAACTGACAATGAATAATAAATTATAATGATTTCTAATATCAAAATGTAATTTCTTGTATAATGGAAATAGTGTCCATATCATACTGCCGTCAGACGGGCATATGGCATATAATTACCACTTACTTTGAATAATTACTTTTCCCAAAATGAATTGTTCAGTAAAAAATTTTTAGTTTCATACGAAAGATATAAATAAAATAAATAAATAATCGTTTAATTCAGGCAATAGACCCATACATATAAATATTGGTAATCAAAAAATGGTTTTATGAATTAGAAAAAGACAAAGATCACTATAAAACTCCAGTTACCTAAGTGGTCGATAAATCGTACTATGCTTGATTAAACTATAAAGTTGTTACATATAAATAATATTGTAAAATAATATAATAGAGATGTACCTGTTTTCTGAATTAATGTTTAGCAGGACTTAAGTATCGATACTTTATTGGATCTTTTCTTGACAGCCTCTTAACCTAAAATCAAAGGAAATCAACATTTAAAGAACTTACAGATTATTTCGTGGCATCCGATTAGAGAAATCATGAAATCAGTTGTTACCATACCATAATATTCCCCATGGTTTTGTGAGACAGGGATAACTATTTTTTTCATCATATAAATAATAATTACATTAGTAAATACTTTTAAAAAATAATTCTTAGGATAATACTGAAGATAATCTATTACTTTAATTATAATTATCAATTACATAGTAGGAACTTACATTTGGAAGTATTTTGCTCTCTTAGCTGCATCATACTATCCAACTTTGCATACCTGAAATAAAAAAGTAAATGTGAATATTTTTACTAGATAAAGTAAATCAAGGAAGTAATCTATTTCAATCAGATGTTACCATACCAAATATTCCCCATGGTTTTGTGAGACAGGGATAACTATTTTTTTCATCATATAAATAATAATTACATTAGTAAATACTTTTAAAAAATAATTCTTAGGATAATACTGAAGATAATCTATTACTTTAATTATAATTATCAATTACATAGTAGGAACTTACATTTGGAAGTATTTTGCTCTCTTAGCTGCATCATACTATCCAACTTTGCATACCTGAAATAAAAAAGTAAATGTGAATATTTTTACTAGATAAAGTAAATCAAGGAAGTAATCTAATTCAATCAGATGTTACCATACCAAATATTCCCCATGATTTTGTAAGACAGGGATAACTAATTTATTTCATCATAATATTATGTCAAAGTCTTCATTCAATTAATCAACACGTTGAGGGACATTCACCTGACAAGATATCTCATGGATATCTCACTCTCGAGTCTCGAGCGTAGTGATTTAGTCGATATCGATATTTAATATATCTCTTTTTGACTAACAAGTAACATGCGTACGTCGAGACTTGAGAGATACATTTCTCGTTCGTAGACTAGCTTACTCAACAAGATATGTCGATGATTTTCTAATTGTGTAACATTGATTTATTTCATTGAATTATTTAGAGATATATAATATATAATCATAATCGGAGTTTTGGCGGAATGTGGAAGAGTGCTGCTGTGAGTTTGTAGACAAAAATAGCACAGATTAAATTTAAGAAAGTAGTCAAAGAAAGTTTGTGTGCCAAAGTCAATGATTTCATAAAAAACACATCTTGGGAGTAGGATGGCTGCTGGCAAGGCTACTTCTACATTATTGTATGACTAACAATTATGTATTTTAAGTTACAGCATTGTAAATTTTATTTTAAAAGATTAATTTTATATTTTTTACTTCTTTTTGGTAAAAAAAGTGGGCCCCGTGCGAGTTTCTTACGCCGGTTCTTCTCGCCGGGATAGTTCGCGAACCGGTGGTAGGCACCGTAGTATCAATATTCTGAAAGCATTTTCTTAAAATCTATTCAGAAGTAAAATAATTTTTATTTTATTTTAGTCTAGTGACAAGACGTCATCATGCACTCAAAAATCGACGTCCACACTACACAGCCATCCGTACATCGCAATGTTTCAAGACATCTGTCATCTTGATACATTGCAATGTACGGACGGCTGTGTTATGTGGACGTCGGTTTTTGAGCGCATGATGACGTCCATACATCCCCAGCAGTCATATCCCTGAACGTGTTAAAAATTTATGCGGCGAAAACGTCTTAGATTACGAGTATGCAAAACAATTCATTACAAGATACGGGAATTTTGCAATAAAAATTGATGACGTAGTATTATAAAAACCCGTACTTACATTAAAACATCAGCAAAATTTTTCATCCTCTGATAAGTTCTTTTCATTAATTTTATAATGCAACCACCACCTGAAAAAAAGTAGAATTTGAAACAATGCAAAAAGAATTGTTTAAAATAAGATATGCATTTATTGCAATCAGTAAATAATTTATCATCAAAAAAATATGATATATGCTTGTATCTCAGCATCATGTGAAATATGATTCAAAAATAAAAAATGTACTTTTTAATACATAATATTTTATTTATCTTTTAATTCATCAAGTCCGATATGCTTACTGGTGAACGAGACACAATAGAATATCTATGTCTAATGTGTCTCGTTAATTTTATATAAAAATATAAAATTAACGAGACACAATAGAATATCTATTGTGTCTCGTTTTCCCACGATCGACGGATTAAGCCCAGTTTCTGAATTTTTTAAACCAGTTTTTTTTTTACTATTGCTTTAAATTGACTAGCCTCAAAAAATTAACCAATCAACAATGCTAGTGAAATGATAAACTCCTGTCAAAAACCTCAGAAACCGGGCAACAATGACTTTATGTCAAAGGCATTAATTTATTGGCATATAGCAAATTGATATGCCTATAAATAAATTTTTCTGACTTCTTTCCATAACACTTACCTTTAACTCTTCTATTATTCTAGCTAGATATTCCATTTTCTTTCCTGTCAAGCTCTGCTTATTTAATTTAGCCTGCAACAATAATATCTAATTAAATATTTCGAATTGCAATATCAGTTCTAAAAATCTTGAATTTATTTCGTCAGATAAATCGATCAACATATTCTTCAGACTGGGGCGATATAATATTCATCATACTATTTCAAGTGTGAAGCTTACAAACACATTTTGAATATTATGAGTGTTGGTAATATTGATTTTGTATTCAGTGTTTAAAACCATGGATTGCTGTCGTTAGCATATGTTACAATGCTGATACAGTGCCATACTATGTGGATTGTGGATGTTATATCCAGTGTGACGGGTGTTCACTTTTTTAATAGCCTACTGGGGCCCACCATTGAGCAACGGCCTCCCCTCTTTTAGTTCACGGTTCTGTGACATCTTTGGCCATTCTTTGTAGGACCGAAAAAAAAGGGGGCGCATCCAGCGCACCATTTTTTGTGTCGGTTACGCCGTGCTCACTACTACCCTAAATTTTTATTCAACTCACCATTAATGCCAAAACATTTCTAGTCACTTCTCCGGTCTGCTCTTATCGATGATGCCTTTCAGTTATTAGTGTTGCGTGAGCAGTGATTTGGGCATTTTGACATGTCTGTAAAATTATATCACAATTTTTAATCCACACTGTTCATATGAACTTTCTCTGAGGATGAATGTTCAACATATTCAGAAAATATCAATCAACATTTATGATTCAGACTGGGGCGATAACATAGTCATCATTATAGTTTTTAATATAGAGCATAAAAATATGTAAAAATAAGCCATAATAATGCTATACTTACAATAAAATATTAAACATTGAAGTATCTTTTCATTTGAGCCCTTTTAATGTTTTTGTATAGAAAATACACAATTTTACTGTAATTATCATGGTACCTGAAACGGAAACAAATGAATGAACACAAGTCTACAATGTTTTTCATTCATACACAAACATTTATAAAAATCAGAATACTATCAATCAACAGTTTTTTTAATTCAGACTGGGGCGATAACTTAATCATCATTTTTAAGTCAGTAAAAGAAAGTAATAACAATAATTTAACAGTAATATTTAATACTAATTAGCTATGTCCACACTATGCAATACTTTCAGACTGGGGCGATAACATAGTCATCATTATAGTTTTTAATATAGAGCTATGCTATACTTACAATAAAATATTAAACATTGAAGTATCTTTTCATTTGAGCCCTTTTAATGTTTTTGTATAGAAAATACACAATTTTACTGTAATTATTATGGTACCTGAAACGGAAACAAATGAATGAACACAAGTCTACAATGTTTTTCATTCATACACAAACATTTATAAAAATCAGAATACTATCAATCAACAGTTTTTTTAATTCAGACTAGGGCGATAACTTAATCATCATTTTTAAGTCAGTAAAAGAAAGTAATAACAATAATTTAACAGTAATATTTAATACTAATTAGCTATGTCCACACTATGCAATACTTTCAGACTGGGGCGATAACATAGTCATCATTATAGTTTTTAATATAGAGCTATGCTATACTTACAATAAAATATTAAACATTGAAGTATCTTTTCATTTGAGCCCTTTTAATGTTTTTGTATAGAAAATACACAATGTTACTGTAATTATTATGGTACCTGAAACGGAAACAAATGAATGAACACAAGTCTACAATGTTTTTCATTCATACACAAACATTTATAAAAATCAGAATACTATCAATCAACAGTTTTTTTAATTCAGACTGGGGCGATAACTTAATCATCATTTTTAAGTCAGTAAAAGAAAGTAACAACAATAATTTAACAGTAATATTTAATACTAATTAGCTATGTCCACACTATGCAATACTGTCATCTTCAATTTTCGTCATCAACTTTTAAAGCCCGTCACAGACTTAGCTATAATATACATATATTCATATTTTTATAGCTAGGCATATAACTATATATTTTCTATACTAATTTTCGCGTGACCGCACACTCAGCTATAATATATATGTATTTCTGGTAGCTACTATAATATATATTATAGTACGGTATATTAATATATATTATAATTTATAGCTAAGTCTGTGATGGGCTTTATTCAACTTTCGTTTGCCATATTCAATAATTGAATGCGTCGAAATCACCCGCGTTGGAAAGAAAAGTGTCATAGCATTGCGGGCATGTCTCACGAGTCACGTGCGATGTTGACTGCGCTATAACGCATGCCCTTGATGAACAAAAAAGGCACAGTGTGGACAAAGCTGTTGAATATTAAATAACCAGTAACTTACATTTAAAATATTATTTTGAACTTTAACGATGGGTTTTTGGTTGATATGTTCAATGGTCAGTTTCACACAGATTAAACCTGAAAAAAAAAAATATCTTTAATTTTTTAAACTTAACTCCAATAATTATTATATTATATGATCAAAATACAGCTTGGGGCGATACTGTTGCCATCATTTTGAAAAAGTTATACATAAAGGCGAGACCACATTTACAGCGCTTACTAGCGAATGGTACAGTTTTTTGAGCGAGTGCCATCTGCCGCTCTGTGCGGTTTACTTAATATGATTTCAAAGAAAGTGTCGCGCTGTTGAAGCGTCGCGTAATGCGGTCTCACCTTAAGGGGCTTAGAACACCTAAATGCGAGATTTCGAAGAGGAATGTCTGTAATCTGTATGATAGAACGCGGTATTTGTATTGAGAAAGATATATAATATTATTCAGAATATATGCTAGTTCCATAGTGTTTTCAAAACACGATGCAACTTATTTTTCTCTATAGAAAAAATCGCAAACATGCCTCTAATAAAATCTTCAAATGCTCGATATGTCTTCAAATGGCACTCAATAATTATTAAATTTATGGACAACATTTGGCTACCAGTGCATATAGGCGACATATATATAGCAGGTAGTACCTGCTATATACAAGGTGTAACAAAAATAAGTGATAATACTTAAGGGTGTGTATGTGTTCCTTATAGAGAATTCACTGTGAAAGTAGCAGCGCTGAAAGACCAATTTCTTTTTTCACTTTTGTATGGGCAAGCGCTCGAGCGTCACGAGTTTCTCCATACAAAAGTGAAAAAAAAATTTGGTCTTTCAGCGCTGCTATTTTCACAGTGAATTCTCTTATAAGGAACACATACACACCCTTAAGTATTATCACTTATTTTTGTTACACCCTGTATATGTCGTAGGATGATTTGATAAATCGAATTTTCGCGAAAATTCTAGGGTTTTCGCGAAAACACGGATAATTAGATAATGTTGATTACATTTTTCAATCTTACTGAAAAAATTTAGTGTTTTCGCGAAAATGCGAGTCGCCTTAGTACGATTGCGAAACCAATAGTTCTAGTTATTATCGAAAAAACTCGCTGATTGGTCGGTTTAAGTCTAATCACAACAACATCTTCTCTGATTGGTTGAAGACTTGACGTTTTAAATGTCAGTCATTGTCACGTGTTGTTTTTGTAAGCCAGCTAGCAGTTTTTGATATTTAATGTGTTTAAAATTGCAGATGGACTTGAAAATAAGTGCGAAAAGTTATCTAAGTGTGTCTGTAAATACTATTAATGACTGATACATGTGAAATTAGTGCTGAAAGTTTAAAAGAACCAGAAACTAATTCTGAGGTTATGTCCTTTATAATTCTATGGTGTATTACCTCAAAGATACATAGGAAAAGATAGTAACCAATCAGAATAAGAGTTGGCCAATAAACAAAAATCAAGCCAATCAGCGTTAAGAATGTGCAATGTTACTAAGGCAACTCGCGTCTTCACAAAAAAACCTAATTTTTTTAGGATAATGGAAAAATGTTATCACCATTACCTAATTATACGTGTTTTCGAAAAATCCCTAGAATTTTCGCGAAAATTCGATTTATCAAATAATCCTACGACATATATATTTTTTAAAATAAATCCTTAATTAGCAGTAATCAAGTATTTTCCACAATCAGAGTAGACTTAGCGTACATGCGTGTGCGTTGTGAATGTATGCAATTGTCGGTCAATTTCGATTAGCTCTTCTAAGCGTCTTAAGCATAGTAAAAGGAGGGGAAGTAAGTTATCTTCATACAAGGGCACTGCGCGCGGCTTGTATGTGTGCGTATCAATGCGTCGCCACGTACGGCACACAACAAAATCTCGGCCAGTTTTATAAGGCTGGTACCGCCGAGATTTTGTTGTGTGCCGTACGTGGCGACGTATTGGTACTATGGCGCCTTCGATCACTAATATACAAGATACACAGTCCCATACAAAACCTCTCGCAAATCTGTCGCCGAGTAAGAGTTTAATAAAAAAGTATACTTTTATCTAAAATCAACCTTAATCATAGTTTTTAAAGATCTTTTTATAAAACAATGTACATTGTGTGTTTACAAAGCAATAATTTTTTACGAACGACGCACGCTTCAAACTAAATTCAACCATCCGCGTATATGTCTTAAAGTTTAAATTATTACAATGCCAAAAAAGCACATTAATTTTACGGCTGCACTTCGCCGCTGGAACAGGGCGAAGTGAAGTATGAGTGGAGTCGAACTGTTCAACATTTTTTTGTTGATTGTAATTATTTTAATGGTCTATTTTTTAAAGCTTAATGTATAAAGTGCGGAGTAATTATTTTTTACTTATTATATTATGTTGTTCTAATATGTTTAATTTTATAGTTAACTAAAATATACATGTATACATTGAATATAAATGCTTAGAACATACAACGCTCGCTAAAGTCGGGTTGAAAAATTCTTCGCATCTTTGCCATGCTATAACTGATATCCAAACTCCACATCTAACTGGATCTCGAGGAAACCTAAAAAAATATATATTCCTCAATAAAATAAATAATAATTAATAGCGACTCCACCAAATGGAACAAAAACTCTGTGTATAACCAGAACATTTCAAGTGGGCATGATAAACTACGACAAGTACCTTAAGTATGAGTATTCGCAATTCATCTGAATTGCATCGAGGTTTATACCTCGTGTTGATTTATTTACAACTTAATTTTAAATCTGTTTTTGTTGATTTCTTAACGAAATACCAATATTTACAATACAATTCTATGAAATATATCAGGATAAAATTAATACATACCGGAAATATGAAATTCCATCCTTTTTTTGCGTTTTAAACATATGATTTTTACAATTGTTGAACGAGCACTGGGGCATGTTTCCCAGCGGAGCGTTCGAGAACTACTAAATCGAATGTCCACCAGAATGTTGCGTTTGGTGCGGACCTTTTAGTGAGGTCGTTTTTTGCCGCGGACTGTGTATCTTGTATATTAGTGATCGAAGTATGGCGCACACATACAAGACGCGCGCGGTGCCTTTGTATGAAGATAACTTAATTCCCCTCCTTTTACTATGTCTTAAGTGTCTAAACACACTAGGCGGAAAATACGCGGCCGAAGTTAGGCATGATTACGCCTGCAATGTATTTTAAATTACCGATGGCACACCAAGCCGAAATTTCGCGTTATACTGTATGCGTAGAGCACTGCTGAAGTACTCACGCCGAAATTCTGCCGCATAACTTCGGCATGGTGTAATTTTATTGGGTTTACTTACCAATCATACTGACAGTATGCAAGAATAATTGCAATTTTTGTAAACTGTCGCGTTGTGCAATGTTTCACGTCAGATATGGAATCTAGAAAAAAATAATAGTTTAAGAAACTTGTAACTTGTATAATTCATCATTATTATGTTACGAGCAGCTCAGCAACTATCAATCATCAAAATACAGCTAGGGGCGATACTAATGACATCATAAAATAATTCATTTTAAATCAAGTAATATTTTGTGAAAGTAACATACCTTTTGCTCTTATATATTCTTTCAATGTTGCCATCAACTTTTTAAAGTTCCTAAAAGCAAAAATTCATGTAAATAATTTTTTATAACATAAATAATTCTTACTTTTATTTCAAAATAACATGTAACATTCAACCCTTGGATATACAGCTATATCAAAAGCATATCTTACACGGAATGTGCTAATGTTCCTATCCAGAGTCAAGCATGCCAGTTGGTTCTGTGCACACATCGGCTTTGGTAGGGTATAAAATAAGCTAGTAATTCAGATTTTAATGATGATGGCCATCATAATTAAGACCACATCAGTTTGGTATGACTTTTACATGCTTTTGCAACACAATATGTAATGATAATGATTTATTGCATAAATGTGGTACATAAAGGTCTTATAATATTATTTAAATGGATCCAACATTCTGCCTGTAAGTGGCATGCAAAATAATTTTAAACTTATACTTTCTTGCTAGCAATTAGGCCTGCCTGGACTGTCCTTACATCGGGGCTAAAATGGTCACATTTAGCAATTCCTCTCAATCAATTCAGCAATGAATTGTCAAAATCAAACTGACAAATGTCAAATTAGGTACTAGACATGAATTGCAAGCAGACTTGCATTTTGCGATTTAAAAAAACTCGCCCATGAAGGGTTCCGCAGCAGCAATAAGGTTTATTTTAATGAAATTAAAAGGTTTTTATGAAGGGTTCCGCAGCAGCAATAAGGTTTATTTTAATGAAATTAAAAGGTTTTTATGAAGGGTTCCGCAGCAGCAATTAGGTTTATTTTAATGAAATTAAAAGGTTTTTATGAAGGTTTCCGCAGCAGCAATTAGGTTTATTTTAATGAAATTAAAAGGTTTTTATGAAGGGTTCCGCAGCAGCAATTAGGTTTATTTTAATGAAATTAAAAGGTTTTTGATTTATTTTTATATTTCAGTTGAAGTATATAAAAATATTATAATGATTTTCTTAAGCGACCATTTTAGCCTTGCAGACTAAAATGGTCGCTTAAGAGAATCATGTTAATAAAAATACATTTAGATCCTTTAGAGTTGGAATCAAACCCAAACCAATGTGGATAACTCTAATAAATTGCAAAAAAAATATTAGAATAATATTCAATATCTTACCAATATAATTCATCTTCATCCGATAACATCAAGAAAAGAAGTTCATGCTTCTTTTCTTGAAATCTTCAAATATTTTCTTTAATGAAATAAGGGGGCAACGAGCAAACGGGTCACTTGATGGAAAGCAACTTCCGTCGCCCAAGAATACTCGCAGCAACAGAAGAGCTGCAGGTGCGTTGCCTGCCTTTTAAGAGGGAATAGGGTAATAGGGGAGGGTAGGGATGGGAAGGGAATAGGGGAGGGGAGGGTAGGGAAGGGAATAGAGTAGGGGATTGGGCCTTCTGTAAGCTCAGTCACTCGGCGAAACACAGTGCAAGCGCTGTTTGACGCCGGAAATCTGAAACAAAAATAATTTAAATTTTATCATAAAAATATTTCATACTAATCTTGTTACCTGTGACACGAGACTAAGAATATTTGTAACATTCAACCCTTGGATATACAGCTATATTAATTGCATATCTTACACGGAATGTGCTAATGTTCCTATCCAGAGTCAAGTATGCCAGTTGGTTCTGTGCACACATCGGCTTTGGTAGGGTATAAAATATGACTAGAAAAAGTAAGTAATAACTAGAAACATTACTTTAATTTTGAATAAAAATTTTACTATAAGGTGCAATATAATGATCAAAATAAATTGTATTTAAACTTACATATTTCCTGTGTTCTGAATGTCACCTTATACATTGGCATGCCTGTAGGGACAAAGTATAGTATTAGCCAAATCCACAAAGCACCAGTTTTATTATAATTGCACCAGTTTTGTCAGTTTAATCGGTAAAGTTGAAATCATTAATTCATACGAACGAGACATAAAATGCAATCATCATAATTTGTATTTAATTTAAAATGAAATTAAATTAAATAAAGTTTAGCCAATTTACAATAGGAAAAAACTTACTTGAGACTTCGGAGTTATCTCTAAATATACTATGAAAAACTACTATTTCCGTATTTTTATACTTAATTATTTAAGTATGTTATCTTCTCCCTGCCTCAGTACCATTTTTCTGAAAAGAAATAGACACTCAGTAATTTCTTTTATTTTATGAATATAAATGATCGAGATTATGATATTCAGATAAATCGGTAAGTTGTAATCAAAAAGGTTCATACGAACGAGACTATATTAAATCATCATATTAACTATAATACGGTCAAATTAAGTTGATGCATCTGCACTGTTACAAACCACGAGTCAAGCTGTGTTTTAACTTAGTAATCACATTGTAGCCTAATCATCTCATTGTTAATAAGTATTCAATAATACTTACATGAAATTAGTGGAATTAATTTTTGTTGTGGCCATTACCTGAAATAAAAAAAAAATAAGTAAAGATACAACATTTAGGGATCATAATTTTTATGTAACTCACCTCATGGTCTTTTTATAGGTTGGAACAACATGGCAAAGTATTAACACTGTGATAGCTTAAAAGTAATTCTTTATTTGTAGTCCTATTAAATACAAGTTTCCTTCAGACACAAAATGGAATTACTTCTTTGCTGGTTTTTTGGAGGCGGGTTTCTTGGTGCGTGGCTTTTTCGCCTTGGATTTGGGGATCTTCTTCTTGCCGAAGACTCCGGCGCGCGCCGCCTTGAGTTTCAAGCTCTTGAACGTCGCTGTTCTGGCGCGGTTCCTCTTAACGCGGGCGCTGGTCAGCTTGAACCTATCGTAGTCTGTCATCTGAGCGCGCTTCTCCTTGTTTGCGAGATTTTTCGCCCACTGGCTTTCAGCCCATTTTTCGTTCAGCTTAGCATCTGTCCAAGCTTTCCTCACTACACGTGTGGGGGCTGTGAAGGGGTACTTCAGACGGAACTTGGTGAGGTGGAGCTGATTGAGACGGATCTGTTGTCTCGGTACTCCGCTACCGGGTCCGTCGACAAGCGCGCGTGTCTGGTCAATGACATCGACAACACTCACAAGCTTTCCCTTGAGAGCTCCATCCGCGACCAGGGCTACGCGCCCTGGCTCAACATATCGTGCGAATGGCATGACGTTCTGTAAAATAAAAAGTATTCATTTACTTCCTAAGCAAAATGGTCCGTATGTACACTACCGCTGTGCATGAGATTTACGGTATAAATATTGAATGATGACAAAACTTTTAGTGAATATACAATTTACATAATATTCCTCACAATTCTATTCTTTTCACTATTTAAAATATAACTTAGCACATAGGATTTAAATGGATTAAAATATTCCTAACCTCACAACGTCTGTACGAACACGGAACACTTGGGAAAAAGGATGTTATTTTGACAGATGCGTGATGACCACAGAGTACTTTATTAGTGATGACTGATGACAGTTGACAACTGAACGACATTTGCTTGTCTATGGTTTTGTCTGTTACTCCTTCTTTTTATTCGTAAATTCCCTAAATTTTACGATCGTAGGCCCTAAAGGGTAATGAAAAGAAAATTAAACACCGACAGACGAATAAAGATTCCTCGTCGCAAGTCGGTAGTCACGAATCACGATTCAAAACTCACGACTTCTACTAACAAGTCCTGCTGCCCAATTATAATAATATGCCCAATATTTAATGAATTGGATTTGAAGATTAGAATCGTGACTATCACTACCGATTTTATTATAGGTCTGGATTATAGCCTAAAGTGAGTATTTTTTGGGCACTTTGACTAATGAAGCAGATGTTGAAACGGTGATTCGTGCGTCTTAAATTTACTTATGTGAAAAAAAAAATCTATGACAGCACTGGTTTCCGGGCAACGAAATTCAAAAGTCACAACTCCATAATATGATTTTTAGAAATAAAATCAAAAAGTATTAGTAATAAAAGTTGTTAATTAAAAATACATGGCGAATTAAAAATGTGGTAACAATGCGTTTCAAGTACAGCAAAACTATATTAGAAGCTCAGGTAGAAATAGCCACTTGATAAACTCCATAAATACTGTATTGATTTTTGCTTCTTTGTTTCCATAACTGCTACATGGTCTGATAATATCTTTTTTCCAGTCTGCTGACAGACCTATAGTAGATTTGAGCTGGTCTCCAAACAATGTGAAATTGGCGGTAGCGACGTGCGACCGCGTAATATTTCTTTACGACCGTGATGGAGTCCGTCGCGATAAGTTTAACACCAAACCTGCAGATCCGGCTGCGGGAAAAAAGTCCTACACTATCACAGGTGCCGGTTGCCTAATATTATAGATTTAATTAAGATGGTCACTAGGTAATGTCGATTAATGAGCAATATACTAATGTTTAATGGGAATTGGAAACGATTAGAAATAACGCAGCTCTTAAGCTGAATTTACATTAGGCCGTATTTAATTTTTTTTTTAAATGAAATAAGGGGGCAAACGAGCAAACGGGTCACCTGATGGAAAGCAACTTCCGCCGCCCATGGACACTCGCAGCATCAGAAGAGCTATTGCACTTCGTCGTAACTTCCCACACACCAGAACCCGCGAAGAGGCTCCGGGTGGGAAACCATAGCCTATACCCCTCTACATGGGAGAATACAAATTATTTTTTAAATACCGTTTTGGGAAAAACCCCCGCGCCAGAACGCGGGGAAAACCATGAATGAGCGACCCAATACACGCCTGACCAGGCCACAATCGAGCATCAGACGCGGCAGGTTAACTAAGTGGTGCGTGCGGGCCCCGGCCGGAACCAAGGGAACGTGTATGGGTCCACTCCCGCACACACCACTACTACCACGCCTGCGGACCAAAGCGACCTGGGAAATTAATAAGGGGGAATACTTCCATCCCCGGCCTTTTTTATTATTAGCGGACGGGGGGAAGTGGCTAGGAAGGAGATGGTGAAAGCTTCCGAACCCGGCCTTTTTTATTTTTGGCGGACGGGGAGAAGTTACGCCGTGGGGTCGACGGTTACGACATTAGGGCTGCCACGACCGTCAGGCCCCAGGCGGAAAAGACAATATACGCCGGCATGTAAATTGCCGGCGCAGGGATAGGAGTGGGGAGACAATCCCACGGTGATAGTGGGATCTCCTCCTCTTCAGTGATTGGGGGGCGGATGTTCCGCGGTGTCCTCTGGGACGGCATCTCGGGGGAGTCGGTGTCTATCCGGCGGCCGTGCATGCCACGGCGCCAGGTTGGCCAACTCAGGTAGGCGCGAGGCGTCCGCTTGCGCGAAAAGACTCTTGGAGAGTTGCGCTACGAACGCCTCAACGCTCTCCACGCGCAGATCTCTCGCGATGGTGTCGTTCCTCACGTACCACGGCGTAGCACCTTGTTCTGCACTCTCTGAATTGTTCGCTTGTGCGAGTCAGAGAGCAGATGGTGCCACGCTGGGGCTGCGTACGTGAGGCGGCTGCGGACATATAATTTGTAAAGCGCTAAGCGCATGTTGGGCGGGATCTGCGGTGATGAGTAGGCCGGGTGAGGTTGGGCTACCGCTGCCTTGGCACCGTTCACCGCTGCCTGGCACTGGGCTGACATGGAGAGGGACCGGTCGATGATCACCCCCAGATATTTCGCCGTTCTGCCTCACGGGATCTCGGCGTCACCGATCTTCAGGGGGGCCGGAAAACCTCGACTCCTGGTGACGGCGAGCACTTGGGACTTGGCTGCATTGACAGCCAGTCGCCATTTGCTCAGCCAGTCTGGGAGGAGGTCCAGCGTCCTCTGGATCTTGATGGCCGCATGATCTACCGTGAGGGAGGAGGCGAAGTACGCCGTGTCATCGGCATACAGCGCCGCTAGAGTGCCCGGATCTTTGGGCACATCACTACCATAGTGCTTATAAAGATCCGGGGAAAGAACACCCCCTTGGGGGACACCTGCGTAAATGGGGTGCTCAGGTGAGAGGACCCCGTCGACACGGACTTGAAAGGTCCGGTCGGAAAGAAAAGATGCCAGTAGCCTTACAAGGAAAAGGGGGACGCCTGCTCGGATGAGCTTGCAGAGCAAGCCATCGTGCATACGCTGTCGAACGCCTTCTCCATATAGAGGAAAACTGCGACCGTGGACTCCTTCTTGTTGGCCGCAACGGAAAGATGGTTGACCACGCGCACAAGCTGGAGAGTAGTACTCAGCCCGGAACGAAAACTGAACTGATCTTCTCGAGGAGGAAGGCAGGGGGACAAGTGTTTCTTAAGAAGGACCTCAAAGGTCTTAGAAAGAGTGGATAACAGAGTTATGGGCCGGTAGCCCTCGGCCCGTTTGAGGTCCTTATGGGGCTTGGGGATTGTAATTATGATCCTCTTCTTCCAAGCGGGAGGGAAGTGGCCGGTCCTTACTATCCCGTTGTAAAGGCGGGTCAGGGCGGCCACTGTCCTGAAGGGGAGATGGCGCAGTGCGGAATTGGGAATACCATCCGCCCCGGGAGCCTTGCGAGGCTTCAGCCGAGAGAGTACCTTCTGTACCTCTCTCGGGGAAAAGCTAAAGTTAGGGGGCCTGAGGGGGAGGAGTGTTGTCCTTACCTCTTCGGAAACAGCCTGGACGTGGTCCGTTGCGGTAGTCGGCAGTGGGGAAAATTGGCGTTCAAGATGACTGGCGTGGATCTCCGCTCTGTCATCGGCACGGTATCGCAGGTTACCGTCCGGATGCAGGAGAGGTCTGACAGGGGGAATTGAATTTGTAAGGCTACGGCAGAAACGATGCAGGGACGGCCAATCCTCACCTGCCTCCTGGATGCGCTGGGTCCAGTCTGCCGCCTTCAGGTCGTGAAGCGCTTGACTGACCTGCTCGTTCAGTCGGTTAAGCCGATTTTTGGCGGTTGGGCACCGCGTGGACTGCCAGTGCCGGCGGTCCTTCCGCTTTTCGGCTAAGAGTTCGGCTACGTGGCGAGGCAGGGAGGGGCGTTTAACTCGACCGCCTCTCCGAGCCATGCGCCTCTTCGAGGACCTCCTGGTGGATGTCCCCGGGAAGGTTGAAGGTTATGGCCACGTCGAGGACATCTGGTGAGTGAGCAGGATTATCTGGGACGTAGGTGGGCGTATATGTGCCCACCACAGTGTACCCAGCCCTCTCGGCGTCTTCAAAGAGTCCGCGGCCATCCGCGTTTGCCGTACGCGAGCCCCACCCAGGGTGTTTACAGTTCAGATCTCCGGCAATCACTGTGGGCTCCTCTGAAGATAGGAGTCCGGTGATGTCGGAGATATCCAAACGCCTTCCGGGTGGTTTATAGCTCGCGTAAAAGTGTGTGCAGGAATGGCCTAGAAGCACCTCTAGGCCGAAAGCGTAGATGGTGGAAACGTTAGGGGCTGGGAGGAGTTGGTGCAGGATTCTCCTGCCTACCAGGACAGCTAGTCCTCTGCAAACTCTATCTCCTCCCAGGAAATCTTGGCGGTATACGTGATACCCCAGTACACTGAAACGGTCCTGTGGGGACAGGAGGGTCTCACTCAGCAAGGCTATATCCACACCATATCCTTTTAGGACATGTATTATGTGGACAACCTTGCCGCGGACCCCCCGGACGTTCCAGTGAACGACCTTCAGTTGGTTTGTGGTTGTGGCAGCCATTGCGATATCAATGTAGATATGAGGTTGAGTCCCTCGGGGAGCGCCCGTAAAATGGTGGGAAGGGTGGCTTCTCCGGCCTTGTGTATATGGTGTAGGTATCCATGATCAGAGAGAAAAAATGTCAGCCATAGAGGAGGGAGCGGTGTCCCTATTCAACCTGCTTCTCTCCCGTCTAGGGGGAGGGAGCCGAAGGGGGTGGTGGCCGGCAGAACGGCAAAGTTCACCGAGGTTACTTCGGTAGATGTAGTGGCAGGTCTTTCTGCCCGAGGGGTGCGAGAAGCACGAGGGGGGCGCGGGGTGCGCTGAGGGAGGGGGGGAGGCGGTAAAGTCGTCTCATTAACTGGAGGGACAGGGGCCTCATATTCTGAGTTGGTGGCTGCGGTAGATGTCGCACCACCCGACTTGGATTTCCTCCTCCTGGAAGGCTTCCTCTTCTTCTTTTTCCACTCCTGGATTTCAGGAGCGGAAGTGGTAGCAATCCGAGGTATCGGGGCATTCGCCTCGGCCATGAGAGAAGTGGCAGAGGGCGGAGGGGGGGGGACCTCTTGGTCCGGTATGGGGGGGTCCCTCGTGCGGGGGGGTAGGGGACGCACGGTTTGAGTGGTCTGTGCCAGCGGGCCTGCGTACCTGTTATTCGCTTCCCGCTGGTACACCTCACAATCCCTGGAATTAGCAGGGTGGGGCCCCTTGCAATTCGCGCAACGAGGCTCTCCATCAGGGGGTAGGGGGCAGTCCTTTGCGGCGTGTTCGTCGCCGCACCTGACGCAGGCCACCTTCCTGTGACAGTTCTGGCTTGACTGCCGGAACTTTTGACAGCGGTAGCACTGCGCAGGACCTGCCTTCTTCTTCCAGGCTTCGACTTTGATACCCGGCATATTCAAAAATTCCGTTATTTCAAATATGCCGAGGGTGAGGCCTGGGGTGCGCTTCAGGAGTGCAAAGAAGGTGCACCCTGGTCTGCCCTGACGGGCGAAAATGCGGGACACATGAAGGGCCTCGTATCCAAGTTCTGCGAGCTCCTGAGACACGTCCTCAGTGCTCGTGGTCATAGGCAGGCCATAAATGCCTACCTTCAGCCCTTGTTCCTGGGGGAGGGCGTACGTGTACCAGCTCAGACTCTCTGACTTACTGAGTTCAGTCAGGTAGTGCTGAATGGCACGGTACTCCCTCTCGGACTGGGGAGCAAACTTGACGCCCTTGCCGTAAGGGCGGGCGTTGGGGGCGTGGCCTAAGACTTCTCTTAGGCGACGAAAATGGCCCACCCAGTCTTTAAGTACCTCCACTACCAGCGGAGGACAGCGGGGGGTACGCCGGGGAGGCGGGGAAGGCAACGAGGTCGCGGCAGTATGCGTCACTGCTGCAGTGGTGTCCATTGGTGAGGGGGGTCGGGGGTGCCCCGATGTTAATCCGCCACTGGTTGATGGAACGGGCGGGGAGGCGGCTATTGCGTACGTCTCCGGGCGGTCGGTACGCTTGGCAGGCGGCGAGACGTTCGACGATGCGACATCCTGCCGTGGACGTTTGGTGGCCTGAACGGGGGGCGCGGGCTGTGGCGGAGGGTCGCTGGCCAGCGACCCGCCTGGGCGGGTGTCGCCCAATGTAGGGCGGACGTCGCCTGGAGTGATGGGGGCCACACCTGAGGTCGATGCTGCTGCTGGGCGGCGCGTCTTGGGTGCTCCGGGTGTAGGGCGGGCTAGGGTGGGCATCGGAGAATGCCCCTCGCCCGCGAATGCCTCTGCGGCGGTGCTGCGGCGGCTATGGGGCGTCGCGGACTGGTCGGACACGTTAGGCGGGGAGGCCGAAGTGTCTGCGCGGGCGGCGCGCGTTTGGGCGGGCTCTGCGGTGCGGGTTGTACCTGATGGGGGGCGGGCGGGACCCGCTTTGTCGACGTTTGGACGTCCGGATGAGGCCGGGGGGTGGCGGGAGTCGCGCACCTCGGCTGTGCTGCGCTGTGGGCGCGGCTGGGCGGCCGAACTGGTGTCGGCAGGGCGGGGCGGGAGCCCGGTCTCGCCTCGGGCCACCGTCGGGGCGCATTGGGGCGGGAGGGTATCGGTACCTCCCCGCGCGAATGCCGAAGACGGTCCGTGGCGGGCGGTGTCCGTCTCGCTCCTGCTCAGTTCGGCGGGAGGGATAAAAGTAGCCTGCTCGGGACGCGTACGCGAGCTGGACCTGCTCGAGGTCGAGCTCCTCGACGACTCCGAGTCGGCTCGGTGGCGGATGCGCGGGTCGCGGCTTAGCCGCGGATCGCGGTCGGCCATGATAAAAGTCTACACTGTCTAAACACTATGTAATGTCTATCATGGTGCACAGGATAAAAAATAAAAGTACTTACGGTAATCTCCGTAACGGGACACACACGAAAAGGTCAACAAAACACAAAACTGTGGTCACTTAGTGTACGCACAAGAACACGGCACACACACTAAGGGGAACTGGCTCCCCGTGACCCCAACGCCAGAATTTCTCCCGACGGGTGAGTCAAAGGCAGTGCAGCTCCCAGCAGGCGATAATCCCGCTTATATTTAACGAATATAAGCTGGATATATCGATCGCTATGGGTTTCACGGCGCACTGCAGTAGGGTCGGCACGTACGCACTACTCGCGAAGCGGCTACAACACACGGAGGGTGCCTCGACGTATGGAGCACGTAACACGGTTAGCGCGAACGGGGCCAGGACGGTACCGAGCTACTGCAAGTGCGTTGCCGGCCTTTTAAGACGGAACAGGGTAATAGGGGAGGGTAGGGAAGGGAATAGGGGAGGGTAGGAAAGGGAATAGGGTAGGGAATGGGGCCTCCGGTAAACTCACTCACTCGGCGAAACACAGCGCAAGCGCTGTTTCACGCCGGTTTTCTGTGAGAACGTGGTATTTTTCCGGTCGAGCCGTCCCATTCGTGCCGAAGCATGGCTCTCCCACGTATTAACTAATAACTGCGAAACTAGTGGCTTGAGATATTTTGTTTCATGACATTAATAATTTCATCAATAATTTTATACGTAAATCTATTTAATATTATAATGATTGCATCGGTTTTGCGACACTGGATTAATTTTGTGTCATGTGCATTTTTTTTTAAATAATTGTCCCGCAACTACTTTCGTGATGAAAATGTGACAAGAAACTTGTGTCGTTTAACCGGCGGATCTGTCTAATGTCTTCGACTGTAAGACACACGCTTAAGTTGGTACCTTCATCTATTGACTTTCCCAAGTTCCTAGTTATTAGTTAACATTTGCCTGTCATTTTTGTAGCGATAGCCTTCAGCGAGAACTCCGAGTCATTGGGCGTGGCTCAGAGCGACAACATGGTATTCGTATACCGCGTGGGCGCGGACTGGAGCGGCAAGAAGGTGATATGCAACAAGTTCCCGCTCAGCGGCGCGCCCATGCGCCTGGTCACTGCCGATAACGGCTTCTACACGGGGACCAGCGATGGAAAAATTAGGTACTATGGGTGAATTTCAACAAATGACCTTTTTTATCATATCGGTGAACTTTTTTATTTATATATATTTTATATACTTTTCATCTTTTATGTATTCTTTTGGATACAAAATGTTCCCAAATTTAATATCATTAACCTATCATTTAAGACGAAGGAGAAAATTCAGTTTGAATTCTGGTTTCTACCGATATGATAAACCGGCACTGATTTTTATTTCTGCGCACCGACATGATAAGCTTAACCACCGAAATGACATACTAATTCAGCGATGTGATAATATTACCTTTATAATATTATATTTATGTATTTATTTTTATCAAGAACAGCAGGGTACTTAAAATAAAATTAAAATATTTTTAAAATGTTTTACAATATTTGAGTAGATATTAACAACTTGCATTTTTATATAATTTTGGTGGAAATTTTTGTTTCCACCAAAATTGGAGAGTAGGTGTTTACGGGAGACTGGTACGACAACCACCACCTAGACGAGTTAACTTAACTATAAACAAACCAAAACTCTACCGATATTCAAAATAACAACATGACATTATTGCCACACGTAGGATAATTTAAGTACACCAAAATTGCATAAAATCGGGGGTTTTGTGATAAAACGGATTTCTTTCATTTCTGGCTGGAAACTGGTACAACCCAGCCCACAGCCACCTCCTAAACGGGTTAGCGTGTGGCTGAATGAAGTTAATGACGTATTTTTTATGCTTAAGGGATCAATGGTAGTTTTTAGAAACAACGTTTCGTAAATCCCACCAAAATTTAAAAATTCTCCGCGACAGACCTAAACTGTGTCATAAAAACTCAACTACAGAAGTTAGAACAATAAAATTGATATATTATGAAGGGTCAACTATATAAAACGACTACATAAAAATAAAAATCTAATCCAGTATCAAGTTCTCTGTTAATCGGTCTAGATCTTGAGTAAAACAGTTCGGCGACAAGCCACCAAAATTGGAAATCGCCTATAAATTATGTTTTTTTTTCTTGGAAAATAATAATTATAAAAATTTTTTTATAAAGATAGGCCCAAATTATAAGCGTTATGTTTTACTTTTAAAATCAAAAATGAAAACGATATCTTGAAAAAATAAGATAGTTTTCAGCCTTGCCGCGCAAAAAAGCGGTTTTGAAATCCAGTTATTTGATGTAGGGATATAGAATTAAAAAAAAATTATCATCGTTGTCTTTATTAAAATGAACTAGATGTGAAAGGAAAAATAAAGTAAAAACTTTAAATGACCCATATATCCTTAGATCCATTCATTTTTACTATCATACACATTTGTAATTTCTTTGTATACTTAACGAAATGCTAAATCAACCGATATGATAAAACAATTCACCGATATGGTAAAATTACTAACCGATATGATAAAGCAATCCACCGATGTGACGAAACTGTGCGTTGGTCATGATTCCAAACACCGATATTAGATTTAAGACACCAATTCGTTTTTTATTATAATTTCGGTGTAAATTATCATATCGGTGGTTAAAATTACCACCGATTACACCGATATGAGAGCAGCGACGTGAGAAAAAACGAACTTTTTAGAAAATTATAAAAAATGCATTGTATCTAAGATAAGTTTGGTTTCAGATAATGAAGCTTAATGACTTAATACATTCATTAGAATCAAACAACAATTTTAAAACTATTAATTACATTAAAAAATTCTATCACCGATATTATAAAATAATTGTCCGAGAGCATTTTAATGGCATACTTATATTGTTGACATTGTTTAATGCAAATCTGTCTTGACTGCGTGGAAGCACACTCTAAGGAGTAAATTAAAATTGGGGTGGGGAGACTGTCCGACTCGTCGATGAAAAGTAATGCTCAAATTTCTTTTATCCAGCGATATGAGAAAAATTCTCAGGACAAGTACATTTGTGCCTCTAAGTAACTATAATCGTTAATTATGTAATAAAATATGGTATATAATAATAGATCAACTAATATTCTACGAAATAATATAAGTTGTACCCTTAAATTATTCATATTTTCTAGTATGTAAGCGTTTTTGTTTGTAAAAAAAGTAGAGGGACAGCACCGATTTGATAAAAATAGATCTTCAAGTTATTTATTTCTACCCTGGTAATAGTCCTAGGCATATTATATTTTTGTCACAATCCTATAGCTACCCATAGAATAGTAAAACAAATAATTTACAACAATATTCCCTTTTTTTAATAGTAATTTCAACGAAGACAAAAAAAAAAGCCGTTTGGTAAATTCACCCCTATACATAATTGTAAGCTGTAAGAGAAGGTTTACGCATAATAACGTAGTCTCCTAGTGACATCTTTGATTAGTACATTTTCATGTAGATTTTAATATCTCGATCGTGGGAATCGCAGACACAATCGATATTCAATTGTTATGTGGCACCGGGGTGCCGCTTGGGAGTCGTTGGGTTAATCTGTAGTCAAAACGTCTCTTTTGCGATATTCAAATCGAAGTAATAATGCTTGGCTAGAGAAGGCCTAAGCTTTTCAGCCTTTGTAATTTCCAGCCTTAGTAAAATGTTTATATCGTTTCTTAGTTTTTAACCCTTTAGCCGCCTAGGTCGGAATAATCCGACAAATATTTTCGTGCCCATTTTGCCAAGGTCGGATATTTACGACCAGTACCACTACTCGGTTAATCTGCCTTTTTTGTTTGATAGCACTGTATTATATTAAAATAATGTTTATACTTTGTAAATAGTTAACGAAGTAATCATTGACAATTGATTACAATTTAGTTTCTTAATTAGAAGACCTAAAAATAATGTCTAAAGTTAAATAAATTACTGAAAATATTCTTAGAAAAGTGTATTGATGTCCAACGCCTGAGTCGGAAAAATCCGACAGTAGGGACGGGATATAAGCAATGATTTACTGATACAAAAATCCACATAAATTAAAACATTTCTGTTTTTACTAACTAATTTATTATAAAACAAATAAAGCAATGGTTACTGAACAAATAAACGTGTTTGTTTTACTTAATTTATAATAAGTACAGTATAAAAATTTCAGTGATTGAATTGACGATTCCCATCCATAGCCTGCATGTTTAGAAACGAATGTTGTCAGCACACCCTGCACCACGGTCGGAAAAAGACGACCGCTTCTGATGTCATAAGCGAGTGCCGCCTTCTAGAATTTTCCACTAGTGTTGTGCTTATGATGATGCTATCGATAAATGTGATTGTAGTGGATACTTAAATTGGAAATAAATTTACAATAGATTACAAAGTAACGCTTTCCTATCTGTCTGTCTGCTACGACATTTAGATGAAATTGTATGCGTGTAAAGGGGATGGGATATCGATCTACTATTGAAAATCTATATTTGTAGTAGGTTATATATTTAAACAATATATAACCTACTACAAATATTATTTAATCCATGGAAACTATGAAATTAATATTATTTGAAATGTAATAACAAATATCGGGAATTATGTCACTTCACTATTCAAGCTGTTTTTATCTAATGTTTTTGCTAGCGTTGTATATTTACTAACAACATTATGGATTCAAATACTAGATATCAGATTATACTTTATATAAATTAAGAAATAAATTATCGACGTCGAAAAAGATAAGTATTGCACATCACTATTTGTTGTAGGTATAAATTTTTCGATTTATGGTGCCGGCGCTAGAGGCACGACAATTGATTTTAAGCTCGGCGGTTAAAGGGTTAAACATAGTTATGTGACAGTATTTTATCCTTGAGATTTATTAACATGGTTATGCTAGGACTCTGGACTGCAAGAGTAACAAGAGCTCCAGTCTTTGGTCAGCCGGGTCGTGCTGCGTGTCACTGGCACGGAGCGGTGAGGCAGCCGCGTCGGGCCACGTCGACGGCGCGCTCTACGTCAACGGCCGCCTGCTGCTGCGGTACAACCTGCCGCCCACAGTCTTGGCTCTGGTGCCGCCCTATGTGAGATGACAATAAGAGCGTTGTTGTTGTTGTATATAAAGACTTCTTCGGAATGTCTTCATCGTTCTGAAATAAGGCTTAATAGGAAAAGTTGAAAAAAAATCCTGGGAAGTTAAATAAAAACGTAGACAGTGAGAACACCTTACATCCTGAACAAGCAAATTTAAAGTAAGACTGTTTTTTTTTGTTAAGTACATAATATTATATGAAGTGTTCCTTCTTATTTTCAGCTAATCGTAGGTGCGTGTGACGGTCGCGTGTGCGTGTACGAGGCGCAGCGCGGCGCCCTCGTGCGGAGCGTCGAGCCCGACCTGCCGCCGGACCGCCGCGATCTAATCACTGCTGCGTTGAGCCCTTCCGGACAGGTGGGACATTTACAATTTCTGATCAGAAAAATTCGGACGCCCGCCGGAACGCACTCTGCTCCATATTATGTTTTAGGCTGCCTTCACATTAAGTCGCGAGTAGTGCGGTAGCCGCGCGGCTTAATGTCAAGGCAGCATTATTGTGAACCCCGCATACTATCAGAATTCTGACGTGTCTGACGTCCGACGATTTTTTTCTGATCAGAAATTCGATCGCGCTCTCTCTATACATTTTGTACATACTAAACTCGGACTCGCCGGAAGGTTTCTGATAGGTGGTCCGACGGGCGTCCGAATTTTTCTGATCAGATATTCTTATATATAATGTGCGGCCGGCGGCCAGGGCCCCCGTAAGAGCTACTGGCGCCTGTGTGCAAAAAAAGGATTTTAGCGCCCCTTTAGGCAAATTTTTTGGGTCCTTGGTTTTGGTGCCCCTAAAGATGGCGATTTGGCGCCCCTAGAGGATGGCACCCGTGTGCATTGCACACATTGCACTTATGGTACCGGGGGCCCTGCCGGCGGCCGGCCATAAACAATACTATAAATGATGAGTGACTGCTGCATCTTTATTCATTGGCACAGTGCTAGAATCAGTTAAATGGCTGCCCGCTATTGTGTTAAAATCAGTACTTAATATTTAACATAGAAATGTCAATACTTAAGCCTTAAACATTAGGAAACTAGTGTTATGCATGTGGAAATGACATGAAAGTAGTTGCAACACGTTTGAAACTATTTCCATTAAAATAATAGTATCAAACATCACGATTCTGTCTGGGGGGGTCCCCTAACGTAAAAAGGCGGCCAAGTGCAAGTTGGAGTCGCATATGAAGGGTTCCGCAGTATCAAAAAGGTAACGTGTTTAGGAAATAAAAAAAATACATATGTACCTCGCCGATTAAAATTGGTGCGGTACATAATATACTGTCGATTGGACAAGTAACATGGGTAGTAATGGGGGGGGGTCCGGACCCCCTCTTATAAACGCCCATGGCTCTGTCGATATCAAAGCTATATATAAATAAGACTTTCTCGAAACAAAAGACTTTTGGGGATTCAAGGACGAGGAGGAAGAAAGCATTTACTGATTCAGGAATTAAACGCATTGCGCCAACGTTGGCTTACCATTTTGGTGCGTATTTAGCTGCACGATGTACGTCTTACTGTGGATGCTCTTGCGACACGAGTTTCTTGTCACGTTTTCGTTGATATATTAATACCATAAAACAAATTTGAAGTCACTAGTTTCGCAATGTGAATTCAGCTTTATGTAATTAACAAGACGTTTGTTCTGGTTGATTGGAGATATTGAGCAACATTTTTTAGGTTTGTCAATAGAAGTCAAATCTGATCCGAAACGTAGGGTGAATTATATTTCATGTCGGTCGCGTAAATTATGCTTCATAACCATGACTCACAAAATTAAGCTTGTGTGAATGAAGTAGGACTTTTCTATGAAACTGAGTGCAGCAGAATTTCTGCCAACCGAAATTCTGCGACTCACGACTAACAAAATTACGCTCGTTTGGCTTCACCCTAAACGCGCGTACATTAGCCGCAATATTTCTTCCAGACAGTAGCAATCGGTACGTTCGACGGTTGCCTCATAGGCGAGGTGAAGGAGGGCGGCGCGTTGGAGCTGAGCGCGCTGCGCGTGCCGCAGTTGTACGCGGCGGGCGCGCTGGCGTGGAGCGCGGACGGCACGCGCCTCGTGCTGGCCGCGCAGACTGGCGCGCTTCTGGAGTACGAGGCCGTGCTCAGGTTATTGACAACTCTCCTTTGATCCAGATTGGAGAACTTACTACACGCGGGAAGCATTAAGACGAATAACGCAATCAAAATCAAAATAATTTTATTCAGAGTTATTTTTTTACAAAATTCTTTCTGAACGTCAAAACTCAAAACTATGGTGCCTACCACCGGTTCGGCAATTTACCCGGCGAGAAGAACCGGCGTAAGAAACTCGCAGCGTTAGAAACTCGCAGAGTTGAGTTGAGAGTCAGGCCCTAGGTCAAACCGATTTTATTCAGGAGCGCTCACACATCTCAGAAGAACTAAAATAACTCGGTCTAAACTTCTATCGCACCGCTGGCAAGATTGCTGCGGCTTGTGTTGAAGGAATCTAAATTTGAAAAATAAGCCTGAAAAACCGCTTGGTATGGTTGATATCGTAATTCTTGGTTACCACTAGAATAAGGCTACCGGGTTGATTTTGTGATTTTCACTGTCATTCGTTTGCAGAATTACAAGTGTTTTTGAAAACGCATTACCATTATTAGGAGAGCGATTTCGTATAGAGGTCCTGTCAGGACTCAGGAGTTTATAATACCTACCCTATGACGTAAGGGTCCAGTCAAATGTTCTCTTCTTAAATGTCTTCATTATACCTACAGAGTAGGCTGTGGCGAGATTGCAGTGCTCTCGGTCAGATCCAATTGTCTGTGACAGTGCAACTGTCTCGCCACTCTACTCGGTAGGTATAATCAAGGCCGTACTGGGTTCTCACTTCTCTGGGTTTGGTTACGCAGACGCTGGGTGTGGCGCGATGCTGTGGAGGTTCGTCACGCGAGCCCGCAGCGAATCCTGTTAACGCGGCTGGCTGGCGACGCACCGGCCTTGGTCGTCACCGCACGACTCGGCCCAGAGATATACAACGTGCGGTTTGTGGGCGAGTATTACATTGATAAAGGGCGCTCACAAACAATATTGCTCAGTGTAACAGAAAGAGGCAAGAGGAAATGTGTGTGCTCCAATAACGTACATAAACAAACTACTAATAATGTACGACCAACTTATCGAGATCTACCAAAAACGATTCCTGTAATAAAAGGTTTACCAGTACTTCCCGTCACTCCTCGTCCCACTTAAAAATTGCATAGGTACTGCGCATTTCCGCAGTATCCAACCCTGTTTTGCCGAGCGATCTAAGATGTTAGAGAGTGTGTCCTGTTTTGTTTTTTTAACAGTGCGTTTTGTGTACAGGAAACGATTGGTACGCCGTGTGTCGTACGAGCAACTCCTTGATCCTTTGTGACATAGCCCGCGGTCTAACCAGTGAGGTAAGCCGTAAGAACGTCAAACATATTCATGTTCTTTGGTTTTTAATTTTGTACCATTCGGAGAAATTCATATAACTAAGTGTTATTGTTGTGGGTCACTGTTATGGCTCCTCTTCAAGATGGGCCATCGTAGTTGGCCATCGCGATGGCCCAGCGTGGGGAGGACGTAGTGGCGCAGGATGGCTTATGGCGCCAGCGATGGTTGTGGGGTGGCGGCAGTGTATCGCCTCTACAAGATGGGCCCGCGTAGTTGGCCATCACGATGGCCCAGCGTGGGGAGGACGTAGTGGCGTAGGATGGCTTATGGCGCCAGCGATGGTTGTGAGATGGCGGCGGTGTCGGTTTTTCGGCCGCACATCAAAGGGACCCATCGACATTGATATACAAAAAACCCAAGATACACATTACATATAAGTGTTACATATAATTTTGACCATGACTGTTAAAAAATAATTATAGATTTAAGTTTTAAGTTTAATTGTAATATTTGAAAAAAAATAACAGTTTATCTAATATAAATATTTGTTTTGTTCATTTATACATATTTATATTATACGCAAAACATATACATATTTATTTATTTAACATAAACTCTTAGATGAAAGTTGTGAAACCTAAGTATCTTTGTATTGTGGATTGTGATTTATGTTTAGAACACAATTTAATTAACTCTTATAACCTAATCAATGAAATATTGAATTAAAAAATATATATATGAAAAATACGTCTCACCACTATGCCTTGTCCTACCGGCGAAGTTCGGTCATAAAATTTTATTGCTTTTTGTGGACTCCTTTGTAAAAAAACTGTTTATAGTTTGATTACAAGTACCTATAATAGTAAAGACGAGTATTTGGCGACAGTTTTGAGTCTTACTTTTGTTCGCAACTGTGTATCTTGGGTTTGTATATCAATGCCCAGCGAGCGGTGGAGGAAGGTGAGTGAGGACGTCGTATGTCAATTTACGAATTTCATTCAAAATGACGAGTACGTCGTCTCATAATAATCTTATAAATAAAATTCTCGTGTCACAGTATTTGTGCACGAACTCCTCCAAAACGGCTCAACGAAATTTTGTATGTACATTCGTTAGAATCCTGAGAATGGGTTTCTATCTCATTTTTATATTACTAGCTATTTGACCAAGCTTTGCTCGGTATTCGATAAAACACGAATAAAATGACATTTTCTAAACATGATTCCTAGCTAGATCGATTTATCGCCCCTGAAACCCCCTATATACTAAATTTCATGAAAATCGTTGGAGCCGATTCCGAGATTTTAATTATATATTTATATACAAGAATTGCTCGTTTATAGATATAAGATTTCTATTGCCTATTAGAAATAACTTATGTGGTAAACCAACGTTTGCCGGGTCAGCTAGTGAAGTTACAAAATTGAAAATTGTACGTGCTAAATATATTGACCATAGATTGTCCATAGATATTATTATACAAGCTGTTGCCCGCGACTCCGTCTGCGACAGTATAGTATGTATAATAACAAACATAGATACACACACACACATTGTGCAGTGTGTACATTAATAAAATGATGGTATGTGCTGTACAGATATTGCCGCAGCGGCTAATGCTTCCACGTCCATCTTGAACGACGTTTAGATCACAAGTCACAACTGAACACGGCCATCAGTTAGGGAATACAATACCGGGATACCGGGACCCCGACATACCGGGATCCCGCATGTATTTTGCGGGACTAATCCCGGTCGAAAATTTAGCGGGATCCCGCGTGACTGGCGGGATTACAAAGAAGCGTGATTCATACGTGCTCTGCGCGCGGGAGTGCGTGAACTGGCTACAGGCAGCCCACTAAACAATTTACATTCAGTTCACCTATTATGATTCACCTTAAATGACAATGATTGCATCAACCAGCATGGAGGCTGAGCCAACTTTTTCAGCTGCTGGCTAGTGGCTACCTTGTGTCGAATGTCGTCTTGTGTCGTTGTGCCGTTTGGCAGACACAACTAATACCTTAACTTTTTTAACATAATTTTATAAGCTTGGGCTGTACCTATAAATGTAACATAATCTTATAGCACAACTTTCTCTATATTTCGAAAAATAAATAATTTTAATAATAGATGAAAATAAATAGGCGTGTTTTTTAGTTTTTTAACTATTATTATAACATGAAATGTTTAGTTTTTTTTATATCTAAGGTATGAAGTAGGTATTAATAAGCCCTTGTAAAAAAAGTGACCGAGTTTATTTGAGTTTCTAAGAATAAAACGGTTTTTATCAATTAGTATCAGCGTTGCCAGATTTTTTTTGTGCCAAGTTGGGACTTTGAAACTTTTTGAGAAAAAAAGCAGGATTCTGTAGTCTAAAGCGGGACAATGTAAGAAAAAGTATAAAATTAAAAGTTTTTTTTAATTTTTATCTTTTTATTTGCGTTAGAATAACGTTTACGTGACAAAAGATAGCTAAAGTAGCCAAAGAAAATCCACAATTCTACTTCCTGTACTTTTATACTTTTATCTTCATTACGCACCTTTCTTTCTCAGCACGCTGCACGTACCTACGTTCGGGCTTTTCCCGAAAAGCGGGACTGTGCCTGTCCCGCACGGGACATTTAATTTTGATGAAAGGGGACGTCCCGCCAAAATCGGGACGTCTGGCAACGCTGATTAGTATAGTCTTTATAACGATTTATTTTAAAAGTTTAAGTCCACCCTGCGGGATCCCACAAATACCGGGATCCAGCGGGATTTTTTTATTTATTTATTAAACATTCTTACAACTATCATTACAGACTAATATCCAATTGTTAATTGATTGTGATGGTTCAATCCCACAAAAACCGGGATTGAAATTATCTTGAAGGATTGCATTCCCTAGCTATAGCCACTGCATGCGCCATTTGTTGGGCTATATAGCGCTGGGCCATCTTATAGAGGTGCCACACCGCCATTTGATGGGCCAGCGCTGGGCCATCTTGTAGAGGCGCCATTAGCCAAGTGAAGGTAGAGTTCTTCATTACTATTTTAATTTTGGCATGAGGGTATGCAATATGCATACGGCATATCCAGTGCCGGTTGGCAGCGGGCAACATAATGCAACCGCAGACGACGTGTCATCGCGACACTACTGGTTTCTATGTATTTCTATGAAATAGCCTCCGCAGCTAGCGACATGAAGCTAGCGACACTTTTCATAGAAATACATAGAAACTAGTAGTGTCGCGACGATGCGTCGTCTGCCGCCGCTTCATGTAGCCGGACAGGCGCGGTCGCAGCCTGAAATTTGGGACACACACACACACACACACACACACACACACACACACTATAGTCACTACACAAATATATTTTTTTATCTGCGCCCTCGGTTACGGTTCTGGGTTGACAGCTGTCTAAGGTCGGACGCAGTGGTGGTTAGAGGATAGCTAGAAATTTCCTTTTATTATTTGGCAAGTTTTTGAGATTTTTCAATTGTACCTTAGATTTAGGGGGGGGGTCATGTGATCATGTCCCCTGTGACCCCCCCCCCCCCCCCCCTTCGGACCGCGCCTGCCTTAAGACATGATGATTGATGAGTTGATGACTCATCAAAAATGGCATTAGAAAACTTTATTTTAAACATGGTTACCGAATACCGTACGTCAGATACCATGGAGTGGCGGTGGAGAGCGCGTGTACGCGGCGGCAGGCGGCGCGTGCCTGCTGCATCGCGCGGGCGAGCTCAGCGTCGTCGAGTACGGCCTTGATGCCGTGCTGCATACCGTAAGTATAAGTCTGTCCTAGTAGCTTTTTGCCTGGTGCATTGCTGTCGCAAGATATACAGGGTGTAGCAAAACAAAGTGATAATACTTTAGGTTGTACATGTGTCTTTTACATTATGAAGTCCGCTGTGAAAGTAGCAGCGATTAAAGAGCTACTTTTTTAAATAATTTTATGAGGAAATTATTGATGTTAGTTCAAGACATTTGCCATTTAAAAATAAAAGTATCTATATTCTAAAATAAACAGGACACAAACATTAAAACAGAAAAGTAACCCTTTGTTTTGTCACACCCGTACATTAATAATCAGTCTGTCACGGCTGGTCTCTTCGTGCTGAGTGCTGCATGCATTACCGTTCGGAAGGCTGCAGCAATAGTAAATGTCACGCTTTCAGGTGCGAACCGAGCGTGTGAACCCGCACGTACTGAGCGTGCGCATCAACGAGAGTGCGTCCTCTCACGACGCCGACCGCAAGCGCCTCGCCTATCTGTTGGACAGACAGACCGTCGCTGTGGTAGACTTGGTGACAGGTACTGTTTGGAATAAACTCTAGGTGTGATTTCATTACATTTTGCGCAAAACATTGTCATAATAATATGGCCTGCAGACCATTCCAGGCCAACACACATTACAGGGTCCATAAGGACCATAAGCAACGTTATGGAGAAATGTAGCCATATTCATTGATTAATGGTCAATAATTTTATGCGTTACATATAATATGTTTCAAACTTTCAAGTGATACGGCGCGTATGCCCCATTAGCCAATTATTACTCAGGACTCAGGAGCAACTGAAACTTTTTGAACTTCATAGATAGATGAGATAAGAATTTTTGTTCGTGAAGTCTTGATCATAATATTTCATGGGACGTTTAAAAGTAACGACGCGAACTTTATTCACTTGCCGCGTCCGCATTTACAAGCAGCCGCATTTACCGCGCCGGGCAGCGCAAGTGCCGTAAATAGCATTTTTTGCGCCTTGTGCGAGCTTCTATATAACTGCACCATTGTTTTTTAGCCGACTTCCAAAAAGGAGGAGGTTATATGTTTGGCTGTGGATATTTTTTTACTACATTGGGAAATATCTCTGGGGCGCAGCGGGAACTTATCGGGAGCAATTCGAAAAATAAGGACCTGTCTGGTCTGGCCATTCTTGCGCCCCCCAGAGTCTACGCCCTGTGCCTGGGCACCGGTGGCACCGCCCTATTTACGGCACTGGCCGCAGCGCAAGTGACTATTTACCATAGACTTAATATAAACTGTCGTATAGACCACCTGACAACCCGAAAATGCGTGACCATTTTCGATCTGTCAATGTGTGCGTGTGCTAGTGATGTATATTTTACTATCGATAGTATAGTATTTTGCTATCGATAGTATAGTCCGTTCGAGTTATTTTACCTCAGTTTCTATAAGAAATAAATAATATGAAACTTTGACAGATTTGTATTTCAAATTAGGTATCATAAATTTTGGTGACGATTGAAAAGTAGATACCCATTTTCTTTTGGAATGATTTTTCAATCGTCGGATATGTTATGACATGAGGTTCTTATAGGGGTAAATAATATACACATAACACATTATAAAGTTACTTAGGTATTTATTACTCAGATAAAATCTATCTGGTAAATCAGCCCTTACATTGAAAGTAAACGTTGAAAGTAAACAACACACATAGTATATTATATTTTATTCTTAAATTAAATACATATCATAAAATATCATAATATTTTTTATTACAATTATTTTTAACCGACTTCCAAACAGGAGGAGTCTAGACGTTCGGCTGTGGATATATTTTTTATGTATGTTCAACGATTACTCCGCCGTTTATGAACCGATTATCAAAATTTTTCTTTTGTTGTACATTGTATTGTTCCGAGTAGTTATCATGTTCACAAAAGTGGTGGTCTGGTGATGGAAACCATGAGAAATCGAGGTGACTCCTTGATATTTAAATGGGAACATATGGTCCCGAAAAACGTTCAAAATCTTTCGATTAATAAATTTAAAAAAGTAGTCAAAGAACGTTTTGTGCCAAAGCCAATGATTTCATAAGCGATGGCACATCTTGGGAGTAGAATGCTGAATGACTGCTTGCAAGGCTACTTCTACATGACTTACAATTATTATGTGTGTTACAGCATTGTAAATTTTATTTTAAAAGATTATTTTTTTTCTCACTTTTTTTGGTAAAAAGTGGGCCCCGTGCGAGTTTCTTACGCCGGTTCTTCTCGTCGGCTTAGTACCCGAACCGGTTAGTAGGGGAGGTAGTGCTATCGTTTGCTAAGTCATTTCATACCGACCAAAGCGGTAGCTTAATATTTATCAATCAATATAATCAGCGTCAGTCGCCGCACCCGTGGTGGGATGTTAACTGAGAGTATTTCAAAGTTGTAAAAAAAATTATTGCGAAAAGTGATTTTATACCGAATGAAAATTTTATGGATGATTATTGAGGTCATGCTTAACCAAAAATGCACCGTCAGCCGTATCACAGACGGGGGATTCAACGTCAGTCGCGTTACTGAACTATGTTAAAAAAATTAAAATATAAAGTCATTACATACCGTACAAAATTTATACAGGTGAATGTTGATACCTTTTTAATAATAAAGACCACCGTCAGTCGTTAATATGCGGGTGGAAAGCCCGTCAGCCAGCGATATAAGCTATAACCAATATAGCCCTACTTCGCGCTCAATGTATCCTAGGGCGTCGCGTAGACGACATTTCCGCCTGCAAATATTCAGCTGACGGCGATTTTCGTTTGAATTAATCATAAAATTGTCTCACATAGCAATTTTAAGTAATTAATTCGATAGTCAATATTTGTCAAGAAGAATTATATACATTTTACTTTAAAAGCGCCATCTGTTATTATATACTAAAACTAAAATAGCACCTACCAAACCTAAACGTGTATAATCTAGATAATATGACCTTTATTGGGTGCGAATTGGGATCTTTTTAATGACAATTCAATACGATTCCCAACAACTTTGAGATACTCTCAATTTTTATTCCACCCATACTGGAGTAGCTGACGATCAAAACTCTTATGTATTAATAGAATAGTATTATTGTTACGATTTTCGCTCGGTATGAAATGACTTTTTAAAATGAGCGCGACCTCCCCTACTAGGTGGTAGGCACCATGTATTCTGAAAATATATTTTATTTAAGATTTGTTCAGAAATAAAGCAATTTTGATTTTGATTTTTTTAACACCAACTGTAAGTATAGAAAACGTTAAGGACAGCTAAAAAGAGTAAAATTATAATTTTTTAAACAAAAAATTAAAACCGACTTCCAAGGTAATGACAATAGTAATATTATACTTAAATGAACTAAAAAGTATTAAATAATTCTTATTCTGTACTCAGTATTAATTCTGTTCTCAATCTTCATTATTTTCAAACTTACTGGTACAAATAAAGTTGGGATAGCTCCTTTAACCAAAATAGTATTTATTCTACTTTTTCTTTAAAAATTTTCAATGAAATGTTTGCTACATATTGTTGAATTTTTCTTGGGATTCCAACCAACACGCCTAATTAATTTCAGCCATTCCTCTTATTAGAGGATCTTGAGGGAATCTGTAAAAAAATGATTATGATATATAAATATAAACCTTCCTCTAGTTTTAGAGTCACTCTATATTATAGTAGTTATATATATTATAGTAATATTAGCTATTAAATAAATAATAAAAATAAATAAAAATTCGGACGCCCCGCCCCGCTCATACATTTTGACACGTCAGAAATTTCGGATAATGTGCGGCCGGGCTTAAGTTGATAAATATAAAGGTAAATGATTTTTATTTTAGTTTTATGTTAATGTAAAATATCGATAAGCATATCGATAAATTTGATTCAAGCACTAGCGTATACGTAAAAAATTTTGATGAAAAATTTTTCTTCAAAATTTGTGTAATTTAAGAACAATTTACCTTACAAATTACCTTTAGTTACGCAAAATATGAAAGTAAAAGGGAGGATTCACAATATTTTATTTGAAATAGAGAACTAAAGACAGAATATAGCAAAAATAAACACTTCGTAGCAATTAGGACATGAAGATTAATTACCTGTGAAATGTATATTTTTCAGGATTATTCTTATGATTTACACTGCTAACACTTACAGCACAAGTCATCATTTTTAAATATAATAATATTTATTAAAAATAACAAACAAATTGAACAATATATTGGAAATAACCGAAAGGGCATAAAAACGACTGACGACTTTTGACGACCTGTCTTTAGCATTATAGGTTTATGCTATTTACATTCTCGCGCTGCCCACTTCCCTTCACTTGCCAGGGCTGAATTTAAACGGTCCATTACAGGCAGTCAGCTGGGTCAGTGGTGGCACGAGGCCCGGGTCGACTGGCTGGAGTTGAACGAGGGCGGCGAGCTGCTGCTGCTGCGCGACACGCGACGCCGCCTCGCGCTGCTGCGGCTTGACGGGGATAAGGTGAGCTCTAACGACATTTTCTTGATTTAGTCAATAAGCTACCCGATGCTATGTTTTTATTACTAAACAAAATATGTGACCGGGCCAATTCACAATTCCCTCGTTGCCTCTAAAAATAACCCGATGTTTAAAGTCAGCAAAGTGAGTTTATTGGCTAGTAGCGGTGAAGTCGTTGAATCTAATTTGAATTACTAATAGCGAATCAGGAGTGAGTTTTTGTTGCACCTTGTAAAGACAAAATATATTTTTTAAATTGTTAAGTCATTTTTACATTCGAAGCATTACAAATTAATGAAAAAGTAAATCATATTAGTCGGCAATACTTATAATTGTCAATATGAAGATATTATGATTGTTTGCAGGAAATAATAGCGAGTGGAGTCAGTTTTGTGCAGTGGGTGGAAAATAGCGACGCTTTTGTTGCCCAAACACCGACCCATTTATTGATATGGTAAGGAGGCCAAAATATGTAAAGTTCAGAGAACAACTTCTCTGGTAGACAAGATGACAAGAGTTAGAATTTTCAGTAGGTACCCCAACTTGCTTCTCCGTCCACATATTGTTTTCCAAGATGGGATTATTCTTGGGACGGGAATGACGTACGTTACATATTTTAACCAGAGACCCTGGGAAAGCTAAGTTACTATTTACCCACGCCCCCTTCTATGGTTACTTTGGCCTAAGAATTTTGTCTTTATGAACTAACAATGAATCCAAAAAGGTCTATTCAGTTAGGCATGCTATGCTGCTGTAACAGGTACAGCGCGTGGGAGACGAGCAGCGTGGAGATGTCGGAGTGTGGCAGTGGTGCTGTCGAGCTGCGCGGCCGCCTGCTGCTGCGGCCCGGCGCTGCTCCACTGCAGCTTGACGAGCACCGCTTGGAGTTCAGTATGTATTAGCACAGAAAGGTCCGTCATCTACCTATTGTCTAAGGATATAAACCATTTTTGGTAAATTGATTAAGGTTTTAAAATAGTTATTTTGAGCCTTCTTCATTAATGTTTCATGGGAGTTGACGTTATATTTGCTGTCATTGGCCCATGTGTAGGCATAAACTTATAATATACTGTCGTATAGACCACCTGACAATCCGAAAATGCGTGACCATTTTTGATCTGTCAATGTGTGCGTGTGCTAGTGATGTATATTTTACTATCGATAGTATAGTATTTTGCTATCGATAGTTTAGTCCGTTCGAGTTATTTTACCTGAGTTTCTATAAGAAATAAATAATATGCAACTTTGACAGATTTTGTATTTCAAATTAGGTATCATAAATTTTAATTGGCAAAAATGGTGACGATTGAAAAGTAGATACACATTTTCGTTTGGAATGATTTTTCAATCGTCATTCGTCGGATATGTTATGACTTATGACATGAGGTTCTTATAGGGGTAAATAATATACACATAACACATTATAAAGTTACTTATTTATTACTTAGGTAAAATCTATCTGGTAAATCAGCCCTTACATTGCTGCATTGAAAGTAAACGTTGAAAGTAAACAACACACATAGTCTATTATATTTTATTCTTAAATTAAATACATATCATTAAATATCATAATACTTTTGGGAGTGCCTCCGCTGCCGGCGCCGGCTCCCAAAAATATCAGTAATGGGAAGTACGGTAAGTATACTGCCGGCAGCCGAGATATAAAACAACGACTGCTGGCGCTGGCACTCAAAATGGGAGCCGGTGATAATGCGTAAAGCGCTAGGTTCCAGTGCCGATACACAAATTTGAAAAAGAAATTATAATTATAATCTCAATTTATATATTCGACTTTTAAAGGTAAAGGTTTGGTACCTGTTTGTTCGGCTGTGGATATTTTAGTTTTTTGTGATGCATTTTCTAAGCTTAGCTCTACCTTAGCTATCTTTTTTCAGCTACCAAAAAGTAAGATTTTGCACCACAGCTACAGTTATAAACTCCGTGGTATACTTCCGAAGGTACTGAACAGAACTTCAGATTCCTTATACATGTTAGAGAGTTTCAGCGTTGTTTAAAGAAGCAAAGATATTGTCTTTAAATGCTACTATGCAGATCACATTTATCAGCATCTTCATCATCACCACCATTAACCCATCCAAGATTCAAGCCCCATACGAGCACCGGTGATCGCGACAATAGAATACAATAGCATTTCCGAGAATCCCCGATCGAAGGATCATAAGGATTCAAATAATTATGCATCCTTACAATTATTATGACCTTATTATTTGTATTCTTATATATATATATATATATATATATATATATATATATATATATATTTTTCATAGTCATTTAGCTCAAGTCTGATGTTTTTGATCATTATTCTGTTTGACAAGCGATGTTTGCCGAATAGGCGCCGGCAGCCTATTCGGCAAACATCGCGTGACTTCGGCAAACTTCGGAGTTCGGAAAACGGCGCCGGCAGCCATTTTGGCAACCGGTGCCGGCAGCGGAGGCACTCCCTAATACTTTTTATTACAATCATTTTTAAGGAGGAGGTTAGACGTTCGGCTGTGGATATTTTTTATGTATGTTCAACGATTACTCCGCCGTTTGTGAACCGATTTGAAGGTAAAGACAATAGTAATATTATACTTAAATGAACTAAAAAGTATTAAATAATTCTTATTCTGTATTCAGTATTTCTGTTCTCAATCTTCATAATTTTGAAGTCGGTACCAGTCCTATTAAGTATAATATAAGTTGCACATATACCTATTCTGTCAGAAAACTGTCTATTATATTATTGAAAGCTGTATTCAATGAGTATTAGATTCAAGTGACTGATCTGTGAAACCTTGATTTTATACTAGGTATGTCAAAAGATAATTATTACTTAAAAATAATCGTTAAAATAAGATAATATGTCCTTTTTAAGGTGATAAATATAAAGGTAAATGATTTTTATTTTAGTTTTCTGTTATTGTAAAATATCGTTAAGCATATCGACAAATTTGATTCAAGCACTAGCGTATATGTAAAAAACTTTTATTAAAAATTATCCTTCAAAATTTGTGTAATATAAGAACAATAGTAACTTTAGTTACGCAAAATATGAAAGTAAAAGGGAGGATTCACAATATTTTATTTAAAATAGAGAGCTTAAGAAAGTATAGAGCAAAAATAAACACATCGTAGCAATTAGGACATGAAGATTAATTACGGGTGAAATGTATATTTTTCAGGATTATTCCTATGATTTAGACTGCAATCACTCACAGCACAAGTTATTATTGTTATATATAATAGTATTTCGACGAACGATTGACGACTTTTGACGACCTGTCAAATAAAAGTTGTTACAATTTTCATTAGACTGCCTCTCTCTTTTCATCTTGTTATAATTCCATAAAGGATTTTCTTCTCTCTCGCACTCTTTGTTGGTCTATGCATTATAAGTTTATGTGTGTAGGTGACACATGAGCCAATCGTATATAATATCTGCCCCTGATTCGACTTCCATGATCTATCAACCTTGCTAGCACTAAAAAAATTCTCGACGAAGTTGAAAGTTTTAAAACATTTAGAATATGTTTTCCTACACAAGACAACGGTCTGAGAAGCGGCGATCTGTACGGGTGCGCGTCGTACCTGGACGGCGTGAGCGGCGCGGACTTGGCCCCACTGTGGAGGCAGCTGGCCGAGCGTGCCATGGAAGTCAGCGATGTGCAGGTGATCATTAAGACTCTTCTGTTTTCAGTCGGAATCCTGCGCTCCTAGCCCAGAATCGCCGATCAAAAATGTATGGAATTGACATAAGCGTTCGATAATAATATAAAGTCGACATACGACTCATGTCATTTCAATTACATTTCGATCGGCGGACTTTCTTAAGGTATTATTCGGATCAAGGCAGCATGCAGCGGGTCGCCGCGACCCAAACAGCCACTGCTCACTATGAAGTTGTATGGAGGACTAAACAATCACGGCGACCCGCGTCGCGAGACAGAGAGACCGGTCGCCGCGTAAAATAGCATATCGATGTCCACGACCCGCGACCCGAGACTGTCGCCAAGCCGCTGCTTTTTATGTGTTTATATGGATGACATTCCGATTACCGCAACGCGCGACACGAGACCGGTGGGCGTGGCGCGGCAAATTTCGATGAGCGCGACCCTGTCGCGTCGATAGCAGCGCCGCGACAGCCGCAGGGCAGCTGTGGTAGATATTCTATCTAGAAACACGCCGATAGGTTATTAATCATATCGAAACCGAAAATAAAATGTTTCGTATAATATAAGCCATGGAGGTATCGAAGTATGTAGGTATGAACTATAATATTATTATAACAGCTACTTCTCTCATAGTAATCTATACTTCCATACTAATATTATAAAATGCGAAAGTATCTGTCTGTCTGTCTGTCACGCTCTCACGCCAAAACAACTGAGCCGATTGCAATGAAATTTTGTACACAGATAGTCTAGAGCCTGAGAAAGGACATAATCTACTTTTTAACTGGAACAGGGGGTTGGAAGGGGGGTAACGGGGGACGTGGCTTAATCTGCAATGCATTCTAAATTTTACCTCATTACACATTAAGTGACGTGCAATGAGTATATTGTAGCATCCCTCTTCGACCCGCGACGTAAAAATAGGGTCAACCTTTCTCCTCTTTTCCGGAAATGATAAAAAATACAAAATAATTTCGTCATCCTCTTCATCTGCCAACAGTTTTTGGATAATTTCTTCCCTTAATACTAAATTCCCTGCCATAATATTGTAAAATAATTCACAATTATTGTTTTGTTTACACTCGTAGTTATGGTGGAAAAATGGTCAAAGCATTTCAAACTATGTTGCGATCTACAATTTTGTGATATTGTGCGCAGGCACAATATCACAAAATTGTAGATCGCAACATAGTTTGAAATGCTACCTAGTTACGTAGTTAATAATGTTGCATTTTGTTCAAATGTACTTATTTACGCGGCGCACTTGCATGCCGCGGGTCTCTGCGGCAAGCGACGTGGTTATTATAAGTATACTTAGTGACTTAGACAAAAATGATAGCTATAATCATATCAATAAAGTATCATTTTAATTAAATTTTTGTCGGTCGCGGACATTGGTAAGCTATTTGCAGCTGCTCCGCAGCAAGCGACCGGTCGCTCACGCGTGACGCCGTACGCTTGCCTCGCAAATCCGAATGGTACCTTTATCGACTTAAGTAAAAATAACCTTTTTTTCAGTTAGCTGCCAAATGCTACCGTGAAGTAGGTGACGATGCTCGGAAGTTTTATCTGGACCAAATATTAGAGCTAGCCACAACTGAAGGAAACGGTGACGTAGCTGCAGGTAAATAGATTTTGGCATTGGTTGTTTCCATGCAGCGTATTGTTGTTGTGCCTGTCAAATCCTATATGTGTTTTTAGTAAAATTTTCAGGTGTAGACAATAAACTGTTTTATTGAATGATTGATAGATATTTTATCGACAAATTAAAGGTCTTAGTTCATATATAAATAAGTTTTACCACCATACTGTATTTTTAATTGATTGACAAGTCGATATTAGTTTATTGTTTACCCCAGAAAATTTTACTAAAAGCACATACAGGATTTAGCAGGCGCAACGACGGTATGTTATTTCTTCATTAGTTTTTTTTTACCAAAGCAAAAGCAATTTCGTTGTGGCTGACTGTAAAATCAATTGTTAGATCAACGCCTTAAGAGTCCGGGTGCCATCGAAATTCTCATACAAACGTAATACCAAGATCATTTCCCATACGAGAATATTTACCATATTTGAGTTATTATTCAGCTTAAGATAGTAATTACCTAGGTTCCTGTACAAAGATTCAATGCAAAATATTTACATACTTACCAAAAATATGAACGTTTGTATGAGAATTTCGATGGCACCCGGACTCTTAAGGAATAACCCATGGCATGATAGAAGAATGTACCAGCTAAGTAGATTATCCTTTCATGTAACATTCCAAAGCGTTTTCACTTTGCAGGCATCAACTCATCACTAGTCCGCGCCAAGCTGGCGATATACTCGGGCGATCTGGCTACTGCCGAAGAGTGTTACGTGAAGGCAGGTCAGCCAGAGCAAGCGATCAAGATGTTCCGGCAATACAATCGCTGGACGGATGCAATAGCGCTGGCCGAGAAAACGGATAGAGCCGCTGTAGACAGCCTGAAGCAGCAGTACTTGGATTATTTGAATTCTACTGGTAAGCTACTGCCTAATCAGAGTTGGGCAAAAAGTAATTAGAATAACGATTACACAATTACAAATACATTGTAGTTGTTAATCTGATTACAAAATAATCAGATTGATGAAGTAATTGTGCACCTGAAATTAACCAGTAGTTGATTCGGATGTAATTAGAATAAATTTTAATCTAATTACAATTTATTGAGATTACTTGTAATTTAAATACATGGAATTACTTTTTTTTTTTCATAGTGATGAGTCTTAGTCCCTAGTTTAACGTCGGTGTATCCTGGAATGACAGCTCACAATAGAACTTCCCATTTCGTAAAATAATCACAAAAATTACTTATTAAACTCAGAAATAATACTTTTATACTAATAATTATTTAAATTGTGGTTCGAATAAAGGCGAATGGCAGGATCCGTACAGGATAATTTTGTTGTTGTTTTTCAACATAATTTTTACTATAAACCTATTATGGCAATTAGACTATTTATAGTCTGTCAAAAAAGTGAAGAAATTAAAAAGTGGCAGCATCGTAGTGTCATCCCTTTTTTCTTGATTTGAAAGGGATGACACTACGATGTTGCCACTTTTTTAATTTCTTCACTCTCTTGACAGACTTTAAAAACGTTTATTATGAATTATTATTAAACTCTTATTTACTTAATATATCTCATAATGAAAAGAATATATTACATAAAATCACATTACATTGTACATAATATTATGACTGTATTTTTTCCAATTTTTTCCATCGATATTTTTTCTTGTCATGGCATTTGGCAATCAGTTATTGAGGCCATTTATAAAGAAGAAGAAGAAGACAGATGGAGAAAATCATAAACTTGAGAAAATCTCAAATCTCAATAATCTCCACTAATCTCAACTTGAACCAAAGATTAAGAAACCTGTAGTAGTTATAATATTATTCTCTTTGTATGAAACCACTAATCAACATTCAACACAATCAACGTTCTGGACTTATGGAGTTGTGACTTGTGATTGTGAGTTATTTTCTGTTGTTTTCAAATTGAGAACTGAGAAGGTCTGCCTTATGCGACGAGAGTAAAGATCTTGTGAATATTATTCGACTGTGGATATATCCTGGATATTATGTAAGTAGTTTACTGTATATGTAATATATTTTACGTGTTAGCCTAACCATGAACTTTTTATTAAGTTTTAAGTGTTGAAATGTTTTCCTTTCATTTTAAACCATGAAACTAATCTAGCAAAGTACCTATTATTAAGGAAAAAGTAGGTAATAATTAACAATACAGAAGTATTGTTAATTATTACCTTCTATTATTATTATAATTACTATTATTGATTAGAAAATCACTATCATTATTTCCAGATTACACCTACTGATCATATTTGGCATGCATGCTGGCAACTTGCTTCAGCAGTTGGCCATCATAATATCTGTGTTGTATCATGTGGATTATCCATAGTAAGAACAAATCAATGCAGAATTTTAATTGAAGGGGCAAATGAAGACCAACAAAGAGTGGCTTTTATAGTATCTTCTTGGATTCAAGCACGAGAGGTAAACAAACAACCAAACAAATCTTTATTTTCACATAAATTTTTACAGGATATTCTTACACAATCATTTATTTCCTCAGCGTGATACAGGAGGATAAGGTCATATATTCCAGAAGCTGATGAAAGACCCCAACTAAATATTGTGTTGTTCAATATAAGAAGAGCAGCTGAAACACCAGGACATTGCATTTTTCAAGAATGCATGAATCCTGAACAAAATGTTGTGCCTCGAGTTACCTATGCCTGTGTTGTGTTGTTGTGCTTCAAGCTAAAATAAAGACCTGCCATTGTTCTGGAAAAACTTATTTTGTATTTATTGTAACTGAAAGAAACATGAATGGTCAGGTCGCTATCAAAAACTATTGCTGTAACTGCATTGTAGGCTTAAGAACAGTGGGATGCTGTTTAAGAGCTTCATTTGATACCTAAGCTATGCTCGCCATGAGGTTACTCCTGCCCTGCCCCTATCTTAGATAAAGTTGTAATAAGAAAAAATTTATTATTAAGTTATAAATTATGATAAAGTTTTTCTTAAAAATAAAGTGTTTTATTACCTGTGTATTTAGTACTTATATCTTAATGCCTGCACCCGAACCTTTTGTAATCTACAAACGTAGTGAACAAGCACAAAACAGCATAATTTGATTATGGGTAAGGAAATGCTTGAGCAGCTCCGTAGTCTACAAAAATTGAAAAAACTGGAAGAATTCCAAATGCCTTGCCGAGCTTAAAGAGTGAGATCTAAAAACAAAGGGATTATGGTGTCCTGCAGACCAAGAGGAATTTTTGTGTTCAGCTCTCTCACTTGACATACAAAACACAACAGCTGAAGCTGTCATTTAACGCTATTTTTATGAGAGTGTAGTATTTCCCCGGTTACGGATGTCCATTTTAACTGCAGGTCTAGCAGCTTGGCACTACCACTATTAAACTTCATAATTAAGTATTTAATTGTTGCCCTTTGCTTTTATACTGTACCTAAAGTTATGTCCAAGTTCATCCCACTGAGTGGATACCATCCTCATCTCAAATTATCTTCGAACAGTTATTATGTAGAACGGTAAAAATATGTAAAGTGGGTAAGTACATTGAATTTATGAATTTAATTATTTTTAAAACATTAATTAAGTATTTACCTTTTTACGAAAACTATAAGCACTGATACACACTGTAGGTCAATGTTGTTTTTTTAATAATATTGTAATATGTAATATAATTAGGTAAGTAAGTATAAGTAATAATATCATAGCAGCTGTAGGTACATAACCTCAAAATTTCAAACAATAAAACTGGCTACTACTTTTATGTCCCAAGTTTTAAAATCTATAAGTAAGTAAGTACTTACCTACTTAAAATATTTAAATATACTTATTATTAATTATAAATGCGAAAGTGTGAAACGCCTAAACCACAGAAAGAAAAGGCTTTTTCTTGGTTAAGTAAATGTTTTTATTTTTCTTAGAGAATGTCGTACTTCATGTTGTATTACCTATTTGTATGATATTATAAATTATTATTTTCATTTTCCACTTATTATCATTCTTCTTATATCTACACATTCACTTATTACTTATATCTACACATATTTACCTACTTAATGCTTTATTTATACCTACAGTAATTCCCTAAAAATAATACCTCTAGATAGTAGATACCTACTCTGTTTTTAACTCCTGACACTGTACCTAATAATATTAGAGTAATTAGTCGAAACCAAAGTACTTATTCAATTACAAAAGAACTTAATTTCAAATTAATTAGATTTCTTTCAAATTGGAATAAATAGGAATCGATTGCTTTGTGTAATTCTATATTTAAATTTGAAAGTAAGTAGGTATTTGAACTACAATGGCTGCGTTCCAGATGACGTTAATTTTGACCAAAACGCTCAAAACGTCCCCTTCTGCCGTTCCCTTTGGCGACCGGGGTCGTTTTGATCGCGGCTATGACGTCACTCATGACGTCATCATTTTCGCTCAAAACGACCCTCGACGAAGATGGGTCAAAGTGGGCGTTCTAGTTTTTTTTTAAATTTTAACGTAACTATATCGCTAAAGTCATGTTCGGAAAGTTTTCAGGAGAGAGTAGAGACAAAAAAACTTTATGTTATTTCATTACAAATAATATTTATATCACTTAAATAAATTAAATAACATTTAATGAAATATTTTGATTGGAAAATAAATTGTTTTAAATGAAAGGTCAAATGATTTCTTATAAAATATTATAATAATTAATACTAATTTTCATCTCTCCTATACCTGTTGATTTATTCGTACTTGACTAAACATTATGCGGTATTGTTACCTAACGTTTATATGTATATTGTGACAATTATAGTCAATATTCAAAGTACCTATGTGGATTTGTTATTAAAATATGATTCAATGTGAAAACTCAAATATAATAAAAGTTTAACTATATTAAAATATGATTACTTAAGTAAAAAAATGTAATACTAAAAACCAAACAAATATAATATTATGTATTTTATTTGTAAAATAAATTATGTATTTTATTTGTAAAATAAATGTAACTATAAACAATAAAATTACTTTTATTTACGACTTGAAGAAAAGGATCATAATATCCAAGTTCGGTTCATTGTACCTATGTATAAAAAAAATTATAGTTCTATTTTTAAACTTTTCTCAAAACGCTCAAAACGATCCATAATCCGTTCCACTTGGGTTTGTATCGCTGACGCTCACATGCTAATGGAACGGGAAAAACTACGGTCTTGAGCGTGAGCGTTTCTAACGTCATCTGGAACGCGGGGAATGTAATTAGAATAAAATGTATTCTAATTAGTTTTCAATTAGATTGCTAATTAGATTAACCAGTATTTCAATTACTTATGCCCAACTCTGTGCCTAATAGATATGCCTAAGACCTCTCAATCAAGTTTCGATAGATCATTGCTTGGGTTCATTATAGTTAATGAAATAGTCATGGGCTTAGGTCCAATTTCACCAACGTCTGTTAGTTTTAATGGCTTGTTAAATGACATTTCTTCTCTTTCATTAGTATGAAAAACGAAAGAGATAACGTGATACTAATTCGAGCATTAACTTTAACAGGCTTTGGAGAAATTGGTCCTTATTTTAATAGGTAGCTCGAATGTCACTTTGAGTACAGAGTACAGACACACGTGCTCAAGCGCATTGTAACAGCTAGCGATCAAAATGATATATTTGGAGACAACATAATGTTGCCTGCTTTTCTTTAGCTTTACTATTATAAAATATATTATTATATCCGCTTACAGATTGATAAAGTTTAGAACATATTTTGTGGTTATTTTCTATAGGTCGTTCAGGCGAGGCGGGCGCGGCGCTTCTATCAAACGGTGACGCGCGCGGCGCCGTCCGCGTGTGGCTACGGGGTGGTCGCGCGCGCCGCGCTGCCACCGCCCTGCTGCAGCGACCTGACTTGCTGCGCGACACGACGTTGCTGCACGATGTGAAGGATCGTTTGATACAGGTAATACTGTAGTATTAAATCTTTACATAGCTCGTGGATACATAATATAATCCCATGACTATCCCAGCAAACGTCTAAACGTATATATTATATTAATAAACGTAATAAACGTATATGGGCCGAAAAAGTCTGAACATCTGCTTTACCTAATATTATTATTTATTACGTTTAGTACACCAAGTTTTACTATCTATTTTAAATATTAAGTAATGTCTACTTCGTCCAATCTTACATTTATACAAGTAAAATACTTGTAATTTTTTTAGTTAACCATTTATATATTGTTGTTGATTTTACTGTAGGTTTTTGGTGAAAATTCATGTCCAGCATTAACAAAACACAACCTTTTTGCGCGATTACCTTTATGTTTACAAACAGAGTGGAAATAGTGCAAAGATATTGTGTTTTATTTATGTTTATTGTTGACTATTTACTTGAGTAAAAGATTACCTGTTTCAATTTCGGTAGTAAATGAGCTTATAATATTAGGAAGAATGGTGGGAGCTGGCGGGCGAGCTGGCGGAGCGGACGGGCGACAGCGCAGCTGCTGTGGACTATTACGCAAAGGGCAACAACTACTCGAAAGCGGTGCAGCTAGCGAGAGAGGTGAGAGAAGAAACGAGTTACTAAGCTATATCGATGCGATATGTAGGTTTGTAAAATAAAATATATTTTACTCAGCTTACGCTGTATCTTTTCTTTAATTTGTTTTGGCTAAAAGGAGACTTGTGTTTGTAAAGTCATATTGATTTCAAAACTTACACAAAAAAAACTTTTAAAAGCAAATACTGGTTGTTTATTGTGACGCTTCTAAGGTAGACAGAGATTTATATTCTTTTTTTTTCTACATTATTATTATACCCACATGTCATCAGGCGTGCCCACACGAGGTGACTCGTCTGGAGGGGGAGTGGGGGGCTTGGCTGGCGAGCTCGCGACAGCCGGGTGCCGCCGTGCCGCACCTCATAGAGGCGGGCCGCACCGCAGCCGCGCTCAGCGCCGCCCTCGCCGCGCACCACTATAGCCGCGCGTTGCAGATATTGCAGGTAAGGTGACTTGTATTTTCACCTATGTTATTCACAGCTTTAATGTGGCGTGTGCCACTTTGAGTTACCGCTGTTTTGCATCGAGGCAAGCGTGTTGATGTCATGTTGCTAAAAGATAATTTTACGACTGAAATACAGCCTTGATATAATTTATTAAGAGGAATAACAAAAGAATATCATCATTTGCCGCTATTTTCTAAAGCCCGTTGTGTTTTTAGGTCATTGATGATAAAGAATCTATAAAGGAAGAATGTAAGCAGCTGGGAGATCATTTCATATCAGTTAAAGTAAGTATTAATTTGCGAAGTGATGAGCTAGCTACTTCGAAAAAACTTCTAAGAACGCTACGTGTTAACAAATCAACTTAAAATAATGTAATTACAGCCTATAAAATAAAATATTGCTATTGATTGACAATAATGAGTACTTACTGCTTATTATGTTATTGTAATTTGTAAGTCAGTTTTAAACTGCTGCCATTAAAACCCTTTACAAGGATTGGGAGACAGCAGAGAAGGTGTTAACATCGTGCGGCATGACAGAGCGGTGCGTACGCGCGTACAACTCAGCGGGGCGTCTCGCAGACGGGCTGCGTTTAGCCGCGCGACTGTCGCCCGACACCACGCGCGACATCTACGCGCCGCTCGCCGCGCAGCTGCGCCAAGACGGACAGCTGCGTAAAGCTGAGCAGATATACGTGGGATTGGGAGATGTCGATGAGGCGATATCTATGTATAAGGTAAGATGTAAACTGTCAATACTGAAAATATATCATTATAATATTATCTTAAAAAGGCCAAATATTGCACCTTGTGGGTTTTGATCTAAAAATCAGACAAAGACGCAGCTAGGTTCATGGTTTTTTATTATTTTCTTTATTTAATTCATTCTTAATTCTAAAACGAATAAGTTAACATATTATGTATTTTAATAATTTTATTATAATATATGATTTTAATAAATAGTTTAACATATCTCTTGAAGGAAGCAAAACAGTACGATTCCATGCTACGACTCGTGGCTGCTCACCGTAGCGCACTGCTGGAGGCGACGCGCAAGCACGTGGCGCAGGCGCTGCAGGCCTCTGGCGACCTGCGCGCCGCAGAGAACTACTACATACAAGCCGGTAATTATGAGACCAAATAAAAAGGACAACCTATAGTTGTTATTGATAATACTGTTCTGATCAATATCAAACCTCCGCTTTCGCAGATGCAAAAAGGGAAAGACTAAAAAAATTACAATGCATTATTTTCGACAGGCTTTAGTCAATAATAAATAAGATAACTTTAAATTACACATCATTGAGGCTAGAGTTACGATACAAAACGGGCACTAGAAGGTTTACTTAATTGTAAACTGCGCTAAATATATAATAATAATAATTTAACACATACCCTCCAAAAACACAGAAGTAATAATCTTACGATAAGTGATTGACACAGGTGACTGGAAGAGTGCGATCGCAATGTACGGCGGGGCGGGTCAGTGGGAGGCGGCGGAGCGCGTGGCGCGCGCGCACGCACCCGCCACGGTCGCGCAGCAGACGGCGCTGCAGTGGGCCGCCACACTGCCGCCCGCGCCCGCCGCTCGTCTGCTCGCTGCGCGCGGGCTTGCCGCTGTTGGTGTGAGATGGGCCCTCCAGGCGCAGAGGTTTGATTCATTTTCATGTATTTTAAAATGCTGTCATAATGCTTATTTATTTATTTATTTGTTTTATTTATATCACACGGAAAATTTACAGCTACGTAATATCGGTGGCAGTTTTATGTATAATTATTATCAGAAAGTCAATTACAAGTTTTCTCCTCTAAGAAACAGATAAAATTAAATACATGATATTGTAAACGGTCTTAAAATTAGATACAGAAATGTTTTAAAATAAGATATTTACATAACAAAAACAAGTATAAGTTATGTTCTTCAAGTCTTCAATAGAACATATTACATGTCAAAAATACAAAAGTGTAGTCACTAATAATCACTTTTAACCATAAAACTTTGCAATATTTAAGATATTTGCGATATCTTTTTACATGAAATCAATTCAATTAAAGGCATGGTAAAAATACCGCATCTTCCTCATTGTACCTAGATGGGACATCGCTAACGAGCTGAGTGATCTTGGCGGCGGGGTTTCGCGTCGCGAGGTCGCGCGGCACGAGGCGGCGGCGCTGGCGGCGGACAGCCCCGAGGCGGCGGCGGCGGCGTTCGTGCGGGCCGGCGCGCCTGACGACGCCGTCCGCGTGTGGCTCGCACGCGGTGATCATCAACGTGCGCTCGCAACAGCTGAGAAGCACGCGCCGCATATGGTAATTTTAAAATAACAATGTTTAGGAGGCCTGGATTTATTATTTAGTTATTTGTTTTTTTTTTACTTTGTACACTATACGGGATTTGTAAAAAAAAAAACAAAAAAGATCATTTTTGTAATTAATAATTTAACTTTAATACATGTCATATTAATGTTTTTAAGGTGGAAGAAGTGCTGGTAGAAGGCGCGCGCGCGGCGGCGGAGCGCGGTGACCTGCAGGAGTTCGAGACGCTCATGATCCGCGCCAACCGCCCGCGAGAGGTCGTGCAGCATTACAAGGATTTAGGTTCGATCGCGTTTTTTATTTTCATTTTTTTTTAAGAAAATCATAAAAAAAATACAAAAAAAGTAGACTTCACGCATCGCTTGTTTAATTTGAGAAATTTATGGTATTGTGCAATTTGAGAAATTAATATACTTGAATTACGGGTCATCTTTATTAACATTTTATTTTACTTTCGTAAATTCTTTCAAATCAAATGTGTTGTCTAATTGGTAGATGCTAAATACTTGTACTGCACGCGCTCTAAACAAAATATTATGATTATTCTTTGTATTAAATACAGGGCACGACGTTTTCGTCATCTTTGCGGAACAATTTTTAGACTTTTAAGATTGACAAGTTATCGTTTTTAGAGTTCTGTACCCAAAGAGTAAGAACGGGACCCTATTACTGAGAATTCGATGTTTGTCCGTCTGTCTGTCCGTCTGTCTGTCTATCTCCAGGCCGTAACTCAATAACCGCTATAGTTAGACTTCGGAACCCTTCGTGCGCGAGTACGACTCGCACTTGGCTGATTATTTAAATTATCTTTTTTTTTATTTCTAGAACACTGTTACGTTTGTAAATAATTATTTCACAGAGTTATATGAGGAGGCGTCTCGCGTGGCCCGCGAGTACGTACCGGACGGCGGGGAGGGGGTGCCGCCCGCTGTTCCGCCGCTGCTGCAGCGCGCCGCTGACCTGGCTGACAGGTCTGTCTTGTTAATGTGTCAAAATAGTCAGTATTTGTTACTTGTTGTTAGCGACGCATGTGAATTTTTGACCTTAGTTGTGGTGTTCTAGAGACTGATGAGAGAGGTAGATTTTAAATAACGTAGATTCATTTTCCCAGACCTACCAGAAGTAGTTATAAAAATAATAGAAGTTTCAAGTATTACAAAAATAGTGGCGGTTTGATATTTCATAAATATATGGGAGTATAATAATATATTATAATAGAATACATTTTTATGAGAGAAAAAATAATTAGAACTCTTTTGAACTGCAATGTAAAACAAAAACTTATTTGAATCAGGGAGGAGTGGAGCGATGCGGTGCGTGCGTTATGCGGCGCGGCGCGTGCGGGCGCAGCGGGCGGCGCGGCGAAGTTGGCGGAGCGTGCGGCGCTGCGGGCGGCGCGACTGGCCCGCGACCGTCTGCGCGGGCAAGCGCGTGCTACTGCCGCCGCTATGCTTGCTGATTCGTGCGTTTTATTTCAATACTATTAGATTTTTTTTATTCAGGAGGGAAAATGCATTACGCAATACGCACCCTCCATATAAAGGGAAATTAGTTTGCGTTTGATCTTTTTTGTAATTTAAATTTTAAAGGAATTTGTTCAGAAGTTCAGATCGATCATCCTGCTGATAGTGTCGGCAACCGCCGTTTTTCAAACATAAAATTATGTTCCATAGCTAAAAAAGGAAATTTTAGCAATTTAAGCATGGTCTATAGCACTAGCCTATACTGCAGGTATATACTCTGACATTTGCGTTATAATGCCTATTGTAAACTAAGTATATCTTTTGCTGGGTATTTTTTATATTTCACGTGATTCCAGTTTTGCTGAGATCGGCCAAGCTGACGTAGGAGAGCAACTCAGAGCAGCCCTATTAGAAGATATGGACGAGGAAGGAGTCGGTAATTTCATTATTATTATTAAAAAAAAAAAACTGCACACAGCACACTTGATACAGGAGTATTTTATCGCATTTATTACAGAACATTACATAAGTTTTGTTTCCGTTCTTAAAATTTAGAAAACCGTATCTGAAGGTAAGATGGCAAAAAATCTGAAAGTGTTATCGCTGTAAGTTAAATTTCAGATTATAAGTAAGTAATTAAAAAATGCTAAAATTGTTGGATAAATCTTTTGACCTTACCCAGCATCAGGTACGTCAGCGGATTACGACGAAGAAGAGGAGGCGGCGAGCGAGGCGGGTGAGGCGACTGATGCGGGTGACGCGAGCGAGTTGACCGCGCTCGAGCAGCTCGCCCGCAGCGGACAGTGGCAGCGCTGCCTCGCGCACGCCGCCCACCGCGCGCCGCACTACGCGCTCAGATACGTCGCGCATCTGTTCAAGACACACTCTGTATTTACTCACTTCTATATTTTCTGGTGCCTTTGCGTGAAATATCTTTAGGCATAAAGTTCGCTTTGAATATTTGCATAAAATATTTAAACATGATTATAAATATTTATAACAATTACACTTTTTTGGAAAATATGAAACATTATATTTATTTATTTTTTGTCTGTACACTTGCGCAGCTACTTTCGTTTTTATAGTTGCGCATTTAAAGAAAGAAATAACAACAAACTTACCTACCTCATTATAAAGTTTGGTGGCATAAAAATTATAAGTCTGAAACAGTGTGACCTTAAATTGCTATAAGTAGTTTATTGCCTGTTTTTTTAAGAAAATAAAACAGTGGTTTTCCTTACAGCGTACTGAGGGTCTCGACATAGAGAGCACAGAAGTACCCGAAGCGTTGTCTGCAGCGCTTGAAGCGCTGCGTCAGTATATATTATTATCGCAAGCATCACTCGGCCAGGGCGACGCGACGCTCGCTCGTGCGGTGGCGGGCGAGTTGCTCGTGCGAGTGTCCGCCGCGCCTAAAGCGGTCGCCGCGCTGCAGGATGCCGCCGCGGTGCTGCTCGCGATAGGCGCTGATGATAGGATACTTCAGGTGGTTATAGGACAGATTATTATAAGTTTTTAGGTTACTATAGAATAAAGAACCAAAACTATAAAACTATACAGGATGTAACAAAACTAAGTGATAATACTTAAGGATATGTACGTGTTCCTTGTAGTGAGTTCACGGTGAAAGTAGCAGCGCTGAAAGGCATTTCTTTTTTCACTTTTGTATGGAGAAACTCGTTACGCTGGGGCGCGCTGGCCCATACAAAAGCCCATACCAAAATATAGGTCAGTTAACTAATGCTGGCACGATCAACACATTTACACATTGCGCTTGTGTAGTGTCTGTGAATAAGGGCGCGGCGTGACGTCGTACTGCAATTACTGCATACGCATAATGAAAAGTCTGCCCGTCTCTCTCGCGCGCGATCTATAATTTTTATTGGAACGGCGGAACATTTGATGCGTATGGCACGTCTACCTCAGTTTAAATAGAAGTTTTTGTTTACCCTGTTGCTACTGTAGCGCCACCCTAATTTAACGCATTTCAGCGGACACTTTTTACATAGAGAGATAGTTCTCCTCCATCTACACTCCATACCGGTAAAATACACATTTTTGACAAGTATTGTAGAATTTGTAGAGCATGTTTTTTGACGGAGTTAATTTTCCCTAGTTTTTATTATTCGTAGGTATTGCATTACTTTAATTTACGATCTTAATTGAGTAAAAAAAATATTTAAACGTGATTATAAATTTGCAGGCCATAACTTTATTGATGGCGTTGCACGTTCCTCAAGTGTCGGCGAAGGCGGCACGCGCGCTGCCGCGCTACACGGACATCATTGTCGCTGATATCGGTAAGTTTTCATGTTATACTGGGGACACAATACTAAGGGCCTGGAAAGTGGTGAAACAGGCCCTAACTAGGGGTTTGTACTCTGTAGGTGTAATCAGTAATCACACCTACAGAATAGAATGGTCCAGTGCCCACGGGCAATCACTCGGTATCTGTAGGAGCTGCTTACTCGACTACACCCTTTTTGTGTAATGATAGAATATGATTGTTGAATTAAAAGTCCTTGATATAAAATGATAATATATTGATTGAATGCTAATGCTAGTAAATGAGTGCGCGATTGATGACGGCTAGTAGCGAACTGCCCGAGAGTATGCACTTGCCGGGACTACGGGAAAATTATGTAGGATCAGCAATGTACGTGCTAGCTCGTACATGCTCCCGGGCCACAAGATGATGATGGTGATACAAGGTGATAGTAAATAGGTCCTTAAACTAACTTAATGCTAATACATTATTTGTCGTCGATTGACACAAAAGAGTGAAGTACGGGCGAAGTGCCCCGACTTTGCCTGCTAGGGCCACACACTTTGTTATCACTACGAGTAATAGTTTGCACTTTCTCAAGACACTGATCACTTTTTGATTGCTGAGGCATCACTATAATATTTCCGCGAGAAGTCATCTCTATTCCTTCAGCCTTCCTTTGCATTGGAGGTGGTGCTCTTACAACAAACGCTTTCCATTTCCATAGTAACAATGATCCAATAATCAATATTAACGCTGCAATGACATAAATAGCGGTATAATGATGAATGTCATGATACGAAAAGCTTTCCAGTGTTGGATTGTTCTGCTTTAAATCGTCTAGTTGCTTCTGTAAGGCATGTAACTGTTCTCTCTGTTCAGCTGACTCGTTATAATTAACTTCTGGTGATGATTCAGAGAACGACATGTTAAAAAGATGATTGATCGGAGCGATATCCCCGAAGGAAACCTGAGGGTTTACGTGTAACATACTTTGTGCGTCTTCTTTATGCGAGTGAACAGAAAAGTCCTTTGACTTAATCAAGCATCCTTGTTTGACGCTAAACAATCCTGACTGTGATAATTGTGCAGAGCTTATTTCATCGTCGCAAAGTATGTTTAAGGAGCAGTAGTCACAACAGAAATAGAAATATGTATTGATCCTGTGAGTGTCGATCCACATGTTATCACACCCATCGATGCTGTATAGACAACTTTTAGTCACTTTGTTTCTTCTGCATAAACTCTCGTTACCTTTAAGTTGATATTCCGCTTTACTGACGCGACATAACATATTTTCTGAATGTTGATTGAAACAAAGGAGCAACTCCGTTTCTGTCATGGTAATGAAAGTGTCCTTCTTCAAATTAATTGCTAAATATTTCCCAATGGGAGTGATGCTTTTCATCGCGTTATTTGCTTTACGGGGGATAGGATACAATTCGTACAACTCGTACGAGTCGCTGGCTATCAACGGGATAGTTATTTCAAATAACATATAATTAATGCTTATACGCGTTCTAACTTTAAGCAAGTGATATAATTGAGTTAAATCGGCATAAAAAGGAATAGCTAGATCTTTAGATAGTAAGGATGATATTTTCTGTAATTCTAATTTAAGCTGATCCGGTGTTAATATGTGAATATTAAATTTTCCATCGTACACATTAGTGATTGTATCCAGTAAATTGTTTTGTATGTAAGTTAAATGATGTATCAAGTTACTAGTCGTTATAGATGATAGGATAAAATCAGTTATATAGGACACATTTTGTATATTATCTTTTAAAACGCTTACAAAGCTATCGATGGCACCTATTTTCTTAAAAATAGACTTGTGTTGATTTTCCATTACAGACTCACTTCTTTTGATATAATTAAATTCTGCCTCCACTAAAGAGGTCTGATTCTTCCATAAAGAAGCTAAATGATTTTGATTCTGATGTATTATATTTATATCATGCTCGTATTTATCCGCAAAATTTTGATCTAAAATGCCAAATAAACTGTTCGCGATGTATCCTACGCCGTTAATAAGTCCCCGTCGTTGTCTGGTGCGCGCTACAAAATGTTGATTAATTAATAAGCTATTATAGTACTGCAGCTCATTAAAGGAGTGATTTAATTGTAACAAGATACTGGCGCAATATGATACAGAGCTTATCTCCGCGCACGCTTTCTCGAGATAAACAATATGCTTTTTGCACGCCGCGATGCCTTCCCAGAACGGCTTCATATCGTAGTAGACGACCAGGCGCCAATCGTCTCTAATTACATGCATGTTACTTATTTTATCAAAGTAGAGACCTTTAGTGTTTAAAGGAGTATCATTAAAAAATGAGCCTTGGGAAGAAGCAATAAGGGTCATAAAAAATAACAAAACAGCTGATATGATAGTAGGCAAATTATAGCGTTTTCTGGTGCTCCTTTTTGGTCTCTCCTCTATTTTTTGAGCTCGTTGCTCTGATGGATTGATAGAATTCGATTGATCACTTTGAGATTCTCTAACAGGTAGAATTGATAATTTTATTACAGGACGTTTCATGTAACCGTTCTTTGTTTTTAAGGTAACGACTCGAACGTACCCGTCGCTACCTGGGTGCAGTTCCACGACTCTACCTAACGCCCATTTGCCTGCTGGCAGGTTGTTGTCGTGGATGATAACCACATCATCAATTTTAATATTTTGCAAGGACTGCTGCCATTTACTGCGCGCTGATAAATTTACTAAATATTCGTGCTGCCACCTTTTCCACACGTCGTGAAAAATCTTTTGTGTAAAGTACCACCGAGTTCTTAAATCCTGTTCAGTTTCGTAAATTGTTAAGATCGGACTGGATGAAAGAAAATGAGACGGAGTTAAATAATTTAGGTCATCCGGGTCCTCGGTCATGGGACACAGAGGCCGGGAGTTGAGACATGCCTCCAGCTGGGTACAGAGAGTATAGTACTCCTCGTACGTCAACCTTTGGTCACCTATCACTCGTTTTAGGTGGTGCTTAAAGCTCTTGACCGCCGCTTCGCAGAGACCGCTGGCCTGTGGCCATGATGGGGCATTGAAATGCCAGCTTATACCCATTTCGGCAATTTCACTATAAAATGTATCATTAAATATTTTCTGCAACTCCGCGTATTCCTGCTGAAGTACCTTGCTGGCACCTAAGAAATTTGTACCGTTATCGCTAAAGATTTTGCTAGGTGTCCCTCTGCGAGCGGACATTCGGCGTAAAGCGGCTAAAAATGTCGAGGTGGTAAGGTCTGATACGACCTCGAGATGTACGGCCTTAGTTGCCATACATACAAAAACTGCAACGTAACCTTTACTGCTTTTAATTCCACGGCCTTTGCTACTCTTTATCATGATATGTCCGGTGTAATCCACCCCTACCGATTGAAAAGGTCTACAAGGGTTAACTCTAGCTGCGGGCAAGTCACCCATTAATTGCTGATGCTTGCTAGGGCTGTGTCTCCTACACGTGATACATAGCCTAAGGCGTTTTTTGGTAGCCCTATTGCCACCTATGACCCAATACTTCTTACGTATGAATGCGGACGTAAGACGAGGTCCACCGTGAAAGGTGAGCTCGTGGGCCTGGTCAATTATTAGATCTGCTAAGCGACTCTGATTGTGTATTATAATAGGATTTTTCATTTCGGGGTCTAAATTGGCATGTTTCAGCCGACCGCCTACTCTCAAAAGATTATTTTCATCTAAGAAAGGATTAAGACTTATAATTGTGCTACTAGATGAAATTTTCTTGTCATGCTTTAAATTATCAATTTCTTTGTTAAAACTTAAATATTGTATATTTCTTATGATAATGTTTTTTGCTTTGCTTAGCTCTGATAATGATAGGTGCTTTGCTTTTGTTTGTTGTTTTTTGCTTGATGTAAATCTTAACATATATGCTACTATTCTAACAACCTTAGCTAGAGAACTATGTTTTATAAGTAATTGTAATATGATGCAATTGTCACGATATTCCTGTGTGACCAAGTTTACTAATGCGGAAACTTTAAGCTCTTGATCGGTAAAATATGTTTGATCTGTATGATCATGTTTAAAATTAGGAAGCCAGTTTGGACCCCGCCACCAGACAGGGTGGTCAATTAACTGAGACACATTCAGGCCACGACTTGCTGAGTCGGCTGGATTTTCTTCGGACTTAACATATCGCCAACATTCCGGTGGCATGATTGATGTGATTTCGTGAACTCTATTAGCCACGAAAACATTCCAACGAGTAGGGTTTCCATTTAACCAGCCTAAAACTATCATAGAGTCGACCCAACCGTATGTTTTTATGTCGTAACTGCTAAGACAATTTTTAACCTTATTTATTAATTTTGATAGTAAAAGTGCCCCGCACAACTCTAATCGAGGTAATGATACTGTTTTGCTACTCGGCACGAGCCTCGTCTTGCCTACTAATAATGCTATACGGGACCCTTCGGCCCGGTTGATACGACAATATACTACACCTGCGTACGCCTTTGTTGACGCATCACAGAAACCGTGTAACTCGATGCATTCGTTTTCTGTTGTACCTATCCACCGCGGTATATTTATTTTATTTATGTTACATAAATCGACCTTGATTTTAACCCACTCCGCATAAATATCGGCAGGTAGCTCGTCATCCCATTTGAGGCCTGCTAGCCATGTTTTTTGGAAAATGATTTTTAGTTTTGTCGATACGGGTGAGAGCCATCCTAGAGGGTCAAATAATTTGGAAACTTCTGAAAGTAATAACCGTTTTGTTGTTTTTCTAGAAATGTTAGAGTCGATCTTTGATTGAAAAGAAAAATTATCATGATTTGGGTTCCAACCTAACCCTAAAATTTTGCTCTGCTCTTGCTTAAAAAAGAAACCAGGAGTGGTTTCTGTATCGACATCTACTAATAATTCGGGTACATTTGACTTCCATTTGCGAAGGTGGAATCCTCCCGATTGTAACAATTTGATAAGGTCCAGCTGCAGCTTCCTCGCTACTGATAAATTATGATGACCGTGCACTAAATCGTCCATATAAAAGGAATCCATAAGAACAGACAGAGTCGCGCTGTTTAAGTAGTTTGATTTTTCGTCTGACGCTAGCCTTTTTAACGTCATCATCGCGAGGAACGGTGCGGCCTTGGTACCGTACGTCACCGTTTGTAACTGATACTCTTTGATAGGTTCGTGTGGAGCGTCTCTCCACACGATTTTTTGATACTTTTGATCATCATCATGGACCCTTATCATTCTAAACATTTTCTCGATGTCAGCAGTAAATCCGAATTGAAATTGTCTCCATTTAATGATAAGAGACTGGAGATCCTGCTGTAGATTGGGCCCGGACAGCATTAAATCATTAATACTTAAGCCCGAAGTAGTTTTACACGATGCATTGAAAACTACCCTAAAGCGTGTGCTCGTAGAGTCATCACGCTGAATACCGTGATGAGTGTTAAAATATGATGAAATAGAATTATCTGTTGACGGTACCATATGACCTAATTCTCGATATTCCTCCATAAATTTTTTATATTCCTGATGCATGTTACAGTTTTTCTTAAATTTTTTCTCCAAAGATAGAAACTGAGCCACGGCTTTGGGTTTTGACAACCCTAGCTTGTTTTCAAAATCGTCCTCGAAGGGCAACCTAACGACATAACGACCGTCTTTTTGGCGCGTCGTAGTCTCATTATAATAATCTAAACATTTTTGATCGCTAACTGATAACTTTGAAGTTTCGGAAATATCTTCAATTTCCCAAAACTTTTCTATTTGACTTAAATCGGTTAAAACTACATTGCATTGAATAGTTTTTACGTTCCCTGTGAGAATCCAACCTAATGATGTGTTTTGGGCAATAGGCGTAAGATTATCTACCTTAAGCATACCGTCTAATAAAATAAGAGCGTATATGTCGGCTCCTAGCAACAGATCCACTGGGCGGCTTACGTTAAATTTAGGATCGGCTAACGAAATGTTCTGTAAAAATGGCCATGTTGGCTTATCGAATGAAAAACTAGGTAAATTTTTAACCAGACTCCGCATAATCAGCACGTCCGTTTCAAATTTAAAATCGTTATTTATTGCTGCACAATTAAGAGAAATAACACCCTTACAGCTGCTTTCCTTGGCTCCGACACCAGATACAACACCCTTGCATCTCTTTCGAGGCAAGTTCAGCAGTTGAGCTGCATGCTCAGTAATTAGAGATATTTGGGAACCTTGATCTATTAGAGCACGCAATTGAACGTATGTACCGTCTAATTTTTGCACGTTGATGATGGCTGTGGCCAAAAGGATTTCTGGAATCCCACGCTGTAAAGATACGTGAGAGTTGTGAGAGTTTACTTGCGCTGGCTCGTATTTCGAAACCGTCGGTTGCGCTTGCGCATAAGCTTCGTGCAAAAGAGTGTTATGCTTTTCATTGCATTGTCTGCAACGTTTAGTAGAAAAGCAAGCCTTATTGTTATGAGAATAAAGGCAGTTTTGACATATGTCATGCTGTTTGACGATTTTGCGCTTTAGGTAATGTGGCATATCGATAAAGCGCTGGCAACTAAAAAGAGCGTGATCGCTCGTGTTACATACTGGACATTTATACAATTTCACCGTTGAAGCACTTTTATCCTGGGAAAAAGATTGCGATACCTTGTTTTGCGTTGGGAAAGATTGTTTTATGTTGTAGTTTTTATGCATGTTATATTTAGAATTATGTACAAATGTATTCTTGTTAGTAGGTGTCACAAAACGATTAAACGATTTTGATGGACTATTATCATATTTACGTTTAGAGGACTCTAAAGTAGTAAACTTACTCTCTAAAAATTTTAAAAAATCTTCAAGATTTGGTAATTCACGCGGATTTTTTACCGACGTCAAATATTCGCTATGCAACTGGCCCGTGTTCGTCGAGGCCTCGCTTCGGACGGTGGGGCGCGTGTCTTTGTCAACGAGAGGCTCACACGTCACAATCGTTTGTTGTACCGCCGGGTGCGCGAGGCATGTAATGCAAAGAAATGGCGTCACTCGTGGACCAGGCGTGGCCGCGTCTATGCTCGACAATCTGATGGAGGGCCAGTTCATCACTTTCGCACCGAGTCAGATATTTTTCGTGTCTTTGGGTCTATGTAACTCTGTAATAAAAGATTTGTTTTACTTAATACTTATATTTTCTAGAATAAGTCTACAATATGTGTGTTGCTGTTACACTAGTTATAATGGATCTGATACTGGGAAATGGATGCTTACATTCTATAAAAAATTTACTTATTTTTTAAGAAGGTGTACAATCAAAATTTTACATATAATATACAAATATCCTATTATTTTTTATATTTATTATTTAATCACACAAACTATTACTAATTATAACATAATATTATGTGAAATATTAGTTCCTATTCTATACACAGATTTCTTCACATTTTATATCACACTAGTTACCTTCATTGATATTATTTATTCAATTTATACATATTATATTGAACAATTTCTTTTTACTACTTTACTTTTTTTTAATTTTGCTAACATCAATACTTTAAATGGTTAACAAACAAAAGAAACTTTTTACAGTAGGGTTTTTTAATGCAGGGTCTTTAGGAACTAGACATGACGAGTTTACTGTCATGATGGAACGTCTGTCAGTTGACATTATGGCTATAAATGAGACCTGGCTTAGAGAAGGTGAAGATGGAAAGGCACCTACCATTCATGGATACAAATTAAAACACCTTCCACGACCCATCAACATCCGCGGTGGTCGTGGTGGAGGGGTTGGCTTTTATATTAGGCAAGGTGTTAATGCACGACTGATCACCACTCCAGAGACACCATCTGTGGAGCAAATGTGGCTGAGTCTTAAAATTAATCAGTTTAAAATTGCAGTTGGGACAGCATACCGGCCACCCTGGATGGACGTTAATCTTTTTATTGATGCATTGACTTCATCTTGGTGTTCTTTAGCCACTTTTGACTTCATTATTTTAACAGGGGACTTTAATATCAACATGCTATTACCTGCTGATAATAGAACAAAATTACTGACTCAATTTCTGGATTCTCTGCACATCAACCAAGCTGTTACGGAGCCCACACACTTTACAGAGCATTCGGAAACACTGATTGACGTGGTTTGTACTAATGCGGCTGTGCGTTCTGTCTCAGTCAACCACATTCCTGACTTAGGCAATCACGCAGTAGTCACAGCAGAGTTCAACTTTAAGAAGTCCAAGCAAACACCTCTTGTGACCTCCTTCAGACCATTCAAGGACATTTTGTTAGATGCTTTTAGCTGTGACTTAGACAGTATAGATTGGTCATATATACAAAACATGAATGATGTCAATGCAATGGTCACTGAATTTAACAGACTAGTTATCTCTCTTTTTGACCTTCATGCCCCAGTCAAAAGGGTCACAATAAAAAAACAATCCCCCCCTTGGCTGACTGATACTGTGAGACAAATGATGGCGCTCAGAGACAAGAGTTTTTCCAAATGGAAAATTACTAAAAACATTGCTCATAGAAAAACTTATAAAGATCTAAAATCCCTAGTAAAATCGGCTATTCATTCTGAAAAATGTGCGTATTTTAGTAAAAATATTAATCAAAACATAAATAAACCAAAAATTCTATGGAAAAATATTAAAAATAATTTGAATCTGTCCAAACCCCATGAATCTTTTTTACCTGACTCCTGTAATGATCCCAATGCCCTGAATCAACATTTTCTTAATGTACCTGGTAATTCCTCTGATTGTTTATCCTTAACGACCCATTATCAGTCATGCACACTAGGTAACGCCAGATTTAATTTCTCCCCTGTTTCAGAAAGTACTGTTTTAAAAATAGTACAAGGTCTCAAATCAAATTCCATTGGTGTTGACAATATATCTTTACAGATGTTGACCCTGACCTTACCTAACACCCTAAGTGTCATTACTAACATAGTTAATAATTCAATACTAACCTCTACCTTCCCCGCTAGCTGGAAAACAGCTTTGATAAAACCTATACCTAAGAAACCCAACCCTACTTCCCCTAGTGAACTCCGGCCCATCAGTATCTTACCCTGCCTCTCAAAAATAGTGGAGAAAGCTGTATATAACCAGGTTGTTAATTATCTTGAGGCAAATGGAATTCTACCTAAATTTCAATCTGGTTTTAGACAGAAGCACAGTACAATCACAGCTCTTCTGGATGTGATAGACAATATTATTTCTGCTCAAGATCTAGGCATGGGTACCATCTTAGTTTTACTAGACTATTCCAGGGCGTTCGATACTGTTAATATACCACTTCTTCTCTCAAAACTGTCTTATTATGGTTTTGAACCATCTGCTGTCCAATGGTTCCGTAGTTACCTAACAGGTAGGTCACAAATGGTAGAAATCACAGCTAGTAATGGTACTAAGACTCACTCTGATTGTGCGGAAGTAAATCAAGGAGTACCCCAGGGGTCTATACTGGGCCCTTTGTTATTTGTTCTATTTAGTGCAGACTTGCCTCAAAAAGTGGTTCATTGTAAGCACCACATGTATGCGGACGATACACAAATTTACCTCAGTTTTGACCCACAGGATACAGAGGCAGCTGTTAAAAAGCTGAATGCCGATTTAGAGCGTATATCGGAATGGTCTAAATCTTGCGGATTGGTCCTTAATCCAACTAAGACCAAATTTATGATTTTAGGCTCTAAGAAACAGGTTGCTGATATTATAGATAAACAACCAGCTATATCGATATCTGGAGAAAAGATTGAACGCGTAAATGTTGCTCGTAATCTAGGGGTTGTAATGGATTCGCATCTGAAATTCGAACAACACATACTAGAGGTTGTCAGCACCTGTTTCTTCCGTCTCAAAAATCTCTACAATTTTAGGCCATATCTCAGTGAGGACATGCGAATCAGACTCTGTGAGACACTTGTGCTATCGAAGTTGAACTATGCGGACACTGTTATAGGTCAAAACTTACTTGCCAGAACTGAAAAGCTAGTGCAGAGAGTCCAGAATGCTTGTGTACGCTTTTGTTTTACAGTTCCTTCTCGCGCTCATGTGACACCTTTTATTAATGATGCGAACCTTCTCAAGATGAAGGAGCGCAGGAAACTACACTTTGCGTCACTGCTTTTCGACATCATAATCACTCGTACACCTTCTTATCTATATGAGAAACTCTCTTGGGCCAGTGACTTTAGTAAACGAACCAGAGCCTCCCAGTATCAAATCACAACACCACGGCACAGGACTTCAGCATTCCGTGGCTCGTTTAAGTACGCTGCCTCCCGCTGTTGGAATAATCTTCCGCCTCCTTTTAGGGCGCTGAAATCAAAAAACTCATTCAGTCGTCACTATAGAACTCACCTGCTTAAGACTCAAAAAGAAAATATAATATAACATACCTGAGGTTTATGCACCACGATCTGCAACTAAGGTTATCCAACGGCGCGGGCGGTACGAACTTTCCTTTTCGTTGTGCGTGTTTAGTGATTATGTTTGTCCAGTGTCCACCCATTACTGTTCCAATTTCTCATTCTTGTGTTGTAAATAGTTAATATTAGACCAAACTAGATTTAAAACAACAAATTATAAGCCACGTCACAATCGATAAAATTATCCATGTGTTTTTCCCACCATAGATTATATTATTATGTTATGCCTTTCTTGTCAAACTATTTTTTTTTTTTTTCTTTTGTATTTTAATTGGCAATAATCTTAGTTCTTATGCTTGTACACCTGTCACGTATCTTTATTTATAGTAAGTAATGTTATTTCTTTGTTCTTTCTTTTTTCTGTCTATTATTTTTACTGTTGTAGCTGTTGTAGTCATAATTATTTATTGTTTATCCCTGCATGTTATGTTGTGAAGTCACTCTTTGGCCCCTGCAGAATACCAGTGCAGCAAGCTTGCTTGCTGCGTATAGCTGAGCTGGGGCCAATTTTTGACATCACATAACATATACCTATAATTATAATTGTACATAGCTTAAGTCCTTTTAATTTTTTATTTTCTATTCTGTATATGTTGTGTGTTGGAATAAATAAACGTATTCTATTCTATTCTATTATTCTATTCAACTCTGAATCTAATTTTTGCGACAAAAGATATACTAATAAAGGATCCCAGGATGCGATATCAATTTCTATGTTTTTGATAGCGTTTAAAGTTTCTAAAGCGGTATCGTGAATACGTTTAACATGATTTATTGATAAATGATGAGCTACTGGCATATTAAGTAAAATATCAACGTGAGAGTTAAAAATCATTCTTTTGTTATTGTACCTTTGATTTAAAATATTCCAACACGTAGTGTAATTATCTGAGGAAATATTAAGATGCTGGATGAGGCTCGCTGCCTCCCCCCTAACTTTAGTTTTTAAGAACTGCATTTTTTGTGCACTAGACAATGACGGGTTACTATGAATCGTCTCTGTAAATAAATCTTTAAAAGAAGTCCACTGATTATAAGTGCCATTGAAAACTGGTATTTCTATTTGAGGGGTAACCTGCTCCCTATGAGAAGTTGACCATAACTTCCGGTTGATAGCCTTGACTACGTCATTGTACTCTGTTTCTGTCTGATAATATGTTTGCTCATATTCCGAATTCCTACCCCCTAGCTCACCGTCTAACTCCCAGTGTAGAGTGTCTATTGCTGTCCAGCGAGACTGAATATTCCGGAGTAAATGATCAAATTCCCATTTTTCGGAGATTAAATCAAGAACGATGTTTGCTATAGTGTGTCGAAAAGCCTTAAAATTACTGTTCTGACGTCTTAATAATTCGTCTGTTTTGCTGTTGGTACCGTGAGACTGAGTGCCGGGCAACGGTGATGGCTGGCGGGACGCTGCTGCGTCTGCCAGAGGTGTCGCAGGCCTAATTAGCGGGGTGGACGGGCCAGCCCTCGCCGGAGCCAGCGGCTGATAATTTGCTATGGCAGATCGAATCTGCTGAAATCTCTCTTTTGCCGTCTCGAATTGATTGTTCTTAAAATAAGTAAACGACTGGGCATACTCATACGTACTCAATTTTTTATGGTTAATTTCGATTTCTGCCCAGTATTGATCTAAGGCGTCTAATTTCGCCTGAATGTAGTCCGGCGTCTTTCGGTCGGCGCCATCCTTCTTGAAATTAGTGTATGATTGCTCTACACGCGTCACCAGCTGCTGCTGGTTCGCCAATAGTTCCTCCACACTCGACATGGTTTGAATCGAGAAATGTGGTGTAAAATTAGAAAGATCTTACTTGAAATGCTTGATTACTGCTAGATGCTACGCTGCTGTGCTGCTGTGCTGACTGCTGTTGCTGGCTGCTGATGTTCACTGATGATAGGCACTGATAGTTCTGATAGTCACTGATAAAAGTCCTCACACGCGTATGATCCTGCTTTTGACCAAAACGCGGAAGGTCACAAAGCTCGAAGGACCAAAAAAGGGATGTAGGAGCTGCTTACTCGACTACACCCTTTTTGTGTAATGATAGAATATGATTGTTGAATTAAAAGTCCTTGATATAAAATGATAATATATTGATTGAATGCTAATGCTAGTAAATGAGTGCGCGATTGATGACGGCTAGTAGCGAACTGCCCGAGAGTATGCACTTGCCGGGACTACGGGAAAATTATGTAGGATCAGCAATGTACGTGCTAGCTCGTACAGTATCACTACATATTATAAAACAAAGTCGCTTTTTTCCCTCCCTGATTCAAGAGGAAGGTTTATAAGTATACTAACACGACGCTAATAAGCTCCATGTATACAAAAAGAAATACTGTTATTGTTGGGGTTTCTAATGTGATGTCGTAAATTTAAGTTTATGTACCTGGTTAAAGAAATTATATAAATAACGAGCTTTTGCCCGCGGCTTCGCTCGCGTTAAGAAGTATTATTATATACAAACTTTCATCCCCTATTTGAACCCCTTGGGGCCGTATATATATATATATATATATATATATATATATATATATATATATATATATATATATATATATATATATATATATATATATATATATATATATATATATATATATATAGAAGATAGAAGAAGAAGATAATAGATAATATGTATACTTTTTTTACGGCTAATAGTAAGGCTGAAAGTTGTATTAGCAAACTATTCATTTTGATCGTCATTGTATCATATTATAATAAAAATCTTAAATACAGTTTATATTTTATGTAAGTACACAATACAGTAACAAATGATAAAAAAAAACATTTGCTTTTTTATGACTCATCTTAGCTTTCGTTAAACTTCCTACCATTGTTTTTGTATTGTTTTCTCATCAATATTGTACCCATTATATTTCGTTGACCTAAACAACGTTGTTATTTTATCACATTCTTTTCGAATTGACTTTATTCCAATGGTAAAGTTTATCTGGTGATTGAAAAATGAGCACTTACTATACAATTATAATAAATTACAAGACCACAGCAACTAATTTTTCCCCATTGATTGGGCACCAGTCACGTATCTGGCAACCCGATTATCTGCGCACACAACAATATTTGTGCATTGTTTTACACACACTACAATATTGAGGTGCCGCATTCGGGAATCTGTGTTTTCTATACAGCGCGGTATCTAGTCGAGCGCGCGCGCGACACCAATCATTTATCTAAGAAAATAATATTCAAATGCAATCAGTAGAGCAACATTACTTTTGTCAGCGTTCTACATGTGCGGTATGAGTGTACGCGGGGAGGCTGGAGGCGCGCGCGAGGCGTTTGTGCTGCTCAACCACTGCCTCGACCTCGCCGAGGCCGCCGACGACGACAGCGCACACATGATAGACTACACAGACTTCGGTATGTCAGTACTAGTATTAAGCCGGCTGTACACATTGGGCCAACTCATTAAGCCTGCGCATTGGGCCAACGTGTAGAGTACGGAATGACGTTCCTAACTTATGGGCAAGTAGGTCTCTCTACATGTTGGCCCAATGCGTTGGCCCAATTTGTAAAGCGGGCTTTATTGATGCGCGAGTGTGATTGTCCACACTGTCTGCGACCACAATTTTGAGAGAGGAGTTATCCATGTGACGACTTCTCCAGAAACTAACGTAGGCTATAAAAATATAATTATCCAGAATGCACGGACTGGCCGCGCACGCCGCTGCTGCTGGGTGCGGCGAGCGTCCGTGGCGCGCCGCTCGACACCGTGCGCGACTGGGTGCTCGCTGTGTCCATGGACCAGGCCGTTGACCAAGTGCGTGATACTTATTAAGTTTTTTACACACATATACATTTTTAACAATTTTGACCATAATTATAAAACTCATCACGACTCACGGAGTCTGGAGTATTTAGTCATGAGAAATATTAGGTACTTACGGTCAAAACTATTAAAAATATATTACATCACAATATAGTTCTGTACCATATTTACTTTAAATTAATGGATATTTGAAATATTAGGTTTTAATAACAAAACTAGTAATTACTTTATATTGACTATGAACTATACCACTATAACTACCACTTCCTACTATAGTTTGTGCGTTTTATGATGATATGCGTGACACATTATAATTGACAATAGTAGGGAAGTTACCTAACAAAAATTAATCGATAGTTTAAAAATATCGAATCACTTCGTAAAGGAATTGCAATCGAAATTATCGATTTCGTACTGACAATTTCAGTGGTGCCGGCGATTTAGGATGGCCGCCCTTTTTTATCGATTTGATTTCGATTCAACAGTGTCAATCTCTATTGACATAGGTTCCGTTTCATGCATCTGACAATGTTCAAATGTTTTCGTAACAATAATTTTATACTCTTATTTCACAGTTAGTAATATAATTTTATATTAATAACTAATAAGTTAGCATTTATCCACTTTTTATTTTTATTCATTTACAATTATAGAAAACATTTGGTTTTGTAGATGGAATATAATTTATTATTAATATAATATATAATATAATTTATTATTAATATAATAAATATACAAAATAATTTTTGTTTTTTTTTTGTTTTCTTGTAAAAAAAAACGTAGCAAGGAATATGAGAACTGTTACCCATATCATCTTAGAACGCACAAACTATATAATATTATAAAGGCGAAAGTTTGTTTGGATGTATGGATGTTTGTTACTCTTTCACGCAAAAACTACTGAATGGATTTTATTGAAACTTTGCGATAATATAGCTTATACATCAGAATAATACATAGGTAACAATTTTAACCGACTTTCAAAATGGAGGGGGTGTTATGTTCGTTTTTTTATGTTCAACGCTTACTCCGCCGTTTGGTAACTGATTTTCAAAATTTTTCTTTTGGTGTATAGGGTATCATCCCAATTTGGTATTATATTCACAAAAGTGGTGACCCGATCAAGGGGTCCATAAGTAATCGAGGGAACTCCTCAAAATTTCTATTGAAACATATGGTGACTTCGGTTTCGTGAGAAGTATTCTGAGCATATTATGCTACCAACAAGTAAGATTTAGCACCGAGGTACACTATGGTTCGGAAGATGCTGAGATATCTCCTGATTCTTATAAATATGAGTTTAGGAGTTTCGGCGTTGTTTTAAGAACGGAAAGCATATGCTACTAAGCAAATAACATTCATCATCATCATCATCATCAATTCATCACTACCATTATATACCATGCATCGTCCCACGATTATGAGCCTATTATGACCCTGTTATTGGTACTTTTCATAGTCTTTTAGATCAAGACTCGAGTTTGTCAAGCGATTTAAAAAATCTATACTTTAATATTATAAAACTGACGAGTTTTTTTGCTTGAACACGCTAATCTCAGGAACTACAGGTTCGATTTAAAAATAAATTTCAGTGTTAGATAGCGCATTTATCGGGTAAGGCTATATATTATCACACTAAGACTAATAGGACCGAATAAACAGAGGAAAATGTGGAAAAAACGAGGAAAATGTTAGAAAGGGTTTTTCTCACGAACTACTGGAGCAATTTTTATGGCAATATTTAGCACAGATATAAAGTAGACCACGTGAAGGGACATATGCTATTTTTTTTGGGAAAATGTACGGTTTCCGTAAAATTCCTAATTTACGCGGGCGAAGCCGTGCGGGACATCTAGTTACATGATATAAGACTGATAGTAGGCAGTAGCTGTAATCCTAATCCTGCACTTAATTTGTTACTTAATATTCAGAAACTTGTAGAATATAATTTGGTTCTTCCAATGCACAAGATGCCATAACTGATTAAAAAAACTATAGTAAGTAGTAACTCGCATGTTACAATACGATTTACTTAATTTATTAATGACTTAAGCGGTATTTAGACGTTGCCGGTTGACGAGCGCGGGCGGTACGCGGCGAGTGTATCGAGCGGCGAACAGTGCTGCGTGCTGACAGGATATCCGCTTGGCTCGCGGCTTGTCACTTTTGCTAATGGTAAGCTTGCTACGATGTCTTCTTAGAAAGTGTTATAGGTCTACAAGAATCTGATGGCAATTTTTGACAGCAGATTTTCAAAAAATATCCTTGATCACTGGATAATTTTTTATATTTGCATGTTTTACACCCAAAATATGCCGCTAAAGGAATAAACATTTTCATCCTTTGAAAATGTTTTATTCCTATTACCCCGGTATTGCTAGAGTCAATTTATTTTCTCACTTTTTGCCATCAGATTCTGGTAGACACATAATCGATTCTACAAATTTTCAGAAGGGTTTACAAGTAAGCTTTAAATTTTTAAATTACAATACAACGTCAATGCCCGCATTTAACTTAAATTTAACTTGCATCGGTATTCGATCTTAACATCATGCAGGAATTTTTAGTACTAAATGGTATTAGCTATTGCACGCAATATTATAGCACGACCACTAGCACTAGATAGTGCTAGTGCTAGTGGTGAAGCTAGTGCTTCAGGAATGAGTTTTGTCTGTACAAAAATCTGTCGTTTTACCTCTACGATAGGCTAGTAAATGTATCGTAGGGACCGAATGCCAATTTTATTAGTCTCTTTTTCTATTCTTTCGAAGAAATTAACAATTTACATAATAAGCTTGATATTGTTTTCAGGGCGCTGTGCTAACCGCGAGTCGTGGTCTCGCGCGGCGCACGCGGCCCGCTCGGCGCCGCTCGCCGCCGCGCTCGTGCGGCACGTCGACGCCTGGTGCGGGCAGAGTGACTTCGCGCATGTGTAGGTAGCATTATGTTGATTTTGTAGTTATTCAGCATTTGAATTTTCACTAACTGTTATTACAAGTTTTGGAAAATGTGACGTCACTTTTTCTGTGTGATACATTTCTTGGTAGTCACTATGAATTTTGGAAAAGTAAAAACAATGTAATGATTAATTAAAAAAATAGTTGAAAATACACAATTTGTAAATTATATCTTACCAAAATACTCATGTGCGGTGGTTTCATTAAAGTTGAAAGAAGTGTTATTTAATCTTCTGAATGTTTGAATTAAGTTTTAACCCATAAGATCCGGAATAATCGGATCGATAATGGGATCCTCTAAGGCTGCAAATGATGCACCTCTCCTGCCTCAAGCTCTCAATATTACCGCTTCGATGCACCGTACGTGCGGTCATTTAGGGGCCCATTTAAAAGGTTGGCGAATGGCGAGTCACCGTCTGCCAACTTTATTATGTAACATGTTTCCACGTTATTTCGGCAGACGCCATAGTCCTTCCAAAGTCCCAGTTACCCATTCCACTAGTAACTCACCCCATAGCCCGGTTTCCAGTATCATTAATTATTCTAGTATCTATTCTCTGCAATAGTCCTACACTGGCAGCTGGCTCTCCTTGGATGTACTCTCAGGGCCAAGACAAATCTTATAGTATCACTCATGCTTAAATCCGTCAAATTTACTAAAAGAAAAGATTTTTTGGAAAATATTTCCTTTTACCCATAATATATTCCTAAGGCCCTAGTCTACACGTATTCTTTATATGGCTTCTTTATATAATTACCGTTAATAAATTTTAATATTAAGTGACTTTTGATTGATTGATTAAATACTGACAATGAACTTTAATTTCTTAGCTTTAGTCATTGCTGAGAAAAATCGATATCGCTACAGCCAAATTATAAAGGCGTCGACTTTACTTAACAATAACAAATATACTATTTAAAATTTAAATACCTAAAAGTTTTATTTTTTTTAATAATTTTGATTTTATTTCCACTACCTACTTTTCTATCAGTAAAGTTGAAAATCATTTTGTGTCGTTGATATTTGCAGATTTATAATAACTAGACATCAGATTATATGCATTTGCATACTGCAAATGCATATGCATATAATGTCACTTTTTAGGCGATAGTGCATATTTTGGCAATTTTTCGTTGATAGTGCATATTTCGGTAGTTTAACTTCCATGGGCATTAAGATTGCAATCGGAAAATGTTGGTAGAAAATTATTATTGGCGTATAATAAATAAATAAAAAGTCTTTATTTCAAGAAATTAAAAATCCTGGATTTTATGAAATTATAAAAATTGACGCTTTTATTAATGTCACTACCGGAAAAGTCTTCAAAAAAAGAATAAATTTTAATATTAAGTGACTTTTGATTGTGCATATTTTGTGCATATTTCGACCATTTTTCGTGCATATTTGCATTGATATTTCGGCACTTTGATCGTGCATATAATCCGATGTCATTAATAACTTAGGAATTCGTAGACATGTGAACACATCTTTATGATTATGAGATGTTCGTCCCTTTAATTAATGAAGTTAAATCTATGAAATCAAATAATTTTTTACTTTTATAAGTAGTGCAACAATAAAAATGTTTAAATAAAAGATGTTTGTGTTATAAAAACTTCTTTAAATATGTTAAATATTACTTACTCATGTAAAAAAATGAAAAATAACCTAGTGGGTAGGTCACATAGTCACACTATGGATTAAAAATAATTGCTACTCTTGTTGATCCTTGAAATTATCTAAATTTTTTTTAATAAACAATTAAATATGCATTTCACTAGATTAAATAAACGAAGAAATCCATTTATTGCTGTATTTTTTTGTATTAAATTATATTTTACATTTAGTCGCACAACGAAATCTGTATCGTCGAAAGTTCGATTTTGTTTCAATAATATCAGAATAATATAACGTTTTCAGCGTTCTTTTTAACTTATTCCATTAGTTCAATATTTTTCCTTGTATATGACATTCAAATAAAGGTAAATAAATGACCTTAAAAAATATAGACATATTTTTGCAAGGGTACACGTTTTTTTGAAAATGCCCTTGACATATGAATTTTGTACAATAATGATTTCACAATGCTTGCACTGGTAGTCAGACGTTGATTAATAATTTTTCCGAAGTTAGATGCTGCCAATAAATTTCGGCAAAGTTCTAGCCATTCGCTGCTATCTCTTTGTAAGATTTTCTCTCCTTTGATTTGAGCTTGTTCGAAATCAGTCTTTTCCAAATTTTAAGAAGGTATTTTTGGCCATCTCGAACGCTTCTTGTGCCATGCCCGGTTTTTGATAGGTATCTACCTACTCCATTATTTTTATCCATAACATATTTTTGATTGTGGACTTCTACTAAAAGGTATTTTTGTAAATAATCGTTCTTTTGGTATTGTATGCCACGACAGCAGCCGCACACCTGGATTGGTAAATTCTTCTTTGAATTAAATTTTTTCGTTTGCCACCTACAAATTTTGCTATTATACTAATAAACTGTTCGATAGGATTACTGTCACTGTCATAAATTAAACTACAGGATTTTATTGCTACTAAACCAATTGTGTTTTGTATTTTAGCCGAAAATTATGAGTTTTTTACTTTTTCTACTAAATCCTCACTTTTTTTTCACTACTACAATAATATTCTTGGCATTTATTGTTGTGATGGCCAAATGAATGGTTATATGAGTTTATTTATTCTCGCACTTAGTTCTCCATTATCGTTCTTATGTTTTTTAATCGCTGAACAAATTACTTTTCGAATAGTTAATATTCGTTGAGTGCTTAGCATTTTTCTCATATTTAAAGAATATTTCGTGTCTTTGCTAAGAGAAGCTATAATTTTTTGCATATATTACGGAGAATGTGATTCAGTATATTCTATTTTTTCTACTCTCAGGCTCTTATACGGCCTAGCTTCTCGGATTCTTGAATCCGTGGTAGAGTCTCCATCTGCTATAATCCGTCCATGTATTAGGTTATACTCGTACATGTCTATAGAATGTTTGAACCCTTCTGCGATTATTTGGGTCTCCGTGTTGGTAGAAGGACCCGTATAATTTTTATAGCATACATGTTCTTTTGCGACTTCACTTTGTTTTGTGCACGGCTGCAGATTGAACGAATTGGAACGGATGGGGCGGATTTTGTTTTTACCCCTAAAAATAAAGCTTCTCCATATTTCCTCCCAATGATGGCTGCTGCTCCTCCTGAAAGCGCAGAATAATTGGTTTTGTTTAGACCAGCAGCCATCAGCAATAACGTCAGTTACCGCTACACCATCATTTATTTATTTATTTATTTATTTTATGTATCTTGGCCCATATTATAAACACCTTATAGACTAACATACATACAATTAAGTATACTAAAACTAACACTAACACTAAACACGTATTGTCTGCGACGTGGGGCGCGACTGTTCGGAAGTCGTCCTCGGAACCCCCTGTAGACGACTCCAATCGGCCAGAACTTCTCCTTCTCGAAGGTCGGTAGATGATGCGTCGGGACTCTCACCACAAAGGAGCTTAAAATTCACTTTGTGGCGGGACTCGAAGCGCTCGACCCCGAAGACGAACTGGGTTTTGCTCCTGATGTTGTCCACGACCTACTCGACCGTCGTGGACCAGTTCAGCCTGGACACGTACAGCGACGTCGCGGGAGTCTCACGCCGCAACAGCTGCTTGGGTCCTTCGGGTGCGGTGCCGCGACGGTTGCGGACGACGGGTTTCTTCTTCTTCCTTTCCACTTTAATAAACCCGTCATCATCGCATTTTCGGTCCTTTTCGGAGAGACGACACTCCTTTGCAGTGGCCTCCTTTTTCCCCTTGTTTTTGGAACGCTGGGGAGGAGGCGGGGGCAGGCAGTGACACTTGCATAGTTCGGCAAGTGTCACTGCCTGCCCCCCTGCAGGCGGGGCGCCGGCGGCAGGGGCAGCGTCGGCGGCGGCGATGACGTGCGCATGCGTTGACCCGTTTGAAAGTGCTGACGGGCTGAACGTGATTACCTGCGCACCACGACGGCGAGTGACGTTGGCGGCATCAGGTGACCTACATATTGAATTACCACTCTTTTATTGTGATAATTCATTACGTAGATCGCTGATCGTAGACTCTGATGCATGCAGTTTACCTCGAACTTCGGCCAACTCTTCTTTCAGGAACCTGATGTCCTTGGCACCTCATCCGGATCCGTCTGCAAGGATATTATATCCTGCAGGCTTCTTTCTGTTCCATCCCTCCGTCGCGATGGCATATTCGCGCTCTGGCCGAGCGTCTCGTAGAGCAAATGCTGGCAAATCTCATCGCTGGTGAAGGAGGACTTGCGATCTGCATTATGCTCACCTCGTCCATTGTGTCGATGGCGTGCTGGATAAACGCCAACAACTCATTCGCTACGAGCACCATGGTGACGTGCAGCGGCAATCAGCCGCGCGATTCGCGAAAATATTAATTAATAATTAATATTTGCTGCGTGTGCATAACGTGGAGCGCGACCGTCCGTTGGCTCGACACATTACCCACGAACTTTTACCCTGCCTTCCTCGATTGGAGAACATCTTTCTCTTTCAGCCGCGACAGCCATCGTTTCACGTGCAGTTTTTCCCATTCATCGCAAACTTTATTATGATTTTTGTTGAAAAGTTGTTGTGACATAATGCGAAGATTCATGGAAGCGCATAGTCCATGAAACTGCTCCTAACCGATTCCAGCATTTGTAATACCCGATACAGCTGCTATATTGATATTAAAATTGAACTTTGGGTGGGGATCAGACGTATTTATGAAAAATGTGGCTTTACACATACCTATTACAATTTACAAGTGAATTTCAATTTAGAGCGTAAAACTATTTTCGTTTCGCTACTCGCTAGTAATATTTAGGTTAGAATGATTACATCCACATAGAGGAGCATGATTTGAAATAATTTTGAGTTTAAAAAAAATATATACTTGGTCTATTATAAGTCGCTCATTAAGGTAGTAAATATTTTCATCTGCTATTTCTTTTGAGTTCTTTGTCTTCGTCGATATTGAAAATATATGAGAAAATTTTAATTCAGATTTTGTTTTATATTTTAATACCCCAATGATCAAGATCGAGATATTTAAATCCAAAACGTAGTTTGTTTTTTTATGTAAAAATATTGATACGGTCTACGAGTGAACTAAAAAAAAATTGTTGAAAGTCGCGAGTTTCTGACTTGTTGCATATTGCCCATGAACGGCATTTCTACATCTTATGCTTTTTTATAATTTTCAAATGTTCTAGAATTCTATATCAATGTAGAATTTCAGGACTTTCGAGATTATTCGAGAAAATTATTATAACTTTCATTACAACTCATAGTACTTAATTCAAATAATTTTCATTTGTTATTGTTATTTAGTATTGAAGTATCAGGAGCACATAACGTATGAAGAGGTGTTTGCATTAAGTTTTTTCGTCTCACCCACTTATTCTAAGATTTTTTTTGTAGTGTCCCCCAATATCAGCCTTTAAACAAATAGGAATTATTTTACGTGTTTTTAAGCCATTTAAAAACTTATTTACCTATTCGGAAAGTGCACGTCAGTAGGGACATATTTCAAAAGAAGTTTTAGGGGCATGTGTCAAAAAATAAACAACAAGAGTTTGTTTATTTAATAAATATTATAGCAAATAAAATATATTTAGAAGAATAATTAACGGTATTTGGGTTAGATTTAGTTAAAAACTACTTGTGGAAAATGAATATAATCATAAAAAACTGGTTTGAAAGAATAAAACACTCAATAAGTTTCAAGGCTCAATCTACGTTAAAAGGAAATAAATTGGTGTTAGCAGGATATGTAAGGGATATAGAAGAGCTAAGAACTAATGGCAATGCTATTTAATACGAGCCAATATAATTCATTGAACATCGGTGACTTTAGCACCCTATAAAACAAGTTCAAACGTAAGTAATGAACCAACCAAAAACGTAACTAAGCATTTAGATAAAGCAAGTCTAAATATTTTTATTCATTCTTACAGATAGATAATAATGATCGGGTTGTTGCTGGAGTAAAATGCAGCTGCGTTTATAACCAGAGCAGCAAGTGCAAACATATTGCTGCTTTAATCAGTAACAAAAATATTATACTTTAAAAAAAATGTAATATTTTTAAAAATCTTGTTTTTGTTTATTTTTAACAACATTAATACTCTGGGAGAAAATCGGAGTCTATAAATTTACTAAAACACTGCAAACATTCTTCATGTTTCTGAGTCTTTGCATTAATACACTTTCAATCAATGAGTTTCTAAAATAGTAACATAGAATATCATTGCTTTCAATCACTTCAATATGAATTCTTACTCGAGCAATATCAGCGAGCAAGTCCTTTCGGTTTCCTCTTGAGAGTACTCGTTTTGTTTTGCTCAAAATGGGGGCATAATAATTTTAACTTTTTTACCCCTTTCATCTAAGACTTGCTTACTTGAAAAACCTTTTTCATTCAAACTCTATCTCCAGCTTCTAAAAGATCAGTTAAACCAGATGTAGTATCTGGTTTATCGTCATTTGTGAGTCACTGTTTCTTCCAATGATACTTTGGATTTAAATGAAATAGGTATTCTATGAAACTATCATTGCAAGTTTTGTCGTCGGGTTTTGGAGAACATGGTGGTCCATCATTCATCAACACTAAAACAGTAGTTAGGTAATCAATTAATATCTTTATAAAATGCAACTCAAATAAAATTGACTTGACTGATAATGCAATTTTAGGTTATATATCGAATCACATACTTTTTCATTTTTACAGCAGCTATCTGATCTAATTTCCAAGTGGATTTAGGAAACACATTAAATTTGTATACTGACTACCTATAATTTTTGCTGTTATTTTTGCAGTCTACGATACAAAAACCATTGAGACCAATTTCTAAAAATTTCAAAACAAGATTGACAAGTTTGTTTGACTACTAACTGAGCCCCTTTGGTTGCATATTTTTGCCACGGCAAGCGCGGCATTCGCTTTCTTTACCCCCTCCACCCACTTCGCACGCTCCGAATAAAATATTGTATTATAGTTATGTTCGCAGTCACTTAGAGTTTGCTAGTAACGTACGGTGTGGTCTACAACTCTACACAATACAAATATCACTGTGAAAGAATAGAAACACTGCAGAAAAAAATTGTTACTGTCTAGAATTTAGAATGGGTAACGTTTATCTTTATAGTAATTACGAATTGTCAATTTCTAAATATAAAATACCTCCCTTAGCCAAGCGTCACGTAGTTTGTGATGTTGGATATTTGTATAAAATAATAATATTGTAGACACAGCTGCGCTACTTAAAAATATTGAGTTTCGTGTGCCCCGGAGACAGGAAAGAATTGTAAGAAAAAGAAACCTCTTAATATTATCCCACAAATCACAATCCAGGACTTTTAATACCTACTTAGTAGTAATTCATTCATAAGACGTTCTTTCAATATTTATAAAATGTGTTTTTATGATTTAGATCTGTTTAATTGTTCTTTTAGCAAAAAGAAACAAAATGTAAGTGAAAAATTTGAAACCTTGTTTTAGATTAATGTAACTTAGTCTTTTAAAACACAATCTGTACTTATTTCTTTTAAGAGACTATTCACTTAGGTTGATGTTTACAAATTATGTACTTAGTCTCTAAGATTATTTTGTACTTATTGAAAATCTGTTTGTTCCTAAATAAAAAATAATAAACAAAATATTTTGTTTCAATTCTTGTGAATCGACAACATATGAATATGGGTAGCCTATTTGTTTTAAACTATGAAGTACCAGGAGCGTTTAACGTATGAGGCGTTGAGGTGAGAGGTGTTTGCGTTCAATATTTTCGACCTACCCACTAATTCTAATATTTTTCTTGTAGACCCCTAAATATTTTATCAGGTAGTCAGAAGAAAAATATTTATTTATCGGGAATTGGTGAGAAGAAAAAAAATATCTTTTTAATAATTTTATTCACTTACTAGATGTCCCGCGCGGCTTCGCCCGCGTAAATTAGAAATTTTACAGAAACCGTACATTTTCCCATAAAAAATATTTCCCCCGTTTTTCCCACATTTTCCTGAGTTTCTTCGGTCGTATTAGTCTTAGCGTGATAATATAATATAGGCTATAGTCTTACTTGATAAATGATCTATCTAACACTGAGATAAGTTTTTAAACGGACCTGTAGTTCCTAAGATTGACGCGTTCAAGCAAACATACTCTTCAGGTTTATAATATTAGGTAGGTATAGATTTTTTTAATTATCGCTTGATAAACTCGAGTCTCGATCTAAAAGACTATGAAATGGTATAATATGGTAGTGATGATGATGATGATGATGATGATGATGAATGAAATTTGCATAGTAGCATATGCTTTCTGTTCTTAAAACAACGCCGAAACTCCCAAACTTGTATCTATGAAGAATCAGGAGTTCTCTCAGCACCTTCCGAACCACGAATACTTCTCACGAAACCAAAGTCACCACATGTTTCCCTATAAGTTTTGAAGAGTTCCCTCGATTACTTATGGATCCTTCATCAGATCACCACTTTTGTGAATATAATACCAAATTGGGATGATACCCTATATACCAAAAGAAAAATTTTGAAAATCGGTTAACAAACGGCGGAGTAATCGTTGAATATAAGAAAACGAACATAACACTTCCCCCATTTTGAAAGTCGGTTAAAATTGTAGCCTATGTGTTATTCTGATGTATAAGCTATATTATTGTAAAGTTTCATTAAAATCCGTTCAGTAGTTTTTGCGTGAAAGAGTAACAAACATCCATACATCCACACATCCATACATCCAAACAAACTTTCGCCTTTATAATATTAGTAGGAAGTAGGATTCAGTTTTCTATGTCTCATAAGTCATAATACATAATAATCCATACCCAGGGCGGTCGTTTTGATGTCTAGCCCACCTTAAGTAATAAATAACACTTATAACGTGTGCACAACTCCCTAATGTTCGCTTTCCATGATATATAAAATATGTTTTATTCTAGAGTAATCAAATTTGAAAGCAGTTTTTAAATTACATTTATTATCACTTTTTATATATTAGCCAATGATATTGAATAAAGTTCTTACTGCGCCTGAAGAAAAAAGAAAGCAATAAAATAACATGTTAGCCCATGATATTGAATATAAAAATTACATATCATGTTATTAAATTTAATTAAAGTGCCTCTAATGAATGTGGGTACCTTTTATGTAAATATTGGCTGAACCGGATTCTGATTATGCAAAATTATTGTACTCCTTTATTTTAAGAAGTTAGTTTTCAGTTAATACACTAGCAAGATGGGATTGACATAGCCACTGTGTGTGTTAAATCCCTAAATAAAAAGAGATAAAAAAAATATTAAGTACGAACGTACATACGTACTTTCTTTCGTTTCGGACGGGCCTGGGTTAAGTGACCATTCTCCTTTGTAACATTAAATAAACCTTCGACAATAATTATTATTCATTAGCTCCAATCTTCTCTTGTAAAGGTCTGTTTTAGAGGTCAACTTGGGTAAGACCGGCATACTTTATTTGAAGTTGGCTTTGAGCTGCCCCTATTTCTTTTGTAATGACTCTAGAAATACGGTGCTCACAGTAGATATACAAAGTACACCAAACATACTAAAAACCAGATAGTGACATCTGTAAGAAGGAGGTATTGAAGAAGAAACTATGCTGTTATAATATTAAAGCCTCATTTAGTTTTTATTGATTAAAAAAAATAATTGGGTCAAGTCAAGCATTTGTTTGGGTTCAGGGCTATCAAACATTTTTTTATGACATGGGTAATCCGTAATAAAACAACGTTATAAAAGAACATATTTAATTATCTATACATATAAATAAAATTGGAGTGTGTTTGTAATACTTATTAAAAGAACCATTTTTTACCACATGCATATGAATCTATATACGATACATACACCAAAACAACATTTTTTACAATTTTTGTCTGTATGTCTGTCTGTCTGTCTGTTTGTTCCGGCTAATCTCTGAAACGGCTGGAGCTATTTTGCCGGGACTTTTTATGGTAGAATGCTGATATAGTAAGGTGTAACTTAGGCTACTTTTAAACCGACTTTCAAAAAGAAGGAGGTTATATTTTAATTTTTCATATTTGTCAGCGGACTATCCATCTATGTTATTATACTATGTTAGCGCGGAAGAAGTCGCGGGCAACAGCTAGTTTACTAATAAAGTTATGAGCCCAAAATCATAATTTTCGGTGGTGGAGGTCAGGTTTCGAGGGCACTTGTGACTTGGCCACTTTATGGGCAATACCATCTAGTAGGTTTGAAAAAGGTTGACAATATCTGATTGGAGGTAAGACCGGCATATGACGGCCTTTCTTTATTTAAGCTAGACGGATTTCCCACAATTGTATTTTTAGGTAAGAAATATTTTGCAGGTGATAATAACCAAATTAAAGTGATATTAACGAATTGAATACCAGAACTAAGTAAAAGGATCACTAAATTACTTACATAATCCAAGAAACTCCAAAAAATCCTTCGTATTGCCACTTTTTTAATTTTTTTGGCAGAGAAGATATCGTAATTTCGCTAGGTCAGGCCCTTGGAAATATAATGTAGTATATCTATGTTTAAAAAAAATAATTAATTCGGGACTTATTATCAAGTATAAAAATGATTTCTAAAATCGATAATTTTGCTTTAGTCGCCGTCTTAAATAGGGGAAAAAATAATAAATAAGACAAGAACACCAGTGTTTTTGTACATCGCTATAATAAACTCATTTGTTATCACATTTATTATAATAATATACTTTGACACACATATTTGTTACATACTAAAATTTGCACTAATCCGTTTTCGCAACTAGCTGAGAGTGATATGAATTTTTTGATAAAGGATACGTGAAAATTTTCCGCGAACATTTCAAAAATCTAAGATTTTGTTGTTTTCTTTTGCGAAAACGGAGTTTATGTTCCTTTATATTCTATGGAGACAGTAGGAAAGGTACAGCGACTTTTAACTGGGCTCAGATTTGTAGGGTATTAAGCAAATATGTGTAATTTTCATATTGGTATAATGAAGGAAGTTCATACGCAAGCTACGAGAAAATTGTACAATCAGTTGATCCATAGTCAGAAGCGACCATGCGTATTTTAGTCGCGTTTTTTTCAAACCCACCCGACAGATGACAACTTATAATAAGTATGTCAAGTAGGTTAATATTGATCAACTTAACATTTTTTACATAGTTTGTTATTTTGTCATCAATTTTATCTTAGGACTCCACGTTGGCCATGGTGAATAGCCATGATTGCCACTATAGCAGAGGTATATCGTGCATCATTCGATGTCGAGCATATTCGTTTACGATTGCTTATTATCGCCAACAGAATCAATCGTAGACGAATATGCTTGACACGTTAGTAATCATATTTCACAATCACACGTTAGTAATGGTCCATCGTTGGCCAACGTGGGGAGGCCGCATTAGGACAATGACTTATATTATTCCCCGTAGCCTCCGTACGAATGACAATATTATGTAAAATGAATTTTTGAGGCACAACAACATTTGATATACCTTATCATCTGACTTACATAGAGTATTTATTATCATTACTAATATATCGAGATAGTAAGCGTAAAGTGGTTGATCCCAACTGCCGTTGACATCTTAGGCCGCATGCACACTCTCCATGCGACTGACTTGGTGAGAGTGTGCGCTCGGCTTTACATAAATATCAATATTTACTGATCATAACGTAATACATATAAGTTTATCCATTCACAGCTTTAATAACTTCACATAATTTTTTATAATATGTATTTTTATATAATTATTATAGTTGTAAGTATTTTTATGTTCTATAATATTTTATGAGTAATAAGTGTGATAAAATTTGTAAAGGTATAACATTACTATATTTTTGTGAATTTTGTGCGTTATAGTTACAAAGGTAATGCATGACTAATATGAGAAAATAATGTACCTCTTATCGCTACAATAATAATTTTCAAACTTGCAACATAAATAAATTAGAATAACCTCATAATATATTTTATAATATAATAATATTTTGTAAAAAATGTAATAATAACCATTTGCGATATTAATGCAAACCATAATATTTGTTATAAATTATTTTTCAGGTGGAATAAATAAAATAGGTGTGCACAAGGCAGTTACTTTGGAATCACAGTCAGGAAATTATTATTATTGTATAATGTAACTTTTGATTATGTAGATATTGTATTAAAGGTGAGGTGATTGTTAGTAAAGTTTAACAAAGTAAGTTGTTCACTTGTTATTACTTCTGGAGAAAATTTCTGAGCTTTTGCCTCTAATATAATGTTATATTTTTGTTACACAGGTAATAAAATCTATTCATTTAAATTATTTAAGTAGTTGTTTTGTTACGGTGATTAATATTCACACCCAAGTTAAAGATCAATTTTATTGTTCTAAGCAGTTAAAAAAATACTAAGCGTATTTATTTGTACAGTGACTTGAAGAGTAGCAAATTTTGAAATTTTCAACTGGTGACCAAAAATGTCTAAATGTTCATCAAATACTGACTATGGGTATATTATGAGACTTCACTAGGGGGTATTACGCTATCATCTATAAAGTCCTAACAATAATTATTATTGTAAAGCGATAGAATTTTCTATATTACTTACATGTAACGAGCCAACTAAATCAGTGTAAATTCTGAGTAAAAGGTGTGTCCCACAACTGTATAACTTATTGAGAAATTGATGGGTATGGTTGTCTAAATATTTTTAAATCGATTTAAAATTTACTTAATTTTTCAATCTAGGGAGGTTAGGATTGACTAATATATTTAGTTCGAATCCTTTTTCATTCTCTTCTATTTCTATCTGATTTAGTTGGCTCTGTTGAGGGGGTGTCTGTGAAAGAGAAGACGTATTGTCAAGCGAGTTCTACGCAGTAGATTACGACAGTGTTGGAAGAACACACTTTTAATGGAATACATCGATATGTTGACTGTATAGCTAACATCGATCGAATATTAAACGACTAAGCTAGGCCAGTAATATAGCTCGTGATAGATACTACTGTGATAGATCGATCTACAATATATCGTCCAAATAATAATCGTAGTACTTAAATATAATATTATCTCATATATTTTGTTTCGTAACATTAAATATATACAAAGGTAGGTAAGATAACGAAGTGGAAATTCGTTAAGTAAATAGAATAGCAACTTCACGGAACCTGGGTTCGACGATAATATTTAACGATATCGAAAATATTCAGACAGTATCGATTACTCGATGAAGTTCTCGTCCCTGAGGGGTATAAAAGTTAGAAGTATAAAATATTCTATCACGAAAATAGTAGTGTAGAAAATTTTGAAAAAATAATTTCGTAATATTTATACAGATCGTAGACGTAGACATTCCACACAACGAAACGATTAAACGACAAACGTTGGTTTGTAGGAAAACTCACTAAAGCACAACCTTGGAAGAATAGTACCTAGACGCGCTTACTCACTAGGATCACTTATGAAAGTTAATCATATAAGGCAAAGTGTAAGTGGGGTTTAGATGTCATACAAACTTACCTCAGTATTATATAGTATTATATAGAGAATTAAACATACGTTCTACGCTAGTAGACTTGAAGTTAGTCTAGGAATGATAGATTACTACGTTAGAATATAATATACCTAATCCTAAGAACGAGCCCATCGACTGTTCGAACGAATTCTTCCTAACATCGACTGAGCTGAAAATAAAGGACACTCGAATCCCATATATTTTAATTTATCAAAGGTATAAGGTACCAATTATAAATAATTACATATTATTTTTTATTTTAATCGTAGAAAATTAATGAGCATGTATCGATTGAAAATGGAATTACAAAAGTATAAAGTTTTAAAATTTGGCTCTTCGTATATTGAATGATGGAAAATTTTATGCGGAATGATAAAAATTGTGACAAAATATCGTTGGATTCTCATTAAGTAGCTACGACAGTTCAAGATATGCTACAAAAGCGATAAGTAAGCTCCTTGTAGTGAAGTTTTTTACACGAAGACAAAATATGTTTAAATACTAACGCTGTAGATAAGCACGTTAAAACTTGTGTAGTAAACGTTATTTCGTACAGTGTAAATCTACTTTACGCGTAGCGTGAATGCTGTTTACGCCACTCCGCCTTAGCGTAATTGCCATAGCGGACACAATCTACGCCATATCGTTATTACATTCTACGCCGTATCGTTATTACACTCTACGTCGTAGCGCAGATACACTCTACGCCGTAGCGTAATTACACTCTACGTCGTAGCGCAGATACACTCTACGCCGTAGCGTAATTACACTCTACGTCGTATCGCAGATACATCTACGCCGTAGCGTAATTACACTCGTCACAGCGCGGAAACACTCTACGTCGTAATGTAGACCTACGTTACGCATTTATTTGGAATATTTCGGTAGTGAGCAATTATTGCTGAGTATATTTTTAGCAGAATGCTTTCTACTATTGTATAAAAAGTGCGCTAAATCTAAAAACATAGTTTGCACAGCATTCATATTTTAAGCTCAGTGTACTAAGTTTTATAACCTGTGGAGCACGCATACGTTTAGGGAAAGGAAAGCGATCTTTCACATTTGTGATTTGAATGTCGCTTCAAATTACAAATATGAAAGATCACTAACAACCGATAACCGTATCGGTTACACCAGAGGAAACGGGAGTATGAATGACTTAAAACCTTCAATAAACCATCGTCGAGATACTGAAGGCCTTAAAACGGCATAGCGTTGATGAATTTCAAAAAGTTGAGCGTCGCCCTTGAAGCGTGAGCGACGTAACTTCGGATGTATTTTAAAATGTGGAGCGTCGAACGTTGAGCGTAAGCGACGCAGCTTCGGATGAATTTCAAGCAGTGGAGCGTCGCACGTTGAGCGACGAAGCGTCGAGCCGTCGGGGAGCTAGTGTTGCCGCTCCGGCGACGGCTCCCTGGATCAGTCGGGCGAGTCGTCGGCGAGGGAGGTGGCGGGGAAGAGGGGGTACCAGCCGTACGTGCGCTGCGGGAGGGTCAGCTTGTCCAGGTTGATCTCGGCGCCGCCAAGCGCGAGGTTGTGCTCGAAGCCGCCGCACCGCTGCCACAGCATCACCACCAGAGTACGACCGAGAGCCTCGCTGGCCTGAAATGCGAAGTAATATGTGGTAAGCCGAAGTTTCCTAATATACTTTTGTGTATACATAGAAGAGCAGCGTGATCAAGTAAGCGTGCTTCGTGAAAATTAGGATAGAAAATTCGCCCACGTTCAATGCACCACAAAATAAAATGAAACTGAAATAAAATTGGACCTTAACTATTTCACAAGAAAATACACATTTTTTTGAAGATTTGGAATGTCCAATTGCACCAAACTGCAAATCATACAATAACGCATATTACTTGTTTTAACTATTGTTTTATGAACGGGATAGTTTTACTAAAAAATAAAAATGCATATTCGCGGCACGTCTCGTTTTTTTTCGCAACGTAACTTGCAAATTATCTACTCTAAATTGGAAGATAAGCAGTGTCAGCGTACCAACCTGGTACTTGAGCGTCTGTTTGAAGTGCGGCTCGGTGGTGCGGCGGACGACGCGCGTCTTGCGCTTGTGCAGCCACTTGTCGCCGTCGCGCAGGTAGCACTTGACGTACGAGTCCGGCACCTCCCCGTTCACGCCGTACACGCGCCGCGCGTGAGATACCTGATTATTTGGTTTATTATTTACAATTTAGGTGATATCGTTAATCATTATACATAAATGGTTCAAAAGAAGAAAGCCTAAAGCGTCAGAACTAAATAAAAAAGTAAGTGAAATTATGGTGAAGAATTATGAAAAACTGAGAAAAAGAGCCTGGGTCTAATAGCAATAAGATATTATATTGTGTGATATACTTTTGTCTTTTTGCTATTGGTCCCAATCTGCGCATCATCCTTTAGAGCGTTACACGCTTTTAGTCAATAGTTTTAATAACGTTAGGCAAATGAATATTGTACCTACCTCAGTACCTACAATGAACGAACTCACCTCGAGCTCAAGCTGTCCTTTGATCATGATGATGCTGAGGTTGATCTCGGCGTGAAGCGGCGGCAGGTGGGCGTTGCGCGGCGGCAGCTGGCCCGGGCCGAGCGGTACGTCGTCGTCGTCCGCCACCGCGTCGCACGCGCCCGCCGCCGGCACCGCCGCCCACATGCTGCCCTTGCGCCCCGTCGCCGTGCCTGCCACACACACACTCACAGCCCGCCGCGCGCGCACGACAGAAACATCCAGAGTAAACACACAATAAAGCACGTCAAACAGCATCGTGCCGATGTCAAGTATCTCAAGAACACATACTCTCAAACGAATCCTTTCCTAAACACAGAAATGAAGGAGGAAGCGGTTCAACGTGTGCAGCCAATAGTGTCGAGTTGTCTAATAGTTGCCGAAAGCGTTCTCATATCATTTAATGGTAAAGCATTCCGTATCAGCAGCCATTATCGTTAGACTATCCGAGAAGTCGAGTCGGCGGCCGCGGCCGGCCCCGATCCCGACGCGGGCGAACCCTCGTCTAAGACGTGTACGGTTAAACTGTTTACGTACTTACTCAACTACGCCTACTGACAAACTCGTATGTACAGGAATTCTAATAGAATGCGCATCGTAACAATGAGTGACATTCGCGAAAATAGTAATGAAAACCAACAATATATCCTAGACGATATAGATACCATCGAAATGAACGGACGGGCAGCCGATAGACGTTACACAGAGACAGATGAAGTGAGCGTGATCGCCCGCCGCCGGGCATGCGTCAGGACAGGACAGAACAGACACAGTGAAGTGATGAAAAGCATCGGGCGCAGCCACATTCAACGGTGCGAGCGCGCGGCCGTCGCTCAAGCAATGTATGACCCATGCTACTACTGGTCGCGGGGCCGCATCCCGCGCCCCGCCCGTCGGCCGCGTCGGTCGGGGGTGCCCGGCGCGGCCGTCGGACGCGGGCGACGGGATGCGGCGTTCGGCCGTCGGACGTCACAGGGGCTCGTGTACGAGTAGACCCGCACACGACGCCGCACGAGCGAGCACGCACGGCGCCGCGGCGGTCGCTTACCGAGGTGCTAACGATCCGTCGCTGCTGACCAAACAAGCACAACACAGTACAAGTCAGTACCCTCAAACTTCGCTTATATAGTGGTCGGGGAAGTGGGGGGGTCCGGAGTGTATAGCGTTGACGAAGTGTGGACTGTAAGCGGATCTGAGTTACGTGTGGAAGACTGAGGAACAATAAAATTGCTATTACATCCGCATTTTATTTTATTATACTAAAACACTGTAATTTATTGTGTTATTTATGTATTTATTTCGGTAGTCATGTCTACAGTATAGTGAAAAATAATTTACCATATTCCAACAGTTTGTTTAAAAGTTTTAAGATATCTTATTAGAAGCTTTATTCTTTCATATTTTATACTATTTACAAAAAATTTAGGTACGCTCGTACAGATTAATTATGGAGTAATTTTTTTTCTACTTTATAAATAGAAAAGAAAAACCAAAGTAATCGAAATACGTCAAATCTATAACGAATAGCCTACAGTTTAAAGACAATCGCACACCAGTTAGGATGTTTTCTTATTATAATTATACTGGGTGTAATTAAATGTTTCGTAAGTTTTTTAATACTTGTTAAATTAAGACATCGCATGCCAGTTATTTTAAAAATGTTAATCAGAGTTATTTACTTTATAATACTAAGTGATAATACTTTAGGGTGTGTATAATATGTCCCTTGTAGAAAGTTCACTTTTTTCAAATTAAAAAAAATGTCTGCCAGCGCTGCTACTTTCACAGTGAACTCTGTACAAAGAACATATACACACCCTAAAGTATTATCACTTAGTTTTGTTACACCCTGTATATTATAAAGTAAATAACTCTGATTAACATTTTTAAAATAACTGGCATGCGATGTCTTAATTTAATAAGTATTAAAAAACTTACGAAAGTGTCTCTCAAAATGTTAAAATATGTAAGTTTTTAGCTATGCAAGAAATGAGATTGACCCACATCTCTCTTATGAAAAGTTCAAGGTTTTCTTTATGTCTCGGGAATATTTTTATTATTGTCAATGGTTACTTATTATAACAGTAATATTTTATCATTTTGTGAGAAGAAGAAGAACACGCCCACAAAGAGTATAGCCAAAAGCGACTTACGTCGGGCGGTGGAGCCGGACAGCGAGAGAGTTCGGCCCAGTTCACCCTTGACCGCGCGCAGCGAGCGCAGGATGTCGTCAGGGTCGCGACGCACACACGACGAGCGCCGCCGCTCCGTGCGCCGCGAGCACACCTCCCCGCTGCCTTCTGCCCCGCAACCACACAATAAGGCGGGTCCACATGTATGTCATTTGCCTAATCCGATCAGCGTATCACGTATCAAGCTCCGCAAGGAGCTGTGGACGCATCGATTTACTCGGTATTCGGATCTTCCGGATGGGACGGGCCAAATCAAAATGGCGTATCGAGATTTCGTATAACGTCACCCGTCCACATAATATGCGATCATGATACGTGTCGGCGACACGGATACGATGATCGGATCTGGCAAACGATATCGGGATCCGGCTTGAGCAACCGCTCACCGGGTCCGGTGTCACCACCAATACCTTTACAGACCTTTCTCCTGCTGCTGAAAGGAGGACCTTCGGGAGCCGGGCAGGGAACGCGAGAAGTCCTTGCCCAGCTGGTACACCTCCACTTCCAACGTCTCCGACTGCGAGGAGCCGCGCCGCGAGCCCGCCACCCACGCGTGGTCCGGGTGCAACAGCGAGGCGCATTCCCCGATCGAATCCACGTCGTCTGTTCAAAATTCGAACGTTAGTAGCTGTAGTGTTAGGAAAAGAAAGTCCGACCAGCAAGGTACTCAAGCCATCGATGAACAATAAACGGCACATGCGTACTCCAGGCCAGGATTCAAACGTCGAACATGTAAGCGAGAAACGAATGAGTCGGTTACAAAAGATAGAAACAGAGGGAGACCAGTCATCGATGCGGCTGAATACCTGATACGGATCGTTGAGAGGCAAAGTCTCCCCGTCGAAGAGCTCGGGCACCTGTAAGAGATCCGCGCGGCGACGCGTTAGCCGACCGAGTGCCGCGCTCTTCGAGAGTCCACCACACTGCACGCTCTTCTGCAAATGCTTTCTCCAAGTCCATCTGAAAAAAATTAAGCCATTGCTTTAAATCCCGTTTAAAAATTTAAGATTTCAATTACTAAAATTTCTAACTTCTATGACAAGACACAAACGACTAATACTCACCGTACATTCCCCGATAAGAACTGGGTCGATGCCGGGGCAGGCATCCCATAGAGTCAGTTCCAGAGCCCTTCCAGCGAGCAAGTCAGCTGTGAGTCCGCCAAAGCCGAGAGTTGCGTTCCAGACGGGACTGCAGGATGCTGATGCGGGGTCTGTTTCTACCGGTGGGCAACTCTCACTGGAAGTATAATAAGTACATATATCATATCAAAGATATAATAATATATTCATCAGAAGTTAAATCTAGAAAACATTCAAGCGCGTAGCGTCAACTCCAATAACATTAAAATCGTTTAGAAACTCACAGCGATGGGAGTAAGCGTATTCTGGCAAACGCTTCCGGCTCATCCCCATAACCGAGCGTGTGGTCTCTCGGGGGCAGGTCGTCTGCGGCGATGAGGACCACCACCAGCTTGCGCAGCTCGCTCTCAAACCACACCTGGAGCTGCGCGCGCGCCGACGGCCGCTCTCGGTAGCGGTCCGCACGATCCTGCTCCTACACACCCACAAATATTATTGAGTTTGTGGACGGAAATGCAGCAGACGTTCTAGGACTAAATTAACCAGCCGATAAGTCTAGAATGATCTCTATCTCCCATAAGCTTTACTAGGAGCTAACGTAAACGATAGGGCGACGTTACCTACAAATAAAAACAAAACAAAGGGAATTTATCGGTTGCATAGAGTTAAATGAATATATCTCTGGGAACTCTGTCGGTCATGCAGTAGCTATCGGTCAAATCGGCAATCGTTTTCAAAAACCCCATTCACAAAAATGTAGTAATCGGTCATCACTAGAGGTAGTATTTTCCATTTCACTGGCAAAAATGTCATAAAAGCATGCGACGGGCTGAGGCATAATATCTATTAATACATAAATCGATCGAGTATGACGCTCCGGTCGCCATGCACAAAGCTGGATCATGCTAGTATCGGATCGACAAGCCGCCTTAACAAAAATCCATCACCACATACTCAACATCACCGTCTAGTGCCAGTCCTATTATATCGTTAGCGATTTTAAAGTAGAGTTAACACTATACAGCTTGCAAGTCAGTTCCTAGTAAAATGTAGTGAGAAATTTGATTTCAAGATTAGCCAAACATTACATGAGAATCCCTCGTTTCATCGGTAAGCTAGCTCGAAATATGAAATTCTAAAACACAAATCGTTCGCACGCTTCGGAATGATCTGCCGTAACTCTATAACATAATGCAGCAAGCGGTAATGGTTGTAAGTAGTTCCATAGTCGGATCGTAGTACTAAAGCTTGATGAACATAATATAGACATGATGCGCGGTATTTCGTAAACTCGGCATTGTCGTCACAACACAAAACGTCGGTGTTCGGATGAGGGCACCTCTGTGCGGTCATGCGTCGTCACTCTAGTGAACATTCAACTATAGAGGCGTATGTACATTCGTCGTGTATCGTACAAGCGGTCGGTGCGCACCAGTCGCTCAAGGGTTTGTCGAGTGGTACTCGTGCTCGAAGCACCGAGACTGAGGCCGTCTCATGTGCGGCATCACACTACTCTAATCAACAGCAAGGTTCGACATTTACTCGAGGCGCAAGGAATTGAAAAACGGACCATTGGTATTCGCCTGTCGCTGTGTCGCTCGCCTCGCCTGCTCCCTCCTCCGTTACTATCGTCTTCTTTGGGTTTAATCTACACGTAAAAAATCCTAACTACGTAGGTTTTTTGCATGCCTTGATCTGGTGCTACCGCAAAAATATATTTTGCGTATTGCTAAGAATTGGATATGGTTTAAATACATAAATATGCTTACTCAATGTAAGGTTGAGTATCGGAATTACAAAATTATGACGTGCTACTTATGATACGCTGATGTTACAAGGTCATTATAAAAGTTTCATAGTTTATTTTAGCTGACGACGCGAAGTGCTAAATATTATTGTTAAGCATTAAGTATATTTGATAATAGAAATTATAATTTAATGATCAGATTTTAAACCTTTTAAACAGACAGGCTGCACTATTTAAAATTACTTAACCGAGGGACTGAAAATGAAAAAAGCTTAAAATTTCCTAAAAGTTTTTCCCAAAATTTCACATGATGATTGACTTAAAATATTGAGTAAACAATGAATGAAATAAACATAACCAGGTTGAAATAACAGGTCTATTAGTTATATGGATTTACAAAGTCATATATAGTTTAGTTCTTAGTTATACAATAGCTACAAAATATGTTAATAGAAACATTGATTTTCTTACAACTAGGTTAACATGGAAGATTTTAAAGATGGTAAGTGCTACGGTATCACAGCAGAAATGGAGACGCGGACTGTGTATAGTGTAGGTGTTTCAACTGCAATTCCTATATTATATTTAGCTGCTTAAACAATAAATATTATGTTGTGATAGACGGCTATTATCAAATAATTTAGGCTTCGAGGGAAGAAATAGGCGTAAAAAGTCTCCCTTATAATGTAATATCTTATGTAAGCATCTGCATTAAAACGCAGAAGTTGATAATCATATCGAGTAATGAATCGGTAGAAGGCTATTACACATTGAGAAGGTTACGGCATAGTTCTTTCAAACTTTGAATTGGAAAATAATAGGATTCTAACAGGACCATAACGTTTTTTAACCTTACTTTCGTATAAACAGGGAAAGTATATATCGACTAACATATCAAAGACCCTGACGTTTTTACAATAGTACACTCAACGAGATAGTCACAAAGTCGAAGTCAGTAGGCACTGAGTGAGTCTCACCTAAGAAGAGCATATTCACAACACTTAAGTGAAATTATCGTATGGGTATTATACCGGGGTTTTCGGCAGTTTCCGCCGCGTCGGGGAAGATGGCGACTTGTCTGTGTCGGGCTCTGAAAACAAAGCAAATTAAATAAGCCAATGACCGGACGGATTCGGCGCGCGTCGTGTGTTTCCCAAACGCTATCGAAATTTGAGGTTCTATGCTATGACAACATAGAGCTTTTTTTCATATTATATTCCCACAAACTGCGTACGCGCAGAATATGCGCACGTCTGAACGCGCCCTTAGGCTTTAGCACCGAAAAGCCTAAGTAAAGGAGTCTTTCGGCTCGTTTAGAAACAGAAATGTAAACGAGCCGTAAGCCGGATTTAGATCTAGAACTTGTGATGTCTATTAGTCACTTTTATTAGGGTTGATTCAGACAGCAACGCGACGTACCATACAGTCCATGATGGTGCTGCATGGTCGGCGGCGCGTCGTCGAGGTGCGACGCGGGCTCCACCAGCAGCTCCACGCTGTCGCCGCCGCGCTCCAGCACCGCGCACACCTCCTCGAAGCTGCGCTCCGTCAGCGGCACCCCGCACCATTCTAGCACCTACAGAACATAGATGAAGTAACAATTACACGTGTGATTGTAAATTAATCGTAACGTTACGTTACGTTACCTTAGCATTACGGGTCTTGTGTGGCTTGCGTTGTTAAGTACCGTTCTGGGGGACGTGTAATTTTTTTTTGACATATATTGTGATTGACGATGATAACCGCTGGTTTCTTTATTACCGATATATGTTTATATTTATTTATGTTTATTACCCAGCTATTATTACGACACTTCTTAGGTGTTGACTTTTATAAATCATCACTAGCTATTTGACCGAGCTTTGCTCGGTATTCGATAAACATGACATTTTCTAAAAATGATTCCTAGCTAGATCGATTTATGGCCCCGAAACCTCCTATACACTAAATTTCATGAAAATCGTTGGAGCCGATTCCGAAATTCCAATTATATATAATATATATACAAGAATTGCTCGTTTAAAGATATAAGATAGGCAGCAATTCCGCCGGAGTTGAGCTAAGTTGTATTGAATGTATGAAGCTGAGCGATGTCGGGCAAATTGAGCAATTGAATTGGTTCTCACAACATTGCTAAGCTATGCTCTGGTGAAAACCCAGCCTTACTAATAAGGTAAAGTGCTAACTTTGTCCCCCTGCTGCAGGCCAGCCAAGTCAGCTGGTCCGCCGGGCACAGTCCACACGATGATGGCCTCGCGCCGCCCGCTCGCGTCCGGCTTGCCGCCCACCACGCGCATGCCAAAACCGCGCGCTGCAACAATTAGATGGTTTTCAGGCAACAAACGCAATACGTATAAATATGTTAGTAAAAATATATTAAATACAGCTAGACAACTTAAATACTAACATAGCCTAGATGCTACAGTAAATCTGTTACTAACATAGCTAATGCACAGCTTTATTGATAAACCAAAAATCCTTCAGGTTGCGGTGTTTCTTAATGTGATGCTATACATTTTTCGTCATTAATCAGCAACAACGCTTGAAAAAAAATCGAGATTGTGCCACTGCAAGAGAATTCTCTAATTGGAAAAACATACATCTATGACCCTTATCATTCGGGTCACGTCGCAGCGACACGCGGCGCGGCGTGCGGTCGTCGACGTCGTGTATCACGATTTTAATGGCCTCGGCGTCGACGGACATCTGTCGCGCGGCTGCAGCTGCGGCAGCCGCGGCTGCAGCGCTGTCGTCGCTGCGGCTCGTCAACGCTGCCATCGCGTTTAATGCCCCCGTCCGCTGCTGCAGGGCGGCAATGTCTGGCCTGCGATAACACAAACACAAACACAACAAATTAAGTCTTAATGTCTAAATACACTAGGCCGAAAAAATGCGGCCGAAGTTCGGCATCATTACGCCTGCAATGTATTTTAAATTACTGATGACTGATGAGTAACGACACACCATGCCGAAATTACGTCGCGTTATATTGTATGCGTAGCGCATTGCAAGCGTAATCATGCCGAACTTCAGCCGTGTATTTTCGGCCTCGTGTGTTTAGACACTTAAAGTACTATCAAAGTAATCGATTCATCGGTAGACAGCGGACCAAAGTAGTTCGACCGAATAATATTATCCTAATTTCTCTGATGGTACATAATGTATATTGTGCTACCATGAAAAATATTTCAGGTCCGGTCACACATCTTATGTGACTTTGCAATAAAACGTTATAATGATATCATCGGAAATAGTAGTATTATAATTTCGAATTACATATTATTAAAAAATACATAATGCAGTTTATTATTCGGAGAATGCAGTGCTAGCACGATTTTCTGGAACTTAGAAAGCGTGGATACAAAACAACTATCACACATAATTAGTTCTTATTTTGGCCACGCACCAATCCTTTATGTGGCATGTGTTCACGAGACTTTACAAAATACATTCAAACTACATAAATACATTCATTATGCTCCTTAAGGACAACCGCCTTTGATTCAGCTTCTTGAGGACAATGACTGTGAGACTCACAACTGACTCCCGCGGCGTCGCACGGGGCGCTCCTCGTCGACGCTGAGTCCGCTGATCTGCGGCGTGGGTTCCTCCACGTCCGCGCGGTACGAGCCGCGCCGCGACCCCGCCCCTACCACGTCCACTGCTGACGCTCTGCGGAAAATAATATTGTTGTTTTTGAAAGGGATTTCCACAACGATGAATGGCCAGGCTTTAAATAAGTAGAAAGTGCAAAATATGGGGACTGAATTCTAGTTGTGAAATTATAAGTTTGTGGACCATAGTTGGTCTCTGTTAAGCATTAGTGTCCTAACCCACATTTTTTTTTAATGCAGTCTTGTTCTAATTCATCTGAATAACATAACTGTATTCAAATCTCAATACGTATTTTTTTGTTGGTAGTACCACAGTAGTACACGAATGCTTAACAGCGTCCGGTTATGGATGTTGTTAGTAGATTTGCTTTGTGACTTTTATGTCACATCAAATTTGATATTGAGTGAATAAATACTTCACAATGGGAATATTGTTGTCTCAAAACAATGGAAAGGAACTATCTCATCAACAAAATTACCGATTTTTATCTCCTATTCAAAACATAACAATATAGAAAGAATGACACGTTTTCAAAAATGGAGCTAAAATACAGCCCACCGCAAGGCAAAAGAGTAAATTTTAATTTTCCTATTTTTTTGGAGGGTCGTTTGCGGGAGACAAAAGAGAATAGGCAATAAGAATAAGGGAATAACAAAAGGCAACGAACAAAAGACTTGAATGTGACTTAGGTGTATTATTTGTACAAATAAAAGGAATGGCTTGAATGTAATATTTTAAATGTATTTTATCCCCACTGTATTTTTGTTTCCTTTAAAATACATAATATTATATTGATCATAATATCTATGGTAACGTAAATACATTAACAATTAGCGTAAATTTATACCACCTTTTACGTTGGAATAATGAAATAGTGTGCTCTAAAAAGCTTTCGCGTAGAAAAGTACCTTTAATGGTGACATTTTACTCATTTACTGCGCAAATAATGGTTTCTATGTAAAATATATCTGAAACGACAGCACTTATTTCGCTGTGACACGCAATAATAAATTTCTCATTTATGTAAAAAGTCACGCTTCGATATTCTAGCATCGTGACAAATTCGTATCAAATATTAAAATGTAATCAAATAAATGAAAGCTACGGATTTTGTTTGCACTTTGCGAAATGAAAAAAGCACCAAAACGAAATTATGCTATACTAGATGACGCCTGCAACTTCGTTGCGCTAAAATTCATTTATCGCGCGGAAACCGTTCATTTTTTCCTTCTCGGGTGTTCTCGGGACTCAAAGTCTCTCCATATCCAGAAAAATCGGTTCAGCGATTTGGCTGTGAAACTGTAACAGAACAGATAAAGCGACAGACAGATTCACTTTTTCGATTTATAATATTAGCATGGATACATGGGCGTACCCAGGTTCTGGGCCAGGGGGGGGCAAATTACCCAAGTTCTGGTGCCAGGGGGGGGCAAATCACCCAGGTTCTGGGCCAGGGGGGGGGGGGGGGGGGGGCAAATCAGATTTTTCATAAGCTAGGTGTTTATAAAGAATAAAAAATTATTAATTTTTAGTTGTAAAAATATTGTATTTGCAAACAAATGGCAAAATTTCGTTCTTAATTTTTAATTTTTATAGATAAAAGTACTAGATAATATACTTAGTAGGGACGTCAACATGATCCAGGTGCCCCCCCCCCCCTCGGTACGCCCATGCATGGATACGTCTGAATATAACTACTAGTTCAGTAAACAAAGTAGTTGTAGAATGCGTGAGCGGGAACCTAAGCGATTTCTGCAGGAACTCAGTCAGGGTGGTTAGGGACAAAACATACTAAAAGTCCTGACATCTAGGAGGTGAGCCGGAGGGAGTGAGGCAGGGGACAAAACTAAAAAACGATGCGTTGTAGTGAAAAATATTCTGTGTTGAAATTAAATGTTCTATAATTTTGATTCTATACAGTTTTTCCAAATTTTCATCTGTTTTCGAACTACACGCTCAGGAAAAGTGAAAATTAAAAAAAAGCTTTACTTTCTAATTCTATTTGCAGCGAAAAAATATTGTTTTTAGTAAAGCCTCAGGCGCTGGTTAGTCGTCTTTTGTTCTTGGCGTCAAGATATTACCCTCATTTTTCCACCCTGACTCTTGAGGAGTCAGCTCATTCCCGATGATTCATGATGTTTTTATACATATAACTAAGCTGGCAAACAAGAGTATGACCCACCTGATGGAAACTGGTTACCATAATCATAGGCATTATGGCGACGTCTGCAACAGCCAACACCAGGGGTGCTACTGGTGCGTTGCCGCTTTGAGGGGTATGATGAGGGTATAGTGACGAGGGGATGAGGGATGTACTTCCGGCTCTTACTCACCAAACGAAACATAGAAGCGATAAAGTTATTATTCAAATAGAAATAGAAAGGAGTATTTAAAAATAAAGCTTTTTTAATTTTCACTGTTCCCGAGCGTGTAGTTCGAAAACGGACGAGAATTTGGAAAAACTATAAAGAATCCAAATTACAAAGAATTTAAAAAGCTTTTATTTCATCATAGAATATTTTTTTTGCTACAACGCATCGTTTTTTAGTCATTGGCGAAAAACAAAAAATTGAGACCTTTGTCGCCCCCCTCCTTCCGGTTCACCTCCTAGACGTCAGGACTTTTAGTATATTTTGTCCCTAATCACCCTGAATAAGTTCCTGCAGAAATAGCTTAGGTTCTCGCTCACGCACTTTATACCCTCTGAATCATTCCTTAACCGGACTATACGTTTACCGCCCTTTACAACTTTAATTAGTTAATAAGTATGTATTATTACGTAATTAGTTAATTAGTGATTTATTTTCTGGTAAAATAAAGACAAAGCTTTATAAAGACTTACCTTCTGGACATGGGTGGCGGCGCCGGCAGCGCATGCGGCGCGGGCTGGTCCTCGTCACAGGAGCGCTGGCGGCTGGCGGGCGCGCGCACTGAGCGGCGCCGCACCGGCGTCACCGTCGACGGCCGCCGCGACTCCGCCGGTGTTGTGGCCCCACCCTTCAACTATCGGGTTAAAGTGTAGTTATAAAGTTGTGTAATTATGTATTATTGATATGATTGGTTACGTAACAACAAAATGTTGGCAGTGGGACGAAGAGCGACCGCTTAGTCGCACCTAAGGCTGCATTTCCCCAGGATCGCGTTTAAGGAATAAGTTTTAAGATCGAATGGAGTCGCTGCGGTTAGCGGAGTTGGGTAAATGTAACGATTTAATTGGTTCATACAAACACATTCGGCAGCTGCCAGATGTAGAGAAGCAAGAGCTACCTGGCTGGTTTTAAATGTACGACAAGTCGTCTTATAATGTATATTTAATAATATTATGTGACAAAGTAGGCTTTAATTTTTGTTTTCGTGATTTTAAACAGAACCATACAGAAATAGTCGGTTCCAATTCGACCCATGTAAATCCCGTATTACATACTTAATATGAAAAGCTATGGTGTGAGTTGTGACAGACTGGTAACATGTTATATGGCAAGTTAAACGTCTCCGAATAGCTAGGTACCTACATATTATATTAATGACCTAGCAGACATTATATTATTGAGTAAAGTTTCAAGGTGAGTTAAGCAAATGACAATTTGGTACGTTGTCTATGTATCAAACAAACATTAATATATTCGTAGATATAGACCATATACTTAATACTTTAAATATTACATAAATACACTTATTAAATTATATAATTAAGTTATTTTAAAAATATGAAACAAGAATGAATATAAATATCTTTATGACGTCTTTTATATTTTTCAACTGCCTCATAACTTGGATTTAAGATAGCCACTTTAAACTGAAAGTTGCAGACTTTCAGCGTAGTTTTTTGTTTCTTTCTTCGAAATTTATATTGGCCCAGTTTTTAACAGAAGCATGAGACGGTAGAAGTTACTCGAATATATTTATGAAAAGGGAGTGTTTCTATAGACAAGTCTATTTATAAAGTTTGCGGCGGCGCGCGGCGGTAGAGCGAATGTATGTCGTGAATTGGAGAGAGTCCCAAAAGCGCATATTGAATTGCAAGTACGGTCTAAAAGCATCAAAGTCTTGAGATACTTTATTCGATTCGATTGAAAATGGTAAAAACATTCCAGGAAAGGATTATTTTTACCACGAAGTTGCAAATGCAGATTGAATTCTTTTCAATCAATTTCAATCAATTCATGTAATTGTTTTAGCGGAAGAGAAAAGCTTAAAAAATTATTTGGTTCTTTTGGAAGTATCCACGGTTTTTACTTTTAATAACGAAGTTAATGAAGTTATGGTAAATGTATAGAAACTTCCACTCAAAAGAGTGATAAAGTTTTACTTATTGTACTGGTAAAAAGTTTAGCATTTTTTCAAAACTTTTATTAACAACACTATGATTAAATAATGTCCCTTGTGGGATAGTATAACAAAAGATAATAAAATTTAACTGTGATATAACTTGATGAGTATGAGATTTGGAAATTTAGAAAATTTAACTGTTTCTATAATTATTGAGTGGTTTTTACTTCACAGCAAACTTTAAGATAGATGCGAACTTTTATAAATTGTAATTACACGCCCGTTACAGAAATTGCAGCGTTACTGCATAATATTATTTCGGTCACAGAAGAACATCTTAATTTTTTATAGCGACCACATGACACCTTCTTTAGATATATACATTTATGTGATCGAACTGCTTAGTTTTATCGGCAAGGCGTGGGAATGTGGGCCACCGCTTACGGCCTCGCGGTCCACGGAGCCACGCAACCCTTGGACTAGGAAGATTTTTTTAGTAAGTATTTACGAGTTTTGATACTTAATTTTTTATAAATAAAAATTTGAGTATCAAAACTTCCTTATATAAAAACTGAGTACCAAAAAAAAAATTCTCTAAACAAAATCCGTCTTCTTGCATCACCCATCAGGGGGCTTCGCAAAATACCGAGATGCATCTTGAGTCAGTACTCAAGATGCATCTCGGGCTCAAGACACGGTTCAGGCTCTGTGATTGGTTGGCTGTCAAAATTTGGACCAATCAAGGAGCCGAACCGCGTCTTGAGACCGGGTCGGATCTTAAGTACTGACTATTTATACGGGCCTTACTTTCTCGAGCTCCTTGAGCGATGCGGGCGAGACGTCGGAGTGCCGGCGCAGCTCGGGCGAGCGCGGCGGGGCGAGGCCGCTGCTGGCCGTGGCGCTGCCGAGCCGCGCCTCCGAGTGACGCCGCTGGAGCTCTAGCACCGGCACCTGAATACAATCATTATTGCACTCAAAACCATTGAAAGTGGTATAGTGGCAAATATTACGATAACTGCATTCCAAAATGTGCAACGAGAAACAAAACTTTATTGTAACACCTATAATAATTATTGTGAAGTAACTAGCTGACGCGACAGATGTTGTCCTTTCGTAACGATGATAATATTTAATTCAAATTGGTATAATTAATAAAAAAAGTGTGTTTATTTTTCCTTGCCATCGTGCACTATCCCAAACTATTAGATTGCTCTGCTGCAACGCTTTGGCCATCGCACAATTTCTCGAAAGGTTGCAAGTTGGTGTTTAATTTATTTGCAAGTTCAACGGCAACTTGAGTGCGGAATGAGCTGTTTTAACCAACCTCGATGTAGATTGTAGGTATAATAAGAAATTCAGTTTTCTTACATCTTTTTTATGGAAAATTATAAATTAATTATAAGAAAAAATTATAACGCTAGTCGCAATGGTGTGACAGGGATACTTATTTTTGTAAAATTATTAATTTAGGAATGATTTCATGTTTATAGATACACTGTACACAGTAAAAAATTATACGGTCCCTGCTACGAGTAGGTACTTAACAAAACGAGAGTGTATTTGACAGTAGATATAAGTACTATCAAACAAACGCTGCATGCTGCATTCTGCATCGCGAATCGCGATTGCGTCGCCGTTATGGTGACGCCGCGTTAAAGTAAAAAAACCGTGTTGGATATGTTTTAGATTGCTTGTTTTCTATGAGAGTCCGGCCCGGGCTCTCATAGAAAACAAGCAATGGAACAGCAAAACAATGGAAAGGGCGTAAGCGACAAAATGGTTTTTGTCGCGTAATTTAAAAAGCATAAATACATTTCATAAGCTATGGACAAATTAAAGTGTTTGCTTGAACCAATTTATGTACAATTTTGGTAAGCTTAAATCACTCTCCTCTGTTAGCAAAATAGGAATCCCTTTTTTTTACAGAGGTCTTTTTGATTGATTATTCTGTGTTATAAAAGTTGAACAATCATATTATGCTATGGGTAATTCAAAGACAAAGATAATATGATGACTACTGACAATGAACTTTAATTTCTTAGCTTTAGGCATTGCTGAGAAAAATCGATATCGCTACAGCCAAATTATCAAGGCGTCGCCTTAAACAGCGATGACCAAATATGACCAATACGCTGTATTGCGGCGACGCACGCTGCTAAGCAGCGTATTAATCATTGTTTGCAAGTGTATCAATTAAGCATTAAAATAATTATTACCTCGAGTAGCGAGTCTGTGCTGTCCTGCGCGGACGGCGGAAGACGCGGCCCCGCCTTTCGCCGACACACCGAGCACCGCCACGAGTTCTATCACATACATATTTATATTACAATAGTTTAAGTGTCTAAACACACTAGGCTGAAGTTACGCGGCGGAAATTCCGCATTATTACGCCCGCAATGTATTAAATTACCGATGACACACTATTCCGTCGCGTTCCGTCCGTATTTTGAATTTCCGCCGCGTAACTTAGGCTTAGTGTGTTTAGATTGGAACTAACTGTTGGATTATATATTGTAAAGTGTACAATATTAAAATATTGTTTAAAATGCAATCTCAAAGTGGAGAAGAAGACCCGGGAGGAGAAACTTTTAGTAGCTCTGGAGTCAGGACGCTCGATCCATCTGAAATTATCCGGTAATTCATAGGAGCGAGAGCGAGAATAAAATAATCATCTTAGATACCTATTACCTACAAATAATAAAAACTAAGGAATCATAACTCCTATACTATTACCGTTTTAAAGGGCATTGAGTAACTTTGTATGGACCAGTGGCGTCATTTTTTTTCCAGCGGCCAGGGATAAAACCAATACTATTTTGTAGCACTACATTAGAGAAGCATATATTAGTAGGTAATAAAAATTGTTCTAAGTAATGTCGGAGCTGAGCTACGATTATTTTAGTATATTTATTTTTGCGCCTTATGTGCACAAAATCAATAGTAATTAACGTCACTTTATGGAGCTATCCTTAACAAACAGGTGTAGAATGGGTATATTAATCTGTTGGATTTATATTTCTCACTAGCTATTGCCCACGACTTCGTCCGCGTTAAAATAAATATATGAATAATTATTTATACTTAAATATTTTCACACAGGGTTTAACTCTTGTCCGACTAAAATACAGCCAGACTTGAGACTATATTTCACTAGACAGTGGTTTACAAAGGGCCGGATGCAATATTAGGCAATTATAATTATTGTTCTTGTGTATTAATGTGTTGTAGGCAAAATGACTCTAGGGTATTGTTCCCATAATATAAAGTAAATTATTTCCACTATTTAGCGAATTTCGACATTAGTATAGTATGAATTATGACGCCGGACGCCACCTTTTGGCAGAATTTTTAATCTAGCTTTTAATCTTTTCGGTAAAGCGGTCGTTTTTTGGCTCCTATCCTTGGGGGCACGTGTGCTTCTCGCCGGATGATCCCGACAACACTGCCAACTCTGTTGCCAATGTGGTTGCAAGGGATGGAACTTTTCATTCCGTCCTCTGTAGTGCCAACTGGCGGCAGATTTCGTCCCTGTTTTGGTTCATCCTCGAAAAAAGCTTCTCGCCGGAAGCAGGAGGCTTACCAATCCTAGGCTAATGCAGTGTCTGCTCGGGATTTAAATACCAACACATATAAAATGGAGTACAACCTTGTCTCTAGGTCCCTCAAGAGAGAGATCACTCGGGCAAAGAAACAGCACGTCAATTATAGAATTGGCAAGATACTCGAGCGCCTCCCTTCAGGACCAGAATGCACGGGCATTCTGGTCTCTGGCCAAAGCTATTGAAGGGAATTTCTGCAAGCCAACCCTACCATCCCTACGCGTAGGAAATGGATCGTTGGCCCAGGACGCAAAAGAGAAAGCCGATCTTCTGGGCAAGCTCTTTGCTTCAAACTCGATGACGGGGGGCAGAAACCGCCGACCATACCGCGATATTCGAGCATTATGTCGGATATTCGGTTTCATCAACGTTCAGTGCGAAAAGCCCTCCGTTCTCTTGATATCCAAAAGTCGAGTGGGCCCGACGGAATCCCTCCTATTGTGTTAAAAAAAGTGCTCCAGAGTTGGCTCCGGTCTTGACGCATCTTTTTTGGCTCTCTTATTACTCTGGTATCGTCCCGGCTTCTTGGAAGACCGCCTTGGTGCACCCGAATCCCGATCCCCAAAAAAGGTGATCGCCCAATTCCTTCCAACTACTAAGATAATGGAATCCATTATCAATAGCCAGCTGTTTCGATACTTGGATGGCCAGGGATTACTAAGCGACAAACAGTACAGGTTCCGTAAGGGTCCTAATACGTACCTAACTCATCGTTGGGCTCAGGCAATTGAGTCGAAGGGAGAGGCATTGGCTGTTAGTTTGGACATAGCGAAGGCCTTTGATCGGGTTTGGCATAAAGCGTTGCTATCAAAGCTACCATCATACGGGCTGGCCGAGAAATTATGCAAGTGGGTCAAAAGTTTCTTAGCAGACAGAAGCATAAAGGTCGTAGTTGACGGCGAATGCTCGGAAACTCAGTCTGTTGATGCTGGTGTCCCTCAGGGCTGTGTGCTATCGCCTACCATATTCATACTGCATATCAATGACATGTTACAGACCAACGGCATTCATTGCTATGCGGATGATAGTACAGGTGATGCTGTATATAGCGGCTCCCCCAATATTTCTCGGCTAAATGTCATCGAGAGTCGAAACGAACTTGTGTCTAAGGTGGAGAATTCATTGGAGAAGGTCTCTGAATGGGGTAGACGTAACTTGGTCCAATTCAACCCCGCCAAGACACAAATCTCCACTGAAGACGCGTTCACCACTAAAAAGTCGCCAACCATCTCCCCTAGCATTGAAATAATTGGCGTTACCATATCAAGCGAAGTCCAGTTTCGATATCATCTAGAGGGCAAGGCCAAGTTAGCCTCGAAGAAGCTTGGTGTTCTGAACCGGGTGAGACAATTCTTCAGTCCGTACCAGCACCTACAACTCTACAAAAAAAGCTACTACCTGGCTCATACACGTGGAGCTGCAGGAATGTTTTAAAGAATATTAACTATTTACTTACACAAAAAATATATCTTTATGTATACTATATAATATATAGTTAATAAAAATAATAAAAATCTTCGTGCTAGCTATAGCGCGATGTTGCCGCCAAGCAGCTGCATCTGTTATCAAATAAATGAATTACACTTAATTTAATAAAATTAGCGGCATAGATTGAAATGCAACCTAGTTGCCTAGTGAATAAAGTTGCATATCATTAAAATTTACTTATTCAACGAAGTGACTTAGAGCAAAATGATATCTATTACGGTGTTAATAAAGTTTAATTTTACTTGAATGTTTGTCAGCGTGGCGCGGCTTGTGATATCACGCGCCGTGAGAAGGGGTGGCTCGTGCTCGCCTGTTTGCTCAAGCCGCGCCTTTGAAGTTACCGACTTTAATCGGATCGGGACGCGCCTGCACGAGCCGCGCCGCGCCACCCTTTCACACGGCGCGTGGCTCGAGCGGGCGCGGCGCGGCTTGCGATAATACGCGCCGTGAGAAGGCACCATAAGGTACACTTTTTTGACAAGTATTGTGGAGCATGTTTTTTGACGGAGTTACTTTTCCTTAGTTTTTATTATTCGTATAAATTTTGAATGCTCCCAGACAACCGGGCCGTATTTTGATGATATTTTAACACAATATATTATTTAGAACACGGGTAAGACCACTTTTTAGCATTAATTCATCAAGCCCCATACGGTGGAGACACAATAGAAATTCTATTGTGTCTCGTTTCTCCACGATCAAAGTGTTAAAAAGAATGTTCTTTCCCTATCACGAAATTGCCAGTTACAACTACTATCCATATTCTAACGAGATTCTAACGTATTGATTGATGCTCCCGGCGTATAATTTGTTCCGAGTTATATTACTACCAAATTCATATAAAATAATCCTTATGTCGTCAGCTTAAAGATCCTGTCAGGGGCAAAATAGCTCATCAGACAGCTTGGTTCGCTAATGATCGTGACAAGTGAGCGGCTAGTCGGCGGTTGCGGTGTCTGCTCGGTCTCGCTAACAAATTGCCAGTGTAAGATACATGTTAATGACTAGTGGTACTCGATAAACGGTCAGTAGAGTTAACCATTTAATGGTCCATTCAGTAGTTCATGTAACCTAATATTGATTTATGATTTTTATAATATTTAATTTAAATATCGAAAGCGTTTAGGAGTTTTGTCACGACCGAACGACAAGGACAAAACAAAGCTATTCGTCGCAAATTAGGCGATTATAAAATAGGATACTTAGTCAAATACTTGTTTGATATTAACGTTTAAAAAAGAGTTTATAGTCTGTCAAAAAAGTGAAGAAATTAAAAAGTGGCAACATCCTAGTGTCATCCCTTTTTTCTTAGATTGATTTGAAAGGGATGACCTTACGATGTTGCCGCTTTTTAATTTCTTCACTTTTTTGACAAACGTTCAACTGAGGGTCTGCGTTAATCCAACCCTTTACACGGGAAATCCAATTACGTCTTATCCAGGAGTGGTTCATATAATAACACGACAGTTACAGGGCCGACGTAACACAATAGAGCGGGATTAATTACGTTGTCAGTCAGATTGCGTAACGCGACTGTTTTCTGTTCGAGAAACATCTTCGACGTCTCAGGGCCATCAATTATTTCGCCGATACTGGCCCCAGGCGGACCTAAATTGGCATCTCATCTGTACAGCGTTTCTAACGTGACGCCTTGAAATTAATGGAAAAAGGCTATTAAAAACTGTGGAAACTTTTAAAAGGCCTTCTTGTATTGTATATTAAGATTCTATGTGTATGTTAGCTGTAAGTTTTCCAAAAATTAGTAAAATAAAATAAAGTAAAATAAAAGTTTGTTGTAATTTTACAATGTTTTTTCTATATTGTATCCAATCCTATAATTTACTATAAGGTATGAATGGACATAATATAGCTTTATGGATGAGCGGTATTTGAGACCATAATATAGTAAGGTAGAGTGTTATGGCATGCCGAAATACACCTAATTGTATATGGACATAGGGTTGTATTTACCGCTTCCTCGTCGCTAGCGGGCTTGGAGTACGAAGAGCAGTCTTCGCAGACGCGGTGCTGGCAGCCGTAGCACACGTGAAATACCTCCCCCGGTTTCAGCGCCTTGAGGCACACGCGGCAGGCGCCCGCGCGGGACGGCGCCTTGCCCGCCTCTCTGTATCATATTACATTGAGAATCACATCAAGTCTGAGTCAAAGTAATGTCATTACATTTAAAGAAAGAAAGAAATGTGATCACATTTCTTTCTTCCTTCATATACTTTATAGGTATACCGTATAATATGTGTAATAAACATGGTCGCAATGTTGGCCCAGCGCGTGTAAACACGGCACAGTGCTCGTGTCGTAAGGTTGGCCCAGCGCCTAGATAAACAAGACATAGTGCGCGTGTCGTAAGGTTGGTCCAGCGCCTAGATAAACAAGACATAGTGCGCGTGTCGTAAGGTTGGCCCTGCACGTTTAAACACGGCACAGTGCGCGTGTCGTAAGGTTGGCCCTGCGCGTGTAAATGCGGCACTGGACGCTTGATACCAGCGAGCACGTGGCCACGTGACGGTACAATTAGCTGCAAACAATAGCTCCATAACTTTTAATGAAGAAAGTTTCAATTTACCGTTTTGTTTCTGACAAAGCTTTTGTAAGCGTTGGATGTAGGTGCGTGCGGCGTGCTTTATAAAAAGTTTTATTACACCTGGTTTTAGCATGACCGTTTGTGTCCAGCTTACTCTACAGGGTCTAACTAACAAACTGATAATATTTTAGGGTATGTATAAATTATGTCCTTTCAAATATTCAGTTAGTGGCGGTACCCACAATTCGCCTAACATTCCTGCATCGCGCTATCGAAGTTTTCGAAGTGCGTCGGTATATATATATACGACAGCTGAAATGTATCACGTGGGCTCCGGCCTGACCGAGCATAACACCTCGCTCGGACGGAAGATCTTCCTTTGTGGTCACCACACATATCCCATTAGTTCATTGTGAAAGGTAGCAGCGCGGCGCCGTAAGAGAGAATTTTTGGAGCGATGGCCCCATTGTCACGAATTTACTCCCACAACAATAAAAAAGTAACTCTTTTCGCGCAGTTACTTTCACAGTGAACTCTATACAGAGGTGAGAGGACTCATACACATCCTAGAGTTAGACAAAGGTTACACGGTCAGTCTAGCATCAGTTCAGTCCATCAGTATGATCCAGACTGACGGGAGGAGGATCGTCTAACCAGTTGATTGACGGAATGGTCATTATTATAGTACGTACTTTCTGGTCATCATTCTGGCGTCAGTCTCAGACTGATGGACTAGACTGATGCCAGACTTACCGTGTAACCGTACTCTTAAAACTCTGTATGGCAGGTATTACACGCATCAATATTATCATGATTTTAGTATCACGCGATTCACAAGTGTACTGTGATACTGCGATTCGGCCTACGCATCAATATTATTACGGAATCGTGATAATATTGATGCGTGTAATACCTGCCTTTAGAGTAGAAACAATATGCTACTTAAATATTATTTACCTTTCAGTCTTGGGCGGTTGGGCGGGCGGCGGCGGCTGAGCGGGCGGGGGCGTGGGCTCCGGTGCAGTCTCCACCGCGCCCGTCCGCGGTCCCAATTTCGTTACTAAAATAGATAATTTTATTTACACAGTTATACAATAAATATAGGTCAACATTTTTGGCTTTTTATCGTCATCGCTTGTTTTTATTTAAATTCAATGAATTTATAAGATACAATTTTTTCGGAACAAAAATAATCAGCCAAAATATTAGGTGTATCAATCTATTGATATTTTTAATTTCATAACCTGTCGTCTGTTGTTTTTAATCCGAATAGCTCATTGTAATTTACTTTGATTAATAGTTCCAGAATTTTTACTCGTTTGCACTAACGAATATTTCAGCAAACGCTCGCTATTATATTGCTGTAGCTTCAAATATGTAAGCGGAATTACCTTTATTTCGCGGTATTACAAATATGCGAGCTCGGACCGCTTGGCGAGTTATTGCAATATTTCACAAATATTGAGAAATTTTCATGAACTACGAACGGTTTGAAATATTCATGGAATTTGTATAATGATAACTTTAATATGCAAGCTCATAGTGGCATTGAGCTATGAATATGATCGATGGAATTGCAAGCATAAAGTTAATATACCTATCGGAAAGGTATATTAGATTAATGATTGCAAGTGAAGCGAGTGCTTTCAGGTCGTATGTCATGATGTAGGGATATTGTCATATAATAACCTTACACGATTCACTATACAGGGTATGACAAAACGAAGTATAATATTTTAGGGTGTGCACGACTGTACGTGTTCCTCGTAGAGAGTTCACTGTGATAGTAGCAGCGCTGAAAGACTTTTTTTCACTATTGTATGGGGCCCGAGCGTCACGAGTTTCCCCATACAAAAGTGAAAAAAATTATAGTTTGTGTTAAGATGATATGCGTGACACATTATAATTGACAATAGTAGGGAAATTACCTAACAAAAATTAATCGATAATTTAAAAATATCGAATCACTTCGTAAAGGAATTGGAATCGAAATTATCGATTTCGTACTGACATTTCAATGGTGCCGGCGATTTAAGATGGCCGCCCTTTTTTATCGTTCCGTTTCATGCATCTGACATTTTTCAAATGTTTTCGTAACAATAATTTTATACTCCTATTTCACAGTTAATAATATAATTTTATATTAATAAGTTAGCATTTAGCAACTTTTCATTTTTATTCATTTACAATTACAGGAAACATTTGTTTTTGTAGATGGAATATAATTTATTACCTTTTGTTTTTTTTGTTTTTTTTTTAAATCCTTAGCAAGGAATATGAGAACTGTCACCAGTAAAGTAAAATTACTAAAGTATTATCATTTAGTTTTGTTACACCCTGTATTATAAATAATCAGACTATTTGATACTGTACTTTGAATTCTTACTGCAACTATTTTAATGTTATTAGATAATGTATTAAAAATCCATACTAATATTATAATGCTAAAGTGTGTCTGTCTGTCAGCTCTTCACGCCCAAACCGCTGAAGCCGATTTTGCTGAAATTTGGTATAGAGATACTTAGAGTCCTAGGAAAGGACATGGAATACTTTTCATCGTAAAAAATGAAATTGTTTCCGCGCAATATACGAATTTGGCGCTAGGGAGTTACGGGTATGATCCAGTTACGTATAAAGATACGTTTTACCTATGAAATGTCTTGACTTATCTAATACTTATAAACAGTGGCTTAACAACATTAAACAAAACATTGAACAACTATAAAGTACTGTACAGTAAATGTGGATCTTTTCAAAACAAGAGCATTAAGTATTGTAATTCAGTAGAACGAGTTTTGAATTTCTCTTTGATAATTTGAAACGTGATTTCCTAATTCAGTGTAAATAGCGCGTCCAAATTCTGCGGCGTTCTGAGGCGAGGGAAACTAGTCTATGATAGCGCTTTCACCGCCCCTATTGGCATAGAATTTTTGTACTCAGTGGTCTAGCAATTTGCTAATGTAAACGCAGCTGTAACGTTTAACGATTTTAATTTACTTCATTTGATGTCCACCATTAAATTCGCCCGTCCGAAGCACCGTCACCGGAAATTTCGACACAACTTTTCATTAAGGCCATCCCCTGAACAAAGGACCTTGACCATACATTTACCGCATTGCCGAGATCGCGCCAAAATCCTAATACTTAGTTCGAAATTGACCTAAAAAAATTCAAGCGTTCAATATGTAGTTAATGAAATTGTCGATCTATTGGCGTGTGTTTCAAATAACCGTAATTTTTAAATAATAGGGAGATACTATGTATGCTTGAATTTAAATAAATTAGTATTAGGTACTTTAGAAGTTGGTATCGGGAGTATAAAAAACAAAAAAAGGAAATTAATGACTATGAAAGGAACGTTCATATACTGAAGATTATTGCTGTATTTTTAATATAGTTTTGTAGCTTTCAAATTATAAGTTAATAAGGCTCTAAAAACGGTAAATTACGACATGTCCGTAGGGGGAGCGTCTTAAGATTGAGTCGGCATCGTACGAATGAGAATGATAAGTGATTCGAACGTTTGGAATATTAAACGGCCCTCTAGAGTTATTATCAACCATCACGGTATTAATTGCCCGTTGTAGCTTAGTGGTAGAAGATCAAAATGTGCTTGTAGTGCTCTTGACACATGGGCAGAAAGGCCTATTTGGCGATGAGTGACATTCAGTACTCTAGTCGTTGGCCCAGAGCGCTGGCTCAATGAGATGCCCCAATATGTACAGTGGACCTAACGTTATAATTACTGGATATGTCAACTTTATAGTTATGTATTTTGTCGCCTTTATATTCAAGTATTTTCAAATAGATTCCAAATTACGATTACAATACGATTCCAAATAGGCAAATGATGCAGTTTGTAACAAAAGCGGACTAAATAAATCCTATTACAGCTTAATTGCGCACAAATTCACTGTATACAAAGTATAGACGTGGTCAGGTTAAGAATTAAGTCTTATTAAGCCTATGGGGAGTACGGACGCTCTATTGATTTTCCTCTGAGCGGCCTTTTACTAATACCCTCATGGGAATTGTAAAGCTAATCTGAGAAAAAGGGTATTTAGCCATTTTATTTGTCGGTATTTTAGTTTTACTTCGTGTATTTTATCTCTATCTTTATCTATGAATTAATCTGCAAAGGCCATTCCAATCATTTAGCATTTGAGTCGGTTTTTCACTCAAGGTCTTACTAAAAATGGCAAGTCTAGAAGACTATTTGCACTTTACTTTGTAAATTAAAGCAGTTGTATCGTTACGAAATATATTCTCGGCAATTATTTGTTCAAATAATTATATATTTGTTCAAAGTCAACACAAAAACATTGTTTCAGTGGTATTATAATCCCATTAAATGTAGATTAGTTAATAGAAGTGTTATTTACGGATTTACCTACTGGCGCAGATCTGGGTTAAAGTTAACCCTGGGTTAAATAAATGACATCTCTTTCTCAAATATGAAGAAAGAAAGCAATAACACTATTATTGATCGTAACCTTCACCAGAAATCTTTAAAAGTGGGACTTATAATGATTTTAACCCATTATAAATGTGAGGTAAACATTAATTTGAATCATTAGCATCGATCGCGGAAAAACGAGACACAATAGCTTATCTATTGTTATCGCGGCCGGATGTGGCCGCTTGGGGCTTCATGAATTGAGAGAGTTTTTAAAATTGGTATTATATTGTAAGGTATATATTGGTGTATAAGGTTAAAGATAAACGAAGTCACATAACTTTTGTATAAATTTTAATTTTATTTCTACTTTTATTTATGTATTAATTAGCTGTCCCGGCCAACTTTTCTTTGCCATATAAAGTATTTCGCCCGTATTATTTTATTGATGACTAAATAAGTATGTCACCATGGCAACGTCCATCGCTATCCCGTCGCACAAACAATGGTCGCCGTCAGTCTCGAGTTGTAATAATTTACTATTATTAATTCAACAAGTGTACTCATCAATATAAAAAGTACCCACTAGCCGATTCTCAGACCTACTGAATATGCATATAAAATTTGGTAAAAATCAGTAAAGCCGTTTCGGAGGAGTACGGTGACTAACATGTGACACGAGAATTTTATATATTAGATTTATTTTTAATTACAGCACAAACTATTATCAGATGGTTAAACATAGAGGAACGTAATTTAATAACAAAGCTATTCATAAACTAATACAAGGCACGGCAAAGGAAGAGTTACAATGAACAATTAATTCCAGATTCCTTTGAGTTAGGGAACTTCTAGAAGGATTTATTATGAGATTAATTAGTCTAATACTTCTCTGGCAAATATCAAACTCCGGATATCCAGTCTACGTTTAAATTATCATGTAACAAACTTCCGCGCAGATAACTTCTTAAGAATTCCACATCGCCGCTCGGCTTATGAATTGTTCCCAAACTGTATTTACTACGATCAACATAATATTGTACAACATAAATGTAAATTCAAGTCTCAATTTTATATAAGCTTTTTACCATAATGAATATTTATTATTATTAACACTTAAGCTTTGTTTTGTCCATAATAATCTATCTATATAAATAAAATGAAATTTAAATTTTGTTTATCTCGCTAAAACTCGAGAATAGCTGAAGTGATTAGGATAATATTAGTCTTGAGATATTCGTGGAATTCCTGAGAAGGTTTATAATATTAGGAAGGAAGTCTTACGAAGTTCACCGGGTCATCTATATTCTGACCACTTAAAGCGTGACTCTCGTAGCATACATTTGATATGCTACGAAGGTCGCGCTTAAACTGGTCGCACCATAGTAACTACTCCGATTCAATAGCCTCCGCTTATAGGCTTATATAGCACTAGATTCAGACGCTAGATCAGCGCTGTTGCAATATGACGGGTTGATTCAGACCGCAACGCGACGCGTAGATGCATTTCTAAATTTGTACTGAATTGACAGATTGGCATGTCATCTTGCGCAATTGAAACCTGTCAAATCCATACAAATTTATGCCATGCCGCGCCTCAGCCCTCAACTCGCCTAATCGCATTGCGGTCTGAATTGACCCTTAGGGTAAATTTAGACCGCAACGTGGCGAGGCGAGGCGCGACGCGACGCGACCTAAATTTGTATGGATTTGACAGATGTCGTCAGCGTGAGACGTCTTGCGAATCTGTCAAATCCATACTAATTTAGAAATGATTAAGACCCTTAGAGTCACCCTTAAGTACCCCGTACACGGTAATTCAGCATGACCATTCATTTACGTGAATTACATGCTGCATGATGAACGCTCATTTTTCATCATGCAGAATGATAATTCAGGAGGATAATTTAGGAGGATAATAATATTATTATTTACTAAACAAAAAATACTAAATTTTAAATATTCTCAATAGTTTATAATTTATATTATATGGATTGAAAGAAGTTACATATAAAAACACTATTATATTGAACAATATTATATTGACGTGGGAGAGCCATGCTTCGGCACGAATAGGCCAGTTCGACCGGAGAAATACCACGTTCTCACAGAAAACCGGCGTGAAACAGCGCTTGTGCTGTGTTTCGCCGAGTGAGTGAGTTTACCGGAAGCCCAAATATCCCCTACCCCTACCCTATTCCCTTCCCTTCCCATCCCTACCCTCCCCTATTACCCTATTCCCTCTTAAAAGGCCGGCAATGCACCTGCAGCTCTTCTGATGCTGCGAGTGTCCATGGGCGATGGAAGCTTTCCATGAGGTTTGCTCGTTTGCCACCTTATTTCATAAAAAAAAAACTGAAATGTAAATTAATAAACTAATAAAATTAAATAAAAGAAATGCGAAAACAAGTTATCGCGTTGATCTCGGAAAATTATCTCCTTTTCTATTCTATTTTATTTAAATTTCGAAATTCAGAACAGAAGAAAAAAACACTTATTATTATATCCATTATTTTTTAAAATTTATGTTTAGGTAAAACATTTTAAGAAACTGTGGGATATGTGCGTGGAGGCCACAAAGGAAGATCTTCCGACCGAGCGAAGTGTTATGCTCGGTCAGGCCGAAGCCCACGTGATACATTTCAGATGTCGTATATATACTGACGCGCTCAGAGAACTTCAATAGCGCGATGCAGGAATGTTAGGCGAATTGTGGGTACCGCCACATCACTCCCCCCCGAAGAACGGAGGTCGATTCTTGAAGTCTTGTCGCTTGAGTCGCCTAGTGCCAGTGAGTTCCAGTGAGTCGGAACTGTTGCAGTGAGTCCCAGTGAGTCGGAACTGTAAGCTGCTGCACGGGATCCAGTGAGTCGGATAAGCTGCCGTGCGGGGCCGATGCTACGTGCTGACCAGGAGAGATGTGCTCTGCTTGCTGTGCTGTGGGCTTTCTCACTACACCGACCGGCGGTGTAGTGAGAAAGCCCAATGATGCCGATGCGGAGTCGCTCAGGCCGCGGTACATTGCGGCTAGTGGACGAGGCACCCGATGAGGCGATGCTGGCTGGCGCGGTGCGGAGGGGCGGGTAGTGATGATGATGAAGGAGGCGTGTTCTGTCGAGTGTCACTAATGTGGGATATGTGCGTGGAGGCCACAAAGGAAGATCTTCCGACCGAGCGAGGTGTTATGCTTGGTCAGGCCGGAGCCCACGTGATACATTTCAGATGTCGTATATATGTCGCAGCCGACTGGTTTAAATAGCCGTTCAATCAAACAGCTAGCCCTTTGACTGAACAACGGCATTCAATCACACGGCTATACGTCGTTTAGCCGACTTGTTGACTACAACGTTCAACACTACAGCTAGACGACGTTTAGCCAACTGGTTTGTTTTTGTTTTGGCGGAAACAGAGGGGCTCTCTTTTATTTGGCGGCGGTCGCCGGCTGCTGCCGCAGCACGCTCGCTGCGCTCGCTCGGCTCCCTATGTGTTGTGGTCTAAGTTCGAACCTAACCTAACCAACTTTTGGACTTTCTAGATTGTGTTTGTTTTTGTTTTGACGGGGGGCTGTGCCCCCCGAACCCCCCTTTCGGAGGCAGCTGCTTCCATCCATTTCATAATCCCGTAATTTCTCCTCGAATATTTGTTGAAATTTTAATTCACTCGATGTGCCTCTACAATTTTTGTCTCTTTAATAACACTTGTAACTTTTATTAACTACTTTCTTTCCGAAAAACAACCACAAACACCAACAAACACCTGGTAGTTGACGCCATATTGTAAATAAAACGCACCTAGCGCCGCAGCGGTGCGCGCTGAACTACTTCAATTAGACGGCGGCTTTTGAATCAGCTGTAGTGTTGAACGTTTTGAGCGACTAAAATATTCAATATAAAAGCTAGACGTGTGATTGAATGGCGTTGTTCAGTCAAAGGGCTAGCCGTTTGATTAAACGGCTATTTACACCAGTCGGCTGCGACATATACGGTGTGTAACAAAAATAAGTGATAATACTTTAGTGTGTGTACGTGTTCCTTGTAGGGAGTTCACTGTGAAAGTAGCAGCTCTGAAAGACGAAAAAAAATTTTCACTTTTGTATGGGCAAGGGTCCGAGCGTCAGGAGTTTCCCCATACAAAAGTTAAAAAAAAATTTGGTCTTCCAGCGCTGCTACTTTCACAGTGAACTCTCTACAAGGAACACGTACACACCCTAAAGTATTATCACTTATTTTTGTTACACCTTGTATACTGACGCGCTCAGAAAACTTCGATAGCGCGATGCAGGAATGTTAGGCGAATTGTGGGTACCGCCACAAAACATTCCAGTCTAAACTGCCAAATTTAAAAAAAAATATATAAAAAATAAGCTCGAATAAAATATGTATAATTTCACTAAAATATTTCACATAGCGACACAGCTTAATAACGTAAAATAAACAAAAAAAACTTGAGAGGTGTCAAAGGGCACCCGGGTTGAGATAGGTATTATTTCTTATTTAAAAAAAACCTAAATACACTAAAAAAATCATCGCTTCACCGCACTGTTCAATGCGAGAGAGAGAGAGAAACAAGCACTAACGCACGGCTTACAACTATAGCATTTTTGCTATAGTTGTTAAAGTACAATAAACTAGTATAATTTGTAAACTGGAACTTCGTTCCATCCGGGTGTCTCTTGACACCTCTCAAGTTTTTTATGATGATAATCTTTTTTATCTTATTCATTGCACCTTGAATAAAATTGTACAAATATATCCGGTTTCCCACACCGGTTTCGGTGACGGTGGCCGGTTTCATTGAAACCGTCCCACAGGAGTAATTTCATAGTGCTCAAATGTGTGCACAGTACACAAGAGCAGGTATACTCTCTATTCCTTTTAAGGAATGAGCACACTGAGACGGGCCGTGCCGGGGCTCATCGCAAAAATCCGCCTCCATACAATTTGTATGGAAGCGGGTGCGCGTATCGCACACTGTATCGGGGCGCAGCGGATTTCCGCTTCCATACAAATTGTATGGAGGCGGATTTTTGCGATGAGCCCCGGCACGGCCCGTCTCAGTGTGCTCACTCCTTTACTCTCATAGCCCAGTGGAACAGAAGAACGACACGACTGGCGAAAGATCAGGCGCAGGACCGACTTTTTACATGCCCATCCGACGCATGGATCATCTAATACTTGTCAGACAATCAGGTGATCAGCCTGCATTGCCCTAACCAAACTTGGAAATAACATATTGTTTCCAACGCGGGAATCAAACCCACGACCTCCGAGTCAAGAGTTGTCCCATGACATGGCGATCGCGCGATCCGCTGCATTCATATTTGATGCACATATTGCATGACGAAAAATTAAACAACTTGTCAACCATGTACAGCACGTAGTTTGCATGTCATTCGCATCATTCACTACAATAAATGATCATGCGTGCATTACAGCACGTAACGCATGCCGTGCTAAAAAATTAAAGAAGTTGTAATTCAATGTACAGCACGTTGTACAGCACGTAGTTTGCATGTAATTCGCATCATTCACTACAATACACGATAATTCGTGCATTACAGCACGTAATGCATGTAATGCAGAATTACCGTTTAGCGAGCCCTTTAGGGACCGCAACGTGACGAGGCGAGGCGAGGCGCGACGCGTAATGACGTGACGCGCCTCGCCTCTCCTCTAGCATTTCTAAATTAGTATGGATTTGACAGATTCGCAAGACGTCTCACGCTGACGACATGTCAAATCCATACAAATTTAGGTCGCGTCGCGTCGCGCCTCGCCTCGTCACGTTGCGGTCTAAATTGAAACAACCCTAAGTTGATTCAGTCGCGTTGCGGTCTGAATCAACTTAGGGTCAATTCAGACCGCAACGCGACGCGTAGATGCATTTCTGAATTAGTATGGATTTGACACATTCGCAAGAGACGTCACGCAATTGAAATCTGTCAAATCCATACAAATTTAGATATGCATCTACGCGTCGCGTTGCGGTCTGAATTGACCCTAACATTGACACAGCGCTGTTTAGCATACAATCGCTATAGCTTAATACGTTTACCACGTTTAATCCAGTCAGCATACAATATCCAGTGACTGTTACTATCTCAATGTAAACAAGAACTAAGTTCTTTGGTAAATCATCTAATGGCCACGCTAATCTCAGTTAAAGTTAAACATGATTTTAAATATTATGCTTAATTTTTTACAGATTATCTATAGAAACGAGACAATTATATAATATAATATAAATTTTGCATGGTGCAACTGCTGAACTGACTGCCTGAAGTACAGTTACGTTGTCACCGGAGTCGAGCTAATTTGCGTTGCGAGGAATGCGTTATCAAGTTCCATTCGCTGTGCCGGAGGCCGGAAAATAAATGTGACAACTTGGTTACAACCATTAAAAGCAATAATTGTTTCAATTAACACAAAACACATTCTTAGAAACGAGTCTCAGTCTAGCACATAAAGTTAATATACCTAGCGGAATAGGGAAACAAAGGCCTGAGCAAGACAGATGTCACTATCAGTAACACTGCGTAGTAAAAAGAGACGTGTGAAATATGACAGCAGCACTCTTTTTTTGACATGTTGACAATTTAATCTCATAGAAATCATGTTCAATCAATCTTGTGTACTTAAGTGTACTAGAGATCGCCCAATGGTCGAAATTCGACCTTAGATTCAACGACATTAGGACTACTACCTATATTTTGTAAAAAAATATTGACTTTATAATATTTTTTTCAAGTCTTGCTTCTGGGACTCAGCTGATCTCAGACTGGCCGTGTAAGCATTGTCTAATAGTATCTAAGATTCAACAAAAAAAAAAACTATAATCTATTTTCAATTTGTCACCTTGTTGTCAACAGACTTCAATCATAAACAAAAAAATATAATTCGTATGTATAGGCTTGTCACTCAAAAATCTGTCATTTTTCCTAGTGTGTGTGTTGTAGTGTGTGTAATGTTTTATTTGTTAAAAAAATTTATGATAAAAGCATAATTTTAAAATAATATTAGCTCGATGCACTCCTTTACCACACAAAATATAACTGTGCAAAATTTCATTCACCTACGTTTCCACATTTCTCGTCAAAAGGGATACAAAGTTTTTGGCTCACGTATTAATATAAAGATACGTACACATATTTTTCACACAGATGTAAACCAATTTTTAGACAGCTCGAGATTGTTGCTCTATTCCGGTAAGTATATTAACATTATGGTCTAGGGCTATCGTGTACCATATGTACTAGAGAAGTTGATTCATAGGCACATGGGAGACCTACAAAATTTGGTCGCGTTCTGTCAAACCCCGCCGCCAGATAACATTAACATTAAATTAACACGATCCAACCGAATGACGTGAGTCTGTCAACTGCCTAGGAATCAATTTACTCGATGGTACACTAACCTTTGTCCTGCGCCGTGAGCAGCGAGGAGGAGAGCGTCTGGCGCAGCTTGCCGAACGTGCCCGGCGACTCCAGCTGGCCCCCCACCGCCGCCTCCTCCGTCGCCACCATCTGGAACAATATTACACTTGTAAGACACCTGTATATTTGTAGGACATCTGTATGACCCTAGGACACTTATATAGCTGTAGGATATTCTTACACGTAAGGATACTGGAAACGAATGAAGATATTGCATAAGGCTTCGTAAGCATTTACCCCCGTAATTAGACGCTGTTTAGCTATGCATTTTGTCTTGACAGACATGGAAAAAACATAGTATTTATTCGTATAATATGCAGAGAGAAGCATGTAATTGCAAAATGTAAAGGATTTTGAATAATAAAATTTTCTAAAAATGATATATGGCTATGAATTTAATGAGGTTCTAAAAACCAAGATATAATAACCAAAATTGGCTATTAAAATTGTTGTGGGAGGTGAAATATCACATAATAGTGGCCTTAATACCTTAAAAGGTATTTAGGTTATTTGTACAATAATAACAGGTAACATGAGTAACATTCACGTGAGCTTTCCGTTGAATTTATTAATAGAGAGGATGATAAAGTTTCTGACATATTATTTCGTACACATTTTGTGCGATATTAACAATTTTTACTACCACAAAGAACTATTGTTATGATGTTAATACTATGAACGCTGAAATACGATAGTGTGGCGGTACCCACAATTCGCCTAACATTCCTGCATCGCGCTATCGAAGTTTCGGAGAACGGCAAGATATATACAACGTCTGAAATGACGTCAGTGGGCTTCGGCCTGACCGAGCATGCTATCTCGCTCGGTCGGAAGATCTTCCTTTTCGGCCGCCACGAACAACGTTAAATTGGTGACCACCGACAAGAACATACATCCTTCTGGACATCAATCATCATCAACACTCCCCGCCCATCCGCACCACGTCAGCAGACATCAAGCATAACCGGGTCGCCTCGACCACAAGCCGCGTTGGAGGTCCGCGTCGGTCGAACCCGCGTCTGGCTTGAACGGGGCAGCCATAGGCTACAACGACCGGTCAACAAGCAGAGCACGGGGGTCCCTCTCCTGGTCATTGCACGCGTAGCTTCGGCCCACACCTGACAACACAAGCGCATCGAAGAATACCACAGGTCTTCGGGGGGGAGTGATGTGGCGGTACCCACAATTCGCCTAACATTCCTGCATCGCGCTATCGAAGTTTCGGAGAACGGCAAGATATATACAACGTCTGAAATGACGTCAGTGGGCTTCGGCCTGACCGAGCATGCTATCTCGCTCGGTCGGAAGATCTTCCTTTTCGGCCGCCACGAACAACGTTAAAATAGTATAGTCCGCATCTGTAAACGGACTGACGAAAATTAAAGTTAAACCCTTCAAACTTGACCAGACTTAAAAATGTTTTTAATTTTATTATAACTTCAATTTAATGTGTAGGGTCAGAATATATATTAAGTAATGTCAAATTTTGAAATTAATTGAAATCATTATATTTTTTAAAGCTTTTATTTAACTTGCTCTGTATACAGTATGTAAGTATGTATGTTCGGGTGAAATTTTGGAACTTCATTTTGAAGTAAGTAGATAATTATATTTAACCGATTGAGCTGAAATTTTGCATACGTGACGTTTAGTTTGGATGACTGACTGATATGGTGTGTGACATCACTCTAAAAACAATATGGGCCATATTGGACACAGTCCTACAATATCGATATTAAATTAAAGGGCTTTTTGAGAGTAACTCGAAAACGAATGTAATGTCTCTATCTACATCCAATATGGCGGCTCATCCAAGATTTTTAATGCACTTCTGCAATATGGATATCAAATGAAAGAGCTCATTGAGAGTAACTCGAAAACCTACGAATAATAAAAACTATGGAAACGTAACTCCCATACTATAACCGTTTTAAATTTGGTTCCATTCGAACTGTCATATAACGTCAGCCTTTATATCGCTCAAGGCCACCTAAATATTGCAAATATATTGAAATGTGTACCTAAAAGGCCGTATACACGATCGGTTCCAACCACCAACAGAGGTCACCTTGGTAGGGTTGGAACAAAAATCAACCGTGTAGACGCTTGTTTTTGGTCGACCAACCAAATAACCTTCAATAACCTTGGTAGTGAGCGCATCTCTCTCTTGTTGGCGCTCAGTCGCACATTGATCGTCGGATGCGTTGCATATGGTGTGTAGCGCCAGTAGCCAAAAATCCTAACGTTGCTATTAAACGTTCTTCCACAGACACAGCTTTTCGCATCAACAGTGAGTAATGAACCCTTAATTACAAAACAAGACACATTCCGTCTTTTTTTACGTTTTTTTTCATCACATATACAAGCCAGCGCTATTGCGGTCTTTTGAGGTTTAGATAGTGATCCCATTGTTCACTTTTCCACAGCCTAGCCAAGACAGACGAGTTGATTTACGTGTAGATAGAGATTCAACTTTGTTGACCCAACCGAGGTGACCTCTGTTGGTGGTTGGAACCGATCGTGTATACGGCCTTTAAGGTACACTTTTTTGACAAATATTTTGGAGCATGTTTTTTTTAACGGAGTTACTCTTCCTTAGTTTTTATTTTTCGTAGTCCAAAACGAATGTAATGTCATTTTACATCCAATATGGCGGCGAGTATCTAAATAAACGCTTTTTTTTTTCAAAAATGAAGAAAAGCTTTTATTTAATATGATGAATATAATTTATTAGTTATATTTCTCTCTGAGCGCGGCCGTAACTCTCATTCTGCTATATGAGCAATATTTTACGGTATACATATAAGGCCTTGGATAAAAACAATGGGCACAAAACGTTTCGGTCTTTGGGGCAATTTCAAAGACGAGGAAGGAAAACATCGTTTTGAGGTTAATCGCTGTATTACGGAGGCTATTTCTGCCTCACTTTGAAATAAAACTAGAAGTTTAATGGTAAAATTTTAATTAACGTTATAGCAAAACGTGATTGAAGCCTTTTTGAATATTTGTCATTTCAGTCTGGTAATGTAATAAGAGCGGGAGGTCGTGTAAGTTTTACAAAGAAAATTATCCGTGATGGAGTTATGAATAAAATACTTTTAGTTGTCAGATATTGTATACAACATGTTGCATAGCGCGGGGTTTTTTGCACATTCTGGCGTGGGTCATCAACATCTAAAGAAAAGCTTACTAACTGACTTTAAAAACGGAGGAGGTTTCTCAATTTGACCGTATATAATATGATGCTTTTTTATGTGGCAGCGGATAATTTTGTCGTTTATGAACCGCTTTTGATAATTCTTTTTCGTTGGAAAGTAGACATTTCAAAGATGGTGGACATAAGGAAATACTGTTTGATGACGTTTTTTGTTAAAAATTTTACTACATTTTCACTACTCCTCTTGTACTGTTAATTCTTGTTTTACTTATCAAATTTCGAACCAATGGAATCTAAACCAAAGAAATACATAACGCGTATGAGTAAAACTGTAGGTAAAACTGTAATTAATTACATCAGCTGTAACGATTTGAAGCAACGTCACAAACATTTAGGGGCACATTAAACACGTAATGGCTGACTGAGTTGTAACTTTGTGAATTAATTGAATTTAAATCTACATTGTAAACCGGGGAACCGCATTTGGAATTTAATGTTCATCGCCGAGTGCACGCTTTCCGTTATTAAAATGTTGTTTTAAACATTACAAATTATGCTTTGTGTCAGTTTATAGCGTAATTGTTGTGATTAATTAATAGACGTTTGTGCATTTCCGTCCGAGGGAAAAATGTTTGCCGTTATCATTGGCAAATATTTTTCCTTAGGACGGAAATGGAAGTTCCTGAATTTCTTTTTATTAATTAGGTTACACTCATCATAATATTATTCGATCTCTAGTTAAATTAATAATATTTATTTATTATATATTAAATAATATTATTTTTGGAATGTGTTGGGGGGGGGTCGATAGAAGCTTAACCTCAAGTTTCTGGGTCGCCTTGTCCCCCGGTCGCCATCTTGAAAAAAAGGGTGGCAACACTATTTTCGTGATATCTCGGAAACTTTATGTCTTGCAAAAAATTTGTAGGAACATAATTAGGTGCAAATTATTTTGCCTACAAATATGTTTATATAACTTTTTACCCTAAATAAAAAAAATAATTTGGAATATCCAAAAATAAAATTGCGTCTTCTAATAAATGCAAAGCAAATGTAACATTTCAATGGACTACTACGCTTTTATGTAAACCGCTGTCATTAGTTAATATCGACGTAATAAGTGGCCAATTACGAAAAAGGGGCTTCACCCTCTTAATCAACGTATATAAAGATATTTTCTCGGGTAATTTTTCCTTATCTCGCAAGTTTTCCTTTGCTTCCCACGCGGGATAGGACATAAAGTTTATTTCTAACCCTCCTTAACTCACCACTAGAGTCCGACTTGATTGATGGCCGGAAATCTCCCCACAATGACTCCGAAACATCAAATGTCTTTAAGATATTGATACTTTGTAACTTTCGCAAAATAGTAGTCCGAAGTAAACACTTCCACTATTTTGCTAGAGAGGCCATTTATTATACATATTGAGGTTTTAGTTGACTCACGTCTATTAATGTATATGAATGAGAAATAAATACATTGATAAAAACTTAATTAAATTCAATAAGCATTAAGAGATTAACTAAGCATCAATTAGATTCTGTATAAAATAGTACCTATTTAAGTATTTATAAAAACTGCTTCTATATTTTAGAGGACATATTATATTCATGTTTGCCTTATTTTAATAATAAGGCAAACCTTTTAGAGTTTAGGTGTGACGGGTTAGGGATATCGGAATTAAATACTAAATTTCATACCGAAGCTCGCCCCGGGCGACGAACACGGTAATTAAGTCCTGGACATTTTATACACGTTTTATAATGGAAACTCGTGTCGCTTTTAAAGTGCCCATAACATGTGATGGACGGTTCAAGTACATGTTGTATTGTTGTGAGCTTCATATTTACCTCTGCTAACATTGAGCTGTTTTTATTAGGGTTCCGCGGTACCCAAAGGGTAAAAACTGCGACTGACTAGAGTGACTGGGACCCGGGAATTACTAAGATATCGATGTCTGATCGTCTGTCTGTCTCCAGGCTGTATCTCAAAAACCGCTATAGCTAGACTTCTGAAATTTTCACAGATTGTGTATTTCTGTTGCAATTATGACAACAAATAAAATAAAGTTAATATTATGTATTTTTTCCATACAACAAACGTAATGTTTTGGCCTTTTTTCTCGTAGTCAATAAAGGCACCAGGTAGGCGCTTGAAATTTTCACTAAATCCTTAATTTTATTTGTAATTTAATAATAAATAGTAATATAAAATTAAAAAAATATTTATTCCCATACCAAAACACAATTTTTGCCTTCTTTCGCTCGCGGTACCCTTTTTGCGCAAGTCCGACTCGCACTTGGCCAATTTTTTCATATAGGCTACATAAATGAGTAGAAATCAAGACAGAAAAAATAGAAATTCTGTTGTTTAATGTTAAGCGTTCGAAAAAAAAGGGAAAAAAGTTTTCCTATTAGTTTACATAGATGTTGAGTATACTATCCTTTTATATTCTGTTTAGAAATGCAAAATGTTTCTATAACACAGCACAAACGGAACAAAGATTTGCCGTTTAAAAATACTTGAATCCTCAAAAAGACTGAAAAAGCAGTTTATAGGTGAAAACTAAAAAGAAACAAATGCTTTATAAACAGGAAATTGCTCTTAGAACGGAATTATAGACACAAAGAGAGTTTATAGGCGAACGTACCTGCTTTATTTAAGCATTCGTGGCAGCGCGCGATCCAAAAATTGTTTTCGGAATACAAACAACTCGCGACCACGATATTACATATTCTACCCGACAGCAAATAAAGGAATGTTTAATAACTATCAAGGAAGTTCTTTGTACACATTTTCAACTATATGAAAGCACGCTAGGAGAGTCCTGCTTTGACCAAACTTGTGACAATTCATCCACCTTACATTAACACATAGGCTTGTTGTGTTAATATCAATATAATAATCATCAATGTCAATTGATAAAAAATACATAATAATAACCCAAGAGCCAGCTACAGCCAGATTTAAGGAGGTATCCAGTTCTAAAGGTCTATCTAGGCTGACTTTCGATAATGAGTTAAACTCAAATTTTCATCTTATTTTCTTCATCGTTCATACCTCTATAGGTCATAAACGGGTAAACTTTCAGTTTTTGTGTTCATTGTCTGGCTTTCGCTGGCTCTTGAATAATAATTTTTATTGATGATTTAAATTACTTATGAAACAGGTAGAGTTCAATACTTCTAAAATCAGCCCCCGTAGACAAGTGGCAAAACGCTTACGCTAACGTTAACGCTAGCGCTACAAAATGTATGGATTTGACATTAGTATTCGCTAGCGAAGCGATGACTTATGTCAAATCGCATACATTTTGTAGCGCTAGCGTTAGCGTTAGCGTTAGCGCTTTGCCACTTGTCTACAGGCCCTGTGGTTCAACAGCAAACACTGTCAAAATGTTCAATGTTCATGTATTAATTTATACATCTCAATGGTTTGGTTCACGTTGAGAAGTATAGCGAGCATGTGTAATGCATCCATATTAATATTATAAATACAAAAGTGTGTTTGTCTGTCTGTTACCTCTTTAAGCCCAAACTGCTAAACCGATTTTGCTGAAATTTGGTATCGAGATATTTTGAGTTCCGAGAAATGATATAGGATACTTTTTATCCAGGAAAAATGTACGGTTCCCACGCGAGAAACGAATTTTTTCGCAACGGGGTTGCGGGCGTCATCTAATTAACTATCAAACTGCTTTAACAACATCACTATAGTTGTGTTGCATTGCATCTCAGTGAATTCGATCTTAAGTCGGACATTGGCGTTTGGTGAGATTCAATTGGTACAGGAAGTGGGTCTAGCTAGTTCGAACTCCCCAGAGTCTAGGCTGAGTACTCGCCATTGTCCTAAATACAATTTCATTAGACGGTATAATTGAAATCCAATTTAAGTTAACTCTGATAACAGTTCAATATCTTTTGTCAAGTAAATTATCAGTTAGTAACTCGCTGTTGTTTGACGTATTAATATATGTTATATACCTACAACTTTTTAAAATTCTTAGCTCCCTAGACCCTTAGGCCCCTAGACGATACGTTTTATAGTGCAATATCATTGAACAATATTATTGAACAATTTATTTGACAATAAGCTTGAAAGATGGGCACGTTCAACATTACTCTAGACGGTTTATGTGTTACGAGCTTTTGCCCGCGGCTTCGCTCGCATTAAGAAGTATTATTATATACAAACTTTCATCCCCTATTTGAACCCCTTGGGGTTGGAATTTCTCAAAATCCTTTCTTAGCGGATGCCTGCGTCATAACATCTACCTGTATGCCAAATTTCAGCTCGATCCGTCCAGTGGTTTGGGCTGTGCGTTGATAGATCACTATGTCAATCAGTCAGTCACCTTTGAGTTTTATATATATATAGATTGCACAAAACGTGATATTGCACAATACATTGATCGTATAGGGGTCCGCTAAAGAATAATGCGTATTTTGTCGTCGAAAGTGTGTGTATCTGCCAGTCTTTTAACTCTTCACTCTTACTTTGAGGCCTGTGGGTGACAGTAGGATAGTAAGAAGATTTATACGAAAAATCGTACGGTTCCGCCAGATAAATGAATTTCTGTAAATAAAAGCTTCGGACAACGTCAACTACACTAAAATGTGTTAATGTTGTTATAATACATTTTTGTGAATGAATCTGTTTTCTAAAAAAATTAAAGCAAATTTTTGTCATCGTATTTGCCTTAAGGCTTATCATTATAACCGTTATCTAATAATAAGCTTTTTATTTTTTCACTTATAACATCGTTACTTACAAAAGATGGAGGAGAAAGAAAAGGGGTACTGTAATGTCCCTTTTTGTTTGTGGGTGGGTATAGAGCGTAGATGGATCGAAAGATAATGTAAGTACATAATATATGACAAAAAAGAGGAGGTTATATGTTCGTCTGTATATTTTTTTTGTATGTTTAATGATCATTAAACATCGATTTGTAAAATAGTTATTACAATCATTGTAAACATACTATACAGAAAACTAAATAAGAATACTTGTAACGCTTGTAATCGATCTTTTAAAAATAGATACTGGAATTACTCAGAATGTGATGCCTTTTTACATTCGTCGCTCTTTTATTTTTTTAACGTGGAAGGCCGCAGCAAACAATGAGCTTTAATAAAGGGTGTTCGACTTTGACGTACACATTCAGTAAATATATTATTGTGTACAGATAGAGATACCCGTCCCGATGTGAGTTGGGTTGAAATTACGCCGAATTCTCCTTTCAGATTACCCTTCGTGATCCAAGGAGCCATGACAAATGCAATAATACACCGTTTGCGCAAATAGAGCCTATTTATTTCGTATCCAAAAGTCCCTTCGGATGATAGAGTAATTTCCACAATTTTGTAAATAACTATAACTTTATTTGCGTTTGTTATGTAAATAAATAATATGTTATAGAATTTTAATACTCAGCAGTTAGCTTTCAATATAAGTAATAGTTTTCGACTTGATACGAAGTAATATTAGATCTTAGTACTCTTCTTTCTCGGTATTATTTAATTTGCCAATGTAATTTAATTACTTACAGCTGGATTTATAAATTTTATTAAATATGCATGTATGTATCCAAGGCAAGTAAGGAAGTAAAATCCTCCAAATGATAAGATCATTTGGAAGATTTTACTTCCTTAAATGAACAAATGGACTTTCTTTATGAAGTAACCAAACATACAAATGAGATATTTAAGGACATGTTAGGCTCAAGACAAAAGCTTTAATAGACTGAGTTAAATGAGTTAAATTCGATAATGCCTAATAAAATAGTGGGTAGATGGTAAGAGCAATCTAATGTTTATTTATGCAGGCTGTTGGTTCGATCTCTCGGTATAGGTCGAACCTTTCCTGTAAAGTGGATGTAGGGTGTAATGTATGGACGTGTGTACTCAAAATCAGATATAAAGTGGTCTCCAACGTTATTGGCATATAAAAATTGTAGATAAGCGACATTTGGACACCCGATTGAGTGAAATTTAGTATCTAAAATTGATTAGAAATTGAAAAGAGTTAAAATTAAATAATACGAGCCGATATAATTCGCTGAACATCGGTGACTTTAGCACCCTATAAAACAAGTTGTTCGCGCCAAACTTTAGCGCGACGAATGTGGCAGTTGGCAACACTGCGCGTGAGTCTGCGCTGTCAGCTGTCATACATTTGAAATACAGTACGACACAGTCCATTATCGGCGCGCGATCGTTAAATACGAAAAATATCGGCTAGCCGTTCCCGTGAATCGCGATAAATCCTCAGCTCAGTGATATAGACTAAAGACAAGGTGACAGTGTCGTATGACTACGAGCATCAGCACATCAGCCCTATCAACCCATCTGCCCAGCTGTCTCAGCCACCAGGTAACCCCAGTTTCCCTTCCGCCCATCGTTGTAGTGTAGGGGTCCTCGCCCCTACATTTTCTGGTCCTTTCGAGCCGGCGAGTGACCTTTTTGGTCGCTTCGAGCCATTCAGCACACTCCCTGGTCCATAGCGAGCCTAGGAATATTTTTTCACCCACCCGCTTTAATGCCCCGCCCGGCGAAAATTAAAACTACAGTTCATTCTGCTCATATTTCTGCCTAATCTTATTAGATTCTCATTTTATTATTAATATTCTATCGAATTAAGTAGCCTCCGCCCATTTTCTACCTCCTTACGGCAATATTTTTGCAAAGTTTGCCAAATACGATTTTGTTCATCCGCCATATTAAGTAAGAATTTGCATAGGTAATTTAATCCCCTATCATCTTATTGTGTAATTGTAATCGCATTATTTTCAGCCCATATATTGCGTCTATAGTGCATTTAAATTAAATCCCCGAATATATTTCAGCCCAAATACCAATATAAAAATAACTTCAACATAATTCCGTCGGGTTATAAGAACAAAGAAACTTTCATACATCACATAGTTTGTGCCCATTACATTAAGTGTTATTATTGTTCAGCTCATTGCAATATTTACAGTTGTTTTTGTTAACTTAGCACTTAGGTAGGTACTTAACTTAATTACCCGCCTTATCGCGATCGATCGTTCGTCGCGCGCGCATACCTCAGCACCTCCGCTCCGATAGGAAACATCTGTTAATTGTTTTTAACTATTACAGTCTTCTCAAACATTAAGAAAATAATTTAATGCGCGATTCAAGGAAGTTTCCTATCAGAAAACAAGACTCGAGAAAATTTATCACTAGATCCTAGACGACCCAAACTTATCCCAAGACAACGAAAAATTATACACGACATGGCAACGTTGTCGGACGCGGTAAAATTACATTACCTGCTCTCATGCCTGTCGGGGGAGGCATTATCCATGGTTTGTCATCTAAAAATCACTAACGAGAATTATAGTGTTGCGCTCGACATATTAACACGTCGATATGAAGACCGTCGCGTGTTGATCGACAAGTTTGTCGATATTATACTCGGTCTGCCCAACATTCATATACGCTCGAGTATCCGAGCTACTTTTCTCACTCCGCTCATCTCGGCTCAAAGCGCATTAAAAAATTTAAATTTACCTATGGACAGCAACTATGTTTTTTGTCTCGATTGTAGTCCGTAAACTACAAGGGGAGCTCCGCACATTATTCGAGAGGAGATACGGCGCCTCTGATGTTCTGCCCACATTAGATAATTTAATCTCTTTTTTAGAAGAGCACACTGAGTCTCAAGGTCAAGCGGGACCTTCCCGTCAACAACCCCCCTCCCCCCGCTCTCCGCGCAGTCTCCGCTTTAGACCCATCAGTCCCGCGTATCAGCGCTCGCCTTCAGCACATACCTTGCGTATCCCGCATGTCAGCCCAGCTCCATCTCATTCTCGCCAACACTATGCACCCCCCTCTCCCCCCCGACAAGTTCAGCACGTATATTCAGCTCAAGCCAGTTTTAAATCTAAGTTTTACTGCCCATATTGTAGGTCCACTGAACACAAATTAATAGCATGTCCTAAGTATAACCATCAGCAGAATTTAAGGACGTTGGGAGTTTATCGAGTCAAAAGGTAGATGTCGTAAATGTTTTTTTTTTATTTTTTTTTTATTATAAAATTGTGGCCGTCTATGGACTGTTCGTCCATATCCTTTTTTTGTTATTTTATTATTTAGATTTTTCGCACCAAGGATAATTGAAATAATATTATGAATTTTAATTAATTGTGGTCCATCACGCCATGGACACTTTTTTTTTTAAGTAATATTTATTTATATATATACTTAGTAGAATAGACTATAATATATTGTACATATAATAAATAAATATATATTTATTGTTTTATAAATTACATAATAATAATATGTTTTGAACGGTGAGGTCCCAGTCGGTGTGGCGGCCAGTAAGTCCGACATTTTCCGATTTCCTTAGATTTTATGCTGCTCCACCCTTTGCCTTTAGATGTTGTGACATTGGCTTGGTGGAGAGGGGTCACTCAAGCTGGGTGGAGTTTCTAGGGTGTTAAAGAGATATCGTTCTGTGTCGAATCTACCCGCCATGTGGCTTAGGACTTTATCGTTCCTGTCTTTTATAGCCATTTTTTTCGTAAATGTTTAGGTCCGCACTAAGAAAACGAATGTAGGTCGAATGGTGCTTGCAAGGATTGTGGTAGTCCAAATCATCACACTTCTCTTCATCGTCATGATGCACCACGCTCGCCAACATCATCAGCTCATTTACTTCCCGCTCACCTGCGCGCGCAGCTCCGTCGTCGTGATAATAATAATGCTCATACCTACACATCTAATACAAACCATACAATCGTTCATCATTAACCATCTACCTCTAATCAATCTCGTTCATCTTCGCCTCATAATAATAAACAATGACTACCTACCATCACGGAGCATTCAGAGTTAGAAAATCAGCCCAATAATTTAAATAATAATTTTTCTCATAATAAATCCGCTCATAATTACGCTCAGGTTAATACTACTCAGCACAATAATAACTCATTACAAACTCCCATATTATTACCTACAATCGTTTTAAAAATTTCAGATAAATATGGTAACTATCATAAAGCCCGCGCATTACTTGATTGTGGTAGTATGATAACTTTAATTACTCAACGCCTAGTAAAAACACTTAATTTACAACCGAAACATTGCTCATTAAAAATTACAGGCGTTGGAGATCAGCACATACAAAATTCTAAAGGTCATGTTTCGATTACTTTTCGGCCCACACGTAGTGACACGCCTTCTATCACAACTTTCGCTCATATTTTAAAGGATGTCACAGGTTACCTACCTATGCAAAAAATTCCCGATGTAGTACATGACTCGGAAAGTCAGCTCATTCCGTTAGCGGATACAGGTTATCATACTCCTGCGCCCATCGATCTCATTTTAGGCTCAGATGTTTTAGGCCATGAGTTAGATGGAACTTAGTTGACTTTGGGCCCGGGGAAGCCCATAGCCTTCGGCACGATTTTTAATTTTGCGCTCATAGGTCCCATTGAACAGTTATATGATAATTCAGTAGTTCAAGTTAACTCCGCTCATATCGCTCATTCGACTCATTCCGCCCAATCCGCTCATTCTGCTCATTCTCATTATCATCAAGATATTAATAAAAGTCTAGAACGATTCTGGGAGTCAGAAGAACCCCAGCCGCGTCCAACTCACTCAAACCCATTGCATGAACAATGTGAAGATTTATTCCGCTCAACAACTACTCGTAACCAATCGGGACGTTATACTCGTATCGTAACTCTTCCATTTTTATCGAATGCTCCAAAATTAGGTAGTACTGCTCTCCGTAGATTCCTCAACCTAGAAAAGCGACTGCAATCCGATCATTCACTCCGCTCAAAATACATAGAATTTATAAACGAATACATAAACTTAGGCCACATGACACATTGTCATCCTTTTACTCATAAAACTCATTATTATATTCCTCATCATGGTGTATTTAAATCAGGTACTGATAAACTCCGCACAGTATTTGATGGCAGTTGCAAGTCATCCAGTGGTGTCAGCCTTAATGATTGCCTACATACAGGCCCCCGCCCTTCAGCGTGATATTGTCGATATAATTATGACGTTTAGAACACATCGTGTAGTTTTTACCACAGATATAAAAATGATGTTTAGAAATATTATTATTAATCCAGATCAACGTCATTATCAGCTCATACTCTGGAGATCGTCTGCTGATCGACCTTTACTCACATATGCACTCAACACTGTTACCTACGGATAACGATCAAGTCCTTATCATGCTATCCGCACATTATTACAACTAGCTGATAATGAAGGTCATCGCTATCCCCAAGCTGCTCATGTATTACGTAACTCCATATTCGTAGATGATATTCTCTGTGGTCATGACTCCATAGAAGAAGCTTCAGCCCTTCAAACTCAGCTCATTAATTTATTATCGCTTGGTGGTTTCCAGCTCAGTAAATGGAAATCTAACACTCCTCAACTCTTACAACGTTTCCCAGATGATCAATGCGAAATGCCTAAGGACTTCGACATCAGCTCAGATTCTCCCTCTGTTAAGGTTTTAGGTATTAGATGGATTTCGCAGTCTGATGAATTTACATATCACATTTCACTACCGCCAATTCCTCACATAACGAAGCGATCCATACTCAGCACTGTAGCTTCTCTTTATGATCCAAACGGTTGGATCACTCCTGTCATATTCCGCGCGAAATTACTTCTACAAAAATTGTGGTTGCTCAAATTGGATTGGGACGACCCCACTCCAGATAACATTACACAAGACTGGCAGCGCATTTCTCATGATCTTCCGCACATCTCAAACATACATTTTCCCAGACACGTAGCTCCGCACAAATTAACTTCTACATACTCACTTCATGGCTTCGCAGACGCCTCAGAAAATGGTTTTGCTGCAGTCGTATATTTACACGAATTAAATCACGATGGATCGGCTAACGTTCAGCTCATAATAGCTAAATTTAAAGTAGCCCCTATTAAAAATAAACTCACAATTCCTAAATTAGAATTATCTGCGGCTACACTTTTATCTCAACTCATGTCTCGTGTCTCTCAACATCTCTCCGCTCATCTCACAATATCTCAACACGTCTGTTGGTCAGACAGCACCATTGTACTTGCGTGGATTAAAACTCCTACACATCGTTTACAAACATTTGAAGCTAACAGAGTACCTAACCAAAATTACTAATAACTCTCTCTCACTCATCTGGCGTCATGTACCTACACACTTAAACTCTGCTGATTGAAAACGATAGTTAGGTACTCAATTAATATCTTTATAAAAAGCAGCTTAAATAAAATTGACTTGACTGATAATGCAATTTTAGGTTATATCGCATTACATACTTTTTCATTTTTACAGCAGCTATCTGATGTAATTTCCTAGTGGATTTAGGAAAAACATTAAATTTGTACTACCTATTTTTGCTGTTATTCTTGCAGTCTACGATACAAAAACCATTAAGACCAATTTCTAAAAATTTCAAAACAAGATTGACAAGTTTGTTTGACTACTAACTGAGCCTTCCTTCCTAGTGGATTTAGGAAAAACATTAAATTTGTATACTGACTACCTATTTTTGCTGTTATTCTTGCAGTCTACGATACAAAAACCATTAAAACCAATTTCTAAAAATTTCAAAACAAGATTGACAAGTTTGTTTGACTACTAACTGAGCCTCTTTGGTTGCATATTTTTGCCACGGCAAGCGCGGTAATCGTTTTCTTTACCCCCTCCACCCACTTCCCACGCTCCAATACTATTTTTAACAAAACGCCTTTTATATTTATAAATGTTGTTCTAGTATATTAAAAATAGGGTTTTGTTGAATCGTTAGCCAAAGCAAATTTTTGATGTCTTGAGCATATTATAAAGCAAATATAACTAATGATAGAGGCCTCTAAATATGTGCCGTCAATTTGGAAATTACTTTACTCCACAAACTGAAAAATGTGTTTCGATACTATCGATTTCTGGCTTCCTAATAGCTATTCACATACTCAGTTATTACCTTTAGCTTAAGTGTGCTGATTACTGACCCTAGTGACCCAGGATGCTAACGAGCTGTCAATTCGAAAATAACTGCACACCACAAACTGCAAAATAGCTTTCTGCATTAACTTAGACTACTAACACGCCATTTGGATAATCGTGTATCCTTTAAGAGTAATGATTATTGACCCAGGACGCTATCTCCCGCCATTTTTGCCGGCGCGATAGTTTGGGCGGGATCGATGTGTAATTAGGTCATGAACGCCGCTCCTGACCCGGCGACCCACTTGTTGCCAGCTCTAAGCATTCAACTGGTCACACCATGCTCATGACCATGATTTATGGTTATTGCTTGTTTAGTCTGGATATTTTTATAATATGCAACTATTTAATATGGCATCTTTATAGGATAAATTTGTGGTTATGTTATCATAAAGCGTTTTATTGAAATAATTGTGAAATAACGAAGTAATAGACGATGTGATTATAGTAGGATTTTTAATTATGTCCCTCACTTGATCTACTGTATATTAGTGCCAATTACATAAAAATTAGTCCAGTAGTTCGCCAGTTACCGTTCAGATTTATGATAGTATAGATTCAAACATCGTTACTATATTTTAAAATATTCTAAACCTAAAATTCTCATCACGACAACTAAAGACAAAAATCACGTCCATATTCAACGAGAATAGTTTGAATTCGACCCCGAGGGCACCACTATGGAAGACCCTGAACTTTAATCTGGGCCCCCGCGTCGGGGCCCAGACGGGCCTGGGCCGGGTTTATTTAGACTATCTCACGTGAGTGTGCCCTCGATCAATAAATCGACGCACAGCTCCACAGGTACTCTTAAAATTTATCGGGCGACAGTCAAAAGTATACGTTTCGAGTGCGGCCCTCGCTTTGTGTGAAAGATTTGTAATCTCTCGAGGATGCACTTTATTTCGGCTTATTTTGAAGTACGGAACGGGGAATTTTTTTGTTTGTTTCTACTTTTCGTTTCCGCTTTTCGCATGTTGTACGGCTAATATTTAAAAGCTTGTATCATTTTATAATGTAATATATGTTGCCTGCAACTACATCGCGCAGGAACCACATCATTCAAACCTTGTTCCTACAGGGGAATCAAAGTATCTCCTTACCCATTAAAATTGACGTACCTTTTGTAACATAGAGACGTAACAGACAGAAAGACAAACTCTCTGAAACGTAAGTATTAATATTTGATGTGGCAACGAAATTACAGTTAACCGTTTAGGGGGTAATATTAGCTTTATAGTTAACGTTTGTATGTGTTTAGAACGTACTCTGTCATAGTATTTGTATGCCGGAGGCGCACCCGAAACTATATAAATACAAACAGCTTACTGCCCTATTATCATCGTCATCTGAACCACACATCTATACACCATCCTACCAAAAATCAATATCAAATAAGTTTAATATGATATCTCTAGTTTCAATAGGAATAACTTTAATATCAATTAAATTAAATAAACTGTATTAAATAAAAGAAAGACCTTCAGAACTGTAGAATTTTTGTGTATTGTCAGATGAATAACGGTGTACCTACAACAAAAAATACAATGCCTCACAATAAAACTATTTTCCTCTTGGCCGACCGAAAAGCATCTGTCCCATCCCCATCTATAAGTAATGAGTTCAAAATAGCCGCTCAGTAAATATTCATTAGGATCTAAATCAATTAGGCAGTTTTCCGAAACCGTTCCGCCCACGCCCAATTCCGTTTTTTTTCTGATTTTTTTACGCTTCCGCTCCCGCTTCTGCTCATAACTGTGTCCGCTACCGCTCCCGCGCCCACACGCTATCAGCGCATCACCATGTATCTGTTTACGATCATTAAATCAATTAGCAAATGGACACGATAAAATCTGTATTAAAGCCACACTCTAATCGTGGCATTCCTTGGCAGTTCTCCTCATTATATTTTAGTTGTACCTGTTACTCCAGTGTTTGAGTTTGTGTTTAGAATTTAAATTTTAAACTCAAAATATTGATTAGGTACTAGCTGTCCCGGCAAACGTTTCTTGGCCATATAATGTATTTCGCCCGTATTATTTTATTGAAGTGACTAAATAAGTATGTCACCATGGCAACGTCCATTGTTATCCCGTCGCACAAATAATGGTCGCCGTCAGTCTCGAGTTGTAATAATTTAATATTATTTATTCAACAAATGCACTTACCATCAATATAATAAGTACCCAGTAGCCGATTCTCAGACCCACTGAATATGCATATAAAATTTGGTTAAAATCAGTAAAGCTGTTTCGGAAGAGTACGCTGCCTAACATTGTGACACGAGAATTTTATATATAAGATATTATAATATCCAAATCATATAAGTTTAATAAAATAAGTTCTCCTATTATAATTAATAACTCCAAAACGTTCTACAAAATATTTTGTAACTTACTTAGATTGTGTAAGCACGGGAAAATATTGTCTTTAAAAATCCGTCAAAGTTTGTAACGGAGTTCGAAAGTTGGACTGCCAGGGCCTAAGATCAATGATGCTAACTTTTAAGATTGGTTTTTGAACTGACACAAAATCTTGAGTTAAACCCTGTCATATTTGCATGGCCAATAAAATGAGGAAACTGCTCGTAGCGGCTGCGTAGTAGTCTCGTAGGACTTTGTAGCAGCCTCATTGTACTTCGTAGCAGCCTCATAGTACTTCGTAGCAGTCTCGTAGCACTTCGTTGCAGTCTCGTAGCCCTTCGTAGCAGTCTCGTAGCACTTCTTAGCAGTCTCGTAGTGCTTTGTAGCAGTCTCGTAGCACTTCGTAGCAGTCTCGTATCGCTTTTGTAACAATGTGCAGCGTGCGTAGCGTCTTCGTAGCGATATTAGAGTTAAGTTGTTCGCATTGTCAAAACGTGGGTTGGGAGAGAAGTTGACGACAAATCGCTCAGTAAATTAATTTTTATGAAATATGAACACAGGTTTCTGTTTATAAAACTTATTAGGGAGATCGCAGACGGCACACTTTTTGTATGATCGAGTCTGCGGCGCACATACAATCTGCATGGCGCGACCATCATTGTACGTAGTTGACAGTAGTCTGTGTACTTATAAAAGGCTAAAAAGTGTTTGACACCCACATCTTATCCTTTATAAACGTTTTTCTATTATGTATCAGTTCAATATCAGCTGTAAATAAATTTGTGAACAAAAAGCACTTTGATACGACACTTGATATAAAAATATCATCTCTTTTAGGGCTCCGTCTTTATCATAACATCAAACGCTCGCATACGATACATTAAGATTAATTTTCAACATAAATTGCTATTAAAAGTTCTTTGATATATTCTCAAAGAACATGTAGGCGTAACGCGATCCTCTTTGTCGACATCGTTAGAGAAAAATATACAAAATCGCTGAGAACTCGTATAATAGATTTATTTTAATTGTGTCGGGGAAGGGACCGTATTTTTATTGAGCGCGATCGAGCGCCGGGGTGAGGCTAAATTGGTGTCGATACCCAAGCACGACGAGCTCGATATAATTGTCATTATGTGCGGTGTATCCTGTAATGCCTGTAAATAAGAGTATGAGATAATTACTGTGTATGAGAGCATGAGATATCGAAATCCATACTTCCATACTGATATTATAAATACAAAAATGTCTATCTGTTACCTCTTCACGTCCGAACCGCTAAACCGATTTTGCTGAAATTCGATGGATATACCGGGGATTGAGGCCTGGGAAAGAACATTGAATACTTTTATTTTGAAAAAATGTACGGTTTCCGCGCGATAAACGAATATTGGCGCAAAGGAGTTGCGGGCGTCATCTAGTACCATACCAATGCTATGGAAGAGTAGCTAAGAGCCAATAAAAATGATTGTGCAAACCATAGTGCTCGGTCATTCAATTTTTATCACCCCAAATAATAGAAAAAATGAACACTATAGGATTTGCAGTAATATACTGGCCGTACTCAATATAAATAATTACATTTACTTTATTACTTAACTTGTTGAACTACTCACGCAACGCCCTAGACTAAGATGTTATATATTACAACGCACGATAATTATAATTTCCAATAATTAGTACAAAAAATTACGTTACATTCAATACGGCGAAGAAAACCCCATTTAGCCCCAATTTCACCAACGACTGTTAAAGTTAACGCCGGAGTTAGTATCACGTTACCTCTTTCGATTTTCATATGAATAAAAGAGAAGACATTACATTTTAACAAGCTGTTAACACTAACAGACGTTGGTTAGGGCTTAGCCAATTACCGTAAACAGTTGCGAGCATAAATCTCGACTCTCGAGTTAGCCGGGGTAAGGGTTAGCACCTGGGTTATATTTCAAGTTCGGTCAGCGCGATCCATCATCCGTGACGTCATAACTCAGGAAGGGAGGGGGGGTGGGTGAGGGGCGAGCGGCGAACTGTGACATTACTTCACCGTCACATTCTTATGATATTGGACTTTTTATTAGCCGTGGAGTTTCCGTGAAGTTTGAAATTAATGGCTTTATCTATTAGTCTATATAAGCGTAAAGATATGACTGCACAGTTCTGACGCAGAAGAGGTGGTAGTTTGTGAAAGCGTATAAAGACGTGCTAATTCAGCTCAATTCTATTCTTAAGGTATGAATTAATAATAAAACTTTATTGACCAAATAATTAGGTAGTCAATGTTAATTTCAGTAGTTGTAGGTACTGCGAAATATTATTAATCTATTGTACCCGAACAGTGAAAGTAATAACGCTGCTGTTTCGAGTAGACATAATTAGTTATTATATTTGTTATAATGAAAGTAAAATGGTCAAAAATTTGAGAGCGGAAAAGCTTCCAGTCACTCCTATGAGATGTTGGATCGTAGGTATTATAATTAGTTTTATTAACCAACTTCAAAAAAGGGAGAGGTTATAATTTCTACTGTATATATATTTTTTATATCGTACCTACATAATATATTTAAAAATATATGAAACATATTTTTAAATAGCCAAGTAATAAACCAGTCGGAGATGTAATGTAACGTGAAAATGGCCGCTCATACACGCGGAGCTTTCATAAACGTCACAATAACTTGCACAAATTGATTTCCAATACAGCGCCAATCAATTCGATGGCTTAGTGCCGTTACAAATAATTGTTATCTGTATTGCAGAGTATTGCACACAGCATAAACATTTAAAAATGATTATATATAAGGCAAATAACTTGTTATTAATAGGTATTCTTTACTAACAGGTGGCAAAACCACCTCAATAATAATCTAGTAGTCTACTAGCTGATACAGCAAACAAAATTCTTAATGAATATTACTGGTTCTGTGGAAATATCAACCAAATGCACAGCAACTAAATGTTTTTTCGTATGGTGAGTTTTTTCATATAATGTGAATATTATTCTTATTTACAAAATATCATATTGGAGAGTAGATAGAAATAAAATTCGAACTAAGCTGAGATAGACACCGGAAAGTGCTACGCGCGTCCGACCTCACTTCACTGTTTTGATGCTTAAAGCTATTTGAACCTGATTACGCCGGAATCATGACTAAAATATGGCCTACTATAAAATAATGTTTACTACGTGCATATAATATTAGTCTTACGCCGCTTAAACCGTATTAGCTGTTTAAGTCTTATGCCGACCACTGCCCATCAACGCTGATGTTTGAAATTCTGAGAAGTGTTTTGGAATAGCTCGTAGCGGTATGCGCTAATATTATTTGTGGACATATTTCGGTGTTGGCACCGACGGTTAGTAAGCAGTCAGCGCGACACTATAATCGGCTTAAATACTGTGCTAATCCACGCTCCGCTAAACCGATTTTGCTGAAATTGCTGGAATTTGGTATTACTAGACTTTGAGTCCTGGGAAAGGACATATTAGGATATTTTTATCCCCGAGAAAATGAACGGTTTCCTCGCAATAAACGAATTTTGCAGCAACTGAGTTTCGGGCGTCATGACGTCATCTAGATATATTTATATAGGCACTGTGCTACCTTATATATATTCTGGGTTTTGTGCTAATTGTGTGCGCGGTTTGCTAATTGTGTGCGTGTATTCTGACCGGCCGTAATTTGTTGGCGTGACAGACGGCACTAACAGTGTTCATTAGCGAAAGCAAGCTTTGAATTCGCAAATATATATAGAACCATCAGTATCTATGCGTTACTTATTTTACTTTTCACAGCACCTTGTGTCGACGACATAAGGATTAGTTTCGAAGGAACTCCGGGTTCCTCCGGGAATATGATTTTGCATCAAGAGAATTACTGGAAAATTGATAGTCTAGTTTTTTAATGTTTATAAATGTTCACGACACACGAATAGTCAGAACACTCCTAAATAAAAATGCTCTACTAAAATTCTCATTAAAGTGGCTAAATCTACAAATATAAATAAAAATAAATAACTTTTGTGTATGTTAAAGACACATGAAGTAAATTTTGATGTTGAGGACTTTAAATACTTAATTATTATGCTTAAACGTGATCAACTGGTGAGCTTGGCACTAAAGGAACGTATCGTATTAAGTATAACATATCATACGTACAAACGTTACACATACATTACTTCCAAATTAATAATGCGCATGGAAATCTTCGCTAATTGTTGTAATCACGGAAACACCCGAATCTATGAAACTTGCATTTTGCACCTTGTTCAAAGGAAATAGAAGTAAATATCATATAGCAGCTGGCTGTCCGATGTCGCTAAATTACCGGGGACTTTATATTTATTCCTGCAAGAAACCTTCTTGCAGGAATAAATATAAAGAAAATCATTCCCGCTCAAGTTCATTATAATAACAAGAGGATATTCCATTTTCTATAATAAGACTCTAACCCTGCTCACGTAGGAGTCCTTATTATAAAATAAGAATGTTTATCGAGGGCCGTCCTTACAGCCATACGTGGCGCGAGGCCTTACAATTTGATCGGGCTTGTACCCGCGTCTAACACTGATTGTCTACTATAAACTAAATTCATATTGCGTTTGGTAACATATTTCTTCCTATTATAAAATAAGGTTCCTTAAAATAGTTAAAGATATTTTGGGTGGTTGTTAATTCTAAAATGGGAAAAAAAAAACATTATTTTTACAAACAAGTTTACGTTGATGATGTTATAACTAAAAAAATATCCGAAATATTACTTATGTATACAAAACCATATATTATATGAACGCTACTATAAACGTGCAAGGTCTTAGCAATTTTACGTGTTGCTTCTGTATTGTCTACGCAAAATTCACCACAAGTCATACTCATAAAACATATTACTGTTGAATCGTTATACCCCCTTACTAATAAACGTTGTATAAGCTTTGAATAGTTATACAGTGTTTTGTTCCTGTCACACAAGTGACATTTTTAATTGGATTGAAGAAGACAAAACACTATTCAAAGCTTATACAGCATTTATTAGTAAGGGGGATAAAGTTTTAATATACACTTCAGCCTAACTCTGAAAGATATACGATTAAAGTTCGCTGATGAGAGCGATACGCTCAACTTGTCTCGAGCGCCGGCGAGCTCATACGATCGAAGCCAAGTCATGTGTACGACATTAAAATTTTATATGCCACTGCACCGCTTAGTAAACTATAACACTTTCACGCGATTTCTCTAATATTTCACGAAGGTGAAGTTTAAGACGTATGTTGGTAGAATATGCGGTGAGCTCTTATTTTATCCTTATAGATTCACTTTTAGTTGTCCGCACGCATGATTCCCTCAATGTATTTAATGCAGTTTTTAGTCATAAAGTGATTCTTGAGAAAAAGTTTAAAAATTAACAAAACACTACTAGAGCTTTTTTATTTAATTTATACATCTAGTAGTAGTTTATTATGCTAGAATGATATGTAATAACTAATAATACCAATAATTATTTTAAATATTAAGCGTTAAAAGACAGAATAACAACTAATCGAATGATAAATAAAATCATTAATTTGATAATTGGTTTATAAATCTCTAAGTCACATACATAACTTAATTAAAATACCACTTTATTATTTACTTAGTAGGTAAGTATCATCATATGCCAGTAGCACCTGCTATAGTTCGTATAGGTATGCTGCGTATACCCATACGAACTATGTTTTCTTCTTTATAAGATGGAATCAAGTTTGACGTCAGAAAACAAAGTCGTAAAGTCAACTAAAATGTAAGCAGTTGAAATATGACGGCAATACTACAGAAAGAGGGTAAGGCAATAAGCTCTGACGCGCACTAAACCTGCCAAAACTATGTACGAGTAGGTGGCAGTGAGGTGGCGATACGGTGGCAGTCAGGTGACGGGATATTTACAGCAGGAGATTGTCACGCCCCGAGTCGAGAGATCTGCACAAGACGTAACATTCAAACTTCATATTATACAATGTCTCTAATCTTTTTTAAGAATATTTAATAAGTTGTTGGATTTTTTATAATAAGTTTCACGTTTATTAATTTCAATTATATTTAGTTGAAATAAACAATTCTATAAAATATTAACCGGGAATAACGCTTTATATTTGGCATCACAATTTAATATTGTAAATTTAATATGTAACAGATTATTCGAGCCAGATAATTAATATATAATATTAAAATAATGAACCAACAATATTTGCTGCGGTTACTAATTAAAAGCAGAATTCATTTCATAACCTACATAATATCATCACCATCATCATCTAAATCTTGTCTTAGAATCTCGTTTATAAGACAAGTTGGTAATCGGTGATCGCACACAAAGAAAATATCTACGACATGAAAATCTGTGCTCTGATTGTTTTAATGTAACATTGTTCCAGAATATGCAGTTTTGTTATTTGTTTGATCCAACCTGTTTCTTATCAAAGCACAAAATGGTATTCTTATGTTATAAAAATAATTGCTTTATAAATAGTAGAATAGAGATATACCTATCTAAGACTAGAGGACGCCCGCAACTCCGTTGCGCCAAAATCGTTTATCGCACCGGAACCGTACATTTTTGCGGGATAACAAGACGTATCCTATGTCCTTTACCGAGACTCAAAATATCTACCATACCAAATTTCAGCAAAATCGGTTCAGTCGTTTGGGCGTGAAGAGCTAACAGACAGACAGACACAATTTCGAATTTCGAATTTATAATATTAGAATTGGAATTTATTCTTTCGTTTTTATGACGTTTAACTGTATATCTACTTTACATGCTCGTCATCTTACGAAAAGATACAAGACCCGGTATAAATAGTATGTGACATTAATGTGCCTGGACTGAACACGCTTGCATGCAATAATAGCGAATAATCCGAATGCTCTCGAATTTAATCTCGAAATAGCACGCATCCACTAATTATAACTCAAGCTTGATTTTCCATATAATCTCTGCGAACATTTTATCTGGTCCGTGGGGGGAAATTGCATCGAGCGAGGGGATTAAATTTACCTTTAATGACAGACTCGGCCGAGCCGGCGTGCATATGGGATCGATAGTGTATGGCTTTTGTGAAACCCTGGCTTTACTTGTGTAACTTTCATTAAATAAAAAGAGGTTTTACACAGCGACTTACGTCATTTTCATAATATTTTCTACTTTATTTTACAATAACTTTTTGAGATATTGACTTAAAAAAATCACTCTGTCTACTTATTCAATTTCTTAAAACTAATTTGAATGCAATAAAAAAAGACCATAGAGTGATTAAAGAAATGTTTAAATTGCAAATCACTTCCACGCAAAGGCTCGATTTATATTCGAACGATTTGGCCGCTACACCACATGATCACAAGCAATATAATAATACAGTCGTTACATGCTTGTGCGCTAGTACTAGTGTAGTGGCCAAACCGCATGTGAGCGCGGATGCATACAAATCGTATCTTAGCGCGTAGTCAGATACGTACGTATGGTATAGCGTACTTAGATAATCTCAAAGTCTATATAAAAACACAAAATGTAATTCAAAAGCAGAATCATTTAATTTAAAATGCAATGTCAAACCAAGTTGTACTTGTGATTAGAACGGTCGTAAAATCAGACTTCGCTAATAAAACATGAGGATAAGAAGAAAACATAGCTTCAAGAATCACGGCAACCGATCGTCTTCGGAGTAACTTACTACGTTGCTCCGGAGAGGTAACTGCGTTTTAATATTGTAATGTATTGCTAAGATATTGTGTTTTCCCTGGAAAGTTTACGAAGACTTACATTTGATGTGGTTTAAATTTTAAAACCAAGAAATAAATGCTAATGTGATTACTTTAAAAAATTATTTTAGAGTGAACAACCATTTATCTTACGAATAAAAGATTAGCACTGCGTGAATATTTTATAGCTGTAGGTTTTGTCCTCATCTATTATGTTAGAAAAGTGGCCTGGCAGTCAAAAATAAACCATTTTTTGTAAGTTAAAAAGATAATTTATAAGTTTAATAATCCCTTATTAGTGCTAAAAATGTCACATCAATTAATAATTTGGCTACAAACATTGCATAGTTTTTTACCAGTGTTTACGGATTCTCATTACTTGAACTATAGTTTATCGATATCATACACTAAATGACTTTCTTTTCTGTATTATAATGTGCTTCGAAAAGATCGACAAATAGAAATATTCATGAAAATAAACGCACACTACTTGTATGAAAATAAGCACAAAATGGGCACGCGATGGCGGGCTAAGATTACATCTATACTATAATACTTAATCTATGTCCGCAGCAGTAATAGGGTTTATTTTTATGAAATTTTTTCGTTGGTAGTTTTTATAGTATACATCACATATTTGTACATCATATATTTTTTTAGAGTTATCATTTTTTTCACTTTAGAAGTTAGAGGGTGGGGGGCACACATTTCACCACTTTGGAAGAGTATTCAGGTTAGAAAAAAATGATATTAGAAACCTCAATATGATTTTTGAAGACCTATCCATATTTATGGATAGGTTCACAGACTACAGGTACTTACCAAGTTTCAATAGTATAGCTCTTATAGTTTCGGATAAGAGTGGCTGTGACATACGGACGGACAGATATGACGAATCTATAAGGGTTCCGTTTTTTGCCATTTGGCTACGGACTAGGCCTAGAAACTAGGCCTTTGCATTCGTTATGGATTATTTATACAGTATTTTCAGAGCGAAGTAACCACTCCGCTAATACTGTAGTGCCTGGGACAAGATTTAATTAATGTCTGTAAGGTTGCCCAAGCACATACGACATTCTCGCAACATAGTCGGCCTAGTCCAGAGGAGCGAACTAGTCAATACGTCTGGGACCATTGACCAACTATGTGCGGGTTTCCTCACGATTGAGCGTCCGTATTATGTACTTGAGATAAGAAAATATCTCATAGGTACACGCCTGCACCCGGGGCGAACCAGCACCCTCTACGAGTGCCAACCAAAGGTCTACCCATTAGGCCACGGACGCTCTTTACATAGATAACAGCTAAAAAAATCTAAAAAAATTGTTACTTGTAATAACTATTAATATAATATTCTATTTTCGACTGTAGCTTTCTAGAATTCTATATAGATAAATAGCAATAAGTGAAGTGGAAATTCCAGACAAGGAACATGTCCGGTGTTCACTGCTCAGTGGCCCACGAACTGACGCCTATCATTATGCCTTACGCTTATCCATATTCAATCATGCGAACTTTATTCGGACGGTCCTGTTAGTAAAAATATAAAATGAAAATAATATTATAACATCTTATTTGTTACTTGTGTAATGTCAGCTTGTAAAAACGAACTAGTATATGAAAAGCCACAAAAAGGCCGTATGCCCCTTTAAATATTATTTTATTTCACTTCTAGTGTTACAGTCATAATAATAAAGAGTAAACTTTTATTTCACAGGCCATACAGACAACGAAGCTTCATTAATAGGTGTCCCATTTTTCCCTTCTTCTTTTCTCCAAAAAAATAAAAAAGTGAACGCCCGAAGCTCAGCTCAATCTCTTGTGTATGTTTTTTTTTGTAAATAAAAAACCATACGTGCAGATTGCTATATTGAAGCTCGTCCTAAAAAGAAGACAAAACGGTCGGTAAAATTGTCGGCCTCTATACAGATCTTTACCACAATACTTTTATGGGGAAACGCTGCCGACATTAATACAATATTTGTGCTGCAGAAGCGAGCCATACGTTCTATTTATAAAATGTCTGCTTTAGAATCTCTGAGAGATAAATTTAAAGAAATTGGTATTCTAACTGTTGCTTCTCAATACATTTTGGATAATGTAATATACGTTAGAAAAAATATAAGTAAATTTAAAGTTTAAAGTGACATTCACTCTAGGAATACTAGAAATAAGCACAAGCTAGATATGCCGGTGTTCAGACTTAGTAAAGTCAGTAAATCTTTTAAAGGTCAATGTATACGCCTTTACAACAAAATCCCAGTAAAACGTTCAAAATCATTCCATTAATAAATTTAAAAAAGTAGTTAAAAAAAGTTTGTGTTCCAAAGCCTATTATAAGGTCAATGATTTCATAAACGATGGCACACCTTGGGAGTAGGATGGCTTCTTGCAAGGTTACTTCTTTATTATTATAGGATCACAATTTTTTATGTGGATATTGTATATAATATTAAGTTACAAAATTGTAAACTGTATTTTAAAAGATTTTTTTTTCTCACTTTTTTTGGTAAAAAAGTGGGCTCCGTGCGAGTTTCTTACGCCGGTTCTTCTCGCCGGGTTAGTTCCCGGCCCGGAGGTAGGCATCATGTAGGACATTCTGAAAGTATTTATTTTAAATTTATTCAGAAATAAAACAATTTTGATTTTGATTTGATTGATTTTGAATACAAAAATATACAATTGTGTAACTTAGTAATATTCTTGAAATCAATTTTAGGCAAAACAAAATTTACGTTCGTGTGACATGATACTTCATTGTCCAGAGGGGGAGTTCCTGTAAATTAAGTTATCATAGCATGATCGAAAGGAATTATAACATTATAATTACTGTATTTAATTTTCGATAATGTTAAACTTTTGGCAGTTCTATACATTTAACATATCGCTGGCCCGGGCAACAAAGCGGTAAACGCTGGTTACGCCCATTTTAATGTTATTTGATTTTTGGCTTCTCTGAGTATAGTCTATCAACCCTATTTATTTCATATTTTTTAAATAATATTTTGGGTATAATAAATGACAAAAGCTTTATTGAATCGAAAATTCTCTTACGGATTAAATTGTATTCTTGCATTACTCTATGAAACATAACTAAAAAAGCCGGTGAAGATACGATACAACTAAGCTTTCGCTGTAAGATTCCCCAGAAGAACGGAGTAATCGGCTGGTACGCTCGAAATCTAAAGCGAAAAATACGTCGTATTATGTTCTTACAGCCGTAAATCTCAAGCGGTTTGGTGTTTTTATAAAGTCAATAAACAATGTTACAATTGAAACAATATCGCTTATTAGTTGTTTTGCTTTTTTCAATTATTTCAATAATTTTGTATACTATTACAATTATTTTGATATGGTTAAATAGGTAAAAAAAATAACTTTCATATGAGACATCACACATTTGTTTTGGACCGCTGTACGCTGCACTATAAACAAAATAGCTTATTTTGTCTCTCCTGAACAAAACGATTTTTGATATTACGCCTTTATTGCCCGAGGCCAGCGATATTGTGATATTCCATAACGTGTACGCAATCGTTCTGCTTACAGCTCTTTAAAGTTATCTAAAATCACGTTTACAGACACGTGCGTGCGCTAGATTTAATCTATTATGAAGATGATTTACTAGATATTATGATTTACACTGAACCCTGTGGGCACCTCATTCAATGGCAAGCTGGGGCAAGTCATTTCTCATCTCGCCACATTCGATCCAGGATTACATCGCACAGATTAACCAGGCCGATGCGGTAGACACAGCTGCGAGCGGATGCACAATATTCCTGATATGCCGACGATGTGTACATCGATTAGATATTATAGAATTCACCAAGCCATGAATATTGAATAAGTACCTATTTGGTCTATGTAAAATAACACTGCTACTAAATATATTTTTGAGAAAGTATTAAAACGGTATTAAAAATAATTTAAGATTCTAAAGGTCTATACTAATACCATAAAGCTAAAGAAATTGTTCATTTGATCACGCTAATCTAACTAACTAGTAGATCGACTTTTATGTAATTTGGTGCAAATGATTAAACCACGGAGACTTTCTCCGTGGTTTAATCATTTGCTAGTTTTTCGTGGGAAAATTCACGGTGCCTGCGGAAATTCCTATCTACGTGATCGTATCTAACGAAGGGCCGCTCGAATTGTTGACTGCTATAGTGTTTCAAATAGCTTGGACCCCTTGGAATTACGCCGAGATGTAGCTTCACTCTGCATCCTCTATCGGTTGTATCACGTGGAGTGCTCTAAGGAATTGTTCGGAATCATACCACCTGAAACATTTCGTCATCGTCCTACGCGTAAAATATACCATCCTCATCACCATGATGAGTGGCAGTCTTCCACCGTGCGTTTCTCGCATTATTAAAACTCTGGAACGAGCTCTCACCAGCAGTATTTCCGGACCTATACGACCAGCAAACCTTCAAGAAGAGAGCGTAATATTCCCTGTTAAAAGGCCGGTAACGCATCTGCAGCTCTTCTGATGCTGCGAGTGTCCATGGGCGACGGTAGTTTCTTTCCATCAGGTGACCCGTTTGCTCGTTTGCCCCCTTATTTCATAAAAAAAGAACATCTAGTTATGGATAAACATGATTTTTGATTACCACCGTGATCGCGAATCTGTCTACAGTATGCAAAAACGACGATGATCGTGGGCAATCACAGACTAATGTACTCTTAGATATATATTTTATAATCGCAACTAACGGTCGATAAGCCAAAGTGGAAAGGCGCCGCATTCAACGTGAAGACTGAAGACTGTGATTTCCGTTATTTCTATTTCTATATTTATTTTATTTAAGCGTCGCGGGAAGTAAATAAAATCTAAAATACATTTTCTCGGAGACGCTTTAATAAGAGTGAAGTTATATTGAATTTTTCAGTAAATCTAATAACCAGCGCTTGCATTTTACTTGTAGTATTGCAAGAAATTTACAATTCTTCCTAAAAGTCCTCGTTTAAATATTTACCTCGCAATTTATAAAGGAGCGCTTCTGCAGTATGATTGTACGACGTTTGAATAATAATAAAGTACATATTTAATAGGTACCGTAATTACTGTATTAAGTTTGTGAATAATAATTATCTCTCTCTGTTTCCTCTTTATTTAATCAAACCACTGACTCGATATAGATGTATGGAGATTAATTTAGGGTGGGATACTTTTTATGACGGAAAAGTAGATTGCCGTGCGATATACCTATAGGTATATTATATTATGCCGTTGCTTACAAGCTCTTAAGATAAAAAGAAAACAGAACGCAACAGGCGAAATGGATATTTGTCTATACTCCATTCTTTTCGGTTTGTTCATTCGACTCGGTGTGTTTTCATTTCCCGTGCTTATGAACCGTTATTTGAATGTGAAAATCTTTTTATCGTTTCATTTAGACTTGTCAAATAATACTCGTATTTATACCCACGTTAAGATGGGGCGAGGATAGTCGTGATGTATACACACATTACAGGAATAATATCAATTGCCTCAGCAGGAGCTGTGTGCCGACATAAACGCTATGATGCCTCCGACACAAACACATTTGGTGTTATATTGTGTTTGTTGACACGCGCGGTCGGTAAATAGACAGCAATTTCCTACTGAGGAACGCAACGATTGATCGAGAAGAAATTCAGTCACGAACGGAAAACATTATAACTAAACCCTCTGGTAATGTAAGTTCCTAAGATTAAAAGCTAATATTTATTTATTTTACTCGACTTCTTTGCTTTAACACTAGAGTAACGTGACTTTAGTAGTAGTATAACTTTGCAATCACTGTGGATGACAAAATGTCTTACTTTAATTATTTGTGTAATCGCGTTAAAAAGTTAACCAATGACACAAAACACGTTTTGTGTCATTCGTTAATAGACATAATGACTATTTTTATTCTTATCGGTAATTGAAAGACACTTAAAAAATAGAAACATCGTTGAAATAATGACTCTGATAGCTTAAAAATTCACCAAGATATGACAATTCAAATATCTCATAAAAAAGACCTGCCCGAAACGCTCCATACAAAGTGCTACGAAAGTATGACGTCAGTCTTTCGTAGTTTGTACGCATCGGGAGACAGCTTTGTTCGACAGGTTTCATAACAAAAGTTGCTTTTAATTGCATAAGTTATCGAATTATATACAAATATTAAGAAATTTAATTGAAAAAAAATTCGACTTGAATAGCCAACTTTGAAGGCGCATAACAAAAAAAATACAAATGCTATCAAGCTGAAATTTTGGGAACACTTATTTTTTATCGTGATTTCTTTATTTTATTAACAAAATTTGCTAATCTTTGACCTTGTCATCATCCCTATTATAGTAGATGTATTAATACTGGCGATTTTCTACATACTTACACAAAGTTTTATTACTCTTGCGATAACAGCATATAACATATATCTATGGAATATCTATGGATAATGGCTAATTAAATATAATATGTATTATGTATGATATATTTTTTTTAATATGGGTAAGTATTATATAAAAGTATTAAATATATTTCCGTTGTCTGGTACCCGTAACACAAGTCCTTCAGGTACTTAACACGAGACCAGACTGACGTGGAGCGTCCACAGATCTTATATTATTACAGTGCATAATATAAGTCCCATTGCAAAAATAGTTATCTTTGAATAAATAAAGAAGTAAATGTTTTGTAAAAATATTTTATAAAACCAACTCGATGCTTTCTAGATAAAATACACTGCTTTAAATAGCTAGAACAAGACAAAAGAGGAATCTTTTCCCCGCTATTACATAGAATGTGCAGTCTACGTTGCCTTACGTCGAGTAATGAGATTTCCCGATTCGATTGTTGACGGTACCGCTTCAGTTCCGTTTGGAACGAGTAGTTTAGTATCGGATTGTAGTTAATAGTATCGGATTTTAGTTTGATGATCTTTCGATTTTTACTCCACTGGTTGGCTAATTGAAAGAAGGGAAATTCTTTTGTTTTTTTTACAATCTACGGCGTATCAATTGAATGGTATAACAAAGTTAAGAGGTAACGAAATCAGCAATCTGGCTGGTTTACCGAACAGGCATATATAATGGCAGTTTTACAAACTTTTATCAAAATATAAATTAGTTAAATTCTAAAGATAATGACAATAATCGGCCAAGTGCGAGTCGGACTCGCGCACGAAGGGTCCGTGCAGCAAAAGTAGGCCAAAAATTGTGTTTTTGTATGGGAGCCCCGCTTAAATTTTTATGTTATTTTAATATTATTATTAATTATTAAAGTGCACAAATAATAAGGGCTTTTGTGAAAATTTCAAGTGCCTATCTGTTGTAATCATTGATACCGAGCAAAATCTTTTGAAAAATCAGGTTTGTTGTATGGGAGCCCCCCCTAAATATTTAATTTATTTTATTTTTAGTATTTGTTGTTATAGTGGCAACAGAAATACATAATGTGTAAAAATTTCAACTCTCTAGCTATTACCGTTCTTGAGTTACAGCCTGGAGACAGACGGACAGACATCGAAGTCTCAGTAATAGGGCCCTGTTTTTACCCTTTGGGTACGGAACCCAAAAAAAGTACGAGTCGCCACTCGGCGTGGATTATTAATTATTATGGAATAAAATATACTGTATCGTAATTCCTATTTTCTTTTATATTTTACCATACGCTACGCTGTTAGAGATAAGCAGTTCCTGTTGTGTCGTTTTTCTTCTGTGTATATTTCGTGTTAAAAATGTATGTGTGCAATAAATAGTAAATAAAAATAAAATAAATACGCTATCAGTTAATGTTTCTATACGAGCATGACATAAATAGCTATAAAGCCGGCGAGTCGAAATGTATTACAACAAACATCAAACATAAAGTTAATATTTTTTGCCCTCCTCACTCGGAATATCAATTGAGATTGTTGGAAAATATTTCTGTAGACAAACTTTGACATTGATATAGATGAGCGCACCGACAGACAGACGTGACAATTTTGTGGAACACCATTTTTTACTCTAGACTTTTGTGTAATGCGAAAAATATAGCCGAAATTACTTTCTCTTTTTGCAAACAACCGAATTTCGGGTGAAAAAGGGAATCTTTTGGGATATAAATAAAACATTAACGGGATCGGGGGCCGCATTGTGTGTGACGTCACATCTCACATGTCACCGCGAGAGCTGGCGTTATCGCGACGTATACAACTATAGTGTTAGGTACAGAGACACAATATTAATATGTTATGTGCTATACCTAGTAGACCATATTCATACTAGTATAGAATATTTGTTAGGATCGCATACAGTCGCATACATAAGCATGATGCCAGCAAAATAAAGCAAGTTTTATTTCAAGGAGTTATCGTGCTTTATTTAATTTATTTATGGCACAGGTATCTCATGCCTATATATTATGTCACCTTTGTAATCAATAAGCAACGGGTATAAATCAGTTATTTACAAAAAAAATAATACTTTTCAACACAAACAGTTGCGTTGCAAAAACACAAGCGAACCGAAGACAATATTAAAGCAATGTCAGGTGTTTTGGGTTAATTATTCTGGTGACAGAGTGCAGGGGCTAGGTGCAATCTGCGCGGCGGGGCGGGGTGGCGGGGGGCGTCGGGACAGTGTTGCATGTGACTGACTTTTTTTACTAGAAATTACGCCTTTTTTCGCTTCGTTCGTTGTAAGTTAAAGTAAAATATTGTACGATAATGCGCCGATATGTATTTAATTAATTTTAAACTCATTTTTTATAAATACATTTCATACATTTTATTTTACCTCAGATCCTAATATTTTACATTACCAGTCACCTCTGGCACCTCTCCCAGACAGATTGAGCGACTTTCTAACGACTTCTGATTTGGAGTCTAGTACAGCATGGCAGAAAAGAGTAAAAGTTAATTAAATTCCATACAAAATTGTTGCTGAAACTAGCACCTTCATTTTTTTTACTCTTTTTAGCCAAGCTGCACTTAAAGTTCTAGGAGTTGGCAACATTGTGTGAGGCGGGGCGGCCACACCCGACGTATCAGTGCCGGGTGCACGGTGTTTGTGTAGCGAGTTAGCGCAAAAACTCTTCGCTCTCCCTGCTCTCCCCGCTCTCCCCGCTCTAAATACACTTCATTTTTGCAGAATCAGAGATATTAGACAATTAAGCGAAAACTTTCCTTTGTTACAACTCTCCTCGCAATCAAAACGAAACCCAAACTTATTTTTTCGCAAATGTAATTAGGGTGAATATTAATCATTTGACTTTTAAATGCTGTGAACTTTGACATTTTATTTTGAGCTTGTAGATGGTCTCTTTTAAGACGAAAATTTGATTCTCTTGTCTAATAAATTAATATAATTATATTTACAAGTATGCATCATTACAATAAACAATTAAATCGACGTAATATTATGTATCTTGTATACGTAATATTATTATGTATTGTGTATATTATATATGTAGATATATTACGTAAATTATGTGACTATAAATAACTTTAAATAATAATTATCATACCCAAAACCCAAAAATTCACAATTTTTTGAGTTTTTTGAACCTAAGCTTTTCAGAACTATTATAACTATAACTAATTTGCAAGCGGCAATTTTATAGCGCGTTGATCTCTTTTACAAGTGACAATCGCAATCTGTCTAGTCCATTGAAATGTTACATTTGCTTTGCATTTATTAGAGGATGCACATTTTGGAAATTTGTTACAAAATAATTTGAAACAAATTTTGTTCTTACAAAATTTTGTCAGACGTATAGTTTCGGAGATATCACGAAAATAGTGTTGTCGCACCTTTTTTCAAGATGGCGGCCGGGGGACAACGGTGGCGACCTCACAAACTTGAGGTTAAGCTTCTATTGACCCCTCCAAACATATCCCAAAAATTAAATTGCGTTCTCTAATAAATGCAATATTCGGTCCTAAAATTGTAACATTTCAATGGACTAGTCAGAAAATCACCAAATTCGCCATTGTAAAATGTAGACAAAAATAAAATAATAAACTTTCATATCTTTATCATTTAAAACCTTGGCATTTTTATTATGAAGATTCTACCTAGAATAAATTAAATATTTCGGTGCAGCTAGACCGTTTAGATATTTGGCCTGAATACTCTTCAGCGTCAGGTAACGAGGTCGTCAATATTAGTAACCTCTTTGCAGCTTTTGATTAAAAAACTGAATTTGCGTTGCCACAGAATTTTAAACTCTGCGAGCACGCATTTGTATGTGCATTCAATAATTTTAATCAGTGAGTAACTTGTCGCACGTTTGTGTACATTCAATAGTGATAATGAAAGAACTCATCATATTCAAGCATTTAAAAAGATTTATCGACAATGCTGTCACTGAGTGCATCTTTTAATCTTTTTAATGCAATTTTTACTACGAATAATAAAAACTAGCTATTTGACCGAGCCTCGCTCGGTATTCGATAAAACACGCATTAAATGACATTTTCTAAAAATGATTCCTAGCTAGATCGATTTATCGCCCCCGAAACCCCCTATGTACTAAATTTCATATATACAAGAATTGCTCGTTTAAAGATATAAGACTAAGGAATCGTAACTCCCATACTATTACCGTTTTAAATTTGGTTCCTTTTGATCTGTCATGTAACGTCAGCCTAGTACCGCTCAAGGTCACCTAAATATTGCAAATGTATTGAAATGTGTACCTAAGGTACACTTTTTTGACAAGTATTGTGGAGCATGTTTTTGACGGAGTTACTTTTCCTTAGTTTTTATTATTTCGTAGAATTTTTATTGAGTCAGTTTATCTTTTTATATAAAATTGACTTCTGGTTTAAGGTAGCGTGTTAGGACATATTTTTTACATTGAGAAAAGTGTTATGTTCTTTATGATGTAACTTTAATATTACGTAAGCCGTAAACAAAGAACACTGTACTAAATTTAACACAAACCAGCTTTAAAAGCAAAAAAAAACCGCTTTTTGTTCGTATATTGGTAAAGTTTAATACAAAAGTTCTGATAGAGCTGTCATGTCGCTCCACGAATACATTCTGTTATTTGAATATAAAAAAGATAAAAAAATATAAATAATAGATTAAACTTCGGCTCAGTCGTACGTATCTGTCTCACGCTAATACCTGCTCAATCAATAATATTTGAAACTGTTCTTTTAAGCCTTGTAATGTACAGAAGATAGATATTTTACTAACTCCTATGTTTAAAACAAACTGTATATTCTTTCTCTCTTTCTTATGCTTCTAGAGTATGTAGTCATTTCGCCTGATGGAAAGTATTTATTATGCTGTACATAATATATCTAGAGGTAGTATTATTGTAAAATTGTCAATGTCACTGTATTTTTTGTAATCTACTTATATGATATAAGTAGATTACAAGAGTGTTTTGAGGTGTCGTGTTTATAATAATAATTTCGACACATTAGCTGTTTAACAATACTAGAGATCGCCCAATGGTCGAAATTCGACCTTAGTTTCAACGACTACTATCTATATTTTGTAAAAAAATATTGACTTTGTCATATTTTTTTCAACTCTTGTCTCTGGGACTCAGCTGATCTCAGACTGACCGAGTAAGCAATGTTTATTAGTATCTAAAATTCAATAAAAAAACTATAATCCATTTTCAATTTGTCACCTAGTTGTCAACAGACTTTAACCATAAATTAAAGAGTACATTCGTATGCATAGGCTTGTCGCTAAAAATCTGTCATTTTTCCTGGTGTGTGTGTTGTAGTGTATGTAATGTTTTATTTGTTAAAAAAATGCATGATAATAGCATAATTTCAAAATAATATGCACTCCTTCACCATATAAACTATCTGTGCAAAATTTCATTCACCTACGTTTCCCCATTTTTTGTCAAAAGGGATACCGTACAAAGTTTTTGGCTCACGTTAATTACATAATAATATGAATGTCTGAGTATATAGTCAAATTGCATTTGTATAGATACCTAGCTATCCCGGTGAACTTCGTGTCACTTTAAAACCATCCCTGGACTTCTACGAATATTTTAAGACTAAAATCAGCCCAATCCGACCAGCCGTTTTCGAGTTTTAGCGCGACTAACACAAAATCCATTTAAATCCATTTGTATATATATATATATATATATATATATATATATATATATATATATATATATATATATATATATATATATATATATATATATATATATATATATATATATATATATATACATAACGCATCGCAAACATCTTGTCACTTTATTACCCGATTTAACATCTAGGTTTTTAGCGAACTTCGCTTTCGACACTAGTTTAATTTGACTAAATATAGTACATTCTCAATAACCCGTGATGTTTGACACATGATGTGCGTATTAGCAGAGGCGATCACTATAAAATCACGATTCAATTCGTCAATAAAATCCACTTTATTGTGGTCCCTTCTGTCTAACGCAAAATAAAAATTGATGGCGCATTGAGAAGTAAGTGCGTCGTATCGCGCGAGTAACGCACTGTGGGCTTGTGTTGTGACAATTATTTATTATTTTATGGACGATTTGTAGCTGAACCTTAGCCCTCTTACTAATAATAACTTTATATACAGTCAGAAAAGATGTCTCCTTCTTGTCTGATATGTTAGAAAAGTGTGGATTTGCAAATTATGGTTTAAAGGAAAACATGAATATGGGAAACGTATATATGGGAAAATGTTATACAATGACACTGTAAGTTATTCGACGGTATATTTTTTTTTTGTTTTAATTTATGTAAAGTATGTACAAAGTTCTATATATATATATATATATATATATATATAGAGCCTTTGGATCTTTGGTAACAATAAATTAACTAAACAATGATAAATGTTGCTAAAAATCAAAAGTATCTTATGTCTAACTTACTTTTGTGTAACTTACTTTATTATCTCTAGTGTCCTACTCAATTTTATGGTTTAAAAAAATGCTTACCTAAGAAAACTTGAACAAGCAAGAAGAAACTAAAAACCGGTATTATATCCATATCTGATCTGCTGCATGCTAAAAACTTTCAGGGTATTATGTTGTCATAATTATAACTTAGTCAAAATCACTCTTGCTTTGTTTACTGACGAAGAGTTTAATGATTTCATACATTGTTTACCCCTGATTAATTAGGTAACACAATATTTAACAACAGCAAGTCATGGTTTATTACAAAGGAAAATTGTCTTAGCGTTCGAGTTCGCGTTGATATGAGAATTTATAATATTACGAAAACAACTTAAATAAAATTTTAACGACGCGTCGTTACATTTTTTTTCAGATATTTGTTAATCGCATGGAATCGTCTCAAATAATACCTCATACCAAAATGGGTTTAGCGGTTTAAACTCCAAGTGATCTGTCATCTGTCTGTCTGCTTGTTTCGCATTTACAATATTAGTATAGATGTAGATGAAGAATTTGTCATATAAAGTTGGAACCCCTATTTGACTCACTCAAGGTTATATAACCTTTTAAAATTTTCTTAGTACTTACGTATTTTTGTTGTACCTATAAACTACTAAACCAAATATTTCATATTCCTATCATAAGCAGTGTCGCGGGCTACAAATCTACTCTACAAATGAGTCAATCAGTCAATTTATAGATGTGTAAAAATTATAAGATATCTCGCTCATACTCATTGTACGCTATATTATATTAAAGTATTAAACTCCATAACTAATTATGTTCTCGTCAGTAAGATTACTTTAATAAAATTAATTGATTGTGTACAAACACGCTTGATGAAATTACTAATAATTTGACAGCGCTTTAAATAATCCCTCGCGAGGTGGGGCGGGCACGATCTCATCACTCTCACAGATGGGTATTTGTGTTTCATAAACGTCTTCATTTATTTTGACGTGAATGTCTTTGAAATTGGAACAGAAAGGAATGATAACAAAATGGAAATATCGGCCGCGAGTTTATCTTTGTCAGCAGAATATGTCTACTTATGTATTTTCGTGACAATACACATAAAGAGTGAGCGACAGCCAGACATTCATCATTTTATGAAAGCTGAAAGTTATCTTATTCCGAAAAAAGTAAGATAGATTGAGCTTTATATTGTATCGAAGGAAGGAAAACGGTGGACCTTTACAACTGGATACCTCTTAAAGTAGCCGCGACTCCATAGTTGCTGGTCGTTCTCACCTCTATAGCAGCTCTGAATTTATGCATGGGCAGTATAGGCCATGGCCTATGGGCCGCAGCGATGGCGTCCTAGGGGTCGGCAGCGTCCTAGGATGGCGGCAGAGTTCGTACATAGGGGCGGCAAATTCAAAGTGACGTATGCTCATAAAAAATATTAACTGCTCTATAGGGGTCATAAAATGGAAAATTTTCAGCTTTTAAAAAATGACAAAAGTCTGGCTGTCGCTGGCTCTTGGGCCAACGAACGTTACTACCAAACACAATCTCGTACAGCTATTCCAGATCTATAAGGAAATTTCGGCACGTGAATAGATTAGAAAATATTAATTATTATCATTTAAGCGTTCATGTGACACAGCTGTTACTAAAATGACTCCAGCGATAAGTCAAGACTCAGGCCACATGCAATACAATTAAGTATTGTATTGCATGTGGCCTGAGTCTTGACTTACCTATTTCCTACACATTCATAGGTAGAGATAAAAAAAACAATTGAATAAAATGTTATTGCTGAAGCAAATCTAATTGTAATCATTTGTGAACTCGTTATTTTTACGACTACGGTTATTGAGTATTACAGAATAATAACGCTGTGAAGCTATAATATTGCTCCATTTAATTTAATTTCTGGTGATATTGTGAACTATCAATAAATTTATTTTTACGAATCAATATTTATAGCCAATACTCAATCTAATCAAGTACTATAGTGACTTTTACTACAGGAATCGTAACTGGGCAATAATTGCCTAGTTACGCTTTTCCCAAACAGTTGATTATTTTGCCGAACTGAGTTGGTCCCATAGTGAAAGTTTTTCGTAATCATGAATGATTGCAACCCCTTTCGGCCTTTAAGTTATTTTACATCGAAGTCTTTAGATAAAAATGCATATTATATAATTTTTAGGATTCCGTACCCAAAAGGTAAAAAAGGGACCCTATGTCTAAGACTTCGATGTCTTATTGTCTGTCTGTCTGTTTCAAGACTGTATCTTAATTACTGCTAGACTTCCGAAATTTTCACAGATCGTGTACGGTATGTCTGTTACCGCTATAATAACAGATACTTAAACAAAATAAATTAAATATTTAAAGGGGCTCCCATACAACAACAGGCAACAGGTAACAGGCACTTGAAATGCTCACAAAATACTCTAATTTGTATGTAATTATTTATACTTTAACATTTAATAATAAAATTAAAATAAACTAAAAAAATATTAAAGGTCCACACAAAAAACACATTCTTTGCCTATTTTTGCTCTATTATGATCTATGATACGGAACCCTTCGAGCGCGAGACCATTTCCTTAACTTTATAAAAACATGCTATCTAATTCTGAAAGAATATTTCAAAATTTCAAATCGGACTAGTAGTTCCTGAGATAAGCGCGTTCAAATAAACAAAGTCTACAGCTTTATAATATTAGTGTAGATAATAACGCAACAGCATAAAAAATGACGATAAAAATATCGATACCAAAATCTGCATCACATCACATCACTAGTGCCTCAGTTTGATAGTTCACGGAACATCAAGCGGCCTGAAAATGGCGGTGTAGCGCCGAATATTTTTTGTAAAGATTTATTTTTAAATTAAATTAACTTTTTGAAAAAAAGCTTTTATTTAAAAAGAAGAAAATAAATTTCCCCTTAAAAATTCTAACTATTATAAATAAAAAAATAAAATAAATAAAAGTTAGAATTTTTAAGGGGAAATTTATTTTCTTCTTTTTAAATAAGAGCTTTTTTTCAAAAAGTTTTTTGCTTATAATTTATTTGCCAAAACACAAGCGTAAAGTAAAACGCAAACGAAGATATTATGCTAGAGTAAATTGAAGGAGTAAAATTATTCTCATGATACTTACACTCGTGTACCTTCAAGTTTGGTTGAATCGGGCCTTAGAAGTCTGTGCTTCTAAGGCCTGCTTTTTGACGTATTTTGCAACTATGTGCAAGGAAAAATTACTTACCTTAACTATTATTTTTTATAAAATAAGCGGGCAAACGGGTCATCTGATGGAAAGCAACTACCGTCTCCCATGGCGTTGCCCGCCTTTTAAGGGGGAATACACTCTCTTCTTGAAGGTTTGCAGGTCGTATTGGTCCGGAAATGGGTACTGCTGGTGACACGATAAAATATGCTATTATGAAATTGAAATTTAACGCGAGCGTGGCTCTTGACTCGGAGGTCATGGGTTCGATTCCCACGTGCATGCTGATCACCTGATTGTCTGACAAATAAGATGATCCATGCGTCGGATGGGCATGTAAAAAGTCCGTTCTGCGCCTGATCTCTCGCCAGTCGTGTCGGTCTTCCGTCCCACTGGGTTATGAGAGTAAAGGAATAGAGAGTACTCTTGTGTAATGCGCACACGCTTGGGCACTATAAAATTACTCCTGCGTAACTGGCCTGGTTTCAATGAAACCGGCCACCATCACCGAAACCGTGGGAGTTATTATTATGAAATTCTGCACATATACCATTAAATCTATACTGACGTCCTTGATATATATTATATCTGAGGCGAAATATTAATATGGCTTTTGCCTTTGTACATCGGCTAGTGGCGGCGAGACCTGTAATATTTAATTAAAACATAATAGCGTAAGCCTTGTGATAGAGATAACAAGCTCTCGCTATTTGCTTGGAGAATACAGATTCACACAAGTATTGCTAAAATTAAATATTATTAGTTAGTTATTAGATAAAACTAGGGAAATCGGGGTGTAGGTCGACCTCCAACTAGGTGGGACGACGATCTCCGCTTAGTTGCAGGCCCATGTTGGATGCGAGTAGCAGGAGATCGGTCATCTTGGCGTTCATTGAGAGAGGCCTATGTCCAGCAGTGGACGACTATAGACTGATATGATTAGATAAAACGGTACAAGTATTATTTCCTTCCTAAATCCTTATTCTTCTCTAGGCTTCCACAAACATTTCAACACTAAAATTAGCTAAATCGGTTCAGTCGTTCGAGTTATACGAGTAACAGGACTAACAACATCGAAAATCCTTTTTTTATTCTAGTAGAGGAGGGGAGGGTGCTATTTTTGTAGTCACTCGAGCGTCATTTAGACCTAGTAGGTTTTGTACATTAGGTAAAGCTGATAAAAAAAGAGCGTTTTTTATTTTAGCGGTGGGTTCAGAAACTGCGCCCATATTTAAAAGCTTTGAAAAAGAAAATATATTCAGAAAATTGCTTATTTAGGTAAATTACTCGTATGAATATATTTTAGACAACAAGAACTAAATCATTTAGTTTAGAGCAAAATAAAATATCTGCGAAGCATAGTTAAGAAAATATGAAGCTTAATTTTTTTATATTTTAAAATGTCTCTACAGGCTTAAATAACCTTTGAATCGTCAGTGTTTTATGTGGAAGCTTCTTTGGGGTATACTAAACATCCCCTATCTTAATCTGACTGATCCGACGACATTTCAATATAAAAAAAAAATTTTTTTTACCCACCACTTGAGAAATCTGATTTCTATAGCATGATAACTAGACACATGTCGGAAGCCTATGCAAGCTAATCTGACACGCTCGAGCTATTCCCGAAATCCCCTCTTGCCCTCCCCAACTATTTGTAAAGAACAGATAAATTTATAACTCTGTCAGTTATAGTTAGTCCTGTCGGATTAGATTTATAGCGACTCCAAATCTCATGGAAACTGAACTGTATTTTTTGCAAATAGAAACATGGTATATTATGCAAAAGTGTGTGCATCTTGGCCCGTTTATGTGTCCGTTGCTTCTTTACGCCTAAGCCACAGATTTTTGATGAAATTAAGTACGAAGATACTTTAAGTCCCGAAAAAAGAGCAAAGTATACCAAAATAATGCAAATTATTTTGTATAGAAAAGTTTTATTTCGCAGAAATGTATGATTCTCGAAAACGAATTTCGGTGCATCGAATTTGCGGGTAACATCCAGTCCAGTAAATAATTAATGAAAATTAATCTTTTACTAATGAATTATGCACAAATAGGTTTAATTTTATGTAATCCGCACGGCTCACTACACAAGCCGTGTTATTACATCTGCTTATTATATTTGGCATTAACAAGCTAATTGGCTGTAGTGTGCACGCTACATTAAATTAAATGACAATTTGCATTTCATTTACTTGTGAACAAACAGCGCTGTTTGTAACCGCTTTTTATTAATTTTATATGTATTTTGAACAAAAACTTGTGGCATATAAGTGGTGGCCACAAAGGAAGATCATCCGACCAAGCGAGGTGTTATGCTCGGTCAGGCCGGAGCCCATGTTATACATCTGAGCTGTCGTATACTCGTATATGCCGACGCGCTCAGAAAACTTCGATAGCGCGATGCAGGAATGTTAGGCGAATTGTGGGTAGGTACCGCCACAAACGAATTATTATTATAATATGAACTTCATATCACGTTAAGAAGCTCTAATAAATTTTACCATAATGATGCTAATTTTAATATGTGTCTGCGACGTGTATGTGTTAACACTATTACTGCACAAATAATATTATATTTTAAACAAACATAACATTTTCTATCAGGTCAAATTACCAACGTTTTGTGCCCTAACAAAATATAAAGATTATATATTGACACTAAAAATTTACGGGCTGACGGTGTTGACTTACCATTATGTGAGACGAAAGCTCGTTTCCCTGCTTTATAAAACTTAAACGGCTTTTCCTGGTGGTTTATGACAATGTATAACGTTATTATGCCCTAAACTCACGTTGACGGAGAGTGACTTATATTATTCACAGCTTTTATAGTGTTATATGAGCTTTATACTTAAATATTCTATATCCGTACAAAAACACTTGTGAGTTTTTATAAGCCCTAAATGTATAAAAATACTAATATAAATAAAACAGTGTAGCTGCACGACATCCAAGGCACGAAAAAATCCAAGGTACGAAATGTGTTTATTTATGGGATATAGAAAATATATGTATAAAATGAACATAAAATATATATATATTTACGCGGTAAGAGGGTTTAATCCCACGTCCCATTTACGGCATTGTTTTACCACGCTACGAGCCGCTACGGTCTAATACGATGTGCTACGATATGCTACGAGGTGCTACGTCGTATTGCTATGAGGTGTTACGATGTGCTTCATATTGCTACGATATGCTACGGTGTGCTACGTATTGCAACGAGGTGCTACGATGTGCTACGTTTTGCTACGATATGCTACGAGACGCTACGGTTCGCTACGAACCGCTACGTACAGCTACAACATTTTACGTTACGGCAATTTGGTTTTTATTGCTGTAAAAGCTTTTTATTAGGGTTCCGTACCCAAAGGGTAAAAACGGGACCCTATTACTGAGACTTCGATGTCTGTCCGTCTGTCTCCAGGCTGTAACTCAAGAACCGCTATAGCTAGAAATCTGAAATTTTCACAGATTGTGTATTTCTATTGCCGCTTTAACAACAAATACTAAAAACGCAATATTTAAGGGGGGCTCCTATGGGACCCCCTTAAATGGAGCAAACGTGATTTTTTTAGGTTTTTTCGCTCGTAATCAAAAATGGTAACAACTAGGCACTTGAAATTTTCACAAAATCCTTAGTTATATATTTTGTACTTGAATAATTAATAATACATTTTGAATTAAGTAAATATTTAAGAGTGGCTCTTATACAAGAATCCGGTACTCTATACCGGTACGGAACCTTTCGTGCGCGAGTCCGACTCGCACTTGGTCGATTTTTTTTCTAATTTGTTGCTGAATGTAAAGCAAAACGAAGTCGTTATACGTAGAAAATATTACACTCGTTACTACTACCATTTTTCAAATCGAATTATTTATTTTTTTACTTTGAAGAAACATTGCAAATGATAGTAAATATTGAAATTGTTGAATGTTATTATACTAAGATTTTCAGCTTTCATATATTTTTAAAGAAATAACATAAACAATGTTAGTTCTATAATCTATTACTTTTAATGTTTTAAACTAAATTGTTTTCTTTTATATTTATATTTAGTACTTTATATTTAAAAGGAGCGCCACAATCCACATAATAAACAGATAAATGTAGTCAATACACCACCATCTATCAGGAGCGCGGTGAGGAACAATACTCGGAACCAGGCGGGTTGACGTTTCATCTGCGGATATAATGACGCGCGAAGTTTCCGCTCCGACGACGGCGTCACCACATGATTATATCATACTATAATGAAATAAGGTTTGTCTGTATCAAATAGGCTCTAATATCGTATAATAATAGTTTGATTATGGAAGCTACGTATATCACGATTAGTTTTATAGTTAAAACGTGCGTATCTAATCAATCTAGTAGTTCGAGAGATCAACAGAATATATCAACAGAATAAGAGATCAACAGCTTTGTTATTGCACTATTACGTACATACGGTATGCACGTCCACTGGGCACGTTTAGTCACGAATACGCGATAACAGATGACACATAATATGTGTTGTGCAATTAGTAAAAGAAAAAAGAAGCATGAACAAAAGCGGTCCACCTGCAAACGAAGCACCGCTAAAACAACAAATAATAACAAAAAGATATTGATAGCGAGACGATGCCCGCAACTCCATTGCGCCAAAATTCCGCAAGGTTCAATGGTTTGGGCTTGAAGAGGGAACAGACAGACAGGCAGACAGACGCACTTTCGCATTTATAATATGTTACACCCTTTATATTATACATATAATATGGATAGACCCTGCTATGTCACAATATCCCATTTCCAGTCTATCACCTAGATACGAGCTTATTATATTCAGGATGTTCACCCGTCCGGCAACTTAGTAACAAATTATTGTATTAGCACGTTCCCTTATAGTTAATCACGGCTGCGGTGCGCGCTTGTGATGGGAATACATGATTGTGTTACCTACTGTACATTATTGTATTGTCGGAGTTGGGACATTTTTGTAATAAGAGTTATTTAAAAAAACTATATAATTATACCCCCTTACTAATAAATGAAGCTTTGAATAGTTATATAGTGTTTTGTCTTCTTCAATATAATTAAAAATGTCACTTGTGTGGCAGAAACAAAACACTGTATAACTATTCAAAGCTTATACAACGTTTATTAGTAAGGGGGATAATGTATAATGAAAATTTGCTGAAAAAATACAATTTCAATTACTACAAAAATCCATACAAATATTAAGAAAGAGTGTCTATCTGTCTATTTACTCTTTACGCTCAAACCACTTACCGATGTTGATGAAATTTTGTATGGCTATACTTTGAGTCCCAGGAAAGGATATAGGATATTTTTATACCGGTAAAAATTTACGGTAAATACACTTAAATAAATAATTATAATTTATTATAATTATGTGTACTCGTATTGATGCTGTGAATTATTTAGAAATCAAAATGTTATTCGGTGTTCAATCAATATGTTACAACCACCACAGAATCCATTCGAGCTGGCCACAAATTGTTGTGGTTAGATGGCATTGTCATTATTTAAATTCAAATTTGAACAACTTTATTGCTTCATATTTTAACTCTGGGTGAGGTCATCAAATTAAACTGCTTTTCTGCTTCAAACGTACATTTGTCAACCTAATATCTCATGATATTAGGTTTGAATTTGAATTAAATAACATAGAGTATTAATTAAGCCACCAACCAGCGCATTGATTAATTTTCAAACAATTGCGTCTCATTTTAGCAATATTCAAAGGTAACGTTGTTAGAGTTACACCGCTGTATAATGGAGCGCGTGGGCACAACGGGTAATGGAACCTAATGTACTGGCCACGTGTTTTACTATATACAATTACTAGGAACATCTTGAAACAGTTCTTATAATTAATGAACGTGGGTGTCATCATTATTTTAGGTTAAAACTATATCCTATGTTCTTACCCGGAACTTAAAGTGCCTGTATCTTCTCGCTATATAGGGTATAACAAAACAAAGTGATAATCAAGGGCGTCGCCAAGGGGGGAGAAAAGAGGGGCAGCCCCCCCCTAGAGATTATAAAAAAGTTGCCAAATATAATGCAAACAACGACCACTATAAATTAAAATCTGATAAGTAAAAAAAATACAATGTTATTATAACTTATTTACAAGTTTTTTATTGCATAGTCAAGAGCTCGTGCTCGTAGCTTTACACATTGGACTCTGTACTGTCACAGAATATATATTTATATAGTACTAAGATACTGTTTTTACAATCGCTGTAGATGTAAGGCTCGTAGTACAAGTGAAAACCTTCATGTGCTTGTCGACTTTACCTACAATTCATACCTACTTTCCTCATTTATAGAGAATGAGAAAAGTATCAATTGTAGGTAAAGTCACCTTGCCCCCCCTGCGCCATCGGCTGGCGACACCCTTGATGATAATACTTTAGGGTGTATATGAGTCTCCTGTAGAGTTAACTTTGAAATTAGCAGCGCCGAAAGAGTAACTTTTGACTTAGCTCCCTGACGTCATCAGTTTGCCTTACAAAGAAAAAAAGTAGCACTGCTTCTTTCATATAGCGTTTTCAGTATCTGAACTGCCCCGGGTGGGCTGGCAGGATACGGAAACAGCTGAAGCTTAAATTAAGTACATAAACTACGTATTGCATAGTAGTCCAGCGTTTCAAAAATCTTAATGTAAAAAATAATACACTGCTCATTACTTTTTTCAATGGAAATTTAATTGGTATCCATTACTCATTAAATGGTTAATGTGTAATTTGTGGTCCTCCATTACACATTAAAAGAAGCAATGAGTAATGTGAATATTCACATTACTCATTACAAAAAAAAAGTAATCGAGTATCTTACATTGCCATTGTACAAAATAATGAGCCATTATCGGACCTTCATTGTCCATTAAATGCAAAGAATGAGTAATGTTAATACACATCGTTATGTATTGAATAACTTCGTTTTGTTACACCCTGTACACCGAAGTTACGAATCCAGACTGACAGACACATTTTTACATTAATGTATTATGTATCTAACAAAATTCAAAAAACATTGAGGCGCACACAAACATAAATAAGGCAATGTTTTGCTCAGATGAGATCGGATCCTCGCCTGTCCCCTAAATCTCCCGTCAGACATTTGTTACTGTAAATAGTGAACGAATAGTTCCTCCTGACGTTATGCTAATCGCCACACATCTTGGAAGATGGGATAAATCTTATATCTTTTTACCCGATTGCGCCACAAGGCCAGGTTTTTCAAGGCTCGCCATTTTGTTTCGGTCTTTGCAGAATTCCTTATTCTTGGAAGCGGTCTATATGTGATCGTACATTTATCAAAATGCACGCGCCGAACGCGTCGCATTTAAGAATTCGTTGTATGTGTATTCGATGCGAAACCTTGCACATTCGTCCGCACCGTACGCGCCGTATTTCGTGTATGCGCTGCGTTCGACGCGTATATACGGCGCGTACGGTGCGGACAATTGTGCGATATCAAAACGCACAAAAGGCGAATTGATTACTTTTCATTTAATTTCAAATTGTGTTAAAGACCTCGAACGAATTATTAAGTTTTGATTTACAAAACCCAAGAAGAAGTTTGTATGGGATGAAATGAAAATAAATAATAAAAGATGAGATCGACTTTGAATACACTGCACGTCCCGTCGTTCTACATTCGGAGATTATTAAACGTAATATTATGAAATCTAAAGTTTTTATTACTTGTCGTATGCATGGCAGGAATATATAATCAAGGGGAAAATTTGATTCAGAAAAGAGAAATAATTTTCTCAATTTCCGTTTCGAAGAAAAATGTTATTTTTCAGCATATTATTAAAGACATAATGATAATATTAACAGTGACGAGGATGCTCTAAATGTTGACTGAAAGAAGAATAGAATCCCACGGGAGACGTGCATTTTGTTACGGTGACAATAGTGTCCTTGTATCTCGATTTAACTCTCATTATATATCTAAGTAGGTATACAAAAATATTTTTTTTGTAAAGACAAGAAAATTAACAAATGTTTTAGTACGTATAATAAATTCTGATAATAAGCTTCTCGTGTCACGGTGTGAGTAATTGAACTTCTCTGAAACGGCTCGACCGATTTTCGTGAATCTTAGCGAGCATATCGGCTAGGGTTTAGAATCGGACAAAATCTACTTTTTATATTGATAAGTGCGTTTGTTGAATAAATAATAGTAAATTATTACAACTCTAGACTGACGGCGACCATTGTTAAGGCAACGTCCATCGCCATGGTGCCATACATATTTAGTCACTTCAATAAAATAATATGGGCGAAATACTTTATATGGCAAAACAACGTTTGCCGGAACAGCTAGTTATACAATAAATATAATATATATCCACCCAGAATTTTTTTCTATTGACCTTTGTAGTTTCTACACTCTATAATTACTGTCATAACTCATAATATTATATTATAATCGGACGAACGTGGTTAATAATTTAATAAATAACTAAATATATAGATAATTCATACTTAATATTCAAAATTCAACACTATGTCTGTCTGTATGTCTGCTATCTTTTGACGCATAAACAACTAAACCAATTTTTATGAAATTTAGTTTGGAGATACCTATAGTTACGTTGAGTCCCGGAGAAAGCTTTACCGAGCGATAAATAAATTTAGCAAAGTAGCGAGCAACATTGGGTATAAAATATCTGTGTGGACTTCTGTGAAAGGAAAAGAAAAAATAATGTCCTTTTTACCTATTACAATGAAATGGCCGAAAATTTATGACCCGCACATTCGTGTCTGCTTTTTGCAAGTTTGGCCGTTATTGCGACAGATGTTTTACGGTCGCCATGTTGGACACCGACACGATAAATTCGAGTGGACACCTGCCGTGAATGACAATTTTGAATAATTATTTTCATATACAAATTAAAAAAAAACCAAATTGTTAAAACGCCTTTTATTTTGGAAGAAATGGCAGTGACTTTCGAAAGTCGATACTTGAAACACGAGCGTCGTTGTGCGCTTTTATAATTTTGGACGTGGCGGTAATATCGTGGACGTTCGCGGTAAAACGATAACATAGCGAAGTAAAATGCATGGAAATATATGAAGACGCTTTTAAATTTCCGTTGACGGTAACTTTTTAACGTGCACGTTAGAGGACATCACGACGTCTACACTCTTCTGAACCGCACAAAACGTCCGCGGTGCGTAAAATCTAAAGGGTATTTTGGCGCTTTGCAGACGAAGGGGCGGGGCGGGCCGGTCAGTTTCGCCGCGAACGATAGCACAAAGGGAATCCTATATTACCAACGCACACGGTGGGCAAAAAGACCGCGCCGCAGGTGCTCGGCGGGTACTGGCGGCGCTTGTCCGCGGCTACCCGCCATGGATCACACAAAACAGGTTACATGCAGTAATGCAGACGGCGTGTGCTTTGTGTACGCAGACATCGACGGGCGTACGCAGCGAAGTCGACCGGGCCGCCCCGCCCCGTCATCTGCAAAGCGCTTTAATTAAAGTACCTGACGTTTTAGCTTTAAACAAAGCTACGCGTCAGTGACGCGTGACGCTGTATGGGAGCGTCTGCAACGCGAAACTGGCCGTGCACCGTCAAACTTCATTTGTTAATGAACAGTCACTGAAAGCGCGCGACTTTATCTGGTGTAAGTATGCTAAATTGTTGTAGTAATGACATCCTCATATACTTTACATCAGAATCGGACGGGTCTGACGGATGGACATGAGGATTGCGAGGTACTAAGCTTGCATTTGATTTGGAAGGTGCAGAGGAATAAAACACATCCACAATGGTCAAGTCGAATTAATTTAGGCGCCTATACCACACGTGCATGCTTGGACACAGTTTTGCTTGTGCATGCCGGCTTGTACACTGAACATTGTGCGTGTAGTTGGTAAATTAACGGTAGTATGCGCAAGCCCCAAAGTTTGGCTTGATGGTTTCAAACTTGCTTGAAATTCTATCATGCGTAAGCCTTCGTATACAAACTTGTCTGCGCGTGTGTTTGGATCTTTAGTATTCAAGCCGCTCTTTGTCAGTCAAATAGTGTTGAAAGTGTGCGTATGCTGCTATAATCGCGGATTTACGTACATATAATCGTCAGTTTGCAACTGAATTCATTGAATTATAAAAATCTCTGCTCGCTCTGTGGACGATCAAAATCGAAAGATTATTCTGACAGGAATAAAAAAAAATACGCATCTGAAAAAAAAAATTTTCATTTCTGCATTATCAATTTTGTCACTAGTAAATACTGAAAAAAATAAAAGCAGAAGAAATAGCTCTTCATTGAGAAACATTGTTAAAACGCCGACGATCTCGGCAAGAATGTGGCTTGCACATGCATAATTGTGCCGTGTGGTAGATAAGTCAGTCTTACGTCTTTTCATGCCAGAAGCATGCGCCAGCAAAACTGTGGTCATGCACGTGTGGCACTGGACTCTTACCATTTTTTTTCCACTTTGAAACATCATATTTCACAAATGGTTCCCTAAATCGAAAAATAATCTATGTGTACTCGTAACATTTTCAAAAAACCTATCCAACGACACACCACACGGTGGGGTGGACGCGAAAAAAAATTCATCCCCGCTTGATGTATATAGGAGGAAGTTACCTTAAAGGTCTTATAGCCTCTGAGCAAAACCGCGGACAGACAGATGGACGGATGGATAGAAAATTAAAGAAAGCTAAATATCCCATATTTTACAGATATAATATGCACATCAAGATGGAACGGATTCTAAAATAACTCTAACAAAAATAAAAAGTGAAAAGGTGACATTTTTGTATACCCATACTTTCTATGACCAAAGGTAACAAGAACACACTTCTCCAAAATAGTCCATTACAAGAGTTGAGCGAAGTATGAGTGTACTCACACCCTTGCGAATATTTCCTTCAAAATATTTCTTACAAATCATTCAGGGCTATTTTACCTCTTACAGGACCTTAACATCGGGCATATAAGGACTGTTATATAATGTCCGATGTAAAATGACTGAAAGGATAAGCACTCGTCGATGTCATTACGAAGTCTATTAGCCAATTTTGGTTCACTACGGTTACTTATGTGAGAAATAAAATAAACTTCCACATTTTATATTTCTCACATAAAATGTGGATTTTGATTATGCAATTGCTTATAAAATAATATTAGGTCATATTGAAATCCTACATTCTTAAAAGAAGAGACTTATTATGAATTTAATGATTTTATTTCCAACTTGCTTATGTAGAATCTTTAAGACGTTATGAAGTTTCGTATCTTATTAACTTATTCTTCCTAATTAATAAACATTGTGATAGGTCTAACTAATCCATACAATGTCCTTATCTTATGTACGCTGAAAAAGCCGTCTCATTATAGACTCCGTTTAAAGTGTCTGAATCTTCATAAATCATAATATATTTATTGTATCATTTAATAAGACATTCGTGTTTATGAAAAATAGTGCTAGTGTCCTTTATATTCTCGTTTTCGTATCGTTTATTGTTAGGCGAAAGCCTCCTTAAGCCATAATCAGAAATACATTGAACGGTTGCGAAGTGCTCCACAAACCAATTACTGGCCGAGTAAGCTTTGTTTGCGCATTGGATTTAAATCACATATATAATGAAGTCAGACCACTCATGCTTGAGTTCTATTACCGCTCGGTCCTTTCACGAATAATTTATCAGGAATATTGGGCGCCATACCGCCCATAGGCCATGGCCTATAATGCCTATAAATAAATCCAGAGCTGCAGCCAGCGAGAGCCAGACTTTTTAGGGTTCCATAGTCAACTAGGAACCCTTATAGTTTCGGTCTGTCTGTGTATGTCCTCTGTCTGTCTGTCTGTCTATCTGTCTGTCTGTCTGTCTGTCCGCGGTTTTGCTCAGAGAATATAGGACCTACAAAGCTGTAATTTGGTATAAATACACGTTGCACATATTAATTCTTCCCTACACATCAAGCGGGGATGATTTTTTTTCGCGTCCGCCCTATTGTGTGGGGTGTCATTGGATAGGTTTTTAAAAAATATTATGAGTATTTTTAGATTATTGCCGATTTAGATATTCGTTTGTGAAATATTAAGTTTTAAAGAGGAAAAAAATTGTTAGAGTCCAGTAGCTGGTAGAAGGGCCTTCTACCAGCTAAACGATTGATTCTGGAAATGTGAAATAAATACTATATAATGTGAAATATAAACATATTTGCTACTCCCGTGACAAAATTCAAGCAAATATGCTGAATTTAAAAGGAAAACTATTACGGCTAACAAGACTTCATAACTTATTGAGTAATAGTCGATGAACTAAAAAAATGTATTCGGCGAAGTATAAAGGAAATATTCTGCAATTTTTATTTGCAAACAAATATTTCAGATTTATGATAAAATAATCAAATTAATTTATTACTTTAATTAGCAAGCTGCATACAAAGTAATATAGAGTATTTGTAACGGTTCGCAAGCTTCAAATTAGAAATGTTAATTTACTTTTGTACAGAGTAACAGAAGTTATTCCTTACGAAAGTTCACTAAACTTTTATGTGTAATCTAAAGAATGCTTCACCTGCAATATAAAAGTGGGAATGTCTGTCTGTCGGGCTTTAATTGAAAACTTTAATATCACTTTTATTGTTGAGTTTAAGATTGCTGTACAAATCGTGGTCCATTAATCGGACTAGTAATTTGCTCAGTTAATTAGACGGAGACACTACTCAGTAGTTAGCACCTTCTATTTGAATAGTTTGAAGTCTGCTCCGAGTTGTCTGTTTTACTTTCTAGACCGGCGATAGTGTTAATATATCAACTCTTTTGTGATTCTAGTATTAACGTGCAGACGTTATCTGTATTAATATTATAAACGCAATGTTTTTTTTTAATGAAATAAGGGGGCAAACGAGCAAACGGGTCACCTGATGAAAAGCAACTTCCGTCGCCCATGGACACTCGCAGCATCAGAAGAGCTGCAGGTGCGTTGCTGGCCTTTTAAGAGGAAATAGGGTAATAGGGGGAGGGTAGGGATGGAAAGGGAAGGAAATAGGGGAGGGTAGGGAAGGGAATAGGGGAGGGTAGGGAAGGGATTAGGGTAGGGAATTGGGGCTCCAGTAAACTCACTCACTCGGCGAAACACAACGCAAGCGCTGTTTCACGCTGGTTTTCTGTGAGAACGTGGTATTTATCCGGTCGAGCCGGCCCATTCGTGTCGAAGCATGGCTCTCCCACGTATAAAATGTCTGTCAGTAACCTCTTCACTCTTAAATCGGTGTACCGATTTTGATGGGTATATACTTTGAGTCCCGGGAAAGGCAATATAAAATAGTTTTTATCCCGGCAAAATGTTCTGTCGCGCGCGATATACGACTTTTGGCGTAACGAAGTTGCGGGCGTCAGCCTTCCGTAAGTGAGATTGATTCTTAAGAAAGATGGTGGACGTAAAATTTTGTTATGTTATCTCAAACCCAGCCAAGGCGACTCACGAGTGATATATCACTCGTGAGTCGCTACGTAGTAACGTAGTAACGTCGTAGAGCTACATTATTTGGTAGAGCTATAGCTCTACCAAATAATGTAGCTTTAACAATTTTTCTGATCATCATCAGAATGGTCAGTTGACATTTGAGTTTATTGACTACGAAAATCTTTAATCAAAGCATTATTTGTAGTAATTAAAATTGTATTCACTTCTTAATGCTAGGGCGTTACGACCGACTGAAAACCCCTATAAATCCAAAGCTTAAACTACTAAATTATCAAAATCAGCTTCATCAAGCACGATTCAGTTTGAATGAACAGCTAAACTAATTTTAATTTAGTCCCAAACTCTCCCATTGTTACTACGTACATTCATAGCACAGTATAAATTTCACCCAGTAGGGTAATTCAGCTGTCTCCTTAAAATCAATCTGGCTCAACAAATCAAATAAAAAAACAAGGAGTTGAACTCCTGCAGGAGTAACGGCAGAAGTGCAAACGACCCAGCAGACGCAACGAATTTTGATCAGTTTTAAAATTTTACCCACCACAAAAAATATCATAACTAAGCACAACTTAAGCAAAAAAAGTTTTCGCTTCAAAAACTTAACACTGAGATGAGTTTTAGTGTTAGTAAAATTACTTCATAATTTTGCTGCTTAGAGTATTTTAAAATCTTGCTAACCCCAGATTATGGTGTTTTACTATGAACATATTATTATAGTCAACTTTATAATACGTTTTCATAGTTTGGAGTGTGTGGAGTCCACAAAGCGTATGCGTCCATTTCTTGCGGTGAATCTCGGAAAGTCTTGTGTCGGAGTTGGTCTCTGGGGTCTCTGTGGCACGGGCTTTATCTCTCTCCACCTCACTTTCCTAACTATGTCGGTACTAACTGCGTAGAGTACTGAACTCGGTTTAAATAATTCGTGTTATCTAATGTAAATATAAACGAAAATAGAAGTTTGTCCAAATAAATGTGCTATATTTCGTATTTATTTCGTATTCTCTTTTTATTTACACTCAACCGACAATACGTATAAAATTGCTGTCGAAATTATATAATAATGGTTAAATCGGAATGCAACGCGACGCGTTGTCTATACATTTTCTAAATTAGTATGGATTTGACAGATTTCAAAAGCGTGAGACGTCATGCAAAGCTGTCAAATCCATACAGATGGATTTGATTTTAGAAATGCATCTACGCGTCATGTTGCGGTCTGAATGGGCATTGTCATGTGTAAAATAGGGTATTTTAAGAATATAAATTAAATAATTTTGAAATTCATTGGCTAGTTTTTTCTCAATAAATTTTTAAAGTTTCGCTCTGACGTCATCATCGGCCGCCAATTGACCTTTGCATATGTTTTAAATTTCCTTTCAATCTTATTTATAATGGCTGTTTCGTCAAATGCAAGTTCTCATTATGTGAAAGCTGATACGAGAAGCTTACCAAAAGTTCGAAACGTAATGTTGGTCGAATTTATTGCTAATTTAACGCCATTGAAAGTCAAACAAAGGTTAAACGTATTTGTTCAAAAATATAAGTAACTAGTGGGTATTTTTTTCGTTTATATACAGAAAAACGATCACTGACCTTATTCCTCGAAATGTTTTTGTAATGAGCAAAATTAAAAAAAAATGGACAATCCCCATTGACCTTTAGGCCGATTTCAAACAGACTGACGAGTCAGCGCGAGCACCGCCACTGTCCGCTGTAAGCTACAAACGCAGAACGAACATTGCACGCGACGGCCCGGGGCCTCGAGAACTCTTCTAAGTCGGCCTACTGCTATATTGGTTCGTTCTGTCTATGTGATATTACATTTGGTGTTCGCTAAACTTTGGTATGAACACGGTATAATATCATTTATGTATTGATCGTCACCTGTATGTTCTCAATATTATATTATAGTATGTCATAGATGGCCTATAATATGAAACTGTCATCAAGTCATAACCTGACCCCGATCTAAACATAGTCGCGAGACTTTCATAATTTAATAACTGAACTTTCAATACATTATACACTATGCTTCCTCATTTAGTAATTAATAGATATCGGATTATATGCACGATCAAAGTGCCGAAATATACATGCAAATATGCACAAAAATGGCCGAAATATGCACAAAATATGCACAATCAAAAGTCACTTATTATAAAAATGTATTATTATTGGAAGAGTTTTCCAGTGTTGCTCATAATAAATGCGCCAATTTTCATAATTCCATTAAGGCCCTGTATTCCCAGAAACGGACGATTTTCAAAATTTAAAAGTGACAGGAGACATAAAAACATAGGTAGTAATTTAAATTCTGAAAAAAATGTATGTGTTAGTTAAGGAGGAAGGTAAACTATAAAATTGCAGGCGCATAGGTTCGGCTGGTACGCTTTCAGTCACACACTTTGCGCCTGCAATTTTATAGTTTTTTGATCGACGTCTTTTTATACATCAATTAAATCGAGTCAAACAAACGAAACGCCCGAGATATATTCTTTGTCTTTAATTAAGTACAAAAATTATCTGAAAATTCCAAATAATTTGGACATAGTATGGCAATGTCGTTAAAAGAAGAGGTAACTTTAGGATTTTTTTCTATCAAGTGAAATTTATGATATTGTGTAATGGAATATAAATTCCACCGTGTTAGATCCTTAACTAACACACATATTTTTTTCAGAATTTAAATTACTATATTTTTATGTCTCCTGTCACTTTTAAATCTTGAAAATCGTCCGTTTCAGGGAATACAGGGCCTAAAATCCAGGACTTTTTTCTTCTTTCCGATTACAATCTTAGTGCCCATGGAAGTTCATTTTATTTAATTTCACTTTATTTACTACAAAGAAACATTTTGTTTCTAGAAAGATATTGTACTTCGAGTGTTATATTGCGGAGGTCTTTAACAAGGGTGGGCTAAATAATTGAATTATTTTGATCTATCATACCTCTGTTTCGTGGTCTCGGTGTGTATTATGATAGCTTATTGGAAACTACGAGAGCATAATATGGCCGAAATATGCGCTATTATATAATGAAAAAATGACAAAATATTCACTATCGCCTAAAAAGCCCCATTATTATATGCATTTGCATATACAAGTATGCAAATGACTTCTCAAAAAAAACGTAAGGCTTTTAAGGGAACTGTCCATAACAATATTATAAATGCTAATATGTACCTATCTATTACCACTTAAGTATATCGCTTTACCGATTTCGGTGTTATTTGGTAAATAAAAACAAAGACAAAGGGTTTTGTCATAGAAAAATTGGAGCACAATAAACGAATTTCCACCTAAACGAAACTGCGGGCGACAGCTAGTTTAATATAATAAATTAAATGGAAAGCGGCGGGCAATCGCCATTATAACTACGTGGAAACGTGCCGAGGACGGGCCCTTTGATAATATTATAATTGAGCCCTCTGCAGGACACAAATGGACCTTTGACATGACCTTTGTGAATTAATTATACGATTCAAAATGCTTACTTTGTCTCACTTTAGTAAACCGCTGACCTGCCACTGTCTAATTCTTTCTTTAAATATATTTTCGGTATTTGTATTCAATATGATGGGCCTGCGATGCCCGAGATGACATGATAATTACACTAAAGGCTTTACTTAATTTGAACAAATTTACGCATTTTCACCCCCATACAACCCTTTTTCCAGTAAAAAAGTAGCCTATGTCCTTTCTCAGGCTTTACACTATCTGTATGCAAAATTTCATTACAATCAGTTCAGTAGTTTTGGCGTGAAAGCGAGACAGACAGACAGAGAGAGATACTTTCGCATTTATAATAAAAAAGTATAGAGTATAGATTTGACACTTAGGGCCTGTTTCACCACTTCTTGATAGGTGCCGAATAGGCTATCCACCACTTAACTTGACAGATGAAGTATGGAGAATCAGTCAAAAAACCTGTAAATAGCCTATTCGGCACTTTATCAGAAAGTGGTGAAAAAGGCCCTAAGTGTCAAATCTATACTCTATACTTTTATTTTATATTATAAATGCGAAAGTATCTCTCTCTGTCTGTCTGTCTGTCTCGATTTCACGCCAAAACTACTGAACTGATTGTAATTAAATTTTGCATACAGATAGTCTAAAGCCTGAGAAAGGACATAGGCTACTTTTTTACTGGAAAAAGGGTTGTATGGGGGTGAAAATGCGTAAATTTGTTCAAATTAAGTAAGTTCCAAAAAAATCAAAATAGATGGCACCGTGCATCTCCTACATCGCGCTGACGCTTGCTCAAACTTTCTATGAGAGGTGGTATCATCCTACGTTCGAGTGTTAAATTTTTCGATTGTAACTTGAAACTTCTGGCTTGTTGGTTTATCTACAATGAAGTTATAGGGGGTCAAAAAGAGGCTGAATTGGTTCGAGAAAAGGATGGTACGGCCGTGCCGCTTTTTTGCTCGACTTGGTGGGCAAGGCAAACAATAAACATGTTTGGATGGCATTCACTTCGGTAACTAACTATATTCTGTTTGAGAAGTTGGTTACCGAAGACCTAATACCACAGAAATAAATCAAGATAGAACGGCGCCGCGCGTGCGTTCGCGTTGCTAAGAAAGTGTCAATTTTGGCTTTGCTTTTAATAATAAAAATAAATAAAAAATAAAAAAGCCTTTATTTGACCAAGCTACAAAGATTCTTATCAATTAAGTAAGTATTAACATAATATTTATATTACTTTTTAAACTAGGTCCCCGGATTGGGTATAGGCCTCCTCCAAGGATGACCACTTTTCTCTGTCTTGGGCTATTTGCCACCAATTTTGTGCCAGCGACTTTTTCGAGCGAGAGTTCTTCCTCTCTTTCTTTTCCTTGAGGTCCGTTCCAACTGGAGATTTTGTAGGTCCATCTATTGTCGTCTAGCCTTGCTGTATGACCCGCCCATCTCCATTTCATTTTTTGTGCGTAGTTCAATGCATCTGTGGCTTTTGTTATTGCTCTTATTTTTGTGTGACGGACCTTGTTTAGCTTTCGTACCTTGAGCATGTTTCTCTCTAATCCTCGCTGGCAGGTCAGAATTTTATGTTTGGCTTTCGCGGTAAATTTCCATGTTTGGCAAGCATAAGTCAAACATGTTAGAAGGATGGAGTTCAGTAACTTTCTCTTCAGCCAGGGTTGCCAGATGCAATTTTACGATTTCCCCCAAAACGATTTTTATATTTCCCCAAAATGATACGTTTTCAAAAAAAAAATCCCCAATCGCTTTGTTACAGAAAAAAAACCGAATATAAAATTGAAACTACTTTTATTCGATTTAGTAGTTTCAATCACTCGACAGTTAAACAGATACACAACACATGGTCGCTCGCTCGACCAAAGAGACAATTTTTTTAAGGGGGTGACAGACGTGCGTGTAAGTACGCGGACTATGGCTCGACGAGCTTAGGAGTTAGGCTGGTATAAATGGTCAGTATTCAAGATGCGACCCGGTCTCAAGACACGGTTCAGGCTCTGTGATTGGTTGGCTGTCAAAATTTAGACCGAGATGCATCTTGAGTACTGACTATTTAATATTTGTACCAGCCTTAATCGCCTGTGTGTCAGCAAAGAGCCGCGAGCTGTGAGCATGGTAATCCAGTGTGAGCGATTCTCGTGTGTCACCGACGCGAGCCGAGTAAGTTCGCGAACTTAAAATCCGCGTAATTTAAGTTCGTACGTCTGTCAGGCTTTTTACGCACTCGACCAAACAAACCAAAACAAACAAACAACAAATTTACCAGGAAGTTAATCGAATGAAAAGGACGTTGGTTTCACTTGTTTGTTATATTTTTTAGAAGTGCTAACCCCAAAAAATCCCCATAGTGTATTTATTTTCCCCAAACATTTCCCCAAATATACTGTTTCCCCAAATTTTCGTCTAGAGTCAAAATTTTCCCCAGAATTGCGAAAAAAACCCCCAATCTGGCAACCCTGTCTTCAGCTCTACAGGCATATTACTTTTTAAAAAAATATTTTAATCCCCAATAACGATTCCAAGTTTTTTTTGCTTTTAGTTAAAACAAATAACTTACCCGTGACAAAAGAAATACCTCCATTTGAACGATTCACTTTCGTACTTCTGTTTTTACAATTAGACATTGCACAATGAGGCATTTTTGCACAACCGCTCCGGTGTAATCAAGTCGTGACGTGCGCACTGACTGAATAAACGTTCACGAATCTTGCACGACAGAACAAGATTGAAACACGCGTACTCCACCCGCTTGGGCATTCTATCTAGATTTATTTCTGTGCTTAATACATATACGAGGTACAATAATTTGTACCCCATGGCTCATACGAGTTGTAACTTGTACCATATTACGTACAAGTTGCACCGTAAAACGTAGCTTATGCGCCCTTGGGTCCATCTACGAGGGATTCATCAAGGATAAGAACGAGTAAGGCCAAAAGCCCACATTATTATAAACTATATTAGGAACCCTAATTGAAAGGAAAATCTCATTTTTCGCGTAAGCTCTCGGAGCTAAGAGGATTACGGTTTCGTTGTAAAATACTAGTACAAGCTACTAACGCTCAGTCGGAATCACAATTTTAATTAAGTACATTCATGTAATGATTTTTTGTGTTGACTTATTAAATCAGTATATATTTGTAATGTAAGTAATGGTTTATGGTACTGGAAAATTAACAACAATAATTATTATTGATGGTACCTATATTCAGGTCCATAAAATCATGATACGGTATCATTAAAATTACTTCAGTTCAGTTACACTAAGGGCCTGTTTCACCACTTCCTGATAAAGTGCCGGATAGGCTAGCCATAACTTTTTTGACACATTCTGTATACTTCATCTGTCAAGTTAAGTGGTGATTAGCCTATCCGGCACTTATCAGGAAGTGGTGAAAAGAAACTATTCAGGCAACAGAACATGATGAATATAGTTTAATTGTAAAAAGAAGTTGTGGGTAAACTAAGAATTTAACGAGTTTACTAGACCCCATTTAAATAAGGAACAAATTAAAAGTTATAAACTTTAAAAGAAATTCTGACCATCTTTGAAACATCATAGTTTTTAAAAGTTCGTAAAATATCTATACCGCGAACATTTAAATTATCAAACTCACTCCAAGTAGTGGTCATAGTTATTATAAAATTCTCGACTCTCGAGATATAAATTTACATACAAATTGAAATATTCGCTAGAATATTATCGTAGGTATAAATATTTTTTAACATCGTGTATTACCCATCGCTTTATTAAAATGTAATGATTTACACTATCTGCCGCACTCATAACGCACTCACGCAAGAGACATTTTGACAGACAAGTTGTTATTACTTAAATTAAGAGGATTCCACACCGCCATTTTTTCCATACAAACGTTGTCCCCTGTTTCCTCCCTGGATAATGCTAGTAGAGTTATAATTTTTTTCCTGAATATCTACGGCCACTAATACAATGTCCCTATGTTTTCTTTTTTTTCATAATTTAATTATTAAATAAGATATGAACGTTCAAAAACCTAAAAAAATGGCCAGATTTTCCGCTGTGTTCAAACGTCCAGAAAACAGATTTGGCTAGATTATACAAAAAAAGCAAAACATAGGAACACAGCTCAAGCCTTTTTTTAATCTTTAATGAAAAAAGTACTTAAATCGGTTAAGTTTTGGAGAAGGAATCAGGGGACAACGAATCGTTGATTTTCTGGATTTTCTGCAGTTGTCTCTATCGCGTTCTGCGGTATAGGCTTGAGGTAAGGGAGACAGCTATAGATATTACACGTACTTTTTTTTCATTTCTCTAGCCCCTGGTGTATCCTCTTAAGAGTTTAACAGAAAATTGTATGGATTTTATGTCCATAAGTAAGCATATTATAATAGGAATCTCGAAATCAGCTCCAACGATTTCATTCGGGGCAAGCATTCGGGGGCGATAAATCGATCTAGCTAGGAATCATTTTTAGAAAATGTAATTTAATTCGTGTTTTATCGAATACTGAGCAAAACTTGGTCAAATAGCTAGTATACTGTATAACATTTATTCGTAGTAGTTTGCAAGCACCTGCACCGTGTACGTGCAGTAAAATTCAAATGAGCGTTACGCGTAAACCAAAAATGATCACTCCAGACTCCTATAATTATATTTTATTGTAACTAACTAGTAACTTACCTTCTTCATGAAGGACATAACGTTCGTAGGCAGCATGTTGGCAGATTTCAGTCCACTTGTACTATTATCACATAATCACCGAAACACTGCACTGACTAGTCGGGGATCAACACGTTGGGTATCAGGCCCGACATTCTAAACGCTTATTTTCACCTGCAACAAGGAGAGTTTCAGTTAGTGTGAAAGAGGAGAGTTTCAGTTAGTACCGTTTTGAACGAGGAGAGTTTCAGTTAGTCTACCGGTGAACAAAGAGAGCAATCGGGTACGGAACGGGCGCGAGTCGACCGCGCGGCCTGCGATCCGGGAGGGGAATGAACAAGATATTCGCATTCAACAGGTTCGTATTTTCTCGCAGATTTCCCGAATATATCGTAAAATTAGAGATAGTTAAAATATTATCACACTGAAGAGAAACTAATGCATAGGCACAGAATATATATTAGTAGTACCAAGCATAGGCCGGACTTAGGTACATTATTTGGTCCGGTTAATATTTTGACGACTTCTGCCGAACTCAGAGTGGAACATTAATTACTTAAATGAAATGAATTCAAAATTTTGATATAATTCCCATACATTAACTCTCAAACTCTTCATTTAATTGAAGGTTAATCATAACTTAATGTCTCTGAGTTCGGCGGTTATGTCATAAGTTATGTATAATTTTAAATTCTATTAATTTAATTTTAATATAATAATTAATAATTATATTTTGACCTGACTACTGCTGTGAGTTATGACGTATGACGTATGTTTAAATTTTTACCAAATTTGTTATTTCGAACAACAAAATGAACATAATTATTTCATTATTATGTATAATTTTCATTCAATTAATTTAATTCGAACTTACTTGCTACTTTGAGAACTCATGACTTATGCTTAATATTTTGTTATCTTGAAAAATTATGTAAGTAATTGGTAATTACCATATTGCTTAAAAATTTAAAATTTAGACTATTGTGATTTGATCGTGGAAATTGTAGTTGTAATTGGCAAGAAATAAAAGGCTTTTTTAGGGTTCCGTACCAAAAGGGTGAAAACGGACCCTATTCATGAGACTTCGATGTCTGTCTGTCCGTCTGTCTGTCTCCAGGCTGTATCTCAAGAACCGCTATAAGTAGCTAGAGTTGTAAAATTTTCACAGATTGTGTATGTCTGTTGCCACTATAACAAAGAATACTAAAAACAAAATAAAATTAATATTTAAAGGGGGCTCCCATACAACAAACGTGATTTTTTTGGCCTTTTTTTCTAGATATCAATAATGGCAACAGGCAGACAAGTGATATTTTCAAAAAAGCATTACTTAATTATATGTCTACTTCAATATTTAAGAATAATATTAAAATAAAATAAAAAAAATAAGGATAAGGCTCCCATACAAAAACACTATTTTTCGCCTAATTTTCCTCTATAATGGTACGGAACCCGCGCGAGTCCGACTCGCACTTGGCATTATTTATTTATTTATTTATTTTATGTAAAGTCCAAGATAGTCGTGAATATAGAATATATTGTGGTGCGCAGCTTCGCTTGAATTAATCCGACCAAAATAATATAACGTAGGACCCGCTATCTGCCTATATTATTTATGTAAGTACTTTTATTAATATATTAATTTTCTCTGCTTAGATAAAAAGTTAATTTCTCGGTGGCAAAAAAGTCAATAAATTAATGTACTTAAACTGAGAAAATATAAAAAAAAAAACTGTAATATTGTAGGCAATATTAGACCGAACAGTTTTTTGGTCAAAAGGTATACAAAAATTAGGCCAGACCAATGCGATCTAAAGACATAATGTACGAATATCTAGTTCTACTAGTTTTATTATTTTGCTTTATTATGTGCGAGTGTTTCTGAAACAATGCGACCTATTTTTTTTTTAATTCTTTCGTAGAGAATTAATGCTATATAAAAGTTTCAAGACAGGAATGACTTCAAAGGATCTGAGTTCTTTTTCCGTCCACGATTTTATGATTGAAAAACTTCTAGCTTGCAAATCTAACGTAAAAATAAACAACCGTAGAAGATTAAAAAATATTATTTATTTATAAACAGAGTAAAGTTTTTGTTTGAATATATTAATAAATAAATATATAAATAATAAATTATTATTATTATTTTAAGTTTTAAAAAAAGGAATGGTGAGCGAAATGAGAAATTATGGGATAGAGGGAAAATGGTGAAATAAATAATTTATTTCAGCATTTTCCCTCTATCCTATATTTACAATTATTGTGAACTTATTTAGCTAAATGCTAGCTAAAACTGAAACTGCTTTATTAGTTACACAAAATAATTATATTTCACTAGAACCGGCTTTTTTTTAAAGAAAACACAAAATTTTAATTTAATAGTATGTTAGATATTAACAACTAATAATATACAAATCGCTGAGAAGTATTTTTCGCTATCAGCACTTAATATTATAAATGCGAAAGTGTGTCGGTCCATCTGTTTGTCTGTCTGTTACATTGGTTAAGTATAACTTAACCAATGTAACAGACAGACAAACAGACCTCCTTTCCCTAAATACTACTAAAACCAAATTTCTTTGCTTCCACAAAACTGCGTCTTTACAATTTCTGTGTTCGTTTCCCTACATACCCTGCTGTACATAACTACTAGTTAGGCAAAACCTATTTTGAATTTTGAAAGTAGAACATAAATTCTAATTTCAAAGTTTTAATCGAAGTAATGGGTTTATTTTTCGCAAAGCACACAGACCGTGTTGAGAGGGCGACGAAAGCAAACATCACAGATTGAAAAGTCCCGATCAAATCTTCTCGATAGTTTGAATTTGTCAGATAGACTCGAAAGTAGGAAAAGGTAGGTCAGCAAAAATATTCCTGCAAAAGTTAAAAATAAAAATAGTAAAGCATTTAGTAAAGATACTATTTATGAAATAAGTACTTAGGTAAAGCACAAACAGTACCAAAGTACCTAGTACCTTAGTTCATACAAGCTGTTGCCCGCAACTTCGTTCGCGTGAATGTATGTTATACTTAATAATCATAGATAAATTATTAAATTAGTCTATGTTATAATTGAGATTTATAAAATTGAATACCCATCAACAAATATTTTATTTGAGTGGGGTATTAGGTAGGTATTACACATAACATTTTTAATTTAAACCGGCAAAATACTTGATTTAATTACCACTTAATAGCTTTTATATTAACCGTAACAAAATGGCCAAGCCACCCATTTTAATTTTTGACCAATGTGTCTAGAGGTTTTTAGATTCTTGTCGTGCGGATGACACGTCATTATAAATCAAGTATAAAATTATGGTTTTTAGATTTAGGACTGAGTATGTTAGGTTAGAAACTTGGCTCTACATGAGATCTCACTACTTTTTGACACCACGTAGTATAATCATATTATGTTCTCGTCTTAGCAACATTTTTACATGAAAATGTTTTTGGTGGGATTTCATTTATTTTTGTAAGTTTTACCACACACGTTTTTATGAAATTAAGGGGCAAACGAGCATGTGCACTCGCAGTATTAGAAAAGTTGCAAGTGCTTCGCCAGCTTTTAAGAGGGGACCGGTTATAAAAAATTAGGGGACAAACGAGCAAACAGGTCACCTGATGGAAAGTAACTACCGTCGCCGAGTTGCCAGCCTTTTAGAGAGAAAAGGTTTTATTGAGGGGATAGGAAAAGGGGAATAGGGAAAAGGGGTATCGTTATTCACCTGTTCTCTTTCCCTTTTTTATAAAATCAGGGGGCAAACAAGCAGACGGGTGACCTGACGGAAAGCAACTGCCGTCGCCCATGGACACTGTAACATCAGAAGAGTTCCAAGTGCGTTTTGGGCCTTTTTATGAAGGAATAGGCTAAGGGAATAAGCAGAAGAGAATAGGAATAAACTCAAACTCAAACTTTTTTATTCAGAATAAATTTTTGCAAATATTCTCTGAAGATCTACATGATGCCTACCACCGGTTCGGGAACTAGCCCGGCGAGTAGAACCGGCGTAAGAAACTCGCACGGGGCCCACTTTTTTACCCAAAAAAGTGAGAAAAAAAATTAATCTTTTAAAATAAGGTTTACAATGTTGTAACTTTAAATTATATATACAATGTCAACATACATACATAATTGTAAGTCATGAAATATTATGTAGAAATAGCCTTGCAAGCAGCCATCCTACTCCCAAGATGTGCCATCGTTTATGAAATCATTGACCTTATAATATAGGCTTTGGCACACAAACGCTCTTTGACTACTTTTTTAAATTTATTAATGGAAAGATTTTGAACGTTTTCTGGCATTTTATTGTAAAGGCGTATACATTGACCTTTAAAAGATTTACTAACTTTACTAAGTCTGATCACCGTATTTCTAGTTTATACTTATTTCTAGTGTTTCTTCCGTGACTGTCACTTTTGGTTGTAAATTTACTAAGATTCTTTCTAACATATAATACATTATCCAAAATGTATTGAGAAGCAACAGTTAGAATACCAATTTCTTTAAACTTTTCTCTCAGAGATTCAAAAGCTGACATTTTATAAATGGAACGTATAGCTCGCTTCTGCAGCACAAAAATCGTATTAATGTCGGCAGCGTTTCCCCATAAGAGGATGCCATACGACATTCTACTATGAAATATACTAGTCTTGCTGTGTCTTAGTCAGAAATTTCCCGTATTTTACTGACTGCGTATGCTGCAGAACTGAGCCTATCCTCATATTGCCAATCTTGCGATTGGCAATATGAGGACCCCACTGTAATTTACTGTCTAGTGTAATACCTAAGAATACAGTGGTGTCCACCAAATCCATCTTCTCATCATTTAATAGTATATTGGTTTTAACTTGCCTAACGTTGGGCAAAGTAAATTTTAAACATTTAGTTTTCTTAGAATTTAGAAGTAAGCTATTAACGTTAAACCAATGTACTATTTTTGAGAGAGCACTATTTACCTCGTCGTAATTTGACTGTTGTTGCTTCACTTTAAAAATAAGTGAAGTGTCATCAGAAAAAAGTACTATCTCATTATCCTTAACAAGATAAGGTAAGTCATTTATGTAGATGAGAAAAAGAAATTGACCTAAAATGGATCCCTGTGGGACGCCTAATTCTATTTTGGTCCCATTGGACCTTTTACTATTAATGTCAACCCTTTGAGTTATATTTTTGAGGTAAGATGTCAAAAGGTTGAGTGCCGAGTCCCTAATGCCATAGTGGTGCAATTTCCTGATCAATGTAGCATGCTCGACACAGTCAAAAGCCTTGGAGAGGTCGCAAAAAACCCCTAGGGCATCCCGCGAGTCCTCCCATGCTTCAAATATACTATAAAGAAGACCTATACCAGCATCCGTTGTGGATCGACCCTTAGTAAAACCATATTGATTATGGTGTAATAAATTATTTAAGTTAAAATGTAATAGTAACTGATTTAAAATTATTTTTTCAAATATTTTACTTAGAGTCGGTAGAATCGATATAGGCCTATAATTTGTGGGATCAGATTTAAGTCCCGCTTTAAATAAAGGTACAACCTTACTGTGCTTCATCAAGTCAGGAAAAACACCACTCTTTATGCAGTCATTAAAATTATTGATAGATGAGGAGCTATGATGTCAATTATCGATTTGATAATTTTAGTTGACATGCCCCAGAGATCAGTAGTATCTTTAATATTTATTAATTTAAAAGTATCAATGATATCTTTGGGGACAATCTCTCTAAGCCTAAAATTGACATTACATTCCTTTACATTATCTCTGAGTAGTTTTTCAGCAGCTGCAGGTTAGGAGTTTAAATTTTTTGTAGTTGAGACCGGAATGTCAACAAAAAATTTTTCGAAGACCTTTGCAACCTCATGATCATTGGTAATCTTTTTATTTTCAAAATAAAGTTCAAAATCGGAGTTACGACGGGTGACATTTGACGTTGCCGTTGTGTCACAGATTCTTGTTGGCTCACAAGAAAAGTAATTTTGGTTAGGTATATGATTTAAATAGAGATGTGAATCTAACCGTAGTAGAGTTCAAGTCTAATAAATTAATATTAAAGTCACCACAAATGATAACTTTTTTGTTAGATGCACATATCTTCGATAATATTTGTTCCATGCTTTGTTCAAAGGAGTCATATAACCCTGATGGAGGCCTGTATACGATTACAATAATTAGTTGACTTAACTCTATGCAGGCTACTTCTATTATCCGTTCAGAAGAGAGGTTCACAATGTCTTTACGTTCTTTGAATTTTAATTTTTTTCTAATTAATATAAGTGATTCACCTCTAATGGCATTCTCTCTGCTGAACGAGCTTGCCACCTAGTGATCATTGAGATTAAAAATGAGTTCATGTTTTCTAAACCAGTGTTCTGAAATAAAAATAATATCAGTTTGAAATTATTTTAGAAACAACTCAGTTTCAAGCTCTTTACCTACCATTCCTTGAAAATTCTGATGCACCAAGCTTATTACATTCTTGCTATTTATATCGGAGTAAGTTTTGGTAGGATTTTTCACACTTAAGCTATTAGTGCAAGAGACATCCTCCGTTGTCTTATGGTCTTATTTAAATAATTAATTGGAACATATTCCAATTCGTTACTATAACTAAAATACTGCTCAATAAAAGCAGAAGTCAAAGAAGCCAAATTCTTGGCTTTCAAGGAAAATAAAAATATTGATAGCATCTTTGCTATATGTCTCTTACAATAATTAGAGAAGTAATACTTATCTATACTTATATCATTAATAAATTTATTATGATCTAAATTATTTATATCGACAACCTGACATTTTGGTTGTGTGTCGCTTAAAACTATGCAATTGTTATTGACAGCACTATACAATATACTATTCAACCTAAATCTAATTTGATTTTCATGAGCACAGCTTTTTGGGAACTTTTTATATAGGGTAAAGTGAATAATATAATATTTGTTAAATTTTTAATATTATATATATATATATATATATATATATATATATATATATATATATATATATATATATATATATATATATATATATATATATATATATATATATATATATATACCATATTTTCGTAGGTATATCCCGCATAATAAGCTTTCCCGCATAAGACGCGTTTATGGTTGAGTCCCTGTGAAATCGTACTAATCGTAATTTCAACGTACGTAGGTGTAAAAACCGTACAAAATCTCGAACTCGCACATTTTGTTGCTGCCCGTACTTTGTTGATATCGCAGTTAGATATATTTTGTGATATAAATCTATTTTCATATCGTAGATCGTTCGGCGCGGAGAATAAGAGTGAAGCCACATTGCTCCGTCGCGTTGCGATTGCGGTGTTTCGCTGCAGCGGTGCCGCTTTGAAGTTTTAGCTAGGTACGTACTTATGTACCTACATTCGTTATTATTTTTTCCATATTAATATTATTAATGCGAAAGTGTGTCAGTCTGTCTTTTTACTATTACCTTCCTCTTCTCGCCCAAACCGCTGAACCGATTTTGCTCCCGGTAAATGTAAGGTTCCCGGGTGATAAACGATTGTTGGCGCAACGGAGTTGCGGGTATCATCTAGTTTTATTGTTCTGTGAGTTTTATGATAATAATTATGCCAAAATCACTTGTGGCGTTGCGCCGGACGTGGTGTGACGAAACGATGCGAGTTGCGACGAATAGATGAAGTGGGAGAATCAAAGAAAATTTTTACTCTAGAGGCGGAGAATGTAACGTCATAATATTATACCCATTGTGTTGGCGTGTATCACTGCGACATGGCATACAATTAGTCCAATCAGTAAAGTAAGTTCACATCGGAATTCGAGATACCCAGCTGTAAGTCTGTAAATACTTGTATATTGACACCCTAAATGTTGTCTTAAAACCTACATAATATGGTAGGGTGTGCACAACTATTAAATTTCAAGGTCAAAGTTCATAAAAAATTGTTTCGGTCGCTTTTTTGTAAATATTTCATTTCCTATGGGATTTTACTTGTTTGCTGTTTGTATTTATTACCATATTGTAGAATACAAAATTCTCTACAACTTTTGTTTAATTTATTTTTATACGGTGAACCGTTTTCGATATATAGAGGGCGGAGTGCGCGCGGACACAGTATAGTATCACTTCAGGTTTACCGGTGCCTGCGGTCGAAAACGCGACACCGGGGTCGTGAATTATAACTTCTCAACTATCTTTTAGTTAGAGCACAGAAGTAAAGGAATTTATTTAAGATGAAAACCTCCTCTTTTATGTAGGTTTTGAGAGAACATTTAGATTATTATCTAATTTATGCCTAAGGTGACTGGACATTGCGTTATTATTCCGTTCTCACGACGCAAAGCACCGGGGCAGTGTGGCCTCGCTCTGTGTAGGTTCGTCATGGTATTTCCGACAATCGACCTCCACTCGCTATAGCAACCTCTAATTCTGGCTCTTAAGAAATTTCATATTCAAAGGCGCTCCAATAGCTCTCGATTTTAAAGCGGATAATAAAAAACTCACAAGACTCAATTTCAACATTCACTGAATTGACTTCGAAATCGTTTTAATACTTATAATATTTAAATGATAATATATTTTTTGCATTGGAAGTTAATACGAGTACTTACTTGTATGGATAAGTATTCGAATGAACATTAATCATCGTGCCTGAAATATAAAACTACTTTTCATTACAGCTAGCCTGAGATTAAAATACTTTACGCAGACGTAACTTAGGTACATAATGGGTACATATACTTATTTCAGAATGAAAAACATTTTTGACCGTATCGTCTTCCTTTGAGATTATTATCTATGACCACAGATACCAATATTACTTACAATCACTAGATTAAATTTTAATGACGTGTTTAAATTACAAATAAGTAGTTCTATATTATGGATAGGGAAAAAATAGGTCGATAATAATTATTTGAGTTTCAGCCAAATCTCATAAAACTTGTAAGAACAATAATATATATAAGAACTGCTTGCTTTGTGGATGTAGGTAGGTAGTTAGTAGTCACTCTAAAACAAACTGTTTTCAAACAAGTTGATCCCGGTAAATTGAGCACTATATTAAATGTATATCTACGTCTACGTGGGGTAAGTTGATTACCGGCTATCTCAGCCGCTCTCTGCGCAGGATTAACGGGGTAATTGGAATTAGTTTGCATCCGACAAAACTTGTTAAATACAATGACCAGCCTTAAATCTTAATGCTTGAAAATATTTAAACTAGCTAGTTATAGCAGACAAATGAGATCTATGGCCCAAACCAAGAGTCATGACCATGAAACTCGAATTTGACATCTTAAAACAAATAATTATTTTTATAATTAAGTTATTAATTTATATACTTAGGTACTTGTATATTAATTATGGTTTAAATCTTATCCAAAGAGAAGATATTATTTGAGATCAAAGTGACCTGCACAACAAAACGCCAATTTCATATTATACAGTGACCTAACCTGTACCTACAATCCTGAAGTTCCAAAAAAAAACATTATAGTTGGGGAGGGGAAGACCGGAAGAGGGGATTTCGGGTGTAGCTCGAGCGTGTCAGTGTCAGATTAAGCTTGCATAATGGCATAGGCTTCCCACATGTGTCTAGTTATCATGGTATAGAAATCAGATTTCTCACGTGGTGGGTAATTTTTTTTTAAATATTGAAATGTCGTCGGATCTGCCAGATTAAGATAGGGGATGTTTAGTATAATTACCCCAAAGAAGCTTCCATATAAAGCACTGACGATTCACAGGTTATATTTTAAGCCTGTAGGGAAATTTTAAAATATAAAAAAATAAAGCTTCATATTTTCTTGTTCTAAGCTTCGCAGATATTTTATTTTGCTCTAAACTAAATGATTTAGTCCTTGTTGTCTAAAATACTTATAGCAAGTGTCGCTGCTTGCCCCGGTAAATAAAAAGGTACTTACCTACTTAAATAAAAAATAAAAGGTACTTAAATAAAAGGTAAGTAAATAAAAAATGTATGGTAATCCAACATTTATAATATACTTAATTACATGTTCATCCAACTTAATCACAAAATGGGCCTATGTATCAAACTTATATTAAGTAATTCACTCAATTGAGAATTATCTATAAAGCAAATAATCTTTGTATTTTAAATATGGTCAAAATTTCAACCTGGAACAAGAAATTATAATACAAACAAACTAAGAATATCATATCACATTAAACAATAATTCAGTGATGACAATGGTTTGTGCACATATTAAAACACATTTTCAAAACAATAATTACTAAATAAGCATGGCTCTCCAAGAAAATTTAAGATATTCAATGTTAGCTTTTATGACCCTTACTAATAGAGATGTGCACTTTGTATACAGAAGTTATAGTTATATGATGTCCGTCTACATAATACGTAACGAGAGGCTTGACAGAAAAGGATAAAATATGTTACATGACATCTGTATCAATGAGTTTCTAATTAGTAACATAGAATAGCATTGATCTGTATAATATTCTGCGATTTTTTTAGTAAGGGGTTAAAATATCATGTGATCCATTAGCTTCAAATCTTTGAAACTATTGTTAAACATGACACATTTAAAGGTTGGGTTGCACCAGAGGCGTGGTTAAAGTTAAAGTTATTTTTATAGTTAAATATGGCGTCCTTTAGAGCGGAGGTAAGGACGCCATATTTAACTTTAACCAAAGATTTGACATTTTGCACTGTAGTTAAAGTTAAAACAGTTAAAGTTAAAGTTAGTTGGTGCAACCCAGTCTTAATTTTGGCAACTGTATTTAGATCACATAGTAAAATAAAAATATATTCCAACATTTATTTTTCACAAGGATGAAATAAAGGGCTCCTGTAAAAAAAAAATCATAAACTTTTATAAGATTTACAACTTTAAAATGTATGTAACTTTCACATGTTTTTCTGAAAGCAGCATTATTAAAAAAACTAAAATTATAGGATGGAGTGTTCTCATTAGACACCTATGTCAAATAAGTTGTATGAATGTAGTTTTTACAAACTTAATTCTAACTTAGCTTCCCTCTATATAAACAATATGGTAATATAAGTAGCAAAATAATTTAAGCTGTGATTAAATGCAAATGTCTTGTTAGTATCATACTTCTGTAACTTTGTATACCTTCATATTGTTTTAACATGTTAAATTGTATAATTATTTATCATAAAACCCAACTACTAAAATATGCTGAGCTAACAGAAAAAAAATGACAATGGTGTTCACCCAAACAACCTGTATAAATATTGAAAAAATTTGCTATGGATTCATCACATCACCTGCTACAACTGTTTTACTTGAAAGTACTTGCTAGATAAATATAACGTGGGAGAGCCATGCTTCGGCACGAATGGGCCGGCTCGACCGGATAAATACCACGTTCTCACAGAAAACCGGCGTGAAACAGCGCTTGCGCTGTGTTTCGCCGAGTGAGTGAGTTTACCGGAGGCCCAATCCCCTGACCCCTACCCTATTTCCTTCCCTACCCTCAACTATTCCCTTCCCTTCCCTACCCTCCCCTATTACCCTATTCTCTCTTAAAAGGCCGGCAACGCACTTGCAGCTCTTCTGATGCTGCGAGTGTCCATGGGCGACGGAAGTTGCTTTCCATCAGGTGACCTGTTTGCTCGTTAAAAATAATAATATAATTATAGGACAAAGCTATAGAATAATACAAGTGAATCTGAACATTGATATGATTCAAAATGAGTTAAATATAAAGCGAAGCTAAGTACACAACATCAAACATTCACATCTTTAATTACATGTTGCTTAAAGGTCAGCACATCATCACTGTCAAAGTAACTTACACAATTACAAATTGAGCTGATTCCCTTCCTTTTATTTCAACTTAACCATACCATTGAAAATGAAATTTACATTTGAAGTACATTGATGTATTTTAAGTTATATTGCGCAGCCAATACCATATTTAAATACTGCCTTCTCCAGGTCAAGGTACCAATTTAAACCAAAAGAAAAACCTACATAAATTACAAAAATTTACAGAAGTTTCAGTAACTCTTACCACTCTGCATCACCATTGGCTTTTTGAAAAACATAATCTTTGCCCGACAAATTCATAATACCATCTTTGAGATAGAATTTCCACCGATTACGACTGCGAGTAATCTTGTCATATTGACACACAACCACATTATCTGTGTCAAACATGTCTCCGGGTTCCTCGTCGGATACATCGTCTCCAGAGTTGAGGGGCTCCTCCTCAGCTCCCCCGAGCTCATCTCTCTCCTCTTCTTCCTCCTCGGCTCGCTCCTCGGCAGACTCCTCATCGTCATCGTCATCACCGCCTGCATCATCAGAGCCATCCCCAGCATTTGACCCGTCATCATCGGAAGAATCCAATGCACCGTCCAAGGAAAATATTGCATGATCCTGGGGCAAAAAAGGTGCAGCTCCGCTTCTACCACCGCCACCGTCAAATTCATTCTGTTGGCCCGCCAGTGCCGAATTAATATGTTGCTGTAATAATGTCGCCGCTAGAGGTTGGGGCAAGTTTATGGTGGCATTTATAATCGGTCCAGTCAATACTTGATGTAATTTGTTTCCATTAAGAGCGGAGGCCGGTATCTGTATTGTGAAAGATCTAGGCTGGGAGCCCGGCACCCCAGGTTGAGCGGGTAGGGTTAGTTGCACTGGCACTTTGTTGTTAGGATCGAGGACATGATGAGGGTGGCCACCTGAAGACATACCCGAAGGCACACCGTGTAGGCTGGAGCCCTGGCTCGAGCCTTGGACTAAATCTGGTCGTTTCTGAAGTAGGTTACCGCCGTTGGCTTTTTGGAAATTCTGTAGCACGGGAGGCGGCGGCCCGGTCGGCCCCTCCGGTTCCGGAGGGTCCATGGCCCCGCTGGCTTGTAATTTCGTTCGCCACAACTGTTTGAGCTCCTGTAGGACTTGTTCGTCGACCCCGTCGTCTAGGAAGCAGTCCCGAACACCAGTGATTACATCGTCCATGACAGTATTGTAAAGTTTCAAAACGGCCGACTGACTCATAGTCATCTTGGAATATTTTTGAGAACGAACACTCGCGTAGAAAGTATATTCAACTTCTTTGAGGATAAACACAATTTGGTTTTTCACGTAACCAGAAGTGCGTATCGTTGTATTAGCATCTCAATGTCAGATTATTATACTCGGAGCCACGCGATCATTATACTATGGAACGCTTTTCACTCGACCCAAATATTAATCGATAACGTGTTAGCACTTTTCTGTAGATTTAGCTTTTTATTTCCACTATGTAATGCAGAAACTCTACAAAATACGAACATAAATTTTGACAACTGACGACTAAAATATAACCTACAAAATAAATGAGAAATGACGAATTATGTCAGTTCAACAACGATTGTCTATGGAGGTCTAAAGACTACGCATGCGCGATAGCAGCGCCATCTTCGTTTCGCATTTCTGTTGAGGAAATGAAACACCTACCTGTAGAACTTTAAGTAAGTACATTGATGTTTTATAAAGGTATATAAATGGTATAATTATGGGTATAATTGTGTTACTAGCTATTGCCCGTGACTTCGTGCGCGTCAATGCGTGGTGATATACAAATATTTTGTGGCCTTTCATTTTTTAAACAGTTAATTTATTATTTTTTAGGGTTCCATAACCAAAGGGCAAAAACAGGACCCTAATAGTAAGACTTTGTTGTCTGTCCATCTGTCCGTCTGTCTTTGCGCTAAAACTAGAGAGTTGAAATTTTTAGACTAATATTATGATCTCTGATATATTACAGCTAGGCTGATGATTAATTTATAATTAGTATTACACCAATATACAAAAAATCAGCTGGTTATAGGGTTCCGTTTTAGGGTTCAGTAATCAACAAAACTTGGGTGTCTTCGGTACCCTAAAACGGAACCCTAACCAGCTGATTTTTTGCATATTGATAGGTCAATAGTTATACTTAAATTATAATTTAAGAGCAACATTGTCCTACAAAATATAGAACAATCCATATTATGGGCGATTCCGCTAGAGACTGAGATGTACCACTTTCAAGATTTTTTGTAAATAAAAAAATATTTGTCTTATCAAAATGAAGCTCCTCACAAAAAATTTGCTTGATAGCAAGAAAAAAATATATTGTGTGCATCAATATTGAAAATTCTTGTATACTTACTTACGTTTGACTGTAATTTTTTAAATGTATAATAATATCATGCTGTTGGTAACCATAAATAAATTACGATTTTTAACTACAAGGTTATTCTGTAACTAGACTTTCGGCGCGGCTTCGCCCGCGTAAATTAAATATTTCACAGAAAAATTAGTTCACAAAAAAAAGACTATGATCCTTTACGTGGTCTACTTCTTATCTGATCCAAATAACAGAAAAAAATACTCTATAGTCTAGTAATGGGCTATCTAACACTGAAATAATTTTTTAACTCCTCGGACCAGTAGTTCCTAAGATTAGCGCGTTCAAATAAGCCCTTACAAATAATTTCCCCCCGTTTTTTCCACATTTTCCTCTATTTCTTCGCTTCTATTAGTCTTAGCCGGATAAAATATAGCCTATAGCCTTCCTCGATAAATGGACTATCTAGCACTGGAAGAATTTTTCAAATCGGACCAGTAGTTCCTGAGATGAGCGCGTTCAAACAAACAAACAAACTCTTCCGCTTTATAATAATAAATATAGCTATTTGACCGAACTTTGCTCGGTAAGTACTCGATAAAACACGAATAAAATGACATTTTCTAAAAAATATGATTCCTAGCTAGATCGATTTATCGCCCCCGAAACCCCCTATGTACTAAATTTCATCAAAATCGTTGGAGCCGATTCCGAGTTTCCAATTAAGTATAAACTTAATTTTGTATATTTATTACTTACCCAATATTGGTAGTTTAAATGGTTTGTGAAAAAGGGGATAAAAGTCCTCAGTACGATTCCGAGGTTTCTGTTATTAACAATTTCGCAGTTTCAGCTCAAATATGTGGGGCGAGCATTGTCAAATATTGCAGTGCAGCCTGGGTTTTGTGAAAAGGGATAAAAATAGAAAACTGAAGTTTCGCCCGGTCCTAATATTCGCCACTTAGGTGCAGTGGTAGATACCACACAAAAATTCCAAAATTAAAGCAGCTTTTACCAGATGGTGAAAGCTGCTTTAATTTTGGAATTTTTATTTTTGTGTTCTTCCCTTTTTGGAATCAGGTGTAAATAATACTAAGAATGAGATTAAAGTTGAAACGGATTTAGAATTCGAAGGTCTGCCTTGATGTAATTAGGTACTCCGTACTAGTTACTTCTGTGTTTAAAGGTCCGTATTCACTTTCATTAGTAGTAAGTACAAGTGATTAGGGCAGGTATCTTATATCTTTAAACGAGCAATTCTTGTATATATATATATAGCATCTGTTACAATGTGTAGTTATAATATGACCTAGAAGTACAATACAGTTGTATATGAACTTACGAAGACAATAAATAACAGATTTTACACATATTTTATAACTTTGGCGCCTGCACTAGGCTGAGCCTGTCCTGCAGATCACCAATATATTTTCCTTCTTTTAGACATATAGTTTAGTTAAGATTTAAATTAAAAAAAACAGGTATAATATTTGAAAAACAAATAAAAGAGCCTCTGGCTACTCATTAAAGATTTTAAATTTTAAGTTTTAAGTGCGCGCTGTGTGTGTGTGTGTGTGTGTGTGTGTGTGTGTGTGTGTGTGTGTGTGTGTGTGTGTGTGTGTGTGTGTGTGTGTGTGTGTGTGTGTGTGTGTGTGTGTGTGTGTGTGTGTGTGTGTCTATCATAAAATGTCATTTTCATCGGATACCGAGCAAAAAAATAAAGAGACGACCTCGGGATAGCTCATTGTGTGAATGTGGCTTGGATGAAGGCTCTCCAGACCATATATTTTTTGCTTGCGAAAACAACCTTTCATTGTACGATTACCTTCCTCCTAATATTCCTCGTCCCACTAATCTTAAATCTATTTTATCGTTAGTATATTCTCCATTTATAGACATCTTATGCTCGTTCATTGCTCATAATCACATTAGGCTCTAGTTGTAATATGAATTCTCTTCCTTTTATATTTAATTTATGTAGATTGTATTTATGTTTATGTACTCTGTGTATCTTTAAAGGCTAAGAAACAATATTTTGCTGTACTTATTTGCTTGTTCTGGTTTTTTCTGTTTCATTATTTTACCTTGTATTTGCATGTTCGCATGAAGTCATCACCCGTGCCCGCTGCATGGCAATCAGTTTACGTTATAAGTTATAACTGTTCACATTTTTCGCCTCAACTCTGACGCTGGCAACTCCTAAATGGGGAGGCTTACGCCAAAAGAAGAAGAAGAAGAAGACGACCTCTGTGGCTCAATTGGTTGAGTGTGTGGCAGCTCAAGCCGGGGGTTGCGAGTTCGAATCCCGCCGACGGAACAAAAAGTTTTCAATGTTCCCGGATCTGGAGACTGGATGTGTATAAAAATATAATTATTATATTTTCATACACATCCATTACATACATTTTCATACATATAGCGCGTTCAGACGTGCGCGTGTTCTGCGCGTGTTCTACTATAGCGTATAGGAAAACGCGCGCGGTACGCGCTGAGCCCGCGCAGAACCTGCGCGCAGGCCGCGCGCGTGTTTTCCCATACGCTATAGTAGAACACGCGCAGAACACGCGCACGTCTGAACGCGCTCTTATATTAAAAGTACGAAAGGACACCCTTTCAATAATTACTTCCATACTAATCTATACTTACTAATATTATAAATGCGAATGTGTGCCTCTCTGTCTGTCTGTTACCTTTTCACGCTCAAACCTCAGAACCGATTTTGCTGAAATTTGGTGTGGAGATACTTTGTGTCCCGGGATACGACGTAGGATATTTTTATATTCCGAAAAATCGTTCCACAGTTCCCGCGTGATACACAAATTTTTGCCGCAACTCCATTGCGGGCGATATCTAGTTTTATATAAATACTTTATGGTTAAATAGTTTTTAATAAAATGAATATTAAAAATCAAAATGGCAGTTGTATTTTTGAAACTCGGACGCTCGTCTTGTTTTGCAAAAAAAATGACAAAGTCTTCTATTAATCCCATATTTTTCTTGGTTTTGCAAATTCAGCTTCCAAAAGAGTTCCCGTTTCAAACAGCACCGTATTTAATACTTCTTTGAGTACTTCTTGCCGCTTCTCGATGTTCGTCCATACTCGCTGGTTGACAAAAAAAAACAATCGCTGGTTGACAGCTACTAACTGAATTTACTAAATAGAGCATCTAAAAAGTGCAAGTAGTGTCCAATTCTTAAATTGGACACTACTTGCACTACACACCTACACTCCACTGCCTCAATTACTAGTCACTTGCACTTGTACTAATGAAAGTGAATACAGACCATATTAAGACAGAAGCATGAACTGTACGAGTAGGCAGGAGTATAGTAGACCGTATGCCATTTATACCGTACTTATAGATGTTATTAAATTGTGTCCAGTGGACGCACTGTATTCAAACTCTGCGCGTACCTAAGTTGCGACAAATTAAAAAAATGTTCTTGAGACAGGAAATGCAGTTCGACAAGGCTTTATATTTTGAACGTGGATGACATTGACGGGAGCGCTGCTAGTAAAGGAGAACTGTCAAACACAATATGACGTTTTTCTATGATAGAAGCGGTTAGTTCCTTTTCTCGCCACGTTCAAATAAAGCCTTGTCGAACTGTAGGTAGTACGGGATGCAAAGGTAAATTCGAAGGAGGACGGGCAAAATCTGCCCACGACCAATAACGCTAAAACGTATGTTATTGAAAAGCTTTTCTGTGACTAGCATTTGTTATTATAGGGGCCAGCCCCATATGACTGTGGGAAAAAAGTTAAATTTTTTTAGATATAAATAGGAGCTATATTTAATTCCCTGTCATGTTGCCGTTCCGTACTCAGTATCACGAGAATTAAATATAAGTAGCTTTTTTGTATGTGGAATAAACAATTTTTCATTTTTTTATTTTAGCTATAACTTTTTTCCTACAGGTTTTCTAACTTTTTAACGTCGCGTCGAGATACCTCTGACAGTATAATTATTGATGGTGGGTACTGGGTACACTTCCCATACATTTTTACCCGTCCTCTTTGTCATGTTAGAATACGACCCCGTGGCCCGTACTTTCCTGCTTCCATTCCTCAGCGTCAGCCCCCAAATCCTCGGAGTAGTATAATACGTACGTACGGCGTAATATCTAGACACGCGGCAGCGTGTCAAGACAAATTCCAGCATAACAGAACTGGCGAGCAGCACCGTGTGTAATATTACACGAACCATTTGCAGCTACTTTTGACCTCCTCATAACTCAGAAACTATTTCACGTAAACGTTTCAAATTTGGCTCACATAATGAGACTTGCGAGATAAATATAATCTACATAAACACAGCTCAAACGGTTAAGATATTAACGTCCGAAAATCTACATTTTTATCACTGACTGACCTATTCATCAAAATTCTAACCAAGTTCCAGATGATATAGAAGGCTAAAATTTGGAATCCAGTTCGGTAATTATTTGTAAGCGTAGGGAAAAATCAAAAAGCAAAAAAAAATGGTCAAATGCGAGTCGGACAGAGCTAAACTAGGCAAAAATTGTGTTTTTTGTATGGAGACCCCCCTTAAATATTAATTTTATTTTACTTTCATTATAAATTATGAAACTAAAAATATAATTAAAGATTTTGTGAATATTTTAAGTGCCTACCGGCTGCCATTATTGATTTTGAACAAAAACGGCCAAAAAAATCACGTTTATTGTATGGGTAATGGGAGCTCCCCGTAAATATTTATTTGTGAAGTGAAGAAACTTTATGAAATGAATAGAAGGTTATGAAGTGTGTCTGTGACCTCTTCACGCCCAAACTGATTGTACCGATTGTTCTTAAATTTGGTATGGATATATTATAGTTTGAGAATTGAGTCCCGGGAATAGACATAGAATTCTTGTAACTCCTGTCTTTTTTTGTCTTTTAGTCCCAATCTGTCTGTCTATCCGTCAGTCTGTCTATCCGTCTGTCCGTCCGTCCGTCCGTCCATCTTTCTGTCTGTCTGTTAGACAGCTATAATAATAGAGCTACTTAACCTCCGCACAATATAGTTAAAGGTTGGAAAATGGAAATACACTTGTGTCATACCGTATAATTATTTCAATGCCTCCTGATGGTAGCTGATGTTTCCATTCGCTTGGATTTTATTTGTTTTACTAGACTGATATTCTTCACTTCCTGATAAGTATATAGACACTTCCTGAGAAGTAAGTAGACAGATAGGCTATCCACAACTTACCTGACAGATGAAGGATCTGTCAGATGAATTTCGGATAGGTTATCCACAACTTATCTGACAGATAAAGTATCTGCCAGATAAGGTGTGGATATCAAATCCGACACTTGTCGGGAAATGGTGAAACAGCCCCTTAAGGTTGCGATTGAATACAGTCGAATAATATGTATGTTTGAACTGGGAAGATTAAGGTGTCTACCCTTGCTCGGAAAGTTTTCTTTACAAAAAGTAATGATATCTCACCAAAAACATAAATGTAAAAATGGAGAGCCAAGTTCCACACAGACATTATTCTTGTTTATGGACTTCGCCGTAAAAAGGATGGAGATGTAAATTAGTGCCAAGTTCTATGGGAAATTGAAATATGTATGTATAGGAACCATATAACATTATGAACAAGTAATAGAGTCTATATCTTTGCTTTATTGAATATCTATAACAATTGATGGTTTTTAAACTAGATTAGATTTGGCTAGTTTTCATCAGAATTAAAATGTTCAATAACTTTATGAAATGACTGATGTAATGTAATGAGAACTGGCCAAGTTAGATCTAACCTACTTTAAGATCTCACAAGCAAAGATATAGACTCTATTATTTATTCATAATGTTATAATATGGTGCCAGGTTCCTATACATACATATTTCAATTTTCCATAGAACTTGGCACTCATTTAGATCTCCATCCTTTTTACGGCGAAGCCCATAAACAAGAATAATGTTTGTGTGGAACTTTGCTCTCCATTTTTACAAATTTATGTTTTCGGTGGGATAATAACAGTACGTGGTTTGATCCACGTCGCAAATACATAAAACATCGCGTTACGACTTTACGACACACTAAACTTCGCTACGTGTAAAACAATTAACCCCTTACTAATAAAAATTTTTACACAGCGAACCATACAATGTATTGGCACTTGTCTTTGTCTAGAAAGTACATTGGAAAAGTCACATGACAGACATACACAGTGAATGTTTAATCAATAATGAGTAAGATTAAATTCATTCAACATTAATGATAATTTTATTATGAATAGTTATACGCTGCTTAAATACCTCTACTAATAACTCCCTTGGGTAGCAGGACACTATCGACCTAGATACTGTACTTTACATATTAAACTATATTACGATATGATTTCACTTTTAAACATACCGTAATTATTATTTACTTATTAAAAAAAACATAAGTGATTTCTGATTCCAACGCTGGCCCAGTGCTCTTTGTGGATGCGGCATCGTTGAAACATAAAATACTTATTATTCTTTAATTAAGATATTTTTTTCGATTTTATTCGTTTTTATCGATTTTATTCTCGAATCTAAACAAGACTGTTTTAGGCGTTTATTCGATAACACGATGTAGATAGCACCCTCTTCATTATCATAGGCGGGTGCACAAGTTGCACAGCCTCGTTAGAACTCCGAATATGCCGTCAACTCGATCAATGAGAGCCTCTAATTGGAAATGCGAGCTGGTTCTTAGACTCCTAACAATGCCGCTACGAGGTAGTTAGTGTGTTGAGGTAGAGACAGTAAGAAATAAGGACCCCCAGATCATACTGTATGGGGTGCTGAAGTCGAATACGGATGACGACATTTGTGACGCTATCCGTAATCAGAACAAGCACCTCATATAGTACGTTCTGATTGGACGGAGATGAGGATAGGGTACGAGTAAAGTATAGAAGGAAAGCAAGAGAATGAATTTGAATGGGCCGGCTCGACCGGAGAGATACCACGTCCTCACAGAAAACCGGCGTGAAACAGCGCTTCCGCTGTGTTTCGCCGAGTAAGTGAGTTCTATTCCCTTCCGTACCCTCCCCTATTCCCTTCCCTACCCTCCCCTATTACCCTATTCCCTTTTAAAAGGCCGGCAACGCACCTACAGCTCTTCTGATGCTGCGAGTGTCCATGGGCGACGGAAGTTGCTTACCATCAGGTGACCCGTTTGCTCGTTTGCCCCCTTATTTCATAAAAAAAAAAAAAGAGACCCCAACACTGAGCACGTGATACTTGAGGTGTCCCCGGATATATGGCAGTGCTTCACCAAAGCAGGCCGCGCATAATATATAGACATGCAGAGGGTGAGAGTCGCCGACCAGTCCCCCCTAATACAGATCTCGCACTGTCTAGGGTATGGACATGGAAGGCGATTCTGCACCGAAAGCGCAACCGAGGCGAAGTGCGGCCATTGTTCGGAACCACATCACAGGTCACAATGCGAGGAATTAAAAGCAGGCATAAAACCCTGCTGCATAAATTGCAAGAAGGAAGGACTAAATACGGAACACAGTGCGTGCAGCGCGGAGTGTTCGATTATACTCAAGTGGGAAGCCATAGCGGCGCGGCGCGGCGGTGGCAAAACCTGAGGACGAAGAGTACGTGGAGCCCTCGTGGTTACACAGTACTCAAGACACACTTAACGTCTCAGAATAACACCGCCGCAATATACGCGATAGTGCCAAGTAATGCCTGAACAATTGTTAGAGATAAATGCTGAGAATTTATAATAATAACACAATAAGTGTAAGCCGAAAGCCATGTTCATAATAAGCAATAATTATTAAATTTTATATATGTTATTTAGTACAGGTAATATTTAAGTATGGTAATGTATAATATTATATAAAAAGGAAATAATTGTAATGAAATAAAAAAAAACCGCAGAAAAGTATGTCTGTATTTGATAAACCAAATACAAATATTTTAATTGCAGCTAATGTTTTTTATGTGTAAGGTGTTTTGTATGCAACTGTATAGTATAATTATTATTGTGTTGTAATTGTATTCGTATATGTATAGTAATAATTGTACTGTCATTCTATGTTTTGTAAGTTAAATAATTACGCAGCATAAAACTTTGTATGCATTTGTTCAGCAAATGCGACAAACGTAATTGCATTTAAATTTCATTTATTGTAATGGAGAATGTTACTAGGTATGCCAAATTGCTTGAAATTTTGTCACAGTAAAGCCTGTATAAATACAAATACACTAGTTTTTGTTGCAGCCAAAAATAACTGGTAGTTTTGATTTTATAGGCATTCAAAGTTTCGAAAAATATTGATTCCCGCTAACAGTCTCGCCGCCCGCGACCGTTTGTGACGTCATAGCACAATACCGCCGCGCGGGCCCCATACAATAAACGTGATTTTTTGCTCTATCTCAACAACGGCAACAGGTAATCACTTGAAATTTTCACCAAGGTCTTAATTATATGTGTACTTTAATAATTAATAATAATATTATAATAAAATCAAAAATTAAGGGGGGCTCCCATACAAAAATCACAATTTTTGGCCTATTTTGCTCTATAAACTATATTCTCTATTTTAGACGTCGTCTATTTTAGACCCTTAACTCCAGAGCGTAAGGCACACATTTGACATTACTTTGAGAAGTAAGCTGCTTCGATAATACAAGTAAGTACATGCATGTCTCTGAGGGATATACGTGGGAGAGCCATGCTTCGGCACGAATTGGCTGGCTCGACCGGAGAAATACCACGTTCTCACAGAAAACCGGCGCGAAACAGCGCTTGCGCTGTGTTTCGCCGAGTGAGTGAGTTTACCGGAGGCCCAATCCCTTACCCTGTTCCCTTCCCTACCCTCCCCTATTCCCTTCCCATCCCATCCTTACCCTCCCCTATTACCCTGTTCCCTCTTGAAAGGCCGGCAACCCACCTGCAGCTCTTCTGATGCTGCGAGTGTCCATGGGCGACGGAAGTATATATATGTATATAACGGTATGTGTATTTATGAGCGAGTCCGATTGGTAAAAAAATACAAATAAATAGTCGGCCAAGTGCGAGTCGGAGTGGCGCACGAAGAGTTCCGTACTGCTACAGTGATTTTTGTATGGGAGTCCCCCTTAAATTTTTATTTTATTTTAAGGATGTATATAACATTTATAAATTCAAAGATTCTGACCTAAATTCGAAATATATAGTAGAATATAACATCCTGCATCGATTGACACCAAAAAATCAATACCTTACCGACAAGTTACGTGAAATAATTAATTTTAAAATTTCCATTTATCATACGTAATGTTTGCCGAAAGTGTTACAATTTTTGAGAATTCATCAGAATTGGTAACTTTGTATCAAAGATAAACTTAGATGTTTATCTTTGATACAACTGCTTATCAATTTCGTTGTACGATTTGCGATTTTTTAAGCCCAAATAAAAGTGGGTTCACCTGTAATTCTGGGGAACTATTTCAAATTGAAATTTATGAAAATTATCCTTCGAAGGGTGCAACAAGACTTCATATGAACTTGGGCGGGGGCGCTGCTAGTAAAGAAGAACTGTCAAATATGTCGTTTTTGTATGTGGCAGCGTTAGTTCCTTTTTTCGCCACCTTCATTTATAACTTTGCCGAGCTTTCTCGGCCGCCATTTGCGGTAAGGTCAAATTACAACAATTTTTTTTCAATAATAATTAAATATCGAATAGTTCTTTAAAAATCTATTATAAAAAATCATTATAATGAATAATAAGTGTCTGGGTGTCCAATTTTTTACATATTTAGTACTTTCATAATTTAATTGGATGTAGTACGCAATTTGACATTATATACATCCTTATTATTATTATTAAATATTAAAGTACACATATAATAGTGTTACGTGCTAGGGTTCGAGGATTTGGAGAGAAAGACCTGGTGACTCTCTTGAAGACTTTATTAACACTGCACTAAACACTAGGTCACAACACTTAGCACTAAGTCCAAACACAAATCACTGGGTCCAATCACTAAGCACTATCACTGTCCTAGGTCGTAGCCAAGTCGCAGGTTTCACTGGTTCACTCACTATTGATCACTCCGAAATCGCCTCGATGATAGCTCGAAAGGAACTGACTTGCCTGGCCTGCCTGCGGCTCTTTTTATATGGCGAGACGAATTCCAGAAATTTCCCGATTCACGTAAACAAGTAAACAACCGTGGGAAATTTCTAGGCGGCTCGGGAATGTACCACAATAAAACTGCCGTCCTTGAGATAAGTGCAGTAAGTTGAATTTAATTTAGACCTTATGGACTCAGTCATAAGGTCTAAATTCAAACACGCTAACAAATAAAGGGTAAACACGTAAACAAACATTGGACCTTTTTAGAAGGTTCGAGTATGTACTTGCGCACCACGTGTCCGTATACCATGTACCGTAACACTACTCCCCTCTTAGAGATGCTCGTCCCGAGCATCATTGTTACTGCCATGGTAACGCGCCAGGCGGTCTATGTGTACCACTTTGAATGTCCCTCTTGGTTGCTTTTGAATCCTGTAAGTCACATCATTCAATCGGGTAACCACTTTGTATGGGCCGTCCCACTTGGTCTGCAACTTTGGAGATTTGCCTTTTCGGCGAGTTGGGTTATGCAGCCACACCAGTGACCCTTCTTCGAAGCCGCTTGTATTCGATTTCCGGTCGTATCTGGTCTTCATGTTCTCACTTGACTGTAACCCATTTTCCCGAACCATGGCGTGTATATAACGCATCTTTTCCCTTAAATCGCAGACATAATCTGGTACGGTCTTTGGTTCTTCCGGTGATCCTCCTGTCAAAAGGTCTACTGGTACTCGTAGTTCTCTACCGTAATTGACATACGCCGGGGTAGCTTTTATGCTCTCATGCTCGGCGGTACGGTACGACAGAAGGAAGAGCGGTATATACTTGTCCCATTCCTTTTGTTTGTCATCTACCAATTTCGCCAAATGCCTCTCAAGGGTCTGGTTAAATCTCTCAACCATTCCATCAGACTGTGGATGGTACGCGGTGGTCCTCGTTTTATGCATTCCCAAAATTCTGCACACTTCCTGGAAGACCTGCGATTCAAAATTCCTGCCCTGATCGGAATGGATTTCTAGAGGCACACCAAAGCGAGATATTACTTCTTCGACTAGCTTAGAAGCAACTGTTGTAGCTTCTTGGTTTGGTATGGTGAACACTTCGGGCCATTTGGTGAAGTAATCCATGACAACCATAAAATACTTGTTTCCTGATTCCGTTACAGGAAATGGCCCAGCTACGTCAACTGCGATTCGTTCCCACGGTGCGCCAACGTTATACAAGCGCAGGCTCCCACGGCTCCTTGTCTGTGGTCCCTTCACTGCAGCGCAAGTAGTGCATTTGCGGCACCAATCCTGTACATCGTCTCGACAATGCAACCAGTAGAATCGTTCTCGCACTTTTGTTAACGTCCTCTTTACTCCTAGATGACCTCCTGATACGCCATCATGCATTTCACGGAGAACATCCGGTACTCTCGTTCTTGGGACAACTATCTGAAGATGGAACTCTCTGCCGTTGGTCTTCTCCCATTTCCGGTAAAGTATTCCGTTTTGAAGAATCAGACTGTCCCATTGCGCCCAGTACGCCTTAGTGACAGCGCCAGTGGGTGCAACCTCACTCCAGATTGGCTTTACGTCATCCCGTTTCTTCCATGTGATGATGTGTCGAAGGTCGTCATCTCTTTCTTGAGCCTCTCTCATACCATCATTCTCCCATGGACCCAAAGGACTTGTTTTCGTTAACTTCAATGTTACTTCATTAGATTCCTGCTTAACACAATGTTTGCAGTCTTCTGAACACGGCCTTCGTGAGAGTGCGTCGGCATTCCCATGCGACTTTCCGCTGCGGTGTTCCGTCTTGAAGTCATACTCCTGGAGTTGTTCTATCCATCGAGCTACTTGGCCTTCTGGGTTCTTGAATTGTAGTAGCCACTTCAAGGCTGCGTGATCAGTTCGCAGTAGAAACTGTCTGCCGATGAGATACTTGCTGAAATGTTGTAGCGTCTTTACGACAGCCAAGAGTTCTCTTCTTGTCACACAGTAGTTTCTCTCTGGCTTAGATAAAGATTTGCTGAAATATGCAATTACAACTTCTCTTTCACCCTGTTTTTGAGATAACACCCCCCCAATGGCCGTGTTGCTTGCGTCCGTGTCGACTATAAACTGACCTTCAGGTTGTGGATACCCCAGGATTGGTGTTTCACACAGATGTTTCTTTAGTTTCTGAAAAGAATCTTCGGAAGTCTCGTCCCAAATAAACTGTCGTTTATCTTCTGTCAGCCGATGTAATGGCTTGGCTATCTCTGAGAATCCCTTAACAAAACGCCTGTAGTAGGAGCATAGGCCGAGAAATGCCCGCACTTCGGTTTTGTTCTTAGGGGTTGGCCAATTTTGGACTGCTTCTAGTTTCTCCGGGTCCGTCTGAATTCCATCACTGGAGATAACATGGCCGAGATAGTTCACCTTACTCCTGAATAAACGACACTTTTTCGGATTCAACTTTAATTTGGCTCCCTCTATTTTGGCGAAAACTCGTTCTAAGTTTCGCAAATGGTCTTCGAAGTCGCGGCCAACAATGATGATGTCGTCCAAGTAGACTAAGCAAGCCTCTCCAACTAAGCCTGCCAGTACACACTCCATGAGTCGCTCAAATGTGGCAGGTGCGTTGCACAATCCAAAGGGCATGACGTTAAACTGCCATAAACCTTTACCGGTGGAGAAAGCTGTCTTCTCTTTGTCTTTTGGATGAATTTCCACCTGCCAGTATCCAGATTTCAGGTCCAGGGTCGAGAACCATTTCATGCCACTCAAGGTATCCAGAGTGTCGTCAATTCGAGGTAATGGATAACTGTCCTTCTTGGTGACATCATTGAGACGTCTGTAGTCCACACAAAATCTTGTACTGCCATCTTTCTTCTTCACTAATACAACCGGTGAGCACCACGGACTTGCAGACGGTTCAATGATCTTATGCCTTCTCATGTCCTCCAAAAGGCCTTCAACTTCTTTTTCCTTTGCAATGGGTATCCGTCTTGCTCGTTGACGAATTGGGTTCTCGCTTCCGGTATCTATCCTGTGCTGAACCATCGACGTTCTTCCAAGGTCGCCTTCCTGACTGGAGAAGATATTCGCGTGGCGTTGTAAAAACTTCTTAGCTTTCATGCCCTGCGAATAAGTCAGATTACTCTTGCAGTCATCGAGTAGCTCAGTCACTATTCCATAGTTGCTGGTGTTTGCTGAGTCTGAGCCTGTGATCGAACTACACTTTCTCATCCAGACAACTTCCTCGCACTTTCCAATGACGTCACCTTTGTTCAAGCAGATCTCGCGATCAGCAAGATTCAGAACCCTGACCACAGCGTTACTGCTTCCACTAACAAGGGTTCTCGCCGTCATCAGTTTTTGCGCTGATGTCTTGGTAGGTGTGTCTTCGATCAACACGCATCTATTCAACTTCTTCTTTCCAGCTGGCGGTAGTTTCACCAGCACCCGAGCTTCCGCACGTCCAGGTATTATGACTTTCTTTACACATTCAACTTTCCCGCAGGCGCCTCCAAGGATGAAAATTTCTTCTTCACCACACTTGAAAACTCCGTCAGCGACATTAATTCTGCAGTTATGCTTCTTCATGAAATCCAAACCCAAGATGCAATCATCCATAATCTCAGCCACGATAACGTCATGAGGGTATGAGGTTCCCCCTACATTAATCGTAACTGACATTTCTCCCAGGACGGGTATTGGCTGACCGGAGGCGGTAAGAAGCCGACAGTTAATTCTCCTCTTGTGCCTCCTTGCGGCTTTTATCAAATTTGGGTTCACTATTGTTCTAGAGGCTCCTGTGTCTAGAGTCATTTTGCAATCCGTACCGTTAATAGTCCCCTGAATCACCAGACTATTCCCGCTGCTTGCTTGGGAGACAACCGTTATTGGGGCTTCCTCCGTGTCAGCCAGCACTCGCCCCTTAGTCCTGGCTTTTATTCGTTTCCCTGCTCCCGGGCAGGGGACGAAGCCCTTGCTTGCTTCTTCAGCTCCTCCATTTGTTCCTCGAGCCTTTTCATTCTTGCCATCTGGGTCTCCTTCTGCGGGCAGTTGAGCTGGAGATGGCCCCTCTCGCCGCACTTGTAGCACATGGCTCCAAAACTTTTCTTCGTGGGAGCCTTGACCTCCTTGACTTCCTCAGAGACCTCGTGGATCTTATGGGTCTGTCGTATGTCACGGCGAACAGCCTCGACTTCCAAAGCATGCGCCAATGCTTCCTTAAGCGAGGTGTGGTGACGAAGCCTCACTGCAGCTCTGACCTCCAGATCCCTGATTCCGTCGACAAATGCTTGCACAATATTGGAGTCGACCATCTTGGCGTCAGCTCCTGGGTGTGCCTTCTTGACGAGTTTTTCAATTTCCAACGCCCATTGTTGTAATCCTTCTCCTGAGCGTTGGACTCTGTCACGCAGTTGGGCACGAAACACGTGCTCCAGGTGTCGCTCCCCGTATCTGGATTCAAGGGCCTCCATCAGGTCTTTGAACCCATTTCCTGTATGTGCTTCCAGGACCGACAAGGCTTGCCCTCTGAGTGCGACAGTGAGAGCGGTCAGGCATTGTTCGTCAGACCATCCGTTGGCAGAAGCAACAGTCTGGAATTGCTGACGGTAAGCGTTCCAAGAAGTAGTGCCGTCGTATGGCGGTACTTTTACTCGTGGCCCGTGTGCCACTCCGGAAGTTCCATTACACGTCGCGACTCCTGTGGTTTCCAGGCGCACTACTTTTTTTTGTAGTTCAGTGAGGCCAGTTTTCACATTTTCCACATCAACCCCTAACCCGGTAACTCGTTCGTCGATTACGTCGACATCTTTACGAAGCTTAGTCACCGTGTCACTGACATCCTTTATAGCTAAAAGCGCTTTCTCTTGGAGGTCCTTTTGTTGCTCTTGTGACTCTTGCAAAGCGCCGAGCTTGCGGTCTTGTGACTCTTGCAAAGCGTGAATTTCAGCTCTTTGAGAATCTTGTAAAGCGCCGAGCTTGCGGTCTTGGGCCTCCATCATTGCCTTCATTTCAGCTCTTTGCAGCTCCATTAATTCAATTAAACTTTCTAAATGAAGAGCCATTTGAGGGGCTGTAGAAGCTACAGGCGACGCATGGTGGCTGGAGCCAGTAGGTAGGGCTTGAGTGGGCGTGGCCTGAGTGGGCGTGGCCTGAATGGGCGTGGCCTGGTGGGCGGGGCCAGTAGGCGGGGCCACGCCCAAAGTGGGCGGAGCCTGAGGTGCGTGGCCAGTAGGCGTGTCCCGGTGGGCGGAGCCAGTGGGCGTGGCTTCACACAAAGTGGGCGGAGCCTGAGGAGCGTGGCCAGTGGGCGTGTCCCGGTGGGCGGGGCCAGGGGGCGTGGCTTCAGCCAAGGTGGGCGGAGCCTGGTGGGCGTGGCCAGTGGGCGGAGCCATGTGGGCGGGGCCAGTAGGTGGGGCCTGTCCCTCAGTGGGCGGAGCTTGGTCCCCAGTGGGTGTGGCCTCCGCAACTCCTCTCTCGGAGTCAATGGCAGCAGCTCGCTGCGCCCTTGTCCTGACACTCCCCTTGAAGTCCTCTCTCGGAGTCAATGGCATCTCCAAATCGCACTTCTGACACCAGTTGTTACGTGCTAGGGTTCGAGGATTTGGAGAGAAAGACCTGGTGACTCTCTTGAAGACTTTATTAACACTGCACTAAACACTAGGTCACAACACTTAGCACTAAGTCCAAACACAAATCACTGGGTCCAATCACTAAGCACTATCACTGTCCTAGGTCGTAGCCAAGTCGCAGGTTTCACTGGTTCACTCACTATTGATCACTCCGAAATCGCCTCGATGATAGCTCGAAAGGAACTGACTTGCCTGGCCTGCCTGCGGCTCTTTTTATATGGCGAGACGAATTCCAGAAATTTCCCGATTCACGTAAACAAGTAAACAACCGTGGGAAATTTCTAGGCGGCTCGGGAATGTACCACAATAAAACTGCCGTCCTTGCGATAAGTGCAGTAAGTTGAATTTAATTTAGACCTTATGGACTCAGTCATAAGGTCTAAATTCAAACACGCTAACAAATAAAGGGTAAACACGTAAACAAACATTGGACCTTTTTAGAAGGTTCGAGTATGTACTTGCGCACCACGTGTCCGTATACCATGTACCGTAACAATAGTGTCATACATATAGTAGTTATTAAGTATTCAAGTACTTACACGTATAATAGTGTAATAATATAGTAGTGTGAAGTCATGTCACTTATCCGGTATCTATGAGAATCGGCCAACATCTATTTTTCATCCCCCTAAATGTTAGGGGTAGTCCACCCCTAAATTTTATTTTTTATTTTTCTACAAAATTTTTAATTTCTATTTTTACAAAAACATACAATCCTCAATTTTCACCCTTCTACGATCAACCCTTATTTTTTAATAGCCATTTTAGTAATTTAATCATTTTTCCTCTCCGGTCGAAAACTGATCAATCGTCATTTAATTAGTTATCCCCGCCAGATGTCTACAGGTGTCAGAACTGTTGAATATATAATAGTAAATTATTCATAATTCATAACACAAGTTTTTACTTAGCATGGGATTAGACGACGTGATGTACGCTACCTAGCTTTTATACTATTGTATATTATTGTATGCTTAATAAAGAATATTTTGAGTTTTGAATTCATAATTCTTTATTCACAAGAATGCAGTACAAAGATAGTATTAAAGTCATAACACAAGATTCTGTACATTCTACCATAACAATGGTGTGTGATTTTAAACAAAAATAGAAAATACAATTATTTGAGTTGCTATTAAGATCATATACAATGTCAATTTAATGTCAAATATAGTAAAAAAGATGTCACAATAATTAATAAATAATAAATAAATTATACAATTTCATTTATATGTGTATAAATGAAATTGTGTCCTAAATTAATAATAATAATAATAATGAGTCCAATCAATCCTATAAATGATATTAATCTTTTGTGCGCAAAATATTCATTCATATTATAAAAACATTTTTCTATTAGCCACGTGGGAGAGCCATGCTTCGGCACGAATGGGCCGGCTCGACCGGATAAATACCACGCTCTCACAGAAAACCGGCGTGAAACAGCGCTTGCGCTGTGTTTCGCTGAGTGAGTGAGTTTACCGGAGGCCCAATCCCCTAACCCCTACCCTATTCCCTTCCCTACCCTCAACTCTTCCCCTTCCTTCCCTTCCCTACCCTCCCCTATTACCCTATTCCCTCTTAAAAGGCCGGCAACGCACTTGCAGCTCTTCTGATGCTGCGAGTGTCCATGGGCGACGGAAGTTGCTTTCCATCAGGTGACCCGTTTGCTCGTTTGCCCCCTTATTTCATAAAAAAAAAAAATAGCCATAATGTCAAATTTCTTTTAAATATTCAAATCCGATTTGAGTGGGAAATATTCAGGGTGTAACTTTACAAAAATACATGCTTCCTTTATATACATGCAGTATCTTAAATTTTTTGAACAGCGGCTTACAACTCTCTAGAAAATCTGCTCCAGCAATTGCTCTAACACATTTTTTTTGCAAACGGAACGCTTTATCAATATCTGTAGCACATGTATCACAATATAAGCCCATATGATAGTACCGATGACACATATCCATGGTAAGCACTCAGGGCTGCTTCTGTACTTACTATCTGCCGTAATCTTTTAAGGGCGTAAACGAACCTATCTAGCTTTGTGCATACATATTCTACTTGTTCTTTCCAGTTGCAGTATTTGTCCAACATAATGCCTAGAAATTTAGTAGAGTTAACTTCCTCAATTTTATGTCCATAAAATAAATATTTATGTCAAATTTTCGTCTATTGTAATTTTGAAATTGTATTAGAAGTGTCTTACTTATATTTATTTTCAAATTATTATTACTAAGCCATGTCAGTACTTTATCAAGATTTTCGTTACTTAATATTATTTTCATAGTTTTCAATATCATCGCGTTTTATGATAAGTGTTGTATCGTCAACAAATAAAATCTTCTTGTCTGTAGTTACATGTGGAAGATCATTAATGTACAGTAAAAAAGATATGGGCCTAGAACACTGCCTTGTGGTACGCCACATTCGATGAGTTGAAAGTTCGACCGATTCGTAATCTTTTTGCCATTACGTATTTTACTAATTTCGACGCATTGAAACCGGTTAGATAAATAGCTCTTTATCCACCTTTTTACTATTCCTCTAATTCCGTACTTTTGTAATTTGTAAAGAAGTAAATCGTGATTTACGTTATCAAAAGCTTTTGTCATATCTAAAAATATAGTAGTAACCGGAATTCTGTTATTTAGGGACTTAGTAATATATTTAATCAGGTCAAAACATGCTACAGTAGTATTACAATTTTTCTTAAAACCAAACTGATCTTTCGTGAGGATGTTTTGTCTCGATACATAGTCAGTCAGTCTATCTAACATAACTCTCTCAAATGTTTTTGAAATAACCGATATTAGTGTGATTGGACGATAGTTGTTCATGTCTGTCACATCGCTTTTCTTAAATATTGGTTCCACTATCGACTTTTTAAGTTTTTCAGGAAATGTGCCTTCCTGAAAAGAACGATTAATAATAAAACTCAATGGCTGATATATATACTGAGCTGATAGCTTGATTACTTTTGTATTTATATCATCGACACCGACAGATTTCTTATTGTTGAGAGTATGTATCAATTTATATATTTCTACCGGACATGTAGGCTTAAGTTACATTGAATTACTATAATTATTATATTGCATTGTATTATTAATGTCATTCCTTTTGAATTTAAAATTACTGTCATTATTCTGATTGATATAAAAGTTATTAAATAAATTACTAATATCAAAAGGCGTTACATATGATTGATTATTGTAAGATATTTTTTCTATGTCTCTATTTAGATAATTGTCATTAATATTGTCATTTATTATATCCCATACAGCTTTACATTTATTTTTTTCTATTTCGTAAAAAATTATATTATTTAGTTGTTTATGCAACGTTGATTAAAAATATGCAATGTTGATTTGAGTATGCAAGCCTTTAGTAACTTTGAATATTCTTTGTATTTTTTTTCACTGTGACTTTTATTACCCGCCATAAATTTATATTTCAAATAGAGTATCCTTTTCTTAATAGCACATTTTTTTATTCCTTTTGTTAACCACGATCCGCTTCTATGACTTTTGTTGTTTCTTTGTATTGAATGCAAGGGAAAACATAAGTTAAAAAATAAAAGGTATAAATTATAAAATTCATCGAAAGAGTCATTTAAGTTCTGTTTTTCGTAGACATCAAAAAATGATAGAGCAGACAAACAATTACAGAATTTTTTCATATTTTGTTTACTAAAATCTCTAACTACTTCTTTCCACTAAGATATTGTACGTTTTTTGTTACATTTAATTGTTAAACTCTGACCTGTTTCATGATCAGAAAGACCTAGATAATGTACTTCCGATTCAATTTCCTTTAAGTTGCTTGATATCTGATCAAGACAAGCATGTAATCTGGTCGGTGTATTGATATGAGTCTTTAAATTATAATTTTTAAAAAGACTCATGAGCTCTATGCTTATTAGGTTCTATTATGTGTATAGTGCTTATTAGGTTTACAAAAATCTAAATTCCAATTTCCACACACAATAACTGATTGTTTTCTTTTGAGTGTTCGCAACAAAAATTGTTCCATTTTATAGAGGAATACGTTAGGATTACTAGATGGAGTCCTATACACACATAGCAAAATAATTTTCTGTGCTGTCAGGTCTATGTCGCAAGCAGGTCTTGGTTAAAGGGCTGGTTTTGCACTTATCATCCATGTTTTGTTTCTGTTTTTAATCAAGTTACTTACTCAACTCATCTATTTTCAATTTAGTTCACTCATCGTCCATACGACCAAATGATCGATAGCGCCTTTAATATACACTCACGTGAAAGGATATTTCAACCTGAGTTGCCGCAGAGCGTGTTTTGGGCACAAACCCTTTTATAATTAAGCAATTTGTCAAAAATAAATTTGGGTTATTATAATATGAAATATTATATTATGTGGTAAAAACATTAGGAGCCTTTCATCCAAAACCAAAGTATGAGGTAGGTTTTATAATATTACTTATAAAACTTCCAATAAATCCTTTTAAAATCCCTAAATTATTTTATTTTATTCGGATTTGAGAACTAAATTTGCCAGGGAGATAATGTGGAAACCGGGACATTACGAAGTACTTAGAGTTTTTTATCATACCTAACATAATGTTCGGTTGCTGATATTATAAAAATTTCAACGAAGGTCGCGGGAAAAAAAAGTATCCTATGGCCTTTTCCGGGACTCAAAGTATCTCGATACCAAAGGAGAATGAAAAAAGTGGTCCAAATTTCCACCACTAACGAGACCCATATTGACTTATTGTCCATTAAAAAATAATAACTTTCATTTTAAGAGCAAATAAAAATAAGCTGTGATTAAAAATTTATGACCATATGAAAAATTATTTTTGAGTGAAAATATTGATTTTGATATTCATCTATTTCAGTGAAAACCTAATTAATAAGAAATGGCAAGCGGCATGACATAACATAGTGAGTAGTTCAAAAGTGTAATGGATCATATTAACACTTTACACATATTAACATTATTTTATGGAATAAAATGGTAGAAAACTTTTTCATTCCGTCATAACTTTTTACTTGCAGGATATTTTTGGTTGTGGTCCAGTTATAATGAATTATATGTATTTAGCAGACCATTGCGTAAGTGTTATTGGTTGTGGACATTTGCACCAAACTCAATATATTTTTATTATATCTACTATATTTTTCATACAAAATGGTAAAAAATATGTTGACTTTTCATTCAGCCGTAACTTTTTACTGACAGGATATTTTAGATTGCGGTCTGGTTATACCTAATGATTCAGTATTTAGTAGACAATTTTACTATATACTTATATAGGTCTCGTTAGTGGTAGAAATTTGGAACAGACTTCATACATTTTAAAACATAACAGCCAAATCAGTTCAGCGGTGTCGTCGTGAATTGATATCTGTCAGATCTGTCTACCTATCTAGACACGCGGTAGCGTGTCAACTGTCAAGCCATGTTCTAGTATAACAGAATCTTAAAGTAGATTAGATTTGACTTGGCTAGTTTTTATCAGAATTAAATTAGTATTCAAAAACTTTATGAAATGGTTGATGTAATGAAAACTGGCCAAGTTAGATCTAATCTATTTTAAGATCTAACATTATTTAAATAACAGCAATTGTTATAGATAAAGCAAAGAAATAGACTCTGTTATTTGTTCATAATGTTCTTTGGTTCCTATAAATACATATTTCTATTTTCCCTAGAACTTGGCACTCATTTAGATCTCCATTTTTTTTACGGCGAAGCCACAGACAGGCATAATGTTTGGTATTGAACTTGGCTCTTCTTTTTTACGTTTATGATTTTGGTTATTATGTTAAACTTATGTATAGATAGGTAGACACGCATTTATAATATTAGTATGGATAAGATAAAGTAAACATGTTTTGCCAATATATTGTACTGTAGAGTATATTTAGCCCCAACTCCCAAGCGAGGATATTCTTGGCGAAGTTAAACTGTAATGTAAATTATAGTTAAAACTTACACTGAGTTTGCGACAAGTTTTTCCTTCCTTACTCAAGATATTTTCTCATCACCAACAGCACAACACGAGCTCTATCGTTATTCTGTGCATCTTTATAAATATATGAATGAATTTTAAATTTTGTACTTGCTAAAACCGGCTGAAAGGACAATGCCCAAAAAAAACCCATAGTTGTTTAAAATAATTTATGTACAGCAAAGTAGAGCATAAATAGTAGATTGAAAATATGCAATTAATTTTTTTCTAAACCATAACCAAAACCGATAATTTGAAAATATAAATCTGAGACACACAGTATGGTATCTACTTCGAATCAACTAGTTATTTCCTTTGTTTTTGTGATATTTCTCGTGAAAGCGAAAAAAAATCGGCCAAGTGCGAGTCGGACTCGCGCACCCCCCTTATTATTTATTTTATTTTAATTTTGCGATTAAATATTAAAGTACGCACATAATTGAGGATTTCGTAAAAAAAACATGTGTCTACATAATATAGCCATTATAGATTAGGAGCCAAAAAGGGCAAAAAATCACGTTTTTTGTATGGGAGCCTCCTTTGAATCTTAATTTTATTTAATTTTTAGTATCTGTTGTTACAGTGGCATCAGATATACACAATCTGTGAAGATTTCAGAAGTCTAGCTATAGCGGTTCTTGAGTAAGAGCCTGGAGACAGACAGACGGACAGACATCGAAGTCTTAGTAATAGTGTCCCGTTTTTACCCTTTGGGTACGGAACCCTAAAAAGTATGTCAAATATAATATATTTTAAGAATAAACTAAATCACAAGTGGCTTCACTCTACATCCTCTATCGGTTGTATCACGGGGAGTGCTCTAAGAATCTGTTCGGAATCATACCATCTGCAACTTTTCGCCATCGCTCCACGCAAAAAATATACCATCCTCATCACTTTAATGAGTGGCAGTCTTCCACCGTGCGTTTTTTGCGTAACTTTCTGCTGCGCACTGTAAAACTCTGAAATAAACTGTCACTATATTACTGCAACGTACTTGCAGGCTGCAGCTCTTCTAATGTTGCGAGTGTCCATGGGCGACAGTATAGTTGCTTTCCATCAGGTGACCCGTTTGCTCGTTTGCCCCCTTATTTTATAAAAAAACGATCATTTAACCGATATCATGTATATGTGTGTATGTAACCGATATCATGTATAGGTAATAATCCTAAAAAAACAGTACATATTGTATACAGATTATTTTCTATACCAAACTAACATTCTATACTGTGAGATATAAAAGTGATAAATATTTAAACGTTAAATTCATAAATACATAATTACAACACTGTACATCTGTATTATAAATGTTTTACTACGTACTAATCGCCAAACTATCGTTTGTAGCATCGCGTCGTCCTGAATATCGTATAGATTCCTTTAAGAAAAGTCAATTAGTTACGATCGTATTTAAAGTACTCGGTGATTGTTTAATCCAAAAAGGACATTGTATTTGGGATACAGTATAAGTAGTCTACTATGCCACATATAAATGGTTTCAATCGATTACGGGTTTTTAGTCCATACATTTTTGGGCATTCACCTTTGGCTAATTATAGTCTTGAAATATTCGTAGAAGTTCAGGGAAGGTTTATTAGGAGGGAAGTGATATGAAGTTCACCGTGTCATCTAGTCATATTAATCAAAACTAGCTGTTTGATATTCGATAAAACACGAATAAAATTACATTTTCTAGAAATGATTCCTAGCTAGATCGATTTATCGCCCCCGAAACCCTCCTTAAACAAAATTTCATGAAAATCGTTGGAGCTTACGAGGAGATTCCGAGATTCCAATTATAATAATAAAATATATATATATATATATATATATATATATATATATATATATTCGTAGAAGTTCAGGGAAGGTTTATTAGGAGGGAAGTGATATGAAGTTCACCGTGTCATCTAGTCATATTAATCAAAACTAGCTGTTTGATATTCGATAAAACACGAATAAAATTACATTTTCTAGAAATGATTCCTAGCTAGATCGATTTATCGCCCCCGAAACCCTCCTTAAACAAAATTTCATGAAAATCGTTGGAGCTTACGAGGAGATTCCGAGATTCCAATTATTATAATAATAAAAAATATAATATATCTTATATCTTTAAACGAGCAATTCTTGTATATATATATATATATATATACAAGAATTGCTCGTTTAAAGATATAAGATATATTATATAATTTGCATACCATAAAGAAACTTAGGTTTAGTGGACTACTGTAGTCTGTAGTAATAAGGGTCAAGTCATACCGCAACGTGACGAGGCGAGGCGAGGCGCGGCGCTGCATAAATTTGTATGGATTTGACAGATTTCAATTGCGTGAGACGTCTTACGAATCTGTCAAATCCATACTAATTTCGAAATGCATCTACGCGTCGTGTTGCGGTCATCTGACATCATCTGACGTGCAATGTGTGTACCTAGGTATGTAAAACCGAGGAATATGCAATATTTCCCCGGGAATATTTTAGCCAACTTTTAAACCGCGACGTCAAGTTAAGCACTATTTAAATTTAACTTTGCAATGTAAATTTACTGAAATAAATAGTTGAATGTCAGCGCACCTCATAAAAGTCATTCGTTAGTGGCGTAATTGCTACGAGCTGCGACGCTAGATAAAAACACCGGTTTAATGACTCCGCTTTTTGCCTAGTTACAATTATCTATACCTATAGTTTATATGTACTATCAGACAACTTAATTCTCGGCAGATTGCAGACCCACGTAATTAACTAGGCTAATGTCGAGCCTAGCCCCGCAATCACGATTGACATATTTTATTGACAGTGACTTGAAATAACCCAACCAAAAAATTACGCTCCGCCAATGATCTGCCTATGCATAATTTTTTCTCATAGTAGATACGAGTACATTACTTACTTCACAAACGATTAAGATATTTTAAGAGTTCAACGCTTGTGTTGTTGTGATATTTAGTAACAAAATGTACGCAAAGAAAACAGCATAATACAGGGTGCAATTAAAGCTTCCTGCCAAATTTTTTGCAGTGCTTAGATATCATTAAGAGAGTCCATTTTATACCAAAAAAATTGGGTGTTATTTGTTTTCAATGACATATTTTATCCCATTTAAAATCGTTGCAGAACAGTCACTCGCGGTGCGGGAGAATGAGAGGGGGTGACGCGGGGAGAGACGCGCGCGTGGGGGCACGTCACGTGCGGCCGATGCATCGTGTCCATTAATTGTAGTGTTTTTTAGTATAACTTTCGGTAGCTATTTCTTAACATTTTAGTACTGAGTGATTATAAAAGAAAAAATACATTTATTTTTGATTCCATTAAAGATCAATATATCAAAATTTGGCAGGAAGGTTTAATTGCACCCTGTATAGCATTGTTTATGCAGCTCAAATGCGCACGCACACATAAGCATGATTTCAAATAACTTTAGAGTACAGAAAAAGGCAGACTTGACTCTGTGTTGTGCACGAATTTGACTTAAGGGGGCGACTAACCCTAAATTGTCGATTTTATAATTCATTTTTATACTTGAAAATAAGCCCCGAATTGTTTCATTTTCTAAAATTAAATACTACATTATATTTCCGAGAATTCGATCTGAGCAAAAACACGATATCTTAAAATTTTCTCGATAGAAAAAAATCACAAAGATGCTTCTAATTTTCACGAATTTTTCTTTTATTGCCATGACCGTGCATTGAACTAAGTTAATATTTTAACACATTGTATAAAATTCATCATTGAGAGATCGACCTAGCGGATTTTTAAAATGTTGTATATTTATCGAGTTATTGAGAAAAAACTAATTTGGCGATGAATCCGCGTCGTTCTTTTTCACCTGGCATATGAAAGACGGGCGTGAGTGTGAAGAGAGAAGGATGATGTTTGATTTTTGGGGTTAGCCGCCCTCTTAAATAGCACGGGCAAAATACGCTTCTAATCTAATAGAATATAATATGACACGACGTCCTATCGTGTTTATGTGTCCCGGCCCTTAGGTACGTACACAGATTTTTTCTTGTTCTGAGGGTACCGTACTACGTATATCTACAATTCTATATCCCTTAAAAAATCTGCGTGTGTCTGCTTTAAATTTGATAAACTCTTAGCGGCTTGAAGTAAGTGGTTGAGAGGCGATTAACTTGTTTACGGTTATTGAGGAATTAAGCCGAAATTGACTTTTTAAGACCTCTTAAAGTGTGGGCCGCAAGTCGCAACAAGTTAAGTACATCAGACAATGTGGATCACGCCTAAATAAATAATGTACTTTTCGAGATTTTGTGCTCCGGCTCTAAATCGTCGATTAAGATTCGAATTATATACCTAGATATTCTTTTAAGTTCAAAAAGTTTCCGAAATGACTAGAATATACGAGGACCGATAAAACGGAATTATCGTTTAATAGGATTTGAAGCGAATTTACTCGAAATTGATTTTACGCTAGAAATATGAAACTCGAGCATGCGAGGACAGAAAATTATTTTAACGCTCGATAGCGAAACCCTTCGAATTTCAAAAGTTTTTGCTTTACGGTCGGCAGCCTGGCAAGTTGCAATTGATAGCTTTATGCAAACGCTCAATTCACGGGGCAATTTAAGCCTTTCTGTACAGCCTCGTTCAACAAAGGCAACTGCGAAACATGAAAATAAAATCGTTCGGACGCCGCGCCGGTAACATGGTCGGGCATTACCATATTAAAGACGCCGTTTCGCCCTCCATCTAAAGAGTAATTTCGAAATTATCTTTTCACTGCAATAAAATATTTTATTAACGCAAACCCTTGGCGTTTTCAAGATTTAAGTCTTGTTTGAATTTTAAACGAACCTTTTACGAGTGGCTTTTGTAGAGTAACCCGTAATTGGGATATTTTTATACGCTGGTTATGTTTCGCCATATTTTTACAACTTGTTTAGTATTTACATTTTTGTCAACATTTTTAATTTTTGATTCACAAAATAAGCTATGTTAACGGGGTATCAAGAACTAAGAATGAACTCGATTCTCAATTGTATCGGGCTAGGGACTTAGGACTTAGGAATCGTGATACAGGAGTAGAGGACCGATATGAGCAGAGGAAATGAACGGCGCGCGTTAATTGCGCGCAATCAGCTCGGGGGTAATTGGGACTGTCCCCACTCCTCAGATTTCTCATGTTGTTCACGACAAATATCCAGCCATACTTGGATAATAATTATAATTGTGACTATATTGTGTTCAACAACCTAAACAAGGACATCATACCGCAGACCACATGACCACGGACCACGTGACCACGACATAGAAAGTATATCTGTCACCATAAGTGTCTAAACATACTAGGCCGAAAATACGCGGCCGAAGTTCGGCATGATTACGCCTGAGATGTATTTTAATTTTCTGATGACACACCATGCCGAAATTACGTCGCGTTATATTGTATGCGTATAGACCGTAGCTCGTAGCGTATTGCAAGCGTAATCATGCCGAATTTCAGCCGCGTATTTTCGGCCTCGTGTGTTTAGATCTTAAATTGTAAAAATCGCGAGATTGTTTATAGTTGAATAATAAATTAGATTAATTTTAATAACCGAACATTCAAACTGCGCCTTAAATATATTTAATTTTATTCAATGTTATACATCAAATTTTCATACAATTTAGGTTACTTTAATTACGAAATCTTTTATATATATAAAATTTTATATATAAAATTCTCGTGTCACAATGTTAGTTACCGTACGCCTCCGAAACGGCTTTACTGATCCTTACCAAATTTTATATTATGCATATTCAGTAAGTCTGAGAATCGGCTACTGGCTACTTTTTATATTGATAAGTGCATTTGTTGAATAAATAATAGTAAATTATTACAACTCGAGTCTGACGGCGACCATTGTTTGTGCGACGTGATAGCGATGGACGTTGTCAATAAAATATTAAAAAATCAATAAAAAATATGGGCGAAATACTTTATATGGCAAAACAACATTGCCGGGACAACTAGTATTTTTATAAAAAGCCTTAAAACTGGTTGGTTACAATCCATCACTTAGTTATAAAATAATCTCGCGGTTTTTTAAATTTACGGTGACATAATATCGAAAGTCGAAACGCCGCGTCGCACAGTGTTTTAGAAATCCCCAAAATCGGACATGACTAAGTTAATGCAATGAGTCGATGGCGTCTTATATTTCAAATGCAAGAGTAGAACTCCCGTGTGCGCATTTTACTTCGTTTTTGAGAAAAAAAAATTTTAAATTAGTCATTTTTTGACTCCCTGAAAGCGAAATTATTTTATTTAAATTAAATACGAGGGTTTATAAACTTGCTACCCAGTTGATTAGATTGATCATTAAGAGACACAAATTTTGTACTTTATTTCATTCCTACAATTCAAGTAGTTCCTGAGGTTTTAATGTTTTTAAATATTTAGACTTTATTTTTTTTCTGCTTTCCTATATGATTTCCGCACTTTCTGTCCAAACTGAAAAATACTTTAGTATAGTCTTTACACTACAATATTTTTATTTTAGCGAATCGCGTCTCATACCAGAGATTTACGAATTTTTAATTGTTCATTCGCGCCTTAAAAATGTAAGAGCAAAGTTTCATCAAATATATTTTTTTATAATCAGACAAATAATAAAACATTTACAATTTAAATAATCAGTCAATTATTAATCAGTCAAATAATAAATCCGTCAAATAATAATATATTATTTTATTCTTCATCACCTTGGTCGTCAAAAATGCTGTCCACATGTTAACACATGATATTTTTTTAACACTTCGATGAAACTTTGCTCTTAAAATTTTTAAGGCGCGAATAAAAATTAGAAATTCGTAAATCTTTGGTATGAGACGCGATTCACAAAAAATAAAAATATTGTAGTGTAAAGACTATACCAAAGTATTTTTCAGTTTGGACAGAAAAGGGCGGAAATCATATAGGAAAGCAGAAAAAAAATAAAGTCTAAATATTTAAAAACATTAAAATCTCAGAAACTACTTGAATTGTAGGAATGGAATAAAGTACAAAATTTGTGTTTTTTAATGATTAATCTAATCAACTGGGTAGCAAGTTTACAAACCCTCGTAATTAATTTAAATAAAATAATTTCATTTTCAAGGAGTCAAAAAATGACTAATTTAAAAATTGATTTTCTTAAAAACTAAGTGAAATGCGCACATGGGAGTTCTACTCTTGCATTTGAAATATAAGACGCCATCGACTCATTGCATTGACTTAGTCATGTCCGATTTTGGTTATTTCTAAAACACTGTGCATCGCTTCGGGAGTCGGGATAGTTAGCACACTATTAGTGAAGTGCTTCGCGACAAAATCAGTGAGTGCTTAAAACTATGTACTTACCTATATTGTTGCTAGTAGCTTTTACATATTCTGTGCTTTTTGCTGTCTTCGCTTTCAGGTTAAGAATCCGATCTATTCCAGTCTTAGCATAAATGTGAATGTATTTTTAACGTAGGATAATATCAAATCCCACACAGAGATTCTTATCAGGCCAAATAATTATTTATGGCCAGGAATAAATAAATTACCACAAAGATAACTGTTCCAAGCCTTTATTAGATTACTGTTTTTCGATAATATGACAGCAAAATGCACGATAAATGATAATATTATTTATGTATGGGTAAGGTGGATAAACTGGGAGGCCTGTCACCTATGCAATGTTATTACTTTTTGTAATTATTGTTACTATTATATGAATATACTATATTGTTGAATGCCAACTCTATGTAACAATATTCCGAGATACTTAATAAAAAGATCCAAGAGACAAAACAAGTCTTTGTTTATTTCGACTTGCTAACAGCAATCAGCATAATATTATGTTATATGGCAGCATATATTATATCAGGTGGTAGTGGCTCATAATATGTAAAATTCTCGTGTAACAATGTTAGGCCGCGTACTCCTCCGAAACGGCTTTACTGATTTTAACCAAATTTTATATGCATATTCAGTGGGTCTGAGAATCGGCTACTGCGTATTTTTTAACCGACTTCCAAAAAGGAGGAGGTTATATGTTCGGCTGTGGATATTTTTTATTTTATTTTTATTTGTGTATGTTCAACGATTACTCCGCCGTTTGTGAACCGATTTTCGAAATTTTTGTTTTGTTGTATTAGGCTTCACTCCACTTTGGTACCATGTTCACAAAAGTGGTGACTTGATGATGGGATCCATGAGTAATCGAGGGAACTCCTCGAAATCTATATCGAAACATATGGTGATTTTGGTTTTATAAGAAGCATCCTAAGCATGTGCTACCAAAACCCAAGATTTTGCACCGAGGTATACTATGGTTCCGAAGATACTAAGAGAACTCCGGATTCCTTATAAATACAAGTTCGCGGGCTTAAGCGCTGTTTTAAAAACTGAAAGCATATGCTACTATGCAAATTACATTCATCATCATCATCATCATTACCACGTCAGGGTCACCAATGTCACCAAAATTAAACATAACAAATTCAGCCTTAACTCCAGAGCATAAGGCACGCATTTGACATTACTTTGAGAAGTCAATCTTCATCATTTTGAAGTCGGTACCAGATAGCTGAATCTTTAGTCTGCCAGAATATTTGAAACTTTTGGAACTGGTACCGATTTCAAAATGATGAAGATTGAGTACAGAAATAGTAGAGTTTTAACCGAATTCGGAAAAAGGCACTATTAGATAGGAAAAATTATTTAATACTTTTTAGTTCATATTATAAGGATGTTATTATTGTTTTTACCTTGGAAGTCGGTTTTAATTTTTTGTTAAAAATAATAATTATATTCATAAACAAAGTGCATTTGTTGAATAAATAATAGTAAATTATTACAACTCGAGACTGATGGCGACCATTGTTTATGCGACGGGATAGCGATCGACGTTGCCATGGCGACATACTTATTTAGTCACTTCAATAAAATAATATGGGCGAAATACTTTATATTATGGCAAAGCAACGTTTGCCGGGACAGCTTAATATGACATTTTTGAATTTGAATATCGTCTTTGGTATAAAAATTCGTTTTTCACGTTTCCACTCACGACTCTTTAAAACTGTTTAAATGAAACTGAGTTATTTAAAATGTCCGAGTGCTGTGTACACCTTTAATTTTTTTCTCTTCCAATTCAATAAAGATTTGGACTTTATTTTTTATTTGTATTGTGTATTTTGATTGAATTTAAATTCCGCGACATGTCAAGTTGAAATTTAATTTATTTTCACCAGTGTTCTCAGTTTAAATGAGTTTATATATAATATATAAATCTAACTATTTTAGCGATTGCTTTAATGTATTTTATCTTGCTCTCAAAAGCGTCACAAAATTACATTAATTTCAATTCAATTTTAGCCTCACTCAATATTGCTGACTTTGTTACACGAATTTCCGTTAACATCTATATTATTATTCACCCAGTCTGGTTTTGCGACGAAGAATTCTGTGATTTACGAATCGTATTTATAAATTAAAACTGAGAGGGCGAAAAATACAAAAAAATATATCGTTATCCTCTCTTCGCACTTACCGTCAGGTGAAATAGATGAAAAGATTCGTGCATATTCAATTATTATTCGTAAATTTTATTTGGGTGCATTGCATTGCAGCTTTAGAGGCGAAGGCTAGCTCTTTATCAGATACTCTTCAATATCTCAGATGTTAAGAAGCAGGTGGAGTTCTCAACTATTGAAATTTTTAAAACTTATGATTTTGCAACTGCAGGCAGCATTATAAAGAGGTTTCAATCACTGTATATAATCTATATCTTATATCTTTAAACGAGCAATTCTTGCGGAATCGGCTCCAACGATTTTCATGAAATTTAGTATAGGTATATAGGGGGTTTCGGGGGCGATAAATCGATCTAGCTACCAATCATTTTTAGAAAATGTCTTTTTATTCGTGTTTTATCGATAATCGATAAGCTGAAAAATATGACTCTTCCTGACATCTATTGGTCAATAATAATACTATTTTGTGAGCAACTAATTGCTTTAACGACACAACAACAGCTATTAAGCTATTCCAGCAGATGGCGTTGTTAAGTAACACTAAGTCAATGAGTGATTGCTATACCGAGCAAAGCTCGGTCATCTAGGTATACGCGAGCGAAAAACTTTGGAACCCTTTTTACGAAAAATGCGGAAACGTAGGAGCATGCGCACAGTTGCAGTTTATATGGAGTAGGAGTGCATCGAACTAATATTTTTAAAATTATGCTTTTATCATACATTATTTTATTAATAAAATATTACACTCACTACAACGCACACACTACCATGACGTTTTGACTGACAAGCCTATACACACGAAAGTAAAAAACAAGAAAGAAAAAACAAAGGAGTATACCTTTGTTTATGGTTGAATGTCTGTTGTCAAATTAAAAATGGATTGTTGTTTTTTATTAAATCTGAAATAGTCTAGAAATAGTCAATACTTTAAACGGGGCGCCAAAAGAAGAAGATAATTAAATTTAAGGTCGAATTTCAACCATTGGGAGATCTCTAGTATGAAGAAATTGAGTGGAGTGGTCGGATATGGAATTTATTTACATTTATTTGAGGGGAGTGGGAAAGGTAACAACCGTGGCGTTTGCACTGAACCTTCTTTACGCCGATATATTGAATTAAATAGGCCGAGTTGGGCCTCCCCAGGCTCCGAGGACCCTTTATTATTGTACCATGAAAAAGTTTACGCACGAGCTTTGTGCGTTCAAACTTATGTACATATAAACTGGTGTATTTGGGTAAGTAGGTTTCTTATTTGTTGAAGTATTCGAATCTCAAACTAAAAAAAAGACAGAGTTTTAGGAAACACTCTTCGACTCGCTGCGACTACGCCATCCCGTGCAGACATAAAAATGCGCACACACACATAAAATAAACTCCCTAAGGCCCATTTGCACAGATCTGGGTTGAAGTTAATTTTGGATTAAAAGTTATCTCTTTCGTAAAACTTTTAATCCGAGGTTAACTTTAACCCAGATCATTTTTTTTTTCACTTTTATATGGGGAAACTCGTGACGCTCGGGCCCTTGCCCATACAAAAGTAAAAAAAAACGTCTTTCAGTGCTGCTACTTTCACAGTGAACTCTCTACAAGGAACACGTACACACTTTAAAGTATTATTATTATATTATTAATATATACTTATTTTTGTTACACACTGTATATACATCCAGCCCTAATTTTTAATAATAATATATTGTGTAATGTGTCCAGTCTGAGTTTTTGTTTGACTTAGCTCTGTTTTAATTTTTTACTCGAACCTAAACTTTTACCACTTAAAGATTATCTATTCTGTGCTTAAAGTATCATAAGCTACCTCTAAAAACTTTGGTTTGTTTCTAGTGCTTATGCTACACGTTCTCGAATTCATAAGCGTCGGAGCTGAGTGTAGGGTGTACTAATTATACAGTGTGCTCTAACAGTTAAGTTTCAGGTCGGAGACTGTTTGCCAACTGCCAACATACTACATCAAAACTGTAATCACTAATCACACATATTTGCACATCTCGTGTCGTAACTCGTAATAGGCACAATATATATAACAAAACATAGTGATAATGTGTGTATGTCCCCTGTAGTTCACTGTGAAAGTAACAGCACTGCAAGAGTAACTTTTTTAACTTTTGGCCAATTCATGACGCTGCCTGGGGCTTACAATCATTAAAAAAAATCTACTTTCGTAGGTGCGTGTAATATCGTCAGAGAACCAGCAATACAAAAAGTTTACTTTTTTAATTAAATATTTAATACGATCCATACTAATCTATATATATATATATATATATATATATATATATATATATATATATATATATATATATATATATATATATATATATATATATATATATATATATATATATATATATATATATATATAATACACACTAAAAAAATTACTCCTGCGTAACTGGCCTGGTTTCAATGAAACCAGCCACCGTCACCGAAACCGGTGTGGGGGTTATTATTATTATAAGTAAAAAATAGGTTTTTCAATAAAACTTGTATGTTAGTAAAAGTGTTGATTTATTATAAAAATGTATTTCCTAAAATATAGCTAATACCAAAATCTGCCTTTAAAAAAATATATTCTACCTTTTCGAGTCACCTGCAATAAAAAATGTACACGTGTTAAATAATAATAATTCTGATACCTATTTATTATTTCTCAAATAATATTTTATTATCAAACGTTCCGCGCGGCTTCGCTCGCGTAAATTAGATATTTCACAGACAAATTGGGGCACAAAAAATTGCCTATGATCCTTCACGTGGTCAATTTCTTAATTCTTATCAGTTATCTGTACCAAATAAAAGGAAAAATTGCTCCAGTAGCTCGTGAGATAAGCCCCTTCAAATAATTTCCCCCGTTTTTTTCCATTTTTTCCTCTATTTCTTAGCTCCTATTAGTCTTAGCGTAAAAAAATATAGCCTATAGCCTTCCTCGATAAATGGGCTATCTAACACTGAAAGAATCTTTCAAATCGGACCAGTAGTTCCTGAGATTAGTGTGTTCAAATAAGCCCTCTTTCAAATAATTTCCCCCCGTTTTTTCCACATTTTCCTCTATTTCTTCGCTCCTATTATTCTTGGCGTGATAAAATATTCCTTATAGCCTTCCTCGATAAATGGGCTATCTAACACTTAAAGAATTTTTCAAATCGGACCAGTAGTTCCTGAGATAAGCGCGTTCAAATAAGCCCTTTCAAATAATTTCCCTCAGTTTTTTCCACATTTTCCTATATTTCTTCGCTCCTATTATTCTTAGCGTGATAAAATATTGCTTATAGCCTTCCTCGATAAATGGGCTATCTAACACTGAAAGAATTTTTCAAATCGGACTAGTAGTTCCTGAGATTAACGCGTTCAAACAAACAAACAACCTCTCCTGCTTTATAATATTGAAGTGTAGATAACATTTTTACTACTTTTCTTACTATTCTACTACCATTTTTCGAAAATGTGTCAAATAACTACCTAATTTTAATATCGACATTGCATCGATTCGATATATTTGTTCCTGTTTTCCTGAAATACAGTTACAGATTTGATCATTATTCTGAATGATCGTCATTATGTTTTTAGGGCTATTCAAGAAAAAGACGTTCAGGAAAATGAGGAATTCACTAAATTCGTTTATAATTAAGTATTGATATAAAGAAAACTAAGAAAATTATTAAGAACTTAGAAATGTTGCGGGCCTTTATAACTTGGTATAAAAAAAAAGTAGTGAAAAACAGACAAATGTTGGCACACATTGAGAAATGTAAATGACGTCTTATTTGGAAATTTTTGTAGAACGTATTTCAAAGAGAGAGAGAGCATAAAACGAAGACCTCTATCCAAACCAAAGCACTGCGATCAAATAAAGTGAGCCAGCAGATTTTATCGCAAAACAGGTTTCAACCCGTCACGTTGAGTATATCGGCAAGGCATTCAAAACAAACAATGCGCAGGACAATGACGCTAATTTTAAGAACATTTTAAAAATATAATTTTTAGTTATTTAATGTAAGTTGATGTGTTATTTGTTGGTATCGGATAGTTTATTAGTTCTTTATCTTCAAATTAACATCAAATTTTTAATTCTTTCTAGCTCATTTTTTTTATAAATAAATTGTAAGCGGCAGTATCGAAACGACACGCAAAAATTTCATAATTTGGTACTTTTTTTTATAATAACTTTTGAAATATTAACTCTACTTTCAAATAGTTTTAGCAGCATTTTCGTAAGTTAATTAGACATTGAAATGTGTAATGTTACATCAAATTTACGAAGGCGTTTTGAACCCAACTTCGAAGACATGAATTTAGTCTCTCTCAAATATTCGCTCCACTACACAATATTTATACCACAAGCGTCATTACGTCCGCGCTGGCCGGCAAAAAATATAAACAAAAACATGCCCTTGCATGTCGCGTGCGAACTCCGCCCCCTCGCCTCTGTCACCCCCGCGTCTCCTCTGGGACGATGTCGTTTTGTGGGACGTAATTAAATCACACATTAGAATTGATAAAAACTTTCATTATATACAGGAATCCACATTATCGGCGTGTTATACGTAAACAAAGTATCGAATATACGCCACTGATATACGGCGCACAGTAGCGACCTCCAAAATTCGCGCGCCAAATAGCGGAACTAAGAAATACGCCGAAAAGCACTCCGGTGACAAAACAACGTCCATGCCAATATTTCACCCAGCCATTGTACTAACCTTCACACTAGTTCTGGCTGAATTTGAGAGATGGTCAATCTTGCGTCCGTATACAGGATGCAACAAGTCAGTCGGACGCAATATCATCGGTAAAAACCGCCATGTAGGACGTAATATCAACTCCGGGGTGGAAATATATATATATATATATATATATATATATATATATATATATATATATATATATATATATATATATATATATATATATATATATATAGACTGATTGACATAGTGATCTATCAACGCACAGCCCAAACCACTGGACGGATCGGGCTGAAATTTGGCATGCAGGTAGATGTTATGACGTAGGCATCCGCTAAGAAAGGATTTTGATAAATTACAACCCCAAGGGGTTCAAATAGGGGATGAAAATTTGTATATAATAATACTTCTTAACGCGAGCGAGGCCGCGGGCAAAAGCTCGTATAATTATTATAAATGCGAAAGTGTGTCTCTCTGTTTGTTACCCCTTCACGCTCAAGACGATCCTGAAACGATTTTGCTGAAATTTGGTATGGAGATACTTTGAGTCCCGGACAAATGTACGGTTCCCGCGCGATTAACGAATTTTGGCGCAACGGAGTTGCGGGCGTCATCTAGTTTTGAAATAAAATACAGTGAAATGAACAGGCATAATATTTTATTATAATTTTCACAATCATTTGTCACACAAAGATAAAACAAACTTAAATAAATGAAGTGCCGAATTTGCATAAAACAATTGCAAACCAACATAAACAAGAGGACACAATTATAAATTAATTTGTCGGAGTGTTCACCCGCAATAATTATGGTGGTGAATTTGTGAGGGAACGTACGCGTACAGTACGGGACCGTCGTTTAGGACATTTAGTTACACTTACACCTAGCGAGTAGAATGGTGAGATATTGGCGGGACACTGCTCATGCCCAATAAAAATGGCGGAAAACACTGTCTCACCACTTTACTCAAGTAGGTGGTGGTGGTGGTGGTAGGTGTAATCAAGCCCTGAGGGTTGAGTGTTGATAACTCTATGAATGCGGCAGTTAGTATGAGTAAGTTCCCTAAGTACCAGGTGCTTCACAACTGTGATATTCGGTCAGCTCCCATTTGCCCCGGCGCGGCGCGGCGGCGCGACGCAGCGCGGGTTAAAGGGATTTTTATTTTTTGTTTATTTTTGGCAATTACCAATTATGTTGGTCAACACTGGTCGAGCTTCACGTTTTAAAGGTGGCGTCAAAATATGGAAATATTTTTACATGCAGACTCTTATGAAGATACTTTGAGTCCCGGGGAAAGGATTATAGGTATTATTAGGATACATCTGGTTCCGGACAAATGTACGATTCCCTCGCGAATTTTGGCGCAACGGACTGGCGGGCATCATATAGATTATACTCCTATTTTACTTGTCTATTTAATTATTGTTTATTCTGAATAAAACCAGAGAAAAGTGATGTAGCTACGTACACTTATGTAAACAATGAGAAAAGATTAGTTTTCCTCATTTGAACAACGTTATAATTACTTTTGGGAAATACGAGACCGATGTGTTGATGGAATCCTGCCCTTGAGTAGAAAGCAATGAGCCGTACAGGGACAGACAGGAAACATCGCTTTTTATTCTGAACTAGATGACGCCCGCAACTCCGTTACGCTAAAATTAGTTATCACATGGGAACCGTACATTTTTTGGGATAAAAAGTATCCCGGGGCTCAAAGTATTTACAAAAATTTCAGCAAAATCGGTTCAGCGGTTTAGGTATGAAGAGGTAACAGACAGACAGACACAGTTTCGCATTTATGATATTAGTATGGATAATATGGAATATAGGAAAAACATCATGCGTTTATGTTTGTACGGTAAAACTCATAGCAAAATCGCAACTCATATGGAACATTTAACGCGAAATCAATTTCATTGGGCCAACACCGCTTAATCTATTTCAGCGCGTGACATTTACCTGGCAAACTATGCCGTTATAATACCGTCGCGCGTGCACACTATCGATTGGACCCCGCCCGTCGACCACCATCAAAAACGCCCGCGCCCGTCGCACAATATTTGTTGTTATCACAACACTATTTCTGCCATGTGTTTGTTGCATACGTGTTTTTAACATGTTTAATTTTGGAGTGTACTTTTTAATTTTTTACTAAAAAGTACAAACTGCTCATATTTTATTATTTAGGTGGCTTTTCCCTAAAATTATGAACTTTTTTGTTTATTTCACAAAACCTTTGATTATTAGACAATTATTAAGTATAAAGTGCGATTTACGTTATCAATGTACTATCAGAGAAGTTGATTCCTATGCAAATCGGGGACCTAAGTAGTTTGGTTGCGTTACGTCAAACCCAGCTGACAGATCACAATTCACATTGAATTGACATATTCGACCAAATCGAATATGTCAAATAATAACGTTGGTCTGTCAATTGCATAGGATTAAGGAATCAACTTCCTCGATGGTACTTTAAGGTTGCACTAGTTAGTAGTAGTTAGTAGGTTAAAGTTATAGATAAGGCTAACTTAACCGTCCGACAAGGCTTTAAATGAACGTGGCTGCTGGTAAAGGAGAACTGTCAATAATGGCTTTTTTGTATGATGACAGCGTTAGTTCCTTTTTTCGCCACGTTCATTTAAAGCAGAGGTTCCCAAACTCCTTTGTTTCGTGGCCCACTTTTAAGGTGTTGGTGCATCCTGCGGACCCCCCGTAACCCCCCCCCCCCCCCCACAGTACTAATCATTAAGTAACAGTCTCTGTGCTTTTTAACAAATTATCCGCCTATGCCAGGAATGGCGAACCAAATGGCAAGTGACACGCAATTTTGAGCACGTCTATAATCACAAAATTATTATAGTGTTTAAGGGCATTACATTTTTAGGGCTCCGTAGCCAAATGGCAAAAAGCGGATCCCTTATAGATTCGTCATATCTGTCTGTCTGTCTGTCCGTCCGTATGTCACAGCCACTTTTCTCCGAAACTATAGGAGCTATACTATTGAAACTTGGTAGGTAGATGTAGTCTGTGAACCGCATTAAGGTTTTGATACAAAAATGAAAAAAATATTTAAAATTTTAGGAGCCCCATAGGTACAACTGCAACAAAAAAAAATTTTTTTCATCTTACCTATGCGTGTGGGGTATTTATGGATAGGTCTTCAAAAATCATAATTAATGAGGTTTCTAATATTATTTTTTTCTTACCTGTATAGTTTGCGAAAGAGACTCTTCCAAAGTGGTTTACTATAAAAACTATCAACGAAAATTGGTTTGAACGAAAAAATAAAAATAGTAAACCTTAATTTGAGTTTTATTAAATCAACTGAAATATAAAAATAAATCAAAACCCTTTTAATTTCATAGAAATAAACCTTATTGCTGCTGCGGAACCCTTCATGGGCGCGTCCAACTCGCACTGGGCCGGTTTTTAAATACTCGCGTCACGATTACACAGAAAAATATTATTTAATGGCACATCTATGACATCGCTTGAGAAATTATTCAGAAAAGTGGCAGTGGGCAGCGCGGCATCGACGAGTCTTGGCACACTCTTTCTGAATAATATGGAATATATACAGGTTCTAACAAAAACAATGACTGAGCTTCTTATCACTTTGGCTGCCTATATTCATTCATAGGAGAAGTCAAGTCGGGTCAACAAATACATATTTATAGACACCCGTTAACGACTTGTGGATGTGGACCCCCATTCTTTTTCCACGCACACGCAAGCGCAGAACCCATTTCGGGATCCTGTGGACCCCTGGGGGTCCACCTGGACCACTTTGGGAATCAATGGTTTAAAAACTTGTCGTGCTCTATGGTTATCGTTAAATATGACGTCCATTACCTATTGACTTTAACCAAAGATTTTGCATTGTAGTTATCGTTAAAGTTACAGTTATAGTAAGTTGGTGCAACCTTCCCTAAGGTTTACAAGCTTACATGAAGGTTACAATATCAATATAAACAATGAAGTACATTTTCACCGACCTACTTTATGATTATAATTTAAAATATAATATTATGCAAAGATTTAAAACTCGGGATATTATGGCACATCATATAACGTTTTACATAAAAATATCTTTAGATACAAAAAATACGCCATCTATATTGTCTTCGTTATACTTTTCATGTCAAAATGGGGGCCATTTTGAAAGTGTGGTCCCACTTTTTTGACCTTTTTTATGCCCCGTCATGCTATGTCTATCACATAGGGCTACCTTCGGCGGTACCAGCCTTACAAAACTGGCCGAGATTTTGTTGTGTGCCGTACGTGGCGACGCAATTGATACTATGGCGCACACTTACAAGCCGCGCGCGGTGCCTTTGTATCACGGAGCTAATGCGCTGTATGAAGATAACTGACTTTACTATGCTGCATCTTTTTTATTTTCGAATAAAATAATATGCTTTTAGTTTTTGTTAAAAGCACAAAGTTTTTATTCAATTTATAATTAAGTATAATTATTATTTAGTAATTAGTATTACATTTAGATGCGCATGCTGATTACTGATTAGTGATGAGCTTGACAGGTGACGTATACTGCAGGCTGCAGCTAGGTAACTAATTTTGATACTAAATTGATTATTATTGGCAGTAATCTCGCAAGGGTCACGTCCTGTCAAACGCTAAGTTCGTTAACGCCAATTCACGGAATATGCTAAATATCCATAACACGCTTGTAATAATATTATTAATTGAGGACATGAATAGATGAAGTGGGTAACTTACAATTTGAAACCTGTCGTATTTTTGCATAAATGGAGGCTTTAGGGCCGGGAAAACGATTTGAAATCGAAAACTTAGGAGGTGTCAAGGGACACCCAAATGGAACGAAGTTATTTCTTATGTTCAAAAATCCTTTATACATATTATACACTCAAAAAAATATTAAAATAAACGCCATCGATTGACGCCCAGGAATACTAACAACGCGTCGCTGTTAATTAAAAAAACGCCATCAGGTAGACGCACAGGAATACTTACTATCAACGCTCTCTGCCTCTAACATGCAGGTACTTATAAAAAAATGTCGAGGTCAAATCAAGGTCAAATATCGTTCTGTCTAGCCTTCAGATTTACACCGAACGCACAATAAGGAACTTCGGTCCAAAAACTGTGGCTTCTATGTATAGTTAGATGATGAAGTACAGGACCTATGTAAGTTACAAGATTTGTTCAATTTATAAGGGTATTTTTTTTAAATGTTAGTTACCTGCTTCATCCACTGATGTCTTAAATTATACTAATTATTAGCTGGAGGCAGGGAGGCGTATGTATCGAGCGGATTAGAGTGACGAGCGGTGCTGTCAAAAGGGGACAAGTTAATTATGAGGGATTTGTCAAGCTATCTGCCGCAGCTGAGACTTCGCCGCGCCGCCGCGCCGTTAAATGTATCTAAACGGAATTTTGATAACTTGTTATTTATTGTGTACATTAATTTTTGGGTCTTAGAAACTCATAATTCAAAGGTAAGACCGTAATAGATATCACATGTATTACTTTGTTTTGGGTATACAGTGTGCACATTCAATTGTTATTGACTACTGTCAAAGAAATAGAAATATTTTTGTCTTCTATGTTTTTATGACCCAAGGTACCAAAAAATCTGCTCCTTTTACAGAGAACTCTATTCAAGGATGTAATACACACCCTTAAGTATTGTCACTTTATTTTGCTATATACTATATTATAATATTATACGGCATATTATATGAGGCTCTATAATAATCATAATATAGAGCTGCATAATATGCCGAATACTAAACGAAGTTAACACAAGTATCAAAGTTGTCGATAGGATAATGACTGCACACAAGCTATCTGACTATGTCAGCTTCGGATCAAGTTGTTAGCTGTTGTTCTGACCTACCTTCGGCGCTTTTTTACTCCCAAGTCCCATAGCATACATCCCATTACCCATAGCTCTAATGCCTACTGTCAATCAGAAAAACAGCTATTGTGCTAAAGAATTGCGTGGCATTGGCATTTACAAACTGAGCTGAAGAACTATCAAAGAAATATCGTGGCTATTTGTAAGCAAAACTGCAGCAGACCTCATTAAAATAACTTAGACGGCCTCACTCAGGAATGTTTAACGACGATTAATATTAAGTAAATTCTTCATTAAATAACTTCTGAAGTCATTAAAAGTCTCCGAGTATGGCCATGAGTAATATTTTACACCTAAGTTTTAATATAAAGGTTTCAAATGCAATTCCAAATAAAACAGAAAATTTAACTTAGCCTAGCTACACAAAACGGTGTTTTAGGGCGATACGTTTCGAGGCATGTCTTTTTCACAACTTCATTTTTCAGACGTCGCTCAGCGTATCGATTCTATTGGATCTTACAAACCTATGCCTCGCAACGCAGCTCTGGTTGAAACCCAGCCTTAATGTTTGTTCGGCCTAAAATTAATTAACAATGATCGACGGCGAGCGTGCCTATTGCCAATTAGAGTTAAAGTGAATTAGACAGCCTCAGAACAGCTCAGCGGTACTTACAGTAATGACTTCATCAGTATTAATTGCGAAATTATGATTGCTAGAGACAGAATTGTAACACACATTATTAATTCAAAGTAGCAATATTATTAAAGAGATTACACATTTTCAAGATATAAGATGCGGAAACGCGTATACCTGGTGCCAAGTTCCAACCACTATCCAATTCCAAGAAACTGGTACGTAATTGATACCCCTAACTCTATATGGGGAAAAAAGTTTTAAGTTTGTTATCATTATTAGTGCCTTATTGCATAAAAATCATACAGGGATCTAGATTCTAGCTGGTCGGACCGATTGCAGGCTGGTCGGACTAAGCGATGGACTTGCCACTTTGCAACTTAAAACTCTTTTGCCCTTATATAAATTAAATTTATATAAGGGCAAAAGAGTTAGATTAGAGGATACCATAGTATTTTATAACTGCATTTTAAAAAGATATTTAACCGACTTCAAAATTGTACGTAATTTAGATATAAAACTCCTATCTACTCTCTGAACCGATTTTGATGAAACTTGCACTATTCCCTAAGTTGAGCAATACCTAGTACAAAAAAAAAGAATTACTGAAATCGGAATGATAGTTCCAGACATATGGGAACACAAACATTAAAACATACATACATACATACACTTTTGAAATTTGCCACATTTGTTCAGATGCTGATATAGACTAACATATACGAAAATTGAGCAGTTCTGGAAATATTACATACATACGCGTGGAATTGACAACCTCCTTTTTTAAAGTCGGTTAAAAACAAATATTCATTCTAGTATTTCCCTTGAATACGGTGGACGGGTGTGATGATGTCCCTCACCTAATTTATTTACACAAGCTCATTCTGCAGACGGCCAGTAGCCATATCATGAGCTACATTTGTCTCTGTTGCTCTCGGACGGAAATCACTGGGCTTTATGTCTGCAGAAAATTGAACATTCTGAAAGGAATTTTTTTTTTGTGAGGATATTTCTGTTTGAGTTGATGTGGGGATATATATATATATATATATATATATATATATATATATATATATATATATATATATATATATATATATATATATATATATTTTGATATTTTGAGTCTCTGGACATAGGATACATTTCATCCCAAAAATGTCCCTACGCTACAAATCTGGCGCAACGGAGTTGCGGGTGTTATAATACTACATTTTTAATTAATAATAAGAAATAGCACGCTGCGCTCCAAAACTGGTATAACAGACATAGGTATAAAGGCTGCCAAACTGAAATGGGATTGGGCGAGACATATTAGTCGTATGCATCGACGGATCGGGATGAATGGAAGGACTTGAAGGAGGCCTTTGCCCAGCAGTAGGACTGCATAGGCTCTTAAATAAAAAAAACATAATATTACATTAATATTCTAATTGTTTTAAAAATATGTAAATAGTATAAAAACTATAATTAATGAAACTAGTATTTAAATGTTATTTTGTAATAAACTGTACTGGTGGGCGGATCGAAGAGTGGGGACACGTCGTTATAAAAGACTGCTACAGTTGACGTGTTCCGACATTTTTGCTCGAGCTGTGATCGAAGAAGCATCAGATCTATTTTGACGTGTTAAGAGTCCGGGTGCCATTGAAATTCCCATGCCAAATGATCTTGATATTACGTTTGTATGAGAATTTCGATGGCACCCGGACTCTTAAAGAAAATCATTATTTTCTATTGCCATTGCCATTACCATAATGTTTATGTATCAAATAATAATTTGATTTATTATAATGATTTAACTGTTTAAGTTAATTAGTGGATGTATACCGAGCTATAAATGGTTGATATGAAGTAAGTACTATATTATGTTGTTTCGATGTTTTATAATTAAATTATTGTTAAAAGCTTAAATATTGCTGTTTTATAATTAAATGAACCTTGCTTATGAAATTCTTAAATAGATCTATATCACTTTCCTTTATATTCAAGCTTATTTTTATACCTTTAAAAATAACACTACATATTATCACGTAAACTCTGCTTTAATACTTTGATTAAAATATACTTTATGTTTTTTATAATATTATATTTTTTATTTATGCTTTTTCGTTAAAAACTAATACGGGCGTCATCTATTAGGCGTTATTTTATCTTCAGTACCGACTTTCTTATTATTAAACTCCAACGCTTCAGACAGAAAACATATTTTTTATTTTATTATGTGAATATTTATATAGTCTAAGTTGGTAATTATACACCACCAGCCTACCATTAAGCCCTCTGGGAAAATTGTGTTTTCTATGAAATTTTTATCATTATAAAATTTTCGTTTGTAGTCTGTAGTGTCCGAGTTGCTATATTTATATACTAATATTTTAAAAATCCTAAAAAACTAGAAAAAGAGACACAGATGGAGGGCAAGGAACAATGAAGAGATTTGGCTAGTAACATTCTTCACATCTATATATCTAGACCTATTCAGTACTTGATGAGGCCCTTGCTCCGTTTCGCTGAAACCGTACATTTTTTGGCAACAAAAACTATCCTATGTCCTTTTTCGTCTCTCAAAGAATCTTCATACCAAATTTTATTATAAATCGGATCTGGATATAAAGGAAAACGTAAAAACTTATAGACATACATAAGCTTGCATTTAAAATATTAGTACTTATTTACTGTTTTACTTAGTCTGGCATTTATTCAGGAAAAGTTTTATCGCTAAGCACTAGTTAATGGGGTCGGAAATAAATTGTCTTAGTTTACAAGCTCAAGACTGCAACGAATAAAAAACTCCAAACTTTACTGCTTAAAACACTTCGCCTCTTCTTTATCTTTTACCTACTTTAACAAACAATAATAAAATGGCGTCCACAATTAACTTTACACTAAAATATATTTATCATTTACAAAAAATAACGTTAAATATATCAAGTACTGTACGTTTAAGCAAATTAGCTTAATTTTGAATACGATAACATATCAAATATTGAAAACGATTTCATAAATAATAAATTAGGCTTAATTGATCAAAAATGCCTTTAACATACGCTGGAAAAATCGACAGAGAAGATTTTGGAATATAAAATTTACACGAATAATTTTAATGTAATGGATTGAAGAGCTTTTATTTCCAGATTCAGGTCGCATCGATCTTGATCCTCGTCAAAAGTTTTAGAGGTTCGCGTAGCTATTACAGTCTTTGGTCTTTCGTGATAACATTTGTGTTTGACGCCGAAATGGCTGGAGGCATAAACTAAATTATGATTGTATTAATGTTTCATGGAATTTTGAATTAGTAATTGATATCTCAAGGATAAGATAAAGTCTTCGAGAAATTAGAATTACATTTTCCATTTCAATTATTTGTTTGTAATTTAATAGTTATTGTTCTCCACTAGGATTTCATAATGTAAGACTGTAAGAATTACGTAAGTCTCTTAAAATTCAACAAGCTATAACATTGCTCGTTAAAACTTCTTGCAATTCTTGACTGAGAAATTTTTTAACTGCTATTAATATACCTAAGCTTAACGCTGACTTTTGGCAAGATTTCACCAAAGAAATTAAACGTGCTTAGAACACACTAAACCGGTACACGTATAAACGCGTTTTGAACTCCGAATGCCAGTTTTATTTTCTGAACGTCCAATGTTCTATTAGTTGCCGCATGTGAACTAAGTTTTATATATAAGTTTTAAGTGTGATTGGTGAAATCCTAAGTATATAACTACGGTTGTAATCTATGTCCTTAAAAGCTCATAAGGTAACGTCAATGAAATAAACGTTTCCGAAATGAGCAGCGATGGCTAGTGGCACTTTGTGCTCGACGCGAAGCCTGTCAGCCCCGGGAACACTCAGCCCGAGTGCCAACAACCGAGCGTATGGTTTCCTCGGCAAAAAGCACCATATATGTCGGGAAATAAAGTTCAATTTTAAATGTATTTAAATTGAAATGACTAAAATGCATCATTTATGTTTAAATAGGCCCCACATTGCATTTAACCTAGATACACACCCTAATTGTTTTTTTTTGTAACATAATTATTGTGATTACGTTAGAAAGATTTCGCTCTCGTCCTAACGAGAAATTAAAATTAGACTATTAACTAGATTAAGAGATGAAACCTCAGAATTTGCGTCGTTACGCGGTTGGTGCTAACTGTTAAAGTGCTATTAGTAATAAAAGCTGTCTGTAGGCACTAATAAAGGTGCGCACACACGGCGTCCCGTTACCACGCGTTACGGGGAACGCGTAAAACCAATCATTAACCTTAATTACTCGTGCGTCTGTACGTTGTCCATCGTTTAATACTTTCGGGGATTTTATGGCGGGCAACTATCGCTTTTTCGTTGCTTAAATGTAGGTATTGTAAATGGATTACAAGAAAATCTAGACAAACGGTTTTACATAACATAGCTGATATTAAATCAACGCTATGATTTGAATGTGACCAATGACCTCAGAGAAAAGCTTTTTAGCTACATACCTTTTTTTCTTAATATTAGTATTTATACACGTACCCAAGTCTTCTGTTAATTACCTACTAAAGATTTCTATGTGTAAACCTAATATCATTATGCTAAGTAAAGCATGTAGTTTTCCATAACATGTTGCATGTAGATTTTAGAACTTACTTTCACGCTCGCATGTTATTATTTAAGATTTTTAGGACTTAATAGATGACGCCCGCAACTCCGTTGCGCCAAAATTCGTTTATCGCTCGGGAACCGTACATTTTTCGGGGATAAAAACTTAAAAAGTATCCTGTCCTTTCCCGGGTCTCAAAGTATCTCCATGCCAAATTTCAGCAAGATCGGTTCAGCGGTTTGAGCGTGAAGATGTAACAGACAGACAGACAGACAGACAGACAGACACACTTTCGCATTTATAAATTTATATTTCACAATTTATGTTTCATGTTAATGCAGGCTCTACCCATACGGTAGAGCCTGCATTAACATGAAATATAAATTGTGCCGCTTTTTTTGCCTACACAACCGTCACAAAAGAAAAGATTGAAGTAGCTTATAGCCACACAACCTAGATAATATGTTTTACAAAACCATTTCAAAACGTTGATAATAATATTTTTTTTTTAAATCCGCCTAGCATCTTTGTGCCCCTGCTGATTTAATTTTCTATGGTTTTGAGATTTTCTGCTAAAATTAATCTGCCGCATCGCGCCGAGTAAGCTGGATCATAAAAATATATTACGAGTGGAGTTAAGTCCACGAAATGTATTATAACAGACGTAGCTTAACCGTATTAAGATTTACGTCGTTTACCGTGTCGGCTTACGGTAAGTGAATAGTTTTTGTGCTGAGAGCGGAAAATTTCCACACAAAAACTAAATTATGTAACAAGGTTATGAAACAGGAATTTAGGCGGGACAGTGTCAAAAATTACCTCTAAGATTGAAATACTATATTACTTTTAGATCTATAGAGAAAATTATACAAAAAAGTGATCCATATTGTTCTAACTTATCATTCTAATATTATAATATTAGGATGATAAGTTTGAACAATACCCATGAGTAAGTGTTCATAATATTATGCATAACTAGCTATTTGACCGAGCTTAGCTCGATATTCGAGAAACCACGAATAAAATGACATTTTCTAAAAATGATTCCTAGCTAGATCGATTTATCGCCCCCGAAACCCCCTACATACTAAATTTCATGAAAATCGTTGGAGCCGATTCCGAGATTCCAATTATATATTATATTGCTATAAAGAATTGCTCGTTTAAAGATATAAGATATAATATAATGATCTGGAGTCAAAACTATACAGCTTGTTGGATTAGCTGTATAGTTTTGTAAGAAAACTAACCTAACCTAACAAACTCGCTATGTTGTATACTCTAGTCTAGCTGAACATTCTCGCGTAAGCATAAAGAACACATCGATATGCAAAATCTAAAGACGTTGTAAGCGTTTGAAGCTGAACAGCAAATTGGAATAGCTCTAACGCTGCCATTAACTTTTACTGGCTATCTCAAAGCTAAAGATGCCGTCCAACTGTTTTTTGTGAGTAAAACTCAAGAAAAATGGTTTGGTGCGAAAAGTTTCACCTCGTTGCTGTGTTTAAGAGGGCGACTAACCACAAAAATCAAACATCGTCCTTCTCTCTTCACACTCACGCCCGTCTTTCATATGCCAGGTGAAAAAGAACGACGCGGATTCATCGCCAAATTAGTTTTTTCTTAATAACTCGATAAATATACAACATTTTATAAATCCGCTAGGTCGATCTCTCAATGATAGAATTTTATACAATGTGTTAAAATATTAACTTAGTTCAATGCACGGTTATGGCAATAAATGAAAAATTCGTGAAAATTTGCAGCATCTTTGTAATTTTTTTCTATCAAGAAAAATTTAAGGTATCGTGTTTTTGCTCAGATCGAATTCTCGGAAACATAATGTTGTATCTAATTTTAGAAAATGAAACAATTCGGGGCTTATTTTCAAGTATAAAAATAAATTATAAAATCGACACTTTAGGGTTAGTCGCCCCCTTAAGAACTACTAATTACCTAAGTGTAATTACTAAACGCTAAGAAAGTGGAGACGTATTAAATGTTATACCATCAAGAAATCGATTCATAGACAGATGGCGAACCTACGTCATTTGGTCGAGTTATGTCAAGCACAACTATCAGAACATGACTAAAAGAAAGATCACCATCTGTATATGAATTAATTTCTCGGATAATAAGTACCATCGAAAAAAATGACTCCTAGGCAGTTGACAGACCAACGTCATTTGGTCGGGTCATGTCAATTCAGAGTTAAATGTGAGCTGTCAGCTGGGTTTAACGAAACGCGACCAAACTACGTATAGGTCCCCCATCTACCTAAGAATCAACTTCTCTGATAGTACAATAACTATTATGTCGCCATTCACTTAACTTACTTTGAATTTTTGCTAAACTGCGATAAGACTTTCAGACAATCTACTCCGATTTAATTAAATTTAATTATCGGTATTCAAAACGGTCACGACTCACGAAACAAAAGATAAGCCTCAGATTGACACTTTATAAAATATGACAAAAATATTGTTTCGCTTAAAATTACGAGAAATAATTTAGTTAGAGCGGCCATTGACGAGAGCGAATTTAATTTCTCATGGGTATTTTCATCAGGATCCGTGGGCTTCTTTTGTTTTAAGCCTTTTGTAGCCGATTCGAGTAGCAGACGGCCGCGGTAAATCTCCATTCCCCAATGAAAAACTCAAACCAGACATGAATTTAAAAAACAAATTCTCAACTTTTTACTCAACGCGACCGCAGACTGTAGCACATAATTTCTTGGCGAAGTTTGTTTAGCATAATATGAAATATGCCGTAGTAATTTCAACTATACAGACCACGTAAACTTCGGAGTTTGGTGGTAAGTTTTCATCACTGCGAGTTGGGTTTAGTTTATAAATAAATGGAGTATAAAAGTTTACTGATACCGAGAATCTTCTCGAGATGAAACACAGAAATTGAAATCACTCATATGTAGAGATACGAACAAAATACGCCGCCTCCAGCCTTTGTATCCAGCTTTATTTCATACGGCAGTATACAACCTGCTTTCACACGATATAACACACTATACAGAGAAAAATGTTTTGTATTTATTTATCACACATTCACACGCACGCCGCCTTTGCAAAAGAGGTTTATTAGGTTCGCTGCAACAATTTTTACTTACCTTTTTGTGATGAAGACCCTCTCATTAATTTTGATATAGTAACAGTATGCCAAATATGGTTTTTTATTTAATTTAATTGAGTCATCTAAAATTATAGCGACTAGCATAATCTTAACTATATATACAATATCATGGACATTCATAAAAAAATCGGGTTGCCGAAATCGCCAGCAGAACAGCAAATAAACATATTTTTGCTGTGCAAAGAAGGAGAGGGGGTGCATCGCCGTGCCATTATTTACATTTTTCCAAAAAAAAAAGCACAGCACCCGCTGCAAAAAGTATTGTATACTTAAAAAATGAGTACCTTTTGCAATTTGCAATCCTCATCTTCACGATGAAGCTACAAGCTTTATATTTTCAGCACCAAACCAATAAAACAACAGACAAAAAGAATTAGGTTGTAATGGGTGCCGTGGGTGCGGTTGATCTATTATAATTATTTATTGCAGGAAGGGCCTGAGATGGAGCCGATACCGCAGCCCGCGGGCAATGCGATTAGCCGAGATGAATAGAGGTTGGGTCGGCCAGGATTACGGCGCGGCGTCATTAGTTCGTGACGCCATGTTAGATCGAGGGCATATTCGAAACTACACTGTCAGACAGTTTGATCCCGCATAGACTAAAATAACTAATACTACTGTGCCTGTGTTTTTTTAGTTATTGCATAGCTTTTGGCACGGGATTGGAGCGCGGTGACCGAATCAAGATATTCCGTAACGAAAAAACCCTAACATAGGCTCAGCGGAGCGGCGTATGCAAAAGCTTTATCGTGGTAGTTCCCGAGTGCTACCCGTATTTTTTCACATACGTTTTGTTGTATGTGTCCCATTGTTTATTGCATAAATAGCACATATAATTTAGCTCTTTTCACAATCAAATCAGAACTAACGCTGTAAAAATGTTGTAAAATATCACTTGAAAGTCAGCTATTTTACGTTAGTTACAGTGTCTGAACAAATGCGCCTTTCTATAGTGTATATATTATGTATATTTGTTTTTATGTTTGTCCGGAACTACATGTCCGATTTAAGTAATTCTTTTTTTGTTGTACTAGGTATAAAAAAAAAAAAAAAAAAAAAAAAAAAAAAAAAAAGGTATTGTTCAACTACGGGAACTACATTTTCATAAAATCGGTTCAGTAGTTTTTGAGATAAGGCGATTTTAATTCTCAATTAGGTACGTACAATTTTAAAGTCGGTTTTATCTTTTTAAAATACAATTATTTGTCCTTAAAAGTCGAAGGACATTTTTATCTTTTGTGAACGATGGCTCTTACTTGATCATACGATATTTGTGATTGGTGAACGTTATGTAAATGGCTTTTTGGATGCAATAGATAAATTGAAACGAAATTCCATTACCGTAGAGGTACGAGAGCCAGCCAGTCAAATATGCGACTGGAAACTATTTCCAAAACCTTTTAACGTAAAATACATTACAGAACAACAGTCGCGAGTCAATTTATTTGATTTCATTTTAGCGAGTCATATAATAAAATTGTTATGTTATGTTATAGAAAGTTCAGATAAAGATTAAAATTAAAATTTTAGGGAAAGTTGTAATGACCAAAACATTTACTTATTATAAAACAAAACTCGTTTGCTTGCTTGTTTCCACTATCCGTAATACTCTCATAACTAAGACAAAGCTAACGATATACAGTAGGTATATAATATAAGACTGCATGTTAAATACTAACTGAATACCAATCATAATCTAAATATAGATAATACCCCCCATTCAGATGGGGGGGGGGGGTATTATCCCAAAACTAACATAAATAAATGAGACCTAAATAAAACTTTGTCTACTTTAAAAACAGTCAACAACAAGTGAGATTCAAACAAGATTACAGTTGTGCGAAATGGCCAATGAACGAAGTGCTAAATTTGATAAGCCCGCTTCGGCCGCGCTCGGCTGAACGTAGTTTACTAACACTTGTATGGGTCTTTTTGATCCTTGAATACGTAATGGGATTCAATTAAGTGCCGACACTAAGCGGCCGAGATCCCCTAAGAAAATGGCCGTATTATACAATATCGAAAGGATGGTGTCAGAGCTTATGAATATTGAATATGTTGTCTGTAGTTATTAGAATTTAAAGCTAAAACTTAAAAGATGTGTATTTATTGTTAATTAAATCTTATTATGTTATCTTTTCTGTCTTATTATAAAGAAGAAAAGTGTGATGTTTGACAGAGACATAGACCTGACCACGGTGAAGGACATAGAATACTTTTTATCCTGTACACAATTGTTTTTTCACGGTTAGAGCCGCGCGCAACTTCTAGCTTGCAAATTAAGATGTAAGAAAGTAAATGAAACCGACAAGAGTTCAAACATTAACTATAGCCATGTATAACTTCAAAAAATCTGAACCGAAACAACATGCCACTTTACTGTAAAGTAATACAATTGAATGCCAATAGACCTACGACAAAGCAAGAATTCGGTTCTGAAACATTGTAAGAGAAATTGTAAGGAATTTTCCAATTATGTGAAATACATTCACGACGGAGATGAATAACTAGAGTACCTCGCTACGACCGAACTAACCATAGAGAGCCATTGAAGGCATTAAGAGGGTTAACATTATGCAGTTCAAAAACGATAATTCTCTCTTCATTGATACACAGACCGCCTGCGGTAAAATTCAGTTACAGATTCGTAAGAATTATTAAACGAAAATGAAAAGACATTATCATGATTAATTTAATGCGACGATTCAGGTATACGATAAATATAAATGCAAAGCAAAGTTAAAGTAAAATGCAGACACGTTTATGGCTTGATACTTATCACTTTTAAAAACTAAAAACTTCGCATTTTCTGCTTTAGTTTACCTGCTATCTTTTTACGTTGAAATAATAATAATAAACTTTATTTGCAACTACATACATGGTACCGATTTACATAATATAATGTAGGTAGTAAGTTAAACATAGCCGCAAATTGGCTCATTGGTCGGCATGTGCTGGTACACCCAGAGGTATTCAGCGCCGGTCTTCCGCAAGAGCCGTAGGTGACGACATGGATATCATTATAAACTAATTAGGTATACATATATATATATATATATATATATATATATATATATATATATATATATATATATATATATGAAATTAACACGACAGCCCACAACTATGATGTCGCACACTAGTGATGTAACAGATATTCGCAATGTTTTAATAATCAAAAAGGAAATTATTATATGCATTTGAAATAATATAATAATACAATAGATAACACTTAGATATTTTTATTAAATCATACTTCTACATTGTAAATTAAAGCCTCATTAGTCATTTATGAAAAAAGAACTACAGAGAGATCTTATCAAATCTAACATTAATCAGCCTTGTTACAACTATGTAAGGTTTGCATTCATTTAGTAGTATATTATTACTTTACTATCATTCTTAAATAAAGTTTACAATTTCTATTTACTAAAAAACTAAACAATTACTTATTTGAAACATAAAACTAACCTCAAAACAAAACAACATTTTTAGAATGAACTTTCTGTGACTAAATTCATTCAATTATATTCTGTCAAGAAAGTGAAGAAATTAAAAAGTGGCAACATCTTAGTGTCTATCCCTTTCAAATCAATCTAAGAAAAATGGGATGACACTACGATGTTGCCACTTTTTAATTTCTTCACTTTCTTGACAGACTATAAGCAATATCGGTTCGGTTATGTTCAATTTAAACATAGCCGACACGAAACGTCAAACCTGTCGAACATTTTACGCGCGCTTTTTTTGAAATTTTAAAATATTCGCATTCGCATTCGCATTCGCATTCGCGAAATGAAGATAAATATTCGCAATCGCATTCGCATTCGCGAATCTGAAAAATCCAACATTCGGTACATCACTATCGCACACACGACAAACAGCTGCCGCGCGCTGTCGCCACAAGCGATTTAAATTATATTACGCATTACACATGGCAACATTACACACATGACACAAGGCTAATATTGTCTATGATAAATCAGTCTGTCACTTGTCAAAACAAAAATATTTGTTTTTATAAAATATTTGATTGTCAAAAACAAATATTTTTGTTTTGACAAGTTAAACGTTACATTTAAAGAGTTACGGTATTATGAATGTGATTCACATTCATAATACCGTAACTCTTTAAATGTAACGTTTTTCGATTGCCAACTGTGCTGAACATAGCCGTGACCCGCAAGACCTAAAAGTAGCGGTTCTTGATAATTTATTGAAGAGATACTTTGGTTCCTCGTACTTCAGTATCCCGAAAAGTAGACATGCAAGATGAAGCCTGCGTCGGTGCCTCATTTTTAATATTGAGTGCTTGTTAAAATAGGGGGTTACATGACTTCTGGGGGGTATACTGAAGCAAAATCGAGCACAAGCATTTTGAACTCTTTGAATAACTCTTTTGAAACTCGAAAGTAGACGGGGATCGTAAACTATATCAGTGTAGTTCAACTTTGAGAGGACCAGAGACTCAACCAAACTGACACGCATCTCTTCTGAAGTGTAGATTTATAGTATTAGGATCATTGAAATGTGGGCGTAGATCATGTTTAGTTTTAGGTGTAATTGTATCTTTTATATTTTTCCATAGTCTCTTAGGTTGGTTTATCTTACTATTTATGTTTTGTTTAAAATATGCAACTTTTTCAAAATGTAATGAAATAGATTGAAATATAAATTTTGAAGTTGAAAAATCTAAACATTTAAGTAGATTTTCTCGTTGCCGTGATCAATTTGTACGGATTGTATTATAAAGCATACTCTGTGGTCCGCAGGGATATTTATCTCCAAAATACATTAAGGCCACAAATGACTACAGAAAGCTGAAGATTAGGTGGTTGGCAATTCCAACGCGGGACGTTTTTTGTTGACGACAAATGTACCGATCCGTTAAGGAATGCTGCATTTGCTTGAGTTTAACATAATGGCCAGAGGAATAAAATACTCTGCAAATGCTAATATATACTTTATAATCTGTCTGTCTATCTCTCACTCCAAGAACTTAAAGTTTCTTAAGATGGCCTAATAGGATAGTAAACATTTTAAGAGCAATCCTAATCTGCATCAATTACTTAAATTTTTATAGATGAGAACACTTTTTAAACTGATACGCCGCATTTCAAATGTATATTATAATATCATGAAGTATATTTAGAATATTCTCCTACGCGCGATGGCGGTAATTTTAGTCTCCTTTATCGAAACATGTATCACGAGGTAGAGAGAATAATTTAAAATTATATCACAAACTCTCAACACTAAACTAGTTTAACGAAGTTTGTATCTCTATCTCCTCAACAAGAGCGTGCTCATGTGCATTGTTTTAATACTTTTTCTTCGTCTGTGTTGAGAATGAATAAAAAGTTTTTACTACTAGTACACCTACCTCTACTGGCTACAGTGTATTTTGAAGTTAGGTTTGCATATAAAATGCTAGGTTACTATCAACTTTCTTTTGCAAACCCATTATGCAATTATTTATGTAATAATATTTTAGTACAGTAAATTAAAAGTAAAGCTTTTTATTAGTAATCGGAAGACTCAAATGTCGTTCGCTTAGTAATATAATCTCACTATAAAGGAAGTGTCTAGACTCTAAGACAAGAATTACGTTTATCAATTACACTAATTCTTTAAAGTAGAGCTAAGTTTGACAAGAATATAGAAATTGATTAAAAATTTGCTGTACTTAAATTTTCAATAAAAAACTAGCTGACCCAGCAAAGTTCTTTTGCCAAATAAATTATATTTTTAGTTTCAATCTACGGTATTAATATAAAAATTATATAAAAACCTACTCTCAGGTCTAACGAATGTACTATCAGAGAAGTTGATTGCTATGCAAATCGGCGACCTAAGTAGTTTGGTTGCGTTTCGTCAAACCCAGCTGACAGATCACAATTAACATTGAATTGACATATTCGACCAAATAATGTTGATCTGTCAATTGCATAGGTATCAACTTCCTCGATGGTACATACAAAATTTCGTTAAAATATTATGTTGAGCCGTTTTAGAGGAGTTCGCGCATAAACACTGTGACACAAGAATTTTATATAATATTAAAAGAAGAAAGATGGCACGGTCTTAAAATGATTCGTAAAAAATTTCAAAACGTGTTTTGCCTTTAGTTCCACTTGGCACACCTGAATGTAGGACATATGTAAGACAATGCAAAAATATTTATCAAAAATCTTTCATGAAATATGTCCCATTTAATTGTATTACACAATGAATCTCATTTATTCGGAATCTAAATTAATTTTCTTCTCTTAATATTCCAACGACACCTACCTTTGAATATTTTAATTAAAGTCGCCATCAAATTTGGTGTTGTTTATTTGCCTCACACACCACTTTTAGGATTGTAACGAGCAAATTAGAGATAATAGATAATAATTCTTACTTTGATGATGAACACCAATTTTCTTAATTATTGTAATCATCTGCTACGTTAGTACGATCCACTCGTAGCATGCTACGTTGCTACGACCAAATCGTAGCATGATTCAATTATACGATCGCAACTCGTAGCTTACTACGTTGCTACCGTGTTGCATACGGTCCGGTCCTACGATTAAGGTGACGCCGCCTTAAAGTAAAAAACCGTGTGGATACGTTGAAAAATGGAAAGGGCGTAAGCGACAAAATGGTTTTTGTCGCGTAATTTAAAAACCATAAATACATTTCATATAAGCTATGGGCAAATTAAAGTGTATGCTTGAACCAATTTATGTATAAATTTTGGAAGTTTAAATCACTCTCCTCTGTTGGCAAAATAGCAATCCCTTTTTTACAAAGTCTTTTTGATTGATTATTCTGTGTTATAAAAGCTAACCAGACGTGTTATACTATGGGTGATTCAATGACAAAGACATGTTGAATACTGATAATGAACTTTAATTTCTTAGCTTTAGTCATTGCTGAGAAAAATCGATATCGCTTCAACCAAATTATCAAGGCGTCGCCTTAACTCGTATTGCTGCGATCGACTCGTAGCATGCTACGTTGCTACGATGCTATAATCAACTCGACATAGCATACTACGATATTACTACGATTTAAAACTCCAAACATGTTACGTTTCAACCTACACAGAAAAAGTAAGGTTCAGCAAGTAATTATACAAGGAACAATAATTATTATTGTATGCATGTTAATATGCAAGAACGGCTACTTCATTATACTGTAAAATCCGTTTTTCATTTGGAGTCATTTATTTAAATTTAGTTATTGAGTCGTTAAGACCTAGAATCACGAAACATTAAACACATAGTACACCTATTCAAAAAAATCTTTTAGCTTTTTGTAAGTCGTTACAAAGTCATAAAAAAACGATAAAGCATTAAAAATTATTGAAAGCGACTATTGAAATATTGTAATAGATATCATTTTAACAAATCTTCTCAATATGCAATCCATAGATATGAGAATACATTGACAAATTATTATTATTCATTGTGATTAAGCTACTAATAACAAACTGTGAAAACTTGGCTTACCCATCAGGTGGGCGGAGTGAATCCGGCAATTTTATTACGTGTTAGAAAGTACCATTAATTCCTTCCTTCCTATCTCCGAAACAAATTCTGCTGAAGTTTGTTTATCTCTTCAGCGAACTTTTGTTTTGCAAATTTTTTCGCATTGTTGTGGCGGAATTTTCGCAGCGAGTTTATGTTGGAGCTTATCATGATCATCTAAGCTTTTATGTACACTAAAAGTAAATAAGTTAGTGAATATTAATCCTATCCGGATGATTATATAACACTAAATGAGTAGGAACGTGTTTATAAAAAATCGGTCAAGTGCGAGTCAAACTTCCGTTCCGAAAAATTGTGTTTTTGTATGGAATAATTGTGTTTTGCCTTAAATATTTTTTTATTTTAATTTTATTAATGATAATCTATATCTATCTATATAAAAATGAGTCCATTTTCGCGTGGTCACGATATCACGCGTAAACGGCTGGACCCATTTTGCTGAAATTTTGCATAGAGATACTTTGAGTCCCGAAGACGAACATAGGATACATTTCGTCTCGGAAAAATGTACGGTTCCCGCACAATAACCTTTTATGACTTTCGCCTAAACTATTCAATCTACTTTGATGAAATTCAGTATGAATATACTTTGAGTCTCGGGAATGGCTAAGAGATACTTTTTGTCCCGGAAAATGTACGGTTCCTGCGCAATAAACTTTTATGATTTTCGCCTAAACTATACAATCTATTTTGATGAAATTTGGCATGGAGATACTTTGAGTCTTGGGAAAGGACAAGGGATACTTTTTGTCCCGGAAATGTACGGTTCCCGCAACAATAAACTTTGAATGATTTTCGCCTAAACTATTTACTCTAGTTTGATGAAATTTGGCATGGAGATACTAATTTTAATATATTTTTTTCTTAATTATACCAATTCGAATTAAATATAATCATCGTTAAGACAGGAGTTAGGACAACGTCTTTTGGGTCAGCTAGTTAAATATAATTAAGAATTTTGTTACTTACGAGCAAAAAAGGCAAAAAAATGACGCTTTTTATATGGGAGCTTAAATATTAATTTTATTTTTAGTATTTTTTGTTATTTAAATGGCAACAGATATAAACAATTTGTGAAAATTTCAGGAGTCTAGCTATTGCGGTTCTTGATTTACAGCCTGGAGACAGACACACGGACAGACAACGAAGTCTTAATAATAGGATCCCGTTTTTACACTTTGGGTACGGAACCCTAAAAACAAACTCAAAAAATTAGACTAAATTGCAGATAGTACAAAATAAATTTTTAACAACAGGATTCTGCATAGTATGTACAGAAATCATTTCAGTAAATAAAAGGAAGCACTATTAATAGCTATACAAACGTATGAGTTACATTTTTTCAAATAATTTCCATTGTTCTTATATCTATTTCATAACCGAAACAGAATATTATATTACCTACGACAGGTATTCTCAGAGCCGAGGATACTATATTTTCACGATTTATAATCCTGTGGTTGAATCTACCTATCAGATGTATGAATATTTTATCTCCGGAACTGCTATATGGAAAACTAAATCCTAGTACGCTTATTTCGTTCTAAAATTTAAATTTTATTTCATAAATTGATACAATTGAAATATAATAAAAATTATTTGAATATCAGACAACATGTCTATCAAGTGCCCAAACCGTATATTTTTGTATTTGAAGTTGATCAAATTTTATATTTTTAAACACAAATAAAACACAATTTCACGTGCACTTTTTTCACTTCCACGCGTTTTAGTTTTATTTGTGCTTAATTAAAATGAATTTCCACCAAGAACCGACAGTACAATCCATCACATATATAAATATGTTTTTAAGTGGATATTTGTTTTTGAAATTGACTAAGGTTTAAAGTTAAAAGTACGCACTACACATTACTATAATTTCATTCGGTTAGCATAAGAAAAGTCTAACCTGACCTAACCTCTTTACACCTAAACGTCTGAATCGATGTAGATATAATGTTTGGCATGAAGATACTTTGTGTCCCGAATAAGGTCATAGATATTTTTATAACAAAAAATGTACAGCTACAGTACGATAAACGAACTTCTGTACGAAGTCGCGGCCAGCTTCTAGTACTCAATATAGCCGTGTGCAAAGTCGTTGGAACAACTCCCAAGTCCTTTATTATTAACGTAAGCGCCCTCAATATGCATGCTGTTCTAATGAACATTCTTAGTATTAACTTGGACTGAGTTTCACGAACTTTGGAGCTCCCCACTTCAAAGTTGAACACAAAACATACCTATAAAGAACTGATCCTGATTTTTTAATATTTTTAAGTTAAACCTCCTCCTTTTTGGAAGTCGGTTAAAAATGTACAAGGTGTAACAAAACAAAGTAATATTACTTTGGGATATGTATCCCTTGTATAGAGTTCACTGTGAAAGTAGCAACGCTGAAGGGTACTTTTTATATTTTTGTGTGGGCAGGTGCCGCGTTGGCCAATCACAAACAAAATTTCATAGACATAGAACGTCGTAGGACATGATAGAAATCCGTACATAACGTTTACAATATTATGATTTACGAGCTTCTGCCCGCGGCTTCGCTCGCGTTAAAAAGTATTATTATATACAAACTTTCATCCCCTATTTTAACCCCTTGGAGGTGAAATTGATCAAAATCCTTTCTTAGCGGATGCCTATGTTATAATATCTACCTGCATGCCAAATTTTAGCCCGATCGGTCCAGTGGTTTGGGCTGTGCATTGATAGATCACCATGTCAGTCAGTCACCTTTGAGTTTTATATATAGACTAGCTGTTGTCCGCGACTTCATCCGCGTTGACATAGTATAATAACAAAGATGGATAGTTTTCTCCTTTTTGTTTTTGTGGTTCCTTATACAAAGGGTAAAAACGGACCTATTTTAAGCAAACGTCAAACGCAAACGTCAATAAACTTTCATGTTTCTAACTCAAGAAATGACAGACTTTCATTGAAACTTTCTACCCCAATTTCACCTCCTTGGGGGTAGAATTATCAGAAACACTTAAATACGTATCAATTCATTTTTAATCAGTAGCACAAAAATAAAGTTTCATGTTTCTAACTCAAGAAATGACGGACTTTCATTCAAACTTTCAACTCCAATTTCACCCCCTTGGGGGTAGAATTTCTAAAAACGCTTAAATACCTATCCATTCATTTTTAATCAGCAGTCCAAAAATAAACTTTCATGTTTCTAACTTAAGAAATGACGGACTTTCATTTAAACTTTCAACCCCTATTTCACCCCCTTGGGGGTAGAATTTTCAGAAACGCTTAAACACGTATCCAATCATTTTTAATCAGTAACCCAAACATAAAATTTCATGTTTCTAACTCAAGAAATAACAGAGTTTCATCCAAACTTTCAACCCCAATTTCACCCCCTTAGGGGTCGAATTTCCAAAAACGCTTAAATACATATCCACTCATTTTTAATCAGTAACCCAAAAATAAAGTTTCATGTTTCTAACTCAAAAAATGACGGACTTGCATTTTAATGCAAGTCCGTCATTTCTTAAAATTTTACCCCGAAGGGGGTGAAATAAGTCCTTATTTCATCCCCTTCGGGGTAAAATTTTAAGAAATTTTAAGAAATTCCTTCCTTAGTGGGTGTCTACTTAATAAAACAACCCTACTTATCAAATTTCGTGGCTGTAACTTTTACAGTTTTTGCTCAGCGATGATGAATCAGTCAGTCAGTCAGTCAGGACATGTAATTTTATAAGTATAGATTTATTGTAGAGCTAATACGCAACCCTTAGAACAATATAATTTAGCTTATAAAATAACTATTAATAAATTATAAGCAAAAAACTTTTTGAAAAAAAGCTTTTATTTAAATACTCTAAAAAGAAGAAAATAAACCCCTTAAAAATTATAACTATTCAGTTATAACCTCAATATATTATACAATTTGCATGATAATAAAAGCTTGTCGCGTAATTTGTAAATAATATTAAGTGCCAATTTAACTGATCTACTGATACTTATTATATTTTTAATTTTATTAAAGTAAGTAATTAAATATTAACAGATTATTAAGTCTCGCGACAAGCTTTTATTATAATGCAAATTGTATAATATATTGAGGTTATAACTTAATAGTTATAATTTTTAAGGGGTTTATTTTCTTCTTTTTAGTGTATTTAAATAAAAGCTTTTTTTCAAAAAGTTTTTTGCTTATAATTTATTTTTTGTTTTTTAGTTAAATCTATCTCTTAAGTCTGCTTGATTGTAGTGTGTTTTGTTTCAAGAATTTGTTAAAATCTGATTAACTTAATTTAAGTCTTTAAGAAATCATACTTAATTTTACGACTAAAAAATTAAATATCACTTAAAAAAAATGACCGGATTCAATCCAGCATTTTGTAATGCTCGGCTGGTTTTGACTTGACATAACACGACACGACACGACACGACACGACACGACACGACACGACACGACACGACACGACACGACACGACACGACACGACACGACACGACACGACACGACACGACACGACACGACACGACACGACACGACACGACACGACACGACACGACATGACACGACATGACTTTTCAATTTACTCTCAATGAGCCTTTTTGTTTGATACCCACATTGCAGAAGTGCTTTAAAAATAACTATATTCCCCTGTCTTGGATGAGCCGCCATATTGGATGTAGAATGACATTACATTCGTTTCCGAGTTATTCTCAATGAGCCCTTTCATTTGATACCCATATTGCAGTAGTACATTAAAAATAACTATATTCCCTTATCTTGAATGAGACGCCATATGGGATGTAGAATGACATTACATTCGTTTCCAAGTTACTCTCAATGAGCCCTTTTATTTGATACCCACATTGCAGAAGTGCTTTAAAAATAACTGTACCTCTATCTTGGATGAGCCGCCATATTGGATGTAGTATGACATTACATTTGTTTTTGAATTACTCTTAAAAAGCCCTTTCATTTAATATCCATATTATAGAACTGCATAGAAAATAACTATTTCGCCATCTTGGATTGTCGGCCATATTGGATTTAGAGTGATGTCACATACAATGTCATGCATTGTCATCCAAACTATACGTGTATGCAAAATTTCAGCTCGATCGGTTAAATATATCTACTTCAAAATTGAGTTCCAAAATTTCACCCGAACATACATACTTACATACATACAGAGCAAGTTAAATAAAAGCTTTTAAAAATGATCCAGTTATACTAATTTAATGTTCTAAAATTGATGAAATAAACTCTATAACACATAAATCACAACATCAAAGATACGTCTTATTTTAGGCGCTTGTGAAACTAGAAATTTGTAGATTTAATACATTAAATACAATAGAAATAATTAATAAATAAAGGTAACGACATCTTGAGGATCAACAATTAGTGATTTATGTAATTGGATCGCAATTGGGGCAGTGTGTCAACAGCTTAACAATAGTTTGCTCACTTCCCCATTCATCAAATAAAAAAATGTAAATCAAAAATTTCGAATAGTAATTTAATTGATTGCTTTTGTATTTGTTTCAAAGCGATTATAATTAATTAACATCAATCGAAAGAAGAATCGCACTAATATTATATCACAATAATTCACAACAAATCATTATCACATCGTACTACTTAAGCAGTAAGTGCTTTTTTGGATACTGAGACTTCGCTGTCCGTCACCAGGCTATCGTGATCCGCGATAGCTGGACATATAGAAATACTCAATCGTATTTCTACTTTAATCCGACTAATTTAATAAAATAGTTACATTTCGTGGACTACCATACAAGTATCTCCATTGTACGATACGAAATCCTTCGTGTGCAATTCCGACACAACAACAACGAAAAGTGTGTATTTATTTCAAAATTGTTTTATTTTAACAGCTCATATTTTTAGGTCACTGAAGCAACACGCGTCCGTAATCACCTAAAGCTATTTCTACAACTTCGGCCATTACGAAATCCGTATTTATGTCCCCACTTACACTAAGAACAAAAGTTGAAAGTTATGTATGAAGGATTACCATAATGGCTAATATAATATTTCAAGTCACAATTCGCGAGTTCCATCTCCTGTCTGATTATGCGTCGGCGTAGAAAATCGCTTCAGATTTATCTCCATTGGTCGAGTTCGGAGTTTATTCTGATAAATTATATTCCATTATTATCGCTCGGGAATATTTTACATTTGAGTGGCAACATCAACATGGATTTCCCTGACACCTGGCAACTTTCGTGCTTATCTGTAGGAAGTTTTAAGAACTCCTGAAAATTATTAAGATTAAGATTTTACTGAAAAAAAAATTGAGACTGAAGAAATCAATTTCAGTTTTTGGGGCCCCTTTTTTCTCTCCAAAAATATATACATCTAAGTCATCCAAGGGCCAATGCTTAGGACTAGTCAAGCAGCTGCACTTTAACGATGTTTTCAATTAATATAAGACAAGATAAAAATAAGTTTAAACTTATGACAATGTTTATTTCTTTAATAAAGAAAAAGCCGTATAAATTATATTATTATGTAATTCAAAAACAAACGATACACTTTGACGCGCATGCACCGCGTTCCGCACTCCGTGTAATGGGCCCGTTGTTTATTATATTTATGACTTTATCTCAGCGGGCCACGCCACCACTCTCGTACATCAGCTGACACAGACTATCATTCATATTAAAACTTGCTTATTTTTTAAACAAATACAATCTGTTAACGAGTTGTTAGTTTAGACTTTTGAGTACTTATTTAAATTATGTTAATGCATAAAGCTTGATACTTGAGTCGTCTATTTCAAAAGGTTGCGCCTAACGTATGCATAAAATAGAGTTTTATATTTACGTAATGAATTTTCATTATGTTTTTAACAATTATAGAAAAATGTTCGACTTTGACAATTTGGATTTTGATTTCAGACATTGTATCACCAGCTTATGATACTTTTTCAACAGATAGTCCAGTTCAATTCAAGACCAGCTCTATTTCCTTTGTCTTTACGACACAGTGCGACTAGCTTTAGTGCAGTCGTGGAGTCTAGCTCCAGAAGCCATTGCACGCAAGTTTAGAAATCCTTAGAATTTAGAGCATTGTATATTTGGAAAGTTTACCAGTAAAACTATTTACATATTGTTCACCAATTCGTTTATTTGTGAACAGTCGAATCGAAACCATTTTAATGATGTTCCGTGCGGAAACTTCGTTCACTTGGGCCTCTCAGAATATTGGTTTTCACTTGAAAGTTTTTTTGAAACATCTGCTGCCAAGAGGCAATATTTTCTTCATATGAATAGCGTGCTTTTATGTATTTTTAGGCTTCTCGTAACCATATTTCGTAACTTTTTTTACTCCATCCTGGATTTTAATAAAATATGGAACATAAAGTGTACAGAATCCTAATCGTACCTTAACTTAGTTTACTTTATTAAACAAACAGAAACATTTTTAAGTCTAGAATTGTATCTAACTAAGATATCACTAGGAACTAGCTACCTATTTTACCAATATTATCTCTTAATTAAAATTAACAAACTCTACGTCAAAGCTCAGCGGCACCACAATTCAAAACTGCAACACCTGGCTAAAATTAGGCCAGGGCCTGTAGACAAGTGGCAAAGCGCTAACGCTAACGCTAGCGCTACAAATAACAAAATGTATGCAATTTGACATAAGTCATCGCTTCGCTAGCGAATACTAATGTCAAATCCCATACATTTTGTAGCGCTAGCGTTAGCGTTAGCGTTTTGCCACTTGTCTACGGGGGCTGTTACATTACGCGATAATATGATGCTGCTGTTTAATTTTATCATTGTATATCCGAGTAATGAATAACGTTATCTGTTGCACGTCCGCCCACAGCCCGACACGTGTTGACGGGTGCAACGAAGGCTGTGTGGGCTAACCACAGACTAACGACTATCTGGATGGCTTATCTGTCTCTGACTACTCGGACTATTACTAACAAAGATAATATTTAAATTTACTTCACGTATAATTGTTCAAAGTTCGCTGTATCTATCATGTGATTTTTTTACTATGCAATAAACAAAGATAAGTAGACCTTGCATAGTAAATCGCTGTTTCAATCATAGACTTAATATAGCATTATAGGTTTATGGTTTCAATATTTTTAATAGTAATAGGGTGAATATTTAAGGGCCATTCAGACGGCCCATGTATGCTTCATACTCGAGTAATAGGAAAATCAAATTATTGATGTAACATAAAAAAAATATCAAAAATCCTAAAACAAAAGCATTTTCAAAGAAGAACAACGAAACTCTCCAATGACTAAGGTGTTTTGTAAAAAATTCGCTCTGATTTAAAAGGCCATGATAAATTGCTCATACCACTTAACTAGCCCTCTGTGCGGTCACTAGAAAAAGGCCACAGCAGTCCAGAACATTTGGCTCGCCCCAATTTGTCACACAATATGCGTCCGTGACGTCACCCAAAACACAATCGATGAACACTGAGCCGAACGGTTACGCACCACTGTAACCAAAATGACTCCTGAAATAAGTGCTATGTATACGGCCGAGTATAGTATAAGAAAGTTTACAATTTACACGAATACGTATAGAGTACAAGTAACAAAATGAAGGCAACCTGCATCCACCGGTGTATAAATTAAACCACCTTAAAAAAGTTTGATATTTTTATGACAACATGATTATTTTTACGCCTTTAACACGTGTACTCGTATGTATTCATAAATAATAATTACTAGAGATCGCCCAATGGTCGAAATTCGACCTTAGTTTCAACGACATTAGGACAACTACGTTTAATTTGTAAAAAAATATTGACTTTATCATATAGACTGGCCGTGTAAGCATTGTATAATAGTATCTAAGATTCAATAAAAAGAAACTATAATCCATTTTCAATTTGTCAACTTGTTGTCGACGGACTTCAACCATAAATAAAAGAGTATAATTCGTATGTATAGGCTTGTCACTCAAAAATCTGTAATCTTCTTGAGTGTGCGTATGTGTTTTTTTTTATTTGTTAAACAAAATGTATGATAAAAGCATAATTTTAAAATAATATTAGCTCCATGCACTCCTTCACCATATAAACTATAACTGTGCAAAATTTCATTCGCCTACGTTTCCGCATTTTCTGTCAAAAGGGATACAAAGTTTTTCGCTTGCGTATTAATATATAGATAGATTGCAATAACGCCCACCTCAATACTCTATTTCTGATGAGTTCAAAGAAGACTGTGTACAAAATACGCAGTATCTCGTATCCAAATATAGCTCTTTAGTCTTTAGTTCCGATATTGGATTCCCCTGCCCACGCCACGACTATTTGTGATAACGTCAAGCTCGTTATAAACAGTAAATAGACTTCTTTTAAAAGTACTATCTCAACCTCTGCATTTCTATTTAAAACTTAAATTTACAGGGTGTAACAAAACAAAGTGATAATACTTTAATTATACAGAGTGGCACATTTTTTCATTCATTGGTTCTATTTCGATTTTTTATTTACATCTAGATTACAATGACTTGAATCTTAGGATCCACATTTTTCTAGACGATATCTATCGTTGAGTGAAGCCTGTACCTAATCAGCTGGTAGAGTGTCCTTAATAAAAAATAAGTATTTTATTACAGAATACAGGTTCCAAATAAAGTGTTAACTATTATTTTTACCACTACCTACACACATGCCATACAACGAATTTGAAATTAAAAATAATAATATGTTTGGTCGAAACTATATAATATGCATGCAATCTACATATTTTAGTAAAATAAAAGTTTTGCTTTAGCTTTTAAGCTGTATTTACCTGCTGTAAAAAATGTATTTTGCAATTTTATGATATTTGAATGAAGGAATTTAATTTGTACGTTCGTCAGTGCTATTCCAGGAATTTCAGTTCAGAATAAATTAACGAATAATGGACATGGACAGTACGGTTCCGTACAGACCCGAAAGTTTCGCGGAAAAATGTGAGGTTCTCGAGGCATGAATTGATTTTCACCTAATAATACTAACCTTAAGCAAAACTAGCATTTTATTTTAATAATATTTAAAAACATATCCAATTATGGGACACAAAAGCTAGATTTCACACCAAGGCGCGTTGTACAATTCACTTTTTTACAAAAAACTCTTTCAGAAGGTTTTTTTTTTACTTTAGCATTTAGGAACCCGTAAAAATATTTATGGTGAACATTGTACAAATTATAATTATTACGAGAGAATTTTGACTACAAACGGTATCTCATAATATCAATAACTAATTACATAATCATTCAGCTGTAGTTAATGATGGTTCAGTGTACACAGTATTCAGTTAATTTGCATCTATTTTCTGTGCAATATCAGCATTCATTAGCGAATCCGGCGCCCCTGAGTCCTCAGACAGCAGTCAGCATCTAATTCAGCAGAGTGTCTGACAAGAATTCGCTTCATTCCACTGTTATGTATTATATACTATTAAAAAATTATATAAATTTTGTCTGTCTGTCTGTTACCTCGACTTCACGCCCAAACCGCCGAACTGATTTTGCTGTGATTTCTCTGTAGTCTGTACTTTCCAGTCTGGAAAGTACTTAATTACTTTTGATCCCGGAAAATGTACGGTTCCTGCGCGATAAACATTTTTTGGTGCAATGGATTGCGGGCGTTATCTAGTACGCAATATGTTTCACCAATAGAGAATCATTGGTGTTAATATTGCGTACTAGACGCGTACGCTTCTTTACGAAATAAGCAGGTCCATGAGACATATTATAATAACTGTTTTTAAGTCTTTTTAATGATGTTTTATGAAGAATTTCCAAAAAAATGTTTAATTACGACCTGGCGACTAAAGAAACTGAAATGTTTTAACAACACTACGCCTGAATTATATAAAGCGTTATGGAAATAATAATACAGGCCTCTAGTTAAGCCTCTATAACTCTTGACTCTCGGCGTCCAAAGACAAAGCTAAAAATATTAATAACAAAAATCTTTATTATTCTATCTTTGGCCTCGGAATCTGTTCTAGGCTCGTTTCAATTTCATCAAAGGAATTCTTTCTCTTGAGCTCCGATGTTGAAACTATTCCTTTGTAAACATTATTTATACTATAATTAAATGTTCTATATTTAGTTACTTAAAGAACAATAATTTTAGTCTACATTATGAGAACATTTTATGTTTATATTAGTACTGTAGATTACAATTAAAAACGTGAGTGAAAGAACATGATAACAGTAAAAAAATGGCGTTTTTGCATATATTTTATACTTGGGAGAGCCATGCTTCGACACGAATGGGCCAGCTCGACCGGAGAAATGCCACGTTCTCACAGAAAACCGGCGTGAAACAGCGCCTGCGCTGTGTTTCGCCGAGTGAGTGAGTTTACCGGAGGCCCAATCCCCTACCCTATTCCCTTCCCTACCCTCCCCTATTCCCTTCCCTTCCCATCCCTCCCCTTCCCTATTACCCTATTCCCTCTTAAAATACCGGCAACGCACCTGCAGCTCTTCTGATGCTGCGAGTGTCCATGGGCGACGGAAGTTGCTTTCCATCAGGTGACCCGTTTGCTCGTTTGCCCCCTTATTTCATTAAAAAAATATTTGGTAGCTTTAGGGTTGGAAAAATGATTTGAAATAATAAAACTGTGAATTTTATGTGTAGCCAGATATATTAGCCAGGTGATGAAGTATCTACTTCTTATAAATAAGTAAAAATACTAACTTATCTAAGTTACACGGTTTGTTCAAATTATAAGAAAAAGAATTGAATTTACAAATTTCGTAATAATTATGTCCTTATCCACTGGTGAAGTTAAGGAGTAAAAGGACTGAAACACTTGGTGTATTTTGTCCCCGTCAAGTTGCGCCCTCGTTCAAGAAATTTCTAAAATTTACCTTCTTCATCTGATAAAGCAAGATTCAAATATAATTTTTTCTGTCTCAATAAATGATCATGTATAAAATGTAATGTATTAAAACACACTAATCCGAAGTACACAACTTTATATAATTGGTTGCTGTTAAGCATTTATGTGTACTAACCTAGAAAAAATGTTATTGGATAACGAATGCAAGACTGCAGTTCTAAATGATCTGAAGAACATGACTGCATTCATAACTTAATACGTAATTTTTAGGGTTCTGTACCTAAAGGGTAAAAACGGGACCCTATTACTAAGACTTCGTTGTCTGTCCGTCTGTCTGTCTGTCTGTCAGTCTCCAGGCTGTAACTCATGAACGGCTATAGCTAGACTTCTGAAATTTTCACAGATTATATACATCCGTTGCCGCTATAACAACAAATTCTAAAAATAAAATAAAATTAATATTTAAGGGGGGCTCCCATACAAGAAACGTGATTTATGGCCTTTTTAGCTCGTAATCAATAATGGTAACAGCTAGACACTTGAAATTTTCACAAAAAAAGCTTAATTATATTGTTACTTTAATAATTAATAATAAAATTAAATAAAAATAAATATTTAAAGGGGGCTCTCATACAAAAAACACAATTTTCTACTTTCGCTCTATACCGGTACGGAACCCTTCGTACGCGAGTCCGACTCGCCCTTGGCCGATTTTTTTGTAGGATGATACACAAGTGCATTAACAGCGTCCAATTATAACTACATTATACGACTACTATATTCTGTATTCCTACAACCCCACAAACAGTCGCCGAGTGAATCACTTTCAAAGCAAAACGCCGCAAATATAATTGAATTCTGTACTGAACTAGATTATATTGTGTAGTTCGCTGATAACATTCAGTTCATTAGTTTACTGAATCATGAGGTCTATCACTAATTATTATAATTAATGATATGAAATTTGCGACGTATTTGGTAATGAATATTCAAACCAGTATCCACCCATACTAATATCATTAATGCGAAAATATGACATGTACATTTTTACGAATCTTGATAAAAATATTAGGGGTACTTGGAATCCCTGGAAAGGATATTTTTTATAACGACAAAATGTACGCTTCCCGCGCGTAATACGCATTTCGTTATCACGAATAAGGCTTATGTGAGTAAAACCTAGCATATTCTACCTCTAATAGTGGTTGTAACGTAAGTTTTAATTATAAGACTTTAAATATCTAAGGGCGAGAGTAATTTGTGAGTCGCAGAAATTCTGCTGCATTCAGTTTCATACAGAAGTCTTGTTAGATTCACACGGGCGTAATTTTGTGAGTCATGATTTGTATGAAAAGATATTTACGCGACCGAAATTCTGCGACTCACAACTCACAAATTACGCTCGTTTGGGTTCATCCTAATTGTGTTTATATTTTTACGTCAGCTTTTAGGAACATCACTTTTCTAGTAGCTTTAAGAGGATATCATCACATTCTGTAAGTTTTTTGTTCCTTTGTAAAGGGAAAAAATATAACCAAAGTACCGGATGATATTGGCAACGTGTAGGATCTTCTGAGCCTCGGGATGAGGTGTTATATATCTATATGTCACGTTACAGGCGGTTCCAAGATAACATTGTTTTATACAATAACAATGACAAGTCATACAATTCTACTGAAATTATTGTGTGCCAAAATATTCTCGCTACTTTGCAGGCTCAAAAACTTTGAGATCTTTTGATTTTTTACACAACATTATTACAAAATACATTTTGTAATTTTGTAATAATATTGTATCGAAAACTTTTTGCTATTGAATGTTCCTATAAAATCAGTCCAATCGTTTTAAGATTATTAAAATAGTTGGACATGCAGGCAATTCACAGCTAAGATATTTAAAAATGAAATAAGGTTAAATTTAGACTTCACAATAAAGTTGTGCCACAGTAATATTACTATATGACCACTATGTTATGTTCAGATAAACATCATACACACGCGTGAGGCCGGTAGCGGCCCTGACCAACATACGCGATATTTGACACCCGTTACGAATGCACGCTACGTACATACATACATACATACATTCATTACACCTCCTACCGCTAATATAGAGAAACAATCATGGGATTATAGTTAATTGGCGATATACGATGGCGTTGGCAGGCAGACTTAACCTAGAATGACATTAAGGGTCAATTCAGACCGCAACGCGACGAGGCGAGGCGAGGCGCGGCGTGGCATGAATTTGTACGGATTTGGGCGCTTGTGCACTACACGGAATTTTACCGTCCGGCGTTCATAACTTTCACGTTTGCCATATAAACAAGGTAGGAAATCAAGATGCTGCGCCGCGCCTGATGGTAAAATTCCATGTAGTGCACAAACGCCCTTTGACAGATTTCAATTGCGTGAGGCGTCTTACGAATCTGTCAAATCCATATAAATAAATTTATAAATGCATCTACGCGTCGCGTTGCGGTCTCAATCAACCCTTATACTCGATTTACACTCGCGCGCGAGCCACGAGGCGAGCCGCGAGACGCGCCGCGAGCCCTGAGTGTAAACTCGAGCTCGCGGCTCGTCTCGCGGCGCGGCTCGCGTCGGGAGCGGTTTCCAAAGGTCGTATCAGAACGATCAGCGACTATGGAGTTTCAGTTGATCATAAAAGAAAATCATTAAAATTAGAACCACTTGGATCAATTTTTAAAAGTAATGAGCCTATGCGTTGCGTCTTGTGCCGTGTTATCCACCTTACAATCACGGTCGGCCCTCGACTTAAATATAAATGGGAGAAACCATTCACTCGGAAAATGTCAGATATAGAGATTTATTTTGTACGAGTGAGTTTTTCACTGGAATACTACGTGAATAGAATAACTAACGTGCTCTATAAATTTTTATAGAGTTTTTAACGAACGCTAACATTAATAGAGCTTTAATTTTTATGAATTTTTAGTACAGTTTATTTGAACTGTAAGTTTCAAGTAAAGTGAAGGAATACATTTTAAATTATTTTTGAAAAACATCACCTGGCTAAGCTTCAACAATATTTTACAATGATAAAGCACAATATTTCGTTTCCGATCAAATGTCGAATGATTTTAATAGAAATCGGTTGTGTATTTTGTTGAAAAGTCTTACTGATTAGTAAATATATTGAAATATTTTAAAAATATTATGTTTTATTAATGTTATTACATATGCATTTCCACCCACAACCTACGGTACAATCAATATCATTAACAACATATTTTATTCTCCTTTTACATAGTATTTTGATCATTCTTATAATATTTCAAACATTTTTAGATCATATAATACGACAAATAATATTTATAAAGTCGATCACTACTTCAGTACTGAAGTTGGACTATACATTACAGAATGTCGTAGACGCTCTACGCCGTAGCTCGCAGCTCTACGTCTGCTACGAGACGCTACGTAGCCCATCGTATGTCACACGACGGAGTAGTTAGAATAAAATGTATGTTTTTGTTATCGAAATAGAATACAGTATTTATTATAATCTTCTTTGTCGCTTTCTAGCTTTAAGTTTTTGCTAGTAAATAAGATTTTTTTATTTTACCGTTTTTATCTCTACGTGTCTGCTGATAGAAATAAACCTATTGAATACAACTTTCTTAGAATGATATTAGATAGTTTCATCAGAAAACCAAATGGTACACGAAAAAATAGAAAATTATTGCAGCTACTTATTTTTGTGTTTCACCATGTTACACTTCAAATTATCAAATTACAAATCTTTCCTTTTATAATAAGCTAAGTTCCGACAAAAACAATGGAATGAGATAAATTTGACGGAGCTATTTGAGTGGGTTTGAGCGGAAGAAATTATTAATTAAACGAATTATATCCAGGTGGAAATATTTGAAGACATGAGAGGATAAAGTTGGTAACTAAAAATTAGAAAACTGTAGTTTTTATATTAATGATGGTTAGGGACCAGGGAAATGATTTAAAATTAAAAATAATTGAATATAGAATCTGTGGCTCAGTTGGTGGGCTGTTGGTAGCTCAAGCCGGGGGTCACGCGTATATATATATACGGGTATATAATATATTGTTACGTTCTAGGGTTCGAAGGATTTGGAGAGAAACACCTGCTGACTCTCTTGTAGACTTTATTCACTAAGTCCAACACTAAGCACTAGGTCCAAACACAATCACTAGGTCTAATCACTGACCACTTTCACTGTCCAAGGTCGTAGCCAAGTCGTTCACTAGAATCACTTTTTGATCACTTGTTTTCACCCCGAAGTCGCCTTGATGATAGCTCGTATCGAACTGAATTATCAGCCCGACTGTCTGCGACTATTTATACGGGCCGGATCGAATCTCAGAATATTCCGGATTCCTGTCTAACCCGATTTGCGTAAACAAGTGTTAGACTTTTCTAGAGAGTACGCGCAGGTACTGCACACATACACCTAACGCCATCTAGTATTGAGTAGGGGATTTATGTTGTTGATTTATGCTGCGAGTGTCCATGTTCCGTCGCCCATGGACACTCGCAGCATCAGAAGAGCTGCAGGTGCGTTGCCGGCCTTTTAAGAGAGAACAGGGTAATTGGGTAGGGATGGGAAGGGAAGGGAATAGGGGAGGGTAGGGAAGGGACTAGAGTAGGGGATTGGGCCTCCGGACTTAGCACAGAGTCAGACTGACGTGGTGTGAAGCGTCCTTAAAAGCAATATACAATAGCAATATAGTATAGCGTATAGTTAGATATATTTGGTAGATGATGAAGTAAATTACAAGATTTGTTCAAGTTATAAGAGAAAAAATAAGTAATTGCTCTTATGTTGTTAAATGTTAGTTACCTACTTCATTCACTCTTGTCTTAAATTATATCCAGGTGGAAATATTTAATAACGAAGCCTGAAGGCTCTATGTATAATGTCGGTAGACATACCTTAATCATGCTTGGCCGTAGTAATGGCTGCCTACATTTTTAATTATACTTCGTTGAAAACTGTGTAAGATTTGAAAGCAAGCGAATAATTTAATAACGCTTGTCGTATGTTAGGATGTTAGTAAAATATGACTCCTAGGCATTTGATTATTTATGTCTGTAAAAATTAAGAATGAATATTTTCTTTTACATCCAATTCCTATAAGTCTTACAAAACAATAAATACACGCAAAGTCTATAAGTTGTTATAGCATACAATTTCGGTATTTTGGTCATGAAAAAATGATAAACAATCTATTATATTATGTATCAATTTTTTTAATAGCAGTAATCGTTATAATATATACATAGATTAGAGCTATAATAGCTTATTAAGGCGAAGGTACTTTGAGAGAAATTGACGCGACATAACCCAGATATATATTTAATAGAAAATAACGTAGATGCCTACCCTCACCTGGATAAGAATTAATTTCTCAGATGCCGTATTAGAATTCGTGAGTGGTTCGACATAATGCAGTAGGTTCGGCAATAAAAAGGAATTGATCTCGTACTAACCGGCAACCACGCCGGTGTGGGCAGTAAATAACGAAATTTTGCACGTGCTTAAATCCCCTTTACGGTCGAATTAACATAAAACGACCATTACAATCATCCATCTTCGAAGGTAACATACTTTTAAAGACACAATTATTATCAAATGTGCCGTTAAGGTGCTCCCTCACCGGCAGCATTCGCTTGTAATGTAACGTAACGTTACAGAGTCGAGCATTACATTAGTGACTAGTGAGGGAGAACAATGCGCATCTTGTAATGATACAATGTGTAATATATTGAAACAACTTATAATGGTGCGCTATATATAAAATTGCTCCACTCCAGTCAATTCTCACCAACTTTGACGTCACGACTACTTCAAGCAATTTGCTGCAATAAGCAGCAATATTGTGCAATACTATTTTGAGTGATGTGGCCATCGAATATTTGAGCGATATGAAATAAATTGCTCCATATTATTGCTCCACTAATTTCTCCATCGCTCCATTCGTGTCGCCGAGAAATTATTGCCGTAATTATTGCACATCTTAACATCAATACTGCGTGACAGTGAATTCAACTTGCTGTGGAATGCTCAAAGTCGAATCTATAAGTTAACATTACACGCGAATGCTCGTCAGTCAGGAAGGTAGTATTGTAATGTAATGCTATAATGTTACATTACACGCAGATGCTCCCGGCGAGGGAGCACCTTTAGAGATCCGTACTAAAAATAAGTGTGTCTGTTACCGCTTCGTGAGTAAACCGCTGAACAGATTGTGGTGAAATTCAACACGAAGAGTTTAAGCACTAATACGTGTACGATTTTAACTAGTATAATATTATTAAGTAACCATGTAAGGGTTGCTTCAGGCCGCATCGCAACGTGTAGATGCATTTCTAAATTTATATGGATCGCAAGACGTCTCACGCAATTGAAATCTGTCAAATCGTCGCGTTGCGGTCTGAATAAACCCTTAGGTATCGCCCGGCATGAGTACAAGTAAGTAGTAATTTCCAGAAAAACTATAATTTTCGTGACTTTAGAAGTTTTGCTTTCAAATTCGGCGGTGCAAAAAAGCAAGTTGCAATAGTTGCTGAGCTTAATTAATGCAGACAAATATTTAAATTTTGTTTAGGTAACTTCTAGCTTTCGCAATTTTTGCATGTTTCTCAATATATAACATTTCATCGTCCACCGCAGCTTCAGAAAAGTATAATTTCCAATTGTAGAAAAACGGAATAACTAAATATAAACCAGGTACAGCACCTTTGCATACACCTTTTTCTTTAAGAATCCATACTTTCATACTTTACTAATATTATAAACGCGAAAGTGTGTCTGCCTTCACGCACAAACCGCTGAACTGATTTTGCTGAAATTTGGTATGAAGATACTTTAAGTCCCGGGAAAGGGCATAGAATACTTTTTATCCCAGAAACATGTACGGTTCCCGAAGGATAAACGGATTTTGGCGCAACGGAGTTGCGGGTCTCATCTAATTGTACTATAGTCACAAAGTATTAGGTATATCAAAAGTATAAAGTCACAACACTGTCGTAATTTTAAAAATTAATATCAACATCTAGACTCAGCACGGCACGGCTCAGCATGGGGTTGCGTGGGGTAGCGCGGGGCGCGTGGGGTCATATCTGACAAAATATGTTTCAACCTAGTTTCAGCTTAATTATTCCGTACATCGGGGACGGCCGACGCCCGCGCCTGTGGTCGCCGGACCGACATTTTAATAACGACACTCTTTTTGTTGAAAATATGCATGATTTTCATCAAATGAAAATGTCAGATTGTCGCAGCTTTTAAATACACCATTAAAATATACAAGTGCTCAGAACTGAGAAGTCGCATTTGCTATATTAAATACTATGAATAATAAAAACTAAAACCTATTATTCGTAGATGAAATAGCAGAAAGAATTAAAAATAACTCAAAGAACATAAGCAGACGGCATTATAATTTTACGATAAAGTTCTTAAATGAAAAAAAAAATACACAATACCAATAATTATTCATCTATGCACTAGCACAGTATAGCAATATTAGTATATGTCATATTGCTATACTGTGGCACTAGTTGACGCCCGCAACTTCGTTGCGCCAAATTAGTATATCGCGCAAAAACCGTAAATTTTTTCGGGATAAAAAGTCCTATCCTATGTCCTTTCCCGGGACTCAATGTATCTCTATGCCAAATTTCAGCAAAATCGGTGAAGCGGATTGGGCGTGACGAGGTAACAGACAGACAGACACACTATTATCCTTTTTAATATTATAAATACGAATGTGTCTGTCTGTCTGTTGTCCTTCATTTTATCTGGTTTGCCCAGGGTTGTTGACCTTGGGCAACCCAGATAAATTATTGATGGAGCCCTGATTACGACACGTCAATAACCAAAGTACTGAGTTCTAATGCAACCCGTAGGATTAAATTTAGGACCAGCCCTTCGCATATATAACACTTGTAGTATTAGAGTGTTAAATTTAAAGAATTAGGAAATATTGGGAATAGGGTCGTGGTTCGTCGTTCTCAAAATGTGACCTTGTTGTACCTATGGGTACTTTACTTTCCTGAAGGCTGTAGGAATATTTAAGACTTGAGTGCAGGTGGAGAGGTTCCGATAGGTAGGTTGTAGATCTAAGGTAGGTTGCAAGTAGGCTGGATGCAGGCAGGTAGGGCTCACGTAGGCTGGTTGTAGGCAGGTAGATTGCAGGCAGGTAGGTAGCCCGGAGAGGAGAGCTCGTAGAAATTTACCCGTCGCGGTGATCCCCAAGTGGCGAAATAATAAAATTAATATTTAAAAAAAACTATAATAATGGCAAAAGAAAAATTAATTAGTTTTCAGTAACTCGTCTGGTCTCGCCTCAGCTCGCAGAAGAAATATCATGTCACATATATACCTCATTGGTATGTTTTATAGACAACATACAAAATGGTTACACGCAGACCTAAGCCTCAATTAGACCCTGCATGGGACCATCGCTAATAATTAATATATACTGTTATTTCATAAATATACAGAACAAGAGAGAGAGAAATAACTTAAATAGTAATTTAAGCCATGATTAGTATCAACTAACACTTGCCCAATTGGGCCTAATTATATAAGTACATAATTACTCATTACATTTTGAAATACCAAATATTCTTATACTTGTTGATCGCAGAAAACGATGTTATTTATTTAGTCACCAACAACAATGGTGATTTAGAGAACCGAAAGCCTAGACTGAATAGGGCACGAAGGTCTGGCAAGAAGGTCTACTGATCTATTTTTCTTGTTTATTAAATTCTAAAAATCACCTATATGATATATTATATAAAGGTAATTAATGAGTGTCTCACTGTCCACTACACAATACATGAGTTTATATTATGTATATTAAAAACAAAAGCAATATATAAGCGAATAACAATATTACAACAATAAATGAAACTTAATAAATGTATCATGCTTCATTCATTGTTATATTCTTAAGAAGTTGAGGTTAAAGATGTATAAAACGACGATTACACTAAAGCAGTGGTCCCCAACCTTTTTTCATACGCGCCACAAACATGTTTTGGTCTTGGTGTCGCGGACCGCAACAAATTTTTTAGGGTGAAAAAATAACGTTTTTCAAAATTAACGATGTAAAAGTGAAAAAAAATTACTATTTTCACGACGACTTTACATTATTTTGCCGGTAGGCGCAAATTTCAAAATTGTTTAAAACACTAAAGAGTAATCGTTTGTTCGATCTCTTCTTGCCTAAAGTGTCTATTTCGCAATTAAGCTAAAATAGTACACAATTAGAAGTTTAGAGTTTAGAGTTTAGATGAGGTATTTTTAAAAGTAAAATTTGAAATGTAAAAACTTTTAATGGGATTTGATGAACGAAACGCGGCTAATATAAATTTCTTCAAAGCAATTTTTCAAGTCACGGCCCTTAATTTTTCTGTATTTGTTAGGAAAATGTAATTTGTTTACGTTTCCCAGCTCGAGACGCTCACCTGTCTCATCGAATTTCCCAGTAAGTGGAGAATCATTAGGATATCAAGAACTTAAATTGTATTTCATTTTTAAAATGAACATCACAATATCCTAAATATAGACTTTACAAGATTGTTATTAAAATATATATTATTATACCTACTTTCTAAGTAAACATAATAATCATAATATCAGAGTTTTTATTAAAAACACAAAATGAATTATATTCTATCTCATAAATTCTTAAGACCAATTATCGTGTTCTTTAAACAAGTAATTTTGAAATTATCTTAGTTTGTTTTTATGCTAAGCAGGATTTCGCAGGCCAACTTGTGAGGTAACGCGCGGTCATAAATTACCAGGAAACGGCCCAAGTTTGGCCTTAATGCCCGATCGCACAGATTAAACGCCGGCCAAACTTGGCCTGACAGTCAATGGCAAAAAATAAGTCACGTCCGAAGGTTCGGGCCAGGGAAAACATTAAAGGAATCGTAACACGTGCAAGCGGTGGTGGGACAAGAATATACGACGTAAGTAATCCATTGAATAATCTCAGATCTCTTTCTTCTTTAGGCGTTTTAACATAATATAGGACGATAGGATTAACACAAGGCGAAACGCCTCGTAGCATAATTATTTCAAAACAATAAACAAAAAAAAATTTTTCTAAATGACAAGGAAGACGAAAAGAAAGTTCTATGAAATTCAAAATTACACTATTTTTATAGTGCAATTTTGAATTTCGCCGGAAAACTTCATGATTTCACATTGGTTGAACAAATATTAAAATATCTATCAGGCGAAAGGGAAGTGTAATACGCGTTAAAGTGCTATCAAGGCTGATCGATGATGGGAGTGATGGATGACTTTTGAACATATATTTTTCGCTACTCATAGTCGTCTTTTATTAACAGATCACTGTCATCAATTACGAAAAATATGAGCGGCTACTTCGTTAATTACAACCTGGGGGTGTGCCAAAATCTTTTCGTTTTTTCCTCGTTATAGAATCGCCGATGAAAATGTATAGAATTGACATAAGCGTTCGTTGTCGTTCGACTCGTCTTATGTCAATTCCATACATTTTGACCGGCGATTCTATAACGAAGCGAAAACGAAAAGATTTTGGCACACCCCCAGGTTGTTATTAACGAAGTAGCCGCTCATATATTTCGTAATTGATGACAGTGATCTGTTAATAAAAGACGGCTTTGAGTAGCGAAAAATATATGCATGACGTTCGACTCGTCTTATGTCAATTCCATACATTTTGACCGGCGATTCTATAACGAAGCGAAAACGAAAAAGTTTCGGCTAAATGACCCTGTTACCTCCCCAACCGAATAATTATTTGAATGTGAGTTTGATGCGGTTTGTTTACGAAAAAAGAAATGACTACTAAAAATTTGTCACACTTTAATTGCATGGCGATTGGTGAATGACAACGAAACTAAATTCTATGAGCTGTAAAGTTAAAACATAAAGGAAAACTCCCGATAGAGTGCGAATATTTTACAATAATAAAAATTACCGGCGTAAACATAAGACAATACATAATACGTTCAAAAGTAATACCGGTACATAAAGGTTTTTAAAATTATGTAATCACAAAATATGTAACACTTACTATTGATTCTTGAATACAGAAACCTCGATGCAGTGATTAGAATTCTGAAACAGAAATAAAAATGTTATTAGAAATATTAATTTTGTAATGTAATGAAATAGGAGTTGTAGCTGGATGAGTTGCGTAATTATTATAACCATACTATATTGTTTATATTACAAATTAACTCTATATTTAAATAAACCTAATTCGAAATAGTTTAAACTCCATTTCCAGAGCAAATCGGAATTCACTGCGAAAGGAAGTCACGTCATCAAAATGTGTTGCGCTGACTCGAAGCGAAAATAAATTGGCCCCAGTGAAATAAGTTAATAATTTGTTATTAAATATTTCAGCGCCTGATTACATTTCAAGGCCGTTAAGCAATTCGGGTGTCGATTATGAATCCTATCATCAAATCTCAATCAAATTAAAATGGACGGGAAATTACGTTTTCCATTTCAAAACTGTTTAGGAATATCGGTTTCGCGTCCGATTTTCGCGTGTTCGGTTTTTCCAAAATATACCAGGATTTTTCCGGTTGTATTTTTACTTTTTATTTGCTTTCGTATGATCGTAAAGGAAGTACGCACCCAAAATATTTCTGATTAAGGGGGCGACTAACCCTAAAGTGTCGATTTTATAATTCATTTTTATACTTGAAAATAAGCCCCGAATTGTTTCATTTTCTAAAATTAGATACTACATATATTATACATACATATATTATACAACAGATATTTCCAAGAATTCGATCTGAGCAAAAACACATTAAAATTTTCTCGATAAAAAAAAATCACAAAGATGCATCTAATTTTCACGAATTTTTCATTTATTGCCATAACCGTGCATTGAACTAAGTTAATATTTTAACACATTGTATAATATTCTATCATTGAGAGATCGACCTAGCGGATTTTTAAAATGTTGTATATTTATCGAGTTATCGAGAAAAAACTAATTTGGCGATGAATCCGCGTCGTCCTTTTTCACCTGGCATATTGAAGACGGGCGTGAGTGTGAAGAGAGAAGGACGATGTTTGATTTTTTGGGTTAGTCGCCCTCTTAATGATAACTAGCTGTTTGACCGGCATAATATAAACATAAAAATGGAAAATGCCCTACAAACTAAACGAGATTATGAGATATTATAATTTGATTCAAATTAACCTCATTTCCGACCTTAATAATACTGACGAAGCATTCAGAAACCTTATCCTTCCAGTCCATTAAAGGTATGAACTGTTTAATTAATGAATTGAACCATCTGAGAACTCTACAGTCTACAGTATATATACACAGTTATATTAGAACTAGCTGTCCCGGCAAATGTTGTTTTGCCTTAAAAAGTATTTCGCCTATATTATTTTATTGAAGTGATTAAATAAGTATGGCACCATGGCAACGTCCATCGCTATCCCGTCGCACAAAACATGGTCGCCGTCAGTCTCGAGTTGTAATAATTTACTGTTATTTATTTAACAAATGCACTTATCAATTATAAAATTAAGTACCCAGTAGCCGATTCTCATACCTGCTGAATATGCATATAAAATTTGGTAAAAATCAGTAAAGCCGTTTCGGAGGAGTACGGGAACTAACATTGTGACACGAGAATTTTATATATAAGATATAAAATATATTAACGCGTACACTTAACAATAAACTATCCTAAGTAATATGTCCATCTACATCGGTTCTGCCATTTAAGCGTAAAGAAGTAACAGACAGACCGACATACTTATGCTTTTTTTAATGTTAGTAAGGATATAAAGCCTAGCTGCTCTTTATACTAGACCGTCAGAATCACACAATATGTTCACGGCGTGATTTAATATATTTTGCATTAAACGCGTCGCATATTATCTGTTTGTTGGGCAAGTTTACTCGTAATTTTAAAGGGCTGCAAAAATACTCTATACATTTATATTGTGGTTACACTGTATTATACAAGTACCCTGTAATACTCCTAAATCCTAATACAGTCCACAGCTGTGAGCTTACGGGATAAGACGTGCTCAAGCAATTATTCATCTCAGTTGTAACTCGGAGGCTGCAGCTTACAGTTATTAGACGCCTCTAATATTGAATTTATGCACTAATCTAGGCACTATGTGTATACAGAGCAACACAATTGTTAGAAATGTACACATAACTAGCTTTTCCTCGCGGCCTTCCCTAAAACTATCTCGATGGCTTTTCAGTTTTGACCAACAGCAAAAGATTAAGAAAGATTTCTTGTCGCTTTAATTAGTTTTGCATTGGAATAGGACCAAGTGACAATGGAGTTTGACTTAGATGTGTAAATTATTGACAACCTCTGTGGCTCAGTGGTGAGCGAGTTGGTAGCTCAAGCCGGGGGTCGCGGGTTCGAATCCCGAAGACGGAACAAAAAGTTTTCAGTGTTCCCGGGTCTGGATGTGTATTAAATATGTGTATGATATAATAAAAATCTTAAATATATGTATAGTACAAAAATATTAAATATATTTCCGTTGTCTGGTACCTGTAACACAAGTCCTTTAGGTACTTAGCACGGGGCCAGACTGACGTGGAGTGAAGCGTCCATAGATATTATTATTATTATTATATTCAACAGCATAGTGCGGTCCTTCTACTACAGCATCTTAGGTACGACTTGGAACTTAATGTAACATGTATAATTTAGAGATAATAAACTGTTGGCACATTTAAACACTAATGGTCTTACTACAAATGATTTTTAAACATCTATTGAACAGTTGTTTTGTGACCATCATGTACTGATTTTTTTTTTATCAACTGTTCAACAGGTGTTTAAATCTTTTGTAGTAAAACCGTAAGATTCTTATTCAAAATTAAATTCACTTTCCTTTTTTCTAACGTATCACACAAGGACAAAACATTTGGTAGAATACATACATACATTACACACAATTAACTGTTTATTACATAATAGTAACTAGGTACCCGCAACTCCGTTGCGCCAAAATTAATTTATCGCGCGGAAACCGTACATTTTTGTGGGATAAAAGTATCCTATGTCCATTCCCGGGACTCAAAGAATCTGTATACCAAACAGCTAATTCGGTTTGGGCGTGAAGAGTTAAGAGACAGACAGACACACTTCGCATTTATATAATAAAAAAATTATATAATAAAAAATATTAAGGGCCTGTTTCACCACTTTCTGATAAAGTGCCGATTAGGCTATCCACAACTTTTTTGACGAATTCTCCATACTTTATCTATCAAGTATGAATATATAAATATGGATAGCCTATCCAGCACTTATCAGGAAGTGGTGTAACAGGCCCTTAGTACGGATGGCGTACAAATGGTACGTTATGTCGAATGCTTATCGGCGAACCATGGGACACGACATTTCATACAAATTACAATACATAATACATGTTTCAATCATGTAACGAGTAGGTACAGCGAGACCGTGTTGTGGATATTGTTTTTATTCCCCTTACACACGAATCAGTGAAACGAAAGCTTACACGATTCGATAATTCCGATGAAGGCCTAATGCAAAGATGCTCCGGCTTTATCCGATTTATTTTTATCAATAACATTAATATTTATGGGTACATTTACGAGGTAGAAATAACAAAACCACAGATAATTTAATTTTCTATAATATATGACTCCATTACAAACAGTATATTATCAGGAGGAAATCAGTGTAGCGGTAGTGGTAGCGGGCTAGTTGAATATAAGCATATTAAAGAAATAGGCAAACTCGAAGGAGTTTCTCAGAAGCAATGGGGAACTGAGTACAACGCGCAGTTAAATACGCACTTCAGAACCAAGTTTGGCAAAGTATGGAATGCAACGATTAATGAAAACTATAATCATTGTCATACGGTCAATTACTTTAATTAATATACTCACAGGAACGTATAAAATATCATATTAAATACATTTAAGAGGTACCCTAAGCCATATAAATCATATTATGAAAATATGTTTTTATGTCAATGATGATAATCAACGATTTAACTTAATAATAGCATATTACAAAGAAAAATTAAGTAATGTCCATTAGTAATAGTAGGAGTTTAAACGGCTGGCTTTTACGGTTATTGTGCCACACGCCCGACTAAATGCTCACAAATCGATAGCCCAATAGCCGGGCTGTGTCAACATGCATCCATACAATAAATGTCAGGCCTCGCCACAGAATTTATATTGTGAACCATATAGTGCCACAATATAAAACATATATTATACAACTCGACTATCTTCTTTCAAACAAACGAGTCTTACTGCCGCACTCAAAGACGAATATTAATTACTTACTTAATTATAATTAAATGAAGATTTTGACATTACACATTTTCTGTCAAAGTCTTCATTACATTAAAGTTTAATGATTATTTAAATGTCCTTGGTGCGGCCGTTACACGAGCGTGATACACTGCATCGCGTACTCTCTAATGTTATCTGAAATCACGTCCATGTGTGTGTAATGTGCATCCTCTTTGGGCGGTCTAGTCTGAATATGTTCTACTGTATGTACAATACTGTAATAGTGTGGAATGGAACGCATTCACTGAGGTATAAACTCGGATAGAAGATTAAAAGCGGATAGCTCTTTCAATGCATTTTATATTCTATAAGGACAAAAGAGTAATGAAAATATAGATACAAATAAATAAAAAAGTTTCCACTTGTTACTGTGTACTTTTGCTAAATGTATATCAAAGAAACGCTTTGCTTTACTAAAAAGCAATATATTTTTATTGTTACTCTATGATCGATCCGGGTAACCTCTGAAGTGGCTGAATAGGGAATATCGGGTCGGAACAGAGGGCACTACTAGCGCATACAGTAAATAATCTGACTAAAATCTGACATGTTGCATACGTCATAACAGAAAATTGACAAATACGTTTTTAAACGCGGTACAAAAGTTCTGTGCTGGTACTGCTCTAGCGTGAAAATATTGTAATAATATTATGTCCTATTAACTAATTATTTTTGACAAAGCTTCACTGACAAATAGTTTATTTATAGATAACTAAGTAAAAGCCTTTTTTCCAATCATGTAAATACAGCTTTTCTCCTTATTCGAACACTCCGTTTCCTTATGGTTTCCAAGTATAACAACAAAATTATATTCCCATGAAATGTCAAACAAACGTATAAAAAGATTATTTATAATATTATGAGAATACTTTTTTGCTGTTTTAAATTTTTGTACTTTATTGTGGTCATTATTAAATTATTTACAGCCTCAAAAACAGGTGGACCAAAATATACGAAATTATTAAAACAATAGGTCCACCTGGTAATTATCAACAAGATAACGCATAATTCATAACACAGGTAAATACGATTTAAACTTAATCTCTATACCGTATACAAAATTGTATGAAAAGGTTCAGCTGGCCGTTAATTTTGTTTAAACAAAGAACTCATTGTACATGTGGAAACTCGCGGAAACAAACATTTCGGCGAATAATAATTAAATTACGCAAATAATTTCACGTTCGAATGGTCACTGAACACGTCATAACCGACCGACGCGGCGACGTGACACTCTACTAGCGTGCAGCGTGACAATACGATTTATATTGAGGTCATAAAAGTACATCTGGCCGTATACACACGTTTTCCGTATTCGAGTTCGTAATGTGGAATTACGATTTGGAATTCCGTGAGACTAGCGGAAAAATTAACAAAAAAGTTAATTTTTTAACGTCGATCGCGCCGGCTAGCGCTTGAAACGTCATACGTGATGATTTCATTCCGTTCGGAAAATTTCCGAACAAGTTTTCCATATTCGGAAATCCGAATGCATGAAATTAGTAGAAAATATAATATTAACTGGCTCTTTTTCCGAACGGAACGAATTCCGCACGTACTATTCAAATGAAAGCCGGCGCGGGCGCGTTGACGCGAGAAAAAACGATCGGTTTGCGCTAGTCTCACGGAATTCCAAATTGAAGTTCCACGTTAGGAAAATACGGAAAACGTGTGTATGCGGCCAGCCTTATAGTGAGGTTATAAAGTTTATAAACGTACACGCTAATATCATAAACATGACAGTTTGTATGGATGTTTGTTAGTCTCTTATGCCGTAACAACGGAATGGGCGAATAGATGAATCATGCATTATAGTATTTTGAGTTCTAGGCTACTTTTTCCTAATGAAAAATCACTGTGAGGCTAAATGGGTTCAGAAGTATCTATATACGCATCTAAATTGTTTTAAAGGCTTAAGTTTGTAAGCTTTTTCCACAGATTGTGTATTTCTATTGCCGCTGTAACAAAAAATACTAAAATTAAATAAAAGTTAATATTTAAGGGGGCTCCCATACAACAAACGTGTTTTTTTTTTTTATTATTTCGCTCGTAATCCATAATATCAACAGGTGGGCACTTGAAATATTGACAAAATCCTTAATTATATTCGTAATTTAGTATTTAATAAAAATAAAAAAAATTAAGGGGGCTCTCATACAAAAAAATACTGTTTTTTCGCTCTATAACGGTATGAAACCCTTCGTGCGCGAGTCCAACTCGCACTTTGCGGATTTTTAAATCAGAAATGGGTTGCATAATATGTTGCTTTGCATACCCCGCGTTCCACTTGACGTTAAAAACGATGAAAACGCTCAAAATGACCTCTATTTTGCCTTTATTATTGCTGCGATCGGTATCTAAGTTAAAAAAAAAACACGGCCGTAGGTACATTTAAATTTGAATAGATTTACAAAAATGTCTCTCGCTCTTCTGTACGTTTTGCGATATTAGACTGATAAATCGAAATGTTTGCTCGTTATTTGAACTATTCGGTGCGTTTGTTTAACAATGAAACAAAATCATCATATTATGTTTTTATGGTAAAATTAATTTAAAATATCCTACTAGTGTGAGTAAGCATTAGTAGCGAAGGCCTAATGAGGACTTAAGAAAATATTTTAGAAATAATTTAAGTTAAGTTCAGTCACCTTTTTAACTAACGACCTGGATATATACACTTTACACATTTCGTAGACGGTCAGGTGAAAGCACATTGGCATAATATTATAGCTAGTACTGACTAGTACTGATTTGAATTATTATTTTTTAAATTACTGTTTTAAAAGTATATATAGTATGTGAATGTTTTCATAAGTAATTATTTTTGTGAGGGGAAAAAATAACTTTATAAGCAAAATACAATAAAAGAGCTTTTGAAGTAAAACTGAAGTAGGAGTAGCAGGACGCAAGAAAGGAATATATTTTGTACCCTTTTGCGTACAATTTATGGGTACACAGAAAGTAAATCTTCGGGAAATAGTGGCCTTAGATTTAAAAGAGGTTATTGTATTTCTCTATCGAAGCGCTTTTATCACCGTGGAGTATCCCGCTCCTCTATTTACATACACTTTGCTGACCCGACACCAATAAAGCCCTTTTTATGGAAAGAATTTCGACTTGAATAGGAATTGATACTGATTGGCTGAATCCGAATCGGTTAACCGACTAGTCTACAATTGTGCACAATTACTTGCGTCTTGGACCTTGGTAAATATGCTTAGAATGCTTTATTTGACTTAGCGACTTTGAGGGACTATTATACGAATTTCTTATGTAGGTAACAAGAATAATGTTGATAATTCTATTTTATAGATCAGCTTAAAATATTTTACACTAAGTGACAATTCGTTCATCGAGCGGAAACCGTTCATTTTTCTTCATTCATAAACAATAATTATCATACCTACTTATGTTCATTTCCGAGACTTAAAGTAGTCCCACAACAAATTTCAGCAAAATCGGTTCAGCAGTTTGGGATGGAGATGTAACAGATAGACAAACACATTTTCAAATTAATATCTTTGGTATGGATAGTTAAATTTAGATTTTTAATATAATATGATGACAATATTTTTAGGTAATCTCCATAACATGCTAAAACCTAATATATTATATTATTCCGTAGCTGAGACACGTCGTATTTTGTACGAGAATATTCGTTAGAAAGAATAACGTCACCTACAAAGTTGAAGCAACGTTTATACTGAACGACGTGCTTTGAGCTGTTTTATTATCCACTGTCCTCACCGTTTTGAGTAACTACGTGTAGACAGAATACTAGAGACAGACATTTCCGACGACAAATGTTGACTACACTACACACTTGAACTTAGAATAACACTAGAGAGAAAGAAGTTTAACCTTTTTTACCTGCATATAAATATTAAATTATAAAAAATAATATTATATGTTTACAGTTAGTATATTATAGTAGCATTTTAGCTATACATAGATATAATCATTGAAGTACCCAAGAATGTTTAAATTAAACTGGATAACTACCTTAAACTGTCGGCTTTTTAATGGACAGAATATTTAGATATAGTTTTGTAATTATTTATGTTAAACGTCGTTCCACTAAAGACTTAAATGTCGTTCCACTAGACCGTCATAAAAGACCGTCTTCAAAAATAAACAAGACACAATTACCGCGAAAACATAAAACTCCAGCGGCATCAAAAATATTGAAACATTTAGCCGGGAACCATTAAGATTTGACGTGACTTTGTGAAGATGAAATATTCAGGTGTTACAGACAATAAAAGTAATATTTTCCATCTGGCCGGGTGATGGGACGGGCGATAAAAATCGGCTTATCATCGGCTTCGGCTCTAACCGTCAGGCCGGCGAGTAGCGCCGATCCCCGCAATCATTTCTGATTGCTATTCACTCGGAACTTCTACCGGGATGGAAGTCATTTCGCCCTGTAATGGACGTGCTTATTTAGCAACATTGCAACATCAACTACTGTAGTTGCTAATTATTACCAAAAATGTTAAACAAATTTCAAAATTTGATTTTGTGACTTTCGTAGTGTTGACATTATTTAATAAGCATCCAGTAACATAAACATTAAACATCCAAGAATCATTATATTATACATTTTTTCCAATCACCTAAATACCATAAAATAACCGAGTTTCTAGGACATTTTTACCCTTTTTTTGTCCCACTCACTTTTAACTATATTCACAATAGAAAATAATATTATTTTATTCCTAAATAAAAACAAAGATTGCGGGCTATAGATTGTTTGAATTGCGATTCGAGTGAATATTTTGTGAACGTACTAATATTAACTTGCAAAAGGATTTTTGCTTCACCCCAAAAATTCTCAACAGTAAGGGCTTTAAGCCTTTCAGCGAGAAATTTTAAAACCCTCCGTCACGTCTTTATTAAGATTTCTTACAAAGAAAAATATTTACAGACCCCGAGCGCAGCCCGTGGCAGTACGAGGAAACAAAGCATCTCTTTAAATATGACACACTGTATTTGCTCAAGCTATTAAAAACACTCTTTCGAAGTAGGCAGTTTTTTTTATATAAATTTTAAACAGCGTTTTTCTACTTAGACTTCGTTTTTAGAGACGAAAATTATTTATCGAGAATATTCATCGCACCTATTCGCATCACATTTTTCAGTAATTTTGAGTACTATAACCAGCTGGGGAATATGCAGTGCCGAATTTTATGAGTTTAGGCCACTTTATTTCCGCCGCCCCTCTAGGACGATGCCGTCTCTAGGCCGCGGCCCATACGGCCTATTTAAACTGAAACATTTAAACATTTAAACTAAAGACTCACTGCAAAGTTACTACGAATATTAAATGTACAGTGTACTTTCCTATGAACAAGAACTTAGGTACCAACGAATATACCGGGTAAGGCCGCTTGAGACATATTCCAGTGCCTCGTTAAAGGGGTATATACTATGAAATTGCCGCAACATAACGCAATAACGACAATAATGTTGTCAATTGATGTTGATGAGACGTTGCTCACGAGTCGTATCACGTGAGTCGTGACTACTGATCCCAGGGGAGGCATGAGGAAAACTCTCCCCCGTACTCGATTACATATTGACCTATTTAAATATGCCACTAACTTGAGCCAATATTTTCATATACCAAATAATCTAAGGATAATTCGGATAGCGATAAAATTTCACAATGATTTTGTAATAAAAACATTTAGTGCGTTTTGGAAAAAAGAAAGGCCGTAAGGCCACAATTTGGCTCCTTTACTTTCGCAATATTTATGTTATTGAGTTTTAATACATATTTTTACATAAATTGTATTTAATAAACAAAATGATAAAGTTAATACCATAAAATTACAATCCGATTTTCCCTCTACGAAATTTTCCCTGAACACTTGCATTATTCATTCTTGAGCGTTACACTGTTACTAACAGGAGTGGGAGCAAAACCCGATGTAAATTGCAATTAGCTACAACGTATGTAAGCTCCACTAAACACTGCCTTCTACAGGTAATTATTTCCCTACTTTACGCTACGTAAACCAAATTAAACTATCACTAGGTTGCGCCCGCAACTCGTTGCTCCATAATTATTTTATCGCGGGAAACGTACATATTTCCGGAATAAAAAGTATCATATGTCCTTTCCCGGGACACAAAGTATCTTGATACCAAATTTCACTAAAATCTGTTCAGCGGTTTTCTTTTCACACTGACACTTTCACTAACAATATTAGTATTGAAGAAGAAAAGATGACACGTTGACCTTAGCAACCTAAAAGACGGAGTAAATAGGACAGAAAAAAAGCCATTAGAAAAAATAATTACGCTCGCTAAAGCTAATTACGTATACAGAAATGTTGTTCCAAGATATTGAAAAGCGCAATTCGAGAGCAGAGGGTTCCGTTACTTTTACGAGAAGAATATTTATGTTTTATTTTCAACGTTTAAAGCTTTTACATTACCTACGTGAGGATTTTCACATTTTTGTTAGGGTTCCGTACCCAATGGGGAAAAACGGGACCCTATTATTGAGACTTCGGTGTATGTCCGTCTGGGTCTAGGCTCTTACTAAAGAACTGCTATGGCTAGAATTCTGAAATTTTCACTGATTATGTATATATCTGTCGCCGCTACAATAACAAATACTAAAAATAGAATAAAATTAATATTTAAGGGGGGCTCCCATACAACAAACGTGATTTTTTTTTACCTTTTTTGCTCTCTATCAATAAGGCAGGTACTTGATTTTTTCTCAAAGTACTTAATTATAATTATGTGTACTTTATTATTTAATAATAAAAATAATATTAAAATAAAATAAAAAATTAAGGGGGGCTTAATTTTTAGGAACAGGGGACTGATTAGGGTTGGACTTGTTTGTCCTTTGAGTGCGCCTTAAAAAACATTTACCCCTTAACAAAACAATATCTACCTTGTGGATACAGGGGTTTTAGGGATGCGTGCACGGATAATTATCCCAAAACGGTACATTTTCATGCGATAAAAAGTTGGCTAAGTCCTTAAAATTGAAAGGGTCCCATAATTAAAATCGAATTTGAAGCATTAGTGATGGAAACTGTTAATAGTAAAAATAATACAAAATGCAAAATAAAAATGTTTTATATTATAAAAATAAATCGCTTTTTATTGCACTACATGAACTAAACTAGATTTTTACGTTTCTGTATAAAAATACCCGGATTTTTTTTTTCATAGCGCCAAAAAGACTTACATATTCCATATTATAAAATAGGTATATCAATATTGCGTTTCTTAAGAGGGATTGAACAAATAATAATATAATAATATCTATGGACGGCTGGACGCCTCACACCACGTCAGTCTGGCCTCGTGTTAAGTACCTGAAGGACTTGTGTTACGGGTACCAGACAACGGAAATATATTTAATACTTTTTTATACTAAGTATACATATATTTAAGATTTTTATCATGTCACACATATTTAATACACATCCATGACCCAGGAACTTTGAAAACATTATGTTCCGTCGGCGGGATTCAAACCCGCGACCCCCGGCTTGAGCTACCAACAGCCCACCAACTGAGGCACAGTGGTCTTCAATAAACAACTAACTAGCAACCCTAAAAGCAAAAGTCTCCATCATTTCATAAAATATTCAAAAACTGGACAACGAAGTTGGCTTACAACACATGGAGGCTAATAGCAAAACTATTGGTATGCTACCAGCAGAATTAGAGTTTCATACAACCTAAAATATATTCTGGCTTGGACTAACGAGAACATGATTATTTTATGTAACGTCGGGGCATTGTAGTACTTTTATTTTTATAGCTGGATATTTTTGAAAAAATACTATAGTATATAACAATTAAAACTAGTATATGAACGCTGTTAAGCATTTGTGTATTAACTACACAAAAAAATACGTATTAAGTTATGATGCAGTTATGTTCTTTAGATAGAGAAGTCAATAAAAATGTGCTTGAAACGAAACGCACTTACTTTCATTTGAAGTTATGACGGCCATCTTTTTAAACATTTAATTTCATTTGTTTTTGCTAACGGTTTCGTATTATGTGTAAAATTGTATAAGAATCCCGTTTACATCGTGTATTATTTATTTATTTATAACATTGATCTCCCTAGCATAAAAATAACTCAAAACTATAAAAATACAATTTTTATAGTTTTGAATCTAAGCGAGTCTTAAGAAGTTATTTTTATCAAGTTTATTGTAAAATAAAATAAACTAAGCATTTCTGAAGTAAGCATCTCATGAAACTGTTTCTTAAATTATTTACAGAAGTGCCCAATTATGTTTATTTTTATGTTTTGTGTATTATTTTATGTTTTGTCTAAATAATTAAAATAAAAAGTTGTTTTTGTGTTTTAGTATCTTTTCGTTGATATTTTCTATTAAGTACTAATATAATCCCGGGATCCCGAGATTCACTATAGACAATCCGAAATCCCGGGATTAGAAAAATAGTCCGGGATCGAATCCTCTACGCTTGAGGCTGCCTTCACATTGAGTCGCGAGTAGTGCGGCAGCCGCTCGACTCGTGACTTTATGTGAAGGCAGCATTATAGACAATGACAAAACATTGTAGAGCATATCAATTGTGTAGCAATTTTATTACTTAATCCTTACTATAAAATTGTTACACAATTGACAAAATTGCGCTTAAGTTTTTTGTATTCATCATCATCAAAATAACAACACTTTTTGAGGTAATAAAATACTCGTACGAGTGCAAATTAATTAATTAGTACAAAATATTTTTCAAATGTAGCAGTGATATTCAGCCGCTTTTGATTAAGTAGCGACAATAAATAAGGTTCTACCGGCTGTCGTTTGTTACGGCGAACAAATTGCGCAGCTTATCAGGTATTAGCACGATAAGGACTGATCATTATACAAACCTTGGTGACTGTTCCGTTTGGAAAATAAAAAATTATCTGACAGTTACAAAATAATAAAAGTAACTCTTTCAACGCTGCTACTTTTGTAGTGATATATACACACCCTAAAGTACTATTTCAAAGTTTAGTCAAACGCAGTAACTATACTATGTATCAGCAGAGAAATCGACAGAAAGAGAATCACGGTAACTAAAGACTGAAAAAAAATTTGCTAGGAAAAAATATGAAAAATAAAAATAAGAGGAAAGATAGTTCCAACATGGAAGAAGAATCGAAAGAAACTGGAGACAACGTGGATAATATTTCTGATGCATGTAGTTATGAAGTAAATGAAATCTTTTAAAAAACGGCAAAGAAAGACATAAATAATAGAAAAAACGTAAAATGTAATGTAATGTTCTATGTCAACTATTAGTTCATATTGGTGTCTACTTTTAGTGATGTTCGTTTTTTGTGATGTCATCCATCCATTAGGTCTTATGACTAAGTTTACAAATAGACCAATAATATATTTTTTATTGATTTATCAGAGAATAATTATAATAGTTTCATTTTGTAAGAGTTACAGGAGACATAGAAGAAATTATCAATATTTTATTTTCATAAATAAGTATACATTTTATTACATTCAAAATATGTTTTATTTTTCCTTATAGTGTCTACCAGTGCTTTTACCTTAATACAATAAGACACAACATTAATAGATATCAACATAAAATGACACGTTTTTATTAATCAATACTCTGTAACTCTAGCGACGTATTTCAATAATTTAAATAAGGATCAAGGTCTGCGTATCTCGTGAAAGCTACGCCGCGTTGCGTCGCGTTGTCGTCGATGTGAGCAGACCCTTAAGACGTATTGGTAAGCCCTACATAAGTAATGAGGTATCTGAACAACGCCAACCTTAAACACTGGGTCTTAAGCCCTAATTACACTTGACTTAAAAAGCCCTTGAAGGTAAAGTACAATGTATTCAAAATTTGTAAAACATAATTTATCTTCGTAAGTCCTCGTTTTTGGGAAACAAGGCTTAAGATAAAAATATATTTTATTCGTGTACAGATTAGATCGTTATTCATTTATTTTATAAATGAACCTGACCCAGTCAAGGACCTATGGTATAATATTTTTATTAAAAGCTCTATATTTATCCATCTATACTTTGAATTTAAAAGTTTTTATATCTTTTATCCTCTTTATTTCCCTATCTGCCCTTTTTACCGTAGATACTTTCAGTCCCCTGGAAAGAAAAAGATCTTTTTTTCCAAAAAAAAAATATTTCTTTGCGATAAATATGTTATATGTTAGCTTAAGAAGATACTGTAAATAGGTACTTAAGCCTCTTTCAATTCTCAATTATACAAATTAGTTCTTAATTTAAAGGCACTTAATACTAATTGGGTATTTGTAAATATTTGGACACAAAATCTAATTGAGGTCAGAGAATCGATCTCTGCCAAGCCCGTTTGTTCAGTGATTTTGAGTGTTGATTTACACTTGAGTTAAACTTAGATTTGATAGAGTATAAGCGGCAGCCACTGGATACTAGACTGCTTTAAATACAAGGTTTAACAAAACTAAGTGATAATACTTTGGGATGTGTACGTGTTCCTTATCTAAGACAGTTCACTGTGAAAGTAGCAGCGCTGAAAGACCAAAATTTTTTTTTTCACTTTTGTATGGGGAAACTCGTGACGCCGCGCTGGCGCGCTTGCCCATACAAAAGTGAAAAAAAAACTTGGTCTCCTGACGCTGATGCTTTTGCAGTGAACTCTTTACAAGGAACACATAGGTATACACCCTAAAGTATTATCACTTACTTTTGTTACACCCTTTATAGAGTACTGTATCAGCTCTGCTGGTGGGCCCGCTTCGTTTAGCGATTGTGCTTATTTAGATTGTTACAGTGTAACTGGCCACTGGACTGAATTAAAATACGAAGCGGAAATCCAGTGATATCTTTACCTATCCAGTATTACCTTTGTTTATTGATACAGTAGCAGACGCCAACTAATGGTGCCGGACTGAACAGAATTTACATTTTATCATCACATTTTTTTTTTATGAAATAAGGGGGCAAACGAGCAAACGGGTCACCTGATGGAAAGCAACTTCCGTCGCCCATGGACACTCGCAGCATCAGAAGAGCTGCAGGTGCGTTGCCGGCCTTTTAAGAGGGAATAGGGTAATAGGGGAGAGTAGGGATGGGAAGGGAAGGGAATAGGGGAGGGTAGGGAAGGGAATAGGGTAGGGGATTGGGCCTACTGTAAACTCACTCACTCGGCGAAACACAGCGCAAGCGCTGTTTCACGCCGGTTTTCTGTGAGAACGTGGTATTTCTCCGGTCGAGCCGGCCCATTCGTGCCAAAACATAGCTCTCCCATTTTAATTTTTTTTTCAAATCGCCTATTCTACCTTCTCAGTACCCTAAGATCGGCTGGTAGAGAATGTCACTTGCATAAACTGTTTAAATAAGAAAAGGTGTGAAAATCCTGTGATACTATGTTTTAATGTTACTAGCTGCTAGAGTCCAGTCACACTAGCTCCCACTACTGTACCAATGTAAACTAACAACTAACGTTTCAAATAGAGTTCCAGTGATTTAACTTTATTTCTAATCGCGTTCACGAGCCCTCTTGGAAGTGCGCCAACACTTATTAATCTATTGAATGCCTTTTATGTGCCTCTTATGTAACATCATTGCGGTAGGCCGGGGTTATATTACTAATAAAAATGGAAAGATTGTCAGTATGTTTTTATTTAACACGCTCCAATTCACACAGAGAGATTGAAATCAAAGGTAATTTATCGCAGCGAATGTACGGTTCTTTCGGATTTCTTTCACGCTGGTCTTCCGTAGCTCTATGTTATCTGTCTGTATGAGATATACAGATATAAACTTAATTTTTTGTCAAACATACACTTTAAAATAAATATTTAGCTTTAAAAATAACCTAACATTCATAAAATTGTAGTAAACATTTTGTAATAGCTATTTTGTAGCCGCAAACAAAACACGGAAGTGTATAGAAGCTTCATAAATATGAAATCTGTGTTTTAAAATGCTGGATACACAGTGCAATAGTATCAACAGGTCAGGGTAACTTGTTGCTCGCGATTTATCTGATGCTGTAAACACTTCATTACGCACGTAATGCTCGTGTTTTTTGTTCCCCTGACATCTGATATCCTTAAAAAATGTCCGTGACATATAAAGGGCTCGTTAAGCTCAATATATTATAAAATGGCGAAAAATACTAAAAAGAGTTCAAATTAAATTTGAATGTAAATTTTTTGAAAAATAAATATATATTTACCTAGCCGAGAATCGCAACAACAGATTTGAAAAAAAAATACATACCCTATATTACTAGGTTTATTATGGTATCAATATTGTATGATAATAGAATTCCTTACATTTCGTTATATAAAAAATCACCTCCGTTATGGTGATATCAGACGGGTCATTTTTTGTTCATTTTCGTCTTTCATTTTGCATCTTTCACTCCAAGTGACACATCTAAACACAAAATGAAACATTAGTGACAAATGAATTCATTAGTGAACCGATGGATATTGTCATTCGGCATCATTCACTTCCACTCCGAATGAACGAGAAATGAACGGTCTGAACACTGAGAGAGCAATTATTCGGGTTCGGCCATTTTGTCTCGAATCCTGTTATAGTCGACGGTCGTCACACGTTGACGACTCTAAACTTCCAAAACTATCATCTGTAGCCAGGTATCACCAGGTAGCACTGTAGCCAGGTATCTTAGCACTGTAGCCAGGTATCTTAGCACTGTAGCCAGGTATCTTAGCACTATAGCCAGGTATCTTAGTACAATTTGAAGTTTTATTCGCTTAGTTATGCTGTCTCTCATTAAAGTATTTTATTTCGTTAATAACGGAGCAACAAGAAGCAAATGTTCTTCAAATTTATTTTCATCCATTCGGAGATGATTATAATTTGAATCAGGATCTTCAACGGCTAGTTTTCTCAACAATGTATTAAAAGCTCCTAATTTTTCTTTTTTCAATCCATGGTCACGCCCACCACACCACCGTTGTCGTTTTCTTTGCTTTGTTTTTGTCAACTCCAAGTAAGTAATCCCCAGTAGTAATCCCAAGATGTACGACCTTATTCGATGATATATTAAAAGAAAAGAACAGTGAATATTCTTTTCTATATCATTCCTTCAGCCGGGTGAACATAGAATGAAAGGGAAATGAAGCATTCACTCGAGTGAAAAATCATCTGAGTGAACCGTCTGATATCACCTTAACCTTTGGAGATTAGAGATTAGAGAGACCTTAATTGGAGACCGTACATTTTGCTTTGATATAATAATAATATCTCACATATTATTATTACATCAAAGCAAAATGTACGGTCTCCAATATGCATTTTATAAAATTTTGCATAATATGAAGTCTCCAGAATTATCTAGTTTTACAGTTAAATAAAGCACAACCTTCACTGAAACAGCAAGGCTTTAGTCTGAAAATAAACTTGTTAAGTAAAGTAGCGAATACGATTCGAATAATTAACTAATATTAGAAAGATTAAAAATTTTCTTTGAGATTGAGCAACTATTTGTTTATTTAAAATGTTTATTTATATAACAGTCTGTCATATAGATAATAAAATAATACTTCGACTAAGCTAGACATTCTTTTTTCGAATTCACAAGAGTAATGAACCGTAAAAATACGTTTGAAGCTCTTTTAATTTAAACTTAACTCGCGCAAAAATGTTCCAAATTAAATCTTCCAGACCGATTTATATTAACTTTGTAAGATTTATTGGATTACTCGTTATTAGTTTGTAATATAATTTATAATTGTATATAGACGCACGATTTATACAATTAACGTGACGGGCACTGCCAATCGCCATCTTGAAAAGGGTTTCTTTCTGAGGAAGAATAGACAAGTGAAGATTAACGAAAAAAAATTCTCTTTTCGTCCGTAAAATATTTCATAAACTATAAATTAAACTTATATTAAAAATGTGAAAGTGTGTCAGTCTGTTTATCTGACATTTGGTACGGTAACACGGACATGCTGCTAAATAAAAATGTTCGGTTCCCGCGCGACAAACGACTTGGACAAGGGTTTTGCGGGCGTTATCTAGTCTGTCATAATTTCTTCTTATTTTTCACGTTTCTACTATACTCAGACAACAACCGACAACTACTTACATTCACGACAAAACAATATATTTTGAGGGGTCAGATAGATCTTCTTCTTTTTATAATATATAAAATTCTTGTGTCACAATGTTAGTCCTCCGAAACTACTTTTATTTACTGATTTGTACCAAATTGTATATGCATATTCAGTAGGTCTGAGAATCGGCTACTGGGTACTTTTTATATTGATAAGTGCATTTGTTAAATAAATAATAGTACATTATTACAACTCGAGACTGACGGCGACCATTGTTTGTGCGACGGGATAGCGATGGACGGTGCCATGGCGACATACTTATTTAGTCACTTTAATAAAATAATATTGGCAAAATACTTTATAATATGGCAAAACAACGTTTGCCGGGACAGCTAGTATTATTATAAAAGTATAAAACGTCACTACTGCATTTCATTTCTTTATTACTTTTTCTGAATTTATTCTCAGAATGTTTATTTCCATCACCATTAAATCGGTTCACGAAAGCATAGACCGCATCTAAATTCGAGCGATCGAAAATATCGTCATTTCTCGGTCCCACCGCCATTCCCTGAAGGTAAATTGGCACAGGAATGGCGGGCACGCGGCGCGTAATATCTTATCATCAATATTGATTACGCACCTGTACCAGCTCCTCTCATTTGTCAGACAAAAACAAATATTGAATGCATTTCTACTTCCAAGCTTTCTGAGGAGCCATCAATTGTGAAACTCGATATAATTCATCAAACAAAAACTTTTGCACAATTTTTATGGTTATTATTATGGTAAATTTCAAATGTTTATTGAGTTTTTTTTTAAGTAAATGTATTAAACGACTAGATGACCTGGTGAACTTCGTGTATACTTTCCCTGGACTTTCAGAAACATTTCAATTAGTTAAATCAATTCAGACGTTCTCGAGTTTTAGCGATACTAACAAAATTTAAATTTAATTTTTATTTATATATATAACTAGACTAGCTGACTCGACAAACGTTATTGTGTGATGTACGTTATATTTCGCTTATGAAATACAATATGTTGACGATAAGCACACAAAATTTCATCAAAATTGATCCAGCCATTTCGTAGAAGTTTAGAAACTCACATCGCGACACTAGAACTTTATGAATACGATACGAGGTGACCGTAGAATTAGCAGCAAAATCATTACAACATGGGTAATAGTAAAATATGGTTCGAAAACCTTACTATCCATGAAAATGATGTGTATACTAGCATAATTGATGATAACCATCCAAAACTACTAGGCCACGTTAATTGATCGCAAATGTACTTAAGTTTATTGTTTACAAAGTCTTATTACAAAGTCTTTAGTTAAATATGAGTACTAACACAACTAGATTATAAGACTATACTAACATTTTATTTTTAATATTTAATGGATCTTTAAGTTGTCCGAAAATAAACATTTTTATTTTATTTATATTTATTGTATTAATTAATTAATACGTCATCAGCCGTGGCTACTCCAAGACGTTACTTCTTTTAATTTTAATACACCCGAGACGAATCTGCTGTTAAAAAGATATATTTTTAACCCGTTCTTCCTGTCAGTCCAAAGACGAAGTAGTAGCCAATCCTCGTCCTAATAAAACTCTTTGTAGAAACAGCTTCAATTGATCATCAGCTCAGTTAATTTCCCGATTCCAGCTGAAGGATTAAAGTACCAGTTCTAGCAATCGCAGCAAATTCCTAAACACTGGTTTAGCCATTGAGGTCGAGCCATCGATTTGAGACAGATCACAATGTTCCGGATAAGATCTAACTTGTCTTATATTATTACTTTTAATCAGTATTTGGTAAGCCTCATGTAACCGTTCCAAATGTGTTTATTTTTAACCGATTTAGAAATAAGATATGTTTCATTTTCATTATTTTATTCTTCATTAGATAAAGTAATTTCTTATTATGTATTGGATGTCTACTATTTAAACCATCTAATGTTCTTAAAACATTAATTGGTTACTTTCATTGAATTAGTAATTAAAGAAATTTATTATAAGATAGTTGGAAAACCTTATATTTCAATAATGAAATCTTAGACTTGTATTCAAATTACAAAACAATTTCTGTATTCCAATTGAAAAACAAAATTGTTTCATCCGAACTACTAAGTAACAACTGTAGACGAGAAAATCTGTAATTCGTACAATAAAGAACACCAGCTTCCGACTTCTTTACATAATTAGAAACAAAAATTAGAATAATTGTTGGGTGGATTCTTCCAAAGTTTTAGGATTAACCCCAAAAAGTACTACAATAACTATAACCCAGATTAACTTTTGTCATTTTGTATGTTATCGTGAATCAAATACTTTAATACTTTTTGTTCGTTATTTTAGTCGAGGTCGGTAAAAATGTTATAATATATTAATGTTTTACATGGAATTCAAATAATGCTATTTGCATTGCTCTTTATAATATTTAATGTACCAAATTACTTTCGATATTATCAAATTAATTAAGGGTAATGGTTCGACATGCTAATCTGAAACGTCCGATCTGAGGCCTATATCAAGTGTTAATTATAGTTGGACCCGACCGTACTCTACACGCGTTCAACAGGTACAGCGCTACGTAGGGCGCTACGCCGTAGCTGCGGTGCTACGACGCGCTACGGTGCGATACGGCGCGGCGCGTACGCGTCACGCTCGCGGATCCCGTCGGGACACGGGGGGGGAAAATGAAACGTTACTTACTCGGGGCGCGCGGCGGGGAGACGAGAGACGGTACACTTGTTGTGAGACCGCGTGGCCGGGCTGCGGCAGACTGTTGCTCCCGGGCCCGCTTCACTTGTTACGTGCTCCCCCCTGACCCCGCGCCGCGACCCCCGCCCACCCCGCCGCTGCCCCCCGCCGCCCGCTCTACGCTCGCACCCGCGCGCCCTTATCTATCCGGGTGAGGTACGCGAATCACAAACCTTCTACTTAAAAATCTTATTAATGTAAATTACGTTAATCCGAGACGAGCCCGATGACGGTTTAAATATAAACATTAGAATATTTACGTCTTTCGTACAATTAATGAAATAAAAATGTGGGGAAAAATTATTAAAATTTTTACATCCGTTTGCAAATTTTGCGATACGGTAAATCTGAATTTAACGGATGAATAAAAGGGAGACATCTAGGGAGATTAAGGAAGTATTTATTCTAATTGATTCATACGAAAGCGTATTATGGTTCATTCTAATCCAAAAAATAAGGAGAGTATGAATTGCTTTTGTGTATTGCTTTCATCCTTACCTTCTTTGTACAAACCTAATATTTCAAATTGAAGCTCAAAATGTTACCACATTTATTACAGTTAAGGAAATATTAAAATATTTTCACCTTTTTAAATATTATGTATTGACTTATTCTCTGGGCACTAATAAAAATAACGGCCAAGTGCGAGTTGGACTCACGAAGGGTTCCGTACCGATATAAAAAACCGAAAGTAGACAAAACATTGTGTTTTTGTATGGGAGCCCCCCTTAAATATTTTATTATTAATTATTAAAATACAAAAATGATTAAGGATTTGGTGAAAATTTCAAGTGCCTAGCTGTTACCATCATTGGTTCACTAGGAACAAGAACAAATTAGAAATACCAGTAATCAGACTTAGCAAAGTCAGCAAATCTTTTAAAGGCCAGTGTGCACGACAGACAGTAAATAGTGCATGGACTATGGACATTTTAGTGAGAAATCAGTGTACAGTGAAAAATAGTGCCATTCAATGGGATGGGTTTAGAGCCAGTGCGGTAGTGCCGATTTCTGTAACCGAAAAGAAAAGAATAGTATACATCTCGAGCGGGATATCCTTGTCCCAGACAAGGAAGTCCCGTGCGAGAGGGACAGCCAGAGACGACCGTTATGTCGGGGGGCGGCGAGGCAGTATAAATATAGGAAAAATAGATTTTTGCAAATTTCGGATACGGAGGTCGGCACGAACATGTTTATTATGTAAAATTATAGCTAAGAGAATTGTACAAATAAAACCATACATTGGTTTTATTTGTACAATTCTCTTAGCTTTTGCAAAATTTTGTAAAATAATGTAATTTTCATGGAAATTCAATAAATTTTCCTTCCAAGGGGGTGAGGCATGGAATGTTCTGGAAGCTGGGTACCGAGGCCGATATAAATATGGGTCGGCCGCCATAGTACGGCACTCGCTCTCCAACGTTGCCCAGCTTCGGAACTACTGTGTGCTTGCTACCTGGAACAAGACTGAAAAAGTGTTTAAATTCATCTCCTCATCGAATAATCATCATCATCATCACCCTCATCTCTACAAGAAACGCTGACCTAGGCGATCTACGGGGAATTAGCGCAAGCTGTCCCCCACATTGTATGGTCCTTCGTAAAGCCGGATTCTACGCCAGGACCATTGTATGGTCCTTCAAGAAGCCGGATTCTCTCCGAGGAAGAAATAAAATTAAGTGAAAATCAAGAAGCCAGCGCGTTCAGTGAAGAAAGATGTCCAAATCGAAGGCTTCAAGCATCGCCGATGGGGCTGAACGAGCGAGTCAAACCGGAGTCCAGACGAGAAGCGGAGCATCGACGCGCCCCGCGGCTCCACCGGTCGAAGAACAGGAGGAAAACTCCAGGGAAACCGCCGAAACATCCGAAACAGAACAAACCTCGACGGAACGAACCTCTACCACCGCCAGCGAGAAAACAGCAGTAGAAGAGGAGTCACGACGGAAGAAGCGTGCGCCTCAGGGAAAGCAGGAGGAAAATTTTGGAAGCTGAGAAAAAGCTAGCGGAACCGAAACTGGCAGAGGCACGTGCATCGCTCGTCCTCGCACAGGCCAAACTGGCCAGGGAAAAGGCCATGCTGGCCTGCGGAGACGAAGAGGAAAACGAGGTAGCAGAAAAGGAAACGGACAAGGTGGAAGAATGGCTGCAAGGGCAAACCATTAACCCGGCGGCCGAGGAAAAAGAAAAGCAGAACGAAAATGAAGAAAGGAAAAATGAAAATTCGGAAAATGAACCGGAGCACAGAAAAGCTGAAGAAAGACAGAAGAGCAGCGACATCACTTCGCTGGCGGCGGCGCTCACGCAGGCCGTTCGCATGTCAAGAGACGCCCCCAGGTTTCAGAGCTTCCCGGGCATTCGACGGGGTGGCTCGGCTACAGGGCAGCGTACTACGAGACTGAAGAAATGTTCTCGCACACCGAGAATACTATGAGGCTAAGAAGAAGCCTCAAGGGAGCAGCCCTCGAAGCGGTCGCGAGTCTACTCATCAGCCAACCGGAGCCGCGAGCAGCCATCCAGGCGCTGGAAAGAAGATTCGGCCGTCCGGACACACTGGGCGAAATACAGAAAATCAAGGCGCTGGGCAGGCTGAGTGACAGCCCGCGCGAACTCTGCATATTTGCTAACAAGATAGCGAATTTGGTGGCCACGCTGGAGACACTATATGTTTAATCCTGAATTAGTGAAAAGTATTGTAGAAAAGCTGCCGCCCATTCTGCGCAACAAGTGGTACGATTTTGCCGCAAGAAGAAAAGAAGATACGTCGGACTTGAAGAAGATGACCCTGTTCCTCAATGAAGAAATGCAGTGCGTATGCGCTGCCCGAGGAGACCAAACCTCACCCAGAGAGGCCCCAGAGAATAAGACTGGAACGGTGCCCGATGTGCCAGAACGAACACCACTTGACGGAGTGCAAGCAGTTCCTCGGGGCCCCTGTGAACGAGCGCTAGAACATAGCGAAAAAGAACCGCATCTGTTTTCAATGTTTGCGAGACGAAGACGGGGAGGAGAAACCAGCCGGTCGCATCCCACACACGACTCGGTTGGGTGCTGCACGGATACAGGTCGTCGCACACGCAAACTATAGCCTTCTGTGGCCACACAGTAGCCACAAAGGAGGAGAAGACAGAAGACAATATGGAAAACATGATGAAGAGGTTTTTCGACCTGGAATCACTTAGGATCGAATCCAGAAAACAGAAAAATGACCCAGAAGATCGTGCGCTGGAGATACTTAAGAAAACCAGTCGAAGACTTCCTGATGGGCGCTTCGAAACCGCGCTGCTCTGGAAGGACGAGAAGGAAGTTATTCCCAACAACTACAACGATGCCTGGAGGCGTCTCAGGTCCCTGGAAAAGAAGCTGAATCGAGACCCAGGCCTGAAAGAAAAGTACGAAGAAAGAAAAAGCAACCTGCTGGAATCCGGATACGCAGTGCCAGCACAGGAGCCACCGGCAGCAGGGAGAACATGGTACTTACCTCACTTCGCCGTGTGCAACACAGCGAAACCAAAAATCAGGTTATTACACGACGCCGTGGCCAGATCCCATGGCCGCAGCCTCAATGACATGTTGCCCTCCGGCCCCGACCTTCTTCAGTCCTGCCAGGAGTAATAATGAGGTTCCGCCGACACCCTGTGGCGGTAACCGCGGACATCAAGGAGATGTTCATGCGCATCCGCGTCCGGAAACAAGACCGGGACGCACTCCGCCTCCTGTGGAGAGGTAACGAACGAGAAGAAAAGCCGCAAGAGTACCAGATGGCGTCCCTTATCTTTGGGGCCACGTCATCGCCATGCACGGCTCTGTACGTAAAAAAACAAGAATGCAGAAGAGTTCCAGGAAAAATATCCACGTGCTGTAGCGGAAATCAAGAAGAACCACTACATGGACGACTTCATATCCAGCTTCCCGAGTGAAGAAGAAGCACTGAAGATATCGCAGGAAGTCGACATGGTCCACCGGCACGCCGGGTTCGAGCTGCGAGGCTGGACATTGAATAGCGAAGCCCTACGCCGACGTCTCGGGAACGACCGAGACTCCAAGGAGGTCCCTGTGGGAGAAGACTGCACGGACAAGACGCTGCGAATATGGTGGGAGGCGCATGAAGACCTGCTGCGCTTCAACCTGAACGAGGCGAAGATACCTCGCGCCATCATAAACGAGGAGAGGGCCCACACGAAGCGTGAAGCCCTCAGTGACATGATGTCACTGTTCGATCCGCTCGGACTACTGTCACCGCTCACCATGCCCGCCAAGAAGTTCATGCAGGAGACCTGGAGGTACGGCACCGGATGGGACGAGCCCCTACCGGAGCAGCTCATCCCCAAATGGACGGCGTGGACGAGAGATCTACAACAAGTAAGTAAACTAAAGATTCCCCGCTGCTACAACCTGCAGCCTGAAATGGTAAGTGAAATGCATACCTTTGTCGACGCGAGTGAAGAGGCATACGCCGCAGCTGTCTACATCCGCATGGTGCGCGAGGACGGAGCAGTACACACGGCGCTCGTGGCAGCCAAAAGCCGCGTAGCCCCGCTGAAGCCGACGTCCATCCCGCGCCTGGAGCTGCAAGCTTTTCTCCTGGGTACCCGCCTCGCGAAGACTATGGAGAAAGAACTAGAAGTCGAGCTGGTAAGGAAAACATACTGGAGTGATTCCCGCACAGTGCTGGCGTGGATACGCGCCGAGCCGCGGGCCTACAAAACGTTCGTCGCGCACCGCCTCGCCGAAATAGAGGAAACAACGAAAGTCAGCGAGTGGCGATGGGTGCCGACGAAAGAAAACGTGGCCGACGACGCGACGCGCGCCACACCCACGGACTTCGGAGCCGCCCACCGATGGTTCAGCGGGCCCGAATTCCTGAAAAAAGAAGAAAAATTATGGCCGGAAGAAGGAAAACCGGCGGAGAAAACGGACACGGGTGAAGAAAAATGTTTTGTCGTGCGATACTTCGCGCTACAAGACAGCTTACCCGACATTGAACGCATAGGAAAGTGGAAGACGTTGCTACGAGCTACAGGTCGTGTACTGCAGTTCATTGACCTCTGTCGTTCCACGCGAGAAACCGTGGAAGCTGGGCGACAACGCACAAAGAAAAACCAAGAAAAGGATGCGGCCTGGGACTCGCGGCGATCGAAGAAAGAAAAATCCGCGACACGAATGGATCCAGCTACGCGAAGAAAATACATCGCACTCGACGCACAGTACCTCATTCGTGCCGAGGCACTCTGGCTGCGCCGAATGCAAGAAGAAGCATATAGCGAAGAAAGAAAACGAATAGAAGAAAACCGTTCTCCAGCGGCGGGAGACCGCCTCGCCTCGCTGAGTGTCCACCTGGAGGAGGGCCTCATCAAGCTACGGGGTCGAGTAGCAGCCGCAGAAGACATCAGCCGAGAAACCAACAACCCGGTTATCCTGGATGGCAGCCACAGGTACACGAAATTATATATCCAACAGATGCACGAAGAAATGCATCACGGCGGAGTAGAAGCAACCTCGAACGAGATCCGGCAGAGGTTCTGGGTAACCCGTATACGCCCCACAGTCAAAGGTGTGATCCAGGCCTGCCTGGCCAGCCGCATACGCCGAGCCAAGCCGACGCGTCCGGCCACGGGTGACCTGCCCGTCGCCTGGCTGACGCACCACGCGCGGCCATTCACCTTCGCAGGGCTTGACTATTTCGGCCCAGTGGAGGTCACCGTGGGCAGACATCGAGAGAAGAGATGGGTGGACCTCTTCACCTGTCTCACCATGAGGGCCGTCCACCTGGAGGTGCTGACGTCTCTCAGCGCCGACTCCGCCATCGCAGCACTGCGGAGGTTCGTCGCCCGACGAGGACAACCGACTGAACTATGGTCGAACAACGCGACCTGCTTCAAGGCAAAAATATAGGTAGTAGTCCTAATGTCGTTGAAACTAAGGTCGAATTTCGACCATTGAGCGATCTCTAGTTTCAGTTAATTGACATACATGGGCAGGTCATCACATGCTTAATCACACTGACCTCCATTATACACTTGTATAATGAAAATCAGTGGGTCATAGTATTATAACTTTCGTTGCCTAGCTACGTGTTTATGGCAGTAAGTGAAGCTCTATAAAATGCGACAGTATATAAATAAGTCTATGATAAAATGGTATTGCAATGTTTAAAACATAGCTCGATTCTGTCTCTCGCATTAAGCTGTCAAACATGATGTAGATTAACACGGAAATCTTGTAAAGTATTACTTATAACTTATAAGTTATAAGTACTACTTATAACAGTGTGTAAACTTTTGTTTTCAAAAAATGTAAGTATAGGTCGCTTTAATACTTTTGTAGAGTCTTTCTATGCTGATTGTGTTATTATTTGAAGGGTCCACTGCAATAATGTTGAACGTCCACAAAAATTAAAATCTTAACTCATTTGATCACTTGACACACGGATGATATACACGGCTAAAACACTCAACATCACAGGTGTTTTTTCAAAAAACCTTTAATTCTAAGTTTTGTTATACCGTTCTAAAACCTAATTAACTTAAAACTAGCAGCTGAGGACATTCATCATTATAACGGTGGACCCTTCATTTGTTTTATCAGTACTATCTATGGACTATCTATGGACGCTTCACACCACGTCAGTCTGGCCCCGTGCTAAGTACCTGAAGGACTTGTGTTACGGGTACCAGACAACGATAATATATTTAATACTTTTATACAATACATATATTTAAGATTTTTATTATATGATACACATATTTAATACATATCCATGACCCAGGAACTTTGAAAACTTTTTGTTCCGTCGGCGGGATTCGAACCCGGCTTGAGCTACCAACAGTCCACCAAATGAGCCACAGAGGTCACGGGCAAAGCCGCGTCACGGGCTAGCCGTGTTAAAGTTTATGACATTCTCGGAATTGAAGACGGAGAATATAATGATGCATTGTATTGCAGCTGCGAGCGGATTATGCTTGGTATAGAATTACTTACGTGAAATTTATGAATAAACGTAACATTTTAATAGTAGTTAGAAGGGAGACATACACATCCTAAAATATTATCACTTAGTTTTGTTACACCTTGTATAATAGCTATATCTACGTTGTTTATACATCAGAACACCTATCGAGGTAATAACTTGCCGTTTAATTTGCGAACTCCGTTATGGAGTCGGCTAACTTCATTAGTTACAAACTTCGCCTCCATTCCTACTGAAACGTTAGTACCGGGAACTACTCCCGTATTGAGTTCCCGACGGCGCTGTCGCGTCGTAACGCGACTGTCCTCTATGTTTCATGAAAGCTTTGGTCGTTATAGTAATATTTACACAGTGGTTTGGCAACTCTGTTCTATTCTGATACGTCGAAATTATATTAATTATGATAGCCAAAAATATTTATTAGTACAAGAATTTCCATTAAAATAAAATATAACTGAAATTCAGGACCCCCGCTACCATATGTGCAATGTGTGCAATGCACACGGGCGCCATCCTCTAGGGGCGCCAAATCGCCATCTGTAGGGGCGCCAAAACCAAGGACCCAAAAAATTTGCCTAAAGTTGCGCCAAAGTCCATTTTTGGCACACAGGCACCAGGAGCCCCTACGCGGGCCCTAGTCAGGTAAACTTAATTTGAATACGTATTTACTAAAACTATGACCATATATCTCAATCGGCAACCCACAGAGTAAATAAACAAACGTCAGTATATTAATTAAAAATAGAGGGTAGAACACAGATCGGGGATCAGAGGGGTTACCCAACCGCGCCGCCACGCTGTCCTAAACACACTCAACTCCAACTATTAATGTCATTACGCAACTATATAATCCAAGAGCCAGCGACTGAAAGACCACCATCATTATTAAAAAAGCCGAAAGTTTATATTTTGTTTTAAATGACTCCTATAGAGGTATAAACGAACAGCAACTATGGAGTTTCGATCGCAGTTACTTTAGAAAATATCAGTTCTGAAAGTCTACTTGACATTCGTTAAAGTGCTATGGTCAATTTTTAATCCTATTTTTTTCGGGGTAACTATAGGAATCTCGTCTTCCGGCCATTTTTGACAGTTGCTTCCTACTGCCAAACCACCTCAAAGACGTCTACTTTAAGAAAGTTTAAGGGGGTCTGGCTAGCGGTGGCTCGTAGATTAATAGTCCGCTTAGAGTTATTGAACCTTAGGGTCTAAAGGATAGTGATCCTTATCTAACTGACATGATGGTGCTGTGAAAGGTAGAATAAGTCTGAATACACTATTACCAATTTCAAGGCGACGCCTTGATAATTTGGCTGTAGCGATATCGATTTTTCTCAGCAATGACTAAAGCTAAGAAATTAAAGTTCATTGTCAGTATTCATCACGTCATTGTCTTTGAATTACCCATAGCTTGGTCAACTTTTATAACACAGAATAATCAATCAAAAAGACCACTGTGGCGGTACCTACAATTCGCCTAACATTCCTGCATCGCACTATCGAAGTTTTCTGAGCGCGTCAGTATATATACGACATCTGAAATGTATCACGTGGGCTTCGGCCTGACAAAGCATAACACTTCGCTCGGTCGGAAGATATTCCTTTGGCCACCACACACATTATCCCACAACCACTGTAAAAAAGGGATTCTAATTTTGCGAACATAGGAGAGTGATTAAAGCTTCCAAAATTTGTACACAGATTGGTTCAAGCATACACTTTAATTTAACCATAGCTTATATGAAATATATTTATGTTTTTTAAATAACGCGACAAAAACCATTTTGTCGCTTACGCCCTTTCCATTTCTTGCTGTTCCATTTCTTGTTTTTTGTGAGAGGCCGGGCCGTTCTCTCATAGAAAACAAGCAATCTAAAACGTATCCAACATGGGTTTTTAGTTAATGGAATCAGGCGGAAATCCATAGCTAAAAATTTAGTTTGTTGTTATTTTTAGCAATATTCCGCGAAATATAAACTTCCACCTTTAAGTAAATGAGTGAGTGTACGCATAGTCATGCGTACAGTGCATGGTTTTTTACTTTAATACGGCGTCACCTTAAGCCACTCCCATCGCCTTTGTTTCCATACGAGTAGAAATGAGATGTTACTATTAAATTGTGTAGTGCAAATAATATGTTGATTTCATAAAAAGAAGAAAAGTTTGTTGGTTTATTTTTATGGAAAGTAATGTCAATTTTGATGAAACTCTAAAAAGCCAGCAAAGCAATTTCAAATCTTCTGATGTTGCGAAACCCCACGGGTGACGGTATACTTTCATTTCATCAGGCGACCCGTTTGCTCGTTTGCACCCTAATCTCATAAAATAAGCAGCAACGCCCAATTGGAGGCGAATAATGATTGATGCTAATGATGTTTTACATTGATATCACTCTGGATCTTCAGTGTATTAAAATCTCTATTCAGTCCAGCATAATATTATCAAGTAGCTAGCTACTTTATAATATTATGATCACTACTATATCAATTTAGATTAGTACTAGCACAATAGATACCCAAAATATTTTCATAGACCACAAAACCTTAACCTCGGCAGTCTATTCTTATTCAAGAATTTCATAATTGCCTGATTCAGAATTCTGAATCTTAAAACGACAAAATTTTACTCGACTGAAGGTTAATTGGATCATAATTTAATAAACACAACGGCAAAAGTGTTCAACTTGAAGCTTATTCGAGCATTTTAAATTAAAAAGTTACTCTCGCTCTTACTCGCTTGATATAAAGTTTAACTTGGCGGTATACAATATTATAATAGAACTTCCCTTTAAAAGTAGATTGATTGACCAATAGACTTTTAAGCTTAATAATTTTAAGTCTGTAAGATTTATTTAAAAACGATATTTTATTTTTATTTGAACGGAAAACATACAGTAATAAAACTTAAATTAAAAATTAAAGCTGATTAATATCTAAGCACTATTAACATGTTTCCACAAATAGAAGTCTAAATATTAACAAAAATGCTTTACATTTCGGTAGACAAAAGTATTTAGCAATGATACAATAGTACACGTTACAAAAGCAATCCCAGTAATAATATCCATAGTATAAGAGTAATGAATACAACAATCAGTCACCAGCTTCAAACCAATTTTTATTGATAGACTTTCATGGTGTTTACTCAAATCATTCAGGCAAGCAGGTGTTCTAACGAAGAAGGAATTCTTCCTATAATTAGAGTGGGAGAGTGGAATATTAAAGGGGTTGAAGGAGCATATTCTGGATGAGCGGGAAGGGACTTTCAGGGTAATTTTGGAAACAAGAAGGGAGGAATCTATTTTGTGCAATATTTAGGAATGTGCAAATGTCAGCTACTTGACGTCTGAGATGCAGGGGTAGCATGTGATACCTTCTGCATCTCGATTCATAGTCAGTGTTATTTTATGGTATATTGTAGGAATCTCACAAATCGTTTCTAGATTCTCCTTACCTCTCCTGAAGCCTCTTAATATAGGTAAATATTAAGAGGATGGATATGGTATATACAGTAATGTACTGGGGGTTCCAAATTTGGGAGCAATATTCAAGGACACTACGTACATACGAGCAGTACAGAACTTTTAGAATTTTTATGTTTTTGAATTGGGAGCTCATTCTGATTACAAATCTAAGCGACGAAGTTGCAGTCAGTTAGTGTTCTAATATTTTTGTAAATGTTCATATCGTCAGCGTATAAGAGAAATTTGAAGTGAGAAAAACAAGTATGTATATCGTTCACAAATAGGTTGAACAGTAGGGGTCCCAACAGAGAACCTTGGAGGACACCTGATGGTACAGTAGTCCAAGGGGAGGTAAAACCATTGACCACTACAGCTTGCGACCTATTTAGAACATTAGAGGTAAACCACCTATACAAGTTTCCATGAATTCCTGCATTAAAAAGTTTTTTCAGAAGCAGCGAGTGATCTATTCGATCAAAAGTTTTACTGTAATCCGTAAAAATGGCGTCAACCTGTCCACCTGAGTCCATATTCTCAGCAATGTATTCAACGAAGGTTAAGAGATTGGAAGTAGTCGATCTGCGCGGAAGAAAACCATGTTGTTCAGGAGCATAATATTGCGTATATATAAGTAATATGTTTGCACTCGCGTCTCGTTGCGGACTGCGGTCTACTTATTAAAATTTACAACACATTCTTCTAATAAAATAAATATGTTGTTCAATGTCCATGTCTGATACGTTTATGAGACAGAGACAAACCACTTTCCGGCCACGACTGTACACACCGTGGGGATCTTCTTATTAAAAAGGGGGCTAGGCAGTTACTACATCGTACATAATATAACACTAAGGGCCTGTGTCACCACTTCCTGATAAGTGCCGGATAGGCTATCCATTTATCTGACATATTGAGTATAGAGTATTTGTGAGATAAGTTGTGGATAGCCAATCCGGCACTTTATCAAATAGTGGTGAAAAATGCCCTAAGACACATCACCCTACATTACCCTACAAGAATGGCCAGACCAGGCAGACTCTTATTCTTTTGAATTGCTCCCGATAAGTATTTCCCGCTGCGCCCCAGAGATCTTTTCCAATGTAGTAAAAAAATCTACAGCCGAACATATAACCTTCTCCTTATTGGAAGCCAGTTAAAAAACAAGAGTGCAGTTATAAGCTCGGACAGGGCGCAAAAAAAATTATTTACGGCACTGGGCGACACCATGCAAGATGGCGGTCGTGCGAAATCATCCTTGTCAGACTGAATATTACCACAGATATTACCTACTATATGACGTCCGGATCCTTTCCCGTCCTTTATCCTTTCCCGGGACTCAAAGTATCGCCATACCAAAATCGGTCCAGCGGCGAGAAGAACAGACAGACGGACAGATAGGATAGGCCATTTATATATTAGGTAGGTAGGTATACGATTTGTGAGATTCCTACAATATAAATGCGGAACATCTGACACTGACTATGAATCGAGATGCAGAAGGTATCACATGCTACCCCTGCATCTCAGACGTCAAGTAGCTGACATTTGCACATTCCTAAATATTGCACAAAATAGATTCCTCCCTTCTTGTTTCCAAAATTACCCTGAAAGTCCCTTCCCGCTCATCCAGAATATGCTCCTTCAACCCCTTTAATATTCCATTCTCCCACTCTAATTATAGGAAGAATTCCTTCTTCGTTAGAACACCTGCTTGCCTGAATGATTTGAGTAAACACCATGACATTGACATTTTTAATTCATCTATTTATGCTATCAGAAAGTCTATCAATAAAAATTGGTTTGAAGCTGGTCACTGATTGTTGTATTCATTACTCTTATACTATGGATATTATTACTGGGATTGCTTTTGTAACGTGTATCTACTATTGTATCATTGCTAAATACTTTTGTCTACCGAAATGTAAAGCATTTTTGTTAATATTTAGACTTCTATTTGTGGAAACATGTTAATAGTGCTTAGATATTAATCAGCTTTAATTTTTAATTTAAGTTTTATTACTGTATGTTTTCCGTTCAAATAAAAATAAAATATCGTTTTTAAATAAATCTTACAGACTTAAAATTATTAATCACAAAAGTCTATTGGTCAATCAATCTACTTTTAAAGGGAAGTTCTATTATAATATTGTATACCGCCAAGTTAAACTTTATATCAAGCGAGTAAGAGCGAGAGTAACTTTTTAATCGTAATGTATATGCATACATGCCGAATTACAGCTTTGTAGGCCCTATAGTCTCTGAGAAAAACCGCGGACAGACAGACAGACAGACACACAGACGGACGGAGAGACCGAAACTATAAGGGTTCCTTGTTGACTACGGAACCCCGATATGCTTTTTGTTTGTAGAAATAATTCATTCATAAACCCGATTGATTTTGAAACTGACACTAGTACTTAAGACTTGTCTGGCTCCCAGTGAACAAATCGAGACGCATCCCATGACTGTTGAAGGGTGGGGACGGGGTCCATACAAAATCCCGCATAGGCCTTTCCTTTTCGTTTTTACCATTAAACTTTTACAATCGCATCAGCAGAGCAACGTAAAAAGTGATGTCAGCCGTTCCTCCTGGCCAATAAGGGAAACAGCGTATGTGGCAGTTACAATTGCCGTATGCGGCAGTTAGAATTTCCTGACTGCCACATTACGCCGTCAATGAAGCGACACGGCGGCTCTTAACTTTAACGATCAGCTTTCATGGGAACTGCAACACAGATATTCATTGGAACGAAGTATCGCGCGTTCGGCGTAAAATCCAGATAGGCTAGACAGAACGATATATTTTAACCTCGACACTTTTTTATTAGTACTTGCATGGTAGGGGCAGAGGGTGTTTATAATATTCCTGTGTGTCAACTAGATGTCGTTTTTTTAATATTTTTTTGAGTGTATATGTATATGTACAGGTTTTTCGAACCTAAGAAATAACTTCGTTCCATTCAAGTGTCCCTTGACACCTCTCATTTTTTTTTTGTTTCATTTTCAATTAAATTTAAGAACAAAGGAATATAATCGCTGTGGAACATTTGAGGGACAGAAAGAACCATAGATTATAATGTAGGTAGGTACTAGATAACGCCCGTTAGTTTGTTTATCCAGCAGGGGCCGTACATTTTTTCAGGATAATAAGTATCCTATGCTTTTATGTCCCGTTCTCGGGACTCACAGACCACAGTATCTTCATACCAAATTTCAGCATAATCGGCTCAGCAGTTTGGGCGTGAGGAGGGAACAGATAGACATATAGATACGAGTAAGATTAGACTTAATTAGCTTAGCCTGTAGGTTAAAAATTTCACGTTTTCATTATGATTTTGTTATTCCAATTATAATAATAATAATAATTATTATTATTATTATAGTGTTTATTATGTATATTATGTTATTATAGTGTATACACTATAGGTACCTATTACTATGTGCAATAAAGAATTTTGTAAAACAAAACTAAATTAAATTATCTATCAGTATTCATTTGACTTTTCTTAGAATGCTATACCTACTGCAAAAAAAATATGTAATACATGGGCGTACCGAAGGGGGGCAGGGGGGGGAAGCTGCCCCCCCTGGATCATGTCGACGTCCCTACTAAGTATATTATCTAGTACTTTTATCTATAAAAATTTGTTTGCAGTACAATATTTTTACAACTAAAAATTATTAATTTTTTATTCTTTGTAACACCTAGCTTATGAAAAATCTGATTTGCCCCCCCTGGCCCAGAACCTGGGTACGCTCATGAACTTAAAATATACGCCATGTGTAAATTCAATGTACTTACCTACATAAGACGAAGTTAAAGTTACGAAAGTTACTTTTTAAATTACTTTTATTGTTAAAATTGCACTTACTTTTGTACTTAAGTAAACTTGCAGCATTAAGACGTGGTAATTAACAATCAGCAGCAGCACTCCTTCCTTGTAAAGGTAAGGTAAAGTACATTTTACAATTTACAAAATTCCGCGAAAACATTCGCAACATCTGTTTTCGCGGAATATTGCTAAAAATAATAACAAACTAAATTTAAACTATGAATTTACAAAATTATTATGTTTTGTTCTGTGTCCCAAAAAAGGTCAACACATTTTTTTTAAATTTTTGATTATCTTAAAACTACTTTGAATCTACTTAATTTTATAATACTTATTATACTTAGGCCCGATTCGACTAAACTTGAAGTTACACGAGTATAACTATCATGAGAATAATTTTACTCCTTTAATTTACTCTAGGATATTATCGTTTGCATTTTACCAAGTTACTCAAAGAGTATGAAATAAAATGTCAATTATAATTCACGACACCGACCGTGACAGTTGAACCATGTTGTGCAACTATTCTCAGTTTAATATTTACTCCACCAAAATAGCCCGTGTAAATATTTACTCCCGTGTAATTACCTCATTCTTGGATTAGAAGTTGGAAAAATGCAAAACCAGCTTACTCTTAGATTAGGAGACAGCTGTTATACTCGACTAAAATTTTACTCCAGTTTGGTCGAATCCGCCCTTACTTATTATACTATGTTTCAATTCATACTTAGATAGAGTTGCACTGCACCAGGGGCGTAGTTATTTTTTTTTTTTTTTTTTATTTATTGATACACAAAAATTAATATACAGTTAACAAATAACAGTGTTAAAAAGCCCATACTGGGCTTGTGCTAACACGGCCTCACGGGATATAATAAGGAACGCTACAATGGAAAAATTAAGTAACCTACGGCTAACATAATATCTTCTAGTACATATTTTATTACATAAGCATTCACCTGTTCATCACACTGTATTGCCATTCAGAATACTTGTACCTTTTCCTATTCATACAACGCGTGCGCACGCTATGCGCCCGCAGTACGACTGTGCAGCTACGCGTTGCAATTATAGGCATAGCTACTGCCTATAATGCAAATTGCAGTTAAAGTTAAAGTTATGGTTATCATGGGCGTACCGTGGAGGGGGGGGGGGGGGGGGGGGGGGGCAGGGGGGGGGGGGGGGGGGGGGGGGGGGGGGGGGGAAGCTGCCCCCCTGGATCATGTTGACGTCCCTACTAAGTATATTATCTAGTACTTTTATCTATAAAAATTAAGAAAACGAATTTTTGCCATTTGTTTGAAATACAATATTTTTACAACTAAAATTATTAATTTTTTTATTCTTTATAAACACCTTGCTTATGAAAAATCTGATATGCGGCCCCCCTGGCCCAGGACCTGGGTAATTCCCCCCCCACCCCCCCCCCCCCCCCTGGCACCAGAACCCGGGTAACTTGCCCCCCCCCCTGGCCCAGAACCTGGGTACACCCATGATGGTTTTAGTTAAATATGGCGTCCTTTAGCTTTAACTTTAACCTTAACTTGAACCGGAGAAATTTACAGATGCCTGTTGCATTTTTTTTATTGAAGCTACAGGTAACGGGATTGAGGGTATAAAAAATTGAATTAAGTATCCGTAAAAATCGACAGGAATAATAATATAATAACACTATATTAAATAATATTATTATTTATAATATTATTATTATTATTAACACTGTAAAACATTGTAAATTTTCAGATATACGTATGAGCGAAGGTTAAATATGGCGTCCATGGACGACATATTTATTATTTAACTTTAACCAAAGATTTGACATTTTGCACTGTAGTTATAGTTAGTTGGTGCAATCTAACCTTAGTGTCCATGATTCATTTATTTATAGAGAAATTCGGACAAAAATTTAGTACTTACCTAATTTTATTACATAATTATAATGAGAATTATTGTTATGTAAATAATTGAACAATGAACATGTCTCACCAGTCATGTTATAGAGTACCCTATACAGGGTGTAACAAAACTAAGTGATAATACTTTAGGATTCCTTGTAGAAGTAGTGGCAGCGCTGAAAGACCAATTTTTTTTTCACTTTTGTATGGAGAAACTCTTTTTTAAATTTTGTATGGGGAAACTCGTGACGCTTGGGCGCTTGCCCACACAAAAGTGAAAAAAATAGGTAAGATTTCGACGTCTGTCCGTCTGTCTGTCTCCAGGCTGTATCTCAAGAACCGCTAAAGCTAGACTTAATAACACACATGACAACAAATACTAAAAATAAAATAAAATTTAAGAGAGACTCCCATCAACAAACGTGATTTTTTGCCCTTTTTTGCTCGATATCAATAGTGACAAGAGGCTAGGCACTTGAAATTTTCACATTTTTTTTTATTTGTGAAGTCAGACAATCTACTGTCTAATGTTGTATCACGCATGAATATCTAGGTATTACGCGTGTCTAGATCAGTGCCGTAAATAGCCTTTTTTGCGCCCTGTGCGAGCTTATAATTACTGCACCCTTGTTTTTTAACTGGCTTCTAAAAAGGAGAAGGTTATATGTTCGGCTGTAGATTTTTTTACTACATTGGAAAAGACCTCTGGGGCGCAGCGGGAAATACTTATCGGGAGCAATTCGAAAGAATAAGAGTCTGCCTGGTCTGGCCATTCTTGCGCCCCCCCCCCCCCCCCCCCCCCCAGAGTCTACGCCCTAGGCCTGGGCACCGGCACCGGTGGCACCGCCCTATTTACGCCACTGGTCTAGATCTATTATGTATGTAAATTGTGATCGATAAATCGTTAATTCCCCCTTACTACCGTCTCAAAGAGCGTGCGTGTTTAGAGATCCGTAGATAAAGATCCGTACATCCTAAAAGATTAATCATTAACCTCCATGTTAATGAAGATATCTTTGCAAAGTTTTTAAGGTGCGCTATCCTTGTGTGTCAATTTGACGTATCTTATGTGCTAGAAAAATACAATAGAACTTACACACCGACGTTTACAAAATGTTCTGTGTTATAAATTAATGCGATTCACTTATAAATAAGCAATTCAATTTATTTACACACTTCTTGTGTAGTTAATAAAATTTTAAATAGCTACAGTATTTTAGTACAACTTCATTAAAACAAACATTGAATTAAAACACTAGCTACCCGCGATGTCTTCCTATACTAATTACTAACTATTAAGGATGGCTCTTGCCTTATTTAAAGTGCGACGCAACATTTCGTTGCGTTGTAATTGTGAACTGAACTAACTCTAAATTTCCACGATTTCCATTTACACGTAATATGATGAACGCATAAATTCATGAAAAAGTTAAACGAAAAACCATGAAACGGAAATCCGTTATGAAACAGGCCACACATGACAGCAAGTCGGCAATCAATAGACAATGCCGGCCACGCCCATTGCCATACATTCTCATAATCCGTACAATTAACCAGAGAGCGCGTCCCCTCCATACACTAGTTTATTTACCTCTTTCACTCTTTCATACAGTCCGTTCAGGGATATTTTATATATATATATTAGTTATATATAATTATTAGTTATATTTAGGTAATAATTAGTTGCTTACAAAATAGTATTATTATTCGCCAATAGATGTCAGGAAGAGTCATATTTTTCTGTTTTTCGATTATCGATACACGATACAAAACACGCATAAAAAGACATTTTTGAAAATGATTCCTAGCTAGATCCATTTATCGCCCCCGAAACCCCCTATATACTAAATTTCATGAAAATCGTTGGAGCCGATTCCGAGATGAGATTCCAATTATATATATATACAAGAATTGCTCGTTTAAAGATATAAGATTTACGTATACAGTGTGTAACAATTAATAAAAAATCACTAAACTAAGTGATTATATTTGAGTGTGTTATGTGTATGGGTAGAGTATACTGCCAAAGTAGTAGCGCCGAAAAAGTAACTTATTTTACTTTCTTTTACATGGGCAAATTCATTAAGGGCCCTTGCCCATACAAAACACAAAAAAATCCTCTTTCATCGCTACTACTTCCACAGTGAACTTTATATAGGGTGTAACAAAACTAAGTGATAATACTTTAGGATGTGCATGGGTCACCTGTATAGAGTTCGCTGTGAAAGTAGCAGCGCTGATAGATTAACTTTTTTAAATCTTTATATGGAAAAATTGATAACGCGCGAGCGCTTGCCCACAGAAATCACAAAAAAATTTGCTCTTGAAAGACTACTTTCACAGTGAACTCTATATGAGGAGCACATGTAACACACCCTAAAGTATTAGTTTTATTACACCTTGTTGATCCTATTTCATTTCTACACTTTCGTTTGTTATTTGATATTTCGTTGTTGTCATATTATAAATGGGAGAGTAAGAAATATTTGTAATTTTAATTTATAAAATAATTACTTCCGCAATAGTTTTTGTTGGATAGTCAGTTGATAGTTGGAAAGTCAGTTGACAGTGGATAGGGATGGTTATTTGATACGATAAAGAGTATCTAAGACGAACACGCCACTTCTCCTCTCGGTTCCCTTCCCCTTCTATCCCCACAACACTCATTATTGGAACTTTATAAAAAGGGGATGACTTATTATCGACAGATCAGAAGTTGTCTGATTTTGGGCACGGCAAGACGTGAACTGTCTTAAGAATTACTTTGAAAGATATCTGATAACTTGTTTTATATTCATATAATTAATAATGATATTTATATGTAAAGAAAAATATATTTTTCTTTATTTGAATTTTGCCGCCATTTAAGTTATAATTGATAGATCCTTCTGTTCTACGCATGTTCTACGAGTTCTATGTAATCTATGAAAAGAAATGATGGCTGAATTTACTAAAACTAAAAAGCATTTAAATTTTTTTTTTATTTCGGCGAATATTAATTTAATAACACTAAATGTCGTTTCTTTGTTTTTTCCAGGTAAGGTTTTTCTCACTTATAATTTAAATGTAATAATTTAAGGTTTATGTTATGTGGATCCACATTACTAAAATAAAACCTTTGTTTTTTCCAGAAACCCAATTGTGTTATTATTTTCTACAAAATCGTCGAAAATTCTAAGACCTTATATATATATTATTATATATAATAATGATAATTAACTTTATCCTTTCCGGGACTCAAAGTAGGTATATCCGTGCCAAAACCAAATTCGGTTCAGTGTTTTGAGTGTGAAGAGGTAACAGATAAACAGACAGACACACTTTCGCATTTATAATATTAGTAGGGATAACTAGTTTAGTGTTACTAAATATAATATTTTCAGTAAGTAACGCTCTACATAAACATTTCGCCTCTGGAAATGGCCGATGAGGGTAGCGCATGAATATTAACGGGACTTTTATCTCGTATGTTTATTTTAGCCCGAAGCTAACTCTCTACTAACTAAATATCATATCAGCCGTTCTAATAAGAAAAGTAATAATAGTTTGTTAAATCTAGGGATGACCTATAGATAGTTCACTTTAATTACGGATTTTGTGGCACATGATTTTTCTGTAGTAGAGAATCCGAACTGTAAGATCGCCCTTTACTATCATTTCATCCAGGTGATTGATAAAATTAACATGAATGTAAGTACATATTATTAAAGAATAAAATAATTTTCTGAACAAGACTCAATATGCTATGACCTACTGATCCCAAAAGTACCAGTTAGCTCCGGGATAGAGCCTAAGCTTCCCGTTAGAGCCTTAGCCCGCATATAAAACCTTAGTCCACATATAAAGCCTTAGCTTTAGCCTACATATACAGCCTTAGCCTACGTATACAGCCCTAGCCTGCATGAATATTATTGCATATTTTGTTTTTAATTGCATTCTATTGTTGTTTTTTCTGAATTGTTAAAAAAACAAAAAAAGCTACAGATTGGACATGTTGAAAATTGACGCTTACGAACGGAATTTTTATTCATGGATAAGGAAATCACAGGGCGTTGATACGAAGCAGTTTTCAACCAAAACGACACCATGAAGCTGAAATTAATAATACTTATAACAGTTTAAAATTTTAGCCGCATGCGATGTAATAAACTTGAGTGTCTTTATTAGGATGTAAAACAGCAGTCTCTCACTCGACGTTTTACAATATGGTGGCAGTTGATTTTGGCCACGCGCCAAACTAACCTTGTGGATCTGCAAGTAGGTAACTGCTCCTTTTCATTTTTTTATATAAAATAAGGGGCAAACGAGCAAACGGATCATGCCTGCCCATGGACTGTCGCAACAGCAGATGGAATACGCTCTCTTCTTAAAGGTTTGCAAGTTGTATTGGTCCAGACCTGGCAACCTGGCAAAAAATACCACTGGCAACCGTTCGTTCCAGTTTTTTAAATAAAAAATGTTTACAGGCTGTGGATAAAGTCTGATGGTCCTAAGGATTTTTTAATCGGACATTCGCGTGACATTCGACTGTTAGGCCGATCAAATAGGCACAACCTGTATTATCTTTATGTTTATTAGCAAACAAGCAAAAGCTATTTGTAAGCACATTTTTGAAGCCATGTAACAGCGAAGGGTCCATATAACATGATTCTTATCGGCCTGCCTTCCTCGAATGGCACATAACAATGCTGTAAACATAATATTATAAAACCAGCTTTAGTAGCTTGTAACAGAATATGGCACGAGATGCATCATGTGAGAGCCAGTCCACACGGCGCGTTGCGTCAGCGTTGCGTTGACGCAGCGCTGCCGTTGCGTTGTTTTACATACAAATAACCAAGGTGTTCACACGGCGCGCTGCGTCGTCGCAACGCACACATGACGGACAGTACAGCCCCCGAGACGAAGCGTGTTGACGTTAAGACTGCTTCGTAATAACGCTGCGATGGCGCAGCGCCTGTGTGGCCGACTATGCGTCGCCGGCCAAACGCCAAAATATTGTGTAATGTGTAATGTGTAGACTGGGGACTTAGGATCAATTCAGACCGCAACGCGACGCGTAGATGCATTTCTGTACTGATTAACAGATTTCAATAGCCATTAGCCGTGTACTGACCAAGCGAGCAGCCTCGGACTTACCGTGGTACGCTTGCCGCACGAGGCGGCCTCGGTCTAATAGACGGGTCCACACCAAGCGAGCAGCCTCGGGCGAGGCCCGTCGCGCGCGGCATGAGCCGTACCGCTCGCTTGGTGTGGACCACAGTCCACCACGTTGCCCCCCGCGGCGCGGGCTGGCTCAGGGCTCGGGCGAACGCGCGCGCGGCAGAGCCGGACAGTGTCGGTTTTTTGATTTGCTCAAAGGTGCCACAGTCGTTTGCCTCACGCAGTATGGACGTCAGGTGTTTTGGTTTGTGCCGCGTTCAAAAATCAACAAGATCAGTGTCGACAACTAATAAGTTTGTACGCCGCAAATGTATATATTTGAGTTGCCAAGGATCCCAATCACACTAACAGGGGGATGAGGGAAGATTCTTGGAGAGAAATCAGCCGCAAAATGAATATTCCTGTAAAAGCATAAGCTGCCACGGCTGTGCGTACGTGGTGCCATCGTGTCTTTGTGCTCAGGCTGTGGCTCGAGCTGTTCAAGCGAGGTTGCCTCTCATTGTACGCCCATCCGGCTCGGCCTGAAGGCCTCGGGGAGCATGACTCGCCCGTTTGCCGACAGACAGACGGACGAACGGACGTCCACCCGTCCGTCGGACTGACTTTTGCATTTATAATATTGCTAATAGTAAGGAATAAAGAATTATAAATTGCCGTAACAGGTATGCGTATTAGGTACTTACTAAGAGATTTATAGGAGCGAATATGAATTTATGGTCTAAACAACTTTTTCACGTTGGGAGGGAATGCAATTACTTATATTTATCCGGCGAAACTACGCTCGCGGGACGTCGTAAAATATTTTACATTCACATTTTTGCATAAAAAGGACTAGAAGAAGAAGAAATATTGAAATTATTTTATTAAGTAAAATCTAGGAAACTGTATTTAATAGGTAGGTACGTACCTGAATCTGGTTTACTTTGTGCCTGTATTGTTTGTAGGAACAGGGGTGCTAATAATTGTTTTTTAGGGTTCCGTACCCAAAGGGTGAAAACGAGACCCTATTACTAAGACTTCGTTGTCTGTCCGTCTGTCTGTTTGTCTGTCTTTCTGTCTCCAGGCTGTAACTGAAGAACGGTAATAGCTAGAGAAATTTTCACAGATTATGTATATCGGTTGCTGCTATAACAGCAAATAATAAAAACAAAATAAAATTTATATTTAAGGGGGGGCTCCTATACAACAAACGTGATTTTTTTGCCTTTTTTGCTACTTAATATATGTATATCAATAATGGCAACAGGTAGGTACTTGAATTTTTCTCAAAGTCCTTAGTTATATGTGTACTTTATATTAAATGTTAATATTAAAACAAAATAAAAAATTGATTGATTGGAAAACACAATTTTTTGTATGGGACCAAACAAACACAACGGACCTACGTTATTTGGCCGGGGTTTGTCAAGCCCATAAAAAAAAACATGAAACTCGGGGCGGCGCCGCCCTTATGTGCGAAGTGTGCGGCGCACACAGGCGCCAAGACAATAGGGGCGCCAATTTCGGTCAAATTTAACAAGTTATAAGAAACAAGCGACCCGCCCCGGCTTCGCACGGGTATAAAATATATACGAGTAGCCTATGTCACTCACTGAAAAACTGATTAAAATCGATTCAATAGTTTTGATTTATATTCATAACTACCCGTGGCCATTAGCCGTGTACTGATTGAATCGGTTAGGTATTTCATTACAAATAATATGTATAGATAGGTATAGATAAAAATAAGTTGAAACCTAGTTGAAACATTAAAATTCGAGAAAAAGAGGCGCTTCATATCTAGATTTCGCACAAAGGCGCTGTGGGGGGTTGGCGCGGCCCTGAAGAAACGTATACCAAAAGATTGGAAAGCCATTTCGAAGGCCATTTCACAAATAATCAAAGGCAAAACCCAAAGAAACTTTTCCGCATACTTTAAACGGAAAACGTGAAGTATTTTTATTAACGTAAAGTCCTTATTACAGAGGTAGCGCCTTGGCCTTGAAACCAGTCGGCATCTATGAGAATTCCTGCGCCACAGAGCGTACAGCGGAGGACATGCACATTTTCCTACTTTTCAACCTTATGGCCATGTAAATATGATCTAATATGGCATGCCAAACCTGCACCTAATACATTCGAAGCGTACGGGGACGAATTCCAGGAGCATTGTTCCAGTTCCCACTTCATAATCGGAGTCGCCGCGTGCATACTTATTGAACTTTATTGCAGGCTGAGGCCTACTTACGCCAGCATGAGTTAAGGTTAACCCATAAGTCATAACCCTGTGTTAAAATATTTTATTTATCACTGGAAACAAGAGCAACAACATAAGATTTATCCCAGGACTAACGTTCACCCAGAGGCGCAAGTGCGGCAAAAAGAGTTAACTAAAAAAGTTAATTAATATTAAATAATAACTACTTATTTATCATTAACGATTTGTCTCGTAAACAGAAGCAAGTGGCAAAAACGAAATTTTGTAACGTCAATGTAAGTATTAAAATCATAAGAAATTTCTTGATTTACATAATCGTGTTGCAGTACTGTTATTTATCGGTACAAAATATAAAAATGTGAATTTATAAACTGGCTCAAGAAAGTTCGGCATAATCAGGCACGCGCTGTTCACGTGAACATGGAACCAGCTATTGCGACAAAATAATAACGACTGGTCACTTTAGACTTTTTGCGTCTGGAAAAGAAATTGTATTTATATTAACTGAGAGTAATAATAATTTTGGTAAAAGCAATGCCTTTTTGCGAGCACGCGCCTTGTTGATGATACCGACAAAGTCGCTAGAAAAAGTACAGACTGCAATTAAAACATTCAGTTTAATTTTCATACAGCTACATTGAACTCTTAGAGTTTATAATCAGTTTTGTTTACCTTGTACTAGTAATATTATGTATTCTGTGGTTCAAGCTTTCTAGACATATTTCAAGATAATATAGGTAAGTAGTTGAACCGTTCAACTACCTATATTATCTTGAAAAATATCTAGGATAATTTTTCTAATAGATGGTAACCCCTATCGTAGCTGGCATGTATATTTTTCAACATACTAAACTAATAGATATTATCAAGAGCTAAAATATTAACTTGTTGCTCGCTATCACTCATATCTTTATTTTGCATGAGAGCCAGGAGGTCGTACAATCTCTCGTCTTAATCTTTGTTTCTGAGCCCAGCGCGTTTGGGAATGCGCTTTGCTGGTTGTCCTTCATGAACGTAAACAAAATAAATACTTGAACCACTTTAGTATGTATTGCAGGCTGATTTATTTATTAATACTTAACTTGTAATTTACCCAGATTTTATACATAATTATTGTTTAATTGATGAGTGTCAGGTAGAAGTAAAACAATATTTCCGCCGTCGCATTCCTTTATTGTATAAAACAGAACAGTGTAAAACAAATACATGTTAAAATATAAAATATTTGATAAACTTAATACAAGTGCTGATCGTAATTTGGGGCGTTCATGATTCTATACAACGAATGCAACCTATACTCTAAGAAGATTAAACGATGAAGATAAAAGCGCCACCCTGGTGTTACGGGGTGTTGCGGGGCATTATTACGGAATGACGGTCCCCTCGACTACTGTGACATGCTGCTCGACAAGAGACCGGGGTTAAGATGCAAACAATACGACTTAGGAGTACAACTTAAACCTTAGCTTAGCTTACGACGAAAATCGTGGAAGTTACTCCCTAAGATTCTCTAGATAGATTCACGGGACCGCGCGTCGACGCAGTGGCGGACGTATCGCTGGAGCGGCGCGCTCGGCGGGGCGCGCGGTCCGTCTATTTTATGAGGCCCTTGGTCTTGAACAGGTCGCGCATGAGGCCCTTCAGGTAGCGGATCTCGCGCTGCAGGTCGGCGCACTTGTCGCCGAGCTCGGCGTGGCGGCGGCACAGCGCCTGCTCCTCCGTCAGCAGCACCTCGATCTCCGCCTTCTTCTTCTGGCGGTAGCGCGTGGCGGCGTTCTTGTTCTGCTCCTTCTTACGGGAGCGGCGGTCGTCGGGGGCGCGCGAGTAGGGCTTCGGGCGGGAGGGGGCGCCCCACTCCTCGTCGGTGGACGAGCGCGGCGAGGAGGAGGGCGACGAGCGGGGAGAGGGGGAAGAGCTGCGGGGCGACGGGTGCGGGGAGGCGAGTTGAGCGGCGCGGTTCCGGACCAGCTCCTCCAGGGCCTGGGATTCGTCGTAGTCGACTGGCGGCGCGGCGGGCAGGCCGACGGGCCACTGGTCGGCGGGGGGCGCCTGCGCCTGCTGCGCGTAGCTGAGCAGCAGCTGCGTGGCTGGCCCGGGCGGGGACTGCGGCGGCGTGAGGTGGGTGAGCTTCACCACGCCGTACACGGTCTCGAACTCGCGCAGCAGCTCCTCGGTGGGCTGGGGCACGATCTGCGCGGCGTAGGGGCCCACCGGCCCGACGGGGATGGGGCCGCCGGGGCCCGCGAGGGGCACCTCGGCCTCCGCGCCCGGGATGTGCGGGATGCTCTCGAAGAACGAAAGCTCGGTTTTCTCCTCGAACCAGTTTGGCAGCACATTTTCTGAAAAGAGAATAAAAATAATAAGTTTTTTTATTTTTTTTATATATGGAACAGGTTTCAATTTCAGTTGTGTTGTTCTTATTGGAACATACATGATGCATTTATGATTGATTTTGTTTGATACGTATTAGCTTCAAAGTGGCTTCAAAGCTTTGATTTGGTTTCACAGAAAGCAAAATTCTTTTCATAAAAGTCATAATAATTTTCTAATTTCTAGACCAAATGTTTCCTCGATGTTCGGTTCATTACACGAGTTTTGATTACACAATTATAAACTTTGTAAATACATAAACAATTGCGGTGATGACATAATATTATATAATTAGCAGCACTTTATCAAAATTGCTAAACCTCCTATCTCGCATTTCTGACAGTAAGTAAATGGTAAAAATAAGTCGGTTGCCAAGTTAAATATTTAATTTTGCACTAATTAAACATCAGGTGTTACGATGATTTCAACTGAAAACTCTACAATTTCATGTGTATTTGGTCCATCTGCTTATTTAGCTAACGTGCGCGATAATTATGTAATGTAGGTGTGTAGGTGGTAGGTAGAAAAACATAATTTGATGTATTTTTTGTTGTAGATATTTAGATATAAAATATAAAAAGATTTCTGAATCGAGAGTGCACGAGACGTTGCAGAGTTATTTTATAGTAGTTTGCTCATTTTCGACCAAACTTGCTTGAAATAAAACACCTCAGTCGAAGTATTTAGGAAACTTCACAAGGAAACTATTACTTTACAGTTTGTAACAATACGTCTGACCTCGACAAAGTTTTTCTACTGCGATATAATAGTTCACTTACAAAAGTTTTATAACTTTTTGTGTACAATAAAGGTGTTAGTTTCTAATTGTACTTTAATTATATAATTATTAAATATATAAATATCGCATTTGTTTACATGAATATTGGTAATATTTAAATTATGAAAATTAAGGGTTTTTCCTCGGGCTTGATGATGAAATAAAACGTTATGTACTTCCCACGCGCATAATTAGGGTATTGAGAAAAGAAGACTATTATTACAACAAAAGGTGTGATAATAACTAAGCGAGACTTAATTACTTATTTTTGTACCTTTTATACAAATACAAATCCGCCCTCTCATGTCGCACGCATCCACTATTATAGTTAATTAATACAATATCAGTTTTTTACATTGTTGTATTGAGGTGATTGCTGATTATGCCGCGGCCCTGTACTGAGATACTATTATCATACAATGGCCGCCGGATCGCAATGATCTGAATCGGGAAAAATAGATACTTTTCACGCCTTCTCGTGAAACGGTGGAAATTTTTCCAAACCTCAAACGATTAACAAGAGTTATAAAGGGGCGCATTTATAGACATTTAATGATGTAGTATTTTAATGTAGACTCATAATATATTTTATGGGCTTTACTTATGTGAAAACGATCACTAAGTAATTCCTGAAGTACCTAGTCATTAAAATATAGACCTATGAGTAATGACACATATACATAGAGAACAACAACATTTGCCCCCTTACTAATAAACATTGTATAAGCTTTGAATAGTTAAACAGTGTTTTGTTCCTGTCACACAAGTGACATTATTAATTGGATTAAAGAAGACAAAACACTGTATAACTATTCAAAGCTTATACAATGTTTATTAGTAAGGGGGCAAATGTTGTTGTTCTCTATGTATATGTGTCATTACTCATAGGTCTATATTTTAATGACTAGGTACTTCAGGAATTACTTAGTGATCGTTTTCACATAAATAAAGCCCATAAAATATATTATGAGTCTATTAGTAAGGGGGTTGGTGTTCAACTATAGATATTGCTTTGTTTACAACACTTATAGGCTCTTGCAAGTGCCTTTATGTATTTTGTTTACATTAAATTGTGGACGTCAGTCAATAAATAAGTCATTTTATGATAAATCCCTGACCTGACAATATCTGACGTGGTCCCACTATCGAAATAATGGCGCTGACAAATGAAATAGAAACTGTGCTTTGTCTCATTCGCTATGGCCTATGACCCTAGACATCTTTGACATCGCAATTGTATGCGATCTAAAAACCGCATTACCAGAAGTTTATTAAATAGAGCAATGTACTTACTACTTAATACTTCCGTCTTCTTTACGTCTACAAATTTACAAAGCTGATAATTGTATCAAAAATATTATTATCATGCTCATAAATGGTTAGGGGTCCGTGCCCAAAGGGTAAAAACGGGACCCTATTACTAAGACTTCGATGTCTGTCCGTCTGTATGTCTGTCTGTCTGTGTGTCTCCAGGCTGTAACTCAAGAACCACTATAGCTAGACTTCTGAAATTTTCAGATTATGTATAATATCTGTTGCCGATATAACAACAAATAATAAAAACAAAATAAATTAAATATTGAAGGGGGCTCCCATACAACAAACATGATTTTTTTTGCTATTTTTTGCTCGATATATATACTCGATGCATAATACATAGGCACTCGAAATATACACGAAATACTTATTTATTTGTACTTTAATAATTTACAATAAAATTTAAATAAGTGAAATAAATGTTGAGATAGGCTCAACATTTATTTCACTTATCTTTTGCTCTATTGTGGTAAAGAGAATTAAAAGCCGAAGAAAATAAACGCTATTTCCAGTAATTATAACATTTTTTTAATATGGCTGTGAAAAAAAATACATTGAATTCAAAGCAGTTCTTGGAACGTGCCTCTGGCGCGAAGAGATAAGGGCGTTCGAAAAAGTTTTGAGAAACCCAAGAGTTGCGTAGTCGTTAGTCAACAATTGGGATACATTGGTGCGACGCGTTATCAATTGGCCGTGATTGAGAAACTATTGAACAGATCGACACAAACAAATGAAATTGTATTACCAACCGGCGCCCCGCGCAGCTCGCCGCGCCCTATACAATGTTTACCACGCCAACTTTATGCCTGTAGTGCTAGCACGGCGACCAGCGGAAATGCGAAAGTATGGACAAACTGTGGAAATAAACCTAAGGTGCCGTTCCGATCTTTTTTCGTTCCGAAAAATTCAATTAAAATGCCACTTTATGACAGACTATAGTATATAAACTGTATTTTCGGGACAAAAATAGCTTATAATACGTAAAAGAACCTTCACAATGTCTGTCAGTCCAATCTGGTTTGGCGTTTTTGTCCTGAAGGGTAAAAAATTTTATACACGCTTCATCCATCCAGACAAACTTTCTCGTAAATTATAATAGTGGGACTATTTGCCTAATATGTACCTACTTCCTACCGTAAACTTGCAGACTTAATTAATTAATGGGTTTTCTCAACCCAGAGGGCTCAAAATATAGAGCCAAGTCTACCATTCCTTGCCATGACTGTAATGAAAATTTGCGATAGCAAAGAGCATACCAAATTAGCTTCTTAACTAGTAATTTAAAAGGATTTCCTTTGCATAGCATCGTTATACAACATGAAATTTTAGTGGTTGTTTTCCCGCAGCATAACGATTTCCCTATAGTAGTACTATCGAATCATGCATGTTATTTTTTGAAAATAAAAAATATTTTGTATGACGTACTATGGCAACTTTATGCCGATTTGCGATAGGCGCAAGCGGCTATGACCCGGCCGAATTTTTTTTATGATTTGCATAAAAAAAAAACTTCATAAATCTATTGTACTACTAAGATAGAATCATTTTACTGCGGGAAAACAACCATTATTTCACGCAGCATTTTGATACTATCGCTATTTATAATTAAACGTGTAGTTAAAAAGATGATTTACTAAAATATAATAACTTATTTGAAAGTTAAAGAAATAAGCGGTGATTGTTGAAATCATAGACTTAATATAAATAATTTATAGGTTTATGCACAGACGTAAAAAATTTATGGTTGAAATGTGCGTTGACGATGCAACGTTCAATTTTCATTCGTTCTAAATTGGAAAATTTAAAATTTTGATTGATTGCTATTATTGAATTCGTGAAGTTATCATCATCATCATAATATTAATACGCGGACGAAAAACTTTGTAACCCTTTTTACGAAAAATGGGGAAACGTAGGTGCATGAAATTTCGCACAGTTATAGTTTATATGGTGAAGGAGTGCATCGAACTAATATTATTTTGAAATTATGCTTTTATCATAAATTTTTTTAACAAATAAATCATTACACACACTATAACACAAACACATGAGAAATGACAGACTTTTGAGTGACAAGCCTATACATACGAATTATACGAATTATAATTTTTTATTTATGGTTGAAGTCTGTTGACAACAAATTGACAAATTGAAAATGGATTTTAGTTTTTTTTTTATTGAATCTAAGATACTATTAGACAATGCTTACACGGCCAGTCTGAGATCAGCTAAGTCCCAGAGACAAGAGTTGAAAAAAAATGATAAAGTCAATATTTTTTACAAAATATCTTAGATAGTAGTCCTAATGTCATTGAAACTAAGGTCGAATTTCGACCATTGGGCGATCTCTAGTCTTTGTAATTGTTCCACTTTTACCGTTATTTTCTCTACATTGTATTTGAGGTGCAAAATGTTATCTTGTGTTTATTTTGTATCAGCTGTAACTAACTGCTCTTTGATTCTGCATGGCAGCATTTTTCACGGCAGGACGTAGAACTCAAAAACGACAAGCGCGAAAAATCCACACGATTATTTGTGGTTCCGTGAATTACATAGAAATTTTAATATGCTAACTATCTTACTGCTGAAAATATCCTGTCAGCATATCCTTAAATCAGTCAGCGTATCCTTAAATATGATATTACTTTAGTAGAATAACTGATAATTCTCTCTCATCCTCATTGTCTTACAGTTATCCAACTTTTGTATAATATAATTTGACCAGATTAAATTACATTTGAATTTTAGTTCAAAATGAATTCTTGACAAATAGATATATTTAGACCAACCGATTCAGAACTATGTATCTCTAGCAACTCCTGAATCTGGAAGTATGTTCTCTTCTCCTGTGTTTATCCAAACTGCTACCTATAAGATCATCAGCTTCGAAGATTGATTGAGTGCACTTTCCTCCATACGGGGATTTTCTAGCACGCGAGTTGACGACAGCACATCGACCTGCCGACCCGCGATAGCGCGGCACAATCTGAGAGGTCGCGACCCCGCGCTGTCAACACGATAATTCTGACCGGAGCTGTCAATAACTGGAGGTGACCTGATATTTTTTTAAGGTACATAATTTTAGACATAAGACAAGACATTTGGTACATAAGACTTTTAGGTACATAATTTATAATATGATACTAAGGGCGTACCTACCCAGGATTTCAGCTAAGCATACCTGTTTCGAGAAGATAATAAGGCGGTCTGGTATATTGAAACAAAACATCATGAAAATTGAATTTAGAAAGTATAGGATATTAGTTTAATACTTTTATTACATGAAATTATAACTGATAATTATAATAATAAATTGAATTTTAATATAATCTGACTGAAAATATATAACAGAAAATATACTTTTTAATTCCCACTTGCAAGGAAAATTTACGTTTATTTTATCTTCCAGGGGGATGGGGGGCAGCCGCCCCGCCCTGGGTACGCCCATGTATGATACGAAACATACCGTTATGATTTTTTTGTCGAGATTTTGAACTATAGCTAACTATATGGTACAGATCTTCTATCGTTATATAATATATTATAATGCTCTACGATATATCCAAAAGACTACTTTTGGATAGAGCATAACATAGCCAAAAAATCATACGAAGGCACCGCTCTATAGGGGATAATAATTGTTATCCGTGGACAGGTCCAGCACATAAAAAATTTATTTGTCAATTGGTTAAGCCAATGGACAAATATTTTTTATTAAAAAAAATGCATGTTTGGGATACAATATGAAGCTGACAAAGTAGTTACAACTTATAACTAACTCAATTAATACGTATCAACTTAAAGATTAACTCGATTGGAAGTTATATTAATTGCTCAGGTAGTTAGCCGTTATTATTTCATAAGGGCACAGCGTTTCCTTCGTTATCTAAATTATATTACAGTAATCACTTTCAAATATTGAACCGATATCGCCGTGAACTGTGACTAGGTACTCTTATCACACGTTCTAGGAATGCAACTCTGAACCGATATTTATTATAATGAAATGGACATTTATAATTTTATTTATTGCCCTATTTACACATACGGTGGACAACAATTATCATAACTGGTATATTTCCTGCACTCGGTGTGGGAGCACGATGAGGAAAATCGACGGTTTAGTGTGAATGCATTATCGCAGGCACATTTAAGAAAATAGATCTGAAAAACACTCGAGACATTTCTTTTGTCTGCGCATTGTTGCACATTTAGGTGAAGGCCAATGTTTTTGTGGCTCGGTAATCGGTATACAATCTATGCACTTTTAAAAAAAATTGGACAATCGAATGCATTGGCTCGTAATTAACTCCTACGCACTACGTCATAAGATTGAAAAACGCTTGTACGTAGTTAACGCGGCAACAACATAATAATTAATAATATTATAATATTATAAATATAGATACTTCAATCAATTACGATTTATAGAATACTAGCTGACCCGGCAAATGTTGTTTTGCCGTATACTTTATATATTTTACATGTTCTATACATAATCACCCCTTCTTGAATCGCTCCATAATCGCATGTTTTAGAGAAAACAAGCATCAAAATCTGTTGCATAGTTTTAATGATCTAAGTATATTATATTATGTATTATTCAGATAGCAGGAAGCGACTTTGTTTTATACTATGTATGAAACAAAGTATAAACAACTTTATCAGTATATAGGAAAAGCGCCACGAGCCCTTTGTGTTATCAGTATCGAGCGTAGAATGGAAACAAACGGAGCAATAAGCGCCTTTATTTATTGGGCGCTCCGAGGTCGCCGTGTGCGCGGACTGGTTTGTCAATCATGGCGCACCGGCATGGAATTTCTCATTAATTACTTGTTGCACGGAAAAAGCTTTTATCACTTTATCGCTGACAAGCGGTAAGCTTCATGGTAAGTTATTACCACAATTACCTCCAGGTAAGCATGGTAAGTCGCCCGTACAATGCCTGCCCTAATAGTTTTCTATTTACACAGCATACTAATGTCGATGTACAAACAGAAACTTCTCTAACATTTATAGACCTAGCGTATCCCATTAGGTAAGTATGGTCCATACAACCCTTGTGAAACATCTAAACTATTTACATACTATGCTAATGGCAATGTACAGACAAACAGTCACTTTTCTATCATTATGTAGACTTAACGTATCTCATTAATTGAAGGTTGCGAGTACAATGACACTAACCGGTAAAAGTAAAAATAGACTTTCAGTTATGAATTAACATAAAAAAATCTCGTAGCACGTTGACGTGCGACTGTTTGGTAACTATAACGTAACCGATAACCGAACAAATTACGTGTAACTGAGGAATTAGGTTCTAAAATGTTAATTTGATAGGTACTTCAATAGCACGATCGTGCAATGTGTAATTGTGTATGCAAAACAATAATTTCATTTAGCCTTATATCGAACGGCGGTTATCATTCATGATCTACAGACCCGTCCAATAACCGATCCAATTATCGCATATTCTGGGGTAATATAATATAATTATTTCCAAACCATTCTTGTTGAAAATGTAAACAAGTTTTGTTGCGCAGCCGACAACGTCCCTTTCGAATTCCCAGCGCTCCACGCCAAGCGAAAGCATTCGATATCGAAAATGCAGCGATAAGCGATAATAATTAAATTCGTATCAAACGTCATCGGAGTCCGATCCCCCGCGAAACTGGAGCGAGACCTCGCGCCGATCGATTGAGGTCTTTAAGGGATAAACATACAACGAATTCATCTAACATTGACACAGTTTCGACGAAACAACGTACCAGCGGCGTACAGCTGAGAGAGCGCCATGACGTTTGAATCTTCCAAGTATTCTTACTGCTAGCGATTACAGTACTTAAATCACGAGTAAACGGGCAGGGGGTCCTCGGTGCGGGCCGGAGTCGTGGGGGAGTTCGGGACGGGGCGCACCGAAAATCTAACGTCTCTTGACGAGCTTCTGTGAGTTGAACACTATTTCCTTGTTCCAGATGCAGCGATAGTGGCACTTCATTCTAACGGCGTCCAGAAGGCGCATAAATGTTGGCAGGCATATGCGAGCCGAGCGCGAGCGCCCGAGGTGTACTTCTCCAAACGAATTTATTGTCACGGATTTGTGTGTGAACTGTAGACGCGGCGCGGCGCACGCAACAACTGAGTGCGCCCGCGCAGTCGGAGCCTCCGTCGGACCTCCGCGCCCTCCCCGCGCCGCCGCCTTCGCTCGGCCAGCGACTTAAGTCGACGCCTGGCTAAACGACTCGAGCAAATACCGACGAGATCACAAGTCAAGTAGTCGATATTGAGACGACAGGCGCTCGATTAACTTTTGATGTCATGTTTATTTTATGAAGATTTGTGGCATAAGAAAAGAGGTAAGTGATTCATGTCACTCCTTCCCTCATATTATCTAAGACGTATCTATTTAAATTACAAAAAACCTACAGAACAGTTCTATACGCGCCACGGGAGGATAGCATGACACTTCAACCGACGCTTTTGTCACCCGAGCCGAAATTAATTTGTTGTTTTATTTCGTATGAGGGGGGGGGGGGGGGGGGGGGTTCTGCATTTCTCTTGAAGTTTTTTCTGAAATTTTTTCTATAGACCTCACGCAGCCCGAGACCTTTCCAACGAATGCAAAACCTTGGAAATCGGTTCGTGCGTTCTGGAATTATAGCCTCAGGAAGGAAACCCCGAATTATTTTTAAATATTAATGTCATTAAACTTTCGGTGCTGGTATGATGAAAAATTATTTTCCTAGACATCTTTTAATTTACTTACTTATACCAGAATATAATGGTAAACAAAGACTATATAATACTTTTATTCTTGCTCTACATTTATATTATTGTAAACGACCTTCATTGCGCTTTCAATCAAAACCTTAAAGCTAAGAGCTTATTAATGTAGAGCTTAAAGTCATGGAGCCCTAGAACAATTTTTTTTTCATTACTATCAAGCAATTTAAAAAAAAGCTTCATTTTGATAAGACAAACACCATTTTTATCTGCGAAAAATCTTGTAAGAAAGAAAATCCGTTTTTAATCCGTTCCTAAAACGGAACCCTAACCAGCAGATTTTTTGTATATTGATAGGTTAATCTATACATAATATTACAAAACAAATTCGCTTTTTTTCCCTCATGTCCCTTTGTTCCCATTAATCTTTAAAACTACTCAACGGATTTTGATGATCCTTTCAGTGTTAGATAGCCCATTTATCGAGGAAGGTTATATTTTGTCACGCTAAGACTAATAGGAGCGAAGAAATAGAGGAAAATGTGGAAAAAACGGGGGAAATTATTTGAAAGGGCTAACCTGAACGCGCTTATCTCAGGAACTACTGGTCCGTCCGATTTGAAAAATTATTTCAGTGTTAGATAGCCCATTTATAGAGAAAGGCTATAGGTAATATTTTATCACGCTAAGCCCCAATTTCACCAACGACTGTTAAAGTTAACGCTCGAATTAGTATCACGTTACCTCTTTCATTTTTCTTGTGAATGAAAGAGAAGACATGACATTTTAACAAGCTGTTAACACTAACATACAAAAAAGAACCAGATTAATGCGCTAGATTTTTCACAAAAAGCCATTAATTAAAAATACATTTTTTCTTAGTTATTGGTTTTTCTATGTTTAATTCCACGAAATTTATAATCTAATGCCTGTGTAAGCGTAGTCCATAAGTTTAGCTATCAAATGAGACCTTTTTTATCTTCATAGGATATTTACATGAGAAGTACTGGTCAGATTAGTGTGAAAGCCCGAGAAAAACTAAAATGGCTGCCATTTTACAACCGTGAGAGAGAAAAAAAAAGTTGAGAGCCAATTTGTCGATAAAATATTCCATAGATCATGACATTAAAGGATCGGACACCGGTGTTGGGACACATTGTATATAAAACTCAAAGGTGACTGACTGACATGGTGATCTATCAACGCACAGCCAAAACCACTGGACCGATCGGGCTGAAATTTGGCATGTAGGTAGATGTTGTGACGTAGGCATCCGCTAAGAAAGGATTTTGATCAATTCTACCCCCAAGGATTCAAAATAGGGGATGAAAGTTTGTATATAATAATACTTGCTAACGCGAGTGGAGCCGCGGGCAAAAGCTCGTTTTAAAATAAAACAAAAATTACAAGTAATACTTCGATACACTATAATATGTTTTTGAAATCTACAAAAACGAGGCAAAAATTTGAATTACATTTTTCTAAACAAATAGTCTAAGTGATAAGTTGAAAATGGCGAAATAAAGAGATAAGGCTCTTCAAAATACGTGCGATAGCTCATTAGATCCGGAATGACGTCTTAAAAAGGTATCGGAAGCGTGTATTAGCACACAAAAAACTATTTACATTTAATTTCTTAAATGTTAATAGTTTCAGAGTTATTAAGGTGACGCCTTGATAATTTGGTTGTAACGAAATCGATTTTTCTCAACAATGACTAAAGCTAAGAAATTAAAGTTCATTGTCAGTATTCATCATCTTTGAATTACCCATAGCATAACACGATTGGTCAACTTTTACAACTCAGAATAATAATCAATCAAAAAGACCCCTATAAAAACAGGGATTCTATTATTTTGCCAACAGAGGAGTGATTTAAGGGGGCGACTAACCCTAAAATGTCGATTTTTTAAATCATTTTTATGTTGAAAATAAGCCCCGAATTGTTTCATTTTCTAAAATTTGATACTACATTATATTTCCGAGAATTCGATCTGAGCAATAACATGATATCTTAAAATTTTCTCGATAGAAAAAAATCACAAAGATGCATCTAATTTTCACGAATTTTTCATTTATTGCCGTAACCGTGCATTGAACTAAGTTAATATTTTAACACATTGTATAAAATTCTATCATTGAGAGATCGACCTAGCGGATTTTTAAAATGTTGCATATTTATCGAGTTATTGAGAAAAAACTAATTTGGCGATGAATCCGCGTCGTTCTTTTTCACCTGGCATATGAAAGACGGGCGTGAGTGTGAAGAGAGAAGGACGATGTTTGATTTTTGGGGTTAGTCGCCCTCTTAAGCTCTTAAGCTTCCAAAATTTGTATATAGATTAGTTCAAGCATACCTACGCTATAATTTGCCCATAGCTTATATGAAATATATTTATGGTTAATTTGCGGCATTGATTGTCGGTAAAAAAGAAACTTCCCATGTACGTTTACGCTTAAAATATATCTCTATCAATTGCTCATATTTTGCGTTCTTGTAATTTTACATTAGCGTAACTTCGATTATCGATATTATTTAATTTATAAGTATCATAATATTAATACGCGGACGACAAACTTTGTAACCCTTTTTACGAAAAATGGGGACACGTAGGTGCATTAAATTTGCACAGTTATAGTTTATATGGTGAAGGAGTGCATCGAACTAATATTATTTTGAAATTATGCTTTTATTATACATTTTTTTAACAAATAAAACATTACACACACTACAACACACACACATGAGAAATGACAGATTTTTAAGTGACAAACCTATATATACGAATTATACTCTTTTATTTATGTTTGAAGTCTGTTGACAACCAGTTGACAAATTGAAAATGGATTATAGTTTTTTTTATTAGACAATGCTTACACGGCCAGTCTGAGATCAGCTGAGTCCCAGCGACGAGAGTTGAAAAAAATATAATATTATGATAAAATCAATATTTTTTTACAAATTAAACGTAGTAGTCCTATTGTCGTTGAAATTAAAGTCGAATTTCGACCATTGGGCGATCTCTCGTGAAAATAATCTCCCAAGTCCCGACATACGTTGTTTTATCGTAAAACATTTTTTAAAGCTATAAAATAAAGCTTTTTCTCAGCACAACAAAATTAAACTTCAATAAAATTGAAAAACTTTGAAACTAAATCTACTTCAGTAAAACGCAAGCTGGAATAATTTTCAATTTATATGATCAAAAACCATCACGAACTCAGCCGCTCAGCAATTTCAACACAGTCATTAAAGTATTCACAGTGATATTGAAATAGTCATCATCACACACATATTTTATAATTATTACATGAAACTTAATAAAGCAACATGATGTTCAAAAATAACATCGATAACATTTAGCTTATTAATTACCTACGTGATGTTTTAGTGTCTGTAAAGTGTAAACACAATATTTATCGAAACAAAACGTATGCGATAAGTGAATCATGTGGCCTGTTCATGACACTATTCCGCGGATCAGGGGTGTGTCCTCAACATCGTTACTAATTACTAATTAGTCTAGACTCTAGATAAACCAACGCGACTTGCACTTTTATGCACATCTCAATATCTAAAGGTGCCTCTTCACAATGGTCCATAATAATAACTCCCCACACCGGTTTCGGTAACGATGGCCGGTTTCATCGAACGGGGCTAAAATGGCCATATTTAGTAATTCCTCTCAATCAATTCAGAAAATGAATTGTCTAAACTGTCAAACTGACAAATGTCAAATTAGTGCGAATTACTAGACATGAATTGCAAGCAGGCTTGCATTTTGCGGTTTAAAAAAATGAATCATATTATTATTCATATTATGATTCTCCAAAGCGACCATTTTAGCCCCGCTGTTATGCAGGAGTATTTTTTATAGGGCCACTTGTTCCTCAGCACTCTCTATTCCTTACTCTCATAACCCAGTGGGACGGAAGACCGATATGACTGGCGAGAGATCAGGCGCTGGACCGACTTTTTACATGCCCATTCGACGCATGGATGATCTGACTTATCAGACAATCAGGTGATCAGTCGCATTGTCATAAACAAACTTGGAAATAACATGTTTCCAACGCGGGAATTGAACCTTCGACCTTCGAGTTAAGAGCCACGCTCTAAACCACTGGATCACGGAGGCGTTACAGGCGACAACGTTCCATGCTGGCCCACTGTAGATCATTGCCATTCTGTAGACACACGATACTGACATGACCATCGTCCGTCATCCATGCACCACGATGGCGATGGCTTGTAAGTTGTAGTGGGCCAGCATGGACTATTGTGAAAGGCAGCTTTACGGCATCCCCACGATGGCCAATGATGAACAAAATATGTGCTCCATTGCGAACGTATACTGAATATTTACTATTATTTCCTTAGCTATGTATTGTAGTGGGCCAGCATGGACTATTGTGAAAGGCAGCTTTACGGCATCCCCACGATGGCCAATGTTGAACAAAATATGTGCTCCATTGCGAACGTATACTGAATATTTACTATTATTTCCTTAGCTATGTACTGCTACCTATTTGTATAAAAAATAAAGTTTAAAATACTAAAACACGCTCTAAATAGTACGAAACAAGAAAACAGTTTATAGGGATATGGAAATGTTTAAAGATAGCCGTGGTCGTATGTATGCCCTTTATTATAATAACATTCTATAATGAATCTGTTTTGCTCTCGTTATAGGTGGCATACGACCACGGCTATCCTTTAAACATTTCCATATCCCTATAAACTGTTTTCTTGTTTCGTACTTTTTAGAGCGTGTTTTAGTAGTCGGGTTTTAGTTTTTTAAACTTTATTTTTGTTTCAATTATTTTGGGGCTAAGATTCACTCGATCTTAACCTATCCAACTCCTGAAATGATCGAGGATCATGAGGATGTTTTACAATTTATTTGGTTCTAGTGAGCAAAATATGAATAGTTATTGACTATTTCACTACCTGTTGCCCGCGACTTAGTCCGCGTTAGCATAGTATAATAATTTTAAAGGAGATGGATATTTTATGTCCTTTTTATGGTCCCTTACTCAAAGCATCTCAAAGGGTAAAAACGGGACCTAATCACAAAGATGCGACTGAGGGCCAAGCCCTCCATATAGGTAATTAAATGATAGTCAAAAAGTGTATGTTTAGTTTAGGGTACAATAATTTCACCTTTAATTTATAACTTTGTTCCTAAAAAAGGAGAATCAAAACTCAACAATAACGACGCGATAACACTTCCAGAAGGGGGACGTTTTTTACAGGCCAGGGGCGAAGCCCTCCACACCATTTTGATATTTAAAGCAACATTTACCTCCGACCCCTCCCCTCTCATACCCCCTCGATCCCCCCTTCCTATCTTCCTATTCCCATCCCCCCCTCCGATCCCGATTTTATTATAATATGTATGTATAGATATTGTATTGAAGTGATTTATGAATTCTTGCAATTATCAGGTGATTGCTCGCAAACCCGTGAGAAATAGCTAATAATTTTTAAATAATATTTGAAATGTACTAATAAAGCTCTTTCTTTTGATACCTCACACGACACTGTCAGGGAAAATATATTTTTTTTGTTCTTTACTTTCAGTCCCCTAGATGGTGCTAGTCGCTACAGTCAATTTAACGTGATGTCATGTAGCCTATAACCAGCGGACAATCAAGAGCCTTCTAACGACACCTCATTTGTCCAAATGAGATAAGTAGTTTTAAAGTTACGAGGGAACAGATGAACATCCATACCCACATACATACATACACACAAACAGGTCAAAATCATAACCCTCCTTTTTGCTTCGCCGTAGTCGGGTAAAAATAGTGATACTAGAAGGGATTTTTCCTTTTTGTATCAATTTCTGATACAGAAATTAGAGTAAACAACATTAATTATTGTGGGCTTGTAAATACACCAATAAATAATACCCATTTGCGTGCAATTTATTGTACTGTTTAAAAATCATGCTCTCTCTTTCATGAATACCAGGAACGAAAGAGGTAACGTGATATTTAATTAATAATTAACGATCAAACTGCCGCACTCAGAGGCGAATATTGATTACTAAAAGGTGCCGGTTGGCAGCGGGTGACATGAAGCAACCGCAGACGACGTGTCGCAACGACACTACTCGTTTGTATGTATTTCTATGAAATACCCTCCGCAGCTAGCGACACTTGTTCATAGAAATACATAGAAACCAGTAGTGTCGAGACGACACGTCGTCTACTGCCGCCTCATGCTGCCGGCTTCCAACTTGTACCTTAAGAGGATTCCACACCGCCCTTTTTTCCATTCAAACGTTGTCCCCTGTTTCCTCCCTGGATAATACTAGTAGAGTTATAATTTTTTTCCTGAATATCTACGGCCACTAATACAATGTCCCTATGTTTTCTTTTTTTTCATAATTTAATTATTAATGAACGTTCAAAAACCCAAAAAAATGGCCAGATTTTCCGCTGTGTTCAAACGTCCAGAAAACAGATTTGGCTAGATTATACAAAAAAAGCAAAACATAGGAACACAGCTCAAGCCTTTTTTTAATCTTTAATGAAAAAAGTACTTAAATCGGTTAAGTTTTGGAGAAGGAATCAGGGGACAACGAATCGTTGATTTTCTGGATTTTCTGCAGTTGTCTCTATCGCGTTCTGCGGTATAGGCTTGAGGTAAGGGAGACAGCTATAGATATTACACGTACTTTTTTTTTCATTTCTCTAGCCCCTGTTGTATCCTCTTAACTGTAATTGAATGAGAATTTTGACATAAGCTTCACACATTATCTATCAAACTCTTCGTTAAATTAAAGTTTAATCATTATCAAATTTCTTTAAGCGCTGACTCCTGCTGGCAGAAAGTGGGCCTAAGAATAATATGACACGTTGTTAATTTTTAAATAATTATACATCAATAATTATTCATGGTACCAAATACACGAAGGTTCGGACCTTCGTACTTTAGCCGGAGGGCTGGCCGAAGCCCTTTCACATAAGCCAAAGATATTTCAAGGAAAAGTGGCGTAAAATTAACCTTCGGACGAGTTTCCTGGTGGTTATTATCTTATTTGATTTCCTACTTTGAATATTAAAAAACATTATGCTCCATAGAAAATTATGCCATTTCTTAATCACTTTTTTTAACGAGGAAACAGATAGAAAGAAACCTCGGAAATATTAAACTTGACTGCTACTTAAGTCTCTCGTTGCCTACGTTCTGTAATAATAACGTAATAATACAAGACTAGATGACGCGGACGCCCGCAATTCCGTTGCGCCAAAATTAGTTTATCGCGCAGGAACCCTACATTTTTCCGGGATAAAAACTATACTATGTTCTTTCCCGAGACTCAAAGTACTCCATGCCAAATTACAGCAAAATCGGTTCAGCGGTTTGAGCGGTAACAGACAGACAGACAAACGGACAGACAGACACACATTCGCATATTATAATATTAGTATGGATTCGCATATAAAAATAACTAGTAAAATAATTATACGATAATTAAATTATTGCCAACTACTACGATAATAGATATCAATCAATTATTACGTACGAATTTCTAAGACGCAAAAAATATTTTTCTCAATAACAGAGTTAGCTTAGATATTTTGCACGGTAGAGATTGTAACATCTGACTTGAGTTAATTTATTTATTTTTATTCATTCTTACAACTATAATACGTAGAAGTTTAATAAGTTACAAATTACGACTTCCAAAAGACGGGGAGGTTATATTATATTCGGCTGTGGATATTTTTTTTTGTATGTTCGACCACTACTCCGCCGTTTGTGAACCGATTTTCGAAATTTTTGTTTTGTTGTATTAGGTTTTACTCCAATTTAGTCCCATTTTCACAAAAGTGGTAACCTGATGATGGGAACCAGGAGTAAGCGAGGGAACTCCTCGAAATTTATATGGAAACATATGGTGATTTTGGTTTTATGAGAATCATGCTAAGCATATATAAATATGCTACCGCAATATATAAACGCAAGATTTTGCACCGAGGTATACTATGGTTCCGAAGATACTAAGAGAACTCTGGATTCCTTATAGATACAAGTTTGGGAGTTTAGGCGTTGTTTTAAGAACTGAATGCATATGCTACTATGCAAATTATATTAATCATCATCATCATCATCATCATCACTACCATGTCAGAGTCACCAATGTCACAACTCATATGGTTGTGTATAGATACAATTATGTCCTTATTTATTTGGTACATTTCATAGCGATTTTAATAAAAAAAATATACTTACTTAATGTTGTTTCAAAATACATATTTCAAGTACTACAAAATTGAACTTAAGAGCTTGTAGCACGTCGTGGGTATCGCAGACGCCAGACACAATAGATTTTCAATTGTTATGCGGCAGCCGGCTGCCGCTTGGGGATTGATGGGTTTTAAGCAGTATTCTGATTTTAATAAACCTTTTTAACATTGGTTATAATATATTTCTGTTAATATTATTAAATAATACATGACTAAATCTTTTATTTATTGTTGCATACTTCATTATATTGGAGATTAAGCATAAAATAATTAGTCATAAAGAAAATGTTTTACTTACTACTTAAAAACAAACCTTTATTCTTTTGTATAATATAAACTTTGTATAATACAAATGGATTTTACTAAGCAAATAAATATTCTCTTCTCTTACCTTGTTTGCATTCATTTTCTAGCTGCTGCAGAATGTCCTTGGCGAGCTCGGCCTGGCTGGGCTTGATCTCCGGCGGGGAGGGGGGGTACAAGGTGGAAAAGTCGTCCTGGACGCCGAAACCGAAAGACTCGCTCTTGGGTGCAGCGCTTGTGATGGTCTTGAATAGATCTGTTGACAACGCATTCGGTTAAACACTGGCAGGTTACAAAAGAAAGTTCCTTTTTAAACGAAAACCTCCTTTAATACATAACTTTTTTAACAAAACCTCGTTTTTCGAATTTTCAAATTTAAAAAAAGAACACTAGAACACGCGGCTTACTTTGCAACACCGACAACTGGAAATCCCTGCAGAGGTCACACATTCCGTTACTTCTATAGCAGCACATTTTGATTTTAATTTGCGATTTATATTAATTTTCGCGCGGAGCGGCGAGTGCGGAGCTTCAAGGTAAGGAGCTTAGATAAGTGATGTACAAAATAGTGTGCGGCATCGAAGACGTCAGTATATATACGAGCGATATCTGTCACACGATATTACGTCAAAGTAACGCCCAGATGTCGCGATGCTTTAAATCTTATTTGATAATGCTACAATAACTTATGTTATAAAAACATATTTATTATTATTAATGATATACTTGTTTTTAAGGAGCGAACAAGATTATGATAGTATTCGGCAGCGCACTGACGTACGTACAGTACATACTTGTTTTCGATTGCCCCCAGCGACTGTTCTATGACAGATAGCTCCAATGATATTTATGGTTCATTTGTTGACGATCATATAAATTAGATTAATTCTGTTTCCATCTACTAGCAACATCATTTTCAGATTTAGGATCGTGCAAAGAAAGCAGTCCACCTTTTTCACCTTGGTTTGGAAAGACAGATCGAAATTTCGGAAAGACAGAGATAATAAGAATTCAACACCACGGTATCTACTTTGCCAACGTTTGACTGCTTGCAGAATATTGTTTAGTACAATACCTGAGGTATTTTAGAGGCATATCTACCACCATTACAAGAAGACTCCAGGGCAGACAATTATTTATCTTTTCAGAATCTCATGGATTTTTCATTCACCAAGAGACCCTAAGAGAACGAGGAAAATCTTGTAAAAATGTAGCCCTGCGGGCTCTGACGTGCGTGTCAAAGGGTGACCTCTTATCATCGAACGGCTGTCACGACGTCGCCCAATATGATACAATTATTTTTACTATGATATGAGATAATTGCTGGTCATGGAATTTTTTCATCTACTACATTGAAGCCGGAAAATTTTAAGTGAACATCTAAATTATTCTCTATTAGCCAGCAACAGCTTGCAGATAACGCAAGAGGAGCTTAGAAGCTTATTTAAGATGCAAACCAAACAAAAAATAGATAGTGATTATAGTGAATTTGGAAGTATCATCACATTTTGCACACGAAAAGGAAACCTCAGACGTGGAAGAGCCATGCTTCGGCACGAATGGGCCGGCCCGACCGGAAAAACACCACGTTCCCACAGAAAACCAGCGTCAAACATCGCTTGCGCTGTGCTTCTGAGTTTACTATTATTATTATGTTAAAACGTATTTGAGTCTCGGCTGTTTGCCGGATAAATGATCCAGGTACGGGCTAATGCCAAGTAACCTGATTCACGTTAAGAATTATGATTGATGTGTGGTGAAAGATGAAGATGGGTTAAGGAAACGACGGACTATAGAACAGGTGTCAATGACGATTGATTTTTGCATTTGTATGTATGTATTTTTATGTAGATTTATTGTTTTCAAGGCAGAATGTAGAGTTTTGGGGATGACGCCGGTTGAGGATATAACAACAGGTACTATTTTAACAGTATTCTGACGCCACATTTGCTTAATCTCATCTGCGAGGGGAATGTGTTTTAGTAATTTTTCATTATGCTTTTGTTTTAGGTTATTGGTGTTGGGGACGGCGATGTCTGTAAGGTAAGTAGTCTTTTCAGATTTTATAGTGAGAGTAATATCTGGTCTATTGCTGAGGATGGTTCGGTCTGTGACAATGTCGCGATCCCAGTAAAGTTTAACCGAGCTGTTTTCAAGGACATTTGGAAAGGAGGTTTGTACTTATAATATGGTGTATGGGTTTCTATAAGGTTATACTTTATTGCTAGAAGTTGGTGTACTTGTTTGGCTAAATTATCGTGACGGTGTGTATATTCTTTGCTGGCCAGAGCACTACATCCTCCAGTGATATGGTCTATGGTTTCGGTTATTTGGTGGCATAGTCTGCATTTGTCGGTTTCTATATTTTCTTTTAATATATATTTAGAATATTTACGTGTCTTGATTATTTGATCCTGTATTGCTATAAGAAAACCTTCCGTTTCACTATATATGTTACCTTTTGTTAGCCAGCTGAAGGATGCATCCTGTTCTATTTGATGTGGGAATTTGCCATGTAGCGCTTTACTTTTCCATTTTATTATTTTATCATTGTCTTTTACGATTAAATGTAGTGGATCAAACTGATTATTATTAAGTTTTAAAGGTGTACCTGAATGAGAAAAATTTATTAATGCTTTATGTAATTGACTTGTATGGGCCTTAGTTAAAAAGTATGTTCTTAAGTTGTATATTTGATTGTAGTGCAGATTTTTCATATCTATGACGCCACGTCCACCTAATTTTCTTTTAAGCGTAAATCTCTCAATTTATTGCTGAATGGATATGATGTATATTATGTTTATAGCTTGCGGTTCGTGTTGCGATGTTAAGAGCTTCGAGTTCCGTGTCTGTCCATTTTATTATCCCGAATGAGTATGTAAGTATTGGTACGGCGTATGTATTAATATCTTTAATTTTATTTCTCCCTGACAGTTGTGTAGATAGTATTTTATTTAGTCTTAGTTTATATTTAGATTTTAGAATATTCTTAATATCTTTATGATTAATAGCTGTACTCTGTATATATCCTAAATATTTATGTGTCTTTCTCTTGCATACTGTCTATTACATCTTATTATAATTCAAGATTATGAGGTTATGTTTGTGCGTGCTTGCCTTTGAGGATACAGTTGATCTTACATTTATCGGTCCCGAGTGTCATTTTTATATCTGTACTGAATTTTTCTGTTAGTCTAATGAGCTGTTCCAGTTGTTGCCTATCTTTGGCATAGATTTTTATGTCGTCCATATATAGTAAGTGTGTTAGTTTAATTTTGTTTATCTTGTCTATTGTATAACCTTGGCATTTATTAAGAAGATTGGTGAGAGGATTGAGAGCTAAACAAAACCATAAAGGACTAAGTGAGTCTCCTTGGAATATACCGCGGTTGATTTTGATGGGGGATGTACAGAGGGTAGTATCAACGGTTCTTAAATGAAGCTTAGTGGACCAAGTAAACATTAAATTTTGTAGCAACTGAATTAATTTAGAATCGACTTTATATATTTTCAAAACTTGTATTAACCAGGAATGAGGTACACTATCAAAAGCCTTTTGAAATTCGATAAATGAGTAGTATAGGTCTTTATGGTTTTGTTTAACGTGATTATGTATCTCAGCATCTATAATTAATTGTTCTTTACAACCTTTAGACCCTTTGGCGCACCCTTTCTGTTCTTCCGGTATAATTTTATTCAGTGTAATATGTGAATTATGTTTTTGTGTTAATATAGATGTCAGCAATTTGTATATGGTCGGAAGGCAGGTTATCGGACGGTATTTTGATGGGGTAATTAAATCAAAACAGCTGTGCAGTGTGCACATAGTATTTCATTTATTAAAATTAAACTTTATATTTTATGCCAAATTTTAAAGCTTATTTGGCCCCCTAATTACACAACTTTACCCATAAACTATTTATCATTGATAGGTTTAAGGTAACGTCACTGTATATAATATAAAGTACTGACTTATTAAATAACGTAAAAAAGAAATAACAATCGTAAAAAATCGAAACTCGAATGTATGATAATACCACCTCTTATAGAAAGATGTTGGGCAAGCGTTAGCGCGATGTAAGAGACGCACGGCGCCATCTAGTATGAATTTTCGGAACTAACTTAATTTGAACAAATTTTTGTATTTTCACTCCCTTACAACCCTTTTTATAATAATAAAATCCGGTAATAAAACGCCATCTGTTTTCATATATTAGAATTAAAATGTTGATTGCATTGATATATTTTCTGGATGGAATATAGGCCAACACGGTACACTCGAACTCCTTAGAAATGCAGTAGGAGTTCTATAAGATAAGATAGATTGATTATTATTATACCAAGTGATAATATTTAAAACATAATATTCTAACGTATTAAAAACTATAAACAAAAACATAATAACTAATAAGTATGAGTAGTTCTATGTTACAATGAAGTAAAAAATAAAACGCCATCTGTTGAATCGTATTAGAACTAAAATGTTCATTGCATTTTTCATTCAATTTTTATAATATTATACATAAAATATATTTAAAATTTTTGAAATATTATTTTAATACACATCCAATACCCAGGAACATTGAAAACTTTTTGTTCCGCCTGCGGGACTCGAACCCAGGACCCCCGGGATAAGCGCTAGCCACGCGCAATGCGAATTAATTTTCATCGATATTTTCATGGAAATAAGATAGTTTCCCACATCAAAATGTAGCCTACGTCCTTTCTCAGACTCTAGAATAACTATGTACAAAATTTCATTGCAATCGGTTCAGTAGTTTTGGCGTGAAAGCGAGACAGACAGACAGACAGAGATACTTTCGCATTTATAATATTATAGTATGGATATATTGATGCGTTGCTGTAAAATATTTTATCCAGTAGTTTTGTATTTTATCCGGTCCCGGGGCTTTCCAATTTAGAGTTTTCTTTATTGCGAAGGTGACATCGTCTTTGTTGATTATAATTTCAGGCATAGGGGTTAAATTTTCACATTCCTGTGTTTCCGAATCGAGCCAAGAAATTTGCGTGTTATGATGGACGGATTTTGACCACAGATTTTCCCAGAAGCTTTTAATTTCATCCATATCAGGTGGTTGTGTGATTTTAACATTTTCATTAGTAAGGTTCTGATAAAATACTCTATCATTACTATGGAATATATTTTCTTCGCGAGTTGCTGATTTTAAGCCGCCGCAATCGTTTTGATTGGGCTTGAAGTTTTTGTTTGAAGTTATCTAAGAGGTCTAATAGTTGCGCGTTGGAGAGATTTTTTGGGTTTACTTTTTGCTGTTTTCTTGGGGAGAGGTTGCCTGCGAGATATTGAGTTAATTGTCCTATTTCCTTGCGTAAATTCTTAATTCTGTTTTCAATTCTTTGTTGCCATTTTGGGTTGCTGTGATCTATTGTTTTATTTGTGTATGTATTTTCAGGTCGGTTTTTTATTTTGTTGTGTAGAGTTGCAGCTGTTATAGCTGCGCTGTATATGGCTATGTGGATTTCATCTAGGCCAGGGGACTCTTTTCCTCCTAAATATTTTGCAATTAAGTTATTGAGTACATTAACAGTTTTAATTATGTTGTGCGTTACATGAAGTTTTGGGATAATAGGTCTAAGAGTTGGGTCAGTACCAGAATACTTTATTAACATTTCTGTAAAGATGTTTTCAATTTTCTGAGTTTCAGTGGAATCGGTATGAATATTTATGTTGTTTGATTATATCGTAACGGTTTGTTCGAGAGTTTGTGGTGTGTACTTGTAGTATAGGGTGCTGTCTGTAATGAGGTTGTGTTTGAGTGCGAGTGTCTGGTGTATGATTGCTGCTACTTGGTCGTGTCTGTGTTTGTAGTCTGTCTGTGTTATGGAAGAACAAGCGCCTGTTATGTGTTGAATGGTTTCGGGATGTTTGTGGCAGTGTCGGCAATGGTCACTATTTGTGTTTGATGCCCGAATGATATATTTCCTGTAATTTTTAGTGTCAATAACCTGGTCTTGGATCGCCATCATGAAACCTTCCGTTTCCGGAAATAGCTCACCGCGTCTTAGCCATGCATTTGATGCTGTTTTATCCACGTTTGTGTCAGCTAAGTCTGTACGATGGCGTCAATGTAGGGACTTGTGCATCCATGCGTCTATTTTTTCTTGGTTAGTGATGATTTTTATGTGTTTGGAGTGATTGGCAAGTGAAAGTGGAGTAAATGTATCGGCTTCGCAAACGGCGTTATGTAGTGGTGATAGTGATGAGTGATTGTGGAAGTATGTTCTCAAAAGTGACAACTGATTATTATGTAAATTGGAGATATCAATAAAGCCTCTATTTTAGCCTTCTATTTTAGGTAAAGTTAATATTTGTACACATGCTCTAGGATGATGCTTTCTATGTTTTGTCATAGCTGTATTAATTGCCCTTTGTAGTGTTTTCAGGTATACCAGTACTAGAGAATAGAGATGACGATAGGTATGGTCTTAACAACGTTAATGGAAAGGCATTGCGATTTCAATTCGATTACTAGGTCAGTATATTTAGTCAATTTGTTTGTATGTGTGGATGTGAGGTTGTGTGTATTTGGTATGGCTATGTCAATCAGATAAACGGTCCTATTTATTTTGTCATGTAGAGTTATGTCAGGTCTGTTACAATGAACGGTCTTGTCTGTCAGTATCGTCCTGTCCCAGTATAGTTTGTAGTCAGGTGAGTCAAGTATGGTTTGTGGTGTGTATTTATAGTATGGCATTTTATCTGTAATGAGATTGTATTTGTGTGCGAGTGTCTGGTGTGCTACTACCTGGTCGACGGTCGTGTCTGTGTTTGTAGTCTGTTTGTGTGATGGATGAACAAGCTCCGGATTGTTTCGGGCTGTTTGTGACAATGTCGACAATGGTCACTGCCTGCTCCAGTACTTCGTATGATGTGTTTCCTGTAGTTCTTGGTGTCGATGACCTGATCTTGGATAGCAATCATGAACCCCTCTGTTTCAAGAAACAGTTCACCACGCCTCAACCATGCGTTTGATGCTATCTTGTCCACATTTATGATTTCTGGGACCATGCATCTATTTTTTCTTGCTTGGAAGCTACGCTTGGAAGTGATTTTGATTTGTTTGGAATGATTGGCGAGTGAAAGTGGCGTGAATGTGTCAGATATTATTATTATTACTATTCCCTCTTAAAAGGCTGGCAATGCACCTGCAGCTCTTCTGATGCTACGAGTGTCCATGGCCGACGGATGTTGCTTTCCATCAGGTGACCCATTTCATAAAAAGAACCTCAACCCAATCATTATAGGCATTTTAAAAGTATGGCAAAACATACTCTCATTGATTGTTATTGCAAAAAAGTAGAGATGTGCCGACTAGTCGGTAAAGCCGACTATCCGGCCAATTTTGTAGTCGGCGACTAGTCGGCGAATAGTCGGCAAAAAGCGCCGGCTTTTTACTTTTTTGCTATTATTGAAATTATATTAAAGAAAAACCTTGATTTTTATTTATAATGTGTTCAGAACACACTCAATCAGTATTTCTTGCTAGTAATGAAATTATTTTTGTAAATATAATTTTAATGAATCGAGATTTCATGTACATGAAATGTTTAATGGAAACTATCAACTGTATCATAATTCATAGCTAAACAAAATAAAGTAACGTACGCGAAGTAAACATACTTTTAACACGATTCGACACGTTTGCAGGCGGCGCGGCGTGTGCGACGCGAAACAGCAGTAAAAAGCGTTACGGAAACTTCCGCAACCATGATCGGCTTGGCCGACTAGTCGGCCGATTAGTCGGCTTCTTTGTAGCAGACTAATCGGCTAGTCGGCTAGTCGGCCAAAGTCATGATCGGCACATCTCTACAAAAAAGTTTATATTTTTCGCTCCACCCACACTGCATCGCGACTGGTCGAGCGAGCCACACCAACGACCAGCTCAGCCAATGGGCGCAGGTGCAAGGCCGCTTACTCGTATCTGATACAGCTGATAACTCGTTGCATTGTCCAATAACATCTTTCCTGCAATAATCTTATCGGATATTTGCCAAAATCCTGCACGAAGCTTCCGTAAGCTGTCTCAAAGTAGCGCGACGTAGACTTGATATTTAAACGTTATCAATATAGAACAATTGTAGGATTTTTGGTTATCCATTAAACATTTAGAAGATATATGTTTATGTACCACCTCCATCGTGGGCATCGCAGACATAATAGATTTTCAATTGTTATGCGGCAGCCGGCTGCCGCTTGGGGATCGATGGGTTAAAAACTTAAAACCGAGATTATCAATGTTCAATTTTTTAAAGGAGGAAAATGTAGAGCCATGCAAAACATTATGTTTTGTTTAACTCTGCTGGGGCTATGTCTTGGTATACATTTTAAAATTTTCGTCCTAGTGATAATACTTTAATTATAGACCTCGGCCGTTACGAGTAAACAGATATCTGGAAATAATTCGATTGGAAACAAGATAAGTCGTGGAAAATATCACTTATCTGAAAACAACACGAGGGCTTCCATTTCATAACAAATAACATCTTGTTTTCCAGTTTCGAGATATCACCACGAAAATATGAGATGTGTGTTACAAATCAGCATACTGTATCTGGGGACACACCCACATATTCAGCCACCAACAATGCTATTATTTGTGCCGCTGACGTGCGTACGATGCGCTTATCATATTTGTTGAACGTTCTTATAAAAATATTTGAGGCGAATGTAGAAATTCTCGATTTTTTTCTATCACTCTACCGTAAAATGGCTTCAGATATTAAAACGGCATTAACATTTTCATTGCGAGGAGATTAGGTGGGCAAACACATGTGATACCGCGTAGCGTTGTGAAAATACCCCTGCAGCTGTTTGCTCGACGACGCGACGCTGCAAGCCGCGAAAGAGCAACGAAAAGCGCTAGAGCGAGATGTGACATATCGAAATCACTTTGGACGTGTGAGACAAAAGATATGTCAGGTGCTTTTCCGCGGTTCGCAGCCTCGATATCTAAACAGCCGAAAGCGCCAAGGTGGTGTGTACAAGAGATACCGTGTTTTTGTTTCGTCAAAGATAGTATTCGAATGTAGGACCGTGTGTGCAAACAGTATACTGCTTAGGTCATGTATGTTTACTTGCTTTTTACTTTACTACATAACACACATGACATAATACGCAAATAAGTTTTCAGGGGTTTGTTTAACACTATTATTAGTATGAAAACACAACTTAATGTGCGGTATTCTGCGACTGTTTTTGGACAAAATTGTACCTGCTCAAATATTTTTTTACAGGCAATCGGCTTGCCAGGAATCTGATCCACGATGCCAAATTTAACTCGAATTCGATCACTACTCCGCGCGACAACCAAGAAAAGATCGCCGCTTTGACCAATAAGAAATGGTTGGATCTTGGAGCAACTGGAGCAATCAGGTGCAACTAAAATAACTACCAAAAAAACTATGTAGTGATGCCTTCAGGGATATGCTAAAGCTTAAAGGATCTGCAACGAAATTAATTAAAAGTAAGAATACATGAGCCCAAACACAATCCATTCAGGATTAGGGCCATTGAAGCCTCTGAAACTAACGTATACCCGTATAATATAATATAGGAGCTTGCCGCTATACCCACCAGGATATATAGGAAAATAGAACAAGGAACTACATACATTCCACCAAATTTCCACAGGGATAAAGGTAGGTCCAGAAATAAGCGACTAAATATAAACGCATTGAGCACTTAGAGCGCCTTCACTGCTTGCGACGTTATGTGAAGGCAGCTATAAAAGAATGTGGCTGCTCCGATCCCTAAAAAAACACTTAAAGGTGGCTAGACTTTCTTTTAAATGATGCAAACGACAATAGAAATAACATAATAACACGAGATTTTAATGGAAGATTTTACTATCGATCTGCAACTTGCGGCGATAACATCTAGGAGACAAATACGGTGACCTTGCTTTTTGCCTCGCGAATATCGAGTGACTCGCTTATCTATACATGTGCCCGGTCCGTGGGGGGCGACGTCAATTGCGAAGATAAACTATGGACCAACGATTATTTCGAGTTACAGGCTTACACTGCCGCTTTGGCGCGTGGCCTCAGAAAGCCGCCGTATTATAGACAGCGGTTGCGGTCGGTACAAAGTTGAGACCATAAAGTTAATATACCTAGCGGAATAGAGCAACAATCTCGAGCTGTCAAACGGAACCGAAATTGGTTTTCATCTGTATGTAAAAATATGTGTACGTATACACTTACACAAGCATGATTGAACATGATTTCTATGAGATTAAATTGTCAACGTGCGGCACGTGCCGACTGGACGTCAAAAACGCACGCAGTGTTACTGATAGTGACATCTGTCTTGCTCAGGCCTTTGTTTCTCTATTCCGCTAGGTATATTAACTTTATGGTTGAGACACTTACGCCCGAGTGACAATGTCATCCAAGTACTAAAAGATTATTGTAAGTGCCACGGCCGGACCCATCCACTCGCACGACACAACGTGGGTGGAGTCTCGTCCGTCCCTCACAGGCCTATGGCGACTCGTTGCTGCATCTGACTTTGTGCTACAACCTCTTAAATTTGAAAATTAAGGTTTGGAAAGATCTACACAGACGACACACACTGTTGGAAGAACCCGTCGTCGACGTCATCGGCTGTGCGTGGTGAACGGTACGCGACCGTGAGAAGCTACCTAAAATTGTACGGTTAGGCATAAAAGCACAATTCATCTACGCGTCAAAGCATCCTTATAGTTCTATATTAAAACGAGTTTTTGCCCGCGGTTTCGCTAGCGTTAACTTTTTTTTAATTTTTTCGATTCTGCTTGAGTGAATTGCAAAATTAGGGTTCCAAACCTGGCCGTTCGCTTCGTTATAGAATCGCCGATCAAAATGTATGGAATTGACATAAGACGAGTCGAACGTCAACGTCATATTAATGAACGCTTATGTCAATTCCATAAATTTTCATCGGCGATTCTATAACGAAGCGAAAACGAAAAGATTTTTGGCTCACCCCCCAAGACAGTTACTATCCTCGTGTTCAATTCAGACCGCAACGTGCAAGACGTCTCACGCAATTGAAATCTGTCAAATGAAGATGCATTTCTAAATCCATACAAATTTAGAAATGCATCTTCGCGTCGCGTTGCGGCACAGAATACATATTAGTACAAGTTGCGGTCTGAATTAACCCTAATAACTCATTGTCAAAAATGTAGGTAAGCATAAAAAACCATAAAAAAGTCCAGTAGTGTAGCGCGAAAGCGAATAGCGAGAAACATTTTTCTCGCTATTCGCTTTCGATTTCGACTCGATTACTAGGGTTCAGTTATAGTCAACCAAGTTTTGTTGATTACAGAACCCTATAACGGAAGCCTAATGACCTGATTTTTTGTATATTGATAGGTATTATAAACACACTAAACACTACATATTATAAAACAACTAGCGACCCGCCTCGGCGTCGCACGTGTATAAAATATATAGCCACTAAAAAAATGATTAAAATCGATAGTCTATGATCCTTCACGTAGTCTACTTCTTATCTGTGCCAAATAACATAAAAAATGCTCCAGTAGTTCGCGAGATAAGCCCTTACAAATAGTTTCCCCCATTCCCACATTCTCCTATTAGTCTTAGCGTGATAAAATATAGCCTATAGCCTTCTTCAATAAATGGGCTATCTAACACTAAAAGAATTTTTCAAATCGGACCAGTAGTTCCTGAGATTATCGCGTTCAAGTTAGCCCTTTCAAATAATTTTCCCCGTTTTTTCCACATTTTCCTCTATTTCTTCGCTCGTATTAGTCTTAGCGTGATAAAATATAGACTATAGCCTTCCTCGATAAATGGGCTATCTATAATCTAAACTGAGAGAATCATCAAAATCCGTTGCGTAGTTTAAAGATTAAAGGGAACAAAGGGACATGAGGGAAAAAAGCGACTTTGTTTTATAATCATATGTATAGAAGTCGCTTTTTTCCCTCATGTCCCTTTATTCCCTTTAATCTTTAAAACTACGCAACGGATTCTGATGCGGCTTTCTTTTATAGATAGTGATTCAAGAGAAATGCTAAGTATAATAACATTCATTAAATATTGGAGAAATACTGTTAATTTTGGGGTTTCTAATGTGATGTCGTAAATAATTACATTTTTTTTCCGCAGGCTGAACCCTACGAGATTTATCAAAATAATGTACTAAGTATTGTACACTATGAAAAGGTCTACAGAAAACTCCGCGATGGTCTCTTAAAAGGATATACCACAATCACGACCACAATAACATTTTTTGTCATTTACTTTTAACTTCAAATAATGGCTAATTTTCGAAGCGATTTTAACCAATACCGCAATAATCCTCATTTAATTAAATACTTTAAATACATTATTGATTTAATATAGATCTTAATAAATATTTTCAAAGATATCACAGATTTAAAAATCGCGGGACGTAGCTTAGCTGCGGCGGTACCGACAAATGCGGGCCACGATAATTAAAAACTACTGAATCGACTTTAATCATTTCTTCAGTGAGTGACATAGGCTATAATATATTTTATACCCGTGCGAAGCCGGGGCGGGTCGCTAGTAGTTATATAATTTAAGAGTAACATTGTCCTAAAAATTGAACAATCCATATTTTAGGACCATCAAATCAAAGTATTAAATCCTTTCTATCTCTGTAAGCTGGGGAGTTTTTAAAATATAATACAACAGCCATTTTGGCATGTCCTCCATTTCAATAATTAATTTATAAAAAACTTTGACCATTATTGGTATTTTTTTATAAAGTAACTGAATGAGTGTCCATTTGTACTTTATTTTGATTACTTAATTAAAAACTTAATTCAAATAGAACGAAAAAATAAATTATTGTGGTGATATAATTAATCAATCCCATCATTTTCCAGTGTCCCCAGTAACAATTTAAAACTTCCAACTGAATTAAATCTAGGGGCACGGCAGTGCCCCAGCCAAGCTTTTTAGCAAAGGCACGGTCGTACCATACTTTTCGCGAAGCTGTTCGCAGCTATTTCACACCCCCTTTTTCGGTCGGTAGGAGCAAGTATTAAAACTAGCTTAACCTCCAAATTACATGAAATTTCGATAAATAGTTTAATAGTTACGGATGGTCAAAGTTACTGCATTTTGTCACTCACTGACTCACAGATCATCAAAATTCTAAGGTACTTCTAGCAGACTTAGAACCTTGAAATTTGGTACCCGGATAGGTCTTTATCCACAATGAAAGGAAAAATTATAAAACCAGCCAAGTGCGAGTCGGGCTGGCGTACATAGGGTTCCGTACCGTTAATTTTAATTTGTATGGGAGCCCCCCGTAAATAATACGTTTATTTATTAATTATTAAAGTTAAAATACAGTTGAGTATTTTCTGAAATTTTCAAAAACCGTACTGTTACCATTATAGATATAGAGCAAAAACCGGGAGAAAATCGTGTTTGTTGTATGAGGCATGCTGTATATTAATAATTTATTTTATTTTAATTGGACTATTAGCTTTTATAACGACACCAGAAATACATATTTTGTGAAAATTGCAACTATCTAGCTATTGCGGTTCTCGAGATCCAGCCTGGTGACATACGGATGGACGACGGACAGACAGCGAAGACTTATTAATAATAGGGTCCCGTTTTCATCCTTTGGGCAGGGAAAACTATAAACTGAAAATTTATTAAATAACAGAAAAGATTTTTATGTTTGTAACTTTACAAGAACAGTATGAGTTTCGACTGCATATTTGTTTAACATACCTACAAAAGGCTTTGAGTTAGTTATGTACTTAATGAAATGGTATCAATTGAATAAAAATAGTATTAACAACGTTAACAATGAAACAATAATTAAATTCGATTAAAATATAAATGTAATCAGTACTGCAATATACACTCCTTACTTGCTTGATATATTATGGGAGTTTTAAGTTACCACATGAAATAAGGTGTGCTCCTTTTCTGCGAGGAACGTCGAGAGACGAGACGCTTACAATATCAGTGCTGCTAATATGTATTCAACGGTAATGCTAAAAATAACCACCTTCAAGTATTAAAGCTTAAGAGTCATGTATGGATTGTTACCCGCGACTTCGTCCGCGTTAGCATAGTAGATCACATCCCAAGTATTATTAATTGTAAGTACAAAATATATTCAATAGACAGAATTGACTTTCCTACGATTTTATATTGCGTAATTTAGGAATTTCATGCAACCGGACATTTTGCAGCAAAAAATAGCCTATGTCCCTTCACGTGGTCTATTCTTCATGTTTGCCAAATAACATAAAATTGCTCCAGTAGTTCATAAGATAATAAGCAATTCCATATAATTTCCCCCGTTTTTACCACATTTTCCTCTACTTCTTCGCTCCTATTAGTCTTAGCGTGATAAAATATAGCCTATAGCCTACCTCGATGAATGGGCTATCTAACATTGAAAGAATTTTTCACATTGAATAAGTAGTTCCTGAGATTAGCGCGTTCAAATAGGCCCTCATATAATTTCCCCCGTTTTTTCCACATTTTCCTCTATTTCTTCACTTCTATTAATTTTAGCGTGATCAAATATAGCTTATAACCTTTCTCAATCAATGGGTTATCTAATACTGAAAGAATTTTTCAAATCGGACCAGTAGTTCCTGAGATTAGCGCGTTCAAATAAGCCCTTTCAAATAATTTCCCCCCGTTTTTTCCACATGTTCCTCTATTTCTTCGCTCATATTATACTTAGCGTGATAAAATATAGCCTATAGCCTTCCTCGATAAATGAGCTATCCAACAGTAAAAGAGAACAGTACTCATTTTCTATCTCCTTTATATTTTGTCTTTTGAGGCTTCGTTAGTTCTATAGTAGTATAGGTGGACAACGTAACGTAAATACTTCTGAGTTCTGAGTCAATTATTATCTATACTAATATTGTAATTGGGAAGAGTTTGTTTGTTTGAACGCGCTAATCTCAGGAACTACTGGTCCGATTTTAAAAATTATTTCACCATTCGAAAGCTACATTATTTACGAGTAACATAGGCTACTAGTCTAAGCGATAAGTTGAGAATGGCGAAATATCGAGATAAGGGTCATAAAAATACGTGCGATACCTCATTAGATTCGGGAAGACGTCTAGAAAAATGTATCGGAAGCGTGTATTAGCACACAAAAAATTTCAAAAGTTATAAGCAAATTAGGTTGAAAAAAAGGTATTACGTTTTTTGTTAAGAACTCCGAAACTATTAACATTTAAGATATTTTAAATAAAGATTCTTAAAGAAGAGGAAATTTCCATAAAAAAACTGATGTTTCCCGGAATTCTATCTCTATTATTTATAATATTAATTTAAACGCTGAAAGTAAGCCTCCGCGCGGCATTTTTAGGTAGCGCGCGCGGCTTCAAAACCGAGCACGTAACACTGATTTTTTTTTAAAGGTATTAAATATTAATTTAAAATTTTCAAAAACTTATGGTGTATTCTGAACACTTCAAAGAATTTGCTCCCGTTGGAAATTTAACTTAAAATTAATTTTTCATGAAATTAGACAAATGTTAACTAACGTTTTTTTTTCGAACTTCCGTCCTCATTGTACTTTAAAAAAATGTTTAAATAATTTTCTTAAAAATTTATCACTTCATGGAGCCCTTGATATAAACATACTTAACAAGATCACGCCATAAAAGTTTAAAAAAATTTAATACTTCGTTTATAATATTTTTTTAACTTGAACAAAAAACTAGAAATCCAAGTAATTTTGTCAAAAATTTTTTTTGTTTCATTTATTATCACGTAATTGTTTATATCAATGAAAGCCATGTATTAACTAAAAATTTTTTTTTCCGCCATTTTCTAATAAATTTATAAACAACTTGACTATTTCGATGCTTTAAATTTTTTTTCTCTTCTGTTTAAAATATTATGATTTTTAGAAACAAAATTATTTCTTAATAACAATATTTAATTGTTTATAATCGTTTTTTTAACATTTCTTTTGTTTAAATTATTAGTTGAGCAAAAAAATTCCTCTTAAAAATCATGATTGAACGTCCTCAATATGGTAACAGAAATAAATTTTTTTATCAACAATTTCATTGTTTATAAACTTAAAAATTTGTTAAGTATAAAAAAATTCTGATCTTTTTTATATTATTTTTCTGAAACAAAAATACAAAAACAGCGAACATAAAAAGTTCAGAATTTTTTTATAACAAATTTTTAAGTTAATAAACAATTAATTTTTTTTCCTGAGTTTTCCTTTGAGTTTATAGTCATAAATGTCATTATCATTTGATTATTATTAGTAGAGTTCTGTATAAACCCTGTGTAAGGTGTGTGACCATGTATAACTATTCATGCGTTACACGGATGGGTAAGAAGTTTTTATTAGTCCTTACTAATAAAAACTTCTTGCTTATAAAACTAATAAAAACCCCCAAGGGGGTGTGTATACACACACACCCCCTTGGGTGTGTGTGTATACAGTGTTTATTGTCATAGCGTATTCTGTAATTGTCTAGCATGACTAACGTGACCATACGTCCCGCTTTAGGCGGGACAGTCCCGCTTTCAGGCAGTCTGTCCCGCTGTCCCCTGCGAGGCCGAAATTGTCCCGCGTTAGCAAACAGACCAAACGACAATTTAAAAGTATTTTTATGTTTGAAATGCCTGTGTATGCCTGGAAGTAACGCACTCCCATTTAACAAATGTGGTTATTCTGCCATATTTTGCTTAAATACAGATAGGCACTAGACATTCACAAAGTACTCAATAAATTGTATTTTTTTTAAGTTGGGGGGGGGGGATCCTTAGATGTCTCGCTCTGACAAAAAAAATAAATGGTAATATTAACCATGACACAACTTTGTTATTGCTTTGCAAAAATTGAGGGGGAATGGTAGATCAGTGATTAAACGTATTGTTATTGGTACAGCTATGCTATGGCACGTTGTTGATAAATATTGCACGACATGAACTGATAGCCTTACACACCACACAGGACTATGTAAGTAGGACATAGGCTACTTTTTTACTGGAAAAAAGGGTTGTAAGGGGGTGAAAATACGAAAATTTGTTCAAATTAAGTTAGTTCCAAAAATTCATACTAGATGGCGCCGTGCGTCTCTTACATCGCGCTAACGCTTGCCCAACATCTTTCTATAAGAGGTGGTATCATTGCACATTTAAGTTTCGTTTTTTTTTCGATTGTTATTTCTTTTTACGTTATTTAATAAGTCAGTACTTTATATTATATACACTAGATATCGATAAAAAAAATACCGTTATTTGGCTACCATTATGAAAATACCGGTACGTAACGATATTTTTTCGGGTATTCGATAACGTTACGAAGCCCTGCATTGAACATCTTTACATTACCTGCTCTGTGTGTGACACCCTTTACTGTGGAAGTCAGCGTCAAGCGCACATTGATAGATCAAAATCAGAAAGGTAGACGCCATAAACTAACTTATTTAAGTATAGTAGGTATTATACAGTGACGTAACCTTAAACCTATCAATGATAAATAGTTTATGGGTAAAGTTGTGTAATTGGGGGGCTTAATAAGCTTTAAAATTTGGCATAATATATAAAGTTTAATTTAAAAAAATGAAATATTATGTGCACACTGCACAGCTGTTTTGATTTAAGGGATACCAGGGTTTTTTTTATAAAAGCTTTTGACACCAATTTTGTTGACATCGCGTGCTATAAACTGAAGTCCACGCGGACGAAGTCGCGGGCAACAGCTAGTTTAAAATGAAATTAAGTTAAGGCTTATACAGGTCTACAATACCAACCTTCATCGTTGTCAAACTCCTCGAGCAGCATAGAACATTCCTTATCAGTAAGAAGGTTGTCGGCCGAAGCCGACGGCCATATCCACTTGCTCGCACTCATTGTTGTCGATGGTGTAAGCAGGATTAATCTGGAAATTTTATAGTACATATTCAGTTAGGATAGTATAAAAAAGTCATCATAAATATTACTTGTGGCTTGTGCTATGTAAGCGCAGTAATATAGCACTGTAAACCTAATTTCAAAATCCTTTAAGAGATATTTGTGGGTAAAAGTGAAAATCATCAACATTCCGATTCCTTACATATAAACTTTGATATTATTATTGTTACTAATAACTAATAATCATATAAATATAGTAAAATGTGCATATAGCTATAATAGCCTAATAAGAACACCAAAGGGGTTTGTTCATTTATTGAGTTACTACCTGTAGGCTGTACATTGTACTATTTACACTGTAAAGGTAGAGAGTACTTTTAAAAAATGTCTTATTTATTTATTTATTTAATTAATAGGAAAACCAACAGCTTGTTTAAAGTACAATTAGCAGTGTAACTAGGTAACATAAAGCCAATTAGAGGTTCTCACGAGTAGGTGATATTTACATTTAGAATCTATTTTATATGACAAAGCTACTTAAATCTAACTTTAATATTACATGGGACAAGTTGTCTTGTCCCAAGTAAATGTCTTCTATTCTTAATTGTAACTTTTGGCTTCATTAGCTTTATTTCGTGCGCGAATTAAAAATACCTAGTATCTAGATGAATTATACGCCGAAAGGCATAAAAATAACATACATCTAAACAAAAAAGTAATGTATAACTTAAATCTAACTTTAATATTACATGGGACAAGATGTCTTGTCCCAAGTAAATGTCTTCTATTCTTAATTGTAATTTTTGGCTTCATTAGCTTTATTTCGTGCGCAAAAATACCTAGAATCTAGATGCATTCTACGCCGAAAGGCATAAAAAATAACATACATCTAAACAAAAAAGTAATGTATACTCGTAAGAGCATAATATTATTTCATATTCTGCTCCCATAGTGCTAGTTTCAACACAATCATCATTGTTGTAACTTGCCAATTGTTATTATTGCAGCTCTTTCAATCGTTAGTTCTGACTTCTGAGCTCCGCATACGGCATACGGCACAGTACTTACTAAGATATCTTGAGACTCAATTTGATGGCGACATACCGGTAATTGCCAGCCGAGTCTCGAGATATTTTCATCGGATCATAATATGCAAACTGACGGTTACTGTATATTATGGCGGCTCTCGACATAGGCGAACGCGTTGGCCAACGCGTCTGCAGACGCGTTGGCCCAATGTGTAGAACGGGCGTTCGCGCGTTGGCCAACGTCTAAATACCTACGGCCAACGCGCGAACGCCCGTTCTACACATTGGGCCAACGCGTCTGCAGACGCGTTGGCCAACGCGTTCGCCTATGTCGAGAGCCGCCATTACATAACTGTAAAGCCATACGACAGTTATGCTTCGAATTATTAGTCTCGCTTCACTTCACAGTACGATTACGCTATCGCAATATTATCATTATTTGAAATACCGGAAGAAAACTAGCTTTGATGTTTAATGAGACTTAGGCTACTTGAATAAAATTAAAGTGAGTAAAATATTTTTCCACTTTCCTTTACTATTTGGTTGTTGTTACTTGTTATCACATTTACCAGATCTAAGCTTAAGATAAACCAGGCTGTGTAGGAAGTAGGAACAAACTTAGGGCCTGTTCCACCACTTCCTGATAAGTGCCGGATAGGCTATCCACCACTTAACTTGACAGATAAATAATAAATAATTATAGTTAATCTTTATTTCATTAACAAAAGTTACAGTAAAAGTACAGTGATGGAAGCAACCTATACTGGCTTAGCCTGTATCAGGCAGCATCCCTCTTCCACATCTACAAGGGAAATAAAGAAACTTATAAGTGAAGTAAAAGTACATACTAATCTAAAATACTACAAGACTCTTCTTCTATATCTACTACAAGACTCTTATTCTATATAATCTAATACTGAGCTTTTAAAGAAAGAGCTAGGACAAAAATAAAAAATAACTTACAATATAAATTTTTAAACAAAACAATATTTTGTACATTTATATATTCATAGTTGGGTGTGTGTCTGTGTTTGTGTATGTGTGTTGTGTGTGTGTGTGTGTGTGTGTGTGTGTGTGTGTGTGTGTTTGTGTGTTTGTGTGTTTGTGTGAGTGTGTATATAAATAAATATTTAGACTATAGTTTTAGCGGCTCTATTAGTTTTTCTACTCATTGTAGCTTAAAGAAATAAGATATTCTTTGACTTTTAATTTAATGTGTCTGTTCGTCTTATTTATGATATTTAAAGCATTGTTTAATTTATTATATATTACTAGCTGTCCCGGCAAACGTTGTTTTGCCATATATATTTTTTTTTGTATGAAAAATAGATGTTGGCCGATTCTCAGACCTACTCAACATGCTCACAAAATTTCATGAGAATCGGTCAAGCCGTTTCGGAGGAGTATGGCAACGAAAACTATGACACGAGAATTTTATATATTATATATTATAGTGGAGTTAAAATTATTATATTGTCTTGTTGCAAAATCTGTTTTTACTTTTTACTTTACTTAGATAGATACTTATATAGAGTATGGAGAATCTGTCAAAAAAGTTGTGGATAGCCTATCGGCATTTTATCAGAAATAGGCCCTTAAACTTTTTAAGATACTTAATAATTATATTTCAAATAGTGAATATAAACACAATTTTTATAAAAATATAGTACCTAAGTACATAGTATTTATTTATGCTCAGAAGTGTAGCGCGTTTTGGTAGGGACTAGGGCCCCGTATAAAAATTTATTGGTATCGATTCCTGTAACGTCAGAGGGTAACTTAGCGCTTGTATAATTTGACGGCAGATACGGTGGTAGCTACGCTCCTGTTTAGTAATCTATTGTGTTCTAAAAAAGTTTAGTAAATGGTAATCGGTGACATAGCCTGTGTTTGCCTAGACGCCATCAGTCTTGCTATTCAGCCAGAATCGTAGGTAGGAACCATCGAGGAAATTGATTCTTAGGCAGTTGATAGACCAACGTCATTTGGTCGGATCATGTCAATTCAATGTTAATTGTGACCTGTCGGCTGGGAATCTCCCTATGAATCAACTTCTCTGATAGTACATCCACTATAGAAAGATTACATGAACCGATATTTAAGTACATAATAACATGAAGTTGTAAATTCTTACCAAAGCAGTAGCGAGCGATCGGTGTTGGTCGTAATCCGTGGATGATGATGGTTGTGGTCGAGGGGAGCGGATGTCCGTGAGAGACGCCATCTTGGCACTGAAATTGAGAAAAAAGTTATTGAAACATACATACAAAACATAATAAGTACTTACCTAATTAATATGAGCTACAGATGTTAAGATTTGAAGGCTCAACTCACACTGGGGCCGAGTCGAAGCGATGCGTCATGTTTTTCGCCAAAGCATAATAATATAATATTCATCTCAATTGTTCTAATAAATTAGCAGAACTTAAATACTTATGTTACATAATATATAATTATTTTACGCCTCTAGTCCACCGACGCGACGCTGCGAAATGCGAAAACTCTGCGGAACCACTACGAAACAGCAATAGAGCGAGATGCAATATTACACAATGTCGTGTGGCGGATGAGACAGTAAATCGGTACGCTGCTGTTTCGCAGTTCGCGGCGTCGGTGGACTAGAGGCGTTAGTACCTGCTTTGAAAATATGAAATAGAGAATATTAGACTAATATAATATTATTTACTAATTACCAGGGCTCGGAAATCGGTCCGTGTGCGGACCGCGAAAGGTCGAATTTCGGACCGCGAAATATTTGAAATATTAATTTAAACATTTTAAAAACTTATGGTGTACTTATTCCGAACACATTAAAGAATTTGCTCCCGTTGGAAATTTAACTTAAAGTTAATTTTTCAATAAATTAGTCAAATGTTAACTAACGAAATTTTTTTCAACTTCCGTCCTCATTGTACATTAAAAAAATGGTTAAATAATTTCCGTAAAAATTGTTCACTTCGTGGAGCCCTTAAACATCCTACTTCCTACTAATATTATAAAGGCGAAAGTTTGTTTGGATGTATGAATGTTTGTTACTCTTTCACGCAAAAACTACAATTACAATAATATAGCTTATACATCAGAATAACACATAGGCCACAATTTTAACCGACTTTCAAAATGGGGGAAGTGTTATATCCGTTTTTTTCATAGACATAATATAATGCTAAAGACCAACAAAGAGTGCGAGAGAGAAGAAAATCCTTTATGGAATTATAACAAGATGAAAAGAGAGAGGCAGTCTAATGAAAATTGTAACAACTTTTATTTGACAGGTCGTCAAAAGTCGTCAATCGTTTTTATGCCCTTTCGGTATTTGCAATTTATTATTTAAATCGTATGTTATTTTCAACAAATACTATTATATATAACAATAATAACTTGTGCTGTGAGTGATTGCAGTGTAAATCATAGGAATAATCCTGAAAAATATACATTTCACCCGTAATTAATCTTCATGTCCTAATTGCTACGATGTGTTTATTTTTGCTATATTCTGGTCTTTAGTTCTCTATTTCAAATAAAATATTGTGAATCCTCCCTTTTACTTTCATATTTTGCGTAACTAAAGGTACTATTGTTCCTATATTACACAAATTTTGAAGAAAAATTTTTCATCAAAATTTCTTACATATACGCTAGTGCTTGAATCAAATTTATCGATATGCTTATCGATATTTTACAATAACATAAATCTAAAATAAAAATCATTTACCTTTATATTTATCACCTTAAGCCCGGCCGCACATTATCCGAAATTTCTGATCAGAAAAATTCGGACGCCCGGCGGAACGCACTCTGTTCATACATTTTGTTGTAGACCCATAATACTAAAAGAATTTCTGACGTGTCAAAATGTATGAGCGGGGCGGGGCGTCCGAATTTTTGTGATCAGAAATTCGGAAAATGTGCGGCCGGACTAAAAAGGACATATTATCTTATTTTAACTAATATAATATAGTATAGTATAATATAGCTAATATAATATAACTACTATAATATAGAGTGACTCTATATTATAGTAATTATACTAGAGGAAGGTTTATATTTATATATCTTTTTTACAGATTCCCTCAAGATCCTCTAATAAGAGGAAAATGGCTGAAATTAATTGGGCGTGTTGGTTGGAATCCCAAGAAAAATTCAACAATATGTAGGCAAACATTTCATTGAAAATTTTTAAAGAAAAATTAGAATAAATACTATTTTGGTTAAAGGAGCTATCCCAACTTTATTTGTGCCAATAAGTTTGACATACTGTTGCACTTGTTACTGAAGCAATAATTAAAAATAAGCAATTATAAGCAATTAATGCTTTTTAGTTCATTTAAGATTATACTTATATGAACTAAAAAGTATTAAATAATCCTTATTCTGTACTCAATCTTCATAATTTTGAAGTCGGTACCAGTCCTAAGTATATAAGTTGCTGTTATACCTATTCTGTCAGAGAACTGGCGATTAGGTTAGCTGGTACCGATTGCAAAATAATGAAGATTGAGAACAGAATTAATACTGAGTACAGAATAAGAATTATTTAATACTTTTTAGTTCATTTAAGTATAATATTACTATTGTCATTGCCTTGGAAGTCGGTTTTAATTTTTTGTTTAAAAATAATAATTTTACTCATTTTAGCTGTCCTTAACGTTTTCTATACTTACAGTTGGTGTTTTAAAAAATCAAAATCAAAATTGCTTTATTTCCAAGAAGTTTACTTGTTTATTTCTGAACAAATCTAAAATAAAATATATTTTCAGAATACATGGTGCCTATCACCGGTTCGGTAACTAAGCCGACGAGAAGAACCGGCGTAAGAAACTCGCACGCCCACTTTTTACCAAAAAAAGTGAGAAAAAAAATAATCTTTTAAAACAAAATTTACAATGCTGAAACTAAAAAGTATACAATATAAACATAGATAGATACATAATAATTGTAAGTCATGTAGAAGTAGCCTTGCAAGCAGTCATTCAGCATTCTACTCCCAAGATATGCCATCAATTATGAAATCATTTTGGCTTTGGCACAAAACGTTCTTTGACTACTTTTTTAAATTTATTAATCGAAAGATTTTGAACGTTTTCTGGGACCATATGTTCCCATTTGAATATCAAGGAGTCACTTCGATTTCTCATTGTTTCCATCACCAGACCACCACTTTTGTGAACATGATACCTACTCGGAACAATACAATGTACAGCAAAAGAAAAAATTTGAAAATCGGTTCATAAACGGCGGAGTAATCGTTGAACATACATAAAAATATATCCACAGGCGAACGTCTAGACTCCTCCTGTTTGGAAGTCGGTTCAAAATAATTGTAATAAAATGTTATGATATTTTATAATATGTATTTAATTTAAGAATAAAATATAATATACTATGTGTGTTGTTTACTTTCAACGTTTACTTTCAATGTAAGGACTGACTTACCAGATAGATTTTACCTGAGTAATAAATAAGTAACTTTATAATGTGTTAAGTGTAAATTATTTACCCCTATAAGAACCTCATGTCATAACATATCCGACGATTGAAAAATCATTCCAAAAGAAAATGTTTATCTACTTTTCAATCGTCACTTTTTTTTGCCAATTAAAATTTATGATACCTAATTTGAAATACAAATCTATCAAAGTTGCATATTATTTATTTCTTATAGAAACTCAGGTAAAATAACTCCCGTTCGAGTTATTTTACCTAAACTATCGATAGCAAAATACTATACTATCGATAGTAAAATATACATCACTAGCACACGCACACATTGACAGATCAAAAATGGTCACGCATTTTCGAGTTGTCAGGTGGTCTTTACGACAGTATATATTATGTCTATGGTTTTTTTAATGTTCAACGATTACTCCACCGTTTGTTAACGAATTTTCAAAATTTTTCTTTTGGTATATATACCAAAAGAAAAATTTTGAAAATTCGTGGTGGTGGTGGTGGTGACGAATTTTCAAAATTTTTCTTTTGGTATATAGATACGTGACAGGTGTACAAGCATAAGAACTAAGATTATTGCCAATTAAAATACAAAAGAGAAAAAAAAATAGTTTGACAAGAAAGGCATAATATAATAATATAATCTATGGTGGGAAAAACACATGGATAATTTTATCGATTGTGACGTGGCTTTTAATTTGTTATTTTAAATCTAGTTTGGTCTAATATTAACTATTTACAACACAAGAATGAGAAATTGGAACAGTAATGGGTGGACACTGGACAAACATAATCACTAAACACGCACAACGAAAAGGAAAGTTCGTACTGCCCGCGCCGTCCGATAACCTTAGTTGCAGATCGTGGTGCATAAACCTCAGGTATGTTATATTTTCTTTTTGAGTCTTAAGCAGGTGAGTTCTATAGTGACGACTGAATGAGTTTTTTGATTTCAGCGCCCTAAAAGGAGGTGGAAGATTATTCCAACAGCGGGAGGCAGCGTACTTAAACGAGCCACGGAATGCTGAAGTCCTGTGTTGTGTTGTGATACTGGGAGGCTCTGGTTCGTAACCATAATAAAACAGTTTTGAGAGAAGAAGTGGTATATTAACAGTATCGAACGCCCTGGAATAGTCTAGTAAAACTAAGATGGTACCCATGCCTAGATCTTGAGCAGAAATAATATTGTCTATCACATCCAGAAGAGCTGTGATTGTACTGTGCTTCCGTCTAAAACCAGATTGAAATTTAGGTAGAATTCCATTTGCCTCAAGATAATTAATAACCTGGTTATATACAGCTTTCTCCACTATTTTTGAGAGGCAGGGTAAGATACTGATGGGCCGGAGTTCACCGGGGGAAGTAGGGTTGGGTTTCTTAGGTATAGGTTTATCAAAGCTGTTTTCCAGCTAGCGGGGAAGGTAGAGGTTAGTATTGATTTATTAACTATGTTAGTAATGACACTTAGGGTGTTAGGTAAGGTCAGGGTCAACATCTGTAGAGATATATTGTCAACACCAATGGAATTTGATTTGAGACCTTGTATTATTTTTAAAACAGTACTTTCTGAAACAGGGGAGAAATTAAATCTGGCACCTAGTGTGCATGACTGATAATGGGCCATTAAGGATAAACAATCAGAGGAATTACCAGGTACATTAAGAAAATGTTGATTCAGGGCATTGGGATCATTACAGGAGTCAGGTAAAAAAGATTCATGGGGTTTGGATAGATTCAAATTATTTTTAATAATTTTCCATAGAATTTTTGGTTTATTTATGTTTTGATTAATATTTTTACTAAAATACGCACATTTTTCAGAATGAATAGCCGATTTTACTAGGGATTTTAGATCTTTATATGTTTTTCTGTGAGCAATGTTTTTAGTAATTTTCCATTTGGAAAAACTCTTGTCTCTGAGCGCCATCATTTGTCTCACAGTATCAGTCAGCCAAAGGGGGGATTGTTTTTTTATTGTGACCCTTTTGACTGGGGCATAAAGGTCAAAAAGAGAGATAACTAGTCTGTTAAATTCAGTGACCATTGCATTGACATCATTCATGTTTTGTATATATGACCAATCTATACTGTCTAAGTCACAGCTAAAAGCATCTAACAAAATGTCCTTGAATGGTCTGAAGGAAGTCACAAAAGGTGTTTGTTTGGACTTCTTAAAGTTGAACTCTGCTGTGACTACTGCGTGATTGCCTAAGTCAGAAATGTGGTTGACTGAGACAGAACGCACAGCCGTATTAGTACAAACCACGTCAATCAGTGTTTCCGAATGCTCTGTAAAGTGTGTGGGCTCCGTAACAGCTTGGTTGATGTGCAGAGAATCCAGAAATTGTGTCAGTAATTTTGTTCTGTTATCAGCAGGTAATAGCATGTTGATATTAAAGTCCCCTGTTAAAATGATGAAGTCAAAAGTGGCTAAAGAACACCAAGATGAAGTCAATGCATCAATAAAAAGATTAACGTCCATCCAGGGTGGCCGGTATGCTGTCCCAACTGCAATTTTAAACTGATTAATTTTAAGACTCAGCCACATTTGCTCTACAGATGGTGTCTCTGGAGTGGTGATCAGTCGTGCATTAACACCTTGTCTAATATAAAAGCCAACCCCTCCACCACGACCACCGCGGATGTTGATGGGTCGTGGAAGGTGTTTTAATTTGTATCCATGAACGGTAGGTGCCTTTCCATCTTCACCTTCTCTAAGCCAGGTCTCATTTATAGCCATAATGTCAACTGACAGACGTTCCATCATGACAGTAAACTCGTCATGTCTAGTTCCTAAAGACCCTGCATTAAAAAACCCTACTGTAAAAAGTTTCTTTTGTTTGTTAACCATTTAAAGTATTGATGTTAGCAAAATTAAAAAAAAGTAAAGAAAAGAAATTGTTCAATATAATATGTATAAATTAAATAAATAATATCAATAAAGGTAACTAGTGTGATATAAAATGTGAAGAAATCTGTGTATAGAATAGGAACTAATATTTCACATAATATTATGTTATAATTAGTAATAGTTTGTATGATTAAATAATAAATATAAAAAATAATAGGATATTTATATATTTTATGTAAAATTTTGATTGTACACCTTATAAAATAAGTAAATTTTTTATAGAATGTAAGCATCCATTTCCCAGTATCAGATCCATTATAACTAGTGAAACAGCAACACACATATTGTAGACTTATTCTAGAGAATATAACTATTAAGTAAAACAAATCTTTTATTACAGAGTTACATAGACCCAAAGACACGAAAAATATCTGACTCGGTGCGAAAGTGATGAACTGGCCCTCCATCAGATTGTCGAGCATAGACGCGGCCACGCCTGGTCCACGAGTGACGCCATTTCTTTGCATTACATGCCTCGCGCACCCGGCGGTACAACAATCGATTGTGACGTGTGAGCCTCTCGTTGACAAAGACACGCGCCCCACCGTCCGAAGCGAGGCCACGACGAACACGGGCCGCCTTGAGCAGTTCGTCCCGGAGATCACGGCGTGCAAGGCGCACCACCACACGGCGAGGGCGACCGCCCTCTGCAGGGGGCACTCCTACGCGCTCAGCGAACACCACGTCCCGACCTTCCAGCATCACACCCAGCCGAGACGCAAGCACCGTGACCGTGTGTGTCACGTTTTCGCCTTTCTCCTCTAGCAAGTGTCCGATGTCCAGATCCGCAAGAAGCGCGTCTTGATCCCGGTCGTTAAGGTCGAGTTTCAGCTCGGCCACGCTGCTCTCAAGTTCAATTATTTTATCAGCGCCCGTACCGCCGACGCTGCCCTGCTCCATCGCATCCAGTCTCTTTTCGGCGCTGTTCAGCCGCGAGGACAAGTCCGTAATGGTCTCTCTCAGCAGCGCCATCTCTTGGCGACAGCCGCGAAGCTCAGTGACGAGATTGGCAAACTCGCGCCGAAATATCGCCAGGTTATCAAGACTGCTGTCACTTGTATCATCACATAATTGTTTTTATATCAATGAAAGACACATGTATTAACTAAAAAAAAATCCACCATTTGTTCATAAAAAATGTATAAACAAATGGACTATTTCGATAGTTTTAAAAAATTTTTTTCTTAACTTTATGCTCTTGAAAATATTATGATTTTTAGAAACAAAATTTTTTCTTAATAACAATATTACATTGTTTAGAATCGTTTTTTTTTTTAATTTTTCTATTTTTAAAATTAATATTGATAGTGAAATAGGCTGGAGGCTGGAAGGTTTCTGAAGATAAAAGACTTTTTGCGAGCCTAGCCTTCGAAACTATGCACCGTTTTGTGACGAGAATGAATCGGTAGACAAGATATTTTAAGAGCCCAGAGATGCCTAAAATAATCCCTGACCTGATCCTGGATGGTGATGATGAGGGTGATGACCAGAAGTGCGTAACAAATCATACAAATGAGGAAAATATGTTTGTCAGTATTAGCTCAGGACCTACTTCCTTCGGTGTTTCAAAAAAAATCTGGTAATCAAATTGAATACTTAATTGATTTTTTTATAGCGGCAACAGATATACATAAACTGTGAAAATTTCAACTTTATAGCTATTACCGTTCTTGAGTTACAGCCTGGAGACAGACAGACGGACAGAAAACGAAGCCTTAGTAATAAGCTCCCGTTTTTACCCTTTGGGTACGAAACCCTAAAAAGTCGATTCGCAGGTCAGCACAATTGCATGATCGCAATTCACATGCTTCTACACGTTTTCACAACACGTACGTATATGGAAGCCTACAAGGAAAAACATTGAGTATTAAATTTGTTAATTAGTTGTTTTTTACTGCGTTTCGTGAACCATATTCATAAAAGATAGGACAAATGACAATACAATATCTTTGTGTTATTAATCTACTCAGATTACATTCAGACTCTTTACTTATGCAGTTTTCATGGCATTCAACTTGGCAATTGGCATATTGGTCGTACTTTTGCTTTTCCTAAAAGTTAAGTAGTTAGGGCGCTTTCAGACGCGTCTAATAATATTAATCCCAATTCCCAGTAAATAGGTCATAATAGAAATCTTAGGACCTATTTACTGGGATTAATATTATTCGCAATTAATATGTAACTATTAAGGAACTAAAGCAAACACACACGCACGCACGCACGCAAGCACGCACGCACACACACACACAAAGACACGTCTTAATTAACAATTTATAAACGTCTGATTATTGAATTATATTTGTCTTTTCTAGATAATATTATTTTGTATGTACCCTTAAGAATTTTAGTCAACCCCTACAACACAAGTGTTCTTAGTGTAGGGGTTGCGCACTTTAATTTGTAAACCTTGGTGCTATTATAATATTTGTGTTCCTTTCTAAATTTGTATTTAATTAGTGACAATAAAGTTTTATTTATTTATTTATTTGATACAAAACATTTTACATTAGTGTCTATATTACTAAGAATACTTTAATGATATTTAACTCGTATCAACGTCAATTATATAACTCGTGATAGAGTCATAGAGCGATGTATTTAGATCAACGTTATAAGTTTTAATTGGGATCAGCAATTTATTGAGTGATGCCGACAATCGACATAAGACGCTACTATGAAACAAAACCCAGTTTGCGATTATATGGCATCGTATATTCAGCGTCAGCGGTATATTAATACGGGTATAACAATGTGCCATACATTGTTATACCCGTATTAATATACCGCTCTCAATCTCCAACTCAATAACAATCTTGGCTGTTACGCTCCCAGTATCTTAAGAACCTTTGATTATATTAATTACTTAGTAGTCTTTGACAGCTTTGACCACACCATAAGAAACAGCCTCTCAAGTAATATGTAGTTTAACATCAGATTTTTTTAATTATTACGTTCACACTCAATTGACACGTCACACTTAATTATTATGAGCACTGTCAGTACTCGTGTTCAGTCTATAAATTAAAACAGCATCCCAATAATGGTCTTGGCGGCAAGAAGTAGCAATTATAGACCTCGGTTTTTTTTACGTCCGTGCTCGGAGAATTAAAAAATAAGGAAATAGAGTAAGGAAATACGCTAAACATAAATTATTGTGGACCGTGCACCTAATTTTGATTAATTGAAAATGATTACTGTTCGGCCACCCAAAGTGTGTCTGCCTGACCTTGATATCCAGGATGAAGGTAAATGGCGAAAATACGATAAAAGTTGTCTGGGCAAATGTTATCGGACAAACCAAGCCCATGATTAGACTTTTAGATTAGATTAGAAGACCACACAGATCACACACCGATCACAACACAAAATTTTTCTACCATTAACAAATCATTAACTTAAGTAATAAGGTAAGGTGGGGTAAGACTAAGATAGTTTATTTCTAAAAATGAAAAATCGGTTCTCACACTGAAATTTCACATCTTACTGTTAAATGACTTATTACACTAAATTAAGATTTCTTTACACTTTTACACAAGTATTTTGATTTCTACGCAAGTATACTAGAATCAGGTTTATTTAAGGAATTCTAAAGACCATACGAACTGCTAGTCTTGCCGCAATTATTCCCGGCATTATCCAAACCAAAGTTACGAGGGTTCAAAAATACGACGGAACGTTTCGAGAAAAGGTAGGTAGTGCCCTTGCGCGCTTCGCTTGGCTCATCTTAGCGGGGGCACTCCCGTGCCCCCAGACAATGTTTAGCATGACCATAGGGGTGAGTTGAGTTTTTGGCACTTTTAACCATGAGGATGTTAAGAGCTCACCTGACTCTAAAAATCTAACATCGTCCTTCTCTCTTCACACTCACGCCCGTCTTTCATATGCCAGGTGAAAAAGGACGGCGCGGAATCATCGCCGAGTTAGTTTTACTTGAATAAAAGACGAACTATAATGATTATGAAAAAAGTGTTTTGAGCAAATTTAGGTTTTATCAATACCTTTTTAGATATTAAAAAATATAAAAGAAAAGACAGCAAACTTCGAAGATCCAAGCAAAAATGTGTCTAAAACAAGGTTTTTTGTAAAAAAGAAACTATCGAGCATTTTTTGAGTAATCGTGTTTTCGTCTTGAGCATTTAATCTTCATGAACTGAAGTTACTTGTGTCAAAAAATCAGTTTTCTAGACCTTACAAATTTTGAGATATAGGTTAAAGTATGTAGTCAAGTTAGGGTCATATGCGCTCTTAACTTTTTGAATTCGAAATAGTGCCTCAGTAGCAAGCACAGTAAGGCTAAAATGGTCGCTTTGAAGAATCATGATATGAATCATAATATGATTCATATTTCTAAAATATCAAAATGCAACTCTGCTTGTGTTGAATTTGCTTAAATTCGAATACAAAAATTCCTGTCTTTTGATATAGTATTGAAAGATTTAGGTTCTGAGAAAGTGAAGTACCATTTGAGTCTCACATGCCATATTATGTTAACATTGCTGTCAAGAAATTGTGTGAAGTATAATAAACGACTAATAATTCTTAAAACAAGGGTACACAATGTTACCAAAATCATAAAACTATAATTTATTATGGACGCATTTTAGTTTAAATGGTCAGGTTCACATTTGGCATGGGAACGTTTTTTGTACACTCTACAGGTCACAGTTTGCTGAATTGATTAAGAGGAATTGCTTAATGTGACCATTTTAGCCCCGCTGAGCACAACCGGTAAATGTCAGATTAAATTTTTATGGCCACTGTTTCCCCCGGCCCATGTACAAAATCTGCTGCCCCCTAGGAAACCGGCGTTCCAAGGCCGCTGTCTATACGGATTACGGTGTACCTATTCGTATTAATAAATTGGGCTGCTAACAGTGTTTTTTACTTCTTTAATGCCATACCGATTCTCGTAAACGTCCTAACGGTGGGTAGTAACCGAAACAAATACGTGATACTTATACTAATGTTAAATTTAACTGATTTTGTACATAAATGTCATATCAAAACGAGCTAGTATTAGCAGTACAATGTACAAAGAGCATTACATGGCAACAGTACAGTTTCCCGCGATAAAAAGAAGACTATCCTCCCCCTTGGTATACTCTACATCTCTGCCTAATTCAACTAAAATCAATCTCAAGTCTCTACTGCCCAGGCAGTAATTGTGGAGTATTTTCTGTAATAAAGCCCTTCAAAAACAAGGACAATCACAGTATATTCCTTTTCAATCTTATTACTATTACAGTAAGTTTTAAAGTGGTAAGCAGACCTTGCCATCAGCAGTGCTAGCGACTGGCGACTTACATATTGTTACGACACAATTCATGTCATTAGAATGTTTACAACATAGTGATTTGAGACAGGTAAAAGTGGTTTCTTGTCTTAGCAAATTAACCTTGAATTTGACCAATTCTATAGCACAAAATGCTTAAAAAAAGTTTGAAGGGATGAGAATGTTCTGAAACACTCAGAACTTAAGACCCAGTTTCATCAAGCAATATTAAATAAATAATGGCTTGTTAAATCAGTTAACGGCCTGTTAGAGCTATCGAGCGTTCCACCATGCCCTAATGTCATGTTAAATCACCAAAATGGTGTTAAATTTAATTCCTGCTATGGAGGTCCGTTAAATATTTAACAGGCTGTTATATGAGTCAAAATAACAACTTTCAAAGACAATAATATGCAATATCAATAAAAGAATCTGTTTTGACTTTTGAGTATAAAATGATTCATGTTTTCAGCTTTGACAGATAATAATTATTAAACTGGTAAATTAAGAAGAACTATTATAGCGTAACAAATGTATGCGATCAGTGATATTTTAATTTGGTCGCATTATCTACTATTATACTACTATGGAAGAAAGTGACACATTGCAGCAAACATGTCGTATTAATCTTGTACATTGCAATTTCATCGCCTTATAACAAGAATGAACGAATTGATAGTTGTTCACTCGTTGTTCACTTAACATTGCATTTACTAATCCGCTGTTAAATTTTTACTGTGGGACATAAGTATTTTAACAGTCTGTTTAATTTTCCAAGGTCCGTTAAGTAATGCCTTGTTAGGATTTAACATACAGAGGTTGGTGAAATTGGGTCTAAAACTACTACATTGTACACTGTACAAGTGTACACCCTACTAATGAGCTAATGTAGATGTTTGTTTTCACTTATCATCATAGTTTAAGGATCCATCACAGACAGCAAACCGAATCGAGACAATCAGTGACTTAGCGATTGTAGGTTGTAGTTTACTTGGCGGTACCCCGACACACCGTGACAACAATTTTGGACTAAAATATTACTTTACAGAAGTTGGGAAATATTTGAACTTAAAGGCAGTAAATATTATTTCATTACTTTTTAAAGTTGTTTAGCGGGGGTTTTTTAAATTTCTTAATTACTTTTTTCTTTGAATTGGATTAACATTACATTATTGGGACCAGATTGCAATAACAAACTGAAACAGATTTGTTTAATACTCAATAAAGCTTAAGAGGATACACCAGGGGCTAGAGAAATGAAAAAAAAAGTATGTGTAATATAGCTGTCTCCCTTACCTCAAGCCTATACCGCAGAAAGCGATAGAGACAACTGCAGAAAATCAATGATTCGTTGTCCCCTGATTCTTTCTCCAAAACTTAAGTACTTTTTTCATTAAAGATTAAAGAAAGGCTTGAGCTGTGTTCCTGTTTTTTTTTTGTATAATCTAGCCAAATCTGTTTTCTGGATGTTTGAAGTTTGAACACGGCGGAAAATCTGGCCATTTTTTTTGGTTTTTGAATGTTCATATCTTATTTGATAATTAAATTATGAAAAAAAAGAAAACATAGGGACATTGTATTAGTGACCGTAGATATTCAGTAAAAAAATGATAACTCATGCCCTGTTGCCTCCATGAAAAATGATAACCATTATTCAGAAACAGGGGACAACATTTGTATGGAAAAAAGAACATTGTGGACTCCTCTTAAACATCCATATCGTATTTATTATTAACTCCTAAGAAACCTTATTATTAAAACTTTAATCTTTTAAGCCGGTGAGTTTAAATCATTACTGTACTGTAATAAGACTAGAATAAATATTTTCATTTAAGAAATATGAAAACCCTACAAAAAATATCATCATAATAAATATACATGTATAAGACATTGTGTCAAATAAATATAATATTCTGAATATGTACATCGTACACATTTATGCCATTCTCTTTATATTGATATTAAATTGATTACTTTTCCAAAAACGACTGATGAAATCTATACCTGGTTAAAGATTTAAAATGCATTTTCTAGCCCTATGGACTTTCACAGTGATTGAGTTTTATTATGATTATGTGAAAATATAGTGATAACCTATATATGAAAAAAACCTCTAAAAACAAATATTATAAACTTAAACTATGAGTACTATTTGGTATTAAGCATTGAAGTAAGTAGTTACATACAGTTACAACATGCTCCTTACTATGAGAGTAACAAGCACATAAGGCACTGGAAACCAATTTTTTTATTGCTTTTAGTTTCATTTTGATTTGAAAAAGATACACCATGTCCAATAATCATACATCCATGGTAAAACGCTTACGGAACATTGAGCGTCTCTAACGTAGTCATCAAATTGCAACACTGCATGTAATTCCACAATCGTAGAAGATTCCATAGAATTGTAAGCATTTGCAATTAGTATTAGTCATCAAAAACAAAACATACTATTATGTTCGCAACTACACATCTCTACAATAGTTATTACTTCGTCCAGACATAAAATCCCGGAGTGAAAGCGAGAGACGCTAATTATGGCATCGGAATTTTGCCGATTTTATGGTAATATTTTTTAAGTATATACTCGAAAGGTACTTACAACATTTTGATGAACTTTACAGGCACACTTGGTGTGCAAACGCACAAATTAGTTACTTAGAAACTCATCTTGGTAATAAAATTACACAGGAGAAACAAAATACACGCTTTTTTACTTCTGGGGCATGATGAGTAATAGGCATTTTAGGGGGGAGGGATTGACATTGACAGTGACAAGTTGTTGGTGCTGCCATTTCTTAGAAACGGTGTTTTTGCACTAAAAATATTATTTATTATTGACTGGGTTGTATAAACCAACTAACTTTAACTACAATGCAAAATGTCAAATCTTTGGTTAAAGTTAAAAATGGACGCCATCAATGGTTATGGTTAAATATTATTTATCCATAACCATTGAGCTCGACAAGGTTTTAAATGCATGTGGCGAAAAAAGGAACTAACGCTGTCATGATACAAAAACCGCCATTTTTGACAGTTCTCCTTTACCAGCAGCGCCCCCGCCCACGTGCATTTATAACCTTGTTGGATCAGCTGTCATCTGTCAATTTATCCGGGCAAAGGTTAAAATTAAAGTTAAATTTGCCTTACTATAACCATAACTTTAACTTTAACCACGCCTCTGGTGCAACCCAAGTTTAGTAATCGAAGAATGAAACCTGATTCAGTAAACTGTGCCTGATTCTCAATCTTTATTTGAATAACATGCTATAACATTCCAAGTTTTTCAAGTTTATCAATGCAATGGTATTTGTATCACAAAAGTCTGGAACACAAACCAGTCTTACTGTTTGTCCATCTTCACCTGAAAATTAAAGACAATCAATTTATAAACTGTTTATAGATTTCACACATTCTGATATCTAAACATTAAATTTTTATAGATATTATAATGCTCCACAAAGAAAATGCTTCTTTGACCAACCTTTGAAAGTATCTGTAGCAAATTCTTTACAATTGCCGCAGAAGTATATTGCAGGGCAGTTGTATATAGTGAAAGGATCAGTGTCCAAGCAGGGTGTGGAAGAAACGGTGTCTGGGCAAGTGGGTGCAATGTGCCTCCACTGTAGGGTTTTCTTCATCACATCCAAGTGATTGTCCAGTTTACTGTATCTCATGATGTCCTTGATAGACTCCCCAGACGTACCCAAGCATGGAAAACCTACATAATTTTTTTACTATTAATTTTTTATTAAGCTAGAATAACTTGATATTATACCAATAACCAGGCTGAGCAAAGTAAGCAAATCTTTCAAAGGCTAATGTATGCGCCTATACAATGAAATCCCAGAAAACGTCCAAAATCTTTCAATTATAAGGTAATTTCATGTAAATACATTAAATACTTACCACCAATGTTACACTCATAAGGGTTTGAAACCCGATTGAAAGATTTGTACTCCACTGCTTTTGGAAATAAACCTGCAAAAAAACAAAAACTTTTTAACTTTTTTACCTGAGTAGCATAAAAATGTGGTTGTGAAAATTTACAAAAAAATTTTTATGAGTGAAGTCCTGAATTTTATTCAATTCCAACATTACAATGAAAGTCTTTAAATTTTAAAATATTATCAGTTAAATAAGAAAATATTCTTACAATAATGGAATGGTTTTTGGGGCAGCATCACCCCACTTGGATCTTTGCATCCAGGCATCAGGTCTAGTGGTGAGACTGCACTGATAGCTGCCGCAAAGGAATCTACATCTTTCGCTGCTGCTATAACATCGGACTCATTTAAATTACTCTCATCAGAGTAATTTGCATATGTTCCACCTAAAAATCAGAAATTGTTGATTCAAGATAATGAAAATTACTACTAAATAGCACAAAATTAGTATTTAGAGCTGCAGTTTCCAAAATAGACATAAAAATCGCCCAAAAGAGATGGAACAGTAATAGGGTTATTTAACTACATCTTATGAAAATTTTAAGTTCTTTTGCCATAGTTTAATGTCCAATGTACACCTTATTATTGTGTGATAAGACGTTAACGAGTAGATGATAAGAAGCTGTTATAAGCATGGTTAAAATAACAAAAATAAAAGACTTCATTAATGTTTTAAGAAGATTAAAATAATGAATGAGATATAAACTTTGGCACAAAGATTATTATTATTACTTAATTAATTGATAAGATAATAATATCAAGTTAGTATTAAAATTTTCCTGTGGCTAGAACATAAGTAACTTTTATCCATTGAAACTAATGGTTTGACATTACTTATAGAAAACAACTATTGTTAATTTGTGTCCTTAATATTCCACCCACGATAACTTAGGAATAATATTTTCTATTTTAATTTTAAAATACAATATTTTAAAATTAAATTTATTTTATTTACATAGGTAAGTTTTTCTTATAAAAAAAAATTACCTGCTATAATAACTCTTACAACATTAGATAATTCCTTTTGATATTGTTGTGTCCCACAAAACCCATGTAGCCACTCCAGGAATAGGTTTATGGAGAACAAATGATTACCTGATTTAGATGCTAAATTGAGACCAGATACTAGAACTAAATATCTGTAACCGAAAATAAATAATAATTATTATCAAGAAGAAACCTCGAATACATCAGTCAATCATTATTCCTTCGATCATGGATTCTTGGAAATCTATTGTTATTCTATTGTGTCTCACTCGAGCGTCACAAGTTTCCCCATACAAAAGTGAAAAAAAATTTGGTCTTTCAGCGCTACTACTTTCACAGTAAACTCTTTACAAGGAACACATACACACCCTTAAGTATTATCACTTATTTTTATTACACCTGTATAATTGGAATCTCAGAATCAGCTCCAACAATTTTCATGAAATTTAGTATATAGGGGGATTCGGGGGCCATAAATTGATCTAGCTAGGAATCATTTTTAGGAAATGTCATTTTATTCGTGTTTTATTGAATACCAAGCAAAGCTCGGTCTAATAGCTAGTATATCTTTAAACTAGCAATTCTTGTATATATATATAATTGGAATCTCAGAATCGGCTCCAACGATTTTCATGAAATTTAGTATATAGGGGGTTTTGAGGGCGATCATTTGATCTAGCTAAGTATCATTTTTAGAAAATGTCATTTTATTAATGTTTTTACCGAGCAAAGCTTGGTCAAATAGCTAGTTATCATTATAATATCTTAAATACCTGTCTTCATCAAGAGTAGGTAAAGGCTTTTGAATATTACATCCGGCCCAGCAAACATCTTTTACTGTGAAAATACCATCTTCATCTTCTGAACCTAAAAAATATTTTTGTTGATTACATATTGGGAATTCCTATATTATTTCAATATCATATTGAAAGCACTCAAGTTGAAAATAGAAGTTAGCAAATAATAATAATAATATCTATGGATGCTTCACACCACGTCAGTCTGGCCCTGTGCTAAGTACCTAAAAGACTTGTGTTACAGGTACCAGACAATGGAAATGTATTTAATACTTTTATACTATACATATATTTAAGATTTTTATTATATCATACATATATTTAATACACATCCAGACCCGGGAACATTGAAAACTTTTTGTGCCGTCGGTGGGATTTGACCCGCGACCCCCGGCTTGAGCTACCAACGCGCTCATCACTGAGCCACAGAGGTTGGGAAAATAAATAGTAGGTACCTAAAACAGCAGCTACAATGCCTGTTACAACTTTGTGCACATTGATGCAGTCTCCTTTTAATTTTATCCTTTGAAGTTCATCTTCTAAAACTAGAGTATCGCTGTCATGAACGAAATGCTTCCTGAAAATTAAAGTTAGAAGGTAGTTTCTTAAAAACGTTCATTAAACTCTGTCAGTTACTTAAAAAAATATCTAAATATATCAGACCTTGCCGGTTGTGGTATAACTTCCAATTGGTCTGAAAGCTCTTTCAAAATACTTGGTTTCAACTCTTGAAGCTTAAATAACGTTCCAATGACGATGCAATCTATGTTTTTCTCACGCAAATCACACAACTTTAGGACCTTATATTTATTTGACCATTTCTTTCTCGTGATAGGAGTTAAGATATTTCTAAATGTATTTAGCCGGGCAGAGTAAATGTGAGCATACTGTTTTGAAAAGTCTCGGGATACTTCATAAAATCGCTTCGAACAATCAGTATATTCAGTAACATGCCTATCAAACTCTGCCTCTTTGTTGTCACTGTCTTGATTATCTTGTATTTTAAATAACATAATGAAATAAATCTAGTTAACGCTTTACAAAATTAAAATAACTTCCCTTCAATTAATGCTTTTCTGTCTGCAATTTTCTGTTTTGAATTATGGATCGACACTACTTTTGGCGCCTGCGGCCTGACAGTAACAAACACGTGGGTGAAACTTTCGAACAAAAAAAATTGGGTTCCAAATTTAAACGTAGCAACTAAAGTAAGTTGGATAATCTGTACAATTTTTAAGCAAGATCGACTGTGATTGGTTGATAAAAAAGACGAAGAAGAAGTTTAAAACTTAATGTTCGATTTTCAGTTAGTGAAAATTATTTTGTAGCAACTCTTTCAAAAACTCGAAATTAGTGGATTAATTATTGAAAAACGAAAGGTAAGCCATTGTAAAATGTAAATATAACCGTAAATTGATAAATTGAAGCAAAACATAACTATGTCATACCGTGTTCTAATACAAAGTATGTCATAGTGATTATTTGCATATTTATTTTGTATAATAATTTACAACTTAAACTATAATAATATGAAAAAGATAGATTATTATTTCATGGAAAATATTATAATGTATCAGTATGTATTCAGTTAATTTCGAAAATATTGAAATGTGTCTATTGATTTATTGTAGTAATTAATTGCACGTTAAGGTTATCAGCGACTGATCATAAGTTCTGACCGCCCTAGGCTAATTTAGCTAATTATGAAGATGTGCCCCGCTAGGTGTGTTACAATTTTTGAACTTTTGAACTTTGGGACTCTCAAGCGCATTTAATTTTAATGTTTTGTCTCGGTCTAGTTGAAATTTGTAGAGTAGATGCAATGATGCTAGATAAGTGCATGTGAATTGCGAAGACACGAATTTAGCGCCCCCCCGATCCTCGCACTCTAGGCTGCAGCCTAATTAGCCTAAGGGTTAATCAGGCCCTGAAGGTTATTAACTATAATAATTTATGTATGGAAATGTAGTAAATGAAAAACTTTTCATTAATTTCAGATTTTTAGGTCCCTGTACTAGTTTGCAACATTTTAGTCTGCAGGCAATGGTTGTTAAGGAGATTTTAGGAGGAGAAGGTAGGTATGGGATTATGAGAGGTGCGGCCACTAAGGGAAAATCCTCTGATCAAGCGAGGTGGTATACAGCTGGCCTGAGCCCACGCGATAGATTTCAGCTGTCGTGTGTAATAAATAAATAAAAAAAAACTCTTTATTCAAACAAACAAAACAGATCAATTTACACATGTTACAAAAACAGAAATAGTTTGAATTGGCGGCCTTACTGCTGGAAGCAGTCTCTACCAGGCAACCATAAGTGTGTACAGGTTGTAACAAAACAAAGTAATAATACTTATGTGTGTATGTATAAAGATGCGCATCCACTGGATCGGAATCGGAGCGTACGCAGTGGACGGATTTGTTGCCTTAACCTTGTGGATTATAACTGTTTTATTGTTTTGTGTTTATTTAGCTATGAACAATATTTTTTATTGAAATAAATTATTTATTTGAGCTCATTTCTTTTTTTTTAATATTTGGTATGTTTAGAGTGGAAGGTTTTGTACTTAAAAATTTTAACTTTAGTTTCAATTTTAAAAAAAAATGTTATTTTTTTTTCTTCTAAGTCCGACCTCTTGTTACGTAGTATATGCATCTATAATACTTTATCTATGATATGCATTGACTCTGTTTCCTTATTCATTGAGTATATGACATTCTCTTTGCAGATTACTAGTAATATTTAAATAATAAATAATAAGTAATAATACACTAGTATTCTATTTATCAGTGACAAATCCAGTGGACAAATCACATGACAAAATTATTTTGACAGTTTTACTTTTTTTCAACATAGCAATCGTGTGTTTTCATGTCATGACTCATGGCGTGCGGCGGCCGCGCGGCGTGCCGCGCCCGCGTGAGATGTGACTTGTGAATGGCAGGTATTAGAGTCTGGCTAACGAAAGCTGAACCAAGCGAACCGCGGCAAATTTAAAAATTATTTATATGGCATCACATAATGTAGTAGGAAAAAAAGATTTAGATCGTTTTCTGCTGATGCTAGATATTGTATTACTCCAATGTGCAAAAAATTATGCACCTATTAAAGAAAAGTCTAACATATATTATATAGCCTATACTGACTTAGAAAATATATTGCTAACTAAGCCTAAAATTAAGCCTAGTAGAATAGGCATGATGACTATTTTTTTTCTTATTGAAAGACCCTTAAAAAAATAGAAACATCGTTGAAAGAATGACTCTGATAACTTAAAAATTCACCAAGATATGACAATTCAAATATCTCATAAAAAAGACCTGCCCGAAACGCTCCATACAAAGTGCTACGAAAGTATGACGTCAGTCTTTCGTAGTTTGTACGCACCAGGAGGCAACTTTGTTCGACAGGTATATAAAATATTGCGTTTATGAAAGTGGTTTCATAACAAAAGTTGCTTTTAATTGCATAAGTTATCGAATTGTATACAAATATTAAGAAATTTAATTGAAAAAAAATTCGACTTGAATATCCAACTTTGAAGGCGCATAACAAAAAAATACAAATGCTATCAAGCTGAAATTTTGGGAACACTTATTTTTTACCGTGGTTTCTTTATTTTATTAACAAAATTTGCTAATCTTTGACCTTGTCATCATCCCTATTGTTTCGAGACCGGTCGTGTTTTTAGCTAAAATTTGTAATAATAATAAATGAATATAGTGGAAAAAGTGCACGTAAAATAATTGTGTTTTATTTGTGTTTTTATGTCTAATCGGTATTAACGAGAGAATAGAATATTCGATGGGTAAGTAGGTCACAATAAAAATAAAATAAAAATAATTTATTATCAAAAAAGTCCATATTAAGGAATGTTTTGTTACAATCTAATTATAATAACAATTATAATGCAGCTTATCTTGCTACCCTGACATGTAGCTCAGTGAGTCTGCGAAGGAGTGCAGTCTGCAGAGTCAATTCTCTCCGCTATCATCTTCACTGGGACACTATTCCGGCTTTCTCGAACTCTATGCACCACTGACGCTACTTTTTTGCGCATAATTGATATCGTGTGGTGGTAAATGTTATGGTGGAAACTTCCTGTTTCTCATCCGAATCTTCGTGAAGATTTTCAATAAAAATACCATTTATTAAAATAAATAACATGTCTAGTATGAAAAATTAAAAGATCATAAGAGTATAAAATAATAATTATGACCAAGTATCAAGATCATGAAATCGTGCAACCGCAAACCATCGACTGGCAGAATAGTGTTGCCAGTCAAAATAAATGCTTGGTTTAGCTTTCGTTGGCCAGACTCTATCTAATAAAATATAAAATTCTCGTGTCACAGTTTTCGTTGCCATACTCCTCCGAAACGGCTTGACCGATTCTCATGAAATTTTATGAGCATATTGAGTAGGTCTGAGAATCGGCCAACATCTATTTTTCATACCAAAAAATATTTATATAGCAAAACAACGTTTGCCGGGACAGCTAGTTTATTAAAATAATCAATATTAACAATTTTTTTGTGGCTTTTGCGATTTGCCCACAACAGGCTAAAATATAAACCGATCAAAAACGCTGTTGAAACTTGAATCTGCCGCGTCCTATTCTAACGAACGTGAAATGACGTTGTTAGAGCAGGACATCAGGACATGGCATTCTCGTCCGATTGTTTGAGTCTCAAAACAGTTTCGTACTTATGGTGCCCACACACGGGACAATTTGTCGTTTCGATCGATCGTCAAGAAAATCGTCCAATCGATCTTTTGAACGTAAAATCCTTTGCGATATTGCTACACACGTACAATTTGTCGTTCGATTTTAACATCGAGGAGATAAATCGTTACGATAATTGTCCCGTATATGGCCACCTTTAGGTTAGGCCTACAGTTTCTTAATAGTAGGAACAGACGCTCCGATTTGGTCGGTCCAGACCAAATCGGAGCGTCTGTTCCTACTATAAATCATTGCGCCCGCGCCATGCAAACTCGAATTTCAAATAACAATTTAAACCAAAGATTTAAACAAATTTAAATTTGAAAATGGCGGGAGTGCAAAAAGTGTCTCTGAATAGTTTAAATTTAAATATAAAAAACGCTCTCATCGTTGGTATTATTATAGCGAAAAATAGCCCTAGGCCAATAGGATCAAAAAAGAAAAATGGAGAGACGAGAGGAGTAATGTCTTTCACGATAAGAGATTCTGATATCGATGTTATAAATGTGGATGTCTGGGGTTCGGAGTATTTTGTACTTACATTCTATGAAAGATTTCTCGTCGGTGATGTTGGTAATTGCTTTATAATTTTAATTAAATAGGTACTAGCTGTTTGACCGAGCTTTGCTCGGTATTTGATAAAACAGGAATAAAATGACATTTTCTAAAAAAATGACTCCCGAAACCCCCTATATACCTACTAAATTTCATGAAAATCGTTGGAGCCGATTCCGAGATTCCAATTATATATATGCAAGAATTGCTCGTTTAAAGATATAAGATAAGATTTAAAGTATTCTATATTGTAGGTAGGTACCTACTTTACTCATTATTTTTTCTTCCAGTGGAAATTACTTCACCTAAAATATGCATAAAGGGTGGAGAAAATGAAAATTACAGACCACAGGTAGGCTTTCTCCTCAGTCTAGAATCTAGATCCAACTTCTTTATTTAAAATATAGGTATTAAACAGATACTAAATAAAAAGGCTGAAAATAAGTCAACACACACAACAGTAAGTTCACACTAAACACTGTATTTTCAGGTCTCCTCGCCTTTTTATATATCTCTGAACGAAGGTATGTCGGACGTCAGTATTTTCGGTGGTGATGCCTTCAGCATGTACTTACCTTTGTTGCACATACCGACAAAACCTTGCGCAGGTTACTGTGGACTTTCTGAAGTGCTGAAGTTCTCAGGTAGATAATACTCTTATTTAATAAATTTAATATTATTCTATAAGTAATTAATTTTTAATATCTATTAAATAAATCTATGTTTTACTACATACAAACTTTCAGAGCATACAAACAATATGTACGTTGATTTACTGGTTGTGGTGAAATGTGTAAACCCCGCTAAAACAATTATTACAAAAACAGGTAATCTTTCCAACTTTACGTTTAATAATAGGTACTTTGCTAGATTAGTTTCATGGTTTAAATATATTGCGAAGTACAGTTGTAGTGGAAAGCTTGAAAGCTCACGCGAATCCGCGAGCCGTGAGCAAAATCATGTTTGTTGACTGCGCGGGAACCTTACATTTAGTTAGTAGGTATCTAATGTCATTTTAAGTGACTCAAAGTATCTGCATACAAAATTTTATTAAAATCGTTTCAGCGGTCTAAGCGCAAATCATTGTAGAAACATAGTAAGTACTTACATAAATGCTAAATACAAAACGTCACATACGAATAAGCAATTATATCTAAACTTTTTTGTACTCTAGAATATATTATGCTACATTTCAAAAAAAATGATTTCTCTGCCGTAAACCTCATACTATGTTCTAAAGAATAAAACGGCATTATTAACTCAAAGAGTCAAAACCCGTTTTTTGTGGAATAGTAGGTACACGAATGCTAAACAGTAGCCATAATATTATACTAGCTATTTGACCGAGCTTTGCTCGGTATTTGATAAAACACGAATAAAATGACATTTTCTAAAGATGATTCCTAGCTAGATCGATTTATCGCCCCCTAAACCCCCTATATACTAAATTTCATGAAAATCGTTGGAGCTGAAGGGTAGCTAGGAATTATTTTTAAAAAATCACTTTTTATTCGTGTTTTATCGAATACCGAGCAAAGCTCGGTCAAATAGCTAGTTTAAAGTTAAGGTGACGCCGCGTAAAAGTTAAAAACCGTGTTGGATATGTTTTATTGCTTGTTTTCTATGAGAGGCCGGCGCGGCCTCTTATAGAAAACAAGAAATGGAAAGGGCGTAAGCGACAAAACGGTTTTTGTCGCGTAAAAACCATAATTATATTTCATATAAGCTATGGGCAAATTGAAGTGTATGCTTGAACCAATCCATGTACAAATTTTGAAAGCTTCTGCTTAAATCACTCTCCTCTGTTTATCAAGGCATCGTCGCCTTAATTAAGTAGTTATCAAAATATTGTCTTTGGATGCGGCCGTGACCCTTAACTAATTTATAAATGCACTTCATATTTTTAGGAACAAGTATGTCAGTTAGGGCAGTGGAAATGATTGACAGCACAACACCAGCTTGCCTTACTTTAGACATTTTTGATATTGATACTATACAAAGGTAAGATAGAGTTCATATAAACTATACGAACAAAACATAATAATAATTAATATCAACTTTCTCTAGTCTCGTTTTTGAACTACTGCGTTACCTGCAGCCTGTAGTATTGACTAGTACCTATGGATATAATTTTCCTAGTTTGACTGTGATTAAGTATTGGTCTCGCTTCGGTCAAGTAGGAGTAGACCGATCATAAATCTATGCTATTTTAAGAGCGGAAGAATGGCGTCCGCTAGAGAGCGTGCTATTCATCGCGGACGCTCGGGTGTCGTGGCGCGGGCGCGGCGTGCGAGCACAAGTCTGCTCCAAGACCATCATCACGCATCAACCGCATACGCCTGAAGCGGAGGTTCTGAGGGTCCATGTGGGCAACCAGGCCACTACAAGTATGGCTCTTATAACCTAGTACTTCTATTATAATCAACTGTGAATTATGAGGGAGTCAAGCACTGCCTGGTTCCCATATATCTAACTAGGCACGGCCTGCCAGTAATATAAGTTAAAATAAGGCTGTCTCGCTCGTATCGTAACTTGGATTCGGAAATTTATTAGTTATTACCTTGCGTCAACGCTAGGCACGGTAAGTTGTCGCATCTGAGTCTTTCGCTGTGTTAATCAGGCGACCGGTCTCAGAATCGTTAACATGGACTCTTTAAAGTTTTACTAGCCTACTAATTGTTGAAGAGTCACTGAAAATAAAAACTTACAAACTAGGAACAGGCGAGGTCGCCACATGGGCGATGTGGGCGGGAGAGCGCGCGAACGCCGCGTCCGTGACGCAAGTGCGGGAGCGGCTAGCGTCCGGCACGCCGTTCTGCGCCGCGCTGCACGCCGTCCTCGCGCATATAGACCTCGACGAGCTGACTACACTGTCGTTAGTACCTCTATAGTCAGTAAATTGTACTCAGTAATCATTTCACTGTCGTGTACACTGTACATGTCGTCTGTCACCAGTCACCACACTCGTAAGTGCAGTCACTACTCACTGCACCACGGAGTTAATACAAAGATTGTATTAGCTCCGTGCACTGCACTCATTATAATGCTTCACTAATTAGTAATTACTCAGGTATACCGTATACGCCTAATATAGTTACTACCTAATGATTTTAACAGGAACTCTGAAGAGCTACGTGTAAGATTTGCTGACCACACTGGAGAGCTGAGCGCTCGTCTTCCGGTCAATTTACTCGAGGAAGTTTTTGGATATTCCGTAAGTTTCATAATTCATATTTCATACATACCTTTTTACTTCTACTATACTTTTAACCAAGTATTTTGAGTCTTCCAAATACTAGAACACTAAAATTTTGCCTAGATAATTACTATTTATTGACGAAGAGGATGTCTTATTTTAGGTTGACCAACTAAAGAAAATGACATCGGACGAACGTCTGGCGATACGTTGGCGTTTGCTTCTAGAACAGTGCAGCGCCAAATTAGCCGTGGTGTCCTCACACCTTACTGTACTGACTCTGAGGCGCGCCACTCCAGCTGATCCTATACCTTTATACTAGAATTAATTTTCTTTATTTTATGATTTATCTTTATTTTAAGAAACTGATTAAGTAGCTAGTTCTCTGCTTTAATTTTTTGCAAGCAATAGATACCTACTTAAGTTGAGAGATAAATACTTAAGTAAGTATGTAAATAAAATGTTAAATATTTGATTATAAGTAAAATTTTAAATAAATATAAAGAATATCGAAACTTCCGTATTTGCCTTAATTTTCCCGAAACCCCTTGCACTAATATTAATATTAAGGACCGTTTTGTATCCAAGGAAGTATTGATCAAACATTCAGCTTCTACTATTTGCTAATAGCAAACAAAAGCCAGTGTTTCAAAGAAATATCAACTCAAAATGGAAAAGCAAGACAAAGAAAAAACTGAAATAACCTACGAATTTACCAGAAAAAGGAAACATTTTGGTAGACAAACTTTGTTCACCGACCGCGAAGGTGAAATGATAATGTCGATACCGAGTAACCCGGCGCTATACGCTAACTATATCCTGAGGAATCCCATCAACGTGGCCATACAGAACACGGGGACCATGTCCGAACATTGGGTTAACTCTGAGAGGTAAGTAAAATAATTGATATTATACAACAGTTAACATGTTGCTCGTGCAGTTAAGGAAAAAGCCAAAGGCCAGGTATTGACCATCAGTTTATTTCTCTGGACCAGGCACTACGTCACGACTTGAGAGAATGCCGTACGTGGATGAGCGACTGATAATTAAAATAACAACCGTTTTTCAAACTGTAGTGCCTTCCCAGGTACTACCTGAATGGTTCCCTCGAGAATACTGTCAGTCTACAGCAAATGCAATGGCTTTATTTTTTTAAATCATCTATTTAGTGTTGACCTTCTGGATTATAGTATTCCTGTTAATGTTTTGCAGAGTTGAGTACACAACATCTGGTATTAACCACGTTGAAGGTGGGTGGCCGAAAGACATAAACATGAACGACGCAGAAGCTACCCAGAGGTACAGGCGGAAAATAGAAAAAGATGACGCTTATATTCACGCAGTCATGAATTTAGGGCACGTAAGTTGCTGTTTAATTGTAAGTACCTATTTGTTATTTTAACAACAAAAACCCTTATCAAAAACCTCAAAGAAAAAGACCTTAAAGTCCTTAAGATTCAAAACAGAATGGACTAAAAAATCATATTAGGAGACGAATCCATCAGAAGTCTAATGAGTAATGAGCTAAATGAAACCAAACTTTATGTGATCTTATTCCGTTACCAAACTGTAGATTTATATCAATGTTCGTTAATAACTACCAACTCCCACAGAGTATGGAGCACAATATCCTACAGAACAACGCGGTAGACGTATACCAGACGTACTACTCTGAACTACCATCGATCCCCGCAGTAGAGAAGAGTGCTTGTCACACTGTCAACGTGTATAGAGAGCCGGGAGGGAACAGGCGGCCAGTACGCGCTTTGTCCTGGCAGGCAGAGGGCGCTAGGTTGGCCACAGCACACGCTGATGTCAACTACATGAGGACTTCTAGGGGATTGCAGTTCTCGTATATCTGGGATATTGGTAATTTGCTTATTTATGTCTTTGGCAGAGTTGTGAAACTTGGCTTCAATAACATAGCGGAACTTTTAAAAAAGATGAGACATATTATCTGATATCACACAAATTATTGTTATTCACTTTTTTAGAGAATGCCAACGCTCCCGAACTAGTGATCAAGCCACCAGAACCGCTGCTTGACTTACAGTACAACCCCCGTGACCAACACATACTTGTAGGCGGTTTCATGAATGGACAGGTAAATTGGATTTAGTCAAAGCCATTGGTCAAAGCAGACTTCTACTAACATTCTAAAAAAAAATACAAAACTTTGATCACATATTTCTTGGAAAATTCATAAAAATAAATTTTTAACACCTTAAATATTTTTCGAAGCAACGATGGCTTCGTTGACCAGACAACACTTTTTATGAGTCAAGTTTGCCGCAAACCTACCCACTAAAAGATATAATAAATCATTGGTAATACACGCGATATTCTATGACATATTTTGAAACACGGTTTTATTAGCTTGGACTGTATGTACGTAACGGAATCTTTGAGCACGATTTTTACCTATCTCCAGTAGTCTAATTTATTCGAAACTTTGCATACGTATTAAAAGCCAATGACAATGCAATAGTTTGTAATTTTTTTTGAAACAAAATATTAAAAAAGCGTGTTCTTTAGTTTTTTTAATTATTCTTAAGCTGAGATTCCCTAGGTAGGCTGGTGGGACAGTCGTAAAGGCGGCGAGCCGGTCGGGGTGTGCCCGCCGCACGTCGCACACAGAGACCTCGTACGTAACGTCCTCTTCATCAACTCCAAAGCCGGCGCTGAGTTCTTCTCATCGTCACCAGATGGCGTTGTTAAATGGTATTTATTTTATTAGAACTGCTCTTGTAAATATCCTATGAAGATAAAAAAGGTCTCATTTGATAGCTAAATTTGTGGACTACGCTTACACAGGCAATATGTTATCAATTTCGTGAAATTAAACATAGAAAAACCCAAGTTTAAGAAAAAAAATGTATATTTTTTATTAATGGCTTTTTGTAAAAAATCTAGCTCATTAAACTGGTTCTTTTTTATTTTTAAAAGATAGAGGAAGTTTTCATCTTCTAAAATTCTTTTATTTCAATGTTTTAAGTCAGATAGTTTAGAAGTTATAACGATTTTCTTATGATGAGGTGGTCAGATTAGTATGAAGCCAGAGAAAAAATTTTTTTTCAAAAGTTTTTTTGATGAAATTGAAAGCCAATTTGTCACTAATATAAGCCATATATCATGAGTTCAAAATTTTTTATTCAACTTTTGAAAAAAAAAAATTCTCTGGCTTCATACTAATCTGACCACTTCATCATAAGAAAATCATTATAACTTCTAAACTATCTGACTTAGAGCTTTGAAGTTAAAGAATTTTAGAAGATGAAAACTTCCTCTATCTATTTAAAATAAAAAAGAATCAGTTTAATCAGATAGATTTTCCACAAAAAGCCATTATTAAAAAATACACATTTTTTTTCTTAAACTTGGGTTTTTCTATGTTTAATTCCACGAAATTTATAACATATTGCCTATGTAAGCGTAGTCCAGAAATTCAGCTATCAAATGAGACCTTTTTTATCTTCATAGGATATTTACATATGTAAAGTACTGGTCAGATTACTGTGAAAGCCCGAGAAAAATTAAAATGGCTGCCATTTTACAACCGTGAGAGAGAGAAAAAATTTTAGAGCCAATTTGTCGATAAAATATGCCATAGATCATGACATTAAAGGATCGGACACCGGTGTCGGGACACATTGTATATTGTGCGCTCTTATAATTTTGGACGTGGCGGTAATATCGTGATTCGTGGACTTATAGGGAAGTAAAATGTAGGGAAATATATGAAGACGCTTTTAAATTTCCGTCAACGATAACTTTTTAACGAGCACGTTAGAGGACATCACCACGTCTATACTCTTCCGTACCGCACAAAACGTCCGCGGTCCGTAAAATCAAGAGAGCATTAAACGTACCCGTCGTTTATTGTGGAAGTCGGCGTCCACGATAACGTGACGTCCTTGTGCGGTTCAGAAGAGTGTAGACGTCGTGATGTCCTCTAACGTGCTCGTTAAAAAGTTATCGTCGACAGAAATTTAAAAGCGTTTTCATATAAGTATTTCCATACATTTTACTTCCCTATGTTATCGTTTTACCGCGGACGTCCACGATATTACCGCCACGTCCAAAATTATAAAAGCGCACAACGTGTAATTATTTTTATTTCTATAGTAAAAACTACTTGCCATAATGCCTGTAGACAAACAGCGCCTCTGCCACTCTATACTGACATAAATACCGAATATATAAAGGCCTAACGCTATGTCTCCTTTAGGTGGGACACTCGTAATATGAACGAGCCAACAGATACGATGATCATAGACCTGGTGAAGACGCACACCGACACACAGAGCATCGACAACGCTTTGGGAATATCGGCTCTGGAATACGAGCCCACTATCCCAACAAGGTATGCCGTATGCTTTATATATTAAAACCACGAAGGTTTTCTGAATAGTATTTTTTGGAAGTTACTTTTACGGTACTACTAAACAGATTTTACTTACAAATAAAAATGATAATATTTATTTCTAAGGGTGGGTTGCAGCAACTTAGCATATTAACAAAGTTAACAATTATTTTAGAACGTCTACATTAGGCCTACCACCACAGGGCACAGACCTACCACTTACAAAAGTTCAGGTAGCCTATACTTAGGCATCGTAGTAAAAAGTACGGTTCCCGAGGGATACCTTTTGGCGCATACAAAGTGTGCAGTAGATATGAAAAAACATACATAAATAATACACATGATGTTTCTGAGTTTCGATTCAGTTTAGCCACAGAATAGATAATAGTACAAGTGCAGAAGTGTCACTGCTTTGATGTTTACAAATGCCGCCGATTTATGTGCTTACATAAGTATTATTATTTATTAGCAACGGACCGCACGCGAGCAGCCGACATTGAGCTCTCTGGCGCCGCGCGAAGGTCGACTTTATTTCACACCTTGTGTGTGTTGTTGACTATATTCCGAAAATAGGGTTATCAAAATCAAATAAGTATAAATACCACGCAAGGTATACATACGGAAACTGTTAGGTAAATGAATACCGAACATATAAATCAGTTTACACAGACACGACACCCTGATTTTCTTTTGATGTAGGTAATTAGGTATGGATTATATTATTATGTATAATGTAGGTATTTGCAGCTACCACTTACCACCTATTTTATATAGGCATATTTATTATAATTACTTAAGTATAAAACATTTGTGTGTATATTTAATAATATTATTATTGTCATAGATTTAGGTAGGTACCATGACAGTAGATATATAAATTTGCCTTTTTTTTCATTGTCCCAACAATCGGCTGCAATGCAGTATTTTTTTTTTGATAAATTTTGCCAATTAAAATATGACAATGTGTAAGAGGCCCGCGCGTGCGCCACGAGTCAGTTCGCGGCAACCATTGAATCGCCCCGACGCGACGACGTCGGGGAGTCTCGTATGTACTTGTAGCTCGGCGGCGGAACGGCGGAGTGACACCCCCCTGGTTTAGCTTAGTTCATCATATTACATAACTTGATTACAGATTTATGGTTGGCACTGAAACTGGCTTAGTAGTCGGTGGCAACAGAAAGGGCAAAACGCCGTTAGAAAAACTACCGTCCAAGGTAAAGTAAACCCAGAACAGTGTAACGAAATAACTACCCATATCCTACACCAAACAGTACACGAGCTAATGTTGATGAATTAATTAACGCTTAAGGGGGGTATTACATTATCATTTATATATGATCATTTCTATGATCATATATAGGATCCAATATATATGATAATTTGATCATATGTGCATATTACATTATCATATTTCATTGATCCTATTTTACGTCATATGTGGTTTCAATAGCCAATGGAGCGCGCTAACGCTGACAGGTATTGACGTCAGGGTTACTAGATCTCAGAGAATTCGATTTGTCAAAAGACATCGTCATTTTTAATATGGCTTGTTTTTGTTATTTCAGCAAGATTTAAATCCAAGTATATAATTAGATTACATTATTATAATTATAATTACATTACATTATTTGAAACATATTAACGAACAAGAAATTAAAATCTCTTTTTTTTTAAATAACTGGCAACACATATTTCTATGACGGTATTGGATCCAATCTCTCAGCAAATGTCAAAAATCTATGATCAAGGAAGAAATTAATCATGTCTATATTACATTATCAATATCATTGACTCAATGATCTCGGATCCAATATATATGATAATCTAATATCCCCCTAAAATAAGCGCGAATCAAACCACTCGCATGAATTGTCATGCGTGATGCGACTTGCGAGTGGTTTTTGTTAGGTAGCCTAATGCCTATACACATACATAGAATGACACAAAATAATACCCAACCCATTATTACACATATTTGAATGTGTGCGTGCGCGCCTTGTGCCCATCAGAACACAGACACGTACTGCACACAACTCGGCCGACGGCCATAGTAAAATTTTACTATGACTCGGCCGTATCGTCATAGTAAAAGTATCGTGCGGTGCGGGTAGATTGTGGAATTATAAATTATAAGAGAGTGAGCCGTGTTCTACACTGTGTTTTGTCCTAGCATTTCAATGATAAAATATCCTATTTATTACAGTATGAGGCACACCTAGGCCCAGTATACGCTCTACAGCGGAACCCAACGTTCCTTAAGAACTTTCTCACAGTGGGCGACTGGACCGCGAGGGTTTGGAGCGAGGACTGCCGCGAATCCTCCATACTGTGGACCAACTCGCACCATACTAAACTAACGGATGGAGCGTGGAATCCTATTAGGTGACCCTGTACCACTTTTAATAAAAAAACCTTATAATTAAAAAAAAACTTGTACAATGAGTAAGCTAGACAATATTTTGCCCTTCACTGTGAAGCTACTTTTTTAGGGTTCCGTACCCAAAGGGTAAAAACGGGACCCTATTACATACTTCGTTGTCTGTCCATCTGTCTGTGTCCAGGCTGTATCTTAAGAACCGCTATAGCTAGAGTTCTGAAATTTTGGCAGATTATATTATATTATATTTATTATTTGGTATATCTGTTGCCGCTATAACAACAAATAGGTACTGAAAACAAAATAAAATTAATATAGGGGGGCTCCAATACAACAAACGTGATTTTTTTGGCCTTTTTTGCTCGATATCAATAATGACAATACGCAGGCAGTTGAACTTTTCACAGAATCCTCAATAATATGTGTATTGTATACTTTAATAGTTCTAATAATAAAATTAAAATATAATAAAATTTTAATCCCATACAAAAACAAACATAACTTTTGGCCTATTTTTAGGGTTCCGTAGTCAACAAGGAACCCTTATAGTTTTAGTCTGTCCGTCTGTCTGTCTGTCTGTCTGTCCGTGGTTTTGCTTAGAGACTATAGAACCTACAAAGCTGTAATTTAGCATGAATGCACATATTAATGATGCCGACAAAATGATACATGAAATCTTAAAAAAAATATTTTTTTTTTATGGTACCTTCCCTACACATCAAGCGGGGATGATTTTTTTTTCGCGTTCACCCCATCGGGTGGGGTGTCGTTGAATAGGTTTTTTTTTAAATAATACCCGTATTCATACATCATTTTCCGATTTAGGGCCAGCCAGCTGTTGAGAACGGTTGCTTCTGGAAATGTGAAAATATTCACAGGAGTAGGAAATATGCTGAATTTAAAAGGAAAATTATCACGGCTAAGAAGACTTAATAAGTTATTGAGTATCGATCAACCAAAAAAATGTATTCGGCGAAGTATAAAGGAACTTTTCGTTCAAATTTCAAATTCCTTTGAAAGTAACTGAGATAATGTCGTTAGTAGTGTAAAACACGTTATAACTTATAAGTTATACATTAATTGACCATACAAAAATAAAAAATAACTAGCGGTACTACGGAGCCCTATATTGCGCGGGGCCCGATACGCTCTTGGTCGGTTTTTTTTATCTATAACGGTACGGAACCCTTCGTGGGCGAGTCCAACTCGCACTTGGTCGATTTTTTTCAACATATTATCAAATAGGAACAAAATGTTGTATTAATATTGTTACGTGCTAGGGTTCGAGGATTTGGAGAGAAAGACCTGGTGACTCTCTTGAAGACTTTATTAACACTGCACTAAACACTATGACTAGCACACATAGGTCACAACACTTAGCACTAAGTCCAAACACTAATCACTAGGTCCAATCACTAAGCACTATCACTGTCCTAGGTCGTAGCCAAGTCGCAGGTTTCACTGGTTCACTCACTATTGATCACTTGATGTCACTCCGAAATCACCTCGAAGATCGCTCAGATCGAACTGAACTCGCCGGGCCTACCTGCGGCTTTTTATATGGCGAGACGAATTCCAGAAAGTTCCCGATTCACGTAAATAAGTAAACAACCGTGGGAACTTTCTAGGAGGCTCGAGCATGTACCACAATAAAACTGCCGTCCTTACGATAAGTGCGGTAAGTTGAATTTAATTTAGACCTTATGGACTCAGTAATAAGGTCTAAATTAAAACACGTAAACACGCAAACAAATAAACGGTAAACACGTAAACAAACATTGGACCTTTCTAGAAGGTTCGAGTATGTACTTGCGCACCTCATGCTATCTAGTATTGAGTAGGGGATTCATGTTGCCTGTGCTCCCTCGGTAAGCTTCGCTGGTTTGTCGCTAGATGGCACTACGTGTCCGTATACCATGTACCGTAGCAATATGTTAATATTTTTTAAAAGAGGATAGTCTATACCACGAACCTACTAACAAAACTGTTTAAGCAATAAAGCCAAAGTCTGATAATAATTAGGTACCGGCCTAATTATTATCAGACGTTGTTAAAAGTAAGAGTCGCTTATTCGAATTTCGAATTAAAAAAATCTGCACATTTCAGGTTCTCTCTAATGCTGCTAACGCAATGGGACGGGTGTCTGTCTTGCTGGGACCTGCTGCGGCGCCGCTCAGCGCCTATCGTCACCGCGCAGCTCTGCGATGAGCCGCTACTGCGGTTACGACCGCACGAGGGGGTAAGACACCACACTATCAAAAACTGGCGTGAAATACTATTTTAAACCGACTTCTAAAAAGGAGGCGGTTCTATGTTCGGCTGCGGATATGTTTTTATGTATGTTCAACGATAACTCCACCGTTTGTGGACCGATTTTCAAAATTTTTGTTTTGTTGTATAGGGTATGATTGTGGATTAGTACCATGTTCATAAAAGTGGTGACCTGATGATGGGATCCAGGAGTAATCGAGGGAACTCTTCAAAATTTAAATGGAAACGTATGCCGATTTTGCTTTTGTATGAAGTATTCCAGGCATATGCTACCAAAAGTAAGATCTTGCACCAAGGTATACCATGGTTCAAAGATGCTGAACAGAACTCCGACCTCCTTATATGTACAAGTTTAGGGGTTGGGCGCTGTTTTAAGAACTGAAAGCATATGCTACTATGCAAATTACATTCATCATCATCATGATCACTACCACATCAGGGTCGCCAATGTCACATGACGTGTACGTTACGCTCTGGAGTTAAGGTTGAATTTGTTATAATATGTTCAATATAAGTGAATTGCTTCGATGCGCTTCAACTCTACGCTATTTGTTATTAACCCTGTGTGTTGTGGTTACCAAGATAGAAATTTGATCATATTATGATCCATGAGGTATGTATAGGAAAGTCGTTCAAAATTGGGACAAATAATACAGTTCTATTAATGTAGTTTAAAGTAGTTTATGCATATTTTTTATGAGGAGCTTCATGCGGAAGTCCTATAATAGAACGAAAGTCAGAGAACAGTTTAGAGATAACCTGTTTGAACATTTCCAGTTATAAAATTTTAAAAAATACCAGTACTAAAATTTAAAATATTTTGTCATGGAATTCACGATTCAGAGCTGGTACCGACTTCAAAATAATGAAAATTGTATACAGAATAGTTGAGGTTTAGGCAAATTCTGAAAGAAGAACTAATTCAAACGTTAAAATGTTATCTAATCATAGATAACATAGGTCAACAAAATCGAAAAAAAAATTGTTACCTGCAAACTAATAGCAGTTTCTATAAGAGTTTTGTGTGCACGATATATGTTGCTATGAAGATTTCTTTCTATCAGCTCAGATTTTTAAGATATTTCATTCCAAAGTTTTAAAAATCTCACATTTTAGCCCATTTCAAATCACATTGCAGTTGAAAGTATTCATTTTTATTAGTTTTGTAATATGTATGCCAGAGGGAGACACTTCTTACTGAGAGTGTAACTTGTTTCAATGAACTATGACTAATTTCCCCAATGTTATGACGGTTTTCAAAATGCTTTACCTAGCTCATACTACGTGGAGTAACAATTTTTGTATGAAAAAAGAAAGTTTAGTTTACAACTCTCTTTTAATAAAAAAATATAACATGCAATTTAAATTGAGATCTAAATAATAGATATTGTGTATTTTTACTAAACATATTTTATCAAAACTCATGAAAATAAATTATTTCAATAGTTGTAAAACGATTCTGAAATAGACTAAAATTCGAGATTCTTGAAACTTTGGAATGAAATATCTTAAAAACCTGAGCTGATAGAAAGAAAATTTCTTAGAAACATGTGATCGGGGCACAAAGTTCTTACAGAAACAGCTTTTAGTTTTCAGGCACCAAATTTACTGTTGACCTGTGATAATCGGGTCATAGTAATCGCGACGCCTAGCAGGATAGTTTGGCAAGAATTTTTCTCGTTAGCATATTACTGTGCTTTATTTTCCAGGGTTTGCTCGTGGCTTGCGGCAGCAGCATGGGTACTATTTACCTAGCGGAACTTTCGCAGAATCTTGGCACGGCTGATAAGAACGACAAACAACTTTTAACTAATGTAGGTATCTACGTAACGTGTTATAATAGGTTGGGGAAAAAGTCTTTTCGCATGATAGTATGTATCAGAGAAGTTGATTCCTATGCAAATCGGGGACCTAAGTAGTTTGGTTGCGTTACGTCAAACCCAGGTGACAGATCACAATTAACATTGAATTGACATATACGACCAAATAACGTTGGTCTGTCAATTGCATAGGGATCAACTTCCTCGATGGTACATGAACTTGTCATAAAATCTCTTGGGCTATACCAATTGTATCTGGCTGATTTTGGTATCATTAAAAAGTTTTAATTTTACAGAAGACAATTCCAAATTAAAATTAGGTAAATGTGAGATTTTAATTTGTTTTCCTTATTTTAAAATGAGTGATTCTAATGAAGAAATTCGATACATTTTAAAATTTAATTACAATGCAACACAAGCCGCAAAAAAAAATTGCGATGTTTATGGACCTAATGCAGTATCTGTGAGAGTAGCGCAAATTTGTTTTAAGCGTTAATCCGGAAATTTTGATATCAAAGGTGCACGTCGCTCTGGTCGCCCTGTTACGGACAAAACTGATGCCATTTTTGAAAAAGTGAAGCAAGATCGGCATATTAGTAGTTACGATGTAGCTAAAAAACTGGGGATTGACGACAAAACGGTTTTGGCATATTTGAAAAAGGCTGGGTACACAAAAAAGCTCGATATTTGGGTGCCTCATGAGCTCACTGAAAGAAACCTAATGAACCGTGTACTCATTTGTGATTCTTTGTTACGACGCTATGAAACGGGACCATTTTTGAAGAAGCTGATAACTGGTGATGAAAAGTGGATCACGTACGACAAGAACGTGCGAAAAAGATCGTGGTCAAAGGCCGGTCAGGCTTCACAGACTGTTGCGACTTGCGAAACCCGGGTTAACTCGCAACAAGGTGATGCTGTGTGTGTGGTGGGATTGGAAGGGCATTATTCATTATGAGCTGTTACCGCCAGGCAGGACCATCGATTCTGAACTGTACTTCGAACAACTGATGAGATTAAAGCAAGAAGTTGAGAGAAAGCGGCCGGAATTAATCAACAGAAGGGGTGTAGTTTTTCACCGTGATAACGCTAGACCTCACACATCTTTAACCACTAAGCAACAATTACGGGAGTTTGGCAGGGAGGTGTTAGTGCATCCGCCGTACAGTCCTGACCTTGCACCTTCAGATTTCCACCTGTCTCGGTCGCAGCAGAATTCCTTAGGCAGTGTCAGTTTGATATCACAAGAGGACAGCCAAAAGCACTTGTCGCAGTTTTTTTCATCAGAAGCCCCAACATTTTTATAGCAATGGGATAATGTCCCTACCAACAAGATGGCAAAAAGTTATCGAACAAAATTGCACCTACATAATATTATATACTTTCTTTAGTCAATTGTAAATAAACTTTATTAAAAAAATTGAATTTTTATATAAAATGCAAAGAAACTATTTCCCCAACCTAATAAATAAATAGTCATCTCATATTTTATCATCTATCAACGTAAACCCGCCGTTAGAAAAAAAGTTTTTTTCCGAGGATAATAATATTTTTTTCTACCAAATCGTCTTTTCTTAGACATCTTAATCATGTGCTAAAATATGTGCACTTCATTTTACTATATTCTAATAATTTCCAAACAGATACTCGACCGCGAGAACAAACGCGAGCGTATACTCGAAGCGCGCATGCGTGAGTTGCGTCTAAAGTTGCGTGCGTGCGACGCGCCGCCGCACGAGGAGCCCGTCTGTAAAGACCGCGACTTAGACGACGCCGAGACTGAGTACAAACAGGCGTTAGAAACGCTACGGTCGCAGCAGAAGGCGCAACAGACTGTTAATTAGAAGGTTTATTATTTACAGGTTTATAATATTAAAAAAAACACCTAACATAAAACTGATTCCAGTGGAAAGCAGTGACGAAGTGACCACTAAGCGACACTATGCTGCACTGCAGCGGAGCCAGGCGACACCTAACATTCCATAGAAGTCATAGAACTAACGTTTTGTCGCCTAGCGCCGCTGTAGCGCAGTACGGCTTAGCTCATACGATTTCATACAAAGAAATAAGGCATTAGGCCACGGCTTACACGTGACGTGTCGCCACGCTGCAGTGTAGTGTCGCTGAGTGCGATCCCCCCTTCATTTAAAGAACATTTTCGATCATATCTGTCAGCCTACAAATGACACTATCTACATTAAATGACAGTTTTTAGGGTTCCGTACCCAAAAGGGTAAAAACGGGACCCTATTACTGAGACTTCGATGTCTGTCCAGACGGACACGGTCGATTGGTCTGTCTCCAGGTTGTAACTCAATAACCGCTATAGCTAGACTTCTGAAATTTTTATAGATTATTGTATTTCTATTGCCGCTATAACAACAAATACTAAAAACAAAATAAAATTAATATTTAAGGGGGGCTCTCATACAACAAATGTTATTTTTTTTTGGCCTTTTTTGCCCGTAATCAATAATGGCAACAGCTAGGCACTTGAAATGTTCAAAAAGGCCTTAGTTATATGTGTACTTTAATAATTATTTGGCCTATTTTTCGTCTATAACAGGTCCGTACCGTTATACCGCGTACCAGTGCGCGAGTCCGACTCGCACTTGGCCGATTATTTTAAGAGCCACAAAGCTACAATCTAAACAGTTGCATTTTATAATATTATATAAAAAGTAAATAATGCACTTAATTTGTAAAAGGCGTATATTCCTATTTTCTACTTTTATGTTCCTAGACCGATATTTACTAAACACACCGGCAAAATTAGAGGAACATAACAACATTTTCAATTTTTTTTTAATTGTTCACTGATTTTTATATATTTATTTATTTATTTACTAATTGATTATTAAAAAATAAATTTTATATAAATTTAGGCCATAAAATACGTGAAAAATAGAAAAAATCAGCAAAAATCAAAAAATTAAGAAAATCTTTGAAATTTCAGTAGTAAGTTTTTAAGATAAATTCTCCATTTTTATTAAAGAAATGCCATGTTAAAAGCGTGTAATGCCTTCTATGGATCTCAAGAGGGCCTGGATACGCCATTCCATGCTTGCATTTTAATTGTCAATCATTTCCTGTGGGATATTCTCCTACTCCTTCACTAGCGCTAACTCGAGCTCCTGGACACATTTTGGAGCTTTCGGAGCATCGTTTAGGTAATAATGTCAGATTTTCTTACTCTATGGACGCACATAAAAATTAAATTACTACCTAAAACTGTGTAAAAGGCACACCATGCAGTTCCAGGATGTCGGTGCTATAGCCCTGTACTGTCAAAGTACCATCATCTATAATCATCAGCTCCATGCGGGCTCCAAATCATATGCAACTCCAAACCATTACGAAGGCTGCATCGTAGGCCACTGTTTCCGGTAAGTTTGATGGCCTGTAGCTTTCCTTATGATTTATCCACATTCTTTATCGCCTGTCAATACAATGTACACAGAATTTGCTCCCATCACTGTACAGCACAAGATTTCACTCACTTGTCTAATTTTGATGTTCACGCGCAAATCTTAGCCTGGCTCTTCGGTATCCTGTCTCAAGTTTTGGTGCCCTTGCTGGCACTTTTGAGTTTAATTTAACTTCTTTGAATCTTCTTCTTACTGTACAATCACTTACACGTTCATCTTGGACCTGTTCCGACAGGTTTCGTGTCTGCATAGCAGTTTGAGGTCGATTTCTTAAGTTTTGTTTCCTTACAAAATGGTCATCCTGAACCATTGTCACCCGATATCTGCCTTGTTCTCGTCTCCGAACGTAAGATCCAGTCTCTCTGAAGCGTTGAAAGTTACGATGAACCACGGAAGCCGACACACCTAAGGCCTGACTGACCGAACGGTAGGTGTGACCTTTATCTATCGTGGTTACAGCTCTAGCTGTCGCAGATGCTGGGAAATCACTAATTTTGTATCTAAGCAATGTGTTCTTCAAAAAACCAAACAATCAAATGAGCTGAGCATACCTTGCACCCCGCTAAAACACCATTCTTATCAGGAACACTTACAACATCAATAATCGAAAAACATTATTAGGGCATAATTGCTATAAAAACCTGTCAACTTGCCAGTTTTGTTCAATATTTTATTTTTTGAATGAGCTTAGAAGCTATAAAAAAGGCTTTCAGATAGCCCGACCCACTTGAGTTCAAGTTTTGGCCCTTTTTACCTATGTTCCGCTAATTTTGCCAGTGTGTGTATAAACTAGCTATATATATATATATATATATATATATATATATATATATATATATATATATATACAAGAATTGCTCGTTAAAAGATATAAGATAAAATAAATATTGTATATGAAATTTTTATTGCTAGTCAACTTACAAATTAAAATATTTATTATACAGTTTACAGTTTTAACTAGACGCAAGTCGCAACTTACGGCTATTCAATATTTATGAATGAATGAATGAATGAATGAATGATGTAAAAGTAAACTTTTCAATGTAAATAAAATGCGAAAGTAGAAATATGGGTGCCAATGTGGTTAGAGAAAATAAATGCCATAATTTCATTTTGGACTAGTATCTCTGTTTATTATATTTACGAAAAATAGTATTATGTAAGTACTTAAATGAAAAATGTAGCCTACAAGTTTCTTTAGTTGTTATTATATATTTATATTACATAATATATTGTGTAATAATCTGGTCGTCAACATCGACATTCAACATTATTTAAATGTATGACAGCGACAGTCTTTTTGTAATTCATTGATTCATAAGATAAGTCCTAAGTTATAAAATGTTTTAGGAAAGTGCACAATGTTAATATTTTAACACATTGTATGTGCACAATGTTACAAAAAGACTGTCACCACTTATGCAGTGCCGTCAATATTTACAATATGAATTTTATGTAACCATGATTTCTTCTTTTTAACGACACTACGACCTTTGCCAACTAAGTTTAATGTTCAACAATTTTATGTTTTTCGCCAGATATTACGCCGTTACCACACCGATGCCGCGAAACGTGGAAATAATAAAGCTATAGAGCGAAAGGCAACATAAAATTGTTATTATTTTGGCATGTGAACCACCAAAAAAGGACAAGTTAACTCGGTCTTGACCCGCAACAAAATGAACCTGAATAAAATTATGACATACGGTAACTCAGCGTCGGTATCGCTTACAGCCAGTATTACATTACACTTTTTAGGTTCCCATATTTACAGAAGACCTTGTAGATGATTTTGGGGGCTTACTAAACTATGCTTCCCTAAATTAGCGTAAATGTCCCTGAATAGGCGGTGTAATACCAGCTAAAGGCCTTAATTATACTTATTTAGAATCGAAAGCAACAAAGAACCACCTAGTGTCGATATTGGCGCCGATGCCGGTGGTACGCGGCTGGAACACGTCCTTGTGTTTTTGCAGCACGGCGTGCACGCTCGCCTGCGTCGCGCCCTCCCATAGCGCACGCACGTACGACACCACGTAGTCGAGGGACGCGCCTTGCGGGTGTACCTGGGACGTTTAATGTTGGTTAATGTTTTATGTCAATTCAATTATCGTCGTGATCTAAGGATTGGTTTTGATGTAACGTGATTAACGGCCGTTCCCAATATTTGATCTATGTCTGGTTTTGCCCTACTAGAGATAGGAATAGCTCACAATTGACATAAAATATATGTCTCTAATGTCTAATCTGAGCTATTCCTATCTCTAGTAGGGCAAAACCAGAGATAGATCAAATATTGGGAATGGCCGTTAATTACATAGGTCCGCCTATGTATCTACCTATTAATCAACTTCTCTGTTAGTGTTATCTGAGAAGTTGATACAAAGGCAGATAGCGGATCTCAAAATTTAGTCAGGTTATGTCAAGGTCAGTCGGCAGATCACCACTAGCGTCCTACGCTTATAAATCAAAATCAAAAGTAACATCAGAAGATGGAAAAAAAACCGTCAAAGTAAAAGTCATCACAGTGCACATATAACAGACAAGGACAACTTCATATCAAATCACTTTATGAACTTCTATGCCATGTTTAACAGACTATATTCATATCAAATAAAATAATATAAATCAGGGGTTCCCAAACTGTGCGCCGCGACGCCCTGGTGCGCCGTGAGTCGTTCCTCCGTCATTTTCCGTAACCACAAATATTATAAAATAAAATTATAATATAAACTAGCTGTTGCCCGCGACTTCGTCCGCGTTAGTATAGTAGATCACGTCCCAAGTATTATTTATTGTACAAAAATATTCAATGTACAGCATTGACTTTCCTACGATTTTATTATATTATATAGATCTTCCGCGCGGCTTCGCTTGCGTCATTTAGGAATTTCACGCGACCGTACATTTTTCCGCAAAAAAATAGCCTTTGCCCCTTAACGTGGTCTATTCTTCATGTTTGCCAAATAACATAAAAATTGCTCCAGTATGGTCTTAAGAATCTTGTCTTAAGATAATAAGCAATAAGCAATTTCATATAATTTCCCCTGTTTTTTCCACATTTTCCTCTATTTCTTCGCTCCTATTAGTCGTAGAATAATAAAATATAGCCTATGGCCTTTCTCGATAAATGGGCTATCTAACACTGAAAGAATTTTTCAAATCGGACCAGTAGTTCCTGAGATTAGCGCGTTCAAACAAACAAACTAACAAACTGCAAAATTATAATATTAGTATAGATTATACAGAGCAGGCAGATGATTAAATTTTGGTTTATTATTATTTACTTGCTTAACCTAACTATAACACAGGTCAACAAAATCGAAAAAAAAATTGTTGCCTGCAAACTAATAGCAGTTTCTATAAGAGTTTCGTGTGCACGATATATGTTGCTATGAAGATTTCTTTCTATCAGCTTAGATTTTTAAGATATTTCATTCCAAAGTTTAAAAAATCTTGCATTTAAACCCATTTCAGAATCACATTGCAGTTGAAAGTATTCATTTTTATTAGTTTTGTAATATGTATGCCAGAGGGAGACACTTCTTATTGAGAATGTAACTTGTTTCAATGAGTTATGACTAATTTCCCCAATGTTATGACGGTTTTCAAAATGCTTTATCTAGCTCATACTACGTGGAGTAACAATTTTTGTATGAAAAAAGAAAGTTTAGTTTACAACTCTCTTTTAATAAAAAAATATAATATACAATTTAAATTGAGATCTAAATAATAGATATTGTGTATATTTACTAAACATATTTTATCAAAACTCATGAAAATAAATTATTTCAATAGTTGTAGAGTGATTCTGAAATAGACTAAAATTCGAGATTCTTGAAACTTTGGAATGAAATATCTTAAAAACCTGAGCTGATAGAAAGAAAATTTCTTAGAAACATGTGATCGGAACACAAAGTTCTTATACAGAAACAGCTTTTAGTTTTCAGGCACCAAATTTATTGTTGACCTGTGTAATCATTATGGGGTATGTATCTTTTTGGTAAAGTGGGACGCCGTGACAAAACATTGAGACATGTAAGTGCGCCGCAGGCTGAAAAAGATTGGGAACCCCTGACAAACAATTACAAAAATAAGTTTTTGTAAAGGAACCATTCAAGTACATACTTGTAAGAAGGCGGACATGACACCAATGAGTCTGGCCTCGCCGCAACCCGAGTCCACTTCCTCTTTGACTTCGGCCTTAGGCTCCATGTCATCGGGCAACGGCGGCGGCGGAGGCGGCTTCGCGATTGGTTGCGGCAGGGGCGGCTGAAAATACCAACAGTATTACTCATAAACTCTAGGCAGCAACTGGCAAAGTTTTAGCCACCAAGGGCCACAAGATGGCTAAATGAACTCAAGACGGTCCGCAATGGAATATCAACCTTAGAATTATTTTTGTTTATTTATAACTTCTTTGCAAAACATTGGCGGACCAAGGTTTGCAGATTGCTGCTCTAAAGCGTTGCTTGATTATAAAATTAAAATAATGTCATAAAATTGAATACAGCTTTCCAGTTTAGTTTTTGTGTGATTGTAAGATTGTGAGTCTTTTAGTGCCTCATAATCTAAATTTGGATCTACAACCTTAATTTTTGTTATAGTCGGCAGTTTTCAAAGAATTGCAACAGTATTTTTTAATACTTACGTTTTTATCCATAGCAGTTGTAAGAGCCTGGCGAGCTATAAACTGGGCTTTAAACTTTTCCATTTCCTTGTGGGAATCTGCCTTGATCACTTCGACTTCATTCTTATAAGCCTCCAATTGGAACTTAAGACTTTCGTTTGCAAGCTACAAATATTTGCAACAATGTTAATAAGTTAGGTAAGTACTTTATTCTGCGAAAACGATTTTCGCAGTATTTGCAGTATTTAAAAAAATGTGAAATGATTTTAAAATTGCAACATAATAATATGTAGAAGCAAAATCGGCAAAATCGCATGCAGGCAGAGTGCGAGCAAAAAGTATTATTTAATATTTAAATACCTTTAGCTGCTGCACCTCCTCATTATCAGTGTTATAATAGCCCATATTCGTGTTGCTGTTAAAGCCATTCATATCAGAATCTTCGTTAAGAAACTTCTCATTAAATTCATCCTTAAGAGACTGAAATTCCTGAAATCATAAGTAACATTAATAATATCATGAAAGTAAAATTGTGTGCCAAATAAAATAAAGAATATTTAAAATTGACATTGATTTACTTAATAATAAAATAAATACAAAAATTTAGTAACTATAATATTCTCTTATGTGTATATACGTAATTTAATATATATATATATATATATATATATATATATATATATATATATATATATATATATATATGTATATATATATATATATATATATATATATATATATACGCAGGTTAATACGCAAAAGAAAAATATAATATGAAACAGCTGTTTGTTTTCACAGCAATAATTTGCAGCCATAAATTTTTACTTTTAAGTATTGCAAAAAAATGTTGTTCTAACATTTTATATTTTGAATTTCTAAAATTTTGTGACTATTTAGAACAATGTTATAACAATAAACATAAAGTCGTTTCATAAGATTTGAAAATACCACGAAAAGTATAATTGTATTTGTGCACATAATGTTTGAACGTTTTATAGACGCAGACCCAGACTCTACGTATAAACACGCAAAATGTGCACGCACTTACGTATACACGAGTATCCACGGATTACCACACTTAAGAACGCTGCAGCCATGAGATTATTGAAACATACTCCCAATGGTTCACACGATGGAGCTCTGTGCCCAGCACGTTGGCGGTTGGTAAGTTCTAATCTCCTCAACACAGACACCTGCCGAAGGACTCGTTAGTGGCTAACTTTAGCTTGACCTACCTGCGTCATTTTCTGCCACGTCTCGATGTTCTTGCGCTGCGGCTTGGTGAAATGGTCCCATACTCGCTGATGTGTGGCTGCACTGAACACTTTCGCGACCTGTTCGACTGAGGTCACAAGTTATGTTAGGAGCACAGCAATACCGCTCGAGCAACATACCGTAATTTATTCGTGATCGCCCGCATCTTGGCGTGGATTTTACCAGTTTACCGTAATATTATAGGTCGAGACGGACAGAGACACGTTGGCTGCTTCGTCAATCTCTCGTTCGAGAGGAGAGTTAGGCTTGTAAAGTTTACAGATGATTTAGATTCTAGTCAAAATCATATGTAAACGTGGCTTACACTGTGCTTGTTAAAGCATGTATATAACTTACTAAATCAGCGTGTGCAGCACTTTTACGAATAAACTTGTAGACTGGCAGGAAACTGGCGACCATTTGTACATTATATTTTACCATAATTATGCACTTTATAGTATAGTAATAGCAGCTCATTTGTAACTTTTAAGTCCTGACATCAAATGAATATAACATAAATGAGAGGAAGTATAATAAAGTTGTATGTGATTTACTAAAACGATTTAGTCAAAAATTACCATTTAAGGAAGCAGGCAATAAATGCTTGAAATGTGATAAGCATTTAGCAATAATTATTGTAATAATTGACTTTTAAAAGTATATTGAAATGAATGTAAAAGGGTAGAAAAATCAATATTTAAAAACAATAATTAGTGAGTCAAAACCCACTGGCCCAAAGGCCAGACCTTCCTTATTTTATAAAAGCTAAAAGATTTTGCCCCTTGCTCTTGTATACTGATAAGTGTCAAGTAGCCTGTCGGCTGTCACTCTTTAAAATTATTTAGTAGCTATTCAAAACTTGTAAAGCTTGTGAAACCAATATTAACAGTAAAAAACTTAATATACTGCTAAACAAAACATTATATATTAGAAATAAGAGAGAGATAACAGTTTTGGTTCTGAATTATATTATCATAATAATAATTATTATGTAGTCTTCTACTATTATGTTCTGATTCACATTATTTATAAAACAAAATTAATATTCATGCGTGAAGATCATCGATAATACAAAATTTGCACAGTTGTTTTATATTACTTTTGTGCAAATGTGTTCCTACTAAGAGAAATATACATACAAACCTTATGATGAACAGATAACTAGAGCTTACCTTTTGTTGGTCCAGTCTGAGTGTTAGAGAGATTCTTTGGTATTTTGACTATTACCTCTGAATATGAAACATTACTTACGTTGGGTTATTATTTGCTGAATACTGTTTTTAACTCTCTCTCTGGTCTCTTGAAGTTCCTCTTCATGTTGAATTTTTTCACTGTACAGCCTTCTAATATGAGAGTTAGTAGCTTGGATCATTGAGTAGAATTGATTTGAGTTTTTTTTAGAACACTCTCCTCGTTCCAGCCATGAAATCAGTGTCTGAAAAGTTATTCTATATATATATATATATATTTTTTTTTTAATTTTGCCATGGCCAAAGGCAAAAAATGAAAATTTTAAGATTATGTCAATTGTACTTATAGCTTACATAAGTTGTGGTCTTAAATTACATGGGTAGTTAGATGCATAGGCTACGAAAAATAATAATTTAATCTTTATAAACTTACAGGTAGTGTATTTGCAAACTGATCTTCAGCTTTAATTTTCTCACAAAGCTGCACAATAGCTGCATTAGAAAAGGGCTGAATTCTGAGGGGTGACGGCGATCGGCGGCTATGACTTCGCCTAGATATTGCCTCTTGTTGAGCATTCAGCTCCTGCATTTGTTGTTGCTGCACACGTAGAGCTTGCCTTTGACGTCTTTCATATTCATTCTGGTCGTCTCTACTCTGAAAATTAATTTTTTTATCTATAATGATAAAAAAGTAGTAATTCATTTATAAAATATAAAAAATACTTAAATAAAAGATTACTTACCAGTGCATAGTCCACATGTATAAAGCCATTGCTAGCATGATTATCGTTGTCATCATCAACCTCATCTTTATCCTTGTCCTTGAGTTTTATTCTGTAACCTGATATGGCCATTGCAGCATCTACACAGTTCTCTCTATCGAACCTTATGTGACAAAAATTTTTTTTGGACAAACGCAGAACTTGTACTCTGCCATAGCGTTCAAATATTTCAGCCAATACTTTTTCTCTGATTTTATCTGGAAGACCGCTGACAAAAATAGTTCTGCAACCGGGTGGTTTTGGACGCTTTGGAGGTTGATGCGCATTGGGTAGGGGTGGTAATAGTTTGCTGTACTTAAGATTTATTTCCTTTTTCTCTTGTGGTAGTTCGGCCGGCATGTTCGGATACATTGCCATCATAGAAGGGTCCATCATAACACCTCCTATCATGGAAATGTCCATAGGTGTGCCGCTCGCTGCTATTGGCTGGGCTGCCATAGCACTCATATCCATTGCTGGTGGAGCCATAACCTCCATTCCAGTAGAAGCCATCATATCCATGCCACTTGCCATCATAGGACCTCCCATGAGTGTGTTAGGCATCATCATATTATACATACCCCCCATTATCATGTTTCCAGCTTAAAAAAAGTTATAGGTTATCAAAAAAGAGAAGACGCTGTACACAATTTTGAAATCACCTAAAAGCCTTATTAACCCATCAATCCCAAAGCGGCAGCCGGCTGCCGTATAACAAATGAAAATATATTGTATCTGTGATACCCACAATGGAGGTGTTGAATCAAGATAAAAATGTGCAAGGTGATATTATTTTTAAAGTGTATAATGTTAAACAATTAATATGTGTTTATGTTACCTTACAAAAACAACATTACATAATGTTTTAAAGAAAGGAAGGAATTACCTTGAGGATACATGTTGGCCATCATCATAGAATTCATAGCATTTGGCATAACCGAGAGGTCCTGCTTATTGTTCTCTGGATTACTGGCATCTCTTCGATTGTTACCATTACCTCTCATTGGAGATCGAGACCTGTCTCTTCTTCCTATAAAGTTAGAAAAAAGGTAACCAAACATGAAATGGCCGATGGTTATGTCTGTAATTAGAATGAGTTGATGAACACGGGGTTCGGCGATATAAGTAATATATTATCCCCAGATTAAATATTTCATTTTGCAATTCAAAGCGCAATATGTACTAAAACGATGATCAAGTATCATATTAGTACTGAACTAGTAGTGGAGTACAAAAGCTACATTAGGTACATTATTTTAATTTTTTACCTGCCATGTTGCAAATCCAAGTTCATTAATAAATTAAGTAAAAATTATTGTAAGTATATACAAGCACAATAGTCAATAATATGTATTAATTTTAGGAATTGAGGTTTTTGATATTTCCAGTTTCCACCAAATTTAACAAAAGACTTTTGAGTTTTCACCACAGAAATGGATATAGTTAAGCAGCCTCCACACGTTGGCCGTGTTTGCCGAACAGAAGAGGACGGCGCTATACTAAAAATAGAGATCGAATTATTTGCGTCCTTCTTTCTGGTATAGCGCCGTCCCCTTCTGTTCGGCAAACACGGCCAACGTGTGGAGGCTGCTTTAGAAACGCCATGTCGCTCCAATTTGTATGAACACGAGCGTCTCACTTTTTTCATACCTACTGTGACGTCACAAGAGCGCTTGTCAACGAATACTATACTCACAACAACACAAGGAGAGCTTTAGTGATGGGAATACCCGTACGCGCGGAATCGATTCGAAGGCATCGCCGCGCCCCGTCTCTTTTGCCACTTTAATAGGTATATCGATTTTTTAATCGATTATTATTCGAGTTAATATACAGAGGAATGATAAATCTAAAGATACGTGCTTGCCAGGACAGCTAGTTATATATCATATTATTCTAAACTAAATCACTAAACAGGAACATAAATACATATTACATAAAATATAATTACCGAGTCACAAAATATCCCAAAGCGAACATTATCATTCCTCTGTTTCATGTTCGAAAATCGATTAATTAGAATCGAGAATATGTACAACACTATTTGCTTCATTTGACAGAAAAATGAGCATATTGACTGTACCTCGAAACTAAGCGATGAGTGAAAGTATCGATTGTTTTATTTCCATTGCGCGCTCAATAGCGGACAAACAGAACGGGCTCTATAATTTTCTAACTAAAGCGGCAATGTATTACGAATCATGCGGTACACACGCAGTTACGTAGATTTCATGTTAAAAACTAGAACCACCCACGATTAACATTAAATAATTGATTTTAAAATAAAGGACACATGATTTAATAATAAAATTAGTTACTGATGAAAAGAAACGTATCCACTATTTAGACTAACGTTTCTAGTCGAATTTCCACAGTCCAATACGGCACAATTAGACATTTTTACAATTCCGATTGACGTCCAATTCCGATAACGATGGAGCGCAGACTAAAGAACAGACCTTCGAAATTTTGACATTGTACAACGTTTGGGAACGCGATGGCACGCGAAGTACATACACATGGCAGTTCTAACTATATCCATTTCTGTGGTTTTCACCTATGATATTCTATTATAAAAAAAGGGTTTTCTCCAAGAAGTTTACACAGGGTGTAAACTTCTTGGTTTTCTCCATAAAGTTACTTTATTACAGGGTGACCATATTTAAATTACAGATCCTGCCATACTTTGGTCAAAAAACTACCAAAACCTGCCAAAGCCTGTAGTAAAAAATGCCCAAATACTGACAAGTTTTTTACTGATGTTTTAAAGTATGAAAAAACCTATCTTATCGTATTATATGGGACGTTTACACTCAGCCTTTGCCACTGCTGTTGCCGCTGTCGGAAATATTGCCTCAAATACTTCTGCGGCATTATAGAGGCGAGTGGCGGAGTGGGTGGTCACACTCAGCCCTCATACTTTACGTAACGACTCGCAACGATGGCGGATATCGAAACTGTTGCGGCGACAGCATTATGTCTGCTGAGTATATATAACTATATGCGTATTTAAAAAAGAAATCAAAACATATCAAATCGAAGACGCCATCGTCGTAGTAAAAGGAAATTATGGATGAGGGAAATTCATAGAAATAGAACACTTTTAGTACTTTACTTTACATTTATTATTATTTATATTACTACATATTATTTACATTACTACAAATTCTACATGTTAAGTTGGCGCATGGACCAGTTACAAAAAATTAAATTAAAATTAACCATGCTTCATTTCTAAAAAAGATTTCTACAAAGGAACGTCTTGTAGCCTTTTAAGAAATAAACATTGTTTCAATTTTTATTTTTTTTTTGGCAAGTGAGCGAGAGAGCTGAATGTAAACACTCACTCGCGCTCGCGCTGTCCGTCCTTTTGACTTCCGCCCGAAAAACCGACACTCGAGGGAGCGCCGGGCAATGGCAGTGGCATGAGCAGTGGCAGCGCGAGTCACCTATTTAACTATTCACGCTGCCCACTTCCCTGTCCAACAGGGCTGAATGTAAAACATAACTCTACACATTAGTCAAAATCGGTGGCCTGGCCATTTATGATTACTGTGTATTTTAGTTTAGTTTAGTATTAAGTTCAAAGCCCTGGCGAATAACAAAATGGCCAAGCCACCGATTTTGACTAATGTGTAGAGTTTTTAGATTCTTCTCGTGCGGCTGACACATTATAATATTATTATCAAATATTTTACCGTGCTTTAGGGTAAAATTAAGGTTTTTAGATTTAGGGTTGAGTATGTAAGGTTAGAAACTTGGCTCTACATGAGATCTCACTACTTTTTGACACGACGAACTATAATGTTATGTTCTCATCTTGGCAACATTTTTACATGAAAATGTTTTTGGTGGGATTTCATTTCTTTTTGTAAGCTGGTTTACGTTGCTTTTTCTTTTGGTTCATTTTTAGGGTTCCGTACCCATAGGGTCCTACCATCCATAGAAACGGGACCCTATTACTGAGACTTCGATGTCTGTCCGTCTGTCTGTCTCCAGGCTGTAACTTAAGAACGGTAATAGCCAGAGAGTTGAAATTTTCACAGATTATGTATATCTGTTGCCGCTGTAACAACAAATACTAAAAACAAAATGAAATTTATATTTAAGGGGGGCTCCCAAACAACAAACGTGATTTTTTGGCCTTTTTTGCTCTATATAAATAACGGCAATAGGTAGGTACTTGATTTTTTCTCAAAGTCCTTAGTTATATGTCTACTTTAATATTTAATAATAATATTAAAATAAAATAAAAAATTAAGGGGGGTTCCCATACAAAAAACACAAATTTTTGCCTAATTTTGCTCTATAATGGTACGGATATAGGTTAAGTTGGGTTTGATGATTTTTATGTTGTTTCAGTACTAATATTATGTAACATACCAAATTTCAGCTTTCTAAGACTTCAGGAAGTACCCTAACAGTTTTGATGATCGGTGAGTCGTGACCAAATTGTGGATTCTTGGACACCTATAAAATCTAAAGTATAATAGCTACGATATTCAAAATTTGCGCATTTAATAACTATACCCATGTCATTATATCTTAAAAATTTCAACTATCTGGCATTATTCAAACCAAAGTTACGAGGCACAGTGTGATAAAAACCTCGATTTTGTTTCACAACGTTTTTCTTTCAAAATACTATAGTTGATAGCTATATAAACATTAGAGTAAAACTCCGAGATCGATATTCTTTGTAGTTATTTTTTTAAAGAGTGTCAAAGTTGGCGTTTTTCCGGGTAAAAAATTTGCATAAAAATTAATAGAAAAAAAACTAATCAAGTAACATTAATTTTGTTTATACCAATTAAACAAGCACTTAATACTTGACTTTTTCTCCGAATTTGGTTAACCTACTGTGATCAAGTAGGCAGATATTTATTTATTTAGTAATTTTAGTTATTTATTTGTTATTTCGCGATTAGATCGAATTAGAAAAAGTTTTAAGCATGAAATGATAGTGTGAGTAATCCTTTATCAATGTTATCAAAAATCACACTCTAATAACCCCTGTGTCAGAAGTAATATCCAATTCAATTTTTTTTTTATAAAAATTCGGATTTTTTCATACCTAGGGTTGTCACTAAAGTTGATATTTTATTTTCCCCGACTACATCAGAAGGTGATTACTGATTAGATACTGTTTGAGCATATAAAATCATTAATTTACGTCATATTTTTTCACTTTTTAGATTTTTTATTATTAGACCTACCTAAACGTGATCCTGATATTTTTTGTATAGGATATCGATTGCGAATTTGCGTATCAACCGGATAAATCATACAAGAGACCTTTAGTGACAACCTTAGGTACAAAAAATCCGAATTTTTATTAAAAAAAAATTTAAATACGATATAACTTCTGACACAGAGGTTATTAGAGTGTGATTTTTGATAACATTGATAAAGGATTACTCACACTATCATTTCATGCTTAAAACTTTTTCTAATTCGATCTAATCGCGAAATTTAAAATAGAAAACTAAAATTACTAAATAAATAAATATCTCCCTACTTGATCACAGTAGGTTAACCAAATTCGGAGAAAAGTAAAGTATTAAGTGCTTGTTCAATAATCAATTGGTATAAACAAAATTAATGTTACTTGATTAGTTTTTTTAATTAATTTTTATGCAAATTTTTGACCCGGCAAAACGCCAACTTTGACACTCTTTAAAAAAATAACTACAAAGAATATCGATCTCGGAGTTTTACTCTAATGTTTATATAGCTATCAACTATAGTATTTTGAAAGAAAAACGCGGTGAAACAAAATCGAGGTTTTTATCACACTGTGCGAGGGTTCAAAAATACCGTTTCGAGAAAAGGTAGGTAGTGCCCTTTCGCGCTTCTCTTGGCTCATCTTGGCGGGGGCACTCCCGTGCCCCCAGATAGGAGAGAGCCTTGTATCGGTGTATATGAGTAAAAAGCGTATCAAGTTATAGGTAGTCTGTCAAAAAAGTGAAGAAATTAAAAAGTGGCAACATCGTAGTATCATCCTTTTCAAATCAATCTCAGAAAAAAGGGATGACAGTGACACTACGACGTTGCCAGTTTTTAATTTCTTCACTTTCTTGATGGACTATAGGTCCGACCTACTCGGTCATAACAAAGGAGTCTGGATCATCTTTTGCTTTGGAGATCCACGACGATAGTTTTGGATCTTGCTCCCGCGCTCTATACGCTCTTTCATATTTTCGCTTCATCACCACACCACCACACCAGTTGTTAGTATAATGCCACCACCAGATAGTTGTTAGTATAAAGCCACCACCAATAATAACTATCACCCACGATACCAGTTACCAGTTACCACACAAGAGAAGTACAGTTCGACAAGGCTGTTTATGAACGTGGCGAGAAAAGGAACTAACGCTTAGATATCGTACGTAAAAACGTCATTTTTGACAGTTCTCCTTTACCAGCAGCGCCCATTGACATCATTGACATATTCATTTAAAGCCTTGTCAAACTGTATTAAATATTCATCTTTTCAAAATCTCGAATCTCGACCTCGATTAGTTGTTGTGGCGCTCAAGTAATTTAAATATGGTAAAAAATATTAGGAACGTAATATTTGGCAAAAAAACTGTATTTGACGTGTATTTTGAATTTCCCTTAAATATTTTTCCCCCTGTTTTGCCCCCAACTTGGTTGAAAACCCCCTAAATCTAGGGGGGAATTATCTGGCAACACTGCTTTATACCTTCATGGCTGAGACCATAGACTTAATATATACCATAAAGACCAACAAAGAGTGCGAGAGAGAAGAAAATCCTTTATGGAATTATAACAAGATGAAAAGAGAGAGGCAGTCTAATGAAAATTGTAACAACTTTTATTTGACAGGTCGTCAAAAGTCGTCAATCGTTTTTATGCCCTTTCGGTATTTGCAATTTATTATTTAAATCGTATGTTATTTTCAACAAATACTATTATATATAACAATAATAACTTGTGCTGTGAGTGATTGCAGTGTAAATCATAGGAATAATCCTGAAAAATATACATTTCACCCGTAATTAATCTTCATGTCCTAATTGCTACGATGTGTTTATTTTTGCTATATTCTGGTCTTTAGTTCTCTATTTCAAATAAAATATTGTGACTCCTCCCTTTTACTTTCATATTTTGCGTAACTAAAGGTACTATTGTTCCTATATTACACAAATTTTGAAGAAAAATTTTTCATCAAAATTTCTTACACATACGCTAGTGCTTGAATCAAATTTATCGATATGCTTATCGATATTTTACAATAACATAAATCTAAAATAATAATCATTTACCTTTATATTTATCACCTTAAGCCCGGCCGCACATTATCCGAAATTTCTGATCAGGAAATTCGGACGCCTGGCGGAACGCACTCTGTTCATACATTTTGTTGTAGACCCATCATACAAAAAGAATTTCTGACGTGTCAAATGTATGAGCGGGGCGGGGCCTCCGAATTTTTGTGATCAGAAATTCGGAAAATGTGCGGCCGGACTAAAAAGGACATATTATCTTATTTTAACTAATATAATATAGTATAGTATAATATAGCTAATATAATATAATTACTATAATATAGAGTGACTCTAAAACTAGAGGAAGGTTTATATTTATATATCATAATCATTTGTTTTACCTTCCCTCAAGATCCTCTAATAAGAGGAAAATGGCTGAAATTAATTGAGCGTGTTGGTTGCAATCCCAAGAAAAATTCAACAATATGTAGGCAAACATTTCATTGAAAATTTAAAAAAAAAATTAGAATAAATACTATTTTGGTTAAAGGAGCTATCCCATTTTTATTTGTGCCAGTAAGTTTGACATACTGTTGCACTTGTTACTGAAGCAATTATTAAAAATAAGCAATTATAAGCAATTAATGCTTTTTAGTTCTTTTAAGATTATACTTATATGAACTAAAAAGTATTAAATAATCCTTATTCTGTACTCAATCTTCATAATTTTAAAGTCGGTACCAGTCCTAAGTATATAAGTTGCTGTTATACCTATTCTGTCAGAGAACTGCCGATTAGGTTAGCTGGTACCGATTGCAAAATAATGAAGATTGAGAACAGAATTAATACTGAGTACAGAATAAGAATTATTTAATACTTTTTAGTTCATTTAAGTATAATATTACTATTGCCATTGCCTTGGAAGTCGGTTTTAATTTTTTGTTTAAAAATAATAATTTTACTAATTTTAGCTGTAAATAAGTAACTTTATAATGTGTTAAGACTTACACTTAGTGTAAATTATTTACCCCTATAAGAACCTCATGTCATAACATATCCGACGATTGAAAAATCATTCCAAAAGAAAATGTGTATCTACTTTTCAATCGTCACCTTTTTTTGCCAATTAAAATTTATGATACCTAATTTGAAATACAAATCTATCAAAGTTGCATATTATTTATTTCTTATAGAAACTCAGGTAAAATAACTCGAACGGACTAAACTATCGATAGCAAAATACTATACTATCGATAGTAAAATATACATCACTAGCACACGCACACATTGACAGATCAAAAATGGTCACGCATTTTCGAGTTGTCAGGTGGTCTTTACGACAGTATATATTATGTCTATGGCTGAGACTGCATCTATACTTTATTACTTTATCTATCATCTATGTCGACAAGGCTGTTTATGAATGTGGCGAGAAAAGGAACTTCTATACATAGATAAAGTATTATATTAAAAAGCATAGACATAATATATACTATATGGTATATATTAAGTCTATGTTAAAAAGTACCTCAATGCTTCTAGAGTGCGTTTCATCGAATAGTTCCTTTGCCGTCATGTTGGCATTACTGTCTGTCAATAACGTAAACACGGTAGACATGCTCTGCGAGTATTCATAAGTTTTAGTGTGATTTCGTGAGAAAATCATGCCGAAAACATTAAAGAGTGGTGAAAGAATGATGGTGTTAAGATTGAAAGTGTTTTGTGAACGTGAAAAACGTAACGGGGGCCCAATAAATTTGAATAACTCGGGTTGCCGCCATTTCAGCTTAGTGAAATAGGGTTACTAGCATTAGTTTAATCACCCTGAAATACAGTAAAACTTATGAATACTCGCAGATCGTGTCTACCGTGTTTAGTTGTTTACGTTATCAACAGACAGGAATGCCAACATGATGGCAAGGGAACTATTTGATTAAACGCACTTCTAGTGACGAAAACTACATACATGCGTCATGCGAACGAAGTCGCGGGTAAAAGATAGTAATTATATTATTATTATCAGGGTGAGCGAAGCGAGCCCTAGTATATCCCACAACCACACACACTTTACGGAAAAACTATCACGCCTATTGATTTGTGCTTTAACATAGTAATTTTTATTTACATGTAAATGTGTTATCACCAGTTAGTCAAGGTGTAACGACACGAGCCCTCACAAAGCTCGGCTTTTAGCTAGTAAATGCGAAAGTGACTTTGTTTGTTTGTTACGCCTTAAGTTTGTTACGCATAAAGTACTGAGCGGATCATCATGAAACTTTAATACGTACACGTTGTCTGGGGTATAGAGAAGGACATAGGGTACCTTTCATCCCGGGAAAAAGAACGGTCCCCGAGGGATAGACGTTAACGCAGGATAAGCCGCGGGCGAAAGTTAGAATTATATAAAATTAGGGAATTATTAAAAGTAATATTATTAGATCTCCCTAATTTAAGGTAGCACTATAAAGATAATGAGGCAACACTAATTTGCATTAGTGCCAACAAGACGGCAAAGGAACTATTTGATGAAACGCACTATAGTTCTATTCTAATTTCTATAGTCTGTCAAGAAAGTGAAGAAATTAAAAAGTGGCAACATCGTAGTGTCATCTCTTTTTTATTAGATTGATTTGAAAGGGATGACACAACGATGTTGCCACTTTTTAATTTCTTCACTTTCTTGACAGGCTATATCTGATTCTATCATACAAAAACGTCATTTTTGACAGTTCTCTCCAGCGGCGCACATTGACTGACATTGACACATTCAAATAAAAGCCTTGTCGAACTGTAAATAAACAATCAGAATTTGTAGGTTATAGTTTTTTTGTTATAATTTAATGTAACTTCGAGATGCGAAAAGTATCTTGTTCGAAAAATGTTTGTTTTATCTGAAATGAAAGACGTTATACGAATAACACCACAGTATTTTCATCAAAGTTTGGCGGAATCAATAACCACACTTCTTAATAGGAAACTTGCCAATAAAGTATGTATTATTCGGAAAGTGATTTAGAATTCGATATAAACTTATAATAATCTTTAAAATTACTTTTGCAGGTGGTGCTAGATGTTGGCTTGTGCATAGCATTATTTGATATAACTGATATTGGCCACTCTCACATATTCCCAGGAGATGGTTCATCACACACAGAGGTTAAGTTCAGGTTTATCATATTTAGACCTATGGTTGAAGAAATCCTCACAGGAAAAATCAGAAGTTGTAGCAGAGAAGGTGTACATGGTAATATACCACATATTTTGCTTATGATTTTTTATGTTGCTTTAATTTAAACATAATATGAAAGTCACATTGTTCAAACAGACTAGACTTCATCAAAGTAGTCATATCAGATCAAAGAGTCCCATTTCGATGTGGTTTGTTATCTACTTTCAGTGACCCTCGGTTTCTTTGATGATATTTTAATACCTGTGAATGCACTACAACATCCTTCACGCTTTGATGAAACTGAACAAGCATGGGTATGGGAGTACCCAAAAGAAGATGGCGAAAAGCATGATTTATTTATGGATTCAGGTAACACACACTTAAGAATATCTTTATTGAATTTTAGCTATAAAAAATAATTATTATTTATATAGTTGAACACATCGTTTTTTTTTAGTATTTTCAATGTGGTTTTTATCTAAGTTGTTGTTTCTGGGATTAATATGTGAAACCTTACTCACTATTACATTATACTTATTCTAATATATTGTATTTTAGGTGAATCAATAAGATTTCGTGTTACAAGTGAAACATTTGAGGAGAGCATACCATCAGGACCTCAAAGTACAGAATGTCCTGTACAGACCATAGCACCCTACAAATTGACAGGAGGTATTAACGAACCAGGTTTGGGTTTGTTGACATGGTGGGAGAGTCAGGAACAAGATGACGATGGTGATGAGGAGGAAGAAGACAAAGAGGAATGAAAATTACTAGAATTGTCTCTGGTTTTTTTTTTTTTACTTGAACTTGATGCAGGTTTCTTTGTTATTTAGATTTAAAAAAATGGATAGAACATAGTGCTCGATATTTTGTGGGACAAAGAGGATATAAACTATGTGGTGTGAGAGAGAATCTGTGATAGTGATTTTCATTATTATAATCTTATACGTTTTATGTTTTCTTGAAAAAAAGTTGGGTAACATCTGTTTCAAATTTACATTATTCTGTGAGAATGAAAATTTGGCAAACTATAGAGTTTGTACACACATTTCTTGGTCTTAAATTATTGCTCAATACAACTCAATAGTTGAGGCAATAATTTAACCATTTAACGGGCATAAGGATACTGCACAATAAAATAACTTTTTACAGTTAATTATTATTTTTTATTAAAATTAAAGAAACACGTCTTTCAGGAAAATTTAAAAAAAACTGGGAAACCCCCGGAAAATTTGGTGGGAAAAATATTCCCATTGCCCTTCAGGGACAGTGAAATTGACGAAAGCATGGAACAATGCACAGGGCAACATCGCATTTCTCGCACTTCACTTTGCTCCTTTTGTCATTTGTTTTTGTGCTGCATAATTTGCAACGCTTGTAAGATTCCAATGCCACAGGCATATGTACACCCACATCTTTGTAACGCAGTTCAGTTGGCACAGTATTTAGAGTTTTTTGGTAATTCTCTGATTCCAAGACTCTTATTTTCTTGGTCACGTAATTTCCTATAGCAGACGTCCGTTTTCTGCAGCTGTACCCATCGATCAGACCTCTGGCAATGGCCACACGGAATTCTAGGTTGGTGAGTCTTTGCGTTCTTGAAGTGCACGAATATGTTATAAAAGCATTAGTTATACAGGCATCAAAGAGAAAATAAAAAATTCTGACCCACCAACGCTTGCTCCTCCGTCCAATAGAATAGGTGCCTCTTATTTGATCAAAGCGATCAACCCCCCCCATTCTCTTCGTGTATTGTTGAACAGCCCTTGGACAGTTGATAAGTTTTTTTGAGCCATCTTTCTGTGTTCTTGTTACATGAGTATTATTTATTTTAGGATGAAAAGCAGTGGACAATATCAGGACTTCCTTTGTGTCTTGCCACACTGTGAATGGTACATCCTGTTTGGTCCTCCACTTGAAATTCCCTTTAGCTAACTTCAAGTTTTTTGTATTTTTTATCATATTTGGTAAATCGGATCGATTTCTTCTGACCGTTCCAGTAGCAAATAATCCATTCTCATGTAAATACTGAAGCAAAGCAGTATCAGTGAAGAAATTGTCGAATGTGACATGTTTTTCAAATTCTTCTTCTATAAGTTTTCTTGTCAGATTCTTTACAACCTTGGCTCCCAAACCCGTCTCAGTTCCTTGACCAGTTTTTCCCGTATATATTTCAAACTCATATAAGTATCCCGATTGACTGTCACATCGACACCCCACTTTATAGCCCCTTTTGATAGGCTTCAAAGGCATATATTGCTTTAGGGTTGATCTTCCCTTGAACAAGATCATACTTTCGTCAACACTTTGTGATGACGAGTTTTTGGCATTTTTTTGAAAATTGTTACCAAGCAGATATAGTAGAGGACGCAATTTGTATAATTTGTCAAAGTCTGGATGTCCTGGTTGTGGTTGATGAGTGTTATCATTCAAATGCAGTGCTCTCAGTATGTTTTTAAATCGTTTTATAGGCATAACACTTGCTACCTCTTCTACTCTGAATCCTGGATCTGTAGACCAGTATAGTTCTATTTGAGGTAAAATGTGATATCCCATAATCACGATTACACCTAAAAAGGCACGAATTTCTTTTTTATCAACCGGTGTCCAATTAGGTATCCTGTTCTGCTCAGCATACAGATTTGTGTGTGTGAAGTGTACCAAGTGATAGCACTTGGTACACTTCATCATCAAGAAATTTATCTAGATGTGCAACTGGACGGCATCTGTTGCTTAGCAGGTAAGTGGGTGCTATCAACATTTCATCAAAAACTTCTGGATCTGGGCGACTGACCCACATTTTTTTATTCCAGGGTTCATCTTCATCAACTTCAGAATCATTTGAGTCATCAGTTTCACATTCACTTGACACCTCAGGCTCCCAATCTTAATCTCTATCTAGTAAATCTATTGAATCAGACATTTATGTTGAGCTGACATACGTTGAGATTGAGACGGGACACTGGCTATTGGTTCAACAGTTTCATCTGAATCAGGAGAATCTTCTAACACATGTCTTAAATTTTCAGAGTTATACTCTTCATTTTCGTCCAGCTCCAAATCATCTTCCGAGTCGCAGTTATCCGGAATTCCACAAATTTCCTCTAATTCCAATTCAATTTCCCCATCCTTCAGATGTCTTCTTCGTGACATTTTGTCACCAGAAGCCTGAAAGATACAAGAAAAGTGTAAAAAAAACATGTATCCTTTCTAAATATAGTGATCTTGCCGGGCAACGGGTTCTATATTCCCACCAAGATATTGCCCTAGCCGGGGAACGGGGGATATATTCCCACCGAAACTAACCTCAATAATTGTAAATATTTCTGTTGAATTTCCAGAAATATTGGCACTAGTGACTAGTATATTGACTGATTTATCGAAATAAATGAATTACTCACCACTTCCAGTACGAAAATTGTAAGATGCACGTTGATGTATTTCACTATTGAAAAAATCTCGTTTTCGCAACAAAAAACAGCTGAAACCACCATGACACTTCAAACGTCAATTTTTTTTTTTAATTTATAATGTTTGACATATATCTATGGAGTTGCTACTGTTCAGAAAAAATACTCCCAACAAGTAAATTTTGTCATAATCTACCGAAAAAGTTGGTGGTTAAAATATTCCCTATGCCTGTTAAAGGGTTAACAATTAGGCAGTTTACACACGTGTGTTTCTATTTGCCCTTACACACTGTGCCGCTGCCGCTGCGGCGCCGTGTTTAAGGGCTTATAGGAATGCAGGGATGAGTATTGCAGCGGTGGCGGTGCCGCTGTCGCTGCGGCGTGTGTGTAAACAGCCTTACTATTAACTGTACAACTGTAAGGGTCAATTTATAATAGCGCAGAGTCGAAGCGAATTTTCAAAAACTGAACACAGAAAATTCAACCTTACTTCTGTGATACATTACTTCTGCGAGTCCAATCAGCGTTGTTCAGGTGCATTGACAGGAATTCGCGTGCATGCGCGCGCCTTTTTAAATTGGGCGTGTTCGTACTTCGTCGGCGTATTTTTGGACAAACCTTTTATTACGCATGTCCAAAACATATTGTTATTGTCATGGCAACGCCATAACAAGTTGCTGGTCAAGTCGTAAACAACGTATTAATTGTTTATGTTACGGTACATGAGATAAAGCTAAACATGTTACTAAATTGTCTAAAATAAATTATTTAATACTTTATTAGTTTTTTATTATTTTATTATGGAAAATATGGATATGGATCACTTGGAAAATTTAGTGGAGGAAATTATCGAGGTATTATAAATTTTGCGTGCATAAACATTGCATAAATTCATAAAGTTTGTACAAAATGGAGATGAATTTATTTTGTTTTACTCAACAGGACTGGCTATTTATTGATTCTTCATCAGATGAAAGCACATCCGATTCAGAATCTTCTGATGATGAAGGCAGAGGAGGACCTCCCGAAAAGAGAAAATGTGTAAAAAGATTTGTCGAGGATACTGTTAATACTTATTCTGATATAGAATTCAAAAATCACTTCAGACTTTCTCGACAAACGGCTTATAATTTAATAGGTTTTTAAAACAACTCTTTAAAGTTTAATTTAATACATAAAAATTGTTAAATTTTTTTTCAGAAAGATTCCGTCAAAGTATATTCCTAGCTAATAATGAACCTCAAGAAAATTCTATTACACATGAACGAGCTATGCTGATGACGCTTTGGTATTTAGCTAACACTGAAACTTTTCGTCAAATTGCGGATCGGTCGAAGCTCTACACACAATGTTTTAAATTTCATTATGTGAGGAATTTATAAAGTGGCCTATTGATGAGAACGAAAAAATTGCGACTAGCCAGGGATTTTCTCGTAGAAGAAAACCTTTTATTTAAATACTTACTCTAAAAAGAAGAAAATAAATTTTTCCTTATAAATTTTTAACTTTAATTTGTAACCTCATATATAATAGGTATATACAAATTGCATGATATTAAAAGCTTGTCGCGAGACGCTTGTAAGTACCTATTTATTCAGTCAAATTTGTACTAGTTTATTTACAAATCACGCGTATAATAATAATATTATATTGAAATAATTGAGGTTATAACTTAATACTTAAAATTATTAAGGACACATTTATTTTCCTCTTTTTATGGTACTTAGGTACTTATTCAAATAAAAGCTTTTTTTTCAAAAAGTTTTTGTTTGTAAGTAATTTATTTTTTGCTTTTTAGTTCAATATTTTTTTTTATTAGTTCACATTTCTCTTTCTCTACTTGTAATTTTTCTTTTGCTAGTTCAAGCTTTGCTTTCTTAAACAAAAGTCTCTCTTCGTTATCTTCACAGAGTTTTTTCTTTTTTCCTGACCTTTTTTATTTCCCGTTTTCTTGTTTGTATCTTCTTGGTTCTCTTTATTATTTTCATTTTTTTTTCGGTAGAGAACCTATAGCATATTGCGACGAGTTTGTTGGTTTGTGGCCTAGAAATTCATCAATCTCCTCGTAAAATTTAAATGTATCTGGAGATCGCCCGGATTTATCCTTACAAGATTTATAAGTGTGAAACAGGCTTCCCCACTTTGTCTGACATTGGTTTAGAGTGACGTTAAACTTTTGGCTAGTTAAATCAATAACAATATTGCCCCAAAAGTACTTTTTCTTAATTGGGTGATCCTTTTCGTCTAAATGATAAGCGTAACTTTGAATTAGAGCCAAAGTGTATTTATACTGCCAATTGCATTTTTCTTTCTTCTGGTTACGGGAAAAGCAAGAACTGGACTGATTTTTTCCATCATCTGATTTTTCTTAAAAGTAAGGAATTCATTCATATCAAAATTGTCCTCATTATCGGAATATTTTTTTTTATTGTCTTCCCGACAATGGTCATTGTCAATGTAAAAAATTTCCTCACTAAGTATCAGTTTTCTGCTCATGCATTCCAAACCATCAGTTTTTCCAAACTCAAACACTTTCAAGGATTTTTTTATCTAGAAACGAAAAATTTGTGTAAGTATGTGGAAATATATCTTTACTCAATGTATCTCCATACCTAATTTCAGCAAAATCGATTCAGTGGTTTGGGCGTGAAGAGGTAACAGACAGACAGACATACAGACAGACTGACAGACGGACAGACAGACACACTTTCGCATTTATAATATACGTATGAAAGTAAGGATAATAGTTTAAATACTATATGGTATACCTAAGTATACTTATATAGTATGGATATGGATTATAATTTCAGATTTCTGTGAATTTTCAACATGTAAATAAAGGCTTCCTTGTACTTTGATTATGGAAACAAGCCTTAATACCGTGAAGAAAAGAAATACGTGATTCACAATATAACATAACAAGTAACAACTTAATTACCTGATTGTATATTGGACTGCGGGTCTTTGGTAACACAAATAGGATATATTTTTTGGGATTTTGGATCCGAAAATGTTGTACTTTTAGCAAAAAATTCCTTTGCTGTCATTTTTACACGAAAATTTAATATAAGATTTAATTTCTTTATTTTTGGTTTGTTCATTGCAACGCCACCAACAAATTGCAATTTGTTTTAATGTCAAGTCGTAAACAGTTGTCGTTGCCATGGCTACATGAATTGGACATGCGCAATAACAGCGAATGCGTTAAAAATTATGCCGACGAACACGGCCGTTCTCAGAAGTAATAAAGTGCGTTAACGCTTTGGAGTTAAGGTTGAATTTGTTATGTTCACTTTTAATAATTCGCTTCGACTCTGCGCTAGTATGGCGCTAGTATAAATTGACCCTAAATAATTAGGTTTTGCAAGATTTTATTTTAATAATATAAAATTATTAAGTTTGCTCTTTGTGTTTTAATAAAAGCCTGAATAGATGCAACAATTCATATTTATTCAACAACATACAATAACATATTTTGAGATATTATAAATCTACTTATAAATAGACACCAATAATATATTTTAATTTGTATGATTTAAAATAAGGTTTATCACATACATTATATATTAGTAGTTAGTACTACTGCAGGCGAGACCGCACTAAAGCGACACTACGCGGCAGCGACGCGACGCGACATGTATTCCAAATGCTCGCTGATAAGCATATATTTTTGTGTCCTAACCTACTCATCAGACCACCACTTTTGTGAACATGGTACCAACTCGGTACCAGTTCAATCAGAACAAATACCCCATACAACAAAAGAAAAATTTTGAAAATCGGTTCACAAACGGCGGAGTAATCGTTGAGCACACATAAAAAAAAAATCCACAGCCGAACGTATAACCTCCTCCTTTTTGGAAGTCGGTTAAAAAAACTTAACAACGGACTTCTTTAAATTTATCTACGAACGTATAATTTACATCGGAAACCCAGATCTATTTAATATACTTATACTCTTTGAAACCTACAAAAGGTTTGCATCTGAATAAAAAAATCACTTACCTGCTATTTTCAGGTTTAACTTAGTAAAACTACTCGAAATCAACTCAAAACAACGTAGCCTTCCGTGAACATCAATGGTTTGGGTTTTCAATTAAATAAATCAAGTTAATAAACACGTAAAAACCAAGAAAAACGATAATCCTTTTTTAACGTTGCGGGTGACACGTTAGCCGTGTCATCTACTTCTATGGCGTATGACACGGCTCACGTGTCACGAGAATATTGTATGCCGCCACATCTGAAAGTCTTCAAAAAGGTGCGCCCCATTGAATCGGTTAACAGCGTCCAAATATAAAATCTTTCTCTTCGTATAAAATCGTAATAAGTACCTAAGCTAAGCAGCACTACTCGGCAGCGACGTTACCTACGCGACACACAGTTCTATGAGACGTAAAGTGTCGCGTCGCTGCCGCATAGTGTCCCGTAGAGTGGTCTCACCATAATATTATAATGATCAGACATTAACATGCTATGTATTAAGATTTGATCCCATTTTTAGGCTTCGCATAAACTCCATCGGAATCGGGCAGTACAGAATCCCATCATTTCGTTGCTTTATATTTTTATAATTTTGAATTGTATGATGAAACATGCAATGAAGCTCCCTTAGCATTTTTTAAATAATAACTCTTTTGGCATTTTAGAAATATTTAACGTGTAAGAAGCGTACGGCTTGATTCCGATGCAATGAACGCGCGTCTTTAAACAAATAAATATATCAGATCTTAATGCTGTTTCTACGCTTGCCGAGGCTTGGCATCCGTCCACAAGCACAAGCGTGTAAAGAGAGTATCTGGCTTGGCTTGCGTGAGCTTGTGGACGCTTGTATCCGATTCGGAGTAGTATCGGTTTTTGTACACAGATCATTGGGCGCTTGCGGCAAGCGCTTGTGACGCGTTCACACGTTGGCGCTTAGTAGCCTCTGTGATCTCGCGACGAACGAACGTCTAGTTCTGACTCAAAAATGAGTGGCTGGTCGAACGAAGAGAGCTTATCGTTTTTGGAATATTACCAAACCGAAATATGTATCTGGAACCCCCAAAGATGTTAATAGCCGACACAAGTTCGGTGTCCGCCATGCTTGGATGTACGTAATACACTGACGCATTCACAATCGTGTAAACGACTTCCAAATACCAAGCGAGATTTGTGGTCGCTTGCCAAACCTCGGCAAGCGTAGAAACGTAGCATTAGACTTTAGAGAAAGATATAATATTAACATTGAGATATAAGTACGTAGTAGTACATTAAGTATGATATATCTCAACAGCATTGAGATACATACATAGTACTTATATAACTCTATGCATATTAACATTTTTACGACTAACTGAGAATTATACGAATATTCTACGTAACTGATTCTGTTTCCCCCAAGAAACGAATAATATATCATTTCATACCTCATTTTATAATGAAGTGGGAAATTATAAATAGAACAAAATTATACAGCATGACTGGTAAGACATGTTCAATACTCGAGGACGTGATATTTGGTTATTATATTAGTTGAAAAAAAAAATATATATATAAAAATAATATCAATTGATCACTGAGTAAATGAAGCTTATAGTTAAATAATTATTTACCCAACGCATGGACACCGCGCGCGGGAAGAATAGTGCGCGCCGCATAGTAATTTACTGAGTGTCCATGATTCATTTATTTAAAGGGAAATTTGGTCAAAAATTAAATACCTAATTTAATAATTTTATAACATAATTATAATGAGAATCGAGTACCGAGTACTCCCATTAAGTATTGATCATATCTCACCAGTCATGATGTAGATTATAGATATATAAATATGTAATCAATAATATTAAACCGAAAAGTATATTGCCAACATTGTTACCTGAACTGAGTTATTTTGCTATCTACTGTTCTAATACTGAGATCAATTCATACATACATATTTACTATTGAGAAGCAAAGCCTTTTCATAAAGATTTATATGACCTATATTTTATACTTAACCACCATACACTTATAGGTACTAGTTATCTATAATAAAATGTTATCTTATAGTTTTTAGTTCTTTGGGTCTTTTACATATTTTTACTACTTAATACGTATACTATTGAATTTGCAAATAAACATGTTTGTGAATTAACAATTTAATGAAACTAAAAAAAGTATACTTACACACAAAAACCCTTAAAATAAATTGAATGTCTTTATTACACATGAATAAATAAACTTTTAAGCAAAAGAAATGTTGAAAAATTAGCATACTTACTTTAAATGGCTTACAATAAGATATTATAATATGTGCCCTACCAATATAGGCCTCTTAGACTTTTAACAGCGATGCAGTCGCGCGTTTTTGAAACGCGCGATAACATCGCGACACCAGCAATTTTTGTATCGATGCTGTCGCGCGTTAGTATCGATACAGTTGCGCGTTAGCATCGATACACACGCGATTTTGCTTCTGCATCGCGACAGCATCGCTACTGTATCGCGACTGTATCGATGCTTAAAATAGCGCAAGTGTGTAAAGATGGACCATTTGCGACTGCATAGATGCTGCATCGATACTGCATCGCGACTGCATTGCTGATAAAACTCACAGTGTGTAACTAAAGCATAAAAAAAGTGTGTAACTAAAGCATAAAAAAAAATTGTTCTTTGTATTACATAATCTTCATTGATTCATCTTATTGTCTGCTGATAAATATTCTGCAACAATATTATCTTTGAATGTTATTTCCACAGATATGATAAATAATAGTTAATCTTTCTTTGTTTCAACCATGTATCATTTCTGTCGATTTTAGGTTACATTAAAAATTGGCAAGAAAACAACATAACACATTAGAGAGCTTAATTACATATTTTATCGAATAAAAAAAAATCGAATGTAAAATTGGCAATTAAGTAAACTTATTTTAAAATCTTATTTTGTCTTTTAACATATTTTGATTGTATTCTAAAACATGACTAGAGTGGATACGTAAAACTACAAAAGTATGATTGATCCGATATGACTCAAAAATTATTTATTAAAAATAATATATTGTCTTTTAACTATTTCAATATCCTAAATTATACAATGATGGAATGTAATCCAAATCTATTGTTTGGTTCAAAACAACCTTATTATGATTTTTTATTACTTAATAATATTATTGATTATTATTTATTACAATTAAACATCTTTGATATTATTAATAAATTTAAAAAATATCAACTATTTCAATCATTGTTGTAAAATTTTCGCGCCAGGGTCATTTTAATTGTTTTCTTAAACTGTAAAGGAAGAAAAAATATTACAATGTCAATATCATGTTTGTTGCAACTTCGATTAATCATAAAAATAAAAAAAAAGTCCATAAATTCTAACAGATTTATTCTTAAAATAGCATAGGCTACTTTGCTAATACAATAACTACGTGTTTCATTCACAAGAACGTATACGTTATACGTTACGTATATATACCACTTTGAACACCACTCAGCGACTCTCCAAGAGGTTTTCGTGATTCATGTGTGAGGAGGCGGCTAACATTTTTTAAAACCGCGTAGGTTGATGTAAGATACATTGCTGTACCTGTAATACTCTTAGTCTGTCACAGGGACACAGCAGTGAAGTCGTGAGAATTGTAAACGTGCGCGAAGAGGCGGCCATAATTTATACACAGTAAACAGCGGTGGCGAGTCGGAGAGGTGGTGAGCCTTATTGAAGTGGGCGACGAAGCGGCCATATCAAAAAAAAGAATGTAGGTTATTAAAATTAAACATATACCTGTACTACCTATTCACAGGAATGTATACAGCAGCGGCGAGTCAGCGAAGTGGTGGGCATTATTCACGTGCGCTATAAGTCGTCCGTCGAGCAGATGTCGCGCGTACGCCGTAGCCGCCGCGTTGTCCGCCGCTAGCCCCGCGCGAACCAACCACTTCACTAGACACGAGCCGCGGAACACGCCGCGGTATGTCCGCACGCGCCATCTATCAACGTGACATGGTTGATTTTTTAATTTTATTTGGCTATTTATTGCCAGGTAGTTTGGATCTTGTAAGACCTTTTTATAATAGTAGTGTAAAATAGTGATATAGCATCAATGATTATAAGTCTTTAATTCATTTCATTGAACCGTAAAACTGAAGACTGCCAGTTATTTAGCTGGGTTCTGTTGAGTCTATATTAGTCGTGAATCTCGGGCTGGACTTTACATAATCCGACAAAATAAGGTATGTCATTTTTCTGCGAATAAATTATCTGATAGTACGTACAGTTTACAAATAAATGCTGGCAAAAGTCAACAATTTACCTGGTGTCCTTAGCAATGTCGTTCTTGCAGCGCTCTAAGTGGTGAGTGATGAACTGCTCACACACAAGCTTAGTCTCAAAGCTGAGATCCTCAACAGGCGGCAAAGTGATTTTATCGGTGCCATACCTGAAAATATTATTAAGTTATATAAATGTAGACAGAAGTGGACTTATTTTATTGGTTATTAAATACTGATTTTTATTTTGTTTATTTTGGTTCAGATTCTACCTAAAACAGAAAATAAAAAAGCTTAAAAATATGTCAGTCCATTTCATATTTTTTTCATCTAAATCACGTAATCAGCCTTCAACAGTTGGGATAATGGTTTTAAAGTATTAAGTTTATAAAAAAATCTCACCACTGGGTCTTAAAATATCTGACGACTGGCAACACCAACTCCTGCGGGTCAAGTCCGAACAGCACGAACATGAGTAACGCCTGGCCGTAAGTCGCGGCGGTGTCCAGGAATTGTATCTCTATGAACACACCGGACTCGTCCTTACGCATCATCCGCCACGCTGTGAACGTTAGACCCTGTGAAAAATTAAATTAGTGTCATAAATCATTTAAATATTTCTAATGAGCTTCAATATCAATTACAATATTTTAAGGTATATTTAAAACTAGATGACGCCCGCAACTCCGTTGCGCCAAAATTTTTATCGCGCTGGAATCGTACCTTTTACCGGGATAAAAAGTATCCTATTGTCCTTTCCCGGGACTCAAAGTATCTCCATATCAAAATTCATCAAAATAGGTTTAGCGGTTTGGGCATGAAGAGGTAACAGACAGACAGATACACATAATATTTTATATTAGGGAGTGCCTCCGCTGCCGGCGCCGGCTACCAAAAATATCAGTAATGGGAACCGGTGGTAGTAACTGCCGGCAGCCGAGATATAAAACAGCGGCTGCCGGAGCTAGCACTCAAAATGTGAACCGGAGAAAATGCGTTAAATGCTAGGTTCTAGTGCCCGTAAATAAATTTTAAAAAGAAATAATTATAATCTCAAATACTTATTCGATTTCTTAACCGACTTCCAAAGGTGGAGGTTATAATTTGTTCGGCTGTGGATATTTTAGTTTTTTGTGATGCATTTTCATCTATCTTAGCTTTACTACCTTTTTTCAGCTACCCAAAAATAAGATTTTGCACCACAGTTACCATACTTCCGAAGGTACTAAACAGACCTACGGACTCCTTATACATGTTAGAGAGTTTCAGCGTGGTTTAAAGAAGCATATTATGTATTATGCTACTATGCATATCATATATTTTATCATCATCATCACTACTATTAAAATATGAATTCTCACATTATGATCTTATTATATTTTGTACTTTTCATAGTCCTTTAGCTCAAGAGTCAAGACTGATGTTTTTGATCATTATTCTGTCATTTGAGAAGCGATGTTCCTGCCGGCGCCTATTCGGCAAACATCGCGTGACTTCGGCAAACTTCGGAAAACGGCAGCGGAGGCACTCCCTTTATATTAATAAATTAATATTAATAAAGCCTGGATAACGAGGCACAAAATAACAGAAAAGTTTGACATTTTATATAAAGTTTGGTGCCCTGATTCGCCGTTTGGGCTTTAGTTATTCCGGCGGCAGCAGACATTGCGCGCCCGCGGCCGCCTCCAGCTGCGCCGCGTACGCACAAGCCGCGCCCCCTCCTACGGCGCACGCTCAAGCCCCGCCCCCTCCCGTCCGTTATCTACGTACAATAAACATGACAAGGCTGTAAGCAACTAGCAGCACGGTGTGTCTAAGCAGCTGACCGCCGCGGCCGCGAGACGTCTCCGGCGGCAGCAGACCCAGCGCGTCCGCCGCCGCCTCCAGCTGCGCCGCGTACGCACAAGCCCCGCCCCCGCCAGAGGCGCACGCACTGCACCTGGTAAAACATAATATTATATTTTTTTGTCTTGACAACGTCCAATAACTCAATACTACGGGCTGCATGCACGAAAAAGATGACGTCATTGTCCCGTTACGCTCATTGTCGCGTTCCGCAAGCTCGAGCGCGGCACGATCGACAGACAGGCATGGTCGGCTCTAGCACAGTATAGCAATATGACATATCCCTACAGTAGTGAAACGAATGTACTTGCGCAGAGCAACGGAGGAGCGGGCGGCGCGGGCCCGCGTATACAAACTCGCGGAGTTTGTATACCTGCGCGCACAGGGGTCACCTTGGCGCGCTGTCTACGAATTTTGTGTTGTAAAACGATAACTTATCTTATAAACAATGGGATATTATAATAAATGTTTATGCACTAAACAAACACACTAACAAACTAAACGGATGTAAATCTAATTCAAAAAACAAAAAGGATTTAAATTTTCATAAATATCGGCTCACAGTTTACACTAATATTGTGTTGGCCTTGGCGGCATTTATTTGCATCTCTGTTTTATTGTTTACGTTGTAAGAAGTGTAACATGGAGAGAAACAATATAGAATTAATTAAAAATCTGTCAAATACCCTGTTACATACTAATTAGTACCTACCTAGCTGGGTACACACACCAAGTGTAACATTTTGTCCTTTGGACCGCCCTTACCACGCACGTAATAAGAGTTTTAAAGTGCTTCTGTTACACCTGACGTGTGATTAATTATTGGATATTTTATATATTCGAAATTTCGAATGCGTCTTCATTATTTTACTCCTCCGATCGTGATTCGTGGATTCTTGGAAATCTATTGTTATTTGTTATTCTATTGTGTCTCGCTCACCGGTGAGCTTATGGGGCTTGATGAGTTAATTAAATTTTTAAATAGAGAACTAAAATCATCTAAAAATAAAGTTTCACGTGAATATCTGGCAGTACGACATAATATGTAAATATGACACGCTGATTAAACAGATTAAATGATAACATTTGAATTACAAGCACAATTTTTTTTTAAATCTTTTTATTTTACAGAGGCTTTTAACACTCATTGTTAATGTCAGCCTCATAGGTGAATACAGTGTTCCCTACTTATGTAGGGACAGATCCAAATAACTATATAATTTTATTGCCTCTGGGAAGCACAATATTTTATTTTTATTTTATTTCCCGTTCCGTGGCAACCCTGGCATATCTGCTCGGTACCTACATCGGTGGCGGCATCAAAGGCGTTTCGTTACTGTAGGGACTAGGATTATTGCTATACTGTGGCTCTAGTGATGGGCTCAGTTCGTAGTTGTCACGTCAAACTACGGTCCGTGACCCGACTTTACAGATCCCGCCAATCTTGCAATTATTCCTCGAACTATGAGCAGATTTGTTGAGTGGCTTACATGGAAAGTAATGTTTCCCAGTGGCGACTACTCTTTGGGATTCTGGTCGCCTACGGCAACTCCGGTTCTAATATTTGACGTCGATTTTGCTCTACGCTACAAAGCAGTGGCGGCTTTGGTCGCTACTCGCTAGACAGAATATTACGTCGGTAGAAAATAAAGCCTATAGCCTAGTGCCGAATATGTCTTTAGAAAATAAAGCCTAAAGCCTATAGTAATTTTTGCCGGTCACGGTCGCGTGCCGCGAGGATCTGAAACCTTAACCCGACCAAATAGCGTAGGTCTATCTTCCTATGAATCAATTTACTTGGTGTTATATTACTTACCTGTCATCGTTGGCCATGTCCTCTATGTCTCGGGAGTTGGCGGTGAACTGTCCGTTGTCGCAAGCGGGCTCGTTCGTGCCGCAGTTAGTACGGCGCGGACTCGACGTAATTGTACCGTAGCAACCTGAGTAACGGTTAAAGAAGTAGGGTTAAAATGGGATACATTTATTATTGCATTTGCGTTCCTATAGCCGTGGAAACGAGATTGTTGCAACGACATGTTGCTAACACGTTTGATGTTCGTGCGCTAAAGGAGAAAAGAAACATCAATGCAGTTTCTTTTCTACAGGTACGCGATAGATGTTTTTTTATTGGAGGGGTACGTCCTACAAGTCTCCTTTAGCGCACGAACATCAAACGTGTTAGCAACATGTCGTTGCAACAATCTCGTTTCCACAGCTATAGGAGCGCAAATGCAATAAACGAGCGCGAAAGACAAGTAGCGATGAGTTAATGTAGGAATTTCTAGTGATAAATAAAATAAATAAATAAAAACTTTAATCCCATTTGGAAACATTACACAATCATATTGTTAGAACAACATAAAATTACAATTCAGTAAAAACAAAATAAAAATCGGCCTCGCGCACAATTAGGCCAAAAATTGTGTTTTTTGTGTGGGAGCCCCTTCATTTTTTATTTTATTTTAATATTATTATTAAATAATAAAATACACGTAACACTAAGAACTTTGAGAAAAATTCGAGTACCTACCTGTTGCTATCCTACTAATATTATAAAGGGGAAAGTTTGTTTGGATGTATGGATGTGTGGATGTGTGGATGTATGGATGTTTGTTACTCTTTCACGCAAAAACTACTGAACGGATTTTAATGAAACTTTACAATAATATAGCTTATACATCAGAATAACACATAGGCTACAATTTTAACCGACTTTCAAAATGGGGAGGTGTTATGTTCGTTTTCTTATATTCAACGATTACTCCGCCGTTTGTTAACCGATTTCAAAATTTTTCTTTTGGTATATAGGGTATCATTCCAATTTGGTATTATATTCACAAAAGTGGTGATCTGATGAAGGATCCATAAGTAATCGAGGGAACTCCTCAAAACTTATAGGGAAACATGTGGTGACTTCGGTTTCGTGAGAAGTATTCTAAGCATATGCTACCAACAAGTAAGATTTTGCACCGAGATATACCTGGTATACTGTGGTTCGGAAGGTGCTGGGAGAATTCCTGATTCTTTATAGATACAAGTTTGGGAGTTTCGGCGTTGTTTTAAGAACAGAAAGCATATGCTACTATGCAAATTACATTCATCATCATCATCATCATCACCACTACCATAATATTATACCATTTCATAGTCTTTTAGATCGAGACTCGAGTTTGTCAAGCGATAATTTAAAAAAATCTATACCTACCTAATATTATAAACCTGAAGAGTATGTTTGCTTGAACGCGTCAATCTCAGGAACTACAGGTCCGATTTAAAACTTATCTCAGTGTTAGATAGATCATTTATCGAGTAAGACTATAGGCTATATTATATTATCACGCTAAGACTAATAGGACCGAAGAAACTCAGGAAAATGTGGGTAAAACGGGGGAAATATTCAAAGTAACAATGTACGGTAATATCCAGGAAAGGTTAGATTTTTAAGGTTTTATTGTTTTCCCATACATTTCTTTAAAATATGAAACAATACACTAAAATATAATACTTTCCTTAAGTTTGTCATATACGATTACTTTCCAGAAATTATTCCTTACCAGCAACACTATATATTGATGCAATAATACAGGGTGTTTTTTTGTGATTTTTTCTTATCTTCTACCCTCATTAACTTTTTTCGCCCATGGTTAAGAGATTTTTCGTCATACAATAAAATGTTCAACTTTTCAAGCCCTTTCATTTGGTATATGTCTCAACGTACTACATTGGTGGGTACGAAATGCCCCTTCCTTCTTTGGCACAAATGTAGAGGTAGAGTAGACCACGGGAAAAATACAGCTAATTTTCTGCGGTAAACTGTACAGTTTCCGCGGAATCCTATAATAGGGGTGTAGACAGTAAACGAAATATAATTATTGTTTTTGAGAGTTTGTATTATAGAATTACCGTAAATGACATAATATTTTTACTCATTAACTTTACTAGAGATCGCCCCATGGTCGAAATTCGACCTTAGTTTCAACGACATTGGACTACTACCTATATTTTGTAAAAATTTTGACTTTATCATATATTTTTTTCACAGGGTGTCTCATCTCTTGTCCCTGGGGCTCAGCTGATCTCAGACGGGCCGTGTAAGCATTGTCATAGTATCTAAGATTCAATAAAAAAAAACTATGATCCATTTTCAATTTGTCACCTTGTTGTCAAAAGACTTCAACAATAAATAAAAGAGTATAATTCGTATGTATGTATAGGCTTGTCAGTCAATAATCTGTCATTTTTCCTAGTGTGTGTGTTGTAGTGTGTGTAATGTTTTATTTGTTAAAAAAAATTATGATAAAAGCATAATTTCAAAATAACATTAGCTCGATGCACTCCTTCAGCATATAAACTATAACTGTGCAAAATTTAATACCTACGTTTCCCCATTTTTCGTCAAAAGGGATACAAAGTTTTTGGCTCACGTATTAAGACTGGATTGCACCAACTAACTTTAACTGTAACTTTAACTTTGACTACAGTGCAAAATGTCAAATCTTTGGGTAAAGTTAAAAATGGACGCCATCAAGACGCCATATTTAACCATAACCATAGAGCTCGACAAGGTTTTAAATGCATGTGGCGAAAAAAGGAACTAACGCTGTCATCATACAAAAACCGCCATTTTGACAGTTCTCCTTTACCAGCAGCGCCCCCGCCCACGCGCATTTATAACCTTGTTGAATCAGCTGTCATCTGTCAATTTCTCCGGGCAAAGTTAAGGGTAAAGTTAAAGTTAAATTTACCTTAACTATAACCATAAATTTAACTTTACCCACGCCTCTGGTGCAACCCAGTTTAAGGCTTAAGCTTAGAACAAACCTAGGCGTCAGTGACGGAGCGTCAAGTTGCGTCAAGTTGTCAAATGTGTTTTTTGTATACAAAACACACATTTGACAACTTGACGCTCCGCTTCGCAGTTGCCTGGTCGACCACGCGACTGCGAGTGCGAAGCGGGAGCGTCAATACAAAACACACATTTGACAACTTGTCAAAATATGTGTGTTTTGTATTAACGCTCCCGCTTCGCAGTGCGTGGTCGCGTAGGTTTGTTCAAACCTTAACGGGTTTTAACTTTAAATTATGAAACGAAATTTAATAAGTGATTTTTAGGGTTCCGTACCCAAAGGGTAAAAACGGGACCCTATTACTGAGACTTTCGGTTGTATCTCAAGAATCGCTTTAGCTAGACTTCAGAATTTTCACAGATTGTGTATTTCTGTTGCCACTATAACAACAAATACTAAAAACAAAATAAAATTAATATTTAAGGGGGGCTCTCATACAACAAACGTAATTTTTTGGCCTGTCTTGCTCGTAATCAATAATGGTAACAGGTAGGCACTTGAAATACACACAATCCCTAATTATACTTGAACTTTAATAATTAATAATAAAATTTTAATAAAGTAAATAAGGGCTTCCAAACAAAAAACAAATCTGTGAGTTCACTCTATAACGGTACGGAACCCTTCGTGTGCGAGTCCGACTCGCACTTGGCCGATTTTTTATTATTAAATAAGAGTGTATTTATTTTTTATATAAATTATATTTTTAGTTCTAACAAATGTATATCTGTAAAATAAATATTATATTTCCTAAAAATAGTCTACACCCCTATTACAATTTACAGGAACAGAGCCACGCAGAACATCTTGTACTTATTAAATAATGCAACTTACCAAAGTTAGATAGAGTTTCAGACTGTGTGTTGGCAGCGCCATTTTCGATCAAATTAGCCGTTTCGCCTTCATTTATGGGATCCGTATCGTCTTGAGACGACAGCAAACTGTTCTGTGAGTTGCGCAGACGATTCCTCATATACAACGTTAGACAGCCGACAGTCACTGAAAAAAAAAAAGATTTAATACAATACTTAATTACAACATTTTAAATACAATAATTATTATGCTTAAAAAATTAACAAAAAAAATATGATTTGTTACAAATAAGGTTGAAGTTTGAATGAAAGTTTCTCAATCATCCATTAATTCTAAATTTTAATATTATTATAAACGCAAAAGTGCTTACGTCACTTCTACACACGTAAACCGCCAAAGCGATTAACGGCCGTTCCCAATATTTGATCTATCTCTGGTTTTGCCCTACTAGAGATAGGAATAGCTCAGATTAGACATTAGAGACATATATTTTATGTCAATTGTGAGCTATTCCTATCTCTAGTAGGGCAAAACCAGAGATAGATCAAATATTGGGAACGGCCGTTAGACACAATAGACATAACTACCAGTACTTCGACTGCAAAGAGACGGACGTTTATTAACCATAGATTTAATTATTATAATATAATATACAATGTGTCCCGACACCGGTGTCGGGACACATTGTATATTAACACCTGTCATTTCTTTCGGGTTTCGCCATGATAAGTTAAGGGCTGGCGCGCTGGCAGACAAAACTTATTTTTAAAATGAAGATTTTTGAAATTGAATTCTGACAGTTTTCTATGCATGTGCCAAAATATAAACAACAACTAAATTTGTATGTAACGACTAGGGAATGCAATCTTCTCTTGCAAGATCAAGATCTTGAGTGATTTTCAAAGACTCAATCTTGAAAGCCATCAATCCTGAATTTCGAAATCCTGTTCGCGATTTTGACAAAATAGTCCAAGATTGTAACAAGATTTCGAGATTTTCAGATTGTTCATACCTGCGCGGCAAAGCGCGAACCACAGTTTAGGGTATATATTATAGTAGACAGATTTAAAGCGTCTTAGAAGAGTTTGACGGCTCACGAAACGAACATTTGATCTACTTATATCCTGTGGTTTGATCTAGAGCGCCATCTGTAGTTAAAACAAGTAAACTTCACGGACACGTGCGTACACGTACTGTGTATGTGTGTGTGTGTGTTAGCGTTTGTGTGTGTGTAGGTATATTGCGTGTATAGGATAGAATAAGGCGCAGGCCGCAGCGCAGACGACATACTATCCGTGACGCACTTTTTAGTCCGTGGAAGTAGAGCCTATGCAATTGCCAAATTATATGCAGTACGTCTGCGTTGCGCATCGTGTGCGTTACTGCATATAATTGCATAGGTTCTATTTCCACGGAGTAGAAAGTGCGTCACGGATAGATAGTCTGTCGTCTGCGCTGTGCCTTAACTTGTAAGATTTTTATGTTTCAAAAAACTTGAATTTGTGAAAACTGAGTTTGTTGTGTTTAGTTTATATATGACAACAATACCCAATTTTCTCAAAAACAAATTCTTTGAAACATTACATATATTACTTAATATTAAATTACTGGTAACTATCAATTTGCAGCAAAAAAACGCATTTTTTTTCAATTATTCTGCTCAATCTCGAAAATCCCGAAAATCTTGATTCGCGACCAAGATCTCGACCCGAATCTCAACAGGATCTCGAATTGACCAATCTTGACACAGAAAAAAGACGCCAAGATCTTGAATAGTCAATCTTGGTCCAAGATGGCATTCCCTAGTAACGACCCTAGCGACGACTTTTGTCATAATACGTCAAACTTAAAAATTTCAACCTCAGTTCTAAGTCGGCATACTCGATAATTCTGTCTGCTCTGATTTAGATAAGATTTGGTCTAGGGATACTTTAAGCCCTACTTTAATACTTAAAGATACTTTTATAGTGTTGTGACGGAAAAATTTACGGATCCCTCGCGATAAACAATTTTCTGCATCTGTGAAATGACGTCGTTGTCAGATTTCGGCACGGTGCTTGTGTGCGTGCGACTAGACGTATGCGAATTATAATTGTATTTGTTGATAAATATGCAATAGCTTTAACGCGGCAGTCTCCGAGTGTCACACGTATTATTTATTCCTAAACACTTTTTTGCCCCCTCAAACACATATGGCCGAGGATCTCTTCATAGAAGGACCTTCACCGAGCTGGTTAATGGATGAAAAGTATTTTATGTTCAATTACGTATGTCAAAAAATTTATTGCAAGTGGGTTGCCTAAAAAATTTCAGTCCAGAATTAAAAAAAAAATAGAAATATTTTTTTTTTTTTAACATTTCGCTGGTTTGGTTAATAGACTAATTCTATACCAATCGAAAGTATGGAGCCCGTAGAATATGAAAACGTTAGGTTGTCTATTTTTTTTTCGTCACAACTTTTGGGTAGGCAGGTAAATCGATACTAGTACCGTAGTATTCTACGGGCTTCATACTTACGATTGGTATGGAATTCGTCTATTCACCAAACCAGAAAAATTAAGATTTTTTTTGTTTCATTTTTTTATTCTGGACTGAAATGTGGCCTTTAGATCCTCGGGATCTAAGGGTCAAATCAGATCGCACGCGACAATAGGTCTTATTTGACCCTGTCACAATATTTCTAAACCTCACCCGTAATACAGAAGAACAGTGCGCTTAGTCGGATGGCATCGGCGGCATCGGCATTGATGGGTCCGCCGCCTTTGGTGATGAGCAGCGACCCCACCATCACGGCTGGTGCACCCCAAGCGACGAACGCCAGCACGGGGAACAGAGTCACCACGAAACAGGGGCCACGGGTCTGGAATTAAAAGAGAGATAAAATACGCGCACGTTATGAAGGGCTGTGGGTACTGGGCAGCATTTTCGTAGCGTGTTTACACACGGCGCCACAGCGGCAGCGTCTTTCACTGCCGCGGCGGCGCGGTGTGCAAAGGATATAAGGACGAGTATGCAGCGGCGCCGCTGCCGCTGCGGCGCGAGTGTAAAGACGCTAAGGGTCAATTCAGACCGCAACTCGATACGTAGATGCATTTCTAAATTTGTATGGATTTGACAGATTTGCAAGACGTCTCATGCAATTGGGTATTTTTTTTAAAAAATAAGTCTGCATCACATCCATGCAAATTTAGAAATGCATCTATCTGCGCGTCGCATTGCGGTCTGAATTGACCCTTATGCTTAACATCTTTCTTTGCTAATCAGACAGATTTGTCCTTGTTTTTCTTTCAGTATTAGTAAAGTTGTTTGTGAATGTAAATCTTTTTATAATAGGCTACATGTCTATTCATTGAATCTTACTAATCAAAACCATGAAGAACTTTCGTGTGTCAATATCAATTTTAACTTAACGTACGATTTGAATATCAACTTCATAATATCATACCTCCAACATGAACAGGCCAACAGACAGCATAGCTGTCCAGGCGAGGCAGGAGAACATGGCAAAGTACAGCAGCGCCTGCTGTGCCGCGTCGCGCCACGTTGTCGCCGCGCGCTCCACCGGACCACCCCATAACACCGCCACGGCTAATAGAATCTGCAAAACATTATGCCATTTCAATACATCTATACTAATATTATACGGCTGAAGAGTTTGTTTGTTTGTGCGCTCAGGAACTACTGGACCAATTTCAAATATTCTTTCACCAATGCTGAGATGTCCATGAGTGCTATAGGCTATGTACGTGTACCATGACGGGCGGAGTCCATAATAATAATATTATAATCTAAAAACGCTGAAACCACACTTTTGTCCATTTAGTTATCTTCTATCCTATGTTCCTTACCGTTGCTGACGCCTCCGTGGTCCAGTGGTTGCGAGCTCGGCTCTTGATTCGGAGGTCGTGGGTTCGATTCCCGCGTTGGAAACATGTTATATCCAAGTTTGTTTAGGACAATACAGGCTGATCACCTGATTGTCTGGCAAGTAAGATGATCCATGTAAAAAAAGTCGGTCCTGCGCCCGATCTCTCGCCAGTCGTGTCGGTCTTCCGTCCCACTGGGTTGTGAGAGTAAAAGGTACTCTTGTGTACTGCGCACACACTTCGGCACTATAAAATTACTTCTGCGTTACTGGCCTTGGTTTCAATGAAATCGGCCACAGTCACCGAAGCCGGTGCGGGAGTTATTATTATTATTACTTACTTACCGTGAAGTAAACTATGTCTATAGCAAAATTTTATCAAAATCGGTTCAAAGATTCAGTCGAGAAGAAGTAACAGAATAGACAGACAAATAAGCAGACATTTTCGCATTTATGTTAGTAGTTGTGGTTAGTAGATGTCACTCGCATTCTGTTGAGCCGAAAGTCGTTTATTGAACGGAAATAAAACATTTTTCAGCAACAAAAAATATTTTTCGTACTTTCCTGTCCCTCAAAGCAAAGCATCTCCGTAGCAAAATTTATCAAAATTGTTTCAGCCATTTAGGCGGGAAGAGGTAATAGACGGACACACTATCACTTTTACAAGATATTATTTTGGATGATAATGTGTCTGTAATGTGCCTGTCCGTCGGACTGTCACGAAAATATAAAATTATTATTAAATCTTACCATAAAGTTAATATACCTAGCGGAATAGAGAAACAATCTCGAGCTGTCAAACGTAACCAAAATTAGTTTTCATCTGTGTGAAAAATATGTGTACATATACACTTACGAGGGCTGCTATTTATGTATCCGGAACTGGCCACTTACAAGAACAATAAAAAGTAATTACAACATTTGAAAATAGAACTCTTTGGTTGAAGAATACATTTTGTTTCATGTGACTGTCAATTATTTTTCCATTGTGGCGTCATTTTGAAAATTGCGTGTCTTCATTTACCATGGATTTAACGCGTGAACATTTTCGTGCAATGATTTACTACGATTTTCGGCGTGGGCTAAATCAACAACAGTGCTTTATTCAACTCACCGCAACTTTTGGAGATGAAGCACCATCAAAAACCACTGTTTATCACTGGTACAGTGAGTTTAATCGTGGGCGGTCTATGCTTACGGATGAAAATAAAGAAGGTCGCCCAAAAACAGCTGTTGTCCCACAAAATATAGATGCTGTGCTGGAACTAATAATGCGTGATCGTCATGTTACATATCGCGAGATAGAGGCGTCCTTAGGCATAAGTATGACGAGCATACATAAGATATTACACGAACATTTGGCTGTAAAAAAAATATGTTCGCGTTGGATTCCGCACAACTTGACAATCGATCAAAAACGGGCTCGTGTCGATTGGTGCAAAAAAATGATAAAAAAATACAACCGTGGTACGTCAAAAGTCGTTTACAATATCTACACAGGTGATGAATCTTGGATCTATGCATATGACCCCGAAACTAACTAAGGCTAAAGATGAGCCGAAACCAACAAAAGTTACTCGTGCAAAAAGTACTTTGAAGCAAATGGTCGCCTGTTTTTTTGGAATTAATGGACATGTGGCTACAGTGCCATTAGAGAATCGTAAAACGGTTAATTCTGAATGGTATACGACCATTTGTTTACCAGAAGTCTTTGAAGAAATAAGAAAGGACAACCGACAACGCAGAATCATATTACATCACGACAATGCTAGCTGTCACACCTCAGCTGAAACAACTCAGTTTTTGGAGGGTCAAAAGATCGAATTGACTGGTCATCCGCCGTACAGCCCTGATTTGGCACCTAACGATTTCTTTTTATTTCCATACGCGAAGAACAAATTACGTGGTCAACGTTTTTCGAGCCGCGAAGAGGCTGTTGATGCGTTCAAAATGCACGTTTTGGAGATACCTCAATCAGAATGGAAAAAGTGCTATGAAAATTGGTTCCAGCGTGTGCAAAAGTGTGTCGATCATCGCGGCGAATATTTTGAAAAGCAATAAAACCATATTAAATGATATATGTTTGTTTCTTTTTTTAATTCCGGATACATAAATAGCAGCCCTCGTACACATGCATGATTGAACATGAATTCTATGAGATTAAATTGTCAACGTGCGGCACGTGCCGACTGGACGTCAAAAAAAGAAAGCTGCTGTCATGTATCACACGTCTCTTTTTACCACGCAGTGTTACTGATAGTGACACCTCTCTTGCTCAGGCCTTTGTTTCTCTATTCCGCTAGGTATATTAACTTTATGGATCTTACATACCTGTGTACAATTCAGACACAAAGTGAGCTTGTGTGGCACCCTTTTATATTTCCTTGTGAATGTGAACACTACGAACACCCATATAGCAGCGATGAGAGCTACTATGGACAAGTCGAAGCCAAATCTCCTTATCTGTTCTGCATAGTCTTGGTTGATAGAGATCATTTGGGCGGAGAGAAATGTTATTGGCGCAGAAACGAACGTGCATATAACCATTGAGGAAGCCATCTGTAAAACAAAAGGGTCCAACAATTTGCGTCAAGATAGTAGATCAAGTAGTAAATTTTAAGAGAAAGGATTGATATGCGTTCAAACTTAGAGGTATAGTCTATTTGCGTCAAGATAATAATATAATTATTGTTAGAGCAATAACCAATAGAAGGCAGTGTAATTTCCCAACACGGACAAGAAGGTATACTATTTATTAGTGTCCGACCGAAACTGGTTTTTCAGCCGAAACCGAAACCGAACTTTCGGCCTTACTCTCAGTTTCTGCCGAAACCGAAACTTGGTAAAACATTTAAAATTACGATTATTTACTGAAATTTATTGATTTTTCACATAAATTACAACTTTTTAAACTAAAGAAGAGCACCGCATTGAATTTTTTACGTTTTGTGACATTTCTTAAAATAAATATTATTATCTACTTAAGCTTAGACTGTAATATGTTCCCTAGATTTTTTTTTTGTACTATATTCCGTTTTTATACGATTCCAAGTACTGTGCGATTTCACCAAAGAAATTGAACACGCTTAGTGCACACTAAACCGGTTCTAAACGTATAAACACGTTTGTAGCACTCAATTGCATTTCACCAACATAACCTAAACTCGTTCACAGCAAATCCGATTTTTATCTTCTGAACGCCCAATATTCAAGTTTTAACTTCATAAAACACACTTAAGTCCTGTCAGTGTAATATCATGACAGATCGAAAAACATAGAAGAAAAACTTGTTAAGATGACAGTTTTCACAGATGCGTTTGGGTAACTTATTTATCGTTTTTGATAATTTGTTAATAAAACAACGTGACAAGGCTCCAAAATGATAAAAACATAAAAATCATCGTGTGACGTAACGTAAACGCAGATTTGTTAATCGCGATTAAAAGAAGAATGTAAAATCTATTTGAAACAAAACGAGATTTACTCCGCCATATAAACGCGTTCATTGTTCAATGAGAACTTAGTTTAATTAGTGGCCCCTTAATGTATTACAATGAAAGATTACCCTAAGAAACAAGAGCAGCAATTATTTAAAGTCATTTATTTATGTGCAATTTCACCTAAGAAATAGGACGCGTTTAGTGTACACTAAATCGGTTCTAAACGTATTTAAACGCGTTTATAGCACCAAATTGCATTTCACCAATAACGTTTAAAGCAAATCCAAGTTTTATCTTCAGAATGTCCAATGTTGTACTTCATAAAAGCCGTTGAAGTGCTATTAAGGTGTACTGTCATGGCGAATCGAAAATCATAGATGAAAAAAATGTCAAGATGACAGTTTTGATAGATGCGTTTGAGTTAAATAGCATAACTAGACTCCAAAATGATAAAACCATGTAAAATCATCGCGTGACGTCACATAACCTTTGATTTATTAATAGTGATTAAGATTATGAAATCCATTTGAAATAAAACGAGATTTACATCCCCATAGGTACGCGTTTAATGAGAACTAAGTTTTATAAAACAAAGTTGTGTGATTGGAGAAATCCTCTCTTAGACATTAACGACGTACTACTGAAAACAAAATCAATTGCAGTATATTATTTTTATGGGAAACATGGACACGACCGCGGTCGAAGTTCAAAATGAAATTACCAAGCAATCTTGCAGTAGACGTCACTAAATCTCGCAAGATATTATATCCTAATATATCCTATAATCTCACAGTCAAAGAAAATTCTTAAGTAAATAAAGTTCAAACACAATATTATAATCAATTTATCATAACATTTACTAAATCGTTTGTTTGGGAAACATTGTTAAAATAGCACGTAATTTGCCAATAGTTATGTATAAGCCTGCGTTTGACGTAGAAATAAAATTCAATAATATAATTTCGATAACAATAAGTTTAGACAGTTTAATAAAAATAAAATGAAGTGCAAATTTTTTATTTAGGACTAATCTCGAAAACATAATCTCAAATCACGATTAAATAGATGTGGCGAACTGAGCCGGGGCCTCGCTGGCAAGCAAGCACGAGTTAACTGCGAATTTTACCGAACGACGCATGAGTTTCGGCGGGGCCGAAAGTTTCGGCTATATTTTGGCCGAAACCGAAACTATGGCCGAAACTAGATTTTTTGGCCGAAACTGGCCGAAACCGAAAGTTCGGTCGGTCACTACTATTTATTTACAAACATGAAATTTATCAATGTATTTTGATTTTATGCACTTAGTTGCAAATAAAGTTCTGAGTTTTGAATATTATTATAAATGAAGCCTTTAGCAGTGAATTTTTATTTACTTACATAATGAACAATTTTTATCTTACGCAAGCGGTTAATTACATTCACCCCAATAAATTCTTGACTTACCAGATCTATCTCCAAATTATAAAGGTTTGAGAACACAAAGACAGCGGGCGCAGTCGGAATGGTTCCGTATAAGAAGGCATACGTCGACAGCGACTGAGTTTCCGTGTCGTTCGCGCCAGAGTGCAGCGCGCTTACGAACTCTCTCATGATCACCGGCAGGCATATCCTAGAAAATTTTATTATTACGGTTAGATCATAAAGTTAATATACCTAGCGGAATAGAGCAACAAACTCGAGCTGTCAAACGAAACCGAAATTGATTTTCATCTGTGTGAAAAATATGTGTACGTATACACTTACACAAGCATGATTGAACATGAATTCTATGAGATTAAATTGTCATGGTGTGGCACGTGCCGACTGGACGTCAAAAAAAGAGTGCTGCTGTCACGTATCACACGTCTCTTTTTACCACGCAGTGTTACTGATAGTGACATCTCTCTTGCTCAGGCCTTTGTTTCTCTATTCCGCTAGGTATATTAACTTTATGGGTTTGATACGCTTTTCCTGTCATGTCTGTGACCGCGCGCGAATCAGGGGCCGTACCACGAAACCGTTTTGAGACTCAAACAATCCTACGAGAATGCCGCGTCCTACTCTTACAAACTTGAAATGGCGTTGTTAGTGTAGGACGCGACATTCTCGTCCAATCGTTTCAGTCTCAAAACTTTTTCGTAGTAGGCCTACTGGTCAGCATGAAAGTTTAACTACTGGACCGATAAACTAATATAGAACATATTTCTCTATGTATAGAACAGACTACTCACAGTGAAGGATTAAGGCATCTTAAAAAAGTCAAGAGCTATTAGTAATTTGGCTTTGCAGGAAATATATTATAAGTTATTCATTTAGTATACCACTTTCAATTTTAAAGATGTACCTACATACTTTGTAAGATGTCTTAGAGATTGCTGACAGTTAAAATTTGTTAAGGCTACTTACAATTTGACCATTATTAGTACACAGGGTAGCACAAGTGCTGCTCCTCTCAATCTTGTTATTTGACCAACCATCCTTAGTCCCAGGAGGAATAGTGCAGCAGCAGAGAAAGATTGACCAAAAACCTTAACCAAAATGACAAAATGTTAGAAAACAGAGGCGGCGTAACTCGTAAGGCGTAGGCGACGTGGGCGACCGCCCACGGCCTCGCGTTCTCCTTGGAACATGAGGTTATTTTAGGATTTACGAGTTTTGATACTCAAATATTCATAAATAAAAATATTCATAAATATCTATAAATAAAAGTTTAAGTCAATCATGTTTCAATAAAATTAACTTTAGGGGGCCTCACAAGATACATCCTGCCTACATCTTTAGGTCTTGCCCCGTCACTGTTAGTAAACATAAATAAATTAAACATATTGAAAAATCAAAAACATTAATTATGCTGCTGAATTTCTAAAAGTATGGGCATTGTAAATGTATAATATGAGATGGCAAAAAGTTTAAAAGTAGTTGCAAGCTTAAAGATCACAGCACACATATCAACTCGGACAGGGATCGGCACCGTATCGCCTCGAGTCGTTCAATATTGTTTGTATGAAACTCGTAACGTAATCGCCTCGCCTCGGAACAAGCTCCGAACCGGGATGCGAAGTGTGGTTAACTAGCTTATGTTTCTGAGGAACTTTAATGGCAGTTTATCTATTCGTTAGCGCTATTGGTTCGATAAACTAAGAAAGTGCGTTTCTGAACATCGCAATGTAAGATAAACTCCGTTTAAGCGCAGGTTAACTTAACTGGCCAATGTGTGCCGTTTATCGATTTCATAACTTTATTTGACGTTTTGCTTCAAGCAAATTACATAAACTTTTAGGTTTTAGCTTATTATAAAATGTCAGTTAAAATATTTAAATTAACATGATGAATACGAGCAGCTCATCAGAGTCTGATTTGGAGGTATTGGAGTTTATCCATACTAATATTATAAATGCGAAAGTATCTCTGTCTGTCTGTCTGTCTGTCTGTCTTGCTTTCATGCCAAAACTACTGAACCGATTGCAATGAAATTTTGTACACAGTTATTCTAGAGTCTGAGAAAGGACATAGGTCACATTTTGATGTGGGAAAATATCTTATTTCCATGAAAATATCGATGAAAATGAATTCGCATTGCGCGTGGCCAGCGCTCATCCCGGGGGTCCTGGGTTCGAGTCCCGCAGGCGGAACAAAAAGTTTTCAATGTTCCTGGGTCTTGGATGTGTATTAAAATAAAATTTCAAAAATCTTAAACATATTTTATGTATAATATTATAAAAAATCCAGAAATATATCGATGCAATGAACATTTTAGTTCTAATACGATTCAGCAGATGGCGTTTTATTTTTTACTTTATTGTAACATAGAACTAATCATACTTATTAGTTAGTATGTTTTTGTTTATAGTTTTTAATACGTTAGAATATTATGTTTAATAATATTATCACTTGGTATAATAATAATCAATCTATCTTATCTTATAGAACTCCTACTGCATTTCTAACGTATATGACAAGTTGACAACAGAAGGCGCTCTAAAATAAAGGAGTTCGAGTGTACCGTGTTGGCCTATATTCCATCCAGAAAATATATCAATGCAATCAACATTTTAATTCTAATATATGAAAACAGATGGCGTTTTATTTTTTACTGCATTACGAGTATTGTAACAGAACTAATCATACCTACTTTATTATATATTGTTTTTATTCATAACTAGCTGTCGCCCGCGACTTCGTCCGCGTGGACTTTAGTTTATAGCGCGCGGTGTCAACAAAATTTGTGTCAAATTTAAAAACTTTTTAAAACCCTGGTAACCCTCTTAGGGCCGCGCTACACCGGAATGGCAGCGCTGAAAGTGCTCGCCTCGCCGCTGCCATTCCGGTGTAGCGCGGCCCTTAATTAATCAAAAAACCGAAAAACAGCTGTGCAGTGTGCACATAATCTATACTAATATTATAAATGCGAAAATATCACTGTCTGTCTGTCAGTCTCGCTTTCATGCCAAACGCCAAAACTACCGAACCGATTGTAATGAAATTTTGTATACAGATAGTCTAAAGCCTGAGAAAGGACATAGGCTACATTTTTTACTGGCAAAAGGGTTGTAAAGGGGTGAAAATGCGTAAATTTATTCAAATTAAGTTAGTTCCAAAAATTCATAATAGATGGCGCCGTGCGTCTTCTACATCGCGCTGACGCTTGCTCAAGTCTTTCTATAAGACGTGGTATCATCTTACATTTTTAAGGTTCGATTTTTTTCGATTGTTATATCTATTCTACGGTATTAAATAACTCAGTACTTTATCTGTGCAGTGACGTAACCTTAAACCTATCAAAGATAAATAGTTTACGGGTAAAGTTGTGTAATTGGGGGGCTAAATAAGCTTTAAAATTTGGCATAAAATATAAAGTTTCATATAAAAACACAAAAATAATTTTGAAAATCGGATCACAAACGGCAGAGACGTCAGGGTTACTAGATCTCAGAGAATTCGATTTGTCAAAAGACATCGTCATTTTTAATATGGCTTGTTTTTTGTTATTTCAGCAAGATTTAAATCCAAGTATATAATTAGAAAAATAATTACATTACATTATTTGAAACATATTAACGAACAAGAAATTAAATTTTTTTTTTATATTAAATAACTGGCAACACATATTTCTATGACCGTATTGGATCCAATCTCTCAGCAAATGTCAAAAATCTATGATCAAGGAAGAAATGAATCATGTCTATATTACATTATCCAATATCATTGACTCAATGATCTCGGATCCAATATATATGATAATCTAATATCCCCCTTACAACCGTAAGCGGGGGGACGACCCGTGCTTACGTCTCTCCGTACTTAAGCTTACGTTTCTTCGTCCACCCTTGCCCCTTTTCCCTACCCCGAGCTGTAAGCGAGGCGACACCTAGCCGTAGCCGAGTTGATGTACAGGCGCTATCAGTAGCGCCTGTACGTCAACTCGGCTACGGCTTCGGTTACGTGCACACGGGTTGACGGCTAGGCGAAAAGTGATACGGTGACGGTGACGATTCCTTTCCAAGTTGATATGTGTGCTGTGACCCTAAAACTGCAGCATACGTCTTCAGGATAATCTATTTCCTAAGCTGGGAAATTTTAGAAAAGTAGGAAAGTTTAGAGTTTGCACAATACAAACATGCACATAACACGACATAAAAATAAGTAAACAAGTACATAAAAAAGTTGAATACTTACATCTAACAACCCTTCTATATAAATAGAGAGCTTATGTTTAAATGCTATATTTCCAATGATTCCCAATATAGTCATGACTAACACTGGGTTAAAAACAATTCCTTTTATCAGCTGGAGTAGCATTTTAAGTTTCCTACAGTTCTGTGACGTTACAATCTCCGGAATAGTACTTTGCCCCTGCTTATGAAGCTCCATTATCACAAAAGCTACAGGGTTCAATATAGCAAGTGATATGGGCGCCATCAGGTACAAGTAAAGTGCATATTCTGGGTGAGTTTTCTCATAGATAGCATTTACTGAAAGAAAAATATGACCTGTTTATAAAGTAGTTTACTCTAAAAAAATCATTCAGATAATATTATAGTCTTCTTTTTATAGTATAAGTATTGTACACCCACATTATATGTATGTATGAGTCACTAATTACACATAATTTTATGCATTATAAAATAATATTATAAACTTACTTATAGGATATCCTAAAGCAAAATCATTACTCTGTGTGCAGAATATTGCAAAAATGCCAGCTTGTCCCAGATTCATAGGCTTGGAAACTAGTAGGGTTATAACAATAACAGCAAAGAACACCAGTCCTTTTGCTAGTAAAATTGATAATAAAAACGTCCAGTTCACAGTACTAAAGTCCAGGCGAGCTAGAGACAGAAAAATCAGAGATGGCAATGCAAATGTACCAACAAATGTTGCTATGCCTTTTGATTCAGATTTTGTTACAACATTTAATCTTCCTGCAATATACCTAAAACAAAAACAAACATTTATAAACACATAAATAAACAGAAACTCAAATCTCTACTTATGCAATGCTGTTATTTACTTGTACTACTTGTCTTAACAGCATGTTTTCTCTTTCATTAGTATAAGCCAGCGTTTCCAAGTGGGCGATAACGCCCCCTTGTGGGCGTTGAAGGCGGCTCTAAGGCCAGGCCACAACACTGTGAAAGTAGGTGAAACAATGGAACTTTGGCGCTAACATTTTTTTTTTCGCAAAGTGGCCGGTAGACAAAATAAGTTTGGAAGCCCCTGGTATAAACTATTAAAGAAATACCAATATTTTTAATAAACAATCTTAATAATTTTTGGTCAAATTGCCATTATTTTGCATTAAATTTAAATTAAACAAAAGTCTATCTGCCGCACTCAGAGTGGAACATTACTAGTTAAATGTAATTAATTCAAAATTTTGACATAAGCCACATACATTACCTGTCAAACCCTTCATTAAATTGAAAGTTAATCATAATTAAATGTCTCTGAGTACGGCGGTATACTTCTATTATAAATGCGAAAGTATCACTGTCTGTCTCGCTTTCACGCCAAAACTACTGAACCAATTGTAATGAAATCAGTACACAGATAGTGTAAAGCCCGAGAAAGGACATAGGCAACTTTTTAACTAAAGGGGTTGTAAGGAGATGTTTATGCGTAAATTTGTTCAAATTAAGTTAGTTCCAAAAAATCATAACAGATGGCGCTAAGAGTCGTCTAGATCGCGCTAGCGCTTGCTCTTACGTGTTTTTATAAGAGGTGGTACCACCTCAAGTTATTTCTTTCGATTGTTATACAAATATACACACTTTTGCAGTAGGTACTCTATGTATGCAGTGACGTGACCTTAAACCTATCAATGATAAATTATAGTTTAATAGCTGTTGCCCGCGACTTCGTCCGCGTTAGCATAGTAGATCACATCCCAAGTATTATTTATTGTACAAAAATATTCAACATACAGAATTGACTTTCCTACGATTTTATTATGTATAGATGTTCCGCGCGGCTTCGCTTGCGTAATTTAGGAATTTCACGCAATCGTACATTTTGCAGAAAAAAATAGCCTATGTCCCTTCACGTGGTCTATTCTTCATGTTTGCCAAATAACATAGAAATTGCTCCAGTAGTTCATAAGATAATAAGCAATTCCATATAATTTTCCCCCCTTTTTCCACATTTTCATCTATTTCTTCGCTTTTATTAGTTTTGGCGTAATAAAATATAGCCTATAGCTTTTCTCGACAAATGGGCTATCTAACACTGAAAGAATTTTTTAAATCGGACCAGTAGACACCGCGTGCTATAAACTGAAGTCCACACAGACGAGGTCACGGGCAAACAGCTACTATATATTATGTACTGATAGTGATATTATACTATCAAAGTGCGTGCCACTGTATGCACCTTGTTATTATGTCGTATCACTATGATTCATATTATTATTTGTGTATTACACACATATGTTCACAATGATTGTTGTCATGGAAGATATTAACAGTAATTCTCTAATGCCTGTTGACTAAAATAATTGAATGTTAGTAATCACACAAAAAGCATGAAAAAGCTATACAATCTTGCTGCTATTCATTTTCATTTGCTGTTCTTTCTCCAATATAAACAAAGATATATAGATATAGCGAGTCGTATCACTATGATTCATATTATTATTTGTGTATTACACACATATGTTCACAATGATTGTTGTCATGGAAGATATTAACAGTAATTCTCTAATGCCTGTTGACTAAAATAATTGAATGTTAGTAATCACACAAAAAGCATGAAAAAGCTATACCATCTTGCTGCTATTCATTTTCATTTTCTGTTCTTTCTCCAATATAAAAAAAGATATAGCGATTCAATCCAGCGAACAACTACACCTTGATAGGTTGTCACAGCGGACAAAGTCCTTCCAAAAATGTTGTCAAGTCAATGAATCTTCAATAAAGTTGTGTCTATTATGATGTTGTAAGTTGTAACTATCATTATTTTCTCATAATATCTCATCTTTAGTATAATAATTTTTAAACTAGCTTGTGAAATGTGTTTACTTACCCGCACAAAATAATTGTAAAGCATTGAAACAATGCTGGGTACAGCTGATCAGACACTGCATCACCCACTTTTATGGTATCCATTCTGAATGATTATGGTAAGAGACTGAAATCAAGTTTTATTTATAAATCACGTCTTGTTTTTTTTCCATGACAAAATATTAAGTACTTTCTATTGTGGTTTAGTGAATAAATACTTTATATTTTATTGTTTGGAAATTTTCATGTAACAAAAACATTAATTTATCATATAAGTAATTTATATTACAGATTACAAATATTTATTTCATTTACAATTTTTTATTACGGCACGTTCTTTATAAGAAAAAAATGATAATATTGTATTTGTATTACTTTTTACTATAGTCTAATTGTGCCTCGATGTAAATATTAGTTTATTTTTTGAGAAAATCCACAAATTTTTTAGTTTCGGATTTTAGTAACAAATACAGAAAAGTATTGTGATAAGTGATTTCTTCTTCTTTAAAAATGGCCTCCCAGGGAATTCCAAATTTTGACATTGACAAATTGACGGTTGTGTTCACTACTAGTACCAGCTTACAGACCGCTGCCATTTTACCGAAATTCCTCATTTGATTGGCTAACGGGACAACAGTTTTCCTTGCCAGAACCCAAACAGTTCAAACAAGCTTTAAGCTAAGACTAGCAATGAAACGCACCGCATTTTTTTTAGCCTGGCGCATTAAACATTGCCAAAGCCCAAACATTGCAATGACGCTGGCCTCACACAGCCGGAATGTCTCTCTGAATTCATAATGGGAGATTCATAATCTATATAAATTTCGGCACCTTGCCTCACACATATCTTAAAAATTCAGATTGATCAGTAGTCTCGTGTGATTCCCGAATCCCGGCACATATAGTGCGTCAAGAAAGTGAAGAAATTAAAAAGTGGCAACATCGTAGTGTCATCCCTTTCATTGCGGCTCTTCACGATGGGACAGCGTAGTGGGCCATCACGATGGCCCAGCGTGTGGAGGACGTAGTGGTGGCCGATGGCGCCAGCGCTGGCCGTGGAATGGCGGCGGTGTTGGTTTTTCGGCCGCACATCAAAGGATGTGCGGCCAATGCCCAGCGATGGCGGTACGCCTCTACACGTGGCCGATTCGACAGTCGGTGCCTGACCGCGGTCGAGTGCGGACGTCGTAATTCGTATTACAATTTACGAATTTCATTCAAAATGACGAGTACGTGGTCTCATAATGAATGAAACTATATTAATATGATAAAGCCGAAAGTTTGTATGGATGTTTGTTTTTTTGTTATTCTTTTACTCAAAACTACTGAACGGATTTTAATGAAACTTTACAATAATTATTATGGCTTTTACTAGTTTTTATTATTTGCAGCTTTTACATTATATATGTACATAAATCCTGACGCTCTAAAGATACAATTTTAGGAGTTTTGGCGTTGTTTTAAGAACGGAAAGCATATTATGCTATTATTACATTCATCATTGTCATCATTATCACTACCATAAACAATTATTTTAATTTTAGTCTCGAAATAATTATTCGTAGAATTCAAGAGAAGGTTCATATTAGGAGGGAGGTGATACGAAGTTCACCGGGTCATCTGGTGAAGTCATAAATTATTAAAAATGCACGTTTTGCATTGCCGCAATGGCTAATGCTTACACGTCCATCTTGAACGACGTTTAGATCACAACTGAACACGGCCATCATGTAGAGGCGTTGCGACCATTGCATAGCCATCGCATGCGCCATTCGATCGCCCAGCGCTGGCCCATCTTGAAGAGGGGCCATCATAGTGTATTCGTAGTGTCATTCGATTGATTTGAATTTCAAATTTTGAAAGGGATAACCATAGATAAAGTATTAAAGTATATAATTTTATAATGTAATCTTAAAAGGCCCATTCACGTGCAGTCCTGCCGCGAATGGGCCCTTTTAGCCCATTGAGGTACTATAATACTTTATCTTCTTCTTTATTATTAATGGCTCCTTTGTGAGTTGCCAGTATCAGAGTGTTTTGGCAAAGACTTTACTTTATGAGATGGCTTTATGAAGAAACAAGGTTACGGTATGATGAGACGCGTACGATGACTGTTGAAAAATCTAGGGTTAGTCCTATACACCTTACAATTTAATACTGTTAGTATAAATGTATGAACATAAAGTTTCAACTGAGGGAGTATTTACAGAGGACAGAACTGAAGTAAAATTGATAGGGCGAGGAATAGTAGGGGGAAGGAAATCGTATAAGGAAGGTTGGTATCTTGGGCAAGAGAAAAAAATATGGTCTAGAGTGCCCTCGTCTAGGCCGCATTCACATAAGGAGCTATCTCGGACCCTAATCTTTGCTAAGAAAACAGGCGTGCAGCAGTGTCCTAGCCTCATGCGACAAATTGTTGAACACACTGTTTTGCTTGCTTTTTTGAATTTAAAAAACCATGGCTTTACTGGAATAAAATTTTGAATATTAAAATAGTGTTTTCCTTTACTTTCACTAGTTCTGACCCATATATTGTGCCAGCTATTGTACATGTGGGTTTTGGCCAGCGGAACTAAATCCTGGCAATAGACTGTATATTGACTTGACACTCCTGTACTTATAGCGTCTTTAGCATAAGAATCTACAGCCTCATTACCAGTAATTCCGCTGTGCCCCGGTATCCAAGCTAGAATTACTTGTAAGTCTTGTGTATGACACCTGAAGAGAAGCTGTCTTATTTTCAAGACCAATGGAAATTTGCACCTGTAGCGAAACTGATTGGTGATTATGGCTTCCAAGGCACTTTTGGAATCCGAAAGTATAATGGATTTGTTGAGGTGGTGGGATTCAACAAACGAGAGTGCCTCCAAAATTGCCAGGGTTTCCCCTGTAAACACTGAGGAGTTTGGAGGTAATTTGAAATTTAAAATCACATTAACTTTCGGTATCCAAACAGCCACACCAACACAGTCACTCTCCGAAAGCTTTGAAGCGTCCGTGAAAATAAGCAGCCAATCCTCAAAGTGCTGGTGAATGATGTGGTTAAATTGAGTGTTAGCCATGGTAGAACCCTTATCTATAGAAAAATTTAGAAGCACTTTTGGATAGAAGGTAAGTGCATTATAGGGAGTGGAGTAAAGGGGATTGAGCCGAAATAATTTAAACAGGAATCTGTCAGAGAGGTATTGCCTTCTGATGTTAAGTGGGGGATCCCCACATTCAACCTGAAGAGCATTAATTGGTGTGGACTTCATGGCCCCGACAACAATTCTTAAGGACTTGGATTGAATCTTGTCCAGAACCTTAAGAGGAAGTTTATTGCATGGTTCAAGAAGGAAAGAGCCGTAATCTAAATGGCTGCGGACAATAGCATTGTACAACAGCTTCTGCGTGAAAGGATGTGATCCCCACCAGACACCAGAGAGTGAGCGGAGAATATTAATATTTTTTTCACATTTTTCAACTACATGATTTATGTGGTGTACACCAGAGAGTCTAGAATCTAAATACACGCCCAAAAATTTTGTCGCCTCCCTTACCGGGAACTCCTGATGATTGGAGAAGATATTGATATTTGGAATTATTTTAGACCTACTAAACACTACAACCGAACTTTTAGAAACAGAAATGGACAGACCATGTCTGTCCATCCAATCATTAAGATATTGAATGGCAGTGTTCAGGCGGGTGGAGCATTCTGCAATATCTTTCGAGGCAATGTAAATGGTTATATCATCTGCATACTGAAGTATCTCGCAAAAACTAATGACGGATAAATCCAAATCGAAGGTATAAATACCCCAGAGGACGGGACTGAGGACATTACCCTGGGGAAGACCTATATAAACAATTCTGGGAGGGAGGGAGGAATTTGGACAAGTGATGGTAATAGTACGGGAGGAAAGGGAATTGCAGATATAATTCGTCATCCTCTCTGAGATACTCAGCTGTCGCATTTTTTGCCTGAGTACTGGAAGACTGACGTTATCGTATGCAGATGATACATCCAGGAACACCGCCGTCACATGTTCCATTTTCGAAAAGGCTATGCGTATATCGGTTACTAAGATTCCTACGCCGTCTGTTGTGCAATAGCCTTTTCGAAAACCAAACTGTGTTTTGGATAACAGACCTCGGCTCTCTAAAAACCATTCCAGTCGATTTTTGATCAGATGTTCCAAAATTTTCCCTAGAGTGACCGAAAGTGCAATGGGTCTATAACTAGACGGGTTATCAACTGGTTTTCCCGGTTTAAGAATCGGCAAAATAATTTGGGAGCGCCACTCATCCGGGGGAACCTCCGACTGGTAGATCTCATTAAGGATATTCAGACAAAGCTGTTGAGTGACTGAACCGCTATTGACAAAAAAGGAATAAGGAATTCCATCTGCCCCAGGAGCGGAATCCTTCAATGAACTCAAAACCAGGCGGAATTCCTCCAGAGAGAAAGGTAAGTCTAACCAGTTTGAAGATGATCCTTGAGAAGTACTAACGCAAAGTTCGCCAAGTGATGGAGCCGTCAAAGGAGCCAATCTCCGCGAAAATGCTTCAATCCATTCAGAAGGATCATTGGACTGACGGTAATTGTTTGCCGAAAGGGATCCGCGAAATTTCCTAATGTTATTCCAAACGAGTGAGGGTTTAGATGTCGGAGAGAGACTTAAGCAAAATTGTCTCCAGCCTTCCTTCCGTTTTTGACGCTACGACAATTCCACTGGATCATCGGGAACTGATCCATGGTTTAGGACGGTATTAAGAAGCTGAGTCAAGTTAGCACGAGTTTTGTTCGGTAGGCCGGTATCACTGAACCGGAAGATTAGTTGGGAAAGGGTATTGATGAGGAAGTCAATAAAGTTGTCGTTTGGGGAGATTTCTAAAGGTGAGGGATATGCACTACCATTAGGTAATTGGGAAGCAGGTTCTTCGACAATATTTCTGAGTGCCTGATGATCATAACCAGACAGCACAGGGGTAATAGGACGGCGAGGAATAAAAACGGTTTTTTTGTAGGAAGTTGTAGCGGGAGATTTGGGCGGGGATCTAGAACTGGTTGCGGAGATCACAGTGGGAACAGTCTTAGTCGAATCCGCAAAAGAACGTCTCACTGGACGAAAACGAGCTGAGGCTTCAAAGTACGAGACATTCTCCTGCGACATGACAAGCTTGATTTCCTTCTGTCGTGTGTGTTCTGGACAGGATGGATTGTTAGCTGCATGAGAGCCTGAACAAAGCAAACAAGACAGATCGGAAACATCACAGGTTGCGCCCTCATGCACCTGACCGCATTTAAAGCACCTAGGTTGTGAACGGCATTGAGATTTAATATGGCCAAAACGACAACATTTATTGCACTGGATAGTAGGAAGGACATAGGATTCAACTGGAAGGGATGTAAAGTAACAATAAGTGCGGGGGGGAAGTTTTTGACCAGAGAAAGTCAGGACTACGGATTTGGTGGGGGTATATACAGGTTGGTTCTGATCATTAAAAGTCTTCCGGCTCAGTCTCCGGGCCCTTATTACTTCGCCATAACCAGGTGGTACAGAAATATTAGATACCAGCTCCTCCATCGACCAGTTAACTGGTATGTCACGTACTATACCCATGCGTGATACATTATATGATGGAATCACCACAATATATCCAGCATTGGCAAGCACAGGTAAATTCAAAAATTCATTGGCGTGGGCAGCTAAGGAGAACTCAACTGAGATGCGATTTCGACCGACCTTCTTAATACCGTCCATCTTTATGTTTTTGACTTCATTTTTGAAAAGAAACTGTCCAAATTCCATGGGCCGTAATGCCGATCCATTTACTGTTTCAGGTTTGGAAACATGAACCAAGAACGGCGCAGCATCATCAACACTATACATTTTCTTGTTCTCAAACTCGGGGCTAGCATATTGCAATTGTATAGAAGGAACGGAATGAGTATTGTCAGAAACTTTTTTATTATTAACATTGTCACTGTCTGGATTAGTACGTTTTCTCGACCTTGTAATCACAGCTGTAATGCTGCTACATTCCATAGCATCTATACTTTGCATGTTGTAAACCTGATCATCGCGACCACCACCGGGATCGGGCGGTTCGGCGTCCATGACGCTTGTTATAAGTAAACAACAACAACTATTAAACTACTTAAAACCACACTTACACGAGGACAAATACAATATTTACACACCCAGAACCAAAAATAGAAGATTCAACAGTAAAAAAGTAAATAATAATCGGAATTAAGCACTGAAAAACAAAAAATAGAAAAGAACGCTTGTTACCACACTCAACCGGAGAAGCAAAGTCCTCAATACTTTATCCATAGACTTAATATATACTGTCGTATTATAGGTTTATGACTTTATCCATAGACTTAATATATACTGTCGTCAATATCATTGGTCGTATCTATGTCTGAGCCCGTCATCGCGTGGCCATTTTGTGCTTATTTTTATACAAGTGGTGTGCGTTTATTTTCTTGAATATTTCTATTTGTCGATCATTTCGAAGCACATTATAATCCAGAAAAGAAAGCCAATTACTTCATGATATCGATAAACTATAGTTCATGTAATGATAATCCGTAGACACACGTAAAAAGGTATGCAATTTTTGTAGCCAAATTATTAAATGATGTGACATTTTTAGCACTAATGCCTTATATACTCTTATATAGCACAAATATGGGATTATTAAACTTATAAACTATTTTTTTAGCTTACAAAAATACCGATTGAAAAGCCCAAAAAACGTTGTTCAAAACTTACATATTTAATGTTAAATCCACGCGTTTGAGGCATTCTTTGGCCATTCTTATGGTTTACTATTTAGCGGAACCACAAAACTCAACAATATCTAGTATAAAATGTTCACTAAAAAGTAAAAACCTTTATTAACCCTTTTATGACTTACATGAAATATGCAGATCGACTCCTGTTATGTCCTAGTAGGTAGGACATAACATTACACGCTTTTGACGCTTATTCACCGTTATAGTACCTCAATGGGGATAACACTACGATGTTGCCACTAATTTCTTCACTTTCTTGACAGGGTGTATAAGGGGCGTCTACAAATTACGTGAGGTGTTTAAGGGAGGGAGGGGGTCGAGTCAAATCTCATGTAATCATACGTTGGGGAGAGGGGGTGTCTCGGCAAATCTCACGTAATTATTTTTCTCATTGTTACACAAAAATATTACTACAAAATGTTCAGGTTTTTGAATATACTCGGGTCTAGGGCTTGCTTCGTTCGCCCTGATAATTATTAAGGGTTGCTTCTTTGTGCCGTTCGCATGGGCGTACCGACGGAGAGCTGACGACCAAATCAGCCATGTAGCTTCAGCTGTGTTAAAACTCCGTTAGCTACTTCCCTGAACAACCCTTTCTAATAATTTTCGTGCTGGCAGGCGTGGGTGTGGGAGTTCTCGAGTAGTAGTAGAAGATCTATGAGTAAACAAACAAAGTTTACCTCTTTATAATATTAGTATAGATTAAAAACTACTGAATCGATTTTAATCATTTTTTCAGTGAGTGACATAGGCTATACATTTTTTACCCGTGCGAAGCCGGGGCGGGTCGCTAGTTCAGAAATAATTTACATTAGGCTCACACAGCCGGAATGTACTCTGAATTCATATTATAAATCCAGAAAGACCGGAATACCATACAATATTAGCTCGTCTGTCAAGCGCCCAAAATGGGCGTCTCATGCCGCACCGCATATGCGTAGTGCTTCGCACTTAAACCGATACTATTGATCTGCGTGTATCGTCCAATAGTATCATCTCACATAGCACGAAGCTTCGGACGGTAGACGCAGGCACAGTATAGCAATATGACATTGTATTGCAAACAAATTGCAAAAATTCGTTATTTTTATAGAGGAAAGTACTAGATAATATATTTAGCAGGGACGTCAACATGACGGCAGCTGGCCCCCCCCTCGGTACGCCCATGCTCTGAATAGATCTAAACTCCTCTGCCGCAAGCGCACCCCCGACCCCGCCTTGGTAGCAGCGCCCACTTCGAAACGGGCGTAAATCGCAATATTTTAATTTCGCCATAACTTCTAAACCAAACGTCCAATTTTAATCAATCGAAGACCAAATATTGTCTACATAAACTGTACTTAGAGATGAAATAATTTATTTTGATAAGGATTATTAGCATGAGTAAATTAAATGCGTTTAAATGTAGTCCAAAAAAATCAAGATTTTTTATTAAAAAAATGGTAGTTGTGCCTCACTTGACATAGATAGGTATAGTGTGTCGCGGACATTTTTGTAGATATTTATAAGATCTTTTATAGTTTAGACAGCGTACGCAAAATAAGTAAATTTTCTGGTTGTTTCCGAAAAACTGGAATATCTTACGGAACCCTATATTTTCCAAAATAAAAAGTAGCCTATGTTACTCGTAAATAATGTAGGTTTCGAATGGTAAAAGAATTTTTAAAATCGGTCCAGTAGTTTTTGAGCCTATTCATTACAATTAAACAAACAAACAAAGTTTACCTCTTTATAATATTAGTATAGATGTGTCATTTTAATTTGACTTCAAAAACACTTCATCTACAATAGAAATTAGAAATTACTCTCCTAGCCTTACTCATTTTTTAAGATAAATACATTTATTAACCATTAAACACAAAATTTAATATAAAACAAAACTTAAAAAATCATCTATACATACATATACATACATACATACATACATACATACATACATACATACATACATACATACATACATACATACATACATACATATAAATAAAATTGTAGTGTCTGTTTGTAATATTGAAAGAACCGTTTTTTACTACATGTATACAGGGTGTAATAAGACCACTTCCGATAACTTTGGGGTATGATTATACTACATTTTCTGATTACGAATATGTATTTTTTTTTAATTTTTTTTTTATTTTTTTAATTTTTTATTCTTTATTTTTTTATAATTAAAACCCTTTAAACATGATAATAAACCACATAGAAAAATATTTTAAAATATTTTTTTAAATTTTATTATTTTTACCCCAATAAGCATTTGCAAGCGCACGGTCAACGTTCTCGTGTTCCGAGTACATACCCGAGAACGTTGACCGCGTTAATCAGCTGTTAGCTCCGCCCTACGCACGCTAAGTCGAAAGGTCGTATGCGACGAATGACGATACACTACGAGTTACGACTTACGACAGAACACACAGAAACCCTAATGTATGTCTTTTCAATTTCAAACCCATGAAGGTCACCATGACGTGGAACTTAGAACTCTGACCTCTGACCTCTCATCTAAGCTACTTGCAGTGTTAAGAGTTTAATGGTAGCTCATGTAGAAAACTGTAAGTAACTGTCTGTGCATGTGTAACAACTTACGACAGTATGGCAAACTTCTAAGATTATTAGACTAGTTAAAAAGTTCATCGTAAGTAACGAAACCTATGCGGATGAACTGTTTATCCGCAATCGTCACTTATCAATCGAAATAACAGACGATACACGAAAAAACCTCATACATAAAACTGGCAATTAACTTACGTGAAAAATGTTGAGTTCAAGTGTTCTTACTTCTTTATGCATTTTGAAAATAGTCCTTAACACCAAGCAATAAGACCAGTCACTACCAAGAACGTCAAAAAAACTTCTCGTTAACGAAATGTATCAACCACCACAAAGTATTTTATTACAACTGAAATAATAATCAATTATTAACACTTTACACAATACTACCACGTTTTGATACTTGAAGTAATTGTTAAAAAATCAAACTTATCTCCTAACAACTCTAACAACCTATTACCTCAATGCTCAAATGGCTACTAAATTAAAAAATCTATTTTAATTTTTGAAATAATGTTCGTCGTGTATCGACTTTCGGAAGTAGTCAAAGGACACCGACCGGCGGCTTGCTTTGATCGCGGCGCCGACAAAGCGCGCCGCTGTGCAGGTGCCCGACGCACGTGTCGCTAATCCATTTCAAGGACAATCTAAGTGTTGTACCCTATAAATTCAATACTATTTAGTCGATATTTAAATTACCATTAAATAATAAAAATTATAACTATTATTTAGTAGAACTCATCTCATTTTTTAAATTCGATACCTACATTACAGTGATAAAGTGATTGTTATACCGTGGTACGCGTTATGCGCGTCTAAAATACTTTAATACCTAATTAATTAAATAACTTTTAATTATTGTCGCTTTTCTTAATATTGAGTAGGTATTTGTTTATTTTTAGTTTGACAGTAATCAATACGTACTCGTATGTAAAACAATTAATACGATTTATCGATAAAAAAATTATCGATTACTCAAAATATTCACATTGCACAGGGATACATCCCTATTATTTTACAAAGTTTTTTCTTCAATTTTGTTCAGTCGGCTGTCTAACACGCGCCGTGCTGGTGTAGGTACTGTGACGTTTTTGTTTAAGTTTTGTAATTTTACGTTTAGATGTTGTCATATTATTGCTTGTTTTGTGTATTGTTAACTATTTTTTTAATGTTTGTAATTAATAACGAGCCGTGACAAGATACGTCCGATGAATGTGCGATGCTTTAAGGAACAGGTGAACATCATCGTCGATAGACGATAGTGCGGTTTAAACAGTGGAATAAAAAGTGTTTAAAGAATTGGAATGTCTCCTGTAATTACTTTTGTTAAGTGTTGAATAACTCTGCAATCTACATCGAGTTAGATGGATCATGGAGCACAGTTCGAACTGCATTTCATAAAAGCAGACAGCTGATCACAGGTCAGTGAACATGTTATCACGTATGTTTTCCATTGATAGGTATTGATAGGTGCAGTAGGTAACTGTGTATGTATTTTTACAGATGTGTAAATCGGATGATGATCGGATGTGAATTATGATTTCTTTTCCTTTTTGGCCGGAAGTAAAAACTGAGTATTTTTGAGTAAAAAATTGAGAAACGGTAATTAATAAATTGTAACATTTTGTTAAATCGTGTAAACTATTGTAATTTATCATTACAATATTGGTGGTTTATTCACTAGGTACCTACGGGCTAGGGTATAGGGCACACCACGATCAGCTGTTTTGTCTTAACTCATGACTAGCGCAGAGCCGCGCGCGCGGTATTCGGCGCGGGCAGCGCGGGGGGGCCGGCTCGGCCCGGGGTTTCATTCATCGGCGGCGGGCGATATTATCGCGCATTAACTGCACGCATTATACATTGCGTGTTGAAAATTTTGACTATTTTAAAAACTGGCGATTACATGAAAATTTCTTGCACCAATGGATATATCTCATGCCCTATAATAACCCCACGAAGTTATCGGAAGCGGTCTTTTGACACCCTGTATACGATACCTACACCAAAACTACATTTTTTTTAAATTTTGTCTGTATGTCTGTCTGTCTGTCTGTTTGTTCCGGCTAATCTCTGAAACGGCTGGAGCTATTTAGCCGGGACTTTTTTTGGTAGATAGCTGATGTAGTAAGGTGTAACTTAGCCTACTTTTTAACCGACTTCCAAAAAGGAGGAGGTTATATTTAACTTTTTTCATATTTGTTAGCGGACTATCCATCTTTGTTATTATACTATGTTAACGCGGACGAAGTCGCGGGCAACAGCTAGTATATAATATAAACAAAAAAGGTATAAAAAAATATAAACAAAAAGGTACAAAATATAGTAAGTACAGTAAAATACTATAGACTTGTAAACCTGTTTGATTTGAAACTATACTCTGTACATGAAGGTAAAAAAGTTCTTACTTACCCAATCACTGCTGTCCTGGTCATACGCCGAAGCCGAAAACCTAATAAAAGTGTACAATTAATAACCACTCGCACACACACACACACATACACACACACTTTTATAAATATATATATTTTTTAAGAATAAGGATGATTTGTTGATAAGGATGTTTTTTTGTTTGTTTTCTTTATGTTTCTGTTGTTCTAGCCGCAATACTTACTGTACTCAATTAAACTCCCCCATAGGACAGGCCTCGCCTAGTTTGGGGGACCGTTATTTGTTAAAATGTTTGTAAAATTATCATGGTGAATAAAGACTTTTGTATTTGTATTTATTTGTAAATACCGTTTAACGGAACGGAATATTGGAATAGCCAATCGCTATCCGCCATACGGTCTACTAAATGGACTTCCTTTTCCGTCCGCCATTTTCCACTTCTATCGAGTTGTTCGTCGCCGGGATAAGGAGGTCGTCGAATTGAATGTTAAAATAAAATAATAATCATATTCTCTCGTTTGAGAGGTGAGTTATTTTTATGGCGCTTATTACTAATTTATCATTAGTTTTAACGAAAATGACAATAAATTATTTTTACAGATATCTACTGAAGCTCTTACCACCACGTACCTATTTAACATCCAGCAAGAGGAAGCAAAGGCATCATCATGCAGTACAACAGCTTTCACAATCAACACCCAATGTAAGATTAGAAATTAATGCTTTTTTGTAACTTGTCATGCATCAGGTATCGTAGAATCAATCTTGTTGAAGCACATCGGTACTCGGCAGCCATTTTGTCTTATGTTATAAATACAGCTGATGGAGGAACCTTTCAATTTTGAAATTATATCTTATTTTTACTTCTGTGTTTTGAACCTATGTGTCTTACTTTAAAATGGATACAATTTTTTAAAACAGACTTATTGTTTGTATAGGTACTTTATAATATGCGATAGCATTAGAATTTCTAGGCGTGTTAATTTATTGATTTTTTCTATTCATACCTACCAACCAGTGATTGGGTATTATGTAGGTCATAGGTACTCATTTCTAATAGAGTTGCATTTTTCACAATTACTATTTCTTATAAAGTGTATTTCCTCATTAATCTCATTTTATCAGTTGAAAACCCTATTTTAGATCTTACCTCTCCTTTGATGTCGGAGCTTAAAAGCCCATTTCTTTGCTATTATGGAACAATAATTAGTTGAGCATTCCATACAATTGTGCTATTTTTTAACTGAATATTTAAATTTAAATACATGGAATTAGACAATGTGTTAATTAAATTCTGAAAAGCATCTAAAATAAACCTCCTATTTTATTCAAGACTTCCAATGAATATTAAAAAAAAAATATGTACTATTGAATTAAATTAAAATCAACATTCAATAGAATAATTTAATTGAGAGGTTCTTATTACTGTAGTTAAACTGCTTTTGTTAAGTAAACACTATAAATGTTCGTTTAGTAGTGGCGGCATACAATTTTTTCGTGACCCGTTAGTCGTGTCATACGCCATAGAAGTTGGATTTGTCTCGCCATAGATGTTGCAAACCTTTTTTGTTTGCAACATATTCTATGGTAAGTTAGAAAAATGACAGCCCCTACTTTTTTTTTTCAATTCACAGAATATTCAGAAACGAAGCCTTTGTATTACGCGGAAAATTAAGATGGTGTTGTTAAGAAAATAACCTTCTAACATGTAATTTGAGGGTGATATTACATAGGTCGATACTTCCTATGTCCTTTCCCGGGACTCGAAAGTATCTCCATCGCTTTCAGTAAAATCGGTTCTGCGGTTTTGGCTTGAAGAGGTAACAGACAGACAGACGGACAAACTTTCGCCGTTGTAATATTAGTGAGCTGTGCCATACGCCACACGTTAAAAAAATATATGTATATGATACGGAAATGAATGCAGCTTAAAAAAGGGTTGACAATGGTTTACTTATTCGTTTCTGAATATTATGTGAATTGAATTCACATAATATTCAGAAACGAAGCCTATAGGCTAATTAAGCCAATTTTGTTCGGAGTAGAACCTTCTAAAGTGTAATTTGAGGGAAATAAAATTGTTTTCTAAATGACACAGCTGCCGTGTCATCTGCACTGAATCAGTTAACTATAATAAAAATTAATACATACAATGAGCTAAATTCATATTCAGGGTCATTCAAGGACACATAACTTTCATAGCAAATCAATATTTAATTTTTATAGAAAACCTCGCAAATTACAAAAGGTGGTATATTATTTATTGTGCCTTCCTTAGGTTATTGTTTGTTAATTTTTTTACCTATTTTTTTTTCTTTTTTTTATTATATTATTATTTGTATTCTTTTGCTGAATAAAATTTTGCTAACCAAAGTTTTTCTAAAATGCTAAAAATTTTTGGAGCCCCTAAAATTCTACACTTAGAAAATGGCATTGACTTAAACATTTAACATATGTTACAGCTTCCGACCTCGGTTTGACCGGAATGAACAATTCAATAAAATGCCAGTTTTTAATCCTATGGAATTTGGAGGCCCTAAAAATTTTGCACCAAGAAATGGAATGGGCAATAAAAATTTCAGACCAAGGAATGACTTTAACGGAATGAGGAATGATTTTAACCATGCTAAGAATGAGGGACCACACAATGACTTTGGAGGACCTAAAGATTTTAGGCCTAAAAATCAATATAACAACCAGCAAAAGAAGAATGATTACGAAAATGACAAGCCAAATGGAAACATGCAATACTTTAATGGAAAAGGGGAGTTTGGTGGTCCCAGACAGCAAAACAACTTCCAGAAGAACAACTACGGCCAAAAGAACTTCAATCAAAACAATGGTCAACAGTCATATCAAAAGAAGAGTTACAACAACAATCAAGGGGGTGACTTTAATGACCGCAACATGCAGAGTAGGAAGGCAAAACATCCTGGAGACAGCTTAGTAAAGCCTATGTGGGACATGTCTACCTTGGACACAATCCAAAAGAATTTCTACAAGCCTCATGCTAATGTTGAAGGACGCTCTGAAGAGGATGTGCAAAGATACCGTGCGGCTAAAGAAATAACAGTGAGTGGAAACAATGTTCCACGACCAAATCAAATCTTTGATGAAGGTAATTTCCCTGACCACATTCTAAACACCATCAAGGAGCAGGGATGGGAAGAACCTACCGGCATTCAGGCTCAAGGATGGCCCATTGCTCTTTCTGGCAGAGACATGGTCGGCATTGCTTCAACTGGTTCGGGTAAAACTCTTGCCTATATGCTGCCTGCTGCTGTTCATATTGTTCATCAACAGAGAATCCAGAGGGGTGATGGTCCAATTGCATTGATTCTGGCACCTACCAGGGAATTGGCTCAGCAGATTCAGTCAGTAGCTCAAGCTTACAGTGCTCGGGGATGCATCAGGAACACCTGTCTATTTGGAGGCTCTCCTAAAGGACCTCAAGCCAGAGACTTGGAAAGGGGTGTAGAAATTGTGATTGCCACTCCAGGCCGATTGATTGATTTCTTAGAACGGGGAACAACTAACTTACGTCGCTGCACATACCTCGTACTAGATGAAGCCGATAGAATGCTGGATATGGGCTTTGAGCCCCAGATTAGGAAAATCATTGAGCAAATCAGACCTGACCGCCAAGTTCTCATGTGGTCTGCTACCTGGCCTAAAGAGATTCAAGCTCTTGCTGAAGATTTCCTGACAGACTACATCAAGGTCAACATTGGATCATTGAATCTTTCTGCAAACAACAACATCAAGCAAATAATTGAAGTTTGTGAAGAACATGAGAAGGAGAACAAACTTACTAATCTGCTCAAAGAAATTGCTTCTGAAAAGGACAATAAAGTTATTGTATTTGTTGAGACTAAGAAGAAGGTTAGTTTCAAGAACTTCATTGATAAATATTCATCACTTATAATAACTATTACTTATAATACAATTCTTTTTTCTTTATAGGTTGATGATATTGCTCGCGTAGTGCGCATCAATGGATACAAGGCACTGGCCATTCATGGTGATAAGTCCCAGCCAGAGAGAGATGCTGTACTTACCGAGTTTAGGAATGGCTCTACTGCCATTTTGATTGCCACAGATGTCGCAGCTCGCGGCCTTGATGTCGAAGATGTTAAATTTGTTGTGAACTTTGATTATCCTAACTCATCGGAGGACTACATACATAGAATTGGTATATACATTATTGCCTCTTTTTGACAGACATTGTAACCTTGTAGCGTGTAAACCTATAGGAACTTATTTTAATGTTTGTTTTTGTCAAGGTCGTACTGGTCGGTGTCAGCAATCTGGTACTGCTTATACCTACTTCACTAGCGGAGATTCCCGTCAAGCCAGAGCTTTGGTCGCGGTACTCCGGGAAACGGGACAGAACCCACCAGCTAAACTATCAGACATGGCTAGAAACAACAACAATAATTCTGGTTAGACTTAAACCTTAAATTTATATTTAAAAGTTATAAATGTTAAAGTAATACTAGATAATATGCTTACTTAAATATTATTTTTTCAGGTCGCAACCGTTGGCAACAGCGTAAAGAAAATAACAGCGGCGCCAGCTCACCTCGTCAAAAGAGCAACAACCAATGGAACAACAAGATGGCCATGAACTCGAATGACGAAAGCCAAAGTTATCAAAATCATAACGCAAGCCAACAATCCCCACGCTACAATAACCAGAATCAGAATCAAAACTACAGACAAAACAATTACCAAAAGCAGATGCCCTTCCCGACACCCAATGTTTTCGAGTCCATGGGAAGCTACCAAGGCGGCTACAACAATGGATACCAGAACACATACAACAACCAGAACGCGTATGGCCAGCGTACGTACGACAGTAAGAGTTGTTCATTTGCTAGACTAAAAATTTTGAGCTGCAGAGCATATTTTGATAACCTCTTTTTTTGTAAATATTTTACATTACATTATGATACTCACAAAATATTTTCCAACAGATCGCAACAGTGGACAGCAGTACCGCAATGGAAATAACGGCATGAACAAACCGCAGGGCAGTGGTTCGTCGTACGGCTCCCCACCACCTCATTTCACAGCGCCACCCCACTTCTCACAGATCCACCCACACCACCAGGACATGCTAGGTTTGTAGTCTCTAAAAAACTAAAAATGTGCTATTAAAGAAAATTGGCATAAAACATGATTTTATTGGGGTTTTTTCTTCTCATAATCCATAATGGCAACAGGTAGGCACTTGAAATATTCGAAAAATCTTTAATTATATTCGTAATTTAATTAAATAATAAAATAAATAATTCAGGGGGGCAAAAACACAATTTTTTTGCTCTATAACTGTACGGATCCCTTTGTGGGCGAATCCCATTCGCACTTGACCGATTATTTAAAACATCAGTTTGTGATTCTAATTTATCTGTTGTGTACAGGAGGCAAGTTCTACGGCGGCGGTGTCAGCGGCGGCGGCCCCTGCGGCTACCAGGCTGCGGTGGGAGCGGGCGTCCCCTACGCCCACCTGCCCCCTGGCCCTCTGCTCTATGCTGCACCAGTACAGCAATAATTTCATACAAGAAGTCACGCGAGACCCCTCTTAAAGGTTTGCTATTAGAGAGGGTCTCGTTATTATTATAAGCACCCAATATCTTTCATTTTGCATCTTTTTTGTCCTCGATATAAAATTATTTCTGTACTTAGCTTTAACACTCTTGGATAGGGTCGCCCGCCTGCTTGCGGTGGTTTTTCTCTCGTATGAGGTAATCTTAAGATCTGAATGAAAAAACAGAAACGAGAATAATTTATGTTCCTGAGTTCTAAATAGTTCTAGATTTATTGCAAGATTTGTTGCAATAAATGAGGGATGTATTATTTTTTAATAACATAATAATTGATGTTTTTGGTTAAATTTTCTTTCTTCAGATCATTTAGGTATTAAAAATTAATGTGGTAAGTGTGTTATGTATTAGTTATAAATCTTGTGTTCTGCTGGCCATGTATGTTGAGTGAAATTGATAAGCATTTCAGTAATTCATTATTGAAACATTTTAATTAAATTCAATTCTAAACTTGCCTTACATTATATATTCAAAATTGTAATTATTCAGTCTCATGTTCAAAAAATATAAAAATGTATCATAGCCCGTAGGGTCGAATATTACGGGAGATATTGTGTTTTTTTTAATTTGAAGTGGTCAGCAGAATAAAACTAGAAAGTGGAACAACTGGACAAGTATGTTTCACTAGTAGAGTTAATCATAATTATATTATCCGTTTAGAGTAGTTGATGTGGCTACCCACTTATGTAATCTCGGGTGCCTTCGTTTTTAAAGTGTCTGTATAATGTACGAAATGCACGAAACATTAGAAGATGATTGAAATTATAGAAATGAAGGTTAAAAGGCAGAAAATAATATTTTATATAAATTATTTTTATTGTTAATAATGATCTTATCCAGTGAAGATATGGGACAACTTAGAGTAAGAATTTGATATATTTCAAAACAATCTGTATTGCCAGATAAAATTGTGAATATTTTTCTTACGTACTATGACGTCAATGACATTTAAAGTCATATTTTCAAGTTTTATTTATATCGATATTACTAGATCTAATTATATTAATGCCTAGGTACGTTGTTCGCCTACGATCGTTCCACGTAACAATAGCTAGGACTCAAATTGAAAGTAATACAATATTTCATAACATACTGAAAGAATGTAAATAAATGCATTTAATTTAGAGATATTAATGATTTGATGGTTATAAATCTGACAATGATTACTTTCTAGCCTTTAGTAAAGTAAGCGGTTTCTCAAGTGTTTTTTGAGTTTCCTTATATAAAAGATAAATATTCACATAATTTGTCTAGTTTTTATACTGGACATCCTTTGTACGATAAGGGGTTTCTCGGGCTAAACATAGTGTCAATTGGTACAAAACATACTTGAATCAGGTATTATTATTATGTTAGAAGCCCATTACTGTCCAAAGAGATAAAAAATCTGTGATATTTCATTACTTGTAACCTGTCGTTGCGTTCGTCAATTGTTAATGCATAAGAGCACTTCCTTTTGTTCGGAAAGTGTTGTTTAGACAAAAGTATATTTTTTGACTATTTGAGCGAATTTCAAGAAGAATGTTTGAGACTACAGAGTTTGGAAGTCCTTCGCAGATATTTTGTATGGTAGATGTAAGATTTAATATTTTATTGTTATTCAGTTTTATTTCGAGTTTACTGTAAGGTGACGAAATTGTACCAGTTGTAAGATGGGACGTAATAGTTATTATCTAGGAATCCGTTAATAATATGTTAAGTAAATGCATCTGAAAGATACGACGATGTAGTTTTACGGACGGGTTTGAACAAGGGGTGTAACAACTCTGAGTGGGTCACGCCTAATAGACGCACTAAAATTGCGGGATTCGCTTTGTTATTTATGTACATTATAAGAGAAAGACTGCATAGAAAAATGTATATTTGCATATTATATTCATCTCAAAGATGATCTCCTAAGCGAACCGTGTCCTTGGTATCATCGTTAGTTTTATGCAAGTTATTTATACAAAAAGTTTGAACCGGGTCGCGTGTAGTTAGAGATACCGGAGGCGCTGGCGCACCGTAGGACGTGCCGGCCCAGTAGGACGCAGTGACAGCCGCGCCCGCGGCCCGCTTCCCGCCCCGGCGGCTGTATTATTGTGTACAAAGTACTGCACCCACCTCTTCTAAACAACTGTGATAATAACACTAAGTAGCATAGCAGGCGATTTGTATACTAGTTACGTCCAGGAGAAGGAATGACATCATATCTGACATATTGTATGTGATAGTAAATATTATGTAATCAAGACGTGTTGTGTTGTTTTGACACGTTATGGTTATTATGCGTTTTCTCTTAAACAAGACTGATTATAATTATTTCTTAATATTTTATACAAGTTCCACTTCGACTGAATGAATTAAGATTGTCTGTATTGGTAGTTCTCTCGTGCTGTGTTTCACCGAAATTTATTATTCACTATGTTGGATATGTGTCAAAACGCCTTTCTATATGGTCACCATGATAAAAATTATATTATTTTTTCTTTTTCATTTATTGTGATTGCAAATGTTGTTGACAAATTTGCGGCAGCGACAGTCAAATACTAAACGTTGTTAAAATGTTTTAATTGTTGTTTATTTGCAAAATTTTATTTATTCACAGATAACCGTAGATTCATGCTTTACGATAAATAATGTTAAGGTTTATGTTCGGAACTTTCATTTTTGTGAAAAATATACATAGATTTTTAAGTATGTGGCAATGCAGATCTTCATAAATATTGATAGTATAAAACCTATATCAAAGTAGTACGTATTTATTTTTTTAGTAAATGAGAAAATGTTTTGTTGATAACTGTCCCAAAGGGAAGTCTTCTGAATGTTTCTGAGAAGTGCATTTCTTCTATGTAATACAGTATTAAATTCCAATTAATAAATTGATGTGTAATAAAAATCAAATTATGTTTTATTTACTTCCACTACAACAGTCAACAAAGTAGTTGTAGAAATTGCGGGAACCGCAATTTCTGCTGGAACTTATTCCGGGTGGTTAATTGATTCGTTGCAGATGGCACGTTTCAGTCCGAGAAAGTTTGATTTAAAAATTGTGATTTTATTATCTAGTAAGGGTGGGTTGCACCAACTTAAGGCGAGGATAAACCCCAATTTGTTATTCCGTGACTCCCGGTTTACTTAGTTCCAATATAATTACGAAGCGTTAAAAAATATGAGATATAAAGCACAATATTCAAAATACCTTAAACCATAAACATTTTAATAAAACGTAATACTTTGGCTGTAATTAATTTACAAACCTCCGAAAAAACTATTTCATCGAAATATAAGTATTAACTAGGATAATTGTACATTTTATTTAAATAAATTGTTAGCAAATCTATATTAAAAATTCTTTAACCGAACAATTTTGTTTCTTAATATTTATTTCCAAAGATATTTTAAAAAAAAAAACCGGCCAAGTGCGAGTCGGACTCGCGCACCGAGGGTTCCGACAGCTTAAAGGTATTATAGACCTGAGTATTTGGTATGAATTTCAATTTAATACCTCTACGCGTTTATGAGGAAATGGGTAGTAAGTTTAAAATTATTAAAAAATATATATTATGTGATGTAACTAAAAATTTATGGTTTTCGTAATTTTTCCTTTATCTATGCTATAAGACGTTGCTTCGTACCAAATTTCAAGATTCTGAGTTCACGGGAAGCACCCTGTAGGTTTTGATTCCCTTGCAAGTGTCGAAAATTTGCGGCATAAACGGCTGTATCTTTTGATTGCGTTGGCTTAGAAGTTTGATTTTTTCACAGCTTCAAGGGACAGTAGACCTGAGTAATTGATATAAATTTCAGCTTCATACCTCCACGCGTTCCTGAGAAAAAGGGTCTTGACAGACGGACAGACGGACAACAAAGTGATCCTATAAGGGTTCCGTTTTTTCCTTTTGAGGTACGGAACCCTAAAAACATGAAAAATAGAGAAGATCCGCCCGTGAACTTACAGTTTTATGCTAAGCTAAAATGAATCTTATTGCGATGTGAATACGCTGGGTCTTTGGTTGTGTGCAAGGTTATCGTTTTTGATTGAGATTAATCCCCGCCTTAAGCTGTAACTGTAAGAGTCAATTTATAATAACGCAGAGTCGATTGTCGAAGCGCGTCGAAGTGTCAAATTCGCAACAAGTCGAACAAATGCGCGCGATTCGCCAGAGTGCCTACAGTGATGACGCGTAGATTCGCCTGTGTGCGCTTTGGTTGAATTTGTTATGTTCAGTTTTAATAATTCGCTTGGATGCGCTTCGACTCTGCGCTAGAAGCGCGTCGAACGAACGCGCGCGGATTCGCCAGACTCACCAGTCACAGAGTGCCTACAGTGATAAGGCGGGTCCACACCAAGCGAGCCGCCTCGGCCGCGGCCAGCCTCGCGCGGCGTTTTCGCGCGGTGTGGACGTTGTTCGCCCGAGGCGGGCGCATGCTCACGCACGGGCGAGCGCGCGCGCGTCCGAGCCGAGCGGTGTCGGTTTTTTTAAATGCTCAAAGGCGCCTCAGTCGTTAGGCGGGTCCACACCAAGCGAGCCGCCGCGGCCGAGGGATGCTCGCCGAGGGCGAGGCGGACGGGCGTACACAGCAAAGTTGCCTCGCTCGAACATCCCGAGCCGCTCAGTTGAGCACAAAGACACGATGATACCGAAACATGTGACGTCCACACTGCGCGCGGCATCGCGAAAGTGCGCGCGAATGCGCGCGCCTTTTTAAATTCTCAAAAGTTATATGTGCGTTAATTTGTTATGTTCAGTTATAATAATTCGATGCGCTTCGCGCTTCTCTGCGCTAGTATAAATTGACCCTAACTTCTCCAAGCGGTCGCACGCTCTTTTGTAACGGCAGGGGTCGCGCGTAACCTAAAAGACGTCGTAGGTAAATTGGAGAAAGAAAACACTTTTGATTCAACATTATACATTATTTCATTAATTTAATTATTACTTACTCTAATAATCAATTCATCCAGAAAAATAAATGTATTTTAGTAAAAACTTAGTTATAAAAACCGGTGACCCAAAGTAGCTTATCTTGTGTGAACAGGGGCAGAAAAAGTGATCGGAATTTTCTTCTAGTTCCGATTTTTTCTTTATATACTTGGGCCGGCCTCAAATTGTCAGAAATTTCTGATCAGAAACATATGAACTGCCATCCGATCGAGTACTCTGGTGTTTCGTCCCAACCAAGGTTTTTGGGCCCAGTGGGCCCAATCACCAGATATGAATTTTTAACATTTTTTGAATCTGGCGATTGGTCCCAAGTAATTATTTTTTATGACTTTTGGGCTTATGTCCGTAGGACTAGCGAAAAAGTTGTAGATATGAATAAAAAACAAAATAATTGCTTTGTATGAAAGCATTTATTACACACTAAATGAATTTAATATGATATTTAAAGAAAAATAATACAATGGACATGTATAATATATTAAAATCTCTTATGACATAAATAATAACAAAAGTACTTATTTTCTAAATAATCTAATTATACTATTATTGTATAGTTATTTCCGAGGCCGAATTTTATTTATGATTTGAATACAAAAAAAACTTCCCAAGTCTATCGTACAACTAAGATGAATCATTTTACTGTGGGAAAACAACAATTAAAATTTCATGCAGTACCTATTAGAGCAGGTATTTTTTAAAAACTTGATTCGACGCAGTATGTTTAGGTATTATTACTAATAATAATAATATAAGTTTTAAGGTGTTAGATATTTTTTAGTGTTAGATATGTTTTGGATCAGAAATTTCTGACAATATGCGGCTGGGCTTAATCGGCATAGTCTCTTCTAACAATTATTATATCTGACTTAAATAAATATTAAATACAGCCCGTCAAAAAAGTCACGACATTAATAGAGTCGCCACTTGTTTCCGGTGTGGCCTCTTATGGTCACACTGTATCCAGTCACTATAAAAGATTTTGATAGGTACTTTATATTAAGTACAGTGTAAAAAACACGTAAATATTATTATGATTTATATAATAATGTAGTTAAGAAAATTTTAAATAATTATGATGTAGTTATAGTGTGTTTAATTTACGACATTACAAGAAACCTATGTAAAGTATTATAATCTTTGTATATGTCATAGTCTGTCTCTGTCAAGAAAGTGAAGAAATTAAAAAGTGGCAACATCGAAGTGTCATCCCTTTCAAATCAATCTAAGAAAAAAAGGATGACATTACGATGTTTCCACTTTTAATTTCTTCACTTTCTTGATGGACTATATAAAAATGCAATAGCTCGATTAAACGGTTGAACCGATGTGGCTAATTTTAGTCTTAAAATATTCCTGGAAGTCCAGGGAAGGTTTATAAGTGACACGAAGTTCACCGGGACATCCAGTCACTAGTGAGACATAGTATGAATTTATAGCACCTGTTATTTAAGTACCCTCTCCCTGAGAGCTGCAGGGCTACTTTGATGACTGCCAGTGAAAGCTCACTCCTTTTTTATTAAGGAACTACTTATTTTAAGAAAATACAAAAAATAAATAAATTAAAAACACGGTTTTGTTATTTTAATAAAATATGATAATCCAAATATTCTATAATGCAGCCGGAAACAGAATCATCGCCACTTTCTAGGTCCATGTAGTTACAGTAGTGGTGTCACAGTGAAGAGGCACTTTCATCTTGCTTGCATCAGCTCTTCAATATCCTAATAAAGGGTTAATTCCCACTTCTTGTATTTATTTTCAGTGTTTTTTTTTTTCAAAATGTTAGCATAAATTCTCCCAGTCATTTCGGTTATTTCGTTAAACGCTTTTTCTGCTACCTGTAAACATAAAACGTAAAAATTATAATATTATATTACGCTGCATCAAAGTATTAAAGGAGTTAAGCACATATACTGTGACGCGAGAATTTTATATACATCTAAGATGTATAATTAGAATTACGCAAAGCACCTAAGTCAAAGTATCAATCATTGTTAGGCTCGTTATATGATAGATTTCTTTGACAGTTCATTGTTTACGTAAACATAGGGTTTATGTAAAATTATTGCTTTATTAAACTACATAATACTTACTCAGGCTACTCAAAATTGCAATAAACAATTAAATTAACTAACAAAATTTATAAAACAAACGCTTAACTACCTGCTACTATGGTGATTGAGCGATCAGAATCGGAAATATGGACGCGAGAATTTCAGTAATATTTTCGCATTTTACTATTTTTCTTCAATGAAAATCTTCAAATTTTCAGCATTTATGACACGTCTTTCACTTTAATTATTCATAATAATCACAGTAACATGTAGTTTTCACATTGTAAAACTAAATTTAAGCAAATTGAAAATCTTTGTTTTGTAAATATTATGTCATTAGTATTGATACAACAAAGGGACAAATGTCAAAAGAGTGTTGCTATTGCTTAAAAAAAGTTTTGCCTCCTAGACATTCTTGACGCACTATAAGTTAAGTATTATTTACGCAATTAATTATTATTATTTTGAATATTAAATATTTCCTGTTAATGCGGTGTTGCAATAATTAGTAAAATGAAAACTCGTATATCCAATACGTGACCTATAATATGTTAGATATTTTTTAAATTTACAAAACAATATTATGGTTATAACTGATTATTTTTGTGCCAACCCTACTTCAAATTTTTTTGCCAGAAAACAATGAATCATAAAAGTGGAACCAATCGCCAGATGATAAAATGCTAAAAATTCATATCTGGTCATTGGGCCCACTGGGCCTAAAAACCTTGGGACGAAACACCACAGTACTCATCCGATCGACGTCATCTGACACATAATGTCAGATGCCTGCCGGAGTGCCGGAACGCACTCTGCTCATATATTTTGTATCTGACGTCCGGTCCGGATGAGTTGTCAGATGCCGTCTATCGGATGGCAGAAATTTTTAATTGCGTTCCGGCGGGCGTCTGACATTATGTGTCAGATGATGTCGATCGGGTGGCAGTTCAAATGTTTCTGACGGATCGCGCTCTCTCTTACATTTTGTACTGAGCCGAGTGAGCTCGAACTCGCCGGAAGGAAATTTCGGATAGTGTGCGGTGTGGCGGTCCGGCCAACGTTCAAATGTTTCGTATCAGAAATTTCGGACAATGTGCGGCCGGGCCACTCAATGTTATCGGTCAACGACAGACTGGGTTGCACCAACTTAAACTTTAACTGTAAATTTAACTTTAACTACAATGCAAAATGTCAAATCTTTGGTTAAAGTTAAAAATGGACGTAATCAAGACGCCATATTTAACCATAACCATAGAGCTCGACAAGGTTTTAAATGCACGTGGCGGTTGACAATTTAATCTCATAGAATTCATTATTCATGTTCAATCATGCTTGTGTAAGTGTATACACGTACACATATTTTTTACACAGATGAAAACCAATTTTGGTTTCGTTTGACAGCTCGAGATTGTTGCTCTATTCCGCTAGGTAGGTATATTAACTGTGTGGTACCTACCTACTTCGGGTGGTTGTGTTTCGACAAATCGGTTCTATCAATTCAATCTAGTTCACCGACGCGACGCTGCGAACAGCTGCGATATAGCGGCAACAGATTTACTGTCTCATCTGCCACACGCCAATGCGTTATATTCCATCTCGCTCTATTCCTGTGTCGCAACTCGCATCGGTATTCGGTATCGCAGATATTTCGCAGTTCGCAGCGCGTCGGTGGACTAGAGGCGTTATTGAACGAAAAGTTATACGTGGGAGAGCCATGCTTCGGCACGAATGGGCCGGCTCGACCGGAGAAATACCACGTTCTCACAGAAAACCGGCGTGAAACAGCGCTTGCGCTGTGTTTCGCCGAGTGAGTGAGTTTACCGGAGGCCCAATTCCCTTCCCTATCCTCCCCTATTCCCTAATCCCTTCCCTTCCCATCCCTACCCTCCCCTATTACCCTATTCCCTCTTAAAAGGCCGGCAACGCACCTACAGCTCTTCTGATGCTGCGAGTGTCCATGGGCGACGGAAGTTGCTATACATCAGGTGACCCGTTTGCTCATTTGGCCCCTTATTTCATTAAAAAAATTACTATAAATAAGTATTATGACTGACTGTATAACCCACAGATTATAGCCCCTTTTTTTGGCGCAGTCGGGATTTTGCAAGCGCACGTCAAACTGCCACGCCATCTGTGGCAAAGTTAATTTAAGTCGTCGTCATGTCGTCATCTTGTTTTATAAGGTAAAATATAGATGGCGTAGTACACCCCTTCAGAGATGGTAAATTTTGACGTTTACTTGCGAAGTCTATCTGGATAATGATAACGGATGTTATTTTTGGACAAAAAAAGGAAATCTAAGAGAATTTAAGTGTGAACACGTGAACTTTTGTGTCCCCTCAGTGCCATATCGATCTGGAATTTGTGTGCTTAGCAAATAGCAGACGTTTCCTGTGACAATTTTGGCAATAGTTGTAATAAGTAATTGAGGTCAATTTCAATGCTGAAGCTGTAATGGTATGAATTTGATTACATTTTCTTGCTTATCATTTGTTTCAGTTTGATAACCAGGTGCTAAATTACTCGTGCTAGCTAATAATTAAAGCACAAAAGTACCTACTGTAAAATATAACCAAACTTTCACTAGGTATTTAGACTAGACGGCCTTGAATCTAATCTTGCCAAGTCAATGTCGGTTGTTTAATCAAAATAGGTAGACTTGGACTGTAATACGAGCATAATTTGAGAGTTGCTAATTGGATTTTACACCAGCGGATCCTTGAATACGCCATGACTTATGGACTATGGTTTTTACTTCATGTTTTGTGTTATTCCAATGGTACTACTGCTGATAATCATAATAGTATTGACCTGGGAATACAATTTAGTAGCAGAATAAGCTATTGCTATCAAATTTGTAATTAGTAATCACCCAGTAATACCATACCTGTTTCACACGTCATGTACATTATTATCTGACCATACGGGACCGGTTTTAGCCTTACCAGCGCCCTGGGCGAGATTTCTTCGGCGCCCAGCGCGGCGTGCTGATAGTGCTGAAAAAAATTGGCGCCCCTTTTGTTTGCCTTCAGCGCTCCTTTTTATCCGGCGCGGCGCCCTGGGCGTTCGCCCAGCGTCGCTGCACCTCGCCCCCTAACGCCGCTACTGTGACCATACATTTATTTAAAATGCTTAGGATCCCATATAGGCCTGGAGATACTGACACAAAATTCTTGGTCATTTGTACCAGGCTGGCGGTTCTACAGGGGTTTAATTACGTAAAGGCAAAAAGGAAAATGATGGTCATAGCGCTCGCACTGGCAGCCCAAATTCGTGGGCGATAATCGAACGTCTCGGATAAATAACGAGTGTCGAACGATTTGTTCCACAAAAATGCTTGTATTTTCAGATAGTCGAAAAAAAATAAGTAGGCGAAAGCGTAATGCCATACCTGTCGGGTGCGGCTTACAGCCCGCCATACCGACGCGAATACGTTAATTTTAATAAAAAAATTAAACCATTGGTACCAGGATAATTTTTGCATAGCTAGTCATCGTCGAGTAGCCATTCACGAAAATACGGATGTGATGTTTTTTTTTTCGCCAAACGATTTGTACCAGTATTAAATTTGAATTTTTGGAAAGTATTTGAAAAAATATGACGGTTATTATTTTTCCCATACTTCTAGTAGGGGGAAAAGTGCTGCCATACTAGAAATCTGGGGGCACGGCAGTGCCCCCGCCAAGTCGAGCAAAAAAGCGGCACGGCCGTACTATCCTTTTCTCGGCCGTACTATCTTTTTCTCTTTATTACTTCATTGTGGATAAACCAACAAGCCTGAATTTTCAGTTGTTAAGCAAGCATTGTATAAACACGGTATATTTCAAATTTAATTCAATTTAAACCAATAGTTTAAGAACTTGTTAAAGTTTCTTAATTTTGTCACTGACTGACTGATCGGATCGGTCAGTCGATTACCAAAAGCCTAAGGCACTTCTAGCAGACATAGAACCTTCAAATTTAGAATATAACTAGCTGTTGCCCGCGACTTCGTCCGCGTAAACTTTAGTTATGTTTCTATATGAATTTCAAGGAGTCTCGTCGATTTCTCATGGATCGCATCATCAGATCACCACTTTTGTAATCATGTTACCGAAATCGGGCTTCACCTTATACAACAACAAAAAAATTTTGAAAATCGGTCCACAAATGGCATAGTTGTCCGAGAACAAATACAAAAAATAGTAAAATATATCATCCTCCTTTTCGGAAGTCGGTTAAAAAGTAGCCTAAGTTATTCCTTACTACATCAGCTATCTGCCAAAAAAAGTCCCGTCAAAATCGCTCCAGCCATTTCGGAGATCAGCCGGAACAAACAGACAGACAGACAGACATACAGACAAAAATTGTAAAAAATGTTGTTTTGGTGTATGTAGCGTATATACATTCATATTCATGTAGTAAAAGACGGTTCTTTCAATATTACAAACATACACTCCAATTTTATTTATATGTATAGGTTGATAAGAATTAATGCCATGAGTAAAATAAAGGCATTTAAATGTAGTCCAAAAACATTTCAAGATTTTTTAATAAAAAAATGGTTATTGTGCCTCACTCAACATAGATAGGTATAGTGTGTCGCGGACTTTTTTGTAGATATTTAAAAGATCTACAATTACTTAGAACATTTTATGGTTCTATCTTTTATAGTTTAGGCAGCGTACGCGAAAAAAGTAACATTTCTGGTTGATTTTTTACACCTTGCGTCCGAAAATCCCAAATATCTTATGGAACCCTATTTTTTTCCAAAATAAAATTTAGCCTATGTTCAGCAGAATTAATGTAGGATTCCAATGGTAAAAGAATCTTCCAAATCGGTCCAGTAGTTTCGGAGCCTATTCAAGACAAACAAACAAACAATCAAGTCTTTCCTCTTTATAATAGTAGTGTAGATTAGTGTTTAGTGTCTCAATCAAGGAAAAATTCAAATAATGTCTCAAGTTATTACGTAAGTTATTATCATATCAATATTAAAAAATCTTTTACGTTTTAAATAAATAGATCGACTTGGACATCGCATGAAAACACAATGTATCTTACAATTTATACTATAATTATTATATTATTACTTATTAGATTGTCTAGTCTGTTGCGCAGTGCGCTCCATGCGATTGATGCAGGCCCATAGTGCTGTGTGATGTTATATTTTAAACAATCTAATCATGCGATGTCCAAGTTGATCTATTTATTTAAAACGAAAAGATTTTTAATATTGATATGATAATAACTTACGTAATAACGATGCTTTTTTTATTAAAATTAACGTATTCGCGTCGGTATTAGCCGCACCCGACAAGTATGGCATTACGCTTTCGTCTAATTATTTACAAAGTTATTCACGAAGTTAGAGAAAGAAGAAGAAAACTGGACAGTAATTATGTAATATTTTTTGGATTTTCCCCTAATTAAGACACTAAACACTAGCTAGATATATCTCTCTACCGACGATAAACCGAAAATATTGATGGTACGGGTACAATATTATTCATAAACCGCAAATGTAACTTTGTAATCCTATATATTTGTATGGGATTACAAAGTTATTTACAAAGTTAGTGTATTTAGAAAACTGGACAGAAATTTTGAAATATTTGAATTTTTCCTTGATTGAGACACTAAACACAAATTATATTCTAAATTTGATGGTTCTATGTCTGCTAGAAGTGCTTTACGGCCGTTCCCAATATTTGATCTATCTCTGGTTTTGCCCTACTAGAGATAGGAATAGCTCACAATTGACATAAAATATATGTCCCTAATGTCTAATGTGAGCTATTCCTATCTCTAGTAGGGCAAAACCAGAGATAGATCAAATATTGGGAATGGCCGTTAGACTTTTGGTGATCGGTCAGTCAGTCAGTCAGTGACAAAATTAAGAAACTTTAACAAGTTACAGTTCTTAAACTACTGGTTTAAATTGAAATATACCTTGTTTATACAATGCTTGCTTAACAACTGAAAATTCAGGCTTGTTGGTTTATCCACAATGAAGTAATAAAGAGAAAAAGATAGTACGGCCGAGAAAAGGATAGTACGGCCGTGCCGCTTTTTTGCTCGACTTGGCGGGGGCACTGCCGTGCCCCCAGATACCTCTGTAGAACCGCCAGCCTGGTACAAATGACCAAGAATTTTGTGTCAGTATCTCCAGGCTTAACATGTTTTCCCATTATACGAGTCGTCTTTCAAGTTCGACTTCAGTACTTGCATACAATCAGTTTTAGATTTCAGCATTTGAATAGATGCGACTAGTAGCCAGTAGGTGTACCTAGTACCTACCACATAATATCTACTGTACTGTGAAAAATCTGCTTGATTTATTTATCATAGGTACTTTGCATTAAAAAAATGGTTCTATGTCAATATGCCCATTAAGCTATGATGAAGCTTGATCGCGTCACTAATCGCCGTTATTCCATTGTTCCATAAAGTGTTGTAAACATGCCGTTTGTTTGTGTCCAGGCTTGACACGTGTAGCGGACAGCCACCAGGGGCTAGAACTAGGCTAAGGCAGCACTGTGGCACGTGATACGAGGTAAGAATCGATTTTTCTCTAGGGCTACCAGTTAAGACGCTCCTGACTCAAAAAATCAAACATCGTCCTTCTCTCTTCACACTCACGCCCGTCTTTCATATGCCAGGTGAAAAAGGACGGCGCGGAATCATCGCCAAGTCAGTTTTACTTGTAAAAGACGAACTATAATGAGTTTGAAAAAAGTGTTTTGAGCAAATTTAGGTTTTATCAATGCTTTTTTAGATATTAAAAAAATATTAAATAAAAGACAGCAAACTTCGAAGATCCAAGCAAAAATGTGTCTAAAACAAGGTTTCTTGTAAAGTAATCGTGTTTTCGTCTTGAGCATTTAATCATGAACTGAAGTTACTTGTGTCAAAAAATCCGTTTTCTAGACCTTACAGATTTTGAGATCTAGGTTCAAGTAAGTAGTCAAGTTAGGGTCAGGTGCGCTCTTAACACGTTCGCTGCGAAGCAAGGCATTATAATATGCCTGGTTGATTGCTTTCTGTCTGTGCGCGCTTTTCAAATCGTGTCTTTTCGCTCGGTGCGGGCGCTGTAACTTGAGAAGTACTACGTGTACGACAGAGATAGTTTTATATCTAATACCCATTTTTAAAGCTTATGACGTTGAAAAAACGTTCTAAAAGTGTTAACTTTTTTAGCCTATTTGGAAATAAATATACACACTTTGATTTTTGATAACGATTAAAAAATGCACCAGGTTTTTTAAACTTAGTTCGCACTGAATTTGAAATTGAATAAGCTCAGTGTGAATACCAGGCCTTGATTTGTAGCCCTGGTAGCCGCACTGAGCGGGTGATGGGCGTGTGCGCCGCGGCTAGTGCTTTCGAATGCTTTGTTTGTTGTCGATTGTGCGCAAGCGTTTTCAGTTATTATATTTAAGTTTAAATCGCGTGGTAAATAAACTTGCGTGCAAAAAAATCGACCCACCTCTCTCCTTATGATTCAAACGGTAATAACTCAAGAAATAATTAGTATTAAATAAATGTTGGAATCATTTTAAAGGTAGTACAATAAGGATTTAATTATTGCTATAGTTATTGTAATTGTAAATTGTTTACTAATTCTACAGCCTTAAAACAAAAACCGGTCAGTTTGGCATAACATTTCAGTAGGCGATTAATGACATCTTTCTTGTAAAAAACACTAACAAATTGATTTCAATAGCCCATAGTGCCACCCATTACCCTAATTTAGGTTTCCATCCGGGTTTTCCTTGACCTTATCAAAGTTATGATGAACTCCTGAGCGATACCATGCCGATCTTCTTGTACAGCCACCTAGAGGTCCTTTTGAGTTCTCCCCATAGGTGCTCAATAGTATTAAGGTTACGACTCCTTGCTGGCCAGTCCAAACCCGAAATTTCGACGTCGGAGAGATATTGACGAACTTTCGCAGCAACGTGCGGTCGAGCATTGTTCTACATCAATATGAAACCTTCATCAACAAAACCAGCACATGGCACCGCATGTTGTCCTAGTACGCCCTGAATGTATCGATAGGTACTCAAAGTGCCAAGGCGTGGCCCGGTTACGAACTCAAGATTGGTTTATGCATCAAAAGAAATCTCGCCCCATACAGTCCCCGAACACCTACCAAATGGAAGCCTTTCGTCAATGCACGCCTGCGCAAATCATTCTCCTTATCAACGGTATGCTTTTCTGCGACCATCGTTACCATAAAGACTGATTTAGCTTTCATCAGAAAAGAGCACGACCCGCCATTGCTCCAATGAAAAATCAACATGAGAACGTGCGAAACTAAGCAGCGCTTGACTGTGTGCTGGGGCTAATTTTAGACCGTTAGCGAGTTTTTGTGAAGTCAAACAGCTGCCTGCAAGTCTTCGTCGTACAGTCTACTCAATTACTGTAACTCATCCGACTTCTCTTGGCCGTCGTTGCACTTGAACTGAAATGAGATGTCGATTCCGCAAGGACGTTGACACCTTAAAACGGTCATCACGTTCAAATGTAGCCCAATGTCTTCCTGAACATGGTCGCATGATAAAGTTTAGAGTCTCTAGAATACTTCGGTATACTCTTGTAACCGAAGTTCGACTTAAATTAAGACTTCTAGCCACAACTCGTTGTCTAAATTCAGCTCTTAGCAAAGCCCTTGCTTGAGAGGCTTTATTTGGAGTAATATCCATTTCGCCACAAAGAAATTACGTTTAAAATGGAGTTAAATGAACAATAAATCAATAAAAATCGAGACAAAACAAAAACAATAAGATTTGACCGATTTTTCATACAGAACAAAACCGTTCAATTAACGATTAAAAAACTAAGTGATGGGGGTGCTTAGTGATTTGTGTCGTTTGTAGTCAAGCATCTTGGAAATGAAAATGTAGAGTAAACGCACACATTCCCTATCATAATATTAACTCGCATTATTAATAAAAAGAAATAATAAATAACTATAACTTTTTAAGATATAGCGACTTGAATAGAAATGCGCGGGGTGGGTCGATTTTTTTGCACGCAAGTGTATTAGTGTTGTGAAATGACGTCAAATAATATTGTTTCTAGTAGTGACAAAGTCTTTGATATATTTCCCGCTAGACCTGTTATTAGGCCAAAAAAATAATCGAAAAGAAGAATGCAGCTCGAGAAAAGCATCAGTACAGCATTGAATCAGATTCTTCTTATCATTGTCCATACTAATATTATAAATGCGAAATTGTGTCTTCTTAATAAATTTTGCTGCAATTTGATTTGGAGATATGTACTCTGAATCCAGGGAAAGGACATATGATACTTTTCATCCTGGAAATATGTACGGTTTCCGTGCGATAAACTAATTTTGTCACAACAGAGTTGCGTGCGTCATCTAGTTTAAAAAAAATTGTCGATATGATGCATTTGTTTTACTGTCCCATCCCTATTATTATATCTTTGTAGTGTTTGAACAGGTTTGGTAAACCTGGTATCTTTTTTTTAAAAAGGCTTCAAGTTTCTATCCAATTCCCGGGCGAAGGTAGTTCCAAATAGGTCCACTAATGAACTTTATATACGCGAAATTTCATTCATTCAATCCAAGCATTGTTGATCCTGGGTTCATATTATGGCCATAAAAACCTCATTCGCATACGATGAAAACTTACTACCAGATCGAAAATACCTGGTATCGCATGGTATGCTAGGTACAAAAAATCAGCCTCGCAGTTAACGTGTTAAGGACGGAGAGAACTGTCAGCTGAATGTTTGGGCAAATTGATAATCGTCCAATTGCTTTTGGACTTATTTATAAGTTAAGGGACGGACATCGTTTTGGACAGAATATCTTCTTCTTAGCTCTTTCCCAATTTATGTAGGGTCGGTTTTCCTAGTAGGTACAAAAATATATAATTACATATAAAATAAATATGCATACTTACAGTCCGTATCGAATGTGGAATCCCTATCCTCGGTATAACTGCGACATCAGTAAACATGAATCGGCTCCTTAGATGTTTTACGAAATGTTTGTCCACGCGACTGACGCGGACCGCGGACGCGACGCCAAATCGTTTGCGATGCGGTGATTTATTAAGCTTTGACAAAGTGCTCGCACTTGCGAAGAATTTGTAAGTATCAAACTCTATGCGCGGGTGTTCGAGTGAAATATGAAAACTGTTTATAAAGTAAGTCAAAGTAGCTAATAACCTTACAGCAGATACTTGTGAAAACCATTTTGTGTAGTAACAAAAAGTATCCTACTCCCTACCCTTACGTACTCGAATGATAAAGCCGAGGGTCAAGATTGTCCAATGTCCCGAGCCCGTCACTTGTACAATACCCTCGCTAAAACGTGTTTAAGTGGCGGCAAGTGGAGGAAAATCAATTTTATTTTACTTCACGTTCTCATTCCTATTGCCCCCTTGCGAGAGCAATGCGATAGCAATTATTGCGCGATAACTGCTCCAAAATCGCAATTTCGTGTCACGTATCAGCCAAAACAATACGATTGCAATCGATCACTATTATACACAATTGTTTGTGACATTCATGACACCCAGCAATCGCTCGCGCGATTATTGCTAGTGGACGCTATACTGCTATTTTTACGTGATAAGTATGGAGGGTAGATGGAGGAGAACTATCTTATATGGGGGATATTTGAAAAAGTGTCCAGCTGTACGCAGTAAATAACAGTTGAAAAATCCTCCAAGAGTGGTGCTAGCTAGCAAAGGGTATGGAATGAATGTAGCCGTTGGTGACAAAATATAAATTGAAGTTAGCCGAATAGCCGAGTCACAGAATTACTGGGTTAATACTTGGTTAATACCAATATATTTTGAAAAATATAACCTAAAATAGCTGAAATAAAAGCTGCTAAATGATTTAAAATTTACCCTGTTGCTACTGTAGCGCCACCCTAATTTAACGCATTTTTTAATGAAATAAAGGGGCAAATGAGTAAACGGGTCACCTGATGGAAAGCAACTTTCGTCGCCCATGGACACTCGCAGCATCAGAAGAGCTGCAAGTGCGTTGCCGACCTTTTAAGAGGGAACAGGGTAATAGGGGAGGGTAAGGAAGGAAAAGGAAGGGAATAGGGGAGAGTAGAGAAGGGAAGGGAATAGGGGAGGGTAAGGAAGGGAATAGGGTAGGGGATTGGGCCTCCGGTAAACTCACTCACTCGGCGAAACACAGTGCAAGCGCTGTTTCACGCCGGTTTTCTGTGAGAACGTGGTATTTCTCCGGTCGAGCCGGCCCATTCGTGCCGAAGCATGGCTCTCCCACTTTTTACATACAGAGATAGTTCTCCTCCATCTACACTCCATAGTGATTAGGTAGTCGCATGATTACGTCCGCAATGTCAAACGCATACAAAATACGGACGGAACGCGACGGAATAGTGTGGTCATCGGTAATTTAAAATACATTGCGGGCCGCGTAATCATGCGGCATTTACGCCGCGTAACTTCGGCCTATAGTGTGTTTAGACACTTACGGTGTCAGTAGTAAGATGGAACAAGGGAAACCTTCAATAACAAACCCAAAATGCCCCACAGGTACATGATACTTCCTCAACGTAAATGCAACGTATTGCGCCGGAAAAATCTGGAATTATTTTCAATGTCAATCCTAATTACAAAATGATAACCTCCACAACATGTAAACAAACCGTATTCAGTCAGCGTGAATGCCACCAGCCGCGTACTACGGTGACAGCGCATTATTTACGTTTTTACATACGAATTACGAAACCTTCAAAGGACGTTTGAGTAATCATAGTCATTGCTCATGCAGCGACTCATGAACACGCTATGTCTTCATTAATTGTGATGTTTTTCAGTCATGGTCTCACTTTTTGTGATACTACACGAGTCACGACTCACGACTCACGACGTAGACAGTAGGTATAAAGAGGGCAGAGGCTTTAATTTTTCTTAACGACATGTGACTCCGCTCTACAAAAGACCTTTGAAGGAATGGATAACCGTGGCAGAAATATAATAAAATGTTTTTCATATCCCGTTAGTTGCCCAAGTGAAGTTTTTGCGGAAAGGTCAGGAATCAATCTCGAGTCACGGCGTTGTTTGTGAAGTTTTTGCTGCAGCCGTTTTCATCACGAGTGAACACAATGTAAACATTGCAGATTATATAAGTTGTTATTGCGAGCCCGTGAAGCAATGTAATAGCCTAGAACCTAACGTCTGTACGGAGTCTAGAGACCGCTGGTAAATAACTGAGTCTCGCTACTTTCTAAATTACGTAATTGTTTTGCGTTTGTTTTGAACGGTACCGTGTCATAATCACGAGAACGTGTTTACAAAGGACGCCGGAGCCGATGTAATAGCGATTGTAGTTTGGATACAAAAACCAGTGTTGAGTTTTGCCTGTGGTTTTGCAAGATTATCTGTAAGCCTTCCGTCGGCTTGTATTAGGGTCCCGCCTCTCAACTTTACGGGAGATCGCAGACGACAGACCTTTTGTGCGATCGAGACTGCGGCGTCCATACAGTCATGGCGCGTCCATGCCGACTGTATGGGCGCCGCAGACTCGATCGCACAAAAAGTCTGTCGTCTGCGATCTCCCTAAATTTAAAAGACTGTAATATGTTATATTATAGTAATCAGAGTTGGGTGTCGAAAGATCTATTAGGTCTTGTCAATTGTCATTGATCTGGTATCTTATTCGATAGATCTGCCAAATGCATCGCCGTCGATGATTGACGGAGAGTGGAGACGATTGCACGCTATGTTTACTTTAAATGTAAATTTTAAACATAGTTATCACTCGGAGACGAAGGGTGCCAAATAAACAGGTCCAATGTCCGAGTTAAGAAACGATGTTAGTCGTTAACTCGAATTTATCGAATTACTCGAAGACCTTTGAGCCTAAATGATGTCTTTTTATTGGAACTCCACGAGCGATCGTATAGCAGATGTTGGCCCTACGAGAGAAACACTTATCCTGTTACACAACAGGCCTGGCTTAGCTTGAGCTCGTGAACGCATGTGATAAAATAACGTTACAAACTTATGCCGCCACTCCGAATCGTTACGTTAGCCCGTCCTTTGTTCTGGAAATTTTGGAAGCCCTTTAACGCGAAACGAAATGTCGAAACGTTTCATCTACACATGTTTTATTGATGTTTACCTCTAACGACAATGTATCTACGTGCGCGTGGTCAGTAACTAGTTAACATTCACGCCGAAGTACGGCAGTACAAGTATGTTACGTGTAAATGGTGTCGACTGGCGATCCAGTGCGCCGCGTGCGTGGTATGCGTTGCGCAATGTGTTTTGACGGCGTACATTCGATGCTTCTTGCCACATACCCGAGGAATCTCGTTTATGCTATTGTAGCGACCATCTGGTATCTTTTGTATCTGTTATTAACCCATCAATCCCCAAGCGGCAGCCGGCAGCCGTATAACAATTGAAAATCTATCGTGTCTGTGATACCCACGATGGAGGTGGTAAGGATCCGGCTCTCTCGTTTCGTGGGTCGCGCAATTACCCGTTTGTTTTGGTCGGATTAGAATGTAGGTCACTACGACCTTCCGAGGCGGACCTACTGTACCTGCATGCTCGATCTGCATGATCGGTTATATGCTATGAATTCCGTTATGTTTACATTTCTTACGTAGAACGTTTCTTTACTTTTAAAATATGAACTGGCAACTTTGGAGGAATCTTGCGAAAACATCCTTTATTTAGGGCTTTACTGTATCATCACTTCGAAACATTTAGAAAAGTTATTACAGTCAGGTGACTTTTGCTTGGAACAACTATGCGGAGGTCCGCATAGTTGTTCCAAGCAACGATCTGTTCTGGTCTGGGGTCTTTCACCGCGCCGCATGTTTGCTCCTATTAGTACATATTTATTGTTTACGTTGAACGCATCAGTAAATACGATAGTGGCAATAAAATATACCTTAAAAGTAAAGTCAATAAATACTCGTCGGTTGTAAACAGTAAACAGGATGCAGTTGTGCCGCCAACCTTGTCTGAGACGGCCTTTTTGCAAAACAACTGCATTGCAACATCTAGCCGTCGGCTCTCTCTTTCTTGTCGCGATCCGAGAGTAACTCGCGGCTATTAATAAATAATTCACTGAAATGAGAACGAATATGATTAGGGTTACCAGATATTATGAGATTGAACTTAGAGAGGTATGGCATTCCAAGTCCTTATTGGGCACTAGGCATTTGTTCTGGAGAACTGATAATTATTGCTTTTTAAAGACTTCTTAACAAATGAGTAAAGTTTTTCTTCAGCTTTATTACAAACTTCTTCTTCCTTACATACTTATTTATTTTAAATTGAATGATTATAACTAATAAGACCTACTTACGTATTCGCAACTGATTCTTTTTATGTTGATATACACTGTTTGTTGAGAGAGGCCTATGTCTAGCAGTGGACGACTATAGGCTGATATGATGATGATGATGATACACTGTTTACTATATACCACGCTTAAGGAAAACCTCAAGATTTCCCAAGCTTTCGTAATTTAATCAGAAACCTAAAAACCCAGATCTTACAAATAAATTCCTCGAGAATGGTAGCCCTAAATACGATGCACTTTAGTGAAATCCGATAGCAGGTATGTGCAACTTATGAAAGTGAGCTGTTATTTTATTAGTGCTTACCCGTTTTAGAAATCATTTGTTTTGTTCTGAACCTAGTAGACGCGAAAGTTATTGCAATAATTATATAACTAGCATTATAATATTGTGTTGGGAAATGTTGCGGAAGATATTATGAATTATGATAGCAGATAGATGCATCTTCCTTCACCTGTCCCCATCCTTAATTATTAATTATAATTTTAATGATGTTTAATGATTTGTTATGTTTATGATAATAGTTTCACGTAAGTAGGCACATACTTGTTTCGATGTTTCGGTTACTTTCCTATGCAACAACCGCTGCAAGCTATTTAATGATACTTATATTTTGTTAAAACGAAATATTTGCTATCGCATTCAATAAGTTTATTTAAAGTAAACGTACGACAATAATGTGATTGACCTGTCCCACAATAATTTTTATTATGTCCCTAAAAGAGAGCTTCCTTGACAAAAATAAGGAATTCAGAAGTAGCCTTCGGCTAAATTGAACGCTCGAATGAGGATGTAGTCAGAGTTCGGCGTTAGTCATTTCTGTGCATCGTTACGTCATTTGAATCAAGCAGACCTGACCTTATCAGCAATTTGCAGACTTCCTCTAGTAATGGATAACTTTGAATGCATACAAACCTACCCCAAGCCTCGTCCCGTGCATTGATAACATACTTTGCTCGCTTTCCTTGTGTGAACTCCGATTTCACTACATTTATTTGGTCAACGGCTACACAAACAGTTTTGGTTACGAAGTACGAACTCTCTGACTAGAATAAAAGTAATTTGAATACATATTCAAATCTGTAACGTAGCGAGTGCAACCTTGGATCGAACGTAAATTTTACAGAAGACTCTGTTTCCTGGTTGTTATCTGAAGAACTGTAATGTTTGTCCGCGTAATAAACAGGTAATCGTTTTGTTTTGTTCTTACTTGTGTGTCAACAAATCATTAGATTGTGTTTGCTACTTTGTATTGCCGACTTGACCTTCCGATGTTGCTAGAGTGTTTTTAGATGTGCAGAAGTTTCCAGCATATCTAAAAGTGTAAACACTTTTTAGCAATCCCAAAGTTGGAGATATTAGATGGCGTTTGAAATCGGTTTAAATGGTTTAAAACGTACGGAATAAAAATATGTCAAAACAAAAAGGGAAATACATTCTGTCCTTACCGTTATCTTAGTTTAACAAAAATGTAGAATAATGATTTTAAAGAGGTGTAGAAATAATAGAAAAGGAAGAGAAGCAAAAGAAAAACTTATAATTTAATAGTCATTAATTATACCAACATTGCTAATTTCATACTGAAGGTATTGAATAGATTAAAATGTCCACGTCTCTGTTTGTATCTTCCTTCTGAAAACTGAAATTTTAATTCATAACAAATATTGCTATATTTGTGTTCAACGCAAAAAATCCTCGTTACTTCATGTAGTAATAATAATATTATTGCTTTGCAATTTTGATTACTTCAGCATTATTAGTCTAAGCGATAAGTTGAGAATGGCGAAATATAGAGATAAGGGTCATAAAAATACGTGCGATAGCTCATTAGATTCGGGAAGATGTCTAGAAAAATGTATCGGAAGCATGTATTAGCACACAAAAAATTGCAAAAGTAATAAGCAAATTAGGTTTCCCAAAAAAGGTAAGTATTACGTTTTTTGTTAAAATTTCCGAAACTATTAACATTTAAGAAGTTTAAAAAAAAAGATTCTTAAAGAGGAGGAAATTTCCATAAGAAAACTCCCAGCTCCCGGAATACTATCTCTAATCTTTATTACTTATTTATAATTCTAATTTGACGCTGAAAGTAAGCCTCCGCGCGGCATTTTAGGTAGCGCGCGCGGCTTCAAAACCGAGCACGTCACACTGATTATTTTTTTAAAGGTGTATTAATTTAAAAATTTCAAAAACTTATGGTGTATTCCAAACACTTCAAAGAATTTGCTCCCGTTGGAAATTTAACTTCAAGTTAATTTTTCAACAAATTAGACAAATGTGAACTAACGAAAATTTTTCGAACTTCCGTCCTCATTGTACTTTAAATAAAATCTTAAATAATTTTTTGAGAAGAGCCAGCGCGGCGTAAGGAACTCGCACTGGGCTAGTTTTTACCAAAAAAGTGGCAAAAATTATTCTTTTAAAAATGTAATATTATAACCCTTTGGTGGTCGAATTCGCAACGTTTCGGTATCACTAGTAAGTGGTATGCCTTGCGCCGTGTGCGGCCTAGATCCGTGTCGTGCATTGTTTTGTTGGCGGATGACGTCGGCGAACTCGTTAGTCGTTACTCAATTCAGGGAGGCCGTGGCAAGGCCGCCGTCACGTTGTGACTTGTGGCATGCGACCGTTTCCTCGGTACACGATGGAATGCGTGCCTTTCTATGGCTTCCACGATTGTTCTAGTAATCTGCTCATGTTTTTGCGTCTGAATGCTTGTCAGGGAAAGTTATTTTAGCGTTGGTAAATATTGTGCAATGTTTTGCAAGTGTTGCATCGCTCGCTCTAGTCTCTACGTTCGTTAGCTTTGTACTAAGTATATTTGAAGAGCATTTTTTTTCTATAACTAGATAGAGAGTTAAAATAGTTGTTTTATAATTTCATTCTCTTTTGTAGCTTTATTATTAAGGCAGTCTGTTTGTATGCAACCTTCGCTTAATAACTCGTGAACTTAACTACCTATATACGTAATTACGTAGTTAAGTCCGTTATTCGTGAGCAAATTTTAATGTTAATGTAGTAAACTTAAAGTTTATGATCCATATTTTAGGCATTATTAGTGCCCAGAGACCTGAGAGCGGCATTAAAATTAAACAATAAGGAACATAATATAAACTCTGGAACACTAAAGATAATACTTAAATGTTATGACGAAATTAAGTGTCATTAATGTTGATTGCTATTATATCCGGGTTTCTTCTACTTTTTCATGAAATCTAATACTAGGTTCAGTTAATTTTATCTCTGAAAGCATCTCTGGAGTCTGGACCTTCAAGCTGACGACATAGAGATCGCTTTGATAGAAGCGAGATTTCAACTTTGTATGGTCTCATTTGACATGAGTCATGAACTCATGACAGAGTAAAAATCCGATTGACAATAATCTACGAATTATTAAAAAAACTATTGACAATGCTATGGTATCAGCATTCAGCACGCAATTAACTGCAATTCACGTCGAGTGTCGACCGTCTACTACGCCGCGGCCGCGTTTTGAAATCATGTCACAAGACTCCTATTTATTAGCGTAATTTCACGAGGTTGTCGTGTGTCGCCGATACCACCCGATACTAATGTACGATACATCGTAGCATCCATTGAGCGGAGTGAAAGCGACCGTACCGCGAAGCGCGCACATGATTTTCAATGGAACGTAATAGCTTATTCTTTTTCCCATCGAGTCGACTGTACCTGGCCTGCACGCCGCGCCGCTCGCGGCTAAGTGGGTGAAGGCCGCGAATGCATTTTTCATCGTACCGACTCGTTCGTGTGCTTAGCTATTTTATTCGACCTAGTATCGCAGTTGCACTCGCGAGCCCCGAAGGTTAGCCTAACGAAATCGGCACGTTTTTTGCTTTCCGCGAGTAGAAAGCACATAAGATAGCGAGGTCGGACAGGCAGAAAATAATAGTTTATCGATTGGGTTACAAGAACCGAAAGCACGAGTCACGGCGGGGCCGAGCTGATATGGGGTGGCGGCGGGAGCCGCTCGCTCGAAGGTCTGCGGCTGCGTTTTAAAATTTAGGTCACTCGTAGTACTCTAGACCCCGGTGTAAATTATATATAGAAGGTGAAAGATACTACGTTTACAATTTTGCTACACGTAATTGGCCTCGCTGTTCTTTGTGATGTTTGTTTTTAGCGCGACGCGACCGGCGACTTTAGAAAGTCGTTATGTGCGACCAAAATCTTTCTTATCTGGGCTTGATCTGTAGTTTAGGCTAAAACGGAAGGAACAATTAAATCTTGAGTGCTTTGTTATAAAATTAGATTTAATTATAATCTAATAGATATTAAAGTATTTACAAATAAGTCTGTCTGGCCTTTTCCAAGAGGTGCTTCAATACGTGTTGCAAATCACAACACGACTGATAAACTGTAAGTAGGTAAAGGATAATACGTGAGCCGTCTTTCAGAGTTCAGCTAATACCAGCTAGGGTTGGTATTTGTTAGATTTGTCTCCCTTTTTCAGGAAATTGTTATTAATTGTACGAACATACCAACAATTACCTTATCTTTAACTAAACATGAGACTATGGACATTGGACATGTTTAAGCTTGTCATTGTGAAAATTATTAAGGGAATATTATTGGTTATAATCATACTCTCCCCGTATAAAACTTGGTAGTATAATGGTTATTAATACTTATTGGTATAGGTACTTAACTATCCATTTATATTGCATCTTACCATCTTGTAGACTTTCAAGGTTTTGCGCAGCTGCTGTAAGCTTTGACGCATGACGGCATGAAATCCACATAGTGTTGATATTATATTATTATACAGTATAATCCGGCGCATCTATTAGGTGTCGCTTTGTCATCGGCGCTGTTGGGCACAGCGGGCGATGACGCGTCGCGGTGCGGCGACATGATTCACGCAGGGCTGCCATCAGGGCCAGATTTATGTTTTTTTACTAGATGATGCCCGCAATTCCGTTGCGCCAAAAATCGTTTATCGCGCGGGAACCGTACATTTTTCTGGGACAAAAAGTTATCTTCATACCAAATTTCAGCAAAATCGGTTCAGCGGTTTAGGCTTGAAGAGGTAACAAGTAGACAGACAGACGAACAGACAGACACACTTTCGCATTTATAATAAGTATTAGGAAGTACGGAGGTATGGATGAGTATAGGCCACTTTAATTTAAACTTTATGTATGAACTCTGCCGCCATCCTAGGACGCTGCCGCTTCCCTAGGACGCCATGGGAAGCTGCCGCTCATAGGCCATGGCCTACACTGCCTATACATAAATGCAGGGCTGGCTACCATCCAGCATTCTTCTGCCTGCTTACACTCGAAGCAAAGGAGAATCGAATCAACTCCATCTCATCATCATCCCAGCTATTACACTAGTGCCCGATTTGTGAGTAATCAAAATCGAGAAGTTGATCGTTGTGTCATTGCTAAGTCGATTTTGATTCGAGTTGCTGCAGCAGTATGGACGGCGATTGAAGCCATTTGAAGCTAAAGAGAAATCGGGTAAGACTCGTAATCAAAATCGAATCAGAGTGCTTTGTAAAATGCATTCGCCAGTTTTGATCAAGGTTAGATGGGATATTGTCACATGACATAACGCATCGCTAAGTGTCATAGCGTTTGCGATGCGTCGAAAGTCGAAACCCATACATTTTTGACATTAAACTTCACTATTGAAATTTGCGGATGCATTTTGACCATGTGGCCAGTTTCGGAAATAAGGCTTGTAACCAATACGGTATGGCTCCTAGTCGTGTTTTAACTGGGAATATCTAGCTAGCGCCAGCCCTGCGCCCGACGCGATGCGCTTCGCTATCGAAATTATGCGAATCCATTTTGACTATGTGGCCAGTTTCGAAAAAAGGCTATAGACTTGTAATCAATACGGTAAGGCCCCTACTCGCATATCTAGCTAGTGCCAGCCCTGCGCCCGATGCGATGCGCTCGCCCTCAGACGCGGGAATGTAGGTCACCCATCATGATGGTTTGTTTGGGTCCTCCCAAATTAGTCGGCTAATAATATATCAACCTTTGCTTTTAAATTGTGACGGTTTTGCGGTCCCCGGCCGGCGCTGCACGCGCTGCGGTAACGTGACGCGTAGTTACTGCACAAAATAACTGACGGTTATTTTTGAATGTATGGCACTTCGGTGTTTAGGTGTGGGTTATAATTAGTGACATTTTAGTCGCGCTTAACTAATTGTCAGGGGTTAGAAACGAACGATATCTGCAATATAGAGATCTAAATATTGTCATGCGTTTATATTATATAAGTAGATGCTAATGTGTCAATCTTGATTAAAGGCAACAAATATCTTTGAGTCAGTGCTTGCTTTGCACCTAGTCTAAACTCTGTCATTGTTACTCAAGTATAGAAGTTTCAGTATAAATCCAGAAGTACCTGTCTAATAATTATTCTAAACAGTGTCATTAAACGAAAAAGGTTTTACTAACAAAGTAACCTCTGACTTTATATCTTTTTAAAGACGTGCATAAAGTTTAAGTATCAGAATTCACAACCTGATTGTCTGCAACTTTATTTATAACGTATTTTATTATGGACACGAACATAAAATAACGTACAGTCGGCGACGCTCCCAGTGCACTACATTTCGACCTTATTGCTTAGGATGTAGAGTTCAAAAGTAGTGTTTCCCCAGGTGTTCGCGACCGTACATCCGCTTGTAATAATTGCTTCATTAAAGTATGCTTTAAACATAATACCTGTCGTCTTGTTGCCAGTTGCCACTGTAAATATTATTCATGTTACAGTGATTCGGCTGAATAAAGTGCGAGCATTTTTCATATTGCGGCTCCTAGACTGAGAAGGCCAATGACTGCTGGGGCCACCTTACTTCATTTTGACTATAGTGGTCCAAAATCCAGTATTTTGTCAAGCATCGGTCAGTTTACATGAAGTTTTAATAGTTACTGATACTGCAGTATCCGATACCAACCTCCGTCTCCTATGACCTGTAATTAACACAAAGTAAGTTTCCTCCCAACACTTGAAATTGGACCGCGACTTTGTAACCTGAAATCCGCTTTACTGTGTGTTGTGACCTAGAATAGAATACTTGGATTAAAAGTTGTGTTTAACCCCTGAAGTGAGGCATCACCTCATGCCAGGAAACACGTACCATGTTTTTAAATTCGCAAGTATTTCATTGGCTAAATGCAACCTGAATACTGACACACAATAACGGTCTCGTCTGAAGCAGGTGTCTCTCATATTTACCTAACAATTACCTACGATGGGAAGTTTTTGAATAATACCTACATCAAACGGTATCATCAGCCGACCTAATAGCTGGCGGCGCTTGTTGATATTTTTGTAATTTTAATGGCCGACTGACGGGTGCGTTCCGTTTGGCGGTAAGAATGCTAAGGTGCCGGTGGTGCGGAGTGAGGAGCATTAGTTACTCGTTAAATGACATAATGCCGGCTGGGTCGTGGGGGGAGGGGAGAGGGGGGTATAGAAATGGGTCAGTTGAACGCGGCGGAAGTACCTCGGTTTGTTTGGGTCCCCTGTATCGATTCACCGACCGATGCCAAATTGCGCACGCAGCGCTTGTGCCATTGCAGTATAATGCAATTTTTAATGGCCCCCGGTTGTTCCAATTTTGAAATTCCAGCGGATTGGACGTTTATTGATTTACTGAGGTTGCGAATTTTGGTGCAGTCTAGCATTAGTGACGATTTGGCGGGTTTAAGAAGATGGAGTTCTTTCAGTACAGAAATATATTATAGAAAGGGACATGCACAATGGATTGTTCAATATACACAGACTGAAAGACAGATTTACGATTCAAATTTGTCATTGAATTATATTTAATTGCTAGTTATGAATGGTTAGTCAATGGAGTATTACCGTATTTGGCGCGGCCGGAAAGCACATGAATGAGATGCAGAGCCAAGATTTATTATATTATGTAATATGTGTACATATTCTAGTCCATCATATGACTAACGAGGCTGCCAATATTGAAGCTATAGTAGCTACATAATAATTATGAGCACGTTTAAATAAAACTTCCTGAGATAATTCTACTAATTTAATGATCAAATCCGCTTTTTTAAATGAGTCAACGCATGACGCATAATATGCACTTCCCTTTTACCTACCCTCTTGCACATTGCAAGAACCGGCAATTTGAGATTTTATCGCGAGCGAGCGAGCCGTGACGTCACAATTGTCAGACTGGATTACGTTCGCCGTCGGCCATATATTAGGCGGACAGACGAGACAAAACAAGGCTCCAGGGGCCCGATTCTAGTGTCTTCTATATAATATATATATCGCTTCGATTGCAGGCTATCTCACGCGAATACAAGCTGTCTTCTGCGCGAGTGACAGCCAGCGATAGAAGCGACGTTCGGCGTATAAGAATCGTGCCCCAGTTTAAATTATGCTCGTCCCAGGATCTCGAATGGTTTACGGGCTTAACAGTTTTAAACGGAGACGGGCCGGGTCTTACATACGACCGGCCCGGATTACCGGCTGACGGACTAATTAGACCTGACGGACGACAACCCGGTTGAGATTTCCCACTTTACTGTAATTAGGGGCGCCGTGTGATGTATCCGACTGTCGACTGAGGGTTGAAACTTAAAAGGTTAAATTACGTTTATACTATAATATATACTAGATTTTGCCCGTAATTTCTGTGCGCTGTGTTTCGTTTATCAGTTATCAGTTATCACTTATTACACAGAAACCGAAATTGTTCCGATTTTTTTCCGCTTAATGTTCTGTTCTTTTAACTCAGAAAAACCAAATTTCATCCCAACTGGTCCGGTGGATAGCATGCAGACCGACGACACTTTCGTATTTATAATATTAGTACTTATATGCACAGTGAGTTTCAAATAATAATGAAGTTAAACAATAATTATGTTAAAAATGTGCTACGAGCATTTGCTACGGGCCGCGTAGAGGCTCGTAGCAAATGCGTGAGGCGCCAGATTAAACTTTATTTAAGTTTAATTTATATAATGATTTACAATAAAAAGTGCATTTGAAGTCCAAATATTCATGAAATTCAGTGTTTTGTTTAGTTTTTAAACTATATTATAATTAAATAAAATCCCACCAAAACATTAAATGTAAAAAGGAGCCAAGCAAAACGTTGCATAGCCATGCAATATATCTATCGTAAAAAGTTTTCAGATCACATTCAAGCCAAGCCTTCAACTTATTTTGTAATTTAAATCAACATTCAGTGAATTTATTATAACTATTGATAAATTCACTGAATGTTGATTTAAATTACAAAATAAGTTAAAGGCTTGGCTTGAATGTGATCTGAAAACATTTTTACGATAGATATATTGCATGGCTATGCAACATTTTGCTTGGCTCCTTTTTACATTTAATGTTTTGGTGGGATTTCATTTCTTTTTTTAAGGTTTCTTTTCTTTTTAGGTCACGTTAAAACTTTTCTGTACTTCGCTTAGCACGAATTCTCAATCTCTAGGAATATATTCTAGGTCGTAAAATTAATTGATAATAACAGGTAGGTACTTCGACAAAGTACAAATTCTATGACGATAGTCCAACAACTTTTGAACTTTCAGGGGGTTATTCGTGCACCGATGTTACTTTCGATTGAGTATTACGACCTATCCCGGATTTTTTTAAACCATAATAATTATACTCCGCAAACAAGCGATACCGCCATATAAAGGGAGTTACACCATCTATCGAGCGAGTATGGAGTGTACATCGTAATTCGCAGTTCTGATTTCATTTATATTTTAATCGAATATAATTATTATAGTTTCATTGTTAACTTTGTTAACACTATTTTTCCTTTTGTACGTAAAATAATTATTATGAAGTCGTAACTCATTTTTAATGTTCTTGCAAAGCCACAAACATAAAAATCTTTTCTTTTATTTAATAAAGTTATATTATACTTTTCAGTTTTTAGGTTTCCTTGCCCAAAGGATGAAAACGGGAGCCTATTCCTAATGAGTCAAGAGTCGCTGTCTGTCTGTCGTCCGTCCGTGTGTCACGAGGCTAGATCTCGAGAACCGCAATAGCTAGATAATTTTTTACAAATTATGTACTTTTGTTGTCGCTATAAAAGCTAATAGTCCAACTAAAATAAAATAAATGATTAATCGGGGGTCTCATACAACAAACACGTTTTTTTGACCTTTTTTGCTCTATATCCATAATGGGAAAAGAAAGGTTTTTGAAAATTTCAGAAAATACTTAATTGTATTTCAACTTTAATAATAAGTAATAAAAAGTACATAAACTTGTGATTTAAGGGGGGCTCCCATACAAATTTACGGTACGGAACCCTATGTACGCCAGTCCGACTCGCACTTGGCCAGTTTCATAATTTTTCCTTTCATTGTGGATAACGACCTACCTTGTTGCCAAATTTCAAGGTTCTAAATCTGCTAGAAGTACCTTAGAATTTTGATGATCTGTCAGTCAGTGAGTAACAAAATGTAGTAACTTTGATCATCCGTAACTATTAAACTATTTATCGAAATGTTATGTAATTTGGAGGTTAAGCTAATTTTATTACCTGCTCCTAGTCACCGAAATTCTAAATCCCTAGCTTTGTTAACATCGAAGATAAAGGGGGTGTGAAAAAGCCGCGAACCGCTTCGAGAAAAGTATGCTACGGCCGTGCCTTTGCTAAAAAGCTTGGCTGGAGCACTGCCGTGCCAGATGGAAAGTAATGTACCAAACTCGACTGAGATTGTGGCCACTCTTATAAAGGGCAAACCAAAAGAGCCATCAAAGGTTTATGTTAAGGTTTAGGTTCCCCCACTAATGTGGGGGAAGCGATACGAAATTCACTGGGTCACCTAGTTAGTGAAAAAAAATATAGAACAAACACTGTGTTTGTATATTTTGCTCGTATTAATTACTGTAACGTTAATAGTCCTCGAAAACTAATAATAACAGTGTTAATTAAATTGTGTACGAGACGAAGCCAAAGCAAAGCTATATTTATATAGCAATTAATACCTAGACGACGACGCAGGTAGCGTCTGTCGTAGGCGCCGTGGTGCGAGGCGAGGTTTTACCAGTGTTACCAACATTCAAAAGTAAAACGTAACTTATATGTAGGGATTTTTAACCCCTAAATATAAGTTACGTTTTCTTTTTTTTTAGTTTTAACGCGGCAGTTAGCATTTATTGTTTACTGTACATCTGGATCCGTACTAAAATTTATGTCAATTATAACAAACGCTTAATGACAAAAATATCAGATGCCAAAACCCTCTAATAATTCCCTAAAACGAGAACGCTAAAAATCTCATCATTCTTAGTTTTCGTTTAAACTTAGGTTTATCCTTAAGTTGAACACTGTTGTATGCGGGGAACTAGGCCACGGCTACTAGTTGTTAATAAATGCAGTATTTTTGCTTCTCTCCTATTTTAGAGTTTCATTTATTCATTGAGAATGAATATTACAATGACATTTGTGTCAAGGTTAGAACTTAGTGACTTAGAAACTACAGAGCTGCAAGGATGGCGCGCAAATGACGATGTTATGGGCCTGTATTTAAAGTCAGTACTCAAGAATCAAGATGCATCTCGGTCTCAAGACACGGTTAAGGCTCTGTGATTGGTTGGCTGTCAAAATTTGGACCAACCACAGAGCCGAACCGCGTCTCGAGAGAAGATGCGAATCTTAAGTACTGACCAAAAATATGGGCCATGGAGTGTGGATGGACACAGCTGTCACTCTAAAACCAGTGACAATTCATAATTCGAATTTCGATCACTACTAAGGCTAACGTGCTTATGTGACGTATGCAATCGGATGTACGAATACGGTAAACGAATTACCGTATTCGGAGTTCGGACATCCGATTGATTGCATAGAATCAGTAGAAAATACATTATCTGACGCACACGTCCGCCTTCTTCGGAACGGAACGTTTCGAGTACAAGCTGGCGCGTTCGCGAGTGGAGAAAAACGAACGTTTGCGCTAGTCTCACGGAATTCCAAATCGAAGTTCCACATTACGATATCGAATACGGCAAACATGTGTATGCGGGCCGCCTTAAGTGATTCTTGGATGACATTGACAACCACACAACCTGTGTTGAAGCAGTTACTTTTTACACTTTGGTCACCACCATTTATGAAGTTCTTTTAAGATTTATGATTGTATTACGTCATCATGCATGTGAATCTAAATATAATATATAACTCAAAGGAGACTGACTGACATGGTGATCTATCAACGCACAGCCCAAACCACTGGACCGATCGGGCTGGGCATGCAGGTAGATGATATGACGTAAGCATCCGCTAAGAAAGGATTTTGATCAATTCCACCTCCAAAGGGTTAAAATAGGGGATGAAAGTTTGTATATAATAATACTTCTTAACGCGAGCGAAGCCGGGGGCAAAAGCTCGTATAATATATAACTCAAAGGTGACTGACTGACTGACTGACATATTGAACTATCAACGCACAGCCCAAACCTCTGGACGAATCGGGCTGAAATTTGGCATGCAGGTAGATGTATGGCGTAGGCATCCGCTAAGAAAGGATTTTGATCAATACCAAAGCGATAAAATAGGGGGTGAAAGTTTGTATGAAACTTTGTCAATTTTAAACCGACCTGACACTTTGCATCCATAAAGCTTATGACGTAGGCATCCTCTAATTATTATTTTTAACAAAGAATAAAACCGACTTCCAAGGTAAAAACAATAATAACATCCATATTATATGAACTAAAAAGTATTACTTAAATAATTTTTCCTATCTAATAGTGCCTTTTTCCTAATTCGGCTAAAAATCAACTATTTCTGTACTCAATCTTCATCATTTTGAAGACTAACTATAACATTGAAAGAATTTTTCAAATCGAACCAGTAGTTCCTGAGATTAGCGCGTTCAAACAAACAAACAAACTCTTCCGCTCTATAATATTCAGTTTAGATATATTATAATATATTTATTCGTATTTTCTCATGAGGAATAACATAAACAACGCAAGTTTCCCTAGATAACGAATGTTGACTGGTCGTTGTGCGTGCAAAACTGTCTGATTTATAGAGGGCGCTTATCTCGCATGAGATAAATCTCACATGAGATATATCTCACATGAGATTTATCTCATAAGAGATTTATCACGCATCTCCTCTGGAGGAATTAAACCCGGGGCACAATAGACATAACGACCAGTAGTTCGACTGCAAAGAAACGGACAGGTTTCAATATCTGTCAAATTCGTCGGGTTTCACTAGGATTATGAACGGAATGTGCCTCGCGCTGGCTGATATAATTTATTTTTAAATATTTAAAATAAAGATTTCAAAATTGGATTCTGACAATTTTAATCGCATGTGCCAAAAGACAAACAACAATACGACCAAAGAGGAACACGTCCATCGAATATGTCATATTTTTAAATTCGTAGGTAACAAGTTAACAACCCTAGCGAGGATTTTCGTCATAATACGTCAAATTTAAAAATTTCAACATCAGTTCTAAGTCGGCATACTCTATCATTCTGTCTACTCTGCCCGGGGTAGGGACAAAAACTGACGTATCCCTCATTACATTGGGCATGGTAGGATTAGGAAAGTTTGAATTTGGAATTGTTTTGATAGTTCGAGCAGGTTCGAGGAATGAGGATGCGACTTTAAATTACTTGGCTAATATGCAATAAAAATAATAATAATGTTTAATAATAATAATAATGAAAGACAATGTTTTATTGATTTTAAATTAAGAATTCAACAAGCGACAACAGACACACATTTTCGAGTTCTATAGAATCGTCTAATAAAAATTTATAAAATTATCGATTTTATAAATTTTTTATTCATTCGTAGCGGATTTTCAGCCTTTAAAGAGCAAAGTACAAGGTTTTTATGTAATCACGAGTTTTGTGTGAAATTTAGGACGAGTGACGTATAGAACTGAGATGTTGCTAATAGATTCACGTCCTAGAATCTATATTATCTGCTCACGTTACTACGACAATTGTTTGCTTAACTAACTATCGACTACGTAGATATACGTACAGTCAGACAAAGCTTCATTTTTGTAAAGCCCAATAAAAATAATATGAAAAGTTAGATTGGTGGCTCGCTTGGAAGTTGCATGAATATTGAAAATAATTTGCTTATTTTTCCATCTAAACAAACTACTTAAATAAAATTCAGATTGTAATACATATTCTGTTTTACTAGCGATCGCCCAAAGGTCGAAATTCGACCTCAAATAAAAAATTAAATTAAGTATAAGTTTCTAACGCTTTTCTATTGACTAAAGATCGCCCAATGGTCGAAATTCGACTTTAAATTCAACGATATTAGGACTACTACCTATATTTTGTAAAAAATATTGACTTTATAATTTTTTTTCAACTCTTGTCTCTGGGACTTAGCTGATCTCAGACTGGCCGTGTAAGCATTGTCTAATAGTATCTTAGATTCAATAAAAAAAACTGTAATCCATTTTCAATTTGTCAATTTGTTGTCAACAGACTTCAACCATAAATAAAAGAGTATAATTCGTATGTATAGGCCTGTCACTCAAAAATCTGTCATTTCTCATGTGTGTGTGTTGTAGTGTGTGTAATGTTTTATTTGTTAAAAAATGTATGATAAAAGCATAATTACAAAATAATATTAGTCCGAGTTTTCCGCTCGCGTATTAATATATTATATAATATAGATGTGCCACTCGATGCCAGATAATGGCAGTTTAAATCATACTTTGTAAGGTTTTTAGTTAGAGTTTTATTTAATAGCATTTTTGATTATCTATCGTCAAAATCTTATATCTTTAAACGAGCAATTCTTGTATATATATATATATATATATATATATATATATATATATATATATATATATATATATATATATATATATATATATATATATATATATATATATATATATAATTATATATATAATTGGAATCTCGGAATCGGCTCCAACGATTTTCATGAAATTTAGTATATAGGGGGTTTCGAGGGCGATAAATCGATCTAGCTAGGAATCATTTATAGAAAATGTCATTTTATTCGTGTTTTATCGAATACCGAGCAAAGCTCGGTCAAATAGCTAGTGTTAATAAACCAACTCGCTGTTGTAAAGACAAAGTCCTGTAAAAAAAACCCACAAAGTATTAGTTTGCCATTCGTACATAATGCGAAGACTAAAATATAGTTTTAATTAAGTAATTAAAGTTACTACTTAATAATAATAAATAGTTTCAAAAACTTAAATAACACCCTTTTTTTCAAAAATATATATAAATTATACAAAGTTTCGAATTACTTAGACTACTGGAAATAGGTAAAAATCGTGCTCAAAGATTCCGTTAAATACAATATACGTACAGCCCAATCTAATAAAACCGTGTTAAAAAGTAGTCCACAGAATCTCCTACCGACTGTACCTGCTCACGGTGTATTGTCTGGTTTGATATAAACTAGGTCAGTTATAAATTAATGAGACGCGGGAAAATTTTCAAGTTTCACACATTACCAAGGTGACATGAAAAAAATACGTTACGCAACGCAGATTAACGAACTACGTCACGTAGTCCGTACTTTGTACAATGTACGTGAAGGAAAATGTATGCTGTTTTTATGATATATGCTTACGAGTAGAAAAATAAAAACGCTGTGTGATAAAACAAGCTATAAATATAAGGTAGAGATGGTTGATAGATCAACGCACATGCTTAAGAGCTAGTAACTTAAAATTTCTCACGTGGTTCCTCTAATGATGCAGATACTAATCTACAAGAATTTTTCACAATTCATCCCCTAAGAAGGGTGAAATAAGTGTTAAAAGTACGATGCAGGTACTAATATAGAGGAATTTTTCAAAATTCGTCCCCTAAGAAGAAAACAAGTGATCAAAGTACGATGTAGATACTAATCTTGAAGAATTTTTTAAAATTCATCCCCTATGAAGGATGAAATAGGAGATCAAAGTTTTTTTGATACACAATTATTAATTTGCGACAATGAATGAACTTTCTGATCAGCGGGGCTAAAATGGTCACATTTAGCAATTCGCCAATGACTATTAACAATGTCGGATGTGCAAAATCGTCATTTTTGATTTATTTCATAAAATAAATCCTTATAACCAAGGCTATCATGAGCTGAAAAGAAAAAATCTATATTATGCGTAGTTTCTGAAATAGCCACATTAAAAATGACGTATATTACTAAGATAGCCCGCTAACAATGTCGGATAGTCACTACCTACGTTATTAACGGAACGCGGAAGCGAGTAAGAGCGCACGATGTGCCACATCCGACTATGTTAACGGAGGGAATGGACGTCGCGCTGTCACTTGTTTTTTTGCTACCGTAGTTATATTTTTTTACTTTTCGACGCCATTTTCAATGTCTAGAAGATCAGCACGGCCAATTAAAACTTGGTAATCAACGAAATGAAGAAAAATATAGTAAAAGGCAAATAATGCTGATGGTAATATTATGTCCAAAGCTAACGCTAGTGCGGAAAATGGTATTTTCTATTCTTTATAATATTTTTAACAGTATAGCTTATGTTTTATTGCTTTAGATTTGATTATGAGATAAATTCTTAACTTCATCAACATTAATTTATCGTAGGTAACTTAAAATTGTAGGATGTACCACATCCAACGTTCTTAACCGGTTTTTCCAATGTGTAAAATGTCGGTAGTACCACATACGACAATTTTAATCGGTTTTATAAATGGTTAAATTGTCTGTAGTGCCACTTCCGACATTGTTATGTGGATTTACAAATTGGTAAAATGTCGGTAGAACTAAATCATAATAATTTCATTTACTTTTCTTATTAATTAAATGGCGCTTGTAGTTTGTACCATATCTGTCGTTGCTTACCGACTTTTAAGAAATTTCAGAAGGCTTTAAAATGTGTAATTTTTGTGCGAAAATTAGGTTTTTGTTGGCACATGTCATACATAATGAATTAATATAATTTTTTATTTATTAATCGTATTTTTCATGGTTTTGCGATTTGGCATTTTGCTATTAAGCAGGCAGGCAACAAACATAAAGATTTACTCAAATTATGTAAAAGTGATATAATTCCCAAAAATAATATCTAAAATGCTATTTAAAATACTATAATAGATCAGAGAAAATCTCGGATGAAGAAGACTGCTTTTGAATAATTAATCTAATAAATAATAATCTCAATTTTTCATGTAAACAAAGGCTGTGGTGGTACGTAAGTGTCCGAAAATGTAGAAATTTTTAAGAACTACTTGACTCCGCGAACTTCGTTTCATGGGCCTGCAAAACAGTCAGTCCTTCGTCAGTACTTTCTGTATTCCCCACACATTTAGGCACTATCATCTCTCCAGCATATTTGGAAGATCTAGATGAGATCGATAGCCGGTCGTTCGACTTGCAAATATAACATTTTCCATTACACATTCGGCGTCGGCGCGGGCGCCTTATTTGTCCTTACTTCTAAAATATTTGGCCCATGGTAATAATTTAAAGGACAATTCTGTTTTTCACATAATTCCAATTAATATTTTGATATTTATGTAGGTAAGGATTAATAACGAATATCCAAAAAAAGTCACGCTAGAAGGAGATGATTTGAAGTAAATTTTTTAATGAAAGTAATGGTTATTATTCGTTAACCATAAAAGATAGACATAAGCTGCCCTGGGCTTTTTTGTAGATAATGATGAGTACTATAAACATGTACAGCATTATTTTGATGTATCATCAGTATTTTTCGTAGCGGAAGCGAAATAATGAAATTTTTGGCAAACTTTTACCACTTTGGGTTATATTTTTGCAATTTTCGGTAGGATCCCTAATATTTTTCAGAATGATACATAGTCTGTGTTCTTTGCAAATGATGTAGCTTTCCAAAAGTAAAAGAATTTTTAAAATTAGTTCAGTAGTTATTAAGCCCATTCAATACAAACAAACATACGAATAAAACAGACTTTTCCTCTTTATAATTAATATATATATACAGGGTGTACCAAAAATAAGTGATAATACTTTAGGGTGTGTACGTGTTCCTTGTAGAGAGTTCACTGTGAAAGTAGCAGCGCTGAAAGACCAAAAAATTTTTTCACTTTTGTATGGGGAAACTCGTGACGCTCGGGCCCTTGCCCATACAAAAGTAAAAAAAAAAATTTCGTCTTTCAGAGCTGCCACTTTCACAGTGAACTCTCTACAAGGAACACGTACACACCCTAAAGTATTATCACTTATTTTTGTTACACACTGTATATATTTATTTTTTTATTTTGTTTAGTTAATTTAAGTTATGTTATCAAAAAGTCAACAAAATAGTGTTGGTAATAGTTTTTAATTTCAATGTTTTAAGTAAGTTTTCATTTCGGATGAAAATTTATTTTCCGAATTATTTAAATCATAAGAAATGTTTTGTATTTTCATACGTACATTGTTTTTACGTTTTATTTGACAGAAGTCCATAAAAATATTTTTTTTCTTTAAATTGTTGTCGTTTTTGTTGGTAATTTCTACATGCGACATATTTTGAAATAAACAGTTATCACTTAACAATGACGTAAATGCCACTTCCGACAAGCAATCATCGATTTTCTACAAGCAACAATGTCGGTTCTGGCACTTCCGACAAATCAGCATTACTCGTACTCCGTTAAAAAGGTCAGAAGTGACTTTTCTCATATTTAGGCATAAAATACGAGATACTCATAATAACATATCAAACGTAAATAACGTTTATAGTATAACCCTGAAATTTCATGATCCTACTTGAAATAAGTAAAAAGTTATGCACAATTTAGACTTTGAATCGCTCTCCTGTAAAGTTGTCGTTTTTCACAACCGACATTGTTAATAGTCATGGGCGAATTCCTCTCAATCAATTCAGCAAATGAATTGTCAAAACTGTCAAACTGACAAATGTCAAATCAGTACAAGAATACAGAAATTAATTGCAAGCAGAGTTGCATTTTGCGATTTTAGAAAAAATGAATCATATTATGATTCATATCATGATTCTGTCCGCAGCCCGCAGCTGTCTGCAAGCCAATAAAATTGTTGTTTGTCAAATGAAAAACTGGAGTGATATCACTGTATCGATTAGTGAAATTGCGATGCATTTTAATTTGTGTAATAGTGGAACGGGGTTGCCTCGTGCGTCATTTGCAGTGTAGGCTTTATATAACAAGCCTTCGAGACTGTTAATATAATGGAAAACAACCAGCCCACGTTCATACATCTACCTACTGAATAACGTAGGTTAGTTAGTTTTAAGATGGTAGAGCAAACAATTTTTATCTAGACGCTAACGTTTGGCGCTAAAGAATTTCGTTTACTCTGCTTCTGGGTGACTAGGTTTTAAAAATGATAACCCGATTGTGCTATTTTAAAGGGACAAATAATTCGATACTGTTTCTATGCAGTATCGGTATACTAACCTACCTAATGTCAAACACGTTCTCTTTGGTCAAAACTCCAAATATCAGTCATTTGAAGTAGGTAAGTAGATAATGCTGGAAATAAAAATAAAATTCTGAATAGACGTTAATATCAAGAGTGTATGATGTAGGTTACACGGTCAAATTTTCATCAATCTGATCCATCAACCTGGTGACAATCATGGATGGTAAATTGATAGACCATATCACGATGTCTGACCATCAATCTGGCATCTCAGTCAGAGATAAACAGTTTCAAGGAGCAGTCGTGTACATTAGCAGAATGGATAAAAAAGGCGTGTGTCGCTATTATCATAGCTTTAACAGCAAAAAAAACGTGTCGAAAGTAAAAGATGGGTTAAGCAGTGGCTTCTCAAAGGAGAAGCCTTTCTGAGTATTTCAAGTGCTTGCCTTGATTTTAAGAAAAAAGGCCAAAAATCACGTTTGTTATTTGGGATATTATTAATTTTCAAAATAATTAAAAATCCGTCAATCCGATCCATCAATCCATCAATCCGTGGGTTAGACGATCAAATTTTGTTTTGAAAATTTTCATAAATCTCGGTAAGATTGATGCCAGATTGACGCCAGATTGACGGTGTAACCGCGTTATATATTTATTATCCTTGGTGAGAAAAACCTATATGCAAAGATAGCAAAAAAGGATATGGGCGAATAACCCATAGACGGCCCCATTGGCCCCAAATTACATAGTAAAAAATAAAACTAATGTGTGTATTTTTATAGCGCAGTTGTGAGTTGCTTGGGGCCATTTAAATGGCAAACGACGCGCGAAGGCGTCATGAGTCAACCGATTTGGCCCCGGCGGCGGCTCCTATTTTCGGTGTAATGTAATCTAGCCCTCTTTAAAATAAAGCAAGGAAATCGGAGCCGAAAGTGGCCTGAGCTCCAATTTTCACCTCGGTGCAATAGGGTGCAATGAATGAATATTGTATGTAGGGCACGCTGCGGAGCCGTCTGCCAAGTTCGCGAGGCGCGCATGCGTCCGCGGTCTTCCGTATCGAGTCCTGCCTGGCGTTCGATCGCGTTACGTAGACGCTACGTTCAAACGGTAAAACGTAATCGTAAGTAGGTCGGGCGGTGCGCGCGCAGCCTGCGTCCCCCGCCCGCGCCCCGCCCGCGCGCCGCCGACACGCCGACGTCACTATTGATCGTCCACGTGGCGCCGTAAATGACGTAGCGGTGTCGCGTCGCGCCCGCCCTCCCACAGCACCCCATCGCCGCGCCACCCCGTCTGCGCCCCACCCCCCACCTACCCTGCATTTTGCACTTAATAACGTTATACCCACGCGTAAGCCTAGTTTTATGCGACACCATTGATGAAAATCGGTATCATGTTTTTCCGTTATCGTCGTAGCTAGCGTCTAGTTTTAATCGATTGATGATAGTGATACATAGTTTGTTTTAATATATAATTTTAGCAACTTGCGCAATGTCTTGAAACTTTAGCTGTAAGACATGTATGTTTTTTAGTTTCACAGTAAACGACTTGTTAGCATAATACATCTATTTGGATATTACGTGATTCAGCATTCTGTGAATCCAGTACACAGGTACTATAGCTATGTTTTCCATGAACGCACGTGTTTACAATAACTCAACATTTTACTTGAGGACTTCATAATAATGAGATCGCTACGCTTACTTTTGCTTTTGACAAAAAGCCTTTCCATTTGCTAATTCAGTATTTCCGACCGTATTCAGAGACATTTAATGATTACAGTAGCTATTTAATGAAGATTTTGACAAAAAATGTATTGGCTCTGTCAGAACTGTCATTAAGCGATTCCCGAAGTCATTAAATATGACTGCGGCCGCCAGTGACATATCAAAATTCTATCCTCTCTTCACGTCAATAAGACGCGAACAAATAAACCGACTCAATTCCACATTTATAAGAAAATAATACTATCAAAAGTCGAAACTCGAGGCTCATAAATGCCTCTCGGATGGGATCCTCGCCTCGTGTTTTCTTTTATGATTTGGGATAAATATTTGGACAGAATAAGGAAGTGAATTGGACTTAGAAAGCGGCGACAAGGATTTTCCGTCGAGTTATTATTACGAGGGTACACACAAAAACAGCATTGTCATTTCCTGCGAGGTTGGTAATGTTGAAATGACCAGTGGAAATGTTGTGACGTAATCAAGGATTTAGGCCAATATTTTAAACTCAATAAATTAGTTAAGACTGATATGGGGCAGCAAGCTCACTAAATTGTTTCAGTGCTAAAAACTTCAGCATTTGAGATCATTATCTTTAGTTACACAATACGACTACATATTACATGATTATGTTCCTTTAATGCTGTTTGAGCTATGCGAGCAGCATATAGCAGAAACATGTTGCTTTTTCGCCCTTGTTAGCTCGTACTTTCACGTAAACTAATAAAGACGAAATACGCAAAAAACATTGGCATCACGGTTGTATGATAATAATTATGGGGGCAAGGATACACAAGACCTAAAGAAGTACAAGGCTTGCTCCACCACACCGGGCACGTGCCAGGCTAATCTAATCTGGATCTAGTGCACAATAAACAAAGCCTGAAACGGAATCCTAAGGCTGCGTTTCCACTTTCAGTAATCGTGTTTTCGTCTTGAGCATTTAATCTTCATGAACTGAAGTTACTTGTGTAAAAAAAAAAACAGTTATCTAGACCTTACAGATTTTGAGATCTAGGTTTAACTATGTAGTCAAAGTTAGGGTCAAGGTGCATTCTTAAGATCCAATAGAATCGCTGCGCTGAGCGAGGTCACGGCAAGCTCACGTCAATGAATCGATTCTATTGGTTCTCAAAAACACATTCTTTGCAACACATCTCTGGTGGAAACGCAGCCTTATACGCGTTTCGACCCGCCCCGGTCACAAGACTCCACAGTCCACACGATGCACTGCGCAGTACTCTCGCAATGTTTACGCAAAACGCTCCAAGTAATTGGATTTTTGATATTAAATGTTCCACTGTTTACACGTTAACATGTATTTTCACGTTGTTTACATTGTAAATAATGTGGTTTGAAGGCTAAATCAGTGTCTAGGTGAATTAAAATTGTTGGTTTGTTGCAATAACAATTTTACTGAATAATAAGGATGCATACATAATTGCATAAATATATTAAATGAGGTATCTAATAACGTAATTAGATATACTATTTTGAATGTCATATGTACATGCAAATTGTGTTTAAACCACAGGCGTATTTTTGTAATCTATTTTTAATTTTTATCTGAGTTAATCTAAAGCTTTACCTTTAAATTCTATAACAAAAACTATCTGGAATATCAGCTATTTATCCCTTTTCCGCCTACGCAAGCTACAAATGTAGCCTGCGTAGGCGGAAAAGGGAAACTTTTAAGCAGAGATTAAGGAAAATGACATTTGATCTGGAGCAAAGTCAACTCTGACCTTTAGCATTCGGTTCTGTTTAAATTGGGATGGAACATCCTTGAGGCATAGACTAGACGGAACCTAGGTACCTAAGCTATAGGTCAGGGTACAAGTTGTTGCGCACTTACGTAAAATTATTATTTTACGTAAGTGCGCAACAACCCGGCCGCAAGGTTAAGGTTTTGTTCCATTATTTACGTAAGATTTGTGATAGGTTGTATGCTTTAGCCTTTACGGTGCCGTATTCACAAACACTATGAGATTATTTGTTATATTATGAAATCTGCGTAATTCTAAATAAATATATCGTGACAGGAGATAAAATCCGGCGGAAAATGACGCTTTTCTTTTTCGGTTTGGGACGGGGTTTGAAGGATTGTTTAGGAATGTGTGCATCTCCTACAACAGGTCGTCTAAAAAGTAGAAGTAGGTTTCGCGAATCCTACTAATATCTGCTACTAAAATATTAGGTCGGCAACGAACCTGCAGCTCTTCTAATGTTGCGCGTGTCCATGGGTGGCGGTAGTTGCTTTACACCAGGTGACCCGTTTGCACGTTTGTCCCTTATTTTATATTTAAAAAAAGACTTGCAAAGTTGTAGTTTTGAAATTATTTCTTAGGTTTCTTATAATAATTGTTTTGACGAAGTTTGTCGCGGACCTTTTGGCTACTTTCCAGCGGCATTGGTCACGGAAGAATTGAGGTGTTTGCTGAAGCTGTTTAGAAGTGCCCGACGATTCAATGTAGCCATTGTTGTCCAGAATAACGTACCTGTAGGAAGAAGTAACTCGATATTTCCCCGTTTCCTTCTAATTTGCACGGTTTACAACAGCAATAAAGCGAGTAATCCGAAGGCGTTTAATGTGATTTCTCCGTACGCGCGGTAAAAACTCGACGTGTTTTGCCAAATTCTGTTCCTTTGTGTCCGTAAACAAACGGAACAAACAGTCGGAATTCACATGATACGCCGCGTCGTTCGCGTCATCGCGACCGCGTCATTCCCCTGCATTTAGATCACCGCCCACGGGGTAATGAGTTTGATGGCCAGGTTAATGAAAGTTAATACTGCGAAACGTTTTATATTAAATGTAAAAATAGCACGTTTTTGACACACGTCTATTTGTGAAAACATGCTATTTTTTTACATAATTTTTGAGTAGCAATGCGAAATAATAATTGTAAATTGATATATTTTTCTTTACTAGAGATCGCCCAATGGTCGAAATTCGACCTTAGTTTCAACGACATTAGGACTACTACCTATATTTTGTAAAAAATATTGACTTTATCGTATTTTTTTTCAACTCTTGTCTCTGGGACTTAGCTAATCTCAGTCTGGCCGTGTATAAGCATTGTCTAATTAATAATTATAGTATCTTAGATTCAATAAAAAAAACTATAATTTATTTTCAATTTGTCAACTTGTTGTCAACTATAAATAAAAGAGTATAATTATGTATAGGCTTGTCACTCAAAAATCTGTCATTTCTCATGTGTGTGTGTTGTAGTGTGTGTAATGTTTTATTTGTTAAAAAAATGCATGATAAAAGCATAATTTCAAAATAATATTAGTTCGATGCACTCCTTCACCATATAAACTATAACTGTGCAAAATTTCATGCACCTACGTTTCCTCATTTTTCGTAAAAAGGGTTACAAAGTTTTTCGTCCGCGTATTAATATTATGATATCAAAGCGATTTTGAAGGTTAGAAAAAGGAGAGTTGTGTCGATCAAAATGCGGTTTAAAGCTGGACTACTGAAAAGTGCAAATAGGGCCCGTACGCTCTGCGTATGCGCTGTCAATAATAAAATTCTATGAATGTTTTTTTACTATGTTTACTGTATCATACAAGTCCATACTGTCCATACATACATAAGTCCATACTTTTTTCAACGCTGTTTTTTACAAAGTTAAAGAACATAATTATTCATTACTATCAAAATCTATTTATACCACTTTAATATACATCCATCAATCAAATGAAACTTTCGCAATATTAGTAGGAAGCGACGTGGGAGGCTGATGGGTCAGAGCGACTCGTATTGACTGAGTACAGTCCGTTCGGAATCATGTTACCTCGGAGTTTTCGAGAAAATGAGCCTTGTTAAATCGGCATAAAGTTCCTGTAGGAAAATGAGCGTGAGCGGCACATGGAGGAGTGAGACCACACTCTAGTGCGTTGCGTGTAACGGAAAACGCATTGTATGCCACATAGATGCGTTCAGCGTTTCTGCATAGTGACATTGGAACGCGCCAATCCCCCTGCTTCAATTCCTAGCTGTTTACTCAAAATACCGAGTCCGTTGAGGCGATGTGGCGTATTATAAAATATTAATTTACGTGAGCCAAAAACTTTTTATCCCTTTTGACGAAAAATGGGGAAACGTAATGAAATTTTGCACAGTTATCTACACTGATATTATATAAAATTAAATTAAGAAATTAAAAAAAACATCTTTAAAAAGTAATAAAATAATATTTACTGCCTTTAAGTTCAAATAATTCCTAACTTGTGTAAAGTAATATTTTAGTCCATAATAAAATACGTATATTGTATATTCACAAATGTCACGAACTAGAATAAAATATAAAACCCATCAAACGACTAAAAGTTGCTAACGGCCTTTTATGAACCAGATAAACCCTGATTGTTTAGCACTGAGCAGGCTGATGATGATGAATTATAGCTAAAAACACTCTCGATCATGTCAGCTTTCAAACAAAAAAACTAGATCAAAATCGGTCCACCCGTTTGGATGCTACGATGCCACGGACAGATACACACACAGACAAACAGACAGACAGACAGACACGTCAAACTTATAACACCCCTCTTTTTTGTCGGGGGTTAAAAAGGAAAACTTTGTTTGTATAATTGTAATGAATAGGGCCAAAAACTACTGGACCCATTTAAAAAAATTCTTGCACCATTCGAAAGCTACATTATCCACGAGTAACATGGGCTAGATTTTATTTTGGAAAAAATAGGTTTCCGTAAGATATTTGGGTTTTTCGGACACAAGGAGTAAAAAATCAACCAGAAAAGTTACTTATTTTGTAAACGCTGCCTAAACTATAAAAGACAGAACCATAAAATGTTCCAATTAATTGTAGATCTTATATTATATATCTACAAAAAGTCCGCGACACACTATACCTATCCATGTCGAGTGAGGCACAACAACCATTTGTTTATTTAAAAAATGTTGATTTCTTTGGAGTAAATATTTTAAACGCGTTTATTTTGCTCATGCTATTAATCCATATTCCATATCAAAATAAATTATTTCACCACTAAGTACAGCTGTTTATGTAGATAATATTTGAATGACTAAAATTGGTTTTGAGTTATGGCGTTATATTCAATTAAATAATATGGGCAAAACAACGTTTGCCGGGACAGCTAGTAGTTTATATGGTGAAGGAGTGCATCGAGATAATATTATTTTGAAATTATGCTTTTATCACATAATCAAACATTACACACACTACAACACACACACTAGGAAAAATGACAGATTTTTGAGTGACAAGCTTATACATACGAATTATACTCTTTTATTTATGGTTGAAGTCTGTTGACAACATTCAACAAGGTGACAAATTTAAAATGGATTATAGTTTTTTTTATTGAATCTTAGATACTAGTAGACAATGCTTACACGGCCAGTCTGAGATCAGCTGAGTCCCAGAGACAAGAGTTGAAAAAAATATTATAAAGTCAATATTTTTTTACAAAATATAGGTATTAGTCCTAATGTCGTTGGAACTTATTTCTTTATTAAATCTCTAGTATTAATTATTATGTAAACCGTTGTAGCAACGCATCGCAATGGAGCAATGTGGCTTGAGGTTTCGCTCTTCGTCAACCGGCCGAACATGCAGCTGCGCGGTGCGCCACTGACAGAATGTCAAATCATTGGCTAATAGGTTTAAGAAGATTGGATAAGGAGATGCGTATTTAAAGTTGCCGCAATCGTGTATGGTGTAAGTACTGTATCTACTTACTAGCACAATTAATGCTGTGTGTTACTAACAAAATGTAAGTAGATACAGTTCATATGCCATCTTCCTATTAGACTCTCAAATCTGGTGAACGTACATATCAGAGCGATTTTCTGAAAACTTGATAAGGCTCCCGTGCCTATAATTTGGTCGCAACTAGTAGCTTCTTCCTTCATACCCGGTTCTTCTTTCAGATCCGGTGAAGTACATAGAGTAGTTTTTGTCACTAAAAACAGAATTCCCGCGCGAGAAACCTGTGCGACGAAATTCCAGGTAACGTCTAAATTTAAAATATCTTCGTCATCATTAAATAAAAAACACATTAAAGATAAGAAAACGTAATAAATCTCGGCAATCATAAATCAAACAAGAAAAATAACACGTTTCTTGCAAATCATTAAGTTTAACCAGCCACTGTTGATGCTCGAAAACATGTTGATTACTGTGACCTTTCCCAACTGCAGTGCGCAATAACATCTACCGTGAAGGACAATGGCGAATTTTCACGAGTTTTCTTCATAAGTAATTAAATGTTAAGGAGGTTTGTTTACGCGCGAAACGTTTACGGTTGGATTTCGGAGTAAAACTGCAGTTAAACTGAAATTTGGCTTTTGAAGTTATAGAACTTTTATACCTGAGTTAAATATGGAATTATTTTTTTATTTGACTTCGCTAAAAAGACTGCAGTGCGACAAAGCGCACATTTAAGGAACCGGATTAAAAAAATATTCAATCATGGTTACAAAATTATCTTCAAAAAACTTAAAAATATTACACGCAGCATATCAATTAAAATTGCGATCGGTAAATCTTATTGAACTGGACATAAACAAATTGTTTTCTATAATGCAAGCGAGAAAAGGAAGTAGTTTTTAATATATTATTTTCAGAGATGAAAAACGTTGTAGAATGCGAGCTAGCCTCCGGGCGTTTTCTTCAACTGCACTAAGAATCCTTTGGTAAACTTACTTAACTTTGTAATCTTATACATGTACTTATATGGGATTACAAAGTTATTCACGAAGTTAGAGAAAAAAGAAGAAAACTGGACAGTAATTATGAAATGTTTATTAGGTTTTCCCTTAATTAAGACACTAAACACTAGCTAGATATCTCTCTACCCACGATAAACCGGAGATATAGATGGTACGGGTACAATGATTCATAAACCGCAATTGTAACTTTGTAATCCTATACATTTATATGGGATTAAAAAGTTATTTACGAAGTTAGTGTTTCTAGAAAACTGGACAGAAATTTTGAAATATTTGAATTTTTCCTTGATTTAGACACTAAACACTAATTATATTCTAAATTTGAAGGTTCTATGTCGGCTAGAAGTGCCTTAGACTTTTGGTGATCGGTCAGTCAGTCAGTCAGTCAGTCAGTGACAATATTAAGAAACTTTAACAAGTTACAGTTCTTAAACTACTGGTGCAAATTGAATAAAATTTTAAATATACCGTGTTTATACAATGCTTGCTTAGCAACAGAAAATTCAGGCTTGTTGGTTTATCCACAATGAAGTAATAGGGGGTCAAAAAGAGCCTGAATTGGTTCGAGAAAATAATAGTACGGCCGTGCCGCTTTTTTGCTCGACTTGGCGGGGGCACTGCCGTGCCCCCAGATACACAACTATGTGTGAACTTTATTTTTAAATACCACAAAATAGTTTTTTTCTGCTATCTATACAACAATTTCATTATTTTTTCTTTTTTTCTTATTCCTGCATTGCAATAGAGTAGTCTTTACCGCTGGGAAATCATTTAATAATGCGCCTCTTAAGGAAACGTCGCGTCGGTCGTGAACGCGGGAGTCAACATCGCGATGTAAACATGTAATCACAATACAAATGAATACAGTAGCGTAACTAAGCCGTGTTCTAGAAATCTAACTCATTAAACACAGACACAAGTTTTAGGTGCGCAACGAACTGACTTTTTCTTTTTTAAAAGCCCCCGCAGGCTGCAGACTTTCTATCGCCCGATTTTTTGGTCGGGTTGGCTGTTAGCGCGCACACTACGCCAACTAAACATTTGGGACGGGTTGGTGGTGAGTGCGCAGATTAGACAACAGTCGGCCGATTGTTCTCGCACGATTCCATTCATAGCGATAGATTTTTTAATAGAAAATTTTACACGATTCGGATTTCTGCCGAGTCGGCCGACCAAACGATTGGCGTCGTGTGCGCGCATGAAAGAACGTCGTACTGATTACGCATCGGCCGACTCGGTTTGCCGATGGTTAAGTTTGAAGGCAATCGTATAGCTCTTCGAACTTAATTATCGGCCGACTCGGTATCGTTGTAATAATATTATGCGCACTTCCATGTTTATACAGCTAGCTACTGATCAAGAGCCAAACCAAACTATCGGCTGATAGAAAATCTGCAGCCTGCGGGGGCTCTTAAAGATTTTTAGCTAACTGAAATTACGCTTATGTATGCATGCGCTTATTTTGGACAGTCTATACGATGATATTTTTTTTGTTTTAACCGTGGTTCTGCTTTCTAGAGTTATCTAAAACACGCTAATGAATGCGTGCGCCAGCGTAGCAATAACTTGGTCTACTGCCTTTAATTATATTGTTCACATTTTGCTTTCCCTCCTTAAAGCTATCTGAAATTGCGCTTTTGTGTGCGTTTAGCGTGTGTTTGAGTCTGTCCCGTATGAAGCTGACCTACTGCATTTTTTGTACTGTGGTGTAATGATGGTCAATAAGGAAAATAATATAACTGTTACTCCGAGTTGAGTATACTTGAGAGGGTCTGGGAAGGAAAACAATATTATCTTTAACTGAATTAGCGAATTTAGTTCGGGGATTTACCTCCTGTAGCGCCTGTGTGTGCAAATCTCACGTTACGTGGATTACATGCGTGTGATGTAATTGGAACTTCCCCTATTTGTAATGTGTGTCATTGCCAGACAGACTTATGTAATAGTTTAAATGTTTACTAAACTTTATCCTGTTATTAGGAAAATATTTGTTCGATATTGATTGTGCATTAAAATTTTCCTTCTAGGTGGTTTGCCATGATTGTCATGCATGTAAAATCGAGGCAAATCATGGGCAATCATTGAAGAATATGCCCACCTATTCGTTCTTAATGACTTGTATTGAATGCCCATAATGGGCCAAAGTGTAGGCCCTTCGCCTTCACGCTTAGGAGCTTTTGCTCGCGCTCTCTTGAGACACGACAGTCTTAAGACAGATGATTATCGAATGCAAAACACAAACAAATATTATGTTGGATAACTATTGTCTTATCTATACTAATAATATTATAATTGGGAAGAGTTTGTTTGTTTGTTTGAATGCGCTAATCTCAGGAGCTACTGGTCCGATTTGAAAAATTCTTTCAGTGTTAGATAGCCCATTTATCGAGGAAGGCTATAGGCTATATTTTATCACGCTAATGCTAAGTACTCGCATACGGTTTTGCTCGATATTTTTACTCCAAATCGAGCAATAACCACCGTGTGGACCGCAAAACTTATCAGCTCGAAGGCTCGCTTCGAGCCGGCTCGATGGAATTAAATATGTCAAATATGTCATTTCCTTCGATTTGGAGTAAAACTATCGAGCAAAACCGTATGTGAGTACTTAGCATAAGACTAATAGTCCGAGCGAAAAAATAGAGGAAAATGTGGAAAACACGGGGGAAATTATTTGAAAGGGCTTATTTGAACGCGCTAATCTCAGGAACTACTGGTCCGATTTGAAAAATTCTTTCAGTGTTAGATAGCCAATTTATTGAGGAAGGTTAAAGGTTATATTTTATCACGCTAAGAGTAAAAGGAGCGAAGAAATAGAAGAAAAAGTGGAAAAAACGGGGGAAATTATTTGAATTTTTATCTCACGAACTACTGCAGCAATTTTTCTGTTATTTGGCAGAGATAAGAAGTAGACCACGTGAAGGATCATAGGCTATTTTTTGGGGACTTATTTGTCTACGAAATATCTAATATACGCGGGCGAAGCCGCCCGGAACGTCTAGTGTTGCGTAACTATTGTCTATTCATATAATACAACACATAAATTATTATTCAGATCAGATTATTATCAGTGTTAAGACCTAAGGCACAAAAAATCCTACGTTGCAATAAAAATGCCAATAGTTTCCTATTTTCCGCACATTACACGTGCCCTGACGTCAGTAGCGTAGCCTGCCGTCGCAGAAACGCATTTCAAAATGGGTCGGTGGAAATGGCAGAGGTCGTGGTGCAGTGCAGCTGCAGTGGGCGGCGTGGGCGGGCGGGTGGCCGGGGGCGTTATATAACCCGCCCGGGTTCCGAAGGCTGTTATAAGGTCGACCGTCTGGGTCACTCCCTACTACGTCCCACAATCGCTTCTTCGCTGTTTTTGTTGTTATCTATACTAATATTATAAATTCCAGTGCCGGGCATTTTTGACTGTCGCTTCCCACGGCCAAAGACCCTTATACTCTCTTAAAGTATTATAAAATAAAATATCTTTTTCTTCAAAATGGGTATCATTTAGATACACTTTTTGAAATTTTTCTTTATTTTTCGGTAAGTATTTCATTTTGAAATAACTTTTGAATTATTGCGAAAAAATTATAAAAAAGTGTTTTGTTATAAAACTTATATAGGATCTTTCCATTTATCACAAAAAAATATTGTTCAAATACCCAATTGCATCAACTTTTTTTTTATGAAATAAGGGGGCAAACGAGCAAACGGGTCACCTGATAGAAAGCAACTTCCGTCGCCCATGGACACTCGCAGCATCAGAAGAGCTGCAAGTGCGTTGGAGGCCTTTTAAGAGGGAATAGGGCCCTTCCCTTCCCATCCCTACCCTCCCCTATTAGAGGAGGGTAGGGATGGGAAGGGAAGGGATTATATTAACTTAATTCCGTTGCTAAGTTAAGAATGCTCAGTTCCGGGTGCTCCTGACCTGACTTTCTTCTGTATGTATCTGAATGTAAAAGCAAATCGTTATCTAATAAACTGTGGTATTTCGTCGCATTAAAATTTTACCGTGTCATTTAACTCAGCAATATTAGCATAAATCTAGCGCGCTTGTTTGAATTTTCTCACGGAAACGAGTTTTCGATATATTGTAAATTTTTAATCGAGTGTTTGATTTTTTCTATTGTCGAATAAAGTAGTACGGGAGCCCTAGAACAATTGTTTTTATTACTATCAAGCTAATTTTTTGTGAGTAGCTTCATTTTGATATGACGAACAACATTTCTATTTGCGAAAAATCTCGAAAGTGTTAGCTAACAGAGATAGAAAGGATTATAGCTACCACTTTCAAGATTTTTCGCAGATAAAAATTTTGTTCGTCACAAAATGAAGCTACTCACAAAAAATTTGCTTGATAGTAATAAAAAGAATCTTCTTGGGCTCCCGTACTATATAAATTCCAACGTAGAGTTTGATAACAAATGCTAAATGTTAGCATTTACATCTAGGCAATAAAATTGCGCATTCTTTTCTGACTTTAAATTCTACGAATACCTATTTACGAGTAGATATTTTATGTTTTTTTTTTGATGAAAGTTAACCTTTTTTAATAATTTTTTTTAGTGAAAAGATAACTGTGTATACTCTATTATAGCCTTGTGCTTGTCTGTTAAATCAGTTACTATTCTAACGTATCAAACAAGAGCAAAATATTGTGTATTAACTAAAGCGTTTGTATGCAGAGTCAATCTTTTTAGCAGTTTTTTTTAAGGTCTTAGTATAGTTTTAACACAAGAAATTCATCGAAAACTCTGTCTCGAACAAGATAAGACGTTTTTATGCGTGTTTTAAATGCTGAAGTGCAGAAGTAAGTAGGTGACAAGCATGTCAAGTATGAATGTAGCCTCGCCGGTGCGAATCTGATAGGCAATATGTATTAAGTATTAACCTCAACATTTAATGGGTCTCGTAATTTCAACCACGCCAGGTCTTGTCTCTTATCCATCTATCAAAGGACCTCGTCCCTAATAGCCGACTACGAGTACTTATAAGTTGACGTGAAATTTATGTGACACTGTTCAAACTTACTTTATATCGGCATGCTGAGCAATGTTTTACATTGAATATGTGCATGTATATTGTACAAGTATCTACAGTAGTACAGTATCATTGTACAAGATATTTTTGGATAGGGCGGTAAATGTTATCATAGTAATATAAAACAATTTTCCAATAACAATTTTTTCAAACAAAGTTAAACGAAAATACAAACGGGGAAAAACGTTACTTAAAATGTTCACCTTTTTGGTCAAGTTTTCATTATAAGTGGGATCAAAGTGAGTCAGTATTTTTATTCTTTCGCATTTTTACTGTGGTCATACCCTCACAATGTTAGGCCGCGTACTCCTCCGAAACGGCTTTACTGATTTTAACCAAATTTTATATATGCATATTCAGTGGGTCTGAGAATCGGCTACTGGGTACTTTTTATATTGGTAAGTGCATTTGTTGAATAAATAATAGTAAATTATAACAACTCGAGACTGGCTATCTGGCCTGATGACTGGCCATCGCTATCCCATCGCACAAACAATGGTCGCCGACCATTGTTTGTGCGATGGGATAGCGATGGACGTTGCCATGGTGACATACTTATTAAGTCACTTCAATTAAATAATACGGGCGAAATACTTTATATGGCAAATAAACGTTTGCCGGGACAGCTAGTTTGCTATAAAAATTATACATATTACTGTTATTTGCTTTACCTTCATGTACATAATGTGTGATCTATTTAATTCGATATAAACCAAGTTAACGCAATTGCCCGCCCACAGCCAACAGGTTTGTCCCACGGTGAAAGTGAGCTGGGAGTTGGGACATACCGATTACTGACATGCCGACTGCCGACACCGATACCATGGGTGACTCAAAGTCTCGCCTTGGCTAGACTTCGTCGTAGAACGTCTTTTAACCGACTTCCAAAAAGGAGGAGGTTATATATTCGTCTGTTTTTTTTTAGTTGAAATTTTTTGTACCTTCGTCGAACTTCATTGCAATATCTTCTATGTAGCCGGGATCGGCAGCGGTGATGTATCAAGAAGAGTTTTTCTATGCCAGGGATGCCCAATTCATAAGGCATGCTAAAAATAACTTTGGCATGCCCAGAAGTGCATGGTGAAAGTGAGCTGGGAGTTGGGACATGCCGACATGTTGACTGTCATCGCGACACCGATACCGTGGGTGACTCGCCCTTGCTAGACATATTTGGTCGTAGAACGTCTTTTAGCAGAACCTCATTGTACTTAGACGTAGAGCGAATTTTTTGAGGACCTCATTGTAGTAATTTGGAAGAATTTCATTGCATCTTTCAAGTACAAGATTGATAGCGTGGACGCACCATGAAATCCATAAAAATATTTTGGTCTTGAGGGTGCCCAAGGCTTGCTAAAGCTAAGACAGCTTTTGGATGCCCAGTGCACGAGGCTGTCTCAGGATCCGCAACAAATATAGGAAGAATCAAAATCGGTGTGTGTGTGTGTGTGTGTGTGTGTACACAGTGTGAGCCTTCAATACACAACTTAAAAAGCGAGAGCGTCAAGATTTTGACATAATATTTTTTTATATTGCGCTTTAATGAGTTCAAACGTCACGACCATAAAGTTCATGTTTATAAAAGTCAGATTGGTTTACTGCCTGATGATCTTTACAATCCCCAACCCTTTACGCGCATGTAAATGACATACCTTGTATTTGGTCCCTCGTGTCCTTTCATGACCGCTCGTTTGATGCTCCGATATGTTTTTAATTTGTTTGTTTACTTGTAGGAAAACGGCACTGAATATAGTGACTCAAATATGTGATTATGAAATTGTAAAAACTTTTCCTGTTTGTTGTTTTTGTGGTGCAACAAATCGTTGTTTGTCAGTTGTAGCCACGTTACTTAACCAAAAATGAGGATAAACAATGAGTATTATCATACTGTGATGAGGAAAAGTTTTTGGGTGCATTTGGCTGTTTATTCGTTTTTGTCAAATAGTGTGGAGTGCCTAGAGCAGGGGTTCCCAAACTTATTGTGTCTACTGCCCACTTTGAGAAATTATTATGTTATAGCGCCACCCCCTTTGTTTTAATTTAAAATGCATCCGTATGAAACAAATCACTCCTCATGCTTCTACACAACGCCCCCATTTTTTTCTGGGTCCCACACCGCCCGCCTTTAGACCTTCAGCGCACACAAGTGGGCGTTATCGGCTATCGCCCACTTTGGGAAAGGCTGGCCTAGAGCGTAAAAATCACGCAAACCTCCGATTTCTGTAACAGTTGATGAAAATTGAAAAGAAAAAAAAGGATTGTGTAGCTAATAACATAAATAAAAAAGTTTACCTATTGAAAAGTTGTGCTTTTGATTTTTAAATTATTCTATTCCACTTCAGTAATTACACTAATACGAGTAAATTTAAAAATTTTGAAGAAAACCTGCATTTCTTTTAGTTCTGTTATTAGTCCAATCAAATTACGAAATAAATAAACATGACACAGTTTGGGGATTTTAAGGATCGATAGGGCACCCCCCTATCGATCCTTAAAATCTGAGCATAAATTCCAATTTGAGGGGTTCTACTGAGGGCAGCTCAAGGTCATTTCGATAGAAACGCGTTTAATTCGATATCTCGATAATGATCAGTGCTAGGCAAAAAATTGTAGAGACCTTTTCTCTTACAAATTAAATTTACTAACTTTTTTATCTGAAACTTTTTTTTTAACATTAATATTTTTCAACTTATTACTCCCGTAAGGCAAACATTTTACTTTTTAGGGTTCCCTACCCAAAGGGTAAAAACTGGACCCTATTACTGAGACTACGATGTCTGTCCGTCTGTCTGTCCATCTGTCTGTCCGTCTGTCTGTCCGTCTGTCTGTCCATCTGTCTGTCCGTCTGTCTGTCCGTCTGTCTGTCCGTCTGTCTGTCCGTCTGTCTGTCTGTCTCCAGGCTGTAACTCAAGAAGCGCTATAGCTAGACTTCTGACTTTTCACGGATTATGTATTTCTGATGCCGCTATAATAACAAATAATAATAAATATTCTTTATTGTGCACACACTAAGAAGTAAAATTACAATAATAATTATAAACTTATAACTAGTGTACCACAATGGCGGCCTTATTACTAATTAGTAATTTCTTCCAGGCAACCACAGGCAAAGAACAGTTTGTTTTTGGCTCGTAATCCAGAATGGCAACATATAGACACTTGAAATTTTCACAAAATCCTCAATTATATGCGTACTTTAATATTCAATAATACTATTAAAATAAAATAAATAATTTAGGGGGGCTCCCATACAAAAACACAATTTTTTGGCACGGAACCCTGCGTGCGCGAGTCCGACTCGCATTTAGCCGATTTTTTTTAAATAGAAAAAAATGTAAAATTTTTGCCTTGCAGGAGTAATAAGTTGAAAAATATTAATGTTAGAAAAAAAGTTTCACATAAAAAAGTTAGTAAATTTAATTTGGAAGAGAAAAGGTCTCTACAATTTTTTGCCTAACACTGATCATTCTCGAGATATCGAATTAAACGCGTTTCCATCGAAATGACCTTGAAGTGCCCTCAGTAGAACCCCTCAAATTGGAATTTATGCTCAGAATACACCCCCCTATCGATCCTTAAAATCCCCAAACTGTGTTCGTTCATGTTTATTTAACCCATTTTGAGCCGTAGTTTTATTGGACTATATGGCGCATCCACACATGCCGCTGGCTTATACAGCCGCCGGGTTTGTCGCCGGCTTTCAGACTGCCTTGCCACTGAAGCCGGCGGCATGTGTGGATACAGCATAATGTCGCAAAATAATAAAATATATTATATTTTTTTATTCATATCGATGCTTATATTCCAAAAAAAGAAAATAAGTGGTAAAATAATATATGTTTATTTAATTAGATTTAAAAATGAATATTTTTGTATCTAGATGAGCATACCTCCGAATAAGTTTGTGGTGTGCTTCGGCAGTAAGTACCTGATAAATGGCGTTCCTATTTTTATTTTTTTGGTTTTAAATGGGAAGTTTAAAATTATTTCTTAGGCAAAGCTGTCTATTTATCAATGCGTATATTTTTTAGCTCTTACTTTATTTACTTTTCCGTAAATGTAGCACAAACATTTCACGTATATTTCGAAGAATATCTGTATATTTTATTATAAATTCTTTTGGTTAGGTTTTAACAGAATATTTTTTTTTTCATTTATAACAATTCGCTATAACATACTTAAAGGAAAAAGTACAATTTTTTTTTCTTGACTGGTTTTATATGTTGACATCAAAGACTTCTATTTAAATATAATTATTTGGTTGAAATTATCTTATATCTTTAAACGAGCAATTCGGAATAAATCTCGGAATCGGCTCCAACGATTTTTATGAAATTTAGTATATAGGGGGTTTCGGGGGCGATAAATCGTTCTAGCTAGGAATCATTCTCAGAAAATGTCTTTTTATTCGTGTTTTATCGATAATCGATTAACTGAAAAATATGACTCTTCCTGACATCTATTGGCGAATAACAATACTATTATGTGAGCAACTAATTGTTTTAACGACCAGCAGATGGCGTTATTAAGTAACACGAAGTCAATGAGTGTTTGCTATACCGAGCAAAGCTCGGTCATCCAGGTACTTTTTTAATTAATTTATAACTAAAAAATTAAAAGCACAAAAATTTTTTTGGAGTTTCTTTGGGTTGTCTTTGGGTTTCTTTGCAAGTTATAGTGTAAAAAAGAAAATGACACCTCAAAAACAAAAATCCATTCACTATTACAATTTTCGAAGGTTAAACCTCTGGGCGCTGCACTAAAATTAAGTTGTGTGTATTATGTATAATGCTTTACGTTAGGTTTTAAAACTATTCTGAAATAATATAGCTTTAAAACTATTTCTAATTTTATAATTCGAATACTTATATAATACTAGAGATCGCCCAATGGTCGAAATTCGACCTTAGTTTCAATGACATTAGGACTACTACCTACCTATATTTTATAAAAAATATTGACTTTATCATTTTTTTTTTCAACTTTTGTCTCTGGGACTTAGCTGATCTCAGACTGGCCGTGTAAGCATTATTTAATAGTATCTTAGATTCAATAAAAAAAACTACCATTTTCAATTTGTCATCTTGTTGTCAATTTGTCAAAATGTTGTCAACAGAAGTTCAACCATAAATAAAAGAGTATAATTCGTATGTATAGGCTTGCCACTCAAAAATCTGTCATTTCTCATGTGTGTGTGTTGTAGTGTGTGTAATGTTTTATTTGCTAAAAAAATGTATGATAAAAGCATAATTTCAAAATAATATTAGCTCGATGCACTCCTTCACCATATAAACTATAACTGTGCAAAATTTCATGCACCTACGTTTCCCCATTTTTCGTAAAAAGGGATACAAAGTTTTTGGCTCACGTATTAATATTATATAATATAATAATTAGCTTTTCGCATCACCGCCTTTTAAAAGGTCTACAATTGTTTTAAGGAAAATAACAAACTTTTCTACATAAATTAACTGTTGTACTATCTATACACGTCTGACTTAAGTGATTTGTATAATTTAATAGTTATACAGAAAATAAGGATATAATCTTGCGAAAACATACATTCCTATTGTAAAGTTTTACAAACAAGAGCTCTTTAGGTAATCAATAAGATAGAGTTAGTTTATTATTATCTTTGATATTATTATGAAATTGAAAAGTTTGATTGTTTATTATTGCAAATAAAAAGAAAACGATTGAATTATAATATTTTTTTCACATTTTTCTCTATTTCTTCGCTCCTATTAATCTTATGCTAAGTACTCACATACGGTTTTGCTCGATAGTTTTACTCGAAATCGAGCATAAAACACCGTGTGGACCGCAAAACTCACAGCTCGATGGCTCGCATCGAGCCAGTTTGAAGGCTCGAATCGAGCCGGCTTGACAAATTTTTGACATAGTTACTCTTTCTTAGTTTTTATTAGTCGTAGCTAATTTCCTTCGAAATGGAGTAAAACTATCGAGCAATACTGAATGTGTGGACGAAAGCCCGAGCCGTGGTTTTTCCTGACAATGTCGTGTGGGGTATTAAAAGAAAGAGCCTTATTAGCACATTTAAAATATGTAAACATTATTATCAATTTCTCACGGGTTTACGAGCAATCACCTGATAATTGCAAGAATTCATAAATCACTTCAATACAATATCTATACAAATACATATTATAAAAAATCGGGATTGGAGGGGGGGGATGGGAATAGGAAGGGGAGGGTCGAGGGGGGGGGTGTAGGAGAGGGGGGGTCGGAGGTAAATGTTGCTTATATCAAAATGGTGTGGGGGGCTTCGCCTCTGGCCTGTACCAAACCTCCCCCACCTGGAAATGTTGTCGCATCGTCAGTGTTGAGTTTTGATTCTCCTTTTTTAGGAACAAAGTTATAAATATAAAGTGAAATTATTGTACCCTAAACTAAACATACACTTTTTGAGTATAATTAATTAATTACCATATACTCCACATGCTTGGCCCTCGGCCGGAACTTGGCCCCCCAAGTTCCGGCCGAGGGCCAAGCTGCTACCCTAAACTAAACACACACTTTTTGACTATCATTTAATTACCTATATGAAGGGCTTGGCCTTCAGCTGGAACTTGGGGGGGCGCAGCCCCCCCTCCCTCGTGGAAGTGTTATCGCGTCGTTATTGTTGAGTTTCGATTCTCCTCTTTTAGGAACAAAGTTATAAATTATTAAAAGTAAAATTATTGTACCCTAAACTAAACATACACTTTTTGACTATCATTTAATTACCTATATGGAGGGCTTGGGCTTCGGCCGGAACTTGGGGGGGCTGCTGCCTGCTGCCCTAAACTAAACTTACACTTTTTGACTATCATTTAATTACCTATATGGAGGGCTTGGCCTTCAGCTGGAACTTGGGGGGGGGGGGGCTGCGCTGCTGTGAATCTGATTCAGAACCAAATAAATTGTAAAACATTCTCATGATCCTCGATCATTTGAGGAGTTGGATAGTTTAAGATAGAGTGAATCTTAGCCCCAAAATAATTGAAATAAAAATAAAGTTTAAAAAACTAAAACCCGACTACTAAAACACGTTCTAAAAAGTACGAAACAAGAAAACAGTTTATAGGGATATGGAAACGTTTAAAGGATAGTATTTTTCTATCCTTTAAACATTTCCTCGGCTTGTATTTTTTGTTATACTTATATCGAATTTCTTCATTAGAATCAATGATATTCTACTTATACAGATATGTTACGTCCATACTATTTTCCGGCTTAAATCTCTTCCGAACAATTTTCAAATTTAAAATTGCAGACATTGACAAATTTGACAGATAAGTGAAACAAAAGATACGAAAAACCATTTACATAAAAGAGACAGTTCTATTTTTAAACGTCGAATCGTATCGCTGTCTCTTTCTTCGCCTGGGCTATGACGAAAATTCGACTTTTTCCAGATTGTTCGAAAAAATAATTGAAAATGTAAATAATCGAGGTATTTATTGCAATCAAGACATGTGGTAAGAGATTCCATGTGTTTTGTTTACTTTTGAGTCATAATTGGTACATTTTCGAAACACGCACGACGTCATTTTCAATTTATTTAGGTACGACAAAACGCGGCACGTTCGTGACTGCGCTCGATGCAGACTAAACAACAGACGGCCCAATTGGGCCGTATTTGAAGCTTCACAACGCGCGCGGTAGTAACATATCTGGTTTGAGTATTTCATCATTGATTAGAATCAATCATTTTAACAATAAGAAAAACAAATGAAAATCTCACATTTACCTAATTTGAATTTGGAATTGTCTTCTGTAAAATTAAAACTTAATGATATCAAAATTAGCCAGATACAATAATTATTGGTATAGCCCATGAGATTTTATGACAAGTTCATACATACTCTAATGCGAAAAGACTTTTTCCCCAGCCTTTATTATCTTTTTACGTTCATTAACAAATCGAAGCATGCCGTAAAGCTGATTTCAAATGCAATAGATAAAGTTTATCAAGACCTATAACTGAAGGGGAAATCCCACAGTCTATTAATACTAAAATTCACATACGATATAATATTGTATGTACAAATTATGGGGTCACCAAATGGCGGACCGCGGTCCGCATCCGGACTGCCGCTCACACAAATAACGCCCAAGTCACCTCAAACAATGAAGCCTCCCAAAGAATTTAACCTTCTATCGGTATTCGATATTTGAACACCGCGCAAATTGAACGCAAGCAGCCGCGTGCGGTCGAAAAAGCCGCAATTTCGCGGGTCTGGTAAATATTTTGCCGCTATAAAAGTTCAATCTGTGGAATAACCAACGCTGGGTATCAGATGGGCGTACTGCGAATTTCCGAAGCAAACAATAGCTGATTGTTATTATCTAGAACATCATATTGGGGGAGGACACTCTGCGTCATTGAAATGTAAAGGCCGCTCTACAATGGCGATGAAATGGTGTTACTTTTTTTTAAATAGGAACATCAAAGTTTAGGTCAAGTAACCACTTTGCCAAATTAAGTTGACAAGCAAGTTGCTTTAAAAAGCCTGACATGGAGCTTGCCGATTTCCAAAAAACGAGGAGGTTATATATTCGGCTGTGGATATTTTTTTTTTTTGTATGTTCGACCACTACTCCGCCGTTTGTGAACCGATTTTAAAAATTTTTGTTTTGTTATATTAGGTTTTACTCCAATTTGGTCCCATTTTCACAAAAGTGGTGATCTGATGATGGGATCCATGAGTAATCGAGGGAACTTCTCAAAATTTATATGGAAACATATGGTGATTTTGGTTTAATGAGAAGCATCCTAAGCATATGCTACCAAAACCCAAGATTTTGCATTGCGGCGAGTAATTTTAGGTTGTTTTAAATCGTGTTTTTTGGCACAATTTGTTTTTTTTTCTCGAATTGGATAGAATTTTATTTATAGATTATTTCTGTCATTTTCTTTTTATGAATTACAGCTCCAAGTTGCCGAAATTAACAGCAATTCTTTGCCCATTTTCTCTAAAATTTTGCCGAGTTACATATTTTTTTACTCAACTATTTCATATTAAAGTGGTAAAAAGTAATTAAAATATTGTATAGACGACTTTCTCAACAGTACATTGTATTTTTTTCATACCGTTAAGACGTCAATACAATCCATAAACAGGTGATATTCTAAACCTTTTACAGCAAAAATCACAAAACTGTCGCGGGTTTGAGTTGGATTATTTAAAAATACTTAAAAAAATAAAAATCTAGCCCCATCATTAGATTCTAATTGAAATGATCTTACATGTTGTGCATTAAAACTTATAGAAATACTGTATTTTAACTGTTAAATCACGTCTGTTAAATCAGCGAAATCGGCAAAATTTCGTATACGGACTCTTAAGTCTTAACAAATTGTAATAAGAATTAAGATACGTAGAATATTAAATATACGCGATGGTTTACTAGGTAACTAAAAAGGGTGAAATTATTATTTTTGTAGAAATAGTTGAGGTTTAGCCGAATTCGGAAAAAGGCACTATTAGATAATTATTTAATACTTTTTAGTTCATATTATAAGGAGGTTATTATTGTTTTTACCTTGGAAGTCGGTTTTAATTTTTGTTATAAATTAATGGCAAGTAGCATTGTTTATATTGGTCCGGTTTGCTCTAAGTTTCTAAGATTTCTTGATAGGAGTTTTTTCTTTTCAATATCGTCGTTGATTGGTCAGATGTTTGACATTTCACGTCAGCCAATCAAAAGCACTAGTCGAAAGATAAGCTGTCAAAAAACCCCCGAAATAAACCGGGAATTGATGGTCCATATAATCAGTTAGAACTTAGGTTTGAACTTCGAACCTACACGTACGATGCGACCTGATATCGTGTGTTCCCGATTGTATATCACGCTGTGATTTGTATACGTGTGAGGGGCGGGAGGGGGGCGGGGGGCGTCTAAACACTTGATGGATTAGGCGCCACATCCACGCGCTTATCTAGCACGTAGCTGACGTCCGCGCGGTGATGTACACGGCCCTTATCTGTTCCACAGAATCGGATAAACCGAGCGATAATTTATCGTAAATATTGGTTAAACAGCTCTGTGATAATGATTCGGAGTATTCCATGATTGCCGATACGGTACACAAACATTTCGTAGTATTTTTCTTGACGAGTACGAGCGAATAAAAGCTTATTGTGGCAGTATATTATGTCGTTCATCAACATCATTCTTAGATATGTATATTGTATATTATGTCTATGTAGCTGTCTCTATATATGTATCATCATAATATTAATACGCGAACGAAAAACTTTGTAACCCTTTTTACGAAAAATGGGGAAACGTAGGTGCATGAAATTTTGCACAGTTATAGTTTATATGGTGAAGGAGTGCATCGAACTAATATTATTTTGAAATTATGCTTTTATCATACATTTTTTAACAATTAAAACATTACACACACTCACATGAGAAATGACAGATTTTTGAGTGACAAGCCTATACAAACGAATTATACTCTTTTATTTATGGTTGAAGACTGTTGAGAAGAAGTTGACAAATTGAAATTGGATTATAATGTTTTTTATTGAATCTTTAAAGATACTATTAGACAATGCTTACACGGCCAGTCTGAGATCAGCTAAGTCCCAGACAAAGTTGAAAAAAAAGGATAAAGTCAATATTTTTTACAAAATATTGGTAGTAGTCCTAATGTCGTTGAAACAAAGGTCGAATTTCGACCATTGGGCGATCTCTAGTATTGTATATTATGTCTAGTTATTTCAAATTACGCCATAGATTTTGATGCTATTTTTTTAAAGATATTCTAATTGCTAATATCAAGATTAGTTTATGGCAAAACAATGTTTGCCTGGTTAGCTAGTAACATTACAGTAACATTTATAAGCACTTTAACCCCTCGCTGCTTTGTGTGTATTTTAGGCTGCCTTCACTTAAGGGGAGGATAAACCCCAATTTGTTATTCCGCGACTTCCGGTTTACCTAGTTCCAATATAATAACGAAGTTTTAAAATTATGAGATATAAAGCACAATATTTAAAATACCTTAAACCATAAACATTTTAATAAAACGTAATACTTTGGCTGTAATTAATTTACAAACTCACCTCCGAAAAAAATCTATTTCATCGAAATATAAGTATTAACTAGGATAATTATACATTTTATTTGAATAAATTCTTAGTAAATCTATATTAAAAACTCTTTAACCGAACAATTTTGTTTTTTAATGTTTATTTCCAAAGATATTAAAAAAAAACATGAAAAATAGAGAAGATCCGCTCGAGTGACTACAGTTTTATGCTAAGCTAAAATGAATCTTATTGCGATGCGTATACGCTTGGTCTTTGGTTGTGTGCAAAGTTATCGTTTTGGATTGAGATTAATCCCCGCCTTAAGTCGCGAGTAGTGCGGCAGCCGCGCGACTCGCGACTTAATGTGAAGCCAGCCTAAAAGACGCTCTTTTCGCAAGAGGTCATCTCGACCTTGAGTCCTTTGCCCTTTGAATAAGATTATTTCCGTCCCTTCGCTAAGTCTAGTCTGTTGCTCTGGGGCTGGTCAGTGGCAAACAGCCCCACATCTATCTGGCAATTTGTAGAGATATCCTTATCGGGCAGTTATTACATAATATTACTCCTTGACGCGTCCTTTGACCTTTTAATATGTGACCCGTGGACCCTTAAACTCAATATTACATTGTATCGATACAGCATCGAGTAAATTGTGAAACTCAGCCAAATTGAAATTTATGAAATTAAATTCATTCACAGAATATAGTCCAGAGATTTGGGATCGAACCTGCATGCCTGATTGAGGATGTCGTTGAGCTGATAATCGTTTATCGCGCCGGAACCCGGAACCGTACCTTTTTTGGGGATAACTAATACATTTTGTCCTTTCCTGAGAATCGATTTTTTTTATCGATCGAAAGCTTTTATCAGAATCGATGTAGCGATAATTGTTTCAGGTTTTTTTTTTATGAAATAAGGGACAAACGAGCAAACGGGTCACCTGATGGAAAGCAACTTCCGTCGCCCATGGACACTCGCAGCATCAGAAGAGCTGCATGTGCGTTGTTGGCCTTTTAAGAGGGAATAGGGTAATAGGGGAGGGTAGGGATGGGAAGGGAAGGGAAGGGAATAGGGGGAGGACAGGAAAGGGAATAGGGTAGGGGATTGGGCCTCCGGTAAACTCACTCACTCGGCGAAACACAGCGCAAGCGCTGTTTCACGCCAGTTTTCTGTGAGAACGTGGTATTTCTCCGGTCGAGCCGGCCCATTCGTGCCGAAGCATGGCTCTCCCACGTCTGTAAAGGTATTGAAAGGAACTAACTCAAAACAGACAGACAAGGTTTCACAGTTATAATATTAGTATGAATTATGCTCCTATTACACACGTACAGTGATTACGGGTCCCGGTATGTGACAGGCGCCGCACGTGCAGTGAGGCGCCCGCCCGCCGCTTCGACGGTAATCGTGTAATTATACATGACGAGCAACACAGCACCTCACCGTGCACCGGTGCAAAGGTCAACGGTTCATGTATGTTTACTGTATATGGCATTATTTTGTGAGAATTTTGTTTATGGTCCAAACTCCAAAACCAAGGAGGACCAGCAAGACCTCTAGGCCTCTGACATATTAACCTCCTTGCTTATAATAAAAATCACACTGATATTATAAAGGCAAAAGTTTGTGGGTGTGTATGTTTGTTACTAATTCTACACGTCTTAATGCATCGACGCGAATTCGCGCGGATGCGGGAGTTAAGATTGAATTTGTTATATTCAGTTTTAATAATTCGCTTCGATGCGCTTCGACTCTGCGCTAGTATAAATTGACCCTATGAGTTAAATGTATAAAAAATCGTAAATTGTTGCGTGGTTTTGATCATACTTTTACTTTATTTACTTACTCTACAATCTACATTCCAACTGAGTGAGTGTATATCTATAAAGTGAAACTATTGATGATGTGATTTCTCCTACATTTTTCATTTTTGATTTTCTTATTCTTTGGGTTGTATTTATGTTTTAAGAAGTTCTAAAAGCTTTGGATATTATTTTGTGTTTTCTAGGTTTGTGTTTTTCCTTCCCTGATTTTAAGATTCTCCGGAATTGTTTTACCACAAGATTGAGGAAAACTTTTTTATCCTCATATGGAAACAATAAAATCATAAAATATAATGTTAAGGTAAAGAAATATACCAAAAATAATATACACCGTACAGGACAAATCTAAAATCCTTACTACATATTCAACACTAGATGACGCCCGCAACCCTATTGCGCCAAAATTTGTTTATCCCGCGGGAAAACCGCTGAACCGAGTTTGCTGTTTGGTATGGAGATATTTTGAGTCCCGGGAAAAGACATAGGAAAGTTTTTAACCCGGAAAAATGTACGGTTCCGCCGCGATATATGAGTTTAGGCGCAACGGATTTGCGGGCGTCATCTAGTTTAATATAAAACAATTTTCATCGCGTGCTTATATTTAATTTGCCTGTTTTTTAATGATCATTATAATTAAAAATTATTGTAACAAACATGGTCGCGAGTCGCGTGTAACCGAAGCTTTTTGTGAAACGTCTGGCCTTATGTTTAAAATATGGAGTAATGAGAAATGTTACATTAGCTTTCCCTTAGGTTTATCTAAGGCCAACTTCTGTGATACGAAGGTTTAGCAGCTACGTACTCTGTACTCATACAGTTATCGATTCAGTTATTTATGAGCACTGGGCCGGTATCATTAACTTTGTCACTTCCATGCAGTTTCCTTGCAATTCACTTATCAGTTGTAAAGTGAATGGTTCTGTTTCGGTATCATTACCACTTTTACTTCTGAATGGTTTTAACCTGTAATATTTGTCTCTGAACTGGATAAAGAAATGTCAAAAACGAACGTCAAATTTGACTAACAGAATAGTTTTTTTTTTAGGAATTGAAATGGCTTAGCCGTAATGACTAACGGAAAAATTGTAAATCAAGATGAAAATATAGTTTAAAAAAAGATTTTTTTATTATAAAATATACTATTTTCTAATATATAACGTGGTCAATGTAGGAATAGTTACTTTTGCACCGATTTATTGTTTTTAAAGGTAATTATTATAGATGTGTAAATGGTTTTATTTATATTTTTTTGGTATTTTATAAGCCCTTTATCAAAACACTGAGAAAATAACACTCCTTCATGTTTATACTATCACAAGCATGGCGATCTAGAGGAGAAAGAATTCTCTGACATTGGCAACTCACTGTGTCGGCAATTAAAAAAAAGAAGAAGAAGGAGACAAAAAAAAGATAATTAGATATTATTATTTATGTTTATAGAGATTATGTTTTATGCAAGAAATTAATAAGTATATTGGTATTTGATACCTACGCTAAATAATGAACCTTAAAAAAGTCTTAGAAATGCATCAAAATTGTGGATTACAATTACATGCATTACAACAGAGTTGATGTCATGAGTTGAACATAGTTTGTTGAACTTGAACTCATTCTTGAACTAGGTACCTACGTTTTTTTGAGCTTTCAAATAGGTATTATTGTAACATAAACAGGCAATTTATAAGTTTAATAATCCCATTTTCGTGCCTTGTAAGGCATTTTACATTATTAGTACTGTGTACGCTGAACCAAATATTTTTCAGGATAAAGGATGATTGATAACACTGAGATACTATAAGTACTACATTGCTAATAAAGAATTGCAAGTGTAATGATGACGAAGTCCTAGGAAGATAATATATATTCACTCAAAAGCTTAAATTAAAAGAAATTTTATAAATACTCGTTTTTAAATGTATTTTCATTTATTTCTCACTTAAATATACCTTAGATGCATATTCATGCACAGCTTTCATCAATAGGTACTATATTTGTCTTACACCTTATTATCAACCTAGTATCAGATAGGCAAGTGTTAAATCTCTCTTATATTATACTTATAAAAATATTTATACAGCGGAAATCTTAAACAAGGTCTTGTCACTTATAATCAAAGAAGTTGAATCAAATATCCCTTGTGTAATTTATTATAAAGGAGTTCAAATACAAACTTTTGATGAAAGATAAAAACAATATTATAATTTCAGACTTTTATTTGGCAAACCAATAACAATTAGAAACTGCATTGCAAGTTGCAACTATAGGAAATTGCCTGGGATATCTCAGACAGAGAGCGGTCAAGTGTTTTGTGTTCTTTGTGTTGTATTATGTTGTAGAATGCCTCCCGTGTGAGTATCTCTATATACTCACACAGGAGGAGTTCTGAATGTGTCAGAGTTGCTCCTCAGTCACACACTGACTGCTCCAACGCAAATGCTTCAACGCGTGACCACTCTGTCTGATAGGTCCCTAAGACGACCACGTCTTTTTAAAAATTTTTAATACATGAAGACTTACTAAAGTCCTCATGTATTTTAAATTTTAATGTAATAATATAGAACTAATATTATTATTATTGAGGTACAAAAGTATTTTTGGTAATAATAATATAAGTTCCAATTAAAATATTATGTTTTATGAACAATAAGTATGTTTGTTATGCAATTTTTATTGTCTTTTTGGAAAAAGTACTATAAGTAATGTAGGATTATATTTTTGAGTTTTAGTGACTATTCCTATTGTATATTATATCATATTGTAGTCAAGAGAAGTTATAAATGAAAAAGTGCATATGAGAATTTAGCTAATTTGGATTTTATATTATCAATGATTTAACTTTTCTAGTAGTTTAGGTGTGCGTGTGTGTGTCAATGTTTATTCGTGAATATACATGAATCTAAAGTTTCAAAGGTTGTGTTCTCAAAATTTTTGTTATTGAGAAAGTAATGCCTTTGAATTTACCTCTTTGGTGCAGCGTTTATCATGCATGGTTTACAAGGAAATAGTTTGTGAAATAACACAAAGACCTACTGCAATCAAAAGATTGTACGAAATGCTCCTAAGATAGGTTCCTAAGAAGTACATAGTAAGTTTTAATTTAATATAAAACTAATACTTATTATTATTATAGAGGTACAAAAGTATTTTTGGTAATACCTAATAATATATGTTCCTATGATAATATTATGTTTTATGAACAATAAGTTCCATATGTTTGTTATGCAATTCTTATTAAGTAGGTAAGTCTTTTTTTGGAAAAGTACTGTAATGTAGGTTTTTATTTTTGAGTAAAATTTAGTGATTTACACTATTCCCATCATATAATACCATATTGTAGTCAAGAGAAGAAGTTATAAATGAAAAAGTGCTTGTATGAGAATTTAGCTAATTTGGATTCTATGATATTATCAATTATTTAACTTTTCTAGTAGTTTAGGTGTGTCAATGTTTATCCGTAGCATGTTATACATACATCTAAAGTTTATTAAATGGTGGTGTTCTCAAAATTCTTGTTAAAAGAAAGTAATATGCCTTTGAATTTACCTCTTTGGTGCAGTGTTTATCATGCATATACCAAAATACTTCAGGTTTACAAGGAAATAGTTTGTGAAATAACACAAAAACCTACAATGCAACTATAAGATTGTACCTGTAGGTTTTTGGTGAAAATTCATACTTATTTTACAGTAATTATACACGACACTTGTGTTCCTTATACCTTGTATGTGTTTCTTGTGTACTAAATCAATGCAGTCTTAGCTCATCGCACAAATGCAAACCTTATTGTTGACTAGACAATATAGGTATATTGTATTATTATACTACACCTCACTTATGTTATTATTCTGAAACCTCACTAACAAAGGTCTCTAAGGCGTCTTTACATAAGTCTCGCTTCGTGATTTACTTGAGAATACTTAATCGTTTTCCAAAAATTCGGACACTTCGAATGTTTAGTTTTTATAACGAATTATTTTCACTAAAATATATGCTATAGACTAAAATATAACTTATTAAGTAACTAACCAACTAAATAGCAATATAATTTAAGACTAAAAAGTATGTAATATTAATAAATAAAATTACTAAAATGTAAACTATTCAGTAAAAGCTACTCGTTGGTTGGTGTTTATTGAATTGCTGTATTTGACGTAAAAGCCAGCCAGCTTATGTCAGTTGTGTTGTCATGATACGAAATTACTACTCAGTTATCAATGGAGAAGTGAGTTTTGTGTCACATGACCACTGACTGGCTGGAAAATAGAGGTCGTGGTACCAAAATGCGAGCCATTCAGTATTCTGGCTGGTTTTAAGAGCTTGTGATAGAGACCCTGCACGTTGTCTTCATACAGCTTTTGATAACGTTGCAAATGCGCAGCTCTAAATTGCCTCTGCTAAGTTTGCAGAGGAAATAACGGACGTATACCCAAGGATGCTGATGCAATAAGGATAATTTTACTGCCAGAATTAAATTAGCGCCATTTTATTATGATATTACTATAAATATTTAAATATATTTATAGCTCTGCTCAAGAGAGATAATATATCTATTTTTAGGAATTGTCTCTTTGTTTAAAAATATCAACAATCAAATAATTTGTTTTTATTGTGTACTGTAAAATTTTGAGATTATTTTGTTGTTCGTCTTAGCTGACGACTGTGAGTAGCTACGTAGTTTGTTATCAATGCTCTCCAAATATATATTTTTACACCAGCAAATTTGTCCACTACTGAAGCCATAGACTATAGATGACGTAGTAGAGTTGATTTCCGATATTATGTTGCAGAATGTCTGCTGTGAAAAGTCTGTTGCATTGCTGTCGCAAAATGAATGGTAACCCTGTCGATAAGCAAGGCTATTCATACTAATGTCTGTCTGTCTATTACCTTCCCAGCTCAAACCGCTGAACTGATTTTGCTGAATATTGGTATAAGTAAGTACCTATAGTTGAGTCCCGGGAAAGGACATAGGATACTTTTTATCCCAGAAAAATGTACGGTTCAATCTCTAGTAACTTTGTTTTTCAGTCCTGCGAGTTTCGTTAATCTTATTCGGAGTAATAATTAAATTAGTCGCATGTCTAGACGCCTTAATTTTCTTCCAAAACAAATTGGAATGTTAGACTAGGTTAGTTCCCAAATTACCATTGAAACTCGTTTCGATTACAATATTATAACTTGTTGGCACGCCATTGGTCTGCTCAAATTTTTATAGTTCCGAAAAGGGCAAGGTTTTTGTATTAAATGTTGACAGAGTAACTAAAGGTGCAGATGCAAAAATTAAATGTGAATTATGTTATTACACTATTGATAATCATAATTTAAACTTTATAGATTTGACGAGACAGCGTCCGTCGGGGCCGCTAGTTATGTGTATTTGTGTACGTAAAAAAATCTCTTTATTTTTACAATGAGTTATGAGCAATGGTTATGAGTATAATTAACATTATGACCTAGTAACAAACATTTTTAAATTCTTCAGACTAAAGTAAATAAACAATCATAAAAAAAATAAAGTTGTTTTTCATGTGACGATGTAATTACAAGATGTCCTTACAAAAGCGGTATTCGTTTACATATTTTTATTTTTTATTACCTTAAAGTTTTAGTATGTAGTATTTTCCAAAGGTTTTTTTCCAAAAAAACTGAGTTTTAATAATAATTATAAAGTATGCATTGATTAGCGTATTTAATTAAGTTTTTTTTTAAATCCTTCACAAAACGAAATACTAATTAATTCATACGATGATAAACAATTACAAAATATTCCTTATTTTGTAATTGTTTATTATCGTATGTGGTTTAAAAACATAACACAAACACTTTATGCTTATATCGCCTTGGCCAAATTCAAAGATAAAAAACATTGTCAAGCTTTTTACTTAAAAGTTAAATTATTAATTTTGGCCTTCGAACTTTTTGTACAGGGTGTAACAAAACAAAGTGATAATTTTGCTCTTTCAGCGCTGCTACTTTTACAAGGAACACGTACACACCCTAAAGTATTATCATTTAGTTTTGTTACACAGTCTAGAAATCAGGTTGGTCGAAACTGCTGTTTTTGGGCCCAGAAATGACCTCATCTCTAAAAGTCACACAGTGAATACTCAACATCTGTTGCAACTTACAATCAGTGATATCATACAATGTTTCTCGGTACCTGCCGTGTGTGAGTCTGAGTATGTGAGTATCCTTGCCGAGTTCCTTGTATATGTTTACAGTGCTCAATAAATACCTAGGCCAAGTGTTGTTCCTAGAATAAAAACGTTGACGCCAGTACCGGTTCGGCGAAATAATCTCAAATCCATACTTCCATACTAATGTTATTATAAATGCGAAAGTGTGTCTGTCTGTCTATTACCTCTTCACAGCTAAACCGCTGAACTGATTTTGCTGAAATTTTACATGGAGATACTTTGAGACCCGGGAAAGGACATATGATACTTTTTATCCCGGATAAATGTACGGTTCCCGCGCGGTAAACTAAATTTGACGCAACGGAGTGGCGGGCGTCGTCTAGTAGGTCATAAAATCAATTATGTATGTCAACAACACACGTGGACACAGGTGTGCACTGTACACATTGTATTGTACGGCAGCTCCGGATCTAGGGGGGGGCAAGCCGGGGTCTGTGCCCCGGGCGGCAAATTCAGGGGGCGGCCAAATTCATACTTCACGGACCAATGGACAACTCATCATTGACCACGTAATAAAATATAATATAATAGCACAAGTACAGCAATTTCATGGCCATATCAACTTGACCGATACCCTGATCGCGGACTGCGGAGTGAGACGTGCTGCACGAACATTTATTATTCGCGAGGCGCGTAGGCATAGTTCCAAATACGCGCCCGGCTCTCGCACGCTTTTAAACCCTACCCTGTTAATTATATTATATATCCTACTTATTATTGATAGCTGAAATTATATGGATGATAAAGGTGAAAATAAACATAAGTAGGTAGGGGGGGGCGGCATGGGCGTATATAAGGGGGGGGGGGGTCCTGGGTCCGGAGTCCGGACCCCCCACTTTACTTTCCATGTTACTTGTCCAATCGACAATATAATATTATTGTCATCGATTGTCATCGGCGAGGTACATATTGTATTTTTTTTCTATTTACAATATAATAAAAAAAATTATACTGTGGAGCGTGTCCGTAGGCAGAGTAGGTATTTAGGCTGCTGCAGAACCCTTCATGGGCGAGTCCAACTCGCACTTGACCGCTTTTTTACGTTAGGGACCCCCCCCCCCCCCCTTATCAAAGCTATATATACGCCCGTGGGGGGTGGCATTTTTCAGTTTTTGCCCCGCCTGAAAAAAATTGAAGATCCGGGGCTGTTGTACGGTGTTTCGTGACGTCAATTAAAAATTAGACATTAATTACATATTTTATTAAGGTGACGCCTTGATAATTTGGCTGCAGCGATATCGATTTTTCTCAACAATGACTAAAGCTAAGAAATTAAAATTCATTGTCAGTATTCATCATGTCTTTATCTTTGAATTACCCATAGCATAACACGATTGGTCAACTTTTATAACACAGAACAATTAATCAAAAAGACCTCTATAAAAACAGGGATTCTAATTTGGCCAACAGGGGAGAGTGATTTAAGCTTCCAAAATTTGTAAAATGTAGATTAGTTCAAGCATACATGACTATAATTTGCCCATAGCTTATAAGTAATATATTTATGGTTTTTAAATTACGCGACAAAAACCTTTTTCATTTCTTGCTGTTCCATTTCTTGTGTTTCATTGAAAACAAGCGATCTAAAACATATCCAAAACGATTTTTTACTTTAACGCGGTGTCACCTTAATACCTGTCCCTTTCCCGAATAAAATGACCTTTCCCTGGACTCAAATTATATTCATACCAAATTTCAGCAAAAATGGTATAATGGTTTGAGCGTGAAGAGGTAACAGACAGACCGACTTTCGCATTTATATTTATAGAAATAGTTTCTATGTAAAAAGGATAAGAGTATTTTAATGTTGACAAAACTGTGGTACCACGAAAATAAATAATGCGCGCGCGCAGCGTGGCGTAGACCGAAGCCTCCAAGTTTTTACGGTGGTCGGTGGCATTACTTTGTTTGGTAACAAATACTACCAAAATTATGGAAACAAAAGTACTTAGTAAAAGTGAAATGCCGCGCACAGACAATTATTGCCAAAGAAAACAATATAATACGTCTTGTCCAAAAACCGAATACAAAGACACCGAAATTGTCTCTTCTAACTGTTCTTAGTTGTTGTTGATGACTGATGTCATAGGATTAGATGCGTGCGTTTAATTTACTAATTGTTTGTATATTACTCATCCGTCTACATACCAAAGGACTAACGTAAGTGTCGGTCATTATACCTTAGCGGTTCCCGGAAATTGCGTACAGGCGACACAGTTGCGACCAACACTACTTGGGCGTATGTAAAATATGCACCTATACTTTCGTTATGATACAGGATACTAAGTTTCAACAGATAGACGTCAAAAATGTATGACATTCTACATACCTATAGTTTGTGCGTTTTATGGTGCCTTCTCACGGCGCGTATTATCGCAAGCCGCGCCGCGCCCGCTCGAGCCACGCGCCGTGTGAAGGGGTGGCTCGGGCTGGCTCGAGCAGGCGCGTTTAATATCACGCGCCAGCTCGAGCCACGCGCCCTAAGTGGTGGCGTGGTTGCGTTCTCACGGCGCGTGCTACCACGAGCCGCGCCGCGCCCGCTCGAGCCACGCGCCGTGTAAAGGGGTGGCGCGGCGCGGCTCGTGCAGGCGCGTCCCGATCCGATTAAAGTCGGTAACTTCAAAGGCGCGGCTTGAGCAAACAGGCGAGCACGAGCCACCCCTTCTCACGGCGCGTGATATCACAAGCCGCGCCACGCCGACAAAAATTCAAGTAAAATGAAACTTTATTAACACGATAATAGATATCATTTTGCTCTAAGTCACTTCGTTAAATAAATAAATTTTAATGAAATGCAACTTTATTCACTAGGCAACTAGGTTGCATTTCAATCTATGCCGCTAATTTTATTAAATTAAATGTAATTCATTTATTTGATAACACTTTTGACGTGGGAGAGCCATGCTTCGGCACGAATGGGCTGGCTCGACCGGAGAAATACCACGTCCTCACAGAAAACCGGCGTGAAACAGCGCTTCCGCTGTGTTTCGCCGAGTGAGTGAGTTTACCGGAGGCCCAATCCCCTATCCTTTTCCCTTCCCTACCCTCCCCTATTCCCTTCCGTACCCTCCCCTATTGGCTATTCCCTTCCCTACCCTCCCCTATTACCCCTTAAAAGGCCGGCAACGCACCTGCAGCTCTTCAGATGCTGCGAGTGTCCATGGGCGACGGAAGTTGCTTTCCATCAAGTGACCCGTTTGCTCGTTTGCCCCCATATTTCATTAAAAAAAAACAGATGCCGCTGCTTGGCGGCTACATCGCGCTATAGCTAGCACGAATATTTTTACTATAGGTGATTAACTAATATGAAACTATTTTCACTTACACTTATTCTTGGTGTTGTAGAATTATCACTCCAGAGGAATTTAAGTCCCAGGGTAGGATACCCTGGGGGCTGGGACTAAATTCCTATGGCGTGTATTGGTCCTCAAATACTGGTGGCAGTTCATTCCTGAGTTTTACAGTGCATGGCAAGATGTTACGCAAAAAATGCACGGTGGAAGACTGCCACTCACCAAGGTGATGAGGATTGATGATGGTATATTTTTCGAGTGGAATGATGACGAAAGCTTGCAAGATGTACGATTCCAAACAATAATAATTGCTTAAAATCTTCCCAGTTCCCCGTGATGCTATACTACTTTTATAATTCACAATAATAATTATTATTATGTTTCCACTCGTATTGGTTTTTTTTTATGAAAGAAGGGGGCAAACGAGGAAACGGGTCACCTGATGGAAAGCAACTTCTGTCCCCCATGGACACTCGCAGCATCAGAAGAGATGCAGGTGCGTTGCCGGCCTTTTAAGAGGGAATAGGGTAATAGGGGAGGGTTGGGATGGGAAGGGAAGGGTATAGGGGACGATATAGTGAGTTTACCGGAGGCCCAATTCCCTTCGAATTGGGCCTCCGGTAAACTCACTCACTCGGCGAAACACAACGCATGCGCTGTTTCACGCCGGTTTTCTGTGAGAACGTGGTATTTCTCCGGTCGAGCCGGCCCACTCGTGCCGAAGCATGGCTCTCCTACGTATAAACTGGTGGAAGAATGATGCTTCTGTTCGAGCACAACATCACGAAATCCGTCTGTACGGCTACCCTGGGATAGGCTTGTCGAATAAATATCGATATATCGATATTTTCAATTTGATATATCGATATTTTTGGGCGATATATTTTGTTACGATATATCGATATCAAATATCCAATATCGAAATTGTATCAAAAACGATATTTTCTGCTGCGATTTTGGCCAGACGTCTTCTTAATGGCTCCAGTTCTGTCAAAGCAACAAAAAATTGGTCTTCTCATAGGCTTAGCTGTTGGCTCAATGAAAATCAAAATAAATAAAAGGCGAAAAAGATGGTTGAAAGAATTTTTACTCCACGAAAAATTATGAATTTACACGAATGGATTCCAGATCGTATAACATAATATACATTGACTTTAATACAGATGTAGCAGTTCTCACTACAGATAAAAGGTTGAAACCATCTGGCAACACTGATTTAGTCAAATGGAATAACAACTTTAGAAATAAATTAAGAAATTTAAAAAAAAAACCCCGCCAAACAACTTGTGTAAAGTAATATTTTAGTCCATATATTTGTTGTCACAGTGTGTCGAGGGACCGCCAAGTAAACTACAACCTACAACCGCCAAGTCGCTGATTATCTCCATTCGGTTCGCTGTGAAATGTTATGTGAAATCTCAAATCAAACATCTACATTAACGGTCCCCCGACACACCTTGACAACAAATTATGACTAAAATACTACTTGACACAAGTCAGGAATTATTTTAATTTAAAGGCAGTAAATATTATTTCATTACTTTTTAAAGTTGTTTGGCGGGGTCTTTTTAAATTTCTTAATTTAATTTTATTTCATACTTTTTAAACTTGTGTTGGTTATAGTGCAGAATAATTCCTATCAACATAATCATATTCTCATGATAAGCATCTATCAATGTCCTTTTCGATGAGGCCGTTAATATGAGCCCAAACATGAAACCTCCATTTTGGGTTCATACGAAGCTTGGTTCCTATAGAATCCAGGTGATGATGCAGCAGCAGCATGTAAATATTTACTGTCTAACTACTTCTTACTGGTTGTCGCAATTAAAATGAGCCCAAACACTAAACCTCTACTCTAAGTTGGCGAGGAGTTGAATATGTTATTGATTACCAGGTAATGCTGCTGCACCAGGTCAACATTAATATGTGTATACATTATACGTATATATATATATATATATATATATATATATATATATATTAGTATATAGGGGGTTTCGGGGGCGATAAATCGATCTAGCTAGGAATCATTTTTAGAAAATGTCATTTCATTTGTGTTTTATCGAATATAGTCAAACAGCTAGTAAAACCCATTAAACGACTACAAGTTGCTAACGGCCATTCATGAACCAGACAAACCCTGATTGTCCAACACTGAGCAGGCTGATGATGATGAATTATATCTAAGAACACTCTCGATCATGTCAGCTTTCAAACCAAAAAAACTAGATCAAAATCGGTCCATCCGTTTGGATGCTACGATGCCACGGACAGATACACACACAGGCAGACAAACAGACAGACACGTCAAACTTATAACACCCCTCTTTTTTGTCGGGGGTTAAAAAGGGATGACACTACGATGTTGCCACTTTTAAATTTCTTCACTTTTTTGACGGACTATAAATTAATTTAAAAAAAGCAAATTGGTCGAAAAATTTGACCGATATATCGATATTTTTTTTCGCGATATATCGAGACCGATATTGATATTTTTTATACATCGATGTATCGATATATCGATATCTTCTTTCATTTTCGACATCCCTACCCTGGGACTAAAATCGCTCTGGCATGATAAATCTACAACACCAAGAGAGAGTGAGTGAATTTCATACTAGTTATATCACCTTATACCTATAACAAATATCGTCGTGCTAGCTATAGCGCGATGTAGCCGCCAAGCAGCGGCATCTGTTATCAAAATAAAGGAATTAACTTAATATAATAAAATTAGCGGCATAGATAGAAATGCAACCTAGTTGCCTACTGAATAAAGTTGCATTTCATTAAAATTTATTTATTTTACGTAGTGACTTAGAGCAAAATGATATCTATTTTCGTGTTAATAAAGTTTAATTTTACTTGAATGTTTGTCAGCGTGGCGCGGCTTGTGATATAACGCGTCGTGAGAAGGGGTGGCTCGAGCTCGCCTGTGGCTCGTGCTCGCTCGTAATAGCTGGCTCGGCGCGGCGCGGCTTGTGATATCACACGCCGTGAGAAGCCAGCCTTAAGATGATATGGGTGACACTTCTCATATTCCTTGCTACGGGTTTTTTTACAAGAAAACAAAAAAAATCAAAATGTAATAAATTATATTCCATCTACAAAAACAAATGTTTCCCTTAATTGTAAATGAATAAAATGAAAAGTTGCTTTTTAACTTTTTAATATAAAATTATAAATTTTAACTGTGAAAATTATTGTTACGAAAATATTTTAAAAATGTCAGATGCATGAAAATATGGAACTTATGCCAATAGAGATTGACACTGTTGAATCGAAATCAAATCGATAAAAAGGGCAGCCATTTTAAATCGCTGGCGCCACTCTGAAACGTCAGTACGAAATCGATAATTTCGATTGCAATTCCTTTACGAAGTGATTCGATATTTTTAAATTATCGATTAATTTTCTTAGGTAACTTCCCCACTATTGTCAATTATAATGTATCACCCATATCATCATAAAACGCACAAACTATAGTGTGTGCAGTGTGTCATGGACTCATGGGCCATGGCGCCTATGTAACTCGTGCGCGCGTATGTAACTTGTAGTTAACGTTGATGTGGAAAGTATTAAATTCTATGTGACTAAATATCGTGTTCTAAAGAAATGAAGATTTTTGTTGACTTAAAAGTTAAAAAATCTCATTACGTAAAACGCACACAAGTGATCAGATTTTTGCAGATAAAAATCTCTTAAAGCCTTTTACTTAATTTAACCAGCTTCTTCTTAATTTTAAGTTAAAAATAATCTTTTGCGCAATTTTATAACACAACAAAACAAATAAAAAAGTTTTTATCTCTTACAATTTTCCTCGTTCACTATTGACCCAATATTACACGACTTCGCAAGAAAAAGGTTAAAATTTATTATGTATTGATATACATAATACTTTATTATGCTTTAATAAACAATCGTAAACAAAACTAATACTAACATTTCTTTACTTCGTACTTTGGACTCAAAGCGAAGTGTTACGCTGTCACCAGAAATATTTGCTCTATTTATTCATATCGTACTTGAGTAATTGGTGGATAATATTAAATATATAGTTTATAGCTATGCGATACAGGATGTGAACGACATTTTATGATAATATCCAACATTCTGTCCTTGACTAGCCTTAATAAATGTGTGTAGGTGACTTGTACGGTATTTGAAACGTAACAATTTCTAGTGGCTTGTATACTTACACGTTTAGAGTGCCTTCACATTAAGTCGTCAATAGTGCGGCAGCAGCGCAACTTCTATACTAAAACGACTTATGGATCAACTGGATGTTACAGCCCACGACATCCTTGCACTGAGAAAAAAATTGAATGCCGAAAACGTATTTTTTCTGGAATTATTAACGCTTATGCTTTCCCGGGACCCAAAGTATATTTATACGAAATTGTATCAAAAGTCTAGACGCTTAAGAGGAACTAGAGAGAAAGACAACCCACAAAGTTTTTCCTTAACCGTTAAACTACAAAGAGTTCGTCTGTGCGTATTCTCATAAGTTACTGCAGTTACGAGTATCTTAATCTCAATGTTGTGAATTATGATACTCGTAGCTGCAGTAAGACGACAAAGGACAGTCCTGTCTTCGAATTCGTCGAATACTGTATGTAGGTGGGCTGCTTTATAACTGTTCTGGTAATACTAAACGATGTGAGAATAGTTCCTATAAAGACTGACTCGTCACCTACTAACTTTGTTCACCGAAAATATTGTACTTAAGACTTTGGCTCCGTTTTCTAATGATTTATAAATTTTTCTTCATAATATTTGCTACGATATTGCTGATTTCATGAAAATCTGGTAGGTGCATTCTTTTCTTTTTCACTAAGGTGGTTTAAAATCTGTCATACATTTTTGGGCCTCAGAAATCTTGCGTTAGGCTAGTCTATTCAAAGTTTTTTTTTTTAATTTAATGCCAAAGACCTTAGGGATAGTTTTCTGAGTAGTTCCCAAGTAATACCCCCATGAATGATTCCCCTAGCTCTCTGTACCGAGCTGATGATGATAATGGCGCTATCTCGACAGATGACATATTTTTGTTGGCGTCTGACCATGACGCAACTTGTTTTGCTAACACTACTTAGTCACTGTCCTGAATGAAGAAAGGTGTTGGCCCCATTCCGTTTGTAAACAGACCGTCACGCGCTGACTCGACAGGCTGCTTACACGGGGTATTGTATCAAAGTCCACATAAACTATCAGAGAAGTTGATTCATAGCAGATGGTTGACCTGCGTAATTTGGTCACGTTATGTCAAACCCAGCCGAAAGATCTCGTCTAACTTTAAATTGACATAACGCGACTAAATGACGTACGTCTTCAAACTGCTTATGTTTCAATTTCTTCGATGGTACATATACGTCACCACTCACCACTCACCACTCTAATCTCGTTTACAATCATAATACTATGTTGAGAGGATTCCCTGTCACAATAAAAGGTGTACGATAGTTAACTAGAGATATTTTGTGTATTGAATATTAATATCTACTGCTTGCATAAGGAAAACATTTGTAACACAAAAAATAACGTCTGGAAAAAAATAGGAGAGGCCTTTGCCCAGCAGTGGCACACCATCGGTTATCAATAGTAATAATAATAATATAGGCGAGCCCGTGAAGAGAAGAATTTAAAATACGCGAACGAAAAACTTTGTAACCCTTTTTACGAAAAATGGGGAAACGCAGGTGCATGAAATTTTGCACAGTTATAGTTTATATGGTGAAGGAGTGCATGGAACTAATATTATTTTAAAAATTATGCTTTTATCATACATTTTTTTAACAAATAAAACATTACACACACTACAACACACACATGAGAAATGACAGATTTTTGAGTGACAAGCCTATACATACGAATTATTCTCTTTTATTAATGGTTGAAGTCTGTTGACAATATTATGTTGACAACAAGTTGACAAATTAAAAATGGATTATAGTTTTTTTATTGAATCTAAGATACTATTAGACAATGCTTACACGGCCAGTCTGAGATCAGCTAAGTCCTAGAAACAGGAGTTGAAAAAAAAATGATAAAGTTAATATATTTTACAAAACACAGGTAGTAGTCCAAATGTCGTTGAAACTAAGGTCGAATTTCGACCATTGGGCGATCTCTAGTGGATATTAAACATGAAATTTTTGACTTTGGGAATGACATTTTTCTGCCTAAAAGTCTTTATGCAAGTACACGAAGTACATAGTGGATGCTATACCAACTATGTACTTACTGTAAGTACTGCAGTTAATTTTTTGCTATAAATCATGTTTACTAATGAACATAAATATACTAAATAAAAGCAATGTTATGTGGGTATTACCCGGTTACAAACTAAAATCACGGTTTGTAATGCAGTATAGTCAGTAACACATTTTGTATATTTCTTAAAAGTACTTAACCACTTAACTATAAACTAACAAGTTTAGTTAAAAAATTAGGAGTTGTGATTAGTGATTACTTTGAAATAATGCACTCGATTAAAAAAAAATTCTTTATAGGCCGTATACTACGGTGATTTTCAGGGTAGGTATATCGGTCAATTTTACGCTACGAATAATAAAAACTAAGGAATCGTAACTCCCATACTATTTCCGTTTTAAATTTGGTTCCTTTTAATCTGTCATGTAACGTCAGCTTAGTACCGCTCAAGGTCACCTAAATATTGCAAATGTATTGACAGGTATTGAAATGTGTACATGAGGTACACTTTTTTGACAAGTATCGTAGACATAGACTTAATATATACTTTTATGATCGTGGAGCATGTTTTGACGCATTGACGGAGTTACTTTTCCTTAATTTTTATTATTCGTAGATTTTACGGTATTGTTTGGGGACAATGATTATACTGTCGGAACTTGCTCCAGAGTCAAGAGTGCTTGCTACTGTTATTTATTTTCGCTTCTGCAAGCTTTCCCGGAGTACCTGTAGTTTTTTTTTTAACATGAAGAGATCAATGTACCGGTCAAAAGTTTGTTTCAAATAAAAAAATGCCCTACATTCCATCGGATAGCGTTGTCATTGACGAATGTCGTTTTCCTGTTGCGCCGCCGACTGTACCTGCGCGGGCGCAGTTCCCCGTACTACAAGCCATTCACAGTTGTTTTACGCCCTAGAATGAACTTTATGTCGTCGGAGTAAGGGTGGTTTTAGTGGTAAAATTAATGAGAACGCTCTTTACATGTGACTAACCGCGTTTATTAATGACTTGTTGTGTACGCGCTATTTATAGAAATGTGATTTTATAGTGTTTGTAAACAACTAGAAGGTAATTTATAAATAGACGCGGACTTTCAAGGAAGACAAAGGCTTATCTTGAAGGTCTATGCTCTATGCTGCATCGATACGCTCGTAGCTACGAAGAATAAATACTAAGGAAACATATAATAGGTACTTAACTCATATAATTATTATATACGTGTTGATTTTTTTTTTCGAAAAAAAAATAATTAGGCCCTTAATTATTGACAAAAAATAGACAATGAAAGCGCATGAATAATGTTACATAATGGTACGGTAGTAAAATATTTAGATAATCACTCCAATCAACCAGACGCATAAACAACTTAAAAAATTTTAGTTTCATTTATATTTTTTAACTGTTAAAAATATTATTTCGTTATACAACACTTTTGTTTTAACGACGAAAACCACTTAAATATTATGTTTTGCGAAAAAAAGAAATTTATACACGAATAAAAATAATGTATGTTTATTATTTTGTTTTGTTACGTATAGAAGGTATAATTTTCAGAAAAATTTTGTAATGCTATTGTATTGTTTTCAGAAAAATAACGACGCCGGCGCCGCTGGAAGCTCAAATTGTAGTAAGTGTTACAAAAAAATTATAATTATTTCTTACTATAATATAATTTTAATTCCAAGAGTGGTATTCATAAAATATGACTAGTTAAATTGTGTTTCGTTTCGATTTTGAATGTCAAGAGCGGGCTGTCAAATTTTGCTGTGTTTTCTAATAAGTATAACGATTGATTCAAATTAAATTGAGATTTATTTAATCATTGTACATTTATCTGATATTTAGCTAATGGAAAACACGATTCACTTATATTGACTCGATAGTTTTATTTTTGAAATTATGAATCTTTCTGGGCTTTTCAACAAATATCTGTTACACTTATTGAGTCTAACTACTATCATTAAATAACTTGCACTACTACAATCACACACTTTATAAAATAATAGCTAAAGGAAATATTAGTATTGTATTTAATTTTTAAGTAATAATCAAAAACATTTTTAAGACTTACGACCTTTACTTTCGTGATATAATGCGGGAACCGTTGTTACGCGATATTGTTCACTATTAGCTGCAGTGTAAAGCACATTGCCCGGGAGCACGATTCATGGAATCATTGTATCACGATTGGAGGATAGCGTTGTGTGTAGGCGGGGCTAGCGTTTTGACAGTAGGCTCTTAAAACGCATTTTGTATCTAGAGTTCAATTTTGGAACCTTTGCTACGTCGTAGCTTGGTCTACGTCTCGATGCGCCGCGCCGGGAGCCGTAGCGGCTTCGTTTACCGACTTGTGTAGAAGGTTATTAGTACAATAAGGGTATTTTACAATTATTCTCTAATCAGTGCGCATTCATTTGTAAAGTTAGTGTTTTATTAAAAAACTAGGGACCCGCCCCGGCTTCGCAAAATATATAGCCTATGTCACTCACTGAAAATGTAAGAAAAATCGATTCAGTAGGTACCTAGTTTTGATTTAAAATTTATATTCATTACTACCCGTGGCCCGCATTAGTCGGTACCGCCGCAAAAGATACGTCCCGCAATTTTTAAATCTGTAATATCTTCGACTATAGGCTGATATGATGATGATGATGATGAATATCTTCGAAAATATTCATTCAAATTATATCCTGTAAAGGGCCATATAGATCTATATTCAATCAATAATATATTTAAGTATTTAATTGGATAAGGACTAATGCCGTATTGGTTAAAATCGCTTCGAAAATTTGCCATTAAAGTAGTTAAAAGTAAATGACACAAAATGTTATTGTGAGATATCCATAAAAGATAGACATATACCATCGCGAAGTTTTCTGTAGACCTTTTCATAGTGTACAATACTTGGTACATTATTTTGATAAATCTCGTAGGGTTCAGCCCGCGTTTGCAATGTAAGCGGAAAAAAATGTAATTATTTACGACATCACATTAGAAACTCCAAAAATAACAGTACTTCTCCACTATTTAATGAATGTTTTTAAACTTATAAACCTTCCTCTTTAATCACTCTATCTATTAAAGAAAACCGTATCAAAATCGGTTGCTTAGTTTCAAAAATTAAAGGGAACAAAGAATTAAAGGGAAAAAAGCGACTTTGTTTTAGAATATTACCAGATGACGCCCGCAACTCCGTTGCGCCAAAACTCGTTTATCGCGCGGGAACCGCACATTTTTTCGGGATAAAAAGTATCCTATGTCCTTTCCCGGGACTCAAAGAATCTCCATGCCAAATTTCAGCAAAATCGGTTCAGCCGTTTGAGCGTGAAGAGGTAACAGACAGACAGACAGACAGACAGACAGACAGACAGACAGACAGACACACTTTCGCATTTATAATATTAGTATGGATTTTTTTTTTATGAGATAAGGGGGCAAACGAGCAAACGGGTCACCTGATGGAAAGCAACTTCCGTCGCCCATGGACACTCGCAGTATCAGAAGAGCTGCAGGTGCGTTGCCGGCCTTTTAAGAGGGAATAGGGAAGGGTAGGGATGGGAAGGGAAGGGAATAGGGTAGGGAAGGGAATAGGGGATTGGGCCTCCGGTAAACTCACTCACTCGGCGAAACAGCGCAAGCGCTGTTTCACGCCGGTTTTTTGTGAGAACGTGGTATTTCTCCGGTCGAGCCGGCCCATTCGTGCCGAAGCATGGCTCTCCCACGTATGGATGTAGTGAAACTATTTATAAGTGTCAAAAGTTTGCGTTTGGCGCTTCAAAATATTCGATTGCATTTTATTAGTGGGTTGCGTATGTACTGGGATTTTATAATTTAATTTTATAACTTCGCTATCGTAATTAGTGAAATTAATAATTATTATGTTGTGAAGAGTGACAACATGGCTCTGATAATGTAAAAAAACCCAGTTACGTACCGTGTACACTGTACGAACTACGTACTACCAACAACGCGGTGTTAATCGTTTCGGACCACTTTGTTTTTGTTGTTCTATTTTTATCGGATTGATAACAAGTAACGGATACGGAAAAGAAATGTTATCAGCTATTTAACTGGTGTTGGTTTTACCCCAGCCGCAGGGTTATCTTAGCCAACCGGTTTTCCCCGCTGCACTGTTGTTTATGAGGTTTTGACGCTCAGCGGTTACTGTTTTGGTTGATAGTGCACAAGGAAGGAAACAAACATTATGCAAATTATTTGTTTGTTATTGTTAAATATTTAATGAAGGATTATGGCAATGTATTTTTGTTTGATTGCTGAATTACTGAGATAAATAAGACATCGAAGTAGAATATCATTATTGGCCACTAGGGACTTGATGGTCAAATTTTATTTGAAATCCTCATGTAGAAACAAAAACTCACATTCATTTGTCTGGTGGTTGATGTAATTGCACGTGGGAGAGCCATGCTTCGGCACGAATGGGCCGGCTCGACTGGAGAAATACCACGTTCTCACAGAAAACCGGCGTGAAACAGCGCTTGCGCTGTGTTTCGCCGAGTGAGTGAGTTTACCGGAGGCCCAATCCCCTACCCTATTCCCTTCCCTACCCTCCCCTATTCCCTTCCCTTCCCTACCCTCCCCTATTACCCTATTCCCTCTTAAAAGGCCGGCAACGCACCTGCAGCTCTTCTGATGCTGCGAGTGTCCATGGGCGACGGAAGTTGCTTTCCATCAGGTGACCCGTTTGCTCGTTTGCCCCCTTATTTTATAAAAAAAAATTGAATAAAATGTGTACCTACATAAAATATATGTAGGATCTTACAATAAAGCCGACGAAATATTAGTGAATTTGTTAGGAACACTAGGGAACAATATAAAATTACTAGATGTTGCGGGAACCGTACATTTTTCCGGGATAAAAAGTATCCTATGTCCTTTCTCGTATCCCCAATCCCCATGCCAAATTTAAGCAAGATCGGTTCAGCGGTTTAGGCGTGAAGAGGTAACAGACAGAGAAATGCGAAAGTGTCTCTTGGCATTTATAATATTAAGTATGGATATTGGATATGGATTTTATATTAGTAGTACCTTGACATTGTACTTGAAAAATAGGGATGGTGAATGCCGTAAGGCTACGAATAATAACAACTATGCCGTAGGGCATTTTCTACCAGTCGACTAGTAGAAAATGCCCTAGGTACATTATTAGGGTTCCGTACCCAAAGAGTAAAAACGGGACCTTATTACTGAGACTTCGATGTCTGTCCGTCCGTCTGTCTGTCTCCAGGCTGTAACTCAAGAACGGTAATAGCTAGAGAGTTGAAATTTTCACAGATTATGTAGGTATATCTGTTGCCGCTATAACAACAAATACTGAAAATAAAATAAAGTTAATATTTATGGGGGGGGCCCATACAAGAAACGTGATTTTTTGGTTTTGATTTTCTGAAAATGATTCCTAGCTAGATCGATTTATCGCCCCCGAAACCCCCTATATACTAAATTTCATGAAAATCGTTGGAGCCGATTCCGAGATTCCAATTATAATATATATATATATATATATATATATATATATATATATATATATATATATATATATATATATATATATATATCCAGTACCTTTGGATAGGGCTGGATACTGGATCTGGTCAGTCTCTGCAGCTTACTAGGTATTATCTATTATGTTTTGAATTTATAACTATGTTCGAAGCCATACAGTTTAGTGTTTACAATAACAGTCTTATAAATAAAGCCTGTCGCCGCCGGTGCCGTTTTCTGATGCCAAATCAAGGTTCTCACCTAATGTGATTACCTTTGTTATGACGGATGATATTCGTTTAAGTCTATTACAATATGCATGGTCATGTTTGACCGACTTTAAAAGGGAAGAGGTTATAGTATGTAAGGCTTTGACGTTGCGGTGTCGTTTGCGGTTTGCAGCGTTTGCCGATGCGGCAGGATAAGTCTTAGGGTCAATAGGGATGGTGACAAGGTCAAAGATTAGCGAATTTTGTTAATAAAATAAAGAAATTACGGTGAAAAATAAGTGTTCCCAAAATTACAGCTCGATAGCATTTGTATTTTTTTTGTTATGCGCCTTCAAAGTTAGATAATCAAGTCGATTTTTTTTTAAATTAAATTTCTTAATATTTGTGTACCAATCGATAACTTATGCAATTAAAAGCAACTTTTGTTATGAACCCACTTTCATAAACGTTATATTTAATATACCTATCGAACAAAGTTCTCTCCCGATGCATACAAACTACGAAAGAGTGACGTCAGTCTTTCGTAGCACTTTGTATGGAGCGTTTCGGGCAGGTCTATTTTATGAAATGTTTGAATTGTCATATCTTGGTGAATTTTTAAGCTATCACAGTCATTCTTTCAGCGATGTTTCTATTTTTTAAGGGTCTTTCAATTACCAATAAGAAAAAAAAAATAGTCATCAAGCCTATTCAGACCGCAACGTGACGCGTGGTCGCATTTCTAAATTTGTATGGATTTGACAGATTTCAATTGCGTAAGACGTCTTGCAAATGTGTCAAATCCACATAAATTTAGAAATGCGTCTACGCGTCACATTGCGGTCTGAATTGACCCATAGAAAGTAAGTTATTTTCACATATTATAATGGTAATCAATGTGCTCAGACAGCTCACTGAACCAGCAACTTATAGAACCTAAGTCAGAAGAATTCTAAAAAACTAGGTCTAGTTTAGGCCTTGATCTATTACTCTAGCCACACTACTCACATGACGTGGACAGTGGACTTATTTTAACATTCGTGTATAAAGGATTTAGATTGTTTTTCCGGCCCTTTTAGCAACCAACGAGATATTATATCTGATTAGTTCTAGTCCGCGGTGATGGACACCAATGTAAGTACATCAGCCGGATGTTTATACGTTGGGTTACTTGCTAACATCTCGTGCCGTGGAGGCTGAAAATATCGGTGGAAACCGGATTAGGCGACGAAACAAATATGGCGCATTGTATTTGCCTCACGATCATCGGTCCCGTGATGTTGTGACACTCCACGAGTAACAAATAATTATTTCTATAACAATAGCATCCTGCATATTAAAATAATCGTTAAGCATAATTTATTAGGTAATTTATTCGTAAAATGCACATCATCATGAAACGTTTAACGCATCCTATTTATTACCTCGCTCGCTACGATAATTAATCGTTATTACGGCATTATAATAAATGTAGCCTTGCCTGCTGCAAAAAGTCAGCTAAGTTTTATCAAAAATGGGAAAACTGTTGTGAGAACGAAACAATTAACGAGGCAAATTGTATATAGTACTAGCTGTCCCGGCAAACGTTTCTTTGTATTTGTTTATTCGTATAAATTATTTCGCCCGTATTATTTTATTGAAGTGACTAAATAAGTAGGTATATTGTCACCATGGCAACGTCCATCGCTATACCGTCGCGCAAACAATGGTCGCCGTCAGTCTCGAGTTGTAATAATTTACTACTATTTATTCAACAAATGCACTTATCAATATAATAAGTACCCAGTAGCCGATTCTCAGACCTAGTGAATATGCATATAAAATTGGGTTAAAAATTAAAATCAGTAAAGCCGTTTCGGAAGAGTACGCGGCCTAACATTGTGACACGAGAATTTTATATATAAGATATAGAGATATAAGATAATAATATTATGTATAATTAGTTTTTAAATAGAGGAATATACGAATAACTTCAGGGTGCACAAAAATAAAGTTGTGTGTCCCTTTATATAGTAGTTCGTTGTCAAAGTAGCAGCGATCAAAGAGCTACTTTTGACTTCCATGTGTCTATGAGAAAATTCATGACGTTGGGGCATCCAACGTCATAAAGCCCATTTAAAAATAAATTTTTTAGCGCTGCTACTTTTACAGTGAACTTTACATAATGGTCACATGCACACTCTCTTTTATCACTTAATTTTGTTACACCCTGCATTTTATTAAGTATATAATATTGATTTGCGGGGTGAAATTGGCTTTATCTTGGAAAAGCTCGCGGCGTGCGACGGGGTTAAGAGGATACACTAGGGACGAGAGAAATTGAAAATGGGTCTTTAAAAATGTATTGCTGTCTCACCAATCTCAAGTCTCCCACCGCAGAGCGCGATAGAGACAATACGACAAAAGTTCAAATAAAAGAACAGAAAATCTTCGATTCGTTGTCCGCTGATTCCTTCTCCAAAACTTAACCGATTTAAGTACTTTTTTCATTAAGAATTAAAGCAAGGCTTGAGCTGTGTTCCTATGTTTTGGGTTTTTAGACGTTCTTACCTTTTTTAATAATAAATTTATGAAAAAAAGAAAACATAGGGACATACTAATAGTGGCCATAGATATTCAGGAAAAAAATCATAACTCTACCGGCACTATCCAGGGAGGAAACGGGACAACGTTTGTATGGAAAAACGGCGGTGTGGACTCCTCTTAATAGTCATTTTGCGAGATATTAGATTTCTGCTAATTTCGTCTGCTCGACTACCTCGGAGCTGGAGTCGTTGACCGGGGCCGTCTGCGGGTTTGAATGTGCCCTTGTCTGCTGGGACCCAGACAGAGCTAGCGTGTCCCCAGATCGGAGCAATTAGGCCGGTATAAATAGTCAGTACTCAAGATTCATCTCGGTCTCAAGAGACGGTTCAGGCTCTGTGATTGGTTGGCTGTCAAAATGTGGACCAATCATAGAGCCGAATCGCGTCTTGAGACCGGGTCGCATCTTAAGTACTGACTATTTATATTTTATACCAGCCTTAGTGTTGCTGACGCGGCTGGGAGTCAGCGAACATATTCAGACCATAGGGCTCCCACACAAAACTGCGAATTCGCATCGCATCGCATCGTAATGTCATTTTTATTATGAATTTTCTCGCAGATATTTGCGAGGCGATGCGAATTCGCAGTTATGTTGTGACTTTACTGGCACAACATGATTAAAGTGAAAAGTATTATCTTTTTCGTCCTTCGTTTTATGAAGGAAGGCACGATTTGACTAACTTATTTAATATATTATCCTAGGAACAGTAGGAAGTTATCAATATAACTTCCCACTGTTCCTAGGATGATATAGTTTGAAAAATTGTTTGAAAATGAATAAAATCAAAGAAGTGAAACAAAGGAAACCTTCACCTATCCTACTATCTGGGGGCACGGCAGTGTCCCAGCCAAGATTTTTAGCAAAGGCACGGCCGTACCATACTTTTCTCGAAGCGAGTCGCGGCTCTTTCACACCCCCTTTATCTTCGATGTTAACAAAGCTAGGGATTTAAAATTCCGGTCACTCGGAGCAAGTATTAAAACTAGCTTTACCTCCAAATTACATGAAATTTCGATAAATAGTTTAATAGTTACAGATGGTCAAAGTTACTACATTTTGTCACTCACTTACTGACAGATCATCAAAATTCTAAGGTACTTCTAGCAGACTTAGAACCTTGAAATTGGTACCCGAATAGATCTTTTTTCACAATGAAAGGAAAAATTATGAAAACGGCCAAGTGCGAGTCGGACTGGCGTACATAGGGTTCCGTACCGTAAATTTGTATGGGAGCCCCCCTTAAATAATAAGTTTATTTAATTTTTATTATGAATTATTCAATTTAAAACACAGTTCAGTATTTTCTGAAATTTTTAAAAACCTTACTGTTACCATTATGGATATAGAGCAAAAGACGGGAAAAAAATCGTGTTTGTTGTATCAGGCCCCCTATTAATAATTTATTATACTTTAATTGGACTATTAGCTTTTATAACGACACCAAAAATACATAATTTGTGAAAATTGCAACTATCTAGCTATTTCTTGGTACTACTAATATATATTCTGTGCTATTGCGGTTCTCGAGATCCAGCATGGTGACATACGGATGGCCGACAGACCGACCGCGACAGCGAAGACTTAATAAGGTCCCGGTCCCGAAAAGAAAAAAACCTTCAAAAAAGAAATGAAATCCCACCAAAATGTAAAAGGAGCCAAGCAAAATATTGCATAGCTTTAATACTTCTGTCGTAAATAGTTCTCAGATCACATTCAAGCCAAGCCTTCAACTTATTTTGTAATTTAAATCAACATTCAGTATATGTATCAATAGATTTCTTTATTTTATAATTATTATAGTGGCTTGGCAATGAGCACAAGATAAACAAATATAAAACTGGAAATATTTGGAGGATTTCATACTTACACAGACGGCAAGCGTAAATTGTTTAAGTATGTAACGACGCATGTGGCCGATGGTACACAATAAATGCAATTAGTCGCTGATTAATTCTCTAGTGATCATTGCCAAGCCACTATAATAATTATAAAATAAAGAAATCTATTGATAAGTATACTGAATGTTGTTTTTAGGGTTCCGTACCTCAAAAGGAAAAAACGGAACCCTTATAGGATCACTTTGTTGTCCGTCTGTCCGTCCGTCCGTCTGTCAAGACCCTTTTTCTCAGGAACGCGTGGAGGTATGAAGCTGAAATTTATATCAATTACTCAGGTCTACTGTCCCTTGAAGCTGTGAAAAAATCAAACTTCTAAGCCAACGCAATCAAAAGATACAGCCGTTTATGCCGCAAATTTTCGACACTTGCAAGGGAATCAAAACCTACAGGGTGCTTCCCGTGAACTCAGAATCTTGAAATTTGGTACGAAGCAACGTCTTATAGCATAGATAAAGGAAAAATTACGAAAACCATAAATTTTTAGTTACATCACATAATATATTTTTTTTAAATAATTTTAAACTTACTACCCATTTCCTCATAAACGCGTAGAGGTATTAAATTGAAATTCATACCAAATACTCAGGTCTATAATACCTTTAAGCTGTCGGAACCCTCGGTGCGCGAGTCCGACTCGCACTTGGCCGGTTTTTTTTTTTTTTATGAAATAAGGGGGCAAACGAGCAATCGGGTCACCTGTAGTGTTAGCACGGCGACCAGCGGAAATGCGAAAGTATGGACAAACTGTGGAAATAAACCTAAGGTGCCGTTCCGATCTTTTTTCGTTCCGAAAAATTCAATTAAAATGCCACTTTATGACACACTATAGTATATGTCATAATGTAGGATATTATTTGAATTTTTAGAACTATAGTCTGTCATAAAGTGGCTTTTTAATTGAATTATTCGGAACTAAAAAAGATCGGAACGGCACCTTAAGTTTATCTCCACAGTTTGTGACTATAGTCTGTCATAAAGTGGCATTTTAATTGAATTTTTCGGAACGAAAAAAGATCGGAACGGCACCTTAGGTTTATTTCCACAGTTTGTCCATACTTTCGCATTTCCGCTGGTCGCCGTGCTAACACTACTGATGGAAAGCAACTTCCGTCGCCCATGGACACTCGCAGCATCAGAAGAGCTGCAGGTGCGTTGCCGGCCTTTTAAGAGGGAATAAGGTAGTAGGGGAGGGTAGGGACAGGAAGAGAAGGGAATAGGGGAGGGTAGGGAAGGGAATAGGGTAGGGGATTGGGCCTCCGGTAAACTCACTCACTCGGCGAAACACAGCGCAAGCGCTGTTTCACGCCGGTTTTCTGTGAGAACGTGGTATTTCTCCGGTCGAGCCGGCCCATTCATGCCGAAGCATGGCTCTCCCACGTATAAAGCAATTACAAAATAAGTTGAAGGCTTGGCTTGAATGTGATCTGAGAACTTTTTACGACAGAAGTATTAAAGCTATGCAATATTTTGCTTGGCTACTTTTGCATTTTATGTTTTGGTGGGATTAAAGTCTACGCAAAGTCTGTGTTTTCTTGTGTCTTGTGTTTTGATAGAGAAATCAAAACATGATTACAATTACAACATAAACTTTTCTTAGTAAGACGTTCGTAAGTATTAGATATTTATACGTTTTAACAAAATAAATAGACTCGATAAAATATTTTCTTTAACCCGGCATCAACGGCGAAAGAACTCTCTTGCCGTTGCGTCTTAAGCTTGTAAAATATTTAAACTACAATAGAATATTATACTCATTTATCTCACAACTTTAAATATACAACAAGACGAAACTAAATAAGGAAAACTTATATTAATGTGCGACAGGTTTTTAAATAATCCAAGTGAATTGTTAACACATTCACAAGTGTTCAATTTGTCTTGGATCGTGCCCGGTTCTTATTTTAATTAATAAATATTCGAAGAATTCGACGACTTTGAAAACATGGTGGTTGCGAGTGTCTAGTAATTGATTTATTTTTGTACGATTGGAAAATTTGTAAGTCTGCGGTTACACGTTTTAGGTTGGCATTCGGCAATGTGAAGGCTACGTTGGTTAAAAATAATACCATAGCAGTTAACTATACGATTTGTGCCCGAAAAGCAGGATCATGCTAACCATACATGAAGATGTTGAATATGTGATGTCAACAGTTTCGTACCAAAATATAACCTACTAAGATTATTCAATTTTCGGTTTAATCGGGACTTGGGACTTTTGTGTATGGAGTGAGCCAGAGAAATAGAAGAGACTAGAGAGAGAGTCAACTTGATCTTAGTAGGATCTAATAGTTTGACATGGTCAACGCAATATATGTATTATATCGTGGCTAAATCAATATCGAAATCGGAATAGACTCAAAATTAAATCGGTTTTGGTAGTCAGATTCGAGTATTATTCGACAAGTGTTCTAACTTTAGACGCCTCGCACCAGACATGAAAATATACAAGGACGTTGAATGTCGTTGCTATCTGAGTTCCGTATCTTTATTAATAATTTGACCGATACAATGTGAATAAATAATCTAATTTTATATTCCGATGTAAATTTTATAAATAAATGCGTTGTGGCTTGTGTTAGATATACATTTAAATTAGGAGAATGGGAGAGTAACCTTGACTCTCTTATGTATTTTAGTTTTAATATTTTTTCATTCATAAACCATAGCTGAAGTACGTATCTGAGCAAAAATATTTTTCAGCTTTTGATGAATATGATAATCAATTTTGATGCTTAACAAGCTCACGTGTTGCTTATGTTCATCTCATCGCGAAATTGCGGGGAAATAAATACTAACGCGCCGCGGCTTTTGGCGGCTACACCGCAATTTAATGAGATCACAGGCAATTTAATGAGGGTTTTTGATATTCCATTTGCCACCAGGTGCCGCTATGTAGCCTAGGGTCTATCGTGTCAAACTGCTGTCATATGTTACGACATAGCTGTCATGTGTCACGATAATATGCCTATTTGACAGGATAGACCCTAAGGCTACATGGCGGCACCTGGTGGCAAAATCAAAAACCCTTATCAAAAACCCAACGACGGCGCGACATACATTTGCTTGTGATTTGGTGTAGCCGCCAAACCGCGCATATATAATATCCAAATTAAGAAGAGACTAATGCGACCTGAAAATAAGATGAAAGAATCTGCCAATTTCTAAAACCGAACTCATAACATCTAATTCATTCAAGTCGACGAAAAATTATAAAGTTTACACGTCGTTAGAGACGAATCAGCAGGTCGTAAATAAATGTAATTTATTTGATTAATACATAGTTTATATTACATAATTTATATGACGCTACGTAGTTATTTTAAGATTGTGTATTTAGCTGTGGGCGCAACCAATTTTGGAATAACTTGATCGAATAGGTCTGTGTATGTAGGTGCTAGGTAATAGATTTAAAATATTGTGTTGAAATGTTTTATCACACCAAAAAATTAGATAACACAATAATTAGGTGAAAATAGGATTTTTTACATTAAACATTAAACATTTTCCTATAGAAACTTATTATATTTAAGTGTATTTTTTTGGTCAATACTTCCACATGTTATGATACTTTGATGTAGTCAACAAAGACCTGATGTTCCGTTTGTAAATTGTATGTCATAGTTATCAAAGGTAGTACTGGTTGTTTACTATATTACGTTTCAGTACATTTTATCATACAAACCAGATGTTTGGGGTTTCGACAATGGCTCCTACTCAGCTCTATCGTGATAATATGACGCGAGGTGCTAATGTATTAAACATGCAGATTATTTCAGTCCAAAATTGCGACGCAATAACTATTACATACTACATTTATTTATATAGGATGTGTGTGACGATTTTACTGGTTGGACAGACAATATAGTGATAGCAAAACTGGTCTTTCGAAGACCGATTTTACTCATCCCTAAGACAGAAGAGTACACGAGAGCATTCGTAGCAAAAGGAGTATATTATTTTATCAGGACACCATGGCGGCTCAGTTGTTGCTACCAACAAAATGTATACCTCTATACCTATAGAGAATTACTCACGTGTCCGTTTGATTGCACTCTGTATCTTTACATTTCGTTGTAGGCAACTGGTCGTCATGGTGTCCTGGTGAAAATTAGCCGCCAAAGCCAGACCAAACCAAACCGCCGCCAAACCTACCGAGTAGAGTGGCGGTACAGTGGTCTCGGCCAAGCACTCGGTATGTTTATTATGGATCTGTTCGGCCGAGGGCACCGTCTCGCCACTGTACTCGGTAGGTGTAATGAGGCCCATAATCCTAAACATCTGAGTGATCTGCAGGTATCATGTACAGTTGCGTTAATATCCTAAGGGTGTTTGTGCACTACACGGAATTTTACCGTCCGGCCATCATAACTTTCACATTTGCCATACCAAAACGTAAGAAATCGGCGGGACTAAAATGGTCACATTTAGCAATTCCTCTCAATCAATTCAGCAAATGAATTGTCAAAACTGTCAAACTGACAAATGTCAAATCAGTACAAAAATACAGCAATGAATTGCAAGCAGAGTTGCATTTTGCGATTTTAGAAAAATGAATCATATTATGATTCATATCATGATTCTTCAAAGCGACCATTTTAGCCCCGCGGAACGCCGCGCCACGCCGCGCCGGACGGTAAAATTGCGTGTAGTGCACAAACGCCCTAACACTTTTCGCCCGTATCGCCCGTGGAAATAAAGTTTAAAAGTTGTTCACCAACACTGTCGTCTACTGTGCAATGTGCATGTTACACTACTCAACAAATTTTCAACTTTTTTTTTATCTGAGTTTTTACGATGTAATTATAATTCCTTGATATTGGTATAATATAAATATGTAAAAAAAATTTTTGGATCACATCCCATTTCCGAGATAAATGAAATTATTCAAACATATGATTTTCTAGTAAAATCAAGCTCATCCGTTAGGTTTTTTTGATGTTTTGATTAAAAAGGGGAAGATTTCTTGGAGCAGCTGGATTTACGCTTGTATTAAGATCCTGGAGATTCACTAATAAGGCTCCAACAGTAATTTAAAAAAATTCAACCGTATCTTCATGAAAGCGGTTCCCATGTTCATGGCTAACTGATCCCATATTTTCGGGTAAAAAGTCTAAAAGCGAAGTAAGTAAATGACATAATATATGATATAACATTCCTTTTTAAGGATACAGTCCAACATCAGTTGTATTTTTGGCGAAAGTCAGCGGATTTGTTGTCACCGAGAAAATTCTTTGTCACATCAAGAAAAGCTTCCCCTGCTTGTTTTTTAGTATGATTAAGAGTAAGTTGATGTAAAAGATGAATCTTCGATCAGCTTTCTTACGCCCTACCTACGAATAAGATTCGATTTTGACTTCGATTTTCACCTAACCATAGAGAAAATGGCCTAACAAAACTTTGGAAACTTGCAAGAGAAATTGTAATGCAGGACTATCTTTGTTCAAGTGTTTTACGAAAATATTCATAAAGCCTAATTTTATGTGTTACGGCAGCAAAATAATTTAATCGGACTCAACCAATTAACCAAATTTATCAAACTTACTCGTATGTCTCGACTCTCGGTACGAGTGACTTTCGTGATGGCCAGATTTTGGCGTAAGTTCGCCAAAAATGTAACAAAATAAGTTAGGACTGCTAACATTCACGCCTACCAAATAAAAGTTCATCAAATAAACTAAAGTATAAAGTAAGTTTTGTTTGTAAAATAATCTTATTTTCTACATAAGCATCAAAGTTACGTCCACATTACAGAAAGTTTGAATTCATATTTCTCAGTTTCTAGATGTGATATCAAAATAAAATGCCTGCATATATTATCGCATCCGTTATGTAACATGTGACGAATGGCAATTATCAAGATTCTGTTTACAATAACATCGTAATCTTACGTCCAGTTATCGTGAGGAAATGTCGCTATATCGAAACCTTTCTTCATACTTACGTCACATTTTAAACGTGCCTTATCTTAAGGTTCTAGTTCACTGTTCAGCTTTAATTGGTTATTACTTATTAGTTATTACAATGTTTTTGTTACATAAGCAAATATCAAAATAGAAATATAATGTGCGCGCAAGTAATGCTTGTTCTGCCCCCAGAACTCAGAAGTTACCTGAAATCACGCTTATGTGTGCGGTGTGCCTGCATCTCTTGCTGGTGGTCTTGTATTATTTAAACTCTGCTAATACTGCCACGTAATCGCTAAAGCTTAGAACAAACCTACGCGTCAGTGACGGAGCGTCAAGTTGCGTCAAGTTGTCAAATGTGTGTTTTGTATACAAAACACGCATTTGACAACTTGACGCTCCGCTTCGCAGTCGCCTGGTCGCGTAGGTTTGACCTAAGCTTTAATACTAACAATTTGACAGTAATAAAATACTAGATTGGGCGAGAAGAGTTCATTAAAAAAATCTAGATTTTAAGTAAAGTACTTGGAACTAAAATTATTAGAATCTTTGAAATTTCATATAGAAAATTATAGATAGACAAAGCAAGAAGTAGAACGTTATGGTTATTATAAGTTTTGTGTCAAATGAGAAACTTCCCATTTTATTCTCCGGTACTCTGTACTCTATACAGATGGAGGTCAAAAGCTCGTCGCAAAAACGTATATTAATGCGAGACAGACCCCTTTTTAAAGAGGCCATGAATATGCGAATGCTCCACTATTTAATTCGACCTAATCATCATGTCTCCCTTACATCCGACTATATTGTGTTTGCCAGACGGTATTGAATTTCTTGAGAAGTGATTTAGAATTGAAGACATGAGTGGATGAGACGGGTAACTAAAATTTTACAACACAGCGATTACTCATTTTTCCCCTTATTAGAATTTAGAAACCATATAACTTAAAACTTACCTACTGATCATCTGGCTAATATTTAGTTATACATAGAATCCATGTTTTTTATTTCAAACCGTTTTCCTGGTTTTGAAGACTCTGTTTATGCAAAAAACTACAGTTTTGAAATTTTTACTTACCCGCTTCATCCACGCATGTCTTAAAAAACTTGTAAATCAAGCGCAGAGGTCGAGGAGCCGCCGCGCCGTCTGCTCACCTTGGGCCCCAGCGTCCGGTGTCAGTTCGTCTATACCGTAACGTACTTTCACTATGTACGTTTCGGAGTAACGGATGTGCCAATATGCTGATGAAGATAATATTAAGTTTGATTGATCCGTTAGTGGCTAGTGGCTACTTATGCTTGTTGTGTGAGCTCAGGTTGAAATGTGAATGTTGAAACTAAAGCGTGGTGGTGGTAGACCACTTGCTAATTCAGGGGCTATTTTGACTTTGTGGCATGGAAATACTTTGAGTCCCGGGAAAGGATATAGGATACTTTTTAGTTTTTCCCGGAAAATGTACGGTTCCTGCGCGGTAATCGATTTTTCGCAACGGAGTTGCGGGCGTCATCTAGTATTATAATTATCTATCGTTAGTTTTTAAAATCCTTGTTGAAATGTATTTCCAGTTGTTGTATTTTATCATGGGTGTTATTTATCGTCGAACCCACGATAAGTCAAGTTTACGAGTGTGGAGACAGATTTTGTTTACGAGACCGTATATAATTATTGTGATGGGCGCGCATTAAACGGCCCCCACACGGCTTCATAACTTTTATATCTATAATTTGTCTAACTGCGGGCGTAAACTGCAGAGCGCACCCTCTTAATTTAGGGAGTAATATTTTGTGGGCACAAACTCACTCGATATATAAGTTACTACTAATAGACCCCTATATCGGTCAATCATAATAACGACACAAAGCGTTTTTGTCTACACTACTATTATAAAGAGGAAAGATTTGATTTTTTGTTTGTTTGTTTGTTTGAGTCGAATAGGCTCCGAAACTACTGGACCGATTTGAAAAATTCTTTTACCATTGGAATCCTGCATTATTTCTGCTGAACATAGGCTAATTTTTATTTTGGAAAAATATAAGGTTCCGTAAGATATTTGGGATTTTCGGACGCAAGGTTTAAAAAATCAACCAGAAAAGTTACTTATTTTACGTACGCTGCCTAAACTATAAAAGATAGAGGCATAAAATGTTCTAAGTAATTATAGATCTTTTAAATATCTACAAAAAAGTCCGCGACACACTATACCTATCTATGTTGAGTGAGGCACAATAACCATTTTTTTATTAAAAAATCTAGAATTTTTTTTGGACTATATTTAAATGCGTTTATTTAAATCATGCTATTGACCCTTATCAAAATAAATTATTTCATCACTAAGTACAGTTAATGTAGATAATATTTGGTCTTTGAATGATTAAAATTGGACGTTTGGTTTTAATGTTATGGCGAAATTAAAATATTACGATTTCTGCTGCACGTTGCGAATTGGGCGTCAAGGCGCGATGCGCGGGTGTGCGTGCGGTAGGGGAGAGATTTAATTATCAGTGCCACAGACTCGCCCGGAGAGTCCACGTAAATATTACCTCGATCGTGGGAATCGCAGACACAATAGATTTTCAATAGTTATGCGACAGCCGGGTGCTGCTTTATTGATTTGATATAGACTATCGTGCTTCATTATTATAATCCTAATTTCAAAAAAGCTTTAAAAGTTATGACTACGAAAGTAATATTTTTAGAACTTTTTAAAATAAGTTTTGAATGACTATTATTTTTGATTGCTATTATAATTAATTAATTTCTTTAACTATAAATCTCCAATAGCGGCAGCCGGCTGCCAGCATAACAATTGAAGATCTATTGTGTCTGCGATACCCACGATGCCGATGCACGATGGAAGTATTAATGCATATTTTTTAATCCACACTATTTCTGCTGAATATAGGCTATATTTAATGAGAGAAAAAAGGGAACCGTATTAAGTGTTAATAATTGTGTGAAAAATCTACCAAAATATTCCTTCTTGCTTATGCTTTATAAATTATAGACTATACTTACTTATCGCAAAGTGATGTACTATAGTCTTATAGAGGACATTAATATCAACGTAAAAGTCCGCGATATCGTATGTCTGACTACTACAATTATTATTATCTTACAATAACTACTTTTTAATCTAAAAATATGCAATAGTAACGTTGCGCTGGTACAAACCATGCCAAACTACTTATCAGCAGGTATTAGTACTTACCAGAGGAGTTTTTAAATTCGCTGAATCCTTCTGGACTTCCACCACACGAACTGACGTTAAAAATCGGAATTCCAATCATGCTTTTGAGAAATTTATGCCCACCAAATATGTGCAATGGGACAAGGCTGCTTATTAAAGAATTAAAGGACAATTTAATTGTAGCTACCATTATCACCGGCCCAGCAGCTGGTCAACTATAGCTCATATACCGAGGATACCGATGATTCCAACTGATCTGCCAATCCCATTTAAACGGCTTCAATTTCCGGTAAAAATATCTTTCGCATTGACTATTAACAAGTCCCAAGGTCAAACTTTCAAATTAGTAGGCATCGACCTACGAAAAGAATGTTTTACTCATGGTCAACTATACGTTGGCCTATCCCGAGTTGGAGCTGCTGATAATCAATTTATTTTGCTGCCACAAAATAAAACAACATCAAATATCGTTTACAGGGAAGCTTTAACCCAATTTTAATGGAATCTTTTACGCAAAAAGAAGTATGGTGTAAAAAAACATAAAGCGCAAAAGTACAATAAAAATACTTTATACAAAAACGAATAGAAAATTTCAAAATGTATATAATAGTAGATGTAGGTAAGCATAAAATAATAAAGCATAAAACTACAAAAAAAAACATAAAATATTTTAAACAAAAAAAAACATGAAGAAATTGCAAAATATTATAAACTAGCGGCCCGGCCCGGCTTCGCACGGGTGGACATTGGTTTTTAAATTATTTTTTTTAAATAAAGGTAGTCAATCTTTAAGTTAAGCAGAACATAAAAATAGTTTACATTATTTAGCCTGCAACTACTATATTATAATTATTATGTACATATAACACATTTTTATTGTATTTTTTTTTTATATTTTTATATTTTAAGTGTTATGTTTGATTATTTTATCCTTACCTATTTTGCAGAAGATACTATTATTTATAATATTTTGCAATTTCTTCATGTTTTTTTTTGTTTAAAATATTTTATGTTTTTTTTTGTAGTTTTATGCTTTATTATTTTATGCTTACCTACATCTACTATTATATACATTTTGAAATTTTCTATTCGTTTTTGTATAAAGTATTTTTATTGTACTTTTGCGCTTTATGTTTTTTTACACCATACTTCTTTTTGCGTAAAAGATTCCATTAAAATTGGGTTAAAGCTTCCCTGTAAACGATATTTGATGTTGTTTTATTTTGTGGCAGCAAAATAAATTGATTATCAGCAGCTCCAACTCGGGATAGGCCAACGTATAGTTGACCATGAGTAAAACATTCTTTTCGTAGGTCGATGCCTACTAATTTGAAAGTTTGACCTTGGGACTTGTTAATAGTCAATGCGAAAGATATTTTTACCGGAAATTGAAGCCGTTTAAATGGGATTGGCAGATCAGTTGGAATCATCGGTATCCTCGGTATATGAGCTATAGTTGACCAGCTGCTGGGCCGGTGATAATGGTAGCTACAATTAAATTGTCCTTTAATTCTTTAATAAGCAGCCTTGTCCCATTGCACATATTTGGTGGGCATAAATTTCTCAAAAGCATGATTGGAATTCCGATTTTTAACGTCAGTTCGTGTGGTGGAAGTCCAGAAGGATTCAGCGAATTTAAAAACTCCTCTGGTAAGTACTAATACCTGCTGATAAGTAGTTTGGCATGGTTTGTACCAGCGCAACGTTACTATTGCATATTTTTAGATTAAAAAGTAGTTATTGTAAGATAATAATAATTGTAGTAGTCAGACATACGATATCGCGGACTTTTACGTTGATATTAATGTCCTCTATAAGACTATAGTACATCACTTTGCGATAAGTAAGTATAGTCTATAATTTATAAAGCATAAGCAAGAAGGAATATTTTGGTAGATTTTTCACACAATTATTAACACTTAATACGGTTCCCTTTTTTCTCTCATTAAATATAGCCTATATTCAGCAGAAATAGTGTGGATTAAAAAATATGCATTAATACTTCCATCGTGCATCGGCATCGTGGGTATCGCAGACACAATAGATCTTCAATTGTTATGCTGGCAGCCGGCTGCCGCTATTGGAGATTTATAGTTAAAGAAATTAATTAATTATAATAGCAATCAAAAATAATAGTCATTCAAAACTTATTTTAAAAAGTTCTAAAAATATTACTTTCGTAGTCATAACTTTTAAAGCTTTTTTGAAATTAGGATTATAATAATGAAGCACGATAGTCTATATCAAATCAATAAAGCAGCACCCGGCTGTCGCATAACTATTGAAAATCTATTGTGTCTGCGATTCCCACGATCGAGGTAATATTTACGTGGACTCTCCGGGCGAGTCTGTGGCACTGATAATTAAATCTCTCCCCTACCGCACGCACACCCGCGCATCGCGCCTTGACGCCCAATTCGCAACGTGCAGCAGAAATCGTAATATTTTAATTTCGCCATAACATTAAAACCAAACGTCCAATTTTAATCATTCAAAGACCAAATATTATCTACATTAACTGTACTTAGTGATGAAATAATTTATTTTGATAAGGGTCAATAGCATGATTTAAATAAACGCATTTAAATATAGTCCAAAAAAAATTCTAGATTTTTTAATAAAAAAATGGTTATTGTGCCTCACTCAACATAGATAGGTATAGTGTGTCGCGGACTTTTTTGTAGATATTTAAAAGATCTATAATTACTTAGAACATTTTATGCCTCTATCTTTTATAGTTTAGGCAGCGTACGTAAAATAAGTAACTTTTCTGGTTGATTTTTTAAACCTTGCGTCCGAAAATCCCAAATATCTTACGGAACCTTATATTTTTCCAAAATAAAAATTAGCCTATGTTCAGCAGAAATAATGCAGGATTCCAATGGTAAAAGAATTTTTCAAATCGGTCCAGTAGTTTCGGAGCCTATTCGACTCAAACAAACAAACAAACAAAAAATCAAATCTTTCCTCTTTATAATAGTAGTGTAGATAATAGTATCTTCTGCAAAATAGGTAAGGATAAAATAATCAAACATAACACTTAAAATATAAAAATATAAAAAAAAAATACAATAAAAATGTGTTATATGTACATAATAATTATAATATAGTAGTTGCAGGCTAAATAATGTAAACTATTTTTATGTTCTGCTTAACTTAAAGATTGACTACCTTTATTTAAAAAAAATAATTTAAAAACCAATGTCCACCCGTGCGAAGCCGGGCCGGGCCGCTAGTATTTAATAATAAAATCAGCTAAGTGCGAGTCGGACTCGCGCCAAAGGCTTCCGTACCATAAAAGAGCGAAAATAGGTAAAAAATGTGTTTTTTGTACGGGAGGCCCCCATTTTTCGTATTTTTTGTTGTAAAAGCGGCATATGCAACCAAAAAACAATACAATTTGTTAAAATTTCTGCTCTCTAGCTATCACCGTTCTTGAGATACCTAGCCTGGAGACAGACAGACTAACAGACAGACGGACAAACATCGAAATCTGTGTAATATTGTCCCGTGTTCACCCTTTGGGTACGGAACCCTAAAAACCCACATGCGTAATCTAGGCGTTATTAAAATTGATTCGGAACCAACAATGGTGAAATAACAATGTATTTCCATGGTTGGTAACAATCGGCAGTTAATATGGCTGCGGTATACACGTGGAGACGAAGTTCAGCGTACACGTGTACGTTTTACTGTTTTAAATGCGTTCCGTTGCTAAAGTATATGTGAATATTTTCAAATAGTCTAGAGGTTATGTCTGCCATTCCGCTTATACTTTGTGGGAAATAGCTCTGACTAAGGTGCTCGGGTGGTTCAGATGTTTAATAATATTTAACTACATTAGAACCGAAGCTGATAATTTAATAGGTACTACCTAAATACAGAATTTGCAACAATACATAAATCTAGATCTCTATAATAAAGTGTAACCGTATATTGTTGAATACATGAAAATTAGCAAAATCAAGATGAATGGCACTCGAATGTAAATGGTGACGGTGAATGGCACTCGCTGGACAGTTTTTTTTTTTTTTATGAAATAAGGGGGCAAACGAGCAAACGGGTCACCTGATGGAATGCAACTTCCGTCGCCCATGGACACTCGCAGCATCAGAAGAGCTGCAGGTACGTTGCCGGCCTTTTAAGAAAGAATTGGGTAATAGCGGAGGGTAGGGATGGGAAGGTAAGGGAATAGGGGAGGGTAGGGAAGGGAATAGGGTAGGGGATTGGGCCTCCGGTAAACTCACTCACTTGGCGAAACACAGCGTAAGCGCTGTTTCACGCCGGTTTTCTGTGAGAACGTGGTATTTCTCCAGTCGAGCCGGCCCATTCGTGCCGAAGCAGGGCTCTCCTACGTATAAATTTAATTAAATATCAAATAATATTTAATTAAATTCGACCTTAGTTTCAACGACATTAGGAGTTAGGACTACTACCTATATTTTGTAAAAAAAATATTGACTTTATCATATTTTTTTCAACTCTTGTCTCTGGGACTCAGCTGATCTCAGACGGGCCTGTCTGAGATCGGCATTGTCTAATAGTATCTAAGATTTAAAAAAAACTATAATCCATTTTCAATTTGTCACCTTGTTGTCGACAGATTTCAACCACGAATAAATGAGTATATAATTCGTATGTATACACTTGTCACTCAAAAATCAATCATTTTTCCTAGTGTGTGTGTTGTAGTGTGTGTAATGTTTTATTTGTTAAAAAAAAATGTATGATAAAAGCATAATTTCAAAATAATATTAGCTCGATGCACTCCTTCCGTTCGCCATTTATACTATAACTGTGCAAAATTTCATTCACCTACGTTTCCCCATTTTTTGGCAAAAGGGTTACAAAGTTTTTGGTTCACGTATTAATATATAGATATCTTCGATTGAACTTGATGGTCTCATTGCACAATTATGGTTTTGATAGTATTGGTTTTTCCCAACCACATAAACATCATTAGTGCTGAAATGGCGTCTATTCCTGTTTTGAATGGCATACAACCAGTCTCCGTAACAAACAGTAAAGGAAAAATACAAGTTTATATGGCTTTAGGAATATTCGAAATGCTTATTTTGAAGTATTCTCTATTATTGTCCTTATCAAAAACATAATTTTACTGTAGTTCTGTTTTGTATTAAAAGATAATATATGATATATGAATATGAATAAATTGTATATATGATTATGAATATATATCTATAATTGTATTATTAATTTTAAGGTATTTTTAATCACTTGTCCTCTAAGGGTTTGCATCTACCTCACATTCTCTGCAACACCCTAAGGTTTGGCTGGAAGATAATGCCACGAGGTACTAAACCCGCCTTTGTACAGAAACGTGCAAAAGTTTTGAATAAAATAAATAAAATAATACCTAATTCAGTTTTGATCAGTCCGATCAGTTCAAGGCTTCTCAATCTTATCTATATAAGGATAGTTTTTGTCAAAATAAAAAACGCGTAAAACGTTTTGTGAGAATACCATTTTGTAGTTTAATATATGATCGAGACTGTATCGACACCACATCGGAGCTGTTATAATATCGCATTAAAACAGTATCGAGGCATGGTCTGCAATCTCTCGACGTCACTACGTAGTACTTTTACTATGCAGTACAAAGTCCTTACACGTGGCTTACGCTACACTGCATTTGACGATTATACCTCCTTATCGTCTACAAGAAACAATATTGGTGAGCACGAAAAACCAATAAAATTTCCATTATCGCCATGAGCTCGAAGGAAAACAAACACTACGTATTGGCACGTGGAAACTGGAAAGCGCTTCGAATCACTCGGGATGGCCGCCAACCGATATTGCTAACGCTTTAATTGCAAAGGTCGGGCAGAATAAGCATCATTAGCCGTGGAGAGCCTTTGTTTCAGAAAATGTCTTGGTTTTTAACCGACTTCCAAAAAGGAGGTTCGTCTGTATTTTTTTAGACACAGTCATCTCACTGCAGCTGATGTGGAATATGCGTTGAATATTGTTAAATTAGTATGGAATCCAGACCTTTGAACCATCCAGACTGAATGGTCCAAAGCAACACACTTGTTGACTCGGTTGGACAGTGGACACCCATTGTTAGTCTTTAAGGGCCTGTTTCACCGCTTCCTGTTATGTGACGAATAGGCTATCCACCAATTAACTTGACAGATCAAGTACTTTAAGGAGAATCTATCAAAAAAGTTGTGAATAGCCTATTCAGCACTTTATCAGAAAGTGGTGAAACGGGCCCTTAGTCTTGTTTTTCGGGCATAAAAAATCTTTCAACGGCTGTTCAAATTTTTTTATAGGAACAATAGCTTTTTTCAAAATATGTAAACATCAAAGGTTACGTTTAATTTGGTGGGATTAGAAGCTGCCACTCCGACCACGTCAATGACTAGACATTATGATGCCTCCACAAGCTCTATAATGACATAATAAAATTTAAGATTCTCTGAATGTGAAGTTTTTTTGGCACGCGAAAGTATAATAAAAGTATATAATAGTTTATTTTGTCTATGTCAATGTCGTGTATTAATAAAATTAACATTTTTAGTCGTCTACCCGCTTTTAGATCGCTTAAGACAATTAACGCTTAAGACAACAAAACAAGAAATTCAAAATACCAAAGAGAGTTATGGTCCATTCCGAGGGCTAGTACTAAAATTGAAACATTTAAAGAACCGAAGATGTTTCTTCTATTGTCAGTAGTAGTTTCTTCTTTTTCATACATTTTAGGTGAAATAAAATATAATATACGCTTTGTTGTTTTCTTTAGTTGACCACCTGTATTTGAACTTTGTTTTCTTTAGGTGGAGCAAAATGTAGAGCGTTGGTTGTAAAGACTTTAGAATTTTTTGTATTTAATTGTCGCAGGACTGAATCTAGATGCGAATAGTAACACTTACGTAAATCGATTAACCCACTAATTAAATAAACCAGTACACAGGCCGACTATTTTTAGCCAGGAGTGGCAGCGATAAAAAAAGACACTCGAAATTATGCAATTTGGCATCGTACCTAGTTATTTTCGTTAACAATGGGTATTTACATTATTTAAAGCAGTCGGTAAATATTTTTATGTTGCTGTAAATATCTGGGCACTTATTTGTGTCAGACGATAACGGTTCACGATGAATATTCCTTGTGTAGTTATGTGTACCCTTTTAGCAATGCTTCTGATTAATTTCGTTGCGGGTCCCAAGAAAGACTTAGCTTGTCCCGTGGGCATCCCTGAGATCATAATATCAAAGGATTTTCGTGGTCGGTTACCACTGTTGATCCTGGCGACACAGGAGTTGCTGTGGTGGGAATGTGTAGTGGGTCAATTTTCATATTGGCAGTGTCTGGGATGTTCCTAATCTCAGCTTAAGCATGATCTTTTATATTCCATGTACCAAAAATTGGTACATGGAATATAAAAGTATTTCGTTTAAATATCCTAATTTAATCGAAGTTCGAAGTCCCTTATCCAGAAGTTAGGAAGTAGATAGTGAAACGGAAGCTAACACAGTAACGTAGGGACCGGACGCGTCGCCGATTGCGCTAGAACAATCGAAGGTATTGTTTCGAATATCTACGTAATGGTTATGGTAAACTATTGACGCAATTTTGCATGCAAACGACGGTTTGACGATAGTTTTTAAACGTTCGATTTACGTACGTATTTGTGTCACACGATTTTAATGTTCATAATAGATCTTATATTTAACTATTCTTTCAAATAAATGTTGCGGATGAAATAATTTTTTATTGTTACATTGATCTTTCATGGTAATCATGGCTGGGATTTTTTTATGCATTATTTTTTTTTTACCTTGACTATTACATTTAAAAAGGTGCAGGCAGTTATAATGTATTAAGTAAATCTTTCACTCTAAACAGTAAACAATAAAACATCTTTTTATTTATAAACTCGTCTTTAACTATTTGATTACTGTGAGTTGCGAGTAGACTAGAAGACCTTGACTAAGTCTGCCCCAGCATTTCCTCGTCCTTGTGCGTTGTCAATGCTCAGTAGTCAGTAGGTACAACGTATATTATATGTTACACAGTACGATAAATTTGTGTGTCAGGGCCTCATACTCGTAACATAATACACAATTGCATGGAATTACGGGCACATGTTGAAAACATAATCCTACTACCCGTATTTTAGCAAGTTGTTCTTAATCGTATGATAAAATAAAAACATAATGTTGTTTCTGATGAAATTGAACGAGACAAATGTCAATAGATAGACGAGTTTTTAATTGTTCGACTTTAGGGTTATTCGATATTTCATAGTTTTCGAGTTAGTGATTTTTATGCTTTGTTGCCTGTGAGCGATCCGCTTGCAAATCAATTTAAAACCAGTTTAGATTATTGCCAATTTTTGAATCGTCTTTCTATCATTTTCATATTGATCATTTTATTAATATTTACTAGCTATTTGACCGAGCTTTGCTCGGTATTCGATAAAACACAAATAAAAGGACATTTTCAAAAAATGATTCCTAGCTAGATCGATTTATCGCCCCCGAAACCCCCTATATACTAAATTTCATCGTTGGAGCCGAGATTCCAATTATAAATATATAATATTACTATATGCAAGAATTGCTTTTTTTGTTTCTTAAATTAATTTTTATCTGGCAAAATGAAACTAAACCAAATTCATTATTGATTACTATGATTAAGGTGGATTAATTGTAAATTATTTGTAAATGAAATTGAGATTTTCTCTTGCACAACGTAACACTTTATTTTTCTTTAGACAAAAAGGGAGGAACCATAGAGCACACACAACAAGTAAGTATTGTGCCACAGAACACATAACATAGACAATTTCTTTTTTTTTAATTATGAACTAAGCTGATAATATTATGTTAAATAAAATTATATATATTTACTTAACACCCTCTCTAGAATTTTATTTTACATATCACCATTAACAGTTAAACTAGGTAAGTTATTTATATTAGTTAACAAATTATTTCTCAAAAATATAAATGCCTGAGTTGGTAATGATTTAGTTAAGATATCAGCCAATTGGTTGGAACTGGAAATATATTTAATTTTTATTATACCATCTTCTACTTTCTCTCTTATGAAGTTATATTTCACATCTATGTGCTTAGTTCTCTTATGATATATGGGGTTATTAATAAGCTTAATCGCACTTTGATTATCTACATATAAAGTGATACATTCATTAATTTCACCTAAATCAGACAATATTTGTTTTAGCCACATGATTTCCTTAGCAGATTCACTAGCAGCTACAAATTCAGCTTCCGTTGTGGAAAGAGCAATAGTTTTTTGCTTTTGACTAGACCACGTTATCGGTCCTCCATTTAACAAAAATATGTATCCAGTAGTAGACTTCCTAGTGTCTATATCACTAGCAAAATCCGAATCAGAATATCCAGAAAGACTGTTCATATTGACTGTTCGTAATACATAAATCTTTTGTGTCAATTAAATATCTAATGACACGCTTAGCGGCATTAACATGTTGCTTTTTGGGGCAATTTACATATCTGCTCAATAAGTTAACAATAAAACTAATGTCTGGACGTGACACAGAACATAAAAACAAGAGAGAACCAATTAATTCTCTATAAGGAAAATCTACAACTTCATCATCTAAATTATTGGTTATTGTTACATTTACATCAGACGGAGTTTTTACAGGATTGGCATCATTCATATTAAATCTTTTGATAATTTGTTCAATATAATCTCTCTGATGAATAACAATGTAATTACTTTCTCTGACTATTTGGAGACCTACAAAATATGCTAAATTCAATTCCTTAATTTTAAAAGCTTATTTTAAATACATAATAATTTGTTCAGTCAAGCTCTTACTTGGAGAAACTACAAGACAATCATCAACAAAAATCAATAAGAAAAATTTTATGTTATTAAATTCTCCTATATAAATACAATTGTCAGCCTGAGATTGAATGAAACCATATTCTTTTAGAAATTTTGTGAACTTCTTATTCCAACATCTGGACGCTTGTTTGAGTCCATAGAGAGATTTGTTTAATTTTAAAATACAATTTTTACTCACTGATACTCCATCTGGAATCTCTAAATATGTTTCCTCATCTAAGTTACCATTGAGAAATGCTGTTTTAACATCAAACTGTTTGATTGTATAATTATATTTTGCTGCAAGAGAAAGAATAATTCGAATGGAATCATACCTTATCGTAGGCGAAAATATCTCTGCATAATCAATCCCTTTTACCTGCTTGAAGCCATGTGCACACAAACGAGCTTTTTATCTTGTGATATTTCCACCTCCATCTCTTTTTATGGCAAATACCCATTTTGTAGTGATAGTTCTTTGATTTGTTCTTTTCACCACAGTCCAGGTCTGATTATCTTTGTGTGCCTCAAGTTCTTCATTTATAGCTTTAGACCACTTGTCTTTCTGAGGATCGTTCATGGCATCTTCATATGTAGATGGGACTGTAAATTCCACAAAATTTGCTTCATAGTTTTTGTTAATTCTCGGTCTTAAATTAATATTTCTTTCTTCGATGTCTCCAATGTCCCGAGATGGTTAAAAACTGTAATCATCATCGTCCTGACAACTGTGCAGACTTTCAGGTGTACTTTCTGACGACAAAGTGTCATTAGTGTTTTCTTGTGTATCTATAATTTCATTACTCTCAGATTCTGTATCTTCATCGATCTGAATAATTGAAATATTTCTTCTAATTTGTGGAGCTTTGTCCTCATTAAAAATAACATTCCTCGATATTTTTATTTGTTTGTTCTTTGTATTAAACATTCTATAATTATTATCAAAATATCCAACCAATATCATCTTCTCACCTTTTTTGTCAAATTTTTTTCTTAGCTGATCTGGAGTATGCACATATCCTTCACTTCCGAATACCCGAATGTGACTCAATTGAGGTTTGACACCAGTCCAGGCTTCAAATGGTGTTTTGTCCGGAGACTGGCTTGACGAGGATCTGTTGAGTAAATACACAGCTGTATTAACCGCTTCGGCCCATAGGTACAATGGCACACCTCGAGCGTATAACATAGAGCGAGCACTCTCAACTATAGTTCGGAACTCCCTCTCTGCTCGTCCATTTTGTTCTGGCGTGTAAGGTGAAAAAAACTCATGGATTATGCCTTCTTTTTCAGTATACTCTTTAAATGCAGTGTTGACATACTCTTTTCCGTTGTCTGTATGTAAAATTCTAACACTATGCATGTATTTATTTTTAATCATGGCATTATAAATTTTAAAATAATGCAATACATCACTTTTATGTTTTATAAAATACACATGCCTGTAACTAGTCTTAGCATCTTTAAATAATACAAAATAGCGCATACCTTGTACAGATGGTTGACTCAGAGGGCCACACACATCACTGTATACCAGATCACCGGGCTGTACTTCACTTCTAGAAGATTTCTGAAATGGCAAACGATGTTGTTTACCATATGCGCATGCTTCACATGTGTACTTTCCTTCTATATCACCTTTTAATTTCAAACCATCAACTAAATTGCTTGAATTCATGTTTTTGATTTCTTTTAGGTTTAAATGACCTAATCTTTCATGCCATTTTGTTATGTCAATACTGTTCTGTGTTAAATTACATTTTTCAGGAATAACGGTTTTAATATTCAACTGATATAAATTATTACTTTTGATTTGTGCAGTCATTACTACTTTTTTGTTCAAATAAATCAATGCATTTTTACCTTGCTTTGTAAGTGAATATCCTTGACGCATAATGACTCCTTCGGAAAATAAATTTCTCTTTAAACTTGGAACATAGAGTACATCATTTAATATTCCCGAGTGCCACTGTCCATTGACAAATCTTTCAATCAATATTTTTCCAATTCCACATACTTCAACTAATTGTTCATTGCCTAAGGTCAATGACTTTTGAGTGCATTCTTCTAAATGAGTAAATATGCCTTTATTGTAAGTTATATGGGCGGAAGCACCACTGTCCAAGATCCAAATATTCTCATCATTAAATTCAATCTTGTCTTCAACATTAAATGCCATTATATTTTCTGACTTTTTAGTAAATTTTCTTGGAGCACGACATTCTTTGGCAAAATGTCCCCTTTTTCCGCAATTATAACACTCAAAGCGATGCTTGGAATGTGTATTTGGTTTAGGAATGTTACTATTCGTTTTGTTTGTCTTTGTTTGCCTTTTTTCTTTGGAATTAGTCACTAACAAGGCTGTTTCTTGCTCCTCTTCGTATGTTAAACTTGCTTCTTCATCAAGTAAGCGGGCAGTCAAGTTTGTAATATTTTGCATTGCCGGGTCCAATGATAACCAAGCTTGACGAAGTGTTCTGTATTTAGCAGGCAAAGTACCAAGTATTTTCGTCATGATAGCAGTTTCGCTCACCGTTTCGCCGCTTTCTTTCAACTGTTTTGCCAGGTTTTCAACTTTAGAAACATGCTGTGCAATTGTATCAGTGGGTGACATCCTATACTGATAAAACCTTTCGTGTATTATCATTTTGTTTAGTTCACTTTTTTGTGCATATATGGACTCTAGTTTTGACATAATGTCTCCTGCCGTTTCACAATTTTCTATCAGAGTTATTTGATTTAGGTCCATGTTTGAGGTTATAATGAACATGGTCATCCCATCATTTTTGGACCATGTTCCACATTCTCCCTCTGGTTTTTTTACAGTTATATCGATACCTTTGGCTTTCAAAGCACACTTTATTTGAAATTTCCACTGATGGAAATTGTTTCCGTCGAATTTCTCAACACACATTGACCGCGCGTCCATTTTGCCGGCCAAATTTTCGGTGCGAAATATTGTGCACTATTACTTTAAATTCACTGATCTTCAATTTCAGTACATGAACTGGGCCACATAACCTATTGATTACTATGATTAAGGTGGATTAATTGTAAATTATTTGTAAATGAAATTGAGATTTTCTCTTGCACAACGTAACACTTTATTTTTCTTTAGACAAAAAGGGAGGAACCATAGAGCACACACAACAAGTAAGTATTGTGCCACAGACCACATAACATAGACAATTTCTTTTTTTTTATTATGAACTAAGCTGATAATATGTTAAATAAAATTATATATACTTAACATTCATCATATTCTGTGCCGTCTATTCATTTCCACTTTTCTACGTTTTATTTCTTTACGTTTTTCAAAAATTACAACAATTATAAACTTTCGTCATGCACTATTTTCTTTACTTTTTACTATTTTCAAGGAAAATTATAGCCCGCCAGAGAGCAGAGAAAAATCTAAAAGCATCCATGAGCTAATTTACATATTCATCGTATGCAAAAGAAGCGATGCAGCGAGGAATTTCTATCGTATTGTGGTATTACTAACCGCTGGGCTTCGTGGAAAGGAAAACAGATCAGCAGGGCGCGACGTCTGCTTTATTTATATTTTCATTGAGTCGCCGCTCCGTCATCCGGCGCCGCTGCAACTTGAGACGTCGGAACCATTATACTACATTTTTGTGTTCGGAAATAGAACGATTAGTAAATAAAAATCGGCCAAGTGCTAGTCGGACTCGCGCATGAAGGGTTCCGTACCGTTATAGAGCGAAAATAGGAAAAAATAGTTTCTATCGGAGCCCCCCTTAATTATTAATTTTATTATTAAATATTAAAGTACACATTATATAATTGAGAATTTTGTGAAAATGTCAAGCGTCTACATGGTGCGGGGTGCCATTGTAGATTACGAGCCAAAAAGGCAAAAAAAACACGATTATTGTATGGGAGTTAAATATTAGTATTTAAGGGGGGCTCCCCTTTTTATTTTATTTTTAGTATTTGTTGTTATAGCGGCACCAGAAATACATAATCTGTGAAAATTTCAGAAGTCTAGCTATAGCGGTTCTTGAGATACAGCCTGGGGACAGACAGACATCGAAGTCTCAGTAATAGGGTCCCGTTTTTACCCTTTAGGTACAGAACTCTAATTATGAAATGCACTAGCTGGTGCCCGACGCCGACCAGTGCTACGAAATGTTTATACTAATTTCTAAGACATCTCGGTGTTGTTTCTCTTAATAAAAGCTTATTTAAAGTATTGAATTCAGGAAAGTGGAAACAAAGGAAAAAGGAATATTACGCTCTTAAAACTTGTTGCCCCTAAAACTAAAACAAATCCAAGGTGCTGTTGGGTAAGCGAAAATTGTTTGTACCAATGAGGCACTTTTTCTTGCCATTGGAGGCTGCATGGAATTTGGAGCAGTCATATTACTAATTATTATTTTTTAACAAAAAATTGAAACCGACTTCCAAGGTAAAAACAAAAGTAATACTTATTCTTAAAAATAATCTAAAAAGAATCAAATAATTTTTATTCCTTATTATAGTGCCGTCTTCAGACTTCGCCTAAACCTCAACTATTTCTGTACTCAATCTTCATGCTTTTGAAGTCGCTACCAGCCCGGAAAAGTTCTGAGATCCTTGACATAGAACTTACGCTAAGGTAAGCTGGTACCGACTTCAAAAGCATGAAGATTGAGTACAGAAATAGTTGAGGTTTAGGCGAAGTCTGAAGACGGCACTATAATAAGGAATAAAAATTATTTGAGATTATTTTTAAGAATAAGTATTACTTTTGTTTTTACCTTGGAAGTCGGTTTCAATTTTTTGTTAAAAAATAATAATTTTACCCTTTTTAGTTACCTATGAGACCACAAGGCTATAATATTATAGCAGCTTGTTGTCAGAGTTGTACATATTATTTTTATTACTAGCGGTCGCCCGCAGCTCCGCCCGCGTGGATGTCGGTTACGGCTGCAAAAAGCCTACCCAGGAAAGACTCGGTCAGCAAAATTATTCCCAGGTCAATTCAGAGACTCCAACACTGACATCGACGACGCGGACGCAGTCTGGAGTCATTATCCGAAGGGATGCATAGTGCACACTGCACACTGCACAGATTGTCTTCCTTCCGCACGCGCACCCCCGCTTGGTGACGCCCACTATCGTTATATTTTAATTTCGCCATAATTTTAAACCCAACCGTCCAATTTTAATAATTCAAAGACCACATTTTATCTACATAAACTGTACTTAGTGATGAAATAATTTATTTTCATAAGGATTAATAGCATAAGTAAAATAAACGCGTTTAAATGTAGTCCAAAAAAATTCAAGATTTTTAAATAAAAACATGGTTATTGTGCCTCACTCGACATAGATAAGTATAGTATGTCGCGGACTTTTTTGTAGATATTTATAAGATCTACAATTACTTGGAACATTTTTTGGTTCTATCTTTCATTGCTTCGGCAGCGTACGCAAAATAAGTAACTTTTCTGGTTGATTTTACACCTGGCGTCCGAAAAACCCAAATATCTTACGAAACCCTATTTTCTCCAAAATAAAATTTAGCCTATGTCCAGCAGAAATAATGTAGGATTCATTGGCTTTTGCTTGGAGTAGTTTAAATAAAGGCAAAATCCTCGATCTATAAGGATTCAAAAGTTCTGTTGGGTACCTTCGGAACCAGGGTACATCCTGGTGCAAAATCTTACTTTTTGGTAGTATATGCCTGAAACACTTCAGAAAAAATTGAAATCACTATATGTTTCCATATAAATTTTGAGGAGTTCCCTCGATTACTCATGGATTCCATTATCAGGTCACCACTTTTATGAACATGGTACCAAATTCGAGTCAAACCCTATACAACACAAAAAGAATTTTGTAAATCGGACCACAAACGACTGAGTAATCGTTGAACATACATAAAAAAAAATACATACAGCCGAACGTATTACCTCCTCCTTTTTGGAAGTCGGTCAAAAATTGTATGTGCAATTTCACACCCATTCGTCCGACAGAAACCAAAGATTATGATGTGAAAATTGGACTTATCGATCGAAGCTTTCCGAGAATTTTGTTGTTGATCTCCTGGGATTCAAATGATGACTCATAGGAAGCGCATATATACCATCAATCTAAAATGATTGAAAATTTTATTGAAATCAGATTCAAATTGGATCAATTTAACAGAGTCGAAGCTGCACGTTTACTGAGAAATCGATGGCTTTAACTGCAGTTTAACGGGCGGGGAATGTAAAACAAGAACATTCCGATGGCGTCACGTCGCGTCCTATTGTTGGCACGATGCACTGACGTCGCCGCTGCACAGATCATGTTGCTGATATACTAAATGCGGACTCGGCCTGGCGCCACCGGAAGCGCCCGCTTCGACATTGATGTAACAAGCGAAACCGCAAAACTCAAAAGTATTTGTTATCTCCAAAAGCGAGCAACTGTTATCACTACAAGAGCCGTGTGCAACTTTGCACGGCGTGTGCCAAATTTTTCGGTTGCTTATTTTTCTGAAAGTTATGGACTCTCGGATTTGTTGTATTAGTCGAGCATCCAAAAATATGACTTTTATAATAATTTAATAAACTGAAACATCGAAATAGTTTATACACTAACAGCAAATTATACCTTCTCTGGTCTACCATACAACATCTACCGTAAACATGGGCGTACCCAGGTTCTGGGTCAGGGGGGGGGGGGGGCAAATTACCCAGATTCTGGGCCAGGGGGGGGAAAATTACCCAGGTTCTGGGCCAGGGTGGGGCAAATCAGATTTTTTATAAGGTAGGTGCTTACAAAGAATAAAAAATTAATAATTTTTAGTTGTAAAAATATTGTATTGCCAACAAATGGCAAAAAATCGTTTCCTTAATTTTTAATTTTTATAGATGAAAGTACGACGTCAAATTGATCCAGGGGGGGCAGCTGCCCCCCCCCTGCCCCCCCCCCCTCGGTACGCCCATGACCGTAAAGCATAAATTTCAATTTACTAATACTATAGCAACGGTTAATATCTCTATGCAACGGTTTCTCATTATATTGCTGAGTGCGCAGGCGCAGGTAAAGCTTATTTGTAGGTGTCAAATTAAGTCGCAATAATAATAATATGATAACGGTAACTTTACTTATCAAAGACCGAGCGAAGGTCAAAGTGATTTTGTTGACTTCAATGACAGAAGATAATAATCTCGATTAGATAATGAAAGTAATAAGTTATAATACAAGATTATGCGGTATCAAAAATAAAATTTAACATTTGAAATAAATAGTATAAACTATAAGGAATGTTGTAGCCAAACTCTCGATATGTCTTCCGTTTGCGCTAATGGATCCAATAAAGTAATAATACTTCTAGAATTTTAAATAAAATATAAAAGTAATTAAGATTGTTACTATTTATTTCGCAAAAATTGCTACCTCGTTCCGGTGTTTGCAATTAAATTAAGTACTACAAGTATTGCTGCCGATGTAAAGCAGGTGCCATTTTATATATTTTATGCTGCCAACCGAAATTAATCACTTGTCAAATATGCCAAAAGAAACACTTTAATTACCCAAAGGCAACAAACAAGAAATCGGCGGCGGGGTTTAAAAAAGGTAACGGAATTGAAGTTCACTCAGGTAATTTCCAGAACAGGTTTCATTTGCTCTCAAACTGATCTGGTCTAGACTGAAGCGAGTTTTAAGAGCATCTAGACATGTAAATAGGTACTACGTCCAAATTTCTAAACAGCGTTTCTATTTTGTTTATTTTCTTATGAAAAATATGATCGTGACATAGGTGATATACGTAGCAATAGAGAAAGCTATTAAATAAGTGAAGTAGCGCTATAATCTATACATATTATAAAACAAAGTCGCTTTTTTCTCCTCATGTCCCTTTGTTCCCTTTAATCTTTAAAACTACGCAATGGATTTTGATGATTCTTTCAGTGTTAGATAGCCCATTCATCGAGGAAGGCTATAGGCTATATTTTAACACGTTAACACTAATAGGAGCGAAGAAATACAGGAAAATGTGGAAAAAACGGGGATTTTTTTAAAGGGCTAACTTGAACGCGCTAATCTCAGGAACTACTGGTCCGATTTGAAAAATTCTTACAGTGTTAGATAGCCCATTTATTGAGGAAGGCTATAGGCTATATTTTATCATGCTAAGACTAATAGGAGAATGTGGAATAAACGGGGGAAATTATTGAAAAGGGATTTTTTTAATGATATTTGGCACAGATAAGAAGTGGACCTCGTGAAGGATCATATAGGCTATCAATTTTAATCTTTTTTTCAGTGACTATATATTTTATACCCGTGCGACGCCGGGGCGGGTCGCTAGTATTTTAATAAACCATTAAATGTAATACTATGCTAAAAATATAAAACGTCAATTAAATTAGATAATTTAAATCACTTCGCTACTCATAAGTATACACATTAAAATCATATATAATTAATATTATGACACAACATGAAACGGGAAAACAATGTTTTGCCGGATGCAAATCGCGACCTTTTGCATACACACAGCGAACAACCGAAATAGATGGCATAGATGTAACAAAAACAGTAGATAAGATTACTGTCAAAACAAACTAGTTTCGCGACCGTGACGGTTTGCAATCGTGTAGTGTAATTAGGGTAATGTTTACCGTTGGCCGGCCAAACGGATGAATCACGTGCGGCGTGGGCGCGCTGCGTCGACGACCAAATGCGTACCGACTACCGACCACCGAACACCGTCCTCACTCCCGAGTCCCGACACAATCCCCGTTTAAACCTATACACTGAAAACTCTGACGTCAAAGCGACGAATTTCGTGAAAAACATCACTAGTCACCAACGTCATGCATAAACGCCTTTGTCTTTGGACAATTGTATTAATGTATAACATTTACACTGCTGTCGTCATCGCTGTTATTAACATCTGCTCCCGTTTGTTGATCTAATAAAAACGCATTTACCGATCACAAGATTTTGTTTATAATAGAACTACTGTCATCGGTAGCAGTAACACATTCGTCTTCAATTAATAATAAGGAACAAAACTAAGTGGTAATACTTTAGGATGTGTATGGGTCTGTATAGAGCTCGCTGTGGAAGTAGCAGCGCTGAAAGAGTTTTTTTTTTACTTTTGTATGGGAAAATTCATGACGATGTGGCGCTTGCTTATAAAAATCACAAAAAAGCTCTTTACACAGTGAATTCAATACAAGGTAAAGGCGTACACACCCGAAAGTATTATCACTTTGTTTTGTTACACCTTATATTTTATACGAATTTTAAGAATAAGGGCCTGTTTCACCACTTCCTGATAAGTGCCGAATAGGCTATCCAGCGCTTAACTTGACCGGTAAAGTATGGAGAATCTGTCAAAAAATTTGTAAATAGCCTATTCGGCACTTTATCAGAAAGTGGTGAAACAGTCCCTAAATGTAAATAATTCCAATCTGTAGATATTTTAGCTGGGTTTTTCGCTAAATGAATAACACAGTCGGCGATACACAATTAATTACATCATCGTTAATGCCGGCGTCATTTTGTGAGGTAGTCTGCTCTGGCATAGGAATTTATAGGTGGTCTAAATATAGACTGCATTCTAGTTATACGGGTACGGCCTGTGGAGGTCTCGTCTCGTGACCAGCGCCGCCCGCCGCTCGCCCGGCGCCGAGCCAAGCCCGACGACGGTGCATTACGGCATAGTGTGTATCGAAAACGAGTTTCTTTTGTCTTTAAAACACTCTTTAATGTTTTTCTACTCTTCCTTGAATGTTTTTCTGTGTTCTATTTTATTGTTGCCGTGAATTTTTTACTTTAGGTACTAGCAAAAATATGTTTTTGTTTATACACTTATTTAACCTATTCAGAATTTAGTTTTTAAATACAAAGTTTCATTATATGTGTTTTTTTTCTTATTATTTTTATATTTATACTCGTAAGTACTTGACAATTGAAAATGACTTCTTGGTTTCATAGGGCCCCACTGAATGTAACTGAATTTTTCCCTTTGTCGTTCCTGACATATTCTGTTGATGTTGCGGGTCGAATACGATCAGCAATAACAATTCCGAGCAACAGATTGGCGTCAGCGAGGCCGCGTCATTCATCTATCGAATCGCTCATCGTCCACTAAGAATAGAACTCGAGCCTAGTGTTTCATTCCTTAAATTCCTTTTTACATAAACAATGTTGTCATGTTCACTTGCAGTGAGATCATTGTGCGTTTTCCGAAGATTGTTACATTATTAGATTTTTCTGATATGTGTAATGTGTATCTAAAAGTACTAGAGATCGCCCAATGGTCGAAATTCGACCTTACTTACAACGACATTAGGACTACTACCTATATTTTGTAAAATATATTGACTTCATCATAGTTTTTTTCAATTCTTGTCTCTGGGACTCAGCTGATCTCAGACTGGCCGTTTAAACATTGTCTTAGTATCTAAAATTAAATGAAAAAAAAACAATAATCCATTTTCAATTTGTCAACTTGTTGTCAACAGACTTCAACCATAAATAAAAGAGTATAATTCGTATGTATAGGCTTGTCACTCAAAAATCTGTCATTTTTCCTAGTAGTAGTGTCGTAGTGTGTGTAACGTTTTATTTGTTAAAAATATATATGAAAAAAGCATCATTTTAAAATAATATTAGTTCGATGCACTCTTTCACCATATAAACTATAACTGTGCGAAATTTAGGCTTGTCACTCAAAAATCTGTAATTTTTCCTAGTAGTAGTGTCGTAGTGTGTGTAACGTTTTATTTGTTAAAAATATATATGAAAAAAGCATCATTTTAAAATAATATTAGTTCGATGCACTCCTTCACCATATAAACTATAACTGTGCGAAATTTCATGCACCTACGTTTCCCCATTTTTCGTAAAAAGGGTTACAAAGTTTTTCTCTCGCGTATTAATATATAGATAGACAGTTTTCTTTTGTCACACAGCGTGACTCTATAATTATTCGTCTCTTTGACTCTCTATTTCTCAGCAGCGTTTCGTGCAAAAGTTTCAGATTCATCATTAAGGTGTTCTAAAAGTCATTTGTTTCTTGTATTTGGATCTCTATTTCTTTTATCTTTGAGATAACTGTTTTAATTTCGAATTTGATCGCATCACTTACGTTTCGGAGCAATCCATACTAATATTATAAATGCGAAAGTGTGTCTGTCTGTCTGTCTGTTACCTCTTCACGTCCAGACCGCTGAATCGAATTTGCTCAAATTTGGTATGGAGAGACTGAGTCCCGGGAAAGGACTTACTACGGACAGGATACTTTATATCCCGGAAAATGTACGGTTCCCGCGCAATAAACGAATTATGGCGCAACGGAGTTGCGGGCATCATGAAGTATTTTTTATAACATCGTAATGATTCTGTTCACGTTTAATATGATTCCAGTACATTACCGCCATCACGATAACCTTATATCTGAGGTCGTGTTTGTAAACAACTCTGTAATTTTGTGTGGTTTTGATGATTTATACATGAAGGCGGTGTGTAACGTGTGTGCAATGTTATTATTTGCGTAATTCATATTTTGATTATTATTTTTGTGTGTTTAAGAAAAATAAGGTCACATAATATTTCAAATGTGTTTTGCGATGTCTGATTATTTTTATACAGGTCATCAAATGTGCACAAGGCCAGAAAAGAAAGACAGCTGTAATATTCCGTAGGATAAAATGAAACAATAGTGACAGAAACAGTGTTAAGTATTTATTTTAAAATACGTAGGTTGAATGTGTGAAAAACAAAACAGAAACATGATTCAAGTCTGACAAATAAAAAATAGACAAAAATCTGAAAACAACATTAGGAGCGCTATTAAGTTTGTTAATTTACATACATACAATTAAAAATACATTAAAAAATGGAATGATAAATTATATTTAATTGTTTTTGCTACGTTCAGAAAACTTGTTTACGTCTTTGGATGCTAACAAAATAATTCTTATGACCTCCTCAGTCCCAAGTTTGACGTCCTCGCACGAAGAAATTTCAACAGAGCGCACGCACGTTTTTAATTAAGAGGATTCACCAGGGGCTAGAGAAATGAAAAAAAGTACGTGTAATATCTATAGCTGTCTAACTTACCTCAAGCCTATACCGCAGAACGCGATAGAGACAACTGCAGAAAATCAACGATTCGTTGTCCCCTGATTCCTTGTCCAAAACTTAACCGATTAAAGTACTTTTTTCATTAAAGATTAAAGAAAGGCTTGAGCTGTGTTCCTATGTTTTTTTTTTTGTATAATCTAGCCAAATCTGTTTTCTGGATGTTTGAACACAGCGGAAAATCTGGCCATTTTTTTGGGTCTTTGAACGTTCATATCATATTTAATAATTAAATTATGAAAAAAAAGAAAACATAGGGACATTGTATTAGTGGCCGTAGATATTCAGGAAAAAATCATAACTCTAAGTAGCATTATCCAGGGAGGAAACAGGGGACAACGTTTATATGGAAAAAAGGGCGGTGTGGACTCCTCTTAAGTCGCGTCAAATTTTCCAACAAACAATCGTTAACACAACAACGTTTATGACGATTGTAAATAAAATAATAGTCATGTTTGTATGCACGAGCCAAGCTCTCGTAAACAAGAAGAACATTCCGCTGGACTCTGCCACATTGCCCTATCTATGTATCACGCAGCACGCTGCACCGGAAATACTCGGCCGATGCGTGCGCGCGGTACGCCGTGCGCAGGAGAGGAGCACTTTACGGATGCTACTTCAAGATAATGGGGTTGCTTTGTTATGAACCGTTACTTCAGTTTTGTATTGTTTTTACAGGAAATGTTTGGCTGATTATGTAGCGTCAGCGACAGTGAAGAGGTGTAAAAGAAAATTCACTTAATAAAGCTTTTTATTTGTTTGTTTGGAATTCTGGATTATATACGCCCAGTTTAAGAGTCTAAACACACTAGGCCGGAAAAACGCGGCCTAAGTTCCGCATGATTACGTCTACAATGTATTACAATTTATAATCCTTCGATCGTGGATTCTTGGAAATCTATTGCTATTTTATTGTGTCTCGCTCACCGGTGAGCTTATAGGGCTAGATGGGATTACCGATGACACACAATGCCGAAATTACGTCGCGTTATCGTAATCATGCGGAACTTCGGCCAAATAACTTCGGCATGGTGTGTTTAGACACTTACTTTTCAATAGCGTTGTTGATTGGTTCCTTATTTGACATTGGCCAGACTTGCGCTTAATACATTCTGTCAAAAACTTTCGAAACCGGGTATTAGTTTATTTTCGTTGTAACTAGGTTGTAACTGATAATATTTTGCTCTGGAAGCGGAACATAGCCGTCCATACCGATTACCGTGTGACATGTACCCCTCAAAACATGTTTACTCCGAACGAACGCCTCTGGAATAATATAGGGGCCGCTGTTGTTATGACAAGCTAACTAAAGATAGATAACACATTTACTTTCTTCGTTCGTTTTTTTTTTATTTTTTTCTGTATCAATGACTGCCAAATTTATATGACTACCTATTTACGGCTACGAAAACACTCCAGTTATTTACAGTTTTTACTTCACTCGTATCATTGACATCAATTTACTTGTTTACCAAAACATGGTTGTTTTTTTGCGTGCATAACGGTGGCTGCCTCTATAAATCATTAAGGAAAAAACGTTACAAAACATCGGAATATTACAACCTCCTCTTACTTCAAAACTTAGAAAGAAAAGGCTCTAATTATTATTTATTGGACTAATACACCAGAAAAGTTATGCATTTTGAGTGTATACTTGGTATTATATTTATTTAGATTTCTTTATATTTAGAGAGTACGTACTCTCTAAAATAAGATTTACCTTAGTCATGAATCGTGAGAGTGGCACTATCAAAACCTATTTTGGCTTGTTTGTTTTTGACTTTGAAAGGGTTATTTTTATGGTAGTTCCGGAGCAATAGCCAATTAATTTCGCAGAAAATAATGATCGGTTGACCGTGAGTGCCCCAAGTGTACGAATGGAGGTTACCGTCGGTGTTATATTAGACGGTCAACAACCAGAAGGATTAGCTTCAAGGCCGGAAGGAATATTCGTTGAATTCTAAGTATCCTATTTCCGCTTCGTGCCGCCTGGGCGCCTGCGTAGTTATTTTCGCAAAATTGTTTAATGTTCAAACATAAGCCAGGGACATGTTTAGAATAAATTTATAGCGAATTATGTAAAGTGTGTGTACAAGTTTATTCACCTATACAGTATACACGCGCGACCCACGGTTCACTCTACGCAGCAATATTACGATTGTTATAAACAATGTTAAATTGCGCTAGATTTATCACATGACATGCTAGATAATAATAAGTAACAACTTTATAATTAACTCGTACATATTATGCTCAATTTATTGAAGATTTGGCGCTTCGGTTTCTTTTCTGCTTCAGCCTGTACTTCAACATTCTTGATTGTGTCAAAGCCAGGTTTATTAAGTTATACAGGAATAAGAAGCATTAATGCTTGCCCTGAATTTACTAAATAAATAAATGTTAAACACACACTTAACAAGATGCGTCACACGATTTTGCTCTTTAAACGTTTCCTCAACTTAAAAACACATCCGAGGATTCCCCACTGATGCACCTTGAACATTGTCATCTGATTGTTGTTTACCTGTCGGTCTGTTTCACATACTTCCTGAGCTGAGCGCGTAAATACGGTTTGTTTGACGAAAAACTGTGAGAGCCTCGCCTGAGAAGATTCTCACTGGAGGCTTTGAGGCGGTGAGAATTTCGCCGGCTCCCAGACGTATACAACCTATTGCCTCATATTTATACTTTTCATGATGCTGTCGAGCGTCAATGATCCGAACATCGCTTAACCGAACACGTCGCTGGTCAAATTCCCGTCGGAATGCATCTACCTTTTCATACTTTGTTTTCATCATAATATCAGAGCATTCCAAAGAAAAGTGTTTTTCTAATAATGCTCTAGTTCGTGGAGGTGTGAGTATTATCTAACAACTGATAAGTAGACCTATAGTAATAAATTACTTACCTGATTAACGTCTTGGAAACAAAAAAAGATGGAACTTCATTCTATGAATGCATATTTTAAAAATACCAAAATCTTCTGCTACTAGGAAACCATTTTTTTAAGAGCCTATGCTGTCCCACTGCTGGGCAAAGGCCTCTCATACATGCGGCTTGTATGGCCCGCCTAGTGGCATGTTAGGAAACCAATTAAACATAATAAATGTTACAAAAGTGTACCACAAGATTTCTAATGTTTTTATTATTTTACGCGTTAATTATGTATTATTTATACACGTAAACTAAGTATTTCATGTCAAGACAATTACAAATCGAAAGTTGTTATAATGACGAAATTTTTGTTTTTGACCGACTTCCAAAAAGGAGGAGGTAATAGTTAATACGTTCGGCTGTATGTATCTTTTTTTTGTATGTTCAACAATTACTCAGCCGTTTGTGGTCCGATTTTCTAAATTTTTGTTGTGTTGTATAGGGTTTAACTCGAATTTGGTACTATGTTCACAAAAGTGGTGATCTAATGATGGGACCCTTGAGGAATCGAGGAAAAATAGGTGAAAAATTGTGTTTTTGTATGGGAGGAGTTTTGATATTATTCTTAAATATTGAAGTAGACATATAATTAGGGCTTTGTGAAAATATCAAGTGCCTACCTGTTGCCATTATTGATATCGAGCAAAAAAGGAAAAAAAAATCTGTGAAAATTTCAACCCTCTAGCTATTACCGTTCTTGAGTTACAACCTGGAGACAGACGGACAGACTTTGGGTACGGAACCCTAAAAAGAACAATTCAGCTTTTTTTAAACACATTGAGCATGTTAAAAAATTATTACATACTATTAAGAAGTATTATTAGTTATTACATACAAACTTTCATCCCATATTTGAACCCCTTGGGGTTGGAATTTATCAAAATCCTTTCTTAGCGGATGCCTACGTCATAACATCTACCTGCATGCCAAATTTCAGCCCTATCCGTCCAGTGGTTTTGGCTGTGCGTTGATAGATCACTATGTCAATCAGTCAGTCAGTCACCTTTGAGTTTTATATATAAGTATAGATAAGCTTGCGTATTAAAAAAACAAAATTCTAAATTCTTGCACATGATGTTTGTTTAGGTGCTAAAAAAAGGCTTTGTAATTTTTATTTTATTCACGCAACACAAGCAATTCGTTTAAAGTTCTCAGCTTTTATTAAACACATAAATTGTTAGGTTTTTTGTCGATAACAAATGGTTTTATTTACCCAGTAATATATATATATTACTGGGTAAATAAAACCATTTGTTATCGACAAAAAACCTAACAATTTATGTGTTTAATAAAAGCTGAGAACTTTAAACGAATTGCTTGTGTTGCGTGAATAAAATAAAAATTACAAAGCCTTTTTTTAATATATATATATTACTGGGTAAATAAAACCATTTGTTATCGACAAAAAACCTAACAATTTATGTGTTTAATAAAAGCTGAGAACTTTAAACGAATTGCTTGTGTTGCGTGAATAAAATAAAAATTACAAAGCCTTTTTTTAGCACCTAAACAAACATCATGTGCAAGAATTTAGAATTTTGTTTTTTTAATACGCAAGCTTATCTATACTTATATATAAAACTCAAAGGTTCTCGTTTTCGTTTAAAGTTCTCAGCTTTTATTAAACACATAAATTGTTAGGTTTTTTGTCGATAACAAATGGTTTTATTTACCCAGTAATATATATATATTACTGGGTAAATAAAACCATTTGTTATCGACAAAAAACCTAACAATTTATGTGTTTAATAAAAGCTGAGAACTTTAAACGAAAACGAGAAATCTGTAAACTATTCATGAGTTTACTTTAATTTTTATCATATCGATCATAAAAGTAACTAGAAAAAACAAATGGCGACATTGTAATGTCATATTCTTTGATGAAAAAAAAATCGGCCAAGTACGAGTCAGACTCGCTCATAAAAGGTTCCGTACCGTTATAGTGCAAAAAATTGGCCATAAATCTTGCATAAATGGTATTTTTTGTATGGGAGCCCCCTGCATTCTTTATTTCATTTTAATATTTTAATTAATTAATAAAAATATATATAATATAAACAAGAATTTAGTGAAAATTTCCTATCTGTTACCATTATTGATATCGAGCAAAAAAGCCAAAAAAATCAAGTTTGTTGTATGGGAGGCGGGAGACCCCTTAAATATTAACTAAGTATATTTTGTTTTTAGTTATTGTGTAATGCGTATAGCGACAATAAAAATACACAATCTGTGAAAATTTTATAAGTCTAGCTTTAGCAGTCCTTGAGATACAGCCTGGAAGCAGACAGACGGACAGACATCGAAGACTTAGTAATAGGGTCTCGTTTTTACCCTTTGGGTACGGAACCCTAATAGTCTGATAGGTTACCAAAAACAAAATCAAAATCTATATATTAATACGTGAGAGAAAAACTTTGTAAACCTTTTTACGAAAAATGGGGAAACGTAGGTGCATGAAATTTCGCACAGTTATAGTTTATATAGTGAAGGAGTGCATCGAGCTAATATTATTTTAAAATTATGCTTTTATCATATATATTTTTAACAAATAAAACGTTACACACACTACGACACTACTACTAGGAAAAATGACAGATTTTTGAGTGACAAGCCTATACATACGAATTATACTCTTTTATTTATGGTTGAAGTCTGTTGACAACAAGTTGACAAATTGAAAATGGATTATTGTTTTTTTTTATTTAATTTTAGATACTATTAGACAATGCTTAAACGGCCAGTCTGAGATCAGCTGAGTCCCAGAGACAAGAATTGAAAAAACTATGATGAAGTCAATATTTAAAAAAAATATATAGGTAGTAGTCCTAATGTCGTTGCAAGTAAGGTCGAATTTCGACCATTGGGCGATCTCTAGTTAATATGAAAATGTCCAAAACCATCGAGTAAATTTTGCAGGAAATGTAAGCGAAATAATAGAAAAACAAAATATGAAAAGACAGTCGCGTCATTGGCCGTAAACAATCGCGGTTGACGTTGATGGAAATTTTAAGTTGCGTTGAAAAAAACATAGCGGCGCGGCGCGAAGATGATTATATTAGAGGGGCCCATACCGCAGCCGGGGGCGCGCGGCGCGGGTCAACGACCCGACCTTGACGATGGCGCCGCGCCGCCGGCGGACTCGCGAACTCTACTTAATATTGTTCGTTTACATAATAATTATTATTAATCGTTGCGTAACAACATGTTTTGCTGTCCTCTTCGGTGATAATACTTATCACTGTGTTTTCTAATGTTACATATTATACACAGCGAAAAACCGACGAAGAGGATCATGATCAGCCTTTTATTGGATATTCCAAAAATTTACTTTATCGCCCACAAAACTGCTTTATTTGTAACCAGTATGGGTTACTAATAAAGCAGTTTTGTGTTACTATATAGCTGTACCAATTACCATTAATGATTTACCTATATTGTACAAACTCTATATTTAACGTTTCAAAATCCTCAAAACGAAGCTTCCTGATTCACACAGAGCTTTCCCACCGAAACTTTGCATGATTAATTGAAAAAGTTGTAAACAAATGTTGTGGGAAAAGATTGCGATTGGAGGAGTTCTCATGTCGTGAGTGTCGTGACTGGCGGCGCGATGAGACCGGAAGTCCGGAAACCGGAAATCGCGGACCTATCATAAATAAGCTATACTTAGTATTTGTAGTGTTATCTCAAATCTAGTTACATAATATGCCAATTCATACGTGGGAACTGGGAACTCAGCGCCTCTAGATCTAAAAGTTTTGGGATAAGTACTAAAAATCAAGAGACTTACTGAAATTAAAAAACTGTAATAAATATACTTAATATAATGTAATGAAAATAAAGTGATCCGACTAACTAATTTAGAATACGTGCAAAATATTTTCCACCTCTATAGGAGTACAAGCCGTTAAAATATTATAATAAGGTGCAAACCTATTGAGTCACATTATGGAATTCTCTTGGGAAATGAAACATTATCTACTAATAAATGATATAATTTTATATTGTAATATCAGAAAAGGAAATCGTTGCCTCAACGACAAACGAAATCAACTAATGTGTATTACATACGATAATAACGATATTCCGTCGTGTATATTTATATCATAATGCTTTTAGTGAACAGGAAAACTGGTTTCACTTAGAAATACAACAAACATGATTATCATGTCTGACTCGTTGGAAATATACAGGATAGAAGGTGTAGTAAATACATAATTATTGTGTCCCATATGTTATTCATTTTTCAGATTTTAATGAATAGGAGCAAACAATAACGAGTGAATAATGTGCAACCGCAAAATGCGTAAAACTACCTAATAAGTAGTATTAGTATTCAATAATAAGTATAATTAATAAAGGCTGTTTGTCTGTTAACGCTTTAAAGCTTAGAGCTTTTCCTCAAGCGCGTAGAGCGAAAGAGCATGATGATGTTACTCGTGAATCAGAATCAAAACTGTACAAAACGAAGTCGGAACAACCGAATAAGGTTGCTTTGTTAGATAAAACATATTAAAAAGTGAAATTAGAGACAACATTACAGAGGAACAATAAAGGACGCATTTCCTATGGGATAATTAATTTTCGTGAGCAATTGAATAATTATTCGTGTCCGACACAGAAAACAATTAGAGGTAGAGTTGATATCGAGGTCGATTTAACTCCCTGAAAGGGTTCTCAAATTCCAGGCTTAAGCTAAATAGCGAAGAAATTACGGCATCAAGATTTTATAAAAAAAAATATATTTTTAAATCATTTGTTTGAAACTTTGCTGAGCCGAAATTCATTTATCGCGTCAGAACTATAATTTTTTTTGAAGAAAAACAATCTAATGTCCATGTTTGAGAGTTGAGACTCAAAGTATCTCCATACCGATTTTCTGGAAAATCTGTTCAGTAGACGAGGTCTGAAAGAACTTGCCACTTTATTTTTTAATTTTTTTTGCTCAACACATCCACACTACAAATCGCATGAAGTGATTGTCATCTTCGTGGGTTACGTTTGTAGGTCAGAACACCAACAACAGAACCCACAACAAACGTGGGAACTGATAGATGCTTACGAGGTTCCCACGCGGCGTGTCTCACCAATAGTGGTTACGACCTACGAGATATCAATGAAACGACTATAATCATGTGAAATCATCAAGTGTACACATTTTATGATTACGTTATACGCAGTAATGGTGCGTAATGCGTTTCCTTTATTGAGAAACTAGATGACATATTATTTTGTCGTGCAAAACGGTAATTTTTCGGGGTGAAAACTGATCTATGTTTTTTTCCCGGAATGCTTTTGCATTCCGTTTGCATCTTCTCACCAAATTGCATTAAAATTGGTTCAGTGGTTTAGTCGTGAAGGGCTTACAGATAGACACACTAGAGCATTATTATATCAGTATAGATTTGAATTATGTGTGCAACCTGATCCGCCGCTTTGCTGGTTTCGCCATAACAGTTAACACCCTTGAAAAGGGTTTCATCCTTTCTAAAAAGAATGTCGAATATCTTTGGTAATTTCGGTGGTATAATCTTTTGTTGATTGATCACACGCTCAAGAATTTCCAAACCAACTAGCAACAGACTAGTTATAGCCACGATTAAACTACCATGGTCTTAACCAGACCAGTAGCTAAGACCCTTTCGAAAAAAAAAAAAAAAAAAAAGCTCAAGAATGTTTTCTAAAGATCCCAAAAGCTCTTTTTGTGCTAAAGACCGCAGGGCTTTAGACAAGGTGTTACACTGAGAGGTACTCGATAGTTAATCAAAATAAATACATTTTCCAGCCTTGGAAAGAAGCGGTAATCTGCGAGAATTAACCCGTATAAAGCCGAAGAGTTCTAGTCAGGAGTGTTTGTACATTGATTTTATAAAAGTACCTGCGAGAAAGATCTTTGCTCACGGTTCAAAGAAAAAAAAAATACTGCTGTTCAGACCTCAAGATCTGAAATTTTTAGAACTACGCAACGGACTTTTTAAAGGTAGGGTGTTTTAAGACGAATGTTTATATTATTGTGTGTAATCTTTGCATGGTTTTATACATAAATAGCTTATAGCACTCAGGGATATCTTAGCTATACATTGGTGAAAGAATTTTTGAAATCGGTCCAGTAGTTCCTGAGATTATCGCGCTCAAACAAACAAACTCTTCAGCTTTATAATATTATGCATGTATAGACTATTCACTATAGAGTATAGACTATAGATGTCACTCCGAACGCGGGTGAAGTCGCACAGATCAATTCGTTACTTGTATAAGATTTCGTATAAACACAAGATCCAAATCCAACTTAATGACGTTGTAATGTACCTGTAACGGTCCGAGTATTGTTAATGAATTGTGCAGAACAGTTGTACGGCAATAGTGCGGAACTAACGAACCGGTGTACGGCGCGTCTTCGGCCGTGCTCGGTCACGACTCACGGAGCGCCTCGGTGAGCACAGCTAACGACCCCTCGTAACTTTTTAAATCGAGTAAGCTACAGGAAGAACCTCATTAATTAAACACACTTTGTTTGCGCGTACGAGTAAACAAGATTTTGATGAATAATTTTCACGTTGGAATAGCTTTATGCTAAACGGTTTTATTGATGTACTTACTGGCTTTTTCATAAGTGTTAAGGACGCTATCATATTTTTTCACAAATGTCAGCGATTTTCAGGTACCTTTTTAAAGAATTAGGAGTCACACTGCGAGGATATTTTGGTTTCAAATGAAAGATAATAATATGTTCATCTCTACGTCGCGTCTACACCATAAACATTTAATACGTTAATCGCAATAATCGCATAGGTCTGATTAGGTTAGCTAAATACACTGAACTAAGGAAAATAAATAAACAAAAAAATTGTTGCTTATTGAGTCCCCTGTACGAACTACGAAGTGCTAAATATTTTATATAAAAATAAATAACATTTCCATTTATAAAAAAATAAGAAACGCTCTCTTTCTTCAATCAAGAACGCGGCTAACGTCGTAACCGCCACTGTACAAGGCGCGCTGATGTGAATGTTATTTTAATGTCCATAACGTCGATATTCGTACTGACAGACATTGACCTGCTATTTTTTATGTGATAGCGTCCTTCATAACAATGTTAGAATATATGTTTTCCGCGACTCTGTTTGCGCAAAAATACAATCCTATTCGCGCAATACGGGATTTTTTTCTCGCCATAAATAGTATCTTACATATTATTCTTCCCTCTATGATTCAACTCTATGTTTTTTTTCCTGTGGTCTAGTCTGTATTATATTTATTTACTAGATGACGCCCGCAACTCCGAAGTGCCTAATCTCCACTCGGGCTAACTTGTCGCTAGCGGTCGTTGACTCCCTGTCAAAAACTTGTCATTTTCCATATAAACCGCGATTGACAATGAAGTGTCAGATATTGTCAATCGTGGTTATATATGGAAAATGACAAGTTTTTGACAGGGAGTCAATGACCGCTAGCGACAAGTTAGCCCGAGTGGAGTATAATTCGCCTATGGCGCGAAAACCGTACATTTTTCCGGGAAAAAAAGTAACCTTTTTCCTTTCCCGGGACTCAAAATATCTCCATATACCTTTCAGCAAAATCGGTTCACGGTGTGGGCGTGATGAAGTAACAAACGGACAGAGTACAGATACACGTTCTCATTTATAACTTTAGTATGGATATCAATTAAAATTTGTCTAGTAGTGTTAGTTTTAGAGCCTATATACGATGCAAAGACTTTTCTTCTTTCTTATTATGTAAGTACAGATTATAAGATGTTTGGACTTTGGAGTATAGAAATGAAATGATAGTTTTTAACATGGACGCCTAAGTTTAAGCCCGGCCGCACATTGTCCGAAATTTCTGATCAGAAACAGTTGAACGTCCGCGCTGTCTTTTACATTTTGTAGTGAGCTCGAACTCGCCGGAAGGATATTTCGGATAGTATGCGCGGTGGCGGTCCGGCGAAATTCAACTGTTTCTGATCAGAATTCGGACAATGTGCGGCCGGGCTAAAAGGACTTAGTATTAGGCTGGCCTCACACAGCCGGAATTTCATAAGCCAGAAATTCATTTTACTAATTCAGAAAGACCGGAATACCATACAATATCAGTACGCTCCACACACACTCTAATTTTTTCAGAAGATTATGAATTTCATATGTCGATCTGTAAGAATATGAATTTCCGATTATGAAATTCCGGCTGTGTGATGCCGGCCTAAAGTATGACGTAAACGAAATTCATTATTATTATTATTTTATGACAAATAAGGAGTTTAAGCCTGACCGCACATTGTCCGAAATTTCTGATCAGAAACATGAACTGCCATCCGATCGAGTACTCTGGTGTTTCGTCCCAACCAAGGTTTTTGGGCCCAGTGGGCCCAATCACCAGATATGAATTTTTATTATTTTTTTCATCTGGCGATTGGTCCCAAGTAATTATTTTTTATGACTTTTGGGCTTATGTCCGTAGCAAAAAAGTTGTAGATTTGAATAAAAAACAAAATAATTACTTTGTATGAAAACATTTATTACACACTGAATGAATATAATATGATATTTAAAGAAAAATAATACAATGGAGATGTATATATTAAAATCTCTTATGACATAAATAATAACAAAAGTACTTATTTTCTAAATAATCTAATTACATTATTATTGTATAGTTATTTCAGTTTAAAATTTAGTTTATAATTATTATTTTTATATAAAGCTTATATATTTCTTTAATTGGCAAATTATAGGTAAGTATATATTTTTTTTTGTAAGAGAACGACTAATTAATTAATTAATTTTATATAAGTAAGTTTAATTCAATTGCGCGCCATTGTTGTGGCAGAATGTTAAAACTATAAGTAGTTAATAAGACCTTTATATCAACAACATTCTGGCAATAAAGACATTTGAATTTGAAAATGAAAAATATTTTGTGTCACGTAGATAAACTTTGCCGATAGGCGCGAGCGGCTATAACCCGGCCGAATTTTATTTATGATTTGAATACAAAAAAAAACTTCCCAATCGTACTACTAAGATAGAATCATTTTACTGTGGGAAAACAATCATTAAAATTTCATGCAGTACCTATAGAGCAGGTATTTTTTAAAAACTTGATTCGACGCGGTATGTTTAGTTATTAATAATAATAATAATTATAAGTTTTAAGGTGTGAGATATTTTTTAGTGTTAGATATGTTTCGGATCAGAAATTTCGGACAGTGTGCGACTTAATCGGCATAGTCTCTTCTAACAATTATTATATCTGACTTAAATAAATATTAAATAAGTTATTATTTATGTAATTAATTATTATTATTTTGAATATTAAATGTTTCCTGTTAATGCGGTGTTGCACTAATTAGTAAAATGAAAACTCGTATTGGATGACCTATAATATGTTAGATATTTTTTAAATTTACAAAACAATATTATGGTTATAACTGATTATTTTTGTGCCAACCTTATTTTAAAATTTCTTGCCAGAAAACAATGGATTGTTCCCCAATCGCCAGATGAAAACATTTTATGAAAAAATGTTAAAAATTCATATCTGGTCATTGGGACGAAACACCAGAGTACTCTGCTCATATATTTTGTGTCTGACGTCCGATCCAGATGAGTTGTTAGATGCCGTCTATCGGATGGCAGAAATTTTTAATTATGTGTCAGATGACGTCAAATGTTTCTGATCAGAAAATCGGATCGCGCTTTCTCTTACATTTTGTACTGAGCCGAGTGAGCTCGAACTCGCCGGAAGGAAATTTCGGATAGTGTGCGGTGTGGCGGTCCGGCCGACGCGACGTTAAAATGTTTCGTATCAGAAATTTCGGACAATGTGCGGCCGGGCTTAATTTGAAATAATTCAATGTTGATGTTGACAATAACTTTCCATAGCAAAGCAACAGAAAAGTAAATATGCACGTGCCAAATGCCATTGCACTTGTGTGTATAATTATTATCGCGTAACATTTCCAATGAATTGCAGGATATTGGATTACACCTGTGCAGTGTTGTTGTTGTCGGCCTTACAAGACGCTGTGTTTACGTTATTATTTATTACTAGCTGTTGCCCGCGACTTCGTCCGCCGCAATAATATAATAGTAGTATGTCTGCAGGCCGATATATTATCTCAAGCATCGCGTTAGCTAGAAAGTTGAAATTACAAAATATGTATGAACAAATGTAAAAATTTAAAATATATCCTCCTCCTTTATTGAAAGTCAGTTAAAAGGTAGCCTAAGTTACTCCTTATTATATCCGCTATCTGCCAAAAAAAAGTCCCGTTAAAATTGCCCCAGCCGTTTCAGAGATTAGCCGGAACAAACAGACAGACATACAGACAGACAAAAATTGTAAAAAGTGCTATTTTGGTGGTACATATACCAAAATAGCACTTTTATGCTGTATGTACATTCATATGCATGTAGTAAAAAACGGTTCTTTCAATGTTACAAACAGACACTCCAATTTTATGTATATGTCAAAAATTGTAAAAAGTGCTATTTTGGTATATTATGTACAGACACTCCAATTTTATTTATATGTATGTATAGATGTATAGATGAAAATTTACTAAGATTCAGATTTTGTTGTTTACGACGATCGGGCGGGAATATAATTTGTGAATATGAGGACATCGACACTGAAATAACTTTATAGACAGTAAGGATAAGGACTCTTTGAGATATTCGTCCTGTAACTTATAGATCACTTTTGACATGGCGTTGTTGGACTTTTTTGTGGTCCTTCCATAATTCAAGCCAGAGCTTTTAGTAATGGAATTGAAATAAAGGCTCTGGTTGTTATTCAAATCGCAATCGATAACTTGCACTGAAATCAAAATTTAATGCTCTTTGATATATTCTTAACGCATCGCTTAGTGACTATGGCGCTTGCATTCTATCAAATTCCAAACAACCCTGATTTGTAACTTCGCTTTCGAAGCTAATATTGGGATCTCAGCAAATGCTATGTTGATAAACATCATAGAGATTAAGCAGTTTGTACAAAGTAACATTTTTTGGCTGATTTCGTATACCCGAGATTCGAGGTGATTCTAGCACGATAAAAGGGTCGTGGCCCGTCTAGACTCTAGAGTCTAGACTAAAATTTTGTCTAGACGTCTGAAATGTTCGAGAGTTCTTTAAACTATCGCGTTTCGAACTCCACGTTACATCTCGTTTGAGACTTGTTTCGTTTTAATTAAATACATATTTCTTATCGCTTCGTTCTAAACATAATTTAAAATATTTGCTAGTACCTGTTAATCGAAAATATAATTAAGAGATTAAAATAACTTGTCTTGTGCATCTCGGAGGTTGCAGACTAAAAATAGCACTACTTAATTACGAAAACATAATTATAATTATGAACTGCAGAGATATTCTTAAAATATTTAAATTTAATCCACGCTAAATTGCAAGCCAAATTCAAAATAACAACAAACAAATTAATTATTGTGAAGAAATTTCACTTACGTATATTTTCAAGAAATTCTCTGCTAATTGTATTTTTGTCTGCATAGTACGATATAATTTTCTCTAAAGACCCCTTTCCACGTTTGCCAATAGTGGATAGGTAATCAAGATTGCCACCATGATTGCGCTAGCTTTCTACAGTATGCACAATTATTCATGTCGATCATGGGCAATTTAAGACTAATATACCCCCTCTACACGCTCGTAATCACCTGTATTTGTCCATCATCGCCAATGTGGAGAGCCGCATTAAGTTACAACAACTGTGAAACGATTGTTTCACCTAACGAATTGTTTACAGGTTTTCCTCCTTTCATTTTTTTCTCAGGTCGGTTTACCGCTGCGGGCTAGTGCTCTCACTGGCTAACGGTAACTTTTTGGCTTTTAACTGCGCAGTGTAATGAACATTATGTATGTCATTTGCTATGTAATGGCAATTCGTACTTGTTTACCGGCCGTCGCCCGCGGCTTCGTTCGTGTCCATCCGGTGAGCATTCATTTGTTTTCGTTTTTTGAGACCCTAATCTGCTAAGAACTAAGAAGTGCCTGTCAAACCGGCGTGTACAAAAAACTTTAACCGTTAAAGTTTGTGGTGTGAAACAGGCTGCAAGCATTTTCGACTTCGCTAGCTCACAGTATGAACCGGCCAACAAAGCAACATTGTAAGAGTTAAGTTTTAATACAACTCCATAATCGTAAAAGTCATGGGTGTTTTGTACCAGCTCTCAATATGTACACGCCGTCGGTTACTCACGCTTGGCGCCAACAATGCTCTTGATCCGTGACTAAGCAAAAAACACGACCATGTTTACGCCTCATATCCGCTCCTCTTGATAAGGTGTCTGCTTATTCAAGCGACTCCGTCCGAGCAGTGCCGTGCCTTACTCATATCTGCTCCATATTCATGAAATCATATTATGTTTATTAATTGTAATCTTGTGGTATTCGATAGCGGCACTTCCGCAATACTAATATAAACGGTAGCAAGGACTCGTGTGGTATCTCTACGTTTGACCATTAAACTGTAAATCCAGCTCAGTCGAATAAAGCTCGAAGGAATCGTTCGGTGTGCATAAAGCCATCAATTTCGGTGTTACACAGGAGATGCAATTAATTTCTGTGTCGAACGTGGCCGTTAACAGCGCGGCTGACCCTTAACATTCTTTGTGTGTTCCGACGTCCTTATTTGTGAATGGGCGCTGGCGCAGAGCAGACAATGAGCGGCTCACGTCGGGTTGCGGCACCGCGTGACTCATCGGACCTCCCACGTGACGCCTCCTAAGCTCTCTCACATTTAAGCCTCCGTCGTTCCTGCAGCGAATCTCTCGAAATTAGATCGAAGGAATTTGAGACGTCCCGTGTGAAATATAGGGCTCATATTTGCCAATGCGGAGGAGCAGCACGAATAAAATATGGTGTTCGTTCAATATAATATTTCGCCGGCGGCAGTCGTCTAATGACCCCTTTACGCGGCGATCACTTCACACGCCTCACAAAAGTACAACGCCTCATACTTGGTCATTGACTAAAGTTTTTTGTTCCACCGCTCAGTCCGACAATGCGGTGTGCCTCTAAAGCCTTTAAACGCTGAATAGCCCCGGTGAAAGTTTACGTTTTATTTACATTTTCATCGCGTTAAAAAGCGGCTGCATTCCGAAGTTTTTGTTAATTTGAATGTACGAATGCGCTCTCCATCCATAAATACCGGCTTGGGTAAAAATGTTTCTTTATTTTTATACATTTAATTAACGTTATTGATGTGCACTGTGCAGTCTTCGTAACTGGTTTCTTGATTAATTACTCGCGTTTTGTGTTAATGTAAACAGAAGACGTCACTACTCGTAAGCGCAACTCGCAGCGAGGCTGCGCGTCCGTTGCAATCAAATCGTTCAGCGATGTAGTCACGGACTTAACAAAATACACAACTTACAAATTGTGATTTATACTGCTCATACAGTAAGTAATAATTAATAAGGAGTGACTCAATGGAGATGAAATAATATAGATGAATGTCGTCAACTCGTCGCGTCACCTTAACCATAGTTTCTAAAGGCTTAAGCGTCGATCTGTAAGAAAATAGAGAGGCGTTTACGTAGGTTACTACAAGTCGACAAGTAGGTATTTACCTACTTATATAGATAATATATTTTTGTCTTGTAAAGAAGGAACAAAAATTGTGATTGCAATGTTGAGAAACACAGGAAAAAGTAACCCAAACATACAAGAATCGACTAAATACTAAACAGAGACAAACGGACCCAATAAATTTAGTTATACAAGTAAGTAAATAGATAATGTTACGCAAACCCAAATTTTCTCAAGCAGTCGTAATTTATTGACCAAAACGCATGATTGAGTTACACATTAATATTGAATCAGTGGAGCATTAATATTACGTTTTATAATAAAATATTCTCGGCCGTTAGACGTAATGTTTGTTTGCATATGTAATTGATTAGTTCACTTCTTTCCGGGGATATTTCTGTGATTTAATAAATTATCTTACTCAGGCGACATTTTGTAGTGACCATCGGATGTTTCTTATTTTCCTCAATTCCATGTTCAAGTAAACTCATTCGTGGAGCCGCTCTACATATAAAGTTTCTAATCTAGTACTGTTGTTCTACACCTTCTAAGTAGCTACGTAATTAAAAATTCAAATAAGTATAACTACAACAAAACTTGTGTCATCAAAACGTCCACGTAAACGTCCTCGGTCCTAATCACGAAACGGATCAACGATCATTTATTAAAACAATATTATCTGACAATGAAGAATGTACCCATTAAAGCGATGTTAAAATGTTCGTAATGAGTAATGACAGTACATTAGTGTCCCAAGAGGGGGTGAATGACTGGGTCTACAACCTGAGAAAAATGACGCAGTAGAGCCCAGTGCGGTCCCGTGTCCTTGAATGTCGCCTTTTATACTGAGCGAGAAATAAAAGTTTATAAAAACACGACTTCGCGTTGGCCCGAAGGTGGCTTTAAACTCTGCTAGACCAGTCACGACCTTTTTTATATAGTTAAAAATATACTAGGAAAATGCGCGTAATTTATTTATAGAGCCGGCGATGGCGTATGTCCACAATTTTATGGTTTATCTGGGTCATGTATAAATTAGGTCTTCGGTGTTTTACCTCGAAGAGCCTGAGGCGAGGCCTCAATTATGATGTCTAATTTGGCAAAATCATGCGGACACTTGCAAAACTTCACATAACTCTAGTCTTCAAGCAAAGTATGTTCGAGTGTTCAAATGTTGGTCCTTTAAAGTTTAACTAGCGATTTGACCGAGCTTCGCTCGGTATTCGATAAAACACGAATAAAATTACATTTTCTAAAAATTATTCCTACATAGATCGATTTATCGCCCCCGAAACCCCCTATATACCAAATTTCATGAAAATCGTTGGAGCCGATTCCGAGATTCCAATTATATATATATATATATATATATATATATATATATATATATATATATATATATATATATATATATATATATATATATATATATATATAAGAGCAATTTATATATATATATATATATATATATATATATATATAAATTGCTCGTTTAAAGATATAAGATAAGATTACACGAACGGGTACAAGAGCATTATTGTTTCTACATCTTCTTAAATTATTATCAAATCATAGTAGACTGCTGTGAGAAACGAGCATCAGAGAAAACCGTCTGATGATGTCGGGTCGTGATTCACAAAATAGACAAATAAGTAAAAGGCTTCGGCTAACGGTAGTCACGTTTGTTTGTTTTGCCTTTCCGATACTTCGAAAGTGAATGAAATTATCGGCTGACAAATAGTTCTTGTGAATAACGAATGATCTCAAATTCTTTCTAACAAAATGTACAAAGTTCTTACTGAAAAATATGGAAACCCAAATTATTGCAGTTAGAATTAGCTCTGAAGGGTATGTGGAAACTTGAGGATAAAATAGTATGCAATATACGAAAACAAGGCTAGACAAATGGAATACATAATATTATGTAATGCTACATTTTACTTCTTCTCTCAAAAGTTGGAAATCTCGGAAAGCGTGTTAAAAAACTTATAAAGCCACGAGGCAAGGCGAATTGATGCGCATCGTGGGCGCCTTACGCGGTACGCGGTACGCCGCATCTCGGGGGTTCAACAACTAGTTCTCGCTAGAATAATTTAACGGACGTGAAGAGATGGTCGGGTATGGCAGGAATGTAGCCTCGCAAACGTTGCCGGTTGCAGAATGCAGCGTGCATCGGCGAACGACCGCGCCGGCGCGCGCCGCCTCACGCACATTCCCTTCTCTTGATTCACGCTACGCTATGTTTCTGTTTTCTTATAGCGTTATGGTAAATTCTCAGACATTGTTTGCTTTACACTTCTTGGTACTTGAAACGCCATGTGCTTCATGCGAAAAAATATTTCAACTTTGCTAAAGTTTTGGAATTCTGGCGGTTACTGATTTTAAATATGTTAAATAAAGTCTACGATATATTTTTTAATTTTTCTTTTTTATGATATACTTTAATTTCTAAGTTATTCTAGAATTAATTGGCGTCATAAACAGCGACTGTTTAACTGTCTGTAAAATACAAAATTCTACGAGCAGTAAACAACTTTTTGCCGCTACAGAGTTCAGCGGCCAGACAGAACGAATGTTGGAATCCCCTCTCGTTCTTTTTGTGTTTTATGTTTTAGGTAGCGTACTGCGTATCTAATGGATTTACCAATATATTTCGCTGTTTTAAAATATAAACCATAGGACAGAATTGCGGCTTCGCTATTCATATGCTTATAGAGTTACTCGGAGGCAAAGTCCGAGGAAAAGTTCTCACAGGTCTCAACTTTCAAGACTCGCCCAGGGATTTTTAAAAGCAACGGTCGTTTCGGACAACGCCTCACGGTCGAGGCGGTCGATCTGGGTTGAATGTATTGGCGAAGGGTTCTCATCCTTCTTGGAATTTGCACTCACACAGACCGAACTTAATTCTGCCGCCCTGGAGTTTTTGCATCGATATTATTCGACGGCGGCGGCGTTAGTCTTTGCGAGTTTCGACGAATTCGTGCTATGTGACAAAAATAATTTTACCTACCTGTAGCTTGGAATGCTTTATCCTTTAATGAATATTGCATCTTAGGGATGGTTTTAGACAACAATAAAGGTTTTCCAAGAATGGAATTTTGACGGTGAAAATACATAACGTCGTTAAGTATAATAACAGTATTTATTAAGTATATTTACCTGGTTGTAACTTTTATTAGCTTGGGAACGCTTTATTATTTTACCATTACCATATTTTAAGATCATTTCATTAAAAGTCATAATTTATATATTACCAAAATATATCCCACATATTTTTGATTCATTAAAAGTTTATTAATAGACATTTTCAATTAGGTACAACGACCTAATTTTATAAAGCATCTATCATTTCTCTAAGCTCATAAATAGTCTCGGGCACGTGTTCGTCGGGCCCTTCCGTATAAAATTGTAAGCGTCGACCACGTGGTAGCCGCCATCTTACAATATTATCACAGATTTGGCGCCAAAGTTACACGGCGCGGGCGGCCATTCATGCCTCCACGGGCGTGTACCGTAATTGTTTATCAAACATCCTTCATTTCTGCGTTTATTGCAATTTTATTCACTCGAAATACCCTCGGAAAATGTACGCGTTAATTTAATTAAACCCAGACACAATTTTTATGGAGGATATAATATTAATGTGTTGATAAAATCGTTTCGTCCAGACAGGGCGGGAGCCGGGAGGGCGCGGACCCTCGCATCGGCGAAGCTTTCAGACGCGAGGGTACGAATATGAAATGTATGTATGGCACTGCACACTCTATAGTAACTCTATAGTATGCACGTAGGTACTCGGGTTTTCCATTTAAACCGAGCCTGATTAAATTTTAAAATATTTTCCGTTTCCCCCTACACAGTTGCAGTATCGAGTACATAATCAAACAATTAGTGCAACTGGAGTACCTACTGCTTGTTTGTATTCAATATTCTATGCATAAACGAGCGGATTTTTCCTACGTCGTAAATGGTTGGCGCCAAAAAGCGGCGTGGTACTTCCACGTTAATGGCCGCCGTTCATTGCGCCCGTTCTGTGGGTGTATTGCCCGCAGTTCGCTATGCGCATCCTGCCTACTACGTTTCTCGTGTCCTACTTGCTCGTGTATTCTCACTCGAATAAGAAAGGGACGCCTGTATCACGTGCAGCGATTTTTGTGCTATAGAAGGACGAGCGTCGAGATCAATGCACTTTCCGAGGACAGCGAGGCAGTTTTATTCGGGTTAGTTTGGCCGGTTCACCGTAATTAAAACCTTAAGTTCTTCTACCAAGGTTTAATTTGCTTAATTGGCGATCGAATGGATGTCTAGACGCGCGGGAAGTGAATAAAAGTATGTGAGTAAAAGGCATTCTTCTCGCCGGAATAAGAAACGTGCGTGTGTCGGCACTCGGCATCTCTGAAACTTCCAAACAACTGCAGCGGACGGCCGAGTGCCGACAGCGCTCTATTATATAGGTAGAGACTAGAGTCTCTCCCGTCTTATGTTTTTAAACTATTTGTAGCCTTGCGATAATGTCGGATATTCTGGTGTATTTTTGTCCGCTACCCTGTTAGCGTCTATTGTTGAAAGAGAGATTTATTAAGGTACGTCGGTATGTTAGTTTTTGAATGAATGATTTGTTTTATTTGAATTGGAAGTACTTATTTGTCCGTTGTGTTGAGATTTTTTATGTTTACGACTGTTTACATTTCGGCTTGTTAAGCCAGAAATAAGTGAACCATAATCATGAACTTTCTTTATTATTTAAGTATGCTTTTAAGTTTTAACTTTTGATACATACTTACAGCATTTATTACTTACTACAAGAATACTGGAATACAGGAGGTCTCCTACAATAGGAGAAATTTAATATTAACTACTAATCACTTAGTGGAGTTATAAAAATCGTCTTCAAATTTATAATTTAAAAAGTGTAAACAACAGCTTTCGCTACTGAATACTGATACGGATACTTGGATAGTTGTTCAATAAAGAAACTTTAGTATAACGGAAGGAAACCCACCAAGTGATAGGAAGTTGTACGTGCTCAATTTGTTTTGGATAGTGTTACTAGATTTTTTATTATCGACATACTTATTGTTTTACTTTTATTGTCACTTTGTGTTTGTGAGGTGAAATTTAGTATTTTCATTTTTTTCAAACTGCATTTACGTTTGACATTTTCAATTTAAAATTCCAATTAAGTAAGAAAATGACTTGTCTAATTCAAGTAATTTTTGTAGACGGTCAATTTTAGTATTGAAGGTTATTCAAATTTCGTTGAAACATCGTACCAAACTTTAGTAAAGGTAGTGTTTACGATGCTAGCTTCCTTCACAGTAGTGAGATATGTGGTAGAGTCGAGCACGGGAGCATGCAAGCCACCTCACTCCAGTTGCGTTATGTGTACCTCCAGGACAATGACCGTCACGGCTGGCGGCGCCCACGAGGATGATAGTGGGTATCTACACTCTACAGTCTACACCCCGGTGATCGTAATTTTAATTAAACGCTAAAGCCGATTGTATATTCGCCTCATAAATATTCAATCGAGGAGGTAATGAACTTCAAGGAATACTTTGTAATGGTGAATTTTAAGTATACTGAGGTAATTAATTAGTCTACGCTATATCGCTGCGTGCGACACATGTAAATGCTAATTTTTTGGAAGTTTAAAATTTAGGTGTTCAGATTGTAAGAACATTGTGGTGACAATTACTGACAACGGCTGAAATGGTTTTTGTGTAAAAAAACGTGGAAAAAAGTGATATTAAGTTATCTCTGCATATCTTTGAACATGACGAATCTCGTAACTATTATAGTTTGTGCGTTTTAAGATGATATGGGTGACACTTTTCATATTCCTTGCTACGGGTTTTTTTACAAGAAAACAAAAAAACCAAAATGTAATAAATTATATTCCATCTACAAAAACAAATGTTTCCTATAATTGTAAATGAATAAAAATGAAAAGTTGCTAAATGCTAACTTATTAATATAAAATTATAAATATTAACTGTGAAAATGATTGTTACGAAAATATTTGAAAAATGTCAGATGCATGAAACGGAACTTATGCCAATAGAGATTGATAATTTCGATTGCAATTCCTTTACGAAGTGATTCGATATTTTTAAATTATCGATTAATTTTCTTAGGTAACTTCCCTACTATTGTCTACTATACTACTATAACATCAATCTTAAATTAATTATTTTTACCTACTATCGGTCCGAAATACCTATTGACGCTATTAATATCTAATAAATTCTCCAATGACTTACTGCTATTAATCAAGATACGCTATTAAACCTTTTTGGTAAAGTTTCTTAATTTTTTTCAAAGGTTCGGTCGATTTTAAATTTCGTTGACGAAATTTTTCACCCTCTTTGCGCCAAAATTTAATATTCTCGTGTCGCTCTCAAATACATTATTTTATACTTTAGCGCTGTTCGTCTACACTACGTTTAAGTTTGGTTGGATGTATCTTACATGGAAGTGTTTTATTTATCCAAGTAACTGTTTCACGTTCTGCATACATAAGTAGTTCAGGCAGGGTGCGACATAGAACTCACAAGAAACGGGGTGGGGTGAAAGCGGAACTTCTCGGTAAGTAAATAGCTCGAGATTGATGGTGTTTACATTTCCAAGTTCTCTTTTCACTTATGTTTTTCTTTTTGTAATTTATTGCTTTATTTTGTTGTATTATACATACGAGTTGCTTGTTTACATGGATGATCTAGTCCTTTATTATTGGGTCGTTCATCTTGTCTACTTTACTCAGAAATAAATCGGTAGGTGTCATTTATTTCAAATAAACTTCCGGGTACTGCGTACTGATAACTGCGACAATGTCCGACCTGCGAGGATTCCAAGCGTTTAGAATAAGAATAAGAACATTTTTATTTTGTCACAATAACTAAAAAATCAACACAATATGTAAAACACAATACATACATAATATTGTGTGATGTCAAAATTGGCCCAAGCTCAGCTATACGCAGCAGCCAGCAAGCTAGCTCGCTGCACTGGTATTCTGCAAGGGGCAATGAGTGACTTCACCACAAAATAAAGGGAAAAACTATACAATACTCTTATAATTAACTTACATTAAAAGCTAACACTAATTTAAACAGATGAATATTTCCTTTGAGATCTATTACTGGCCAAAAGTATTTTCCTTATGGCTATCAATAACAGTTTATATCATAATATATCATACTAGCTGTTGCCCGCGACTTCGTCCGCGTGGACTTCAGTTTATAGCGCGCGATGTCAACAAAATTGGTGTCATAAGCTTTTATAAAAAAAAACCCCTGGTACCCCTTAAATCAAAACAGCTGTGCAGTATGTACATGATATTTCGTTTTTTAAAATTAAACTTTATATTTTATGCCTAAATTTTATTTAGCCCCCCAATTACACAACTTTACCCATAAACTATTTATCATTAATAGGTTTAAGGTTATGTCACTGTATATAATATAAAGTACTGACATATTAAATAACGTAAAAAAGAATTAACTGTTGAAAAAAAATCGTAACTCGGATGTATGATGATACCACCTCTTATAGAAAGATGTTGGGCAAGCGTTAGCGCGATGTAAGAGACGCACGGCGCCATCTAGTATGAATTTTTGGACCTAATTTAATTTGAACAAATTTTCGTTTTTTTAACCCCCTTACAACCCCTTTTTCCAGTAAAAAAGTAGCCTATGTCCTTTCTCAGGCTTTAGACTATCTGTATACAAAATTTCATTACAATCGGTTCGGTAGTTTTGGCGTGAAAGCGAGACAGACAGACAGACAGACAGACAGACAGACAGACAGACAGACAGAGATACTTTCGCATTTATAATATTAGTATAGATTGCATGTATAATCTGTAAGTCCATATGTTATCTCGGAAGGAAATGATGGTACCTGTAAAAAGGAGGTCGTAAAGGCGACACGTAAACAAAGTTACCACGTTGAATATTAACCTGCGCTCAAAGGAAGTAGGGTTGTGCCAGCGACCGTTGGAGGTTATTTGAATTTGCGTACGCCATGTGCGGAGGCACCCGAGCAGGTGGTCCGCGAACCGGAGGGTCAAGGGACCGTCTCAAGGCCCAGTTAGACACGTCGATAACCTCAATCGCCTTTTAGTACCAGTTCCGGTACGTTACCTACCGATGTTTTTGCGTTATCTGTTTGTCCATTAGCCGGTGAGATTTGTGTGTTTTAGGTATTTTGCCTTTTATTGTCGAGATCGTGGTTGATATTTTAATCCACGTTATTTTTTAACACGGTTTTATTAGCTTGGGCTGTATGTATGTAATGGAATCTTTGAGCACGATTTTTACCTATCTCCAGTAGTCTTAAGTAATTCGAAACTTTGCATACGTATTAAAAGCCAATGACAATGTAATATAATTTGTTAACGTTTTTGAAAAAAATAAATTAAAAATAGCCATGGTTTTTTTTTACTATATAACTATTATATTTTATTTAATACATAGTTTGTTATCTTTGAATTTACAAATTAACAAATTGCGCAGTTAGTGCCCTTACAAAAATGTGTATAATATTCAATGAAGGTCTTATTAATTATTTGTATTTACTTATTATTATAATTGCTTCGTATTAAAATCTTAGTTTCAAGGTAAAACGATACCTTGTGGCATCCTGATGTTGTATTCGTAATAATAATTAAGTTTATTGTTCTTAAATTTTAAAACGAATTATTTTTTATACTCCTGCCAAAAACAAAACTTATTATTACTTAAGTGTTTTTATTTTATTTTTGCGAATAAAAATACTGTATGTAAGAAAACTAGAAAAATCGAAGTGTTGATATCTGTAGAATTATTTTGATGATTTGTTATTGTATTATATACTTACTATGTACGTCATACGTGTGTTATTGCAAATGTTTAAATGTCCTAAAATATTTCCATTTAGTGATAACTCGAACAATAGTTGCACGTGTCGCATATAACTTGACGCTTAGATATTGTAGCGTCTACATGACATCATACTTTATTACTATTTCATGCTGTTTCTAACCAATATTTATTTAACGAAGCACACAGCACAATATAAGTAATTTATGGCCCGCGTGATGTTAAACAATTTTGAAATTTACCCCCACCGGCAAAATAACGTAATGTCTACGTGATAGTCGTCAATTTTTTTCTACTTTTAAATCGTTAAATTTGAAGAATGTTATTTTTTAACCCTAAAAAAATTTTGTTGCGGCCCGCGACATCGAGACCAAAACATGTTTGTGGCCCGCATGAAAAAAAGGTTGGGGACCACTGGTACTGTGCAAAATTTCAATCAAGTCTACGTTTCCGCATGTTTCGTCAAAATGGGATGCAAAGTTTTTTGCTCGCGAGTCGCGTATTAATATGTATATTATAGATTTTAATAAAATTTTATAACAAAACATCAGTAGCGCTAGCGTCACTTTCCCTTTAGCTGAGAAATAGCCTCGCTGCCGTACATGTGATTTCATTTTTTCGTCAGAAATATCCATACACCTGCCTCTGTTTGTTTATACAGGTGCAAAGTTTGTAAACAGATAAGATCTATAAAAAACCTGAAATTCGATAATGAAACGACTTTCAAGATTGCTTAATTGATCCATATCGTTTAAATACAAATATTCGAATGGGCTCGTCCAAATTAGGTTACAGGCTTTTTATTTGGTCTGCGGTCTGAGGTCACAGGCGAATGGATGGGTCAAAATGGGGACGTTGGTGATAACGATGATGAAATTGTACTTAGTATACGAATATTGACCCTAAATATTCGTCTTACCTCTTATACTTGGAAAACCCGCATTAGCACAGCACAGATTTAGGAGTCAAAAATATTATATGTAGATCTACTTTATAATTTTAGTTATGAACAGGAAAAGTGCAATAAGTTGTGTTTTTGCACTTTGAACCCAAATTATTGCTTTTTTCGTAAGGACGGCAGATTCGCTTTGTTCTAGTTTACCCATTAAGATAAGTAGAGACCCGTGCCTCACTTTTGGAGACATCAGTCCATAATGATGATGATCGAGTAATGTATGGGTATTTTTTATGAGATGCAAGATGGCGTTGATCACCTGCACGGGCACCTGTTGCATTGTTATCAAACATCTGGTGAGATACATCCACTGTAAACTGTTTATAAACTGCCTCTGCCAACGTTGAATATAAATATCTTAAAATATCTTGAATATATTATAGAAATATGTAAACAAACATAATTATTTTATTGACCAACTTAAGGTGCTAAACTTATGCTTGAACCAAAATATGCCGATGAGAGAGGATAAACATTTAGTGTCTAATAATGTGGTAGAATAACAGTATCGAAATGATAAAATAATATGTTTTACACAGAAATAGTATAAAAATAAGTTGCTATTATAAAGACAGAGGTAGCTAATAAAAAAATGTAAACAATATAAAAACGGAGCTGTTTTGCAAAACAAAATAACATTTATTCTACAAGCTCCAGTTGGTAATTCACATGAACAGAACGTGAATGTACAAACCCTTCTCAAAGACATAAAGATTAGAGATGACTCTATTGTAGAGATACTCAATGCAGACTTCTGCGAATCCGACTACAATAGAGTCTTTGGTACCTGGGTAGTGACTAGTGGGTACTATTGTCCTTTTGAGGTTACCGTCTTCGGTGCATTTTTTGCGCAAATAAAATATTAGCAAACACTGGCAATGCTACTTTCTTCTATATTATTATAAGAAGCGATAAAGAAACGTTTTCTTTATAGAATCGCCGACTAAAATGTATGGAATTGACATAAGCTTTCGATATTGTGATCGGCGCGGGCGCCGGGCGGTTCCAAAAGAAGCGATAAAGAACACGCTCAGGAGCATACATCCCTTTGATGATGATAAGTGCCGACAATTGCTCGTCAGGTCGTAGGTGAGTCTGGAATGATTTGCCGAATTGAAATTGCGGATTTCAGCAGTTGACGTCAATGTTGTACAAACAGCGCGTACTGCGGCGCCAGTCGACGCTGTCTTATCATCGCGGCTATTGGAATTTTGATTGCGCCTTATCAGCGTTGTTATTATACGAAAACTCGGTATCTAATCCGCTTACAACCTGTATTCGTATCACCTGCATGCTGTAAACAAAATATTATGTTGACGAACGTCGAAAAATGTGCATTTACTCGTGCTCGCTGACTCGGTTGTTTTAATTAATTCACGAAACGTGCCGAATGATATTAAATGTAATTGCAAAAGATGTCTGTAGGTCAAATGTGAAAATGTATTATGTAACCAATATTTCACACCAGAGTCCAGAATGTACAATTTGCGCGCCACGCGCAATACCGTAGATCAGCTTTGCTGGTTTTCGCGAATAGACATTTTGCAATTTTTGCTTTGTTTATGAGAATTTGCGTAATAAAATATAATGTAATTGTGGGGGACAGCTTGCGCTAATTCCCCGTAGATCGCCTAGGTCAGCGTTTCTTGTAGTAATGAGGATGATGATGATGACTATTTGATGAGGAGATGAATTTAAACACTTTTTCAGTTTTGTTCCAGGTAGCAAGCACACAGTAGTTCCGAAGCTGGGCAACGTTGGAGAGCGAGTGTCGTACTATGGCGGCCGACCCATATTTATATCGGCCCCGGTACCCAGCTTCTAGAACATTCCATGCCTCACCCCCTTGGAAGGAAAATTTATTGAGTTTCCACGAAAATTACATTAATTTACAAAATATACATTGGTTTTATTTGTACAATTCTCTTAGCTATAATTTTACATAATAAACATGTTCGTGCCGACCTCCGTAACCGAAATAATTGTAAAAATCTATTTTTCCTATATTTATACTACCTCGCCGCCCCCCGACATAACGGTCGCCTCTGGCTGTCCCTTTCGCACGGGACTTCCTTGTCTGGGACAAGGATAGCCCGCTCGAGATGTATACTATCTCCCTCACTTTTCGGTTACAGAAATCGGCACTACCACACTGGCTCTAAACCCATCCCATTGAATGGCACTATTTTTCACTGAAATGTCCATAGTCCATACACTATTTACTGTCTGTCGTGCACATTTCTCCCGCCGGTCGCGCAGGCGACACCCCCGGTAGCACGACGATCTTCTTGGTGGGCCGCCGGAGAACGTGGCCGTTCGCGGTCTCCACGTCCACGACCCGTACCACGCCGTCCTTGCCTGGATACGTTCTCTTGATCTTCCCGCGTGGCCAGATGTTGCGCGGTAGGTTCGAGTCGCATATGATAACGACGTCACCCACCGCGGGATCGGAGCCTCGGGTATGTGGCTCCCGGCGGTGCTGGAGGAGTGGGAGGTACTCCCTCACCCACCTCCGCCAGAACACGTCTGCCAGGTGCTGCGCGCGCTTCCACAGCTGCCGCGCCGATGTCTTTTCTTCTTCGAATCTTCCTGGAGCAGGTACATGGCAGCCCGACCCCAGCAGTATGTGGTTGGGGGTCAAGGCCTCGGGCTCCTCGGGGTCAACCGAGACATAGGTAAGTGGTCTTGAGTTGATGATGTTTTCCGCCTCTACCAGGAGTGTGTAGAGGGTCTCGTCGCTCGGATGCTGCTCGTGTAGAGTGACTCGCAGGGACTCCTTTACGCTCCGCACCAGCCGCTCCCACGCACCGCCCATGAAGGGGGCGGACGGAGGGATGTACCGCCAGTTGATGCGGCGGGCGTTGACTTCGCTCTTATACTTTTCCCATTCTTGTTGTAGCTCCTTCTCGGCGGCCTTGAAGCAGGTCGCGTTGTCCGACCATAGTTCAGTCGGTTGTCCTCGTCGGGCGACGAACCTCCGCAGTGCTGCGATGGCGGAGTCGGCGCTGAGAGACGTCACCACCTCCAGGTGGACGGCCCTCATGGTGAGACATGTGAAGAGGGCCACCCATCTCTTCTCTCGATGTCTGCCCACGGTGACCTCCACAGGGCCGAAATAGTCAAGCCCTGTGAAGGTGTATGGCCGCGCGTGTTGCGCCAGCCGGGCGACGGGCAGGTCGCCCGTGGCCGGACGCGTCGGCTTGGCTCGGCGTATGCGGCAGGCCAGGCAGGCCCGGATCACACCCTTGACTGTGGGGCGTATCCGGGTCACCCAGAACCTCTGCCGGATCTCGTTCACGGTTGCTTCTACTCCGCCGTGATGCATTTCTTCGTGTATCTGTTGGATATATAATTTCGTGTACCTGTGGCTGCCATCCATGATAACCGGGTTGTTGGTTTCTCGGCTGATGTCTTCTGCGGCTGCTACTCGACCCCGTAGCTTGATGAGGCCCTCCTCCAGGTGGACACTCAGCGAGGCGAGGCGGTCTCCCGCCGCTGGAGAACGGTTTTCTTTTATTCGTTTTCTTTCTTTTCTATAGGATTCTTCTTGCATTCGGCGCAGCCAGAGTGCCTCGGCACGAGTGAGGTACCGTGCGTCGAGTGCGACGTATTTTCTTCGCGTAACTGGATCCATTCGTGTCGCGGATTTTCCTTTCTTCGATCGCCGCGAGTCCCAGGCCGCATCCTTTTCTTTATTCTTCTTTGTGCGTTGTCGCACAGCTGCCACGGTTTCTCGCGGGGAACGACAGAGGTCAATGAACTGTAGTACACGACCTGTAGCTCGTATCAACGTCTTCCATCTTCCTATGCGTTCGATGTCGGGTAAACTGTCTTGTAGCGCGATGTATCGTGCGACAAAACACTTTTCTTCACCCGTGTCCGTTTTCTCCGCCGGTTTTCCTTCTTTCGGCCAGAATATTTCTTCTTTTTTCAGGAATTCGGGTCCGCTGAACCATCGGTGGGCGGCTCCGAAGTCCGTGGGTGTGGCGCGCGTCGCGTCGTCGGCCACGTTTTCTTTCGTCGGCACCCATCGCCACTCGCTGACTTTCGTTGTTTCCTCTATTTCGGCGAGGCGGTGCGCGACGAACGTTTTGTAGGCCCGCGGCTCGGCGCGTATCCACGCCAGCACTGTGCGGGAATCGCTCCAGTATGTTTTCCTTACCAGCTCGACTTCTAGTTCTTTCTCCACAGTCTTCGCGAGGCGGGTACCCAGTAGAGCAGCTTGCAGCTCCAGGCGCGGGATGGACGTCGGCTTCAGCGGGGCTACGCGGCTTTTGGCTGCCACGAGCGCCGTGTGTACTGCTCCGTCCTCGCGCACCATACGAATGTAGACAGCTGCGGCGTATGCTTCTTCACTCGCGTCGACAAAGGTATGCATTTCACTTACCATTTCAGGCTGCAGGTTGTAGCAGCGGGGAATCTTTATTTTTCTTACTTGTTGTAGATCTCTTGTCCACGCCGTCCACTTGGGGACGAGCTGCTCCGGTATGGGCTCGTCCCATCCGGTGCCGTACCTCCAGGTCTCCTGCATGAACTTCTTGGCGGGCATGGTGAGCGGTGACAGTAGTCCGAGCGGATCGAACAATGACATCACGACACTGAGGGCTTCACGCTTCGTGGGGGCCCGCTCCTCGCTCATGATGGTGCGAGGTATCTTCGCCTCGTTCAGGTTGAAGCGCAGCAGGTCTTCATGCGCCTCCCACCATATTCCCAGCGTCTTGTCCGCGCAGTCTTCTCCCACAGGGACCTCCTTGGAGTCTCGGTCGTTCCCGAGACGTCGGCGTATGGCTTCGTTATTCGATGTCCAGCCTCGCAGCTCGAACCCGGCGTGCCGGTGGACCATGTCGACTTCCTGCGATGTCTCCAGTGCTTCTTCTTCACTCGGGAAGCTAGATATGAAGTCGTCCATGTAGTGGTTCTTCTTGATTTCCGCTACAGCACGCGGATATTTTTCCTGGAACTCTTCTGCATTCTTGTTTTTTACGTACAGAGCCGTGCATGGCGATGACGTGGCCCCGAAGATAAGGGACGCCATCTGGTACTCTTGCGGCTTTTCTTCTCGTTCGTTACCTCTCCACAGGAAGCGGAGTGCGTCCCGGTCTTCTTTCCGGACGCGGATGCGCATGAACATCTCCTTGATGTCCGCGGTTACCGCCACAGAGTGTCGGCGGAACCTCATGATGACTCCTGGCAGCGACTGAAGAAGGTCGGGGCCGGAGAGCAGCATGTCATTGAGGCTGCGGCCATAGGATCTGGCCGCGGCGTCGTGTACTAACCTGATTTTTGGTTTCGCTGGGTTGCACACGGCGAAGTGAGGTAAGTACCATGTTCTCCCTGCTGCCGGTGGCTCCTGTGCTGGCACTGCGTATCCGGATTCCAGCAGGTTGTTTATTCTTTCTTCGTATTTTTCTTTCAGGCCCGGGTCTCGATCCAGCTTCTTTTCCAGGGACCTGAGACGCTTCCAGGCATCGTTGTAGTTGTTGGGAATGACTTCCTTCTCGTCCTTCCAGAGCAGCGCGGTTTCGAAGCGCCCATCAGGAAGTCTTCGACTGGTTTTCTTAAGTATCTCCAGCGCACGCTCTTCTGGGTCATTTTTCTGTTTTCTGGCTTCGATCCCAAGTGATTCCAGGTCGAAAAACCTCTTCATCATGTTTTCCATATTGTCTTCTGTCTTCTCCTCTTTTTTGGCTACTGTGTGGCCACAGAAGGCTATAGTTTGCGTATGTGACGACCTGTATCCGTGCAGCACCCAACCGAGTCGTGTGTGGGATGCGACCGGCTGGTTTCTCCTTCCCGTTTTCGTCTCGAGGGCCAGCAGCAACTCCCAGTTGTCTTGACCCAGCAGGATTCTCGGGCGCGCATTTTCGTATATCAGGTGGTCTTCAAGGCCCCTCAGGTGCGCGCAGTCGTGCAGGTCTTCCTTGCGAATTTTCTGCGGCGTGAATAGCAGCTTCTTTACTGTTCTTGCACTCCCCACGCCGTACTCTTCTTTACAGTGGCGCCCCCTTATCTTGAAGCTTACCTTTTTGCTGTTTTCGTACTTCTTTGTATCGCTGAGGCCCTGCACCCACATGTCGTGGCGAGGCCCGTCCAGGTGGAGGAGCTCCGCCAGGTCTTCATCGATGAGTGTCACTGTGCTGCCGTCGTCCATGAGTGCGTAGGTGTCTATTCTGGTGCTGTTCTTGCCGAAGACCGTGACCGGAGCGACCTTTAGGAAGGCTTGTCGTTCCTGAAGGCAGTTGGTGCTGCTCACTATTTCCACGGTCGCTGCCTCCCCTGCTTCCATGGCCTGTGGCGGCGCCGTCGGCTGTTGCTGGTCTGCCGGTGGTCTGGAGTGATGCAGCAGGCGGTGGTGCGCCATGCCGCACCCGTTGACACTACACCTCTTTGCCCCGCAGCCCCCTCGGCGGTGGTTGCTCCGCAAACATTGAAAACAGATGCGGTTCTTTTTCGCTATGTTCCAGCGCTCGTTCACAGGGGTCCCGAGGAACTGCTTGCACTCCGTCAAGTGGTGTTCGTTCTGGCACATCGGGCACCTTTTCCTGCCACTTACCTCTGTGGCGAAAGCCCGTTCCAGTCTTCTTCTCTGGGGCCTCTCCGGGTGAGGTTCGGTCTCCTCGGGCAGCGCATACGCACTGCATTTGTCGGCTTCTTCATTGAGGAACAGGGTCATCTTCTTCAAGTCCGACGTATCTTCTTTTCTTCTTGCGGCAAAATCGTACCACTTGTTGCGCAGAATGGGCGGCAGCTTTTCTACAATACTTTTCACTAATTCAGGATTAAACATATAGTGTACCTTTTTAAGTGTCTCCAGCGTGGCCACCACATTCGCTATTTTGTTAGCAAATATGCAGAGTTCGCGCGGGCTGTCACTCAGCCTGCCCAACGCCTTGATTTTCTGTATTTCACCCATCGCCAGTGTGTCTGGACGGCCGAATCTTCTTTCCAGCGCCTGGATGACTGCTCGCGGCTCCGGTTGGCTGATGAGTAGACTCTCGACCGCTTCGAGGGCTGCTCCCTTGAGGCTTCTTCTTAGCCTCATAGTATTCTCGGTGTGCGAGAACATTTCTTCAGTCTCGTAGTACGCCGCCCTGTAGCCGAGCCACCCCGTCGAATGTCCTGCGAACGGGGGAAGCTCTTGGAGAAACCTGGGGGCGTCTCTTGACATGCGGACGGCCTGTGTGAGCGCCGCCGCCAGCGAAGTGATGTCGCTGCTCTTCTGTTTTTCTTCAGCTTTTCTGTGCTCCGGTTCATTTTCCGAATTTTCATTTTTCTTTTCTTCATTTTCGTTCTGCTTTTCTTTTTCCTCGGCCGCAGGGTTAATGGTTTGCCCTTGCAGCCACTCTTCCACCTTGTCCGTTTCCTTTTCTGCTACCTCGTTTCCCTCCTCGTCTCCGCAGGCCAGCATGGCCTTTTCCCTGGCCAGCTTGGCTTCTGCGAGGGCGAGCGATGCACGTGCCTCTGCCAGTTTCAATTCCGCCAGCTTTTCCTCAGCTTCCAAAATTTTCCTCCTGCTTTCCTTTCCCTGAGGCGCACGCTTCTTCCGTCGTGAGTCCTCTTCTACTGCTGTTTTCTCGCTGGCGGTGGTAGAGGTTCGTTCCGTCGAGGTTTGTTCTGTTTCGGACGTTTCGGCGGTTTCCCTGGAGTTTTCCTCCTGTTCTTCGACCGGTGGAGCCGCGGGGCGCGTCGATGCTCCGCTTCTCGTCTGGACTCCGGTTTGACTCGCTCGTTCGGCCCCATCGGCGATGCTTGAAGCCTTTGATTTGGACATCTTTCTTCACTGACCGCACTGGCTTCTTGATTTTCTTTTTTCCTCGGAGAGAATCCGGCCGTAGAATCCGGCTTTGCGAAGGACCATACAATGTGGGGGACAGCTTGCGCTAATTCCCCGTAGATCGCCTAGGTCAGCGTTTCTTGTAGTAATGAGGATGATGATGATGACTATTTGATGAGGAGATGAATTTAAACACTTTTTCAGTTTTGTTCCAGGTAGCAAGCACACAGTAGTTCCGAAGCTGGGCAACGTTGGAGAGCGAGTGTCGTACTATGGCGGCCGACCCATATTTATATCGGCCCCGGTACCCAGCTTCTAGAACATTCCATGCCTCACCCCCTTGGAAGGAAAATTTATTGAGTTTCCACGAAAATTACATTAATTTACAAAATATACATTGGTTTTATTTGTACAATTCTCTTAGCTATAATTTTACATAATAAACATGTTCGTGCCGACCTCCGTAACCGAAATAATTGTAAAAATCTATTTTTCCTATATTTATACTACCTCGCCGCCCCCCGACATAACGGTCGCCTCTGGCTGTCCCTTTCGCACGGGACTTCCTTGTCTGGGACAAGGATAGCCCGCTCGAGATGTATACTATCTCCCTCACTTTTCGGTTACAGAAATCGGCACTACCACACTGGCTCTAAACCCATCCCATTGAATGGCACTATTTTTCACTGAAATGTCCATAGTCCATACACTATTTACTGTCTGTCGTGCACAGTAATATTAATATTATTTAATTTGGAAATTGTTTTTGAATAAATAATGAATCACTACTTACTTAGTACATATAAATTAAAGTAGCTTTTTCTTCCCTTGATTGAATGTCCCTTTGTTCCCTTTAATCTTTAAAACTACGCAACTGATTTTGATGCGGTTTTCTTAAATAGATAGTTGTGATAAAAGAGGAAGGTTTATAAGTAAAATAACAATAATTGAATATTGGAGAAATTATGTTATTTTTGAGGTTTCTAATCTGGGGCCGTACCACGAAACCGTTTTGAGACTCAAACAATCGTACGAGAATGCCGCGTCCTACTCTAACAAAGAGAAATTACGTTGTTGGAACAGAGGGCGTGTAGACAAGTGGCAAAGCGCTAACGCTAACGCTAGCGCTACAAAATGTGTGCGATTTGACATAAGTCATAGCTTCGCTAGCGAATACTAATGTCAAATCCATACATTTTGTAGCGTTAGCGTTTTGCCACTTGTCTTCGGGGGCAGGACGCGGCATTCTCATCCGATTGTTCGAGTCTCAAAACGGTGTCGTAGTAGACCTACACTGATGTCGTAAATAATTACATTTTTCTCCGCTTACATTGCAAACGCAGGCTGATGGACAATGGCGGCCGGGGGACACGGGTGTCGACCAGCGTTGCCAGATGTTTTTGGTGCCAAGTCGGGACTTAGGAACTTTTTGAGTTAAAAAGTGGTATTCTTCAGTCAAAAGCGGGACAAAGTAAAAAAAGGTATAAAATCAAAAGTTGTTTGTTGTTTTATCTTTTTATTTGCGATAAAATAAAGTTTACGTGACAATATTATATAGCTATAGTAGCCAATGAAAATCCGCCCCTCTACCTCCCACACTCAATATCTTCATTACGGACCTTTCTTTCTCAGCACGCCACGCAGCACGTACGTTCGGACTTCGGGCTTTCCCCGAAAAGCGGGACTGAGCCTGTCCCGCGCGGGACATTTAATTTTGATGAAAAAATCGGGACGTCTGGCAACGCTGGTGTCGACCCCACAAACTTGAGGTTAAGATTCTATTGACCCCCCCAACATATTATTATCCCAAAAATAAAATTGCGTCCTCTAATAAATGCAAAGCAAATGTAACATTTCAATGGACTAAAAATGATTTAGCAGTGCTGTAAATTCTATTAGAATGTATTTTTAAATTTTTTCAACAACACTAATAGTCCGGTAACGCCCACTCGGAGGATAGGCATAACGACAATCCATTTCGCAATTCGCATGTTTCGGACATTATCGTATATTATATAACTGGATCCATTTAAATACTGTGCCGAGTTATTTATCGCTCCACGAAAATGTATTTTTTTACAAAAAAACTGACCTACGCAACGATGTCGTCGAACAAAAATAATATAAGCAATCACTCGCAGCGATAACCCAATGCAACGCGCGATAAAGTATCCGCAAAAGCGGCCGTCGCGTACTTACTCGGTTTATTTATCACAAATGCCAGGTGCAGGGTTCAATGCACGATGCGAGTTTTTATTTTTTCCACGACCCTGGCTCTTTAGGGGTTGTTGCGCGACTCGACAAAAAATCGTCGGCTCACCTGGCGATACCGACTGCCTTCCTAACGATTCCTTAATAATGATACAGGTTTTTTATGTCTGCACCTTTACTAAAATTGTGTGCACTGACTTCTATTTTTACAGCTGCACAATCTTAATTTACATTGGATTGTTTACATTGACGTTATTAATTGAACGAAAAAGTGATGTTCGCTCGGCAACAAGTAAGGATTTTTAAAGAATGAACTATTTTTCAGATTTCGAACGAAATTCCTGGTACAACTAGGGCAACACCAAAATTATTAATGTCACAACTCACAAGGCACTTAAAGCTTAAAAATCTAAAGTCATCTACATTTGAGTCTGATGAATGCTGTAATATTTTTTTATTATTGAGTACTAAAGGTAAATAAAGCAATCGTGCTTGGAAGTGATTTAGCGCGAAACGAATTATTATATTTCGTGCTAATTACGAGTGATATTATCTCGAGCGATTTATAAATGAACTTTGGTATTATAACATTAAAATGAAATAACAAAGTAAGCAATGTAAGATAACGTATCAATCGAAATTTCAATAACGCGATGCATTCAAATCGCTTTGGTTATTAAACAGGACGACATTCTTGACGACTAATGACTGCAATTTGGGAAATATGCAATGACTAACTTGTGAGTCAACGTTGTACGGTTGTATCCAAAAAATATAAAAAGTAAACAAAGTAAACAAATCTTTCAAAGGTCAACGTATACGCCTATACAATAAAATCCCAGAAAACGTCCAAAATCTTTCAATTAATAAAAAAAAAGTTGTTAAAGAACGTTTGTGTGCTAAGGCTAGGGATTGCAATGTTATCCCAATTAGTGTTGTTGAAATCCGGATAATCCGGATTGTTTGGGCCTTTGAAAAATCCGGATTTTTTCTTTTCAAAATCAGGATTTTCGGTTTTTTTCGAATATTAGACAAAATTATGAAAAATAAGCTTTTACGTAACATAAAATTAATTTAAATATATCGTTTAATATCTGACATACAAATCCACATTTGTTTTAAGGCGCTATCACAACTTTGCGTGGTCTACACGTACCAAAGTCAGAATTTCGTATGTCTAACATCCCAATGCGTATTTATTTGGTCGTTGTAATTACATTTCTGTAATATTTTTTCATTATCTTAATTTCTTATAACCTAACCTAATTATTTAACTTACAAAAAGAAATGAAATCCCACCAAAAACATTTTCATGTAAAAATGTTGCCAAGAAGAATCTAAAAACTCTATACATTAGTCAAAATCGGTGTCTTGGCCATTTTGTTATTCGTCAGGATAAGACTTAATATATTACTTTTCTGTTGTACTAATTAATAACTTTTATTTTAAAATGGCCAGGCCACCGATTTTGACTAATATGTAGAGTTTTTAGATTCTTCTCGTAGGTACGGCTGACAAATTATATTATTATTTATTATCAAGTATTTTGCAGCGATTTACTGTCAAATTAAGATTTTTAGATTTAGGGCTGAGTATGTAAGGTTAGAAACTTGGCTCTACATGATATCTCACTACTTTTTGACACCACGAACTATAATATGTTCTCATCTTGGCAACATTTTTACATAAAAATGTTTTTGGTGGAATCAGATCCTTTCTGAGAAAAGGTGCGTTCGGTGCATCGATTGCAGCCTCACAGGTGATCTTTTCGCTAGTGAAATAAGTTGCATCTTTTAAAGTTCACACGATGAGTTTCAAGTTGCCATGATATTTTTTGTTACGCTTTTAGTCCGTTTGTTCGGATTCAGTCTAAACGCTTCAAGATAACTAGGTATCTCTTGGGATTGTTTTATAACGGGACCAAATGGCATCGGAAGGTAGCTGAGGTATCAAAAGAATATCAGAAGTACTGCGCAGACCGGGGGCCACATGGTGGGCGCACGTGCTAGCGCCAGCTGCACGCCTTTATTCCTCAAATACACCGCGTGCCTTATAAAAAGCCTTTTTTGTAGCAAGTATTGTATAAAAAAACAATCCGAAGGCTTCCATGTTTATAGTTCACAAAATATGCACCAGTTATATCAGCTCTAGAATTTACAAAAGCAAATAAATTATATGTAAGTAAGTAAGTATAATATTCCAACGTCGAACCTGAGAAGATAATTTTTTAAGATACTTTAATTATCAAGAAGTTTAATTTCATTCAATCTTCTCGGTAATAATGCACCTGCTTGTAATAATTGGATTAGAGGAAAATCGTTTAAATGTTATCATCACGTTCCGTAATCTGGTTTTATAATAAGTAATAACATTGGATTTTTATTCCTAACATTCAAATTATTTTATGTCATCTCGACCTAATTACATAACACTGTGTTATGATTTCTTAACAACGTAGTACAATTTGTTATCACAATTTGTTTATTCTCAACAATCTGTAACTGCGTATTCATTATTACCACAAGCTTGTAATTTAACTACTCTTCCAGCGATTCCTGAATATACTTTCTACGTCTACGGTTCTAATCCGTATCCTCATTGGCATTATTTATTCGAGCATTACTACTTCGTAACGCTTTTGCTCCTAATTCACATCTTGATGTTATTGATTTTGTTCCCGTTTTTCGCGCTCGGGGCCCTCCTCAATCCCCCGCCCGCCCCTCCCGCCCCTCCCGCCTCTGCGTCAAGCCACGCTACGATGCATCAGGACGATACTCTTCCCGCCCGAAATTTTCAAAACATAAACACGTGGGTGGCTTAAAATAAGCAATTTTTGGTTTCCGACGCGATAACGTTTGTTGTTCGATTGTTGTTTATCAAGAATGCTGTTTGCGCATAAGGAATTTTTAGAAAGTAGCAACTTTAAAATTGCACGAAACACGTGTTTCATTTTTGCACGTGGTTCCATTATTTGTAACTTAATTTTCGATTTCGTGATTTGCAACGCCGAGTAGGTATTTTATTTCGGATATTTTTAGCGATCCGATCATGTTTATGTAAAACGGTACGTGTAATGTAATTTAACCACTAAAAGTATCACGTCGATACTACTGGGCTTCGATGGAGTGCAGTACCGCGAGTGCGGCGGTGGAGGTGTAGCCGGTGTAGGGGTCTAGGGGAGCGACGGGGTTCTTCAATATAACAAACATCGGGGCCGTGCGCCGTACGTATCACAATCGTGCGATTATTCCGTCTACCGAGCGGAGGACGTAGTCAATGCCTCGACTCGCTTGCGTCAAACGCTGTGTTTGTTACTACTAGTCTGCAACGCGCCGTCACAACGATCGGTCGTGTCCGTGCGCTCTAGATAAATTGAATAGTAAAATTGTCTTTGACTAGTGTGTTAGACGTTAGTTGTTAGTTATTTATTGCATTCCTTAGTAAAATTTTAAATTTTGTTTAAGTTTATTCTACGTTAATCTCTCGTGTCCGTCGCGCTCGTTATTTTTAAATCGAGAAGCTTCATGAACTGTGATCTTGTTTTGGACCGTTTCGAACTCCATTAAAACGGTGGAATACAACGTCGCGAAGTATAGAAATGAGTGGATTGACCATAAGAGTAAAAAGGGGATCGAGGGGTAGTGCTACACTTCTCGAGGCGGCCAACAGAATTCTCAAACTACTCGGCGTGAGTTCCTCGAAGCGCGGGAAACAGCCCTCACCCAAAACGAAGGTAAGGTCAACAGCCTCCTACAATAATTGTTGATTGTTGTTTCACAACGATTGATTCACGATCGAAGCTCGTTTTTAAAGTTGTTGGCAAATAATCATTAATTTGTGTACTGTATCCAAAGTCCAAAACCTTATCAGAATAATATTAATAATATTTTATCTCCATAAATATTTATTGCGTATCTTCGTGTGTTTCATTTGTATTTCATATAACGTGTAACTTTAAAATTCGTGTTTATAAAACGTAAATATAAATAATTCATGCGTCAATTGGGTCGATATTAATGGCTATTTTGTGAAAATCGATGTAAATATTGTCATTAACGAATTAAAAAAAGCTACGTGGCGGTATGGAAAATGGATGCGCAAGATTGTTAGTAAACTTTCGCTGTACGCTTGCGGTTTCTCGGTGCGCACTTTCGCTCGTGTTTTCACAAGCGCGGCGCGACTCGCGAGGCATGAGTCGGGCTGTAGTGTCGACGAGTGTATCGCGTATTGCGGTATGATACATTATGATGCAAACGCGGCGGGCGCGGCTGACACGACACTTGTTTGTTCACGCGTCGCCGGCGTGACCACCTTGTTTACCAGTAAACTGCGATCCGCATTCATCACTCGCTACAGACGAGCCGCTATATCTTCCGAGCTCGACCAATATCCGATTGATGACGTTGTAACTAATTTAACAGTATCTGCATTGTACTTACTATATCATTGTAAATATATAAAAATATCAAGTTGTGCTAGCGTGAGAACAATCGTGAATTACATAACATTTTGTAAAAACATTGAAATCATTAAAAAAACTCCCAAGGCTGAGGCATAATTTTGCTTATTTACAAATAAATTACAAAAGTAACCAGTTTTAGACTACATTGTGTAATACAATAACAAACCCGCCGATGATCTACTTTCTAGTACTGGATGTAAAAAACAAGTCTTGGAATATGTAAACAAGATAATAGTCATTCATTGGTGTCGTGGTCAATGTGCCTCCGTTTGTTGATAACGACGTGAACTACATTATCTTGAACGTGAGTTATAAAAATAATCGTATTTAAAATGTTCGGAGTCCTGTGGTCAAATTCATCTAGGTTAATAACAGAGTAATCGTAATAGTTAAAACTACCCATGTAGTTTTAACTACATATTACGATTACTCTGTTATCAGGTTTTGCATGCTATGATTCCGATTCGGTGACGGATACAAGTTATAATCCCACAAGACAACTCTTGGAAGTGTGTCATAGAATCGGCGGATGCAGTTGCTTTAGCATTCGCAAAGCTTCCGACCGTTGAAATTGTTAAGTCATACGATCCTCAGCCTACATTACCCGAGAATGAAGCGAATTAGCCCATGAATGCACTGGGTGCGACGCGAAGGAAGTTTAATTTCCTTTAGTGCACACCTAAAAATACTCGAGACCGTCCCATTCATCGGGTGGGAGTTGGGGCGGAGTATCATCGGTGAAAGTTTTCCCAGCAATAGACACTGAGGTAACGTAATCTGTTGTCTTCGGTAATCTGACAACCCTGGTTGTGGTATGGGATTGAGGTCGAGTGCGGAGTGCGGAGTAGCGAGTGCGGGCGGGTCGCGGAATGCGTTACGGTGGGAATGCGCTCCAAGTACCGTTGCGCCGTGCGCGGGCAGCGAGGGTAACCCTTCCGCGTGCCTCCGCGCCGTCGCCGCCAGCCACGGAATGCGAGACCCACTTGCGGTCTACACTCTACAGACCAATTCGCCTATTTCAATGACTCATGCTCTACTAATCGTTCAAATATCTCCTGCCGCCCGTTAACTTGATGAATTGTTCGTCGCATCTGCTCGTGCGCCTTATGAAGTTTTTATTGTTGATTTAAAATGGAACTTTTAAGGTTAATATTTTTCCGTTTGCGTGTTTGGGTTAGAATGTTATGTAATACGATACGCAGTAGTACCTATATTATTCTAATTACATAATATTAGAACTTAGTTAAATATTGGTTTCCGTTAAAAATGTAAATCGACTAGTTCAGTAACCGCAGACGTCTGGGGCTGTCTGGGGCATGGAGTAGATGCGCGTCACGTGTCGCAATTACATTCGACTGTCGAATTTGAATGGTTAATGTTTTTGTACGACAGCACGGCCAAAAAACGTCAAGAAAAAAATACACGGGGCCGCAAACTTTAGAAATTGGATCATCGAACTGTTGGTGAGGCCAATGAACGTGGCGTTTCGAATACATCGGACATTTACATAGTTGTAAACTCGCCTCTCGTCGTGATTGTGCGTCCATTTGGAAGGATCACGCTTGCTAAATACACCCTAAAATCTAAATGTTTCACGTGCTCGTCGCCGGGAAATTCCTAAGATATTTAGGCTAATTTTATGTAGTGATTTAAAAGTTGTGTATTTGCGGCGTTTTTTTAATAAGTTTTATAATATTATATTATTACAATTTTAAGTAAACTAAAATAAAATGAACAATAATACCTTCTTTCAACGTTGATTAGTGTTTGACATCTACAACCCAATAATATGTCATAAAAGTCATAACAATAGTGATAAGCGACAATAACATGACGATGTTTGCGTATAATAATTATCATGGGTTTTAGGCATATTATTTACTAAAGGTTATTTTGGGTTAGTATCTACATAAAGTGAATCTAATGTTTTAAGTTTTAACAAAAGTTTCCATTGTTTTAGGCTAACGATCGAGCGGCGAGCGAGGTCCGGGCACCGATAGCTACTGCTGAAACTGTCGTGGAGTCTCCTGTGAAGATGCAAGCGTCCGCGCCCGTGTCCACCCCCACCTCCACACACTCGTCCACCCAGTCCATCAAGCACTCCAAGAGAACCGCCAAGGATTATATATTTGGAAAACTCATCGGCGACGGCTGCTACAGCACGGTGTTCCTAGCGAAAGACATACACACTGGCAAGGAGTATGCAAGTAAGTGTTTGCAGAATATACCACGTTTAGCGGGTGTCTATCTTTCTCTCGGGCTGCAGCTAACCGTTGAATTTTCTTTTCCAGTTAAAGTCTGCGACAAGAGCCACATCGTCCGCCACCAAAAAGTTCAATACATCAAACGCGAGAAGGATGCATTAAACATGCTTTTTAATGTGCCTCATGGATTCGTTAAGCTGTACTGCACCTTCCAAGATGAGGAGAGGCTGTACTTCGTCCTGTCGTATGCGAAGAATGGAGAGCTATTGCATTACATAAACAAGGAGGGATCCTTTGAACTTAACGTAGCCAAATTTTATGCTGCCGAGTTGTTGCTAGCGTTAGAGAGTATGCACGCGAAGGGAATAATTCACCGCGATTTGAAACCAGAAAATATTTTGCTGGACGAAAACATGCATTTACAAATCGCCGATTTTGGTACCGTCAAGATTAAGAACAAAGAAGAAATTCGATCGACGGAGGTGCCAGAAAAAACAAACAAGGGATCAGAGGACGAATCGAGCGATGCTCCCAATGATCGCTCTAGAAAAATTAGTTTCGTCGGTACTGCACAATACGTCAGTCCGGATTTGTTACAGAATCGTGTGGACACACGAGCGTCTGATTTATGGGCTTTAGGTTGTATTATTTACCAGATGATCTCTGGCTTGCCGCCTTTCCGTGCTTCAACAGAGTTCCTTACGTTCCAAAAAATACTCAAAATGGACTACGAGTTTCCGGAGGGCTTCCCGAGTGACGCTAAGGATTTAGTCGAAAAACTACTAGTGTTAGACCACACGAAGAGGCTCGGCGCCACCGACGGGGACACATATGACAGCATACGCAATCACCCGTTCTTCGAAGGGATCGATTGGGATAACCTCTTCGAACAAACTCCACCTACCATCAGCCCCTACCTGCCCGGTGGTACATTCGAAGAGGAGTACACCGTTCCCGACCATCTGGAGCCCGGCCTGGGCAAAAGTCAGCTGGTCCGCTTGTGGGAGTGGGACTTGTCTACTTCTAGAGGTAAATATTATTCCTACATAATATTTCACGTTTCACGTTTTTGCGTGATTCAAAAGCTCGATGCGTAGTTTCGAATGCGGGCAAAATGCATAGAATGAGCGAATGCATTGAAGCGACGAGTAAGAGGCAATCGCGTCCGTGACCTAAATTCTTGGCAAAATGCGCGTGTCTCACGTCTGGTATGTTCCGTCTTTCCGTTACTGAAAATTCCGCGCGGTTTAAACACCCGCATTGCCGAACGTAAATTTTATCTCTCGCATTGTCGATATCTACATGTGTTTGATCATGGTGTGACCGGTGACGTGCCAGCGTGTCGCCCGGTATTCACATGTAACGGACATCCTGTATTCTCGATTCCATAGACGCACTGACGTCATCTTTCCGGCGCAGTGCAGTAGCTCCGCGTTCTTAACCACTCGCGACATGAATGGCGCGCCACACCCGAGTTATATTAATGATAGTAACGTTCGACGGCAATTCTTGCCGCTCTAGTTGCTTGGATAAAACGATAAATCAATGCCAAGTCATTGTTTACACATGTTTTCGACCGGTATTTTATAAATTGCTTTTTCTTTCCAGGAATCTTGAATATCAGCAAGGAGGAGAAACGACGTCGTCTCGAAGTCCAGGCGCGTGAAAACAAATGGCACCAATTTGTCGACGGCGAGCTCATATTGAAGCAGGGACTCGTGGAAAAGAGAAAGGGGCTTTTCGCGCGCCGGCGAATGTTGCTCCTGACGACCGGCCCGCGTCTGTTCTACGTGGACCCACTCAACATGGTCCTCAAGGGGGAGATACCCTGGTCGTCGGAGTTGAGAGTCGAAGCCAAAAACTTTAGGATATTTTTAATATATACGGTGAGTTCCTTTAATTAATATTTATCACGCTGATGCTACGACTTACGAGCCGATTTTATTTTTGACTTTTCCATTTTTTCGATCGATGGCGGTGCTAACGTCCCGTTTATCTTGTTACAGCCCAACCGCACCTACTACCTGGAAGACCCGGAGTCGTACGCGCTGGAGTGGACGCGCGTGATCGACGAGGTGCGCATCGGCACGTACGGACGGGACACTACTTAGGCGCAACGGCCGCGCTCGCTCGCGCCCTGTCTGCCGCTCTCCGCACGGCGAGTGCACACTTCTAGGATATAACTAGGCTTCTTTTTGAGCACGAAATCATCCAGAGGAAACATTCACGAGCGCGAGTGATTCGTGTCGGATTACATGAACGATCGTCCGAGTCGGAGCCGCGCCCCCCGCGCCCGCGCCGTGAGAAGACGCGACGTCCCCGATCGATCAGTGTGTTGACGCTGAATGACTGATTCCTACTAGATTTGTCCCAACTCTCTTAAATTATTTATCTAATTTAAGTTACATATTTAATTGTGGATATTATCGGTAATAATATGTAAATATTTGTGGTAATTTATTATTGAAATTGTTTAGATGTAACGTATCGTAGGCAGTTCTCTTACCGCTGGCCTCGACGATAAGGATGGACTTGTTTACAGCCACCCGCGTGTTCACGTAGCCCGTTCCGGTTGGTAACTAGGAAATTTGTAGCTAAATGAATAATTATTTATTGTATTTAATTATCGTTTGCCAACGGAATGCGACTGTTGTACAGATTTAAAACGTAGAAAAATGCATTCGGTCTAACGTTTCGTTCTTCTTTTCGCGTTAGCCGATCGACAGTTGAATCGTTCATCGAGTTAGCGACGGCGGTGCGAGGAAAGGTGGAACGAACCGAATTAGGAAGGAGAGATTTCTCACTAGGATTGGAGGAGTGCAGGCGTGAATATTCATACTGTAATGATGGTAGAACGCTGCACTCGTAGGCAATGAGCCCGCGACGGCATAAAACCTAACTTAGCAAAGGTATACGGAGTTCACCAAAGGTGATAAGTATAATTAGTGACGAGTTGAGCAGGAGTAGCTAAAATAGTAATGATTTGATCATACACTCGGTACATTTTGTTTAATGCAAAGCTTGTTGTATAAATTGTGTTCGCTTTGTAATTTAAATTTTAATATTGATTATGGAAATATTTGATTATGAATGTGTATTGAATCCCCAATGTCATGGCTATCAATTTTAATTTTATGTAAAGCAGTCGATTTTCTTGTTAATGCCTAAACTTGCCTGCTTAGAACATAGAAATATTGACTGCTTAAACCAACATTAGAAAGTTCTGGTGTTTTAACTTGAGAATATTATTTAAGTGTATTGTAATTTTGTTAATTACTTGCAATATTGTGACTTGATTTTAAATCATTGCTGTATAACTTGATTGGTACTCTTCCATGACATTGTTATCAATAAATCTGCATTTAAAATTAAACTGTTAACTGTACTAGTTATATTTTAAAATTTGTATTGCATAAATTCCAATACTACCTACATAAGAGTATGAGAATAAATGGAAGTTGATTTTTTAATGTTTTTGTTTTCCTTTTTGAGGCTGCGTTTCCACTGAAGCGGAGCGGAGCTTAGCGGTGCCCGAATTGACCAATCACCATGATTATCACCATGATATCGAAATCTCCGCTCCGATTCAATGGACACAGCAAGAGCGGGGTGGAGCGGAGCTGAGCGGATATTCATAGAAACGCAGCCGAGCGAGGTGAAGCGGTGCGGAGGACAACGGGGTGCAGAGCGGAGGACAGCGGAGCGGGGCGGTGCGAAGCTGGGCGGTGCGGAGCGGTGCGGTGCGTACTCGCGCTCAGGCGGTCACTGGCGACCGCGACATCGTTACGTCACAATAGACATAACTCCGCTCCGCTTGACTCCGCTCCGCTCGACTCCGCTCCGCTTCAGTGGAAACACTGAGCACTTTTCGCCGCTCCTCTCCGCTCCGCTTCAGTGGAAACGCAGCCTAAATCCAACACACACGACAACCACAACCGTACCACGTGGTCGGGCGTAGGTTTTTTTTTTATGAAATAAGGGGGCAAACGAGCAAACGGGTCACCTGATGGAAAGTAACTTCCGTCGCCCATGGACACTCGCAGCATCAGAAGAGCTGCAGGTGCGTTGCCGGCCTTTTAAGAGGGAATAGGGGAGGGTAGGGAAGGGAATAGGGTAGGGGATTGGGCCTCCGGTAAACTCACTCACTCGGCGAAACACAGCGCTAGCGCTGTTTCACGCCGGTTTTCTGTGAGAACGTGGTACTTCTCCGTTCGAGCCGGCCCATTCATGCCGATTGCCGAAGCATGGCTCTCCCACGTAAAAACTTACTGAATCGTTAGTTGGAAAGAGTAACAATCAAAGATAATATCATAAACTAGGTAACAAGAGGTCGGACTTAGAAGAAAAAAAATTAACATTTATAATTTCTTCAAATTGAAACTAAAGTTAAAACTTTTAAGTGCAAAACTTTCCACTCTAAACATACAATTAAAAAAAATGAAAAAAAAAATGAGCTCAAATAAATGTTTTATTTCAATAAAAAATATTGTACATAGCTAAATAAACACAAAACAATAAAACAGATTTAATCCACAAGGTTTAGGCAACAAATCCGTCCGCTGCGTACGCTCCGATTCCGATCCAGTGGACGCGCACCTTTATACATACACACAACAGTATAGGGTTGATTCTCCAAATCGCAAAATTTAGTTGTCCGGACGTATAAACTACCCGCAGACTTTGCGGCGCAGTTACATATTATGTAGACCTTTGTATTTTTTTTATAGTAATATAAGGTGTGATCTAACTGGGCCACTTAAGTTCTGGAGAAAAACTTAATTGTAAATATAATTCAAATTAATGGAAAGGTCGAAAAATTGATTCCCTGGGCGTGTCCTGTCCCCAGAATTCACTATAAATTCCCAAAAAAATCCCACAAATACGATGAAATTCTAATTTCAAAGTAAATAAATCGTAAGAGTATTAACAAAATATTTATAAAACAATTGTATATAAACGTATGTATCGTTATATAAATAGAAAAAGTCATTTTAAGATTTGTCCTGGCTCACATAGTGATTCCCTATACGCTTCACTTGGAGGCTCGTACCTCCCTAGTTATAAGAAGCACGTGGTTGCGGGTGCGCAAGGTGGGAGGTTCGGTAGCCCTCTAAACATCATGGAAGGAGGTCACACAATTCGTTGCTCCGTTTCCGAGTTACAAAGGAAAATATCTGATTCCCTCAACCTTGGTTCCTTACACAATTGATTCCCTATTCGCTAATTACAATGTCATTTCCAAAGTTAAGTTTGCTTAGACACGATGTAAACGACGATAATGAGTATGGTTTTTAGTTAGACTATTTATTGTTTAACCTACACGCACAGTTTTTGTACACCTCAGGAAAAACTAACTTTTTATTGATTCCCTCTACACACATTTTGATGATTCCCTGGGTATTTTAAGTAGGGAATCAAAATATTTTACATTTATTTATCTAATTGGTACATATCTGTTTATTTTTATTAAAATAAATTACATTAACTTCATATACTGATACAAATAAATGACACCAATAAGTAAAATATATAAAAAAATATTTTTTTTAAAGTCAGAATATTTCAAATAAATTCATTTTCTATTCATTGTATTTGGTTTTAACGAACAAGTTTAGTTTGTAGACAATGTTATACATGTTTATATTTAAATTTAACATGTTGATTTAGCTGAAAAAGCTTTTTTCTATTAGCTTTGTTGATTCCCTAGGTTAGAAAAATTTAAATCAAAATATCTTCTAAAATTGTGAAGTGAAAAAGGGCCCAAGTAGATAATTATTTTTATAATTCACTAAAGAATAATATGCGATTATTGATTTTAAAAAATATGCAGAAATAAAAATGTAACAGGGAATCAACTAAATAATCCAAATCTGGAGAAATGCCTATAGAATATGTAGTCTTAGCCCGTCATCGCATGGCCAATTTTGTGCTTATTTTCATACAAGTAGTCTGCGTTTATTTTCTTGAATATTTCTATGTGTCGATTATTTCGAAGCACATTATGATACAGGAAAGAAAGTCTTTTAGTTCATGATATAGATTAACTTATAGTTCAAGTGACGAGAATCCGTAAACACACGTAAAAAGCTATGCAATTTTCGTAGCCAAATTATTAATTGATGTGACATTTTTAGCACTAATGCGTTATATAGCACGAATAAGAGATGATTAAACTTATAAATTTAATCTTTTTAGCTTACAAAAATACCGATTGCAAAGCCCAAAAAACGTTGTTCAAAACTTACGTATTTAATGTTAAATCCACGTGTTTGAGGCATTCTTTGACTATTCTTATGGTTTATTATTTAGCGAAACCACAAAACTCAATAATGTGCATTAAATGTTCACTAAAAACCTTTATTAACACTTTCATAACATTAAATATGCTGACCAACTCCTTTGTTATGTCCTAGTAAGTAGGACATAACATTACACGCTTTTGACGCTTATACACACACCGATTTAAGGCTCTCACCAGTCTTAGATACTATTGACACTGGCCATCACGTAGTGATTATATTCTCTTTGCTGGCCATGGTTATTGGTTAAAAAGCCAAGCGCCATATTATGATAAGATCAGAAAAAAAAAGAAGAAGAGGAAAAGAGAAATAAAATAGGAAAATGAAAATAGCTGTTTAGCTAAAAGCAGAGAAATATTAAAAAGCCATTTCCAGTAATATATTATTGATTATTTGTGTTAACCATTAAAAATACAATAGAATAATATGGCTAATAATACTATTATCAAGTATGTGGGAAGGACAACTGATTTTAGAGGCAAAACCTTATGGGAAATAATTGGGCGCTTAAAAGATTACGGTGTTGGAAGAATAGTGGTGCGGTCCGTTTTCGAAAGGTATCCTGAACCGAGTTTTATGCGTATTGTAAAGGTTGAAACATGCCCAGATGAAGTAAGTTGTATTTTTACTGTACATAACCTCACAATTTATGTCTACAATATTTTTGGCTTCAAAATTAAGTTTACAGTTAAGTTTTGTAATATGGAATACATAGGTAACTCTTTAAGTACTAACAGAACAATGACCTACACGTAATCACACTTAATTTACATAACAAATCACTAACCTGACCATAAAGTTCTGAATACTTTAAAGTACTATATTTTAATCTATCAAGTATCAAGTGAGTATATAGTGGTATAGGTGTGGTAGTCCTTGTTGTCCATGGGGCGGGAGGCCCCTTGGTCGTGTCGGTCGAGGCCGTATATATGTATAAGATATTCATGTGAATTACAGGAAAGGAGGAGAGTACGAGTTTGGGTTGAGAAAACCTTTAGAGGATATACTCATGACAAATTGACAGAAATATATAGAACATCATACAAGCCGGACTACAAATTAATACCAAAACATGAGGAAGAAAAATTAATTAATTCTATTACCAATAAACATCACTTCTCAGATGTTATTCTTCCAAACAAGATTGAAATGCCACCACTTATGAAGGAGTTCATTGTAAAAGATCATGAAAGAAAGGGGTTGAAGGTAAGTAACTATCACTATTACGTTTCACTTTTGAATTCTATGAAGCGGTTTTTTTAAACTTTTGGCTCCTTGAGCTCCATAAATTTCTATATGATAGCAAACCACCTTGCTTTGACTCTGGCTTCATTCATTTTCATTCCATTTCCATCCATCTTTGGCGGCCTAAGGATGTTGACTAGTTTTGAGTTTTAATTGTTGATTTAAAGTGCTGATATTGCAGTTTACATGCTGCATTGTATAACTTAAGTTATAAGTTATAATTGAATATTAGTATGTTATTTAAAACTGCATATTATATTTTAAAAACAACAATTAAAAATATACCATAATAAAAAAAATGTGTGCTGTTCTAGACGCTGACCGACTTTGAAATGCCATTGAGGTACAACTACAGTCCCAACAGAGTAATGAGAATAGCTAAGGGTGATGAGAAACCCACCGTCAAGTTCACCATGGGCCTCGGAAAACCTGTTAGCCTGTCTTTGTATGCGGGAGTGCAATTATTAGAATGAGAAACAAATTGTGAGTAGTTGTAGTTAAACAAAAACAGAAGACTACAAAACAACGTTTGAGTAAGTTAAACTTAAATATAGTTTACTGTTTTTAATTTGTGTTATTAGTATAGTTTAATATAATTAAAAGAGTTGAAATATGTCTCAGCATTTTATTTTAACAGTATTTAGAGTAGATTCTCATTTTGGGGATGGCACTAAAGCAAACTTTTTAGCAAGTAGTGGGTTTGTAGTTATGCCTGGCCTGTTTTTCTCAATAGCCAATTTCTGTAACAATAATTTTAATATTTTGAGGGCCTGTTTCATCACTTCCTGATAAGGCTATCCACTAATTAACACACAGACATATCAAGTATGGAGAATCTGTCAAAAAAGTTGTGAATAGCCTATTAGGCACTTTATCAGAAAGTGGTGAAACAGGCCCTTAATCTACCATTAAAGAGTAATTATAGGAATTACAATAAATAAAAACTGAAATTGATTATCTGATATTTCCATCTAAGTACGAAAATTTAATTCAAGTTTTTTATGGAAATTAATAACATGGGTTTACTGTAAATTTTTTCATGGGGAGATTATTCATACCCTCCAGAATTCTCTCATCTCCTGTACTTCTGGGTCGCGCTGGACGAAGAATCGGCGGACAGACGCCTGTATTACCGCAGCAGCGTGGTCCTCAGGCCATAGCCAGGATTTGGGATAGTATGGTCTTGGCCTGTTAAAGAAATTGTATTATTTTTTCCTACTGAGTGATCTTAACTCTTAAGTACAATATATTTCTATGTAAACTACATGTTCCAGAGTTCCACTAGCAGTGGTATACCATAGCATAGTGTATTTTGTGCAAAATTTTATAAAAATCAGTTAAAAATGTAGCAAATCAAATATTTAATAGAAGCAGACACATTACAGAGCACAAAATAACTATCAATATTGAATGCGTCCTGCAAGTGGATTAATTTAACAAAAAAATGCTCTTACAGCACTGCTATTTTCACACTGAATTCTATAATTATAAGGGACACAAACAAACCCTAAATTTAATGCACAATACTTTTATTCACTTTACTTATGCACTAAAATACAGGTGTGGCTCACTATTAACTATAATTAGGTATAATAACAACAAAGTACACAATCAAGTAGTGCAGCTTACGCTCGCGCGTCCCGACTGGCGCGGGGGTGCCGCGCTCGCCGGTGCATTCTAGAACGCTTCACCCCGCGGTGCCCCTTGACCTCGAGCCTCGATGCAACAGATCGGCTCGTTTTGGCGAGCGTGCGTAATATTATTGTAATATTACGCACACATAAACAATAATAACAATTAACACACGCGCTACAAACTCCCCCTCTAGTTCGAACTAGCGTCCCGCGTTCGGACTAGCACTTACGAGGTCGCTCGCGCTTACGTTTGGCCCTAACAGGTGCTTCTAATTCGCCAACGTATGGCGTCAATTGTGACACGTGGTAACGTCCAATGCCTTCTAGAAGATACGTCGTTGGACTAACTACCTCACTGATACGATAGGGACCGTTCCTCTTCGGAATAAACTTAACAGACTGCCCGGATCCGACACTGTTCGGTCCGTGAGTGTTTAAGAGGACTAAACTACCTACCTCGTAATCCGGTGGTGCTCTCCTACCTTTATCGGCGTACTTCTTCTGGATGGACTGGGCACGCTCGTGAACCTCTCGCGCGTCTACGAGTGCTGTCGACAACCTGCGTAAGTATGGAGTAACATTAGGAACGAAATTATCATTTTCCACAATAGCTCTCATATCTGATATCACGTCGGAAGGAGCTCGCAGCTCTCTTCCGAAGGTAAGGAATGACGGGGTAGAACCGGTGCTCGCCGTCATTGCCGTGTTCATCTCAAACCTAATTGCGGGCAGGTGTTCGTCCCAGGAGCCGTGATCTCTCCCTACCAGGATAGCAAGCTGCGGCTTTAGGTCGCGGTTCTTCCTCTCTACGGGATTCGCCTCGGGATGATATAGAGGGGTCAGCGACTGTTTGATGCCAAAGGCGTGGCAAACTTGCTGCATCACCTTAGCCACAAACTGCACTCCATTATCGCTAATCATCCTCCGTGGTACTCCGAATCTCAAGAATACCTCGGTTACCAGGGCAGCGGCACATTCCATCTGGTGGCGTTCTCCAGGGCAAACAGCTCTGTCCATCGGGTACAGACATCCTCCACAATCAAAATCCAGCGGTTGCCTTTAGCTGTTCTCTGCAAAGGCCCAAAAAAATCAACAGCGACGACCTCAAAGCGTCGGTTTGTCGCAGGCGTTTGGAGCAAGCCGGCAGGCTTCCTGTTATCTGCCTTGTAGCGTTGGCACGCAGTACATCCTTTTATATAATTGGTAACGTCTGTTCTCATACCCATCCAAAAGTACCGGGTCCTGATGCGTTGCAGGGTTCTCTCCACTCCGAAATGGCCCGCTGTGGGTGCGTCGTGAAACTCGGCAAGCACCTGTTCTCTCTCGTGTGCTGGAATCACAAGGCAAGCAGTATCAGCGTCATCGGCTTCGGGGGTACATCTATACAATACACCTATATATCTGACATCAGGTAACCTTTCTCTGACCAATTCCTCCCCCTAAAGGGATCGTCGGTGGCCTCTAGATCCTCGATAATGTTCTTTAAGTCAGTATCTTTAAGCTGACTCTCACGCACCTCTGCAGGAGTCTTGTGCGGTATGTCTACAGTGACAAAGCACACCTCGCAACTCTCTGCTCCACCGTTGCAACAGGGAGGGCGACTGAGAGTGTCTGCTATGACATTCACTCTACCAGGAGTATACTGTATCTGCAGGTTATATGACTGCAGCGTCAGGGCCCACCTTGCTAGGCGACCACTCGGTGTTTTTAAACTCATCAGCCAGCGCAAGGGCTGATGGTCAGATTTAACAATTACCTCGGAACCTTCTATATAACCTCTGAACTTCGTCACAGCCCACACGACCGCCAAAGCTTCTCTCTCCGTGGTTGAGTAGTTTCTCTCCGCAGGTTACAGCAGTCTGCTGGCGTACTCCACGGGCCGTTCGTCGATGCCCTCCCCCTGCATCAGGACAGCTCCGAGGCAGTAGCCGCTACTGTCAGTCCTGAGGGAAAAAGGTTTAGCTTCATCAGCTTGTCGAATCGGGGCAGTGACTAAAAGTCTTTTAATATGATCAAATGCAGCTTGCTGGTCATCAGTCCATCTCCAGGTACTGTCCTTCTTTAAAAGATCGGTCAATGGCTTAGCCAGGGCAGCATAGTTGGGTACAAAACGTCGGAACCAGCTCGACGTCGCCAAAAATCCTTTGAGCTGCTTCTCGTTTTTTGGAGCAGGCATTTCAGCAATAGCTGCAGTCTTATCCGGGTCAACGTGTAAACCACCAGGAACAATAATATGGCCAAGGAATTTTACTGAGTCTCTGGCGAAACAACTCTTCTCACGATTGACTCGCAGGTTAAACACCTCCAGCCTCCTGAAGACAGCTTCCAGGTCTTCCAGGTGCTGTTTCCACGTGGGCTCTGCGATATCTCGGTCCCGTCGCTCACATCTGTCACAATCGGTACGCTCAGGTTTGACTTAAACTGGTCGATTAATCTCTGGAACGTAGCGCCTGAGTTGCGGAGACCCATCGGCATCCTCTTGAACCGGTAAGTACCAGCTGGTGTTATAAATGCTGTCTTGTCCTTGTCCTCATCGTAGACACTTACTTGAAAATATCCAGAGCGGAGGTCGAGGGTGGTCCTGTAGCTAGTGGTCTTAGCAGCGTGCAGTACGTCTTCTATGCGCGGCAGCGGGTATCGGTCCGGTTCCGTCACGGCATTGAGCTTCCGGTAGTCCACGCATAGTCGTACGCCGCCATCTTTCTTCGTGACCAGTACGACGTTTGCCGCCCAGGGCGACTCGCACTTCTCAATCACGTCTGCTTCCAGCAGCTTCTCCAGCTCGTTATTTAATAATTCACGTTTACCTCATGACAAGCGGTACGGTCGTGAAGCTATAGGCTCCTGTCTCTCATCGACCCGAATGCGGTGAGACGCGTAGCTGGTCGGCGGTCCCCGGTCGGCAAACCGCTCAGCTTAACTGATGATCAGCTGGTTGAGCTGGGTCGTCTGAGCTGTCGGCAGCTGCGGCGCTTCGTCGTTCCTCAACATCAGAGTGTTCTTTTCCAGCGTCAGCTGCATAGTCGAGGTGTAGCCGGCGTTAACTCGCGCTTCCCCCTTGGAAGAATTGGAACTTCGCTCCAGGTGCGTCTGAAAAATGCCAACATTCGTTTTTCAGGTCGAGTAATATACCTGCCTGCGCAATGAAATTTTGCCCTAGAAGGGTCCTATTATTAGCTTCTGGGATTACTAAAAACTTGGTCGTAAACTCACGATTATTAAGTTAAACTTTAGTCTCGCATAATAATACGTTGCTCACCTGTCGTGTGCCGTCGGCGAGACCAATCGTACGACGAACTTGCTTAAAACTTACTCCGTTGTCCAATAATATTTTATAAAGTCCTGGGCTGGCCAGGGATTCAGTGGCGCCGGTATCCAGCACAGCGACACCAACCTGCGAACATACTTTAATCTTTATAACCGCGCGCGCCACCCCGGCGTCGCGCGTAACGGCCGTTTGAAAACTTACTTGATGGTCGGTCGAAGCGGTGCTCCTGCACGTCGGGCACTTGGAGCGAATCACACCTTCTTTACCACAAGCATAATAAGAAATCGGTTTAGCTTTCACCTCGTCGGCATTGGGCGTTACGTTGCGTCTACACTCGTCGGTGGTATGACCAATTCTCCTACACGACGCGCAACGCGTTCTAACACGTCGTTTAGACACGATATTATTTTTACTATCCGTATTACTAACGGTACTAGAATAAACATCGGCAACGGGCGCCTTTGGTACAAACTTACCCCCATGCGCGTTTAACGGGTTAACATTATAAACAGAGTGCCGTACATATCTAGCGCGCTCTAATGGCGGCTCCCGACATAGGCGAACGCGTTGGCCAACGCGTCTGCAGACGCGTTGGCCCAATGTGTAGAACGGGCGTTCGCGCGTTGGCCGTAGGTATTTAGACGTTGGCCGACGCGTCTGCGAGCTTGCCGCGCGGGTCGGAAATGCCGGCAAAAGATCAAAGGACATTTGTCGCAAGCTTCGCGCTCCATCCACACATAGGCCGCGCGATCAGTTCGCCCGGAGCGGCGATGAAGAGTGCACGTTTCCTTCTTGTGGCGAATTAACATCTAACTTGACGAAATGGCGAACAATATGAGTACCTATCGAGAAAACATTTAAATTTATTGGGCCCTATGGGTCTAAACAGACGGACCGCATTTCAACTGCAATCCAACCGCAAATTGCAGATGAAGTGCAGTTTGAATGCAGTTGACACGACTCCAATAGAACTGCAAACCGAACGCGCAGTCGGATTGCAGTTGACTGCAGTCGTGTGAACTTCATACCGACTGCATCCAAAATGCACTATCCCACCCACCCGCACGCTCCACTCTCCCGCGCATGGAATCAGTAGCAGTGCAGTTTGGATGCAGTCGGTATGCGGTTCACACGACTGCACGCCAACTGCAACTGAACTGCAATCCTACTGCGCATTTGGTTTGCAGTTTTATTGCAGTCATGTCAACTGCATTCAAACTGCACTTGAACTGCAATTTGCGGTTGGATTGCAGTTGAAATGCGGTCCGTCTGTATAGACCCTATCAGAGTAAAAACTGCCTGTGGAACCAAAAATCGTATCGAAAGTTGCAAAAAAAATAAGGTTATTGGACATTCTATTTTCCTCACGATGTTTTTAGGGTTCCGTACCCAACGGGTAAAAACGGGACCCTATTACTAAGACTTCAACGTCTGTCTGCATTTCTGTCTGTCCATCTGTCTGTCTGTCCACCTGTCTGTCCGTCTGTCTGTCTCCAGGCTGTATCTCAAGAACCGCTATACTTAGCTAGATTTCTGAAATTTTCGCAGATAATGTACCTATATCTGTTGTCGCTATAACAACAAAATATACTAAAACAAAATAAATTAAATATTTAATAAATAATAAATATATATTATTAATCATGATAATTATAATAAGTAATAAGTAATAATTTTTATATATAATAAATAATAAGTAATAAAAAAATAAATTATTTTAATATTATAAAATATGTAAAAGTGATTTTATTTCTTTGTTTGTTACGTTTTCTCGCCTTTTACTTATTTATTTCGAGAATACCCTTTAAAAACTTGTTCTTGTCCACATTTACAAAGTAATTATAAGCTGTGAATAAATATACAGCTGCAGCTGTTAGCGACTCAACATCCATTTTGAATCCGTCCGCACATTGGCGCGATCCAAAGCATACTGAACGACCTTCCTATGTGTGGATTACTCACAAACGTCGTTGCAAGCGCACTGCCAACGCGTCTGCAGACGCGTTGGCCAACGCGTTCGCCTATATCAAGAGCCGGCATAACAAACAATCTATGCTATCTATTTTCGCGCGGCACGCACTTCCTAATACTATCACTTAACAGTCCATAAATTATATCGATCTTCATTTTTTCGTGGACCTCGTACGGGAGTCGAGCGAAGTGGGCACGGATCTTCGACACGAAGGAATCGACGTGCTCGTCCTCTTGTTCTAGGGCGAAAATTTCGCGAAATATCCAATGGGCGGGGCGTGGTGCGCCGAACATGTAACGTAGCCTTTTTATTGCGTCGTCCCACGTTTGTACGGTGGATTTTATGCCTTGCCACCATACCGCAGCCTCTCCCGTTAGCAGCATAGGCATGCCACGGAGCGCGATGTGGTCCGGTACATTCGCACACTCTTTGTACGTAACTATGTTATCGATAAATGCTTCTACGGCGTCGGCGTCGTTTTTATTTCCGTCGAAGCGGGCGGTGCACGCGACGAAATTTCCTACCGTTGCTGTCGCCGGAGTCGGGGCGGGTGCTGCTTGTGTCTGTGACTGAAGACTTTGGATCACGCCGCTTAGAAGTGCGGTGAACTGGGCTTCTGACAATGTGGCGCCGGTATTCACAGGCGCGGGCGCCGCCATGTTAGCGTCAGTTTCTTCTGCACTCGCGTTTTCTTGTTGTCGTTTTCGGCATTTCTTGTGGTCCGGCCACAAGTTGGGCGCAATTTTTAATTCACAATACTTTCACTTTACTTATGCACTAAAATACAGGTGTGGCTCTCTAATAACTATTACATATAATAACAACAAAGTACACAATCAAGTAGTGCAGCTTACGCTCGCGCGTCCCACAGATTACTAGTATATATTTGGCGCGTCCCGACTGGCGCGGTGGTGCCGCGCTCGCCGGTGCATTCTAGAACGCTTCACACCGCGGTGCCTCTTGACCTCGAGCCTCGATGCAACAGATCGGCTCGTTTTGGCGGGCGTCGTTGACAATAATATTACGCACACATAAACAATAATAACAATTAACACACGCGCTACATAAATTATTATCACTAAGTTTTGCTACATCCTCTTATGCCGGCTCTTGATATAGGCGAACGCGTTGGCCAACGCGTCTGCAGACGCGTTGGCAGTGCGCTTGCAACGGCGTTTGTGAGTAATCCACACATAGGAAGGTCGTTCAGTATGCTTTGGATCGCGCCAATGTGCGGACGGATTCAAAATGGATGTTTCGTCGCTAACAGCTGCAGCTGTTTATTTATTCACAGCTTATAATTACTTTGTAAATGTGGACAAGAAAAAGTTTTTAAAGAGTATTCTGGAAATAAATAAATAAAAGGCGAGAAAACGTAACAAACAAAGAAATAAACTCACTTTTACATAATATTTTATAATATCAAAATAATATAAGTAATTATTTTATTACCTACTTATTATTTATTAAATTATTACATACGAAAATTATTACATATTATAATAATTATAACTCCGGGCAAACTGATCGCGCGGCCTATGTGTGGATGGAGCGCGAAGCTTGCGACAAAATATGTCCTTTGATCTTTTGCCGACATTTCCGACCCGCGCGGCAAGCTCGCAGATGCGTCGGCCAACGTCTAAATACCTACGGCCAACGCGCGAACGCCCGTTCTACACATTGGGCCAACGCGTCTGCAGACGCGTTGGCCCAATGTGTAGAACGGGCGTTCGCGCGTTGGCCGTAGGTATTTAGACGTTGGCCAACGCGCGAACGCCCGTTCTACACATTGGGCCAACGCGTCTGCAGACGCGTTGGCCCAATGTGTAGAACGGGCGTTCGCGCGTTGGCCGTAGGTATTTAGACGTTGGCCGACGCATCTGCGAGCTTGCCGCGCGGGTCGGAAATGTCGGCAAAAGATCAAAGGACATTTGTCGCAAGCTTCGCGCTCCATCCACACATAGGCCGCGCGATCAGTTTGCCCGGAGTTATAATTATGATAATTATTATAATATGTAATAATTTTTGTATGTAATAATTTAATAAATAATAAGTAGGTAATAAAATAATTACTTATATTATTTTAATATTATAAAATATTATGTAAAAGTGAGTTTATTTCTTTGTTTGTTACGTTTTCTCGCCTTTTATTTATTTATTTCCAGAATACTCTTTAAAAACTTTTTCTTGTCCACATTTACAAAGTAATTATAAGCTGTGAATAAATAAACAGCTGCAGCTGTTAGCGACTAAACATCCATTTTGAATCCGTCCGCACATTGGCGCGATCCAAAGCATACTGAACGACCTTCCTATGTGTGGATTACTCACAAACGCCGTTGCAAGCGCACTGCCAACGCGTCTGCAGACGCGTTGGCCAACGCGTTCGCCTATATCAAGAGCCGGCATATGTCGAGAGCCGCCAATATAAGTATTTGTGACATATTATGGGGCCATAATAATGTTAATTTCCATATTATAATATCCATTATGCAGTTTCTAATATTATAATTATTTTAAGATTTTTTTATAAACTTACTTCTGTTCCAAGGATTCACGAACCCAGGGCATATTAAATAAATGTAAGTTTTGCTTTTTGCGTTCTGGATACAAAGGATTACTATTCCATAATACCTAAAATATTACATTTTTCTTTAGTAAATGTCAGCTATAAGTAATATTTTTAAGAGCAAAAAGCAATGCAAAAATATTTTTCATTTACCTGCACAATATGATCAATTCCGTTGAAGAAAGACTTTTGTGCCTCAAACACATTCCATACTTGTGCCTTTTTCAGTGTCTCCTCCAGGGCAGGAATGAGGTAAGGAAACACCTTTTCTTTTATGTATTCACTTTCAACATCTGAAATAAAAATAAAAAAATCCAGGCCAAATGCGTAAGAAATGTCACTTGACAGACAGGGACATAATATTACTAGCTATCATTATTATCATAGAGAAATTATATAAGACAGTACTGATAATAATTAATATTATTATTAGCAGTCTACAGGTGGAGCTGGGCAGGGCACGTCTCCCGTATGCACCCTGACAGGTGGTCGCGTCTAGTTTCAGAGTGGCTACCGACTGGTCGGCGTCAGAGGCTAACCCAAGGCTGGTTTTACAGTCACGCGTTTCGGCAGCGCCGTCGGAGCGCGCGCGCTCGTCTATGTATGGGGGTAGTAGTTGCGTTTTAAAGTCCGCGCGCTTGAGCAGCGCCGTTCGTCCATACGTTTGTTACAGCTTCGAACGCGCGCGCTCCAACGGCGCTGCGAAACGCGTGACTGTAAAACCAGCCTAAGGAGAGGTGGCGCGACGAACTAGATGAGTTCGATAAAGAGTGGCCAGTAACATCACAGGATGTACTTTGGAAAGAAAAAGGGGAGGCCTTTGCCCAGGGCCGTCTCTAGCCCATGTGGCGCCAGTGTGGACATATTACTCTAGCGAGCGCCCCCTAGCAAGCGCGCGGTCAAAATGAAATGGGTACAGAGTATAAGTAGTTTCTCCAGCCGCTCAGGGTGAGGAGTGAGGCAGTGCCGTTCCTAGTAAAATTTTCAGGTGGTGCGAAAACAAAGTGACGCCCTTCTAAATAAAAAGAAATCGGCCAAGTGCAAGTTTTACTCGCGCACGAAGGGTTCTGTACGATTATAAAGCAAAGATAGGCAAAAAATAATGTTTTTTATGGGAGCCCCTTAAATGTTTCTGTAAGTACAAATACAATTAAGTATTTTGTGAATATTTCAAGTGCCTACTATATCGTATTGAGTAGTTGAGTAGAGAGTGAGTGAGATAACTTGAGTTGAGTTATTGATATTACTTAATGGCCAAAAAAATCACATTTGTTCTATGGGATTGTAACCCTAATTTACTTATATTAAATTTATTTTGTTTTGAGTATTTTTACAAAAGAGGCAACAGAAATAGATAATCTGAGAATTTCAATTCTCTAGCATACAAAATATTATAATGATTCATGAATGCCATCTATGACCTCAAAGTCTAATGACTTTGAGGTGGTCTGATCTGGTAGGAGTCTGTTCTTGGCCTTTTTCTGTGGAACATCGGCTACCATTGCATCCTGCGAGCGGCCCATCTCCGTGAGCTACATTTGGTCTGCTATCCTGACGACACATACATGCTGGTCCCCGGACACATGTTTGAGGTGACAATACGCCTGTCGCCTGCCAATAGTGGGCGAGTCTCAGGTTGTGGCGTTTATAGAAGCGTTGTTGTCTATGGGCCCCAGAAGCACCGCCCCCGCGGAAGCATCACTGCGCATCGCAGAGATGTGGGGGAGAGTGCACCGATCGGCATTGTAATACAGTACTTGGGTTTGGTCCTAGATTCTGAATGGATCTTTACCCCTCATTTTCGTCGATCGGCACTAAAACGGAAGAAGATGGCCATGTCCCTGAATCGCCTTCTGCCAAAATCTGTCGTCCAGGGCCCACCTGCAGACGGCTTTATACAGAGGTCCTGCAGTCTTGTTTGGGCGGAACACATAGGCGCCCGCAATAGACAGCTGCTGCTGATTGGACCTTACAACTTATTGGGAGGCAGTAGCTTATACCCTCTGCGAAACTGTTATGTCGCAAACGGAAGCTGTATAAAGAGAGCGGGAAGCAAATTAATACGTAGATCACATGAGAAGGAGGCACAGAGGGCGTAGGATGCACGGCGCCCGGTGCGACCGCAAGAGCGCCGTCAAGAGTACCTACATAATATTTGCTTGTGATCTTGTGCTTTAGCGGCGAAACCTCGCTTACGCGCGGATGCATTTAACTCCAGTCTGACGTAAACCGCGCGGCTCTCCTTTGGGCGCCCATCTTGACGAAAAATATAATCTTCATTTATATGTGTTTCAAGGTTCATTTCACGTTGAAAAATCAATTTTATATAATTTCACAGAAAACCGGCGTGAAACAGCAAGCGCTGTTTCACCCCGGTTTTCTGTGAGAACGTGGTATTTCTCCAGTAGAGCCGGCCCATTCGTGCCGAAGCATGGCTCTTTCACGTCTTTGCCCCCGGCAGTGGGACACACATAATGCCTGTAAATTTTGTAAATCTTTTTATCAGTCATGTATATTTATTTTATATTTTTACAGATATCAGGTTTTCGATTACTTAGCAGAAATCACTTGCCAACTGGTAACGCATCTGCTTGTTTATCAGTCTTGTAAAATTTAAAACCTTACCAAGGAACGGTGATTTGGGCACCGGAGGTACATTCCGCTCAGTATAGTTTTTAATTTCCTGTCTCTTTTCGTCACTCCCTCGTAAAATATCAGCCCAGTTAGCCTTATTTTTTCTGGTAGGAATTAAAATGGGAAACTCGACTTCTGAACATGATAGACTACTGGGCAGAGCAAACTGTGACAAGTTGTCTGTTGAAGGGAACTCCTTGCTTTTTGCCCTCTTTCCCGTATTTTTAGGTGGCATTATTGCTAATTATTAATTAATTACGAATAACACTACAAAATAAACACAAACAAGTAAAAGTAGTACGTTAAGCTTTGTTTTGATCTCAACATTATCTGATTGCATAGAGAAAAACTGAAAATAAACAATATAAGTACTGATTGTCTGATAAATTGTCAAAGTACTGTTTCAAATCCCTTGGCCGTGTTCGTCGGCGTAATTTTTAGCATAGACTTAATATATACTGTTTGTTTACGACTTGACATTTAACCATTTAAATAATATTAATACCTACCTCGATAACTTCCTCCACTACTTTTTCCAAGTGATCCATAACCATATTTTCCATTCTAAAATAATCAAACACTATTATAGTGTAAAATAAATTATTTTAGACAATTTAGGCTTATGTTTTTATGCTTAGTTTTTATTATTTTAATCATGTATAAACAATTAATACGTTGTTTACGACTTGACCAGCAACTTGTTATGGCGTTGCCATGACATCTTTTGGACATGCGCAATAAAAGGTTTGTCCAAAAATACGCCGACGAACACGGCCAAATGTCAAAAACATAAAAAGTATAAGATTGCCATCTGTTGGCGCTTTATAAAACTTAAATGTAAGGTTGTATAGTTGTTTAAATTTTTTGTTACCTATGTTTGGCCCTGCAACGTTTCTTATGTCGTCATCCCAGCGTGCGTGTGGTCTACCTCTCGGTCGTTTTCCTTGTGGTCCTCTCCAAGTTGTGTTGTGTACTTACCAGAAGCGTGCATGAAAATATAGCGCCATCTTCTGATAAGAAAAGTTGCAGGGCCAAACTGGCAAGACGTGGCATGTCTATTGTGATGTGGCCCATGACCGGGAAAAATGGTTAGGTTTGGAAGAGGCCTTTACCCGAGAGGGGTTCCTCATTTAAAAATATTTACTATACTTATAAATTTTTCAAAAAAACTTTAAAAAAATTGTAACATTTTTATTAAGTTTATATTACGTGTAAAAATAATATGTATGTAGAGTCAAAAGAAAAATGTTGTTAACGCACTAGTAAAATATAGTTATTTGTAAAACTAGCTTAAGTTAGAGGAAATAAAATGCTTTTTTATTTTTTATTTTTATTTTACTTATTTATTTAGGGGGCTCTCTGACCACGTCAGACTCCTTCACTCAAACTACTTGTACGCTCAAACCATAAACTTAATACACCTAGCGGAATAGAGAAACAAAGGCCTGAGCAAGAGAGATGTCACTATCAGTAACACTGCGTGTTAAAAAGAGACGTGTGATACATGACAGCAGCACTCCTTTTTTTGACTTCCTGTCGGCACGTGCCGCACGTTGACAATTTTAATCACATAGAATTCTTCAATCATGATTGTGTAAGTGTATACGTACACATATTTTTCACATAGATGAAAACCAATTTAAGTTTCGTTTGACAGCTCGAGATTGTTGCTCTTTTTGATTATATAGTATATAATCAAAGGTTGCTCTATTCCGCTAGGTATATTAACTTTATGGCTCAAATGTAGAAGGCGAACGCAGAACGCTTGAATGCGTGATGCCGCTCACTGTCAGAAGGGTCTTAAAAATGTTATAATTTAAAATTATCGTGCTTTTTGATTTCTTCGTTTTAGCTGCTCACTGAATTAAACTTAATATTGAAGTCCCAATTCTATTTAAATAAGGTTAACCTAATATTGTATTATGTTTCTTTGCTCCATTACGTCATAGGTATAAAATATAGTTAACTTGTTTATAACCACAATATCTTCGTTAAGATAGGCTCCGGTAACTGTCTAGGAACTTTCACAGCAATAGGAAAATGGAAATACATGATGATAGTGTCGTGGTTAATAGTACTGTAATCTCAGAATGTATCTAAAAATCTACTTAAGTATTTTCATTATGTTTACAGACTACAGTGAGTCGAATTCGAAATGGCTTAATTTAATAAAATAAAAAAATTCTATACTTATGCATTTCATAGTATTGTTGTACACTTAATAAGTGGAAAACAATAACTTAACGAGCTTTTGCCCGCGGCTTCGCTCGCATTAAGAAGTACTAGCTATTTGACCGAGCTTTGCTCGGTATTCGATAAAACACGAATTAAATGACATTTTCTAAAAATGATTCCTAGCTAGATCGATTCCAATTATATACAAGAATATATATATATATATATATATATATATATATATATATATATATATATATATATATATATATATATATATATATATATATATTTTAAAGCTATAAGATTATTATATACAAACTTTCATCCCCTATTTTAACCCCTTGGGGTTGGAATTTATCAAAACCCTTTCTTAGCGAATGCCTACGTCATAACATCTACCTGCATGCAACAAAATGTGGTTTGGTCCTGGATCACAGTATAGCAATATTAGTCCCTATGTCATATTGCTATACTGTGTCGGATGTATTAAATAAGTCTATGGTTTGGGCTGTGCGTTGATAGATCACCATGTCAGTCAGTCACCTTTAAGTTTTATAGATATAGATAATTAAACAATAAATATTTTTATAGGTCTATCCAATGATTTTTTTTATAATATAACATCATGGGGTCTAAATAAATGTTTTATTCCAATTACCCCGGTATTGCTAGAGTCAATTTATTTTCTCACTTTTTGCCATCAGATTGGTTCTGGTAGACCTATAAAAATCAGTTCTTGGAACTAGATATTTAATTTTTTACCACAGGGGAAATAATTAATTAGCTAAATACAAGTAATAATGCTGATTAAAAAAAATAATATTTATTAAATATTTTACAAAAACTGCACATGCATTTACTTTTCATCTCTGAACATTACCGTTCAAAGGAGCATAATAAATTATTCATATAAATAACATCTAACATCTAATCTGGAGGCTACAAGACTCTTTCCGGTAAAACAGAGTTTACTAATATTTTATGGTAAAAAGCTTTCAAATATCAATAAGTCTCAAGAACTTTTCATAAACGAACCTAATATTCGTCTGTATCCTGCTTTTATAGACTCCACGTCATTTATACTTAATAAGGTGAAAATTTCCCAGTGATCTGTGCGATCCAGTCCAGGTAGTGAGCCACTTTCACGTAGACTCCGGGCACTCCTGGTTGCCCGCAACCGATACCCCAGGAGACTACACCGACTAGCTGCCAGGTTCCGCCACGCTCGCACACCAGGGGACCACCTCCGTCACCCTTGCAGGCGTCCTTGCCTTCCTCTCCTCCGGCGCACAGGAACCCAGGGTTCAGCTCGTAGTTGTAGCCGAGACGAGTCTGCCTCAGCTGCTGCTGGCACTGGTTGTGACCAAGAATCGGCACGTCGACTTCCTTGAGGATGTTCTGGTATTTCCCGTTGGTGCCGAACGCATCCTTGCCCCAGCCGGTGGTCCAGCATCTTTGGCCGGCGTAGTCGGTGTACTTGTCGGGCAGGCAGGCGGGGCTGATGTGCGGGTACTTGGTATAGTCGACTGGGTGCTCGAGTTTCAGGATGGCCAGGTCGTTGTCGAGCGTTCCGGCGTAGTACGTGGGGTGGACGTGCACGGACACCACGTCTCTCTCCACGTAGGGATAGAACTCGACGTCGTGGTTGACGTCCCATTCTCCTAAGCGCACTCTCAACTCGAATCCTTTGTATCTGAAAAGTGAACATCTTATTTAATATGGTCTATGGATAGTATAAAATCGGAAAATATTGACAAAATCTATTTTTACTTGAGCATGGATGTGAACTCTTTAAAACCTTTTGGACCATTCAATCTGTCTAGTGTCTATTTAGTTTGTTGCTTTAAATTATTCTCAAGTTTGAAATACGGTACTGATTTGTCAGTCAAAATACGTACGATTTAATGCAATGAGCAGCAGTCATGATGTGAAGCCCATCGATAAGAGTTCCTCCGCAGACGTAGACAGACTCTTTGGGATCCTTCTTCAGAATGGCGACTTGCCAAGGATATTCTCCGAATTCACTGTCACCGTCAACGTAGCTGGGAGTCTTGATCCTTCCGTTGATTCCTTGGGAGTGACGGATTCCGCACTGTCCTTTGTTAGAAGCTTGCGGCCGTAATGGGCGGCGACAGCACACTTGGTTCTGTTGACACTGCTGGTACTGTGGTCGGCCGAAGTATCCTTGACGCTAAAATAACAAAAAGTTTTAATATTATTTATCTATGGGTGGAAGTAACTCTAATTGAAGGAGATTTTACCTCCTCGATAATTTCTGTTCCGGGATTTTCCCTAGGAGTCTCTCTCCTTCTTCTGTCGGGAAATCTAATTGTTTGGCTCGGCTGGCTTGCCCCATTGGATTGAGAAGGAAACGAAAGGGAACGGGCGTGAGCATAACGATTAGCATAGTTTCGATTGTCAACATCATAATTTGTGGCATTAAAAGACCTATCGTGTGTGTCTTGATAGTGATTATTGTAATCAAGAGGATTTTCGTAGTTTTCTGTGTTGTCGTCGTCGTAATAGTCATCATCGATCGAGTGTGGCTGACCGTTACTGCTATAGGGCTGCACTCGATGATGTCCGTAAGGTCCGGAAGGCCCAGGACCATGGTGAGGATAATGTGGGGAGTATATTTGTGGTTGAGGATACACTGGTCTATGTATATCGTTATAATGAGGATAATCATGTGGACCTGGTACATATGGTCTTGGCGGGTGTCCTACGTATGGATTGTAATTGTGATAGTGTTCATGTTTGTTCAAAAGATAATGTTTCTTTTCATGGAATAAATGACCTATTTTATTTACCACGTGTTCATTAGGCGTGACGTGCAAATTAACGAAAGGCTTTATAACTTTGTCGCCGTAATCGTTTTTGGTCACTTGTACTGCTAGTAAGGGGTTCACCGAGATTAAACCTAAATTGAATCCCCCGGTATTCAAAGCCGGTCCATATGGATTTATTAAAGGATTCGAATTGTAGGGATTGATGGGATAGCCATTGGAAGGCTGGGGCAACCCAAAAGAGACACCAAACGTAGGCTGCACTTGTTTGTTGTTATTACCACCGCCATTAATGCCTCCGAATCCGGCATTACCGCCGCCATTGCCTCCGTATCCGGCCGATCCAAAGAGGCGCTGCAGTAATATTTCGATATTTAGTGTCGAATTTATTTAGTGTTAAATTGTAAGTGCCCTTTGTTTAGTTGTCCTTTTGTCTATAATATTTCAAATGAGTGAATATGTCATTGAAATATTATATTATGTTACCCCAGGTTTTGTAGCAGTGATGAATGATTAGGAATTATAATGGTGAGGATGGAACGGGTGAGCTTACAATTTTTATGATGTTACTAGTTTCTATATAATTTAAATGAGTTTTACTTACAGGTTCGATTTCTTTTGTAGCTTCTTTGTCCTTGTCTTCGTCGGCTTCACGTTTACTAACTTTTTTAGTTTCAGTTGCATTTGTTACGCTGTCATCAGATTCAGTTACGTTTTTATTTAAGTTGTCCAATTGCTCCTCAGTCAAAGCTACAATTTCACTGCCTTTGTTACGTGGATCGATGGGAAGATATAAATCGTCTCTACGGCCAATGATTTCTTGACTAGGACACTGATCGTAGCTAACACAGACACATTCGAGCCCCTGAGCTTTGGGTTCATGATAACTTTGCTGATATTGATCGCTTTGGCCGAAAGTAGCTGGTCCCTGGTTGTACAAGTTGCTGGACGATCCAACGTTCAATTCTTTTTTGTAGAAGTCAGTATTTTGAGCACCATAGGAGCTACCATATTTTTGATCGTCGAAACCATTGGGATTAGGCAATCCTTGGGACAGTAAATGGGAGCTTCCCTTGTTATTACCATATTGTGATCCATAAATCGTGTCGGAGTCATCAAAACCTGGTTTGTTGTTGAAAGGATAGTTTGATGACATAGGCTTAAATCCACCATTGAATTCTGCGCCTGAAGCAGAGAAGTCGCCGAAATCTTGTCCTTGGATGTTTTGTGACGCCAAGTTACCAACTGATCCTACAGGTACGGCAACAGGCTTGATTATAACCTTAGGATTTTTGTCTGCGTCTTCATGCACATAGTGATGATGTACGTGCTGTTGCACAACCGTTTCTGTTTTGGTGTTAGAGTGTGTGGGTGGTTTATTGTAACTGGGTTTTGAGTTCTCAAACGCATATGGTCCGTCGTTGCCAAATGTCGGTCGTCTCGTTACATAGTTAGTTTCTCCACCGTAAGATGCACTATTTTGGGCATATTGGTAGTTACCGCCTACGACTCCGTATTTGTCAGAGAAACCGGGCCTGTGAGGTCCGTAGTTCGGTCGTTTTGGTGGAGCCTTAGAATGGTGTGGGGGGTAGGGCATAGGCTTGGCAGGGCCATAGGCTCTCGGTGGGCCTCGTACGGGAATCGATGCAACTGGTTTTCCAATAGGCTTAATGTCTACTGGTTGTGCGTAAATAAGTTCTTCTGGTGAGTATCCGTAGGCTCTTTTTTCTTGGTTTTCACCATCCTCGCACTAAAAATATAACAAAGTTATAATTAGTTTAATAATATAATATTCTCCTTAAACAATGTGAACAAAGGGACAAGATTCTAAAAATTCAAGATTTTTACCTGCAATTTATATACTCGTAATACCAATTCAATTTATTTAAAACCATTCAAAATATAAACCATAACTTACTTGTACAAGACCCAATGTGCAGAGGCGATCCTTAATAAGGTTCCTGGCCTCGGCGTCGTCACCAGAATCTAAAGCCTCCTTAATCGTGGGATCGCTGTACACGTCGTCGAAGCCGTTCAAACTTCTACCCTGCTTGCTGCTCACCAATTCATCGACGATATCATCGAGTACCGTTCCATTAGTCTCGGAGACTTTTTCCTGTGTCTCAGATTCCTCCCCCTGCAATAGTTCCGGTGTCTTCTCATTGTCCTCGCTCTTTTTCTCCGTATCGTCGTTCCACGACCAGTCAGCCGTCGCGCTAGCTATCACTAGCAGCAGTATACTACACGTGAGCCACCGCATGATCTGCGAAAAAAGGTTGTATGTAAACAAATTAGAGTCCCACACGAGCGGTTTCGAAACTCATGGATAATCACTTTTACTTTCACGAACTCTGTTACGTAAGCGGTAAGTGTCTTTGTCGGAGCCGAGACTGTGCAGGGGAGCGTGAGTCCGCGACAGCACTCTCTTGTGTAATGACACTGAGTTACGTATAAAAGACACATCTCAATATTATACTGATGATATAAATTAATTGGCCTGACTTAAAATTCTTGAACAGCTTAGAAAATTGTATGCTATAGGCCTCAAATGTTTTGATATTAGATTATGCTTATTTTGAACATCTGAACAATAAAAAATATACTTAATCATATTATTATAATGTTAAAAATGAACATAAGCTTTGTTTTCTATTAGTTACTCATGTTATGGAGTATAGCAAATGGTGTCAATGTCACCAAAAACCGGCACAAGAGTTTTGCGATTTGCAATTCTTCGCGCGTTTCTTTCGGTGCGTCACCATTTCTCGCAACCTCTGATGTAACTTCCTACGTTATACTTTTTAATTATGCAATAGGTTACAGCATTTGGACTCAATAAACTTTATTTATATTTTTTTTATTGGACTGACACAGTTTGTAATTACATCAGTTGCGGTAAATTTAACTTCAGTCTCGAGTTTCATTGTTATCAGATTAAAGTGAAAGTTTATGTAGGAGTTTGTCCGCAAATACGTGAACTGTTCTAAAATGCATGTCTTGGAGTGGGCAATGCCTTGTCAACATTAAATGCATAGTATTGCAGTCTACAATATGCATTTTAAAAAACACTTTTTGGCATAATTTACAAACGAAAGAAATCTTAATTTTTGGTTAACACTTTTTAGTAAAATATTTGAATTTTTTATTTTATTTCATACTTTTGATTTTTATAAAATTTTAATATAGAATTATTAGGTTTAGTAACTTCCCGGAAAATATTAATTTTGAGCGCACTAAATCACTTTCTAAACACTTATTTGGCACTTACGGTATCGTAACACTGCCTTATTTGTCACTTTTGTCTAAACTTCGTTCACAAGCTTGTCTGAGCTGCGTTTGCGTCGGAATGGCTGCAACCTCTGCCGCCGCGACGCTTTATACTTCGACCAACGTAAAGATGCACGCGATACGATTTTGTAAGACGATCGTCTCGGCCCTCTACCACGATACCTCCGTCAATGCTAAATCGACAAAAAATCTTGGGGTTTTCCTCGACTTCGTCGCCTACTGCGAGAGTCATGGTACGAGTAGGGGTAACCATGAGGTCGCTCATTCATGAATTTCTTCCGAGTAGAGGTGAGGCAATGGGGTAGTCCTAAGGTCTGCTTGCGGACAATTTTAAAATGTTATTAATAGGAACGAGGATAGTTTACGTTGTTAACATTGACTTATTTTCTTTTGTAATGATAATAATATACTAATTATATACTATTACTTACGAACAGGTATAAACAACAGTTTTAATTATTGATCTAAGTACAGAAGTAGGCGGGAATAACAAAAATACTTTGAAGACAAGTTACAAGCAAACGTTTATGTCTTACCAAAAATTTTGATCTCTCCTAACTAGAAAATCTTTTTATCATGTCAAGGAAATCTTTGTACAATTTATATGCATAATGGAAGTAAATAAATATTAAGGGATTGATACCTTAACTGGGATTAAGGTGGGAATTGGGATACCTCGACATACTTTTTAACAAATTTTGAGCCGAAGTATGCTTCAAATCGATTAATTCGATCATAACGAAGCAATAAAAAATTATAAAGTTTACGACAAATTTCATAAAAACACTTTCCCAGTCATCGAATTTCAAGTTAATTAATTTATAACTAACTGCTGCTGGTTACAACCAATTCATCATTTATTCAGGCTAAATATTTAATTATATAATGTAATTATTAAGTGTTATTTGAATGCGCATTAGATGCGAGTTACGTGGATGCTATTGAAATCCCGCGGGAGTCTTGTACTTTGCCGTGACACAGTCCTACCTCGTCCGGGTCGTCTACAATATCTGTGATGTTTTTTTTCTAAATCCGTTCTTTTTTTGCAGCCTTTTTCATGTAAGTAAACAAACTTACCTACATTCAGGGAGAGAGTCTCTTTTTGAATCTATACTTTAATATTATTAAATTAATAATAATCAAGAGTTTGCTTGAATGCGCTAATCTCAGGAACTACGGGTTCGAATTGAAAAATCTTTTTGTCTTAAACAGTCCATTTATCGAGAAAGATTTAGGACTCTAATGTAATAAAACGCTACGACTAATTGAAGAGAAAAATAAGTGAAAATGTGGAAAAGCTTCGTGGATGACACTTAGCAAGTCGCGGGCAACAGCTAGTCGCAGGATAATCTTATATATAAAAATGGATTTCCAAATGTGTTAGTCGCGCTAAAACTCGAAAACGGCTGAACGGATTGGGCTGATTTTAGTCTTAAAATATTCGTAGAAGTCCAGGGAAGGTTTTAAAGTGACACGAAGTTCACCGGGACAGCTAGTGAACTGATAATTTTTTCTTTTAAGATAGTTTGTTGGTTAATTAATCGTTAGTTAACATTGAGTAACTGTGCTCGGTAAGGGCGAAGTATAAAGGTTAAAAGGACAGTGAAAGTGGTTTATTCCTTGCGGAGCGGATTGGTTCACGCGTTAGATAATGTTATGTCACAATGTACTATTGTATATGGAGCTGAGTTCATATACCTACTACGGAGCTAAATCGATGGTTGTACTAGTTATTGTTGTGAAGTCTATTCCCTACAGGCTACAGCAAACTCCCTCTCCACGTGCAGCAGCGCAGCAACAGCAGCGGTACATATGCAGTTATGGAGAGGGTTAATGGTGAGGAAGGCAGTTAACGACATTAACAGAAAGGAAGAGTAATCTGAATAGGTTGAATCTGGTATTGCTTAGTTTGGATATTATTTCAAACTTCATTTTTTTGCAGCTTCGCCCGCTTCATTTGTAAATAATTATTCCATAATATTTTAATCCTTTAGGGCATGGGTTCCCAAACTTATTTTGTCTACTGCCCACTATGAGAACAAATTAATTTTTAACGCCCCCCCAATTGTTTCTCCTACTTTCTTATCTCCATATCATATGCTATAGTCGATTTCAAACCATATCACTACCGACTTATTTGCATTCCCGAATTTTGTCCAATCCCGGAATTCCGGGATTTTTTTTTAACAAATGAAATTCTAAGAATTCGCCTCCAAAACTTACTAGCCAAAGATTAAACCTAATAATAGATGCATTTGAAATGAAATTACAAATCATCCCCCAAGCGTCTACACAACGCTCCCATTTTTCTGGGTCCCACACCGCCCTTCTGTAGACCTTCAGCGTCCACAAGGGGGTGTTATTGCCCACTTTGGGAAAGGCTGCTTTAGGGATACAATTTGAAAAAAAAATTATAATATTTAGGTTCTCTCGAATACTTTCTAACAAGTAGAGCAAAACAGTGTGAAGTTTGACATTCCTAATTCCAAGATGTAGGCACTAGGCGTGTGCATGTGCATTAATCTATCAGTCATTCTGCTTTATATTTGATCAGAGATCAACAAGAGACATTAAATTTTAATAATAATAATAATTTATTTATCATCAAAATTAATTACAGGACATTGCTCATAAAATAACATAATATCAGTTACAAAATGAAAAAAAAGCGTAGAAAACATCATTGAATGATGTATTTATTAATAGATAAAGATTTGAAGTTGCAGGCCCATGTTGGATGCGAGTAGCAGGAGATCGGTCATCTTGGCGTTCATTGACAGAGGCCTATGTCCAGCAGTGGACGACTATAGGCTGATATGATGATGATGATGATGTGAAGTATAACGACAGTATAGTCATTATGTCAGCTCACATTTCCCATAGAGTTTATTAGTTCAATGACTCAGTTCTATCACTCCACTTTTACTGCTAACTACGATTGTCATCAGATTGCACGTAATTTATCTAATTTACATAATAGGCTGTTGTGAATACAAGCGATAGACCGAAACTGTGTTCCATTTGAAAACATGGGCGGAAAAGCGAAGCGAAAAAATAATAAGCTGGAATGTTATAAAAAATATATATAGATTTTCGACTAATTTTGAATAGTTCTCCATGTGTATAGATTTAAACATTATATAATATGACATACTATGTCTCAGAATATTAAATTTCACTATCTTAATGGCCTATTTTGAAACAAATATAGTCATATGGAGCAGTGATATACTATATAATATTTACATAACAAAAGACTTCAACGCGCCTCGTAGCGTAGAGGTGCTACGTAATGATTTTATTTTTTGCTACAAAATTATAAGCTACATCTTATTAGCATGTTTTTGATATTTTGGACTGTTATATTACTTTTATTATGATGTCGATGGTATGCTCTTAATTAGTCATGGAGATCTGATTAAGGATAGATTGAGATAGCAAAATAACTTTTTCATTGTGTCACAAGGGCTCAGCAAAATACGTCTAACGAAAAGCACATATTCTAAGTGTATCATTGTTCAACCACCATAAATATTACGATCACTCTATATCATGTCATAATATACTGTCATATCATGCTATATTTAGAAGTTATGTAGGACAGATCCTATAAGTTTAGGCCGTTACGAAAAGAGTAATTTGATGCGCAAACACTTTTTAGTCAATGACGTCATTCGGTGTCAAGGTTCCCGAGGAGGATCTGGCGGGTTGCGCAACCCGGACCGCAGCCGGACCCGCGGCAACCCGCCCGCAACAGATTGCGCAACGGTTCACCGAACCATTTCTATTGCATTGTGTTGCAGTGTTATAAGTTGCATATTACTTTACGTATGTACGGTTGCTGACAGATCCGGTATACAACTTTTAGATCTTAGTACTATGATGATTGCTATGCTTTTAAATACTATGGTCTTTTAGCCGTGTTGTGGGAAAGGGGTATGAAGATTTTTGTATGGAGCCTGGCCGGCCTACTGTCCGCTAAATGTGTTTTTTCGCGTTCACGAATTTTTTTTTTCAAAAATGGATAGCTAACATCAATACAAACAAAAAATAATCTTGGACAAAACCGCGTAAGGTGTACATTTCGAAGATTGGAGCTGCCAAAGTTGCAATATCTTAAATTGGTAAAACTTTAGCAGCTCATATCTTCGAAATGTGACTCTTTACGTGGTTTTGTCCGAGATTATTTTTTGTTTGTATTGATGTTAGCTATCCATTTTTGAAAAAAATATTCGTGGACGCGAAAAAACACATTTAGCGAAAGTAGGTCGGCCAAAATCTTCATACCCCTTTTCTCGGTTTCTGCTTATGTTGACTGCCATGACTTATAAATTGAATTTCTTTATTTTTACCTACTAGCTCGTTTTAGAAGTGGGACAGCCATGCTTCGACACGAATGGGCCGGCTCGACCAGATAAATACCACGTTCTCACAGAAAACCGGCGTGAAACAGCGCTTGCGCTGTGTTTTGCCGAGTGAGTGAGTTTAGTATATATGGACGCTTTGCACCGGCAAAGCGTCCATATATATTATTATTATGAAAAGCTATGTGTTTTACAAATTACGCCTGAATTAGATAAGATTTAAATATCACTGCTGTCAGCATTGTCAAGCTCGTGGGATTTTTGTTTTCTCTCGCTAGTTACAATTGTTCTATTAAGCATTCTTCTAAATTGCGAAAGGAATTAGACTTTCATACAAAATATTTCCATGCGAACTAAATTTATCTTATATTTAAAGGCCGGTAATGCAACTGCAACTCTTCTGATGCTGCGTGTGTCCATGGGCGACGGTAGTTGCTTTCCATCAGGTGACCCGTTTGCTCGTTTGCCCCCTTAAAAAATATTTTTAGGAAAATTACATTAAGGATATATCATAGAAAAGTATAAAGGAGATGAGAAAAATAAACATAATTGTGATTTGTGGCACTGCTTAATAGACCTGCTGCTGAGTATAATACTGTCCTACTAACATTTAAATTGGGAAAATTATACGACGATAAGAAATTTTAACCCTTTATTACCTAATGTAACACAAACTCAAAAAAAATTAAAAGTATCCTATGTCCCTTCCCGGCACTCAAAGTATCCCCATGCCAAATTTCAACAAAATCGGTTTAGCGGTTTGGGCGTGAAGAGGTAACAGACAGACAGACGGACAGACAGACAGACACACTTTCGCATTTATAATTTTAGTATGGATAATGGATGTTAGTATGGAAGTATGGATTAGTATGGATATGGATAGGCCTTAGGGTTTCCAGCATAATCTTTATCCCCTCAGCTGTGGCAAACCCCGCTAAGGGGCGCACTTCAAAACTCCGCATCTGTGGCGCAACCCTTTCCGGGGCGCTGTGTTCAAGTGTGCAAACACATCGATAAAACTACTTTTGTCTTTGTTTATCATAGATATCTGTAGAGCAAGACAGCTAGCAAGCGTCGTTTGAGTTCTTGGTAGAGAAGGAATATTTATGTTTAGTTTTTAACTGAATACAAAAATATATTATGCTGCTAGATGACGCCCGCAACTCCGTTGCACCAAAATTCGTTTATCACCCGGGAACCGTACCTTTTTTCGGGATATAAATATCCTTTGTCCTTTCTCGGGACTCCAAGTATCCCCATGCCAAATTTCAGCAAAATCGGTTTAGCGGTTTGGGCGTGAAGAGGTAACAGATAGACAGACAGAAAGACAGTCAGACAGACACACTTTCGCATTCATAATTATTATTGTTAATCTTACATGTACTTGTTACCCACTCCCCTTATCTCAGGAAGATTTTTCTTATTTTGATATTTTGGTATAGACGTAATAATTTTTTTAAACACAATCTTTAAATTTTACAATTCCATTGAGATTAGTGAAGTAACTTTGTTTTATTTAGACTAATTTTTTTACTACAATATATTACAATATGATATTTTTGGAACTCCTCTCTTAAGCGGTGATATAATTTGCCTGGACCTCACTACCCCTTACCCTAACGTAGCTTACAGACGCCCCTAAAATATATCGAATGCATCATAATACCAAATACCATCGACATAATATCATAGTTTTCTAGTACATGGATGACGCAGCTGATGTTGTTACGTAAGGAAGTACCGCTAGATAGCGCCTCCGGCTATTTACATTTTTTGTGCGATTGTTGTGATGTTGTGATGAACCCGCCAGGTTGTTCAACCTGAAGCAAAAAAGCGGAACGAAGATTCAACTGTTGATTCGACTATTCTTAAGTACTACTTAATGATAGAGAGAAAAGCTACTACTATAATATTACCTATTGATAGAAATAACAAATAAATTAGAGATTTATAAATAGTACGAACGTCATTATCTTCATAGAGACAAGAAGCTGGCAGGCTAGCTATATATATAAAAGGCCAATGACCGAATTTTTATTTATTAGGCGACTGGACTTAATGTCTGAGTGAGTTGCACCAACTTACTATATAACTAAAACAAAATGTTAAACCAACTGTCAAATCTCCGGTTTAGTCATTAATAGATTGCAATATTTTAACAATTGAATGGAATGACGTCATATTAAACGAAAACCATAACCGCTCAATTTCAGCTGTTTTCAATGTTTAGTTCAATAATGTAAAATTATAACCTAATTCAGTTTTATCATATTTAAGCTAAAAAATGTATTTGTGATTGTGATGTAAAAATGTAGTTAATTTTAATTTATTATATTTTGAGCATTAACTGTTAACAAAACATCATGGTGCAACAAACGTTACTGTTAACACTTAGCTAAACTACACCGGGGGCCTATTATGAGCTCTTAAATCCATTCACTTTACGTCCTTATACTGACTGTATAAGGACGTAAAGTGAATGGATTTAAGAGCTCATAATAGGCCCCCTGTAGTGTAACTCAGCCCAAGTTTATATAATTTCAAGTTTCTTGTTTATTTTTACTATTTTTCTACTATTTATTTTTACTATTTTGATTTTCAGTGAATCAAGCTTTAGCCGATACAATTAATTTGAGTTTAGGGTGCGTGCTGCTCTTCGATGTCGGAGGTGGCATTTCAGAAGTTTGTCGAGGGGCTTGTAAGAGTTCTTTTGTTATGTAGCCGCTTGAAATAATCGAAATACCAATAACCCATTTTTTTAATTTCTAAGGTCATATTGAAGAGAATATGTGTATCTTCTACTGTGAGGATACACCAGGGGCTAGAGAAATGAAAAAAAAGTACTTGTAATATCTATAGCTGTCTCCCTTACCTCAAGCCTATACCGCAGAACGCGATAGAGACAACTGCAGAAAATCCAGAAAATCAACGATTCGTTGTCCCCTGATTCCTTCTCCAAAACTAAACCGATTTAAGTAGTTTTTTCATTAAAGATTAAAAAAAGGATTGAGCTGTGTTCCTATGTTTTGCTTTTTTTTGTATAATCTAGCCAAATCTGTTTTCTGGACGTTTGAACACAGCGGAAAATCTGGCCATTTTTTTGGGTTTTTGAACGTTCATATCTTATTTAATAATTAAATTATGAAAAAAAAAGAAAACATAGAAACATTGTATTAGTGGCCGTAGATATTCAGGAAAAAAATTATAACTCTACTAGCATTATCCAGGGAGGAAACAGGGGACAACGTTTGTATGGAAAAAAGGGCGGTGTGGACTCCTCTTAAAGTTGATATTTGAAAATGCAACGCCTCATCATGTTGCATTTTAAACTGATTATAAAGAAGTTTTAGTTTTAAAATTTAATATTATTTAATTAACGATAAAATGTATAAATTTAAAATTAAGCCCCGTAAAGTCTCACTCTAATACCAATAGAAGCGAAGAAACAGAGGGGAATGTTGAAAAAACCGGGAAAATTATTTGAAGCCGCTTTTCTCGCGAACTACTGGATGTATTTCTAAGTTATTTGGCACAGACGTAGAGTAGACCAAGTGGAGGGGCATAGGCTATTTTTGTGGAAAATGTACGGTTTATGTAAAATTATTATTATAAGCCGCGCGTAACGTCTAGTGTACACAGTATTCAGTAATAAGTAATTTGATCCAATCTTTTGTAAGGACCCATTTTCACGGAGTACTGCCAAAGCTGGTGGATACTCCAAGTCAGTCCTGCTAAAGCTGGTGGATACTCCAAGTCAGTACTGCCAAAGCTGGTGGATACTCCAAGTCAGTACTGCCAAAGCTGGAGGATACTCGAAGTCATTGGAGCGCATTAGTCAATTAATGTGGCAACCTGTCTGGGGTTTTCCGAACTCGATCGGTTGCGGCCCATGCTAAGGCCGTACGAGCCGTATTTGATTAACAGCGGAAGGAATGGAGTCGAGATGATTTTTCTTTATAATTTTTCGTAGCTACTTTTGTGTGTGTAATGTATATAGACAAGTCACACATTAGGTAACTCGTTGCTGGAATAACCTTATAGCAAAGGTAGCTGATGCTTACAGCCTTACTGGTACACTCTTTAGGCACGGCAGTCTCGAAACAGACTATTGCAATACATGTTTGATTGTTTGTGTAAATCTTCATGTGTTTCAATTGTCTATCTTAAGAATGTCGTATATCAAGTGAGCAAGGGCGGTGAATTTAAGTTTTAACACATAGTTTTCACTAGAGAATCGAAAGTAAGTCAGAAATGTGCCACGGGTCTCATTGAATATGATTTTAAGCTGGCTTCTCACGGTGCGTAATAGGTATGACGAATTTTTTTTTCTTGTTGGTAAGTGAAGGACCATTCAAAAATAGGAATATCGGTGAAAAAATGACTTTGATAGCTTAAAAACTCTCCAAGATATCCATACAAAATGTTACCTAACTGTGACGTCACGCTTATGTAGTTTGTTCGATAGCTATGTTAATGAAAGTGGTTTCATAAGAATTTTATTTATAAATTGCATAACTTATCGAATGGTATACAAAAATTTAGGCATTTTATAAAAAAAAAAAACTACATGACTATCCAACTTTGAAGGCTCATAACAAAAAATACATAAGTTGTGAAGCTGAAATTTTGGATATACTTATATTTTATCGCTCTGACTTCATTTTATTTAAAAAATCAGCTAATCTTTGACATTGTCGTCATCCCTATTACACAAAAATAATAAATCTGTATAAATAAGATTTTTCTTGCCACGACAACACGTTATATAATTTGTAGTGTAGAACTTTTCTTCAATAATAGTTAGTAAGAAAAAAATATATCACGATGCGACTCTGCACCGTTCTCTCGGCGATTACATTACCGACCTACTTTCTGACTATTGTGCACGAAACGCGTCGGGCTTCCCTGTGCTCCTACAAGGTCTAGTTGGTACCCCGGGACGTGGGTTTTTCACGATTTAAATTAATTGGTTAATAATGTAGGTACCGAATTCAGTTATTGATTCGATATTTTATATTTTATTAATATGTAATAACATGCTCCTTTTTTTTAAGTTGGCAAAAATGTAAAACACGTTCCTTATAACAGTTGATTTAATAAGATTTTTAATTTACCGATTTGTGTAATAATATAGAGTAGCTTTTTCAAGTTTTCTTACGAGACTGAGAACTTTTAAGAAATGGAGATACAAAAGTCCTTGAGGCAAAAGTTAACTCAGTAGAATATAGACAGTATCTAAAATTTTTAAATATTTTTGGAACAAATGAAAATATTCTGAAACCCTCAGGCTACTAAAAATATTTAAGTAATGCCGGTTTTTAATCAAGACATCTATCGGAAGTTTCGTGAAGTTTCTGAAAAACTAGTAACTGTTCTTGATGCCATTCGGAGCCTCATACTGCATACACCACGAAACTCATGTTGTTGCTACAAGATGGCGCTATTTCATATTGCGTAGCATTTCGTAGGCCGTAGGCCGTAGCAGCGCGCATCGTCGTCCGCAGGCTACAGGGATACTACGTACCTATCAGACGAACATCTCCCATACAAAAAAATTCATTTGCAAGATTAGAATATGACATTTGGTTTTTTTTTAATTTCTGTGGCAAGGAGGCTAAGAATTAGCCATACGTACAGCTTGGCAAAAAAGAGCGGGCTTTAATTCCTTTTTTTTTTAGATACTTCATACTAGCATGTACCCGCGGCTTCGCCCGCGTTGAAACGATTTAAAAACATTATAATATTTTATATAATAAGGAAATAGGAAAATGAATTAAACACAATTCTTATTTTTTAATTATTTTTTCTTATATTTTTCATGTTCAATTCAATTTAATTTATTTATTTTCTCTAAAAGTTGTAAATACAGTAGGTGGTGATGAGGATCTTATGGTCTAACACTTTTAGCTAAGTATATATATACAGTGTGTAACAAAAATAAGTGATAATACTTTAGGGTGTGTACATGTTCCTTGTGAAGAGTTCACTGTGAAAGTAGCAGTGCTGAAAGACGAAAAAATTTATAATATACATATATATATATATATATATATATATATATATATATATATATATATATATATATATATATATATATATATATATATTAAGTATGTATATAAGTATATATTATATTATATAAAATAGCATGCAAACTAAATTGTCTAAAATTAACATTTAATATTATTAGAAGTCAACATCATAGTCAAATCTTGTATCTTTAAACGAGCAATTCTTGTATATAAATATATAATTGGAATCTCGGAATCGGCTCCAACGATTTTAATGAAATTTAGTATATAGGGGGTTTCGGGGGCGATAAATCGATCTAGCTAGGAATCATTTCTAGAAAATGTCATTTTCATCGGATACCGAGCAAAGCTCGGTCAAACAGCTAGTTGATATTTAAAATAACAAATTGGTAACTACTATGATGAATAATAATTACTAGCAATTTGACCGAGCTTTGCTCGGTATTCAATAAAACACAATAAAATGACATTTTCTAAAAATGATTTCTAGCTAGATTGATTTAATCTAAGAAAACAAAATCTTTGGAGCCGATTCCGAGATTCCAATTATATATATACAAGAATTGCTCGTTTAAAGATATATGATTATATTGTAGATGTACAATTCGCAATCGTCAGTACAATTATTGCATTAAAATTATCATGTTACATAGAGAAGAAAACATAATTATCAAGTTCATAGTATTAAAAAAAATTAGAATAAAGGTATGTCATATTAGTAGTAATGATTAAATTATAATAATATTATAAAAGAAAAGTATATACTTAATATAGAAATTAGTGAAACTTAACACATTGATACAATTACAAACATATATCATTTTTTGCATCGAATAATTCCTTTACCGAGTAGAAGTTTTTTTTACTTTAACCATTTCAATATTTCCTTTTTAAAGTTATTGTACGGCAGGTTTTTAATATTATTAGGAATAGCATTGTTAGCTTTGAAACATAGCATTATTATTGTTTTGGTAGATTGCATATTTTGGAATGACGTTGAGTACTAATCTCTCATATCAGGATTTCTTTTGTTTCTGGGTATGTCACACGCTTTTTTGAAACTCTTATAATTTATTTTTGCGTAATTAACTAATTTGTATATGGTCATACTCGGTAAAGTCATTATACTTAGTTTTTGTAACAGTGGTTTACATGACTTGTAAGGTGGCTTGCCACACATCGCACGCACATTTTTTTGTGCAATGAATGCCTTGTCTACGTCCGTCGAGTTGCCCCAGAGTATTATCATATCGTATTCGGAGCAATTTATTATGAAGGTAAATATTAAATAATAATATCTATGGATGCTTCACACCACGTCAGTCTGGCCCCAGACAACGGAAATATATTTAATAATTTTATACTATACATATATTTAAGATTTTTATTATATCATACACATATTTAAAACACACCCAGACCTGGGAACATTGAAAACTTTTTGTTCCGTCGGCGGGATTCGAACCCGCGACCACCGGCTTGAGCTACCAACGCGCTCACCACTGAGCCACAGAGGTCGACAAGGTGTGAGACATCTGTGCCTTTTAAAATAATGTTTATAATATTGCACCAATAAAACAGTCCTAAACGAATTGTGAAGCCCAGAACTTTTCTTAAATACTAGTTAGTAAGAAAAAAATATATCACGATGCGACTCTGCACCGTTCTCTCGGCGATTACATTACCGACCTACTTTCTGACTATTGTGCACGAAACGCGTCGGGCTTCCCTGTGCTCCTACAAGGTCTAGTTGGTACCCCGGGACGTGGGTTTTTCACGATTTAAATTAATTGGTTAATAATGTAGGTACCGAATTCAGTTATTGATTCGATATTTTATATTTTATTAATATGTAATAGCATGCCCCCTTTTTTTTACATACATAAAAATATACAAAAGTCCTTGAGACAAAAGTTAACTCAGTAGAATATAGACAGTATCTAAAATGTTTAAATATTTTTGGAACAAATGAAAATATTCTGAAACCCTCAGGCTACAAAAAATATTTAAGTAATGCCGGTTTTTAATCAAGACATCTATCGGAAGTTTCGTGAAGTTTCTGAAAAACTAGTAACTGTTCTTGATGCCATTCGCAGCGTCATACTGCATACACCACGAATTTCATGTTGTTGCTACAAGATGGCGCTATTTCATATTGCGTAGCATTTCGTAGGCCGTAGGCCGTAACCTCAGCCCGCATCGTCGTTCGTAGGCTGAATGCACAGACTACTTAGGGATACTACGTATGCTGAATGGCTCAGATTTATTTGGTTTTTCTTTTCAGTATTTTTATAGAATAATTAGTCATAGTAAATAGTAAAATCATTACACTTTTGGCTATTTCTGGTCTTTATCTCTTTATCTATGGTCTGGTGCTACCGAATAAAGATATAGTACGGAAGATTTTGAAAAAAATAATGTGCAAGTAAATTCAATTATGAGCACTTCATCTTTCACCTTAATTTCAGGAAGTAATAAAAGTTTTCCTGTTGGTTCCTAACTTCCTACACAAAATTGTTGAAATATAAAAAACAAATTATAATAATCGTTATAGTGAAGTCGCTACGAGTGCTATTTTAAATTTAAAAGCGCTTTTTGTTTAGTAGCTGGGTACCCAAATTATACCTACTCACCTTCTCCTCGACTGTCCTGCTCTACTACAGAACAGGAACAGGCACCTTGGTCGCCACGAATACTTATCCACAGAGGAAATTCGTGGCACCAACCCTAATGATACTCTAGTGCGAAGGAGTCATAATAGATCTTATTTTCCTGTTCTGACGTCAGACCTACATCGACCTGCCTTCTAAAAAAAACCCCGAATTATCTATATATATTTTTAATTATTAATACCTGAGCCGAAAACTTTGTATCCCTTTTTACGAAAAAAGGGGAAACGTAGGTGAAGGAAATTTTGCACAGTTAAAGTTTATATGGTAAAGGAGTGCATCGAGCTAACATTATTCTGAAATTATGATTTTATCATACATTTTTTTAACAAATAAAACATTACACACACTGCAACACACACACTAGGAAAAATGACAGATTTTTGAGTGACAAGCCTATACATACGAATTATACTCTTTTATTTATGGTTGAAGTCTGTTGACAACAAGGTGACAAATTGAAAATGGATTATAGTTTTTTTATTGAATCTTTGATGCTATTAGACAATGCTTACACGGCCAGTCTGAGATCAGCTGAGTCCCAGAGACAAGAGTTGAAAAAATATGATGAAGTCAATATTTTTCGTCGTCGTTATAGTCGTTGAAACTAAGGTCGAATTTCGACCATTGGCCGATCTCTAGTATATTATAAAGTGACGAAACTTTTCCTGCAGGTTAACGTATGATTTAATTAATTCAAACTATGGTGACGTACATTATATATTATACTTCCTACCATATACTTAATATATACTGTAGCATTATAGGTTTATGCTCCCTACGATCAATCAATTTGAGGTTTCAAATTATTTTCAAAGTTCAAAGTGGTGCCTGTTAAAAAGTACGACTGTAGTAGCTATGAAACAATAATTTAGCTTACATAATATCTACTAATCCATACTTAATATTATAAATGCGAAAGTGTCCGTCTGTCTGTTACCTCTTCACGCCTAAGCCACTGGACCAATTTTGCAGAAATTTGGTATGGAGATACTTTGATTCCCGGATTGGCTGGGTAAATTTTTATCCCGGAAAAAATGTACGGTTCCTGCGCGATAATTGACAAACGTTGCAGGTGTTATCTAGTAGACTATAAGTGCCTTATCACACTGGCGATTAGCGAGCGATTTGAAAGTGACGCGACTGCGCAGCGCACACACCGCGATTGCGCGGCGTGCACGTCGCGACAGCAGCGTCGTCGCGGCGTGGCGTGGACGCCATTTTGTACACTCGTCTACACAGATTATTATTATATATAGTAGACTCGTCTAGGGAGTGACGTCAGAATCCATTTTGCTGCTGAGTGTCCAAAACGCCGAAGGCAAGCTGCGTGCACGCCGCGCAATCGCGGTCGCTTTCAAATCGCTCGCTAATCGCCAGTGTGATAAGGCCTTAATATTTTTAATTAATAATATTTTTTAAGGATAATATTGTGTGATAGCTTTTTTTCAACTCATCATTTATTTCTTGTCTTATACTCATTTCAATATGTTTAGCATAAACATTTTCCTCAATTCTCAAACAAATGGAATCATTAATTTTCGTTCCAACCTTCTATGTTAACACATAACAAGGTTGTAATAACTTCCGTTTCGCGATTATCTCCTTGAAAACGTTTAATTAACTGTTAATAAAGCGATTATGATTTGGTCCGACGCCTTTGTAGTGTAAATGTAGCTGATGATTATTATTTTTAGGGTTCCGTACTCAAAGGGTAAAAACGGGACCCTATTACTGAGACTTCGATGTCTGTCCATCTGTCTGTATCTCAAAAACCGCTATAGCTAAACTTCTGAAAATTTTGCAATTGTATATTTCTGTTGCGGCCGCTATACAACAATTACTTACTAAAAACGAAATAAAATTAATATTTAAGTGGGACTCCCATACAAGAAACGTGATTTTTTTGGCATTTTTTGCTCGTAATCAATAATGGCAATAGATAGGCACTTGAAATTTTCACAAAATCCATAATTATATTTGTAAGTATTTTAATAATTATAATAATCTATTATGAAATTAAAATAAAATAAATATTCAAGGGGGCTCCCATACAAAAAACACAATTTTTCCCTACTTAGTACGGAAGTCGGAACCCATCGTGCGCGAGCGAGTCTGACTCGCACTTGGACGATTTTTTCTATAATATACTTAAATAGATTTTAAAACTATACTAAATGCCGCAATCAGATACGAAAATTAATTACTAAACTGTACACTTTCATTTGCAACTAGATATTTGCGAAAACTTTAATAACTCGATCGTGGGAATAGCAGACACAATTTTCAATTGTTATGCGGCAGCCGGCTGCCGCTTGGGGATTGATGGGTTAAAATGGATTATAGTTACAAACTAGTTAAGTTAATAATTTATAATAATAGCTGTAAGTTTTCCGACGAAATAAAAAAAAATTAAATGAAGATCTTTACAGAAACCCCTTATCAGTTAAGTGATTAATATTCGTTAATACTACTATGTTGGCAAAACCAATTTTGAGCAGGCAAAACTAGCCTTCTTATTGTAGTGATATACATAATAGGTACTATATAATATGCTAAATGCCAGGAAATACAATCGAATAATTGTTTATTAGAGTACAGTTTTCATTAAAACGGTATCATTCAATTAGCAATAAAACCATTTTCCTCATATCGGAAATAAACCTACAGAATACAGATGTTTTGGCGATGTGAATGCGATCATAGTATCATGTGCGTGTGGGTACAAAACAACTGTCAATATATTATTACTGCAGTGTTTTCGCGCTAGACAAAAGCACCAGCACAGACAGTAAACAAAAAGTTGTTTGACGTTTGACAACGTCTCTGTCAATATTCTGATAAGATACGAGTACGTATAATATTGACAGAAACGTTCCAACGTTTCAACCTCCAACATGTTGTACTACGATACAACATTTTGGTCGGATTTTTGGCCATCTGCTACGACCTTTGCGTTAAGAGGGCGACTAACCCCAAAAATCAAACATCGTCCTTCTCTCTTTACACCCACGCCCGTCTTTCATATGCCAGGTGAAAAAGAACGACGCGGATTCATCGCCAAATTAGTTTTTTCTCAATAACTCGAAAATATACAACATTTTAAAAATCTGCTAGGTCGATCTCTCAATGATAGAATTTTATACAATGTGTTAAAATATTACCTTAGTTTAATGCACGGTTATGGCAATATATGAAAAATTCGAGAAAATTAGATACATATTTGTGATTTTTTTCTATCGAGAAAATTTTAAGATATCGTGTTTTTGCTCAGATCGAATTCTTGGAAATATAATAAGTATAAAAATGAATTATAAAATCAACACTTTAGGGTTAGTCGCCCCCTTAAACTATAATAAAATTTTATTATATTTTACGAATATTCATGATGGTGTCTATCAAGTAACAACCTTCACTAATATTATAAATACGAAAGTGTGTCTGTCCTCTGTCTGTCTGTATGTTATAACAATATCTAATTTAAACGACTGTATCCATTTTGGGTGAAATTTGTTATGGAGATACTTCAAGGGGCGAGAGGGGACCTAGAAGTTTTAGTTGCGAAAAATATTCCATTTCCGCGAAATAGACGAGTTTCGGTGCACCGCGACATTAAAATCAATTGTATGTAAATAACGACAGAGCCGCTATTTAAATAATTCGTTACAGTCTACAGACAATCGCTTGTGATCACGTAGTGTAGCGGCCAAACCGCTCGTTCGCGCGGACGAATATAAATCGACCCTAATGACATTCACAATTTAAAGTTGGCCAACTAAATCGCATAGTATACCAATTACTCCAGTTAATATACACATTTGGAAATGCAAATGAACCGAGAAAGCCAAATTTTGGATATTAACTTCGGGGGGATGGCTAGAAAAGCTTAAGTTCAAATTGTCGACCAAGATAACCTTGTGGGTTTTCCGCCATCACGAAAAAAGGGTTAAATTTCAGTTTTTTCATCATAGCTCGGTTCCCCGTCGAGATCCAAAAAAAAATAAAACGTATTTCGACGGGTGACTGCTGCGGCTGCGCCGCTGCGGTGACTCTTATATATAGAGGTCGCGAACAGGGCAATCACCCGGGGCCTCACTCTTGCAGGGGCCTCGCGTCGCGCAGCATAAAGGAGTGAGCACACCCTTCTCAGTGTGCTGGGGCTCAGCGTGCCAGGGCTCATCGCAAAAATGTGACACAGTGCGCGTATCGCACACTGTGTCGGGGCGCAGCGGATTTCCGCTTCCATACAAATTGTATGGAGGCGGATTTATGTGATGAGCTCCGGCACGGCCCGTCTCAGTGTGCTCACTCCTTTAGTGGCATTTTATTTGAATTTTTGGCGGTGAGGTCCCGGTGTCGGCGACGGTGGACGGACGGCCACCGTCGCCGACATGACTGGCCTCGCAATGGGTAAGGCTGCCACTGCAAATAATTTCGAGAACAATCATGATCGTGTGTCGTGATAATTAGTAGAATTCAATTCTTATTATTCATATCTAATTAGTTATTTGCATCCGCTTATGAAACAGGTTGTATTGAAATGTGAGATCGCGTATAATTAAATAATAAATGGTCCATTTCTTCGACTCGGTGTTTGAAGTCAAGGTGAAGGCTGAACTTCCTGTACAGAACTCGTACTGCAGACGCGAGATTATCATTATAATATGAGACTGCTGAAACGTAGACGTACCATAAGTTAGGACATCTTATTTTATAATAATATTATAACTTGCGTGATATGCGTGTTCTATTGCGCTACTATTGTGTACAGCTACATTTTTGTTTACGTTGATACTATAAAACATTTTTTAAAAATATTTTTAGAAGTGATAACTTTTTAACAGCATAGTGCATATTATGATTGGGATAGGAATATTGTCAGGACACGTGAATCAGGTCACGTGTCCTGACAATATTCCTATCCCAAGATTCATAAGGAGAAGTGAAAAACCTCAGGGGCAGCGTAGGAGAGGAAGTAATAGGCCTTCCTATCATTCTATCGCACAGCGATGTGTGGCTGCTTCTCTTTCTTTTCTTATTTCTGTCTTTTTTTTCTTTTATTCCTGCTGCTATAAAATTGCAGCACCATTTTTACTTTATATTGTTTTATTTCTTATATATAATATTTATTTTAATCCAGTTTAGTGCCTTTTTTTTCTTTTCCTCTTTCTTCTTTTCCACCTTTATTATTATTATTATTTTTGGACTAACCTGGGGCCATTTTCCTTCGCTATTGCTCTATATACCCCCTCAGAGTACTCCATGAATAATCTTCTCGTTTTATCAATATCTAGAATCAGTCTAATGTTTTCTTGACTTATTTCTAGCCCAAGTCTTTGTTCACAGTCAAATCGTTTCTTGGCAAATCGTTGACATTCTGTAAGTATGATATAATATGGATTATTGTTTGTGGCGTTTCTCCGTCGCAAGAGCAAAAAGGGTTATCTGTTATTTTGAATCGATGAAGATAACTCTTTACACCGCCATGGCCTGTATCCTGTATATATTTGAGTTCTTATGTTGGAAGTAGCTTCTGACCGTAGGATCTTATATGCTCTAGTGAGAGTCTTATTTCTGTCAGCACTCCTGAATGTAACCCGTTGTTTGTCTCTCTATGCATATTATATTTTTAACATGGAATTACAAGAAATAGGTCGTACGGTGGGGTCGTACATTTATTACGGGTACAAAATATGCTTAATTCGACTTCCTTACAAGTATACGTCATTTCAAGCTGGAGAACTATTCTGGGTCGAGTGGTACGAGAGACATGCGCGGGAGTTGTCCTCAGTTGTCACTTTTTCGCTATCATATTTGTATCGAAACCAATGTCATGGTCAGAATTTAGAATCATGTTTGTTAAAAATGCTGTCGATATACAGGGTGTAACAAAACTAAGTGATAACACTTTAGGATGTGTAAGTATTCTTTGTAGAGAGTTCACTGTGAAAGTAGCAGTACCGAAACACCAATTTGAGTTTTCACTTTTGTATAGGCAAATTCTGCAGCGTCACGAGTTTCTCCATACAAAAGTAAAAAAAAAATTGGTTTCTCAGCGCTGCTACTTTCACAGTGAACTCTCTATAAGGAACACTTACACATCATTAAGTATTATCACTCAGTTTTGTTACACACTGTATGTGAAAACGACGGTCCCTTTTTAGGTAGACTTCCACCAAAGGCAACGCGACGCTTCGGCAGAGTGCTGCGTTCCCTCGGCGCCGGGTTGACTAAGCCGGGGTGGTTCCCATCCTCAACTGGAGCTCTTTCAATCTAATACAATATCAATCAATTATCCGTTCAGAATAATAGGAATTTATGAAAAAGCTACACCTATTAAGTTCATATTTTAAACTTAAGCTGTTCTGTCTACCATCGATTAAATTGATTCCTAGGCAGTTGACGAACCTATAGACTAGGACCGATACCTTCAAAAATAATGAAAAATGAAAAAAAATTACAGTGGCATGAAACCCATTAGAAAATGAGGAGGATATTATAAAAATTAAAGGAAAAAATAATTTACGGGCGATCTGAGTTTGGGAAAAGTGTGGGGGGAGGTTTTAAGGGGGAAAAACGGTTTATCTTGATTTCTGGCAAAACTAATGTTCCTATGAAAAAAGTCAAATGGCAAAATTGTAGGGAAGAAAATTAAAAAACCCCCATTTCACCCTCTTCGGGGTTAAATTTCCAAAATTCCGTCCTTAGAGGGTTTCTACTTAATAAAACAACCCTCCTCACCAAATTTTGTGGCTGTAATTTTAACAGTTTTTGCTCTGCGATGATGAATCATGCAGTCAGTCAGGACATGTTATTTTATAAGTATAGATCGACATTTATATTTATATGTAATGAGATTTTCTATGACAGAAATGTAACAGGAATTAAATAAATCACGTATGTAAAATATTGAATTATTAGTTTGAGTTTAATAATAATTTATACACAAATAGCTCAAACTAAGTGCCCTATTGAGTAGGTGTATAATAAACACGATGTCTTTCATAATTTTAAACGTGACATTGTTAAGTTTCAGCTGTTTGTTGAATTGAATATTTCGGAAAAATAGGAAAAGTTTCAGTGTTCTTCGTTAGACAAAATTATAAAATGTTTCGCCGTTTTTTTTTTTTAAACTTCTTTTGTAACTACGTTGCAAACATTTACTTAAATATCTCAACACTCTTCAATAAGGATGATAATGACATTCATGAATAATAATTAATTGAAAATAAAACATGTTTGTATGACTTTTAATCAGTAGCACGTTTTCTCAAATTATATGATTTATTTCACTTAGCTTGTTTTTTTTAAAAGGTCACAAATTTTTAAGTTTTGTGTTATTTCCTATTAATTTCTCATTTTTTTCATGCATACTCGTATGTATCTTAGACCTACTGATATAATCAAAATACTGGTCCCTCAAACAAATGGCGAATAATAATAGAAAAGGACAAGTTTAGGATTTAAGAACCATCACGTCGCTTTGCATTGCTTGAAGGAGCATCCATAGTTCCTTTTTAATACGCGAGCGAAAAACTTTGAATCCCTTTTGACGAAAAATGGGGAAACGTAGACGTGGTGAAAGAGTGCATCGAGCTAATATTATTTTGAAATTATGCTTTTATTATACATTTTATTAACAAATAAAACATCACACACACTACAATGTGCACACTACCATCTTTTTGAATGACAAGCCTATACAGTATACATACTAATTATATTTTTTTGTTTATGGTTGAAGTCTGTTTGCAAATTAAAAATGAATTGTTGTTTTTTTATTAAATCTGAAATAGTCAGTACTTTAAATGGGGAGCAAAAAGAAGAAGATAATTCGTGATAAGGCCGCACAAATCACTAGACCCTTCCGTTCGTTTCCAACGCTCCTGAGTGTTCCCTAAGCTCTGAGAGTTTGCGACCCTTATTCTGTGGGTATTAAGCTCCTGTCAGAGGTAAAATTTGAACATAAAGGCTGAATTTCGACCATTGCATTGGGCGATCTCTAGTAATATTAATTATTTAAAAGAAAATACATTTCCTTAAGTTTTTAATTTGCTCAACAAACCGGCATTTAATATCACGACATTTTACTCGCTAATTTTCGTGACTTCTTCAAGGACAGCCGCATTTGAATTTTTATATGTCAAATTAGATCTATTTAAAAAATATCGATATGAATTAATTAAGATATCTATAAAAAGAGAGCAGCTCATATCGGGAGCATCATTCGATTTAGTCCGGCAGACGTGGTCCTCGGTTGCACCGTTCCAAAGCCTTTATCAAGATGAAGGCATTGTTGGTGCTAAGTGCGGTAATAGCGGTTGTTCTAAGTGCTCCTCCAGTCGATAAGAGATACGTTCGTCCTGGACAGTACGTGCCATGGCAATCGAACAAATACTATAACTCTTACAATCCTGGCAGAAATGTATACTCATCGTCCCGTTGGTACCAGTCAACGATCAGGCCGCTCAAATATGAAGCTTCTACACTTTCACCATGGCAGGGTAAAGCTAAATTTTCATTCGGTAGCGCAGTCGCCTCAACCCCAGCGGCGGCCGTTCAACCCGAGGTTGAACAGAAGACTATCATTGTGGAGTCTACACCGGTAGTACCAAAAGTACCAGCTGGATTTGGAGCTTTTCACTTTGGAAAGAAGTCCACACCGATTGTCGTAACAAAAGAAGAAATCAAACCCACTGAAACAATTACGCCAGAAATCAAAATTACTAAGACCATCGTTGAAAGCAGCAGCGGTACCGAGGCAAGTCTCAAATCAATCTCAAGTGAATCTTCTCCAGTTCTAGAAGAAGTCAAGCCAGCCGTTATCGAAACTGTATCAGTTCAAAGCCTACCCGAAACTAAACTAAGCACAGGATCGCTACTGAAAGATTCTGAACAATCTCAGTTAATTATTTCGTCCGAAATAAAGTCTGAGGAAAGTTTGAAGAAAATAGAAGTTCAAGAATCCAGTGAAAAATTGAATAAAACATCATATGTCATCGAAACATCAATCATCACTGAGAAACCTCTTATTGAAGCTAAACCAATACTGGTAGATGAACCTAAACCGATTGTTGAAACTCAGTCTATTTCTGAAATCAAAAGTGAAATAATTACACCTGTTGTCACCAAGAAGAAACATGGGTTCTCATTTTCGTATAATCCAAGCTCAAATGTCTTTAACAGAAATACAATCCAATTAAACCCACCGGCTCAACTATCTGTAGCGACTGTCTCCGAAAACAAACCACAGCCTATTGTTATTCAAGCCATACAACCGACAGAAGAGTTAAAAGCTACTCTGCAGCCCGTAATTGTTGACTCAGAAAAAGCTACCGATGCACCTGCCCCTTTAGCCACTGAAACTCTACAATCAACGACTGAAGCTCTTGCCTTTACTAATGAGTATGTTGTTCCTACACTTGATATTAGCCAACCCATCATCCAATATCAGCAATCAGGGCCTACTGAAGTATATGCAGTTAACCTGAATGTACCTTCCGAGGAAAATAAGCCAGCAACTTTAGAAGATGTTCCATCAACTATCGAATATGCTGTCCCTACACTTGACATTAGCCAACCCATCATCCAATATGGGTATTCTGTGCCGTCCGAGGTTCCTGAAGAAAATAAGCCGGCAATTTTAGAAGATGTACCATCAACTAATGAGTATGTTGTTCCTACAGCTGATATTAGTCAGCCAATTATCCAGTATGCATCATCTTCCGAGGAGAATGCACAGACTACTATCGAAGCTACTCAAGCTACTACTGAGTCTAGTCCTGTCACATCCGACTATGCAAGTGAGTATTCTCCAATTAATTCAGAATCCATTGTGGAAACGATTGATGCTCTATTATATAATCAGGGAGCCACTATTAAAGAAAACCAAGTAACTAATGAATATTTATCCACCGAATCTGATGCATCTACAACGGAAAATACACTTGTCACAACTGAATCAGTAATCAATTTGGAAAATGATTTTGAACCGGCGTTAACTACTGTTCAGGCGCAACTTGCGAATGTTGAGCCTGTAGCTATTGAGTCGTCCGCACCTTTGGTGTCTGAACCTTTAACTTTAGCTATTCAATCCGACTCAGCTATTTCTTCTGAAAGCTCCTACAGTACCACCCCAGCAATTGTTAAGAAAAAGCTTGGATTTTCATTCTCTTTTAGCCCGAGCGGATATGTTTATAACAAAGAGGCATCATTAGCTTATAAGCCTAACAGTGAGGTTGCTGAACCTGAAATAAAGATCACTCCAGCAGTCACCACATTGACACCGAGTACTGCTCAATACTTACAGCCTGTGGTTTCTACTGTGATTCCCGCTGCAAATATTTGGAGTAATTCTTACAACGCAAAGAAAAATAGTTACTCTTTCTCTTACAATCCCAGTTTCAGCTATTTTAATAAGCAACCATTTTATCAGCCACAAGTAGCAGTACCTTCACCTTCTCCTGTAGCCATTTTGCCAGTCCCTTCAACCAGTTCCATCGTGTCTAGTCCTGCTGCCATTCAATCTTCTTCATCTTACGTTGAAATTTCACCACTTGCCATTGAATCTGTCCCAGCTGCGCCAGAACCAGCAGAGTCCACTGAAGCTCTCCTTGAAAATTTATCTGAGGATGCCCGGACTTCCACCACTGAATCATCTCTATCCGAAACAACAACTCTTAGTATCGAGTATGGTACTATTGAATCAGAAGAAAAACTTCCAATCGTTCTTGAACTTGCATCCACTACTGCAGAGTCTGATTTAGCAACCCAATCACCAATTGTTGAATCGTCAAATTATGTTGCTGTCGAATCTCTTTCTTTAAAAGATGATGTTGCAGGTGCACCATCAAAAGCTCCTCAAGTTCTCCCAGTAGCAAATGTCTGGTCTAATACTAACAATATTAAGAAAAATTCTTACTCGTTCTCATCCCTCCCAAGTTTCAATTTCTTTAACAAGCCAGCTTACCAGCCACAGATAGCTCCAATCGCTCCAATTTTACCCATTGCAACTGAATCTGCCTCACCTGAACCAGAACTTTTGGAATCGACTACAGCCTTTAATGAAATTGCAACTGATGACGCTGAATTAAAACTTTCAACTACTGAATCATTCTCGGATGAAAGCACCACCCTTGTCATTGAGTCCGGTGAAAGTTTTTCAACGACTCAAACAGCACCCGCTAGCGTTGAGTCGGTTGCAGCTGCCATTGAATCTTCAATTAAAGAGGCTTTGAAGGGACAGCTCATAATCACATCAATCTCTAAAGAAGCCGCACCTGTTGTTATTGAATCCGCATCTAAAAATATTACCCAGTCCTCCTCTGTGATTAAATCACCATCTGTTGCTCTTGAATCTGCTTCAATTTCAGCTGCCGAGTCTCCAGTTTCGATTCAGTCAGCACCAGCAGCCGCTGCATCTGTCCAAGCCATTGCAGTGCCTCTGTATGTAAAGCAAGAATCTAAAGTGAGCCCTCCAGCAGCATTTCCAGCTTTCCAACCATCATTTGTGACTAAAAAGCATGGATTTTCTTTCTCCTACAAGCCCAACGGTAACTATTATAGTAAACCAGTTGCAATTGCATCAGCTGCTCCTGCCATCGTAGAATCTTCTCCTGTGATCTCATCAGCAGCTCCTGTCATCGTAGAATCCTCTCCTGTGATCTCTTCCGCTGCTCCTGCCATCGTAGATTCTTCTCCTGTGATCTCATCAGCAGCTCCTGTCATCGTAGAATCCTCTCCTGTGATCTCTTCCGCTGCTACTGCCATCGTAGATTCTTCTCCTGTGATCTCATCAGCAGCTCCTGTCATCGTAGAATCCTCTCCTGTGATCTATTCTGCTGCTCCTGCCATCGTAGAATCCTCTCCTGTGATCTCTTCCACTGCTCCTGCCATCGTGGAATCTTCTTCTGTGATTGCATCGGTTGCACCAACTGAGTCTTCAACTAGTCAGTCTATTTTCTTGACTTTGTTTAACGCGGTTAAATCAGCCATATTAGATGAAGAAGTTACTGAAGTATCAGCCTCAGCTAAGCCTGAAATCGCTCTGAGTCCGTCTGTTGTCGCTGAACCCCAACAACTCAATTCAGAGGCTGTTGCATCTCAATACGATTTCGCTGTTAAGGCGTCTCCCATTATCACCGAAATTAAAGAGGAGGCTGACATTATTCATGACCTCCGACTGGGAAATTAAAAAGTTCCTTACAGAAGACTGCTGTCCTGTCAAAAGTATCATAGATATTGTTTCCACCTAGTACGAAAATAATATGCGTTTTTAAGGATCTACGTCACTAGCTTGTAATATAATATAACGAACTAGCTTTGTGTTAGTTGTTATTACTACTGGGTCCAAGTGTTCAAATTATAATATAACCTAATCTGACATGATGGCTTACCAAAAATATACTGACGATAATAATAATAATTTATGAAACAAATTGTAAATATTTAAAATACATTTGATTTTAATGTATTGTATTGTATCTTGTATTAAATATAACTATTTATGTTAAATCTGAATTTAATAAAATTATGTATAAATAACCGAGAGTGTTATTATTTGTCCATAAATGACCAAAAATAAGTTATTAACTTATAATTTCATCAACATAGTTATTTAACAAAGACACAGCTAAGTGGTGTAAGCTAAGGGTTCCTAATTTATGTGCAGACTGCAGCCTGACCCAGGCTACATATAAGTTAGGAACCCTATTTTATGTAGTAGTTCTAGAACATAAATATTATTTTTGGAAGAAATTCATGACTATTGTACATTTTATAAATTATAACTTTTGCCTTATAATTAAAAGCACCTAAGCATTAGTATTTCTTTGAAGTTCATTATATATTTTATTATTTTCACATTGAGTTATTTTCAATTATTTTTCCATAAAAATGGAAGCAAAGGGGAAGATCAATATAAAAAAGATTTCATTATTTTGTGTTTACAATGTCCAAAGAACATAAAATAATTTTTCATTATTAGTTTTCACCTCATTCAATATTGATTTTTGAAAAGATAAGACGTTTTTGAAGTAAAAATTAGCGAAGTGCGAGAATGACTCTCGCACGAATGGTTCCATAGTCCATACCATTATAAAGCAAAAAAGATTTGAAAGAATTTTAATACTTGATTTGATTGAATGAAAGGTAAAATATTGCGATTTATGATTTATGGCGCATTAAAAATTTATACCTGGGAGAGCCAGCTTCGGCACGAATGGGCCGGCTCGACCGGAGAAATACCACGTTCTCAAAGAAAACCGGCGTGAAACAGCGCTTGCGCTGTATTTCGCCGAGTGAGTGAGTTTTCCGGAGGCCCAATCACCTACCTACCACCACAAACTAGTTAAATTTTAGACTTTTGTCAGCCTCCCCTCTCTCCTTCTCACCTCCTAGACTTAAGGACTTTTAGTATGTTTTGTCCCTAAGTACCCTGAATAAGTTCCAGCAGAAATCTCTGAGGTTCCCGCAACGCATTCTACAACTACTTTATTGACTGTACTATTACAAGAATAATAATGTCTTTATTATTTCACAAATAACAATAATTAGACCAATCAATCAGTCTTTGTTTTACTTAACTAGACCGAAACTAGACTAAAAAATAAAATAAACAAACACTAATTTCTTAATAAAAATTATATGATTTATTAAGAAGTTAGTGTCTGTTTATTGTATTTGACAGTGACTCCCAGCGCCCTCTCCATACACGACCGGTCCGTCGCGCGTCGCGTCGCTCTCTCACGATTCACACAGTATTTCGTAACAGTTCGTTCAATTTCGACGGTTGTTCGGACCTTCGGCCAAACCTTCGGCTTCAGCCGGGTTTTAGGTCGAAGCCGAAGGTTTCGCTGAAGATGGTTTTTTTAGCCGAAGGCTTCGGCCGCCGAAGCCGAAGACGAAGCTTCGGTCGGACACTAATTACATTACAATACTAGCTCCTTGACCGACGGGCATTCTAGTGTAATGTCAAATTATAGGTTACAATAGTTATCTATATAATTATTAATACGCAAGCGAAAAACTTTGTATCCCTTTAGACTTGAATGCTCGACTCTGTAACGTTAGATTACACGCGAATGCTCCCGGTGAGGGAGCACCTTAAGAATGATGACACTGATTGTTTTCGCTTCGAATAACAGTCAGTTTGAAACCATACAATTTTGCATGTATTTAAAATGAAGAGTGGATGGAGTGGATAACTGTAATTTTATAACACAAGAGTATGCACTTGGCATACTAATTTTTTCCCTTATGATTAGCACCCTGTAACTCTCCTACTTCATCATCTAGCTATACATAAAATCCATATTTTTTATTCCAACATTAAATAGAAGAAAACGGGGAATGAATCTTTTGGATATAATAATAATAATTAAACATAGTTTGGTTATTTTTTAATACTTTAAAATATATTTTTGGTTCGTTCGTCAGTTCTAGCCGTTTACCATCCGTGGAGACCATGAACACCATGCACGCCGTGAGCGATGGGCGCGGCGACCACGCTGTGGGCGACCACGGCGGGGCTGGTGCGGACGTCGACGCGGGACTGGTGGGACACGGCGGCGGGGAGTGCGTGCGCGACCACGGGCGCGGCCACGTGCGAGTACACGGGCGCAGCCACGGCGTGCGACACGATGGCCGGGCTGTGGTGCACGTCGACGCGGGACTGGTGGGTCACGGCGTGGGCGGGGGTGGCAATCACGGCAGGGTGGGCGACGGCGGCGTGGGATCCCCACAGGCCCAGGGAGCGCTTGTGGAGGCCGTGGGCCAGGAGGGGCGAGGCGTGGAGGCCGCTGAGGCCGTGAGCACCCCACACGGAGACGGAGGGAGCGGCGGCGTAGACCGGAGCAGCGACAGCGTGGGACACGATGGCCGGACTGTGGCTGATGTCAACGCGGGACTGGTGGGACACGGCAGACGGGGCGATAATGGGTGCGCTGTAGGCGTGGGCTCCGTACAGTCCCAGGGAGCGTTTGTTCAGGAAATGGCCGTATCCGGAGTGTGCCAGGAGCGGGGAGGCGAGGGCGGAGTGTGCGCCCCAGGCGGGGGCGGCGACGACGGCGGCATTGCCGAGGTATCCGTGCTCCAGAGCCTTGGCCTGGTAGTGGAGGGCGCGGGCGCCGATGACCTCGGCGGTGTCCAGGGGGCGGCCGTGAGGGTCCAGGACGATGGCGGGATGGTGCGCGGGCTGCGCCAGCGGTAGGAGGGAGGCGCGCGCCACGGCGGCCACGGCGAGGAACACCACCAGCGATTGCATTGCGAACGTGGTCTGTGCTGTCTGACGAACTGGATCACTTCAAACCCACACGGCTGACTGATACTTTTGACCCACGCTCTGCGATTTATATACTAAACGGAAACATAAAAGTTTCAGTATGTACATAACAATGTCAGGCTTAGCTACCTTGAAGTATTTATTAATCAACCCTAACGTTCACTTATTATTCGTTGGGTCGGTGGACGGTGGGCAACGATTAAGTAATGTATTAGCCTACTTGCCGATAAATATTAAATTATAGAAGGAAGAAATCAAATTGTCATAATGTAAGTTGATGACTTGATGCAATAAAATCAGGTCGTGAGAATAATGTTACTCAGTTTTTAGTTTTCGTAAATAGGTACTAATTTACTTTCCGTAGATCTAAAATCTCGGATCTTAAGCTTATCTGACGTGTTTGCAATGTGTGCAAGGTGACAAAGTGATGTTATATACATTTAAATTTTTAACCATCGGAGAAAACAGAGAGCTGTTATACATTTGACGTGTCTGACTGTGCGTGTCTGTTTGAAGCATTGGTTGATTCCACAGGTTGATTCAGACCGCAACGCGACGCGTAGATGCATTTCTAAATTTGTATGGATTTGACAGATTTCAATTGCGTCAGACGTCTTCGACGACGCAAGACGTCATACACAATTTAAATCTGTCAAATCCATACTAAATGCATCTACGCGTCGCGTTGCGGTGCCGATTTTGATCTAGTTTTTTATAGCTGTCATGATCGCTATTTAGCCAAAGTTTATCATCATCATCTTAATGACCGCTGGTAAACTTTGGAGGTTTTCATTGTTTCAATTTATGTTATAAAATTCTGAATAATTGCTTAGACAACCCTGAAAGTCTATCAATTTAATGAGTAGTTATCTATTTACATAAAGTTTTCAGTCGGTCACACAAAAATGCGTTGCATCGCATCGCTTTGTCACGTTGTAATGTGAACTGGCCCAGTGTATTGTATCTCGTCGGGGATAGTGCAAATACTTGAAACTACCATACGTGAAGTCCGCGTATCTCCAATTATACATAATTAGCTTGTTAGTAATCACAAAAAATTTGTTCTAGGGCCCCCTGACCATATCTATAGATTATATTTTATTTATTTAAATCAGGCTACGTAGGCCCATACAATATAATATACCTTAATGACTAACATACATAAAAATTATATAAACTTAACAACTACACATTATCACGAATTAACGGCGACGTGACGCGCGCTTCATTCCGGAGTCTCCCCCGGAACCTTCGGTAAACCACATCAGTCGGCCAGAATTCCTCCGCTTCAAAGGTCGGGAGAAGATGCGTCGGTACTCTCACCACAAAGGAACTGAAGTTTATAATAATTCCCGCACTGGTTTCGAATAAGTAATTTAATAGTATCCGAGTGTATGCGTAGTACACAAGAGCATTCTCTCTTCCTTTAAGGTGACGCCTCGTTAAAGTAAAAAACCGTGTTGGATATGTTTTAGATTGCTTGTTTTCTATGAGAGGCCGGAAAACAACAATAATAATAATAATAATAATAACGTTTATTCAACAGTATGACACAGCATTACACTACAATAATAAATTACACGTTACAATACAAAGAAGGAAATTAAACATCACATACGCAAAAGACACAAAATTATAAAAAAGAGAAAATAAAAAAGAAGGAATAATTCATGAGACACGGTGATAAGACAGCAGGACGTATGCATAACATAAGGGTCAGCCATACGAGTAGTGTATTGTTATGTCTATTGTTGAAAAGGATACCACTCAGGCTTATTACCGTGGTGTACACCACAGTGCCTGGTGTTATGTGGTTCCTAATAACAGTCATCTAGAAATAGGGACAGATATGCACTCAGCGTTAACATTTTAACCTAAAAAAATTGTATTTTAAATATTACTTATATAATCATTATACATTCCATAAAGTTACATAATACGATGATATCAAAAGAAAATAAAATAACAAATAAATAGATAGGTATTATTTATGAAGCAACGCGCGTGACTCATTGCTAGCTAAGCTATGGCATGATTTACGGCTATCCCAGCCCTCCGCCGCCCGCGCCCCTCGTAAAACCCATGCACTCACCATAACGCATATGGTTGTTATATAACCATAAACAAGCAATGGAACACCAAAAACTGGAAAGGGCGTAAGCGACAAAATGGTTTTTGTCGCGTAATTTAAAACCTATAAATCTATACTTATAAAATTACATGTTCTGACTGACTGACTGATTCATCATCGCTGAGCAAAAACTGTAAAAGTTACAGCCACGAAATTTGGTGAGTAGGGTTTTTTTATTAAGTAGACACCCACTAAGGAAGGAATTTTGAAAATTTTACCCCGAAGGGGGTGAAATAAGGGTTGAAAGTTTTAATGAAAGTCCGTCATTTCTTGAGTTAGAAACATGAAACTTTATTTTTGGGTTACTGATTAAAAATGAATGGATAAGTATTTAAACGTTTTTGGAAATTCTACCCCCAAGGGGGTGAAATTAGGGTTGAAAGTTTGAATGAAACTCCGTTATTTCTTGAGTTAGAAACATGAAATTTTATGTTTAGGTTACTGATTAAAAATGATTGGATACGTGTTTAAGCGTTTCTGAAAATTCTACCCCCAAGGGGGTGAAATAGGGGTTGAAAGTTTAAATAAAAGTCCGTCATTTCCTAAGTTATAAACATGAAAGTTTATTTTTGGACTGCTGATTAAAAATAAATGGATAGATATTTAAGCGTTTTTAGAAATTCTACCCCCAAGGGGGTGAAATTGGAGTTGAAAGTTTGAATGAAAGTCCGTCATTTCTTGAGTTAGAAACATCAAACTTTATTTTTGTGCTACTGATTAAAAATGAATGGATACGTATTTAAGTGTTTCTGGTAATTCTACCCCCAAGGGGGTGAAATTGGGGTAGAAAGTTTCAATGAAAGTCCGTGATTTCAACATGAAACTTTATTTTTGGGTTACTGATTAAAAATGAATGGATACGTATTTAAGCGTTTTTGGAAATTCTACCCCCAAGGGGGTGAAATTGGGGTTGAAAGTTTGAATTAAACTCCGTTATTTCTTGAGTTAGAAACATGAAATTTTATGTTTGGGTTACTGATTAAAAATGATTGGATACGTGTTTAAGCGTTTCTGAAAATTCTACCCCCAAGGGGGTGAAATAGGGGTTGAAAGTTTAAATGAAAGTCCGTCATTTCTTAAGTTAGAAACATGAAAGTTTATTTTTGGACTGCTGATTAAAAATGAATGGATAGGTATTTAAGCGTTTTTAGAAATTCTACCCCCAAGGGGGTGAAATTGGAGTTGAAAGTTTGAATGAAAGTCCGTCATTTCTTGAGTTAGAAACATGAAACTTTATTTTTTTGCTACTGATTAAAAATGATTGGATACGTATTTAAGTGTTTCTGGTAATTCTACCCCCAAGAGGGTGAAATTGGGGTAGAAAGTTTCAATGAAAGTCCGTAATTTCTTGAGTTAGAAACATGAAAGTTTATTGACGTTTGCGTTTGACGTTTGCTTAAATAGGGTTCGTTTTTACCCTTTGTATAATTTGTGGTTCCTTATGGAAAAAACTATCCATCTTTGTTATTATACTATGTTAACGCGGATGAAGTCGCGGGTAACAGCTAGTACATTTCATATACATAAGCTATGGCCAAATTATGTTATGCTATGGGTAATTCAAAGATAAAGACATGATGAATATTGAATATTGACAATGAACTTTAATTTCTTAGCTTTAGTCATTGCAGAGAAAAATCGATATCGGTACAGCCAAATTATCAAGGCGTCGCCTTAATCTCATAACCCAGTGGGGCGGACGACCGACGCGACTGGCGAGAGATCAGGCGCAGGACCGACTTTTTCATGTCCATCCGACGCATCTTACATGTCAGACAATCACCAGCCCTACTAGACAAGTGGCAAGCGATTATCGTAAACGCCAACAAAATGACAACAGCTAGGTACTTGAAATTTTCATAAAGGACTTAGTTATGTCTACTTTAATAATTAATAATAATATTTTAATAAAATAAAAATTTAAGGGGGGCTCCCATACAAAATCACAATTTTTTACCTATTTTTCGTCTATAATTGTACCCTTCGGAACGGAACCCTTCGTGTGCGACTCCGACTCGCACTTGGCTGATTTTTAAATCCAGTTTTTTTGTGAACCACAAAACCCAGGTTTACCTAGGCTTTCGAATACTGGGAAAACCCGGGCTCCATGACCTAACTAAGAGCTCTTAGAAGCGTACCAAGATATATATTTTAAATGATTACAATTTACAATATACGTATGCTCGAAAAATAAAACCAGATGGGTTTTCTGGCGAAGTCGTGCAAAAAATATATTAGTATAAAATCTTTATTTGTTTCAAGTAAAATTTATTCACGGTTAATTGCTTGAAATTAGCTAACAACATGTTCTACTATCGTAAGTTTTATCAAAATTTGCGCAAACCGCCCAATTAACACCTAAAGTAATAATTATTGCTTTCTGGGAGACTCATTACCCTAGAAATAAAGTATTTTTTTATTTAATTTTGTAACAATTTTTGTAAACGAAAGTTAGTGCATAACTGCATAGTCTTAAATTATATTAGCCAGCGTTTATTCTTCAATAAGGATAAGTTGGGGTTTCAAAAATTCTAAAGTATTTGATTTTTTGTGTATAGTTTCGGGACCACCAGGTAAGCCTAAAATATGATTTTGTGTCAATTTGGTATGTTGCTTCCAGAGATATTTAGGAAATATTTTCAAATTTAAAATTTAGCTTTTGTGATACTTTTAGGTCAATAACTTATAAGGGTTGATTCAGACCGCAACGCGACGCGTAGATGCATTTCTAAATTAGTATGGATTTGACAGATTCGCAAGACGTCTCACGCTGACGACATCTGTCAAATCCATACAAATTTAGGTCGCGTCGCGTCGCGCCTCGCCTCGTCACGTTGCGGTCTGAATTGACCCTGAAGGTGGCTTTCGGATCTTTGCCGCGAGCGACCGCGACCGGTGAAAATTCAAATAAAATGCTACTTTATGACATAGAATATAAGTGTCATTTTCTACTGACATTTTGGTGGCGACCCACGCTGCCGCCGGCGGCGGCGTAAAAGCTAGTTGGTAGAGTAAAATGAAACCTATCGCCTATGTCATAAAGTGGCATTTCGTTTGAATTTTCGTCGGTCGCGGTCGCTCGCGGCAAAGTTCCGAAAGCCACCTTTAGGGTCAATAATAGCGACGCGACGCGACCTAAATTTGTATGGATTTGACAGATGTCGCCAGCGTGAGACGTCTTGCGAATCTGTCAAATCCATACTAATTTAGAAATGCATCTACGCGTCACGTTGCGGTCTGAATTGACCCTAACGTGTTACGTTTTGTGTTGTCGACGGGTTTCCTAGTAATTTAGCAATTATTAGATACGCCGCCTCAACCTGGGACTAATTATTGTTGTTTCAGAAACTCTAATTTTATAAGCCACTAGATGACGCCCGCAACTTCGTTGCGTCAAAACTCGTCTATCGCGCGGGAACCGTACATTTTTCTGGGACAAAAAGTATCCTATGTCCTTTCCCGGGACTCAAAGTATCTCCGTGCCAAATTTAAGCAAAATCGGTTCAGCGGTTAGTACGTGGAGAGGTAACAGACAGACAGACACACTTCCGCATTTATAATATTAGTATGGAAGTATCGATTACATAGCTTTTATCGCGGGCTTTGAGCGCGGCGGCCGAATCAAAAAACCTCAAAACCAGCTACGTCGGCAGACTTCGGCTCGGTGTTTGTGTGCGTGCGACTAGACGTATGCGTGTAGACTGCTCATGTATAATTGTAAGATAATAAAAAATATGTTAAACAACTTCTCATTTACTCAATAAAAGGAAAAAAAATGTTTTCCTACCGGTCACTACACTCAAAATTCAAAAAGTGTAACTTGAATCAATATCAAGGAAAAAATATACTGCATATAAATATGATGATAAAAAATACTGCATAGATATGATGGCATTGTTATTTTTTAGTAAAATTTTTATCAGGGAGTTTTATACAAAATTTAAAAAATCGACAACTTTTTGATATACTCAATAAGCAATTATCAGAAATGACACAAAGTGAAAAATAAAGTAATTAAGCATGACTCTATCCATGAACAAAAATTCAGCAACTTTAGAATTTTTGAAACTTAACACCTCAAAACAGGCTAGTCCTATTTAGATATTTATATAAATAGCCGCGGCTTCGCCTGTGCCAATGCTATATCGTATGAAAGGTTTTTTATGGTGGGTCGCACTAACTTACTTTAGCTATAACTGTAAACTTTAACTATAAGTTATAACTACAATGCCAAATGTCAAATCTTTGGTTAAAGTAGAAAATGGACGCCATATTTAACCATAACCTTGAGCTCGACAAGGCTTTGAATAAACGTGGCGAAAAAAAGAACTAACGATGTCATCATACAAAAACGCCATTTTTGACAGTTTACCTTTATCAGCAGCGCCCCCGCCTACGTTCATATCAAGCCTTGTCAGACCAGCTGTCATCTGTCAAATTCTGTGGTCAAAGTTAAGGTTAAAGTTAAAGTTAGCCATAACTATATCCATAACTTTGACCATAATTTTAACTTTAACCACGCCATTGGTGCAACCCACCCTAAGAAATAAAAAAAACCCCGCCAGACACCTTTTAAAAAGTAATGAAATAATATTTACTGACTTTAAGTTAAAATAATTCTCAAGTGTAGAGTAATATTTTAGTTCATTATTTATTGTTGTCACGGTTTGTCGGAGGACCGCCAAGTAAGCTACGACAACAGCGACTTTTGCATTTTGTATCGCCAAGTCCCTGATTGTGTCGTTCATTCGCTGTGAACCTGATCCTTAAATTATGTGAAATCAAACATCTAAATTAGCGGTTATTTTATTACTATTTAAAGGTGTTAGGCGGTTTTTTTTAATTTCTTAGTTTAATTTAATTTTATGCTTTTTAAATTTGTGTTGGTCAAAGTGCAGATTATTCCTATTGTGGCGATAATGCGTGTAGGCCGCAAAGGAAGATTCTGACCGAACGAGGGGGCAAATTTTTTGTGAGTAGCTTCATTTTGATAAGGCAAACAACAATTTTATTTGCGAACAATCTTGAAAGGGGTAGCTAACAGAGATAAAATGGATTTAATAATTTGATTTGATTGTCCTAAAATATATTCTATTTGTAGAACAATGATATTATAACTATTAACCCATCTTTATACAAAAGATCAGCTGGTTAGGGTTTAGGATTCTGTAATAAACAAAACTTGGTTCACTGCGGACTATTTACTATTTTAAGGCACTTATAGGCTAAAAAATAACAATAAATAATTGTTTAAATGAAAGTTAATTTTGCACCTCAAGGATTATTTTATTTATATTTGAACACGCGCTTAACATTGTTCTAACATTGTCGGAGAATTACGTACAAAGGCGTGTAACTTTTTATATATTTCCGTTTAGTATATAAATGGTCGGGCGCCGGTCAACAGTATCAGTCAGCCGTGTGGGTTTGAAGTGATCCAGTTCGTCAGACAGCACAGACCACGTTCGCAATGCAATCGCTGGTGGTGTTCCTCGCCGTGGCCGCTGTGGCGCGCGCCTCCCTCCTGCCGCTGGCGCAGCCCGCGCACCATCCCGCCATCGTCCTGGACCCCCACGGCCGCCCCTTGGACACCGCCGAGGTCATCGGCGCCCGTGCCCTCCACTACCAGGCCAAGGCTCTGGAGCACGGATACCTCGGCAACGCCGCCGTCGTCGCCGCCCCCGCCTGGGGCGCGCACTCTGCCCTCGCCTCCCCGCTCCTGGCGCACTCCGGATACGGCCACTTCCTGAACAAACGCTCCCTGGGACTGTACGGAGCCCACGCCTACAGCGCACCTATCATCGCCCCGTCTGCCGTGTCCCACCAGTCCCGCGTTGACATCAGCCACAGCCCGGCCATCGTGTCCCACGCCGTCGCTGCTCCGGTCTACACCGCCGCTTCTTCCGTCTCCGCGTGGGGCGCTCACGGCCTCAGCGGCCTCCACGCCTCGCCCCTCCTGGCTCACGGCCTCCACAAGCGCTCCCTGGGTCTGTGGGGATCCCACGCCGCTGTCGCCGCCCCCGTCGCCCACGCCGCCGTGATCGCCGCCCCCGCCCACGCCGTGTCCCACCAGTCCCGCGTCGACGTGCACCACAGCCCGGCCATAGTGTCGCACGCCGTGGCTGCGCCTGTGATTTCGCACGTGGCCGCACCCGTGGTCGCGCACGCGCTCCCCGCCGCCGTGTCCCACCAGTCCCGCGTCGACGTCCGCACCAGCCCCGCCGTGGTCGCCCACAGCGTGGTCGCCGCGCCCATCGCTCACGGCGTGCATGGTGTTCATGGTCTCCACGGATGGTAAACGGCCAGAACTGACGAACTGCCAAAAATATATTCCAAAGCATTTGAAAATAAACAAAAGACATAATGTTATTAATAATATTATGTTAAATCAAAACGTTGTTCTCCTTATTTATTCCTTTATTTTAAACGCCATTGTATATTGCATTCTATCTTAGATATTTTAAATCTCAAACCTCAAATATTTGTTCATAGTTTGTTTTAAATGTCAATCAAATAAGCTGTGACGCTAGAGTCAGGTCCCGATAGTCAACCTAATTACTGTAAAATTTTACAACAGTCAGTTACATCCTATAATGTCGCATCACATGAATGGTAGACAAGTCATGTGATAAGAAAGCTTAGCCGTATAGCCAGGTAGCTCGAAGGTCTAGCAGTTTTTCGGGGAAGAGGTTACATACAATGATAAGTTCGTTTAAGTTTCCTTATTTTTCAGTGAATTCACACATTTCAGGTTTGCCTTGCCAGGACATCCATTCAACCGAATGGTCAGTCAACACTCCAAAAAAAATCTTTACTTTTGGATTGAAGCCGACCATGTTAGACTATAGTAGTCTGCAATAAAGATATTTGTATATATATTTGTTGGTATTGCATTTGAAAGAAAACCACTGTGATTTTGAAGGTTGCGTAGTAACTACAAGGCCCAAGTACAATCCCATTGTTCTGTTCAGTCTACCTACATGAAAATAGTCTGGTTCTCTCTTCTAAGCAGTGGTTGAAGGCACTCATTGTAATCATTGTGAATTGTTTCTGGATTCCGACTGAGTAGTGACTTAATTGCGACTAAATTGTGATCGAATTGGAACTGAATTGCAACTCAATTGCGGCTCAATAATTGTGACCCGCCTCCCTGGTCCAGCGAAGAGCATGGCTCTTGACGCGGAGGTCGTGGGTTCAATTTCCGTGTTGGAAAATATACTACGTCCAAGTCAGCCAGCATTGTTCTAACTAATTAGGACAATGCTGGCTGAACACGTGATTCACAAGTTAGATGATGCGTCGGATGGGCATGCAAAGGGTTTTCCAATAGTTGAATGAAATGTTGAATTTAGTTTGTAAACGCACCGTTTCACTTAACGTCGAACTGTCACTGTCAGTTTATTCAGTAGACAACATTTTCATCATGGTGAAGTTCACCAACGAACAATGTCTGCAAAATCTTAACAATTTACTATGGAAATTCGAAGTCGTTGGCTGTATGACTTAGAGAGCATGATATTATAACAGGACGGCGCCACAAGCACACAGCACACGTTATGATCAATTTATGGAAGAGCAAGTTAGATGTTCACGTATTATCTCAAGAAATCGGATACCGTCACCGTAACTGTAATGGGAAATATTATTATTATTACTCGATTGCAACTCAATTGTGTCTTAATTTTGACTGATTTGTGAAAAAAATGTGATTGAATTGCCACTGAATGATGTCTTAATTTCCACAGACTTGTGACTGGATATTTTCCCGTAAAAAGTAGTCTATGCTTTTTTCTAGTGTCTACTTTTTATCTGTGCCAAATAACATGAAATTGGTGCAAAATCTTACTTGTTGGTAGGATATGCTTAAAAATTAAAATACTTCTCACGAAACCGACGTCATTATATGTTTCCATATAAATTTTGAGAAGTTCCCTCGATTACTTATAGATTTCTTCATCAAGTCACCACTTTTGTGAACATGGTACCAAACTGGGATGATATACTATACACCAAAAGAAAAATTTTGACAATTGGTTCGGAAACGGCGGAGTAATTGTTGAACATAAAAAAAACGAACATAACACCTCCCCCATTTTGAAAATCGGTGAAAATTGTAGCCTATGTGTTATCCTGATGTATAAGCTACATTATTGTTAAGTTTCATCAAAATCCAATCAGTAGTTTTTGCGTGAAGGAGTAACAAAATTCCATACATACAAACTTTCGCCTTTACCACCTAATAATCCTTTACCGCCTAATATTAGTATTATTTAAGTAGGATTTTATTATAAGTGTATATTTTAAGTAACTTTATAGAACTAATAAAAATCATTTAATTTCTGGAATTTTTTGTAATAAAAAATATTAAATACTTACACAAAAAATATGTATGATTAAAAACTGTAACTTGAATGTATTTCGCCGGGATAAATATTGCTACAAAGATAGAGGTTATGTGTGTTAGTTTATTTGAAACGTCTTATCAACAATAATGTCGTCATTTTAAGGCTGTCAGAGCAGGTAATGTAAAGATGTATATTATAGCACGATACATCTCGATACTTCTTCCTATAGAAATCGTCAAGAGACCACACACAACAGCTGTAATGTATATTTTTACATCTTCGTATCTTAAGATACAGAGCTATATGAAAGTATACATTTATATTTTGATACATCTAAATACACCTCAATACATTTCAATACATTTCTGTATATTACTTTACATCTCTTCTCTTCATAGGATGTTCAAAAATTTCTGTGATTATATTATATGTGTATGATAGACAGATACACACAGTGTTGCCACTTGCCACCTTAGCACTGCTGTTAAGAGCAGGTACTGCAGGCAGTCTGTTCCCCAGAGCCCTATATTTTCAATCAAATATCTTATCTTCAATCCATATCATTCTGTTTTAGCACAATATGTAACAATGCGCGCATCAAAATCACAATCCGAATCATCTTCTGATGAAATATCTAGTAAATCTAATAGCAAGTAACTCAAAGTGCGTCAAGCGGGGCGTATACCATTGAAATGTAGGGAAATAATACATTACATTACCTGTTGTGTGTGTGATACATTAAGATAATTTAAAGCTATACATCCCGGGATGTAATTGTATGTATATTAATATTCATTACCTGCTCTGTGTGTGAAACCCTTAAATAAGGGCGTTTTAAATAAAATTGACGTAATATTATGTTAGTCTATTTTATTTTTGTTACGTGATGTTTTTACTTTTCACGTTAAGGACGCTATCACAAAAATTATGTCAAAAATTAGCAGGTCAGTACGAATATCGACCTTAAGGACATTAAAATAACGTTCAATATCAGCACGCCTTGTACAGTGGCGGTTACGACGCTCGCCGCTTTCTTGATAGGGCGAAAATGTATGAAGAAATTTGAGAGCGTTTCTTATTTTTCTTATAAATGTAAATGTTATTTATTTTTATATAAAATATTTAGCTATTCGTATAGGGGACTAAATAAGCAACAATATTTTTGTATGTTTATTTTCCTTACTTCAGTGTATTTAGCTATAATGGTACCTAATCAAACCCCATTTTTTTAATATTTTGCGATTATTGTGATGGTTAAAACGTATTTATGTGAAATGTTGTATGCGGCTATAAAATGTTTATAGTATAGACGTGGAGAAGAATATATTATTATCTTTCATTTGAAACCAAAATATCCTCGCAGTGTGACTCCTAATTCTTTAAAAAGGTACTTGAAAATCGCTGATATTTGTAAAAAAAATGTGATAGCGTCCTTAAGCATTAGCACTGCATTCAGTTTAAAGTGAAAGTAGGGTTGATTAATAAAATATACTTCAAGGTCAATTCACCGTCGGTTACACCTGACATTGATTCTAACTTTACCGGTCAACGACATAACTAAGCGAGTAACTACATTTCCGTTTACTATAAATATGGCTGAGAGCGGGCCAAAAGTATCAGTCAGCCGTGTGGGTTTGAAGTGATCCAGTTCGTCAGACAGCACAGACCACGTTCGCAATGCAATCGCTGGTGGTGTTCCTCGCCGTGGCCGCCGTGGCGCGCGCCTCCCTCCTGCCGCTGGCGCAGCCCGCGCACCATCCCGCCATCGTCCTGGACCCTCACGGCCGCCCCCTGGACACCGCCGAGGTCATCGGCGCCCGCGCCCTCCACTACCAGGCTAAAGCCCTGGAACCCCACGGCCACATCGCTCACGCTGCCATCGCTGCCCCTATCGCCCACGCCGCCATCGCCCATGTCGCTCCCGCAGTAATCGCCGCCCCCGCCGCCGTGTCCCACCAGTCCCGCGTTGACATCAGCCATAGCCCGGCCATCGTGTCCCACGCCGTTCACGCTCCGGTCTACGCCGCCGCTCCCTCCGTCTCCGCGTGGGGCGCTCACGGCCTCAGCGGCCTCCACGCTTCGCCCCTCCTAGCTCACAGCCTCCACAAGCGCTCCCTGGGCCTGTGGGGATCCCACGCCGCCGTCGCCGCCCCCGTCGCCCACGCCGCCGTGATCGCCGCCCCCGCCCACGCCGTGTCCCACCAGTCCCGCGTCGACGTGCACCACAGCCCGGCCATCGTGTCGCACGCCGTGGCCGCGCCCGTGATCTCGCACGTGGCCGCGCCCGTGGTCGCGCACGCGCTCCCCGCCGCCGTGTCCCACCAGTCCCGCGTCGACGTCCGCACCAGCCCCGCCGTGGTCGCCCACAGCGTGGTCGCCGCGCCCATCGCTCACGGCGTGCATGGTGTTCATGGTCTCCACGGATGGTAAACGGCAAGAACTGACGAACTACCAAAAATATAAATTTATATTAAAGTATTTAAAAGGAAACGAAATACATTTTTTTATTATTCCCTAGTTTACCAAGCTCAGGTAAAAGACCCCTAGAGTTTACTTCGGAAAATGGATTGTGATTGATGATTAAAGGACCTACGAGGGCTGCCTTTTAAGTTCTGTCGTTTGTAAACTTCCCGCGATCATTGAAAAAGAAGACATATGAGATTTTAATCTCATTGTATTTGGGTTTTAAAAACAAAATAAATTATTCAGATTGGTCGAATAGTCTTATTGTATCGTCTATTCAAAGGTGACAAGTCGGTTGTAAAAATGGAAATGTTAAAGGAAAATTTCCGTGCGATAATTTTTTACAACTAACGAAGTGGATTATCGCGACTTCGGCGTTTTGAGATCACTTCTGTACTTAGTGATGCAGGACCATGTCTTAGGATTATAGAACGCTGGCATTTAGAAGTTTAACTCAGTGACCAGCCACGTGATGATCGTCGAAAAACCGTCGTAACGCAAGAGAATATTGAAGCCGTGCAGCAGCTAATCCTCGAAGACCGTTATGTGATATATAGCGAAATAGAGGCATCTATGGGCATTTCAGGGACCACTGTCCAAAAAATCTTGCACGAAAAATTTGGAGTAAAAATTGTGATTTCTCTTAAGATACCTTGTTTGCTTAGCGACGACCAAAAACAGCCCGTGTTAGTTTTTGTCGCAAAACTCTGCAGCGATTCAACCAAGGAGAGTCAAAGCACGTTTATCATTTGCTCAATGGTGACGAGTTTTGGATATATGCTTATGATCCAAATTCTAAGCAGCAGTCTACTGTCTGGGTTTTCTAGAATGAGCCAAAATCGACCAAAGTCATGGACTCACAGAGCACTTTAAAAAAAATGTTTGCCTCCATTGCGACAAAGGGTGGTCACATCGCCTCTATTGTACCCGAAGATTGTAAATCGGTTACCGCTGACTGGTATACCACAGCTTGTTTGCCACAAGTCATCACCGAATTTCGAAAAAAACGATTCAAGACGTCGTATGTTCCTGGCCATGACAACGCATGTTCGCATATCGCCGGTCAAAGAAAGATGTATTTGTGAACCCAAAACGTTGAAATTTTAGATCATCCGCCTTACAGCCCTGGCTTGAGCCCTAAGGATTTTAATAAGTTCCACAAAATTAAGCAAAGTCTTTGTGGCCAACGTTTAAGCTCACCTGTAGAAGCTGTTGACGCTTAAAAATCGGCCATTTTGAATACCCAACTTCAGACTGGAATAAATGTTTTAAAACTGGTTTGAACGCATGCAAAAGCATTTTAAATATTGCGAAGAATTCTTGAAAAAAACAATAAATGGTGATAATCGATTAGATTGCCTGTATTTATTCCAAACGACAAAACATAAAAGGCAGCCCTCGTATTATAATTCGTTTTGCTTAAAAGGTACAATAACATATAAAATATGGAGGCATCTAGTTTGTTATGTATTTGTTCAATAGCAAATTTTAATTTTGATACAAAATATATTAGGTACTTACCTAAATATGTAATTTTCTTCGTGTTTTATCGAATACCGAGCTAAGCTCGGTCAAATAGCTAGTATTTAATTAATCAAAGTATGTACCATTGTTATCGATGCATTTTTGACATCTTAAGGGTAGTTCATTGATCTCTTTACGAAAATAAACGGAGGGACGAGAGTCAATAAATTATTTGAATGCGGTTTGGACTGCCACATCGGAGTTGAATTTTTTGCCTTGTAGGAAGCTATCCAAATTCCGAAAAATATGGTAATCTGTTGGAGCAAGGTCCGGGAAGTACGGTGAATGTCGCAGGCATTCCAATTGCAGCTCCTCCAGTTTTGCGGCCGTCTGTTGTGCAGTGTGTGGTCTAGCGTTGTCCTGAAACATCAGTGGCCTAGAGCGTTTGACCAGCCTGGGTTGTTTAGCAGCTAGTTCTTCCATCATGGTTTGCAGTTGCTGACAATAGATATTTGCCGTAACCGTTTGGCCAGATTTTAGAAAGCTGTAGTGAAAGACATTGGCACTAGTCCACCAAACACTCACAAGTAACTTTTTCTGAGTCAATTTTCGCTTACGGCGGGATTTGGCTGATTCTTCAGGGGACAGCCATTGCGACGAACGCTTCTGATTATCGTAAATGATCCATTTTTCATCACAAGTAATGATCCGATTTAAAATACCGTCATTGTTATGTCGGTTGAGCAACGTAACGCAGCAGTCCTTTCAATTTTATCTTCCCAATTTGCTTCAAAAGTGGATTAAAGCAGTTTTATCACTTACACCGAAGCACTGCTGCTAGCTCTGAAGTGGTTTGCGATGAAGCGGCTTCTACATAGCCTTTAATTCTTCATTATTCATTATGGTCTCGGGTCGTCCACGGGGCTTGTTCTGAAGGTTGAAATTTCCAGAACGAAAACGTTGGAACCAAAACCGTACCGTGTTTTCTTTTGCGACACCAGCGCCATAACACATTGTTAATTCTTCGAGTTGTTTCTGCAGCACTCGTGCCACGAACCACGGTAGAACTCATATCTATACTAATATTATAAAGCGGAAGAGTTTGTTAGTTTGTTTGTTTGTTTGAACGCGCTAATCTCAGGAACTACTAGTTCGTAAATAAAGCGATATTTAAATTTTTCCATTATGCGATATGGACGACTCCAAAGAAAAAATAATCAAGAAAAAACAAATAAATGACTGTTTTGGAAACTCATATACTTATACCAAATAAATGAATATATAAATTTAAATTTTGAATTCTTAACCAAAGAGGAGATATTTGAGATCACAGTGGCCTGTACATTTGTACAACTAAACGCCAATCCTACTAGTCCTACTAATATTATAAAGGCGAAAGTTTGTTTGGATGTTTGGATGTATGGATGTATGGATCTTTGTTACTCTTTCACGCAAAAACTACTGAACGGATTTTAATGAAACTTTACAATAATATAGCTTGTACATCAGAATAACACATATGCTTCAATTTTAACCGACTTTCAAAATGGGGGAGGTGTTGTCTTCGTTTTTTTATGTTCAACGATTACTCCGCCGTTTATTAACCGATTTTCAAAATTTTTCTTTTGGTATATAGGGTATCATACCAATTTAGTATTATATTCACAGAAGTGGTGATCTGATGAAGGATCCATAAGTAATCGAGGGAACTCCTCAAAATTTATAGCGAAACATGTAGTGACTTCGGTTTCGTGAGAAGTATACCAACAAGTTAGATTTTGCACCGAGGTATACCTTGTATACCGTGGCCTGGTTCGGAAGGTGCTGAGAGAACTCCTGATTCTTTATAGATACAAGTTTGGGAGTTTCGGCGTTGTTTTAAGAACGGAAAGCATATCCTACTATGCAAATTACGTTCTTAATCATCATCATCACTACCATATTATACCATGCATCGTCCTATGATTATGAGCCTTTTCATAGTCTTTTAGGTCGAGACTCGAGTTTGTCAAGCGATAATTGAAAAAAATCTATACTTAATATTATAAACCTGAAGCGTATGTTTGCTTGAATGCGCTAATTTCAGGAACTACAGGTCCGATTTAAAAACTTATTTCAGTGTTAGATAGCTCATTTATCGAGTAAGGCTATAGGCTATATTATATTATCACGATAAGACTAATACGACCGAAGAAACTCAGGAAAATGTGGAAAAAACGGGGAAAATATTAGAAAGGGTTTATCTCACGAACTACTGGAGCAATTTTTATGGCAATATTTGGCACATATATAGAGTAGGCCACGTAAAAGGAGTAAGTATTTATAGCTATTTTTATGGGAAAATGTACAGTTTCTGTAAAATTCCTAATTTACGCGGGCGAAGCCGCGCGGGACATCTAGTTTCATAAATAAGGACGCTATTAATATATACATTATATAATATTTTAAGATAAATCAATGAGACAGATATATGTAAAAAAGTAAGAAAAAAAAGATTTTTTAGGTTTTGTACAGCTGACACGGTTTTGCATAAAGTAGACCTCATAAAGTATCCTCGACTTACTGAAGGAAAGTACCTAGTCAGTAATAAATAACAATTTTTGAATCTATCTCTTCTCCAGTCTTTTTGCAAACTTCTATTATAAGTTTAAAAAATTCAATTTAAAGATAAAAAATAAAACATTCTAATCGAGTTTTCCTATACGAGTAATATACGATTACTTTCTAGAAATTATTCCTTACCAGCAACACGAGTAGGTATACATTGATGCAATAACACAGGTTCAAGTATTTTGTGAATCATTTGTTAAACAAATTAAAAATAGTTTCTTCATGAAGGTATAATACTATTGGAGGGAGCCTTATATTTTGACAGTTGATAATGTTACTCTTTCTTACTAACGATGCTGTAAGTTGAGTGAAAGAGGAAGCTCATATCGGTGTGTAAACGTCAAAAGCCTGTAATGTTATGTCCGACCCAGTAGAACATAACAAAGGAATTGGTCTGCATATTTCATGTTTTAAAAGTGCTAATAAAAGTGCTTAGTGAACGTTAAATGCAATATCTTGTTGGGTTTTGTGGTTCCGCTAAATAATAAACCATAAAAACGGCCAAGGAATGCCTCAAACACGTGGATTTAACATAACATACGTAAGTTTTCGACAACGTTTTTGGGCTTATCAATCGGTATTTTTTGTAAGTTAAAAAGAAAATTTATAAGTTTAATAATCGCTTAATCATGCTGTTTATGCCATTAGTGATAAAAATGTCACATCAAGTAATAATTTGGCTACAAATATAGCATAGATTTTTACGTGTGCTTTAGGGATGCACCTTGGTTGAAGTATATCGATAAAAATATTGTCATGGACTAAATGTTTTTTTTTCAGGATTTGAAAATGCTTCAAAATAGACGACGAACAGAAATATTTAGAAGCAAGTTTCATGCAAGTTTTTAATCCTTACTCCCTTAAGAAGGCATCACAATATTGGGATTATCATTTCAAACGTAAGTTTGAAACAATGATTTTATTGAAATAAAAAAGTTCTAACGGAGAGTAAAATGATCAACAACTCTTACACCTCCCCCCTGTAAGTAGTCAAATCGTTACATTGATTTACTTTTTGAAATTTATTTTTTAATAAATACCAGACACAATAGATATTCAGTTGTTATGCGGCACCTGGGTTCCGCTTGGGGCTTGATGGGTTAAGTATGGAAAACTTACATAAAGCATATTGCCCCGTATACATATACAATATTATAATATGTATATATTTTATAGTATTAAGTACATTTAATGTCACTAAACCAACTATTTTTTTAGGTTTTTGGAATAGTTATAAGTTCAATATGATGGTGATGACGGAGAGACCTAAAATGAAGATATTATTATTTTTAAGTTTAGATTATAACCGAGTTATCTGGTGGTGAGATGGAGTGAGGAGGGATGGTTTAAGTGAGGAAATATATTAGTTCTATAAAGTTACTTAAAATATACACTTATAATAAAATCCTACTTAAATAATACTAATATTAGGCGGTAAAGGATTATTAGGTGGTAAAGGCGAAAGTTTGTATGTATGGAATTTTGTTACTCCTTCACGCAAAAACTACTGATTGGATTTTGATGAAACTTAACAATAATGTAGCTTATACATCAGGATAACACAAAGGCTACAATTTTCACCGATTTTCAAAATGGGGGAGGTGTTATGTTCGTTTTTTTTATGTTCAACAATTACTCCGCCGTTTCCGAACCAATTGTCAAAATTTTTCTTTTGGTGTATAGTATATCATCCCAGTTTGGTACCATGTTCACAAAAGTGGTGACTTGATGAAGAAATCTATAAGTAATCGAGGGAACTTCTCAAAATTTATATGGAAACATATAATGACGTCGGTTTCGTGAGAAGTATTTTAATTTTTAAGCATATCCTACCAACAAGTAAGATTTTGCACCAATTTCATGTTATTTGGCACAGATAAAAAGTAGACACTAGAAAAAAGCATAGACTACTTTTTACGGGAAAATATCCAGTCACAAGTCTGTGTAAATTAAGACATCATTCAGTGGCAATTCAATCACATTTTTTTCACAAATCAGTCAAAATTAAGACACAATTGAGTTGCAATCGAGTAATAATAATAATATTTCCCATTACAGTTACGGTGACGGTATCCGATTTCTTGAGATAACACGTGAACTTCTAACTTGCTCTTCCATAAATCGATCATAACGTGTGCTGTGTGCTTGTGGCGCCGTCCTGTTATAATATCATGCTCTCTAAGTCATACAGCCAACGACTTCGAATTTCCATAGTAAATTGTTAAGATTTTGCAGACATTGTTCGTTGGTGAACTTCACAATGATGAAAATGTTGTCTACTGAATAAACTGACAGTGACAGTTCGATGTTAAGTGAAAGGGTGCGTTTACAAACTAAATTCAACATTTCATTCAACTATTGGAAAACCCTTTGCATGCCCATCCGACGCATCATCTAACTTGTGAATCACTTGTTCAGCCAGCATTGTCCTAATTAGTTAGAACAATGCTGGCTGACTTGGACGTAGTATATTTTCCAACACGGAAATTGAACCCACGACCTCCGCGTCAAGAGCCATGCTCTTCGCTGGACCAGGGAGGCGGGTCACAATTATTGAGCCGCAATTGAGTTGCAATTCAGTTCCAATTCGATCACAATTAAGTCACTACTCAGTCGGAATCCAGAAACAATTCACAATGATTACAATGAGTGCCTTCAACCACTGCTTAGAAGAGAGAACCAGACTATTTTCATGTAGGTAGACTGAACAGAACAACGGGATTGTACTTGGGCCTTGTAGTTACTACGCAACCTTCAAAATCACAGTGGTTTTCTTTCAAATGCAATACCAACAAATATATATACAAATATCTTTATTGCAGACTACTATAGTCTAACATGGTCGGCTTCAATCCAAAAGTAAAGATTTTTTTTGGAGTGTTGACTGACCATTCGGTTGAATGGATGTCCTGGCAAGGCAAACCTGAAATGTGTGAATTCACTGAAAAATAAGGAAACTTAAACGAACTTATCATTGTATGTAACCTCTTCCCCGAAAAACTGCTAGACCTTCGAGCTACCTGGCTATACGGCTAAGCTTTCTTATCACATGACTTGTCTACCATTCATGTGATGCGACATTATAGGATGTAACTGACTGTTGTAAAATTTTACAGTAATTAGGTTGACTATCGGGACCTGACTCTAGCGTCACAGCTTATTTGATTGACATTTAAAACAAACTATGAACAAATATTTGAGGTTTGAGATTTAAAATATCTAAGATAGAATGCAATATACAATGGCGTTTAAAATAAAGGAATAAATAAGGAGAACAACGTTTTGATTTAACATAATATTATTAAAATCATTTAATTTCTGGAATTTTTTGTAATAAAAAATATTAAATACTTACACAAAAAATATGTATGATTAAAAACTGTAACTTGAATGTATTTCGCCGGGATAAATATTGCTACAAAGATAGAGGTTATGTGTGTTAGTTTATTTGAAACGTCTTATCAACAATAATGTCGTCATTTTAAGGCTGTCAGAGCAGGTAATGTAAAGATGTATATTATAGCACGATACATCTCGATACTTCTTCCTATAGAAATCGTCAAGAGACCACACACAACAGCTGTAATGTATATTTTTACATCTTCGTATCTTAAGATACAGAGCTATATGAAAGTATACATTTATATTTTGATACATCTAAATACACCTCAATACATTTCAATACATTTCTGTATATTACTTTACATCTCTTCTCTTCATAGGATGTTCAAAAATTTCTGTGATTATATTATATGTGTATGATAGACAGATACACACAGTGTTGCCACTTGCCACCTTAGCACTGCTGTTAAGAGCAGGTACTGCAGGCAGTCTGTTCCCCAGAGCCCTATATTTTCAATCAAATATCTTATCTTCAATCCATATCATTCTGTTTTAGCACAATATGTAACAATGCGCGCATCAAAATCACAATCCGAATCATCTTCTGATGAAATATCTAGTAAATCTAATAGCAAGTAACTCAAAGTGCGTCAAGCGGGGCGTATACCATTGAAATGTAGGGAAATAATACATTACATTACCTGTTGTGTGTGTGATACATTAAGATAATTTAAAGCTATACATCCCGGGATGTAATTGTATGTATATTAATATTCATTACCTGCTCTGTGTGTGAAACCCTTAAATAAGGGCGTTTTAAATAAAATTGACGTAATATTATGTTAGTCTATTTTATTTTTGTTACGTGATGTTTTTACTTTTCACGTTAAGGACGCTATCACAAAAATTATGTCAAAAATTAGCAGGTCAGTACGAATATCGACCTTAAGGACATTAAAATAACGTTCAATATCAGCACGCCTTGTACAGTGGCGGTTACGACGCTCGCCGCTTTCTTGATAGGGCGAAAATGTATGAAGAAATTTGAGAGCGTTTCTTATTTTTCTTATAAATGGAAATGTTATTTATTTTTATATAAAATATTTAGCTATTCGTATAGGGGACTAAATAAGCAACAATATTTTTGTATGTTTATTTTCCTTACTTCAGTGTATTTAGCTATAATGGTACCTAATCAAACCCCATTTTTTTAATATTTTGCGATTATTGTGATGGTTAAAACGTATTTATGTGAAAATGTTGTATGCGGCTATAAAATGTTTATAGTATAGACGTGGAGAAGAATATATTATTATCTTTCATTTGAAACCAAAATATCCTCGCTGTGTGACTCCTAATTCTTTAAAAAGGTACTTGAAAATCGCTGATATTTGTGAAAAAAATGTGATAGCGTCCTTAAGCATTAGCACTGCATACAGTTTAAAGTGAAAGTAGGGTATAAATATGGCAGAGAGCGGGCCAAAAGTATCAGTCAGCCGTGTGGGTTTGAAGTGATCCAGTTCGTCAGACAGCACAGACCACGTTCGCAATGCAATCGCTGGTGGTGTTCCTCGCCGTGGCCGCCGTGGCGCGCGCCTCCCTCCTGCCGCTGGCGCAGCCCGCGCACCATCCCGCCATCGTCCTGGACCCTCACGGCCGCCCCCTGGACACCGCCGAGGTCATCGGCGCCCGCGCCCTCCACTACCAGGCTAAAGCCCTGGAACCCCACGGCCACATCGCTCACGCTGCCATCGCTGCCCCTATCGCCCACGCCGCCATCGCCCATGTCGCTCCCGCAGTAATCGCCGCCCCCGCCGCCGTGTCCCACCAGTCCCGCGTTGACATCAGCCATAGCCCGGCCATCGTGTCCCACGCCGTTCACGCTCCGGTCTACGCCGCCGCTCCCTCCGTCTCCGCGTGGGGCGCTCACGGCCTCAGCGGCCTCCACGCTTCGCCCCTCCTAGCTCACAGCCTCCACAAGCGCTCCCTGGGCCTGTGGGGATCCCACGCCGCCGTCGCCGCCCCCGTCGCCCACGCCGCCGTGATCGCCGCCCCCGCCCACGCCGTGTCCCACCAGTCCCGCGTCGACGTGCACCACAGCCCGGCCATCGTGTCGCACGCCGTGGCCGCGCCCGTGATCTCGCACGTGGCCGCGCCCGTGGTCGCGCACGCGCTCCCCGCCGCCGTGTCCCACCAGTCCCGCGTCGACGTCCGCACCAGCCCCGCCGTGGTCGCCCACAGCGTGGTCGCCGCGCCCATCGCTCACGGCGTGCATGGTGTTCATGGTCTCCACGGATGGTAAACGGCAAGAACTGACGAACTACCAAAAATATAAATTTATATTAAAGTATTTAAAAGGAAACGAAATACATTTTTTTATTATTCCCTAGTTTACCAAGCTCAGGTAAAAGACCCCTAGAGTTTACTTCGGAAAATGGATTGTGATTGATGATTAAAGGACCTACGAGGGCTGCCTTTTAAGTTCTGTCGTTTGTAAACTTCCCGCGATCATTGAAAAAGAAGACATATGAGATTTTAATCTCATTGTATTTGGGTTTTAAAAACAAAAGAAATTATTCAGATTGGTCGAATAGTCTTATTGTATCGTCTATTCAAAGGTGACAAGTCGGTTTTAAAAATGGAAATGTTAAAGGAAAATTTCCGTGCGATAATTTTTTACAACTAACGAAGTGGATTATCGCGACTTCGGCGTTTTGAGATCACTTCTGTACTTAGTGATGCAGGACCATGTCTTAGGATTATAGAACGCTGGCATTTAGAAGTTTAACTCAGTGACCAGCCACGTGATGATCGTCGAAAAACCGTCGTAACGCAAGAGAATATTGAAGCCGTGCAGCAGCTAATCCTCGAAGACCGTTATGTGATATATAGCGAAATAGAGGCATCTATGGGCATTTCAGGGACCATTGTCCAAAAAATCTTGCACGAAAAATTTGGAGTAAAAATTGTGATTTCTCTTAAGATACCTTGTTTGCTTAGCGACGACCAAAAACAGCCCGTGTTAGTTTTTGTCGCAAAACTCTGCAGCGATTCAACCAAGGAGAGTCAAAGCACGTTTATCATTTGCTCAATGGTGACGAGTTTTGGATATATGCTTATGATCCAAATTCTAAGCAGCAGTCTACTGTCTGGGTTTTCTAGAATGAGCCAAAATCGACCAAAGTCATGGACTCACAGAGCACTTTAAAAAAAATGTTTGCCTCCATTGCGACAAAGGGTGGTCACATCGCCTCTATTGTACCCGAAGATTGTAAATCGGTTACCGCTGACTGGTATACCACAGCTTGTTTGCCACAAGTCATCACCGAATTTCGAAAAAAACGATTCAAGACGTCGTATGTTCCTGGCCATGACAACGCATGTTCGCATATCGCCGGTCAAAGAAAGATGTATTTGTGAACCCAAAACGTTGAAATTTTAGATCATCCGCCTTACAGCCCTGGCTTGAGCCCTAAGGATTTTAATAAGTTCCACAAAATTAAGCAAAGTCTTTGTGGCCAACGTTTAAGCTCACCTGTAGAAGCTGTTGACGCTTAAAAATCGGCCATTTTGAATACCCAACTTCAGACTGGAATAAATGTTTTAAAAACTGGTTTGAACGCATGCAAAAGCATTTTAAATATTGCGAAGAATTCTTGAAAAAAACAATAAATGGTGATAATCGATTAGATTGCCTGTATTTATTCCAAACGACAAAACATAAAAGGCAGCCCTCGTATTATAATTCGTTTTGCTAAAAGGTACAATAACATATAAAATATGGAGGCATCTAGTTTGTTATGTATTTGTTCAATAGCAAATTTTAATTTTGATACAAAATATATTAGGTACTTACCTAAATATGTAATTTTCTTCGTGTTTTATCGAATACCGAGCTAAGCTCGGTCAAATAGCTAGTATTTAATTAATCAAAGTATGTACCATTGTTATCGATGCATTTTTGACATCTTAAGGGTAGTTCATTGATCTCTTTACGAAAATAAACGGAGGGACGAGAGTCAATAAATTATTTGAATGCGGTTTGGACTGCCACATCGGAGTTGAATTTTTTGCCTTGTAGGAAGCTATCCAAATTCCGAAAAATATGGTAATCTGTTGGAGCAAGGTCCGGGAAGTACGGTGAATGTCGCAGGCATTCCAATTGCAGCTCCTCCAGTTTTGCGGCCGTCTGTTGTGCAGTGTGTGGTCTAGCGTTGTCCTGAAACATCAGTGGCCTAGAGCGTTTGACCAGCCTGGGTTGTTTAGCAGCTAGTTCTTCCATCATGGTTTGCAGTTGCTGACAATAGATATTTGCCGTAACCGTTTGGCCAGATTTTAGAAAGCTGTAGTGAAAGACATTGGCACTAGTCCACCAAACACTCACAAGTAACTTTTTCTGAGTCAATTTTCGCTTACGGCGGGATTTGGCTGATTCTTCAGGGGACAGCCATTGCGACGAACGCTTCTGATTATCGTAAATGATCCATTTTTCATCACAAGTAATGATCCGATTTAAAATACCGTCATTGTTATGTCGGTTGAGCAACGTAACGCAGCAGTCCTTTCAATTTTATCTTCCCAATTTGCTTCAAAAGTGGATTAAAGCAGTTTTATCACTTACACCGAAGCACTGCTGCTAGCTCTGAAGTGGTTTGCGATGAAGCGGCTTCTACATAGCCTTTAATTCTTCATTATTCATTATGGTCTCGGGTCGTCCACGGGGCTTGTTCTGAAGGTTGAAATTTCCAGAACGAAAACGTTGGAACCAAAACCGTACCGTGTTTTCTTTTGCGACACCAGCGCCATAACACATTGTTAATTCTTCGAGTTGTTTCTGCAGCACTCGTGCCACGAACCACGGTAGAACTCATATCTATACTAATATTATAAAGCGGAAGAGTTTGTTAGTTTGTTTGTTTGTTTGAACGCGCTAATCTCAGGAACTACTAGTTCGTAAATAAAGCGATATTTAAATTTTTCCATTATGCGATATGGACGACTCCAAAGAAAAAATAATCAAGAAAAAACAAATAAATGACTGTTTTGGAAACTCATATACTTATACCAAATAAATGAATATATAAATTTAAATTTTGAATTCTTAACCAAAGAGGAGATATTTGAGATCACAGTGGCCTGTACATTTGTACAACTAAACGCCAATCCTACTAGTCCTACTAATATTATAAAGGCGAAAGTTTGTTTGGATGTTTGGATGTATGGATGTATGGATCTTTGTTACTCTTTCACGCAAAAACTACTGAACGGATTTTAATGAAACTTTACAATAATATAGCTTGTACATCAGAATAACACATATGCTTCAATTTTAACCGACTTTCAAAATGGGGGAGGTGTTGTCTTCGTTTTTTTATGTTCAACGATTACTCCGCCGTTTATTAACCGATTTTCAAAATTTTTCTTTTGGTATATAGGGTATCATACCAATTTAGTATTATATTCACAGAAGTGGTGATCTGATGAAGGATCCATAAGTAATCGAGGGAACTCCTCAAAATTTATAGCGAAACATGTAGTGACTTCGGTTTCGTGAGAAGTATACCAACAAGTTAGATTTTGCACCGAGGTATACCTTGTATACCGTGGCCTGGTTCGGAAGGTGCTGAGAGAACTCCTGATTCTTTATAGATACAAGTTTGGGAGTTTCGGCGTTGTTTTAAGAACGGAAAGCATATCCTACTATGCAAATTACGTTCTTAATCATCATCATCACTACCATATTATACCATGCATCGTCCTATGATTATGAGCCTTTTCATAGTCTTTTAGGTCGAGACTCGAGTTTGTCAAGCGATAATTGAAAAAAATCTATACTTAATATTATAAACCTGAAGCGTATGTTTGCTTGAATGCGCTAATTTCAGGAACTACAGGTCCGATTTAAAAACTTATTTCAGTGTTAGATAGCTCATTTATCGAGTAAGGCTATAGGCTATATTATATTATCACGATAAGACTAATACGACCGAAGAAACTCAGGAAAATGTGGAAAAAACGGGGAAAATATTAGAAAGGGTTTATCTCACGAACTACTGGAGCAATTTTTATGGCAATATTTGGCACATATATAGAGTAGGCCACGTAAAAGGAGTAAGTATTTATAGCTATTTTTATGGGAAAATGTACAGTTTCTGTAAAATTCCTAATTTACGCGGGCGAAGCCGCGCGGGACATCTAGTTTCATAAATAAGGACGCTATTAATATATACATTATATAATATTTTAAGATAAATCAATGAGACAGATATATGTAAAAAAGTAAGAAAAAAAAGATTTTTTAGGTTTTGTACAGCTGACACGGTTTTGCATAAAGTAGACCTCATAAAGTATCCTCGACTTACTGAAGGAAAGTACCTAGTCAGTAATAAATAACAATTTTTGAATCTATCTCTTCTCCAGTCTTTTTGCAAACTTCTATTATAAGTTTAAAAAATTCAATTTAAAGATAAAAAATAAAACATTCTAATCGAGTTTTCCTATACGAGTAATATACGATTACTTTCTAGAAATTATTCCTTACCAGCAACACGAGTAGGTATACATTGATGCAATAACACAGGTTCAAGTATTTTGTGAATCATTTGTTAAACAAATTAAAAATAGTTTCTTCATGAAGGTATAATACTATTGGAGGGAGCCTTATATTTTGACAGTTGATAATGTTACTCTTTCTTACTAACGATGCTGTAAGTTGAGTGAAAGAGGAAGCTCATATCGGTGTGTAAACGTCAAAAGCCTGTAATGTTATGTCCGACCCAGTAGAACATAACAAAGGAATTGGTCTGCATATTTCATGTTTTAAAAGTGCTAATAAAAGTGCTTAGTGAACGTTAAATGCAATATCTTGTTGGGTTTTGTGGTTCCGCTAAATAATAAACCATAAAAACGGCCAAGGAATGCCTCAAACACGTGGATTTAACATAACATACGTAAGTTTTCGACAACGTTTTTGGGCTTATCAATCGGTATTTTTTGTAAGTTAAAAAGAAAATTTATAAGTTTAATAATCGCTTAATCATGCTGTTTATGCCATTAGTGATAAAAATGTCACATCAAGTAATAATTTGGCTACAAATATAGCATAGATTTTTACGTGTGCTTTAGGGATGCACCTTGGTTGAAGTATATCGATAAAAATATTGTCATGGACTAAATGTTTTTTTTTCAGGATTTGAAAATGCTTCAAAATAGACGACGAACAGAAATATTTAGAAGCAAGTTTCATGCAAGTTTTTAATCCTTACTCCCTTAAGAAGGCATCACAATATTGGGATTATCATTTCAAACGTAAGTTTGAAACAATGATTTTATTGAAATAAAAAAGTTCTAACGGAGAGTAAAATGATCAACAACTCTTACACCTCCCCCCTGTAAGTAGTCAAATCGTTACATTGATTTACTTTTTGAAATTTATTTTTTAATAAATACCAGACACAATAGATATTCAGTTGTTATGCGGCACCTGGGTTCCGCTTGGGGCTTGATGGGTTAAGTATGGAAAACTTACATAAAGCATATTGCCCCGTATACATATACAATATTATAATATGTATATATTTTATAGTATTAAGTACATTTAATGTCACTAAACCAACTATTTTTTTAGGTTTTTGGAATAGTTATAAGTTCAATATGATGGTGATGACGGAGAGACCTAAAATGAAGATATTATTATTTTTAAGTTTAGATTATAACCGAGTTATCTGGTGGTGAGATGGAGTGAGGAGGGATGGTTTAAGTGAGGAAATATATTAGTTCTATAAAGTTACTTAAAATATACACTTATAATAAAATCCTACTTAAATAATACTAATATTAGGCGGTAAAGGATTATTAGGTGGTAAAGGCGAAAGTTTGTATGTATGGAATTTTGTTACTCCTTCACGCAAAAACTACTGATTGGATTTTGATGAAACTTAACAATAATGTAGCTTATACATCAGGATAACACAAAGGCTACAATTTTCACCGATTTTCAAAATGGGGGAGGTGTTATGTTCGTTTTTTTTATGTTCAACAATTACTCCGCCGTTTCCGAACCAATTGTCAAAATTTTTCTTTTGGTGTATAGTATATCATCCCAGTTTGGTACCATGTTCACAAAAGTGGTGACTTGATGAAGAAATCTATAAGTAATCGAGGGAACTTCTCAAAATTTATATGGAAACATATAATGACGTCGGTTTCGTGAGAAGTATTTTAATTTTTAAGCATATCCTACCAACAAGTAAGATTTTGCACCAATTTCATGTTATTTGGCACAGATAAAAAGTAGACACTAGAAAAAAGCATAGACTACTTTTTACGGGAAAATATCCAGTCACAAGTCTGTGTAAATTAAGACATCATTCAGTGGCAATTCAATCACATTTTTTTCACAAATCAGTCAAAATTAAGACACAATTGAGTTGCAATCGAGTAATAATAATAATATTTCCCATTACAGTTACGGTGACGGTATCCGATTTCTTGAGATAACACGTGAACTTCTAACTTGCTCTTCCATAAATCGATCATAACGTGTGCTGTGTGCTTGTGGCGCCGTCCTGTTATAATATCATGCTCTCTAAGTCATACAGCCAACGACTTCGAATTTCCATAGTAAATTGTTAAGATTTTGCAGACATTGTTCGTTGGTGAACTTCACAATGATGAAAATGTTGTCTACTGAATAAACTGACAGTGACAGTTCGATGTTAAGTGAAAGGGTGCGTTTACAAACTAAATTCAACATTTCATTCAACTATTGGAAAACCCTTTGCATGCCCATCCGACGCATCATCTAACTTGTGAATCACTTGTTCAGCCAGCATTGTCCTAATTAGTTAGAACAATGCTGGCTGACTTGGACGTAGTATATTTTCCAACACGGAAATTGAACCCACGACCTCCGCGTCAAGAGCCATGCTCTTCGCTGGACCAGGGAGGCGGGTCACAATTATTGAGCCGCAATTGAGTTGCAATTCAGTTCCAATTCGATCACAATTAAGTCACTACTCAGTCGGAATCCAGAAACAATTCACAATGATTACAATGAGTGCCTTCAACCACTGCTTAGAAGAGAGAACCAGACTATTTTCATGTAGGTAGACTGAACAGAACAACGGGATTGTACTTGGGCCTTGTAGTTACTACGCAACCTTCAAAATCACAGTGGTTTTCTTTCAAATGCAATACCAACAAATATATATACAAATATCTTTATTGCAGACTACTATAGTCTAACATGGTCGGCTTCAATCCAAAAGTAAAGATTTTTTTTGGAGTGTTGACTGACCATTCGGTTGAATGGATGTCCTGGCAAGGCAAACCTGAAATGTGTGAATTCACTGAAAAATAAGGAAACTTAAACGAACTTATCATTGTATGTAACCTCTTCCCCGAAAAACTGCTAGACCTTCGAGCTACCTGGCTATACGGCTAAGCTTTCTTATCACATGACTTGTCTACCATTCATGTGATGCGACATTATAGGATGTAACTGACTGTTGTAAAATTTTACAGTAATTAGGTTGACTATCGGGACCTGACTCTAGCGTCACAGCTTATTTGATTGACATTTAAAACAAACTATGAACAAATATTTGAGGTTTGAGATTTAAAATATCTAAGATAGAATGCAATATACAATGGCGTTTAAAATAAAGGAATAAATAAGGAGAACAACGTTTTGATTTAACATAATATTATTAAAATCATTTAATTTCTGGAATTTTTTGTAATAAAAAATATTAAATACTTACACAAAAAATATGTATGATTAAAAACTGTAACTTGAATGTATTTCGCCGGGATAAATATTGCTACAAAGATAGAGGTTATGTGTGTTAGTTTATTTGAAACGTCTTATCAACAATAATGTCGTCATTTTAAGGCTGTCAGAGCAGGTAATGTAAAGATGTATATTATAGCACGATACATCTCGATACTTCTTCCTATAGAAATCGTCAAGAGACCACACACAACAGCTGTAATGTATATTTTTACATCTTCGTATCTTAAGATACAGAGCTATATGAAAGTATACATTTATATTTTGATACATCTAAATACACCTCAATACATTTCAATACATTTCTGTATATTACTTTACATCTCTTCTCTTCATAGGATGTTCAAAAATTTCTGTGATTATATTATATGTGTATGATAGACAGATACACACAGTGTTGCCACTTGCCACCTTAGCACTGCTGTTAAGAGCAGGTACTGCAGGCAGTCTGTTCCCCAGAGCCCTATATTTTCAATCAAATATCTTATCTTCAATCCATATCATTCTGTTTTAGCACAATATGTAACAATGCGCGCATCAAAATCACAATCCGAATCATCTTCTGATGAAATATCTAGTAAATCTAATAGCAAGTAACTCAAAGTGCGTCAAGCGGGGCGTATACCATTGAAATGTAGGGAAATAATACATTACATTACCTGTTGTGTGTGTGATACATTAAGATAATTTAAAGCTATACATCCCGGGATGTAATTGTATGTATATTAATATTCATTACCTGCTCTGTGTGTGAAACCCTTAAATAAGGGCGTTTTAAATAAAATTGACGTAATATTATGTTAGTCTATTTTATTTTTGTTACGTGATGTTTTTACTTTTCACGTTAAGGACGCTATCACAAAAATTATGTCAAAAATTAGCAGGTCAGTACGAATATCGACCTTAAGGACATTAAAATAACGTTCAATATCAGCACGCCTTGTACAGTGGCGGTTACGACGCTCGCCGCTTTCTTGATAGGGCGAAAATGTATGAAGAAATTTGAGAGCGTTTCTTATTTTTCTTATAAATGGAAATGTTATTTATTTTTATATAAAATATTTAGCTATTCGTATAGGGGACTAAATAAGCAACAATATTTTTGTATGTTTATTTTCCTTACTTCAGTGTATTTAGCTATAATGGTACCTAATCAAACCCCATTTTTTTAATATTTTGCGATTATTGTGATGGTTAAAACGTATTTATGTGAAAATGTTGTATGCGGCTATAAAATGTTTATAGTATAGACGTGGAGAAGAATATATTATTATCTTTCATTTGAAACCAAAATATCCTCGCTGTGTGACTCCTAATTCTTTAAAAAGGTACTTGAAAATCGCTGATATTTGTGAAAAAAATGTGATAGCGTCCTTAAGCATTAGCACTGCATACAGTTTAAAGTGAAAGTAGGGTATAAATATGGCAGAGAGCGGGCCAAAAGTATCAGTCAGCCGTGTGGGTTTGAAGTGATCCAGTTCGTCAGACAGCACAGACCACGTTCGCAATGCAATCGCTGGTGGTGTTCCTCGCCGTGGCCGCCGTGGCGCGCGCCTCCCTCCTGCCGCTGGCGCAGCCCGCGCACCATCCCGCCATCGTCCTGGACCCTCACGGCCGCCCCCTGGACACCGCCGAGGTCATCGGCGCCCGCGCCCTCCACTACCAGGCTAAAGCCCTGGAACCCCACGGCCACATCGCTCACGCTGCCATCGCTGCCCCTATCGCCCACGCCGCCATCGCCCATGTCGCTCCCGCAGTAATCGCCGCCCCCGCCGCCGTGTCCCACCAGTCCCGCGTTGACATCAGCCATAGCCCGGCCATCGTGTCCCACGCCGTTCACGCTCCGGTCTACGCCGCCGCTCCCTCCGTCTCCGCGTGGGGCGCTCACGGCCTCAGCGGCCTCCACGCTTCGCCCCTCCTAGCTCACAGCCTCCACAAGCGCTCCCTGGGCCTGTGGGGATCCCACGCCGCCGTCGCCGCCCCCGTCGCCCACGCCGCCGTGATCGCCGCCCCCGCCCACGCCGTGTCCCACCAGTCCCGCGTCGACGTGCACCACAGCCCGGCCATCGTGTCGCACGCCGTGGCCGCGCCCGTGATCTCGCACGTGGCCGCGCCCGTGGTCGCGCACGCGCTCCCCGCCGCCGTGTCCCACCAGTCCCGCGTCGACGTCCGCACCAGCCCCGCCGTGGTCGCCCACAGCGTGGTCGCCGCGCCCATCGCTCACGGCGTGCATGGTGTTCATGGTCTCCACGGATGGTAAACGGCAAGAACTGACGAACTACCAAAAATATAAATTTATATTAAAGTATTTAAAAGGAAACGAAATACATTTTTTTATTATTCCCTAGTTTACCAAGCTCAGGTAAAAGACCCCTAGAGTTTACTTCGGAAAATGGATTGTGATTGATGATTAAAGGACCTACGAGGGCTGCCTTTTAAGTTCTGTCGTTTGTAAACTTCCCGCGATCATTGAAAAAGAAGACATATGAGATTTTAATCTCATTGTATTTGGGTTTTAAAAACAAAAGAAATTATTCAGATTGGTCGAATAGTCTTATTGTATCGTCTATTCAAAGGTGACAAGTCGGTTTTAAAAATGGAAATGTTAAAGGAAAATTTCCGTGCGATAATTTTTTACAACTAACGAAGTGGATTATCGCGACTTCGGCGTTTTGAGATCACTTCTGTACTTAGTGATGCAGGACCATGTCTTAGGATTATAGAACGCTGGCATTTAGAAGTTTAACTCAGTGACCAGCCACGTGATGATCGTCGAAAAACCGTCGTAACGCAAGAGAATATTGAAGCCGTGCAGCAGCTAATCCTCGAAGACCGTTATGTGATATATAGCGAAATAGAGGCATCTATGGGCATTTCAGGGACCATTGTCCAAAAAATCTTGCACGAAAAATTTGGAGTAAAAATTGTGATTTCTCTTAAGATACCTTGTTTGCTTAGCGACGACCAAAAACAGCCCGTGTTAGTTTTTGTCGCAAAACTCTGCAGCGATTCAACCAAGGAGAGTCAAAGCACGTTTATCATTTGCTCAATGGTGACGAGTTTTGGATATATGCTTATGATCCAAATTCTAAGCAGCAGTCTACTGTCTGGGTTTTCTAGAATGAGCCAAAATCGACCAAAGTCATGGACTCACAGAGCACTTTAAAAAAAATGTTTGCCTCCATTGCGACAAAGGGTGGTCACATCGCCTCTATTGTACCCGAAGATTGTAAATCGGTTACCGCTGACTGGTATACCACAGCTTGTTTGCCACAAGTCATCACCGAATTTCGAAAAAAACGATTCAAGACGTCGTATGTTCCTGGCCATGACAACGCATGTTCGCATATCGCCGGTCAAAGAAAGATGTATTTGTGAACCCAAAACGTTGAAATTTTAGATCATCCGCCTTACAGCCCTGGCTTGAGCCCTAAGGATTTTAATAAGTTCCACAAAATTAAGCAAAGTCTTTGTGGCCAACGTTTAAGCTCACCTGTAGAAGCTGTTGACGCTTAAAAATCGGCCATTTTGAATACCCAACTTCAGACTGGAATAAATGTTTTAAAAACTGGTTTGAACGCATGCAAAAGCATTTTAAATATTGCGAAGAATTCTTGAAAAAAACAATAAATGGTGATAATCGATTAGATTGCCTGTATTTATTCCAAACGACAAAACATAAAAGGCAGCCCTCGTATTATAATTCGTTTTGCTAAAAGGTACAATAACATATAAAATATGGAGGCATCTAGTTTGTTATGTATTTGTTCAATAGCAAATTTTAATTTTGATACAAAATATATTAGGTACTTACCTAAATATGTAATTTTCTTCGTGTTTTATCGAATACCGAGCTAAGCTCGGTCAAATAGCTAGTATTTAATTAATCAAAGTATGTACCATTGTTATCGATGCATTTTTGACATCTTAAGGGTAGTTCATTGATCTCTTTACGAAAATAAACGGAGGGACGAGAGTCAATAAATTATTTGAATGCGGTTTGGACTGCCACATCGGAGTTGAATTTTTTGCCTTGTAGGAAGCTATCCAAATTCCGAAAAATATGGTAATCTGTTGGAGCAAGGTCCGGGAAGTACGGTGAATGTCGCAGGCATTCCAATTGCAGCTCCTCCAGTTTTGCGGCCGTCTGTTGTGCAGTGTGTGGTCTAGCGTTGTCCTGAAACATCAGTGGCCTAGAGCGTTTGACCAGCCTGGGTTGTTTAGCAGCTAGTTCTTCCATCATGGTTTGCAGTTGCTGACAATAGATATTTGCCGTAACCGTTTGGCCAGATTTTAGAAAGCTGTAGTGAAAGACATTGGCACTAGTCCACCAAACACTCACAAGTAACTTTTTCTGAGTCAATTTTCGCTTACGGCGGGATTTGGCTGATTCTTCAGGGGACAGCCATTGCGACGAACGCTTCTGATTATCGTAAATGATCCATTTTTCATCACAAGTAATGATCCGATTTAAAATACCGTCATTGTTATGTCGGTTGAGCAACGTAACGCAGCAGTCCTTTCAATTTTATCTTCCCAATTTGCTTCAAAAGTGGATTAAAGCAGTTTTATCACTTACACCGAAGCACTGCTGCTAGCTCTGAAGTGGTTTGCGATGAAGCGGCTTCTACATAGCCTTTAATTCTTCATTATTCATTATGGTCTCGGGTCGTCCACGGGGCTTGTTCTGAAGGTTGAAATTTCCAGAACGAAAACGTTGGAACCAAAACCGTACCGTGTTTTCTTTTGCGACACCAGCGCCATAACACATTGTTAATTCTTCGAGTTGTTTCTGCAGCACTCGTGCCACGAACCACGGTAGAACTCATATCTATACTAATATTATAAAGCGGAAGAGTTTGTTAGTTTGTTTGTTTGTTTGAACGCGCTAATCTCAGGAACTACTAGTTCGTAAATAAAGCGATATTTAAATTTTTCCATTATGCGATATGGACGACTCCAAAGAAAAAATAATCAAGAAAAAACAAATAAATGACTGTTTTGGAAACTCATATACTTATACCAAATAAATGAATATATAAATTTAAATTTTGAATTCTTAACCAAAGAGGAGATATTTGAGATCACAGTGGCCTGTACATTTGTACAACTAAACGCCAATCCTACTAGTCCTACTAATATTATAAAGGCGAAAGTTTGTTTGGATGTTTGGATGTATGGATGTATGGATCTTTGTTACTCTTTCACGCAAAAACTACTGAACGGATTTTAATGAAACTTTACAATAATATAGCTTGTACATCAGAATAACACATATGCTTCAATTTTAACCGACTTTCAAAATGGGGGAGGTGTTGTCTTCGTTTTTTTATGTTCAACGATTACTCCGCCGTTTATTAACCGATTTTCAAAATTTTTCTTTTGGTATATAGGGTATCATACCAATTTAGTATTATATTCACAGAAGTGGTGATCTGATGAAGGATCCATAAGTAATCGAGGGAACTCCTCAAAATTTATAGCGAAACATGTAGTGACTTCGGTTTCGTGAGAAGTATACCAACAAGTTAGATTTTGCACCGAGGTATACCTTGTATACCGTGGCCTGGTTCGGAAGGTGCTGAGAGAACTCCTGATTCTTTATAGATACAAGTTTGGGAGTTTCGGCGTTGTTTTAAGAACGGAAAGCATATCCTACTATGCAAATTACGTTCTTAATCATCATCATCACTACCATATTATACCATGCATCGTCCTATGATTATGAGCCTTTTCATAGTCTTTTAGGTCGAGACTCGAGTTTGTCAAGCGATAATTGAAAAAAATCTATACTTAATATTATAAACCTGAAGCGTATGTTTGCTTGAATGCGCTAATTTCAGGAACTACAGGTCCGATTTAAAAACTTATTTCAGTGTTAGATAGCTCATTTATCGAGTAAGGCTATAGGCTATATTATATTATCACGATAAGACTAATACGACCGAAGAAACTCAGGAAAATGTGGAAAAAACGGGGAAAATATTAGAAAGGGTTTATCTCACGAACTACTGGAGCAATTTTTATGGCAATATTTGGCACATATATAGAGTAGGCCACGTAAAAGGAGTAAGTATTTATAGCTATTTTTATGGGAAAATGTACAGTTTCTGTAAAATTCCTAATTTACGCGGGCGAAGCCGCGCGGGACATCTAGTTTCATAAATAAGGACGCTATTAATATATACATTATATAATATTTTAAGATAAATCAATGAGACAGATATATGTAAAAAAGTAAGAAAAAAAAGATTTTTTAGGTTTTGTACAGCTGACACGGTTTTGCATAAAGTAGACCTCATAAAGTATCCTCGACTTACTGAAGGAAAGTACCTAGTCAGTAATAAATAACAATTTTTGAATCTATCTCTTCTCCAGTCTTTTTGCAAACTTCTATTATAAGTTTAAAAAATTCAATTTAAAGATAAAAAATAAAACATTCTAATCGAGTTTTCCTATACGAGTAATATACGATTACTTTCTAGAAATTATTCCTTACCAGCAACACGAGTAGGTATACATTGATGCAATAACACAGGTTCAAGTATTTTGTGAATCATTTGTTAAACAAATTAAAAATAGTTTCTTCATGAAGGTATAATACTATTGGAGGGAGCCTTATATTTTGACAGTTGATAATGTTACTCTTTCTTACTAACGATGCTGTAAGTTGAGTGAAAGAGGAAGCTCATATCGGTGTGTAAACGTCAAAAGCCTGTAATGTTATGTCCGACCCAGTAGAACATAACAAAGGAATTGGTCTGCATATTTCATGTTTTAAAAGTGCTAATAAAAGTGCTTAGTGAACGTTAAATGCAATATCTTGTTGGGTTTTGTGGTTCCGCTAAATAATAAACCATAAAAACGGCCAAGGAATGCCTCAAACACGTGGATTTAACATAACATACGTAAGTTTTCGACAACGTTTTTGGGCTTATCAATCGGTATTTTTTGTAAGTTAAAAAGAAAATTTATAAGTTTAATAATCGCTTAATCATGCTGTTTATGCCATTAGTGATAAAAATGTCACATCAAGTAATAATTTGGCTACAAATATAGCATAGATTTTTACGTGTGCTTTAGGGATGCACCTTGGTTGAAGTATATCGATAAAAATATTGTCATGGACTAAATGTTTTTTTTTCAGGATTTGAAAATGCTTCAAAATAGACGACGAACAGAAATATTTAGAAGCAAGTTTCATGCAAGTTTTTAATCCTTACTCCCTTAAGAAGGCATCACAATATTGGGATTATCATTTCAAACGTAAGTTTGAAACAATGATTTTATTGAAATAAAAAAGTTCTAACGGAGAGTAAAATGATCAACAACTCTTACACCTCCCCCCTGTAAGTAGTCAAATCGTTACATTGATTTACTTTTTGAAATTTATTTTTTAATAAATACCAGACACAATAGATATTCAGTTGTTATGCGGCACCTGGGTTCCGCTTGGGGCTTGATGGGTTAAGTATGGAAAACTTACATAAAGCATATTGCCCCGTATACATATACAATATTATAATATGTATATATTTTATAGTATTAAGTACATTTAATGTCACTAAACCAACTATTTTTTTAGGTTTTTGGAATAGTTATAAGTTCAATATGATGGTGATGACGGAGAGACCTAAAATGAAGATATTATTATTTTTAAGTTTAGATTATAACCGAGTTATCTGGTGGTGAGATGGAGTGAGGAGGGATGGTTTAAGTGAGGAAATATATTAGTTCTATAAAGTTACTTAAAATATACACTTATAATAAAATCCTACTTAAATAATACTAATATTAGGCGGTAAAGGATTATTAGGTGGTAAAGGCGAAAGTTTGTATGTATGGAATTTTGTTACTCCTTCACGCAAAAACTACTGATTGGATTTTGATGAAACTTAACAATAATGTAGCTTATACATCAGGATAACACAAAGGCTACAATTTTCACCGATTTTCAAAATGGGGGAGGTGTTATGTTCGTTTTTTTTATGTTCAACAATTACTCCGCCGTTTCCGAACCAATTGTCAAAATTTTTCTTTTGGTGTATAGTATATCATCCCAGTTTGGTACCATGTTCACAAAAGTGGTGACTTGATGAAGAAATCTATAAGTAATCGAGGGAACTTCTCAAAATTTATATGGAAACATATAATGACGTCGGTTTCGTGAGAAGTATTTTAATTTTTAAGCATATCCTACCAACAAGTAAGATTTTGCACCAATTTCATGTTATTTGGCACAGATAAAAAGTAGACACTAGAAAAAAGCATAGACTACTTTTTACGGGAAAATATCCAGTCACAAGTCTGTGTAAATTAAGACATCATTCAGTGGCAATTCAATCACATTTTTTTCACAAATCAGTCAAAATTAAGACACAATTGAGTTGCAATCGAGTAATAATAATAATATTTCCCATTACAGTTACGGTGACGGTATCCGATTTCTTGAGATAACACGTGAACTTCTAACTTGCTCTTCCATAAATCGATCATAACGTGTGCTGTGTGCTTGTGGCGCCGTCCTGTTATAATATCATGCTCTCTAAGTCATACAGCCAACGACTTCGAATTTCCATAGTAAATTGTTAAGATTTTGCAGACATTGTTCGTTGGTGAACTTCACAATGATGAAAATGTTGTCTACTGAATAAACTGACAGTGACAGTTCGATGTTAAGTGAAAGGGTGCGTTTACAAACTAAATTCAACATTTCATTCAACTATTGGAAAACCCTTTGCATGCCCATCCGACGCATCATCTAACTTGTGAATCACTTGTTCAGCCAGCATTGTCCTAATTAGTTAGAACAATGCTGGCTGACTTGGACGTAGTATATTTTCCAACACGGAAATTGAACCCACGACCTCCGCGTCAAGAGCCATGCTCTTCGCTGGACCAGGGAGGCGGGTCACAATTATTGAGCCGCAATTGAGTTGCAATTCAGTTCCAATTCGATCACAATTAAGTCACTACTCAGTCGGAATCCAGAAACAATTCACAATGATTACAATGAGTGCCTTCAACCACTGCTTAGAAGAGAGAACCAGACTATTTTCATGTAGGTAGACTGAACAGAACAACGGGATTGTACTTGGGCCTTGTAGTTACTACGCAACCTTCAAAATCACAGTGGTTTTCTTTCAAATGCAATACCAACAAATATATATACAAATATCTTTATTGCAGACTACTATAGTCTAACATGGTCGGCTTCAATCCAAAAGTAAAGATTTTTTTTGGAGTGTTGACTGACCATTCGGTTGAATGGATGTCCTGGCAAGGCAAACCTGAAATGTGTGAATTCACTGAAAAATAAGGAAACTTAAACGAACTTATCATTGTATGTAACCTCTTCCCCGAAAAACTGCTAGACCTTCGAGCTACCTGGCTATACGGCTAAGCTTTCTTATCACATGACTTGTCTACCATTCATGTGATGCGACATTATAGGATGTAACTGACTGTTGTAAAATTTTACAGTAATTAGGTTGACTATCGGGACCTGACTCTAGCGTCACAGCTTATTTGATTGACATTTAAAACAAACTATGAACAAATATTTGAGGTTTGAGATTTAAAATATCTAAGATAGAATGCAATATACAATGGCGTTTAAAATAAAGGAATAAATAAGGAGAACAACGTTTTGATTTAACATAATATTATTAAAATCATTTAATTTCTGGAATTTTTTGTAATAAAAAATATTAAATACTTACACAAAAAATATGTATGATTAAAAACTGTAACTTGAATGTATTTCGCCGGGATAAATATTGCTACAAAGATAGAGGTTATGTGTGTTAGTTTATTTGAAACGTCTTATCAACAATAATGTCGTCATTTTAAGGCTGTCAGAGCAGGTAATGTAAAGATGTATATTATAGCACGATACATCTCGATACTTCTTCCTATAGAAATCGTCAAGAGACCACACACAACAGCTGTAATGTATATTTTTACATCTTCGTATCTTAAGATACAGAGCTATATGAAAGTATACATTTATATTTTGATACATCTAAATACACCTCAATACATTTCAATACATTTCTGTATATTACTTTACATCTCTTCTCTTCATAGGATGTTCAAAAATTTCTGTGATTATATTATATGTGTATGATAGACAGATACACACAGTGTTGCCACTTGCCACCTTAGCACTGCTGTTAAGAGCAGGTACTGCAGGCAGTCTGTTCCCCAGAGCCCTATATTTTCAATCAAATATCTTATCTTCAATCCATATCATTCTGTTTTAGCACAATATGTAACAATGCGCGCATCAAAATCACAATCCGAATCATCTTCTGATGAAATATCTAGTAAATCTAATAGCAAGTAACTCAAAGTGCGTCAAGCGGGGCGTATACCATTGAAATGTAGGGAAATAATACATTACATTACCTGTTGTGTGTGTGATACATTAAGATAATTTAAAGCTATACATCCCGGGATGTAATTGTATGTATATTAATATTCATTACCTGCTCTGTGTGTGAAACCCTTAAATAAGGGCGTTTTAAATAAAATTGACGTAATATTATGTTAGTCTATTTTATTTTTGTTACGTGATGTTTTTACTTTTCACGTTAAGGACGCTATCACAAAAATTATGTCAAAAATTAGCAGGTCAGTACGAATATCGACCTTAAGGACATTAAAATAACGTTCAATATCAGCACGCCTTGTACAGTGGCGGTTACGACGCTCGCCGCTTTCTTGATAGGGCGAAAATGTATGAAGAAATTTGAGAGCGTTTCTTATTTTTCTTATAAATGGAAATGTTATTTATTTTTATATAAAATATTTAGCTATTCGTATAGGGGACTAAATAAGCAACAATATTTTTGTATGTTTATTTTCCTTACTTCAGTGTATTTAGCTATAATGGTACCTAATCAAACCCCATTTTTTTAATATTTTGCGATTATTGTGATGGTTAAAACGTATTTATGTGAAAATGTTGTATGCGGCTATAAAATGTTTATAGTATAGACGTGGAGAAGAATATATTATTATCTTTCATTTGAAACCAAAATATCCTCGCTGTGTGACTCCTAATTCTTTAAAAAGGTACTTGAAAATCGCTGATATTTGTGAAAAAAATGTGATAGCGTCCTTAAGCATTAGCACTGCATACAGTTTAAAGTGAAAGTAGGGTATAAATATGGCAGAGAGCGGGCCAAAAGTATCAGTCAGCCGTGTGGGTTTGAAGTGATCCAGTTCGTCAGACAGCACAGACCACGTTCGCAATGCAATCGCTGGTGGTGTTCCTCGCCGTGGCCGCCGTGGCGCGCGCCTCCCTCCTGCCGCTGGCGCAGCCCGCGCACCATCCCGCCATCGTCCTGGACCCTCACGGCCGCCCCCTGGACACCGCCGAGGTCATCGGCGCCCGCGCCCTCCACTACCAGGCTAAAGCCCTGGAACCCCACGGCCACATCGCTCACGCTGCCATCGCTGCCCCTATCGCCCACGCCGCCATCGCCCATGTCGCTCCCGCAGTAATCGCCGCCCCCGCCGCCGTGTCCCACCAGTCCCGCGTTGACATCAGCCATAGCCCGGCCATCGTGTCCCACGCCGTTCACGCTCCGGTCTACGCCGCCGCTCCCTCCGTCTCCGCGTGGGGCGCTCACGGCCTCAGCGGCCTCCACGCTTCGCCCCTCCTAGCTCACAGCCTCCACAAGCGCTCCCTGGGCCTGTGGGGATCCCACGCCGCCGTCGCCGCCCCCGTCGCCCACGCCGCCGTGATCGCCGCCCCCGCCCACGCCGTGTCCCACCAGTCCCGCGTCGACGTGCACCACAGCCCGGCCATCGTGTCGCACGCCGTGGCCGCGCCCGTGATCTCGCACGTGGCCGCGCCCGTGGTCGCGCACGCGCTCCCCGCCGCCGTGTCCCACCAGTCCCGCGTCGACGTCCGCACCAGCCCCGCCGTGGTCGCCCACAGCGTGGTCGCCGCGCCCATCGCTCACGGCGTGCATGGTGTTCATGGTCTCCACGGATGGTAAACGGCAAGAACTGACGAACTACCAAAAATATAAATTTATATTAAAGTATTTAAAAGGAAACGAAATACATTTTTTTATTATTCCCTAGTTTACCAAGCTCAGGTAAAAGACCCCTAGAGTTTACTTCGGAAAATGGATTGTGATTGATGATTAAAGGACCTACGAGGGCTGCCTTTTAAGTTCTGTCGTTTGTAAACTTCCCGCGATCATTGAAAAAGAAGACATATGAGATTTTAATCTCATTGTATTTGGGTTTTAAAAACAAAAGAAATTATTCAGATTGGTCGAATAGTCTTATTGTATCGTCTATTCAAAGGTGACAAGTCGGTTTTAAAAATGGAAATGTTAAAGGAAAATTTCCGTGCGATAATTTTTTACAACTAACGAAGTGGATTATCGCGACTTCGGCGTTTTGAGATCACTTCTGTACTTAGTGATGCAGGACCATGTCTTAGGATTATAGAACGCTGGCATTTAGAAGTTTAACTCAGTGACCAGCCACGTGATGATCGTCGAAAAACCGTCGTAACGCAAGAGAATATTGAAGCCGTGCAGCAGCTAATCCTCGAAGACCGTTATGTGATATATAGCGAAATAGAGGCATCTATGGGCATTTCAGGGACCATTGTCCAAAAAATCTTGCACGAAAAATTTGGAGTAAAAATTGTGATTTCTCTTAAGATACCTTGTTTGCTTAGCGACGACCAAAAACAGCCCGTGTTAGTTTTTGTCGCAAAACTCTGCAGCGATTCAACCAAGGAGAGTCAAAGCACGTTTATCATTTGCTCAATGGTGACGAGTTTTGGATATATGCTTATGATCCAAATTCTAAGCAGCAGTCTACTGTCTGGGTTTTCTAGAATGAGCCAAAATCGACCAAAGTCATGGACTCACAGAGCACTTTAAAAAAAATGTTTGCCTCCATTGCGACAAAGGGTGGTCACATCGCCACTATTGTACCCGAAGATTGTAAATCGGTTACCGCTGACTGGTATACCACAGCTTGTTTGCCACAAGTCATCACCGAATTTCGAAAAAAACGATTCAAGACGTCGTATGTTCCTGGCCATGACAACGCATGTTCGCATATCGCCGGTCAAAGAAAGATGTATTTGTGAACCCAAAACGTTGAAATTTTAGATCATCCGCCTTACAGCCCTGGCTTGCGCCCTAAGGATTTTAATAAGTTCCACAAAATTAAGCAAAGTCTTTGTGGCCAACGTTTAAGCTCACCTGTAGAAGCTGTTGACGCTTAAAAATCGGCCATTTTGATTACCCAACTTCAGACTGGAATAAATGTTTTAAAAACTGGTTTGAACGCATGCAAAAGCATTTTAAATATTGCGAAGAATTCTTGAAAAAAACAATAAATGGTGATAATCGATTAGATTGCCTGTATTTATTCCAAACGACAAAACATAAAAGGCAGCCCTCGTATTATAATTCGTTTTGCTAAAAGGTACAATAACATATAAAATATGGAGGCATCTAGTTTGTTATGTATTTGTTCAATAGCAAATTTTAATTTTGATACAAAATATATTAGGTACTTACCTAAATATGTAATTTTCTTCGTGTTTTATCGAATAACGAGCTAAGCTCGGTCAAATAGCTAGTATTTAATTAATCAAAGTATGTACCATTGTTATCGATGCATTTTTGACATCTTAAGGGTAGTTCATTGATCTCTTTACGAAAATAAACGGAGGGACGAGAGTCAATAAATTATTTGAATGCGGTTTGGACTGCCACATCGGAGTTGAATTTTTTGCCTTGTAGGAAGCTATCCATATTTTCCTATCTTGTAGGAAGCTAGGACATATGTATAACCATGTATAACCCAGAACAATAAGTATAAATAATATGTTAAATACCTTAATTGTGTACACCTGATATAAGCAAAAAGATTATTTGCATTTGGAGAGAATAATATTGTTTCTGTTTCCAAATTCAATATACATATTGGGATATTATTAGGTTTTACGAATCACGTGTTTGTGATACAACACAATGCCACGTAATATGCCATCCGCCATATTATTTTATAACCACATAACCTCCATCATCCATGATTGTAAAGTTGACACGGAATTTTAGCTTCTCCTCCTTCGTCTTGTTATATTTTGTTTTTTATTTTACTTTTTTTATTTATTTATTTTTAAATACTATGACGTAACTATCAAATGACTTTAATGTATGTTTTTGACTTTACTGTTATAATATTATGTTAAAATATGTAATAAGATCTTTTAAAATAAGACCTAGTTACTTAAGGCATGTTAATTAGAATAAGATCTAAAGAAAATGTTTTGAAATAATAATTAGACAATATTTCCACGCCAATGAGGCAGAAATTTTGATACCATACATAAATATTAAGAACCATTGTTAAACAAATTTCCTGGAAATAAATACTATTCTATTCTATTCTATTCTATTCCAAATTCCGAAAAATATGGTAATCTGTTGGAGCAAGGTCCGGGAAGTACGGTGAATGTCGCAGACATTCCAATTGCAGCTCCTCCAGTTTTGCGGCCGTCTGTTGTGCAGTGTGTGGTCTAGCGTTGTCCTGAAACATCAGTGGCCTAGAGCGTTTGACCAGCCTGGGTTGTTTAGCAGCTAGTTCTTCCATCATGGTTTGCAGTTGCTGACAATAGATATTTGCCGTAACCGTTTGGCCAGATTTTAGAAAGCTGTAGTGAAAGACATTGGCACTAGTCCACCAAACACTCACAAGTAACTTTTTCTGAGTCAATTTTCGCTTACGGCGGGATTTGGCTGATTCTTCAGGGGACAGCCATTGCGACGAACACTTCTGATTATCGTAAATGATCCATTTTTCATCACAAGTAATGATCCGATTTAAAATCCCGTCATTGTTATGTCGGTTGAGCAACGTAACGCAGCAGTCCTTTCAATTTTATCTTCCCAATTTGCTTCAAAAGCGGATTAAAGCAGTTTTATCACTTACACCGAAGCCTGCTGCTAGCTCTGAAGTGGTTTGCGATGAAGCGGTTTCCACAATAGCCTTTAATTCTTCATTATTCATTATGGTCTCGGGTCGTCCACGGGGCTTGTTCTGAAGGTTGAAATTTCCAGAACGAAAACGTTGGAACCAAAACCGTACCGTGTTTTCTTTTGCGACACCAGCGCCATACACATTGTTAATTCTTCGAGTTGTTTCTGCAGCACTCGTGCCACGAACCACGGTAGAACTCATATCTATACTAATATTATAAAGCGGAAGAGTTTGTTAGTTTGTTTGTTTGTTTGAACGCGCTAATCTCAGGAACTACTAGTTCGTAAATAAAGCGATATTTAAATTTTTCCATTATGCGATATGGACGACTCCAAAGAAAAAATAATCAAGAAAAAACAAATAAATGACTGTTTTGGAAACTCATATACTTATACCAAATAAATGAATATATAAATTTAAATTTTGAATTCTTAACCAAAGAGGAGATATTTGAGATCACAGTGGCCTGTACATTTGTACAACTAAACGCCAATCCTACTAGTCCTACTAATATTATAAAGGCGAAAGTTTGTTTGGATGTTTGGATGTATGGATGTATGGATCTTTGTTACTCTTTCACGCAAAAACTACTGAACGGAATTTAATGAAACTTTACAATAAGCCTACTAATATTATAAAGGCGAAAGTTAGTTTGGATGTGTGGATGTATGGATGTTTGTTTCCCTTTCACGCAAAAACTACTGAACGGATTTTAATGAAACTTTACAATAATATAGCTTGTACATCAGAATAACACATATGCTTCAATTTTAACCGACTTTCAAAATGGGGGAGGTGTTGTCTTCGTTTTTTTATGTTCAACGATTACTCCGCCGTTTATTAACCGATTTTCAAAATTTTTCTTTTGGTATATAGGGTATCATACCAATTTAGTATTATATTCACAGAAGTGGTGATCTGATGAAGGATCCATAAGTAATCGAGGGAACTCCTCAAAATTTATAGCGAAACATGTAGTGACTTCGGTTTCGTGAGAAGTATACCAACAAGTTAGATTTTGCACCGAGGTATACCTTGTATACCGTGGCCTGGTTCGGAAGGTGCTGAGAGAACTCCTGATTCTTTATAGATACAAGTTTGGGAGTTTCGGCGTTGTTTTAAGAACGGAAAGCATATATACTATGCAAATTACGTTCTTAATCATCATCATCACTACCATATTATACCATGCATCGTCCTATGATTATGAGCCTTTTCATAGTCTTTTAGGTCGAGACTCGAGTTTGTCAAGCGATAATTGAAAAAAATCTATACTTAATATTATAAACCTGAAGCGTATGTTTGCTTGAATGCGCTAATTTCAGGAACTACAGGTCCGATTTAAAAACTTATTTCAGTGTTAGATAGCTCATTTATCGAGTAAGGCTATAGGCTATATTATATTATCACGATAAGACTAATACGACCGAAGAAACTCAGGAAAATGTGGAAAAAACGGGGAAAATATTAGAAAGGGTTTATCTCACGAACTACTGGAGCAATTTTTATGGCAATATTTGGCACATATATAGAGTAGGCCACGTAAAAGGAGTAAGTATTTATAGCTATTTTTATGGGAAAATGTACAGTTTCTGGAAAATTCCTAATTTACGCGGGCGAAGCCGCGCGGGACATCTAGTTTCATAAATAAGGACGCTATTAATATATATATATTATATAATAGCTTAAGATAAATCAATGAGACAGATATATGTAAAAAAGTAAGAAAAAAAAGATTTTTTAGGTTTTGTACAGCTGACACGGTTTTGCATAAAGTAGACCTCATAAAGTATCCTCGACTTACTGAAGGAAAGTAGTCAGTAATAAATAACAATTTTTGAATCTATCTCTTCTCCAGTCTTTTTGCAAACTTCTATTATAAGTTTAAAAAATTCAATTTAAAGATAAAAAATAAAAACATTCTAATCGAGTTTTCCTATAATATACGATTACTTTCTAGAAATTATTCCTTACCAGCAACACGAGTAGGTATACATTGATGCAATAACACAGGTTCAAGTATTTTGTGAATCATTTGTTAAACAAATTAAAAATAGTTTCTTCATGAAGGTATAATACTATTGCCTTATATTTTGACAGTTGATAATGTTACTCTTTCTTACTAACGATGCTGTAAGTTGAGTGAAAGAGGAAGCTCATATCGGTGTGTAAACGTCAAAAGCCTGTAATGTTATGTCCGACTCAGTAGAACATAACAAAGGAGTCGGTCTGCATATTTCATGTTTTAAAAGTGCTTAGTGAACGTTAAATGCAATATCTTGTTGGGTTTTGTGGTTCCGCTAAATAATAAACCATAAAAACGGCCAAGGAATGCCTCAAACACGTGGATTTAACATAACATACGTAAGTTTTCAACAACGTTTTTGGGCTTATCAATCGGTATTTTTTGTAAGTTAAAAAGAAAATTTATAAGTTTAATAATCGCTTAATCATGCTGTTTATGCCATTAGTGATAAAAATGTCACATCAAGTAATAATTTGGCTACAAATATAGCATAGATTTTTACGTGTGCTTTAGGGATGCACCTTGGTTGAAGTATATCGATAAAAATATTGTCATGGACTAAATGTTTTTTTTTCAGGATTTGAAAATGCTTCAAAATAGACGACGAACAGAAATATTTAGAAGCAAGTTTCATGCAAGTTTTTAATCCTTACTCCCTTAAGAAGGCATCACAATATTGGGATTATCATTTCAAACGTAAGTTTGAAACAATGATTTTATTGAAATAAAAAAGTTCTAACGGAGAGTAAAATGATCAACAACTCTTACACCTCCCCCCTGTAAGTAGTCAAATCGTTACATTGATTTACTTTTTGAAATTTATTTTTTAATACATACCAGACACAATAGATATTCAGTTGTTATGCGGCACCTGGGTTCCGCTTGGGGCTTGATGGGTTAATAATGGAAAACTTACATAAAGCATATTGCCCCTTATACAATATTATAATATGTATATATTTTATAGTATTAAGTACATTTAATGTCACTAAACCAACTATTTTTTTAGGTTTTTGGAATACTTCTAAAGAAAAGTTCAATATGATGGTGATGACGGAGGGACCTAAAATGAAGATATTATTATTTTTAAGTTTAGATTATAACCGAGTAATCTGGTGGTGAGATGGAGTGAGGAGGGATGGTTTAAGTGAGGAAAATCCCCCTTATCACTACCACCCTCAGGATACCCCCCCGTTAAGGAGACTGTTGTCAACTGTTTTCAGTATAATTCTCGAGGCATACTAAGGTTAGCTAAAGTTTATATTTTTATAATATGGATTTAAGTATTCAATACTCGTATGTACTCGCAGTCATTAATTGTAGATCAACCCACATTTTTTAAGTTATGGATGCCATTTTAAATGATCTAAAGAACATGACTGCATTCATATCGCAATACGTAATTTTTTGTAGCATGATACACAAATGCAGTTATTAAACAGAGTCCAATAATTATAAAGCAGACAACCTTCCCCGTAATCCATATTTAAAAATTGTTAATTTCATATTTTTTCATTTAAATCTTGACATGTCCAAATTTTGTAATGTGCAAAAAATGGAATAAATACTTTTTGAATATTGATACTAATAAACAAATTATTTTTAGTTTAAAGAAATGATCCTAGAGAAGAGGTTATAAATGGAAATGTCATTTATTTTTATATAAAATATTTAGCTATTCGTATAGGGGACTAAATAAGCAACAATATTTTTGTATGTTTATTTTCCTTACTTCAGTGTATTTAGCTATAATGGTACCTAATCAAACCCCATTTTTTTAATATTTTGCGATTATTGTGATGGTTAAAACGTATTTACTTATGTGAAAATGTTGAATGCGGCTATAAAATGTTTATAGTATAGACGTGGAGATGAATATATTATTATCTTTCATTTGAAACCAAAATATCCTCGCAGTGTGACTCCTAATTCTTTAAAAAGGTACCTGAAAATCGCTGACATTTGTGAAAAAATGTGATAGCGTCCTTAAGCATTAGCACTGCATACAGTTTAAAGTGAAAGTAGGGTTGATTAATAAAATATACTTCAAGGTCAATTCACCGTCGGTTACACCTGACATTGATTCTAACTTTACCGGTCAACGACATAACTAAGCGAGTAACTACATTTCCGTTTACTATAAATATGGCAGAGAGCGGGCCAAAAGTATCAGTCAGCCGTGTGGGTTTGAAGTGATCCAGTTCGTCAGACAGCACAGACCACGTTCGCAATGCAATCGCTGGTGGTGTTCCTCGCCGTGGCCGCCGTGGCGCGCGCCTCCCTCCTGCCGCTGGCGCAGCCCGCGCACCATCCCGCCATCGTCCTGGACCCTCACGGCCGCCCCCTGGACACCGCCGAGGTCATCGGCGCCCGCGCCCTCCACTACCAGGCTAAAGCCCTGGAACCCCACGGCCACATCGCTCACGCTGCCATCGCTGCCCCTATCGCCCACGCCGCCATCGCCCATGTCGCTCCCGCAGTAATCGCCGCCCCCGCCGCCGTGTCCCACCAGTCCCGCGTTGACATCAGCCATAGCCCGGCCATCGTGTCCCACGCCGTTCACGCTCCGGTCTATGCCTCCGCTCCCTCCGTCTCCGCGTGGGGCGCTCACGGCCTCAGCGGCCTCCACGCTTCGCCCCTCCTGGCTCACAGCCTCCACAAGCGCTCCCTGGGCCTGTGGGGATCCCACGCCGCCGTCGCCGCCCCCGTCGCCCACGCCACCGTGATCGCCGCCCCCGCCCACGCCGTGTCCCACCAGTCCCGCGTCGATGTGCACCACAGCCCGGCCATCGTGTCGCACGCCGTGGCCGCGCCCGTGATCTCGCACGTGGCCGCGCCCGTGGTCGCGCACGCGCTCCCCGCCGCCGTGTCCCACCAGTCCCGCGTCGACGTCCGCACCAGCCCCGCCGTGGTCGCCCACAGCGTGGTCGCCGCGCCCATCGCTCACGGCGTGCATGGTGTTCATGGTCTCCACGGATGGTAAACGGCAAGAACTGACGAACTACCAAAAATATAAATTTATATTAAAGTATTTAAAAGGAAACGAAATACATTTTTTATTATTCCCTAGTTTACCAAGCTCAGGTAAAAGACCCCTAGAGTTTACTTCGGAAAATGGATTGTGATTGATGATTAAAGGACCTACGAGGGCTGCCTTTTAAGTTCTGTCGCTTGTAAATTTCCCGCGATCATTGAAAAAGAAGCCATATGAGATTTTAATCTCATTGTATTTGGGTTTTAAAAACAAGAGAAATTATTCATATTGGTCGAATAGTCTTATTGTATCGTCTATTGAAAGGTGACCAGTCGGTTGTAAAAATGGAAATGTTACAGGAAAATTTCTGTGCGATAATTTTTTACAACTAACGAAGTGGATTATCGCGACTTCGGCGTTTTGAGATCACTTCTGTACTTAGTGATGCAGGACCATGTCTTAGGATTATAGAACGCTGGCATTTAGAAGTTTAACTCAGTGACCAGCCACGTGATGATCGTCGAAAAACCGTCGTAACGCAAGAGAATATTGAAGCCGTGCAGCAGCTAATCCTCGAAGACCGTTATGTGATATATAGCGAAATAGAGGCATCTATGGGCATTTCAGGGACCACTGTCCAAAAAATCTTGCACGAAAAATTTGGAGTAAAAATTGTGATTTCTCTTAAGATACCTTGTTTGCTTAGCGACGACCAAAAACAGCCCGTGTTAGTTTTTGTCGCAAAACTCTGCAGCGAGTCAAAGCACGTTTATCGTTTGCTCAATGGTGACGAGTTTTGGATATATGCTTATGATCCAAATTCTAAGCAGCAGTCTACTGTCTGGCTTTTCTAGAATGAGCCAAAATCGACCAAAGTCATGGACTCACAGAGCACTTTAAAAAAAATGTTTGCCTCCATTGCGACAAAGGGTGGTCACATCGCCACTATTGTACCCGAAGATTGTAAATCGGTTACCGCTGACTGGTATACCACAGCTTGTTTGCCACAAGTCATCACCGAATTTCGAAAAAAACGATTCAAGACGTCGTATGTTCCTGGCCATGACAACGCATGTTCGCATACGAGTATCGCCGGTCAAAGAAAGATGTATTTGTGAACCCAAAACGTTGAAATTTTAGATCATCCGCCTTACAGCCCTGGCTTGAGCCCTAAGGATTTTAATAAGTTCCACAAAATTAAGCAAAGTCTTTGTGGCCAACGTTTAAGCTCACCTGTAGAAGCTGTTTACGCTTAAAAATCGGTCATTTTGACTACCCAACTTCAGACTGAAATAAATGTTTTAAAAACTGGTTTGAACGCATGCAAAAGCATTTTAAATATTGCGAAGAATTCTTGAAAAAAACAATAAATGTTGATAATCGATTAGATTGCCTGTATTTATTCCAAACGACAAAACTTAAAAGGCAGCCCTCGTATTATAATTCGTTTTGCTAAAAGGTACAATAACATATAAAATATGGAGGCATCTAGTTTGTTATGTATTTGTTCAATAGCAAATTTTAATTTTGATACAAAATATATTAGGTTCTTATTTAAATATGTAATTTTCTTCGTGTTTTATCGAATACCGAGCTAAGCTCGGTCAAATAGCTAGTATTTAATTAATCAAAGTATGTACCATTGTTATCGATGCATTTTTGACATCTTAAGGGTAGTTCATTGATTTCTTTACTAAAATAAACGCAGGGACGAGAGTCAATAAATTATTTGAATGCGGTTTGGACTGCCACATCGGAGTTGAATTTTTTGCCTTGTAGGAAGCTATCCAAATTCCGAAAAATATGGTAATCTGTTGGAGCAAGGTCCGGGAAGTACGGTGAATGTCGCAGACATTCCAATTGCAGCTCCTCCAGTTTTGCGGCAGTCTGTTGTGCAGTGTGTGGTCTAGCGTTGTCCTGAAACATCAGTGGCCTAGAGCGTTTGACCAGCCTGGGTTGTTTAGTAGCTAGTTCTTCCATCATGGTTTGCAGTTGCTGACAATAGATATCTGCCGTAACCGTTTGGCCAGATTTTAGAAAGCTGTAGTGAAAGACATTGGCACTAGTCCACCAAACACTCACAAGTAACTTTTTCTGAGTCAATTTTCGCTTACGGCGGGATTTGGCTGATTCTTCAGGGGACAGCCATTGCAACGAACGCTTCCGATTGTCGTAAATGATCCATTTTTCATCACAAGTAATGATCCGATTTAAAATCCCGTCATTGTTATGTCGGTTGAGCAATGTAACGCAGCAGTCCTTTCAATTTTATCTTCCCAATTTGCTTCAAAAGTGGATTAAAGCAGTTTTATCACTTACACCGAAGCACTGCTGCTAGCTCTGAAGTGGTTTGCGATGAAGCGGCTTCTACATAGCCTTTAATTCTTCATTATTCATTATGGTCTCGGGTCGTCCACGGGGCTTGTTCTGAAGGTTGAAATTTCCAGAACGAAAACGTTGGAACCAAAACCGTACCGTGTTTTCTTTTGCGACACCAGCGCCATACACATTGTTAATTCTTCGAGTTGTTTCTGCAGCACTCGTGCCACGAACCACGGTAGAACTCATATCTATACTAATATTATAAAGCGGAAGAGTTTGTTAGTTTGTTTGTTTGTTTGAACGCGCTAATCTCAGGAACTACTACGAGTAGTTCGTAAATAAAGCGATATTTAAATTTTTCCATTATGCGATATGGACGACTCCAAAGAAAAAATAATCAAGAAAAAACAAATAAATGACTGTTTTGGAAACTCATATACTTATACCAAATAAATGAATATATAAATTTAAATTTTGAATTCTTAACCAAAGAGGAGATATTTGAGATCACAGTGGCCTGTACATTTGTACAACTAAACGCCAATCCTACTAGTCCTACTAATATTATAAAGGCGAAAGTTTGTTTGGATGTTTGGATGTATGGATGTATGGATCTTTGTTACTCTTTCACGCAAATACTACTGAACGGAATTTAATGAAACTTTACAATAAGCCTACTAATATTATAAAGGCGAAAGTTAGTTTGGATGTGTGGATGTATGGATGTTTGTTTCCCTTTCACGCAAAAACTACTGAACGGATTTTAATGAAACTTTACAATAATATAGCTTGTACATCAGAATAACACATATGCTTCAATTTTAACCGACTTTCAAAATGGGGGAGGTGTTGTCTTCGTTTTTTTATGTTCAACGATTACTCCGCCGTTTATTAACCGATTTTCAAAATTTTTCTTTTGGTATATAGGGTATCATACCAATTTAGTATTATATTCACAGAAGTGGTGATCTGATGAAGGATCCATAAGTAATCGAGGGAACTCCTCAAAATTTATAGCGAAACATGTAGTGACTTCGGTTTCGTGAGAAGTATACCAACAAGTTAGATTTTGCACCGGGGTATACCTTGTATACCGTGGCCTGGTTCGGAAGGTGCTGAGAGAACTCCTGATTCTTTATAGATACAAGTTTGGGAGTTTCGGCGTTGTTTTAAGAACGGAAAGCATATCCTACTATGCAAGTTACGTAAGTCTTTTAGGTCGAGACTCGAGTTTGTCAAGCGATAATTGAAAAAAATCTATACTTAATATTATAAACCTGAAGTGTATGTTTGCTTGAATGCGCTAATTTCAGGAACTACAGGTCCGATTTAAAAACGTATTTCAGTGTTAGATAGCTCATTTATCGAGTAAGGCTATAGGCTATATTATATTATCACTCTAAGACTAATACGACCGAAGAAACTCAGGAAAATGTGGAAAAAACGGGGAAAATATTAGAAAGGGTTTATCTCACGAACTACTGAAGCAATTTTTATGGCAATATTTGGCACATATATAGAGTAGGCCACGTAAAAGGAGTAAGTATTTATAGCTATTTTTATGGGAAAATGTACAGTTTCTGTAAAATTCCTAATTTACGCGGGCGAAGCCGCGCGGGACATCTAGTTTCATAAATAAGGACGCTATTAATATACGGTATATATTATATAATATCTTAAGATAAATCAATGAGACAGATATATGTAAGAAAGTAAGAAAAAAAAGATTTTTTAGGTTTTGTACAGCTGACACGGTTTTGCATAAAGTAGACCTCATAAAGTATCCTCGACTTACTGAAGGAAAGTAGTCAGTAATAAATAACAATTTTTGAATCTATCTCTTCTCCAGTCTTTTTGCAAACTTCTATTATAAGTTTAAAAAATTCAATTTAAAGATAAAAAATAAAAACATTCTAATCGAGTTTTCCTATAATATACGATTACTTTCTAGAAATTATTCCTTACCAGCAACACGAGTAGGTATACATTGATGCAATAACACAGGTTCAAGTATTTTGTAAATCATTTGTTAAACAAATTAAAAATAGTTTCTTCATGAAGGTATAATACTATTGGAGGGAGCCTTATATTTTGACAGTTGATAATGTTACTCTTTCTTACTAACGAACTACTTACTCGCTCGTTATAGGATTTTTAAGTTATCACATGAAAGAAGATGTGCTCCTTTCCTGCGAGGAACGTCGAAATGCTTACATCAGTGCTGTTATGTGTTCCACGGTAATGCTAAAAATTGACCACCTTCAAGTATTAAAGCTTAAGAGTCAATCATTAGATATGAATTTGATAATCGACTCAGAACTCAGAAGTGTTTACGTTACGTTGTCCACCTTTAGAACTAACGAAGCCACAAAGAAAAAATATTAAGGAGATAGAGAATGAGTGCTAAGCTAAGTACCTACAGAAAAGTAATAACGTGACTTGAAAAGAAAAGAAAAATAAAACCAAAAAAAAGAAATGAAATCCCACCAAAACATGAAATGTAAAAGGAGCCAAGCAAAATGTTGCATAGCCATTCATAGCCATACAATACTTCTGCCGTAAAAAGTTTTCAGATCACATTCAAGCCAAGCCTTCAACTGATTTTGTAATTTAAATCAACATTCAGTAATCGTATCAATAGATTTCTTTATTTTATAGTGGCTTGGCAATGAGCACTAGAGAAATAATCAGGGACTAATTGGATTTATTGGGTACCATGAACCATCGGCCACATGCGTCGTTAATTTGTTACAATATACTAAAACACTTTACGCTTGCCATCTGTGTAAGTATGAACTCCTCCGATTATGCAGTTTTATATTTGTTTCTCTTGTGCTCATTGCTAGGCCACTGTAATAATTATAAAATAAAGAAATCTATTGATACGATTACAGAATTTTGATATAAATTACAAAATGAGTTGAAGGCTTGGCTTGAATGTCATCTGAAAACTTTTTACGACAGAAGTATTGAATGGCTATGAATGGCTATGCAACATTTTGCTTGGCTCCTTTTACATTTCATGTTTTGGTGGGATAAAATATTTATCATTTTATTATCAGCTCGGTGAAGGTCGATTTAAGTTCGGATCTTCTACTACAATATTAATGCCATTATTTTTAACGTCGCATTAAAATCACAAGTCTTATATTCTATGATTGAAAAATTTGACGATTAAAAAATTTTAACAGCTCGTCATTTATCCTAAACTGTTTATTCGTAAATTCCAATATATTAGGTTGGGGAAAAGTTTCTTCGCATTTTATATAAAAATTCAAAAAGTTTTTTTATAAAGTTTATTGACAATAATTGACTAAAATATTTTTATTCTCTTATTTTGTGCCATACATTTAGTCTTTACTAATAATTTTTCTCTGCCTATCTAACTTTTTCTTAATATGTTTAAAGGATGTCTAAGAGGATTAAAATACATGTCGTATGTTATAATATCAATAATTTATTTTTATATACAGTAATATGCATAATATATACAATTTTCATTATTGAAAAATTTGGTAGTTCGTCAGAATCACCGTTTACCAGCCGTAGAGGCTGTAGGCGTTAATCGGTGCGTAAGCGGCAGAGTGAACGACTGGGGCGGCCACGACGCTCTCAGTGACCACGGCGGGGCTGGACTTGTAGTCGACGCGTGACTGGTGAGACACGGCAGATGGAGCGATGGCGTGAGCGACCACGGGGGTGGCCACAGCGTGAGCGACGACGGGAGCGGCGAAGGTGCGGGCGACCACGGGGGCGGCCACGATTTTCTCGGAGACGATAGCGGGGCTCGACTTAATGTCAACACGGGACTGGTGGGACACGGCGGACGGGGCGATGGAGTGGGCGACGACCGGGGTGCTGTAGGCGACGGGTCCGAGGTAGCCCAGGGAGCGCTTCTTCAGAATGTGTCCGTGGAGTCCGTAAGCGTAGGGAGTGTAATAGGGGGAGGAGTAAGTCACGGCGGGTCCAGCTACGAAGCTCTCGGAGATCACAGCGGGGCTCGACTGGACGTCGACGCGGGATTGGTGGGTCACGGCAGAAGCTCCGACGGCCTGAGTGACGACGGGAGCGGCGACGGCGTGAGTGACCACGGGAGCGGCGACGGTGCGGGCGACCACGGGGGCGGCCACGGTGTGAGCGACCACGGGGGCGGCCACGATTTCCTCGGAGACGACAGCGGGGCTCGACTTGTATTCGACGCGGGACTGGTGGGACACGGCGGACGGGGTGATGGAGTGGGCGACGACCGGGGTGCTGTAGGCAACTGGTCCCAGGTATCCCAGGGAGCGCTTCTTGAGGAGATGGGCGTGGCCCCAGAACGGAGACGCGGCCAGGTAAGGAGTAGAGTAGGATTCACTGATAACGGCGGGGCTGCTGCTGATGTCCACACGGGATTGGTGGGATACGGCGGAGGGTGCGACCACTGCTGGGACGGAGTAGGCGTATGGAGAGAGGGCGGCGTATCCATATCCGTAGGGCTCCGCCAGCGGCAGGAGGGAGGCGCGCGCCACGGCGGCCACGGCGAGGAACACCACCAGCGATTGCATTGCGAACGTGGTCTGTGCTGTCTGACGAACTGGATCACTTCAAACCTACACGGTTGACTGATACATCTGATCCGTAATCCTTCGTATATATACTTAACGGAAATGTTTTGGCGCAATTTGGCGACAAATGATTCGCGGTAATGTTCAACGTAGCGGCCTTCAAATGAGTCATTATAACAGGACCAAAAGTAATAAATCTGTAATGAGGATCAATAAAATAAAAATTAATCTTGACGTAGTATGTAGAGTGGGTTAATACAATTATCATTAATCACTGCCTAATACCAGTTTCAGCGAGGTTTCTAGATCTTGCTTTTGTTTAAGCATTGTAGTTACCGCGCGCACACCATACTAGGAAACTAATGCCCGTTTTCACCATCCACCACCTAAATAGAATTATCCCTTAGCGGCCAGTAAGAGTACGGTCAATCTCTTTGACGACCTCTGTGGCTCAGTGGTGAGCGCGTTGGTAGCTCAAGCCGGGGGTCGCGGGTTCGAATCCCGCCGACAGTTGAGTATTTTCTGAAATTTTCAAAAACCTCACTGTTACCATTATGGATATAGAGCAAAAAAAGGGGAAAAAATCGTGTTTGTTGTATGAGGCCCCCTATTAATAATTTATTTTATTTCAATTGGACTATTAGCTTTTATAACGACACCAGAAATACATAATTTGTGAAAATTGCAACTATCTAGCTATTTTGGTTCTCGAGATCCAGCCTGGTGACATACGGATAGACGACGGACAAACAGCGAAGACTTATTAATAATAGGGTGCTTTCATCCTTTGGGCAGGAAAACCTAAAAATTGAAAAATAATGGAAAAATATAATACTTTATCAAATACTTAAGAAAAGATTTTTATGTTTGTAACTTTGCAAGAACAGTATGAGTTTCGACTGCATATTTGTTTTACGTACAAAAGGCTTTTATGTACTTAATGAATTAGTATTAATTAAATAAAAAAAGTATTAACAACGTTAAGAATGAAATAATAATTAAATTTGACTTAAATATAAATGTAATCAGTACACTCCTTACTCGCTCGTTATGGGATTTTTAAGTTATCACATGAAAGAAGATGTGCTCCTTTCCTGCGAGGAACGTCGAAATGCTTACATCAGTGCTGTTATGTGTTCCACGGTAATGCTAAAAAATTGACCACCTTCAAGTATTAAAGCTTAAGAGTCAATCATTAGATATGAATTTTTTAATCGACTCAGAACTCAGAAGTGTTTACGTTACGTTGTCCACCTTTAGAACTAACGAAGCCACAAAGAAAAAATATTAAGGAGATAGAGAATGAGTGCTAAGCTAAGTACCTACAGAAAAGTAATAACGTGACTTGAAAAGAAAAGAAAAATAAAACCAAAAAAAAAAAGAAATGAAATCCCACCAAAACATGAAATGTAAAAGGAGCCAAGCAAAATGTTGCATAGCCATTCATAGCCATACAATACTTCTGTCGTAAAAAGTTTTCAGATCACATTCAAGCCAAGCCTTCAACTGATTTTGTAATTTAAATCAACATTCAGTAATCGTATCAATAGATTTCTTTATTTTATAGTGGCTTGGCAATGAGCACTAGAGAAATAATCAGGGACTAATTGGATTTATTGGGTACCATGAACCATCGGCCACATGCGTCGTTAATTTGTTACAATATACTAAAACACTTTACGCTTGCCATCTGTGTAAGTATGAACTCCTCCGATTATGCAGTTTTATATTTGTTTCTCTTGTGCTCATTGCTAGGCCACTGTAATAATTATAAAATAAAGAAATCTATTGATACGATTACAGAATTTTGATATAAATTACAAAATGAGTTGAAGGCTTGGCTTGAATGTCATCTGAAAACTTTTTACGACAGAAGTATTGAATGGCTATGAATGGCTATGCAACATTTTGCTTGGCTCCTTTTACATTTCATGTTTTGGTGGGATAAAATATTTATCATTTTATTATCAGCTCGGTGAAGGTCGATTTAAGTTCGGATCTTCTACTACAATATTAATGCCATTATTTTTAACGTCGCATTAAAATCACAAGTCTTATTTTCTATGATTGAAAAATTTGACGATTAAAAAATTTTAACAGCTCGTCATTTATCCTAAACTGTTTATTCGTAAATTCCAATATATTAGGTTGGGGAAAAGTTTCTTCGCATTTTATATAAAAATACAAAAAGTTTTTTTATAAAGTTTATTTACAATAATTGACTAAAATATTTTTATTCTCTTATTTTGTGCCATACATTTAGTCTTTACTAATAATTTTTCTCTGCCTATCTAACTTTTTCTTAATATGTTTAAAGGATGTCTAAGAGGATTAAAATACATGTCGTAAGTTATAATATCAATAATTTATTTTTATATACAGTAATATGCATAATATATACAATTTTCATTATTGAAAAATTTGGTAGTTCGTCAGAATCACCGTTTACCAGCCGTAGAGGCTGTAGGCGTTAATCGGTGCGTAAGCGGCAGAGTGAACGACTGGGGCGGCCACGACGCTCTCAGTGACCACGGCGGGGCTGGACTTGTAGTCGACGCGTGACTGGTGAGACACGGCAGATGGAGCGATGGCGTGAGCGACCACGGGGGTGGCCACAGCGTGAGCGACGACGGGAGCGGCGAAGGTGCGGGCGACCACGGGGGCGGCCACGATTTGCTCGGAGACGATAGCGGGGCTCGACTTGATGTCAACACGGGACTGGTGGGACACGGCGGACGGGGCGATGGAGTGGGCGACGACCGGGGTGCTGTAGGCGACGGGTCCGAGGTAGCCCAGGGAGCGCTTCTTCAGAATGTGTCCGTGGAGTCCGTAAGCGTAGGGAGTGTAATAGGGGGAGGAGTAAGTCACGGCGGGTCCAGCTACGAAGCTCTCGGAGATCACAGCGGGGCTCGACTGGACGTCGACGCGGGATTGGTGGGTCACGGCAGAAGCTCCGACGGCCTGAGTGACGACGGGAGCGGCGACGGCGTGAGTGACCACGGGAGCGGCGACGGTGCGGGCGACCACGGGGGCGGCCACGGTGTGAGCGACCACGGGGGCGGCCACGATTTCCTCGGAGACGACAGCGGGGCTCGACTTGTATTCGACGCGGGACTGGTGGGACACGGCGGACGGGGTGATGGAGTGGGCGACGACCGGGGTGCTGTAGGCAACTGGTCCCAGGTATCCCAGGGAGCGCTTCTTGAGGAGATGGGCGTGGCCCCAGAACGGAGACGCGGCCAGGTAAGGAGTAGAGTAGGATTCACTGATAACGGCGGGGCTGCTGCTGATGTCCACACGGGATTGGTGGGATACGGCGGAGGGTGCGACCACTGCTGGGACGGAGTAGGCGTATGGAGAGAGGGCGGCGTATCCATATCCGTAGGGCTCCGCCAGCGGCAGGAGGGAGGCGCGCGCCACGGCGGCCACGGCGAGGAACACCACCAGCGATTGCATTGCGAACGTGGTCTGTGCTGTCTGACGAACTGGATCACTTCAAACCTACACGGTTGACTGATACATCTGATCCGTAATCCTTCGTATATATACTTAACGGAAATGTTTTGGCGCAATTTGGCGACAAATGATTCGCGGTAATGTTCAACGTAGCGGCCTTCAAATGAGTCATTATAACAGGACCAAAAGTAATAAATCTGTAATGAGGATCAATAAAATAAAAATTAATCTTGACGTAGTATGTAGAGTGGGTTAATACAATTATCATTAATCACTGCCTAATACCAGTTTCAGCGAGGTTTCTAGATCTTGCTTTTGTTTAAGCATTGTAGTTACCGCGCGCACACCATACTAGGAAACTAATGCCCGTTTTCACCATTCACCACCTAAATAGAATTATCCCTTAGCGGCCAGTAAGAGTACGGTCAATCTCTTTGACGACCTCTGTGGCTCAGTGGTGAGCGCGTTGGTAGCTCAAGCCGGGGGTCGCGGGTTCGAATCCCGCCGACGGAACAAAAAGTTTTCAATGTTCCCGGGTCTGGATGTGTATTAAATATGTGTATGATATAATAAAAATCTTAAATATATGTATAGTATAAAAGTATTAAATATATTTCCGTTGTCTGGTACCTGTAACACAAGTCCTTTAGGTACTTAGCACGGGGCCAGACTGACGTGGTGTGAAGCGTCCATAGATATTATATTATTATTATTATTAATCTCTTAACGTATTACCAACGCTTATTATGTCACCACTCACCTGAGTCCTTAGGTTAGTTTCAATAGTTATAATCATTGGTAAAACTTTGTGAAAGCACGCATACGTAAGTAAGCCTGTTATGTGTATTACAATAAAAAAATATAACTCCTACGAAGCTTTCGGCCTTGATAAATCAAGTGATCCGTTTATCACGGCCGAAAGCTTTAACTCATATTTAAATTTTGTTATTTGTGATTATAACAAATAATTGAAAATATTTTTGGTTAGAGGGTTAAAAAGTTTCAAAAGCTGGGGTTAAACCCGCGTTTCTTTCTATGTAACGATATATCATAATATGATAATAGAAAGCTTAAAAGCTATCGGTAAGTATCGGACAGAGATGAATATTAATTACTTAATTGTAATTAATAAAGAGTGATATAAGCCCCCGTACATTATCTGTCAAACTCTTCATTTAAATACAGTTAAGTAATAAATATTCGTCTCTGAGTGCGACAGTAAATAATTCAAAGTTACAATTATCCCTTTACGTGAATGATCTATCATAGTTATTTATTAAGCAGTTCACACACGGCAGCTATAACGTAAAGATGTACATTATAGCTGCCGTGTGTGAAGCCCTTTACGCAAAACGCAGCATATTATAAAATTGAACTTCAATAAAAAAATTATAGCTTTTAAATCTACATAAATAGCTTCAGGCATTGTATAGTGTCGCAGTACTAATAAAGGCGTGGTAGTTTTTTGCGGGGTCTAATATTGAGTATTTTTTGTATGTTGTTTGTTCAAGTCCATTTCCTTACCGGTAGTCATGTTAACCTTCATTAAAATATTTTATTAGATTTTCTCCATAGGTATAATTGGATGAGGCATATCGAGGCAAAAAGCATTTACTTCGTCTATCAAAATACGTATAAATAACAGCTAAAGTAGTAGTAACGGCTGAAGTCTCGAAGAAACCAGCGGGCAGCGGGGCGGGAGCGACGCGGCGCGTGACAATGTAGATTTATATGGACATGCCACAAAACCGAGCGGCGTACTAGATGGCTTATCCATATTATAAATAAGCCTACGGATAATATCATTCAGCTGAGTCGGTACAATGTCTTCATGTAAATTAAAATGAGCATTTTTAAATACACAGGGTGTAACAAAACAAAGTGATATAATATTATTAAAACATTGTGTGTGTGTAAGAGCCTCCTTAGAGAGTATAGAGTTCACTGTGAAAGTAGCAGCGCTGAAAGAGTATTTTTTTTAATTTTTGTGTGGCAATGCGCCCGCGTCACGAGTTTAAACAATAATTTAAAATGTCTGTATAAAGGCCTCATTATGTCAATCGAATAATAAAAGAAAATGTTTAAAGAGCTTCTACAAACTGAGCGGATTCGGTACGAACTTCGATTTGTATAGAGTTCACTGTGAAAGTAGCAACGCTAAAAGCGTAACTTCGTCTATCAAAATGTATGATTAAGCGTTCGATAAAATAAAGTCGACATTCGACTCATGTTATGTCAATTCCATATATTTTGCTCGTTGATTCTATAAAAAAATCGGCCAAGTGCGAGTTGGACTCCCATGAAGGGTTCCGCAGCAGCAATAAGGTTTATTTTTATGAACTTATAAGGTTTTAAATTTATTTTTATATTTCAGTTGATATCATGAAAGTTAAATTAAGATTTACTATCATACATGACGAATTTATAAGGGTTCCGTTTTTTGCTATTTGACTACGGAACCCTAAAAAGCGATAAAGAACGTCTTGGCTAGGGGCTTTGGACATACATTTCAAACCATATGACCTGAAAAATACTACAAGGCAGTGTTACATCTCAACATATTGCTTTAGTTATGCAATTTAGACGAATTTCCAGCCTTTATATATTATATGAAACAAAAGCAATTAATATTATGTTGACATTTTGCCGCATCCATTTTCAAACATTTGCATACATTAAATTCAAAAGTCACATAATATAGTAGATAATGTTTTAAGATAATGTATGCAAATATTATACGATATGTTTAATTAGAGTAATATAGATAATATTTTAATAACCTAGACACGATCCAGGAAGTCGAAAACCAGATTTTTACTATAAATACGAGATCTAAATGAGATTTGTAGTAGTGGTCGTGCGACTTATAGAGTAGTAGTAGAGGAAATTGATTTAATTATTTACTAGATTATTAATAGCTAGATGACGAGAGCAACTGAGATGCACAGAAATTCGTTCGAATCGCATCGTACATTTTTTGGGACAAAATTTTCCTTTGTCCTTTATCGAGACTCAAACTATCTCCATGGCTAATTGCATAAAAATTAGTACGACGGTTTGAGCGTGAAGAGGTGACAGACAGACAGACAGCCACACGCACTTTTCCATTTATTATATTCGTATGGATAATAAATGTAAGTATGTTACAATATACCGATGCTGTGTAGTTCCTTAACTCCTATTGGCTTTTTTTAACTCTCAAGGTCACAGTGCAAAATGGTGTTTAAAACTGAACTTTATTTACTACATACACATTAATTTGACAGACGTAAGGGTTGGCGACGTCGCCCATGGACACTCGCAACATCAGAAGAGCTGCAGGTGCGTTGCCGGCCTTTTAAGAGGGAATAGGGGAGGTTAAGGAAGAGAATAGGGAAGGGTAGGGAAGGCGCAAGCGCTGTTTCACGCCGGTTTTCTGTGAGCCCTTGGTATTTCTGCGGCCGACCTATTCGTGTCGAAGCATGGCTTTACCACGTAGATATCCATAGAGTACGTCACACGATTTTCATGATTTTTAGACCCCACCTTCCCCCTTTTGTCACAGGTGGTCACATTGTGAGACCCCCCCCCCAGTGTGACGTCACAAATTTCCAATTTTGCATCTAAAAATTAAAGCCACATCAAATGAAATAAACTATTTTATTCCAAAAATATACTTAAGCTCCAAATAAAACACTCATTATAATATTTTTTTTTTTATTTCACGTTTTCATCATTACTATGAATTCATTGTGTAATTATTGTAAAGTAAAATATGTGTGAAGTGATTTACGAAAAATTATAATTAATTTCACGAGTAATTTAGAATTATACGTCCTTAGCCTGGTATGTGTTTGTCGTGGGAAAGCTTTGTGATGGCGTGTCGAAGGCTTTAGTCATCATCATCAGCAATAACGTGCAGTAAAGCTCCTGCTTGACCAGTATCAAAATATTGTCTATGAGTGAGAATATAGATAACACAATGAGGAGGTAGTAGGTAGCTCAATATCTTATATCTTTAAAAGAGCAATTCTTGTATATATATAAATGGAATCTCGGAATCGGCTCCAACGATTTTCATAAAATTTTGTAAGTATATATCTTATATCTTTAAACGAGCAATTCTTGTATATATATAATTGGAATCTCGGAATCAGCTCCAACGATTTTCAAAAAATTTAGTATATAGGGGGTTTCGGGGGCGATAAATCGATCTAGCTAGGAATCATTTTTAGGAAATGTCATTTAATTCGTGTTTTATCGAATACCGAGCAAATCTCGGTCAAATAGCTAGTATTATATTAAATAAGCATGACACACAAAAACACAGGAAGGGAAGTTTTTTATTGTATAGCGGCAAATACCTACGTGTCTTAAAAGAAATAGATAAAAATTACATACTTACAAATCTTAAAAATATAAGACTTTACAACTTGTATCAAGAATATTTTGTAGTCAAATCATAGGTGCCCAAAACCCAAGATAAGCTTTAATTTTAATACGATAAGAAGTTGCATTGTATAATATAATAGCTTGAATACTAAAAAAAGCTTAGGCATTTGCATCTGTTGTGGATGGTTTATACAGTATTGTCCGAGTGAAGTAACCACTCCTCAAACACTGTAGTGCCTGGGACATGATTTTTTAAATGTATGTATAGTTGCCCAAGCACATACGGAATTCTCGCAACATAGTCGGTCTTGTCCAGAGGAATAAATATTATCTAAATGCGTCTGGGACCATCTATGTGCGGGTTTCCACACGCTGTTTTCCTACACCGTACGAGCGTCTGTATTATGTACTTGAGATCAGAAAAATACACACCTCCATCGAGGATCGAGCCTGTAGCCCTCTTGAGTGTGAACCATAGATTTAGAAGCTTTTATAACCAACCGCGTTAAACTCAATATGTCTATAAAATAATATAAATCAGTTGAAATATTCCGTTTCAAAAGTGTAACTCATGAACTGGAAAGTTATAACTTTATTGCTTAAAGCGAATGGAACCACGTCTGAAATAGCAATTTTTTAATGTAAATGTTTCATAATTTGTATAATAAACACACCGTCTACACCTCAATGTAAATAATGAAGCAATAAAAATTATAACAAGCGAAATAAAATAAAACTATTATTTATTTAAATATAACTCAGGCAATCATTTTTTTTTAATGAAATAAGGGGGCAAACGAGCAAACGGGTCACCTGATGGAAAGCAACTTCCGTCGCCCATGGACACTCGCAGCATCAGAAGAGCTGCAAGTGCGTTGTCGACCTTTTAAGAGGGAATAGGGTAATAGGGGAGGGTAGGGAAGGGAAGGGAATAGTTGAGGGTAGGGAAGGGAATAGGGTAGGGGTTAGGGGATTGGGCCTCCGGTAAACTCACTCACTCGGCGAAACACAGCGCAAGCGCTGTTTCACGCCAGTTTTCAAATCATTTTAAATGCTTCGTTGCGAGTTAACACCGTTTTCAAATTATCAGAACTTAATTTTATTTACTGCCTAGTAATTATTATGCTGACAACTTTGCTAATTTATTTTATTAAACAAAACTAGACTAGAACATTAAAGAACAAATAATAATAATAATAGTAACTCCCACACCGGTTTCGGTGACGGTGGCCGGTTTCATTGAAACCAGGCCAGTTACGCATGAGTAATTTTATAGTGCCCAAGTGTGTGCGCAGTACACAAGAGCACTCTCTATTCCTTTACTCACATAACCCAGTAGAACGGAAAACCGACACGACCGGCGAGAGATCGGCGCAGGACCGACTTTTTACATGCCCATCCGACGCATGGATCATCTTACTTGTCAGACAATCAGGTGATCAGCCTGCACTGTCCTAACCAAACTTGGAAATAACATGTTTCCAACGCGGGAAACGAACCCACGATCTCTTCAGAGTCAAGAGCTACGCTCTTAACCACTGGACCACGGAGGCGAACAAAGAAGAAATAACCAATAATATAATAGGTACAAAAGTCAATAGTACGCTATCCTGCTAGTAGCGCTCGATGAGAGCTTACCCTATTTTTAGGGTTCCGTACCCAAAGGATAAAAACAGGACCCTATTATCAGTAATAGGGTCTTGTATACAGTCTCAGGACTTCGATGTTTGTCCGTCTGTCTATCTGTCTCCAGTTTTAAATATTATCTCAAAAATAAAAGGAACTTTCACAGATTGTGTATTTCTGTTGCCGCTATAACGCTATAAAAAATGAATGAATATAATAAAATAAATATTTAAGGGGGTTCCCATACAACAAACGTGATTTTTTTGCTCGTAATCAATATTGGCAACTGGCGGGCGCTAAATCCTTAATGATTATATTTGTAGTTTAATAAAATATGATAATAAAATAAATATTTAATACAAAAACACATTCTTTTGCCAACTTTCGCTCTATGGCGGTACGGATCCCTCCGTGCGCGAGTCCGACTCGCACATGGCCGATCTTTTTCTATTTAACTGTATCAAAAAGTAAATTACTTAGTTTTATTGTTTTTGAATAGCATTCGGCGAATTACTTTTTATCTGCTCATTCATAAATTACAAATTTAGGATTACCTGTAAAAATATTATTAGGGAAGAACCAGAAAAAGATAGAAAAATATGTTGCGTAAGCTTAGTTTGTTTATTTATAAATACTTTTATAATATATTTATACTGTACAATTTTTTGGGAGTTCGTCAGTTCTAGCCGTTTACCATCCGTGGAGACCATGAACACCATGCAGGGAGTGCGCGAGGGGCGCGGAGTGCAGGAAGGGCGTGGCGACCACGCTGTGGGCGACCACGGCGGGGCTGGTGCGGACGTCAACGCGGGACTGGTGGGACACGGCGGCGGGGAGCGCGTGCGCGACCACGGGCGCGGCCACGTGCGAGATCACGGGTGCGGCCACGGCGTGCGACACGATGGCCGGGCTGTGGTGCACGTCGACGCGGGACTGGTGGGACACGGCGTGGGCGGGGGCGGCGATCACGGCGGCATGGGCGACGGGGGCGGCGATGGCGGCGTGGGATCCCCACAGGCCCAGGGAGCGCTTGTGGAGGCCGTGGGCCAGGAGGGGTGAGGCGTGGAGGCCGCTGAGGCCGTGAGCGCCCCACACGGAGACGGAGGGAGCAGCGGCGTAGACCGGAGCGGCGACGGCGTGGGATACAATGGCTGGAGCGCTGTGGCGGATGTCAACGCGGGACTGGTGGGACACGGCGGCGGGGGCGGCGATCACTGCGGGAGCGACGTGGGCGACGGCGGCGTGGGCGATGGGAGCAGCGATGGCAGCGTGGGCGATGTGGCCGTGGGGTTCCAGGGCTTTAGCCTGGAGGTGGAGGGCGCGGGCGCCGATGACCTCGGCAGTGTCCAGGGGGCGGCCGTGAGGGTCCAGGACGATGGCGGGATGGTGCGCGGGCTGTGCCAGCGGCAGGAGGGAGGCGCGCGCAACGGCGGCCACGGCGAGGAACACCACCAGCGATTGCATTGCGAACGTGGTCTGTGCTGTCTGACGAACTGGATCACTTCAAACCTACACGGCCGACTGATAAATTTAACCGGCGGACCACGATATTTATACTGAACGGTATAATTAAAAGAGAGGTGAATTCGGTGCGTAATTGGCCAGCAATGTTAGAACAATGTCAGGTGTCATGAGTGTGTCCGACCTCGGGCCGCGGTAGCCGAACGAAAGAATTTAATGTTTACAGTACGGTAACGCATGATAGTCGCATTATGTTATGATACCATTGGTTGTGTAAACTCCGCCGTTATAACTGCGCGTTACCAAATACCTGGGAACTTCGTCCGTAAGGTCGAGAATCAAGTATCGGCCGTTTAGACTGTTGTATTAACTTTACTCGGTGGAATTTATGTAAATTATTTCGAAATCCCCACTTCGAATGCAGGTTAGGTTATGGTTGTTATAATTATTTTATGTTCGTAGACTGCAATAGAAAGGTAGCCTTGCCCGAGTGGCTTTGGGCGTACACAAAGAGATCATCGGTCAATCGAACCGGCTTATAGGAAGGATTCACTTACATATCGATACTCTGACAATAAGCAATATCGTATTTGATTGCCTAACAAAAAGTGGTACATAATAGTATAGTGCCTAATTAATTTACCAAGTACCCATGAGTATTCGCTAAAAGTGAACAATGTTGATTTTTTCATGTGCCTTTATTTGTTACTAACTGTAACAGTATCAAAGCTCTTCAGATTAATCCAATATAAGTATAATATCCAAACAAGTTTCTTTCTCTTAATTATGCACATAGTTCTTTTAACCGTGCGTAACTAAAATTCATTCATATATCATTATATCGGCAAAACGTTGCCGACAAATCTCCATAAACTGTAAAGTAGTGAAATCTCGTTCTCGTGTCCTTACATAAAACGCATGAGCAGCAAATTACTGTGTTATAAAAAATTATAGCGTTTTGCGGATAGTCACTCTCCCAAATATTACTACCAAAAAGTCTTTACTACGATATATTCATAGTGAGTCATGATTAATGTCTTATGTCGGTTTAACCGCACCAATAAAATCGATAAAAAGCACAACACTAGTGTGGCTATTTTAGCACGCCCTTTAAACTGTAGCTATAAGCTAGCTCGAGTTCCGGGTGTTGTAATAGCTGAATTAGAACTGTGTCAATACAGTTACTTTGTTGTTTTATTATCGGTACCTATTAACAGATATTCATTTGGCAATGCTTATCAATTTAATAAACATAACGTAGATAATTAAAATACGTTATGAAAGCTCCGCTAGTTTATTAAAAATTACTTTTGACTAATATCTGTCATATTTATTTTGTTTATAGTTAAGGTTACAGTTTTCAATCTTTCATTTTGTTAACTTCCTCGAGTTAACATTCAAACAGATGAAATTGGTCTAGCAACAAATGCCGCCGCTGTTTTGGGCGTAGAGTAAAATTAATCCTATAGCGTAGGTCAGCCCAATAGCGCACTAGCGGCCAGGTCGTGGCGGCCATTGAGAAACATACCTTAGTATAAAACCGCCATAGACCACGCGCTTCTGGCGCACGGCGGCCAGAGGCCACACCATACCTTCGATGGCCACCGCGACCTGGCCGCTACGACCTAGCCACTAGTGCGCTATTGGGCTTAATAGCATTGTTTGAATTCTTTCGGTACTTGCAGCAAAGATCAGAACGCCACCTTAGGCTAATAATATCACATATGCTTACAGGCATTCAACAGTTCGAACAAAGCAGCGACGGCATGCTGCTTTGTAAAGGCGTAGAGCAAAATGGAACCTATAGTAGACTATAGGTAAACTAAACATTAGAATATAAATGCCCAATTTCTGAGATATTTTGACTTCTGTCAATATCTATTCAATAGTAGTTAAGATAGGAATACAGTACGGCGATGATGATTGGCTAATGTTTTGACGCTAGCCAATCAAAAGCGCCAGCGAAAGATAAACTACAGGCACGAACAAACACGAACTTAATGTGAACAAGGTAGAGCAGTATTCGTCCTTCGTCCAGGCGGATGTGAGCGGATAGGATACAGTGAGTTCTAGGAAGTACCGGTGTTCACATACTACAGCCTACTACGACAATTGATTATAATATATACGTATATGCAATAGTCTGTTCGTCTGTTAAGTCTTAGGACGTAGATTAACCGCTTTAAATGAAACCAATTTTAGGGTGGGTAAGGGATGCTTTGAGACTTTAGAAAGCTTTCTTTCTCGTTGCGAATTTCGGTGCAAGGAGGTTGTTGGCAATCTAGTATTTAATGTCATAATTAAATACATAAAATTCTCGACTCCTCATGTTTATTGCCAAGCTCCTCCGAAACAGTTGTCACGATTTTGATGGTGTGCTTATGTCTCGAAATCAGCCAACATCTGTTGTTCAAACTCCAAAAATAACGCAACGAGAATTGTTTGTCATAATATGCGTTCATTGCCAAAAATTCAAATTCAATTAATATTCTTTATTGTGCACACAATACAGAGAGAATACAAACAAGATTTTACATAGGTGTTACAATGGCGGCCTTATTACTAGGTAGCAATCTCTTCCAGGCAACCACGAGCGAAGGTGAAAATTGTGGAAGAGATAAGTGTGCATGCGCAGATAAAACATTTTTTTTTATTATTTATCCATATAATTATTAGGTAGTTATGAGAGTATAGGAAACTATTTTATTTCTGCCGCTCCTTATATGAAATCTGTAGGGCCTCAATGGACGCTGCCGCCCCTAGGCCGTGGCTTATAACGGCCTATTTATAAATCTTGTATGCATTTATAGCAGTAGTTGCTGGGTTTGCTAGTTTACGTACTATTAGAGAAGTTGATTCATAGGCAGATGGCAGACCAAATGCAAAGTAATTTGGCCGTGCTATGTCAAACCCAGCCGATTTGTAAATCACGACCATAAAGTTAATATACCTAGCGGAATAGAGCAACAATCACGATCTGTCAAACGAAACCGAAATTGGTTTACATCTGTGTGTCAAAATATGTGTACGTATACACTCACACAAGCATGATTGAACATGAATTCTATGAGATTAAATTGTCAACGTGCGGCATGTGCCGACTGGACGTCAAAAAAGAGTTCTGCTGTCATGTATCACGGGTCTCTTTTTATCACGCACTGTTACTGATAGTGACATCTCGCTTGCTCAGGCCTTTGTTTCTCTATTCCGCTAGGTATATTAACTTTATGATCACGACTTATATTGAATTGACAAAACTCGACCAACTGACGTAGGTCCGTCACCTGCCTGTGAATAAATTTCTGCGATTATGGCACAAGTAGGTACAGTGGCCAATAGCTCATTAAAATAAGCGCTAAAAGTACTTCGAATCAACTGCACCTATTAGTATAGATGATAATTTGATGACTTAAGATTGTTTCACAAAAACAATTTTCCGAGCTTGTGAATTTCCAAATATTAGTTAATATTTTCTGTAATAATTTGTATATTTAAATAAATCCATTACGTATACACAGTTAATTGGATGATTGTTAAATATATTATTAGGTAAGTATATCATTAAACAGTCTTGTAATTTTTTGCATTTATCTTTATTATTTATATATAAACTCTTAAATTATGATGACCTACTGCAATCGTAAACTGTAAAGCGAAATATTATTTATTTCATACTAATTACTAACATAATATCTATGAACGCTTCACACCACGTCAGTCTGGCCCCGTGCTAAGTACCTGAAGGACTTGTGTTACAGGCACCAGAGAACGGAAATATATTTAATACTTTTATACTATATACATATTATATTTAAGATTTTTATTATATCATACACATATTTAATACACATCCAGACCCGGGAACATTGAAAACTTTTTGTTCCGTCGGCGGGATTCGAACTCGCGGCCCCCGGCTTGAGCTGCCACACACTCAACCAATTGAGCCACAGAGGTCTAAATAAGTATAACTCTGGCACTGAATGTCTGAAGTCAATTTATATATTTTTTTACTTTATTACATAAACCATTATTTAGACGCCTCTCTTTTGAATTTGTGTCGTTCTTGAATTTTTAACCCAAATAGTCGTCTTTGGACTTTTTACCTACATCTTTTTAATTTATTTAATAAAATTGTTTATACCAATAAATTAAATTTGACCTTTACAGTATCCAGGCATAGTCCATCAAGCCCTATAACTTTTTCTCCTATTACTACCCAAATAAACGCAAATTTTTAACAAGATAATGTAAGATATTGACAAATCAATATCTTCTTAACAATTTGGGATGTCGTTAAAATTACATCTCCTATTGAAGATAATAATCTATATATATAAAACTCAAAGGTGACTGATTTACTGATTGACATAGTGATCTATCAACGCACAGCCCAAACCACTGGACGGATCGGGCTGAAATTTGGCATGCAGGTAGATGTTATAACGTAGGCATTCGCTAAGAAAGGATTTTGATAAATTCCAACCCCAAGGGGTTCAAATAGGGGATGAAAGTTTGTATATAATAATACTTCTTAACGCGAGCTAAGCCGCGGGCAAAAGCTCGTTAAGTATAAAATGATAACGCCCGCAACTCCGTTGTGCCAATATTCGATTTAATGCGTGGGAACCATACCTTTTTTCGAGATGAAAAGTATTCTATGTCCTGTCCTGGGACCCAGGTATCTTCAAATTTTGGCAAAATCAGTTTAGTGGTTTAGGCGTGAAGAGGTGAATAAATCAAATTTTTTGTAGTAACCTACAATTTGTTTTCGTAGAATTTTGAATGTGATTTTGTTCTAAAGAACATAACTGCATTCATAACTCAATACGTAATTTTTGGTAGCTCATAACACGAATAATTAATGCATTTCTAAATTTGTACAGAATTGACAGATCTCAAGTGCGTGAGACGTCCAAGTCTGTCAAATCCATACAAATTTAAAAATGCATCGACGCGTCGCGTTGCGGTTGAATTTACCCTAACAGCGACAATTTATAATATTAGTAAATGTTCGTACCAAGTTTCACCCAAACCGTGTTGACAATGTTAACACGTTAACGTGGGCGGAGTCGTGTCGCTGGCCGCTGCGCCCGCGCACGACTTGCGGTGAGCGATACCGACACGCGCGTTGAAGTCTTTTACTCGGTGATTGATCTTTATGAATTGTGATCATGATCCACTCAAAAAATGAGTTGTTGTGACTTTTATTTCTCATGCTTGTTAAAATAAACTTAACTTGCTTTAAAGATGAAACCCATAAAATTCGTTATATTAAACTGCTTTATACTTTATGGGTGAATGCGAAGTCCCTAAGCAAAATAAGTAGCTGTTATAAGGTATCGTAGAATTTAAAAAAGTGTGCTTTAGTAAATACGATGATTAGCGAAAGCCCATCATATTTTGTAACTATCACGAGTAGAAGCTTTAAATTATTTTTTCAAACAGGTAAAGAAGTAATAACTCAAAGACTCAAAAAATCTTTTTTTTATTTATTTTGATTTATTTTTTTATACTCAGAAATTAGAATTGATATTAAAAATCCTATCAAGGCCCATACCACAATATTCAGACGTCATACTTATTTTGACATAATATTATATTTTAATATGAAAGCTTGTCTAGGATTTAGAGTATAGTGTCTTCTAATGTCGTTAGAAAATAGAAGCCTACTGTTGAGGACAGCGGCCTCGCACCCGATAAACTCGTAGTGAGTGTATACAAACTCGTTAACAGTGAAATATGATAATAAACTCAGTGCAAAATAAGTGTTTTTAAAAATAAACTTTAGAAGTGAACTGTGATAAATCTGTGGCTCCCTAAGAGGTAAAAAGTTGTTATTTTAATAAAATAGAATGTTAACTTATAATTATCAGAAAATTAGTGTCTGAAATATAAATAGTTTGGAAAATATTAGGAAAAATGTGCTAAAAAACTATGTAAATTGTATTAACTTTTATCTTCGCCTAGCTATAACTGTGTTAAATATAAGTGTTATTATTTAGAATAAGTTGATTATTGTGGAACGATAAATAAAGAATTTCCCGAAATGCGTTTCAATTACCTTGGCTCATGGCAAAATAGGGAAAATAGGGAAAATAGCCGCTTCCGATAGTGAAAATAAGACTGAAGAGACGTACGAATCGGAGCGGCTCTCTATACGGCATTGCCGCGGTCGGGTACCTCAGAGGGGCTTTCTATATGGCATTGCCTTGAGCCGGGTAAGCGAGACGGATTTCGGGGTCGATGTTCTCCTCGACGACTCGTGTGTTTTATTTACGCCCCCGCTCAGCAAGATATACCGGTGTAGCCTTGGAATCTTCGAGTCCGATCCGAGCCAGCGACGAAGCCAGCGACGAAACCTATGGGCGAATACTGTCCCAAACAGTGAAGTGGTCCTTCGAGCCGGATTTGAAGACAGTGAAGCGGTCCTTTGCGCGCCTGACTTGAAGACGACACTTAGAAGAATTTCAACAGTCAACTGGAAGAAAAAATTTTGGAAGACCGGACTTGAAGAAGATTGGACTCGGAGATACAAGACAACACCGCTGGAGGGGAAGCAAGGATTCGTAGATTTTTCGTCACAAAAACCTACTGAAGATCCTTGAAAATAGAAGATTCAACATAGAAGATTCAATATAGAAGATTCAAAATAGAAGATTCAACATAGAAGATTCAACTTAGAAGATTAAACATAGAAGATTTAACTTAATTTCAAGATGGTCGTCACGAGGAGTCAGAGCGGGGCGGAGGAGAACCAGCCACCGAAAGTATTTTCGGATCCGCCCAGGTCGCCGTCTGCAGCCGCAACCAGCCAGCCACCGACCGGGGGAAGGGCGGATCCGCCTCAAACTGCGTCGAAACCGAAGCCGGGCGCCAGCAAGACACCCGCGCCATCGGGAGTACCTGTAGCCAGGAAGAAGGCTATTTCAATAAGGTCGCGTCGATCGACAGCAAGTGTCGTCGCGCGCATCCGATATGAGGCGGAAGAGAAACTTGCCGCACTCCGTAAGAAGGAACTGCAGATCGAAGCAGAACTTATCAAGAAGAAGCTCATCGCTGATGTCGCCACTGCCGAGGAAACCAGCGATCCAGACGATGATGAGCCTTCAGAGCAGGTGGAGCAACGGGTCCGAGCCTGGCTAAGCGAACAAGGTCCTGACAACGAAGAGACGGCCAAGGAACGGGTCGTGCCAGAGGAAGAAGGGGACGCGCCGAAGCCAGAAGACATACCACCTGCGGGAGAGAGACGCGAGCCGCAGAGATTGAGGTTCGAGCGGCCGATACAAAGCCGCATTCGCTCACCTACACCTCCTGCAGCCGGGATCAACGGGGTGGAACAGCTTGCCGACACTCTAGACAAGCTGTTGAACCAACGACAGCCGCGCCATCAGACGGAGTTGCCCATATTCACGGGCTCTCCTTCGGAATGGCTGCCGTTCAAAGCAGCCATGGAAGATACCACCACATTCTACAAGCTCAAGCCGATCGAGAACCTGGCGCGCCTGAGAAGCTGTCTCCGGGGGGAAGCTCGAGAAGCAGTGGCGCCGTTGCTGAGCATCGCAACACCACCCGAACAGATCATGAAGACTTTGGAGCAATGCTTCGGCCGGCCCGAGGTGATGGTCGACCGCATGATGGAAGATTTAAAGAAGCTTCCGAGGCTCGGAGGCTCGGCAGCAGAGCTCAACCACTTCGCGGTGAAGATTCAGAACATGGTGGCCATCCTGAGGAAGTTAAAGCACGGGTACCTCTTCAATCCGTTGCTTGTGAGAGACATCCTGGAGAAGCTCAGCCCGTACGAGAAGAGCAAATGGTACGACTACGCAGAAGAGACATCGCACTACCGGAACGAGCCCGATGTCGTCCTTCTCTCTGAATTCCTAATGAGAGAAGCGGACAGAGCACTGCGCTACGGATTCACCACGGCTCCGGCTTCGAGAAAAGAAACATCGCGTCCACCTCCCAACAAGAACGAAGTTAGACCGAGAAGACCAGTCTTCGCGATATCAGAAGAGGGCCGAGGCAAGCCGAGCCACAGCCAGCCAGAGAGAATGCGCGAAGAACAAACGAAGTGCCCGATATGCACCGACCGCCACGCTCTGTTTCGCTGCGCTGCTTTCAAGAAACTGAGTGTGCAAAAGAGATGGGACACAGTCAAGCAAGAGGGGCTGTGTTTCCTGTGCCTATCGAGCCGACACAGAAGATACAACTGCAAAGCGAAGCAGTGCGGTATGCAGGGATGCAAGCGGCCTCACCACCCACTACTACACGAGGAGAGGTCCGGCGGCGCTCCACCGATCGAGGACGCCGTAATCACCGCGTCGGTTGCCTCCGACCGCGCGGTGAAGCTGAAGATGAGAAGAATTCAAGTCGTTGGGCCACGGGGCGAAGCCGACATCTTCGCGCTGTTCGACGAGGGCTCGATGGTGACTCTGCTGGATGAAGACGTCGCTGAGGCTATCGGCGCGGACGGTCCATCGAAGATGCTGCGCATGCACGGGATCAACGCCGAGAGAAGGGAAGAGAGAAGCCGCCTCGTACAACTGGGCGTACGAGGTCGCGACGGTACCAGACACGACATCACCGCGAGGACTGTGAACGGGTTGAACCTCTTAACTCAATCCGTTCCGGAATCCCTTTTGCAACTCGCTCACCTGCGCGATCTCAAGAACGAAGAGATTTGCTACGAGAACGAGAAACCCCAACTTCTCATCGGCACGGACAATTGGCAGCTCATCGTGTCTCGGGAGCTGAGAATCGGGAAGAGGAACCAGCCTGCAGCCTCTAAGACGAAGCTTGGATGGGTGATACATGGCAGCATCCCCAAGCGCATCATAAGGCAGGACGAGAACGAAGACATCCTGCATATATCCACGGTGGAAACCAGAAACGATCGTCTGGAAGAAATGGTGAAGAAACACTTCGACATAGACGCTTTGGGAATAGCGGCTAAGGCGAAACTGAGCAACGAGGAACAGCGAGCCATCGACCTGTTTGGCAGAACGGCCAAGAGAACGGAAGACGGTCGATTCGAAGTGGGACTCTTGTGGCGCAAGGATGGCGTCAAACTGCCCCTCAGCTACAACAACGCGCTGAGGAGGCTCAAGAACTTAGAACGCAAGCTCGACAGAAACCCCCAAGATGCGGTGCAGTATCATGGGCAGATGGTGAACCTCATACGAAAAGGATATGCGGAGAAATGCGACGGGACGGAGGCCGGAAGCGAGAACACATGGTACCTACCGCACTTCCCGGTCAAGAACCCAAACAAGCCGGGCAAGCTGCGCTTGGTCTTCGACGCGGCGGCCAAAACGAACGGCGTGAGCCTCAACGATAATTTATTGGAGGGGCCCGATCTACTGACATCCCTACCGAGGATACTGTTCCGGTTCAGGGAGGAAGCCGTGGCCGTGAAAGCAGACATAGAAGAGATGTTCCTTCGCGTGAAGATCAGGAGGGAGGACCAACCGGCGCAGATGTTCCTGTGGAGGGAGGGCCGAGAGGAGCCGCCCTCCAAGTACAAGATGGTGGTCATGATATTTGGGGCATCGTGTTCACCGTACCTGGCACACTCAGTACGGAATCGAAATGCAGAGGAACACGCGGTATCGTGCCCGGAAGCCTATCGCGCCATCACCGAGGCTCACTACATGGACGATTATGTGGACAGCTATCCAGACTATGAGAAGGCCAAGCAAGTCGTGGAACAAGTGGACCGGGTGCACAAGATGGGCGGATTCCACTTGCGGGGATGGACGAGCAACGACCGACGAGCGCTGACGGGGCTACCGGTGGACCGCCTAGCTGATGATGTGGCGCAGCCTGTCACTAAGGGTGAACAGAAGACCCTGGGGATACTGTGGGATTCTCGAGGGGACACGTTGAAATTCAACACATCTCTATCAAGAGTCCCTAAAGAGGTCCGAGAGCTACAGCGCGCACCTACCAAGAGAGAGGCCCTTAGCACAGTGATGAGCATCTACGATCCGCTGGGGCTACTGAGCTGCTACACCATCACCGCCAAAGTTATCCTGCAAGGTCTGTGGCGTCAGAAGCTGGATTGGGACGAGCCGCTGCCGGCGGAGTCAGCCGAAGACTTCACTCGATGGCTGAGAGACATGGAGCACATCAGCCACCTCGAGCTACCCCGGAGCTACAACGGGGGGAGCCCCACAAGAAACCGGCAGCTGCACGTGTTCTGTGACGCGAGCAAAGACGCGTACGCGGCGGCCGTCTACTGGAGGCTGGAGCAAGAAGATGGAGAAATTCGAGTAATGCTAGCCGCAGCCAAGGCTAAGGTGGCACCACTGAAGACGCAGACGATACCCCGACTAGAGCTACAAGCCGCTCTGGTCGGAGCGAGGCTCGGGAACGCCGTCACAGCGGAACACAGATGGAAGACAGATGCGATTTTCTACTGGACCGACGCTCAGGTAGTTCTGTGGTGGATACAGAACGGAAGCAGGAAATATACGCCATACGTCGCACACCGATTGGGAGAGATCGCCGAGCTGACATCCGTACACCAGTGGAGGTGGGTGAGCACCAAGAATAATATCGCTGACATGGCCACCCGAACGGGCTATGTCACCAAAAGCGAAGAGGATCCGTGGTTCAATGGACCAGACTTCCTGCGTAGGCCTGTGAACGAGTGGCCCACGGAGAGTCCCGTTCAAGCCGAGGACCTAGAGGAGCACGTCGCCTTCCAGACCACGGAGGCGAGCGAAGTAGACTGTCTGCCAGACGTGAGCCGCTTTTCAAAGTACGAGCGCCTCGTGAGATGTACGGCGATGGTTCTACTATTCATTGAGAAGTGTCGTGATCGCCGGGCCAGTCTCGACGTGCGGCACCTGGAGAAGGCGGAGGTATTATGGTACCGAAAATCACAACACGATAGCTTCGCACGGGAAATAGAGAAGATGAAAAACGGAGGGACGGCGCCGAGATGGAGCTCCTTGTACCGGCTCAACCCGGTGTACAGAGACGGCTTGCTTACGCTGGACGGGAGGATCAGAGCAGCGCAGGTGCCGGATGAAATGAAGAACCCAGTTATCCTGGACGGAAGACACCCGTTCACGAGGCTGCTGGTGGCCAGGGAGCATGCCAGAGCCGGACATGGGAGCCGCGAGAGAGTAGTGAACGATCTAAGACAGAAATTCTGGATCCTGAAGCTACGGCCGACGGTGCGGAGCATCATACACAACTGCGCCTTCTGTCGGATGAGGAGGGCGCGCCCGAAAATCCCGCAACCTGGAGACCTGCCACCAGAGCGCCTGGGGGCGTTCCAGAGACCATTTTCCTACTGCGGTCTCGATTGTTTCGGCCCAATGATCGTTACCATCGGCCGGCGTCATGAGAAGAGATGGGGAGCGCTGTTTACCTGTTTGACGACGCGAGCGGTCCACCTGGAACTTGTAGCCACGCTGTCGACCGATTCAGCATTGATGGCAATGAGAAGAATGGCCGCACGGCGGGGATGGCCGGCGGTCATGTACAGCGACAATGGGACGAACTTCAGAGGCGCGAACGTCGAGCTGCAACGAGCGTACGCCGAGTGGGTGCCGGCTATGACCGAGCTGGGCCTCACACACCGCATGAAATGGAAGTTCACTCCGCCAGGGGCGCCGAACCAAGGGGGCGCCTGGGAGAGACTGGTGAGGTCGGTAAAAACCGCCCTACTCACCACACTGAACGAGAAATCACCGAAGGAGGAGGTGCTCCAGACCCTGATGACCGAGGCGGAATACTCCGTGAACGCTCGACCGCTCGTTCACGTTTCCGTGGACCCCGACGATCCAGAGGCGATCACACCTAACCATTTCCTCATAGGGTCATCTACTGGTCAACCATACGTCGGGCCGTGCGAGCCGGCCGACAAGAAGACGTGGAGGGTCGCGCAGGCCTTGGCGGACGAGTTCTGGAGGCGATGGGTGAGGGAGTATCTCCCGACGCTCACGCCCCGTGGCGGGGCCCCGAGGAGCGGCCGCAACCTGGCCCCGGGGGACTTGGTGATCGTCGTCGACCCCGCGCTGCCGCGTAATACGTGGCCGCGAGGAGTCGTACACCGCGTCTACCCGGGCCCGGACGGACGAGTGCGTTGCGCGGACGTGCGCACGCGTAGTGGAGTGTTCCGCAGACCAACATCAAAGCTGGCGGTGATAGAAGAGTCGCCGCCGGAGGAGCCGACGGCGCCGGGAGAGGAGCCGGCGGACTCGTGCTCAGCCGGGCAGTCAGCGGCGGGCCTAGTCAGCCCGCAGTCGCCAGAACGAGTCGCGACGGGCTTAACCAGCTCGTGCTCAGCCGGGCAGTCAGCGGCGGGCCTAGTCAGCCCGCAGTCGCCAGAACGAGTCGCGACGGGCTTAACCAGCTCGTGCTCAGCCGGGCAGTCAGCGGCGGGCCTAGTCAGCCCGCAGTCACCAGATCGAGACGTGACGAGCTCAACCAGCTCGTGCTCAGCCGGGCAGCCACCAGCGAGGCCAGCCAGCCTGCAGTCAACCATGGATTCGGCGAGCCCGCAGTCACCGGAGAAGGCTGCGTAGACCCTGGCTACTGCGCCGGGGGGAGGATGTTGAGGACAGCGGCCTCGCACCCGATAAACTCGTAGTGAGTGTATACAAACTCGTTAACAGTGAAATATGATAATAAACTCAGTGCAAAATAAGTGTTTTTAAAAATAAACTTTAGAAGTGAACTGTGATAAATCTGTGGCTCCCTAAGAGGTAAAAAGTTGTTATTTTAATAAAATAGAATGTTAACTTATAATTATCAGAAAATTAGTGTCTGAAATATAAATAGTTTGGAAAATATTAGGAAAAATGTGCTAAAAAACTATGTAAATTGTATTAACTTTTATCTTCGCCTAGCTATAACTGTGTTAAATATAAGTGTTATTATTTAGAATAAGTTGATTATTGTGGAACGATAAATAAAGAATTTCCCGAAATGCGTTTCAATTACCTTGGCTCATGGCAAAATAGGGAAAATAGGGAAAATAGCCGCTTCCGATAGTGAAAATAAGACTGAAGAGACGTACGAATCGGAGCGGCTCTCTATACGGCATTGCCGCGGTCGGGTACCTCAGAGGGGCTTTCTATATGGCATTGCCTTGAGCCGGGTAAGCGAGACGGATTTCGGGGTCGATGTTCTCCTCGACGACTCGTGTGTTTTATTTACGCCCCCGCTCAGCAAGATATACCGGTGTAGCCTTGGAATCTTCGAGTCCGATCCGAGCCAGCGACGAAGCCAGCGACGAAACCTATGGGCGAATACTGTCCCAAACACCTACAATAAGCCAAGTTCATTAATAACAGTATGGCGACCTTACAGCGTGGTGCGGTCAAGCGCCGCGCGCCGGGGTATGCTACAGGCCTCAGGGTCATACAGTGAATGTTTCACAAGCCACAGTCATACAGGAAAGAAATCTTGTAAATACTGCTAAAGTGTTTTTACTGAAGTGAAAACTTTTTAGTGCATAGTGCATATTTTTTTGGGACGAGTAAATTATTATGTTAGGTTTGCATCAGTACACGTGAACTTATCGAATATTCGTAAGGCTTCTTACAGACGAACGCGACGGCACGTGTCGGCGGCACGTTTCGGCGGCAGTCAGCGGTAGTCAGCGGCACGTGTCGGCGGCAGCCGATGGCAGCCGTTGACAGTTTATGACGATTGCAGGGGGCATACCAAGATCTTTCCTAAGACTATCATGTTTCCAAAACACTTTGTTGTAAGATTACAACAACGTTACAGTACTCACTTTTTAAATATATTTTTACAAAAAAAACAGTAAAATATGAAAAACATTGTTAAGGCGGGGATTAATCTCAATCAAAAACGATAACCTTGCACACAACCAAAGACCAAGCGTATACGCATCGCAATAAGATTCATTTTAGCTTAGCATAAAACTATAGGTTCTCGGGCGGATCTTCTCTATTTTTCATGTTTTTTTAAATATCTTTGGAAATAAATATTAAGAAACAAAATTGCTCGGTTAAAGAATTTATAATATAGATTTACTAACAATTTATTCAAATAAAATGTACAATTATCCTAGTTAATACTTATATTTCGATGAAATAGAGTTTTTTCGGAGGTAAGTTTGTAAATTAATTACAGCCAAAGTATTACGTTTTATTAAAATGTTTATGGTTTAAGGTATTTTGAATATTGTGCTTTATATCTCATATTTTTTAACACTTCGTTATTATATTGGAACTAGGTAAACCGGGAGTCACGGAATAACAAATTGGGGTTTATCCTCGCCTTAAATCCGCTTTGAAATATCAACTTGTTTAAGATCGCTAGCCTGACGTTAAAGTAATATTGCTTATCTGTCAAACGGTGTCGCTTAGTAGAGGTGGTGGTAGGCCCCCAGTTGTGACGTACCGCTTAGGCGGTACGTCACCTTAGGGTGAGCTTCCTCCACAGGTTGGTATCGTACGCAACGGACGTCTCGCATCAAACGGATAATTTTTTTCACAGTACGTCCGCTGAATCGGCAGCGTGCGGATTACCGACTAGCCTAGTAAATTAATGCTCTAAGGGTTGATTCAGACCGCAACGCGACGCGTAGATGCATTTCTAAATTAGTATGGATTTGACAGATTCGCAAGACGTCTGACGCAATTGAAATCTGTCAAATCCATACAAATTTAGAAATGCATCTACGCGTCGCGTTGCGGTCTGAATCAACCCTAAAGGGGGGTGTGAATGAAAAAAAGGAGCGCCGTCGGTGCGGCGGTGTCAATGTCTCTTTATACCAGACAGTAAAATGTACCTGCTGTTTCGTTTTAACATCTATCGGCATTCCTGAAGTGCAACCCAACCCAACCTAACAGTTTTTAATTGTGTAAAAGTTATAATAATAGGTATCTAGTCGCTGGACAAAAGAATACAACCAAAAATATAGTTATATAATGATGAAAATCGACCAATTCAAATAATTAAATATAAGTTAGTGTATACATAATCCTGATTATGCAATAATATTATAAAATATCAGTGTATCTGTACACATATCTGTTCTGAAGTACCTATTTATCTACAAAAAAAAACGTCCTATAAGTTGAATGAGTGTAATGAAGCCGTAACATTCAATTTGTTTGCCTTTATTACATACGAAAATAATTATCATGAATTATGTAGATTTTCCATTCATTTCCGAAGGTTCTGTGTTCCATATAATGACCTCTTAACTGTTTCCATTATGGCGTCTGGTTTCCTTGAGGCTACGCAGGAGTTATGTGTCTGTATGTACTGTAAATACTGTACCAAGTAAGTACAATTATTGTACTTGGTATAATTGTACTTACTTGGTATAATTGTACCTACTTGGTACAATCGAGTAAATTTGTATTAAGTTCGCTACTGAATGTCGGGTTAAAAAATTCGCAGCGGAGAAATGATTATAATATAATTTTCTTTCTTATACAATTGAGTATAATATACTATAAGGGCCAACCCACACGTACCACAACCACACGATAACCGCAACCACACGACAAACACACGACGTGGTCGGGCATATAATATTTCGTATTGTAAATGAACTGGACCATTCACACGTACCACATTTTGCAGTCGTTGTCGACCACTTGTAAAATACCGACCACATCGCAACCACATCGCAACCACGTCGCAACCACGTCGCAACCACGTCGCAACCACGTCGCAACCACGTCGCAACCACGTCGCAACTACGTCGCAACCACATCGCAACCACAACGTTGCGTCGATGCAACGACACGCTGCCCGCGCTCTTCCAAAGCAAAAGTTGGTACTGAGTAACGGGTACGCCATCTAGTATGAAACGTTACTCACGAATGCGTTTCGTTACTCGCATTTTTCGTTGCCGTATATTTTTTTATTTAATGTTTTTTTTAAATATAATAATAATATTATTATTATTATGTTTTTTAGGGTTCCGTACCCAAGGGGTAAAAACGGGACCCTATTACTAAGACTTCGATGTCTGTCCGTCTGTCTGTCCGTCTGTCAGTCTGTCTCCAGGCTGTATCTCAAGAACCACTATAGCTAGACTTCTGAAATTTTCACAGATTGTGTATATCTGTTGCCGCTATAACAACAAATACTAAAAACAATATAAAGTTAATATTTAAGGGGTTCCCATACATTAAACGAGATTTTTGTCCTTTATGGCTCATAGTCCATAATGGCAATATGTAGCATATTGCATAATATGGCATAATGGCAATAAGATAATCAGTACGAAATTGGCTTTGACTTTTGTTTACCAATAAAGGATGTACCCCGAAATCCATGACTTCTGTGGCTCAGTGGTGAGCGCGTTGGTAGCTCAAGCCGGGGGTCGCGGGTTCCAATTCCGCCGACGGAACAAAAAGTTTTCAAAGTTCCTGGGTCATGTATGTGTATTAAATAAGTGTATCATATAATAAAAATCTTAAATATATGTTTAGTATAAAAGTGTTAAATATATTTCCGTTGTCTGGTACCTGTAACACCAAAGACTTCTATTTGTTTAAATAGAAGTCTTTGTGTAACACAAGTCCTTCAGGTACTTACCACGGGGCCAGACTGACGTGGTGTGAAGCGTAGATATTATGACTTTAAGCAAGATGTGTTTCCGCTATAAAAGCCGGAGTCGAACTACAATATTTCGACTTGCACATGACGCAACCACGTCGCAACCACATCGCAACCACATCGCAACCACGTCGCAACCACATCGCAACCACGTCGCAACCACATCGCAACGTCATTTTGTCGGTACCACAACGCAACCACAAAATGCTGCAGCGACACCATTCACACGTAACTACAGCTCGACGACATTTTGTCGTTGCGATGTCGTGTGGTTGTGGTACGTGTGGATTGGCACTAACCCTCATAGTACTACTTACTAATATTCACGCAATCTATCAAACAAAGGCAGAGGATGTGTCATGAAACATTTCTAACTAAATATCTTAATTTTCATTGTAAAGTTCACAGACAAGTCAACGCAAAAAGAGTAACAAAGTCTCTTATTTTAGCAGAGACTCCTTTTTAACCGACTTCCAAAAAACGAGGAGGTTATATGTTCGGCTGTGGATTTTTTTTTCTAAAAATATGTTGTCGAACTATGGATTAGCCGAAGAACAAGCGCATGTTTTGTAACATTTTACAGGTATGTAAGGTTTTGTAAGATTACTATCAGGTTTTGTAAGTTGTTAAATTATAGGTCTATAAAAATATAATATAAAATATATACTTTCAAATTAATATAATAGCGTGTATGGATGTCTCTGAGTAGGTGTGATCGGTAAATTGTTTTGAACTTTCAATTATAGTACTGCGAAAGAAATTCACATACTTTGGAAATATTGTATAATTTGTTGAGTAAAAATTTCTTGGCAATTTTCGGACATTTTCGAGATAAAACGTTAATACAAATATATTAAATCTTGAGATCTTGTAGTATTAATTAGAATTTCTATAGACAAACAGATTGACGTTTACTGTAATCAAGAATGAGGAAAAAAATTGAGGACTTTTTTTTAATTTTCAATGTATTAAATTAACTATACTTAATAATTAAGTAATGTTCATATTGTAGTTCAAGGTCATATAGAGCTATGCACTAGAAACAGGTAGTTTAAATTTAAAGCAATTAAAAATAATATCAAGGTGAACCGGTAGAAAACGGATACTGTGATAAGAGTGAAGAAATAAGTAGTAATTATAGTCTATTGAAATGTTACAATTAGGACCGAATATTGCATTTATAAGAGGACGCAATTTTAATTCTGGGACATGTGGTCAATAGAAGCTTATCCTCAAGTTTGTGAGGTCGCCACCATTGTCCTCCGGCCACCATCTTGAAAAAAAATGGTAACAACACTATTTTCATGCTAGCTAATTCAGGATGTTTCTTTATAATTCTTATAATAAATTCTCAATATTTTGCTTATAACTTTAGAATTTTTAATTTAGGGTAAAAAGTTATAAAAAATGTTTGTAGGCAAAATGATTTGCGACAAATTATGTTCTAACAATTTTTTTGTAGGACATACAGTTTCCGAGATATCGCGAGAATAGTGTTGTCTGGTGTTGTCACTCCGTTTTTTCAAGATGGCGGCTGCGGGACAAGAGTGGCGACCACACAAACTTGAGGTTAAGCTTCTACTTATCTCTCCACATGCCCCAAAAATATAATTGCGTCCTCTAAAAAATGCAAAGCTCATGTAACATTTCAATGGACTATAAATTCATCCCAGGATGTGACAAAACAACGTGATTTGTAATAAAATTAGATTAAGTTACAATTTGCATATTTTTTAACGACTTCAAAAAAGGGAAGGTTATTAATTCGACCCGTATGTATGCAATATTTCCAGAGCTGCCTAATCTTCGTATATATTACTAAATCGAAGTTATGGTTAATTTAATTTTTCTATGGTGGATACAAATTTTCCCGCTTTGTTTTTGCCCATTTCAAGTATATCGTTATCAGGAGGGCCCTCTGTCAGCCGCAGTCGTGATGTTGGGAGTGATTGATTCGATACAACAGATCGTTGACCGCACACCCTGGGTCAAAGCAGCTATGTCTATAACAACCATAAAGTTAATATACCTAGCGGAATAGAGAAACAAAGGCCTGACCAAGAGAGATGTCACTATCAGTAACACTGCGTGGTAAAAAGAGACGTGTGATACATGACAGCAGCACTCTTTTTTGACGTCTAGTCGGCACGTGCCGCACGTTAACAATTTAATCTCATAGAATTCATGTTCAATCATGCTTGTGTAAGTGTATACGTACACATATTTTTCACACAAATGAAAACCAGTTTCGGTTTCGTTTGACAGCTCGAGATTGTTGCTTTATTCCGCTAGGTATATTAACTTTATGATAACAACATGATATTGTCATGATCATGAAACAATGCTTGATTTTTTACCTTGAATATAACACAACTGTCGGAGCAGAGGGCGCTACTGCATGTGCATGCAGTAAATAATGTGACTAAAATCTGTGATATTATGTTGCATAGTCATATCAGAATATTGACACGTTGTCAAACGTCGAACAAAACGTATTACTGTTTATACAGTAGCTCTACAATAAGTTTACAGCTATAGTATTTATCTATACTCGATACCGACTACGTAAATATTTAGTATGGCGATTTCAGTTACGCAAGTAACCGCTAGAGCCGCTGTAAAATTTTCCATACTAAAAATTTACGGTAGTCGGTATCGAGAATCGAAAAATAGTATAGCTTTAAACTCATGGTAGAGCTACAGTCGCTGCCTCTAGCGTGAAAACATTGCAGATATTCAACACCGACTATCCAAAAAGCCGTAACACTTTTTTGGGCAGTTTTTTGTGTGCAATAATAATTAAAATGCTTTAAGTAGGTAATACGTAACCATTAAATTAAAATTTAAATATTATATTGTGTAATTAATTAGATATTCAACTAAAAATAGTGGTCTGTATAATATAAACTCGGTCTCCTGTAAAATTGTGTTTATAGCGCTACGGTCTTTTGCGAAGTCGCAGTAAATTATATTTTTTTTACGCCAAAACGTGTGATTCCCGCAATGTTTCCTTCTGCACTCTGGCTACATCTATTTAAATAAACAGTGGCGGCCTTAGGGGGTGGCGAACACTTGCAGGGGCCTCGCGTCAAGCAACAGGTCATAAAGTGGCATTTTATTTGAATTTTAGGCGGTGAGGTCCCGATGTCGGGGGCGGTCAACAAATGACCAAAGGGTCTTGCGAAGACCTGCCGCCCGGGACCTCGCAATGGGGAAGGCCGTCACTGTATATAAATAAAAAGAAACATTTAGGGCCTGTTTCACCACTTTCTGATAAAGTGCCTAATAGGCTATTCACAACTTTTTTGACAGATTCTCCATACTTGATCTGTCTGTATGTTAATTGGTGGATAGCCTTATCAGGAAGTGGTGAAACAGGCTCTTAGTATCAATAAAATAGTGCCAACTGCCAATAAAGAAAGGCAAAGCCGCGTATATGTCGCATTTCGGATGTAACAGTTTAATCAAGCGGGGTCGAGACCCCGGTAAGTCGGTAAGTAATCCTGTGCCGCCAATTTTTCCTAGATTACATACATTTATATTAATATACAGACTATTTTTCCGTCTCTGACCATTGATCATAGTTAGCCTATACAATAATATACCGTGCTTCGATCAAAATATAGTACGTGCGAAAATAAAACGTAATGCATATTTTATTTGCAGCGCGGTAGCAGTGGAGGGGAAATTTGACTTCCTTTCCTACGCCAAGCCGGTTGTCTTCTTTTGCGAAATTTCAATCCTGTCACATAATCCTGATGCTAGTTTAGCATTCTGTAATTATGTCGCATCCCAAAAACAGTGAACAACACTGCTAACCAAGATTTAAATTTCAAATATCTGTTATACAGTAATTGTATAATTGTTATTAAGTATGTATATCTATTTTAAGTTTTGGAAATTAAATTGAGTAGGGAATTATACATTAGTTAATATTTTTATTCTTAATACTTGATGGAATATTTATTTTTATATTACTATTATTATTATATTATTACCATAGTGTTACAGTCAGAGAACACTTTTAAGTTTTGTAGGAGAACGTAATTAAAAATAAATCGATTAGGCTAAAGGACAATAGCTACACTTGGGCGTGAAAAAAGAACAAGGCATGTGAATAGCCTAGATTAGAAACACAATGCTAGTTACATTACCTTATTATTATTACATTATTGTGTTAAGGTGCTCCCTCACCAAGAGCATTCGCGTGTAATGTAACATTATAGATTCGATTTTAAGCATTACATAGTAAGTTGGCTTCGCTGTCACGTAGCATTGATGTTACAAGTTGTATCACGAACTTAAACATTGTGTCATTACAAGGTGCGCAATGTAATGCTCGGTTCTCCTCCCTCTGTAACGTTACATTACAAGCGAATTTTCCCCGATAAATCACAAAATAAAATTTTGGGCAGCAATCTACCTGTATTAATTCAGGAATGCAATAATAAAAAATACCACCACAAAACATATTTAATTTCCAAGTGAAGTCAAAACCGCGTGAATAGCTTGGCTTACTCCGAGCCTTTTCGGGCCAGCTCATAGTAAGCTCTAAGGCAGCTGATGCGCTGCTCGTCCTTGTATATGTAAGATGTCATCTCGTACTCTCCATACAGCTGGGGTATCGTGAACTCAGAATTGTCAAAGTGGAAATCTTTCATGGTGTACGAGCCCTGAAAATATAAAATAATAAAAGAGGAGTCTATTTTATATTTTTAGTACCTTTATACTTAGCTTAGAAGCGCATAACAGATGCCAAGCGAATAGTACTCGCTTGAACCCCAAAAAAAGGTAAAAAAATCTTCTAAGTTTTATTTGTTGTAAACAAAATTATTATTACGAACGAATTTCATTCAAAGGCGGATCGAGAGCTTATTCGTCTATGGGCTATGCAGTATGCACCCACATATTTTTGTTGGTTATTTAATTTTGTTTCACCAAGGAACATAACATTGTATTTTCACAAGTTTATTTTAATCTTACTAGTTCTAGTCTCCCTTTTTTTGAAATGTTTTTTTTTATGAAATAAGGGGGCAAACGAGCAAACGGGTCACCCGATGGAAAGCAACTTCCGTCGCCCATGGACACTCGTAGCATCAGTAGAGCTGCATGTGCGTTGCCGGCCTTTTAAGAGGGAATAGGGTAATAGGGGAGGGTAGGGAAGGGAAGGGAATAGGGGAGGGTAGGAAAGGGAATAGGGTAGGGGATTGGGCCTCCGGTAAACTAACTCACTCGGCGAAACACAGCGCAAGCGCTGTTTCACGCCGGTTTTCTGTGAGAACGTGGTATTTATCCGGTCGAGCCGGCCCATTCGTGCCGAAGCATGGCTCTCCCACGTATAAATGTATGTATGTTTCTGTCAATCCCATGTTTGTGTATGTTCTTTAACCAAAATTATCCGCGTACCATATGCAGTTAATTCTCTCAGAGCGGGTCTGAAGTCCGAGTTAATCTTTAGCATTATTTTTTTACTCACAGGCGGCACAGGACAGTCGTCGACGCCTGCTGCTTTGGTAAGGAATTCCTTGTAAATGTCTCCAATCATTGTCTTCAGAGCCTCACACAGGGGCTTGTACATGTAGAACGCGCCTTGCTTGTACCCACCCTGCTTCTTTACAGCCAGGTTCACTTCAACCTTACCATAATAATATTGTAAAATGAAGTATGAGTGACAAAGGAATAGTTAGTGTCTAAGCACACCATGCCGATGTTCCGCGGCGGAAGTTCGACATGATTACGCCGGCAATGTATTTTAAATTACCATGCCGAAATTCCGTCGCGGAAATGCGGCATATATAATATGTATTAGGGCTCGGCAAGGCATGTTGGCGTCGATAGCTAGTAAATGTTTTCTTAGTCCCATTACACTACTAAATTATAGGGTAAAGATTCCTGAATAGAGTGTGGTAAATACGGCTCTTGAATACAGAAATTTCAAGTATGCAATAACTTTTTTGTCGCTAGAATTTATTACAATAGAATTTATTTATTTACAAGAAAATTGTCACGGGGTCATATAATAATATCTTTGTAGGCCAAAATGTTTGTCTGTTAGGCTACTTCTTTGGCGTGGAAATAGTGTCGGTGTCCTAAAAAAATCATAAATTTTACATAATACCACGTGTCGAATTTTTTTTTTGGAGAAAATAATATTTTGTATGGCACCTTAAGTTGTATTCTATATGTCGTACTCACACGTCCACTTAAGAGGATACAACAGGGGCTAGAGAAATGAAAAAAAAGTACATGTAATATCTATAGCTGTCTCCCTTACCTCAGGCCTATACCGCAGAACGCGATAGAGACAACTGCAGAAAATCCAGAAAATCAACGATTCGTTGTCCCCTGATTCCTTCTCCAAAACTTAACCGATTTAAGTACTTTTTTCACTAAAGATTAAAGAAAGGCTTGAGCTGTGTTCCTATGTTTTGCTTTTTTTGTATAATCTAGCCAAATCTGTTTTCTGGACTTTTGAACACAGTGGAAAATTTGGCCATTTTTTTGCGTTTTTGAACGTTCATATCTTATTTAATAATTAAATTATGAAAAAAAAGAAAACATAGGGACATTGTATTAGTGGCCGTAGATATTCAGGAAAAAAATTATAACTCTACTAGCATTATCCAGGGAGGAAACAGGGGACAACGTTTGTATGGAAAAAAGGGCGGTGTGGAATCCTCTTAAGTTGTACTCACAGTCAAAGTGTCATCTACGAGATACTCAGTATCCATAGATATTTCCCAGATGTACACGGTGCGATTGTACTTCTTCTGGTCTAGGGCGAACCTGAATGGTTCTTCCACGTCTTTGTCACATGGCTCCAGGTATTGGAACTTCAGATCAGCTGGACCCTAAATATAATATGGTGTTTATATTACCGTTAGTAGAGTAAAAAAATCTTATTATGTTAGTTCATTTGTTTGTTACTTGAGTCAGTTTGATGTTGTCATCGAGAGGAATCGAGACTTGGCGCTGCATTTTAAAAATATCTTTTAGTTATAAACTAGTTGTCCCGGCAAACATTGTTTTGCCATATAAAGTATTTCACCTATATTATTTTATTGAAGTGACTAAATAAGTATATTTCATCATGACAACGTCCATCGCTATCCCGTCGCACAAACAATGGTCGCCGTCAGTCTCGAGTTGTAATCATTTTCTATAATTTATTCAACAAATGCACTTATCAATATAAAAAGTAGCCAGTAGCCGATTCTCAGACCTACTGAATATGCATATATACAATTTGGTAAAAATCTTAAATCAGTAAAGCCGTTTCGGAGGAGTACTTACGGTAACTAACATTGTGACACGTCACACGAGAATTTTATATGAGTAGGCATATAAGATTAACATTATTCAATACACACAAACATTTTTTTCACTACCAGAGTAGAATGTCGAGCTTGGTACGCCCCGTCTCCGACGCATGCCGCAGCACTTTGGCTGTATCTATTTTCCTATGTAGTAAATAATATAGGAACGCTATTTATAAAACGTATATCCACTGCAAAATAAAGAACTCTTTCTGTTTCGAAAGTCCGATAAAAAAGTCATGTTAGGTCTAGGTTTAGTATTTAGAAACAAAGTAATACCTACCAAAACACGATTCTCAAACAGCGCCTCGGCTCGGTGCAGACAAACTAGAATTACAATATAAATCATCGTAACGCGGTGCAATTTTGCAATTTGCGATGTCAATCTCTTAACAGGCTGTTTGATGTTGTCTCTTGATGAAGTGTTCACGGCGGCACGTCCGCGGCCGTTGTGACATTGCACAATACACTTTTAGTGATAAAATAGTGCAGTGGTAATATAGGGATGTCACATATTACTACTAAGGGTTTGGTATATGCGTTGATTATCACATCCCTTTTTCAAATCGTCGAAGAATTGAGATACAGGGCGTTAAAAGTCGCAACTTTTTTCTAATCGTGGTCTTTCACAAGATTGCCAACCTATGTTAAATCGTTAGCAACAACGTTCCAATATATATATATATATATATACACGATCGGCTCCAACGATATTATATATAGGGGGTTTCGGGGGCGATAAATCGATCTAGCTAGGAATCATTTTCAGAAAATGTCTTTTTATTCGTGTTTTATCGATAATCGATAAACTGAAAAATATGACTCTTCCTGACATCTATAGGCGAAGAATAATACTATTTTGTTAGCAACTAATTGTTTTAATGACCAGCAGATGGCGTTATTAAGTAACACGAAGTCAATGAGTGTTTGCTATACCGAGCAAAGCTCGACCTCATCCAGGTACTTTTGTTTAACAAAACAAATATACACACAGTACATAATATAAACACAGACTCATAGGTTGGTAATTTTGTGAAAGACCACGATTAGGAAAAAGTTGTGACATTTGACGTCATGTAGCTCAATTTTTCGACGATTTGAAAAAGGGATAGTCGGCGCTCGTGTGGGAGGCCCACGTTCAGCAGTGGATGGCGATTGGCTTAAGATCATAATGATAAATAATGTTACTTATGTTCTATCTGATAAAAGTGTAACCTTCAACCTTGTTTGATCATGGCTTCATCGATACCTTTATGTTAAAGTAAAACATAAATGATGAAAGAAACTTCAGGAAAAATAAAATCAAACCGCTTTTCCGTTTGAGGTAATTATAGAAAACATAACATGTTTACAAGTTATGAAATGTATTTTAAGGGTTATATCATTAATTACTTGTATATGTATATTCTTTTTCAAAATATATTTATTTAGGAGCAAATATAGAGGGTAATTATTATCCTAAGCAAAATATGATTTTGAAATACCGTTTCAGGTCAATTCCTTCTTTTCGTCGGGTTTAAACGATTGAAATGATGATACGGGCCGTGCCGGGGCTCAGCGTGCCGGGGCTCAACGCAAAAAATCCGCCTCCATGCAATTTGTATGGAAGCGAATGCGCGTATCGCACACTGTGACGGAGTGCAGCGGATTTCCGCTTCTATACAAATTGTATGGAGGCTGATTTTTGCGATGAGCCCCGGCACGCTGAGCCCCGGCACGGCCCGTGTCAGTGTGCTCACTCCTTATGATGATAATCACGAATCCCGATCTTAGCTAATGACAAATAGAAATAGTACCCACTCAGTAATTTCTCGTATCAGTTCACCGAGCACCCTGAAACTTCGGGAATGAGAAAAGTGTTCCACGACAAAATCCTTCAAATTAAATACTTTAAATCGAATGATTTCTTGGGTTTACTGTGGCTTTATTTATGAGGAAATATAGTCAGACGAATAAGTAGGTTGTCTCACTTGGGCGAACGCAATCCTGAGATTCAAGTGACATTCGAGGTAGAAGAATTAGGCCCCAGTAATTATCTCATAGAAAGTTTATCGTGTTATGTATCTGAATCACGAACGACACGCGGAAGTGAATGACAATGGCAATTATGTCCACGAGTGACAATGGACAGATAAATATTTTAAACATGGTACTTGTGTAGTAGTTGCCATGTCATGGGAATAATTATGGCTGATAATATTTTATTGCTAACTCATAAGAGAAATAAGTTCAGAACACAGCATATTCCAAGAGGCCATCAATTTATTTAAATCGACTGTTCAGTGCTGTTTGTTTTAATTTTTAGGGTTCCGTACCCAAAGGGTAAAAACGGGACCCTATTACTGAGACTTCGATGTCTGTCAGTCTTTCCGTCTGTCCGTCTGTCTCCAGGCTGTAGCTCAAGAACTGCTATAGCTAAAATTCTGAAATGTTCACAGATTGTGTACCTATACCTGTTGCCGCTATAACAAATACTAAAAACAAAATAAAATTATTATTTACATACAACAAACGTGATTTTTGGCTACCATACAAAAAACACAATTTTTGGCCTAATTTTGCTCTATAATGCTACGGAACCCTGCGCGTGGACATGCGCGAGTCGGACTCCCACTTGGAAAATTTTTACATTTTTTTAAATAAAATTGCTTATCTTTCTGTTGTAAAAATATTTGTTATAATCACAGATTTTAGATTCCTGTTCTGAGGTTATAATAAACTTATTTGTAATATGTAAAATACATTTTATAAAGTTTTTGATTGATTTAGGTCTTTATTTATACCAAAATTTTCAGCAAAATTCGAGAAAACCCATGGCTTTCTGTGGAATTGCTCGTAGACGAATATTACAAATGAATGACCAATTAAACAGAACTCATTATAAGAAGCAATTAAAATGATTTTAACGTTCTTTCGCACATAGCTTGTTCAAAGTAGTGCAACATTTTGATCTATGTCTCGGTTTTTGGTACTCTAGTATTTTTTTATTACTATAAACAATATATTAGCATATAATTAAAAAAATATATGACTGTACTAATAAAACAATTAATAGATGTTTGTATACTTGGTAAACTAAGCATAGAGGAAAATAATACATCGGGTACATCTAAGATACAAATAAAATCTTAAATGTGGGATATAAATAAGTTTTTATTTGTATCTTATGATATTTATATTATTACTTTGTAATATAATGTGTATATTAAAACTATTCAGTAATTTTTGGGAATTACGAAGTAGGTAAGAGGATTTCCCAAAATGAAAAATGGAAAATTTTGTACTCAATTATTAGGATACATTTTATTTTTCTGTTTTGGGTTGTTTTCGTAGATCATTTCAAATAACCTTCACACAATTGCATTATTGTGCAAGCAATTGGAAGTACGATTCAGTTGATTCTGTTGATTCTTATTTTCATCCCAGAAATTCTGAAGTATTAATATAAACGGGTGAATTTCAACAAATGACCATTTTTTTATCATATCGGTGAACTTTTTTATTAATACATATTTTATATACTTTTCAGGTTGTATGTATTCTTTAGGATACAAAATGTTCCCAAATTTAATATCATTAACGTATCGGTTAAGACTAAGGAGAAAATTCAGTTTGAATTCTGGTTTCCACCGATATGATAAACCGGTACCGATTTTTATTTCTGTGCACCGATATGAATGAAATGACATACTAATCGAGTGATATGATAATATTACCTATATGATATTATATTTATGTATTTATTTTGATCAAGAATAGAGTAGTTAAAATATTTTTAAAATGTTTTACAATATTCGAGTGGATTTCAACAACTTGCATTTTTATATAATTTTGGTGGAATTTTTTGTTTCCACCAAAATTGGAGATTAGGTGTTTACGGGAAACTGGTACGACAACCACCACCTAGACGAGTTAGCTTATGACAGAACGAAGTGAATGGCGTATTTTTTATGCTTCAAGAATCAATGGTATTTTGTGAAAATAATGTTTTACACACCCTCTTACCCACCAAAATTAGAATTTGCGAGAAAAATAATAATCATTAAAAAAAACTACTTGCACTAAAGTTATAGCACATTAACTTAACTATAAAGAAACCAAAACTCTACCGATATTCAAAATAACAACATGATATTATTGCCACAAGTAGGATAATTTAAGTACCTACACCAAATTGCATAAAATCGGAGGTTTTGTGACAAAACGGTTTACTTTCATTTCTGGCTGGAAACTGGTACGACCCAGCCCACAGCCACCTCCTAAACTAGTAAGCGTGTGGCTGAATGAAGTAAATGGCGTATTTTTTATGCTTAAGGGATCAATTGTATTTCTTAGAAACAACGTTTCGTAAATCCCACCAAAATTTAAAAATTCTCCGCGACAGACCTAAACTGTGTCATAAAAACTCAGCTACAGAAGTTAGCACAATAAAATTGATATATTATTATGTCAACTAAATAAAACGACTACATAAAAATAAAAATCTAATCCAGTATCAAGTTTTCTGTTAATCGGTCTAGATATTGAGTAAAATTGTTCGGCGACAAGCTACCAAAATTGGAAATCGCCTATTTATGTTTATTTTCTTGGAAAATAATTATTATTTAAAAAAATAAAGATAGGCCCAAATTATAAGCGTTATGTTTTCCTTTTAAAATCGAAAATGAAAACGACATCTTGAAAAAATAAGATAGTCTTCAGCCTTGCCGCGCAAAAAAGCGGTTTGGGAAATCCAGTCATTTGATGTAGGGATATAGAATAAAAAAAAAGTTATCATCGTTGTCTCTATTAAAATGAACTAGATTTGAAAAGAAAAATAAAATAAAAACTTTGAATGGCCCATACATCCTTACATCCATTTATTTTTACTATCATGCGCATTTGTAATTTCCTTGTATACTTAACGAAATACCACTAGATTAACCGATATGATAAAAAAATTCACCGTTATGGTAAAATTATCAACCGATATGATAAAGCAATCCACCGATGTGACAAAACTGTGCGTTGGTCATGATTCTAAAGACCGATATTAGATTTAAGACACCGATTCGTTTTTTCTTATAATTTCGGTGTAAATTATCATATCGGTGGTTAAAATGACCACCGATTACACTGATATGAGAGCAGCGACGTGAGAAATAACGCACTTTTTAGGAAATTATAAAAAATGCATTATATCTAAGATAAATTTGGTTACAGATAATGAAGCTTAATCACTTAATACATTCATTAGAACCAAACAACAATTTTAAAACTATTAATTACATTTAAAAAATTCAATCACCGATATTATAAAATAATTGTCCGAGAGCATTTTAATGGCATACTTATATTTTTGACAGGATTATGCAGCGGTTTGACGCAAATCTGTCTTGACTGCGTGGAAGCACACACTAAGAAGTAAATTAAAATTGGGGTTCGGAGACTGTCCGACTCGTCGATGAAAAGTAATGCTTAAATTTCTTTTATCCAGCGATATGAGGAAAATTCTCAGGACAAGTACATTTGTGCCTCTAAGTGACTATAATCGTTAATTATATAATAAAATATGGTATATAATAATAGATTAACTAATATTCTACGAAATAATATAAGTTATACCCTTAAATTGTTCATATTTGCTAGTATGTAAGCGTTTTTGTTTGTAAAAAAAGTAGAGGGACAGCACCGATTTGATAAAAATAGATCTTTAAGTTATTTATTTCTACCTTTGTAATAGTCCTAGGCATATTATATTTTTGCCACAATCCTATAGCTACCTATTGAATACTAAAACAAATAATTTACAACAATATTCCCTTTTTTAAATAGTAATTTCAACGAAGACAAAAAAAAAATGCCGTTTGGGAAATTCACCCAAACACATCTAAGAACAAAATATATATTTTTTAAATCTGGGACCTCTTGTTTCCCCTATACATAATACAGGACAATTATTACAGGTTTTTTCCTGGTTATATTGTTATTGTTTATGTTTGTTACAACTTTATTTTATACATTTATAATTATTTCTTTTCTATTTATATTAACACTAGATGACGCCCGCAACTCCGTTGCGCCTAAACTCGTTTATCGCGGCGGAACCGTACATTTTTTCGGGATAAAAACTATCCTATGTCCTTTCCTGGGACTCAAAGTATCTCCATGCCAAATTTCAGCAAAATCAGTCTAGCGGTTTGGGCGTGAAGAGGTAACAGACAGACAGACAGACACACTTTCGCACTTATAAATTTAGTATGGATTATTTTCTTATACTATGTCATTCTACATTATCTATAAAAACAATATTCTACTTTATACAGCGGTTTCCTATGATCAATGCGGTGACACGTGTATCCGATTCGTCGCAATTTTTATTACATTATAATTTTTTACAAATTACATATTTATGCAATAAGTGGTTTCCAAGAACAAAATATTACAAAACTCAGGATAATAGATAACGACGGATAATGACATTATTTAAAAAACCGCCAGATAAAGTTATGCCATCATCGTCAGAGTCATTCCCCAAACAGTCCCGAAGTAGAGTCATTCATCGGAACTAATTAGTCGGTGGACCGACTTTTGATTATGATATAGTTTTTGTTTGAAAACTGACAAGATCGCGAGTGTTCCTACAGAGAGTGCTCGACAAGGCCTTAAATGAACGTGGCGAATAAATCGTAGAGGAGGGGAGGGTGCTATTTTTGTAGTCATTCGAGCGTCATGGAGACCTAGTAGGTTTTGTACATTAGGTAAAGCTGATAAAAAAATAAAGAGAGCGTTTTTTTATTTTAGCGGTGGGTTCAGAAACTGCAAATTTTAAAGTTTTGGAAAAGAAAATATATTCAGAAACTTGCTAATTTAGGTAAATTATAAATATATTTTAGACAACGAGGAATAAATCATTTAGTTTAGAGCAAAATAAAATATCTGCAAAGCTTAGTTAAGAAAATATGAAGCTTTATTTTTTTATATTTTAAAATGTCCCTACAGGCTTAAATAACCTTTGAATCGTCAGTGCTTTATAGGGAAGCTTCTTTGGGGTATACTAAACATCCCCTATCTTAATCTGACAGATCCGACGACATTTCAATATTTAAAAAAAAATTGCCCACCACGTGAGAAATAAATAAATAAATATGGTCGCTGTTAAGCATTAGTGTCATTTCCCACCATTTTTTTGGCTGTTAAATTTTGAATGCTGTCTTGTTCTAAATCATCTACAGAACTTAACTGCATTCATAACTCAATACGTAATTTTTGTGTGGGTTAGTACACGAATGCTTAACAGCGTCCAATTATATTATTTTAAGACCTACGAATAATAAAATTAAGACTCCCTGTCAAAAACTTGCCATTTTCCATATAAACCGCGATTGACAATGAAGTGTCAGATGTTATCAATCGTGGTTTTATATGGAAAATGACAAGATTTTGACAGGGAGTCAATGACCGCTAGCGACAAGTTAGCCCGAGTGGAGTATAGCCTGTTTTTCCTTTTTTTTAAGCAACTTCCAGTGATTTGATCGACTCAATATTTTGCATTTGGTTTCTGGCACTTATTGGAATTTTGTATTGGGGTTGTTTTAAATTTCTTATTTAAACAATTTCAGTTCTGCAGTTGGCAGTATTGTTTACGGTTTATCTACATAACCTAAAAATTTCAAAACTGCAAGCCTTTCAATCTTTATGTGATCTTAAGTCGCAACTCGAGTATCTTAACAATGGTTAGGACCATTTAGTTATCTTAAAAGTATAATGATTTATCACAATAACGACATTGTCTGTGAATGTTCACTTGTTATACCAGATTTTGTGATTATTTCGACATATTTTTTGTAATTTTCATAAAATTCTCATGGATTCTCATAATAAGGTAATAAATAAGTCGTTATAATTTGAATGCGAGCTTTATTAGCGTAAATGTGTTGTAATTTGGCATTGATGTGAACTGTATGTACCTAATAGACCTATTTTGGAAAGGACCAGTAAGTATAATTATTGTGAAAATTGACTATGCGATTATACTACCTAAATGCATAGTGCTTGGAGGCCTAGTAATGTGCAATGCACAAAAAACTATCTTTTCCACTTTTATCTTTTCCTCTATGTAAGATTAATATTATATTAGTAGATACGATCAGTAAGGGTTCAGGTACAAGACCATTCGACCTTTTTATGCCTATTCGACGCATGTAGGTATCTTTCCCCCATAGACAATTTGTAAAAAAGGCATTAATACAGGATAATTATTGACTAAAAAAGCGTGCGTAGCCTAGTGTGTAAACCTTTGGTTTGCACTCGCAGACGGTGCAGGTTAAATCAGAAGGCATCTACCAATGATACATATTTTTCTGATCTCGTATGCAACGGTGAACGAAAACATCGTGAGGAAACCCGCACATGGTTGGTCCCAGATGTATTAACCTGTTCAGTGTTTATTCCACTGGACTAGGCCGACTATGTTGCGAGAATGCCGTATGTGCTTGGGCAACCATACAAACATTTAAAATCTTGTTCCAGGCACTGAAGTATTTAAAAAGTGGTTACTTCACTCATCACTGTGAAAGTTTTGTATACCTAAATCGTCCACAATGAATTGCAATGGAGGCAAAAAAAACGATATTGACTGAAAATATCAATTAATAACGGATTTCAAATAAAGAGGGCGGACACAAAGGACCTTTTTCTTTGTCAATAAAAGTTAAGTTAACCTATAGCTTTTGCATCCGTTGATGATTTATACAGTATTTTCACGAAGCGAAACGAGCGAAGTTACCACTCTTCAGACACTGTAGTACCTGGGATAAGTTTTTAAATGCCTATAAGTCAAAGCGATAAACAACATTGAACAATCTCGATTAAATATTTTATTTCGTCAATAACGACTATATGGTAGGGTAGTGCGTGGTTTGGGGATTAATTAAAGTGAAGAGGCGATGCGATGCGGTGTATCTAAATTCTAAACTAAACTTTATTTACAACACAAGAAGATACACATATTTTAATTGACTAACCCTATAGTGTTTCTGTTTTTCCGTGCACTCTAGAATGCGCCTAGCAAAAGCTAAATGCAATAATATTATTGATGCACACTTAATACTTTTTGCAGTAAATATACACAAATAAGGGCCAGGCGCGGTGGCAGCCTAAAATGTCGGGCATTTTAGGCTGCCACCGCGCCTGGCCCTTTAGCTAAGACGTTTTCTTTATTTTTTTATTTTATCGCTTCTTTGTAAAATAGCCGATAAAATGTATGTAATTGTCTGATTTTTTTAAAAATCTCTTTTAACAATATTATTAATTATTGTATAAAGAATTTATTCAAATATATTACTTAGCCATTATTTTTTTAAAATATATTTTTCATGGGTCGAAAGTGAGATTTGAGATTTTTTCGAACCTTTAAAAATTCATATCTTTAAAAATATTAACTTTATCGTGAAAAATCATAGGACCTTTTTTATTGGTATTTCAATAAAGAATATTAAAAAAATGGCCGGTTGAAAAATAACAATTCCTTGCAATTGTTTAAACACTCGTTCGCGCGGGCGCATATCAATCCAGCCACTAACGCAGAATTAATCAAATTGGGCGCGATAGCTTCGCGCCCAATTTGATTAATTCTGTTAATTAATCAATGTTTTTAACCGACATCCAAAAAGAAGGCTATAATATTATTATGTTCGATTGTTTTATAAGTTTCCGTACCCAAAGGTTAAAAACGGGACCCCATTACTAATACTTCGATGTTTGTCTGTCTGTCCGTCTGTCAGTTTGTCCGTCTGTCTATCTCCAGGCTGTAACGCAAGAACGGCAATAGCTAGAAAGGTGAAATTTTCACAGGTTATGTTTGTTGCCGCTATAACAAAAAATACTAAAAACAAAATAAATTTCATATTGCATACTATACAACAAACGTGATTTTTTACATTTTTACATTTTTTGTTAGGCATCAATGATGACAACAGGTAGCCACCTGAAATGTTCACAAAATACTTAGTTTTATTTAAGTATACTTTAATAATTATTAATAAAATTTATAATTATGCTCCCATACGAAAAACACATTTTTTCCTACTTTTGCTTCCGTACCACTATAGTGGTACGGAACCCTTCGTGCGCGAGTCCAACTCGCACTTGGGCGATTTTTTTTATTTTAAAATAATATAATATTATAAAGTTACAGATAGACAAAACATTTGAGACTAGTGTCTGCCAGTCGACATAATCGCGACTGAGTTTTTAGCTATGTAACACTTTATATACCGTACTTACTATTTACCTTGACTTTGTCTAGGTAAAAGTGGAAAATGATGCAATATGTTACAATATTACGGCATGTACAAAATATAGATTGCTAAAATGTTTTTCACGTTTTGAAATAAGCTTTAAGATTTACTAAAGGGATTACTTGCTCTGTGCCCACTGCCTGTCCCTCTTATGGCCGATTTACACGGGTGACTAAAGCCGCACGATTTCCACCGTACGCCGAAAATCGACCGTGTAAATGGCAATTCGACTACGCCGCATGCGGCTAAAGTCGCAAGCCCCAAAATCGTGCGGCCAATGGCCGCATGCGGCTGGTGAGTAAAATCGACCGTGCAAACGCTCAGTCGCAAGCGATCGCTTGCTGCGAATACTACTGTCGACTGGTGACTTACCGGGTGACTAAAATCGACCCGTTAGCACAGAATATATATTAGTAGTACCAACCGTTAGTCACCCGTGTAAATCGACCATTAGGGTCAATTCACATTGCCACGTCATGAGAAACAGGTACCGCGACACCTCGCGGCAAGTCTGTCTATTCAATATGTATCTTCCGGTAAAAGTCCATTTCCAGTCTGCTCTTTAATATATTGAGAATGCTAAATCTTTAAAAGTACTCAACTGATTTTTATGACATTTTTCACAGACATAGAGTACAACAAAGGAAAAGATACAAGCTACTTTTTATCGCGGAAAAATGTACCGTTTTTAGCTGGATTTTATTTTCAGCGCACAAAGTCGTAAGAAATATTTAACATTAAGCATTTTACAGAATGTGACAAAACAAAGTGATACAACTTTAGGTCGTGTATGTGCCCCTTATACATTTATTATATTGAGTTTACTATGAAAGTGGGAGCTATAAAAGACAATTTTTTTTGTAATTTATATTGGGAATAGCGCCCTGACGTCTGCGGGATGAATTTGCCCATACAAAGCTCATTTAGCGCTGATAGTGCTGATGCTTTCAGGGTGAACTCTATATTATAAAGGACAAATACACACGTTCAAGTATTATCACTTTATATTGCTACACCCTGTATATACGAATACCTGACAAGTGCGCTACAATCATAAACACTGTTGTACCTATATCTTATATCTTTAAACGAGCAATTCTTGTATATATATATATATATATATATATATATATATATATATATATATATATATATATATATATATATATAATCTCGGAATCGGCTCCAACGATTTTCATGAAATTTAGTATATAGGGGGTTTCGGGGGCGATAAATCGATCTAGCTAGGAATCATTTTCAGAAAATGTCTTTTTATTCGTGTTTTATCGATAATCGATAAACTGAAAAATATGACTCTTCCTGACATCTATTGGCGAATAATAATACTATTTTGTTAGCAACTAATTGTTTTAACGACCAGCAGATGGCGTTATCAAGTAACACGAAGTCAATGAGTGTTAGCTATACCGAGCAAAGCTCGGTCATCCAGGTACTATTTTATTAATCTGTGAAGCAAAGTCGCCCTTGTAAGAAGCCCTACAAAGGTCTAATTAGTAAACTCGTACACAATCAACACAAATGTAAAGGTCGTTCGAAGGTCCGTATTGTGGTATAATATATTATAAAACGACGGCTGGAAACTACAGAAGTTTTGTTGACTGTTAGGTAACGTTATTGTTTATGTTGCCTAATCTACACTAATATTATAAAGAGGAAAACTTTGTTTGTTTAATTGAATAGGCTCAAAAACTACTTTTACTTTTATTTAACTAGAGTTTAGATCTATGAGTTAGGTACTCTGATACCTAAAGCAATACGTTTGTTTGTTTAATTTTCCAATTATTGTTGAAATTTAGAACTTATACGTCTATGACCCCTTCATACATCCGTATATCATTTTCAAACTCAATATTTTAAATGCTAAAGTTTGTTCTTCTTGAAACTTTTACGTTTCTATGAGAAATACCCTAATGCCCGTTGCAGACGATGCACAGTAGCTTGCGCGAGTACTTGCGCAGGTACTTGCGCCAGCGTTCAAACGTAAAAAGATCACGCGAAGTAGCTTTGTATAGTGCCAGTGCATAGTAGGCAACCATGGACAAGCGTATGGTTTTGAATAAACTTTTTAAGTGCCTAATTCAAGAGCTAAATGGAGTGATAGCAGAGGAACTGATGCAGGAAATACAGAATTTAGAAAAAGGAAAACTGTATAGTTTTGTCTGAATTCCATTTATTCATTTTTAATTCACAAACCTAAAACGTTAAGACTCAATAAAACAACCAACTCCCCAACAATCTAGTGGTAGGTTTCTACATCTTTACCAAAACAACAAACAGACTGAACTGGCGCTAGTACTGGCGCTAGTACTGGTCAACGCATGTTCAAACGATGACCAGTGAAGTAGCGCGGGGGTGAAGTAGACGGAGCGGGGGCAAATGAGTCGCACTTGCGCGAGGACCAAAGCGAGTGCTACTAAGCAACTTGCACTCGCACTTTCACTAAGCAAAATGCGTTCACACGATGAAAATATATGCTTAGTATTAGTACTTGCGCAAGCTACTGCGCATCGTCTGCAACGGGCATAACGTATGAACAAACAAATTTAGAAAAGTTGACTTTCAACGCTGCAACTTTCACTGTGTACTCTTTATTATTGCCCGGGAGTATTATCACTAGACATCGGATTATATTATGTACGAGCTTTTGCCCGCGGCTTCGCTCGCGTTAAACTTTCATCCCCTATTTTAACCCCTTGGGGTTGGAATTTACCAAAATCCTTTCTTAGCGGATGCCTATGTCATAATATCTACCCGCATGCTAAATTTCAGCCCGAACCGTCCAGTGGTTTGGGCTGTGCGTTGATAGATCACTATGTCAATCAGTCAGTCACCTTTGAGTTTTATATATATAGATTTGCATATGCAAATGCATATGATGGCACTTTTTAGGCGATAGTGCATATTTTGGCAATTTTTCGTTGATAGTGCATATTTCGGCCATATTATGCCCTTGTAATCTCCAAACTAGCTATCATAATACACACCGAGGCCACGATAGATCAAAATACATATTTCAAATAAGTGGCTCCATCCCTGTTTCAAGACTTCTGCAATACACCCGATAGGTACAATATCTTTCTAGAAACAAAATGTTTCTTTGTACTTGGCAACATTAGAAAAAAATGGAATAAAGTAGGTAATGAATGAGCACTAAGATTGCAATCGGAAAGAAGGAAAAATCATAGATTTGATGGAATTATGGATATTTATTAGCGAATTTACTATGGGAAACATAGAAAACACTTCCAAAAACAATAAATTTTAATAATAAGTGACTTTTGATTGCGCATATTTTGTGCATATTTCGGCCATTTTTCGTGCATATAATCCGATATCTAATTATCACTTTGCTTAGTGACACTCTGTACAGTTTTGTATTAGTAAATACAGAATTGTTGCTCGCCTATAATTTAGTGCTAAAACTACAAATTATGGAAATAATAATGATAAACAATTAAAGAATTATTTTTCAAATTGTCGCATACAAGACCGGTCGCATTTAGATCAAGGCGGGCAGGCGTAGGACGCCTAGCTCTGACCACTTCCTCCGCACTGCAACTAATCTTGATACTTGATTGATTAGTTGACTATTGTTTTCGCAAAATCCAAGTAATTTTGATACTATAATAAGTCCTAGCTGGCTTTGGTACGGGTTTTGAAACTATACTCCTACGTAGAGAAAAATTCCTCTTGGATAAAATATACAATAATAGCAGTGTCATAGGCGTTGTTAGTTAAATTAAACGGAAAAGGATGTTCTTATTTTAAGTATATATTTTTTTTATTAAAAGGAAAAATGCCTTGAATAAACATTAAATACCGAAGCTCTTTCTTTATCTTGTCAAGAATGAAGGAAGTCTATAAGTACAGGTATGAAAAGTATCTTAAATTTTTTTGCAATCACTATTGGGAGAACAAAATATAAAGGGTGCTCTGCACCTTAACAAGTGATATATTATTCGTAATAAAAATAGAACAAAAAATAAAAATAACTACCACTTACAGACCGTAAATAACAATTACTTTCACATAAACTCAAGGCCGCTATGCGTATGCGGAAACCTGTCGCGATGTTGTAGTAGAAGTTTGGTTTTCTGGTTTTATTTAAATGTGGCTACATTCATTTTTAGGGTTTAACAGCCCTAGTTTATTTCTTTATGAATATATGTGGAGTCACTTTATTTTTTTTTTCTGATACTCTAACTGCCGCACTCAAAGTGGAACATTAATAACTTAAATGTAAATAATAAAAAAAATAACATAATATAAGCCCCATATATTATCCTTAAACTCTTAATTAAATTAAAGGTCAATCATAATTAAATGTCTCTAATTTACGGCGGTAAGTTGATATTTTAAGTGCGGTTTCTAAATGAGAAATGGAAATGTTTTTTTCATCATTACATAAAAAATACAGTCTTCTTCTTCCAGTGCCTCTCCAATTACTGAAGGTTGGCAGTCATGCTCCGAAACTTTTCCTTGTCCAAAGCGAGTCTGAAAAGTTCTTCAACAGACTTTATCCCTGTCCATTCTCGGATATTCCTCAGCCAAGATGTTTTGCGTCTCCCTGGTTTTCGTTTCCCGGCAATCTTCCCCATCATTATGGTTTGAAGAAGCTTGTACTGTTTGTTCCTGAAGATATGGCCCAGATACGCGACTTTTCTTTGCTTAATGGTACGAACAAGTTCCACCTTTTTACGCATACGTTTGAGTACTTCTGCGATTGTAACTTTGTCCGTCCATTTTATCCGCAGTATTCGCCGGTAAGTCCACATCTCAAATGCTTCCAATTTCTTTCTTAGGTCTTCTTTCATAGTCCAAGCTTCACAACCGTAAAGGACTTGCGGCCAAACATAGCACTTGAGCACCCTGGTTCGTCACTCAACAGAGAGAGAGCGGCTTGTGAGTATTTTGTTCATTTTCATGAATGTCGCCCTCGTTATCTCTATACGGGCACGGATCTCAGTCTCTGATTCCCAGCTTTCTGTTACCCAGGAACCCAAGTATTTGTACTTATGCACTCTCGTCAGCAAGGTGTTGTCCACTTTAATTATTGTATTTTGAGGGTTATTAGCTATAGTCATTATTTTTGTTTTTGAAGCGTTCATCCTGCCTTATAACTTATAACCTGCTTTATGGGATTGAAAAAAAAAAAAACAATAAATAAATAAAACTTTATTCCGATTTTTAAAAACATAACATCTTAAAACTAAACAGGGTGTTTTTTCAGTTTGTGGCAGTGCTATGCCAAAAAAATGAGGAATAGGTGACCACTCAGGCTATGACAGCGACAACGCCGCTGTCCCTGGTCTTCCGTGATCCCTTGATTCCGTGAATACAGTATTTAAATAATAAATATTATTTATCTATGTGTAAAATTTCAATCCTACCCTATTGTGTGGAATATCGTCGAATAAGTATATACATATAGTTTTAATACACGAGAAGAATACACACTACTTGACTTTAGCAGTGCTTTTATTCAGTACACTTTGACATCTTCCTTTCTGTCTTATAATCCTCATCAGTGATTTGACTCCTATCTTCGGGGGCGCTCGCATCCGCTATGATGAGGCTAACTCAGACTGGTGTGATCTCGATGCGGGGGTCCCACAGGGTAGTGTTCTTTCTCCCCTCCTTTTTTCAATTTTTTTAAACACAGTCGCCTTAACAATTTGTCATCATGTAATTTTCATCTCTACGCAGACGACTTACAAATTTATCGTTGCTCACATATTGATGGTATTAGTGCAACAGTCAGTGGCATCAATGCAGATCTTCAACGAATAGCAGACTGGGCACAATCGTTTGGTCCCTTACTCAATCCTCTTAAATCTCAGGCAATAATTGTTGGTAGTAGTAGGTATATGACGCAAAGATTAATTGATGTGCCCAGAGTTCTAACTCTGGGCACATCAATTAATCTTTGCGTTTTTCGTATATATACGATGGTACTCCGATTGCCTACACACGATCTGCGAAAAACCTCGGTATCATCATTGAATCTGTCTTGGTAACCTCAAGTCAATGAGGTAAGTAAAAAAATATACCACTCAATACACATGCTTAGGCGCCTTCAAAACTTCTAGCCCTTAAAAATTAAAATTTCCCTAGTCTAGTCACTCATTTTCCCTATCCTCGATTATGCTGACTCCTGCTACTTGGATGTTACCGAAGAGTTGTTGACAAAGCTGGAACGTTTGCAGGATCTCTGCATTCATTTTGTCTTTGGTCTAAAAAGTATGATCATGTCTCTGCTTTTCGGTCACAGCTACAGTGGCTTCCGATTAGTTTTCGGCGAAATATCTATATTCTCTCCATCCTTTACAATATCCTTTATAACCCATTGTTTCCCTTTTACTTACTTCTATTACTTACTCTGAAAATAATTGTCTCTTCCCTTTGGAAGGGGAAATAAGAGGTCCCATATAAGGGGCCGAAAAAAAAACATAGGATCCTATTTTGAGGAGGATACTTTAATCCGAGTTAAAATGAGTCCGTGTAATAATGTTTTTTCATTAAAAAGGCAAAAAAATGTAATAAAAATACATGGTTTATTATAGTTTATAATAATTATTGTTATGGCAGAACTTTCATAGCTGTGATGCTTTCCTGCAATTATCAATTCCTGCAAGCTTTGTATGGGCACCACAGAAAGGATTTTTTCTACGATAAAAACGGGCTTTGGCCCACCACACATTCCCACCACTGTATCTCCTGTGTCGCCAGGATCGACAGCGGCATCCAACCACGAAAACCCTTTGATATGATCTCAGGGAGCCCGAGGGACATGCTAAAGCTGTCTTGGGACCCGCAACGAAATTAATCAGAAGAAAATAGGAGGAGTAGGAAGAATTCCAGATTCCCTCCCCAATATAAAGCGGGAGACAGCACAAAGTTGCAGTGACCGAAAGTCAAAGAACTGAAGGGGAGAAGCACCACGGGAATTTAACGTTAATAATAATAGTGACTACTATGCTACAGCTCAATTAATTTATTGTGTTAGACTGTTGCCAATAGTAATTGTGACAAAAACGCTTGAAGGCACGGAAGTTCCTAGCGCTGTCCACGAGATCACCGTAGTATGCGACACCAGATGTGCAGAGTAGGTTGTTTAGCATTGTAGTTCTTTCGTCCTGCCAGAGACTGCACTCCCAGAGAACATGATGAGCTGTTTGTTCAAACATGTTGCCTCCGGTCGAGCACTCGCACATGGGTGATGCTACCAGATTAAATCCGTAGAGTTTGGCCTTAAAATTTCCATGACCGGTCAGGAATTGAGAAACGCAGTGATCAATATCCATCCAATGTTTGGATAGTCGTTCACGAATATTAGGGAAAAAATTATAAAGATGTCGCCCTTTGGTGGAACAGTCCCAACGCGTCTGCCATTCGGAGATTAGGCTTTGCAAAGAGTTTTCTAAAGGTTCAAACAATCTTGCTATTTTATTTTTATCGCGAGCGCTTAAAAAGAACGGGTTGTCAATGTTTTTGTTATGATAGTACATTGTCGCACGACGCTGAATCTCAAGGTCAACGGGTAAAACTCCGGCTAACACGGGCAAGGCTTCGGTGCTTGTGGTTCTGTAAGCTTTGCACAAGAATATAAGAGCAAGACGTTGGCTTTGTAGCAACTTGCGACGAGCCGCGCCGATAGTTGCTCTGTCGGCCCACACGGGGGCCCCGTAGCAAATGCTACCAAGGTAAGTAGCAGTGTAAATTAATTTTAGGGTTTTGAATGAAAAAAACCAAAATATCTACTTCGACATGGGGTGTCGAAGTAGATATTTTGGTAAAGGAGTAAAAGTTGCGTTTCGCTTTCTCACCGGTTTGAATTATATGTTCTAAAAATGTAAATTTATTTTCTAAGTAAAAACCAAGATAACAGAGCGACTGTTTGCGTTTAACGTTAATATTGTCAAGTTTAATGCTAGGGGAAGATATAAGGGAACCTTTTAAAAGAATTTGGTAAGTTTTTTGCGCGGCGAATTTCAGACGATTACGCTTACCCCAGTCAGATATTAAATTAAGACTACTGTTGGCTTTAGACTCAATTTCGGAACGCGAGTTTGCTTGAACGATAAGAAACCCATCATCGGCGTAACCAACTAGTATACAAAGCGGTGGAAGTGGAAGACTTAACAAATCGTCGAATCCGATGTTCCATAATTTAGGCGAAATTACCGATCCTTGAGGGCAGCCGCACGTTAAATCTTTGACATGTGTACAATGTCCTAGACGAAGCTTAGTTTGACCGTTAGAAAAGTAAGAATGTATTATAGAATAAATATTGCAGTAACACCCTCGATTTTTTAGTTTTAATAGCACCATCGGCCACCAGGCATGGTCGAAGGCCCCGGAAATATCTAATGAAATAGCGACCACGTATTTAGTTTCCGACAAATTAACTATTTTTCTTACTTCTAACGCCGCGTCCACAGTCGATTTCCCGGCGGTGAAACCGAACTGGTGGCTATGGAATTTAGGGCCACCGGGTAGCAGGCGAGGTACGATGAGACGTTCTAGTAATTTACCTAAGCAAGGCAGTATCGTTATCGGACGGTAAGATTTTGGGTCGTCAGGAGGTTTGTTTCCCGCTTTAGGTATTAATTTTATGCAACCGGAACGCCAAATTTTTGGAAAAATACCTTCTGCGATACATCTGTTGTAAACATATAGAATCGATGAATTGGCCGCTAAACACGCTTGCTTTATCATAATATTCGATATTTTATCCTCGCCCGCAGATTTTTTTATAGGCAAAAGGTTTACTATTTTAATAAACTCCTCCGGGGTTGGTACATCTGAGACCGGTGTATGAATGGGGTCTAACATTCTACTCCTAATGTCGCGATGGTGTTCATCATCCAAGGAGGGCTCGTCGTCTGGGATGAGAACGTTTAGATATGCCTTCGCCGTTTCCTCTAAACTACAAGTGTAAGAGTTGTTAATTTTAATATTTGAGAAAAAGTTTGGCTCATTACTACTACTGGGTTTAAGCTCGTGATATAAAGAGGACCAGGGACCCTCTTTATCCAGTCTATTCGCGGCATTCTTCAGCATATTATTTTTCGCTAATGTAACGGCAGCGCGATAACGTGACCTTGAAATGCGTAGGTTATTTAAACTAATTATGTAATTATCATCCGAACGGTCGTGGCCAGATTTACGAAGATTATTAATTTTGCGCCTGGCCCTTCTAAATTCCCGACGAAGATTAAGAAGATTACTGTTCCACCATTTACAGTTGTGATCTTTTTTAAGAGGTCTACGACCCAAGGCTACATCGGCACAGTAAACAAATGTGTTTGACATAATTTCCGCGCACTCATTGACGCTTAAATCCGGCCGAGTGAAGTCTCCGGCATGAGCGGTAATGAGGGAGCGGAATAATTTCCAATCGCCGTTCTTAACATTGTATTTATAGTCATTAGAATTGACTACGGTATCACTCGGGACCGCACGAGAAAACTCGTACACCAGTAAGCGGTGATCACTACATGACGCATCGGGAAGGACACGCCAATTCCTAATCTGGACGTACGCGCTAGATAGCGTGACGTCAATCGACGATTCGCCCGTTGGGCTACTATAGGTAGGTGGTGCATCGGGGGTGTTGTGAATATGGAGGTTAAACTCCGCAATAAAGTCTTCTACAGCGGTACGTCGGTCGCGGTCAGTGTACCTAAGCTGGCCGTGCCATAAGGGCGAGGATGCATTGACGTCGGCGCCAATAATAATTTTATTACCCGCGAGAGATTGTAATACGCGGCGAAGTTGATGTAAATGTGGACTTACGGAGTCCGAGTACTGAAAATAGCAGCTTACAACGTAAAATCTAAACTGAGAAGACGAGACCTCGGCTACCGCACAGTGCGACGTCGAAAGGTTAGTTAAGGCCGTGACTGAAAATCTAGACTGAGGTGTGTAAATACCCGCGCGAGCTAGGTTATTAATTTGTACTATCTTCGACCGTAGCGACGCGAGTTGATATTGCTCCTGTACGAGCACCAAGTCTAAATTGTAATCGGAAACCAACTTTTCTAATTCTATCGTTGCGTGCTTATTATTGTGGAGGTTTAACTGTCCTATATTTAAACTATCCATACCGAGTCGTTAAAATAAGTTGCTCCATTTTAGACTTATACGTAGGACAATCTGGGGAGCCTGTGGGGTGGTCGGTCGGTTTTTTATATCGCAAACAACTACCGCAAACCGGCTTAAAGTCGTCTTTATCTTTTTTTGGGCAGCTATCCGAGCTATGACCTTCAGCGCAATGTTTACAGCATGGCTTTGTGTCACGACAGAATTTAGCGGTGTGCCCATACTGTTGACAGTTAGCGCAGCGCACGAGTTCGACGTCATCTACAAAGCGACACATCGCCCAGTCGATAAAAAGTTTTTCTTTTGTTTCGATGAGGTGTTGACGCACTTTAGGGTCTAGTTCGATACCTATCCATTTACGGTTATTGTATTCTTTGTTTAAAATACGACGTCTTACTATTTTTGTCGAACTCATGAATTGATCTTGTGTCACATTAATTTCGCCGTTTACGTTTTGGTTGTACAGGGATAATAGAAAATTATCGTCTGTAATGTGTTGTGGAACATCTTTGATGAGGATGCGCGGGCTACGCCCCTTGGGTGTCTCGAGACGGAGGCCGGCAGATTTTAGCGCTTCGACTGACTTTAATTTTTTAACTTGCGACTCGCTCGTGAGGCGCAGAAGCACGCCCGAATTAGCTGTTTTCTTAACGCCGTGAAATTGAAAACCGTCGGCCGGGTTTATGACCTTCATCAAAGCCTGCTTGGTCTCAGTTGCCGATTTTAATTCCGCCGATTTTTCTTGCGTGGGGTAGGCTATAACACATGGGAGTGGTTTACGTGTCTCGACGGGGGGAACCGATTTCGCGAGTTTCAGTTTGAGGGCCTCGGAATAAGAGACCGGAGTCGCCGCGGGGGCCGGTTTCACGACCTGATTAAGTTTAACGGATAGTAAATCTCGCTCCAAATTCGCGACTTTGGTTTCAAGTGACGAGTTTTTAATGGCAAGAAGAGAAACTATGGTTGTCAGTTTTTGTGTTAAGTTCATTATATCGGATTTATTGGCAAAGTTATTGCGCCTCGAGACAGTGTCGTTAGCGAATTCGTTAATTTTTCCCAAGTAGGAGGACGCTTCACGGACTAACTCGCAGTAATTAAACGAATCATCGACTGCGCTGCTAGTGTCTAATAATGAAATTACCGGGGACTGCGGTTCGTCCCTTATGGGTTGGTGACGTTTTTCGACTGGTGACACGGATGAAGGCGATAGTTGGGACAGCAAACGTTTGCCGGTTGAAGTTGGCGGGGAACGAGGTATGCCGTCCCTTCTTTCAAATGGGTTGGTATTTTTATCTGGCGGCATGTTATTATGGCTAGACATTATGTCTTGCTTTCAAGGTTAACAACAACAATAACACTATTTATGACCAGCTGATCGCAAGGCCGGGCGCCCGGCGCAGCGCGCGCGGTACCGACGATACAATATTTTTACCTACCTACAATTCCTTACTGTTAAAAATGAACAAAGGAAATTACTTACCGAGTTTAAATCCAATAAAATACGGGCAAATGTGTTCCAAAACTTACAGTAAACGTAGATTACACCGTTACCTAGCTTTTTACACACACTCAGCACGCAGTTAACGATTTTAACCACCGAAAACGATTTTAATTCCCGGAGCGCACGTCAGACGATGTTAACCGTACCGAGTTCGCGGAGGGAGGGGGGATATTTTTTCTACGATAGTCTTGATGAAGGAGATTGAGAGTAATCTTCCTAAAAAAGTGTTGCCCTTGCGGGAGAAATAAACGTGCCAAATCAACAAAGCCACGAGTGGCCACTTAGCTTTTCTTTAGGCAAAGAAAAACTAAGTGGTCACCCGTGGCTTTAGGTAAGGAAAGTTCCTTACCTTCCTACCGTATTGAAATAATGATTATTATTAATATATTATTAAGCAAACAACCTTCAACATATTACAACAATGACGATATTTTGACTCTGACTGCAACATGAGCTCGAGACCCGTTTTGCGTCTCTTCATGTGGGTGACCCTAAAATATTATGGTCAAGTTCAAGCTTTGCCAATTTTGATCTAATTGTAATGATGAAAATACGTCAACTCTTCAATAAAAGGGTTTTAGTATTTTTATGGAACTTTGTCTTGTTTTTGCCAATTTTTGCTTATGTATGTAGGAGTGTTAAAATTGCTTTTTTTTACTTTATGTTTTATTATTTTTACTTCTTTATTACAAGGTACATTACGGTGCAATTAATTATAATATTGTGTTGCAATTATCTTCAGAAACCATTTCTGTATAAGCCTGGCCACAAGGTCTCAGATCAGTATCTATTACTTGCAGTCCTGGATTTATAAATAGGCCGTATAGGCCGCGGACTAGGAGCGGCAGCGTCGCAGAGGGCGGCGGAAATAAAGTGACTTATATTCATTAATACAGAGATTTCTTGTCCTGTTGTATTTTGTTTAAATATTTACGTAGGTATCCAGCTAGCCACTACATATTATGTAACGCATAATATTCCCTAAGTCATATGGTATCTTATCTTATATCTTTAAACGAGCAATTCTTGTATATATAAAATGTAATATATAATTGGAATCTCGGAATCGGCTCCAACGATTTTCATAAAATTTAGTATTTCGGGGGCGATAAATCGATCTAGCTAAGAATCATTTTTAGAAAATGTCATTTTATTCGTGTTTTATCAAATACCGAGCAAAGCTCGTTCAAATAGCAAGTATTTTATTAACTAATTAAATTAATTTTCATACAGCTGCTGACAACATTCATCATACAATATGATACAACGTAATATAATTTTTTCCACATTAATTCAAGTTCTTAATAGTGCAATCGTCGCTAGCCAAAGTGCACAAAACCAAATAAAATATTTTTACATTTTCTGACTGTTATTTATTAATGTTATTTATTATTATGTTTAAGTTTGTTTCTCTTTTTTTGGATTTTTACTAATGAAACCTCTTTAAAACTTTAGATGCCTATTTCTAAATATGCTTTTCGTATGAATATGTATGAGTTGTATAATTTTTTTTAAATGAAATAAGGGGGCAAACGAGCAAACGGGTCACCTGATGGAAAGCTACTTCCGTCGCCCATGGACACTTGCAGCATCAGAAGAGCTGCAGGTGCGTTGCCGCCCTTTTAAGAGGGAATAGGGTAATAGGGGAGGGTAGGGATGGGAAGGGAAGAGAATAAGGGAGCCTCCGGTAAACTCACTCACTCAGCGAAACACAGCGCAAGCGCTGTTTCACGCCGGTTTTCTAAATCTACCTTATTTATATTTTTGTTGCAAGTAGGTAGTATGTATAAAACACATAATTATTCAGATCTGTAATCAAGTGTTTTTACGAGGAATATCTGAAAACCTTCAATTTTCAGAGCAAACCCAACAATTACTAGCCCGCGGACAAAACGGGGAACCGAAAATTAAACTAAGGCCGATCCCTCTCTTTATGTCTAATCCAACCGAAACATTGGGTATAACATACAGCCGTCTTAGCACTCCCAACCACGTCAACATCTCACTGGGACTAGCAGCAATCCTAAACGGAAGTACATCAAAGACGAACATGAAAATGAGCAAATATTTAGCTCTCCCAACAACTACCTTCGCTGGCCAACCATGCAGAATACTGAAATCAGACACCAAAACGATAATAGTATTCGAATGGGATGCGCAAACAGCCTTTGAAAGACACAGTACCACCCCACGCATAATCAGCGTAGACGCCATGTCACTGGGACAGGACAAAGGCAGGGCTGCAAATTACTATGGAATAGTAAAAGCCTCAGAACATCATGAGATAATCGTCTACGAGAACAGAGGGGATGACCTAAGCTTCCTCAAAAAGAATCGTGATGATCAGCCAGCAACGTCCCAACCCAGCAATAAGGCGAACTCATCCTCCGCAAGTGAACGACTCCAAGCATCACGGGAGACCAAAAAAGAGGATGGAGAAAGAGAGAAATAAAAATGAAATTAAGAAGTCTCTAAACTCAACGGCCAAATTAAAAGCGTTTGTGGGCTCCATCAAAAAAGTACTTCATCGTGAAAGAATGATCGAGGATAAAAACACCCTTTCTCGGATCAAGGCTTCGTCACAAACAAATCGGCAGGCTTTAGCAATGGAGGCTTTTTTGAGGGAACCATCTACACAAACACCGGCAAATAAAAACAAAAGATATAGGGCCGATCTCGGGCAAGTGCTCCCGCCAAAACTCAGACTGGCCCAGAGCCCCGAAGATCATATAATAAACGCCTTCCTCGAGTTCCAGGCGATAATAAGAGCAAATAAGACCATAAAGCTCTTGACCTGCAATAAGATCATGCAGGCCTATCAGCGGAAAAATCAAAAGCTGTTAGAAGTGAGACTCGAGGATGCAAAAGCTGCCATATACGACAATGTCACCTCCACAATAATTGCCGGGGCGATGACAGGGCAGTATATGGCGGCGTTAAGTGCCGACTGCGGATTCGTGGTTCTGGACGAGGATGAGACAAAACGCACGGGAACTCTCAAATTTATCACAAAATCTGAGGATCCAATAGTGGTAATAGCGGAATGTACCAGAATAATGCTGGAAGACAGGATACTAGAAATGGCAGAAGTCCTATCTGGGGACCCCGAATCCAGCATGGACTGGGATATATTCGCGAAACCTATCAACTACTCGTGGGTTAATGGGGTTCCTGGATGTGGGAAGACAACTTGGATCATTAATAACTTCAATGAGGAAACAGACGTTATAATAACAACGACAATCGAAGCAGCCGAGGATCTAAAGCAAAGGCTATCGCTACGAACTGGCAACAAAGTTAAAGATAAAGTTCGTACCATGGCCTCTTTGCTGGTAAATGGGACAAAAGAAACCTACAAAAGGTTGATAGTTGACGAGGCCCTCATGAACCATTTCGGCTCAATCGTCATGGCGAATCAGTTAACAGGCGCCAACGATGTCATCCTCATTGGAGATATTAACCAACTCCCGTTTATAGAGCGTGAAAACCTCTTTAAACTTAATTACACTCGTCCAAACCTGGTAACCAGCATCACCCAGGAGTTGTCTTGCACACACAGGAGCCCTATGGATGTGGCATACGCCTTAAGCATGGTCTATAATAACATCTATTCATCGAAGGAAAATGTGCGGTCCCTAAAGCTAATGAAGTATACAGGAGCGAGGATACCTAAAACCAATCTAAATACCCTGTATCTTGTCCACACACAAGAGGAGAAAGCAGCCCTCACTAATACAGGCTATGGATCGGGAACGGACTCTCGCGTCCTCACAATCCATGAAGCTCAGGGATTAACGAGTCCCTCGGTGATCATCATACAGACCAAGTCCCGAAAGCTGGCAATCCATGACAGCGTTCCTCATGCAGTTGTAGCCATATCCCGGCACACTAACACCTGTGTCTATTACACTGACACTGATGGAGACGCTGTGGCAAGCTTCATAAAAAGAGCCACGGAGGTGTCAACCGAACACATAAGAGATTATAACATAAAAATGGCTATAAAAGACAGGAACGATAAAGTCCTAAGCCACATGGCGGGTAGATTCGACACAGAACGATATCTCTTTAACACCCTAGAAACTCCACCCAGCTTGAGTGACCCCTCTCCAATGCCAAGCCAATGTCACAACATCTAAAGGCAAAGGGTGGAGCAGCATAAAATCTAAGGAAATCGGAAAATGTCGGACCTACTGGCCGCCACACCGACTGGGACCTCACCGTTCAAAACATACTATTATTATTAGTAATTTATAAAACAACTAGCTGTTGCCCGCGACTTCGTCCGCGTGGACTTCAGTTTATATCGCGCGGTGTCAATAAAATTGCCGTCAAAAGCTTTTTAAAACCCTGGTACCCCTTCAATCAAAATACCCAAAACAGCCGTGTAGTGTGCACATAATATGATTTTTTTAAAATTAAACTTTTTTATACCTTTTAAAGCTTATTTAGCTTTACACAACTTAGCTGCATAATGCATTACACAACTTTAGCTTTGCCCAATAGCCAATACCCATAGGCCATTAAACTATTTAGGGCGGATTCGACCAAACTGGAGTAAAATTTTACTCGAGTATAACTGTCTCCTAATCTAAGAGTAAGCTGGTTTTGCGTTTTTCCAACTTCTAATCCAAGAATGAGGTAACGGGAGTAAATAATTAAACGGGCTATTTTGGTGGAATAAATATTAAATTGAGAATAGTTGCTGAGAACTGAGAATAACAGGGTTCACCTGTCACGGTCGGTGTCATTGTGAACTATAATTGACATTTTATTTCATACTCTTTGAGTAACTTGGTAAAATGCAAACGATTATATCCTAGAGTAAATTAAAGGAGTAAAATTATTCTCATGATAGTTATACTCGTGTAACTTCAAGTTTGGTCGAATCGGGCCTTAGTATTTATTATTGGTAGACAGTTGTTTCTGATTTCTATGTTGGTACGTGAGTTATTTATTAACATGTATAACAATCGAAAGAATCGAAAATATTAACTCAACATGGTACCACCTCTTATAGGAATACATATGAGCAAGCGATAGCGCGATCTAGGCGACTCTTGGCGCCATCTATTCCAGTTTTTGGAACTAACTTAATTTGAACAAATTTACGCATAAACACCCCCTTACAACCCCTTTTTCCAGTAAGAAGTAGCCTATGTCCTTTCTCAGGCTTTAGACTATCTGTGTACAACATTTCATTACAATCGGTTCAGTAGTTTTGGTGCTGTTGTTTTTGAATTTGATATCTAATCTAAGTTGGTAGGTGAGTTCTTAGTTAATGACGTGTAAAACAATCGAAAGAATCGAAAAACCTAGTTTGACATGGTACCACCTCTTATAGAAATACGCATGAGCAAGCAATAGCGCGATCTAGGGGACTCTTGGTGCCATCTATTTTAAGTTTTTGGAACTAACTTAATTTGACCAAATTTACGCATTTTCACCCCCTTACAACCCCCTTTTCCAGTTAAAAGTAGCCTATGTCCTTTCTCAGGCTTTAGACTATCTGTGTACAACATTTCACTACAATCGGTTCAGTAGTTTTGGCGTGAAAGCGAGACAGACAGACAGACAGACAGACAGAGATACTTTCGCATTTATAATATTAGTATAGATAATATTCTAACGTATTAAAAACTATAAACAAAAACATACTAACTAATAAGTATGATTAGTTCTATGTTACAATAAAGTAAAAATTAAAACGCCATCTGTTGAATCGTATTAGAACTAAAATGTTCGTATTAGAAATTGCATCGATATATTTCTGGATTTTTTATAATATTATACATAAAATATGTTTAAGATTTTTGAAATTTTATTTTAATACACATCCAAGACCCAGGAACATTGAAAACTTTTTGTTCCGCCTGCGGGACTCGAACCCAGGACCCCCGGGATGAGCGCTAGCCACGCGCAATGCGAATTCATTTTCATCGATATTTTCATGGAAATAAGATATTTTCCCACATCAAAATGTAGCCTATGTCCTTTCTCAGACTCTAGAATAACTGTGTACAAAATTTCATTGCAATCGGTTCAGTAGTTTTGGCGTGAAAGCAAGACAGACAGACAGACAGACAGACAGACAGACAGAGATACTTTCGCATTTATAATATTAGTATGGATAAATATATATTTATTTATTATATGTATAATATATTATAGTCTATTCTACTAAGTATATATATAAATATAGATTACTTATGTTAAAAAAAAAAAAAAAAAAAAAAAAAAGTGTCCATGGCGTGATGGACCACAATTAATTAAAATTCATAATATTATTTCAATTATCCTTGGTGCGAAAAATCTAAATAATACAATAACAAAAAAAGGATATGGACGAACAGTCCATAGACGGCCACAATTTTATAATAAAAAAAAAAAAAAAAGAAAACCTTCAATTTTATCAGTTTTTTATTTAGGTTTCATCTCCCCTGAGTCCGGATCTAATTATTTTTAAACAAAAAATTAAAACCGACTTCCAAGGTAAAAACAATAGTAATATTATTCTTAAATGAACTAAAAAGTATTTAGTAAAAGTATTCTTAATATTACTTTTGTTTTTACCTTGGAAGTCGGTTTTAATTTTTTGTTATAATTTTTTTTTCTTTTTAGTTATTCTTAAGGTTTCTATACAATTTTGGTGTTTTGATCTACCACTTTAGGTTCATTAAAAGTCGTCCCCTACACACCTCATGAACCCCGCATTCAACCTTGGTAGACTTAACATCACATTCGAATAATAAAATATGTTTAAAATAACAAAATATGTTATACTAGCTGTGGCCCGCGACTTTGTCCGCGTGGACTTCAGTTTATAAAGCGCGATGTCAACAAAATTGGTGTCAAAAGCTTTTATAAATATAAAAAAAGGCCCTGGCAGTGATATGCTCCCATCTCTATTTTGGGTACGCTGCTCTAAATCTCTAGCTACTCCATTGACCATCTTGATAAATCGATCGCTGCGTGATGGTGTGTTCCCACAGAAATGGAAGGTAGCCCATATCGTTCCAATACATAAAAAAGGTTCTCGTATGGACGTTAAGAATTACAGGGGCGTCTCTATTTTAAACACGGCTGCTAAAGTAATGGAGAAAGTAGTACTCAATTTTATTTATCCGACACTTCACCGATCGATCCCCTACCAACAGCACGGTTTCCTTAGGCATCGCTCGACGACTACTAATCTAGCCTGTTTCACTTCCTTTATTTTAGAGAATATGGAACGCGGTGGACAAATATATGTTATCTACACAGACTTCGAAAAAGCGTTCGACCGGGTAGACCACCTCATTCTTCTAAAAAAGCTCCAGGAGCTAGGTATCCACGGGGATTTGCTTCGGTGGATGGAATCTTACCTATCGAATCGATCCCAGGCTGTCGTAATGGGCGGTTATCGCTCAGACTATATCGAGATGCCCACTGGAGTTCCACAGGGCTCACACCTGGGACCATTGCTGTACAACGCCTATTTGTACGATATTGGTTCGTGCCTCCAACATATTTTGTACTATCTCATGTATGCGGATGACAAAAAAATCTTTTGCAAGATTAATTCGATCCAGGACTGTTTACAGCTCCAAGCAGGCCTTGACAGCTTGTTCAATTATTATACTCGCAATAATATCACTGTCAATTCTACTAAATGCGAATGTATTACATTCACTCGGAAACCAAAGCCCATAACCCATAATTATTACATGAATGGTGTATTAATTCAAAGAAAACGTATCGTTAAGGACCTCGGTGTATATCTGGACAGTAAAATGACTTTTTCGGACCATGTTGAAAACGTAATTTGTAAAGCTTACAAGAATATGGGCTTTGTTTTTCGGACGTGTAAGTCATTCTTAAGCATCTCAGCACTCAAAATCGTTTATTCCGCATACGTGAGGAGCGTTTTGGAGTACAATAGTCCCATATGGTCCCCTCATTACATCATATATAAAAGTCGCCTGGAACGCATTCAGAAAAAATTTATAACTTACCTGACTTACCGCTGTGGTAAAAGATTTGATTCCTACGCCGAGAGCTGCGCTGAGTTTGATCTCTTGCCCCTGGAGCAGAGACATACTGTTTTTGACTTATGTTTACTGTACGACATCGCTAATAGTAAAATAGATTGCCCTGATCTCGTGTCAAACCTTACCTTCCGCACGCCGAAATTCCGCACTAGAAACACCCCCCTACTGCACATACCTGCATCAAACACTAGTTATGGACAGAACTCTGTTATATCACGTATAAGTCGCTCATACACAAAAAATTTTAATTCTGTAGACCTATTTGCTTACAATACTAAAACGAAATTCAAGAGTGAAGTTATAGAAATATTAAAAAATGATACTTAATTAAAGAAAAAAAAAAGAGGAATGAATTTGCATAAACATGTTGTATGTACAAACCTTACATGCGGTACCCTAGTGGTATTTTTCACTGATCCCAAGACTTCGTGTCGTAGGGCTAGGGTGCCGCACATGCACACACACATACACACTTACTTGCACACAAACACACACACACATACATTATATTAATATAATTAATTAGCTAAGACAAAAATATTTTACATTTTATTAAAACCACAATACTGGGAGTTGACTAGCTTATTAAATAGTAACCATGTCAAGACCTTATTGTGTCGATAATAACGATGACGGTCTTCTAATTTTAACTAAATAGTTTTTATTATAATGTTAAATACATAGCACTACAATTTGACAAACAATGTAATACCTGTTACTGGCCATACTAATTGTTACATGTTTAGTGTTAAGCTCCAAATTGTAATACGCTGTTGGTATTCAATAAAGAAAAAAAAAAAAGAAAAAAAAAATAATAATAAAAAAACCCTGGTACCCCTTAAATCAATACAGCTGTGCAGTGTGCACACAATAAATATTTCATTTTTTTATATTAAACTTTATATTTTATGCCAAATTTTAAAGCTCATTTACCCCCCCAATTACACAACTTTACCCATAAACTATTTATCATTGATAGGTTACGTCACTGCACAGATAAAGTTCTGAGTTATTTAATACCGTAGAATAGATATAACAATCGAAAAAAATCGAAACCTAAATGTAAGATGATACCACCTTTTATAGAAAGACTTTTGAGCAAGCGTCAGCGCGATGTAGAAGACGCACGGCGCCATCTATTATGAATTTTTGGAACTAACTTAATTTGAACAAATTTACGCATTTTCACCCCCTGACAACCCTTTTTTCCAGTAAAAAAGTAGCCTATGTCCTTTCTCAGGCTTTAGACTATCTGTATACAAAATTTCATTACAATCGGTTCGGTAGTTTTGGCGTTTGGCGTGAAAGCGAGACTGACAGACAGACAGACAGACAGAGATACTTTCGCATTTATAATATTAGTATAGATTATGTGCACACTGCACAGCTGTTTTTGGGTATTTTGATTAATTAAGGGCCGCGCTACACCGGAATGGCAGCGGCGAGGCGAGCACTTTCAGTGCTGCCATTCCGGTGTAGCGCGGCCCTAAGAGGGGTACCACTTACCAGGGTTTTAAAAAGTTTTTAAATTTGACACAAATTTTGTTGACACCGCGCGCTATAAACTAAAGTACATGCGGACGAAGTCGCGGGCAACAGCTAGTCTATATATATAAAAATGGATTTTCAATAGTGTTAGTAACGCTAAAACTCGAAAACGGCTGAACGGATTGGGCTAATTTTAGTCTTAAAATATTCGTAGAAGTCCAGGGAAGGTTTTAAAGTGACACGAAGTTCACCGGGACAGCTAGTATTATATAAAATTCTCGTGTCACAATGTTAGATAGCGTACTCCTCCGAAACGGCTTTACTGATTTTAACCAAATATGCATATTCAGTGGGTCTGAGAATCGGCTACTGGGTACTTACTTATTATATTGATAAGTGCATTTGTTGAATAAATAATAGTAAATTATTACAACTCGAGACTGACGGCGACCATTGTTTGTGCGACGGGATAGCGATGGACGTTGCCATGGTGACATACTTATTTAGTCACTTCAATAAAACAATACGGGCGAAATACTTTATTTAAATTATGGCAAAGAAACGTTTGCCGGGACAGCTAGTATTTATTATATTATGTACTAGCTGTTGCCCGCGACTTCGTCCGCGTGGACTTCAGTTTATAGCGCGCGGTGTCAATAAAATTGGTGTCAAAAGCTTTTTAAAACCCTGGTACCCCTTAAATCAAAATACCCAAAACAGCCGTGTAGTGTGCACATAATATGATTTTTTTTTAATTAAACTTTTTTATACCTTTTAAAGCTTATTTACCGCACACAACTTAGCTGCATAATGCATTACACAACTTTAGCTTTGCCCAATAGTTAATACCCATAGGCCATAAACTATTTAGTATTTATTATTGATAGACTGTTGTTTCTGATTTCTATGTTGGTACGTGAGTTATTTATTAACATGTACAACAATCGAAAGAATCGAATTATTAACTCAACATGGTACCACCTCTTATAGAAATACATATGAGCAAGCGATAGCGCGATCTAGGCGACTCTTGGCGCCATCTGTTCCAGTTTTTGGAACCAACTTAATTTGAACAAATTTACGCATAAACACCCCCTTACAACCCCTTTTTCCAGTAAGAAGTAGCCTATGTCCTTTCTCAGGCCTTAGACTATCTGTGTACAAAATTTCATTACAATCGGTTCAGTAGTTTTGGCGCTGTTGTTTTTGAATTTGATATCTAATCTAAGTTGGTAGGTGAGTTCTTAGTTAGTAACGTGTATAACGATCGAAAAAATCGATAAGCATAGCTTAACATGGTACCACCTGTTATAGAAATACGCATGAGCAAGCAATAGCGCGATCTAGGGGACTCTTGGCGCCATCTATTTTGAGTTTTTGGAACTAACTTAATTTGACCAAATTTACGCATTTTCACCCCCTTACAACCCCCTTTTCCAGTTAAAAAGTAGCCTATGTCCTTTCTCAGGCTTTAGACTATATGTGTACAAAATTTCATTACAATCGGTTCAGTAGTTTTGGCGTGAAAGCGAGACAGACAGACAGACAGACAGAGATACTTTCGCATTTATAATATTAGTATAGATTAAAATCGATAGACAATCTACAGAATAATGATCAAAAACATCAGTCTCGATCTATAAGACTATGAAAAGTACCAATAATAGAGTCATAATGTGATGATGCATGGTGTAGGGATGATGATGATGATGATGATTAATGTAATCAGCATAGTAGCTTATGCTTTTGGTTCTTTAAACAACGCCGAAGCCCCCAAAAAATAAGGAATTGGGTGTTCTGTTCAGCACCTTCGGATCCATGGTATACCATGGTGTAAAATCTTACTTTTTGGTAGCATAATATGATCATATTGCATCAAATAAAAAAAAAAAAAATTATACGTTCTCATTTGAATTTCAAGAAGTCCCCTGCATTCCTCATAGTTGCCATCATCAGACCACCACTTTTGTGAACACGGTACCAACTCGGAACAGTACCACATAGAACAATAGAAAAATTTTGAAAATCGGTTCACAAACGGCGAAGTAATCGTTGAACATACATAAAAAATATATATCCACAGCCGAACGTATTACCTCCTGTTTTTTGGAAGTCCGTTAAAAATATACATCATTTATTTTTATAGTACGCCATGTACTTTGTACACATCATTTTTCATATTTTTATAGTTACTGCACTTTTTCTGTGAGTGGACTTCGTTACATGGTTATATTTAAAGACATTACATTCCATAAAGTACTCCGGTTAAGGCAGGGAAAAAACTGATAAGAGAGTAAGCCTTTTATGGGCTTCATGTATGATTGAAAGAAGTATCTCTTGGCCTCAATCATAGAAATAGACCATAGTGTCTTGTTTTGTTCTTCGTAGATTTTAATTATATTTTTAGATTATCAAAAAGATAGAGATAAATAGAGAATAATATATTTTCAACGAAAAAATTTAATGCACAGCAAACATTTTATACCACTCAAGGCTGTATTTGTATTTCGAATTTTACGTCACACTACTTCAAAGCATTTTAAACATATTAAGTATTTGACAGAGTAGACAGAATGATATGTCTATTGTGCTTATATTAGCATCTAATTGTCAGCTGATTTGCATACACTTGATTATAGCCCAGTAGCACAATCAGTAGAGTTAGTTAGCCTTGTATCATGTATGGGAATCTGTAATTATTAATTATAGTAATTTTTTTTGCACCCGTGCTTAGAGGAGGTCTTAAATAGCTTAAATAAAAAAAAACTCGACCAAATCCGACGTGTGCGTTAGCCGCCATAATATTGGTTTGAAGATTAAATCTTTTTTTAGACATATCTCCTTTATTTTTTATGTTTTTACGAAAATGCTAGTGACTTAATTTGTTATAAATTTAATTTTCTACATTTTGAGTTCTTATAATTTTCATTGTAAAATCAATATTTACAGAGATAACTGAAAAAAAACAAGTCAAAGTATAATTTCGCTTGTATGTCATTTATTATCGAACTTAGCGAAAATAATTGTAGAAACAAAGTTGTAGGTGATACCTAGATAATTAAATTTCCTACAAATTTAATTTTTTTGACTTTTTTAGAAATCAATATTTAAGCTCCTACACCTATAATGGTAAACGTACCGGGACCCAAGCGACTGGATAAAATTGAATATTTCTGATCTTGAATTAGATCCTAAAACAATTACGGCACAACGTACTTTCACCTGAATCATTATTAAAAAAATAAAAAAAAATAAAGGAGAGAATATAGATAACAAAAGATTGGACCTTCAAAATTAGGGCGGCTAACGCACTCATCGGATTTGGTCGAGTTTTTGAATTTAAGCTTTTTGTGATCTCCTCTAAACACTGGTGCAAAAAAATCTGACTATAATTATTAAAAAAACGAACTCTACTGGGGTATTATGTTTATGGTGAAAGCGATAAAAGTTAAATTAAAAAAAACCAGAGTGTTTCAGTATATATACCTACTTCTGAAGTAAATAGTTACAAAGTCAACATTTGGTCGGAAGCGCGGCGAACTGTACACCAAGAATATTATATTTCGATGACCAAGGTAAATATTTGCTTCTCCTATAGGCACAGAATACATATCTATAGGTAACTCAGAAAGTAGTATATTGTTTAACAAGGAAAATCAAAGGGATGCAGCAAATAAGTTTCCTTTTAGCGAAAAGGGTGCGTTAGGAAACTCAATTTGGGAACGGACATGTATTACTCCAATTTAAAGATCACTGACTCCGTTTAAACGTGAGCTCGCTGTCTATTTTAATCTTCGTTTTATATGTGGAAAGATATCCAATGAGATACTTGTTTGATTGTTTTGGCTTTGAGACTACTAGGTCATTATATATTTTTTGTATCCCAAAAGATACTGAGCCTTAGATATCCATAATCATACGATGTTATGGAGCTATAAATTGACATAAGAAGATATTTATATTTATGCAGGGTTATCTAAATCAATAACATACTCGTACTTGTATCTCATGAGATAGCGCAGAAAAACGCAAGAATTGCAGTACCGTAAGGGCACCGAGCATTATAGTTATCTTTTAGGGTAATATTATTTATTATTATCTACGAGTGAACGGGCTTTGTCACCTAGTCCAAGGCAAACTCGGTATAATAATATTTGATATATCAATTGAAGTCAATTTCTAGCCGGCTAAGGTTCAAATTAGATCTAGCGGGGGTCAGAGCGGCTGCGTCGCCGTCCTACCCTTGCGTCTATTTTCTTTCCGAGTATGATGGTCGACCAACGCCCTATTGCATAGATCTGACGTCACAAAGGCATCTGGAATAACGCCTCAGTGCTTGTATAAAAGGCTAATCCCGACCACCACAGCCAACAGTCACAACTCGAAGTGATAACAGCACAGACCACAATGTTGAAGCTGGTGGTGTTGTGTATCGCGTTCGCCGTCGCGGCGGCCAAGCCCAGCGTGCTGGGAGGCTGGGGCCTCGGCCTGGCCGGCCTGGGCTGGGGCGGAGTCGCCGCTCCGCTGGTGGCACCCGCCGTCGCTGCCGCGCCCCTAGTGGCTGCTCCCAACTACCGCGGACCGCTCTCCCTCGCGCCCGGCCAGCCCGCCAACATCCTGGCCGCCGACGGCAGGCCCCTGGACACCCTGAGCGTGAATCTGGACCGCGCCGCCCACCTGACCGCCCGCGCTCTAGAAGGTGTTCACGTACTGAAGAAGAGGTCCATCCTAGGAGCCCCTCTGATCGGTGCCCACCTGGCCCCTGTGGTAGCCGCCCCCGTGGTGGGTGCCCGCCTGGTGGCGCCGGCCCCCGTCAGCGTGTCCGCCGCCGGTCACATCCTGCCCCTCGGCCTCGGCTGGGGACACGGAGTAGTTGGACACATCTAAATAATTGGCTCAATTAATCTTTAGGACTTGTAAAAATCTGGTAAATAAGAGAGTTACAAAACAACTGTTTTTGGTTTAATTTTTATTCCCCTCATAATCTGGAGGCACGAGAGTGCCCCCGCCAAGATGAGCCAAGCGAAGCGCGCAAGGGCACTACCTACCTTTTCTCGAAACGTTTCGTCGTATTTTTGAACCCTCGTAACTTTGGTTTGGTTTCTCGAGGCTCAGGAGTGCCCCCGCCAAGATCAGCCAAGCGAAGCGCGCAAGGGCACTATTGGTTTCTGGAGGCACGAGAGTGCCCCCGCCGAGATGAGCCAAGCAAAGCGCGAAAGTGCACTACCTACCTTTTCTCGAAACGTTTCGTCGTATTTTTGAACCCTCGTAACTTTAGTTTGGTTAATGCCAGATAGTTGAAATTTTCAAGATATTATGACATGTGTATAATAATTAAATACAAAATGTTTGAATAATGTTACTGTCATAATTATGATTTTGTAGGTGTCCAAAAACCCACAATTTTGGCACTGACTCACCGATCATCAAAACTGCTAGGGTACTTCCTGAAGTCTGAGAAAGCTGAAATTTGGTATGTAACATACTATTAGTACAGAAACAACAAAAAGTATCAAACTCAACCTGAGCTATCCCATCTCCTTAATTGAGCAAAATTAGGTAAAAAATCTATTTTTTGTATGGGAGCCCCCTTAATTTTTAATTTTATTTTAATATTATTATTAAATATTAAAGTACACAATACACATATAACTAACGACTTTGAGAAAAATTCAAGTACCTACCTGTTGCCATTATTGATAAAGAGCAAAAAATGCAAAACGGAAGACGGACGGACGACCGACGCACAGACAACGAAGTCTTAGTAATAGGGTATTTTTTGAATTTTGTTATTCGTCAGTCTTTGAACATAATATATTACTTTTCTGTGGTACTTAACAACTTCTATTTTAAAATAGCCAGGCCACCATTTGGACTAATGTGTAGAGTTTTTAGATTCTTCTCGTACCGCTGACACATTATATTATTATTAAGTATTTTGGCGCGTTTTAGTGTAAAATTAAGGGCTGAGTATGTAAGGTAAGAAACTTGGCTCTACATGATATCTCACTCCTTTTGGCACCACGAACTATATTATGTTCTCATCTTGGCAACATTTTTACATGAAAATGTTTTTGGTGGGATAGCATTAGGCAAAAATATATTTTGCCTTCCTGGCGCTAGAAGAACACACAGATTTACTTTCATCATTCGCAAAGAAGTGGACACAACGATTACAAATCAGACTGAGTGATATTAGATGTTTTTGTATTATTCGTGTCGATCGGCCCAAAGGCAAAATGTCTTGAATTTCTTAGGTAATCGTTTAAACAACCAGCGCAGAACGTAGGGCCGGAATAACGGACTATGTCGCACTATGTTGTGCGAAGTTCATAAAATCATAATTTACATTATTAATTGTATATCCTACAAATTGTCATTACATACATTGCTAGCTAAAAGCCGAGCTTTGTGAGGGCTCGCGTCGTTTTCCTGCGTGGTTATTAATCTTTAAGGCAGTTTTGTTTTACATTTTAATATCATCATGGGTGCCCCGAGTTGGGGATGTGCCTCAGTTAGCTGAAGCACCCCGGGAGTATGTGGGACTCTTACCCACTAAAACCACCTGCGGTTTTCCTTCAGCCGTATACAGAGAGATGTCCTGGATTTGTCTAACACAGAACTCCCTCCACGACCGGCCGGTCTACCTCACAAGGGACCGGACTTCCACCACAGGTAGGGAACGCTTAGGCAAACTGAAGCGTTCCCCTCGGCGCCGGGGCTAGCTAAGTCGGGCAGGTTCCCATCCTGACCCGGAGCCCCGTGGGACGGAAGTTATTGGAGGTTCGAGTTCATAGCGACGTCTCCCGTCCGACGCCGGTGGAGCGGAATGGAGGATGGGTCATCCTCTCTGTTCCGCTCTACGGCCACAAAGAGACCGCCGCCTGCCAGGCCTCATCGCTCTCGAGCATGCATCGAACCATGCTCGAAAGCGAGAGGTCCTGCCCAAGCACCGCCATGAGATCATGGCGCTGTACGGCCCAATTATCGCACACTTCGAGGGTGTGTTGGGCCGTATCCTCCGCAGCGCCACAATCATGGCAGGCTGGCGTAGGCTCCCTCCTGGTGACCTTACACAAATAGTAACCAAACCTTAACTGACCGATTATAACACATCTATATTATAATAAATAAAGATTACTATGTTAAAAGCACAAATCAATAGGCGTGATAGATTTTCCGTAAAGTGTGTACCACAAAAGTGTTCGGATTGTGGGATGTACTAGGGCTCGCTTCGCTCGCCCTGATGAACCAATGAACAATAAAATCTGCGGTTAGTAATTATCAATAATCATTTTTTATGGCCAAGCGATACGATATGTTGTCATAGGCAGTCAATGATTAAACCATACATTCTGGAGGACAAGTATTTTTTCAAATAATTTGCATTGTATGGTTAGTGTCCAAAAGTAATTTTAAATACAAGTTAATTCAAATATGCGTTTAAAGTTCAACTCAATTAGGATTTTAACTTTCTTTTAAAGAAAACTTACGTACAGCTATTATAATTTAAAATAGATTGATATGCTGATTATTAATTTATGGAGGATTTCTAATACATTCTGTTTGTATGCTTTTTTAAGTACATAATAATATTATATACTTACCGTAAATAACTTGGATTATGTTAGTTGGTACGACGCGCGACGGTACCAACTCATTCTTGATTAATCTATATATTAATACGTGAGCCAAAAACTTTGTATCCCTTTTGACGAAAAATGGGGAAGCGTAGGTGAATTAAATTTTGCACAGTTATAGTTTATATGGTGAAGGAGTGCATCGAGCTAATATTATTTTGAAATTATGCTTTTATCATACATTTTTTTTAACTAATATCTATATATTAATACGTGAGCCAAAAACTTTGTATCCCTTTTGACGAAAAATGGGGAAGCGTAGGTGAATGAAATTTTGCACAGTTATAGTTTATATGGTGAATGAGTGCATCGAGCTAATATTATTTTGAAATTATGCTTTTATCATACATTTTTTTAACAAATAAAACATTACACACACTACAACACACACACTAGGAAAATGACAGATTTTTGAGTTATAAGTCTATACATACGAATTATACTCTTTTATTTATGGTTGAAGTCTGTTGACAACAAGGTGACAAATTGAAAATAGATTATAGTTTTTTTATTGAATCTTAAGAGCCCCGGAGACGATCAAACGGTTTGATTCAAACCTTACGTGTTTGATGCAACCGTTTGATGTCAGTTTGAACGGTTTGTCACACGACACTGCGCAGTTTCATTCAATACGTGCTGTCGAGTACACGTCTTGTGATGCAGAAGATGCTCTAGATTCTAGAACGAGGATCGCCATTTTCTTATCTTATGTTTATAACGTTAATGTCCTCTGTCAGAAGAGAAAAAAAAGATATACGTGGGAGAGTCATGCTTTTGCACGAATGGGCCGGCTTGACCGAAGAAATACCACGTTCTCAAAGAAAACCGGCGTGAAACAGCGCTTGCGCTGTGTTTCGCCGAGTGAATGAGTTTACCGGAGGCCCAATCCCCTCCCCTATATCCTTCCCATCCCTACCCTCCCCTATTACCCTATTCCCTCTTAAAAGGCCTGCAACTCACCTGCAGCTCTTCTGATGCTGCGAGTGTCCATGGGCGACGGAAGTTGCTTTCCATCAGGTGACCCGTTTCCTCGTTTGCCCCCTTATTTCATAAAAAAAAAGACTGGTCCAAAGAATGGTATGGACTAACATAATATCGTTTTACCCACGAACATCTACAGAATTCTTTTTTTCTTCTTCATAATCCAGCACTAAACTAAGCCGGGGCCGGGTTTGATCAAACCTTCAAACGCGTCGGAACACGATCAAACGGCGCGTCAAACACAACGAAAATATGAAATTTCATCAAACAAGCTTCAAACACGTAAATGTATGTCAAACCGTTCAAACTAGCTTTGTAAACGATCAAATCGGTTTGAGTCAAACCAAAATTTACGTGTTTGAGTCAAACCGTTTGATCGTCTTCGGGGCCCTTTAGATACTATTAGACAATGCTTACGCGGCCAGTCAGAGATCAGCTGAGTCCCAGAGACAAGAGTTGAAAATAAATTATAAACAAAAAACTTTTTGAAAAAAAGCTTTTATTTAAATAAGTAGTCTAAAGAGAAGAAAATAAATTTCTTCTTAAAAATTTTAACTATTAAGTTATAATCCTCAATATATTATACAATTTGCATGATAATAAAAGCTTGTCGCGCGATTTGTAAATAAACTAGTACCAATTTATATATAACTATATTATAACTGAGTAAATTGATATTATATTTTTATTTTAATAAATTTATCAAGTACTGATAGATTGTTAAGTCTCGCGACAAGCTTTTATTATCATGCAAATTGTATAATATATTGAGGATTATAACTTAATAGTTAAAATTTTTAAGAAGAAATTTATTTTCTTCTTTTTAGACTACTTATTTAAATAAAACCTTTTTTTCAAAAAGTTTTTTGTTTATAATTTATTTTTTGTTTTTTAGTTATCTCTGGCTAGATTTCTGCATGACTAAAAAGTTAAATTTCATTTAACAAAAGTGACCGGATTCAACCGGGCATTTTATGAAACCCGGCTGTCAGTCACGTCATTTCACGTCACGTCACGTAACGTCACCTAAAGTCACGACACGACACGTCACGTCACGTAACATCACGTGACGTCACGTAAAGTAGCACGACACGTAACGGCACGACACGTCACGTCACGTCACGACAAGACACGACATGACACGCACGACACGACACGACACAACACGACTTGAATATTATTTTTCAATTTACTCTCAATGAGCCCTTTTATTTGATACCCATATTGCAAAAGTGCTTTAAAATACCTATTCCCCTATCTCGGCTAAGCTGCCATATTGGAATTTGGATATAGAATGGCATTGCATTCGTTTCCGAGTTACTCTCAGTAAGTCCTTTCATTTAATACCCATATTTCATTTAATATCCATCTATACGTGGGAGAGCCATGCTTCGGCACGAATGGGCCGGCTCAACCGGATAAATACCACGTTCTCACAGAAAACCGGCGTGAAACAGCGCTTGCGCTGTGTTTTGCCGAGTGAGTGAGTTTACCGGAGGCCCAATCCCCTACCCTATTCCCTTCCCTACTTTCCCCTATTCCCTTCCCATCCCTACCCTCCCCTATTACCCTATTCCCTCTTAAAAGGCCGGCAACGCACCTGCAGCTCTTCTGATGCTGCGAGTGTCCATGGGCGACGGAAGTTGCTTTCCATCAGGTGACCCGTTTGCTCGTTTGCCCCCTTATTTCATTAAAAAAAAATTGCGGAAGTGCATTAAAAATAACTATTCCCCTAACTTGGATGAGCCGCCATGTTGGATGTAGAATGAAATTACATTCGTTTTCGAGTTACTCTCAAAAAGCCCTTTCATTTAATATCCATATTGTAGGACTGCATAGAAAATAATTATTTCGCCATCTTCGGCCATATTGGATTTAGAGTGATGTCACATACCATATCGTGCATGGTCATCCAAACTTAACGCGTATGCAAAATTTCAGCTCAATCGGTTAAATGTATCTACCTAAAAATTTAGTTCCAAAATTCCACCGTAACATACATACTTATATACATACAGAGCAAGTTAAATAAAAGCTTTTAAAAAATGTGATAAAGTCAATATTTTTTACAAAATATAGGTAGTAGTCCTAATGTCGTTGAAGCTAAGGTCGAATTTCGGCCATTGGGCGATCTCTAGTTCTAATAATTATGTGAAAGTGTTTCAGTCAGTCTGTACGTCTTAAGAATTTTTTACGCTCAACCTATAAGGGTAAATTATTGTCCTCAAAACGTTTTCAGTCCCAGTAAAGGACATATTATTATGATAAATAGTTTTTGTTGCAGTTAAAGATTCATGACAAACGAGTTCGGACAACTGAATATTATATCTCATATTATTATATAATATTAGGCTTACAAAATATATTAAAACGTTTAGGATGAATAAAATTTTAGAGATCATCAGTTGGAGCTTTATTTACATCAGGTATTTACATCGACAGCTACAGTATGGTCAGGGTGTCAATTCACTTCTTGAGGAAGGTGGCGATAGATGCTGGGTAGGCGGAGTAGGCCAGCGGGCTGTAGGCTGAGTAGGCGAGGGTGCTGATGGGCGCGATAGGGGCAGAGTAGATGGACGGGATGAAAGTGGAGCGGGTGATGACTGGAGCGATCACTGCCGAGCGCTTCTTCAGGATGTGGAGACCCGTCTTGGCGGCGAAGTGGGCCGCGCGGTCCTCGTTCACCTCCAGGGTGTCCAGGGGCCTGCCGTCGGCGCCGAGGATGTTGGCGGGCTGGCCGGGGGCCAGGGACAGGGGGCCGCGGTAGTTGTAGGGCTGCCACAGCGGAGCGGAGTACGCGAGGGGGAAGGATGCAGCGTAGGCGGCGATCGCTGGGGCGGCGATTGGGCCGAGAGCCTTGGCGGTGAGGTGGGCGGCGCGGTCCAGGTTCACGTCCAAAGTGTCCAAAGGCCTGCCGTCGGAGCCGAGGATGTCGGCGGGCTGGCCGGGAGCCAGGGAAAGCGGGCCGCCGTAGTTGGACTCGAACTGGTCAGCCGAAGCGGCCGCGAGCAGGCAGGACAACACCACCAGTTTCATCATTGTGGAAGAGGTCTGTGTCGTCTGAGTACACTGATGCTCCAGTGAGGATGTTCCGCCTTATATACTCGCAAGGACTACGTTGGCCGTGAACATACAACTTTTGATAAGAAACTAAAGTTCAGGCACATAGCTTTCTCAATTATCTTTTTGTTCCTCATACCGCAGGCGATGTTTTTGAACCAGTTCTTATTTTGCCTATTAGTCTCAAGGTACAACGGAGACAGCGAGTAAGCAAAATTGTTTTGTTTAATGGACCTCTTTCTGTACAAATATTCTGAAGATGTTCTACTAGTATGTATTACCAATAAATAAGATTTTAATGTGCCGAAACATTTTTATTTCCCTAGCGAATGCAAATGCACTAAATTAAATTTTTCACATTAGTTAATTAATTATTATTTAAATTTAACAAACACAATACCTAATATTATAAAGTACTAGGAGACACCACGAAGCAATGTTGCTCTAAAATTCGTTTGTAGCGCGGAAACCGTATATTTTTCTGGCATAAAAGGTCTATCCTATGTCCTTTCTCGGGACTCAAAGTATCTCCATAAAATTTCAGCGAAATCGTTTCAGTGGTTCGGACGTGAAGAGGTAACAGACAGACAAACGGACAGATAGAAAGACACACTTTCACATTTATAATATTACTAGCTTTTGGCTGCGGCTTCGCTCGCGTTAAAAAGTATTATTATATACAATCTTTCATCCCCTATTTTATTCCCTTAGAGATCGAATTTATCAAAATCCTTTCTTAGGGGATGCCTACGTCATAACTTCTACCTGCATGACAAATTTCAGCCCTATCCTTCCAGTGGTTTGGGTTGTGCGTTGATAGATCACTATGTCAGTCAGTCAGTCAGTCAATCAGTCAGTAACCTTTGAGTTATATATGTCGTAGGATGATTTGATAAATCCGTGTTTTCGCGAAATCCCTAGAATTTTCGCGAAAATTCGATTTATCAAATCATCCTACGATGTCGTAGGATGATCAAATCATCCTACGACATATACAATGTGTCCCGACACTGGAGTCCTTGAATGTATGAATGTAAGGCATATTTTATTGACAAATTGGCTCTCAAAAATGTTTTCTCACACTTTTGAAAAAACAATTTTTTGTCTAGCTATGAGAGCTAATCTGACCAATATTTCATACGAAAATCGTTATAACTTCTAAGCTATCTGACTTATCATAGAAGTAAAGGAATTTATTTAAGACGAAAACCTCCCCTATCTTTTTAAAATAAAAAATAACCAGTTTAATGCGCTAGGTTTTTCACAAAAAGACATTATTAATAAAAAAATACACGATTTTTTTTCCTTAAACTTTGGTTTTTCTATGCAGTTTATTTCTACGAAATTTATAACATATTGCCTGTGTAAGCGTAGTCCACAAGTTTAGTTATCAAGTATTGGTCAGATTACTTTAAAAACTAAAATGGCTGCCATTTTACAACCGTGAGAGAGAGAAAAAATTTGAGAGCCAATTTGTCGATTAAAATATGCGGTAGATCATAACAATAAAGGATCGGACACCGGTGTCGGGACACATTGTATATTATAATTTAGAAATTTAGAATTTAGATTTAGAAGTATGGATATTATTATTACGGTCGAACAAATATCATCTTCGGTACTTTCATTGGAATATTCGTATACCTATTCGGCGCACAAAAGGTTTTATTTGCCTTTATAATTTTCCATCAATATGACGCGGTTTTCGCTCAATTTGCTAGTTCGTGCGTACATTATACCCATTTATAACAATTTATACTGCGCAGTTACGACGAGGCTGGAAAACATTTCGACGGCGCGTACTATGACAACAACATTTCTGAATGTTAATTATTGAGATAATGATTACAATATTGTATCGGTGAACTGATTTCATGCTGTAACAGCCGAACTCAGAGACATTCACGTTATTGATACGTGGGAGAGCCATGCTTCGGCACGAATGGGCCGGCTCGACCGGAGAAATACCACGTTTCGCCGAGTGAGTGAGTTTACCGGAGACCCAATCCCCTACCCTATTCCCTTCCCTACCCTATTATCCTATTCCCTCTTAAAAGGCCGGCAACGCACCTGCAGCTCTTCTGATGCTGCGAGTGTCCATGGGCGACGGAAGTTGCTTTCCATCAGGTGACCCGTTTGCTCGTTTGGCCCCTTATTTCATAAAAAAAATAACATAATCTATATTTAATTAAAGTTAAGTAATTTAAAAATCTATATATATAAAAATCAATTGCTGTTCGTTAGTCTCGCTAAAACTCGAGAACGGCTGAACGGATTTATCTTATCTTGGTCTTGAATTATTCGTGGAGGTCTAGGGAAGGTTTAAAAGGTGAGAAAAATTCGAATAATTGCCGGGAAAATCCTCAAAACAGCATTTTTCTATTTCCCATACAAACGTTTTCTAAATAAAATGGAGAGTCAATTTGTAATTTATTACCGCTGCATAAAGTTCAAATTCGCGTGCGCGTTGGAGGACCTAATATCGCGTTCTGAAACTCAACAAAAGTGAAAGTGAATCGCGAACGCGACAAAATTGCATAGTCTCAAAATACATAGTACATAAATAAACACAATTTTAGCTAACTTCAGTTGTTACTCTGTCCGATTATTTTTTTATTTTAGCTAACTTAAGTTGTTACTCTGTCCGATTATTTTTTTAATAAGACTATATAGAAATCGAAAGATAAATCTATATATATATAAATCAATTGCTGTTCGTTAGTCTCGCTAAAACTCGAGAACGGCTGAACGGATTTATCTTATCTTGGCCAATTTTGATGAAATTTTTTGTGTGTGTTCGTGGAGATTCGAGAATGGTTTAGATTTACAGTTTGGTCTACTGGAAAATGTTTTTTCAATTAATTTCTTATTTATAAGGAGTTGTTGATTTTGGAATGTTTTACATTAGATCCGGCGGACGGCGCTATCATCGCATTCAATATTATTCTATTTCAATTTTAGTTTGTCCTGACAGATGGTGCTACGATTAATTTGAAAAAAATTTTGTTATTCAATTCATGTGCTGATTAAAATATTAAATAAATAACACATAGGCTACAATTTTAACCGACTTTCAAAATGGGGGAGGTGTTATGTTCGTTTTCTTATATTCAACGATTACTCCGCCGTTGGTCAACCGATTTTCAAAATTTTTCTTTTGGTATATAGGGTATCATCCCAATTTGGTATTATATTCAGAAAAGTGATGATCTGATGAAGGATCCATAAGTAATCGAGGGAACTCCTCAAAACTTATAGGGAAACATATGGTGACTTCGGTTTCGTGAGAAGTATTCTAAGCATATGCTACCAACAAGTAAGATTTTGCACCGAGATATACCTGGTATACTGTGGTTCGGAAGGTGCTGAGAGAATTCCTGATTCTTTATAGATACAAGTTTGGGAGTTTCGGCGTTGTTTTAAGAACAGAAAGCATATGCTACTATGCAAATTACATTCTTCATCATCATCATCATCATCATCATCACTACCATATCATAGTCTTTTAGATCGAGACTCGAGTTTGTCAAGCGATAATTAAAAAAAATCTATATCTACCTAATATTATAAACCTGAAGAGTATGTTTGCTTGAACGCGTCAATCTCAGAAACTACAGGTCCGATTTAAAAACTTATCTCAGTGTTAGATAGATCATTTATCGAGTAAGACTCATCATTTATCGAGAAGGTTATATTATATTATTACTCTAAGACTAATACGACAGAAGAAACTCAGGAAAATGTGGGAAAAACGGGGGAAATATTTTTTATGGGAAAATGTACCTACGGATTCTGTAAAATTTCTAATTTACGCGGGCGAAGCCGCGCGGGACATCTAGTCAAATTAATAAAAATATGGCTGCTGTTAAAGCAGTGATAAATTCCATTGAATTCCTGAATTCGATTTCAAAGTGATCTGCAAATATCACACAGTATTCATTAATTATGCGGAGGAAGAAAGTAAAAGTTACGTAGCAATGAATTCACCAAAACTTGCCCATGGTCAACACGAATAAAATTGTTTCCGATACGATTATAAAAAGCTGCGTGAATATTTGTTCAGCATCAGTGTTCAATCAGACGACACAGACCTCTTCCACAATAATGAAACTGGTGGTGTTGTCCTGTTTCCTCGCGGCGGCGGCGGCGTCGGCCGTCCCGGTGCTCAACTACGCCCTGCCCCTCTACCAGCCCTACAACTACAGGGGGCCCCTCTCCTTGGCGCCCGGTCAGCCCGCCGACGTGCTAGGAGCCGACGGCAGGCCCCTCGACACCCTGGAAGTGAACCTGGACCGCGCCGCCCACCTCACCGCCAAGGCCTTCGACGGCGGCTACGCCGGATACCACCTGCTCAAGAAGCGCTCCGCCGCCTTCATCGCGCCCATCGCCCCCGTGGCGGCGTACGCGGCCTCCTACCCCCTGGCCTACTCCGCGCCCCTGCTGCAGCCCTACAACTACCGCGGCCCCCTGTCCCTGGCCCCCGGCCAGCCCGCCAACATCCTCGGCGCCGACGGCAGGCCCCTGGACACCCTGGAGGTGAACGCTGACCGCGCGGCTCATTTCGCCGCCAAGACCGGTCTCCACATCCTGAAGAAGCGCTCCGCCGCCTTCGTCGCCCCCGTCAGCAACATCGCCATCGCGAGGACCCCACTGATCACCCCCGCCTACTCCTACGCCTCCTACGCCCCCTACGCCTCCTATGCCTCCTACGCCTCCCCCATCATCGCCTCCCCCTACTCCCGATTTGCCTACACCGGTCTGCCCATTGCTGGAATCTACAAAAAGTGATTTGTTGCTGTTACTACCGACGGAAATGTAAATAAATAACTTCTACCCTTAATATGTTTTTTTTCTTCATAATTATTGAGTTGTTATTATTGAATCATAATCAATCAGTGCAGTTGAAACATCCTAAAGATTTTTAGAACGATAATGTAAAGTTGAGAATTAAAAACAACTCCCGAGTCAAAACTCCAAAATCTAAAAAGTAGTGTTTAATGATAGATGTAAACTAAACTTTTTAGCACTGAGCGGGCTGATGACATTGCTAAGAACACTCTTTATTATTCAATTTTGAAACAAAAAAGAAGAAACTACATCAAAATCAGTTCACCCGTTATGATGCCACGACACCACGACAAACCCTCTGTTTTCGTTGGGGCTTATAAAAGTTATACCTACAATAAGTAAAATTCCATAGCGCATGATTAACATCATCCTATTCTTTATATTTCATATTGCGGTTAACCATACTTCCATACTAATATTTTACAAATGTGAAAGTGTGTCTGTCTGTCTCTCTGTTTCCTAACCAAACCGCTGAACCGATTTTGCTGAAATTTGGTATGGAGATACCATGAGTTCCGGAAAGGACATAGGATATTTTTATCCCCAAAAAAATTACGGTTTCCGCGCTATAAACGAATTTAGGCGCAACAGAGTTGCGGGCGTCATCTAGTTTTAAAATAACTTCCATATTATGTGCCCTTACTATAGGGTTTAATAAATCAAAGTTTTTATTTTTCATGAATAAGCTACTTATAGCTTATTCCTACATTTTTCCATTGCATTTTTCAGTCTAGACTAGCTATTATGTAATTTTACATTAACTTTAACAGCTCAGTAGAGTAAACTAAGATTGTGTAGGTCATCACTTCCTTAAACTCCTTAAGAAGGACAATGCACAATAAAATAAATAAATAAAAATATAATACTTAGTAGAGACCATGACTACATCCCCTTAAGTATTATTATCACAAAACAAAATGATAATAATATTTTTTGTATTGGCAAATTCAAGACATTGGAGTATTTCGCATAGAAACATCTAAGTAGTTGGGGAGGGGAAGAGGGGATTTCGGGAGTAGCTCGAGCGTGTAAGATTAAGCTTGTATAGGCTTCCGACATATGTCTAGTTATCATGGTATAGAAATCAGATTTCTCACATGGTGGGTTAAAATTTTTTTTTCGAATATTGAAATTTCATCGGATCTTTCAGATTAAGATAGCTTCCATATAAAGCACTGACGATTCAAAGGTTAGGTAAGCCTGTAGGGACGTTTTAAAATATAAAAAAACAAAGCTTCATATTATTTTCCTAACTAAGCTTCGCAGATATTTTATTTTGCACTAAACTAAATGATTTAGTCCTTGTTGTCTAAAATATATTTATAATAAAACTAAATAAGCATTTTTCTGAATATATTTTCTTTTTCAAAACTTTAAAATGGCTGCAGTTTCTGAACCCACCACTAAAATAAAAAAGGCTCTTATTTTTTCAATCAGTTTTAGCTAATGTAAAAAACCGACTAGGTCTCCATGACGCTCGAGTGACTACAAAATTAGCACCTTCCCCTCCCCTACTGTAGAAGTCAAAATAAGTAACTCAATCATCACTGCTACATCTGATAATTATCAAACATCCATACTTATAAATTATATAATATTATAAATGTGAAAGTGTGTCTGTCTCTCTGTCTGTCTATTTGTTTGTTACCTCTTCTCGCCTTCACGCCACGCCGGTGAACCGATTTTGCTGAAAATATGTATGGCGATACTATGAGATCTGAGAAAGGTCCATACGTAGGATGCTCTTTGTCCAGGATTTTTTTTTATGTCTACTAATAATTTAACACTTTTAGCAAATTGTAATAGCAAAAATAGTATTACAGCTGTAAAGCTCTTATACTTAATGTAGTAATTATTGTACTGCAAATATAAAAATGTGTTCTTGTCTGACACGTTAAAAAAGTGTTTTATAACCACGGACAATAACATTTTTATAACAAAGTTTCATAACACAGTTTTATAGCACTGTGTGAACAGTGAACACTAGTATTGGGCCATGTAATAGCTTGCCTGGAAAATATGACAATAATATTGTAGGGATAGTAATTAAGTTATTGCATTTTAGTACATACAGACTATTCTATAAAAGGAATGAAGCCAATCCCTCATCTACTCGTACTTTGGAAAATTATATTATGTGAAAACGTTACGCAACTTTGAAATAACAAATTCATATTTTTAGGTATGTAGAAGTTATTTATTTACAATTCTGTCGGTAGTAACAGCAACAAATCACTTTTTGTAGATTCCAGCAATGGGCAGACCGGTGTAGGCAAATCGGGAGTAGGGGGAGGCGATGATGGGGGAGGCGTAGGAGGCATAGGAGGCGTAGGGGGCGTAGGAGGCGTAGGAGTAGGCGGGGGTGATCAGTGGGGTCCTCGCGATGGCGATGTTGCTGACGGGGGCGACGAAGGCGGCGGAGCGCTTCTTCAGGATGTGGAGACCGGTCTTGGCGGCGAAGTGAGCCGCGCGGTCAGCGTTCACCTCCAGGGTGTCCAGGGGCCTGCCGTCGGCGCCGAGGATGTTGGCGGGCTGGCCGGGGGCCAGGGACAGGGGGCCGCGGTAGTTGTAGGGCTGCAGCAGGGGCGCGGAGTAGGCCAGGGGGTAGGAGGCCGCGTACGCCGCCACGGGGGCGATGGGCGCGATGAAGGCGGCGGAGCGCTTCTTGAGCAGGTGGTACCCGGCGTAGCCGCCGTCGAAGGCCTTGGCGGTGAGGTGGGCGGCACGGTCCAGGTTCACTTCCAGGGTGTCGAGGGGCCTGCCGTCGGCTCCTAGCACGTCGGCGGGCTGACCGGGCGCCAAGGAGAGGGGCCCCCTGTAGTTGTAGGGCTGGTAGAGGGGCAGGGCGTAGTTGAGCACCGGGACGGCCGACGCCGCCGCCGCCGCGAGGAAACAGGACAACACCACCAGTTTCATCATTGTGGAAGAGGTCTGTGTCGTCTGATTGAACACTGATGCTGAACAAATATTCGCGCAGCTTTTTATAGCCGAAACTGTCATGTTGAATATCGTTGACCATGGGGGAGCAACTTTTGATACATTACAGTACATAATGAGACATAATATTGTACGTTACTTTACATTCTTCGCACGTGTTGACTGCAACGCATGGAGATAAAGCGGATGTATTCTACACATTCATAAAATAGAAAGAAAAGAACGTATTCCCTCTTAAAAGGCCGGCAACGCACCTGCAGCTCTTCTGATGTTGCGAGTGTCCATGGGCGACGGTAGTTGCTTACCATCAGGTGACCCGTTTGCTCGTTTGCCCCCTTATTCAATAAAAAAAAAAGAACTTTTTAGAATTTAGAGATTGGTGCTTTTATAATATTATATAGGAATCATTAGAAAGATTTTCAACTTTAAAGCACATTTTGATTTAGGAAAATATATTGACGATCTTGATAGATACATTTACTGTACTGTATTTACTAAAGTATTCAGCAGATAACTATCCCAAGGATGATGTGAGTACATTATCAAAACGCATACATTTCTTAACTTAGGCGTCGTTAAGAGCGCATATCACCCTAATTTGACTACATACTTTAACCTAGATCTCAAAATCTGTAAGGTCTAGAAAACTGATTTTTTGACACAAGTTACTTCAGTTCATGAAGATTAAATGCTCAAGACGAAAACACGATTACTCAAAAAATGCTCGATAGTTTCCTTTTTACAAAAAACCTTGTTTTAGACACATTTTTGCTTGGATCTTCAAAGTTTGCTGTCTTTTCTTTAATATTTTTTAATATCTAAAAAGGTATTAATAAAACCTAAATTTGCTCAAAACACTTTTTTCATAATCATTATAGTTCGTCTTTTATTCAAGTAAAACTAACTCGGTGATGATTCCGCGCCGTCCTTTTTCACCTGGCATATGAAAGACGGGCGTGAGTGTGAAGAGAGAAGGACGATGTTTGATTTTTAGAGTCAGGTGAGCTCTTAAGAGTAGAACTTAAGTTACACCCAAACGGAACGAAACCGAGCAAGTCGTTTATGCGTGGGAGAGCCATGCTTCGGCATGAATGGGCCGGCTCGACCGGGGAAATACCACGTTCTCACAGAAAACCGGCGAGAAACAGCGCTTGCGCTGTGTTTCGCCGAGTGAGTGAGTTTACCGGAGGCCCAATCCCCTAACCTATTCCCTTCCCTACCCTCCCCTATTCCCTTCCCTTCCCATCCCTAACCTCCCCTTTTACCCTATCCCCTCTTAAAAGGCCGGCAACGCGCCTGCAGCCATTCTGATGCTGCGAGTGTCCATGGGCGACGGAAGTTGCTTTCCATCAGGTGACTCATTTGCTCGTTTGCCCCCTTACTTCATAAAAAAGTCATAATGAGTATAAAATTGATATGTTATCAGATTATCAGAACAAATAATTTGACGACCCTTGAAAAATCATGTGAAATTATCTCTATCTTTATACAAGTCATACTTTACAAGCTGTTTTGTAAATAAACTTACATTTTTTTTAAATTCTTAACAACTGTTGCTATTTTATATTGCAACAACTTTGCATCTCTACATTTGTATGAATACAATATTTAAATTATTAAAAAAAACTATCCTAAATTATATTATTACAAACTAATACTAGGTAATACTACACTACACTACACTATACTACACTACACTATTACTTATAACTAATATAGAAACTAATAACTAACACTATAATAATTTAACCGATTTTGCTGAAAATATGTATGGCGATACTATAAGATCTGAGAAAGGTCCATAGGATGCTCTTTGTCCAGGAATTTTTTTTTATGTCTACTAATAATTTAACACTTTAAGCAAATTGTAATAGCAAAAATAGTATTACAGCTGTAAAGCTCTTATGCTTAATGTAGTAATTATTGTACTGCAAATATAAAAATGTGTTCTTGTCTGACACGTTAGAAAAGTGTTTTATAACCACGGACAATAACATTTTTATAACACAGTTTTATAACACAGCTTTATAACACTGTATGAACAGTGAAGTGAAGTATTGGGCCATGTAATAGCTTGCCTGGAAAATATGACAAAAATATTGTAGGGATAGTAAATAAGTTATTGCATTTTAGTATATACACAATATTCTATAAAAGGAATGAAGCCAATCCCTCATCTACTCGTACTTTGGAAAATTATATTATGTGAAAACAATAAATAATGAATAAAAAATGTTTTATTTCTGAGTAAATTTGAATCAAATTTTTTCAGAATGTCTACCTGATGCCTACCACCGGTTCGGGAACTACCCAGGCGAGAAGAACCGGCGTAAGAAACTCGCACGGGCTCCACTTTTTACCAAAAAAGTGAGAGAAAAATTATTCTTTTACAATTTTGTTGTGTTTGTTTTAAAATAAAGTTTACAATTTTGTAACTTAATATTATATACAATGTCAACATACATAATTGTAAGTCATAATATAATAATGTAGAAGTAGCCTTGCAAGAAGCCATCCTACTCCCAAGATGTGCCATCTTCTATGAAATCATTGACCTTATAATAAGCTTTGGCACACAAACGCTCTTTGACTACTTTTTTAAATTTATTAATGGAAAGATTTTGAACGTTTTCTGGGATTTTATTGTAAAGGCGTATACATTGACCTTTAAAAGATTTACTGACTTTACTAAGTCTGATCACTGGCATGTCCAGCTTGTGCTTATTTCTAGTATTTCTACAGTGAATGTCACTTTTAACTTTAAATTGATTTATATTTTTTCTAACATATATTACATTATCCAAAATGTATTGAGAAGCAACAGTTAGAATACCAATTTCTTTAAATTCATCTCTCAGAGATTCTAAAGCAGACATTTTATAAATAGAACCTATGGCTCGCTTCTGCAGCACAAATATTGTATTATTATTATATAAATATATAAATATTGTAAACGTCATGCAACTTTGAAATAACAAATTCATATTTTTAGGTTTGTAGAAGTTATTTATTTACATTTCCGTCGGTAGTAACAGCAACAAATCACTTTTTGTAGATTCCAGCAATGGGCAGACCGGTGTAGGCAAATCGGGAGTAGGGGGAGGCGATGATGGGGGAGGCGTAGGAGGCGTAGGAGGCGTAGGGGGCGTAGGAGGCGTAGGAGTAGGCGGGGGTGATCAGTGGGGTCCTCGCGATGGCGATGTTGCTGACGGGGGCGACGAAGGCGGCGGAGCGCTTCTTCAGGATGTGGAGACCGGTCTTGGCGGCGAAGTGAGCCGCGCGGTCAGCGTTCACCTCCAGGGTGTCCAGGGGCCTGCCGTCGGCGCCGAGAATGTTGGCGGGCTGGCCGGGGGCCAGGGACAGGGGGCCGCGGTAGTTGTAGGGCTGCAGCAGGGGCGCGGAGTAGGCCAGGGGGTAGGAGGCCGCGTACGCCGCCACGGGGGCGATGGGCGCGATGAAGGCGGCGGAGCGCTTCTTGAGCAGGTGGTACCCGGTGTAGCCGCCGTCGAAGGCCTTGGCGGTGAGGTGGGCGGCACGGTCCAGGTTCACTTCCAGGGTGTCGAGGGGCCTGCCGTCGGCTCCTAGCACGTCGGCGGGCTGACCGGGCGCCAAGGAGAGGGGCCCTCTGTAGTTGTAGGGCTGGTAGAGGGGCAGGGCGTAGTTGAGCACCGGGACGGCCGACGCCGCCGCCGCCGCGAGGAAACAGGACAACACCACCAGTTTCATCATTGTGGAAGAGGTCTGTGTCGTCTGATTGAACACTGATGCTTTACAAATATTCGCGCAGCTTTTTATAGCCGAAACTGTCATGTTGAATATCGTTGACCATGGGGGAGCAACTTTTGATACATTACAGTACATAATGAGACATAATATTGTACGTTACTTTTACATTCTTCGCAAGTGCTGACTGCAACGCATGGAGATAAAGCGGATGTATTCTACACATTCATAAAATAGAAAGAAAAGAACGTATTCCCTCTTAAAAGGCCGGCAACGCGCCTGCAGCTCTTCTGATGCTGCGAGTGTCCATGGGCGATGGAAGTTGCTTTCCATCAGGTGACTCGTTTGCTCGTTTGCCCCCTTATTTCATAAAAAAGTCTTAATGAGTATAAGATTGATATGTTATCAGATTATCAGAACAAATAATTTGACGACCCTTGATGTTGCAATTTACTCATAAAACGCGTCTTTGCATCGCCCTTCGTTTATTTTCATTATAAAATGACCGTAAACGTACTTTCCAAGTAAAAAAAAAAAGTGGCTAATACTAATTTTCGTCGCTATAAAAAAATCATGTGCAATTATCTCTATCTTTATACAAGTCATACTTTACAAGCTGTTTTGTTAATAAACATACATTTTTTTTTAAATTCTTAACAACTGTTGCTATTTTATATTGCAACAACTTTGCATCTCTACATTTGTATGAATACAATATTTAAATTATTAAAAAAAAAAACTATCCTAAATTATATTATTACAAACTAATACTAGGTAATACTACACTACACTATACTACACTACACTATTACTTAGAACTAATACAGAAACTAATAACTAACACTATAATTTAACAATATTTGAACTCATCCAGGCACGCCTTAACGCAAGACATACTCTACATAGTTATAATATTACTGCTTTTACTTTTACTGTAATTACTTCATATAATACAAATTGTACAATTACTAAGTAACACATTACTATACATATTTTATTAAGACAAGGACTGACTGAATATGCCTGCCAATCGACCATCCATTCACCTATTATAGTTATTTACAGTTTTAATTATGTTTCTAGCGTAATTTAAGAAATCGTTTCTCGTTTTTCCTGAGTTTATAAGCTGTCTTAGATTTGTTTCTTTTACTGCCAGTCCACACAGTATCTCTAGGTCCAGCCTTTCTTTGGCATAAATTCATTCAAAACATGTATGATGGTTTCTTCTGCGTCAGGATCACATCTGCAGCTGGGACTGTTTCTGATTTTGAATCTATGTAGGTAGTGGGCGAGGCCTCCGTGTCCGGTCATAATTTGGCTGAATGTATTGTCTAATTTTATATTTCTTAAGGTTTTATAAGCCTCGTGTATATCAGTAAAGAAAATTTTGGTTATGGTATATATATAATCATTCCAATTTGGTACCATATTCATAAAAGTGGTGACCTGATGAAGAGATCCATAAGTAATCGAGGGAACTCGTCAAAATTTATATGGAAATATGTGGTGACTTCGGTTTCGTGAGCAGTATTCTAAGCATATGCTACCAATATATACAAGTTTGGGAGTTTCGACGTTGTTTTAAGAGAGGAAAGCATATGCTAGGTACTATGCCAATTACCTTCATCTTAATCATCATCACTACCATTAACCGTTATAGAACCATGTGTCGTCCCGTTTTGACCTTATTATTGGTAATTTTCATAGTCTTTTATGATATATCACTTAAACCGCGGGTAACACCGCGGGGCGCAGCTAGTTTAGAAGTAATATCAGTCGGTCCTGTGTATTTTTTTTAAATCAGGACTGACAAAAATAAAATGATATGCCATAAGACTACCTAAAGTTTAATTTTTTCTGTAAAAATTTTGGAAGCTTCAGATATTTTTGAATCACTGCGGCACGGTAGGAGTCATCACGGTAGCCGTGGTAACTATTATAAGTAATATAATATTTGAAAGTAAAATATCTGTCCTCCGATGCAGATCAAGATTATCCTAATGGATTGATTTTATTTTTAACTCTCACATACGTAAATGTCAGTTCCTTATGACCTTTTTAAACGACTCTTTGGAGCAAGGAGCTCCCTTCTATAAATACGATACGATTCACTTTTACAACATCAGTGAAACAACACAGACCAACATGTTCAATCTGGTGGTGTTGTGCACCCTCGTCGCCGCGGCGGCAGCCGGCGGGATCGTCCCCCTGACGTACAGCGCGGCCCTCTTCCCAGCCACCACCACCATCAGCAGGCAGGCCAGCAGCGTCATCCACCCCACCCCGCTGATCTCCACCCCCCTCGTGTACTCGTCCCCCCTGTACGCCCACCTCATCAAGAAGCGCTCGGCGGTGTTCGCGCCCAGCTTCATCGCGCCGTCGACGTACATCGCGCGTGCCCCGCTCGTGACCGGCTACGCCGCGCCGCTGGCCACCACCTACTCCGTGGCCGCGCCGCTGACCACCGCCATCGCGTCCCCGTTCTACGGCGCGCACTTGATCAAGAAGAGGTCGGCTCCGCTGCTTCTGCGTTCGAGCTACGTGCGTCCCGCTGTGTACACCACTCCCCTATTCAGGGCTCCCATACGCGTCGCAACCCCATTCTACTCCGCTGCTATAGGCTACTCCGGCCACTTCATCAAGAAGCGCTCCCTGGCTGTGGCGTCCTACATCGCCCCCGCTGCGGTATCGCACCAGTCTCGTGTGGACTTCCGCTCGACACCAGCCGTCGTGTCCACTTCCTACTCGGCCCCGCTGGTCTACAGCAGCTCCCTGATCTCCCACTTCTTCTGAGGCAACATTTTTTGTAAATAATTGGCACTAAATACATGTAATGGCACTTGTGTAATATTTGTATGTAAATAAATAGTGAAAATAATTTTGAGCTTGCTTATATTTTGGGTGAATCAAAAAGAAACATTATGAGACTATCAGTGGTTAGGCAAAGTGTCTAAAATCCAACCGAATGTACTTTATTAGTATTGGCACCGACCTGGATTAGACACGTGTTGCTGCTTACGCATTAGCTCGGCTCCGATTGCACAAATGCTAAGATCCATGTTAACATGACGTGAAAACACATTACAAAAGGGATGAAAAATTACAAGGAGCGTATTTTCTTCTAATACGCATTAACGCGAGGCCATTTTGCTTTGTTGCGTTACGGTGCGCTGGGTTTTAGAAATAAAATACAGTCCCAGTCCACTTTTTAAACCCCGATTCAAATGAGGACAAAACTCCTCATTTTGGTCGGAGGCTAAAAATGAACTGACGTGTGTGTCTGTCTGTCCACCTGTCTATGTGTGTGTGTGTATCTGTCTGTGGCATCGGTATTCATCAGAACTAGCTGTCCCGGCAAGTGTTGTTTTGCCATAAAATGATTTTCCCTGTTTTCCTGCTTTTCTCTTGAAGTTTTTGTTATATTTTTTTATGTTTTATGGACTTCACGGAGCCCGAGACCTTTCCAACGAATGCAAAACCGTGGTACTCGCTTCGTGCGTTCTGGAGTTATAGCGTCAGGAAGGAAAACCCGACTTATTTATATATATATATATATATATATATATATATATATATTAGATAAGTGTCTAAACCATAAAGTTAATATACCTAGCAGAATAGAGCAACAATCTCTAGCTGTCAAATGAAACCAAAATTGGTTTTCATCTGTGTGAAAAATATGTGTACGTATACACTTACACAAGCATGATTGAACATGAATTCTATGAGATTAAATTGTCAACGTGTGGCACGCGTGCCGACTGGACGTCAAAAAAAGAGTGCTGCTGTCATGTGTCACACGTCTCTTTTTACCACGCAGTGTTACTGATAGTGACACCTCTCTTGCTCAGGCCGTTGTTTCTCTATTCCGCTAGGTATATTAACTTTATGGTCTAAACACACCTGCCGAAGTTCCACGGCGGAAGTTCGGCATGATTACGCCAGCAATTTCAGACGCATACAATAAACCGACGTAATTTCGGCATGGTGTATCATCGGTAATTTAAAATACATAGCAGGCGGAATCATACCGAACTTCTGCCGCGGAACTTCGGCATGGTGTGTTTAGACACTAAACACGACACAAGGCGGTAACAATGCAGCCACAAATTAAATATTAATAGTAACGTAAGTACGTAAGTTCATCAGCCCCCACGTTATATCTGTTCTGATATTCCGCCAAAACTTTGCGACCGACGACGCGACATAAAGGCGCTTTTTCTGTGATGGCTGTTGTCACCCGCACGTATTTGCTCCGCATGTGGATTCGACGTGCTACTGGCCACGCATGTATTGCCCGCATGACAGAAAACTTTAATAAAATGGTAAGTAGCGACCAGCAATGGCATGATAGGAAAAGCGCCGTAATTATGGGTAACGCATAATTATTGCGTATCATAAAATATATATTTATTATCAACTAAGTTAATTCATAGGCAGACGGGGGGACCTACGTAATTTGTTCAATTTATGTCAAACCCAGCCGACAGATTATTACTTAGTGTGCTCCGAGGCTTTAAATGAACGTGGACGGGGCGCTGCTGGTAAAGGAGAACTGTCAAAAATGACGTTTTTATATGATAGAAGCGTTAGTTCCTTTTCTCGCCACGTTCATTTAAAGTCTTGTCGAGCTGTAATGTTGAATTGACATAATCCGACTGAATGACGTAGGTCCGTCAACTGCCTATGAATCATTTTTTTTACGTATGCAATCGAAGCATCGCTGCTACGACAACGCGCCGCGACGCAACCGTGATATGTGGCCTCGCTCTTGCTCGTGTCACTGATTAGCGACACCTGTATAAATTGTAATAAAAACAGGAGAAATTATTTTCCAGGATTTGTTTTTGCTGATAAGTATGTCGAAGAGATCTATACTAATATTATAAATGCGAAAGTATCTCTGTCTGTCTGTCTGTCTGTCTCGCTTTCACGCCAAAACTACCGAACCGATTGTAATGAAATTTTGTATACAGATAGTCTAAAGCCTGAAAAAGGACATAGACTACTTTTTTACTGGAAAAAAGGGTTGTAGGGGGGTGAAAATGCGTAAATTTGTTCAAATTAAATGGCGCCGAGCGTCTCCTACATCGCGGTGATGCTTGCCCAGACTTATTTCTATAAGAGGTGGTATCATCTTACATTTGAGGTTTGACTTTTTTTCGATTGTTATTACTTTTTAACGTTATTAAATAACTCAGTACTTTATCTATGCAGTGACGTAACCTTAAAAGTTAAACTTATCAATGATATAAATAGTTTATGGGTAAAGTTGTGTAATTATGGGCCTAAGTAAGCTTTAAAATTTGGCTTAAAATATAAAGTTTAATTTTAAAAAATGAAATATTATGTACACACTGCACAGCTGTTTTGATTTAGGGGTACCAGGGTTTTAATTACTGTAAGTAATTACAATATACAATGCCTAAATACTAGATCTATTCTATGAATAGAAAGCCTGTTGTAGACACGGATACAGGCTTTAGGATATATAATAAGTCAATTTGGACAGTTGTAGACAAGGAGTAGGTCTCATTGTTAATCATACATTACTGCGACATTATGTAAATATCAAGACTATTGCATTATTGATTGTTAACAACAACAGGATCACTGTATTTTATACTTTAGGTAGGTGTAATAAAGTTGTCTTCGACATGTCACAGGATGGCCCCGCTGAGCTTAATTTTGCACTCGATTTTTACCAGTTAATCTTAACGGATTGTTTTGGACCTACTTTCTGTTGCCCTTCGTACGCTTAAAGATCACCTCCTCGACGGCCTTCCTACACTTAATAACAAAGGACTATACTCACGTCCGAGATCAGTCGTATAAATACTGTGCTGCCGATTCTGGGGGCATCAGTTTTTTACCGAAACAACACAGACCAACATGTTCAATCTGGTGGTGTTGTGCACCCTCGTCGCCGCGGCGGCAGCCGGCGGGATCGTCCCCCTGACGTACAGCGCGGCCCTCTTCCCAGCCACCACCACCATCAGCAGGCAGGCCAGCAGCGTCATCCACCCCACCCCGCTGATCTCAACCCCCCTCGTGTACTCGTCCCCCCTGTACGCCCACCTCATCAAGAAGCGCTCGGCGGTGTTCGCGCCCAGCTTCATCGCGCCGTCGACTTACATCACGCGCGCCCCGCTCGTGACCGGCTACGCCGCGCCACTGGCCACCACCTACTCCGTGGCCGCGCCGCTGACCACCGCCATCGCGTCCCCGTTCTACGGCGCGCACTTCATTAAGAAGAGGTCCGTGGCCGCCGTGTACGCCGCGCCCGCCGCCGTGTCCCACCAGTCTAGAGTGGACATCAAGTCGACCCCGGCCGTGGCCTACACCTCGTACTCGGCTCCCCTCACGTACGCGGCAGCCCCCGTCTTCTCCACCTCTATCGTGTCGGCCGCCCCCGTCGTGTCGGCCGCGCGCTTCGTGTCAGCCGCCCCCATCGCCTACAGCCACCTGATCAAGAAGAGGTCCCTGGCGGTCACCGCGTACGTGGCTCCCTCCGCCGTGTCCCACCAGTCCCGCGTTGACTTCAAGTCGACCCCGGCCATCGAGACCACGTACACGTCCTACGCTGCTCCCCTGACTTACGCCGCCCCCGCCGTCTCCTACGCCGCTCCCATCTCCTACAGCAGCCCATTAATCTCACACCTCTATTGAAGAACTTTATAATATGCGACGATGGGTTTTAAATTGTAAAAATAACACTTAATAGCAATTTCTTATCGATTCGGCTGTTGTAGATAATAAAAAAATAATTAAAATTTATACATCTCTTTTCATAATTCTTACAACACACCCTACCTGAACCGAGTAATGGGTATTGATATGTTTTGGACAAATCTTCAAACTTTATATATTGTATGATAAGCTCAGCTTTAGAATTGTCTGAAGATTTTATCGTGTTTGATGTAATATTCTTCAATTTGTCGATAAAATATGCCATAGATCATGACATCAAAGGATCGGACACCAGTGTCGGGACACGTTGTATAGACGCCCACAACTCCCTTGCGCCAAATTTCGTTTATCGATTTCAGAATAAAATAATCCTATGTTATTTACCGGGACTAAAAGTAGCTTCATCTCATACCATATTTCAGCAAAATCGGTTCAGCGGTTTGGGTGAAACAATTATGTCTATTCACAGACTGACATAAAGAAAGACAGACACTAGACAGACACAATTTCACATTTATAACATTAGTAATAGTAGTAGTAAGTATCGATATTGCGATGGCGCCATGCGAAAGCCTCGAGCTAAGATGAGTGTGACGTAGCGTCCATAAATATTCTTCATTCTCTCTGGTTTTCTAACTTTAAACAAGTATTGTTACAAGCTCCTATCTTTAAATAAAATTATATGCTTAAAACTGAAGAAATAGTTACTTACTTAGTGTAAAATTGTGGTTATAACTGAAGCCTAAGTGTTAAGTGTAGGAATTATACTTTACCGACTGTAAAAGTCATACATTTCACTAAAAAGGTACGTGATCACAACGTTATTTTACAAAAATTTTTAATTCCTTTACAAAGAATCAAACCAATTAAATTAAAATTGCAATAACGGAGAACGCAATCGCACAAGAAATTGGTTGAACAGCTGATTTTGACAAGTGACAATTAGCCGTCAAAGCGTTACGTCAAGAGCATAATCGCATAAGAGCATCGACGTGGGAGAGCCATGCTTGGGCACGAATGGGCCGTCTCGACCGGAGAAATACCACGTCCTCACAGATAACCGGCGTGAAACATCGCTTGCGATGTGTTTCCGAGTGAGTGAGTTTACCGGAGGCCCAATCTCCTACCCTATTCCCTTCCCTGCCCTCTCTTATTCCGTTTCCTTTCCATCCCTACCTTCCCCTATTACCCTATTCCCTCTTAAAAGGGCGGCAACGCACCTGCAGCTCTTCTGATGCTGCAAGTGTCCATGGGCGACGGAAGTAGCTTTCCATCAGGTGACCCGTTTGCTCGTTTGCCTTATTTCATAAAAAAAAAAAATTACTGAGCATAGACAATATTATTATTTTTTTACGTCAAGAGATTTAGAACAAAGAAATACGCATATATCCTTTATAAAATATTCTGTACAATGGATCCAAAAATTAAGGCTATTTACAATCTCATTCATAACACATCTCTTCGTCAAATAAATTATATACCCAATGCGAACAATAGGTTACTTGATTTAGTTATCACTAATAGTGAACTGATTGAACTAAATGCAATAATGATCTTCTTCAAATTGACTGGAAACAAATGTCACTCTCTCTTAGTTGTGATGAGTACACCCATTTTTTCTATGACACTCTATACTCATTGATTGAAAAGCACACCCCTAAGGCCAGGGCCCTTTAAAGGCAATAAGTACCCTCATTAGTTTTCTAAAGGCCTTAGAAGACTTTTAAAAGCTAAAAATAAGTATCACCAACGGTTTCAAAAAATTGGGAACCCCCGCGATTATGACACGTTTTCAATGTTAAGAAATAGAGTTAAGAATATGATAAATGAATGTTTTAAATTGTTTAACGAACAAATTGAAAATTAACTGACAACAAATATTAAAACTATTCTGCCTTGGTAAGATCAATCTTAGAATATTGCTCATCACTGTTGTCCCCAATATATCACATACACATTGATAGGATCGAGTCTATACAGCGTCGTTTTTTAAGATCACTGTGTACTAGATATGGGATCGTACGGAAGATCCCGTTATATGAGGACAGACTTAATAAATTCTCTTTAAAGAGTCTTGAAGGCCGCAGACAGATGTTTGACTTATGTAATTTACACAAAATAATTAACGGAACCGTGGACATAGAGATCTTGAATCAGATATCGGTTAAAATTCCTACTCGATCCGTACGTATACCTCAACTGTTTAACATCCCTAAGTATAAAAACAATGTAGCTAAGAATAATCCTGTTCAAAGAATGTGCTCTCTTTACAATAGTATTTGCTCAGATTTTGACATATTCCATAGTAATCTATGCTCATTCAAAAAAGACATATTAAAATATAACTTAAAATCCTAATCAATAATATAGTGACATATCTACGACAATAATAATCATTATTAAATTATTATATTATCTATTCATGTTTATAATAATTCTCTATTTGACATCTATTCAATTACTTATTATGATTTTGTTTTTGTGTGTACAAATTATAATTCTGACTTTTTGCTATATTAAATTGACATGTTTAATCTTAATATAATTTAATTTGCAATAATATCTCAATGTAATAAAATAAAATAATTATTATGTAATAAATATTAGTTATCAGAGTTTTAAGTTATACTCAGAAATTTTGTTGTTAATGTAATAATGTAGGTAGGTACTTTGCTTGAAAATTATTGTTACTTAACAATCACACAATATATAATTCATTTAAGTAATTGTTCTTCAGTTTAGTAGTTAATAATTTCATAATTTCATATTGTATTTTGTGGAGTTTTGATTATAAATGCCGTGTCACCTGCTAAGGTACGTGCATTAGAAAAATTTATAATAATTAATATGCTTATTTTAATGATATTTCGATGTATGTGCTGTTTGGTGTCCTGATTAAATAAATAAATAAATATTCGTGACGGTGAGGTAACGGTGTTTGCGCATCAAGATCAAGTTCTCTGCAACAGTTTGTTACATCACGGTGCGACGACCTAATGCAATTATTCATTTGAATGTATCGATACACGTGCGTTTGTGGTTGGTGACTTGATGTTGTAAAAAGCTCTTACGAGGGTTTATATGCGGCCGCCCGGACGCGCGGTTTGGCGGCTATGGCCGCGAGGTTACAAGCAAATGTATGTACATGACAGCGCGACTGCGCCGCTTTTTAAATAAATCGTTATATACTATTGCTTGAGATCCCGGGGTATAGCAGCCAACCCTTATTTTTAATTTTTAATACAGGCAGGAATAATTTTATTGTCTCCAAGTAGATACGCTGTACACAAGAGCTGAACGTATACTCTTCGTTACCCGATAGGACGGAAATAAATGGACTTCGATGATATAGCCATCCTATTAATATGTCATAATATGTAATTGTTTTTAGACAATCAGATGGTCTGCCATCACGACCTAACTTGGAAATATTTTTTTTTTCTTGCGTGAATTGAAACGCATTAAAGTGCTCTAAGGTTCTTAACCAGTGAACCACGGAGGCGACTCTATCTCACAGGCTACGAGTCATCTTCATAAACTTAAACAAAAAGATAAAAATAACATTATTACGTGATCATTTGAACGAAAATAATCCATATAGCTTATATTTACATTGGAGTAGAAAGGAATTTTAAATAATCGAATGGCGTTGCTAACAAAAACCATCTATTTGCGGAAAACTTTAACGATTGTTATATCTATTGTTAAATAGGCGAAACCAATAATTTGAAAGGGTATTATGAATCATAGTTTTATATATAAATACACTGAAAACTTAGCACAGTATCATTCAGCAGTAAGGAACTGTTATCGCAGCAATGTTTAAGATTCTGTGCCTGCTCGCTTGTCTGCTTGTGTGTCATGGATACGCCGTACATCCAGTGCCTTTGGTACCTACGGCCCATGTGGTACCAGCGCCGATCGTTACTCCAAACCTGAACCATGGGTACTACGGTTATGGATACGGAGGAATTATACCCAAAGTGCACCACCTTTACAAGAGATCTCCGCACTACGTGAGTCCCCTGGCGCATGTTTCGCCCGTGGTCTTTCCACCGGTGGCTGTGTCGCACCAGGCGCGAGTTGACGCCCATACCGCGCCAGCAGTGGTTGCTGCACCAATCGTTCCTGTCGTCAAGACTCTGACGCCGTATTTCAGTCCCCTGGCTTACGGCGTAGGACACTACGGTCACGGCTATGGACATTATTAAAAGTTAAACGTGCCTCTTCAATACTTACTCTGGAGTTTTTAACTAAATAAAGTGAAATAAAACGGCTGTTGTATTTTTTATTCATTTTAAAACACGCTAAAATTAACTAAGCTTTTCCATAGAGTCCTTATAAGCGAGAGGCTAATTTCGAGTTATAAGTACCAATTTTCATTATATTTTTGGAATGAACCGATTTTGTTTTGGGTTATATTATATTAATTAGGTAATTCATAATTATTATTTAGTTTCTTACTAATTATTTCATAATCAATTTTTTATCTTTATTATAACGCAACTTAGAAAATGTATACTTTAATCGGGAAATCTTTGAAGACATTACACTCATATTTTATACACATATTGTACTATATTCAGAATATATACAATATTCTAATACATGTGTGAATTTTACGATAGGAAAATTTTAATATTTCCTTATTCATTTTATTATTTATTCACTGGTACCAAGTTCTAGAAAAAAAGTATTGAACATGCTACTACAGTTTTAGAAGAAAATATAATGAAACACGTGTTGAAATTAAACAGTTCGAAGTTAAGTACAATATTACTAGTATAAATTCGAATTAAATCCAAAAGTTTTGCTGGTTCATAACAGGAATTAAATATTTGAGTATTAAGGGTCGGTTGTTTGATCACTAGTAAAAAATTACTAATAGTATCCGTAACCATTAGTTAGTTGACTGTAGTTAAACCTTGACCCGTTGTTCAAATAGAAATACGTTGTTTCAACTGATTTTTGACTTTAGTTAAAAGTAACAATCGTCAATTGTGTTGCTATTAGAAGGAACATGGGGAACCCAAAATTCTGCCGGGAGATTTTTTTTACTACTGGTAATATTGTTTATGAAACGTCGGCTGTATAGAACCTTTTGCGCTCACGCACAACCAATGTTCAAAGAACAATAGCTCTTAAAGTATTTGACATACGGACGTAATTGAAACTTAACTCAAATTCTTTGGATATAATAATCAATAAAGATGGGTTTATTGGGTCATGGGGACTCTTTCTGTAAAAAAATACAATTGTTTTTAATTTTTGCACGTGTTTTCTTTATTTTTTAAAAACTTTATGACTTATTTAAACTTTTTGCATAAAAATGCCCTTTTTTGTGTTTTTATGGTAGCCAGAATTCAATATTTATGTAATACAGCACTGTTGTTGTTGGTACCTACTTACCTATTTAGTAAATAGTATACAATGTAGACTTAATCACTTCAGCAACTATCCAAAGTACTGTTTCTTTGGACATTCTAAACCTTTCGAAAAATTCGACTTCATCTCAATCTTCTAGCAGCTAGCTGCACAATTCTAGAGCGAAATGTTTGATGATTGATGATTTCTTCATCAGAAGAACTTTCCGAGTCATCGAAATGTATAAGTACATTTAAATCCATTATTTTTTTATAAAAGCACTCTTTTTGTGCAGTAAAGTATCTCAACTTGACTAGATATTATCCGCAACAACAAACAAATCAAACTAATGGTCAATGTTAACTACCCAGTCCGAGCGTAGTCAAATTATTTAACAATTTGTCAAAAACTTTTACTACAGTTAGCTTAACTATCGATTGAAAAACAACATTTTGTAATTTTTAACCAATAGTTAGTTTAACTAACAGTTTTTAACTATTAGTAACCTTAACTAGCGATCAAACAACGGGCCCTAAGTCAAATAAATATTATGTATATTGTAGTTCGGATTTTTTTATGTTTGTATATATTACAAGGTGTAACAAAACTAAGCGATAATACTTTAGGGTGTGTATGGGCATATAGAGCTGGCTGTGAAAGTAGCAGCGTTGAAAGGGTAACTTTTTTTGCTATTGTATAAAAATTTTCATGACGCTGAGGCGCTTGCTCATGCAAATCGTAAACATTATTTTGCTCTTTCAGCGCTGCTATTTTCACAGTGAACTCTATGTAAGGGACATATTTATAATATAGACACAGACACCCTACAGTATTATCACTTAGTTTTGTTACACCTTGTATTAAATGTTTGTATCGGCAGTGCTTGCTACTCTTGTAACTAAGTTATACTTATTAAATGGTAAATACTATAATTACCATTAAAAATATCATGCAGGGTGTTAGTCCTACGCAAATGCGAATAAAATTATAGTATATATTATATTAAGGTCTATTCTCATACATTATCCATGCAAGCTAGTTAATGAAACTTAAGTAATAGGGAAGTATATAAATTAAAAACAGTTTTACATTTTATGAAACAGATTTATTTCCGCGGATTACATTTTAACTAGTGTGATCAATCGCTACAATTTGAATTAGTAGGGGTGGACGGAGAGGGCCTTGAGACCGGTGGAGGCGTAGGGCGAGTACGAGGCGTAGTAGGGCGAGTAGCCAGTGTAGCCGGAGTAAGCGGACACCAGGGGGCTGGAGTAGGCCAGGGAGCTGTAGGGAGACAAGCCGTAGCTGGGCAGGACCGCTGACGAGTAGGTCAACGGTGTCAGGGAACGCTTGGCGAGATGGTGACCGGACAGAGCCTTGGCCTGGAAGTGGGCGGCGCGGGCGGCGACTACCTCAGGGGTGTCCAGGGGCACTCCGTTGACGGGGTCGAGGACGACGGCGGGGGAGTGAGCGGGCTGGGCCAGGTACCGGTATCCAGAGGATACTACAGACGGGTAGGCCAGGCCGTAGCTGGCCCCGTAGTAGGACGGCACCAGGGCTGATCCATGCACGCTGTACTGGGACTGCGAGCTGACAGCCGGGTAGCTGCTGTAGGCCAGGGGCAGGCTGTAGGCCAGCACGCTGGGTTTAGCCGCGGCGAGGGCGAGCACGGAGAACAACACCACCAGTTTCAACATTTTGGTCTGTGTTGTTTTCTATCGATCAAATTGAATCGACTGATGCCGAAGACTGATCCTCCGAGGCTTATATACTCGGAGCTGGCCCCCGAAATAATGTCACCGAATCACCTTCGTGATTGATATTTAAATTGTGTTGCCTTTTTTCTAACATTGTTCGTCGCTCACAGCAGGAAATATCGGTGTAATGGTAGCGGTGATTAATCCTAGGGCCGACATTTTATTGGCCGCTAATAATTGTAATCTCGATTTACGCAAATAAAAACCAGTTATAAATAGACGTTACTTTGTCTATGCTCGTTACCCTGGCAGAATAATTGGCAATAAAATCTATGAAAAAGTTAATGGTACACGAAATCGCTGTATCATAAATGTTAATTGCTCCAAAATAATTAACTCGTTACACTTGTAGGTCCTACAATCTCATAAGATTTTCCCGCGCAGTCCACTTGAGCTACGTAAAGGATGTACATGCGATACCAGTAAGTATTTTTATCTTTGGAAACTCTTAGTTAAATCCATGAGCCCAGGTACATATCGCAATACTCCCCGTGAAAATGACACCTTTAGGATGTTAGCATCCTAGCGCTTATAGTTAGCGCTTAGGTAAGATGCATTCCTTATGATAAAAAAGCTAGGCCTCTACATCCGTTCTGGATGATTTATACAGTATTTTTCAGAGCGAAGTAACCACCCCTTTAAAAAACTGTAGTGCCTGGGACAAGATTTTTTAAATGACCGTATGGTTGCCCAAGCGCATACGGCATTCTCGCATCATAGTCGGCCTAGTCCAGAGGAAAGAATTAATATATTGTATATATATGAATATAATATACTGTGATTAAAAAATACTAATATTCTTTTAAGTCCTATCCTATGTTATGTAAATGTGAAAAAATCTGATTATGAATATGAAAATTAAATACTGACAGATTGTTAAGTCTCGCGACAAGCTTCTATTATCATGCAAATTGTATAATATATTGAGGTTATAACTTAATAGTTTAATTTTTTAAGGAGAAATTTATCTTTTAAGTCCTATCCTATGTTATGTAAATGTAAAAAAATCAAAATATCTAGAACTCGCCTTTCACTCTCAAGCTCTACCGGAGCTTCAAGTAAGTAGTTAAATTTTCTGTTAAATGTACCATGGGCGTATATTGTTTAGTATAGTTATGCCAGTCTTCCCCAAAGTGGGCGATAACGCCCCCTAGTGGGCGCTGAAGGTCTAAAGGGGGTGTCCCAGAAAAAAAATGGAGGCGTTGTGTAGAGGCTTCGGGGATGATTTATTTCATCTGGATACATTTTAAATTGAAGCAATGGGTAATGGGGGCACTAAAACATAATTTGTTCCCAAAGTGGGCAGTAGACAAAATAAGTTTGGGAGCCCCTGAGTTATGCCAAGTTAACGTGAGTCAGATAATGTTAGCTAACATAACAATGTTAGTAATACTCTGTTGGCAAGGTTTTACGTACCTGACAAAATAACGTATCGTAACGTAACGTAACATAGGTACCTAACGTAAGTCATCTCCTGCCACCAATTTCTCTTATAGAAATCTCTATACGAATATCGTTTGTTTTTCTCTCTAATGTGTAATTACAATACATATAGACCACGTGGACAGGTTTAGTGCTTGTTTGTACACTAGGGTGTCTTGGGCGACGAGTACTAGGTCGCACGTGCTGGGAACAATGCATGGAGACTGCGCGTGTACGCGGTGAATATGGAGCAAATCCTCTTAGAGTTGCAAATAAATCTCCACACTTCATGTAGAAGCGTGTTACTCAATACTTGTTTTTGTTATTGGATGGGGCTTGATACTATGGGCTATGGCCCAAACGACGAGATAATATAGCCGAATATAGAACCTTCGCCTTTTAAGTCGATTAAAAACAATGAAATAATTTGTACGAAAATTTGTGTTTGATTTGCGAATACGGAGCAATTAAAAATATTCAAATGCTTAGAGTAAATAATATAATAATGTACTCAATACTAATTAATACATAAAAACCTATAATGGACTCATCTCTATATAATATCTAATCTCTATATTATAATGGACTCATCTTATATATATATTTCTCGTGTCACAATGTTAGGCCCATAGACATAATATATACTGTCGTAAAGACCACCTGACAACTCGAAAATGCGTGACCATTTTTGATCTGTCAATGTGTGCGTGTGCTAGTGATGTATATTTTACTATCGATAGTATAGTATTTTGCTATCGATAGTTTAGTCCGTTCGAGTTATTTTACCTGAGTTTCTATAAGAAATAAATAATATGCAACTTTGATAGATTTGTATTTCAAATTAGGTATCATAAATTTTAATTGGCAAAAAAAGGTGACGATTGAAAAGTAGATACACATTTTCTTTTGGAATGATTTTTCAATCGTCGGATATGTTATGACATGAGGTTCTTATAGGGGTAAATAATTTACACTTAACACATTATAAAGTTACTTATTTATTACTCAGGTAAAATCTATCTGGTAAATCAGTCCTTACATTGAAAGTAAACGTTGAAAGTAAACAACACACATAGTATATTATATTTTATCCTTAAATTAAATACATATTATAAAATATCATAATATTTTATTACAATTATTTTGAACCGACTTCCAAACAGGAGGAGTCTAGACGTTCGCCTGTGGATATATTTTTATGTATGTTCAACGATTGCTCCGCCGTTTATGAACCGATTTTCAAATTTTTTCTTTTGCTGTACATTGTATTGTTCCGAGTAGGTATCATGTTCTTAAAAGTGGTGGTCTGGTGATGGAAACAATGAGAAATCGAAGTGACTCCTTGATATTCAAATGGGAACATATGGTCCCAGAAAACGTTCAAAATCTTTCGATTAATAAATTTAAAAAAGTAGTCAAAGAACGTTTTGTGCCAAAGCCAAAATGATTTCATAATTGATGGCACATCTTGGGAGTAGAATGCTGAATGACTGCTTGCAAGGCTACTTCTACATGACTTACAATTATTATGTATCTATCTATGTTTACATTGTATAATTTTTAGTTACAGCATTGTAAATTTTGTTTTAAAAGATTATTTTTTTTCTCACTTTTTTTGGTAAAAAGTGGGCGTGCGAGTTTCTTACGCCGGTTCTTCTCGTCGGCTTAGTTACCGAACCGGTGGTAGGCACCATGTATTCTGAAAATATATTATATATGAGATTTTTTCAGAAATAAAGCAATTTTGATTTTGATTTTTTAAAACACCAACTGTAAGTATAGAAAACGTTAAGGACAGCTAAAATGAGTAAAATTATTATTTTTAAACAAAAAATTAAAACCGACTTCCAAGGTAATGACAATAGTAATATTATACTTAAATGAACTAAAAAGTATTAAATAATTCTTATTCTGTACTCAGTATTAATTCTGTTCTCAATCTTCATTATTTTGCAATCGGTACCAGCTAACCTAATCGCCAGTTCTCTGACAGAATAGGTATAACAGCAACTTATATACTTAGGACTGGTACCGACTTCAAAATTATGAAGATTGAGTACAGAATAAGGATTATTTAATACTTTTTAGTTCATATAAGTATAATCTTAAATGAACTAAAAAGCATTCATTGCTTATAATTGCTTATTTTTAATAATTGCTTCAGTAACAAGTGCAACAGTATGTCAAACTTACTGGCACAAATAAAGTTGGGATAGCTCCTTTAACCAAAATAGTATTTATTCTAATTTTTCTTTAAAAATTTTCAATGAAATATTTGCCTACATATTGTTGAATTTTTCTTGGGATTCCAACCAACACGCCCAATTAATTTCAGCCATTTTCCTCTTATTAGGGGATCTTGAGGGAATCTGTAAAACAAATGATTATGATATATAAATATAAACCTTCCTCTAGTTTTAGAGTCACTCTATATTATAGTAGTTATATTATATTAGCTATATTATACTATACTATATTATATTAGTTAAAATAAGATAATATGTCCTTTTTAGTCCGGCCGCACATTTTCCGAATTTCTGATCACAAAAATTCGGACGCCCCGCCCCGCTCATACATTTTGACACGTCAGAAATTCTTTTAGTATGATGGGTCTACAACAAAATGTATGAACAGAGTGCGTTCCGCCGGGCGTCCGAATTTTTCTGATCAGAAATTTCGGATAATGTGCGGCCGGGCTTAAGGTGATAAAATATATAAAGGTAAATGATTTTTATTTTAGATTTATGTTATTGTAAAATATCGATAAGCATATCGATAAATTTGATTCAAGCACTAGCGTATATGTAAGAAATTTTGATGGAAAATTTTTCTTCAAAATTTGTGTAATATAGGAACAATAGTACCTTTAGTTACGCAAAATATGAAAGTAAAAGGGAGGATTCACAATATTTTATTTGAAATAGAGAACTAAAGACCAGAATATAGCAAAAATAAACACATCGTAGCAATTAGGACATGAAGATTAATTACGGGTGAAATGTATATTTTTCAGGATTATTCCTATGATTTACACTGCAATCACTCACAGCACAAGTTATTATTGTTATATATAATAGTATTTGTTGAAAATAACATACGATTTAAATAATAAATTGCAAATACCGAAAGGGCTTAAAAACGATTGACGACTTTTGACGACCTGTCAAATAAAAGTTGTTACAATTTTCATTAGACTGCCTCTCTCTTTTCATCTTGTTATAATTCCATAAAGGATTTTCTTCTCTCTCGCACTCTTTGTTGGTCTTTAGCATTATATTATGTCTATGGTTAGGCCACGTACTCCTCCGAAACGGCTTTACTGATTTTAACCAAATTTTATATGCATATTCAGTGGGTCTGAGAATCGGCTACTGGCACAGAATATATATTAGTTGCTACTGGGTACTTATTATATTGATAAGTGCATTTGTTGAATAAATAATAGTAAATTATTACAACTCGAGAGTCGAGACTGACGGCGACCATTGTTTATGCGACGGGATAGCGCTGGACGTTGCCATGGTGACATACTTATTAAGTCACTTCAATAAAATAATACGGGTGAAATACTTTATATGGCAAAGAAACGTTTGCCGGGACAGCTAGTATTTATATAATATTATATCTCATCACTTGAAAAATTGCTGAGGCACTAAAGCGTTTTTGTATGGGACAGCAGATTTTGTGTTTTACTAACAGCTGATATTTTGTTCTTGGTATTGAGAATTTAGTTTATTTTATACAAAATAAGATAGATACTAGATTAGTATGGACTAATATTATAAAATACTGATATTATAAATGCGAAAGTGTGTCTGTCTGTCTGTCACCTCTTCACGCCCAATCCGCTGAACCGATTTTGTCGAAATTTGTTATGGAGATACTTCGAGACTGGGAAAGCACTTAGGGTACTTTTTAATCCGGAAAAATGCACGGTTGCCGGGTGATTTTTGGCGCAACGCAGTGCGGGTGTCATCTAGTACAACATAATATCAGAATAAAGCATAACTATATTGCTCGATCGAATCATAAGACTTATAATTTGCCCATGAAAATTAACCCATCGATCGTGGAATAACGAGACACAATAGCTTATCTATTGTTATCGCGGCCGGATGCGGCTGCTTAGGGCTTCATGAATTAAGTAGCATTTTTCCTTTATAAGTTTTTATAAATGAGATCAGATGTTCCTATGTTTATTCAGTATTCATTGAAAACAAAAAAATCAAAGAAAAAATCTATTAAGGGGTCTTAACAACAATAGTAATAAATTCACTAGAGAAATTATTATCTTCGAAAAGTTATTGCATAATAATATACAATACGCTTTTTATTTAAGTCACTGAAAACCCTGGATTAAAGTTTTTTTATTATTTTACTAGGTTTACATATTTTATTGAGTATGAAATTTTTAAAATAACCCCAATTTCAGTCGAAGAGATACCTACATAGATACGCAAATTTTTATTATTGGCAAAAAGACGAGAAAATGTTACAGTGTAGATACACTCGATTTAAACTGGGTGTTCCCTGTTTAGTTAAAAACTAATGGGGTGTAAGTAAAAAGAAAATTGTTATATTTTATAATTTATTATTATTTTTAATTGTCGTTCCCGACATCTGAACTGAGGACGGAGTCCCCACCTTTCCGGTGATGCTTACAAGTAACGGACGATCGGGGCAGAGGGGTAGGTGGAGTAGAACCCGCTGTAGCCGGGGTAGCCGGAGTAGAAGGCGGGGGCCGCGGCGTACTTGATGGGAGTGGCGTAGGAGGTGATGAGGGGGGCGGGCACCACCAGGGAACGTTTCTGGATCTTGTGGGCCTCCTCGATCTCGGCCTTAGCCTCGAGGTGAGCGGCGCGGGCGGCGGCGACCTCGGGGGTCTCGCTGGGGGCCTGGGGCAGCTCGGCGGAGCTCTCGGTCTGGACGGCCTGGGCTTCAGTCTGGACGGCGGTGACGGCGGGGGCGGGGCCGGCGATGGCCACGGGAGCGATGGCGGCGGCGTTCAGGATGGTGGGGTAGTTGATGCCGTAGGTCAGAGCTGGGGCGGAGATCACGGTGCGGTACACGGGCGCGGTGGCCACGGTGCTCACGATGGCGGGCGACGACTTGATGTCGAGTCTGGACTGGTGGGACACGGCGGCGGGGGCGGCGACGGCTACGGGGGCAGCGGCGTAGGCGAGGGGAGCCTGGTAAGTGAGGGGAGTCACGTACGAGGGGGCGGCGACCACGGCGGGCTGGGCGACGACGGCGGGCTGGGCGACCACGGTACGGGCCACGGGCTGCACGAACTCAGTGGACACGACGGTTGGGGTGGACTTGACGTCCACGCGGGACTGGTGTGTCACGGCTGAGGCGCCGACGTTGTACTGCTGGGCGACCACGGCCGGGCCGTAGCCGATCACTCCGGCCGGGTAGATCGCGGACGGCTCGGCGGCGGCCAGCGCCATCACGGAAAGGAACACCACCAGCGAGTTCATCGTGGTCTGTGTTAGTTCAGGTATCGAGGGGAAACTGATGCTTTCTTTCGGGGAGCGAGCGTATATATACGCGGTGCAATATCAAAACGAAAAAGTCAAGATCAACGTGTTTCTTACTCATCGTTCGTACTATTTCAAATAATTGGGATTAAACTAGTTCTTTGCTGGTTGAAATTTAAAACACATACTCACTTTACTTGAAACTAAATGGTCGTGTAATTAATGGATACAATGTAGACATTTAATTGATTACTCCATTTTTTATTAAATGTTAAGTTTGAGGGTAAACTAGCTCTATTTAACCAAGGTAGCCAGCATTTAAATGAACATTTTGGAATTTTATTATTAGTTACTAAGGAGGTGAAATCGTGTAATATAGCAGGCCAGTAAATGTTTCTGGATGGAGGCTCTCCCCAATGTCTTCCATTCCTACACCATTCGTACACCAACCACCCTGGTTGATATCCATACTAATCCACTTCCATACTTAGGGCCTGTTTCACCACTTTCTGATAAAGTGCCGAATAGGCTATTCACAACTTTTTTGACAGATTCTCCATACTTGATCTGTCAAGTTAACTGGTGAATAGCCTATACGGCACTTATCAGGAAGTGGTAAAACAGGCCCTTAATATTATAAATGCGAAAGCGTGTCTATCTATTACCTACATCTTCACGCTCAAACCGCTGAACCGATTTTGCTGAAATTTGGTTTATAGGCACTTTGAGTAGAAAGATAGAAAATAGGATACTTTTTACTTTAGAAATATGATAAAATAAAAATTCTCGGAGTTTTGATAGTAAGCAAGTATTTAAGAAACAATAAGGCTAATAAAAACATAACCAGACTAAAATATTAGCTTTTTCCCAAGGAACATACCTATTAAGTTTTGAATTTAAAATATACAAGGAATACGAAATATCTTTTAAATAACATAATATCCATTGTTATAAAGCAAAATTAATTGGATGCTTCATCAGGGTATTCCATAAAGATTGAATGCAACAGCCAACAAATTATGGTTGTACACAAGGTACTTAAATTTTACGGTACCATACAGATGTTGAGTACAGGGAATATATCGAGCAGATTTTACGATTATTGTGAGACGACCAAATGTTAAGGTTCCTACGAGCTGGCCTTCAGAACACTTTTATTCTGCCTGTGTACTGTCGCTAAAGTATATTTGAAGAGATGTTACAACGCTGTGCATAAAACAATATGCGGGATTAGGTACTCTCATTAATCTTTCACTATTATATCTCCTTGCATTTTATAAAATTAGCGAATGCTACTGGTTATTAAAAACATTGACATATTTTAACATTTAATATTAACATAGAATAAACTTTTTTGATTTCTAATATCTTAGTCGAAATTATGGAATGCAGATTGTATTTAATATTTTGTTAAAGATTAAAACTATTTTGACAGTTACAATAAAATCATTTCGGTGATGGAGATACGAAGGATACTTGTGAATTATTTAAATTAATATTTTATAATATCGGTTTCATCAGCTCTACACATATTATATGTATCAGCTATTAGGCTACGTACAGGCGGTATGCGGAAACTCTCCCACTTATATGGAACTGGGTTTGCCCGGTGATATGTGGTTTGTAACTTTGTACTCCACAGGTATAAAATTACTAAAAAACAACCATCTAGCTGTTTTAAATTCGGAGCCAGGTACGACCTGACTCTACAAAAAGGATTTATCAACATCGGCCTACTTAGTAAAAAGTTCTGCGTGGTCATACAATATACATTATACATACTGATCCATAATCTTATATCTTTAAATGAGCAATTCTTGTCAAAATAAATCGATCTAGCTAGGAATCATTTTTATAAAATGTCATTTTATTCGAGTTTTATCGAATACCGAGCAAAGCTCGGTCAAATAGCTAGTAATATTATAAATATGCAAAAGTGTATCTGTTCATTTTATTTTATCTCAATCTCAACAAGCTTAAACCACAATAGATATAACTACCTTAAACTGCTGAACCGATTAATGAAATTAGGTTACTGATGACTGATGAGTCATGACATGAAATATGACATGAAAGATACAGCATCAGTTCATAATTTAAATTACATAAATTAATATTAAATATGATTGGGTTTCCATGGGAGTAGATGAAAAAGATAAAATCTATTACATAATTTATTTATCCAAACTCAAAATTTTAACAAACCGTTTTTAACATTCTAACCGAAGCATGGTGCTTGACTGTTGCGTTCCTGACGACTTGGCCTGGTGTTGCGGCCTGTGGCCTATGGCCGGTGACCGTTGGCCTGGCATAGCCTGTCGCTTACCATCCGTGGCCCAGGCCGGCGAGGACTGGGGCGTGGGCGACGGCAACGGGGGCGTGGGCTACAGCCACAGCTGGGGTAGCGATCTGATGAAAAAAAATTTATATATTTTCCTGAAACCTTTACTTTATCTAAGTTTAATGCAGCTTTCGATTTGGTTCAATTCCCATCAAACAGTAAAATGGTATTTTCATCGTTAGGTACTACGAGTAATAAAAACTAAGGAAAAATAACTCCGTCAAAAAACATGCTCCACAATACTTGTCAAAAAAGTGTACCTTAGGTACGGTACACATTTCAATACATTTGCAATATTTAGGTGACCTTGAGCGGTACTAGGCTGACGTTACATGACAGATCAAAAGGAACCAAATTTAAAACGGTAATAGGTGGTAATAGTATGGGAATTATGATTCCTTAGTTTTTATTATTCGTAGGTTAGGTATCTATCCTAGAAAACCTTTAGTGGGATAAGCGTGGTTTAAAGATTTCATAACTTTAACTCGTTTCTACATTTTCAATTAAACTTTAGTTATTCATTCTCTAGTTCTCACAGCGAGCAATAAGGATGGGACATTATTTGCACGAATAAAATCATAAAACTTTTAAAGGACTACCCTAACTAATAATAAAAAGATCGACGTTGTAGTTACATAATGTTTTGTTCTTGTTTGCTAATCACGTCTTTTCTGACGTATCAAATAGCTGATATCCAACATTGCATAGCTATAAAGCCTGCGTAGAGGTAATTATTGAGTACTTACATCTTTTACCAGTAAGGGGATGTGTCTATAAGTATCAACTAATGCCCATTTCAACTCACCCTGACTTGGTTGGCGTAGGAGGTGGCGACAGGTACGGCGTGGCTGACGACAGGGGCGGCTCTAACGATGGGGGCGCCCAGCACAGGGGCTCCCCAGGGGGCAGCACCTCCCCAGGGGGCAGCACCTCCCCAGGGGGCTGCGCCTCCCCAGACACCACCGACGAGCCCGGGGGCGGCGGCGGCTACAGCCAGAAGGGCGGCGAATACGACCTGAAATGGTTGATGATGACTATTAATTATTCAAGCCCATACGCTCACCGGTGAACGAGACACAATAGAATATCTATTGTTTCTCGTTTACCGGTTCACCGTTTTCCCACGATCGACGGGTTAACTACAGATTTTTGCTTCGCTTGGAATACCATAAAAAGGAGCCTTATTCTACAAAAGAATAGACAAAGTCTTCTCTGTCATAATTTCTATTCTTTCTCATTTCGGAGCTACTTCTAGTACTAGTAGTATTATAGTAGTTTAGCTATTCTAAATAAGTAGTTTCGTACGAAGATAATTTCCTTGGATAGAAGGACTTTAGTGTTAAAATAATCGGCCAAGTGCGAGTCGGACTTGCGCACGAAGGGTTCCGTACCATTATAGACCAAAATTAGGCCAAAATTGTGTTTTTTGTATGGGAGCCCTCCTCAATTTTATTTTTATATTTTATTTTAATATTATTATTAAATATTAAAGTAAACATAACTAAGGACTTTGAGAAAAATTCAAGTATTTACTTGTTGGTATTATTAATATAGAGCAAGAAAGGCCAAAAAAATCACGTTTGTTGTATGGAGCCCGCCGAGCCCCCCTTAAATATTAATTTTATTTTGTTTTTAGTATTTGTTGTTATAGCGGCAACAGATATACATAATCTATGAAAATTGCAACTCTCTCGCTATCACCGTTCTTGAGTTACAGTTTGGAGACAGACAAACGGACAGACATCGAGGTCTCAGTAATAGGGTCCCGTTTTTACCCTTTGGGTACGGAACCCTAAAAAAGACATAAAGAGTAGCGAGACTATGATAGTCAAAGCACCAAAACATTTTTTTAAAAAACATAATACAATATGTAAAAAAAAATAAGATTTAAAAAAAAAGTAACAAGCCGTGTGATATTTGTAAAATTCAAGTTTTTTAGAATCTTAGTAAATTCGCTACGAATCTCCTTAGTTTCCGAATTTCTAACAAATTTAATTTATTGATATTGCGACAATTACACTTTTTGCCGGCAAATATATTATATCTGGCAATTATTTTTAATGTAAAGTATTAATATTTAACGAGAGGGAGTGTTCTGAACAATGTTGCCAAACTAGTACTCGAAGCGATATGGCTCTGTTTCCTTTCTAGCGATATTGTCGGTTACTAGCCACGATGTAGACGCGTGTAACGTGTTCTAGAATGCTATGAAAATATAGATTTTAAAATTATAAGACACTTAGTTAAGACGCTCCTTCTACGGATATGTCGTAATTTACCGTTTTTAGAGCCATATTAACTCATAATTTGAAAGCTACAAAATGATAATAAAAAAACAGCAATAATATACAGTATAATATGAATTACGGTTATTTGAAACACACGCCAATAGATCGACAATTTCATTAACAATTTTATGTTAAAGATCAATTTTGAACAGAAGATAAGTAAAAAAATAGGAACGCGGCAAATATATGGACAAGGTCGTATGCTCAGGGGATGGCCTTAATTAAGAATTTTATATTAAAGCCTAACATATTATTATCGTTTTATATACATATTTTAGGCGTTTGTTTTTGGAATGTAATTTTCATTTTTTTTAACGTACTTATATTAATTGGAAAACAGTAGGAATACTGGAACTACCGTGAAAAGCTTCGAGAAATGATACAAAGTATTCAAAGTCCCTTTTTTTAAAACTTTAGCGATTCGATAGCACATAATATATAATATGTTTTGCAAATAATAATAATAAATTCCTCTTTTATTTAGACAATATAAAAGTAATATAATTTCGTTATTTGACTGTCGATACAAAAAGTGACTTTGATTTGTGTACTTTGTAGTGGGCGTGAAATACTAAGGTGATAGACAAACGGACATCCGCATATTTATACATAAGTACATAATAAGGATCGATATAAATAAGGATAAAAACGAGCCATGATTGCCACTACTGCATAAAGGAAACATGTTGAAGTCGTTACAATTACTGACTTATGAGGCAGTCTTCAAAAGGTTTCGGTCTCGTAATGGCATTATTAATGTGGCATGGAACACAATGATACTTGATTAAGTACAAGAAGTAATTTAATATACGAAAGAAACTTGTCGAAGAGCGGGACAATCACCACTACATTATTCCTCGTAAATGGATAATTAATTTATTTGCTACTTTAAGGCGATGCGCATATTTTATTTAAAAGTATCTGAAATAAAAATTACTGGGATAATATTTTATGGTTAAATTTTTGTTTATAATAAATACGTAGTTATTTAAATACTTATGTTATCCCTTTTATAGATGAGATACTTGTGCAGTGCAGTTGAATAGTTAATACTATTCAGCTTTCGCTGTTTTTATTTCTCATGTGACTTTTTCATTATGCGTGAAAAAACATGCAGGCGCTGTATAGTTATTTGCTGTGTAAATAATTGAATTGAATAAGAGGGAGAGAACTTATTATAATTATTTGTAATGACCAAGTATTGGGTATTGTATTATAATACATAATAATTCTTTACTGCCAAGGTCAATAAGACTCCTATCAAATTACTTAGACATCAAGGTAAATAGTATTATTAGTATTTTGTTTTCTGTTTACAAACATTTTAAAAATTAAGATGTCAAATAGTGCAAAATCAAAAAAATCATAATCAAAAATATTTTTATTCGGAGTAATTTTTTTACAAAAACTTTACCGAACGTCGATACTACGGTGCCTACCACCGGTTCGGGCATCATACTACTTTACATACTGCAAAATTCGCTAAATAGTGGAAATAATTAACATTACTTATATATTATGGGAACAACACCCTAGAGTCATTTTACCCACAACACATTAATACACAAGAACAATAATTATAATTGCCTAATATTGCATCCGGCCTTTTGAAAACCACTGTCTAATGAAATATAGTCTCAAGTCTGGCTATATTTTAGCCGGACGAGAGTTAAACCCAGTGTAAAAATATGTATGAAAAATTTTTCATATTTGACGCGGACGAAGTCGTGGGAAATAGTTAGTGAGAAATATATATCCAACAGATTATAATACCCTTTCTAAACCTGTTTATTGAGGATAGCTCCATAAAGTAACGTTAATTACTATTGATATTGTGAACATAAGGTGCAAAAATAAATATACTAAAATAATCGTAGCTCAGCTCCGATATTACTTAGAACAATTTTTTTTACTAATATATGTTTCTCTAATATAGTGCTACAAAATAGCTATGATTTTATCCCTGGCCGCTGGAAAAAAAAATGACGCCACAGGTCCATACAAAGTTACCCAATGCCCTTTCAATTTGAAATATTTCCCTAGAATTACCGGTGAACCCACTTTTTTTTGGGCTTAAAAAGTCGCAAATCGTACAAAGAAATTGATAAGCAGTTTTTTAGATGTTTATCTATGATACAAAGTTACCAATTCTGACGAATTCTCAAAAATTGAACCACTTCCGGCAAACATTACGTATGATAAATGGAAATTTTAAAATGAATTATTTCACGTAACTTGTCGGTAAGGTACCTATTGATTTTTTTGGTATTAATCGATGCAGGGTGTTATATTCTACTATATACCTATGTCGAATTTAGGTCAGAATCTTTGAATTTATAAATGTTATATACATCCTTAAATAAAACGTAACCTCATCCTAGACTACATTTATCTATTAAAGTTTTAACTGCATTAGGTGCAGATGAAGAGAAACTTTTGAGCTACCTTTTGCCACTAATTTCTTCACTATTAAAAAAATAGTGTTATAAACAAACACAAAGTAATGTAATTAATCCAAGTATCGAGTAATTAATCCGAGTAATGAGTAGTGTGGGCTTGGCCTTAATGCGATGATGGCGGAAAACATGGCCGACCTCGAGCGGCCGTTGCCCATCCCTTAATGTCAAGTTCACTCTCTGGAATTGGATCAAACACTGTACTTTCACTTGAAGATAATAACATAATATTTTTATAATAATATACTGGTTATAACAAAAAAGTGATCACTTTAGGATGTGTATGTGTCTCTTATACAGAGTTCACACTTCACTGTGAAAGAAGCAATGCTGAGTTATGAATGGATTTGCCTATTCAAAAGTAAAAAAAAACTCTACTACGGTTACGAAAACTATACTCATACACACCTTAAAATATTATCACTTTATTTTATTACACCCTGTATTAAAGTGAATACGTTAACGAGGTAAAGGAGAAAGCTTTGATTATATTATTTTGTTTGCAAAGGGTTCAGTTTTAGATTCTACAGTAACTAGATAAAGAAGAAAGATCTGAATGATTTTCACAAGGTCTGAAATTACTAGACTGATTATTATTATTGTAATAAGCTAGTGGCTATAAAAGGAAGGATATATTATCTACTAGACGTTGTCCGAAACTCTGTTGCGCCAATATTCGTTTATCGCGGGGGACTGTACATTTTTGCGTTATAAAAAGTATGTATGAATAGTATTAGTATGTATAATAAATAATACAAATATTGTACTAGCGCAAAATATTTTGTGTAAAACAAAGGATATTCATAAATAATCGGCCAAGTGGGAGTCGGGCTCGCGCGCGAAGTGTTCCGTAGGTACCGTCATAGAGCAAAAATAGGCCAAAAGTTGTGTTTTTTGTATGGGAGCTGTAATCTGTGAAAATTTCAACTTTCTAGCTATCACCGTTCTTGAGATAAAGCCAGGAGACAGACAGATGGACAGACAGACGGACAGACAGACATAGAAGTTTTAGTTATAGGGTCCCGTTTTACCTTTTCGGTACGGAACCCTAAAAACTTCTATCAGCTTTATTTTGTATTTTCATGAGTCCAGGTAAAGGTCATAGTGTACTTTTTATCCCGCAAAAATGTACGGTTCCCGCACGATAAACGAATTTTGGCACAACGGAGTTGCGGACGTCATCTAGTACCATCTAAATCAAAATTTTACGAAGTGGTGACAAAATAAAGATAAACAACAGGTCAATCACCTATCGAGCATCGAACTGTATATTTGGATTATACCAAAACAATGTTATGCAAGAGGTTATTGTCTAGGGCCCGAAGCTATATATAGGTTAAATCAGTAACCGGACATTTTAGTCAAATGAGAACCGCTGAATCTATCTTAGGGCCACACCCGATAGATCGTTTCAATCCATTGGTTTTACGTTCATTTTTTTCTGAAACTTGTTCAATCGTCATACCATAATTGCATGCCAAAAATTATATCATTATTATAATCAATAATCAGCCAAGAGCGAGTCGGACTAGCCGTTGTAGAGTAAAAATAAGCTACGGCTTATTTTAGTCCGTTTAGTAGTAAAGGTTAAAAAAGTCCCGTTTGTACCCTTTGGGTACGCCCAAAGGGTAAAAACGGGACCCTATTACTAAGACTTCGATGTCTGTCCTTCTGTCTGTCTGTCTCCAGGCTGTATCTCAAGAACGGCTATAGCTAGACATCTGAAATTGTTTACACATTGTGTATTTCTGTTGCCGCTATAACAACAAATACAAAAATCTGAATTTATAAAATTAATTTTTGAGGATACGTCATACAACAAAGCTGTTTTTTGGCTTGTTTTGCTAAATACCAATAATGGCAACAGCTAGGCACTTGAAATGTTCACAAAACATTCAATTGTAACTGCTTATACTTTTATAATTAATAATAAAATTAAAATAAAATAAATAACAAAGGGGAGCTCCCATACAAAAAACACAATTTTAGCCTATTTTTGTTCTATGATGGTACGTAACCCTTCGTGCGCGAGTCAAACTCGCAATTGGCCGATTTTTTTAATGTTCGTTGCAGTCCAAAGATGGTTTATACGGCAAGAAAAAAATACCCGAAAAATTATTTAAAATTATAGAAATTTTAAGAATATTTCACCTCCAAGAATGGTTCTGATGATGTAACTTCACCGCTTTTAACAATTATTAAAACTTCATAGATATAGATGGGACGACGTCCCTCGGGACGGCTCGTTTTAAAATGTAAATCAATCAAACAAAATGCAAATAAATTAAACTAATGCAAAATAGAGTTAAGAGGAGGCCACCGCCGTTTTTTCATACAAACGCTGTCCTCTGTTTCCTCCCTGGATAATGCCGATAGAGTTATGATTTTTTTTTCCTGAATATCTATGGCCACTATTAGCATGTTAGTAACATAATTTTATTATTAAAAAAGATAAGAACGTCCAAAAACCCAAAAAAAATGGCAAGATTTTCCTCTGTGTTTAAACACCCAGAAAACTAAACTGGCCAAAATATACAAAAAAAAAAAACATAGGAACACAGCTCAAGCCTTGCTTTAATTGTTAATGAAAAAAGTATTTAAATCGGTTAAGTTTTGGAAAATCAGCGGACAACGAATCGAAGATTTTCTGTTCTTATTTATTTATTTATTAGAACTTTTGTCGTGTTGTCTTTATCGCGCTCTGCGGTGGGAGACTTGAGATTGGTGAGACAGCAATACATTTTCAAATACCTATTTTCAATTTCTCTCGCCCCTGGTATATCCTCTTAAGATTTTCCTTGATTTTCTAACACAACGCCAAAGGCTTCAAATTACTGGAATCGTTGTTTTTCACACATCGTCCGTGTTTGTGACTTTTATTGAAAAACGAATTAAAGCCCGTCACAGACTTAAGCTATAATATATATTAATATATTTATAGCTAGACATATTTTCTATACTAAATCCACATGCCACAGAAACATATATTATAGCTGAGTGTGTGGTCACGCGAAATTAGTATAGAAAATATATATTAATATGCCGAGCTATAAATATATTAATATATATTATAGCTAAGTCTGTGACGGGCTTTAATGAAAACCTTTTCGAAATGTTTTATGTTAACTTCAATTTTCATTTCATAAAAAAAAAACATAAACACATGTTTAAATTATGATCAAATAATTCTTCTCATGAAGAAAAATCTGCAAATTTAGAGTTTGATGTGTAGTGGCCCTTGTATAGTTATCGGAAATGATTTAGATTTGGTAGGGCTTTGCACGTGATTGCTGAGTTGCTGACATCTTTCGGGGTCGATGGCCTCACGTTAACACTGCCCCGAAATACACCTTGTGATATCACGTGATAGTCACGTGATTGTAACGGAAGAATTATATTTAAAGTTATTTGTCATTGTTCCAGAAATAAAAAAGATATATTTATTTTGGTAGAAGTCACTATAGTTTCAAGAATAGTATTTAAAATAATTATGAAATATATTCTAGAGAAATATAAACTATTTTTAGGTTAGATCTAGAAAATATATATTTTGCGAATGCAAATTATAACAATGAATTTGATCCTAAATGCAAATGATGTAAAATTGATTAGAAAAACTCCTTTTCATCGCTTTTAGAACCATCCTTTTTGTTGTAATAAAAAAATTATATTTTTAATTTTAAATCATATTTTTTACTTTATTTTTAAATATAAAAAAATCTTACCAGCTTGTACATATTGGAGAGATAGGGTGGGTCTCGGTGAGGCAAGAAGGAATTAGGACTGAATGTGCCAAGTACTAGGCACTGCCAGCTTTTATAGTACTTCGACACATAGCCCGACCAAATCCGTCTAACCCTACCTCCAGTCCTAGGTCATCAGAACAGCCTAGGGCCATGTAGGTACAGTTGTGTACAATCACTAATACGAACATTAATTGAACATAACCAGGTGTTTGAGTGATACATGGACTGTTTTTAGGACACGGACTTGAGATAAGTAAATCTAATTCGTTTGAGTATGCACTGTATTCAATAATGTCCAGTATGTATAAAAACAAATAATTTGTTAAAGAAACATTTTCAACTGTAATCAGCCAGAGACACGTTTTTAAAAATATTGTGATTTTTTAATTTAAGGGTACACTATCATGACATTAATGATTAATGCAACGTGCGGCGAATATAAGCCGTTCAAAACTAAAATTTGCTACATACACTTATTTAAAATGCATTTCATGGCATCGCCACTTTACCTGCATAAAAATCAACATTTCAGCCAATCCCAGCTATTTCTGCCCTTTGAAACTAATTAGTAATTACATAATATTCATGGTAATAAACAATAATTGGTTTCAAATGAATCTGTTCGTTTTGCACTATACAGAATGATAAATTACATTTTCTTCACCATTTATCATTATGAATCGATATTATTAATGTCATGGGTCATTTAGTGGATAATATTATGCTAATTATTATGGCACTATTCTGCATTCCATATAATATAATAATTGGAATCCCGGAATCGGCTCCAACGATTTTCATGAAATTTAGTATATAGGGGGCGGGGGCGATAAATCGATCTAGCTAGGAATCATTTTTAGAAAATGTCATTTTTAGAAAGCTCGATGTAAAGTTTCATCGAAATTCGAACTCGAACTCGAAAATGTAAAGTTTCATTAAAATCCATCCAGTAGTTTTTGCGTGAAAGAGTAACAAACATCCGTACATAGTACATACATCCAAACTTTCGCCTTTATTATAATATTATAGGAAGGATTTAACGCACATAGTGCCAAATGTTAATTAATAGCACTTATTGTTTCATGTAAATAAGTTATTAGATAAATACATCATAATACTTTCTGCTAAAATGAGGCAAAATATCGCGTAATTTGCGTACAAAAGAAATTAGGGACGCTTACTACCCACAAGTCTAGAAATCTTTATCATCAAATTGGGGAGATTTTGTAAGCCAGATATGAGACAACACCGACCTTTTTTTATACACAATTAGATAAGAGAGATTCTATTTATTACGACACCTACAGATTTGTCCTGGATCGCTCCAGGAAAATGGGAAAATTAAATTTGCGAATGCGAATCGGACTCGCGCACGAAGGTTCCATACTAACTCGTATAGAGCGAAACTTGGCAAAAAATGTATTTTTTGTAGGGTAAATTAAGGCGTAGCCCCTACCCCTTAATTACCTATTTATCTATATATATATATATACATATATAAAACTCAAAGGTGACTGACTGACATGGTGATCTATCAACGTACAGCCCAAACCACTGGATGGATCGGGCTGAAATTTGGCATGCAGGTAGATGATATGACGTAGGCATCCCCTAAGAAAGGGTTTTGATCAATTCTACCTCCAAGGGGTTAAAATATGGGATGAAAATTTGTATATAATAATACTTCTTAACGCGAGCGAAGCCGCGGGCAAAAGCTCGTTGTATTTAAATTTTATTATTATATTTTAGTAAAGTATAAATACAACTAAGAATTTATGAACATTTCAGGTCTACCTGTGGCCATTACTGATACCGAGAAAAAAAATAGCAAAAAAAATTGTTTTCTTAGTACTTTCCGTACGATAGACGTGCTTCTTAAATATTTAATTATTTTGTTTTTACTTTTTAGTATAATTTGTTATTTTAGTGGCAACAGATATAGACCACAGATATAACAGCCAGGAGACAGATAGGCGGACAGACATCGAAATCTCAGTAATAGGGTCGCATTTTTACCCTTTGGGTACGGAACCCTAAAAATGTCTCCCATGGCAGATGAAAAAACATTTTGCCCTATTTCATGTTGCAGCTTACTTAATATCTGTTTTTATTTTGTGTTTTCGTCATATTTCTATTTAAATATAGATTGTAAGGTTTTGTGTATAAATTCAATTCAATTAAAAGTTAGTACTATGAATTGACGGCGCATGGTAAAACTTGTATCTAAAGTTTATATTGCGCCGTATATCATTGATTTTGTAGCTTTTTCATTGATAGATAAATTATTTTAAAAAATCCTTTTCTTTGCCCAACTTTGCGACAATGACGCCGGGTTAACTTCTACCTAAAATAATTAGGTTAGGTTAGGTTAGGTTAGGTCATATTGACCCGAGGCGTGTTTACTTCGTCATATTTTATCCTTGCATAGCTAGAGATACAACCCCCTTACACCCGCCTTGCTGTTACGGCTAGAGCTACGCCTCGTGTGAAGCACGATACACGCGTACCGAGTAAAAACGGGTCAATATGACCCGACGTCATAGTTGGTGTAGTATTTTCGTGACTAACTCGTATTAGTATTAAAATATTGTTTTGCCTTATTTTTAACGTTTTGAAGAAGAATGTCATTAACCAACAGTCCAGAAAGGATTTAAGTGTTACGAGTATTAGAAGAGCTAGAATTTGACAATGATGAGTTTCAGGCTGCTTTGGGCATTGAACTTGAGGAACACGTATCTAGGTAAAAGTGAAAAAAATCCTGAAACTTACAAATGATATGAAGTCTGTTCATCTAAAAAAGATAAAAATACACTTCACATATGCACAGCATGTCCAATTTTTATATACCATGGCATGATTACATATTGTGATAACTGTAGTAGTTCTATAATTCTAAATGAGGAAGTAGAAGACTGATTCCTTTTTATTTTCATGTAAGTAAGTTATTACAACCTCTCTTTAATTTCATCAATAAATTTTTCCCTTCATAGGTAAGAAAAATTTTGCGAAAATATAAAATTAACGTACAGGTTAAGTTTTCAAGGTTGATTTTGCATCTGCCGTAAAGAAAGCTAATAAGAAAAATATTTATAATATAACACAGAGCTTTTTTTTTTATTTTATGCATAATTAAAGTCCTCTTTTTAAATAAATAATAAACAAATTGTAGTGGCTTACTTAGTTTCATTAAAAAATCATCAACAAAGTTCGGGTCAAAATGACCCGACGTCATAGTCCATGTAATTATTTTCACGTCATTGACGCCGGGTTAAGATGCAGGTGTTTGTTTCCTCCATCCGGGTGTCCCTTGACACTTCTCAAGTTTTTTATCTACTTTTTATATTGATACTAGAAATAATTTATGTGGCAAAACAACATTTGCCGGGTCAGCTAGTAAAGACATATTTTAAAGTCTTCTGTTTATGTCTCTCATGTGTCTTTCCAATCCACGTGACAAAGACAAGCAGACTTTGTATAGAAATTCGCTATAAAATATTTTTATCAGTTAGGGTATAACTTTACCTCTCGACAGTACACATTTAATGCAAGTTGCTTATTGAACTATTTTTAATTATTTATGTCCATATTTTAGCCCCGCTGGCTTTCGGTATACAACTTTGTAACACTCGTTCTGTCCACAAAAACGATATACGACGACGTAAAGTTATTAGCAATTTTATGGATATAATTTATACATATTCTGTCGATTATTTATTTTGTAAAATTGTATTAAACGGTAGGCAGTTACATTTTGTGTGGATGCTTGTCAAACCAATATCTTTATCTATACTACACTCGGGCTAACTTGTCGCTAGCGGTCATTGACTCCCTGTCAAAACTTGTAATTTTCCATATAAACCGCGATTGACAATGAAGTGTCAGATATTGTAAATCGTGGTTTTATATGGAAATTGACAAGTTTTTGACAGGGAGTCAATGACCGCTAGCGGCAAGTTAGCCCGAGGGGAGTATAGTTACACATTAAAACGAGAAACTATTTTGGAAATGACAGACAAATATTATCTGAGTAAAAAAAAGGTTACTACTTCACTCGGATTCTGAGACTTTTTGACACGAGTTTATCTATTTAACAACACTTTTGGTTAACGCCAACAAATAGATAAAATTTTGACACCAAATTTGAAAAACCATAAAAGAAGTTTTTTGTGCCATCCTCGAAGATGGCGGACCTATTTCATTTGTTTGCTTAATGTCAATTTAATTTTGGTCGAAATCTGTTGACTGGGTTTGACATACTTAACGCTACTAAATTACGTAGGTCTACCATCTGCCTATGATTTTTTAAAATGAAATAAGGGACAAACGAGCAAACGGGTCACCTGATGGCAAGCAACTTCCGTTGCCCATGGACACTCGCAGCATCAGAAGAGCTGCAGGTGCGTTGCCGTCCTTTTAAGAGGGAATAGGGTAATAGGGGAGGGTAGGGATGGGAAGGGAAGGGAATAGGGGAGGGTAGGGAAGGGAATAGGGTAGGGGATTGGGCCTCTGGTAAACTCACTCACTCGGCGAAACACAGCGCAAGCGCTGTTTCACGCTGGTTTTCTGTGAGAACGTGGTATTTCTCCGGTCGAGCAGGCCCATTCGTGCCGAAGCATGGCAAATCAACTTCTCTGATAGTATTTATTATATATTATTTTCTAGTTTCTGGACCCTTCGATAGCTATGTCTATTACACTGCATATTGCATTGATATTGCATATTTACGGTGTCTATGTGGATAATAAGTAATCTGAAATTAAATTCAATTATATATACACGCGCCATTACGTATGCGTGCAATAATAAATAGAGTTTTCGTATAAGGGACAGCTTAATTAATAGTTTCTTGCTCGTACATAATAATAATATGGACAAAAGGACGGATACATTTTTACAGTACCTTAGACTAGGAGTTTTTAAATTGTAGCCTTTTCAGTTACATCTTTTTAAGCACATGAGGAAAGTTATTTTTTAAACTCTTTTACTATTTTATTTTACTTGCAAACTCGTGCGAGTATAATAATTAATGCCACGTGTAGGTAAGAGATACACACTACTGTCTTTTTAGTTGCATCTCCAATCTCCATTCTCCAAGCTATGAAAAGTAGAAAAAAATTATAAAGACAATTTCAAAGCGGACGAATCCGTGTAAAACTAGGTGTTTTATAAGTCATATGAGCATGTTCCAGTTTAGATCAGGGTATTTCAATGACACCAGGCCCTTCAGCCAATCCGTTTTCTTTATTGCTTCTTTATAAAATCGCCGTTTAAAATGTATGGAATTGACATAACACGAGTCGAACATCAACTTCCTATTATCGAACGCTTATGTCAATTCCATACATTTTGATCGGTGATTCTATAAAGAAGCAATAAGGAGCGTCTTGGCTAAAGGCTCAGCTGAGTTGTTATCACGTGTGTGATACCGTCAAACAGCTCAAATATCTGGGTCGCCGCTCCGACAATATTTAATAACTTGTGTACGACCTTCCATTGCTATGTGATTTATATTGTCTAAAGAATTCCTATTGGTATTGAAGGTTTCAGAGTTCAATTTTGTAAGATTCGTATTTTTACCCCTGTGCTTATGAATAATATATTATAGTACGTTATATAAGTTTGTATTATAATATTTTGTCATAATCTGTCAAAAGACTTTTAAAACGTTTGATTTCTGATAATTTGAAAAGCTTATTAATGAGTACTATATTAATGTTAAATCCAAGGGGTTAAAATCAAGCACAATAAACAGTGTTAGTACAATAGAAAAAAAAACAGTCAATTTTATAAAATTTAATTCTAGGTTCGTTTATAACACAGCTTCGAGCAAGTCACTAAGTAATAATCACCAAATCTTAAAAGTAGTATGGGGCGGGGGCGGCGACGTACGGTGCTGAGGCTACGTAGGGGGCAGGAGCGGCAACATAGGGGGCGGCAGCGAAGGCTTGAGTGACCACGGGGGCGGCCACAGCGTGGTTGACAGCGTGCGCGGAGTAGGAGCTGGCGTAGGGTGCGACGGCATACGAGGGGGCCGCTACCAGCGCAGCCGGGGCGGCCGCCAGCGGCAACACCCCAGCGCTGGCGGTAGCCACGGCGATGGCGAGGATCTGAAAATCAAGTTTAAAATTAGAATATTTCGGAACAATCTAATTCACAGACAGTTTCAATGTATAGTCGTTATCTGAAAACAAGTTTAACTTAGGAACATTCTGTAACATTCTATTGCACAGACTGATTCTTCTCCTTAGTCGTACCCTCATGGCTGAGGGACGTGACCACCAATATTTGCTTTCCGGGATAGGGTCCACATGTCTCTGTTTTTGGCCTGATGCAGTGCCTCCTGGAACGTGCAGTCTTTCGTCAACGTCTGCGGCCTTGACAATCGCGTCTGTCCGACAGACGCACAGACTGATTACAGGACCCGTATTATGTCGTTTCTTGGAATGTAAATATAGGCATTCTTGGCATTATTAAAATGAGATCGACAAGGACCTTTTAGCACGCGGTAATTTTTGGAACGAATATCTTGTAGTGACACTTTATAGACAGTGGTTGCATAATTTGAGACACTCACAAGTCACACCCCCTTTACAAAGCCATCTAAGTGGTAAAAGATCCTTGTAGGATCCATTGAGCTCGAATCAAAAACTTTTTTTTTTAAACTTATTGAAGATACTTACAAAGAATTTGGCGATCATTTTGCTTGGCTTAGTGACTGCTGTTCAGGATGGACAATCCTACTGTGCCATCGTATAGATAGTATCACAATATATACTTTGCAAGAACGGCGTGAAGCAACGGTACGTTGTAGGAATACTTAGGACGTTGTTGGCAACACAGTTTTTGACCCGCGCACGGTCGACGCATTCTAATTTGGACTCTGTGCACATCAATTTCACTGTTGGTTATATAATAGTTAAGTGACATCCTGTCGGTTTAAATTTCATGAACATACAGGCAATCAATATAATATTATCTATTATCCAGCTGTTAAAGATAGTAATCATATCTGCACCCGTAGCACGGCTACAGTAGAAATACGAAAGTATAGACAAACAGCGAAGATAAACTGAAGGTGCCGTTCCGATCTTTACCCACGATCGACAAAAATTCAATTAAAATGCCACTTTATGACATAGACTATAGTCTACGTCATAAAGTAGGATTTTAATTGAATTTTTAGGACTACAGTCTATCTCTCTCTATGTCGTAAAGTGGCATTATAATAATATTTGATTGGGTGCTGTTATGAACTTTTTAGATAAACATTGTAAAGACAATAGACATATTGCATGTTGATGTCAAAGATTTTACTAAAACGAATTGTAATGTTAACAAGAAAATTTTGCTTTCGGCTCTACTTAGAATAAGAGTAGAATAAAATAGAATAGAAAAAACATTATTAGACCCAATATTCCAGAACAAAATGATGTCTAATATTAATAGAAAAGTATAAGTATTAACCTAACACGTGCTAATTACAATATTAAGGTTTACCTTAGCATTCAATTTGAACTAGATTTACGCGATTGAAATTTCAAAAGGCATAAAAATTTCACCGTTCAAAAAGTTTCTCAATTGAGAATCGAATTCGATCCAATTCTGATGCGAGGCCCCGCGAATCCCAATTGACTGACCGCAATTCGTCATTTGTTCATTTCCGTACGTATTTTGAATCACAATAAACAAGGTATAAAAAGCTAAACACTTTCTTAATAGCCACACAACACCTCGTCTTCTCATTAAGGAAGGTCTTCCCTACCAATCAAGCAAAATGGTTTCCTTCAAATCTGTGAGTTCTTACTTTTATAGAAAAGTCAGCTTAAATAATCAAACAACCTAAACTATTTATTTATACAATATTTTTTTCTAGATCGTGCTTATCGCAGCAGCTTTCACCATTGGTGTCGAATGTAGCGGGGTAGCAGCCCCGTTGGTAGCCCAAGCTCAAATTGGCTACGCTCATGCTGTGCCACAGAACATTCCACCGTACGCTTCACAAGTCAACCTATACAGCAGGGCTGCTCAGTTCTTGGCTGCTCCAGCGGTCGCTGCTCCTTTGGCTGCACCTGTAGCTGCCCCAGTCGCTGCACCCCTGGCTGCGCCTATAGCTGGACCAGTACCAGCGCCTTTGGCCGCGCCTCTACCCGTAGCTGGTCCCATCGCAGCGAGATACGCCGCCCCCTTCGCATCACCATACTTCGCAGGACCTGCTCCTTACGCCGCAAATTTCGGATACCCCGCTCCGTTCGCCCCTGCTGCATACGCGGCGCCCTACCCCTATGCCGCTAGTGCGCCCCTAGTGCGCTCACCTTTCGGTGTCGCCCCTGCGTTCGTACGGTAGATTTTAAGTAAAACTGTAGTTGACCTTCCTACGTAAAAGACTTATATGTTGTTATAGTTTGCCATTAACATAATAAAATTTTATAAATAACACTGTTTATTATTGTATGTTTAAAATTATCATTGGTGATTAAAAAATAAAAATGTTTCGAGAACAAGATGCGAAACTTGTTCTCGAAAAATAAAAATTAGTAAATTTTAAAAAGTCTCGGTGGGAATGTTACATTTTTCCCTTAAAAATGACAAATTACAAATCCCATTTTATTCTGGCTCGAGTATATTCAATGCACAAATAAACAAAATATAATAAATATCTCTTTATTAACGAGAAAACGAGAGGAGGATTATAGGCTTAATGGGTGTATAATAATATTATTATGTACATTGGACACTTCCTAAAAACTGTGATCTAAATTATTGTGACACTAAGAGATAAGGTTATTAATTTAATCAAAATCTTTTATCTTCAAGATTAATCTTAACCTTACCTTAAGCCTTAGTTAAGATTAATTAAGGTTGTAATCTTAATTAATCTTAACTAAGGCTTAATATTCATACATGGATAAATATCAGAATTAGGGACTATTTACTATATTAGAATTAATAAAAAAAATACACTCCCCAAGCCCAAGCTTGATGGCCAGCCACAAAAATTCATAATAATATAAGAATTTTGACATTCAATAAGAGGTTTTGAGTCTTTGCCTCTGTAATAAAATTAGGCTATAGATATATCAAAATATAAATTAGTTACATAAAAATAACTAATCAGATCAATAAGTAATTACTAATTTGTAGGCAAAACTGCTATTGCTAGAAATATAATGTTATGTTTTATCTCATTAAGAAAATGTGATGTTTCTATTGCAAACACATAATTAATAAAATTATTGTTATGTTGTCTAACTGCCGCACTCAGAGTGGACCATTAATTACTTTTAAATGTAATTAATTCAAAATTTTGACATAAGCCCCATACATTATCTGTCAAACTCGTCATTAAATAATTGAAGGTTAAACATAATCAAATGTCTCTGAGTACGGCGGTAACTCTTTAAACTCTAAAGGATGTTATATTTTTATCGTTATACATTGTTTTGATAAATTATTTTTAGATTAATGTTATGTAAATTATGTTACTTTGATACTTACATTGAAAAGCGTAGGATTCAGCCCACTTATATTAATCAAAATATGGAGGATCTAGCAAATTATATTTTCATTACGTCATTTGTTTCAATGCGGCTATAAAATCCACACACAAACCTAAATCACTTGGGTTAAAACAAAAAACGTGAGATAATCTTTGATTTTTTTTTTATTACAAAGGACTAGTATAAAAATTAACAATAACAATACTAACACACATAACAAATATTTACATCTTCACTTTGATTACATCTATAAATTAGACTAAAATTATTTCCACGCTGGTGCTGGAAACGCCGGGGCAGGGAAAGGGTAGGGTGCCGCTCTAGCCACGGGGATAGGAGCTGGTGGCAAGACTTGAGTGTGCGCGGAGAAGACAGGTCTGATGATTGGTGAGAAGGGAGCATGAAGGGCTGTTCTGGCAAAAACTGGTGCTGCGGGTAACGCCGGGATTGATGGAACTATTCTGGGAAGAGCTGGGATAGACGGTATGAACCTGGGTAAGGCTGGTACTGGAGCGGCAAACACAGGTGCGCGTGCTACTACCCCACCAGGCCAAACGGGAGCTGGCGCTGGCAAAAGAGGTGCGGGAGCTGGCAGAAATGGTGCTGGAGCAGGTAAAAATGGCGCAGGAGCTGGCGGGAACGGCCCAGGAGCTGGCAGGAACGGTGCAGGAGGTGGCAGGAACGGAGCAGGAGCTGGCAGTAATGGCGCAGGAGCTGGCAGCAACGGCGCAGGGGCTGGTAATAATGGCGGTGCTACTGCATGTATTGATCTGATGCCATTAGGAATGTTGTAGAACGGAGCATATCTGACTATAGGCACCGAACGCACGGCTGGCACTAAGTGTCCTATGCCGCTGGCTCTGCACGTTGCTATGAGGGCGAATGTGGAAATAATCTGTAACAAAACAATAAATAAAGTTAATATCAATTTCAAGTGAATTTCAAATGAATATTCTGAAAGGCTAGATTGTGAAAACTGTAGTTAAAAAAAATGGGATTTTTTAATTAAGTCTACTTACTAATCTAAGTGAAGACATGGCTTGAGGAAGGACGGCTTGTTAAGTCGAAAGGGTGCGCGGTAGTATATTAATGTATGGATCACGATGCGTTATATACCGCACTGTTGCAAGCATTACGTCTATATTGGTCACAATTTCACTTTCCTTCGGCAGGACATGCGGTTGGACACCAAATGGTACCCGACTACTAAATGCGCCACACTTGACCATCGAAGGTAGCTTATGTAACAGTTAAGTGTGTTTATAGGTGATTATGACGCCATTAGTCAACCAATAAGCAGTATTGTTTAGTGATGGCTCCTGCACCGGAGTTGCCGCACGAAGCATGTTAGGCAAAACTACGATTATTTAAGTGTGTTTGTTCTAAATTAGCCGAAAACTAAACATTACATTTTGAATAAAAATCAGGATTTCTGAAACTAACTTAAAGATCTCAATGAAAAATATCAGGTACAAGAAGATTTTAAGTCAAAAAATAAGTTTTTGTTGAGGCACTATCAGAAATATTTGAATTTTGATTTGTAGGCAGACGGCGGGACGATGTTATTTGGTTATCAAGCTTTTTTTTTTCTTTTTTTTCGCAGTGAAATGCTGTGTCGCATTCGACGCAGATTTCAATTTCTCTGATCATACAAAATGTACAAATCGTCGTTGAAGTTCGCAACTTTTCAGGAGAGAAAAAAGGAATTGAATTTTGTATAGATATCATACCTACTATAATATGGATTTACTATTAACTATTTTATGAGTTTTTGGTGGCCGATATGATGTGTTCCTGATTGGTAAAAAGATGCGTCTTCCGATTTTCTAGCGAATTGCATCAAATGTTCAGATAGGCAAAAAGTGACTTACGTGATGTTAGAACTTCAATGACGAAATGCAAAATAAAATTGATTCATTTAAAGCTGATCGCATATTATTTTGTCAGCACCGTACGCGTCAAATGCACCGCATAGTACACGAAATGCGGCGAATGCGGTGCGGACGAAAGTGCGAGATTTCATATCATTTTATACAACGAATTCTTAAATGTGCGGTCACCTTTTTGTAGATGGGTCGTTTTGGTGCGTAAAACAATACGAATTGAGTTACATAAATCACGCAGATGCCACCTTTAAAATATCGAGATGTTCCGAATGATGGTGCAGACGGAATACATAATGAGGGAGTACGAATGTAGGTTAAAGCTTAAGATTCCAGCCGTATTGTCTTTTGCGAATAAGGGTTTATATTTTTCTGTTTGTACAGGGTAGACCCGACTTACCCAAAAAGTGTGTTCTGATTACGAAATTTTAAGGTGGTAAGTATGTCTCGGTGTTGTGGATTACTATCAAGCTAATTTTTTTGTGAGTAGCTTCATTTTGATAAGACGAACAACATTTTTATCTCCGAAAAATCTCGAAAGTAGTAAGTAGCTAATAGATTCATAGAAAATATTTTATACCTTGAATTGATGGTCCTAAAATATGGACTGTTTTATTTGTAGGACAATGTTACTCTTAAATTATATGACTATAAGGATATACGGATTCGACCAAACTGGAGTAAAATTTTACTCGAGTATAACTGTCTCCTAATCTAAGAGTAAGTGGTTTTGCGTTTTTCGAACTTCTAATCCAAGAATGAGGTAATTACACGAGAGTAAATATTTACACGGACTATTTTGGTGGAGTAAATATGAAACTGAGAATAGTTGCACAACAGGGTTCAACTGTCACGGTCGGTGTCATCATATTGTACCTTATTTCTGCAAATAAATGATTTCTGATTCTGATTCTGATTGTGAACTATAATTGACATTTTATTTCATACTCTTTGAGTAACTTGGTAAAATGCAAACGATAATACCCTAGAGTAAATTAAAGGAGTAAAATTATTCTCATGATAGTTATACTCGTGTAACTTCAAGTTTGGTCGAATCGGGCCTTAATCTATCAATATACAAAAAATCAGCTCGTTAGGGTTCCGTTATAGGGTTCTGTAATCAACAAAACTTGGCTGACTACAGAACCCTGAAACGGAACCCTAACAAGCAGATTTTTTGTATATTGATAGATGTCATATAATTAACTATATGACATCTATCAATATACAAATTAAATTACAATTTAAGAGTAACATTGTCCTACAAATAAAACAATCCATATTTTAGGACCATCGAGTCAAAGTATGAAATTCTTTCTATTTCTGTTAGCTACCACTTTCAAGATTTTTCACAAATAAAAATGTTGTTCGTCTCTCTCGATCAAAATGATGCTACTCACAAAAAATTAGCTTGATAGTAATCAAAAAAATTTTGTTCTAGAGCTCGCGTACTTACTATAAGTAAAGTTGTAACTTAGGAATTTTATTACATTGCATTGCAATCTACGGATTCCAGCAAAACATTCCTCTTACCGACCTTAATATTAGATATTTGAGCTTAACTTGTTGTTATAAATCTGTATTGTTCTTGTTTCACTGGTTTGTCACCTAAACCAGAACAGTAGCGTACTCAAATATATACTATCTAGATATAACAGTTTAATAATACTAACATATTAATATCACAAAGCAAGTCCCAGCTACTAGATTAGTATATCTATTATTAGAAGCTATAAAGTTAACCAATTTATGGTATATTGACAATCGTAACTATTAAATAAGGTAATAATTATTATAGCTTGCGAATGACTATAAAATTATTTGTAGATACATTAAGTTATGTATATTTTTTTACAACCAATATGGACACTATTATATTACTCAGTAATACTTAAATACTTATTTTTATTTAATGTTTATTTTTAAATAAACAAAAAGGATTTAATTAAATATACAAATAAGCATAATATGTATAAAATTTATTGGAACATCAGTCAATTTGTATAATTAGTTTAATATGCTACAAGTGGTGCGGACGCGTAGTACGGCGAGTAGGGGGCGTAGTAGGGCGCGGGGGCGACCAACCTGGCGGCAGCGACAGGAGCAGCGAGAGGGGCAGCGACAGTGTAAGGGGCCGCGACGAGAGGAGCGGGGGCCACAAGGGGTGCAGACGCGACGAGGCCGTTGTAGTTCCTTGCCACGTATTGTGAGCTTGAAGCGGTGACGAATGGGGCCGGTGCAACCACTGGTGCTGCCGCAACCAGAGGCGCAGCAACCACGCTCGGCGCGGGCTTGGCTACAGCCACAGCGATGGTAGCGAGGAATACGATCTGAAAATAAATTGTTATTTTAAAATGAGCTAAAAGACGAGTATTTACAGTTTTATACCAATAGTTCGACATCTGAAACTTCAAGTTAATTTTCATGTACTGTCTAAAACATAATACTCGTAGCACTTAAAGGCAGCAATATTTTCAAATTGAATCAAATGATGGAAACAAGCAAAAGCTTTGTTAATGCTACTCGAATTTTAAACATCTTACTACAAAGGAAGGTTTCTAACTGTTCAAACTACCATACGTGGTATGTAAATAAATAATCAAGCTTTTAGAACAAGCTTCGACTTTCGCTTACCTTTCCGAACATTGTTGTTGTGTTTATCGGTGGATGCGATATGTGATCGTTGTCAACGTATGTACCTTTTATACGAAACTGGAGGATTCACCTTGCTGGTTTCGTCACAACCGTTGCGTTGCCTTGTTAGAATCTGCGCACGCGCATTACGTGCTTCACGTCAGTAATTGCAGTGGCAACTTGTTTGAATGTCAGGTTCAGTTACATCACAAATTGAATAATTGCCATATTGTGTAGAGAACTAAATTAGGTTAGGTTGGATGACGTCTGATTTCATTTCATTTGCGGGCTTTATAATGTAGTGTTCCACACTCTCCATCCCATTTCAAACTCGTAACGTCGCGTTGCCGTGGTTAAGGTACCTACGGATGATAACTTATTGTTATATAATTTAAGTAAGGTTATTGCAAATCTTTACTATTTGTAAAGACTAAACGAGAAAGGATGCAATTTTCGTTATATCAAAACTGAATTGGCAACAACTTTCAGCTTTCGCGTTATATCAACTATTATCTATTCTGTGGTTATATCCTTGAGTTTCAGATTTTGTCTACTATGCCCTTAAAAGTTTTTCCAGTTCTTACCCCTTGAGTATATGTAACCCTAAAAACGCTCTCTTAGTTTTACAACTTTGTTGTTATAAAATATGCAATAATTATATTTCCTCGAGGCCAATAATAACGTGATAATCGTAAATATTAGGATACTGTCTTATTTTATACATTAAGGTCCTGTCTTTTTCCTATTAAAAGAACATCAGTCCGTGGGACGTAGATCAGTCAAATCCTGCATTCATCTGATGATCGATGGACTTCACACTATACGTAAACACAAGGGACCAGATTATATCATTTTCAACATGAGTTCACCGACCTCAGCCATTAGACGTTTCTTGAAATATTGCCTTTTGTCGAGAAGGGTCTCGACTGCTGTTTTGTGGAATTGCCTGCTCCGATTGTGGCATCCATTTTCCCGCAATTTGGAATGTTTCGTCACTAGAATTCAAGGGTTGCGGTAGCGATTAACTTCATTGTGATTAATTTCGTATTTTCATTAAATGTGACGAAGGTTTTGAGAGCTGAAATTGTCTTCTAAACATGTAAATAATATGTACCTTTCATCTCTATACCTTTAAAATAAGTAAATTAATTGAAGACGTAAGTGGATGAACCAGATAACTAACATTTTATAAGATAAGGACAATTAGTAATTTTTTCCCCTATAATTTCAACAAACCTTGTAATCAACCTACTTCAACATCTGCCTAATATATCTGGGTATACATAAAATACTTACATTTTTTTTTTCAAATAAAGGTTTTTATAAACCATTTTTCGGTTCCTATAATAATTAGATCAAACTTTTCTTACAGTTTACTTACAGCAGAAAAATATTTAATTTAATAGTTTGTGCATACACCAATCATTTTTATTACAGGCATTAACATTTTTTTTTAATGAAATAAGGGGGCAAACGAGCAAACGGGTCACCTGATGGAAAGCAACTTCCGTCGCCCATGGACACTCGCAGCATCAGAAGAGCTGCAGGTGCGTTGCCGGCCTTTTAGAGGGAAAAGGGTAATAGGGGAGGGTAGGGATGGGAAGGGAAGGGAATAGGGGATTGGGCCTCCGTTAAACTCACTCACTCGGCGAAACACAGCGCAACACAGAAAACCAGCGTGAAACAGCACTGTTTCACGCTGGTTTTCTGTGAGAACGTGGTATTTCTCCGGTTGAGCCGGCCCATTCGTGCCGAAGCATGGCTCTCCAAGTATATACATAATTAACATAATATCTAAGTTCATCCATATTAAATATCTTCTGCCTTCGTGTTACAATACCTAAAACACAAAGGGCTTCATCTTTCTTTGTTGAGGTTAAAAAATTATAAAAATGTTTGTATTCTAAAAAACACAGGCTAAGAACGCGTCAGAGCGCCTTTCAAGATAAGATCTCTATTTAGGGGGTGTCGAGCTTAGATGTAGGGTACCAGTTAAGAGTCGTGTTCATCACAGTTGAATGCTTTATAATATAAAGGTAGACGTTATCACAATGCTGTTGTCGTTATTTTTTTATCTATATAGTACGAGATTCATTTTAATTTTCTATCAAAATTTAAAAAAATCGGTGAGCAATTAATTAACAGTTCCTGTTTACACCCGGCAACCCTAACGTTGCGGCTGACTAAAAGCTGGCAACCAATATCACATCATTTTCTTTCAAATGATGTAAAAATTAAAAAAAATTGTTGCAAGTAATGTAAATATTTTAAGTACTTACATTAAAACTAATAACCTGTAATTAGTACAGGTGTAAACTTACTTGCGGCAAATTTTTGTAAGGCAATCCAACCTTAATCTACTCCATACATTCTTAAGATTACTTTAAAATATATTTCTCTAAAAATCTAATAAAAAATATGAGCCCAGATAGAAAACAAAGACTTCGGTTTTATGCAAATGTGATTCCTGGCAGATGCTAGAGGCTTCTTTTTATCTACATAGTGGATAGGCTTAGAAATTTATCATTTCCATTATTGTAGATAATTTTTCTTCCTTAATCCTTATTATTAAAAAAATATAAAAATACAATATCGACGGGTGAAAGCGAAAGTGGCGTATCTCGAAAAACCCAACTTTACAGTAAAGCCAAAAAACTTTTTTAAAAATTCATAACTTCTATATTTATCAACATAGAACGTTAAAAATTGGAACGTATTTATATTAATCTGAGGCCTATACGATGAGTTTCTTGAAATTGTTCTAAAGTTGATATTTCATTGATTTTTAACAAGTTACGACAAAATATTTTTCTATTTTATGCAGCAGAAATGTTGTATCTTTGAGAGGAAATGTAAAGACAACTTAAAAAAGCAATTTTTTTTGAGCGACGGATCTGTCGTATCTCAAATATGACATGCTCCTACAAATTTCATTTCGCCGTATCTTGTTTACTTAATTAAATTGCATTACAACTTTTGGTTTAAGTGCAAAATCGGCGACAGACGTTGTTATAATGGAATGTTGTATCTTAAAGTGCATGAATCGTTGGTTTTAAAAGAATGTCATTATAACATATTATAAGAAATAATACGATTATTTACTTTTATTTGTTTATAATATAAGAAAATAAACAGGGAATTTTACATGTGTGCAGCAGAAAATTACGTGAAAAACGCACGGTGGAAGACTGCCACTCATTAAGGTGATGAGTGGCAGTGAAGAATGATGGCGAAAAGTTGCAGGAGCACTACCTGTGATATAGCCGATAGAGGAATCAGAGTGCAGCTACATCTCGGCGTAATTCCAAGGGGTCAAGCCTGTTTGAAATACTATGGCAGTCAACAATTCAAGCGGCTCTTCGTTGGATACGATCCAAAGGGAGTAGTTGGTATTTGGCGCCCCTGTCCAGTTGTAGAGTTGTAGACGTTAGCCCGGACTGGAATACTGTCTCGCTCTGTTAAAAACACCAAGCTTTTTCGAGGCTAGCTTGGCTTCACCCTCTAGATGACCCCGGAACTGGACTTCGCTCGATATGTTTACGCCAAGTATTTCAATGCTGGGGGAGATTGTTAAGGAGGTACCTTGAAAACAAGGAGATATATGACTATTGGTGACTTTTTAGTGGTGAACGCGTAAACTTGTATCTTGGCGGGGTTGAATTGGAATAAGTAACGTCGATCCTATGCAGAGACTTTCTCCTGTGAATTCTCTATTTCAGACACAAGTTCGTTTCGACTCTCAATGACATTTAGAAAAATAAAGGGGGAGCTGGTATATAGGGCATCAATTGTACTATCATTTGCATAGCAATAAATGCCGTTGGTCTGTAACATGTCATTGATCTGCTAAGAAAAATGTGACCCATTTGCATAAATTCTCGGGGAGCCTATATTATGGAAGCTTTTATAGCAGCGCTTTTTCCAAACCCTATCAAAGGCCTTTGTAATGTCCAAACTAACAGCCAATGTCTCTCCCTTCGACTCAATCACCTGAGCCCAACGATGAGTTAGGTACAAGAGATCACCAGGTGAGCGACCCTTTCGGAACCCGTACTGTTTGTCGCTTAGTAATCCCAAGCCGCCTAAGTATCGAAAGAGCTGGCTATTGATAATGGATTCCATAATCTGCGAGAAGACGAAGGTTATAACGATTGGTCTGTAGTTGGAAGGATATGAGCGGTCACCTATTTTGGGGATCGGGTACACCAAAGCTGTCTTGCAAGAAGCCGGGACAATGCCAGAAGTGTAGGAGAAACGAAAAAGACGTGTTAAGACTGGAGCCAACTCTGGAGCACACTTTTTCAACACAATAGAAGCCTCTCTACTTTCTACGAGGACGGGTTGGGGTCCTTAGAGAGGAGGAAGGTCGAGTGCGGTGTCCCACAAGTTTCGCATCTGGATGTGTCTTGCTTCGACTGGGTCCTGCGGTGTGCTCTTCTCTCGGGCATATTGCTCGTCTGTTACTGCGACCACACCTATGTCTTATTCCGAGAGAAGACCTTCGAGGAGGCTGCGCGGCTGGCTGAGGTGGGAGCATCCCTCATTGTCAGCCGTATAGAGTGGCTTGGGCTTTGGGTACGCCTAAGCAAGCCCGAAACCCTACTCTTCCGCGGACCCGGGAGGAGAGGTCCCCCACCCGGAGCACGACTCCTTATCGGAGAGATGGAGGTCAGAATGAGTCTGACGCTTAAATGTCTTGGACTCATCCTGGATGGGAGGAGGACCTTCGGCCCACATTTCCAACAGTTGGGACCGAAGGTCGTGAGGGTGGCGTCAGCGCTGGGCCGGCCTCTGCCTAATATAGGAGGGCCCAGCAAAGCCTGCAAGCGGCTTTACTCTGGGGTCTGTCAGAGTATAGCCCTGTACGGTGCCCCAATTTGGGCAGATTCCCTCACCGCTCGTAAGAATATATGAGAGGCCCAGCTGCGAAGAGCGCAGCGGGTCTTTGCGGTGAGCGTCCTGGGCGGCAGCCACTGCCCTAGTGGAAAACCCGGCGTGGGAGCTTGTTGCGACGGTCTCTGCCGAGTTGCACCTCCTCGTTTCAGAGAGGTCACGGGGCGAAGACCTACATTGGGAGGAGCTCCGGCGGGTCCGAAAGCTGGGATAGCAGTGGCTGTTAAGGAGGTGGGGTGAGGGCCTGGCGCAGGCCCAGTACGGTTAACGTACTGCTCCGGCTCTGCGTCCAGTTCTTGCGGCGCCGCAAGAGAAAACCCCTCACCTTCCGCCTTGCACAGGTACTCACTGGACACGGATGTTTCGGTGCGTACTTGTGTAATGTCGCCAGGAGGGAGCCAACGCCAGCCTGCCATGAGTGCGGTGCTGCGGAGGACACGGCCCAGTACACCCTCGAGGTGTGCGTTTGTTGGACCGTGCAGCACCATGATTTTTGGCGGTGCTTGGGCGGGACCTCTCGCTCTCGAGCATGGTTCGCTGCATGCTCGAGAGCGATGAGGCCTGGCAGGCGGCGGTCCCTTTCTGCGAAACCGTCCTTGCGTGCGAGAGGATGATCCATCCTCCGTTCCGCTCCGCTGGCGTAGGATGGGAGTACAGAGGCGTCGTTACGCGAACTTCCAAACTTCTGTCTAATCAGGGGCTCCGGTTTAGGATGGAAACCTGACCGGCTTAGCTAGTCCCGGCGCCGAGGGGAATGCTTCAGTTTGCCAAAGCGTTCCCTTATTTTGGAGGAAGTCCGGTCGTGGAGGGAGTCCTGTGTTAGACATATCCAGGACATCCCTCCATATACGGCTGAAGACAAACCGCAGGTGGTTTTAGTGGGTAATAGTCCCACATACCCCCGGGGTGATTCAGCTTAACTGAGGCACACCCTCAACCCGGGGCACCCATGATGGGTTGCCCTGCCCATCAAAAAAAGGCCCACTCTGCTTTCACTACACTTGAATAAGCTTCATTTATGACACGAATAAACGTGCATTGATACAATAGTGATAAGAATACAGCAACAAAATCGTTTTCTCAAATCGACGCTCGCGCATCAACTAACAGGCGTTAAGAACGGCGTATAATGAGCGCCGGCGAAGGTATCATAGAGGGGCGGGAGGAAAATGAAATGTCATTACTTATCACTGTATACATAACTCAACTATATTCGTTGGTTGTAAGTATAGGTTTAAGATTAAAATTATGTATTTAAAATGTAATAACTTTTTGATACCTATGAAATATGTATGAAATAAATTGTCGTATCTATAAAAGTACACAACATTTCCCGCAGCGAAATGCGAATGTTGTATTTTAGGCGACAGAAATGTCGTAACTCATTCAAATCAAATTCGAGCGTTAAAAAACCTGTGTCGTATCTTTTTCTAATTTCTCACGCATTGTCGTATCTATCTTTTATTCAAAAATTGCAGTTTTTCGTCTAGTTACGACAATTTTTTTTAAGGTCTGTGCTAAAAGGTGGTAAAAATCCATGGTCGTATCTTTACTAGAATTTATCGTAGAAAGACGAGATATAGACAATTCGATGCAGATTTTTTTTTATACAACAATCAATTAAAAAGTGATTTTGGCCAAAATTCAAGTTACGCCACTTCCGCTTTCACCCGTCGATATTGCGGGAATCAATTATTGTTGGAAGTGTCAATTATTTTCTTTATTATTTTATTAATTTCACATCAAACGTCTATGGCTCCCGAAAGGAAGGTCGTTGACCGCATCAGCCTTATAAAGAATTGATAAATGATATTAGTCATAAGATTTATTTTCCATTTTAGAATCTTCATGTTTTGGGTAGCTAATCTACCTGTATGACCTATTATGCCTTATGAAACTTATCCTTACTCTTAAGATTCTATAATAGCAGTTATTTGCAATTTGCATCACAAGAAAAAAGAAAGTGCTAAAAAAGAAGAAAATAAACGTAAAAACATAAAGTAATTTATTATATATTTACATCCTTAAATATTTACAGTGACGTGCTAACAAGTGATTACTACTAAATTTACATTCATTTCTTGACCTCATTACTCGTATAAAGTTTTTAATCGAGGCCCAAAAATAAATCTAAATTGAGGAGTAATTTGGCTAAGTAATAAAATTACAGTCGCGGCGGCTTCGACGCAGGCCTGCTTATTGGCCTTATAGTGGTCTCTTCCACATCTCTCGATCTGCTCCTGATATTTTGTGGATTTCTTTGTACCTTTCTAGAAGCTTGCGTGGAGGCCGGCACTCTCACAACTCGTGTTCTGTACGAAACTGGTCTTATTATTATCTTAGCCGTCTTTGGTATGTAAGTGTGAACGTGAGGAACCGCTTTCAGGGCTAGGTGATGGTGGCCATGGTGGTGATGATGATGATGGTGGAGATCCAACGGAGGTGGAGCAATATACGCCAATGGGACAGGAACTACCTCAACGCTGGTTTTCAGTTTTTGGGGCTTCTGACGTGGTGGCGGTAGGGGGAGACCGTAGTGCTTGAAATTGACGTTCTCGTTGGAAGGTAACGCTTGAGCGAAGCTGTTGTCGATGTTCGAGGGTAGAGCGGTTGTTGATTCCTGCTCCTGCTCTGTCGTCGTTTGGATCGTGGTTGAAGTTGGTGTGGTCGAATCCGTGTTGAAGTTGGTGTCAGGTGGTTGAGCTAGCCCGAAGCCTGGTGGGAAACCGAACGGAAAGGGCGGTAGGAGGAACGTAGCAACAGGGGCGGCAGCGTGTGCGGTTGCGATGGCTATAGCAATATTAGGATCAGCTGGTAGCGGTGCATTCGTGGGGTTCGCTGGCACTGCCGTGGTTCTGGTAGCTTCTACCACCACTGGCGGTGCTGGTGCGACTGGTACTACTTGCGGTGGTGCCTGAGCTACGGGGAAAACTTGTAGCGGTGGAGGCGGGGCTACAGGTACGACTTGTAATGGCGGCGGAGGAGCTACCGGTACCACTCCCAGCGGTGGTGCTACCAGTCGGTTGTATGTCCTCTCGAAGTACTGTGAGCTGGAAGCCGTGACGACGGGGGCGGCTCCAACTGGTAATTCATGGTGGACTCCAGAGCCTAGGACTCCGCATGCTGCCGAGAGTAGAAGAACCTGAAAAAGACATAACGTACTAAGCTTTTGAAATATTTTATGGGTAGTAATTCGGAAGAAGTAAGAAATGTTTTTTTTTTAATTGATGATAGTGATTTAATTAAATATTTATGTGATAATTATAATAACACTAGATAAGACGCAAATTCGGCATTTTTATTAAAAAAAAGAACTACCGGCACTATCATAGTTGCAACGTCCCCCAGTCCGCTTATCGTTATGAGCCCATTAGAAAATGGCGCCGTCACTTATATATAGGGTGTAACAAATTTTGCATAGCAGTGTGGCAATGTGACCTGCGTACTGGAATACCAAATATTCAATGGGCAATGTCGGACCTTGATGGCTACAAAAATCGTCTTCATTTTACGACGCGCGAATAATAACTAGACGTGGGCATTTGGAAAGTGATTAAGTTACAACGCCCTTTGCACCCAAACACTTCGATAAACTGGCTGGTTTGATACAACCTACAAAAAGCTGCCCACAAATGAGTTTTTTTCCACTGACTGAGGTATTTCAGGAAACACAAGGACTAAAGAGTTCTAGTCATAGAAAGACACAAAAATTCCTCAGGAAACATCAGCAAATTTGCCTCACTCAACTAAGTATACTCACGTAGCTTCCTAATAACTAAATACAAACGCAAAAGCTATGAAATTCGACCAGCTCGGATAATTTCAGTACGGTACCTTATTTAACTTTGATTACTACTTTGTTATTTGATTCGTAGCAAGATAGAACCTACGCTATTCATTCAGGTTATGTCAAGTCAACGTGAAGTGTGAGCTGGACTTGATACCCGTAACCCGACCAAATTACGTAAACTAGCCATGCTGCTTGAATCATTCAAAAATTCACTTCTCTGCTCTTTTCCCGGTCTATTCAATAAACAATAAGTTTTGAGTTGGCTATCACTGCCTTTAAAGCTAAGTGACATCTCACGTTTTCCTCTTCATTCTCGTGTATAAATGTTTGTTAGTTTTTCGCCTTCCCTCAAAACATGATCCAGGAAAATTACGCATTCTTCTCATACTGCAATCTGCATAGTAGTTGGAGGAGGGGAAGAGGGGATTTCGGGACAAGCTCGAGCGTGTCAGATTAAGCTTGTATAGGCTTCCGACATGTGTCAAGTTATCATGGTATAGAAATCAGATTGCTCACATGGTGGGTTAAAAACTTTTTTTAATATTGAAATGTCATCGGATCTTTCAGATTAAGATAGGGGATGCTTAGTTTACCCTAAAGAAGCTTCCATATAGAGCACTGATGATTCAAAGGTTAGGTTAGCCTGTAGGGACATTTTAAAATATAAAAATTAAAGCTTCATATTTTCCTTTTTAAGCTTCGCAGATATTTTATTTTGCACTAAACTAAATGATTTAGTCCTTGTTGTCTAAAATATATTTATATTTTACCTAAATAAGCAATGTTCTGAATATATTTTCTTTTTCAAAATTTTTGGCTGCACTGGTTTCTGAACCCACCGCTAAAATTAAAAAACGCTCTTATTATTATTTTATCAGTTTTACCTAATGTAAAACACCTACTAGGTGTCTATGATGCTCGAGTGACTACACAATTAACACCTTCCCCTCTCCTACTATAGCATTCACGTAATTAATATCAAATTCGCACTGCTGACATAACAAAAATATTATGTTTACACTTAATTATAATATTCCGTTTTCTTTTTTAAAATACTAATAGAAGCTATTTTTCTTTTTTTCAGTGAATGATTTAAAAAATTTGAATAAAATGCTTAAGAACTAATACCAGAAAATGGGCAGCAATATTACCTTATGATTTGGAGAGTATATTTTATTGCCCTTGCCCTTGGAAGCTCATAAATTAAAGTTACTTACTAGTTTTTCTACTTAAATAAAAAATCGGCCATGTGTGAGTTGGACTCGCGAACGAAGGGCTCCGTACCACTTTAGAGAAAAATAAGAAAAAAATGTGTTTTTTATACGGGATCCCACCTTAATTTTTAATTCTAATTAAATTTTACTGTGAATTAGTAAAATATAAATAAAACTATAAATATTTTGTGTACATTTCAGGTGGCTACCTCTTGTGATCATTGATACCGAGCAAAAAATTTAAAAAAAATCCCGTGTTTTGTATGGAAGTCCCGCTATATTAATTTTATTTTGTTTAGTATTTGTTGTTATAGCGGGAACAGAAGTACCTACATAATCTTCTGTGAAAATTTCAAATCTCTAGCTATTACCGTTCTTGCGTTACAGCCTGGCGACATACATACAGACGGACAGACATCGAAGTTTCAGTAGGTCCCGTTTTTACCCTTTGGGTACGGAACCCTAAAAAGCAAGTATTACTTTTGGAGCTTACGAAGTTGTCTTTATTAATTGCGTATTATATTAGCAACACACAAAATCAAGGTTTAGCCGTTTAGTTTGCAAGTTAAAACAAAAGCGCTTATCTATATAAGAATTCACATACTTAATCATTAATAATATTATCTCTTGCGATCGAGATTTTATTTGCAAGACGTATTTGTTTATTTGCCAGTGTCGATAAATGGTTGAATAATATAGTTTCGTGTATTAAGTACGATTAAAGTTTGAAACACATGTACATTTTGTTTTAAATATCCTGTAGACATTTAAAAGCAATGTTTCTACAAAATGCGTACAATTTTTTTTGGTCACCTATAAACATTAATAATTTCAATCAACGACTTTGTCGTGAAAATACTATTTGTAAATTATATCGCTAGCTTTCTACAGGTTTCTAAAAAATATTCATTAGCAACTTGTAACCATTTTGCTCTCAATAGGGCACTTTATATGCGAACCTCCTATCGAAAATTTTGCAAAATTAATTTTCCCTCCCTTTTGTTCTACTCAAGTTTTTATTAAATAGCTGTTTACAGATTTAGTAAATAAGGCGGAAATACAAGGTACCGCTTAGAATACTAAGAGCGAAAATTATACTGCTCGGAGCATTGAACTGTACGTCGTTTATCTTAATTTTAGGTACAGAATTCGGCTTAGGTGAAGCAATTCTGTTATGTTCTAAGAAATACACAATATTATGTTTACAGATTAAGCTTTAGATTTGTGGAACACCTAAAACATTCTACAGGCTGTAACAAAACAAAGTAATAATACTTTAGGCTGTGTATGAGTCCCCCTGTCACAGTATTACAATATATCTTACAATAATATTGTAATACTGTGCCCCAGTATAGAGTTGAAGGAAAGTAGCAGTACTTAAACTTTTTTGGAACTATGTGTTATGAATTTATGAATCACCTCATACAAAGGTGATTCATAAAATCATAACACTCGGACGCACAGTGTACGGAGGAGACGAAAAATCGGAAATTTTCTATTTTCTTCCATTTTGAATAGGTATTAGTATAATGAATGCAGCAGTAGAACACCCGCGTGTCAATTTGAAATAGTTTTTAAGTTTAGCGTTTTTTTGCGGCACACAATAACAGAAAAATGCCGTTTCAGCGCTACTTTTATTAGCGAACTCTATTATGTGTCCCTGAATGCCCTGAACTTTTTTTACTTGTTGCATATAAACTAGAAGGCTACCAAGAAGTATTTTAATTGAGTCGCTACAAGGCACGAGCGCCTACCTAAAATTAACTTTTGACAAACTTAAGTAAATTAAATGTTCTTATTAATTTAAAAATAGTTTAGTGGATTACGAATTCAGGATTATTATGACTTGAATGAAAAAATAATGGATAAATTAATGCAATGAAAATTTTATTTGAATACCAATGGGGCTTAAACAGCTACAACAGCGGGGGCAGCAACGTATGGGGCGGCGGCAGCGACGTAGGGGGCAGCGACGTAGGGGGCAGCAACGTAGGACGCGGCAGGAGCGACGTAAGCGGCCAAACCGTTGTTGATACGGTGGTAGTACTGGGAGCTAGACGCGGTAACTATCGGCGCTGGTGCTGCCACGAGCGGTGCTGGTGCAGCCACGATTGCGGCGCTGGGCTTGGCAGCGGCGATAGCCACCAAAGCAAAGATCAGAATTACCTGTATTGAAAAACATTTTATCAGTAACCTGTAAGTAATAATGGGGATTGTCCATTTTTTTCTAATTTTGCTTATTACAAAAACATTTCGAGGAATAAGGTCAGTGATCGTTTTTCTGTATATAAAAGAAAAAAATACCCATTAGTTACCTATATTTTTGAACAAATATGTTTAACCTTAGTTTGACCTTCAATGGCGTTAAATAAGCAATAATTCGACCAACGTTACATTCCGAACTTTTGGTAAACTTCTCGTATCAGCTTTCACATAATGAAAACTTGCATTTGACGAACCAGCCATTATAAATAAGATTGAAAGGAAATTTAAGACACTACAGAGGTCAATTGGCCGCCGGTGATGACGTCAGAGCGAAACTTTAAAAATTTATTGAGAAAAAACTAGCCAATGAATTTCAAAATTATTTAATTTATATTCTTAAAATACCCTATTTTAACGAAAAAATATATAAAAAGTACATGTGATTTTTTTTGGACAATGCCCATTCTGTAAGAAATTATTTATACATGAATTGTCTGTAAAACTGATACTTACGATTTTCATCATTTCTGATGTTTGTGTACTAAGTGTGAGTACTAAAGTGCTGCTCAGTTAAGCTAAGTCTGAGATTATATAGCAAGCACTAAATTGTGTCGCAATGAAAATGGTCGCGACCTCTGTTTCTTCAATTGTTTAATATGTATGATCGGTAGTGCTACTCTTTAAATTTTTAGCTCTGAAAGTGATTACAATAAAATATTATAAAGAAAAAACCGGCCAAGTGCATGTCGCGCCACGCGCAATATAGGGTTCCGTAGTATCGCTAGTTTTTTATAATTTCTGTATGGTCAATGAATGTACATTTATAACGTGTTGTACACTACTAACAATATCATCTCAGTTACGTTCAAAGGAATTTGAACGAAAAGTTCCTTTATACTTCGCCGAATATTTTTTTTAGTTGATCGACTATAATTCAAAAACTTATGAATCCTTCTTAGCCGTGATAGTTTTCCTTTTAAAATGAGCATATTTCCTACCCTCGTGAATTTTTTCACATTTCCAGGAGCAACCGTTTAGCTGGTACGAGTAGAAGGGGGGACACCGCGGGCTCTAACGATTTTTTCCACTTTAATCAAATCAAATCATTTATTTCGGGCATCAGAGGCCCATAAAACATATAGGTACTTAAATCTAATATACATATTTAATATATAATAAATACCTTAAAACTAACATACATATTTTATTTCTACTTAAAAAACTAATACTGTCACGCCGGCGACATGACTCGTTTCGTTCCGAAGTCTCCCCCGGAACCTCCGGTAGACCACATCCATCTGCCAGAACTCCGGCGCCTCGAAAGTCGACAGAAGATCCGTCGGTACTCTCACCACAAAGGAGCTAAAGTTAACTTTGTGACGAGACTGCAGACGCTCGACCCTCAGGCGCAGTGTCGTCTTCTCCGGATGTAGTCCACGACATCCTCGACCTCCATGGACCAGAGCAGGCGGGATATGTAAAGGGGCGTTGCGGGGACCTCGCTAAAACTTCATATTTCACAAAAGGATCCCTAAATCGGAAAATGGTCATGGAATAATCATAATATTTAAAAAAAAAACTAACCAACGACACCTCACGCGATGGGGTGGACGCAGAAAAAATAAATCATCCCCGCTTGATGTGTATGGGAGGTACCATAAAAAATTAAGATTTTATACCTAGTAGTACCATTTTGTCGGATGTGCATTCATGCCGAATTACAGCTTTGTAGGCCTAATAGTCTCTGAAAAAACCGCGGACAGACAGACAGGCGGACAGACGGACGGACAGATCGAAACTAGGGTTCCTTGTTGACTTCGGAACCCTAAAAAGTAATAAAAATTACTCATACAAAATTTTAATACTCATACAAGATTACTTCTTAATTCACACATTAATGAAATATCTGATTTTAGTTAATTTTATTAGGACTTCGCCTATTTCCTGATATTTTATTAAGTGAAATAATGTATTGCTTAATTCTAAACATAATTGATTTTACTTGTTTTAACGTATCGTACTCAAAATTTATACTTATTTTAGACCACATTAAAATATTTTCGAAATCTGCTATACAAAATTAGGGCGACAATAAATTTTATAATCTATGTAATCAGGCAATTTATCTTATGAAATAATCTTAGGGTGGAATATACCACCACAATGGCCGAAACGTCCCAGGTCCTAGGTCCAGGTCCCGCAGGGGAACTCGGGGTGGTGGTGTGGGGACGCCACCACGGGCGCCACCCATTGCACCGAGTCCCGAGACGGTCGTGATGCGCCTCATGTTCCTGCGTATCGCGATACAATCGGAGGAGCCTCGGGCCTCTGTTTGGCCTAGGAGGTTAAAACCTCCGATATAGAGAGAGGCCTGCGTAAATTAAGCAGGCGTTGCGCTGTCGGAACTGTGGAGTAATGTTCTATGGGACCCGTCCGGCGTCCATCATATCCGTCAGCAGCAAGAGAAGGAAATTCGCAGAGTTTTAGTGGGTTTTAATTTCATAACATTATTTTTTGTGGTATATTTATAGTTAATCAAATAGTTAATTTAAAAATGGTGGTACTAGTCACTTATATTATAGGTTTATTTGTTTTTTTCGCCACACGATGCAGTGCGGCGGCGGTGCGGTGCGACTGACCGGTGCAGCTCCAGTTTCCTACTTATAAAAATATATGGTAATACTAATTGGTATGACATGGTATCGCACACGGCGCCGTCCAGTGCGTTTCGGCGCTGCACCACACGCACACCGGAATCGAGACGAGGCGGGGAGGGGTGTACGTAGGGCAGTCAACAGCGAACGTGATGCCCGCGACGCATGCCCTCTGACCGTATCCAAAACTTCAAAAATAACAATATTGGCGTTGCGTTCCTTGACGCTGATGAAAGTTGATGACGAAAATTGAAGATGAAAGTGCACAGAGTGGACATAGCTAATAGGGTTTTATGAATTTTGGCGCAACGGCATTGCGAGTGTCATCTAGTAATTTATAAATTTTCTGTTCATGTGCTGTACTTCACTAGTAAGTAATTAAACTCATCCTAAATGGCTGGACCGATTTTCATGATATACTTTTTAAATTTAATCCCAGTTGGGTTAACTCTACAGTGAATTCATTGTAATTAAATTCAAAAAAATTAAAAATTTTGTCTCTTTCGTCGAAAACATATTTTATTAATATTATGCTTTTACATCCTTAGGGGTGGGCTTCATAAAATCTGTTCTTAGCGGGTCTAGTGTTTATAACCCTATAAGGAATTTACCTGCCAAAATTTCTGCCATAATATTTGTAGATGTAGTTTCCAGGTTTTGTAATTAATACTGGTATTTGGCTTTTGTGACTTTTTTAGATATAAATGAATAAAGATAGTGTTGGTAGGTTCATAAGTCATTTATTATATATATCACAGCATCGCTCAATGGATTAAGCAGTTTAAGCGGCTACAACGTAGGGAGCAGCGGCGGCGACGTAAGAAGCGGGAGCGGCGACGTACGGAGCAGCTGCGTAGGACGCAGCAGCGGGGGCTGCGACGTAGGGAGCGGCAGGCGCGACGTAAGCGGCGGGGGCTGCGACGTAGGCGGCGAGTACATTGTTGTTTCGGTGGTAGTATTGCGAGCTGGAGGCGGTTACTATTGGCGCTGGAGCTGCCACGATTGGTGCTGATGCGGCAAAAAATGCTGCGCTAGGCTTCGCAGCGGCCATAGCCACTAGGGCAGACATGAGGATCACCTGAAAATAACCAAATATAAGTTGAATCATTATGTTATCTAATCAAGTATTCGATTTCGATTTTCTAGATATTTCGAATTGAACTTTTTATTAATTGATATTTTACACTTACAATTTTCATCATTTTGATGATTAAAGATGCTGCTGCTAGTACAGAAGTGATACGGTATCAGTGTTAGTGGTCATTTTATACCTAGTAGCTTCTAAAAGTGTGTCGCAATAGTCTCCAAACGTGGCTGCGTCTCTGGCATTGGCAGTGCGTGATTTGAATCTGTTCCACATTTCGCCACTGGTTGGGGCATTGGGCATTATTCAATGACTCGACTTGGCTCCAGACAATTCTATTTTTAAGACACATCACACAATACATAAACAATATAATGTTGTACTTAATGTTTCTTTTTTTTTAATTTAGGATAGGTAGGTAATTACCTACCTCTATTCGGCCTGTAATTACTTCACTAAACATAAATTTTCACGAGTCAAGCCCTTACGTGCCGAAGTATTTCCTAGTCTATTTTTTTTTTCAATAAATATAAGGTAGCAAACGGGTCACCAGCACCCGTGCAGCATGGCTACAGTACAAGTACGAAAGTATTGATAAACAGCGGAAATAAACTGAAGGAGTCGTTTCGATCTTTACCGCGGCTAGCCGTAATCGACAAAATGGCCATAAAATTGCAAATATAATAAATATATTTTCAAGCAACTTGCAAAACTACACGAAGAGTTATAAGGTTTTCCGAACGAAAAAGTATTTCAAAAAGATAAAATATCTTAATATATATATTTCTTGTGTGCGTGTGTATGTGACTGAACTCCTCCTAAACGACTGGACCAATTTTGATGAAATTTTTTGTGTGTGTTCGTGGAGATTCGAGAATGGTTTAGATTTACAGTTTGGTCTACTGGAAAATGTTTTTTTAATTAATTTCTTATTTATAAGGAGTTGTTGATTTTGGAATGTTTTACATTAGATCCGGATGGACGTTGCCATGGTGACATAATTATTTAGTCACTGCAATAATAATATGGGCGAAATACTTTATATGGCAAAACAACGTTTGCCGGAACAGCTAGTATACGTATATAATGTTTAAATTAGATTTTCAAGCCGGTATCCTGACAAAAATAAAAACTTTAAAGCCTCTTTTTAGGAAAATGTTTTGCTTTGACAAAATTGCATAGAATTTAATGTTAGAGTGCTTATTGGCGATCGATTCCATAATACTATTTGCGAAAGACCGCAAGTAAAGTCTGGTATACCCCCTGGAATGGGATCTCCATTAAAAACTAAATCATAAATCAGTCTTACAAAACATGTTTGATGTATAATAGCCACGAAACTAAAACAAAAATAATAGCCCCCATTTTATTTAGTTTTTAGTATTTGTTGTTATAGCGGTAACAGGAATACACTATCTGTAAAATTTTAGAAGTCTAGCTATAGCGGTTCTTCAGATACAGCCTGGAGACAGACAGAAGGAGAGACAACGAAGTATTAGAAATAGGGTCCCGTTTTAATAAGGGTTCCGTAGTCCACAAGGAACCCTTATAGTTTCGGTCTGTCCGTCCGTCTGTCCATCTGTCCGTCTGTCCGTCCGTCTGCCTGTCTGTCTGTCTGTTTGTCTATCCGCGGTTTTTCTCAAAGACTATAGGACCTACAAAGCTGTAATTTGGCATGAATGTACCATCGAGGAAATTAATTCCTAGGCAGTTGACGGACCTATGTAATGTGGTCGCTTGTGTTAGTTCAATGTTAGCTGTGATCGATCGGATGGGTTTGACTTAAGGCTTCGGCCAAACCTACGCGACCACGCGACTGCGAAGCGGGAGCGTCAATACAAAACACACATTTGACAAGTTGTCAAATGTGTTTTGTATTGACGCTCCCGCTTCGCAGTCGCGTGGTCGCGTAGGTTTGTTCAAACCTTAACGCGGCTAAATTACTTAGGTCCGCCATCTGCCTAGGAATCAACTTCTCTGATAGTACGTATTAATGATGCTGACAAAATGGTACAAGATTTTTTTATGGTACCTTCCCTACACATCAAGCGGGGATGAATTTTTTTTCGCGTCCACCCCGTCGTGTGGGGTGTCGTTGGATAGGTTTTTAAAAAATATTATGAGTGTTCATAGATACTTTTCCGATTTAGGGATCCATTTGTGTACTATTAAGTTTTAACACATCAAGCCCCATAAACTCACCGGTGAGCGAGACACAATAGAATAACAATAGATTTCCAAGTATACATGATCGAAGGATTAAAGTGGAAAAAATCGTTAGAGTCCAGTGCCCCCCCCCCCCCCCCCCTCTACTACCAGCTAAACTTCTGGAAATGGGAAAGATTCACGAGAGTAGGAACCTAATATTCTGAATTTAAAAGGAAAACTATCACGGCTAAAAATCTTTGAAAGTAACTGAGATGATGTTTTTATACTCCACTCGGGCTAACTTGTCGCTAGCGGTCAATGACTCCCTGTCAAAAACTTGTCATTTCCCATATAAAACCACGATTGACAATATCTGACACTTCATTGTCAATCGCGGTTCATATGGAAAATGACAAGTTTTTGACAGGGAGTCAATGACCGCTAGCGACAAGTTAGCCCGAGTGGAGTATAGTAATGTAAAACACGTTATAAATGTACCATCGAGGAAGTTGATTCCAATGCAATTGACAGACCAACGTTATTTGGTCGAATATGTCAATTCAATGTTAATTGTGATCTGTCAGCTGGGTTTGACGTAACGCAACCAAACTACTTAGGTCGCCGATTTGCATAGGAATCAACTTCTCTGATAGTACATTCATTGACATACAAAAATTTTAAAAAACTAGCGGTACTACGGAACCCTATTTTGCGTGTGACCCGACATTCACTTGGTCGGTTTTTACTCTTTGGGTACTCTAAAAACTCTAAAAAAGCAAGAGATAATAATCTCTTAACAAGTGAACTACATGAAAAATCCAGATCTCAAAATTAGATGGATGTAACTTCAGAAGGCAGAACAGTGAAGTTCAAGTTACATCTTAGAATATTAGGCATCAAACTAAAACCCTAACACGTAAGTTCACGTAACGCCGCATGTAAATTCGTATTTATATTGGCGATTACATATAACTAATAATACTCAGTATATGTTTAGAATATTACGCAACATGATATGGGACATACACAGGACAGGCTGCGCCGGATATATGTTAGCACCAGACATATTGCGTAATTATTACCTGTGAATTCGCTCGTACATGACTTTGACAATACAACCCTTTGACCTTTTTGATCAGGGATAATCGACCTTCGGCACGCAATATTGTTGACTTCCTTACTTTTACCACAGAATAGATAATAGTACGTAAGTACTTTTACTCCGGATCGAACCATTGATTTTATTGAATCGAGTAACTGATAAATGGGCCAGAACGCCCTGGAATATTGGTACAGGTTCCCTAGAACATTTATTTGACCTGATTACTATCAAGCTAATTTTTCGTGAGTAGCTTCATTTTGATAAGACAAACAATAATTTCCTATGCGACAATTCTCGAAAGTGGTAGCTAACAGAAATCGACGTAGAAAGGATTAAAATATATTTCGATTTGATCGATTGTTCTATTTATTTGTAGGACAATGTTACTCCTAAATTATATTATATCTACCTTTGATTATATACTACCTATTAACCTATCAATCAGGTGGTTAGGGTTCCGTTTTAGGGTTCTGTAATCAACAAGTCCTCGTTGACTACCGCGGCACCCTTTTAAGGCGAGGATAAACCCCAATTTGTTATTCCGCTACTTCCGGTTTACCTAGTTCCAATATAATAACGAAGTTTTAAAAAATTTGAGGTATAAAGCACAATATTTAAAATACCTTAAACCATAAACATTTTAATAAAACTTAACACTTTGGCTGTAATTAATTTACAAACTCACCTCCGATAAAAATCTATTTCATCGAAATATAAGTATTAACTAGGATAATTATACATTTTATTTGAATAAGTTGTTAGTAAATGTATATTAAAAATTCTTTAACCGAACAATTTTGTTTCTTAATGTTTATTTCCAAAGATATTAAAAAAAAAAAACATGAAAAATAGAGAAGATCTGCTCGAGTGACTACAGTTTTATGCTAAGCTCAAATGAATCTTATTGCGATGCGTATACGCTTGGTCTTTGGTTGTGTGCAAAGTTATCGTTTTGGATTGAGATTAATCCCCGCCTTAAGGACTTTTAATAAAAAACAATTTGCAGTATATAGTCATTTTATTTCGAATCCGGTTTATGACGTCATATTAGTCGTAGTAGTGATGAGTGTGGTAATGATCGTAGTATGGCGCATACTCGTAGGTGGAGTAGTAGTCCGAGTAGTAGACCGGAGCAGAGTACTCTACTACAGGCGAGGAGTAGGATTCTACTGTGATCGGGTATTCCACTACCAGGGGCTTGGCGGCGGCGAAGGCCAGGAGAGCAGCTACCACCACCTGAAAGAAATTCATTAGATTTTTGCTTAGTGATTTTTATGGTTCCGTAACCAAATGTTTCTTAAACTAACTTCTTCATTACCGACTACCTTATATGGGAACAAATATGAAAACGCGAAAGTTTACATGTATGGATGATTTTTATCAGACACTGTGTTTTACACTAAAGTCTAAACACACTCTAAACATAATATTTTATTCTGGACATATTATACAATATTCCATAAGCTATGTTGATTATTATTTCAAGTGAGTGGATATTCTGCAATCGGCATTTGAATTGAGTGGCAAAAAATAAAATAAAAAGATGTCCTTTCAAATATTATGGAAAGCAACTTTATCATACAATATTTTTTTAATTAAAATTAATTAATTAAAAAAATTTAAATACTTACGAGTTTCAGCATCTTGGAGATCGTATGTATTGAACTGATACAATTTAATGATGGGACATCCTTTTGCTCCCTATTTATATCCTGTGTATACTGTGGACCGGATAGCGGAGGTGTATCCTTATGGAACTTAGTTGGTATGGTGCACACGCGTCAGCCTTCGCGTCACTATGTTGAGGTCAAGGGTACATCATACCATAATGTAGAGCAATAATAACAATTGTAGCACAAAATCTTGGGGAATTAAGATTATTTTGTATATTTTAAAAACAGTTCTTCCACATTATTAATTTTAATATTACCTAGATCAGAGGTTCCAAAACTTATTTTGCCTACTTTGAGAACAAATTATATTTTAGCGCCCCCATTGTTTCAATTTAAAATTCATCCAGATGAAATAAATCACCCCCAAGCCTCTACACAACGCCCCCATTTTTTTCTCGGTCCCACCCGCCCTTTAGACCTTCAGCGCCCACAAGTAGGCGTTATCGCCCACTTTGGGAAAGGCTGAACTAGACCCTAGGTTAGGGAGTCTAGATCCAAGAGGCCTTAAAGTAAGTGTGTGTTCAGTAGTTCCACATTGTGGTGTAAAGTATTTTTGGAAAACATTTTCAACGAAATGAAAAGAAGCTAAGGCTCTGGAATGGGTGTTGTTTTATAACAAGTGTGGCTAACCTGTCTTTCGTGACCAGGCAAAAAATATAAATAATTCGACCAGACTGTACAATGACCAATAAGCTAAACTATGATGTTTAGACTCTTTCGTTAGTAGACAGTAGATCTTAGGCCTAATCAAGTTGGCCACTCCTGCTATAAAACACTGTATTTACGCTAACTTGTGTCTAAACTACAAGGACTGAAGCTAAATCAATCCGTATAAAGATAGCTTGAGATTTGAAATAGTAAATATATCTTCTAGGTAATTATTTTCATAATAATCGGGTATAATAAAATATTAATTAAACATCTTGTAAATCATTTAGTGTATTTTAAACTGTTTGTCATCAACTAGAAGAGAATGTCAAGTGGTATTAATTAATTAAATTAGTACAGAAAGTGCTAAAAATAAAATTACTCGTAAAACACTACTAAAATATATTTAAAAAAAACTAGGCCTTTTCAAATAGTGCATGCCCTAGCTAGAATTTTTAATGCCCAAGTACATACGTACATACTAAGTTTCATAAAAGCTGTAATGATTCTTATCAACATGATAACTAGATAAAAGCAAGCAGACGGCTGTGGTTAGCCAAAAAGTGTTATAAACGAATTGTTCATTCCGGTCATGCGGTGCAAGGATATTACTTCATAGCTCACAGTATCTTGAATATAAAAAGGTCGTGACTGTGATTCGAAGCATCAAACACATTTGTCCTCTCGTGACAAAATCACATACAAAAAAATCAAAATGTTCAAATTAGTAAGTGTTGATTTTAAATACAAGTTTAAAAAGAGTTTACGATTATATTTAAACTTGAGCATATTATAAAGTTACGATTAATAATTACGAATAAAAGATAAATTTAGAATCCTTTTTGTTCTAGGAAGTAAAAGTTAAATGTGGATCAAATATCATGTTGTCTCTCGTTCATGTGTTTAGGAAAACATGCTTCATAGCTTTTTATTAATTATACGTTCATGAGTTCAATTAAAATTATTATCAAGATACCTGAAATTATTGATATTAAGAAAACCAACTTTAATTATTATTTCTTTTCAGTTCCTCCTCGCCTGCGTCTTGGCTGTGGCCGCTGCCAAGCCCGGCATCGTGCCAGTGGCATACACCGCGCCAGTAGCGGCGGCATACACTGCGCCAGTAGCGGCCGCCTACACCGCGCCAGTAGCCTACTCCGCCTATTCCGCCTACACCGCGCCGCTAGCCTACTCCGCCTACACCTACGCTTCACCCTATTCTTACTACCTGCGCCGTTAAAACTGGACGATTGCGAAGAATAATGACAATAAATGATTTAAACTGATACCCAACTTTTTAATTTAAGTATCAATATCATTCACAAGCAAGACTGAAAGTATTAACTAAAGTTACGTTTACCAGGATGGAGAATCGACTATTCAGATTATTCTTCTTTAGGCGAAATTTTACATACTTTATTTTAAAATAGTCCAAAGCAGAAGAAATTATTATTTTTATAAAATATATTTACTAAAGGACTTAATCCAATTATATAAATATGTAATATCCTTTTGTATATGTTAGTAAAAAGTCTATACTCCGTAGCTTTATAATTGCATTATATCTATCTAATAAACGTCATTGTTTACATTATTTTAACACCTAACTTGTATATGCATTCAAACAAAGGGCTCCTCCAAGTGGAAACAACAATTAACGATTTTCTCATAAACAAAGCGTTCATAACGTAGTACGCAGTTTTCAGATGTTATTACTATCAGAATGTATTTATAAGCATAAGTTATATGTGTGTAAGTTATGACGTACTATGGCCGTTATTTGAGGAACGTCGTAGTGTTTAATATTATGTACTACCAGGGACCGGCACTAATTTACTGTCGATTATTTCCAGGCCACACAGTTGGCTACGAGTTTCATAATTTCAATAGCATGTCATACTTTTCCGAAATACGAAACACTACTACGGAAAACTTATGCCCGATTTACATTATCTTAGTGTTTAGGAGAGTATTTTAGTACAACTTGAAATGCAAGTTCTTTACTGCTTCAGCGCGCTGCGATTGAACGTTTACATTTTTTCCAGTATTATTATCTATTTTGTAGTAAAGTATCATTTCGATGCCACAATGAATGCTTACTGTAGTTATGGAACAAATTTTATTCAACTTGAAATTCAAGTAGAATTCCTGTTCTAAAGCAAGTTCCGCTTACATTACATGTTTCAACTAAAGTATATCTTACAGCGCTTTGCTAAACAGTAAGATATTATGTAAATCGGGCCTTTAATACCACGCGCCCTGCGCGTTTTAGGCGGGAGGCGTTAGTCACAAAATTATTAGGGCGAGGCCAAAGCAGCGTAATTTTGTGTGACGTGTGTCTTGAAATTTACATGAAAACATAATATAGTGATTTTACCTTTTTCTAAAGGATTTCAAGCACATACTACCAAAAAATATGGATTTGCACCGAAGTAAATATATCCTGGTTCCGAAGGTGATGTACAGAACTCTTCAATCATATTTTACCCTTTGGGTCGGGAAGCCTAAAATGGGGAAAATCATCTATATTTTTATTATTATGTTGACGCGGACGAAGTCGCGGGCAACAGCTAGTATTATAATATTATTCTAAAGAAATGTTCATGTAGTAACCGATTTAACACAATTTCATTCAATTACACATAGTAGATATACATAATATTTTCAGGCAGGTTGATCAAAAATATTCGGCCAAGTGCGAGTCGGACTCGCGCACGAAGGGTTCCGACTTCCGTACCGTTCCAGACCGAAAATAAGGAAAACATTGTTTTTTTTTGTATGGGAGCCCCACTTAATTATTTATTTTATTTTTATTAATTAAAATTAAAGTACACATAATTTTATGATTGAGGATTTTGTGAAAATCTCAAGTGTTCTATATTATGTTGCCATTATGGATTACGAGCCAAATAGACCAAAAAAATAACGTTTGTTGTATGGGATATTTATTGAAATAATATTATTACTCAATTATTGTAATTGTAGTCTCACTTAGGTTTGTTACACAATGTATTGACGGTTCACGGTCCTAAGCCTCTATTCATGAAAAAAACGAGCATTTAAAAAAAAATGCTGGTTTGCCACTTCATCCACTTACATCTTTTAATTATTTTATTTCTTCCTTTACTCGCAACTAGCCACTATGAATATTAAAAACAAAAGAGCACTTTGGGAGTGCCGACAGAAATAAAAAGGAAACACACAACTAAGAATACATTTTGTACTAGAGAAAGACATAATAATTATTATTACTTCCTCTACTACGCTTCGCCGGCAGTCTACCATTCTCTCTGCCACTGTCAATGCGAATTTAACATTTCTTACCTATCCCAGAATAAATTTAAAACTTCGCCAAAGCCCAAAGCTTTTTACTTTAAAATAATATTTAAAATAAATGTAGCTTTATATGTAAAAGGAGTTTTATTTAAAGCATCTTAATTATCTAGGTGTGAGGTTGTAATGAAGACGTAACATTATACAGTATACTGCATACTACTCCGACAAGCATAATAACGGATAAAATATAATTAGTATTCCGAGCATACGGCACAAGGTTGTGTCTTCATTGACCCAAAGTATAAAACCGTCCTTTGCCCGATAGTTCTCATCATTCAGATTACATTCGCTACAGTACGAACTCCTAATCAAAACAAAATGTTCAAATTGGTAAGTTTATAATATTATGATTATATTGATTGTACATACCTCTGCCTGTGCCTCTGCATACATTATAGGCTCTAAAGCTTTTTAATGTAGTTTTAACTTAAATCTTTTTAACCCCTGACGAAACCCCTCTTTTTTCGTCAGGGGTTAAAAAGGCTTAAGTTAAAATGTTATAAAATTGACGTGTTTTAGATACTACGGTGCCGAGTATCCAAACAGGTGGACTGATTTTGATCTAGTTTTTTTTTGTTTCAATCCTACCATCATCGAGACTATTCTCAGCAATAGTTCATCAACATCAGCTGCCTCACGGCTGAAAAAATTGATTAATTTAGTTCATGAAAAGTTGTCAGTAACTTTAAATGTCAGTATAGGTGTCGATTCGATATTTTGATTACTGATTTATTTCACTAAGTACAATTTAGAATCGAGGATTGTTGGTCTTAATCGAAGATTTTATTATTTAAATTTAATATGTTTTTTCTCCTTTTAGTTCCTCCTCGCCTGCTTCCTGGCTGTGGCCGCCGCCAAGCCCGGCATCGTGCCAGTGGCATACACCGCGCCAGTAGCGGCGGCATACACTGCGCCAGTAGCGGCCGCCTACACCGCGCCAGTAGCCTACTCCGCCTACTCTGCCTACACCGCGCCGCTAGCCTACTCCGCCTACACCTACGCTTCTCCGTACTCCTTCTACCTCCGCCGTTGATTACTCTATGACCAAAGCCAAATAAAAGTTTATTTACATTAAGTTCCAAGTGGTTGTCTTATTTATTCTAAACGCTTTTACGTTTGCTTTTGGAAGCAAGAAATTTGAAAACAAAATAATAAATATGAAGTAACTTTTGTGTTTCCGCTAATTTTCATATTACGTCAGTTCGCATAACATAATAACATTATTTCCTTGAAATTCATGTATGAGAGAAACACTTTTTATAACGTTAGTGCAGTAAGCTTAACTTTGCTTACCTGCCAGTTACTGCATAAGTTAAACTTTAACTTTTAGTTCAATTTTACTTCTAATAAATTACCTTTTGATAGACAAGGCTAAGGTAATAAGAAACTAAATTTAATCCAGTCTCTTCAAAGCTACTATGTCGGATCCATTACATTTATTACCTAGCTGTTGCCCGCGAATGCGTCCGCGTCAACAGAATATAACGAGTGGGTTGCACCACATGCGTAAGGGCCAGGCCACAACACTGGGTTGCGGCGTCGTATCGTATTTTTGCGTTATAATACGATGCGTTGTCACAACGCAAAAATGTCATCAGAAATCTCGCTGTCGCGTTGCAAATTTCCACGATACGACGCCGCAACGCACTGTTGTGGCCTGGCCCTAGAAGCCAGTCCACGATGTTGCGTCTACGCAGCGCGGCCGTTGACGCATAGCCGGCCACACGGGCGCTGCGTCATCGCAGCGTTATTACGAAGCAGTCTTAACGTCAACACCCCCTCCCGCTTCGTCTTGGGGGCTGCTGCTGCAGCTGTCCGTCATATTGTGTGCGTTGCGCGCTGCTGTCACAACGCAGCGCGCCGTGTGAACACCTTGTTTATTTGTATGTAAAACAACGCAACAAATAAAAATGTCCAAGTGACATTTGTAAAAGTTGAAGTTAATGGGGTTAAGAGTAAAAAAAATCGGACAAGTGTGAGTTGGACTCGCGCACGAAGGGTTCCGTACCACAGTAGAGCAAAAATAGGCTGAGAACTGTGTTTTTTTGAATGGGATTTAATTAATTATTTATTTTATTTTTATCATTAAAGTACAAATACATTTGAGTATTTCGTGAATATTTCAAGTGCGTATGTGTAGCCGTTATTTGTATGGAGCAAAAAATTGCAAAAAAAAATCACGTTTGTGTATTGGGATAAAATAAATTAAATATTTAATTTATCATAATATTAATACGCAAATGAAAAACTTTGTAACCCTTTTTACGAAAAATGGGGATATGTAAGTGCATGAAATTTTGCACAGTTATAGTTTAAAGGGTGAAGGAGTGCATCGAACTCATATTATTTCGAAATTATGCTTTGTTCATACATTTTTTTAACAAATAAAACATTACACACACACTACAACACACCTACATGAGAAATGATAGATTTTTTAGTGACAAGCCTATACATACGAATTGTACTCTTTTATTTATGGTTGAAGTCTGTTGACAACAAGTTGATAAATTGAAAATGGATTATAGTTTTTTTTATTGAATCTAAAATACTATTAGACATGCTACACGGCCAGTCTGAGATCAGCTGAGTCCCAGAAACAAGAGTTGAAAAAAAATGATAAAGTCAATATTTTTTACAAAATATAGGTAGTAGTCGTTGTAGTATATTATGTCGTTGAAACTAAGGTCGAATTTCGACCATTGGGCGATCTCTAGTCATAATAGATCACACACACAGAATACACACAATCTGTGAAAATTTCAGAAGTCTAGCTATAGCGGTTCTTGAGTTACAGCCTGGAGACACACAGATAGACAGACAGACAAACGGACAGACATCGAAGACTTAGTAATTAGTAATAGAGTCCAGTTTTTACCCTTTGGGTACGGATCCCTAAAAATGAATCCTACTAATATTATAAAGGCAAAAGTTTGTTTGGATGTATGGATGTATAGATGTATGGATGTGTGGATGTGTGGATGTATGGATGTTTGTTACTCTTTCACGCAAAAACTACTGAACGGATTTTAATAAAACTTTACAATAATATAGCTCATGCATCAGAATAACACATAGGCTACCATTTTAACCGACTTTCAAAATGGGGGAGGTGTTATGTTCGTTTTCGTATGTTCAACGATTACTCCGCCGTTTGTTAACCGATTTTCAAAATTTTTCTTTTGGTATATAGGGTATCATCCCAATTTGGTATTATATTCACAAAAGTGGTGATCTGATGAAGGATCCATAAGTAATCGAGGGAACTCCTCAAAATTTATAGGGAAACATGTGGTGACTTCGGTTTCGTGAGAAGTATTCTAAGCATATGCTACAAACAAGTAAGATTTTGCACCGTGGTTCGGAAGGTGCTGAGAGAACTCCTGATTCTTTATAGATACAAGTGTGGGAGTTTCGGCGTTGTTTTAAGAACGGAAAGCATATTATGCTACTATGCAAATTACATTCATCATCATCATCATCACTACCATAATATTATACCATGCATCGTCCCATGATTATGAGCCTTTTCATAGTCTTTTAGATCGAGGCTCGATTTTGTCAAGCGATAATTTAAAAAAATCTATACCGTACTTAATATTATAAACCTGAAGAGTATGTTTGCTTGAATGCGCTAATCTCAGAAACTACAGGCCCGATTTAAAAACTTATTTCAGTGTTAGATATCTAAAGGTAAAAACGGGGAAAATATTATAAAGGGTTTATCTCACGAACTACTGGAGCAATTTTTATAGCAATATTTGGCACTTATATAGAGTAGACCACGTGAAAGGAGTATTTATAGCCATTTTTATTCGAAAATGTACGGTTTCTGTGAAATTCCTAATTTACGCGGGCGAAGCCGCGCGGGAAATCTAGTAGGAATTTAATGTAGAGTTATAGAATTTTATCCCGACAAAAAGTACGTACGTCCTTTCAGTAGGTAGTATACATATTATAAAGTAGTATGTTTGAATGAATAATCAGTCAAGTGCGAGTCGGACTCGCGCACGATGGGTTCCGTCCCGTTATAGAGCGGAAGTTGGAAAAAATGTGTTTTTGTTTTTTTCTTAAACATTTATTTAATTTGAATTTTATTATTAGTTATGAAAATACAAATATAATTAAGAATTTTCTGAGTATTTCAAGTGCCTACCTTTAGCCATTATTGATCACGAGCAAAAAAGGCCAAAAAAATCAAATTTGTTGTAAGCCCTACTGTACTTTAGTATTAATTTTTGTTATAGCGGCAACAGAAATACACAATCTGTAAAAATTCCAGAAGTCTATCTATAGCTATTGTTAAGATACAGCCTGAATACAGACAGACAAACAAACGGACAGACAACGAAGTCTCAGTAATAGGGTCCCGTTTTTACCCTTTGGGTACGGAACCCTAAAAAAGCTTTACATATTTATGACACATTCACTTTTCTTTGAAATGATAACCGCTCATTGCGTCATTGTCGCGTACCTGTATCTATATAGGGTACATAGACGTAGCCACTAGCCGTTTCTAAGAAATGCGGCTAAGAACCTTTAAAGTTTAAATAATTAAAAAATAAATAAGTGCCAACTAAATTAAATAATATGACAACGATTAAAACCTTAAAATATTTTAACTCTTTCATAAATTAAATGAAGCAGTTGTGTATAATCCCACAAAAAAATTACGTATTGAGATAATATGAATGCAGTCATGTTATTTGGATCATTTAGAACAATACTGCTTTAATAACTTAACACCAAATTTTTCGTGGGTTAATACATTAAATTTGTGTATTAAAAATTATTATATTAGAAAAATTTATTAGAAAAATTGGTCCCTAATCATTTAATGCTTAACGACCAATTTATTCCTCAATTAGACAAACGTTGCAGAAGGTATAAGACATTTCATAAATTCATAATGCCATTTTCGGACAAAGAAAATATGTAGATACCATACATTCCTTATTGGCAAATACAAAAATGTTCATCCTGGTTTTTAACATAATATTATAACCTTAAAAATTTATTACATCTGACACTAAGCTTAACAGTTAACACACAGACGTACTCACATTTTCTGACCTATAAATTATGTTATTAAATCAAATTAAAAATAAAATTTGTGCTTAAAGTTAAAATTTGCATTTAAAAATTTTAAAGACAACTATTATAGTTTTGTGCATATTTTGCAGCTGTGCGTTAAAAAACTACATCTTCAGGAAAATTGCCTATTAAAATTAGTACTTATTCAACTATTTTAAAAGCAGATCATGTGTAAATTACATATTTTATATTTTTCTAGACATTGAATTTTTTAGACCATCTTGGTATTTTTATGATATCGATTAATCGAGTAAATCGAGTTAACGTAGTCCTCTGATTCCTCCTTCAAAATAGAGCATAACTATTTTTTTAGTATAATAATATCTTCAGGAAGAGTGAGTTTATGCCTCTATGTTTTTATTTTATCTTAAAGATCTTTCAAATTTGTTTTATGGTCGGTGGATACGGGGGAGTACGGGGCAGTCATATTTGCTTTGCGATTTTTGAAGGGTCATATTTTTTATTTATTAGTAAATTTAGAAAAATCGAACGTAGAGGCATAACTTTACCAGATCCCAATATTGTATAAAAAAATCACTTGTCTAGATACATTGTCCAGGGAGCAAATTGGGGAATACGTTTGTATAGAAAAACAGTGTTAGCGTTTCCTCTTAACATAATAATTTTTATTTATATGTAGATGTTTTACACATACACACACATTGTCCGAATTCTGATCAGAAACATTTGAATTCCGCCAGATCGCCACCCCGCACACTATCCGAAAAATCCTTCCGGCGAGTTCGAGCTCACTCGGCTCAATACAAAATGTAAGAGACAGCGCGGATGTTCAGTACGTTGTACGACATTTCTGTTTCTGATCAGAAATGTCGTACAATGTGCGGCCGGGCTTATCATTAGACAGACAAGGTGTGACGACGCAAGCATTCACAAAGCTAGGCTTTTAGCTAGTTATAATCAAAATCGACCCTGAAATACGTCGTACCAAATTCTTTGACCTTCACCCTGTCAATCCTAACATCAAATTCAGTTTAAGGATAATCGATTTAAAATCTCCTAGTAATTAAAGCAACATCAGATTCAGTATTCAAAGCATGCGACACACGATTGTTTCTTCATTGGCCCGAAAGTATAAAGAGACACAGTAAGGAGTATTTGGCATCACTCAAAGCATTGCGGCCACTGCCTTTGTTACAAACAAAACATCAAATTCCACCATGTTCAAATTAGTAAGTTTTGTATACGTAGAAAATAACTATATACAGGGTGTAACAAAAATAAGTGATAATACTTTAGGGTGTGTACGTGTTCCTTGTAGAGAGTTCACTGTGAAAGTAGCAGCGCTGAAAGAACAAAAAATTTTTTCACTTTTGTATGGGGAAACTCGTGACGTTCGGGACCTTGCCCATACAAAGTGAAAAAACTTTTCGTTGCTACTTTCACAGTGAGCTCTCTACAAGGAACACGTACACACCCTAAAGTATTATCACTTATTTTTGTGACACACTGTACGTAATTAAAGATATGTTATAAATTTTAAAATATAAAAAGAGTTAAGTATAACAACAAAAGAAATTTGCATTTTTTGCAAAAATTTTCAACTATCAAAGCTTTGAAAAAGCATGTGAAAAGAGTGTTACTACACTTGATCTCTTGCCAGTCATATTGGTTTTCCATTCCACTAAGTTTCGAAAGTACAGAGAGTAAAGTGTGCTACAGTGTATAACGCACACTGCATACACTTAGGCAATATAAAAATAAAAATAAAACTGTGTGCCGTTGCTGAAATCAGCTTTGGCAGCATACAATAGAGGTTATATTATTAAGATTTTTTGTTCTTTCAGTTACTCCTCGCCTGCTTCTTGGGTGTGGCTGCCGCCAAGCCCGGCATCGTGCCAGTGGCATACACCGCGCCAGTAGCGGCGGCATACACTGCGCCAGTAGCGGCCGCCTACACCGCGCCAGTAGCCTACTCCGCCTATTCCGCCTACACCGCGCCGCTAGCCTACTCCGCCTACACCTACGCTTCACCCTACTCGTACTACCTGCGCCGTTAAAACTGACTGAGAAACTAATAAAAAGAAATTCATGATCTATTCTCGGTATTTTTCTTTACATACTCCTTTTAAAAAACTCTGAGCCTTCACGTTTCAGTTGACATTGACTTTGTTAATGCTATATCGTCCAAAAAAAGTAGTTTTTCGGATGACTTACTACTTACTACTCATTATTTTCACATAATATTACAATACTTAAACGTGGTTTGACTTAAAAACCTTTAGTTTATTTTATATTTAATTTTAGGCTTTTCAACCACACCAAACAAAGCCACACCACACCACAGCCAAAACAAAATATGACGGCTGTTGGCGAATCCGGAAGAATGCCGAAATTGAAGAACTGGTGGCCCAACCCAATATAATCGGAGAAACAAAGGCTCACCGAGTCCGTTGGCTGGGCCACGTGGAAAGAATGGGAGAGGATCGCGGGGTAAAAAGAGCGTATAAGGGCCTGATTCTTTATAGATACAAGTGTGGGAGTTTCGGCGTTGTTTTAAGAATGGAAAGCATATTATGCTACTATGCAAATTACATTCTTCATTATCATCATCATCACTACCATAATATTATACCATGCATCGTCCCATGATTATGAGCCTTTTCATAGTCTTTTATCTATACCGTACTTAATATTATAAACCTGAAGAGTATGTTTGCTTGAATGCGCTAATCTCAGAAACTACAGGCCCGATTTAAAAACTTATTTCAGTGTTAGATATCTAAAGGTAAAAACGGGGAAAATATTAGAAAGGGTTTATCTCACGAACTACTGGAGCAATTTTTATGGCAATATTTGGCACATATATAGAGTAGACCACGTGAAAGGAGTATTTATAGCTATTTTTATTCGAAAATGTACGGTTTCTGTGAAATTCCTAATTTACGCGGGCGAAGCCGCGCGGGACATCTAGTAGGAATTTAATGTAGAGTTATAGAATTTTATCCCGACAAAAAGTACGTACGTCCTTTCAGTAGTATACATATTATAAAGTAGTATGTTTGAATGAATAATCAGTCAAGTGCGAGTCGGACTCGCGCACGATGGGTTCCGTCCCGTTATAGAGCGGAAGTTGGAAAAAATGTGTTTTTGTTTTTTTCTAAAACATTTATTTAATTTGAATTTAATTATTAATTATGAAAATACAAATATAATTAAGAATTCTCTGAGTATTTCAAGTGCCTACCTTTAGCCATTATTGATCACGAGCAAAAAAGGCCAAAAAAATCAAATTTGTTGTACTGTACTTTAGTATTAATTTTTGTTATAGCGGCAACAGAAATACACAATCTGTGAAAATTCCAGAAGTCTATCTATAGCTATTGTTAAGATACAGCCTGGATACAGACAGACAAACAAACGGACAGACAACGAAGTCTCAGTAATAGGATCCCGTTTTTACCCTTTGGGTACGGAACCCTAAAAAAGCTTTACATATTTATGACACATTCACTTTTCTTTGAAATGATAACCGCTCATTGCGTCATTGTCGCGTACCTGTATCTATATAGGGTACATAGACGTAGCCACTAGCCGTTTCTAAGAAATGCGGCTAAGAACCTTTAAAGTTTAAATACTTAAAAAATAAATAAGTGCCAACTAAATTAAATAATATGAAAACGATTAAAACCTTAAAATATTTTAACTCTTTCATAAATTAAATGAAGCAGTTGTGTATAATCCCACAAAAAAATTACGTATTGAGATAATATGAATGCAGTCATGTTATTTGGATCATTTAGAACAATACTGCTTTAATAACTTAACACCAAATTATTTTAGAAATTATATTAGAAAAATTTATTAGAAAAATTGGTCCCTAATCATTTAATGCTTAACGACCAATTTATTCCTCAATTAGACAAACGTTGCAGAAGGTATTAGACATTTCATAAATTCATAATGCCATTTTCGGACAAAGAAAATATGTAGATACCATACATTCCTTATTGGCAAATACAAAAATGTTCATCCTGGTTTTTAACATAATATTATAACCTTAAAAATTTATTACATCTGACACTAAGCTTAACAGTTAACACACAGACGTACTCACATTTTCTGACCTATAAATTATGTTATTATATCAAATTAAAAATAAAATTTGTGCTTTAAGTTAAAATTTGCATTTAAAAATTTTAAAGACAACTATTATAGTTTTGTGCATATTTTGCAGCTGTGCGTTAAAAAACTACATCTTCAGGAAAATTGCCTATTAAAATTAGTACTTATTCAACTATTTTAAAAGCAGATCATGTGTAAATTACATATTTTATATTTTTTTAGACATTGAATTTTTTAGACCATCTTGGTATTTTTATGATATCGATTAATCGAGTAAATCGAGTTAACGTAGTCCTCTGATTCCTCCTTCAAAATAGAGCATAACTAATTTTTTTTAATAATATCTTCAGGAAGAGTGAGTTTATGCCTCTATGTTTTTATTTTATCTTAAAGATCTTTCAAATTTGTTTTTTGGTCGGTGGATACGGGGGAGTACGGGGCAGTCATATTTGCTTTGCGATTTTTGAAGGGTCATATTTTTTATTTATTAGTAAATTTAGAAAAATCGAACGTAGAGGCATAACTTTACCAGATCCCAATATTGTATAAAAAAATCACTTGTCTAGATACATTGTCCAGGGAGCAAATTGGGGAATACGTTTGTATAGAAAAACAGTGTTAGCGTTTCCTCTTAACATAATAATTTTTATTTATATGTAGATGTTTTACACACACACACACATTGTCCGAATTCTGATCAGAAACATTTGAATTCCGCCAGATCGCCACCCCGCACACTATCCGAAAAATCCTTCCAGCGAGTTCGAGCTCACTCGGCTCAATACAAAATGTAAGAGACAGCGCGGATGTTCAGTACGTTGTACGACATTTCTGTTTCTGATCAGAAATGTCGTACAATGTGCGGCCGGGCTTATCATTAGACAGACAAGGTGTGACGACGCAAGCATTCACAAAGCTAGGCTTTTAGCTAGTTATAATCAAAATCGACCCTGAAATACGTCGTACCAAATTCTTTGACCTTCACCCTGTCAATCCTAACATCAAATTCAGTTTAAGGATAATCGATTTAAAATCTCCTAGTAATTAAAGCAACATCAGATTCAGTATTCAAAGCATGCGACACACGATTGTTTCTTCATTGGCCCGAAAGTATAAAGAGACACAGTAAGGAGTATTTGGCATCACTCAACGCATTGCGGCCACTGCCTTTGTTACAAACAAAACATCAAATTCCACCATGTTCAAATTGGTAAGTTTTGTATACGTAGAAAATAACTATATACAGGGTGTAACAAAAATAAGTGATAATACTTTAGGGTGTGTACGTGTTCCTTGCAGAGAGTTCACTGTGAAAGTAGCAGCGCTGAAAAAACAAAAATTTTTTTCACTTTTGTATGGGGAAACTCGTGACGTTCGGGACCTTGCCCATACAAAAGTGAAAAAACTTTTCGATTTTCAGAGCTGCTACTTTCACAGTGAGCTCTCTACAAGGAACACGTACACACCCTAAAGTATTATCACTTATTTTTGTGACACAGTGTATGTAATTAAAGATATGTTATAAATTTTAAAATATAAAAAGAGTTAAGTATAACAACAAAAGAAATTTGCATTGTAATCAATTATTCAAGTCCTAATGGATCCTAATAATTTTTCAAGTCTTGACTTGAAAAATTTTCAACTATCAAAGCTTTGAAAAAGCATGTGAAAAGAGTGTTACTACACTTGATCTCTTGCCAGTCATATTGGTTTTCTATTCCCATAAGTTTCGAAAGTACAGAGAGTAAAGTGTGCTACAGTGTATAACGCACACTGCATATACTTAGGCAATATAAAAATAAAAATAAAACTGTGTGCCGTTGCTGAAATCAGCTTTGGCAGCATACAATAGAGGTTAATTATTATTAAGATTTTTTGTTCTTTCAGTTACTCCTCGCCTGCTTCTTGGGTGTGGCCGCCGCCAAGCCCGGCATCGTGCCAGTGGCATACACCGCGCCAGTAGCGGCGGCATACACTGCGCCAGTAGCGGCCGCCTACACCGCGCCAGTAGCCTACTCCGCCTATTCCGCCTACACCGCGCCGCTAGCCTACTCCGCCTACACCTACGCTTCTCCCTACTCGTACTACCTGCGCCGTTAAAACTGACTGAGAAACTAATAAAAAGAAATTCATGATCTATTCTCGGTATTTTTATTTACATACTCCTTTTAAAACAACTCTGAGCCTTCACGTTTCAGTTGACATTGACTTTGTTAATGCTATATCGTCCAAAAAAAGTAGTTTTTCGGATGACTTACTACTTACTACTCATTATTTTCACTTAATATTACAATACTTAAACGTGGTTTGACTTAAAAACCTTTAGTTTATTTTATATTTCATTTTAGGCTTTGCAACCACACCAAACAAAGCCACACCACACCACAGCCAAAACAAAATATGACGGCTGTTGGCGTATCCGGAAGAATGCCGAAATTGAAGAACTGGTGGCCCAACCCAATATAATCGGAGAAACAAAGGCTCACCGACTCCGTTGGCTGCAATGATATTCTATGTTACTAACGTAACGTATTACGTACGTACGTATTTTAGAAACTCATTGGTTGGCTGGGCCACGTGGAAAGAATGGGAGAGGATCGCGGGGTAAAAAGAGCGTATAAGGGCCGTCCAACAGGCCGTCGTCCTGTTGGACGCCCCAGGTATCGCTGGAGAGATGCTGTTGAAGCTGACCTGCGTGACCTTCAAGTCAGTAACTGGCAGGAGGTAGCGCAGGACAGGGCTCAATCGCTGAGCCAGCGGAGTTAGTTAGTTAGTTAGTTCTTTTCAACCACACACCACAAGAATAGTCAAGCAGTAATTATTATTAAAATATTTGTAATGATTCGGCATAAAACTTTAAACGGGGCAATTACAATAATATATTCTCTTAAAATAAAATTTATTCATCACTACTTCAAAATTTTGATCGAAATCATCACAACAATCAATTCAAGAAAACCTAATTATTTTAATTAGAACTAGTGGAAATTTTCGTCCTTTATTTTCTAAAGAATCAAAAAATACCGAATTACATATTCACGAGCATTTATTTTATTGTTCATAAATATAATGAAAAAGCAAAATACCTGCGTCAAGGCTACACTTAATATTATGTCAGCCCCAGGCGTCCGGTCCTGACACGTCTTGATACTTTAACTCCATCTCTGTGTCGTGTTTACTCTGTTCACCCTGGAACTTTCAATTCTTGTATCGGACAACACAACTGATAGTTTCTTATACAACTTACAGTTCAATGAACTCACGCTTTATTTACTTTGATATTTTTAAAGGTATATATATGGTGAAAGAATCTCGTTTTCCATGAAAACTCTTAAACGGTTTGATATTATTTCTTCTCCATACCCTCTTCATGCTCAAACCACTGAACAGATTTTCCTGGAAATGGATATACTTTGAGTCCCGAAAAAGTGTACGTTTCCCGCACGAGAAACGAGTTTTTGGCGTAACAGATTAGCGGGCGGCATTTATAATATTAGTTTATAATATTAGGATGGTTTCAGCTTACAGTTCAATAAACTCATGCTTTATTTATTTTAGTATAAAGAGGAACGATCTCTATACATCTGTAAAGGATCAGACAGCGTTTTCCATGAAAACTCCTAAGCGGTTTGATTTTATTCTCAATAACCAGCAAAACTGAAATATAATGAGACCTCAACCCTACCGTCATAATATTGTTGTGTAAAAATACCTTACTTCCGCATTGAAAATGTGGGAGCTCCAACATTTGATATTGAATTTACATAATATATTCGTATTATATCGGCTGATAAGGACTTTTCGTATCACAATATCTTATAGCCTACGCGGTGTCAACGCACTCATCTGCCAATTCCAGACTAGAAGATCGACTTGTCCATCGTAATTGTCTGGACTATTTCTATATTCATTCATAAAAAATAATTTAGAATAATTTGGAAAAGATGAAAAAGACATTAAAAATGATCCATTTTAATGAGTTGTTTTGAAACATTTTATTGGCGCCAATATTTTACCTCGTAGTAAAAATATAGAGTTTGTAATTTACTCGATTTTGTATCTAGTGATGTAAAAAGTAAGAAGTCCGTATGTAAATATTATATTTAGATTATCATTTAATTACAAACAATTATTATCCTTTGAGTGAATGTGCTTTTGTCGCCTATTTCAAGGTAAACTCGCTGCAGCGCGAACAACGTCGCTACTTCTCATAGGCCTAAGGTTCAAATTGTTGCTCTATTTCATATTCGTCGCCTACTACCCTTGTATCTATTTTCTTTCCGAGTATGATGACCGACCAACGCCTTATTGCATAGTACCTGACGTCACAAAGGCATCTAGAAACTAATCTAATCCGTATAAAAGCCCTACGATTCTGATTCGACAGCAGTTGCAGTACACAGCACAGACCACAATGTTCAAGCTGGTGGTGTTGTCTCTAGCGTTCGCCGTCGCAGCGGCCGATCCCAGCGTGCTGGGTCTCGGCGGGCTCGGGCTGGCCGGCCTGGGCTGGGGCGGGCTCGCGGCCCCCCTGGTGACGGGCGGAGTGATCGCGCCCGCTGTCGCCCCCATCGTGGCCGCCCCCAACTACCGCGGACCCCTCTCCCTGGCGCCCGGCCAGCCCGCCAACATCCTGGCCGCCGACGGCAGGCCCCTGGACACCCTGAGCGTGAACCTGGACCGCGCCGCCCACCTGACCGCCCGCGCCGTCGACGGCGGCGTCCACCTGCTGAAGAAGAGGTCCATCGTCGGCGCTCCCCTTATCGGCGCCCCCATCGCGCCCATCGCCCCCATCGGGGTGCCCGGCCTCCTTGGTGGCCGTCTGATCGCCTCTGGTCCCGTCGGTATTGCCGGTATCCCGGCCGGTGTTCACCTGCTGAAGAAGAGGTCCGTCATCGGTGCCCCACTCATCGGCGCCCCCATCGGTGTACCCGGAGTACTCTCGGGCCGCTTAATCGCCCCTGGCCCCATCGGCATCGCAGCCCCGGGGCTCGTCGCCCCCGCTGGTCTAGGCTGGGGTCACGGATTAGTAGGATAAATCTAATCATCTATCTCATCGATTAATTAAATAGCTCAAAGACCAGGCAATAAAAGAGAGAGTTACCAACACAATTTCGTATACTTTGCATACCTTATAACTCCATAATACGACTAATAAGTAAGCAGGTACATCTAAATGAAATTTTGGTCGGTACTATTACTACTCTTAAGGGTCTATTACACAGAGAGCGGTCACGCGGTCAAGGGTAAACCCTTGCATGTGCAGTCAGTTTTTAGTTCATATTGATGTTGCTACGTTTTAACCCAAAGCTTTTTGAGTTGGACCAAATTCCATTCTATTCAAATTCAATTCCGATCTAAGCAGGCGATGCTGAAAATCCTTCTAATATTATTTAAGACCGATTCAATTTCTTTATAAAATAATATATCGTCAAATTCTCCCAAAAAATTAGGATGACAAAATTGCGTCCTCCTTAGGAATTCTTCCAATTACCGCATAAATTGTAGCAAGGTTAAAACACGGGAGCACAATAAAAAATGAAATAAGAACAATAAACACAGAAATGGTCCATAAACTGTTGCCAAAAAGTCATAATGTACGCATTATCACATAAGGCTCGGTACACATTTTGTACCATTTTGGTTTTTATCTGCAACGAGGTGACAGGTGTTTATTAGGATTTTTAGTACCTAGCTGTCAACATTAGTCTTAAAATTGACCAATGATGGCTCAATGTATCTTCTGTGACACAAGGTACCTGCGCTAATAAGACTGTATGAACATAACAAAGCTCTAACATTGCAAGTGGCACTTATTATTACCAATGTGTTAATTGTAATGATATTAGTATAAGTACAATATTTTTGAAGTCTGTCGCTATATCTATAATATAAAAATGAGTCGCTGAATGTGTTGCTAAGCGCAAACTCGAGAACGGCTGAACGGATTGGGCTAATTTTAGTCTTAAAATATTCGTAGAAGTCCAGGGAAGGTTTTTAAGTGACACGAAGTTCACCGGGACAGCTAGTTTTTAATAATGGCAGCTTGGCTAAAAGCTCTAGTGATGATATAGGACTTCATTGACACAACCTACCAATTAAAAGTAGTTTTAAACGTCGTAGTTTTTAAAAGATAAAGATAATATTATTTCAATTATCCTTGGTGCGAAAAATCTAAATAATAAAATAACAATAAAAGGATATGGACGAACAGTCCATAGACGGCCACATTTTTTTAATAAAAAAAAAAAAAAAGATAAATATGCGACAAAATTTCGAATGCGTTTTATAATCTAAATTCCACAAAAAAGAAACCAAAATGCCTCTAAATACTTTGTCATGCTTTACTTGTATAATTAAACATTAACTTGTATATGCCCACGTCTGATCGTATTCAGCCAGTAACAAAATATGTGGTCCCACCCTTAGATATGTGATTGTAGTCTATTGTCTCGCTTAATATTCCGGGCATGATCACGACACTGCTTTTTCATTGAAGCTTAACTATAAAACGGTCTGCCAGCGTTTGTATGTCATCAGTCAACAGTACTCATTCCTCAAATCACAATGTTCAAACTGGTGAGTACATTTTGTTTGTTTTGATTAGTTGGTTGACTTTTTTCGGCTGTTACTACTACACTAAAGGCCGTTCCCAATATTTAATCTATCGCTGGTTTTGCCCTACTAGAGATAGGAATAACTCACATTAGACATTAGAGACATATATTTTATGTCAATTGTGAGCTATTCCTATCTCTAGTAGGGCAAAACCAGAGATAGATCAAATATTGGGAACGGCCGTAAGAGGCGAATATTAATAACTGTAATTAAATGAAGATTATGATATAAGCTCCATATATTTTCTGTCAACCTATTCATTTTAATTAAATGAGTAAAAAGTTAAATCATCTCTCTATCGTGTCTCTAAATGCAACCATTGGTCTTGAAAAATAAACACCGAGTGACTGCGCTGAAAGCATACGAGTACTAGAATGAAATATTTAAAGTCTGAATTCTAACTCAAATTTTTGTTTACATTCTGACTCCGATATCACATTATAATAGTTTCGAAGTCAGAGATCAACCAACCTGTGCCATCCGAGTTAATATCCTAATTTGTGTACAATATTCATTGCCTGTAAACAAGATGTAAGTTTTTGGGATATCAATAAACGTATTATATTATTTAAAAAAATATATTATGTTAACGACAAAATATAAGTCTGGTAACCTATATTTCTTCCAACTTAACAATGCTATTATTAGCTTAGTCTATTTAATTTCAACAAGAATATAATTAGGACGCTTAGTCGGCAAAATTATAATACAGTAAATTAATATTGTACAAGTCTAGCAAGCTAATATGAGTGGTTTCTAATATTCGTACAATTAGGTACCTGCTGTCGTACTAAAAAGTATTTTGTTATAATATTATTAAAAGATCTATTTTTTTCAGTTCCTCTTCGCCTGCTTCTTAGCTGTGGCCGCCGCCAAGCCCGGCATCGTGCCAGTGGCATACACCGCGCCAGTAGCGGCGGCGTACACCGCGCCAGTAGCGGCCGCCTACACCGCGCCAGTAGCCTACTCCGCCTATTCCGCCTACACCGCGCCGCTAGCCTACTCCGCCTACACCTACGCTTCTCCATACTCAGCGTACTACCTGAGGCGCTGAAGTGTTCACGACGACAGAATTATTTGAATATGGATTCGATTAAATGACTATGGTATTATTGATTATCTTTTTCTCGTCATCTATATAAAACCACATTGCTGTTGACGTACGTAGTATAATGTACAATTTAATTTAAATTAACCTACTACAATTATTATTATAATATAAAACATATGAAACATTTTTTTTAATAAAAAAAACATTATTAAAACAAATTACCCAATTAATATTAAGCCCAAAGATTTTTTTCTGAATCTTACAATAGACTTACATGTTTTAACTTTTTCACTTTGATGTTCTCAACTCCAACTCATAAACCACTTAAATGCTCAATTCCATAAACATAACACATTACATAATATAATATAAAGAGCTTAAATGATTTAAAAAGTAACACTTGGTATTTAGCATTTCTACCAATAAATAATTATATTATACGATCGAACGTTAGAAACTGAAAGGAACGGCCAGATAGAGAAAAAAACATACCTTCTTAAGGTTCCGATGCAATATCAAAACTAAAACGATATAAGAACTTAGTTTATAATAAAATTTGTCGTATGTCGTAACCTTAGCTTTAAAAGTAAACTCTTAAAAAAGACATCAACGACATACTTGCAATTTCCAAACTTAAATCTTACAATAATAAAATAACTTATTTTCTATTACCTCTATTTATTTTCATATTTCTGAACATATTATTTGGTATACCACATTTATGCATATATAGTATATAGATAATATATGGCTGCTGTTAAGCATTGGTGTTTCATCCCACATAAAATCGGGTTTTGAGTTAATAATGCAGTTTTGTTATTTATAACATAAGGTTTACGACAGTGAAATCCATTTTTTTGAAAACCCACTGTAGCATATTCTAGAGTACAAAAATGCTTAATGCTTATTCCTCTTAGTGAGGTTTTGTATACAGCATTTATGTACTATGTTTCTAAAATGATTTGCGCTTAAACCGCTGAACCGATTTAGATAAAATTTTGTATGCGGATACTTTGAATCAATTAAAATGACATTAGATACTTTTTGTCCCGGAAAATGTACGGTTCCCACGCAGTCAACAACAATGAATTTGGCATAAGATATCGATATTGAGTAAGTACATGTAGATATTACGTAAGGTTTTGGAGAAGGACATAGGATAATATTTTTTATCATGGAAAATGTTCGGTTTTCACGCTATAAACTTTATTAATTTGCGTTTAAGCTGCTGAACCGATTTTGATTAAATTTAGTTAATGTAGAAATAATTAGTTTATCACGTGCAGAGTTGGGCAAAAAGTAATTAGTAATTTTAATCAGATTACAAATTAATCAGATTGATGAAGTAATTGTGCATCTGAAATTACCCGTAAGTTGATTAATAATAATATGTATAAAATGTATTCTAATTATTTTAGTTTGCAATTAGATTAATAATTTAATTAGACTAACGAGTATTTCAATAATTATGCCCAATGTCCAATGCTGGTAATTATAATAAATAAAAAAACTCCCACACCGATTTCGGGGCGGTGGCCGGTTTCAATAAAACCAAGCCAGTTACGCAGGAGTAATATCATAGTGCCCAAGTGTGTGCGCAATACACAAGAGCACTCTGGGTTCAATGAAACCAGGCCAGTTACGCAGGAGTAATTGTATAGTGCCCAAGTGTGTGCGCAATCACAAGAGCACTCTGGTTTCAATGAAAGCAGACCAGTTACGCAGGAGTAATTTTTATAGTGCCCAAGTGTATGCGCAATACACAAGAGCACTCTGGTTTCAATGAAACCAGGCCAGTTACGCAGGAGTAATTTTATAGTGCCCAAATGTGTGCGCGATACATAAGAGCACTCTGCGGGAAGCACGGGAAGGGAGGAAGAAGCGGGAACTCTCTGTCCTTTTCCGATACATAACGTATCTGCATACCAAATATCATCAAAATCCATGTAGCGGTATAAGCAGAAATAATTTTATTTAACGCCTGGGAACCGTACATTTTTCCGAGACAAAAAGGATCCTATGGCCTTTTCCGGGACTCAAAGTATCTCCATACCAAGTTTCATCAAAATCTGTTCAGCGGTTTAGGCGCAAAATAGGAAATTTTATAACGTGGTAACCGTACATTTTTGAAGACACTAATTATCTTATGTCCTTTCACAAGAGTCAAAGTATGTGCACACCAATTTTCATCAAAATCGGTTCGGTGGTTTAGGCGCAAATAATTTTTGTTTATCATACCTTTTTCCCGGATATAAAGTATCCTATGTCCTTTCCCGAGACATAACGTATCTGTATACCAAATATTATTATCGAAATCCACGTAGCCGATAGCGGTATAAGCTGAAATCATTTTTATTTAATGCCTGGGAACCGTACATTTTTTTAATAAAAAGGACCCTATGTCCTTTCCCGGGACTCAAAGTATCTCCATACCAAATTTCAGAAGAATCGGTTTAGCGGTTTGGGCGTGACAAGGTAATTTTATAACATTTTGTTAAAATTAAAGCACTTTTTGTATTGAAAGAACAAATCAGAATTTTGCATTTATGTGAAATAGCACAAAGGACATTAATGCTATGTAATAAGCCCTATAGCAATATTGCATTAACCATTTTTATACGTTTTCTCTTAAAACTGAATGTAAAATTAAAATGTTTTTTCATAATCATAATCTACGCATTTCAACAAAAAAAAATGATACCGCACAATAACATTTTTTTGCTTAAAATAAGCAGAAAATAAAGATTATTCCAAAAAAACTTAAAACACCGATTACTCAAAACTAGTCCGATGTGGGATGACACACCAATGCTTAACAGCATCCAATTATATACCTAGATAATAATGTAACCTTAAAATAGAACAGCGTACCCGAAATGTATAATTCAAATTGCTTTTTAATTGAGATGGGATATAAGAGTGCGGTAAAGACCGACTTATTAAAAGCCCACGCAGTACAAAAAGATCACTTTTAGACCAAAACGAGCTGACAGAACTTTGACCTGCTCTTAATTTAACTGTTTATTAGGTTTCGTACCGAGAGTGTAAAAACTATAGAAGTGCCGAGTGCATTGGCAACTTTTGGGAGAAAAAGACAACTAGCGTTGTGTCGATTTTTTTTAATGAAATAAGGGGGACAACGAGCAAACGGGTCACCTGATAGAAAGCAACTTCCGTCGCCCATGGACACTCGCAGCATCAGAAGAGCTGCAGCAGGTGCGCTGCCGGCCTTTTAAGAGGGAATAGGGTAATAGGGGAGGGTAGGGATGGGAAGGGAAGGGAATAGGGTAGGGGATTGGGCCTCCGGTAAACTCACTCACTCGGTGAAACACAGCGCAATCGCTGTTACACGCCGGTTTTCTGTGAGAACGTGGTATTTCTCCGGCCGAGCCGGCCCATTCGTGCCGAAGCATGGCTCTCCCACGTCTAAGATTTGTGAATTTCTTAGTGCTCTCCATTTTTAGGGTTCCGTACCCAAAGGGTGAAAACAGGACCATATTCATGAGACTTCGATGTCTGTCTGTCCGTCTGTCTGTCCGCCTGTCTGTCTCCAGGCTGTATCTCAAGAATCGCTATAGCTAGAGTTCTAAAATTTTCACAGATTGTGTATATCTGTTGCCGCTATAACAACAAATACTAAAAACAAAATAAAATTAATATTTAAAGGGGTTTTAGGTTTGATCCCGGAAAATGTACGATTCCCGCGTGATAAACAGCTTTTGGCGCAACGAAGTTGCGGGCCTTATACTCTAATTTAATTTCAAAGGACACAGACAAAGTCATCTGGGTGACAACATCGAAAGAAATAAATATTATAGTTAAAATAAACTAAAAACACGCTTTTTATAGAAAACCAAACTAAAAAATTGAAAATAAATTTTAATAAATTAAAATTAAGAAGTGTTAAAATTTTCAATAAATATAAATTAATAATAGTGTGAATAAAAAAAAATATTTTATTTAAAAAAAAGCGTGGGGTGCATGGTGTCAATAGTTATAAATATTTTATTGACAGATATGAGTAGCATGATTATCATTTTGATAATATCTTAAAAAGCACCCCACGCTTTTCTTAATCTAAAAAATCGCGCTTTCATAAATAAACCAAAGTATGGTTTATGAATGAAGGGAGAGCTACCAGAGGCGCAGGCTCGTCGACATGTGTATTCTGCCCGTCCTAACCTACGGTGCGCAAACTTGGTCATTGACTGATTTACAAAAGTCCCAACTCGGGGTTTGCCAAAGAGCAATGGAGCGCAGTATGTTGGGAGTAAGTCTTCTGGACAAAATAAGGAACACAATACTGCGCTCACAAACAAAAATCACGGACGTAGAAGTTAAAGCGGCTAAGCTAAAATGGGATTGGGCTGGCCACGTTAGCCGTATGCATCCCGACCGCTGGGCAAAGATATCGACAGAGTGGGTACCTGAAGATGGAAGACGCAACCGTGGCCGGCCTAGGAAAAGATGGCGCGATGAGCTGGAGGCGTACCAGCCGGGCTGGCCAACGGTGCCGCTGGAGCGAGACAAGTGGAAGACCCTGGGGGAGGCGCGGGGCGCCCAAAGAAGTCGGTTACAAACAAACATACAGGTGAAGCTAATAAAAAGCGTATAAAAAAATGTATATTCGGTACAGTGAGCGCCCTAATCATACGCAATTGTTCGTCCTCACATGAATACTTTATTAGGTTTCAATCCAATATAATTCTCTCCATCTCCTTAGATAACTGGGGAATCTTATATAATTAAAGACGTGAGTTGAAGAACACGATAACTAACATTTTGTAACATACGAATATTTACTAATTTTTTCCCTTATAATTTGAACAAACCTTGTTATAACTTATCTACTTCATCACCTGCCTAATGTATCTGACTATACATAAACGCACGATTATTTTCTTTCAATCATTTTTCCGGCCCTAAAGCCTCCATTTATGCAAAAAAATTGCATTTTTTTACAGTTAGTTATTGTGTTCTTCCACTCGCGTCTTCAATTTAAATCAACTTTATTTGTTAAGTACGCCTTTATGTTGCCCTTCGTTGGCCTGTTATTATATTCTGGTAATGCTCTTTTCATACTCTAAAATATTTTATTTTTTGAGCGTTATTTACATTGAAGTTACGAGGCCTTTTAGCGCAAAACTTTTTATTTACCATCGAGGAAATTGATTCCTAAGCAGTTGACGGACCAAAGTCACAATAGACATAGTTCTGTCTAATCTGCCAAAGTCATTTGGTCGGCTTATGTCAATTCAATGTTAGCTGTGATCGGTGGGTGCGACCAAATTACTTAGGTCTGCCATCTGCCTAGGAATCGACTTCTCTGATAGTACCTAAGTCCAAGCCAAGAGAAGATTGTATTCTTGGAGATGTTTAGGGACCCTTGTAAGTTGTAGCTTAGGGCTCTAAATAGTTTACGCAGTTGAGACGATGGAAGCTACGCGTATTTTGGTGAGGGTATCCAGCGTGAAAAAGCACTTTTAAGGCGGGGATTAATCCCAATCCAAAACGATAACCTTGCACACAACCAAAGACCAAGCGTATACGCATCGCAATAAGATTCATTTTAGCTTAGCATAAAACTGTAGGTTCTCGGGCGGATCTTCTCTATTTTTCATGTTTTTTTAAAATATCTTTGGGAATAAACATTAAGAAACAAAATTGTTCGGTTAAGGGCATTTTAATATAGATTTACTAACAATTTATTCAAATAAAATGTATAATTATCCTAGTTGATACTTATATTTCGATGAAATAGGTTTTTATCGGAGGTGAGTTTGTAAATTAATTACAGCCAAAGTATTACGTTTTATTAAAATGTTTATGGTTTAAGGTATTTTATATATTGGGCTTTATATCTCATATTTCTTAACACTTCGTTATTATATTGGAACTAGGTAAACCGGGAGTCACGGAACAATAAATTGGGGTTTATCCTCGCCTTAATGAATTTCCTGTATGTGACAATCATTACGCGTAGTTCATTCATGAAAAAGGTCTTTTCTTATTTTTAAAGCTGAGTAATTGTCAAGAAGATTTTTTTATTATACTTAGGGCGGATTCGACCAAACTGGAGTAAAATTTTACTCGAGTATAACTGTCTCCTAATCAAAGAGTAAGCTGGTTTTGCGTTTTTCCAACTTCTAATCCAAGAATGAGGTAATTACACGGGAGTAAATATTTACACGGGCTATTTTGGTGGAGTAAATATTAAACTGAGAATAGTTGCACAACAGGGTTCAACTGTCACGGTCGGTGTCATTGTGAACTATAATTGACATTTTATTTCATACTCTATGAGTAACTTGGTAAAATGCAAACGATAATACCCTAGAGTAAATTAAAGGAGTAAAATTATTCTCACGATAGTTATACGCGTGTAACTTCAAGTTTGGTCGAATAGGGCCTTATTTGACTAACTGTCGCACTAAGGTAAAGATTATAATTACAATAATATTATTATGCCAACAAGGTATCATAGTACTTAGGTCAATCACTTAATTATTAGTAGGTCAAACAAGCATTTAATTATGTTGATTTCAATTTGAAGACTTTTTCCTTATCACTCCCTAATATAGATTCCTTATGCGTACTGATGAGCCTTCAATGTACGTAGCCTTCGTTGAGTTAGTATAAAATTCTGGTCATCCACACATTGTATCAGTAGCTCGGCAGTAGCAAACAAACATACAAGATGTTCAAGCTTGTAAGTACAATAAAAAGCATTTATCTATTAAACAGTAGTTGCATGTAATTAGGTACTTTCTTCGCTTAACATATTATTAATTTTGAAGAGTTTCCATTACTGTAGGATACCTACTTAAAAATGTTGACAGTAGGTAAAGAGATGTTACAGCTTTTCTTAGTCATCAAAATATCTTTTAAGAGTTTAGTGCAATTCTAATAATGTTGAAAATTACTATCCGATTGTCAATATTTCCTTTTAATATTGATGCAATGGGGTAATTAAAACTCAAAACTTTAAAAGTTAAAAAAAATCAGTAGGTCAACATTATACTTTTGGGTAATTTTAACCTGCAGTATCAGTTTAACTTAATTTTAATTTCAAACTTTATTAATATTAAAAAACTTTGATCTTAACACTATAAGATAATTTTGTTTTAAATAACTTTTAAGTATGTCAGTAAATGAAAAATGCAGGTTGTATTTTGTTTAAGTTACGTGCGCGGGTTATAGTTAAGTAATCAGAACATTTGCCAAGTCTAAAATAATGTAACAGAGCGCCTGCATTGCAGCAGTTTATATTTTAAATGTTACCTTTTTTCTGAGTGCTTAAAGTTAAATGTTTAACTAAAATGTTGTAGTATAGAAGCTTATAAATGGTATGAGTAATTATTAAAAGTTCAATTTGTACTGTTCACTGGCAATACATCATACTGTTTAAAGTTCGTGACAGATGTAATTTCTATAGAAATAAGTGAATTCTTACTACTATGGGCCTGTCCACACGTCCATGTTATGACGTCGTCAACGTAGTACGGTTCGTTGTCGGAACGTGAAAATGTACGTTAACGTAACGTAAAAATGCACGTCACGATGTAGCAACATTGTACCCACCATGCCTTATAAAACTGCTACATTCTTCACAAATTATAGATAATTTGTGAATTATCTAGAATTCTTCATATTATGGATCGCACAATACGTATTCTGAAGTCGGAGAGAGAGATTTAAAAAAAAGACGTAAAATGTTGCTATACCGTGACATGCATTTTCACGTCACGTCAACGTCGAAACGTGGAGACGTGGACAGACCGTACAAGGGCCGATTTTTCAATCGTCAGATAACTTTTACCTGAATAAATGACACTTTGACATTTTTTCCATATAAAATCTGTCAAAACGCCAAATTTATTCCATTGGTAAATATCTGGCGATTGAAATACCAGCCATAACAATTTTTAAGAATCCAAAGTTGAAAAGGCGGCAGTATGTTTCACATATTAGTTTAAACAAATCCTTCACCCATAGTAACGCAACTATTTTGAAACTTCATTTTTTTATTTCTTTTTCCACAGTTCGTATTCGTCTGCTTCTTGGCTGTGGCCGCAGCTAAGCCAGCAGTGGTGGCATACACCGCGCCAGTAGCGGCGGCATACACTGCGCCAGTAGCGGCGGCCTACACCGCGCCAGTAGCCTACTCCGCCTATTCCGCCTACACCGCACCGCTAGCCTACTCCGCCTACACCTACGCTTCTCCCTACGCGGCGTACTACGTGCGTTAAAAACTCGACACCGATGACTTCTGACTCTGACTTATTAATTACGGCTGAAATATATTTATTTGTTCATCACGCTTAACTTGACTTTACATTTGCCATTTTCCTCTCTCTATTCAACTAAAATTGTTTGGAAGGTGCAAAGAGAATCAGAACCTTAAGAGCTCACCTGACTCTAAAAATCAAACATCGTCCTTCTCTCTTCACACTCACGCCCGTCTTTCATATACCAGGTGAAAAAGGACGGCGCGGAATCATCGCCGAGTTAGTTTTACTTGAATAAAAGACGAACTATAATGATTATGAAAAAAGTGTTTTGAGCAAATTTAGGTTTTATCAATACCTTTTTAGATATTAAAAAATATTAAAAAAAAGACAGCAAACTTCGAAGATCCAAGCAAAAATGTGTCTAAAACAAGGTTTTTTGTAAAAAAGAAACTATCAAGCATTTTTTAAGTAATCGTGTTTTCGTCTTGAGCATTTAATCTTTATGAACTGAAGTTACTTGTGTCAAAAAATCAGTTTTCTAGACCTTACAGATTGTGAGATCTAGGTTAAAGTATATAGGCAAGTTAGGGTCATATGGGCTCTTAAATGTAAGCCAAAATTATTTCAGTAGATATTTCAATAGACTTACTTACATTACTATACTATGTGATTTCCCTTTAACACAACATAACTTTATGATTAGGTATTAATACCTAATACCTAATCATAAAGTTATCTGTGATGCGTTTAAACGCATCACAGTTCACACACTAGAATCTAGATAATCATTAATCATGTGAATGACTGCATAATGGTCTCCACGCCGATTCCGATGGATTTTATTGGAAATATTCTGGCTACAGTGACATAGTAGGTCTATATATACCTTTGGTTCGCACTCGAGAGAGGCACAGATTCGATCCCGAGTGGAAGCGTGTACCAATGAGCCATTTTCATATCTAAAGTGTTACGTACGGTTAAGGAAACATCGCGAGGAAACCCGCACATGCATGATCCCAGACGTCCCAGCTATTCAAACCTCTGGACTGGACCCACTTTGTTGCGTTGGACATTAAAAAATCACGTCCTAGGCACAGCAGTATTTGAAGAGTGGGGACATTTAAACTATCCACAACGGATGCAAAGGCCTAAGTTTTTGAAGTAAAACTTCTTTACGCACTTGGGGAGTAAGCTGGCAAATGCGTGACGAGAGCGTTACGAAAAGTGTGATCGGGTTAGGCGAACGGAGAGGTGCGCGCGCATTTTTTCTCAAACTTCTGTACATATGGATGGAGCTCAAGAAGTTTTACTTCGGTTGTGTGTTCTAAAGCACACTTGTTGTATTCGCTTATTCTAGCTAGGTACTCATCTTTAGAGTACCCTAATATGAAAGTAAATTATTTTATGATTATAGTTTGTGCGTTTAATATGATGATATGCGTGGCACATTATAATTGACAATAGTAGGGAAGTGACCTAACAAAAATTAATCGATAGTTTAAAAATATCGAATCACTTCGTAAAGGAATTGCAATCGAAATTATCGATTTCGTACTGACATTTCAGTGGTGCCGGCGATTTAAGATGGCCGCCCTTTTTTATCGATTTGATTTCGATTCAACAGAGTCAATCTCTATTGACATAAGTTCTTTCATGCATATGACATTTTTCAAATGTTTTCGTAACAATAATTTTATACTCCTATTTCACAGTTAATATTTATAATTTTTATTAATAAGTTAGCATTTAGCATCTTTTCATTTTTATTCATTTACAATTATAGGAAACATTTGTTTTTATAGATGGAATATAATTTATTACATTTTGATTTTTTTTTTGTTTTCTTGTAAAAAACCCGTAGCAAGGAACATGAAAACTGTCACCCATATCATCTTAGAACGCACAAACTATAGGTTATAAAATAATGTTAACTGTCGTGATATGATATCACAAAATTGCATGCAAATCGATTTCAATTTACTCTATAATCTATGATATGATAATATAGTTCGAGGAATCCCGTCATTTCATTTGTACCGAGCTTCGAATATTAATTCCTAGAAGTATGTGTAAAATCTGATAAAGAATACAAAACTATTAAAGACGTCCTATTGACTTACAACATATTAATATTAAAAGTCTGGAGGTTGTGACCTGGTTTAAAAATAGAATTGTGAATTAAATAATTGAAAATATCCCTTCTTTAAAGAATGGATATTTTCAAAGTTCAAACCCCTTTTGACAGGTCGTTTGCATGGCAGTATTTTTGTAAAAATAAATCGCCTGACAAAACTAATAAATATAAAACTTATTAAAACTAGATAATCATGTATATTTACGGTTTCTCGGCAACAGTTACGTAAATTTGAAATCAGGATTTTCGGGCGCTTTTCCTGTCCGTTTCAGATCCGCGCGCGGGCGATAATTCGCATAACAAGAAAAACGCCCAGTGTTTTTTGAGAAAATTTATTTACATAAGTCCTATAGTCTATAGTTTGTGCGTTTTAAGATGATATGGGTGAAAGTTTTCATATTCCTTGCTACGGGTTTTTTTTTTACAAGAGAACAAAAAAAATCAAAATGTAATAAATTATATTCCATCTACAAAAACAAATGTTTCCTTTAATTATTGTAAATGAATAAAAATGAAAAGTTGCTAAATGCTAACTTATTAATCTATACTAATATTATAAATGCGAAAGTATCTCTGTCTGTCTGTCTGTCTGTCTCGCTTTCACGCCAAAACTACTGAACCGATTGTAATAAAATTTTGTACACAGATAGTCTAAAGCCAGAGAAAGGACAAAGGCTACTTTTTAACTGGAAAAAGGGGTTGTAAGGGGGTGAAAATGCGTAAATTTGGTCAAATTAAGTTAGTCCCAAAAATGCAAAACAGATGGCGCCAAGAGTCCCCTAGATCGCGCTATTGCTTGCTCATGCGTATTTCTATAAGAGATGGTACCATGTTGAGATGTATTTTTCGATTCTTTCGATTGTTATACACGTTACTAACTAATAACTCACCTACCAACTTAGATATCATTTATCAAATTAAAAAAAAACAGCGCCAAAACTACTGAACCCATTGTAATGAATTTTTGTACACAGATAGTCTAAAGCCTAAGGACATAGGCTACTTCTTACTGGAAAAAGGGGTTGTAAGGGGGTGTTTATGCGTAAATTTGTTCAAATTAAGTTAGTTCCAAAAACTGGAACAGATGGCGCCAAGGGTCGCCTAGATCGCGCTATCGCTTGCTCATATGTATTTCTATAAAAGGTGGTACCATGTTGAGTTGATGTTTAGATTCTGTCGATTGTTATACATGTTATTAAATAACTCACTTACCAACATAGATATCACAAAATAATGTAAGTTGTAACGCTAAAATATAAGCTTGGTATAAAAAAGTTTAATTTTAAAAAAATCTTATTATGTGCACACTACACGGCTGTTTTGGGTATTTTGATTTAAGGGGTACCAGGGTTTCGAAAAAGCTTTTGACACCAATTTTATTGACACCGCGCGCTATAAACTGAAGTCCACGCGGACGAAGTCGCGGGCAACAGCTAGTATAAAATTATAAATATTAACTGTGAAGGAGTATAAAATTATTGTTACGAAAATATTTGAAAAATGTTAGATGCATGAAACGGAACTTATGTCAGTAGAGATTGACTCTGTTGAATCGAAATCAAATCGTTAAAAAAGGGCGGCCATCTTAAGTCGCCGGCACCACTGAAATATCAGTACGAAATCTATAATTTCGATTGCAATTCCTTTACGAAGTGATGATATTTTTAAATTATCGATTAATTTTTGTTAGGTAACTTCCCTACTATTGTCAATAATTATAATTATGTGTCACGCATATCATCATAAAACGCACAAACTGTAGTGGTGGATGCCTGGATGTTCTCGTGGCTACGACAAGGTTGGTGCTGAAGGTATACCGCAGAGTTTTTGTGGGTAGGGTAGGGTACTACCATTTGTTTTCTTTTAAAAAAATCTTACAAGTGAACCATGCACTTTAAACAGAGTTCAAAAAAGAAGGTTTCTCTATTCGACTATACAGGGTGTAACAAAACTAAGTGATAATACTGGGTGTATGGTATAAGATTCGCTGTAAAAGTCGCAGCGCTGAAAAATTGACTTTTTTATTATTTTTGTATGGAAAAATTCATGATACTGCAGGGGCTCTTGCGCATAGTCAATAAGGGACACATATATTACACAGTACACACGCTAAAGTATGATCACCTTGTTTTCTTACACCTTGTATAATATATTTTGTACGCGGATAACTTCACATTTTTTGTAACGATTTTAACTACAACGATAATTTTTATGTTGGAAAGAAGACACTTAGGATATTGTTTGCAGTCTTTTTAAGGGTTCCGTAACCAAAGGGTAAAAACGGGACCCTATTACTGAGACTTCGATGTCTTTCCGTCTGTCCGTCTGTCTCCAGGCTGTAACCCAAGAACGGTTAAAGCTAGAGAGTTGAAATATTCACAGATTGTGTATTTCTATCAGGGGCGGATCTTGAATTTGTGGGGCCTTGGGCTAATACTGCTTAGGGGCCCTACCTAATTACTCAACCAATTGACATTTTGACAAGAAACTGTTTTCTGTAGTGATGTAGGTATATCTATATTCTATACTAATATTATAAAGCGGAAGAGTGTGTTAGTTTGTTTGCTTGTTCATTTGAACGCGCTAATCTCCGGAACTACTGGTCCGATTTGAAAAATTATTTCAGTCTTAAATAGCCCATTTATCGAGGAAGGCTATAGGCTATATTTTATCACGCTAAGACTAATAGGAGCGAAGAAATAGAAGAAAATGTAGAAAAAACGGGGATAAATTATTTGACAGGGCTTATTTGAACGCGCTAATCTCAGAAACTACTGGTCCGATTTAAAAAAATTCTTTCAGTGTTGAATAGCTCATTTATCGAGAAAGGCTATATTTTATCACGCTGAGACTAATAGGAGCTAAAAAATAGAGGAAAATGTGGAAAAAAATAGGAGGAAATATATTTGAAAGGGCTTATTTGAACGCGCTAATCTCAGGAACTACTGGTCCGATTTGAAAAATTATTTCAGTGTTAGATAGTCCATTTATCGAAAAATGCTATAAGCTATATTATATAACGCTACGACTAATAGGAGCGAAGATATAGAGGAAAATGTTGAAAAAACGGGAGAAAATTATTTGAAAGGGCTTATTTGAACGTGCTAATCTCAGGAACGATTTGAAAAATTCTTTCATTGTTAGATAGTCCATTTATCGAAAAAGGCTACAGGCTATATTTTATCACGTTACGACTAATAAAAGCGAAGAAAGAGAGGAAAATGTTGAAAAAACGGGAGGAAATTATTTGAAAGGGCTTATTTGCTAAGGGCTTATCTCAAGAACTACTGGTCCGATTTGAAAAATTCTTTCAGGTTAGATATTCCATTTATTGCAAGAGCCTATTTTATTTTTATGTATTTATTTTATTTATTTATTTAACTCAGGCATCTTGGCCCATATAAGCTATATTTTGTCACGCTACGAAGGAGGAGCGAAGAAATAGAGGGAAATGTGGAAAAAACGGGGGAAATTATGTGAAAGGGCTCATCTCACGAACTACTGGAGGATTTTTCCTGTTATTCGGCCCTCGTAAATTAGATATTTCACAGACAAATTAATTCATAAAAATAGCCTACGATCCTTCACGTGGTCTACTTCTTATCTGTGCCAAATAACAGAAAAATGCTGCTCCAGTAGTTCTTGAGATAAGCCCATTCAAATAACTTCCCTTATTTTTTCATATTTTTCTCTATTTCTTAGCTCCTATAAGTCTTAGATCTTATAGCCTTCCTCGATAAATGGCCTATCCAACACTGGAAGATTTTTCAAATCGGAGCAGTAGTTTCTGAGATTAGTGCGTTCAAATAATCGCTGTCAAATAATTTCTCCCCGTTTTTTCTACATTTTCCTCTATTTCTTCGCTCCTATTAATCTTAGCGTGATAAAATATAGCCTCTTACAGCCTTCCTCGATAAGTGGGCTATCTAAGACTGAAATAATTTTCCAATCGGACCAGTAGTTCCTCAGATTAGCGCGTTCAAACTAACAAACAAACTGCAAATTCTTTTATTTGGTCATCGCATTGTGAAATAGAAATTTATCGAAAGAACTGATATTTTTTAAAATCTAATTAAAGGACTTTATCGTAAACGATAAGAACTGATAATTGATGATGACATTGTTGTTCTGTATTTGTTTTCTATATACGACATCCTTGAGAAAAAACGCTCTGCTCCCGTGTATTATATTTCTCTATGGCTCTGCTTTACAGCTAGTGATCGGCATCGTTAAAAAATCTTTAAGATGGTATAGCAGTTTAGGAAAACATCAACAAGTTTCTTTTCATAAATTAGCCAAAAAATTTCACTGCAAGAGGTGTAAGACTCTGTCTTTGACTGCAGTAAGTAAGATTTTAACTGAATGCACTCATTCACTAAATGTTCATCTACGGCATTTGGATAATGCGCCAACCTTATGATCGGATTTTTTTTAATTCTAGATAATTTTTATTATTGACAATATCGTCTATTGGTTTCAGTTCTGTTAGGGGCCCTCTGTATTCGCGGGGCCCTGGGCTGCAGCCCAAAAAGTCATATAGTAGATCCGCCCCTGATTTCTGTTGTCGCTATAACAACAAATATGAAAACAAAATAAATTAAATATTTTATTTATTTTATATTTATCCCATACAACAAACGTGATTTTTAAAACATTTTTTGCTCGGTATCAAAGATGACTACAGGTAGGCACTTGAAATGTACTTTGCTATAAAATGGTACGGAACCCTTCGTGCGCGAGTCCAACTCGCACTTGGCCGATTATTTTAATTGAATAATGCTCCGAGTGAATCTTCCAGTAACTCCAGATCCATTCAATGAACAATGATTGATTAACTCATAAGTCATACGTAACTTACGAGTATAAGTACGATTAGTCACACTTTAGTAGTCTCATATCAGTAAATATTGTCTCTTGACACGGTTGTAATTGGTGACGTCATCACTGTACTCACTCCACTTGTAACATTACAAATCGCAAATCATACTCAATGATTTCGACCTATTAACATTAAAGAATTAAGGCCGAATACAAGGTAACGCAATTAATACAATCATTTAACGGTTTACGGCAAAAAAAAAAGAAAAAAACCCATAGGTTTTCCCGCGCTCCGCAATTACTAGACTATTGATTGTTCGGTTGCGGGCAACCCGTGGGTAACCCCGACACGGCAGGTGACGCGCCGGTAAACCTGAACATTGTTTTTTAGGGTTCCGTACCCAAAGGGTAAAAACGGGACCCTATTACTAAGACTTTGTTGTCTGTCCGTCTGTCTGTCTCCAGGCTGTATCTCAAAAATCTTAAACCGCTATAGCTAGACTTCTGAAATTTTCATAGATTGTGTATATCTGTTGCCGCTGATAACGACAAATACTGAAAACAAAATAAAATTAATATTTATATATAAATATTAATATTAATATATAAATTAGTATTTTCACATACAACAAACGTGATTTTTTCGGCATTTTTCGTTTTTTATCATTAATGATAAAGGTAGGCACTTGAATTTTTCACACATTCGTTTGTTATTAGGTGTACTTTAATATTTAATAATAATATTAAAATAAAATAATAATTTAAGGGGGGCTCCCATACAAAAAACACAATTTTTAGCCTATTTTTGCTCTGTATCGGTACGGAACCCTTCGTGCGCGAGTCTGACTCGCACTTGGCATATTTTTTTGCAGACGACCTTTGACAATTTACTAATTGTTTAATAGGAACCAATAAGTGGGTTTTGAAAAAGAGCAGACAATTTAATAAGTACAGTATGTAAAGTAGGAAGAAGTTTTAGTAGAGTGATTTAATTTATATCAATAAAAATTAATTTTAATCTCGTTTGTCTCGCTAAAACTCGAGAAAGTCTTAACCGATTTGGCTAATTTTAGTAAAGAAATATTCGTGGAAGTACAGGAAAGGTTTATATTAGGAAGAAGTTATACGAAGTTCACCGGGTCATCTATAGTTACTTAATAGTTATTGAATAATATTTAGGTACACATTCGTGTCTAAATTTTCTCTTTTTAGCTTTGTAGCACTATAAGCTTAATCCCCACTCCCGAAACTTCGCCGGCTTGGCAAATTGACACGTCGGTTAAGCAACCTACGGGTTTTAAATTTGGAAGAAATTTCTAGAACTTCTCGGCTACGACGGTAGCTGAAACGGGACAAGACTCGCTCCAGGGCTTGATTCCGTATCTGTTTTTGCATCCAGCCAGTGTGCAGCCTTTTGTATAGTCAGAAGAACCCCACTATAACTAGGAGTTAGGACTAGGATCAGCAGGAGAATGTTACTCTTGTGAAAATGCTCCGCTGAAGCCCTCGCGTGATTGTCGCCGCCAGCAGTCTGGGCAATCACCACTGGTTCTCTGCTCTGCGTTTTGCCTATAATCTTTGAACTTCGATTGTGGCCTAAATGGCAGGATTACGAAAATGGCAGGTCCCTTCAGGAATATGACATTCAGATTTAAGTCACATTTATATTTTATCAGCACGCACGCGCCGAACGCGCCGCATTTTAGAATTCGTTGTGTGAAATGATGTGAAGCCTCGTACATTCGTCCGCACTCCGCACCATACGCGCCGTGTATTAAGTGCCTGATAGACGAACGAACTTAAAGTACGCGGGTTTTAAGTTCGCGAACTTACTCGGCTCGCGTCGGTGACACACGAGAATCGCTCACACTGGATTACCATGCCCCCAGGCTCGTGGCTCGCGGCTCTTTGCTGACACACAGGCGATTAAGATCGTCGTGCCATAAGTCCGTGTACTTATTCGCACGTCCGTCACCCCCGGGTTGATTCAGACCGCAACGCGACGCGTAGATGCATTTCTAAATTAGTATGGATTTGACAGATTCGCAAGACGTCTGACGCAATTGAAATCTGTCAAATCCATACAAATTTAGAAATGCATCTACGCGTCGCGTTGCGGTCTTAATCAACCCTAATGCGGTGCGTTCGGCGCGTACGGCGCGGACTAAAGCGCGATCAGCTTTAGCATGTTGGATGGTAGAGTTTCCAATCAAAGATTACAATGATGGCGGGATCGCCGTGAGTTTTGACCGTGTAACGACGAACAGGCACTTCGAGAGAGGTCAGGGTAGATCATAAAGTTAATATACCTAGCGGAATAGAGTAACAAAGGCCTGAGCAAGAGAGATGTCACTATCAGTAACACTGCGTGGTAAAAAGAGACGTGTGATACATGACAGCAGCACTCTTTTTTCGACGTCCAGTCGGCACGTGCCGCACGTTGACGATTTAATCTCATAGAAATCATGTTCAATCATGATTCATGCTTGTGTAAGTGTATACGTACACATTTTTTTCACACAGATGAAAACCAATTTCGGTTTCGTTTAACAGCTCGAGATTGTTGCTCTATTCCGCTAGGTATATTAACTTTATGGGGTAGATGGAAAAGACATTAAGTCTGAATGAGTCATGACCCTATGTATTACAAAAAATACATACTTACTTAATGTAAAATGCTAGAATATTGAAAACTAGATGTCCCGCGCGGCTTCGCCCGCGTAAATTAGGAATTTTACAGAAACCGTACATTTTCCCATAAAAAATAGCTTATGTCCATACTCTCTTCACTTGGTCTACTCTATAGAGTATATCTGTGCTTGCAAAATTGCTCCAGTAGTTGGTAATTTCTTATATTCCCTCCGTTTTTCCCACAGTTTCCTGAGTTTCTTCGGTCGTAGTCTTAGCGTGATAATATTTAGCCTATAGTCTTACTCGATAAATGAGCTATCTAACATTGAAATAAGTTTTTAAATCGGACCTGTAGTTCCTGAGATTAACGCGTTCAAGCAAACATACTCTTCAGGTTTATAATATTAGGCAGGTATAGATTTTTTTAAATTATCGCTTGATAAACTCGAGTCTCGATCTAAAAGACTATGAAAAGTACCAATAACAGGATCATTATAGGCTCATAAGTCATAACCATGGGACGATGCATGGTATAATATGGTAGTGATGATGATGTGATGATGAATGTAATTTGCACAGTAGCATATGCTTTCCGTTCTTAAGACAACGCCGAAACTCCCAAACTTGTATCTATAAAGAATCAGGAATTCTCTCAGCACCTTCCGAACCACGGCGCAAAATCTTACTTGTTCGTAGCATATGCTTAGAATACTTCTCACGAAACCGAAGTCACCACATGTTTCCCTATAAATTTTGAGGAGTTCCCTCGATTACTTATGGATCCTTCATCAGATCACCACTTTTGTGAATATAATACCAAATTGGGACCATACCCTATATACCAAAAGAAAAATTTTGAAAATCGGTTAACAAACCCCCGGAGTAATCGTTGAACATAAGAAAACGAAAATAACACCTCCCCCATTTTGAAAGTCGGTTAAAATTGTAGCCTATGTGTTATTCCGATGTATAAGCTATATTATTGTAAAGTTTCATTAAAATCCGTTCAGTAGTTTTTGCGTGAAAGAGTAACAAACATCCATACATCCACACATCCATACATCCATACATCTATACATCCAAACAAACTTTCGCCTTTATAATATTAGTAGCATAGTGTATACTTACTTGCGCTGTTGGTAGTTGGTACGTTGAACGGTTAGTAAGAATTAGTGATAAATACACATTTTATAATATTATATTATATTAAAGAACATACAAGCCAGGTTGGCCGACGGTGGCGATGGATCGGGATGAATGGAAGGACTTGGGGGAGGCCTTTGCCCAGCAGTGGGACAGCATAGGCTCTTAAAAAAAATTAAAAAAAATTAAAGAACATACACACCACAACTAATGGATGTAGCTGTAGCTTGTGCGCGAACTCCTCCAAAACGTTAAACGGCTCAACCGATTTTAATTAAATTTTGTATAAGTACGTAGGTACATCCGTTCATTAGGTACAAACAGGCAGCGGGGCTAAAATAGTCGCATTTAGCAATTCCTCTCAATCAATTCAGCAAATAGGCCTGAGAGTTTTTATCTACTTTATATATAGGTAAGTATACAAGAAATAATTTATATGGCAAAACAACGTTGCCGGGTCAGCTAGTAGGTAATTGTATAATTTTCCTAACCTACCGCAATACAATCGATAGTATATCAGCGATTACTCAATAAGTCGGTCGTATAAAGTCAACGACACATTACTCATCGGCGCGGCATTGCGCCTATCCGGGAACCCGTGTGGAAATCCCTATCCATAGTTAAATTACCACGGAATTCAATATAAAATGATCCTTATGTCCTTAGCAAAAAGGTCCTACCAAAGGTAAATTAATCACCTGACAATTTAGTCCATTCATAGTTAAATTACCTCGGAATTGCAATCAAAATGTTCCTTATGTTTTTGGCCAAAAGGTATCGCAAAAGGTAAATTAAACCCGACTACCTGCCATAACCTGATTATGTCTGCTGCGGGTTGTCAGAATATGCGGAGATTCCAATAATTAGGAATTTATAGAAATAACAGACATTTTATAACTTGAATTTCCGAGTCTTCTTTTATTACTTTGATAAAAATGCATATTTAATTGTTAAATAAGGCTTAAAAGGCTTCGGTTAATTTATCGACAACGTGTTTGAGTTTATTTATTTATTTAACTCTTTATTGTACGGAAGAAACACATAAACATACAATTAACATGGAAAGACGACACAAAGGAACTGCTTATTTCTAAAAGAAATCTCTTACAGCAGCCCTACGAAGAAATACAATGTAAAAGATAGCAGATAGGTCGTCAATCAATAGTTATTAACTAATTAAACTAAATAAATTATAAACACTTACAACAAAATCAAAGAGTTTGTGCCAAAGCTTTATAAAATAAAGTGAATTCATAATTTATTCAGTTTTACTGCCGCACTCCGATACATTTTAATGATGATTAAACTTCAATTTAATAATTTATATAGTTTGACAGCAAGGTATTGTCAAATATTAAATTAATCTTCTTATATATAAAATTCTCGTGTCACAATGTTAGGCCGCGTACTCCTCCAAAACGGCTTTACTGATTTTAACCAAATTTTATATGCATATTCAGTGGGTCGGAGAATCGGCTACTGGGTACTTATTATATTGATAAGTGCATTTGTTGAATAAATAATAGTAAATTATTACAACTCGAGACTGACGGTGACCATTGTTTGTGCCACGGGATAGCGATGGACGTTGCCATGGTGACAATATACTTACTTATTTAGTCACTTCAATAAAATAATACGGGCGAAATAATTTATATGGCAAAGAAACGTTTGCCGGGACAGCTAGTAGTATACAGGGGGTAACAAAAATAAGTGATAATACTTTAGGGTGTGTACGTGTTCCTTGTAGAGAGTTCACTGTGAAAGTAGCAGCGCTGAAAGACCAATTTTTTTTTTTCACTTTTGTATGGGGAAACTCGTGACGCTCGGGCCCTTGCCCATACAAAAGTGAAAAAAATATTTGGTCTTTCAGCGCTGCTACTTTCACAGTGAACTCTCTACAAGGAACACGTACACACCCTAAAGTATTATCACTTATTTTTGTTACACCCTGTATAGTTAGACAGCAAGATATTATGGGGCTTATGTCAAATATTAAATTAACTACATTTAACTAAATATTAAATAAGGTTCCACTCTGAGGGGGCAGTCAGATACATTTACCGATGATTAGACTTCAATTTAATAAAGAGTTTGACAGTAATGTATTGGGCTCATGTCAACATCTTGATTTAATTATATTTAAGTAATTAACCTGTCTAGGCTACCGCATAGCAATTGAACATTTATTGTGTCTGCGATACCCACGCACGATGTAGATCTTAATAATTGTTAATATTCGTTTTTTAATGCGGTGGTATACTACTCTTCAGGAAATACTATTCAGTATATAAATACTCTTCAGTAAATAATTATTGTAATAGAATAAAATAGTACCTAGTTTGATTAAGATTGTAAAATAAAACATTTTATAAAACACAACTTTTATTATACAAAATATAAATTACTCTCACACATTTATTAACTTAAAGCTTCTTATGGCTATTTTCTTAGATAAATGATTGGTCTCGCGCCACCTCGGTCACCAATCGTTCATCTAAGGGCTATTTTACTATTACAGTATTATTTTCGTATACCTTGTAAGTTGTATATTTTAATTTAGCATCATTATTATAATAATACTAATTCCGAACTACTATTAATCGTCACAAACAATAATGCACGAATTTCATTTCACATGATTGCATCAGAATAATTATTTCAGTTACAACTGCATGCTACAATAGTAGATCACAAAACTCAACGTTCGATGAAGATAATTTAACTATAAACTTTGTATCATTTATTATCACTTTTAACCAACTTTCAAAAAGGAGGTAGATTCAGTTATAAGACGTATGTATCGTCAATTTCAGAGGCATCCTTACTTTTGGACGGAGACATTTAGAAAAATAGACCTCTAATTTTTCAATACATACTTCTACGTTCGTGCTCTACGGTGTCCCTTGCGTAGTCTTCTCATGAAAATGTCCTTGGAGTTTCTATTCCGTTTTCTATGTCTGTGCTCCCTCTTCCTCCTTTTATTTTCACATTCGCAGGTAATCAAGGGAGATATCTCGCCAGGTATCACCGGGAAGTCCAGCTCGTTCTCTATCCTCACCGGGAGGCTGAGGAACTTCCTCAACTCCTCTATCTCACTCATCCTCTTATCCTCAGGGCACTCGCATGTTTCCGCCGCCCCGATCACCACCATGCACAGAAAAATAACGATTTTGACGACCATGTTGCGTAGTGCGCGGCTCGCAAAGATTGGAGACCGCTTCCGATTGCCCGCTTTTAAATACTATTCTGAGTCACAGACTTCGGAAATTTTAATCCGCTGTTTCACTAGCAGAAGCGTAGCGTGGGATCCCTCGGTGGGGCCCCGTATATTACGTTTGGAAGCCTTTGACTTTTCACAAAAACTAAAAAAATTAAAAGAAATATTAATTTATCATAATATCAAGCAAACTGATATTATTCTCTTTTGTATCTTTTAAAATAAAAAGGGAAGCTTTTAATAAATTTTAATTAAGCACTTCGGGGGCCCTCGTGGCCCGGGGCCCCCGTATGATACGGCAGATACGGCGGTAGCTATACGCCCCTGCTAACCAGACAGTTCATCGGTACAGTTTCGACCGCAAATCAATTAATTCTTAAACGAGCAAAAATTGTGTTCCTAATCCAGGTCCACAGTGGGATGGTAAGAATTACAGTTATCATAACAAAAAAATTTGAATCAATATATTACACGTCAATAATGCGGTATACCGAATAATATTGTGGTTTTGAAACGGTATGCGGATGTATTTAAAAATCTAATTAGAATTTGGCTTCGACTGCAATCATTGTAAATGTAAAGAAGTGCTTCTGCAAATAACTAAGTATTGAATAACGTTTAAGCGTCTTGTTGTGAGTTGTGACTATGAGAATTATTGCGGTTTTAAAAAGCGTTCGAGGTTTTTACTCCCAATAGCGTTTGGCATAGTTAGAATGCGACCTGACGACCTAACTAAGAGTAACTAAGACTCAAACCTATAAGCCGTTGCATTTATTTGTCTAATCAGTTTTTTACTGAAAGTTTATAAAACACTGAAAATATAATATTTTTAATTTAAAATTAAACTTTGAATCCGCAACCCAATAACTTCAATTTAGAATTTTCTTTGCAAAAGGGGTTAAAAGGTTTAGTAGAGATGTGCCGACTAGTCGGTAAAGCCACTATCCGGCCACTTTTGTAGTCGGCGACTAGTCGGCGAATAGTCGGCAAAAAGCGCCGACTATCCGGATTTTTAAGTTTTTCATTTTTGCTATTACATATTGGAATTATATTAATGAAAAGCCTTAATTATTTATAATGTGAACTCATATTACACTCAATCACTCACAACATTTTAAAATTAAATGAAGTGTTTCTGAAGTTAAACTTGCTAGTAAAGATTTTTTTTAATATATTTTTAACAACAAATTAAGTATGTATTATTAAATCAAGATTGGATACAGTACATGAAATATTTCCCGAAAACCATGCTGTATCATAAAAATAAAAACAAAAAAAATTGTAAGAAGTAAACATAACACGATCCGACACCTTCGCAGGCGACGTGTGTGACTTACCCGCGAATCAGCAGTATTAAAAAAGCATTACAGAAACTTGTGAAACCTTGATCGGCTTGGCCGACTAGTCAGCCGATTAGTCGGCTGCAAAGAAGCCGACTAATCGGCCGACTAGTCGGCCAAGCTGATCATGGTTTCGGAAGTTTCCGTAACGCTTTTTTACTGCTGTTTCACGTCGCACACGCCGCCTGCAAACGTGTTGAATCGTGTTAAGTATGTTTACTTCGCGTACGTTACTTTATTTTGTTTAGCTATGATACAGTTGATGGTTGTCAATAAATATTACATGTACATGAAATGTCGATTTAATAATACATACTCAATTTGTTGTTAAAATTATATTTACAAAAATTATCTTAATATTATAATAATCTCCTTACTAGCAAGTAATTTCAGAAACACTTCATTTAATTTTAAAATGTGTAAACACTGATTGAGTGTGATCTGAACATATTATAAATAGTAATCAAGGTTTCTCTTTAATATAATTTCAATAATAGCAAAAAAGTAAAAAAGCCGACTAGTCGGCGCTTTTTGCCGACTATTCGCCGACTAGTCGCCGACTACAAAAGTGGCCGGATAGTCGGCTTTACCGACTAGTCGGTGACTAGTCGGCACATCTCTAGTTATTACTGAAGTGACGGACACGGCCGGCGAATAATCCGTCATGCACTTCAGTTATTTCGTTCAAGCGTTTCGTGTATTGGCCATACGGGACATTTAATTTTAAGGACTACTCAATATTTTACAAAAAGTTGCGCGTGACTCTATTCGCGAAAATTAAATTTCCCGGAAGCCGCACTCTCTCCCGCAATAAAAAGTAGTATATGTCCCTTCCCGAGGTTTAGTCATAACTCATAAGTCATAACAATCGGTACAGCTGTACTCTTGGAACCCATTATCTATAATGTAATAATACTAAAAAGTTTCAAGCTTTGTTTTAAAGTATTACTCGAATACTAGCAGTTTAACGTGTTAATTATTATAGGTGATTTGGAAACAACTTCGCAATTTTTTTCTATCGACAAAATTGTATGCTATCGTGGTTTTGAGTAACATAGTCACTAGTGTTAGTCCTGAAGTTTGCTGCATCTTAATTTAACATTCAGTTTTTCATTAATATTGTTTTTACAGACGATCATGTAAAGCAATTTGATCCAATAGTACTACATAATTAATATCTCAATTCGATAGTGAATTACACCTTAATAGGTACAAAAATTATCATTTTTTTTTATTAAACATAAGTACTTATATTATACCTATCTACGCAAATTATAATTTTTGTTTCTTCGTTTAATACGTCAGATACTGTACGTAAAACAACGGAACCCCAATTTTCGTATTTAAATAACCGCCGCACTTAGAGACATTCTTACTTATTTAACTTTAATTTAATGTCGATTTGAGTATAAACTCCACACTTGCCTCACATACAGTTCCACCACAACCTTAATCTTCTGCCTTTAAGTCTTTAAGTGCGGTTGTTAGACTTTCAATTAATTAATTAATAATAACAATAATTTATTGAATCATCAAAACTAATTACACATTAGAAAACACTTAGGTACAGGTAAAAGTTTGACATTATAATAATTTTGATATTTAGCCCGGCAGCACATTGTCCGAATTCTGATCAGAAACAGTTGAATTCCCGCGCCACCCCGCACACTATCCGAAATATCCTTCCGGCGAGTTCGAGCTCACTCGGCTCAGTACAAAATGTAAGAGACAGCGCGGACTTTCAACTGTTTCTGATCAGAAATTTCGGACAATGTGCAGCCGGGCTTAAAATGTACATTTCAGGAAAGTCATCTGTGTCCAAACTAGATCAAGTCTGTATTTCGGACCACAGTGCTCTTCTGTTTGCAATGACTGTATAAAATAGTAGAAGCAAGTTGTAAGCTAAGTTATTTTTTACTCATTTAACAGTAATTAAATTAATTTTCAAACCTTTCTGCAAAATTGGGTCAGCGGTTTGGACGTGAAAAGGTAACAAACAAACGGACTTTCGCATTTTTAATAGTGTGATTGAATTCGAAGTTTGACACGTTGCTTGGTTTGACGATTACGTATTGTGAGAATAAAATGTTAGCGGTCGCAAACCTAAAACTCTTTATAAGATTTAAAGAGGCGAAAAAACTGGTGTTAAAATATGATTTCTAAGCACTGTGTTTAGTAGAAGCTTAAATAAATATTAGTTAGTAACAAAATCTTAAAAATGTTAACAGTTTAGAATATATTTAGCAATGTTTTATTTGATTTTGCTTTTAGAAACAGATAGGAGGCATTACTATTTTATAGAATAGGTACCATCGAAAAAATTGATACATAGGCAGATGGCAGACCTGGGTCATTTGGTCGGGTTATGTCAATTTAGTGTTCGATGTCACCTTTACCTATTTTATCAAGATATCATTTATTTGATAATAATTAACTTTATTTAAATCACCACTTTTCAACAATTATTATTCTTAGTTCATAATGCTTTCGTTAATATAAGTGCCGCAATTAGAAAATATTAAAAAAAACTAGATGTCCCGCGCGGCTTCGCCCGCGTAAATTAGGAATTTTACAGAAACCGTACAATTTCCCATAAAAAATAGCTTATGTCCCTACTCCCTTCACTTTTCTACTCTATATCTGTGCTTAATATTGCCATAAAAATTGCTCCAGTAGTTCGTAATTTCTAATAAGTATTTTTTCTTTTTTCACACCCGTTTTCAACCCGTTTTTCCCACATTTTCCTGCGTTTCTTCGGTCGTATTAGTCTTAGCGTGATAATATATAGCCTATAGTCTTACTCGATAAATGAGCTATCTAACACTGAAATAAGTTTTTAAATCGGACCTGTAGTTCCTGAGATTAACGCGTTCAAGCAAACATACTCTTCAAGTTTATAATTTATTAAATGTAATTTGCACAGTAGCATATGCTTTCCGTTCTTAAAACAACGCCGAAACTCCCAAACTTGTATCTATAAAGAATCAGGAGTTCTCTCAGCACCTTCCGAACCACGGTATACCAGGTATACCTCGGTGCAAAATCTTACTTGTTGGTAGCATATGCTTAGAATACTTCTCACGAAACCGAAGTCACCACATGTTTCCCTATAAATTTTGAGGAGTTCCCTCGATTGCTTATGGATCCTTCATCAGATCACCACTTTTGTGAATATAATACCAAATTGGGATGATACCCTATATACCAAAAGAAAAAAAAATTAAAATCGGTTAACAAACGGCGGAGTAATCGTTGAACATAAGAAAACGAACATAACACCTCACCAATTTTGAAAGTCGGTTAAAATTGTAGCCTATGTGTTATTCTGATGTATAAGCTATATTATTGTAAAGTTTCATTAAAATCCGTTCAGTAGTTTTTGCGTGAAAGAGTAACAAACATCCATACATCCACACATCCATACATCCATACATCCAAACAAACTTTCGCCTTTATAATATTAGTAGGATATGATTTCTGTCTGTTGGTGTTATAGTCTCTGATATTATTTTGTTCGTAGTTCGGCTTAACGGCTGCATTCAGGGATACTTAAAAGTAGTTTAAATTTTCTTCATACTTTGTATCAAAACCTTCGCAAGGTCACTTCATCCATAAGTTCATTAAATACATTTATTTATTATATCTCGAGTGCAATTACTGTAAGCACCTAAGCAGTAACATTTTTGTTGAATTTCGACAGTGAAATCAACGAAGGCTCGGCTAAGCCCTAGACGTCGCGCCAAGAACGGAAACTCACGCGTTCCTTGCGTTCCAGAGTCCAGACGCATTCGTTGCATCAGTTCTCCGAAAACCAGGGGCAAAATTAGCGTTTTTTAAGGGGAAAACCAGCATAAAAGTATGTTCACTTGAACTGTAATTGAGATGAAAATCTTTCTTATTCTATTTATTTTACTTTGATGCTCTCAAGGCAGCCCCTAAACCTACAATTACATTAAACAATATAAGTACGATTTATTTTACAATAAGAGTGAAAGGTGAAGCAATATTTAATATTAAACCTATACCGTTAATAATATTGCACAATACGTAACATTAGGCAATAAAATGTATCATCTAAAAGCCCGCTTAGTCACTTATTAAAAAAAAAGTTGATTTAACCTATTCGTAATATTTTGTAACGATATGTAGACTAATTATAAATATCGTACAGTTTTATGTGGCGCCAAATAACAAAGGTCCATCCACTCTGTTTATGCCGTATTTACGAGGCCAACATTGCATTATATTATAATATCTGTTTGACCTTTGATAATAACAATCACTCAAACACTTGTCGAAATAAAAGCGATAGCTAATGAGAGTATTTTATGAAAATGTCATATCGCCCAGGCGATTCGAAAGGAAGCATCTCAGGGAACCTCTATAATTCATACTAATAATATTATAAATGCGACAGTGTGTCTGTCTGTTAGCTCTTCCCGCTCAAACCACTGAACTGATTTTGCTGAAATTTGGTATGGGAATACCTTGAGTCCCGGGGAAGGACGTGGGATACTTTTTATACCGGATAAATGTATGGTTCCCGCTCGATAAACGAATTTTGGCGCAACAGGGTGGCGGGCGCGGCGTCATAAACCCAATAAAGGGGGTAAGGACTGATCCAGTTTAGAGCATTGACCTTTTTCTTTGTTGCAACTACGTCTGCCTACGGCGAGTAAACAAAACACGCGCGCAGTGACCTCTGACGCAACGGCGAGCGAGCTCCGCATCGTAAGTCGGATGTGGCATGCCATAGAGAGCCAGCAACGATATTGTGATGATAGATGGGAACCATAGTTCCAGTTAATAAGGTAGTGAATCATGCGCGTTACGTCAATATATGATTTAATTGGTTAATTAATGAGAAGACATATTGGAAATCATGCGTCATTTGTTACGTAACATTTACACGTATGGGCTGGAGTTTTTAACAATCTTGAGCAAGGCCTAAAGTAATATTTTTGCAGATTTAGCGGGCGGAGTTTCAATTACTATTTCGACATTGTAGAATAAACTCATGAGGCGAAGTGCATCAATACTAATATTATTATTGTGAAAGTGTGTATGTCTGTCTGTCCGTCTGTCTGTCTGTCTGTTACCTCTTCACGCCCAAACCGCTGAATCAATTTTGATGTTTGGTATGTAGATACTTTGAGTCCCGGGAAAGGACATAGGATACTTTTTTATTCCGGAAAAATGTACGGTTTTCGCACGATAAATGAAAAAGGAAGTTGCGGGCGCCATCGAGTATCGAATACGAATAATTTATTGGCTGCAATATTTATTTTAGTACAATATAATATTTTCTGTAATCTCGTCGCATCACATTATCGCGGTAGATCTGTAAATATTGAGCAATAAAAACTGTCATATTATAAGCCTTAATTAATAAATAATTATCTACGTACCTGCTTATTAACTAATATAGCAATTAGCATGAAAAGGTCACAAACAGATAGCAGTAGTTGTATTTTCACTTAATTTATAATATTAGAATAAAATTTGGAATACCTACTGAAGCTAAATCCAAAAATATACTGCTTGGTTACCTCTCACATATCATCGTTTAGTCTTGAATTCGGAGCAGAGCCATTCCTCAGTGCAAGTTAGCAAACCCCTAAAATCATGCCAAGAATAATTTAAACTATTTTAAGAGTATTTAAACCATTAACACCATCCAACATGCATCACTTGCAGTCTTAATCGAAGCGAAAAGCATACCACCAAAATGTTCAAGCAGGTTAGTACACAAAACCTCAGTATATTTTTACTATTACCACTGATTACTAAATAGTTTGCTATTACTTACGAGTATATTATGTTAATTAAACAGTAAACATTTAGTGTTGTTGGGGACTCAAAATTGTGATCTACGTATTTATAACTAGTTATATTGCTTACAACTGCGTTGCTCAGAAACGTACATACTTTTGCCGCATTATAAACTATTCTATCTTCTTTCTCGGGCCTCAAAATATCTTAATATTAGATTAATTTATTTCATCAAAATAGGTTCAGCAGTTAAGGTGTGAATAGGTAACAGACATACTTTAAAATTTATAGTATGAGTATGGATTGGCTATTTTAAGTAAATCAATATTCAGCCATTCCTACAGGATGATTTTGCACGTGGATTACATCGGTGTCATGAGGTGTTGACTGTTGATATGAAACAGCTGCCACTCAGAATGATACCAGCCATTATTCATAACTCGGTCATTAATATAGCATACGAGATATTGACAGAAGAGTGGGTGTAAAACGGCTGTCCATCAAGTGAAACTTTACAAGATGGCGGCGTTAAGTCTTATTTCGGCCACGTGCCAAACAAGCGAAAACGAAAAGATTTTGGGTGAGCCAAAATCTTTTCGTTTTCGCTTCGTAATAGAATCGCCGATGATAATGTATGGAATTGACATAAGCGTTCGTTAATATGACGTTGACATTCGACTCGTCTTATGTCAATTCCATACATTTTGATCGGCGATTTTATAACGAAGCGAAATCGAAAAAGTTTCGGCTAAATGGCCTTGTACTCGTAGGTTTGTCTATGACGACAATAGCACAGTATAGCAATATCAGTCATATTGCTATACTGTGACAATAGTTTACTTTTTTCCACTTGGTATTGATTCAAAGTAACGCGGATCATATTATGTATCTTTTCAAGTGTAATTCTTTTTTTATCGAAATAATGTTCTTAAGTATATATTTTTCTTACAATAACTCTTCAAATTTTCTCGACCTCTCTAGCTTAAAACGTCTATAAAACCTAACCTCGAATTGCTTTGGGGAATAACTTTAATGTTACTACAAAAGCGCGTTTTTATAACCTTTATAATAATGAAAATTGTTTCTTTGCTATATCTAAACTGTGTCTGCTGAGATGAAACTTACTAACCCTTCTTTCTTTAAGCTAGAAGATGGTAATCTACTGGTATCTCTAACCGCCGTACTCAGAGCATATTTTAATTACGTTTAACCTTCAATGTAGAGTTTGACAAATAATGTATGGGGGCTTATGTAAAAAAAAATATTAGTTACATTTAAGTACTTAATTAATGTTCTAAAACTTTGTTTGAGACTTCTATGCTGAGTCTATGAGAAATGCCCCATAACAATGTTATTTTGCCCATATAAAAATTAAAAAGAAAGTACAAAAAACAGTGCTGTACTACTTTAACAATAAAATCTATGTTATAAGGGATACAGTACACTCCCTAAAGTATTATCACTTATTAGTTTTACCCTGTATATTTTATTCTTATTTTTTAAAGATTATCTTCGCTGCCCTCTTGGCTGTGGTCGCCGCTAAGCCCGGCATCCACTCCGTAGCCTACCCAGCGGTAGCTGCCGCTTACACTGCCCCTGTTGCTGCGGCTTACGCTGCCCCTGTGGCGGCGGCCTACACTGCCCCTGTTGCTGCTGCCTACACCGCCCCTGTTGCTGCTGCCTACACTGCCCCGGTCGCTGCTGCCTACTCTGCTGCCTACACTGCCCCCGTCGCGTACGCTCCAGCCTACTCACCCTTCGTCTCAGCAGCCTACAGAGCGCCAGTGTTTCTTAAGTAGTTCATAACGATGTACCTGACATAAATAAATGATACCAATGATATAACAAATTCTTTGTACATTCATCGTGTTTTTATAAGACTCCTCATAGAGCAATTTTAAAAGGCATGTATTTAAATCAATATCTATCCTTTTCTCGATCAAAATATTTGAAAGTTTCACCAAAAATACTCGTACTGACTTGCACACTAATTATGCACCCTAAATAATGCGAATTCAGCATACTATTTAAAGTTATTTGCGATACTGTTTTACTGAACGAATAACTATTATTAAAATAGTATACCTAACAATTCCTTAGTTCAACAAACATACTACAACTTTTTAAAGGAAAATCATCACCTAAATTACTTTTAGGAACACCATTTATTCTAAATAAAACCCAATTTAATATTTTATGTTCATAATATAATTAAGGACACATAAAAATCATCAAGTGCTAACTTAACATGGACAAAACTTTGGCACAGTGAATGGTAACTCAGTTTATAAACAATAATAATAAACAATCGGCAAAGAGCGAGTCGGATTCGCGCACAAAGGGTTCCTTACCGATATATTGCAAAATTGCACTCTAGGGGTTGACAAGCTACTAAAGAAAAAAAAAGAAAAAAACAACAACAATTATGAGTCGACGGAGCCTCGCTACGCGGGGCTCCTACTTCTGGGTGGTTCACAAAAAATAACCACGATGGCTAAGGCGGGAGCGTAGCGCAGCGTAGCTCCCGCCTAATCTAACCTAACACAATCAAGTCGTATTGGGCCAACATTGGTATTAATTATTTAAGAATCATTAATAAATTTATTAACCCATAAAATTAGAAAACAGTAGTGAATTTTGATAATTTTTCTTAATTTTTATCAAGAAACCTTGAATTATAGAGTTTTGGAATGATAAAATCTTTCACCATATTATCTCATCGTAATTACCGAAAATCTTTGTCGCTAACACAGAAATAGATCAAGATATAATATCTGAGGTCACAAAAGAGTAAAGAGCGAGCGCAAAGGAGTGAGTGCGGCGTTAGATGAGGATGCCCCAACATGTTTTTCAGTAAAACAGAGAAACAGAAAGAAAATAAAGTTAGTCAATTTGCAGACTTGTTTTGATAATAGAAATTGATTTTATTGTGGTGCACCTTTCGATATAATTTTTAGAAATTTCGTTGTAAGATTGTCCAATTTAGAGTGCAAGTTAGTATTTTTGATAAACAATTTAAATTTTAGTTTTACAAATAATATATTTGATGTATGAACCATATTTTTGGTGTGAATTCGGTTATAAAGGTCGTCTCGTTTTGTATGATGTTTAAGTTTTTTTTGAAGGACATGTTCAGTTAATCAATTGTTTTTTTTGATCAGCATTAGTTTTTCTGGTATGCATTCAGTTAATTAGGGGAGTTAAGGTAGTGTGCTGAAAAATTATTCTGATGTGCATTTAATAATATCCCATTTTAAAATAAGTGCTTCTAGTTTACCAGAGATCCATTTATTATAGTATCTTTGTTATATAATGACCATGTTGCTATATAGTACCTTAAAGCTGCGTTGATGCGTACACCAACGCAACCTACAGAGCGCCAGAGCCCAGAGCTGATGCCCGCTAGTTTTCTCTGACACCGTGGTATTAATGAATTCCCTCTATTTTTTTCGTGAGACTTTAAATATGCTTTAGTAAAAATTATCATGAAGAGGAGGTTCTATGACATTAATGTCCAATCATCGTATAGATAGATATATTCAATGACATAAATCGGCTATTAGCCAGTGTTAGGCTGCGTTTCCACCAGAGATGTGTTGCGAGGAATGTGTTTTTGAGAACCAATAGAATCGCTTCATTGATGTGAGCTTGCCATGACATCGGTCGGCGCGGCGATGCTATTGGATCTTAAGAGGATACACCAGGGGCTAGAGACATGACAAAAAAGTACCTGTAATATCAGAGCTGTCTCCCTTACCTCAAGCCTATACCGCAGAAAGCGATAGAGACAATTGCAGAAAATCAACGATTCGTTGTCCCCTGATTCCTTCTCCAAAACTTAACCGATTTAAGTACTTTTTTCATTAAAGATTAAAGAAAGGCCTGAGCTATGTTCCTATGTTTTAGTTTTTTTTTTTATAATCTAGCCAAATGTGTTTTCTGGATGTTTGAACACAGCGGAAAATCTTGCCATTTTCTGGGTTTTTGAACGTTCATATGTTATTTAATAATTAAATTATTAAAAAAAACATAGGGACATTGTATTAGTGGCCGTAGATGTTCAGGAAAAAATATAACTCTACTAGCATTATCCAGGGAGGAAACAGGGGACAACGTTTGTATGGAAAAACGGCGGTGTGGACTCCTCTTAAGGTGACTCCGCGTTAAAGTAAAAAATCATTTTGGATATGTTTTAGATCGCTTGTTGGATATGTTTTAGATGTTGTTTTCTATGAGAGGCCGGCCCGGACTCTCATAAAAAAAAGAAATGGAACAGCAAGAAATGGAAAGGGCGTAAGCGACAAAATGGTTTTTGTTGCGTAATTTAAAATTCATAAATATATTTCATATATTATATGCTATGGGCAAATTACAGTGTATGCTTGAACTAATTTTGGAAGCTTAAATCACTCTCCTCTGTTGGCAAAATTAGAAGCCCTGGTTTTATAGAGATCTTTTTGATTAATCAGATTAATTATTCTGTGTTATAAAAGTTGACCAATCGTGTTATGCTATGGGTAATTCAAAGATAAAGACATGATGAATACTGACAATGAACTTTAACTTATTAGCTTCAGTCATTGTTGAGAAAAATCGATATCGCTGCAGCCAAATTATCAAGGCGTCACCTTAAAAACACATTCCTCGCAACACATCTCTGGTGGAAACGCAGCCTTAGGATAACGTATGCGAAGCGCTACTGGCTCGAACAATCAACAATAGATGACATGACGTATGACATCATGGATCCCACTTCTGAATATTGAGGATTCGTTTTGGAAAACCTGTGATAATACGATAACAACGCTATTAGAATTATTGAATGAATGATTCAATCGATATTCTTATTAGTTTATATTGCAGATAAAACGTTATACATTATCCTTATGTGATCTTTATTTTATTGCTCTACTAGAATAAATTTGACACCCGTTATAGGCAGTAACTCCGTTGCGCCAAAATCCAAAATTAATTTATCGTGCGACTATTATATTACCTATGTTTATCTATATAATCCGGCATTCTATACAACGCGTAGGCAATGTATAAAGTAATATTATTTACTAGATGACACCTCAACTCCGTTTCGTCAAAATTAGTTTATCGCGCAGAAACCATACATTTTTCCGAGATAACAATTATCCTATGTTCTTTCCCGCGACTCAAAGTATCTCCATACCATAAAGTTAATATACCTAGCGGAATAGAGAAACAAAGGCCTGAGCAAGAGAGATGTCACTATCAGTAACACTGCGTGGTAAAAAGAGACGTGTGATACATGACAGCAGCATTCTTTTTTGACGTCCAGTCGGCACGTGCCGCACGTTGACAATTTAATCTCATAGTAATCATATTGTTATCATGTTCTATCATGCTTGTGTAAGTGTATACGTACACATATTTTTACACACAGATGAAACCAATTTCGGTTACGTTTGACAGCTCAAGATTGTTGCTCTATTCCGCTAGGTATGTTAACTTTATGCTCCATATCTAGTCCTTTATTTAATTTAGTTTATTTCAAATAATAAACGTAATAAAATAATAAATATAGATATATAGTAGGAGGATCTCTACAACAGGTTTTTGTTTTAATTTTGGGAACTTACATTGACCATGGGTTATACCAATTTTAGGTGCTACGTGCCTTAATACATGGTACTTTATAAAACATACTAGCTGTTGCCCGCGACTTCGTCCGCGTGGACTTCAGTTTATAGCGCGCGATGTCACCAAAATAAAAAATTGGTGTAAAAAGCTTTTATAAAAAAACCCTGGTACCCCATAAATCAAAACAGCTGTGCAGTGTGCACATAGTATTTCAATTTTTTAAATTAAACTTTATATTTTATGCCAAATTTTTAAGCTTAATTAACCCCCAATTACACAACTTTACCCATAAACAATTTATCATTGATAGGTTTAAGGTTACGTCACTGCATAGATAAAGTACTGATTTATTAAATAACGTAGAAAGGAATAACAATAAAAAAAATTGAAAGCAAGTTTATAATAATACCGCATCTTATAGAAAGACTTTTGGGCAAGCGTTAGCGCGATGCAGGAGACGCACGGCGCCATCTATTATGAATTTTTGGAACTAACTTAATTTGAACAAATTTACGCATTTTCACCCCCTTACAACGCTTTTTTCCAGTAAAAAAGTAGCCTATGTCCTTTCTCAGGCTTGAGACTATCTGTATACAAAATTTCATTACAATCGGTTCGGTAGTTTTGGCGTGAAAGCGAGACAGACAGACAGAGATACTTTCGCATTTATAATATTAGTATAGAAGTATAGATATAGATTATAACTCCTCCCTCGCTCATATTATACCATGTAATTTGTTGTCTAAAATATACAAAAACATCGTAAATTTTGACTCAAATCAAAAAAACTGGAATAAAAATTCTGTAACTAAGTACATACTTCTAACCTTAAAATCTATTACTTATAAACAATCAAATATAATATTACCTTCAAAAATAGTCAAAAATTAAACACAACACAAAATACCATATTTTTAACCCAAATAGTATATTTTAAGCAGGTTAAAAATTAAACATTATTAACACAAAATACCATATTATTTTTAACCAAAACAGAATTTTATAAACAGGTTAAAAATGGCGTAAAACAGGAATAAGCTGTATGTTGGCAATAACAGTACTACGTGCAAGTATGTAGATCCTAGTCTACAAGTGGTGTTTCTAGATCCTAAATCAAGTTCAAGGTTACCCAACTACCCGTACTTATATGAATCAGTTAATATTTATTGCTGCCAATTGTTTTCGTGACTTAAATGCACCGACCATTTTTCGGCTTATACAGCGTGTATTTTTTAAATCCCGAAAAATATTTTTTTTATTTTTTTGTACATTTCATAAAACATTATTAGTATAATATTATATTCACATGGCTAAAAATATACAGCATATAAAACATTTAGAGCGATTGTTAAAAAATCTATAACCATATTAGAAAGTTCCTAATATTATGATAGTAGATTTAAAATAATCGGAAATATTATTTTATAAAATATATAAAAATATACTTAAATTTTTATTACATTTAAGCTATACTTAAGGTTTACACAATAGTCCCAACGCTATATTGAATTACTGGATTGGACGATTGGAATATTGTAAACCGGCCATTAAGCTTCTAAGGCATTTTATTTATACAATTGAAACAGCGTTACCTGCATAATATTTTTATTTCTAACTATATCATTTATTATTTATTATCATGGCGAGCAAAGCGAGCCCTAGTATATCCCATAACCTGAGCACTTTTGTTATACACTTTTCGAAAAAACTATCATGCCTATCGATTTGTACATTAATATATAAATTTTTATTTAGGTATATTATGTAGATTATGTAGATGGGTCATCACTTATCATCGGTCAGTCAAGGTTTGGTTACTATTAAAATATTTAAAAAACTGCCTTAAAGCTTATTACCACGCAGAGAAACGACGCGAGCCCTGACAAAGCTCGGTTTTTAACAACTATTAATTTAAATGCACAATCCTTGTCTTAATATTATATTGACACTACGTTTAATGAGTGAGAATTTAAAATGAGAACGATTAATATTTTCAACATCCTGTGGTTATTATGAAGGATAATCGTATTCAGGTAGCGTACTCCTGATGGCGCATGTCCTCGCCGAGTGCGCGCACGCACTCACGGGAGCACCCTGTATATATTGGCCGGGACTGCTCGGTACACATCAGTGTGAGACGGCAAACAAACAAAATGTTCAAATACGTGAGTATTTTTTAAATATTTATAACGTGGTAAAGATTTTTTGTTGAATTTTTTTCTGTTGCGTGAGTTAGTGATTTAATAACGTTTCTTATTATAATAATATTTAAGCTGTCGTAAATCGTTGTGAAATGTATAAATCTTTGCAGTTTAGATATATCTTGCAACTTTTTTATAAAAGAACATACCTACACATAATATTATAATTAAGATTGTATAAAGAATTTTTGAAAATAATTATTTTATGGTAAATTATTGCAAAGCCTAAAATTGTGTCTATAATTAATTTCAACTAAAATCTCATAAAATGTAATGATTCGTTTTCGTATAAATATTATAATAAGAGTATTTTCAAAAACAGTTAAAAGTTTTTATTAAATAACTTTTTATTGTAGTTAATTGTTCTGTGTTTTCTAAAAAAAACTTTATTTTTCAGTTGGTATTCTTCGCTCTGTTGCTGGCGTTCGCCGCAGCCAAGCCGTACGTGTACGCGCCGTACGCAGCGTACACCGCGCCCGTGGCCGGCGCGTACTCTTACCCCTACAGTGCTGCCTACACCTACCCCTACTCAGCCTACTCAGCCTACTCAGCCTACACATACCCCGCCTATGGAGTGGGTGCATCGTACTACATTTAAACTAACGACTACAGCGAATACTTTATGGATATTAAGTGACTATGTGATTATTTAATTTTAAACATAAAGTTATTTTTACATTACTTATTGGTATTAATAAAATTAACGTTATTAACACTTCACTACCTTATTAAATAACAATATATAATTTTAAAAACTTATGCAGCTATGCGAATAAACTTTTTGCTAAACTTAGTAAGTAACATGATATTTTTAGATTCGACAAAGTAACAATACTATATTTCATACAATCATTATTTAGCGAATGTTAACATGGGACATAATATTAATTATTTAACTAGGCGCTAATTTAGAACGCCCTGTATAAACATTGATATTATGAAATGCTTCCATTTTCGTTTTCTGACATCCATTGTTTTGGAAAACCATTGAATATGTCCTTGCTTATTATCTCAATGATTTTAAAACATACATACAGTAGCGTCTATTGATACTCTTGCAAATATATACACCGTAAATATCATTTTAGTTTAGTATTTTTCTGGTTTAGTAACACAACATGAAGATTTTTTTGGTAAGTGTTAATTTGTTCTGATTTTTTGTGAATTGTTTTAACTTTTAATACTGTATAAAAATAAATTCGGTCCTAAAAAAAATTGCTCTTATAATATTATAATTAATCTCATCTTATTTTTAACTTAATGCTTTTTTAAAAAAAGAAAATATCAAGGTTATGTATTCTCTATTTTTAAAGTAATAGGCTTGATGACTATTTTTTTTTTTTGGGAATTGAAAGACCCTTAAAAAATAGAAACATAGCTGAGAGAATGACTCTGATAGCTTAAAAATTCACCAAGATATGACAATTCAAACATCTCATAAAATAGGCCTGCCCGAAACGCTCCATACAAAATGCTACGAAAGACTGACGTCAATCTTTCGTAGTTTGTACGCATCGGGAGAGGACTTTGTTCGATAGATATATTAAATATTGCGTTTATGAAAGTCGTTTCATAACAAAAGTTGTTTTTAATTGCATAAGTTATCGAATGGTATACAAATATTAAGAAATTAAATTGAAAAAAAAATCGACTTGATTATCTAACTTTGAAGGCGCATAACAAAAAAAATACAAACGCTATCGAGCTGTAATTTTGGGATCACTTATTTTTCACCGTGATTTCTTTATTTTATTAACAAAATTCACTAATCTTTGACCTTGTCATCATCCCTATTGTTATAAGTTATAACTTATAGAGAAAAAATAATTAACGGTTTCAGATTCTTTCAGCCATCGCGACAATAGCCAGTTCTGAACCGGCTACAATTTTAATAAGCAATGGCTACTTAGCTTCTCCCCTTACTACCGCAGCCCTACTGGCTCAAGGATCATCAATATTGGCACCGCAACCCTCGGCAGCTCAAGTGGTACCTTCATCAACAGTTTCTGTGGTACCAGTTTCATCGGTGGTCCCAGCTTCATCGTCAGTACCGGTTGCAACGGTTGGAGCCGTAGCATCATTGGTGCCGGTGGTTCCAGTAACTTCGATGCTGGATTATCAGTATGCCTACGGTTCCTCATACTATCAAGATTACTCTTTGTCTCTGCCGTATGTTGAGTGGTTTTACCGAAACGGCAGAATGTAAAAAAATCTTCTAAAGTAGGAATTCGTGTTGTGACTGCAGTTGTATAATAATAATTATTAGGTTGTATAAGTATTTGGTTGAATATCTATAAATGGTTCGTTATATTTTTATATTTATTTACTTATAAAAATCTTTGTGAAGATTGTTGTTATATTTTTATCGCAATTTTACACAAATCCCTTTTTATAATGGAACACATGGAACTTCTTATGCTAAGTACTCACACAAAGTCGTTCTCGATAGTTTTACTCCAAATCGAGTAATAATTACTGTGTGGACCGCAAAACTCACAGCTCGAAGGCTCGCATCGAGCCAGCTCGAAGGCTCGCATCCAGCTGGCTTGATGGAATTAAATATATCAATTTAGAGTAAAACTATCGAGCAATGCTGAATGTGTGGACGAGAGCCCGAGCCACGGGTTTTGCTCGAAGTTAGGCTGTGTTGTTTTAGTATAGAAGTCGCGCGACTGCCGCACTACTCACGACTTAATGTGAAGGCAGCCTTATTGCTCGATCGAGCAAAACCGTATGTGAGTACTTAGTATAATAAAGGATTAGAAGAAGTCTATGTTGGTCGTGATTTCATTAATCGTGATCTATCGACTTGGTTTGACATAACTCCCTGTTTAAAAAAATAGAGCAATCTATTCGCTACGAAACCTTGCTAAGTTGTTTTACTCTTCAGTTTTTCTGTCAATTTTGGCTAATATTATATCTTTAAACGAGCAATTCTTGTATATATATATTTATAATTGGAATCTCGGAATCGGCTCCAACGATTTTCATGAAATTCAGTATATATTTCGGGGGCGATAAATCGATCTAGCTAAGAATCATTTTATTAGAAAAAGGTCATTTTATTCGTGTTTTACCGAGCGAAGCTCGGTCAAATAGTGTAAAATTGCCGTACGAGCTGCGAGGTAGGAACTTAACTATCCACAAAAACTTAATGCGCATTCGAATTAATTTCTCTAATGGTCCTTGCAAAAAATGAAAAACGAAAATGCCAGAATAAAATTTATTGAAAAATCACGGTGTTTGAATAGCCATAGTCATTTTGGGGATTGGTTGTATTAATTGTATGTATTGTACTTACAATTAATAGAACTAATTTTAACATGCAGATATATTAATGCTGTCAGGGGCGGATTAACGTATGAGGTAAGGGTTGTAGGCGTAGGGCAGCGCGGCGTAGGGCGCCACGACGCCGGGGGCACCGTAATACGCGCCGTAGATGCCGGGGGAGTACGTCAGCACCTGGGGCTCCGCCTTGGGCTCCGGGGCGGCGAAGGCCACGGCGAAGAGGGCGAAAAGGGCGAACTGGAATAAGAAATAATTAATTACTATAATAGTTGTTACTTTGCTTTAATTGCTGCAACATAATTTCCCCATCAAAAATAATTTTCACTACTTATAGATTAAATTGATTTAAATTTTATTTTAATAAAGTTAGTTAGTATATTATATATTAGTCGGATTCTGTATTCACTGAGACTAATCAGAATGATTTCACTGAAGTCCGCGGTAGCCTAGCCTTAGCCTATCTAGTATTAGCCTTACTAGCTTAGATCCGTGCCTTTATTCTTACAGAGTGTTATGTGTATGGATGCCCTATACCGGGTGTAACAAAACTAAGTGATAATACTTTAGGGTGTATACGGGTCTCCTATATAGAGTTCGCTGTAAAAGTAGCATTGCTGAGAGAGCAACTTTTTGTACTTTTATATGGAAAAATCATGGTACTCGGGCGCTTGCCCATACAAATCACAAACCAAAATTTGCTCTTTCAGCGCTGTTACTTTCTCAGTGAACCCTAGATAAAGAACGCATACAAACCCTTAAGTATTACTTACAACTTACGGCGGTTCCCAATATTTGATCTATCTCTGGTTTTGCCCTACTAGAGATAGGAATAGCTCACAATTGACATAAAATATATGTCTCTAATGTCTAATGTGAGCTATTCCTATCTCTAGTAGGGCAAAACCAGAGATAGATCAAATATTGGGAACGGCCGTTAGTTTTGTTACAACGTGTTACATATGCGCTGACAGATCAGAAGACACTATACTCCACTCGGGCTAACTTGTCGCTAGCGGTCGTTGACTCCCTGTCAAAAACTTGTCATTTTCCATATATACCGTGATTGACAATGAAGTGTCAGATATTGTTAATCGTGGTTTTATATGGAAAATGACAAGATTTTGACGGGGAGTCAATGACCGCTAGCGACAAGTTAGCCCGAGTGGAGTATAGAATCAGTATTTTCGACGCGTTTTCGCTATTTCTCTCACGTTATTAAAATGGACTAGAGTTATACATACTGTGACATAGAATGAGAAAGACAACGCTAAATATAAAGTAAAAGTAGTACAAGTGGGACTAAGGAGTAAGGATGTCAAGCAACTCACCAGTTTGTAGAACATGTTGTTGGTACTAGAGACTTCTCAAGTGGTGACTATAGGACGAGTGCTCTAGTTTATATAGGACCACGCCTCTGCCTATGCATGCCCTTGATCTTCAAAGTGATTATTGATATGAATAAATCATATCCGTGTTCCATCTGTTTGTCACCAACAATGACAGTACTAGATGTATAAGCAATGATATTGTACAGTTAAGGCTTTCGCGCACGACACGTCCGGCAGTCAATTTTTTCTGGTTCCATAGAAAACAAGGTCTTTACGCAGATGTTCATATAAGCACCATGAGCACAATGAGCAATAGCACACAATGAAGAAGAGACATCTAAGGAAGAAACAGTATCTTATCATTGCTCAGTTGGATGTATGACCGACGTAACTAGTGAGATATTAGGCGCAGAACTACTTTATAGTTTGTAATTTCAATGGATAAAAGAAAGTAACTTAATCTAACCAAAAACATTTCTTGTAAAATGTTGCCGAGACGATCACATAACCCTGTGAAAAAGATATGAGATATCATGTAGAGTCATGCTTTGTTCAAACCTACGCGACCAGGCGACTGCGAAGCGGTAGCGTCAAGTTGTCAAATGTGTGTTTTGATTCATAAGTCATAACTCATAACACACATTTGACAGCTTGACGCAACTTGACGCTTCCGCTTCGCAGTCGCCTGGTTCGAACCTGTGGTTTGAACAAAGCATCAAGCTTCTGCTACACGACCTAACTCTACTGACTCTCACCTCAACAAATTCTACATACTAGTAAAATATATGTATGGCTTCGCTGTTTCCCTACCGTCGCGGAAACGACGAAAGAGTCGAACCATACATATTTACTGATATACATAGAATTTGTTTATGTTAGGGTATCCTGAGGATACATCTAAAACTAACTCTATGTAGGTTAAAAAACGACGAAACGCTTCGAGAAAAGGTATAAGCTATTCTACCAATGCTATGTTACAATATATGCGTAAACTGTGTGTCTCTCTGTCACCTCTTCATTATTAAAAGCCAAAAATGTGGTATGAAGATACTCTTACTTTCAAAAAAGGAAACAGTTTTCATTACTGAAAAACAAATTTAGATTTAGGCGCAACTTAGTTACGAGGTGGTTTCGAGTAATAACTAGTATTCTAGTTTATGATATATCGTTGGCAATCGCCATAGTATTACATAGTCTACATTACACGCGTAAGCATACTACCTTATTGCATACTTGTATGAATATAATGTCATATCAGGTAATTAATTGAAGAATATTTGAAACACCATGCCGTTTAAAGATTATACGGCATATCTAATTATTAAGTTATTACTGATTTGTTGTGGTAAGACCTGAATGTATGAAAAACTTGAGAGGTGTCAAGGGACACCCGAATTGAACGAAGTTATTTCTTAAAAAATTAAAAAAACGCCATCTAATTGACGCACAGGAATACTATAACTCCCCCTGTCCCTACCATGCAGGTACTAATAAAAAAGTGTCGAGGTCAAATATCGTTCTGTCTAGCCTCCTTTACGCCGAACGCGCGATAAGGAACTTCGTTCGAATAAGGAAACTCGGGATATGCATAAAGCACGTATTACGGACATAAGACAAAAATCTTCATAAAGGAATATTAAGTTTTTCAAATATCCACTTGTATAGTTGGCTATTTAACTGAATATTCAAAATGGCACCAAGTAACCACGAAGAGGGCTATTTGACCACGCTTTTAGTGTAATATTCCATATCTATTGTAGACTCCATCATCTACAGAGAAATAAAAGATTTATATAAACGTGTCTACGCAGCCCCGTGTATAGGCAGCCCCGGATCAAAATAGGCCCTACGGATTACGCACATGTGGAGGTCGAAATAAAGTGGTTTACTCTCATAAAAAATACAAATACGGCACTCCCTATAGGCGCAGACGAAAAAAGCATAGTGAATATACTGGCAGAAGTGTACTGTCTATGTTCCACACATTATTGTAAAAACGTAATTTGTCCATAATTATTATACTGACTACACCTTTGTTATACACTGTATTGTATTTTAATTAATATATCATATGATTAACATAACTGCTGTATGTTATAACAATAAAATACCTTCATTGATAAAACCAGTTTGTTTCTAGGCGTTGTAAGTGCAACTTTGTTAGAAGCTACTTAACATAAAGATATGAGCTAGGCACTTAGCATAAAGCACGTCAGGAATTAAGTATAGTGCAACTTTTTATATGACACTAGCTGTTGCCCGCGACTTCGTCCGCGTGGACTTCAGTTTATAGCGCGCGATGATAAAATTTCATTACAATCGGTTCGGTAGTTTTGGCGTGAAAGCGAGACAGACAGACAGACAGACAGACAGAGATACTTTCGCATTTATAATATTAGTATAGATTAGATGATGCCCGCAACTCCGCTGCGCCAAAATTCGTTGATCGCGCGGGAACCGTACATTTTTCCGGAATAAAAAGTATCACATGTCCTTTCCAGGGACTCAATTGTCAAAACTCTCATCTCCATACCAAATTTCAGCAAAATCTGTTCAGCAGTTTGGACGCGAAGAGGTAACAGACAGACAGACATACTTTCACATAAGTATGGATTAATAATTGACATTAGTGATTGGTTAATTGGTCCAACCAAAAAATTAATTTTAGCCGAAGCCTATGGCTATAGCCGAAGACTAAACCGAAGTGATATACAGTAATTCTTACAGATAATAATTTTGCCGTCATAATGACATTTGTTACGAAAAGTTCTAGAAATTGTTTCAATTATTATTCAATTAAACAAGGTTCTATATTTAAATACGCACAAAAACTTTTCAAAATCGAGGACAAGCCTTTGTTGAAGAAAACCTTGCGGCCTATTTAGAAGCACTTCAAGTTGTTCCTATTATTTAAGGCCTCTCTTCACGAAGGGCTATGATGAATAACAATGATTGTGCAGCTAAAGTAAACAAAATCGACTTCGATCATTTTTTCATCAAGCCACTTTACACGTTCTTTTATTCTTCATGGGTTCATACCCATCTTCATCATCTGGCAACGTGGGGAAGCCATTTTATTTTAAAAAATCTTTTTATCGCAGTGATTCCTAATCTTTTAAAATAATGAAACCCCATAAACTACTCGTTAGTCGTAATTCGTAATTTAATCCATAGTAAGGGCCTTGTTCTGACGTCTGAACTAAATTCTTGCTGATTTACTTTATTTCGTTAATGTATTATTTGCACCAATAAGTAGACTAATAACAATTCTAACATAAAAACATTAATTGTAATGTGATATAATATAATGTACAATTCAAAACAAACTAATGGTAATAATTTAATCATTATTATTATTACCACTCGCCTCAAATCGTTTACTTTTAAATTACCATTTAATATGTAAATACTATAATATTAGTATTACTTTGTCAATGTATAGATAAAAGGTACCTATAATGTATTATGTAGTAACTTAGTAAGTACAACATTGTCACCAACCTGTTTGGTTAGTATGCTAGATATCAATCCACGGTCATCATTTAAGGCCCGCATACATGAAAGGCCAAAAAATCCTGTCGGACTAAAGTCTAAACACGGGCCAAACTACCCGAACTCAATCAGGGGACATTAAGGACAGCCAGAACAGGTATTCCAAAAGAGAGAAATCTTTTGAGCAACCAGCTTTAAAATTCACCTGAGCTAAATTGTAGGAAAAAGCGATTGCCGCAAAAGCAGTCTCCAAACATATTGTAATATCAAAACTACTGTCAGCACTACACCCGTGCGAAGCCGGGGCGAGTCGCTAGTTCTGTATAATATACCAAAAATAGACCAAGTGCCTATAATGTGCACCAATTTAAAATAAGTAATAACAGTAAGGCAAATGGTAATACCTAAATATAATTAAATGTTAATTGCTTAACGGAGTTTTAACACAAAGTTTTAAATAATATGCAACAGTTGCAGAAAAATTAACGCGAAAAACCATAATTATATATTTTAGCATATTAGGTATATTATGTTACCCAGACTACGTGATAAAAAAACTAGAAGCATAATAATAATTATTGATAAATCAAATACAAATCTTTTTTACCATAATCTTAGTTTACAATTTTAAAAGTGGCGGTCCCCCAAACTAGGCGCAGCCTGTGCTATGGGGGAATTTTTAACGAATTACAATAAAAAGAGTGCCAAAAAAAAATAACAGAAAATTAAATTTAAATTAACAAAAATATTCTAGGAATTAAAAAACAATAATAATACTTAATAAAATCTTAATACAGCAACAAAAATTAAAATTCTTAGGTTAAATTATTATATTTAATAACCATAATGAAGTGCATTATAGGTGTGTATAAAACTGGGTGTGTAATAGTGTGTGTGTGTGTGTATGAATGTCTTATGAGGTTGAGTTATTTGTACACTTTAATTAAATTTTCTGTTTCAATGTATGACCAGGGTAGTATAAATTTATATATACCTAGGATAGGATTTAACAATGTTCCGAATCTATAGGCAAATGATGTGTTAACGAGAGTACTGGGTATTCTGAAAAGTCGTCTGCGTTATTTAGAGAAGAAGGGGCCGAAGACGCAGTTTTGTGGAAGCAAAGAAATTTGGTTTTAGTAGTATTTAGGGAAAGGAGGTTATAACTTAACCAATTTAATATAATGGACATTCTCCGCTCTTTATGGAATCCTCAGCTCTTTTGCAGGTTCGTTCCCAAGTAGAGTCATGAAATATGATGGCTTTATCATCCGCATAGCATTGTAGGTCCGCATTTTTCAGTTTTAGAGCTGCAATGCCATTTATATAAAGGGGGAAGAGGGATGGACCAAGAATGCTGCCTTGTGGTATACCGTAAGTCACAGGACTCATATTACTTTTCAGACCATCAAAAATGAAACAATTTAATTTACTTAATTGCAGAAAGTTTATTGGCAAAATTTATATGGAATATTTTGGTTTATTGGTATTTTAAAATATAAGTTGACAAACTAATAAAACCCTTAGACCTTAAGTGACTCTTCGCAAAATATCACCAAGCATACGCATACCCGGTGTTGTACGGATATCCGTATGCGGTGCTGTACGCGACGGGGTTGACGTAGCCATCGTATCCGGAATATCCGGAATAGCCCGGATAGCTGGTGTAGCCGTAACCGTTGTATCCATAACCGGGCAGAATCGAAGGCTTCGCTGCGACGAACGCGAGAAGAGCGAACAGGAACACCTGAAATGGAAATTAAATAATTCATTTAATGAAAGAAGGTTTATAATTAATAAGAAATTTTAAAAAACCCCCGCCATACAACTTTAAAAAGTAATGAAATAATATTTACTGCCTTTAAGTTCAAATAATTCCTAACTTGTGTAAAGTAATATTTTAGTCCATAATTGTTGTCACGGTGTGTCGGGGGACCGCCAAGTAAACTACACCCTTCAACCGCCAAGTCGTTGATTATCTCGATTTAGTTCGCTGTGAATTGATCCAATCTTGTTAATTGTTATGTGAAATCAAACATAGACATTAGCGGTCCCCCGACACACCGTGACAACAATTATGGACTAAAATATTACTTTACACAAGTTAGGAATTATTTGAACTTAAAGGCAGTAAATATTATTTCATTACTTTTTAAAGTTGTTTGGCGGGGGTTTTTTTTAATTTCTTAATTTAATTTTATTTCATACTTTCTAAACTTGTGTTGGTTATAGTGCAGAATAATTCCTATCAACAGAATCTTGTTCTCATGATTACCATCTATCAAAGTCCTTTTCGATGAAGCCGTTAATAGAGCCCAAACATGAAACCTCCACTTTGGGTTCATACGAAGCTCGGTTCCTATACAGGGTGTAACAAAAATAAGTGATAATACTTTAGGGTGTGTAAGTGTTCCTTGTAGAGAGTTCACTGTGAAAGTAGCAGCGCTGAAAGACCAAATTTTTTTTTTAATTTTGTATGGGGAAATTCGTGACGCTCGGGCCCTTGTCCATACAAAGGTGAAAATTTTTTTTTATCTTTTAGCGCTGCTACTTTCACAGTGAACTCTCTACAAGGAACACGTACACACCCTAAAGTATTATCACTTATTTTTGTTACACACTGTAGAATCCAGGTGATGCTGCAGCAGCAGCATGTAAATATTTACTGTTTATTTACTTCTTACTGGTTGTCGAAATTAAAATGAGCCCAAGCACGAAACCTCTGCTCTAAGTTGGCGAGGAGTTGGATATCCTGTTGATTACCAGGTGATGCTGCAGCACCAGGTCAACTTTCCATTATTATGTGTATACGTCTATTGTATATTCACAAATGTCACGAACTAGAATGAAATATAAAACCCATCAAACGACTACAAGTTGCTAACGGCTCATGAAAATAACCAGATAAACCCTGATTGTCCAGCACGGAGCAGGCTGATGATGATGAACTATAGCTAAGAACACTCTCGATCATGTCAGCTTTCAAACAAAAAAAACTAGATCAAAATCGGTCCACCCGTTTGGATGCTACGATGCCACGGACAGATATACACACAGACAAACAGACAGACAGACAGACAAACAGACAGACACGTCAAACTTATAACACCCCTCTTTTTTGTCGGGGGTTAAAAACAACCGTGTTGCGTTCAAAATGACGACTAATTCATTCAGGATTCACACTTCACAGACAACTGACAAGCACAGATTAAGGTATATGACAAGTGACAGGTATACATAATATAATAACCCTGGATCATGTTGACGTCCCTAATAAGTATATTATCTGGTCCTTTCATCTATAAATTAAAAATAATGTAACGAATTTTTGCCATTTGTTTGCAATACAATATTTTTACAACTAAAAATTATTAATTTTTTATTCTTTATTAACACCTAAGTTATAAAAAATCTGATTTGCCCCCCCCCCCCCCCCCTGGCCCAGAATCTGCGTAATTTGCCCCCCCCCCTGGCCCAGAACCTGGGTAATTTGCCCCCCCCCCTGGCCCAGAACCTGGGTACGCCCATGATAAGCCCCATTTGTTGTCTTGAAGTTTGATCTTCATTAATTAATGTCTCTATGTGCGGCCGTAAGAAACTAACTAGTACATAAGGTAAATGACTAACTAGTAACTACTGTCCAATCACTAGTCATAATATTTCACCCTAAATAAAATGACTCGGAACAGCAATAAAATGTTGTAAGTCTTATTTACGAAAGTGCTTATGGCCTCATTAATTTTTTTTTTTCAGCGCTGCTACTTTCACAGCGAACTCTATACACGGGGCCAATACACATCCTAATAGTAGGGGAGGTCGCGCTCATTTTAAAAAGTCATTTCATACCGAGCGAAAATCGTAACAATAATACTATTCTATTAATACATAAGAGTTTTGATCGTCAGCTACTGCAGTATGGGTGGAATAAAAATTGAGAGTATCTCAAAGTTGTTGTTGGAAATCGTATTGAATTGACATTAAAAAGATCCCAATTCGCACCCAATAAAGGTCATATCTAGATTATACACGTTTAGGTTTGGTAGGTGCTATTTTAGTTTTAGTATATAACAACAGATGGCGCTTTTAAAGTAAAATGTATATAATTCTTCTTCACAAATATTGACTATCGAATTAATTACTTAAAATTGCTATATGAGACAATTTTATGGTTAATTCAAACGAAAATCGCCGTCAGCTGAATATTTGCAGGTGGAAATGTCGTCTACGCGACGCCCTAGGATACATTCACTGCGAAGTAGGGCTATATTGGTTATAGCTTATATCGCTGGCTGACGGGCTTTCCACCCGCATATTAACGACTGACGGTGGTCTTTATTATTAAAAAGGTATCAACATTCACCTGTATAAATTTTGTACGGTATAAAATGACTTTATATTTTAATTTTTTTAACATAGTTCAGTAACGCGACTGACGTTAAATCCCCCGACTGCGATACGGCTCACGGTGCATTTTTGGTTAAGCATGACCTCAATAATAAATAAAATAAAATAAAATAAAAATAAAATAAAAAGCCTTTTATTTCTTGCTATGAACCTCAATAATCATCCATAAAAATTTCATTTGGTATAAAATCACTTTTCGCAATTATTTTTTTTACAACTTTGAAATACTCTCAGTTAACATCCCACCACGGGTGCGGCGACTGACGCTGATTATATTGATTGAGAAATATTACAATTTATAATGTATATAAATATTATAATTAAATATGACTTAGCAAACGATAGCACTACCTATAAAGTATTAATATCACCATAGACAAAGGAAAATAGTATGTCCGGTCTCTGATATCACTAAGCTTTGTTACACCCCGTATATCTAAAAAGTTATTAGTCCATAATAATTATTATTATACGTAGAATATGTGCTTACCAATTTACTAAACATTGTGGTTTTTGTCAGTACTATTGCTTTGAAGTTCTGAAAATGTTGTGTCGAAGTCTTTGAAAACTTTATTATTTATACAAGTTTCCCCTTGCTTTGGTCTCTACACAAACACGGAAAAACAAAAGATCATACGATTATGGTAGTAACTTAATTAGTAACAAAGAAGATCCTTAACTTGGCTGATTTTGTAACAAGTTTTCAATACTTATATAATACTTATTATTTTTTTGTCTCTCTGACCGCTGCCCCGCACTGCCGCGCGTCCATGCAAAATCATATTGAAAGAAAATAAAATTGAAAAAAAAACATGTTTTCAATTGGTTTTTAGGGTGTATTTAAAAACTACTAGCTGTCCCGGCAAACATTGTTTTGCCATATATATATTTTTTTTGGTATGAAAAAGAGATGTTGGCCGATTCTCAGACCTACTCAATATGCTCACAAAATTTCATCAAAATCGGTGAAGCCGTTTCGGAGGAGTATGGCAACGAAAACTGTGACACGAGAATTTTATATATTAGATTTAATATATTATATACACTCGTTTAGTTTAAAAGGATTTAGACCACAACTCTACACTAATAATTAAAATTAACTGGAGAGGCTAATAGTTAATTGATTGTTTGTTTTCGCAAAATAGCCTACGAATAAAATTTAAATTAAATTTGCACACGTGTAGTATTTAAAACTATGGTGAATGCCATGAACAACATTTTAAAGCGTCGTACAAAAGAGGCATGAAGTAATATGGGTGAAAATCCCATAGAAGATGCAAATATATTTATACGTGGGAGAGCCATGCTTTGGCACGAATGGGCCGGCTCGACCGGAGAAATACCACGTTCTCACAGAAAACCGGCGTGAAACAGCGCTTGCGCTGTGTTTCGCCGAGTGAGTGAGTTTACCGGAGGCCCAATCCCTTACCCTATTCCCTTCCCTACCCTCCCCTATTCCCTTCCCTTTCCTTCCTTACCCTATTACCCTGTTCCCTCTTAAAAGGCCAGCAACGCACTTGCAGCTCTTCTGATGCTGCGAGTGTCCATGGGCGACGGAAATTGCTTTCCATCAAGTGACCCGTTGGCTCGTTTGCCCCCTTTATTCCATTTAAAAAAAATGAATAAATAGCCCAGTAAAACAACTGGTTATATTTTTTTTGGAGTAAAACAATTTATTTACGATTCATCCTGTCGACATAAAAAAAGTTATCTTAAAGGAATCAGCGGCTGTGACTTAAACATTTTTTGTATTAAATAAATATTCATATAACAGTAGTAATTAGGCGGTGCTAAAACATTGATAACATCATACAGATTATTTTATTTCGGCTTCGTGTGTAACAATGTATTATTTTTGCCGAAACCGGCTATATTGTTTAAATTTTAATTAGTTACGAATTATTAAATAACAAACTTTTGGGATTACAATTTATATAAAATATGGAAGTTATACGTTTTTTTTCCTTTTTTTTTTATACCCTTGTTAATAAGCGATTTAGTTAATTGAATTTTTGACATTTTAATTTGGAACAAACAGTACGGTACATTTTAAATGATGAAAAAATTTCAATATTTAATTTAGTTTTACTTGTTAAATGTTTTGAACAAAAAAAATTAAACTACAGCTAGGTACTATATACTTCTTAAAGAATTAAATTTTAACAAAAAATAATTGCTTAAATCGAACTTATATAGTTCCGGAGATATGCGAACGCAAACATCAACCATTCAGACCCTGATATAGACTAAGTACTAACATAATATAATATACGAACTGGTCAGTTCTGGAAATATTACATACTCGAATTGATAACCTCCTTTTTGAAGTCGGTTAAAAATATGTATACACTATACAGCCATTGGGAGCACAGATGTTTCGATTACGATCATGTTCGATTTTTTTTTTTCGAGGAAATGCATAGTATAATACGCTATCCTATTAATTCGCAGAGTTTTATAAATAGTAACCCTTGCACCTCTTACTAGTTATTTAAACTTATAGCAGATGAATATTTTATTAGTTGTAATGTGTTTGTTTTTAATGTTTTATAATTATTGTTCTACATTATTTTGGCTGGCTAAACCTTTTGTTCTATTATTCCAGCCATACATAGGTTCTGGAATTGTTTCGACTATGCATTAACAATTGATGATTATTTAACCAAATTAAAATACTCATTATTTTCTCAGCAAAACTCGTTATTAATTTTTCGTTATGGTTCAAGGCACCAAGGACTTTAAAATCGTATAAATATTCACAAATAACAGCTATGTTATCATAACGTTTAAAGAAGTGTAACAGAGGCACTACAAATTCCAAGATGCTCGCCAAGTTGGTAAGATATAATTAGCAAAAAAACATATTTCTGTAAAATAATTTTTGGTTGCAATTATATTAGCAAGTGTCCAAAATCAAATAATAAAAAAATGTACTAGATCGTTCATATTATGATGTTGGATAAAGTCGATTACAGATAATTTTGGCGTAGTAATGACCTACTCATGGACGTTTAGCAAAGGCCTAAGTTTGCGTCGAGAAAATTGGTCATCCATAGCAAAATAATGAGTTTTTCTGTTTGAGCTAAAGCATGCAAAGCATAAGTAATTTTTTGTCAACATCTATAACTTATCTGCACAGCTTATAGCTTATAGCCTGATTCTTAATTTATTTAAACAAAACAGAATTTAAAATTTTGTTAGTCTCGCTAAAACTCGAGAACTAAGTTTAGCGGGTCATCTATTTGATAATAATAATTAATCATACGCTGTTTATTCTGTAACAACAAATTAGATAAATCCAGACTTTATTTGTCTATTTACTTTTCAGTTTTTCCTCTTCGCCATCCTCGCTTTCGTAGCGGCCCAGCCGACGTTGCTCGGCGGATACGGATACAACAATGGATACGGTTGGAACGGATACGGCGGATATTCCGGATATAGCGGCTACAGCCCCCTGTCATACGGATACGGCTCCTACGGATCATACGGCTACCCATACTATTCCGGATACGGTACCTGGTAATTCCGAATCTGAAAGATCTTGATGTTTACAAATATGAGATGTTTTAAGAGATTTTAAATTTTAATAAAGTTTTATTTGCTGTTATTTCATTTTTCTTTTTTATGCTAATATAGAAAAAATCCTTGCCTTTAGATTTCTGTTTTTACCATTAGCTTAGTTATAATTGGACAGCACTATGTGATAACAGATTAAGCGACACTAGAGAGAATTCGAGAAAGTAAGCTTCAAAGATTTTAAACTTAAAATTATTGTCCGTGTGAGCTCATTATTATCCCCTACGGAGATGCCATTACTTGCCGTTTTTAGAGTCTTATTAACTCATAATTTGAAAGCTACAAAATTATAATAAAAGAGAAGAGCAATAATCTTCAGCATATAAATATTCCTTTCTCCGTTATAAATTTCCTAATTTTTTTTTATACTCATGATATCAGCTTCCAAAGTAATACCAATTTCTTTTAATTCAAGCATACATTCAGTATCTCCCTAGTATGTATTTACAAATTACGTTCATTTGAAACACACGCCAATAGATCGACAATTTCATTAACTACATATTATTTGCCGTTTGAATTCTTTTTAGGTCAATTTTGATCTAAGATATTAAGTAAAAAAAGTAGGATTTTGGTGCGATCTCGGCAACGCGGCAAACGTATGGTCAAGGTCGTTTGCTCGGGGGATGCAGATGGCCTTAAGTGTATGATTTTTTACTGTAAATTAAGATGTATATAAAGTTTAGATTAATTTAGAATATATTTTGGAAATTGGAAACTTAATCCAGGATTGTAAGATATGCTTCAGTTCAAACAGTCAACACTTCCTTAGGAATAAAAATGTTTTGTACTTGTCTGAAACGTTAGAAAAGTCACTCGATAGACTAAATGGAGTCAAACAACTGTTATAAGCTATCCAGTGTTTAAATATTATAAGGAAGGTAATAATTATTTAGTTTCAGAGGTAATTAAGAAATTTAAAAAAGCCATCGCCAAAAAACTTTAAAAAGTAATGAAATATTATTTACTGTCTAAGTTCAAATAATTCCTAAGTGTAAAGTAATATTTAATTAAATTATAGTGTATTTTATTAAATATATATATTAGTTTGTTTAAATCTAGTATCTGTGTATTAGTATATTTTTAAATAGTGGATAATATTTAACCCAAGAATTTTAATTTTTTGAATAAGATTTAGTGTAAGAGTAGGTAATGTGTGTAAGATTATTCCTAAGTAATTTAAGATGTAAGATAAGCCTAACTTAATTTCTAGTTTTCGTTTTATCCCAACTCAAGCTGCACTGTGTTGTTGCTTGGAAGAAATCGCTTTACAGCGGTAAAGCCGCCTTTGTAGTTTGTGCTCATGCTGAGTTCATGTGAATTTCCTTTATTTCATTTGTATATTTTGAGCACAATAAAGTATATTCATTCATTCATTTTAGTCCATATTTGTCAGCGACCACATAGCCTCTTATGTGGTCGCTGATATTTGTTGTCAAGGTGTATCGGGGAACCGCCAAGTAAACTACAACCTACAACCGCCAAGTCGCTGATTATCTGGATTCGGTTTTCTGTGAACTGATCCTATGTGAAATCATAGAGAAAATAAACAAATATACACGGTCTGTGATAAAATCAAACATCATTAGCAGTCACCCGACACACCTTGACAAAAATTATGGACTATAACACCCCTCTTTTTTGTCGGGGGTTAAAAAATAATCACATAACTTATAACGCAGTTGTTTATTTTCAAATCGGCATTACAATACAGTTAACATTAATACATATTATCATACAATTTTAAGCATTAGACTAGATTTTAATGAATTTAAAGAAATTGGCGGATTATAGAAAAAGGGCAGAGCTGAGTTTAGTAGTAACCGTATCCGTAATTGTACGGATAGTTGTAGGATCCGTAGCCACTGTACGCAACCGGATTCGAATATCCGGAGTATCCAGTGTAGCTGGGGTATCCGCTGTATCCGTAGTTGTTGTATCCGTACCCGGAGTATAGCTGTGGGGCAGCAGCTGCAAACGCCAGCACAGCGAACAACAAAATCTGGAAAAGAAGACGTCGTGTTGCCTTGACTCATACTTCGTCTTTCCATGAAAAGGACCGGTGCAGAGTGATTTTAAATCGAGCAACACCAATGCAACAGGCTCAAAGTCACAAAGCTACGAACACAAAGTGATTTTTATGTCGTCATGAAATTGCAATGAAAAAAAAATTATAAAATATAAATAATCTTTTAACCTTAAAAATTCTGATTGACTGCAGTACGCATATTGTATATTGCGTACTGTATGGTGTCAATGAGAATAGTCTCTGTTGCTAGCTGTCGCATGATGTGAATCGTTATTCTGAGGATTATCTAATGAATTGACGATTGCTGAAATAAGCGACATCGTCTTCATCTGTGCAAGTTCAAAACGTAATTTTCTTCATTATGAATTAGTTTAATTTATAAAAAATAATTATGATTTTGGTTAAATAAGATAAACTCCCATTAAGCATGAATAATAATAATAAACCTAGTTGATGTCATGCACTACATGAATAATAATAATAAACCTAGTTGATGTCAGCTACAGACCTCTTTCAGATTGCTTAGTTCTGTTATTTCCAGCGTAATTTGTTGCATTATTAATAATTAGAAATTAAAAAAAATAGTCATCTTTACAAATATTAAAACTATTAATAATTACGAATACAACTCATCATAATTGTACCGCTATAATTAGCTATCGGCTAAAAATATTCCCGTTAGATACTTTAATTTAAAAACACAAAAATATAGTTACACTTAAATTAACAGTGTTTTTTTTCCTTCTAAAGTTACACAATTACATTGGAAATACCATGTAAAATTGCTCAAAATGAAGTTAAATTATGTTTACTTTTTCCTTTAAATTTGCTTTAAGTTGCATTAAATATAAACTAATTTGACTATAATTCAACTAAAAGTACCTAATATGTGTATTTTACGTTTATGACAGCGCCAAGCCAAGTTGCGTTCGATAAAACTATCAAGAGCAAAGTGTTACTTAGCGAAGTACCCTGCTCTAGTACTTACCAATTTAGCGAACATTGCGTGTAGTTACTCCTTGCTTCTGGAAGACTTATGTAAATGTTATGGCTTGGTTTAATATTTATATGAACCATTCGTCCTTGAAAGCTCCTACCATAACGGAAACTCACAAAGAATTGCGCTCGAAATCAATTTCAATATAGAATACAGAAATCGTCTGACTACGGGCTGTACATTTCAAATTAGGTTCTTTTGTCTGTCGTACACAAATATACCTGACTTGAATGTCTATAGCTTTTGAACCATTTATATACCTAATGTTCACACTATTATGTTATTGTAAAAATAATATTTGGAACGCAATTTGGCTCTCGTACAGAGGTTCGTAGCAGCCTGCTAGCTACCTTCGCCATAATCTACAGCACAAAGTCTTATAGCAGTAATAATTATATGGAACTTATATCAAGTAAATAAATATTCTAATGCAAAATATTTTGGATTTGTGACGATGGTATGTCGCACTTTTTTGTATTTAAAGAAAAAGTGAAAGAACAGGGTAGGTGGCAGAATTTGTTAAGTAAATAATCAACTTTAGGTGTCGAATAGTCGACACCAGTTTGCCAAGTTCCCTATTGGCAAGGAGACACCATGTTCCCTGTTCGCAGCACCTTCATTTACGTTCCCTATAGATGTTGTGAGTTGTGACAATTATTTTGTCTGTCAACAAGTAGGTTTAAGTTTTGGTCATCGCAACTAAATTTCCATCTGTTTTATAAAAGATGGCCCCGTGCGAGTTCCATACGCCAGTTATTATCGCCGGGTTACTTCCCGAACCGGTGGTAGGTACCATAATTTAGACTTTAGAGGCTTAGCAAAAAAAAAATAACTCTGAATAAAAATAATTATTTGATTTTGGTTTTCAAATCTTTGGTTACCAAATACCAATCAATGACCAATAAGTCCGACTAATATAAACTGATATTACATAATTTTCATCTATCTAGCCGCAATTTCTTCACATAAATGAAAGAAAATTTGAATGTAGGCGTTACATCCGGGACATGAAAACAAAATTAAGGAAGATCGATGAACCCAAAACCACCGACGTATTTGTCAACATTGTTCAGTCAGCTCTCACGTCAAGGACGAAATAATACGTAATTTATTACAAAAGAAATGTTACGTAATATTATATAAATTGAGGTGTATACGTATTTTTTTAATGATGTAATAGTATTTCAGGACCATTCCTCTTTTGTTGTTGCGAGTGTCCATGGGCGACGCGGACGGTAGTTACTTTGATTTTTGACGGAGTTTGCTGTTGCTGAGTGTTGCTTTCCGTCAAGTGACCCGTTTGCTCGTTTGCCCCCGAATTTTATAAAAAAATAATTTATAGGGTTAATAATTCAGGCAGGTTTAGAATATTCGTTACTTTGAGTCTTGAGCAATAGTGACGTACATACCTCCTAGAATTGCAACGTTCTGCGAAACACAATTACCCTTGTAGGAAATCCTTTGGCCAAACGAGTAAAAAGATTTGGGCGAGCCGGGCGTTTTCCCAGAGCAGCAGAAACACGTCGGCACAATTGATTCTGCAACCTAGCCAAGTTTTAGAATTTTACATTTAAACCTACTTCAGGCCAGTTATTTCAAAGCTATTTGAAAAGCTGTTACTTAGAAGGCATAAACCAATTTTGGATGAAGAAAATGTAATTCCTGACCACCAATTTGGGTTTAGAATTTAGACAGCATCACTCAACAGTAGAGCAAGACCATCCTGTGGTAAGAAAATAAGACAGTCCTTGGAGAAAAAAGAGTACTTACTATGCTGCTGTATTTCTTGATATACTTAATACTTACAACAAGCTTTTGATAGAGTCTGCAACAAATGCCTTCTATTCAAAATCAAAAACAAGTTACCTAACTCTTACTACATGACGTTATTCAAATCTTATTTTGAAGACAGAAAATTCCAAGTAAAATTTGATGACGAAGTTTAAAAAATGTATGATACCACAGGGCTCAGTCCTCGGCCCAATACTGTACTCTATATTTACAGCAGATTTGCCGAGTAGCAGCTAGCTAGTGATGAAAATCAGACCATAGCATAACAAAAATTGCTACCACCTAAATAAAAAAGATAATTAGTGGCTTGACCAGTAGAGGATGAACATGAAGAATCCGTATGAAAATAGTGTAAAAAAACTTAGGGATGCATATTGATAGATGATTAACCTGGGCTAAGCATGTCAAAACAAAGAGGCAACAGGCAGAAATGGAGTTTAAAAAATTAAATTAAATACACAATAAAACATTACACAATAAACTTCTTGTATAGAAAGCCATCATCAAGCCAATATGGCCATATGGCGTCCAACTGTGGGGCACCGCAAGCAAAAGTATTCTGGCCATATTATCACAACGTTTTCAGAATAAATGTCTAAAAATTATAGCTAATGCACCTTGGTTCATAACAAACTCTGAGATACATACATATTTAAATATTACCACCTTAAATGAAGAGGTGAGTATCTAAATACTTATATACAAACATACAAGAAAAGATTAGAAAATCACACCTACGAACTTGCTAGGGACCTGCTAATGGATCACAACATAACAAAACAGAAACGTCTGCATAATAATATACTATAGTAACTAGACCAAAGAGAACGAATAATCGTTCTAAAGTAATGAAAGACCTGAGTGTTCAGTGCAACACCTCTCATAAAAGTGACTAGCAATGAACACACTAGAGAAAAAAAAGAAACCTACTTCAGGTTGGATAGTGGAAATATTTAAGAATTTTTCTAAAATAGGTACTAGCTGACCCGGCAAACGTTGTTTTGCCATATTAATTATTCTCAGGCCTCGTGTACGTATACAAAATTTAATTTAATAAAATCGGTTGAGCCATTTTGGAGAAGTTCGCGCACAAACACTGTAACACGAGAATTACAGTGTTTGTGTGAATATACATATTAATATATTAGATTGGTTCGGACCCTGCTTGTTGCTTCCTCCACTGTTATATATAATATTGGGAGTGCCTCCGCAGCCGGCGCCGGTTGCTGAACTGGCTGCCAGCACCGTCTTCCGAAGTTTGCGGAAGTCACGCGATATTTGTCGAAAAGGACTATGAAAAGTACCAATAATAACTAATAAGGTATAATGTGAGGATGCATATTTTAATGGTAGTTATGATGATTAATGTGATCTGCATAGTAGCATATAAGTACCTTTGCTTGTTTAAAAAACGCTGAAACTCTCAAACATGTATAAGGAGTCCGAAGTTCTGTTCAGTACCTTCGGAACCCTGCTATAGGTACCTACTGTGGTGCAAAAACAGCAAAATCTTACGTTTTGGTAGCATTTGATCAAAATGCATCACAAGAAACTAAAATATCCGCAGCCGAACATTTAATATCCACCTTTGGAAGTGGGTTGAAAAGTCGAATATTTCAGGTAATATTTCTTTTTAAATTTTTTTTACCGGCACTGGAACCCAGCGTTTTACGCATTTTCACCGGTTCCTATTTTGAGTGCCGGCGCCGGCAGCCGTTGTTTTATAATTTATATCTCGGCTGCCGGCAGTATACTTACCGCCGAACGCCGGTTCCCATTACTAATCTATTTTTGGTAGCCGGCGCCGGCAGCGGATCCCTATAATCCCTATAATGTTTCGAATTTCGCCGTCCGTAGCAATGTTGATAGGAGTCTGCGGGGCTAAATGGTCGCTTTGGAGAATCATATTATTATGAATCATTTCTTATATCTTTAAACGAGCAATTCTTGTATATAATATATACAATGTGTCCCGACACTGGTGTCCGATCCTTTAATGTCATGATCTATGGCATATTTTATCGACAAATTGGCTCTCAAATTTTTTCTCTCTCTCACGGTTGTAAAATGGCAGCCATTTTAGTTTTTCCCAGGCTTTCACACTAATCTGACGAAAACTTCTCATGTAAATATCCTATGAAGATAAAAAAGGTCTCATTTGATAGCTAAACTGATGGACTACGCTTACGCAGGCAATATGTTATAAATTTCCTGGAATGAAATATAGAAAACAGAAAGCTTCAGAAAAAAATTGTATGTTTTTTAATTAATGGGCTTTTTGTCTAGCTAGTAATTCGTAATAATTTGACATTCTTCATTTTCACAGTTTGGACAATTCGTTTTCTGAATTACTTTGAGAGGAATTGCAAAATGTGACCATTTTAGGTCCGCTGTTATAGGTTAGATACTTACTTGTTAGATACTATTACTAATCATCTAAATTCTAATAACTTCTCGTGGGATGTGACTTACGGCCATGCCACACGATGCGCTGCGACACCTCACCGGTGTCCGTCTCACCGGACTACCGGCCACACGGTGAGTGCGGCAGGAACCGCAACGTTTTGTAGTACTGTAGTGCAGCGACGGACTCGAGTAGGAGACCGGAGCGGCACCGGTCAGGCGCCGTACCGCCGCGAGTTACAGTTCGACAAGGCTTTATTTGGACGTGGGTGACATTGACGGGAGCGCTGCTAAAGGAGAACTGTCAAACACATGTCAAAAATGACGTTTTTGTATGATAGAAGCGTTTAGTTCATTTTCTCGCCACGTTCAAATAAAGCCTTGTCGAACTGTATAGAGTACTATAGAGTGAAGAAGCATTGTCTATGGCTGAGGTACGTATGACTTTCGCAGGACTTCTGCGGTAAAGGTGTAAGTTGTAACATCATAATATTACGTAACTTACTTAACTATTGGCATTGTTAACTTTAATATTATAACCATGGCTTACCCTTAATACCTCAAAATCGCAATTATTGTCGTCTACGAAGCGAAAGGGTATTACGTTTTCAGTGTCGTTAGTGTCAGGTCAATGATTTTTGTAATAAGCCACCTACATCAGGATTCAGGAATTTAGGCTGGCCCAGGGGTGGCAGAGACGTGTTGTTAAAAATCTAAAAGTATCGCTCTTTAGACTTATGTGTACCTAACTAGGTCATTTTAATAATCTATAATATGTCTTAGGAGGTAATTTGGTAGGTTACTGATATTATTGTTATTAATTATATAGTACATGTACCTTAATACTAGCTACACCATACTTCCTACTTCCGACTATCCTACTAAATATTATAAAGGCGAAAGTTTGTTTGGAACGAACTGGCAACAAAGTTAAAGATAAAGTTCGTACCATGGCCTCTTTGCTGGTAAATGGGACAAAAGAAACCTACAAAAGGTTGATAGTTGACGAGGCCCTCATGAACCATTTCGGCTCAATCGTCATGGCGAATCAGTTAACAGGCGCCAACGATGTCATCCTCATTGGAGATATTAACCAACTCCCGTTTATAGAGCGTGAAAACCTCTTTAAACTTAATTACACTCGTCCAAACCTGGTAACCAGCATCACCCAGGAGTTGTCTTGCACACACAGGAGCCCTATGGATGTGGCATACGCCTTAAGCATGGTCTATAATAACATCTATTCATCGAAGGAAATTGTGCGGTCCCTAAAGCTAATGAAGTATACAGGAGCGAGAATACCTAAAGCCAATCTAAATACCCTGTATCTTGTCCACACACAAGAGGAGAAAGCAGCCCTCACTAATACAGGCTATGGATCGGGAACGGACTCTCGCGTCCTCACAATCCATGAAGCTCAGGGATTAACGAGTCCCTCGGTGATCATCATACAGACCAAGTCCCGAAAGCTGGCAATCCATGACAGCGTTCCTCATGCAGTTGTAGCCATATCCCGGCACACTAACACCTGTGTCTATTACACTGACACTGATGGAGACGCTGTGGCAAGCTTCATAAAAAGAGCCACGGAGGTGTCAACCGAACACATAAGAGATTATAACATAAAAATGGCTATAAAAGACAGGAACGATAAAGTCCTAAGCCACATGGCGGGTAGATTCGACACAGAACGATATCTCTTTAACACCCTAGAAACTCCACCCAGCTTGAGTGACCCCTCTCCACCAAGCCAATGTCACAACATCTAAAGGCAAAGGGTGGAGCAGCATAAAATCTAAGGAAATCGGAAAATGTCGGACCTACTGGCCGCCACACCGACTGGGACCTCACCGTTCAAAACATATTATTATTATGTAATTTATAAAACAATAAATATATATATTTATTTATTATATGTATAATATATTATAGTCTATTCTACTAAGTATATATATTACTTATGTTGTGTCCATGGCGTGATGGACCACAATTAATTAAAATTCATAATATTATTTCAATTATCCTTGGTGCGAAAAATCTAAATAATAAAATAACAAAAAAGGATATGGACGAACAGTCCATAGACGGCCACAATTTTTTAATAAAAAAAAAAAAAAAAAAAGTTTGTTTGGATGTATGGATGTTTGTTACTCTTTCACGCAAAAACCTCTGAACGGATTTTCCTGAAACTTCACAATAATATAGCTTATACATCAGAAAAACACATAGGCATTTTAAACGACTTTCAAAATGGGAGAGGTGTTATGTTTTTTTTTTTTAATGTTCAACGATTACTCCGCCGTTTGTTAACCGATTTTCAAAATGTTTCTTTTGGTATATAGGGTATTATCCCAATTTAATATTACATTCACAAAAGTGGTGATCTGATGAAGGATCCATAAGTAATCGAGGGAACTCCTCAAAATTTATAGGGAAACATGTGATGACTTCGGTTTCGTGAGAAGTATTCTAGGCATATGCTACCAACAAGTAAGATTTTTTACCGAGGTATACCTGGTATACCGTGGTTCGGAAGGTGCTGAAAGAACTCCTGATTCTTTAAGGATCAGGGGGGTTTGGGGGTTTCCGCGTTGTTTTAAGAACGGAATGCATATGCTACTATGCAAATTACATTCATCATCATCATTATCATTAAGTACCATATTATACCATGCATCGTCCCATGATTATGAGCCTAATATGACCCTGTTATTGGTACTTTTCATAGTCTTTTAGATTGAGACTCGAGTTTTTCAAGCTATAATTATTTAAAAAAAATCTACTAAGTATACTTAATAATATTATAAATAATAAACCTGAAGAGTATGTTTGCTTTAACGCGCTAATCTCAGGAACTACAGGTGCGATTTAAAAACTTATTTCAGTGTTAGATAGCTCATTTATTGATCACCTGATTGTCTGACAAGTAAGATGATCCATGCGTCGGATGGGCATGTAAAAAGTCGGTCCTGCGCCTGACCTCTCGCCAGTCGTGTCGGTCTTCCATCCCACTGGGTATATGAGAGTAAAAGGAATAGAGAGTGCTCTTGTGTATTGCGCACACACTTGGGCACTATAAAATTACTCCTGCGTAACTGGCCTGGTTTCAATGAAACCGGCCACCATCACCGAAACCGGTGTGGGAGTTATTATTATTATTATTATTAACAGTTTGGCAGATAAAAAAATGTATGATAGCTGTATCTGGTTATCAAATAAACCTTTTTTTCGTTTCATTTCATTTTCATTTCAGGTATTCTAGAACCGTGGTGCCGTGGTGCCTGCAATTTTGTTACGGCAAAATTCGTTTTTCGCGCTTTGTATGTGTCTGTATTATTAGTAGGAAAAATATTCTATATTTCTCTTAAAGTCCTCCTGTTTTATATTTTTTTGCATTTTGCCAATTTCAATTTATCTATTACTTTACAGTCAAAACTTTTATATTTCCTTGTCTAAGTTATTATAATGTTTTAATACTTTAGATTCGACATTCGACAACCCTACACTGCCTTGAAGTATGTGTGTATCGTGTGTTAATTTTCAAAGTCAATGTCAAGTTATTTGATCAATTTTGTCACGACTTCACGAGTAGCAATTATAAATGTTATTAACAGCCGTACGCTGTACACTTATCTTTTCATTTATGTGTAAATTATTGTAATTAACAAGAATAATTATTATAGCACCTGGACGACCGAGCTTTGCTCGGTATAGCAAACACTCATTGACTTCGTGTTACTTAACAACGCCATCTGCTGGAATAGCTTTAGCTGTTGTTGTGTCGTTAAAGTAATTAGTTGCTCACAAAATAGTATTATTATTCGCCGAAAATACTAAGTTATTGATTCGATGTGAATATCTCAAGGAAAACAACACATTCAGTTTTCGAGTGAGGTTTAATTACTATTCGGGGAGCTAGCCCCCCGAACCCCCCACTTGAGGGACTGCGCCCCCCCTCTCCCCCCCGCTTAGATCGCAGAATCGGTTGCTTAAAACAAAACGGCTTTGCTTCGTTAGTGTTGCGTTTTTTCTCATGTTTTAAGAAAATACTACGCTATCCCACCAAAACATTAAATGTCAAAAGGGGCCAAGCAAAATATTGCATAGCCATGCAATATATCTATCGTAAAAAGTTTTCAGATCACATTCAAGCCAAGCCTTCAACTTATTTTGTAATTTAAAGTGAATTTATCAATGTTTTTCTTTATTTGATAATTATTAGAGTGGCTCGGCAATGAGTACAAGAAAAACAAATATAAAACTTCATATTTGGGGTAGTTCATACTTACACAAACGGCAAGCGTAAAATTGTTTTTTAGTATGTAACGGCACATGTGGACGATGGTACCCAATAAATCCAATCAGTTGCTGATTATTTCTCTAGTGCTCATTGCCTAGCCACTATAATAATTATAAAGTAAAGAAAACTATTGATAAATTCACTGAATGTTGATTTAAATTACAAAATAAGTTGAAGGCTTGGCTTGAATGTGATCTGAAAACTTTTTACGATAGATATATTGCATGGCTATGCAATATTTTGCTTGGCTCCTTTTTACATTTAATGTTTTGGTGGGATTTTGTTTCTTTTTTTAAGGTTCCTTTTCTTTTAGGTCACGTTAAAACTTTTCTGTACTTAGCTTAGCACCCATTCTCTGTCTCTAGGTATATATTCTAGTTCGTAAAATTAATTGATAATAACAGGTAGGTACTTCTACAAAGTACAAATTCTATGACGATAGCCAAACAACTTTTGAACTTTCAGGGGGTTATTCGTGCACCGATGTTACTTTCGATTGAGTATCCCGGATTTTTTTAAACCATAATAATTATACTCCGCAAACAAGCGATACCGCGATATAAAGGGAGTGCTACGCCATCTATCGAGCGAGTATGGAGTGTACAATGTACATCGTAATTCGCACTTCTGATTTCATTTATATTTGAATCGAATTTATTTATCATAGTTTCATTGTTAACTTTGTTAACACTATTTTTCCTTTTGTACGTAAAATAATTATTAAGTATAAAGTCGAAACTCATTTTTAATGTTCTTGCAAAGCCACAAACATAAAAATCTTTTCTTTTATAATATTATACTTTTCAGTTTTTAGGTTTCCTTGCCCAAAGGATGAAAAAGGGAGCCTATTCCTAATGAGTCTAGACTTCGCTGTCTGTCTGTCGTCCGTCCGTGTTTCACGAGGATAGTTCTCGAGAACCGCAATAGCTAGATATTTTAATTTTTTACAAATTATGTACTTTTGTTGTCGCTATAAAAGCTAATAGTCCAACTAAAATAAAATAAATGATTAATCGGGGCTCTCATACAACAAACACGTTTTTTTGTCCTATTTTGCTCTATATCCATAATGGCAAAAGTAAGGTTTTTGAAAATTTCAGAAAATACTTAATTGTAGTTTCAACCTTAATAATAAGTAATAAAAAGTACATAAACTTATGATTTAAGGGGGGCTCCCATACAAATTTACGGTACGGAACCCTATGTACGCCAGTCCGACTCGCACTTGGCCAGTTTCATATTTTTTCCTTCCATTGTGGATAACGATCTACCTTGTTACCAAATTTCAAGGTTCTAAGTCTGCTAGAAGTACCTTAGAATTTTGATGATCTGTCAGTCAGTGAGTGACAAAATGTAGTAACTTTGATCATCCGTAACTATTAAACTGTTTATCGAAATGTTATGTAATTTGGTGGTTAAGCTAGTTTTAATACTTGCTCCTAGTCACCGAAATTCTAAATCAATAGTTTTGTTAACATAGAAGATAATGGGGGTGTGAAAAAGCCGCAAACCGCTTCGAGAAAAGTATGCTACGGCCTTTGCTACAAAACTTGGCTGTCTGCTAGAAGTACCTTAGAATTTTGATGATCTGTCAGTCAGTGAGTGACAAAATGTAGTAACTTTGATCATCCGTAACTATTAAACTATTTATCGAAATGTTATGTAATTTGGTGGTTAAGCTAGTTTTAATACTTGCTCCTAGTCACCGAAATTCTAAATCAATAGTTTTGTTAACATAGAAGATAATGGGGGTGTGAAAAAGCCGCAAACCGCTTCGAGAAAAGTATGCTACGGCCTTTGCTACAAAGCTTGGCTGGAGCACTGCCGTGCTCCCAGATAAAATTCTTGTGTCACAATGTTAGTTACCAACTTACTCCTCCGAAAAGGCTTTACTGACTTTTACCAAATTTCATAAGCATATTTCTGTCTGAGTAGGCTACTGGTTACTTTTTATACTTATTGATAATTGCATTTCTTGAATAAATAATTGATAAATTGGTCACCAAATAATGTCTTACACAAAAATTCATATTATTACTACCAAAAACCTTACTCTAAGATTTGTTAGACGTCATCCAAAATGAATACTTACATAATATATTGAACACAGACTACTTTAATCCTTCGATCGCAGATTCTTGGAAAACTATTCTTCATTCACTGGTGAGCTTGGGGGTTGATAGGTTAATGTAGGAATAAGGGTCAATTCAGACTTCGACGCGACGCGTAGATGAATAATATTTTCTAGTCATTTACATTTTACACATATTATTCTGAAACACAATCAAGATGAAATAAATCTATCGTAAAAAGTTTTCAGATCACATTCAAGGCTTCAACTTATTTTGTAATTTAAATCAATATTCAGTGAATTTATCAATAGTTTTCTTAATTTTATAATTATTATAGTGGCTCGGTACTATATTGTATCGGTACATTATTACTTTTAGAGAAACTTTTGGACTGGTAGTTCCAGAGACATGCGAACACAAACATAAAAACTTAAAACATACATGCATACGAACACAATACATATTATACACTTTTGAAGGGCACATTAATTTTGTTCAGACGCTGATATAGACTAACATACTTATACGAAAACTGGACAGTTCTGGAAATACTTATTACATACATACACGTCGAACTGAACACCTTTTTTGAAGTCGGTTAAAAATAGGTTCATTTCTGGCAGGCGCAAACAAGTGACCATGTTTGGGAACCCAGTATATACAGGGTGTAACAAAAACAAGTGATAATACTTTAGGGTGTGTACGTGTTCCTTGTAGAGATTTCACTGTGAAAGTAGCAGGGCTGAAAGACCAAAATTTTTTTTCACTTTTGTATGGGGATACTCGTGACGCTCGGGCCCTTTCCCATACAAAAGTGAAAAAAAATGTTCGTCTTTCAGAGCTGCTACTTTCACAGTGAACTCCCTACAAGGAACACATACATACCCTAAAGTATTATCACTAGTTTTTGTTACACACTGTATATATTTTTTTTATGAAATAAGGGGGCAAACGAGCAAACGGGTCACCTGATGGAAAGCAACTTCCGTCGCCCATGGACCATCAAATGAATGCTTGATTTGATAATATTTTAGGAAACGTAATTTGGTGATCAAAATATCCATTTTTGATCGTTTCGAATTTTATTGGTAGTAAATAGGTAAGTACATTTTTGGGCACCGTTTAAAGCCATGCTTATTTAGTTACTTCAATATACCTAATAAGGCCGAAATCAAAAAAAGGTACTCAATAATAAGGCAAAACAACATTTGCCGGGACAGCTAGTAAGTAATATAATAATTACTTATTACTAAGTGTTTGAATACTTGATTTATCAAAAATGTTTCATAATAATCTTGTAAGTATTAAAACTGGTTGTGTGGACGATAGACATGTTTTATTTAAACGCCTGCCGAAAACAATACTGCATCCGAGAAACGCTCGCAGCGAACAAAAATAGTATTACGTTACATCGAGCGGTGAACTTGTGAACCGGCTAGCCGTTAGAGCGAGAACGAGAAGGCAAGATATCGTTCGCCGTTCGCACGTCTCGGGCATTCCCGGACCATCTCGGCGCGACGCCGAGCCGCCTCGTCAATATTGGTACCGCGAGTTCACAGCTTGTTCGCGCGGCGCGGGGTTCACATTCTCGCCGCGCCGCCATGACAGTTCGAGCGCGACCATTGACGCACCTCGTCGTAAACAAAATGGAGTTGAAAAGTCGTCTAGCTTGGGATAACAAACTAGAAATGGAATTTTTGAAGCACTATTTCACTGAAAACATACTATGGAACCAAAAAAATCCTTACTACAGGGACAGACACCAAAATTATTTAGCATGGGATAGGATCAGCAACGCCATGAATATGGACATCGAAGAACTAAAAAAGAAAAAAGACTCTCTGTTATCTAGTTATCGTCTTTATAGAAATAAGGTTAAGAAGTCGTTGATAAATGGATCTGGAGCAGTGTATCAACCAATCTGGTTTGCATTCTCGTACATGGATTCTTTTCTATCTAAAGGGCAAACTGAAGTAAAACAACTAGACGTTGGAGTAAGTTAAACTTTATTTTCTTATACTTATGTACTTAGTAAAATTTTTGTAATTATTGTAATATTAGGTGACGCCCTCAACTTCGTCGGGCCAAAATCAAATTATCGCGTGGGAACCGTACATTTTTTCGGGATAAAAAGTATCCTATTCCTGGGATTTAAAGTATCTCCATAGGTACCAAATATGTACTTATCAGGAAAATTGGTTTAGAAGTTTTGACGTAAAGAGGTAACGGACAGTACAATATTAGTATGGATATGGAAGAATGGATAATATTTTAGTAAAAATTCTATAATAATATTATAACGATACTAAAATCAATTGAAGGTGTTAAGGGACACCGGATGGAAGGAAGTTATTAAAAAAATTATGAGTACCGCTACCCCACCCAGCTAAAAAAACAAATTTCCCGCCATAGAGGAATGGTAGAGTTTTAAATTTCCCGCCAGTTGACGTCATCGCCTCATCAACACCCTCTGCCCCTACTTCGCAGGTAAGTGTCAGTCAAAAAGTGTCGTTACAACTTTTTTCGTCTAGCCCCCTTTTGCAACGCGCGATAAAAAACTTCGTTCCAAAATTTAAAAAATACATTCAAACTAGTAATGTCACTTATGCTATTTTCTAATAATTTCATTAACGTGATAATTTTCATGTCGTGTCATTGCTTTGCTATTTGCTAAAATCGTGGCTCGGTTCACATGATTCACATCGCACCGCTCGCTCGCATCGAATATTATTTCGCATCGAGTGAAATATAGTCAAGTTCAATAGCAGTTAGCACCGCGGTGCGTAACAGCGCGGACGTGAATTTTTTCGTGATCGCAGACTATATTGTTAGCAATCTTATTTTTAGCAAGTACTATCAATTTAATTATTGCATTAGGAAACGATTATTGCATTAGCAATGATTTAATTGTTATTAATGTTAAGTATATTTTAGTTTTCTTTAGTCAAGTGAAACAATTGCGTTGATTAAAACCGGTCGCGTGAATGCAATAGTTTGTTCGGTTTTCTTTTAATTTAAAAGTGTGTGAGCATATTTTGTTTATGACAAATGCTAAAGATTATATATTTAAAGTGAAAGATAAAAAATATATTTTAACGCTTTTTAGTTTCTTTATAGTGATTGTTTTTGTTAATATAATTGTAAACTTTTACTTGATTACGTGACATTTGGTGGAAAAGTGCTTAACTGAGGAATTTCATGTCAATAAATATGTCTGGTCGTTTGTTGATATGGGATTATTTTTCTAAAGTGCAAGGCGATGGTAAGAGAGCCATTTGTGACCAATGTTCTAAAGAATTTTCATATAGGACCTCCATAACTAATTTGAAAACGCATTTAAAAGTTAAGCATAGGGAACTTTATAATACTTTTATAGCGGAATATCAACAACAACAAGTTGAAGCTGCACTATCGTCAAACAAGAAAGTTTTAGATCCTAAAGAAAAAAGTGTGAGTATGTTTATAAATACCTATTTACTATTTGAAAGGTGACGTGACGTAATGAAAAAGCATTAGCATGCTGCATACGTCACAAAACACAGCCATTTATGATAAAAAACGTTTTTTTGCAAAAGGAAAAGCACGTAGCATGCTAGTCTTAACTTCATGTCAATAAAAATTAACATGTTAATAAAATTAATAGAAAATAGCAATAATTTCCGTTGCTATTGGCGTAAAATGGCCGTAAATTGCAATCAACTTCGCTTGTTCACTGGTTAATACAAAGAGTTAATGTACTTAAATCCCTTCCATACTACAAGTAGGTACCTACCTAATAAACTGTAGGTATACAGTAATGTGAATGACAAATCAGGGCTTGAAAACGTTACTAATTCACGTTAAAAATTACGTTAAATAATTATGTTATTCCCCAATTATTATTATTATTAGTTATAGTGCTAACGAGCAAACGACTTCGCAAACGGTTATCTTGGTTATTTTTTGCGACGTTGCCGTTTGGCGTTTTCTCGAAGCATGCGGCGCGGGCGCGTCATGGCGGGTGGCGGCCTGGCGGGTGGCGGGCTGGCGGCGGGGCGCAGGGCAGGGACGCCGCGCCGGCCCCTCTGACATGACGCGCTGTTGCCATTTTGTTTGTACTTAGTGTTGCCAACGTGATTATGCGCCAAATTTTTGTAGAAATTGGTAGAATGTAAAATGTAAAATGAGTCCAAAATTGGTAGATCGACCAGGTGGTCGATCTACCGATGCTGAGGTCAGCATCATCACCATTTTTTAAAATGGCTTATTTGTATCGATAAAAATCCTTGCTTTGGTCGCGTGTACGGGACAGTCCAGAGTTCCAGACAGAGTGTATGGGGTAGAAGATGGGACTCCCAGTTGTTGGAGCATTGGGTGCAACTCCATACGGTACTAACCCCTACACATATTATTGATCTGTAGAGGAGGAACCTTAAAATTGTTTAATTAAACCTTACCGTATACTGTAAAAAATTGTGATGTTGTAAATGTTGTAAAAAAATTGTAACTGAGATGATGTTGTTAAGTAGTACTTAGTGTAAAACACGTAAAAAATGTGCATTCATTGACTAAACAAAAATTATCGCGGTACTACGGAACCCTATATTGCGCGTGGCACGACACGCACTTTGCCGGTTTTTTTAGGATTTACGAGTATCAATAAAATCTTTCAACAAAATATTTTGTTGTAAGTAGATATTTTGCAAGAAGACGGATTTTTTTAAAATCACTAGTGTTTTTAAAACTTGAGTACTTATATTTTTTGGATAATTCATAAACTTATTTGTATCGATAAACATCCTTGCTTTGGTCGCGTGTACGGGACAGTCCAGACAGAGTGTATGGGGTAGAAGATGGGACTTCCAGTTGTTGGAGCATTGAGTGCAACTCCATGCTCATGCATGCTCCATGCCGCATGCATGCCAAGCTTTTTAGCAAAGGCACGGCCGTACCATACTTTTCTCGAAGCGGTTCGTGGCTATTTCACACCCCCTTTATCTTTTATGTTAACAAAACTAGGGATTTAGAATTTCGGTCACTAGGAGCAAGTATTAAAACTAGCTTAACCTCCAAATTACATTAAATTTCGATAAATAGTTTAATAGTTACGGATGGTCAAAGTAATTACATTTTGTCACTCGCTGACTGACAGATCATCAAAATTCTAAGGTACTTCTAGCAGTCTTATAACCTTGAAATTTGGTACCCGAATAGGTCTTTATTCACAATGGAAGGAAAAATTATGAAACCGGCCAAATTCGAGTCGGACTGGCGTACATAGGGTTCCGTACCGTAAATTTGTATGGGAGCCCCCCTTAAATAATAAGTTTATTTCATTTTTATTATTAATTATTAAAGTTAAAATATTATTGATTATTTTCTGAAGTTTTCAAAAACTTCACTGTTATCATTATGAATATAGAGAAAAAAAGAGGTAAAAAATCGTGTTTGTTGTATGAGGCCCCCCATTAATGATTTATTTTATTTTATGTGGACTATTAGGTTTTATAACGACACAAGAAATACATAATTTGTGAAAATTGCAACTATCTAGCTATTGCGGTTCTCGAGATCCAGCCTGGTGACATACGGATGGACGACGGACAAACAGCGAAGACTTATTAATAATAGGGTCCCGTTTTCATCCTTTAGGAAAGGAAACCTAAAAACTGAAAAATAATAAATATAGAAGATTAATTAAATAAAAGAAAATATTTTTATATTTGCAACTTTGCAAGAACAGTATGTGCATATTTGTTTTACGTACAAAAGGCTTTAAGTTAGTTATGTACTTAATTTACGCCAGTAATATAGTACTCTGTGTACTTAATAAAATGAAAAATAGTTTTAACAGCGTTAACAATGAAACAATAATTAAATTCGATTAAAATATGAATTTAATCAGTGCTGCTGCAGCGGTATACACTCCTTGCTCGATATATGGGAGTTTTAAGTTATCACATGAAATGAGGACGTGCTCCTTTCCTGCGAGGAACGTCAAGACGCTTTATACATCAGTGCTCCGATGTATTTAACGGTAATGCTAAAAATTATCAGCTTCAAGTATTAAAGATCTAAAAGTCAATTATAATATATGAATATAATAATCGACTCAGAACTCAGAAGTACTCAGAAGTATTTACGTTACGTTGTCCACCTATAGAACTAACGAAGCGAAGAGATAGAGAATGGGTGCTAAGCTAAGTACAGAAAAGTTATAACGTGGCCTGAAAAGAAAAGAAAGAAAAAACGTTCAAAAAAGAAATGAACTCCCACCAAAACATAAAATGTAAAAGTAGCCAAGCAAAATTATTCTTATATACTTCTGTCGTAAAAAGTTTTCAGATCACATTCAAGCCAAGCCTTCAACTTATTTTGTAATTTAAATAATTATACAGTAACTGTATCAATAGATTTCTTTATTTTATAATTATTATAGTGGCTTGGCAATGAGCACTAGAGAAATAATCAGCGACTAATTGAGTTTATTGGGTACCATCGGCCACATGCGTCGTTACATGCTAAAACACTCTACGCTAGCCGTCTGTGTAAGTATGAACTCCTCCAAATATGCAGTTTTATATTTGTTTCTCTTATGCTCCTTTCTATTATATTCTATAAAATATTATATTCTATAAAATATTATATTCTATAAAATATTTTGCTTTTACATTTTATGTTTTGGTGGGATAATATATTTCCCCACATAAAAAGGTCTTGCGTCGCCACTGATTTGAATTTGAATTTGAAAAAAAAATAGACTTTCTTTTATTGATTAAAACTAGATTGCTTTTTGCTAAACTTTCAAAAACTAGGAGGTTATAATTTTGTTCGTATGTTTATGTATATATTTTTGTATGTTCAACCATAACTTCGCCGTTTGTGGACCGATTTTCATGATTCTTTTGTAGTTATACAGGATGGAATTCGAATTTAGCTCGATGTTCACAAAAGTGGTGATCTGATGATGGGATCCATGAGGAATTCAGGGGACTCCTTGAAATTTGTATGGAAACATATAGTGATTACGATTTTTTCTGAAGCAATCGAGGTAGTTGCTACCAAAAAAAATTTAATTATTGAATCTATAAAATGTTATTAATGAATTTATAAAATGTTATTTACTGTATCTAATTTATTTCAATCTTACTGTTTTAATTAATTATTGTAATCCAAGCTATTATGTATTATCTATATTTAAATATTTGCACGCCGTGTATGGCAGAATATGTTTGTGCTTATTTATTATTATTAACATCTTTTTTGTACCATATTCTGGCAAATAAAATATTTGAATTTGAATTTTAATTTGAAAAAAGTAAAATTTCGCACCAGGTTCTACCCTGGATCCGAAGGTACCGAACAGAACTTTTGAATCCTTATAGATACAGGTTCGGAGATTTCGGCGTTGTTTAAACAACTGAAGGGATAAGCCAACACATAAATTTGATTGATCATCATCATCATAACCATAATAATTATACCATGGGTCATCACATTATGACCCAATTACATATTGGTACTTTTAGTGATATTTAAGTAGATGTTTTTGATGATTATTTCGCTATTTGTGGACCGATTTTCAAAATTCTTGTGTTGTTGTATAGGATATAATCTTAATTTTGTATAACAATTACGAAAATTATAAGCTGATGATGGAATCCATGAGCAATCGAGGGTTAGTTAGTAAGTTAAACATGTGTTATTGATAAGCTTCAATCGTAATAAAAATTGTTAAAGACATCCTCCATATCACATTAGAAGGTTCCAAATAATCTATTTTTAGTTTTTTACCTTTTTTAATATAGATCGGTAAATTATTATGTATACCTAAATTTATTATTATGAACCTTTATAGGTAAAAGTTTGGAAATTACAGCATCGCTTAGATAACTGCAAGCATTTACCACAATTTCGCTTACAGTACTATAATATGGTTAGTTAATATTCGTAGTGGTTATCTACGCATAAAGCCTTGTCTTGTAGATAACTAAAAAAAGTAAAATTATTATTTTTTAACACAAAATTGAACCTGACTTCTTGGGTTTAATTTTTTGTTAAATCATTATCTGTGTTACTACTAGCTCCTACTACTAGTAAAATAATATAAAACTAGGGTAAAATATTTACTACAAAAAATAAGAGTACTCAATACATGACGACAAAAATAACTATTTGTATTTTGCAGGACGAGGACTCCGATGATCCACTTTGCCAGGAAACAGAAGAAGACGACAAAGGCAACATTTACCTCATACCCATCAAGAACGAACAACTTAAGACGCCCTCGGCTAAGAGGCAACGACGCAGTTTGCCGACGCAGAAATTTGAAGAGAGCTCGACTATCGACATGCATGAGATTAGCCAAGCATACACAATAAATAATCCCCATGAAGAAGACGATTGCGATAGATACGTAAAAATCTTGGCTAACAAACTCAGAAAACTGCCGGAGGATGAACGAATAATTATCATGCACGAAATCGACGGCTTATTCGTCAAACGAATTCAGAATAAGTTTAACTCGTCAGAAGCTTAAATATATTTGATATTGTAGGTAGATTGTAAGCTAATTAATGTGTCCTTTAATATATTATTAAGTTTTTGTACAAAACTGTTTTTTTTCTAAGAAGTTTTAGGCCATGCTCAAATTTTAGTACTTGCTCAAAATTACAGGGAACACAAGCATTTAAGGGGTTCCGTAGTAAGAAGGAACCCTTAGTACCATGCCACACGATGCGGTGCGGCGCCTGACCGGTGCCGCTCCGGTTTCCTACATATAAAAACGTATGGTATGGCACACGGCGCTGTCCGGTGCGCTCCGAATCGGGACGAGGCTTCGAGAAAAGTATGGCACGGCCGTGCCTTTGCTAAAAAGCTTGGCTGGGGCACTGCCGTGACCCCAGATAATTCGTATGTAAAGGCTTGTCACTCAAAAATCTGTAATTTTTCTAAAATCTCATTCACCTACGTTGTTGGAGCCGATATGTCTGTATATATATATAATTGCTCGTTTAAAGATATAGATAGCAGGATGGTAAATAATGAAAAACTTTAAATTATTGCCATAGTTTTATTTTGCCAATTAATGTAGTCAAATCAGTGGAGCATAGTCGTTAATTTCGGTGTTATATCGGGAAGTCTTCGGGAATTAGCGAAGATTAGCGATAGTAGTAACTGTAGGCGCTGGGTAGAGAAGAGTAGGGCGTGTAGGCGAGCTGGGCGCTGTAGGGCGAGACGACGGCGGACAGGGGGGAGGCGAGGGGCACGGCGGGGTAGGTGTAGTCCACCGCGGGGTACGCCAGCAGCTGCGGATCCGGCTTGGGCACGGGCTTGGGTGCCGCCAGCGCCGCCGCCACCAGCGCGAACACGGACAACTGTAACACATCCAATATTACATCAGCTTACCAACACCACGTTGCCAGGTAACGATGGCTATTGATATTACTAAGGCTTCTTACAGACGAATGGTACTTGCCAATTACGGCAGATACAAATGCAGCCGTCGACACTTGCCACCTGTAAGAAGCCTAACACGTAGGTAGATTAGGGATATTTAAAGCAATACTGGTAAATAGTAGCAAGAATATTGTTGTATCAGAGCCATTTCTCTTGCTGGGCACAAAAATATAGACGTTATTTGGTCGTGTCATGTCAGTTTAATGTTAGTCAGAATTTATTTAAACATTGCTTGTTTAGGAATTAATTATAATATTATACTTATCTAATATTAAAAGTTGATATTATAAACTTTGTAAAGCATCAGCTTTGTACCTGCCCTCGTCTGATATGTTGTGCGTTTTGACCGACTAGGACATTTTATGAGTAAGTATAACATCTGTTTACACTTTACAGTTGTTACAGTGTGGATATTTGTATATTAGTAAGAAAGCAAGTATATTATTGACTTTTACTTATCTATATATCTTACTAATAATATTATAATTCTGCAGAGTTTGTTTGTTTGTTTGTTTGTTTTAACGCGCTAATCTCAGGAAGTACTGGTCTGATTTGAAAAATTCTTTCACTGTTGAATAGCTCATTTACCAAGAAAGGCTATAGGCTATATTTTATCACGCTAAGACTAATAGGAGCAAAGAAATAGAGGAAAATGTAGAAAAAACGGGGGGAAATTATTTGAAAGGGCTCACTTGAACGCGCTAATCTCAGGAACTGCTGATCTGATTTGGAAAATTCTTTCAGTGTTAGATAGCCCATTTATCGAGGAAGGCTATAGGTTATATTTTATTACGCTAAGACTAATAAAAGCGAAGAAATATTTTTGTACAATAATTAATACTTGGGATGTGATCTACTATGCTAACGCGGACGAAGTCGCAGGCAACAGCTAGTAGTCTATACAAATGTTATAAAGCTGAAGAGTTGGTTTGTTTGTTTAAACGCGCCAATCTCAGGATTTACTGGTCCAACTTAAAAAAATCTTTCAGTGTTAGATAGCTCATTTATCGAGGAAGCCTATATTATCACGCTAAGACCAATGGGAACAAATAAACAGAGGAAAATGTGGGAAAAAAGGGAGATAATTGTTTGAAAGGGCTTAAGATAAAAAGTAGACCACTTGAAGGATCATGGGCTATTTTTTGTGAGGAAATTTGTGTGTGTAATTCCTAATTTACGCAGGCGAAGCCACGCGGAACATCAAGTATATACTGTAGTTGATTTTAAGTAAAGAACTGCCATCACACTTTTAATTATTTATGAAAAGATAAAGAGCTTACCAGCTTGAAGAACATGTTCGGTATTGATTTGTGTATGTTCTGATGACCACCTGTCATTACCCAATATTATATATACCAAACGGTAACCTTGATCTTGCGACAAACGGACACAAAAACCCGCGACGCGACAACGCACCATTTTAGGAAGTGTGATGTTTGTGGTCGATAATCTGATCATTTTTTCATGTGGTCATTGTTTAAGTAAGTATAATAATAATAATTGATGATTAATTTGAATATGATTTTGTTGATAATATTCATCAACTAACTACATAATATGTTACCTTCGACTTTGTGGACACGAAAAGAATAGAAGTGGAAACCGCACATTTTTCTGTTGTAATACTCTAAATAAATGCTCCTCTAAATTAGCAGAAGTACGAAGTACGAACGAAAACGAAGTACTGGGCTGTTACGGTTATCGCTTAGGTTAGTCTGGTGGCCCAGTTGCAAACGGAGAATACATTGGGGCTTTGGTACGGTAACCATGGGTCCTCGACTCAGGAGAGTCTCAGTCAGTCGAGAATCCGTAAAGGATTTCCCTAAGAAAAAATAGGGGAGCGGAGTCTTTCTTTCTAGTCCTCTTTTCGTTTCTCTCCCCAAAAAAGCAGGAGACGGCTCAGAGTCACCACTCAAAGTGTGCCTGACAGTAGCCAAAATTTTTTTAAAACAGCTAGCATGTAAAGCTTAAGCCCCAATTTCACCAAGGACCGTTAAAGTTAACGCTCGAATTAGTATCACGTTACCTCTTTCGTTTTTCATATGAATAAAAGAGAAGACATGACAATTTAACAAGCTGTTAACACTAACAGACGTTGGTGAAATTGGGGCTCAACCTACTAAATAATAGGATTAACCCATCAATCCCCAAGCGGCGGCACAAGCGGCAGCCGGTTGCCGCATAACAATAGAAACTTTATTGTGTCTACGATGGATGTGTTTACTTAAGAAATTAATCCCTTTAGATTAAAATATACAAAACATTAATAATATTATTGTGATTTGTGATGCATGGAGAATGGAGATACTTTGAGTTCCGGGAAAGGACATAGGATACTTTTTATCCCGGAAAAACTCGCGTTAATTGAATTCCGGCGCACCGCGCAGCGGAGTCGCGGGCGTCATCTAGTTAATCTATAACTTATCCACAGGATATATTGTAAGGAAGTAGAAAAACTAATCCTACGCCAAACTATAATTATCACAAAACCACGCCCTATGTGTATCAGATTATTGATAACGCATTGTATTCTAAGTACTTCCTATGAAAAAAAGCTTTTGTTTATTCACGCCTTTTCGTTTTTGAAGATCAAGGCTGTCATTTAGGTATATAATGATGATCTATCACATTTGGAGCATCATATCGAAAAGTAACAGCAAACATCAACCATGTTCTTCAAACTGGTAAGTCCTCGAGCAAATCGCGAATACTCGATATAATTATAGAGCCTAGTAAAGTAAATTGTTACGGTCTCACCACAGAAGCTTTAATAACAACAGAAACAGATGTTTAAAAGATTAAACATCTGTTGAACAGTAATTGTTTTGAGACCATTTTGTACTGAATCTTTCTCTAATCAACTGTTCAACGGGTGTTTAAATATTTTGTAATAAGACCGTTCATGTTTAAAATTATCACTTTTGAACCAATCACAAAAGTTGAATTCTAAAAGGTACAAGTTGAAAGCCTGAATGAAGTTGCAGCAGACGACGTGTCGTCGCGACACTACTCGTATGGTTTCTATGTATTTCTATGAATAAGTGTTGCTACCTTCGTGTCGCTAGCTGCGGAGGGTATTTCACAGAAATATGTGGAAATCAGTAATGTCGCGACAACACGTCGTATGCAGTTGTCGCGTGTCGCTCGGTTCCAACTTGTATGGCGGTAAATGTTTTAGAGCTTAATTTTTTCTATGCTTCAATTTCACTGATGGTACTTATTCTAGCTATACGGTATACCTAACCGAGTACCGTAGCTTTATACAATTCCATTACTAAGATAATCAGTAAGTAATAGTATTAATAAAGTAATAAAAGTATCTATTAGTATTTGTTTTAACATCATTTACCGTTGAGTACTGTGGAATAGTTGTGGCACATTCTGACGTGCAATGGGGTGAGCCGTGTTTTCCATACATTTTATGAAAGACTTCAAGGCCTTGAAGAAAATTAACGGATGAAATGAACGAATATGAATATCCTTTAGAAGGCTGTTAGTTGTTACTTTGTCTGAAAATAACACTGAGCACTATGACGTTCATTCTGAGCGGTCCATGTAAGTTTTCCCAGTGCAAAGGCCAAAAGCCATAGGTCGCAACCCTTATATTTTAACCTCACCGCTTACTCACATGGACCGCTCAGAAATAACGTCATAGTGCTCAGAGTTATTTTCAGACAAAATAACAGCATTCTAAGCGATATTCACGTTGGTTCATTCATTTTCTTCATGGGCTTTGCAGGCTTTAGCGTCCTGAGTCTCGGTCCTAAAACATAAGTAGGTACATACGTACATACAAACATGGAAAATGTGTTCCGCCCATAAAGTTAATATACCTAGCGGAATAGAGAAACAAAGGCCCACTAGGTATGTAACTTTATGGTTCCGCCACACTGCGAACCGTCAAAATATGAACATCATAGTCAATCGCAACTAGTTTGGCATCATAGTAGAAACCTTTGCTAGGAACATTCTGTCGGATAATTGTGAGGATAGTTGTATAAGATGTGTGTATTCCAGTTGTCCGTGTTCGCGCTGGTGGCGGCGGCGCTGGCGGCGCCCAAGCCCGTGCCCAAGCCGGATCCGCAGCTGCTGACGTACCCCGCGGTGGACTACACCTACCCCGCCGTGCCCCTCGCCTCCCCCCTGTCCGCCGTCGTCTCGCCCTACAGCGCCCAGTTCGCCTACTCGCCCTATTCGGCTCTACCCAGCGCCTACAGTTACTACTATCGCTAATCTTCTGACCTGAAGACCTATTCATGTAATTATTTTAGAGACGTTTGTTTTGGTTTTCATACTGTTGTCCTCGCACTATTTTACGCGTGTGAATGCAACATTAGTCAATCGAAACAACATTTTGAACTAAAATAATTACTTGAATTTACTCCCTATTTTGAATACACCAAACAACAATACGCTTTTATATTTAGTGCATCATCATAAAATAAATATTTGCATATTTTTCTAACTTTTATTGCTCCATTTTTTTGTACGTTTTCTTTTTAATTGAAAACACGAATAAAGTAATCGCTAGGTTAATTCTCAGCAAATCGGGCCAGTATTTAGTATTCCAATGTAATACAATTTACATCTCGTCTATTTGCAAGTCAAAGTGAATTATATTAAGAATAGTACCGAGATTTATCTATTACCATCGAGTTCGCTACAAGTAAATAGAAAAACAAAAATTAAATTTAATAATAAATTTTCGCCGCGTTTCACAAAATAAACGGCCAAGTGCGAGTTGGACTCGCGCACGAGGGGCTCCGTAACAATATACTTAGAGCAAAATATACGTGGGAGAGCCATGCTTGGGCACGAATGGGCCGGCTCGACCGGAGAAATACCACGTTCTCACAGAAAACCGGCGTGAAACAGCGCTTTATTATAAACCCTCCCCTATTACCCTGTTCTCTCTTAAAAGGCCGGCAACGCACTTGCAGCTCTTCTGATGCTGCGAGTGTCCATGGGCGACGGAAGTTGCTTTCCATCAGGTGACCCATTTGCTCGATTGCCCCTTTTATGTCATTAAAAAAGGAAAAGAAATTAGACCAAAAATTGTGTTTCTTGTATGGCAGCCGCCAGCCTCCTTAATTTTTATTTTTTATTTTAATATTATTATAAAATATTAAATTACACATAATACAACTAAGGATTTTGTGAAAAATTCAAATACCTACCTGTTGCCATTATTGAAATAGAGCAAAAAAGGCCAAAAAAATCACGTTTATTGTATGGGAGGCCCCCTTAAATATTAATTTTATTTTGTTTTTACTATTTGATGTTATAGCGGCAACAGATATACACAATCTGTGAAAATTTTAGAAGTCTAGCTTTAGCGGTTCTTGAGATACAGCCTGGAGACAGACACACAGACGGACAGATACCGAAGTCTTAGTAATAGGGTCCCGTTTTTTACCATGTGGGTACGGAACCCTAAAAAGCAAAAGGATGCATTCGTGTATATTCATGTGTCCTTCATAACAAAATATAACATAACTGCCTTTTTCATTTTTTGTGGACCTTTTATAGTTGCTAAGTAATCATACTCACTCAACTTTTTTATTTATTTTAAAAGTCCACACAGTGCCCAGCACATAGATTCTCAAAACATAGTCGGCCTAGTTCTAAGAAATGAAGTGGCAAATACGGTTAATAGCATGAGCGTGCTTCCTTACGATGTTTTCCTTCACCGTTCGAACACCTATATTATGTTTACGAGATCTGAAAGTCTTATTAGCACATCTGGGATCGAACCTGCACCTTCTCGAATGCGAATCAAAGATCTAACGACCGCAGACTCTCAATTGTCTTTTATCTTATAATAGATAATTATTATACTAATTTGTTTTACAAATAAACAAACTTAAGTTAAGGTTTATTCGGGGTAAACAAACGTGATTTTCATTTCTCCAAAACTTTCTTAGAAGAGGGCAACGCACTCACGCAATTATACTCTCCTGGATAAGGGGATGTTTTTATTTGATAACTAGATGACGCCCGCAACTCCGTTGCGCCAAAATTCGTTTTTCGCGCGGGAACCGTACATTTCTCCGGGATAAAAATCCTAATATGTCCTTTGCCGGGACTCAAAGTATCTCCATAACAAATTTCAGCAAAATCGATTCAGAGCTAACAGACAGACAGACACACTTTCGCATTTATAATATTAGTAGTACCTATAATATGGATTATTGTTAATGGAGCAGACTTGTTTGGGTGGAGAATATTCCAGAAGATAACGTTATTGAAGTATACGGAAAATTCTATGGTACGCTAATATTACCGTGTCTATGGTGACAAATTATTATCTATGGGTACAAGGTATATTATCATAACTCATAAGCATAGAGTAAACATTATAGCAAGCTATAGAGTGCTTCTAACAAGGTATGAACCGTAAGCACGAGTGTGAACATATTTTCCTATAAGCGTCTTACGATGGCGCATGGAACATCACTAGACTTGCGTTATACGTTTGACAAGTATCTATAGAGTATCTATAGAACTTCTGCTTACGATCGGCACAACGGGGAACGAGCGATGCGCGCGCTCTATAGCTCGCTAATGTATACTCTAAGCTCATAAGTGTTGATAATTAGTTTTTAGTTCATTTTTAACATCATAAAACATGCTCGCCGTCGTTGTTAAGCATTTGTATATTAACCCACAATAATTGTTGAGTTATGAATGCAGTCTTGTTCTAAATGACGTAAAGAACAAAACAGCATTCATAACTCAATACGTAATTTTTGTGGGATGATACACAAAATAGACAAATGCAAAACTGCGTCCAAATGTGAAAGTACGTCTGTGTGTATATCTGTGATCTAATTATCTACACTTACTCCCGCACTCAGAGACTTTTGTCAGTTTGACAGATAATGTCCATGGGCTTATGTCAAAATTTTGAATTAATTACATAATTAATGTTCCACTCTGAGTTCGGCAGTCAGGGCCTGTTTCACCAATTTTTGACAAAGTGCCGAATAGGCTATTCACAGCTTTTTTTATAGATTCTGCATACTTCATCTGTCAAGTTAAGTGGTAGATAGCCTATTCGGCACTTATCAGGAAGTGGAAAACAGGCTTGAGCGCTTTTATTTAGAAATATTATATAGTAGTGCGGTATAAAAAGAAGTTGCGAGCAACATCTAATGTGTCATAATAGCTCTGTCCACACCGTGCCTTTTGCTGTTCGTCAAGGGCATGCGTTATAGCGCAGTCAACAGCGAACGTGAGGCATGCCCGCGACGCATGCTCTCTGACCCTATCCAAAACTTCAAAAATGACAATATTGGCGTTACGTTCCTTGACGCATTCAATTATTGAATGCGCCAATATAAAAGTTGATGACGAAAATTGAAGATGAAAGTGCACAGTGTGGACATAGCTAATATGAAATATTAAAATTGCACTCCTTTAACTCAAGCGTACTTCTTAGTAAGCTTATTTAGGCTCAGGGGCCGTACCACGAAACCGTTTTGAGACTCAAACAATCGTACTCTAACAAACGAGAAATGATGTTGTTGGAACAGGACGCGGCATTATCATTCGATAGTTTGAGCCTCAAATCCGTTTCGTAGTAGGCCTACAGGTACATTTCGGAAACGAAATTAAATCTCACTTAATAAATTAAGACCTTATCACATGGTGTAAATAAAAATGAAAGAAAACTCTACAATAAAGATATAGTTTATTTCTTAACCTTGGAGCATTACAGAGTAAACTTAACATCAGAATTACTTGGATGGTCTACATGGCAGCGGTGGTAACCTTACATAACTAGATACAGCTTAATTGACTTAGAAGTAGTAGGGGCTTCCGTATCCGTATCCGTATCTGTAGGCGTAAGGCAGGGAGTAAGAATAGGGTAGGTAGGGTGAAGTCCACGAGTAAGGGTCGTACAGCGAAGGGTAGGACAAGAACTGAGGGTCCGCCTTCGGAGCAGCCATCGCGACAGCCAGCACAGCGAAGAGGACAAACTGGAAAGAAACCACAATGTTACACAATACACAATATGAACAGAATACAATACATGTAAAATGTATAAACTGTCCCAAAATCTTTGTTTAAGTGGGCGACTAACCCAAAAAATCAAACATCGTCCTACTCTCTTTACACTCACGCTCGCCTTTCATATGCCAGGTGAAAAAGGACGACGCGGATTCATCGCCAAATTAGTTTTTTCTCAATAACTCGATAAATATACAACATTTTGAAAATCCGCTAGGACGGTTACTCAATGATAGAATTTTATACAATGTGTTAAAATATTAACTTAGTTCAATGCATGGTTAATGGTTATAGCAATAAATGAAAAATTCGTGAAAATTAGATGCGTTTTTGTGATTTTTTTCGATCAAGAAAATTTTAAGATATCGTGTTTTAATGCTAAGATCGAATTTTTGTAAATATAATGTAGTATCTAATTTTAGAAAATTAAACAATTCGGGGCTTATTTTCAAGAGTTTTATACGTGGGAGAGCCATGCTTCGGCACGAATGGGCCGGCTCGACCGGATAAATACCACGTTCTCACAGAAAACCGGCGTGAAACAGCGCTTGCGCTGTGTTTCGCCGAGTGAGTGAGTTTACCGGAGGCCCAATACCCTATTCCCTTCCCTACCCTCAACTATTCCCTTCCCTTCCCTTCCCTACCCTCCCCTATTACCCTATTCCCTCTTAAAAGGCCGGCAACGCACTTGCAGCTCTTCTGATGCTGCGAGTGTCCATGGGCGACGGAAGTTGCTTTCCATCAGGTGACCCGTTTGCTCGTTTGCCCCCTTATTTCATTAAAAAAAAAAAAAAAAAAAAGTTTTCAAGTATAAAAATGAAATAGAAAAGCGATAATTCTGGGTTAGTCGCTCCCTTAAATGTCATGTTAAGGCCTCCCACATTGGTTTCGGTGACGTTGACAAGTTTGATTGAAGCCAGATAAACTAAATTTTATATTCAAACTAGTTGACCCGGCAAACGTTGTTTTGCCATATAAATTATTTCTAGTATCAATAAAAAAGTAGATAAAAAAGGCCTAACGAATGTACTAAGTATCACAGAAGTTGATTTCTAGGCAGGGGACCTAAGTAGTAGGTCGCGTTACGTCAAACCCAGCCACAATTAGCATTGAATTGACATAATCCGACCTAATGACGTTGGTCTGTCAACTGCCTAGAAATCAATTTCCTCGATGGTATAGACAAAATTTCATTAAAATCGGAAGACCCGTTTTGAAGGAGTTCGCGCACAAACATTGTTACACGAGACTCTTATAATATATTAGATGTGTGTGCGCAATATAGAGGACCCTGACAGCTTTTACATGGCACGGCGACCGTGCCGTGACCGTGTGTCACCCGTGCTTACCCACATACATTTCTACTTTGCAACCGTGTGCATATGAAAAGGGCCTTACTAAGAAAGATGACCAAAATGATTATTGTGAGACCACCTTTCACTAATCATCTTAAACATTACTCGTACACAATCTGCATAGACGGAAGAGCCTCACCTTTGGGCTAACTTAGAAAAGCGTTGAAATTTGAAACAATATAATATATGTTATTTATTTTTAACCCCCGACAAAAAAGAGGGGTGTTACAAATTTAAAAAAACCAAACAACTTTAAAAAGTAATGAAATAATATTTACTTTCTCAAGTTCAAATAATTCCTAACTTGTGTTTACACAACAATTATGGACTAAGATATTACTTTACAAAGTAATATTTTAGTCCATAATTGTTGTCAAGGTGTATCGGGGGACCGCTAAGTAAACTACAACCTACAACCGCCAAGTCGCTGATTATCTCGATTCAGTTCGCTGTGAATTGATCCCTAACTTGTTATGTGAAATCAAACATCTACATTAGCGGTCCCCCGACACTCCTTGACAACAATTATGGACTAAAATATTACTTTACATTGTGTTAGGAATTATTTGAACTTGAAGGCAGTAAATATTATTTCATTAATTTTTAAAGTTGTTTGGCGGGGGATTTTTTAAATTTCTTACTTTATCTGAGGACGAATTTCGACCATTGGGCGATCTCTAGTATACCTACTAGAGATCGCCCAATGGTTTTAATACTTACCAGTATTAAAACTTCCTAAAAGTAGTAAAATTATAAATACTGTACATGGTTTAAACCACATGGCTTATAATTGCACTTGATAATATTGATTAATATAAAGTTTACTCTCGTCTCCTGCTTTTAATTGTCTTAAAATACATATTATAAAATATTAACATAACTTACCAATTTGAAGAACATGGCTAGTTCTGGAGTCTGGAGGTTGACTTGAGGAGTTGAATTCGTTATGGAGCTAGTACCACATGATCCACGTTATATACTCAAACTGCAGCCTTCAACTTCAAAATATGCATGTTACACAATGCTGTATCATTGTTGTAACTTATGCTAATTTAATTACATGATTAACGTAAAATGTCTTTGATACTCGTACCGTGGCTTTGGAAAAGCAATGAAATTCGAAAATAATAATGGAACAGATGAAAACTTTTTGATAAACGATTAAAAGCCACAGTTTCATTATTGTAATACATAATGTTAGTGGTTGCGGCTCAGGGGCTGTATCATGAAACCGTTTGGAGACTCAAACAATTATACGAAAATGCCGTGTCCTACTGTAACAAACGTGAAATGACGTTGTTAGAGCAGGACGTGCCGACGTGGCATTCTCATTCGATTGGTTGAGTCTCGAAACGGTTTCGTAGTAGCACAGAATATAATATATTATATAAGTATTAGTAGTACCAAGTAGTAGGCCTTATAACAGGAACTAAGGCGTGATTTATATGCTTCCGCGCGAACGAGCGGTTTGGCCGCTATTTAAATAATTCCTTACATACAATTACTTGTGATCTCATGGTGTAGCGGCCAAACGGCTCGTTTCCGCGGACGCATATAATTCGAGCGAGCGAATAAAACAGGCGCAGCGTAAGAAAGTCGTAAGTTATTCAAAATATCGTTAATAAGCTATGTCCACGCTATGCGCTTTCATCTTCAATTTTCGTCATCTTCTTTCGTTTTGGCGCATTCAATAATTGAATGCGTCAACGACCGCAACGCCGCCATTGTCATTTTTGTTCAGTTGCAGTGTCTGTCAGATTAATTATTATTGTAACATGTGCGACGAGAACATTTTACTGGGTGGAATATGTGCGGCTTATTGGGGCATAAGAAATTCCAAAAAAAAGAACAAAGCGAAAGTTTTGGATACGGTCAGAACGCATGCGTCGCTGGCATGCCTCACGTGCGCAACAAAAAGGGCACATTGGGATGTCCCCAATGTGCCCTTTTTGTTGCGCACGTAGCTTTAAGGCGCTATTTACTATCGATCGTTTCGACCCAACGCACTGGGTGTCAGCACACCTTAAATCTACTTTTTAAAACCAGTCCATACGAACAAATAATTATAATTGTCATTGATCGAAACGATCTATCGCAAAGTCGCATTCAGAATTCAGATTGCTATACTTGTATCACTATTTGACGAATATTCCGTGACAATTCAATTTCAATTTCATTTAATGACCTAAGATTAACCGCAGAAAACTAGATTTGGCGAATAAGCAGACCAACAACATAACTGAACAATTATTATAGTACGGACGGTCCCTACGTATAAAAGGTCATGTCCAAAATAGCAATTTTTTTATTGCATCATGCTCTTCCATATAATGAGACGCATATTCCTACATTATTATTATTTTTCTATCACAAGTAATTCCAAAGATAAAAAGACGTAAATGACGACAAGTCGGAGTTTGTATTAGATTTTAGTGTGGTAAATGCGGACATCTATACTTACCGTCTTGTACCGCGTTGAAAATTACGCGCTGTCCCGCGTCATGTCGTACATGTCCGTTTCTACCTCTAAGGTAGCGAATTATTTTTAGACTTGTTATCATTTACGTTCAGCTATTATGAGATTTTTGTTCGTTTTTATCGGGTCTAGTGCCACACATTCAATCAGATTCAAACCAATATGAGTATTTAAGTGTTATAAATAATCAGCGATGTGAAATAATTGCTGCAACGGAGGCTGAGGCTCTTTTCATCATGAACAACCATCAGTGCCTTACTGTTATGGATATAGAGCAAAAAAATCGCGTTTGTTGTTTGAGGTCCACAATAATCAATAAATTTTATTTATATTTTAATTAATTTCTTATAGCGCCAACAAAAAAACGTAATTTGTGTAAATTTCTACTATTGCGATTCTTGAGGTGAAGCTTAGTGATAGACGGGCGGACGACATATAGAAAGCGAAGTCTGATAGGTTCCCGTTTTCAATTATTAAGCACGGAAACCTAAATGCTTGAAAATATACTATTATATTATTTTATTTAAAGAAAGAAAATAAAATATTTTTATGTTTGCGGCTTTGCAAGAACATTGAGTATGAGTTTCGACTGCATATTTGTTTTGCGAACAAAAGGCGTTAAATTGGCTATGTATTTAATGAACTGCTGTTTATTTTATATAACACAGTTAATAAATAATATTAATTAAAAACTATAAATAACACTCCTTATTTGCGCGATAGATGGACTAACGACGGGAAAAGAAGCCCTTTCAAATAATCTTCCCCGTTTTTTCCATTTTCCTGTTTCCTTGCTCCTATTTATCTTAGCGTAATAATTTATAGCCTATAACCTTTCTCGATAAATGAGCTATCAAACACTAAAAGAATTTTCTAAATCAGACCAGTTCCTGAGATTAGGACGCTGAAGAGTTTGTTTGTTTGAACAAACTCTTCAGCTTGATAAGATAAGGTGTTCTGTCAATTTGGTAGTCGCAAATTGGGATGAAATACTATTTTGTTCCTGCAAGGAACATGTAAGATGCATCATGCTGCAGCTCTGTATTCAATAGTAATGCTGAAAATTACGACCTTCATAAATTCTCAAGAAAAAGCTGAATATGATAATAGACTCAGAATTATATTTTACCGTCCAGACTTGTCCACCGTAGAAGTTATAATGAAACCTCAAAGAATTTATTCATATTAAGATGCAATAAAAGTCTGAGGTCGTCAATATTGGTCACCTAGGTCTGAAAATTGGAAAAGGTATTGCCTTGCTCAAGTATACGAAAAGACCAAGAAGAAGATGATCTGGGCATTTGTTATCTTCAAGATGTAAATATGTTAATTTTTTTTACAGTAGGTATCATTGACAAATTTGCAGAAATATTATATAAAAAATCTAAATCATAGCACCGATGCATTTTGTAAATAAAATCAGTTCATCATTCTCATCATCTTCATCTTCAACATTACAATGCTTTTGTTTAGTGAAAACAGAATAAGTTAATATATTTATACTTAAATTTGTAGACTTTGGAAAATTAAACAGTTTATCTTATCAAATAATCACATTTTATTTGAATTTTTCATTATGGACCTATAGTTATTGATGACATGTCCTTTTATTCGTTCATTATAACATAGACTACAACTACAAAACTACAAAAAGAGGTACATGCATGGCTACTTCACAAAATGTATTATGCAATAAATGAATATTTTAATGACGAAATGGATGACGTTAAAACCTAATTTCTGACATTATTTCTAAAATTATTTTTAATTGTAATAAAACATTAGCATAATATATTTGACATTATTTGTATAATATTCATTAGTTGGACAAAATATTTTTTTAGAAATACTGTTAATTATCTATCTATCTATTTTAATTAATAAAATTCAATGACATGGAAAAATTATAATTACTATGATAATATTTGCACACTATGTTAATAGTAGAATATGTCTGAACTCATAAAAATGTAAACATCTACTGTACCATATTCTTGGCAAATAAATAAATTTGAATTTGAATTTAGAAAAAACTTCTTAAATTAGCAGCGTATAAAAAGATATGTCTGTGTTTTTTAGTTTTTCTTACTGAAGAGGCAGAATTTATATTACTTATACATGATAAACTTATAAATTATGACAATACGAACCATTTTATATAGTGCTTAATGAATTTAGGACCTAATATAATATTTTAATTCTTCCAAAGTAAAAACGGACATGTACGACTTAACCGTTATGGGCAGTCTTGAAAAAACTTGACCGTCAAAACGGTCACCTTGCAATTTTGGCGAAAATATTGTAAATATTTAAAATTGTGTTATATAATGACAAACGGCCTACATTAAGCTTTACAGATGAATAAAAATAATTGTGTTTATGTTTAAGAGGATTCCACACCGCCATTTTTTCCATACAAACGTTGTCCCCTGTTTGCTCCCTGGATAATGCTAGTAGAGTTATAATTTTTTTCCTGAATATCTACGGCCACTAATACAATGTCCCTATGTTTTCTTTTTTTTCATAATATAATAATTAAATAAGATATGAACGTTCAAAAACCTAAAAAAATGGCCAGATTTTTCGCTGTGATCAAACGTCCAGAAAACAGATTTGGCTAGATTATACAAAAAAAAAGCAAAACATAGGAACACAGCTCAAGCCTTTTTTTAATCTTTAATGAAAAAAGTACTTAAATCGGTTAAGTTTTGGAGAAGGAATCAGGAGACAACGAATCGTTGATTTTCTGGATTTTCTGCAATTGTCTCTATCGCGTTCTGCGGTATAGGCTTGAGGTAAGGGAGACAGCTATAGATATTACATGTACTTTTTTTTATTCTCTAGCCCCTGGTGTATCCTCTTAATGGTAATCTACAGTAACAGTTTGAATCTTAAAAACGCTCTCCTGAAAACCACTACTTTTGACATGTCGCTTTATACGTAGGGACCGTCGAAATAATTGGAATTTGAAAGTTCGAACACATGCAAAGCACAAATACATAACTCAAAAAAACGCGGTTTCCTAGACCAAGACAAAGCGATAAACTTTTCCAAAAACTCCCAACATACTGCAGATTTATTAACAACTATTGCCGAGCGACATATCATCTAAGATCGATAATTCAGTGTTGGTATGCTATTATTACACCAACAATAATACATGACTAACACTGTATCTTTGCTTGCGGAAATTAGTTAATCGCACCGTACCTACACTTTTCTGTAAAAAAAACACTTCCTATCTCCTATCCAAAGACTTCATACCAGAAATTTTAATAAGTTCAGCGTAACTGAACACTCGCATTTAAAAATTTAAAATATTATAATGTCAATAAGAATTTATACTACTACTTACTAGACCTTATTCTATAGGTTCTATTATCTTCAATAGATTTTAATAAAACCTATAATACTCAATCGAAATACGCAAAAAATGTACATAAAGTTTTATGACGTGTACAGATTTTTTACTCGCTCCATTTTACATCCGGGTAAAGCGACATTTTTTGTTCACAGCTCTGAATATAATTATGGCCAACAACCACCATCTATCATCATGTCCTTATGAGAAATTTGAAGACTATTGTTTAAGATTTACTCTCAACTTAACTTAAGCGTCAACTCCAAAAGTGGCTTGCTGCTTATTTATTTTTATGGTTCTAAGTTATTTCTTCTGGACTATAATATAATCTACAATATCTGCCTTATTAAAATACCTCTAGTCAATGGAATATTAACCTTTTTTATTGTACCGACGAATAATAATAAAGGTACCCCAGTAGGTAATTCAAAAAAAAAATCTTAATACTAAAGCTTCTTTTATGAACGCCTCACGAGTTTATAAGCAAACTAGTGCATCGATAATAAATTAGTATCTTACTAATTATTAATTTGAAATTTCTAATAAGTATATGAAATTCTCGTTTCACAGTGTTTGTGTGTGAACTGCTCCAAAACGGCTCAACTGAAGTGTTTAATGTATGTACAATATACCATCAAGGAAGTTGATTCCCAGGCAGTTGACAGATTAACGTCATTTGGTCGGGTCATGTCAATTCAATGTTAATTTTGATCTGTCGGCTGGGTTTGACGTAAAGCGACCAAACTACCTAGATCCCCCATCTGCCTAGGAATCAACTTTGCTGATAGTACATCCGCTAGGCCTCAAAATAAGTTTTTGTCTACTTCTACAGAAATAATTTATATGGCAAAACAACATTTGCCGGGTCAGCTAGTAAAATTGTATAAGACATAATAATGTGAGAATAATGTAATTTTATGTAGGAAATGAAGGTGATACTTTAGAAGGCCAGCATATTTACATAATTAAAATGTATGTTAAAATTGTTTATAATTTTAATCGTGTTATATTTTGGTGGATACATTATATTATTAACATAATAACTTTAGTTATTAATATCAATACAATTTTATTTTATGTACTATCAGAGAATTTGCTTCCTAGGCAGATGGGAGACCTACGTAGTAAATCGTAAATCTCTCATCTGCCTTCAATTCAATTCAGTGATAACGGGCCGTTATCACAATTATTAACATTGAATTGACGTTGGTTCGCCTAGGAATCATTTTCCTCTAGGAAAGATATAAGATTATAGCCCACTCTGAATTTTGTTTACACATTTAGTACAAGATGAACTGAGACAGAAAAACATAGTACATTACAGTATAACGTTAATAAATTAAAAAGCACAGGAAGGTACTTTATTATTATTATGTTCTCATCTTGGCAACATTTTTACATGAAAATGTTTTTGGTGGGATTCATATTTATTGCAATCTTCATACTTACTATAAATTTTCAGTCACATCTATGGAATAACTAAAGAATTACTCATAACCTTGTCTATCGTACGCTATATTATAACGTCCTTCTGAGTATGTATTATGTAAAAATATTTTTATATTCACTAGCGACCCGCCCCGGCGCACGGGTATCTATACTAATATACTAATATTATAAAGCGGAAGAGTTTGTTAGTTTGTTTGTCTGTTTGAACGCGCTAATCTCAGGAACTACTGGTCCGATTTGAAAAATTCTTTCAGTGTTAGATAGTCAATTTATCGAGGAAGGCTATATTTTATTACGCTAAGACTAAAAAGAGCGAAGAAATAGAAGAAAATGTGAAAAAAACGGAGAAAATTATTTGAAATGAAAGGGCTTATTTGAACACGCTAATCTCAGGAACTACTGGTCCGATTTGGAAAATTATTTTAGTGTTAGATAGCCCAGTTATCGAGAAAGGCTATAGGCTACATTTTATTACGCTAAGACTAATAGGAGCCAAAAAATAGAGGAAAATGTGGAAAAAACGGGGGAAATAATTTAAAAGGGCTTATCTCACGAACTACTAGAGCATTTTTTATGTTATTTGGATCAGATAAGAAGTAGACCACGTGAAGGATCATAGGCTTTTTGTACAATAAATAATACTTGGAACGTGATCTACAATGCTACAATGATCCTTCATGTGGTCTACTTCTTATCTGTGCGTCTATTTCTATTCTATTAGTCTTAGCGTCATAAAATATAGCCTTCCTCGATAAATGGACTATCTAACACTGAAAGAATCATCAAAATCCGATGCGAAGTTTTAAAGATTAAAGGGAACAAAGGAACATGAGACAAAAAAGCGATTTTGTTTTATAATATCTAATGGATAATAATAATATTATCTTACGACGTATAATCTACGCTACTAATTCAGTACTGAATTTCACAAATAATGCAATGGTGTAAACAACGCTAATGCCCATTTTAAGTGTGTATTTTAGTTCACACTTAATCGCGCATAAGCTAAAAAAACCTTCGTAAATTAACTTGTTCAAGGCTTCATAGTTTATAATATGTCAAATTTTCCTTCCACCCCTGTTTAAAGTGTTCTAAAAATAAGTTCATCGCATTGCAGCTAGTCCGGTCAAGCAACCGCCAACTCGATATAAGACCGAAACTCTAAAAATAGATTGTGAAAACTCTTCGTGTATTCTTTATGAGGTTAAACAAAATTTGTATCATATTATGCTTTAGAACTTGATATTATATCATGTAAAAAGTAAAGTGTAGTTTTTGTTAATCTTTATGCAAAATTATAATTAATTATTTTATTATATTTCCCACTATTATACGTGGGAGAGTCATGCTTCGGCACGAATGGGCCGGCTCGACCGGAGAAATACCACGTTCTCACAGAAAACCGGCGTGAAACAGCGCTTGCGCTGTGTTTCGCCGAGTGAGTGAGTTTACCGGAGGCCCAATCTATTCCCTTCCCTACCCTTCACTACCCTATTCCCTTCCCTACCCTCCACTATTACCCTATTCCCTCTTAAAAGGCCGGCAACGTACCTGCAGCTCTTCTGATTATGCTAGTGTCCATGGACGACGGAAGTTGCTTTCCATAAGGTGACCCGTTTGCTCGTTTGCCCCCTTATTTCTTAAAAAAAAATTCTGATAGCTCTGAAAATGTAATAATTTTCTCACCTCCGGGCGGAAAATGTCAACTTTCGTCCCGTCTGCGCTTACCGATGCTGCCGTTTTCTGCCTCCGTCGCGTCGATGAGAAAAATAGTATACGCACCATAGCCAGTAAATAAGAAAGCCTCAGATCACATGTCACAATTCTGATTAATTATCTGAGACATTTCTTATTTTCCTGCCGTAGTTGCGTAATGTACTATTTCTGATTATTTAAAACAAAAAAACGTCTGATGAAAACAACAAGAAACGTGATAGACTCAAGTATAATATTGAATTTGACACCTACTGAATTACATGACGACACTCATTCTTTCAATTACGCTATGTGTTACCGGAATTGTAAATTAAACACGTCATAATATTAAAGTGGACGACTTCTGTCATGGCTCAATGGTAAAGAGTGTGTGGCAGCTCAAGCCGGGGGTCGCGGGTTCGAATCCCGCCGACGGAACAAAAAGTTTACAATGTTCGTCGGTCATGGATGTGTAATCAATATGTGTAATGTGAATAAGATAAAAGTATTAAATAAAGTTCCGTTGCTTGGTACCCGTAACACAACTCCTTCAGGTACTTAGCACAGGGCCAGACTGACATGGTGTGAAGCGTCCATAGATAAAGTCTTTTTATGTTTTTACTTTCCTTTTTATAGTACAAAGTCTTCATTTTCATCATACCTAGGAATATTATTTGCAGCAATGAAAACCTATTAGATGTGTAAAAAACAATTTTAAATGTTCCCCTTCACAGAATTAATTAGTTATGCTAATTGGTTGTGTGGTCGACAATCAGCATCATTCAGGAAATTTCTACCTCATTCTCAATCGAGAAGCCTTCCAAACGAATATTTTTTCACTTTAAAACTAAGAATAATTGACATTTAGAAGGGGCAACGAGGCAGTGCCACGTGACGAGAAACAAACAATAACGAGTTGCTAAAGAATATTAATTAAAAAGTATCGTTTTTGTCGTGCTTGCGTCGCGAGAGGCCGTCACGTGTTGAGACGATTGGAATCTATATCGGTAAAGGTGGGGCACGTGCCCTCAGTCACGCGGGCCTTCGTGAAGTTAGCGTAAAAATACCTGCAGGAGCGCGGGAAAATCGCGGAAAGTTACGGGACAGGAACGGGACAAGGATCGCACGGGTGTTTACGTCACGCATATATATTGGATTGCGGGGAGCATAGATTACCGCTGACCGAGTTTTCACCTTGTCTTGGAAAGGGAGGGGGAAGTGCATGCAATGCAGGGTTGATTGACCTCGATCCTGTATTGTAATTTCCGGTCTCTTTAAACTTTGGTACAGTATGCTAGACACATACCAATATACAAGTTTTATCTATCAGCACATATAATATTGTGCTGATAGATAAAACTTGTGAGTAGTTTTTAAAAAGTTTTAACACAAAATGTAGATTTGTTTATTTCAAAGTATTTATATGATGACTTCATCGTCGCTGTTGCATGGAACTTGTGTGCTTGGAATTTGTGGTTCTAGTTAAACCATAGTATAAACTGCATAGAATCTATGTATTAAATAATAATTGCGTAGCCCTCTTTCAGTTTCAGCACTCTACGCCGCATTGATTTGGACCCAGAAACGATATTTGACATAATAACTGGAAATCAACATGTTCTGCGTAAATGTTACGGATTGTTTGCATCAGATCAAGGAAATGAGCCTGATTCTGACAGTTATGCAAGCCAGTCGCGCATGCGCCGCGCACCCTTTATAACTGGCCGCCTGCCCCACGCCGCGCCAGTTAACGGGGACTATCCTACCTGGAAGCTTCGCTCTCTAATGCAACAACAACTTCGAGCTTCGAAAAAGTTTCGATAATCACAACTGTAAACATTGTGAAAACATTTTTCAATTCCTTGTTTTAATAACGAGTATTTCGGCGTATTCTGTGGTGACGCAAACGGACCTATGAAAAGCAAACTGGGAAACGAGTTGACGACCAGCGAACGGTTCGTCGGTGACTTGCCGGTGACGGACTCCCAGGCGTCGAAGCGAACCTCGCGACGGGAGTCGATGGCGCCCAAGATCGTGGTGTGCCCGCCCGTGGAGGAGATGTCGGAGCCGGCCAAGCCCCGTGGCGCGCGGATCCTGCAGGCGCTGAGCAAGCGCCTGAGCCGCCGCTCCACCGACGCCGAATCCCTCGGCAGCTCCAGCAGCAGCGACAGCGTGTCGTGTGAGGCCGGCCGGCCGGAGGAGCACTCATGCTCCACCAGCGACTCCGGCAGCGACGGCTCCGAGCGCCACCGCCGACATCATTCCACGGTCTCCCTCCGGCGGGTGTTTAAGAACCTCAACCTCACGAGCAGATCGCAGTCGACGTCCCCGGTGGACCGACAGCGGCAGCCGAAGAAGCAGGCCCAACCCAAGCGCATCCTCCGCTCCCCGGTCACGTACACGTACGTCCGAGGCCTGTCGGGCCTGCCGACCCAGCGGGTACCCCGGCAGACGGTGTGCTGCGGCTCCATGGGGCTGAACCGATAAACTGGCCGGTGGGGGGTGACGAGCCGATTCTAGACGAAAACGGAAGACTGGAAAAGACTAATGAAGGTAGTCTAAGAATCGCTAGCGAAGTGTTCTCATCATATCAGTAGGAGTGAAGATCGGGCGATCGTTTTCGCCGAGGACCAAGAAACTAGAAGCTGAGATAAACACAGGGCCGTGAAGCAACCGTCGTTTGACTCTGCGCTCAACTTAAGAAAAATTCAAGACTGTGCAGTTTTAGTAGATGGTCCGAGCATAGTTTAATTTGACGTAAAATATAAGTTAGGTTTCGAATAAATCTCTTTTGATCACTTGAACTTACGTTACATTTTATAGCTTGAATTGAAAAGTGTGGTATTTGTGATGGTCATAAACCTCCGCGTGTTGGATTTTCCCAAACAAGAATAGTGCCTTTCCATAAGAAGTAGTCTTATAGTAGTATTAATATTAAGTACAACAGAGTAATCGTACACCGTCTTATGTATTATATCCTAATGTTCTAAAAACATGTATTGAATAGCACCTAGATAACGATACGTTTGGCATTACTGAGGCATATAATAGTGACTTTGAAGCAGTAGATAAGTTTTAGTTTTGACGGGTTCCCATTTAAACCTGTCAAAATTTAAAATTATTTATCTGTCTGAAAATGTAACATAATATTAGTATTGGTAAAATTGTTTGTAAACTGAACACCCTTTTAAAGTTAAGTGTTTACTTTACACCTAAAATATATTCTTGATTTCCATCACCATAGAAAATGTTTTAAAATAATTGTTACTTAAATATATAAATGTAAGTTATAGGTAGATGCAATTTTAAATAATTATACAATAAGTCATTTTTATTGTATGGATTTTGGTATATAATAAAAGATGATAATAATTAACATATTGTTTATCTTAATTCCTTTAAAAACAACCAGAACCACAACATTGTACATTGGGCAATGAAGAGACAGAAAACTTTCCCTTTAAACAGTATAAACTTTTATTATCAAAAATGTCTACAACAATATTATTATTAACGAATGGTACAATTACTTTATTGTATCATCCGTAATTCAAAAACCCAACAATATTCTCATAGCAAATTTATCTACTATCAGAGTAACTTAACAAAAATACAATTTTACATTGAATTTAATAGTAGATTAACTTTGTTCGTAGAGCGCGCGTAGCTACGAGCTACGACGTAGCAGCGTAGCCCGCCTAGCCATTAAATGCTAGGAGAATTATCCTTCAATCGTTTTTCATCTTATAATCTTTTTAAAACCTGTTGACAACTTTCCTTTCTCGTACTTTTAAACGAGAACAAAAGGATAATCCGATTATAACGATTGTCTAAAGCTTTTACTGGCAATAAATTTTATTGAGAATCTTTAGGTTAAACAATGATATTGTACATCTAAGAATTGATGAGTATTTCCTGTAAGACACTTAGGCAATTAAAAATTTTATATTTACAAATCGTTGTCCAATATTAAACAAACAATTGCTTTAAAATAAATAACATAACGTTTGTGTTATGTTCTTTATTATTTATAAAATTAATTTGACGCTTACCACTAATTCAATCTAGCGTTTTAAATTTCAATATCCTTAAAAGTTGAAGTATGAAAAAATTTCCTGGTAGACTTTAGGCCCTATTAAAAGGTTAATGGGGTGACGTCACCTATTGAACGGGGCAAGATCGTGCCCTTTACGCACTTAATTGTTACCGACCCTACTGTAATCGGCGAACCGCACTTTTCACCTCAGTTAATGGGTTCGTATTTCAGAAAAGTTTACAATTTAGGCGCGGCTGGATTAATAAAGCGTAGGAGAATTAGGCTAAGTGGGCTAGGATCAATTTTAATGTGCAATATCACGTATTGTGCAATATTATTGACCGTCTAGGGTTAATATTAAACGCCTTTCAATATTATTGTCAAATAAGTGGTTCAATAAATATTGTGTGTGATATTACACAAAAAAATTAAGGGGCCCGCTATGTTGTTAGATAATAATGATGAAATTAAAATGGCAATCAAACAGTAACAAAATAAAGATACTAGAATAATGTAACAACCACGAACTTCAACAACCGATACTGAAAATAATCATCATCTTTTTGTCCTCACACCTCTATATGCTAGCAAGAAAATTAATAAAATAAATGATATAATCATATTATCATTTATAGAACAGGAACATTGTATTGACCGCAACAATAATAGATAATCTTATCGCTAACACTTCAGAGGAATGTAAAGTACTATGTGATGTCCTATGATAATATAATTATCAACTGACATTTGCAGTACTCGTAACACCAATATAAGTCCTACAATTTTTGAAAAATTTACCATGAAGAATATCGTCGTACTTACAATTTTGTTATTGTCCTTGGTTAAGACTTGGTTTTATATGAATTTTGAAATTCGCATCGTGCCAAGGGACCACCATATAAATACTATTTTACGCATACCTGTTAAAATCTTTTATTTTTTAATTATTATTATCGGCTACTCCGCGTTGGCTCCCGATGGGCCAAAATAAGCGTTTACGGACGGCCACATTCGTCCATAACAATTGCTCATGATCGACGATGATTGTGCATGCTATCAACTATGTAATGGCAATGGCAAATGAAAAAAGAAGCGTCCTTAGGGTCAATTCAGACGGCAACACAACGCATTTCTAAATTAGTATGGATTTGGCTGATTTGCACGACTTCTCACGCAATTGAAATATGTCATTTCAGTACAAATTTAGAAATGCATCTACGCGTCACGTTGCGGTCTGAATTGACTCTTAGGCCTCAGTAGCTACTTTATAAGCACCATTCTGATCCATACTTCAAAGGTCGTGTTAAAAACACAAAAATAAAACTAATTCAAAACATACACGTTTCTAAGCTTCATCTAATTCTTACAGATAGATTTTTCACGTAAAATATCGTATCAAAATATTCGAGTAGGCTCAGTTGTCTAAAATAGGGCAGACTGAACCTAAATAGAAAAGTATCTAGTTGGAATCGTTTATTTGTGGATCACACCATCGATTGTTATAAATGGGTACATATTTATTTTTGGATAACTTTTATATAAATACACAACACACGTGTTAAAAATAACATTTTCATGACTAGTTACCGGCCGTTATTATAATACTTGTACAATGTACAATCATACGCAAGTTACCTACAATGAAATTGAATGCGTGTCATGTTCTAATTACTTTTTTTAATGTCAAATTACATGAATCATCTAAACAATTAAATTAAATTACAAAATTTACGTTAGGTACGTCAATTTTTATATTATTAGTTTTTCATTAGGTCAAAAATAAGGATAACATTTTAAAGACCAATCGTGCTGCATGCTTCATAATAATAACAAACTTTACCTTCCAGTGTGTTCTGAACAAAACCTTGGCTTCCAAAGGTTCATAGAGGCGCCACACATACATACACTCTCACGGACCCCACTCGCACAAGCAGATCCATTGAAAACGTAACAGTGGTCGACACAGGGTGTCCCTCACTCCAGGCCTGTTCGAGCAATAGGCGGTGTAGCCTGCGGGGCCGTGTGTACGTTTGCCTACGTCACTTTGATCCCATTTTGGGTTAGTAGGTCATGAGGAAAGCGCAGCTGCTGGGGGGTCATAATGTTTAAAATCTAGTGACGTCAGAGATGGGCCTTGGACCCCTCCCCGAGTGATGAATGAATCGATCATACTGTTGCTGCTCAGTACGTAAAATTATATTTTGCTGTTAAGTGAGAATGTATTTTTTTCTTTATGCGCCAATGGTTTAGAAAACAGAACTTTAGGAAACTCTTCAAATTCTATTGTTGTGATTGTGTTTACTCAAATTCTATGTAGATTTTATAAATATATTCTAAGAATTAGGGGTTGTAATAGCAAGTAGATATAGGATCTATATTTGAATAAATGAGTACTAAGTGTCCTTTAGACGTACTGTTGTTAACATACGTTATTTTCCTACTGTACTGAACATCACGTTTAGATGTTTTTAAAGCAATGGCTTTTCCTCACTCGAGGACGGCGCGCTCCGGCCTCCGACTTTATGACCTAGGTCCTAGGTTTCTCATATTGAATTAACGTAGCATTTTTATCTTTACGTCAAACTTCTCTTAGCATACGGAGGGGTGAGGGGTGACAAATTTTTTTATTACTATCAAGCTATTTTTTTGTGAGTAGCTTCATTTTGATAAGACAAACAACATTTTCACTTGCGAAAAATCTCGAAAGTATTTTGTGCTTTGCGTTAATAAATTACGTAGGTAATAACCTACGTAATTTAGTAACGCTTTCCAATACCAAATTTCAAATGTTATGGTCACATTTTTGACTTAGCCGGCCTTGCGTTTAAGCCTTGCAAGTTCTTTATGGCTTAAGAAGGAATAGAGCAGAATGATCACATATGATGATGAATGTTTCATAGATACCCTATGGACAATAATTATTATTAGCGTTGCAAGGGCGTTGCTTATCATACTCTATTGTACGACAGACGTGCGAGTAAGTATGTGGACTTATGGCTCGACGATCTTAATTGCCTGTCTGTCAGCAAAGAGCCGCGAGCCGCGAGCCGCGAGCCGCGAGCCTGAGGGCATGGTAAATGGTAATCCAGTGTGACGATTCTCGTGTGCAGTGTCACCGACGCGAGCCGAGTAAATTCGCGTACATAAAACCCGCGTGCTTTAAGTCCGTGCGTCTATCAGGCCTTTCATGTTTAAGTCTCAGAAGGCTTCATGTATGTTATTTTTTAATTCACCCCTGAGATCTTATAAAAGGATTTCGTTTGTTTTTTTAGGGTTCCGTACCCAAAAGGGTAAAATCTTGACCCATTACTAAGACTTCGTTGTCTGTCCGTTTGTCCGTCTGTCTGTCAAGAACAGCTACAGATATACTTCTGAAATTTCACTGATTGTGTATATTCTGGTGCCGCTATAACAACAAATACTAAAAATAATATTAATACAATAAACGTGATTTTTTTTACCTTTTTTTATGGCAATAGGTAGGCACTTGAAATTTTCACAAAGGCCTTAAATATATTATGTGTACTTTAACAATTATTAAAAATAATAAAATAAAAGTTTAAGGGGGGCTCCCATACAAAAAAACACAATTTTTGGCCTATTTTTGCTCTATACAGTACGGAACCTTTCGTGCACGAGTCCGCCTCGGACTTGGCCGATTTTTAACATTGTTGACATAAGAGTTGTGTTATGTATGTTTGATCACAGATTAATAATTATTTCTAATCTGTAATACGCCCGAAGCGTGCACTCCCCCGCGCGCCCGCACACCCCCGCGTTGCAGCGCGCCGATACGTTGTCCCCATAGAGTATACATTATAGCAAGCTAATGTATACTCTAAGGTTGTCCCAATAAATGACAGTGCGAAATTGACCACCTGTTTCATTAGACGCGTCCTAAACCCTAATTGCCGCTCCCGTACTTAACAAGTTGCAATGGTGGGGTAATGTGCGATGCGGCCAATAGGATATTTCTACAATGTTTTCACGTTAGATTCATCACCAGCATAGACAGTAAACAAAAAGTGTATGTCTATGTTCGACGTTTGTACAACGTTTCTGTTAACATTAGACATGATGTGTGCACTGTGCAACACTTCGGACTTTGGTCATTTACAGTAGGGGCCTCTGCTACGACCTTTGCATAATATTCTCTGTCGCCCGTTTTTTTTTAACTGAGTGTTCTGAGTACGTAATTAGTCAATTATTAATTTGTTTACTATTTAACTATCGACATCACGAGTTGTGGGGTCGCGTGCCGGGAGAAAAACAATCGAGATTGTAATTGATTTCTAATTCGCACTCGTCTCGTGAACTGTTAATTAACTAATCACGTGGCAAATCTAATTGATTTGTACTATAATAGTTTAAATATAAGTATACTGTAAGTCTTTTTTATATAATAACTAAAAAAAACTCGTTTTACGCACGGGAACCGTACATTTTTCTGGAATAAAAAGTATCCTATGTTCTTTTCCAGGAATCGAAGTATCCATACCAAATTTCAGCAAAATCGGTTCAGCGGTTTAGGCGTAAAGAGGTAACAGACGGACAGACAGACAGTCAGGCAGACAGACACACTATCGCATTTCTAATATTACTAGATGACGCCCGCAAGTCTGTTGCGCCAAAATTTGTTTATCGCGTGGGAACCGTACATTTTTCCGGGATAAAAATATCCTATGTCCTTTCTCGGGACTCAAAGTATCTCCATGCCAAATTTCAGCTAAATCGGTTCAGTGGTTTGAGCGTGAAGAGATAACAGACAGACAGACAGACAGACGGACAGACAGACACACTTTTGCATTTATAATATTAGTATGGAAGTATGTATTACTTTGGTCTACGCGAGTTTTGTTCATTTTTGGCAGGGCATTAGTTACTACCGTACTTATTACTGAGGCCACTCCACGCACTTACGCACACACATGCATCAAAGTACGCTATTTTTCTTTATGTCAAATTATTCAGCGTACTGTAGCTTGTTTATAAAACTCTGCATAATATTCAGCTTTTATTCGGTGTGAAAGAAGACTCGTTCGTTTTGCTCCTTGATGCTGATTAATATTGCATTTAGAAATTCATTCAAGTCATTATACCTGCCTTGCTACGGTTATTTGGTCTGAAGCATATTATAATTTAAAAACATAAGAGGTGTCAAGGGACACCCGAATGAAACGAAGTCATTTCTTATGTTCAAAAAACCTGTATGAAAAAAAATGCCGTCTATTGACGCCTGAATACTAATTACCTACTAACAACGCGTCGCTGTTTATTTAAAAAAAAAACGTCATCTAGTTGACGCACAGGAATACTTACTATCAACTAGGGAATGCAATCTCGTTCTCGCGAGATCTCGGCCTTTTTTAGCGAGATTAATCTCCGACGAAAAAAAGGCGAGATCTCGCGAGTTTGACGAGCTTTCACTTGAGCATAAAAACGTCTTATTCGAAGCGCGGACTGACACCCGGGACGGAGTTGCGATCACGGAGTAAAAAATAAGAGAAGCTGGCCTAAGCAACAGCAGCTGTGCACTGTGATTTTCAACTAGGTCCTGAATTTTGACTTCTCGTTGTTTTGTTGGGTACGTTCAATGCCCTTTTGATTTTACGCACCGCGGACGTTTTGTGCGGTTCAGAAGTGTATAAGTCGTGATGTCCTTTAACGTGCACGTTAAAAAATTATCGTCGTCTTCATATAATATTTCCATACATTGTACTTCCCTATGTTATCGTTTTGCCGCGGACGTCCACGATATGATATTACCGCCACGTCCAAAATTATAAAAGCGCAGATCAGAAGAGAAGACTGATTGTTTCTTTCATTTGTTATTTGATAGATAGAAGATACGAACTTTAAATGTCAAAGTTTACTACTTAAAAATTATAGACAGATACGTCAAAGAATGTTTGATGTAGGGAATGCAATCTCGTGCAATTTTAATATGTAGCATATTATATTTACTAAATGAGGCCCGCAACTCCGTTGTGCCATAACTCTTTAGTCGTGACTCGTGCGGGATTCGGGAACCGTACATTTTCCCGAGACAAAAAGTATCCTATGTCCAGTGGCGTAACTAATAATATAATATAATATGAAACACGTATATTTCATACACATTCATGACTTTGGAACTTTGATAACTTTTTTGTTCCGTCGGTGGGATTCGAACTCGTTACTCCCGGCTTGAGCTACCAACGCGCTCATCCACTGAGCCATAGATTTGAATGGTTTGCACGACAATCTTATGCACTTAGTCAAAGACTGAAACCGACATAATTGTTAACTCCATGATATAATCAAAAATACTCGATGTTTAAATTATGACGATTATGACGATTACAAGCATTGTTCCTAAAAGGCGGCTTTAACACGTGAGCAATCACGGGCGAGAAAACACGAATGTTTTCAAAATAAAGAAAGTTCGGTTATGCGGCTTCGTGACGCAGGAACGAGTAGTGACGCTGAGGGGTTACCGATAATGGCTATATTATAATCGAATGGTGATTTAAGATTTTACTACGTGGTATTGAGTCACTATTTGTGGCTAAGAATAGGTTTCTTGCAAACCATCTTGGTAGCAATATTATAGTTACACAATTGGTAATGATTAGACATCGGATTATATGCATTTGCATACTTGCATATGCAAATGCATATAATGGCACTTTTTAGGCGGTAGTGCACATTATGGCAATGTTTTGTTGATAGTGCATATTTCGGTAGTTTTATGCCCTCGTAGTCTCCAAACTAGCTATCATGACACACACTGAGGCCACAAAACAGAGGTACGTACGATAGATCAAAACACTTAAAATATGTGGCTCCATCCCCATTTAAAGAATGCAATACACCCGTTAGGTACAATTTATTTCTAGAAACAAAATTTTTCTTTGTAGTTGGCAACATTAGTAAAAATTTTGAAAGTAGTTACCGATTTATTAAACTTCCATGGGCATTAAGATTGCATCGGAAAATGTTGGTAGAAAAGTATTACTGGTGCTGTATAAAAAATGAAAAATCCTGGATTTTATAAAATTATAAAAATTGACGCTTTTATTAATGGCACCACTAGAAAGCTATTCAAAAAAATAATACATTTTAATAACAAGTGACTTTTGATTGTGTATATTTCGTGCATATTTCGGCCATTTATCGTGCATACTTGCATGCATATTTCGGCACTTTGATCGTGCATATAATCCGATGTCTAGTGATTAGTGTTTATCAACCAACTTACAACCTGTTACAATTAGCACCTGTTGGCCAAAAATAAACACAGTGTATAATAAGATCTAGGATAGCAATTAGTGAAATTCATAATAAAAACGTCAAACGATCCAATACGTAAATAGCTTCTTTTGAACAGACGCTCCTCATATACGAGTACCTATACATTTTAGTAATTTAATAACATACAGTGACGGCCTTTCTCATAAACATGTATTGTTACTTTGTATTATTAAAAATGTAAAGAATAAAATAAAACTGTATATTTATTTATTTTGCTATATCAACCTTTAAGCTTCATAGAATAAAAAAAAGATAATACCCAACTTACCAATTTTAGCTTTTACATTGAAACTTTAACACATAGTCTACATTTTTAACCGACTTCCGGAATGGAGGAGGTGTTATGTTCATTTATTCAAATTGATTAATAGGCTTTCGCCCTGTCTCCTGCTGCGGGCTGCGCTTTCATAGAAATTTCGCTTATTATTTATGGTTTTGTTCAAAAAGAACTATTTTATTTTATACGTGGGAGAGCCATGCTGCGGCACGAATGGGCCGGCTCGACCGGATAAATCTCACAGAAAACCGGCGTGAAACAGCGCTTGCGCTGTGTTTCGCCGAGTGAGTGAGTTTACCGGAGGCCCAATCCCCTAACCCCTACCCTATTCCCTTCCCTACCCTCAACTATTCCCTTCCCTTCCCTACCCTCCCCTATTACCCTATTCCCTCTTAAAAGGTCGGCAACGCACTTGCATCTCTTCTGATGCTGCGAGTGTCCATGGGCGACGGAAGTTGCTTTCCATCAGGTGACCCGTTTGCTCGTTTGCCCCCTTATTTCATAAAATAATAATAATAATAATAATTGCTACTAAACAAACGAAGGGCCAGTTAATCTTCTGTTTCGGACGCGAATCCAGGCCAGAAAAAAAATCGGCCAAGTGCGAATCGGACTCACGTACTGTTATATAGAGCAAACATAGACCAAAAATTGTGTTTTTGTATGGGAGCCCCCATTATTTTTTATTTTAATACTATTTTTAAATATTGAAGTAGACATATTATAATTAAGGCCTTTATGAAAATATCAAGTGCCTACCTGTTGCCATTATTGATATCGAGCAAAAAAGGCAAAAAAATCACGTTTGTTGTATGGGAGCCCCCTTTAAATATTAATTTTATTTTGTTTTTAGTATTTGTTGTTAAAAAACGGAAACAAATATACACAATCTGTGAAACTCTCAGAACTCTAGCTATAGCGGTTCTTGAGATACAGCCTGGAGACAGACGGACAGACAGACATCGAAGTCTCATGAATAGGGTCCCGTTTTCACCCTTTGGGTACGGAACCCTAAAAGATATTTGAAGTGAGTTTCCAAAAAAAAATCTTATGTTTTCTAGTATTGATTAGATTAGTGTGAAAGCCCGGGAAAAACTAAAATGGCTGCCATTTTACAACCGTGAGAGAGAGAAAAAATGCTAATTTATTGATGAAATATGACATACATCACGACATTAAAGGATCGGATACTGGTGTCACGACACATTGATTAATATGGCGCGTTTTCGACCGGAGGCACCGGTTAACCTGAAGTGATACTTTGACCGTGCGCTCTCCGCCCTCTTTATCGGAAACGGTTCAAGGTATAAAAAAAATTGAACAGAAGTTGTAGAAAATTTTGTATTCTACGTTATGGTAATAAATACAAACAGCAAAAAACCCAAAGGAAATGAAATATTTACAAAAAAAAAGTGCAAAAACCTATTTTTGTGACCTTTTGACCTTGAAATTTAATAGTTGCGCACACCCTACCGTACTATGTAGGTTTAGAGACAACATTTAGGGTGCCAATATACACATAATATATATTCTACAGACTTACAGCTGGGTATCTCGAATTCCGAGGTTCCTACCTAATTTGGACCATAAAGTTAGTGGACTTCTCATGAATCAGTCAATAAAAAAAATAATCTCGACTCATACTAATTTCAGAAAAAAAGTATTTTTAGGGTTCCGTACCCAAAGGGTAAAAACGGAACCCTATTACTAAGACTTTCTTTTTTTGTTGTCTGTCCGTCTGTCTGTCTGTCTGTCTGTCTGTCTCCAGGCTGTGACTCAAGAACTGTAATAGCTAAAGAGTTGAAGTTTTCACAGGTTATGTATATATAGTTGCCGCTATATCAACAAATACTAAAAATGAAATAAAATGAATATTTAAGGGGGGCTCCCATTTAACAAACGTGATTTTTTTGGCCTTTTTTGCTCTATATCAAAAATGGCAACAGCTAGGCACTTGAAATTTACACAGAGGCCTAATTTATATGTCTACTTTAATATTTAATAATAATATTTAAATAAAATAAAAAATTAAGGGGGGCTTCCGTACAAAAAACACAATTTTTGGCCTAATTTTGCTCTAATGGTACGGAACCCTCCGATTATAATGGTACGGAATCCTTGGCCGATCATTTAAATTACTTATAATGTGGTTAGAATGTAAATTATAACCCTTTTTGAACAGACGCTCCTCATCTCTCATCTCATTTATACAGTAGGTACTGTTTTGAGGTAAAATCTTTGAGTTCGTTTGAGGTCACTTTAAATAGCCCCTTCTATACAATTTCTCAGTTTGCTATAAACTTGTTACAGCTGTTTGCTTTATATAATTATTAATTAACCAATCAGAAGCTCTATAAATAGCCTTGTGGGTGTAAAACAAGAAATTTTGCTACGACTACCTTGGGGGTGAGCCAAAATCTTTTCGTTTTCGCTTCGTTATAGAATCGCCGATGAAAATGTATGGAATTGACATAAGCGTTCGTTAATATGACGTTGACATTCAAATCGTCTTAAATCAATTCCATACATTTTGATCGGCGATTCTTTTACGAAGCCAAAACGAAAAAGTTTCGGCTAAATGGCCTGGTTATGCTTAAGACGGTATTTGGTATTTGTGTGCAGTTTATTACGAATTATTTTATAATTAGTATATAGTTTTGAAAAGAGCTCGAACCTTTCTTGTTTCAAGTACCTACATAAAATGAAATATATATTTGCGCGTAAGTACACCTAACGTTAGCTTAACAAATGCTGAAGTGAAGGATAATGGATTTCATCGCTCGGCTCCATCGCCACATTGTGGTTGAAATGAATATACGATTGTTGTCAGCTAGTTACATAACAACAATGATTTAATTGTTGTGGTCGTTATAGGTGCGCCTGACGCACATTGTTGTAGGAAACAAAGGAGGGAAATGGTAATAATTATCCAATACATTTCTATCGCAGTCTGAAGTAGTTTTTTGAAAACGCCATTACAATTTGAAGTTTTCATGCAAAAAGGTAATAGGCACGAGAATAGTAGGTATATTTTCATGCGATAATAGCTAGTTTATTATTGGTTAAATAAAAGATATTTTATTAACGAATAATTTCTGAACCAAAGAGTTAGTCGCGTGAAAAGTCATGCGACTAAACAAAATATATTATTGATGTTATTAACCTTCAAGTGGTCGTGCGACGTCGAATAGACTTCTCTTCAATACATTTTCGCTGATATTATCGATATTTCTCGTTGAATCCGTATCGTTCTCTCAGTAGCTTCTCATAATTTATCTATCTACCAAATGCTTACACTTACCCTCCGCACCTCCTTTGCAGCATGGAGCTAAATTGTTTCGGTCGGCACCGGAGTCGAAAAGACAACACATAACATAATATATAAAAATTGATTTTCATATGTGTTAGTCGCGCTAAAGCTCGAAAACGGCTGAACAGATTGGGCTTATTTTAGTCTTAAAATATTCGTAGAAGTTCAGGGAAGGTTTTAAAGTGACACGAAGTTCACTAGGACAGCTAGTCTTATATATAAAAATTGATTTTCAAATGTGTTAGTCGCGCTAAAACTCGAAAACGGCTGAACAGATTGGGCTAATTTTAGTCTTAAAATATTCGTTGAAGTTCAGGGAAGGTTTTAAAGTGACACGAAGTTCACTAGGACAGCTAGTCTTATATATAAAAATTGATTTTCAAATGTGTTAGTCGCGCTAAAACTCGAAAATGGCTGAACGGATTGGGCTGATTTCAGTCTTAAAATATTCGTAGAAGTCCAGGGAAGGTTTTAAAGTGAGACGAAGATCACCGGGACAGCTAGTAAATTATAAAATTGAATCAAAATCGTTTTGTTTCTCGAATTTACCTAAGACGTATTTTACGCACGACCACTGCCGTTACAAAAGAGCGCGCGCCAAGATTAAAATAATGTACTATCAGAGACATTGAATAATAGGCAGACGGCGGATCTACGTAAATTGGTCGCGTTTTGTCAAACCCAGTTAAAAGATCATGAATTGACATTATTCGCCCTAAAAATGTTGGTCAGTCTGTCCACTGCCTGTGAATCAATTTCTTCGTACATTATACAAAATGCAAAAGTGAAATCGACAAACAAATACTCCCTAACTATTTTCACGGCTGCGCATACATTATTAATGCTCTTTTTACATTTGAGGACCTCATTGCAGATAGGCACCATCGGAGAAATTTATTCATTTCAGGCACATGGCGGACGTATGTTATTTAAAATTTAAACGAGTAAAGCTAGTATATTCTCTGATGTTACAATAAAGTTGTACAGGGTATCTACTATCTAGTGATAAATTCAATAAATTGGGTAATTATTGTTTATGATTGTTGACGCTGCCATTAAAATAATAAATGCGAGTGCGCGTTACAAAATTCAAAACGACCGCGTGGGACGATCTATTTATGGAGAATTTCGTTACAGTCCGAAATTGTTTACAAACAAATCATAATACATTAGACTGACCAGGACAATCTTCATCAGTCTTTGTTTTTTATCCGTCACAAGTTAATGAAAAACATGGTTTTCGTCCTCGCTCGAAATTATCCATAAATATGTATGTTAAATGAGATTAAATTGTCTCCGGAACTGCGTCATCTTGAAACATTAATTTAGATATTGTACTTATTGATCGCTTCTATTAAAAACAAGAGGATTTGTGTGTGTGTATTTTTCCTAATTGTTCTAGTCAATGCAATTTTTATCGCAAATAGTAAAATCATTACTTACTGTAATAACTATAGGTCTTAGTATATTCAAATGTTTTATCTACCTAAATCAATTTTGATTGATTTTTATAAATTGACGAACAAAATACTTTTGTAAATTTTTTTATTGTACTTATTTCTTTTATTAAGTATATATAATTTAGTACTAAAATGCATAAGGCGGCGTATATTTTAATATAAATGTGACTTGATTGCATGGACTTAAGGCTGACTTAGAGCCTAGTCCGATGGAAGACAGAGGCGTCGTGAGTCGTGACGTACAATGCCTAATGACGGTCTCCCGTCCCTAATGTTAAATTCGTGAAAGCCTCCTACACGAAAAGGTCACATAATGTTCAAAAAAATAACTCAGTATAATCTATTCATATATGTATTTTTAGTAAAAGCAAAGTTAATTAACTTATGATGCTCAACGCATTAGACTTTAGAAGCTAGTAACTTGAAATTTTACATTCGTGTTCCCAGTTTCATAACGCGAACGTTACGGTTTCGCGAAATAAAAATATTTTTTAAAATTTCTCCCTTAAAGTTATAAAGTAAATATATACTTACCAGGAAAGACGCGGAAAAAGCTATCAGTTATAAGATTAATTTTACAAAATATTACGTAACAAAGAACAAAAATAAACGCAACGGTCGTTGAACTCGGACCCACGCAAATATTCTTTTGATATCGCAATAACCGAGCGACATAAGAGTTAATTGGTATGATTCACTTCGGAAGTGCTACGGCTATCGTACTTTGACCTCAACTATTTTGTTACAGCTAAAAAAGGCATAGCTAGAGCTACTCTCTCTTGTCTAGGCGAAATTAAGTCAATATAAGCATATAGGCGAAATGATAACGGAATGGCGACGGAAGTTGCTTTCCATCAGGTGACCCGTTTGCCCGCTTGCCACCTTATTTCATTAAAAAAAAAATTAAATTCAATAAATATTATAACATCTTACATTAATAATAATAATAATATCTATGGACGCTTTACACCACGTCAGTCTGGCCCCGTGCTAAGTACCTAAAGGACTTGTGTTAAACAGGTACCAGACAACGGAAATATATTTAATACTTTTATACTATACATATATTTAAGATTTTTATTATATCATACACATATTTAATACACATCCAGACCCGGGAACATTAAAAACTTTTTTTTGTTCCGTCGGCGGGATTCGAACCTGCGACTCCCGGCTTGAGCTACCAACGCGCTCACCACTGAGCCACAGAGGTCGTCATTGGGTTCGCGACATTCATATAATTATATTATGAGACAAACAAGGAATTTCTCTGGTATTGTGAGTTCTGTTTTTTTTAATCTACCCCCAGTCCCCATGGACTACTGGTTATCTCACGAAACACAAATATATCGTTTTTTTTTAAGAAGAAAATTGATGTAAGTGCAATATTGGGAGTATGGAATAGTTAAAATACAAAATATAATTTCACGTAATTAAGGAAACTTACTTTCATAGACACTAGCAAATTTTCAGTTGTAGAGATTGAATCAAACAAAAACTTATTAAGTTGTTGTTGCTTCCTGAACAGTAGGAGCATCGCTTATATGCCCTTCTAGTTTTATGTAAGCCCACGATATGTAAGCGTTGTTTCACACCGGTTTTCTGTGAAGCAGATTGATCCATGGCCCACTCGCCGAAGCCTACCCGTAATTTTTTAATATTACTATTTAAATCTAAGTTGGTCATAAGCTTTCGCCCATATCCTCATATGTCTCTTTAATTTTATTGTATCAAGAAATATTTTTATTAATTCATCTCCTCCTACGGTATTTTTTTAAATAATATTACGTAAGTCTTAGTTGGTCATGAGCTTTTCGCCCATATCCTTATATGTCTCTTTTATTTTATTGTATCGAGAAATACTTATATTAATCAATCTTAATGTAATTTAAGTCCAACAGGCCTTGAACTTTTGAAGTAAAACTTCTTTGGGATGAAATTTCCAAATTTCACTTTCGACACGTGTACATACACACGCCCATGTTAGCTTGTATCCTTAAGCCCCAATTTCACCAACGTCTGTTAGTGTTAACAGCTTTTTAAAATGTAATGTCTTCTCTTTCATTCATATGAAAATCGAAAGAGGTAACGTCATACTAATTCCGGCGTTAACTTTAACAGTCGTTGGTAAAATTGGGGCTAAAGCTAAGAAAAATGTTTACAAGTTGTTTTTCTGTTACATAAGTCTTGGCGCGCAGTAGACAATGTGCGGGCTATTATTAACGTTCGGCGAGCACAGGGCCGCGCGCCTGCATCGATAACGTGACTCCTTCACGAACAGTTCACTTTTTAGGGTTCCGCACCGAGGGTAGAAACCCCGACTCCGTTTTGATATACCTAGTATCACTCTCACTTATCATATAATGACATTCATCATATAACGACATCAAGCTGTTCAGGCCAAATAATTACTGTTTGAGTGCAGAGTAGCACATTGGCAAACAGTATTTACGAGTTAATGAAATATTTTTAAAGCTAAAGAGTAAAAGAAATATTTTTAAAATCATATCTACCTTATAATCCTGACAGGTAGACTTCCACAAATAATTAGAAAAGAATTCAATAATCATTTTCTACGGAACGACCCATGTGCGATTCTGACTTGCACTTTTTTTTTATTACACGCTGAAGGTTTTTGTTTATCTGAAAACTACAGTCCTATGTAAAATGTAAATGGAAGCCAAAACTCTTTAAATTTTAAGATCGTAACATTTTTTACTATAGCTTTTTATAGCTACACCTATATGGTTATCTACGCCTACAAAACAAAAATCAGACCTTTTTCCAGGTGTTCACTGAGCCACAGATACCTCTGTAGCCCAGTGGGTGAGCGAGTTGGTAGCTCAAGCTGGTGGTCGCGGGTTCGAAACCCGCCGACGGAACATAAAGTTTTCAAAGTTCCTGGATCATGGACGTGTATTAAATATATTGTGTACCATATGAAAATCTTAAATATGTGTATATAGTATCAAGGTATTAAATATATTTCCGTTGTCAGACCAACGTGGTGAGAAGCGTCTATAGATATTATTATTATTAATATATTATTATTATTATGTTGGCAAACGTAAGTATAAAGTACCTACCTATAATAATTATTATACTTATGGTTTTATTCCCACACTTCATGACTCTTATTAATATCTTTAAACGAGCAATTCTTTAAGCAATGTATATATATGTGTGTGTGTGTGTGTGTGTAATTGGAATCTCGGAATCGGCTCCAACGATTTTCATGAAATTTAGTATACAGGGGCAAAGGGGGCGATAAATCGATCTAGCTAGGAATCATTTTTATAAAATTACTATTTCATCGAATACCGAGCAAAGCTCGGTCAAATAAATAAATAAATAAAAAAAAATTAAAAATAGCTAGTAATATATTAAGCCTCAGCCCTCATTCCTCAAGTATCTTGACATCTACGGCATTGTCTAGCCCAGGGGTCCCGAATCTTTTTCAGCCTGCGGCGCAGTCACTGCGCTATACTCTACCTAGCTATTAGAAAAAGATAGGTACATAAATAAACACCTTTAATGATTATAGTTAGCTAAAGCAGGTGAATAATTATAATGTACCCGCTTTACATAATTAATATTATTTTAATTTTATTTTATAATATTTGTGGTTTCGGATAATGATGGAGGGTCTCTCACGAGTCACGCTCACGGCGCCCCTTTTGCCTTTCCACGGCGCACGTCACTAGGGCGCCACTTTGGGGACCCCTGGTCTAGCCTCTACATCTGAGTGTCTATTCGAAACCCAACTATAATAGCGAATGTACAGAACATTTTCTGAGGTATACTCATCTCTACACAAAGGACAATGTATTGTATCACGCATGATCTGCTAAACTGTATGGCGTCCGCTCCATTGACGTTAAGGGGGCGACTAACCCTAAAGTGTCGATTTTATCATTCATTTTTATACTTGAAAATAAGCCACGAATTGTTTCATTTTCTATAATTAGATACTACATTATATTTCCGAGAATTCGATCTGAGCAAAAACACGATATCTTAAAATTTTCTCGATAGAAAAAAATCACAAAGATGCATCTAATTTTCACGAATATTTCATTTATTGCCATAATCGTGCATTGAACTAAGTAAATATTTTAACACATTGTATAAAATTCTAAAATTGAGAGATCGACCTAGCGGATTTTTTAAATGTTGCTTATTTATCGAGTTATTGAGAAAAAACTAATTTGGCGATGAATCCGCGTCGTTCTTTTTCACCTGGCATATGAAAGACGGGCGTGAGAGTGAAGAGAGAAGGACGATATTTGATTTTTGGGGTTAGTCGCCCTCTTAAGATACCTTCGAAAATGAGAGAAAAAGAGCAAACGTTGAACCCGATAAATAACGAAGTTTCGCCCCCTATAACTAATACAAGGAAATGACAAATGCCCCGAACACAGATACAAATTCATTACAAAGGCCTTACTCCCGAAACTGGTGCCTTACTCCCGAAAGTGATATCAACTTGATACGAGTCTGATTTCGATTTCGTTTTTGATGTCATTGTAACGCGTAGGAATTCCGGAACAAAATCGTATCAAAATCGAGATGTTGACATGGCGTCTTGTCAACGTCGTTATGGCAACGTTGTATTGTTATTTAAAATTATTAGAAGGTTACGAAAAATATGAAATATTATGTAATGTTTGTGTTTTTTCGTCATACCATAAAAATACATTTCTTTAGATGTGCCCATTTTCTACTTTAGTGGGTTTAAAATGGTTATTTTCGTTAAGGAACATCTTGACATTAAACAAATATGTAAATCCTCTTTTGTAGTCAATTGTAGTTACACTTAACATTGACATAAGTACCAGGCCTCTGGGATATCTCTAGCACAATAGACATAAGAACCAATAGTTCGACTGCAAAGAAACGGACAGGTTTCAATATCTGTCAAATTCGTCGGGTTTCACTAGGATTATGAACGGAATGTGCCTCGCGCTAGCTGATATAATTTATTTTTAAATATTTAAAATAAAGATTTCAAAATTGGATTCTGACAATTTTAATCGCATGTGCCAAAACACAAACAACAATACGACCAAAGTGGAACACGTCCAGCGAATATGTCATAGTTTTAAATTCGTAGGTAACAAGTTAACAACCCTAGCGACGACTTTCGTCATAATACGTCAAACACAAATTTAAAAATTTCAACATCAGTTCTAAGTCGGTATACTCTATAATTCTGTCTACTCTGTCTCTAGTGGCGCGGCGAGTGGCAGATTCAGGCAACACGTGGGTGTCAGAGTGCGATCAGCTGTAAAATACGGTTTACTAGATAAAAATGAAAACACGTTGAAAACGTTAAAAAGTGCTCTGAAAAAGGAAAATATGGGCTGTACGAAGTACTGTTGTGTTGTAGGGTGCAAATATTCCCAATCTCGGAATCGTGAATTATTGTTTTATTCCTTTCTGAAACGGAATTGGGAAACATATCGAAATCAACATGCCGATTATTAATCATGCTTGTGCATGCTTAAATCTAAATCTCGCATGAATATTTCTAAAATATCACGTGCAAGTTATTTTTAATATTATTGTTTCATTATGTATAATAATATATTGTAATTAAATACAAGAAGTATTAAGTACTTAATATACTTAAATAAAATGATTGTCGGTTCAATGTTCCAGAACAATACTTATTCCTTCAATATTCACTTTTGCATTTATAATATTATCATAAATAAATAATAATAATATTATCATACTAATATACTAATTACTGATATTACTAATTTACTAATAATATTATAAGTGCGAAAGTGTGTCTGTCTGTTACCTCTTAATGCCTAAACTGCTGAACAGATTTTGCTGAAACTTGGCATGGATAACTCCATAATATATTCTTAAGAGTCCCGAAAAAGGACATAGACAGTGGCGTAACTATAAGACCCGGATCTTATAGTTACGCCACTGTCTATGTCCTTTTTCGGGCCCGTGGCAAATTGATGGGGCTCTATCAATAAAAATCATCACGTTTATAATAAACAATATTATGTACTTACTTAAAAATTTTTGCCCATTTGGGTCGGGGGCCCGTGGCATTTTGACAGCCCTATATATTTACGCCACTGGGCATAGGCTACTTTTGTCTCGGGAAAATGTACGGTTCCCGAATCCCGCACGAGTCACGACTAAAGAGTTATGGCGCAACGGAGTTGCGGGCATCATCTAGTAAATTTCTTACATTACATATTAATCATAAAAATCAAAGAAAAACTGATATCGATTTCGATTTTCGATTTCAACGGTTTTTTGACACTTTAGACATCTAAAATATGTCTAAAAATGTCAAAAAACCGTTGAAATCGCTAATCGAAATCGATATCAGTTTTGGGAGTAAGGCACCTGTAGTGCTAGCACGACGACCAGCGGAAATGCGAAAGTATGGACAAACTGTGGAAATAAACCTAAGGTGCCGTTCCGATCTTTTTTCGTTCCGAAAAATTCAATTAAAATGCCACTTTATGACAGACTATAGTCACAAACTGTGGAGATAAACTTAAGGTGCCGTTCCGATCTTTTTTAGTTCCGAATAATTCAATTAAAAAGCCACTTTATGACAGACTATAGTTCTAAAAATTCAAATTATATCCTACATTATGACATATACTATAGTGTGTCATAAAGTGGCATTTTAATTGAATTTTTCGGAACGAAAAATGATCGGAACGGCACCTTAGGTTTATTTCTACAGTTTGTCCATACTTTCGCATTTCCGCTGGTCGCCGTGCTACCGCTACTGGTTCTTTTTACTACCGAAAATATGATTTTTGTAATGTACCATCACGGAAATTGATTCCTAGGCAGTTGACGGACCAACGTCATATTCTGGTCGGATCATGTCAATTCAGTGTAAATTATTGTGATCTGTCGGCTGGGTTTGACGTAACGCGACCAAGTTAAGGTAGAAGCACTAATAGTAGACTCGGAACTAATAGATGACACTTACGACAAAAATACCATAAAAATAAGAATAACTCAAATTTTTTCTCAACACTATAAATTTTATAAGCTTCTCAAGCTATCTGTTGATGTGAAAAAAAATTATTTGGGACGCTTTCGGGAACAACATTTTAAAATGGGATCAGTTTTCGTAAATAATGTGACCACGTCAACACGCGCTCGGCAATTTCTTAGGAAGGCGAAAAGTTGCACGTAAGTTTTGAACACATTTATTTGATTTTTTGTAATTACTATAGATTTCATTGGAATAATGTTCATGTTGTATACACTAATTAATGTTTATTTATGATTTTTTTTCCATTTTCCCTAACAATATAAAGGATGTCTACTATTAGTTCTTGAAAATGTAAAAAACCTAATAGATGACATGGATCTCATCTTTAAGTTTTGCAATACATACTAAAGTTATTTTGTAGTTTATTCTACTGCGAATATCACTACTAGTCTCTGAAAATATAATTCTATTAACAAACTAACAAATAAGAACTACTGTACCCAGAAATGGACATATTAGACATTGTACTGATCTAAAAATCGATTGCTTTACTTTTTTAGCAGTAAAAGGAGAGATGAGAAAAGAAAGAAGAAAAAAGAAGAGGAAAGAGAAGCATGGAGACTAAAGACTGAAAATAAATTTACTAGGAAAAAATATGAAAAATAAAAATAAGAGGAAAGATAGTTTCAGCATAGAAGAAGAATGGATAGAATCTGGAGACAACGTGGATAATATTTCATATGCATGTAGTTACTATTATGAAGTAAATAAAATCTTTAAAAAACGGCAAATAGAGACCTAATAATAGGAAAAATGTAAAATATAATGTAATGTTCTATGTCAACTATTAGTTCATGTTGGTGTCTACTGTTAGTGATGTTCGTTTTCTGTGATGTCATCTATTAGTTGTTATGACTAAGTTTACAAAAATACCAATAAATATATTTTTTATTGATTTGTCAGAGAATAATTATAATAGTTTTATTTTGTAAGAGTTACTGAAGACATGGAAGAATTTATCAATCCTCTATTTTCATAAATATATATTTTATAACATTCAAATGTTTTATGTTTCCTTAAAGCGTCTGCCATTAGTGCTTTTACCTTAGTTAAAATCAATCTTCTTTTCATATTGGTAGTAAGAAGACTCACTCGCGACATAATCGAGAATTGAATCATTTCTATCTCGATAGCTTCTAGTACACCAAAATCTAAACTCATATTTTAATAACAAACCAGGATCGAGAACTTGATCAACGCGATATTGGTAGAATACAGATCACAATCGAAGTCGAATCATAACCGACATCGAAACAAAGAGATAATTTTAGGAATAAGGGGCCAGGTTCCTTTTACGTTCGAAATTATCGTCTGAAGGTAGTCTGAAGGTAAGTAATTTGTACCTAATTGTCGAGTAAGCCTTTCGAGGAACATCTTTTACTTGTTACCTTGTAATTAGGTCACCGGTGGGCGTACTGGTCTTGAATAATGGGTAGAGTCCAGGCATTAGAGATCGTGTTATAAAAGTACTAGACGGCGCTTGTTACTTTTCCCGGATGAATGCTATCCTATTTATCTCATCCTTACCTAGGCTCAAAGTGTTGCTAAACCCATGAAAATTAGTTCAGCGGTTAAGTGTGAAGAGGTAACAGACATACTGTCTTATTGTTAGAGCTTGTCCTACTTAAAATCATGCGCCCCATGCCACTATTTTGGTAGGAAAACGGGATATTTTGTTCCGAACTGGTGGTAGGCATAGTTTCGAGGTTCTTCCTCTGACGTTCAAAAAGTGTATCATGAATCCATGATACGAGTACCTATTTTGAATGAAAAAAAAATATTTTATTTAATTTGAGATAATTTGAGAGGGCACGTCATTTCAAGTTATACAAACTACTATTATAATATTAGTATCGATAGCCAAGTAAAAACTTAGCTATCCATATTAGTATTAGATATAAATATTATAGAGGAAAATGAAACCTTATGATATTATGATTTTTGTTTTCTTGAAGAAAGAATAAAAATATGTTGTTATTGAATTTATAATTTATTCAGTTTGTTTATTATTAAGTGTTATTTTGTTTAATCTATACATATTATAGAACAAAGTCGATTTTTTTCCCCTTATGTCCCTTTGTTCCCTTTAATCTTTGAAACTACGTAACGGATTTTGATTCTTTCAGACGTGTTAGAGAGCTCATTTATCGAGGAAGGCTATGCTATATTTTATCACGCTAAAACTAATAGGAGCGAAGAAATAGAGGAAAATGTGGGAAAATACGGGGAAAATTATTTGAAAGGGCTAACTTGAACGCGCTAATCTCAGGAACTACTGGTCCGATTTGAAAAATTCTTTCAGTGTTAGATAGCCCATTTATTGAGGAAGGCTATAGGCTATATTTTATCACGATAAGACTAATAGGAGTATGTAGAAAACACGGGGGAAATTATTTGAATGGGCTTATCTCGCGAACTACTAGAGCAATTTTTATTTTATTTGGCACGGATAAGAAGTAGACCACGTGAAGGATAAACCATAGGCTATCGATTTAATAATTTTTTCAGTGGCTATATATTTTATACCGGTGCGACGCCGGGGCGGGTTGACATCACCAACAAATTGATAAACAGTTTGACGGAACATATTGTCCTACAAATAAAACAACCCATATTTTTGGACCATCAAGTCAAAGGTTGAAATCCTTACTATCTCGAGATTTTTTGCAAATAAAAATGATGAAGATACTGACAAAAAAACTAGATTGATAGTAATAAAAAATATGTTCTAGGGCTCCCGTACTATTATTCCAAAATAAAAAAAATGCTCATTAAGCAAGTATTCATAACAATAACTTAACCCATTTAAGCTGAGTTGAAACCTTCGGCGCAGTGGCGTCAGCCGCTGAAAGGGCATGACCCGCGATGTGTGTCAAGGATGCCGCTTTAAATAGAAATTGTTATAATTGGCAGCTTTGTATATACTTACCAATTCGGGTTTCCTCGTCCTCGCGATGATTTGAAGGCCTGTTGGATTATGGAAGGCCTGTCATTAAGCGTTTTGCATAATTCAAAGGGTTAGAAAGGTTAGAGGATTGTTGCAAGGCTAATGTTTGTAATAATATTTATTTAATTAGTGTTCACTGTTCAATAATATTTTGAGTTGAATGTATTTTTCATTATAATATTTCATTTCAATTTTAAACATTTTTGGGATGAGAAAAAAAAATTTAATTTACACCACATCGAAGATTCGGTGGAAGGAGAGTAGACTAATAAATATAAAAAAGTAGTCAAAGAGCGTTTGTGTGCCAAAGCCTATTAAAGGATCAATGATTTCATAAACGATGGCACAATATCTTGGGAGTAGGATGGCTGCGTGCAAGGCTACTTCTACATTATTGTATGACTTACAATTATGTGTATTATGCTGACATTGTATAATTTTAAATTTTAAAAGATTACTTATCTTACTTTTTTTGTAAAAAGTGGACCCCTAGCGAGTTTCTTACGCCGGTTCTTCTCGCCAGGTTAGTTCCCGAACCGATGGTAGGCACCGTAGTATCAACATTCTGAAAGCATTTTCTAAAAATGTATTCAGAAATAAAACAATTTTTATTTATTTTATTTTATTTTACTAAGTAGACTAGGCGTGGCGTAAGAGAGGATGTAATATCCAGTGTCTTTGTAAAATATACGCATGCTACTGCTGTTTTCTTTTTTATTTTGCCGGCACTCCCGGAGAACAACCCATCGTTCTTAGGGTTCCGTAACCAAAGGGACCCAATAACTAAGACTTCGTTGTCTGTCTGTCTGTTTGTCTGTCTCCAGTCCTCTCGAGAACCACGACAGCTAGACTTCTGAAATTTTCACAGATTGCTTATTTCTGCTTCAAAATAAAATAAGTATTTGAGGAGGCTTCCCATACAGCAACACATTTTTGCCTACTTTCAATCTATAACGGTACGGATCCCTTCGCGCGCGAATTAAACTCGTACTTGGCCGATTTTCAACAGTTTGTTATGTTTTTTTTACCTAGTAATTAGTATGTTTGTTACAAAATTTTTAAAGAATTTTTTTTAACTCTTAAGAGCTCACCTGACTCTAAAAATCAAACATCGTCCTTCTCTCTTCACACTCACGCCCGTCTTTCATATACCAGGTGAAAAAGGACGGCGCGGAATCATCGCCGAGTTAGTTTTACTTGACTAAAAGACGAACTATAATGATTATGAAAAAAGTGTTTTGAGCAAATTTAGGTTTTATCAATACCTTTTTAGATGTTAAAAATATTAAAGAAAAGACAGCAAACTTCGAAGATCCAAGCAAAAATGTGTCTAAAACAAGGTTTTTTGTAAAAAGAAACTATCGAGCATTTTTTGAGTAATCGTGTTTTTGTCTTGAGCATTTAATCTTCATGAACTGAAGTTACTTGTGTCAAAAAATCAGTTTTCTAGACCTTACAGATTTTGAGATCTAGGTTAAAGTATGTAGTCAAGTTAGGGTCATATGGGCTCTTAACGTAAGTATAGTATATTTATGCATTTTCGAAAATTTTACAGCATATGGACTAATTAAAATACGGCTTCCAGACAGGCCAATTTGACATGCAACTCTTATTAATTTTTTTTCAAATTCATCGCATTTCCTCGAAGGTGTGTTCAACCTTTCGGTTAAAATGACCTTTGTCTATAGATATCCTCGGCCTCGTAGTGCGGGAAGCAGGTGAGGCAAGGCCGGTAAGTGCGGTATGCTGCTCCAGTTTGAATGGGGTGTGTGACGTCAGGGGGCGGGGCGTGACGTCAGCGCGGAACTAGGCCGCGCGGTCGACGACACCGCCGCACTGCAGTTGTGTCCATGAACCACGAGTGCAAGTGGTGTAACCCACTTTTTTAAGAAAATTTAATTTTGTGATTTTTCGGTTTTTGTCGTTTGTTTTGCGATTAAATGCTTGTTCACGGTCATATTGGTAATGTAAAAAACTTTAAATGTTATTATTAAAAAAGGAGAGACAAGGAAAATATAAAAAAAAACTGTTTTTTTGTTATGAAATTGACCAAAATTGTAAATTTACCATTATAACTCAATTTTTGCGAACTTGGGGAGTTTCTCCACGTTTTTTGGGTTATGTGGTTTTGCATCAGGCTGTAGTGGCGCATTTCATTGAGCGAGCTAAGTAGGTCAGTGGTGGGCCCGGGCCTGATCGATCCCCTGCGTCAATGGGCCCCCACCCAGTCCTTGATAAATATAGCACCACTATAAATAAGTCATTGGACTTATGTAACAACAAATAAAAAACAAAGAAACCGCGAAAACGAAAAAAAAAACAAGTCACCATATTTGGGATGATTTTTGGGGTCCCAAAAAGGATGTGAATAAGTTGGGTATTCTAGACTATAGCGTCTGGAAATAGTTTTAAGAATAATTAATTATTATTTAGTTTAATTATATTATTTTTGTAATTAAACTAAATAGAATATGGATCATTTGTTGTATAAAATTATCATAATATCAAAATTAATCGTCATAGTACCGGATATAAACTAGATATAAACTATAATATGATTTCAATATCAAGATAAAATATTATAAACGATAATAATTATTTATTTCATAATTAATATAAATGGGAACTAGTGCCACATCTTTCTTTAACAAATACTCCTTCAATGTACATGTTAAATTTATTATGTTATAATTTTTGTTATATTTTCAATTGCCTTGGACCTTGGATACAGTGTATATTACATAATTTACATTATACTGTATCCAAGAGCCAAGGAAATGGTAGAATATCTACAACAATAGCTCGACATTTTCGCTACATGATTGGCTTAATAATTATAGTAATCCTATAAACAGGGCTATGGATAATCATCATCCTGTTTATGTACCCTAGTATATCACACAACCTGCAGCTCTACCATGAGTTTAAAGCTATAAGTATTTATCGATACTCGATACCGACTTCGTAAATAATTATTTAGTACTAGCTGTTGCCCGCGACTGCGTCCGCGTCAACAAAATGAGATAAAAAAAGAAAATGAAAAAGAGAGAAATTTGTTCCCTTCCTTACCCTAATAGTAAAAATGGGATCTTGTTAAGTAGTTAATCTGCGGGGCTAAAATTGTCGCTTTGAAGAATCATATTATGAATCATGTTATGATTCATTCTTTTAAAATCACAAAATGCAAATCTGCTTGCAATTCATATTTAGTAATTCGTACTAATTTGACATTTGTCAGTTTGACAGTTTTGACAATTCATTTGCTGAATTGATTGAGAGGAATTGCTAAATGTGACCATTTTATCCCCGCTGATCACTTTTCATGAACCTAAAGTTGTAGATAAAATCGCCAATCTATATATATAAAAGAAAGTCGTGTTTGTTACAACACTTATAACTCGAGAACGGCTGGACCGATTGCCATCGTTTTTGATTTGTTGCATTTGTTTCCGTCCCGAATAGCAGAATACATCTTAAAAACAATGAAAACTCGATATGTGTAATGATTAATGAATACTTTATCATTTCAATAGATGCTGGTTTGTTTATTACATGTCAAACATTTGTTGTCCAATCCTGTCAAATAGTGTAACAACTATTTTTTTTGGAGCTTATGGCCTGGTTGCTGAGACCTTTAGCCCGGCCGCACATTGTCCGAAATTTCTGATACGAAACATTTGAACGTCGGCCGGACCGCCACACTGCACACTACGTCGGAAGCTGGCTGAACCGGCAAGACTAGACGATAAAGTACGAGATGTCATCTTGCAGGAGTCAAAGGGCGAAGAAGGTCATGACAAATTTACCGGCGAAAATTACCAGCAGAGTCACCGGGAATTTTTATAATTTTGTATTTTAGAAGACAAGACTTATTTTATTACTTATTGCTTATGTTTATTTTTATGAAGCATTTTTAAAATAGGTTTTGATGATTATTGCGCACATGTTGCCTCCCCCGGGAGTGTATTTATTTTTTGTAAAATGTCTACAAAGTTCAGGTACTGTTATATTTGTTTGTTTTAGACATTAATTTTCGAAATTTTTTTATTAACCGAAAATAATACCTAAGATTGCCATTATTGGTTCCGCCACCAGAGCCATTGTGCTCCCTGCTTTATGGCGAAACACTAGAATCACGACATTTTCCTTAGGTTTTCCTTCCTGGCGCTATAACTCCAGAACGCACGAACCGATTTCCACGGTTTTGCATTCGTTGGAAAGGTCTCGGGCTCCGTGAGGTCTATAGATAAAAAATCAGAAAAACCTTCAAGAGAAAAGCAGGAAAATAGGGAAAATAATTTTATGGCAAAACAACGTTTGCCGGGACAGCTAGTACTGTATAGAAAATCATATATGAGAAAAATTATTATTTTTAAACAAATATTGAAACCGACTTTCATGGTAAAGACAATAGTAATTTTCTTAAATGAACTAAAAAGTGTCAATTAATAATTCATATCCTGTACCTACTCAGTATTTTTGTTCTCAATCTTCATAATTTGAAGTCGCTACCAGTCATATTATAATTTGCAGTTATATTTTGTCATAGAACCACAATAGATAGAACTAACGATTACGTTAGTTGGAAGTTGGTACCGACTTCAGAATAATGAAGACTGAGAACAGAAATATTGAGTACAGAATATGAATTATTTAATACTTTTTAGTTCATTTAATCTAGATCTACAAAAAAGCGGTAAATTGCACATAGAAATTGCGCTAAAGTTAGCTGCTACGAATAAAAAAAGTATGAAGATTGAATACAGAAATAGTTGACGCGTCTATGTGTGTCCCAAAAAATATCCAGGAGTTCCCTCAATATATCTCACGAATTTCACCACCACTTTCGTAAGCATTGTACCAAATTCGGATTATTGTACTTCTATAAAGTACAGCAAACACTAAATAGCAACAAAAGAGTTTTGAAAATCAGTCAACAGACGGTGGAACAATAATATAATCAAAGGCAAGATTTTTGATAATAATGTGATGATTCATGGCATGATAATAGTGATGATGATGATTAGTATTATTGACACATTGACATAATAATATGCTTTTAGTTATTGAAACAACGCTAAAATTTGCCGAACATTTATTTATAAGGATTCAAGAGTTCTTTACAGCACCTTCGGAACCAGGGTGTACTTGGGCGCAAATGCTTATTTTTTGGTAGTTAAAGCTTAATATCCTTCAGAAGAACGTAAAATCACTATATGTTTTCAAATAAATTTTAAGAAGTCCTGTCGATTTCTCATTAATTGCATCATCAGATCACCACTTTTGTGATCATGTTACCAAATTCGGGCTACATCAACAACAACAAAAGAATTTTGGAAATCGGTATACAAACGATGGAGTTGTCCGTGAACCAAAATAAAAAAAGTGAAATATATCCTCCTCCTTTTCGGAAGTCGGTTGAAAAGTAGCCTAAGTTATGCCTTACTACATGAGCTATGTGCCAAAAAAAAGTCCCGTCAAAATCGCTCCAGGCCATTTCAGACATTAGCCGGAACAAACAGACAGACAGACAGACATACAGACAAAAATTGTAAAAAATGTTGTTTTGGTGTATGTACCCTATATACATTCATATGCATTTAGTAAAAAACGGTTCTTTCAATATTACAAACAGACACTCTAATTTTATTTATATGTGTATGTATGTATGTATGTATGTATGTATGTGTGTATGTATGTATAGATGTTTAGATGGCGATTTTAGTTCCGCAACTAACCGCTAGAGGTGCTGTAAAATTTGCCATAAGTACCTACTAAAAATTTACGGTAGTCGGTATCGAGTATCGAAAAATACTAATTATAGCTTTAAACTCATATCATGGTAGAGCTACTGTACATTTTGCGGCACACTTTACGAAAAAACTATCACGCCTATTAATTTGTGATTTTTTACTTTGTATTACACTGCTCCTTTTCCATCCATTCCTTTCATAATTTAAGAATGAAAGAAAGAATAAAAATACATTTTAAAAGAACCAAGTGCTTACTTAATTCGCATTGTAATATTTCACAGTTGCATTTTTATCTTTAACAATAACATAATACCTATTATATGATTTTGTTTCCTGTATTAAGATTTCCTGTTATACATAATAATATCAAAAGGAATCCATGATAGGAAAAAACTTAAGCGAGATTTGAAAATGGCTGGCTTTGCGTAATCTCGACATGTATTGCCAAAGTTTTTTAATTTCCGATGTTAACGCCCTCTTATAGCTACCGAGGTCATCGAACTCGAATTTAAGAACAAGAATCAAGCAATGCCCACTACTATTAGGATTTAATGTATCTAGAGATTATAGAGTCAAATACATTCTTAAATAAGAGCAATGTAGTCTACTAGACCAGTGGTTCTTAACACGACGCCGCTTTAAAGTAAAAGACCGTGTTGGATATGTTTTAGATTGCTTGTTTTCTATGAGAGGCCGGCCCGGTCTCTCATAGAAAACAAGCAATTGAGCAGCAAAAAATGTAATTTAAAAACTATAAATACATTTCATATAATCTATGGGCAAATTAAAGTGTATGCTTGAACCAATCTATGTACAAATTTTGGAAGCTTAAATCACTCTCCTCTGTTGGCAAAATAGGAATCCCTTTTTTAAAGAGGTCTTTTATTTCTGATTGATTATTCTGTGTTATAAAAGTTGACCAATCATGTTATGCTATGGGTAATTCAAAGACAAAGACATGATGAATACTGACAATGAACTTTAATTTCTTAGCCTTAATCATTGCTGAGGAAAATCGATATCGCTACCGCAGGAAAATTATCAAGGCGCCGCCTTAACCGGCGGTCCGCGGACCACTGGTGGTCCCTGAAGGCATTCCAAGTGGTCCGCGAAGCCATCCTAATAATACGTGAGAATTTAGGATTCAGTAAAGAGTATGCAGTCACAAAAATCATATTTAATTAAAAATCTGTAACTTTTAGATTTTTGCCAAGTGAAAAATGAGTGCTAATTTTATAATTATTTATAGTTGTGCTTTTTTTCTTTATCAAACTTAATTTAGGTAAACCAACAGGGAGGTCCCTGGCAAGACAAATATTTGGTAAGATGGTCCCTCATGACTAGGGTTGCCAAATGTTCGGTATTTAAGCGTACAGTCCGGTATTTTCAAGGCCTGTCCGGTAAAAATAAACGGTCATACCGAACAGAACAATGTCCGGTATTTTGAGGAACTTCGGTGTTACTGGTACCTAGTTTTAGGTGATTTTGATTTTTTTAGACTGTGAATTTTATAACCGCAATAATAATATAAAAAACAAGCCCCCCCCCCCCCCCCCCCCATTTGGGGTTGTCCGGTATTTTTCCATGACTCACCTGGCAACCCTACTCATGACTAAAAGGTTAAGAACCACTGTTTTCTCTTATTTCAGAATCCTTATTTCTTTTCACGCCCAAGCCGCAGAACCGATTATGATGTTTTTTTTTTAATTAGCGGTAAGGTCACCTCATGGAAAGCAATTACCATCACCCATGGACACTCGCAACATATAAAGAGTTGCAGGTTGCATGATAGCCGAATTTCTGCTATTATTTGATACTTTCAAGTTTCAAATACTATATATAGCTTACTCTTTGTAACTTGAGTTTTTTTTTTTTAGTCTTTAGATAAGGCAAAATATGTCCATTTGCATCTGACTAAAATCAGCTAAAATCTTTGGCTTATAAAGTTGACAAGTTGACAATATACTTTTTATGTTACAGTCTAGGAATCTATACCTAAGTGGCTTTACCCTTAGGATCAAATATCTTTTCTATCAATTTTATCCGCCTACTGATTGCATACAGAAGCTGGTAGTTACACGTAAATAGAATATCCTAAACTTATTTTACCAAACACTTGATTCAAGACTAATTTCCTAAAAATAGAAGGCCTCCATTGAGAGGCACAAATAGTAGCCATTATTGGATTACTGACAGTGGTGTAACTTATCGCGGGCTCGGGAAGTAATTCCGGTCGGAATTAGAACCACAGTATAATATTTAAACAGTAGAATATTATACTCTGAACGCCTTATCAAATTCACGCACATTATATTATAACCGTGGTTTTAGATAACATAAAAAGCGTTCACACTGTCCGATCGAAAGAATACACAGATTTTAGTAATACTCCTATCTTTCTTTTGATTAATTTCGTTGTGAGTTTCAAGAAATTTTAGCAATGTCCTTCGGGCTCCCTGTGATCATATCGAAGAGTTACCGCTTTCGATCCATACTTACAGGAGTAACAGTACTGCATATCTCCTGTGTATATCCTGCAATTTATGCACGATACACATTCCAAGATTGCCCGTGGTTTCAAATAGCTTTAAATAGCAAAACAAACCATGGCGCTCGCGTTTTTCTGCGTTACCTACATGAATTTTATTTCAAGAACACGCCTTCACTACTGTATAGCATTTACATTGTGTAAAACATTTCATTACCTGGGACGGGACCCTTCTCAACTAGGTCGCGAACATTACTCTGATTTTAAGCAATTCAATTGCTCAGAATGAGGTTGTTATTATGCCTAATTGCGCATTCCAGTTGGTACTGGAATTTGCAACTTGCTCCAATTTTTTAAAATCTTTTTTAAATTGCTTCCACAAAAATGTAGGTTACATTTCTGAGCTAAATTCGTAACTTTTATTTCTACTTAGGTCAACTTATGTTCATATAATTGTATCTTTTTCGTGTCGTCACCCTAAAAAATTTTGACACATTGTGGCGTATTCATAATTAGCGCCACAATCGCTCCACCTTGCCCGGTCGGAAAATCTTCCTTTGAGGCCATTACACTCATTCCCACAACGTCATATCATATCAGAATATTGACAGAAACATTTTTTTAATGTATATGCAGGTGCTGCATTCTAGGATAACATTGCAGTAATGTATCCTATTCATTTCGCATAAAACATGGCAGCATATTGGCATAGTGTTCCTCTCACTATAATTCCTTTAATAAAGGTATTCTGACCGAGGGCAGGGTGAGAGGTCACATGTTCCACACGGCCTCATAAATCTTAATATTAAGCTTTTAAACTCATTAAATATCGCTTATCCGAAGTTACCGGGTAACTCCTGAATACAACAAAAGTGTATCAACCTCCGAAACAGCGTGTCATGCCCGTTCCATAAAGTCACTAATGACGAGTATTGTTCAGCAAAAGCTGTCCTTAGAGTAATTGACCTGAAGTCAAAGGGACTGATGAGCTTTGTATATTTTTTGCATAATAATATGCAAAAAAAAATACCTATTATTAATATCTCATATACAGTGTGTAACAAAAATAAGTGATAATACTTTAGGGTGTGTACGTGTTTCTTGTAGAGAGTTCACTGTGAAAGTAGCAGCGCTGAAAGACGAAAAAATTTTTTCACTTTTGTATGGGCAAGGGCCCGAGCGTCACGAGTTTCCCCATACAAAAGTGAAAAAAAATAATTGGACTTTCAGCGCTGCTACTTCCACAGTAAACTCTCTACATGGAACGCGTACACACCCAAAAGTATTAACACTTATTTTTGTTACACTCTGTATAAATACATATAATGCAATAGCAGACGCATGACCCGGGTTTATAAATAGGCCGTTATAGGCCACGGCCTAGGGGCGGCAGCGTCCTGGGGGAGCAGCAGCGTAGCATAGAGGCCCTGCAGATTTCGTACACGAGGTGGCGGAAATAAAGTGGCCTACTGTCATAAAAAATATAAATCCGGCACTGAGCAGACGGCACTGTTTTTACAACTTAACTATAACCTGACAAAATATGTTTTCAGTTGTCATGTGATTACCGTGCGCGTGTGCGCTTTTATAATTATTCTGGGCGTCTCGTTATCGTGGAAGCCGACTTCCACTATAAAACGTTGGGTACGCTAAATGCCCTTTTTAACCGACTTTAAAAAAACGAGGAGGTTATATATTCGGCTGTGGATATTTTTTTTTCTTTTTTTTTTTGTATGTTCGACCACTACTCCGCCGTTTGTGAACCGATTTTCAAAATTTTTGTTTCGTTATATATATCTAATAATTATTGCTAGTTGGTAATTTAATAAAAATTGACCAAGTGCGAGTAGGACTCGCTCATGAAGGATTCCGTACCGATATACATCAAAAATTGTGTTTTTGTATGGGATTAATTAATTATTTTATTTAACTTTATTATTAATTAATTATTCATTGTACACATATTATTATTGAGGATTTTGTAAAAATTTCAAGTGCCTACCTGTTGCTATTATTAATATCAAGCAAAACAGGCCCAAAAAATCACGTTTGTTGTATGGGATATTAAATATTATATTTATTTTGTTTTCAGTGAGTATTTGCTGTTATAGCGGAAACAGGTACACGGTCTGCGAAAATTTCAAAACTCTAGCTATAACGGTTCTTGTGATACAGCCTGGAGAAAGACAAACACACGGACAGACAGACATCGAAGTCTCAGTAATAGGTGGTAAAAGGTTTCTTTTTCACTCTTTAGGTACGAAACCCTAAAAAATCTGTTTTTTTTTCAAAAAATCAAGGTTTATAACCTTTTCAATGACAACACCATGATAAAAAAATACGTGTGGCACGTGTTAGGTTTATTTTCGTTACGGAATTTCTTGATTCGATCGCCGCGCTCAAAGCGCTTATCCTTTCGCATGTTGAAATGACATTAGCCACTTTGCTGTGTCTGTGGTACCGGGAGCCGGTATGGTCAACAGACAGCCCTAGACTTTTACTGTTACTGGATTTTTTCCGTATCTAGTACGAATCAAGTCAATTCAAGTTATAAATCTTATTGTAAATTGAATAATCTTTATTCACTTTCAACCATTTCTATATAAATACTCAATTATAGCTAACATAGAACTTTCAACATAAAGTACTGTGATATTAGATAAGTTTCGGTTATAATTTTAATTACAACAACATTTGGAAGTAATCAATATTTTTTATTGAATCTGAGATACTATCAGACAATGCTTACACGGCCAAGATCAGTTGAGTCCTAGAGAGAAGAGTTAAAAAAACTATGATAAAGTCAATATTTTTTTACAAAATATAGGTAGTAGTCCTAATGTCGTTGAAACTAAGGTCGAACTTCGACCATTGGGCGATCTCTAGTAACTTTAAAAATAAGATAAATTAAAAATTCATTACAACTATTTTCGGGTTTACGTTTGTAAATATACGTGCACTTTTAAGTATTCGCTATCAATATCGTAAATGAGAACATGAAAGTTATCGTAAGAACTTCATCTCGCTGTCCGCAGTTCAAAAACCTTTAAAAGTTGTTAACCCCTATTGACAAGAATGCCATACAAATCCTAAAAGTTTTTCCATTACACAGTTTGTATAGATTTTTCATTTACCGGGGAATTCATATATCACACCGGAAACAAATTTATAAGAATCCGTAAAAGTCAAAACGTTTACTACAGCTTACTCTACTATAAATATATAAAAAAAACTCTTCCTATTCTTATTCACCACTCACCAGTTAAGGTTTTATTGGCTTGCTTAGGTTTTTAATGCAACGATTATGTCTCTTTTACAAAAAAGTATTTGTACCATAGAAATTAGTAATTATCTTAATTTAATTTTCGTCTTTTACGCCTCAGGATTTTTGTGTTATTTCTTAAATAGATGACACCCGCAACTCCGTTGCGCCAAAATTCGTTTCTAATCGCGCGGAAATCCAACATTTTTAAAAAGTACCTCCTACCCTTTCCCGGGGCTCAAAGTATCTCAACGCCTAATTTCATCAAAATCGTTTCAGCAGTTTAAGCGTGAAGAGGTTACAGACAGATAGACAGACCGACACACTTTCACATTTATAATATTGTCATTGAAGTATGGACCGTCTAAATATAATGCTAATGGTTTTGTGTCTGTTACCTCTTTACGCCCAAACCGCTAAACCGATTTTGCTGAAATTTGGTATGGAGAATGGACATACTTTGAGTCCCGGGAAAGGGCATATGATACTTTTTATCCCGGAAAAATGTACCGTTCCCTCGCGATAAACGAATATTTGCGCAACCGAGTTGAGAGCGTCATCTAGTCTTATATATAAAATTCTAGTGTCACAATGTTAGTTACCGTACTCTTCCGAAACGGCTTTACTGATTTTTACCAAATTTTATATGCATATTAAGTAGGTCTGAGAATCGGCTACTGGCTACTTTCTATATTGATAAGTGCAGTTGTTAAATAAATAACAGTAAATTATTACAACTTGAGACTGACGGCGACCATTGTTTGTGTGACGGGATAGCGATGGACGTTGCCACGGCGCCATACTTATTTAGTCACTTCAATAAAATAATATGAAATAGTAAATTTATATTATGACAAAACAACGTTTGCCGGGACAGCTAGTAAACTATATAATAACAACAACTAAGTTATGCAATACTTGAGAGCAAGCGAACTCGCGTTTGTTTATTGAGGTTTAACTTTATAAAATTAGCATTTATGTAATATGTGCAATAGTAATTAAGTAACAATAATATTATGCAAGCAGAACTTAATCGACAGAAGGTGATGGTTGCTAGTCCAGGGTTTCACTAGAAAAACATATTACATAATTTAAGAAAGATTACATTGCTTGCATTGAATAGGATCTGAAACTACTGGACTGGACTTTGTATGGTTGTTATCACGGTAAAATATTCCCGCGGGTTTCTTCAAATTATTTCATTAAGAACTATTTTTGGTCCTAATAGTACGCGATTACGCGATTTAGAATCACCATACACGGTTATTACTTTTTTAATTGGCAAAACACACAAGGAATCCAGCCTACGTCAAGCCATGTCTTCCGGTCGTGTCATCTGGCAACACAGGAACGCTAGCAACCCCGTAACTTCCCTTCACGTTACGTACCTTCACTTCTTTTCACAACTCATCCCTGCAGGGATGCAACAACTATTCTTCTAAAAACGTAATAATTTTATTTATCTTATATTTTACATCTAACCTCTAATACAGTCCACAAGTTTTAAGTGAATAACACTACACCTAATTTAGAAGTGACATATTTTTATAATGAAGTTCAATTTTTATAAAACTCATATTATAATGTTAAAGTCTTAAATAATAATAATATTATGAAGAAAATAATAATATTAGTAGTTTCCTTCCTTTTTTGGTCGTGGACTTTCAGCACTTGTAGCTACGTCGTAGCACTCTTAGGCCCTACCGTGTCCTCTCATCGCGTCGGTAGCCAAACTAGTAGAGGAGGGGAGGGTGCTATTTTTGTTGTCACTCGAGCGTCATGGAGACCTAGGGTTTTGTACATTAGGTAAAGCTGATAAAAAATAATAAGAGCGTTTTTTTATTTTAGCGGTGGGTTCAGAAACTGCAGCCATTTTAAAGTTTTGAAAAAGAAAATATTTTCAGAAAATTGCTTATTTAGGTAAATTATAAATATATTTAAGACAACAAGGACTAAATCATTTAGTTTAGTGCAAAATTAAATATGAAGCTTTATTTTTTATATTTTAAAATGTCCCTACAGGCTTACCCAACCTTTGAATCGTCAGTGCTTTACATGGAAGCTTAAACATCCCCTATCTTAATCTGACAGATCCGACGACATTTTATTATTTAAAAAAAAATACCCACCACGTGAGAAATCTGAATTTTATACCACGAAAACTAGACCCATGTCGGAAGCCTATGCAAGCTTAATCTGACACGCTCGAGCTACTCCCAAAATCACCTCTTCCCCTCCCCAACTAAACTTCAAGTCTTTTTGCTCCCAAGTCCCATTCTATTTCTTTTTATTTTCCATCTTTTTGCACACTTTTGGTACCCCCATAATAAAACAAGGTCAATTCACATTGTAACGTATAAGTAGCATTTGAATGGATACTTAATTTTAAATTTTTACTAACTATTATAAGAATTGGTTGATAAAATATATTAATCCTTTGCAGGAATGCTGGCTAAGCTAGATAGTTCTAGTTATTTAAACGTAAAAACTAAAATAAACACTATCACTTTTAAAATGTTTAAAAACACTAGCTTTAACTTAGTTGTTTCAATATGTAAATACTGTATTTTCAAAATAAATGTAGCATATTATGTGCTAGTCCGGAGCTTAAACTATACTAAAATATCAATTAAGTTCATTCTATCAAATAGATGATTTTCTTAATTATTAATTAACTAGCTAAAAGCCGAGCTTTGTGAAGGCTCGAGTCGTCATACCTTGACTGACTGAATATCATATCTAATTATACTATCTTAAAGTACAAAGCAATAGGCGTGATGGTTTTACCGTAAAGTGTACCACAAAACGTAAAGGTTGTGGGATATACTAGCTAACTGATAAATGAAGTTAAGGTTACAAATATACTGACAAACTTTAGCCTCAGTTAAAAAAAATCGCCAAACCAAACACACTTAATTGTAATTCTAGAAGTATTTGCACAAGTTGTTAATTAAAGCACCTCAAAGCGGATTTGGGACTTATTTGTAGAATGAGGTCAAACCGAAATGTCCCCACAAGTCACAACCTTTCGGGATAGTTCAGTTGCTGTGTTCAAGTGTATAAAAGCAATTATTGATTGTTGATAAATGCTCTAAGTTGGCAGGAATCAATACTATAAGTATAATCCTCTAGATAAATAAGTAATAAAGTTATGTAATTGTTAAGATTTTAATGGTTACTAAAATTTAATTGATGAATGAGTTTTTTAGAAAAAATATTTATGTGAAATTGTTATTCTTAATTCAAATTAAACTTAATTAAACGTTAAATATATCTACTCAAAAGTTAAAAATAATAAACAGAAATTAAAAATCCGTTATGTTTACTACAATCGTTAATAATAAATTGGATGATGCCCATTTCTCCGTCGTTCCAAACTCCGTTGCGCCGAATTCCGTTTATCGCGTGGGAACCGTACATTTTTCCGGCATAAAAATTGTCCTTTGTCCTTTCCTGGGAGTCAAAGTATCCCCATACCCACAACCAACTGGAATAAATGATTTTTCATTGATTTATTTTAGCTATAACTTATGTCCCACAGTTATAATAATACTACACTTAGCCAGGAAGACGACGATATGAGGCTGGCCCCTATAATGAAAAATTATAGTCAAAAAGAGCTTTCTAAATTCTAACGAGATACTTCTGACAGTAATTATTGGTGGAAGGTACACTTCCCATACATTTTTGCCCGTCCTCCTTTCATCCAAATCGGTGCAGCTGTTTAATCGTGAAGAGGTAACAAACAGACAGACAGACACACTTTCCCATTAATAATACAGTGTGTAACAAAAATAAGTGATAATACTTTAGGGTGTGTACGTGTTCCTTGTAGAGAGTTCACTGTCAAAGTAGCAGCGCTGAAAGACTAAAAAAATTTTTCACTTTTGTATGGGCAAGGACCCGAGCGTCACGGGTTTCCCCACACAAAAGTGAAAAAAAAAGTAGTCTTTCAGCGCTGCTACTTTCACAGTGAACTCTCTACAAGGAACACGTACACACCCTAAAGTATTATCACTTATTTTTGTTACACCCTGTATAGGTACTACTTTGCGGATTACAACATAAAGCTGATCATCGCGGGGGAGACGCGGGGTCAATAGCCTATTAGCACAGTCCATTTACAATAAATTGTGCGGAAAATCCTGGAATCCATCTTCATAAGTACGTATCCCATTTCAGGATATCTTTTACTTCACCTTGGGTGGATTGAAGTTGTCTTCATAAAGTTAACTAGCTGTTGGACCGAGCTTTGCTCGGTATCCGATGAAAATGACATTTTGTAGAAATGATTCCTAGCTAGTTCGATTTATCGCCCCCGAAACCCCCTATATTCTAAATTTCATGAAAATCATTGGAGCCGATTCCGAGATTCCAATTATATATATATATATATAATATATATATATATATATATATATATATATATATATATATATATATATATATATATATATATATATATATATAAACTTTCATGTTTCTAACTCAAGAAATAACGGAGTTTCATTCAAACTTTCAACCCCAATTTCACCCCCTTGGGGGTAGAATTTCCAAAAACGCTTTAACCCAAAAATAAAGTTTTATGTTTCTAACTCAAGAAATGACGGACTTTCATTAAAACTTTCAACCCTTATTTCACCCCCTTCGGGGTAAAATTTTCAAAATTCCTTCCTTAGTGGGTGTCTACTTAATAAAACAACCCTACTCAATAAATGTAATTTTATAAGTATAGATATATACAACAATTGCTCGTTTAAAGATATAAGATATGAGTTTTACAATCCTACACCTTACTTAGATGTACATACACTTAGATGTATTTGGACGTAATTTAAATAAACACTCTGTTGTAAAATGCCACCAGGCTTAGCATGACAATATTATAAACGGGAAAGAATCCATACATACAAATTACATACATACATACAGGACATACTGACAGATTTTAGTGACAAAATGGAGGATTTCCTTTGTCTATCTGTCACTTTGTCTATTCTTCTGTAGAAAGAAACCGTTTGATTTGATGGAAATGCTAAGCCTGTTGAAAGAGAACTGTTTCATACCTGCGTCCTTCTGCGTTACCTCTACTGCCTATTAATCTACACTACTATTATAAAGAGGAAAGATTTGATTTTTTGTTTGTTTGTTTGTTTGAGTCGAATAGGCTCCGAAACTACTGGACCGATTTGAAAAATTCTTTTACCATTGGAATCCTGCATTATTTCTGCTGAACATAGGCTAATTTTTATTTTGGAAAAATATAAGGTTCCGTAAGATATTTGGGATTTTCGGACGCAAGGTTTAAAAAATCAACCAGAAAAGTTACTTATTTTGCGTACGCTGCCTAAACTATAAAAGATAGAGGCATAAAATGTTCTAAGTAATTATAGATCTTTTAAATATCTACAAAAAAGTCCGCGACACACTATACCTATCTATGTTGAGTGAGGCACAATAACCATTTTTTTATTACAAAATCTAGAATTTTTTTTGGACTATATTTAAATGCGTTTATTTAAATCATGCTATTGACCCTTATCAAAATAAATTATTTCATCACTAAGTACAGTTAATGTAGATAATATTCGGTCTTTGAATGATTAAAATTGGACGTTTGGTTTTAATGTTATGGCGAAATTAAAATATTACGATTTCTGCTGCACGTTGCGAATTGGGCGTCAAGGCGCGATGCGCGGGTGTGCGTGCGGTAGGGGAGAGATTTAATTATCAGTGCCACAGACTCGCCCGGAGAGTCCACGTAAATATTACCTCGATCGTGGGAATCGCAGACACAATAGATTTTCAATAGTTATGCGACAGCCGGGTGCTGCTTTATTGATTTGATATAGACTATCGTGCTTCATTATTATAATCCTAATTTCAAAAAAGCTTTAAAAGTTATGACTACGAAAGTAATATTTTTAGAACTTTTTAAAATAAGTTTTGAATGACTATTATTTTTGATTGCTATTATAATTAATTAATTTCTTTAACTATAAATCTCCAATAGCGGCAGCCGGCTGCCAGCATAACAATTGAAGATCTATTGTGTCTGCGATACCCACGATGCCGATGCACGATGGAAGTATTAATGCATATTTTTTAATCCACACTATTTCTGCTGAATATAGGCTATATTTAATGGGAGAAAAAAGGGAACCGTATTAAGTGTTAATAATTGTGTGAAAAATCTACCAAAATATTCCTTCTTGCTTATCCATACTAATATTATAAATGCGAAAGTATCTCTGTCTGTCTGTCTGTCTGTCTGTCTGTCTTGCTTTCACGCCAAAACTACTGAACCGATTGCAATGAAATTTTGTATACAGTTATTCTAGAGTCTGAGAAAGGACATAGGCTACATTTTGATGTGGGAAAATATCTTATTTCCATGAAAATATCGATGAAAATGAATTCGCATTGCGCGTGGCCAGCGCTCATCCCGGGGGTCCTGGGTTCGAGTCCCGCAGGCGGAACAAAAAGTTTTCAATGTTCCTGGGTCTTGGATGTGTATTAAAATAAAATTTCAAAAATCTTAAACATATTTTATGTATAATACTAGCTGTTGCCCGCGACTTCGTCCGCGTGGACTTTAGTTTATAGCGCGCGGTGTCAACAAAATTTGTGTCAAATTTAAAAACTTTTTAATACCCTGGTAAGTGCTTCCGGTGTAGCGCGGCCCATAATTAATCAAAATACCCAAAAACAGCTATGCAGTGTGCACATAATCTATACTAATATTATAAATGCGAAAGTATCTCTGTCTGTCTGTCTGTCTGTCAGTCTCGCTTTCACGCCAAACGCCAAAAGTATCTCTGTCTGTCTGTCTGTCTGTCAGTCTCGCTTTCACGCCAAACGCCAAAACTTCCGAACCGATTGTAATGAAATTTTGTATACAGATAGTCTAAAGCCTGAGAAAGGACATAGGCTACTTTTTTACTGGAAAAAAGGGTTGTAAGGGGGTGAAAATGCGTAAATTTGTTCAAATTGAGTTAGTTCCAACAATTCATAATAGATGGCGCCGTGCGTCTTCTACATCGCGCTGACGCTTGCTCAAAAGTCTTTCTATAAGACGTGGTATCATCTTTTTAAGTTTCGATTTTTTTCGATTGTTATATCTATTCTACGGTATTAAATAACTCAGTACTTTATCTGCAGTGACGTAACCTTAAATCTATCAATGATAAATAGTTTATGGGTAAAGTTGTGTAATTGGAGGGCTAAATAAGCTTTAAAATTTGGCATAAAGTATAAAGTTTAATATAAAAAAATGAAATACTTATTGTGTGCACACTGCACAGCTGTATTGATTTAAGGGGTACCAGGGTTTTTTTTATAAAAGCTTTTGACACCAATTTTGTTGACATCGCGCGCTATAAACTGAAGTCCACGCGGACGAAGTCGCGGGCAACAGCTAGTATCATATAATCATGTTTCATAATAATATCAAAGAATTCTATTTTTAAGTTTAAATATAAGTTTTTGAATAATATAGAATGCATTATAATTTATAATAATTGCTGATGTAATAGGGATGATGACAAGGTCAAAGATTAGCGAATTTTGTTAATAAAATAAAGAAATCATGGTAAAAAATAAGTGCTCCCAAAATTTCAGTTCCATAGCATTTGTATTTTTTTTTGTTATGCGCCTTCAAAGTTGGATAATCAAGTCGAATTTTTTTTCGATTAAATTTCTTAATATTTGTATACCATTCGATAACTTATGCAATTAAAAGCTACTTTTGTTAAGAAACCACTTTCATAAACGCAATATTTAATATACCTGTCAAACAAAGTTCTCTCCCGATGCGTACAAACTACGAAAGAGTGACGTCAGTCTTTCGTAGCACTGTATGGAGCGTTTCCGGCCAGTCTATTTTATGAGATGTTTGAATTGTCATATCTTAAGCTTAAAAATTCACCTTTAAGCTATCAGAGTAATTCTTTTAGCGATGTTTCTATTTTTAAGGGCCTTTCAATTATCAATTAGAACAAAAAAATAGTTATCATGCCTATTTTTAATGACAGATTTTTGGACGCCGTACCCAAATGTTAAAAAACCCAAATGTTAAAAACCCTATTACCAAATTCTATCAAATAATTGTGTATATCTGTTGCCGCTATAACAAAATATCCCTTCAACTGTGGTGGCCATATTGCAATTATTATTTTTTAACAAAAAATTAAAACCGACTTCCAAGGTAAAAACAAAAGTAATAATATTCTTAAACATAATCTGAAAAGAATCAAATAATTATTCTTATTCCTTATTATAGTGCCGTCTTCAGACTTCGCCTAAACCTCAACTATTTCTGTACTCAATCATCGTACTTTTGAAGTCGCTACCAGCCCGGAAAAGTTCTGAGATCCTCGACATAGAACTTACGCTAAGGTAAGCTGGTACCGACTTCAAAAGCATGAAGTCAATCTTCATACAGAAATAGTTGAGGATTAGGTGAAGTCTGAAGACGGCACTATAAAATGTTCAGCAGAAATAATGTTAAATTTATTGGCTTTTGCTTGGAGTAGTTTAAATAAAGCCAAAATCCTCGAACTTGTATCTATAAGGATTCAAAAGTTCTGTTGGGTACCTTCGGAACCAGGGTACATCCTGGTGCAAAATCTTACTTTTTGGTAGTATGTGCCTAAAAGACTTCAGAAAAATCGAAATCACTATATGTTTCCATATAAATTTTGAGGAGTTCCCTCGATTACTCATGGATCCCATCATCAGGTCACCAGTTTTATGAACATGGTACCAAATTCGAGTCAAACCCTATACAACACAAAAAGAATGTTGTAAATCGGACAACAAACGGCTGAATAATCGTTGAACATACATTAAAAAAAAATACATACAGCCGAACGTATAACTTCCCCCTTTTTGGAAGCTGGTCAAAAATAAGCGCATCTGTGGGGCTTCTTTTGAATGGTCTCGCGTCACGCGTCACGCGTCACGCGTCACGCGTCTAAATAACGATATTACTCTAAAATTCCCTAAGGGAGATGTACTTACATAATAACTATGTCATTGGAATCTGCATGAATTAAGTTAAGATAATAAAATTTAATTAATCCAATTTTGCCATGTTAAGTTTTATTAATTTTAATTTGAAATCGCAATAAACGATTTTTCCAGTTATTGCTAAAAACAAAATAAATTAAATATTACAGCTGAGGGCTTTGAATTCCGATACAACGTGGATACAACAAACGTTTTTTTTTTTTGGTATTTTTTGCTCGATATCAAAAATGGCAACAGAAAATATATTAATAGTACCAAGCAATGCTCACAAAACATAGTATTTATAATTTAATAATAATAAATAATAAAATTAAAATAAACTAAATAAGGCACAAAAAACACGATTTTTGCCTATTTTTGCTCTATAATGGTACGGAACCCTTCGAGCGCGAGTCCAAATCGTACTTGGCCGATTTTTTATCACTGTTCATTGTTGTTTCCATCAGATTCATCATGTTTGCCACTATGTTAACAATATGTAGATCATAGGCAATCGTAGACGAATATTCACCGAATACGAGTTTAAGCAGCGTCGTTTCAGCTTACTTCATAAAATAACTAATAACATGACTTCACTAGCACCAAATTAGATTTCCAATCCTCAATGTAGGTTAACGTTCTTCCTGCATCAACAAACTTTCAAAGGTTATATAAAAGTGTCTACTCGGCTTCTGGATTCGGCATCAGTTTTATGGGTGTGGGCAATAAAAGTGATTGTAATCCTGCGACCCTGCTGTCCGCATGACCCATATATCTGATAACAAGATTCCGCCTACAATCTTACGTAAGGTTTATCAATATCACTATGAAAATGACGTGTGCGACGTGGTGCGAGTCGTGGGTTGTTGACCTAAAAATCTTGATAATTTATTCGGAATGTCTCTAGAAACATAATATTATTATAATATATTTTAGGGTTAGTTAATTTTGCAGCTTGACGCGTCGATGGTACGTATTTGGATCTAGTGCACCCATGAAATACCGTCGCACGGGTAAGTACGACCTTTCATTCACTTTGGAATTAAAATGTTTCAAACGATTATAATAAATATTATATAATCAGAAAATTTAATTATCATTATGGAAAATTGACATTCAATTAAAAATACAATAAGTTTTACTAACGCAATATTGCACTACTATTTAGTATAGTTTGGCTCGAAGAAGTAGCACTCGTGGTGTTGGCTGCCCAAGACCCCAGTGAATTTTGGCTCGTGGTTGTAAATAACGTGCTGATTCTCTTCAGCTTCATTGGCAAACGTATGACCACTCTTCCGGCATTCCTTCACGAAGAAATCCATGAAATACCGGTTAGCTACAACAGCGTTTATTGAGTGGGGGTACTGTTTGGACCGCTTCCATTCGAAGGAACTCTTCTCTGGATGAAAAATGACTCCGTAGAATGGATACCTGGAAATTGTGATGATTAAGACTTCACACACACGCTGCAAGCTGTTTAAGGGTGATAATGTGAAACAACCGTTTGTTTGAGATTCGCGGATATGTATAAACTATAAACAGTCTAAACCAGGGCTTCCCAAACTTATTTGTACTGTGACGCCCTTGGGACTTTGCCATTTCTTTCTTTTCAACGCCCTCAACCCAGGCCCCAAAAATACTTTCTAATTTAAAACCAGCCTACATAGGCTATCATATATAAACACTATTTGGATATTTATATTTTTAATCGGAAATAATGACCAAATCAAAACAGATGCATAAAAATGAAAACAGATATTTATGAAAGATGTTAAAGCCAGCAAAGCTGGCTAATGTGAAGGCTGCGCTTGCTTTTCTGAGCATAGCTTCTGAAACCGGGTATTTAGACTGCCCGAGAATTCCGGGATGTATGATTGACAATGCGCGCGGTCTCACTCGATTTGGTTGTGTTGACATGCGACGCCCCTGGGACAGTGTCAGTGCCCCGGGGCGTCGCGACGCACAGTTTGGGAAGCCCTGGTCTAAACTAAGCTAACAGAAACTAAACAGACTATCGGGCAATTAGTTATAACTACCTTTTCTGGACAATTTTATAGAAATCCAATTCACACGTTTATTATTGACACTGGAAATATTTATTGTAAGTCTGTAATTACCTCTTATTTTCAATAGTGGCTATGAAAGACAATCCAAAATCATCGATGCTGTATGAAGTTGGCTGCCACACTTCATCCAAGTTATATGCCTTCAAATTCTGAAAAAAAAGTCTGGTATGAAGACAAATCAAGGACGTACGGTAAAGATGTGTTATAACCATAAAGTTAATATACCTAGCGGAATAGAGCAACAATCTCGAGCTGTCAAACGTAACCGAAATTGGTTTTCATCTGTGTGAAAAATATGTGTACGTATACACTTACACAAGCATGATTGAACATGAATTCTATGAGATTAAATTGTCAACGTGCGGCACGTGCCGACTGGACGTCAAAACAAGGGTGCTGCTGTCATGTATCACACGTCTCTTTTTACCACGCAGTGTTACTGATAGTGACATCTCTCTTGCTCAGGCCTTTGTTTCTCTATTCCGCTAGGTATATTAACTTTATGGTTATAACAAAGTAAACTGAAATCTCTTCATCGGTTTGAGAGATATGATGCCACAGACAGATACCCACACAAGACAGACACGTCAAACTTATGACAATTCTTTTTGTATGGGTAAATAAAATCATTAGACACGTGGTTTTGCAGTTAACAGGTGTTTCAAACATTTCACTTACCTCATCAAAAATACAAAACTGATGAGCGTTTACAGTGACATCATCATGAGCTAAAATGTCAACCACGTCAGCGCTGGATTCGCTAAACATCTTGCTGCTACGGAAATCTGAAAATATTTTTATTAGCTAATAATTCCAAAAGATTGGTATTTTCTGTTAATTTCTCCAAAAAGAAATTCGAAAAATATGAAGCTTACTTACGTATACACGATAAATACAGTTACTTTTTAAATTTTTTTATAGCAATAAAATGAAAATGGATATGAAATGTCATTGATGGGCCAATACAACCTATTGTAGTTATGTCTATTGTGCTATTGTAGGTCTATTACCCACATTTTCATGATGCTAGTGATTGACATATTTCAAAATGATATTATTATATTTTAAAGTCTGATCACGCGCCAAAATAGCCAAGAAAGTTTGCAAGACTTCATATTTACATCAGGCACCTTCAGTAAAATGTAGCGGCAGGTTTCTGAAAGACCAGCAAGTCCCTCTATTCTCCACTTCCCCGCGGCCTGACTCCAGGATCATTATCAGCTGGAAACCCAGACAGGTCCCGAATATGGGAAAGTAGTCCCCAGCATCGTTCAACTCCTTGGCTATAGACAGAATATGCTCTCCAGCGTCAGCGTAACCGTTGGATTGGTTGAAATATGTAGCACCACCGGGGAAAAGTACTCTGGATAAAAACATAGAGACAGTATAGTTTGTTAAAAATATATTGTAGTTATAGTAGTCAAAGCCACAAATAGTTATGATTAAATAGAACAATTTGAATGTTTGTGGCAGGTTGATTGCATATCTTGCAACCATTGACATAACTTGCAACAGCGGAGCAGGCATTTGGCAGCACATATAAAATTGTATACGAAATTTTTGACACACAGCAGATATTGTGCAATATAATCAGCTGTCAAACGCCTGTTCCATGACTGTCGCTAGATAGGTCGCTTTGCCGATTTTTACTTTGCGATTATTATTATTTGTAGTAAGGGTGGACTTCCCTTTGGAACCGAAGACTAGAGATGTGACTGCAAATAAATGAAAATGTTTAAAAATATGATCTTACCCATTAATTTTACTCATAAGTGCTTCATAGTAGCTGCGCTCCTTTCCAATCCTGAAACATTAAAAATAGTCATATCCTTATGCGGTTCTCCACTTTGGTTCATTATGGACTAATGCAATCAATAATAATTATGAAACGTATAGAGGAAGGGCCGCTCGAATTGTTGATTGCCATTGTGTTTCAAACAGCTTGGATCCCTTGGAATTACGCCGAGATGTAGCTTCACTCTGCATCCTTTATCGATTGCATCACGGGAAGTACTCTGAGGAATTGTTATTTGTTCGGAATCATGCCTCCTGCAACTTTTCGCCATCGCCCCACGCGAAAAATATACCATCCTCATCACCTTGATGAGTGGCAGTCTTTCACCGTGCGTTTTTCTTGTCACCTTTAGTTTATGTCTACAGTTTGTCTATACTTTCGCATTTCTATTGGTGGCCGTGCTAGGGCTACAGCAGTATTTCCAGACCTATATGACCTGCAAACCTCAAAGAAGAGAATGTATTCCCTCTTAAAAGGCAACGCGCCTGCAGCTCTTCCGATGATGCGAGTGTCCATGGGTGACGGTAGTTGCTTTCCATCAGGTGACCCGTTTTGCTCGTTAGCCCCCTTATTTCATAAAAAAGGAGCATCATCTTTTTTAATGAGACAGCTACGCAATAATTATAATTTAATATAGCTAAAAGCCGAGCTTTGTGAGGGCTCGCGTCGTTTTTCTGCGTGGCAATCATCTTTAAGGCAGTTTTTTTATACTTATTTTAATAGTAACCAAACCTTGACTGACCGATGATAACACATCTACATAATATATTTAAAATGACTATGTTAGAGCACAAATACGCGTGATAGTTTTTTTTCGTAAAGTGTACCACAAAAGTGCTTTTGAATATACTAACGTAATGAGGAGCCTTGAATAGAATGCTCTTTCCAATTAAGAGGGCGACTAACCCAAAAAATCAAACATCGTCCTTCTCTCTTCACAGTCACGCCCTTCTTTCATATGCCAGGTGAAAAAGAACGACGAGGATTCATCGCCAAATTAGTTTTTTCTCAATAACTCGATAAATATACAACATTAAAAAAATCCGCTATTTCGATCTCTCAATGATACAATTTTATACAATGTGTTAAAATATTAACTTAGTTCAATGCACGGTTATGGCAATAAATGAAAAATTCGAGAAAATTAGATGAATCTTTGTGATTTTTTTCTATCGAGAAAATTTTAAGGTATCGTGTTTTTGCTCAGATCGAATTCTCGGAAATATAATGTAGTATCTAATTTTAGAAAATGAAATAATTCGGGGCTTATTCTCAAGTATAAAAATGAATTATAAAATCGACACTTTAGGGTTAGTCGCCCCCTTAAGGGTGGGTTAACATTTTCTTATAATTAATGTTAAAGTTACAGTTAAAGTAAGTTGGTGCAACCCACCCTACGTATTTCCTTTGTTCGCTTCTGATCTAGTATAGGACAGACCACAGACAGACATTACCAGACAGTGTAGTAAGCTGTAAAATGATATTTATAGAACAGATTAGTCGCTCGCCCGAAATTAAAAACTTCCATGAATACTAACACTCTATTATGTTAAGTAAAGGCGGCGTGATACTAAGCACTAGGTACTAAGAGATAACATGGGCCACCGGCCACCGCCCACGCGGTCTCGCGGTTTGAGGGGCGCGAGGACCACGAGGACTTTTTTCAGTTTTAGTTAAATTTTTATAAAAAATCGGTCAAGTGCGAGTTGTACTCGCGCACGAAGGGTTCCGTACCACAATAGAGTAAAAATAGGCTGGTAATTGTGTTTTTTGTACTTTTTTAAGGTTACTGAAAATTGCACAAAACTGGTAAGTATGCTCATTTTGGGTAACTTTGACTTGCGGTTTAACATCAATTGAACAATACATTATTGTATTGTTCAAAGTTAATCCGCGGTTCAAAATTACCCAAAATGACTGTACCGTGTACGTTTCCAGGGTAGTAACTATTTTATGTTCTTTACATATAATTCATTGTATGATTCTAAACCAAATTTGATTGAATCTATTCAGTGTTTTAAGCGTGCAAAGATAACAGACTAATGGACAAACATGCGCCTTGTGTTATTAATTTATTATGGATAACTAGTGTGCACAAAATTTGTCTAGACTATGCCATAATATATTATGTAAATAGTACATCTATCTAATGTCCAAATGTGGGGTGTTGCACTAGATGACGCCCGCAATTCTGTTGCACCAGAATTCGCTTATTGCGTAGGAACCGTACGTTTTTCTGGTATAAAATTACCCTATGTCCTTTCCCGGGTCTCAAAGTATGTACCATCAAGGAAATTGATTCCTAGGACCTACGTCATTCGGTTGGCTTATGTCAATTCAATGTTAGCTGTGATCGGTCGGGTGGGTTTCACACAACGCGACCAAATTACATAGGTCCGCCATCTGCCTAGGAAACAACTTCTGAGATAGTACATTCCAAATTTCAGCAAAATCGGTTGAGCAGTTCGGTTGAGAAGAGGTAACAGACAGACACATTTTCGCATTTATTACGTTAGTATGGATATACAGGTTGCAATTTGATTCACAAGCAGATGGAAGATCTACATAATTTAATCGGATTAAGTTGGTAAACTTCGATAGCCCCTGTTCTACTTACATGATAGGCACAACCCTCGCCCCAGACTTCTCCACATCTCGTACATACGACGCCGCTATGTAACTAGTGTAGTTCTCCTCTGGATACTTCGTATGGAGGTAATAGGACTGCTCTTGGGCTAGTACCCCTATAATGGGCCTGTCGTTTATAACCTCATTTGACACCACATAGTGCAAAATATACACCAAGACTAGAACTGTGTGCTTCATCTTTGCAACTAAGGAAGTAGGTATGAAATCATTTTTATAGGGTAACGTAATCACTATCAACACTATCGCGTCTGAAATCTAAGTAATCATTGTGATAATCATAACACAGTAGATTGATAATTTGCAATTAAAAACAATAAATGTGAAACTCATCTTAATCATAATAAGTATATATTTTATATTAAAAATGTTTTCATTTCTATGTAGATAAGCCATTAATTATATTGATAAAATCTAGATAAAATTTACTTATGTTGTATTATAATATTACAATGAATTATGATTATGGTGCCTAGTTTAAGATACATTCTTGGCCTTATCCAACATGCTAGAATATTCTAAAAGGTAAAATTCATAATGTGTCTAATAAAGCGTCCAATCCAAAACTTAAAAGAAGTATTTGAAAAAAAAGTTGCTTCAAATATTACTTTACAAAATATTTATTTACAAATTAATTCTAAATAACTTCTACACAATTTTCACTACGGTGATAATTTATTTCGTTGAAGTTGATTATAATATCTAGAGGATTGACTCTGCAAAATCTCAAAACGGTAAAAAATTTCACCCATACAGGGCAGGGCGCTACCATAATATTATGGAGTGTAGATGGAGGAGAACTATCTCTGTATGTAAAAAGTGTCCGCTGAAATGCGTTAAATTAGGGTGGCGCTACAGTAGCAACAGGGTAAATTTTAAATCATTTAGCAGCTTTTATTTCAGCTATTTTAGGTTATATTTTTAAAAATATATGTCACCAACGGCTACATTCATTCCATACCCTTTGCTGCAGCTAGCGCCACTCTTGGAGGATTTTTCAACTGTTATTTACTGCGTACAGCTGGGCACTTTTTCAAATATCCCCCATATAAGATAGTTCTCCTCCATCTACAGTGACGGATTAACCCTTAATCTTAAATTAAGCTATTGCCTAGGGCATCACGTCTGAGGGGGCACCAGAAGAAGGACAAAAAACATCCGTACTTAGGGCATCACGTCTCACCACTCTCACTACACCAAAAACCTCACCAAAAAAAGTTCCTAAAAATAAGTCATGTTTTAGGTGGTAAAAGCTTAAAGACAGATTCTAGTTGACATACGGATGGGGGGGGGGGGGGGGGGGTACACAGGCATGGATTGCTTAGGGCATCAAGTAGTCTTAATCCGTCACTGTCCATCTACCCTCCATACATAATGTTAAGTATGTGCAAATTGCAATGCACACAGGCGCCATCCTCTAGGGGCGCCAAATCGCCATCTTTAGGGGCGCCAAAACCAAGGACCCAAAAAATTCGCTAAAATCCTTTTTTTGCACACAGCGCCAGTTGCCCTTACGGGGGCACTGCAGCCATATTTTTCAAATATTACACAGTTCCCCTGGGCTCGAAGAAATAGCACTGTTCGTAGCTACTGCCCAGCAATCCAGTGAACTCTGGCTTGTAGTTGTATATGAGATGGCGGTTCTCCTCGCTATGGCTGGGGAACCTGTGGCCGCTTCTTCGGCACTCTTCGACGAAGAAATCCATGAAGTAGCGGTTCGCCTGGACGGCCTTTAAAGAGTGAGGGTAGTGCTTGGATGCTTTCCACTCGAACGCGACCTTCTCCGGATGAAATTGGACCCCGTAGAATGGATACCTGGAACGAAAACAAAGAATTCAGCTAGATGTCAACTATATTATAGCAGGTAGATGGTATACGCAACATTGTTATTTGTACCGTTGTACGGAACCGTTATTTTACCGCAGTAAAAAATATCCCATATACTGGACCTTTAGTCAAAATGCTTTCGCTAGTTCCGACACTGAAGTAAGATGTCAATTACCATACGTTTTTGATATCGAAACTTGCTAACGTTCATTGACTAAGGGGGCTGGTTATTTTAATTAAGGCTCTAGTAACACGGGTGACTATGGGCGTTTTTCGACTAGCCGGCCCGGCCCGGCACCGGCACCGGCGCTGGGGCTTCCTTTTTCCACTTGCCGGTGTACGCCGGCGGTCAGTGAGTGGTACTCTCTCTCCAGTCCCTCCACTCCACATTATCCTCCGCGCACACACGCACACATATGACATAGGCAATTATTTTCAATTAAAATACGAACATTCAATTACTAGGCGATGACGCGCGCATTTTGCATTGTCATAGAGTATAGTAGATTCAGAGTGTAATGTATCTATCATAAGACGACGATGAATGAAGTACTTACTCACGTAGACGAGTTTGTATTTTGGTAATATGTATTTAAAATATTACGTACATTATACATGCGTACATTATAATAATTTTATTATGGTACATATTTGAAAATATTTAAGTAATTTAAATAAGGTAATTAGCTATAGTGGACTATGGATCCATAATATATATAAATTTTATAAAAAAGTGAATTTTTATTTTTATTTTATCCACTTACTCAAATAGATTCTGCATTCATTCGAGTGTAGGCACTAAACTGTGTCACTTCTGCGGTACTGATCTATAGCAATCACCACCCCGCCTCCCACCCCGCTCATGCCTCAAGTGCGACATGTTTTTTGTTCGCAATAGCTGCTCTAGTACGTAGTACTTACTACCTCAGTGGCCGAGTGTGTTTTTTAGGGTTTCGTACCCAAAGGGTAAAAACGGGACCCTATACTGAGACTTTAATGTCTGTCCGTCTTCCTGACCGTCTGTCTGTCCATCTGTCTGTCCGTCTGTTTGTCTGTCTGTCTGTCCGTCTGTCTGTCCGTCTGTCTGTCCGTCTGTCTGTCTCCGGCTACAACTCAAGAACGATAATAGCTAGAGAGTTGAAATTTTCAGAGATTATGTATTTCTGTTGCCGCTATAACAATAAATACTAAAAACAAGAGAAATTAAATATTTTAGGGGGGGTCTCATACAACAAACTTGATTTTTTTTGCAATTTTTTGCTCGATATCTAGCATGGCATAAGGTAGGCTAAAATGTTCACAAAATACTTAGTTGTATTTTTTTTTTTAAGAGCCTATGCTGTCCCACTGCTGGGCGAAGGCCTCCCCCAAGTCCTTCCATTCATCCCGATCCAAAAGTAGTTCCTAGTTGTATTTATACTTTAATAATTAAAAATAAATTTTTAATAAACTAAATAATTAATAATTAATTTTTAAAGTAGGAGGGACATATCGTCCAAACTAATGTAGCACTTTGAGACATACGCCAAATGAAAGGGCTTGAAAAGATGAACATTTTATTGTATGATAAAAAATCTCTAAACCATGAGAGAAAAAAGTTAATGAGGGTAGAAGGTAAGAAAAAATCACATAAAAACACCCTATATTATTGCATCAATTTATAGTGTTGCTGGTAAGGAATGACTTCTGTAAAGTAATCGTATATGGCAAACTTGAGGAAAGTGTTGTATTTTAGTATATTGTTTCATATTTTTAAGAAATGTATGGGAAAACAATAAAACCTTAAAAATCTAACCTTTCCTAAAGTGTTGTATTTTAGTATATTTGTTATAGTCAAAGTCCGATACACAGTCTCTTCGCGGAAGGACTGGTTTATCCTAGGTTTGGCCAAAGCCGTTAGGCGATCCCCGAAATACATTTCAATTTCGCCCTTTGCCTGAAGTATTTTTAGTCAAACCCAGGAGCTCCTAACTTTTCAGTCAAACGTCGAAAGTAAATTATTCTGTTTCGGTTTTGGCCTAGTCAATCCTAGAAGCGACTGCAAAACTCGGTCAAACGTTGATCTGAACATGTTTAAAGGTTCATAATGTCTCTCGCGGTGTTCGGACCGATTGTTTTGTCATTTCATGTTCGTTCATTGAGCGCACTCTCAATTGTGTACGCACGCACGCGGGCGTGTAATTGTGTAAAATTGAAGATGAGTGAATCAAACGGTGTTGTTGTTACTAAAAACGTGGATAAAGAAGTTTATTCAAAACAATTAACATTAACATTAATGCCTCACCATGTCAGAAAAATGATTAATTTGCCACTTTAACTACCTAAGAAATTATTAAAACAATTAACATTAAAGTTAATGCCTCACCATGCCAGAAAAATGATTAATTTTCCATTTTAATTACTTAAGAAATTATTAAAACAATAAACATCAAAATTTTAAAAATGTTATTTTTTTATACTTACCTAATCTTACAAACTAACCTCCGTATATTTCAAAGCATTTATTTATTTATTTTATACTTTATTGCACATCGTACAAAAGGCGGGCCACACGGCATTCTCTCAAAGCATCTCAAATATAAAAGTGAAAATCACGTAAGCTGACCAATCAGGTGTCAGAACTGGCAGAGTTAAGCGGTTAAGACTTGAAAGCTGCTTAAATGATAAAATGCTTCCAAATATACGAAGATAAGACACTTCATACCTATATCGGAGATTGACTCGTCAAATCCCGATTTAATAAAATTGTGTTTTGACGTTTGCCTGACCAAATTAGTCCCTCCCAGGTTTGACGAAAATTGTTTAGTCAAAGGCCGAAAATTTATATTTGTTTGGGCTTTGACTAAGTCATTCAGTCTGACCTGAGGATTGACCAGTCCAACCTAGGAGCGCCGGAGCTTCGGAGTTTGCCTATAACATATTGTTTCATATTTTTAAGAAATGTATGGGAAAACAATAAAACCTTAAAAATCTAACCTTTCCTGGATTTAACCGTACATCGTTACCTTGGAGAATTTGTTTATAATAAGCAATACTAGCGAATGGTGCAATAATACAGGTATGATTGGAGATAGATACAAAGTGTAAAGGACAAAGTTGTGTAGAATTTAATTAGATTTAATTATGTAGAAGAAGACAATTTTGTACGAAGCACCGTTTTTGATAAGTAAGCAAAAAACCAAAAAACTGGACTTTCTTTCCCGTGTCGAGGCTCTACGACCTACGTAGTACGTAAGTTACCTTTTATGTTCGACGCTCGCAACAAACGCCAGCCCGTCTTCGTCCTTACTGTGAGATGTGATCAGCCAATCGTTTTTCAGGTTATACTTTTCCATATTCTGAAACCAATAGGTACAAATATTTCATTTGGAACTTATTACCATTACTTCTTAGACTTGCATCCATTAGTTTACATTACCAAAACGGTTAAAATAAAAACCCTGAGTGATGTGCAATTGTAGGTCTATAATCTATACTTGGTACTACTAATATATATTATTCTGTGTCTATACTTACACTATCTAAAATGCAAAACTGGTGTGCATTTGCAGTGACGTCATCGCTGGACAGAATATCCACAACGTATTCAGGAGCGTCCCTGTACATCTTACTCCTTCGGAAATCTGAAATTGATTTCGTTTAAAATATATAGTACCTGGATGACCGAGCTTTGCTATATATATATATATATATATATATATATATATATATATATATATATATATATATATATATATATATACAAGAATTGCTCGTTTAAAGATATAATATTTATTTAATTTCTGTTAAAAATGTAATTCAAATAATACGTTTCAAAGAAAAGGTAAACAAGAAAACTACGGTCACGCGACCATGCTTTACCATGGTTCTAAAATCTTGAATTTAGCTGCCTATTTTGATTCGTACGACCAGATTTTTTTTTTTATGAAATAAGGGGGCAAACGAGCAAACGGGTCACCTGATGGAAAGCAACTTTCGTCGCCCATGGACACTCGCAGCATCAGAAGAGCTGCATGTGCGTTGCCGGCCTTTTAAGAGGGAATAGGGTAATAGGGGAGGGTAGGGAAGGGGATTAGGCCTCCGGTAAACTCACTGTGGTGAGAACGTGGTATTTATCCGGTCGAGCCGGCCCATTCGTGCCGAAGCATGGCTCTCCCACGTATAAAAGGCAGATGGGGAAATTACGTAATACGGTCGTTAATTTAGACAACGCAGCCTTGGTTTAGTGGAAAATATGTTTTCCCATAGCCACTGCTGAATCGTCGCGGCAACGTCGAAATTATAAGCATAATTGAATATCATAATCACCTTTAGTAAAATTCAGTCTGCAATTTTTAAACGAGTAGCATTTCTCCCTGTTCTCCACCTTCCCGCGGCCGGACGCGAGGATGATCAGCAGCTCGAAGCCCAGACAAGTCCCGAAGACGGGGAAGTAGCTGCCTGCATCGTTCAGCCCCATAGCTATGTGGTAGATATGCTCTCCAGCGTCAGCGAAGCCGTCAGACTGGTTGAAATACGTCGCCCCGCCTGGGAACAACACCCTTGAAGAATGGTTACATCTTATTAGTGTTGTAGAGGATAGGCTGATCACCTGATTGTCTGACAAGTAAGATGGTCCATGCGGACGGAAAAAGTCGGTCCTGCGCCTGATCTCTCGCCAGTCGTGTCGGTCCTCCGTCCCACTGGGTTATGAGAGTAAAGAAATAGAGTGCTCTTGTGTACTGCGCACACACTTGGGCACTATAAAATTACTCCTGCTCAACTGACCTGGTTTCAATACAACCGGCCACCGTCACCGGTGTTGGAGTTATTATTATTAGAGGATTGTGCTGTTGAATAGGCGAAAGTAGCTGGACCGATTGTAATGAAGTTTACGAGGAAGGACATAGGCTTGAGGGTGTTAGGAAATTAGGTACAATTTGCTACGTCATAATTTTCGACTGTGGTATTTTGTTGGGAAATGCTAGATAAGTAGGATTATGCAATAAATCTATTTTTGTGAAAGATGTAGTAGTGTTTATAAGTTATTGAACGACCGATCGCAGACGTTTAATGCTTACTTAATTTTAATTTAGATGATGAAAAGTTTGACTGGAAATGTATAGCTTATGTCAAAAATACCCATAATTAGAGTTATCGTTGAATTTCTTTGAGTGCGGCCGTTAGTACTACATACCTACTCAGAGGTGCTTACTACTTATAACGTACTTACCCATTAATTTTCGACATCAACTCTCTGTAGTAGTCGCGGTCTCTACCGATCCTGGAAAACATTATTACTCACATTAGCAGTTTCAGAAGGTATACAAATATATTACTATCTTTAGTCAAAACTCAAACCCATCCGACCGATCACAGCTAACATTGAATTGACATAAGCCAAACATAAGCCGACCATATGACGTAGGTCCGTCAACTGCCTATGAAGAAATTTTTTCGATGGTAAACTTACATCATATTTTTTTGGATTTTAATTTTTAACCACTTCTTTACTGTTATCATGACCATGACCAATGTTTAAAGCATCTTTTAAATATAACATTATAACGTCGTTGCAAAGATAAAACCTCTTATGTGCAGTTTTACCCAAAATGCGTTTTTTTGCATTTTTGTATTCAGAATTTCAAGAGCTATCGACTACAAAAACTCTTATGTCCATATATGGACAATTGCCTTAGCTAGAACTCTTTTTTAAAATATCCTATGTGTGAGCGTGCATAATATGTATAGTAAAATCTCTCGTGTTCCTGAGATGACACATAAGAGGATATTCACTGACCAATATTATTCAAATTGTTGAAAGTAACTTACAAGTTACAACACAAAATCTCTTATGTGCTTCAGATGACACTGAGGTTTCACTCACCGTTTTTATTCAAATAGGGCTTCTAAGTAAGGTTATGTGATCTTAGTACGCATAGATTTCGCGCCTTTTTTAGACAGAAAGCGAAATAATTAATAGACGCATTAGAAGTGAGCCGGAACGAAAACAAATGCATCACACCACTACTAGTTCGAGGCCACCTTCAGTGCTATCCCACTGCTAGTCAGCCTGGTTTGTAGGCATCCAGTGCATCTCGCTATTTCCGTCCTCTGGAACCATTTCAGTCCCACTTGAATTTTGCAGCTTTCATGCCGACGCGACGTCTTTAACACCTGTTTTGGAGCGCAGCGTGCTGTTTTTTATTCGGTCAGCTAGTCTTACACCTAACATGCTGCGCTCCATTGCTCTTTGACAAACCCCGAGCTGGAACCTTTGCCACTCGGTCAATGACCAGGTCTGAGCACCGTAGGTTACGATGGGCTGCGTTTCAGGGAGATTGGCAAATCTCCCTTCATCAGCGTCTTCATTGACCAGTAGCTCTTCCAGGCGGTTTAAATTCGACGATTGACTTCCTTTCCTAGTCTTTTGTAAAGGAGACTGGCCCAAGTAGATATTATACTCGTCGACAAATTTTAATTCTTGCCCGCGTGGAAATATCTACCGTTATTTCTTTCATTGTAATTGAGCAGTTGTATTTAGAAAAAGGTCATACGATGATGGAAGTGGACAGTGTCCATTCAACTATTGAACAGTACATCAAACCTGCTATTTACGCGCCTAGTGATTACGTGTATCGAATGCAGCAAGCTCGACCAAAATACCCGTTCTATGTTAAAATTTAACATCCTCTTCCTCACTGTAGTGGTACCTAGGCGATGGTTTCCTCCTGCCCGTATGGTGCAGGTAATGACCAAAGGTAAGGGCGTCCCTCGAATGTGTGATCCCCTGTTGTAGTATCGACCAGATCGCTTTCACAGTTCGGCGGCTGGCAGTTGGGAAGGTCATGTGGTCTTGCCAGGTACGTAATGTAATGACAAGCACCTGTTGGCGCCATTGGGTTAGCACACTCTCCTCCATATCCCTGCGATGTGCAGTAATGCTGCCGCAAAGGCGGCGCTTTGAAGGTCCAAATAAAAACTTAGCCTACGTCGTTTCGACTGCGACCCGCAGCCCTAACGTTTCTATAAGCAGCACCACCTGAGCCACCTGAGACACCCAATTTTTTTATTTGGAAGGACGCCACTTTTGGTTTTCGCACCGCCTGAAGATTTGGTTAGGACCGGCACTGTGTTAAATCAGTGAGTTCTTTCTTCATTACGAAGAACTCGAAACAAACTTAAAATCTATACGTCCCGGCAAAAAAGGAGATCCAGTCGTGGTAGACATAAGAGGGCTGAAATATACGCCAGATGGTTCTGTGCTTTATAAGTTGCGCCATAATGATGTGTGGACCACCTTACCATAGCAAAAAGCTACTAGTCACCAAATTATTTGTAAGTCCGTCTGTTTGTCCGTCTCTCTGTTTGTCTCCAGGCTGTAACTCAATAACGGCTATAGCTAGACTTCTGAAACTTCACAGATTGTGTATATCTGTTGCCGCTATAAAAACAAAATAAAATTTAAATTTAAGGGGGCTTCCATACAATAAACTAGATTTTTTTGGCATTTTTGCTTGATATCAATAATAATGATAATAAATAGGCACTTGAAATTTTCAGAGAATACTTAAATATATTATGTGTACTTTAAATAATAATACTTATTTAAATAAAATAAAAATTAAAGGGGGGCCATATACCATACAAAAACACAAAATTTGGCTAAATTTTGCTCTATAGCGGTACGGAACCCTTCGCGCGTGAGTCCAACTCGCACTTGGCTGATTATTTTTAATTTAGTAAGTTCTATGAATGGTTAAAATATCTTAGTTGCAAGAAGAAAACACAAAAAAATTATGCACAATATCTCTTACGTAACAAAATTTTGCAGCTAAAATCTCTTATGTGCAGCGGAATCGTTAAAAAAATACTTTTCAGACTTTTCTAAACATTTATTACTGATAATTATATCCACAAATATCCATTTGTAAATGCTAAATGTATCTGCATTAAAAAAATTACAAACCTTCTAACATTTTTTTCAGTAGAAAGTTTTTATCGTTTTTCTCGGAAACTTAAAAATGTCACATGAGAGATTTTATCTTTGCAAGGACAAATTAAACTACTAAATGCAAAGTCATCCGTCACGTCTAACTAAAAGTATTTTCCCTTTACTATCTAAATAGATATGACTAGATATTACTTGAAGGAATTACAATATGAAGTACTCGACTGTGCGATAATAATTTACCTAATCTGTGTTTTAACTATAACAAAGTTACTAACGTCATTAACACGGCATAATTTGAATGAGTAGAGTATTTGAGACCTACATAATATCGTAACTAAATATTATTATATTATGCAAAAGTACGACCCAAACGTAGTCGAACTCGCGAAAGATGGATTCTGACTTCTGTACCAATTGAGTACGTATTTTATGAAAATTAAAGCGTCCCCCAGACAGACGCGGCCTGCGGTGGCGGTGGCGGTCAGTTGGATGACTTGAAAGTTCTAGGAACGACACAGACACACGCGGCCACGCGGCCAAGCCATCCAACTGACCGCCACCGCCACCGCAGGCCGCGTCTGTCTGGGAGACGCTTTAATTTTCATAAAATACGTACTCAATTGGTGGAGCTTTAACGTGATCGACGGCGACAGACAGATAACAATTACAAAGTCAGTAATAAGATCCCGTTTATAACTTTCAGATACGGAAAAAAAAAACTTACATGATTGGTACGACTCTCGCGCCTGAAGCCTCTACACTCTTCACGTACGACGCAGCTATATAGCTCGTGTAGTTCTCAGGGTACTTCGTGTGGAAATATTTCGACTGCTCCTGGGAGAGTATCCCGATTATTGGTCGGTGGTTGATGACGTCATCACGGACCACCACAGCGCTCTCGGCGTACATCAAGTACAGTGCCGTCACTAATATCACCGCTTTTAGAGCCAGTATGATGAAGTCTGTGTCACATAACCACCTGAAATTGTAGTGTTTGAGTTAGTTAATTCTTGAAAAGTACAATGTCTCTCTAGGCCTGATTACACCTACCGAGTAGAGTGGCAAGACAGCTGTGCCCTCTGTGCTCGGCTTATCTATGGCTATAATATAGGGAATATTATTTTCCTACTTTTAATTATTAACGCTGGCCACCCCTTCCCACCACCAGATCGATTAAAATGTTTTTTTGGGTGCACGGGAAGTCCAGTGCAGCTGTTTGGAAAAAAAAATAAGTACGCTGAACCAACATCTTTTTTTATTTTTTTTCCCCACCCGACCACTAAACAGCCTGCCAGCTCGCAGATTATCAGAAAGGGTTGTTCAGGGAAGTAGCTAACAGAGTTTTAATACAGCTGAAGCTATACGACCAACTTGGTCGCCAGCTCTCCGTCGATTAACATAGAGGTTAGATTGGCTGTTCTGTATCAAATTACTACCACAAAACACACTGTTTTTTACACTGGCTGCATCTAAGTTTTAATATTACAATGATCCTATAATATTACACCCAAAGTTTTTATGCCAAGAAACGTTTCCCATTTCGTAAGGGATCGGGTAACTCCTACCGAAAATGCCCAATGAGACGGAAAGTGGACTGCCCTACCTTCTAAAACTTGGTGGTACCACATCCTTACCGAGACCACGAGGACATGAAGACATCTGCAACAGCCTACAACACGACAACACCTAGAGACTGAATGAAGTGACTAATGTGGTATATTGGTCACAACTCCGAAAATACATCGACGCGAAAGAACAGAGAGCGGCTTTTAAAAATAGAACGATTTTATTTACGTATATGTTTTGGTCTCAACTTAGAATGCCAACGCGTGGCAGCAGCTGTACTTAGTATGCATGTAATGGTGCCTCCACACTGCCGTTAGAAAATGTTTGTAAACATTTACTAACAAATGTTGTCATTTTGTTAGGAACTGTAAAGGTTCTTTAAACTGTAAAGATTCCCACGACCCGTTAGGCGACAGGCCTCGCCAGGCGCTGCCCCACCTGTGTAGGCCTGTCATGGCCTGTACGTGAGCGTTCCCACGGCAGATGTCGGTCTGTTGACTGACATTCCAACATGAGCAGTGATACGCAGGATCATAGAATCATTAATTTTGGTTTTCAATTTTCTGTAGCTAGAAATTAAATTTTCTTTTTTGCTTTATTAACTCCGTGATAGGGATAGCTCCATCTGATAAATTAGCTTTTACGCGTAACCACGCATCATGGATATCATTCTTATTTTGAAGTTGAGGCGACGAACAGCTATTCCAAAGCTGGTTAATTTTGATAAAGAGTTAAAAACTCAAATTTCAGCTCGTTCGTCCACTCATAAACTGAACGATTACAACCGACGCAGACGCGCCCTTACAGGCCGCGACAGGCACCGTTGCGCGACGCCGCGCCGCGCCTTTGAACTTACCGACTTTCGATGGATCGAACGGGCGACATCAGGCCACCGCAGGCCTCATCGGATGCGACGGTTCTCATGGCCTGTCGGTCTGTCCTGGCGCGGTCTGACCTGTGAGAAATCAGGCCGTGGGAAGCCAGCTTTACATGTTATAAGTGCTCCCACACTGCCGTTGCCACATAAAAAATGTTTACTAATGTTTACTAACATTTTATAACATTTAAATCTGGTATTTGCTCGCAGTTTGGTTTCTGTTCTGAGGGCGTCTACACGAAAATGGAAGAGAATTTGCTCATTGGAATAGCTTTCATTTTTTGTTTAGAAATGAAGAAAAAGTGCTGTTATTGGATGCGCCAAACGCTATAAGCTAGAGGAAAATATAGAATAGATTTCGGGTATCTGCTCCTGTATTACTCCGCGTAGACTATCGCTAAAGGACTTACGATAAATAACATCGGAGGCGTTCCCCGACTCACCGCATACCCCGCCGCCACGCCGTTTAATATACCTAAGTACGGTACATGAGTTTATTATGAATTTATGACCTAAGTATAACGTGACCATACGTCCCGCTTGTGGGCGGGACAGTTCGGCTTTCAGGCAGTCTGTCCGGGTGTCTCCCGCGAGGTCCCGCTTTTGCAAACAGACCAAACGAATTGTTTTTACGTTCGAAATGCCTGGAAGTAACGCACAAGAAACGTGATTATTCTGCCATATTTTGCTCGATATCAATAATGGCTTCAACAGATGGGTACCTACTTGAAATATATACGAAATACTCAATAATTAACCGACTTCCAAAAAACGAGGAGGTTATATGTTCGGCTGGGGTTTTTTTTTTTTGTATTTGTATTTATACTATCACTAGCTGTTGCCCGCGACTTCGTCTGCGTCAGTATATAATAATTAATAGCAAACATAGATACTATACGTTCCGAGCGGCTTCGCACGCGTAATTTAGATATTTCAAAGACAAATTAGTCAATAGTCCACAAAAATAGCCTATGATCCTTCACTTCTTATATGTGCCAAATAACAGAAAAATTGCTCTAGTAGTTCGTGAGAAATAATTTCCCTCGTTTTTTCCACATTTTCCTCTATTTCTGCTCTTCTATTAATGTTAGCATGATAAAATATAGCCTACAGACTTCCTCGATAAATGGACTATCTAACACTGAAAGAATTTTTCAAATCGGACAAGCAGTTCCTGAGATTAGCGCGTTCAAACAAACAAACTCTTCCGCTTTATAACATTAAGTGATAGATTAATAATAAAATGAAATAAATAATAAGGATATTTTTTGCTTTAATATTATATTGGTACGGAACGGCACGGACTTCTACTTCACTTGGCCAACATTTTTTTTTCGATGCAGACTAAACAACAGACGGCCCAATTGGGCCGTATTTGAAGCTTCACAACGAGCGCGGTAGTGACATATCTGCTTTGAGTTTTTCCTCATTGTACTTACCGAATACTTAATATTAATTATTATTCAATGCTGTTATGCTCCGTGAGTAATTTGTATTCTGTGCTGTCACAATAGACATAATGACTCATCATAATGAGACATCATTCTGTCTACTCTGGTGCTGTTATGCAACTAACTTACCTCCATTTCAGAAGTCAGCAACCTTTCTAAAAAGTGAACTAAATGCTTTGTAAGTTGTTGTAATAAATTATTATATTTATTTATTCATATAGGTAAAATGTTCCTGCATATTGTCTGTTATTACTTTGTTTCAAAGAGAATAAAATCACTACGTTTTACTTTGTTTACATTGTCACAGTTTTCTTTATTGAATGAAGAGGCGCATGCGCTGTGAATTCTCACATTTTATTGCTCCGGTAACACAAATATTTTAACTCTGGTTTTCTTTAAACACTGAACAAAATATAGTAAGTTTACCTACTTGTATAATGGAGGTCAGTGTTAATCATAAACCTATAATGCTATATGGTGTTAATAAAAGATAATTAAAATTTTGTGTATTTTGATGGGTTTCACAAGCAAGTATCATGGTTATGCAATATATTATAATATAATACCTAATATTAAAATATTATTATAGATCACTGAAACTTTATTGGTTCTAATAATAACTAAGGAAACGTAACTCCCATAGGTACTTCAACCGTTTTGAATTTGGTTCCCAATCCTTTTCGCACACTAAAATATGGCAATAGGGAAGATGCGACCTTTTAATTTTTGTGTTTATTTTAAAGAAAGTTCCATGTAGAATAGACCACAAGACGTATAGGGTAAAATACGAGTAATTACAATTTTTCAGTAGAGGGACACTTTTATACACTTTGATCATAAAAATAAAAGTTTGTGGTTTTTATACAACGTAAATAATAATGGAATTAATAGTAAGGGGCATTCACGTTACAATAAAGAAAGTATTTTTTTATCAGATTGCGATGTAACCAAAATAAAACATCTTTTTGTAGCCATGGTCATCACGTGCGCCTTGGTTTTGCAAATGAAAAGAAAAAAATATTAAGAAACATGCTAAAGTTTTTAAGAATTTTTTTATGATACACATTGTCTATATTGTTAAATAAACGTGTACCTAATTGTGTGCCTTTAGTTTATATTTCATTAAATCCCTTGACCCTTTGTGTATAATGATTTAAATATAACAAATGCCATACAATTTTTGCCACCCATCAGTATAATCCAGACTCAAGAACATATTGTGCAACCTGTGGGATCTATTTCATGTCCTAAAAGATAATATTGTTAGCGCACACGGCACAATCGTTACGTGCATGGCATGACAAGCCCAACTACCTCCTGAAAGTAGAGTACGGCCACAGCGCCAGGCAAATGAGCTGCTCTACATTGTGCTCCATATTGAAATATTGTCTGAGTATGCCGATTGGCTCGATGAGGACAATCTGAAATCTCTTAATATTTGAGTTTTACCTGAACAAGGTAATAATAGTACATAAAGAAACAGACGGACATCCTTTCACATCTATAATATTAATAGACGACGGCCGTAACTCCATTGCGTCAAAGTCCGTTTATCGAGTGGATACAGTACATTTTCCCGGGATAAAAAGTACTAAGTATTTTTCCTTTCCCGGGACTCAAAGTGTCTCCATATAAATTTTTTGCAAAATCCGTTCAGTGGTGTGGGCGTGAAGAAGTAATTGACAGACAGACGAACAGAACTATTGTAACATAATATCCATACTAATAATATTAGTATGGATATGTTACAATAGTACCACAGTACTATGTAATATTGGTAAGAATTTTAATTTTTTATATCATTTTTCATATAATATTTAATTAAAATACCTTGTTTTGCAATAAATAATAACAATATATGTGAAAACAACAATTATTCATAATGTTTCCTACTTACAATTCCTATTTTAACCAATTTTCAATCAAACTTTGCTTGTCCAACTACTGGTTTTGGGTGTCCAACTACTGTAATTCTGTCCCATGACTGTGTTTTACCACTTTTACCTACCATTCAGTTTTACAAAAAATCAATATAAACTGAAAAACCATCGCATTTTTATGTTAACACAAATACAATATCTATTTCTATTTTATGCAAAGTATTTAATTTCTTACAGCTATTTCTGTAAAAAAAATCCATAGCTGTCCAATGACTGGTAAGTAGTTTACGGTAGGTATTAAAAAAATTAAAACACTGGAATTTACTGCAAAAAATGCGGTTTAAATACAGGGCTCGAAAACGTTATTTTAAATAACGGTTTCAAATCGTTCAAAACGTTTCCTTGCAATAACGTTTTTTGGGAACGAAAACGAAATGAGAACGTTATTTAATTAAAGGTTTCAAATCGTTCGGAACAGGTCTTTGCAATAACGTTTTTGGGAACGAAAACAAAATGAGAACGTTTTGAAAACCGAAATAAAACGGTTAAATCCACACAGCGGGACCGCTGAATGCTGACCACGGGTCGACATGAATAAACTTGTTTTTGTCAAAGCGCAGTGCCAACTTCCGCGCCGCCTGCTAAAGGTACACGCACAATTTGTTGGCGCGTGCCGGGGCGGATCGGCGCTCAGCGCAGCGCAAAATGCGCTATAGCACACTATTGCCGGGCCGGGTCGCATCGCATTGACGAATTTTGAGTACTTTGGATATAGTGCAGCACGAGTCGGGGCATGAGTACCTAAAACTATTCCACCTCAATTTTTTTATGCGATCCTCTTCAAATTGCCCTCCTGATGATATAAATGCATGTTGCCATGGCACAACCCGGTGCCATATTGTTTAAACAAACATTGTTTAAACAATAGCAAGGAATTGTTATTGAAATACCAATAAAAAAGGTCCTATGACTTTTCACGATAAAATTAATATTTTTAGAGATATGAAAGGTTCGGAAAATTTCAAAGAAGGGGCATTTCGTACCCACCAATGTAGCACATTGAGACATATACCAAATGAAAGGGCTTAAAAAGTTGAACATTTTATTGTAGACGAAAAATCTCTAAACCATGGGAGAAAAAAGTTAATGAGGGTAGAAGGTAAGAAAAAATCCCAAAAAAACACCCTGTATTATTGCATCAATTTATAGTGTTGCTAGTAAGGAATCATTTCTGGAAAGTAATAGTATATGACAAACTCAAGGAAAGTGTTATATTTTAGAATATTGTTTCATATTTTGAAGAAATGTATCGGAAAACAATAAAACCTTAAAAATCTAACCTTTCCTGGATTTTACCGTACATTGTTACTTAGGAAAAATTGTTTATAATAAGCAATACAAGCGAATGGTGCAATAATAAAGGGTATTTTATTTTTTTGTAAGAAATAAAAAAAAATCCTTTATTATTGCACCATGCGAAGGTATTACTAAATATAAACAATTTATCCAGAGTGATAATTAACGAAAAAATCAGGCAAAGGTTCGAAATTCAGCATTTTATTGTTTTTTTTCATACACTTCTTTGAAATATGAAGCAATTTATTGAAATACAATACTTTCCTTGAGTTTGCCATACATGATTACTTTGAGAAATTATTCGTTACTAGCAACACTACAAATCGACGCCCCCACCGAATAATAAGACAATGTGCTATTGTGGGGTTTTTGCTGTTATGCGATTTTTGGCATCTAGAAGTCAAAATACATCGTGTGAATTTTTTTCAGAATTTTTCTGTGAATATTTACAAAGATATAAAAAATTATGTGTTTATTCCATAACAATAATTAAAATTGTATTTTACACCAAAAACTGGGCAATAGGCTATTGCGAAAAAATATGTCAAAACTATTAGACGATAAACGACTATTGCATGATTATTCGGGAAAATACATTGCTGCCTAATGCACACTTCCACTCCTGCACATCTCACTTTTGATTGATGACATTCCTTCCACTTAGGTAGCCGCTGATCACCCGCCTCAGGTTCCCCAGACACCTAATTTCAGCTAACCGAACCTTTACAGCTGGCCACCAAGCATTGTCGAAGGCCCCCTCTGTGTCCAGCGATACCACAACAGAAATTTTCTCCTTCTCTCTCTTCTTTCTGATGTGGTTCACTAACCTTTAGAGGGCGTCTTCGGTGCACCTTTGGTGCATACAGGTGTGGTGAGATAATCACCGCGATAGGATCCTGTCCAAAATAAAACCCAACCAATATATGGTTGGGTTTTATTTTGGACAACTTGTAGAATCTGAGTCGGACGACCATCATATCGCGGTGATCATCTCAGTCCACTCACCTCCAGCCTCCAGTCTCAAACCAGCATCAGATCAGTCATCACAGAGGTTTACACAGGACCAAAGAGTCAGGAATAGTCAGACTTTCTTCTGTCCCTGGCTAGCTTTTTCGGATGTCTTAAGTCGTCGTTTTGGAAGACATCAAGTGGTAAAGTCTTTTTCCTTCCTAACATTTGTTAAATTATGTACATATATAATATAAAAATGAGTCGCTGAATGTGTTGCTAAGCGCAAAACTCGAGAACGGTTGGACCGATTTCGCTAATTCTTTTTTTAAATATTCCTTGAAGTACGAGGATGGTTCTTACGGAGAGAAAAATTCTAAAAAAAGAATAATTTCCTGAAAAAGTCTAAATACAACACTTTTCTATACTCCCATACAAAATATATTTTGTGATAATACTTAAAAGTCAAATATATAAAAATGGATTTTCAATTATGTTAGTAACGCTAAAACTCGAAAACGGCTGAACGGGTTGGGCTAATTTTAGTCTTAAAATATTCGTAGAAGTCCAGGGAAGGTTTTAAAGTGACACGAAGTTCACCGGGACAGCTAGTTGCTCATATTTTTATTTTATACTCTACATTTACTGTAGGAATCCATCTTCTTCTGTTTTCAGAATATATATTCATATTCTGTTACGATTTTTGTAATCCACATGCGGGTTTTCTCACAAACAAGGATGTATGGACATTGGGCAATACTTGCTACAAAATAAACTAATCGTGACCAATAAGCAGCGAGATCTGTTACAAATAAACGAGAACGTATTTAGATATTTTCTTCTTTCGCAAAGACACCTCAGAAGTGGTTAAAACTGTCACGACAGCACTTGTTACAGTTTCACGCGTGCAAGCAGCTGTCAGACAGTCAAACATTATTCGTGGAAGTTGTCCTGCAGGTCCTAATGGGACCCAATTCAGTATTTAATTAGGAATGCGATAAAAGATGTGCTGTTATAGTGTGTTGTGTGAATATTGTATTGTATCTTGAGAAGTTTTTAACATAGTTTGATTCTGATTACATTGAACTGTATTACGATGTAGATAGAAGTCGACGATTAAAGCACCGTCATATAAAAAAGGCCTACGATGCTCTCGGAAATCTAAAGCAATTTCCTGCCATTATCATTAATTTTATTAGAACATAATATGACATTGATTATTGTGACACCAACTCTGGTGGCGATGAGGGTTATGATTAACATTTTAATTAACTGCAATGATTATAAGTACTAATAAAATGATAGAGCTAACCTCCAGAGTGTATTTTTTTAATCTAGAGCAGTTTCGATCGCAAGAATGTCATTTATGTCATCTAATAATGAATGTATTAAAACAAAAATACATATTTTTTTATTTTGCAAATAGTGGAAAATCATTGGAATACACGATAATGACTATAATTATAAAGTGTACAATATTTTTGAATCACCGAATAGTAAAGTAATAAGTAGGTGTTTACCAATATTCTTATCCCAAACAATTTCCCCGAATAATATTGCAATGAGATATTATATGTGCATTTTATTGCAGTCGAAACACAAAATTACCCGAATAATCATGCAATAGACAATAATGATCAAAGCTTGACCTACTCCAGAACGATAAGTTACGTTTTGCTTTATTTTAAAAAAACCTTCGGTGGTAATTAAATATTGTTAAGATAGCAAGATAGGCAAAAAAATTATCTTTCATTTGAGATATAAAAAGTCTTAGATGCTTTTTTTTTGACGGAGTTATTAACAAAAATCAGTTTTTCGGCTCTCCTGAACATTTTCATTTTTACGATTGTCCGATTATTCGGTGTGGGCGTCAAAATTAATTCTATAATACAGAATGTTATTTTTTTCATTTTTGGAAAAAATAAAATATCCTGTATTATTGCGCCATTCGCTAGTATTGCTGATTAAAAAACATTTCTCCAAAGTGATTATATACGATAAAATCCAGGAAAGGTTAGATTTTTAAGGTTTTATTGTTTTCTTGTACATTTCTTTAAATTATGAAAGAATATACTAAAATATAAAAGTTTCCTTAAGTTTGTTATATACGATTACTTTCTAGAAATGATTCCTTACCAGCAACACTATAAGTTGATGCAATAATACAGGGTGTTTTTTTGGGATTTTTTCTTACCTTCTACCCTCATTAACTTTTTTCTCCCATGATTTAGAGATTTTCCGTCATACAATAAAATGTTCAACTTTTTAAGCCCTTTCCTTTGATATATGTCTCAACGTGCTACAGCTTGGATACGGGTCCCATACAAAAATGCCCCTTCTTCTTTGGGTACTTTCGACCCATGAAAAACATATAAAAAAATGTCTAAGTTATATATATATTTTTTTAAATTCTCTTTACAGTAGTTAATAATACTAATAATAGAGATTTTAAAAAATGACATTGTTTATATCTTTTTTTTTATCTTAGCAAAAGTAGCCAATTTTTTTTTCGTATGGGAAAACAAATTAAACATTTACTTTATTTTAATTTTATTATTAATTATTGAAGTTCAAATATAATTAAGGATTTTGTGAAAATTTCAAGTGCTGTTACTATTATTAATTCGAGCAAAACAGGCCAAAAAAGTCATGTTTCTTGTACTTATATTAACTTTATTTTATTTTTAGTATTTGTTCTTATAGCGGCAACAGATATACACATTCTGTGAAAATTTCAGAAGTCTAGCTATAGTGGTTCTTGAGATACAGCCTGGAGACATATAGACAAAGAGAGACGGACAGACAACAAAGTCTTAGTAAACCCTATTACTAAGACTTCTTCCATGTTTTTAAATTGTTTAATAATCTATTTTCTACTCTCAGTTCTCACTTCTCACACTATGGCCGCGATCCCGCGAATGAATGACCAAAAAAATAAAAATAATAATAATCAATCGAGGAAATGGCAAAAACCGGTTAAAACCGTTTTAAGGATCAAAAACGAAAAAATCATAATGTTCTCAAAGTGTTCCGAATAGCGTTCCGTTCCAAACGAAACCGAAATATAATGTTCTTTAGGTATTTAAGGCGATAACATTTAGAAAAATATCACTTTTTTGAGCCCTGGTTTAAAATTGTAAATTAAAATTTTGGCGCCAAAAAGGATCTATAGTCTGTATGACGTCGCGTCGCTACTATTGACCATTGAGGTACTATAAACTGGAGAGAGCCTTTTAAACTTAGAATTCTAGTAATAAATACTAAGACATCACTGATCTCCATTATAATGGAGGTCATTGTAAGACATACAAATAATTATCCATATTTTGCCCATCCCCCGCAATCATCATAATTAAAATAAATACGGACATAGGTACCTTGCATAATTTTCTGCATTCATTGACTAAACAAATTGCAGCACCATCTTGACTTGTTTAAGTCAAAGTTTTTTTTAAAATGAAAATAAGGGGGCGACGAGCAAACGGGTCAAATGAAAAGCAACTTCCGTCGTCCATGGACACTCGCAGCATCAGAAGAACTGCAGGTGCGTTGCCGGCCTTTTAAGAGGGAATAGGGTAATACGGGAGGGTAGGGAAGAGAAGGGAAGGGAATAGGAGATGGGGATTGGGCCTCCGGTAAACTCACTCACTCGGCCGGTATTTTTATAACGACTAGAGATCGCCCAATGGTCGAAATTCGACCTTAGTGTCAACGACATTAGGAGTACTACCTAATATTTTGTAAAAATATTGACTATCTTTTTTTTTTCAACTCTTGTCTCTGGGACTTATCAGCGGGGCTAAAATGGTCACATTTAGCAATTCCTCTCAATCAATTGATGAATGAAGAAAGAATTATGAATTTAGCAAATGAATTGTCAAAACTGTCAAACTAACAAAATATGTCAAATCAGTACAAAAATACAGAAATGTATTGCAAGCAGAGTTATATTTTGCGATTTTAGAAAAATTAATCATATTAAGTATTATGATTCATATCATGATTATTCAAAGCGACCATTTTAGCCCTGCTGATCTCAGACTGGCCGTGTTACAAGCATTGTCTAATAGTATCTTAGGACTTAGATTCAATAAAAAAAATTCCATTTAATCCATTTTCAATTTGTCAACTTGTTGTCAACAGACTTCAACCATAAATAAAAGAGTTTAATTCGTTTGTATAGGCTTGTCACTCAAAAATCTGTCATTTCTCATGTGTGTGTGTGTTGTAGTGTGTGTAATGTTTTATTTCTTAAAAAACTGTATGTATAAAAGCATAATTTCAAAATAATATTAGTTCGATGCACTCCTTCACCATATAAACTATATCTGTGAAAAATTTCATGCACCTACGTTTCCCCATTTTTCGTAAAAAGGGTTAAGTACAAAGTTTTTCGTTCGCGTATTGATATTATGATGATGATGATATTTTTTGGTTATGTTACTAGATATCGATAAAAAAATACCGTTACCGTACGTTATATATTATAAGTCTATGGTTATGAAGCCCTGATTTTGGGCGCATACTGACATTTTTTTTTCATAATTTGCATTGGATGTTATGTTTTTAATCTGTATTTAAATTCTGGCAACACAGATATACGTCGTCAAAAAAGAAAAATGCCGCTGCAAAAAAAGAAAAGAATCGTAATGATAAAGGTAGGTATTTTGTTAATTTGGAATTTGGTTATTAAATATTTATCGTAACAAATGGACAGAAATGTTCATTACTTTTTCTTCAAACTGTATTTGTTCAAATTATTATAAATGCATTGTGTTTTAGGTTGGTTTCCTGCGTTGACAGTGGAGTTCACGTATTTCCCTTTAGAAGTCGAGTTTTGTTATCTAAAATGTTTGAAATGGTTAGTTAACCTTTTCTAATGCTAATAATAAAATCCGGCAATATTTATCTCATTCTAATATTGTCTATTACACGATAAAAAATGTACTCTATTTTCAGAATACGGCAGAACCGATGCAAGTGGACGTACCACTTGAAGATAATGAAAACAATGAAACTGAGTGTTATGTGGTCGAAAATCCGACATTAGATTTAGAAACTTACGCTGCGGCATATACAGGTTTCGCGAAATTGTACAGATTAATGTTTGTAGCTGATCATTGCCCTTCTCTAAGACTAGAAGCGCTGAAAATGGCTATATCGTATGTTATGACAACTTATAATGTAAGTCTCTATCAAACTCTACATAAGAAGCTCGCCGAGGCAATAGCATCCGCTGGCCTACCGGATGTGGCAGTGCAGATGGGATCACAAGATATTCCCGTCTTGGACACAATGTGGGTAGAATCCAAAACTAAAAAAGCTGCCATCAAGCTGGAAAAACTAGACACAGATCTCAAAAACTACAAAACAAATTCTATAAAAGAGAGCATCAGAAGAGGGCATGATGATTTAGGTGACCATTATCTCGACTGCGGAGATCTCACCAGTGCTTTAAAATGCTATTCGAGAGCAAGAGATTACTGTACTAGTGCTAAGCACATAATAATGATGTGTTTGAATGTGGTTAAAGTGTCAGTGTATTTGCAAAACTGGGCCCATGTTCTTAACTATGTGTCAAAAGCAGAGGGCACACCAGATTTTAATGATGTACATGGCAAAGATTCCAATCAAGCCATACTGACACGTTTAAAGTGTGCAGCCGGCCTTGCAGAACTAGCCACAAAGAAATATAAATCAGCGGCCAAACTATTTCTAGGTGCTAGCATTGATCACTGCGACTACCCAGAACTGCTGAGTAGTAATAACGTTGCAGTATATGGAGGTCTGTGCGCCCTCGCAACCTTCGATCGCTCGGAGCTCCAGAAGCAAGTAATAGTTAGCAGTTCTTTTAAATTATTTTTAGAGCTAGAGCCTCAATTGCGTGACATAATATTTAAGTTTTACGAATCTAAATATGCATCTTGCTTAAGGTTACTGGATGAAATCCGGGACAATTTACTTCTAGATATGTATTTAGCACCACATTTAAATTCACTTTACATGCAGATACGCAATAGAGCCCTAATACAATACTTCAGTCCGTACCTCTCTGCCGACATGCATATCATGGCTGCTGCATTTAATCGCACCGTAAACGCCCTGGAGGATGAACTAATGCAGCTCATTCTTGATGGGCAAATCCAAGCACGAATTGATTCACATAACAAGATTCTGTATGCGAAAGATGTAGATCAGAGAAGCACAACTTTTGAGAGGAGTCTCGCTATGGGTAAAGAATACCAACGGAGGACTTCAATGCTTATTCTTCGTGCTGCCATGCTTAAGAATCAAATACACGTGAAGGTAAGAAACCTGCATATGAATAATATTAATTTCATTATGTTGTAAGATAAGAGACATAATATCAGTAATTTTAATTTTTAATTAAGTATCAAAATGAAACATCATTCAACATTTAAGTTACTTCTATGGAGATACCTACGAATAATAAAAAATAAGGAAAAGTAACTCCGTACTCTCTACTCCGAACTCATACGTGGGAGAGCCATGCTTCGGCATGAATGGGCCGGCTCGACCGGAGAAATACCACGTTCTCACAGAAAACCGGCGTGAAACAGCGCTTACGCTGTGTTTCGCCGAGTGAGTGAGTTTACCGGAGGCCCAATCCTATTCCCTTCCCTACCCTTCCCTTCCCTACCCTTCCCTTCCCTACCCTTCCCTACCCTTCCCTTCCCATCCCTACCCTCCCCTATTACCCTATTCCCTCTTAAAAGCCCGGCAATGCACCTGCAGCTCTTCTGATGCTGCGAGTGTCCATGGGCGACGGAAGTTGCTTTCCATCAGGTGACCCGTTTGCTCGTTTGCCCCCTTATTTCATAAAAAAAAAAAACTCCGTCAAAAAACATGCTCCACCATTAGGGAATGCAATCTCGCTCTCGCGAGATCTCGGCCTTTTTAGCGAGATTGATCTCGGACGAAAAAAAGGCGAGATCTCGCGAGTTTGACGAGATTGCACTTGAGCATAAAAACGTCATATTTGAAGCGTGGACTGACACGGACAGAGTTGCGATCACGGAGTCAAAACAAAGAGGAGCTGGCCTAAGCAACCGTGCACTGTGATTCTCAACTAGGTCCTGAATTTTGACTTCTCGTTCTTTTGTTAGTTATAAAAGAACGTCACGTGGACGCCAGCTTCCACAGTAAAACTTTGGGTGCACGTTAAATGTCCTTTTGATTTTACGCATCGCGGACGTTTTGTGCGATTCAGAAGTGTAAACGTTATGATGTCCTCTAACGTGCACGTTAAAAAGTTACGTCGACGGAAATTTAAAAACATCTTCATATATTTCCATACATTTTACTCCCCTATATCGTTTTACCGCGGACGTCCACGATATTACCGCCACGTCCAAAATTATAAAAGCGCATTAGTAGAGAAGACTCGCTGTTTCTTTCATTTGTTATTTGATAAATAGTAGATACGTATTACGTATGTCAAAGTTTACTACTTAAAAATTATAGATAGATACATCAAACAATGTTTTTGATGCATAAAATTCTATTGAAATCGTGAAAATGAATGTTAATCTTAAAAGACTTATAATATATTTTTTTCGTAATTTATTCAAATATTGTGATTATTTGCAAAAAAAAAAACACCAAACTGCCAATCTCGCGAGATCTCGAAATTGGCGAGATCTCGCGGTATTGTATTCATAAACTCGCGGGATCTCGCTTGAGCCCCAATCTCGCGAGATTTGCATTCCCTATCCACAATACTTGTCAAAAAAGTGTACCTTAGGTACACATTTCAATACACTAGAGATCGCCCAATGGTCGAAATTCGACCTTACTTGCAATGACATTAGGACTACTTCCTATATTTTGTAAAAAATATTGACTTCATCATAGTTTTTTTCAATTCTTGTCTCTAGGACTCAGCTGATCTCAGACTGGCCGTTTAAGCATTGTCTAATAGTATCTAAAATTAAATAAAAAAAAACAACAATCCATTTTCAATTTGTCAACTTGTTGTCAACAGACTTAAACCATAAATAAAAGAGTATAATTCGTATGTATAGGCTTGTCACTCAAAAATCTGTAATTTTTCCTAGTAGTAGTGTCGTAGTGTGTGTAACGTTTAATTTGTTAAAAATATATATGAAAAAAGCATAATTTTAAAATAATATTAGCTCGACGCACTCCTTCACCATATAAACTATAATTGTGCGAAATTTCATGCTCCTACGTTTCCCCATTTTTCGTAAAAAGGGTTACAAAGTTTTTCTCTCACGTATTAATATATAGATTGCAATATTTAGGTGACCTTGAGCGGTACTAGCTGACGTTACATGACCGATCAAAAGGAACCAAAGAAGAAGGGGCATTTTTGTATGGGACCCGTACCCAAGCTGTAGCACGTTGAGACATATATCAAATGAAAGGGCTTGAAAGGTTATACATTTTATTGTATGACGAAAAATCTCTAAGCCATTGGAGAAAAAAGTTAATGAGGGTAGAAGGTAAGAAAAGGTCACAAAAAAACTGCCTGTATTATTGCATCAATTTATAGTGTTGCTGGTAAGGAATCATTTCTAGAAAGTAATCGTATCGACAAACTTGAGCAAAGTGTTGTATTTTACTATATTCTTTCATATTTTAAAGAAATGTATGAGAAAACAATAAAACCTTAAAGTCTAACCTTTCCTGGATTTTATCGTATATAATCACTTTGGAGAAATGTATAATTAGCAATATTAGCGAATGGCGCAATAATACGGAATGTTTTATTTTTTTCCGAAAATGAACAAATAACACCTGTATTATTGAATTAATTTGTAGTGTTGCTAGTAAGGAATAATCTCTTAAAAGTAATGATATATGGCAAACTCAAGGAAAGTCTTGTATAAATTCAATATATTACTTCATATTTCAAAGAAATGTATGAGAAAACAATAAAATGCCGAATGTCGAACCTTTGCCTGATTTTTTCGTTAATTATCACTTAGGATGAATTGTTTATAAATATCGCATGGTGCAATAATACAGGTGTTTTTTTTATTTTTTTAGGAAAAAAATAAAACACTCTGTATTATTGCACCATTCGCTAGTATTGCTTATTATAAACAATTTCTCCAAAGTAACAATATACGGCAAATTCCAGGAAAGGTCAGATTTTTAAGGTTTTATTGTTTTCCCATACATTTCTTTAAAATATGAAAGAATATACTAAAATATAACACTTTCCTTAACTTTGTCATATACGATTACTTTCTAGAAGTGATTACTTACCAGCAACACTATAAATTGATGCAATAATACAGGGTGTTTTTTTGTGATTTTTTCTTACCTTCTACCCTCATAAACTTTTTTCTCCCATGGTTTAGAGATTTTTCGTAATACAATAAAATGTTCAACTTTTCAAGCCCTTTAATTTGGTATGTGTCTCAACGTGCTACATTCGTGGGTACGAAGTGCCCCTCCATCTTCAAAACGGTAATAGTATGGGAGTTACGATTCCATACTTTTTATTATTCGTAGGGAGATACACATTTTTTTTTTTATTTCGTAATATTACCAAAATCTGTCATCTCCACACAGAAAGCAAAAAACTTTAAATATTGAAGTATAAAAGTAGCTATGATAGTATTTGGTACTAGGTTTATAATTTTAGACAAGTCAGTTAACCGATTCAGTGCGGATGACACGAAAGCCGTGTCATACATGTTTTTAACGTGTAGCGTATGACACGTGAGCCGTGTCATTTAAAAAACGATTGTATCTCAAACGGCGGAGTAATCGTTGAACACACAAAAAAAATACCACAGCCGAACGTATAACCTCCTCCTTTTTAGAAGTCGATTAAAAAAAACTTAACAACGAACTTCTTTAAATTTATCTACGAACGTATAATTTACATCGGAAACCCAGACCTATTTAATATACTAATTTTTCTAACTTTGAAACCTACAAAACGTTTGCTACATCTGAATAAAAAAATCGTTTGCCTGCCATTTTCAGGTTAATACTTAGTAAAACTACTCGAAATCAACTCAAAACAACGTAACATTCCGTTAACAATAATGGTTTGGGTTCAAATAAATAAAACAAGTTAAAAAACTCCTAAAAACCAAGAAAAACAATAAACCTTTTTGAACGTGGCGGGTGACACGGTAGCCGTGTCATCTACTTCTATGGCGTATGACGTATCACGAGACACGGCACGGCTCACGTGTCACGAGAATATTGTATGCCGCCACGGCTGAAAGTCTTCAAAAATGTGCGTCGCATTGAATCGGTTAAGTGACAAAGCTGTAATTTTGAACTTTATAGCAATAAAGCAAATAATGATAAAAAAGGAGGAGGGGGTACCCAGGTAGGGGCAGGAGTGGGCAGCTGCCCTACTGCTACCCTGCCCTGCTACCTGGGTACGCCCATGCTAGAGTAATGTCAGCTAAGTTATTTCTATCAGTGTGTTTTTATTTTTCCAGAATGTTGGCCGAGAAGCAGGCCCACAAAGCGGTGAAGCTCCAGGGTCCAGCACCAGTCTAACAGCACGCACCTTTGACACTGTGCCCTTGTGATAAAGTATCTGCTAAGCTTTTTTTTTACGTGACAAACTTAATGCAATGGTACAGCAGGCTCACACATTTTTATGATAGTGCTCTTTTAACATATTATGTTGTCATGTATAATTACTTTCTTATGAAGAAAAATGTTCACTGTCTAAAATTTTACCTTGAAACAGGTATGTATGGCACTGGCAGGGCTGTCTTTAACTTTTCTTTTGTCTAACAGAACACACAGAGTTTGTACAGCTGATGAAAGCATTTGCAACATTGTTTATATAATGAATTATAATATGTAACCACAAAATATTATGTCTACGTAATTTTAATTGTAATATTAAAAAAGTAAATGCAATTGCCCCTCTTTTTTTGCAACAATGGCATTTAAAAATCAGCTCTTAAGATTTAAGGTAGTGTAATAAACTCTGACACTCAGTTGTGTCTAAATAATTATTTTAAAAATTAAATAACTAACCAAGATACTACCCTCAGTAGTCTTTATTTTAATACATCATTTAATACATAGACAGTAATAATAATTATCAAAACATATTTTACTCTGTTTAAAATATATTGAGGAGAAACATACACGTAAATATGTTATAGCACTTGCTATGGTGCTTATTTTTTATTATAGAAAATATGCCAAGTCCCAAGTGGTATGATAAACAGTGACAACTATCTTAAATTAAAGACATTAGTGGATGAAACAGTAAAAAAATTCCCGTTTTTAGGGTTCCGTGGCCAAATAACGGAACCTTAACCTTATAGATTTGTCATGTCTGTCTGTCCGTCCGTATGTCACAGCCACGTTTCTCCGAAACTATAAGAGCTATACAATTGAAACTTGGTAAGTAGATGTAGTCTGTAAAACGCATTAAGATTTTAATATAAAATGGAAAAAATCATCAAACCTATGCGTGTGGGGTATCTATGGATGAGTCTTCAAAAATCATATTAAGGTTTCTAATACTTATAATTTTTTTCTAACCTGAATAGTTTGCGAGAGAGACTCTTTCAAAGTGGTAAAGTTTCATGAAATCAACTGAAATATAAAAATAAATCAAAAATCTTTTAATTTCATAAAAATAACCCTTATTGCTGCTGCGGAACCCTTCATGGGCGAGTCGAACTCGCACTTGGCCGATTTTCTTTTTTTTGCATAAATGGAGGCTTTAGAGCCGGGAAATTTATTTGAAATCAAATCACTGGATTTTATGTGTAGCCAGATGATGAAGTAGGTAAGTTACAAGGTGTGTTTAAATTATAAGGAAAGAAATTGGCCTTACGTTGTAAAATGTAAGTAAACCACCCGGTAAAGGTAGCCTTTCGAATCGAGCGTCTATCTCTATAGCGTCAGTGACGCCGCAATTGTGAAAAATGTATGGTTTGGGATCGAGCACAGCGACACAAAACACGGAGTCTGTGACGTCTCTGACGCAAAACCATACATTTTTACAATCGCGGCGTCACTGACGCTTATAGGCGCTCGCTTATTCGATCGCAGATTTAAGTCCGTACCGTACGCGCCCATTTTAGAATTCGTGGTATGAAATGACGTCACGAAATATGGCGCGTACGGTGCGGACACATTCATCTGCACCGTCATTTTTTCATACAACGAATTCTGGGATGCGGCGCAGACGGTGCGGGCAAATGTGCGATCACCTTTATTGTGATCTACAAAAAATATCAGTTTGAGCTGTGGTTTGAGCTTGATTGGCGCAAAAATATCTGTAGAAATGTTATGGTAAAATTGTTACATTTTTATTATTCTTCTTATTATAATGCAAAATACAACATTTAAGTATAGTTAACAGTGTTTTAATATTTACAAAAATATTATAATATTGTGTAGCTTAAGCTGCTTAGGTAGTTTTTTCAGTCCTCGAGCGACCGCAGGCTTACAATTTCAAGTTGGCCAACTAAATCGCATAGTATAAGGCGCTACTCACACACCTGCCGCAGGGGCAATCTAGGGTGCATGGCGGTTGTGGCGATATCGGGAGTATCTCTACACACTTGCCTGCCGTGCAGTGTTTCGGAGTAAGCTGAGCTGAGCACACGTATTGAGAATGGCACCCGTATTATCGACCAATCAAAACATTGGAGTAGCCTTGGCGCTTTCTGTGGTGCTACCTCAAAAAAAAAGGAAAAGGAGATACTGGGTGAAGAAATGGCTACTGAAAAGAAGTGAGTTATGCCACATGAATATTATAAAAGAACTGGAAGTAGATGACTTCAATAACTTTTTACGGATGGATTTTGACCCTTTTGAAGAGCTTCTTGCAATGGTGGCACCATTTATAGAAAAAAAAATACATACATGATGCGCTAGAGAACGATTAATGATTCCTGAGACTTGTTGAAACTGACTGAGAAATTGCCCCAATTGCGCTACACACGCAGCGACGGCAGGGACGACTTAGGGATCAAGGATGGTCTCGCGCCCCTGCCGCCCTGCCGCAGGGCCAATCCTCTAAATTGCCCCTGCATACCTACACACATCACAATTAAGGATGCAATTAAGGGTCATCCCCACTCCTACACCTTAGATTGCCCCTGCGGCAGATGTGTGAGTAGGGCGCTTATACCAATAGCTATTAGCGACTTATGAGAGCTCGCACATTTCATCCAACTAAATTGTACAACTAAATAATTGGACACCGCGATTCCTTTCCAATTGGCAATTACCTACATACTAAAAAGTTGTCCAATTAAATTGTGAAACTACGCAATTTATTTGTACGATAGTCGGCAAACTTAAAATTGTATATCTGCGGTGACCCCTACTTAGCATAGGTTACCAACAAACTTTAGATGTCTTTCCATATTTTAGCATTTCAGCTTTTTTATTTTTAACTGTCTTTCTCACTACATGCAATTGGATGAAGACATGTTGGACAGTTGCCATTTGCAACTCCAAAAGCTGGTGGTCTGCCTCCCTCACAAGCAACAAGCCACTGTAAAAAATACGTAAAAGATTAATGTCAGCAAAAATAACTTTATCATTATAATATTATTCTTAATAATATCTAAAGATGCTTCACAAATCACACCACATCAGTCTGACCCATAAAGTTAATAACCTAGCGGAATAGAGCAACAATCTCAAGCTGTCAAACGAAACCAAAATTGGTTTTCATCTGTGTGAAAAATATGTGTACGTATACACTTACACAAGCATGATTGAACATGATTTCTATGAGATTAAATTGTCAACGTGCGGCACGTGCCGACTGGACGTCAAAAAAAGAGTGCTGCTGTCATGTATCACGTCTCTTTTTAGCACGCAGTGTTACTGATAGTGACATCTCTCTTGATCGGGCCTTTCTTCTCTATTCCGCTAGGTATATTAACTTTATGGTCTGACCCCATGCTAAGTACCTGAAGGGCTTGTGTTACAGGTACCAGACAACATAAGAATTGTCTGACAAGTTAGAAATAATATTTAATACTTTTTTACAATGTCATATATTTAAGATTTTTAATATATGATTTTTACACATTTCGGTCGGGGGTCGCGAAGAACAAAACTTTTTGTTTTTCGCGACACCCAGCTTGAGTGCTGACCATGAAGCTAATACCACAGTATAGCAATATTAGTCCCTATGTCATATTGCTATACTGTGCTTTAATACCATGCGCTCAACTACTCATAAAATATTGACAACCTCTGTGAGGTTGTCAATATTTTATCCCAGCATTTGAAATTGATATTATATCATGACAGTAATTAATATTAATAATATTTATAATTTTGTTAGACCTCCATCACGTAAATGAAGACATGAGTGGATAAAGTGGATAAATAACAATTTGAAAACTGTTGTTTCGTTTTTGTATAGCTAGATCATGAAGCTAATACAAAGAGGAGCTGGCCTAAGCAACTGTGCACTGTGATTTTCAACTAGGTCCTGACGTCATCATTGCAGGCGGGGCTTAAGTCAGTACACTTTTAGCGTTTGTCAGGTTTTCTAGAACATTTTAGCATTCAGCGTTAATTATTCTACTTGACACTAGATGACCAGACCTTTGACAGATAATAAATACGTAAATGCGTATAATTTTGCACAAGTTTATTGCAGTTATTATACTTCAATACTAAAAACCATTATACACTATGTCTTAGGGGGGTATTACATTATCATTTATATTGGATCATTTCTATGATCATATATAGGATCCAATATATATGATCATTTGATCATATCTGCGTATTACATTATCATATTTCATTGATCGTATTTTACGTCTTATGTGGTTTCAATAGCCAATGGATAGCGCTATCGCTGACAGGTATTGACGTCAGGGTTACTAGATCTCAGAGAATTCGATTTGTCAAAAGACATCGTCATTTTAAATATGGCTTGTTTTTTGTTATTTCAGCAAGATTATCCAAGTATATAATTAGAAAAATAATTACATTATATTATTTGAAACATATTAACGAACAAGAAATTAAAAACTCTTTTTTATATTAAATAACTGGCAACACCTATTTCTATGACCGTATTGGATCCAAACTCTCAGCAAATGTCAAAAATCTATGATCAAGGAAGAAATGAATCATATGTCTATATTACATTATCCAATATCATTGACTCAATGATCTCGGATCCAATATATATTATGATAATCTAATATCCCCCTTAAACACATTTAAAACCTAAACCGTACATAAATAGCTTTTATTATCATATTACTTATAAAGCGCCATCTGTCGTCTTTGAACTATTTTGAACTTAACAAATATCCAGGGCCGTATATAGAATTAAATTATTTTATTAAGTATCGCAATGACAGTTTGTGTGCTAATGTTGACGCGCGTGGCTGACATTTGGCCAGCCGTAGGGTCGACAAACAAAAACTTTTTTATTTGCGGACATTTCTTTTAAGTTTTTGTTTTATGTTATATTATTATAGGGGTGAGGCCGCCAATTTTGCTGATATGACGCAGAAGAAAAAAGCGTAGCGTAGCGTCACAGTAGCGTTTAAAGTGACGAATAATTGTTAAGGTGTTCGTACAATGCAATACTATATTATTTTTAATATTTATATTAAACTAGCTGTCCCGGCAAACGTTGCTTTGCCATATAAAGTATTTCCGATTTCGCCCATATTATTTTATTGAAGTGACTAAATAAGTATGGCATCATGGCAACGTCCATCGCTATCCCGTCGCACAAAAAATTCATTCTGTCAATTCTATGTCAAATGTCATAACATTAAAAAAGTTTATATATTATTGTTTATAGTCTGTCAAGAAAGTCAAATGACAGACAGGAAATTTTTTAAAGGAAATAAAAAATATGAGAACTTTCATAATTCGAGATAAAAATGTGCAAGGTGACAATATTTAAAATGTAATAAGCGTTCTCTGTGAAAATACAAAGAAAAAAATACACCTTATAAGCGTGATTACCTTAGAAAATTTTCCCGCCTGTCATGACTTTCTTGACAGACTATATATTATTTTAAATTAAATTCCTTTGAATGTAACTGAGATGATGTTGTTAGTAGTGTAAAGCAGCCTCCACACGTTGGCCGTGTTTGCCGAACAGAAGGGGACGGCGCTATACCAGAAAGAAAGACGCAAATAATTCAATCTCTTTCTTTAGTATAGCGCCGTCCTCTTCTGTTCGGCAAACACGGCCAACGTGTGGAGGCTGCTTTAAACACGTTACAATTGTACATTCATTGACCATACAAAAATTATCAAAAACTAACGGTACTACGGAACCCTATATTGCGCGTGGCACGACACGCACTTGGCCGGTTTTTTCTTCTAAAGCTTCCATACCTAAGTATTTATTCATTTTATTCATAGTTCTGAACAAAGTAACTGTCGTCTTGTTAATTCCCTTTATTAATTTCGAATGAAATCCATGATTCTAAATATCAATATTTTGACAATGGAATCTTAATAGCGTCCAAACCATTAATTTAAATTATTATTTAAGGTCGACCACTAGGCGACCTCTAGTTTATGTAGTTAAGTACTTTACCTCTAGTTATTATTTATACGTGGGAGAGCCATGCTTCGGCACGAATGGGCCGGCTGGACCGGATAAATACCACGTTCTCACAGAAAACCGGCGTGAAACAGCGCTTGCGCTGTGTTTCGCCGAGTGAGTGAGTTTACCGGAGGCCCAATCCCCTAACCCCTACCCTATTCCCTTCCCTACCCTCAACTATTCCCTTCCCTACCCTCCCCTATTCCCTCTTAAAAGGTCGGCAACGCACTTGCAGCTCTTCTGATGCTGCGAGTGTCCATGGGCGATGGAAGTTGCTTTCCATCAGGTGACCCGTTTGCTCGTTTGCCCCCTTATTTCATAAAAAAAAATAACAAAAAGTGAAAAACCATTGGATACTCACCTTTATTTGGTAGCGTTGAGGAATTGACGAATATCTAAGCTGCTGGTGACGTTGAAGCACCAAAATGGTAGCGAATTACCTGCTCAACGCTACCGTAGCGTTGAGAAAATCATCTTATCTCTGTAAATAATACACAATGTGGTTTGTATTATAGCCCTAAACATGGCCCTTTTGACTACTTACATGATGCATTGATAGTTTTATGTGAAACAGTAATACTTACATTTGTGTCAAAAAAAAACTTCCTTTGAAAAAACTGTACACAGCCCGTCTGAGATTCAAATGTGAACTGTCGAGAAATGGCGGATATTACGAGATTTTCCATAGAATACGTAAAATCTCAGCGTTGCCACCTCCCGATTTTACCTTCCCTAACACCCAACGATAATAATAAATGGGTTTTATTGGTGACGTTTAAAAAGTGGGGTAAAATTGATGTTTCTAACGATTCATTTGATTTTAAAAGTTTATAAAGAAAGTTATCCTAAAATACTATAAGAATTAGATGAGGTTATAGCCATTTATATAAGGATTCATAACATATCCGATTTATCTTCAAATCTGCCATACTTACTGCTACAGCGACTCTTCCAAGGCGGATTGTATATTTTAAGCTATTTTCTTACCTTTTTTTATGTTTAATTGTAAATATATTTTTAGAGTATTGTTTGAACCGAAATAATTCTAATGCATGCTGAGTGCTTTGTTTTCTGCGTTAGAAGCAGTTTTCGAACATACGATAAACACAATACTTTTTAAAATACAAAGGGCGGAGAAAAATAATTACAAAATCAGCAAAAATTGGCGGCCTCGCCCATAGTAATTGATTAATAAAATAATAGCTGAATCACATTCATTGATAAAATATTACCACAAATCATTTTCATGAAAATTTTGGATTCGCTCAAAAATAAAAAATAAAGTACCTACTTTAAAACTGAAAGAGTTGAAGCTGGGGTTGACCAAAACAAGGTAATACCTTTAATGTACAGAATTGTTCGATTACTTACCTATTAACTAATGTTATCAGAATATTTTTGCAAACGCTACTTTTTTAGCAAACAAAGCTGTCATTGCGATCCCATTCTGATCGCACGTGGATTATCATCTTTCATGTACTTACCATCGAAGAAATTGATTCATAGCCCATAGGCTGCCTCCCTCCCCCCTACCCTATTACCTCTTAAAAGGCCGGCAACGCACCTGCAGCTCTTCTGATGCTGCGAGTGTCCATGGGCGACGGAAGTTGCTTTCCATCAGGTGACCCGTTTGCTCGTTTGCTCCCTTATTTAAAAAAAAAATGCCGTAAAGGGCCATAATCAATAATGTATTAAAAGTATTTAACTGAATAAGGATTATTGCCGTATTGGTTAAAATCGCTTCGAAAATTAGCCAATATTTGAAGTTAAAAGTAAATGACAAAAAAATGTTATTGTGGGATATCCTTATACGTATATACTATCGCGTTTTCTGTAGACCTTTTCAATGTGTACAATACTTGGTACATTATTTACATGAAGAATAGACCACGTGAAAGGACAATTATACCCGTGCGAAGCCGGGGCGGGTCGCTAGTTATTATGTATAGCTATTAGCTAGATAATGAAGTAGGTAAGTTAAAAGGTTTGTTCAAATTGAAACGGAAAAATATGTAGGTAATTGAGTGATGAATTTTGTAACATGCTTTTACAACATATAAGGGGTGAGCACACTGAGGCTGAGGGCTCATTGCAAAAATCCGCCTCCATACAATTTGTATGGAAGCGGAAATCCGCTGCGCTCCGACACAGTGTGCGATACGAACATACGATAAACACAATACTTTTTAAAATACAAAGGGCGGAGAAAAATAATTACAAAATCAGCAAAAATTGGCGGCCTCGCCCATAGTAATTGATTAATAAAATAATAGCTGAATCACATTCATTGATAAAATATTACCACAAATCATTTTCATGAAAATTTTGGATTCGCTCAAAAATAAAAAATAAAGTACCTACTTTAAAACTGAAAGAGTTGAAGCTGGGGTTGACCAAAACAAGGTAATACCTTTAATGTACAGAATTGTTCGATTACTTACCTATTAACTAATGTTATCAGAATATTTTTGCAAACGCTACTTTTTTAGCAAACAAAGCTGTCATTGCGATCCCATTCTGATCGCACGTGGATTATCATCTTTCATGTACTTACCATCGAAGAAATTGATTCATAGCCCATAGGCTGCCTCCCTCCCCCCTACCCTATTACCTCTTAAAAGGCCGGCAACGCACCTGCAGCTCTTCTGATGCTGCGAGTGTCCATGGGCGACGGAAGTTGCTTTCCATCAGGTGACCCGTTTGCTCGTTTGCTCCCTTATTTAAAAAAAAAATGCCGTAAAGGGCCATAATCAATAATGTATTAAAAGTATTTAACTGAATAAGGATTATTGCCGTATTGGTTAAAATCGCTTCGAAAATTAGCCAATATTTGATGTTAAAAGTAAATGACAAAAAAATGTTATTGTGGGATATCCTTATACGTATATACTATCGCGTTTTCTGTAGACCTTTTCAATGTGTACAATACTTGGTACATTATTTACATGAAGAATAGACCACGTGAAAGGACAATTATACCCGTGCGAAGCCGGGGCGGGTCGCTAGTTATTATGTATAGCTATTAGCTAGATAATGAAGTAGGTAAGTTAAAAGGTTTGTTCAAATTGAAACGGAAAAATATGTAGGTAATTGAGTGATGAATTTTGTAACATGCTTTTACAACATATAAGGGGTGAGCACACTGAGGCTGAGGGCTCATTGCAAAAATCCGCCTCCATACAATTTGTATGGAAGCGGAAATCCGCTGCGCTCCGACACAGTGTGCGATACGCGCATTCATTTCCATACAAATTGTATGGAGGCGGATTTTTGCGATGAGCCCTGGCACGGCCCGTCTCAGTGTGCTCACTCCTATAAAGAGCTCATATTGTAAAAGCATGTTACTAAATTCAATCACTTATAAACATAATTTATACAATCATAAAGGTTTACTATAAAAATGTTAGTTACCCACTTTGTCCACTCATGTCTCCAAATGTGAAACAGGTTATTGAAATTAAAACAATATTTGGCAATACCTGGTATAAACAAAATTTATGAAATGATACACCACAGTTAGGATTTTGGCACAGCGGTTGGGGTACACCTGGAGTGTCCACTAATTCTGCACAAAAACAGATACCACAAGTAACTTCTTCCTCTGTCAGTGGTTTAGACTCTTCTGCCATATGTTTTCCAACTTGTGACATATCTGATACATCTGTAAAGTACATAGTGATTGTGAGCTGTACCGTGTTAATCATATCATTATAGTATTTAACACAGGTAAAATGAAACTAAAATTTTACCAAAAATGTCCATAACATTTTCTACGATGCCTTTGTCATGATCCCATCTCATAAGACCTTTGTGTAATTTGTCCTGCCACATTTCTGACTGAGCGATGAGATGAATATTTGTTGCCAATCCATATTGAGTCACTTCTATGTGAAGCCATGTTCTTTCATCTGAAAATAGCAAGTTAATAAACTTTCTAATAAATATTAATTCTGGAAGATGCCAGTTATATTTATTGATAGATAGACGTTCCGCGTGGCTTCCTGGTATAGACTATAACAGGGGTTCCCAAACTGTGCGCCGTGGAAAGGCAAGAGGGGCGCCATGAGCCGAATGCCGATCCTCCATCATTATCCATAACCACAAATATTATATAATATGAATTATACGAAGCAGGCAGCTGATTAAATATTTGTTTATTATTAATTATTATTTACCTACTTAACCTAACTATAATCATTAAAGGTGTTTATTTATGTATCTTTTTGTAATTGCTAGGGAGAGTAGGGCGCCGTGACAAAAGATTGACTTGTAAGTGCGCCGCAGGCTGAAAAAGATTGGGAACCCCTGAACTATAACAAAAACTTACCAAGAGCGATTCTTCTATAATCATCCTTGAATGTTGGGTTAACAGGTTCCATAACAGTAAAATGTCGGTCGATGCTTTCTAATTCAGTAAGATAATTTTCTAAACTGTCAATGTATGTCCTAAATGCAGTAAAGATTTCTTCAACTGATTTATATTCTCGATCCTGTAATATTGAATGTGGAAGTGCCACAGAGCTTATAACCAGTTTTTGGGGTGCAACATAAGAAACATAAATTTCATGATGCCTTTTATTTACACTGTCTGGCAAGATACATTTTATGTCTCTTAGTGATTTACCAAATTCCAACCGTATATTTGATGGCAGATCTTTAATTTCTTGTATTAGTTGCTGATCAATTAATTCTGATGTTATCGATTCGGTTTCTTCTACTCTAGTATCTATAACTTTTATATACACTTGATGCAGGAATGTAAATAGAAGTTCTTGATCGTGATTTTGCAGTCGTAGAGGTTTATTATTCATTTTAATCTTAGTATATAGAACTTAGTCCTAATCTTTCTCTAATACATATTATCCAAAGAGAATGTCATAATTATCTTTCTGACCTTTCTGACGACAGTTTAAATAATACCAAAAAACGCTGGTATTATTTAAAAAATAAACTGTCAGTTCCTGCCTGATCTGGCAACACTGAGGCTTTATTTGAACGTGGCGAGAAATTTTTGACATATTGTGTTCAATTAAGCCATTGACTTTGACATGTTGTGTTAAATTATTTTAAAGAGTGGACTCGGCATAATGGTCTCTAGAGTCTGGCTAGCGAAAGATGAGACTGGAAAAAGGCGGCAAATTAAAAAAATCTACGTATGGCAACCTTGTCTATAGTCGGAATTATAGTTTTGATACTTGATTATTTATGACACTAATATTATATTTTAGTTTGGATAACTCATTTCAAGAATAAGTTTATTGTTGTTGTTTACTTAAATTTTATTTTGCAATACATTTCATTGTGTTTTGATTTTGACGAAAACTCTTGCATGTTTTTGTCGGAGTATATACATACATAACTTCTTCTTTATTACTTACCGTACATCATGAAATATATTACAAAATATAATTTAACCAAACAATTATCTTCATTTTCTTAAACTAAATTGTCACTACTGTTTCTAAGTTTAAATATAATTTAATTTAAATAATTTCATATATTACATTATTATTACTCGCAAGCATCATAGATTGTATTCATTATACTCAAATATGTTTATTTAATACATACTTGTACATGCCTGAAACTAATAACCCTCTCTTGCAAGTTGATTAAAAACCAAGGATTAAGGGGATATGAAAAAACAACACAGAAAATCAAAGGTTGCGGAAATTTTTTTCGCATTTTATATAAACATTCGAAAGGTTTTTTTTATAAAGTTTATTTACAATTGACTATAATATATAGGTGTCCTTTTTTTTGACAACTATTTGCCAACTTGCTGGTAGGGACACGATCCCATTGCTATAAAAATTTTGGGGCTTCTAATGAAAAAACTGCGACAAGTGGTTTTGGCAGTCCTCTTGTGATGTCAACCTGACACTGCCTAAGGAATCCTGCAGCGATTGAAACAGGTGGAAATTTGAAGGTGCAAGGTCAGGACTATACGACGGATGCATTAACACCTCCCAGCCAAACTCCCGTAACCACACGTCTTTATTTATGTGGCATTCTTTTTTAATACTTTTTAGGGTACAAACACTGACATCTGAAAATATGTTCATAAATAAAGTTAGCATTCAATACCAAGGTTGCTTTCAGGTATTTTTTTTTTGTAACGTTAGGGTCTTACCGGTCTAAGAAGAAATCTCATCAGGGAACTGATTTTGTCTTTAAACACTCTTCTTGGAACAATATCGCTTTGGGGGCATCGGCATCAGGAAAGTGTCAGATGTTGCTCTTCCTGCCTTTCTATCTTCAGTAAATAGCACCAGTCCATTGACTCGCCAAATTCTCTCCCCTTCTTTTGGCAACTTTGATTTTCCGTTTTATAGTGACGCGTTAGAGGCCTGGAGAGAAGCTAGTGCCAATGGGGCCGTTCCAGCCAACATTTGTTTGCAGCGTCTTTGGGATGAGCCGCTTTGCCGTGTTGTATTTGATAAGCTAGTTAACTCTAGTTCCGACGCGGCTGAGCGGGCCCGTCTTCTGGCTGCTGCAACTTGGGAATCTGGACTCTGGCTCCAAGCACTTCCATCTCCAAATTTAGGCACGTTACTGGACAATACCACCTTCTCCCTTGCCATCAGTCTGCGACTAGGTTTGCCAACAAACCATCCACACTGCTGCCCTTGTGGATCTATGGTAGATCGTCTGGGTCACCATGGGCTTTCTTGCCAGCGGAGCGCTGGTCGTCTGTCGCGCCACGCAGCATTGAATGATGTTGTACGTCGGGCTCTTGTCTCCATTAACGTTCCGGCTATTTTAGAGCCGAATGGTATTGCCCGTGATGATGGCAAGAGACCCGACGGCTTAACATTAGTTCCATGGAAAAGTGGGAGGTGCTTGGTGTGGGTGTGGGACGCAACATGTGTCGACTGTCGACACACTGGCGGCCTCCTATTTACATGGAACATCAGTGACGGCTGGTGCGGCGGCGTCCGAAGCGCAAACGCGTAAGCGGCGAAAATATGTATCTTTAAGCCGTGACTACATATTTTTGCCGCTTGCGTTTGAAACGTTAGGCCCATGGGGGGATGATATGAAAAAGTTTTTCAATCTTATATCATCCCGCCTCATAGATCGCACAGGTGACCAGAGGGCTGGAGCGTATTTTGGCCAGCGATTAAGCCTGGCCTTACAGCGGGGCAATGTGGCTAGTATTCTGGGCACTCTCCCTAAAGGCAGCAGTCTGGATGACAACCTTTTTTATATTTAAACTGTTCTCCTTTTTTTTTTTTTTTTACTTATATACGCTAGTTTTTATTGTAATTTAGTTTTATTGTATTAGTTTAAAAATACTCTATTTTTATTGTAGCGTAAATGCCCCTCAATATTAATTCCATTATTATTTACGTCGTTCTAAGTCGGCATACTCTATAATTCTGTCTACTCTGCCAATGCACTGGGATATTTCATGTAAACAATCTTGGTTTTGTTTAAAAATTGCATCCTTTTCACTTCTTTTTTGTTCGTATTTACTAATCATAGCTAAAATCAGTTTTCGCAAATCTGTTTTCAAAGTTTTCGTCACTTTTAAATTAGAAAATCACGTAAACCACAGAAATATTTTTCACTTTGACACATAAACAACAGATGCTATAGGTGACATTGACGTTAATGACAGTGCTACCATAATCAGTTTTGGAATAAAAAGCCAGTGTCATCTTTCGCTAGCCAGACTCTAGAGTAGTCTAGAGGTACAAAACCGTCAAAGTGTCGAAATATCTATTGAGATATTTCGACACTTTGACAGTTTATGTACCTCGGAGAACCGGAACATAAAATGGCGGACCGGCCACAGTATTTTGATTTGGTAGAGTCTGGCTAGCGAAAGATGAGACTGGAAAAAGGCGGCAAATTAAAAAAATTAACGTATAACCCTATCTATAGCCGGAATCATAGTTTTGATCTACGAACTACGAATAATAAGGTTTCTTAGTTTTTATTTTTCGTAGTTCGTAGAACAAAACTATAATGCCGCCTATAGACAGGGTTTTTATATGTCGGTTTTTTTTAATTTGCCTTTATCCTATAATGATAGTTGTGATTTGTAATAAATAATTTTTTTTTAAATTAATTCATAGTCCGTCAAAAAAGTGAAGAAATTAAAAAAAAATGTGTTTATATTTTTAATAAAATTTTTGTTATTTTACCGATGGCTTGACTTCGTATGTACTAATTTAATTAATAATTTTGACAATAAATAAGATTTGTGATAGAATAGAATATAACATGGCTTGATTTAAATACTTAAAACAAAATAAATTAAATATCTATTTATGGGAGCCCCAAAATAAAAGTGATTTTTTTGCTATTTTTTTCTTAATATCAATAATGGCAGAAGGTAGGCACCTGAAATGTTCACAAAATACTCAGTTGTATACAATGAGTTTCTAAAATACTAGAGTAGCAATGTCTTACAAAAGATTCTCAGAAATGCGTAACCACTTTTTTGTTCAAAAGACAATGTCAAGTCATATATTCGTTATGTCATTATGTATGTGAGATATGCCTGCAGGCATCTTCAGTGGCAACGCGTTGCTACCGTAAACTTCCAATCTAGTTACGTTAGTAACATAGAATATCATTGGTTGTATACATACTTTAATAATAATAATAATAATAATAATAATTGATGGTAAACTTAAAATAAACTGTAAACCCTTCGTGCGCGAGTACAACTAGTATTTGTCCGATTTTTTGGTAATTTTTGCCCGATTTCAATAATGGCAACTTATATAATCCTACTTCCTACTAATATTATAAAGGCGAAAGTTTGTTTGGATGTATGGATGTGTGGATGTGTGGATGTATGGATGTTTGTTACTCTTTCACGCAAAAACTACTGAACGGATTTTAATGAAACTTTACAATAATATAGCTTATACATCAGAATAACACATAGGCTACAATTTTAAACTCTATTAAAATCCGCTAAAATACCGGCTGACTTTTAGGTACTGGTTTGTAAGATGAACCTACCTATGTGTATGAACAACCTTTTCTATGGGACCAACTTTCGTACCCGAAATAAAAAGTCAGCTGTTCCATACAAAAGTATCGATCAGCTGTGACCAAAATATGTATGAAATAGTAGATTTTTTCTCTCGAGTAAGAAAGTTGGTCCCATACAAAAGGTTTAGGTTTATCCTACAGTTTTATACCAACTAATATTGAGTGGAAATGCGCATTACTTGTGGAACCCTGAAACATTTAAACATCTTAATATTTGACAAGAAACATTAAAATATACTAAATTATGGTATTTTAAGTGCTTTTTAAGTGTTATAACCATTAAGTTAATATTACCTATCGGAATAGAGAAACAATCCCGAGCTGGCAAACGTAACCAAAATTGATTTACATCTGTGTATACAATTATGTTTACGTGTGCGTGTTAGTGATGTACCGTCTGTACTCCATACATCTTGTAATTCGACAAAATATCGATCATGGAATAATAATTGTAAGATTGTAAAAATAATAAAATGGGCTAAAATAAAACTGCATAGAATAATAATAATATTGTAATTTTGGAGAAAAATATTACTTTCATCATTAAACATTTTTGTAGCAAAAAAACAAAAGATTATAATATAAGTACTTATTTATAAATAACTCATTTATTTATTCATGCTAATATTATAAATGCGAAAGTAACTCTGTCTGTCTATCAGTCCGTCTTTCACGGCTCTACCTCTGAAATAGCAGCTGCTATTTCTTAGAAGTCACGTACAGACTACAGTGTACGCGACTTTTAATTAGTAACCTACTCCAAAAATGTGCCATCGTTTATAAAATCACTAGCTGTTGCCCGCGACTTCGTCCGCGTGGACTTCAGTTTATAGCGCGCGATGTCAACAAAATTGGTGTCAAAAGCTTTTATAAAAAAACCCTGGTACCCCTTAAATCAATACAGCTGTGCAGTGTGCAAACAATAAGTACTTCATTTTTGTATGTTAAACTTTATATATTATGCCAAATTTTAAAGCTTATTTAGCCCCCCAATTACACAACTTTACCCATAAACTATTTATCATTGATAGGTTTAGCCCCAATTTCACCAACGTCTGTTAGTGTTAACAGCTTGTTAAAATATCCTGTCTTCTCTTTCATTCATATGAAAAACGAAACAGCTAACGTGATACTAATTCGAGCATTAACTTTAACAGTCGTTGGTGAAATTTGGTCTTAAGGTTACGTCACTGCCTGCACAGATAAAGTACTGAGTTATTTAATACCGTAGAATAGATATAACAATCGAAAAAAATCGAGACTTAAATGTAAGATGATACCACCTCTTATAGAAAGACTTTTGAGCAAGCGTCAGCGCCATGTAGAAGACGCACGGCGCCATATGAACGCCATTATGAATTTTTTGAACAAATTTACGACCCTTACAACCCTTTTTTCCAGTAAAAAAGTAGCCTGTGTCCTTTCTCAGGCTTTAGACTATCAGTATACAAAATTTCATTACAATCGGTTCGGTAGTTTTGGCGTTTGGCGTGAAAGCGAGACTGACAGACAGACAGACAGACAGAGATACTTTCGCATTCATAATATTAGTACAGATTATGTGCACACTGCACAGCTGTTTTTGGGTATTTTGATTAATTAAGGGCCGCGCTACACCGGAATGGCAGCGGCGAGGCGAGCACTTTCAGCGCTGCCATTCCGGTGTAGCGCGCTGCGCGGCCCTAAGAGGGGTACCACTTACCAGGGTTTTAAAAAGTTTTTAAATTTGACACAAATTTTGTTGACACCGCGCACTATAAACTAAAGTCCACGCGGACGAAGTCGCGGGCAACAGCTAGTTATGAATAAAAACAATAATATATAATAAAGTAGGTATGATTAGTTCTGTTATAATAATGAAGTAAAAAATAAAGCGCCATCTGTTTTCATATATTAGAATTAAAATGTAAAAATATTTTCTGGATGGAATATAGGCCAACACAACACACTCGAACTCCTTAGAAATGCAGTAGGAGTTCTATAAGATCAGATAGATTGATTATTATTATAGCAAGTGATAATATTATTAAACATAATATTCTAACGTATTAAAAACTATAAACAAAAACATAATAACTAATAAGTATGATTAGTTCTATGTTACAACGAAGTAAAAAAAAAGCGCCATCTGTTGAATCGTATTAGACCTAAAATGTTCATTGCATCGCGTCGATATACTTCTGGATTTTTTATAATATTATACATAAAATATATTTAAGATTTTTGAAATATTATTTTAATACACATCCAAGACCCAGGAACATTGAAAACTTTTTGTTCCGCCTGCGGGACTCGAACCCAGGACCCCCGGGATGAGCGCTGGCCACGCGCAATGCGAAGTAATTTTCATCGATATTTTCATGGAAATAAGATATTTTCCCACATCAAAATGTAGCCTATGTCCTTTCTCAGACTCTAGAATAACTGTGTACAAAATTTCATTGCAATCGGTTCAGTAGTTTTGGCGTGAAAGCGAGACAGACAGACAGACAGACAGACAGACAGACAGAGATACTTTCGCATTTATAATATTAGTATAGATTGACCTTATAGGATAACTATATAGGCACAGTATAGCAATATGACATGGGACTAATATTGCTATACTGTGCTATAGGATTTGGCACACAAACTTTCTATGACTACTTTTGTAAATTTATTAATGGTAAGATTTTGAACGTTTTCTGGGATGTTACCCTCTTGGATATCGTTGCTAAGCTACGGCAACGCCGCGGGTCGGTTGACGGCGGAAACTCACGGGCGCTTTTCTCATATGATTCTCATACAAGTCACTGCACTTTTTTGGTAATTGTTTATATTTTTAACACAATAGGCCTCTTGGATATCGTTGCTAAGCTACGGCAACGCCGCGGGTCGGTTGACGGCGGAAACTCACGGGCGCTTTTCTCATATGATTCTCACGCAAGTCACTGCACTTTTTTGGTAAGGTCAGGCGGGGCAATCTCGACTGCGGGAAATTTCAACTAATCAACATAACTTCCGTTTTTAACGTAACTGATAAAAATGCCATCTATATTCGGGAAGCGCAATGTGCTTTTCTTAATTTCACCGTAGATGGCGCTGATAGACCTAATACTGTTTGACCGACACGGCCATTTTGTTTTCGACAAAATTCCATGCGTGCACGTGCAGAGTGACAGCTTAAAATTTATATTAAAAAAGTGATTTCAATGTGGATTTCCAAGGTTTTTAAAGGTAAGTTATATTGTTTATAACCCACTTCATATGACTAGGTTGAATTTTTCTGTTTTACTTTGTGTTTAAACAGTGTTTTGGCAATAGTTTAAGTAACCCCACTGAAATTGTTTTGTCGGCAAATGTCAACTATTTGGCAGTTGAAATTGCCCCTCTACATTTTATATGAAGATTACTAAACAGTAGTGATGTGCATATGTCGATAATTAATCGATATAAACAATCTCTTATATTGTGAATATTAAAGATATTTGGGAAAAAATAACTCTTTAGAAGTTCCTGAAACAAAAAGAAATATTACATAGTAGTTCAACTTTATTGAATATATTTATAATTTATTGCAGATGGTTCGCCACTATAAAAAGAAAACTGAAAAGACTTATACTGTGGCAGAACTGCAGCAAGCACTGAAAGATGTGAACAATAAAAACATGACGAGTTACCAAGCAGCAGAAAAATACGGTATACCAAGATCCACTATTATAAGTAGAGTATACCACACTGATATGAGCGACAAGATTGGGAGACCAACGGTTTTTTCAGAAGAAACAGAAAAACGAATGGCAAATAGCTTACACATTATGGAAAAACATGGTTTCCCATTAACCAGAAAAGAAGTGGCAGTTCTCGTGTCTCAATTTGTGCGCAGAAATGGAATTAACACTCCGTTTAAAAATGATATGCCAGGAAAGGATTGGCTGCAGGCCTTCCAAAAAAGACACAGCCTATCGATTAAAAAGCCACAATCCGTCGAAATCACCAGACGAATGGCATGTGACCCATATATTATTTATGGTTATTTCAATTTATTGAGCGAAGTGCTGGCATGCCTGGGGTTAGAGGATAAGCCTCAACAAATTTACAACTTAGATGAAACCAGCATATGTAATGACCCTGTCAAAGGTAAAGTTATTGGCAAGCAAGGATTTCGCTGTACCCGGACAACTAGTGGTCCCGGAAGAAATAATACAACTGTGTTACTGGCGGCAAATGCTTCCGGGAAAAAAGTACCACCACTTATAATTTTCCAAGGGAAACACCTTTGGACGGAGTGGTTGTATAAAAACGAAATGATTGATACCGCCTATGCAGTTAGTGAAAAGGGCTGGATGCAAACCAGTATATTTGAAAAATATATGAAATCGGTGTTTGTTCCTGCGTTGGGAAGTGCGAGGCCGGTGCTGCTGATATATGACGGTCATTCGACGCACGTCGATTTAAATGTCATCGAATACGCGCAATCAGAAGGGGTTACAATTTTGAAACTTCCACCACACTCCTCACATGTTTTGCAGCCTCTAGACTGCAGCGCCATGAAACCCCTAAAAGACCGCTGGGAAGACGAAGTAATCAAATGGCAGAGGCTTCATATTGGTACAAACTTACCAAAGTCTGAATTTGCACGAATTCTAACCAAAATATGGGATGAACTGGATCCTCTAATTTTACAAAATGGATTTCGTAAGACTGGCATTCAACCATTAAATCGAAATGCCATCAAGGAGGAGATTTTCGACCCTTTGGTATTGCAAAAATGGAAGAATTCTCAGGCCGATGCCATACAAGAGAGCCCCATACCAGCAGTGCAAGTTGTGCATGGCTGTGGTTGCAACATAACACATGAATTGGAGAATTCTCAGTCCAACGCCATCCAAGCGGATTCTTTACCAGCGCAAGATAAGCATGGCTCTGATTGCAACGAGACACAAGAATTGGAAAATTCTCAGTCGAATGCCATCCAAGCGGACTCTTTACCAGCGCAAGATAAGCATGCCTGTTACAATTGCAACGAAACACAAGAATTCAAAGAGAATGTCATGCCTGTCGTACCATCGGTTCCAAGTTTAACCACAATTGCACTAACCAAAATAAATAAGCAATTTACAAACGGGCAAATAGTTGAAAAAATCTGTGACGAACCAAGTTCCAGTTTTTTTTCTAATAATAACTCCCACCAGAAAAAAGCGTATCAGAGTAACATCAAGATGCAAAACGTACCTATCACTGTCACGTCAAAACTGCCAATATCCAAAAAATTTGACTTGAACAAACTATCATCTCTGAAAATTTTAGATTGCAAGTTAGTGAAAAATGCAGCTAAGACAAACGAGCTTAAGGAGCCATGTGTTTCGTTTGAGGAATTATTGCTTCAAACTATATCAAAGAGTGATCTTCCAAAAACAAAGAAAAAGCGTATTGCTAACAGCAACGCCGAAGTTTTGACATATAAAGACACAATAGATAGAATGAAAAAAGAAAAAGAAGAGAAGGAGATGATACTAAAAGATAAAGAAAATAAAAAAAAAGAGAAGGAGAAGAAGAAAAAAGATAAAGAAAACCAAAAAAAAACAAAAATTGCTTGAAAAACAGGCCATCTCAAAGAGCAAAAAACCCAGAAAACCTAAAAAACAGGAGAGAGAATCAGGCGGGTTGGATCCAAAGTCAAAGTATATTAAAAAGTCTGGTAAGAGGGATATCCGCAAGTGCCAGAAATACGTATCAGATAGTGATTCTCCTTGTTCATACGTATCTTTGAGTGAGACTGAATCGGTAGATAATTTGGAAACATTTTACAACCGCATGATGGAATTAGATTATGAGGAAAATGTTGCTGATGTGGAGTTAGTTGAAGCTAGTACATCTAAAATAATCCCAGTACAATATTGGTCAAAACAAAAACCAAAAGAAGGAAAATTTATTTTAGCAAAATTCTCGTCATCGAAGGGCAAAAAGACCTTTAAGTATGTGTGCCAGATAGAAAGTGTGAGTGAAGGCAAAATTGTAGTACAAGGGTTTCATTCCTTAAACAAGAATAAAAAAGTCTTTCGTATTATCGAAAATGATCACTCAATCATAGAAGAACATGAGATAATTGATTATCTTCCCGACCCTGATGTGAAAGGCGTTGATTATATGTTTCCGAACGATATTGATATTAAAGAATATACTTAATTAAGTTAAACAGAAGACTGTTGATTTTTTAGTTTTGATTTTAATTACTTAGTTTGATAGTATGATTGTAGTTACAATTACTCCGTCCAAAGACTATAAAACTAAGACTGAAGTTTTGTGCCAATGTTATGTTAAGAATATAGTAGTAAAATTCAACATGTCTGTTGAAGGTGTTGCTCTTTAAGTAATAAATATGTATTTTTTTTTATTTTGCACATAGTTTTCTTATTTGACTATGGACTAGATTTCCATTCCAACCCACCCATTCGTCTTCACTCTGTTTGCACCCACTGGGGAAAATATGCGAAATAAACCCATGGAAAAATACGCGTCGATTTAGCTCATCACCCTGAATTCTGCACTTTCCACTTTCATTTCTCATATTTACTCCAGTGGGTGCGCTGTGGAGACTAATGTGAAATAAAATGTTTCATGCTTCCCCACAGTTCCGCCGTTATGTCGTGTATTGAATTCAAACATTCGTAATCTCGTACACTAACCATCCAACCAAATATATTTCGTAAGGCCTTTTAACCTGCCATCCTGATGTCCTGAGATCGTTCTGTCCTGTACTCATGCCGACACATTAAAATTATTTTTAAAACAAAATTCGAATTTTTTTCGCGCATTTCCCGTGGCACTACCGGTGGAACTACTGGTAGTGCCATGGTTAAATTTTATTTACCGTAGTACTACCACAGCTATTAAGTGCCAGCAGTGCCACGGGAAATGCGCGGTTTTTTTTTACTGTCGTAGGTATAAAAAAGAAGTGTGAAAACATCTATCGACTATTTTTTTATCAGTCACATCACTAGTCAGTATAGCGAGCAGTTGAAATTACCCCGCTTAAATTTGTTATGCGTTTTTTTTCAAATGTGAGCCTTGTTTCATAAAAGATAGGATTCAATTTAGATTATCGACCTTACGACAAACCTCAGGAGCTCAAATTTAGCCGTTCATCTACACTACAACTCCGCTTATAATCAATAGTTTATTTTGCCCCTCCGAGGGGGAATTTCAACTATTTTGACCTTTTTATATAAGAAAGGCATTTTCAAGTATAAAAATCTATAATAATTGAATACAAACATGGAAAAATAAAACTCACATAACCACTCTACAGCATGAACGCAGTAAATTTTCTATAAAATTGCATCAGGTATTATTTACGGGTGGTCAAAGTTTTTTTTTTCCATCACCGGTTGAAATTGCCCCGCCTGACCTTAATTGTTTATATTTTTAGCACGATAAAAAGTAATGAGCCAAATTATTATTGATTGTGGACTTCATAATATTTCCCCAGACTTTTTCCGCGGAAAATCAGTACCTATCGAAAGCTATATTTACTTAAATATACACGATCATGAAATATTCTTTCAAATTCATTGAATATGTTTTTTTACTTTGTATTTATTTATTTGTAAGATCATCTTCTTAGTTATTACTTATTACTAAAAACAGGTTGTTTACCTAATTAAAAATTATAGAGCACAAACTAATTCCAAAGCAATCATGTTCATGAAGTCTTCGAAATCCATGATGATGGAGAACGAATCATCCGTGTAGGTCTAATAATTTGCAAATAAGTAAATTAATACTACATTTGACGTCTGGTCTCTGATTTGACAAACATTTATAATATCGTAGGTGCATGCTTATTGCTTACCATGCAGACATGTTCAAACTTCAAAGATTAATTAATATTTCCATCAGGAAATGTTAGTAAAAACACCCAGACAGTCCATGTGTTGGAAGTTGGAATATATTAGAGTAATAAACTAATAACTAATAAACAATGTTTTTCGACAGTGAAAACATTTGAAGGGTTAACAGCAATAATGATGAACGTCCAAAAAACGTCGGTCACGTGAAATAACCTCTTTAGAATGTAGGTATATTTTACAAAATTAGCAATATCGCTTAAGTATAGTATTTCGGCTACACCGCTAAAACGCTCAACGTCACAGGCATTTACTTTAAAATAATCTTAAACCGATTCAATGCGGCGCACATTTTTGAAGACTTTCCTTCGTGGCGGCATACACTTTTTTACCGCTTCCTAAATGACTCGGCCCACGTGTCATACGCCACACGTTAAAAACCCATAAAACGCGGCTGCCGTGTAATCAGCAATGAATGCACCTTTAAAAAAGGTTGACGGCCCCTACTTTTATTCAATTCACAGAATATTCAGAGGCGAAGCCTATATGGTCCAGTCAAATTAGGCTTAAATTAGGTAGGAACCCCGGAATTCGAGTTACCCAGCTGTAAGTCTGTAAATATTTGTATATTGGCACCCTAAATGTTATCTCAAAACCTACATATGATAGGGTGTGCGCAACTATTAAATTTCAAGGTCAAAAGGTCACAAAAATCGGTTTTTGCACTTTTGTAAATATTTCATTTCCTATGTGTTTTTTGCTATTTGTATTTATTACCATAATGTAGAATACAAAATTCTCTATAACTTATTCAAGATTTTGGGTTTTCTATGTTTCATTCACGGACGTAAAAAAAGTACGGACGTAACCTTCTCTAATCACGAGTGAAGCCTAGTTATGGCCGCCCGAGTAGGACGTGTGCGTGATATGAGGGTTGCCATATAAATCATAAATTTGTAAAATTTCCCTACTTTTTTTTGACCTAATTTGTACTCCTTTACTTAATTTGTAAACTCAGACAAGTTAAATGTATTTTTTATACTTAAACATATTTTTCTGTTTTTTTCGCTTCAGAAATGTAAGCGGTTGTTAAAGATGTCATAATGAAAATATTATTTTTATGACACTATAGATAGAAAAAAAAACACATATTACGTACAGAGAAGTATATTATTTACATAACACTATTAGTAATAATGATTATGTACAAACATTTACAATAATAAAATTATTACTAGCTATTTGACCGAGCTTTGCTCGGTATTCGATAAAACACGAATAAAATGACATTTTCTAAAAATAATTCCTAGCTAGACAGATTTATCGCCCCCGAAACCTATATAAGAAACCTGTATACGAAAAGATATAAGATACTTAAGTCCCGTGACCCGTTTCATCAAACAATCAAGTAATGTTAAATAAATAATGGCTTGTTACATCAGTTAACGGCCTGTTAGAGCTTTCGAGAGTTCTACCATGCGCTAACGTCAAATCAAATCACCTAACATAGTCTTAAATTTATTCCTGGTCCAGAGGTCCATTCAATATTTTCATTCCTACTAGGTCTCAATGACGCTCGGGTGACTACACCAACAGCACCTTCCCTCCCCTACTACTGAAGGAAATCTAAGACAACAATGTTATCTATGGACGCTTCACACCACATCAGTCTGACCCCGTGCTAAGTACCTGAAGGACTTGTGTTACGGGTACCAGACAACGGAAATATATTTAATACTGTTATACTATACATATATTTAAGATTTTTATTATATGATACACATATTTAATACACACTCATGACCCAGGAACTTTGAAAACTTTTTGTTCCGTCGGCAGGATTCGAACCCGCGACCCCCGGCTTGAACTACCGACAGCCCACCCAGTGAGCCACAGAGGTCGTCAAACAACAATTATATCTACTTTTGTAAATTAAGAAATTAATAGGGGTGTAGACTATTTTTAGGAAATATATTTATTTTACAGATGTACCATCAAGGAAGTTGATTCCTATGCAATTGACAGACCAACGTTATTTGGTCGAATACTTATGTCAATTCAATGTTAATTGTGATCTGTCGGCTGGGTTTGACGTAACGCAACCAAACTACTTATGTCCCCGATTTGCATAGGAATCAACTTCTCTGATAGTACATAAGTATTTTGTTACACCTAAAAATATGTATAAAAATAAATACACTCTTATTTCAATTAAAAAAATCACTTATTAAATATAAAAAATATTATAAAGTTATTAAGTAAAATATGTCCATTTTCGGTAATTCTATAATACAAACTCTCAAAAAAACAATAATTTGTATTAGATTTCGTTTACTGTCTACACCCCTATTATTGTATTCCTGCCTAATTACTGGTCAATAGTATGCTAAATACTTACATGACACTAATAAAAGACAATAAAATTAATTATTTGATTATTTAAAAATAATTTAAAATTTTCCCCGGTTTGGGGAAAATTTCCCCACTTTGTTATGGACATTACTGACCTGTTGAAGTTGAATTAATATTTACATTATTTTATCAAAATACTTTAAAAATATGTTATCTTACCTATGAAATATTATTCCTTGATGTTTTTTGTGTAAGGTTGTATTGTTCTTGCACCATTTTACAACACAAGATGGCATATTTATTTTTATTTATGAATGACAAAGACGTGTCACCGCGATGCAGTCTAATTGCGTAATGGCGGTACGATCGGCTTATTACAGTGCTAGTGTTTGTGCAAGATGTGTACATATGATCGCCTGGGCTTATTAAGGGTGCTTCACTCATTTCTTAATGGCGATCCGTCCGTACTTTTTTTACGTCCGTGGTTTCATTCCACGAAATTCATAACGTATTGTCTGTGTAAGCGTAGTCCTTAAGTTGAGCTATTAAATAACACCTTTTTGATATTCATAGGTATTGTATATTTAAAATACCATTTGTATCAATGATATTCTATGTTACTAATTAGAAACTCATTGATTTGTATTGTAGTAAACACTTTATTGTAATAATAATATTGAAGTGAAGTCAACAAGTTCGGTGCTATGGCAACGACTATCACTGTCATAACTTATAGATCATGGCCGTGTTCGTCGGCGTAATTTTTAGCGCATTCGCTGCAAAACCTAGTTATTGCGCATTTACAAATCATGTCATGCCATGGCAACGACAACTGTTTACGACTTGACATTTAACCCAATTGCAATTTGTTGGTGGCGTTGCAATTAACAAACCAGTGGGAGAGCCATGCTTCGGCACGAATGGGCTGGCTCGACCGGAGAAATACCACGCTCTCACAGAAAACCTGCGTGAAACAGCGCTTGCGCTGTGTTTCACCGAGTGAGTGAGTTTACCGGAGGCCCAATCCCCTACTCTATTCCCTTCCCTACCTTCCCCTATTCCCTTCCCTTCCCATCCCTACCCTCCCCTGTTACCCTATTCCCTCTTAAAAGGCCGGCAACGCACCTGCATCTCTTCTGATGCTACGAGTGTCCATGGGTGACGAAAGTTGCTTTCCATCAGGTGACCCGTTTGCTCGTTTGCCCTCTTATTTCATTAAAAAAAAAACAATTAAATTTTTAAATTTTTCCAAGTGATCCATAGCCATATTTAATAAATTATTTGTGCGGCTGTTAGACAATTTAGGCTTATGTATGTTTAGCTTTTATTATTTTAATCATGTATAAACAATTAAGACGTTGTTTACGACATGACCAGCAACTTGTTATGGCGTTGCCATGACATCTTTTGGACATGCGCAATAAAAGGTTTGTCCAAAGATACGCCGACGAACACGGCCAATGTAGAGTATATAACAATAGGATATTTACATGAGAAGTATTGGTCAGATTAGTGTAAAAAAAAAGAAAACTAAAATGGCTGCTATTTTACAACCGTGAGGGAGAGAAAAAATATGAGAGCCAATTTATTGATGAAATATGCCATACATTACGACATTAAAGGATCGGACACCGGTGTCGCGACACATTGAATATGGCGCGTTTTCGGTTAACCTGAAGAGATACTTTGACCGCGCGCTCTCCGCCCTCTTTATCGGAAACGGTGCACCGTATTAAATTTTTTTTGAACAGTTATTAATATAAATAATTGGAATATAATTAAAATTTAAGGGGGGCTCCCATACAAAAACACAACTTTTGGCCTATTTTTTCTCTATAGCGGTACGGAACCCTTCGTGCGTGAGTCCGACTCGCACTTGGCCGATTTTATTGTAAACATGGTAACGAATTCGGGCAATCTATACAACAAAAAAAGAATTTTGAAAATCTGACCACAAACAGCAAAGTAAACATCTACTCCTCCTTTTTTTAAAGTCGGTTAAAAAAAGTATCTAAGATGTTGACCAGGGATGTAAGGTATCATCATGCCAAATTTCATTGAAATCAGTCCAGCGTATTCAGAGATTAGCCTGTACAAACAGACAAACAGACAAACAGACAGAGAAACAAAAATTTCAAAAACAGTTAAAATGTATTCTACTACTCTTCTAATATGCCCCTGACTCGTTTTTTCAAGTTTATTTTCAATGTACAAAAATTTTACCTCTACGATTTTATTGTATATAGAGTATATAGAGTATATAGATTTACAGCTGGGTATCTCGAATTCCGAGGTGAACTTACTATACTAATTGGACTAATAGGCTTGTTCTATGTGGAAAATTAAGATGATTTTGTTCAGAGTAGAACCTTCTAAAGTGTAATTTGAGGGAGATACAATCGTTTTTTAAATGACACGGCTCACGTGTCATACGCCACACGTTAAAAACATGTATGACACGGCTCCCGTGTCATCCGCACTGAATCGGTTCCAAGTTTTGTTATGTTTGACGACCTCTGTGACTCAGTGGTGAGCGCGTCGGTAGCTCAAGCCGGGGGTCGCGGGTTCGAATCCCGCCGACGGAACAAAAAAGTTTTCAATGTTCCCGGGTCTGGATGTGTATTAAATATGTGTATAATATAATAAAAATCTTAAATATATGTATGGTATAAATAAAAGTATTAAATATATTTCCGTTGTCTGGTACCTGTAACACAAGTCCTTTAGGTACTTAGCACGGGGCCAGACTGACGTGGTGTGAAGCGTCCATAGATATTATTATTATTATTATTATTAAGTTTTGTTATACCGTTCTAAATCTAAAAACCCAATTACCTTAAAACTAACAACTTAGGACTTTCATCATTATTGCAGTGGAGCCTTCATTTGTGACTTTCTTAAGATAAATAGACATATTTTTTTCTTGAAAATTTTGAATAAGTATGAAAGAGATCAACATTATTATTATGTACTTAAGTAAGATAAATAGCCTAAACCAATTAAGTCAAACATTTCTAAGGTTTTAAATGTTCAGTATTATGAAGTTTGAGCATACATGATACACAGTCACTATTGGCCCGAGACTCCCAACAGGCAACAGCAGCCAGACTTTCGTCAATTTATAAAATCTGAAAGTTCTCCTATTATTTGACCCCATAGAAGTAAGAACGACCAGCAATTATGGCATTTCGGTCGCGAAAAGTTAGATAGACTTTGGATACCTTCTAAAGTTACCGCGAGCGAAACTCATTATTGCTGGTCGTTCTTACTTCTTACATGTATTATACTAGGGGTCATATGTAACAGCAAAACTTTTATCTATATATATAAAAATGGATTTTCAATTGTGTTAGTAATGCTAAAACTCGAAAACGGCTGAACGGATTGGGCTAATTTTAGTCTTAAAATCTTCGTAGAAGTCCAGGGAAGGTTTTAAAGCGACACGAAGTTCACTGTGACAGCTAGTCTTTTATAAAATGACGAATGTCTGGCTATAGCTGGCTGTTATTATATCTATAGCTCGCTCATCATCATCATCATATCAGCTTATAGTCGTCCACTGCTGGACATAGGCCTCTCTCAATAGCTCGCTCAGTAAAAAATATTTTAAGTTTATATAAATTAAATTCAATATGTAAAAACAGTAAACAAACAATAATATAAAAACCTGCCTGTATTTAAAAATATTACAAAATACACAAAATAAAATTAATGTATAATGTATTTATGTAAGGGCAGTGTAAGGGCAAGGGCGTTCGCTGCGTTGATCGTGTGCCCGGCGCGTCTGCCCACCTGACCGTCGCGGGCGGCCGCGGTCACCCATCTCTCGCAGCGGCCAGTATAATTGATACCAATGGATTTTTATTGATATATTACCTAGTCAACAGACGACGACGCCGACGTGTACAAAGGCGTCAGCCAATCAGCCCATTTGTCACGTCTAGATTGTTGACACCTCGCCCGCGGGGCGGGCACCGCTGCACGCGCCGCGTGCAACGGCTGAACCGCCTCACGCAGCGCTGCTCTATGGGATGACATGAAACAAGCGCGCCTCGCGGGTGGCCGCGACGGGCGCAGCGAACGCCCTAAGTACACACCTATACTCAAAATTGGAAATTACTTAATTTATTAATTTAGATCTACATTTAACAAAGTACATTTTTACACAGATATAATATTAAAAATAAACCTTATTTTATAAACTTATGTCTGGGCAAGTAGTTGATTATTTTTAATATAAAATTATTATTTATGAACTGCATTTGATTTCGTACTTAAGAATTTTATCAGTATGTGTAAAATAATGTTTTCAATTTTCTAACAATTTCTATCATTATACTGCTAGGTCCTTAATACATTAAACTATTTACACAAACAATTGGGTAGTCAAAAATCTACAGACTGAATATAAAATTTACAAATTAATGTAGAATGTCAAAATGTAACTAAAATATTTAGTGTAGTAATTTCATCTGTTCTGAAAATTTTGTCATAATAATGTAAAATGTTATTAATAAAAAGGAGATCATTACACCTTGTAATTGTTCATTGGCCTCTTAAGCTTTGTCTCGACTTTAACCATATCATCACCTTTCAACATCTCAACTTCTAAAATAGAAAACACTTCAATAACTTGTTTCACACAGGGTAAATCCTCTGTAGTTTTCCAACTAATCTCCATCTTAGATAATTTTAAACCAGCATCATTTTTAATACATTTGCATTCACCAGGGAAATCCTGAAAAACAAAAGAATTCACTTAAAGAATATTATCAGGGGCGTGCACTCCTTAAAGGCAGAAATGCTGTGCGTTACCTGCCATTCACAGATATTTTTAATTTTAATTAAACTTTCGTACGTTTTAGATAACTTTAATTAATAGTAAAACAATGAATACACAAAATAGTAAAAAAATTGTACATTAAAAACGCTTATATTTATATACTAGCTGTTGCCCGCGACTTCGTCCGCGTGGACTTTAGTTTATAGCACGCGATATGGACAAAATTGGTGTCAAAATCTTAATTTTAAAGCTTTTTTAGCTCCCCTAGTACACAACTTTATCCATAAACTATTTATCATTGATAGGTTTAAGGTTACGTCACTGCATAGATAAAGTACTGAATTATTTAATAACGTAAAAAAGAAATAACAATCGAAAAAATCGAAACTCGAATGTAAGATGATACCACCTCTTATAGAAATACGTTTGAGCAAGCGCCAGCGCGATGTAGTAGACGCACGGCGCCATCTAATATGAACTAACTTAATTTGAACAAATTTACGCATTTTCACCCCCTTACAACCTTTTTTTCCAGTAAAAAAAGTAGCCTATGTCCTTTCTCAGGCTTTAGACTTCTGTATACAAAATTTCATTACAATCGGTTCAGTAGTTTTGGCATGAAAGCCAGACAGACAGACAGAAAGAGATACTTTCGCATTTATAATATTAGTATTAGTATAGATAATAGCAACAATTTGCAAGTACTTAAAATTAAAATTCTAACGGCGCTGACCAATGGCTTCAATTAATGGCAAGGCATGCGGCGATCTCCCGCATGCCTTGCCATTAATTGAAGCGCCCGGCGCTCGGGAATAATATATATAATTGAAATCTCGGAATCGGCTCCAACTATTTTCTTGAAATTTAGTATATAGGGGGTTTCGGGGGCGATAAATCGATCTAGCTAGGAATCATTTTTAGAAAATGTCTTTTCATTAGTGTTTTATCGACATCATTTTTAGAAAATGTCATTTTATTCGTGTTTTATCGATATCATTTTTAGAAAATGTCATTTTATTCGTGTTTTATCGATAATCGGTAAACTGAAAAATATGACTCTTCCTGACATCTATTGGCGAATAATAATACTATTTTGTGAGCAAGTAATTGCTTTAACGACACAACAACAGCTAAAGCTATTCCAGCAGATGGCGCTGTTAAGTAACACGAAGTCAATGAGTGTTTGCTATACCGAGCAAAGCTCGGACATCCAGGTACAATAGTACCTGGATGACCGAGTACCAATAGTAGTTAAACAAAATAATATAAAAAATAATATTAATTGATCACTGAGTAAATGAAGGTTAAAGTTAAATAATTATTTACCCAACGCATGGACACCGCGCGCGTCGCGTGGCGCATGCCGCTGCGCTGACCGCATAGTAATTTACTAAGTGTCCATGATTAATTTATTTAAAGGGAAATCATTTTGTAATTTTTTATCTATGTTTTTAATTAATATTTTCAGTTATTTATTTTTTTAAGTTAAGGAATTAAGTTTACGGTTGCCTGGAAGAGACTGCTTCCAACAGCCGCCATTTCAAACAGATTTTTTTCCTCTTTCTTTGTATCCTTTGTCAACTGATTTGTTTCATTAATGGTTTGAATAAAGAGTTTTTTTTTTATTATTTTAGGTGATTAAGATTTAAGAAGCATGTCTTATAAAGTTATGCAATCCAAAAAAATTGTACTCACTAATGTAAAAATATTGTGAAATCATTTCCTATTATATAACATAATATTATCCTAAAATAAAGATAAAATAATTTGTATTTTAATAATTAGTATTTTAACACTTACATTGTTTAAAAATATTCTCCTGTTAAGACCCATGGCTATGATAATGACATCTAAGTATTTTTCCCTAACGTCAACAACAACAGCCTCAGTTGCTACTGGTGAATTAAGTTCTATATACTTCAGAGTGTACAGCTCTGTGGATGATTCTCCAGCTTTTTTCGCATTGTACTTCTGTTGATTACATCTCGCTGCTATCATACGCACTCTGTCAGTCTCCCATTTTGGCACTTCTGAATATTTTAAGCTCGCTGACAGTAATCTGAAACATAAAAATACTTTAAGTTTTAATTTAATAAGAGGCTTCCTACATCTGATAATGAAGAACTGGTTATTTATTTAGCAATTGCCATGTTTTAAAAAATATTTACTTTTACTTGTAGTATGTAATATTATGTAAATTTAGTAAAATTATCTCAAATACATACCTGTGCACCATTATATCTGCATATCGTCTAATAGGACTTGTAAAATGAGTATACAGAGGAACATTCAAGGCATAATGCGAAAATTCCTCTTCATAGGAACCAGCACAAAAATATTTGGCCCTTGTCATAGGTTTGGTACATAACATATTGATTACCATTGCTCTTCCTATGTTTGTATTCTCAGGTCCAACATACGGCAGCAATGATTTGTGCAACTCACCAGCTGATGAAATACTTAAGTCGATACCCATGGGCTTCAAAGATTTAGCTAATTGTTTAAGCAAGTACAAACTTGGTGGTGGATGGCATCGTAAAAATGCTAATTTTGGATGATCCTCATAAATACGTTCTGCTACTGTCATATTTGCGAGCAACATGAACTCTTCAATTAGCTGATGACTGGCTCGACTTTCGTATATAGAATATGTTTCTGGCAGTCCCGTAGGACCCAGTTTAAAAGTTATTTTTAGTTGATCTATTCTTAGTGCACCACCATCAAATCTTCTCTGTCTAAATATAGATGACATGTGACCCAAAACTTTTATAGCTTCATGTATATCTGAGTATTTAAAACCATTGTAAATTTCGGCAAAATTCTCTTCTATATTCTCCTTATCATCCAGTATATCCTGAGCATGTTCGTATGCCAACTTACAACATGAATTGATGACGGTTTTTGAAAATCTATGCTTCAATACTTGAGCATCTGGGGTGATTTCCCAAAATACAGAAAATGCCAATTTGTCAACTGCTGGCAATAAGGAGCATAGCATACACAGGTCATCGGGAAGCATATGGTAAGCTTTCTCTACCATGTAGATAGTTGTAGCTTTATCTGCAACCTTCTCATCTAGGGGTGTGCCCTCGGCTAAGTAATGTGATACATCAGATATATGGACTCCAATTTCATAGTTTCCATTTTCAAGTTTTCTACATGAAACTGCATCATCTACATCTCTACAGTTATGGGGATCAATGCTAAATATGCATAAATTACGACAGTCCTCTCTGTCCTTTATTTCTTCCTCAGAAACAACATAATCTAAACCAGGATACAAATGTTTGAATTCTGACCCATATGGAGTCACATCTAAATCATTTTGTGCTAGAATAGCTTTCGTTTCGGACAGCATATCACCAGCTGTTCCTATAATGCAAACTATTTTACCCAGGGCGAATCTGACATCAAACCAGTCTATTATTTCAGCTAGGAATAATGTGTTTTCATATTCTGCTGCCTTCTCGTAGAAATTGTCTGGCCAATAGAGCACAGATATGTTCAGCTTTGGGACCCTAAAATCTCTGGGTACAAATAATGCCCTCTGTTTATTTTTATCGGACATAAGTTTTAACGATCCAATACATGTTCTCTTATGTACTTTTTCTTTGATAAATACAACTATACCTTGTTTTTGTTTACACTCATTATTTTCCTCTGTAGATTCTTGATCGATTTCAATAAGTTGCACAATAACAACATCTCCTTCTAATGCTCTGTTTCTACTTTTAATACCTTCTATAAGTACATCTTGTTCACCTCTATCACTACTTGCAACATATGCATGTGTGAAATGTCTTGGGTTGATTCTCAGAACACCTTCAATAAGAGTGTTACTTTTCAATCCCTTTTCAACTTCTTCTATAGACATGTATGGATCAAATCCCTGTTCTTTTGCCTCCCTATTATTCCTCTTTCTGTTTTTCTGACGTGGAGATTCTTTTTGTGGTGTACCTTTAGATTGACTCGAAAAGCTGCTGGATTGAATATGCTGTGCTCGTACCTGATTAATAATTTCATGATCGCGCTTCAATAATGGATGTTGCATAACATTTTGTAAATATTTTGGCTCTGGGCTTATTGCATTATGTTGTAAATTAGTTGTAACAGTAGCTAACTGCATTTGAATGATATCTCTTGTATGATGACCCTGAATTTGATTGAGTTGTGAATGATGAGCCAGATTTTCGAGGTATCTTGAGTTTGTAGTGGCATATAACGGCATAATTTGACTCTGAAATAGTTCATGAACATTAATTGACTTTGCATTATGAAAATCGTCCGTAATCTGCAATCCTCTCTGACTTTCAGGCACTGGGATCTGTATCCGTTTTTTCTCTTTTCTTTGTGCATTCTTAGATTTTGGTGAAGCTGCAGGTGAATCTTGGGATTTTGCACCACTACTAGTAGTAGGATGTGTACCGATGTTCATGTTTTTAGAAAGTTTGGATAGATCTGTACTTGCAGGGTTGGATGATCCTTGTCCATGATTTTTGTTAGTTTTTACTGTATTTTTTTTGAAAACGTGTGCTTCCGCTTTTTTTAACAAAGAATTTGAACACGAAGGATCACTCATCATTTCATATTTTACACAATTCTTACGCAAACACCAGGCGAGTTCCTTCTTGAAACGATTGATTACAATACCAAATACCAATAATGAATTTAATTTTACAATATAGACACAATGCATAAATTACCCAGAATTTATCATTTTGGATAAAACATTTATAAATTTTTAGATCAATGACAGGGTTGCCAGATGCAATTTTACGATTTCCCCCAAACTGATTTTTATATTTCCCCAAAATGATACTACTTTAAAAATTGAAACTACTTTTATTCGATTTAGTAGTTTCGATGACTCGACAGTTAAACAGATATACAACACATGGTCACTCGCTCGATCAAAGAGATAATTTTTTAAGGGGGTGACAGACGTGCGAGTAAGTACGCGGACTATGGCTCGACGATCATAATCGCCTGTGTGTCAGCAAAGAGCCGCGAGCCTGGGGGCATGGTAATCCAGTGTGAGTGATTCTCGTGTGTCACCGACGCGAGCCGAGTAAGTTCGCGAACTTAAAACCCGCGTAATTCAAGTTCGTATGTCTGTCAGGCTTTTTACAAACCAAAACTAACAAACAACAAATTTGCCAGGATGTTAATCGAATGAAAAGGACGTTCGTTTCATTTTTTTTGTTGTTTTTTAGAATTGCTAACCACAAAAAATCCCCATAGTGTATTTATTTTCCCCAAACATTTCCCCAAAGATACTGTCTCCCCAAATTTTCACCTAGAGTCAAAGTTTTCCCCAGAATTGCGAAAAAAACCCCCAAATGACATTACGGTGTACAGACCAGGGGGCTTCATGGAATTAATATTATGTACAATGTACAACTAGTACATATTAATTCCATGGGGGGCTTACAATTCCGACCGATCGACATTGGAATTGTGACGTTTCGTACTCTTGAGTGCTCTTGAGTTCGACGCTAGCGCCAAATTGAATGTCCATTTTAAGGAACTAAATGGGATCGCGGTAAACGCTACTCTTGAGTTCATTTTGACAGCTGTCATTGCGCCAAGATTGTTTTTTTAACGTAGTGATTAAATTCTTTTTGATTGTTTTTTGGGAATGATCAATGATACGTAGTATCTCTTAATAGTCTGTGGAATGATCGTCCATTGTGATTTTTCCAATAACAAAAGTGTAGGTAACCTACAAAAATATACTAGTACCTAATCTGTGAGTGTAACTTTTTAGGGATTGTTTTGCGTTGTAAGTGATTTTAAGAGACAAATAACTGATTAATATGGCACGATTAGCATTCGTATACAGCATAGACTTATAATACAGTATATTGCGTAATTCTCATAAAATACAATTAAAACAAAGAAGAAATGAGCGTCGCATTATGCGTTATACGGACAAAGCTTTTTCCATGAATGAAGACGAATTTAAGGCAAATTATCGAGTAAGCAAGAGTTTGAGGAAATATTTGAAAACATTAAGCCTTTTCTGCCTACTCCTAAGAGAAGAAGTGATATTATATCGCCAAAATATAAGGTATGTTGTCTTTGATGTCACTTTCATATTATCATGAGCTTTGTTTGGAAGTTGAATAGTACCTAGGTATACTACTTGTATAATTCTTGTAGGTTTTAGTGGCATTGTCCTTTTACGCAACTGGGAGTTACCAAAAACTAGTTGGGGGCACATATGGGACACTAGAGATGTAACAGCAGCTCTTAACCACCCAGTAGTACTAAGTAAATGGATCAAGTTTCCTCAAATTCGCCAGGAGAGGGATATTATTAAAAGGAGGTAAAGACAAATAAGTACCTAATTTTATTTATTGAACTTAGATATTTTTTATCAAATTATAACAAGTGTTTTTATAGTACCTTTAGTAACCATTTATTATGCCTTATGTTCCAGGTTTTTTGAAAAATTCCATATACCATCTGTGATTGGTTGTATTGATGGCTCCCATGTAGCTATAATCAGACCTACAGAAAAGAGAAGAGAGATTTTTTACTTACAGATATGTGATGCAGATTTAAGAGTTTTGTCTGGAATCAGCATCCCGTAAAACAACATTTAATTGATTTAAAAAATAATGGAGAAAAATGTGTTTTTACTAGGCAAGTAATAGTTATATAAAACATGGTCAAACTGGAAATTTTAGCTTATAATTTTGAATATATTTTAATTTGTTTATTTTTCAGGTGATTCTGGATATGCCCAGAGGGAGTATATGATGACACCAATAGTAGATGCTCCTGAAGGATCCCCAGAACAGCATTACACTAAGTTGCACTGTTCTGCACGAAATACAGTGGAGCGTACCATCAGTGTACTTAAAAACAGATGGCGGTGCTTACTCGGGCATAGGGCACTACATTATCATACATATGTAGCAACTAAAATAATTAACGCATGTTGTGTCTTACACATGTGTATCAATAAAGTAGATTTTGGTCATGTAGAGAACACAGCAGATTATGGACAAGATAATCCAGCTGTCATTTCTCAAGATTTATCTAACAGCACAGCTGCTGAACTAAGACACGGCATCGAACGCCGAAATGTATTAGTTCAGCAATTGTGGGTGAATAGAAGGTAGGTTATATAAATGTATAGTATGGTAGGATTTAGATATTTAGAATCTTTTTGGACTAAAGTTTTGGTATTATTTTTAATATTTTACTTAATATAATGTGTTGCATGTTATATTTGATGCTATTTCTAAAGTTCGTTCAATTATCGAAAACTAGATTTTTGATTATTTGTCCCTAAACGTTATATTGTTTCCTAAGTTCTTAAAATGGAAAGGTAACTGAATAAATCATTTTTATTTTACTTAATAAATTTCTTTTATTTACTTATCTATTAACAATAATAATATGACAAAAATTAACAATAAAAATAAAATTCTAATAATTAAAAACAAAATTTAAACATTATACGGCAATGCAAACATTGAATCAGTATCTTTGACATTTATTGCTAACGCATTTTTATTTAATCAAATCAAAGTGCCAAATCCTTGGCCAATTTTTAACTGGGTAGATTATGTACTTATAATTAAAAATTGGCTAAGGATTTGGCAACTCTCTAGCTACATCTGAAATTGCATTAGCAATAGACGTCAAAGCACCTGCAATATTGCCAATGTTCTCTGACAATTGAGTTAATGCTCGTGCTGTTGACAATTCTGCTTCAACCTGTTGCGCTTCTATATTTGCAAACTGCTCCATATTTGCATCCAATTGCCTAGGCATTATGGAACGGCGCCGGCGGGTTCGTGGTGTTATAGTACTCTGCAGCTGGGATGCAGAGGGAGGGGCAGGTACTGAAATATCAAAAATATAATAATGTAAAACACATTAATAGCCGTTCCCAATATTTGATCTATCCTGGTTTTGCCCTACTAGAGATAGGAATAGCTCACAATAATTGACATAAAATATGTCTAATGTGAGCTATTCCTATCTCTAGTAGGGAAAAACCAGAGATAAATCAAATATTGGGAACGGCCGTTAACCAAACAAGTTTCAAACTTGTTGCATTGTCACAGAAAATAAGTCAATAAGTTAGAAATAAATGAATAAACAAATACTGAAGTGTTTTTGTGCCATAGCCCAAAATGTGATATATCCCAAAACACCTCTACACTGCACACTTATGTTGAATGTGTTATTGATAGATAATGCATAATAGGTAATCAACATGTTTAAACATTCCTAAAAAAATTGAATAAAGACACTCACTTGTGGATGATGCTTACAAGTGTATTGCTATGTGTGATGTGCTAGGTATAGGGGATGGTAAATTCATTTCTGTGTCTGTTGTATTATGTGACGGTTCTTCTGCTATCTCTATTACAATTGGTAACTCAGTAGGTGTAGTCTGAAACAAAGAAATAATAATTATTAGATAAACAGATTATATAAAATAAATTGTATCATAAAATTTTAATATTAAATATTATGTTACCCTTTGAGGAAATGGATCGACTGTGAATCTTGAGTCACTCATGGCAAACTGATGTCCTCCCATCACCGCCACCATTCTATTATCTAAAGCAGATAATGCTGGCAAGTTATCTGCTGTCCCACCACCAGTGCGCCTCAATGACGCTGCGAGTTGTGCGCATTGCTTCTTTAACACACATTTCTTCTCAGCCCAATACTAAAAACATGCATTATTTTTCATGAAATTTCTGTAATGTTTATCCAATCTCCTTTATTATTTTGTGTTAAGTACACAAAACTGGTGAAGGCTGGGCGAAGGTTACCTACCTTCGCCCAGCCTTCACCAGTTTTGTTAGCTCCTCCAAGGGAATTCAAACTTATTGCCAAGTTTGCCCATTTTCTCTTCGTTTCCATTTTCCCTTGACTGGTTCGAAGCAAACCTTTAGCAATTCCTGGGTTTTGTTCCAGGAATTCTGCCAAACTTTCTAACTGGGCGTAACAAGGACGGTTTGCCATTGTCACTGAAATTCAGAAACTTTTATTGTACAACATAGAACACAGACCTAAACGCATGAGTATGTTCCCCTATTAACTAATGATGATTAAATTCAACCAAAAAAAGAAGTTACCTATTCACTCACTAATTGTTATGGACAATAATAAAAAATACACAAGTTCACAACCACGTCGATTTAAGCACCACCAAGGTCTGCCCGGCGCGATACTCTTGCACCTCAGCCCAAAGCCCCCACACTTGAAAACAAATTAATCAATCACATTTCATTATTATATTCCTATGAGCCCGACAAAACCCTCTTCTTGTACTCCGGCCTCCGCACTTAACTTAATGTTGTTAATGTAAACTGCGTGGAATGTGCTGCGCCGTCTCTGTACGAGTCATGCTCAAGCGTTGCTTTGCCAACACTTGAATCAGTGAAGTACGATTGTAAATATTTACTTACCACTTGCATAAAACTTTGTAACTTAACTTAACTTACGGTATTCATTCCGTATTATTTTGTACAATAATGTTCAAAACAAACTCTGTTCAAATTCACTTCGAAAACTTTTTTTCAGTGTTGCCAACTTTTTTTTTACTAACCCATCAAATTCAGCAGCGTAAACCAGCAGAAACCGCTAAAACCTAAATGGCCTCTCAAACCACCAGAATTCCACTAAATAACGTAAAGACAACAACAACCTATCTGAATATAATTCGAAAATAATACAACAACAACGTCATTATTTTTATGAAATAATTATTTTTGTTACTACAAAAAGGAAAACTTTAGTTACCTATGTACCTATGTATAAGTAGGTACTTAACTAAAGAGTAAAGATGAACGTCTTCAGAGGAATCATTGTTATTTACTTGTTCAGTTTGTGAAGAATAAATTTCTTTAGTTCTAAGTTTTGTAATACGGTATTTGGTATTATGTTGTTATTACAGCATTTGCCTTCGCAGTTCGCGTGCTAACCTTGCACGAAAGAAAGGCGATCAAACTTCATCCGGTTTCTCTTGTAGTCTTGACAACATTCATCATGCTAAATAATCGCTCTTTATCAGCGTTAGAATGCGGCAAAACGAATAAAGATAATAATAATATAATAAAGTTTCCAGTGTGCGTATTCAAGGGTTAGAAACATAATAAAAAAAACTAGTGCTTTAATGTCGAAGCTACCACTAACTTAAATAATCTAATCCACTAAGAAATCCACTAGTCACTAAAACCAAATTTTTCCCGCCGAAAGGTACGTCTAAACCACCAGATCTAGTGGAAATTCCACTATGTTGGCAACATTGCTTTTTTTTAAACTGGAGGGGAAATTTTCATTCGGCTCTCTTTTTTTTAGTGTAGGCAACGATCCTACCGCATACAGCCGAAGTCATACATTTTATGATTCTAATCATTTTATTACGCCAAAATGAGTTTAATACTCTACAATTAATCGTTTAAACATCTGTTGATATTATATTTACTTATTAGCCTTGTTATTTAGAGGATAAATAATTTTAAAACTCTATTATCGGTTTATCGTAACCTGTCGACCAACACTATTGCGGCCCGTTACGTAGCCAACTTCATGCTTAAAAAATATTCGCGGGGTAATTTCAATTCCAATCAAATGTAGACAATGTTGTGTTCAAGAGTACCGAATCACGTGACTGCAAAATTTACATTGGAACATTTATGCATTGGAACATAGTCTTAATCATCTTAATATATTGGAATCTTATTGGCCTTACATTAAAATTAAAATAAGTTTGAAGAGTAAGCCCGCTGGGATGTTGCGAATGTTCGCATCCGCATCCGCAAATGCGGAGCATCCGCGCAAATTTGGACATCTGCATCCGCTTCGGCATTAAATCAATGCGGATTTTTATGCGGATGCGGATTTCATACGAGTTGCGACAAGAAAGAAAAGGGGTTTGATTAACGAACCTCTGCGTAAGTCGTAATCGCTTTGACTTGGAAAAACGGCAATTTTACTACTTATTAAATACTAGACGTACCGCGCGGCTTCGCCCGCGTAAGTTACATGTTTCAGACAAGTTATGCCACAAAAAATATCCTATGACCCTTCAAGTGGTCTACTTCATATCTGTGCCAAAAAACAGAAAAAATGCTCCAGTAGTTCGTGAGATAAACCCTTTCAAATAAATTCCCTCGTTTTTTCTACATTTTCCTCTATTTCTTCGCTCCTATTAGTCATAGCGTGATAAAATATAGCCTATATCCTATTTCGATAAATAGGCTATCTAACACTGAAAGAATTTTTCAAATCGGACCAGTAGTTCCTGTGATTAGCGCGTAAAAGTAAGCCCTTTAAATTAATTTCCACCCGTTTTTCCACATTTTCCTCAATTTCTTCGCTCCTATTAGTCTTAGCGAGATAAAATATAGCCTATATGATAAATGGGCTATCTTTGCTTGATAAATGGGCTATCTAACACTGATTTTTTTTAAACGGACCAGTAGTTGCTGAGATTAGCGCGTTCAAACAAACAAACAAACTCTTCCGTTTTATAATATTACGAGCTTTTGCCAGCGTCTTCGCTCGCGTTAAGAATTATTATTATATACAAACTTTCATACCCTATTTTAACCCCTTGGAGGTGGAATTGATCAAAATCCCTTTTTAGCGGATGCCTACGTCATATCATCTACCTGCATGCCAAATTTCAGCCCGATCTGTCCAGTGGTTTGGGCTGTGCGTTTATAGATCACTATGTCAATCAGTCAGTCAGTCACCTTTGAGTTTTATGTATATAGATAAGTAAAGATAATGCTCCTATTTTTAACTTCGAGTATAATAAAAAAAATTATAGATGACTATGACGCGACGGGACGTCGTCCGTCGGGCTCGCTAGTACCTATAGTATATTTATATATTTTTACTAGCGGCCCGCCCCGGCTTCGCACGGGTGGACATTGATTTTTAAATATTTTTTTTTCAATCTTTATTTCTTAGTCAATATTTATGTTAAGCAGAACATAAAAATGGTTTACACTATTTAGCCTGTAACTACTATATTATAATTATTCAATTATTATTATTAAATCTGTTAAATACTAACTAAGCTATAGCTGGTAAGTAATTTGGCCTGGTTTGTACCGGCGCAACGTTACTATTGCATATTTTTAACCGACATCCAAAAATAATAATTGTAATATACGATATCGCGGACTTTTACGTTGATATTAATGTCCTCTATAACTTATAAGTAGTAGTTGATATTAATGTCCTCTATAACTTATAATACTTTGAGTCTATAATTTATAAAGCTTACAATATACGGAATATTTTGGTAGTTTTTTGACACAATTAACATTAATGTTAATACGGTTCCCGTTTTACTCTCATTAAATAATTATAGGCTATAGCCTATGTTCAGCAGAAATAGTGTAGATTTAAAAATATGCATTAATTATACTTCCATCGGCATCGTGGGTATCGCAGACATCGTGGGTATCGCAGACACAATAGATCTTCAATAATTGTTATGCTGGCAGCCGGCTGCCGCTATTGGAGATTTATAGTTATAGAAATTAATTATAATAGCAATCAAAAATAATAGTCATTCAAAACGTAATGAATCAATGAAGCGGCACCCGGCTGTCGCATAACTATTATATTATAAATCTATTGTGTCTGCGATTCCCATGATCGAGGTAATAATAATTAATATTTACTTGGACTCTCCGGGCGAGCATACCCGCGCGGCGCGCCTTGACGACGCCCAATTCGCAACGTGCAGCAGAAATCGTAATATTTTAATTTCGCCATAACATTAAAACCAAACGTCCAATTTTAATCATTCAAAGACCAAATGTTATCTACATTAACTGTACTTAGTAATGAAATAATTAATTTTGATAAGAATTAATGCCATGAGTAAAATAAAGGCATTTAAATGTAGTCCAAAAACATTTCAAGATTTTTTAATAAAAAAATGGTTATTGTGCCTCACTCAACATAAATAGGAATAGTGTGTCGCGGACATTTTTGTAGATATTTAAAAGATCTAAAATTACTTAGAACATTTTATGGTTCTATCTTTTATAGTTTAGACAGCGTACGCGAAAAAAGTAACATTTCTGGTTGATTTTTTACACCTTGCGACCGAAAATCCCAAATATCTTACGGAACCCTATTTTTTTTTTCCAAAATAAAATTTAGCCTATGTTCAGCAGAATTAATGTAGGATTCCAATGGTAAAAGAATCTTTCAAATCGGTCCAGTAGTTTCGGAGCCTATTCAAGACAAACAAACAATCAAATCTTTCCTCTTTATAATAGTAGTGTAGATATAGGATCCGAAACATCCGCATCCGCATCCGCGGATGTGAGCCCCTTAAAATCCGCATCCGCATTCACATCCGCGGATGTGAAAAAATCGTGATCCGCAACATCCCTGGTACAGACTACAGACTACAGAGCACAGCTACAGAGTTAATACGTAGTTGTACGGTAGTACTTATTAGTTCCATGCTTGTGAGTATGAAGTTCCATGGAAGTTCCGCTTCTTTCGAGTGATTCGTTGATCTGTAGCCTGTGCTGTCACTTGTCATTGTCAGACGTCAGTCACTAGCACAGAGTAGTGAGTACTTTATTAGATACGTCACTAGTCAGGCTGCCGATAAATCCCATTTTCTTGGATAATTTCGAAATTATATAAAAATGTCTTCGAAATCTATTGCTACTCCATTGCTTCGTCAAATCACGGTATATTCTAAGCAAAAATCTAGTTTTCAGAAAATTTTATCCTTTGGTTTTGAATTAAAAGTTCGCACAATCTGTCAAACCCTGTTATGTAAAACTGCTTCAGGTTAAATTTATCTATTCAATTTATAATAACGCTGAAATATGATTGTAGACTCGAGGATACGCACAAGCAGCACCAGCGAGAAAAGATGTGAGGATACAATCGAGTGTTTTACCTAACAAAATTATTGTGGCTGGAGTGGATAATGGTTCCCCTATCACTAGGGTTACTGTAGCCTTCAAGTAAGTAAAAAGGGAAGATATTATGTACTTTATCCATCATGTTAAGATACTGTTAAGTTAATAAGATATGTTGATTGTTTTCAGGGCTGGTTCTCGTTATGAGCCACAAACTGAGCTCGGTTTGTCTCATGCTCTGCGATCAGCCGCTGGTCTCACAACTAAGAACGCCAGTGCGTTTATGATTTCGCGTAAACTCGCGCAACTTGGTGCGACCTTCAACGCATCTGGTGACCGTGAATTCATCTATTACACAATTGAGGTAAAATCATTTTTATTATACACATTGCATATTTTATACTTAAATTCTATGAGTGTTGTATGAGTATAAGAATGTTCTTGTTCAATTACTAATAATTTCATAGGATATTTTAAAAGTGCTGCTTAAAACTTGTTACCACTTAAAAATGAGAGATATTAAAGTATACTTTAACGACTATCACTCAATCTTGTAGTATAAAATAATAACATCTTTGCATATAACTCTTACAGGCAACTCAAGAAAATGTGGATGAGGCTATCCAGTACCTCAACAACCTCATATCCAACCAAGAGTTTAGACCATGGGAGCTGAGCGACAACACTCCACGTCTAAAGTTTGATATTGCTTCATTGCCACCTCAGGTAAACTTTGTTTATCCTAAGACTTAATACTTCTCTTTGAATAAATAACATACTCCCATTGAGTTGATGCAAAAAGGTTATAAGAATAATTATTTGTATCATCAACATTATAATAATAATGTTATTATAAAAAATTGACACAGACATTGAAAAAAGACAAAACATACCAAAAATTTTAATTTTTATTATGTTAATAGTAATTGTAAAAATTTACTGCACAAATTACATTATACCTAACATATTAATATCAGTATCTTCATATTTTGATATGAAGGTACCAATTTATTAATTAAAAAAACATTGTATTTATAGGTGCGTGCAGTTGATTTGCTGCACAGAGCTGCTTACAGACGTGGACTGGGCAATTCTATTTTCATTGCTCCTAAGAAAATTGGGAAGATCAGCTCAGAATCTTTGCAACATTTTGCTTCCTCCACGCTCCAGCCTGGTCGTTGTGCTGTAGCCGTTGTGGGAGACAGCAAGGTAACATATTATTTGAAAATTGGTTTGGTTATGAATTATGATTATGAGTCTTTCATTTTAGAATGATTAATGTTAAAGTAATATTATTATGTATTATTAATTTCTCAAGACCAGGCCATGCAAACATTAATCCCATGAAACTTACCCCTTGTCATGCTGAAGGTTAAATTATGAGTATGTACTATATAAAATGATGATTATGCAGGTCCAATTTGATTCAATTGCTTGTGGGTTTTTTAATAAAAAAGGCTAATACTGAAAAAAATATAAAGGTACAAAGGTAAAGGTGAACTTAACGTCTTATGGCATTATCTTCAATTAACTATTGCTGTACACAGGACAAAGCCGCAATGCTCGCTCAGGCTCTCCAGCTGCCCTCGGGAAGTGAGGCCCAGTCCGCTGCCAGCAACTACTTTGGTGGTGAATTGAGGTTGTATAATATGTATTTTATGATTATATATATATTCTACTTAAATACGCTAGTGATTTTGCTCACACACATTGCCATTGCGCTTGTCCCGGCGTTACTGGCGCGATAGCAAGGGAGCTTTTATTTAGGAGATATTCTGGCCCCAATTTTGTATACTAATAAGTACCATTGAGGAAGTTGATTCCTAGGCAGTTGACGGACCTACGCCATTTTTTTCGGTTTATGTCAATTCAATGTTAGCTGCGATCGGTCTGATGGGTTTGATATAACCCGACCAAACTATGTAGGTCCCCCATCTGCCTGATAGGAATAAACTTTAATGTGCCTGATAGCATTCAACTTTAACAAAATTAATGTGCATATGTAATCAGGAAGGAAATGGGTGGCGACCTCGCACACGTCGCCCTAGCGCTTCAAGGCGCGCCGGCTGGCTCTAAGCAGAGCCTCGCACTGGCAGTCGCCGCTAAAGGTACCATTAGCAAACTTATTAATGGCAAATTGCGTAGCTACGTTGTTTGGTTAATGGTTAGGTTATGTCAAGTCAATAATTTAAGTGGTAACTTGCTTAAAATTTTACACACAGTTTCTTATAAATAAAGAGTCATTATCCTAATCCCGGGCGCGCACTAGCGGCCAGGTCGCGGCGGCCATCGAGATAGATACCTTAGAAACCGCCATAGACCACGCGCACCTGGCCGCAACGCGACCAGCGGCCACACCATACTTTCGATGGCCGCTAGTGCGCGCCCGGGCTTAGAATCCTTATAATCTATACTTTTAATATTATAAAGCGGAAGAGTTTGTTTGTTTGAACGAGCTAATCTTAGGAACTACTGGTCCGATTTGAAAAATTATTTCAGTGTTAGATAGCCTATTTATCGAGGAAGGCTATAGGCAGAGTAGACAGATTGATAGAGTATGCCGACTTAGAACTGATGTTGAAATTTTTAAATTTGACGTATATCGTCGCTAGGGTTGTTAACTTGTTACCTACGAATTTAAAAATATGACATATTCAATGGACGTGTTCCTCTTTGGTCGTATTGTTGTTTGTGTTTTGGCACATGCGATTAAAATTGTCAGAATCCAATTTTTCTTTTAAATATTTAAAAATAAATTATATCAGCCAGTGCGAGGTACAATCCGTTCATAATCCTAGTGAACGAATTTGACAGATATTGAAACCTGTCCGGTTCTTTGCAGTCGAACTACTGGTAGTTATGTCTATTGTGCTATAGGCTATATTTTATCACGCTAAAACTAATAGGAGCGAAGAAATGGAGGAAAATGTGGAAAAAACGGGGGGAAATTATTTGAAAGGGCTTATTCGAACGCGCTAATCTCAGGAACTACTGGTCCGAATTAAAAAAATATTTTAGTGTTAGATAGCCCATTTATAAAGGAAGACTATAGGCTCTATTTTATCACGACAAGACTAATGAAGCGAAGAAATAGAGGAAAATGTGGATAAAACGAGGGAAATTATTTGAAAGGGCTTATCTCACGAACTACTGCAGCAATTTTTCTGTTATTTGGCACAGATAAGAAGTAGACCACGTAAAGGATCATAGGCTATTTTTTGTGGACTAATTTGTCTGTGAAATATCTAATTTACGCGGGCGAAGCCGCGCGGAACGTTGTATTTCGCGTGGTTATGACATCACGCGTAAACGGCTGAACCCATTTTGCTGAAATTAAGTATAAAGATATTTTGAGTCCCGAAAAGGAACATAGGGGCGATTCCACTAGAGACGACCCTTGACACGAATTTTTAAATTACAGCATTTGTTACATTTTTTTATTGAATTATAATTAAAAAGATGTATATTTACTAGCAAAAGAACTTTTATCAGTAAAAATTTAAATTTGAATGATTTATAACATTCTGAAGTGATATCATCTAATGGCGCGAGAAAAACTGCTTATGCCACACATGATTATTTATACTACAAATCGCTCGAAGTTGAATTTCACTACATAATATTAACTGTATAACATAAGTTTATATTTCTGAGCAAAAAAATCAACAATTTTGAATTAGTTTTCAAACATTGCTAAACAAAAGTTGCAATTGTTGCACCCGCGATAAAAAAAGTACAAAAGTTTAGTTTTCTCGCTAAAATAAATTGTTAATAATTTGAAACTTTGTAAAAGTAAGAAGAATTGAGAGGGAAATAGGAATTAATCATTGGAATAAACTATTTTATGGTTTTTAATGAAAAAACAGTACCTTAAAAGTGGTTGCACCCGCGATCGAAGCAGTATAATTGCAAAAGCAACAATTTATTTTTTGACTATTATAGTAATTTTCGTCATATTTAATATTATTAAGGTAAACAATAACGTTAAATTATATTTGTTATCAATATTTTTCATGTAATTACAAGATTTATAAAAAATTCAATAGAGTCACATCGTGTTTTATATTTTTAGATATATTTCATGTATTACATAACAGATGTTTCAAATGATGATTAATCTTGTTTTATTTTTAAACATTTTAGAAGACATGCTACAAATGACATAAAAAAATCATATAATTTAATATTTTTCTTGGAAAAAAAATATTTTTACTTATCATTTTCCCATATTATTCTAAATTATAGATATTAATTTTGAATTTAATGTTTCCTGTAGTTCGGTTTTATAGCAATACATCAAAAAACGTTCACCTAATTTACATTATTAAATTGTTTTAGTGATTTAGACGATTTATTTTCTCAGATCGATAAATGACTGACAATTAAAAAATAACAAAATTTTAAGTAGTATTATTACAACTTACTAATAATATTATGTATTGCATATCAAAAATGTAGAAATTAGTCGCAGACTTATGAGTAAATTCAATTTCTTTAGACTTGTTGCACCCGCGATATTCTGATGTTGCACCCGCGATCGTGGAAATTGTTAATAATTCCTAGTACTAATAATTAAATTAATTGTATCTAGTTAAATCATTTCTTTGTCTTATACACTTTTGTAATATGGGTTAATAAATTACTAAAAGTTTCACAATTAACAGTATTCTCAATTGAACTCGTCCGAGTTGTTAATGGAGGGCCGATTTGGTTGCACCCGCGATAGTACTTCAAACATATTTTGTGGCTTTTTTAGATTTAATTATAGTTTTCATTTACAAATCATGATTAAAGTAGTTAAAATGTATCCCTTCAGAAGATTATTTATTAATAAATGTGTTTTATTTTGTCAGTAGGACGCTTTAAGTGCGTTAAAATGTTGCACCCGCGATAATGGAATCGTCCATAGGATACATTTGTCCCGGAAAAATGTACGGCTACTGCACAATATACTTTTATAATTTGCGCGTAAACCATTCAATCTATTTTGATGGAATTTGGTATGGAGATACTTTGAGTCTCGGGAAAGGATAAGGAATATTAATTTTGTCCCGAAAAATGTACGGTTTCCGCACAATAAACTTTTATGATTATCGCCTAAACTATTCAATCTATTTTGATGAAATTTGGTATGGCAATACTTTCAGTCTCGGGAAAGGACAAGGGTTACTTTTTATCCCGGAAAATACAACGTTCCCGCACAATAAACTTTTATGCTTCTCGCCTAAACTATTTAATCTATTTTGATGAAATTTGGCATGGAGATTGGAGATAATAATTTGAATCTGGGACATGGAATGTTTTTGTCCCGGAAAAATGTGCGGTTCCCACACAATATATTTTTCTGATTCGCGCGTAAACGACTGAATCGATGTACGGGAACAACTATAGACTAAAGTCCACGCGGACGAAGTCGCGGGTAATAGCTAGTTTTAAATAATTTCCTCCGTTTTTTCCACATTTTCCTCTATTTCTTCGCTCGCTATTTCTTCCACGTCTTAGCGTGATAAAATATAGCCCATAGCCTATAGCCTTCCTCGATAAATGGGCTATCTAATACTGAAAGAATTTTTCGATTCGGACCAGTAGTTCCTAAGATTAGCGCGTTCAAATAAACCCTTTCAAATAATTTCTCCCGTTTTTCCCACACTTTGATCTATTTCTTCGCTCCTATTAGTCTTAGCGTGATAAAATATAGCCTATAGCCTTCCTCGATAAATGGGCTATCTAACACTGAAAAAATTTTCAAATCGGACCAGTAGTTCCTGAGATTTTTTTTTTATGAAATAAGGGGGCAAACGAGCAAACGGGTCACCTGATGGAAAGCAACTTCCGTCGCCCATAGACACTCGCAGCATCAGAAGAGCTGCAGGTGCGTTGCCGGCCTTTTAAGAGGGAATAGGGTAATAGGGGAGGGTAGGGATGGGAAGGGAAGGGAATTGGGGATGATAGGGAAGGGAATTGGGCCTCCGGTAAACTCACTCACTCGGCGAAACACAGCGCAAGCGCTGTTTCACGCCGGTTTTCTGTGAGAACGTGGTATTTCTCCGGTCGAGCCGGCCCATTCGTGCCGAAGCATGGCTCTCCCACGTATATAAGCGCATTCAAATAAGCCCTTTCAAATAATTTCCCCCCGGTATTTTCCACACTTTCCTCTATTTGTTCGCATTAGTATTAGCGTGATAAAATATAGCCTATAGCCTTCCTCGATAAATAGGCTAACACTGAAAGATTTTTTCAAATCGGACCAGTAGTTCCTGAGTTTAGCGCGTAGAAAAGTATAGAATATAGATTCCGCTTTATAATATTATAGTATAGATCAGCTATCCCCAACCCGCGGCCCGCGGGCCGCATGTGGCCCGCCGGGACTTTATTTGTGGCCCACGTGATGTTAAATTATTTTGAAATTCACGCCCACCGGCAAAATAATGTAAATTTGTCGTAAAAGTCGTGCAATTTTTCCATTTTCAAATCGTTAATTGTGAAGAATGTTCTTTTTTAACCCGAAAAATTTTTGTGGCGGCCCGCGACACCAAGACCGAAACATGTTTGTGGCCCGCAAGAAAAAAAGGTTGGGGACCACTGGTATATATATATATATATTTCCGTAGCCTGGTACCTGTAACACAAGTCGGCCAGACTGACGTGGTGTGAAGCGTACATAGATATTATTAATAATATTATACATTAATTCCTTATGATAAATAACAATGTTTTATTTTAGCGCTAGGCAATGGACCCGTCACCAAATGGGGAGCAGACAACACACCCCTGGGCAAAGCTATCGGAAACATCGGACCATTTGCTGCAGCCGGATTCAATGTGTCATACTCCGACAATGGTCTATTTGGAGTGGTTCTCTCGGTGCCCAAAGATGAAGCTGCTGCGGTAAGACATACTTGTTTGTTAAGATAAGACATACTTGTTTGTTAAGATTATTTTATTTATTGACTAACCATACTCAGTCTTGTTTTGTTAATCTAATATACCACTACAAGTAGTTTGTACTTTTTTAGATTGTTATATAACTAGGAAAATTATGAAGTACCTACAGATTGTGCCGCGTAAGTGTAACATAAATCGCGCGCTGATAAACAACTCGTTTGTTTAATCAGATGTTAAATTTTCATTAAAAAAAGAAAAATACCTCCATGACAATTAGATACCTACATCATTCTAAAATTGTGAGTGTAAATTCATACACTCTTTATAAACGTACAAATATAGCGTCGCCAGGTAATTCCGATCAATCAGCAAAAGCAGCCCGCATGTTGCATTTTTTTTACGATCTGTCGATATTTTTCTTGATTATTGTTATCTCGCTATTTATTTTCTACTGTAAATGGCGCGAGAACTGCGTTTCGTTATGCAATCTGTCGATTTTAGTATATCGTAATCTTGCTAGTCAGGTTACAATCTAACGGTATTTACAAGTATTAATGGTTTACGTTTTTGATCATCATCTTAGGCCGTCAAAGCTGCAGCTCAGTGCTTGAAGAACACGAATCTGAGCGGAGATGCCATCAAGGCGGGCAAGAACCAGCTGAAACTGCAAGTATTGAGTGAAGTGGACTGTAACGGTCAACTTACCGAGTCCATTGCCGCCCAGGCGCTGTATACCGGAAACGCCAAGTCGCCAGTCGAGATTGCTGCGGAAATTGATCAGCTCTCCAACAGTGATGTTTCACAGGTAACAAAAAACGGCAATTCCAACTGAATTGCCGTTTTTTTTTTAAAAACTTATTTTTTTTACCAAAATTATGATCAATTGTGCCGTGGGAAAAGATGAATGATACTTTTGAATTATTCCTTTTGTCCTAAATTTTGGGACTTTTAATTCTTTTTAACCTTATCTTATATAATTAACTGGTTGTTTTATCAAAATTTGTATAAGACTTTTAGTAATACATAAGGTAAATGACTAGTAGATTGGACAGTACCAGTCATTGGAAAAAGCACAAAAACACAATATTATTTATTAATGTTGCTTTAAAAATTTCCTGTTTTTAAAGTAAAAGAACGCCTGTTTTTTAAAGTTTAAACTGACTAAAACTGACTGTTTTAGTCAGTTTTTAAAGCAACATTAATAAATATGGTGTTTTTGTGCTTTTTCTAATGACTAGTACTGTCCAATCTACATTTACCGTATGTATTACTTACCAAAATTTTTAATTAAACGTTTTTTGTCTTCAGGCTTTGACAAGTGCTTCAAAATGCAAGATGTCTATGGGAGCAGCCGGCAACCTTGCATTTGTACCCTATGTAGATGAACTATAAATCTAAATCTTAGAAGGTACCTCTCACCTACCACTTCTGTTGTAGACCATTATTAATATAATTTATTGTTTTAAAGAAATGGTGGTGTTTTTAATTTGTTACCAGCAACTTCCTAAAGACTAGAGCAGTACTCATATTTTTTTTTATATGAGCCACAAACATAGAGCTTAATATGTTCAAGAGTTAAATAAACTAATCCTTGCAATACATTTAAAGCAGCTAATACCAGCCTGTCCCACTCGCGCGTGTAGGTGTCGAACTGTAAGTACCCCTCTAGGGGGCAGATCACTAGGGACTCACAAGCGAGCGGTGACGCAAGCGCAAGATTATTTCGTCGCATATATCTACGTAGGTACTGATAGACTGATAACCGCTGTGACAGAATCGTTATTCATCTGATAAATATGAACAATTGAAAAAGGTCAAAGAAATATTTAAATAAGGTAATTAAATTACCTTATTAAAATTTTTCTTTGACCTTTTTTCAATCTTAAATTTTGAGACTATTATTTTTTAACAAAAAATTAAAACCGACTTCCAAGGTAAAAACAAAAGTAATATTCTTAAAAATAATTTAAAAAGAATCAAAATATAATTCTTATTCGTTATTATAGTGCCGTCTTCAGACTTCGCCTAAACCTCAACTATTTCTGTACTCAATCTTCGTACTTTTGAAGTCGCTACCAGCCCGGAAAAGTTCTGAGATCCTCGACATAGAACTTACGCTAAGGTAAGCTGGTACCGACTTCAAAAGCATGAAGATTGAGTACAGAAATAGTTGAGGTTTAGGCGATGTCTGAAGACGGCACTATAATAACGAATAAGAATTATTTGATTCTTTTTAGATTATTTATAAGAATATTACTTTTGTTTTTACCTTGGAAGTCGGTTTTAATTTTTTGTTAAAAAATAATAGAGTCTTAAAATTTAAGATTTTTAGTTACCTATGAGACCACAAGGCTATATTACTTATAGCTTGTTGTCTAGAGTTGTACATATTATTACTAGCGGTCGCCCGCGGCTCCGCCCGCGTGGTAGTCGGTTACGGCAGGAAAGAGTCGGTCAGCAAACTGATTCTCAGGTCAATTCACAGACTGCAACACTGACATCGACGACGCGAACGCAGTCATTATCCGAAGGGATGCATATAGTGCACACTGCACATATTGTCTTCCTCCCGCACGCGCACCCTCGCTGGGTGACGCCCACTATCGTTATATTTTCATTTCGCCATAATTTAAAAACTAAACGTCCAATTTTAATCATTCAAAGACCACATGTTATCTTCATAAACCGTACTTAGTGATGAAATAATTTATTTTCATAAGGATTAATTTCATAAGTAAAATAAACGCGTTTAAATGTTGTCCAAAAAAAATTCAAGATTTTTTAATAACAAAATTGTGCCTTACTCGACATAGATAAGTATAGTGTGTCGCGGACTTTTTTGTAGATATTTATAAGATCTACAATTACTTGGAACATTTTTTGGTTCTATCTTTCATTGCTTCGGCAGCGTACGCAAAATAAGTAACTTTTCTGGTTGATTTTACACCTGGCGTCCGTAAAACCCAAATATCTTACAAAACCCTATTTTCTCCAAAATAAAATTTAGCCTATGTTCAGCAGAAATAATATAGAATTCATTGGTTTTTGCTTGGAGTAGTATAAATAAAGCCAAAATCCTCGAACTTGTATCTATAAGGATTCAAAAGTTCTGTTGGGTACCTTCGGAACCAGGGTACATCCTGGTGCAAAATCTTACTTTTTGGTAGTATATGCCTGAAACACTTCAGAAAAAATCGAAATCACTATATGTTTCCATACAAATTTCAAGGAGTCCCCTCGATTCCTCATGGATCCCATCATCAGATCACCATTTTTGTGAACATGGTACCAACCTCGGATTCAACCCTGTACAACAACAAAATAATCATGAAGATCGGTCCACGAACGACGAAGTTATGTTGAACATACAAAACCAAATACCCAGATTCTGGGCCAGGGGGGGCAAACTACCCAGGTTCTGGACCAGGGGGGGGCAAATCAGATTTTTTAAAAGCTTGGTGTTTATAAAGAATACAAAATTAATAATTTTTAGTTGTAAAAATATTGTATTGCAAAGAAATGGCAAAAATTTGTTTTCTTAATTTTTGATTTTTATTGATAAAAGTACTAGATAATATACTTAGTAGGGACGTCAACATGATCCAGGGGGGGGGGGCAGCTGCTCCCCCCCCCTCGGTACGCCCATGCATTCAATGCTACCACAATTTTCTAGTACATAGTTCCCAGCGATGCTGGTCTATAAAAAACACAAACTATGCTAGCTGTGCTCTCGGCACTGTGGTTTCCGTTTATACAATAAGTATATTAATCTATGCACTGCAGGATGAAATTACGTAGCACGCTAAGCGTGTTCAATGGCACTGTAAAGAGATAATTTTTTTCAAACAAAATGTAGCCTAGGTAAGCAAGTTAAAACAATATTTTAGGCTGTTTTAAGATACAAACCTTGCAACAATGAAGGTAAAATTAGTAAACTTTTATTTTAAGTGAATTTTATTTACTATACTTAATATAATATATCTATTCTTATAATTAAAAGTTAGCGGTTACTGTACTTCTGCTTCTGTTAACAACATATTAGGTATGCCCTTAGATATTGGAAATTGCCTTCCGGACTCCGGACATGTGAGGTGACCTTCTTCAACTTCCACTTCTAAGAGGACTTTGTGGACCTTCTTGAGGAATTCACTGTCTTCTTCAAATTTAGGCTCTATCGTTTGTGGTAAGCCCTCGCTGTGTCCGATGCTGTCTGCAGCTCTCCACAACACTTCCCAGTCAAGTTTAGGAATTACTCGTGAAATGAAATCAGGATTGAATTCTACTTCATTCACTTTAATGTCGGTGGCGTTTATGGCGAGAGGATAGCCGGTTACTACGCCTTTGAGACATTTGGATGTAAGCATATTATGTGTAAGCAACTTCATGGTTACAACACAAATACCGGGATGAATAACAATAATTACTTTTGTATGTAAATTATTTCATAAAATACGACTGTAAACCTTTCGGTATCTCAGTTAGAACACGTTGGTAACAAGTAGAAAGTAATAATAAAATAAACTCGAAATGTTTTTCTCGTAATTCTCAAAACATAACCTCACAACACACCTGACAAAGAGAATGTCATATTATACTACGTAAGGCGGGCGCCAGACATGTGATCAAATACGCAAATTCGCCAAGTGTGGCACTGACATTTGCCTATTTGTGCAAATTAATTGCTGGCATTTTCCTATTTGTGCAAAGTTTGTTCAAACTTTGAGGCCATGTCTGGCGCGCGGCTTAACAAGAGGTCGGACTTAGACTGGGTTGCACCAACTAACTTAAACTTTAACCTTTACTAGGTATAACCGGAAAAATTGACAGATGTCGTATGAGAATAAGGGGTGTTTGGACGCCATATTTAACTCGGAGGCGTGCTCCAAACACCCCATATTCTCATACGACATCTGTCAATTTTTCCGGTTATAGTTATGGTTAAAGTCAAAGTTAGTTGGTGCAACCCAGTCTTAGAAGAAAAAAAATTAACATTTATTATTTTTTAAAATTGAAACTAAAGTTAAAATTTTTAAGTGCAAAACCTTCCACTCTAAACATACCAAAAATTAAAAAAAACAGAAATGAGCTCAAATAAATGTTTTATTTCAATAAAAATAACTGTATATAGCTAAATAAACACAAAACAATAAAACAGATTTAATCCACAAGGTTTAGGCAACAAATCCGTCCGCTGCGTACCCTCCGATTCCGATCCAGTGGACGCGCATCTTTATACATACACACATAAGTATTATTACTTTGTTTTGTTACACTCTGTACATACGACAGCTGAAATCTATCGTGTGGGCTCAGGCCAGCTGTATACCAAAGAGCCATATTCTAATATGCTGCGAATCAAAGCATTATAAACTAATTTTAGATAAAATGGATGGGCACCCCACCATACGCCTGCTAGATATCTGATGATATTTACATTTTTTTCGCATCTATTTACAACATAATCACAATAAGGTTTTCATCCAGGATGACACCTAAAAATTTATGTTTTACAGATTTCACATAAAAACCATCATAAATTTTTAGGTGTCATCCTGGATGAAAACCTCATTGTGATTATGTTGTAAATAGATGCGAAAAAAATGTAAATATCATCAGATGTCTAGCAGGCGTATGGTGGGGTGCCCATCCATTTTATCTAAAATTAGTTTATAATGCTTTGATTCGCAGCATATTAGAATATGGCTCTTTCCTTTTGGAGCCTGGACGTGTATCAGGATTTAAATCTTTAGACAAAATTCAAAGTAAATGCCTGAGAATTATATGTGGAGCAATGAAATTCGTCATTTGTTTGTACATGAAATTAAAAACCAGCACAGTGCGTCACGCGCAATATAGGGCTCTGTAGTACCGCTAGTTTTTGCTAATTTTTGTATCGTCAATGAATGTACATTTGTAACGTGATTTTCACTACCAACAATCCTATCTCAGTTACGTTCAAAAGAATTTGAACGAAAAGTTTCTTTATACTTCTTCGAATCGACAGTATCACTATATTATAAGTTTATGCTTCGAATACATCTTTTTAGTTGATCGACTATTACTCAAATATGACTTATTTATGAAGTTTTCTTAGCCGTGATAGTTTTCCTTTAAAGTCAGCATAATATACTCCCGCGAATTTTTCCACATTTCCAGAAGCAACCTGAGCTTAACATAAAACAGCTAAACCTGAGCCTGAAACCTGAGCTAAAACAATTTGAGCTAGTGGAATGGGGGACACTGGACTCTAACGATTTTTTCCACTTTAAAACTTCATATTTCACAAGTAGATCCCTAAATCGGAAAATGATCTTTGAATACTCTAAATACTTATGCCCGTTTTTACCAACAACACCTAAAATGTAGGTGCCCCTTAAGCCAATATAAGGGGCACCTAACGTCAGTTTTGTTGCAATAATTTAAGGGATGACACTACTTTTTTTACGTCCGTGGATGACACATGAATTGACAATCCCGTAACTCTTAGGTGACGTATATCACTACATAGAATAACATAAAGTCGCTTTTTATGTCCACATGTCCCTTTGTTTTCTTTAATTGCGGTTTTCTTTAATAGATAGAGTGATTAAAGAGGAAGGCTTGTGATAAATATGAAGATATTTATGGGAGTTCGCTATTTTACAAGTAAAATATCAGACGACCATTCGATAACAGATTCATTGTCAAGGCAACCGTCATCTAACGTCGTCGTCGTTGCCACATACGTCACCTAATGCCCGTTTTCACCAACAACACCTAAAATTTAGGTGTCCCTTAAGCCAATATAAGGGGCACCTAACGTAAGTTTTGTTTCAATAATTTAGGGGATGAATTGACAACCCCGTAATTCTTAGGTGACGTATATCACTACATAGAATAACACGAAGTTGCTTTTTCTGTCCACATGTCCCTTTGTTCCCTTTAATTGCGGTTTTATTTAATAGATAGAGTGATTAAAGAGGAAGGTTTGTGATAAATATGAAGATATTAATTGGAGTTCGCTATTTTACAAGTAAAATATCAGACGGCCATTCCGTAACAGATTCATTGTCAAGGCAACTGTCATCTAACGTCGTCGTCGTTGCCACATACGTCACCTAAGTGTTACGGAGTCGTCAATCCATCCCCTAAATTATAAGGGTCACCCATATAATAAGTCTATGGGGTCACCTAATGGTTTGACGGATGAATCGCTTATTAGGTTGTTTTAATCAAAATATACGTCACCTAAGTTTTACGGGGTTGTCAATTCATCCCCTAAATTATAATACTTAAACGTCGGTGAAAACAAAACTTGCGTTAGGTGACCCTTATATTCGCTTAAGGGACACCTAAATTTTAGGTGTCGTTGGTGAAAACGGGCATTAATATTTTTTAAAAACGTACCCAACGACACCCCACACGATAGGATGGACGCGGAAAAAAAATCACCGCCGCTTGATGTATATGGGGAGGTACCATAAAAAAAAAAAGATTTTATATAGGTACCATTTTGTCGCCATCATTAAGATAATATGCATACATCGCACCTTAAAAGTAAAACCGTTACTAAACGAAAATTTTCATTAATTGAGGTATCAATGCCATCTATCTGAAATAAATGTAAACTACAAGATAAACTTTGTGTTTCTGCAAAATTTTGTGTTTTGCGCCATCTAGCGGTAAATCAAAGCGTTACTAAGCCGAGTTATGTTCGGGTCGATAAATACAATATTGTGTCTATACCAATAAGAACATGATCGTGATAAAGTGATGACGGAAGTTTTAAACAACAACGTGATTATTTGGATAAACACGGCTTTAAGTCACAAAATATTTTCTTTTTTGAATAGGTAAAGTGTTTCAATTTGTTTAGACACATTTTTCGTATATGCAATTTATAGTTCAATTTCATTGGATGGTATGTTACAGTTTGTATAGTCACAGTTTGCCTTTATTTTTTTAGAGATTAATCCAATAAGGTTTATCTCTAGAGTGTAACATTTTTTATTGTAATCAAAAAATATTATTAACATGCCAATAGGTTTAACTCATTATTGAGTTGAAGTGAACATTACTTTTGTTAGCTCAAAGTAGGTACCTACCTCTCGTGGATAGAGAAATGAGGCTGTGATTGTTACTATGTTTATTTTCTTTTATTGCTATTTCCAGTTGATCTCCTTTCAGTCAAAGTGTTTTAAAATGTAAAAGGATAAGATAGTTAAAAGTTAAGACGGTAAGATACTGTCTTAACTTTTAATTATGTTAAATTATGAAGTTTTAATAGTTTTTTTGTTTTGTAACATTAGTTGCGCTTACCGCAATGAACAAAAAAATTAGTGGTAAAGTGTTACTATAAAAATATAAATCAAAATAAATAAATCTGTAAATATTTTAATTATCTTTTTTAAATGGCATGTCATAATATAAACAGAGATCTATCTTATAAACTCATTAAATATCTTAAAAAAACCCTGAACTCAGATTTTATTTAGAAAAAACAGTGACTATTTTCTAATATTTGCTCCCCTGTAAAAATTGATAATTTCATTTAGTCACGGTATTACTTTAAAGGTGCGACATGCCGAATTACAGCTTTGTACTCGTAGGCCCTATAGTCTCTGAGAAAAACTGCGGACAGACAGACAGACAAACAGAAGGACGAAAAAACGAAACTATAAGGATTCCTTGTTGACTAAGGAACCCTGATATCCTTTTTGTTTTTGGAAAAAAGTATTTTTTTGTTCAAAAATAAACATCTTTTTTTTGGAGAAATTTTATTTTTTTAATAAACCCCATTGATTTTGAAACTGACACTGGTATTTAAGACATTTTTGGGTCCCAGTGAACAAATCGAGACGCATCCCATGATTGTTGAAGGGTGATCGGGGACGGGGTCCATACAAAATTCCCCATAGGCCTTTATTATATATTACACCGAACATCGATATCAAATTTAATTTATTTATACTTTTTCTATTTTGATCAATTTTGAAAAGTAGTGGCAAATTTTATGAGAAATTCTCTTATTGTATTGATTGTATTGATGCGAACTCGATGCGAATGACATGCAAATTGCAAACTACGTGCTGTGCATTGGTTAAAAAGTTCTTTAATTTTTCATCCTGAAATATGTCCTTAATGCATTAGGTATAATAAATAGTGATAATATATATTATTATTAAATATGCACGTATAAATATAGACCAGGGTAGAAGCCTTTAAAAATAATGAAAAGTGAAAAAAAATTATAATAGAATGAAACCCATTAGAAAAGGAGGGAAATATGATAAAAATGAAAGGAAAAATAATTTACGGGCGATCTGAGGTTGGGAAGGGGATGGGGGTGAGTTTTTAAGGGTAAAAAACGGATTTTCTCGATTTCCGGCAAAACTAAAAGTCCTATCGAAAAAAGTCAAATGGAAAAGTTGTAGATAATAAAAAGATCTAAAACTTTTGTATTTACACTTTTTTCACATAACCTCAAAATTTATGTGAAAAATTAAAAAAACCAAGTTTTTGGTTTTTTATTTCTATCTTTTACAAAAATTTTTATTTTTTAGCGAAATTTTGTGAAAACTTACCTTTTTATGTCCCAAATACGCTGTAATTTATTTAATTAAAAATATTTATTTTTTCACCTTATTTTGAATTAATATCGAAAAAACACCCTAATTTTCAATCGAAAATTCACCCGTCAAAATATAAGCTTTTTTCAAAAAGTTGGTGTGGTTTCTGTTCGTTGAAATCTCTACTTTCCGATGGTGAAAAAAAATATATATATTACTATGGTAAATCTTCTCAGAAAACGCAAAAATTAAAAAAAACTTGAATTTGAAATTTTTTTTTTAATTATTATAAATAATTTTGAGCTATTTATTAAAATTTAGACTTTAATTACTCGAAAAACGTTAGATTACATGTGACGTTGATAACAAAAAAATTTCAAATAAAAATATACTACTATAATTAACAAACAAATAAGTTAATTAAATTAATATTTAATAAGACATCTACAATATTTGGAGAAAGTTGTCTAATTTTCTTTAAATTATATGCGTAGATGCTTATTTATAACTATTTTGAGATAAATTATATATATACCTGAGTGACCTACGAAAAATTGTAGCCCATCAAAAGGTATTTCGTGGAGAAGTGGGGAAGGGGCTAGGCGGGTCTGGGTCTTACTACATACATATCTACTATTATATACTATATATTTCGTAGCAGCTGTTACATTAAATGATATTTTAGTACAAGATAAAAAAATAATTATCTCCTTAATTTTGCACAAACAAATTTAGTTAATCCCATGAAAAAAAATATATTTCAAAATCTATAAAAAATATATTTAAAATCTATAAAAAATATATAAAATATATATCGTAAATATATTTCTAATAAAACAAACTTTTGGCCGATTTTCATATATATTTTATACTTCTTTATAGATTTACTAGCTGTTGCCCGCGACTTCGTCCGCGTGGACTTCAGTTTATAGCGCGCGATGTCAACAAAATTGGTGTCAAAAGCTTTTATAAAAAAACCCTGGTACCCCTTAAATCAATACAGCTGTGCAGTGTGCACACAATAAGTATTTAATTTTTTATATTAAACTTTATACTTTATGCCAAATTTTAAAGCTTATTTAGCCCTCCAATTACACAACTTTACCCATAAACTATTTATCATTGATAGATTTAAGGTTACGTCACTGCAGATAAAGTACTGAGTTATTTAATACCGTAGAATAGATATAACAATCGAAAAAAATCGAAACTTAAAAAGATGATACCACGTCTTATAGAAAGACTTTTGAGCAAGCGTCAGCCCGATGTAGAAGACGCACGGCGCCATCTATTATGAATTGTTGGAACTAACTTAATTTGAACAAATTTACGCATTTTCACCCCCTTACAACCCTTTTTTCCCGTAAAAAAGTAGCCTATGTCCTTTCTCAGGCTTTAGACTATCTGTATACAAAATTTCATTACAATCGGTTCGGAAGTTTTGGCGTTTGGCGTGAAAGCGAGACTGACAGACAGACAGACAGACAGAGATACTTTTGGCGTTTGGCGTGAAAGCGAGACTGACAGACAGACAGACAGACAGAGATACTTTCGCATTTATAATATTAGTATAGATTATGTGCACACTGCATAGCTGTTTTTGGGTATTTTGATTAATTAAGGGCCGCGCTACACCGGAAGCACTTACCAGGGTATTAAAAAGTTTTTAAATTTGACACAAATTTTGTTGACACCGCGCGCTATAAACTAAAGTCCACGCGGACGAAGTCGCGGGCAACAGCTAGTATTATACATAAAATATGTTTAAGATTTTTGAAATTTTATTTTAATACACATCCAAGACCCAGGAACATTGAAAACTTTTTGTTCCGCCTGCGGGACTCGAACCCAGGACCCCCGGGATGAGCGCTGGCCACGCGCAATGCGAATTCATTTTCATCGATATTTTCATGGAAATAAGATATTTTCCCACATCAAAATGTAGCCTATGTCCTTTCTCAGACTCTAGAATAACTGTATACAAAATTTCATTGCAATCGGTTCAGTAGTTTTGGCGTGAAAGCAAGACAGACAGACAGACAGACAGACAGACAGACAGACAGAGATACTTTCGCATTTATAATATTAGTATGGATAGTATGGATTAGAAATGCAGTAGGAGTTCTACATAAGATAAGATAGATTGATTATTATTATACCAAGTGATAATATTATTAAACATAATATTCTAACGTATTAAAAACTATAAACAAAAACATACTAACTAATAAGTATGATTAGTTCTATGTTACAATAAAGTAAAAAATAAAACGCCATCTGTTGAATCGTATTAGAACTAAAATGTTCATTCCATCGATATATTTCTGGATTTTTTATAATATTATACATAAAATATGTTTAAGATTTTTGAAATTTTATTTTAATACACATCCAAGACCCAGGAACATTGAAAACTTTTTGTTCCGCCTGCGGGACTCGAACCCAGGACCCCCGGGATGAGCGCTGGCCACGCGCAATGCGAATTCATTTTCATCGAAATTTTCATGGAAATAAGATATTTTCCCACATCAAAATGTAGCCTATGTCCTTTCTCAGACTCTAGAATAACTGTATACAAAATTTCATTGCAATCGGTTCAGTAGTTTTGGCGTGAAAGCAAGACAGACAGACAGACAGACAGAGATACTTTCGCATTTATAATATTAGTATGGATAAGCAAGAAGGAATATTTTGGTAGATTTTTCACACAATTATTAACACTTAATACGGTTCCCTTTTTTCTCCCATTAAATATAGCCTATATTCAGCAGAAATAGTGTGGATTAAAAAATATGCATTAATACTTCCATCGTGCATCGGCATCGTGGGTATCGCAGACACAATAGATCTTCAATTGTTATGCTGGCAGCCGGCTGCCGCTATTGGAGATTTATAGTTAAAGAAATTAATTAATTATAATAGCAATCAAAAATAATAGTCATTCAAAACTTATTTTAAAAAGTTCTAAAAATATTACTTTCGTAGTCATAACTTTTAAAGCTTTTTTGAAATTAGGATTATAATAATGAAGCACGATAGTCTATATCAAATCAATAAAGCAGCACCCGGCTGTCGCATAACTATTGAAAATCTATTGTGTCTGCGATTCCCACGATCGAGGTAATATTTACGTGGACTCTCCGGGCGAGTCTGTGGCACTGATAATTAAATCTCTCCCCTACCGCACGCACACCCGCGCATCGCGCCTTGACGCCCAATTCGCAACGTGCAGCAGAAATCGTAATATTTTAATTTCGCCATAACATTAAAACCAAACGTCCAATTTTAATCATTCAAAGACCGAATATTATCTACATTAACTGTACTTAGTGATGAAATAATTTATTTTGATAAGGGTCAATAGCATGATTTAAATAAACGCATTTAAATATAGTCCAAAAAAAATTCTAGATTTTTTAATAAAAAAATGGTTATTGTGCCTCACTCAACATAGATAGGTATAGTGTGTCGCGGACTTTTTTGTAGATATTTAAAAGATCTATAATTACTTAGAACATTTTATGCCTCTATCTTTTATAGTTTAGGCAGCGTACGCAAAATAAGTAACTTTTCTGGTTGATTTTTTAAACCTTGCGTCCGAAAATCCCAAATATCTTACGGAACCTTATATTTTTCCAAAATAAAAATTAGCCTATGTTCAGCAGAAATAATGCAGGATTCCAATGGTAAAAGAATTTTTCAAATCGGTCCAGTAGTTTCGGAGCCTATTCGACTCAAACAAACAAACAAACAAACAAACAAACAAACAAAAAATCAAATCTTTCCTCTTTATAATAGTAGTGTAGATAATATATTATTTATACATTTTGACATTGATTTCTTTAATTTTTTTTTTCATGGGAGTTTATTCACGATTAAATAGTGAAGACATTATTAATTCGATTTTGTCTTTTCAGATTATCAGTATGGATGAATCTGTTTGTATCATTTGCAATAAGGCAGATGATAAGCAAGTGTATGCAATAAAAAAAACAGCTTTGAATCGTTTAGTGGTATCCAGCAAAAAAAGAAGCGACAATAAATACAAAAAATTTGAGACTTTGACATCAGCTTTTATTCATCGAAGTTGTCAAAGTCAATATAATGACGAGACCGCAATAGCTACATTTTGTAGTTCAAGACAAAAAAAAGCAAAGGAAGGAAAAGAAGTAATTAAAGATGCTCTTGGATTTAATTTTGAATCTCATTGCTTTATCTGCGGTGGATTTTTCGGTAATAAATCAAAAGAAAAAATTTCATGTGTTCAAAGCAGCGATACAAGAAATAATGTATTACAGTATATTAAAAAACAGAACACATTAAATGATTTTGATAAATGTAATTAGAATTAAATAAATCAACTTTTTAATTGAAACAAATTGCAGCAATCACATTTTTTAGATGAAATTATTTATAATAATTTAAAAAAATTTTTCGAATTCAAGTTTTTTTTTAATTTTTGCATTTTCTGAGAAGATTTACCATACTAACATATTTTTTTTTTTACCATCGGAAAGTAGAGATTCCAACGAACAGAAACCACACCAACTTTTTGAAAAAAGCTGATATTTTGACGGGTGAATTTTCGATTGAAAATTAGGGTGTTTTTTCGATATTAATTCAAAATAAGGTGAAAAAATAAATATTTTTAATTAAATAAATTACAGCGTATTTGGGACATAAAAAGGTAAGTTTTCACAAAATTTCGTTAAAAAATTAAAATTTTTGTAAAAGATAGAAATAAAAAACCAAAAACTTGGTTTTTTGAATTTTTCACATAAATTTTGAGGTTATGTGAAAAAAGTGTAAATACAAAAGTTTTAGATCTTTTTATTATCTACAACTTTCCCATTTGACTTTTTTCGATAGGACTTTTAGTTTTGCCGGAAATCGAGAAAAACCGTTTTTTACCCTTAAAAACTCACCCCCATCCCCTTCCCAACCTCAGATCGCCCGTAAATTATTTTTCCTTTCATTTTTATCATATTTCCCTCCTTTTCTAATGGGTTTCATCCTATTATGATTTTTTTTGGTTTTAAAAATTATCGACCCTGGACTAATAGTATCTCAATGGTGTACATAATAAATCCTGGTTTATACCGTATTCTGTATTGCCAAAAATAAAAAAAATTGATGACTTTGACAGTTAAACATTTGATATTTGAGTGATTTGACAAACCCATTATACCCAATACAAATCGTTAGGCGCCAACGCTGTCAATTAATAATTTTATTTTAATATAATTTTTAACGTATTTTATTGTTTTTCAATGTTGTAGTATGAAATTCTTTTCTTAAATCTTATATTACATGTGCTGTTTAAAGAAGAGACAATGTTGTAAAAGTTTAAGTCTAAAATGCTTGAAATATGTAAGTATCACAGTTATCTGCTTATACCAATGCTTTTAGTTACGTTCAAATTACTTTTAGCCTCAAAATGAACTAATATAGTTTTATCATTTAGTATTTAGTTTGTTTACTGGAAGAAAATAACGTATTTCAGACAAGAAATGTCCTCTTTTTTAGAGGTAACTCAACTACAACATTCTTCGAAGATTCCTGTACATAAGCCTGAAAATACAGTCCATGCTCATAATATATTGAAATCAAAAGAAAATGTATTCAAATCAAAATGTAACAAGGCTTTGAAAAACAAGTTGAAAAAGTATAAACTAAGGAAAGATGGTAAAGAGGATGAGGACATTATAGATGTGTCAAAAACCTTGATATCATCACTAAAAATTAAATCTCCCAACGGGCAGGAGGCAAAATTACCTATTGAAAAAGCACAAACTGAAGAGAGGCTACCAAAGAATTATCTATTTAAAATGGTGAGAAAAAAGAATGATAGTTCAAAGCCAGCAATGGAGGGTACTCCAAGTATTTTGGAGAACAAGCACACTCCATTGCCTGAGTCAAAAAACAATGAAAGCAAGCACACTAATGCATTTCAGTTACTTATGGATTCAAGAAATAAAAGTATAGGTGGAAATTCTCCAGGCAAAGATAAGCATATTGAAATTGCTGATGAGTCTGAACTGATTAGAAAGAAGGAACTAAAAGCTAAAAGGAATTTAGTTTTGCAACAAATGGCACAAAAAAAGGGTCTGGCAAAAAATCTGGAAAATGAGGAATTTATAGATGAATGTATAAAAAGACAACTTGTGAAACGCGCTGATAGGCTAAAGGAAATGATTACTTTAAATATCCCAAAAAATGACAAACCAAGAAATGGTCTTATGAAAGAAAAATCTAATTTAAACAATGGGGTAAATATAAAAGTTAAAGAAAATACTGTAAAAAGTAACAAATTGCAGTTGTTTAATTTTTTAAGTGATGATGAAAATTCTGTTGCTGAAAATCATAATTCTAATAGTAAAATGTCTAATGAAGATGAAGAATTTTTGAAGAAACTTGGCCCATCTATTAAGAAAAAAGAAAATATGTTATCATATTTCCAAAAAGTAGAGAAGAAGGATATTTCAGGTTCTGGCTCTGAAATGGAAATAAATGATAATAATAATAGTGAAAATTCTGTAATAAAAGTCAAATTTGTACCTAAACATAAAAAAAAGAAACCAGAAGTAAACTCAAGAAGTGACCCAACGGTTAATACTGTTGATTTTGACTCTAAATTAGCTGATACTCCGCAAAATGAACCTAATGATGAGCTAAACAATTCTAGTATAAATTGTACACCTACAAGGAAAAGAAAACGCGATAAAAGTTCTCGTAGTAAAATTTCGAAGACGGAAGACATACAGGCTCAAGATGAAAATATTAACAGTAGACCAAAAAGAAATACTAAGAAACCTATTAAATATACTGATGATGCTATGCTATCTAGTTCAGATGATGAACTTATATTTACACCTGTTAAGAAAAAAATTATAAATAAAAGGCTTGATTGTAAAGATCAATTACAAAATCATGTTATAGTACCAGAAAATAAGTTAAAATCAAAATCAACTCTTGAAAACTCAGACAGTAAATCAAAGAAAATTGGCACAAAAACCAACATTAAAATAGAAAGTAAGAAGCCTCCTAAACTTGCACCAATATTTTCCACTAAGTCAAAATTGACTCCATCAGAGCAGGCAGCTAAGGAAAGTTTTTTGAAAAGTGGAGTACCTGACAAATTAAAGATAAAACATAAAGAAAGCACAAATGTTTTAACCTGGAGCAACTATTATGCCACAGTCCATGTTCAACAAAACGAGGCATGTAAAGAATATAACACATATTTAAAAATTTTTGATTGGATTGATACCTCTGACAATATAAAAAATATTGGATATAATGAAGATTGCAAATTTTACTTACAGTTGATAGATGGTAAGACTGAGGAGACTAAGGATGAAAAAATTTTGTTAAAATACAAACCAGAAAACCTACTAAGCTATATAAAAAAATCATATTCAAAGTTTCCAGTGTATAGAACATTTCACTCTCTGAAAACGAAAAGTAGGGCTGAAACTAAGGACATAAATGTTTCATCGTTGGACAATAGCATTGAAATTGTTAAAGATATTGTTGATTTTAATTATGATTATACTGATAAGCTATCATGGAATGAAAAATACAAACCAATATCGTCAAAACAAATAATTGGAAATTTTGATAGTGTGAAAGAGTTGAAGAGGTGGTTGGAGTCTTGGAGTGAAAACCAAAATACAAAAGGAAAAAATGATGACTCAGATTTGTCAGATTTTTGTTTTTCTGACTCGGACACCAACAGTAGAGACCCGTTTAAACACACAAACAATGTGCTCATCATATCAGGTAGATCAGGAACTGGGAAAACTTCATGTGTTTATGCTGTTGCAGCAGAATTGGCTATTAAAGTAATAGAAGTGAATGCTAGCAGTAAACGGACAGGGAAAATTATGTTACAAGATCTCCAAGAGGCTACTCAATCTCACAAAGTGAATAGGGGTAATAACAAAAAAGAAAGTTCTCAGAATTCACAAAGTTCTCAGGAAAATTTCATGGCATCTAAAATTTTTAAAAAGCGTGGAAGACCTAAAAAGACATACGAGAGAAAACCGAAGCAAGTGGAACCCAAAGAAGTAGAAATTATAAGTAGCTCAAGTCAACAATCACAAACCAGTAGTCAAGAGAGTTCTAGAACAGAATCATCTCTAATATTAATTGATGACGCTGACATTGTTTTTGACCAGGATGATGGTTTCTGCTCGGCGATTTCTCAGTTGATAAATTACTCAAAGAGGCCTGTTATATTAATTACGTCATCACTGTCAGTTCCACATTTGCAGAAGTATATTTCCTTCGGAAAGGTTATAAAAATGAATCCACTTTTGCCGAAAATGTTGGGTACATGGTTGGACATAATGTGCCTAGCAGATACAAATACTTGCTATCCTGGTTTTGGATGTAGAATATTAGATTACTTCAGAGGTGATATAAGAAAGACTATAAATTTTCTACAGTTTCACATGACATCGAACAAGCACCTCAACGAAATTGAAGAAGGAGCCCAGGATACAGATTTCAAAGCTAACATTGACAATTCAAGTATGTCTTGGGTAGATCAAGAATCTGAGGATGTCACTAAAGAGGTTGATGACAATGAAATTAAGAAGATAGCCGATAAGCAAATGCTTTTATTAAATTCACACAATTTTGACCTGTTTAATGTCTGGTGGAGTTTATCTAATCAATTCACATCCGAAAATCAAAAGGAAAACAAAGACATAAACAGTGGTATGAGTCTTGACGATGCTAGCTATATTTTAGACAGTATATCATTTGTTGATTCAATAGATATAAATACATATAGTAAGGCCAACCTCACTTCTAAGCCTTGGGAGTCATTTCAATGTCCTAGTGTTATGGAGAGAGAGAATATGGACTCTTATGGTGGCATGTATGAAGTAAACAGAAACATATCTAGAGAAATTATTGAAAGATTCACATCCTTAGTAGAAAATTGGAACAGAACCCTAATAAGTTCGCCAAGTATGTCTACACAAAGGTTAGTATTTTATTTTAATAAAAATCATTTTGTCTGTATTTTCCTGCAGTGGCGATAGATGTCGCTATACTGAAATTAAATCATGGTTATAGTGTATAGTTATCAACATATCAAAATTAAATCAAAGGTCAATTGAAGAATAAATTAAAAATATTTTTTTATGAGTCTATATTAACTGCTGCTGCTTGGGCAAGTCTCATTCTAACATACCGCAGAACAGCCCGGCTTGTGGGCATCCTGTCCATTTCGCCATCTTTTTTTAGGGTTCCGTACAGGGTAAAAATGGGACTCTATTACTAAGACTTCATTGTCTGTCTGTCCATCTGTCTGTCTCCAGGCTGTAACTCAAGATCCGCTTTAGCTAGACTTCTAAAATTTTCACAAATTGTGTATATCTGTTGCCGCTATAACAACAAATACTGAAAACAAAATAAAATTATTATTTAAGGGGGCTCCCATACAACAGACGTGATTTCTTCGGCCTTTTTCGCTCTATATCAATAATGGCATGAGGTAGGCACTTGAAATTTTCACACCTTCTTTTGTTATAATATGTGTACTTTAATATTTAATAATGATATTTAAATAAAATAAAAAATTAAGGGGGGCTCCCACACAAAAAACACAATTTTTGGCCTATTTTTGCTCTATAACGGTACGGAACCGTTCGTGCGCGAGTCCGACTCGCACTTGACCGATTATTTAGATATCTAAATAATCGGTCAAGTGCGAGTCGGACTTGGATACTATACGGATACTCAGTTACGGATTTAAACATTTTAATATGTTAGTAATTTAACTAGAGAACTGTATTAACACGATATACTTTTTCTGATTTCAGAAAACGAAACAAGATCGTTAGTCAACACAACACTCTCAGCAGGTACCTAAGTCCGTCCTCTACACTAGATAGACGAGCCTTATCATTAGACTATTGGTCGTCATGCAGAACAATTTGCAGATTGGAAAAGAAGAAGACTGATAGCAATTTGAAAAGGAACAACAGATTTTGTCACTACTTAAGATCTCTGAATATTTTATGCAAAAATGATAATTTCGATGATCTATGTGAAGGTCTAAACTAAAGAAAGTGTAAAGATAAAATTGTAATGATCAACCAGGAATTTAACAAGTTACAAGGATAATGAATAATGATAGTAAAAGGAAACTTTCGATTTATCTCAAATTAACTGGTATGGTTACTGGTGTGGTTTCCAACTGGGATTTCTTATTTAAGTAATATATTTGCTTTCTAAGAATCCAGTTAATTCTAGTGTATTTTGCGATGGATGGAAACGATCAATTCTAAATAGGAAGCCCTTACATATTAGATTGTCCAATATGTTTGGGGGACAGTTACAAAGCAGAACTTTTCAACCTTACAATTAAAATGCAGGTGGACTTTGAAGCTTTCACAGTATGAATTTTAAATGAATTATGACTTAATGTATGTATTATGTAGGTAGTAAAGCCCTATTATTATTTAAAATAGCATAGTTGGACTCCATAAAGTTAATTTAGTGTAATATGAAATATATTTTAATAAATAAATATAATTTGCAATCTCTAGTTTTGTTAAAATTGTCTATAGAGGGCAGCACTTGGAGCTTAGAGTCCAGGTTTTAAGTGCCTAGACTCTAGACCAAGGGTGGCCAACACGCGGCCCGCGGGCCACATGCGGCCCGCCGTCTGTTACCTTGTGGCCCACGGCGCCGAGCACATTTTTTTAAAGTAAAAAAGTTAATACTTAAATTACCTTATCATACCTACTATAAAAAGAAACAAACACTGAAATAAAAATGTGTCACTTAATATAACTATTTTATTCCTAAGAAATTATTAAAAAAACTCCAAATATAATGCTTTTTTTGTGCACTGCTTAGTTAGTGTGTGTCAGATAACTCTGCGTGTGACTGGGGTGTTTTCTTTGCTTATTTCAATACATTTTTTGTTCTAAGCTCTAACTAAGTTCTAATAGGAAAAATTTGTATCCGATTTTGACTATACGCATACTTATCTGGCGCGCACTATGAGTATACATAAAATTTGGTAGTGCGGCTCGGGGTAAAATTCTACTTCCAAATTTTGGCCCAAGTGTTGGAAAGTTTGGCCATCCTTGGACTCTAGGCGCTAGGCTTTAAAATTAGAAGCCAACAATGCAATTGACTAGTCTAATTTTAAGTGTAAAAAAAACCAATGGTTGTACATTAATCTGTCGTGTAGTAGTTGCTAAATTACGAAGTCTGACTTTATCTAATAATAGAGAAAGTAGGGGTTTAAAATGTAGATGGAAAGAGGATTCAAATAGGATAATATTGAGGTTTTTAAATAACTTTAAAATATTATATGTTAAGGACATTTTTATTTAGTTACAAATTACAATAACACATAACACCAACACATTTATAAATATATTTTTAACATATTACTGATGAGCATAATAATAAAATGTGGATAGCTTTACAATTATTTTGCTTTTGCAATTATTATTACTTATTAGTGTAGGTACAGACTACAGACTAAAGTACTAATTTATACATTCTTTAGGTGTAGGTAATTCATATTACATAAGTATTTTCAAGTAGATAAAATATAATATGATCTAATATCTTATTTTATATAAATTCTTTTTAATAATTATAATTATCTAGATAGTATAATTAGGGTCAATTTATATTAGCGCAGAGTCGAAGCGCATCGAAGCGAAGTACAAAACCGAACATAGCAAATCCAACATTAACTTACGCGTACCCTAAGCGCACACAAATTACATCTGAGAATTCTATAAGGCGCGCGCGCATCTGGCGTATCCACGTGAATTCGCGCGCATGCGCCCGACCAACATTGATTGGTCTCGCAAAAGTAATGTGTGCGTTACCTTCTGGAGTTAAGGTTGAATTTTCTGTGTTCAGTTTTTGGGAATTCGCTTCGCTGCGCTTCGACTCATGCTCTATTATAAATTTATATTTGAAAGTGCTTTTCTAGCTTTATAAGTATAAACTAAGTATATTAAATAGGGAAAGATTTCATTTTTGTCAGAATATTGACGGCAGCATTACAAAACTTAACTTATTGTTAAAATATGTAGTTTAGAAAGAGCAACGGTTTTGTTTATAAAAGCGTACAATGAAATATTAGTGTTACAGTGAGAAGTAGGTAGTATGGCGGCTGTATACACTCGACGAGAGCCTCTCGCCGAGGTCCTCGGCCGTACATGCTTGCTGTATTCCTCGCGAGAGCCAACGAGACGAGGACGAGAGCGCCCTGACTACAGCCGCCAGTAGCAAGAGATTTGAGACAGATTTGATACAATTTTTTGTTAATTTGTTTAAGCTCGTAATTTTGATATTACGAGGCAGCAAACTTGCCTATTTAGGGTATTAGCGAGGCCAATTTTTAATAGGGAACCGATTGTAGGTAAGTTATACCTATATCATAGGCCGTAGAACCTTACAATGCATCTAATATCGAAGGTACAGACTTACATTTGATCGTGCGGCGATTGGTAGGTATGCCGAATTCTCATTTATTGATAAAATCAGCCCTAATCTAAGTCAAGGTCATACAATCACACATTGAAAGAAAGACTGTTCGAATGTCGGACGATTGGGAGAGATTCGCATTTGAAGACATGAATGGTTGAAGTAGGTAACTAATAATAAACGACATAAGTGCAATTACTCATTTTTGCCCTTTGGTATTATATTTTGAACAATCCTTATATTATGTTACCTACTTCATCATGTAGCTAATATGTATCTAGCTGTACATAAAATCCACAATTTTTCGATTTCAAATTGTTTTCCCTAAAGCCTCCATTTATGCACAAAAACGGCAAATTGATAATTATTACCCTCTAACCTCTTCATCCACTCATGTCTTCATTTATTGGTGAAATCTGCTTGGTCAACTCAATCATCATTCACCCGGAGACATTAACCGGATTTACACGAGCTTGCCGAACTTCTCGACGAGTCTCGTGACGTATTTCCGGAGGAGGTCCTGCCGCATGCGTCCGACGTCCAACACTTCCTCGTGGTTGGCTTCTCCGTCGGTGTCGTAGCTGGTCACACACTCGTTGGTGATGAGGGACAAACCGAACACGTTCATGGCGCAGTGGTTCGCTGTTATCACCTGAACAAGAAGGTGAAAGAGGTTAGTTTTTCCCTGAAATTTTTTCTTTCCAACAAAATTACTAAGGGTTCACTGTTTAGCAAGGTGGCGTGGAAATTTAAGTACCTATAATATGTTGCTAGAATTATATAAACATATCTATCTGTAAGGCCAACTACCTATAAAATTTTCCAGGAAAAATAAAACTAAGACACTCAAGTATCGAGTGCGAGTACATGCATAAAATTGTAAAATCAATGCTTTCTTTTTCAGTCTAGAATTACTGCCGCACTCAGGCCGTATTTTTGGTCAGTACTTAAGATGCGACCGGGTCTCAAGACGCGGTTCGGCTCTGTGATTAGACCTGATAGCCGACCAAGAACCGTGTCTTGAGACCGAGATGCATCTTGAGTACTGGCCAAAAATACGGGCCTCAGAGTGGAACATCATTTACTAATTCAAAATTTTGACATAAGCCCCATACATTATCTGTCATTAAATTGAAGGTTAATCACAAGTTAGTCTTATTTAAATGTCTCTGAGTCAATGAAAGAATGCTCTGAGTACGGCGGAGTGGCAAAATATGTACCTATGTACTTGACAGGCGGTCGAATGATCCATTATCAACGGCAACATTCCCAACACTTTAAATATGATCTAGTCTCTAGGGCCTGTTTCACCACTTCCTGATAAGTGACGAATAGGCTATCCACCAATTAACTTGACAGATCTAGTATGGGGAATCTGTCATAAAAGTTGTAAATAGCCTATTCGGAACTTTATCAGAAAGTGGTGAAACAGGCCCCTACTGATACTAGTAACTTAAAGTATTGTGAATGTTCCTGTGGTTATGGATTTCGCATGTTGTAGTGCCTAATGAGTAATGAACTAATGACTAATGAGTAATGGAAATTATACTATATGTATAGTTTACTGTGAAATGTGCTGAAAGAGCAAATATTTTTTTGGGATTTGTATGGGAAAGCACTCGAGTGACAATATGTTTCCATACAAAAGTGAAAAAAAGTTACTCCCTCAGCGCTGCTACTTTCACCTTTCACAGCGAACTCTATACATATAGGGGAGCCACAACCTACTCAGTTTTGTCACACCCTGTTTTTCTCGTACGTACCTCATGCACAGTGGACATGCCCACGGCGTCGACTCCAACCATCTTCAGCATGTTGAGTTCGGCCACGGTCTCGAAGTTGGGTCCGCCAAGACACGTGTACACACCCTCGCGAACTATGTCCTCGATGTTCTGTTCCTTCGCGACCTGTTGATGTGAAGGAGTACATTAACGCTGTCGCCAAAAAAAGCATCCTATATTAACTAACTAGCTGTTGCCTGCGATTTCGTCTGTGTCAGTATACATATTATAATAACAAACATAACTTCGTAAATTTCCCCATAATCACACCATTTTCCACTGATTCTTATACCGATTCGTCGCAGTGCAAAGGTCATAGCACACATATCAACTAGGAAAGGGATCGGCACCGTATCGCCTCGAGCCGTTCAAGCCCTACTGCAACGCACACTAAGCGGAACCGTAACGTAATCGCCTCGCCTCGGAAGGGGACAGCGGTCGACGAGCCGTAAGCGAGGCGTCGCATAGCCGTAGCCGAGTTGACGTACAGGCGCTACTAATACGCTTTGTTAATACGTGCGGTTGACGCCTGGTTGACGGCTGGTTGACGGCGAGCTGAAGGCGATACGGTGACGATCCCTTTCCGAGTTGATATGTGTGCTGTGGCCTGTGACCATAAATCACATTAAAGCTTTGCCTTTCCTAATAAATGGAACATGCAAGACTGGGTTATGTCAACTAGCTATTAGTCGTCCAAGCATGGTTTTGGCAATAAATAATATAATTTATCAGAAACATGGCGGTTTGAGGTTAATCTTTCTGCGTCGTGTATTTAAATATTTAACAGCTGGATAGACGGTCGTAGTAAAATACTTATAACTTATGTTCGAACGTCGGAATAAATAAAAGTTAATTCTGTGGCTTTTCAAGATTATGCCCAAAGACACTTAATTAGAAATTGACCTTCGAAATGCCTTTCAGACGATCATTAATTCTATTCACGGATCAAGGAAAATTATGCGCATAATGATAGAAAATGTCTTAGATGTTTCATCATTATTGACTTCCTTTTCCTATTCAAATAATGTTGGTTCATCTCGACCTCCGATAACCTTCTCCGTAGGCATGTAAATGAATTTCGCTTGTTTGTCGAATACGTCAATATACGTATTGTTATGATGCTCGTGTTATCATAGTGTAGATATTCAAACACGCATGTTTGAACAACCGTAGAAATATCTATGAATCAGCGACCACATTGGGTTATGTGGTCGCTGCTATGAATGGTTAGACAATAGACATGTTTATTATATACTTCCTACAGTAGCAAATATTATATTATTATCTAAGGTTGGTTTGCACCAGAGGCGTGGTTAAGGTTAAAGTTATGGTTGTAGATAAGGCTAAATTTAGCTTTAATTTTAACCTTAACTTTTATCGGAGAAATTGACAGATGACAGCTGGTCCAACAAGGTTATAAATGAACGTAGGCGGTGGCGCTGCTGGTAAAGGAGAACTGTCAAAAATGGCGTTTTTGTATGATGACAGCGTTAGTTCCTTTTTTTGCCAGGCGCATTTAAAAAGTGCTCTATGGTTATGGTTAAATATGCCGTCTTGATGGCCTCCATTTTTAACTTTAACCAAAGATTTGACATTTTTCATTGTAGTTAAAGTTATAGTTAGAGTAATAGTTAAAGTTAGTTGGAGCAACCCAACCTAATTCTATAGGTACCATCGAGGAAATTCATTCTTAGGCAGTTGACAGAGCAACGTCATTTGGTTGGATCATGTCAATTCATTCATTGTTATATAATTACTGGCTGTCCCGGCAATGTTGTTTTTCCATAATAAAAAGTGTAATTTCGCCTGTGATTTCGCCCCCGTATTATTTCACAGTGACTAAATAAGTATGTCACGATGGCAACGTCCATCACTATCCCGTCTCACAAACAATAGTCGCCGTCAGTCTCGAGTTTTAAAATTTACTATTAATTCAACAAATGCACTTATCAATAAAAAGTACCCAGTAGCCGATTCTCAAACCTACTGAATATCAATAATATTCTACTTATACAGATATGTTACGTCCATACTATTTTCCAGCTTAAATCTCTTCCGAACAATTTTCAAATTCAAAATTGCAAACATTGACAAATTTGACAGATAAGTGAAACAAAAGATACGAAAAACCATTTACATAAAAGAGACAGTTCCATTTTTAAACGTCGAATCGTATCGCTGTCTCTTTCTTCGCCTGAGCTATGACGAAAATTCGATTTTTTCCAGATTGTTCGAAAAAATAATTGAAAATGTAAATAATCGAGGTATTTAATGCAATTAAGACATGTGGTAAGAGATTCCATGTGTTTTGTTTACTTTCGAGTCATAATTGGTATATTTTCGATTCACCCACGACGTCATTTTCAATTTATTTAGGTAAGACAAGACGTGGCACGTTCGTGACTGCGCTCGATGCAGACTAAACCACAGACGGCCCAATTGGGCCGTATTTGAATCTTCACAACGCGCGCGGTAGTAACATATCTGCTTTAAGTTTTTCATCATTGCTGAATATGCATAGAGTAAAAATCAATAAAGCCATTTCGGAGGTAACTAACATTGTGACACGAGAATTTTATCTTCTATACTAATATTATAAATGCGAAAGTATCTCTGTCTGTCTGTCTGTCTGTCTGTCTGTCTGTCTGTCTGTCTCGCTTTCACGCCAAAACTACCGAACCGATTGTAATGAAATTTTGTATACAGATAGTCTAAAGCCTGAGAAAGGACATAGGCTACTTTTTTACTGGAAAAAAAGGTTGTAAGGGGGTGAAAATACGAAAATTTGTTCAAATTAAGTTAGTTCCAAAAATTCATACTAGATGGCGCCGTGCGTCTTTTACATCGCGCTAACGCTTGACTAACATCTTTCTATAAGAGGTGGTATCATCATACCTTCGAGTCCCGATTTTTTTTCGATTGTTATTTCTTTTCTACGTTATTTAATAAGTCAGTACTTAATATTATAATATACATTATACAGTGACGTAACCTTAAACCTATCAATGATAAATAGTTTATGGGTAAAGTTAAGGGGGCTAAATAAGCTTTAAAATTTGGCATAATATATAAAGTTTAATTTAAAAAAAATGAAATATTATGTGCACACTGCACAGCTGTTTTGATTTAAGGGGTACTAGGGTTTTTTTTTATAAAAGCTTTTGACACAAATTTTGTTGACATGGCGCGCTATAAACTGAAGTCCACGCGGACGAAGTCGCGGGCAACAGCTAGTAATTATATATGAGGAGGTTGTGATCTGTCGGCTGGGAGTTGGGACTAATTATTGTATAGGCACCTACTTATCTGCATTTTTATTTTTTATTTATTATCTATTGATAATAAAATTCAGTACCCAAAAATGCAGATAAGTAGGTGCCTATACAATTATTACCAGTGACGGATTAGCCCTTAATCAAATTATGTAACTAGTTACATAATATTGTAATGAGATCTATAGTTTTCAGACTTAATATTCAGACTTTTTGCATATGTTGTGTTGTTACAACGTTAAGTACCTACCCCATCAATATCGGTTCTACCCTTTAACTTTGAAGATAACAGAAACAATTTGGCATTTCATTATAATACTAGCTGTTGCCCGCGACTTCGTCCGCGTTAGCATAGTAGACCACGTCCCAAGTATTATTGTACAAAAATATTCAATATACAGAATTGACTTTCCTTTATTAATTAATAAATTAATAAAGGAAGGTCAATTCTGTATATTGAATATTTTATATTTAGATGTTCCGCGCGGCTTCACCTGCGTAATTTAGGAATTTCACGCCACCGTACATTTTTCCGCAAAAAATGTCCTATGTCCCTTTACGTTGTCTATTCATGTTTGCCAAATAACATAAAAATTGCTCCAGTAGTTCTTAAGACAATAAGCAATTTCATATAATTTTCCCCGTTTTTTCCACATTTTCCTCTATTTCTTCACTCCTATTAGTCTTAGCGTAATAAAATATAGCCTATAGCCTTCTTCGATAAATGGGCTATCTAACACTGAAAGAATTTTCAAATCGGACCAGTAGTTCATGAGATTTGCGCGTTCAAATAAGCCGTTTCAAATAATTTCTCCCTGTTTTTCCACATTTTCCCCTATTTCTTAGCTTCTATTAGTTATAGCGTGATAAAATATAGCCTATAGCCTTCCTCGATAAATGGGCTATGTAACACTGAAAGAATTTTTCAAATCGGACCAGTAGTTCCTGAGATTAGTGCGTTCAAACAAACAAACTCTTCCGCTTTATAATATTAGTATAGATTTTTCCAAATTTTCCTCTATTTCTTCGCTCCTATTAGTTTTAGCGTGATAAAATATAGCCTATAGCTTTCCTCGATAAATGGGCTATCTAACACTGAAAGAATTTTTCAAATCGGACCAGTAGTTCCTGAGATTAGCGCGTTCAAACAAACAAACAACCAAATTCTTCCGCTTTATAATATTAGTATAGATTAGTATAGATAAGTAATAATCTTACCTCTTTCGCAATATTCCTATATTTGTAGTTGTAAGCCTTGTTCATGGGCGGAAATCGCGGACCGAATCTCTCATCATTTGGTCCATGTAGGGGGTTGTTGCCAGCAAAGCCCATCATGTTGATATGGTCCTTGACGATCATGAGGTCACCGATCTTGTAGTTGGGATTGAGACCGCCGGCCGCGTTGGTCGCTATTAGGGTCTTGACTCCTAGTAGCTTCATCACTCGAACTGGTAAGCAGCACTGAAAACAATGGTCAATGATTGATCTCTTGGGTATTTTACTTAGGCATGGTCTCGTCGGCAGACAGTGGGAAAATTATGATGGTGTATCCTTTAGTAGATAAGCTAAAATTGTAGAGAGTAGAAGCATTTGAATACCCTTAAGAGTAAACAAGTAAGTATAATTATTAGTTAAGTAGGTCGAGACTAGAGTATCGTATTAAGTACTAAACTATAATAATTTAAAATGGTTGCCGAAAATAAGAGTTTGCAATCATTATGGTATGATCGTGATTTTGTCATAACTTAGGTAATATTGTAAGCGATTTGGTCCTTCGCTATAGTAAATAGGAATTCCGTTTCTGTTGATAGTTTAATCAACTCCTTGGCTTTGAACGATAGTGTTTATTGACAAAAGTATTGGAATATTTATCATCGTGTTTGTGTAATCAGTGGAAGGTTTGCGCCGATAACCCCTCTGCTGGGGGTCGGCCACTATCTCTTACATCACCTCATGAAGTGATGTTGATTTAAAAATAAAAAATGATTTAATTTGAAAAAACAGTTTTATCTGTTACTGTAATTTGGGGCAGGGAATGTGTTTGTTCAATTAAATAGACGTATTTTGAGATACTTTACAATCAATCTTGAATGTATCTTTTACTCGATGTTGCTAGCAACTTCGTTACGCCGATGACCGACAACTACCTATTTATTCATAGCAAACTTAAAAATTTGTTGTTTAAAGGCGCTTAGGTATGAATAGTTATATACAGACAAACTTTGACATTATAAATATAAATATTTAATATTGAACAAATACGAAAAGAGGTTGAACAGCTGATGCCCAAAGAGAGGGTATTTAATGTATCTTGTAATGCTGAAAATTGTGTTGCTCTATGTATAAAATATATTAAGTATAGGAGGGGGATTAAACGCCTCCGTGGTTCAGGGGTGTAGAGCACGGCTCTTGACTCGGAGGTCGTGGGTTCGATCCGCCCGTTGGAAAAATGTTATTTTTAAGTTTGGTCGTCCATCCATTCATGCGTCGTATGGGCATGTAAAAAATCGGCCCTGCGCCTAATCTCTCGCCAGTCGTGTCGGTCTTCCGTCCCACTGGGTTATAAGAGTAAAAGGAAAGGAGACGCTTGCGTACTGCGCACACTTGGGCACTATAAAATTATTTTTATTTTTTACTAGCGACCCGCCCCGGCGTCGCACGGGTATCAAATATATACTTAGCCACTGAAAAAATGATTAAAAACGATACCCTATAATTCTTCACGTGGTCTACTTCTTATCTGTGCCTAATAACATAAAAATTGCTCCAGTAGTTCGCGAGATAAGCCCTTTCAAATAATTTCCCCCGTTTTTTCCACATTCTCTTATTGGTTTTAGCGTGATAAAATATAACCTATAGCCTTCCTCAATAAATGGGCTATCAGTGATCATGACCAGTAGTTCCTGAGATTAGCGCGTTCAAGTTAGTTTTCCTCCGTTTTTTTTCCACATTTTCCTCTACTTCTTCGCCTTTCTCGATAAATGGGCTATCTAACAATGAAAGAATCATCAAAATCCATTGCGTGGTTTTAAAGATTAAAGGGAACAAAGGGACATGAGGGAAAAAAAGCGATTTTGTTTTATAATAATAATGTATAGATAAGGAGGGAAATTGCTGGAGCTGGAGGAGGAAGGAAATTGCTGAAAATGATCTGTCTGGCTTTTTCCAACTATCTATCAATTATTTACTCATGTCAAAAAGAACAAGCTTGGTAATCCCTACCTTCCAAAGCGGGTATCCCTCGTAATAATGGAAGCGGCCCTGCATGGCGACGACGGGCACGTCACCCAGGCGCCCGAACACCAGCTGCCCGTGGTGTCCCTCCACCGTGCTCACAGGGAAGTTGGGGATGTCCTCGTACGGGATGCGGACCGCGTCCGTTATGCTCTCCGCCAGGGATCCTGTTGAAGAATATGCTGAGTATTACTAACGCAGCAAACACGCTAAGAATTTAATTAATGAAAGTGCGCGTTATATCAACATTGAGTTTCTATACTTCTTATTATGAAAACAGATACTTAATAATAGTACTTTCGGTATATTATGTAAAGTGGATAAAACGAAAAAAAAAAATTTTTCAACCAGAAATCAAAATAATACCTACATAAGTCTGAATTAGGTATCTAGACACTTTCCTGTTGTGCGACCAAATTGTTTCAGACAAACAAACAATTCCGTTATGTATAATCTCCACCTGATACGAGGGCTGCAGCCTTTTAAGTTTTGTCGTTTGGAATAAATACAGACAATCTAATAGATTATCACCATTTATTGTTTTTTTAAGAGGAGTCCACATCGCCGTTTTTCCATACAAACGCTGTCCCCTATTTCCTCCCTGAATAATGCCGGTAGAGTTATAATTTTTTCCTGAATATCTATGGCCACTATTAGCATGTCCCTATGTTTTCTTTTTTTTCATAATTTTATTATCAAAAAAGATAAGAACGTCCAAAAACCTACAAAAATGGCAAAATTTTCCTCTGTGTTCAAACACCCAGAAAACAAAACTGGCTAAAATATACAAAAAAAAAAAAGAAAAACATAGGAACACAGCTCAAGCCTCGCTTTAATTCTTAATGAAAAAAGTACTTAAATCGGTTTAGTTTTGGAGAAGGAATCAGCGGACAACGAATCGAAGATTTTATGTTCTTTTATTAGAACTTTTGTCGTGTTGCCTCTATCGCGCTCTGCGGTGGGAAACTTGAGATTGGTGAGACAGCAATACATTTTCAAATACCTATTTTCAATTTCTCTCGCCCCTGGTGTATCCTCTTAAGGATTCTTCGCGATATTTAAAATGCTTTTGCATGCGTTCAAACCAGTTTTTAAAACATTTATTCCAGTTCTAAGTTGGGTAGTCAAAATGGCCGATATTTACGCGTAAACAGCTTCTTCAGGTGAGCTTAAACGTTGGCCACAAACACTTTGCTTAATTTTGTGGAACTTATTAAAATCCTTAGGGCTCAAGCCAGGGCTGTAAGGCGGATGATCTAAAATTTCAACGTTTTGGGCTTACAAATACATCTTTGTTTGACCGGCGATGTGCGAACATGCGTTGTCATGGCCAGGAACATACGACGTCTTGAATCGTTTTTTTCGAAATTCGGTGATGACTTTTGGCAAACAAGCTGTGGTATACGAGTCAGCGGTAACCGTTTTGCAATCTTCGAGTACAATAGTGGCGATGTGACCACCCTTTGTCACAACTCACAATCGAGGCAAACAATTTTTTTTAAAGTGCTCTGTGAGTCCATGACTTTGGTCGATTTTGGCTCATTCTAGAAGACCCAGACAGTAGAATTTGGATCATAAGCATATATCCAAAACTCGTCACCATTGAGCAAATTATAAACGTGCTTTGACTCTCCTCGGTTGAATTGCTGCAGAGTTTTGCGACAAACACTAACACGGGTTGTTTTTGGTCGTCGCTAAAGAAAACAAGGTATCTAATGGGAAATCACCATTTTTACTCCAAGTTTTGCGTGCAAGATTTTTTGGACACTGGTCCCTGAAATGCCTATGGATGCCTCTATTTCGCGATATATCACATGACGGTCTTCGAGGATTAGCTGCTGCACGGTTTCAATATTCTCTTGCGTTACGATGGTTTTTGGACGACCATCACGTGGCTGGTCACTGAGGCTAGGGTGTCCACTTTAAACTTCTAAATACCAACATTCTATAATCCTCAGATATGGTCTAGCATCACTAAGTACAGAAGTGTTCTCCTCAAAACGCCGAAGTCGCGATAATCAACTTCGTTAGTTGTAAAAAATTATCGCACGGAAATTTTCCTTTAACATTTCCATTTTTACAACCTTTGAATAGACGATACAAGACTATTTGACCAATCTGAATAATTTCTTTTGTTTTTGAAATCCAAAGTACAAGGAGATTGAAATCCCATACGGTTTTTTTTCAATGATCGCGGGAAGCTTACAAACGACAGAACTTAAAAGGCTGCCCTCATATTAATAATGTGCCAACTATGTTTTAGTGCTTGGAGCTTAGTATTTTTTTAAGAATACCTATAAATAATTGAGCATAGCAACAACACAACGTGATCACGTTCTAAGAGCTGCTGCTGATTTCAAGTATCATAATATTAATACGCGAACGAAAAACTTTGTAACCCTTTTTACGAAAAATAGGGAAACGTAGGTGCATGAAATTTTGGTAGGTGCATCGAGCTAATATTATTTTGAAATTATGCTTTTATCATACATTTTTTTAAGAAATAAAATATTACACACACTACAGCACACACACATGAGAAATGACATATTTTTGAGTGACAAGCCTATACATACGAATTATACTCTTTTATTTATGGTTGAAGTTTGTTGACAAATGACAACAAGTTGACAAATTGAAAATGGATTATAGTTTTTTTTATTGAATCTTTGATACTATTAGACAATGCTTACACGGCCAGTCTGAGATCAGCTAAGTCCCAGAGACAAGAGTTGAAAAGAAAATGATAAAGTCAATATTTTTTACAAAATATAGGTAGTAGTCCTAATGTCGTTGAAACTAAGGTCGAATTTCGACCATTGGGCGATCTCTAGTTCTACTAAATATGGTGGCAATGGTCAAAATGTGCATATGTACCGTCTCTCCAATACGCACCCATCCCGGATCCGCAAATGATCCCAATGGTGGGCCGCAGGGGGGTCCTCTCCAGTAGGAAGTTCGCTGTCTCCTGAAGCATTTCATATGAGTATCTGAAACAATTACAAAATACAAATAAAAAATCTTGATTATCATGATTCATGAATAATTACATTTTTTTTCAAAGCCTGTACGATATGGGGGAATTATTACCGAATAATAATAAAAGGTTAGGGAAAAAGTCTTTTCGCATTATAGTATGTATGAACTTGTCATAAAATCTCTTCGGATATACCAATTGTATCTGGCTGATATTCTAAACTGAGATCAGGTAATGTGAGATTTTCATTTGTTTTTCTTATTGAAAATGAGTGATTCTAATGAAGAAATTCGATACATTTTAAAAATTTTATTACAAAAAAGGTAAAAATGCTACACAAGCCGCGAAAAAAAATTGTGACGTTTATGGACCAAATGCAGTATCTATGAGAGTAGCGCAAATTTGGTTTAAGCATAAACCTATAATGCTATATTAAGTCTATGGGATTAAGCGTTTTCAATCCGGAAATTTTGATATCAAAGATGCACGTCGCTGCCACATCGCTGCGGTCGCCCTGTTACGGACAAAACTGATGCCATTTTTGACAAAGTGGAGCAAGATCGGATATTAGTAGTTACGATGTAGCTGAAGAACTAGGGATTGACCACAAAACGGTTTTGGCGCATTTGAAAAAAGCTGGGTACACAAAAATGCTCGATATTTGGGTGCCTCATAAACTCACTTAAGGAAACCTAATGAACCGTGTACTCATTTGTGATTCTATATTATGACGTAATGAAACCGAACCATTTTTGAAGAAACTGCAGTTTCTTCAAAAATGGTTCGGTTTCATACTTGTCGTACGTGATCCACTTTTCATCACCAGTTATCATGATAACTGGTGATGAAAAGTGGATCACGTACGACAAGAACGTGCGAAAAAGATCGTGGTCAAAAGCCGGTCACAGACTGTGGTGAAACCAGGGTTAACTCGCAACATGGTGATTCTGTGTGTGTGGTGGGAATGGAAGTGCATTATTCATTATGAACTGTTACCGCCAGGCAAGACCATCGATTCTGAACTGAACTGCGAACAACTGATGAGATTAAAGCAACAAGTTGAGAGAAAGCGGCCAGAGTTAATCAACAGAATTTATCATCGGGATCATCTCGGAAATTGGGAGGAGGCGAAGACGAGCCGGGTCAAAGACAAAGGGGGAGACAGCTCCCCTTTTGACTTTGACTCGTTCGTGAGATAATTGATAATTTTTGGTGTATACCAGGAATTGTAGATGGACGCACGAACTTTATGAATATCTGCTCTCCTCTATCTAAATAAACAGTTTTGCCAACACCTGCTTACTCGTCTTATACATTACATTATCTTATCGTGGTCCGCCAGACGAACATATTGACCGTTCCAAAATGACTGGGCTCGGGCATCCTTACTTAATCTCCTCATATTTTAACTTAGACTTCACAAATCCTATAGTTCAAGGCTGAATTAACTGTCATTGACACTCAACTGGGCGCTACGCTAATGACTCTTGCAAATGAGTACTGTCAATCTTTCCTAGAAGTGACCGGTATGATCCCATAATAACTTGCTTTGCTCCTTGCCTTAAGAGGATTCCACACCGCCATTTTTTCCATACAAACGTTGTCCCCTGTTTCCTCCCTGGATAATGCTAGTAGAGTTATAATTTTTTTCCTGAATATCTACGGCCACTAATACAATGTCCCTATGTTTTCTTTTTTTTCATAATTTAATTATTAAATAAGATATGAACGTTCAAAAACCCAAAAAAATGGCCAGATTTTCCACTGTGTTCAAACGTCCAGAAAACAGATTTGGATAGATTATACAAAAAAAGCAAAACATAGGAACACAGCTCAAGCCTTTTTTAATCTTTAATGAAAAAAGTACTTAAATCGGTTAAGTTTTGGAGAAGGAATCAGGGGACAACGAATCGTTGATTTTCTGGATTTTCTGCAGTTGTCTCTATCGCGTTCTGCGGTATAGGCTTGAGGTAAGGGAGACAGCTATAGATATTACACGTACTTTTTTTTCATTTCTCTAGCCGCTGTGGTATCCTCTTAATACCATAGCATAGGCTCATCACGTCAGGGACAAGTTTTTGCATTGGAATGCAGCTACTAAGGTTCAGTTTGTGTTGGTTAGTTTGAGTAATTTAATTTTGTAGATTATAAAGCTTTATTTGATAAATACCTCGATCGTGGGAATCGCAGCCACAACAGATATTCAATTGTTGTATTACTTTAATATGGTTGTTTAGTAACTGGATAAAAGAAAAGGATTTCACTGCTCACATTTAAATATATTATTTCAAACTAAAAAGGCCGGTGTGAGGTGTAGTTTAAAGGAAAATAGGAGAAACCTGCTATTTAGTAAGAATATACATCACAAATTATCGAAATGTAGAGCTATAGAATTCTTATTCTAGAATTCGTATGAAAAATGCTTCTAGCTCTATGCCAAATACAGATATTCCATCTATTGCTTTGTGATGTGCCAATTAATCTTTTCAATTAACCCTTGTTGATGGTCGTCCGCAAGTGTTCTCGATTCACAACAGGCATTTATTTTTATCGATTCTAGAAAAATCGGAGTCCCTCTGATAGAAAGAGACATAGACGGAACTTTATAGATCAGATATAATCTGAATATGATTCTAAGAACACAGAGCCAAGATAATTAATTATATTACCACATAATTTTGTGTCAAAAATGCCCTTAATTTTGATTGATAGAAATAAACATTGCCTTATTGCTCAATTTTGAAAATACTACGAAATTCTTAATAATAGTTATAGATTTTAGTAAGTAATTACTGAAAGCTTTATTGTTAAATAACAGCATCATATAATAACTTTATCGCATGTGATATATTTGAGAAGAAAATTATTTTAATAGTGTTATCCCGGAAAGGCGGATAGACCGTCTCACGGTTAGGTTAGGCCCGCATTTTCACTTTTCCCCAACCAAAGGCCGATGGACAATCATAGTCAGAGGAAATAAACTTTAAAATACCTTCACGATTTTTTGTAATCTACAGTTGGCAATTTTCTATAGTCAAGTATTAAATGATGTCTATCTAAACAACTAGACTAGTCATTAAATTTCAAACAACACTTGACAACATAACGAAGTTTAGTGACATGCCTCATGGCTTGGACCATAGTTACCTGTTTGACTGATCGAATTCCATATTATTTACGACGATTTTAAGTTAACTCTCACACAAGGTGAGCTGCTTCTCACTGCCGCGTTCGTACTAAACTAGTTATTGAAATATTATGTGTTTTAAATATTTTTGACGAATACAATACTCATTAATTAAAGAATAAAAAGTTACGAGGACTAAGCAATTTTTTATGTGGTCTAACATTTTTTGGCTATGGTCAATCAATCCATTTAATTAAGATGCAATGTGTGGTTTCTATTTAGGCTTTACTATTTGTATATAATTTAGTTTTGTATAATATATTTAAAAATGCTTTGTTTACATTTTATACCCTTTTTTTTAAATATATTATTTTATATGAAAAAAATATTATAAAGTTATCCTAGCAAGTAGCAAGCTTTAACTCTTGCTTAGTTACAGAAGTTACCTTAGGACTCTTTCCTACTTCCTAGTTTCCACTATCCTTAATGTTTTCCAATCTATTCCACTAGGTTCAAATTATATTCGATATTATTTCCAATTAACTTTATTTATAAGATAAGCTTCTGCAAGTTAAGTCCATGCTGATTCTGGGGATTGGCAGCTTGAGCTGACGCCTTGTTAGCAGCTATAATGGACTCCGCAAAAGTGGTGACTCCCGATGCTGCAGCACCGAGCACTGCATTTTCGATCTCTCCCACCACTCGTTTTTGGATGACGTGTGATGACGTCATAATATTAGCATTAGGGGGATTCCCCACGTTCGGGACTAAAATGTTATAGTGTCGTCCTTGCACCACAGGGATGGCGAGCTGGAGCCCTGAAGACATCACAGCCGGATTCCAACCCCCGACTACCACGACGATAGCACACAACACGACAAACTTCAACATAGCGACAAAGATACCAGACACAATATATTAGTATTTATATAGCAGTCTATCAGGGAAAAACCGGAGATACTACTGACATTATAAATAGTTTTTGCGATAAGGTTGTAGTCCAATAATCTAAGTGATAAATATTTTCTAAGTGATTTAGAATTTAGATTATTTGTTTGATTCGATAAAAAAGTAGCTAAAATATGCCGAAGATTTTTAATATTTCGTGCAATGAAAACTTATTAAAGAAATTATTATATACAGATTAACATTTTTCTAAGCGTACGTTTACCTTCATGACATGTTATGTCTACAATTTTATTATTAAAATGTATTACAACAATTATTTTTTATTGTTAAGTATAATTTCACACAATTTCAAACTTTGCAGACAATTTCACATTTTGCCACTGTTTAAACGAAGACAAATCTCGGACTGCACTTTTATTCTGAAAATTATTAATAGTGAGGTTGACTGTCCAGACCTTCTCCAAAAAATAAATAAATTTTACTGTACCTTCCAGATCAAGAAGATACAATCCTCCACTTACTTGTGAAACCAACAGCACTAACTATACAGGTAACTCATTCCTGGTGCGAGCAAGCAGATCTTTCAATTATCTTTGCAAAGAGCTTAGCTTAGATCCCCATACTACCAAAAGTACTAAATTTCGATCGGATTACAATAAGAGGTTTTCCAGTGGGTGACTGATAGGATTTCTATATCACAAACTTTTTATTTAATTTCATGTATAGATTTTTATTGTATAGATAATATTTCGAGTAACTACATAACAACTAGTATGTTAACGATAAAATAATAATTAAAAATTAGAATAATTAGTATATTTCAGTGTTGTATGAGTAATGTTGTGTGTACAATGTGAGGTTGTGAATGTGTGTGTTCTATTGTACTGTAAGTTAAAGCTGTTGGTTTTCCAAAATAAATACTTAAATAATGTTTAAGGTTTAAGGGAGATACCATATTATACAGTGTGTAACAAAAATAAGTGATAATACGTGTGTACGTGTTCCTTATAGAGAGTTCACTGTGAAAGTAGCAGCACTGAAAGAAGAAAATTTTCTTTTCCCGACCGTCACGAGTTTACCCCTACAAAAGTGAAAAAAAATTTTGGTCTTTCAGCGCTGCTACTTTCACAGTGCACTCTCTACAAGGAACACCTACACATCCTAAAGTCACTTATTTTTGTTACACCCTGTATACAGTGCTACTTTGTCTACGTATAGTTAGTACGTCTAACGTCGTACGTCTAAGACTTGTTTTTAATTTTTATCTTGAGGTCTAATTAATCAGTTCAAGAACGAAAGAACATTGATAATTTTTAATAACATCAACAAAAAAATACGCAGACACGAGCGGCAATGACGTCAATCTTTATTCTTTTAATGTAGAAGTTGCATCAGAAAGCTAAAGAAAATAATATTATTGCAAATAAATTATTGAGAGGAAACATTTTAGATATAATAAACTTATAACAAAAGTATCTTCTCGCATCTTTACGTTAAATACTGTTGAAACAAATTAAGCAGGAACCCAAAAAATATAAAATTACATTAAATATTAATAAAGGGTTCTGTAATCAACAAAACTTCGTTGACTACGGTACCTACCCTAAAACGGAACCCTAACCAGCTGATTTTTGGTATATATAAAACTAGCTGTTGCCCGCGACTTCGTCTGCGTGGACTTCAGTTTATAGCGCGCGATGTCAACAAAATTGGTGTAAAAACTTTTATAAAAAAAAAACCCTTTAAGTCAAAACAGCTGTGCACTGTGCACATAATATTTCATTTTTTAAAATTAAACTTTATATTTTATGCCAAATTTTAAAGCTTATTTAGCCCCCCAATTACACAACTTTTAAACTATTTATCATTGATAGGTTTAAGGGTACGTCACTGCATAGATAAAGTACTGATTTATTAAATAACGTAAAAAAGAAATAACGTAAAAAAAGACGCACGGCGCCATCTGTTATGAATTTTTGGAACTAACTTAATTTGAACAAATTTACGCATTTTTACCCCCTTACAACGCTTATTTCCAGTAAAAAAGTAGCCTATGTCCTTTCTCAGGCTTTAGACTATCTGTATACAAAATTTCATTACAATCGGTTCAGTAGTTTTGGCGTTAAAGAAAGCGAGACAGACAGACAGACAGACAGACGGACAGACAGACAGACAGACAAAGATACTTTCGCATTTATAATATTATATAGTATAGATTCTCGAGTCACTATGTTAGGCCGCGTACTCCTCCGAAACAGCTTTACTGATTTTAACCAAATTTTATATGTATATTCAGTGGGTCTGAGAATCGGCTACTGGGTACTTATTATATTGATAAGTGCATTTGTGGAATAAATAATAGTAAATTATTGCAACTCGAGACTAACGGCGACCATTGTTTGTGCGACGGGATAGCGATGGACGGTGCCATGGTGACATACTATTTAGTCACTTCAATAAAATAATACGGCTGAAATACTTTATAATATGACAAAGAAAAGTTTGCCGGGACAGCTAGTACTTTATATAATTTAAGAGTAACATTGTCCCAGAAATAGAACAATCCATATTTTAGGACCATCAAATCAAAATATGAAATATTTTCCATCTCTGTGAGCTACCACTTTCAAGATTTTTCGCAGATAAAAATGTTGTTTGTCTTATCAAAATGAAGCTACTTACAAAAAATTTGCTTAATAGTAATAAAAAAAAAACTGTTCTAGGGCTCCCTGACTATTAATTATCATCACAACCGTAAAAATCTCGTATTTTGTTGCTACTATCGTTTTATCGCTGAGGCTAAGTTAGAATGCTTTAGGTAATTTTAAAGTAGTTTGTGTAACTAAGTATAATTATTATCCTGTCGGTTGCGTGGAATTAATAGGTACTGCCTACTTAAAGAATACCTAAAGCAATGACCCCGTTCAGATACCTCGTCTAAATTCAATTCAATTTAATGAAGATCGTGTTAATGTAGCAGCAAAAACGTAGCAGATGTATTAAAATCTATCGAACGCAACGAAAACCGTAAAATACTTATTTAGAAAAATAAAGTTTACCTCCGGCCTAATACTGTAGGTAGAACTCTACTTTTGCCGTAGATTATAACGGATACTGATCTGACCTTTATTGAACAATATTTTACACATAATTTTAATATGGCATGCTTGAATTATAATATTTAAATTATATAATTTATATACAAAGATAAAAAATATTTATTTTTTCACACACAACATAGTATTTAAGATAACAGTATATTATGTAAGTTGAAGTGTGAACTAGAGCCTAAGCTAGGATACCCTGTGTTTCAGGTCTCCAGGTCAAATATACATGTGGTAGATAAACTGCGGCAGGTAACCAGTTATCGACTTCTTCAAAAATGGTTCGGTTTCATTACGATGAAACCGAACCATTTTTGAAGAAGCCGATAACTGGTGATGAAAAGTGGATCACGTACGACAAGAACGTGCGAAAAAGATCGTGGTCAAAGGCCGGTCAGCCTTTGACCTATTCTGATCAGCTTCACAGACTGTGACGAAACCCGGGCTAACTCGCAACAAGGTGATGCTGTGTGTGTGGTGGGATTTGAAGGGTATTATTAATTATGAGCTGTTACCGCCAGGCAGGACCATCGATTCTGAACTGTAACTGACGAGATTAAAGCAAGAAGTTGAGAGAATGCGGCCGTAATTAATTAACAGAAGAGGTGTGTGGTTTTTCATCACGATAACGCTAGCGGCTAGACCTCACACATCTTTAGCCCCTCAGCAAATATTACGGGAGTTTGGCTGGGAGGTGTTAATACATCCGCCGTATAGTCCTGACCTTGCACCTTCAGATTTCAACCTGTTTCGGTCGCTGCAGAATTCCTTAGGCAGTGTCAGGTTGACATCACAAGAGGACTGCCAAAACCACTTGTCGCAGTTTTTTCATCAGAAGCCCCAAAATTTTTATAGCAATGGGATCATGTCCCTACTAACAAGATGGCAAATAGTTATCGAACCAAGGGCATCTATTATATACTAAACAAACTTTATAAGAAACCTTGAATTTTAATATAAAATGCGAAGAACCTTTTTCCCCAACCTACTTAATACCAACATTGCCCGCACGAAGTATTCGTCGCATACACACATTTAGGACTAGAACTTTGCAAAATATTTTTTCTTTTATTCGTTTATAATTTGCATGTATTGCTAATTTGCTCATAATAATTGAAGCCGGGGGGCTTCAATTATTATGAGCAAATTTTTGTCAGGGCTAATGTAGACTCCCGTCTAGTTTCACGTGGACCCCTGGGGGTCCACCGTCCACCTGGACCGCTTTGGGATTCACGGGTCTAGTTAGGTAACCATAATGTTACATCAATATCATATTGACATGCAGGATAATATGAATTATAAATCGATAAAAATATTTTATCGATTATTATTAAAAGTTTGAGACGATACGGTAGTAGAATAACGTTTTATCTCGCATTATAATTATGCAAGGGTCATATTGTCACGATATTGATCCAGCCTCTTCCCTTATCTACCTAATTATTATAAATCTTTCTAGAACTAATATTTTAACGCACAAAGTTTAGTATATATAGAGGTATTATATTGAATTTTAAACTTTTAATAATCTGCGGTTTACTAACTTCAACTTGCCAGAAAGGGTTCCCAGATAATATAAACTACGGAACCCGATAAATCATAAAATAATTGCTAAAAATATTAAAGTACGTATAGATTTAAGAATACACGCTTTGTAAATCGGTTATTCAAAGTAGAAACCGAAATTTTCGAACGCTGAGTCTACAGTGATGTCTACCACCGGTTCGGGAAAGCTTTTCGATTCAACCGACAGCGTAAGAAATTCGAAAGAGTTCAACTTTTACGAAATGCATAGAAGTTGGAACATTTTGGTCTATTTTGGTCTGGACTAAACCATGTCATTGCATGCTGACAACTATTATAGGTCTACTAGGATCTCATGGCAAATCTGGTTGGGAGATTTTCAAAAAATATCCTTGATCATTGGATATTTTTTTACGTTTGCATGACAGGTATCACACACATAATCAGCCGCTGCAAGGAAAAAAAGTATCAAACGTTTTGCTCCAATTTCCCCAGTATTAGTAGCGTCAATTTCTTTTTTCCCTTCATTGCCATCAGATTCTGGTAGATAGATAGCACCTGTAAAAGCAAACATACCTCTTTTGTCCATTTTCATCAGTATCCACAACCTCCGGCAGGGAAACACTGTTTCCATTCCGAACTCTTCCGTTAATGGGGGACATGTTTAATGTTTTGGCGGACTGACAGAACACTCCGGCTGATAACCAGTAAATGAGCCGACCGGGGTCTAGGCGCCCCTTTATATGCGTTGACAAAATAACATAATTCTTTATCTACAGTAAATAAGTATCACGCAATAATTTTATTGTCTCGTATTTTTCTCGATCACTATTGTTTTGGACTTTACTTGTAATTAATAATTGAATAATCAATACCTCGATTCATTTCTTTGGTTCACTTCTTAGAAGTAAATTAATATTGTGTATACTATGTAATAATTTATATGGATTTATTATAATACTTATTATTTAATGCTTCTATCGTTGATTCTTGGAAATCTATTGTTATTCTATTGTGATGGTGAGCTTATGGGGCTTGACGGGTTAAATTTAAATTTTTGACCGTCATTCTGATACTTCTTCACGCCTTAGTTAGAATCCGCTAAAATAATTTTGATGGGCTTGGACATACTGCTGGTCTCGGAAAGAGACGTACATTTTTAAGTGCCTGACACACGTACGAACTTTAAGTAGGTACGCGGGTTTTAAGTCCGCGAACTTACTCGGCTCGCGTCAGTGACACACGAGTACACTGGGTTACCATGTTGTCGACGGAAGAAGCTTTGTGTTATTTAAGAATAATATCATATTACGTTTTAAAAACTAATAAGAAAAAACTACATCGAAAAGTTTAAGTGTATACGTACGTACATATTTTTCACACAGATGAAAACCAATTTCGGTTTCGTTTGACAGCTCGAAATTGTTGCTCTATTCCGCTAGATATATTAACTTTATGGTACCAAGGAAATTTATAGTTTGGATAATGAATTTTCTACGTCTACATGTAGGTACATCAGCAGCATCAGCTATCGATGAACACCAATAAATTAATATTTTGTTTGATAACATAAAATAAATTGAGATTTTGTTGATTATTAAAGATTTAAAATTAAAAAACGTTTTATTTGCCTGAAAAATGTTAGCATAATTTTTAGCATTAATTACAGTAAATTTTAACAGGAGCTTAGCAAATTTTGTATCAGTCGTGTTGGCAACACTGCCTGACGGCTCGCGGCTCGCGGCTCGCGACTCGCAGTGCTGCCAGACGTACGAGCTACGAGTGAAATTCCAAGACGGCGAACTTACGCGGCAATCTTTAAGTACGCGAACTTTAGGTGACATACAGGCGAGTAAGGTCGTCGAGCCATAAGTCCGCGTACTTACTCGCGTGTCTGTCATCCCCTTTATCATGGAAATATGTAGGTACGGTTTCAAGATCGAATTTCGATCCAAAAAAATTATGATACTTAAATTGAACATGCTGGACTGATCGTGATAAAATTTTAACTGACTATAATATAATATATAATATCTATGGACGCTTCACACCACGTAAGTCTGGCCCCGTGCTAAGTACCTGAAGGACTTGTGTTACAGGTACCAGACAACAGAAAGATATTTAATATATTTAATACTTTTTATACTATACATATATTTAAGATTTTTATTATATGATACACAAACTTTTACTTCCGTCGGCGGGATTCGACCCGCGACCCCCGGCTTGAGCTACCAACGCGCTCACCACTGAGCCACAGAGGTCGTCAGAGAGTCGTCGGAGAGACTATAGATAGGTAGAGAACACTGGACATACTCTACTTTTTGTCTATGCCTTGACTGTTCATTCTTGTAATTAGCTGCTCTGGTGTAAGGTTACACCAAAGTCCAAAAAGAGATATTAGATGCTGCTATCGTTCTGTTTGATTGAAAGCTGTAATGTAGCTTGACAGTATCTAGAGTGAGGGCGTGTACCGTGTACGCTTGACTACAAGTTGTTTTTAGATATTGGGGGTTCTTATCAGGAATTAGGGTTAAGAGAACGTTCTGACCTTGCTTAAGAGGAGTCCACATCGCCGTTTTTCCACATACAAACGATGTCCCCTATTTCCTCCCTGGATAATACCGGTAGAGTTATAAATTTTTTCCTGAATATCTATGGCCACTATTAGCATGTCCCTATGTTTTCTTTTTTTTCATAATTTTATTATCAAAAAAGATAAGAACGTCCAAAAACCTAAAAAAATGGCAAAATTTTCCTCTGTGTTCAAACACCCAGAAAACAAAACTGGCTAAAATATACAAAAAAAATAAAACATAGGAACACAGCTTAAGCCTTGCTTTAATTCTTAATGAAAAAAGTACTTAAATCGGTTTAGTTTTGGAGAAGGAATCAGCGGACAACGAATCGAAGATTTTATGTTCTTTTATTAGAACTTTTGTCGTGTTGCCTCTATCGCGCTCTGCGGTGGGAAACTTGAGATTGGTGAGACAGCAATACATTTTCAAATACCTATTTTCAATTTCTCTCGCCCCTGGTGTATCCTCTTAATGCTTTTGACTTTACCGACTTCGAATAAATCGTGTGAACATGATAAAACTATTTTTTAATATATTTTACATACTCAATGTGAATATTTTACACCTCTATCGTCATGGGTATCGCAGACACAATAGATTTTCAATTGTTATGCGATAGCCGGCTGCCGCTTGGGGATTGATAGGTTAAAACTATTTAATTTTTTTTTTGGTAGTAGCAGACCGAAGGAAAGATGGCGTGACGAACTACGTAGTCATACTATTGATACAGAGTGCTCAGGGGCCAAGTACAGCAAAGGATATATAGACGTCTTATTTTATTTATTTATTTTTCGGTAACATTTGACACTAACAAAATTTTTATGTTTTGAATAATATGTATCAAACTTTTACAGTACTTATATTCAATATCATATAAATTCTTCAATTGTTAACTAATATAAGTATTACGTAATATAAGAAATAAGTAAGTAATTTCAAATACTGTTTTTGAAATTTTAATAGGATGTTCAAGAATAATTATTATTGTAAGTACTGAGTACCTTCAAATAATACCGCTAATAACAACAATCTTTCGACAAGTAGATCGTGATAAAGTTACTACGGCTTGATTTATATCAACATGATAATTAATAATTATCCCACCAAAAACATAAATGTAAAAAGAAGAGCCAAGTTCAATACTAAACATTATGCTTGTCTATAATGGCTTCGCCGTGGAAAGAATGGAAAATGGAAATATGTATTTATAGGAACCAAAGAAAAATATGAACAAATAATAATAGAGTCTATTTCTTTGCTTTATTTAATATCTATAGCAATTGCTGTTATTTAAATAATGTGAGATCTATAAAGTAGATTAGATCTAACTTGGCCAGTTTTCATTACATCAATCATTTAAGAAAGGTTTTGAACATTTTAATTATTCTGATAAAAACTAGCCAAGTCAAACCTAATCTACTTTAAGATCTCCCATTATTTAAATAACAGCAATTGTTATAGATATTAAATAAAACAAAAAATAGACACTTGAAATATTCACAAAATCTTAAATTATACATTTACTTTCATAATTTACAATAAAAGTAAAATAAAATAAATATTTAAGGGGGCTTTCCATACAAGAAACACATTTATTGCCTAGTTTCGCTCTGTCCGACTCGTACTTGACAGATTTTTCTTTGTTTTTTGATTTTTCCCTATGCTTACACACAATTACTGACCTGGATTTAAAATTTTATCCTTCTAGGTCATATGGAACTGTGATAGAATTTTGATCTTTCAGTCAGACAGTCAGTGATAAAAATGTATTTTTCCGGCTGCCCGGCTTAGGTAGTCCCGGCGCCGAGGGGAACACTTTAGTTTGTAGTTTGCCTAAGCGTTCCCTAACTTGGTGGAAGTCTGGTCCATTGTGAGGTAGACCGGCCGGTCGTGGGAGGAGTCCTGTGTTAGACAGATCCAGGATATCCCTATGTATACGGCTGAAGGCAAACCACAGGTGGTTTTAGTGGGTAAGAGTCCCACATACCCCGGGGTGCTTCAGCTAACTGAGGCACATCCCCAACCCGGGGCACCCATGATGGGTTTCCCTGCGCATCAAAATATAATATATAATTATGTTGCGGCTTTTACCCGGCTACAACTAGGTGCAGCCCGCCACATGCGGTTAAACTTAGGTATATCCTACTTATCTTCGGTTACAACTAGGTTTAGCCTTCATTATAGCGGCTAGAACTAGGTAGAGCCGCACACTGGTGGTTAAACTTAAGTGCGTTTTGTGTTTTCAGTTCAGTTAAGGATTTTGGTTTTATTTTAAGATTCGTATCTTGCGTTTCCTGATTGATTCGATTTTGTATCATCACCCCGGTAGATAAGACATCTTATCCTAGTATAATTAAAACTGAGTTAAAAAGTTATCCTATTTGTTTTAAAAATATGTTACGAAGAATTTTACAACTAAAATATTTTTATGCATTCCTAGAAGACATTGGCTACGTTATAAATGCCAAGCCCCTTTTATTACTATTTCTTTATTCTTTATGCCGTTAGCCGGTTAAATACTAATTTACTTAAACACCAAGCTTAATATTAGTTAATTGCACAAATTATACCTTATAAGTGCCTTAATTGTTATTCGATAACTTAAAAATTACACATAGTTAAATTTTAAATAGCAGCTAGGAGCCTGGTTGAACCTGGCGGCTGGCGCCATCAAAGTTCTACGGCCTCAAGCATTATAATAAAATAACAATCATAATTCATAATAGTTTGCTTTCCTTCCTTTACCTTCATTATAATAATAAATGTGTCTGCAACTTCGCTCTTACAGAAATTGGTTCGGCTTCGGACATAGTACTTACTTACCCTTTTTTTGTGATGTAAGTAAGTATAATCACAGAATAGATAATAGTACAAGGTATAATTGAGATGCTAGATAAAATAATATATTCTATAGCCTTATCACTACTAATAGCAATAAGATGAAACGAATCTAATGAAGAGACGCAGTAATATATTATATTTTTATTTAGTATTTACTTATTCTTAAAACCCCCGACGAAGGGGTATTATAAGTTTGACATGTTAGTTTGCGTCAAACTTATTTAAAAAAACTTTAATTAAAAAAAACTTTAATAACATTTTGTGTGGAGATATTTTAACTTCCAGAAAAGACATTATCAACTCTGCATTGTAATTTTTACTTACTTGTAGGTTTCTTTCATAATGTTTTTTATTTTATTTTTTAAGGTTCCGTACCCAAAGGGTGAAAACGGGACCCTATTACTAAGTCTTGTCGATGTCTTTCCGTCTGTCTGTCTCCAGGCTGTATCTCAAGAATCGCTATTATAGCTGGACTGATGAAATTTTTACAGATTGTTTTTTTTAATGAAATACGGCATTCGGGACACTTGATGGAAAGCAACTTCCGTCGCCCATGGACACTCGCAGCATCAGAAGAGCTTTGCCGGCCTTTTAAGAGGGAATAGGATATTGGGGGGGGGGGGTAAGGTAGGGGATTGGGGCTCCGGTAAACTCACTCACTCGGCGAAACACAGCGCAAGCGCTGTTTCACGCTGGTTTTCTATAAGAACGTGGTATTTCTCTGTTCGAGCCGGCCCATTCGTGCCGAAGCATGGCTTTCCCACGTATAAAATTGTGTATATCTTTTGCCGCTATAACCATAAATACTAAAAACAAAATAAAAATAATATTTAAAATAATATTTAAAACAAAATAAAATAAAAATAATCCCATACAACAAACGTGATTTTTTTGGCCTTTTTTACTCGATATCAATAATGCGGGCAACAGGTAGGCACTTGAAATTTTCCCAAAATTCTTAATTATTATGTGCACTTTAATAATGAATAAAAAAATTAAAATAAAATGATTATTTAAGGCCCCCCCCCGTCCCATACAAAAAACACAATTTTTGGCCAATTTCGTGAGCGAGTCCGACTCGTACTTGGCCGATTATTTAATCTTGAAATCTAAGATGCTATTCTTTGAAAAGTTATTATAGTAGCTATTTGTCTATAAAATATGCTTTTTTTATGAAATAAGGGGGCAAACGCGCAAACGGGTCACCTAATGGAAAGCAACTTCCGTCGCCCAAATGGACACTCGCAGCACCAGAAGAGCCGCAGGTTCGTTGCCGGCCTTTTAAGAGGGAATAAGGTAATAGGGGAGGGTAGGGATGGGAAGGGAAGAGAATAGGGGAGGGTAGGGAAGGAAATAGGGTAGGGGATTGGGCCTTCGGTAAACTCACTGACTCGGGGAAACACAGCGCAAGCGCTGTTTCACGCCGGTTTTCTGTGAGAACGTGGTATTTGGTATGGTATTCTCCGGTCGAGCCGGCCCATTCGTGCCGAAGCATGGCTCTCCCACGTATAAATTTTATGCTTATGCTCAAATAGCTTAACATAGGTCCACAAAATATGCGAAAGTGTGTCTGTCTGTCTGCTTTTCTTCCTGCCTCCTGCCCAAACCGTTAGAACCATGACAGGTTAGAACCGACTTTGCAGAAATTTGGTATGGGATACTTTGAATATAGAATAAGGACATAGTGGCTACGTTCCAGTAGACGCTAAAAACCCTAAAAACGCTAACGCTCAAGACTAGTAGTTTTTCCTGTTCCATTAGCATGTGAGCGTCAGTGATACAAACTCAAATGGAACGGATTATGGAGCGTTTTGAGTGTTTTGAGGAAAGTTTAAAAAAAGAACATAAAATATATTTTTATACTTACATTGAACAGAACTTGGATATCCTCAGGACTCAGGACTCAGGTGACTCAGGTGAGTATTAGTGTTCTGTGGATATCCTTATTCCTTCTTGAAGTCGTAAATTAAAGTACTTACTTAATTGTTTATAGCTTTGGTTTATAGTAATTATACACATATTTTACAAATAAAATACATAATAATATTTGTTTCGTTTTTAGTACTTATTAAGTATATTATTTTTTTACTAACATTTTTATGAACATTTAACCATATTTTAATATACTTAGTTAAACTTTTATCATACTCACATACGGTTTTTCTCGATAGTTTTACTCCAAATCGAGCAAAACCGTAGATCGCAACACTCACAGCTCGAAAAGCACAAAAATGTTAGGTTCCCGCTCGATAAACCAATTTTGGAGATGCGGATGTCATCTAGATTAAAAATAAGTCTCGTTATCAAGGCATATGTTTCGTATTAAGGAGAAACTGCATTTTCCGCTCACATATACACAGGTATAATAATTAATACCAATGCCAATCATACGCTAAAGGAGATGATTTTACGTCACTAATTAAATTAACATAACTAATTAACCTAACCTAACTATGAACTTGCCAGGATTATTTAAAGAGGTTCCGTTTCATTTATTACAAAAGAAAAAAAATGTAAAGTTTTAGTTTATACCTAAAACAATTTTCCTATTTAAGATTTAGCTTATAATTGGCTTATAAATAATAACCTGACGCTCGGTATGACACACCATTGATTTGCTGTTCCGAGTATGCTTGCCACGCGCACGGCGCAACGGTACACTCAGGCCTTGTACCATGAAACTGTTTTGAGACTCAAATAATCGGACGAAAATGCTGCGTCCTACTCTAACAAACGTGAATGACGTTGTTAGAGCAGGACGCGGCATTCTCGTCCGATTGTTTGAGTCTCAAAACAGTTTCGTAGTAGGCCTACTGATTCGTAAGTCTATTTGAAGTCGAAGCACTGGGTCATTCTATTTGATGTAGTTTGAGTTTCAAGAACACCACTGAGTTAGATTTCTGTATTATTCTGTCTATTGTGGTAGTAGTAGTAGTAGTAGTCTTAGTAGTAGTAGTCGTAGTATAGAACGGAAAGAAAAGGTTGTGTATTAACAACGTAACCCTAAAATTATGCAAAGGAAAATAGCTTCCCCATTAAATCCTATAAAGCTAGTTATACACGAGCCTTCCAACATTTGAAAAGGTGCGTGCAAGTCCAAATTTGTATGTAGCAAAGCCGCCACAACTTGTCCACCGATTCTAATCTATATGCTATACTAGCTGTTCCGGCAAACGTTGTTTTGCCATATAAAGTATTTCGCCCATATTATTATTGCAGTGACTAAATAATTATGTCACCATGGCAACGTCCATCCGGATCTAATGTAAAACATTCCAAAATCAACAACTCCTTATAAATAAGAAATTAATTGAAAAAACATTTTCCAGTAGACCAAACTGTAAATCTAAACCATTCTCGAATCTCCACGAACACACACAAAAAATTTCATCAAAATTGGTCCAGTCGTTTAGGAGGAGTTCAGTCACATACACACGCACACAAGAAATATATATATTAAGATTAACGCACCTTCGTTACTTGTTCGGTCTAAACCTTTACCTATCAAACTACAAAATGGTATTCTCATGAAACACCAAACAAACATCAAGCATGTCTTTATTTATCATAAAGTCAGTCGACATGACGTTTTTCCATTATACTTTTTTGCTGTGTTGTTGGAAACGTAGTGGAATGAACAAGGAACGAAACTACATTAGTGAGGCATGAAAATACCAGAACCTAGAGTAGCTTTATATTGGTTGTGCATGAAAAGCATTCAGCATCGCCAAAATTGTAAAGCAGCAGAATGGACGGCTCGTGTATATCAAGCTTAAGGCACAGATGTGACTGATTGCCTTTGAACCGATTTGAATAATTCATACATTAGAAGTGTAGTAAGTTCACACCATTGTTAGTCGGTACCTCATGCAGCTATGATGTGGATATTGTTCGTAACTATTTTTATAGTCCTCCTGACTTATTGGAGTTTTAAGAAACCTAAAAATTATCCCCCCGGTAAGTATGTAATATTAACACACAAATTTATAGCATAATATAGATAATAATTTCTGCGAAATTTTGCCAACGTCTGAACTGCGGAAGCCTGAAAATCAGAGAACACTGAAAACTTGATGAGTTTTAGCTTTTGACTTTTTTGTTTATATTATAGATAATTATCTAATAATTATACATACCAAATATCGCAACATTGCCCTGCCCGTATTTTATTATTTTTTAATTCTCATAATTTTCTTGCAAATTTTGAAATCTACTTATGTACATAATATTTTGATTTTGAAAATATAATATCTGGCTTCTACCTTCTTACGACTGAACCTCCGAATCAATGATATTATGGGCATATACTATGAGTCCTAGGAAAGAATAGGAGGAATAGATAGGATATTTTTATTACAGAAAAATGTACGGCAAGTGAAATATGCCGCAACTAGATTGCGGGCAACAGCCTCAAAGAAATTTAAGTATCATTTAACTTTAATTTTAAATCAAGTAAACATGAAATGTCTCTGAGTAGTGAGAATGGAGGCTTATTGTCTTTTCTTTACATTAAAAAAAAACTAACTTTAACCTTGTTCTCAGGTCCCATATCACTACCTATCTTTGGAAACCTCCTGTCGGTGTGGATAGCTCTAAAGACATATAAACTACATCATGTCGTGTGGAAGAAGTGGTCGGAGAAGTATGGCAACATTATGGGGCTTAAACTTGGAGTCCTAGACGTGGTGGTAGTCACCGGCAAAGACCTCATCATTGAAGTCTCCAACAGAGAGGAGTTCGATGGAAGACCGGACGGACTTGCGTTCTTGATGCGGTCTTTCGAGAAGAAACTTGGTAAGTTAGATTAGGGGTTTTTATTGGTTTTAAAATTTTGTATTGAGGTTTTAAATTACGTTTGATAACTAACGAGGAAATGTTTGAAAATTTAAAAATTCTGTATCAAGCTGTCTTTAGAAACCGGAAATTTAGTCTACTCTATACTAGTACTGTATAATATTATTCTCTACGCTATTCGAAATGAAAAATGTGTCTTTCTGTCACCTCTTTATGACTAAATTGATTTTAAAGAAGCTGCGTAAAGACGCTTTAAGGTTTGAGATGGGATGCAGTAGGTAAGTTTTTATCTCGGGAGATTTAAGGTTTCCGCGCGATAAAGAAACCGCTGCGAATCGAGGTTGTGGGCAACACCAGTCTCGTTTAATAAATAAGTGACCAGCTTTCCCTGACGCCGATTTTAAATATGGATACTGAACAACTTTATTTATTATCTAGTTATCTTCTAAACATTCACAGGTCTAGTGTTCTCCGACGGTAAGATCTGGAACAAGTCGCGTAAGACTGTGGTGAAATGCCTTAGGAACTTCGGTTTCGGATCTCGGTCCATGGAGTACCAGATCATAGAGGAGTGTAACGCGCTCGTGGACTACCTGGTGGAAACCGCCGGACAACCCATTAAAGCCAACCACATGTTCAACGTACCCATCATCAATATTCTCTGGAAGCTGGTGGCTGGGAAACGGTACGTACCATCGAAGAAATAGTTTCATAGTGTGACGGACCTACGTCATTCGGTCGGGCTATGACAATAATTCAGTGTCGTGATCTGTCGCGGTCGGCTTAGTTTGACAGAACGCGACCAAATTAATTAGGTCCGCCATCTGCCTATCGATCACCTTCCCTGATAGTGCATTGTACAGTTCGTAGCGTGGGGCTTCTACAACAGCTTGCAGCTCTTATATCAAATTCAATTGCTTCTTATATTTTTAAACTGCTAAAATATTACTACGTAATATAAAGGCTTGAGCTTGCCTCTAAAGAAAAAACATCGTTTGTACTGATTTTTTATGATTTTTTAGGGTTCCGTACCCAAAAACGGGACTAAAACTTTGATGTCTGTCTGTCCGTCTGTCTGTCTCCAGGCTGTATCTGAAGAGCCGCTATAGCTAGACTTGTGTATATCTGTTGCCGCTATAACAACAAATACTAAAAACAAAATAAAATAAATAAATAAGTGGGGCTCCCGTACAACAAACGTGATTTTTTTGGCCTTTTTTGCTCGTAATCAATAATGGTAGCAGGTAGGCACTTGTAATACTCATAATATTCTTAATTTAAATATAAATTTAATAATTAATATTAAATTTTAATAAAATAAATAATTAAGGGGGATCCCACCCAAAAAACACATTTCTTACATTGCTCTAAAATGGTACGGAATCCTTCGTGGGCGAGTCAAACTTGCACTTGGCCGATTTTTTTTACCTGACAGCGCAAAGCTTTGTATGCATGCGCCATTCTTTATGCATTTTTTGGCTGCCTATGGCCGTAGATACGGTCATAGTATAATTTGCCTCAAGTGAGAAGCGTAGGCATGATAATAATGATTGATGATGAAACAGAAAAATAAAAAAATTGTGTGAATATGCATGTATACCGTACTATAAATTATTGTACTAGTCGTAGTAAATACCATTATGATAATTGTAGCAATTAATGCAGAGAAAGGAATTCCCTTTTCTTAGGATATCAGCTTCTTATATGGGTGTCAGCTGCACCTGCGAAGTCCATACTTCCATACTAATACTTATTGTAAATTCGAAAGTGTGTCTGTCTGTCTATCAGTTACTGATTTTGCTGAAATTTAGTATGGAGATACTTTGAGTCCCGGGAAAGGACATAGCCTGCCACCCATATCTAAAAACCTCACATAGTACTTACTATGTGAGGTTTTTAGATATGGGTGGCAGGTATACTTTTTGTGCCTAAAATGTACGATTCCCTCGCGATAAACGAGTTTTGGCGCAACGGAGTTGCGGGCGTCATCTAGTTATAATATATAATATAAACTAGCGACCCGCCCCGGCTTCGCATCGGGTTTAAATATATATCCACTGAAAAAATGATTAAAATCGATTCAGCAGTTTTGACTTGTATTCATTATTACTACCCGTGGCCCGTACCACTTTGGTCGGTACCGCCGCAAAAGCTACTTCCCGCAATTTTTAAATCTGTAATATCTTCGAAAATATTCATTTAAATCATATTATGCTGTACAGGGCCATATAGGTCTACATTAAATCAACAATGTATTTAAGTTATTTAATTGCTGTATTTATTAAAATTGCTTTGAAAATTAGCTATTATTTGTCGTAAAAAGAAAATGACAAAAAATGTTAATCAAAATCCGTTGCGTAGTTTTAAAGATTAAAGGGAACAATTAATAAAGGGACATGAGGGAAAAAAGCGACTTTGTTTTATAATATGTAGATATAGATATAGATGCTTTGCTTGTCTTTCATAACACAAACCATATTGAAAGAAAATGTCATAGAGCCATTCGTAGCAAAGCTCTACGAGACTTTTTACATTCATCTTTTGAGTGGAAACTCGAAGCATAATATTAAAATCGGATTTATAAAGGGTGTAACAAAACTAAGTGATAATACTTTAGGGCGTGTACTGTGTATGTGTCCCTAATATAGAATTCACCATTCATTCAGGCTCCAATGATTTTCATGAAATTAGTATATAGGGGGTTTCGAGGGCGATAAATCGATCTAGCTAGGAATCATTTTTAGAAAATGACATTTTATTCGTGTTTTATCGAATACCAAGCAAAGCTTGGTCAAATAGCTAGTATAATGTTATAAGACGTTCTCGTGGTAAGGCCCATTTTGTACTAACGTCTTAGTTACATAATATAAGCAGTATAATAATATTATGTATATCAGGTTCTCAAAATTAAAGTCATTATTGGTACACAGCGCCATAACTATTTTAAAAATATTATTTTTCCCTTAGGTACGACATAAAGGACGAGAGGCTGGAACAACTATGTACCCTGGTGTACCGCTCCTTCAAGACCAATAACATGAGCGGAGGGCCGCTCAGTTCCCTGCCTTTCCTGAGATACGTCATACCCGACACCATCGGGTACACTGAGGCCAAGATGATACATAGGGAGCTAAATGCTTTCTTCTCGGTACGTATTTGACCCTCCTATTTGAGCCTTTAAATTCAATCACACATCTAGCCGCCCGCGCCGGTGCGGCGGCACGAACCTGGCCGATTAGTGCTATAACTTCACCTGGAGACCGGTAGACGTGGACGGCAGTTTTCAGTGTGGTGCAGTAGGTAAAGCACAGTTATATCTCTTGGATACCTTGCTAGAATGTAATTTGTCGCAGTTTAATTTCTGTAACAATGTCAATGGGAGAGTCTTAGACTTAGTTCTTTCAAATATTACCTGTTCAGTTACGCCGAGCGACTTTCCTTTAGTTCCAGAAGACGCCCACCATAAATCACTAGTAATTAACCCTGAGGTCGAAATTTTTAGATCACTTGAGTCTTGTTTACGTATAAAATATTTATACACATCTGCAGATTTTGACAAAATTAACACTGAACTTAATGAAAAAAACTGGAGTGAATGTCTTAATGAAATTCCATTTGAGGAGGCAGTAACTGTCTTTTACAACTATTTACACAGCATGATGGCTAAATATATTCCCACAAAAACAGTACATGGTAAAAATAATTTCCCAGTTTAGTACAACTCGGCCCTTAGAAAAGTTATTAAAGAAAAATTTAAATATCTGCGTAAGTATAGAACCTATGGCAATATATCAGACTACCATACCTTCTCACTTCTTCGCAAAAGGGCCCTATCTCTGGAGGAAATTTGCTAGAGGTCTTACATTGAGAAGTGTGAAAACTCTATAGGTACCAACCCCAAATTTTTCTGGTCCTTCATTAAAAATAGTAAAAATGTTCATTCATTGCCTTCCTCGCTAACATGTGAAGGCTGCACTTCTACATCGGGAGCTGAAGCTTGTTCTATGTTCGCTTCTTATTTTAATAGTATTTTTCTCTCGCCGACCAGTGACACTAATGATAATAATATATCGGATAGCTTATACAAAATCAACAAATTTCCAGTTAATGATGTTGAGGTCCTGCCGGAGCGTGTTAATTATCTTTTAAAATCCGTTGATCTCACTAAAGGTGCGGGTCCAGACAATATTTCTCCTATATTTATATCACGATGCTCAAGTTCTCTAACAAAGCCTGTCACTATTCTTTTACAACGCTCTATTAAGGAAGGCATTGTACCGAAAGTTTGGAAGTCTGCCTACATATCTCCTATTTATAAAAGTGGAAGCAGAAATGAAATAAAGAATTACAGGCCTATTTCCAAATTGTGTATATTTGCCAAACTTCTAGAAAAAATTGTTTATGAACAAGTGTACAGCTCACTTTCAACATATTTCATCACCGAACAGCACGGATTTCTACAAAAACGCTCAACCTCAACTAATCTCATAACATTTTTAGATTATGTCACAGAGAGTATGGAATCTGGTGGTCAAGTAGATGCCATCTTCACTGACTACAGTAAAGCCTTTGACCGTCTAGACCACTCTTTGCTACTTAAGAAGCTTTATAACTCAGGGATACACGGAAACATATATAGATGGTTCACCTCCTACATTAAAAATAGATCCCAAGCAGTAGTTGTCAATGGCTTTACATCTTCATGGTATGAGGTGCCATCCGGCGTCCCTCAGGGGTCGCTGTTGGGACCGTTGTTGTTTACGACATTTACACTAGCTTTCGTCATTCGAGGTTCCTCCTGTATGCTGATGACATGAAAGTGTTCAGAAAAATTTGTAACCTGCATGATTGTCACCTGCTGCAGGAGGACCTTCGAAGACTAGAGGCATACTGTAATATCTACAAACTCGACTTAAACGTAGCAAAATGTTGTTCAATGACTTTCAGCCGATCTTCTAAAGCCATTGATAATCCATACTTATTAAAAAACCAATACTTAAAAAAGGTTAATGAGGTACTGGATTTGGGCATAATTCATGACTCAATGCTAACATATAACAAACACTTTCACCACATAATCACCAGAGCTAATAGATCCCTTGGCTTTATTATGAGAATGAGCTCCCAATTCCAAAGTATAAAAACAACAAAAATTCTCTACTGTTCGTTCGTTCGCAGTGTTCTAGAGTATGTTTCTGAAATTTGGAATTCCCAATATAGCATCCACATTAATCGGTTGGAATCAATCCAAAGACGGTTCACGAGATTTCTGCAATTTAAATGCAACACATTCGATCTTAATTATGAGTCCAGGTGCAGACGGTGTTCTTTGACTGTCGTTTAATATTAATTACTGATCTTTGATTAGTTAAATATTTTAAAATTAATAATAATTATAAATGTCTGTACTTACCCTTTTATGAGCTATAATTTTTCTATAAGTGAGTTTATGTAAATTTTTGTAAGCTTTCGTAATTAATTAGTTTCTAAATGTGAAAACGTATAAATGGTGTCTAGATGTTATACAGCCTTCTATAAATAATAAAAACACTTGTAAAATAAAAATAAAATAAAATAAATATAAAATAAAAATAAAATAAAATAAATATAAAATATAAATACTTAAGAGGAGATACTAGGCCGTTTTTCCATACAAATGTTGTCCCCTGTTTCCTCCCTGGATAATGTCGGTAGAGTTATAATTTTTTTCCTGAATATCTATGGCCACTATTAGCATATCCCTATGTCTTGTTTCTTTTCATAATTTAATTATTAAAAAAGATATGAACGTTCATAAGCCCGGAAAATGGCAAGAATTTTTGCTGTGTTCAAACATCCAGAAAAAAAACATAGGAACAGAACTCAAGTCTTGTTTTAATTTTTAATGAAAAAAGTACTTACTTAAATCGGTTAAGTTTTGGAGAAGAAATCAGGGGACAACGAATCGTTGATTTTCTGTTCTTTTATTAATTAGATCAAGCTGTAGTTGTCTGAGCTATCGCGCTCTGCGGGGGGAGGCTTGAGTTAACCTCAAGCCTCTCCCAACAAGACATTACAATTACTTATTTTTCATTTCTCTCTAGTGTCTCCTCTTAATAATATTTTTTATTATACCCACACTCTTGATAGTATCTTTATTCTATAAGTCATATTAAAGAATAAGGATGTATAAACCGATTAAGTACATCCTGAGGGGTTTCCTAAGATTCTCTAAGCTTAACTTAATTAATTTGTAATAATTATACCTAAGATTTATTTTCAAACAGCTTGAGATTAAAGGATGACAAAGCACTTTTACCTGCAAGTCTTGCATGACTTGCAAAGTGTGTGATTTTTATAATGAACTTTTCTTTATTAGCGCTGTGCTTGCTTTTGCAAGTCATGCACGTGGCCTCCAAAAGCGAGTAAGCTTTTTACAATTAAAGGATTTTCTTTGCAGGAAATAATTGCGGAACACAAAGCTACCGTCGACCCCAAGAATCCGAGAGACGTCATCGACATACTTTTGATTGACATGATGCAGAATAAGGAGATTTGTGAGTTTTTCACGTCATCTTTTTAAAAGTCGGTTAAGACGCGTTTCAATTAAGCCGATCGCACGAATCAAAATCAAATACTACTTTTAACTGACTTCCAAAAAGGAGGAGGTTATAATATGTTCGTCTAAGGATAATTATCTTTTAAGTCATAATTATTGAATTAATAATTTTGATAGAATTTAAATGTGCATAGTTTCTAACAGGAGTTTAGATTTAGTTGTTAATCATTGGTGTATGTTTTGATGTTAGTAACCAAAGATTTGTAGAAAGGATAAACTCAAAAAGTTGGTATAAAATATGTCTCAGAATGCGACCGTTAGCAGCTTGGCTTTTTTTGTTTTTTGGCATTGTCACGGGGTTAACTTTGCTATAGGATATACTATAGTAGACTTTAATATAGGGTAAAGGACTAGTGATTAGACAGTACCAGTCATTGGACAAAGCACAGCGGGGCTAAAATGGTCGCTTTGAAGAATCATGGTATGAATCATAATATGATTCATTTTTCTAAAATCGCAAAATGCAACTCTGCTTGCAATTCATTTCTGTATTTTTGTACTGTTTTGACATTTGTCACTTTGACAGTTTTGACAATTCATTTGCTGAATTATTGATTGAGAGGAATTGCTAAATGTGACCATTTTAGCCCCGCTGAAATACAATATTTATTAAGGTTGCTTTAAAAACTGCATGTTTTTAAAGTAAAAAAAACGCCTGATTTTAAAGAAAAACAGGTGGTTTTTAAAGCGACCTAAATAAATATTGTGTTTTTGTGCTCTATCCAATGACTAGTACTGTCCAATCACTAGTCATTTCACCCTATATAGTTCGATCTTACTTACTTAAAAAAATAAACCTATCGTTTTTTTTTCATAGTCACAATGGAAGAACTCCACGTCATAATGTTGGACCTGCTGGAAGCCGGTGTGGAGACAGTCAACAATACGACGGTGTTCATGCTCATACACCTACTCCTCAATCCTGACGTCCAGGCAAAGTTACAGAAGGAGATCGACGCTGAAGTCGGCACGAGAAAACCCATCCTAGACGACCGATCAAGGTTCTATTCTTTATTCTTAATTTTAATTTCATATTATCAACTATTGTAAGTATAGAATGTAACAAAAAATATCTCTAGTAAGTACTTCATTATTGCTTGTATTGGTTTGTCGTGAACCACGTCAGAGAAAGAAAGAGAGGGACCGCATAAAAAGCGTAATATATTAGTAATAGTGATTACCAATTATGAATATTCAATAAAACAGATGCATATCTCAATAATGAGTAATTCTATTCTCCCATCTTCTACAATAATAATTGATTATTCTACTCGCGATAAAACAATTACGATAATTAGTCGATGATTAACTTTTTCATGCATACAGCATATTATATTAAATCTTTCCTATTATGCAATTATTTTGCTTGTCTGAAACGAAACTTCGTACATTTAGCCTGTGCAATGTGCATAGCAGTAACGTCGTTTTAAACTAAACTTTGTATTTTTTAACCGACTTCAAAAAAGGAGGTTATCAATTCGACCCGTATGTATATAATATTTACAGAACTGCCCAGTTTTCGTGTCTTTTATTCTATATCAGCGTCTGAACAAATGTGCTAAATTTAAAAAGTGAATGTATGTATGTATGTTTTATGTTTGTGTTCGCATATCACCGGAAATATAAGTCCCATTTAAGTAATTGTTTTCTTGTTGTACTAGGTATTGTTCAACTTAGGGAATACTGCTAGTTTCATCGGAATCTGTTCAGTAGTTTTGGAGAACGGGAATTTTAATTCTTAATTATGTACTATCAGGGATGTTGATTCATAGGCAGATGGCGGACCTACGTAATTCGGTGTTGTTACGTCAAACCAATCCGACAGATTACGACCTACTTTGAATTGACATAAACCAACCAAATAACATAGCCTGTCCGTCAACTGTGTATGAATCAATTTCCTTGATGGTACAATTTTGAAATCGGATTTATTCAATAATATTATTACATAATTACTTATAGAATGGTGTATACGGAGGCGGTGATATTGGAGGCTCTGAGGATATCCACAGTGGCTGCTATGGGCATACCGCACAAGGCCATGGAGGACGCTAAGCTCGGAGACTACTTTATACCAAAGGTATGCTTCTAGGGTGTCGATATAGCCCGTGCACTACTATAGGATCGGTGAAACTGGAGGGATCAATCGGCCGCCTAATCACAACCCATCAATAGCTGTGTATTTTCTGCTGAGTGATCAAGTTGTATGCCATCTATAAATATACTTAAAACAGTTTTCGTGTTTTTTTAACATAATTGAATTATTAAAAAAAACACGAAAAGCCTTTCATATAAGTAGTTATTGTATTCCATTTTAATGTATAAAACATAATATTATAATTTGTTTTATTCCAATAATATTACAAAAATTCAAAAATAGAATTTAAAGTTATTGAAAATGTTTATGGTTGATGATGATAACAATGAGGGATGACGCACAAACTGGTGGCTGATTACTTGTAAGATATTATGTGTAACAATATAGTGTTGTGCACGAGTCGAGTAACTCGATAATCGACATTTTATGTATTTTATTTAATACTTGTTATAAATTCGAAAGTGTGTCTATAGGCCTTCACGCCTGAACAGCTGAATTCATTTAACGCTCAGACTTATTACGTCCCAAGAAAGGACACGGGATAGTTTTTGAAAAATATACGGTTGGCGCGATAAACTACTTAGTTCTATAAAAAAAAAAACCGGCCAAGTGCGAGTCGGACTCGCACACCGAGGGTTCCGACAGCTTAAAGGTATTATAGACCTGAGTATTTGGTATGAATTTCAATTTAATACCTCTACGCGTTTATGAGGAAATGGGTAGTAAGTTTAAAATTATTAAAAAAAAAATATATTATGTGATGTAACTAAAAATTTATGGTTTTCGTAATTTTTCCTTTATCTATGCTATAAGACGTTGCTTCGTACCAAATTTCAAGATTCTGAGTTCACGGGAAGCACCCTGTAGGTTTTGATTCCCTTGCAAGTGTCGAAAATTTGCGGCATAAACGGCTGTATCTTTTGATTGCGTTGGCTTAGAAGTTTGATTTTTTCACAGCTTCAAGGGACAGTAGACCTGAGTAATTGATATAAATTTCAGCTTCATACCTCCACGCGTTCCTGAGAAAAAGGGTCTTGACAGACGGACGGACGGACAGACGGACAACAAAGTGATCCTATAAGGGTTCCGTTTTTTCCTTTTGAGGTACGGAACCCTAAAAACAGTACAGAGTTCACCTAGCAGAAATAAAACTTATGTCCAAAATCGTGATGGCGTCGTGACGGAATATTAATATTATTTCGACCCTCATTATTCATGACGCAACCTTGTTTCACTCTCAACGCGCCTTAAAAACTTTAACTTGAAAATCTATATGTAATACTTTTAGGGCACTGTCATATTGCTGTCGGCCTATGAGTTACACAACGGAGATCACTGGAAGGAGCCGACAGTTTTTCGGCCGGAGCGGTTCATTACGTCAGATAACAAAGTACGACACGAAGATGGCCTTTTGCCCTTCGGATTAGGTAAGGAAATTATAATATTTCGCTACTAAACATACAGTTTTTTTTTTAATGAAAGAAGGCTACAAACGAGCAAACGGGTCACCTGATGGAAAGCAACTTCCGTCGCCCATGGACACTCGCAGCATCAGAAGAGCTGCAGGTGCGTTGCCGGCCTTTTAAGAGGGAATAGGATAATAGGGGAGGGTAGGGAAGGGAATAGGGTAGGGGATCGGGCCTCCGATAAACTCACTCACTCGGCGAAACACAGCGTAAGCGCTGTTTCACGCCGGTTTTCTGTGAGAACGTGGTATTTCTCCGGGCGAGCCGGCCCATTCGTGCCGAAGCATGGCTCTCCCACGTATAGCCGGTTTTCTGTGTAAAAAAAATGATAATACTTTTCCGTGTGTAGTTGTGTCTCATAAAAGACCAAAGTGTGTGCGCAGCGCTAGAGTTACTTAATTTTTTTTTTTGGGAAGTTAATGACGTTGGAGCATTTCTCATACCAGCTCTACATGCCAAAAGTAACTCTTTTAGCAATGCTACTTTTACAGTGAACTTCATATAATATGTAGATCAAGGTTATACATCTAGGTTACACACACTGAAGTTTTATCACTTGGTTTTGTTACATTCTGTATATTTTAAACGTCATCTTTTCTTTGTCTGTGATCACTGATAGTATAGAGACACCTAATTTGAAATTTAAAAATTCTTTTCAGGAAAAAGGAGGTGTATGGGTGAGGGGCTGGCGAGATCTGAATTATTCATATTCCTCACTCACGTTTTGCAGAGATTTAATATCAAGGTGCCAGATGGTGACCCCCTACCGTCTACGGAACCCGTCGATGGAATCACTCTGTCTGCTAAAGACTTTAACATCGTATTCGAACCCAGATTTTAAAGTCAATCATAAAAAAGAAAAAATAATATAACATAGAATAATTAATCCAACTTAATCGACAAATAGTGCAATATAAATTTTTGTTATTTATGATTGTTTCGAATTATGCAACGATTTTGGTGATGGAAAAATAAAATGTCGATAGTTTTCATGGATGTTTTAATTAATTGATTTGATACAATAGTCAACGAGCGCTAAATACCTTGACAGTGCCCTTCTCTAAAAATCGATTTACAACGCGCATGCGTCAGCATTTCTTGAGAAATTATTGCCTCCTGTCAAGCTCAGCCGCGGCGAGCTTGTAATAATAGAAAATAAACCATGTAAATACAAAACATCACAACTTATCATTTAGCTATAAATTGCATGTTTGCATGTTTGCATGTTTGTCTATTTACAAGTTTGTGTTACAAACTAAAATATAAATAAACTAACTAATTCATTGACGAAAATGTGATGTTACTATAGTAATGTAACTTGAATAACATTTTATGTAACACCACGGGCTACATTTTGCGAGTCTTGTGCGTGATTTTTTCAAAATGGCGAAGTGTGGGTATCACGAGTGCGTCGGTGGTATAAAGTGAAATATGAATGAAACACTGGGCAGGGGCTACGCCCGCATCGAAGCTATCCGAGCGGCCCGAGGCGAAGCCGTCAACATGTCGGAGCCCGGGGCTCCGCCGGCGGACCGGTACAACTCCGTCTATCTCACTCTCTTCGTGGCTGGAGCAGCGTTTCTACTGCCCTTTAACAGGTTGGTAGCATCCAAGACATATACAAAATAAAATAATAATCACTAAATATTTTAATTCTTAATACTTACCTTGATCGTGGGAACCGCAGACAAAATAGATTTTCAATTGCTATGCGACCGCCGGGTGCCGCTTGGGAATTGATGAGTTAATCGCATAGTTTGATATATTGTAAAGTGTACTTTTGGATATTTGTCAATTCTTAAGAAAGTGACGAAAATCAAAATTCATCGATATCGATTTTAACACCTCAATCACAGTATAAACAACACTATGTCAATATTAACAATGCTTGTGTGAATGGCTGCTACGGTGTAGGCCGTAGCTCGTAGCCTAAATCAGGCTACGGCCTACGACAGTTGCTACGACATAATATGAAAACTGAAAAAAAAAATCATTTTGATGTGAATTATTATAATAATTAATTGTGATTATTTGGATTTGTAATAAATAACTTTTAGTAATAAGTACATATTTATTATTTACATATATTACATATTTATAATCACTATTTGTGAAAATATCTACTTTTATAATATATAAGTCAAAGCTTAATACTACTACTTTTATTTAAATATACTTGCTTTGAGGTTAACAGCGTGGTTAACAGTAATTATTGACTAAATTATTGTTATCACATTTTATAAAATAAATTAAAACGTACTTATCTAATATGATTAACACAATTTTATAGTTACTTCATAGTTATAAGAGAAACTATGGAGGTTGTGACACATAATATAATCTAGCATTCAGACTAAAAAAAAAACGAAAACTGCTGAAGTTAAAAAAATACACTATCAATGTAAATTATACACCGTCTACATTTATTTGCCAGTCAGCTGATTCCAGAACGATTTTAAAATCATCCTGTTAGTAGACGACCAAATTCCCGTACATTTTAAAATGAGAAATCCATTTAAAGGCAGGAAGTCTGTCAATTCTATGTGTATCTTCTTGTACAGTGAATAAGGTTTAGTAATGGCTTAGTTAAAAATCCGCCCGTTCTGTTTATGAATGCACCGCAACGCCGCGTTACCGCCGCTTACATTGGAACGTAAACTAGCCATAACTGGACAAAACCTTATATTGATATTCCTTTAAATATGGAATATTCCAGCTTCATCATGGCGGTGGACTACTTCCAGCACCACTACCCCAACACGACGATAATGTTCGACATGTCGACCGTGTACATCGCGGCCGCCTGCGTCGCCGTCGTCGTCAACAACCTCCTCATTGACCTCTTCACCTACAACACTAGGATCACCTTCGGTAAGAGCATCATCATCATCACGTCCACTTCATCATGGCGGTGGACTACTTCCAGCACCACTACCCCAACACGACAATACCTTTAAAGTTGGTAATATTGTTACTGTCCAGAGTTCTAATACATACTACTCTAGCTAGTGAAAGTAAAATGAGTAATTGTAAAAGAAACAGGTCATTTAGCCGAAACTTTTTCGTTTTCGCTTCGTTAAAGAATCGCCGATCAAAATGTATGGAATTGACATAAGACGAGTCGAACGTCAACGTCATATTATCGAACGCTTATGTCAATTCCATACATTATCACGTGGGAACAGAAAAAAATCAGTGGGGCAAAACAGGGCAAAATTGTATTAAATCCTTTTCCGTGCGGAGTCCCGGAAATACTAATTGAAATTTCAATTAGTTCTTGCAAATTTTCGTCCCTTTTATATTACTGAACGCTTTAAAAGCTTTACGCAATAAAAGCAAATAAGAAAGAAAATTACTGGAACTTAAAATATAAAGTGTTGCGGCATTCTTCGTGTTGTTGTCGCATTCGCGTGCAATGTTCACATTACTACAGCCTTTTCTTATATTCATTCAGCGTAGTATTTGAGATTTGTGTTATTAAAAATTGAATCTTATTATGAACACTTAAGCTTTCAACATAACTGTATCAAAACTATATCAATTTTACGTGCCCTTTTTTCACTATATTCATTAATTATTATTTTTAGCGAAATACACGACCGGTTTCGAAACCATTCATCAATCATCATCACACCTGATTGTGTTTTATTTGTGTTTAAAACAAAGTGTATTACTGTATTATACTTTTAATTTGAAATGATATTTCTACAATTTGAAATGATATTTCTACCAAGAACCGACAGCACAATCACATACGCTTTGTTTTTCTGTGAAAATCGTTTTTTTTGTTTGAAAATACTATGAATGCCAATGGTAATAACGAATTTCTGTAGGATAAACTCTTAAATTGACAATAATTGGGTATTATACCATAAAATCTTAACAAAACATAGCTTATTAACTATCAGAGAAATTGATTCAAAAGCATATGGCGGACCAACGTCTTTTGGTCGGATCCAATGTTGATTGTGATCTGATCTGTCGGCTGGATTTAACACAACGCGATCAAATTACGTAGGTCTTCCATCCGCCTACGAAATAATTTCTCTGACAGTTCTAAAGTAACATCAATATTTTTAGGTATTCTCCTATCTCTGGCGACCATGCTGTTCGTGGCGGTCTGCAACATCGGTTGGGACGGTTTCTCCACGAACGTGTCGTACACCATCAACCTGATTGCTATCGGTGTGGTTGCGTTCGGTTGCACCATCCAGCAGGCGTCATACTACGGATTCACGGGTTGTCTGCCACCGCGGTACACTCAGGCTGTCATGGCGGGTGAAAGTAAGATATTACGAAGTATAAGTTTACTATTTTATTTATGAGCCTTGTCATTATGGGTGTTTTTATTCGCGACAGTGCTAATCAATCCATACTAATATTATAAATGCGAAAGTATCTATGTCTGTCTGTCTGTCTGTCTTGCTTTCACGCCAAAACTACTGAAACGATTGCAATGAAATTTTGTATACAGTTATTCTAGAGTCTGAGAAAGGACATAGGCTACATTTTGATGTGGGAAAATATCTTATTTCCATGAAAATATCGATGAAAATGAATTCGCATTGCGCGTGGCCAGCGCTCATCCCGGGGGTCCTGGGTTCGAGTCCCGCAGGCGGAACAAAAAGTTTTCAATGTTCCTGGGTCTTGGATGTGTATTAAAATAAAATTTCAAAAATCTTAAACATATTTTATGTACTAGCTGTTGCCCGCGACTTCGTCCGCGTGGACTTTAGTTTATAGCGCGCGGTGTCAACAAAATTTGTGTCAAATTTAAAAACTTTTTAAAACCCTGGTAAGTGGTACCCCTCTTAGGGCCGCGCTACACCGGAATGGCAGCGCTGAAAGTGCTCGCCTCGCCGCTGCCATTCCGGTGTAGCGCGGCCCTTAATTAATCAAAATACCCAAAAACAGCTGTGCAGTGTGCATATAATCTATACTAATATTATAAATGCGAAAGTATCTCTGTCTGTCTGTCTGTCTGTCTTGCTTTCACGCCAAAACTACTGAACCGATTGCAATGAAATTTTGTATACAGTTATTCTAGAGTCTGAGAAAGGACATAGGCTACATTTTGATGTGGGAAAATATCTTATTTCCATGAAAATATCGATGAAAATGAATTCGCATTGCGCGTGGCCAGCGCTCATCCCGGGGGTCCTGGGTTCGAGTCCCGCAGGCGGAACAAAAAGTTTTCAATGTTCCTGGGTCTTGGATGTGTATTAAAATAAAATTTCAAAAATCTTAAACATATTTTATGTACTAGCTGTTGCCCGCGACTTCGTCCGCGTGGACTTTAGTTTATAGCGCGCGGTGTCAACAAAATTTGTGTCAAATTTAAAAACTTTTTAAAACCCTGGTAAGTGGTACCCCTCTTAGGGCCGCGCTACACCGGAATGGCAGCGCTGAAAGTGCTCGCCTCGCCGCTGCCATTCCGGTGTAGCGTGGCCCTTAATTAATCAAAATACCCAAAAACAGCTGTGCAGTGTGCACATAATCTATACTAATATTATAAATGCGAAAGTATCTCTGTCTGTCTGTCTGTCTGTCTGTCAGTCTCGCTTTCACGCCAAACGCCAAAACTACCGAACCGATTGTAATGAAATTTTGTATACAGATAGTCTAAAGCCTGAGAAAGGACATAGGCTACTTTTTTACTGGAAAAAAGGGTTGTAGGGGGGTGAAAATGCGTAAATTTGTTCAAATTAAGTTAGTTCCAACAATTCATAATAGATGGCGCCGTGCGTCTTCTACATCGCGCTGACGCTTGCTCAAAAGTCTTCCTATAAGACGTGGTATCATCTTACATTTAAGTTTCGATTTTTTTCGATTGTTATATCTATTCTACGGTATAAAAAAAACTCAGTACTTTATCTGTGCAGTGACGTAACCTTAAACCTATCAATGATAAATAGTTTATGGGTAAAGTTGTGTAATTGGAGGGCTAAATAAGCTTTAAAATTTGGCATAAAATATAAAGTTTAATATAAAAAAATGAAATACTTATTGTGTGCACACTGCACAGCTCTATTGATTTAAGGGGTACCAGGGTTTTTTTATAAAAGCTTTTGACACCAATTTTGTTGACATCGCGCGCTATAAACTGAAGTCCACGCGGACGAAGTCGCGGGCAACAGCTAGTATTAAATAAACAAAAATCCGCCTCCATACAATTTGTATGGAAGCGGAAATCCGCTGCGCCCCGACGCCCCCGACACAGTGTGCGATACGCGCATCCGCTTCCATACAAATTGTATGGAGGCGGATTTTTGCGATGAGTCCCGGCACGCTGAGCCCCGGCACGGCCCGTCTCAGTGTGCTCACTCCTTAAGCCTTAGGTATAATGCAGCTCAATAACTCTCAGGTGCCGCAGGCTTCTGGGTCTCCCTAGACAGGATCGTGACGAAGTACTGGTTCAAGCAGCCGAAGCGGAGCACATTCATGTTCTTCATCTTCTCCATCCTCATCCTGCTGGGCCACTCGATGCTGCACCACGTGATGATGAAGCATCCCCTGGTCCAGCACTACCTGAGGCTCACCAACGAGTCCCGACACAGGCGCCGCATACAGCTCCATCTGAACCCCACTGAGGATGCCACTTTGGTTCGTATATTTATATACTGACAGGGCAAAGATTTATTTTTGTATATTTGCATTATAATGCAGGCTCTGAACAATAGACCGACTGGACTTTCAAGGAAAAAGAATGGCTATTGATGCTTGATGAATGATGAAGCATTTAAAGCTCTATTCTGTTAGGTAACTGTGTTGATTAGCGAAACTTTCTTTCTGCGAGTTCGTGCCATAGCTTAGGTATAATGTGTCCAAACGGAAATAAAAAAAAAAATCTGGCGAAATAAAAATAAAACATTAATTTTCTTCATTATGAGTATATTAACATGTCAATGATTCTGATAGTAATTATAAAAAATAGATAAATAATTTGTTTCAGATGGAAAGTGAAGCTGGCGAGCCGAGCTACGGAGTGCTGAAACTACAAAGCCCTGTCGCCTCTACTGCTGGCACCGGTATGTAACAAAAATACTTTGATATATTCTGTTTTAATTTGATCTTATAATATTAATAAAGCTTATTTAGGTGTCTGTAATTCCGCCGATATAAATCTCACACGTATTAATTTTTTTATGAAATAAGGGGGCGAACGAGCAAACGGGTCACCTGATGGAAAGCAACTTCCGTCGCCCATGGACACTCGCAGTATCAGAAGAGCTGCAGGTGCGTTGCCGGCCTTTTAAGAGGGAATAGGGGAGAGTAGGGAAAGGAATAGGGTAGGGGATTGGGCCTCCGGTAAACTCACTCACTCGGCGAAACACAGCGCAAGCGCTGTTTCACGCCGGTTTCCTGTGAGAACGTGGTATTTCTCCTGTCGAGCCGGCCCATTCGTGCCGAAGCATGGCTCTTCCACGTATAAATTTAACGCGACAAGGAAATGCGATTGCGAAATATGTTGGTTGTATTTTTGTCGAAAAAAAAAATACTTACATTTTACTTTTAAAACAAAATTAAGTACTTAATTAAAAAAAGAATCGTATTGAAATTTGAACATGAATTTAAAAAAAAAACTAAATTTGATTATTTGATGCTATCCAATGTAATTAAATAGATTTTAAAACTAATGGACGGATACGTTTATAAGGCAGAGTTGCTCTAACACGGGGTTTGTCTACTTTTTATAGCGGCAAGACGTACTTACACCTGCGTTACTATAAGTTTATGAATGACAATACAAAAGTGTTAATAAAACCACCGTGTTTAAGAATGACAGTACAAAAGTGTTAATAGGTTAATAGTTTCTTTGTTCACCTTTTTTTTGTCCAGTTAATGAATCAAAAACGTGCACATAGCTGCATTATGCATTATAACACCATTAATTGCATATTAATATACCTATGTAACGTTTGTGCACAAGGAAATCATAATCGATCTATTGTTTCCTGTCTATATCTCATAACATGCCTAATAGGTCTGTTTAATTAACTTATCTATAATAGAATATCTTTAAATAAGGAAATGATAATGCAGCAAAAACAAGCACCGCTTATGTTCCGCAAATGTCTGGAATTTAGATATAGAAAGCTAATGAGATTATTATTTATATATTATCTAGAGTTTTAAGTAGGTATTTGGATATTATTATTGAAAATTCATATAAAAAGTTTGTACTAGCATTATACGGTGTTTCCATGTTTCGTGGCCTAATAAAAAATACAAATTACTATAATATAAACGTTAAGAGGGTCTTATTATTCGTCCATGCCCTTGATTGACGTCAATCGTTTAAATATGTGTGGACTGTAGATAGTATAATTTCATGCTATTCTTCATGAGGTAAGAGATAATTTATGCCTATGCATAAATTATCAAAATTGCACCGTAGGAGTAATAGACTTTTGCCAAGTATTTTACCTAAGTGTGTAGGTTTTACACAAGTAATTAAACAGCCTGACGATGATATTTTAAGCTATTGCATAGCTTTTGTCCCGGGCTTTGAGAGAGACGACCAAATCAAGAAATTCCGTTACGAAAAGAAGCTAACACTGCGGTGGCAACCATCGCTGTGCCGGTCGGTGCGGCGTTGCCAGACTTCAGCACGGTGTTTGTGTATGTGCGACTAGACGTATGCGAATTATTATTTTACTAGATGTTCCGCGCAGCTTCGCCCGCGTAATCTTCCTATGAAGTAGGAATGTCACGGAAACCGTACATTTTTCTGCAAAAAAAGAAACCTACGTTCTTTCACGTAATCTTTTCTTCATGTGTGCCAAATAACATAACAATTGCTCCAGTAATTAGTTCTTTCAAATAATTTCCCCGTTTTCTTCACACTTTCCTCTATTTCTTCGATCCTATTAGTCTCAGCGCGATAAAATATAGCCTATAGCCTTCCTCGATAAATGGGCTATCTAACACTGAAAGAATTTTTCAAATCGGACCAGTAGTTCTTGAGATTAGTGCGTTCAAACAAACAAACAAACAAACTCTTCCCAATTATAATATGTATTATAAAGTATAGATAAGTAGATAAAAAGTGCTAGTCTCCGAGTGCCATACATTTTTTTACCAGCGGAAGCAGACAGCGCGTTCAGTTTCGCGAACCCCGTGTACTCGCCTACCGCGACGTTACCTGTCGCGTTAGAGAGCGTGTCGGAGCCGCGCTCACCATCAGCTCGGTCTTCCAGACCTTCTTACAAGGTGGAGGACGTGGTGTTCGAGGCCCCCGAGCGACCGACGTCGTGGAGGAACTTTAAACGTGAGTGTGGGACTTTAAGGCCCATTAGCGCCTGACTGGATTAGAATTGATCCTGCATTATTTCCTTCGTTATGAAAGAACATGCACAACACAAAACACAGAACCAAGATGAGCTTTAAATGGGAATTTTAATAGTAAGTTTCTTAAACATCATGTTTTTGGTTTGGTATAATCAGGATCATATTGCCCACGACAATCTGCAAATCCATAAATCTAGCGTTCTACTTTCGATAGGTTAAGTTCTTTAGTAATGCCCGGGCCGCACTTGCGTAGTGCTTCGCGCTTAAAATGATACCATTGGACGATTTGCGTGTATCGTCAAATGGTATCGTCTCAACTCTCATAGCACGAAGCTTCGTACGAGAGACGCATGTGCGGCCGCGGCATATCAACTACACAAAATAACACTTCACTTTTTTAATATAATTAAATAATTAAATGAGATAAGAATAAAGAGACATAATATTATTAAATAGAAGAAGACAACCAAAGTTTTTTCTTTTTTTCCAGGTGGCGTACTAGCGCGATGGGCGGTCGCACGAGCAATATACCCGTACATGGTGTCGATAGGCCTGGTGTACTTCACCACGCTGAGCCTGTACCCCGGGATCGCGTCTGAGGTGCCCTCCTGCCGGCTGGGTTCCTGGATGCCCATCATACTCATGTCTTCGTTTAACTTCTTCGATTTTATTGGAAAGGTAAGGGATTTGTATTAGACGCACTGTTAATTCTTTTTATATCTATGGACTTCTTTTTCTTCTTCTTTTTATATTATCTGCGCCCTTGGACGGTTCTGGGTTCACAGCAGCTGTCTAAGGTCGGACAAAGTGATGGTTAGGGGATAGCTAGAAATTTCCTTTTATTATTTAGCAATATTTTGAGATTTTTCAATTTTACCTTACATTTTGGGGGGGGGGGGGTCATGTCCCCTGTGACCTCCGGACCGCGCCTGACGAAGTGAGTAATTAATAATTTGAAAATTGGAGGTTTTAAGACCGAGAAAATGATTTGAAATCAAAAAATGGGGCTTTAATGTACAGCTATTATATATGCTACTATATTATATAAGCTACTAAGTATATAAGTAAATAAATATCAAATAGCTAAGCTAATTATTTTTGTCTTATTCTTTGAACAAACCTAGTAAGGTATGTTCAAAGAATAAGACAAAAATAATTAATAGTCCTTATGTTATAAAATGTTGGTAACCTTCTTCATCCACTCATGTCTACAATCAAGTTATATAACAGATTAGGGTATTTATGTATCCCTATTTTCTTGTATAGAGTTCCTGTAAGAGAAACAGTAACAAAAGTAACAAAGGATACGAACGGGACCCTAGTGACCCTAGTATTACTAAAGGACCCCACAAATTAACAGTTCACCTGCAGGCCGCCGCCTGGCAGTTAATCGGAAAAGATCTCAGACCCCTGACGATTTTGTAGATTTTGTATCGACGGTCAATGAATGTCAGGCAGCCTGCCGACCAGAGCCTGCAGGCGGACTGTTAATGTGTGGGACCCTTAAGATTTCGCTGTCCGTCCGTCCGTCTGTCTGTCTCCAGGCTGTATGTCAAGAACCATGATAGCTATACAGTTGAATAAAGAGCTACGTTTTCACCCACTACCACGTATCCACGTACTATCGTGGTTTCATATCTGCTGAGATAATCTGGGAGTTCTTTTTTGTGGCTCGCACTTGGACCAATTTTTGAACCAATTTTTATATAATATTAAAAAGTTTAGGAGTAAAGGAGGAAGAAGATTAAAATATTTAAACACAGCACAGTACAAAAGAATAATTGGTTTGTTTTGCTTCCGTAAATAGGCGCAAGACCTAATGACCTAAAAACGTCAGATAACCGCGAGGGTCAAATTGACAATAATTGGCCCTATAATATCACTCGTTTTAAAAATAACTCGTAAACGATCATAATCTACTTTTGTACGAGATTTCTAGATAATTCTAGATGTGTATGAACTATGAACCAGCGTTTTTGTATTACCACAATACTTAAACTTCCTAAGCCTATTTTAATGAATATGAATTACTTAACAAATGAAGGTGATGTTACATAATATATTATAATATTGAAGATTTTATATAATAATAATATTATACACCATCTTTTGATGACTATTGTATGTGAATTATTATTATATAGTATCCGAATATGTACCGAAGCCTTCGATCACTAATATACACCGAAGCAGTAAAAAGCTCTGTCACGTTATCTTCAAGTGAATCCATTTTAACCGACTTCCAAAAAAGGAGGAGGTTCTATTTTCTGCTCTACCTAGATATATATTTTTTATTTTACGCCTAAGTTCTGCATATAACTGCGAATTGACGTCGCATCGCAAAATATCTGCGACAAAACTCATACTAAAAATGACATTGCTATGCGATGCGAAATCGTAGTAAATGTGTGGGAGCCCTAAGTTTAGCTAGCTGAAATTTTCCTGCTGACCCAGATCGCGGCGGCGTGGCCGTACGAGTGGAGCCGCAGCCAGCTGCTGATGGCGAGCGGCTGCCGGTTGCTGCTGGTGCCGCTGCTGCTGCTGTGCGCCGCGCCGCGCTACTCGCCGCACATCGTCGGAGATGTGAGAGAGATAGATATAGTATTTTGCCAAATCTTCGAAGGCAATCCCGTTAATGAAAAAACTAAAAGAAAAAAGTATACAACATATTATAATTATACAGAAGAAGGCAAGAAAAAGTCTGCAAAACATAATAATCGCTTCATCCGGACTCCTGGCAACCCTAACTAGATAATATAGTCCAGAGTTATTGCTTATTCATAATCAAGGAGTCGAAGGGAAAAAAGCGGGCACGGGCGCACGGCCCTGCCTTCATTACCAAGATTCGGAACTCGGATACTGAAAAGGTCTTGGTGGAATAAATGTTATAATATCTACTCTAAAATATTTACCTACACTTTATTTTAATAATTAAATACTTAAGACAAATTATTAATGTTGTGTTTAAGCGTAGGTTGAAACCGATAATAATTTAAAATAAAATGCCAAATTGTTTCCAGATGTATCCAATCATGTTTTCCGTCGTGCTGGGTTTCTCGAACGGTCTATTCGGTTCGGTGCCTATGATACTAGCGCCATCTAGAGTTGGTAGAGAACATCGGGAGATTGCTGGTAAGATTTCTTACATTGCTTTTTTTAGGAAGGTTAGGTATTCATTACAAATAAAAAAAATATTATGCAATATTATTATTAATTTTCTTAGTAAACCAGCGAAAGATTTTATAGCTTTGTTAGGGCCAGTTTCACCACTTCCTGGTAAGTGCCGAATAGGCTATCCACCACTTAACTTGTAAATTGTGAATAGCCAATTCGCCACTTTATCAGAAAGTGGTGAAACAGGCACTTAATGTTTAGTATGGTCTTACTTGTAAGCTTGTATAAAAAAGCAAGCAATTTCTTGGGTATTTGCTCAGAAAGTATTTCAAGGCATAAGTATATTTCAAATTGAAATATTACCGCGCAATAATATAGCAATGTATTCAAGTAAATGAATAATCATCTAACATTAGAAATAGCAGATGCGACTACTGTTACAAAATTGAAGATTTCGTATAAAAAAAAATAGTCTCTCGGTCTATAAATTGTATTTTTTTTATTACTAGACGATTCCATCGTTTTAAAGTTAATTTTAGTTACTTCTTCAGCTCAAATACTAACATCATCTATTTCCAGGTAACATGATGACGCTGTCTTACAACGGGGGTCTACTATCAGGGTCCCTCGTATCGTATCTCCTGCTGAGCATGCTCGGTCCCCCCGCGGAGGCCCCCTGCCGGGTCTACCCCACCCCCGTGTTACCCACCCTCCCCCCTGTAACTACCACCCCCTCCAATATCACAATCCCTTTTGTACATTAAGGTACTTATAAAGAAGGTTAGAATCGTTTCGTTGACAATGACAGTTTTATGCCCGGTTTTTGTACATTTTCTGAGATTGTGACAGGTGTTTCATTTTTCGACAGCGTTGTTGATTGGTCGATTATTGGAAGTCAGCCAATCATAAATATAGTGAATAAAACTTAGCACGTGCTGGTTTGTCATCCATGAACGTTTAATACAATCACAGAAATAGTTCGTAGTTCGTACCCGCGCGGTACCCTAATATTAATTTTGAAAACATTATTTACTTATATTAATGGCGGAGTTCGTACTACTACGCTACTAGGGGTCGCAATACCGAACCATTTAAGCAAAACCGGTATTTCCGGGACTAAGCTAAAGTTAACAAATTTAGTACAATAAAATTAGTTTGCGGAGGAATAGTAAGTAGGTTCCTAACCTAAATCAATTTATCTTCTGAAAAAAAACAAAATTTGAACTGATTTTCAACATTATTTTACCTTTGAAAAGCTACGTTCTTTGTAGTTTGTAGGTTATAACACTGATAACTTAAATTTGGTACCACGTTCACAAAAGTGGTGATATAATGATGGAATCCATGTCAAATCGGGAGAAATTTTCGAAATTTATATAGAAACATATTATGTGGATTTTAAGTTTTTTTATGAAGTAATCCAAGCAAATACTACCAAAATGTAAGATTTATATCAAGGTATGCCCTTTTTTACATGGGCTTAACGCATCCTCGGCGGATTGGGGCATCGGCCAGGGTATGTATGGGACTATCCAAGGAACTACCCACTAAAACCCCACGGTGCTTCACTCCCCGCTTAGGCATAGTTATGGCCTATGGCACGATCAACCCACCCCAACTCTACCAATGGTTGTCCGCGTTTCGCAGGCTCATCAAAACATGCAGGCATAGGATTCCGTCAGGCCCACTCGACTTGGATATCAAGGGAACAGAGGGCTAATCACACTGAGCGCTGATGAAACCGAATATCCGACATGATGTTCGTGCCTCGCGTATGGTCGGCGGTTTCTGTCACCCGTCATCTAGGGTCGAGTTTGGCGAAAAGACCTTAACCAGAAGATCGGATTAGTCTTTTGCATCGTGGGCCAACGAACTATTTCCTACGTGCAGAAATTCCCTTCAATAGTTTTGGACAGAGACCAGAATGCACGAGTTCCCGAGGGGAGGCGGTCTAGTCTCTTAGCAATTCTATTGACGTGCTGTTTCTTTGCCCGAGTCATCTCTTTCTTGAGGGACCTATAGCCAAGGTTGTACTCCATTGTATATGTATGTATTTGTTCTGGTATTTAAATCCCGAGCAGACACTGCATTGGCCCAGGATTGGTAAGCCTCCTGCTTCCGGCGAGAAGCTTTTTTGGAGGATGAACCAAACCAGGGATGAAATCTGCCGCTTTTGGATACAAGGTTGCTGAACAGAACTCCCGAGTCTTTAAAAAAATGTATTTGAGAATTTTAGCATTGCTTAAATTAATTCAGCCGTACACCACTTACTGATTTGATGAGTTTTCATTCAAAGTTGTTTGTTGGTTCAGAAGTAACTAAATTGATCTTCTGAATCTTTCAATATAAAGGATTTAAAAGTTTTGGTGTTCCAAACTATAATATTTAACAAGCATAATTTGTGCTATATATTTGAATTTTATGAGTTCATGAGTCGTTTCCTGAATGCGAAGTTACTGAACAATGAACGTTACTCTTGAGCCTTTAACGATAAACACGTGAAAATTTCAGCATTTGGGAACGTAGGCGTTTAAGACAACTACGATAAAATATGGTGTTTGACGTAGTATAAAGCTGTGGCTGATAAAAGATCCACAATCCACATATTATGTGAATCTTTTTGAAACCCATTAAGTAATAAGTACTTCTTGGTTTCACATAACTAAAAAGAACGTAATTTAAATATAATGGCGCCTAACTTTTGCTATTTGTATTTGTTTTTTTATTTAATTTTGCTAAAACCGAAAATACCGAAAATCCCGGTTTTTGTAAAATGAATACCGGTATTGATAAGACCTAAATTTGGCCCGGTATCCCGTTATTTTCGAAATTCGGGATCCCGGTTTGCGACCCCTATACGCTACATTTAGCGTTTACTACGTACCTAATACTTAATCAAAACAGAGTATTGAATCATTAGTAAGATAAGTAAGCACGCAAGACAATATCTTTTAAATGACTTTTTTTGTCCCAAACTTTGGCAATAATTTATGTACTTATTTAATTTACTTACATCTAACTTTAGTTCTGGCTTAAATATCTGTAATAAACTACTAGTAAAACCCACGTAAAACCTTATATTATAATGCTTGCTAACATGAATATTTTCTTTGCCAAGAGCTTATTTTTGTGTTTTCATAATATTATCTTGAATTTTGATAAAAAAGACTGCAGTACATTTTATTTACCTACCAATCTTTTCTATTGCATTGTACCTTATAAAAGCAAATTAAAAAGTTTAACATCGAATTAGAAAAATACTTCTACACTTCTATACTAATACTAGCTGTCCCGGCAAACGTTGTTTTGCTATATAAAGTATTTTGCCCATAATATTATTTTATTAAAGTACTTAACTAAATAAGTGGCAACGTCCATCCCTATCCCGTCGCACAAACAATGGTCGCCGTCAGTCTCGAGTTGTAATAATTTACCTACTATTATTTATTCAACAAATGCACTTATCAATATAAAAAGTACCCAGTAGCCGATTCTCAGACCTACTGAATGTGCATATAAAATGTGCATATTATAAAGAATCAGTAAAGCCGTTTCGGAAAAGTAGGTACGGTAACTAACATTGTGACACGAGAATTTTATATATATAACTATTGTATATATTTACATACTAATTTAATACTAATAGATTATAAATGCTAACGTGTGTCTGTCTGTCTGCCCGTCTGTCTGTCTCTCTGTTTGTCTGTTACCTCTTCACGCCCAAACCGCTGAACCGATTTTGCTGAAATTGGGTATTGAGATACTTTGAGTCTCGGGAAAATACATAGGATACTTTTTATTCGGGAAAAATGTACGGTACCCGCGCGATAAACGAATTTTGGCGCAACTGAGTTGCGGGCGTCATGTAGTAAGAATATAAATAAAACAACAATGTTCATTTTAGGATTGTTTACCCGCCACATGCGCCATGGTTGCATTCAAAAATAGAAAGACAGTTGATATATTACAGACGATGTGTTTTAGATTGTGAGTACATATTTGTGAGTTGTGGACACAAAATAAAATACTGCGCGGGAGTCGCAAGAATGGTTTGGTTTTTAGGTCTGTTGACTTTGACACAAAATTGGTTATTTAAAAATAAATCATGAAAGGGTTAAACAATGTTTCAGTGGTAATTTTTCCATTTTTATGGTTCAAATCCCACTGAATTCTGTATTAAAACTCTATTGATAACAAAAGACAAACTACAGAGACATAGTAAATACATAAGTTTTTAAAACGGGACCTCTAAATAGGTACTAAAGCTCCCGCTTACTAGAACTCGCCTATATCTTAATTCCGAAGTCCAATAGAGACGATCATGTATATAATATCTTGTACATAGTACTCTTGTAAATAATTTGTTATAATATTGTTAATCATTATACTCTCTTCTCTATTCATGTATCCATAATCCACACCTTGCTTACCATTTTTAACTTAGGGACGTAGAATTTTAACTATTAAATATAAGTAGCAAAATTATTTTCTTATTTTATAATGTTGTTTAGTTGGTTATTTTTGTATTAGACTTAACGATCATAATGTTTCATCGTGATTATGGTTATGAATAAACATTTAAAATATAAACATTAGTGTCTTTATTACCTAGCTTAGCTAAAGTTTGTTTCAACAGAAAGTAAATTTGCTTTCTGACGAATGACTAAAGTTAAAATCATAGACTTAATATGTACTGTCGTATTATAGGTTTATGGTTAAAATACACATTATGGATCGTACAATAATAATTATTACAATATCAACAATATACGCCTATTATATTAATATGAGCAATGTTATTTGGTCGCTGTTAAGCATAGGTATTTAGTATATATTATAGGGTCACCAATGTAGGAGGGTGTGCGTGGCCGCCACAAAGGAAGATCTTCCGACCGAGCGAGGTGTTGCGAGCGGGCTACCGCCACATACCTAAAGGTGCTCCCTCACCGCGAGCATTCACGTGTAATGAAACATTTTAGATTCGACTTTTTAGCATTACATTACAATAGTCAATACTACCTCCTTGACTGACGAGCATTCGCGTGAGAAACGTTTGAAGCATTGAGCATTCCATAGCTAATTGATTCCATAATGTCAGATTGATGTATCAAGATATTACACACTGTATCATTACAAGGTGCGCATTGTAAGCTCGACTCTGTAACGTTACATTACAAGCGCATGCTCCCGGTGAGGGAGCACCATAACACTTTGTACTGGACAGTGGACAGTGGACACCCACGGAGCCGACATCTGCTTGTAAAAACTTCAAAATCTCTTGCTAATATAAAGTCACTTGCGCAGCAGCTAACTATTCGAGATCCATTGTTATTGTTTGTCAAGTGACTTTTCAAAGGGCCAGACAAAGACAAGAAGACATTCGCGCTATAGTTATTCGCTATACAGCAAACAAAGTGGTAATACTTTAGGGTTTGTATTAGTTACTTATTTATATAATCAATATGTAACAAAATTAAGTGATAACAATTTAGGGTGTGTATGGGTCTCCTATATAGAGTTAGTTGGCTGTAAAAGTAACAGCGCTGTTAAGAGAAACTTTTTTTTTAACTTTTGCACGAACAAAGCGCTACAGTGAACTCTACATATGGGACACATACATACTTAACCTAAAGTTTTTTTTTCACTTTGTTATGTTACACCTTGTACCTATAGAGTTCAGGGGGGACTCATTTACTTTATGTTGTTTCACCAAGTATAAATAATTTTCTAAGTAAGGGGATTAGAAAGGAAATGTACAAAATATTTGGTGCCGAAAACAATAATTATAGCGAATAATTTTCCACTAAGGGTTATCTTAGGTCGGATGAATTTATGAAATAATGTTGGTACATTTTAGTGCGTCGCAACGCTGTATATCTTAATATAAACTAATTAAAAATAAAAATAATTAATAAATTGCATCCATACACAAACAAATGATAACTTAATGTCTTCGTTAGTATCTAGAGGTAAGTGAAGGCAACCACTTTTTTATTTGCATTTCAATTAATAGTATATATAAGCTACTTATGTTTGCTGCAATTTTAAATAAAATTTAAACCAATTAAATCTTTAAAAAAATGAATATAAATTACTAGCGACCCGCCCCGGCGCCGCACGGGTATAAAATATATTATAGCCACTGAAAAAATGATTATAAAATCGATATCCTATGATCCTTCACGTGGTCTACTTCTTATCTGTGCCAAATAACATAAAAATTGCTCCAGTAGTTCGCGAGATAACCTCTTTCAAATAATTTTCCCCGTTTTTTCCACATTTTCCTCTATTTAAAAAAAAAAAAAAAAAAAAAAAAATGTTTTATTTCTGAATAAATTTGAATCAAATATTTTCAGAATGTTGAACTACATGTTGCCTACCACCGGTTCGGGAACTAACCCGGCGAGAAGAACCGGCGTAAGAAACTCGCACGGGGCCACTTTTTAGTAAAAAAGTGGAAAATTTGTCTTTTAAAAAAATAAAATTTACAATGTAAATAACTTAATCTATACAATATGAATACACAATTGTAAGTCACATATAATAAATGTAGAAGCAGCCTTGCAAGCAGCCATCCTACTCCCAAGATGTGCTATCGTTTAGGAAATCTTTGACCGTATAGTAGGCTTTGGCACACAAACGTTCTTTAATTACTTTTTTAAATTTATTAATTGATAGATTTTGAACGTTTTCCGGGATTTTATTGTAAAGGCGTATACATTGACCTTTAAAAGATTTACTTATTTTGCTAAGTCTGATCACTGGTATTTCCAGCTTGTGCCTATTTCTAGTGTTTCTACCGTGACTATCACTTTTAGTTTTAAATTTAGTTAAATTCTTTCTAACATACAATACATTATCCAAAATGTATTGAGAAGCAACAGTTAGAATACCAATTTCTTTAAACTTTTCTCTCAGAGATTCAAAAGCTGACATTTTATAAATTGAGCGTATAGCTCGCTTCTGCAGCACAAAAATTGTATTGATGTCGGCAGCGTTTCCCCATAAAAGGATACCATAAGACATTCTACTGTGAAAATAACTAAAATAAACTAGTCTTGCCGTGTCTTCATCAGAAATTTCCCTAATTTTTCTGACTGCATATGCTGCAGAACTGAGCTTACCTGCAAGATTAGCAATATGAGGACCCCACTGTAATTTACTATCTAATGTAATGCCTAAGAATACAGTGGAGTCCACCAAATTCATTTTCTCATCATTTAATAGTAAATTGGTTTGAACTTGCCTAACATTTAATTGGGCAAAGTAAATTTTAAACATTTGGTTTTCTTAGAGTTTAAAAGTAAGTTATTAACATTAAACCAATGTACTATTTTTGAGAGAGCACTATTTACCTCGTCGTAATTTGACTGCCGTCGCTTCACTTTAAAAATAAGTGAAGTGTCATCAGCAAAAAGTACTATCTCATTATCCTTAACTAGATAAGGTAAGTCATTAATGTAGATGAGAAAAAGAAATGGTCCTAAAATGGATCCCTGTGGTACACCTAATTCTATTTTGGTCCCATTGGATCTTTTACTATTAACTTCAACCCTTTGAGTCCTATTTTTGAGGTAAGAAGTCAAAAGGCTGAGTGCTGAGTCCCTTATGCCATAGTGGTGCAATTTTTTGACTAAAGTAGCATGCTCGACACAGTCAAATGCCTTAGAGAGGTCACAAAAAATACCTAAGGCATCCTGTGACTCCTCCCAAGCTTCAAATATGCTACAAAGAAGACCTATACCAGCATCCGTTGTGGAACGACCCTTAGTAAAACCGTATTGGTTATTGTGTAATAAATTATTTAAATTAAAATGTAACAGTAATTGCTGTAAAATTATTTTTTCAAATATTTTACTAAGAGTCGGTAAAATCGAAATAGGCCGGTAATTAGTCGGATCTGATTTAATTCCCGCTTTAAATAAAGGTACGACCTTACTGTGCTTCATTAAGTCAGGAAAAACACCACTCTTAATGCAGTCATTGAAAATTATTGCCAGATGAGGAGCTATGATGTCAATTATCGATTTAATAATTTTTGTAGACATGCCCCAGAGATCAGTAGTATTTTTAATATTCAACAATTTAAAGGTATCAATAATATCTCTAGGGCTAATTTCCCTAAACTTGAAATTGACATCACATTCCTTTACATTGTCTCTGAGTAGCTTTTCAGCAGCTTCTGGTGAGGAATTTAGATTTTTTGTAGTTGAGACCGGAATGTCAGCAAAAAACTTTTCAAAAACCGTCGCAACTTCGAGATTATTTGTAATCTTTTTATTTTCAAAGTATAATTCAAAATCAGTGTTACGACAGGTGACGTTTCCAGTCTCACCAGATATAACCTTCCATGTAGTTTTGATTTTATTTTTAGAATTTTTAATTTTATTTTTGATATATAGAGCCTTAGCAGCTTTACAAACTTTTCTGAAGGTTTTAGAATAATTTTTAACATATGCTTTAAATGATTCACTACTGTTGCTACACCTCTCATCATATAATTCATATAATCTTTGCCTACTTATTTTAATTCCTTTAGTTGCCCATTCAATAAATCTGGTTTTTTTATTATCGTTTCTAACTGTTTTAGAAGTAAATACTGTATTAAATTGTGTTCTTATTACCTTAAACAAATTATTAAAAGCTTCATCTGAGCTATTTGATCTACCCAATGACTGAATATTTGAATTTAATTTACTTCTAAATTGCTCAATACGTTTTGTAGTCACAGGAACAAACACAAGATTATCCTTTACGTTATTATCGCAATTGACATTAAATGATGCTAACTGTCCACAGTGATCAGAGCTTAACTTATTAATTATTTCTTTTTTATCGGGAATGAGATTTGTAAATATGTTATCAATACAAGTAGCTGTGGTCTCACAGACTCTTGTAGGTTCATGAAACAAATTGCAAAGGTTATATGATTTAAATAAAGATGTGAATCTAACAGTTGTGGAATTTAAATCCAATAAATTAATATTAAAGTCTCCACATATAATTTCTTCGCTCCTATTAGTTTTAGCGTGATAAAATATAGCCTACAGCCTTCCTCGATAAATAAGCTATCTATAATCTAACACTGAAAGTATTATCAAAATCCGTTGCGTAGTTTTAAAGATTAAAGGGAACAATTAAGGGACATGAGGGAAAAAAAGCGACTTTGTTTTATAATATTTTTAGATACAATAGTTTCGTAGATATTTTTTAATTTACTATTAATTGTTGATGTGAAAAGTGAAAAGTGATTTTTAAAAAATCGATTTTTTTAATTAATCCAAACCCGATTAAAAATATCGACAATCGAAAAAAAACAATCGATTGTTCGATTAATCGATTTCGATGTTACAACACTACTCTCCAACCGTCTTACGGTTTTTCGATCAGCACGAGAATCTGACGCGAGTTTCACAGTTTTTACCCATCCCACAAAAGTGCTCAACGCCGCTAAAGAAGTTTTCACTTCAAAAACGAAGGGACGAGAGTCAATCAATTATTTGAATACGGTTTGGAGTGCCACATCAGAGTTGAATTTTTTTTCCTTGTAGGAAGTTATCCAAATTCCGAAAAAAATGGTAATCTGTTGGAGCAAGGTCCGGCATTATATATATATAACACAGGGTCATATTATGTAATATCTATGGGCGCTTCACACCACCTCAGTCTGGCCCCGCGCCGTGGCATTGGCAAACATAATAATATTATAAAGGACTTTTGTTACCGGGTAGCAGACAACGGGAATATGCGTAATATTTTTGTTATACAGCATATTTATAGAACAACAGTCGGCGGAATTCGATCCCGTGGTCGGCTTGAGATGCCACGCGCTCGACCACTGAGCCACAGCGGTCGTATAAAGATCATTGGTGATTCACTGTTTTAATGTGAATAAACTATAGTTGAAATACTCTCGGTGTGTGTGCCACACATGTTGATCTAATAATAATCACGAGAGCGTCTATTTCTAATCTCCTCGTGATCGCTCGATGGCCTATTCAAACGTCTCTCTCTAGTGCGTATTAAATAGTAAATACTATTTAGAATGTAATGACTAATGAAAGTAGCTATTACATGGGACTTAAAATATATACTAATCCGGTGCCGATTGGCAGCGGGCGACATGAAGCAACCGCAGACGACGTGTCGTCGCGACACTAATGCTTTCTATGTATTTCTATGAAATACCCTTCGCAGCTGCTATCGACACGAGGCTAGCGACACTTTTCATAGAAATACATAGAAACCAGTAGTGTCGCGCCGACACGTCCTCTGCTGCCGTTTCATGTAGCCGGCTACCAACCACCTTAACTGTCGCATTCTGAGTTGTAACTTAATTGACAAAAGATGTGTAAAGTTTTTGTCTTTATTGAATTAGACTGCCTTCACATTACGTCGCAAGCACTGCGGCAGCAGCGCTGCAGCCGCGCGACTTCTATACAAATGACAGTCTCTCTTCTGTCTAGACTCTAGAAGTCGCGCGGCAGCAGCGCTGCAGCCGCGCGACTTCTATACAAATGACAGTCTCTCTTCTGTCTAGACTCTAGAAGTCGCGCGGCAGCAGCGCTGCAGCCGCGCGACTTCTATACAAATGACAGTCTCTCTTCTGTCTAGACTCTAGAAGTCGCGCGGCAGCAGCGCTGCAGCCGCGCGACTTCTATACAAATGACAGTCTCTCTTCTGTCTAGACTCTAGAAGTCGCGCGGCTGCAGCGCTGCAGCCGCGCGACTTCTATACAAATGACAGTCTCTCTTCTGTCTAGACTCTAGAAGTCGCGCGGCAGCAGCGCTGCAGCCGCGCGACTTCTATACAAATGACAGTCTCTCTTCTGTCTAGACTCTAGAAGTCGCGCGGCAGCAGCGCTGCAGCCGCGCGACTTCTATACAAATGACAGTCTCTCTTCTGTCTAGACTCTAGAAGTCGCGCGGCTGCAGCGCTGCAGCCGCGCGACTTCTATACAAATGACAGTCTCTCTTCTGTCTAGACTCTAGAAGTCGCGCGGCAGCAGCGCTGCAGCCGCGCGACTTCTATACAAATGACAGTCTCTCTTCTGTCTAGACTCTAGAAGTCGCGCGGCAGCAGCGCTGCAGCCGCGCGACTTCTATACAAATGACAGTCTCTCTTCTGTCTAGACTCTAGAAGTCGCGCGGCTGCAGCGCTGCTGCCGCACTGCTTGCGACGTAATGTGAAGGCGCTCTTAAAGTTAAGTACGGTACCGTGGTTATACTCGATCAACGTTTCTGAGTGCGACTGTAAGTCCCCAGTGGCATTTCAGGGTCATGTATCTCTTAAGACCAAAAGGTTTTCACTTTTCTCCAACTTTTATAATATTACACCGGTAGAGTTAAGTGACAAAGTCATAATCTTAGGATATGCTATAATGTTTTTGAACTAGAACACTTTGAAATTAAAACGCCATTACAAGAAAAAATATGTACTTATCAGAAAATAAATAGGTTTTTTTTGTGTGTTCATTTCTCCGCTGTCAGTTTGCCATTTATTTTCGTCCGAAAATATACACATGAGTACCTACTGGGTAGGCAAGTTTGAGTACTAATTTATCAGGGCAAAGGTTGTTTTGTCATCCACCCGTGTAGGAGATAGCTGCAGAAAGCATGTACTATCGACAATTTTGGTATTTGCTACAAAAAAAACATTCAGATCTGCGAGAAAATATTTTTATTACATGTTGGCCGCGACTTCGTCTGTATTTTATCGAATAATTAAAAATAATAAATTAGCATAATATTTGTTAAAAATATAAGTACATTAGTATTTTTAACAAATTTACACAATTACTTATATTTATAACTAACTGTTACCCGCGACTTCGTCCGCGTCAACAAAATGTAAAATACATAGGAAAATAATAAAAAAGTAAAAATATGTCCTCCTCTTTTTTGGAAGTCAGTTAAAAAGTAGCCTAAGCTACTCCTTATTACATCAGCTATCTGCCAATAAAAGTCCCGTCAAAATCGGTCCAGCCATTTCGGAGATTAGCCGAAACAAACAGACAGACATACAGACAGACAAAAATTCTAAAAATTGTTATTTTGGTGTAAGTACCGTCTAAATATTAATATGCATGTAGTAAAAAACGTTTATTTTAATATTACAAACAGACACTCCAATTTTATTTATATGTATAGATATATAAATTAACAAACATACAATTATTGCCGTATTTGAACTGTAAAATACGCATTTCTGTTTTAGAGGTTTATTTAGTATTTTTTAATGTGTTATAAAAGTTCGCGTTTTTGCAACATTAAAAAAATAAAGAGTTATGTTTTTTAACTCATCTTCGTCGTCGTTACTTTTATACCTTTTTGTAATTGCTAGGAAAAATTTATCCCGCCTGTTAACAATTTGAGATAATTGATATAATATTATTTTGTATTTTTTTTATGAAATAATTGGGCAATGGAGCAAACGGGTCACCTGATGGAACGCAACTTCCGTATAATATATTTTCAATGATTTCCTCTCAACTAAAAATTTACCTGGTGATCGTTTATATGCTACTACTAGCTGTTGCCCGCGACTTCGTCCGCGTGGTTTTTAGTTAAATTTTGAAAATCGGTCCACGAATGGCGTAGTTGTCCGAGAACAAATACAAAAAAAGTAAAATATATCCTCCTCCTTTTCGGAAGTCGGTTAAAAAGTAGCCTAAGTTATTCCTTACAACATCAGCTATCTGCCAAAAAAAGTCCCGTCAAAATCGCTCCAGCCATTTAGGAGATTAGCCGGAACAAACAGACAGACAGACATACAGACAAAAATTGTAATAAAGGTTGTTTTGGTGTCTGTACCTTCATTCATATGCATCTAGTAAAAAACGGTTCTTTCAATATTACAAACAGACACTCCAATTTTATTTATATGTATGTATCTATATAGATGTATAGATAAATGAAACATTCATTCATAGTAGCATTCATAGTTCATTCATTCATAGTTTCATAGTTCATTGAAAATTATTGTCAGCTTGCTGTATCTCAGTGGAAAGTCTGGTACCTTGAAAGTTGTAACGCATCTATGACCTACTGAAATTTATGAGCTGACGACTTTTCCCTTGACTTACAACTAGCTGATTTTTTTCATTCTTTACTAGAGTTTTTTAACAATTCGGTCGCTAGTATTCATAGTATAACTCCCTTATTCATTTTACGAAGTTTCTATTGGGAGGGACTCGGTCATGAAAATCTGTCACTGGCTCCAGGACCAAGACATAAAAAATATAAAATTGTTTGAAGAAAAAAAAAATCATTTTTTTCGTCTACTGTAAAATCGACTTTTTGTAGATATATGGTCTTGGTTCTTAAGCGTCGATATTGTGATATTTTGAGTGCGAGTTAATTTGATAAAAACATACTCAATATTGTCGTGTCAATTGTTGTAACCTTTGGCATCTGTATTTATCATTGTTTAAAGATTTCATGACAAAAATATTATAGGCACGTGTTGCTATCCAAACAATTTATATATAAAACGCGTTTAAGGCCGCGCATACGTACGTGTGCAATTTCCGAATTCTTTTTCTGTATTAGGAAATCCCAATTCCTGGAATAAGTAGAAAATTCATTAACTGTTGCACACGTCCGTTTTTCTCCGTACGTAACGAATTCCGCATGTACTGGTTTGTATGCGAATTTAAATGGACTGTATTTAGGTTCACTATGAATTGTTACCGCACCACAAGTTAACATCAGCTGCTTTACTTTTTATATACTATCAGAGAAGTTGATTCTTAGGCAGATGGAGGACCTAAGTAATTTGGTCGCGTTAAGTCAAACCCACCCGACCGATCACTGCAGCTAACACTGAATCACTGAATTGACAGAAGCCGACCAAATGACGTAGGTCTGTAAACTGCCTAGTAATCAATTTCCTCGATGGTACAAGCCGGCGCGTTCTCCCGTGTAAAAAAACGAACGTTTGCGCTAGTCTCACGGAATTCCAAATAGGGAAAACGAATTCGAAAATCGAATAGGGAAATCGTGCGTTTGCGGTCAGCCTAAGACTAATTAAGTGTGTTGTATGTTTAAATATTGTATCACATAATGATTATGTAACGTGTGATCGTACTGTAAGGTCGAGCCCCGCGACTTCTGCATCGGCGTCATAGGTGTTATCATCATCAGGCGATTCTAAGAAATAAACTTACAATAATAGTTTTGGTGGCAAACAGCTAAGAACAGAGAAAAGTTGGCATCCTTGAAGGATCCTTTTGAAATAAATTCCTTTTTGTACAGTTTTATTTTATTTTATTACTTATTAGCCTTATTATATAATATAAACTGTTTGTGCGCGAACTCCTTCCAAAACGGCTCAACCGATTTTAATGAAATTTTGTATGTACGTACGTTAGGCCTGAGAATAGGTTTTTATCTACTTTTATATTGATAATTGAAATAATTTATATGGCAAAAGAAAATACATGCCAGGCTAGTAATTCAGAAAAAATATTGTAATCAACCAGTAATCAGTATACAATATACATAGTACCTACCCATTGATAGGCTACTCGACTCATATTGAATTTCATTGAAGAAATGCGTATTTCTAGTTGTACGGTCAACAGTTTGTCGACAGTACATCAAGTTTCGCACTGTCAGCGTATACGCCGCCACGCCTTATTATTATTTACTTTAATTAACCAGTTCGCGTCAAGCCGCCAATCGGTTCGCGTGCTCTCTTTACCATTTAACCATTAAACCATTTTAGCATAAGTGAAGGATTCAATAAACCTATTGAACCTAACTTGTCTTTTACTCTGTACGGAGCCAAACCACCGTACACTAGTAGAACTTGACCTAGGAAATTGTATTTTACCGTTATCATAAAACGGTATCGATATCATTCTAAAATACAATAAAACTATTCTACTAAACTAGTCTTAAAATACGTGTGGCACTCGGGGACTGCCGCGGTAAAGCTATTGCATAGCATTTTTTATCAACATGCTTATAATTCGGATACGTCTAGTCGCACGCAAACAAACACCGTGCCGAAGTCTGCCGAACTGAAACGACGTTAGACGAAGCACGGCAACGCCACACCGCTGTGCCGGTTAGAGTCGGAGGTGTTCGGTTTGTTTTCGTTACGGAATTTTTTTTCAAAGCCCGCGATAGAAGCTATGCAATAATTTCAATAGGTTTGTAGTAAAGTTAAAAGAATAACGAATAATATAAAGAATAGTAATAAAAATGACAATAAAAATATAACCGTAAAGTCAAGGCTAAAGGCCCGTTTCGTAGACAGCGCTACGGCGCGCGGCGGTTCGTAGGCCGTAGCATGTCGTAGCACGGTCTACGAAATGGGGTTTTTACGGAAAGTCCAAAGTTTGGAGTAGACATGCGTAAATGCGTAGCTACTATAATTTTATTTATTATACGAGTATGACTCTACTCTTATCTACAAAAGGTTGACTAGTAGAGATTAATTAGTACTTAGTAGCAATAAGTTCGCCTTTTGTACATCAATAAGTAATATTAGTAATATATTTTATTATTGTATCTTTCGTATTGTGTACTGTATTTTGGTGTGCAATAAAGAGTTATTAATATTATTATCAGATGACTTCTTATAAATAAAAATGTACGTGTTATAATTATTAATTTTAATGATTAATTATAACTCATATACTTAAATAAAATAAATAATACTATACTAATCTGTCTTATTAATATATTTTATATTGATAATATATTTTTTTATTATTAGTGAATACAGGACCTGTATTCACTAATAATAAAAAAAAAAATTCGTGTCGACATGTAGAATTTGCCCTCTTATATGTAGTTTCGTTCCTAGATCCGCCAATTAGACTAAAGCTATCTAGCTATACTGACTGTGGTAAATGATACAGATCGTTAGATTTTTCGTTATACATTATCGGACAAAGAACATACTTACTGTAAAAATAACATCATAAAAATCGCCCCAAATAGTTTTTTTTCTTCGAGATAACTTTAAATAATCTACCTACAAAACATTTTATCTAAAAAAGTTGGAAAAACAAATTAAACTTTTATCACTTCACCAAAGAGTTGTGACGACCTCTGGCTTGATAAACGTGTCTCTTAGTTACAGAGAAACTCAGACAATAATAAGCAATTAAATATTATAAACTATTTTTCACTTCCCCATTCTTAAGTCTGATGAAATCCATACTAATATTATAAATGCGAAAGTGTGTCTGTCTGTCTCTCGTCACGCCCAAACCGCTGAACCGATTTTGCTGAAACGGAGTTGTTAGCGTCATATAGTTTTTAATATTATGATCAAGAAACCTTTCACTCTTGCTTATATTCTTGGTACAATACTACGGCTAATACACAAGCTGAATAAAAGTTACTAAAAACATATTGTTAATCAGCGAACTAATGATGATTAAGAATTATAGTTAAGAACACACGACATAATATTATGTAAAAAAAATATATGAAAATTAACTTATATGCGCAATGCGGTAGTCTCAATGGCATAGTAAGCATTGCTTGTATTAATCAGGGCTAGTTCACACCGAGTAGCGACGATTGACGCCACGACCTCAGTGTGACATGATCCTAAGTCCTAACACGATATCTACACACTGATTTCGTCAGGCACCAATTATAAGGAAACCATTTACACGCTACCTTAAAAAGGAACAGCGAGATTGCCATATAATATATTGTACTATCGGAGAAATTGAATCATAGGCAGTTTACAGGCCTTTGTTATTTGGTCAGGTTATGTCAAGTCAAAGTCATCCGTGATCTGTCGGCTGGGCTTGACGTGACCCTGTCAAATTACGTAGGTCCACCATGTGTCTACTAATCAATTACTCTAAAGGTACATTCTTAATATTTAACTAGACACTTATTTTATCTAGGTAGAGTTATATCTATTAAAAATAAATAAGATCATAAGAAAAAAAATACTTTACACTGGTTCGGATTGAACCAGATGAAACGAGAAACTTTCAGCCATCTTAATGATAGCTGACGTCAAGGTTCGTAGTGCCAAAAGTCGAAACGTGGCAAAACATTAGGCTGATTTCAATAAAATTAATATTGCCAATAGGCAGCAGAAGTCAATATATTTTCGAATCGTGAAAAAAAATTCGAATCTTGCAAAAAATACCTTCGATTTTTTTTATTCTAAGTAAAGTTTGCAACCTTTCAGAGATGACGTTGGGGATTGGCCGAGTGACGATACGCATTTCCCGAAAAAAAAATGCCCGATGCATTTTCCCGGATGAATATATAAAATCTAGAATGTTTAAAGATTGAACAAGGAAGAAACATGTTGGGGTAGAAAGAATGATAACGGCACGCGGCAAGTGCAACAATAGACAATTAGAAATCCATGATTTATTTTCCAATAAATTGCATCATCCATGTCTTGGTTGTTTACTCAGGACTCTTTTATTGAAAACTGAGAAAAGTATTGCAGCAATACCTACTTACTTTCCTTTGTCTCTAATTATAAAATCTAGGCCACTATAGTCTATAAGACTTCACTCCTAACAAGGAGCTAGGTATAGTCCGTGCAATCCACGAAGCCGCGCCCCACCACTTTTTGGGTGAGCATCTTTCCCTTTGACCGTGACGCTTTTTTTAATTGGTCTATTTCCTGTTGTGTGCGCGTGCACTCATAGGCAATTAGTGTGTACCGATAACACTCAAACATCGGCGAAAGCTTGCACACATAATATACTATAAACGATTAGGAGGAATAGTGGGGCGCGTCTTCGTGGATTGCACGGACTATAGCTAGCAGCTAGATTTTAATGTACCATCGAGGAAATTGATTCCTAGGCAGTTAACAGACTAACGTCATTTGGTTAGATCATGTCAAATCAATGTTAACTGTGATCTGTCGGCTGGGTTTAACATAACGCGACAAAACTAGGTAGGGCCCCCATGTGCCTATTTCAACTTCTCTGAAATTACTTACGGCTTCACGAGTTAATTTGAATTCATTAAATTAAAATAAGGTGTCTAGTATAAAGTATTTATTTTTACATGTTGAATTGTGCTAATTATTATCGATTATATATAGAAAATAAAATAAATGAGTACCTACTCATTTATTTTATTTTCTTTATTAGGAACAAAACTACATTTACCTATATCTACTATTAAAATACGTAATTAAAGTAATTAGTCCCTTACATATTTTTTTCAATTGCCTAATCACTTTTTGTACCATAAATAAAAGGTTCGGTTTCTAAAATAATAAGGCTAAATGAAACAAACAATTATAAATTAATCTTTTATATTAAGCAATAAATATCGAAATCATCACACAGTACATCACACCATCGACTAGAACACCCTCTGTAACGGGTCACAATAGGCGGAGCTGGCTACCACGTCGGGCAGAGCAGAGAACTTTCCAGAAACTCCTAATACTTCGTCTATCTCTTCCTTCGTCGAGTTCGGGACCGGTACGAGGACTCATTCCACTCCAAACTGAGATCACTGGACGATGTCGGCGTCTCGGGAAACTGGGCGTTGGACGTCCAGCGGCAGGACGCGCACTTAGGCTTCGGGATCTCGGGGGCCTTATCCGCGGCTGCCCCGTCGCTCTTGTAGGACTCCAGGATGTGCTTGTAGGCGCATTCCACCGGCTCGGGGGTGCGACCGCGCGCGGCGCTCAGCCGGAGCCGCACGCACGCGTTGCAGTAGCCGCAGATGTCCCCGCGGAGCGCGCTTCGCACCATCTCGTCGTGCTCTATAGACTAGCGCGTACTGGGGCTGTGCGACATATTTATGCGCGTCGGCGGACAATCGTTGGCATGGCGCACGCGCGCGATAACCCGCGCCCGGCGCCAGTGTTACCGACCGCTAAGCTCCTCACGAGAGGCGCTCCAGGCTAGATAGACACTTATCGCTCCTCCGTTTGAGGTGTAATCACCAGGATCATAGGTTAGGTACTATTATTTTTATTGCGCATAAATCAGGAGAATACGAGACTGATTGCAGTAATTGAATTTTATTAATAGATTCAGTTTTTTTAATTTTATTTATTTAGTTTCTACATATTTAGTTGCTGTAATACTAGATGTTGCTCGAAACTTCGTAGCGCCGAAATTAGTTCCTTATTAAAATCCGAAATAGTCCGAAATTAGTCCACATTGCATTGCCGTGATAAAAACTAATGTATGTAAATCCTGGGACTAAGAGTATCACCATGTACCCACTTGCTCATTACTACAAACATAAATAAATGAATACCTATATTTTAATTATATATGAATTTGAATATATGAATTTGGAATTCTTAACCAAAGAGGAGATATTTGAGATCAAAGTGGCCTGTATACAACAAAACGCCAATTTCATATGTAAGGACCTAATATAAAACAAAGTCGCTTTTCCTGTCCTCATGTCCCTTTGTTCCCTTTAATCTTTAAAACTACGCAACGGATTTTGATGCGGTTTTCTTGAGTACATAGAGTGATTAAAGAGAAAGGTTTATAAGTATAATAACAATCATTAAATAGTGGATAAATACTGTTATTTTTGAGGTTTCTAATCTGATGTCGTGAATAGTTACATTTTTACGCTTACATTAAAAACGCAGGCTAAACCCTACGACATTTATCAAAATAATGTACTGAGTATTAAACACAATAAAAAGGTCTACAGAAAACTTCGGTAAATGACTATCTCTTATGGCTATCCCACAATATCATTTTTTGTCATTTACTACAAATAATTGCTAATTTTCGAAGCGATTTTAACCAATAAGGCATTAATTCTTATGCAATTAAATAATGTAAATACATTGTTGATTTATTATAGATATATATGGCCCTTTACAGCATATGATTTAAATAAATATTTTCGAAGATATTACAGATTTAAAAATTGCGGGACGACGGGGAGTAATGAATATAAATCAAAACTACTGAATCGATTTAAATTTTTTTTCAGTGAGTAACATAGGCTATATATTTAATACACGTGCGAAGCCGGTGCGAGTCGCCAGCTTATTATATTAGTAAAGATGACTCAAATGAAATATTATAATAATATAAACTGATGCATCTACGTGAGACAAGTCATGTAGTTTTGTCATCGGTTGTTTGTGATAGCGTCACTAAGTAAACTGTTTAATCGTGTTTCCAGGTTAAAATAACTTGCAGTTTGCACATTAAATACTTCAGGCCTCAGTGTTACTTATCTCTTTAAGTTATAATATTATCTACCTACTGTTAGTAGAGTACTTATAGTGCATTGTCTCAGAAGTTACTAAGCACTAATAATCTAGCCAGATTAAGTACCAATTACCTATATCAAAACCTGTTCACGTTATTTCTTGATTAATCATGTGTTACTGGCAACATTTGCCATTTCTTAAATGAAAACATGATAGAAATAATCAATACTACTGCGTAAATATCGTCCAATTTATTATGCAAAGGCTGCTATCGAAATTGTCGTACACAAACCCGACATCTTATGCACATATCAATCTTTCGTGATAATGGCGTTGTTGCTCTAGATCAGTTCTGGTAATTACTGGAAAGGGCACTTGTTATCTAGCCCAGCGTGTACTATGGGCGTCATTAGATCAATAAATAACCATTCCCACGCTTCACAAAGGGTTATAGAAAAATATTGTTAGGATTATTTTTTTGCATTGGAACTGTAAAGCATTTTTAATTATTAGAGATAGATCAGTTTATAATACTGTATGTAAGTATGTGTCCCTTGTATAGAGTTTAATGTGAAAGTAGCAGCGCTGAGAGATCACTTCTTTTTGTGTGTTGTGCAAGCACCCCAGCGTCATGAATTTTCCCTACAAAAATTTAAAAAAAGTTACACTTTCAGCGCTGCTACTTTCACGGAGGAAATATAATACCAAAACCACTTTCATTCGTTCATATCCCGAACGATAAAGAATAAGTTAATGAGTAGATATTTCTGGGTCCTACGAGGAGCGATTCGATATGCTATCAATGACACGATGCAAACAACACGCTATTTATAAGGTCCTTCCAGATGTTTGTTACTCGAATGTTCATTGAATGGATATTACATTATCGCATGTAAAAAACAAACCAATAAATAATACTGCTGAATCGATTTCATTTTATTAATTATAATTTATTAATTGAGTAGATTTAATTTAATTAACTTTAATAAGTGAAAAAGTATTCGATGATGAGTGATGACTTATAATAATAATAATATTATTTAATGGTGGTGCGTCAGTGGCTGCACTTAGTACTTACCTTGCTCGTCAATGACGTAGGAAGTAGTTCCGGAGGAAAAAGTAATTGTATTAAGAGAGCGACTAACCCAAATAATCGACCAAGTGCGAGTCTTTCTTCGAAGGCTTCCGTACTATTACACAGCAAAATTAGGCCAAAATTTGTGTTTTCTATGGGAGCACCTCTTAAATTTTTATTTTATTTTAATATTAATATTTATTTTTATTTTATTTTAATATAGGTATAACAAAACGAAAATACTAATTTTTTATGCACGTCGCTATAAGGTTACGTTGTGTAATTTTGATGAACTGTCAAATGTGGCCTATTAAAATGCCCCGACATAGTTAATCATCAGCCCGCTCAGTGCTGAAAAATTAGATTTTTTAAAAGGGGGTTAATTTAAATTTTTTTTATTTAATATAAGGTCTAGGTTTAATATAAGCTCCGAAGCTGCACAGCTTTAAGTTATCTGTGGTCATTCATCTTGCAACATGAGCTAGCGTGGTACCGTCCCCTAATAAACTATGAAGTAAGGTTTTTTCTCTGATTTAATTTGCGATCAGTCTCTTCACCGTAAGCAATTTATGTGTTGTGCCATATATCCAGTGACGGATTAAGACTACTTGATGCCCTGCAATCCATGAATGTGTACCCCCCCCCCCCCATCCGTATGTCAACTAGAATCTGTCTTTAAGCTTTTACCACCTAAAATCATTAGTAATTATTTTTAGAAACTTATTTTCGCTGAGTTTTTTGGTGAAGTGAGAGTGGTGAGACGTGATGCCCTAAGGACGGATGTTTTTTGTTCTTCTTCTGGTGCCCCCTTCAACGTGATGCTCTAGGCAATTGCTTAATTTGATTAAGGGTTAATCCGTCACTGGCCATATGAATGTAAAGTTAAAAAATCAATTAATAGAGTAAAGATAAGCGGTCGTTAAACTTTGTTCGCAATTTTCTATTTGCCTTTAGAAATCATTCAAATTAACTTGGTATATTGATAACAAAACGAATGTCAAACATATTATACCAAAGATTATCATCATCACGCCTGCGACGAGTGATCTTGCTTAGCTGTGGATTGCTAAGTCAACGATAGCATGAGCAATTTTTATCCGGCTACAAACAGCAGTGTTTTTATGTTTGTCTCGTAGTGCCTAAACTACTGAACCGATTTAAATTAATGAGGTACCAAATGATTCCTAACAATTTCAAGTTGTTAAAGATTTGGGTGTGTATTTTGACGAGAAACTTTCCTTTCGTATTCACTATGAACACATTATACGCAAAGCAAATCAAATTCAAGGATTTGTCTTAAGGACCACTAAAGATTTCAAAAAACCTACCTACTCTATATCTAATATCTATTCTCAACTCTCGTTAAGACTATCTTAGAGTACGGGAGCCATGTATGGTCTCCAAATTATAAAGTTCACGTAGCGGACATTGAGCGTGTACAAAGGAAATTTGTCAAGGTTCTTTGCTACCGTTATAACCCAGGACGTTCCAATTTAAGTTATCATGATAGGCTGAACCAATCTCAAAACACAGACTCTTGAGGATAGGCGCATCTTCTCTGATCTTCTCTACTTCTATAAAATTATACATAATTTATTAAATTGACCTAACTTACTCTCGCATATTAACTTCAATATAAAATTTAGTGCTCGTAGAGCAAATAACACAAACCTGTTTGCCTTGCAAGTCTACAAAAATAATATATCCTATTTCAATCCCTTAACACGCATGGCTCGCCAATATAATAATTACTTATTCAAAACAAAATAAAAATTTCTAAACATTTTTGATAAGCTTCAATCGTATATAAAAATTGTTAAGGACATCCTCCATATCACCTTAGAAGGTTCAAAATAACCTATTTTTAGTGTTCACCTTTTTTAAAAAAAATATAGATCGGTAAATTATTATGTATTAGTTACTGAGCAAATGTTATAGTTTGCAATGTATTTTTTAATAGTGTGCACATAATATGTTGCCTTACAAACCAGGTCATAAACTGTATTTATCATTTCACTTCATTTCGATTGTAATGTGTTTTGTGCATTAAATAAAATAAAATAAAAATAAAAAAATTGCCCGCGGAAGGGCATTATAGGCATATGACTTTCGTAGTCGGGATTATAGCTTTATATATCGCAGATAATGAATTAATGACGCATAAATATTATTGTAAGTTCATACCTACCCACTTAAAAAAAAATAGTGAATATGTTACGCTCAAAGACCGAAAACGCTCAGTGAGCTTCTGCTCTTGAATTGAAAATCCATTTTTATATATTTGACTTTTAAGTATTATCACAAATCTTTTGTATGGGAGTATAGAAAAGTGTTGTTTTTAGACTTTTTCAGGAAATTTAAATTTTTTTTAGAATTTTTCTCTCCGTAAGAACCATCCTCGTACTTCAAGGAATATTTAAAAAAAAGAATTAGCGAAATCGGTCTAACCGTTCTCGAGTTTTGCGCTTAGCAACACATTCAGCGACTCATTTTTATATTATAGATATACAGCTATTTAGAATAAATAGCTGTATATCTATAATATAAAAATGAGTCGCTGAATGTGTTGCTAAGCGCAAAACTCGAGAACGGTTAGAGCGACTCATTTTTATATTATAGATATACAGCTATTTTTCTAAATAGCTGTATATCTATAATATAAAAATGAGTCGCTGAATGTGTTGCTAAGCGCAAAACTCGAGAACGGTTAGAGCGACTCATTTTTATATTATAGATATACAGCTATTTTTCTAAATAGCTGTATATCTATAATATAAAAATGAGTCGCTGAATGTGTTGCTAAGCGCAAAACTCGAGAACGGTTAGACCGATTTCGCTAATTCTTTTTTTAAATATTCCTTGAAGTACGAGGATGGTTCTTACGGAGAGAAAAATTCTAAAAAAAATTTAAATTTCCTGAAAAAGTCTAAAAACAACACTTTTCTATACTCCCATACAAAAGATTTGTGATAATACTTAAAAGTCAAATATATAAAAATGGATTTTCAATTCTGTTAGTAACGCTAAAACTCGAAAACGGCTGAACGGGTAGAAGTCCAGGGAAGGTTTTAAAGTGACACGAAGTTCACCGGGACAGCTAGTTAATAATAAAAAGGACGCGAAATTCGCTATGTGGCTCTAAAGAAAACGGCCACGACGCGTCCTGGCAATCACAAAAAGACCATAACGCGAAATTCATGTCGTGGCTGATATATGCTATTCGTTTTTCTTGATTTGTTCTTGATTGATTAACCGTCCGTAGGTATGGAAGATTATATTTGAATTACCACGCGTGCTACGAAACATTTTTTCTGTTACTAAATCACTGCATAATGTGTTTATCATTATTAATAAAGGGTAAAAACGGGACCCTATTACTGAGACTTCGATGTATGTCCGTCTATCCGTCTGTCTCCAGGCTCTATCTCAAAAACCTTTGTGTATTTCTGTTGCCGCTATAATAACAAATGCTAAAAATAAAATAAAGTTAATATTAAAAGGGGGCTCCCATACAACAAACGTAATTTTTTTGGCCTTTTTTGCTCGTAGTCAATAAACCTGGTAGGCACTTGGAATTTTCACTAAATCCTTAATTTTATTTGTATTTTAATAATCTTATATCTTTAAACGAGCAATTCTTGTATACAATATATATATTTGTATACAAGAATATATATAAGTATATATATATATATATATATATATATATATATATATATATATATATATATATATATATATATATATATATATATATATATATATATAAATCTAGCACATTAAACTAATTCTTTTTTGTTTTAAAAAGATAGAGGTTTTTATCTTAAATAAATTCTTTACTTCAATGCAGTTCAATTCAGTTTAATGTTTTCACAAAAAGCCATTAATTAAAAAATACACAATTTTTTTTCTTAAACTTTGGTTTTTCTATGTTTAATTCCACGAAATTTATAACATATTGCCTGTGTAAGCGGAGTCCACAAGTTTAGCTATCAAATGAGACCTTTTTTATCTTCATAGGATATTTACATGAGACGTTATGGTCAGATTAGTGTGAAAGCCCGAGAAAAACTAAAATGGCTGCCATTTTACAACCGTGAGAGAGAGAAAAAATTTGAGGGCCAATTTGTCGATAAAATATGCCATAGGTATATCATGACATTAAAGGATCAGACACCGGTGTCGGGACACATTGTATAGTTTGTAGTAGTGTATAGCTAAGCATTTCTGTACTTACCTATACTAACCCAAAAAAAATTGTTGAATTATTACACAATACGCTTAACAGCGTCCATTAATATAGTGTTTAATTTCAGCAAGATGATGTTAAACCATCAAGTTATCTAGAACTTGTCAACTGAGACGATTAATTGTTGTTATTTTCTAAACAGTTATCACTTCCAACTAAATTAATGAATTGAATAACATCTTTATCAAATTAAGCACGATCAATTATTGAATTCCGTATTTAAAGTAGTTTTTGTAAAAACACGCCGATACTATGTGATAATGTGACTTGTGAGCATAAAATAAATACTTTGGTACTAAAAATAGAGTTGTTTTGTAAGTCGGAGCCGGACTCTCCAGCTTAGGGTTGCGTGTAAAGCGTCTAACAATTAATTTTCATCTAGACAATGAAAATTAATTATTGTTAGACGCTTGTATGGAAACCCTCTTAAATATTTTTCTGTTTTTATTGTATTCTTTAAACGTGACAATTAGGGCATGGCGGTATTGGGAATTTTTGCAATACCGGTATAATACCGGTATTGATTTTTCAAAAACCGGTATTCCGGTTTTTCGGTATTTTTGCGGTATTTCTTTAATTCATCAAAAAAAGCGCTAAATCCTTTATAATTTAATCGAATAAACAAAAAAAAAATTAAAATAAACTTGTTTATTTAAAGTTTAACAGTTAAACAGTGTTTTGTTTCTTACAAAACAAATGTAACTAAAAAAAAATCTTCCTTGAGTAGGTATACTTAAAATAACCAACAATTTAAACATTAAAAAAGCGACTATCATTTACATATAAGTTTCCAGTGATAGAACAATAACAAAACGCCTGTAGTATGAGCATAGGCTGAGGAATAACCGCACAGACACACCCGGAGAAACTGGAAGCAGTTCAAAATTGGCCAACGCCTAAGAACAAAACCGAAGTGCGGGCATTCCTCAGCCTATGCTCATACTGCAGGTGTTTTGTTAAGGGATTGTCGGAGATAGCCAAACCATTACATCGTCTGACAGAGGATAAACGACAATTTAGTTTGGATGAAACTTCTGAAGATTCTTTTCAGAAACAGAAGAAACATCTGTGTGAAACACCAATCCGGGGGTGTCCACAAACTGAAGGTCAGTTTATAGTCGACACGGATGCAAGTAACACGGCCATCGGAGGGGTGTTATCTCAAAAACAGGGTAAAAGAGAAGTTGTAATTGCACATTTCAGCAATTCTTTATCTAAGCCAAAGAGAAACTACTATGTGACAAGAAGGGAACTCTTGACTGTCGTAAAGACGCTACAACATTTCAACAAATATCTCATCGGCAGACAGTTTTACTGCGAACTGATCATACAGCCTTGAAGAGGCTACTGCAATTCAAGAATCCAGAAGGTCAAGTAGCTCAATGGATTGAACAGCTCCAGGAGTATGATTTCAAGACGGAACACCGCAATGGAAAGTCGCATGACAATGCCGACGCACTTTCACGAAGGCCGTGTTCGAAAGACTGCAAACATTGTGTAAAGCAGGAATCTAACGAAGTAACATTAAAGTTAACGAGAACAAGTCCTTTGGGTCTCTGGGAGAATAATGCTATGAGGGAGGCTCAAGAAAGAGATGACGACCTTCGGCACATCATCACATGGAAGAAACGGAGTGACGTAAAACCAATCTGAAGTGAGGTTGCACCCACTGACGCGTACTGGGCGTAATGGGATAGTCTGATACTTCAAAACGGAATACTCTACCGGAAATGGGAGAAGAATAACGGCAAAGAGTCCATCCATTTTCCATCCATCCATCCATTCCATCTTCAGATAGTTGTCTCAAGAACGAGAGTACCAGATGTTCTCCATGAAATAAACATCATACACACAGCAAAACTATTATTTTACTAGCTCAGTTGATTTTGAGTGTATTGGTATACGTTTTTAATTGTTTCATAAATCATAATAATGTTGTGTTGAAAACACGTGTACAATACAATACAAAAATAAAATACCGAAAAACCGGTATTTCTCTCATTAGCACCGGTATTTAAAAATGGTCTAAATGGTGCGGTATTACCGGTTTCCCGGTAATACCGATTACCGGTATCCATGCCCTAGTGACAATCTACTATATTGTTGTATGATTAGTTAATTGGCTATGGCTGCAAGTGTTTTTAAGATTCGGTATCTACAGAGATTTTTGTATGTCATGTTTTGGGGACAAACAATCTAACGAACACCTTGCGCATGTATAATGTATATATTATATTTTTTAATTCAAAACTAGATATTACTTTGTTATTATAACAAACTGCCTAGACAAAGAAACAACAGTGATACATCATCCAACTGTTAAGCTATAACCGACGGACAGACAAAGTCCGGAACTATTTAAAACGGCATATTACTGATTACTTAATTCAAGGCAACATAGCCGCTTTATCAAAACAGGAATTATAACTTATAAGTAGAGATGTGCCGACTAGTCGGTAAAGCCACTATCCGGCCACTTTTGTAGTCGGCGACTAGTCGGCGAATAGTCGGCAAAAAGCGCCGACTATCCGGCTTTTTATTATTTTACTCTTATTGATTTAAAAAAACCCTTGATTATTTTGAAATTAAGTGAATTGTTTCTGAAATTACTAGCTTGTAAATAAATATCTATGACATTTTTTGAATAACAACAATATCTTCTTCATTCTAGACATTTATAATAAAAAAATACGTGTGGCACTCAGGACTGCCGCGGTTAAGCTATGCCCCTTTATATCATGACGTTAACATAACCAGCCTACCTAGCATACGCCAACGAGATATCTCACTCTACATTTTTTGACCCTAGCATGACAAACATTTTTTCTCGCGTAGATCTATCATCGAAATAACACATTTTTATAGAGTTTGGTTGAGATAATGTCGAGATTTTGACATTATGAGACGAGTAACTACTCGTCTCATAATGTCAAAATTTAATTATCTCGAGAGTGAGATATCTCGTTGGCGTATGCTAGGTAGGCAGAACACGATCCGACACGTTCGCAGGCGGCGTATGCGACTTTTTACGCGAATCAGCAGTAAACAAAGCGTTACGAAAACATCTGAAACCATGATCGGTTGGCCGACTAGTCGGCCGATTAGTCGGCTTCTTTGTAACCGACTAATCGGCTAGTCGGCTAGTCGGCCAAAGTCATGATCGGAACATCTCTACTTATAAGGAATTATATATACTTATATAACATAAGTTTGATAAAAACATTTTTTTATTTAAAATTACGATAAGTTTTGTTAACGCCAAGGCGGAAGGTACCTAAGACATTAGACTCACGTGTCGTTACGAGAAGTAGTCGAGTAAGGTAGTTATAGTAGGGAAGAGGAAGGTGTGTGGTCACTCGAGCGTCATGGAGTTATTCTAGTAGTAATGCTACAGTACCTACATATTTTTTCACGACGTTTCGGCCGTGTTGCAACGGCCGTGGTCACGACTCACGAGGGGACACATTGTAATGCCACGCGAAACTTTAAAATGTCATCCCCTATAATCTTAATTTGACAGATCCGATGACATTTCAATATTCAAAAAAAAAATTAACCCACGTGAGAAATCTGATTTCTATACTTACCATGAAAACTAGAAACACGTCGGAACCCTATACAAGCTTAATCTGACACGCTCGAGCTTGTCCCGAAATCCGCTCTTTTCCTCCCCAACTATTAAGTACATTACAAAACACACGTCTGAGTGTCTGACACTTGACGCACGCGTCCCGTTTTACCGCGCGAACATCCCGCGTTGTGGTTGCGCAGGTGTGCGCAGCGCCATAAGATTATATGGGCAACGTCCGCCGCGCGGTAGACGCTCCCGCTTCGCAGTCGCTTTGGTCACGTAGGTTTGGCGATGCGAATTCGTGTGAATTCGCATCGCAATGACATTTTTAGTTCATCGTGTTTTGTGCTGAGCAAATTATAATTATAATAGAAAGAATACTGAGGGCCTGTTTCACCACTTTCTGATAAGGTACGGGATAGGCTATCCACAACTTATTTGACAGATTCTCCATACTCTATCTGACCAGTTAAGTTGTGGATAGCCTATCCAGCACTTATCAGGAAGTGGTGAAACAGGCCCTGAATTATGAATATAAAATAACTCGGACTCCCTGTCCCATAGAACAAATATGAATAATTACCTTCTTATACCAAAATCAGAATCCACTGAGCGTGTCTGACTCGCAATTGGCAACTTTTTATTAACTTTAAAAATTATTACTTTCAACCCCTGTTACCGACAAAAAGGTCCTATCGTCTCATAACTGATCTTTGGCCAGTTTCTAAAGTATTTCAAATTAAGTTTATTTAGCGCTTTTTTATTGGCTTACGTCAAAATATTGACCAATCAACAGCCTTGTTAAAGTTCCGTCAAAAACCTACGAAATGAATTCATGCATTGCTACTTTCACAGTGAACTCTCTACAAGGAACACGTACGCACCCTAAAGTATTATCACATATTATTTTTGTTACACCTTGTATATACCAGGAAAAAAATGAAAGCTTGGTGGAACGAAGATTGCGAAAGAATCATTGAAGAAAAAAGGAAATATAAAATTTTGGCAGAACAGAATAGCAAATTTTTAGACAATTTTAAAGTATTAAAATCAGAATCGAGAAGAATAATAAGAAGAGCAAAAAGGAATCACCTAGATAGTAAAGTTAGAAATATAAATACCCTTTGGCGAGCAAACGAATCACGAAAATTCTACCAGGAGCTGAGATCTTTTAGGAGGGGCTACCAACCTAGCTCTCAAATGCTCTTAGATGATAGTGGCAATCTTATAACAGATAACACGGACATCAAAAATGCTTGGAGCGATTACTTTAAACATCTGCTGAATTGTCCTTCACCTCATATTGTACTACCACGTACAACCAGTGATAACCACGCCGAATTGGAACCTCTATCTTTTAGGGAAGTCCGACAAGCAATTATGAAGCTCAAAAATAACAAGGCTCCCGGGATAGACGGCATACCATCTGAAATATGGAAGTATGGGGGAGAGACCATACAACTAAGATTATTTCACATTATAAGTAAGATCTGGCAAGATGAAAAACAACCAGAAGAGTGGAACACAGGCGTTATATGTCCGATTCATAAAAAGGGATGTAAGAAGAGGTGCACAAATTATCGCGGAATAGCTCTTTTGCCAACTGCGTACAAGGTCTTATCATATGTGTTGCTTAAAAGGCTAGAACCTCATGCGGAACAAATCATCAGCGATTATCAGTGTGGATTTCGGCAAAACCGCAGCACAATCGATCAGATCTTCCTTCTGAAACAACTGATGGAAAAACGTTGGGAATACGCCCAAAGCATACACGCGTTATTTGTCGATTTGAAAAAAGCCTATGACAGCATCGACCGTAATTCGTTATACACGATCTTAAGGAACTTCAACATCCCTAAAAAACTAGTTGACATGATAATGGTCGCCACTAAGGAAAGCAAAATGAGAGTGAGGGTTGCTAAAGAGCTTACGGACGAGTTCGCAGTGGTCACAGGACTTAAACAAGGAGATGCGCTGTCACCTGTGCTTTTCAATTTAGTTCTGGAATATGTCCTCAAAGAAGTGATTGCACTAGATTTAGGGCTACAACTGAATGGGAAGCATAGGTTGATAGGGTATGCCGACGACCTGGCATTACGAGTAGGCCTAAGTATAAACCGCGAGAAAACAGAATACCTCCACATTAAACGCTATAAAAACACGCGCACAAAACGAGAAGACCTGAATGTGAGAGGGATTTCTTATAAAGGGACGGACAAATTTAAATACTTAGGCTGCACCATTACCAACACCAACACGAGACAGGAGGAAATAAACACCCGCATCTAAAACACCTTACGATGCAGCGCGGCACTTCATGGAGTGTTAGTGTCCAATCTCCTAAGTAGAAAAAGTAAGATCGCCATCTACAAGTCTGTAATAAGGCCAATACTTATGTACGGATGCGAGACCTGGACGCTCACACTCGATGAAGAGAATAAATTACTGGTAGCCGAAAGAAAAATCCTCCGCAAGATCTTGGGCCCGGTGAAGACAGGAGACGGAGGAACTAGAATCCGAACCAACGCCGAAGTTGAGGACTTCATGGCTGAGCCCAATATTATTGGCGTAACAAAAGCCCAGCGACTCCGATGGCTCGGTCATGTTGCAAGAATGGGGGAGGATCGTGCCACTAAAATGGCGTTTCTTGGGCGTCCGACCGGACGACGACCTGTCGGCCGTCCACGGTACCGGTGGCTAGATGTCGTGGAGTCGGACCTGCGCGATCTTCAAGTCACACAGTGGCAAGAAACTGCGCAAGACCGCGACAAGTGGCGCAAACTCGTGTCGGAGGCCAAGATCCACTTTGGGTCGCTGAGCCATCGTAGTGAGTTGTATATATATCCTGTCAAGAAAGTGAAGAAATAATAAAAGTGGCAACATCGTAGTGTCATCCCTTTCAAATAAATCTAAGAAAAAAGGGATGACACTACGATGTTGCCACTTTTTAATTTCTTCACTTTCTTGATGGACTATAATAATTTATAGTAAGTAATAATTATTACAATAACTTTTTTGTACAATATTAGATATGTTTATAACTATTTATTAAGTTTTTTGCGATAAGTGTGTACTGTGAAGTTAAATAAAAAATGGTAATGTAAATTAATAAAAAGAAATAAGATAAATAAAAATTTATTACTTATTCCTTAGGAAACAGATGAGCAACCTCCTTGCAGGCATCATTTATGTTGTCGTATTTGTATTTGAATCCGTATTCTAGAACACGCTTCGGCACCACATACTGGCCTTTGGTCAGCATCATAGCTCTCTCCTCGTTCAGAAGCAAATTCAACGAAAACTCAGGTACTGGTATGATTGCCGGCCGGGATAAGGCCTTAGCAAAGGACTGTAAAGTAAGAAAAAATATATATTAAAAAGGTGTAAAAAATACACTTTATAATATTATTATAAAGCTGAAAAGTTGTGCGATAATGTCACAAATTACTGAACTAATTTTTATGCAATTTGGCACAGAGTGAACCATGGGAAATGGTATAATATAGGCAATTTTTTTGCGGCAAAATTCACGTGAAATCCCTTATTTACGCGAGCGGAGCCGCGAGAAAATATGTCTTGTTTATTATTATTGTAAGTACTGTATACATTTTATTTTTTATTTTATTTGGAAGAAAAAACACATTCCTTTTTATGTTCCATAACTTTAGAATCTGCCTTTTAATAGAATTCTTCATCTAAAAAAAAGTATTAGACTAGGTAAAAAAAAGTAACAGTGGGTGTTTTCAGTTATTGTTATTAGCATAAGACCCAGTTTCATCAAGAAATGTTAAATAAATAATGGCTTGTTAAATCAGTTAATGGCCTGTTAGAGCTATCGAGCATTCCACCATGCCCTAATGTCATGTTAAATCACCTAACACGGCGTTAAATTTAATTCCTGCTATGGAGGTCCGTTAAATATTTAACAGGCTGTTATATGAGTCAAAATAACAACTTTCAAAGACAATAATATATATGCAATATCAATAAAAGATTAAGAATCTGTTTTGACTTTTGAGTCTTTCCGCCATGTTTCCGCTACGTCCTTATTATTAATTATTTTCATAGTTATGAATAATTATTTATTTTCACTTTGCCAAAAATTCAGCCTTCGGATTTTCCTTGACATTGCAAATATACTAACTTGTATCAAAATTACTAAACCGAAATATGTAAATAAAGTTTGTATTATGATTCATGTTTTCAGGGCTGCGTTCCAGATGACGTTAATTTTGACCAAAACGCTCAAAACGTCCCCTTCTGCCGTTCCCTTTGGCGACCAGGGTCGTTTTGATCGCGGCCATGACGTCACTCATGACGTCATCATTTTAGCTCAAAACGACCCTTGACGAAGATGGGTCAAAGTGGGCGTTCTAGTTTTTTTTTTTAATTTGAACGTAACTATATCGCGAAAGCCATGTTCGGAAAGTTTTCAGGAGAGAGTAGAGACATTAAAACTTTATATTATTGCATTACAAATAATATTTTAATTACTTAAATAAATTAAATAACATGTAATGAAATATTTTGATTGGAAAATAAATTGTTTTTAATGAAAGGTCAAATGATTTCTTATAAAATATAATAATTAATACTAATTTTCATCTCTCCTATACCTGTTGACTTACTCGTACTTGACTAAGCATTATGCGGTATTGTTACCTAACGTTTATAAGTATAGTGTGACAATATTCAATATTCAAAGTATGTGGTTTTGTTATTAAAATATGATTCAATGTAAAAAATCAAATATAATAAAAGTTTAACTATATTAAAATATGATTACTCAAGTAAAAAAATGTAATACTAAAAACGAAACAAATATAATAGTATTTTATTTGTAAAATAAATGTAACTATAAACAATAAAATTACTTTTATTTACGACTTGAAGAAAAGGATCGTAGACGTAATATCCAAGTTCGGTTCAATGTACCTATGTATAAAAAAAATATAGTTCTTTTTTTAAACTTTTTTCAAAACGCTCAAAACGATCCTTAATCCGTTCCACTTGGGTTTGTATCACTGACGCTCACATGCTAGTGGAACGGGAAAAACTGCGGTCTTGAGCGTGAGCGTTTCTAACGTCATCTGGAACGCGGGGCAGCTTTGACAGATAATAATTATTAACCTGGTAAATTAAGAAGAACTATTATAGCGTAACAAATGTATGCGATCAGTGATATTTTAATTTGGTCGCATTATCTACTATTATACTACTATGGAAGAAAGTGACACATTGCAGCAAACATGTCGTATTAATCTTGTACATTGCAATTTCGTCGCCTTATAACAAGAATGAACGAATTGATAGTTGTTCACTCGTTGTTCACTTACGGTCGTTCCCAATATTTGATCTATCTCTGGTTTTGCCCTACTAGAGATAGGAATAGCTCAAATTTGACATTAGAGACATATATTTTATGTCAATTGTGAGCTATTCCTATCTCTAGTAGGGCAAAATCAGAGATAGATCAAATATTGGGAATGGCCGTTAACATTGCATTTACTAATCCGCTGTTACATTTTTACTGTGGGACATAAGTATTTTAACAGTCTGTTTAATTTTCCAAGGTCCGTTAAGCAGGGCTCGAGAACGTTATTTTAAATAACGGTTTCAAATCGTTCGAAACAGACCTTGCAATAACGTTTTTTGGGAACGAAAACGAAATGAGAACGTTATTTAATTAAAGGTTTCAAATCGTTCGGAAATGGTCTTTGCAATAACGTTTTTGGGAACGAAAACAAAATGAGAACGTTTTGAAAACCGAAATAAAACGGTTAAATCCACACAGCGGGACCGCTGAATGCTGACCACGGGTCGACATGAATAAACTTGTTTTTGTCAAAGCACAGTGCCGACTGCCGACTTCCGCGCCGCCGCCTGCTGCACTGGTACACGCACAGTTTGTCGGCGCGTGCCGGGGCGGATCGGGGCTCAGCGCAGCGCAAAATGCGCTATAGCACACTATTGCCGGGCCGGGTCGCATCGCATTGACCGATTTTGAGTATTTTGGATATAGTGCAGCACGAGTCGGGGCATGAGTACCTAAAACTATTCCACCTCAATTTTTTATGCGATCCTCTTTACAATTCCTTGCAATTGTTTAAACAAACATTGTTTAAACAATTGCAAGGTTGTTATTTTTCAACCGGACATTCTTTTTATATTCTTTACTGAAATACCAATAAAAAAGGTCCTATGACTTTTCACGATAAAGTTAATATTTTTAAAGATATGAAATTTTAAAGGTTCGAAAAATTTCAAAGGGCACTTTCGACCCAAAAAAAATATATTTAAAAAATAATAATGTCTAAGTAATATAATTTATTAAATTCTCTATACAATAGTTAATAGAGATTTAAAAAAAAAACATTTTTTATATCTTTTTTTATCTTAGCAAAAGTAGACAAAAAATTGTGTTCTTTGTATGGGAGCCCCCTTAAAACATTTACTTTATTTTAATTTTATTATTAATTATTAAAGTAAAAATATAATTAACAATTTTGTGAAAATTTCAAGTGCCTCGCTGTTACCATTATTGATTACGAGCAACAAAAGCCAAAAAACACATTTCTTGTATGGGATCCCCCCTTAAATATTAATTTCATTTTATTTTTAACTTCTTTTATTTTTAAGTCTTAGTAATAGGGTTTACTAAGACTTCGTTGTATGTCCGTCTGTCTGTTTGTCTATATGTCTCCAGGCTGTATCTCAAGAACCGCTATAGCTATACTTCTGAAATTTTCACAGATTGTGTATATCTGTTGCCGCTATAAGAACAAGTACTAAAAATAAAATAAAATTAATATTTAAGGAGGGATCCCATACAAGAAACGTGATTTATTTGGCCTTTGTTGCTCGTAAATCGTAATCAATAATGGTAACAGCAAGGCACTTGAAATTTTCACAAAATTCTTTATTATATTTTGTACTTTATTAATTAATAAAAAAAATTTAAATAAAGTAAATATTTAAGGGGGTCTCCCATACAAAAAACACAATTTTTTGTCTACTTTTGCTAAGATAAAAAAAAAGATATAAACAATGAAAATGTTTATATTATTAACTATTGTATAGAGAATTTAATAAAATATATTACTTAGACATTATTATTTTTTTAATATATTCTTCATGGGTCGAAGGTACCCAAATTTGAGATTTTTCGAACCTTAAAAAATTCATATCTTTCAAAATATTAACTTTATCGTGAAAAGTTATAAAACCTTTTTTTATTGGTATTTCAATAAAGAATATAAAAAAAGTTTGTCCGGTAGATGAATAACAATTCCTTGCAATTGTTTAAACAATGTTTGTTTAAACAATATGACACCGGGTTGCGCCATGGCAACATGTATTTATATCATCAGGAGGGCAATTTGAAGAGGATCGCATAAAAAAAAAGGTGGAATAGTTTCCGGTACTCATGCGCCGACTCGTGCTGGACTAATAGCTCCAGTGTGACCACTCTTAAGCCCGGCCGCACATTGTCCGAAATTTCTGATCAGAAACAGTTGAACGTCACAGTCAACAGTTGAGCTCGAACTCGCCGGAAGGATAGTTCGGATAGTGTGCGGGGTGGCGGTCCGGCGAAATTCAACTGTTTCTGATCAGAATTCAGACAATGTGCGGCCGGGCTAAATCACTCGTGACTTGATATTATATCAAAAACGTTGCTATATTCTACTAAAATCTATTAGACCGTGTTTTAGCTTCTTCCGAAAATCTACCTTTAATAATCAATGTATTCTACGTGGTTGAAACAAAAAAAAATCTAATAAACTGTAATTTAGAAAATCTAATAATGGATGATTTTAATATCCAAGAAACAACACGTGCTATGAATAAATTAATAATACAAGGCGTTTCTCAGATATTAATAAAGTAAATATAGGTAATTAATATTTTTTTTATTTTTTGTAAGTGAAAAGATTTTTTTGTTACATTTTTTTAAGTTTAAACAAAAAAAATATGGTAATAAATTCTAATTATTTTCGGACGTTCTGAGTAATATCTTGTATTTATACTAATCTATACTAATATTATAATTGGGTAGAGTTTGTTTGTTTGTTTGTTTGAACGCGCTAATCTCAGGAACTACTGGTCCGATTTGAAAAATTCTTTCACTGTTAGATAGCCCATTTATCGAGGAAGGCTTTAGGCTATATTTTATCACGCTACTAATTATAGGAGGGAAGAAATAGAGGAAAGTGTAGAAAAAACGGGGGGAAATTATTTGAAAGGGCTTATTTGAACGCACTAATCTCAGTACCTACTAGTTCGATTTGAAAAATTCTTCCAGTCTTAGATAGCCTATTTATTGAGAAAGGCTATAAGCTATATTTTATCGCGCTTAGATTAATAGGAGTGAAGAAATAGAGGAAAGTGTGGAAAACACGGGAGAAATTATTTGAAATGGCTTATTTGAACGCGCTAATCTCAGGAACTTCTGGTCCGATTTGAAAAATTCTTTCAGTGTTAGATAGCTCATTTATCGAGGAAGGCTATAGACTATATTATTTTATCACGCTAATACTAATAGGAGCGAAGAAATAGAGGAAAGTGTGGAAAAACGGGGGGAAATAAATTGAAAGGGCTTATTTGAACGCGCTAATCTCAGGAACTACTGGTCCGATTTGAAAAATTATTTCAGTGTTTGATAGCGCATTTGTTGAGGAAGGCTATTGGCTATATTTTATCACGCTACAACTAATAGGAGCGAAGAAATAGAGGAAAGTGTGGAAAAAACGGGGGAAATTATTTAAAAGGGCTTTTTTGAACTCGCTAATCTCAGAAACTACTGGTCCGATTTAAAAAATATATTTGTATGTTAGATAGCTCATTTATTGAGGAAGGCTATATGCTATATTTTATAACGCTAAGACTAATAGGAAATAGAGGAAAATGTGGAAAAAAACGGAGGAAATTACATAAAATTGCTTATTATCTTATGAAACTACTTGAGCAAATTTAAGTTATTTAGCACACATGAAGAATAGACTACGTGAAAAGACATGGGTTTCTTTTTAGCGGAAAAATGTATGGTTCTCGTGACAATAGCTTCGAAAGTCGAAATACTACATAGTGCAGCACGAGTCGGCGCATGAGTACCGGAAACTATTCCACCTCAATTTTTTTATGCCATCCTCTTCAAATTGCCCTCCTGATGATATAAATGCATGTTGCCATGGCGCAACCCGGTGCCATATTGTTTAAACAAACATTATTTAAACAATTGCAAGGAATTGTTATTTTTCAACCGGATTTTTTTTTATATTCTTTATTGAAATACCAATAAAAAGGTCCTATGACTTTTCACGATAAAATTAATATTTTTAAAGATATGAAATTTTAAAGGTTCGAAAAATTTCAAATTTGGGTACTTTTTGAGAAGTGAGAAATCCCGCGAATGAATGACCAAAAAAATAAAAATAATACTCGTAGTTTTTGTTATATCGATCGAGGAAATGGCAAAAACCGGTTAAAACCGTTTTAAGGATCAAAAACGAAAAAATCATAATGTTCTCAAATAGTGTTCCGAATAGCGTTCCGTTCCGAACGAAACCGAAATATAATGTTCTTTAGGTATTTAAGGCGATAACGTTTCGAAAAATATAACGTTTTTCGAACCCTGCCGTTAAGTAATGCCTTGTTAGAATTTAACAAACAGAGGTTGGTGAAATTGGGTCTTAGCTAATAATAATAACTGAAAATTTGTTATAAATAAATTTGTTAATTAATAACATTGTAATAATACAATACATACTTGGCAGTGATTATTTATAATCTTGGTAATTTATTATAATAATTATAATAATATCTATGGATGCTTCACACCACGTCAGTCTGGCCCCGTGCTAAGTACCTAAAGGACTTGTGTTACAGGTACCAGACAACGGAAATATATTTAATACTTTTATACTATACATATATTTAAGATTTTTATTTTAACATACACATATTTAATACACATCCAGACCCGGGAACATTGAAAATTTTTTTTTTGTTCCGTCGGCGGGATTCGAACCAGCGACCTCCGGCTTGAGCTACCGACGCGCTCACCACTGAGCCACAGAGGTCGTCAAATTATATGCATCGTGCATGAAAAACACTGCATAAATATTAATTGATTATTATAATCAATTAATATTTATTATTTATGCTAATGATAATTATCATTAGCAGAGCATCAGAACAAACAAAGGGTAAAATAGGTTGCTATATATATCTTACCTCAAAAACTTAGCTATTTTCTAGAAATGAGCTTGGCACACCCTAAAACTCTTGTTTAAAACAGCAGATTTACAAGGAGTAATCAAAGCTTGCCATAAAACTCAATTTCATGCACCTTTTCTACCCTATGATTGTACTGATGGTATAATATACTACTAGCTATTTGATGAAACACGAATAAAATTTCTTTTTCTAAAAATGATTCCTAGCTAGATCGATTTATCGCCCCCGAAACGCCCTATGTACTAAATTTCATGAAAATCGTTGGAGCCGATTTCGAGATTCCAATTATATATATATACATATATACAAGAATTGCTCGTTTAAAGATATAAGTACCTGGCTGACCGAGCTTTGCTCGGTATAGCAAACACTCATTGACTTCGTGTTACTTAACAATGCCATCTGCTGGAATAGCTTAAGCTGTTGTTGTGTCGTTAAAGCAATTAGTTGCTCACAAAATAGTATTATTATTCGCCAATAGATGTCAGGAAGAGTCATATTTTTCAGTTTATCGATTATCGATAAAACACGAATAAAAAGACATTTTCTAAAAATGATTCCTAGCTAGATCGATTTATCGCCCCCGAAACCCCCTATATACTAAATTTCATGAAAATCATTGGAGCCGATTCCGAGATTCCAATTATATATTATTATATATACAAGAATTGCTCGTTTAAAGATATAAGATATATATAGCATAGAGAAGATCATTTATTACAAATTAGCAGATATAATTTTTAATGTTGAAATAACTTAGTTACCTTTGTGAATTCTGCGTTTGTAATAACTTGTGGTGCTACACCATTGAGTATTCCCTTAACATTTTCATTTTCTATAGAGTATTGTATCATTCTGGTCAGATCCTCTATATGTATCCAGGGTAGGTATTGTTTCCCTGATGCGATTGGCCCTCCCAGACCAAAGAAGAATGGTAATATCATATTTTTTATCATTCCTCCATTTCTTCCTATCACCACACCTGAGCGAATTATAACCTGTAATAATTATATAATTTATGATTAGGCATTTTAGATACCAAAAGGAGTCTGTCAAGAATCTTCCACTCAAACAATTAAATCTTGTGTATTTTTATAAAATTGCTTTTCCAGAAATATCTGCATGCAACACGATCTAGCTAGGTCATGTTTTTTTAAACTGCATTTTTAAGTTCTATCCTTCTTCAAACTTGAAGTAAAGCTTCATCTCCCAGGTTGTAGACAACTTACAGATTAGGATGAGAAAACCTTCTTATCTCTTCTAGCTAAATGGGTAAGAGCATCAACTTACTAGTCTAGTGGGAGCATCTACTTCAGCTGCCTTCTCCCACTCACGTAGGAGTCTGGAGAAGAAGTCGGTACCAGTACTTGGACTGGATTCATCATATTTGTTACTCTCAGATGGCTCATAAGCACCAACTCCAGTGACCAAAACGAAGACATCAGGCTTTTTCTCACACTGTCTAATTGCTTTTGATAGACTTTTAGTTGTGAACACTCTGGAGTTTAACACATTCTGTTTAAAACTGAAAAACAAATAAATAAAGCTAATTAATTCTTGTATGATGTTGTACACAGAGGGGTGATTATGTGTCTTTGAACTTCTATTTAGTATAGCTTATTGGGTACCTTTAGCCAGTGACCTTGCCCGTATAAAGTAGGTATTTGATCCCCTAGTAAATCCTTCTTAGTAATCCACTAAAAGAGGAATATGCACAGAAAATTTCAAGTTTCTAGCTCAAATGATTTGGCTTACTGCTTTAATCTATTAGTCAATCAGATTTGCCCTGTATACAAGATAATCATATCTTACCCAGGTGTCCACATTTTCGTAAAATCCATAAACTGCTGCCCAGCCAGATTGACCACCGCAGACGTGTTTGAGGGTAAGCCATCAGAGTCTAAACTTGTCCACGATATATTTTTCGCGGCTGGCATGCGAGACACGTTGATAACATCATAATTTCTCGCTCGGAGGATCTTGTTTAGATGAGTTCCCACGAAGCCGGTACCGCCACCTGAAGACAGATGGTTGTAAGTGTATCAATTTACACTGTTTATTACCTTCCCAAAAGTAGAAGTCCTTTTAGTACATCCTTGGACTTGGAACTTACCAACGATAATCTTCTTTGCTGCCATTTTTATATGTTATATAATCATAAGATTTTTGTTACTTTCTAAATGATAGTCCAATAGCCAATTTATAACCTAGGTATTATTTCACTTTCTCGATCTGGACATACATGTAATGTTATTTTCAATCTGTATTTTAAATATATTTTAATCCTGGATTATGTATAACAATTACCTACTTTAAGATAAAACGATACGGATAAACTGGGATAAACAAAAATAATATTTTGCAGCTGATTTTGACACTTCGCTAAAATCACATTTTTTTTTTTTTTTCATATAATGGCACTTCGGCTATAACCATGGCCAGTGTCGAGTATAATATTATGGCGGGAAAACAATATTCTTTAATACAATTTTTTATATATTATCGTCAGGTCAGTCAGGTCCAAAGTCTAGTCAAAGTCTAAAAATAAAGTCAATACAGTCAAGAAGTCAAGTCGGTCGATTCAGTAAAGTGGTAGGACGCTTTACTGAAACTTTTGATGGAGTTTTGGAGGGAACACAAAAGAACACGTTTCTGGTTACTACATCACTTTCCCACACTTGTGCACGATAACGAATATTTAATGGTTAATATCCTACCAATATTACACATTAAAAACCCAGATAACACAATTTTAGGAAAATAATATAAAAACACAACATCACTCTTCCACATTCTCCCAAAAACCCCCTAAAATCACATTTGACAGCAGTGTTACCACCTCTCAAAAATATTTATCCCTAAATTGGTGTCAAAAACCCCTAAAATCGCCTTAATTTTTCTGTTTTCCCCCCAAAATATGCATATATATACAGGGTGTAACAAAAACAAGCGTCTTTCAGCGCTGCTACTTTCACAGTGAACTCTCTACAGTGAACATGTACACACCCTAAAGTATTATCACTAGTTTTTGTTACACACTGTATAAATTTATAATAGTTTAGAAATAATATACTGAAATATGTTTTAAAATATTTTTATTATAATAATTGATTTAATATGTTAAATATTTCATCTTCATCTGAAGATTCAGATGTTTTGAAGTCGTACATCTTATTATTGAATAAATTCAACATTTTATTTGTTGGATTAAATGTTGCACAAGTGACATCATTACGATTTAATGTAAATCGGACCATCAGTATTGCCGCCAGTCACCATAGAGTGGTCATAGAATTACGTAATAGATGTCGCTAGTAGTCGCTAGGTCAAGAAATAATTAATATTAATATCAACAATTTAAAAATATTAAAAAGTAAAAAAATCCCTGAAAATACCCCTAAAAATTTCAGACCCCTAAAAAAATCCCATCTCACTTATTTAACCCCTAAATCTGGGGGGAAAACCCCTAAGTTGGGAACACTGTTTGACAGTTCAAACTTCAGTATCGATTTTTTTTAAATTCGTCCCGGTCGGGAAAGGCAAAGGGAGCGTTGCCCATACAGCCATTTCTATGTTTTCTCCATAAACTTATAATGCATAGACCAACAAAGAGTGCGAGAGAGAAGAAAATCCTTTATGGAATTATAACAAGATGAAAAGAGAGAGGCAGTCTAATGAAAATTGTAACAACTTTTATTTGACAGGTCGTCAAAAGTCGTCAATTGTTTTTATGCCCTTTCGGTATTTGCAATTTATTATTTAAATCGTATGTTATTTTCAACAAATACTATTATATATAACAATAATAACTTGTGCTGTGAGTGATTGCAGTGTAAATCATAGGAATAATCCTGAAAAATATACATTTCACCCGTAATTAATCTTCATGTCCTAATTGCTACGATGTGTTTATTTTTGCTCTATTCTGTCTTTAGCTCTCTATTTCAAATAAAATATTGTGAATCCTCCCTTTTACTTTCATATTTTGCGTAACTAAAGTTACTATTATTCTTATATTACACAAATTTTGAAGAAAAAATTTTCATTAAAATTTTTTACATAATATACGCTAGTGCTTGAATCAAATTTATCGATATGCTTATCGATATTTTACGATAACATAAAACCAAAATAAAAATAATTTACCTTTATATTTATCACCTTAAAAAGGACATATTATCTTATTTTAACGATTATTTTTAAGTAATAATTATCTTTTGACATACCTAGTATAAAATCAAGGTTTCACAGATCAGTCACTTGAATCTAATACTCATTGTATGCAGCTTTCAATAATATAATAGACAGTTCTCTGACAGAATAGGTATAAGTGCAACTTATATTATACTTAATAGGACTGGTACCGACTTCAAAATTATGAAGATTGAGAACAGAAATACTGAATACAGAATAAGGATTATTTAATACTTTTTAGTTCATTTAAGTATAATATTACTATTGTCTTTACCTTCAAATCGGTTCACAAACGGCGGAGTAATCGTTGAACATACATAAAAAATATTATATCCACAGCCGAACGTCTAACCTCCTCCTTAAAGTCGGTTAAAAATGATTGTAATAAAAAGTATTAGGGAGTGCCTCCGCTGCCGGCGCCGGTTGCCAAAATGGCTGCCGGCGCCGTTTTCCGAACTCCGAAGTTTGCCGAAGTCACGGGATGTTTGCCGAATAGGCTGCCGGCGCCTATTCGGCAAACATCGCGTGACTTCGGCAAACTTAAAAATAATATTATCTTCATTATAGGTCTCTCCGTCATCACCATCATATTGAACTTTTCTTTAGAAGCATTCCAAAAACCTAAAAAAAAATAGTTGGTTAAGTGACATTAAATTAACTTAATACTATAAAATATATACATATTATAATATTGTATACGGAGCAATATGCTTTATGTAAGTTTTCCATACTTAACCCATCAAGCCCCAAGCGGAACCCAGGTGCCGCATAACAACTGAATATCTATTGTGTCTGGTATTTATTAAAAAGGAGTAATGCCAGGATAAAATTTCAAAAGTAAATCCAAGTAACGATTTGAGTACTTACAGGGGGAAGGTGTAAGAGCTGTTGATCATTTTACTCTCCGTTAGAACTTTTTTATTTCAATAAAATCATTGTTTCAAACTTACGTTTGAAATGATAATCCCAATATCACAATATTGGGATGCCTTCATAAGGGAGTAAGGATTAAAAACTTGCATGAAACTTGCGTCTAAATATTTCTGTTCGTCGTCTATTTTGAAGCATTTTCAAATCCTGAAAAAAAAAACATTTAGTGCATGACAATATTTTTATCATAGACTTAATATATACTGTAGCATTATAGGTTTATGATTTTTATCGATATAAATTTATACTTCAAGCAAGGTGCATCCCTAAAGCACACGTAAAAATCTATGCCATATTTGTAGCCAAATTATTACTTGATGTGACATTTTTATCACTAATGGCATAAACAGCATGATTAAGCGATTATTAAACTTATAAATTTTCTTTTTAACTTACAAAAAATACCGATTGATAAGCCCAAAAAACGTTGTTGAAAACTTACGTATGTTATGTTAAATCCACGTGTTTGAGGCATTCCTTGGCCGTTTTTATGGTTTATTATTTAGCGGAACCACAAAACCCAACAAGATATTGCATTTAACGTTCACTAAACACTTTTATTAGCACTTTTAAAACATGAAATATGCAGACCGACTCCTTTGTTATGTTCTACTCGGTCGGACTCGGACATAACATTACAGGCTTTTGACGTTTATACACCGATATGAGCTTTCTCTTTCACTCAACTTACTGCATCGTTAGTAAGAAAGAGTAACATTATCAACTGTCAAAATATAAGGCTCCCTCTAATAGTATTATACCTTCATGGTTTTCTCTATGTAATGAATGATAGTGAAGGCTGAAGCCAAATCTTTTATATTAACCATCCGAAATAGAGTTTTCATCAGGCCGAAGCCAATTTTTTGATATCAATAATATGAAATAAGTTTTTTTTTTCAGGCCGAAGCCATTTCTCATGTTATATTATGGCGGGAAAACATACAATTTTTTCTATATTATTGTCAGGTCAGTCAGGTCTAAAGTCTAGTCAAAGTCTAAGTATAAAGTCAAGAAGTCAAGTCGGTCGATTCAGTAAAGTGGTAGACGCTTTAGCTTTAGCTTTAGCGCGATTATTTTACCGACCTACAAAAATTCATACAAAATGTCACTTTACTACATACGCTATAGGTTTCATTTTGCTCTACGTCACTAAACAGCATCGGCGGCATGGGTTGCTAGACCTATGTCGGTAGAAAATGAAACCTATAGCCTTTGTCATAAAGTGACATTTTATTTGAATTTTTGTCGGTCGATAAAATAATCGCGCGTCAAAAAGTCGTAGTGCGCGCCAGCTCTTACTAAAACTTTCGATAGAGTTTTGGACACAAAAGAGCACGTTTCGCCAGCTCTTACTAAAACTTTCGATAGAGTTTTGGACACAAAAGAGCACGTTTATTTATTTTATTTATAAATTCTTTATTTGCATTAAAAAAAGCAATATAAAATAACAAAACATAAACAACATTAGGCAAATAGGCGGCCTTACCGCTTTCAGCGGTTTCTTCCAGACAACCAAAATATGATACTTAACAGAAAATAATTCAGTCTAAGAATCTAATAATAAAAACTATTTATTATTCGTAGCGTAGAATGAAGTATTGTGAGAAGGAAACGCAAGAGTCAGTTTGTTTGCAGAGCGAAGTATAGGATTGTCATGACCGAGGAAATTGAAATTCACGTTTCTGGTTATTTCATCACTTTCCCACACTTGTGCACGATAACGAATATCTAATGGTTAATATCCTACCAATATTACACATTAAAAACCTAGATAACACAATTTTAGGAAAATAAAATAAAAACACAACATCACCATTTGACATTCCCGGCAAAACTCCTTCAAGTATTGACACCATTGAGGTATAGGGATATGTCATATTGTTATACTGTGACTATAGACTGGAGAGAGCCTTAAATCGGTGTGTAGCAGTACCTACGTTCGTTCGCCGGTGAAACAAAGAAAACAACGCGCTCTGAAAAGAACGCACGCCGTCTTTGTATACGTTCGTTATAGAAGTTGAAACACAGAAGAAAATCGCTCTGCAAAGAACGTACGTTCGCAATGACGAGAGAAACAGCTGTCCGTGTAATAATACCGGACATGAACCGGCCTTGAAAAAGGCATTTTTCTAATAAGAATTCTTCGCAACAACACTACGCGTCTTCACATCGAGGTTACGTCGAGCGAGGGATCTTCGCAGCGTGGCTACGGTCTTCATGGCGTTTGCAGAGCTTCCATCTTCACAAAATGGCGGCACTACAATTATTACCGGCACGGCGGCGACCAGCAGCGAGACGTCGTCGGTATGGAATGCGCGCGCGGACTGAATTCGCGGCCCGCGAGAGCCCATATTTATACTCGGGCGATGCCAGCGCCGCGCGCCGCGGCGCGGCCAGTTTCTCGCGCGGCAATCATAATTACCTTGTAAATATTTCTTATTCAATTTTTTTCCCTTTCTAATTTTTGTAAATGTTTTTATCCCTTTCTGTACATCTCTTTCTAATTGTAATAGCCAATCACAATCAATCTTTTAACCTTTGTACATTTTGTAATAATAATAATTAACTCATTTTTTTGTATATAAGCAGCGCATTTTTGTAAATAAATCACTTCAGTTCACCACAGTAAATCGAGTTTTACTCTTTACTCCTCCGACCTCTAGTGAACTCTTAGAGTGACCAACCGGTCCTCTAAACTGGTGACCCCGTGAACAACCTCTGCTAGAAGAAACTCTGCTGGAAGAAACTCTGCTGCTCTGCCCGAAGAATCTCTGCTCGACAAAGTTCTGCTCAACAACACTGCTCACAAACCTCTGCCCGGCGAACCGCTGCCCGACGAAACTCTGCTCGAGATTTTCCCGCACCAAATCCACACAATGGAATCCAGAGGCGAATCCCTGCCCGAAACCTCGGCACTCACCAGCAACCCGGCGACGTCACCGTCATCGCAGGAAATCGCCGGCATCGCACTATCAATGCGAATTCCGCCATTCTGGAGGGACAAACCCAGGCTCTGGTTCGTCACCTTCGAAGCAGCCACCAGCAGCCTGCAGAAAAACCAAAGCCAGCTCTCCCAGATGGTCATCGCTCGTCTGGAAAAAGAAGACATCGAACAAATCGCCGACCTACTGTACAACCCGCCAGAGACAAACGAATACCAAGCCCTCAAAGACCGGCTCATCTCCGCATATGAAGAATCTGACAGCCGGCAATTTCAAACGCTGCTGTCAGACATGGAATTGGGAGACCAGAAACCATCACAATTACTCAGACGTATGCGAAACCTGGCTCGCAACAAGGTCCCCGATTCCACCCTACAACTCATGTGGGCCAATCTCCTCCCGACAAATATTCGCTCCGTCCTGGCCGTCAGCGAAACATTCAAGGCGAAGACCACACTCGACGAGCAAGCTGCGCTGGCCGACAAAATAATGGAGCAGTCATCTGTAAATACTGTACATAGCATTTCATCATCAACTCATCGTGTAAATAGCTCCGCATCAACATCATCGAACGTCGAGTGCCTGCTCATCGAAGAAATCCACAAGCTATCACTAGAAGTCGCCGAGTTAAAAAAACAACAGTACAACAACAATAATTATAGAAGAGAAAATTACTATCAACGCTCAAGGTCAAGACATCGATCGACATCAAGATTCCGGCAACGCTCAACTTCGCGTCCACATTCTTCATCACCATCGCCATTCTGTTATTACCACAACAAATTCGGCAAGGAAGCGAGAAAATGTACACAACCGTGTACATTCAACAACAAGTCGGAAAACTAGACAGAACGTTGGCAGCGGCGGAATCCGGCGTTCACAATAAACAATACCGCCTATTCGTCACGGACAAGACAACGAATCTCACTTTTTTGGTAGACACGGGTGCAAACATATCCGTCATACCAAAAAAGAAAGGCCTCCATCTCCAGCCGCTACCTTTTCAACTCTACGCCGCCAACAACACCGTCATACCGACATACGGCGAGAAAACATTAGAACTTAACATCGGACTTCGCCGACCATACAAATGGAAGTTCATCGTCGCCGCAGTCTCGAAGCCAATCCTCGGTGCCGACTTCCTGCAACACCACGAACTCATCGTCGACTTGAAAAATAGAAGACTCATCGACGGGAGAACCAGTCTACATATTAACGCTCCCGGACGCTACACGGACGTACCTACTGTCCGTAGTGTCGACAGCACGCAGGCGTACCACGACATACTAGAAGACTTCCCCGGCATCACGAGATTGACAGCGATGAATATTACACCGAAACACAGCGTCGAACACTTCATCGAGACGTCTGGGCCACCGCTACATTGTCGCGCCCGACCGCTACAGCCACATCGCTACAATCAAGTGAAAAAAGAATTCGAAAATATGATGCAACAAAGTCTCTGTCGTCCCAGCAAGAGCGCCTGGTCTTCTCCACTTCACGTCGTACCGAAGAAAAACGGCGACATAAGGGTATGCGGCGACTACCGACGACTAAACGCAGTAACGAAGCCCGACCGCTACCCTATTCCCCGACTACGAGACTTCACCTTCCAACTCGCCGGAAAAACTATTTTCTCGACGATCGACTTAAACCGAGCCTACCAGCAATTACCAGTCCATGAAGAGGATATAGAGAAGACAGCAATCATCACACCATTCGGTTTATTCGAATTCCCGAGAATGTGTCCCGGCCTTAGGAACGCAGGCCAGACATTTCAACGTTTTATACACGAAATACTGCAAGGCTACGACTTCGTCTTCTCGTTCATCGACGACTTGTTGATCGCATCCAGCAACGAAGAAGAACATCGCCAACACCTGCGGTGTGTTCTTCAACGTCTAGAAGAAAACGGAATCACGATAAATCCAGCCAAATGTGTACTCGGAAAACAAGAAGTAAAATTCCTCGGCTTCACCGTAAACAGCGACGGAATCAAGCCGCCACAAGATAAACTACAAGCCATCGAAGATTTTCCGCTACCGAAGAACATAGAAGAATTACGACGTTTTCTCGGCATGCCAAACTTCTACCGAGACAGCATTCCGAACGCCGCTACAATTCAAGCCCCGCTACACGCATACCTACATAATGCAAAAAAGCGAGACAAGACACCGATCGAGTGGAACGAAACATCAAAGGAAGCATTCACGGCATGCAAAAATAGCATCAAAAACGCTGTTTTGCTCGCCCACCCGAATCATAAAGCACCGATCGCTATTTTCTCCGACGCCTCGGACACCGCAGCGGGAGCTGTAATACAACAATTCAACAATAACAAATGGCAACCACTCGGCTACTTCTCGAAGAAATTTACAACAGCGCAAACGAAGTACAGCACCTACGATCGCGAACTTCAAGCTATCTACATGTCAGTAAAATACTTCAGAAAAATATTCGAAGGCCGAGAACTCATTATATTCACTGACCACAAGCCATTGACATTCGCCCTACAGAAGAAAACATCAACATCGGAAACTCCGAGAAGAACTCGACAACTACTTTTTATCTCCGAATTCACGCACGACATTCGTCATATCAGCGGAAAAGACAACATAGTCGCCGATACATTCAGCCGCATCGAAACAATCAACACGCCGTCAGCTGTAAATTATGAAGAGTTATCTCGCGCGCAAGAGCGAGATAGCACGTTACCTACACTCTACAGTCAAGAAAACTTAAGTTTCAAAACAACTACGCTACCTAACTCCGATATCAAGATTGTATGCGAAACTTCTACAAAATACGTTCGGCCGTACATTCCGCAAGACTTTCGACGCGCCGTGTTCGACTCCATTCATAACATAAGTCATCCTGGAACAAAAGCAACAAGGAAACTCATCGCGCAAAAATTCTTCTGGCCGTCAATGAACTCCGACATTAGCGAGTGGACGAAAACCTGCATACAATGTCAGCGAAGCAAAATACAACGACATACATCGAGCGCCGTGTCGACATTCCCACAAGTCGACCGCTTTCAACATACACACACCGACATCATCGGACCGTTGCCTACAACAGCGACTGGTCATAGATACCTACTTACTATGATCGATCGCTCGACCAAATGGCCTGAAGCTGTACCACTCACCGACATCACCGCCGAAACCGTCGCAAGAGTATTTTACGAGCAATGGATAGCGAGATTCGGGTGTCCGACTACAATAACAACCGATCAAGGACGCCAGTTCGAGAGTCAGCTATTCGTCAACTTAACACGATGTATGGGTATCGAAAAAACCCGTACAACACCGTACCACCCGCAATCTAACGGAATGATCGAACGCTGGCATCGAAGTCTCAAGAATTCACTGAAAACAAGACTCATCAACAGTAATACATCGTGGATCGACGAGCTACCTACAGTTTTACTCGGACTACGCGCCGCCATACGAGAGGACACCGGAGTCAGCGCCGCCGAATTAACCTACGGCCGTAACCTACGTTTACCGGCCGACTTCTTCGAAACAACATCATCATCGAGCTTAGATCATACCTACATCGAGCAATTACGAAAAAATATCAACTCTCTCAAGCCGAAAAACAATGTACAGCGCCACGGTAATCAACGCAACATCTTCATACATCGTGATCTACTTACGTGCGAATACGTATTTTTACGTAACGACGCCGTAAGGAAACCACTTCAAACACCGTACGACGGGCCGTACAAAGTTCTCCGACGAGAAGAAAAATACTTCGTAATACAACTACCCGATCGCACAGCAACAGTATCCATCGATCGTTTGAAGCCCGCCTACATACTAAGTGAAGATTACCTCGGCGAGTCAACGAGCAATGTACAACAGTCACCGGTAATTACCAACTTACCTAATACCAATTTACCTGTTACCTTACCTTCACATACCAATAATTTACCTCAAAATACCTTATTACCTTTACCCGTTACCTCATTACCTTTACCTGTTACCTCACAACCATTACCAAGTGCAACACCGATCAAGCAGAAGTCACCAGCAAGTCCAGCACAGAAGACAACAAGAACGGGCCGTGCCGTCAGACTGCCGGTACGCTTCGCTTGAGGGGGAGCACTGTAGCAGTACCTACGTTCGTTCGCCGGTGAAACAAAGAAAACAACGCGCTCTGAAAAGAACGCACGCCGTCTTTGTATACGTTCGTTATAGAAGTTGAAACACAGAAGAAAATCGCTCTGCAAAGAACGTACGTTCGCAATGACGAGAGAAACAGCTGTCCGTGTAATAATACCGGACATGAACCGGCCTTGAAAAAGGCATTTTTCTAATAAGAATTCTTCGCAACAACACTACGCGTCTTCACATCGAGGTTACGTCGAGCGAGGGATCTTCGCAGCGTGGCTACGGTCTTCATGGCGTTTGCAGAGCTTCCATCTTCACAAAATGGCGGCACTACAATTATTACCGGCACGGCGGCGACCAGCAGCGAGACGTCGTCGGTATGGAATGCGCGCGCGGACTGAATTCGCGATACGTCGTCTCACACCTGGCCCTGGATGTGGGCCTGGGTGGGGAAACATGGCCAGGGGCTAAGCCCCTCTACATGTGAAGTTCCTTTTTATTTATTTGTTGCGCACCCGGTATGGTACCGGGGTGCGCGGAGAGAGACTAAAATTTTTTTTTTTAGTGGGAAAAACCCCGCGGTAACGCGGGGAAAAACCCAGGGGCCTGGGACGACCAGGTGGTAACTTGCGGCCGGAAAAAGCCGAACTCGGCCGGGACAGGTAGGGTCCCGGCGGCGCACGAGGGTCCCCGCCCGGGGGCGGAGATAGCGTGTATGGGACCACTCCCACGCGCGCCGTCTTTCCACTACGCTGTGGGCCAGACCGAGTTGGGAAAATAAAGGGGGGGAGTTAAACTTCCCGGAGCCCTGGCTTTGAGTGCCGGGGGGGAAAGGACACCTAGGGGTCGGCGGTAATGGCAATAGGGCTGCCACTCGCCAGGCCCCTGGTGCCGCATAGAATTGAGAGAGTAGCCGCGTTGGGGTTTAAGTGCCCAGCGCGGGGGAGGCTGGTTGGGGGGCTGCATCCGAGGTTGCAGCTGTCGGAGTGGTGCGGGGCGCTGTGGCGCTCGTCCGCACGGCTCCTCCTCTTCGGGGGCGCTGCGGTGGGCGGCGCAGTTCTCCCTCCTCCGTGGGGATGGTGTCACGGGGGAGCAGCAGGCGGTCGGGTGGGCGTGCGTGCCAGGGAGCCAGGTCCTCCAGCTCGACCAGGCTCGAGGCATCGGCACGCCTGAAGAGGTTGGATGAGAGCCTAGAGATAAATTTCTCTACGCTCTCCATCCTGAGGTCCCGGGCGATGGTGGCGTTGCGGACGTAGCGCGGCGCGCCGACAACGCGGCGCAGCACCCTGTTCTGCTGCCGCTGTAGCAACTCTCGTCGCGAGTCAGACAGCAGCTGGTACCAGGCAGGGGCCGCGTATGTCAGGCGGGATCGCACGTACGTCTTGTACAACGCCAGCCGCATGTTGATGGGGATCTGCGGGGCAGCGAAGAGGCTGCTAAGACAGGCAGCGGCGGCACGGGCGCCCGCTACGGCTTGATCGCACTGGGCGTTCATATTGAGGCGGCGATGAATTCGCGGCCCGCGAGAGCCCATATTTATACTCGGGCGATGCCAGCGCCGCGCGCCGCGGCGCGGCCAGTTTCTCGCGCGGCAATCATAATTACCTTGTAAATATTTCTTATTCAATTTTTTTCCCTTTCTAATTTTTGTAAATGTTTTTATCCCTTTCTGTACATCTCTTTCTAATTGTAATAGCCAATCACAATCAATCTTTTAACCTTTGTACATTTTGTAATAATAATAATTAACTCATTTTTTTGTATATAAGCAGCGCATTTTTGTAAATAAATCACTTCAGTTCACCACAGTAAATCGAGTTTTACTCTTTACTCCTCCGACCTCTAGTGAACTCTTAGAGTGACCAACCGGTCCTCTAAAGGTGTATAATCGTCAAAAGCGTGTAATGTTATGTTATGTCCTACTTACTAGGACATAACAAAGGAGTCGGTCTGCATATTTCATGTAATAAAAGTGTTAATAAAGGTTTTTAGTGAACTATTAATGCTAGATATTGTTGAGTTTTGTGGTTCCGCTAAATAATAAATCATAAGAATGGTCAAAGAATGCCTCAAAAGCGTGGATTTAACATTAAAAACGTAAGTTTTAAACAACGTTTTTTGGGCTTTTCAATCGGTATTTTTGTAAGCTAAAAAGATAATTTATAAGTTTATTAATCCCTTATTCGTGCTATATAAGGCATTAGTGCTAAAAGTGTCACATCAATTAATAATTTAGCTATAAAAATTGCATAGCTTTTTACGTGTGTTTACGGATTCTCATAACTTGAACTATAGTTGATCGATATCATGAACTAATTGACTTTCTTTCCTGTATCATAAAGTGCTTTGAAATAATCGACAAATAGAAATATTCAAGAAAATAAATGCACACTACTTGTATTAAAATAAGCACAAAATGGCCACGCGATGACGGGCTAAGAGTTATGACTACATCTATACTATAATACTTTATCTATGATCGACACGTATTCGAATGATACCTTCTGACATTGAGTTACTATAGACTGGAGAGAGCCTTATATCGGTGTATATGTCGCAGGCGGATTGTATATTTAGCCGTATTACATTACGGCTAGCCGTTTTAAAAAACGGCGCGGTTTTGTAATGCGGCGTGTCAACGTTTAGCCGGATTGAATGCGGCTGAATAAAAAACCGCCGGAATGCATTCGGCGCTATACGTTGTTCAATACGGCTAGCCGTAATGTAATAAGGCTACAGACAATGACTTAAGAAGTGTTTCTTATGTTATTGGTTAGAGACTAGTCGCCTTTTTGACAGTTTTGGTTTCGTAATTCGTTTCTTAACACTCGTGGCGCTGCCCGTGTCACAGATTAATATATGAGAAGTAATTAAATTTTGTGTATGCCATTTAAAAATTTGGTTTGCAAGAAATAACAGCTAATAAATCATTTTGTCAGCATACAAAGATTTTGTTAGCAATAATTAAAATCAGGCTGCAATTCGTGTTCTGTAAATAATCATGACAATGGTCAGCAACATAAACACATAACTGGCAGCGAGTTTTATTATATATGTGCAAAATAAACAGTCACTCGGCAGAATAATTACTTGGTCGGTAAGATTATACAATCGGTCAGCAGAGAAAACATTTCAGTATTTATTTAATTTCATTATTAATTAATTTATTTTATTAATTAATAAAGACCTAACAGAAGGCCTACTTACCACGGATACCAAAGCGAGAGGATGGGGGGGGAGCAGCCCCCCGCCAAAACAAAAACAAACAATCCAGAAAGTCCAAAAGTAGGTTAGGTTAGATTAGAACTTAGACCACAACACAGAGGGAGCCGAGCGAGCGAAGCGAGCGTGCTGCGGCAGCAGCCGGCGACCGTCATAAAACAAAAGATAAATCCAGAATTTTTTGCTTATTCTCTGAGTGCTTACCAAAATTTAATGAAGGCCGCTCATTGCAGCATTGTTTTATTTTGCAATCATGGTCACCCTATAACTTACATAGGACTACGATGCGGCTAAACGTGGGCCGCCTTATTGAAGAACGTATCGCAATTACAATCCGGCTAAACGTCGACACGCCGCATTTCAAAACGGCGCCGTTTTTTAAAACGGCTAGCCGTGATGTAATACGGCTAAATATACAATGTGCCTGCGACATATATAAGCGTCAAAAGCGTGTAATGTTATGTCCTACTTACTAGGACATAACAAAGGAGTCGGTCGGCATATTTCATGTACCTAATAAAGGATTTTAGTGAACATTAAATGCTAGATATTGTTGAGTTTTGTGGTTCCGCTAAATAATAAACCATAAGAATAGTCAAAGAATAACTCAAACACGTGGATTTAACATTAAATACGTAAGTTTTGAATAACGTTTTTTGGGCTTTTCAATCCGTATTTTTGTAAGCTAAACGTCCCGCTTGACGCACATTTCAGCCGCTAAAGTGTTATACAGGCTGTTCTTATTTTTAATGTTGTAATACTATGGCCTTTCGAGTTACTTGCTATTAGATTCACTAGATAGTTCATCAGAAGATGATTCGGATTGTAATTTTGATGCGCGCATTGTTACATATTATGCCAAAAACAGAACGATGTGGATAGAAGATATTTGATTGAAAATATAGGCTCTGGGGAACAGACTGCCTGCAGTACCTGCTGTGAAGTTCTGTGCTAAGGTTAAGCTTAAGGCTAAGGCAAGTGGCAACACAGAACACTGTGTGTATCTGTCTATCATACACATATAATATAATCACAGAAAATTTTGAACACCCTATGAAGAGAAGAGATGTATCGTAATATACAGAAATATATTGAGATGTATTTAGATGTATCAAAATATAAATGTATATTTTCATTTAGCTCGGTATCTTAAGATACGAAGATGTAAAAATATACATTATAGCTGCTGTGTGTGGTCTCCTGACGATTTCTATAGAAAGATGTATTGAGATGTATCGAGAATCGAGATGTATCGTGCTATAATATACATCTTTACATTACCTGCTCTGTGTGTGACAAGCTTTAAAAATTGTTTGAACTTGTAACTTGGACGAAGAAGAGGAAGAATATTTTAAATTCTTGAGTCGGCCTTCACTATCATTCAATAAATAGAGAAAACATGGAAATGGCTGTATGGGCAACGCTCCCTTTGCCTGTCCTGACCGGGACGAATTAAAAAAAAAAAGGTTCTTGGTTTTTGTCTTTTGTTGAAGATAATTTTTGTTAAATTATTTTGTTCAGATGATGTCTTGATGATTTATTGATTATTTATTTGAAATGTGTATTGAATTAAAATTAATATGATATCATTATATGTCGATAAAGGCGTAGCTTATGTTTGGAACTCTGAAGGTATTCAGTATGTCTTGTAAACTTACAAATTTGTCAATTTTTTTACAAGTTTATATATTTTTATGTCTGCCGTATATAATTTTATATCTTTAATCCTTTAGGCAGGCAATCAAAAAGCTGATAAAATTTGATTTCAGATTGGAATATATTGCGTTCCAATCACCGGATATGTGGTGCACTTATAGGTTCTGTTGCTTCATTTCCTAGACAAAATGACTTTCAAGGTGTGTACTTAACAGAATCTGTACTTGTATAAAATAATAGAAAATCCTCCAAAGTAATTCCTTCTACTTAAGTATATTTGCTAAGAGCAGAAGAGAGTAATTGCTGGAACTCTCATAACAGGATGGTGAAGCTGTATTTGTTTATGTGTTGGCAACATAATAATACAGATGTTAACAACTCCATCATGAATATAGCAGACACAATAGATTTTCTTGATGAGTTAATAAACATTGTGTCAAGTGTGTAAACTTAATATTTCTCTCTAAACAATCAATTCCAGGTTTGCCAATGGCACTCATGTCAGAAGAAGCAGCACTGCTTGTAGAAAAAGGAATTTGTCAACTGGTTGAACTACCTCATTTAAATTATAACACGGATGAAAAGGAAAAAGAAAAGCTGCAACTACTGCAAAACAAGTATGCTAATCACTTTTCCCAATTATGTATTGAAATTGAAAAACATTCTCATAATTAACTTTTTATGGACCATTTTGTCTACAGACAATTGGAAGAGCAGCATGAAGCTCTACGGAAAAGAAAAATAGAGCAAATAACTCAGAAGATTGATATAATACTAGCAGGGAAAAAACAAAAGATGTTGTCAAAAGGAATAAAAAGTAAGAAATGAGTAGTTTTTTTAAAGTGTTGTACTTTAAAAAAACTAAGTGTAACTATATTATCTCTAAGAGTAACTATATTTTTAAACATAAAAAAATATTTTCAGATGTTAACCTTAATAGGGAAGCACTGTTGCAAGAGGAAATTGAGAAATTGTCTAAAGTTGCACCCGCTCATATGTTAGTACATTTGCCAACAGAACATTATACAGATACAGGTAGTATTCTTTTTCTTTTACACAATGGTAATATATTAGAATTTAAGTAAGTATATTATAATTTGCAATCATTAATATTAAAATTCATTTGTTTTTAGTCAGAAAATATGTCAAAATAGATGTTCTGTGTCCAAGTGTGTTAGAACCTGCAGGTGCTAGTAAATTTGCTATATTTAAGGATTTGTGGGGACAGGGATACTACATAACAAGTGGCTCAAAGTTTGGCTCAAACTATCTTGTGTATCCAGGTATATTTTTTTGTGGAATGATTGTAAAATTTACAGATTAAAATTATTAATTTGCACTTATTCATGTTTTTTTTTGTAGGTGATCCAGTACGGTTTCACGCAATGTACATGGTAAAATGTGTCGAGACAGAAAAAACATTCAAACCAAGAGAATTTGTGGCTTTCGGTCGCTTGTCTGTAGCAGTTAACAAAATGGCTGTGCTGGCATTTCATAACACCTATGGCAAAGTTGAATATCAAACATTGCAATGGCATGATAGTTTGTATGGATAAATAAATATTTATTATAAAATATACTTATGTGAGTTAAATTGGTTATATTATAATATTATGAACATAATGTTATTGCAAACTATTCACAATTTCCAATAATTTTATTCTTGTATTATCATTAGGATTGCAGAAGGTGATTTTCTATCAGCTCAATGTCTCAAACAAACTTTCATTACAAAGGTGGATCCACAGGTAGCATCAAATTACAGTCTGTCAAAAAAGTCATGAAATTAAAAAGTGGCAACATCGTAGTGTCATCCCTTTTTTCTTATACCGCATTAATACATTCGCACGAATAGCGAGGCGAATCACGAGGCGAATGGCGAACACGAATGTGTAAACAGTGCGCTCGCTATTCACCTCGCACTTCGCCTCGCGATTCGTGGCATTCGCGTTGAGAGCGGTTTTTCGGACGCGAATCAAAGGGCACGAATAGCGAATACGAACTTACTGTTTACACATTCGCCTGCATTCAGTTGACAGCTAGCATCCAACCCTACAGGACGTGTACAAAGCTGAACATATTTGACTTAAGTACACTGTACTGAAAATAAGCCTATTTTTATATTCTATATAAAAATAGGCTTATATTATTTATATATTCTATATATTATGTTATCATGTTATCCATACTAATATTATAAATGCGAAAGTATCTCTGTCTGTCTGTCTGTCTGTCTCGCTTTCACGCCAAAACTACTGAACCGATTGCAATGAAATTTTGTACACAGTTATTCTAGAGTCTGAGAAAGGACATAGGCTACATTTTGATGTGGGAAAATATCATATTTCCATGAAAATATCGATGAAAATGAATTCGCATTGCGCATGGCCAGCGCTCATCCCAGGGGTCCTCGGTTCGAGTCCCGCAGGCGGAACAAAAAGTTTTCAATGTTCCTGGGTCTTGGATGTGTATTAAAATAAAACAATATTTCAAAAATCTTAAATATATTTTATGTATAATATTATAAAAAATCCAGAAATATATCGATGCAATGAACATTTTAGTTCTAATACGATTCAACAGATGGCGTTTTATTTTTTACTTCATTGTAACATAGAACTAATCATACTTATTAGTTATTATGTTTTTGTTTATAGTTTTAATACGTTAGAATATTATGTTTAATAATATTATCACTTGGTATAATAATAATCAATCTATCTTATCTTATAGAACTCCTACTGCATTTCTAAGGAGTTCGAGTGTACCGTGTTGGCCTATATTCCATCCAGAAAATATATCAATGCCATCAACATTTTAATTCTAATATATGAAAACAGATGGTGCTTTATTTTTTACTTCATTATTGTAACAGAACTAATCATACCTACTTTATTATATATTATTGTTTTTATTCATAACTAGCTGTTGCCCGCGACTTAGTCCGCGTGGACTTTAGTTTATAGCGCGCGGTGTCAACAAAATTTGTGTCAAATTTAAAAACTTTTTAAAACCCTGGTAAGTGGTACCCCTCTTAGGGCCGCGCTCACCGGAATGGCAGCGCTGAAAGTGCTCGCCTCGCCGCTGCCATTCCGGTGTAGCGCGGCCTTTAATTAATCAAAATACCCAAAACCAGCTGTGCAGTGTGCACATAATCTATACTAATATTATAAATGCGAAAGTATCTCTGTCTGTCTGTCTGTCTGTCAGTCTCGCTTTCACGCCAAACGCCAAAACTACCGAACCGATTGTAATGAAATTTTGTATACAGATAGTCTAAAGCCTGAGAAAGGACACAGGCTACTTTTTTACTGGAAAAAAGGGTTGTAAGGGCGTGAAAATGCGTAAATTTGTTCAAATTAAGTTAGTTCCAAAAATTCATAATAGATAGCGCCGTGCGTCTCTCGTGCGGCATCGCGCTGACGCTTGCTCAAAAGTCTTTCTATAAGACGTGGTATCATCTTACATTTAAGTTTCGATTTTTTTCGATTGTTATATCTATTCTACGGTATTAAATAACTCTGTACTTTATCTGTGCAGCGACGTAACCTTAAACCTATCAATGATAAATAGTTTATGGGTAAGGCTGCGTTTCCACTGAAGCGGAGCGGAGCTTAGCGGTGCCGAATTGACCAATCACCATGCTCGAAAATACTCGAAATCTTTGCTATCATTCCGCTGGAATAGCACGATTGGTCAATTCGGGCACCGCTAAGCTCCGCTCCGCTTCAGTGGAAACGCAGCCTAAAGTTGTGTAATTGGGGGGCTAAATAAGCTTTAAAATTTGGCATAAAATATAAAGTTTAATATAAAAAAATGAAATACTTATTGTGTGCACACTGCACAACCGTATTGAGTTAAGGGGTACCAGGGTCTTTTTATAAAAGCTTTTGACACCAATTTTCTTGACATCGCGCGCTATAAACTGAAGTCCGCGCGGACGAAGTCGCGGGCAACAGCTAGTAATATTATAAATGCGAAAGTATCTCTGTCTGTCTGTCTGTCTCGCTTTCACGCCAAAACTACTGAACCGATTGCAATGAAATTTTGTACACAGTTATTCTAGAGTCTGAGAAAGGACATAGGCTACATTTTGATGTGGGAAAATATCTTATTTCCATGAAAATATCGATGAAAATTAATTCGCATTGCGCGTGGCCAGCGCTCATCCCGGAAGTCCTGGGTTCGAGTCCCGCAGGCGGAACAAAAAGTTTTCAATGTTCCTGGGTCTTGGATGTGTATTAAAATAATATTTCAAAAATCTTAAATATATTTTATGTATAATATTATAAAAAATCCAGAAATATATCGATGCAATGAACATTTTAGTTCTAATACGATTCAACAGATGGCGTTTTATTTTTTACTTCATTGTAACATATAACTAATCATACTTATTAGTTATTATGTTTTTGTTTATAGTTTTTAATACGTTAGAATATTATGTTTAATAATATTATCACTTGGTATAATAATAATCAATCTATCTTATCTTATAGAACTCCTACTGCATTTCTAAGGAGTTCGAGTGTACCGTGTTGGCCTATATTCCATCCAGAAAATATATCAATGCAATCAACATTTTAATTCTAATATATGAAAACAGATGGCGTTTTATTTTTTACTTCATTATTGTAACAGAACTAATCATACCTACTTTATTATATATTATTGTTTTTATTCATAACTAGCTGTTGCCCGCGACTTAGTCCGCGTGGACTTTAGTTTATAGCGCGCGGTGTCAACAAAATTTATGTCAAATTTAAAAACTTTTTAAAACCCTGGTAAGTGGTACCCCTCTTAGGGCCGCGCTACACCGGAATGGCAGCGCTGAAAGTGCTCGCCTCGCCGCTGCCATTCCGGTGTAGCGCGGCCCTTAATTAATCAAAATACCCAAAAACAGCTGTGCAGTGTGCACATAATCTATACTAATATTATAAATGCGAAAGTATCTCTGTCTGTCTGTCTGTCTGTCAGTCTCGCTTTCACGCCAAACGCCAAAACTACCGAACCGATTGTAATGAAATTTTGTATACAGATAGTCTAAAGCCTGAGAAAGGACATAGGCTACTTTTTTACTGGAAAAAAGGGTTGTAAGGGTCGTAAATTTGTTAAAAAAATTCATAATAGATGGCGCCGTGCGTCTTCTACATCGCGCTGACGCTTGCTCAAAAGTATTTCTATAAGAGGTGGTATCATCTTACATTTAAGTCTCGATTTTTTTCGATTGTTATATCTATTCTACGGTATTAAATAACTCAGTACTTTATCTGTGCAGGCAGTGACGTAACCTTAAGACCAAATTTCACCAACGACTGTTAAAGTTAATGCTCGAATTAGTATCACGTTAGCTGTTTCGTTTTTCATATGAATGAAAGAGAAGACAGGACATTTTAACAAGCTGTTAACACTAACAGACGTTGGTGAAATTGGGGCTAAACCTATCAATGATAAATAGTTTAATATGGGTAAAGTTGTGTAATTGGGGGCTAAATAAGCTTTAAAATTTGGCATAAAATATAAAGTTTAATATAAAAAAATGAAGTACTTATTGTGTGCACACTGCACAGCTGTATTGATTTAAGGGGTACCAGGGTTTTTTTATAAAAGCTTTTGACATCAATTTTGTTGACATCGCGCGCTATAAACTGAAGTCCACGCGGACGAAGTCGCGGGCAACAACTAGTTATTATTATAACGTTAGTACAATGTTATTAGTTATTATTACACTCGTTTCTTTTCTTACTAATGCCACATACGTGGCATTAGTAAGTTATCATTGTGTAAACTTAAAAGTCATAATTTAAGATATAACACATACAAAAAGATTATATTTTGTTGTTAAAGTATAATAAGTATTATATTTATTAGTTTCGCATTTATGAGCGCGTAGCCCGCCGACAAACTACTATGCAGTTTGGCTAATATAATAAGGAAATGTATATTGGTTTTTAATAAATATTATTTTTAGTATATTTTAGTATTATTATCATTATTATGTAATAAAAATGGAGTGGAGTGAAAGGTTAATTTTAGAATTCCTAGAATTTTACAAAAAGGAAGAGCTCTAATGGAACCCAAAATATCGCTATCATAATATGAACACATCCTCCATGTTCGTGTGCGAATATCAAAATGAATCACCCTATGAATGTGTGAACGGTAGTTCGCGACAAAGTTCGCGACAGCATTCGTATACGAATGTTTCGTCGAATCAACGTCGAATGACGAGGCGAATAGCGAACGCGAATGTATAAATGCAGTATTAGATTGATTTGAAAGGGATGACACTACGATGTTGCCACTTTTTAATTTCATGACTTTTTTGACAGACTGTACAGTCTGTCAAGAAAGTGAAGAAATTAAAAAGTGGCAACATCGTAGTGTCATCTCTTTCAAATCAATCTAAAGAGGCCCATTCACGGACGGCCTGCACGGCAGTCCTGCCGTGAATGGGCCTCACTGATTGGTTCACACTCTGTGTTTGCGGCCGGAAACACCGACCCCGCGTCCCATTTAGCGTTAAAAACGATCAAAACGCTCAAAATGCCTCCTATTTTGAGCGTTTTGATCGTTTTTAACGCTAGATGGAACGCGGGGCGAATGTGAACCATAGACTTATTTATATACTGTCGTAGTGTGAACCAATCAGTGAGGCCTATTCACGGCAGGATTGCCGTGCAGTCCTGCTGTGAATTGATAGACTGTACATGTTAGTCATTCTATTGAATCTCATGAAATCAAAGAGAATGTCATATATTATGCGTGAAATAGAATCAAATTTTATGTCAGTTATTATAAATTATAATGCAAATTGTTCACAACAATGATCATATTTTTAGCGTAAATTTTCCTAAAATTTAGTAATTCCTTTGCATTTTTGTATAATATTTTGAACTTTGATTTGAAAAGAACACTTCTTAGTCTTAAAACTAGATAAAAAAAACGTTATGTAAGAACTACTCAAAAATTAAAAATGTCAAAGAAGAAGGAGAAACTCATAGTTTTGACTTCTGAGTTCTGCAGCTTTTCTTCTATACTATACGCTTTTTGTTAATAATTCTCGTTTCCACTACAAATCTTTAGGTTAATATAAATGTCGGACCCAGAATTAGAAAAAATTAGACAGCAACGTCTAGCACAACTGCAAGCTCAGCATGGAGTAAGTTTAAAGATTATTGTTAGGTTATGTTTTTAATAAAGATTAAACACTTAGCACCTGTGAATTTAATTCGTTTTTGTTTAAGGGAGGTGACCCTAATCAGGCTAAGGCCAATGAAGAACGTAAACAGGCAATGGAAGAGGCAAAACATTCGATTCTTTCACAAGTTCTTTCCCAAGATGCCCGAGCTAGGTGTAAGTGATTCATTATGTACTAATGTTATTGACCTTTACATATTTTATAACATTCCAATGTTGTATTTTATAACATGCCAAAGTGAAAATGGCTTTTGGATTTAATTTTGTTATTTGTATGTTCCAGTAAACATAATAAAAATGAGCAAGCCGGACAAAGGTGCATTGATTGAAAATATGATATGCAGGATGGCGCAAACCGGCCAAATAGGCGGGAAAATAAGTGAACAAGAGCTAATTCAGATGCTGGAGTCCCTCAACCAGCAGATGCCCAAATCCACCAGCACCGTCAAGTTTGATCGTAGAAGAGCTGCACTCGATTCCGATGATGATCTTTAGTAGTAAATTAAGATTCTAAACAATATAACTTTTTTTACTTTGAGCATGATATATAATATATTATTATGTCTTGGTTTAAAAATAATTGCACTCATGTTTAGTTAAAGTTAAAGGAAAATAATTTTACTTTGAAATAAAATTGTTCATGAAATTTCTAAATATGTTTTGGGAATGTTTATTGTATTTATATTATTGTGTTTGATCAAGTCTTTAAGTTGCCTTACGTATAACTTCCTAAAACAAATGTAAACTTAGATAAAAATATTAGAATAAGTTAGGGACATAATATATCTTAACAATACAAAAAATAAATATTTTTTTAGGCACATAATATTATTTTAATAAAGGTTTTTGTATCATTTGTGGTAAAATCATTTTGAAATGATACATACAAAGTCCTTATTTCAAATTATAAACATAAAAGTTGCTCCTAATTCTAATGTAAGTAAAGCTTATTTATTGACTGCTAATAAATTTTTAATTTTCTCATTTTTTTTTATTTCATTATCAATCTGAAGTCAGAACATTATTCTACAAGTAAACTTTCATTAAGCATTACTTAAAGAAAATTAGCTGAAAATTTGGCAAAAATAATAAAGGACTTTTATTCAGGATCAATGATATTCTACTTATACAGATCTGTTACGTCCATACTATTTTCCGGCTTAAATCTCTTCCGAACAATTTTCAAATTCAAAATTGCAAACATTGACAAATTTGACAGATAAGTGAAACAAAAGATACGAAAAACCATTAACATAAAAGAGACAGTTCTATTTTTAAACGTCGAATCGTATCGCTGTCTCTTTCTTCGCCTGAGCTATGACGAAAATTCGATTTTTCCAGATTATTCGAAAAAATTATTGAAAATGTAAATAATCCAGGTATTTATTGCAATCAAGACATATGGTAAGAGATTCCATGTGTTTTGTTTTTTTTTTTGAGTAAGACAAGACGCGGCACGTTCGTGACTGCTCTCGATGCAGACTAAACAACAGACGGCCCAATTGGGCCGCAATTGAATCTTCACAACGCGCGCGGTAGTAACATATCTGCTTTGAGTATTTCATCATTGTTCAGGATATTATGTTTATGTAGGTTTAGAGTAAAGATAAATTTAATCTATTTATTTTTAAACTCTTTTATTCTGTTGCTATGCTATTTTTTAACACACTGGTATCGAACGATTTACAATTGATCACTAATCCACCATGTCACAATAAGTGCACTAATATTTTTTAACAAATTGAGATAAGAAAATAATATTATGAGTTATCGGCTCACCTTCTTGTTTTGGACGTTTATTTGATGGGGGACTACCTATCTGCTTGCATCGCATCATCATCATATTCCTGTTTCTAGCTCATATTTTCTATTCTCTAAAAAATCATACTTAAATTCTAGTACTTAAATAAGTAACCAAAGGTTGATATTCACTGATCAAATCTAAAAACATATTAATATAGGCTGATATAGGTATCTGCAGTAACTCAAGAAGGACTAGTTTTTAGCTACATATTTTTTAATGAGAAAAAAGGTTTTTTATGACTTTATTTCTTTACAGTGCCAGTGAACACGCCTAGCGTGCTACGTAATTTCATCCTGCAGTGCCGAGAGCACACCTAGCATTATAGTTTGCGTTTTTATAGGGCGGCATCTCTGGGAACTACTAGAAAAACGTGGTGGCATTGAATTGAAAGGTGTTACTTTAAAGTAACACCTTTTAACAAGTGGTAAACACCATAGACTTTTTTTGTTTTCCAGTAATCTATTTTATTTTATTTATTTATTTAATCAGGACACCAAACAGCACATACATCGAAATATCATTAAAATAAGCATATTAATTATTATAAATTTTTCTAATGCATGTACCTTAGCAGGTGACACGGCATTTATAATCAAAACTCCACAAAATACAATATGAAATTATTAACTACTAAACTGAAGAACAATTACTTAGTGATTGTTAACTAACAATAATTTTCAGGCAAAGTACCTACCTACATTATTACATTAACAACAAAATTTCTGAGTATAACTTAAAACTATGATAACTATTATTACATAATAATTATTTTATTTTATTACATTGAGATATTATTGCAAATTAAATTATATTAAGATTAAACATGTCAATGGCATATAGCAAAAAGTCAGAATTATAATGTGTACACACAAAAACAAAATCATAATAAGTAATTTAATAGATGTCAAATAGAGAATTATTATAAACATGAATAGATTATATAATTAATTAATAATGATAATTATTGTCATAGATATGTCACTATATTATTGATTAGGATTTTAAGTTGTATTTTAATATGTCTTTTTTGAATAAGTGTAGATTACTATGGAATATGTAAAAATCTGAACAAATACTATTGTAAAGAGAGAACATTCTTTGAACAGGATTATTCTTAGCTACATTGTTTTTATACTTAGGGATGTTAAACAGTTGAGGTATACGTACGGATCGGGTAGGAATTTTAACCGATACCTGATTCAAGATCTCTATGTCCACGGTTCCGTTAATTATTTTGTGTAAATTACATAAGTCAAACATCTGTCTGCGGCCTTCAAGACTCTTTAAAGAGAATTTATTAAGTCTGTCCTCATATAACGGGATCTTCCATCTGATCCCATGTCTAGTACACAGTGATCTTAAAAAACGACGCTGTATAGACTCGATCCTGTCAATGTGTATGTGATATATTGGGGACCACACTGATGAGCAATATTCTAAGATTGATCTTACCAAGGCAGAATAGAGTACAATCCATGTTTTAGTACTTTTGAACGGTCTAGCAGTTCGAATAATAAATGATAGCATTTTACTTGCTCTGCTGCATATGACATCGTAATGGTGTCTAAAGGACAAATCTGAATCAAACATGACCCCTAAGTCGCGCACTACTTTAGTACGAGTTATTGTGATGTCATCAATTGTATAATTATGTAATAAAGCCTTTTTGCTCTTGGTAAATGATATAACATTGCATTTTTTAATATTAAGCGACATGTGATTATTTTTACACCATTGTACGACAGAGTTGATATCTTTCTGTAAAGTCAGACAATCATTTATACATTTGATGCGTCGATAAATTTTTATATCATCTGCATATGCTAAACATTCACTCACTATAATAAAAAGCAAATCATCAATAAACAAAAGAAACAACAGGGGACCAAGATTGGATCCTTGAGGTACTCCAGATGTCACTGCAATAGGTATCGAGTCAAAACCTCTTAAGGCCACCAATTGCGTTCTATTGCGAAGATAAGATGACAACCAACGGAGGAGATTACCATGAATACCCAAATGTTGAGCCTTTTCAAGCAGTATATCATGATTAACTCTATCAAAGGCTTTTGAAAAGTCAATATAAATTGAATCGGTCTGCGTGCTTTCATTGAAGGAATTACAGATAAATGTAGTGTATGTAAGTAAATTTGTATTAGTAGATATATTGGAAACAAATCCATGTTGTCTGGGATTGAGACTACACTTAATAGAGTTATAGATATGTTCATGTACAAAAGTTTCGAAAACTCTGGAAAACCAACTGAGTATGCTAATCGGACGATAATTTTTGACATCAGACCTATCACCGTCCTTATAAATTGGTGTGATACGTGCAATTTTCCACAAGGAAGGAAAGCAGCCTTCACTTAAAGATTTATTGTAAATTATTGATAAAGGTAATGCTAGAGTTGAGGCGCAAAATCTTATAAAAATAGGTGGTATTCCATCAGGGCCGGCTCCCTTAGATAAGTCAATTTTTTTCAATTTTTTAAGTACGTCAGAAGTTTGTACTTGGAAGTCAATTATCGAAGTGTAAGAGGACGAAGTGGACGTTTTATAGTTATTAGCAGTACTTGCATCATAATCTGACGAAAAGTAGTCAGCAAACAAGTTCACAATGTCTTCACCCTTATCAGCTATTCGATCCTCATAGAACATTTTACACGGAATGTGATCAGTTGCCCTCTTTGATTTGGTGTAGCGCCAAAAAGTTTTAATATTTGTTGTCAGTTCATTTTCAATTTGTTCGATATACAATTTAAAACATTCATTTATCATATTCTTAACTCTAGTTCTTAACATAGAAAACGTGTCATAATCGCGGGGGTTCCCAAATTTTTTAAACCGTTGGTGATACTTATTTTTAGCTTTTAAAAGTCTTCTAAGGCCTTTAGAAAACCAATGAGGGTACTTATTGCCTTGAATGGCCTTGGCCTTAGGGGTGTGCTTTTCAATCAATGAGTATAGAGTGTCATAGAAAAAATGGGTGTACTCATCACAACTAAGAGAGAGTGACATTTGTTTCCAGTCAATTTGAAGAAGATCATTATTGCATTCCACATAGTTTGTTTTGCGGAAACAAAACCTTTCGAAGGATGGATTTAACATCAACGGCTTGGATATATACATGTTTTCCAATTGAGATCTAAGGGCGGGTGATGTTTATCCTGGCAAGAGATGGGAATTGCTGATGATAGTTCAATCAGTTCACTATTAGTGATAACTAAATCAAGTAACCTATTGTTCGCATTGGGTATATAATTTATTTGACGAAGAGATGTGTTATGAATGAGATTGTAAATAGCCTTAGATTTCTCACAAGAATAATTTGATGGACACCCAGATTCTTTTACCCAAGTTATATCACGTAGATTAAAATCCCCTATAATACATGTGGTTTGAGTATGAGTGTTAGAAACATTCGTACAGGTATCAGCAAACTTTGCTACAATATCAGAAGGTATGTAATCAGGAATGTAAACGACGCACAGATTAAATGTACTATTTTTGTTTAATTTGATTTGAATCCAGAGATCCTCAAGTAGAACTGATTGCCAATCTTTACGAACAACCACGTCTAGACTTTTAAGTGCAGCAATTAAAATTCCGCCACCATGATGTTTTTTATAATGATTTAAAAAAATTCTATCCCGATCCCTGCGTATAACATTATATCTATTATCAATTAGCTCAGGTGAGAAAACAGTATCGTCTAACCAAGTTTCACAAAAACAGATTATGTCATAATTATTTGATATTATTTCATTATATACATCAACAACCTTTGTCTTTAACCCTCTAACATTTTGGTAGTAAATTGATAACGCCATATACCTAGGTAGAACACTATTCTCTGTTCTTTTTTAATTTTTAGGCCCAGTATTTTAGAATACCTGAAGCAGAACCTGGGTACGCCCATGCCTATAAATATACAAAAAATCGAAAAAAAAAATTGGTCTTTCAGCGCTGCTACTTCCACAGTGAACTCTACAAGGAACACGTACACGCCCTAAATAATTATCATTTATTTTTGTTACATCCTGTAGTTAGGTTAAATTAAAATAGTAATAAACCGAATATATTTAATCATCTACTTACTTACCTCATTTACATACATAATTAATATTATAATTTTATTTTACAATATTTGTGATTTTGGATAATGATGGAGGAGGATCGACTCACGGCGCCCCTCTTTCCACGGCGCACCAGGGCGCCGCGGCGCACAGTTTGGGAACCCCTGGCCTAAAACATTAGATTTTTCCTTTTTTGGTGTCGTTTATGCAGGTGACGTGAGATTGAGACGTGATGCCCTAAGGACGATTTTTGTGCATCTTTTGGTGCCCTTTCAGACGTGATGCCCTAGGGCCTAGGCAATTGCTTAATTTGATTAAGGGTTAATCCGTCATGCGAACAGTACGGTAATTTAGGGGGGGTCCCAAACCTCCCTAAATTACTAATACTAAAGTGGTAGCATTTTATCATTTAAATTGCTTTAGTCTTGAGACTGGATTACTGGACCACACTTGCTGCTTGTTTTGAAGCCTTTATTATTATCATGATCGCCTAATGGCAATGAGTGATGACTTCTGTGTTGCTTGTTATTACTTATTAAGTATATTATATATTAAGTATATTATACTAGCTGTCCCGGCAAATGTTGTTTTGCAATATAAAGTATTTCTAGATAATTTCTAGTGTAGACAATAAATAACTGACTTATTGTAATTGTGTAAGGATGTGGTATATGCGTGAAATAGCCATGGCGCGCTGTGAACCATGAGGGAATATAAAAATAATAAGCGCCAAACATTATTATTTTTTAGTTTTTCTTTCTTAAAATTACACTAGCTGTTTGACCGAGCTTCGCTCGGTATTCGATAAAACATTAATAAAATAACATTTTCTAAAAATTATTTCTAGCTAGATCGATTTATCACCTCTGAAACCCCCCATATACTAAATTTCATGAAAATCGTTGGCGCCGATTCCGAGATTCCAATTATATATATATAAATAAATATATAAAAGATATAAGATTTAAAGATATAAGATTTGTATTCCGCGAGAACAATAATGTCTAGCGTGGATAAGCACCCAAAATTATTGTGGACGAAACCACGCCCTGATAGCAATCTACAATCGAATGACGAATCCTACTAATATTACTACGTTTAAAGATATAAGATATCACTAATTTATTACGACATTACGACAGGTGGGGGCTTGTTTCACCACTTCTTGATAAGTGTCGGATAGGCAACTTGAAAGAGCAGGTAAAAACGGGACTCTATTACTAAGACTTCGTTGTCTGTCCGTCTGTCCGTCTCCAGGCTGTAACTCAAGAACGGTTGTTGCCGCTATAACAAATACTAAAAACAAAATAAAATTAATATTTAATTTTTTTTAAGTAAGTATAATAGAATATCATAGATGGACATTGGACAACCATAATCACTTAGGTAGGGGTATAAAGAATAGATAGTAGCCGATTCTCATACCTACTGAATATACATAACACATACATAAGTACAAAATTTGGTAAAAATCAGTAAAGCCGTTTCGGAGAAGTAGGTACGTTTGACGGGACAGCTACTCGTAGTAATTGTCCCGGCAAACGTTAAAAGTATTTCGCCCATATTTTATTGAAGTGACTAAATAAGTAAGTATGTCACCATGGCAACGTACATCGCTATTCGGTAGCATCACTGACCTCTATAATACATCAGCTATAATACACTGGACAGGCGATCGCTATCAATAAAATATTCCTATTTGAAAGTCGCCATATTGGCGCTGATTGCTATGTGAAAGCAGTAGTGAGTGTACTTGGAACTACTATTTTGCAAATGGCGGTTGTCATTTTCTATATAGATTAGTTCACAGTACGCTCACCGCGGCGCTTCAAATCGGCATAAGAAATAGCTGTCATTTTGTACGGCATAGCCTGTCCAGTGTATTATAGAGGTCAGTGCGTAGCATGCAAACAATCATGGTCGTCGTCAGTCTCGAGTTGTAATAATTTAAGTACTATTATTTATTCAACAAATGCAGTTATCAATATAATAAGTACTCAGTAGCCGATTCTCAGACCCACTGAATATGCATATAAAATTTGGTTAAAATCAGTAAAGCCGTTTCGGAGGAGTACGCGGACTAACATTGTGACACGAGAATAATTAAGAAAACGAATTTTTGCCATTTGTTTGCAATACAATATTTTTACAATTTTACAACAAAAATTTAAATGTTATGTACCTACCTACTTATCTATCTAAAAGCTTTCTTTGACCATTCATCTAATAGATCTACTTACTTAAAAAAAGAGTTTTAGAGAGTCTTACTTACGATTAACGAATAATTACAAAATTTTGTTAATAAAAAAAAATTAGACATCTACTTAATCACTTTGTTTATCAACAACTTACAAGACGTGGTAGGTAATGGCTTATTATCCCACAAATCAGTGTTCAAATCTAAAATACTTTACAAATCGTTTTATCAAACGATAATATAAAATGACAGCAGCAATTATTGTTTTACTAGTAATTTGTAGTAGATATTGATCTTTAAAAATCTTACAAACTGTGCGTATCGAGCAGACAACGTTGGGTTCTGTATAGCCCAGGATTATAAAATGGGACGGCGGAAATAAAGTGGCCTACATTCATAAAAAATCTATATTATAATATATTCATATTATAAAGCGGAAGAGTTTGTTTGTTTGAATGCGCTAATCTCAGGAACTACTGGTCCGATTTGAAAAAATCTTTCAGTGTCAGATAGCCCATATGTCGAGGAAGGCTATAGGCTATATTTTATCGCTCCTAGACTAATAGGAGCGAAGAAATAGAGGAAAATGTGGAAAAAACGGAGGAAATTATTTAAAATTGCTTATTATCATAAGAAACTACTGCGGCAATTTCTATGTTATTTGGCACACATGAAGAATAGACCACGTGAAAGGACATAGGTTCCTTTTTTGCGGAAAAATGTACGGTTTCCGTGACATTCCTAAATTACGCGGGCGAAGCCGCGCGGAACATCTAGTAACTATAATATGAAAGCACTGGTTCTGCTCATGCTATATTTTGAGCTAAATGTAAAAGTGGGAGTGTCAGGTATATAGACTAATATTTTATTAGGTATAAATAATATTAGGTATAATTAATTGAAATTAATTACTAAGTGAACGATTTTGTGAGTTTAAAATGTGTAAAGAGCCATGGGCTCATGTCTGTCTGAGCCATGAATACATAGGTAATTATGAAGACATACTTTGGTATTATAAGTCTTACCTAAGTATTATAATGAATTCTCAAATTCGTACTTTTGCAGTTATTCAATTTTTCGTTGTTTCGTTAAGTAACTCTAATCCAGCTTGCCTTATCTGTTGATAGGTGTTATAAAAACGTAGTTCAGTGTCAAAACCACAGGTTCGTGAAAAATGTTTTCCGCCTTGCTCCTCCTTTGCACCTTCTTGGTGGTGACCTCTGCGGAGCCATCGCCTAACGCAGACTACATCAACTACCTGATAGAGAGTAACCAGTTGACTCGAATCTCCGACAATGTGCTAGACTGGATGTTGTAAGTACCAGGAATCGAAATTATGAAGCCAGAATATAATATGATAAGTTGTGTAAAATCAGAATAAAAGCGAATATAAAGCGGTGCACGCAGTAACTTTTTTCACCATGACGCGTCGCGTCGCGTATCCTCGCGTCACGTTGCGGTCTGTATTGACCCTTTAAAACAACGGTCGTCACACTTTACTGGCCAATGACCACTCATGACAATGTGAGTGCCAGCACCGGGCCGCAAAGTATGTGAAGGGCGCTTCAAAAGCAGTTCCACACTAATGCCTTTTTTACACCTACCGAGTAGGTAAAGTGGCGAGACAGTACTTTTTTTTTTTATTAAATAAGGGGGCAAACGAGCAAACGGATCACCTGATCGAAAGCAACTTCCGTCGCCCATGGACACTCGCAGCATCAGAAGAGCTGCAGGTGCGTTGCCGCCCTTTTAAGAGGCAATAGGGTAATAGGGGAGGGTAGGGATGGGAAGGGAAGGGAATAGGGGAGGGTACGGAAGGGAGTAGGGTAGGGGATTGGGCCTCCGGTAAACTCACTCACTCGGCGAAACACAGCGCAAGCGCTGTTTCACGCCGGTTTTCTGTGAGAACGTGGTATTTCTCAGGTCGAGCCGGCCCATTCGTGCCGAAGCATGGCTCTCCCACGTATGAGTTCGTTTTTTTTTTTGGTCGAGAACACTGTCTCGCGCCTCTACTCGATATAGGTGTAATCAGGCATTCAGGCCACTATAAACAACTACATTAGGTTATCATTTTGGCATTTGTTAACTAAACATTAACGATAACTGGTCAGAATTGGCCAGTTGCGTTTATCATTAAATATGGCATAATTTAACCATTGTGTAGTACTTATAATTGAACATTCAAATAATTATTTACTTTGTCGCGGGCCGCACAGATAACGGCCATGGGCCGCAATTTGACGACCACGTCTTTTAAAAGTTTGACGACTGGATCCTTAAATTTATTAAAATATGTGTAGTCATGTAGTGGGAACTCATTAGTCATTGTCCATACGAATATTATGATATTTTAAGAAGACAACAGCAAAATCTATTTACTATTTAAAATCTTCGTCAAAAAATATTTTTCATTCAGAAATCTATGAAAGTAGATAACTTTGAAATACTTAAAAAATATTCTCCTTTCAGGATGGTCTCATCCAGAAGTACCAGTATCCTTTTGAGGAGCACACCGTGACCACATCGGATGGCTACATCCTGACGATGCACCGGATTCCTCGCGGCCGTGACGCCAACAACCAGCCAGGGGACAGGCCTGTCATCTTCTTGATGCATGGCCTATTCTCCTCCTCTGCTGATTATGTGCTCATGGGTCCTAAATGCGCTTTAGGTGAGCCTCTTACTTGTCTTCTTATTAATTTCGTTGCGACCCCAAGATAGCTCTATCATTTCCCTCGGGTTCTCTGAGAAAATATCAAAGGGTTTTCGTGTTTATAGGAAGTGGTGGAAATGTGTGGTGGACCAGTGTCCGTTAAAAAAGATTCTGAATTAGGAAAAACTACAAAATGTGATCTGGATTTTTGGTGAGATGAAAGTAGAAGTTGCCAATGTTTGTTTCAGCTTATATTCTGGCTGAGGAAGGCTACGATGTATGGATGGGCAACGCGCGCGGTAACTACTACTCACGGAGACACATTTCTCTGCGACCAGATGCTCTCCTCAACACCGCTTTCTGGGAGTTCTCTTGGGATGAGATCGGCAACATCGATGTGCCTACTATGATCGACTACGCTCTCGAACACTCGGGCAGATCCAGATTGCACTACATCGGATACTCCCAAGGAACGACCAGTTTTTTCGTCATGGCTTCTCTTCGCCCGGAATACAATGCTAAGATTATTTCAATGCACGCTCTAGCGCCCGTGGCGTACATGGGAAATAACAGGAATCTGCTGCTTAACGCCATTTCTCCATTCTCCAGGAACATTGCGGTGAGATTTAGTTTTATTTCTTTACGCAATATTATGTGGTTATATGCTACTTGAGCATAGTTTTAGCTGACATTATAATTGTTCACATTGAAACATGTAGATTGTAAGTGAACATTTTTTTGTTAAATTAAATAAATGGATACATTTTTTAGTCCCTAGCTAACTTAATTGGAGTCGGTGAACTCCTGCCAAACAATCAGCTGATGACGTGGGCCGGTCAAGCTCTGTGCATGGATGAGGCTTTCACGCAGGCGATCTGCAGCAACATCCTGTTCTTGGTAGCAGGCTGGAATGAAGACCAGCACAATACCGTAAGTTTTTATTAACGTTGTATTTGCCATACACCTCCTATATGTCTCGACAAACGTGTATCTTGGGTAATTATGTATTTAAACTTGTACCGTGCTTGCAAATAGTCTTCAATAAAAATAATCATTTCTAACAAATAATACGCCTACAATTACAACTAGTATCTAGCAATAGGTAGATACTAGCTACCTATTCACACTATCTGCATGTACCATCGAGGAAATTGATTCCTAGGTAGTTGACAGACCAACGTCATTTGGTCGGATCATGTCAATTCAATGTTAATTGCGATCTGTCGGCTGGGTTGATGTAACGCAACCAAACTACTAGGTCCCCCATCTGCCTAGGAATCAACTTCTATAATACTATCATACTTAGGTACATCAATTAAGGCCTGTATTCACTTTAATTAGTGCGAGTGCAGGCGATTGAAGAACTTGCACTAATCAGTCGCTGTCCACACTTGCTTTCTCCTGATTACTAATCACCTGCGCTTATCACTAATCTAAGTGAATACAGGCCTTTAGTTTCATAAGATTAACGAAAATCCCTTATTTCCAGACCATGTTGCCCGTGAAACTGGGTCACACTCCAGCTGGAGCCTCAATCAGACAGCTGGCGCACTACGGCCAGGGTATTACTGGGAAAGAGTTCGAGAGATACGACCACGGTTTCATCAAGAACAGGAGGTTGTATGGGAGCCGCTCCCCGCCAAAATACAATTTAGACCGAATCACCGCACCCGTGTTCCTTCACTACTCCGACAAGGATCCTCTGGCTCATGTCAACGATGTGGACAGGCTGTTCAGGGAGCTCGGAAGCCCAGTCGGCAAGTTCCTGATACAGCATCCCACGTTCAGCCACTTGGACTTTATGTGGGGCATCGACGCGAAGACCCTAGTGTACGACCGAGTTATCGCCTTCCTGAAATCGATGGACGTCCATGGCTACTGAATCTAGAAAATGTAAAAAAATAAATAAAAAGGTCTCATATTTTAATTTGGTTTCTTCTGCTATATTTTATGAGTTTAGATGTAGACTGTATAATTTAATTTGGATGAAAACTATGCTATACGTTTCATCCCGCGAATGAAAATATTGTCTCAATGCCACATTTCATCTACAACAGTTCATCAGCTTTGACAAGATGAGAGAAAACAAGTCAAATAATTGTTTAATTTATGTACTATCAGAGAAGTTGATTCCTAGGCAGATGGGGGACCTTTGTATAGTCTGTCAAAAAAGTGAAGAAATAAGAAAAAAGGGATGACTCTACGATGTTGCCACTTTTTAATTTCTTCACTTTTTTGACAGACTATAGTTTGGTCGCGTTATGTCAGCCGACAGATCACAATCATTAACATTGAATTGACATGATCCGACCGAATGACGTTGGTCTGTCAACTTGCCTAGGAATCAATTTCCTCGGTGGTACCTTGCTGTAAAGAAAGTCAAAGACGAAAGCATATCACCAGCAATTAGTTTTTAACCTTCCAAAAAGAAGGAGGTTATATTATGTTCGTCTGTAGATATTTTTTTATATTTTTATTTTTGTATGTTCAACGATTACCCCGCTGTTTGTGAAACGATTTTCAAACTTTTTTTTGTTATATAGGGTTTAACCCCAATTTGGTGCCATGTTCACAAAAGTAGTGACCTGATGATGGGATCCATGAGTAATCGAGGGAACTCCTCAAAATTTATATGGAGACATATGGTGATTTTGATTTTATGTGAAGGATCCTAGGCATATGCTACCAAAAAGTGATTTTTTTTTACCAAGGTATGCTATGGTTCCGAAGATACTAAGAGAACTCCGGATTCCTTATAGATACAAGTTTAAGGGTTACGGCGATGTTTTAAGAACTGAAAGCATATGCTACTATGCAAATTACATTCATCATCATCATCATCACTACCATCACATGATGCATTGTTATGAGCTATATATATTCTTTATTTTATAATTATTATAGTGGCTTGGCAACGAGCACTAGAGAAATAGTCAGCGACTGATTGGATTTATTGGGTACCATCGTCCACATGCGTCGTTACATACTAAAAAACAACGCTTGCCGTTTGTGTAATTAGTATGAACTACCCTAAATATGAAGTTTTATATTTGTTTTTCTTGTACTCATTGCCGAGCCACTATAATAATTATAAAATAAAGAAAACTATTGATAAATTCACTTAATGTTGATTTAAATTACAAAATAAGTTGAAGGCTTGGCTTGAATGTGATCTGAAAACTTTTTACGATAGATATATTGCATGGCTATGCAATATTTTGCTCGGCTCCTTTTTACATTTAATGTTTTGGTGGGATACATTTTTCCGGGACAAAATGTATCCTATGTTCTTTCCCGGGACTCAAAGTATCTCAATACCCAGCAAAATAGATTGAACAGTTTAGGCGAAAATTATAAAAGTTTATTGTGCGGGAACCGTACATTTTCCGGAACAAAATGTGTCCTATGTTCTTTTTCGGGACTCAAAGTATCTCTATAGACTATATCAAAATTCATCAAAATCGGTCCAGTCGTTTACGCGTGATGTCGTGACCAAGGGAGATAGACCGTATGGATTCATTTTTTTATTTATATAGATAACGTATTATAGTAGCAATTTTATCACAATGGATTAACAGGGCTGTAATGCATAATATTTATATAGTACTGGCTTTTAAGACATAGTATAAAACTTTTTTGAAAACTGCCTGAGTATATTATAGTTAATAGTTGTGATAGTTTCATACCTAAATGCTATATTATATCTACAACTGACAGTTTATATGTTTACGGGTAAATAACTGATGCCGAATTACAGCTTTAAAGACCTTACAGTCTCTGAGCAAAACCGCGGTCAGACATACAGACGGACGGACATACCGAAACTATAAGGGTTCCTTGTTGACTACGGAACCCTAAAATCGCATTATCCAATCAGAACGAAATCTTTCATTATCATATCACTTATAAATATTATCAATCCGTAATCTGCAAAGCCGAGGAGACCGGAATATCATAAAGTAAATAGTGAATAGTAATAATTAGTTTAAGGAGCGGGTTGCGATGTGCAGTGATTGCAACGCGGAGACTCAATTACCAGACACGATTGTGGCTTGTTCTGCGAATTTGCCAGCACTACCTAATTGGTGGTCACCACTTGCCAAGTAATGCTTGGTATTCTGCTTATTTTAGAATTCGTAGGTGTTGTTAATTATAGTTGAGGAGGGGAAGAGGGGATTTCGGGACAAGCTCGAGCGTGTCAGATTAAGCTTGTATAGGCTACCGACATGTGTCTATTTATCATGGTATAGAAATCAGATTTCTCACGTGGTGGGTTAAAAATTTTTTTTCTTTAATATTGAAATGTCATCGGATCTGTCAGATTAAGATAGAGGATGTTTAGTATACCCCAAAGAAGCTTCCATATAAAACACTGACGATTCAAAGGTTAGGTAAGCCCACAAAGGGTAAGAGATATTAAAAAAAAATAAAGCTTCATATTTTCCTAACTAAGCTTCGCAGATATTTTATTTTGCATTTAACTAAAACCTTGTTGTCTTTGTTGTCTAAAATATATTTATAATTTACCTAAATGAGCAATTTTCTGAAAATATTTCTTTTTCAAAACTTTTAAATGGCTGCAGTTTCTGAACCCACCGCTAAAAAAAAAAAACGCTCTTATTATTTTTGTATCAGTTTTACCTAATGTAAAAAACCTACTAGGTCTTCAGGACGCTCGAGTGACTACAAAATTAGCATCCTCCCCTCCCCTACTATTAATATTCAGTACTCAAACTCATTAGTCATTAATAACACACACACGTCACACACACATAAAACTTGTTAGTCATATAACATTTTTGAACAAAGTGGTGGGTGGTTTCATGTTTCAATACGTGACAAATGACAATATATTTAAACCAAAAGAGCCCCCGAGACGATCAAACGGTTTGATTCAAACCTTACGTGTTTGATGCAACCGTTTGATGTCGGTTTGAACGGTTTGTCAAACGACACTGCGCAGTTTCATTCAATACGCGCTGTCGAGTACACGTCTTGTAAATTGTGATGCAGAAGATGCTCTAGATTCTAGAACGAGGATTGCGATTTTCTTATCTTATGTTTATAACATTAATGCAGGGCCCCCGCTACCATATTATGTGCAATGTGTGCAATGCACACGGGTGCCATCCTATAGAGGCGCAAATTGCCATCTTTAGGGGCGCCAAAACTAAAGTCCCAAAAAATTTGCCTAAAGGGGCGCCAAAATCGTTTTTTTGCACACAGGCGCCAGTAGCCCTTGCGGGGGCCCTGCGTTAATGTCCTCCGTCAGAAGAGAAAAAATAACAAAAAATTAAAACCGACTTCCAGGGTAAAAACAATAATAATTTATAATGAACAAAAAAGTGTTAAATCATTCTTACTATTTAATGTGCCTTATGCATAACTCTCCTAAGCCTCAACTATTTATATCTACACAATCTTCATTATTTTGAAGACGGTACCAGCTAAGAATGCTGAGTTCTATGACAAAATATTTTTAATATTTAAGACTGGTACCGACTTCAAAATAATGAAGATTGTGTACATAGAAATAGTTGAGGTTTAGGAGAGTTATGCATAAGGCACATTAAATAGTAAGAATTATTTAACACTTTTTTGTTCATTATAAATTATTATTGTTTTTACCCTGGAAGTCGGTTTTAATTTTTTGTTAAAAATAATAATTTCACTCTTTTTAGTCATATTTAATAAGCTGGTTTTTTGTACAGACTAATGTGTTATGCTTAGTGACTGGATCCGGCAGCTCGCTCTTAATCAAGCAATGATAAAATTAATGTTCATACGCCTGTCTTTAAAGGCTCTAAAGTACTGTTCAGTGAATTTATTTCTATCATTACACTCATGGAAACTCATCAGCTCAACATAACACAATATTATGCTCAAATAATATAACTATAATCGTCCTTATAAATAAGGAGAATAACATACCTCATAGATCTTATGATCAAATTGCTAACTTGGTAACCTAAACACCAAGATCGAACCATTTACATTGAAATAACATTATAATTTTGTATATCGTTCGACAAATTCGGGTTTCGTTCTTAAAGACGATTAAAAGTACAAATAATAAGGGTTATTATAATTAGATAATTAATGGTGTGGTGACTGGTGGTAGTGATAATGATGATGATGAATGTAATTTGCATATTAGCATATGCTTTCAGTTCTTAAACCAACTCCGAAACCCCCAAACTTGCATTTATAAGGAATCCGGAGTTCTCTTAGCACCTTCGGAACCATGGTATATCTTATTGCAAAATCTTCCTTTTTGGTAGCATATGCTTAGGATACTTCTTAAAAAATTGAAATCACTATATGTTTCCATATAAATTTTGAGGAGTTCCCTCGATTACTCATGGATGTATGGTGGAATGGTGGTGATGATGATGATGATTAATGAAATTTGCATAGTAGTATATGCTTTCAGTTCTTAAGACAATGCTGAAACCCCCAAACATGTATCTATAAGGAGTAAGGAGTTCTGTTCACCACCTTCGAACCATGGTATATCCTGGTGCAAAATCTTACTTTTTGGTAACATATGCCTGGAATATTTCATATGAAACCAAAAAAATCATATGTTTCTATTTGAATTTTGAGGAGTTCCCTCGATTACTCATAGATCCCATCATCAGGTCACCACTTTTCTGAACATGGTACCAAATTGGAGTAATACCCTATACAACAAAACAAAAATTTTGAAAATCGGTTCACCAACGGCGGAGTAATCGTTGAACATACATAAAAAAAGAAAAAAATAGCCACAGCCGAACGTATAACCTCCTCGTTTTTGGAAGTCGGTTAAAAAAAGAAAAAGACTGGTCCAAAGAATGGTATGGACTATGGACTAACATAATATCGTTTTACCCACGAACATCTACAGAAAGTGCTAGAAACTACAGCTTCTTTCTCTTTTTCTTCTTCATAATCCAGCACTAAACTAAGCCGGGTTTGTTCAAACCTTCAAACGCGTTGGAACACGATCAAACGGCGCGTCAAACACAACGAAAATATGAAATTTCATCAAACATGCTTCAAACACGTAAATGTTTGACAAACCGTTCAAACGAGCTTTGTAAACGATCAAATCGGTTTGAGTGAAACTAAAATTTACGTGTTTGAGTCAAACTGTTTGACCCCTTTAACTGTACGTTTGGCTATGGTTTACCTTCAAAATAACAGACAACAGGCACAAACCAAAAGTTTAAAAACAAAAATTAAAAAGCGAAAAAACTCTCAAAAATGAACAAAATTCAACCACCAATTGTGGAGGTGAACGAGCAACCGCACGAGAAACACATATTATTAGCAGACGTCAACATTCCTTACAAATTCACATTGGATAGATCTCGGAATTCGCTAATATTCTGTATCAACGCTGACGAGTTTTCCGATCAGAGCTTTCAATCGGTGGTGCTCGATTTGAATTCGAATGCGGTGAGAATCGTCCCCGGCATTCGGAACGGTTTCGCCAGCGCCGTCGACCATCGCACCGGACGAGTTTATTTAGGAGGTAGCGACGGCATATATAAATACGATTACGACACAGGAGACGTCGACAGACCCCCGATCGTCCGAGGCGTCGATGTATTCGATATGTTCTACGCAAATGATCTCTACTACGTAGACACGACGAATCTCGATCTTCACATCCTGAAAGATAATCGCGACACTATAGTTAAAACGGTAGAAGATTATGGAATAAATCATTTCGCTGTAGACGATCGAGGCAACCTCATATTCGCTAATGCGGCCGGGTTGTACATGCTGAAGAGCAAATCGAAGGTTCCAGAGAGATTCGACGCGGATTTGAACATGGTTCGGGGTGTAACAATGGACGTACACGGTACCCCTTATGTGATTGCCCAAAATGGTGCTTATTCTATTGATGTTAAAAGTAAGGTAGTAACGAAGAGTTTAAACCTCCACAATGGTTACGCGCTGGCTTTTGATAGAGACAACAACATTGTATACGGCGAAGATAGGTCGGTGGTAAAGTTAACACCATCTTAATATGTAATAATCTTTATGAAGGAATTTAAAGTTGCAAAATACAAACTAAATAAAACTGTAATAATACTTTCTTGGAGGTTTTGATTTTACGTCTTTTTGAGAATATACCTTTTTATTTTAATTCATCCTAAATAGGATTCGATTAAAGGTCAAAAGTAAATAATTTATTTCAAAACTGATTTCTTTGATAAATCCTGTAGCGAAAAGCGTTTGACCAGGCACTAGAAACTACAATCGAGGCTTTACTTAACCCGCACAGCGTTTAGAGGACAATTCGGCCGAGTGCTCTCCAACTAGAGCAAAATGTTACGCTATTTAAGTAAGTAATGGTTTTAAACGTGTGTCATAGTTGTAGAGACGTTTTAATTGAATTAATTACAATAAGTTTTATAACGTAGCTTAGAACAAAGTAGCTTACCGCGGTCGATGCTTAGGTCTCTAGTAATTCTATTTTACAAGGTTTCGAAACGAAAAAAAGTGTCCTTAATGTAAATTTTTTATTTCTAAATGAATTGAAAAGGTTGAAAAAAGTAGGGCCAACTTTAAATTATTTTAACTATTTGTAGCAAAATAGCCATAATTTTTTGGATATAAATTCAAAATTTGTGGATTCCTTACCCTAATCCAAACGGGCGGATTAGCCCCGGCGATATTTCGTAAACATAAGTAATGAAAATAACGTACATTGGTATTTGGTAATAATAATTTCCATTTTTTTGATGCGAATTGATAGGAAGAGCTAAGAATATACCAACAATTAATTCTGCTTACACTTGTGAAATAATATAATTATATGTAGTACTTTGTAAGGCTACTACAACTACATACGACGTCAATATACAATATTTATAACTCTCCCGTAGTAAAGTTAAATTTATTTTGCAACGTTTCAAAATGGTATTAATAATTATTTCTGTGTAATGTGTATTCAACATTCGTAAGTTGAAATGCAGAATATGCACAAATTACTGCTGTAACAAAATATGTTACAGTTACAGGCTACCATTTTACATAATTACGCGAACGCATTAGTTCGCCCGCCGCCGCAGTCTAAACCACAGCGCATTGCCAGTAATTTAGTTATTTGACGAGGCAGCTACGTTACATTACATTCAATTATATCCTGAAATATCACTATTTCCCAAAATTTACTGCAAAATGGCTTCTATACTTAATAATTGTAGTTTGCTTATGTTGAATAGGTAGCAAGTATGAGGTACCTATTTTATTCGTAGCAGACCTACGAATAATAAAAACTAAGCAGATACTATTAGTTTTAAGTAAGTATAACATAATACTGTGCTTGATCAATTAAGTCTCTTGAGACTTATTATTCGTAGTTTTAAGTAAATAATAAAACTGCAACACATTTTATACGTTTATTTATTTGCCACAGCAAAATAAAGATTAATATAGATCTATTGTTCATTAAGTCTAGGAACATATATTTCCGTTTTACATCGATCACAATAGAACAAAGAATTCTCTACACCACGGACTCTATATTAGAAGCTATACTTTATATTATAGATATCTGCCCGCCCCACATTATCACCAGAATTGAAATTTCACGAACAGATTTATTTACGAATCAGTACAATTACTCGCCCGGCGGCAGAGAAGTTATTTCTAAAACTTCAGGGAAAAATCAGCTGTGCTCGGAAAACTCTTGAGACAATGTGGAGCGGTCTACACGGACTTTATGTATACAATTATTTTAAATATTCATTAATTGCCGATAATACAATAAAAAGTTCATACGCGGTATACAATCGTGTAAAAGTTAGTAAGTAAATAAAGTTTGGCGAGGTAACAAAAATATACTCGTTCGTAGAATATATCAATTGAATGCAAGTAAATCTCGATTTGTATAGCCTAATATAATTTTAATTGACTTTTTGGAATGGTCTTGTAGATGTCATAGAACAAAGTGAGTCGTTTCTGTGTGAAGCGATATGGGACATTTTGTAGATATGCTTCGGTTCGGATATGATAGTTTTTTTAATTAAAAAAATAATGACCATTGACCACGTATACTTTAAAATATTTTTCTTAACGTAAAATAATATTTTATACAATATATAATTATATATCAATACTTTCTCGAGTTAATTAAGATAAAGTTGCTATAAAAATACATTTGAATTTCGATTTGATAGTGTAATAAAAGTATCTGTTGCAAATCATGTGAAAAAGTCTGTAAGATTTAATGATAATAAAATATTGAGTTTATTTAAATATAATTAATGATTTTATGAAAGTCCTTTAATGAAAGATAATATTTTGCTATCGTAACATAGAAACAAAAGAAAATGTTAAAAATCCAATTAAATTTTTTGTTCATTTAGAGCGATATTTTATTTATAATTTCTAAGATAGATATGTGTAGATGAAGTTAAATATGGTGCAATGACTACGAAGAAAACAATATATTTTAAAGATAAACCGCTTGAAAGTGTACCAAGAGTTTATTAATTTTGACATATTATTCATATACCACTATGAAAAACTATAATAAATATAATTATTTATTCAATATACATATATTTTTTATTGTATAAACATCAATACATCCTTTATAGTAAATTTGTATACACAGTAAACACTGTAACACGTACACCTATAAAATTTTAAATATACACAATATTAAGACTAACATTGAAAATCAGTCGTCACAGACAAGGTATAGAGTACAAATCGAAATATTCCGATAGGGTAAAAAGCTCGTTTTAAAGCTTAGACATTGCAGCACAAAAAAGTTACAAAAGCTTATACTAAAACGGTGCTTCTCGTAGAAAAGTGAGTAGTCTTTCGGCGAAGTGGCGCGAAGACGATCGCCGAGTGGTGCGGGACGACCGCGAAGTGGTGGGGGCCGATAGCGAAGTGGTGTGAAGACGATCGCGAAGTGGTGCGGGACGATCGGGAAGCAGTGCGGGCGGGTCGCAGGTCGCCGGTCGCCGGTGCTGTGCTCTAGTACTTCGGCTTACAAAAATAAGTCAACAACGAGTCTTAAAAGTATTTGGTCGGGAACTCCTACTGGAATCTACATACTAGGGACCGTAAGCTCCGAGTGACGCGGGCGCCATCCCATGGAAAGTACCAACAGTCTTCGTACAATTTACAATTAATACTGAAGAGTAATTTACTAGTAGCCACGTACAAATAAAATTCCGAATTAAATACATCGAAAACTTTACATATTGTCGAATTTTTGATGGACGTTGTGAGTAAACAAATAAGTAGTAGTCGGACATCAAAAATGATTTACTGTTCGGCGAACCGCAGCTTCTGTTTCTTGACGAAGTCTATGGCCAGCTTGTCCGTCGTCCGCGACTCCAGGATCTGTAGGATGGGGTGGTCTGAAACAACATTTATTGCCTCAGTTTTTATGCATTTAACACAATTATTATTAATATTATTACTAGGATTAATAATAATAAGTAATTGGTCATCCGAACTGCTTTAACTATCAAGGTGCGTTTCCACTCGAGGCATGATATCGACGACCAAACTACATGTACTGTCTAAGGACTAATGCTAAATTAATGTAGTCGTTGTCAGTAGTTCTTTCTAGTGTTTAGAATTGATAAGAGACATTAGAGAGTTACTGCATAATATTGTTTTTTACACATTACTATAAAATACGTTTTCATTAGCGGCGCAATCAGACAAAAAGCTTTTCCTCGTTTCTGAATTCTTTCAATGATAAAGTTATAAAAATTGACATACGCCGCTTCTTAAAATACAGAATTTTATCTACATAAAAAGCTTTTGACGACGACACAATATAAATTGATACATTACAATTGAAAAAATATCAAAACAGAGAAATTCCCCAGAAAATGATACTCATTTTCTGTCGGCCTTGCGGGCTGCGGCTGTCTGATAAAAAATGTCAAATAGATAAATTGTTTCTCGACATTTGTTTCTGGAGTGCTCCACATAATTGCTTAGCGACATGTAAGTAATGTCCCACTTACTCACGCATCAGCTCACGTCTTACACAAGCTACACAACTACAGAGGTCGGGGTTGTAAATTCATAATAATCTTTATCTCCTTTCCTTGCTTTATTTGTTTGAGTGTGAAATTGTTTATCCAAATTCGAAATATACGGCAATAATCAATATAGAACCAAAATATATTTTTCATCTTTTCTTTATCTTGCATTTCGACGCAAATATGGCAAGAACTGATAGGTCCATGGCACTAACGAGATCTTGAGCTTCTTTTAACGAGTAAATATCCTAAAGACTTAACGACTGACAAAATTTTAGAAAAGTTCTCTACCACGTTCTCTACCTATAAAATATTTCACTACCAATAATAGTAGTACAACCTTGCTTAAGTAAGCAAAGCATCCTTCTTAATATAAATATAGCAAAAGTCTTTTGTCAAAGACACCATAACTTTTTTGTTTATATGTAGTTTGTTAATTTAAGTTATTATATTTATTATTTAAATGCAATAAAGAATATTCATTCATTCAACTTTAAATAAGTTACACGCTGGATAAAAGTGCAAGCAATTTTCAGTCACCATCCAAACTGTAAACACTTTAAGGAGATATAAAGATTTTGAAAGGCATTGTTGCTTATTGGATAAGGACCCAGAAGTAAAGATGGATGACCTAGGCGACTGGTCCGGAGAGCAAGTGGGTGCGACTGACTTTTTGTTGATTCTTCCATCCCACTTGGGTACCAAAATAAAGAAGCGTGTGCGCTCCACTTGAGTAGTATAGAAATGGCTAATTCTAGTTTGATTTCAATAAATTAGCATCAAAATCTATTACAATACCTTCAAGAAGAGAGCTTTTTCTCTCTTAAAAGACCGGCAATGTATCTGCAGCTCTTCTAATGTTGCGAGTGTCCATGGGCGACGGTCGTTGCTTTTCATCGGGTGACGTTTGCTCGTTTGCTCCCTTATTTCATATAAACATTGGTTGTCTGTAAAGTCGGTGTACCCGGGACGGCCGCTTGACGTGACAACTACGAACTGAGCCGATCGCTCGAGCCGATCATGCCTTTCTCTCGTTCGTGCCGCGCTCTCGCTTGCGGAACGGGACAATGACGTCAACTTTTTCGTGCATGCAGCCCGTAGTAACGAGTTAAAAAAAACTCACTTCTATCATGCAGCTGCATCAGCGGCAGCTCGACGGGTCGGAGCGGGTCGGGCGGCGCGTGGCAGTTGACGCCGGGCACGCGCTCCAGCGGCACGAACGCCTCGCCCGCGAAGTCGTCCGCCGTCAGCACGTCGCGGTCCCACACCGACAGCGCCAGCGCCGCCTGACCGGACTTGCACGCCTCGATAGACACGGGGAACTCGAAACACTCGTCCCACACGGGGTTCAGGGTTTTCTGGTAGTAGAGGCGTACAGTAAACAAAAGAAACAAAAGATTGTGTGATATATTTTGTTGTATCAGCGTTACAGCAATCGTTTCGTAGATAACTATAGCGTCCTATTTTCTGTAAAAGTTTTATGTTTTTAGGGTTCCGTACCCAAAGGGTAAAAACGGGACCCTATTACTAAGACTTCGATGTCTGTTCGTCTGTCCGTCTGTCTGTCTGTGTGTCTCTAGGCTGTAACTGAAAAACCGCTATAGCTAGATTTCTGAAATTTTCACAAATTGTGTATATCAGCTGTTGCCGCTATAACAACAAATACTAAAAACAAAATAAATTAAATATTTAATGGTGATGTGATTATCGTGATTTTTTTTGCATGAAATACTCAGTTTTATTTGTACTTTAATAATTTATAATAAACTTTAAATAAATGAAATAATTAAGGCGGCTCCCATACAAAAACACAATTTTCAGCCTATTTTTGCTCTATTGTGGTACGTAACCCTTCGTGCACGAGTCTAACTCGCACTTGGCGGATTTTTGACATCTAATTTCGCTATCGAAACTAACGCATGCATTATGACCAAGCACCCTTGTCTACATAATAAAGATCAGACAAAATCGCCTCGAATTGCTAAAATCTATGAACCAACTTACCTTCTGGACGTTGGTGCTCTGTTCGTGTGTCTTGGGGAAGAGACGCTTGGGCAGCAGCTCCAGTACCACAAACGGATCGCTCAGGCCATTGGGGTCCAGTGGGATCACATCGCGAGCCGACATCACCTCCACGCATAGCGAGTCGTGGTTCAGGTATACTCTGTAATAATAAACTGGTTTTAATTCCTTCAGAACCCAGAAAATACCGATGGACGGATAGCTTCAAACCCATAATCATCCATTACTAACTTAAGAATCAGTAATAGAAAAAAAACGTTTTTCAGTTCATTCTAGACAGTGGTATTAGCTATGTTTAAGGAGAAATTGTGTGAGGAAGTGAGGGCAATTCATAACGAAACGAAGCGAAGCGTGACTTCTCGATGGCAAGTCAAACAGTGTGACGCTGTCATTGGAATTTTAATTTTCTAACATTTACTATATAGGCACTATCTATCGCCTAACTTACCGTATGGTTTCGCTTAGAAATGTCCCTAAAAATACAATTCTAAGAACGGCGTTTCTATCCCAAATAACAGAATCAGAACTTCTAAGAACAATACACTCAAAAATGCTATAGTAAATAACTTAGCTGAGACTGTACATAAACAAAGCTTTGCTGAAGTTCGGTCTAACTAAGCGTAAAGTTACACAATCATTATGTCCACTTTCAACTTTGATCTGTCATTGAGTTTACGAGTACAACAAACTTATCGTTGAATGTGTAATTGGAATACGCGGAAAATATATTTATAGAGTAAGTATAGTTACTCTATAAATATATTTTCCGCGTATTCCTTATTTATTAATATAACAATGATCATCTCTTGCATGAATAGTCAAAAAAAGATCCGTCCGTACTTTGGCAGCAAGAAATAAGCCCTGAAAGTCTTCAAGACCTCAAGTTAAGGTTTCAAAGTCAAGATGAGATGATGAGTTTTGAGCAAGATAAGCCAAACGGCTGCCATGCCTGCCCTATCGAGGCGACTTAAAAACTATAGACCGGCAATTTTAGCTTACCTAACTACGAAAGACGTACGGCTCTGTTCTATGTTCAATTAAGCAATTTATGGCCCCCTTTAGTAGAAGGATAATAATCCCTACAGTATAATAATGACCGAGCAGGACAGTAGACGTACCTGACTAGTATGGAGCCGTAGGGCGAGGGTAACGGAGTCCGCGCCTGCTCAACCAGGCGGTCGGCCAGCCAGTGTTCGATGAGCTCCTCTGTGGGTGCCTGATGGTACTGCATGCGCTGCTCCACGCGTGCCCACTCATTGTTGTGGACTTCCGCCATCGGTAGACCTGATAGGAAGTCAATGTGTTTAATAAATTCCTGTACTTTTTAACGTTATGTGGTAGAAAGGTTTATTTATTTATTAACGAGCATCGAAGAGGCTTCCGAACTACTGGTCCCCTTAATCATACTATATCACGGTAATATATACGAATTTAGTTTGTCCGTCGTTTACTTCATGCGCGGATAGATGTTTCGCGGTAATAATCTAGCAGAGCTTGTCTAATTTGAAATGACGCCCCCCCCCCACTTCACTAGCTGATATAAATGAAAAATGTTGAACTGTGAATACGAGGGAGGGGCGCGTCATTTAAAGTTAGATAAGCCCTACTATATTGTGCTACTATACTTTGTTGAACGTGTAGCTTTGTGTAAAAATTTTAAAATTGTATGTAGTTGTATGTCAAATAAAGTTTCATATGAGTTTATTACAACACGGGATTCATAATACGATGTTTTGACATATCCACTCGTAGAAAAGTTTCATATTATAAACGAAAACGAAATATAAAAGTTTCATATTATAAACGAAAAACAATGGACCCTCGTTGTATGAAGCCTTTATATTAAATACGTAAAAACATCAAACAAGTCGGAAAAGTTCGCACCCGAACCGGCAGCCATTCTGCAACACTGAGCCGCTGTAGAGCTACACAGTTTGTACGACTATGATCCTTATGGTATAAGAATAAAGGTCATATCAAATGTAAAATAACTTCGAACGGTCTTTAGCAATTTGTACGCACGAACTCAAAACTGTCAACGCTCGCGCGATAATCGGCTTGGACCTTTCATATTGGAATGGACGAATTTCACGTCTGAAGCTGAATGATACAAAGCTGAAAAAGGCGTTAATATTTCAGAGTTTTGACGAAAAGTGTACCAATGTAGCTAGAATTTTAAATATAGAAAATTACTTTTAGAAAATGATTTATATGAGTCTTTTTAAATATTGCATACTATGCAACGTTTCTGGTACACCAATACTTTACCGGCAACTCTTTTTGTTTCTCTCTTCTTTTTCTTTTCTTTCTTCTTCAAAGTTTCAAGTAAGTATATTACGTGAGAACTTTACAATTTGCCGTTATAAAAATAATGCTCTCGTGACTAAAATATAGTCCATAACTTTACTCACAATAGGTTTAAAGGGTTAATTCAGGAGTTTAGGAAGAGAATCACACTTGTTACCGTGACATAGGCACTTTAGAATCTATACTTAATATTATAAATGCGAAAGTGTGTCTGTCTGACTATCAGTTACCTCTTCACGTCCAAACCACAGAACAGATTTTGCTGAAATTTAGTATGGAGATACTTTGAGTCCCGGGAAAGCACATAGGATACTTTTTATCCCGGACAAATGTACGGTTCCCACGCGATAAACGAGTTTTGGCGCAACGCGTTTATGATAATTTTATAATATTGTTATAAAATATGGATAATAAACAATTTATATTATAGCAGACAGTGGGCAGAATAAATTTCTGAAAGCTAAGATATTTTTATCCGGCAACATAATAAAACAACATGGACCTTTTCGGGGTTCAACAATGGGTTATGGCGCTATAAAAACAAATTATTGTTATACATCTGACTTCTCTGTAATATATTGTGATACTGTATCGCATACATATCGCTTTTGTGATAGTGTATTTGTTGTGATAGTGTGAATAGCCCCTAGCCAACACGTTTTCTTAATCGCTTCTTTATAGAATCGCCGACCAAATGTATAGAATCGACATGGTTACATGTCGAATCTTGACTTCGTTTTACCGAACGCTTATGTCAATTTCATACATTTTTGATCGATTAAAAAAAACAATAAAGAAAACGTGTTGGCTAGGGGCTTTGATTCACAATGCGCAATTCTATTAGGATTCGGAAATTTAATAGCGCGGCATCCAGTAAACGATCGCCGCGCAGTGCATTGACCATTCACCAATGACTACACGGAAAAGTTTCCGAATCCGATTCGAACGGATATCTTGAATCGTCTTGCGCATGTCGGGCTACGGTTACGGGCTACGGCTACGGGCTACGGCTACGGGCTACGGCTACGGGCTACGGGCTACGCGGGATATTACATGAGTTTCTGGAGATTTCGCAGTTTTGGTAAAATTACTCACAAAAAGTTTATATTTTAATATTATAACTCATATGTCGATGCCTATCTTAAAAAATATTAAAGTTTAATAGTCATTTAATGAAGTTGCGAAAGCAGTTGCCTCGTACAGTGTCCAAGTTCTTGCCGATTTAACGAAACCTCACATAAAATATTATACTGCCAATTCTTAATATTTAAGATTATTTAAAAAAAAATAAGTATTATTACAAGAACTAGTTATACGCCATTTAAGAATAACATGACACGAGAAAGTAATACTACATCTTACCTTTCCCTTCAGCATGGAAGAACTCAGCCAGCAGATCCAGGGCCTCTCGTAGCCTGTGATGGTAGACCCTGGGCTTCTCCGCGCCGCCCGCGTCAGCCTGCGCCGACACCTCCTTCAGCACGGCGCTCCAGCAGCCTCCGAGCGCGCGCCCGAAGGCCCGGGGTAGCAGCCACGTGTTGAGTGACGATAGGTGCTGGTCCAGAAACTCCAGGAGGGGAGTGATGGCCTAAATGATAAAGGCTAGAGTTAAAATAAGCTTCCAAGATTTGTACAATCAGAGAAGTTGATCCCTAGGCTAGTTGACGGACCTACGTCATTTGGTCGGTTTATGTCAATTCAATGTTAGCTGTGATCGGTCTGCTGGCTTTGACTTAACGCGACCAAATTACATGGTCCGCCATCTGCCTATGAATTAATTTCTTCGACGCTAGAAAGTCAAAAAAGTCTATAAGTTTAAGGATTATAAGTTGCTTTGTTATCATAAGTTTCACATAATATTTAATGCTTCATATTAAAGATTTATATTGGAAATATTTAGTGCCTGCTTCACCACTTACCAAGGTACCGATAAGTTCCGGATAGGCTATCTACAACTTATCTGACATATAGAGTATGGAGTATTTATCAGATAAGTTATGGATAGCCTATTTGGCACTTATCAGTAAGTGGTGAAACAGGCCCTAAAAGGGACTAAAAGCCAAGAGTTAGTGCTCTGTTATCGAGGTAAGGGAAGGGGCTAAAACAATGGTCATGTAATATGCCTTTTGCTTACTTTGCTTTACCAAATCGGCATTCAAGCTGTATTATGTGGTCTTAAAATACTAATTAAACTACTAATAACCTAAAACCTTTCCAGTATATAAAAGAGTAAATTAGTAAAATGGCTGGCTGGCGACAAACGGTTGGTGGCCGATAACGATAGCGTGCTCTTATCTCTTTGATATATCGTTGTCTTCGCTTTCTTGATTTATATTCAGTGCTGGTGAACTGGTTTACTGAGCGTTCTTTTATTAAAATGTGTTACATTAACTGCGGAGGAAAATGTTTTTAAATCTTATTATGATATTATCCTATAGAGCAACAAGCGTAAAACGAATGAAAATATTTTTGTGTTACACCCTTGAAGTTTAAGACTTTAAGGTAATCTTACAGTGGGAAGGAACTGTACTAATAAATGTCCGACAGTGAAAAACGAAATTTCTACAGTTATCCGAGTAAATTATATAAATAAAGAGCTTCATACTTTATCCAAGGTTAGAAATAATTTCAGAACTGGATAGCGCCCAAAGTGACCTCGACCAAAATTACATAGTTGCTGGTTGTTTTTACCTGTAAAGCGGTCATGTTATACAGGCAAACTTTCAGTTTTTATAACATAAAGAAAGTCTAGCTGCCTCTGGCTCTTGGGTTCATATAAGGGGAGTGTTATATTTATGCTCATATTTGCAATATTATTATTTTTATACCCGCATGATTAAATTGCTCCTTAACTTATAATAGTTTATGTCAGAGTTTATGTGCTCTTAAAAGTTCGTGAAGTTTCAACTCTATCTACTTCAACGGCTTATTTCAACAGAGAAATGAGTTTAGTTAATAATTAAATACGATATGATAAAGATAATGATCGTTCTTATAATATAATAATAAGATGTAGGAAAAAATATTAAATACAGTTAACTGTACTTTGTAAGAAATTAAAGCGAACGAATACATTGTTCCCCAATATTAGATGTCATTAAAATTGTATCTCTTAGGGTAAATTCAGACCGCAACGCGACGAGGCGAGGCAAGATTTGACAGATTTCAATTGCGTGAAACGTCTTGCGAATCTGTCAAATCCATATAAATTTAGAAATAAATCTACGCGTCGCGTTACCCTGAATCAACCCTTAGGGTGAAGCCAAACGAGCGTAATTTGTGACTTGTGAGTCGCAGAATTTCGGCTGGCAGAAATTCTGCTGCATTCAGTTTCATACAAAAGTCCTATTTGATTCACACGAGCGTAATTTTGTGAGTCATGATTTGTATGAAAAGATTACGCGGCAGAAATTCTGCGACTCACGACTCACAAAATTATGCTCGTTTGGCTTCACCCTTAGGGTCAATTCAGACCGCAACGTGACGCGTAGATGCATTTCTAAAGTACTGAATTGACAGATTAGCATGTCGTCTCACGCAATTAAAATCTGTCAAATCCATACAAAAGAAATGCATCTACGCGTCGCGTTGCGGTCTGAATTGACCCTAACTGCCGCTGCACTTAGAAACGAATATTAATTTATTAACTGTAATTGATTGACGAGTTTGACATATAAATAATCATCCTTTGATTACTGTTAGGTAATTAACATTCGGCTCTGAGTACGACAGTTAATTAATAAAATAACTATTTCAATTAGATATTAAGAGAAAAATTCAGAATTCATAGATCCGTAAAATATATATCTCACAGAAAACCGGCGTGAAACAGCGCTTGCGCTGTGTTTCGCCGAGTGAGTGAGTTTACCGGAGGCCCATTGCCCCTACCCTATTCCCTTCCCTGCCCTCCCCTATTCCCTTCCCTTCCCATCCTTACCCTCCCCTATTACCCTGTTCCCTCTTAAAAGGCCGGCAACGCACTTGCAGCTCTTCTGATGCTGCGAGTGTCCATGGGCGACGGAAGTTGCTTTCCATCAGGTGACCCGTTTACTCGTTTGCCCCCTTATTTCATAAAAAAAATATATATATATATAAGTAGCAGATGTGTTAATTTTGCAGTAGCGACACACGATAATAATGCTCTTTATACCTACTTATTTCCTCCTCATTACTCTGAATAATTGGATGAAGCTTCTAATGTCGCAGTTTCCTGCTTCCGTCAATATTTAGTTAGCTTGTTTCTGCTCTAATAATGGAGAGTAACAATGTTTTAGTTCTATGATTTTGAAAAACAACGAACAAAATATAGAAATACAACTTTTTAATGTTGTTTAACGCAGTAATATAAATGTTTTTATTGTTTTGAAGATTGTGAGATGCCAAGATCTGAATATGTAGAGTCCTTAATACTTTATTTAGATGTACAATAATTGTTGATTAAATAAATAATTTAGATTGTATACCTTTTCATTTTCATAAAATTATATTGAAGCAAAAAGGATCATTTCACAGCTTTTTGTGTGTTTATATAATATCCTTTATGTGTTTATAGACAGAAGCATATTTTAAATTATTCATAATTGGCGACGCCTAAATATTTGTATTGCATTGCGAACGACAGACGAATTGCGAACGTTAGACGTGGCCATGCTTCGGTACGAATGGGCCGGCTCGACCGGAGAAATACCACGTTCTCACAGAAAACCGGCGTGAAACAGCGCTTGCGCTGTGTTTCGCCGAGTGAGTGAGTTTACCGGAGGCCCATTGCCCCTACCCTATTCCCTTCCCTACCCTCCCCTATTCCCTTCCCTTCCCATCCTTACCCTCCCCTATTACCCTGTTCCCTCTTAAAAGGCCGGCAACGCACTTGCAGCTCTTCTGATGCTGCGAGTGTCCATGGGCGACGGAAGTTGCTTTCCATCAGGTGACCCGTTTACTCGTTTGCCCCCTTATTTCATAAAAAAAAAAATATATATAAGTAGCAGATGTGTTAATTTTGCAGTAGCGACACACGATAATAATGCTCTTTATACCTACTTATTTCCTCCTCATTACTCTGAATAATTGGATGAAGCTTCTAATGTCGCAGTTTCCTGCTTCCGTCAATATTTAGTTAGCTTGTTTCTGCTCTAATAATGGAGAGTAACAATGTTTTAGTTCTATGATTTTGAAAAACAACGAACAAAATATAGAAATACAACTTTTTAATGTTGTTTAACGCAGTAATATAAATGTTTTTATTGTTTTGAAGATTGTGAGATGCCAAGATCTGAATATGTAGAGTCCTTAATACTTTATTTAGATGTACAATAATTGTTGATTAAATAAATAATTTAGATTGTATACCTTTTCATTTTCATAAAATTATATTGAAGCAAAAAGGATCATTTCACAGCTTTTTGTGTGTTTATATAATATCCTTTATGTGTTTATAGACAGAAGCATATTTTAAATTATTCATAATTGGCGACGCCTAAATATTTGTATTGCATTGCGAACGACAGACGAATTGCGAACGTTAGACGTGGCCATGCTTCGGTACGAATGGGCCGGCTCGACCGGAGAAATACCACGTTCTCACAGAAAACCGGCGTGAAACAGCGCTTGCGCTGTGTTTCGCCGAGTGAGTGAGTTTACCGGAGGCTCAATCCCCTACACTATTCCCTTCCCTACCCTCCCCTATTCCCTTCCCTTCCCATCCCTTTCCTTCCCAATTACCCTATTTTCTCTTAAAAGGCCGGCAACGCACCTGCAGCTCTTCTGATGCTGCGAGTGTCCATGGGCGACGGAAGTTGCTTTGCATCAGGTGACCCGTTTGCTCGTTTGCCCCCTTATTTAATAAAAAAAGACTATGTTTGCATTAAATTGATACGAGTGATTCCATCAAACACGGTTCATCGTATTATTATGTGCTCGTGAAATTTCGTTCAATTAGCAATCTAAATCTGTGAAACGTACGCATGAATCTGGAATTTAATAACCGACGTGAAACTTTACTGGAATTGTTCTCCAATGAGGGTTTTCGTATTTCATTTGCCGACAGGTGGCGCTATGTAGTCAGGGTCTTTCGTGTTAAACAGCTGTCATATGTCACGAAGTAGCTTATTAAACGGGCTTTGGCCCCAACACACATTACTAGGATCGTCGTCACTAGGATCGACATCGGTATCCAACCATACGAAACCCTTTGATAATATGATTTCAGGGAGCCCGCGGAACATACTATTAAGCTCACATGGGGCCCGCAAAGAAAGAAGTTAGGAGGAGTAGAAAGGAACTGTCGTTAAACATTCACCTGGTGATGAAATACAATGAAATACAAAAAACTTCATTAACTGGCTATCCATTGTTCGATTTAAAACCCTTATTAACTGGAAATTTCTATGCAGTATTCGTTTAGTTTACTAACTTAGACTTTTAAGGCTTCTATTCTCGGCAAGCAAACTACTGACTTTTAGAAACTAACGGCTTGTTTTCTTTAGATTTTAGAAGTTTACCCGTAGCACACGCGAAGTTCTAAGCTGTTTGGCCTTGTTTGTTACATAATGTCATAATATTATATTGACCAACTCCTAAACGTGCATGGTGTGAAATATGTTGGTTTCGATATAGGTATGAAATCGGTATAAAAATAGATTTTTTATATATCTCTATACTAGACGTTCCGCGAGTAAAGAGAAATTCTTTAGATACCATACAATTTTCCGCCTTTGGTTGTGCTTTTGTCATTTACTGTAGTCTACACTATATTATTGCCAAATTACATAAAAGTCAGTACTAGTTCGTGAGATGAGCGTGTTTAAATAAACAAATTACTCGCTTCAGCTTCATAATAATATCAAGTACTTATTTCCGTACACAATCAGAATACTACAAAGCTATTTTCTACAATACTGTTACAATCAATTTAAATGTGTTTTATATCGTCGGAGAGCGTACCTGCACTCTAGTTTTATCTCGAATGGCCGACCCTTTACGATCGCCCCGACTGTTAACCTACCTCTGTTGGGCATTCAAAGGTAAATTTCAGCCAATTCTGAGGTATAAAGGAAATGCACACATCCGACTCGAAGCCATTTTCAATTGTGATGAGGCTGCACACCGCAAAAAGCCAACCTGTTTTACTACTCTTTTGTATAATATTATATCAGATTTTTTTCGACTTTAATGAGTCACAACTCATAATTAGGATATCACATAATTATAATAATAATTAATTTATCTCTGCTACTTTATAATTTTTCCTCGTCAAATAACACGATCTAAGATACTATGTGCACGATAGGTAATGAAGTATTATCATTTTGGTCGCTATCAGTTATGTGTCCCAGTAGATTACTTCTTGTAAACAGAAATTAACAAATTAAGTCTAAATTAATTACAACGATTAAAGCGAAGATAATGGGCAAATTAATTTTTCCGTTGTTACGCTTCTTGCTAGAAAATTCTTTTGCGCCGTAACGTCATTACAATAAGCTTTTAAATTGCAGCAATTTATTTTAAGTATGCTTCGCAGCTGTTACATATAATAGTATCATCAATAAGGCTTAGAGAAATAAAAAAAATATATTGAAAAATGAGAATCATAGTGCGATTGATTGTCACAATAAATCTGCGGCTCTAAGCTTCTACCCATTAAAATTTTTATATAAAATCGGCATTTTTTAGACTTCGACAACTGTTTAACCCGGCGAGAATGTGCTGAAAAAAAGTTACGCGAAGAATGTGGCAGGGTAAATTATACCCTTATGTAATAACTCATACTGTTATGTAAATTATAGATGTATTATGTAATATTTACTATTTTAATCACTTTTAGGTAGCCTTTATGATATTGAATAAAAACATATTGTATATTTATATGTACACATACCTATTAATTTTACCGAAAACAAAAATTATAGATTTAACAATCAACAAAAAGTATTTAAACATCTTATAAAAATATTTAAATAAACTATATATTAATCAGTTTTAATTTTATTTTTTTTAGTCTTGAACGTGCATATAGCCAAAAAATATTGCGTGTTCCTTACAATATGGCTTTTTTACAGTGCTTACAACCATATTTAGTCTTCTAATCTCTCATAAAGGGACAGTCACGACGTCTGACAGCTCTTCCAGGAATATTTCTTGATGCTGAAGTTGAGGGTTCAGACCTAACTTTAGAGTCAGACTCGTCGAAATAAACGTTTAAAACTTCATTTATCATAAATTTTATTCACGTCCGTCATTTATTTGAAGGAAAACTACAAAAACAAAGTGAAATTAATATTAAAAAGCCATATAAATTACACAAAATAAAATTAAAAACACATAAGTACACCAGCTATGTGGCAGAGTGAAATTTACCCGAAGTAGGTTAGCAATAAAACCTATAACTCAGGCGCAGGTACGGGCAACACTAGGATATCTCCACTAATACCCTCAGCACTCCCTTGTCTGCAGCTACTGAAAGTCCCGTTGCTACTAAGCGCGAAATAAAAAAAAACTACGCGCGTTTAAGTGATGGGCAGGGTGTAAAATACCCTGCCACATTCTCGCCGGGTTAAGTGGAGAAACCCGGGTTAACTCGCAACAAGGTGATGCTATGTGTGTGGTGGGATTGGAAGGGCATTATTCATTATGAGCTGTTACAGCCAGGCAGGACCATCGATTCTGAACTGTACTGCAAACAACTGATAAGATTTAAGCAAGAAGTTGAGAGAAAGCGGCCGGAATTGGTGTGGTTTTTCACCATGATAACGCTAGACCGCCTAGACCTCACACATATTTAGCCACTTAGCAAAAATTACGGGAGTTTGGCTGGGAGGTGTTAATACATCCGCCGTATAGTTCTGACCTTACAACGTTAGATTTCCACCTGTTTCGGTCGCTGCAGAATTCCTTAGGCTGTGTCAGGTTGACATCACAAGAGGACTGCCAAAACCACTTGTCACAGTTTTTTCATCAGAGGCCTAAAATTTTTATAGCAATGGGATCATGTCTCTACCAAAAAGATGGCAAAAAGTTATCGAACAAAATGGCGTCTATATACTTTAGTCAATTGTAAATAAACTTTATAAAAAAATCTTTTGAATTTTTATATAAAATAAAATGCGAAGAAACTTTTTCCCCAAACTAATATAATACCTTATATCTGTATACGAATCGATTTCCCCGAGATTTTCCAGTTAGATGTCCAAACACTAATTCAACTTACCTGTGTCGTAGGCAGCGTGACCAGCGCTCTGGTTCTTGCCGCTGAAATATTGCCTCTGAGGCAGATGCTCTAGCTCCACTTACCTGTGGCGTAGGCAAGGTGTCGGGTGACCAGGCGAGGTGGAAGACCGCCTTGCGGAGCGGCGGACGGGCGCGCGCGGACAGCGGGGCGGCGGCGCGGGCGGAGCGCGAGTCCAGCGTGCCTAGCGCGCCGCGCACTAGCTGACGGGCGCTCTCGTCATTGCCGCTGAAATGTTGACTAGTTATAATAGTGATTTAACTTCCATAGGACTAAAGGTGATTGCACATATTTTATCAGCACGCACGCGCCGAACGAAACGCACGAAATCATGTGACTCGCACGTTCGTCCGCACTCGGCGTATTCGGCGCGTAGTACGTTACTGACAAATGTGCGTTCAGCTTAAGGGAGATCGCAGACGACACACTTTTTGTGTGATCGAGTCTGCGGCGCCCATACAGTCGGCATGGCCGCGCCATGCCAACTGTATGGGCGCCGCTCCCTAATTGTCCAAGTCTGAAAAAGTTTGATACGATGCAATTTGAGATTGCCTTGGGGTCGTGTTTTCTATCGTAGGGAGAATTTGTGACTTCAAGTTTCAACGCATACATTTAACTTATTTAAGCTCCGCCGCCTCCGCTACATATAACATAGCCCAAATTAAGTACCACCACAATCTTCGCTGTCCTGAGCCCTGAGATAGTTATGACGCCGAAGTTCGTAAAGAATTTTAATATTTGTAAATCACACTACCATCGCTTTACTCTACGTTAAGCGATGACGATACTAAATGTTCAACTTCTACAAAATATACGAGTTAATTTTAGTCCCGTGTCACTTTGTATTTTAACTTTTAGCTATTACCACATTTTAAGCATTTCCGGTGAAAAGGTTTCGCTTTCAATAACAAAAAAATAAATAAAGAAAGCACATTCCATAACAGCAATAGCAATATGTCTGAAGTAATAAATTGCTGCTGACTATAATATTTGTGTTCACACTCACATGTGCTCATCGTCGTACTCTGCCAGCGAGCGGCGCACGTACTCCAGATTGTTCACGATCGTGCATATCTCCTCCGTCGTCTTGCCCTGACCTGGAAACTTACACTTTGAATTTCCCTTTATTGCGGGCTACATTTTACATATCCCTTTTGTATGGACACTGAGCGGGAATTCACGGAACTGTTGAGTTTATATTGTTAAAGCTCTGTAAACTGAAAAGCGATATTTTTATAAATTCTAAATTATATAGCTTGCGGTAAAATTCAAATTATCAGCGGACATTTTGGGAAATTGAAAAAATGCAGATTTACTACTCAATATAATAATAATATATCTAAGACTCTTGCTAAGTACTCACATGCGGTTTTGCTCGATAGTTTTACCCCAAATCGAGCAATAACCACCGCGTGGACCGCAAAACTGACAGCTTGAAGGCTCGCTTCGAGCCGGCTCGATGAAATTAAATATGTCATTTCCTTCGATTCGGAGTAAAACTATCGAGCAAAACCGTATGTGAGTACTTAGCAGAGTTAGTAAGTTACTGTGACTCTGCAGTCTGCGCTCAATGCAAAATCGTCTATATTATATATACCACATAATATAATAAGATCATGCTAGCTTAAAATTTTTTTGGTCGTTTTACATCACTTTACATAATTTCCGTGTTAAAACTTCAACTGAAATTTATAATGTAGAGGTAATGTGGTAAACAATGAATTGCGAAAATTTTATTGTGCTTAAATTTTCAGGGCAAATTAGCTGCACAAAGCAGGCTGTATCGCGTGTGTTTTGTAATTTTCGCGAGTCTGAAACTCGTTCGGAGTGAGCTTCACCTGTGTAAATCCCGCGTTACGTTTAACATAATGAGAATGCTGTTATATTACCACAATTTCCGTTGCTTGGTTAATAGTACAGTATTATGTTACATGCGTATGTTGTGTAAATGAGTTACAGCCAATTAATTACGTTACACGCTAATTTTAGTTTCTCAAGTTACAACCATGTTAGTGATGATTATTATATTTTGCCTTATTTGCGTAGTGGATCAGACACAATCTTAATTATTAATGCCACTGTAGTTTCTGGAATCAACGTAATCTACCGTACTCCTGAAATAACTAAAGGGAGCTGAAGATTAAGCGCAGAGCTCGGCTGGGTCGGAAAATCTTTCTTTGGGGTTACCACTATTCACCATATTATTCCCATAAGTGTAAACTCTGCTTAAGGCAATATTTCGCTTTTTAAACAATCTATAAAGTTATGGAACTTTCAAAAGTATATTTTTAAGACTGGGTATGGTCTCGAAACATTACAAATACATAATAACTATGCACATTACAATGAGCCGTGTACTTGAAATTAAACATTTGCATAATACAAATACAGTTACTCCTTTACTTTTAATACGATCGCTTCGTGCTAATGCCTTGTTGTCCACTCTCAAATACTAAAACCCGCTTATGTGTGCATGTACTCGATCTAAGCGGTCTAATGTAAAGATTCTGCGTAAATTAATCTAACTGTGCTCGTACCGTAGTTCTCATAGTAGCCCTGATCGGCGAGCGCTCCATGTATGAGGTCGGCGTAGTGTAGCGCAGTGGCGCAGGCGGCCTCCAGCAGTCGCAGACTACCGCCGATCGTCCCCTCTTCTATACCGCCGATAGCTCGCCATACTAGCCGCATATGGTACAGGCTGGAAATAAAGTGAAGAGTGAAGCTAAGTGGCAGATAGTTCCACCGTTGAATAAGGTGACAAAATACTTGTATAGGCCGCAGCAAACTGTAAGATCGCTTGGTTTTTTGATGGGGCAAATCACTTATGGAACACTCGATTAATAGATTTAAAATCGGAGTCGTTATTGGCAGATTGCGATTACCATTAGTGACACGTTATTGCGGGTGTCTAGTGCTAGTGTAGTGTATCGTCGCATATGCTCAATAGCAATAGCAATAGCTATAGATATTGACCACATGCGACGATTGCTTTTTCCAATTTCGTTGACGATCTATCAACAACGGCCCCGGTAGCATACAATTATTATAATTTGCGTTGTCCCACCCTTGTCCCTTGTACACTAAATTTGTCGATATCAATGAACTTTGATTATTATTTATTACTATAGTATCAAATTAAGAACATCGGTAGTCACGACTTTAGTAATTCCAGCATCTTGTGATTCAAGCTTTAGAACACCCACCAAAAGCTACATTAAGGTTTCAGCATCACGTTTTGATTAGTTAAGTTATTAAATTTAATTAGTTTGTACCTTCTACAGTCATTATTTTTTTAATTAAAAAGAGCTTTTGCTCCCTCAGTAAAAACTTTAATAAAGTCCCAAATTGTATAATTAAGAAAGAAACAAAAATGTACTGTTATTTTTTAATGAAATTTAAATTGGAATAAAGAAACAAAAGTCGAGGTAAAAATTAATGAGATTTAAGTACTCAATTAGTTTCAGTGCATTAATTTATAATGATGGAAAAGAAAATTACAGGTTAGAGTAATTTGTTAATTAATTAAGATATTACCCTTTATTAATGTAAAACACTGTGGAATAATTTATTACCCAAACGACCGCGATTTCTAAAATAATTTGGAAGTAAAATAATATAAAAGTAAAGTGAATTAACGATTAGTGAAGCCTTAAAAATAAATGATTTCTTTTTTAATCTAATATTAATGGGTCGTATAAAGTGACAGAAAAGAGTATATACTTAAATCAAATACCTAAAAAAACAAAGTGACATAACAAAAACGCTCTTTTATGGCAATGAAAACATAATATTGTGTTATTGAAAGGGATTTTCGTGACAAAATTGAATATTAAACGTACTCTGACAACACCTGAGCCCTCTGCAAACTGAGATATATTGCTTTAGGTAGATGCCGTATAATGTATAGAATAACTTTACTCGTTAGTAAAGTATATTATACGTTTAACTGCAAGGTATATTATAATATTGCTGACAAAAGTTGCTCGCCAGTTGCGAGCGGAAATTCATTTAGTTTTTTATATCGTGACCAACCGTACCCTTGGCCTTATATCCTTCCTAGGTACTCAAAGTGTCAACATTTACGTATACACGCAAATCGCCCAACGGTTGAAGCCTTAGGAGGTAGAGAAAAACAGACAGACACACTTATCACAATCATAATGGACTTAGACAGATTTAATATCATAATATGTTTTAGGTAGGCAATGTAAAAATGTTTTACATTAACTTAAGCCGCATTTTTTAAATGTCATATTATTGCTAATGTTAAAGTAACATTATTATTTTAAACAAAAAATTAAAACCGACTTCCAAGGTAAAAACAATAATAATATGAACTAAAAAGTATTAAATAACTCTTACTCTATAATAGTGCCTTTTTCAGAATAAATTGTGGTAAATGCTTGCAGTTATGTAAGCGATGCTACAGTTTAAAAACTTTTTTCTTTAAAGGTTCAGGAGTTCTGTTCAGTGGCTTTGGATACCTATAGATATATAAGAGATACTTTCGTATGAACTTTCTCTTATTCGTAACATATGTTTAAGTTACTAGAAACAACATTTTAACCACTCTGAGTATTTTGATAAATTTCAAGGTTTTCTCTCGATTGCTCATAGATCCCATCATCAGCTCACCACTTTCGTAATTACTATACAAAATCAAGATTACATCCTATACAACAACACAAGAATTTTGAAAATCGGTCCAAAAACAGCGAAATAATCATCAAAACATCTGCTTCGATGCAAAATATCACGAAAAGCATCAATAATTGGGTCATAATGTGATGACCCATGGCATAATTATGATTTTGATGATGATGATCAAATAAATTGATGTGTTGGCTTATGCTTTCAATTGTTTAAACAACGCCGAAATCCCCGAACCTGTATCTATAAGGATTCAAAAGTTCTGTTGGGTACCTTCGGATCCAGGGTATAACCTGGTACGAAATCTTACTTTTTGGTAGCATTTAACTCGAATGCTTCAGAAATAATTGAAATCACTATATGTTTCCATACAAATTTCAAGGAGTCCCCTCGATTCCTCCTGGATCCCATCATAAGATCACCACTTTTATGAACATGGTACCAAATTCGAGTTAAACCCTATACAACACAAAAAGAATTTTGAAAATCGGATCACAAATGGCTGAATTATCGTTGAACATACAAAAAAAATACATACAGCCGAACGGATAACCTCCTCCTTTTTGGAAGTCGGTAAAAAGAATTAAGAACAATATTCAATAGCCTTTACGGAATAAGAGCAAGGAAAAGTAAAGGTTAGTGGAAAGTCTCCCGGAATAACATCGCACGCCGGAAACTGTCGGAACGAATCATGTTCACTTCCGCTACTGGTTGTTAATTTCATTTCGCAAGGATCATTTTTCGGTTCGGAAACTTTCTATTTTGTCGGGGAAACGAGTTGATTCTTTTAGGGTTCCGTATCCAAAGAGTAAAAACGGGACTCTGATGTCTATCCGTCTATCCTGGCTGTATCTCAAGAACATTAATAGCCAAAGAGTTGAAAATTTTACAGATTATGCTGTTGCCGCTATAAGAACAAAATATATTATACCTAAAAAAAATTAAATAATATTTTAGGCGGATTCCTATACAAAAAATACTATTTTTTTTAAATTTTGCTGTATGAACGCTTGGTGCGCGATTGTAACTCGCACTTGGCCGCTTTTTTGGCATACAATGTTGCGAGCAGATTTCTTTTTTTAATCACCTATGATATTATTATAAAAAAAACATCATTGTTACTCACCACGCTGCAGTGTCTACAGATGATGTGCTGTGCTTTACAATGTGCTCTCCTTCTACCGGACGATCTGCAATAAAAGTTATTACTTTAATTGATATTTCATATTCCAAGAGTGAACTAAATTATAGATAGAGTTCGAGAAACAACATGAGACCGGTTTTTGTTGACGTGTGAACTACGTTATTGTACAGCCCGTTGATCGCGAAGTAGCGTAGTTTGACGAATGTGTGCATGGGCGTACCCAGGTTCTCGGCCAGGGGGGGGGGGGGGGCAAATTACTCAGGTTTTGGGCCAGGTGGGGGCAAATCAGTTTTTTTATAAGCTAGTTGTTTATAAAAAATTAATAATTTTTTGTTGTAAAAATATTGTACTTATTGCAAAGAAATGGCAAAAATTCGTTTTCTTAATTTTTATAGATAAAGTACTAGATAATATACTTACTAGGGACGTGAACATGGTCCCGGGGGGGGGGGGGGTACGCCCATAAATGTGTGTGCGTAATGCTAAGCACTCACATACGTTTTCACTCGATAGTTTTACTCCAAATCGAGCAAAAACCACAGTGTGGACCGCAAAACTCATAGTTCGAAGGCTCGCATCGAGCCGGCTTGATGGAATTAAATATATCTATTTTCCTTCGATTTGGAGTAGAACCATCGAGCAATGCTGAATGTGCTGACGAAAGCCCGATTCGTGGTTTTTACTCTACGTTATCACGTAGCTCGATCGAGCAAAACCGTATGAGAGTACCTACTTAGCGTAAGAGTGGAAATGATGCGGCTTTAGATTATAACATAGACTACATCCGCTATCTTGGTATTACATTTCCTTTGAGATTAATCTTTGATGATTTCTTTTGTGCAGTTCTAACATATTTTGTCAATAAGAAGAAAATATTAAAAAATATTTCGGTTTTGAACACAAATCAAAGGGCGCTTGCTTCGGTGTACTCGTACGTAATACACTGACGCATTCACAAGCGCGTACACGACTTCCAAATGTAATGCCAAGCGAGATTTGTGGACGGTTGTGCCTTGTCACGCATCACGCTTGATGGAAACGCAGCATTAGAAACGAAGGATTGAACAAAAAGTCCATCTATTGCTGTTGATGCTGATGGTTGATTGACATTTAGTCGACGTCCACGTCGCATGAGGCGAAACCGCAATCAATTTAAATCTATTCCCCAAACAAAACCGCGGTAACAAAAACGGTAGATAATAAAAAGGCTGTTGTGTTAAAATTAACATTTATTTTATAGGTCGCGGGGGGTGCCCTGCTATCGGCCGATAAACGTTCGAAATCTAAATATTCAGGATGTTCTAATGTTCGTGTCGGCCGACCGTTTAGACGCGATCCTTATCCGACGGTCGGGGTGTGAGAGAGCCGACAATTAGGCGCTTTCGGAGGTGATATTTTTCTTTTGTTCGTTAATGAAATGTTTCACGTGCGCTGTGTTTTCGTTGCCCGGGCCCGGTCACTCGGCCGTCGTAATTACTTTTCAACTTTGCCGATTCCCGTTTATTGCGGCTCGTCCTTTAATTTATGTTTCGTTATTTGTTGGAATGATTTTTAGCATTAACACGATGTGAACATGGAAACGAATTTACATTAACCCAGGGGTTCCCAAACTGTGCGCCGCGGCGCCCTGCCCCCCTAGCATACGCCAACGAGATATCTCGTAGATATCTCACTCTCGAGCGTAGTGATATTGACAATATCGATATATATCTCTTTTTTACAAGCTATTATTAAAAATGATTTTACTTTTTACTTTCGTTGGCGTATGCTAGCACGGCTGGTTGCGCCGCGGAAGGGCAAGAGGGGCGCCGCCGTGACTCGTGAGTCAATCCCCAAGCGGCAGCCGGCTGCCACATAACAATTGAAAATCTATTGTGTCTGCAATACCCACGATGGAGGTGTTTAATGGGAATCGAATCTTTAATTATCGTCGAGTTAAATTTTAATATGGAACACCAAGTGTTAAACGTTTTTGTAAAGAATTTACATGTAGCTAAGCTAATTAAGCTAAGTAGGACCGTTTCTACTGGTAAAAATAGGAATAGACTTTTTTACGATACTTTTTCAAAGTAGAGTAAATGTGAAATTGTAGGACTATTTATAACGGCCCGGTCAAATTATTCAAAAACTAGGCATATGACCACGCAGCAGTGACGTCATCAAATCAGCAAGGCGGTAGTATCTTGCGACAGCAATGCAGCAGGCGAAAATTGTATAATAATAAATTTAATAATATGTTCTGTCAAAGATCTTTAGCATTTCTGTCGGAAGGTAAATAGTAACCCTGCTGGTCTGTTGGTTTTATTTACCCAGTTCAACTGCAGCGCGTACCCTTTGTAGCGCCATTGTCTTGGTCACCGCCAGCCAGCGGTCAATCAGAGGCTCGAACCACCTGGGAAACGATAATGTTACAGTTTTTATACGTACATGGTTACAGTACGAACAGATCTCTCATTAGATATAACCTTTATATTATAAGCTATTAAAAACTTTATACAAAGCACCAAAAATAATTTATTTTTACTTTAGAAACTTTTGTCTAATGAGGGTTGTCGATATATCATTTGCCACCAGTGCAGAGGGACGGTAGGGTCTCTAGTATCAAGTGTCATGTCAGACAGACATATTATATAGACAGCCGGAGCTTACTTCTAAAATCTGTGGCCAGAGCAGACCTATAACGTGACAATATTATGTGGAAGCTATTTCGTGACATATGTCAGCAGTTTGACATTGGTTTGACACGACAATTGTAGACCCTATGGCTACATAGCAGCGCCGGTTGTCTCTCATTGCCGTCGGAAACGCGTGTGACAAGTGAGTGACAAATAAAATTACTGAACCGCAACGAGACTCTCTTTAGATACCTTTTGGTCGCATTCTAACAGAATTTGCATGTGATAGAAATGAAAAGCACAGCTAAATAGCTATTTCTAGGGCTTTTTAGAACAAAGAGTGATGATGCATTAGATTCCACGTGTGTTGCGTGCAGGAGTGTGATTGCATCGCACATACTGCCCAGTGCCCAGTGACTGTCTGCATTGCGGAATAATACACCCTCGGTACTTGTCATAAGTAAAGTGATGACTTGCTTTATTGCAAATTTATATAAATAGTCGTGAAATTAACTAACGATATCCTTAAGAAATAATAATAATTATTAGGATAACTAATAATGATTGTCATACTTGTCAAAAAATTGTTTCAAATGGGCATCCCATATTCTTAGGTTATAATAATTATATTCTCTGGTTATTTGATTCAAGTTTAATAAATAATAACAATCACTGACCTTATTTCACCTTTAATAAGCCATAGTCAACATTATAAATTGTAAAACCTACAATATAATTGTCTAATTATGTGTCCGAAATCCGAATTGATTGGTTGTTCTGTTATGTTGTTAGCAGAGCCACTTTATGGCTCAGTGAGCTGTTTAGTGTAACAATATAAGGTTACATTTTGGTGATAAAAGTTTTCCAAAAAATATTTTCCTGTATTCTATTACCATAATATTTATAAGTTAATCTCATTTATTTTAGCATCTTGTTCCGGACAACTTACTAAACAAACTTGAAGTGCCAATTAAAAGTTTTGTCACTACCAAACGGTGTCCCGTACAAAATCAAACCCATATTAACTTTTTACCGAAATACCTATATATATGCGATTGTTATGAAGCCGAAATAAAATAAATGATAAGGCCGCCGAGGGTAAAGTTACAGAAGGAGTAATACGTCTCGTGAGAGTGCCAAGTATTGTCACAGTTTATATGATTTATTTGCAAGTTTGTCTCTCTTTGCCGCTTATTCTATTACACTTACAAGAACGGGCATAGCTTTTGTACTTTTATACTATGTAGTATAATAAAGTAAGTATAACTTGGGGTTGTCATTACCCAAATTCCCTTCGCCGGTCAGGCACGACAAAATTCCCGGACATTTGGCCGTAATGTGGTTATTTCCCCGGACACCTCATAAACAGTATACATATTTACAATAACGTCTTGCCAATTTTTACTTTTCCAACAAGAATTTGTATAAATCTGACTAACTCAAGTCCGTGCTAGAGACGTGTGTATGCTTAGCGAGTTTTATCTTTCGTTAATTACTGCCTGGTTAAATAGTTGGATTTCTCTCAGCAAAAGTGTCCAGATTTCAACCCGGCCGGACGCACCCCGGAAAAAACGGGGAAAAAAAAAAACTAGGACAAATCTGTGGAAATCCGGACGGATGGCAACCCTAGTATAACTTACAATAACAATAATGGTAACAAAAATGGTAATTTTCCTTTATTTTTGTTTTTTTTTTAAGCTGTTGCATAGCTTTTATTACGGGCTTTCAGCGCGGCGACCGAATCAAGAAATTCCGTAGCGAAAATACACCTAACACCCCCTACTTCGACCGGCACAGCGGTGCGGAGTTACCGTGCAACGTCTAACGTCGTTTCAGTTCGGCAGACTTCGGCACGGTTTTTGTGTGCGTGCGACTAGACGTGTAATAATTATAAACTTTACCGTGGCAGTCCCCGAGTGCCATACCTACGTATTTTGTCTACCTTTAAGGCTACTTATGCATATTTTCAAACACTATAATATCTTCTAAGACAAATCTAGTCTTAAACTTTCTTTTCATAACCTTAGTCTAAAATCTAAAAGTAATCAAGGAGTTGTTAGTATTTAGCTGTTAAATATAAATTAGTTGTCGAGACTAGGTACTTGGTTAGTTCTAGACGTTTTTGTTTGCAGTTGTATGCTAATTAAATATTTTGCTTACTAACTCTTTTAACTTGTTTTGCTTTGTGATGAAAAATAAATAAAAGAAAACATTTTCAAGAAGTAATAAGAAGAAGTTCTAAAAGCGTCAAGTAAGTTCCTAAATAAGGTATGAGCGAATAGTGGCTAGTTACTAAAGAAAGATAGCAACATATATTGTCGGTAGACCGTCTACTATGGCGGGTTCAGAATTCTAGAGCATCGATTGTTGGTATTGACTATTTAGGGGCACAATGGAATCCTTTAAGCTAGATAAAGGAGTTTATTTTTAATGAAATAAGGGGGCAAACGAGCAAACGGGTCACCTGATGGAAAGCAACTTCCGTCGCCCATGGACACTCGCAGCATCAGAAGAGCTGCAAGTGCGTTGCCGGCCTTTTAAGAGGGAATAGGGTAATAGGGGAGGGTAGGGAAGGGAAGGGAATAGGGGAGGGTACGGAAGGGAATAGGGTAAGGGATTGGGCCTCCGGTAAACTCCCTCACTCGGCGAAACACAGCGCAAGCGCTGTTTCACGCCGGTTTTCTGTGAGAACGTGGCATTTCTCCGGTCGAGCCGGCCCACTCTGCGGAAGCATGGCTCTCCCACGTATATAGTATATTATGCTAGTTCTATTATTACCTAAGAAACATTTAAGAAAGGCTGTAGGACAATAATACTTACTGATAAGCCTCCAGAAGTTGCGGCGGCGGATCGTGCGCGGAGTGTAGCGGGCCGGGCGCCGCCGCGACCAGTTCGCGCACCGCCGCCAGCACCTCGAACGGCAGCGTCTTCGCTGATATCACGCACACTACGGAAGGATAATCTAGTTTAAGAGGAGTCCACACCGCCCTTTTTTCCATACAAACGTTGTCCCCTGTTTCCTCCCTGGATAATGTTAGTAGAGTTATAATTTTTTTCCTGAATATCTACGGCCACTAATACAATGTCCCTATGTTTTCCTTTTTTACATAATTTAATTATTAAATAAGATATGAACGTTCAAAAACCCAAAAAAATGGCCAGATTTTCCGCTGTGTTCAAACATCCAGAAAACAGATTTGGCTAGATTATACAAAAAAAAAAAAAACATAGGAACACAGCTCAAGCCTTTCTCTAAATATTAATGAAAAAAGTACTTAAATCGGTTAAGTTTTGGACAAGGAACAGGGGACAACGAATCGTTGATTTTCTGCAGTTGTCTCTATCGCGTTCTGCGGTATAGGCTTGAGGTAAGGGAGACAGCTATATATATTACACGTACTTTTTTTCATTTTTCTACCCCTGGTGTATCCTCTTAAGTAAGCTGCAGGCTTAGCATGGCCACCAAAGAAATATTAATTTTAAAGTAAAGTAGACAAAGTGATGAGATGAATTAACAATGGAAATCTGTCAGTTTGTCCGCAAAAATTGTCAGCGTTTCTATTCTTTTGCATTTCTACTGTGGCCATGCTAAGCCTACTGGTTTTGGTGGTGTCTTGATTACTTGGCCTAAGAGCGTCCGTGGCCTAGTGGGTAGACATTTGGTTCGCACTCAAGAGGATGCAGGTGCGATGAGCGATCCCATGTGGAGGCATGAGACATTTTCAGATCTCAAGTGCCTACATAATACAGACGCTCGTACGGTGAAGGAAAATATCATGAGGAAACCCGCACATGGTTGGTCCCAGACGTATTGACCTGTTCGTTCCTCTGGACTAGGATGTGCTTGGGCAACCATACGGACATATACGTTTTATGACGCGGCCTCTTAACCTTATGTCATTTTCAGTGATGGACGATGATGATGAATTGATGATAATACAGCAGAATAACCAATCATTAAGTTGCAGACGAAAATGTTTGCCCGTATTATAGTTACTTTTATGGGTATGCTTATAAAAGTTACTATAACACATAGCCGCATTGATTTAAGTAAGGCGCAAGCACTCAGGTAAACTTTAACAATGAAATGATTATAAATAGAAACGTAGGGTGCGGGAGCAATTTATTATACTGGAAACATCCCAGAGATCTTATTGCATTAGATTCAAGGAGGAATTTAATCGCGAAGCAAATATATTTTTCCACTTTCCCGACGACCGCTCGAAAGTTTTCCGGAAGTTTCCCCTCGTTCGTTATTCACCTATCTGTGAGATACGGATCTGGCACGCAATGTTATTTATTAAAATCCATCGCTCCATTAACCTAGTACTTACCTGAGATTTCACTAATCAATACAGTAATGAACAAACATTAATTTAAATATAAAAAAAAAATCGGGATTTGAGCCAAGCCGTGTAGTAGGAAAACTATAAGTTACATATTTAAGAAGTTATTTACTATTTTGCGATCGATCCGACCCTTTTCTGCCGAATCAAGAATCTTCACGCTTTAAAGATTTGTTTCTCTAATGTTTTGGAATTTATTTTTTCAAAAATTTCAGTTGTCCTATTTTTGACCCCCGTCAAAAAGAGGGGTGTTATAAGTTTGACGTGTCTAGTTGTAGAATCGATAACAAATGAAATCTAGATTATGTATTATAAGTTAGGAATTTAATACTGAATAACGAAACAAAAGAATTGAACAGCGTTTAAATTATTCTGGCTGCAACAGCTGTAACAAATGTTCCAACGATAAAAGTGCTAACGTAAATTCAAACATATTATATTCCGATTGTATATTGATAAAATATTAATGTTTCGATTTGGATTTTCAACAACTATTGTAGCGTTTGTTCTCATATGATGATTGATTTTGTGACTTACTTCCCATTCCCTGTTCATCCATTACTTCCTCCTCAGCAACCCCGCACCAGCCTTCCGCTACCCAGAGATCCACACATTGCTTCACGTCTTCTGATACCTGGTTATTAGAAAATAATAATGCAGTAAAGTTTTGACGTATCATACGGCCGCACTTCAGAATTAAAAATTATGTATTACTTTTAAATGAATTTGTCATAAACTTGTGATCTGTCAAAGTTTTCATTAAATTTGAGTTCATTATTAATAAATGTCTCTGACCGCCGTACTCAGAGACATTAAGGCCGGCCGCAAATTGTCCGAAATTTCTGATCAGAAACATATGAACTGCCATCCGATCGAGTACTCTGGTGTTTCGTCCCAACCAAGGTTTTTGGGCCCAGTGGGCCCACTGTCACACACACAATCACCAGATATTATGAATTTTTAACATTTTTTTCATCTGGCGATTAGTCCCAAGTAATTATTTTTTATGACTTTTGGGCTTATGTCCGTAGGGCTAGCAAAAAAGTTGTAGATTTGAATAAGAAAATTGCTTTGTATGAAAGCATTTATTACACACTTAATGAATATAATATGATATTTAAAGAAAAATAATACAATGGACATGTATATATTAAAATTTCTTATGACATAAATAGTAACAAAAGTACTTATTTTCTAAATAATCTAATTATATTATTATTGTGTAGTTATTTCAGTTTAAAATTTATTTATAATTATTATTTTTATATAAAGCTTATATATTTCTTTAATTGGCAAATTATAGGTATATATTTTTTTTGTAAGAGAACGACTAATTAATTAATTAATTTTATATAAGTAAGTTTAATTCAATTACGCGCCATTAATTGTTGTGGCAGAATGTTAAAACTATAAGTATTTAATAATACCTTTATATGAACAACATTCTGGCAATAAAGACATTTGAATTTGAAAATGAAAAATATTTTGTATCACGTAGGTGCTATGGCAACTTTATGCCGATAGGCGCGAGCGGCTATAGCCCGGCTGAATTTTATTTATGATTTGAATACATAAAAAAACTTCCCCAGTCTATCGTACAACTAAGATAGAATCATTTTACTATGGGAAAACAACCATTAAAATTTCACGCAGTACCTATTAGAGCAGGTATTTTTTTAAAACTTGATTCAACGCAGTATGTTTAGGTATTAATAATAATAATATAAGTTTTAAGATGTTAGATATTTTTTAGTGTTAGATATGTTTCAGATCAGAAATTTCGGACAATGTGCGGCTGGGCTTAATCGGCATAGTCTCTTCTAACAATTATTATATCTGACTATTTAAGTCAGATATAATAATAACTTATTTAATATTTATTTAAAATATTAAATAAGTTATTATTTATGTAATTAATTATAATTATTTTGAATATTAAATATTTCTGTTAATACAGTGTTGCAATAATTAGTAAAATGAAAACTTGTTTATCCAATACGTGACCTATAATATTATGTTAGATATTTTTTAAATTTACAAAACAGTATTATGGCTATAACTGTGTGTTTTTGTGCCTACTTCAAAATTTCTTGCCAGAAAATAATGAATCATAAAAGTGGGACCAATCACCAGATGATAAAATGTTAAAAATTCATATCTGGTCATTGGGCCCACTGGGCCTAAAAACCTTGGGACGAAACACCAGAGTACTCATCCGATCACACATAATGTCAGATGCCTACCGGAACGCACTCTGCTCATATATTATGTATCTGACGTCCGGTCCGGATGAGTTGTCAGATGCCGTCTATCGGATGGCAGAAATTTTTAATTGCGTTCCGGCGGGCGTCTGTCATTATGTGTCAGATGACTCAGATGACGTCGGTCGGATGTCAGTTCAAATGTTTCTGACGGATCGCGCTCTCTCTTACATTTTGTACTGAGCCGAGTGAGCTCGAACTCGCCGGAAGGAAATTTCGGATAATGTGCGGTGTGGCGGTCCGGCCGACGTTCAAATGTTTCGTATCAAAAATTTCGGACAATGTGCAGCCGGGCTTAGTTACAATTAATCTTCAATTTAATGAAGAGTTTGAGAGATAATGAATGGGGCTTATGTCAAAAATTTAAATTTAAGTAATTAATGTTTTACTCTGAGTGCGGCAGTGAGTGCGGCCGTTAATTGATTAATTGCGTTCTCTTTCAAGTAATAAATATCCCCTCCGGTTTGTTCTTCCATACGATAAATTGTAGAAAATGTGCAGTAGCCCTGTGGCTTGCCCTGTGACCTCAATTTCAGTTAAGTGAACATCGAATAGGCAATTCCGACACCATTTTCATTTACACCAGAATCGATTCCGTACTTTGTTCTCGCCTATCAAAACATGCCTTTTCTTTTACAAGAGCGAAGGAGATGGCAAGACATCGTTATTACCTCTAACATGGTAAAATTGGCACTTACGCTATGTAATTTACTCCGGCGAGTAACACGAACGTTTTAGAAAGTTTTCTTTCAATTATTCATATTGTGAAACGGCAGTTGCGAAGTATCGAACCCCGGAGCACACGGTTGCATTCGCAATATCGTTTCGCGAAACCCTTGCATATTCAAAATATGTAATCTCGATCTCGTTTACTTTTATCGGGCTGATAGTATGTGGGCGATTCGATTTGCATCTCATTTAAATTTTAGGTTTGCCTAGATTTGGCTCCATGAACTTTGGGCATTGTCCTGTTTCTCACTCTTTAGGTAATTTGCTTAGGTATGTGTGCGGTCATTGAAGGTTTTTCTCTACGTTGGGCCGGTTAACATGATTACTACCATGATTACAATGGGGTCCATAGCTTGTACTAGCTAGTATAATCGTATCATTTATGGGCAATCATAGACGAATGGAATTCCTAGGCGATAATTTTTTATACGGATCTATAATCGTGAATTTTAGTAGTAGCTTTCTGCAGTGGAGTATCGTCTATGTCTATTATTACATTCAAACTAAATGGCACGTCTGATGGCACGTTGGACAGTTGGCGACAGCCTATAAGCATTGCGATACTTTCTTAACATTTATTATTCATGTTGGAAACTAGCATTTGCAAATTATTGAGGCGAAGTAGTATTCTATGCAATTTATTTCTGCATTGCAGAGAATATTTTTATTTATTTTAATCACAAACCATTATAAAGGGAGGTGTTGAACTTACCATTTTGTCAATCTGTGTAAAAACAACGCTAAAGTATGACACGTTGTTTGTCCTGAAACAAAGACATAATATTAGCTTTTGACGTTGCTACATTTTACACTTGCAGATTATAGTAGAGTAACTCTGCTGTATACTTAATAACTATTCCGCCATCTTGGATGGTCGGCCATATTAGTTTTAGAGTAATGTCACATCGTGCATTGTTATCCAAACTAAACGTGCATGCAAAATTTCAGCTCAATCGGTTAAATATATGTACACACGAACATACTGTTAAGGACACACAGAGCCATCTAGCGGCAAACTAGCGAAACTGATCAGGGGACACACTACACATAAATTCCCTACTCGAAACTAGATGGCGCTAGGTGGTATATGCTCGAGCCTCCTAGAAAGTTCCCATACTTGTTTACTTGTTTACGTGAATCGGGAACTTTCTGGAATTCGTCTCGCCATATAAAAAGCCGCAGGTAGACGGCCCGGAATGCAGTTCGGTTCGAGCGATCATCAAGGCGATTTCGGAGTGACAACAAGTGATCAATAGTGAGTGAACCAGTGAAACCTTCGACTTGGCTACGACCTAGGACAGTGATAGTGCTTAGTGATTGGACCTAGTGATTAGTGTTTGGACTTAGTGCTAAGTGTTGTGACGTAGTGTGTGCTTGTGTGACCTGGACTTAGTGAATAAAGTCTTCAAGAGAGTCAGCAGGTCTTTCTCTCCAATCCCTTCGAACCCTAGCACGTAACAATACATACTTACATACATACAGAGCAAGTTAAATAAAAGCTTTTAAAATATAAAATTAAATTAAGAAATTTAAAAAAAAACCCCGCCAAAACAACTTTAAAAAGTAATGAAATAATATTTACTGCCTTTAAGTTCAAATAATTTCTAACTTGTGTAAAGTAATATTTTAGTCCATAATTGTTGTCACGGTGTGTCGGGGGACCGCCAAGTAAACTACAACCTACAAGCGCCAAGTCGCTGATTACCTATCTCGATTCAGATCGCTGTGAATTGATCCTTAAACTTGTTATGTAAAATCAAACATCTACATTAGCGGATTGGGCATTGTCCAAAAAAAATCACATGTACTTTTTATATTTTTTTTCGTTAAAATAGGGTATTTTAAGAATATAAATTAAATAATTTTGAAATTCATTGGCTAGTTTTTTCTCAATAAATTTTTAAAGTTTCGCTCTGACGTCATCATCGGCCGCCAATTGACCTCTGCATATGTTTTAAATTTCCTTTCAATCTTATTTATAATGGCTGTTTCGTCAAATGCAAGTTCTCATTATGTGAAAGCTGATACGAGAATCTTAAAAAAAGTTCGAAACGTAATGTTGGTCGAATTTATTGCTAATTTAACGCCATTGAAGGTCAAACAAAGGTTAAACGTATTTGTTCAAAAATATAAGTAACTAATGGGTATTTTTTTCGTTTATATACAGAAAAACGATCACTGACCTTATTCCTCGAAATGTTTTTGTAGTGAGCAAAATTAAAAAAAAATGGACAATCCCGATTATGGTCTAAAATATTAATTTACACAAGTTACGAATTATTTGAACTTAGAGGTAGTAAATATTATTTCATTACTTTTTAAAGTTGTTTTGGCGGGGGTTTTTTTAAATTTCTTAATTTAATTTTATTTCATACTTTTTAAACTTGTGTTGGTTATAGTGCAGAATAATTCCTATCAACAGAATCATATTCTCATGATTACCATCTATCAATGTCCTTTTCGGTGAGGCCAAACATGAAACCTCCACTTTGGGTTCATATGAAGCTCGGTTCCTATAGAATCCAGGTGATGCTGCAGCAGCAGCATGTAAATACTTACTGTTTATACTTTATCTACTTCTTACGGATTGTCGCAATTAAAATGAGCCCAAACACGAAACCTCTGCTCTAAGATGGCGAGGAATTGGATATCCTACTGATTACCAGGTGATGCTGCAGCACCAGGTCAACTTTCTATTATTATGTATATACGTATATTGTATATTCATAAATGTCACGAACTATAATGAAATATAAAACCCATCAAACGACTATAAGTTGCTAACGGCCTTTCATGAACCAGATAAACCCTGATTGTCCAGCACTGAGCAGGCTGATGATGATGAATTATAGCTAAGAACACTCTCGATCATGTCAGCTTTCAAACAAAAAAAACTAGATCAAAATCGGTCCACCCGTTTGGATGCTACGATGCCACGGACAGATACACACACAGACAAACAGACAGACAGACAGACACGTCAAACTTATAACACCCCTCTTTTTTGTCGGGGGTTAAAAATCAATATCACTCACTCAACACAAGTTAAAGCGCGTGTGACTTTATCGTTTTGGTACTATAATCTATCGTTATGGTACTATAATCTATCGTTTTGGTACTATAATCTATCTGAAACTACGCTAATGTATGCACTGTGCGTAAGAGTCAGGCGGTCTAGTATGAAGACAGTCTGTTATATTATATGCCATCAGAGAAATTAATTTAAAGGTGAATTTATATTATTATTAGGCCGGGTTGTGTCTAGTCAACGTAACCCATGATCAGCTGGGCTTGACATTGCGCCATCTGCTAATAAATCAATGTCAAATAACCTGTATTAATTTTATTTTTATTTCTCCTAATCACCTGCACTCGCACTAATCAAAGTGAATACAGGCCCTTAGCTAAGCTACTTACGTCTCAAACAGCGGATGGTAGTATGTGAGTCCCTGCTGCAGGTCTATCTGGACCAGCGTGATGAGGTTGACGAGGTCCTCGCCGCGCTCCGACTCCGTGTCCTGCGCGCACAGCGCCTCGTACCACTCGGACGTGCCTTTGCGGAGCGCGCCCACTATCTCCAGCCTGGAGGAAAACAATAAAATTGTGTACCGTCGAATTGAGAAACCTACTCCTTTTTAACTCGGTTGAAAAGTTAGTGATTAGATCACTGTCATAGTAAAAGGAGGAGAAGTAGGATAACTCCGACCTAATGCGCGATATAATTGCCTAATTTTTCAATTTTCGAAAATGGCGTGACGGTTAAACGAATATTAAAAGAATATTATCAATTATATAATTATAAATTGTGTGTCTATCAAAACATAAAAACTGAACCAAAATTCCAATAAAGAAACTATTTAAGTAAAAGTTTAACTGACGTACAAAATAATTAATTTCATACTCCTGCATTACTTCAGTGATCAGTCTATTTGCGCCGACACTCCAAAAACTGAATCGCTTCTACACGTGTGTTAACTCAATCAATGGAATTCGGAGATGAAAGTAAAATTCCCGGATATGGAATTCGGGAGCGATAATATTTTATCCTATCTATACTGGCATAGTGTAGGTATTGAAGATATAATTTTTTGGCTCCCGACGAAAAGAGGGGGCTCTTTTCGTCGGGGGCTAAAAATTTTATTTTTATAAGTTTGACATAATATATAAATTATCCGTCTGTCCGTGTGTGTTCTATCTATACTCTATGGCATCATCCAAACGGGTGGGCCGATTTTGATCAGCAGTCTTAACCCCCGAAACTAACCGACCCGAGAAAAACCAAATACGATTTTGATTTACGAGTCTGATTAGTTTCAAATTGAGCCGCAGCACGATCGTGCGCTAGTATAGCTGTAAAGAGTGGGAAAAGCCGTTGAGAACAAATGAGTTCCAGATTGAGCTGCACGATTTTGCGCTAGTATGTATGTCTGAAGTACCAATAGCTTTGAGATCGAGCTGATTCGATTCTCATTCTGTCGGGACTTCGGGAGTAAGGCAGCTGGTTTGTTTTGTTTTATAAGCTCGTCTTAGTTGTTTAATTTGAACATGTGTTCAAACTCCTCACCTTAATTATACTAGGAAACGAATGCACACGGGTAGGTATATGTTAAAAAAGGGGTACCTAAATCTATATATTAAATAAAACTCAAAGGTGACTGACTGACATGGTGATCTATCAACGCACAGCCTAAACCACTGGACGGATCGGGCTGAAATTTGGCATGCAGGTAGATGATATGACGTAGGCATCCGCTAAGAAAGGATTTTGATCAATTCCACCTCCAAGGGGTTAAAATAGGGGATGAAAGTTTGTATGTAATAATAATTCTTAACGCGAGCGAAGCCGCGGGCAAAAGCTCGTATGGAAAATAAATCCAAAATTACATACAATCAGCGACTATAGCCCTGGGCAAATTCCTTTTCTATGGAAGTAAGTGACGATATAAACGCGGTGAATTTTTAAAAAGGCCACGTTTCGAAAGTCGAAATTCGAAACTACACTACTAAAAAAAACAGGAGAGCTCGATTTTCATGAAAACCAAATCAGCACTACTATTTGTTGAAAAATCAATAGTTTTTGCTCTAGAATGCAGCACTAGCATAGACAGTAAACAAAAAGTTTTGTGCGACGTTTGACAACTTACGAGTATAATATTATGTATGAGTACTTGTACTATTAATTATCTATTATGTGGTGCTAGTAGCGCATACTGCTCCAATTTATGCGTTATAATTCCTATTTCCTCAAGGATGTGCGCTGCCTACTAAATGCTTTTTTACCTAATATTAGAAATTCAATTTGAAGCTTTTAGTAACAATAACATTTAAAAGCTCCTTAGGCTTTTAATTATTTCCTGTCTTCTATTTGTGTTGAAGCACCGCACCGATAATCCGTTAATAAAGAAATTATTATCAGAGCGAAGGACCACTAAAACAAAGTGAAACTCAACATAATCTTTGCGAGAGAAATAAAAATAAATTCTGCAACTTTTCCCATTTGGATTACGCCATTAGGAATTTCTTTGATCTTTTAGAGAACGTTTGCTTGGCAAGGTTTATGAACAATTTGTACTAGCATGTTAAGGAAAATATTATGTTTACCTATACAATAAAATTTCCTTTATTTTATGTTTTAAATAAAGACAAATATTTATTACGCTTCTTAAAAAGAAAAAAAAACTCGACTTTGCAGAGGTATTATCATATTCAAAGTCACAAAACGAAATTAATACATATCAACATTCAATAGCGTTTTATTTCTAAAATATTTTTTATTTGTAAGTAGATGTTATTTCGTTTTAATTCAATACGAAGATTCATAATAATCTGAGCTTAAAACAAATGATTATCGAATCACAAATCGATAGACGAATAAATTTTAATTTCTAAGTTTTATGTTTCAATAGGCAGTAAATTAAATCAGCTGCCAAAATGTGTATTCGGAGGAGTCGGAGATATTATACTTAAGTTATTAGATTTTTCTCACAAACCTCATTTCGTTGTTGAAAGGGCAGCATCGACGGAAAGCCTTCATTTGCGAGAGTTGATTAAGACATCGCAGGAGATATTCCAATCTGAAACGAAACGACTGTTATTATACGTTCACATCGCTCCAGAATATTTTGTTGGGAAATTAATATTTTTATTAAATTATGGCATTTGATAATACGAGTTTATCTACGTTCTTAAATGTACCTTTTTATGTTACAAAGAAAATATAATATAACTATCGTAGATAGAACATAACTAATATATTTGTATAGGGTAAAGAAACACGCACACACAGCAGATAAGACGTGATCAGACGGCGCGTTATTGGTTATTGCAGATATTATGCTTTTAATTTCTCCGAGTGATCTTGAAGTTGTACCCGGGCTATACAAGGTGTAAATAATTAAGTGATAATACTAATTAAGTGTGTGTATGAGTTCACTGTGACAGTGCTGCAAGAGTAACTTGTTTTTACTATCGTATGCGAAAATTCATGACGCCGCACTGGGGTGTTTGCCCACACAATTCACAAAGAAAATTTGCTCTTTAAGTGCTGCTACTTTCACAGCCAACTCTATACAGGGGATCCATAGACATCCTAAACTCTAAAGAATTATCACTTAGTTTTACACCCCGTTTATTTGTTTATTTATATAAATCCGGTCATCGGTTCGGCAGCCGCCCTAATTTTTTTAACACACAAACAAATCCTAATGACATTCCCCTCTTTTAAGAAGATACACAATGCACATACTTGTTCAAGCTCAGATGATGTAGCACGGGGTAGAGGTCGCGGTGCAGGCGGAGCTGATGCAGCGCCCTCTCCACGAACTCGCAGAAGCAATCGGCCAACCACCGCTCCTCATCATGAGAGACCCCCACCCCGGAGTCCCCACTGCCGCTGCTGCTCCCCCCTAAACCTTCGCTCGCACCCCACGCCTTCTCCAGCTCACTCAGCAGTTTGAACATGTACCTGTTGGTTCAGATTGGACGTTGTACATTCATATTATGTAGAGCGAAATTGAGAGAGAATTGTTTTCTACATTTCAAAATATGTCTGAACCCTGAAGAAGCTTAACCAGCCATTACATCCGTTCAGTTACTAAAAATCCACGCTTGTTCCCCCGGTATTATATCCTACAAGCCCATCAAAATAAATGTTGCCATCACTAAACTTTGTTGTTTTCTTGTTTGAAATTTGGATGTGGAGCTTATATTATTTTTCTCGTTTATCCTGCTTCGCACAGGTGCACTGGGCTTAGTATTGTGGGAATATGTGTGTGGTGGCCAAAGGAAGATCTTCCGACCGAGCGAGGTGTTATGCTCGGTCAGGCCGAAGCCCACGTGATACATTTCAGCTGTCGTATATATACCGACGCGCTCAGAAAACTTCGATAGCGCGATTCAGGAATGTTAGGCGAATTGTGGGTACCGCAACAGTATACTGCCTACTGCAGTCTTAAGTCCCCCTGCAGTGCCCTGCAGTGCATGTTGGTGGAGCGACGTCTGTGCCGCTACACATTCTTCTTCATCCCACAAGCCTCCCTCTTCTGAGTTGGTAGCTGCTCTACCTCATGCTTTACGACTACGTTTTGAGTATCACTCACTTGGGATCAATAGGCGTCTCGCTGTTGAGACGGCAGGCCGCTGTGAATCTCGCGACTGCCTCCTGCAGCGGGCTCAAGTCCCCCTGCACGGCGTGTTGGTGGAGCAGCGTCTGTGCCGCACCACATAGCTCCCCGTCCCACAACCCCCCGTCTTCTGTGTTGGTAGCTGCCGTCTCTATCTCGTGGTTTAGAAGCACGGCGAACAGACGCTCGTGCTGGCGCACCTGTAATATTCAAGCTGTTGATTTCTTGTGGTAAGCTATGGGTAGGTATTACATTTTTTTGAAATCTTGACTATTATATCACATCATGTCATTTGGACTTAGCAAAATAGTGGGTATAGTGAGGTGTTAGCATATAGATTTTTTCTATTCATGCGAAAGAATATTATATGAATTATTGTCTTGAAAAAATGTACGGTTCCCGCGCGGCCATCAAATTTCTGCGCGAACAAAATTGCTGACAACATTTCACGATATTGCCACTGATTTTGTTACAATTATTATCTTTTCAAACCAACACTCAAAACGACTTTTGTATCCCATTTGACAGCACCGTTATCATTTTTGCATAAAGCCTAGTTACTCGTAGGCCAGTCATTAAAGCCAAAACCCGAAAGAAATTAGTAACTTGATAAAATTTTAGGGGGTTGTTAAAGAAGGTAAAATAACTTACCGTGTGATTTTGCAGCGTTCTTTCCGTACACCCCGTACGGAAAGGGTTGAAAAGGGGTGAAAAAGGTTTTTTGTTAATAACATTGCGTAAAAAATTAGTAACACGCTGCAAAATTAATACACTTTGCAAAACGTTAAGAACAACTTAATTCTAAATTTACACCGAGTTACTAATTTTTTTTTACCCCTGTTACTAACAAATTTTATTGTTTTTTTTAATAATAAACAATGTTCCGTATGTTGCAAAACGCTGCAAATTTAATACACGTTAGAAAACGGTAAGAAAAACCTAATTCCAAATTTGCAGCGTGTTACTACATTTTTTTTACCCCTGTTAATAACAAATTTCATTGTTTTTTAATAATAAACAATGTTCCGTATGTTGCAAAACGCTGCAAATTTAATACACGTTAGAAAACGGTAAGAACAACCTAATTCCAAATTTGCAGCGTGTTACTAATTTTTTTACCCCTGTTATTAACAAATTTTATTGTTTTTTAATAATAAACAATGTTCCGTGTATTGAAAAACGCTGCAAATTAAATACACGTTACAAAACGGTAAGAACAACCTAATTCCAAATTTGCAGCGTGTTACTAATTTTTTACGCAATGTTATTAACAAAAAACCTTTTTCACCCCTTTTCAACCCTTTCCGTACACCCCAGAACGCTGCAAAATCACACGGTAAGTTATTTTACCTTTTTTAACAACCCCCTAAAATTTTATCAAGTTACTAATTTCTTTAGGGTTTTGGCTTTAATGACTGGCCTAAGTCGAAATTATTATAAGCCCCGTGCGCCAACAAAAACCCAACGTTAGACGGCCAGATAATACCAGCAAATGGTACGTGTCGGAGAGGCACAGAGTGAGTCTTAAGCTCCTGTAATTATAGTCATCCATCCTGCTCACACCTACCTACATAATATCTCTGATGTCCTTATTGCTATCTCGCTCTCGTCATTTCATTAATTAAACCCCTCTATTATGTGAAAGAAAATGACATTTGAAAACAATTTCCTCTGCACACAACATCGCGATTTATCTGTTCATATTGTAATGTTATTTATATTGTCTTCGAGAAGTAACTGACAGGCTATTTTATATAGCTATAAAAGTTGCATTTTATAGTTATTATTGTGCATACTACTTTGATTAAGTTTTGCAAAGTTCTAACATAACTACTTAAACCACGGAAAATATAATGCTAAAACCAATACCGAAATTACCCTTGATTTAAGATTTTTAATTCAAGAAAATACTGGTAACTCGTAATAATTACTTACAGTATTTAAATTGAACGCGATTTATCAGTAGTAGTTGTATATCCCACAACCTGTACATTTTGTGATACACTTTACGGAAAAACTATCACACCTATTGATTTGGGCTTTAACACAGTAATTTTTATTTGTAGATATATCATCATTCATCAGTCAGCCAAGGTTTTTTTATATAATATAGATGTGTCATCCATCAGTCAGTCAAGGTGTGACGAAGCGAGCCCTCACAAAGCTCGGCTTTTAGCTAGTCTAATAGAAATAAAAGATAATTTCGAGAAATTGATTTCCATTGAACGGTCCCTGAAATGTAAAGCTGTAACACACTGGGCGTTACAGACGTCAGATGGCTGACGTTATTTTCCGGTGTGTGACGTACACGCAATAATTACATTTAAAATTGATGGTCGCAGTTAGTGCACTGCATCAATCCACGTCACTAATATGATAGATTGTTAAGCAAGTGTAAATTTGTACAGCCATTGCGGGCTTTGCTGGGAAAACATATTAGTGTGGTACTCAAAAATGTAAACAAACTATTAAAGCAAAGCAAACATGATGATGGTGGATTTAAGAACCGATGAAACTTTTAGATGCATGCTCCTCAAATAATAACAAAAGAAATATTTATAAACATAAGATGAATAAAAATATGAGTTTAATATATGGCAAAGAAGAAATAATATTGAAATGCTTCTGAATTAACAAAACAAAGAAACTTGAAGTTATAGTCGCAATAAAAGGTTTTTGAGAAAATGAAAAGAAAAAGCAACAGTTAATTTTTATAACAAAGCTCTCGTAACTTGAACAAATAGGTACGTGGAGATTAAATGTAGTGAAAAAAGTTAATAAAAGCTAAGAGGCATTTAATACAACCGGTCCTCCAGCTCAAAATGATAGTAACAAGGCCTTGTTTGTAATTTATTGTCAAGTTTATTACTCCGAGAATGTGGTTAATGTTTTCTGTTAATATTACAAAGAATATTATTAATACTTAAGAATATAAGAAATATTTTACAATCGAAATAAAGAAAATAATCTCTACAAGTCATTCAAAAAATATATTATTTATTGTAGTCTTACTCATGGCTATAGAAGTAATCGAAGTGTAGCGAAACAAAGGTTGATAGAGCAAAAATACTGCCATTTTTATTGCACACTAAAAGTACCCATGTACCCATGTACAATGTAAAGAGTACTTTTACTACCGCCACGAAATGATGCCATTTCAGGTTATTTCAATTAGCAAAAGAAAATTTCATTCGACAATCTGTAAAAATATAGCGCCATGATTTTCGTCCCGATTATCAACGCTACAGCGGGCCCGCATTACACTCGCACAAAAGGGACGTTTTAGCTCCTGGAATAATCTCGCAAATTGAAAATGTAAAATGAAAAATTATTCAAAAACTCAAGAGAAACTGGGCGAAGGAATAATCGAGAGTTTCCGAAGGTGAATAAAGGGCAGGGAATGAATTGGATTTATCGTGTAATCGCTGTTCGCTCGCGCCCTGACTCACTTATTGCGTGCGGATCGGCGGAGTGTACACAGCAGTGAATACGTTATCGCGATCGGGAATTAGAATCGAGCATCCTCTAATGACATTCAAATGCGTTACCGTGCCAACACTAGCGGAAACACTGTTGGAACTTGGAATAGTTGCAGGTAGCGAATAATTAATTTAATTCAATTCTTCGCTACTGCTTAAGGAGTTAGGTAAAGTCTAAAGATGAGAAAGCGCCTTCATGAAAACTTGAAATCTTTTTTCTTCTTGCATGAGTTTTTATTTTCCAGTGTGAAATCATTGATTTTGAAGGCATGATCTTGAACTCTAACTGTTTTTATCACAGAAGTCTTAAGAGTATTCGGAAGTTAAGTTACTGCCTACTGGTTATTAATATCAAAGTACACGTCTAATCTTTGTGGTTACTAGGTACAGGTTGCTTAATAGGCAAAGCTCTCGAACTAGCTGGCTTTGATATAGTAAACGTCTGTCTCAACAGCGCTTTGATGGATATTGCCAGACTGCATTCAGTTTACAATGTGTTCTTTGAATTACGTTCATACTTAGGTAGCTAGGTTACAGTCTACAGAATCATGGATAGGATGAAAAGTGATACTGTTAAATTTATGTCATCAAAATCTGATGATCGAAAATATGTTTTTTTTTAAATATGAAATAAATGGGCAAACAAGCAAACCGTGTCACCTGATGGAAAGCAACTTCCGTCGCCCATGGACACTCGCAGCATCAGAAGAGCTGCAAGTGCGTTGCCGGCCTTTTAAGAGGGTAATAGAGGAGGGTAGGGAAGGGAAGGGAAGGAATTAGGGGAGGGTAGGGAAGGGAATAGGGTAGGGGATTGGGCCTCCGGTAAACTCACTCACTCGGCGAAACACAGCGCACGCGCTGTTTCACGCCGGTTTTCTGTGAGAACGTGGTATTTCTCCGGTCGAGCCGGCCCATTCGTGCCGAAGCATGGCTCTCCCACAAATGAAAATTTTAGTTAATTGATACCGTATTTAAGAGGTTTCCTTTGCCGTCTGAAATGTTCTTTGTTTAACGTCTCTCGTTTTCTAGTAACTCTATTATTTGTGAGGGTAAGTTTAGAGAAAATTGAGTTTTAATCTGTGTAAGTTTAATTGCCAGCCTCAGCAATAAGGATGGGCACACGTTTACGACATCGTTATAACATTTCATCCCTATATAAGTACATAATATAGCTCATCTGTGCACTTTTATTACGTCATGTAGCTGGCGTTATTTAATTTTTATTGAAATAGCAGGAAGTTTCAGGAAGAAAAAATAAATTGGTCCTGCGCCTAACTTTTCGCTTCGTTAGGCTTCAGTCTTCCGATGATTTCGAGACTGAAGCCTGGATGTGTCGAATGATCCTATACACTGCATGTGATAGAATCGGTCAATCCACATTGCATCGCCAGGTGTTGATGCGTTTGCGATGTCTGTTATCTGCTGGCTGCCTATTCCAAATTTGAATACTCATTTTATCGCGACGCCTCGTGACGTTGCAATGCGGAGGAATATAAAATATCCCTGTGTACTGGGAAACACGTAAAACCATAAACTTATAATATACTGTCGTAAAACTAACGTTTGGTCTCATTGAGTGTTTGACATTCTATTTGCCACAAGGTGCCGCTATGTTGCCTTAGGGTATATCGTGTCAAATAGGCACATTATTATGACACATTGCAACTATATCGTGACATATGATAGCAGTTTGACACGATAGACCCTAAGGCTACCAGATGCCCTATGCAGTGGCATCTGATGGCAAATAGAATTTCAAACATCGTCATTAAACTGGCCACCAGCACCTGAATTAGTAATATACCTGCTGCCAATTATCGTCGTCGTGTCGTCCAGCCTCCCGCGCGGACAGCCACAGCCTCAGGCGGATGCGGCCCTGCACGGAGGAGCGCTGGGAGCGTGCCTCCAGCTTGTACCATGCCTCCACGCCAGTTGACGGGATCTCGCGGAGAGGGATGTTCACGCAACCTGGGACAAAGATACCTTAAAGTAATTTTAGTAGTTGGAGAACAAGAAATATGCTCCGCGACAAAATCCGTAGGTGAATAAATACTAAATAATTTAAACAGAGTATAATACATCTTCAGCCAAAAAGCTTAAAAATACTTTGTGACGCTTTTCCAAATAAAAGAGCAATACAGAAAAATTGGTGCCCTTTTTAAAGCACTAAAATTGAAAACTGAAGAGTAAAGCTTTTACAGTGCATGTTCATAGCATTTACAATCTGAGATTCCACTTTTACGAAAATCTGATTCGTTTCATTAAGTAAATATTTGGGCGGATGGAATCTTTTTAAATTCGATTTTTCAGTGAGCTTCGGCAGACGATCCCGCGGCGAGGGATTTTAAAATGTCAATTTCGCTGTGTCGTTGTGTTTGAAATGTGGATGCCGGTCTTTAAAATAAAGCCATTTTCAGCTCGCTTCAAAGAGATCGCCTCAAAGGATTTATAATTTATATTTCATCAGATGACAAAATGGTCGAATAGGAATTACTCAATGATATTGATATCCGAGATTCGAGAACATTCCTCGAAGGCTTCTTTGTCTTTCAATTCTCGCTTTAAACGTTTCTGATTTAAAGTGGAGTTTCATACTCTCAGTTGAAATTCCTTTAATTAATTCTGCTGAAAGGGATTACTTTTTTCATGCCTGAATCATCTGCTAACCAGTAATGGCGGCGACTTTTATAATATGCTACTTTAGCAAATCGTTAAATCGCTGGGACTACTCCAGGGTCCAGCTTACAGTCAATTTCTAAAAACAAGAAATGGCAATAGTAAAGTGCCAATAACTTGTACTCAGAGCCTACCTCAATATAAATAAGTACTCACCCAGGAAGTCATCCTGGCTGCCCTGCCTGGCGCTCTGGCAGACCTGCTTGAAGAACCTCCCCAGGCCGCGCACACCTCGCACCTCGTTGAGGCGGGAGACGGCGTCCAGGACCGAGCTCTCGTCGTCGTGGTCCCAGATGTCCAGGTGCAGCACGTCCGACGAGATGTCGTCGATGTCGCTACTCGGGTTGGAAGATACGAGCGGTTAGTGATAGGCTGTAGGGTTCATTATTGTTTACATTGTGACTTGATTCTTATGAATCTTATGTTGATTGAATTCAATTTCATTCGATGACGATATATTATACCAATATGTTTGAATAATTGACAATTGGCTAAATATAATATAATATTTGCCTAAAACTGAGGCTAATTTTTATTCGATGGTTAAATAGTTTTTTAAATGCAAGCTAAGTGCTCGTTATATCAAAATTTCCAAATATATATTCTATATTTTTATTAATTAAATAATTTCGGCTACGACTGACGAAACTACCGAATGCAAATTGACTAAATTCCGCGATTGTGCGATAGGAACTTGCAAGGTGAAAAAATTTACTTTCAAAAAGTTAATTTTATTCTTTGTTCGCAAATCGCAAGTAAATTAGGTATTGTGCGATGTTTGCAGAAAAACGGAATGAAAGCTTTTTGGATGTAAAAATATTTGTAAAGTAAAATAAACAAGGACTTGCTAATTTACAACGTGCATAAAATATGTTTTAAGTTTAACCGAGCGGGGATTGTGAGCGAAAAACTGAATAAGTAAAAGCACTAAAATGTAAATAATAATTATTCTCATAACTTGTATCTCTACATTTAAGTATATGAACGTTTAAATAACAAAATGCAGACTCTACATAATAATAGCTCCCACACCGGTTTCGGTGACGGTGGCCGATTTCATTGAAACCAGGCCAGCTACGCAGGAGTAATTTTATAGTGCCCAAGTGTGTGCACAGTACACAAGAGCACTCTCTATTCATTTCACTCTCATAACCCAGTGGGAAGGAAAATCGACACGACTGGCGAGGAGATCAGGCGCAGGACCGACTTTTTACATGCCCATCCGACGCATGGATCATCTTACTTGTCAGACAATCAGGTGATCAGCCTGCATTGTCTTAACCAAACTTGAAAATAACATGTTTCGAGAGCCACGCTCTAACCAGTAGACCACGGAGGCGGAGACTCTACATACCCGAAAGCTTTAGCATGAAATGGACATATAAAAACTGTATAATGGAAGCAAGGTACAATATTATTTAAGAATAATTATCTTGTACTCTACTCTACTACCTAAACACAAGTACAAGTATTATTCATCTTATTTCCCTAAGGCATCGATAATAAGGCGTTGTCGACAATTCATCTCACGAACATAATAAGGCTTTGATTGCGGAACTGCTGCAAGTTTTTGTGACTGGTTTTATTCACATCACTTATTTCATATCATTTTAGTACCGGTTTAAGAGCTTTTAAAGTAAATCTAGATACATGCTAATTTATGTTAATCTATTTTTAATCCTTTTTAGCGTTCTATATTTTTGTTTCACTGTAAAGATCTTTTTAACCGACTTCCAAAAAGGAGGAGGTTATTTATTATGTTCGGCTGTGGAGTTTTTTTTTGTATGTTCAACAATTACTCCGCCGTTTGTGAACCGATTTTCAAAATATGGCCGAACTTCACGCTCGACTCGGCTCGACGGAAGTTTGATTTTAAACTTTATCTTCATTATAATTGTAAAATCGCGGCCGCCAGCGGCCACAAGCGGCCACGAGCGGCCACAGGCGGCCGTAGAGTTCTGTGGTACGCGATATGACGCGATGGTTTACTAGGTAACTAAAAAGAGTGAAATTATTATTTTTAACAAAAAATTAAAACCGAATTCCAAGGTAAAAACAATAATAACATCCTTATAATATGAACTATAAAATATAAAATAATTTTTCCTATCTAGTAGTGCCTTTTTCCGAATTCGGCTAAAACTCAACTATTTCTGTACTCAATCTTCATCATTTTGAAGTCGGTGCCAGTCCCAAAAGTTTCAAATATTCTGGCAGACTGAAAATTCATCTATCTGGTACCGACTTCAAAATTAGGAGGATTGAGTACAGAAATAGTTGAGTTTTAGCCGAATTCGGAAAAAGGCACTATTAGATAGGAAAAATTATTTTATACTTTTTAGTTCATATTATAAGGATATTATTATTGTTTTTACCTTGGAAGTCGGTTTTAATTTTTTGTTAAAAATAATAATTAAGTACTTTGCTGGGTACGTAAAAACTTGAATTTGATAATTTTGAAAGCGAAATTCGAAATAAAAAACGTATGAGTTGTGAGTATTAGGTCCGTGGTTGTGACACAACGCCTCGCTTATTTTAAATTCTAACTTCGCTTGTACCATTGAGGAAATTGTTACCTAGACATTTGACGGACCTACGTCATGTGGTCGGCTTATGTCAATTCAATGTTAGCTGTGATCGGTCTGCTGGGTTTGACTTAAGGATTGACCAGGGCCTCTATCACAAGCTCTTAAAACCAGCCAGAATACTGAATGGCTCGCATTTTGGTACCACGACCTCTATTTTCCAGCCAGTCAGTGTTCATGTGACACGAAACTCACTTCTTCATTGATAACTGAGTGGTAATTTCGTATCATGACAACACAACTGACATAAGCTGGCTGGCTTTTACGTCAAATACAGCAATTCAATAAACACCAACCAACGAGTAGCTTTTACTGAATAGTTTACATTTTAGTAATTTTATTTATTCATATTACATACTTTTTAGTCTTAAATTATATTGCTATTTAGTTGCTTAGTTACTTAATACGTTATATTTTAGTCTACAGCATATATTTTAGTGAAAATAATTCGTTATAAAAACTAAACATTCGAAGTGTCCGAATTTTTGGAACACGATTAAGTATTCTCAAGTTAATCACGAAGCGAGACATAAGTAAAGACGCCTTAAAGACCTTAGTAATCCATTTAGTGTTAGTGAGGTTTCAGAATAATAACATAAGTGAGGTGTAGTATAATAATACAATATAAGTACCTATATGTCTAGTCAACAATAAGGTTTGCATTTGTGCGATGAGCTAAGACTGCATTGATTTAGTACACAAGAAACACATACATGGTATAAGGAACACAAGTGTTGTGTATAATTACTGTGAAATAAGTATGAATTTTCACCAAAAACCTACAGGTACAATCTTATAGTTGCATTGTAGGTTTTTGTGTTATTTCACAAACTATTTCCTTGTAAACCTGAAGTATTTTGGTATATGCATGATAAACACTGCACCAAAGAGGTAAATTCAAAGGCATATTACTTACTTTTAACAAGAATTTTGAGAACACCACCTTTTAAACTTTAGATGTATGTATAACATGCTTCGGATAAACATTGACACACCTAAACTACTAGAAAAGTTAAATAATTGATAATATCATAGAATCCAAATTAGCTAAATTCTCATATGAGCACTTTTCATTTATAACTTCTTCTCTTGACTACAATATGGTATTGTATGATGGGAGTAAATCACTAAATTTTACTCAAAAATAAAAACCTACATTATAGTACTTTTTCCAAAAAAGACTTAATAAGAATTGCATAACAAACATATGGAACTTATTGTTCATAAAACATAATATTATCATAGGAACATATATTATTATGTATTACCAAAAATACTTTTGTACCTCAATAATAATAATAAGTATTAGTTTTATATTAAATTAAAATTTAAAATACATGAGGACTTACTATGTACTTCTTAGGAACCTATCTTAGGAGCATTTCGTACAATCTTTTGATTGCAGTAGGTCTTTGTGTTATTTCACAAACTATTTCCTTGTAAACCATGCATGATAAACGCTGCACCAAAGAGGTCAATTCAAAGGCATTACTTTCTCAATAACAAGAATTTTGAGAACACAACCTTTGAAACTTTAGATTCATGTATATTCATGAATAAACATAGACACACACACACACACTTAAACTACTAGAAATGTTAAATCATTGATAATATAAAATCCAAATTAGCTAAATTCCCATATGCACTTTTTCATTTATAACTTCTCTTGACTACAATATGATATAATATACAATGGGAATAGTCACTAAAACTCAAAAATATAATCCTACATTACTTATAGCAAGTACTTTTTCCAAAAAAACATAACAAAAATTGCATAACAAACATACTTATTGTTCATTGGAACTTATATTATTATTACCAAAAATACTTTTGTACCTCAATAATAATAATATTAGTTTTATATTATTACATTAAAATTTAAAATGCATGAGGACTTTAGTAAGTCCTCATGTATTATAAATTTTAAAAATACGTGGTCGTCTTAATAATAAATTAATATTTACACAAGGGATATTTGATTCAACTTCTTTGATTTTAAGTGACAAGATCTTGTTTAAGATTTCCGCTGTATAAATATTTTTATAAGTATAATATAAAAGAGATTTAACACTTGCCTATCTGATACTAGGTTGATAATAAGGTGTAAGACAAATATAGTACCTATTGATGAAAGCTGTGTATGAATATGTATCTAAGGTATATTTAAGTGAGAAAATAAATGAAAAAACATTTAAAAACGAGTATTTATTAAATTTCTTTTAGTTTAAGTTTTTGAGTGAATATAGTTAGGGGATTATTAAACTTATAAATTGCCTGTGTATGTTACAATAATACCTATTTGAAAGCTCAAAAAAACGTAGGTAGTTCAAGAATGAGTTCAAGTTCAACAAACTATGTTCAACTCATGACATCAACTCTGTTGTAATGCATGTAATTGTAATCCGCTGATATGTATCCTGCGTGCCAAATATTATGTATTTGGCACGCAGGATACATAATATTTGGCACGCAAATATATAACGGGTATATTTGCGTGCCAAATATTATGTATCCTGCGTGCCAAATACATAATATTTGGCACGCAGGATCTTTATTAAAAACTTTATTTTTAAACAACTTTTTACGTTCATTCAGCGATTTTGACTTTGAAAACCTGGTGTAATCTCATCCGAACTTTGATAATTTGTCTCCAATTAGGACAACCTCTGGATATCTCTCATCGTTTTAGTCTCGTCATAATTTCGTGGGCGCTCCGTGGGCGTGTACCTAACTAAGGCTTGGCTTATTATGACACTAATTAGTTAATAGCTCTTTCAGAACTTCCAACCAATGTCTCCCCTGATACAATTTGTCAAATGCAGAATGTACGGATTTTATATAATCCATAATGATATAATGAATAATTTAAGTTATATTAGCGCTGTATCCTCTTCAACAAAATGCGATATATAGGTATATAAATTTTTGGTTTTACTTTCTACTTATTTTTTAATCTATATTAAAATATTAAGGGCGTCGTGCACTCGTGCCAGCTAAAAAATGGAGAGCTTATGGTGCTCCCACATTGCCGTTAGAAAATGTTTAGTAACGTTAACAAAATATTATAATATAAAACAAATTATAACAAAACAAAACATGCGTTACCTTTTGTTTGTAAACCTTTTGTAAAGGTGACGGCTAGGTAACCGGTGAGCCAAATACCAGATTTAAATGTTATAAAATGTAAGTAAACATTAGAAAATTTAACAATTGACAACATTTGTTAGAAAATGTTTAGAAGCATTTTCTAACGGCAATTATGTGGGAGCACTATTACATTTTTTTTCATTATGACACGATATGACCTATAAACTCATAAGATTTGTTGCAAACACTATTCATTCCATTACTAATATTATGATTATGTTTTTTGAATAATATAATAACTTTATAATATCTGTTGTTAAGCATTAAGGCGATTAAAAAGACTTCCTTTCCAGCTCGGACTAAGGTGTCATCACCTTAGCCCGAGCTGAGAACGTAAAAACTTGAATTTGATAATATGGTATTTTTAGGAAATTTTCATAAGAGTATCAGAGCTCAACTTACAACTTGAATGTCTCGTTCCACTTGGGCGACAGCGTATGGGGTCGCACACTGGTCGCGCGTATGTACCGCGCGGGCAGGCGGCCTAAGCTGTCGCGTTGCTGTCGCCCGTCGCGCCGCTTGAAGCTCAGTCGAAACCCATGCTTCCTCCCCTCGTCTTCAGACGCGCGGGGGGACGCGGGCAGCGATGCTGGCTGGATTCCCAGCATGCAGTACGGATCGCTGAACCCTAGGGAAATATTGGACATCAGGTAAAACACATAGCTTAAGGTTAAGGGAGGCACCCCTAGTGTGCAACGTACAAAAATCCCAAGAAATAAAGTCTAAGAGCCTGTCCACACGGCGCGTTGCATCAGCGTTGCGTCGACGCAGCGCTGCCGTTGCGTTGTTTTACATACAAATAACCAAGGTGTTCACACGGCGCGCTGCGTCGTGACAGCAGTGCGCAACGCATACATGACGGACAGCAGCCCCCGAGACCAAGGGGGACAGGGTGTTTACGAAGACTGCTTCGCAAAGCTGCAATGACGCAGCGCCCGGCGCCCGTGTGGCCGGCTATGCGTTAAACGGCAGCGCTGCGTCGACGCACGCTGACGGAACGCGCCGTGTGGACAGGCTCAGCTGGGAGCTTTCTTGGGAATTTATGAACCTCACATCTGCTCTGTCCTCTTCTATACTTACTTATAGTTCGTGTAAATTGTAAAATATACGCACGAGTTTTTAGTATCCAAAAGCTAGTAGAGGCGCTCTACATTTTCAAATTCAAAATGAAATAAATAAAAAATATTCACTAACCGAAACAAAGACTTGTTGTAGCATTCACTATTTTAGTGAAAAGGTTTTCATAGATGATAAAATGTGGGCGGTGGAGTCCCACGGGGCTAAAATGGTCGCTTTGAAGAATCATGATATGAATCCTAATATGATTCATTTTTCTAAAATCGCAAAATGCAACTCTGCTTGCAATTCATTTCTGTATTTTTGTACTGATTTGACATTTGTCAGTTTGACAGTTTTGACAATTCATTTGCTGAATTGATTGAGAGGAATTGCTAAATGACCATTTTAGCCCCGCTGATATGCCATTGGTAGCAAAAATTCCCTAATATTTTAAGGCATCGAAAAATATTAGAAATGTGTCTGTAAATAGCCACAAAAAAAGATCAATATATTTTAGTTTCGTTATGTTCTGACAACCGGCGATCATTCGCATTCGTTCTATTTTTTGGGTAATACTCTAGGAAAAATTTGAAATAATTAGAAACGACATCGCCGAATATACACTTGTAGGCGGGAAAAAGGTAGTCGGGAAAAAGGTAGTTCTTAAGTCTAACCTCAAAATTATTAATTATTGCAAAAAACCGTGGCTATTTAGACATAATTCTCAAACGGAATTATGTTTAGAGCATAAGAACAACCAAATCTAACTATAGTTTATTTTGGGACATCAAAATTAAAAGTCGAGTACAGCTCCTATCTATACTTTGGCCATGATTCTTTAAAATTGGAAACGAAACGTAAACAAAAAGTACTAACGCTTGGCTTTTCACGTCAAACAAAATAGCTTGTAAAATGCAAAGTTACTCGAATAAAGTTTTTAATTTAGTTTCAGTGTACGTTAGTTGGGGACCGGAAGTAATCGTTTAAAATAAGCGTCAAATACGCACAAAATAATACTGAAGGATTATTATCGTATTACATTCATGAAAAGCTTTAATTTTTTAGAAATGTAAGGTTTTTAGGGTTTCGTACCCAAAGGGTAAAAACGGGAACCTATTTCTAAGACTTCGCTGTCTGTCCGTCTGTCTGTCTGTCTGTCGCCAGGCTGTATCTCAAAAACCGCTATAGCTAGACTGTTGCCGCTATAACAACAAGTACTAAAAACAAAATAATATAAATATTTAAGGGGGTCTCCGATACAACAAACGTGATTTTTTTGGCCTTTTTTGATCGTAATCAATAATTATAAGAGGTAGGCACTTGAAATTTTTACAATCCCCTAAATATATGTGGACTTAAATAATTAATAATAATATTTAAATAAAATAAATAATTAAGAGGGCTCCCATACAAAAAACACAATTTTTGGCCTATTTTTTCTCTATAACGGTACGGAACCCTTCTTGCACGAGTCCAACTCGCACTTGGCCGATTATTTAAGTAATTTAGAGGCGTTTATATTTACATATTTTTGCAAAGGGACGCTAACAAGGATAATGTCTCATACCAATTTTCTTATGGATATTCTAAGGAAAAATTTATGAACATGGTATTTTTAATTTTACTAACGGGATATTAATTACATAGTATGAAATGGTATAAATAAATAAATAAATATTGAGGGTACTTATTTATCTTCTATTAAAAGCCAGTAGTTTTGAAACATCTTACATTAGCAGATTAGTATTTTCATTTACTTTCTAAGGTTATAGAATAGTAGACGTATTGTCGGTTGGCCGTACAGTTTTCCAGATAGCAACTTTTATTTCATTGTGTAACCCGGGTCGGATTTCTCGGTAGGTACGTTAGTATTAACCCCCGGCGCGATCGACGTGTTATTACATTTTAGTTGATTTTACAGCGTATGGTTAGAAACTTGCGGGTTACGTGACAATTATCATGGATATGGGATCACATAGATCCGTATTGAGTGTTAATTCGAAATACGAACTGACGATACATGACGATATTGAATTAGAATGAAGCCTCTCGATCGTAATGAAATTGAACTTTTGTGGTTTGCCCGTCAGTTTAGACAGCATTGGATTGGCTGGAAAGTTAAAATGCCTATTGCCGTATTATAGTTGTGTTCGCCCACCACGGCAAGAGACCACAAAATATATATGTACTATACCGAAAAAAAAAATAAACGTTTATTCAGATAATTAACTATGGACTCACATTGCTGTTTACAATTGTCCTTTGATTGGTATCGAGAGCGCAAAAGATCGTCAAGCTTTTAAGATATGAACAAATAGAACACACACTCAACAACCTGTGGATTTAAAAAGCAAACAAAAAAATGTTGCCCTTAAATGTCATGTGAAAAGAATAAACAGCCTTCTCCCGAGCTAAATGTTAAGAGTTGATCGACATTTGATATTTAAAATACTATTTATAAATTATAAATAGAACAAAGCGGGTACCTATACAGGTTTTTGAATTCGTTACCAAAACGACGAGATGAAAATTACTTTTAATACAGCCCTTAGGCGTTTTGTTTACAGTTTGTTCGGAGTTTTTAGATTAACAAATGAAATATTATTGAGAGTTTGTAAAAGGTTTATTACGAAACAGAAAACGTAAAAGACGATTTGAATAAAACATAAACGCAAAAAAACGGCGTAAAATTTGTTACAGATTATTTTATGAACATAACGTTTTGTTCATAAAAAGTCTGTAACAAATTTTACGCCGTGAACTGTGTTTAAACACGTGAACCATAATAGGTGAATTGAAAATAAGTCCTAATACTGTGTCACTCTCCCTCAACTGATCTTTGTTCTGTCTTTATCACTTTGTTACGTAACAAACTGTCAGTGACATAAAGGTAGAGAAGATGCTACGTATTCATATCAAAATCTGTTGATAAAACATACAAAGAAGTTATACCTATTCCCGATGATACAGACATAATGTAGTCATCATATTGTAAAGGTTTGTCGGGACCCTCCTGAACTATTGTTACTCGGTGAAGAGGGTGATATCCATATCCATTGATGTATTAATAATTAGAGAGGGCTCATTTAAGTGTGAAGACGGACCCATACAAAACTCAGTCACTAACAAGTGAAAATCATACAACTGTATAATTATTGCTCGGATTCAAAATCTTATATATATATATATAAAATTCTCGTGTCACAGTGTTCGTTCCCGTGCTCCTCCGAAACGGCTTGACCGATTCTCATTAAATTTTGTGAGCATGTTGAGTAGGTCTGATAATCGGCCAACATCTATTTTTCATACAAAAAAAAATATGGCAAAACAACGTTTGCCGGGACAGCTAGTATATTATAAGCGTTGATAGCGGGTTTATACGTATTATTTCAATCTATAATAGTAATACCGGCGTGAAACAGCGCTTGCTCTGTGTTTCGCCGAGTGAGTGAGGTTACCGGAGGCCCAATCCCTTACCCTATTCCCTTCCCTACCCTCCCCTATTACCCTATTCCCTCATAAAGGCCGGCAACGCACCTGCAGCTCTTCTGATGCTGCGAGTGTCCACGGGCGACGGAAGTTGCTTTCCATCAGGTGACCCGTTTGCTCGTTTGCCCCTGTATTTCATTTAAAAAAATCCAGCGCTGGATAGTCTATCCAGCACTTATCAGAAAGTGGTGAAATAACAAAATGTCAAATGAACCATCAAAAGTCAATTATGGATAACCTTAACTATAACAACGCCTCTGGTGCAACCCACCCTAAGTCAACTCTACGTTTGCATTCGTGTTGTTTTCACCAAAAAAGTACTAAACTGCTGTTAAAATCGATTATATAAAATTCTCGTGTCAGAATGTTAGTTGCCGTACGCCACCGAATCTTTACTGATTTTTACCAAATTTTGTACGCATTTTCAGTAGGTCTGAGAATCGGCTACTGGCTACTTTTTATATTGATAAGTACATATTTTGTTGAATAAATAATAGTAAATTATTACAACTCGAGACTGACGGCGACTATTGTTTGTGCGACGGGATAGCGTTGATGGACGTTGCCATACTTATTTAGTTACTTCCATAAAATAATAATTATTATAGGCGAAATACTCAATATGGCAAAACAAAGTTTGCCGGGAGAGCTAGTTATATAATAAATATATTATACAGCAAAGGGCTATAAGTAGGTGACGAGGGCAACCCTCTGTCAATTGGGCGAGGGTCAGGGAAAATTTGGCCGTTCGTATAATATAAACGTTAAACGTCCTTGGGCTACAGTTTTCATAATTTAGTGTACGTCGGTTATAGATTACCCTAAATTATCAAAAATAATGTTGCAATACTTAATGAGTATCGCATAATAATTATAATATGCGAGTCTTTCAAAACTAAAGACTTTTTAATTTTTTTTCTTGCATAAGAATAATTGTGGAAAGCATACGGGTCGAAGGTGAAAGGTTTTGCAGGCCCAAGCATGCGGGCAGGAAATCCAAACTTTCGGATGAGACACTCAAACTTATGAGGGAACGGAGGGAAAACACGGACTCGGGTTCGTCAGATGTAAAACTTCTCTCGAGGCGAATACGGAAACTTATACGTAGAGATCTTCACCGCTCGAATACGCTGGAAATCGCGGAAGCGATTTAGCGGAATAGAGGGTCTGAAGTTTTCGTAAGGCGCCTCGGGAGGAGTCATCTGACGAAGGTGAAGAATAGCTGTGGCCAAATCATTTCCTCACGAGGGGGGGTTCTGTCCGAGATCGAGGATTTCTATAGCCGCTTGTATGCTTCACATGCTTCGCAACCTGATCCTCGTGATGGCGACCCGCGTGCCAAACTCACCCGGCATCTTTCTGGCGAGCTTCCTGACGTCAGTATAGGCGAAATCGGATTGGCTCTGAAACAACTTAAAGGAGGAAAGGCCCCGGGGAGGGACGGAATTACGATCGAACTTCTCAGAGCGGGAGGCGAACCCGTCTTGAGAGAGCTTCGTAAAGTCTTTAATTTTGTCCTTCAACGGGGAGTTTCCCCCGAAGAGTGGCTTAAAAGCGAGGTGGTTCTCTTTTTTAAGAAGGGCGATAACACCCTTCTGAAAAATTATAGACCCATCTCGCTTTTGAGTCACATATATAAGTTGTTTTCTAGGATCATTAGGAATAAACTTATCGCCTATCCAATAAACTTGACGAATGCCAGCCACCGGAGCAGGCTGGGTTTCGCAGAGGCTTTAGCACCATAGACCATATTCACACCTTAAGGCAAGTTGTACAAAAGTCACATGAGTACAGGCAGCCATTGTGCCTTGCCTTTGTGGACTATGAGAAGGCTTTTGACTCTGTTGAGACCTGGGCTGTTCTGGAAGCCCTGCAACGATGTCAAGTCGATTGGCGTTACGTCGAAGTTTTGAAAGGTCTATATAATACCGCGTCTATGTCCGTCCGAGTACAGGGGGCCACAACAAGGCCAAGGAATCTATTTGCATCGAGGAGTGAGACAGGGGGATATTATTTCCCCGAAACTGTTCACAAATGCGTTAGAGGACGCCTTCAAGACCCTAAACTGGAAAGGAAGTGGCATAAACGTTAATGGCAAGTACCTCGCACACCTTCGTTTCGCTGACGATATCGTCATATTGGCAGAATCGTTGGAGGACTTGCAGAAAATGTTGAACGACCTAAATGAATCTTCCCGGCGGATCGGTCTCAGGATGAACTTGGACAAGACGAAAGTCATGTTCAACGAACATGTTCTCCCGAGACCGGTTGCAGTTAACGGTGTCGTTCTCGAAAGCGTAAAGGATATGTCTATTTGGGGCACATGCTGCAGGTAGGTAGACATAACTTCGAGAGAGAAATCGATAGGAGGATACAGTTGGGTTAGGCAGCATTCAGGAAGCTAAGCCACATTCTCACGTCGCATATTTCGCAGAGCTTGAAGACGAAAGTCTTCGATCAATGCGTGCTTCCCGTTATGAGCTACGGGGCGGAAACCTGGCCTTTTACAGCAGGGCTAGCTCGTAAGTATTCCATCGCTCAGCGTGCTATGGAACGCGCTATGCTCGGAGTTTCTTTGGCGGATAAGCTTCGAAATGAAACAATACGTCAAAGAACTAAAGTCACCGACATAGTGCAGAGAATCAGTACGCTGAAGTGGAACTGGGCTGGTCACGTAGCTCGAAGAACAGATGATCGCTGGAGTAAACTTACTCTGGAATGGAGACCAAGGCTGGGAAATCGGGGTGTAGGTCGACCTCCAACTAGGTGGGACGACGATCTCCGCTTAGTTGCAGGCCCATGTTGGATGCGAGTAGCAGGAGATCGGTCATCTTGGCGTTCATTGAGAGAGGCCTATGTCCAGCAGTGGACGACTATAGGCTGATATGATGATGATGTTTAAGAATAAACACCTAAATTGAGTAGCAACACGTACTTTATCTAGGCGCGAATCAAATTGTTTTCAGAAAATCATACATTGTGTTCTGTTAATTTTTTTTCAAACATTTTGATAAAATTTAATATACTTACTTATTATAAAACAAATTAAAAATATACCACAACACAACATCATGCCAAATACAAGCTACATTAAGGCTCGACGTAGTTACGTACAGTCGTACAATTCACGTCTCGATCCGTAATAGACCAATAAAACATTATTATTTGCGTGAAGTTGCCAGAATTGCAGAAGTTATAATAAACTATGCCTGCAGGTGGCGGCGGTAAATCTGCAACTTTCATTAAAATCGTATTTCGACGAATAAATTGAAAGTCCAACTCGGATGGCCATTCCAAGATTTTACATCAGACCGAAATTATTTTGGTAACGACTTTCCTCGTTTCCACAAATCTCGTTATTATAAATATAATTTTTTACATTTCAAAGAAAAATCTGGCGACATGTTTTATTATCTATCTACCTATTTACTGTGTGAGGTTAGGCATCTGAAAGAAGAAAGAGGTAGTCACTATTTATTCGAGTGTCAATTCGTAATCTAACGTCTAGTGAGTAGTGACTATGGTAAATATGGTTTTCATGAAGCCTGCTTATTTAAAATTACTTTAAGTTTAGTATACTCCATAATAATTATAATTATCTCTGTTGATATCTGGGAAAAACTACTTTGGTACAGTGACATCCAGAGCAATTAGCATAAGCGAGTGGAAAATATTTTTATTATAAGCTTGTATGACGAGTTGGTACCTAATTCGCAAATATTAACTGCCAGTTAAGAACTTGCCCGACTTAACCGAAACACAATAATGTTTATGTTAATTTATAACCCAGTTTTAATTATCCTTGCCAACAAACAAAAAAAAGTTAAAGCTCCTTTTAATAAAAAGCTTACGGAATTATGTTCCGTACAAAATGTTATGGAAAGTTGCAAATGTTACAAGTTTTTTTGTCGGACGCAGATTGAAGTTTTCATCTTTCGGTTGTGGGTTGCGACTTTGTACGGAACTCACGAATACATTAATGTGGAGGACGGCCGGGTTCAAAACCGCCACAACTTTACTTATGCTCAATTTAGACCGTCTGAAAGTTTGGGAAATATCACATTTCGTGCTCTCTGTATGTTCGAATTTAATTTGACATGTGTGATTATATTTTAGAAACCCTTTGTGTGGTGAGGTAGTAATGTAACTGTACTCCGCGTTTGAGGTCCGAGAATTCCGGAGTCTATACAGGGTGTAACCAAATTAAGTGATGTTACTTTAGAGCAGGGGTCACCGAATGGCGGACCGCGGTCCGCATCCGGACCGCCGCGCCGCCGATCCATTGTGTGCGCAGTGCGGACCACCGACCGAACATTTTCGAAAATGAACTTCGTTTAATTGCACCAATATTACTTCTAACTTAAGACAGATTATTAGCAAAAAAAATTATCACTTTTCTCATTGCTATGTAAATAAATACCTTTGTAATTTCTGTAATTATCTTTGTTTAAAAATATTTTTTATAAAATGAGTGGACCGCGAAGGTCATTCCTTAAAATGGAGCGAGCGAAACTAATTAGTGACCCTTGCTTTAGAGTGGGTATGGGTACCCTATGTCGAGTTCGCTGTGAAAGTATCAGCGCTGAGAGAGTAACCTTTTTTATAAAGAGTGGTGTAGAAACAAACTTGAAAGTCTGACCATTAGCATCCTTCGCCTCTAATACATCGGCCTCTATGACAGAGCACCCCAACACGACTGGAGGCGGACGTGGCGTGCACGTCGGGCGTCACCTGGAAGGTTATATTCCAAAAGAATTCTTACCATTAGCATCTTTCGCCTCTAATCCATCTGCCTCTAAGACTGAGCAGCCGAGCACGACAGTAGGCGGGCGTTCGCTGCCCGCGGCACGCATAGCGCGCGCGTGCACGTCGGGCGACACGCGGAAGGCGCGCCGAGCGTACTCCACTACCTCCTCCTTGTACGACGCGAACTGACCGTCCGGCGCCGGCGCACCCACCGCGTTCTCGATGCAGTACAGCACCTGGGAATAATATTATCATCTGTTACGGCCGCACGTAAAATTGTAACTTAATTTTAACATAGATTCGATAATTTTAACAGCGAATGCATCGCAACCGCCAATTATTTAGGAAGGTATAATATAAGCGCAAGGAGGTATCTCAAGATTGTCAAGAACCAATAATTATTATATTATCTTCGCTGTTGAAATCATCGAATGCAAATTTAGATAATAGCTGTCATCGTAACATTAAACAATCAAATAATCACAGATATTACCCATCTTTTAGCTTTGAAGTAGCCGGGTAAAAATGCATAATGCAGTCGACAACTTCAGACGCAACTTGACTTGTCCAACAGTTCAATTAATGGTAGAGTTCCACAAGTGAAGTCCTTGCATTGCCATGTTCACTTAGCTATGACAAAACATTATTTCTCAAGATATAGTCGGCTTATCATCAAACATAATATTACTTATATAAAATAAGATTTAAATTAATATTCATTGAGGAATTCAGAAAATACAAATTATAATATTATGTCAAAGACCTACTTGCGTAACAACCGACGAATAATAAAAACTAAGGAAAAGTAACTCCGTCAAAAAACATGCTCCACAATTATACTTGTCACAAAAGTGTACCTTAGGTACAGATTTCAATACATTTGGGATTATAGGCAACTGACATTTTAGAATTTGCGAAGGAACCAAAACGATAATATTATGGGAGTTACGATTCTATAGTTTTTATTATTCGTAGGTAACAACTTATAAATTAGGTAGATTTGAAACAATGGAATATAATCCTTTTGATTTCAGTCAGTCGCAGACTAAGTATTTAATCCGGATTTAAGAATAAATTAATTAGATAATATTATGTCAGTGCTAGTCGATATTAATTAGTGTATTCTGTTAGACACGATGTCGTTTGTCTGGGGCACAATCACGGCCATTGTCGTAATGCAAATCAGCTCGGCTTATTACAATACAGAATTAACCACCCACTGGTTTAATCAACGTTTATTAAAGATGCTACAGGTGTGTTATATTTAGTTATGAAGGTTCAGCGAGATTTGGTTTTTCATTTTTAAGAAAGTTATACTAGTAATTTTGTCAATTTCTTGAATAACAAAAAATTAAAACCGAATTTCAAGGTAAAAACAATAAAAACATCCTAATAATATTAACTAAAAAGTATTAAATAATTTTTCCTATCTAATAAGTAGTGGCTTTTTCCGAATTCGGCTAAACCTCAACTATTTCTGTACTCAATCTTCATCATTTTGAAGTCGGTACCAGATAGCTGAATCTTCAGTTCTCTGTCTGACAGAATATTTGAAACTTTTGGAACTTGTTTTGGAAATAAGGAGCAAAATCGTGTAAATTAAATAAAAATACATTAAAGTTCGAAGTATTTTTTGCTCATAAATTCGATTGTGTTTCTTATTCCTATTACGTAGTAGATTGTTTTCCTATGTAGGTAAGTATTTTCATACTAAGGGTTCAATTTATACTAGTGTAGTATTGAAGCTACTTACTTGTCTTTTTTTTCTTTAGAATCTCAGAAGTAATGTGTGCCTTACGCTCTAGAGTTAAGGTTGAATTTGTTATGTTAAAAATTGAATAATTTATTTTGAAACAACATTATATCTTATATCTTTAAACGAGCAATTCTTGTTTATATATATAATTGGATTCTCGGAATCGGCCCCAACGATTTTCATGAAATTTAGTATATATAGGGGTTTTCGGGGGCGATAAATCGATCTAGCTAGGAATCATTTTTAGAAAATGTCATTTTTATCGAATACCGAGCAAAGCTCGGTCAAATAGCTAGTTTTTATTAAAATCGCTATGTAAAGTACCAATAATAAGAACGTAACGTGATAATATTATAATTATGGTGTTTTGTGGGGCATATTATATCCATATACAACCATGTGACATTGGTGACCCTGACGTGGTAATGATGATGATGAATGTAATTTGCATAGTAGATATGCTTCAGTTCTTAAAACAGCACTTATACCTCCAAACTTGCATCTTCTTAAGATAAGAATCCGGAGTTCTCTTAGTATCTTTGGAACCATAGTATACCTTGGTGCAAAATCTTGCGTTTTGGTTTACTATATCCTTATGTTTCCATATTAATTTTGAGGAGTTACCTCGATTACTCATGGATCCCATCATCAGATCACCACTTTTGTGAAAATGGGACCAAATTGGAGTGAAACCTAATATAACAAAATAAAAATTTTGAAAATCGGTTCACAAACGGCGGAGTATTCGTTGAACATACAAAAAAAACCACAGCTGAACATATAACCTCCTCCTTTTTGGAAGTCGATAAAAATATCACATTTATCTAATTTGAATTTGGAATTGTCTTCCATATTTTATTTATATTATTGGTATACTTAGCCCAAGAGATTTTATGACAAGTTCATACATACTTTAATGCGAAAAGACTTTTTCCCCAACCTAGTACGGCTTTTGCCCGATAATGAATTTAGGCACAACAACGTTACGTACAACATCTACGTACCATATAGATATTTTCAGTTTAAAATATTCTCGCTGTTGCCAAAACAGTAGCGTACGCGCGCTTTGACGAACCTTCTCTATTTAACGTTATGGCTCATTTTCATTGGTCGTTAACTCGTTCGTTATACAGCATGCGGGCAGTCCCCGTAGCCGAGATAACGACCAATGAAAGTTACAAGTCGATACGTGTTCGTTACACCGCCTGCGGGGATTGCCCGCATGCTTTATACCTACCGTGATATCGACCAATGAAATTCATCGGTCGATATACAGCTTGCGGGACGCGAGTTGCCACGTTTCCGACAGTTCCCAATGGCCGCCATACTACTGCAAAGGAGATCTTGGAGATAATGCCTCACGAAATTGAGTGTCTTTTTTCTGAAGTCGTGTTTCTATTTTATTTAATAAATCTTCAAATAAGTCATTAGATAATCTAAAAAAATTATCATGATCTTCTACTGTATCACACTCCAAATGCAATTGTAACTCCTTACACAATGTTTCTGACGCGCCATGCCTGTTTCTATTTTTCAGTAAAGTTCGCACCCGAAATCTTTTTCTCTCCTCCTTCAGTGACGCTAATAGTTTCTTCTTCAATAAATCACAGACAGTCAAAATTGCTCCGCGTAACATCAATTGTTGTTCCATGGCAATAACGTCTGTAACTGGTGATGAACACAGAGGTTCTCCCCAGCCCTGCGGGTCCTATCGACTAATGAAAACGGTTCCCCGAATGCGGGCCCTGTGGCACGCGTTCCAGAAGTCTCCCGCACCCCGCATGCGGGCCCTATCGACTAATGAAAACGGTTCCCCGAATGCGGGCCCTGTGGCACGCGTTCCAGAAGTCTCCCGCACCCCGCATGCGGGCCCTATCGACCAATGAAAATGAGCCAGTACGTAGCCCTTAGATTTAGCGCTCCACGAGGGTGCCTTAGGGAAATGTACTCTGATATAAACATGAAGGGTCTCTCGTTTAGGGATATTAAAAGTATCAACATTATTTTCTTGCGAATTATCCCCACGATGACCTTTAAAATATTAAATTGTGTTATTCCAGTGACACTTAAAATGATTCACAAGATGAAGATTTTTAAATCTGGATACTCTAGACTACATATTTTAACAAAAATGTAGTCTAGACAATTGAGAATTGAAATTTCTAGAAAATTGAGACAAAACAATTTTAAAGAATTTAGGAAAAACTGAATAATTCCTTAATTTTATAATAAATGCAAAAGAGGTGGTCAAAGCCCAAATGTTTTGTCTTGAAACCATTAGGTTTCAAGACAAAACATTTAATGAAAGTATATTAGTCCTTAGGCAAAATTACTAGCATACCCTACTTCGGATCCCTAATATATCAGGCGCTACAGCCTACACATATGACTTTAAAAGTATGGACGGTCAATTATATGTTTCTGTTTTATTGCTATCGCAGATTTAAATTAATGTTCTCTTGTTCAGAAATTGTAAATAAGGTGTAAAAAATCAACAAATGTTTTATGTTTAATATGATCTACTCTCACATAAAGGCGTTTAGGCACAAAAACTAATAGCCATACTCAAAGTAAAAATCTGTCGGTGACTCTCTCAACGTTACGTAACTTATCTTCATATAGAGGATTTTTTTAGAACAATAATATCTCCTTCACTATCTTACTCCTTTACTTATATTATCCTAATATTATACACAAAAATATATCTATAGTGGATTTTTACCCTGTATTGTAATAGAAGCTTCGTGTTTACAGTAATTAGTTAGCATTCCTTAAGAGTATGTGAAATTTTGAAAGTGAATTCTTAAAAAATAAGGTTGCAAAGTCTATAACTATAAGTAGAGATAGTTATAGCAATATATACAGAAGTTGTCTCAAGAGTCCACTCGAAACTGGGATTGAACAGAAGTTGAATTGATATCGACCGGGACTAAGATGTGGACCCAACAACCTTGTCGAGGATCCCATTGTACTATTCCAATAAATGAAACTACGTACGTTTTATATCCGTTTCAAACTCTGTAAATAAACTTAATAATTATATTGAAATGTTATTACTTATATTGAAATGTAAGTAATAACATTTCAACATGAAAACTCAAACTCAGTTTTTTTTACTCAGAATTATTTTACACAACAAAAAAAAACATCCACAGCCAAAAATATAACCTCCTCGTTTTTTGGAAGTCGGTTAAAAATGTTTCTGAACGTCGTTACTGCCGGCGCCTTCCACTTTTGAGGGACTAACCCGGCGAGAAAAACCGGCATAAGAAACTCGCACGGGGCCATATTTTACCAAAAAGAAATACAAATGAAAATAGAAGCTGTAATTCCTCTATAAAATTAAATTTTATTGCACCTCTATAAATGCACCGATCCCAAACTTCTGAATATTTAATTATACTAGAGATCGCCCAATGGTCGAAATTCGACCTTAGTTTCAACGACATTAGAACTACTACCTATATTTTGTAAAAAAATATTAACTATCATATTTTGTTCAACTCTTGTCTCTGGGACTCAGCTGACTGACCGTGTAAGCATTGTCTAATAGTATCTAAGATTCAATAAAAAAGAACTGTAATCCATTTTCAATTTGTCACCTTGTTGTCAATTCTTTCTTCAATCATAAATAAGAGTATGATTCGTATGTATAGTCTTGTCACTCAAAAATCTGTCATTTTTCCTAGTGTGTGTGTTGTAGTGTGTGTAATGTTTTATTTGTTAAAAAAATGTATGATAAAATCATAATTTCAAAATAATATTAGCACGATGCACTCCTTCACCATATAAACTATCTATACTTAATATTATAATTGGGAAGGGTTTGTTTGTTTGTTTGTTTGTTTGTTTGAACGCGCTAATCTCAGGAACTACTGGTCCGATTTGAAAAATTCTTTCAGTGTTAAATAGCCCATTTATCGAGGAAGGCTATAAGCTATATTTTATTACGCTTAGACTGATAGGCGCGAAGAAATAGATGAGAATGTGGAAAAAACGGGGGAAATTATACGAAATTGCTTATTATCTTAAGAACTACTAGAGCAATTTTTATGTTATTTGGCAAACATGAAGAATAGACTACGTGAAGGGACATAGGCTATTTTTTGCGGAAAAATGTACGGTTGCGTGCAATTCCTAAATTAAGCAAGTTGAGCCGCGCGGAACATCTAAGTATATAATAATTATAATAAAATCGTAGGAAAGTCAATTCTGTACATTGAATATTTTTGTACTATAAATAATACTTGGGATGTCATCTACTATGCTAACGCGGACGAAGTCGCTGTCAACAGCTAGTAAACTATAACTGTGCAAAATTTCATTCACCTACGTTTCTCCATTTTTCGTCAAAAGGGATACAAAGTTTTTGGCTCACGTATTAATATATAGATACAGTTCATAATACCTATACAATACAATTTCTCCTTCCTTGTATAAAATCTTAAGTCTGTTTGTGAAGCCTTCGCACGCCAACGATTCGAACAGTTGTTCGGAACTTCACAAAAGCCGCGTGTTTTTGACAGGGAGACAGACAGTTACTTCCCCTTCAACAACTTTAATGTTTGGCTCGGATAAAGATATAATAATTAAACTATTCACTTCCCGGGACCGACCGCAAGTTATTGAGCCAAGTTTCGTTATTGGATTTAATGTTTGCGAATGTTTCCTCATACGTCTATGGTGATTCGATTAAGTGTGCCTATCCATCGAACGTATAGTAATAATATTGTCTAACTAACCTAACCTAAACTCTGGTAATTGATCAATTCATAAATACGGAATATTATTTGATCAGTCTTACATCTATACTTATAAAATTACATGTCCTGACTGACTGACTGACTGACTGATTCATCATCGCTGAGCAAAAACTGTAAAAGTTACAGCCACGAAATTTGGTGAGTAGGGTTGTTTTTTTAAGTAGACACCCACTAAGGAAGGAATTTTGAAAATTTTACCTCGAAGGAGGTGAAATAAGGGTTGAAAGTTTTAATGAAAGTCCGTCATTTCTTGAGTTAAAAACATGAAACTTTATTTTTGGGTTACTGATTAAAAATGAATGGATACGTATTTAAGCGTTTTTGGAAATTCTACCCCCAAGGGGGTGAAATCGGGGTTGAAAGTTTGAATGAAACTCCGTTATTTCTTGAGTTAGAAACATGAAATTTTATGTTTGGGTTACTGATTAAAAATGATTGGATTTGTGTTTAAGCGTTTCTGAAAATTCTATAGGGTGAAATAGGGGTTGAAAGTTTAAATGAAAGTCCGTCATTTCTTAAGTAAGAAATTTGAAAGTTTATTTTTGGACTGCTGATTAAAAATGAATGGATAGGTATTTAAGCGTTTTTAGAAATTCTACCCCCAAGGGGGTGAAATTGGAGTTGAAAGTTTGAATGAAAGTCCGTAATTTCTTGAGTTAGAAACATGAAACTTTATTTTTGTGCTACTGATTAAAAATGAATGGATACGTATTTAAGTGTTTCTGGTAATTCTACCCCCAAGGGGGTGAAATTGGGGTAGAAAGTTTCAATGAAAGTCCGTCATTTCTTGAGTTAGAAACATGAAAGTTTATTGACGTTTGCGTTTGACGTTTGCTTAAATAGGGTCCGTTTTTGTATTTGTGGTTCCTTATATAAAGGGTAAACCTTTGTATAAGGAACCACAAAAACAAAAAGGAGAAAACTATCCATCTTTGTTATTATACTATGTTAACGCGGATGAAGTCGCGGGCAACAGCTAGTTCGTTCTATAGCTTATTTATAATATTAGTATGGATAGTAGTATGTATATATATATAAATATTTTATTAAAAATATTACAGACTTCAAAAAAAAGGTAACAGTATGTTTCACGAAAGTCATTGATTAGGTAAATGAAATAATAATAATAATAATCGTTTATTTGCATAGAATATTTTTAACAAAAGATCTTAAAGTATAGGTGCAGTAGCAAACATTCTGCTTTTGAAGCATGCAAAATATATTTTAGCTTATACAACTATTTTACATTTTAAGTTCACTAATTAAATTAATTGAAGACAACCATACAAAAATAATTTAAATTAGCGAAAAGGAATAAGATAATTAAAAAGAAGTTATTTGTATATCAGACTTAACTTAGTATGTCACTGTCAGAATATGATGAGGAAAAAGAAAAGAAAAAAAAACTTGTACATCATGTGTCATTGTCTTGAGGTTATGTCTCATCAAATCTGCAATGTCATGTTTAATTAAAGCCTGTTATAGGGCTCGCGAACTTTCTCATAAGGTAGAAAAACAAGGTCAAACAATAGATCCATTTCGTCCATTATATGAAATAGTTATTCTTCTAAATATAGCCATTTGTTTTTATTAGCGTCCGTCTACTTTCAGTAGGGCCGCGGCAAGTAGCGGTTAACTATGATTGACAGCCTCTATAGCTGAAACTGTACCCACATATAAAGTATGAATTACACAATTACTAAGTATTTTGTAGAAAGCTTTGAAAGAGTTTTAGTTGATTACTGTCACTGAGATTTTGATAACTCTTTTGCTATTAGTTATATTAAATAAAATAACCTTTAAATATGATATTGGTACATTATTTTAATTCCATATTATAATATTATTAATTATTAGCTTAGCCAAAAAGCCGGACATTTGTACAAATAAGTCCTGCTATCGAATACTTAGAATCTGAACTCGTGTAGTAAATACGTTCGTAATCTCCTGTTTTATTAAAAACCATTTTGTATGATACAATTTTACATTTTATGAGGTGTAAAACCTTCAAAAAATAGTAGATTTTCATATAAAATTATCGATTCAAAGCTCTACAAAAGCCGGACTCCTCTTAATTTTGGCCGGACAAGCAATCGAAAAGTCTGACTGTGTCCGGACGCCTGGCAACCCAACACCGAACGATACGGCTGGTATAAATAGTCAGTACTTAAGATGCGACCCGGTCTTAAGACGCGATTCGGCTCTGTGATTGGTCCAAATTTTGACAGTCAACCAATCACAGAGCCTGAACCGTGCCTTGAGACCGAGATGCATCTTGAGTACTGACTATTTATACCGACCTAATACTGATGTTACCTGATAATAATTATAAACTGTGCCATTTAGTTTAAACCTAAGTAGGTAACTAACATAATATTGTATTAGTTAAACAAAATAATTATAATAACTACTCGTACAAAGAGTTTTACATCTACCTGTAGATTTTAGAAACCGATCAGAATATTCAATCTTGTATGTATGTGGCTTTCACATTCCTTCTCGTTCTCATCCTGTGGACATGTTTTGTACACGAAAATACGCCTAGCACGGCTTTATTGGTAACTTCCGAACAAATCTGGATCTAGTGGGCCTCGGATTTGGAACACGGTTTTTGCATTACGTCGGAGAACGAGAAGACGCGTCGGGAATGATAAACGATTGCATATTAGTAGGCGGGGGTCGTCGTCGAATGTTGACAAAATGGAATTTTAAGCCTCCAGATGGTGTGCTACCGAGAATATTATTGCCAAAGTCCCTAGAATTGTAATAACAGATTTAATAAAGTGTATCGCTCCCTATGTTGTTGTTGAATACGTTTACAATTTTTTCAATGTTGGTTCAAAAAAAATTAGAGGATACACCAGGAACGAGAGAAATTGAAAATAGGTATTTGAAAATGTATTGCTGTCTCACCAATCTCAAGTATCCCACCGCAGAGCGCGATAGAGACAACACGACACGAGTTCTAATAAAAGAACAGAAAATCTTCAATTCGTTGTCCGCTGATTCCTTCTCCAAAACTTAACCGATTTAGGTACTTTTTTCATTAGGAATTAAAGCAAGGCTTGAGCTGTGTTCCTATGTTTTCCTTTTTTTTGTACATTTTAGGCCAGTTTTGTTTTCTGGGTGTTTAAATACAGAGGAAAATCTGGCCATTTTTTTGGGTTTTTGGATGTTCTTATCTTTTTTAATAATAAAATTATGAAAAAAAAGAAAACATCCCTGATATGCTTATAGTGGCCATAGATATTCAGGAAAAAAATCATAACTCTACAGGCATTGTCCAGGGAGGAAACAGGGGATAGCGTTTGTATGGAAAAACGGCGGTGTGGACACCTCTTAAAGCACGCAGTACTGTTTTACATTGAAATAGCAAGCACCATCGCTGGATTTCAGCAGTGGTTTAGCTCTGTATCAATGTAAACATGTTTCAATTGAGGTCAGTAGACAGTATCCGATATCAGCGCCCGCAAGCTTTCCTGTAGGTCAGAAATAATCAATGGAAATTACGCGTATGGGTCAAGCGAGTAAATATAGATCAACACAGCTAGGCTAAATCTCGTACCTCATTCATAATTTTGATTCAATTCTTAGTTAGTAACAGTTACCTTTTTCCATATCTCGCTGGATGGCGATCGCACTATGTCTTCCAACGAGACATCCACTTATTTATTATGTAACAGTATAATTTTGAAACTTCCTGCCATAATATGTCACGATGATAATGATGACCCCTCGATCTCCCCTTTTACCTGTGTATGGAACCTTAACAGATAGAGCCGTACAACATGCCCACTGTTTGCACTTCTACAACACCTGCGAGTTAACTGTGCACCTCACTGGAATTTTTGCAAACGGCAACGTTCTTGATATTACGTCCCAGCGCAAGGTGCATAGTTAATTGGCGCGGGGCGCGGAATCAATTTCTTCCCTAGGCAGTTGTCGGACGTCATTTGGTCGGCTTATGTCAATTCAATGTTATCGTGATCGGACTGGGTTTTACATAAAGTGACCAAATAACGTTGGTCAGCCATCTGCCTGTGGATTAACTTCTCTGATTGTACCATCGAGGAAATTAATTCCTAGGCAGTTGAGAGACCAACGTCATTTGGTCGGATCGCGTCTATTCAATATTTATGTCGCCGTCGCAGTCGCCTGGTCGCGTAGGTTTGAACAAAGCATAATTATTAATTGTGATCTGTTGGCTGGATTTGACGTAACGCGACCAAACTACGTAGATCCCCCATCTGCCTAGGAATCAACTTCTCTGATAGTACTTACCTCTGTATACAGATGCTCGTGTTCCTTATGCGACAGGTGGGCAGGCACGCTGGCCAGCCCCAAGTCGTGCGGCGCGGGCGGCGGGCGCTCCGCTCGGGCTTCGGCCAGGCGCAACGCCGCCAGCCGCCTGTTCTCCTGCCGCCACGACAGCGCTGTGAAGCTCTCGAAGTACGAGCCATCTGTGTCTTGAACCCTGTGTAAAAAATATTCAGGGGCTGTTTCACCAGTATATTATAAGTCTATGGTTTCACCACTCCCTGATAAATGCCGGATAGGCAGTAGGCACAACCACAACTTTTCTGACAGATACTCTATAGTCTATACTCTATCTGACATATAAGTTGTGGATAACCTATCCGACACTCATCAGGAAGTGGTGAAAAAGCCCTAAGTAATAAGTAATGACTAATGACTAGCTTATAATAATTATTGTGTCATAAGCACCATACATTTTCTGTCAAACTCTTAATGAAATTAATGTTAAGTAGTAGTGAGTGCGGCCGTTGGTGGTACCTACTCAGTTACAAATAAAAAATCGACCAAGTGCGAGTCGGACACGCGCACGAAGGGTTCCGTACCGATAAAGAGCAAAAATAAGCAAAAAATTGTGTTTTTTGTATGGGAGCTCCCCTCCATTTTTTATTTTATATTATTATTATAAATAATTATAAAAGTACACATAAAATCAAGGATTTTTTGAAAATTTCAAGTGTCTAATTGTAATCATTATTGAAATCGAGCAAAAAAGGCCAAAAAAATAACGTTTGTTGTATGGGAGCCCTCTTTATTATTTATTTTATTTTATTTTTAGTATTTGTTGTTATAGCGGCAACAGAAATACACAATCTGTGAAAATTTCAGAAGTCTAGCTATAGCGGTTTTTGAGATACAGCCTGGAGACAGACAGACGGACAGACAACGAAGTCTTAGTAATAGGGTCCCGTTTTTACCCTTTGGGTACGGCACCCTAAAAACAGCATCAAAATCAACCCCTACGTATATAATGGGACTGGTGTGTCTGGTACCAGCCAATCGGTGGTAGTCACCAGTAGAAACGACGTTTTCAATAATTTATTTTATTAGTAAAACATAATATAACCCCTCAATGTCTTGTCGAGAATAAAATGTAGATGTCTTATGTCAACGGCGAACATATACCCCCTTACTCTGCCCTTACTAATAAACGTTGTATAAGCTTTGAATAGTTATACAGTGTTTTGTTCCTGTCACACAAGTGACAATTTTAATTGGATTGAAGAAGACAAAACATTGTATAACTATTCAAAGCTTATACAGCGTTTATTAATAAGGGGGAATGACTGCAGCGTTCACCCTGGTTATGGTATGCTGTTCACATTAGTTTTGCTCCTAGATAATTTTCCACCGTTAATTGAAAACCTTCTATATTTTCTTACATTGTACCATGTAACTTTATGTAAGATCTAACTTTTTTATCATCAAGCATTTCCTAGCCTAGCTGAGTACCTACCTAAATAATCCTAGAGACTAATGAGGTGAAAATGCCTCACAAAATTGTCACAGAGTCCGAATTTCGTGTGGCATTTTTCAACAAGGATTTGTTTGGGTTCTCTATTTCGATCATCCGGGGCTAATCACTCAAACTTATGTAAGTTTGACTGATTAGCCCCGGATGACCATGATGCATTTATACAAGTGAAAACGTCATTTAAGTAATTAGGTAGAGTACATCAGAATATGTATTCTGATGTACTCTACCTATATGACGTATTCACTTGTATAAATGCATTCATCCATATAGGCATTAGCACTATAAATAAACAATTATAGTAAACGTACAAAGGGAGCCGCAAAAATATAATTATTTTAGCTGGAAAATCGCAATTGTATTTCAACTTCAATTTCTATGTAATTTCACAATAAATCGCAAATATATATTATTACCTAAATGATACGTTACAAGTGACCAATTTAAAATCAGACCGCAATGAACGTTTGCGGGCGACATCGAAAACGAGTCGTGAATTACAAATATTTTTATGAAAACCTCAGCCCGAGCGTTATTGGAGTTTTAAATGCGTCATGAATGTTTCCAATTATTTGCAATGTTATTAATACATCGATTTTACAGGTTTATTGTAGTGTAGATGGTAGTTTATTTGCAGAGTTTTTTTTTTAAATTAAAAAACCTAATTCAACGACACGATACGACTTTTATACTGCTGTATAATCACGAATGAGCTTCCTTATATTCTCGAAATATTTCTCATCTTTTGAAAATTTCACGTAGAGAATTCTCATCTTATTTCCCGAAAAAAATTTTACTCTCAAAATATTTATCCTCATTTTCTTTCTGAATTTCGTCCTTCAATACATTAAATATATTATTATTTCTGTCCATGAGGCATGAAAATAGTTACTAGCATTATAATAATATCTACTGGGCAACGACGAAGGGTTTTATAGAAGTAAGCACGGAGTTCGCTGAGCGCTGGAAATGAAATAACTTCGCTGGAATGAGCGTAATTTAATTCCAGGTAGGAAAGATTTACGTAGCGCAACTTCGGTCTGTGTCTGTGGTAAAATATAAGTAACGAGAACCGTGCTTAGAGACCGACTCACGTTCCGCCATGAGAAGCAAACATCCGACCCGCCCCGGCGTCACACGGGTATAAAATTTATAGCCACTGAAAAATTAATAAAATCGATAGCCTATGATCCTTCCCGTGGCCAACTTCTTATCTGTGCCAAATAACATAAAAATTGCTTCAGTAGTTCGCAAAATAAGCCCTTTCAAATAATTTCCCCCGTTTTTTCCACATTCTCCTATTAGTCTTAGCGTGATAAAATATAGCCCATCCTCAATAAATGTGCTATCTAACACTGAAAGAATTTTTCAAATCGGACCAGTAGTTCCTGAGATTAGTTTAGTTAAGTTAGCCCTTTCAAATAATTTTCCCCGTTTTTCCCCATTTTCCTCTATTTCTTCACTCCTACTAGTCTTAGCGTGATAAAATATAGCCAATAGCCTTCCTCAATAAATGGGCTATCTAACACTGAAGGAATCATCAAAATCCGTCATCAAGACCCGCACATGGTTGGTCCCCGATGTATTAACCGGGCACTACTGTATTTGTAGAGTAGTTACTTCGCTCAGAATACTATAAAAACAATGTATCAGATAATCCACAATCAATGTAAGAGCCTTTTTAAAGCATTTTACAAAAGAAGTAAAAACCGTACTCACTCGTCAAAAGAAATATCACGCTTGAATTTCGACCGCTATGAGACCACTAAACAATATTACCTTATCTCTATTTCCTTCAGTAACAATATGTTTCAAATACATAAAATATAATAAGGTCGCGAAGTGTATTATATGAAACGACTATAACTATAAAAGTAGTGTGTAATATCCGAACCTTCCTAAGGAACATAATATCTATTGTGGTGCGACGACTCGTGAAAATTGGGAGACGCGCGGAAAACCGATCAGGGACTGTAGACAAGTGGCAAAACGCTAACGCTAACGCTTACGCTAACGTTAACGCTAACGCTAACGCTAGCGCTACAAAATGTATAGATTTGACATTAGTATTCGCTAGCGAAGCGATGACTTATGTCAAATCGCATACATTTTGTAGCGCTAGCGTTAGCGTTAGCGTTAACGTTAGCGTAAGCGTTAGCGTTAGCGTTTTGCCACTTGTCTACGGGGGCAGGAGAGTTTTGAAATGAAGTCATGCCTATTAATAGTCGTACATACAATTTAATACAAGTTTACCTTTCCTTTGTATTACGAGTGATTGCGTTAAATGTGCTTATAAAATAATAATAAATAAACAGAATTTACTTTTTATAAAGTCGCTACAAATTGCAGTACATATTATAGCTAGGTATGTATGTGTATTGTATATATATCATAATATAATACTAGCTATTTGACCGAGCTTTGCTCGGTATTCGATAAAACATGAATAAAATGACATTTTCTAAAAATTCCTAGCTAGATCGAGTTATCGCCCCCGAAAAACCCTATAATATACTTTTCATGAAGAGAATATGAGATAAGATAAGATAAGATAAGATATATGTTTGAGAAAAGTCACAAAAAGATTTAACTTCAAAGTTTTACTTCAAAAATGCCCTGAGGAATATAATAATTTATAATAAACCTGAAAAACGTTAATGTACACGCGTTCGACATTAAATATTTAAAGATCACATTGAATATGTTCACAAAAAAGGTATATAGAAGTGATAAGCAGTATATTAAAGCTTTATGAAAGCAACAAAAGGAGGACCGAGAAAAATCGAGCATTAAATCTGTAACGACGCAGAGGACTATTTAGCGACCTTTGAAAGTTCCAAGTGCTTGACATATAAACAGAATCTTTCATTTGTAAGCCCCGTAAGTATCTTTAAGGCTTAAAAGGGATTAAATAATATTCTTACGAAAACGTAATTTATATTTCGACCACGCGAAATAAATGGAGACCGATACAAAAGTTTTATTTAAGACCCAAATGAATTAAGGTAATGTTCGGCTATCTCTTAGATCTTTCGTTTGCTTTTCCAGGCCTTTGATTTTTATTAAGGGTAGATAAAAGTGTAAATATTTCGCACTTAACCGACCGAATAAGACTCAATATGATGATAGATATATTATAGAAGATACTATATTGCTCACATTAAATTAAAATATACAATCATGTAACTAAAACTAAACTTAAGAGAAACATAAATGTGTTCAAGGGCGGCTTTATTGCTATAAGGCATAAGCGATCTCTTCCATGATGTACATTCATTTTTATTTTCTATCTATTTCGGTACGTACCTTTTGATTTTTATGAAAATTCGATTATCTCAATCACAAAGGCATTTTGAGTGAGACGAGAAACATTATGAGTGTTTCTATATTATTTAGGACACGACTAGACGGGCACGGTGAACGGTAATTGATTACATCGGGTGGCGTAGGGCGGCGTAGAGCCGTGGGGCGGCGTAGGGCGGCTCAGCGGGCTGCGTGAGCATTCTCGCGCGTGACGTCACACAAGGTCGCCTCGTCCTGCACGTAGCGAAATAAACTGTCTCATCAAAACATTGTCAAGTAAAAATATGCCATTTGCCAAGACGAGATCAAAATTACACTTTGATATACACTGATAGTTGCAACACGACATTGCTGTGTAGAATCTTACGAAGAGTCAAGCTTTTGTTTTCTACAAAAATGTTAATTTATATTTTCTTTACATCCATCCAATATTATGAATGTAGCCAAGAAAAAAATTATTTAAACGAATTTCATTAAAACACAACATTATTAAGGCACCCGAAAATAAACTTATCAGATTATATTATTATTATAATTTTATATCTTGATGAAACTAATCCGAATTTTTATAAATAGTACGTAAAGACTCAAAATTAAAAATTTCAAGCTTCAACAAATATTAAACAAAATTTTAGCTAAGTAGAAATTGACAAATCTATGTCCTCCAACGTCGACGAAGGTTGACCTTTTCTGAACTCTAGATAAGTTACAGCTTTTAATATTTATATTGTGTGCATGTTTTGAGAGCACTTTATAGTTGAACCCTTTGTAAATAAAGTTACAACTACTATCTCAGTTTAACAGTCTTTGCTTAAGTTTGTGCAACTTGGAGATTTCTTAGTTTAATATTATTTTACTGACTCGGCACTACTAAGCCCGGCCGCACATTGTCCGAAATTTCTGATACGAAACATTTGAACGTCGGCCGGACCGCCACACCGCACACTATCCGAAATTTCCTTCCGGCGAGTTCGAGCTCACTCGGCTCAGTACAAAATGTAAGAGAGAGCGCGATCCGTCAGAAACATTTGAACTGACATCCGATCGACGTCATCTGAGTCATCTGACACATAATGTCAGACGCCCGCCGGAACGCAATTAAAAATTTCTGCCATCCGATAGACGGCATCTGACAACTCAACCGGACCGGACGTCAGATATAAAATATATGAGCAGAGTGCGTTCCGGCAGGCATCTGACATTATGTGTCAGATGACGTCGATCGGATGAGTACTCTGGTGTTTCGTCCCAAGGTTTTTAGGCCGAGTGGGCCCAATGACCAGATAATATCTGGATATATTATGACCAGATAATATTATGAATTTTTAACATTTTATCATCTGGCGATTGGTCCCACTTTCATGATTCATTATTTTCTGGCAAGAAATTTTGAAGTAGGCACAAAAACACACACAAAAATAATCAGTTATAACCATAATATTGTTTTGTAAATTTAAAAAATATCTAACATAATATTATAGGTCACGTATTGGATATACGAGTTTTCATTTTATTAATTATTGCAACACCGCATTAACAGGAAATATTTAATATTCAAAATAATAATAATTAATTACATAAATAATAACTTATTTAATATTTATTTAAGTCAGATATAATAATTGTTAGAAGAGACTATGCCGATTAAGCCCAGCCGCAAATTGTCCGAAATTTCTGATCCGACACATATCTAACACTAAAAAATATCTAACACCTTAAAACTTATATTATTATTATTAAAACCTAAACATACTGCGTTGAATCAAGTTTTTAAAAAATACCTGCTCTAATAGGTACTGCGTGAAATTTTAATGGTTGTTTTCCCATAGTAAAATGATTCTATCTTAGTTGTACGATAGACTTAGAAAGTTTTTTTTTCTATTCAAATCTATACTAATATTATAATTCTGCAGAGTTTGTTTGTTTGTTTGAACGCGCTAATCTCAGGAACTACTAGTCCGATTTGAAAAATTCTTTTACTGTTGGATAGCCCATTAATCGAGGAAGGCTATAGGCTATATTTTATCACGCTAAGACTAATAGGAGCGCGGAAATAAAGGAAAATGTGGAAAAAACGGGGGAAATTGTATGAAAGGACTTATTTGAACGCGCTAATCTCAGGAACTACTGGTCCGATTTGAAAAATTCTTTCAGTGTTAGATAGTCCATTTATCTAAAAAACCTATATGATATATTTTATCACGCTAAAACTAATAGAAACGAGAAAATAGAGGAAAATGTGGAAAAAAAATGGGGGAAATTAATTGAAAGAGCTTATTTGAACGCGCTAATCTCAGGAACTACTGGTCCGATTTGAAAAATTATTTCAGTGTTAGATAGCCCATTTATCAAGAAAGGTTATAGGCTATATTTTGACAGCAGAGCCCTCGAAGCAGGACACTCCTTCACCACAACAATGCTTCAGCGCACTCCGCGAGACGGACTGTTGAATATTTGACTATGGCACGTGTTGAGATATTGAGTCATACGCCATATAGTCCTGGCCTGCCGCCCTGCGGCTTTAATTTATTCTCAAGAAATAAAGATAAAATTCGAGGTACTCGCTTTACGAGCCCTGAAGATGCGATGAAAGCGTACGAAAATGCCACAAAAGAGACCCCTAAGGAAGACTGGGCCCACTGCTTTTTTCGGTGGTTCCATCGAATGCGACGATGTGTAGAGAGGAACGGAAATTACTTCTAAAAACAATAAAAGTATTGTCAACTTTCTACATTAAGCCGTTTTTCATTTTCTAAAAATTTTCAGTGTTACCTAGGTATTAAAGTTGCCCACCTACGTGATACAAAATATTTTTCATTTTCAAATTCAAATGTCTTTATTGCCAGAATGTTGTTGATATAAAGGTTTTATTAAATACTTATAGTTTTAACATTCTGCCACAACAATGGCGCGTAATTGAATTAAACTTACTTATATAAAATTAATTAATTAGTCGTTCTCTTACAAAAAAAAAATATATATAGGTACCTATAATATAAAATAATAATTATAAATAAATTTTAAACTGAAATAACTATACAATAATAATATAATTAGATTATTTAGAAAATAAGTACTTTTGTTATTATTTATGTCATAAGAGATTTTAATATATACATGTCCATTGTATTATTTTTCTTTAAATATCATATTATATTCATTCAGTGTATAATAAATGCTTTCATACAAAGCAATTATTTTGTTTTTTATTCAAATCTACAACTTTTTTGCTAGCCCTACGGACATAAGCCCAAAAGTTATAAAAAATAATTACTTGGGACCAATCGCCAGATGAAAAAAATGTTAAAAATTCATATCTGGTGATTGGGCCCACTGGGCCCAAAAACCTTGGTTGGGACGAAAAACCAGAGTACTCGATCGGATGGCAGTTCATATGTTTCTGATCAGAAATTTCGGGCAATTTGCGGCCGGCCTTAGAGAGAATACAAATTATTAATACAAAAAATCTTAGGTACGTTCGTCCCAAATTACAAAACATGTAACTATTAATCTATACGAGTATACCTACTATATACTTAATCAAAATATTAAAACGCGAACGAAAAATTTTGTAATCCTTTTCACGAAAAATGGGGAAACGTAGGTGCATGAAATTTAGCACAGTTATAGTTTATATGGCGAAGGAGTGCATCGAGCTAATATTATTTTGAAATGATGCTTTTGTCATACATTTTTTTAACAAATAAAACATTACGCACACTACAACACACACACTAGGAAAAATGACAGATTTTTACACTTATACATACTTATGGTATTTTACACACTTATTATTTTACATAGTTATTAATAATATAGTTATTTTACATACTTATGGTTGAAGTCTGTTGACAACAAGGTGACAAATTGAAAATGGATTATAGTTTTTTAGGGTTCCATAGCCAAATGGCAAAAAACGGAACCCTTTTAGATTCGTCATGTCTGTCTGTCTGTCCGTCCGTATGTCACAGCCACTTTTCTCCGAAACTATAAGAGCTATACTATTGAAACTTGGTAAGTAGATGTAGTCTGTGAACCGCATTAAGATTTTGTATACAACAATGTATAAAATAAATAAAAATTTTAGGGGTCCCCCGTACAACTGAAACAAAAAAAAATTTTTTCATCTAACCTATGCGTGTGGTATTTATGGATAGATCTTTAAAAATCATATTGGGGTTTTTAATATCATTTATTTCAAACCTGAATAGTTTGCGAGAGAGACTTAACTTTCAATAAATCAACTGAAATATAAAAATAAATCAAAAACCTTTTAATTTCATAAAAATAAACCTTATTGCTGCTGCGGAACCCTTCATGGGCGAGTCCAACTCGCACTTGGCCGGTTTTTTTTATTGAATCTTAGATACTATTAGACAATGCTTACTCGGCCAGTGTGAGATCAGCTGAGTCCCAGAGACAAGAGTTGAAAAAAATATTAAGGTCGAATTTCGACCATTGGGCGATCTCTAGTATAAATTATTATTTCAGATTAAATCGAGCGTAAAAAGCTTTTGACCATATGCACGTAATTACTAGAACGTTACTAAATAACACGTTTGACCTATTAGACAGTCGAGGTCAGAGTAACGCCCGAACACAAAAGCTATTTTCTTTTCCATTAACTTCTTTGTCTATGTTTCCGTGTGTTAGTTGTTATAATAATGTTGTTTATCATTTCTTTCATCTGAATAATATAACGTAAAAGCTGTGTTCTCCACATCCCTATAAAATAAACTTATTTATGTTCTGTATAGGTAAGAAACTGATAATGTCGCTATGAACTTATGACGTACTAACTAATTATTAATTCTCTGTACTTATATTATACTTTGCAAGTAATCCTAGTGCTCACAAGTCATACAGCAAAAAACGCAATGTTTTCAAATTATTCCAGTTTATTAGGATTTGGGAAGTATTTTTTTTTTGTTTTTGAGGGCTTTCTTTCTATAGGATAAACAATGTTATCTACAAAGATTTGTAGCTTCGTTTCAGGGACTCCTTAAGAGGATACAACAAGAGCAAGAGAAATTGAAAATAGGTATTTGAAAATGTATTGCTGTCTCACCAATCTCAAGTCTCCCGCTGCAGAGCGCGATAGAGAAAACACGACAAAAGTTCTAATAAATGAACAGAAAATCTTCGATTCGTTGTCCGCTGATTCCTTCTCCAAAACTTAACCGATTTCAGTACTTTTTTCATTAAGAAAGAAAGCTAGGCTTGAGCTATGTTCCTATGTTATATTTTTTTTGTATATTCCAGCTAGTTGTGTTTTCTGGGTGTTTGAACACAGAAGAAAATCTGGCTATTTTTTGGGTTTTTGGACGTTCTTATCTTTTTTAATAATAAAATTATGAAAAAAAAGAAAACATAGGGACATGCTAATAGTGGCCGTAGATATTCAAGAAAAAAATCATAACTCTACCGGCATTATCCAGGGAGGAAACAGGGGACAACGTTTGTATGGAAAAACGGCGGTGTCGACTCCTCTTAACAGTAGTCTCAGTAGTTTCAAATTTAATGAATTTAATGAATATTTCCTGTAATTTCGTTGTGCAGAAATTATTTTTTTACCGTGAGAAAACCCCCGACTTAAAGTATCTATATCCATTCCAAATTTCATGTACTATCAGAGAAGTTGATGGCTAGGCAGACCGACATACATTGCGTTTATAATATTGCTGTCCCGGCAAATGTTGTTTTGCTATATAAAGTATTTCGCCCATATTATTTTATTGAAGTGACTAAATAAGTATGTCACCATGAAAACAACCATCGTGACCATCCCTTCGCAAAAACAATGGTCGCCGTCAGTCTCGAGTTGTAATCATTTATTGTTATTTATTGAACAAATGCACTTACAAATATAAAAAGTACCCAGTAACCGATTCTCAGACCTATCTGAATATGCATAATATAAAATTTGGTAAAAATCAGTAAATCCGTTTCGGAGGAGTACGGTAACTAACATTGTGACACGAGAATTTTGTATATAAAAAGATATGTGAGCTAATACCACGTGGGGCGCGCAACAGGTCGCCCCATGACCCACTTAGCTAAATATATCTACTGCCGACAATATCCTGCTTATAATGATGCGTCACTCAAGTCACCCTTTGAAGGTTACTCAATAGTTTGTTAGGGAAATAATAGAGCGAACGACTAACAAGCCTTTGAGTTCGAGGGATGTTTTGTAGTGCTGTACATATTTTCTTATTTTGTGTTTATTAGCTTTATATATTATTTATTTTATTTAACCATTTATTGTACACAAAAACAACAACTTATACATAAGAAGAAAAATAACACAACAGGTACTGCTTGTCTCTAAAGAAATCTCTTCCAACAGTCCTGAGAAGAGTTTGATCAAAATATCAGATAGTGCGTGCAATGATTATGTCGTTTTTAGATAGCTCTTAAGAACAAGAAATACTTTTACTTAGTGGGTGCACGTGCATACTAGAGTAAGAGCCCAGGGCAGACAAACTTTTGTTATTATATAAAAGCTGATTTTTTTTCTATACGTGCCATCCGGACGTCCAGCGATTATGGAGGTAAGATTGCGGGCACTTGGACAAGTATCAAGTGGTAAGGGTTTATCAAATTGTACCTAACTTTTATCGAATTTCTACGTTTCAATCGACCGGAATATACCGATTTGAAGGATAAAATAAAAAATATAAAAACATTTAAAAAACATACAAAACTCTATCATAGAAAGTGTATTTTCAATGTAACAATAAAGCTTTTCCCGTATTTGATACAAACATTAAATTCAATAATGTATCATGTGTACCTATTGTGTATGTAATTATGTGGCAAGCGAAAATAATTAGGTTGTTATTTTTACGCCGCGTCAAAGTTGATGTTGTTCATGTAAACACGGCCGATTTACATTAGCTTTTGTTTATTTTAATTACAATTTAGGGTATAACAATATAATTAGTATGTAATTGTAAAATGGCTTGCCTAACCATGTATAAAGTTTTATTATTATTATACACACACTCACTCTACACACCCTTATTTTATATGACCTATAGGTCCTGTAAAATAAGGGTGTATTAAGTCAAGGGCTTAGCTTGAACTTGATTACTTTTGGACAGCGAGAGCTAGTAAAGTCGACCTAATTTTAATTTCATTTCAGATTCAAAAAGTTCTTCTATACTAGTCTATACTAATATTATAAAGAGGTAAACTTTGTTTGTTTGTTTGTTTGTTTAATTGTAATGGATAATCTCAAAGACTACTGGACCGATTTTAAAAATTCTTTCACCATTCGAAAGCTACATTATTTGCGAGTAATATAGGCTACTATTTATTTTGTAAAATATAGGGTTCCGTAAGATATTTCAGTTTTTCGGAAACAACCAGAAAATTTACTTATTTTGCGTACGCTGCCGAAACTATAAAAGATAGAACTATACAATGTTCTAAGTAAATGGAGATCTTATAAATACCTTCAAAAATGTCCGCGATACACTATACCTATCTATGTCAAGTGAGGCACAACAACCATTTATTTATTTAAAAATCTTGATTTCTTTTTGGACTACATTTGGACTACATTGGATTTATTTTACTCATGCTAATAATCCTATCAAAATAAATTATTTCATCACTAAGTACATAAGTACAGTTTATGTAGAATATATTTGGTCTTTGAATGATTACGCCGCTGTTTACGCCCGTTTCTAAGTGGGCGCCACCAATGCGGGGATGCGCTCACGGGAAGGGTTTCACTATGTAATAGATGTTCCGCGCGGCTTCGCCCGCGTAATTCAGGAATGTCACGAAAACCGTAAATTTTTCCGCAAAAAAGAAACCTATGTCCTTTTACGTGGTCTATTCTTCATGTAAATAATGTACCATGTATTGTACACATTGAAAAGGTCTACAGAAAACTCCACGATGGTATATAGGTACTTACGTATAAGGATATCCCACAATAACATTTTTTTGTCATATTTTACTTATAACTTCAAATAATGGCTAATTTTTGAAGCGATTTTAACCAATACAGCAATAATCCTTATTCAATTAAATACTTTAAATACATTGTACTTAGTGATTATTGTTGATTAATATGGCCCTTTACAGCATATTATGATTTAAATTTTATATGAATACGAGCTTTTGCCCGCGGCTTCGCTCGCGTTAAGAAGTATTATTATATACAAACTTCTATCCCCTATTTGAACCCCTTGGGGTTGGAATTTATCAAAATCCATTCTTAGCGGATGCCTACGTTATAACATCTACCTGCATGCCAAATTTCAGCCCGATCCGTTGTGCGTTGATAGATCACTATGTCAATCAGTCAGTCACCTTTGAGTTTTATATATATATATATACAGATTTTAGGTGGTATTACAGATTTAAAAATTGCGGAACGTAGCTTTTGCGGCAGTACCTACCAATGCGGGCCACGGGTAGTAATGAATGTAAATTATTTAAAATCAAAACTACTGAATCGATTTTAATCATTTTTTTAGTGACGTAGGCTATAATAATAATATATTTTATACCCGTGCGAAGCCGGGGCGGGTCGCTAGTTAAAATATATATAGAATAAGTTACCAATAATTATTATACAAATAAAATACTCAAAACTAGCTATGAAACTACATATTAATATTGTTATCCATATTTAATAAACATGCTTCAGTTCTAGCTATAAAATTCCTATGCATTATATTATAAAAGGCGAGCGAAAAGGCCATAAAAGTTGAACTATCGGGGCGTGCACTTCGTGTATTATACTTCCTCCGGCAACTTTCCTAACCTTTAAACTATTGCCGGCAAACTCGATATTCCACAGAATTGTTCAGTGCAGTGTCGCATTCAGCTAGGGACCCGTAGCTTATTTTGGCATGGGGCTCCTGGTTGACTTTAGATTTTCAAGTTAAAAGCCAAGGTCTAAGTGAGAAACCTACTTTTTAATTTTTCAACCATGAGCATGACCCAACCAACTGACTTTTTTGATGAATTTTGATTGCCTCCAAGGCAATCGCGGACCACGAATGGACAGGCTAAATACGGTGCTGCCTAAAACGCGCCACCCGTAGCGGCCGTAGCACATGTTACACGCTACAACTTCTTGATGGTAAATCCGCCCCTGCCTCAGGGTTATTTCATCTCAAAGTTTATACTAAAATGGTCCTTATATCCTCGACATAGAGGTTCTGTTACAGGTAAAACGACTGAACTTTACTGGCGAGTAAATGGATAAAGTGAACTAAGGGCGCCATAATCAAATTCCTGATGAACTTTCTCGGGCTCGTTGGTACTTAATTGACGTGATTACCCTATGAAGCGATTACACTGCCCCTTTGAGTTTACCTTCGAAACCTAGCTTTTTATTTCGACATATTATGTGCAGTACACGAAACTCCATCAAATAGGCTCTTTTTCTGGTTTATTTCACAATCAAAAAGGAAGATCTGTTTTGTTTGTATTTTTATGAAGTTTAATTAGACACTTGGAAGTTGATCTACATTCTACATATTAATACGCGAGCAAAAAACTTTGGATCCCTTTTGACGAAAAATGCGGTAACGTAGGTTATTGAAATTTTGCACAGTTATAGTTTTTATGGTGAAGGAGTGCATCGAGCTAATATTATTTTGAAATTATGCTTTACACTACAACACACACACTAGGAGATTTTAATTGACAAGCCTATACCCACGAATTGTACTCTTTTATTTATGGTTGAAGTCTGTTGTCAAATTGAAAATAGATTTACTTAACAATAATTATTACACGGCCAGTCTGTCATCATTTGACTTTATTAATCTGAGACTGTTGCAGGAATTATGTCTGAAAATAATAAAGTCAATATCTTGACAATCAAATATCAATAGAAAAGCGTTGAAAAAAAACTTATAAGTACTTAATAAAAAAAATTATTTGAGGTCGAAATTCGACCAATTGGGCAATCTTTAGTAAAACAAATTGTACGTAATATAACCCTAGTTCTACGAGATTTTTCTTTGGTTCCCTTTGGCCTCCCATTACATAGTCGCTGCATCAAATTAGTTTTCACTTTTCTGTGAGACTGTGCAATTGATTCATCCGAACTAGCAAGGAGTCTCCTCATATATATTAATATATTATACAATTCCTTCATTCAACGTACCCTACCTATGAATACTCGTACTCGGTACTTCAGGTGTATTAGAAAGTGTAATACGAAGCTGACAAGAAAATTCAATTACGCGAACGGAGCGGTGGGGGTTAGAACACTTGTACATGTAATAAGCAGGGTATTTAATTTGGGTAATGGGTGTCGATAAACAAAGGCCATGTAACTCGGCGGGTGGGCTCCCGATTAATCAACTTCGCTCGACTATATGGAATATTTGATTAGGCCCATACAAATACTTTTTTATATAATGAATGATGATATCTAAATGCCGCAGTCATCTCGTTGAACCTGCTATTTGATTGAATTACAAGTGAATTCGTAGAATTAAACTATTTAATTTACAGTTGAAGACTTTTTTTGGTCTTTAGTGTAGACTAGGGTTGCTGAGGATTCCTCTTCCGCTTCCTCATAATGAGGAAGTTCCGCAATATTTTGGGTTCCTCAACCGTTACCGCATTCCTCATAAATAAAAATAAAAATTCCTCTTCCGCTATCGCTTCCTCAAAATTTAAGAGGAATTTATGAGGAATTACACTGCGCATACGCGTCGCGTATCCAATCACGCTCTGGCGCGGCGGCGCGGCGCCCGCGCCGGAGCGGTGCCGCACCGCACCCGTGTGGTTTCTCCCTGAGGGCAAATATGAGTATTGCAGCGGCGCCGCTGCGGCGTGTGTCTAAACAGCCTAAGGGCCGCGACACACCAGAATGGCAGCGGCGACGCGAGCACTTTCAGTGTCATAAGATTTTAAACTTTATCTTCATTTTTGTAATACATAGTACAGCGGCCACGGGCGGCCGTAGACTTCTCAAGCGGTACTATGTATTACAATAATGAAGATAAAGTTTAAAATCTTATACTTATAAAATTACATGTCCTGACTGACTGACTGACTGATTCATCATCGCTGAGCAAAAACTGTAAAAGTTACAGCCACGAAATTTGGTGAGTATGGTTGTTTTATTAAGTAGACACCCACTAAGGAAGGAATTTTGAAAATTTTACCCCGAAGGGGGTGAAATAAGGGTTGAAAGTTTTAATGAAAGTCCGTAATTTCTTGAGTTAGAAACATGAAACTTTATTTTTGGGTTACTGATTAAAAATGAATGGATACGTATTTAAGCGTTTTTGGAAATTTTACCCCCAACGGGGTGAAATTGGGGTTGAAAGTTTGAATGAAACTCCGTTATTTCTTGAGTTAGAAACATGAAATTTTATGTTTGGGTTACTGATAAAAAATAATTGGATACGTGTTTAAGCGCTTTTGAAAATTCTACCCCCAAGGGGGTGAAATAGGGGTGGAAAGTTGCAGTGAAAGTCCGTCATTTCTTGAGTTAGAAACATGAAAGTTTATTGACGTTTGCGTTTAACGTTTGCTTAAATAGGGTCCGTTTTTACCCTTTGTATAAGGAACCTCAAAAACAAAAAGGAGAAAACTATCCATCTTTGTTATTATACTATGTTAACGCGGATGAAGTCGCGGGCAACAGCTAGTCATATATATGACACTGAAAGCGCTCCGAGGGATGTAAAGCGGTAATATTACTTTCGTAAAATTCGGTTTTTTACCATATTTTACGTAAAATATAAATAAATTACGTAAATTACGGTAAAATTGGGTAAAATTCAATTTAACAAGAGTTAAATCGTATTTTACCTTTTTAGTTAGTAATAATTGCAGTCTTCTTTAAAAAAGAAATAGTCAAAATGTATATGTCCAGACAAATATTACTGAAGTTGGTGAAAACATAAGACTTAATAATCTTATGTTCTGTAAATTCATTTCTCATGAACTGGATAACTACCAAGGCATTGAACGTATGACTATTATGCAAAAATAACTAATAAATAATAATTTAACATCATTAGGACACTTTTTACACTTCTCAAAATGTTCTGTCATCCGAGTAGCATTAGCATTTTTGTACTCCGTATTACAAAATATACACATCACATGTTTCCTTTTGTCATGTTCACTTAGCACTTGGAAATAATCCCACACTTTTGCTTGATTTCGTGGCATAATTTACTAAATGCACGTACCTATAGTGCAGTCAGTCAAAACAATTGCAAGCAGAGTTGCATTTTGCGATTTTAGAAAAATGAATCATATTATGATTCATATCATGATTCTTTAAATTTTAGCCCCGCCGAACGTAAGTATGTTGCAAGTTGCAACTTGCAACTACACGCTCTTCTCACCCCCCGCTATACTTTTGGCATACATACGTAGCCGGTAATTTTACCGTAATATATATAAATTACCGTAAAATACGCGTATTTTACCAGCGTTTTCGGTAAAATTACGTAATTTTGCAACCCTCGGCTCGCCTGCTGTCATTCCGATGTAGCGCGGCCCTTATTGCTAGACTGATTTTGATGATTCTTTATTGTGTGTGTTTTGAGAATGGTTTAGAATTTAGATTCATAGTTTGGTTCACTGGAAAATGCCCTTTTAATTATTTTTTGTGTAATGTATGTACCTAGTACGTTATGTACAAAGTACAGACAGGACAAAAGTTTGGGTTGGGTCCGCTAGTATTTATAATTTTCTATCTTCCTCTTCCTCATCCGCTTCCTCTTCCGCTTCCTCATCCGCATCCTCTTCCTCATAAAATATCCTCTTCCTCATCCGCATCCTCAAAATTTGCGCGTGACAATTCCTCTTCCTCCTCCTCTTGCTCATAATCACTTCCTCAACAACCCTAGTGTAGACTAGGGCATCGAGACCGGGTTTTCCCGAAACCCGAAAACCCGGGAAAACCCGGGTTTTGGGGTCATGAAAAACCCGGGTGTCAAAAATGGAACCCGGGTTTTTCGAGCATTTCGGGTTTTCATTTTTTTTTTGATAATTATTAAAGGCCAGACCTGATTTAAGGGTATTTTTAACAAAGTAACATACAAATTATTCATTTTTATAACATAATATTGTATTTTTAAAACATCTAAGGTTTAATTAAAAATATTGGTCATAATTAAACAAAATATAATATTTTTAAGGAAAAGTTTCGTTTTAGGAGCATTAAAGACTAATCGTCATAAAAATATTTATTAATTATAATTAATAATACATATTTTAAAAAACCTACCAAAACTATTCAATGTGAAAAAGCCAAGTCTCTTCAAACAATCTATCCTTCGCAAAAAGTTTTCAAATTTCATAGAAGCCAAGTCTTGTTTAACTTATTTTATAGTTTTCAAACATTCAGTGATTGACTACAGTTTTGTTTATTATGTGATTAAAGGCTTAAAAAATAAAGTGTGGACAGCTTCAAAGGGTTCTAACTTCTAAGTCTGCTGAAAGTATCGTAAACTTTTGATGATGGGCAAGTCAGCCACTAGGTGACAAAACGTTGAAACTTGTATGGACCGTTGGTGATAAAATACACCCATCAACAAAGTCTTCGGGATATTTGTATTTTTGGAATATCTAAAAAACTTTCAGGAATTATTGAAGACAGTGTATTGAACAATGATAGCTTATTTTTTAATATTTAATAAAACATATTATTAAAACACTTTTCCGAATTTTATCGTTAATAAAGCAATCACAGGTATCTACAGTCACAAAAAATCAATGATAAGTCAACAAATATTTATTTCGTTCCATAAACTGAAAATTTTATTCGAATGAGATATTTTTATTGCTGATTGTCAAATTAATAGTAATAATTTATGATGTTTGGCTGTATACAGTATTTTTACAAAAAAATATTTATTGTGTCCTGCTGCCGTATGACACCCAGATTTTTTTGCAATTTAAAGTCATTATTTTCAGTCATCTAACTTACTAAAAACACTTACAGGTTTTTGTTTGTTGTTATGCTTTTTTGTCATTATTTGTTATATTCACAACATAACAAAAAGCGACAATATTAAAACAATGCAATCAGTAAAAAGGTTCCAGGAGAGCATCCAGCCCCTAGAAACTGACAAAACCATGCCGAGGAGTTTTCATCAAGTGTATTTCGAATCCATATTTTTGTATTGCGGTGTGACGAATGTGACAGATTGCTTTTTATTGGTTGAGAGACTGATGTTGGTAACACATAATTTTTTAGGGTTAAAGGGTTTCGATGCCCTAGTGTAGACATTAAACGTTACACTCAACAACTTGACGAATTGACCCTTTAGTCATTAAATGCAACCAGGACATACATTAGATGGTTGTTAGGATGCCAGGGTACTTGGACAATTACATAATTTGGACAGTAATTTTGAAAATCAAATTGTAAGAGATTTGACATAACCCATTGGCCATCGCATCGCATTAATGACGAATAAGGGTTAATTCGGACCGCAACGCGACGCGTAGATACATTTCTAAATTTATATGAATATATTAATACGTGAGCCAAAAACTTTGTATCCCTTTTGACGAAAAATGGAGAAACGTAGGTGAATGAAATTTTGCACAATTATAGTTTATATGGTGAAGGAGTGCATCGAGCTAATATTATTTTGAAACTATGCTCTTATCATACATTTTTTTAACAAATAAAACATTACACACACTAGGAAAAATGATAGATTTTTGAGTGACAAGCCTATACATACGAATTATACTCTTTTATTTATGGTTGAAGTCTGTTGACAACAAGGTGACAAATTGAAAATGGATTATAGTTTTTTTTTATTGAATCTTAGATACTAGAGAATGCTTACACGGCCAGTCTGAGATCAGCTGAGTCCTAGAGACAAGAGTTGAAAAAAATATGATAAAGTCAATATTTTTTTACAAAATATAGGTAGTAGTCCTAATAAATGTTGAAACTAAGGTCGAATTTCGACCATTGGGATCGCCCAATGGTCTGTCAAATTCATATAAACTAGAGATCGTCTCTAGTTTATATTAATTTGACAGATTCGCAAGACGTCTCACGCAATTGAAATCTGTCAATTCCATACGCCGCGCCGCGTCGCCTCGCCTAGTCGTCGTGTTGCGGCCTGAATTGACCCTGAGTAATAGCCGTACTGTACTATCTTGTTCAGTTCGATGTTATATTTTCCCTTTTGCTTGTACGTCATACCAATCGTGATAATTAAACGTTATACAAAAAAAACTTTTATAATTTTTATCCCTGCATGCATTTCTAAAAAAACGACATTTCCATTTTCTTTCGAATTAACCGTGAAATTAGAATTTAATTCAAAGATAGAGTTCCAACAATTTCAAAGAAGTGAGAAATAATTCCTGTTACATTTTATCAATAAAATTCAAGAGCACTTTGTATTTTCCATTCTCTCTCCTTATTTTAAAATTCAAGCGGCTCTAATCCTTCCCTCAGTCCGCGGCTTAAGTGTTGATCTTACACAAACGACGTTTTTAATTAAATTATATGCGGTTTCTATAAAAATTATAAAATTGTAATAAGAATCGTGTGGATTTTATTATTTCCGTTGATATTATATTAAGGTACGCTAGCTGTTTGACCGAGCTTTGCTCGGTATTCGATAAAACACTAATAAAATGACATTTTCTAAAAAGGATTCCTAGCTAGATCGATTTGTTGCCCCCGAAACCCCCTATAAACTAAATGTCATGAAAATCGTATTCCGAGATTCCAATTATATCTTTAAACGAGCAATTCTTGTATATATATATACAAGAATTATTGCTCGTTTAAAGATATAAGATTTTATATGAGATAGGTGTTATAACACCTATCTCATATACTTCGTACTTATTTCTTCAAGCAGGTATAAATATACATACTTATTTCTTCAACAATGTAGAAGCCATTGTCTATTTTAAAAGTAATGTATATTTTAAAAGTCTTATGCAAATCGATTTATTACGTCTTCTGCTACAAATAATAAAAACTAGTCTTCTGTGAAAGAATGGCTCATATCTTTTATAAGTTTTCTATTAAAGTACTAGATTTTCGATAAAAGTACTAGATAAGATACTTAGTAGGGACGTCAACATAATCCACCCCCTCCCCCCCCCTCGGTACGCCCATGTCTACTAACACCCATAAGTCCCTTCCGTAGTAGTTTATTATAACAAATTAATGACGTAATAACCTGCACAGCTAGTTACTTTTAAAGGATAACAACAACAGGGTGCTACTCTACACATTAATTTTCACCTCATCATAAGTTTTAATTTTTAATCGCCAGCATAAAAATACAGCGTCTTTGAAATTTATGCGTAACACCCATAAGTCCCTTCCGTAGTAGTTTATTATAACAAATTAATGACGTAATAACCTGCACAGCTAGTTACTTTTAAAGGATAACAACAACAGGGTGCTACTCTACACATTAATTTTCACCTCATCATAAGTTTTAATTTTTAATCGCCAGCATAAAAATACAGCGTCTTTGAAATTTATGCGTAACACCCATAAGTCCCTTCCGTAGTAGTTTATTATAACAAATTAATGACGTAATAACCTGCACAGCTAGTTACTTTTAAAGGATAACAACAACAGGGTGCTACTCTACACATTAATTTTCACCTCATCATAAGTTTTAATTTATTAATCGCCAGCTTAAAAATACAGCGTCTTTGCGACTGACCCTTACGTTAGGGCCAGGCCACAATACTGCATTACGGCGTCGCATCGTATAAATCTACGACGCCGCAGAAGGCATCGTGAAAATTTCCGATGTAAAGAGAATATAATATTATATACGAAATTTATGCGTTACGACATCGCATCGCATTTCTGTGCGATGTTTTTTTTGCGATACGACGCCGCAACGCAGTGTTGTGGCCTGGCCCTTATACACAAAGTCCATAGAACATACGTCATGGCAACCGTGGGATTGGCTGTGACATGTGGGCCCTAATCTGACCTCTACCCTTCGTAATCACCAGTCCCCGCGCCGTAACTCCCCAATTAGACAGGCATTAAGTAACATACAACCCAACAATGAAATCCCTGTTCAGTTATATTTAGATGGATCTAAAATGTCTATTGGTAACTAGAGACTATGGATTCAGAAAAATGTATACTTATATATTATGTAATCTTCTAATCCACACTAATATTATAAATGCGAAAGTATCTCTGTCTGTCTGTCTCGCTTTCAAGCCAAAGCTACTGAACCGATTGCAATGAAATTTTGTACACAGTTATTCTAGAGTCTGAGAAAGGACATAGGCTACATTTTGATGTGGGAAAATATCTTATTTCCATGAAAATATCGATGAAAATGAATTCGCATTGCGCGTGGCCAGCGCTCATCCCGGGGGTCCTGGGTTCGAGTCCCGCAGGCGGAACAAAAAGTTTTCAATGTTCCTGGGTCCTGGATGTGTATTAAAATAAAATTTCAAAAATCTTAAATATATTTTATGTATAATATTATAAAAAATCCAGAAATATATCGATGCAATGAACATTTTAGTTCTAATACGATTCAAGAGATGGCGTTTTATTTTTTACTTCATTGTAACAAAGAACTAATCATACTTATTAGTTATTATGTTTTTGTTTATGGTTTTTAATACGTTAGAATATTATGTTTAATAATATTATCATTTGGTATAATAATAATCAATCTATCTTATCTTATAAAAACTCCTACTGCATTTCTAATATATGTGACAAGTTGACTACAGAAGGCGCTCTAAAATAAAGGAGTTCAAGTGTACCGTGTTGGTCTATATTCCATCCAGAAAATATATCAATGCAATCAACATTTTAATTCTAATATATGAAAACAGATGGCGTTTTATTTTTTTACTTAAATATATTTTATGTATAATATTATAAAAAATCCAGAAATATATCGATGCAATGAACATTTTAGTTCTAATACGATTCAACAGGTGGCGTTTTATTTTTTACTTCATTGTAACATAGAACTAATCATACTTATTAGTTGTCCGCGTGGACTTCAGTTTATAAAGCGCGATGTCAACAAAATTGGTGTCAAAAGCTTTTATAAAAACCCTGGTACCCCTTAAATCAATACAGCTGTACAGTGTGCACACAATAAATATTTCATTTTTTTAAATTAAACTTTATATTTTATGCCAAATTTTAAAGCTTATCTACCCCCCCAATTACACAACTTTACCCAGAAAATATTTATCATTGATAAGTAAACTTATCCACTTTCAGTACTTTATCTGTGCAGTGACGTAACCTTAAAAGGTTACGTCACTGCACAGATAAAGTACTGAGTTATTTAATACCGTAGAATAGATATAACAATCGAAAAAAATCGAAACCTAAATGTAAGATGATACCACCTTTTATAGAAAGACTTTTGAGCAAGCGTCAGCGCGATGTAGAAGACGCACGGCGCCATCGATTATGAATTTTTGGAACTAACTTAATTTGAACAAATTTACGCATTTTCACCCCCTGACAACCCTTTTTTCCAGTAAAAAAGTAGCCTATGTCCTTTTTCAGGCTTTAGACTATCTGTATACAAAATTTCATTACAATCGGTTCGGTAGTTTTGGCGTTTGGCGTGAAAGCGAGACTGACAGACAGACAGACAGACAGACAGACAGACAGACAGACAGAGATACTTTCGCATTTATAATATTAGTAGGTATAGATTATGTGCACACTGCACAGCTGTTTTTGGGTATTTTGATTAATTAAGGGCCGCGCTACACCGGAATGGCAGCGGCGAGGCGAGCACTTTCAGTGCTGCCATTCCGGTGTAGCGCGGCCCTAAGAGGGGTACCACTTACCAGCGTTTTAAAAGGTTTTAAATTTGACACAAATTTTGTTGACACCGCGCGCTATAAACTAAAGTCCACGCGGACGAAATCGCGCGCGCGGGCAACAGCTAGTCTATATATATAAAAATGGATTTTCAATAGTGTTAGTAACGCTAAAACTCGAAAACGGCTGAACGGATTGGGCTAATTTTAGTCTTAAAATATCCGTAGAAGTCCAGGGAAGGTTTTAAAGTGACACGAAGTTCACCGGAACAGCTAGTATTATATTATAAAATTCTCGTGTCACAATGCGTAATGCGTAACCACTTTTTTGTTCAAAAGACAATGTCAAGTCATATATTCGTTATGTCATTATGTATGTGAGATATGCCTGCAGGCATCTTCGAAGTGGCAACGTTGCTACCGTAAACTTCCAATCTAGTTACGTTAGTAACATAGAACATCATGTGTATTTCAAAATTTACTTCTTGATTATTTTTTGACGGCAAAAATATGTACGACTAATCAATGCAATTTTATAGGTAGGTAGGTAATTAGGTATGTTTCTGGGAATAAATTTATGTCTATTTTAACAAGCAAACATTGTAAATTAAGTTATATAACCTAATTGAAAAATAATACCCTACTTGAGAGAAAATTTAAAAATGTATCTACAAATTCGCATGCGACAGCTCTGTAACACAAATTTAATTTTCCTTATATTTTAGTACCTAGAGCGCTCAGCACGTCCATAGTATTCTATTTTTTTATGTTATTAGCATATACCTGGACAGTTGGCCATGGTTTGACCCAAATAACTTACTAGATCTAATATCGCACTATTTGTTTTTCATGAACTTACCCCGAATTGACGGAGTTATCCACTTCCGGCCACGACAGGCGTCGCCTGCAGAACGCCATGGTCGGCTTCTCTGGTGGCTGCGGCTGCCTGGGCACGCGAAGGGAGCCCCCGCGCCTGGGGGTCGCAGACGGCGCCAGACAGTCCAAAGTGCGGCGCCGGGCGCTCAACGCTGAGGCGCCTTCGGTCGGCAGCACCCGAGGAAAACCTGGACAATTGATAAACTAAAGTTAGCAATAATTTATCATTTTAATTGCTATTTAACGCACAAAACTGATAGTGAAGAAAAATGAACACCATGTAAAAAAAAATTCAAAAAGCGTTCTAATTTTAAAATAAAATCGGCCAAGTGCGAGTCGGCTCGCGCACGAAGGCTTCCGTACCTTTACTTTACGTACGTAGAGCAAAGGTAAGCCACAAATTGTGTTTTTTGTGGGGGGGCCCCCCCCCCCCCCCCTCATTTTTTATTTTATTTTAAGGTTATTTATTTTATTTTAAGGTCATATAATAAAGGATTAAAAAAAAATCAAGTGTCTAATGGGCATTGTCCAAAAAAAATCACATGTACTTTTTATATTTTTTTTCGTTAAAATAGGGTATTTTAAGCATATAAATTAAATAATTTTGCCGCATTCGACCGGCGCAAAATCGAGAATCAATTCTCTCGAGTGACACCTACAGGTGACCCCTCCGGTAGACCGTAGCGTGTGTGGTAGCCATAACCTTCGTCTTGAGGTTCGAGCGCTTGGAGTCCCGCCACAAAGTGAATTTTAGCTCCTTTGTGGTGAGAGTCCCGACGCACCATCTACCGACCTTCGAGAGGAGTTCTGGCCGATTCGAGTCGTCAACAGGAGGTTCTGAGGACGACTTCCGAATACGTCGCGCCCCAGGTCGCAGACAATACGTGTTTAGTGTTTGTATTAGTAGTGTGTTAGTATTAGTTTTTAGTATAATTGTATGTATGTTAGTCTCTATGGTATTTATATTATGAGCCAAGACGCCTGAGTTAAATAAATAAATAAAATAAGGTGCTAACATGCTTCAGTCAAAAATTTTTAGGACATAAACGAAGGAAGAGTTTAGCCTAGAATGTGAAAGAGTGACGTTAATGTGTTTTTATTATTTTCCTAAGATTGTTCTGGGTTTTTAATGTGTTTTATTGGTAGAATATTAACCATTGGATATTTATTATCATGCACAAGTATAGGCCAGTGATACAACTTCCAGAAACGTGCCTTTTGTGTTCCCTCCTAAACACCATCGAAAGTTTTAGTAAAGCTTCTACCATTTTACTGAATCGACCGACTTGAGTCCTTGACTGCATTGACTTTTACTTTGACTAGACTTTGGACTTTACTAAATAGAAAATCGATGCTAAAAATTGTTATAAGAACATAGTTTTCCCGCTACTTATTTGACACTTGCCATGGTTATATAGCCGAAGCGCCATAATAAGAAAAAAATAAACAAAGGATAAAATATTCAATATTAATTAACTTCAATGTTGTTGTTGTTAATGTTACTCCACTGATAAAATATAACAGACCAAATCGTCAAACATAGGAACAGAGGGGTGCAGTCCCAGCGAAGGAGCGTAACAAAAGGTGTTTAGTTCACTGTCTTCCGCAATTCAACGATGTACTATCAGTGTAGTTGATTCCTAGGCAGATCGCGGACCTAAGTAATTTGGTCGCGTTTTATCAAACCCATCCGACAGATGACAGCTAACATTGAATTGACATAAGCCGACCATATGACGTAGGTCCGTCAACTGCCTAGGAATCAATTTCCTCGATGGCGCATACTAGCTATTTTAGTCCCGACTGTAGTTCAAATTGTAATCGAACACCAAATATAATACCAAGCTTTACAGCTTCACCAAACTTCAAAATGCCTGACAAGTGGCAGAAGTGCCTGTTTTTTTAGTGGCTGTTGGCTATAGCATATAAATAACCATAATAAATGCCAGTGTCAAGTATTAAATTGCGAGAAAAAAAGATCGTATGACGTTTCTATCGTCGAAATTGACAAAACTCTAGACCCACTCTTGTGACCGAGCGTAGTATTTTGAAGACCCGTCCCTAAATGGGTCACGTAGTATGGGTATGTTCCCTTACGCTTGCGTTCGGTATTATAATTTATAACCGAACACCATAGACCATCCTTGTCACTCTTGTTACAAAATAATATTGGCATCTCGCCCTTGACTACGAAGATACATTTTTGTTTGTGTGTGTAATGTTTTGAGTGTATTGTTTTAGGATTGCTTTTCAAATGTCATTTCGTAGAGTATGGCATGTCTACCTCAGTATAAATAGATGTCTTTGTCTGCAGTATGTTTTAAATTTCCTTTCAATCTTATTTTTAATGGCTGGTTCGTCAAATGCAAGTTCTCATTATGTGAAAGCTGATACGAGAAGCTTACCAAAAGTTCGAAACGTAATGTTGGTCGAATTTATTGCTACTTTAACGCCATTGAAGGTCAAACAAAGGTTAAACATATTTGTTCAAAAATATAAGTAACTTATGGGTATTTTTTTCGTTTATATACAGAAAAACGATCACTGACCATATTCCTCGAAATGTTTTTGTAGTGAGCAAAATTAAAAAAAAATGGACAATCCCCATTGTTCCCATCAGGGATGTTGCGGATCCCGATTTTTTCACATCCGCGGATGCGAATGCGGATGCGGATTTTTAGAGGTTCACATCCGCGAATGCGGATGCGGATGCAGATGTTTCGGATCCTACATAAATATAGTTTATAAAATGAAAAAGTATTATTTTAATTTTTAATTAATGTGTTACAAAATAATAGTACAGGTTCCCCAGAATAAATTTTTTAATTAATATCAAGCTAATTTTTGTGAGTAGCTTTATTTTGAAACGCATTTTGAATAGAACAATCCATATTTTAAGACCATCAAATCGAAATATTAAATCATATTTAATATTTATCTTTGTTAGTTAAGTACCACTTTCGCAGAAGAAATTATTGTTCCGTTTATCAAAATGAAACTGCTTACGAAAATTACCTTGATAGTAATTAAAAAAATTGTTCTACTGTACTATAATAATACTTTTGTATTAAAGAGATAATAATTTGTAAATGAAAATTACATTAATTCCCCTGTATTAACCTCTACCAATTTTTTGTTAGGAAGTACACGAATTTATAAATAGAAGCGGCATTATTTAATAAAAATAATGCCGCTTCTTATTAAGAGGGCGACTAACCCCAAAAATCAAACATCGTCCTTCTCTTCACACTCACGCCCGTCTTTCATATGCCAGGTGAAAAAGAACGACGCGGATTCATCGCCAAAATCTTAATAACTAGATAAATATACAACATTTTAAAAATCCGCTAGGTCGATCTCTCAATGATAGAATTTTATACAATGTGTTAAAATATTAACTTAGTTCAATGCACGGTTATGGCAATAAATGAAGAATTCGTGAAAATTAGATGCATCTTTGTGATTTTTTTCTATCGAGAAAATTTTAAGATATCGTGTTTTTGCTCAGATTTAATTCTCAGAAATTTTATGTAGTATCTAATTTTAGAAAATGAAAGAATTCGGGGCTTATTTTCAAGTATAAAAACGAATTATAAAAACGACACTTTAGGGATAGTCCCCCTTAAGTAAGAAGCACAAACATACACGTAGTGATTAATTTACACAAGACAATAATGAATGCACCACAATAAACGCGTCGGATCCTGTGACCGTTTTTAGGGTTCCGTAATCAACAAGGAACCTTTATATTTTCGGTCTATCTGTCCGTCTGTCTGTCTGTTTCTCCGTGGTTTCGCTCAGAGAATAGCCTACGAAGCCAAAATTTGGCATGAATGCACATACATATAAACGGTGTCGACAAAATGGTATATAAAACCTTTAAAAAAATCTAGTATTTCACCAAGCGGGGAATAAGTCTTTGTATTTTGCGTCCAGTCCACCGTGTGTGGTGTCGTTGGATAGGGTTTTAAAAATTTTACGAGTTTATTCGAAAAAAAACTTTATTCGAAGAAATATGCAAAGTTTTAAAGTGGAAGAAATCCTTAGTGTCCAGTGTCTCCCCCTTCTACCATCTATTAGCTAAACGGATAAGATATTGATTCTGTAAAATATGTGGAAAAATTCATGGGAGTAGGAAATATGCTAAATTTAAAAAGATATTTATCACGGCTAAGAAGACTTTATAAGTTATTGAGAAGTACAAAGGAATTTTTCGTTCAAATTCCTTTGAATGTAACTGAGATGATGTTGTTAGTAGTGTAAAAAATGTTATAATTGTACATTCATAGACGATACAAAACTTATTAAAACTGGCGGTACCGTAATGTACCCAGTATTGTGCGTAGCCGATACGTACTTGGCCGGCTTTTTCGCTCCCATTGGTCATTTGTAACGCGCAAGCGGCACGCGCCATTCACAGTCCCTGCCGCTTTTTTTTCTGGTCGCAACTCGTATGACATTCGCATCCGCATAAAAATCGCATCGATTTAATGCGGATGCGGATGCAGATGCGGATGTCAAATATATGCGGATGCTCCGCATTTGCGGATGCGGATGCGGATATTCGCAACATCCCTGGTTCCCATTATTGAAATCGAGCAAAAAAGGCCAAAAAATCACGTTTCTTGTATGGAAGCCCCCCTTCATTATTAATTTTATTTTGTTTTTAGTATTTGTTGTTATAGCGGCAACATAGAAGTCTAGCTATAGCGGTTTTTGAGATACAGCCTGCTGACAGACAGGCGGACAAACGGACAGACAGACAACGAAGTCTTAGTAATAGGGTCCCGTTTACCCTTTGGGTACGGAACCCTAAAATGCCCGTAACTTTTTTATTTGCACGGTCGGATGGTACAGGAATTTGTGTAATCAGCCCGAAATGCCTAATAGTTACAAAAGATTTTTAATATCAAACTTGTCCATAAGCCCCACTCAGAAGCTAGTTGGTAGTTGACGGTTTTATTACATTCTTCAGGCTTTCAACGGTAAACGGAGTATGTATTCATGTTATTGTATCTTGACCCGACGCGCTCTATTGTTCCGAGGTCCTCTTGTTTTCAATTTTGAGAATTTATTACATAGGCAGGTAGGTACTAACTTATTATAGCAGTCAATATTATATTTAATTAAGTGGCTTATGCACAGGCTATTAATATTATTAAATACACGCAGTTTAAATCAATGCAAGCAGCACAAGAAAAAAAAAAAGCTTTTGGCGCCTTTTCCAACAAAATCCAAATTTAAATTTTTGATAAAACTTTTCTAACTTTTATGAGTTTGAAGATGGTTTGAAGCTACGTTAGTTTTCTACCGTAGATACTACCGTACTTATTAATATTTGTGAATTTTAGAACCAATAAAATTAAGTTACTAATGGTACGTCTGTATACGTATATTATATTATGTAATGCTAAGAACACGGGATGAAACTTGACAGGACCTAGGTAGTTAGGGCACAGATTATACATTAGTAGTACCAAGTTAAGGCTGATTGTTCTCGAAAATACAAAATAAAAACATTTGGTACATTTATTGCCTATGAAGCTCAAGCACTGAATAAATAATAGTAACTCAAGTACAATTTTCTGCATTAAAACACTTTCACAATATTAATCACTCATTATAACTACTTTACTACTTTGTAAATAAGTGATTGGTTGACCGATATGACAAAAGTATTTTAAGCGTTAAAATTATTTTACGTCAGTTTATACTGAAATCAAAGTGTGGATACCTAATGACTTTCAAATAAGTGATAATAGTTCTCTCTGTTCTTTATTTATTTTAGATTGTTAGAAAAAAAATAACCCCGCAAAAGAAAACAGTACAGTAAAGTAGTCACTCCGTGTACGAGGTGGGGTATGACATATATGACACATCAATATTACGGAAACTTAAGTGACCAAGATCTATTTCATATTGTTTATTTTAAATTGATGTTATAAATAGGTTAAAACTAGATATACTAAAGTCTTAGAAATTGAGAAAAACTTGATTAAAATAGGTTCCATTTGATTTTTGTACTGAAGAAAAGATTTCGTAGTTTACAGTTTGAAGAAAAAGTCAAGTTTTTGGACTTTTGCTTATAAAATGTATTTTATAATGTAAAATTGAATTTACTTTACTTAAACCAAATCATTATTAGATATTTAAATATATTACTTATTATTTTACAATCACAAGGAACAATTTTTCGAATTTAACTGCCTTTCATCGTTGGAGTATGTCATACCCCACCTAGTACAGCATGGTGAGATTAGTCACCTAGTACACGGAGGGTTAATAATTATTATCACATAGTTTGATCTGTAGTACAAAACTATTCAAGGACAAAGCGTTTCAAGCGTAAGTTCATAATTAATCGAGAATAGACCTGCATTTCCTTGGCCTTTAAATATCTGGTTTAAGTTTTAGGACGACATTTATACCGGTTAGTTAAACAAAAACTCCCTTAACGATAGCCGCGTATAAATACATGGAGCAGTTAGCAGTCGGCATCAGTTGTATCTCCCAACAACCGGCAGCACCATGTTCAAGTTCGTAGTATTGTGCGCTCTGATCGGGGCCGCGGTGGCCGAGCCTGAGCCCGGAGCGGTGTTCAGCTCCTACGCCTACCCGGGCGCCTACTTGTCGTCGGCGCCGGCGTACATCCCCAGCGCCTACAGCAACGTCGTGTACAACTCGCCCCTGGTGCAGCCTACCTACAGCACCTACTCCGCGCCGCTGGCCCACCTCATCAAGAAGCGCTCCGTGCTGGTCGGCTCGCCCGCGCTCACCACGTACGCCGCCGCCCCCTACGCCACCTCGTACGCCGCCGCCTACCCCGCCATCTCTCCCCTGGCCACCAGCTACGCCGCCGCCATCCCCACCACGTACTCGTCTCCCCTCTTCACCACCGCCCACCTCATCAAGAAGCGGTCCGCGCCCCTGATCGTGCCGTCCACCTACTCCGCCATCTCTCCCCTGGCTACCGGCTACGCTGCGACCGGTTCCTTCTACACGCCGACCTTCGGCGCCGCGTCCTACATCTCCTCCCCCTACGTCTCCTCCCTGCCCCTCGCCTACGGAGCTCCCCTCATCAAGAAATGAATAACATAGCAGCCACGCCATCCACATTTTCAAGCTAATCGGATACTGCCAAACATCTGTGTTACCATCTACAATTATTACATGTACATAAGTCGACGGCTGTTTCTGAATAAATATTACCGATGAAAAACAATCTCTTTTAAATTGTATTCCTAAAACAACACATTTCTATATTTTAAAAGTGCAATGACGGTGATAATAATGATGATTAATATAACTGGTCCACCAGCATGATTTTTAATAGGGAAGACCACAAACAACTTTTTCGCTGCGTAGCTATTGTTACGTTCAGCCAAACGTCATAAGATTAATTATTATTTTGTCTTTATGTGTTATGGAGCCTTCTTTTCTTGTTATTTCAAGTTAGTAACCCCCGTCAAAAAAGATGATTGTGGATAAAAGTCTCTTATAGTTCTATGGAATTTACTCCTGGAGATAATATAAAAACCACCCTTTGCTGGTTGGGCGACTTACGATGCCATGGACAGACACACACACAGACAGATTGTACACAACTTTGCTGTAAACAAACAGATGTCTATCTTTTCATCATCATCAGGCTGCTCAGTGAAGGAAATTCAGGATTTATCAGGTTCATGAAAGGCTGTAAGCAACTTACAGTTGTTTGATCGGTTTTTAGAGATATCCGTGGCCACAAAATAAGATCTTCTGACCGAGCGAGATAGCATGCTCGGTCAGGCCACTGACATCATTTTAGACGTTGTTTATAATCCATACTAATATTATAAATGCGAAAGTATCTCTGTCTGTCTGTCTGTCTGTCTCGCTTTCACGCCAAAACTACTGAACCGATTGTAATGAAATTTTGTACACAGTTATTCTAGAGTCTGAGAAAGGACATAGGCTACATTTTGATGTGGGAAAATATCTTATTTCCATGAAAATATCGATGAAAATTAATTCGCATTGCGCGTGGCCAGCGCTCATCCCGGGGGTCCTGGGTTCGAGTCCCGCAGGCGGAACAAAAAGTTTTCAATGTTCCTGGGTCTTGGATGTGTATTAAAATAAAATTTCAAAAATCTTAAATATATTTTATGTATAATATTATAAAAAATCCAGAAATATATCGATGCACCGAACATTTTAGTTCTAATACGATTCAACAGATGGCGTTTTATTTTTTACTTCATTGTAACATAGAACTAATCATACTTATTAGTTACTAGCTGTGGCCCGCGACTTTGTCCGCGTGGACTTCAGTTTATAAAGCGCGATGTCAACAAAATTGGTGTCAAATTCTTTTATAAAAGACCCTGGTACCCCTTAAATCAATACACCTGTGCAGTGTGCACACAATAAATATTTCATTTTTTATATTAAACTTTATATTTTATGCCAAATTTTAAAGCTTATCTACCCCCCCAATTACACAACTTTACCCATAAACTATTTATCATTGATAGGTTTAAGGTTACGTCACTGCACAGATAAAGTACTGAGTTATTTAATACCGTAGAATAGATATAACAATCGAAAAAAATCAAAACCTAAATGTAAGATGATACCACCTTTTATAGAAAGACTTTTGAGCAAGCGTCAGCGCGATGTAGAAGACGCACGGCGCCATCTATTATGAATTTTTTGGAACTAACTTAATTTGAACAAATTTACGCATTTCACCCCCTGACAACCCTTTTTTCCAGTAAAAAAGTAGCGTATGTCCTTTTTCAGGCTTTAGACTATCTGTATACAAAATTTCATTACAATCGGTTCGGTAGTTTTGGCGTTTGGCATGAAACGAGACTGACAGACAGACAGACAGACAGAGATACTTTCGCATTTATAATATTAGTATAGATTATGTGAACACTGCACAGCTGTTTTTGGGTATTTTGATTAATTAAGGGCCGCGCTACACCGGAATGGCAGCGGCGAGGCGAGCACTTTCAGTGCTGCCATTCCGGTGTAGCGCGGCCCTAAGAGGGGTACCACTTACCAGGGTTTTAAAAAGTTTTTAAATTTGACACAAATTTTGTTGACACCGCGCGCTATAAACTAAAGTCCACGCGGACGAAGTCGCGCGCGCGGGCAACAGCTAGTCTATATATATAAAAATGGATTTTCAATAGTGTTAGTAACGCTAAAACTCGAAAACGGCTGAGCGGATTGGGCTAACTTTAGTCTTCAAATATTCGTAGAAGTCCAGGGAAGGTTTTAAAGTGACACGAAGTTCACCGGGGCAGCTAGTAATAATATATATGTTACCGTTCTCAGAAATTTCCTCGATAGCGCGATGCAGGATTATGACGCTAATTGTGGGTACTGCCACAGTTTCAATATTTTGCATTCATGGGACCCGGTGCTGCGGCGTCACCTGGAAATCTACATGATACCTACCCAACTCCTCGCCAACTTTGAGCAGAGATTTCATGTTTGGGCTCATTTTAATCTCACAAAGATTAATCGGTGTAAAACGTAGATTGGAACACACCAGTAGCCTTAGCACGGCCACTAGTAGAAATGCGAAAGTATGGACAAACTGTGGAAATAAACTTAAGGTAGCGTTCCGATCTTTTTTCATTCCCAAAAATTCAATTAAAATGCCACTTTATGACAGACTATAGTCCTAAAAATTCAAATAATATCCTACTCTATGACATATACTATAGTCTGTCATAAAGTGATTAGATATTTAAATATATTACTTGTTATTTTACAATCACAAGGAACAATTTTTCGAATTTAACTGCCTTTCATCGTTGGGGTATGTCATACCCCACCTAGCTGTACTAGGTGAGATTAGTCACCTAGTACACGGAGGGTTAATAATTATTATCACATAGTTTGATCTGTAGTACAAAACTATTCAAGGACAAAGCGTTTCAAGCGTAAGTTCATAATTTATCGAGAATAGACCTGCATTTCCTTGGCCTTTAAATATCTGGTTTAAGTTTTAGGACGACATTTATACCGGTTAGTTAAACAAAAACTCCCTTAACGATAGCCGCGTATAAATACATGGAGCAGTTAGCAGTCGGCATCAGTTGTATCTCCCAACAACCGGCAGCACCATGTTCAAGTTCGTAGTATTGTGCGCTCTGATCGGGGCCGCGGTGGCCGAGCCTGAGCCCGGAGCGGTGTTCAGCTCCTACGCCTACCCGGGCGCCTACTTGTCGTCGGCGCCGGCGTACATCCCCAGCGCCTACAATAACGTCGTGTACAACTCGCCCCTGGTGCAGCCTACCTACAGCACCTACTCCGCGCCGCTGGCCCACCTCATCAAGAAGCGCTCCGTGCTGGTCGGCTCGCCCGCGCTCACCACATACGCCGCCGCCCCCTACGCCACCTCGTACGCCGCCGCCTACCCCGCCATCTCTCCCCTGGCCACCAGCTACGCCGCCGCCATCCCCACCACGTACTCGTCTCCCCTCTTCACCACCGCCCACCTCATCAAGAAGCGGTCCGCGCCCCTGATCGTGCCGTCCACCTACTCCGCCATCTCTCCCCTGGCTACCGGCTACGCTGCGACCGGTTCCTTCTACACGCCGACCTTCGGCGCCGCGTCCTACATCTCCTCCCCCTACGTCTCCTCCCTGCCCCTCGCCTACGGAGCTCCCCTAATCAAGAAATGAATAACATAGCAGCCACGCCATCAACATTTTCAAGCTAATCGGATACTGCCAAACATCTGTGTTACCATCTACAATTATTACATGTACATAAGTCGACGGCTGTTTCTGAATAAATATTACCGATGAAAAACAATCTCTTTTAAATTTTATTCCTAAAACAACACATTTCTATATTTTAAAAGTGCAATGACGGTGATAATAATGATGACTAATATAACTGGTCCACCAGCATGATTTTTAATAGGGAAGACCACAAACAACTTTTTCGCTGCGTAGCTATTGTTACGTTCAGCCAAACGTCATAAGATTAATTATTATTTTGTCTTTATGTGTTATGGAGCCTTCTTTTCTTGTTATTTCCAGTTAGTAACCCCCGTCAAAAAAGATGATTGTGGATAAAAGTCTCTTATAGTCCTATGGAATTTACTCCTGGAGATAATATAAAAACCACCTTTTGCTGGTTGGGCGACTTACGATGCCATGGACAGACACACACACAGACAGATTGTACACAACTTTGCTGTAAACAAACAGATGTCTATCTTTTCATCATCATCAGGCTGCTCAGTGCAGGAAATTCAGGATTTATCAGGTTCATGAAAGGCTGTAAGCAACTTACAGTTGTTTGATCGGTTTTTAGAGATATCCGTGGCCGAAAAATAAGATCTTCTGACCGAGCGAGATAGCATGCTCGGTCAGGCCACTGACATCATTTCAGACGTTGTTTATAATCCATACTAATATTATAAATGCGAAAGTATCTCTGTCTGTCTGTCTGTCTCGCTTTCACGCCAAAACTACTGAACCGATTGCAATGAAATTTTGTACACAGTTATTCTAGAGTCTGAGAAAGGACATAGGCTACATTTTGATGTGGGAAAATATCTTATTTCCATGAAAATATCGATGAAAATTAATTCGCATTGCGCGTGGCCAGCGCTCATCCCGGGGGTCCTGGGTTCGAGTCCCGCAGGCGGAACAAAAAGTTTTCAATGTTCCTGGGTCTTGGATGTGTATTAAAATAAAATTTCAAAAATCTTAAATATATTTTATGTATAATATTATAAAAAATCCAGAAATATATCGATGCAATGAACATTTTAGTTCTAATACGATTCAACAGATGGCGTTTTATTTTTTACTTCATTGTAACATAGAACTAATCATACTTATTAGTTACTAGCTGTGGCCCGCGACTTTGTCCGCGTGGACTTCAGTTTATAAAGCGCGATGTCAACAAAATTGGTGTCAAAAGCTTTTATAAAAAACCCTGGTACCCCTTAAATCAATACAGCTGTGCAGTGTGCACACAATAAATATTTCATTTTTTTATATTAAACTTTATATTTTATGCCAAATTTTAAAGCTTATCTACCCCCCCAATTACACAACTTTACCCATAAACTATTTATCATTGATAGGTTTTAGGTTACGTCACTGCACAGATAAAGTACTGAGTTATTTAATACCGTAGAATAGATATAACAATCGTAAAAAATCGAAACCTAAATGTAAAATAATACCACCTTTTATAGAAAGACTTTTGAGCAGCCGTCAGCGCGATGTAGAAGACGCACGGCGCCATCTATTATGAATTTTTGGAACTAACTTAATTTGAACAAATTTACGCATTTTAACCCCCTGACAACCCTTTTTTCCAGTAAAAAAGTAGCCTATGTCTTTTTTCAGGCTTTAGACTATCTGTATACAAAATTTCATTACAATCGGTTCGGTAGTTTTGGCGTTTGGCGTGAAAGCGAGACTGACAGACAGACAGATAGACAGAGATACTTTCGCATTTATAATATTAGTATAGATTATGTGCACACTGCACAGCTGTTTTTGGGTATTTTGATTAAGATTTCATGTTTGGGCTCATTTTAATCTCACAAAGATTAATCGGTGTAAAACGTAGATTGGAACAAACCAGCGCCTAGCTTATCAGCCCGTAGAACTTAGAAGTCTCGTGTTTAGTCTCATACCTATTAAAGACTTCATTGAAAAAAACATTTATAGAAGTAATCATGTAATAGATGATTTTGTTATGCATAACTAAGAATTGCTTGTGGTCTAAGTTAAAGTTTACTGTTTTCTGTCTATTATTAGAATTAGATGTAAATATATTATTGCCTATTAATAAAGATTTATAAAATATTGTTTAAGTTTTATATATAACTTGCCCGCGACTTCGTCCGCGTTAACATAGTATAATAGATAATTATGTAATAACAAAGATAAATAGTTTCCATTCTATTGTGGTTCCATAAACAAAGGATGAAAACGGGACTCTATTTAAGCGGATGGACGGATAAAAATGGGACCATCTTCGTCATAGTAGTTCCAATCTTTAATTTCCGTTCAATCAGTCGAAAATCTATGAAAATTTGATACAAATTTTCATCCCCTATTTTATCCTCTTGGGGGTTTAGAATTGATCAAAATCCCTTCTTAACGCTACGTCATAGTATCTGCATGCCAAATTTCAGCCCGATCCATCCAGTGGTTTTGGCTGTGCATTGATAGATCACTATGTCAGTCAGTCAGCTTTGAGTTTATATCATAATATACTTAATATTTATATTCACACTAGCTGTTCCGGCAAATGTTGTTTTGCCATATATAAAGTGTTTCGATTTTCGCCCATATTATTTTATTGAAGTGACTTATTATGTATGTCACCATGGCAACGTCCATCGCTATCGCGACGCACAAACACTGGTCGCCGTCAGTCTCGAATTATAATAATTTACTATTATTTATTCAACAAATGCATTTATCAATATAAATAGTAGCCAGTAGCCGATTCTCTGACCTACTGAATATGCATATAAAATTTGGTAAAATCAGTAAAGCCGTTTCGGAGGAGTACGGCGACTAACATTGTGACACGAGAATTTTATAATATATAAAATTATCTTTAGATATAAATTTACTTTTTATTATTTCTTAAAATGTGTGGAGTTAGGTAGCTAATAGAGAATAGAAATTCAAGAACCGGACCCTTAGCACAAATTACTTGCTAATTAAAACAAAATAATTTTTAACTTTTTCAACTGCTACGCTACGTTACTACACTATACTAAATTCTGAAATCGAAACAAGGACACTTGGTACATCAGTGATCAGCAGTAACTAGTCAGGTTTCGTATGTTTATTATGTTTGGGACTTTGGGTGTATGAGCTAGAACCCATTGTAATTTATTGCTGATACTAAAATAACAGGCACTGATTAAACTTTGAAAAGCTGATTAAGGGATGTGGCAGCAACCAGTGATTTCAAATGGAAAGGTTTCGGTTTGTCCCATGTTCATTTTTGTGGCTTATTTCCACCAATTACAAAATTTATGCATTAAATCATCTTCATCTTTGATAGTAGCCTACTAGGAGCGTAGCTCTAAGTGAGACAGAATTAAAATTTAAACATTGCATATCAATTGACCAAAATTTATTTTTACAGCCATTTATGTACACAGTTGTTGGTGGTAATTAGACGTTTGTAAACGAACAAACTTTATTCAACAGAATAAAGCGAATGTCCGTTGATCTTGATTAATTTCCTTACAGCACTCTTGTATGGCGTCAATTATTTACTTCTTGATGAACGGAGCTCCGTAGGCGAGAGGCAGGGAGGAGACGTAGGGGGATGAGATGTAGGATGCGGCGCCGATTGTTGGCGTGTAGAAGGAGCCGGTCGCGGTGTAGCCGGTAGCCAGGGGAGAGATGGCGGAGTAGGCGGACGGCACGATCAGGGGCGCGGACCTCTTCTTGATGAGGTGGGCGGTGGTGAAGAGGGGAGACGAGTACGTGGTGGGGATGGCGGCGGCGTAGCTGGTGGCCAGGGGAGAGATGGCGGGGTAGGCGGCGGCGTACGAGGTGGCGTAGGGGGCGGCGGCGTACGTGGTGAGCGCGGGCGAGCCGACCAGCACGGAGCGCTTCTTGATGAGGTGGGCCAGCGGCGCGGAGTAGGTGCTGTAGGTAGGCTGCACCAGGGGCGAGTTGTACACGACGTTGCTGTAGGCGCTAGGGATGTACGCCGGCGCCGACGACAAGTAGGCGCCCGGGTAGGCGTAGGAGCTGAACACCGCTCCGGGCTCAGGCTCGGCCACCGCGGCCCCGATCAGAGCGCACAATACTACGAACTTGAACATGGTGCTGCCGGTTGTTGGGAGATACAACTGATGATACAAATCAGTCAGCCTTCGTATTTATAGAAAGGGATTAAGACACTAAGGGCGTTTTCCTAAACCGGTCCTGAAAGGTCATTCAGGAAGCTGGCACTTATAATGATCTTGAAGGCTACTGAGACTGGACTTGTATAGAAATATAGTAAGTAGAGATAATAGTGAATGATTAATCTATACAGCGAAAAACTTTGGATCCCTTTGGACGAAAATTGCGGAAACGTAGGTGAATGAAATTTCGCATAGTTATAGTTTACTAGAGATCGCCCAATGGTCGAAATTCGACCTTAGTTTCAACGACATTAGGACTACTACCTATATTTTGTAAAAAATATTGACTTTATCTTTTTTTTTTTCAACTTCTTCTTTTTTATTAATGGCTCCTTTGTGAGTTGCCAGTATCAGAGTGTTTTGGCAAAGACTTTACTTTATGAGATGGCTTTATGAAGAAACAAGGTTACGGTATGATGAGACGCGTACGGTGACTGTTGAAAAATCTAGGGTTAGTTCACACCTTACAATTTAATACTGTTAGTATAAATGTATGAACATAAAGTTTCAACTAAGGGAGTATTTACAGAGGACAGAACTGAAGTAAAATTGATAGGGCGAGGAATAGTAGGGGGAAGGAAATCGTATAAGGAAGGTTGGTATCTTGGGCAAGAGAAAAAAATATGGTCTAGAGTGCCCTCGTCTAGGCCGCATTCACATAAGGAGCTATCTCGGACCCTAATCTTTGCTAAGAAAACAGGCGTGCAGCAGTGTCCTAGCCTCATGCGACAAATTGTTGAACACACTGTTTTGCTTGCCTTTTTGAATTTAAAAAACCATGGCTTTACTGGAATAAAATTTTTCTCGTCTCTGGGACTTAGCTGATGGCTGACTGGCCGTGTAAGCATTGTCTAATATTATCTTAAATTCAATAAAAAAACTGTCATCCATTTTCAATTTGTCAACTTGTTGTCAACAGACTTCAACCATAAAGAAAAGAGTATAATTCGTACCATAAACCTATATTAAGTCTATGATTCGTACATAGACTTAATAATATATAGGTACTGTCGTATAGACCACCTGACAACCCGAAAATGCGTGACCATTTTCGATCTGTCAATGTGTGCGTGTTTATATCATAGACATAATATATACTGTCGTAAAGACCACCTGACAACTCGAAAATGCGTGACCATTTTTGATCTGTCAATGTGTGCGTGTGCTAGTGATGTATATTTTACTATCGATAGTATAGTATTTTGCTATCGATAGTTTAGTCCGTTCGAGTTATTTTACCTGAGTTTCTATAAGAAATAAATAATATGCAACTTTGATAGATTTGTATTTCAAATTAGGTATCATAAATTTTAATTGGCAAAAAAGGTGACGATTGAAAAGTAGATACACATTTTCTTTTGGAATGATTTTTCAATCGTCGGATATGTTATGACATGAGGTTCTTATAGGGGTAAATAATTTACACTTAACACATTATAAAGTTACTTATTTATTACTCAGGTAAAATCTATCTGGTAAATCAGTCCTTACATTGAAAGTAAACGTTGAAAGTAAACAACACACATAGTATATTATATTTTATTCTTAAATTAAATACATATTATAAAATATCATAATATTTTATTACAATTATTTTGAACCGACTTCCAAACAGGAGGAGTCTAGACGTTCGCCTGTGGATATATTTTTATGTATGTTCAACGATTACTCCGCCGTTTATGAACCGATTTTCAAATCTTTTCTTTTGCTGTACATTGTATTGTTCCGAGTAGGTATCATGTTCACAAAAGTGGTGGTCTGGTGATGGAAACAATGAGAAATCGAAGTGACTCCTTGATATTCAAATGGGAACATATGGTCCCAGAAAACGTTCAAAATCTTTCGATTAATAAATTTAAAAAAGTAGTCAAAGAACGTTTTGTGCCAAAGCCAAAATGATTTCATAATTGATGGCACATCTTGGGAGTAGAATGCTGAATGACTGCTTGCAAGGCTACTTCTACATGACTTACAATTATTATGTATCTATCTATGTTTACATTGCATAATTTTTAGTTACAGCATTGTAAATTTTGTTTTAAAAGATTATTTTTTTTCTCACTTTTTTTTGGTAAAAAGTGGGCGTGCGAGTTTCTTACGCCGGTTCTTCTCGTCGGCTTAGTTACCAAACCGGTGGTAGGCACCATGTATTCTGAAAATATATTTCATTTTAGATTTGTTCAGAAATAAAGCAATTTTGATTTTGATTTTTTAAAACACCAACTGTAAGTATAGAAAACGTTAAGGACAGCTAAAATGAGTAAAATTATTATTTTTAAACAAAAAATTAAAACCGACTTCCAAGGCAATGACAATAGTAATATTATACTTAAATGAACTAAAAAGTATTAAATAATTCTTATTCTGTACTCAGTATTAATTCTGTTCTCAATCTTCATTATTTTGCAATCGGTACCAGCTAACCTAATCGCCAGTTCTCTGACAGAATAGGTATAACAGCAACTTATATACTTAGGACTGGTACCGACTTCAAAATTATGAAGATTGAGTACAGAATAAGGATTATTTAATACTTTTTAGTTCATATAAGTATAATCTTAAATGAACTAAAAAGCATTAATTGCTTATAATTGCTTATTTTTAATAATCGCTTCAGTAACAAGTGCAACAGTATGTCAAACTTACTGGCACAAATAAAGTTGGGATAGCTCCTTTAACCAAAATAGTATTTATTCTAATTTTTCTTTAAAAATGTTTCATGAAATGTTTGCCTACATATTGTTGAATTTTTCTTGGGATTCCAACCAACACGCCCAATTAATTTCAGCCATTTTCCTCTTATTAGAGGATCTTGAGGGAATCTGTAAAACAAATGATTATGATATATAAATTATCTTAAATACGGAGAATCTTTGTTCAAGCTGTATATACCTGTAATAGACTACGAGTATTGCGTTAGATCTTATCATAGCTGTAGTAGATTTTAATTATGAATGTTGCCGCAATGTGTTGTTGGTATATCTTTAATAAATAAATAAATAAATAAATATAAACCTTCCTCTAGTTTTAGAGTCACTCTATATTATAGTAGTTATATTATATTAGCTATATTATACTATACTATATTATATTAGTTAAAATAAGATAATATGTCCTTTTTAGTCCGGCCGCACATTTTCCGAATTTCTGATCACAAAAATTCGGACGCCCCGCCCCGCTCATATATTTTGACACGTCAGAAATTCTTTTAGTATTATGGGTCTACAACAAAATGTATGAACAGAGTGCGTTCCGCCGGGCGTCCGAATTTTTCTGATCAGAAATTTCGGATAATGTGCGGCCGGGCTTAAGGTGGTAAATATAAAGGTAAATGATTTTTATTTTAGATTTATGTTATTGTAAAATATCGATAAGCATATCGATAAATTTGATTCAAGCACTAGCGTATATGTAAGAAATTTTGATGAAAAATTTTTCTTCAAAATTTGTGTAATATAGGAACAATAGTACCTTTAGTTACGCAAAATATGAAAGTAAAAGGGAGGATTCACAATATTTTATTTGAAATAGAGAACTAAAGACCAGAATATAGCAAAAATAAACACATCGTAGCAATGAGGACATGAAGATTAATTACGGGTGAAATGTATATTTTTCAGGATTATTCCTATGATTTACACTGCAATCACTCACAGCACAAGTTATTATTGTTATATATAATAGTATTTGTTGAAAATAACATACGATTTAAATAATAAATTGCTAATACCGAAAGGGCATAAAAACGATTGACGACTTTTGACGACCTGTCAAATAAAAGTTGTTACAATTTTCATTAGACTGCCTCTCTCTTTTCATCTTGTTATAATTCCATAAAGGATTTTCTTCTCTCTCGCACTCTTTGTTGGTCTTTAGCATTATATTATGTCTATGGTTTATATTAAGTCTATGATTCGTATAGGTTTATGAATCCGTATGTATAGGCTTGTAATTCGAAAATCTGTCATTTCTCATGTTTGTGTGTTGTAGTGTGTGTAATGTTTTATTTGTTAAAAAAATGTATGAGTAAAGCATAATTTCAAAATAATATTAGTTCGATGCACTCCTTCACCATATAAACTATAACTGTGCAAAATTTCATGCACGTCTACGTTACAAAGTTTTTCGTTCACGTATTAATATTATGATATGGTAAAGGAGTGCATCGAGCTAATATTATTTTGAAATTATGCTTTTATCATACATTTTTCTAATAAATAAAATATTACACACCCTACAATGTGCACTCTACCGTCTTTTTAGGGTTCCGTACCCAAAGGGTAATAACGGACTTCGATGACTGTCCGGTCCGTCTCTCTGTCCGTCTGTCTGTCTGTCTTCAGGCTGTATCTCATGAACCGCCATAGCTAGACTTCTGTTAAATTTTTACAGATTGTGTATTTCTATTGTCGCTACAACAACAAATTACTAAAAACAAAATAGAATTAATATTTAAGGGGGCTCCCATACAACAAAAGTGATTTTTTTTTTCATTTTTTTGCTCGCTATCAATAATGGCAACAGGTAGGGCTATGAAATTTTCACAGAATCTCTAATTATATATGCAATTTAATAATTAATTAATAATAATATCGAAATAAAATAAAAATTTTAGGGGGCTCCCATACAAATACATTTTGGCCTAATTTTGCTCTATAACGGTACGGAACCCTTCGTGCGCGAGTACAACTCGCACTTGGCCGATTATTTAATGATTCAAGCCAGCCTACCTAGCATACGCCAACGAGATAACTTACTCTACATGCTTTCTCGATGTTTGATGGTTTGTCTCTTCATCTCTATTGACCCTCCTGATAATTAAATTTAAGGTCGTATATCGACCTGGACGATCTCTAGTCACTTTAAAAATATCACTACTGCAATCAATAATTTCATGAATCTTTATAATAAGCCCAGCTTTTTAGGGTTCCCTAGTCTACAAGGAACCCATATAGTTTCGGTCTGTCCGTCCGTTTGTCCGTCTGTCTGTTAATTTGCATGATGCCGACAAAATGGTACATAAAATCTTTAAAAAAATGCGTCCCTTCACATCAAGCGGAGATGATTTTTTTTCGCGTCCACCCCATCGTTGGATAGGTTTTTTTAAGTAAGTATAATGAGTATTTAAACTTTGATTATAAAGTATTCAAAGATCATTTTCTGATAGGGATCCATTTGTGAAATATGAAGTTTTAAAGTGGAAAAAATCGTTGGAGTCCAGTGTATTAACCTAGATCAATGTACAAAAAAATTTGCTCGTTAGAGTTCCGTAGTCATCCAAGTTTTGTTGATTACAGAGGCCTAAATCGGAACCCTAAGGAGCTGATTTTTTGTATATTGATAGGTTAATCTATACTATAATATTATAAAGCGGAAGAGTTTGTTTGTTTGTTTGAACGCGCTAATCTCAGGAACTACTGGTCCGATTTGAAAAATTATTTCAGTGATATCCCATTTATCGAGGAGGGCTATATAGTATATAGGCTATATTTTATTAAGCTAAGACTAATAGGAGCGAAGAAATAGAGGAAAATGTGAAAAAAACCGGGGAAAATATTTGAAAGGGCTTATTTGAAGGCGCTAAGCTCAGGAACTACTGGTCCGATTTGGAAAATTCTTTCAGTGATAGATAGCCCATTTATCGAGAAAGTCTATATGCTATACTTTATGACGTTAAGACTAATAAGAGCAAAGAAATAGAGGAAAATGTGGAAAAAACGTGGAAAATTATTTGAAACGGCTTATCTCACGAACTACTGGAGCAATTTTTCTGTTATTTGGTACAGATAAGAAGTAGACCACGTGAAGGATTATAGGTTATTTGTGGACTCATTTGTCTGTGAAATATCTAATTTACGCGGGCGAAGCCGCGCGGAACGTCTAGAGTTCTAGACGAACTACTAGTAGTTATATAATTATTATTAAAGAGCAAGTAACATTGTCCAACAAATAGAACAATCCATATTTTAGGACCATCAAATCGAAATATTAAATCTTTTCTATCTCTGTTAGCTACCACTTTCGATCGAAATTAAGTTCGTCTTATCGAAATTGATATTACTTACCAATAGCCTTAGCACGGCCACTAGTAGAAATGCGAAAGTATAGACCACGTAGACAAACTGTGGACATAAACTGAAGGTGCCGTTTCGATCTTTAGCGCGGCCAATCGCGACCGACAGAAATTCAATTAAAATGTCACTTTATGACAGACTATAGTATACGTCATAGAGTAGGATATTATAATAGAATTTTTAGAACTATAGTCTGTCATAAAGTGGCATTTTAATTGAATTTTTCGGATCGAAAAAAAAGATCGAAACGCCACCTTAAGTTTATCTCCACAGTTTGTCTATACTTTTGCATTTCTACTGGTGACCGTGCTAGGGCTACAAGGAACACCAAAAAAAAAATCAAGCGATAGGTTCTCCACATAAGTTTTCTTTGGCAAAGAAGAGATAAAGTTAACTGCTAGACCCAGGACCGTTCTGGACAAGAGTATCACAGAATATAAATCACTAGAAGTAGCTTAAGCGAGACTTTTGCCAATAACATCCAATAATTATTATAAGAATTAAGTTTTAAAACAACAACCTCTTATAAAACTTTCACTACGAATATTCAGAACAATAGGCCCACTATTTTTTTTTTACTTTTTAGGGTTCCGTGCCGCTACAACAACAAATACTGAAAACGAAATAAAATTAATATTTAAGGGGGGCTCCCCATACAAAAAACACAATTTTTGGTTTACTCTTGCTCTATAACGGTACGGAACCCTTCGTGCGCGAGTCCAACTCGCACTTGGCATTGGATATTTTGACTTCTAAGTTCTTTGGTTTCAAATAGGTAGGTATAATCATACAATGATTATGAGAAAATAAGGCTTTACGGCTTGGACCATTCAGTCATCTTGTCTTTAGATCGAAATAGATAAAGTATAGGTTTCTAAATAGAACATTTTTTGGACTTAATTGTGAATATAAAAACCTTGTTAGTATATAATTTCAATAGGGCAGTCGGCAAACTGCAGCCCACAGCAGCCTTCGAAGTGACAGCTTCCGGGATGACATTTAGACCGGTTAGTTAAACAAAAACTCCCTTAACGATAGCCGCGTATAAATACATGGAGCAGTTAGCAGTCGGCATCAGTTGTATCTCCCAACAACCGGCAGCACCATGTTCAAGTTCGTAGTATTGTGCGCTCTGATCGGGGCCGCGGTGGCCGAGCCTGAGCCCGGAGCGGTGTTCAGCTCCTACGCCTACCCGGGCGCCTACTTGTCGTCGGCGCCGGCGTACATCCCCAGCGCCTACAGCAACGTCGTGTACAACTCGCCCCTGGTGCAGCCTACCTACAGCACCTACTCCGCGCCGCTGGCCCACCTCATCAAGAAGCGCTCCGTGCTGGTCGGCTCGCCCGCGCTCACCACGTACGCCGCCGCCCCCTACGCCACCTCGTACGCCGCCGCCTACCCCGCCATCTCTCCCCTGGCCACCAGCTACGCCGCCGCCATCCCCACCACGTACTCGTCTCCCCTCTTCACCACCGCCCACCTCATCAAGAAGAGGTCCGCGCCCCTGATCGTGCCGTCCGCCTACTCCGCCATCTCTCCCCTGGCTACCGGCTACGCCGCGACCGGCTCCTTCTACACGCCAACAATCGGCGCCGCATCCTACATCTCATCCCCCTACGTCTCCTCCCTGCCTCTCGCCTACGGAGCTCCGTTCATCAAGAAGTAAGAAATAAAATTATATGGATATCAAAATGGAAAATTCAAGACAGGAAATCTTAGCCATCATAATTTTCACGACATCTGTGTTATCTGACCACCACTTTAAAGTTATGTAAATACAAATCTCATACCTACATCATCCGCTCCAAATAAAACAAATGATAAAGTAACTTTACAAATTCGCGTTTCTTATTGTCTTAACCCAAGAGCCAGCGACAGCCAGACTTTCATTATATTTTAATTAAACTAAAAGCCCGACTGTCATCATTTAATTAATTTTCCTGTGTATGACCCCTATAGAGGTAAGAACGATTAGAAACTAAGGAGTTTCGGTTGCGGTTACTTTTACAGTTACTTCAAAATGCATTAAGGTTCCATAAAAAAATCTGAGTACCTGCGTAATTACATTTGCTACTCATATCTATAAAAACTTTTAATTGGCCTTCTTTTTTCTTATAAATCTTGACACTTACAGTATCCAGCCAACTAGGGAAGCGGTTCGTAATAATTTAAAGAGTATTGAAGCAAAGAAATATTTAAATTGGCAGCGTATTATGTTCACTTCTTGAATTAAAAGTTTCCATGAGCACGGATGCTATAACAATTAGAATACGAAAAGAAAATGGGAATTGAGAAAAAACAAGAAATTAGAAATTGAATATTTATTCTGAGAATTATGCATTATAGACGGATTAGATAACTAAGATAATAATCCGTCTAGTGCATAAGATATCATAATTATCTTTCTTTTTTTTTTTAATCTCTGTTGATTCGGATTAAGAAATCGATTCTGTTAAAATGAAATTATTTCAGCAGATCCAGGTTCTATTCTTGAAAGTAAAGTTTGAGTTGATGAATTAATTTAACTGATAATTGAAGGAAAAGCAGAAATTGAAGTAACTTTAAATATTAAATTTATGTTATAGTGTTCTCTAGTATCTTCCATTATGTTGTTGATAACCTTGGTTTTGTTTCTGAGGGTAGCCTTGATTTTGTTGCTGAGAATAACCTTGGTTTTGTTGCTGGGGATATCCTTGGTTTTGTTGCTGGGGATATCCTTGGTTTTGTTGCTGGGGATATCCTTGGTTATGTTGCTGGGAATATCCTTGGTTTTGCGGTCTGCTGCTGTTGGGGTTAGCGGCGTTGGCGGCGGCTGCGGTACCCCCGGTGTAGGCGGAAGCGAATTTATCAGCGGCGGCGGCGGCGGCTCCAACCACAGCGCTGGAGATGGCTCCAATTTGACGCTTGTTGAGGACGTGCACGACAGGCGACGCGGTGTAGACCAGGGGAGCCTGGTGGATCACAGGCACGACCGGCACGGGGACGTTGTGGTAGTAGCGGCCGTAGACGCCGGGGACCGTGCCGTACACCGCCGGGGTCACCACCGCCGGCACCCAGGCCTCCGCCGCCACCGCCACAGCACACACCACTATCAACTTCAACATGGCGAATGTTCGCTCTTGGGGGACGAACGTGAATACAAAAAAAAATAGTTGACTACTCCTTATATAGTAGGCCGGAGTAGTATTGATACATAAAAAATAAACAGCCTGTTTGTCCACTTAGTAAAGTTTAACGATCTCATTTAAATTTAACATATATTTAAATAATAAGTGATTTCATTTAAAGTTCAGAGACTTTAGATTCGTAAGTAAATGTTATTAAATCAAATGAACCGTTATGGTATGGTATAGTTGAAGCTAGCACGTTGATTCGGATTTCGGAATAGAGGGAGTTCACGTTTCATTCCTAGATTGTGGTGTATAACCTAATCTAAATCAAGTCGAGAACGAAGTTAGAGTATTATAATATTATGATTAGAGACACTAGACTTTTCTGCATCTCTGATAGAAAAACTAGACTTTTCTGCAGTCTCAAACTTAATGAGCAAGTTAGTTCAGAGTTCAGACTAAAAAAACGACTTGACTCTATTACTTCTCAATTTACTCTCAATGAGCCCTTTTATTTGATACCTTTATTGCAGAAGGGCTTTCAAAACAATTACTATTCGCCTATCTTGGATGAGCCGCCATATTGGATGTACAATAACATTAAATTCGTTTCCGAGTTACTCTCAATGAGCCCTTTCATTTAATACCCATTATATTGGAGTAGTCAGTAGTGCATTAAAAATAACTATTTCCTATCTTGGAGAGCCGCCACATTGGATGTAGAATGACATTACATTCGTTTTCAAATTACTCTCAAAAAGCCCTTTCATTTAATATCCATATTATAGGACTGCATAGAAAATAACTATTTTACCATCTTGGATGGTTGGCCATATTAGATTTAGAGTGATGTCACAAAACATAATATTATTGTGTATTGTCATCCAAACTAAACGTGTATGCAAAATTTCAGCTCAATCAGTTTTAAATATATCTACTTCAAGATTGAGTTCCAAGATTTCACCCGAACATACATACTTACATACATACAGATCAAGTTAAATAAAAGCTTTTAAAATCGGCCAAGTGGCTCGAATGGTTCCGCACCTACCGCGAAAGTAGGCAACAATTGTGTTTTTGTAAGGGCCCACTTAAATATTTATTTAATTTTTATTTTTCAATTATTATTGAAGTACCTATGAAGTACACAATATATAATTGAGGATTTTGTAAAAATTCCGAGTGCCTACTTAACTTGTTAGGATTTTGTAAAAATTCCAAGTGCCTACTTAACTTGTTACCATTACTGATATAAGAGCAAAAAAAACCAAAACAATCACATCTGTTGTAAGGGAGCCCCCTTAATTTTTGAGTTTATTTTGTTTTTAGTATTTTTGTTATAGCGGCGACAGAAATACACAATCTGTGAAAATTTCAGAAGTCTAGCTATAGTGGTTTTTGAGATACAGCCTGGAGACAGACAGACGGACAGACAGACAACGAAGTCTCATTAATAGGGTCCCGTTTTTACCCTTTGGATACGGAACCCTAAAAATCTAATCCTTTACCAAGTTTTCTGTTAATCCATCTTGATATTGAGTAAAATAGTTCGACGACAAGCCACCAAAATTGGAAATCACCTATTTATGTTTATTTTCTTGGAAAATAATAATTATTTTCAAAAAATGAGGATAAGGCCAAATTATAATATATGCGTTATGTTTTAGTTTTAAAATCAGAAATGAAAACGATATCTTGAAAAAATAGGATAGTTTTCAGTCTTGCCGCGTAAAAAGCGGTTTGGGAAATCCAGTCAACTCTTGGCACTGCTCATGGTCTTGTTTAAAGAAAAACTAGCTGTTTGACCGAGCTTTGCTCGGTATCCGATGAATATGACATTTTCTAGAAATGATTCCTAGCTAGATCGATTTATCGCCCCCGAAACCCTAACTAAATTTCATGAAAATCGTTGGAGCCGATTCCGAGATTCCAATTATATATATATATATATATATATATATATATATATATATATATATATATATATATATATATATATATATATATATATATGTCGCAGGGAAAAGAAGATATCAGGGATATCACGAAATCGCGGTAGATACCGAATATTCTTGTTTCTTACGTCTTCTTACTAAACAAATCTAGTGATATGTCATTTCACTAAACTAAATCTAGTGAAATGTCAGAAAAGCGGATACCGCCGAATAAAAATCGAGCTACGCATTTCTCTCGCTACTAGCACTAGTGGGAGTGAAACAAATGCGTCGCTCGAGCTGGCGCGGCGCGTGTGATTTTAGTCGTTAAATTATTACGTGTACGTTAAGTTTGAATGCGATTTTCTAAATATTATCACCTTTTACGACTCTCGAGTTTCAAATTTTTTTAATATTTTCCAGACTTACGCGCATGTTACTTGCATGGTTCGATAGCCTGTTAAATGTATATTATGGGGATATTAATAACTCAATACCGATAATAAGATCCCTTCACGCTGATAATGCCCCATTCACGTTAAGAGGGCGACTAACGCAAAAAATCGTCCTTCTCTCTTCACACTCACGCCCGTCTTTCATATGCCAGGTGAAAAAGGACGACACGGATTCATTTAAATAAAAAGAAAATTATTTTTTTCCTAATAACTCGATAAATATGTAACATTTAAAAATCCGCTAGGTCAGTTCGTTAATGATAGAATTTTATACAATGTGTTAAAATATTAACTTAGTTTAATGCACGGTTATGGCAATATATGAAAAATTCGTGAAAATTAGATGCATCTTTGTGATCGAGAAAATTTTAAGATATCGTGTTTTTGCTAGGTCTGATTCTCGGAAATATAATGTAGTATCTATGTATACAAAATGAAACAATTCGGGGCTTATTTTCAAGTATAAAAATGAATAATAAAATCGTCAATTTAGGGTTAGTCGCCCCCTTAAAATAGTGATATTAGAGCGAGCAAGAGAAATGCGTAGCCCGATTTTTATTCGGCGGTGTCCGCTTTTCTGACATTTCACTAGATTTAGTTGAGTGAAATGACATATCACTAGATTTGTTTAGTAAGAAGACGTAAGAAACAAGAATTTTCGTGATATACGTTTTACGTGAAAAGATTTCGTGATATACCTAGGGATTTCGGGATATCCCTGATATCTTCTTTTCCCTGCGACATATACAAGAATTGCTCGTTTAAAGATATAAGATTTTATTAATTTCTGTTCACTTTATTTTTGGGCATTTTAAAAGATCACAAAAAAAAATAAAGGCTTCTAACGTCATTTCCATAATATTGTTATTGCCGAAGGAAATCCAAGGAAAAGAAAGAAATAAATTTATAAAGATACAAGCAATAACAACATTAAGTTTTTTAAATAAAACGAGATAATATATTTTGTTACCTAAACAATATATTTTCGAGTACTTCTATTATCTAGATTTAAAAGTGGCCTTGGTTCGTTGGCTGCGATGGGTAGTTCTGTTGGTTGGGGTAGTTCGATGGCTGAGAGGGGTAGTTCTGACCCCTGTTGTTGGGGTTGGCGGCCACAGCGGAGGCCTCGTTGGCGGAAATGAGGGATCCTGCAAAGGTGTTGACGGCAGCCGCGGCTGCGCCCAGGCCGGCGTTCTCCAGCACTCCGAAGGTACGCTTCTGGATCACGTGAGCTGAGTCATAGCTGTCCTGGCCCGAGGTGTCTTCTGGGACAAAGTCGAAGTTATAAATAACTGCTGGAACACCTTTCTCGATATCGGCCACAATTTGTTCCTGCCAACCCTCGTCCTTTGGTCTGGCCGCGGCCACCGCCAGGACTGCTACAAACGCTACGAACTTGAACATAGCTTATGATATTGTCAACCACTTCACACAATCGTGTTGATACTGCAGCCACGTGCTGTGCACCGTTTTTATATACTTTTACAAGAAATATAAATATGCAAATCACTAAAACCGGTGAAACCTAAGTGACATCGGTGGATGCAGCTTTTTTGTCAATACTGAATTCTATTATTTTAAAGTTATTACCCGGTCCCAAATAGGTCTGGTCTTAAAATTATTATAATAGCAGATATTTATTTTAAGATTTTAAATTATATAAATAGAGAAAAATATTGAAGACAAAGAAAATTATTTTAGGTGCCTAATTTTCTTTTTTTTCGGCGCAGACTATTGATATTGTTATGCACGACGGTTATTATTGCTGCTTACACTTCCTGCACTGCACTGCACTTCCTTCGTAACAATGACAAAGTGGAAACGGATAATATGAATATTTTAATAATTATTATTATAATAATAAGTAGTGTGTGAGAATACTGTAATTATGTGCCAAAATATTTGAATAAATAATAATTATGTAATTTTGTAAATCTTGGTCGTTTTTTAAAGTCGAAAATAAAAATATGTATTAGAGTTGTTTTAATGTTTATAAAATAAATGGGGCAAGTGGTATTTAACAAACTTAATAATGGAAAATCTTAGATATGAGGTGACCAAGATCGTGTCGCGAAGTATAAACAAATGGGGTTCTGTAAGAAAAGAAAAAAGGTTAAGGTTAATTAAACAATCTATAGTATGGATTGTTTACTCTTGACTGATGATTCCATACTAATATTATAAATGCGAAAGTGTGTGTGTCTGTGTGCCTGTCCGTCTGTCTGTCTCGCGGTCTGTTACCTCTTCATACCCAAAACGCTGAACCGATTTTGCTGAAACTTGGAGACGTCGCAGCATAATTGAATGACTCGGCCGAACGTTGATTGAACAATCGTCACTCAACGACCAACTATAAGCAATTTCTTACATAGTCCTTTGAACAGAGCGTGTAAATAATTGAATGCATTTTATATTTTCCCCCACTGCGGCGCTAGCGGTCACCAAAACAAATATGGCGTCACACAAGCTCGCACAGAGCTGATAGCACTGTGTTGATATTTGTATCAATAAAATATTTACTTTAAAGTGCGTTATTTGTTAGAAAATAATATTATGACAGCGTGGATTTATCTATTATTATTATTATTATTCAACTTTTGTTTTGGCGCATTGCGTCACGAATCGAACGCAACTCCAAGATTGTAATTTTTGTTCAGTTGCAGTGTCTGTCAGATTAATTATTATTGTAACATGTGCGACGAGAACATTTTACTGGGTGGAATATGTGTGACTTATTTGGTCATAAGAAATTCCAGAAAAAAAGAACCAAGCGAAAGTTTTGGATACGGTCAGAGTGCATGCGTTGCGGGCATGCCTCACTTGGGCTGTTGACTGCGCTACAACGCATGCCTTTGATGAACAAAAAAGGGCAGTGTGGATATAGCTTTTAGTCATTCAATTAAGTGGTGTCATTTAATGAACGCCCTAGTCATTCAATAGAATTGCAGATTGAACCAGATGACTGCGACATAATAATATTTTGTCAAAGTATTCTATACGACGGTCGAGCAGGTCGTGGACTACATCAGGAGCAAGACCCACTTCGTCTTGAGGGTCGAGCGCTTGGAGTCCCACCACAAAGTGAATTTTAGCTCCTTTGTGGTGAGAGTCCCGACGCACCATCTATCGACCTTCGAGAAGGAGAAGTTCTGGCCGATTGGAGTCGTCTACAGGAGGTTCCGAGGACGACTTCCGAACACGTCGCGCCCCACGTCGCAGACAATACGTGTTTAGTGTTTTAGTGTTAGTGTTAGTTTTTAGTATAATTGTATGTATGTTAGTCTATAAGGCACCTATAAGGTATTAATAATATGGGCCAAGATGTCTGAATTAAATAAATAAATAAAAAATATAAAAATATATATACAAAGTCTGAATTATATAGACTGTTATAGTAAGTAAGTAGTTAATAAGACATCTATGTCTTACTTTTACACTTGATTAAATAATAGGTAAGTACTCTATTAATTAATATCAATGGAAAAGTAATTACTGCAAGTTACTTGTCAATGTTATTATAATATTTCCACTAAAATGTTTTTCAGTTACTTAGATAAATAAAAATAACTTTAAAAATACAATATTTGATTTTCAACTTCCCAGTGAACCCCAACATTCGGGTGTATGACAAAGAAGAGAATACGTAATTTTAATTTTTGATGAATATTTAAATTGTCCACACAAAACTCGTTCAGAGGTGTAGGTGACACTTTAATAGTTTGGTCAATATCAAAACTCAAGCGTAGCAGTTTGGTGTTTCTTCTCACGATATCTGTTGATATTAATTCTAATTTGGTATTCGAAGAGGAGGTAAGAGTAACGACATACAATTAACGGCAGCCGATAGGGCGACAATATCAACCGAACTCGTAAAAATTATAACCGCCACAAGAGTAATTTGCAAAAAGTTCTCACGTCTCGTTAACCACGGTTTTCTATAGGAATGACTGATGATTTGGAAAAAATACAATTCCCGTGAGCTTCGTGATCACATATTTTATAATTACTACTTTTACATAGACGGTAGACCCTGAAGTTAGAAGACGAAAAGGAATAAGATGTGATATCTCATATAACGCCAACAACGTTGGGTTAACGTTTAACGATGACATACGCAACGGCTATTCCTATTGCCGCCTCTCCACATAGGCAAGCGCATTCGCCAACGCGCTGGCAGTGCCCTTGCCATCACGCTTGCGAGTAATCCACACGCTTGCGACAAGTGTCCTTTGATGCTACCGACACCGCGCGCCAAGCTCGCAAGTGCGCCGGCCAACGTTCAAATACCTACCGCCAATACGCCAACGCCCGTTCTACACATTATGCCGGCACTTCACATAGGCAAGCGCGTTGGCAAGTGCGCTAGCCCAGCCACTGGCCCATTAAAAATCCTTAATGGTTAGGGACGCGAGGTAGCTAAATGGCGTAATTCAACGGCGCCGTCGAGACCTATCATAATCCAAAGATAAAATAATTTCGAAAAGAAAAGCTCGTATGGTAAAAACCATTTCAGCGGTGGGTTTGGCGTGTACGGTTTTTCAAAAATGTAAAAAAACAGTTACTTGGACATTCTCGAGCGCGTCAGATATTCATACTACGTATGCCCCAAGTGCCTCTGATAACATCGGCATACTAATCTGCCGGTTTGCGTTGTGGGGGTAAGCATATAAATTAGTCAAAATTGCAAAAAAAAAATTTGCTCGAGCGCGTCAGATTTTCGGAAGGGGTGTTAAGTAGGCCTCAAGGAAGCTCCCTTTAAAAAAACTGACGATTTCGGCGTGACGATAAGTTACGATGAATTTTTGAAAATGCAAAAAAAAAAAAGTTTTTTTTAAATACTCGAGCGCGTCAGATTTTCATAGGGGAGGTTTATCTCGGTATCCTGAAAGCATATTTTCTTAATCTGACACCAATGTTGGTGGGTTCTCTTAATCTGACCGGGAAGGTTTTTTGGTTTCTTTTTTTTCCTTTCTTTCTGCTTGATAAAACGGGAAATTTTAGAATGACAATAAAGCGATAGATACAACCAACGTAAATGTAGATGAAATGTAGTATGAATTGTATTATTTATTGTATAAAAAAATGAAATGATATAAAAATTGTATTATCTCAGTCTGTATTACATGTTTATGGCAAATTCCTCTTTTTTGCTTCAATTCTTCACTTCGTTTTGCTTACGGTACGTCCAAAAAACAATTTGAGGATCAACAGGCTATTGAATAATATACATACATGAAACTGTACATGCTAATAATACTTTTGTATACAGATACGCGTAACTTTTTCCGAGTCCACGAAAATTGTCGAGAAGCTTTAATAAAAAGAGATATAACAAAAGTCACATAATTTAATCATCGTTATTTCATATATTTTTTTTTAAAACCCTCAGTTTTCGAGATATATACTTACTCAAAAAACTGGGAGTTTGAGTTTTTATGATGCTTCAAGTCAAAAAGTTTTAACTTTGGACAAAAATGTAAAGAGGCCTTTTTGTGTAAAATAAAATTACTTACCTTTTTTGTTTATTTAAACTTTTTTTTTGTAAAATGTATCGTTCGCGACTTATATGCCGCAACGCATTTTTCGGAAGACGAAATGGCTCCTCCACACTTCCGGTCATGAGGAAACCGGCAGATTTTGTATTTTTAGTAAGTTTTATATTATATCTTTCAAAATAAAAAATAAAGAAATCGCGCTCGAGAATGCCGGATTAACGTTTTTTTTTTTTACAAGTTTGCGACCCTATAACTCGGCGGCGTCAAGGACTTATCGTCAGATTAGTTAAATAAAGTCTTAAAACACTAAAGTCAACCTCCAATATCTTAAGGGGATTCATTACGTGAAAATACCATATTGCCCGCAGAGTTTTCCTTCACTGCTCATTCAAATGTAAAGAGAGTACTCAATATAAAATACGTAATGACAGCTAATTTATTGACCTTCATTTCCTTTTTAAAAAATTCTAATTTAGAAGTATAGTTTACGAGAAAAAAAATAAATTTGAACGCAATAATTTTCCTACAAATATTGTGTTAATTCTGTTGTTTCAAAATATATTGCCAGAAATTTTGGCTCAAATTATGAGTATTTATGTCATTTTTTTTTTTTTTTTTTTTTTTTTTTTTTTTTTTATGAAATAAGGGGGCAAACGAGCAAACGGGTCACCTGATGGAAAGCAACTTCCGTCGCCCATGGACACTCGCAGCATCAGAAGAGCTGCAAGTGCGTTGCCGGCCTTTTAAGAGGGAATAGGTTAATATAGTAAGGAAGGGAAGGGAATAGGGGAGGGAAGAGAGGGGAATAGGGTAGGGGATTGGGCCTCCGGTAAACTCACTCACTCGACGAAACACAGCGCAAGTGCTGTTTCACGCCGGTTTTCTGTGAGAACGTGGTATTTCTCCGGTCGAGCCGGCCCATTCGTGCCGAAGCATGGCTCTCCCACGTATAGTCATTTACAAATGTGTTTTCTTACATTTTTATTTAATGCAATATTTTATTAGATATGACAACTTATAGCTGTTTTTGAAGAGAGGGGTCAGAGCGGGACGCGGGCGGCAGACGGCTGCGCGCCTTTGCAGGGGGAGGTTGTGTCGCTTCGCGTCGCTGCGCCTACGATTTAAATTACGTAAAATCAGGCACGCCATCTGTCATAATTATTCAGAACTACAATGAACTTGCTTTGCTATAGTAACATGCATACGCACCGAATAGACGGCGGCGTGGGCGTGCCCGATTTCAAGGTCACAAATGCACGCGATTGCGATGCATTTTTTTTTTAAATATTATATTATTATGTAATGATACGTGCAAAATATTTATATGTACAAATAAATAAAATTGGAGTGAATTTCAATATAACAAACGGACGTTTGTAATATTGAAATTATTCTTTTTACTACATGTATATTTATAATATAATTATTATATGTATAGGTAGGTACATGTATTATGATATAAGTACATTTATATATAGTGAGTTAGTATAAACACCGTTATCCTTGAAACCATGAATGAGCCCGTCAAAATGAACAACAATAAAACGTCCGTTTGTAATAATAAGTATTGAGGAAGTACCTAGTATATGATATTACTGTAAGACAAAAAAGGACGACAATATTTTCTCGATGCACATTTTGCATGCAAAAAAATTGCTGATTGCTACAGTTTACGGCCGTTCCCAATATTTGATCTATCTCTGGTTTTGCCCTACTAGAGATAGGAATAACTCACATTAGACATTAGAGACATATATTTTATGTCAATTATGAGCTATTCCTATCTCTAGTAGGGCAAAACCAGAGATAGATCAAATATTGGGAACGGCCGTTAGACGGCATGTACGTCGTCGTATCTAAGTACATAGTTTGATATCGGCCACGAGCGGCCACGAGCGGCCACGGGCGGCCGTATAGTGTAAGCGATAAGTTGAGAATGGCGAAATATAGAGATAAGGGTCATAAAAATACGTGCGATAGCTCATTAGATTCGGGAAGACGTCTAGAAAAATGTATCGGAAGCGTGTATTAATTAGCAACACAAAAAATTTCAAAAGTTATAAGCAAATTAGGTTGCCAAAAAAAAGGTATTACGTTTTTTGTTAAAAACTCCGGAACTATTAACATTTAAGAAGATTTAAAAAAAGATTCTTAAAGAGGAGGAAATTTCCATAAGAAAACTCCCAACTCCCTCCTAAGCCTCCGCGCGGCATTTTTAGGCAGCGCGCGCGGCTTCAAAACCGAGCACGTCACACTGATTATTTTTTTAAAGGTATTAAATATTGATTTAAAAATTTCAAAAACTTATGGTGTATTCCGAACACTTCAAAGAATTTGCTCCCGTTGGAAATTTAACTTCAAGTTAATTTTTCAACAACTTAGACAAAATGTGTTAACTAACGAAATTTTTTCGAACTTCCGTCCTCATTGTACTTTAAATAAAATCTTAAATAATTTTCGTAAAAATTTTTCACTTCGTGGAGCCCTTGATATAAACATACTTAACAAGATCACGCCATAAAAATTTAAAAAATGTAAGTACTCGTAATACTTTGTTTATAATATTTTTTTAACTTGAACAAAAGACTAGAAATCCAAGTATTATTATTATTATCAGCCTCAGAAATCCAAGTATTATTATTATTATCATTTTTAAATCAATATTTTATACCTTTAAAAAAATAATCAGTGTGACTTGCTCGGTTTTGAAGCCGCGCGCGCTACCTAAAAATGTCGCGCGGAGGCTTAGGACTAGGGCATCGAAACCCGGACCCTTTTTTCAAAACCCGGGTTTTCGGGTTTTTTTTATCGAAAACCCGGGTACGGGTTTTCTTAAAATTCAAAGATTAACGAAGCGAAAATACTTAAAATATGATTTTCAGCGATTGCCAACACCTTTTCAGTAAAATACTATTTAAATACCATAGTGTGCGGTCACATACTTTTAGAAAAGCGACTATTTACCTCTCCTATTATACATATTGGATCTTATCAAAGCTAGGGATTAAGATTTTCGGCCCAAGATTAAGTATTACAACAAGCTTCACCTCCAAATTGCATAATTATATTATTAAATGTATTTGTTTTTTATATATAAAAATCTATCAAGAATTTTTGAAGACAGTAAATGGAAGAATAACCTTAAATATAAAACGTATGCCAACAAATCTTTATTTCATCTTTTACATTTTTATTGCTGATTGTCACGTTATTAATAATTATTTGGTCCTTATTGATGATATACCTGTAATTAAATTTTTGTGCCTAGTTTTTACTTGAAATTGCCTTTTGTCTGCCTCGCTACGGTATGAAGCCGAATATTCTTTGCAATTTAAGGTTACTTTTCTGTTATCCAACAAACTGGAAAATCTTACTGAAAATTTTTACATTACACTACACCTCAAAGCTTTTTGTAGTCATTAGTTCTAGTCACAATAGACAAAATTCATGTCAGATTACCATATAATTGATCAGACCAGACCATAATATTATGGCAAATGCGGAATGTTGCTTTTAATGAATTTGGAAGATTAACCATGGTGGCATGCTGTTACACACAAGAAATTGTCTCTGGCGCTGGTGCTGATAAAAACTCTGCTTGTTATATTTCATCTCGATTCACCGAAATCACGTGTTTTAGTAATTCCGCAGTGGGTATGATATCCACGGCCGGCTAAAGAAAGCCACCATTCGTCCTATTATGTGTTACCAACATCAGTCTCTCAACCAATAAAAAGCAATCTGCCGCATTTGTCAGACGGCAATACAAAAACATGGGTTCAAAATATACTTGATGGAAACTCCTCGGCATGGTTTTGTCAGTTTCTAGGGGCTGGTTGCTCTCCTGGAACCTTTTTACTGATTGCATTGTCTTCATATTGTCGCTTTTTGTTATGTTGTGAATATAACAAATAATGACAAAAAGCATAACGACAAACAAAAACCTTTAAGTGTTTTTAGTAAGTTAGACGACTGAAAATAATGACTTTAAATTGCAAAGAAAACTGGGTGTCATACCGCAGCAGGATACAATAAATATTTTTAGGGTTCCGTACCTCAAAAGGAAAAAACGGAACCCTTATAGGATCACTTTGTTGTCCGTCTGTCCGTCCGTCCGTCTGTCAAGACCCTTTTTCTCAGGAACGCGTGGAGGTATGAAGCTGAAATTTATATCAATTACTCAGGTCTACTGTCCCTTGAAGCTGTGAAAAAATCAAACTTCTAAGCCAACGCAATCAAAAGATACAGCCGTTTATGCCGCATTCGACACTTGCAAGGGAATCAAAACCTACAGGGTGCTTCCCGTGAACTCAGAATCTTGAAATTTGGTACGAAGCAACGTCTTATAGCATAGATAAAGGAAAAATTACGAAAACCATAAATTTTTAGTTACATCACATAATATATTTTTTTTTTAATAATTTTAAACTTACTACCCATTTCCTCATAAACGCGTAGAGGTATTAAATTGAAATTCATACCAAATACTCAGGTCTATAATACCTTTAAGCTGTCGGAACCCTCGGTGCGCGAGTCCGACTCGCACTTGGCCGGTTTTTTGTAAAAATACTGTATACAGCCAAAAATCGATCAGTATAAATTATTACTATTAATTTGACAATCAGCAATAAAAATATCTCATTCGAATAAAATTTTCAGTTTATGAAAGGAAATAAAGATTTGTTTACTTATTATTGACTTTTTGTGACTGTAAGATACCTGTGATTGCTTTATAAACGATAAAATTCGGAAAAGTGTTTTTAATAATATTTTATTAAATATTAAAAAATAAGCTATCATTGTTCCATACACTGTCTTCAAAAATTCTTGACAGGTTTTTAGATATTCCAAAAATACAAATATCCCTAAGACCTTATTGATGGGTGTATTTTATCACCAACAAGTTTCAACGTTTTGTCACCTAGTGGCTGACTTGCCCATCATCAAAAGTCTACGGTACTTTCAGTAGACTTACTTCTAAGTCTTTAGAACCCTTTGAAGCTGTCCACACTTTATTTTGTAAGCCTGTGATCACATAATAAACAAAACTGTAGTCAATCACTGAATGTTGATTGAAAACTATAAAATAAGTTTAACAAGACTTGGCTTCTATGAAATTTGAAAACTTTTTGCGAAGGACAGATTGTTTGAAGAGACTTGGCTTTTTTACATTGAATAGTTTTGGTAGGTTTTTTAAAATATGTATTATTAATTATTATTAATAAATATTTTTATGACAATTAGTCTTTAATGCTCCTAAAACGAAACTTTTTCTTAAAAATATTATATGTTGTGTAATTATGACCAATATAAATAATTAAACCTATACAATATGTTATAAAATTTGTTATAAATACCATTAAATCAGGTCTGGCCTTTAATAATTATCAAAAAACGAAAAACCCGAAAAGCTCAAAAAACCCGGGTTTTCAGGTTTCGGGAAAATCCGGTCTCGATGCCCTACTTAGGAGTTAGGAGGTTGCGAGTTTTCTTATGGATATTTCCTCCTCTTTAAGAATCTTTTTTTTAAACTTCTTAAATGTTAATAGTTCCGGAGTTTTTAACAAAAAACGTAATACCTTTTTTTAGGCAACCTAATTTGCTTATAACTTTTGCAATTTTTTGTGTGCTAATACACGCTTCCGATACATTTTTCTAGACTTCTTCCCGAATCTAATGAGCTATCGCACGTATTTTTATGACCCTTATCTCTATATTTCGCCATTCTCAACTTATCGCTTAGACTAGTAGACTTCTCAAGCGATACTATGTACTTATTACAATAATGAAGATAAAGTTTAAAACCGTATGACACTGAAAGTGCTCGCCTCGCCGCTGCCATTCCGGTGTACAGCAGCCCTTAGCGCTGCTAGCATAATAATTTTATTCTCGAGCGTGTACACTGTACAGTTGTGTCGAGTAGATTTACCGTGGATTATTTACTAATTTATTATTTGGCAATAAACGTCCACGGAAACAACGTCGACTACTAAAAGCGAAGGCACACGGCGCGCCTGGCCGCGTTACTTCTGAATAAAAAATAAAAAAAAAGTCAATAAATAAGCTATCATTCATTACCTACGTACTTTTTGAGTACTTACTCTAGTTACATTTTAATGAGCTAAACATTCTGAAGGGATTTTAAAACAGCAATTTGAATAAATAACATTTTGAAGAAAAAACATTTGTTTTACCCAATTAATAATAAAATATTCCAAATAAATGTAAAAAAGCAATTAATAAAAATCAAATTTTCATCGCGTAGCGAACCTGAGACTCATAATGTATGATGAATTTTCATGCTGACCTGACCATTGCGCTACCATGACTCATTAACCTTTTGTGAAATAAGCGAACTGTCTATAATAGTTTTCCTCTTTACATTAAAATATGTATTTTAGACTGCGTTGTGTTGATTGTTCGATATTGCACTAGATGTCGTTATTGCGAATGCCGCGGGGGTGAGGTACGGAAGTGGGGTGTGGAAACACTCGTTTGCCCAAGGTCATTCGCGTATTGGAGCCCCTTAATCTGACGCGCTCGAGTATTTCAGACTATCGATTTTTTTTAACTAATCTGACTACATATAGAGCTAAATACTTTACAAGGTTGTTCTATTAGGTCCAAGGTATCTCTCATATCTTAAACTGCCACGCTCGAGTATTACCGAAAATTCCCCTATTCGCCTCCCTAACTATAAGTACTTAAAACTACAACATCGCTATTGTTAACTACGTCATTGTAATTTGCCATTGCATCATGGCAAGAGCCTCGGCTGCTGCATTTTTTTAAAATAAAATAAGATGGCAAACGAGCAAACGGGTCACCTGATGGAAAGCAACTACCGTCGCCCATGAACATTAGAAGAGGTGCAGGTGCGTTGCCGGCCTTTTAAGAGGGAATAAGCTCTTGGAGGTTTTCAGGTCGTATTGGTCGGGAAATACTGCTGCATCTACTACCTACCTCTCATGGTAGCAGCGGAGGAGTGGGGCTGCTGCTGCGACTCCTCTGCTGACCGGTGTCTCGCTGGCGGCACGCGACGCGGCGACAACGCCAGCCCGGCGACGCTGTCCGCCACGCCCGCCACGTACTGACCCAGCGACGTAAGGAAACTCATCGTGAGTGACGAAACTCACTGACACATCAACAGGTCATCTTTCACCTGAAACAAAGGATATTCTTAGTAGCGGTAGGCTGATACATCAATGTTGTTGAGAACGTCATAGCTCGGAGCTCCTTCTGAAATGAAAGAACGTGAAAATATTTATTTCTAAGTAAGTTAACACTTTTAGAACGTCGCGTCTACATGAGGCCTATCCATATTAACTCACGGTTTAAGAGTGAGTGTCATACCAAAATATGTGATCCTACCATGTCAATATTTTGTGTTTGTTGGCCCAAGCCCCAAGGCGACGAGAGTTTTTAGGCATACCCACACTTTTGTAATTTTTTATTATTATTTATTAGACGTAAACCAAAGAGAATAATTATTATTTAAATCACTACGTTTTAGCGTAAACGCGTAGAATATGCATTTCATAATTTGTACTGAATTGACAGATTTCAATTGCGTGAGACGTCTTGCAAATCTGTCAAATCAATACAAATTTAGAATTGATCCTTAGTTTTAGACTGGGAATGATTTTAATTTTTAAGGATAAAACAACAGAAGACCGTTTGGTAATTTGTCATGTATACTTCCTTTGAAAATAATTATTTAGATATGGCGGCGTCACACTACCAGTAGTTCGACTGCAAAGAAACGGACAGGTTTCAATATCTGTCAAATTCGTCGGGTTTCACTAGGATTATGAACGGAATGTGCCTCGCGCTGGCTGATATAATTTATTTTTGAATACCTATTTAAAATAAAGATTTCAAAATTAGATTCTGACAATTTTATTCGCTTGTGCCAAAACACAAACAACAAAACGACCAAAGAGGAACACGTTCAGCGAATATGTCATAGTTTTAAATTCGTAGGTAACAAGTTAACAACTCTAGCGACGATTTTCGTCGTAATACGTCAAATTTAAAAATTTCAACATCAGTTCATACTCTATAATTCTGTCTACTCTGGCGGCGTTAAGTGCAATTTCATCAAAATTACATTAACGTGAAATTTCGTCTGGAGATAGGTACTTTGAGTCCTGGAAAAGGACAAGAATAATTTTTATTTAGAAAACGAATGGTACGGCGGCGTCGCTATAAAGTAGCAAGCAACATCTAGTAAAGTAGTAAATTATGGTATATTAAAAATAGTACCTGGATGACCAAACACTCATTGACTTCGTGTTACTTAATAACGCCATCTGCTGGTCGTTAAAACAATTAGTTGCTCAAAAAATAATATTATTATTCGCCAATAGATGTCAGGAAGAGTCATATTTTTCAGTTTATCGGTTATCGATAAACACGAATAAAAAGACATTTTCTGAAAATGATTCCTAGCTAGATCGATTTATCGCCCCCGAAACCCCCTATATACTAAATTTCATGAAAATCGTTGGAGCCGATTCCGAGATTCCAATTATATATATATATATATATATATATATATATATATATATATATATATATATATATATATACAAGAATTGCTCGTTTAAAGATATAAGATAAGCTAGAGTTGTTGCAGACCGTCACGTTCCCTGCTTATATATCTGGGGAGGGGAGTGGGGAGTGCAGAGGGTTCGGTAAGGGTTGGATAAACAAACAAACAGTTCGCTAGTTAAGATTTTAATTAAAATACCGTTACTAGAATGATTTCCAATATAGTTTACGCTTATTTTCTCTCCGTGTTGATATAATATCTACACTATTTCTTGGAATAATTTTTAATTTCAAAATGAAGAGCTAAAGTGGTAATTCTAAAGTAGTAGTGGTTCAAAAGCGGTAAATAAGATATGTCTTCGACCGTACCAGTAATTGGTATACTAACTTTAACTAAAATTATAATAATATTATATGCATCTTATGGAAATACGTAACTCTCTATTGTATTGGGGTTTTAGATAAATATGTTTGATTATCTGGCAAAATATATCTTGCCTTCAAAATAAGAAAAAGAAAAAGAATAAAATGTTGAAACAACCACGAGGGAATTTTAACTGAATAATTTATTAATTTAATTAAAAAATTAAGTCCAAATCCTTCAGTAAGCACCGTCCGACTCGTACTTGGCAATTACGTGTAATGAATAAAAAATTAGGGATTAGAGAATAAAAAGAATTGAAAATGAGGCAAACTCAATTCACAGTTTAGAAACTTAACGCTCCTGGGTCCGTAGATAAGATGCAGCGGTATCAGGCTGATGTTACATGACAGTTCGAAAGGAACCAAATTTAAAGGGTAGTATGGGAGTTACGTTTCCTTAGTTTTTATTATTCGTAGCATAATGGCCTAGGATCCCACCATAGAAGGACCTTCACCGAGCTGGTTAATGGAAGAAAAGTATTTTATATTCAATTACGTACCTATTCAACAAATTTATTGCAAGTGGTTGCCTAAAAAAATCAGTCCAGAATTAAAAAAAAAAGTTTTTTTTTTACATTTCGCTAGTTTGGTTAGTAGACAATTTCCATAACCATCGAAAGTAAGGAGCCCGTAGAATATGAAAACGTTAGGTTGTCTATTTTTATCCCGTCACAACTCTTGGGTAAATCGATACTAGTTCCGGTCTGGTTAAGAGGATACACCAGGGGCGAGAGAAATTGAAAATAGGTATTTGAAAATGTATTGCTGTCTCACCAATCTCAAGTCTCCCACCGCAGAGCGCGATAGAGACAACACGACAAAAGTTTTAATAAAAGAACAGAAAATCTTCGATTCGTTGTCCGCTGATTCCTTCTCCAAAACTTAACCGATTTAAGTATTTTTTTCATTAAGAATTAAAGCAAGGCTTGAGCTGTGTTCCTATGTTTTATTTTATTTTTGTATATTTTATCCAGTTTTGTTTTCTGGGTGTTTGAGACAGAGGAAAATCTGGTCATTTTTTTGGGTTTTTTGACGTTCTTATCTTTTTTAATAATAAAACTATGAAAAAAGAAAACATAGGGACATGCTAATAGTGGCCATAGATATTCAGGAAAAAAATCATAACTCTACCGGCATTATCCAGGGAGGAAACAGGGGACAACGTTTGTATGGAAAAACGGCGGTGTGGATTCCTCTTAATTCCATCGAAATGGCTCGAAGCGAGCCTTCGAGCTGTCAGTTTTGCGGTCCACACGGTGGTTATTGCCCGATTTGGAGTAAAACTATCGAGCAAAACCGTATGTGAGTACTTAGCATTAGACCAATCAGAAAACGGTAACAAATCTTACGCCTACTATGTTTAAAAAATTACCTTAAACACTTTATCTAAATCTGCTTTTGATGATGTCTAAAATAATAATTACTTGAACACTATATTGAAATATGTTAAAAATTGCAATATTTAATATTTACTTCTTTTTTTAATTCTCAAACCTAAGAATTAATGTATATTTATGTTACCGTTATTCGTTAATGTGCGTAAACCAGTAAATTTAGACTTACACTTACTTTAGATTACCAAGGTATTCTGCAGATTACCTGGGTGAATCAGCTAAAGTGCATAGTTTCTTACATAAAACGAGATAATTTGGAGAACTACCTAGGTAGGTAATCTGCGGACTAACGACCATGCATATTGCATACGGTAAATACCAAAAAACAGTTTCTTGTTGGAATAAAACATGTTATTTAGTTGTAGGGAATTATTTAATATCATTTTTAGACATAAACAAAGGAATAAATTATTATTAAATTTTAAGTAAAATATTACTCTACTGATAAAATATAATGTGTCCCGACACCGGTGTCCGATTCTTTAATGTCGTGATGTATGGCATATGTCATCGACAAATTGGCTCTCAAATTTGTCCTCTCTCTCTCACGGTTGTAAATTGGCAGCCTTTTAGTTTTTGTCGGGCTTTCACACTAATCTAACCAATACTTCTCATGTAAATATCCTATATTAAAGGTCTCATTTGATAGCCAAACTTGTGGACTACGCTTACACATAATAAAACATAGAAGAACCGAAATTTATGGAAAAAATGTTGTGTATTTTTTAATTAATGGCTTTTTGTGAAAAATCTTGTGCATTAAACTAGTTCTTTTTTGAGAACACATTGCATATCATGTCAACTAGAAAAAAAAAACAATAAAAACAACAACAGTCTGGGTTGACAAGCTTAAGTCAAAGTTTTTTAAGACTTTTGTGCTTTTACTGCCGTACTCATAGTGGAACATTAATAACTTAAATGTAATTAATTCAAAATTTTGACATAAGCCCCATACATTATCTGTCAAACTCTACATTAAATTGAAGGTTAATCATAATTAAATGTCTCTGAGTACTATTAGGCGGTTAGACTTTTACGAAGGTAGAGTTTTGCCGGGAATATGAAAGAGTGACGTTGTGTTTTTTATTAGTTTCCTAAAATTGTGTTATCTGGTTTTTTAATGAGTTCCCTCCTAAACTCCATGGAAAGTTTCAGTAAAGCATTTACCACTTCTCTGAATCGACCGACTTCAATCATTGGCTGCACTGACTTTTACTAATTAGACTTTAGATTTTTCCAAAATATAGAAAATGAATGCTAAAAATGATTGTTACATTAACATTGATTTCCCTCTAAGTACTTGACACTGGCCATGATCAAAATTATTTTAGTGATTTGTGTGAGTTAGCGCTTAGCGTCCTCGCGTCACGAATTTTTCCATACAAAGATGAAAAAAAAGTCTTTTGCAGTGAACTTTATTGGGTCTAACTACTACTAAAGCGGGTCGATCATGATCACGTCATGATAGAACACTAGGCCGTAAACCTGTCTAGTATCTAGGTGCGAAGACTAATATCTATATTTTAGGCTCAAATATTTTATGTTCAGTTACTATCTTGTAAAATTCGCGTGTGGCGGTTTCTAAATTCCTCCGAAACTGTTTAACTGATTTTTATGAAATCTCGAATTATATTATATGAGAATCCACCAATATGTATTTTATCTGCATACTTGAAAAGCTTTCTCCAGCAGTAGAAATGAGCCCTAAATATTCAATAAAAGACCTGCCATGGAAATTGGAGATATCGGCCACCATACCTGCCGATAAATCATTAATAAAAGCATTAACACAGTATCTTATCTGGTCAGAAATCTCTCACACAAAGCGTAGATAAAATTGATTCCACATTGTACCGCGGCCGAACAAGGCTCTATATTATTATGATAAAATCTCGCTACGGCTAATATGAAATTACCTACTGAGTATGTATACCCGAGGAAATTGATTCCTAGGCAGTTGACAGACCTACGTCGTTTGGTCGGCTTATGTCAATTCAATGTTAGCTGTGATCGGTCGGATGAGTTTGACTTAACGCGACCAAATTACTTAGGTCCGCCATCTGCCTAGGAATCAATTTCTCTGATAGTACATAATATAAAGTAGTTTTCAAAAAAGGTTTAATAAAAGATTGCGAACAAAAGTAATTGTGAACCCGATTTTGATGAATATTAAAACTGAATTATTCCCTAGCCAATAATCGAATTTTTTAAAACATATACCTTGTAATATTATTTATAAGGTACATGTTTTCATTCAATAGTTTTTCTCGGATATATTGAATGTTATTATAACATAATTGAAGGGAAAACGAGAGTGAAACTTACGACGGGCCACTCCCATTAAACAATGTTTATTTACAAACGTTTCCTCGTGCTGACTGCTGACGTCCTCACTGATTCCATTGTTTATTTTCAGACATATAGATAGATTACTAGAAGACACCCGCGACTCCGTTGCGCCAAAATCAAATTTTCGCGCGGGAACCGTACATTTTTCCGGGATAAAAAGTATTATATGTCCTTTCCCGGGACTCAAGGAATCTCAATACCAAATTTCAGCAAAATCGGTTCAGCGGTTTGGGCGTGAAGAATTAACAGACAGACAGAGAGACAGACAGACACACTTTCGCATTTATAATACTAGTATGGATTTATACAGATTTATTATTAATCCCATAACATTAACAGTGAGGTAATAACACATAGACTTAATAATAATTCGGCCACCGTCACCGCCTTGATTAGTAATAACTAATAATAATGTTATTTTGTCGCAAGTGCTTATTTTATGTTACAAATTAAATTAAACTACCAAAACAAAAATATGAAATAACAATTATATATAGTAACTAAACGACACAGAAAATACAATAATGTTAAAAGATAAGTTAAAAAAAACTTGTACCTAAATTAAAACGTGTAAAACAATATTGTAGCTTAAAACAAAGTAAATATGATAAAATGAAACACAATATTCTAAACAAAAATACAGCAAAGTATATTATTATTGAAAACACATTTACAAATAAACTCACCTCGCCTGAGGCGAAGCTCGCTCGAAGATTTCCACAGAAATTTTATCAAACAACTTTTACTAGTATACACAATATTACAATGAATATTCCTCGGAGATCGATAGAAAATCCACAATATCAGTGGATATCTGAGGCAGTGTTCGCGGGGCGCGTAACGCAGGGCGGCTGCAGGCGGTCGCTAGGGCGGGCGGGCGGCGACTGCCCCGAAGCCTGCGTGCTCCTTCGAGCCTCGCCCGGGTTTCCTGTTGATCATGAGCGCGACAGGTGATCCAAACCAATATTTAAATGATCATATCTGTTTATATCACGTATCTACAAAGGAATATTTACTACATTTAATAATAATAATAATAATAGTTTATTCATGCGTTAAGACAATACACATTAAAGATAAAGACTAACAATTTTACAAAATTTTGACACCATTACATATAAAAAATATAATATAAGTATATATATTAATATAAAGATTGTTTTAGTAGATAATACATTATCTACTAAAACAATTATAAAATTTACATTTCTACAACGATTACCTAACAATTATACAATAAAACCACGGATATAAAAAATAATAAAAAACAAGAACGGCATCAGTAGGCAGTGTACTACATATTGCTTAACACAGAAATGGAATACCACTTAGGTGTATCACCGCAGCGCAGAAACACCACGGTACCTGGTCTTCCGTGGTTCCTTAAGCGTCCTTTACGTCCTTCTAATGTCCTTTGCTAACTTTTACAAGAATAAAACTACAGTTACACATGCTCAAAACTAGCATGCTTAAAACAAGCATGCTGTTCGAACTCATTTGCTTGTATTAAGCATGCTTATTATAAGAGGAAAACCGATAGTCTATACTACCACAAACCTGTCAACACGTACCGCAAACCACGCCCCCCGCCACCCGCGCCGCAGGTAGCATGCTCGAAAATCGCATGCCGGTCGATTTTAGAGCATGCTCGAAATAAGCATGCCGGTTGATTTTCGAGCATGCTCGAAATAAGCATGCTTATTGTGAACAATGCATTGACACACATGCTCGTAATTAGCATTTACTCGGGTTGAGCATGCTGCGTGCTTGAAATGAGCATATGTAACTGTACCTTTTAGTGTGCATATGCATGTCATGCGTCGAAAAGTTAAAAGCTCTACGGTGGCGAATCAGTACTTAAAAGCTTTCGGGAAAAGTATTGCACTCAATCGACCATTCGGCTTTACGCAACTAAATAAAATATTCACATGAGCCCTTCCTGCATTATGTAAGTCAAATAAAAATGTAAAAGGGATAATGAGTGCGCTTTATTTTTGTCGACCTTGCCCAAGTAGTATAGTCAAAAAGTTATTTTTATTAGGTACCGAATTCTCGGGTTTTAACCAGTCGGGTAAACCACAAGGAGGATTATGTTTAAAGAATGTGTGGTATGTTTACCTTTGTATTTTTTGGCTCGCTCATGAGACTAGAATTGATCCCATTTTATCGAAGGTTTTAAAAGAAAGACAAGACACAAATAAAATATGAATGATTGATCATGGTTGATAGTCGTTTCTAAGTAATTTAACTTTTGATTTACTGTTTTTGTATATTATGTTTAATATGTTTTTCGATTATTGTAACAGTCAAACGAAACGGACCCAAGCGAATTTCCTTTTTTTATATAACTTTATTTTATTGTTTTTGCGATAGTTATTTAATTGAAAAAATTCTGTACGATATTTACCAAGATCTCTCTCCCCCGAGTGAGATTTGGCGAGCTTTACCCCCTTTACGATTTTGTAAGCTGCTTTGTTCAATTGTTTATTGTTTCAGTTGAGAACACTTCGTCGTTTAGCGAAGATTACTAAAGCAATTCTCTCGAAGCGATATCACTTTTACAGCTGTTGTGCTAAAGCTGCATTAAAGTGCATTTTCCTTTGCTCTAATGAGCCACTTAGCTACCTCTTTTCTTTAATCTCACCTTTGTAAGCGCATAGTAAATTGCGCTTAAAATATACAAATAGGGCAAACTTTGTCCAAACTAGTAGTTAATATTCCGCGCAGGTAGAGCGATTGGGGCCGTCTTCTCGCTCTAATTCCTAGCACACTTGCCCCCAGTAATTACCATCCAACTTAATAACTTCAAAACTAATTGTAAAACGTGAATTTATTTAATCGATGGTCCATGAAGTTTGGTAATGTGCTCTGAAAATGAAAGCATAGCTATAATAACTTAGAAATAGTTTAATTTTGTGCTGTGAAAGCACTCTAAATTGATGTGTGAACTGTTTAACTGTTAAAATCATGAACTCTTCATTTTAAATTGTAAACTTCTTACTCCAAGTACTAGATTTCTAAATAGACAACTTGTAGCCAGTTTTAGAAGATGGAAGATTTCAAATAATCAAGAACCGTTTGATGAGTTGTAATTATTGGAGATGCGTGTCAAAATGTAAGTTAATTTTTCACTAAACAAATTTAAAAAAGCAGTTAAAGAACGTTTGTGTGCTAAAGCGTATTATAAAATCAATGATTTCTTCGAGGACAGCACACCTTGGGAATAGGGTGGCTCCATGCAGGTTACTTTTCTTTTAATTTTGTTACATAGCTGTAAGCCATAACATTGTAATTTTCCATTTTTTTTGCAAAAGATGGCCCCGTGCGAGTTTCTTACGCCGGTTCTTCTCGGCGGGGTAGTTCCCGAACCGGTGGTAGGCAACGTAGTTTCTTCGTTCGACTTTCAAAAAGTGTATCATGATACCCATTTTGAATAAAAATATATTTTATTTTATTTATTTATTTACTTTTCGCGCTGACTGTCAAATTAATACGCATAAAGCCCCTTTAAGCATTTTACGTCGAAAACATGTTTATGACTACCGTTATCATAACACCAGATAACGTCCAATATAACGTTTATCACCAAATTGCTATAAACCTTAATGAGTTTTAGTTAATGTACGCGTTTACAGCCCCCTGTAAATGTCTTTATAGTGACGAACTGGACACCCGCTGAGTCATGGCGTCATATTCTTGGAATACACCAAGTATACACATAGTATAAGGCATGTTTTGGCGCGTACGGGTGTTACATGTGTACCTTTCAGCCCAATGACAGCAGCATATCTCTTAAACAGCAGGTAAATGTTCAAAGCCACATCCAAAATTAAACTTGGATGACATTGATCAACAAGAAAGTGGGTATTCGGACAACTTATATTCGATAATTTCAGCAGCTAAATTAGAAATCCCAAATACTTATACGGAATTTGACATTAATCTACATTAATAATTATCATGGCGCTAGCAATTTGAATAAAGGTCCAATGTCTATTAAATGACATTTGTCACAATATTATGGCGGCATTATTTTCAATACTGTCCCCGCGCCAAAACGGCCTTGTAGTGCTTTCAGGATTATTAATTTACCTTGAAGTTTCAATAAGAGCGATCCTTACCTCGTCGCCTTAACGGTCCGTTAGAGGTAATATAACAATAAACACACTGTGGGAATTAGCCAGGGACAATGTCCCTTTATATTTACCGGAAGATGTAGAACTTTACCACCTGCAGTTGACAACAACGTTTACTTTTCGACATAAATGTAGAGATAATAGTTTTCTTTGTGTATTCTATCAGTAAAGTTTCTGTGGCAGTGATGCTTATAAATATTGTTATATTTCATTAAATTAAAAATTAAAACAGCGTGTTCGTTGGGGTCTCCATAATTATAATAAATCATTATTTTTAAGAAACGATTCTTAAAAAAAATCAGATTAAAAATTTTACTTTAATTGTAAAACGTCGGCCCATCTCACTGTGAACTAAGGCTTCCTTTCTTCCTAAATAAACTAGGTTATTCTCAAGCGAACAACTACCAACATTATAATTTTATATAAGAGAGCGCCCCAGGGAGGAAACTTCTAACTCGAACTATTTACATAGGTAATTGTAATCAAAACGTTCTTTTAATAAAACCGTTCAATAGTTTTAATATAAAAGTGTCCTTCGCTTAAGTTTATAATAAGTTGAACCATTTTGGTAAACCTAGAAAGATATAGGACATAGGTATAGGTACCAGTGGCGAAGAGTCCATATAACCCGATTCCCGTCGGCTTCCCTTTTGGAAAATCGAATCTATGGGCCAAATACATTTTTATCTAATAAATATTTTACATACTTAAAAAAAACTTTGAATTCACTAAACGCCTACAAAATTTTATATGCAATAATTTTTTCTTTTACTTGAAATAGTTTGAATTAAGTAATAATTAATCGCCTACAAATTTATACAGGGTGTAACAAAAATAAGTGATAATACTTTAGGGTGTGTACTTGTTCCTTGTAGAGAGTTCACTGTGAAAGTAGCAGCGCTGAAAGACCAAATTTATTTTAAATTTTGTATGGGGAAACTCGTGACGCTCGGGCCCTTGCCCATACAAAAGTGAAAAAAAAATTCGTCTTTCAGCGCTGCTACTATCTCAGTGAACTCTCTACAAGGAACACGTACACACCCTAAAGTATTATCACTTATTTTTATTACACACTGTATAGGCAATGCAACGTGCAGGCCGTCTCCGATAGAAGCCGATAAATTAGCGGGTTATTTCTTCATACAACGATATTTCATAGTAAGCATCTGTCCTTTTTATTCCTGTGAACTGATCGTCATGTTCTGTCTCGTTCTACCACGCGCCAATATACTCGGAAATAAGCCGATACTCGGCGAGTTATGACGGAGAAAGGTTTATTAGCAACGCACAAGTGCGAGCGAGAAAGATGAACTTCATGAAGTAAAATTGTTATGAGTCAAATGGCGGATGAGTGTTTGTAAACAACTTGTTTGTTTTGTGTTTAAATGTCGAATGTTATTTGTTTTAGCGTTAAGAATAGTGCAGTGTCGCGAATTTAAATTAATTTGTAGGTATTGTGATTTGTTAATTGTGACTCGTACAGCTGAGACTGTTGTCTGCCAGATTATTTGCTGTCGGAGGAAACTTAGTTTTGAATGACCGTATGTGCCGTCACGCATACAACTTAACTCAGAAGGCATTTTTCAAAGGCATCATTATCAAACTTGAAACTCGAACATTGTTGAACATCAGTGCTGAGCGTTTTGGTAAGTAGATTTTTTACTCCGGCTTCCCTTCCGAAAATATTCACCCTTCGCCACTGATAGGTACTAATATTATTATAAGCGAATGTGTGTGTATCTGCCTATCTGCACGTCAGTGTGTCTGTGTCTATCTTTTTGACTGTCTGTCTCTCTACTAGTCTGTGCGTCTATCTTTCTGACTGTGTATCTGTCTGTCTGCCTATCAAAGGAGGGAAAGGACAAAGGATAGTTTTGGTTCTCAAAAATTAACGGTTCCTCGGGCGGTAAACTAATTAAAACAAAGCTGCGGGCAACATGTAGTGGTTAAATAAGAATCGATACATTCGCCTCGCCCTGCTCCCGACAGACTAAAACTTGGAAAATCTTCGTACAGTGGACGTCCAAAGTCGTGGAAAGTCGTCGATTCCAACTTCATACTGAGTCCATTATAACTATTGGTCTTAAGTATCGAAATTCTATCAATATTTAATAAGTTCTTAGTTAGTTTCTAACATAAATATCGTTAGAGTATCATTTGAGTCTTTTAAAAGTTAAGTAGGCTGTCAAAACTTTTGAAATGGCGAAAACCAACATTATGCCGCTTACTAAGTTTTTACGTGTACAAAAATAAACTTTAGATTCTTAGCCACATTAACAAGCTTAGTAAACACTGAGCTGGCCCAGTGTGATAAGACGCTAAGTAAGAATAATTAGTAGATGAATCAAAACCTTTAGAAAGATCTACGATCTTTTATTTTATAAACATAATATAGAAGAGATATTATGCTTCTTCTTCTTTGCTTTCATAAAAAATATAGATCGAAATAAAAAACTTACATAGAAACAACATAGATTTTTGGGCGACATATATTTTTTTTGTCTTAAAAACCAATGACTACGTTATTTCGTGGTTTTTATAAGGAGAAAGGCACGATGTTAACCGGTCATCTAGGAAATAATAATTTTGAAAGGTAACCATACCAAATTAATAAATATAATTTAAGTAGATATTATATTGCTTCGTTAGATAATCATGTATATAAACTATATAATTATTATAAGTACGGTACCTGGATGACCGAGCTTTGCTCGGTATAGCAAACACTCGTTGACTTCGTGTTACTTAATAACGCCATATATAATGTACGCCTATGTACAATATACATCGCCCGCGTAATTTAGGAATGTCACGTAAACCGTACATTTTTCCGCAAAAAAGAAACCTATGTCCTTTCATGTAAATAATGTACCAAGTATTGTACACATTGAAAAGGTCTACAGAAAACTCCGCGATGGTATATTATACGTATAAGGATATCCCACAATAAAAATTTTTTGTCATTTACTTTTAACTTCAAATAATGGATAATTTTCGAAGCGATTTTAACCAATACGGCAATAATCATTATTTAATTAAATACTTTAAGAGGATACACCAAGGGCGAGAGAAATTGAAAATAGGTATTTGAAAATGTATTGCTGTCTCACCAATCTCAAGTCTCCCACCGCAGAGCGCGATAGAGACAACAAGACAAAAGTTCTAATAAAAGAACAGAAAATCTTCGATTCGTTGTCCGCTAATTTTTTCTCCAAAACTTAACTGATTTTAGTATTTTTTTCATCAAGAATTAAAGCAAGGCTTGAGCTGTGTTCCTATGTTTTAATTTTTTTGTATATTTTAGCCAGTTTGGTTTTCTGGGTGTTTGAACACAGAGGAAAATCTGGCATTTTTTTGGGTTTTTGGACGTTCTTATCTTTTTTTAATAATAAAATCATGAAAAAAAAGAAAACATAGGGACATGTTAATAGTGGCCATAGCTATTCAGGGAAAAAATCATAACCGGCATCATCCAGGGAGGAAACAGGGGACAACGTTTGTATGGAAAACGGCGGTGTGGATTCCTCTTGAATACATTATTGAATATGGCCCTTTACAGCATTTTTTTATGAAATAAGGGGGCAAACGAGCAAACGGGTCACCTGATAGAAAGCATTTTGTTCGATCAGTATAACTTGAAAGTCTGCAGTCATTGCAGTTACTCTCTTGATGTGTTTTTCAGTCTTATTAAGGACTTTTATCACTGGTGAAGCAACTTTGTCGATTGCTAAATAGTCAGTAAACAAAGATGTCATCGTACTTAGTGGTTTAAGGTTTTATTGCTTTGTGTAAACCGCAAACTTACCTCGACTGCGGTTTTCAAGCCCAGGTGGATCATTATCCTGCTAGAAAATCCTTGAAATCATGAATCAATGGGCTTTACATACGCACAGTAGAAATACGAACAGAAATACAGATTTTGCAGCGCTGGACAAACAGCCTAAGAATTTGGAGTGATTCACAATATGTTTGTTGTTCTGGAGGGAATCTGGAATTCTTCCTACTCCTCCTATTTTCTTCAGATTAATTTCCTTGCGGGTCCCAAGACAGCTTTAGCATGTCCCCTGGGCTCCCTGAGATCATATCAAAGGCTTTTCTTGGTTGGATACCGCTGTCGATCCTGGCGACACAGGAGATATAGTGGTGGAAATGTATGGAGGGCCAAAGCCCGTTTTAAAAAAAATGTTTTTGTGATAATATCTCCACAGCTGAATATATAAATTTTTCCTTTTCGCAAGTCGGTTAAAACAATATCAAAAATACAAACACAATAGCTCGGGTGGCCTTATACTGTATACTACTCGTATAGTGTCTCCATTAATAACAAAATTGCTAGACGTAGCATGTCCTAGTTTTTTAGTATGTCGTATGTTTCCCGGTTGCTGTATACAGTATACAGAACCCGCGACAGCCACGACCTGTGATGAATACTAATGCCGGCTGGGAGTATCTGTGAACTTATGTTTTGCGTAATAGCGCCACATTATGTGCAAAATAAAAGGTGTTTTAGCCCAAAGTCAACATTGCATAGGAATTTTTAAAGCGGTTTTAGCTAATTTAAATCCTGCCAAACTTTGGTCATATAAATACTGCCATCTTTATTTACTGTTGTTTTAAAGTAAGAAAAGTAAAAATACACATAATATAATATATTGCATTTTTTATAAGATTAAACATTCGCATCGTCATCTTCCATTTCTTCATCTTTATACATAGATTTGTTCATGGGATTCAAAATTTATTTTGTAGGTTTGAAGGAAAATTTGCAATCACTATGCTCACCATTCATGCAATATAGATGCAACATGTTTGTTTATAAAATCGGACAAGCTTATATTTATTAGTAAGGGGGTATGTGTATAGCTGTTGCCATTATTGATTACGAGCAAAAAAATCACGTTTGTTGTATGGGAGCTCCCCTTGAATATTACTTTTATTTTGATTTTAGAATTTGTTGCTCCGGTTGCTTGGTTTAGCGGCACCGGAAATACACAATCTGAGAAAATTTCAGAACTCCAGCTATAGTGGTTCTTGAGATACAGCCTGGAGACAGACAGACGGACAGACAGACATCGAAGTCTCATGAACAGGGTCCCGTTTTTACCCTTTGGGTACGGAACCCTTAAAACGGTTCCGAGTTTTTGTATTGATCTGGGAGAACATTCTTTCGCATGAAGCGTTGGTAAGCATAACAATCCCTTTGAAACATTTAAAATTATACTGTCTATTAGAATTTCGCATTCTGCCTATTGCACCCCAAAAATTATCTACGCTTAAAGCAGAATTTGAAAGAAAGAAAGAAATAAAGGTAATATTATTGAATATTGAATTACTACCACCAGATTCTAATAAATCACTGACTTCTTTGATGCAAAAATAACATTTATTTTTCATACCCCAATCCTGCCAAAACCTGCCAAGTTTTTAAAACGTCAACCGATCATGATTCATGCCAAAATAAGACGCCAATCCTGCCACATATGGTCACCCTGTGCGTCGCGTCACATTGCAAAGAATCGCTATTTTCATTTGAAATCTAAAAGCTATAATGAAAATATTTGAAGTGTCCAAAATATTACAAATATTTGTGTAGTCGCAAGCTTTAGATACTAAGTTTACTTTTGAAAATGTAATATAAACTCAGCTTAGTAAGTCAGATAAAATTTTTCGTAGTAAGTAATTTTAATGTTCGCATGACGTACGATTCGCACTATCTCAACTTAAAGATCTAAGTAAGAGCCGAGTTTTTAGTTAAGCCTTAAATCTAACCTATCTCTACCCACCATAAAAACTCAATAAAAAATTCCAAAACATACTTAATATATTATATTTGGGGCGCGTTCAAACGAGCGCGTTTTCTGCGTCCACGGATTCAGCGTCGCGTGTTTTCCGCTGCAGCAGAAAACGCGCAGGAAAGCCAAAAGCCTTACAGCAAGCCACTTTAAGCCTCCGACGAAAATGGAGGTAGATAAGTTTAACGAGTCTGTTTGCCTGGGTGTTGCGTATGACATAGGTAGCTCATAACGTTTAACATCAATTTAAAATTACTCTGCATTCATACATGTAAATCCCTGCATATTATATAATATCAACGGCAAGAATCCCTATTAAATCCTGTGCTGTGGGCATGTCCGTTCCACGCCCCGGGGACTGTAGTCCGGCTCACGTAGTCCGGAGCGTGTAATCCGGAGCGCGTAGTCCGGAGCGCGTAGTCCGGAGCGTGTAGTCCAGAGCGCGTAGTACGGCTGTACGGAGCGCGTAGTCCGGAGCGTGTAATCCGGAGCGCGTAGTCCGGAGCGCGTAGTCCGGAGCGTGTAGTTCAGAGCGCGTAGCACGGCTGTACGGAGCGCGTAGTCCGGAGCACCTAAGTCCGGACGGTAGAGTTCGGCGAACGCCGCGGGGCGCGGACACACCCTCCCGCTCGATACTCGGTAATTTGTTGGCCGGCAAAAAAGTTGATACAAAAAGACTTATTTTAATGACTTTGTGGTAAAGTCACAAATACTACTTCTCTTTTTACTGACGAAACTATCAATCTTATAGTGGTCAATGTGAGCACGTAATAAATAAGGTTTTCTGCTAGTTCCCTTTGTTTCAAGATCATCAAATAAAATTAAGGGTCGTTGACCTCTGCAGAGCACACTCTGGAAACTTCTGTACCCATTATAATTATTATTTTGTAAGAAAAATATGACGATTGATGTATAGTCTCTATTATAATGAGTTTGCAATAATAACAATTTTACTGTGGTTAGTATTATAGGTTAGCAGAGCACAGACCACACGACTCAGTTTAAATTTCCCTTGATTTATGATACATCTAATTCAAATTTTTATGCATTGTTAGAAATTGTGTATGTAATTACTCATTGCACAGAGGAATTTTAGGTTGAGTTTGGTAATGTGTCGTCTACGCTTTGCTAATTTAAATCGGGTAAGGGTGGGGGGGGGTCGGGGGAGGGGGTCAAGTCAAATCTCATCTAATCTTACGTTGGAGGGTCTCGGCAAATCGCACGTAAATTTTTTTCTCAAAAGAATGTATACTCATTTAGTCCATTTCATCACGTATGCTTAAGATTTAATCGCTTAAATACGTTATGCGATTAAGATATTTCTCTAATAATTATTCGTTCGAAAGAAAATAAAAATTCGACAGAAATTTCAAATGAAATCGGCCAAGTGCGAGTTAAACTCGCGCACGAAGGGTTCCGTACCTCAATCGAGCAAAAATTGGCTGAAAATTGTGTTTTTCTTTGTATGGAAACCATCCTTAATTATTTAATAATTTTTTTTTATGAAATAAGGGGGCAAACGAGCAAACGGGTCACCTGATGGAAAGCAACTTCCGTCGCCCGTGGACACTCGCAGCATCAGAAGAGCTGCATGTGCGTTGCCGGCCTTTTAAGAGGGAATAGCGTAATAGGGGAGGGTAGGGAAGGGAAGGGAATAGGGGAGGGTAGGAAAGGGAATAGGGTAGGGGATTGGGCCTCCGGTAAACTCACTCACTCGGCGAAACACAGCGCAAGCGCTATTTCACGCCGGTTTTCTGTGAGAACGTGGTATTTATCCGGTCGAGCCGGCCCATTCGTGTCGAAGCATGGCTCTCCCACGCATATTTATTTAAATTTTGATATTTTGTAATTTATTCAAATTTTATTATTGAATATTAAAGTAAAAATATAACTGAGTATTTCGTGAATATTTCAAGTGCCTATGTGTTGCAGTTATTGATATCGAGCAAAAAATAGCAAAAAAATCACGTTTGTTGTATGGGAGCCCCCCTTAAATATTAATTTTATTTGGTTTTCAGTATTTGTTGTTATAGCGGCATCAGATATACACATTCTGTGTTTCAGAAATCTAGCTATAGTGATTCTTGAGTTACAACCTGGAAACACACAGGTAGACAAACGGACAGACATTGAAGTCTTAGTAATAGGGTCCCGTTTTAACCCTTTGGGTACGGAACCCTAAAAAAACACCTCGCGTAATTTGTAGACCTAAATTATTTTTACAAATGTACCATTTTTAGTCGAACTATTTAATTTCTGGGCATTAGGAATTCAGTAAGAATCTAAACGTAAACACTGGTAAGGTAAGTAGAGCGATGGTTAAACCAGGTTCTGTCTACTCTGGTTAATCCTCGTGATGTTTCATAAAACATACGTCATCGACGCGTCACATTCCTTTACTGGGAACGTTGTGATTAACGCAGCTGTAATTTCCTGTTATGTGCGTAAATAATATAATGTATTAACATAAACTGAGCCAGTCAGTCTGCGGAGCTGACTGGGTGTGCATTAGAAAACAAAATGGGGGACATAACGACAGAAATCACCACAGAGATCCCCACAACGGAAAGTGATATGAATTTCACATTCCCTAATATTGGAACCCTTGGAAACTCATCCAAAAATTCTACGACTGCTGTCGAAACTTATAGCAAAGAAATATTCATTTTATTCGAATTCATTGTTGTGATATTGGAGTGCATGATAACGGTGCTGGCAGCCTACAGAATACCACGATGGAGGAGGAACCACAGGAATCAGATGATGACGCAGCTGATCCTCACCAACCTTATGAGGTGCAGTGTGTTAGTGCTCTCGTTTTATCAGAAGAAGTACTGTCCTGAACTAATTTGTAGCATACTGATCATGTTTTTGAAGTTCTACATCGATGTGGTTGTCATAGTAACGTTCTGTTTCTTTGTGAAGCACATGTACGAGACGCTGATACTTGTAATAGTGAAGAATAATCAGAAGAAGGTGATCATGATATTCTGGATCTCGTGGTTAGTACCGGTTCCGCTGGCGGCGGTGGCGACGGCCATCGTCTCAGCAGGCGTCCTGGAGAAGTGGACGATGCGCCTGATCATTTGCGGCGTCTTCAAGTGGCCGCTCATGTTCCTCGGAACGGTCGTGTACGTGACGATATTGTACCGGGTACTCGCGGAAAAAATACGAGTTTTCGCTCGAAACCTTACAATAATAACGTTTTCGATGTGTTTCCTGCTAAACTTCTACATACTATTCAAGGACGTTGTTCACTTGTGGTGTTTTCAATCCTTCAAGACTGTGTTGATCAGTTACACGGTTGGCTTAGTATTAAATTTGATAGGGTTAATAGTGTACATCACTTACGTGATACAGTGTAATAGAACATCGAAAACGAGGCGAGCATACTCGTTAAGGTTATCGGGTGTTGACATGTCAGTTACTATAGCATGAGATTTACTGCCGTACTTAGAGTGGAACATTAATTACTTAAATGTAATTAATTCAAAATTTTGACATAAGTGCCATACATCATCTGTCAAACTCTTTATAAAATTGAAGGTTAATCATAATTAAATGTCTCTGAGTACGGCGGTTAGTATGATTTGACCAGACGAAAAGTGTTCATAGACTTTAATTTTGCAGAAAAAGTAATATTTAAGTATGGTATGTTTCTTTAATTCGCAGTCAGTAACTTCAATTAAAATGAAAGAATATCTAATAATTTGTTAAGATCAACCCTCTAGCACAATGTGCTTGTTAGAGGGACAGATCGCAACGGTAGCAGAAGACGAGTGTAATACTAGTATTATGAAAGTAAATCAGGAAAACTGTAAATTATTATTGTATATATATTTATTAAAAGCCTTACATTAAACATGAATTTTCATTCGCCCGACAACACGATCCATCAATTAGTATAAATAATTGGAATTCCGTGTATTATTTGCTTTGAGGATTGAAATCGTGAAAATAAAACCAATTTCGGATCCAAAGGTTTATGAAAAACAAAATGAGAACAAAGAATAAAATTTTAATTTAGGGTCATAAAATATGTTAAATTACAATTCCTATGACAATAACACCGCAATGGTATCGATACTGATGTGGCCTGCGTTCTGACGTTGCTGCGGTCTGGTCGGGAATTCATACATGCACTTCTATTCCTCGCAGCGTTACTTAGAGAATTATCCTGATTATTTTAGATTATTACGCTCAATATAATATCTAGTAGGATGGTAACAGATTACTTTTATCTTTAACACGCTAATTTAAAATCTAATTCACCCCGGACATTGTAGGATTTGACGCTTATTTACATTTACCGTAACCGTAATGATAAATTAAAGGTGAATTTAAGATGGACGGAATGTAAGCCCGACGCGTCGCGGTCTAAGGCCTAGATACAGTCGCAGGCGCAGCGTTTGACGCGCTTCTCCTTGTTCACTAGCGCGTCCACGCTACGCACCGAGCGGGGCTGCATGTCTGAAAGTAAGTCAAAATTGTATTATAATAATGTAATATAAAAAAAAAACAGTTCTTTTTATCATATTAACAAATTTGTCATTGGCTCTTAATACGTATGCAAACTTTCGAACTAATTAGACTACTGGAGATAGGTAAAAATCGTGCTCAAAGATTCCGTACATACAGCCCGAGCTAAAAAAGAGCTTGTTAATACTTTATAGCAATAACTAAATTAAATTTTTACCAAACAGGAAAAATATAGCAGACGCGTCATAGTATTGTTTTGAACAGGGTTTCTAGTTAAAACCTATAATAGTGGTATCTAGTCATTATCATAATATTATTATGGTTACAATATTTTATGAAACAAATTTAAATACATCATCAATTCGTCCAGAACCAACACTTATTACGTCTTAAAAATTTCGTATCATTTTCTACTTACAGTGCGGGCGTTCCTCGGCGGGCAGATCTTGCGGCAAGAGGATGGTGCGCTGAGCGCGCTGCTGCATCTGCTGCTGCATCTGCTGCTGCATCTGCTGCTGCTGTTGCTGTTGTTGTTGCTGCTGCTGGTGCTGCTGCTCGTCGTCCGCTCGTCGCTCCGCCTCCTCCGCCTCCGCTGCCGCCGCCAGCGTGTTCACAATCGTCTTCACCTACAAAACAAATTACTGTAGCGCCTGCGAAAAAGCTAAAGACAAACTAAATAGGAATGTTGCTATATTTACTTTACATCACGATTTTTTTTGAATTTGAGTGATTAATGGTTTATTATATCAGGTTTATATTGAGTGATGGTAGCAGATTATAGAGTGAGAGCCCGCGAGGGCCAGACTTTCCTTCGTTTTCTAAATCTGAAAGTTTACCTGTTTGTGACCTTTACAGAGGTAAGAACGACCAGAAAAGATGGAGTTTCGGTCGCGGTTACTTTAGGAGGTATCCAATTCTGAAGGTTTACCTGACCTTCAAGAAACAGTAAAGCATTATTATTCATAGCTTATATTCTTCGCGGTAAGTGGAGGAATCTCGTCTTTCGCAACTTACCGCGACCTAAGCGCCATAGCTTACAAACAGATAAACTTTCAGCTCTACGAAACGAAGGAAGGTCTGGCCCTCGCTGGCTCTTGGTCCATTACGGCCTAATCCGAATAAATTAAATATTAGCAGTACCACAAAACGGAGCTATGCATTTTAAATCAACTTGACTGAAGATACACGTTTCATTGCTACAATTGAAATTTTTAGCTACACCTGTGTAACGTGTTACGTGATCCACTCTTGATGACCTTGATAAATTGTTCTACGCTGGAAGAATCTAACGGAAGAACGTCTAACGTCGTTTCAGTTCAGCACGGTGTGTGTGTGCGTGCGTACGACTAACGTATTTATGGGAATTATAATTGCATAAGTTGATACAAAACACTATGCAACAGATTTACCGCGGCAGTCCCCTATTGCCACGCGTATTTTTAGGCTTCCGTACCCAAAGGGTAAAAACGGGACTCTTTTATTAAGACTTTGATGTCTGTCTATCCGTCTGTCGGTCTCCAGGCTGTATATCAAGAACGGTAATAGCTAGAGAGATGAAATATTCGCCGATTATGTATTTCTGTTGCCGCTATAGTTCAACAAATACTAAAAACAAAATAAATTTAATAATTAAACAAAAAACACATTTTTTTCCTATTTTTGTTCTATGGTACGGAACTCTTCGTGCGCGAGTCCAACTCACACTTTGCCGATTATTTTATTATATCTCACCTCCTGCATGTCGTTGTCGATCTGCTGCTGGCGCTGTCCGGCGACGACGTCCTGCGCGGTGCGCTGGATCATGTGCAGGTCCTCGGGGGTCAGCTCCCACGGCATCAGCTTGCGACCCTCCATCTCCATCTTCTGGACCTGGAAGAATCCAATGGTCAATGAAAGTACTATCAGAGAAGTTGATTCGTAGGCAGTTGGCAGACCTACGAATTTTGGTCGCGTTATGTTAAACCCAGCCAACAGATTATGACGTCTTACATTGAGCTGTTGTTAATCCGACCAAATGACGTGGAGTGCCTACTTAAATATGTTAGTTTTCAAGTAAGTAAGAAATTAGAAAAACTCGTGTAAACTAGAAAATATCTTTTCGTAATCAAGAATAATCAAGATTATTATTTGACTACTTAGTACTTATATTATGTATTACGTTTTACTTGACACTAAGTCCGGGCGCGCACTAGCGGCCAGGCCGCAGCGGCCAGGTCGTGGCGGCCATCGAATGGTGTGGCCGCTGGTCGCGTTGCGGCCAGGTGCGCGCCGTCTATGGCGGTTTCATACTTAAGCTATCTATCTCGATGGCCGCCGCGACTTGGCCGCTAGTGCGCGCCCGGGCTAATGGCTGCACATTATGTTGTGCATTTTGAACTTTGAAGTAGCGTAAAATTATTTTAATAATAATATGCTTTTATCTTGCATAAACGAGCATAAAATCATGTATTATATTCGTATGACAAATAATTTAAATCCTTAAAGCGTTTTTATGTACTTAAGTAAACAGGAAATTTCGCTTTTAAAGGCCAGGAATTAGCTTGAACAAATCAATTAATTAATAGATCTATTCTCGGTCACCATCATTTTCAATTTTGAGGAACCCTGCACTAAAATATTACATAATGCCATTTTACTTGTCCATATTGGAAATGACATCGTAAAAGCATATTTCCGTGGTACATGGAAGTTTCGGAGTTAAATCCTATTACCTCGGGCTGCTCAATCTCTTGTGTGGGGGCCGGCTGCGGGACGAACTGGTGCAGTACGCTCTGTTGCTGGAACAATCGGGTTACCTAGTTAGTGCTAGACTTAGGACTGAGCCCTAAGTGCATTAAGGTACTAGAATACCTAAATACTTCAGTCTAACCGGGCCCATAGACGAGCAATTTTATTGCGCAATAACACGTATTGCGTTACAACATTATTGACTGTCTAGATTTGATGTTGAACATCGCGCGCCTTCAATCTAATTGTCAAATAAACTGCTCATTAAAATTGAAGCATGATATTGCACAATACAATAATTACCTATTGATCGTCTAGCCTATAGGAAATACCACAAGTATGTACCATCGAGGAAATTGATTCCTAGGCAGTTGTCAGATCAACGTCATTTGGTCGGATCATGTTAATTCAATGTTAATTGCGATCTGTCGGCTGGGTTGACGTAACGCGACCAAACTACGTAGATCTTCCATCTGCCTAGAAATCTACTTATCTGATAATACATGCAGTTTTCCTTCAACGATATAAGTAATTTATTATGTTTAATGTATGCGTTATATAAAATCAGAAAAAGTAAAACTTCAAAACCAATGAATGACCCGTAAAGAAAATTTAGCCCCAATTTCACCAACGTCTGTTAGTGCTAACAGCTTGTTAAAATGTCAAGTCTTCTCTTTCATTCATAAGAAAAACGAAAGAGGTAACGTGATACTAATTCGAGCGTTAACTTTAACAGTCGTTGGTGAAATTGGGGCTAAAGCACGATCACGTTATTATAATAGGTATTAACTACGTTAATAAGTGCTAAATATTAATGAATGTCGATGCAATTTTATGGTTTCAGCTCAGGCTTGATGTGAGAAGTTGCGTGGGCGGTGTTTGATCACGAAGGGCGTATATTAAACTTTGAAACAACAACCACTTGTTATTTTCTTGGATATTCCTCTGTTATTACATAAAAATTGATGTTAACATAAATCCTCCTTTATATTTCGTTGAACATTTGCCCGCGACTTTGCTTGTGGTATTAAAATAAAATTGTGTTATTACTATCACTTAAGTCCAAGACTTAAGTCCAATTCCCGAAACTTTTCCTTTCCCCTTAGAGTCCTAGAAATTTTCATCACAAAGAAGTAACCCGAACGTCTGCAGACATCACAGAAATACTAAAGAACACATAAATATGTGTGAGTGTGCAAGATTTTACGACGCTGCATTTGTCTTAGTTTGCCTGATCGAAGGCAATTTTACGCTATAGTAAGTACATTTAAACAGGACGGTAGAAAAAAAAATGAGTACTCAAAATTCACAGCACAATAACTCTTGTGGTCTTATCATCAAGAGTCGCTATGCTTTGAAACTTAGGCCCGGGTACCCTGCAGTCTTGCCCCACTATCCCCTAATATTGTGAATGAAAATTGCACGGTAGGTTGCCTATAATGGCTTGTAAAAGTTCACCTGAAAGCTTTTATTACGTTACGTGACCGTTAAAAAAGCTCTCGGCATCTGAAAAAAGTTAAAAGCTCATGTTGTCGATAAAATAGCGTACTTTCAGTTTCACTTTCATGATTCGATTTTTCCGAAACTGACCTATTTACAAGTACTTACTTTGAAATGGTTTTTCCTGTTTTTCTTTTTGCAGTTACTACGGGAGTGGTCCTGTTATTGACATTTTTCTCTTGCCAGGGATACCAAAACTCTCGGCAGCATTTTTTCCACATTATACACTATATTTTCACCAATTCGGTTTTTATCTGAATCCTTAGAGTGCTTACAGACGAACGGCACTTGTCGACGACACGCTTCGACGGCAATCGACGACAGCCGAGGAAAAGTGCCGTTCGTCTGTAAGAACTAAGAAGCCTCAGGAGATCAAATTCTCCATAATTCTAGCATATTGGAGATACTTACTACCTTGGTGTATATTATGATGTAATTACCTCGTTCTGGTCGTGTGCGGGCGGCGGCGGGGGGGCAAAGGGGCCCATGTTGTCGGCCATGTTGGGGGGGAAGGCGATCACGTGCATCTGCCGGGGGGGCATGTCTTCTCCGTCGGCCATGCGCTGCTGGAATTGGTATTTAATTGTGAATATTAATAATGTATGGTGGTACTACTCCTCCTATCTTCTTCTGATTCATTTCGTTGCGGGTCCCAAGACGACTTAAGCATGTACCTCGGGCTCCCTGAGATCATATCAAAGGGTTTTTTCATGGATGGATACCGCTGTCGATCCTGGCGACACAGGAGATACAGCGTCACGAAAAGGCTGTATGTATGGATCACATAAATAGAAAACTGACCTCTCTTATTCGATTAAAATGAAATATGTTTTTAGAACATAATGAAACTCAACAATGTGTTTTTGCTATAAAGAAAGTAATCGGCCATTGGCATTTCTTCGTAGACCATTAATCCATGATCGAAATAAACAAGGGCGAAATATTAAATTGCAATAAACAACCAATTAAAATGATCGTGGTGTGTTCATAGTTATACTACCTCTAAGTTTCTGAAATGAATTCTTATATCATTGTCATAAAGGTCCTCTCCGATGTAAGATAACTGCGAACGTCTAGCGGTTCGACAGCGAGCAGTCTCGGAACTGCGTCACGAGTCGTTCACCTCTCTCGTTGAGGTCCACAATAAAAACTATAAAATACTATATTTCAAAGTGTTATTTTGGGGTTAGTGTACAGTATAATTATCATGCAGTATAGCAGTCGTTTCCTTGAAACCAAACTCAGCATATAGACAAGCGCATGCCACGACTTAATACATTGTTTTGGGGTCTACATCAAGTTATCTGCGGGGCTAAAATGGTCACATTTAGCAATTCCTCTCAATCAATTCAGCAAATGAATTGTCAAAACTGTCAAACTGACAAATGTCAAATCAGTACAAAAATACAGAAATGAATTGCAAGCAGAGTTGCATTTTGCGATTTTAGAAAAATGAATCATATTATGATTCATATCATGATTCTTCAAAGCCACCATTTTAGCCCCGCTGATCTTCCTTAGGTATGAATTTATGTGTGCGCTTGATTAGCGTGGTCTGGTATGGAGATGGGCTCTTTCGAATTTACCTTCATGTCTAATGTCTATATTGGTTCTTGGATTGGTTGGAAGGAGTCGCTTTTGTATTTATCCTAGAATAGCGATTAGACCACCAAAATTGTATATTTTATCTGTTATTTATTGTTGTGTAGCATTATAATTTTGTGATTTGCTAAGATAGTATAACTTATCCTTACTTATTAATTTACTTATTAATTATTTACATTATGATTTATGATCAATGCCAAGGTAGCCGGTAGTGCGGGTACGAACCAGAATTAATAAAAGTACAAGTAAGTTTTCGGGCCCGCGACCGAATCGAGGAGATTGACCTCCGCCGAGTAATCGCGGGTTTGTTGACGACATCTATTGAACTTGTGACTTGCGAGCAAATATTCGTGTAACGGTAGTAGGTGCTATCTTTTGCACAGACACAATATTATGTTGTCATGTTTGTTAATGTTATTATAGATCACTGTTATATTGTTGTTGGCCTTGTTGCTTTAACAGATTTGGATTAAATGTTGTGTCTCACGTTATATTACTTTAGACTGAAATTTCTCTATCTTTAAAGGTGCCGGTTGGCAGCGGGCGACATGAAGCGGTGGCAGACGACGTGTCGTCGCGACACTACTGTCACAGTATAGCAATATTATATGTCATATTGCTATACTGTGCTACTGTTTTCTATTTATTTCCATGGAAAGTGTCACTAGCTTCGTGTCGCTAGCTGCGGAGGGTACTCATAGAAATACATAGAAACCAGTAGCGACGCGAGGACATGTCGTCTGCTGCCGCTTCATGTAGCCGACTTCCAACTTATACCTTTAATGTCTAGATATAGAAACATAGATAATACTCGTGATAGTCATACGTCATGGCATATTATCATAATGTGTATTCTGTATGGCCATCGGCTCTCAAAATATTACTATACCTTCCTTCGCTTTCATTAAAACTACTACGAGACATAGAACTGTATTTTTTCTTAAATTAACTAATGATCAGCACGAATGAAAAATATGTATAAGAGAAGCAGAAGCAAGAGTTCTCAGTGGCGGATTTACCTCATTTTGCTGGGGCTGCTGGGGTAGGGGCGGGGGCGCGAACATCATGTCGGGGCCCTGCGCGGGCACGGCAAACACGCGCTGCACGTGGATGCGCATCTCGCGGGGCGGGGCCATCTGCTCCTCGGAGGAGTCCCATGGCAGCTGGGGACAAAGGAAACAGTCAGTACAAGAAGCACGTTACTTCGTAGGGCGTCCATGCCCATTGTCCATCTATCTATAGCCATTCAATCTAATTTAGCTAAAATATTATAGGATTCATCGTAATGTTTCGTTGACTGCAGATTTTAAAAGATACACGGTCTATATGGCCTTTCAAAGCTAGCAATAGAGGAAAAATACGAACGCGTATAGAGAATATTCACCAATCTTTGTTTGATTCACGTTGATTGAGCTTACTAAATAAATATTTTGCAATTTATGATTCTTAAATCGTAAAAAGCTCTGTTTTGTTTACACCACAGAAAAGAAAAAAAGTACCGATTACACATGTACATATCCGAAGCGAAATCGGGACCGCTAGTAATATAAATGCAAATTAAATAAATAAACATAAAAACCAATCAGTGAGCAGTGCATCTCGCGAACAAAGAACGGAGGTGTATGAATAATACATGGACATACTTGTGGTCACCACACGAGCGACGACCTCGCTGTGACGTCTTAATTATACTCTACTAATAGAGATCACGAATAGTAAAGTTAATACGGAACCCTAAAAATAATATAGTGAAGAAGAATGTTGTAAAGAAGATTGACCCAAGTGTTTAAAGTGTAACGACGCCACCGCAAATATGCGAATAGAAAATGTGTCGTTTCGATATCGAGAAAGTTATTTGTCTACTCTCGATCTTTTTATGAATTACGCAAAAGGTACTTTGTACCGTTATAAAACCAGCAATCGAGAAAATAAAAAATGAAATTCGTATTCAATCATGTAAGTCATATTTTATATCATTGCTTTTTTGTTGCGCTAAAAATTAAATAGGTAAGGCTCGTAAAACGTGGGGGAAGATATATTTTTATGATCGAAATCTTGCCGGGCATAAAATATGAATATGCGTTTCAGTACGTATTTTTATGATAAAAACATATTAAATATTTTAAAAGGCTTTTTTAATAAAATATTAGCAATAGCACTGTTATTATGTCGAAAGTAACACAACAACAACAAAATATTATCATGCGTAGTGTCTCAACGAAGCTTATGACTCTCTAATCTACATACAATGACAACTCATCATATTATAAGTAAGCATTGTTAAGTACAAATCTGACTCTATCAAAAATATTATGAATACTGACAAAACTTTTACGGCGGTTCCCAATATTTGATCTATCTCTGGTTTTGCCCTACTAGAGATAGGAATAGCTCACATTAGACATTAGAGACATATATTTTATGTCAATTGTGAGCTATTTCTATCTCTGGTAGGGCAAAACCAGAGATAGATCAAATATTGGGAACGGCCGTTAATGATCAATAAATGTGTCCGAAGTTCGTTACTTACGCGAGCACCTTACGAGTGTCTTTTTAGCATATATTTGTTTTATCGGTTGTAAATGATTCACATTTACAACTGATAAAACGCCAAGTTTATACACAGCAGTTACTTTAATCCTAAAAACATCATTCACTAACTCCAAAACAATACACACACTAATAGGTTTGATGACAGAACAAGTAATGCTACTTATGTCGGAGAATTATTCGGTCACGGCGTGACAAATGCTATGGAGACAGGTTATAGAGGAGCCTGGACAGGCGGGTCCCGGAGGACTCAGGCACAGAATAGATAATAGACTCGGGATAAATTATTCCCTAAATATTAAGGGCGAAGCGTCTCTTTTGCTTCCCTTAAAGAATCTTAATTAGTATAAAATAAAATAACTTGGTTTCTTGGATTTTATATATATTTTGTAAGGGCCTCAAGAGAGTTGTATTATGATGAGCATTTGCTATGGCGGTACTTTCGAACTTTCGATTTGATAGTATTTTAAAAAGTTAAAACCGCCTTCAAAATTGTACGTAATTGAGAATTAAAATTGCCTTATCTCAAAAACTACTGAACCGATTTTGATGTAACTTGGAGCGTACTAGTTCCGGAGATATGCGAACACAAACATAAAACATACATAGATACATACATACATACATACACTTTTAAAATTTGGCACATTTGTTCAGACACTGAAATAGACGATATACAAAAACTGGGCAGTTCTGGAAATATTACATACATACGCGTCGAATTGATAACCTCCTTTTTTTGAAGTCGGTTAAAAATAAATGTGGTAACATAATAACATCCTGTGTTTCGTTTAAGAATAATTTTCAATTCTGTTTTTTTTAGTAAATTAACCTTTTTTGGGGATATTGAAATTAAAAAATTCATACTATTTTCGAAGTGTCCATCTATACCTATTACCCTATTAGGTACCTACTAATGTTATAAATGCGAAAGTGTGTTGGTCTGTCTGTCTGTTACCTCTTCACGCCCAAACCACTAAACTGATTTTGCTGAAATTTGGTTGTTTAGCACATAAGATACTTTCCAAAAATACATCCAAAAAAATTGACTTACTTACGGTTCCCGCGATATAAACAAATTTTGGTGCAACGGAGTTGCGAGCGGCGTCTAATATATTTTAATAACATACATTATAACATACTTATGGCCTGCTTCACCACTTTCTGATAAAGTGCCTAATAATAGGCTATTCACAACTTTTTTGACAGATTCTCTATACTTGATCTGTCAAGTTAATTGATGGATAGCCTTATCAGGTAGTGGTGAAATAGCCCCTTAGTTAAATTTTATTATGATTTGCTGTTAGAATTTTGCTGATACATATTTATTAGGAGGGGTTCAGAAGGCTTGTCTTTCGGGACCGTTCGATGCGGGTCTTAAGATAATATTCGGTGTGCAATAAATTGTCGTATCTTTGGACCCCGACTAATACTACCGGACGATACGTCTTTTTTAGGGTTCCGTAGTCCGTACCCAAAGGGTAAAAACGGGAAAAAACACGACTTTTGGCCTATTTTTGCTCTACAACGTTGTCTTGCAAAAAATATCCTTGATCATTGGATAATTTTTTATATTTGCATGTTTAACACACAGAATAAGCCGCTATAAGAAAAAAAAGGATCAAAATGTTTTATTACAATTACCCCGGTATTAGTCACTTTATTGTCTCACTTTTTGCTATCAGATTCTGGTAGACCTATTAGTGATTTATGATATTGTCGATCTATTGGCGTGTTTCAAATAAAAGTGATTTGTAAATACCAGGGTGATGCTGAATGTATGCTTGAATTTTAATAAATTGGTTTTACTTTGGAAGCTGATATCATGAGTATACTCATGAACAAAATAGGATATTAATAAGGTGGAAAGGAATATTCATATACTGAAGATTATTGGTGTATTTTTATTATAATTTTGTGGCTTTCAAATTATGAGTTATAGTGCTCTAAAAAGCGGTAAATTACGGCATCTCCGTAGGGCATCACCCATATATTATATTAACTTCATGGCATCACCGCCTTAACAGTAGCTTACAATATCAATTACCAGCTCTAGATTTATGTATAGGCAGTATAGGCCATGGCCTATGAGCGTCAGCATCCTATGGCGTCCTAGTAGGCGTAAATGGCCTATACTCATAAAAAAATATAAACCCGGCCCTGTCAATTATAACAACAAACTATTACTTGTATACAATATATTTTATATTATTATAGTCACCCGTGGGCCGCAGCCCATTATCCTGTATAGATTTGATACTATGTATTCGTGTAGCGTCCCATGATATGACGGAACCAAATAACGCGGAAGAGTCGCTCCTTTGTCGTCTCGTCCTCTATTTACATACAATGTTTGAGTTTATATTTTAGTTAATCTAGTGTAAACAAAAACTTGGGTCACGATGTTCTGACGTAGCAAAATAGTGAACTGCACCCCACTGACTTTCGAATGTAAAGCAGCGGACAGAGGTGGTGGCATTTTCTAGGAACTTGTGAAGCTATATGGACCTAGTACCAAAAAAATTAGCGTTGCTTAAAGAACAAACAAAAATAGCTGTATCTAAAAATGCATGACTGCCAGAAATCATGTCTCTCCCATACAAAACTCTACATTGAACATTTTGTGAAAAGTGATAACCTTTCCCAAGAAATGAAATATTTTTTTTACTTACAAGATTGTCTCATTTAAAGTATAGAATATACACATCACTATCTTTATATTATATCACTAGCTTTCTAAATTAATATTTTCACTAGCTATTTGACCGAGCTTTGCTCGGTATTCGAGAAAACACGAATAACACATTTTCTAAAAATGATTCCTAGCTAGATCGATTTATCGCCCCCGAAACCCCCTATATACTAAATTTCACGAAAATCGTTGGAGCCGATTCCGAGATATATATATATATATATATATATATATATATATATATATATATATATATATATATATATATATATATATATATGAATTGCTCGATTAAAGATATAAGATAACATAAGTTAAGAGAGTACTGTAACTTAATCCATAATCTCAGAGCTCTGTTTAGGGTTGATTCAGACTGCAACGCGAGGCGTAGATGCATTTCTAAATTTATATGAATTTGACAGATTCGCAAGACGTCACGCAATTGAAATCTGTCAATTCCATACAAATTTACTCGCCTCGTCGCGTTGCGGTCTGCACTGACCCTAACTGTGTAATCTGTTAAATCTACTGACTATCAATATTTAACAAGATAGATATCGATTGACAATATTCAATTTAGACTTCGTGTTAAATTTTTATCAGATTCGAGACACGTGTAACATGGCCTCTATAAGGGCGAGATTAATAACTTCGCTACGAAGGTTTATTAATATTGCCTTGATTGTATTTTGAATACATTTATTACTTTACACATATTAAAATTGGCTTTAACGCGTCCTATAATATATTATTAGTTATTTATTTATTTCAGTCTACGAGCAGTAAACAGAACATGTATTCCAGTTAACTTCAGATTAAATACTATCATGAAATGTAGATAATATGAGATGTATCTAAGGTAATATAACTTTCTATTGCAATATTTAGGCTTTTATCTAACTTCTACTTTTTTAATGAAATAAGGGGCAAACAAGCAAACGGGTCACCTGATGGAAAGCAACTTCCGTCGCCCATGGACACTCGCAGCTACAGGTGCGTTGCCGGTCTTTTAAGAGGGAATAGAGTAATAGTTAGGGAGGAGAATATGGGAGGGTAGTGGAGGAAATATGGGAGGGTAGGAAGGGAAAAAGGGTAGGATTGGGCCTCCGGTAATCCCACTCACCCGGCGAAACACAGCGCAAGCGCTGTTTCACGCCGGTTTTCTGTGAGCCCGTGGTATTTCTCCAATCGAGCCGGCCCATTCGTGCCGAAGCATGGCTCTCCCACATCAAATTTTATTACTTTAAATGTCTTCTTTAATTTTTAATATGAATCAAAGAATTTTGATTGAAAACCTTTTATTTTATTTTATGTATAGAAGGTAAATAACTTTAAAATTTTAAAATTTCCTGTACTTATAAAATTTAAATACACGACAATCACTTAATAGGATTCTATCATAGGATAAGTCTTTAGAAAGGTAAACCTAACCTTCCTTAAAATAGACTCTTCAATATTTTCTTAAATGCCGTTGCACTAAAGGTTTTAAACTTAAAACATTTATAGAACCATTACTTAACAAGACGTATATAAACCAAATTATGATAATGATCTAAATGATAAGTAACGACCAAGATCCGAAGGTGTTCGTAAAATGTTAACCTTCTTTAACTAAACTAGTTGCTGTCCGGATCCGTAGAACCTGATACAGCCTCGTTTCCGGCCGGTTGTGGTGCCCTTCTCCTTAATTACATCAAATATTAAATTAATAATATTCAAGCGTATGTTAATTTTTAATCATCTGTTTATGTTGTAATCTGTAATTTCTAATTAGTTATGTTTTTCTAACTTTAATACTTAGACCCTTGAAGTTTTTGAGAGTTGTAGTCCTTCTGTACAAACTCTACATATTTATAAAATAATAGACACTAAAGAGAATAAGCTATAAAAATACTTGTATATTTATTTTATCTTCACACAAATACTTCTTTATTGTATTAACTGGTATTCTAATTATAGTTAGCCCCAATTTCACCAACGACTGTTAAAGTTAACGCTCGAATTAGTATCACGTTACCTCTTTCATTTTTCTTATGAATGAAAGAGAAGACATGACATTTTAACAAGCTGTTAACACTAACATACGTTGGTGAAATTGGGGCTAAATATATTAAATTGTAAAAACTAATAAAGATTAAATTTCTGAGGCTATCGCCATCATAAGAAAGTAGATCTCGCCATAAAACACGCAGAAACTCTAATACAACTTTCTGCTCTTTCCTATTAAATCGCTGATTGTTTAATTTACGACAATGTATAAACGTTTCTCCGGACAAATATGGATGTTTAAATATACATATTAGAAAGTGAATAAATAATGGAGCAAAAGTGTTGTAATAGAATCATCGTTCTTATATTATTATTTTAAAAATTATTAAATACTAGCTATTTGACCGAGCTTTGCTCGGTATTCGATAAAACACGAATAAAATGTCATTTTCTAGAAATGATTCCTAGCTAGATCGATTTATCGCCCCCGAAACCCCCTATTTACTAAATTTCATGAAAATCGTTGGAGCCGATTCCGAGATTCCAATTATATATTTATATACAAGAACTGCTCGTTTAAAGATATAAGATATTTTAAACACTTTAGAAAAAACAGATAAAGTTGAGTCAAAGCAACTAAATTTCGAACTTTTAACATCTCCCATGCATTTTAAATTCAATATATTTTGATAGGGTACTGCTATGCAGCAGTCAAAATATATTCCTGTTCACCCGTCTAAATTCTAATAATATTATTATCTCAATATTATAGTTTGTGCGTTTTATGATGAATATATGCGTGACACATTATAATTGACAATAGTAGGGAAGTTACCAAACAAAAATTAATCGATAGTTTAAAAATATCGAATCACTTCGTAAAGAAATTGCAATCGAAATTATCGATTTCGTACTGACATTTCAGTGGTGCCGGCAATTTAAGATGGCCGCCCTTTTTTATCGATTTGATTTCGATTCAACAGTGTCAATCTCTATTGACATAAGTTCCGTTTCATGCATCTGAAATTTTTCAAATGTTTTCGTAACAATAATTTTTCACAGTTAATATTTATAATTTTATATTAATAAGTTGGCATTTAGCAACTTTTCATTTTTATTTATTTACAATTATAGGAGACATTTGTTTTTGTAGATGGAATATAATTTATTACATTTTGATTTTTTTTGTTTTCTTGTAAAAAAAAACCCGTAGCAAGGAATATGAGAAGTGTCAAGTATTAGAAAGTTTTACTTTCAATAATTGCTCATTTAGAATACAATTACTAGCTGGATATATTATATTCAGGATCGAACCTTAGGCAAATAACGTAGCATAGCACCATTAATAATTTGAAATATACACAGCCCCCCTAGACAAGTGGCAAAACGCTAACGCTAGCGCTAACGCTAACGTTACAAAATGTATGGATTAGTTATTAGATTAGATGATAAGTATTCGCTAGCGAAGCGATGACTTATGTCGAATCGCATACATTTTGTAGCGTTAGCGTTTGCCACTTGTCTAGAAGGGCTGCTCTACTATCCACTCACGTTCTCGTACAATTTTAAGCACTTAAGTGTCACCTTCAACTTTGTTAGCTACTCATCCATACTTAATATTATAAATGCGAAAGTATCTCTGTCTGTCTGTCTGTCTGTCTGTCTGTCTGTCTGTCTGTCTGTCTGTCTTGCTTTCACGCCAAAACTACTGAACCGATTGCAATGAAATTTTGTATACAGTTATTCTAGAGTCTGAGAAAGGACATAGGCTACATTTTGATGTGGGAAAATATCTTATTTCCATGAAAATATCGATGAAAATTAATTCGCATTGCGCGTGGCCAGCGCTCATGCCGGGGGTCCTGGGTTCGAGTCCCGCAGGCGGAACAAAAAGTTTTCAATGTTCCTGGGTCTTGGATGTGTATTAAAATAAAATTTCAAAAATCTTAAACATATTTTATGTATAATATTATAAAAAATCCAAAAATATATCGATGGAATGAACATTTTAGTTCTAATACGATTCAACAGATGGCGTTTTATTTTTTACTTTATTGTAACATAGAACTAATCATACTTATTAGTTAGTATGTTTTTGTTTATAGTTTTTAATACGTTAGAATATTATGTTTAATAATAATATTATCACTTGGTATAATAATAATCAATCTATCTTATCTTATGTAGAACTCCTAGTGCATTTCTAATCCATACTATCCATACTAATATTATAAATGCGAAAGTATCTCTGTCTGTCTGTCTGTCTGTCTTGCTTTCACGCCAAAACTACTGAACCGATTGCAATGAAATTTTGTATACAGTTATTCTAGAGTCTGAGAAAGGACATAGGCTACATTTTGATGTGGGAAAATATCTTATTTCCATGAAAATATCGATGAAAATGAATTCGCATTGCGCGTGGCCAGCGCTCATGCCGGGGGTCCTGGGTTCGAGTCCCGCAGGCGGAACAAAAAGTTTTCAATGTTCCTGGGTCTTGGATGTGTATTAAAATAAAATTTCAAAAATCTTAAACATATTTTATGTATAATATTATAAAAAATCCAGAAATATTTCGATGGAATGAACATTTTAGTTCTAATACGATTCAACAGATTTTTACTTTATTGTAACACTAGCTGTTGCCCGCGACTTCGTCCGCGTGGACTTTAGTTTATAGCGCACGGTGTCAACAAAATGTGTGTCTTTAAAAACTTTTTAAGACCCTGGTAAGTGGTACCCCTCTTAGGGCTGCGCTACACCGGAATGGCAGCGCTGAAAGTGCTCGCCTCGCCGCTACCATTCCGGTGTAGCGCGGCCCTTAATCAAAATACCCAAAAACAGCTGTGCAGTGTGCACATAATCTATACTAATATTATAAATGCGAAAGTATCTCTGTCTGTCTGTCTGTCTGTCAGTCTCGCTTTCACGCCAAACGCCAAAAGTATCTCTGTATGTCTGTCTGTCAGTCTCGCTTTCACGCCAAACGCAAAACTACCGAACCGATTGTAATGAAATTTTGTATACAGATAGTCTAAAGCCTGAGAAAGGACATAGGCTACTTTTTTACTGGTAAAAAGGGTTGTAAGGGGGTGAAAATGCGTAAATTTGTTAAAATTAAGTTAGTTCCAACAATTCATAATAGATGGCGCCGTGCGTCTTCTACATCGCGCTAACGCTTGCTCAAAAGTCTTTCTATAAGACGTGGTATCATCTTACATTTAAGTTTCGATTTTTTTTCGATTGTTATATCTATTCTACGGTATTAAATAAGTCAGTACTTTATCTGTGCAGTGACGTAACCTTAAATCTATCAATGATAAATAGTTTATGGGTAAAGTTGTGTAATTGGAGGGCTAAATAAGCTTTAAAATTTGGCATAAAATATAAAGTTTAATATAAAAAAATGAAATACTTATCGTGTGCACACTGCACAGCTGTATTGATTTAAGGGGTACCAGGGTTTTTTTATAAAAGCTTTTGACACCAATTTTGTTCACATCACGCGCTATAAACTGAAGTCCACGCGGACGAAGTCGCGGGCAACAGCTAGTAAAATTATAATTTTTCATGTCAAATGTAAATACACAGAAAATGATATTAATTTTAACCAATTTGAATAAGTCATTGGAGTTTTTACTTCCTCTAGGTTGTTTAGCCTCGGCGGTAGCGCCGCGCGATGCGGCTACAGCAATCATTTGTGAATATTAATGAAACGATTGAAATTACATAATGCGACCTTAGAAATATAATAATTTGTAAGTTACCAAAATTAAAATCTTCTCCTTTGATAAATAGTAGAGTTGCTCAAAGCAGCTTGCTCTACCTTCTCTTGTTAAGCGCTGCTTGTAATGAGGGTGTTTGACGTTTGTACCCTATTTAAAAACTAACTGGTACTATAATGAATAAGGGTTTGGAAACAAATTAATTAAAGGGCGGTGTCGTCCTTACGGTAAAATTCCATGTAATTTGCATAAGCACTTCAATAACAAATGTATGCAACTCCTACAAGTATTTTCCTTGTAAGGGTTGATTCAGACCGCATCGCGACGCTTAGATGCATTTCTAACTTTGTACTGAATTGACAGATTGGCATGTCACCTCGCACAATTGAAATCTGTCACATCCATACAAATTTATGCCGCACCGCGCTTCGCCTCGCCTCGTCGCGTTGCGGTCTGTTGACCCTAAGACACCAAAAACAACATCGCTCATTGATGTATCTAGGATTTAGCAATCAGCATGTTTTCAACAAATCACAACAAAAACATCCAACATCAAGCTATCTAACGTCTTAATGCTCCGAAAGATTAAATAATATTATCCTTGAAAAAATCGTGCTCCGCTATAAATACGTAATTTGAAATACTTACGACGTTGGAGCTTTATTTATTTATCATCCGAGCACGCGTCACTTATTTACTTTACAACAAACAACGAGATTATCTCCAGCTGATATTTATAAAATTGGTCATAAGGTTTTGCCTTATCATTTAAATCACTGCACAGTAATCAATAAATAACGTTGAAGCAACTTAATTTTTCATCCAAAGTATGATATCGTTTTTGGTGTATAAAAAGAGAAAACGTTTAGAAAATTATTAATAATTATCATATTATGTGTAGAAATGTAAACCCAGAAAAAACATTGAAAGAGTAAATTATGCCAATTAAATAGAGTAACCGAGTACTTGAAAATGTATGGTAAGTTTTCTAGGATATTGTGCGCGCTACTAGTACAAACTTTTCCTCTCTACGAAACCTAAGATTACTTTTATTAATTTTCCGACAATTTCAAATTATTAAGTAGACAATTAAATACTACATGTAAAATCAAACGAACACGTCGTAAATCTATAAACAGTGTTCATTTAATATTGTTTGGCTTTTACAAAAAATAACATAATATAACATAATAAATTATCTATTTTTTACCATAAACAGAACTAAGAATCGATTTCCTTATTTTTTACTAATTTCAAAAACCAATATCGCTCATTAAACACTACACACCGCAAGAAGCATAAAAAACATCGTCAGGAAAATCTCCGCATAAATTTGATTATAAACAAAACTTAAATGTTACGTCTGCACATTAGAGACGAGGTGTGATATAATGTATGCAAACCGCACGCTAGCACTGATCACCTCGTAATTGCAAGGAATATTTAGAACGAGGACGCATACAAACTAATATAAAATCAAAAATATTACGAAGAAAACGCGGACGAGTCGCCTCGGCCTCGGAACCTGCGATCGATTACCCTACCAAGTTCAAGAGCGGCCCGCACGACAGCAAAAAATGTGTACTCAAATTAGGAACGAATGGTGCCGATCTTGCACTTATATAAATGTGTTGCCAGCGCGCGCGCCACACACTCGCCGTCGCTCGCCATGTACGCGCTCGCGCTGCTCCTGGCGCTCGCCGCCCCCGCCGCCGCCCTCGCCGCCCCCGCCCCCACCCCCGTCCCCGCCGACCGCACCGGCTACGAGCGGGAGATCGAGGCCTACCAGGTGCCCAAGCTCCTCGACTACGTCCTCAACGAGGAGTACCTGCTGAAGCAGCGGAACAGGGGGAAGCTCATCACGCGCGTGCGGCCGGAGGAGGCCGTCGCCTCCGACAACGTGATCCTCGAGTCCAACATCGTCAAGATCCTGAAGCCGAGGAAGCTGGGCGGGGAGCTAGTGCGGCAGCGGCGGGGCTACAACCTGGAGAACGTGGTGGTGCCGGCGCGGTACCCGTACCTCCCCGTCCCTCGGTACTACAACCGTTTTCGCAAGTGGGGCTAGCGCCGGACGAATGTCAAGGCTGCGCGTGTAAACAATGGGACGCCGCGGGCCGAGGGCAGCGCGCCCGGGGCCCAGACTAGTTATGTAGTGCGCTGTGCGGCTATAAGTGGCTGTGAAGTGCGTGCCGACCGCCGCGCTCCCGTCGCCCGCTCCTCGCTGCGACGGTCGAGCTAGGACAATAATAATATGTGAATGCTGACTAATTTTAGTGATTTTATTTAAGTATAGAGATTAAAATTATTCTATGTTAACCTTTTATTTTATTGCTGGCCCTCGTGCGTGTGACTAGCGCAGTCGGATTAATATTTTACGAATGCATATTATGCTATGAGATAAATCAACGTCTATTTAAAATCCTTACAAGGTAGTATCAATCATTATTTAGCGGCGAAGTCTTATCTAGCCTAAATCTATAGGTCATAATTGGTATAAATACTGGCAGCGGCTGTAATTCATTGTCGCACGAAATGTTATTATTACGATACCTCCGAGGATCATTTTAAATTATGTTGTCCCTGAGTTATAACATAATAGATATTTTAATTAATTTTATCATGTGAAAAATTCATTCACATATTAGAATTTTTACAATTTTAACAACAAAATATAATACTGAAGTACCAAGTCAGTAGTCAGAGTACCTTCAACGAAACCAGTGTGGCAAGCGAAGTTCGAGCAAAGGAATTGGCTAGCCAGCGTTAATTTCGTACTTCCTGTACCATCAGAGAAATTAGTTCACAGGCAGTTGCCGGACCAAAGCTATTTTCGCGGGTTAACTATATCAAGTCTAGTCGTAAACTGTAGGGTGGGGTTACTCATTAGTTATTACTTATTAGGAAAATTTTCCCTGAACTCAATGAAGCGTGTTTTGTCTATTGGCGTATAATTAAATTCGCGTGTTAGTAGTTAGAGGACGTTACAGCAATTATAGTATGCCGTTAGCCGTATTGCCGACATCGACTTCGGGCCGCGGGTTACAAACGCAACAGTTCGGTGCCGTGATCACAGACCATAATGAACAATAGACTATACCTTCATTAGGTCATACAAATTACTTCTAACGGAAAATGTTCAATTAAAGACAAAGTTTCACGAATGCCCAGTAGGAGTTTATCTAATCGATACCGTTGTTGATTGGTTAATATTTTGACGTTAACCAATCAAAAGCAATAGCGAACAGATTAAACTTTTTTACTGAAAAATGCCTCATAAACCGGGCATATTATCGTCTTTTTCATATCTACATCACGATGGCTGAAAATTCATAGGTATGTCCTAGTCTACATTATAGGAATAAATGAATAACGATCTTCAAAGTGAAGTCATAATATGAATCGTGGTCTGTCGGCTGGAGTTAACCTAACCTTACCTGCTCATTGCTATGCATCGATTTCTTTAATATTTCGATAAAGTCCTTATCGAAATATTAGATATCGATTTTTTGTGTATAAGTAATATATTTAATTAATCAAAGTATGTACCATTGTTATCGATGCATTTTTGCCATATTAAGGGTAGTTCGTTGATCTCTTTACTAAAAAAAACGCAGGGACGAGAGTCAATAAATTCATTGAATGCGGTTTGGAGTGCCACATCAGAGTTGAATGTTTTACCTTGTAGGAAGTTATCCAAATTCCGAAAAAATGGTAATTTGTTGGTTGGTCCGGGGAGTACGGCGGATGTCGCAGACATTCCAATTACAGCTCTTCCAGTTTTGCGGCAGTCTGTTGTGCAGTGTGTGGTCTAGCGTTGTCCTGAAGCAGCAGTGGCCTAGAGCGACTGACCAGCCTTAGTTGTGTAGCAGCTAGTTTTTTTTTTTTTTCACTGTCACCAAACACTCACAAGTAACTTTATCGGAGTCAATTTTCGCTTAGGACAGGATTTGGCTGATTCTCTAGGGGATAGTCATTGCGACGAACGCTTCAGATTGTCGTAAAGGATCCATTTCTCATCACAAGTAATGATCTGATTTAAAATCCCTTCATTCGTCGACGCGTGTCTTCTGGTTTTGTTTCACTCAATTCATGAGGTATCTTTCAAGTTTTTTTTATCTTCTCAATTTGCTTCAAGTAGATTAAAGCAGTTTTATCACTTAAACCGAAGCCTGCTGCAAACTCTGATTTGGTCTCGGGTCGTCCACGGGGCTTGTTCATTATTCTTCGAGCTGTTTCTGCAGCACTCGTGCCACGGTAGAACTCATATTCATAAATAAAGCGATATTTCAATTTTTCCATTGTGCGTTATGAACGACTCCAAAGAAAAAATAATCTAGAAAAAACAAATAAATGACTGTTTTGGAAATTGGAAACTCAAAAAAAATAAAAAAAAACTTCGAGAGAAAAGCAGGAAAACATGGAAAATCATTTTATGGCAAAACAACGTTTGCCGGGACAGCTAGTTACTAATATTAACAATTTCTATTCATGTTTCTAGCTAAAAAAACGGCACCACAGGCTCCTCAGGGTTTATTTCTCGTTTGTTTTTGTTGGCGCAGACTTAACCCTAAACAGGTAGGAAGAAGCCACTCGTTAATTTAATTTGATCTCGGAAAACTAAGACTTTATACAAACGGGATGTCGCTTGGCCTTTAAAAATAAAAGTGACCTTTAATTTGAACTTAGTTATCGAAATTAATCTACATTAGGTACCTAGTTATTTCGAAAACTTGAATCTCGATCGCAAAATATCGTAATAGCACAATAGACATAACTACCAGTAGTTCGATTGCAAAGAAACGGACAGGTTTCAATATCTGTCAAATTCGTCGGGTTTCACTAGGATTATGAACGGAATGTGCCTCGCGCTGGCTGATATAATTTATTTTTAAATATTTAAAATAAAGATTTCAAAATTGGATTCTGACAACTTTAATCATATGTGCCAAAACACTAACAACAATACGACCAAAGAGGAACACGTCCAGCGAATATGTCATAGTTTTAAATTCGTAGGTAACAAGTTAACAACCCTAGCGACGATTTTCGTCATAATACGTCAAAATTAAAAATTTCAACATCAGTTCTAAGTCGGCATACTCTATCATTCTGTCTACTCTGGTAATACTGACTATTGACTTACCGCGGTGTAATTTGCGAGTTGTAGGTGCCTAGTGCCTACCAAGTGCCTACTTCTTTTGCTGTATTAGGCAAACGAGCAACCAGACAACAAACGGTCACCAGATGGAGAGCAACTTACAACTACCGTCGCCCATGGACACTCGCAACATCAGAAGAGTACATTTGCTGAACTTCAACTGAATTCTTAAGGATCGCCTTATTATTATTAAATTCGTTACGGTTGTGATGATTATCCTGTCATCACAGCATCACAAACGTAACGAATTTAATACATAAATAGAATAATACGTGTGGCACTAGGGGACTGCCGCGGTAAAGGGATTGCATAGCATTTTTTATCAAGTAATGCAATTGTAATTATTTATTTATTTTACTTATTTATTTTATTTATGTTGTATTTTTTTCTTTTAATGAATGAATAAGAAGTTATTATTGTTTAAAATATTTTTGTTATTTTACAATATATATATGTCGCAGACGACTGGTTAAAAAAGCCATTCAATCAAACAGCTAGCCCTTTGACTTAACAACGCCATTCAATCAAACGTCTAGCTTTTTAATTGAATATTTAAGTCGTTCAAAACGTTCAACACTACAGCTGATTCAAAAGCCGCCGTTTGATTGAATTAGCTCAGCGCTCACCACCGCGCGGCGGCGCTAGGTGCGTTTTGTTTACAATATGGCGTCAACTGTACTGTTAAATGAAACTTTTTGATAATGAATTTTGTCATCATTATAAAGATTATCATATTTTATACTTTGGATCCTACACGGCCACCTATTGTATCTATGAAGTCACTTCATTAATTTCAATGCAAGATAAATAGTTTTTGTGAATATTAATAATGGCATGTGATTAGAATATTATAATCATGGAACTTGTGTAGTTACAATCGCATCAATCAATTATTTCATTGTGCGATGGTAAATTATATTTCTCTACTACATTTTTATTAAATTTAATATATTTCACCACACAGAGTCATAAAATATACGTTGGGAGGAGCCCCGTCGAGCGAGCTTTGTTGTTCAGTTAGTTTGGCTGTAGGAGGGCTTCGCATACTTTGAAACTAGATAAGAAATGGTCGCATGGTAAAATGTATCTAATCCAACTTTATCTAAAATAACTTCTCTGTAAGACCAAAATATAAACAGTTCATTAGTTACGGGCTATGTACATCTATCAATGCGTGTCTTTTCATCTCACGAAATTTAATTGACGCAAACAAAACTCGAACTCGAACAAAAAGCGAATAACAGCCACAGAGTCCACCGCATCTTTGAATCCCGTTTTCGCCAGTCAAGGTGATCTGTCGAAAAAAGTTGATGATAATGTTCTATAATTTGATATTTTTTACTGTAAAATTATACCTTTATCGATATGATTACATAATATTCCGGCTATTATGTACAAAAATGTATTCTGTAAATGCTCACAAAACAGTGACTCGTGATCGAATATTGTCAGTTAATAATTTATATCTACAATCATAAATGTGTATTGGCATTTATATCGTTTCAATCTTGCAAACGGTTCCAACCGCGAAACCAGTAACAAAAATTTATAATAAATCCTACTAATTCCTACTAATATTATAAAGGCGAATGTTTGTTACTCTTTCACGCAAAAACTACTGAACGGATTTTAATGAAACTTTACAATAATATAGCTTATACATCAGAATAACACATAGGCTACAATTTTAACCGACTTTCTAAATGGGGGAGGTGTTATGTTCGTTTTTTTATGTTCAACGATTACTCCGCCGTTTGTTAACCGATTTTCAAATTTTTTTCTTTTGGTATATAGGGTATCATCCCAATTTGGTATTATATTCACAAAAGTGGTGATCTGGTTATCTCACGAACTACTGGAGCAATTTTTATGGCAATATTTGGCACAGATATAGAGTAGACCACGTGAAGGTACATATAAACTATTTTTTGTAGGAAAACGTACGGTTTCCGTAAAATTCCTAATTTACGCGGGCGAAGCCGCGCGGGACATCTAGTAATATTATATTTGTTTGCAATTTTATGACGTATGGCTTCGAACCAACACATTTCATCAAAATCGTTTTAGCGTTTTACGCATGAAGAGGTAAAATCTTACACTTTCGCATGTTAGAATTAATTTACATTTGATAAAATCTATGTAAATCAAAATTGATTTTTAAGTTTGTTAGTCTCGCTAAAACTCGAGGACTAGTCACCTACGTATACTAAAGTAAGCTTTTTCATGTAATTCGATCAAAGCCGCAGTTTCCGACTGTGGAGGCTACACTCGCTCGTTAGAAATTAGCGAAACTGTGTTTCCCTGTTATTCTAACACTAATCACTAGATTTACTCATCTTTTGACGAAATTAAGTAAAATTACTATAGAATACCATGACGGCCGTGACTCCGTTGCGACGATATTCTTTTATACACATACATTACATTTTTCCGGGAAAACAATCCTATGTCTTTTCAAGGAACCGAATATATGTATCTTCACACCAAACATCAAAATCGGTTCAGCTGTTTAAGCGTGAAGAGGTTACAGACAGACAGACTTTCGCATTTATAATATTATAGTATAAGTATGGAAGTTACGGATATAGACACGAGTTACATTTCTTCGAGCTAAAGCCGCGGTCTTTGCAAGTTCTAACATCTTTCCAATAAGAAGAAAGGCAGACTCCGCACCTTTTACTTTGAACTTTCACACCGACTCATATGCAGAAAAATGTACATGAGCTACAGTTATAAGATGAAATCATTTTGACCCACTGACACATGTGCCGTTCGGCTCATTACATCTCCCGTTATTCGCCTCCAACCACGAACCTCCTCCGACGTTATTGTTTCGATGACTGACAATAATTCCACATAATGTGCGGCCCAATGTTGCGACATGTAGGCGGAATAGTTAGAACGTTAACAATGATCCGTTTATGGTCTCTGTCCCGTTATTCCAGATAAGATAGAGTATTGATTATTATTTGATAAAACTAAGTATAACAAAATTGGCCGGTTTACATAATCCCAATCCAGTGTACTGGAATAATGTAAATTCCAGCACAGAATACATATTAGTTTAACAATTCCAATAGCAATCCACCGCTGGATTAGATCACTGGTTTGGAATACCGAATAATGTAATCCCGCTAAAAGTGAATTTAACCTCCTATAGACTCAAAAAGAACATGTTTGGTTTTCTTGTTACATTTAAAAAATCCATCAAAATGATCTCAATACTCATTTAGTCGCTTCAATAAAATAATATGGGCGAAATACTTTATGTGGCAAAACAACATTTGCCGGGACAGCGAGTATTATTAATATAATAATAATGCCTGTCTAATAACTAGTATCATCAATTTACTTCCTATAAAATGTTGGCAGATGTGTTTACCTGTAAATTAGCGGTTGAAGTATATTTATTACAGTGATGTCTAAGGTGAAACAAATAAGGAACTACAGGTTGTATTTCATAGTAATATCAAGATTAAATTGTCTCCAGTCAGTCAGCTATTATAATAATTTTAAATTACAATTTATAAAAAAAATATTTGATAGCATAACTATTATTTATTTACACTCTATTTTATGCCCGCAATGTACAGAAATTCTTTTATCGAGCGGGAACCGTATATTTTTAAGAAATAAAAAGTATCCTATGTCCCTTTGCCGGAATTCAAAGTATCTCCATACCCTTCAAAATCGGCGATTTAAGTGTATAGAACAAACAGACAGATAGAAACACTTTCGCATTTTTAAATTTTAGTATGGATTATAATATACAGGGTGTAACAAAAATAAGTGATAATACTTTAGGGTGTGTACGTGCTCCTTGTAGAGAGTTCACTGTGAAAGTAGCAGCGCTGAAAGACCAAAAATTTTTTTCACTCTTGTATGGGGAAACTCGTGACGTTCGGGCCCTTGCCCATACAAAAGTGAAAAAAAACTTTCGTCTTTCAGTGCTGCTACTTTCACAGTGAACTCTCTACAAGGAACACATACTCAACCTAAAGTATTATCACTTATTTTTGTTACACACTGTATAATAGTTAAAATGTGAATACAAAGTTTTTTATATAATAAATTATATTGTCCGGTTGTATGTTATTACTTATTATCTAGAACGGTGTGAGCGATATTCGGTTATAGATAGTATTGAAAAAGTTATTGCCTAATTTCAAGTTCGGTAGGTAATTACTTCCCAACCGATTGAAAAAATCTTTAGTTCTAACAATCTAAACTAGACTGCTAATGTGTTTTACGCAGTTAATATGAAAATGTTATCACCAGCTGCCAATTAACATATCACAGCTTGCCCACAGCTTCACTACATAAATATTATACATAAGTCATAACTAACGTCCATACTAATATAATAAATGCGAAAGTGTTACGATTTCGCGCTGAACCGATTTTTTTGAAATTTGGTATCGAAATACTTTGAGTGCCGACACAGAACAAAGGATACTTTTTATCCCGGAAAAATTTACGGTTGCAATTCCGATTCCAATAAACGAATTTGGAAATTAGGCGTCATCTAGTTAAAATAGTAGTGTTTTTACTGTCCGTACCTAACAGTTTGTCGATACATAACATACCTACTAGCGTTTATTACCTCTGGCTCCTGACTCATATTTCAACCGGTTTTAGCGCAAAAACTTACACAAAGCCGATACTAGAGTTATGTTATTAACGGCCGTTCCCAATATTTGATCTATCTCTGGTTTTGCACTACTAGAGATAGGAATAGCTCAAATTAGACATTAGAGACATATATTTTATGTCAATTGTGAGCTATTCCTATCTCTAGTAGGGCAAAACCAGAGATAGATCAAATATTGGGAACGGCCGTAAATCAGTAGGTGATAACTAAGCTAACACTTATAGCAAGTCCGTGATTTCAAAGGTGCATCTTGTTTAATCTATACTAATATTATAAATGCGAAAGTATCTCTGTCTGTCTGTCTGTCTGTCTGTCTGTCTGTCTGTCTGTCTCGCTTTCACGCCAAAACTACTGAACCGATTGCAATGAAATTTTGTACACAGTTATTCTAGAGTCTGAGAAAGGATATAGGCTACATTTTGATGTGGGAAAATATCTTATTTCCATGAAAATATCGATGAAAATTTATTCGCATTGCGCAGGCCAGCGCTCATCCCGGGGGTCCTGGGTTCGAGTCCCGCAGGCGGAACAAGTTTTCAATGTTCCTGGGTCTTGGATGTGTATTAAAATAATATTTCAAAAATCTTAAATATATTTTATGTATAATATTATAAAAAATCCAGAAATATATCGATGCAATTTAGTTCTAATACGATTCAACAGATGGCGTTTTATTTTATTTTAGTTCTAATACGATTCAACAGATGGCGTTTTATTTTTTACTTAAATATATTTTATGTATCTATACTTCTATACTAATCCATACTAATATTATAAATGCGAAAGTATCTCTGTCTGTCTGTCTGTCTGTCTGTCTCACTTTCACGCCAAAAACTAATATTATAAATGCGAAAGTATCTCTGTCTGTCTGTCTGTCTGTCTGTCTGTCTGTCTGTCTGTCTGTCTGTCTCGCTTTCACGCCAAAACTACTGAACCGATTGCAATGAAATTTTGTACACAGTTATTCTAGAGTCTGAGAAAAGACATAGGCTACATTTTGATGTGGGAAAATATCTTATTTCCATGAAAATATCGATGAAAATGAATTCGCATTGCGCGTGGCCAGCGCTCATCCCGGGGGTCCTGGGTTCGAGTCCCGCAGGCGGAACAAAAAGTTTTCAATGTTCCTGGGTCTTGGATGTGTATTAAAATAATATTTCAAAAATCTTAAATATATTTTATGTATAATATTATAAAAAATCCAGAAATATATCGACGCGATGCAATGAACATTTTAGTTCTAATACGATTCAACAGATGGCGCTTTTTTTACTCCGTTGGAACAAAACTAATCATACTTATTAGTTATTATGTTTTTGTTTATAGTTTTTAATACGTTAGAATATTATGTTTAATAATATTATCACTTGCTATAATAATAATCAATCTATCTTATCTTATAGAACTCCTACTGCATTTCTAAGGAGTTCGAGTGTGTTGTGTTGGCCTATATTCCATCCAGAAAATATATCAATGCAATCAACATTTTAATTCTAATATATGAAAACAGATGGCGCTTTATTTTTTACTTCATTATTATAACAGAACTAATCATACGGTACCTACTTTATTATATATTATTGTTTTTATTCATAACTAGCTGTTGCCCGCGACTTCGTCCGCGTGGACTTCAGTTTATAGCGCGCGATGTCAACAAAATTGGTGTCAAAAGCTTTTATAAAAAAAACCCTGGTACCCCTTAAATCAATACAGCTGTGCAGTGTGCAAACAATAAGTACTTCATTTTTGTATGTTAAACTTTATATTTTTTTGAAATTTGGTATCGAAATACTTTGAGTGCCGACACAGAACAAAGGATACTTTTTATCCCGGAAAAATTTACGGTTGCAATTCCGATTCCAATAAACGAATTTGGAAATTAGGCGTCATCTAGTTAAAATAGTAGTGTTTTTACTGTCCGTACCTAACAGTTTGTCGATACATAACATACCTACTAGCGTTTATTACCTCTGGCTCCTGACTCATATTTCAACCGGTTTTAGCGCAAAAACTTACACAAAGCCGATACTAGAGTTATGTTATTAACGGCCGTTCCCAATATTTGATCTATCTCTGGTTTTGCACTACTAGAGATAGGAATAGCTCAAATTAGACATTAGAGACATATATTTTATGTCAATTGTGAGCTATTCCTATCTCTAGTAGGGCAAAACCAGAGATAGATCAAATATTGGGAACGGCCGTAAATCAGTAGGTGATAACTAAGCTAACACTTATAGCAAGTCCGTGATTTCAAAGGTGCATCTTGTTTAATAGATCATAAACGACAATTTTCAATTTTCAGGCTCTTGGCGCGGTCGGTAAAACTTTACTCTACCTACAAAAAAGAAAACTTTATTTATTGTTATAGCTTCAAAATTTCAATTTGAATAATATGAAGACTTTTGTAATAATAAATAATTAATGTTTTAATAATTGTAAAACATCGAAATTCAAAAATAATAAATATTTCTAGGCCCTTTTTATTAGAAATAGCAACGTCTCGGAATTTCCTCTATTTCAATTTTTGTTTCTACAGGGTGTAACAAAACTTAGTGATAATGCTACACTATACTGATAATACTAGTGTGTACGTGTTACTCTACATTCTACAAGTAACACGTCTGTACTCTTCAGTTCAGTGTGAAAGTAGCAGCGCTGAAAGACCGAATATTTTTTTCACTTTTGCAAGCAAGCATCCCCAGTGTCGCGAGTTACCCCATACAAAAGTGAAAAAAAATTTGGTCTTTCAGCGCTGCTACTTTCACAGTGAACTCCCTACAAGGAACACTTTGTTTTGTTACACCTTGTAGAAGAGGAACTTTCGGCTTAGGACGGCACTTTGTTTTAACTTTAAAGATGGCCGAAATCCAAGCTTCGGTCGAACACCACTAACCTAACACATCACCACAAAAAAAACATTCGTATCAACTACATAATGATTTGAATGTCATGAATTCCGTAATAAACAGAACCACATTACATAAAGGCAGTGCATTGACCGCGGGCCCTGAATTGGGCGGACACCCGGGACAGGTTCCTTGTTGCACCCGGTATATTCGCGTGCAACATAATATATTTACATATTATGTATAATGTATATATTGCACGTTTGAACATATTTGCATTGAGTAAATACAGTTTGTATTTTGTAACGCTACTAAAGTTAGAATCGATACTTTATTGAGATGGAAAATGAAAGTTTATTCCGTTGAACGATTAAAAAGTAATAATAGTCCAATCACTTTAGGCCAAATTAGGAGCAAATCTAGAAAAATCGAGGAACCCAGTATGTTACCACGTAAAAACTTGTAGTTTGGCATCCTAAAACAGTTATCAAAATTTACAAAGTAATATACTCGTAATTGGATGGTCGCAAGTTTTAAAATCAGGGGTCAAAAGTCACAAAATTCGGTTTTTTTTACTTTTTTTTGCAAATATTTCGTTTTGTATGCATTTTACGTTTTTGTATAAATAGGAAAGTTGTAGAGAATCAAATTTTTTACAATTTTTCTATTTAACATTTTTTATACCTGGAACTGTTTTCAAAATAGAGGGCGTAGAGCGCGCGGTCAGAGAATCACTTGAGGTCAACTGGTAGTCTCGATCAAAAACGGATTCCTGGAACTGGAAAGCGGGGTTACGGTGCTCTTTAGCTTGCGGCCAGTATAATGGATAAGCTTGTCTCAATAATTCTGTACCATATCAGACCGATAGTGATAATGATAGACCATTTGACCCAGAAATCATGAATAACTTGGAGACAAATGTCGTTGACGACGGTAATGAAGAGGAAATTCCGCAGCAGACGACGATGATGAAGAAGAAGAAGAAGATGAAAAAGAGGATGATGATGAAGAAAAAGAAGAGAATTGATATTAGAACATGTTCTCGAAATTTTTATTAATTTTGACTAAAATCTGTAAAATTACACGTTTAATAAAAACATCAAATGAAAATGTATTTCTTTTATTATTTATAAATAGATTATACTAATATGTATTAACTTCTTTCGTTTAAACTATTTGTATCTTACAGTGACTCTGTGAACTGTAAACTCTACTTCTTTCACCTGCACTCGTCGTTACTAGTGATGGGAAACGAACAAAGTTAAAATAAGCCATATCAAATTTTATCCTAAGCGCTTGTGTGAGTACTTAAGAGGATACACCAGGGGCTAGAGAAATGAAAAAAAAGTACGTGTAATATCTATAGCTGTCTCCCTTACTTCAAGCCTATAGAGCAGAACGCGATAGAGACAACTGCAGAAAATCAACGATTCGTTGTCCCCTGATTCCTTCTCCAAAACTTAACCGATTTAAGTACTTTTTTCATTAAAGATCAAAGAAAGGCTTGAGCTGTGTTCCTATGTTTTACTTTTTTTGTATAATCTAGCCAAATCTGTTTTCTGGATGTTTGAACACAGCGGAAAATCTGGCCATTTTTTTGGGTTTCAGAACGTTCATATCTTATTTAATGATTAAATTATGAAAAAGATAGAAAACATAGGGACATTGTATTAGTGGTCGTAGATATTCAGGAAAAAAATTATAACACTACACTAGCATTATCCAGGGAGGAAACAGGGGACAACGTTTGCATGGAAAAAAGGGCGGTGTGGACTCCTCTTAAGAGGTAACACATAGACTGACAAACATACTTTTTATCTATTGGTCCTAACTTAAAAAGCACACAAATGAAAGGATTGACACTAAATTGAGTATGACAAAAACTTTATGAATAAAGTAGAGACAAAAGGTAAACAATAATGCTCGAAAGGAAAGCTTTGCTGCCTCATTTTTTAGCCATGTCAATAAATGCACAAGCTGGGTTAATGGATTCTGGAGCACCATAACATAATGAAATTGCTATAAGTCATCCTGGCTCGAGACGTACATTCAGTTTTGTTTTACCTAACTTTTCGCGTAACTTTCTGCCACGTAAAACTCTGAAACAAAATGTCGCCGCTCTCATGATGTTGCTAGTGTCGCTTTCCATCAGGTGACCCGTTTGCTAGTTTGGCCCCAAATTTTATAAAAAAAAACCTTACATCAGCACCCATCACTATTTCCGGGCAACCCACCTACAGGCATGTAACTAATACGTTCAGTTTGTAACTGTTTGCTAACAAAGGAAAGTTTTGTTATCCGGGAAAAACTGCCAGCACTTATAATAAGTACTCTAATTTACTGGATATACTGTTGTTTGTTTGTGTTCAATTTTTGACCGACTTCCAAAAAGGAGGAGGCTGTATGCTTTTTTTTGTATGTTCAACGATTACTCATCCGTTTGTGGTCCGATTATAGTCAGAGACGTTGCTTGTGGTATCCTGATAAAAAGAAATAGCAAAACGAAATTTCGTGTATAAACCATAATAATTATTACAAGCCAGTTTAAAAGTTATTTATATAGCCAGCCATGAGTAATTCGATCGTATTACGGTTCGGGTACAATCACTCAAAATAACGATTTACCTTCAATAACCAAAATACAATAATTTGAATTCATTTACGGGACATCATGTTAGTAAATGGAACATAATAAATAATAATATTATTTTCAAAGATAACAATATTGCCCCTAAAACTAACAGAATAGTCCATTGAAATGTTACATGACCTTTGCATTTATCTTCATATAACCTCAAGTTTGTGGGGCCCCTTGTCCCCCGGCACCTTAGAAAAGGTGGTGTAACAGTATTTTCGCGAAATCTCAGAAACTACACGTCCTACAAAAATTTTGTAAAATCATAATTTGTTGCAAATTATTTTGCCCATAAATATGTTTGTATTTAACTTTTTACCCTAAATTAAAAATTAAAAAAGTTATGAGCAAAAAGTGACAATTTTTTTTATGTTACAGTATGTTTCGCCAGAACAATGGAGGCATACAGCTGTAGATCATTTCAGGCCTGCTTTTCTGCATTCACACATGCTTCCATAGTTTCATTTGCAGCTTCTTGGCCAACTTCTTGGCCAACAAAAAAAGAAAAAGTTTTATAGAACATTAAGAGTATTTTAAAATTTCAAACTTCGAACATGGCGATGCTCTCTGAAAGCGCAAACAAGGGAGAATTTAAATTATAATACTTAATATGAAAGTTGACGCTTGACTTGTATGAGTTCAGACAATTTTATGTAGCACGCAACAAGTACAGGCCCTGAACTTCCATTTATGAAGCGTGTTCCGGAACAGCGACATAAACGAAGTTAAAATTTGCTTTTAGGGATGCCAATAGAAGTTTAATCAGCGAAAATATTATGACAAGTCTTTAACTGAATGATCGTAAAACGAGAAAGGACGTAAGATTACTCTTCTTTTTTCATTATCTATGTCAATTTACAAACCAATGGGATCAGCGAGTAATTATTGATTTTCAGATTAACTTAGTATGATAGAAGATGATCGTCAGAGCTAAATTTACTGAAAATTACACGAATAAGATAAATATAAACTAGATTGATTTTTCATCTACTACACCAATAAATCATGTATGTAGGTTGTACCAAAGTGATAAAAAACACCCTAAAGTGTTATCGATTTGTTTTGTTAGATCGCATATTATGATGATCATACAAGAAACTGCTATTACCGTCATTATAAATGTCGCAGCCGACTGGCTTAAATAGCCGTTCAATCAAACAGCTAGCCCTTTGACTGAACAACGCCATTCAATCACACGTCTAGCTTTTGTATTGAATATTTTAGTCGCTCAAAACGTTCAACACTACAGCTGATTCAAAAGCCGCCGTCTAATTGAAGTAGTTCAGCGCGCACCGCTGCGGCGCTAGGTGCCTTTTATTTACAATATGGCGTCAACTAGTAGGTGTTTGTTGGTATTTGTGGTTGTTTTTCGGAAATAAAGTAGTTAATAAAAGTTATAAGTGTTATTAAAGAGACAAAAATTGTGGAGGCACATACGAGTGAATCAAAATTTTCACAAATATTCGAGGAGAAATAACGGGATTATGAAATGGATGGACGCAGGCCCACCGAAAGGGGGGTTCGGGGGGCGCAGCCCCCCGTCAAAATAAAAACAAACACAATCCAGAAAGTCCAAAAGTTGGTTAGGTTAGGTTAGAACTTAGACCACAACACAGAGGGAGCCGAGCGAGCGCAGCGAGCGTGCTGCGGCAGCAGCCGGCGACCGCCGTCAAATAAAATAGGGGCTCGGGGGGTGCAGCCCCCCGCCAAAACAAAAACAAACACAATCCAGAAAGTCCAAAACTAGGATAGGTTAGAACTGTGACTGTGCTGCGGCAGCAGCCGGCGACCGTCACAAAACACGCCTCAGAATTTTTTATTTTTACTTATTGCATTAAACTTTTGGTCAACCCTTAAACTTAATCCGAGAATAATCTTTCAATAAAATACAAAAAGTTTTCCTATTCTCCCAAATTACATAATATTAAGCTAATGGTCGCCCTAGTTAATTTGCCATTAAACCAGTTGGCAAAGTGTCGTCTAGCTGTAGTGTTGAACGTTGTAGTCAACAAGTCGGCTAACGTATAGCCGTGTGATTGAATGGCGTTGTTCAGTCAAAGGGTTAAACCAGTCGGCTGCGACATAGATACCAATAGCTATGTCCACACTGTGCACTTTCATCTTCAATTTTCGTCATCAACTTTCATATTGGCGCATTCAATAATTGAATGCGTCAAGAAACGCAACGCCAATATTGTCATTTTTAAAGTTTTGGATACGGTCAAAGGGCATGCGTCGCGGGCATGCCTCACGGTCGCTGTTAACTGCGCTATAACGCATGCCCTTGACGAACAGAAAAAGGCACAGTGTGGACAAGCTAATACTCTTCAAATCAAGACATCATCGGAGGTAAATTGACTGAAAATTGCAAAACAAAACACACCAACGATGCCAAACTTCCGCCAGAATAGTAACCCCCGCCCGCCCAAAGAATAACGCCGAAATTATTCAAATTGTTGACTCTGGACCCAACGGTGTTGTCAGCTTAATGAACAACTGTAGCCATTATCTTTTACCGTCCACGTGACTAACAAATATAATACAGAAGGTTAAAAAACAGTGATAATAATATTTTAGGGTGTCTTTCTTATGATTAAAGAGCTTCTTTTCTATGTTTCTATGAGAAATTTCCAACGTCATGACTTTGCTCAAATAAAAAGTTAAAAAAGTAACTCTTATAACACCGCTACTTTCACAATGAACTCTATAATATTGACGACATATGTGGCTCAATGGTTACGACTTACGAGTGTGTGGCGGCTCAAGCCTGGGGTCGCAGGTTCGAATCCCGCCGACGCGACGGAGCAAAAAGTTTTCAATGTCCCTGGGTCACGGTTGTGTATTAAAAATGTGTATAATAAAATCTTAAAAACATAATATGTATTTATAGTATAAAAGTAATAAATAACATATTTCCGTTGTCTTCTACCCGTAACACAAGTCCTTCAGGTACTTACCACGGGGCCAGACTGACCTGGTGTGAAGCGTCCATAGATATTATTATTAAGGTATGCAAGGTATGTTTAAGTATGTAAGGAACACATACGTCATACACGCCCTAAAGCATTACCACTTAGTTTTGTTACATCATGTATAATGCTAGATGCTTCCCGTGGGCTCGCTTCAGAGAATATTAGGGCATGGAAATTTTAGCACTTTTGAACAACTTTGCGGGCTAAATTGAACAACGACCAAGGGACGAATTTGTCGAAATAGTCGGTGCTCGGTACTAGAGAAATATTTGCAAGTATTTGGTGAATGCGATTTTAATAATTATTATTATATTATCAATTGTAACTTTATAGGATATAAGTAGCCTGCCTGCCTAGCATACGCCAACGAGATATCTCACTCTGAAGATAATTAAAAACTACTTGTCTCATAATATCAAAATCTCGACAAAACTCTATAAAAATGTGTTATTTCCATGATAGATCTACGCGAGAAAAAATGTTTGTCATGCTAGGGTCAATAGAGATAACGCCTCCGTGGTCTAGTGGTACAGAGCGCGGCTCTTGACTCTGAGGTTGTGGGTTCGATTCCCGCGTTGGAAACATGTTATTTCCAAGTTTGGTTAGGACAATGCAGGCTGATCACCTGATTGTCTGACAAGTAAGATGATCCATGCGTCGGATGGGCATGTAAAAAGTCGGTCCTGCGCCTGATCTCTCGCCGGTCGTGTCGGTCTTCCGTCCCACTGGGTTATGAGAGTAAAGGAAAAAAGAGTGCTCTTGTGTACTGCGCACACACTTGGGCACTATAAAATTACTCCTACGTAGCTGGCCTGGTTTCAATGAAACCGGCCACCGTCACCGAAACCGGTGTGGGAGCTATTATTATTATTATTATTATTAATAGAGATGAAGAGACAAACCATCAAACATCGAGAAAACATGTAGAGTGAGATATCTCGTTGGCGTATGCTAGGCAGGCTGGTCAGCGTAAGTACGGAGTACGGACTAAGGATACAGCTGGTAATTCAAATATCTAAACGTAACCTGGGAACCCCTTTTATAGAATAATCAAATGTAGCTTACCTACATTTGTTACATAAATGTTCCTTTTATAGAATAATCAAATTGTATCTTTTTCCATCTCTACTAAACAAAAAATCTTAGAGGTACAGAGTATGTAAGAGTCAATCTTGTGCATATTAATTATTATTATTGTACGTGAAGTCTTAGAAAAGGCTCCTTATAAGTTTCATTATACAGCATCCTACATTGCAGGGCTTCCCAACCTTTTATCATGGCAGCCCCCTTCCGAGCAATAAATAATCAGGTAGTTCCCCCATCATTATTTCCATACACATTATAACACGTTTTAAAGTTCTAATGCAAGTTCAGTACCAGCTGATTGATGCGACCCTATGTTTAGATATTACAATAACTGTAAATCGCAAAAATACTTTTTTAAAGGAAATAAAAAATGGTGTGCCCCTAGCTCTTTGCCCCCGCGCCAAACCCCTTGGTTGGGAAATCCTGCTTTTGTAAAGACACAGCTTTAAATAATTTACATAGCTTCTAAGAGTCATAATTAGTCATAACTCATAAGCTTATTCAATAGGGCTGGTAATACGAAATCGTGATCATTCTCCGGAAATTCGTTGTGACGACAATTTACCTCTATATTCATATTATTATAAGCCCGGTAGCACAAAATCGTGTATCCTTCAGAAAAGCACATCGTTATGATGTCATATAATAAGCACTTACCGGCAGGGGGAAGGGAGCTGGCCTGTGCTGGGGCGGCCCCTGGAAGGGTCCCCTGGGTTCCGGCGCGGGGTTCATGGCTGGCCTCTCCGGCTGCGGCCTCATCGGCAGGTGCATGGGACCGGACAACGGGAACGCGAACACTTGCGACTGCGGGTCGGGGAACACTGGCATTTGTCTGAAAAAAGTATTAAGAGTTGTCAATCTAGCTACATACAATGTCAGTTATTTCAAAAAGTATTAAGAGTTGTAAATCTAGCTATATAAACTGACATTAGTTTTCAAAAAATTTCGTTCAGTTATTTGCAAGAAAAGTATTATGAGTTGTCAATCTAGCCAGGCAATCTAGTTGGCAGTCATTTGTTTTTTGGCCCTATATCAATAATGGCAACAGGTAGGTACTTGAATTTTCCACAAAATCCTTAGTTATATAATGTGTACTTTAATATTTAATAATAATATTAAAATAAAATAAAAAATTAAAATATGCTATACAAAAACACAAATTTTGGCCTAATTTTGCTCTATAACGGTACGGAACCCTTCGTGCGCGAGTCCGACTCTCACTTGGCCGATTATTTGTATATCAATGAGTATGATGTATGTAATGAATGTATTTCTATTGAGTTTTTCTTTCTCTCGATGAGTGTATCTTTGAGACATTATTATGTCTATTATTACAATAAACTTATTTCATACGTCTTGTGCTTATGATTCTGGTAAGTATAGGTAACTTTTTCAAGCGTTATTCGATACTTTATTTCAGTATCGTAAGGGCCTGTCCAGTGTCCACATCTCCACGTCACGACGTCGTCAATGTGGAACGGTGTGGTAACGTGGCACGGTCAAAGACTTCTATTTTAAATAGAATTCTTTGGGCACGGTACGTTGACGTGACGTGCAAATTTACGTCAACGTGACGTAAAATGTACATCACGATATAGCAACATTGTTCGTCGCCATGCCTTGTAAAACTGCTACATTCTTCACTACTGATCTAGATGTAGACCGCACAATACGTATTCTGCTTTTGCTATTGTTAAAAACGGAAAGAGAAGAAAAAAGACGAGCATTTTTACGTTACGTTGACGTAAATTTACACGTCACGTCAACGTACCGTGCCACGTACATATTACCGCACCGTTCCACGTTGACGACGTCGTGACGGGTAGACGTGGACAGGCCCTAAGCTGACAGAATCGAAATATTGAATATTTTTCTATTAAAGTTACTTAAACTCAGCTTCGTGTCCATTCCAGCCGTCCATCTGTGGTCGACAGGATTTTTCGCTACAAAGTACGCCACAAATGTGTGATGCGTTGCAAGTGACGGAATGCCATGGGCCCACGATATAATATAGCATCTATTACATTTTCTCATAAAAATAATATTAAGTTCCACAAATTAACACTAAGTTTGGGTACGACAAATTAAATGTTTCTTTTATCTACCAAGTGTTAATAAACAATTAATGTCATTGTTTTCTAAACCCTTACTATTCACAGACCTATTCACAATAGCTCAAAAGAACAAGCTTTGAGAGCCCCTGCCATAAAATATTGTAACATATCATAAGGTATAAATATTAAACTATCATAAATGACCAACGAACCTCTCATCTTCTCCGTAACACTACTATAAGGAATAAATATAACTATCATAAATGACCAACGAACCTGTCATCTCCTCCGTGGCAGATGATGGCGACGCGCTCGGTCTGCGCGCTGCGGGGGGCGAAAGCACCGAGCAGGTTGAACGGGAATTTCCTCTCCACGGGGTCTTCACGCCTACGCTCTACTACGCAGTTCATGCGGCCCCTGGAAATATCAGATAGTCAATAGTGGATATTAATTTCATCAAAAGTTAATAAATTTTGTGATACTTGGGTTGCACCAACTTACTTTAACTGTAACTTTAACTATAACTTTCAGTACAATGCAAAATGTCAAATCTTTGGTGAAAGTCAAAAATGGACGCCATATTTAATCATAACCATAGAGCAAACAAGGCTTTAAATGCACGTGGCGAAAAAAGGAACTAACGCTGCCATCATACAAAAACGCTATTTTTGACAGTTCTCCTTTACCAGCAGCGTCCCCGCCCACGTTCATTTAAAGCCTTGTCGGACCAGCAACGTCTTCTGTCAAATTCTGTGGTCAAAGTTAAGGTTAAAGTTAAATTAGCCTTAACTGTAACCATAACTTTAACTTTAACCACGACTCTGGTGCAACCCACCCTTAATTTAAGTAAGTATATTATTATGTATGTGAAGAGATGTGAAGCCATCGATTATTGTATCAGCCAGCTAACTCAATATTTCTTTCCACAAAATTAGATTTAGAGTTATGAAATTTACGTATTTTTTAACATAAATACATCAGCTCTTATGATAAGCTTCAAAAGTTCTAAAGTTATGTAACCGTGAATACGAAACTGGCTGTAACATTTACAAATGTAAAATATATTTTTCTGAACGTTGAATAAAATACTTACACCATTTTATTTGCTAACTCATAGTTTCTATAGTTGCTATTTCATACGTTGTTTTAAGAAATCTAACTGCTCGACAAAATATTTTATCTACTTTATGTCCTTAAAAGTGCATCCAGCTACTTACTATCCTTTCATATAGAAGAACTAAAATAAATTAAGACAATATAAGCTGTTGTGAGAGAGGGAGTATCTTTAAAATAGAGTAAGTATAGCTTTTAGGATAGCTCTCAAATGATAAGTTTTGATAAACTTTCTCACACAGAAGGGACTTTAATTGCAATATTATTGTTACTATTATTTCCTTAATACAAAGTGTTACTTTCAAAACATTTCAACAAATACCATGAGCCTTGACAAGTTAAGCAACGCAAGGCCCTTTGTCGACAGCCGTAACGTGATCGTCACGAAAATAATATAAAAAGAACATTAACAGTATTGTGCGCCTTTGTTTTGAAAAAAAAAACATTTTGAATTTGGAAACAAACTGAATCTAAACAAATTATTATAAATCATTTAGACATGCTAGAATATTCTCTTAAAATATTACGTAAGTAAGTATAAAGTAGCACCAATGACACAAATATAATTATATTTACATAATTATTTAATATAATTTGCATAATTAAGAATATTTATGGAAAAAATCTCTAGTAGCTATAGTCGCCTAAAATAACGATAAATTCAGAAACAAAAGCTGTGTTAAGGTTGGTTGCCAAATACAGAGGCGAATGCAGGATTTCTTATCTTATCATGCGCCCAATTTTTTCATGCAAGCTCTGAATGAAGTTAAAAATGATTCAGTTTTCTGGCCTTGAGCCAGGATTATCGACGTTCTCTACCATAATATTTATCTAGGATCATTATCTTTAGGCTTAAATATTGTTAAATTAAAACTTTTGGAGCTCGATGCTCGAGACGAACAGACGAAATCTAAAGAAGAAACTTAAAGCGAGCCGTAATTGAACATTTCAGTAAATAACATAAGACCTAGACAACTAAATAGATATTTTACTACACGCACTATTTACATAATTTCCTAATTTTCAAAACCAAGCGACGCGACGTTCGGCTACCAAAAAACTACCTAACCTTTCATTTATTTCAAAACGTCGCACTCAAGTTTCGAGTACTTATAGTCGGAGCGTTGACCTAGGTAATTGTTGTGTAATGGTGACGCAACTCACTTCTGGTTGTTGGCTAAGAAGGCCCCGGCCAGCTCGTCCAGGTCGAACTGTATGGGCAGCTTGAACATGGGTCTGATGAGCTCGTCCTCGTCCTCTTCGCCGGAGCTGTCGGAGTCCGAGCTCTCGTCACTCTCCGATTTGTCGTCGTCGAGTTTCTGAAATAAAAAAGTTTAAAAATTAGATCGTATTATGTAATTTTTTATTGTCCACATCATTTTTAGGGTTCCGCACCCAAAGGGTAAAAATGGGACCCTATTACTTAGACTAAAATAAATATTGAAGGAGGCTGTGTAGACAAAAAACAAAATTTTTGGCCTATTTTTCCTCTATAAAGAACATTTTGTGCGTGAGTCCGACTCGCACTTGACCGATTTTTTTAGTTGTGAATAATATTAAGTATGTAAAAAGTTTCTTTCAAGTAATTTTGTAACTTGTAATGTTTCGAATATCTGGAACAGAATGTCGTAGAAACTAGGCTAACTAACTAAATTATCACTTCATATAATGTCATTGTTAAACTGATTAAGTACTCTAACCACTTTATAGCAGAGAAAGTGGGAATTCTAATAAGCCATAAGCTCTTTACGTCTCAGTGAAAGCTCTCATTATATTGTAAAGGTTATGTAGAGTATATATATAAGTTATAACTAATGGGTTAGACTTCTAACACCATCTATAAATGCAATAGTAATTTGTTCTGCATTATGTTCGAGTTAAGATACTCTCATGAGAAAAGCTCTGAACATTTGAATCGAAATTACTTACATTATATATTTCTTATGTAATCTACATGTCAACGACTCTAGTAGACGAAATAATAAAACAATGAGAAAACGCTCTCGAAACAAGATTAATGGTAGCAAAAATAATGTACATTAAGATCTTCAAATCTTTTTTTTTTCTAACCGAGTGGTACAATGCTGCCCTAAAGGTCCTATCCTATACCTTTCTTTCCTTTTATAATGTAACGCGACACCTCTATCTATTGCCACGTTCGGCGGATTAAAATTTTAAAAAATAAACAATAAGTGGGATATCTATTTAAACCGGCATTATTTACGAGGGAACAATGGCTCGCGACTGGCGGGCATTGTGCGCGGCAGGATGTATTAGGTATTGTGTCCAGCAAACAGAACGTGTTACTGCCGTTTGTACAGCCATCGACATTTTTTAAATTGTTATATAATAACGCGTATAACGCTGGGCCTATGAAAGTTCATAGGGTCAGAGCGATAAACAAAAGTTTCGTCGTAAGGTTTTTTCGCGAGATGCTCAGAAGTATTAGTTACGGCAATATTTTGTCTGGAATACAAATTTTTACTTTACCTAACTTTGCCACAATTTATAAAAGAAATGGCCTACATGTCACACTCCATTAGCACTATCAGTAAATTGCTATAAAATTGTTATGTAGATGTCGCAGGTGAATTGTATAATCCGCCGTATTACATTACGGCTAGCTGTTTTAAAAAACCGGGCCGTTTTGTAATGCGGCGGTTTAACGATTAGCCGGATTGTCATTGCGATACGTTCTTCAATAAGGCGGGCCACGTTTAGCCGCATAGTACTTTCCTCGTACCGGTACTTTCTTTACTGTTTTTTTATTGAGAATATTATTTACTAATAAAAAATCTTTAATTGCATTTGAAAATTGTTCTGAAATTTATTATTTTCTTTGTTTAATTAATTTTTTTTAATTCGGAATTTAGCAACATACATACGGTATCCAACGCCATTGTTGTTATGTCACAGGCAGCGCCACGAGTATTAAGAATCGGAACTAAAAACTGTCAAAGAGGCGACTTATCTTTCGCTTTTATTATTAACATTTTATTTACATTATGGCTAGCCGTTTTGAATAACGTATGGCGCCGAATACATTCCGCCTATTTTTCATTCAGCCGCATTCAATCCGGCTAATCGATAAATCACCGCATTACAAAACGGCCCTGTTTTTTAAAACAGCTAGCAGTAATGAAAAACGGCGAATTATAAAATCCGCCTGCGACACAGAGTCTACAAATAATAAAAACTGAGAGTATAAAAAAATGTATCACCGCGACGGCGCGCACCGCGACGCGACGTAGCGCGTCAAAGTTTGAGATTGAATTTGTTTGAAATAACTTGGGGGGAAACTTCTGATTTATGACGCTTGAAATTTGGATAACACAATTTTCGTCAGTGGTAAAACGAATTACCTCCATACTTGACGGCACAGGTACTACACGTATCATAATTAGCCAATGCTTAAAAAATTTCGGTGACAATTTTCTTAAGAGGATTTCTGTGTTTTTCTTTTCAAGCAGGATAAAGCAAGGCTTTAAAATGACTTGAAAGTAGATAATAGCTTTTTAAAATACTTGACAATAATAAGGAAAGTCATTAAACCAATACAAGGCTGATGATTATGCGCACAATTCTCAATGCTGTCAGAAACTTTAATGATTACAAGACATTGTTACAAGGAAAAGACAAATGACAATAGAAAACATTTTCACAAGAATAATTTAAACAGTAACTACATTTATATTGTGTTACCTTTTTATATTGTCCGTTTCTAATAATAATATAAAAACTAGGCCTTTTCATCCGTTTTGGATGATTTATACAGTATTTTCAGAGCGAAGTAAAGACTCCTCAAATACTGTAGTGCCTGGGACAAGATGTCCGTATAGTTGCCCAAGCACATACGGCATTCTCGCAACATAGTCGGCCTAGTCAAGAGGAAAGAACTAGTCAATACGTCTGGGACCAAAATAATATAATAATATATACATAATATATAAATAATATATAATAATATAATAAAATAATAATATATACACAAGCTAAACAATTGTAGCTTGGTTTCACTTAACTCCGGAGGCTGATCTAGCTTTCTTTCTCTAAGCTACAATTTTAAAATTATTTTATACTGAAGTATTTTTTCACAACTAAGTCATTATAATATGTTACTAGTTACTACATGTTGTCCGCAACTTTTTGCAACGGGAACTGTACATTTTTTCGCGATAAAAACTATCCAAAGTCCAAACAAAATATCATCTTAATCGATTCAGTGGCTATTATGTGATTAGTGAAGAGTTTACTGACAGGCAACTTCCCATTTTAAAATTAGGATGTTACGTTGCGTATTTTTTTTCTATAACTACTTCTAGCTCCTATACATTCTTCCCTATTGCGCTATAACAGAACCTTGGATTTATTTATCATTGCTATACGGCGCGAAGCGAAGAAAGTACAGGTATAGATATCGAGTAATATCATAGACTGATACGGTGAATCGTTGCGGAAGATAACAGCTTTCCCGTGTGCAACGGTTAAGACCGTGCACCCAGCTAGTGTTGTTCCGCTTAGTATCGATACTGCAGGTGAAAAATCAATAGTTTATATTATACATCTATGCTTTCGGTTAAATATTGACTATGTAAATGTAACAACATGTGAAATGTGACAACAATGATAAATGATAATGTAGTAAAAGTCCCATCTATTCATCCTTCGTGATTTTTCTTCTCTTAGATTCCTTTCGTCTATCATCTCTTGTCTACTTGCTTTTTCTAATGGTATATCAGTGTTGAAGCCATGTACAGAACGGTGAAGCTCTATCTTAGGAATATGGGTGAAATATGTAAACAATTTTCTGGAACATTCCCCAGTAGCATTGGCTGGTTAATGTATTCGCATTCGATATTGTATTACAATATTTATTAGCCGATATACCTGTTCAATGCTCTCGTAGTCGCAGGATGACGAATATACTATTATTCCAAGCACGGCTGGACATTACTTGAATCCCTAATGAAGTGTACATGCAAACTATTTGTGGCTGTATCTAGTGGAAATTGTATTACAGTTGGAATACTTACCGTATTTAGATGAACACAACATCGATAAAAGTCGGTAGTTTTGCAGCACACGAATTGAGAAAGAAACGAACAAAACACCGAGCAAGTGAAAGCAGAGCTTACGTCATTACTTGCATAGACACGCTCCATCGCATGCATTTATATCCGTTGAAATTATTGTTCATGCGTTTATGTAACGTGTCACACGACTGTGACCCGGCTAGTGCTGTCTCCTTTTATCGATATGAAACGAGAGAGCCGGGTCATTATGGTTCATTTGACCTGGGTCTTCTCTTACATGTTTTATGAAGTAACGATAAAAATGACAATTGAGGTTGGAACGAACTACGCTCACATTTATAAAATAAAGGATCGTGCAATTTGTTATCGTTGCGAATCATAAATAGCACATGCCAGTGGTAGCCACCGCATAATATTATGGTTTCAAATTGATATGCTGAAACGAAGGACACAAAAAAGATAATTGAAAGCGTAGTAAAGCCGTAACTTCCACAGCATCTGAGTATTTCAGTACCGTACCTGGAGTTTGTCTTCATCGACCTTGGTCTCGGCCTGATGAAGGTGCTCCTCCTTGGACAAGCTGCCGGATGCTAAAGCGGGTGGAGCGGACGGTGCGGCCGTCGACTCCGGCGCAGGCGGCGCGGCGTGCAGAGCATGCGCGTTGCCTATCGGCAGGGGCTCATCCTGAAGGAAATAGAAAAATATGTTAACAATTTGCATGACTATAGACTATAGTTCTACATGATATGAGATGGAAAGAGTCCTTACATTGTTTGGTTTTAAAACAGAAAACCTACTCTTTATTCTTAGTTCCAGTTTATTGTTAGTATATTTAATATTAACATCATTGTTGCCTCTTGACCATTCGACGACACGACTCATTCGAGTTAACATCCAGCAGAATTACCAGCTTCAAGCTGGAATACATTCGTCAAATGCGCATCAAAATTCAACGCCTTCGCCACGGATAGTTAGACAGCTATTGTTGAGTAACATCCAACAGGCAACAGGCGAGCGGCATCGCGACATGCAGCGAATATTTGACACGACCCCACATGTAGCGGTACAATACATTACTAGACTACATAAGTAGGAACAACTTGTACTTTTACTACTAAAAAAGTTGTTTTAATTCATTAACTAAATGAGATTCAAGAGATTCACAACAAATAGATTGAAGAGGTAGAATCATATAATAAATCCTAACCTCTTTAATTTGTATTAAAGATATAATAGAAACTTCTAGATCGATAGCTGTCTATGCTGTGATAAAGTTGTTGTTGCGCTGTCGTAACTCGTAATCAGTGATTGATATAAAAAGCCGCGATTGTGACAAAGCGACCGTCAGCTGCAGTTAAGTATGGCGACAAATTGCAGGAACGGAAGTATTGGATTAATAGTTAGTCAGCACGAAATGTTACGTTCTACTAGATAATATTGCATGTTTAGTGTTTACGTCTCAATTGCGGACATATTTTATGTTTTATTTTAGCGGCAGCTGCTAAAACGGACACACAGGTTACAAATATCTGACTGAAAATAGAACCATCAGAATTTTGTCGTTATATCTATACTTATTATAAAGAAGAAAAGTTTGCTTGCACCGAATAGGCTCCGTCGAAACAACCGAAACTACTCGTACTACTACGATAATGACTAGGATGATGTTGATGAAATTCGGCATAGACATAAGAGTAGACTACCTGGCCCGGAAGGATATCTATGTAAGGATATCATTTAATTTTTTTATCACGGGAAAATGAACAATTATTTCAGTAATAAGCAAGTGTTTTTACGTGAGCAAAGCCGCACGAAACTTTTAGTCATTATTTATGCCAAAAAAAGATGGTATAGATTATAGAATGTAAATGCGTTAACATTTTACAATGGCTTCAATGTAAATAGCCTACCATGAATTTAGTCAAAAGGAGCTATGTTAAAGTCCTATTAGGATACTAATAGGACTTTAAAAATTAAACAGAGTCTTTCAAAAGCAAAGTCTAACGCCCAATATGTTTAATTGAGGCCAGGCACAAGGATACCAAATACAAAGTGGGCACATAAGTGGGTTTAGTCCCACACAAGCGCTCATTGTCTCTACTGTTGCGGTTTCTTCGGAACAATGGATGGTGTTTAACTTAAAAACTAGAGAAGTGCAAGGCTGACTGGTGATAATTGACAGTGTAAACATCACGTTGCATAGGCCGTTATTCAGTATGGTAGAGAAAAAATGTAAGTAAGACACCTACGATGCTTTTTAGGGTTCCGTGCCAAATGCCAAAAAACGGAACCCTTATAGATTCGTCATGTCTGTCTGTCTGTCTGTCTGTCCGGTCCGTATGTCACAGCCACTTTTCTCCGAAACTATAAGAGCTATACTTTTGAAACTTGGTAAGTAGATGTAGTCTGTGAACCGTTTTAAGATTTTGATACAAAAATGAAAAAAATATTAAAAATTGTAGGGGTCCCCATAGATACAACTGAAACAAAAAAAAATGTTTTCATCTAACCTATGCGTGTGGGGTATCTATGAATAGGTCTTCAAAAATCATATTGAGGTTTTTAAGATCATTTTTTTCTGACCTGAATAGTTTGCGAGAGACACTCTTCCAAAGTGGTAAAATGTGTGTCCCACCTCCCCCCTCTAGTAGAGGCATGATAAGTAAAAAAAAAATATTATGTACATTACTACAAAAACTACCAACGAAAATTGGTTCGAACGAGATCTAGCCAGTAGTCTTTTTTATACGTCATAAATGGTAAATCTTAATTTAACTTTCATTAAATCAACTGAAATATGAAAATAAATCAAAAACCTCTTAATTTCATACATATAAACCTTATTGCTGCTGCGGAACCCTTCATGGGCGAGTCCAACTCGCACTTGGCCGGTTTTTCTATCTGTAATCTATCTTGTCTCGTTAAGTTTCATCGCTGAGGTTGGGAAAACCTCAGAATTTCCTTATTCAGACTACTTTATTTTACAATAAAGGAATTCTGTAACATCTTTATCTTTTCTTTGGCTAAAAAGAGAAGTTATAATTGCTTTATAGGTGGTATGTTGCTACAACTGTCTATGTTTTTAGAACATTCTGAATTATCTTGAATTTACTTAAATTTTGGTTAACATCTAAGGCCCATATCCCACGGGATCCACCAGGTTAATATTGTATCAGAATTTTATAAAGAAAAGTATAAATTAGCAGAAACTTATACTGCTGATAATATAAATATTGTTATAATAAATGTTTAAAATTAAAATAAAGTTATTAATCATAACGATTAATATATTTACAAACGACTTATAAATCTGAGAATAAAAATTCATGATGCATATTTCGGTCTGATGAATATATACTCTGTAGAAGTTTCTATAAAATACCATTGTATCATTCTATACGTATGACTCATGACTTGCAGGTTTTGATGTATGTTTAACTCATAAATCAGTTTTTATTTAAAATATGTTTTTGAATCCGCTTAAGTATTTTTAATTTTTTTATTAAGAGAATACAATTTATTGCGCTCTTCTGTATAGGTGCCAGGGATTAAAAGTTTAGAGAAACTTTTAATATAAAATTTTAATAAGAAGTAGAGACTTCTTACAACAAAAAAGTTCTTACAACAGTCACAATTCTGTACCCAACCGGCAGATCACGACTAACATAGACTTGACATAGCCCGACCAAATTACGTAGATCCTTTAGTGTTGTCTGGCGGTACAGGTTATACAAGATACAAAATATGTAGCTGGTAGTTGGTACTAGGCAGTACCGAAGCAGCCGAGCGCAAAATGCTGGCGACCGCAACCAATAGAAAACGACGATTACAGCAATTGTCGCATTGTGCCCCAACACTTTTACTGCTTTGCGAAACGACGAGCATCGCGGAGATATTGCTTTCTGTTGCGTGATAACAAGGAAATGGGCTTTCGTACAACACAATCATAGAATTACGCGAATACACGCGGCAGGATACAGATGGGGAAAATGAGTCTTTTGCATGGTAATAATTCACATAAATTGAAATAGAAAAACCATTATTCATTGTCACTTCTATTATTATATATCCATGAACTTCTAAGTAGGTAGGCCTTTTTAAGCAATGGACGTACTTTTCGGATACATAAAGAAATTCAAGTAAGTTTCAGAGACTCAGGAGCATGAATAATTAATAAAATATCAGCCATCAGTCAACTATTACATCTTACTGGGGAGTGGATGTCATGATCACGCCCAGAAAATCAGCCATTTCCGCTCGTTAGAGATAATTGATGTCATCAGTCTAGCCGGAAAACACAGCATCATGCCAGTCACATAACACCACCTACTAGATTCTAGAACATTTCAGCTTCCTACAGCCGGAGAAAACGGGGGCCAGAGTATGAAAAGTGTGGAAGTGTAGAGATTGTAGGAATAGCCAGATTTATTAACAAAATCTATACAAAAATATTTAAAGAAGGCCAATGGAAAGAATTAAATTTGGCGATTTTAATATTTAAAAATAATTAAGCTGTGCCTTATCCTAGAGCTACTGCTAAAAACTAAAACATAAAGCACTCTTCATTATTTATTTAGTATCATGGTGAAGATAAGAAACACAACACGCGTAACCTATTATGAATATTACAATTGTGAAAGTGCTTATTGCATAATTACGCCGTGACTACGCCATGTTTTGCATAAAATGACGCATGCACGCATGAGGAGACATGACAGCAGTTATAAGTTAGCTCCACTGCAGAAAGTTCGTTGGAACACATCGAAAAATGGGGCATTTTAACTTTCAATTTAAAGGTTTCAGTTGTTTGTGTCAGCGAGGAGTCCTTATTCTTCTAAGTAGAAACTTTTTAATCATATTGTTTTATTATTTTCCTTTCCATCCCGACGACGACGAAGTAAAACTTCCGGATAAGCTATTAGTCGCAATAATTTCCCCTTTGTGAAACTGGCCTTTACGACCGCATTTAGAGACACTTAACGATTACTTACGTTTAATATAATGTTGAGTTTGACAGAACATATTGTATGGAGTTTACGTCAAAATCTTTAGGTCAATTATTATTATAGTTGAGTAATAATTGATAGTGCGGGCGTTAGTTATAATATTATGTGCAATGCGATACTCAAGTGCTCACAGAGAGAAGGCTGCTAAATACAGGTTTAATTTAGAGTTGGTGGCACTTCTGCGGTTTTACCAGAATGCAATATCGTCTTGACATATACTCGTGCGAGAATGTATGACATAATAGTATTTAGAAAATTAAATGAGTAGAGCCTAAGTAGAGCTTAATGTTTTTTATTGTACATATTTTATTTATAGGACCTTCATTGTATTATATCCGTCCTTAATAGTAATTAGATTTAATTTATACGGCTTTTGAGCAATAACAAGTGTTGAGTTAAAAGTAACTAAGATATTGTAATGAGTTAAGAAATAAGTAGTATTTAAAAATGTAGATGGAAGAGTGTCAAATAAGAACATTCTAATTATTCTCTCCAAGTGGAGATATAAGTTTCTAAGTTATATCTCCACTTTGAGAGAGATTCTAAGTTGAGTGTTGACTATGAAAGTTAGTTCTAAGAACATGTTACTAGGTAACTAGGGATTATTCCTGTTATACGTCAGATAATTTCCATTTTATCTACTCGTAAACAAGCTATCGAACAGAAAACGGAAAAGGGTTTTTAGGAAAAATTGGATGTTTAATGTTTATATTCGTTATATTTTGATTTCTTGTAATAATAAATCATACCTGTATGAAATGAAAACTGTACAAGATGTTTTTCAATCTTTTTTCCGCCTTTTTTTCAAAAAGGTGCCCGACTGAATTTCTCTTGGTAGACTAGGATTAGATTTCTATGATATCAGAGAAACTTCTTAAGTTTCAAATTGAAATATGTAATTCTTAGAAAATAAACTTACTAAAATATTATATTTTAAAGAAAATAATATTCATTTATTACGTCATTTATGCAGGGCCGTCTCCAGCCCATGTGGCGCCCGTGTGCAAACATTACCCTAGCGCCCCCTAGCAAGCGCGCGGTCAAAATGAAATGATTACATAGTACAAGTACACTTTGTACGGCCGCTTAAGGGTGAGGACTACATATTAGTATGGGCATAAGATACGGGGGCAAACGAGCAAACGGGTCACCTGATGGAAAGCAAACACCGTCGCCCATGGACACTCGCAACATTAGAAGAGCTGCTAGTGCGTTGCCGGCCTTTTAAGTGGGAATACGCTCTCTTCTTGTACGTTTGCAGGTCGTATTGGTCCAGGTAGCAGAAATACTGCTAGTGACAGTTCATTGCAGAGCTTTACAGTCCGTGGCAGAAAGTTACGCGAAAAACGCACGGTGGAAGTCTGCCACTCATCAAGATGATGAGGATGGTATATTTTTCGTGTGGAACAAAAAGTTGCAGGAGGTATGATTCCGAACAATTCCTCAGGATAACCGATAGAGGATGCAGAGTGAAGCTACATCTCGGCGTAATTCTAAGGTGTCCAACCTGTTTGAAACACTATGGCAATCAACAATTCGAGCGGCCCTTTGTTGGATACGATCTAGAGGGAGTAGTTGGTATTTTTGGCGCCCTGCCCAGAGATGAGAACAGTATTCAATAATATGAGGCCGAACCTGCGCCTTGTAGAGTTGTAGGCGTTGGTTCGGACTGAAATACTGTCTCGCTCTGTCAAGAACATCAAGCCTTTTCGAGGCTAACTTGGCCTTACCCTCTAGAATCTAGATGACATCGGAACTGGACTCCGCTCGATATGTTTACGCCAAGTATTTCAATGCTGGAGGAGATTGTTAAAGAGGTGCTCTCAAAACGAGTCTTGACGGGGTTGAATTGGACTAAGTTACGTCTACCCCATTCAGGGACTTTCTCCAATGAATTATCTATTTAACCGACTTCCAAAAAACGAGGAGGTTATATATTCGGCTGTGGATATATATTTTTTTTATTATTTTTTATTTTTGTATGTTCGACCACTACTCCGCCGTTTGTGAACCGATTTTTAAATTTTTTGTTTTGTTACATTAGGTTTCACTCCAATTTGGTCCCATTTTCACAAAAGTAGTGATCTGATGATGGGATCCATGAGTAATCGAGGGAACTCCTCAAAATTTATATGGAAACATATGGTGATTTTGATTTTTGAGAAAAGTTTATCTGAGCTTTTTTGCTTCCCTTGGCGCTCCCTATCGATTGGTATAATAAAAAGGGGTGGTCATAGGGGGTTGTTTTTTGTCGTCAAAATATTTCTAAGTATTTTCGCCATACTAACGAGGTTTGTATATCGGCCTGTATCTGGCCGGGGGTTGATTTTTGAGAAAAGTTTATTTGAGCTTTCTTACTCCCCTTGACGCCCCCTATCGATTGGTGTATTCAAAAGGGGTAGTTATAAGAGGTTTAATTTTTTCATCCAAATTTTTCTAAGTATTTTCTCCGTGCTAACGAGGGTCACATTTCGGCCTGTCTTTCAACAGGGGTTGATTTTTGAGAAAAGTTTATCTGAGCTTTTTTGCTCCCCTTGGCGCCCTCTATAGATTGGTATATTCAAAAAGGGTGGTTATAAGAGGTTAAAATTTTGACGAAAAATTTTTTTAAGTATTTTTTACATAGTGCCCCGTTTCCTTCAGTCCAACCCAAATGTGTGCCTTACGCTCTGGAGTAAAGGTTGAATTTGTTACTTATGTTCAATTTTGTGGTACTTGAAATATTATGTATTTTGAAACAACATTTAAAAGTATATATTTTGTATTAAAATCGCTTTGAAATGTACCAAATAAATAAGGACATAACGTGGTGACTGATGATATTTTATGGTGTTGTGTGTATATTGTATCCATATACAACCATGTGAGTTGTGACATTGGTGACCCTGACATGGTAGTGATGATGATGATGAATGTAATTTGCATAGTAGCATATGCTTTCAGTTCTTAAAACAACGCCTAAACCCCCAAACTTGTATCTATAAGGAATCCGGAGTTCTCTTAGTATCTTCGGAACCATAGTATACCTTGGTGCAAAATCTTGCGTTTTGGTAGCATATGCTTAGGGTGCTTCTCATAAAACCAAAATCACCATATGTTTCCATATAAATTTTGAGGAGTTCCCTCGATTATTCATGGATCCCATCATCAGATCACCACTTTTGTGAAAATGGGACTAAATTGGAGTGAAACCTAATATAACAAAACAAAAATTTTGAAAATCGGTTCACAAACGGCGGAGTAGTGGTCGAAAATACAAAAAAAAAATATCCACAGCCGAATATATAACCTCCTCGTTTTTTGGAAGTCGGTTATTTAGACACAAGTTCTTTTCGACTCTCAATGACATTTAGCCGAGAATTATGGGGGGAGCCGGCATATAGGGCATCACCTGTACTATTGTTGGTCTGTAACATATCATTGATATGCAGTATGAATAGGATAGGCGATAGCACACAGCCCTGAGGGACACTAGCATAAACAGACTGAGTTTCAGAGCATTCACCATCAACTACGACCTTTATGCTTCTGTCTGTTAAGAAACTTGTGACCCATTTGTATAAATTCTCGGGGAGCCCATATGATGGAAGCTTTTATAGCAGCGCTTTGTGCCAAAACTCAAACCCGATTAAACAGCATTAACAATAATAATGAAGAAATCGCAGTCAGGAACCTTAGGCTTGGCACGACTTTGTCTAGATTTAATTACTGTTTAGAGATAAACAAGCAGCTACATCGAGACTTAGCTAGGTTTTTTACCCGACTGCCAGGAAGGGTTATGTTTCTTACAGAATAATGTTGGCGGTGGCGCGCCTTGCTTTGCTGTAATTCGAATTTCTACAATATCAGAAGAGCTCCAGATGCTACACAAAATGTATGCAAACTGGAGTTCTTTTTACGTTGGTCAAAAGCGCGGCGGCCGGCCAACGCGGGCGCACGCCGATTGGGTCTCCATTGCGAGCGGCGCTCGGCGCCCCTAGGACCGCGGCGCCCGTGTGCAACGCACACCCTGAACATAATGGAAAGACGCCCCTGCATTTATGCAAGTACATTGGGGTACAATTTTAAGTACTTTCGACAAAGTGTGCAACGTTTTTGGGATGTAGGTCCATCTTATGTCCATCTAATGCGATGTAGGTTAATGTTTAGTCAACCTTCGCGTTTATATTGTAAAACACAATCGGATATAGTTTCAATACAATTGGACATGGTCTGTGTTTACATAAAGGAGAAACGATACCTAGAACTCTTTTCGTACGTGATTTTGCATTACAACTTACACAACTTGTGATTGACTTATTTAGGGTCCCCGCAGACTTACAATTTAAAGTTGGCCGACTATCGTACAAACCACAGAAATAGATCAAGATAGAAGCGCCATGTCGCTCCAATTTGTATGAACACGAGCGTATGGCGCTTCTATCTTGATCTATTTCTGTGGTTTGTACGATAGTCGGCCAACTTTAAATTGTAAGTCTGCGGGGACCCTTAGGCTCTATAACGGACGGAACACTTCGTGCGCGAGTCCGACTCGCACTAGGCCGATTATTACACATTTATCAACAATCTTAACAAAATGTTAAACTTCTACGTTTAACCTTAACATTAGTCAGAGTTGGACCATATTTACTAGAGCTGCCATGTGGTAACTCTATATACCTATACACACGAGTGACGGTCTCTATAAAACCTATAACATAAATAGGACTATTTTAATAGATTACTTAGAATATAATATATTAATTAAAACCTTTGTATCTGTAGTAGATGATTTATACAGTATCCTCCAATTATCTAGTCTTCAAATGAAACACATACGCACAATAAGCAACGCATGATATATTATTATAATAGCACGTACCATTAGAATAAAGTTATTCCTACAACGACTGGTGATTGTAAGGGCCTTCAGACGTTTAATATGACTATTTATGGCAACATTACAATCGTTTACAACCTATTGAAACACACTTTGCCAACACTTATTAAAACGCCGCGACATTTTGCGCAGAAACACAAGAAATTAGCAAAGTAAAATTACGCAAACGCAAAAGTTTCAGTGACATTAAAACTGCAATTCGTATTAAATATTGTATAATACAGTCATTAGAGTCTAGTTTTTTACTATAAAGTGGCTAATTTTACATTTCTGACTGTCTAAATCAACGCAGTGTAAAAAATGCTATTAAAACTAAATAGAAGCCTTTCTTTAATCAAACCAAAATATTAAAATGGTATGTTATAATATAAAGGCGCATACATAGCTTACAATTTTAAGAGTTAGGTTTCATATAACACTACCTATATAATTTTACTTATTTTGGGTCAATATCAAAATACAGGTTCCAGTCAAAATAGAAAATAATGATGAGGATATTTAAAATTAATAATTAAAATGACTCGTTGAAAATTAGTGGTACTTTTGTAAGTAGTTCACAGTTCACACTAAATACATCTCGCGTACAAAGAAAAAGGAATGAAAGCACGAAAATCATAATGAATAGAATAGAAAGCGTTTTAGGTCGTTTTCGAGTGCTAAACAAGGCTTTCATATATTCTGTAAAGAAAGTGAAGAAATTAAAAAGTGGCAACATCGTAGTGTCATCCCTTTCAAATCAATCTAAGAAAAAAGGGATGACACTACGATGTTGATACGATGACACTCCGTCAAAAAAGTGAAGAAATTAAAAATAATTTCTTCACTTTTTTGACGGAGTAATATATAAAACAAAACTGGACAGGTGACTTCGAACACAAAGTGGGTTCAGGTGACATTTCCTAAATTGGAATATCGATTCTATGCTCCCATCTCCGAGCATTCGTGCTCTCTTTTTGCACGGTGTAGTGCTTTCAAAGTGAACAAATGTATTATTCCGCGAGGAATTAAAATGCAGATTAAGATAGGAATTTCATTATAGATACCAATTTTGAAGGTAAATTCTTTTAATGAACTCTACATTTTCGGAATTTAATTTTCCGGGATTTCTATGTAGCTGCTGTGATTTCTTTAGCTTTCTAAACGTCAAAAAGTAGAAACTCTATATTTGCGGAAAATGAAAAATAAAACTAAGTAGACCGACTCGTACTTAACGATTTCCATAGAATAGCGGATATCGCAACAACCGCCCAACATCGAATTGTTAATAGAAAAGCAGTTTCATTCTACGTCTTAAGACAATGAGGCGATTGCGAGTTCCGATAGTTTTCCGGGCCCCTAGTCAAACTGTATTCGATAGTATCGACCACAGTTTTAACATCGAAGATGGAAATTATAAATGTATGACCTACGAATAATAAATTTGAAATAACGCATCGCTACAGTTCTTGCCCTCTGTCACATCCCAAATATTTTTGGGTTTCCTAGCCAACTGGAAAAAAAACGAAGGTTGGTAGGCAGGTAAAACGGATTAACCGCAATTTTTACACAAAAATAAAAAATAAATTGCGGATTCTTATACTTACAACTGAAACTCACTTATCATAAAGCTTACAACTTTTCATAAAACACATACGTGTTAGTATATCTATGGGTAGGTATTCAAAAATTTTCCGATTTATGATTTCTATCGTCACCGTTGAAACTATCGAATGAAGTTTGACTAAATGCTCTAGCCCGATAGTTTATTAGTACGTGCCTGCATAATCAACTCGGCAACATATTCATGAGCCAAATTATTAAGTCACACAAATTACTAATGCAATGTTTGCACACGTAATGAAGAAAATGGCGTGACGAACCAACATACACTGCAATCTGCATATTAGTTTTGAGATGGACACATGAAGAAATGTTGACAGCTTGTGTTTGTTGTTTCGATTCATCGCAAATAATGTTATACAAACTAATATTAATGGTCCTTTAATATAGGCCTTAAAAATTTCGAAGAAACGATTTTAATGGTAGAATCTACTTTAATTGTATCATTTTAGATGAATCGAAACGATCGATTGCATTTCGTTTTATGCCAAATCGATAAACGAATCAATATAATATATCCTCAAATCGATATAACAATATTTTCCAATAGGAGAACGTTATGTTAAATACGATAAGTACATCCAACATAAAGATACTGTTACAAAAGGTCAAACTCAAGGCAGTTTAGTTCACTTTTGCCCTACTTGGTGCGATCACTCGATAATGTTCTTTCGAAGACGATATTCCCTTTAAATAGGAATAAAAAAATAACGATTTTATTGTTATTTTCTTTAAAAAATAGAGTATTTTATGTCCTCGTAAATAAAAAGTAGCTAACGCTTAAAAACTTTAAATCCTTTTCCAGCTACAAATCTCCGACCAAACTCTGAACAAAGAATAAAAAACAAACAGCTGACAACAGCGCTGATAATCCAATCTAGTGATTTACACAGAGTCCGAACTGCTAACAAGATTTACAGCTCCTTACTTCACACACTTCGTAAATAACAAGAGAACTTTAAGTTTTTTTTTTATTCTAACTTTGAAACCTTGTAGATAACATCAAAGATATACCTAGCTACTACCACCACTAGTGTACTAGTAATCTATACTGTACTCGGCGAAACATGGCGGTAGCGGTCATGAACTCTCTGTCAAAAACTTGTAATTTTCCTTTATATAATCAAAGTAATTTTCTATATAAACCGCGATTGACAAAGAAGTGTCAGATGTTGTCAATTGTGGCTTTGTATAGAAAACGACAAGTTTTTAAGTACCTATTCGAAAACAACTTATTACAAAGTAATTGTTATTAGGAAATATAATTTTCTATTTTGAGTAACGGCATAAAGATTAATAATGCAAGATTGTGAAATGGTAAGAATTATTACGAGTATTCAAGCACTACAGTTCCTAAATAGCTTTTGTAGAAGCTTTCAAGTTTTTCAAAAATGATGAATTCGTTGGCACTGATTTCAATGGATTTGTCAAAAAAGCTTGCGCCTCACGCTAAGTGACGCTAACTTTCGTATGCTTTTACATAAGCAAAGGATTTCTTTCGCGGTTCATTTCAAAAAGGAAATCATTATGTAGTCAAATACGGCACATCAGATGCATAAATCACTCATGACCATAAACATTAAGGATAAAATCATAATCAGTGATCGCAGCCGGCAGCCTTACAAAATCTTTCTTTTGTAATAAAATCTTTAATAGAAAGTGATATTGCGTAAAGCGAAAGTGGCGAATAAAGTAATATTATGCTTACTTTGCATACTGGAGGGTTCCCTACTGTCACAACTTTAAAAAGTTCATGCTCACATTAAGGCGAGGATAAACCCCAATTTGTTATTCCGTGACTCCCGGTTTACCTAGTTCCAATATAATAACGAAGTGTTAAAAAATATGAGATATAAAGCACAATATTTAAATTACCTTAAACTATAAACATTTTAATAAAACCTAATACTTTGGCTGTAATTAATTTACCAACTCACCTTCGATAAAAATCTATTTCATCGAAATATAAGTATTAACTAGGATAATTATACATTTTATTTGAATAAATACTTAGTAAATCTATATTAAAATGAAAATAGAGAAGATCCGCCCGAGTAACTACAGTTTTATGCTAAAATGAATCTTATTGCGATGCGTTTACGCTTGGTCTTTGGTTGTGTGTAAGGTTATCGTTTTGGATTGAGATTAATCCACGCCTTAAGCCCAACAGATGATAAAAATTGTATCAGCTGTTTATAGACTTTGCAGCATTGACACACCCCTGAATATCATTAACTTTAAGCCTAAGGAGCATTAATAAGAAACTGCTAATTTAAGAAAAAATGTTTCCGCTATTGAAATATTTGCTTATATTCTGACATATATATACCTTATTAGATACAAAGCCTCCAATCGTATTAAATATCAGTTATCACCCATCACCCCGTAAAGCTTTAATACTCTTCTAGTTTAGAAACTGACAAATAAATCGAAAGTAAATAAAAACCAAAAATATCTTTTTTGTCCAAAATAATAATCTAACAAATAGCGATTGTATATTTCCCTAAATCCTATATTTTCTTATTACTTATCGGAGAAACATTGTTCAGCTTCGGGATAATTCGTTATTCTGGTACCATAACTGTTGTACTATCCAAGTAGAACCGTTATAAATTAGGCTTGATGGCTGCGGCGTCGGGATTATCGGAATCTTGACACTCAGACGTCCAACTATCGACCTTATTACAACCTCATTTATTATCCTCTGACACTTTCTAGTCTGTACTCTGCTGGGCCAATTTCGACGAAGGCAAAGACACTGAGTAATCTATATTAACATGATGTCTATCCAGCTTCAACGGCTTGTACCATCGAGGAAATTGACCCCGAGGCAGTTGACGGACCTACGCCATGTGGTCGGCTTATGTCAATTCAATGTTAGCTGTGATCGGTCGGATGGGTTTGACTTAACGCGACCAAATTACATGGTCCGCCATCTGCCTAGGAATCAACTTCTGATAATACTTTATATTGTATAGTTAAGGTTTACTTTCCATTGCATCACGTTACAATGTGAACTAATCCTAACAGTTTAAAATATGTAAGTATGAAATGGAGATAACTATTTATACTATATTTTGTAAAAAAATTAAATTGGGGTACTGCAGGACCTTAGGGACCATTTTTGATAAGCTTTGACTTATCATGATCATGACTTTTTAAGCGAAACGATACTTTTTATGACTATTAAATACTACATTATACAAGTCTGGTTTTAGCAATAAACCAAAAGTGCTAGACAAGTGTCAGTCGTCATGTAACGCCGAGATGCACTCGCCACTCGGTTCGGTGACCAGATGCAACTTTCACTCCGAGCCGCACTAACATTTCTACTACTGCTGGCTCAATTGGGAATGCTATTGCTTTCGCGGATAAAGGTCACAGAACAAATCATTTAAACAGTTATTTTTATCGCTTCTGCTAAAAATTACCAATTGTGGTGCTTTTCCTTGAGTTTGCAGAGAGTTCCCTATATTGTAAAGTATGCAATTGAATATTACATTATACTAAATGTTGCCCGCAAGTTAGCTGCGCCGAAATTCGTTTAGTGTATTACATATTCACTGGTTGAAAACTATCCAATGCCAGGATTGAAGGTAAATCCATATCAAATTAAGTTAAATTGGCGGATAGAGCTTAAAATATAAAAATCGGCCAAGTGCGAGTCGGACTCACGCACGAAGGGTTCCGTAGCATTTCAGAGCGAAAAAAATGTGTTTTTTGTATGGGAGCCCCTGTGAATTATTTATTTTATACCAGTTTTATTATTTAATATTAAAGTTCGAATAAAATTAAAGATTTAAACAATCTGTGAAAATATCAGAAGTCTAGCTATAGCAGTTCTTGGGATGCAGCCTGGAGACAGACAGATGGACAGACAGACGGACAGACATCGAAGTCTCAGTAATAGGGTCCCGATTTTACCCTTTGGGTACGGAACCCTAATGGACAGACACTTTCGCATGAATAGGCATAGATACTCATTACTCACAGACACAAATACAACTCTACTCAGTATTGGTAAAGAATCAATAATAACATAACCTACGGGCTACGGGCTACGGCCCTCTAATTTCGGAACTCTACATTGGCCCAATCGCTCTTGGCCGGATAGGCGATTCTGTTTCAATTGACCCGGCCACACCTCGGTTCACAGCGGGCGATTAGTCGCAGATAAAAATTGATTAAGCACGACTTTGACACTCATTTGTTCTGGTGACTACGACTATGACTTAATTCGTATAGACTCGCTAAGCCCATTGTCTCATGCCTAAAATGTAAATTGATAAAGAGAAAAAGTAAATAAATTACATAAAGTATTTACATTGCCAAGGAATATCTAATTGGACTTACAATTTAAAAAAAAAGGTCATGTAGATAGCAGAAACGTGTAAACTATTAACATGTCTTCGAGAATCTTCGCTGAGATTGCGCAGTGCCTTAGATTTCATAGGTTAAATGAGTTGCATAAAATTTTCTTCAACTTCAGACTGATTCTGGCTTAGGGATCATTCAACAATTACGTGATCACCGAAATCACCCCGTTGTATAATACAACAGGATTATGAGGGGAGAGGGGGGAGAGCACATAATTACGTCATCATCATTTTATAACTTTAATTATGTATCTAAAAATTTACGTCCAATGTTGAAGTCTGCTTTGCAATTTTGAAAGATTATGCTGTGATCACATAAAATGGGCGGGGTTGAAATACGGCCAAAAATGATCACGTTATTGTTGAACGATCTCTTAACGCAAATAATAATCGGTTAAAACTTTCATTTTACGCAATACAAGTTGCTGATATATGTTATGGATCGGAAATTAAGATAAACAATGTTTGATTTTTATTTTTTACACAGTGTGGGTGTTATATAAGTATTATAATTACAGCTAAAGTTACAAAATATTCATTTTCAAAATGACATCTTACTTTTCCAAATTACCAATCGTAATAGTTTTATAAGAAAGATTCCAAAAATAGTTATAGTTGTTTTTGTTATTTGTCAGATAAAAGACGTTGCTGCAACATATTCTTAATTTTTTGCTAGCATTACTTAATTGAGTCTTATTTACTTATATGAAAGGGCTTATCTCGCGAACTACTGAAGCAATTTTTATGTTATTTGGCACAGATAAGAAGTAGACCACGTGAAGGATAATAGGCTATCGATTTTAATCATTTTTTCAGTGGCTATATTACATTTTATACCCGTGCGACGCCGGGGCTGGTCGCTAGTTTACTTAAAAGTTATAAATGTATTAGGTACTGTATGTTGTTATCATGGCATGACCTTCACTACGGTTGGCTGAGTCGGACGTCAGATTCAAAATAAATACCGCTGGTTTTAAAAATTTTAATAAAAGTCTTAATATTTTACAACAATAATCTTACACCATCATTCAAATTTAATGCTCATATACCAACTACATATTCATACAAAAACAAACCCGTTTTCAATGCCTTTATACGAACTAAACAAAAACGGTAGTCCAAATTGGATCAATGGGATGTCTTCTGTACAGAACAGGTATTGCCCAACGAAGCCGCTATAAAAACAAAATGAACGTCTTCATTTCCCAACCTTTAGGAATCATTAGCTGGCAGGAGTTAGAGCCGTTTGCGCAACAGCCCAAGGTGAGCCGGTCCACCACTCCGCGTGACGCGCATCACGGACCTGCGGCTTACGTGCATAATCAAAGTAACGTGACATACGACCAAACTGACTAATTCCTCCGAATCTCGCAAACAAAGGATGCAATCGCGAACTGTGTCGTATCATCGTGTTAAAGATTATTTGTATGGCATCGAATTGGGTACCAATGTTTGCCTATAGAGGCGCAGTTTTGATGGCAATTGGCATTGTAAATTCTAAAAAAAAACTGTATATAGCCTATCCGGCACTTATCAGCAAGTCGTAAAACAGGCCCACTTAAACCGGTTTCGCACTACGTCCGATCCGAATCCGAACTGAATTAATAAGACGCACGGATGTCGGAGAGAAATGAGCTGTAACCGAAGCCGAAATTACTCGAGCAAGTTATCTTTGAAATAATTTTACGTCCACTCCGGACCGTTTTTTCACAAGTTCGAATCGAATTCAAATAGGACATGGTGCAAAACCGCTCATACATTTAACCCGCAACTGGTACTACTAATATATATTCTGTGCCGCAACAGGAAAGCTTTTTAGTTTGAACTGCGAGGCGAAGTAGACCGTTATGTTATTTTTGGCTTTTCAGCGTCTTGTGTGTTGTTTCTTAAGCGAGAATATTGTGATAACAATCCTAGCGGTTCCCACGCCGGTGCCATGATTAGAATCACAAAGAAGCACTCAAGTAAACACCGAGCACGAACACAAATGCGCTCAAATAAAATTGTTCCTTGAATATTCTATAACTATGGTCTAAGCTACGAAACTATTTTAACTCGAACGACGGAAACTAAATTCTATGTGTGTCAATATTTTGTAACGCCCCGTATATAGAGAACGGAATTTAGCAAGACCAAATATGAGTAAGCCATAATTAAAATAAATATTTCGCATAAAGGTTATTTTTGTATTGAGTAAGCATATAGACAAGGCAGTCTATATGCCTACTCAATACGTTTTCGTGGTTGGATACCGCTGTCGATCCGGCGACACAGGAGATACAGTGGTGGGAATGTGTGGTGGGGTGGGCCAAAGCCCGTTAAAAAAGTAGGCATATAGAATACTGTATATTCTATTTGTATGTAAAAATGTTGTGTTATATCTTCAGAAAAGTATGTATGTTTCACCTACGCCAGCAGTCAGCAGTGTCAGCAGTCAGCACCAATCAAGTAAGTAAGTAAGAAGGTCGACGCACTCATTTCTAAAAATGTAAAGGAAAAGGAAACCGACGGAGAACACGTCATTATTTCGATGGCTGTTGCATGAAAAGTTTTATTACTAGTTACGAGACTTACAACCCTAATATTTCTTACACACGGATTCCCACAGGTATAATATACGGAGTGCATGCAATAAATACCTTCTTACAAATTACACCTAATTAGCGTGTTATCAACAACTCCGTTACGTAACTGTTTTTATCGACACACAGGTGTTATTCATCAAACTTTTAATAATTTGTAGTAGGTGTAGCTTATTTAACTTTAACGTTTGCTGTGTGTGGTCGACTGAGTAAACGCCGATTCGAACATGTGTTTTAAGTATCTAAGTTAGCGCAAAGCATGAAAACAAGCGCAAAAATCATTGACGCTACATCCGACAGATAGATCCTTCTTGACGACCTCTGTGACTCAATGTTTGAGCGTGTGGCGGCTCAAGCCGGCAGTCGCGGGTTTTCAAAGTTCCCGGGTCAAGTATGTAATGTTTATTAAATATATTGTGTATGATAAAATAAAAATGTGTAAAGTATAGAAGTATTAAATATATTTCCGCTGTCTGATACCCGTAACACAAGTCCTTCGGGTGAAGCGTCCATAGATACCTATTACTGAATAGTCGATTAAGAATTTAATCGACATTTTCTTAGTTGCTTCTTAAAGTTAATAGTAGTTTTGTATTCCGGTCAAATAGAGACACGATAAATCAGTGGCGGAATAATGAAAGGACTTTATTGAGCGGGGCTGAAGCCATCATCCACCAATAAATTGCAACTGAATTTAAAGTATCCGGAGCCATTCCGGTCACGCCCGGGAAGTCCGGGAACCGAGTGAGACGTAGAGGAAGGACGCGGTACAGCTTTTAAATATCCATTGGAGTGGCCATTACTTTTTACAGAGGCTACTATCAGTGAAGTTGATTCCTAGGCATATGGTGGACCTAACTAATTTGGTCGCGTGTCAAATCCGTCCGACCGATACGCCGACCAAACGACTTGCGTCCGTTAACTGCCTAGGAATTTCGTCGATGGTACTTAAAATTTCTCAATGAAATAAGTAAATAAATAATAATATTATATGCTAACGAGTAAAACGATAATATAAGAAACTAAAAACTGACTACATATTGATAATATCTAGCCAGTGTCACTCTCACATTTAACAATCACGACAGGGAAACAGGAATCTAGCGAAGAAGTGACATCTCTCAAGTCAAAATATAACAAGCCTTTGAGGCTGTGGAGCGTGCCAAACAATAATTACACGTAGTCTATACTATATAACACATACATACTTTGGAAAACATGACCTTTCTTTTGGCTCATTCGGGTTAAAAAGTTTTGTCATACTTGGCGAAACTTTCTGGGGTTTTTAAAAGCTCAAAAAGCTCTACCGCCTGGATCGTTGACTGCTTGCTTACGGTAATTGTATGAGTTACGACACAAGTTCATTTACTTAACTAAGTAATGTTTACCTTCGATGTGGGACGTGTAACGAAATCCTGAGTGATGTCGTATATGCCAGATTTTGGAAGAAATAAATAACGTTTAAATATTATAAAATGTATTTGTTTACCTGTTGTAAAAATAAATTTATAATATTGAATTCACTTAGCCTTATGTCACTATAACTTCACAAAGAAATGATAATTTATACATTCTGTAACATATTTGTGAAATTAACTAAAAGCACTAGGTGTTCTGACTTCTGCGTGGCTCCGCCCGAATAAATAAGAAATTCAGAGGCATAAATTTTCCCGCAAAAAAGTAACATGTCCAATGTCCATTCTCATGATCTTTATGTCTGTGCCAAATAACATACAAATCTGTATAGTTCGTGAGATTAGCGAGTTCAAACAAACAAACTCTGAGGAGTTTGTAATATTAAAGAGTTTTGGTCCGTAAAGCGACTGCTAACTTCAGCAAATATACCTGAGGTATGATATAACAAGTTACCTCACCGCTGAGGACATTTGAGGTTTCATTATGTAAGTAGCGGCTACCTGGCCGAGTGTCGTAAATACTGCACAAGGGTACACCTCCCCGAATATTACGCAGTAAAGAGTAAAATTTACTGCGTAATTTTCTGCTCAGATGATCTATCAGATTAATAGTCAACAGTAATCAAACAAAATCCTATTGCACTAATTTTATCAGGTGTAGATTGATTGATCTAAATCCATACTTTCATACTTCCATACTAATATTATAAATGCGAAAGTGTGTCTGTCTGTTACCTCTTCACGCCCAAACCACTGAACCGATTTTGCTTAAATTTGATATGGAGATACTTTGAGGCCTGGAAAAGGACATAGGATACTTTTTAACCATGAAAAATGTACGGTACCCGCGCGATAAACGAATTTTGGCGTAACGGATTTGTACAATGGAATTTTCACGCTTTAGCCTGAAAACATAGAGGCTACTAGGCAGCACCAGCGTATACAGCAAACAAACAGTTTTGTTCAACGTTTGACAACGCTATCAACATTCTGATATGACGTGTGCACCATGTTGGATTTTGGTCGGATTATTTACTGTATGTTCTAGTAGTGCTCTTTGCTCTGAGCCTCTAACGTTTGCGTAAAATTCGCTATTAGTGGTTAATTTTAACGAAATCGATCGGTCGGGTATTGTTAACTAGTAAATTCAGTGGAAATAGATGACTCAACTTTATTACTGAGAGATGAATTCCCAGCAAGAATTTATAGTTTAATCAATAACATATTATATGCATCGATACCTCCAATTCAATTACTCGTATCGGTAAAAGCTTTCATTTTAATCACTCTCATACATATTATTGCGGAATATACATATTTAACTCGTTTCATTTCATTTAAATTTAACAAATAACGTATCCCGTGATCATAATTACATTCGATAGGATTCTCAACATAATAGCGCTCAATTTTATCATTGTTTCGATTCACAACGCCATAAAATTATATAAACACGATAATAATAGGATTCGAGAAAAATCTACACACGTATGTAATCTTATTGCAGGAGGTTTTCCCGCGGACAATTATTAGTTTTATTTATGGTTTAGGTTATAATAGATGACGTGCGCAGCTAAGTTGCGACGAACTTAGTTTTTTCGAACCGTAAATTTTTTCGGGATAAATTATAGTAGGTATCCTATGTCCTTCCCCGGGAGTCAAATTATCTAAGTATCTGCATACAACATTTGAACAAAATCAGTTTAGCGATTTGGGCGTGGGAGGGACGGCCGGAGTCACGAAGCTCTTTCTCCCAAACGCTGCTGCTGCATACAAAATAGTACAAAAAATAGACATCGTACACCACACCACACAGATTCTGACTGGTCATGGCAGATTCGCCTTCTACTTGAACAGATTCAAGCTGAAGGAGGATCCGTCCTGCCTGTGTCAGCCAGGAGTTGAGGAGACGGTTCCTCACCTGCTACTCGAGTGCCCAATTTTTGCTAGCAATAGATACGATATTGAGCAGAAATTGGGCACATCGATAACGGGTGAGAATCTGCCATCCATCCAAGCGGGATATCTTCCTGGCTTTTTGCAGGACAATCGTGGGTGTAGTAAATAAGCGTAACGGTAGTATTTTGTGTGATAACAATAATTAGGTTCAAATTTAAGCTGTAATATTAGGATAGTCTCTATACTTTTGGTTTTATATTTGTGCCGTTGTTTCATTATTTGACATTTTAATTGTATTTTATTGTAATTGTTTATTTTAGTGGAATCATTTATTGTATTTTTATTGGAATTGGTATTTAAATCTAGTGTTAATTACATCGTATATTTATATTGGATATCATAAATTTTGTACAAAATATAATAAGTATTGAACATAATTGTAACATCAAAGGCTGATTAGACAAATTGTATGTATAGACAAATAGAAAATAAATAGCCCTGATAATGTTAGGGGGACGAAATTAAAAAAAAAAAAAAACAGACAGACAGACAGATAGACACACTGTCGCATTTATAACATACTATCGACCCGCCCCGGCTTCGCACGGGTATACAATATATAGCCTATGTCACTCACTAAAAAATGATTAAAATCGATTCAGTAGTTTTGATTTATATTCATAACTACCCGTGGCCCGCATTGGTCGGCTGCAAAAGCTACGTCCCGCAATTTTTAAATCTGTAATATCTTCGAAAATATTTATTTAAATCACAATTTAATATATATATATATATATATATATATATATATATATATATATATATATATATATTTAATATAATATTATGCTGTAAAGGACCATATAGATCTATATTAAATCAATAATGTATTTAAAGTATTTAATTGAATAAGGATTAATGCTGTATTGGTTAAAATCGCTTAGAAAATTAGCCATTAATTTGTAGTTAAAAGTAAATGACAAAAAATGTTACTGTGGGATATCCATAAGAGATAGACATATACCATCGTGAAGTTTTCTTTAGACCTTTTCATTGTGTACAATACTAAGTGCATTATTTTGATAAATCTCGTAGGTTGTTCTCGTAGGCCTGCGTTTGCAATTTAAGCGAAAAAAATGTAATTATTTACGACATCACATTAGAAATCCCAAAAATAACAGTATTTCTCCACTTTTTAATTAATGTTATTATACTTATAAACCTTTCTCTTTAATCACTCTTATCTACTAAAGAAAATCGCATCAAAATCCGTTGCGTAGCTTAAAGATTAAAGGGTACAAAGGGACATAGGGGAAAAAAGCGAATTTGTTTTATAATGTAGTGATTAGTATAGATTAACAAGAGAACGTAAAGGTTTTAATTCATTACGGACGAAAGCTAATCCGAAGGCCGTATGCCTAAGCGATGACTGCAAATCCTTATTTCCTGGGTGCTCCAATGACATTTATTTCTATTGTGCAGTCGTGTGTGGATTTCGTTACCGATAAGCGACACACAATGAAGACAATGAAAACGCTAATTGTGTCGCTATTATCGATCATTGGTAAAACAAAGGCTAGAACAGCCTATCACTTTAAAAGATCTCTATTTTTTATATTTTAAAACAAGCAGTAGGTACGGACTACGGAACACCATTTGTTAGATATTTAATTTATATGCTTTTTAATGCCCGACGAAATCATAGGGATGTTTTTAGTTTGACGTTTGTATGTCTGAGAGTGTGTGTGTTCATTGCATCGTAGCATCTAAATAGATAGATTTTGGTTTAGTTTTTTTTGTTTGTTAGCTGACATGATCGAGCATCTTCAGCTAGCTCACTGACGGGAAATTCAGTTTTTAAGTCCCTAAAAATTCTTACTTCGCAATAAATCTAGAATAAACTAAAACCTGATATACAAATAAAGGATGTTGTGTTTACCTCATGATTCATACTGTCATAAAACTTGGAAAGTCCAACTTTCCCGGCTTATTGGCTATCCAATAAAGTACGCACTAGATACTTGGAACGTTCCGTCTCCTTATTGGCCGAGTTCTAATTTACCGCTCGTGTGGCCAGAGCTTTAATAACAGTAAATCTGTACCAGACGGATACAATTTCTACATTATTTTTTTATTTCTAGCTTTGGTAGACCGTACCAATAACAATATAACACAAATAGTAAATACTTATTTAAAATGTCGGCATAAAATTCTTGTTAGGTTAAATAACTAGCGATGGAAGCTATACCGTTGTTTTCCGAGTATACTATTGGTTGAAAATCTAGAGGTTAAACTCGTGCTAAAGCCTTTTGCTCTATGCCATTACCAAGCAGAGACGGCATGGGTCGCTATAGCAATGACGCCGAGGACCTAGGTAATAAAGTGGCATTTTATTTGAATTTTTAACCGACTTCCAAAAAGGAGGAGGTTATATGTTCGGCTGTGGATATTTTTTTCATTTTTTTTTATTTTTTTTTATTTATTTTTTTTATTTGTGTATGTTCAACGATTACTCCGTCGTTTGTGAACCGATTTTCGAATTTTTTATTTTGTTGTATTAGGTTTCACTCCAATTTGGTACCATGTTCACAAAAGTGGTGACTTGATGACGGGATCCATGAGTAATCGAGGGAACTCCTCGAAATTTATATGGAAACATATAGTGATTTTGGTTTTATAAGAAGCATCCTAAGCATATGCTACCAAAACGCAAGATTTTGCACCGAGGTATACTATGGTTCCGAAGATACTAAGAGAACTCCGGATTCCTTATAAATACAAGTTCGCGGGTTTAGGCGCTGTTTTAAGAACTGAAAGCATATGCTACTATGCAAATTACATTCATCATCATCATCATCATTACCACGTCAGGGTCTCAATGTCACCAAAATTAAACATAACAAATTCCGCCTTAACTCCAGAGCGTAAGGCACACATTTGACATTACTTTGAGAAGTAAGCTGCTTCGATAATACAAGTAAGTACATGCATGTCTCCGAGGGATATACGTGGGAGAGCCATGCTTCGGCACGAATGGGCCGGCTCGACCGAAGAAATACCACGTTCTCACAGAAAACCGGCGTGAAACAGCGCTTGCGCTGTGTTTCGCCGAGTAAGTGAGTTTACCGGAGGCCCAATCCCCTACACTATTCCCTTCCCTACCCTCCCCTATTCCCTTCCTTCCTTCCTTCCTTCCTTCCTATAGTAGAAAAAAGTTGTTCTTTCAGCGCTGCTAATTTTCCAGTGAACTCTATTACAGGGGACTCATACACTCCCTAAGGCTTAAATTGTTACACACTGTATAGCCACAGTAGCATTTAGTCGAGGAGCCGAAAGTCTCATAATTGCTTAAACTTTCACTTAACTTTGGTTTAACAGTTGACAGTCAGTCGGATTCGTCAAAACAAATAACTGTAAGTACCTGTTACCTAATTCTCCTAACTTTTTATTGTTTATTTTATATTAAACCTACTTCGACATCATAAATTACCTCATATATAACAAAAAATATGTACCTTATTTACATAATCACATGATGTACATGCATAATGTAACATAAATTCTAAGAATCTCGCTATTACACGACGATGTCTACCCCTATGTAGTGTAAGTGAATTATAATTATACACTTACGAGGTTACCATCTCTCTCGCAGTATAACCTTATTTTCATAGAGAAGTATCAGAGCAGTATTCTGAACATTATTAACTTTTCTTTGTCCAACATGTTATCATTTACCATTTATGTTGGTGGTATTTCTTGTGGTAAAGTATAGAAAACTTAGCCTAGTTTTTTCGCGTTCAGGTTTGCAGTAAGTTTTATGTTCACAGAAGTGACATTGATTAGTACGGACTTCCGACGGTAAAGAGTAAGGAATAAGGATAATATCCTGTACTTTCGGAAAAATAAAATGTCAAAATATTATGTATAATAATAATTATTATGTTCACATTTTGTTGACGACGTCACTGACACAGTAACTTATTGCAATTAATATGGACAAGATTAGATAGAACTGAAACCATTGATAACTAAAAATGCTAGATACAACTGAGACAAAACACTTCGACGGTCGCATTCGACATTTTGCTCCTGACGTCACCAATTTCTTGCTAGCTTAACGGAAATGGACAAGCACTGAAAATAAAACTGGTACAAAATCTAGGTACAATTGAGGGGGACTTACCGGAATAAGCGCGTCGTTTCCATACGACCTGCCCTCGAGGGCGAGCTCCTTGTCCAGCATGGCATCCAGCTGCTCCAGCTGGTGGCAGGAGGCGCGTGCCGCCACCCAGCTGCTGGCCAGGATGAACGAGCCCAGGATGAAGGAGGCAGCGATGATCGTGAGACCAGCGATCCGCGCGATTTGCACTGAGTTCGACATTCTCTGCCTGTACGCCTGCAACACACGGTGATGGTTAAAAAGAGTTACTGTAACAGGGGTTCTTGTAAACATACGAGATTATAACAGGCATAGTATGAAACATAGGCTCTATATATCACAGGGATAGTGTTAAACATAGGAATGAGATAAAAAGGCTGACTATACTCGTATACATAGGGTAACGTAAAATAGGGTTCATGTTTGTTTTAATAATAATAATAATAATAGAGCTTTATTTAATTCCATACAAGTTAATACATTTTTTAAGATCATAAAATATAGGATTTAAATTTAGGCTTGTGCGGACCCCCTTCGGGTAAAAGCCTCCTCCAAAGAATGCCACTCATCTCTGTCCATGGCGGTTGTTAACCATCTTGGTCCAGCTGTCGCGACTATCTCATCTGCCCATCTAGCACACGGACGGCCTCTGGCTCTTTTACCTTGCGGTTCAGTCCACTCTATTACCCTTTTGGTCCACCTGTCATCCATGTATCTAGCAATGTGGCCGGCCCAAGTAAAAATTTTGTCTCAGAGAAAATAGTAGAGCGTCATTATTTTTTGCTCTGTTACGGATATCGCTATTTATTTTTATTATTTTATTTAAACATTTATTGCACACAAGACACTGTTTACATAAAAATGACATGGAAAGACCACACAAAGGAACTGCTTATTTCTTAAGAAATTTCTTTTTTCACTTTGTCTTTTATTTTTATTCCTAAAAGGCTCCTCTCCATATGTCTTTGGGTGGTCTCGATTCTGCTACGTGTTTTGAAGTCAAAGGCCCACGTTTGGCAAGCGTAAGTGAGGCATGGGAGTATTTCTGAATCCATAAGAATTTTCTTTGTAGGTATTGGCAGTTGTGATTTGAAAATTTCTTTGCGGGACCAGTATTTGTTCCAAGTGATCGCTATCCTCTTGTTCACTTCCTCTATATTTCTTTCCTTACTAAACGAGATCTGTTTGCCAAGATATACGTATTTTCCCCCCATGTTTGTTATGGAACTTTCAAAACTAAATATTTCTTAAAACACTTGCGCAAATCTGGGTTATTGTTTGACGAAAAAAGAACGAATTTTAAACGAAGAAAGAATTATTTTACTATGTATAACTTCAATCCAGACTAGCTAAGCGTATGTCTTACGAAAATGTTATTTAATTTCTGACTTCATAAAACTTAAGAGAAATGACGACCGTTTTAAAAGCTCTTAACATAAATGCTGCAACATAATATACATTTAGGAAACATCTTAAAATACTCGTCTTGAACATTATTGATTTTCCACGGGTCAATTTATTACCTAAGTAGTTGCAAAGCAAACCTGTTATAATATATTTCGTGTATGTGACTAACACAAGATCTGACGCTATAATGTTTAGTTAGAAGACCGGTTTAAACTTGGAAATTTTATGGTTCTAATTCTAGAGTACTCGCTCGTACATATAAACAAGTCAAAGCCTGAATACCTGATATTTTAACGAATAAAAAAACCTTTTGTCTATTGCAAGAAGTACGAAGACGGATATTATGATACGTCAGCGGTTTTGTCGATAGAACTAATTTGCATCACTTCGCACGTTGCGACGACAGCACTTGAAAAAAACATAATATAAAGATAGTTGCTAATTTAATCACTCTGTAACCTCCTACACGAAGCACGAGATCATTTTAAAGGCTTTAATATATTGTAAGGACTTTCTTATTACGAGGAGCAAGTTAACTCAGAACATGCGGTTACGTAATCACATTACCTCCATTACCTCGAACAAAGTTCCTACAAAATTTTTCATCTCGTTTTTCATAAAGGGAGTCGACAGATTGAAAAGCTTCATATGTTCGCAAACTTTTAATTGTTATGGTGCTTAACTTTTTAAATTAATTTGGGGTAATTTCGCCGCGAAGCTCCGCGGTTATTATCAGATCGATTGTTGGGTTGATTCACATTGCGGCGTGACGATGCTATGCATTTTTAAATTAACTAAAGGAACAGCAGCCTAACACCGCGGGCTGCAAGTCTGTGAAATGAATTCAGAATTTGTATCTGCTTGTGTAGTAACTAGTAAGTAAATAAAGTTCAGTTTGAATATCAAATGCGTCCCATTACATCGACGCGTCACTTTGCAATGGCTACCTTTGTGTTAATTTGTTAACTTGTGCCTAATTGCGTGAGCAGGTAAAAGTGTAGTGAACACGATTGTCACACCGAGGTAATAGAAAACGAATTGGCAATCGATTTGACAATCCTTTCGCTGCAGCGGCTCAGAGAATTGCCCCAGTGAAAGTCTTCGGATCATTACGTTAGGAAACCGACCAAGACGATATCTTCCTGATTTTAAAATAATTGCTACCGTGCAAAGATGATCGTTACCATAACTACATCTTTATTTATACTGCATATTCTGATAATTAGACGAAACGTTACTACATGTATCTCATTCTTAGTCAGTGTTTCTAATATATCTTAGTATTGATCTTCGCTAAATTCTCTGTTACGAAAATCAGTCCTAAGAAGTTTTTCAATATCAAAGAAACAATTGACGTCTTGAAATATTTTGTAATTTACTATTGTATACTGATTATAGTCTGAGCTATATATGTAGAGTATGTTGTGGCTGTATATGGCTATTCTTTTGTGCTATGATCTATTGAATATTAAAAATATGTCACCTCCTAACAGAGACACAAAAGCTTGCATATTTCAATGTGAGTCCCACAGTGAAACGAACACATAATATACTTACCGTTATGGACTGACTCACTCTATGCAGTTATAAAACACAATAAATAACTTACTTTGTAACGATAACTTGGTGCTAGACCACCTGCAATCTCTATAGTTATCAGATTTTACAACTATCTTAATATACAAGTTATAACAAAACAAAGTGATCATATTTTAAGGTGTGTATGTGTACCATAGAGTTAATATTACCTATTAGGTAATATTAACTCTATGATGTGTACCTTATACAGCATGACTATTGAGACGTCATGTTCAATACTCGAGGACGTGATATTTGGCTATTAATTATTAAATATTAGTTGAAAAATATATATAAAAAATTATATCAATTAATCACTAAGTAAATTACTAAGTGTCCATGATTCATTTATTTAAAGGGAAGTTTGGGCAAAAATTAAGTGAAAAACTTTTGTGTAGGCTTATATCTTATTAATATAATCACTTTTTGTAGAATAATCACTATAATAATTTTGTGTTGGGGGGGGCAGGAGGCCGGAGGTTTCGGTCTGTCTGTCTGCTGTCCGCGGTTGTACTCAAAGACTACAGGACCTACTGACCTACAAACCTGTAATTCGGCATGAATGCACATAATGATGCCGACAAAATGGTACATAAAATCTCTAAAAAAATATTCTTTATGGTACCTACCTCCCCTACACGTCAAGCGGGGACGATATTATTTTTTCACGCCCACTCCACCGTGTGGAGTATCGTTGGATAGGTTTTTTAAAAATATTATGAGTAGTCATAGATAATTTTCCGATTTAGGGATCTATTTGTCAAATATGAAGATTCAAAGCGGAAAATTATGCATTAATTCGAAGAATCTTTCGAATAAACCAAGCAAATTGGATTAACCTAACGTTGAGTAAAACTATAAATAGATCAGTAAATGAAATATATTTATTTAAATTGCCCTAATTATCAATTAAATTGACGGAGTTACCTTGATCAACAAAGTACTTCTAGTTGATACAAATCGTGTTTGATAATTCTTTGCAGTTGCTGGTTTATAAAGCCAAATAGTCGACATTTATAAATAAACCTTCAAATAGCGATTGCGAAAAAGTTTAATGCAAAAATGTTGCGCAAACGCACAAAAAGTCAGATGCTCTCGACGCTTCTAGATTCTCGTTTAGTGATCGTGCGGGGATTTTTAAGTAAATAATTTTTGTTCAAACTAAAAAGGCGGATGCCATTTACAACAATACTATAGGTATATCTATTTTAAGAGTGGGTTTATCAAGATGCCACTTTATTTAAACTTCTTGTTATTAAAAACAAAAAAAAAACAACTTCTCAGACCACAGTGGCTAGTGTTGGGTTGAAGGATACACGGCTATTTACTCTGGTCTTTGATAGGTCAATACAGAATATAACGAAGTCGCTAAATGGCACGGTACACCGTGACGTCAGCCCTATTGTGTCAACAACTCAACAGTCGGTCAGCGACGAAGATTTCACTCCGGCTTGTTTTTATTCCCTGCAAGACGCCGGGTTTTTCCAACCATAACATTGACTTTATTTTGATCTTCAACATTGCTAATGAGATTTGTGTTTGCTTACACAGGGTGTAACAAAACTAAGTGATAATAATTTGGGGTGTGTACGTGGTCCTTGTAGAGAGTTCAGTGTAAAAGTAGCAGCGCTGTAAAACCAATTTCTTTTTCACGTTTGTATGGGCGAGTGTCCCAGCGTCACGAATTTCCCAAAAATAAAATACAAAAGTGAAAAAATGTTGGTCTTTCAGCGCTACTTTCACAGTGAACTCCCTACAAGGAACACAAACAGACCCTAAAGTTTTATGACTTAGTTTTGTTACATCTTGTATTTAAAACTTGACACAAATGTTGGTCATATTCAGTCGGACCTATCCTAGTAGCATATCTACAAAAATTTGTACGTAGGTAATGCATTCGTCGTTTTGGAACTAATCGTTTTTCTTGGAAGTGTACGCGTAACATACAATTATTTTGATTTTCAAAAAGTTTTATTTCTAGAATATTCATGATTTATGATCATAATCATAGTTTATTTTTGTAACAATTACCATAATAATTCAAATGATGTTCTCGTACGTACTCGTGCCGGTACCGCCTGGTGCAGATGAATCTCGTTTTCCATTAAAATAAACAAAATTACATCATCTTTTTCAGCGATTTCAATCGCATTGTATCGCATGATAAAATCCAATTATATGTTATTTATTATAATGATGGTCACAAACAATAGAACAATGATTTTCTCACATTTATGAGTACGTATCGCGAGTTTGTTCCCAGAAAAAGCGGGTGTATTATCTGTCATCTAAAATATTATACATTTTTAAGACATGATAATACATTTTTTACTTTCAGGATTCTTTAATCATCAGTAGGTTTTTTATCTCCTGTTCTGTCGTCGGCAACAACTAAAAAGTACTTATTGGTATCTTTAACCGACTTCTTAAGTGTTATCTTTTAGAAAACATTTGTAACGCACAGTGACTGAAAGTAAGTTTTTTCTAACAACGGTTTGCCGTTTACTGGTCTTGGGATTTGCCGGTCCAAAGTATGAATAATATCTTCAAAAATTTCGAAAAAATATTTGAAAGTAAGTACCTATGTAAAGAATCTGCAGAAAGAGCGTTCAAATCTTAAGGTCCATGTTTCACAGACGGCAGACATACCTACGTAATTGTATATATAGCTTTTTAGACTGTGCATTTAAATAATAATTGTATTAATTATCTTAAAAGCTCTTTCGTGAGGTACTTACCTACTGTCTAAAAAACTTTATGGCTCGTGGTGTTATGTACATATTTTAGTACTTGGGCGATTCCATTATCGCGGGTGCAACATTTTGACGCACTTAAAGCGTCCTAATGACAAAATAAAACACATTTATTAATAAATTATCTTTTGAAGGGATACATTTTAACTAGTTCAATCATAAATTGTAAATGAAAACTAAAATTTAATCTAAGAAAAGCCACAAAATATGTTTGAAGTACTATCGCGGGTGCAACCAAATTGGTCCTCTTTTAAGAACTTGGACGAGTTCATTTGAGAATACTACTAATTGTGGAACTTTTAATAATTTATTAACCCATATTTCAAAAGTGTATAAGACAAAGAAATGATTTAACTAGATAAAATTAATTTAAGTAATTAGTACTAGAAATTATTAACAATTTTCACGATCGCGGGTGCAACATCAGAATTTCGCAGGCGCAACAAGTCTAAAGAAATTAAATTTATTCATAAGGCTGCTACTAATATCTACATTTTTGATATGCAATACATATTATTATTAGTAAATTGTAATCTGAGAAAAGAAATCACCTAAATCACTACAAACAATTAAATAATGTAACTTAAGCAAACCTTTTTTGATGTATTGTTATAAAACCGAACTACAGCACACCTATAATTCAAAATTAATATTTATAATTTAAAAGAATAGGGGAGAATTATAAATAAAATATTTTATTCAAAGAAAATTATTAAATATTTATGATTTTTCGTGTCATTTGTAGCATTTCTTCTAAAATATTTAAAAATAAAAGAATATAAATTATCATTTTGAAACATCTGTTAAGTAATAAAAGTTCTTTTGCTAGTAAATATACATCTTTTTATTTATAATTCAATAAAAAAATTTAACAAATGCTATACTTTAAAAATTCGTGTTGAGGGTCGTCTCTAGCGGAATCGCCCACTTATCGTAGATTTTATTTGTGTCTAAAAGGAAGTAAATATCTAGTAAACTTCTATCTCTTTAGCGGATATCCTTAGCAATCTTAACTTAGGCCTAGACTCAGCCATGGAATTATAAATAGGCGGTCTAGGGGCGGCAGATTTCGTACATAGGGCGGCTAAAAAAAAAGTGGCCTATATGCATAAACAATATAAATCCGGCACTGCCTAGACTCCAAAGTTAAGGTTTGTAAATAAGTTTGCGGACTGCTAGAGACACGACGGGGACGTAACAACCGCTACAGCCTGGGAGAAAGGCGCTTTCTCGACGTCGCCCGACAACATAACTAACTCTAAACTATCTTGATCAAACTGCAATTTAATGGCCTAGAAATTTAATGCTCGTAATAATAATATTTACAACTCAAATTCTTATGTTCGAAAACTTCCTATAAAACAATAAATTACTGTCACATAATTCATCTCAATCGTACATTTTCAGAATGACACGTACTTAATTAGTAACGTGTTACGTGAAATTTATTCATAAATCTTAATTATTTACTTAAAATGCGTCAGATCTTGAACGATAATTGTGCAAAAAAAATGAAAAAATAAATGAGGAATTACCGGTGGCGGCTCGGAAGTGCTGTACACTTCGGAAGGAGGGTACTCCGGTTTCATGGTAATGGTAGCCATGGAATCTGGCTGCGGCTCCTTCTCCATCACGAGTTTATGTAAAAAAAAATAAGTTTATTAGTATGCGCGCGCACCGTTCGACGTTTGAAACAGGAGTGAATGTCTAAGGTCGGCGTAGGCGCAGTAGAGGGGTCGGCCCGGCCGGTGCGCTCATCACAACTCGCCAATTCTGTTGTTATATCCAAGTGTTGATTTACATAATTATACACATTTGACAGTTCAGATTTCCGCGTAATTACCAATACGTGCCGTCTGTTTATTTATAAACGCCTCTGGTAGACAATGCCTAAGTCAGAGAGAACTTAAAAAAACCAAGGATCTTAGCGTTCTTACCAAATCTTAATCGTGTATTTTGGCCCATATCATAATAATATTATGAAAAATACTATAATGCCTGATTACTGACAGAAGCAGGCATTGAGGGCTCTATGGCCTAGATAGGTTCAAACTCAAACTCAAAAAAAAAATTCAGAATAATTTTTTGCAAATATTTGTTGAAAGTCTACAATATGATACCACCGGTTCAGGAACTCACCCAGCGAGAAGAACCGGCGCGGGCGTAAGGAACTCGCAGGGAGCCCACTTTTTTACCAAAAAAAAGCGAGATAAAAAATTAATATTTTAAAATAAAATGTACAATGCTGTAACTTAAAATTATACAATGTCAACATACAATAATGTAGAAGTAGCCTTGCAAGCAGCCATCCTACTCCCAAGATGTGCCATCGTTTATGAAATCATTGACCTTCACACAAACGTTCTTTGACTACTATTTTAAATTTATTTTGAACGTTTTCTGGGATTTTATTGTAAAGACGTATATTGTATTTGTACTTATTTTTAGTACCTACTTCTTCCGTGACTGTCACTTTTGGTTGTAAATTTACTAAGATCACTGACCTATACACTAAGATTCTTTATACATTATCCAAAATGTATTGAGAAGCAACAGTAAGGGTATGCGCGCACGGGCAACTTAGTTGGTCGGCGATTTATTTGTCTCTTGATGAAGTCTAGGAGCTAGTATGAAAGTGCGCGCACGTAGCGACGCAACTCTGTGTCTCCTTCCCTATTGGTTTCTATGCGCGTGCGCGCACTTGGCGCGCACGGGCAACAAAAAAGTTGCCGACCGGCCAGTTGCCACTCGACCGCCGCTGCGTGAGTTTGTGTGTACTTGCAGCAATGAGTTTCTAAAATACTAGAGTACTTTCGACACTCATTCTAAAGTAACTAAAAAAATTTTTTGGGTATGCTCTCAATTTCATAAAACTAGTATAAAATTTCCCGAGAGTCAGTCGATCGCTCCATAGTGGATGCACCCAATATTCTATTTTTCGACGCTTTCTTCGGTTTTTTATAGCGAATGCAACGACCACAGCCGTCTCGACCAAATCCATGTTGATGACTGTTAAGAAAAAAACTGAAAAAAGTCGGGTCACTGTCGCTCTCGTGCGCGCACCCCGGCGACATGGCAATTATTTTTTCGAAAGAGACAAATAAATCGCCGTGCAACTAAGTTGCCCGTGCCCGCATGGTCTTAGAATACCAATTTCTTTAAACTTTTCTCTCACAGATTCAAAAGCTGACATTTTATAAATTGAACGCATAGCTCGCTTCTGCAGCCCAAAAATGTCAAACAGCGTTTCCCCATAAGAGGATGCCATACGACATTCTACTATGAAAATAACTGAAATAAACTAGTCTTCGTCAGAAATTTCCCGTATTTTTCTGACTGCGTATGCTATAACTGAGCCCATCTGCAAGATTAGCAATATGAGGACCCTACTGTAGTTTACTATCTAGTGTAATGCCTAAGAATACAGCGGTGTCCACCAAATCCATCTTCTCATCATTTAATAGTATATTGGTTTTAACTTGCCTAACGTTGGGCAAAGTAAATTTGAAAAACATTTAGTTTTCCTAGAATTTAGAAGTAAGTTGTTAACGTTAACTATTTTTGAGAGAGCACTATTTACCTCGTCGTAATTTGACTGTTGTCCTTTCACTTTAAAAATAAGTGAAGTGTCATCAGCAAAAAGTACTAAGTATCTCATTATCATTATGCTTAACAAGATAAAGTATATATACAAGATAAAAAGGAATGGACCTAAAATGGATCCCTGTGGGACGCCTAATTATATTTTGGTCCCATTGGACCTTTTACTATTAATATCAACCCTTTGAGTTTTATTTTTGAGGTAAGATGTCAAAAGGTTCAGTGCTGAGTCCCGAATGCCATAGTGGTGCAATTTCCTGATCAATGTAGCATGCTCAACAAAGTAAAAAGCCTTGGATGGATCGCAAAAAACCCCTAGGGCATCCTGCGACCCCTCCCATGCTTCAAATATACTATAAAGAAGACCTATACCAGCATCTGTTGTGGATCGACCCTTGGTAAAACGATATTGATTATTGTGTGATAAATTATTTAAGTTAAAATGTAATAGAAATTGATTTAAAATTATTTTTTCAAATATTTTACTTAGAGTCAGTAGAATCGATATAGGCCTATAATTTGTGGGATCAGATTTAAGTCCCGCTTAAAATAAGGGATCGTAAAGCTGGTTTCAGACTACGTAATATATTATATAATAGCATATTTATAGTATACCTACACGTACACGTTTAGTTTGGATTACAATGCACGATATGGTATGTGACATCACTCTAAATCCAATATGGCCGACCATCCAAAATGGCGAAATAGTTATTTCTATGCAGTCATACAATATGGATATTAAATGAAAGAGCTTTTTGAGAGTAACTCGAAAACTAATGTAATGTGAAATGTCATTCTACGTCCAATATGTGGTGGCTCATCCAAGAAAGCGGAATAGATATTTTTAATGCACTACTGCAATATGGGTATCAAAATATGAAAGGGCTCATTGAGAGTAACATAAAAACGAATGTAATGTCACTCTACATCCGCTGGTCGTTCTTACGTCTATGAAGACTTAAAACATCCACAAAAGCTAGCCAGGGACATTCAGATATTCTTATTTTTTTGACGGAGTTATTAACAAATTCAGTTTTTCGGCTCTCCTGAACATTTTCATTTTTACGATTGTCCGATTATTCGGTGGGGGCGTCGCTATGTTAAAAACCCATCTAATACAATTTTATTAAAATAATAAACAACATCACTTTTTTCACATTCCCGGCAAAACTCAACTAGACGTTAAGAAATGACAAGATGTTTTAGCCAATTTTTCTATTAGACTAGCACGAGTCGGCGCATGAGTACCTACCGAAAACTATTCCACCTCAATTTTTTTATGCGATCCTCTTCAAATTGCCCTCCTGATGATATAAATGCATGTTGCCAGGGCGCAACCCGGTGCCATATTGTTTAAACAAACTGTTTAAACAATTGCAAGGAATTGTTATTTTTCAACCGAACAATTTTTTTTTATTCTTTATTGAAATATCCATAAACCTATAATTAAGTCTATGGAAATATCAATAAAAAAGGTCCTATGACTTTTTACGATAAAGATAATATTTGTAAAGATATAATGTTTAACTGTCTGACAGCTGCTTGCAGGCGTTAAACTGTAGCAAGTGCTGTCGTGACAGTTTCAAGCACTTTTTAGGAGTCTTCGCGAAAGAAGATAAGACCCTCTATAGGCTATTGAACCACATCAGAGAGAAGATAGAGAAGGAGAAAAATTCTGTTGTGGTATCGCTGGACACAGAGGGGGCCTTCGAGAATGCTTGGTGGCCAGCTGTAAAGGTTCGGTTAGCTGAAGTTAGGTGTCTGGGGAACCTGATGCGGGTGATCAGCGCCTACCTGAGTGGGAGGAGTGTGAAAGTGAGATGCGCAGGAGTGGAAGTGTGCAGTAGGCAGCAATTTATTTACTCGAATAGTCATGCAATAGTCGTTTATCGTCAATTCGTTTTGATATATTTTTTCGCAATAGCCTAGTCTGCCCAGTTTTTGGTGTAAAATACAATTTTAAGTCTTGTTATGGAATAAACACATATTTTTTATATCTTTGTAAATATCCACAGAAAAATTCTGAAAAAAAATCCCATGATGTATTTTGACTTCTAGATGCCAAAAATCGCATAACAGCAAAAACCCCACAATAGCACATTGTCTGATTATTCAGTGGGGGCGTCGATAGGTTTTTAATGTGTAATATTGGTAGAATATTAACCATTAAATATTCGTCATCGTGCACAAGTGAAGGAAAGTGATGCAATATCCAGAAACGTGCTATTTTGTGTTCCCTCCAAAACTCCATCAAAGTTTGAACTTTACTGAATCGACTGACTTGTCTACTTGACTGTATGTATTGACTTTTACTTAAACCACGACTAGACTTTAGCAGGGCTTCATAACGTTATCGAATACCCGAAAAAATATCGTAACGTACCGGTATTCTCATAATGGTAGCCAGATAACGGTATTTTTTTTATTGATATCTAGTGACATAACCAAAAAATATCGTTATGAAAATACCGGTAAATATAACGATATTTTCTGGTATCAGGTATGTGGTATGCGTCGTAAACCAAATCTCACTCGCAGCCCAACTTCCGACTTCCGAGCACCAGTTTTTTATACGTGGGAGAGCCATGCTTCGGCACGAATGGACCGGCTCGACCGGAGAAATACCACGTTCTCATGGAATACCGGCGTGAAACAGCGCTTGCGCTGTGTTTCGCCGAGTGAGTGAGTTTACCGGAGGCATAATCCCCTCCCCTATTCCCTTCCCTACCCTCCCCAATAGGGGAGGGTAGGGAAGGGAATAAGATAATAACCCTATTCCCTCTTAAAAAGCCGGCAACGCACCTGCAGCTCTTCTGATGCTGCGAGTGTCCATGGGTGACGGAAGTTGCTTCCCATCAGGTGATTTGCTCGTTCGCCCCCTTATTTTCATTTTAAAAAAACTTAGACTTAACAAGTCAAGATGGTGCCGCAATTTGTTTAGTCAATGAATGCAGGGTACTTTTTACCGATTATGCAAGGTACCTATGTCCGTATTTATTTACTTGTTTTAATTGTGGCGAATGTGGGGGATTGGCAAAATATGGATAATTATTTGTATGTCTTAGTATTTATTACTAGAATTCTACGTTTAATACATATATATTTTGTAGACTGTAGTAAAAAATATCAACACATTTAAAAAAGGAAGCACAAAATTATATGATAGCATTTACAAAATATGTAGGTATTATAATACGGAATATATTTTAAGGAGCGTAGCCCGTCGGATCAGAGGCGCTTTGCACACGACGGGGCGGGGCAGACCGGTCAATTTCGCCGCGAACGATAGCACAAAGAGAATTCTACAATATGTATTACATACAATAAATACCAACGCACACCAAGGGCAAAAACACCGCTCCGCAGGTCCCCGGCGGGCTCTGGCGGCGCGGCATGTCCGTGGATCACACAAACCAGTTTACCTGCAGTAACGCAGCGAGGCGGCAGCTAGCCCTATTCTCTCTATCTCCACTAGAACGAACGTCCTGAACTGACTGCCTCCATTCGTCTGTGCTTTGTATACCACCTCGCCCCGTCGTCTGCAAAACAACATAGTCCATCCGGCAGCCAGCGCAGGACGCACGTGCTGACAAACCATAAATTAGTAATATTTGAATAAAGATACTGAGCACTGAACTACTGAGTACTGGCCATGTCATTCTCATTAAACGTCATTTTTCCTATAGTCACCAGTAGGGTTGCTGAGGATTCCTCTTCCGCTTCCTCATAATGAGGAAGTTCCGCAATATTTTGGGTTCCTCAACCGTTCTGCATCCTCATAAATAAAAATTAAAAAATCCTCTTCCGCTATCGCTTCCTCAAAATTTAAAAGGAATTTATGAGGAATTTCACTGCACATGCGCGTCGCGTATCCAATCATGGCAATGCACACGCCAGAGCCAGAGAATTGTATTATTTACTCATCTTTTTTTGTATGCGTGTGTTGTGTATGTTTTTTTTTTATTGCTGAAGGCAGGTCATCTATTGTGACTCCTTCGCATTAGAATACCGTCCCCAACCCAATGCTGCTCATAAATTGAACGATGTGGTTATGGTTGGTGCCACGAATTTCCTCTGTGGATGAGTATTCGTAGCGACCAAGGTGCCTGTTCCTGCTCTGTAGTACAGACTCAGGACAGTCAAGGAGAAGGTGTATAGGTGTCTCGTCCTCCTCCTCGCAGAATCTGCAAGTCGTTAAGCTACTAACACCTATTCTGTTAAGGTGCTTATTGAGCTTGCAGTGCCCAGTTAGGCTTCTGGTAAGGATTCTTAATTGATTCCTACCCATGGTGAGCACTATTTTTGACAGTTTCTTGTTAAAGCCAGCAATTAGTGCCTTGGAGTGTTCAAGGCCTGGGACTCAACCCATTGCTTTCTGCTTAGTTCGCGAACCCATTCCTCGAGCACTTGCTTTGTAGTACTGGGAGATATTCCGCAGACCGGTTCTGGGCCATATATGAGACTCTCGGCCCCAAGCCTAGCCAGTTCGTCTGCGGTTTCGTTGCCGGGGACGTTACTGTATTGTCCCTCCCTAGCATGTTCAACGTCTCAATGCATTCCTGAACCAATTTCGATGAAACTTCTGCAGCAGTCAGTGCTTTAAGTGCAGCTTGACTATCAGAGAAGATAAAAAATATTTTTGTTAACTAGTGCCATCTCTAGGCTTTCTAGTAAGCAACCGATGATTGCGAAGACCTCAGCCTGAAACATGGTCGCAAACTCCCCCAAACTGGCATGTTTGCCTCTTGGTGGCTTGCCCCCGTAGAATCCGGTTCCCGCACGGTTCTTTCCTTGATCCATCCGTGAACCAAACTATATCGCTAGGGCGAATATTAATTGGGATATTTCCTTTCTAGTCCTCCCTGGCAGGTATAAGAACCTGATATTGCTTCGAAAAGCTATGCACCTTGATCATGGCGTCTGATTGCATGTCCATGATGGGTGATTCACGAAGAGACTGTTCCAGCTGTCTAAATGGGGTGGAGGCCTAATTTGTCCTGCCCGCCGTCCTGGCCCTGCCTGGCCTTTCTAGCCTCCATCTGAACAAGCAGAGGAAGCGGAGTTAGGTTGATCACTGCCTCGAGGGAAGCGGTGGGTATTGACGAAACGAACCCGTGATTATTAGGCATGCCAGTCTCTGGACGCTGTTCAGATTTTTGCGACAGTTTACTTGTTCAGCCTTTTTTTGACACACTACGCAGCCATAATATGCGGTAATCGGTCTCACTACGGCTGTATAAAGCCATTGTATATGTTACTGAACTCCTCCTTAATTGCTGGACCAATTTTGATGATTCTTTATTGTGTGTGTGAGAATGGTTCAGATTCATAGTTTGGTCCACTGGAAAATGCCCTTTTAATTAATTTTTGTGTAATGTATGTACCTAGTTATGTACAGACAGAACAAAGACTTTTGGGTTGGGTCCGCTAGTATTTATAATTTCCTATCATCCTCTTCCTCATCCGCTTCCTCATCCGCATCCTCTTCCTCAAAAAATATCCTCTTCCTCATCCGCATCCTCTAAATTTGCGCGTGAAAATTCCTGTTCCTCCTCCTCTTACTCATAATCACTTCCTCAACAACCCTAGTCACCAGACACGTCTAGTTTAATTTTGTGCATACTGCATACTGAATTGACTGATTAAATTAAGTACTTATTTCACAAAAGGTAGGTAACGTTATCAAAGAACATATATATTTACCGTTATAAATCCTATTTACCGTTATAACATTTACCGGTATTAATTCCAATTTTTACCGTTATTTCTAGTATCGGGTAAATTTCCATACCGTTATCTATGCCCTTGACAATATAGAAAAACAATGCTGAAAATTTTAAAGAATATTATTATTTTCCCGCCATATATTTTATACTCGACACTGGCCATGGTTATATAGCCGAAGTGCCATAAGAAAGAAAAAAAACGTCTAGTTGACATAATATGTCATTTGTCAATTGTAAAAAAAATCTAACCTTACAATCTTGTAAATCACGATTTCCCTCAAACACATCTGAAATCAAATTTAATTAATAAACTATAAGTATTACACAGCTAATTATACTATACACCAAAAACTATGGCAAATTCAGGAAAAGGAACTTTTCAACCGGTAAGAATGAAATAGCACCTACGTTCAGATCATAAAACCTTGTATGAAGTGTGAACAACACTGATAAGTTTATTAATTCATTGTTTTAAGTTTTAACTACTAAATTTATATTTTAGGATTCAGATGTACATATATCGTACGAGGACCAGCAAAAAATTAACAAGTTTGCCAGACTTAACGCTAAAGTAGATGATTTAAAAGATGAATTAAAAATAAAACTGAATGATGTAAAAAATCTTGAGGAAGCTGTAGAAGAGTTGAGCCTCGCAGATGACACTGAAAAAATTCCGTATCTGGTCGGAGAGGTATTCATATGTCAGAATTTGGAAGATACTATGGTGAGTAGCAAGATTACAGATTTTCACTTAAAAGCTTCAAACTTCAGAAAACATTGACTAACTTTAACTACTTAATTATTATTAGTTAAATGGATGAAGAGACTTGATAATTAACATGGTAGTCATAGCCCTAGTTCCAGTATGAAACATTTTTAGAGCTTCCGGAAAATTTTTGTCATTTCCTTGTGAGGAGTTTTCTCTATCGACCGGGTTACCTCTCTCTCCTCCCTGGATCAATCCTCATTCGTTTCTTGGTGTGAAAGGATACAGAGATGTTGAATAAAGTTTGATATAAAGTAATAAAATATTTTTGTTACAGAAATCGTTAGAAGAAAATAAAACAAAAAGACAAGCAGAAATAAGTGAAATAGAGGCAAAATGTGAGGAGCTAAAATCCCAAATGAGTGAGCTTAAAGCACACTTGTATGGTAAATTTGGAAGCCACATCAATTTAGAAAATGAAGAAGACTAAAATCTATGTCTTGTACCATATTAAACACTTAACATTTGAGGAGCTGGCAAACAAAACCGGACAAGTCCATCAGAGTACAAAAGTATATTTTTTTTCGATTTGTCTTCTCTTGACCCATTTGCGTCAATTCCTGTTAATTATTTCAATCCAAACCGGTTAAAAAAGCTTTATCCATTTTCAAACAAAACCGGATCAGTTCAGTAGTAGTAGTAGTAGTGATACTAGTTTTTTAACCACTGTAAATATTTTTGTCACGGACTAATCCGGTTTTGTTTGCCAGCTCCTCATTTATGCTTTCTCAACATTATTTTAAAATATTTAAAAGGTTACTAATTTAAATAAAATAATTTTAACTACAAATATTTTTTTCTTTCTATTCTGTTTCCACCCTATTTTAGCTCTTTTGTCTGTTAATAGCAAACTGACTGGCATAATGGGGCAACTACTTGTAGAGATAGTAGATCTACTAGTAGATACTTAGCCCATCAATCCCCAAGCAGCAGCCGGCTGCCGCATAACATTTGAAAATCTATTGTGTCTGCGATGCCACGATGGAGGTGTTAATTACTTACCAATCCAATATTGCTAATAGCTAAAAAATTTATGTGTAATGTGGTTTAAATAATGTATAAATAAGGTGGGGAAATTACATAGAGAATAGTTAATAATAATATTATTAATTAAGATGTGCTCGTGGCTTGCATGCAATTCCACAATATAGAATAGAATAGAAAATACATTATTTGTACTTACAACTTAAAACTAAACTTAGACTTAAAAAACACAATAAAGGAAAAATATGTACAAATAGGCGGTCTTACTGCTAGCAGCAGTTTCTGCCAGACAACCTAATACTAGGTACATTATTCTACTACTAGCATTTTTGTGGTCTATAATTATTTCTCAAAGTTAGAAGAATTTATGGATTATGGAATAGAAAAATAACACAATTGCTCAATAAAACAGGAACATTTATTAATACTTAAACACAACATTACAAAGATTGTTGCTGGTGTCACTTTCCATACCAATACCTTTTAAGACCAAAAACCCAAATTTAACCGAAATACGAAGTTTGACTAAATATAATTTTCAGAAAATGTATCTTATTGTTTTACAATATTATAATAACAGAATTTTATAAATTTTGTATAAGCATTTAACTTCATTATATTTTGCACTGCCGATTAGAAAATAATCGCATAGGAAAATAAACGTCATTTTACTAATATTTAAGTAGCTAAATCTTATAACCAAAGGGAAAGAATGATGCAGATTATCAGCACTAGTTTCATAATTCAAGTAATGTATAAAAGTTTGGTTAAAAAAAACATTTGAAATCCAGAAACACACAATCAATAAATCCAGAAACATAAAATGTGAAACATTTTCTATAGTAAGGGTCAATATTTTATACTAGCGCAGAGTCGAAAATCGAAGCGCATCGAAGCGAATTCCCAAAAACTGATCATAGAAAATTAAACCTTAACTCCAGAGCGTAACGCACACATTACTTCTGCGAAAACAATCAGCGTTGGTCGGGCGCATTCACGTGAATTCGAGCGAATGTGCGCGCCCTTTTCAAATTCTCAAAAGTAATGTGTGCGTTAACGCTTTGAAGTTAAGAGGGAACGCGGGTGCAGTAGAATTTAAACGAAGAAACTATTGGCATCACGCTTCACCCTGCGCAGGCACGTGCACGTGTTTTATGGTCGGTGGATTGGCGGGGTACGGGACATTCATTTTTTGCGATTTTTGAAGGGTCATATTTTTTATTTATTAGTAAATTTAGAAAAATCGAACGTAGAGGCATAGATTTATGAAGATCCCAATATGGTATAAAAAATAATTTCCCTAGACCCATTGTCCAGGGAGTAAATTGGGGAATATGTTTGTATAGAAAAACTGTGTTAGCGATTCCTCCTAAGAGTTAAGGTTGAATTTGTTATGTTTAGTTTTGGTAATTTGCTTCGATGCGCTTCGACTCTGCGCTAGTATAAATTGATCCTTAACAATACTATACACAATATTATATATATCTAATAACACAACCAAAATACTGATTTAAACACTGTGCGTTAAAACCGAACTTAATAATACTATCACAATATTCACGACTTTAAAATATTAAAAATACATAAAAATATAAACTTAGTGAAATTATCTTTTGGAAAGTTCAGAAACATCGATTTTGCATCGTCAATTTATGGAGAAGTGCAAGGGCCTGTCCACATGTCCACGTCACGACGTCGTTAACGTGGAACGGTGCGGTAACGTGGCACGTTACGTTGTCGCGACGTGCAAATTTACGTTAACGTAACGTGAAAATGCACATCACGACGACGCAATGTTGCACGTGCCTTGTAAAATTCTACCTATTGTGCATTAAGTATTAACCACGGAACTCATACAAAGTTAGCTCCGTGGTATTAACTGAGCAAGCGCAACAGATCGAGCCATGTCGGCCGACGTGACGTGCAGTTTTACGGTGACGTTTCCGTAACGTACACTTTTTCTATTCTATTCGAATAAAATACCCTAGTTAATGCACAATAGGTAGAATTTTACAAGGCACGGCGACGTGCACCATTGTGTCGGGGTGACGTGCATTTTCAAGCATTGAGGTACTATAGACTGGAGAGAGCCTTATATCGGTGTATAAGCGTCAAGAGCGTGTAATGTTATGTCCTACTTACTAGGACATAACAAAGGGGTCGGTCTGCATATTTCATGTAATAAAAGTTTTAATAAAGGTTTTTAGTGAACATTTAATGCTAGATATTGTTGAGTTTTGTGGTTCCGCTAAATAATAAACCATAAGAATGGCCAAAGGATGCCTCAAACACGTGAATTTAACATTAAATACGTAAGTTTTGAACGACGTTTTTTGGGCTTTTCAATCGGTATTTTTGTAAGCAAATAAAGATAATTTATAAGTTTATTCGTCCTTTATTCGTGCTACATAAGACATTAGTGCTAAAAATGTCACATCAATTAATAATTTGGCTATAAAAATTGCATAGCTTTTTACGTGTGTTTACTGATTCTCATCACTTGAACTATAGTTAATCGATATCATGAACTAATTGACTTTCTTTATATCATAATGTGCTTCGAAATAATCGAAAAATAGAAATATTCAAGAAAATAAACGCACACTACTTGTATGAAAATAAGCACAAAATGGCCACGCGATGACGGGCTAAGACTACAACTATAGTATATACTTCATCTATGTTTTCAAGTTACGTTGACGTTTTGCACGTCGCGACAAGGTAACGTGCCACGTTACCGCACCGTTCCACGTTGACGACGTCGTGACACACAGCGGGCGGAAAGTTTTGTTTAGTGTGAAATAACATTAGTAAATTAATTAAAGAATATATAAAAATACAATTAATAATACTCAAAACGTTAATTTGGTATATAATATGAAAACTAAGCTTTATAAGCTAGGACGGAAGTTATTTAAATATACGTCATACACGTACAATCCGTAAAAATATCTGCAGACTCGTCTCTTGGGTGGTATTCGCATATCACGCTAAAAAAGTGACTTTCCAATCTTCAGTGCCGCCGCTGTTTTGTAGGGGCGTAGTGCAAAGTGAATGTCATAAAGTGGCATTTTATTTGAATTTTTGTCGATCGCGGTCGCTCGCCGCGAGGATTGGAAAACCTTAATCTTCTCTTCGGTCTATAGATATTATGACCGGGTTATAATCACATAATATTATATGAATATGATTGGCATTGGCATTGTTGCTTTGAGCGTAATGGCGCTCATAAGACTTAATATATTATATTTAAAAAGAGATTATGATAGGTCTCGATCAAAGTCAGTAGAACATGAAGTTATGGTGGATTATGAATGTATCAAACAGTATAAAAAATAATAAAGATATTTCTTAACTTGTGCTGGAATCTCATTAGTAATGCAATTAAAGCTGAATATTAAAAAGATTATTTAATTTTTATGACCATCTATGCAACAAAATAATTACTGAGCTGTTATTGAATATTAGAAAGATGCATTTCGTTAGAAGTATAAAAATAACTCTTAAGCATTAAAAAAGAAACCAAAGGAATCAAATATTTTACAAGTAAACCTGCCTTGAATATTAGAAAGATGCATTTCGTTAGTAGTATAAAAATAACTCTTAAGCATTAAAAAAGAAACCAAAGGAATCAAATATTTTACAAGTAAACCTGCCTTGTCAAACGATAAAATAGTGACCAAAGTGGTATTCAATTTATTCCTACGAATATACCTTATATTATTATACATTATACACGCAATAAAATCAATAATAATCACAAATTACACAATATAACTGTACTCGTTTTTAACATACAACAACAATATGGCACAGTTTTATTATGCTTGCATTTTAGAAAATTTAGCATTTTTATTCATATTATCAAGAATGTTTTTTGATTAATCATAAGTAGGTACTGTATTATAATAATTTATGTTAAAAATTTTAAGGGACATTTATATTAGTTCATAACATTTCATTTTCAGAGATACCAATAATTATATTATTAAGTACCATAGCTTAATTTTAAAATAAATAATTCTCACAAACAAAAATTGTACTAATTTTTAACAATAGACCAATGGTTCGAAATAACGTCCTCGACCATTGGCCTATTATTTTTATTTATCTATATTATAGCCATGTTATTAGTCCGCTTGACACAAATGGCTCATTTAAAATAATATTGGTAAAAAACCATATTAATACTTTAAGTAAGTATTTTTATAAAATAAATTTTATATTGCACTAAAACAAGATAATCAGCACAGTGCGAAGGAGCGCAGTGACTGAACAATCTAAGTATTTTTTTCAAAACTGTCCGCACACAACTGTTTTAAACTAAGAAAAATTAATGAAAAAAGGAGGTGCATGAAAAATATATGCGTCCCGCTCAGACGCCGCGCTGCAGGCTGGTGTGCGAGTTGGACATCGAGCTGGTCTGCAGCTCGTCCTCGTCCGTGTCGTGGTCGTTGGAGATCCTGATGGCCTGGTACCACTGGTTGGTCAGGTCCGTCATCTGACTCTTGCAGTCCTTCAACTCCTGTGAACATAATAATGAAGTATTTAAATGTTGTTGAGAACTTGGCTCTTGACGTGTCGTCCAAATAGTCCTCTGTAGGATATTTTGAATACAATTTTTTTTCAGACAGCAAATATTGTACCAATTTTCGCTTTTAACAAGAATCGAACTATGATAAGATGAAGTTTCCAAGTTTTGTTAGGACAAAGCATGCCCATCACCTGATTAATGACAAAAAATGAGAGTTCTCTTGAGCGGGCTTCCAAATTTTGTCGTGTTTTCTAATTTAAAGTATTACAATCCCGGAAGACGATTGACTTAAATGAAATTGGGATTTATTTAATCATTGTATATTTATCTGATATTTGCCTAACGGAAAACACGATTCACTTATTTTGACTCGATAGTTATATTTTTCGAAATTAAGAATCTTTCTGGGCTTTTCAACAAATATCTATTACACTTATTGAGTTACTAACATTAAATAACTTGCACTATTACAATGATACAATCTCACTTTATAAAATAATGGTTAAAGGAAATATTTAATTTTTAAGTAATCATCAAAAACATTTTTGGGATATTTACGACCTTGAAATGAAATAAAATACATTTATTGCAAAAATGTAGTGCATTACATAGGTCTTCAAATTAAAAATACTGTTCTAAACATCCTGCCATCCAGGTGGCGTGCAAAAGTCAAAGTAAACATTTAATATAATATTGAAAATTAATTTATAGAATTACAAAATTAGAATCGATTACAAAACGAAGCAAGTAATTATTAAATTAGAATTAAAATATCCATTAGAAGTCAAAATAAGTAAAATTCATAAAAAATAAGCAGCAAAATGTCAAAATTACAGTAATAAATTCAATTATAATTCATATATTCTTGGATGCTATAAAAACTTTTTTCTGTTAACCACTTTGTAGTTTCTCTTTTGAATACTAGGTTATTAAGGTATTTAAAATGATTTGGAAATTTATTATAGGGATATTATTAAATGCACATCAGAATATTTTTTCAGCACACTACCTTAACTCTGCTAATTAACTGAATGCATACCAGAAAAACTAATGCTGCTCAAAAAAAACAATTGATTAACTGACCATATCCTTCAAAAAAAACTTAAACACATACAAAACGAGACGACCTTTATAACCGAATTCACACCAAAAATATGGTTCATATACATCGGATATCTATACTAATATTATAAATGCGAAAGTATGTCTGTCTGTCTGTCTGTCTCGCTTTCACGCCAAAACTACCGAACCGATTGTAATGAAATTTTGTATACAGATAGTCTAAAGCCTGAGAAAGGACATAGGCTACTTTTTTACTGGAAAAAAGCGTTGTAAGGGGGTGAAAATACGTAAATTTGTTCAAATTAAGTTAGTTTCAAAAATTCAAAATAGATGGCGCCGTGCGTCTCCTACATCGCGCTAACGCTTGCCCAGAAGTCGTTCTATAAGAGGTGGTATTATCGTATGGGCAATTTTTTTTCGATTGTTATTTCTTTTTTACGTTACTTATTAAATCAGTACTTTATCTATGCAGTGACGTAACCTTAAACCTATCAATGATAAATAGTTTATGGGTAAAGTTGTGTGTTGTTGTTGTTAAAAAATGGCTAAATAAGCTTAATAATTTGGCATAAAATATAAAGATTACTTATTTTAAAAAATTGAAATATTATATGCACACTAATAGGGTTGTTGAGAAAGTGATTAGGAGGAAGAGGAATTTTCACTCGCAAATTTAGAGGATGCGGATGAGGAAGAGGATATATTTTGAGGAAGAGGATGCGGATGAGGAAGCGGAAGAGGAAGCGGATGAGGAAGAGGATGATAGGAAATTAAAAATACTAGCGGACCCAACCCAAAAGTCTTTGTCCTGTCTGTCCATAACTAGGTACATACATTACACAAAAAATAATTAAAAGGGCATTTTCCAGTGGACCCAACTATGAATCTAAACCATTTTCAAAACACACACAATAGAGAATCATCAAAATCGGTCCAGCAATTAAGGAGGAGTTCAGTACTATACATAACACACGCACACAAAAAAGATGCATACGCGACGGCCGACGCGCATGCGCAGTGAAATTCCTCATAAATTCCTCTTAAATTTTGAGGAAGCGATAGCGGAAGAGGATTTTTTATTTATTTATGAGGATGCGGTAACGGTTGAGGAACCCAAAATATTGCGGAACTTCCTTATTATGAGGAAGCGGAAGAGGAATCCTCAGCAACCCTACTGATACTGCACAGCTGTTTTGATTTAAGGGGTACCAGGGTTTTTATATTAAAGCTTTTGACACCAATTTTGTTGACATCGCGCGCTATAAACTGAAGTCCACGCGGACGAAGTCGCGGGCAACAGCTAGTATTATTTGTAAAACTAAAATTTAAATTTATCAATTATTATTTTTTAACAAAAAATTAAAACCGACTTCCAAAGTAAAAACCGGCCAAGTGCGAGTCGGACTCGCGCACCGAGGGTTCCGACAGCTTAAAGGTATTATAGACCTGAGTATTTAGTATGAATTTCAATTTAATACCTCTACGCGTTTATGAGGAAATGGGTAGTAAGTTTAAAATTATTAAAAAAAAATATATTATGTGATGTAACTAAAAATTTATGGTTTTCGTAATTTTTCCTTTATCTATGCTATAAGACGTTGCTTCGTACCAAATTTCAAGATTCTGAGTTCACGGGAAGCACCCTGTAGGTTTTGATTCCCTTGCAAGTGTCGAAAATTTGCGGCATAAACGGCTGTATCTTTTGATTGCGTTGGCTTAGAAGTTTGATTTTTTCACAGCTTCAAGGGACAGTAGACCTGAGTAATTGATATAAATTTCAGCTTCATGCCTCCACGCGTTCCTGAGAAAAAGGGTCTTGACAGACGGACAGACGGACAACAAAGTGATCCTATAAGGGTTCCGTTTTTTCCTTTTGAGGTACGGAACCCTAAAAACAAAAGTAATAATCTTAAAAATAATCTAAAAAGAATCAAATAATAGGGATGATGACAAGGTCAGAGATTAGTGAATTTTTTTTAATAAAATAAAGAGTTCACGGTGAAAAATAAGTGTTCCCAAAATTACAGCTCGATAGCATTTTAATTTTTTTTGTTATGCGCCTTCAAAGTTAGATAATCAAGTCGATTTTTTTTCAATTAAATTTCTTAATATTTGTATACCAATCGATAACTTATGCAATTAAAAGCAACTTTTGTTATGAAACCACTTTCATAAACGCAATATTTAATATACCTACCGAACAAAGTTCTCTCCCGATGCGTACAAACTACGAAAGAGTGACGTCAGTCTTTCGTAGCACTTTGTATGGAGCGTTTCCGGCAGGTCTATTTTATGAGATGTTTGAATTGTCATATCTTGGTGAATTTTTAAGCTATCAGAGTCATTCTTTCAGCGATGTTTCTATTTTTTAAGGGTCTTTCAATTATCAATAAGAAAAAAAAAAGTCCACAAGCCTATTACTATTCCTTATTACAGTGCCGTCTTTAGACTTCGCATAAACCTCAACTATTTCTGTACTCAATCTTCATGCTTTTGAAGTCGCTACCAGCCCGGAAAAGTTCTGAGATCCTTGACATAGAACTTACGCTAAGGTAAGCTGGTACCGACTTCAAAAGCATGAAGATTGAGTACAGAAATAATTGAGGTTTATGCGAAGTCTAAAGACGGCACTGTAATAAGGAATAGTAATTATTTGATTCTTTTTAGATTATTTTTAAGAATATCACTTTTGTTTTTACTTTGGAAGTCGGTTTTAATTTTTTGTTAAAAAATAATAATTTTACCCTTTTTAGTACCTATGAGACCACAAGGCTATATTATAGCTTGTTGTCTCAGAGTTGTACATATTATTACTAGCGGTCATAGTTATATCATAAGGGTTACGGCTGCAAAATGATTCCCAGGACATCGACGACGCGGACGCAGTCATTATCCGAAGGGATGCATCATGCATAGACAGTGCACACTGCACAGATTGTCTTCCTCCCGCACGCGCACCCCCGCTTGGTGACGCCCACTATCGTTATATTGTAATTTCGCCATAATTTCAAAACTAAACGTTCAATTTTAATCATTCCAAGACCAAATGTTATCTACATAAACTGTACTCAGTGATGAAATAATTCATTTTCATAAGGATTAATAGCATAAGTAAAATAAACGCGTTTAAATGTAGTCCATAAAAAATTCAAGATTTTAAATAGAAAAATGGTTATTGTGCCTCACTCGACATAGATAAGTATAGTGTGTACGCGGACTTTTTTATAGATATTTATAAGATACTTAGAAAATTTAATAGTTCTATAGTTTCGGCAGCGTTCGCAAAATAAGTAACTTTTCTGGTTGATTTCACACCTGGCGTCCGAAAAACCCAAATATCTTACGAAACCCAATTTTTTCCAAAATAAAATTTAGCCTATGTTCAGCAGAAATAATGTAGGATTCATTGGCTTTTGCTTGGAGTAGTTTAAATAAAGCCAAAATCCTCAAACTTGTATCTATAAAGATTCAAAAGTTCTGTTGGGTACCTTCGGAACCAGGGTACATCCTGGTGCAAAATCTTACTTTTTGGTAGTATATGCCTGAAAAACTTCAGAAAAAATTGAAATCACTATATGTTTTCATATAAATTTTGGGGAGTTCCCTCGATTTCTCATGGATCCCATCATCAGGTCACCACTTTTATGAACATGGTACCAAATTCGAGTCAAACCCTATACAACATAAAAAGAATTTTGTAAATCGAACCACAAACGGCTGAGTAATCGTTGAACATACATAAAAAAAATACATACAGCCGAACGTATTACCTCCTTCTTTTTGGAAGTCGGTCAAAAATTCTAACTTGCACTCTAAATGGGCATTGTCCAAAAAAAATCACATGTACTTTTTATATTTTTTTTCGTTAAAATAGGGTATTTTAAGAATATAAATTAAATAATTTTGAAATTCATTGGCTAGTTTTTTCTCAATAAATTTTTAAAGTTTCGCTCTGACGTCATCATCGGCGGACAATTGACCTCTGAGTATGTTTTAAATTTCCTTTCAATCTTATTTATAAAGGCTGGTTCGTCAAATGCAAGTTCTCATTATGTGAAAGCTGATACGAGAAGCTTACCAAAAGTTCGAAACGTAATGTTGGTCGAATTTATTGCTAATTTAACGCCATTGAAGGTCAAACTAAGGTTAAACATATGTGTTCAAAAATATAAGTAACTAATGGGTATTTTTTTCGTTCATATACAGAAAAACGGTCACTGACCTTATTCCTCGAAATGTTTTTGTAATGAGCAAAATTAAAAAAAAATGGACAATCCCCATTGGACAATCTTACAACGGAATTTTTAAAAACGATATCGAAATGTGCACCACAACAAAATCAATTTCTATTATCAAAAACAAGTCTACAAATTGACAAATCGTGCAACTAAAACATTTTTAACCTAACTTTATTTTCTTTTTGTTTCTCTGTTTTACGGATAAACATGTTGGGGCCTCCTCATCTAACGCCGCACTTCACTCTTTTGCGCTCGCTCTTTATTCTTTAGGGACCACAGATATATTATCTTGATTCTTGATCTATTTCTGTGTTAGCGACAAAGATTTTTGGTAATCATGATGAGATATGGTGAAAGATTTTATCATTCCAAAACTATATAATTCAAGGTTTCTTGACAAAAATTAAGAAAATTATCAAAATTCACTACTGGCCTGGCCAAGTTGGCCCAATACGACTTGATTGGGTTAGGTTAGATGGCTAAGGCGGGAGCGTAGCGCAGCGTAGATCCCGCCTTAGCCATCGTGGTTATTTTTTGTGAACCACGCAGAAGCAGAAGCCCCGCGTAGCGGGGCTCCGTCGACTCATAATTGAAGCCAGTTGTTTTTTTTTTTCTTTAGTAGCTTGTCAACCCCTAGAGTGTAATTCCTAAGCCGGAGGCTTAATTATTTTGCAATATATCGGTAAGGAACCCTTTATGCGCGAATCCGACTCGCTCTTTGCCGATTGTTTATTATTATTGTTTATAAACTGATTACCATTCACTGTGCCAAAGTTTAGTCCATGTTAAGTTAGCACTTGATGATTTTTATGTGTTCTTAATTATATGAACATGACAGATTAAATTGAGTTTTATTTAGAACTAGCTGTTGCCCGCGACTTCGTCCGCGTGGACTTCAGTTTATAGCGCGCGATGTCAACAAAATTGGTGTCAAAAGCTTTTATAAAAAAACCCTGGTACCCCTTAAATCAAAACAGCTGTGCAGTGTGCACACAATAAGTATTTCATTTTTTTATATTAAACTTCATATTTTATGCCAAATTTTAAAGCTTATTTAGCCCAGCAATAACTTTACCCATAAACTATTTATCATTGATAGTAAAACGTAGTGATTATATTCTCTTTGATTGATAGATTTAAGGTTACGTCACTGCATAGATAAAGTACTGAGTTATTTAATAACGTAGAATAGATATAACAATCGAAAAAAATCGAAACTTGGATGTAAGATGATACCACCTCTTATAGAAAGACTTTTGAGCAAGCGTCAGCGCGATGTAGAAGACGTACGGCGCCATCTATTATGACTTTTGGAACTAACTTAATTTGAACAAATTTACGCATTTTCACCCCCTTACAACCCTTTATTCCAGTAAAAAAGTATGTCCTTTCTCAGGCTTTAGACTATCTGTATACAAAATTTCATTACAATCAGTTCGGTAGTTTTGGCGTTTGGCGTGAAAGCGAGACAAACAGACAGACAGAGATACTTTCGCATTTATAATATTAGTATAGATTATGTGCACACTGCACCGCTGTTTTTCTGTATTTTGATTAATTAAGGGCCGCGCTCACGACGCGCTACACTTGAATGGCAGCGGCGAATCCAGCACTTTCAGCGCTGCCATTTCGGTGTAGCGCGGCCCTAGAGGTACCACTTACCAGGGTTTTAAAAAGTTTTTAAATTTGACACAAATTTTGTTGACACCGCGCGTTATAAACTAAAGTCCACGCGGACGAAGTCGCGGGCAACAGCTAGTTATGAATAATAAAAACAATATAATAAAGTAGGTATGATTAGTTCTGTAATCTGTTACAATGAAGTAAAATATAAAACGCCATCTGTTTTCATATATTAGAATTAAAATGTTCATTGCATTGATATATTTTCTGGGTGGAATATAGGCCAACACGGTACACTCGAAGTCCTTTATTTTAGAGCGCCTTCTGTTGTCAACTTGTCACATAATTAGAAATGCAGTAGGAATTCTATAAGATAGATTTATTATTATTATACCAAGTGATAATATTATTAAACATAATATTCTAACGTATTAAAAACTATAAACAAAAACATAATAAGTATGATTAGTTCTATGTTACAATGAAGTAAAAAATAAAACGCCATCTTTGTCATATATTAGAACTAAAAATATGTTCATTGCATCGATATATTTCTGGATTTTTTACAACATTATACATAAAATATATTTAAGATTTTTGAAATATTATTATGATACATATTATATAATATTTAATTCACATCCAAGACCCAGAAACATTGAAAACTTTTTGTTCCGCCTGCGGGACTCGAACCCAGGACCCCCCGGAAGAGCGCTGACCACGCGCTTAACCACATGAGCTACGGAGCCATCGGCAATAAAAACGACATCTGCTGTCACATGTAAGAACTACAATGCGAATTAATTTTCATCGATATTTTCATGGAAATAAGATATTTCCCCACATCAAAATGTAGCCTATGTCCTTTCTCAGGCTCTAGAATAGCTGTGTACAAAATTTCATTGCAATCGGTTCAGTAGTTTTGGCGTGAAAGCGAGACAGACGGACAGACAGACAGACAGAGATACTTTCGCATTTATAATATTAGTATAGATAAATGATGTTCCTAAAAGTAATTTAGGTGATGGTTCTCCTTTAAAAAGTTGTAGTATGTTTGTTGAACTAAGGAAATGTTAGATACACTATTTTTATAATAGTTATTCGTTCAGTAAAACAGTTTCGCAAATAACTTTAAATAAGTATGCTGAATTCGCATTATTTAGGGTGCATAATTAGTGTGCAAGTCAGTATTTTTGGTGAAACTTTCAAATATTTTGATCGAGAAACGGGAATATACAGATATTGATTTAAATACATGCCTTTATTATATATTTTGATGGCATTAATGTATACATTTTGTTTAAAAATATCAAGTCTACACTGAGGCATATAATTTAAAATTATTTCTTGGTGGGGCGGTTCTTCCATTTGCATTTGCACTTAGTATAAAGTATTCTGGATGCCGTTTCACAAATACATTAATATCTCTTAAGTACATACAAGGTAAAGGTAAAATGTGAAATTTTTCAAATAATGGTTTACAGCTATCCAGTGACCACGCTCCACATATTGCTCTAACGCATTTTTTTTGTACTCTAAAAGCTCTTTCAACTTCAACTGAGTTGCCCCACAATAATAGACCGTATGAAAGTACAGAGGATACATAAGCATGGTAGGCATTTAGAGCTGCTTCAACCGATACCAAAATTCGTAATTTTTTTTATTGTGTAGACAAATTTTTCCAATTTACTACAAACATGTTCTACGTGTAATTTCCAGTCGCAGCGATCATCAATGATTAGTCCTAAAATTTTGTGTTATTTACCATGTCAATGTTTGTATTATTATTTATTATATTGTATGTCAAGGTTAATTTTTGTGTCTTAGAGTGTCCGAATTGTATAATTTTTGTCTTATTTAGATTTACTTTTAAGTTATTGTTTTCAAGCCATTTTAATATTTTGTCAAGTATGTTTTTTATCAAGTTTTGAAATAATTGATTATTTTTACATTTAATTGCCAAAGTTGTGTCATCAGCGAATAATACTGTTTTATGATCAATAGCATTGCGAAGTCATTGATATAAAGTAAAAACAGAAAAGGGCCTAGGATACTTCCCTGAGGAACGCCAAACGCATTAATTAAACATTTTGATCTGATAACTCTTTTGAAACCATTTTTTTATCTGGATATTTCTACACATTGTAGACGATTGGATAAATAATATTTAAGCCAACTATTTGCCTTACCTCGTATGCCGTAACATTCAAGCTTGTAAAGAAGCAGTTTGTGATCTACAAAGTCGAACGCTTTTGTCATGTCCAGAAAAATGGCTGCTACAAGATTCTTGTCATTGATCGACTCAGTAATATATTTAATGAGATCAAAGCAAGCTAATGTGGTATTGCTGTTCTTTTTAAATCCAAACTGTTCGCTTTTCAGTATTCCATGATATAAGACAAAATCATATAATCGTTTTAGAATACTTTTTTCAAAAATTTTCGACATACCGGTATCAATGAAATAGGACGGTAATTATTCATATCAGTAAGGTATCCCTTTTTAAATAGCGGTTTAATAATAGATTTCTTTAATAATTCTGGAAAGCTGCCTTCCTCAAATGATAAGTTTATTAAGAAACTCAGAGGTTGGCTTATATGTTTGGCGCATGCCGCTATTATTTTAGTTTTAAGATTATCAAATCCTACTGCATTTGTGTTATTTAAGGTTTTAATAATACTATTTACTTCGTATTGGTCTGTCGGCTTTAAGAATATAGTATTCGGGCTATTATTTGTTAAAGTCGAATTAATATAGTTCCTATCAAAGTTAAATTTATTTTTATTTGTCAATTGTATAATATAGTAATTGTTGAATGATTCACTAATGTCATGGGGTTCCGATAATTCTTTGCTATTATTTATGATTGCATCAATGTCAGTCTGTGTAATTATGTCACCTATGTTTATTTATAATATCACATACGAGCTTTCGCCCGCGGCTTCGCTCGCGTTAAGAAGTATTATTATATACAAACTTTCATCCCCTAGTTGAACCCCTTGGGGTTGGAATTTATCAAAATCCTTTCTTAGCGGATGTTTACGTCATAACATCTACCTGCATGCCAAATTTCTTTTGGGCTGTGCGTTGATAGATCACTATGTCAATCAGTCAGTCAGTCACCTTTCAGTTTTATATATATAGATTGCCTTTACTTTCGTGCTATAATGCGGGGACCGTTGTTACGCGATATTGTTCACAATTAGCTGCAGTGCAAAGCACAATGCTCGGTGGCACGATTCATGGAATCATTATAATATCACGATTGGAAGATAGCGGGGTGTGTAGGCGAGGCTAGCGTGCTTTGATATTTCTGACAGCAGGCTCTTTACTTCTTTAATAAGAAGTTTATAAAACAAAAGAAGATTATTATGTTTTTGTCATAAAGGCAAAATGACTCTGATTTCTGAACAGACTGTACTTTTTTTGTGGTAATACGAAAACATTTATTTTGTTTCGCAAGTCATTACAAGATTTGCATTGTATGTAAAAAAAAACTTACACTTATTTACATTTTTTAAATGCTACATGCGACAAGGTTACAGTTATAGGTTGACATACATATTCAATACCCGAAAATTACAACGAAAGTCACCTTTCCAGCCTTAGATAATGACATGATTACACCTACCGAGTAAAGTGGCGAGATAGTGCTCTCGGCAGAGCATTCGGTGCTCTCGGCCGATCAATTTGGCCGAGAGCACTGTCTCACCACTGTCTCGCCACACTACTCGGCAGGTGTAATCAAGGGATAAGAAATACATGAGTTGTTTACCTGGTGTGTGAACCGCCGAGTGAAGAACGGAGTCAAATATTTCAGGTCAAGACGGACGAAGCCTTTCAGCCGAGACGCATGCGAGTAGTTCACCTGAAATTCAAATATTTAATATTGGTCATATCCCTTGAATCTACTGACGACCACACTCAAAGAATTAATGATTAGTTTATGGAAATGTTGACATTTAAGCTTAATACATGTACATAATATTCTCCTCGGGGGAGCCTGACCCCTAGAGGACGCGTCCCCAGGTGGCGGATAGGGGAATACTCGCCAAGCAGCCTTGAAAAGGGCAGCTGGAGGGTAAGGGTGAAATAAAATAGCCCTCGCGGACCAACAGGCCGGAGAAGGAAACTCCGTATCAAACCCCTGCTAATAGGCTTCTTTGAGGAAATCGAAGCAGAGGCCACTAGTAGTGCTGTGCGACTAGGTTGGGTCGTACAGAAGGGATGGCGGCGGAAGAGCTCCTAGATGAGCCAACGGCGGCGCCCAAATTTCTCCAGGTAGAAGCACAACCTTGGCGTCAGGTGGCAACCGGCCGTAAAATTAAAGCCAAAACTCTCCTCCCTGTACATGATGAAAAGTAAGAATAATATATGGGACTCTAATGCTAGGGCGTACCCCCGAAGCGACGTAGATGCGACACAGAATGCGAAAAAGAAGAAACATGCTAGGGCGTCCCCCCCAAGCGACGATTTTGACAAGAACTTGTGTTCGCAATCTACCATTTTAAGTCATCATAAATTAAGACTGGCGACTTGGAACATCGGCACTATGACGGGACGCAGTAAAGAGCTTAGCGACATACTACAAAAAAGAAAGATAAACGCCTGCTGCGTCCAAGAAACCAAGTGGAAGGGCTCTAAATCAAGGGACATTGGAAACAATTACCAACTCTTATATTATGGTACCACAAATAAGCGAAACGGAGTAGGCATCGTCCTGGACAAAAACCTGAAACAGCGCATTATCGATGTTGACGGTCACATACAAAGAAGAGACGATGCCTACACCGTAAAGAAAGTCCTCAATATACCAAACGTGTACAAGAGACCAGGAAGACCACCCGCAACCTGGTGGAACAACATCAAGAGAGAGATGGACCAGGAAAGCCTAACTACTGAGACAACCCAGAACAGAAAATTCTGGCGCAAACGTACAGGGAGACCCGACCCCAGATGAACTGGGAACATGGGGTGGACAAAGAAGACAAAGAAGAAGACATGTACATAATATTCTGTTAATCTCTTCATTCAAGTTAGGTAGGTAATTGTGTTCTCCCAGTGTTGGCATTGGGCATGGGCGTAGCCACACTGGGGCAAGCTGGGGTGCTTGCCCCACCCTGGCTTAGTTAGGCACCTTATAGTTTGGCACCTATAAGGTGCCTAACTAAACAAAAAAAATTTTTTTTCAACTAACTACAATCATAATATCCGTACAGTTCGACAAGGCTTTAAATGAACGTGGCGTTCGCTGCCATTATACAAAAACGTCATTTTTGACGGTTCTCCTTTACCAGCAGCGCTCCCGCCGCTTTGGTAGGTTGACTGCTGCCCCACCCTGAGCCCAAGCCTGACTACGCCCATGGCATTGGGCCAACTTGTGCATGTTAGCAGATTAGTTGTCAAGTTAGCTCATCCATTCTTCGTATTTGTAAAGGAATGTTAATGTTAAGTTTAACCCAGATCCATCTAAGTTATGCATTGGCATAAGACATATTTTCGTGAAGAAATTGCAATTTTTTAAACAATTTGAGTTGAAACGGACTGACGGAATTCCATTGGATACCTGCGGTACGAAGGCCGTTGCAAAAGTAGCGTTATTTTACGCTAGTTTTTGTAAGGCTAATTACTAATAGTTATCGGATTTAATAAAGAATATATTAGGTCGGGTTTTTTAAGGGTTCATCCAAACAGTCTAACTTCTGAGGGTTCATAAAATATACATTAGTTCAATTCGACATCACTCGTCAAATTAAAATAATTCGACAAATTATGCTATGAAAAATATTACATCATGCACATGACGGTACACAAATTCGGCCACGGAACCCTAAAAAAAGAATGTAAGTTGGACAGGTACCTCTAATTCCTCCTCTGTGATCTCCGACAAGTGCTCCGAGTCTATGGTCTGGCCCCACTCCTTGGTTTTGGACAAGCTGACTTCCTTCTGTTTCCGTTGAGAGCGCGAACGCTTGGTTTTCTTGTTAGCCTGAAAACAAGACAGCATTTCTCTTTTTAATGGCATCGATTATTTTTATAATTTTGGTTTTACTAGCTCTAGTTAAACGATTCATTGCGGCGCACATTTTTTAAAACTTTTAGTAGTCGCGGCATACTATTTTCTCGTGACAGGATAGCCGTGTCATACGCCATAGAAGTTGGATATGTCTCGCCATATATGTTGCAAACCTTTTGTAAATTTCAAAGTTAGAAAAATGTCAGACCCTACTTTTTTTCAATTCACAGAATATTCAGAAACGAAGCCTATCATTGCTTGTTTTAAGTGCGTTTAAAAAGCGGTAGCGGTCAAAACTCCCTGTCAAAAACTTGTCATTTTCTATACAAAGTCACAATTATAATCTTCTACGTGTAATTTGAGGGAGATACAATCGCTTTATAAAATACTACATGACGCCCGCAACTTCGTTGCGCCAAAACTCGTTTATCGCGCGGGAACGGTACATTTTTCCGGGATAAAATACTTTTTGTGTATTATACAGCTTGCAATTAAACCTTTCGGCCAAATTTCGATATACATATTGATCCTTGTTAAAAATAAAAATACACGTATTTTTTCGTTTATAATCACTCAGTACTAAAATGTTGAGAAATAGCCCCTCCGTAAGTTATCCTAAACAAATTATAATTACAATAAATGGACACTACAAGGACACTTCATACCACGCGTCGCGTCGCCGGCGCGGGACGCACCCCTCGCGGGCCGCACCCCTCGCGAGCCGCACCGCGCGCACTCCAGTCACGTACTCACGTAGGACCGCTATAGCGTAACTTGTTTTTTGTTGTCACAAGAGCTCTTACCCTTAAAAATTTGAGTAAAGGCATCGTAGAGCCTCCAAAGAACAGCGTAGTGACGAGCACGATGATGAGCGTAGTTGTGATGATGACGTGCCGCGTCTCGTCCGAGAAGTCCAGGTGAAGAGACAGCGCGTACGAGATCGCCCCGCGCAGACCTGCAACGAGAAATATCATAAATGTGCCATCGAGATCATGTGGGAGAGCCATGCTTCGGCACGAATGGGCCGGCTCGACCGGAGAAATACCACGTTCTCACAGAAAACCGGCATGAAACAGCGTTAGCGCTATGTTTCGCCGAGTGAGTGAGTTTACCGGAGGCCTAATCCCCTACTTTATTCCCTTCCCTACCCTCCCCTAATTCCTTCCCATCCCTACCCTCCCCTATTACCCTATTCCCTCTTAAAAGGCCGGCGACGCACCTCTTCTGTTGCTGCGAGTGTCCATGGGCGACGGAAGTTGCTTACCATCAGGTGACCCGTCTGCTCGTTTGCTCCCTTATTTCATTAAAAAAAAAGCAGAAATTTATTCATAGGCAATTGACGGACCTACGTCGTTTGGTCAAGTTATTCCAATTCAATATTAGTCGTGATCTGACGCTTGGGTTTGACAAAACACAACCAAAATACGTAGGACTGCAAACTGCCTATGAATCAAATTCTCTGATAGTAGACGGAAAAAATAGATAGAATTCTATAAAAACCAAAGTGAGGTCGGTTTTTTATTTATGGGCGAGCCAAAATACGCTATGACCTAGTTCAGGGGTCACCAAATGGCGGACCGCGGTCCGCCGCACAGTGGAAAATTTGGGTCCGTATCGGATCAAAAATCTGTAACTTCAAGGTTTTTATCATCATCATCATCATCACTACCATATTATACTATGCATCGTCCCATGATTATGAGGCTGTTATTGGTACTTTTCATAGTCTTTTAGATCGAGACTCGAGTTTGTCAAGCGATACCGTAATTTAAAAAAATCTATAGGTACTTATAATATTATAAACCTGAAGAGTATGTTTGCTTGAACGCGCTTATCTCAGGAACTACAGATCCGATTTAAAAACTTATTTCTAATTTCAGTGTTACATAGCTCATTTATCGAGTAAGGCTATAGGCTATATTATTATCACGCTACGACTAATACGACCGAAGAAACTCAGGAAAATGTGGGAAAAACGGGGGAAATATTACGAGGGCTGCTATTTATGTATCCGGAACTGGCCACTTACAAGAACAATATTTAAAAAGTAATTACAACATTTGAAAATAGAACTCTTTGGTTGAAGAATACATTTTGTTTCATGTGACTGTCAATTATTTTTCCATTGTGGCGTCATTTTGAAAACTGCGTGTCTTCATTTGCCATGGATTTAACGCGTGAACATTTTCGTGCAATGATTTACTACGATTTTCGGCGTGGGCTAAATCAACAACAGTGCTTTATTCAACTCACCGCAACTTTTGGAGATGAAGCACCATCAAAAACCACTGTTTATCACTGGTACAGTGAGTTCAATCGTGGGCGGTCTATGCTCACGGATGAAAATAAAGAAGGTCGCCCAAAAACAGCTGTTGTCCCACAAAATATAGATGCTGTGCGGGAACTAATAATGCGTGATCGTCATGTTACATATCGCGAGATAGAGGCGTCGTTAGGCATAAGTATGACGAGCATACATAAGATATTACACGAACATTTGGCTGTAAAAAAAATATGTTCGCGTTGGATTGCGCACAACTTGACAATCGATCAAAAACGGGCTCGTGTCGATTGGTGCAAAAAAATGATAAAAAAATACAACCGTGGTACGTCAAAAGCCGTTTATAATATCTACACAGGTGATGAATCTTGGATCTATGCATATGACCCCGAAACTAAACAACAGTCAACGGTGTGGGTGTTCCAAGATGAGCCGAAACCAACAAAAGTTACTCGTGCAAAAAGTACTTTGAAGCAAATGGTCGCCTGTTTTTTTGGAATTAATGGACATGTGGCTACAGTGCCATTAGAGAATCGTAAAACGGTTAATTCTGAATGGTATACGACCATTTGTTTACCAGAAGTCTTTGAAGAAATAAGAAAGGACAACCGACAACGCAGAATCATATTACATCACGACAATGCTAGCTGTCACACCTCAGCTGAAACAACTCAGTTTTTGGAGGGTCAAAAGATCGAATTGACTGGTCATCCGCCGTACAGCCCTGATTTGGCACCTAACGATTTCTTTTTATTTCCATACGCGAAGAACAAATTACGTGGTCAACGTTTTTCGAGCCGCGAAGAGGCTGTTGATGCGTTCAAAATGCACGTTTTGGAGATACCTCAATCAGAATGGAAAAAGTGCTATGAAAATTGGTTCCAGCGTATGCAAAAGTGTGTCGATCATCGCGGCGAATATTTTGAAAAGCAATAAAACCATATTAAATGATATATGTTTGTTTCTTTTTTTAATTCCGGATACATAAATAGCAGCCCTCGTAGAAAGGGTTTAACTCACGAACTACTGGAGCAATTTTTATGGCAATATTTGGCACATAATATGTACATATAATATATAGAGTAGACCACGTGAAGAGAGTATAGCTATTTTTCATGGGAAAATAAATGTACGGTTTCTGTAAAATTCCTAATTTACGCGGGCGAAGCCGCGCGGGATATCTAGTATTTTATAGTTTAGGCAGCGTACGCAAAATAAGTAACTTTTCTGGTCGTTTTTTACACCTTGTTGAAAAACCCAAATATCTTACGGAAACCTATTTTTTTCTAAATAAAATTTAGCCTATGTTACTCGTGGATATTATGTAGCTTTCGAATGGTGAAAGAATTTTAAAAATCGGTCCAGTAGTTTTTGAGCCTATTCATTACAATTATACAAACAAAGTTTTCTTCTTTATAATATTAGTTTAGATGTAGATAGATAGGTATATTGATAATTTTAAACCTACGATATTTTGACCCTGTTTTGGGTAGTGTATACTGTATACATTACGCAATTGAAAATTGATTAGAATACTGAACATAATACATCTACAGGTTAAGGTGACTAAAACAATTCACCTGTTGTAACCTGTTACATAATTTGACCAAGTTTTATAAATATTTTAAGTTTATGAAACAAGTTTTAAAAATATACCGTCGTTGAAATGCCAATACCACAGTATAGCAATATGACATATCCCTACAGTAGTGAAACGAATGTACTTGCGCAGATCAACCCGGTACCCGCGGGGAAGCGGGCGGTGCGGGCCCGCGCGCACAAACTCGCGGAGTCTGTATACCTGCGCCCACAGGGGTGACGTTGGCGCGTTCTACGAATTTTTTGTTGTAAAACCATAACTTATCTTAAAAACAATGGGATATTATAATAAATGTTCAGTGTAAGGATGTAAATCTGATTCAAAAAACAAAAAGGATTTAATTTTTCATAAATATCGGCTCACAGTTTACACTAATATTGTGTTGGCCTTGGCGGCATTTATTTGCATCTCTGTTTTATTGTTTACGTTGTAAGAAGTGTAACAAGGAGAGAAACAATATAGAATAAATTAAAAATCTGTCGAATACCCTGTTACATACTAATTAGTAGCTACCTAGCTAGGTACACACACCAAGTGTAACATTTTGTCCTTTGGACCGCCCTTACCGCGCACGTAATAAAAGTTTTGAACAGGGATGTTAGACGGCCACTTGGAAATCCTTGTATCGAGCTGGCTGAAAACTGGTATCGGAGACAGAAAACTGGTACGCCTGTGCCCCGCTCCGGTGCTGGGAACACTGATGACAAACTGTGTCGCAAGTCGCATCCCAGTGAAAAAAATTAATATTTTAATTTCGTATACCTACTGTCAATAGAGGGCAGTAATCATCGAACGCACGGAAGAAATATTATTTTGAACTGCATTATCTTTTTGATATTATACTGCATAATTCGGGTATAAAATGTAAAATTAAAATATAACTATAAATGCGAAAGTGCGTCTATCTGTCTGTCTGTCCGTCTGTCTGTCCGTCTGTCTGTCTGTCTGTCTGTCTGATACCTCTTCACGCCCAAACCGCTGAACCTATTTTGCTGACATTTGGCATGGAGATACTTTGGGTCCCGGGAAAGGACATAGGATACTTTTTGTTTCGGACAAATGTACGTTTCCAGCGCGATAAATGAGTTTTGGCGCAACGGAGTTGCGGGCTTCATCTAGTGTAAAATATATTGAAAAAAATAGATAAATGATTTTTAACAAAGATTTTTATAAGAAACGAGGGTTCGTATGCTTAACCAAACAATGGAAAAGAAGTCCGAAGTAAACCAATTGAGATTTCGAAAAAACATTTTTACACACAACACAACTGATTATCGAGACTGCTTGCTATAAAAAGTTTTATATTATAAAGGAAATCTGATTGGAATGTTTTTTTACATGCATCTTTGAAATTTGCCGGTTATTCTATATGGTCAGTGTATTTTGGTCGGTCAAGGGCCTATCTTGGTATTTTTACGTACAAGGACCGAGTAGTCTTGGTACATGGTACGTGGAACCAAAACATGGTATGTGTACCAAGAAATTGGTACGTCTGTTATCCCTGGGTTTGAAGTGCTTCTCTTACACCTGACGTGTGATTAATGATTGGATATTTTATATAATCGAAGTTTCGAATGCGTCTTCATTATTAATCCTTCGATCGTGATTCGTAGATCCTTGTAAATCTATTGTTATTCTATTGTGTCTCGCTCACCGGTGAGCTTATGGGGCTTGATGGGTTAATTAATTTTTTTAATAGACAATTAAAATCATCTAAAAATAAAGTTTCACGTAAATATCAGGCAGTACGACATAATAATATATAAATAATAAATATAACACGCTGATTAAACAGATTAAATGATAACATTTGCATTACAAGCACAATATTTTATTTTTATTTTATTTCCCGTTCCGTGGCAACCCTGGCATATCTGCTCGGTACCTGTCATCGGTGGCGCCATCGTGCGACATCAAAGGCGTTTTGTTACTGTAGGGACTTATTGCTATACTGTGCCAATACCTCCTGTAGGTGCTTATTTGACAAGAGAAGGAAAAAGCGTTTAACATTTTAGGTTTTATAAATTACAAAATTTTCCTTTAATAATTTATAACGATTTTTTTACAAAATGTATTATTTTCTAAATTGCTATTTAAATAATATCACGTATTCTTGTAAAACCGTCCAGTAGGAGAGGATTTCGAAATCGATTTCTTAAAAAAATACATTATTTAGGAGGTATTGGCACTTCAACAACAATATTATGTTAAAGTTATGGTTATAGTTAAAGCTAATTTAACTTTAACCTTAACTTTGACCACAGAATTTGACAGAAGACGTTGCTGGTCTGACAAGGCTTTATAAGAACGTGGGCGGGGGCGCTGCTGCTGCTGGCCCCGTGCTAAGTACCTGAAGGACTTGTGTTTACAGGTACCAGACAACAAAAATATATTTAATACTTTTATTAAAAACTATACATATATTTAAGATTTTTTATTATACACTTCTTTAAGAGCCTGCTGTCAAAAATATCAAAACACGCTAGTCGCTATTTAGTCGCTATCCTCCAATCGTTCGCGTCCTCTACGGCTCGCAATTTCTCTATGAAGTTGTCCATAGAAGTTACATCATCTCGCGACAGTCTTTTACGAATACGCCTATGCAATAACCCGTAAACCATATCGATCTGCATCGCATCCGGAACCTTATAGGGTAGCTTCACTACTAGGGCACGCAGTCTCGACACGAATACGTCGGCACGTTCAGCCTCACACTGTTCAGTTCGGAAAACTTCTCTGAAGATCTTGTACGGTGGCAGCTGGGTGCCGTACATGCCTCGCAGCCGCGCGACGGCGTCCGCCCATGTTGAGACGTTGTCCTTGACGCCGCGCCAGAAGAGAGCCACGTCGTCCTCCAGCAACATGCTCAGGCCGCGTAGCGCGTGCTGTTCACTGACGTCTGCGCATTCCTTATATACCTCCACGGCGTCCAAGAAGGCCTCCAGTTTCTCGGCGTCGCGTGATTTCCCGTTGAACCGCGCGGTGCATTTAGTGAAATTGCCCGGCGGGGCGGCGACTGCAGCAGGGGCAGTCGAGCTTCTCTGCATTGAGGTCGCCGTGTTAGGGGTGAAAGCTCCGAAATTGCCGGATGGGTCATACCGTGGGAGGGCTCGGAGTGTTTCCAGGAGGGCTCTGTTGGTCTCCTCCTGCGTACGCTGCGATTGCATTATCATTTCTAACATCGCTGTCATCACTCGTTCTGTCGAGGTGGTGGTAGATGCTCCAGCAGCCGCGGTGGATGTAGACGGGGTGGGCCGCGGGTCGGCGAAAATCATCGTCTCGTTCCCGGGCTCTCAGTCGTCGCTTGCTTGCTGTGTCTCCTCTTCGTCTTCACTCTCGTAACGGGGATGTTGTCTTGTGTTTCGTGGCATTTTCGATACCAGTCCGGCTAGCGGCTAGCTAAACAGTTCACGGAGCACGGGGATTGGGTCTGTTATTTCTTTGAAAAAAATAGCCCCACGTTGGACGCCAGTGTAATGCAGTGCAATCGTTTATTACCACAGAATCCACAAAATGTAAATTAGAAATGGTTACAAAACATATTGTAGTGTTTGAACTGGCAACCCGAAATTAAAAAAATAAACTGTCTTGTTTCTGATCTCAAACTGGTGTTTACTTTATTGGCGACGAGGAGATAAATTAGTGTTCAATAGTGCATAATGACGGCTAATATTGCGAATATCGTGTTTCCGGGTGTATTTAACCCAAAAACTGATAAGTGGCGGGACTATAAAGAACAATTGATGTGCGCGCTCGACGCCGCTGGCGTGGGTCAAGATAACCTCAACAAAGGACGATCATTGTTTTTATCTCAGTGCGGAAGGGACACATATGCCTTAATTGCGTCATTATTAGTGCCAAAAAGACCGGTTGACGTGGATTTAATTGAAATATTCAATATTCTCGACAAGTTTTACCATCCCGAAGTGAACGAGATTCTCGAGGCGGGAAAATTTCACAAACGTCAACAAGAACATGGTGAAAGTTTACAAGACTTTGTAGCAGCTATTAATTCTCTGAGTGCAAAGTGTAATTTCTCGGATTTAAAACGCCAATTGAGAGATCGGCTAGTACTAGGTGTAAGGGATGATCGTTTGAGACGCGATTTGCTTAAAACGAAAGAGAAGTCAAAGGACTTAACCTATGAGGTGGCACTACAAATGTGTCTCAATTACCAAGTTCTGTATCCAGATATGTACACCACTGCTATGGCTAGCGATTCAAAACAAGTTCCGTCCGACAGTACTAGTGTTGAGCCGATGGATATAGGTAACATCAAATCGAATGAATGTCGAAGATGCTCACGAGTGCATAGAGAAAGCGAGCGGTGTCAGTTTACCAAAGCAAAGTGCTACTATTGTAAGAGATTTGGGCACATAGCCGCCGCCTGCCATAAGAAACGTTCTCGGCTCCATCAGGTGCAAGATTTAAGTGAGGAATGCACAAACACTACCGGACCTGACAAGATGATGGGGATTTTTGCTTTTGGAGGCAGTTCTCCAGCCCCTATTACTGCGGAGGTGACAATAGAGGGTGTGAATGTTGTGATGGAGATTGATTCAGGTGCCTCCAGAACAATTATGGCAGAAGAGACATTCACGAAGTTATGGAAGACACCTCCACCTTTACAGAAAACGAATGTGAAATTGGTTACCTGGACAAAGGAGCCAATTGAAGTAAAAGGGTTGGCCAATGTATGTGTGAAATTGGGGAACAAAGAGGCTCAATGTGAGTTAATAGTGGTGTCTGGTCATGGCCCCAATCTTCTGGGAAGGAACTGGTTCCAACCTCTGCAGTTAGAGGTAATAGGACTGTGCTGGTCTGACGATGATGTGAAACCTTACAAAGAAGAATTCGCAGAAATTTTTCAAGAAGATCTAGGCCAGTATACAGGTCCCGAAGTTTCTTTACATGTACATGCAGATGTTAAGCCACAATTTATGAGAGCCCGCTCTGTACCTTTTCCGTTGAAAAAACAGGTCGAAGAGGAGCTACAGAGAATGGTAGACACTGGGGTACTTACCCCAGTAAGATATTCAGAATGGGCTACGCCTATCACTATAGTTAAAAAACCTGATGGGTCATTAAGATTATGTGGTGACTACCGTTCTACTGTGAATGCTGCTATTGAAACAGAATCATATCCATTACCTACATCAAATGAAGCTTTTGTGAAGTTAAGTGGAGGAAGAATTTTCACAAAGTTGGATTTAAAACAGGCTTACACGCAAATGAAAGTAGATGAAGAAACAGCAAAACTATTAACCTGGAACACACATATTGGCTTAATGAAGGTAAATCGACTAGCTTTTGGAGTCAGTGCAGCACCGGCCATCTTTCAACGAGTAATGTCTTCTGCATTAGCTGGTATGGAGGGCGTAGCATGTCTGTTAGACGACATAGCTATTACTGGTGCCACGAAAGAAGAACACGATGGAAGATTGCGTCAGGTCTTGAAGAAGCTGCAAGAGTTGGGACTTAGACTAAATATTAAAAAGTGTGTGTTTGCTGCCAATAGTATCACATTTTTGGGACATATGATTGATGCTGATGGTCTTCATCCTTCACCTGCTAAAGTCAAAGAGATCCTAGAGAAACCAGCTCCAACTAATAGAGAGACCTTAAGAGCCTTTTTGGGTTTGTATAATTTTTATGAAAAATTTCTACCCGACAAGAGTACAGTTCTAGAACCACTGTATCGGCTGTTGGAATCAAAAAGACCTTGGACATGGGGTGACAAAGAACATACAGCATTTAATGAAGCAAAGAGGTTGCTGTCATCGGATCTTACCTTGGTTGGATATGACCTAAATAAAGAAATACTACTCATTTGTGATTCCAGTGAATATGGACTAGGAGCGATTATTGCTCACATTATGGAAGATGGCTCTGAGAGACCCATAATGATGTCTTCAAGAACCTTACAAGCACATGAGAGGCGCTATGGACAAATTGACAAGGAAGCCCTGGCTATCATGTTTGGACTATCCAAGTTTCATGAGTTCTTGATGGGTCGGAAGTTTTGCATAGTGACTGATCACAAACCACTGATTGGGCTATTCAATCCTGCTAAACCAATTCCAGAGCAAGTTTCACCCAGGATGCTCAGGTGGTCATTGAAACTGGCATGTTATGACTATTCCATTAAATATAGAGCCGGCAAGGATATTGGCAATGCAGATGCTCTTAGCAGGTGGACTATTCCTGCTACAGCCACCAAGGATGAAGAAATTTTAAGAGAAGTGTTACTGTTAGAAGAGCAACCTGGTAATTGGCAGTTAGATGCGAGAAAGATTGCGGAAGAAACCAAAAAGGATCCACTGTTACAAAAAGTCATTTTTCATGTTTTACACGGCTGGCCTAGGAAGAATTCTGACCCTGCTTTACAGGTGTTTTGGAACAAGCGCGAGGCACTATCGCATAATAAAGACTGTCTGCTTTGGTCTAATAGAGTTGTGATTCCTTCAACGCTACAGGGACGGGTCCTGAAACTCCTTCACGAGCCTCACGCAGGAATGGTTCAGACAAAGGCTTACGCGCGTGGCTATGTCTGGTGGGTGGATATGGATAAAGAAATTGAACATGTGATTGCTGAATGTGAACAATGCCAATCTGTACGCAACAATCCACCTAAAGACCCACAGTCCTGGATCGTAGCAGAGAAGCCATGGAGCAGAGTTCATATCGATTTTGCCGGTCCCTTTCAAGGTAAAACATTTCTAGTTCTGATTGACAGTCACAGTAAATGGTTGGAGGCAGAGATGATTAATTCTATGAACAGTTCTACAGTTATTACTATTTTAAGGAAAATTTTTATAGCACAGGGGCTACCGGATACTGTGGTTTCCGACAATGGTAGAACCTTTTCTTCAGAAGAGTTCAACACATTTTTAGAGAAAAATGGGATTAAACATCTTTACTCTCCCCCATACCATCCACAAACAAATGGTCAAATAGAGAGAGCAATACAAACTTTTAAAAATAAGATTAAAAAGATGTTGAATGTGAATTTGTCATGGCATGAGAGATTGTGCAAAGTATTGTATTATCTAAGGACTGTACCTGGCTCCACAAACAAATCACCGGCTGAGATGCTGAACAGAAGGCGATTCAGAACTGCGGTGTCAGTACTTCACCCGGATTCTGCACCCAGTAGAAGTGAAGTACAGCTAGAGAATGCTGCACAGACGCCCAGAAATAGGAAGTTTGCAGTCAACCAGTCGGTCTTAGTAAGGTCATATGGACCAGAAAAATGGAAGAGAGCTGTTGTAGAGGTGGTGGAAGGCCCTGCTTCTTATTTGGTGCGGATGGAAGATGGTGGGCTGCAAAGACGCCATATAGATCAGATCCTGGCACGGCCAAATAGAGTAGAGCCTTCCGAACATCCAAGAGAGTCAGGAGCAGAAGAAAGCTCTGAGGATGACCTTACTCCAATCATCATTCCACCACCTGAATTATGGCCAGATATGATTGGAATTCCCAATACTGACTAAGTCTAAATTGTGTTTAATTGTTAGTTTTCTTATATTAAGTTATTCTAACTTTAAGTGGTTAAGTTTATCTTTGGATTAAACTTAGACTCAAGCTTTAAATGCTTGATACTGATTAAAATGTTTGCAAGACGGATGTAAGTGTTATTGTGATTTTGTTACATAAGCTTATGATGTTAATTTCAGTTAAGTATTATTTTATCAAACATATGTGTATGTTCAACTTATTCATTAATTCTATAATATTATGTTGCAAATGAAATAAGTGCTTAAATATGTTTCTATAATAGAAATTATCCTAAGTGCTGTTATAGGTATAGACTACTTAATTGTTAACATGAGGGAAAGGTATGTAGTGTTTGAACTGGCAACCCGAAATTAAAAAAATAAACTGTCTTGTTTCTGATCTCAAACTGGTGTTTACTTTACATACAATTATCGCCAAGAACCAAGTTCCGTTCCCTCACAGTCCGTCGCCTAGCAACCGTCACCCCGACTGTGTTGCCTACTCGCTACATATATACATATATATATATATATATATATATATATATTATATATATATATATATATATATATATATATATATATATATATATATATATATATATATATATGTAAGTTTACCTCTTAGGTGTTTCTTGTTATAGAGTAGGCTGGTATAAGTTCCAAAGAGAAAGTATGATTTATTTGATTTTGAAGTAAGTTGACAATTTTATTATAATGAAAAAATGATTTAAGAGAAACGATCTGTGTTAAAAATATTTTAATATTTTATCGGAGGAATAACAATAAACGTAATTGTCGTTTCTCTTATTTTACAGGTATGATATTATTGTTGTATTTAGTTTGTTTATAATTTTACTTTTAGTGATTAAACTCTTATTTTACAGAGAATCAAAATTGTTTACTTGTTTTCCTCCATACATCAAAATAATCTTATATATATATAAATATATATATATATATATATATATAATTGGAATCTCGGAATCGGCTCCAACGATTTTCATGAAATTTTGTATATAGGGGGTTTCGGGGGCGATAAGTCGATCTAGCTAGGAATCATTTTTAGAAAATGTCATTTTATTCATGTTTTATCAAATACCTAGCAAAGCTCGGTGAAATAGCTAGTGTATATTATCAATGTTTGCTACTCACCACTGAACCACATTATAAACATCATTTTCTTTGTGATTTTATGTTCACGGAATTTATTACACAGCAGTGCAAGAGGAAATATGTTAGCTGCTCTCCCCAGTAAACACAAAATGAGACTCCAAACCACCAATGCTGGTTCCACGCGATGTTTGAAACTGAAAAGGATCATTTTGTGATATATTATAATCAACATTTGACTTTAATTTAGACATGCAGCAGCGTATCAAGCCAATTTCAAGTATAATTATTATTAGTTTCCTAATAAGCTAATCATCATCAGTGGATAATTATAAACTTCGATAGTGTAGATTTGTAGAACATAAACTGCCTTACCTAAAGATAGCCAGGCCCAAGTAAGCAAACACACAGGTCTCAGCAATAAATGCAAGGGTCCTCATAGTTTGCTGCATGGTGACTTGAGTAACAGTTGACAAATTGAAATGGGTGTAGTGAGACATGACAATACCACAGAACAATATTGCCATTATACCTAAAATTGAAAAACATTGTTTCAATATTCAGAGTTGTATAAAAAGTTAAAAAATATTAATAATATTATAGCATACATTACCTGACAAATGTATTCCTTCAGCTAACACATATGGTGCATATGTGAACACTAACATCATACCAAACTCAAGTGAGGGGTTCTTTCTCAAGTCCACATGCTTCAACAGAAGGGCACTGATGAGTGCAAACAGAACTCCTATGCCGGCAGAAGCAAAGAACATTAACCAGAACCGGTTTATAGCAGATAAGATGGCCTCTGTAGTTGACATGAGAGGATCATTGGAATCCAACACTGCTGTTGTCAACACTATCGCAACGGCGTCATTGAGGATGCTCTCTCCGAATACCAACATGTTCAGGACTGGATCTACATCTAGCGCATGGAATATAGCAACCGTTGCCACGGGGTCCACGGCTGATATTAGTGAACCAAAAGCGAAGGACTCCACAAAACTTAGTTTGTAAACTACCTGCGCCAGTCCCAGCAAATATATACCAGCTCCGATTACAAAAGCAGAAATAGCAGTACCGACAATAGCAAACAGTAGTATTGAACCGATGTTTTGAAAGAAATTGCCTTTGTGGAGGTTATATCCAGATTCAAATATAATTGGAGGAAGAAGGACCAGGAAAAATGCAGTCGGTGAAAAGGCCTCCTCTTTTCTCCAATTTGCTATATTCCTAATGGACATTAAATTGATTATCATTCCGATTAATGCACCGAGAAAGACGATAACAATACTTTCAGGTAAGTAAGAAAATCCTGTCTGCAGCATCAGATGAATGAGAAGGATCCCCAGAGCTAATATACAAAGTACGAAAAAGATGGCCATTGAGCTGTTATGTTCATCCTCTGCAGAGCTTTTGCCGGGCAGAGGAGCTGCGTCGGAAGGACTCGCGTCGGAAACGTTCGGCAACGAAGACGCCGAAACATTTACAGGCACCACAGAAAGGATCGATGTATTTGAAGGTCCGATTTCGTAAACAACATTCGTATTTTCCGTAGATGAAACATTCGCGTACGATGCATTGACTCCCGGTGGAGTTGTGGTGCTGGAACTTGTCATGTTTTGAGACACATCTCGTTTTGACCTTGATTTGTTTGATAACAGCGAAGGAAAGTAAGTCTGCGATTGCGGCCTTATTGACTGACATGTCGATTGTTCCAGAAGGATTAGCATACAACTGTATACACAAAGAAATCGTTTTACGGCTGCCATGATATTTAACTTCTTCTTTCTCACTTTTAAAATACAAAAAAGCAGTTTTTAATCATAACACAGGGGCTTTGCAGGTTTATGGTTGTACGACGAATAACGTCCATATTATTTATCTTCTATAACTCGAAATCCTCTAGCACTTTAGTAACACATGTTGCTATTAAAACTATACGTTTTCAGTTTTTTACATTAGCATTTTCATATTTAAGATCAAAGTTATTGTATTTTGATAAAATCTTGCAAAAGGACCTCACTTTAGCCAAATAATTACCAATTACCATGTCAAATTCCAGAAAATATCATATGACTTTGACAGCTGTCAACTGTCAACTCAAAACAGTATCAAAAGACGAGGGTTGGACGACGGGAGGGAAAAAAGATGGAAAAAAGAGTAATATAGGGTAAAATATAAAGGTACGGGGCTACGGGCACAGAGTCTGTGCCCGTACCTAGGAATTGACGAGCAGATATGTCTGCTGTCTGTCGCATGCGACAGACCTGCCCGTGACGGGCGGCCCATAGCGGGCGGCCCGATAGTCAATTCCCCGTTTTATGGTAAATTATACGAGTGATTAGAATTTTCCCAGGAACACTTTACACCACTGTACACCACAGTATAGCAATATTAGACCATGCGCGCACGGGCAACTTAGTTGCTCGGCGATTTATTTGTCTCTTTCGAAAAAATAATTGCCATGTCGCCGGGGTGCGCGCACGAGAGCGAGCAGCGATTTTTTTCAGTTGACAGTCCTCAACATGGATTTGGTCGAGACGGCTGTGGTCATTGCACTCGCTACAAAAAACCGAAGAAAGCGTCGAAAAATAGAATATTGGGTGGATCCACTATGGAGCGATCGGCTGACTCTCGGGAAATTTTATACTAGTTTTATGAAATTGAGAGCAAACCCAAAAAAATGTTTAGTTACTTTAGAATGAGTATCGAAAGTACTCTATTATTTTAGAAACTCATTGCTGCAAGTACACACAAACTCACGCAGCGGCGGTCGAGTGGCAACTGGCCGGTCGGCAACTTTTTTGTTGCCCGTGCGCGCACTTGCATAGAAACCAATAGGGAAGGAGACAGTTGCGTCGCGGGCTCTGGGCAACGAAAAAGTTGCCCAGAGTTGCGTCGCTACGTGCGCGCACTTTCATACTAGCTCCTAGACTTCATCAAGAGACAAATAAATCGCCGAGCAACTAAGTTGCCCGTGCGCGCATACCCTTATAGCATATTGCTATATGTGTGCTTTACACTTTGATCGTAAAAATAAAAGTTTGTGGTTTTTATTTATACAACGTAAATAATATTGAAGGGCAGTCACGCTACAGTAAAAATAGAGTATTTTTATCAGGTTGCGGTGTAACCAAAATAAAACATCTTTTTGTCGCCATGGTCATCACGTGCCCTTAGTTAAATTGCAAATGAAAAGAGAAAATTGAGAAACATGTTGAAGTTTTTAATAATATTTTTTATGATACACATTGTGTAAGTTATTATAAACGTGTTATTGTTTAAATAACAATCTATTACTTAGTATTTTTGTTTTTATCTCATTTAAAGGTTTTTTGGCCTGTCCTACTACTGGTTTTGTAAAAGTGCTGAAAAACAGTTATTGGACGTTATGAGATGAAATAATACTGATCTACTTGATATATTATAATACTAGCTGTTGCCCGCGACTTCGTCCGCGTGGACTTTAGTTTATAGCGCGCGATGTCAACAAAATTGGTGTCAAAAGCTTTTATAAAAAAAACCCTGGTACCTCTTAAATCAAAACAGCTGCATAGCTGTTTTGATTTAAGAGGTACCAGGGTTTTTACATAATATGGGTGTGTAACAGGGGTGTGTACATAATATTTCATTTTTTATTAAAATTAAACTTTATATTTTATGCCAAATTTTAAAGCTTATTTAGGCCCATAATTACACCTCTTTACCCATAAACTATTTATATCATTGATAGGTTTAACTTTTAAGGTTACGTCACTGCATAGATTAAGTACTGAGTTATTTAATAACGTAAAAAAGTAATAACAATCGAAAAAAAATCGAAATTCGAATGTAAGATGATACCACCTCTTATAGAAAGAAGTCTGGGCAAGCGTCACCGCGATGTAGGAGACGCACGGCGCCATCTATTATGAATTTTTGTAACTAACTTTGAACAAATTTACGCATTTTTACCCCCTTACCTTTTTTTCCAGTAAAAAAGTAGCCTATGTCCTTTCTCAGGCTTTAGACTATCTGTATACAAAATTTCATTACAATCGGTTCGGTAGTTTTGGCGTGAAAGCGAGACAGACAGACAGAGACACTTTCGCATTTATAATATTAGTATAGATTCGAAAGATGAGAGTATTGTTACGGTACATGGTGCATGGACACGTGGTGCGCAAGTACATACTCGAACCTTCTAGAAAGGTCCAATGTTTGTTTACGTGTTTACCCTTTATTTGTTAGCGTGTTTGAATTTAGACCTTATGACTGAGTCCATAAGGTCTAAATTAAATTCAACTTACTGCACTTATCGCAAGGACGGCAGTTTTTATTGTGGTACATGCCCGAGCCTCCTAGAAATTTCCCACGGTTGTTTACTTGTTTACGTGAATCGGGAAATTTCTGGAATTCGTCTCGCCATATAAAAAGAGCCGCAGGCAGGCCCGGCAAGTCAGTTCAATCAGAGCGATCTTCAAGGCGATTTCGGAGTGAACACGAGTGATCAATAGTGAGTGAACCAGTGAAACCTGCGACTTGGCTACGACCTAGGACAGTGATAGTGCTTAGTGATTGGACCTAGTGATTAGTGTTTGGACTTAGTGCTAAGTGTTGTGACCTAGTGTTTAGTGCAGTGTTAATAAAGTCTTCAAGAGAGTCACCAGGTCTTTCTCTCCAAATCCTTCGAACCCTAGCACGTAACAGTATTATTCAATACGAAATTTAATTTGCAGCTAACGTATATTATACAGTCAGTATGTCGATTCTTTCCCATGTCTACAGCTGTTGTTATACAATGTGTCCCAATACCGGTTTCCGATCCTATGTTTAAATGATGTATGGCATATTTTATTGGCGAATTAACCTCAAATATATTTTTTTCTAACTTAAAAAGACGGGTTGCACTCCGGGAGTGCCGGCAGAAGTGAAAACTTGATTATTAACGTTGTGCACTTAGATTAATGATTGGTCTCGCGCGTGCGCTACGACTAGATACTAGATACCGTCGGAGTACTTGAAAAATGCGGCAACATATAATATGCCACATCGGGCGTAACCGCGCCAGTCGCGCCGCAAGCTTCGGGTAAGGTAGATGTGTCGATAATTTTCGAAATTTTAAGTTACGTCCGTAGCAAAATGCCAGTTTGCGTAGTAAGACTTAACACTACAAGAAACAATAAAGATACTGGCATCACATACCATCAGTAAATATTATATAAATCGTCATAAGCACAGAAAAATAATATAAACCTGAAAATTCGGATCGGAGTACCACTTGATGTTCAGTGTTGCCAATTACCATAAACTAAAAATTCCCAAATTTTTCTGAGATTGTGATTTTTATTTATTTATTTATTATATCTTATATATAATATAAAAATGAGTCGCTGAATGTGTTGCTAAGCGCAAAACTCGAGAACGGTTGGACCGATTTCGCAAATTCTTTTTTTTTAATATTCCTTGAAGTACGAGGATGGTTCTTACGTCGAGAAAAATTCTAAAAAAAAAATAATAATTTCCTGAAAAAGTCTATAAACAACACTTGTATATAAAAAAACAGTTATATATTCAAATTATAAAAATTACGAATCACATCGAGTTAAAAACAAGAATATTACGACTACCCACTCATTATCTAATAAAACAGTGACAGCTCAAATAGTAAACAGAAAGTGACATTTGACATCAAGCTGGTCAACGAAGACAATATAATAAAAAAGCGCCATCTATTAGAAATTTGATAAACTACTAAGCAATAAAGCAATAGACAGCGAACTAACACCATCTATAAGAAACCAGCGAAACTAATACGAAAGGTGACTAATCAGCACTATAAATTTCTACAGTATCGTAATAAAGAGGGCGCTAGTAATACCGAAATGGCAGACGAGAGTAATTTTAATATGATGGATATGTTAAATGCACTGAGATTACAGATAAAAGAGGACAATGAGCAGATCTTAAAACAATCCGAAGAAAATATTACACAAAAAATTAATGCAAAGTTAGATGAAAAATTCAGCAAATTCGAATCGGAAATTGAACAAATAAAGAGCTCACAATTTGAACACGAAAAAAGACTAGAACATTTAGAAAAAATTATACGTCAGCGCAACGTGATTTTCTTCGGTATTGCGGAAGAGGAAAAGAATGATCTGGAACTAGAAAATATGATGTTGAAAATTATAAGTCAAAAGATGAATATTGAATGCGACCGTAGAGACATAGAGTATGTCGGAAGAATTGGAAAGAAGAGTGAAAAACCAAGACCAATCAGACTAATTTTAACTACATTTGGTATGAAATTAATTTAACTACATTTGGTATGAAATTAAAATATACTGCACAAAAAAGCATCTTTAGAGAGGATGGGCAGGAGCCCATCCTCTCTATGTAGGAACATAAAAGAGGACTTTCCGCCTCATGTTCTGGAAAAAAGGAAAGCTTTAATCCCCCAACTCCAAAAATACAAAGAAAACGGTATTGCGGCGGTCATAAAATATGACACAATAGTTGTCAGAGAAAAATCTAGCAACAAGAGAGCTCTATCAGCTAGTCCGACCGAAAACCAAAATATTGGGACCTCATCAACTCAAAAGAAACAAATGCAGAAAAAGTCAAAAACTACGTACTTACCGGCCATACCACATACGCAGTCTACAATTAATAATAACCCATCAACTTCCAGTAATTCTTCAATCGCATCATACCTGAAAAAATATCAACTCGAAAAGCATGTCTCATCAAATACAGAAAATCAGGCATAGCAAATAAAAAAATCTCAAACAGAAAAGGACGAATACGCCACCAGTAACAATAAACCGAAAAAGAAATCAACGCTCCCAGCACGGGTGGTCGCCGCGGGAGTTTAGGACCAAAACCCTCCACTCCACCCTTTATACATTTGTACATACAATGCTAGATCATTGCTATCTGAAGAAGGATTACTAGAGTTCAAACAATCAATATCAGACATAAAATATGACATCATAGGATTATCAGAGATCCGACGTTTGGGCTATACAATCGAAGAAAGTGAGGATCACATATTCTGCTATTTTGGCCAAACTAAAGGACAGTATGGAGTTGGCGTTCTCATAAAAAAATATCTAAAATATTGTATATAAAGTTTTACAGCAATAAACGGACGAATATGTATACTACATTTGAATTATATGAATACAAAATTATCTATCATTCAAGTTCATGCGCCAACCTCTGAATCTGCAGAATCAGAAATAAATGAATTCTATAATCAAATACAGGAAAATATTAAGTACTGCTACAAAAACGTCATAATCATGGGAGATTTTAACGCTAGAGTTGGTAAAAAAATGAAAGGTGAAGATAAAATACTTGGAAAAACCTGCTTTGGAAAAAGGGACAAAAGAGGTGAAAAACTAATGGAATTTTGTTGGGAAAATAATATGTTTATAATTAATAGTCTGTTCAAAAAAAAGATAAAAAATATTTGGACATGGATATCGCCTAGTAAAAAAAGAAGTCAGATAGATTATATACTTTCAAATATAAAAAACAAATTCTCAAATATTGAAGTGCTAAGCAACTTATCTTTTTCAAGCGACCACCGATTTGTAAGAAGCACCTTGCTGCTAAAGAAAACGAAAAAGTCTAGAATTTCATTCAAAAATAGCAAACCATTATTGAAAAACTTAAGTGAACAAGAGGCATATGTTGAAGCTCTAAAACAAAATATTTCAAGTCTAAATCTAGCGGAAAACGATAATGTAGAGACATATTATCAAAAGATTAGACAAACAATCGATCAGAGCTTAAGGTATTTAAAATCAAACAATAAAAGTATACATAAACAAAGAAACTACACTATCTCAGATGAAACAAAAAATCTCATAAAAAGAAGAAATGAACTTACAAATAAAAAGCATCTATCAACTGCAGAAAAACTAGAGAATTTTTTTTTATATAAAAACATCCATAAGTTGATCAGAAAGGAATATCAAAACTACAGACTATCAAAAATTGAAAAACATCTCAAGAAGTCAGGAAGCGTAAAGAAGGGACTGAGAGAACTAACAACCACTAAAAAATGGATACCTTCTTTGAGAAACAGTACAAGCAATAGAGAAACAATATCGAGGTCAGGAATAATAGAAGCTGCCACAGATTTTTATAAGAAACTCTACGATTACAAAGAACAGTCAAACAAGATAACTGTACCTCTACAAAAAAATGATGCAACATTACAAAGATTTACGATTCAAGAAATTTTAAGCAAGATAAAGTCATTCAAAAAGGATAAAAGTAGCGGTACAGATAACATATCAAATGAAGTAATTTTAATAGGGAAGGCTTTATTAGCACAACCTCTAACCACACTGTTCAATAAGATCCTAGACGAAAGGAAAATTCCATCTGAATGGGGAAATTCAGACATAGTACTGCTCTACAAAAAAGGGAATCCTAATGATATCGGTAACTATCGACCAATTAGTTTGCAATCGAATCTCTACAAGTTGTTTGCCTCTTGTCTCGAAGAACGCCTAGCTAAGTATACCGAGGAGTACCAGCCAGTGGAACAAGCAGGATTCAGAAGCACATACTCAACTATAGACCATTTCCATTCATTAGAGTTAGTGATAGAGAAATATGTAGAAAGGAATCGCCCACTCTACCTAGCGTTCATCGATTATGCCAAAGCATTTGACTCTATTTCCCACAACAGTATGTGGAGAGCCTTGCAAGAATGTAAAGTCCCATCGGAAACCATAGAGCTTATACAATACATATATAAGAAAAGCACAAGTAGAGTAATTCTTGATAAAAAAAAGGTAGTAAAATAGATATATGTAGAGGCGTTCGTCAAGGGGACCCGCTCTCCCCAAGAATTTTCATAACCGTGCTACAAGATATCATGAAGTCCTTAAAATGGGAAAATAAAGGCATATATATTGATGGCAAATTCTTAAGCAACCTTAGGTTCGCAGATGATATTGTGCTATTTGCTGAAAGCCCATCAAAATTAGAGTTAATGATAAATGAAATAAATTTTGTTAGTAACGAAATAGGCCTAGATCTTAACTCAACAAAAACCAAAGTTATGACGAATAGCACCGAAACACCCATATATATCAAAGATGTGGCTTTAGAATATGTCCAGGAGTACACTTATCTAGGCAAATTAGTATCTTTTAAAAAATCAAGACACCATGATGAGTTATTGAGACGCGTTAATATAGCGTGGAATAAATTTTGGAGTTTCAAAGAAATTCTCAAGTCAAACACATCGATGAAATTTAAAAAAAATATAATAGATACATGTGTACTTCCATCTCTCACATATGCATCCCAAACGTGGATATTCAATAAACAGACGAGAAACAAAGTAGCAACAACGCAGAGAGCGATGGAAAGAAGCATTTTGAATCTAAGACTTAGGCACAAAAAAAGAAACGCAGACATTAGGAAAGCCACAAAATTTATAGATGCTTTAGAACACTGTAAAAAGCTAAAATGGAAGTGGGCTGGTCATGTTGCACGTATGAAAAATGACAGATGGGCCAAAAATATAACATTGTGGAAAGGACCTGTGGGTAAAAGAAGTAGAGGCAGACCGACAGAAAGATGGCTCGACGAAATTATAAAATCAGCAGGTAAAGACTGGATAGATAAGGCAAATGACAGAATAGTCTGGAGGGACATGGAGGAGGCCTTCACTCTATAGAGAGGTCCTTGATATAGAATAACTTAAAAAGTAATAAATAAATAAAAATAAAAAAATAATAAAATAAAAAGTAACGCTAAAACTCGAAAACAGCTGAACGGATTGAGCTAATTGTAGTCTTAAAATATTCGTAGAAGTCCAGGGAAGGTTTTAAAGTGACACGAAGTTCACCGGGACAGCTAGTTTTTTATATATACATAGTGGCTGAGTGGATGAGCGCATTAAAATCTCTAGCTAGGGTAGCTGGTTCAAATTCCGCCAACGGAACAAAAAGTTTTCAAAGTTCCTGGATCATGAATGTGTATTAATAAATATGAATTATGAGTATCATATTATAATAAAAATCTTAAATACAGTTTATATTTTATGTACACAATACAGTAACACACCGAAACCGGTGTGGGGAGTATTATTACAGTAACAAATGAGAAAACAAATTTAACATTTGCTTTTTTATGACTCATTCTTAACTTTCGTTAAACTTCCTACCATTGTTTTTGTATTGTTTTCTCATCAATATTGTAACCATTATATTTCGTTGACCTAAACAACGTTGTTATTTTATCGCATTCTTTTCGAATGGACTTTATTCCAATGGTAACGCCTCCGTGGTCTAGTGGTTAGAGCGTCGCTCTCGACTCCGGAGGGCGTGGGTTCGAATCCCGCGTTGGAAACATGTTATTTTCTGCGTACCTGGCCTGGTTTCAATGAAACCGGCCACCGTCACCGAAACCGGTGTGGGGAGTACCTATTATTATTATTGTTGGCGACACGACAAACTCGGCGGGGCCGTGGTCGCCGGGTGGTAGAGCAGTGGACTGTATCTTGAGGGTGAAGGATGCCGGATGGAAGATTCCTGGAGAAGGAGGTGCAGGAGACGAGAAGGAAACACAGGAGTAAAACTTGGTACTGCTTGGAGCGGAGTGTGGTGGAGCAGGGCTTACGCATGCATCTGCTTGGCTTGTCGGAAGTGAATGTGTATGCACCGAGAAAGTGCGTGTTTATATAGGAAATTTGTACCGTTAGAGCCCGTGGGGTCTATCGGTTGTTGTCGAACGAATGCTGTCCGTTTATTGAAATATAACATTTTACACATAATATGACATCAAATGGGATTCTTATAAGCTAATACAATGGTAAACAAACATTCTTATAAGATAAGTAAACAATAAAATGTGTAAATAAAGCTATGTAAAAAAGAGACAACAATAGTTCGAGTGCAACTATGCAAGAAAGAGACAGCAATACCAATTGTGTGAAACACACTACATTCCTGTGCGAAAGGGACAGCAATATTATAAAAATGAGACACAAGATAAACATTTTCCAATAGGAATTACTAATATGAAATCTTAAATCTAAGTGTAAACTAAAAGAGGGAATAAAACTAAGCTATTATTTACAATTATTATTCCAATGGTAAAGTTTATCTGGTGATTGAAAAATCAGCACTTACTATACAATAATAATAAATTTTAAGACCACAGCAACTAATTTTTCCCCATTGATTGGGCACCAGTCACGTATCTGGCAACCCGATTATCTACGCACACAACAATATTTGTGCATTGTTTTACACACACTACAATATTGAGGCACCGGCACTTGCCGCATTCAGAAATCTGTTTTGCTATATAGCGCGGTACAGCGACCACATAACCCAATAGACGCCTAATGTTTTGATTTCTCTTAACAAATTATTGTGTCAATGTGCTGAGGTAAGCGACGCGGGGGGGAGAGGTAAGAAATGCATTACGATTGGCCAATTCAAATTCACGGCGTGTCATAAATCAGAACTAGTGATGGGAAGTACGAGAAGTGCTTGTCAAAAGAAATAAAAAAAACCAGTACATATTTATTTTAAAGTATATAGAATGAAGAAAAGACTTTTATTAATTGTGGCAAGCTTCTAAAAATATACAAAAATCGGATTATATTAAAAAAGTACCTATACATACCTAAGTACTTCGATCACTAACCTAAGTATATTTAAAAATATACTTTTTTTACAAATTATATACTTATATACTTTTTTTTAACTTTTAAAGGGCAAAAATTCTGTATTTTTTTTTATGAAATAAGGGGGCAAACGAGCAAACTGGTCACCTGATGGAAAGCAACTTCCATCGCCCATGGACACTCGCAGCATCAAAAGAGCTGCGCGTGCGTTGCCGGCCTTTTAAGAGGTAATAGGGTAATAGAGGAGGGTAGGGATGGGAAGAGAAGGAATTCTACTCAAAATGACTTGAGCATATCACGCTTTGTTTCGATTTTCGATTAAAAAAAATATACCTCTGAAAGATAGTTGGTATCACATCACTAGTGACGCGTGACGATAACGGAAGAAAGGATAAGCATTACTAATTTGTATTTGATAGAAAGGGATATGACTTATGTCAAATGCTTTCGTCATGGATTCAGACCAGTGTAATTTGAGCTCTGAATAAATTGATTCTTGACAGTAAAAAAAATATTTTGTATGAAACGCACGACTTTAACGACATATTGATTGCAAATAAGTTTAAAATGAAATAAAACACTTGACACTTTACCCATTTGACATCTCTTCTTTTTTCTATCATATTGTATAAATAATTTGATTATTGTATAACAATAATTTAGACGACATTAATTAACGGCCGTTCCCAATATTTGATCTATCTCTGGTTTTGCCCTACTAGAGATAGGAATAGCTCACAATTGACATAAAATATATGTCTCTAATGTCTAATGTGAGCTATTCCTATCTCTACTTCTAGTAGGGCAAAACCAGAGATAGATCAAATACTGGGAACGGCCGTAAGTAATTATAAGATGTAAAACATTGTAGTCCGGCTATATTGGCATGTACTAATATTAATTTATTATGTTTCGTTTTCATATTGTATTGTATGACATTTGGTCATTTGACAGACATAACAAAATTATATTCTAGATTATTAACTGTTCATTAAGTATGTATTGTGATTTGTGGTCTAAACATTTATTTTCTTATCATCTTGACGTTAATATTATAATAATTGTTTTGTATGTGTGATTGACATTATAAATTTGCATCAAAAATAATAATTATGACTGCTGAATATCGCTAAATTTTTTAAGCATTGTTTTGAGATTCCAAATGTTGTTTAAATAATTGGATTAATCTATATATATAAAAATCAATTGCTGTTCGTTAGTCTCGCTAAAACTCGAGAACGGCTGAACGGATTTATCTTATCTTGGTCTTGAATTATTCGTGGAGGTCTAGGGAAGGTTTAAAAGGTGAGAAAAATTTTGGATGTGTGGCGGTACACACAAATCGCCTAATATTCCTGCATCGCGCTATCGAAGTTTTCTGAGCGCGTCGGTATATATACGACAGCTGAAATGTATCACGTGGGCTTCGGCCTGACCGAGCATAACACCTCGCTCGGTCGGAAGATCTTCCTTTAGCGTCGCCACGCATTATCCCACAGATGTATAGATGCATGGATGTATATGTAGATGTATGGATGTTTGTTACTCTTTCACGCAAAAACTACTGAACGGATTTTAATGAAACTTTACAATAATATAGCTTAAACATCATAATAACACATAGGCTACAATTTTAACCGACTTTCAAAATGGGGGAGGTGTTATGTTCGTTTTCTTATGTTCAACGATTACTCCGTCGTTTGTTAACCGATTTTCAAAATTTTTCTTTTGGGTATCATCATAAATATAGGGTATCATCCCAATTCGGTATTATATTCACAAAAGTGGTGATCTGATGAAGGATCCATAAGTAAACGAGGGAACTCCTCAAAAATTATAGGGAAATATGTGGTGACTTCGGTTTCGTGAGAAGTATTCTAAGCATATGCTACCAACAAGTAAGATTTTGAACCGAGGTATACCTGGTATACCGTGGTTCGGAAGGTGCTGAGAGAACTCCTGATTCTTTATAGATACAAGTTTGGGAGTTTCGGCGTTGTTTTAAGAACGGAAAGCATATGCTTCTATGCAAATTACATTCATCATCAACATCGTCATCATCATCACTACCATATTATACCATGTTATTGGTAAGTACTTTTCATAGTCTTTTAGATCGAGACTCGAGTTTGTCAAGCGATAATTTTAAAAAATCTATACCTACCTAATATTATAAACCTGAAGAGTATGTTTGCTTGAACGGAATCGGAGGAACTACAGATCCGATTTAAAAACTTATTTCAGTGTTAGATAGCTCATTTATCGAGTAAGAACTAAGACTATAGGCTAAGACTAATACGACCGAAGAAACTCAGGAAAATGTGGGAAAAACGGGGGAAATATTAGAAATTACGAACTACTGGAGCAATTTTTATGGCAATATTTGGCACAGATATAGAGTAGACCAAGTGAAGGGAGTAGGGACATAAGAGCTATTTTTATGGGAAAATGTACGTTTTCCGTAAAATTCCAAATTTACGCGGGCGAAGCCGCGCGGGACATCTAGTCTATATATATAAAAATCAATTGCTGTTCGTTAGTCTCGCTAAAACTCGAGAACGGCTGAACGGATTTATCTTATCTTGGTCTTGAATTATTCGTGGAGGTCTAGGGAAGGTTTAAAAGGTGAGAAAAATTCGAATAATTGCCGGGAAAATCCTCAAAACAGCATTTTTCTATTTCCCATACAAACGTTTTCTAAATAAAATGGAGAGTCAATTTGTAATTTTTTTATTTCTAAAAATAGTTTGGCGACCTCTGTGGCTCAGTGGTGAGCGCGTTGGTAGCTCAAGCCGGAGGTTGCGGGTCCAAATCCCGCCGACGGAACAAAAAGTTTTCAAAGTTCCTGGGTCATGGATGTGTATTAAATATGTGTATCATATAATAAAAATCTTAAATATATGTATAGTATAAAAGTATTAAATATATTTCCGTTGTCTGGTACCTGTAACACAAGTCCATCAGGTACTTACCACGGGGCCAGACTGACGTGGTGTGAAGCGTCCATAGATAAAAAAAATCTATACCTACCTAATATAATAACATTGAAGAGTATGTTTGCTTGAACGCGTCAATCTCAGGAACTACAGGTCCGATTTAAAAACTTATCTCAGTGTTAGATTGATCATTTATCGAGTAAGACTATAGGCTATATTATATAATATATTATCTCGCTAAGACTAATACGACCGAAGAAACTCAGGAAAATGCGGGAAAAACGGGGAAAATATTTTTTATGGGAAAATGTACGATTTCTGTAAAATTCCTAATTTACGCGGGCGAAGCCGCGCGGGACATCTAGTCTATTATATATTTATGATTACGATTTTAAATTTGTAAAGCTGACAATATTTCCACGCCTGAGAGGCAGAAATTTTGTACCACATAAACAATTTATACTTACCACCTTGTAACAAATTTCTCGGAAAATAAATAAATTCTAAATTCTAAATTCGGATGTACATGGGTCACGGATGTGGTCGATACTAAGACAGTTTTGGCTATCGTTATCTAAAGTAAGACTTATAAGTCTTACATATTGTCTGAAAGTATTCGCCTTGCATTAGGCGTCTAGAGGCTATGTGGTCGCTGGCGCGGTATCTAGTCGAGCGCGCGCGCGAGACCAATCATTTATCTAAGGTTGTGCATTTTTTTTAACCAATTTTTTATGAAAATCGATTTTAAAAAAAATAGTTTTTTTATTAATCGAAAAGCTTACAATCGATTAAATTTTTAACCCATTTTTTATGTTTTAATTATTCGAAACCCTCACTACAATCGATTACATTTTTAACCCATTTTTTATGATAATCGATTTTTAAAGAATCGATTTGTTTAATTAATCGAAACATAAAATATCGATAATCGAAAAAAACAATGGATTTTGATGTTGCAACCAGAGACATGATACTTAGTTGCAACACTACTCTCCAACCGTCTTACGGTTTTTCGATCAGCACGAGAATCTGACGCGAGTTTTACAGTTTTTACCCATCCCACAAAAGTGCGACTTTGTGGACATTCGTTGATGTCCAACTCCAAACCCAATACTAACACCAGCACCAACGCCAACGCCAATTCCAACGCCAACACAAACACTACCGAGCAGCCACAAACACCCACGGACATACACAAACACCCACGAAAGTCCAAAAACACTCACAGACACCCACGAAACACACGAACATCCTCAAACACCTACGTACGCCTACGAACATCCACAAACATCCACAAACACTCACAAACACCATCTCCAAACCCAACACCAGCACCAACGCCAACGCAATTTCTAACACCAACGCTAATACTAACGCCTATACAAACACCAACGCCAACACAAACACATTGGCGTTGGTGCTGATGATGGCGATATTGATGGTGTATGGGTTTTTGTTCGTGGATGTTCATAGACATTCGTGGATGTTTGTGGATGTTCGTGGGTGTTTGTGGAAGATCGTGGGTGTTTGTGGAAGTTTGACGGCGTTTGTGAATATTCATAATCGTCTGTTGGTGTTTGTGGGTGTTCGTAGGTGTTTGTACATGTTCGTGGGTGTCCATGGATGGTTGTTGGTGTTTGTGTTGGCGTTGGAATTGGAGTTGGCGTTGGTGGTGGATTTGGAGTTGGCATTGGTGTTGGTGATTATGTTAACACCAGCACAAACACCAACACCAACCTAAACATCAACGCCAACAACAACACAAACACCAACGCCAATACCAAAACAAACACCAGCACCAACGCCAACACAAACACAAACAAAATCACCAACAATAACTCCAACGCCAACACCAACACAAACACAAACACCATCACCAACACAATCACTAACGCCTACACTAACACCAACGCCAAAGCCAACACGTGTTGGCAACACCAACACCAATGCCAAAACTAACGCCAATGGGTTGGTGATTGTGTTGGTATTTGGGTTGGTGTTGGGCTTAGAGTAATTGGTGTTGGGTTGGTTGTCTGTGTTGTGTGTGTTCGTAGATGTTGGTAGGCGTTCGTGGGTATTTGTGGACGAGCGTGGGTGTTTGTGAATGTACGTGGGTCTTGTGGGTGTTTGTGGATGTTCGTAGGCGTTCGTGGCTGTTTTAATGTTTAGGGATGTTCGTTGGTGTTCGTAGGTGTTTGTGGATGTTCGTGGGTATTTGTGATGTTCGTGTTTCGTGTGTTTTGTGAGTGTTTGTGGGTGGTTATGAGTGTTTGTGGGTGTTTGTTTGTTTGTTTGTTGTACAATGTTTGATAATATCTCACACACGCACGCACGCAAACAAACAAACAAACGTGTTTCTATTGCTGGCACTTCACATGGCTATTAATTGTATTTGCGTATTTGATTCTCATTTCTATATCGATTTTCATTTCCGTCTGTTGCATCATTACCATCCATCTATTTATATCGTAAATATAAATAGCAGACTAAGGCAATTCAGGGATCAGAGGAAGTATACTTATACAAGCCTAAATACAAAATTTTGTCGTAATATCTTGAAAAAAAAATTATTCTACAAAAATGGCCAAATGGGACAGAAAAAATAGAACGACCCTTATATGCATTAGCAAAAAATAACCTCAAAGTTGAATAATTCGGAATATTACTTACCTTGAGTTACCGGAGCTTTAGTCACCATTGATAATAATAATAATAATAATAATAATCTTTATTGTACACCACGAATATATACAGTTATAACATACACATCAGTTACATATAAGTACAATTTTGGCGGCCTTATCGCTAAAAGCGATGTCTTCCAGGCAACCATCAAAACGTTTCAGAGAGCATCACATCTAGAAAATAACAATTAGGGTGGACAAACAAGTAAACAAAGCTTAAAATAATAATTTACACAGATTGTTGACTGATATTGTCGGTCAGGTAGAATTCTTTGAGTAGTCTTTTGAAAATGCTAAGAGATGGCGCTTTTCTTACAGTATTGGGTAATGAGTTCCATAGTCGTACGGCAACGGACGCAAAAGAATTACCATAGTATTTGGTCTTTTGAGTGGGTACATCTAGTTTGTAAGCTAGACGAGTATTCTCGTCCTCAGATGAGAATGTAAATATCTCCTTTAGGTAGGGTGGAGCCATAGGGTCAAAAAGTACATTGTACAATAAGTGCAGCACATGAGTATTCCTACGGTAACGGATCGGGAGCCACTTCAATTTAGTTCTGAACTCCGAGACATGGTCATATTTTCGTAGTCTTACTAATAATCTTTTGCCTCTAAAATTCATGTTTTCAGATTCAAATAAAGTCGAAATCACTATAATCTATATCTATACCTACTAATATGATAATTCTGCAGAGTTTGTTTGTTTGAACGCGCTAATCTCAGGAAGTACTGGTCCGATTTGAAAAATTCTTTTACTGTTAGATAGCCTATTATAGGAAGGCTATAGGCTATATTTTATCACGCTAAGACTAATAGGAGCTGAGAAATAGAGGAAAATGTGGAAAAAACGGGGGAAATTATATGAAAGGACTTTGAACGCGCTAATCTCAGGAACTACTGGTCCGATTTGAAAAATTCTTTCAGTGTTAGATACCCCATTGATTGAGGAAGGCTATAGGCTATATTTTATCACGCTAAGATTAATAGGAGCGAAGAAATAGAGGAAAATGGGGAAAAAACGGGGAAATTATATGAAATCTTAAGAACTACTGGAGCAATTTTTATGTTATTTGGCAAACATGAAGAATAGACCACGTGAAGCGACATAGGCTATTTTTTGCGGAACAATGTACGATTGTGTGAAATTCCTAAATTACGCAAACGAAGCCGCGCGCAACAACTTTATGTAATAAAATCGTAGGAAATTCAATTCTGTACATTGAATATTTTTGTACAATAAATAATACTTGGGATGTGTCATGTGATCTACTATGCTAACGCGGACGAAGTCGCGGGCAACAGCTAGTTAGTTATAAAGTTTTTAATTCCCGCAAGCGCGTACGCACGTGTCACTGCAGATTACCATAATAAACACGGAAGCTAAGTCAAGTTCCTACAGGTCAAAAGTTTTAAATGCATTTATTACACTTAGCAATACGTCTATTTGCAGGAAATGCGTGTTTTGAAGTAAGTACTGGGAGAGAATGATGTGTGCATATACTTATCATATTTTACCAGTAATTAATAAATACTTTTTTTTATAATGGACTTTTAAATTAATATCTTAATATATTAAAAAGATATATATATAAGTATATCTTTTTTCCCTTGTATCCCTTCAGCTCGAATTCAGTAATAAGTTTATTTACTTTTGTTGAATAGAATTATTTTAGATTATATTGCCATTTAGCGTTGTTGACATTTGACCAGTAAGCAGACGAGATATATATATATATCGTCTGCTGAATATATAGTCGAATACTGAATATATATATATATATATATATATATATATATATATATATATATATATATATATATATATAATTGGAATCTCGGAATCGGCTCCAACAATTGTCATGAAATTTAGTATATAGGGGGTTTCGGGGGCGATAAAGCGACAGAGATACTTTCGCATTTATGATATTAGTATAAATTATTATATTATTAGATTGTTTAGTCTATTGCGCTCCATGCGATTGATACAGGCCCGTAGTGCCGTGGGATACTGTAAAGTGTATAGTTTTATACTAAACAATCTAATCGTGCGATGTCCAAGTCGATATATTTATTTAAAACGTAAAAGATTTTTAATATTGATATGATAATAACTTACGTAATAACTTGAGACAGAAGGTCCTCTAGGTAGGGACTGAACAAATTAACCGACTTGGTATTGCATGGATAAAAACTGAATTGCGAGACTTGATTTTTTTACAGGATGTTTTTGATTTGATTATTATATCTATGCCGCGCGCGGCCGCGATGGATCGCGATGCACGGAACGGCCTTTAGTTCCTGAAACATATTATATCAGTATAATGTATTATCATTATCAGTTAACAACAAATTTCAATTAAATATGCATTAATATTATGTTGCATAGGTATTACAATTAGTGTAAATAACAATACAATTATGATTGACACTTTATTATGCGTCTAAACTTACATAGAATATTTGGTTAATTTCATAAAGAATCTGTTGTTTAGGTTTTAAATTTACTTACTTAATTACAACATTTTGAAAAATATATCATTTTGAATGCCAAACTTTACAGTTTAGTGTAGTCTACAAAAATATAACATAATTTGACTATTAGTTGGGGAGGGGAAGAGGGGATTTCGGGACTAGCTCGAGCGTGTCAGATTAAGCTTGTATAGGCTTCCGACATATTGTGTCTAGTTATCATGGTATAGAAATCAGATTTTTCAAATGGTGGATTAAAAAAAAAAAAAATATATATATATATATATATATATATATATATATATATATATATATATATATATATATATATATATATATATATATATATATATATATATATATATATATATATATATAGAAATGTCATCGGATCTGGCAGATTAAGATAGGGGATGTTTAGTATACCCTAAAGAAGCTTCCATATAAAGCACTGACGATTCAAAGGTAAGGTAAGCCTTTAGGGACATTTTAAAATATAAAAAAATAAAGCTTCATATTTTCCTAGCTGAGCTTCGCAGATATTTTATTTTGCACTAAACTAAATGATTTAGCCCTTCTTTTTCAAAACTTTAAAATGGCTGCAGTTTCTGAACCCACCGCTAAAATAAAAAACGCTCTTATTATATTTTCATCAGTTTTACCTAATGTAAAAAACCTACTAGGTCTCCATGACGCTCGAGTGACTACAAAATTAGCACCTTCCCCTCCCCTACTATAATGTTTAATGTGCCTATGCATAAAACCATAGGAATCCTATAATAGGCTACAAAATTTAAAGAGTATTTATAATAAGAGTGTTGACCACTCTGTAGCTTATCGTAAATAATAAAGTGATAGTGGCGTTCAAAAGGTTAATCAAACTATACAAGTAATTTCATTAGCCTGTCTTTAAAGTGTATTGGTAGTATTGTTAATTAATTATTAATTTGTAACAGGCAAACATCTTTGAATAAAAGTTTTCATGTCCTCAAGTTCTATCTCAGATGAGCTGTGTGACAGACCTTGGTAGGTATTGAATTCTGTGTTCTTCATAAATGTCTTCAAGTATGATGCCGTCATTTGTCCCCATTTGAATGGCACAACAGGATCGCAATCACCATGAGCTTGAAAAATCTAAACAAATAAAGTATGATGTAGTAATCAGATCCTTTTTCAGGTATATTATGCAATATGGATAACTATTATCTTCTAATACTTGAATATATCTCTATATAATAATAATATTGCAATTAATTTTATATCAATACCTACACAATCTCTTTAGGCTTGATAAAGACAAAATTATGTACGACAATAATTGATTATAAATTATACAGGGTGTAACAAGAAAAAAATTTCTCTACAAATCCCCTGTAAAAAATTATCCCTATAAAATTTATCCTTGCAAAGGTTGCCTCAGGAAAACAAACTTAGGTATCAGCTTAACAGCCTATTATATTTGCAGGGATAAATTTTATATGCACATAATAACAAAATTAATATAATTGACATTAACAATATTCTAATTCATAAAAAATTTAAGTTGACATTAGGTAGATATTATCTATCTTGTTATTTTTGAAGACTTATTTTTAGCAAGTATGCTATCAACATTTTTGTAATTGAACTCAGCCAAGTACTTGGCTAGTAAGACAGCAGCTGCTTCTATTGAGCACTAATTTAGTTATAATAATATGACATTGAGTAACAACTTGGAAAATATTCCAAATAATAAAAATTTAATACGGCTTCTATTGAGCAGTGTACTAGTAACAAGTTGAAATATGCATTTATCCAACAAATTATTTAAATTATGTTTATAATAAGACAATAGAGAATGCCTCTTGCACAAATAGTTTACTTGTACAAAATCCTACCAAAAGTAATACAAGGAAAATTAATAACAGTAATAAGTATGTATTTAACTTGGTGCATCAGAATTTAGAATGGTAGGTAAAGAGCTTGAAATTGAGTTGTTTCTGAAAGAATTTAATATTGATATTATTATTTGTATTCCAGATTCCAGAACACAAACTCATTTTCGATTTCCATGATCACCAAGTAGCAAGTTCGTTCAGTAGAATAAACGCCATCAGAGGTGGCTCTTAAAAAAATTTAAATATAAGTAACATAAAGATATTGTAAGTCTTTCTATCGAACGGATAATAGAAGTGGCCTGCATAGAGTTAAGTCAGCTTATTATTATTAGCGTATACAGGCCTCCATCAGGGTTATGCGATTTGTTTGAACAAACTATGGAACAAATATTGTCAAAAATATGTGCATCTAACAAAAAGGTTATTAATATGTGGAGGTTTTAAAATTAACCTATTCGACTTTAGGGCCTGTTTCACCACTTCCTGATAAGGCTATCCACCAATTAACCTGACAGATCAAGTATGGAGAATCTGTCAAAAAAGTTGTGAATGGCCTAATATGGCCCTTTATCAGAAAGTATCACCACTTCCTGATAATGTTCCAGATGGGCTATCCGACAGATTCTCCATACTATACCTGTCAATTTAATTGGTGGATACTGGATAGTCTATCCGGCACTTATCAGGCAGTAGTGAAACAGGCCCTTAGACTCCAATACGGTTAGATTCACATTTTTGTTTAAATCGTATAACCTTTTTTATTTGTTTGATGAGCCGACAAGAGTGTGTGACACAGTGAGTTGTATAGATAATATCATATTTACTAATCTCACACCATGTAAAAAATAAATAATTAATAATCTGATCATTATGGTCAGTTAGCACGTTTAAGCATTGTATTGTAAAAATCACATGTACTTTTTATATTTTTTTTTCGTTAAAATAGGGTATTTTAAGAATATAAATTAAATAATTTTGAAATTCATTGGCTAGTTTTTTCTCAATAAATTTTTAAAGTTTCGCTCTGACGTCATCATCGGCCGCCAATTGACCTCTGCATATGTTTTAAATTTCCTTTTAATCTTATTTATAATGGCTGGTTCGTCAAATGCAAGTTCTCATTATGTGAAAGGTGATACGAGAAGCTTACCAAAAGTTCGAAACGTAATGTTGGTCGAATTTATTGCTAATTTAACGCCATTGAAGGTCAAACAAAGGTTACACGTATTTGTTCAAAAATATAAGTAACTAATTATAAAATTTAATTTTGGGGTCGCAATATCAAAAAGGTTGCGGACCGCTGAAATAAGAGATATTCTCCAACAAGACCTCCAATTAGATCTACCAATCAAACCTACATCTCCTAAAGAAGTACTTATTAATACATAAAAAATGTCGAAAACAACAAATCTCCGGGTTTCGACCTAATCGACAAAAAAGTGCTTAGTAAGCTCCCACGGAAAGCCATAGTGTATATAACTATGCTCTTTAACGGTATCCTGAGAACACGCGGCTCGGGCTTTCGTCCACACATTCAGCATTGCTCGATAGTTTTACTCTAAGTCGCTTTGCAGACGACGGGGCGGGGCGGGCCGGTCCATTTCGCTGCGTACGCCCGTCGATGACTGCACGCCGCGTACACCCGCCGGTTTGTGTGATGCACGGCGGGCAGCCGCGGACATGCGCCGCCAGTGCCCGCCGGGCACCAGCGGCGGGGTCTTTTTGCCCGCCGTGTGCATTGGTAATATAGGATTCCCATTGTGCTATCGTTCGCTATGTATCGGGGACCCGCCCGCCCCGTCATCTGCAAAGCGCCTAAATCGATATATTTAATTCCGTCAAGCCGGCTCGATGCGAGCCTTCAAACTGGCTCGATGTGAGCCTTCAAACTGGCTTGATGCGAGCCTTCGAGCTGTGAGTTTGGGGTCCACACAGTAATTATTACTCGATTTTGAGTAAAATGAGCGAGCAAAATCGTATGTGAGTACTAATTAGTCTAACTGCCACACTCAGAGTGGAACATTAATTACTTAAATGTAATTAATTCAAACTTTTGACATAAACCCCATACATTATCTGTCAAACTACTGTACTGTACTCGGAGACATTAAGTTATGATTAACCTTCAATTAAATGAAGATTTAATTGCAGGTTAATCATAACTTAATGTCTCTGAGTACGTCAGTTACACCCTTTTTAATAAATTATAGATTGTTTCTTAACCCATCAATCTGCCAACACATAAAGCTGGCTGCCGCATAACTATTGAAAATCTATTGTGTTCGCGATAGCCACAATGAAGGTGCTAAAACTAATCTAATTTAATTTGTGGTTGTCTAGTTGACTGTTATTTTCAGAATATGATAATAAGTATTTGAAAATGGTATTAACAAACAATACCCTAATTTGAATGTAAAATTATTCAATCACTGTTATACTTCACTTAAATTAAAATACCTCAATATACACAATATGCAAAATATTTTATGTTATTTAAAATTTTAAATTTGGCCATAAAAGATAATAACCTATATTAAATAATGATTTAAATTATAAAATGCCATACTATGAATAATAAAAAATAAGGAAACGTAACTCCCATATCATACATACATATTACAGTTTTAAATTTGGTTCCTTTTAATCTGTCATGTAACATCAGCCTGATACCGCTCAAGGCCACCTAAATATTGCAAATGTATTGAAATGTGTACCTAAGGTACACTTTTTTGACAAGTATTGTCGCGCATGTTTTTTGACAAAGTTTTAGTTGATAAAGTTTACTTTTCCTCAGTTTTTATTATTCGTAGATGCCATAGCTATATTCTGAACATTAATTTTGACTGTCATTGTATAATATTAGTACTTACCGGTATATCTTTGGTCTTGGTGGCATTCGGGAAATTAGTGTGTCGTGGTAACCAGCAGGACAGCGCTATTACACCTGCCAATGCTTCAGGATATGTTAATGCAGCATGCAGAGCCAACGCTCCTCCTTGTGAGAAACCACCTAGCATTATACGGTTAGAAGGAATCCCAGCCTAAAAAATAAATGAACATTATTTTTTATTTTTTTTTATTTTTTTTATTTATTATATCCTTTAACCCACCAATCCCAAAGCGGCAGCCGGCTGCCGCATATCATTTGAAAATCTATTGTGTCTGCAACACCCACAATAGAGATATTAAGGCTTCACTTAAACTTACCTTTATTTCATCTTTGATTAATCCATGGACTAGCCCAGTCGCCCTTATTATACCTTCTTCATCTTCGGGGCCTGTGGCATCTAATGACCGCAAATCAAACCAAGACGGCATTCGAAAGCCAGCATTCAATGTTACTGGCATTGAAGCCGCGGTGGGACAGATAACTTTGACGTGAGATCCCCTGATTGCGGCAATTGTACTGGCCCAACCATGGCTACAATATAATAATAAGTACAATTAGATAAGGTTTTTATAAAGTTATGTTATTAAACTTGATAAGAACTAACCCAGTGTCACCGAGACCGTGTAAAAATATAAGCTGAAAATAAATAAAACAAACATTTAAATTATTTGTAATTCATTAACTTGCGAGGTGAATCAATTAATTTATAGAAGATATTGGACTTACAGAAGCAGTTTGTTTAGCGGTCGCAGCGATAATTACTGGATTTGGTTCCATTATCAGATTTTATGCGAAAATCAATACAAATTACTTTCACTGATTTAATATTTTTTTGTATGAGTTGTATGACCGACGTCCGACTGTAGTTCACTGCACAGACTAACAAAGAGAATGTCATATAACTCATATACTACCAGTGTTGCCAACACGACTCATACAAAATTTGCTAAACTGCCGTTAAAAATTTGCCAAAATTATGCCAATTGCTATAAAATTATGCTAAAACTTTTCAAAGTCTAAAAAAACGTTATTATTAATTTTAAATCTTTAATTATCAACAAAATCTCAATTTATTTTATGTTTTTTCAATTACGTTATCGAACAAAACATTAATATCTTATTCTTCATCGATAGCTGATGCTGCTGATGTACATGTAAACTCTAACTCTCCTTAGTAGTTAGTACCTATATAGCGGAATGTTATCCGGAATTGAGTAAGAATAACAGCATTTTCTTGTCCTCTCTAGGCCTCTCTAAAAATTATAAAATAGCGTTTAAAGTTTTCACTGACAAACGGTTGCGAAGTTTCAACTTTATTCATTTGGCTGAAAACGCGTTCAATTTCGGCGTTAGAATGTGGTAGTGATAATAATGAGTAATAAATACTCTTTTCAGAGTAATTATTACTCTGTTTTAGAACACACGCTTAGTAGTTGTATCGGATCGTTTGTTTCATGCTTAAATTTTTATTTCAATAATTATATGCTAAAAAATATGCTATATGCTAAACAACAAATAAATATGCTAAACAACGTAAAAATATGCCAAATTTAGCATAAAATATGCTCAATTGGCAACACTGTATACTACGTAATGGCGGCTCTCGACATAGGCGAACGCGTTGGCCAACGCGTCTGCAGACGCGTTGGCCCAATGTGTAGAACGGGCGTTCGCGCGTTGGCCGTAGGTATTTAGACGTTGGCCAACGCGCGAACGCCCGTTCTACACATTGGGCCAACGCGTCTGCAGACGCGTTGGCCAACGCGTTCGCCTATGTCGAGAGCCGCCATTACAAGAGGTCGGACTTAGAAGAAAAAAAAAATACCATTTTTTTTTTAATTGAAACTAAAGTTAAAAATTTTATGTGCAAAACCTTCCACTCTAAACATACCAAAAACAAAAAAAAAATAAAAAAAAAAATAAGCTCAAATAAATGTTTTATATTAATAAAAAATATTGTACATAGCTAAATAAACACAAAACAATATAACTGATTTAATCCACAAGGTTTAGGCAACAAATCCGTCTGCTGCGTATGCTCCGATTTCGATCCAGTGGACGCGCATCTTTATACATACACACATAAGCATAGCTGGGCATTAACTCGTTAATCCGTTAATCGTTAATTAACGAAGTTAACATTTTGATTAACGGATTAACTTTTAAAAATATTAACGGACTAGATAACTTCTGTTATTATGCAGAAGTCCGTTAATCGTTAATCCAATGCCTGCTATTAACCGCACGGCGCGGCACCACAGCGCGGCGCGAAAACAGGTTCAGACAGGTAGTATGATGCGACAAGTGCCGGACGGGCTGGCAGAGCGGCGCCGCGGCACGGCAGCAGCGAAACAAAAATACTATGTAGATACATTTTCAGGCGCATGCGAGTGAGAAGAGATTTGTTTCGTTTTATCATTTTATAACTCAGCGCTGGTGCTTATAGAGAGAGTGATTTGTTTATTGTTATTATAAATCATTTGCATGTTGATAAAGAAGAGTGCAGTATAATTTAGTTAGGTAGAATACAATAATTATAGAAGTATTTTGTTTTGTCCCTAATATGTTAACTTCCAAAACCTTAGACCAACAGGTTTTGTATGTACACTAACGTAATGATATAAGTTACAACAAGGCCATATTATACATATTAACGGATTAACGATTAACGTTAACTTGCGTTAATTCGTCCGAAATGTAACGCTTTAACGTTTAACGAAGCTAACATTTTTTTTAACGGATTAACGATTAACGAAGTTAACTATTTGATTAACGGTGCCCAGCTATGCACATAAGTATTATTACTTTGTTTTGTTACACCCTGTACATACGACAGCTGAAATCGATCACGTGAGCTCAGGCCAGCTGTATACCACCTCACTTGATCAGAGGAGCCCCCTTAATTATTCATTTTATTTCAATTTTATTATCAAATATTAAAGTAAGTACGTATATAATTAAGGATTTTGTGTAAATTTCAAGAGTCTTAATGTTTGGATTGGGAGTCGCCCTTAAATATTTCCTTTATTTTGTTTTTACTATTTGTTGTTATAGCGGCACCAGAAATACACAATCTGTGAAAATTGCAGAAGTCTAGCTAAAGCGGTTCTTATGATACAGCCTGGACACAGACAGACGGACAGACATCGAAGTCTCAGTAATAGGATCCCGTTTTTACCCTATGGGCACGGAACCCTAAAAATTGAACTAAAAGAAAAAACAACGTAAACGTAAACTTACAAAAAAAATGAAATCCCACCAAAAATATTTTCATGTAAAAATGTTGCCAAGATGAGAACATAATAATATTATAGTTCGTTTTGTCAAAAAGTAGTGAGATCTCATGTAGAGCCAAGTTTCTAACCTTACATACTCAGCCCTAAATCTAAAAACCTTAATTTTACACTAAAGCACGGTAAAATATTTGATAATAATATTATAATGTGTCAGCCGCACGAGAAGAATCTAAAACCTCTACATATTAGTCAAAATCGGTGGCTTGGCCAAGTAAAGGCGAATGGCAGGATCCGTACAGCATAATTTTGTTGTTGTTTTTCAACAGATTTTTTACTATGTACCTATTATGACAATAAGACTATTTATTTTGATAAACTTATGTAAATAGGTACAGTCTGTCAAGAAAGTGAAGAAATTTAAAAGTGGCAACATCGTAGTGTCATCCCCTTTTTCTTAGATTAATTTGAAATGGATGACACTACGATGTTGCCACTTTATAATTTCTTCACTTTCTTGACAGACTATAGAAACGTTTATTATGAATTATATTAAACTCTTATTTACTTAAATCTCATAATGAAAAGGATATATTACATAAAGTCAAGTTAAATTGTACCATCGAGGAAGTTGATTCCTATGCAATTGACAGACCAACGTTATTTGGTCGAATATGTCAATTCAATGTTAATTGTGATCTGTCAGCTGGGTTTGACGTAACGCAACCAAACTACTTAGGTCACAGATTACTAGTATATATGTTGGCTGCGTTCCAGATGACGTTAATTTTGACCAAAACGCTCAAAACGTCCCCTTCTGCCGTTCCCTTTGGCGACCGGGGTCGTTTTGATCGCGGCTATAACGTCACTCATGACGTCATCATTTTCGCTCAAAACGACCCTCGACGAAGATGGGTCAAAGTGGGCGTTCTAGTTTTTTTTTTAATTTTAACGTAACTATATCGCGAAAGCTATGTTCGGAAAGTTTTCAGGAGAGAGTAGATAAAAAAAACTTTATATTATTTCATTACAAATAATATTTATATAACTTAAATAAATTAAATAACATTTAATGAAATATTTTGATTGGAAAATAAATTGTTTTAAATGAAAGGTCAAATGTTTTCTTATAAAATATTATAATAATTAATACTAATTTTCATCTCTCCTATACCTGTTGATTTATTCGTACTTGACTAAACATTATGCGGTATTGTTACCTAACGTTTATATGTATATTGTGACAATTATTATAGTCAATATTCAAAGTATGTGGATTTGTTATTAAAATATGATTCAATGTGAAAACTCAAATATAATAAAAGTTTAACTATATTATAATATGATTACTTAAGTAAAAAAATGTAATACTAAAAACCTAACAAATATAATATTATGTATTTTTAAATTAAATGTAACTATAAACAATAAAATTACTTTTATTTACGACTTGAAGAAAAGGATCATAATATCCAAGTTCGGTTCATTGTACCTATCGTATATATTATGTTTATTGTACCTATGTATAAAAAAATATAGTTCTTTTTTTAAACTTTTCTCAAAACGCTCAAAACGATACATAATCCGTTCCACTTGGGTTTGTATCACTGACGCTCACATGCTAGTGGAACGGGAAAAACTACGGTCTTGAGCGTGAGCGTTTCTAACGTCATCTGGAACGCGGGGGTTATGTTGATGTTATGGCGTTGCCATGACATCTTTTGGACATGCGCAATAAAAGGTTTGTCCAAAAATACACCGACGAACACGGCCATTATTACTATTATTAAAACTACGGTCAATGCTATCCTTAGATTCCTTAGCCTCGAAAAAATTGGGTCGGAGGCTTGAACTCCTTACCCGGTACATAAAAATCTCGACCTCTAAAAGAGGACATGGGGGCCTGTCTAGAGCCCCGCCGGGGAGGCCGGCTTGCTGCTCCTTGCCACTGACTCGACCGAGGTGGCATCATAATATTTCGGGCTCGGCCTCGGCCTCTATTATAATATGAGCCTCGCTGCTTATAAAAATAAGACTTACCTTTGTTGTGTTGGCTCACGCATATAATATATATATATATATATATATATATATATATATATATATATATATATATATATATATATATATATATATATATATATATATATATATATATATATATATATATATATATATATATATATATATATATATATATATATATATATATATATATATATATATATATATATATATATATATATATATAGAACCGACCCCCTGGTCCGCAGCGCTGGGTTCAGCCGCTCGCGAGGACTCCTCGTCCTTCGCCGCTCCGATTACATCCTTGAGATGCGTGTATCTCGGGCCGCTAAAATAGTGCTAAGTCGACTATTTCGCAAGCCTCCCGTAAATCTTTTCACCGCCAATTTCTCATTTAAGGGGCGTAAGATTTCATAAGCCTTCTCTAGGGTTGTTGAGGAAGTGATTATGAGGAAGAGGAGGAGGAAGAGGAATTTTCACGCGCAAATTTAGAGGATGCGGATGAGGAAGAGGATGCGGATGAGGAAGCGGATGAGGAAGAGGATGATAGGAAATTATAAATACTAGCGGACCCAACCCAAAAGTCTTTGTCCTGTCTGTACATAACTAGGTACATAGGTACATTACACAAAAATTAATTAAAAGGGCATTTTCCAGTGGACCAAACTATGAATCTAAATCATTCTCAAAACACACACACTAAAGAATCATCAAAATCCGTCCCACAATTAAGGAGGAGTTCAGTAACTAGTCTAAGAAAATTAGTTTCAAAATCGACGATCAGACCGAATAATTCGTCTAGTTTTGAAAGTTGGTACAGATGTTCCTAAAGGTGTCCAGATGAATATACTAAAAGTCCCCGAGGGTGGGACAAGAGCCGGCGGTGGGGAAGGGGGGGAAAGGTCTCTTTTTCAAGGTTTTTGCTTGTGACTCGAAAATTATTTAAAATATCTCTTTAGTGACTTCTACCTTAATTATCTACATTACTATAAATTACGTCCAAACTGTACGATCAAACGATCATTACTTTAGGAAATACAGAGTATTAAAAGGGTACGCTCGCACTGTTTTTCCATACAAACGTATTCCCCAATTTACTCCCTGGACAATGCGTTTAGACAAATGATTTTTATACAATAAGTAGGGTACTATGATCTGTTAAAGCTACGTTAGATTTTTTCTAAATTTACTAATAAATAAAAAATAATGCACCGTACCCCGCCAATCGATCGACCATAAAATAAATTTGAAAGATGTTTACGATAAAATAAAAACGTAGTGGTATAGACTCATTCTTCCTGAAGATATTTAAAAAGAATAAATTTAAATAGGATCAACTTTGAAGGAAGAATCACGGGAATACGTTACCTCGATTAACTGGACCTAGAGACAGATACAGTAAATCGGCGTAACGTATAGTCCCCTGATTCCACCGCGCGCAGGCTCTTGTCCCACCCTCGGAGACTTTTAGTATATTCATCTGGACACCTTTAGGAACAACTGTACCAACTTTCAAAACTACACGAATTATTCGGTCTGAATTCCTTAATTTTCCCAAGCTAAAAATACACAACAACGCACACAAAAAAAAAGATGAGTGAATGATACAATTCTCTGGCTCTGGCGTGTGCGTTGCCATGATTGGATTCGCGACGCGCATGCACAGTGAAATTCGTCATAAATTCCTCTTAAATTTTGAGGAAGCGATAGCGGAAGAGGATTTTTTAATTTTTATTTTTGAGGATGCGGTAGCGGTTGAGAAACCCAAAATATTGCGGAACTTCCTCATTATGAGGAAGCGGAAGAGGAATCCTCAGCAACCCTAGCCTTTTCGTCACTTCCAACGAAATTGTCAACTTAACAAAAAGATCCTCTAGTTTTTTACCAAAGTCCTCGATAGAATTACAACCCTGACAGGTTTTCATCATTTCTACTTGTAAAGCAGTTGCAGATTGCTTGGTTAAAAGATGTTTTTTCATATCCAAAATAAGTTCTTTACATGTTTTATAGGTAGAATTAAGACGTAATTTCGCACTCTCCGATAAACGAGTTTTTAAAACAAAATTAACCAATAACTGCTCCTGAGTCCTGACTATCATTTATTGTTTGCCTATAAAATTCTAGAGCGTCAATTAATTTTTTACTGACGTCTTCTTCTCTTGTCATAGCAGGGAGAAGAGAAGCCGCAGTTTTCACCTCAAACTCAGCCATGGTTACCACATTAATATTCGCAATACAAAAGTCCACAATTTGCTTATAATTTCTCTCTATTTCCTCACAAATATTAAATAATTTTAAACTTTTATCCTCCTTAATATCTCCTTTTCCAATTATTATTTCTAACTCCTTTCTATTTTTTTTACGTCCGTGCTCCTTTCGTTTTAAAATATATTCGTCATATAAAATCTGTGTTTGTTGTAATTTATTTTCTAATAATATCTTAGTCCTTCTAACTTTACTTACCTTAAGTAAATTTACTCTTACGCTTTTTAGCTCATCACAAATATCGATAATTTCCATTTATAAAATAAAATCAATAAAATACACTTAAACAATAGTGCATGAATTACGTTACATTAGAATCAATAATAAACATTTTTATTTTTAATAGGTCAACCGTTATAATATTACCTATCAAATTAATATTTAAAAATACCAATTGGAGTCACGTAGTCCAAATTTTTGGGGAGAGTACCGCCGAAAACGCGCTGACCGAAGTGTTGGGTGTCCTGACTCGGTGACTCCCTACGCCTACTCCAGTAGATCCCTCACACTCCGACTTCCTTGGGCTAGTCCGCTCGAACGGGGCGTCTGGCTCCTGATCGCCTAAACGCGCTCCTCGCCAACTCTTGCCGGACCCATTGGATGTGGCACTTTTTGTACAGTATGTAAAGTCCAGCAACCACAACCAAAACCAGTAGGACCACAATAACAGTCAATAGTGTATTATTTCCACTTAGACTTTTGTGAATTAATTCAATGTCCGCCGAATTTACACCACCCGCGGCATTTTGAGCTATTATTAATTCTTCTTGCGATTGAGTTTTTCCCATTTTAGAATTAAAAAAAAATAAGTCTATTAAAGAGAATTAACTAAATAAGTAATTAATATTATTTTTACGCGGTGATCGCGGCGCGCGGCTGACTCCCGTCGCGGCTCGGCAGGGTCGCCGTCGTCGCGTCGATTCAAAATGGATGTTGAGTCGCTAACAGCTGTAGCTGTATATTTATTCACAGCATATAATTACTTTGTAAATGTAGACAAGAAAAAGTTTTTAAAGGGTATTCTCGAAATAAATAAATAAAAGGCGAGAAAAAGTAACAAACAAAGAAATAAACTCACTTTTACATAATATTTTATAATATTAAAATAATATAAGTAATTATTTTATTACCTACTTATTATTTATTAAGTTATTATTTTATTACCTACTTATTATTTATTAAGTTACTAGCTGTTGCCCGCGACTTCGTCCGCGTGGACTTCAGTTTATAGCGCGCGATGTCAACAAAATTGGTGTCAAAAGCTTTTATAAAAAAACCCTGGTACCCCTTAAATCAATACAGCTGTGCAGTGTGCACACAATAAGTATTTCATTTTTTTATATTAAACTTTATATTTTATGCCAAATTTTAAAGCTTATTTAGCCCTCCAATGACACAACTTTACCCATAAACTATTTATCATTGATAGATTTAAGGTTACGTCACTGCACAGATCAAGTACTGACTTATTTAATACCGTAGAATAGATATAACAATCGAAAAAAATCGAAACTTAAATGTAAGATGATACCACGTCTTCTAGAAAGACTTTTGAGCAAGCGTCAGCGCGATGTAGAAGACGCACGGCGCCATATATTATAAACTGTTGGAACTAACTTAATTTGAACAAATTTACGCATTTTCACCCCCTTACAACCCTTTTTTCCAGTAAAAAATCCTTTCTCAGGCTTTAGACTATCTGTATACAAAATTTCATTACAATCGGTTCGGTAGTTTTGGCGTTTGGCGTGAAAGCGAGACTGACAGACAGACAGACATACAGAGATACTTTTGGCGTTTGGCGTGAAAGCGAGACTGACAGACAGACAGAGATACTTTCGCATTTATAATGTTAGTATAGATTATGTGCACACTGCACAGCTGTTTTTGGGTATTTTGATTAATTAAGGGCCGCGCTACACCGGAATGGCAGCGGCGAGGCGAGCACTTTCAGCGCTGCCATTCCGGTGTAGCGCGGCCCTAAGAGGGGTACCACTTACCAGGGTTTTAAAAAGTTTTTAAATTTGACACATTTTGTTGACACCGCGCGCTATAAACTAAAGTCCACGCGGACGAAGTCGCGGGCAACAGCTAGTGTTACAATAAAGTAAAAAATAAAACGCCATCTGTTGAATCGTATTAGAACTAAAATGTTCATTGCATCGATATATTTCTGGATTTTTTATAATATTATACATAAAATATGTTTAAGATTTTTGAAATTTTATTTTAATACACATCCAAGACCCAGGAACATTGAAAACTTTTTGTTCCGCCTGCGGGACTCGAACCCAGGACCCCCGGGATGAGCGCTGGCCACGCGCAATGCGAATTCATTTTCATCGATATTTTCCCACATCAAAATGTAGCCTATGTCCTTTCTCAGACTCTAGAATAACTGTATACAAAATTTCATTGCAATCGGTTCAGTAGTTTTGGCGTGAAAGCAAGACAGATAGACAGACAGACAGAGATACTTTCGCATTTATAATGTTAGTATGGATTTTATAATATCTATATATATAAAAATCAATTGCTGTTCGTTAGTCTCGCTAAAACTCGAGAACGGCTGAACGGATTTATCTTATCTTGGTCTTGAATTATTCGTGGAGGTCTAGGGAAGGTTTAAAAGGTGAGAAAAATTGGAATAATTGCCGGGAAAATCCTCAAAACAGCATTTTTCTATTTCCCATATAAACGTTTTCTAAATAAAATGGAGAGTCAATTTGTAATTTATTACCGCTGCATAAAGTTCAAATTCGCGTGCGCGTTGGAGGACCTAATATCGCGTTCTGAAACTCAACAAAAGTGAAAGTGAATCGCGAACGCGACAAAATTGCATAGTCTCAAAATACATAGTACATAAATAAACACAATTTTAGCTAACTTAAGTTGTTACTCTGTCCGATTATTTTTTTATTTTAGCTAACTTAAGTTGTTACTCTGTCCGATTATTTTTTTAATAAGACTATATAGAAATCGAAAGATAAATCTATATATATAAAAATCAATTGCTGTTCGTTAGTCTCGCTAAAACTCGAGAACGGCTGAACGGATTTATCTTATCTTGGCCAATTTTGATGAAATTTTTTGTGTGTGTTCGTGGAGATTCGAGAATGGTTTAGATTTACAGTTTGGTCTACTGAAAAATGTTTTTTCAATTAATTTCTTATTTATAAGGAGTTGTTGATTTTGGAATGTTTTACATTAGATCCGGCGGACGGCGCTATCATCGCATTCAATATTATTCTATTTCAATTTTAGTTTGTCCTGACAGATGGTGCTACGATTAATTTGAAAAAAATTTTGTTATTCAATTCATGTGCTGATTAAAATATTAAATAAATAACACATAGGCTACAATTTTAACCGACTTTCAAAATGGGGGAGGTATTATGTTCGTTTTCTTATATTCAACGATTACTCCGCCGTTGGTTAACCGATTTTCAAAATTTTTCTTTTGGTATATAGGGTATCATCCCAATTTGGTATTATATTCAGAAAAGTGATGATCTGATGAAGGATCCATAAGTAATCGAGGGAACTCCTCAAAACTTATAGGGAAACATATGGTGACTTCGGTTTCGTGAGAAGTATTCTAAGCATATGCTACCGACAAGTAAGATTTTGCACCGAGATATACCTGGTATACTGTGGTTCGGAAGGTGCTGAGAGAATTCCTGATTCTTTATAGATACAAGTTTGGGAGTTTCGGCGTTGTTTTAAGAACAGAAAGCATATGCTACTATGCAAATTACATTCTTCATCATCATCATCATCATCATCACTACCATATCATAGTCTTTTAGATCGAGACTCGAGTTTGTCAAGCGATAATTAAAAAAAATCTATATCTACCTAATATTATAAACCTGAAGAGTATGTTTGCTTGAACGCGTCAATCTCAGAAACTACAGGTCCGATTTAAAAACTTATCTCAGTGTTAGATAGATCATTTATCGAGTAAGACTCATCATTTATCGAGAAGGTTATATTATATTATTACTCTAAGACTAATACGACAGAAGAAACTCAGGAAAATGTGGGAAAAACGGGGGAAATATTTTTTATGGGAAAATGTACCTACGGATTCTGTAAAATTTCTAATTTACGCGGGCGAAGCCGCGCGGGACATCTAGTTATACATAAAATATGTTTAAGATTTTTGAAATTTTATTTTAATACACATCCAAGACCCAGGAACATTGAAAACTTTTTGTTCCGCCCGCGGGACTCGAACCCAGGACCCCCGGGATGAGCGCTGGCCATGCGCAATGCGAATTCATTTTCATTGATATTTTCATGGAAATAATATGTACTGTACGTAGTACATATTAATTCCTTGCACGATCCAGCCTTCACCTCCAGCATTCTGTCAGACGTCAGTGTCATTAGCCCGGCCGCACATTGTCCGAAATTTCTGATCAGAAACAGTTGAACGTCCGCGCTGTCTCTTACATTTTGTACTGAGCCGAGTGAGCTCGAACTCGCCGGAAGGATATTTCGGATAGTGTGCGGGGTGGCGGTCCGGCGAAAAACAACTGTTTCTGATCAGAAATTTCGGACAATGTGCGGCCGGGCTTAATCTTGTGAGTTGTGATTTTCTAATCTTGTGTGTCTTGATTTTTTCATAAAACCTACTTAAAATTATAAGGCAGAGTTTTTTGACATTGGCGATTCACTAAGGAGCCAAATTAAAAATAAAAAGAAGAAGAAGAAGATGTTCTAATCTGTGCTTTGAAGTTTGAACGCTCGTAAAAATTTCATCAAAATATTTTGTTTGTGAAAAGATTAAAATTACGTTGACGAGGTTTATACCTATTAAAAGAACATCTTGAATTGATTAATGAATATACTATTGGTAAGCTAACATTTATGTAGTAAGTTGTAAGCATTTAGCAAATTTCTAGACCTAAATAGTCCAACTTTGATATTTGACATGTCATTGTTTGTGATTTTCAGTAAATTTATCTACAAGTTTAGGCCTAATTATAATAATAAATATTACAAAATGCAAAAAATTAATGATAGGTGAATAGATATAGCGTCGTAGCTTTATAAAAAAATAAATCATTTTACATTGGGTCTTACGTAGGGTCTTACCATTACGTACGTAGGTAGCGGGTAGCACATGTGACAGGAGCATATTGCAAAACCATTATTTTGTGTACCTAGTACATTAACTTTGCTCTGGCAACAAGCATTTTAAAAGAGATAAGCCCTATAAGTGCTTCATCAAAATATATTAACCATAAGGTTCGGAAACCTACCCCAAAATTGATGGGGAGCGGGGGGGAGGGGTAAACAACCCGCCTAACCCCTTGGCCCGTACCAAATCCACACTGAGAAACCCTCCAGTTTTGGAGCTACTCACCTTTGAAATTTTCGGAATTCTGAGGCTACATCTAGTCTTTTGGTCGCCTTTTTTAACGAATGCCTTTAACCTAAGTAACACATAAACACTAGAATACAGGTGACCTTATCTCAAGATTACAAAAATTTCAAATGTATATTTCTCAAAGTATGAAATACTTTCTATCTCTGTTCACTACAACTTTCGAGATTTTTCGCAAATAAAAATGTTGTTTGTCTTATCAAAATGAAGTCTACTCACAAAAAATTAGCTTGATAGTATTAAAAAAAATCTAGGGCTCCCGTACCCAAAGCGATTGCATCTTATAATACTTTTTCATAATTCTATTTGATGTACCAATTCATTACCTATTTTTTTATGAAATGACGGAATATGAATGTTACTCTTGCATTTTGTAGTTTTTGGTGTTTTTTGTTTAACAATTACATCACACAGAATTAGACTTGGTAACTTTGTAGAATGCTTCAGTTTGTTTATTTGCATGTATTTGCTTCCTTGGGCAAGGTGCCCAGTTAATTTCTGCTTGTTGTATTATAGGGATATGTTCTATCAGAAAAGTTTATTCATAGGCAAATGGCGGACCTTTGTAATTTGTTTGCCTTATGTCAAACCCAGTAAACAGATTACAAGTAACATTAAACTGACATAATCCCACCAAAAGATGTAGGTCCGTCAACTGCCCATGAATCAATGGGCTCAATGGTTGAAATGGCCAATGGAGGTAGAAGCCAGTATAATTTGATTTATAATATAAATTGCAATTAAGTCTTAACTCTAAAAATCAATTACCTTTTATATGTTATTAATTAATAATTTAGGACTTTTATATATATATTTCAGATATACATTAAAAAATTTGCTCAAGAAAGAGCTTCTGTAACATTTTGCAAGCCAATTTATGGTGTGTGATGACTAAAGGTATGCTGTATAATAGTGTAACACTTTTTTGTTTGATCTTAAAGTTGGTTATAAGTGCTAAAAATTATACTTTCGGAACCTTAATGTCACTGGCAACAAATAAACATGGTTCTGTAAATGTCCACAGATTTGTTTTTGTTATACTCCACTCGGGCTAACTTGTCGCTAGCGGTCATTGACTGGCTGTCAAAAACTTGTAATTTTTCATATAAAACCACGATTGACAATATCTGACACTTCATTGTCAATCGCGGTTTATATGGAAAATGACAAGTTTTTGACAGGGAGTCAATGACTGCTAGCGACAAGTTAGCCCGAGTGGAGTATAGTCAATTAGTAATGGAGAGAGCTAACATAGCTGTAAAATATTAAAGAATATAAGTTATATTACCTTACAGCTTTGTTATCTGGCTCATACATATTATAGTGACATAAACACTAGATTGTAGATCTCAAAAATATTTAATTTTCAGAGAACTATGGCTTCTGATGACGCCTCGCTGGGCTTGGACCTAGGACGCTTGGAAATAGAGAAAAGCAAAGTAATTAAGAAGGAAACAATAGAAAATCCATTTTTTAGTTCATCACAAAATAAAAAAAAACCATCACTAAATGTTAAATGTTCATGTATGGTGCAAAAGCGGAAAAGTAATAAAAAGCAAACCAATATTCTAAGGGAACCTTTTCTAAGACTGTCACAACCCTATTGTAAAAACTTTAACAATAAAGATGTAAAAAATATTAATCCAGATCTGGTAAACTTACACACACTTGTTAATAATTGCAACCAACTGTGCATATCAACAGACAAGAAAAACTTTGACTCGAAGCCAAAACAATTAAAAGATCACACCAAATGGTGGAAGAGTAAGAGAAGTAAATCAACAAGCGAAAGGAACAGTTCAAAGGTGGATTCTGACAAAGGATCTTCGAGCACTTGCTCCCAGCAAGCACTGAACCCACCACCTCCTTGTGATGTTACAATAGACGAACTAGCCAGCTATTTTGAAACTTTTGTTCATATTCCTAAGAAAATGTCCACAATGGCAGAGATGATGTATATTTAAAATTAACATTTTGTGGATAACATTTAACACTGTTCATGAATGTTTAGGTGTTTATCCGTCTACCTGCGTTTTTATATGACTAGTTTATTTCGTTTTTAATTATAACTATTGTAATATATATAATTATATTATATTCTTTTAAATGTCCTTTATCAGATTTTAAATGTTATAAGAAATGAATATTGTAACAAATATTTTGAAAGATATCTAAATGATTCTGATAGTAAATTACCATCATATTAATTCACTATATTGTCATTTTATTTGTAAAATCCTTAATCTACACTACTATTATAAAGAGGAAAGATTTGATTTTTTGTTTGTTTGTTTGTTTGTTTGTTTGTTTGAGTCGAATAGGCTCCGAAACTACTGGACCGATTTGAAAAATTCTTTTACCATTGGAATCCTGCATTATTTCTGCTGAACATAGGCTAATTTTTATTTTGGAAAAATATAAGGTTCCGTAAGATATTTGGGATTTTCGGACGCAAGGTTTAAAAAATCAACCAGAAAAGTTACTTATTTTGCGTACGCTGCCTAAACTATAAAAGATAGAGGCATAAAATGTTCTAAGTAATTATAAATCTTTTAAATATCTACAAAAAAGTCCGCGACACACTATACCTATCTATGTTGAGTGAGGCACAATAACCATTTTTTTATTAAAAAATCTAGAATTTTTTTTGGACTATATTTAAATGCGTTTATTTAAATCATGCTATTGACCCTTATCAAAATAAATTATTTCATCACTAAGTACAGTTAATGTAGATAATATTTGGTCTTTGAATGATTAAAATTGGACGTTTGGTTTTAATGTTATGGCGAAATTAAAATATTACGATTTCTGCTGCACGTTGCGAATTGGGCGTCAAGGCGCGATGCGCGGGTGTGCGTGCGGTAGGGGAGAGATTTAATTATCAGTGCCACAGACTCGCCCGGAGAGTCCACGTAAATATTACCTCGATCGTGGGAATCGCAGACACAATAGATTTTCAATAGTTATGCGACAGCCGGGTGCTGCTTTATTGATTTGATATAGACTATCGTGCTTCATTATTATAATCCTAATTTCAAAAAAGCTTTAAAAGTTATGACTACGAAAGTAATATTTTTAGAACTTTTTAAAATAAGTTTTGAATGACTATTATTTTTGATTGCTATTATAATTAATTAATTTCTTTAACTATAAATCTCCAATAGCGGCAGCCGGCTGCCCGCATAACAATTGAAGATCTATTGTGTCTGCGATACCCACGATGCCGATGCACGATGGAAGTATTAATGCATATTTTTTAATCCACACTATTTCTGCTGAATATAGGCTATATTTAATGAGAGAAAAAAGGGAACCGTATTAAGTGTTAATAATTGTGTGAAAAATCTACCAAAATATTCCTTCTTGCTTATGCTTTATAAATTATAGACTATACTTTAAAATAAGTTTTGAATGACTAGGTACCTATTATTTTTGATTGCTATTATAATTAATTAATTTCTTTAACTATAAATCTCCAATAGCGGCAGCCGGCTGCCAGCATAACAATTGAAGATCTATTGTGTCTGCGATACCCATGATGCCGATGCACGATGGAAGTATTAATGCATATTTTTTAATCCACACTATTTCTGCTGAATATAGGCTATATTTAATGAGAGAAAAAAGGGAACCGTATTAAGTGTTAATAATTGTGAGAAAAATCTACCAAAATATTCCTTCTTGCTTATGCTTTATAAATGCTATCGATCGACACCGTCACTAATATCGAAGATGCAGTCCATTATCCACAGGAGTTTTTAAATTCGCTGAATCCTTCTGGACTTCCACCACACGAACTGACGTTAAAAATCGGAATTCCAATCACGCTTTTGAGAAATTTATGCCCACCAAATATGTGCAATGGGACAAGGCTGCTTATTAAAGAATTAAAGGACAATTTAATTGTAGCTACCATTATCACCGGCCCAGCAGCTGGTCAACTAGCTCATATACCGAGGATACCGATGATTCCAACTGATCTGCCAATCCCATTTAAACGGCTTCAATTTCCGGTAAAAATATCTTTCGCATTGACTATTAACAAGTCCCAAGGTAAAACTTTCAAATTAGTAGGCATCGACCTACGAAAAGAATGTTTTACTCATGGTCAACTATACGTTGGCCTATCCCGAGTTGGAGCTGCTGATAATCAATTTATTTTGCTGCCACAAAATAAAACAACATCAAATATCGTTTACAGGGAAGCTTTAACCCAATTTTAATGGAATCTTTTACGCAAAAAGAAGTATGGTGTAAAAAAACATAAAGCGCAAAAGTACAACAAAAATACTTTATACAAAAACAAATAGAAAATTTCAAAATGTATATAATAGTAGATGTAGGTAAGCATAAAATAATAAAGCATAAAACTACAAAAAAAAAACATAAAATATTTTAAACAAAAAAAAACATGAAGAAATTGCAAAATATTATAAATAATAGTATCTTCTGCAGGTAAGGATAAAATAATCAAACATAACACTTAAAATATAAAAATATAAAAAAAAAATACAATAAAAATGTGTTATATGTACATAATAATTATAATATAGTAGTTGCAGGCTAAATAATGTAAACTATTTTTATGTTCTGCTTAACTTAAAGATTGACTACCTTTATTTAAAAAAAATAATTTAAAAACCAATGTCCACCCGTGCGAAGCCGGGCCGGGCCGCTAGTACCTATTATACAGCTCGACAAGCCTTTAAATGAACGTAGCGAAAAAGACCATGAAAAAATTTAATTGGTAAACCAAACCCTCTAACAGCTAACTAAATGATGTCACCAACAGTTTCCTATTAACCGATTCGTTGCGGATGGCACGTAAAACCCTTTTTCAATGATGCAGTTTTGAGACGAGACTGCACTCAAGCGACACTATGCTGCAGCGGAGTGACGCGACACCTCACGACCAAATATTCTTTGTATGGAATTTTACGAGCTAAGCTGCACAACGCGACAGCGACGCTACGCGTTAAAACGTCAAGAAAGTGAAGTGTCGCGTTGCGTCGCTGCCCATTAGTACAGCTGATCTATGGTGAAGAGTCCCGTCGCGCCGCTGCAGCAGTGTCGCTTAGTAGTTAGCACAGAGTACTTTATTATATACGTAGTTAGTGCGCTCTTATCTTTAGCTTTGAACGTCGCACCTCGCGATCACCTCTGTAGCTCAGTGGCCGAGTTAAGCCTGAGGTGTAGGGTTCGAATCATGTAGGGTTGCCGTCCGTCCGGGTTTCCTCGGATTTGTCCTAGTTTGAAGGGCGTCCGGGGATTTTTTTTAAGTGTCCGGGTGAAACCCCGACACTTTTGTCGAAAGAAATCCAACTTTTTAGTCATGCAACAACAAACGAAAGATAAAAACTTGCTAAGCATACTTACGTTTTTTTCTCCAAACCTGGCTGATTCTCCAAACCGCAAAATTTAGTTGTCCGGATGTACAAACTACCCGCAGAGTAACATATTAAGTAGACCTTTGTATTTTTTTTATAGTAATATAAGATCTGATCTAACTGGGCCACTTTGGTACCTACTGTAGAAAAACTTAATTGTAAATATAATTAAAATTAATTTAAAGGTCGAAAAATTGATTCCCTGGACGTGTCCTGTCCCCAGAATTCACTATAAATTCCCAAAAAAATCCCACAAATACAATGAAATTCTAATTTCAAAGTAAATAAATCGTAAGAGTATAAACAAAATATTTATAAAACAATCTATATTAATATTATAAATGCGAAAGTATCTCTGTCTGTCTGTCTGTCTGTCTCGCTTTCACGCCAAAACTACCGAACCGATTGTAATGAAATTTTGTATACATATAGTCTAAAGCCTGAGAAAGGACATAGGCTACTTTTTACTGGAAAAAAGCGTTGTAAGGGGGTGAAAATGCGTAAATTTGTTCAAATTAAGTTAGTTCCAAAAATTCATAATAAATGGCGCCATGCGTCTCCTACATCGTGCTAACGCTTGCCCAAAAGTCTTTCTATAAAAGGTGGTATTATCTTGCTTTTCGTTTTTTTTCGATTGTTATTTCTTTTTTAAATTATTTCATAAATCAGTACTTTATCTATGCAGTGACGTAACCTTAAACCTATCAATGATAATTAGTTTATGGGTAAAGTTGTGTTATTGGGGACCTAATAAGCTTAAAAATTTGGCATAAAATATAAAGTTTAATAAAAAAAATTGAAATATTATATGCACACTGCACAGCTGTTTGATGAGGGGTACCAGGGTTTTTTTTATAAAAGCTTTTGACACCAATTTTGTTGACATCGCGCGCTATAAACTGAAGTCCACGCGGACGAAGTCGCGGGCAACAGCTAGTTGTATATAAACGTATATATCGTTATATAAATAGAAAAAGTCATTTTAAGATTTGTCCTGGCTCACATAGAGATTCCCTATACGCTTCACTTGGAGGCTCGTACCTCCCTAGTTATAAGAAGCACGTGGTTGCGGGTGCGCAGGGCGGGAGGTTCGGTAGCCCTCTAAACATCATGGAAGGAAGTCACACAATTCGTAGCTCCGTTTCCGAGTTACAAAGGAAAATATCTGATTCCTTCAACCTTGGTTCCTTACACAATTGATTCCCTATTCGCTAATTACAATGTCATTTCCAAAGTTAAGTTTGCTTACGTCCGTTCCCAATATTTGATCTATCTCTGGTTTTGCCCTACTAGAGATAGGAATAGCTCACATTAGACATTAGAGACATATATTTTATGTCAATTGTGAGCTATTCGTATCTCTAGTAGGGCAAAACCAGAGATAGATCAAATATTGGGAACGGCCGTTAGATACGATGTAAACGACGATAATGAGTATGGTTTTTAGTTAGACTATTTATTGTTTAACCTACATGCACAGTTTTTGTACACCTCAGGAAAAACTAACTTTTTATTGATTCCCTCTACATACATTTTGATGATTCCCTGGGTATTTTAAGTAGGGAATCAAAATATTTTACATTTATTTATCTAATTGGTACATATCTGTTTATTTTTATTAAAATAAATTACATTATCTTCATATACTGATACAAATAAATGACACCAAAAAGTAAAATATTAAAAAAAATATTCTTAAAGTCAAAATATTTCAAATAAATTCATTTTCCATTCATTGTACTTGGTTTTAACGAACAAGTTTAGTTTGTAGACAATTTTATACATGTTTATATTTAAATTGAACATGTTTATTTAGCTGAAAAAGCTTTTTTCTATTAGCTTTGTTGATTATTAGGTTAGAAAAATTTTATATTTATATTAGGTTAGAAAAATTTAAATCAAAATATCTTCTAAAATTGTGAAGTGAAAAAAATAGATAATTATTTTTATAATTCACTTAAGAATAATATGCGATTATTGATTTTAAAAAATAAGAAAAAATAGAAATGTGGCAGGGAATCAACTAAATAATCCGAATCCGGAGAAATGCCCTTAATCAAAAAGTACGATTTCAAGGACTTAAGTTATTCAGATTTTAACAAATTCTTGTTATTGGAAAAGATAGATTTTTTGTCAAAAATTGGCAAAACGTAATTTTAAAATGTAAATACTTTTTAAGAGGTGTCCGGGGAAATAACCATATTTCGGCCAAATGTCCGGGAATTTTGTCGTGCCTGACCGGCCAAGGCAATTTAGGTGATGGCAACCCTAGAATCATGAATCTTAGCTGTAAGCCCGGCCGCACATTGTCCGAAATTTCTGATACGAAACATTTGAACTTCGGCCGGACCGCCGCACCGGCCACCGCACACTATCCGAAATTTCCTTCCGGCCAATGATATTCTACTTATACAGATTTTCCGGCTTAAACCTCTTCAGAGTTCTTTTGAGTCATAATTGGTACATTTTCGAAACACGCACGACGTCATTTTCAATTTATTTAGGTAAGACAAGACGCGGCACGTTCGTGACTGCGCTCGATGCAGACTAAACCGCAGACGGCCCAATTGGGCCGTATTTGAATCTTCATAACGCGCGCGGTAGTAACATATCTGCTTTGAGTTTTTCATCATTGTTTGCGCCTAACTATGACCCATTAAGTTAATATACCTAGCGGAAACAAAGGCCTGAGCAAGCGAGATGTCACATCTTTTTTATGTCCAGTCGGCACGTGCCGCACGTTGACAATATCTCATAGTAATCATGTTCAATCATGCTTGTGGTGTATACGTACATATATTTTTACACGCAGATGAAACCAATTTCAGTTTCGTTTGACAGCTCGAGATTGTTGCTCTATTCCGCTATTTACTTATTTTGCATACGCTGCCTAAAATATAAAAGATAGAACTATACATAATACAAATAATGTAAATGTAGATCTTCGACACACTACCTACCTATGTCAAGTGAGGCACAACCAAGGACGTTGAAATAATAGCCGGACGGATCGCCATTAAGAAAAAAGTGAAGCACTCTTAATAAGCCGAGGCGATCATACATCTTACATACTCACTCGCACTGTAATAAGCCGATCGTACCGCCATTACGCAATTAGACTGCATCGCGGTGTAACGTCTTTGTAATTCATAAATAAAAATAAATATGCCATCTTGTGTTGTCAAATGGTGCAAGAACAATACAACCTTACACAAAAAACATCAAGGAATAACCTTTCATAGGTAAGATAACATATTTTTAAAGTATTTTGATAAAGTAATGTAAATACTAATTCAATTGCTTGGAACTCAAAACCTCAACTTCAACAGGTCAGTAGTGTCCATAACAAAGTGGGGAAATTTTCCCCAAACCGGGGAAAATTTTAAATTATTTTTAAATAATTAATTAATTAATTTTATTGTCTTTTATTAGTGTCATGTAAGTATTTGGCATACTATTGACCAGTAATTAGGCAGGAATACAATAATAGGGGTGTAGGCAGTAAACGAAATCTAATACAAATTATTGTTTTTTTGAGTTTGTATTATAGAATTACCGAAAATGGACATATTTTTACTTAATAACTTTATAATATTTTTTATATTATAAAGTTAAAAGAAGCGGGAAAAAAAACGAAAGGACTATACCCAAAAAACCCATAGTCGATTATAGTTTGTGCGTTTTATGGTGACATGCGTGACACATTAAAATTGACAATAGTAGGGAAGTTACCTAACAAACGATAGTTTAAAAATATCGTATCACATCGTAAAGGAATTGCAATCAAAATTATCGATTTCGTACTGACATTTCAGTGGTGCCGGCGATTTAAGATGGCCGCCCTTTTTTATCGATTTGATTTCGATTTAACAGAGTCAATCTCTATTAACATAAGTTCCTTTTCATGCATATGACATTTTTCAAATGTTTTCGTAACAATAATAATTTTGTACTCCTATTTCACAGTTAATATTTATAATTTTTATTAATAAGTTAGCATTTAGCATCTTTAATTTTTATTCATTTACAATTAAAGGAAACATTTGTTTTTGTAGATGGAATATAATTTATTACATTTTGTTTTTTTTTTGTTTTCTTGTAAAAAAAAACCCGTAGCAAGGAACATGAAAACTGTCACCCATATCAGCTTAGAACGCACAAACTATAAAATAATTTATGTACAGCAAGGTAGCCCATAAATAGTAGATTGAAAATATGCAATTCATTTTTTTAAACCATAACCAAAACCGATAATTTGAAAAAATAAATTTGAGGTACACAGTGTGGTATCTACTTCAAATTAATAGTGTTACTTCCTTTGTTTTTGTGATCTTTCTCGTGAAAGAGATCACTTTGTTTCATTTCAAAACCATATTTATTATTTACCTCATCAACCGTGTTGCTGCATAATAAAATAATTCACACTTAAAGCTCGAAAAGGCTTTAAATGAACGTGGCAAAAAAGGAACTAACGCTGCCATTATACAAAAACGACATTTTTTACAGTTCTCCTTTACCAGCAGCGCCCCCTGGGTGGGGCCATTTAAAGCCTTGTCAGTTATCGTATTATTAACATGTCGAGTATTTATGGCTTTTGACAGAAGACATTTTGACCCGTGAAACAACTTCGTCAAATTAATTCTAGAACGGAATATAGTCGGGGAATTTTTTTACATATATGGCAACACTCAATTCTCTCATACATAGTGAAAACGGCGCCATTGTTATGCTTCACTTTTTTCCTGATGGCGATCCGTCCGGCTATTATTTCAACGTCCTTGGGCACAACCATAGGGCACAACAACCATTTTTTTATTTAAAAATCTTGTTTTTTTTTTTGACTACATTTAAACCATAAACCTATAATGCTATATTGAGTCTATGATTTAAACGCATTTATTTTACTCATGCTAATAATCCTTATCAAATCAAAATAAATTATTTCATCACTAAGTGCAGTTTATGTAGATTATATTTGGTCTTTGAATGATTAAAATTGGACGTGTGGTTTAGAAGTTATGGCGAAATTAAAATATTGCGATTTACGCCCGTTTCGAAGTGGGCGCTACCCTTTGATTATAATATACTACACTAGATAGAGCTTCACCTACGAAATACCGCGCAAAAATAGGCCAGCTTTTCTATGCTTGTGTGCGTACTGCGTGACCGCTTTGTTTTTACACTCGCGTTATGTCATTTCAAATGTCTATATGTGTGTGCAAAATGTTGCCACACACATAAACATTTCTTATGGGGCCATGTTAAGGCTCATGTCTACAGGGATAAACCAGCAACCATAGCAGGGGTGTGCACTTCTGTGTCGGTGAAAGCTCACCCACACATAGATATTTTTACACTAGTTGCGCTGGTTCAAATGTTTGCCACTATTAAAAAGAATCCATTATGGTAGTTTTATTTTTTAATTTCGTCATGTTTTCTTAGAAAATATTTGTATTGATTGATATTTCTGCAAATTGTTTTAGAAAATTTAATTGGCAAAACATCAAAGCTGTTTAAATTATCACGAACTAAAAGCTATTTCATTCTTTGAACAAAATTAGAAATAAAATATTTGTATTTTTATAGACATACTAGATGTCCCGCGCGGCTTCGCCCGCGTAAATTAGAAATTTTACAGAATCCGTAGGTACATTTTCCCATAAAAAATATTTCCCCCGTTTTTCCCACATTTTCCTGAGTTTCTTCTGTCGTATTAGTCTTAGAGTAATAATATAATATAACCTTCTCGATAAATGATGAGTCTTACTCGATAAATGATCTATCTAACACTGAGATAAGTTTTTAAATCGGACCTGTAGTTTCTGAGATTGACGCGTTCAAGCAAACATACTCTTCAGGTTTATAATATTAGGTAGATATAGATTTTTTTTAATTATCGCTTGACAAACTCGAGTCTCGATCTAAAAGACTATGAAATGGTATAATATGGTAGTGATGATGATGATGATGATGATGAAGAATGTAATTTGCATAGTAGCATATGCTTTCTGTTCTTAAAACAACGCCGAAACTCCCAAACTTGTATCTATAAAGAATCAGGAATTCTCTCAGCACCTTCCGAACCACGGTATATCTCGGTGCAAAATCTTACTTGTTGGTAGCATATGCTTAGAATACTTCTCATGAAACCGAAGTCACCATATGTTTCCCTATAAGTTTTGAGGAGTTCCCTCGATTACTTATGGATCCTTCATCAGATCACCACTTTTCTGAATATAATACCAAATTGGGATGATACCCTATATACCAAAAGAAACATTTTAAAAATCGGTTAACAAACGGCGGAGTAATCGTTGAATATAAGAAAACGAACATAACACCTCCCCCATTTTGAAAGTCGGTTAAAATTGTAGCCTATGTGTTATTTATTTAATATTTTAATCAGCACATGAATTGAATAACAAATTTTTTTTTCATTCATTTCATCAAAACATTCCAAAATCAACAACTCCTTATAAATAAGAAATTAATTGAAAAAACATTTTCCAGTAGACCAAACTGTAAATCTAAACCATTCTCGAATCTCCACGAACACACACAAAAAATTTCATCAAAATTGGTCCAGTCGTTTAGGAGGAGTTCAGTCACATACACACGCACACAAGAAATATATATATTAAGATGTATGTACTGGCAACATAAATAGTTAATTCGCTATCTGTGGTTAGTTCTACAAATATATACTAGTAATCTGTGGGTTAGTTTATTTTCAAGTGAAATTCTGAGGTTATATACCTATTTAAATATTTTCTCATATTTTGTTCATTAACAGCAAATTTACGTTATGTTGACTATAATATTATGTCCTCCGTAAAATCCTGTGTATGTTTTATGCCAGTTAGAAGTTGAGACACTTTAAATATTGAAAAATAGACTCCTGCCATGTTTAAGTTGTTGTGTGTTTGTGTTTTGTTTATATTGAAAAATCGACTTCGAAACTGTTTTTCTTGTGCGTTAAACAAATAATTAATATAGAAATTAATCATAATCCTAATGTGTTATAGTGTTATTGAATTTCACGCAATTATGATTCATATATTTTCATATGGCTAACCGGATATCAGTGAAAGTTTCCTTTGGAATAAATAAAAATTTTGAAAAATTTTATAAATCTGTTTTATTTCTATTTGTTTTTATGCGATAACTGTAAGAATGGATCTGTCAGAATATATTATTCCAATTAAAATGTGGTATAATATATTCTAATAGTTCCATTCTTTTGGATTTATTAATAAAGAGTATCGCCACCCCATCCATGATCCAGCTAAAAATTCAAATTTCCCGCTATAGAGAATGGTAGAATTTTAAATTTCCCGCCAGCGACGTCATCGCCACTTCAGCGCCCTCTGCCCCTACTTCACAGGTACTAAAGAATTTGAGGGGTACACTTTTTTCTATGAAGTTCCGCTTCTTCTCCTTGTGAGTATAATATTCGTTGAACCATAGTGATTATATTCTCTTTGCCAGCAACGATTGACGCACTGGCAAGTGGCAGCCAATATTGAAGCATATTTATTCGTGAAATACCGGTCGATATGTTGGAGAGAGAGTGCCAAAATTGGGCTTATTCCACTTTTCCCCGTTGACAATCCCCGTTAACGAAAATTTTTCTTGTAATAGGGATTAATGAACTTTTTTATTTCATAAATCCCCATTACAAGAAAAATTTTCGTATATCTTCGTATATTAAATAAAATACTAATGTAAGAATCAGGTACCTTTTATTTATCTTCTATCTATATATCTATATACCGTAAACCGGGGTGAATAGAATTGAAGGGGGCAATAGGAAAAAAACTTAGGATAAGTTTCAATGTTTTTTATGGCAAACTCGGTATCCCCAGTAAAAAACCCGCAACTTTATAAATTTGTTGATATCATTCTCCTTAGTCTGGCAAATTTTTATGTGTGGCTACATCGCTAAAACTGCCAAAATTTAATTTCAAAGTTGACAACAAAACAAGTCGTTTTAGACGAGCGAGTTTGAACCTCCGTATTTCGGTGAATTTTGGTCATAATAGTTTATAGTTTTCTTCAAATTGCGGTCAGTGCTGTTATAATATATTTTGATAAAGTTATTAAGGCAAAAATATGCAGTAAGTATACAAAATTGTTCTTTATCCGTAAGCCTTATTTTCTTTAAATTTTTGGGGTGATATCTAATCACCCCTTTCGTGTATCTACACGAAAGGGGTGAATAAACACGCCTGAGAGGTTAATAAGCACGCAAATATGGTTAATAGACACGGCCAAGGGGTTAAAGCGTTTTTAATTTTCTTGATTATTTTTTAATCCATTCAATATTATTTAATTTTATTCATTCTTAACAGAATAATATAAATTAGTAAGGTATTTCATTTATTTTTGTAAATATTTACATTATTTTATTTCTCAGATACAATAATGCCTCGAAAATATATTAATATAATTTTACTTTTAATTTATACTAATAAATAATTAAAGAAACTTTCCCAAGTTTGCTTGCCTTTATCCAATAAAGAATATATAGGGAAACTGTAACGAGGCAGCCCTACGAAAATTTTCCAATCACCCCTCAGGTGTGTCTTTTGTCCCCTGATAAGTAGTAATTAGAAATTACGTATATTTTGTGTCTTTTTTTAATAACTACAAACATATCCGAAGAGAAACAAATTTATATCAATAGTTTGGCCTAAGACTCAATATATACACGACTAAAAAAGTGGGTATCCGTTCTGCAACCTTACGAAAATAATTACCAAACTTCGAAGACCTATCTATTCACCCCAAATTACGGTACTTATAATAAAATCGTAGAGGTAAAATTTTTGTAGGTACATTGAAAATAAACTTGAAAAAAATGAGTCAGGGGCATAGTAGAAGAGTAATTAACACATTTTAACTGTTTTTGAAATTTTTGTTTCTCTGTCTGTTTGTCTGTTTGTACAGGCTAATCTCTGAATCCGCTGGACCGATTTCAATGAAATTTGGCATGGTGATACCTACCTTACGTCCCTGGTCAACATCTTAGATACTTTTTTTAACCTACTTTAAAAAAAGGAGGAGTTAATGTTTACTTTGCTGTTTGTAGTCAGATTTTCAAAATCCTTTTTTTGTTGTATTGATTGCCCGAATTTGATACCATGTTTACAATAAAATCGGCCAAGTGCGAATCGGACTCGCGCACGAAGGGTTCCATACCGTATAGAGAAAAAATAGGCCAAAAGTTGTGTTTTTGTATGGGAAAAATTAAAATTTTAATTATATTCAATTTTATTATTAATAATAAAAGTACACATATTATTAAGGATTCTGTGAAAATTTCAACTTCCTGCCTGTAGTCATTATTGATATCGAGCAAAAAAATTATGTTTGTTGTATGGGAGCCACCCTTAAATATTGATTTTATTTTGTTTTCAGTATTTTTTGATATAGCGGCAACAGATATACACACAAAATCTGTAAAAATTTCAGAACTCTAGCTATAACGGTTCTTGAGATTCAGCCTGGAGACAGACAGACGGACAGACAACGAAGTTTTAGTAATGGAGTCCCGGCAGTTTTTACCCTTTTTTGGGTACGGAATCCTAAAAACGGTGACTTGATAAGTAATGGAATTAGGAAACTCCTCGAAATTGTGATTTAATTGTAGATTATGAATCTGAGATTATGAGGTAAGTTAAAGAGGGATAGATGCCTACATATTTAAATCCCGTCTTCTGAAGTCTATCCTCTATCTCCGTCACATGTTCCTTTCCTCTGTCCTGTGGCCCCATTCACCTGTCCACGCCAAGCGGTCTTCGAAGAAAGGATTTTTCAAAACGATAAGTATCTGAGGTTCAAGTTTCGTGGGTCTTTGATGTAAATTAAAAATTTCGTGTGTAACATAGATCGAAATAAAACAGTCGTAATCAATTAATCAATTAATCAATCATTTATTTGCATTAGATGTTCACATAAGTTCATTGGTCAGGTCTTACACTTTTAACTATGAAGATAGCATGCAAATATTTTAAAAGTCATAGAATCTAACAACATTTAACTAATAATACAAGGCAGTCTGTGTGAAAATATTCAGAAAAAACAATAAAAATGTCACATCATTCCATAAAATTATTAAAATAACAGTTAGTAATAACTGCATAACATTTTTAGAATACAATAGGACAGTTACAATTATACAATTACAATAAATACAGCAATGTCAAGAATAATAAATTTAGTTTAAGTTACAAGATTAATATGTCAATGTCAATCATTAAAATACAATAATATAATATAATTAGTTAAAAGTTTAATATTATAAAATTATGTCAATATGATTATAAGATTCATTCAGCCTTACTATTAAATAACTCTTTGACTGAGTAGAAGTTTTTACTTAACAACCATTTTATGATTTCCCTTTTAAATTTGTTGTATGGCAAACATTTAAGGGTCGATGGAATCGCATTGTATGTTTTTATGCACATGGCATAAAATTGTTTTTGGTATAAGGTTGTTTTGGGAACCACATCTAACACTAGTCGGTCGGAGATAAATGTCACGAGCTTCTTTAAAACTATGATAGTTTAACTTAGTATAATTTACTAATTCATAGATGTACAAACTCGGTAAAGTTAACAGTTTTAATTTTTTAAATAGCGGTTTACACAAATCATATGGTGGCTTACCACATATAGCTCTAATACATTTTTTTTGAGCGATGAAGGCTTTGTCTATGTCCGTAGAATTACCCCAAAGCGATAAGCCGTACCGCAAAACTGAAGCGACATAGCCGTGATAGGCCGCCAGGACCGTTTGTAGAGTCGCTACTTGTCTGAGCCTATTTAGAACGAAAACGAACCTATTTAATCTGGCACATACATATTCGATATGAGCCTTCCAAGTCAAATTTTCATCAATATGTAAACCGAGAAATTTGGTTTGTGTTGTTCTTTTGATAATTTCATTATCGAATAGTGAGGAGCTAACTGACTTGGTTCTGCCACTTTTAAATTCAATATAGTTGGTTTTTGTCAAATTAAGATTTAAATTATTATTATTCATCCAATCAATTACCTTTTTGATTAATTTATTTATTTCAGTTTTAATATCTCTACAATTGTTCATGAGAATAGATATGTCATCCGCAAAAAGTGTACATATAAATTTCGTTATTTCTGGAAAATCATTTATATAGAGTAGAAATAAAAGTGGTCCTAGGACGCTTCCCTAAGGAACACCTACTCTATTAATTTTAAGTTTTGATTTTTTGGACGTTAAAAACTTTTTGTCACGAATGTACTTAATTTCTGTGTAGGTATTGTTTTCGGTCAGATAAGTACGACTCAAGCCAACTCAAGGCAGGACCTCTGATGCCTAAATTATTCAATTTCCTTAATAACAACGTATGTGACACGAAGTCAAAAGCCCACATGTCAAAGAAGATGCAGATAGCTGATTTATTGTTATTAATATTAATAAGTATATTGCGTATCAATGTGGATGCTGCTGAGACAGTACTTTTATTTTTTTTAAAGCCAAACTGTTCTTCTTTTATGATTTTATGTTTATTTAAAAAGGATGTAAGCCGCTTGTGCATTAACTTTTCAAAAAATTTTGACAGTATAGGTATAAGTGTTATTGGTCTATCTATAGTTTTCTAATTTACATTTATCGCCTTTCTTAAATAAAGGTTTTATTATCGAAGTCTTAAATCGATCTGGGAATCTTCCTGTTTCAAATGAAAGATTCACCAAGTAGGTTATTATGGGCGTAATTTCACGTTTGCAATACTTTATTACCTTTGTAGACAGTCCGTCGTATCCTTCCGATTTTGTATTTTTTAGGCTATTAATGGCGTCATAAATTTCTTTATCGCTGCAAGGAGTCAGAAAAATAGAATTTGGAATAAACGTAGTATTAGTATTGGGTAAATTGTCAATTTCTTTTTTATTATTAGTTAAATTTATAAAATAATCATTGAATTCGTTAGCTATGTCAAAGGGGCTAGTTATTATGTCATTATTTTTATTTTTTATTCTATTTATCAGGTCAATATTACATTTGTCAGTAGTTTGTCTATTAATAATATTCCATGACGCTCTACACTTGTTTTTAGATGTTGTTAAAAAGTTGTCATTAGAAATTCTTTGTGACTGTAACATACTTTTACGTAACAATTTACGGCCGTTCCCAATATTTGATCTATCTCTGATTTTGCCCTACTAGAGATAGGAATAGCTCACATTAGACATTAGAGACATATATTTTATGTCAATTGTGAGCTATTCCTATCTCTAGTAGGGCAAAACCAGAGATAGATCAAATATTGGGAACGGCCGTTAGAGTATGTCTGGTATCTAAGTTTAGTCACATTGTTTTTGTTTCTGTAATATGCGAAGCGGAGCTTTCTTTTAGTTTTACAACTTACTTTTATACCTTTTGTTATCCAGACAGGTGTTTTGTATTCAATCGATTTTTTTTTATTATTTTTTGGGAAAAACACAAATTATATAGTAGAGTAAAGTCGTCATAAAAAGAGTCCAACGCTTTATTTATATCTTTCGTCTCAAGTACACAACGGAAAGACAGACAGCTTAGGTAGCGGTAACTTTTGTATAAATAAAGTAAGTCGAAGGTAGAGTATTTTTACGCATAACTGGTATATCTAATATTTGAGCCATGTTATGGTCAGAAAGATGAAGTTCAGACAAGGAGCCTGAAGCATTTTTTATGTTGCTAATAATATGGTCGATACATGATTGCTGTCTGGTCGGTTCTGTAATATGAAAAATAAGGTTGTAGTTTTCTATTAAGGATTTAAGGTTATTCGTTGCATTAGAAACTTTTAATATATTAATATTTAGATCGCCTGCAATAATTAGTTTCTTTTTATTATTTTTTGTGAGGTTAAAAAGCATGACGTCCAATTTATGCAGAAAAATAATAACGTCGGAGCCGGGGGTTCTGTAAAGGCCTATTATAATAGTATTGCACGTTGGAATTTCTATCCCGCAACATTCAAAAACTCTATCTTCCGCATAATTATTTCTTATGGAAGGCAGGTCCCTGTAGCACATACCGTTTTTTAAAATCAGACAGACTCCACCTCTATTCTTATTGTTACTTCTGCAGAAGCTAGAAACTACGCGATAGCCTGCTAGTTTAACATTTTGTATGCTTGTATAGTTTAAAAACGTCTCTGTGAAGCAGAGTACATCTGGTTGGGTTAATAGTTCGGAAAACGTAACATCTATTAGGTCTAATTTTGAGAGAAGCCCAGAAATATTTTGGTGTAAAACTTTAATGGATGAATATGCTTTATTTAGGTTACTACTATTTACGAGATCACAAGACGAGGTATTGTTTTGATCGCCAATATTTAATAGGTTTACTGGCATATCAGTAGGGCTGAAAAAACTTTTCCACTTTATTAATAACGGGAAAATAATATGGGATAGTTCCTTTAATTAGCTTTTTTGGTATAGTAATCAATGTGTCCCTTTTATTTTGCCTATTTAGTGTATTTTTATATAATGAATATTTTTTCCAATCATAAATGTTTACATTCTGGTATTTTTGATGTTTACATATTTTTACATATTTTAAGTTATAATCTAATTGGTCTATTGCAAAATTAATACCTTGGCAACAATATTTAATAAAAAAATTATAATTCGAATTCCCTTCTAACATTTTCTTATAAATATCAAGAAATTTACTCTTAGGGAAGTGGTTACAAACGTTTTTTATCATGTTGTTTAGCTTTACTACATTTAGTTGTTTATTGTCTATAATACTTAGAATAAATGAGGGACAAATTAGACCTTTAAGAGCTGAGCCAAGCTCTATCATGACTTCCAGTGGATTCCTGTCGTGTTCACCAATCGATAGTATGACTCTATCCTCTTCCGTGAGAGTAAACTGTGCGATTGTATTTAAAATTTCTTGTGATGTAGCTCCAGGCTTGATAAACGAAATTATTTTATATTTTTGGCATTTGCTGCTTATCCTTGATTTTATTAAGTTAAGTGCTAGGTTTTTGCATTGTTCGCCTCCAATGATGTAAATATGTTTAATAGTCTGTTAAATATATAATATATAAAATATAAATTAATGATAGAGCGGATACAAAATAAATTTATCAGGTACTTGTACTCGAGACTACACGGTGTTTACCCTGGGTATCCGTTGTTGTATCCGTCCTTATTTCTACTGGGTATGACGGGCTATTACAAACTCGAAGTACGTAGGGAGGTTGCACTCGCTACGTACTTGTTTAAGTTACTTAGAGGTAAGATAAATAATCATGCTGTTCTGGAAGCAGTCATTGTGTTGTGTGTCCCGGATGGGTATGCGCAGCGCCGGCGCCGGCCGCCTCTGTTGCTACTTGCTGGTATCTCGTGCGCGCACCAATTTACTCAAAATGTTGTCTTTATAAATAGACTTATTTTCTTGTTCCCTGAGTGAATTCACAAGAGCTGCATTTTGTCTTCTGACATAGTGTAAAATGTATATTATCTATAATAATATTATAAATGCGAAAGTATCTCTGTCTGTCTGTCTGTCTGTCTGTCTCGCTTTCACGTCAAAACTACTGAACCGATTGTAATGAAATTTTGTACACATATAGTCTAAAGCCTGAGAAAGGACATAGGCTACTTTTTAACTGGAAAAAGGGGTTGTAAGGGGGTGAAAATGCGTAAATTTTGTCAAATTAAGTTAATCCCAAAAATGCAAAACAGATGGCGCCAAGAGTCCCCTAGATCGCGCTATTGCTTGCTCATGCGTATTTCATAGAGGCGGTACCATGTTGAGTTGGATTTTTGGATTCTTTCGATTGTTATACACGTTACTAACTAACAACTCACCTACAAACTTAGATATCATTTATCAAATTAAAAAACAACAGCGCTAAAACTACTGAACCCATTTTAATGAAATTTTGTACACAGATAGTCTAAAGCCTAAGAAAGGACATAGGCTACTTCTTACTGGAAAAAGGGGTTGTAAGGGGGTGTTTATGCGTAAATTTGTTCAAATTAAGTTAGTTCCAAAAACTGGAACAGATGGCGCCAAGGGTCGCCTAGATCGCACTATCGCTTGCTCATATATGTATTTCTATAAAATGCTTCACCTATGTATTTCTATAAAAGGTGGTACCATGTTGAGTTAATGTTTAGATTCTTTCGATTGTTATACATGTTATTAAATAACTCACTTACCAACATAGATATCAGAAACAACAGTCTACCAATAAGAAAATATACTTATTAAATAGTTTATGGGTATTGGGCAAAGCTAAAGTTATGTAATGCATTATGCCGCTAATTTGTGTAAGTTGTAAAGCTAAATAAGCTTGGTATAAAAAAGTTTAATTTAAAAAAAATATATTATGTGCACACTACACGGCTGTTTTGGGTATTTTGATTTAAGGGGTACTAGGGTTTCGAAAAAGCTTTTGACACCAATTTTATTGACACCGCGCGCTATAAACTGAAGTCCACGCGGACAAAGTCGCGGGCAACAGCTAGTATTAATTATAAATAGAGTTCCTAATTATACTTATTGTGCTATTAGCGGTAAGTTGTAATTAAATTTGTGTTGTAATGTTTAAGTTCCTATAAATATCTTCTGTATTGGGTTATCCTGTAATAGTAGATAAGTTTGTTTAATAAATAAATAAATAAAAATCTTTTGTTTGACGGTAAGTTCAATAATGCAGTCCTTATTTTTAATTAATAATTGAAACAAACTGTGATTTTGTTAGGTGCATTTAGTAATTTAACTATTAAACTGTGATTGTAGGTATTAAGAAATGTAAAGTCTGTGATTACTTGACTATCTATATTTTATTTTAAAGTACGTTTTCTTAATATATAATAGCTCTATCATTTTATTGAAGAAACGTAACTAATAGTTAAAAATCTGATTTTATTATTAATGGTGATGAACCGGTTGCTCAGGCTTAGAGGAGCTCTGAATGTTTTAAAAATAGTCAGGGTAATATAAAAGTTGATAGCAACGTTTGTGACTCTGATTTCTGTATTTTGTAAATTTAGTATTTTTTTAAGTATTGTAATCGGGCTTAAATTAAATTAAATTTGATTATAAAAATAAACCAATAAGTGAGTTCTTATCCAATAATAAATAAAAGGTAGGTACCTGATTTTTACATTAATACTAGATGTCCCGCGCGGCTTCGCCCGCGTAAATTAGAAATTTTACAGAATCCGTAGGTACATTTTCCCATAAAAAATATTTCCCCCGTTTTTCCCACATTTTCCTGAGTTTCTTCTGTCGTATTAGTCTTAGAGTAATAATATAATATAACCTTCTCGATAAATGATGAGTCTTACTCGATAAATGATCTATCTAACACTGAGATAAGTTTTTAAATCGGACCTGTAGTTTCTGAGATTGACGCGTTCAAGCAAACATACTCTTCAGGTTTATAATATTAGGTAGATATAGATTTTTTTTAATTATCGCTTGACAAACTCGAGTCTCGATCTAAAAGACTATGAAATGGTATAATATGGTAGTGATGATGATGATGATGATGATGAAGAATGTAATTTGCATAGTAGCATATGCTTTCTGTTCTTAAAACAACGCCGAAACTCCCAAACTTGTATCTATAAAGAATCAGGAATTCTCTCAGCACCTTCCGAACCACGGTATAGCAAAATCTTACTTGTTGGTAGCATATGCTTAGAATACTTCTCACGAAACCGAAGTCACCATATGTTTCCCTATAAGTTTTGAGGAGTTCCCTCGATTACTTATGGATCCTTCATCAGATCACCACTTTTCTGAATATAATACCAAATTGGGATGATACCCTATATACCAAAAGAAAAATTTTGAAAATCGGTTAACAAACGGCGGAGTAATCGTTGAATATAAGAAAACGAACATAACACCTCTCCCATTTTGAAAGTCGGTTAAAATTGTAGCCTATGTGTTATTTATTTAATATTTTAATCAGCACATGAATTGAATAACAAAATTTTTTTCAAATTAATCGTAGCACCATCTGTCAGGACAAACTAAAATTGAAATAGAATAATATTGAATGCGATGATAGCGCCGTCCGCCGGATCTAATGTAAAACATTCCAAAATCAACAACTCCTTATAAATAAGAAATTAATTGAAAAAACATTTTCCAGTAGACCAAACTGTAAATCTAAACCATTCTCGAATCTCCACGAACACACACAAAAAATTTCATCAAAATTGGTCCAGTCGTTTAGGAGGAGTTCAGTCACATACACACGCACACAAGAAATATATATATTAAGATATTATAAGATTTTATTTTTAAAGTAATGGGGATTAATGAACTTTTTTAGTTCACAAATCCCCATTACAAGCAAAAATTGTCGTCAACGGGGATTAGTGTACAAAAAGTTCACTAATCCCCGTTGACGGGGATTCCAAACGGGGAAAAGTGGAATAAGCCCAAAATTGGACCTTGTGCAAAGCAACGATATCAAAATACGTTCTAATTCTATGGTGCATGGACCATCTAAAGCGGAGCCGCTGCCAAAATTTGCGTGAAATCATCTTTAAACATTAAATTATATTCCAATAAAAATTTAATCATTTTTTTTATTTTTTTTGTGTTTTTTATAAAAAACAAATCCTACACTACACCTCATAAAAATCACCCATTATTTAATAATATTTTAAATATTACTAGATGTCCCAGCAAACGTTGTTTTGCCATATTAATTCATTAAATACTTTTTAATAAGTACTTAAAATTTTTTATTTTTTTTTATTTTTTATTTTAGTAAAAAGATCTATATTTCTAAAACCTCCATGTCTAGTGTTTTTTAGAGGTGGTAGCCCTAGATATACTAGGGTCTCGCTTCGCTTGCTCTGACAACATAGGCATTAGCCAGTAGCCACATGGCTATTGGCCACACCCTGTTATATTGACTATCCCTGCGTTCAGAGATTTCCTCTATACAGGGTGTAACAAAAATAAGTGATAATACTTTAGGGTGTGTACGTGTTCCTTGTAGAGAGTTCAATGTGAAAGTAGCAGCGTTGAAAGACCAAAAATTTTTTTCACTTTTGTATGGGGAAACTCGTGACGCTTGGGCCCTTGCCCATACAAAAGTGAAAAAAAAAAATCGTCTTTCAGAGCTGCACTTTCACAGTGAACTCTCTACAAGGAACACGTACACACCCTAAAGTATTATCACTTATTTTTGTTACACCCTGTATATTATCTATATTTAGGCATAAATGGTGCTCCAGTCTACTATGGAAATTGGAAGCGGATGCGCGTATCGCACACTGTGTCGGGGCGCAGCGGATTTCCGCTTCCATACAAATTGTATGGTAGCGGATTTTTGCGATGAGCCCCGGCACGGCCCGTCTCAGTGTGCTCACTCCTTAAAAAGACAAAACTAATAAGAAATATTATGAGGAATTTATGGGAAGTATTAAATTAATCGAATTTTTACATACTTAAATTTATTTCAAAATTACAATATTTAATTGATTTGCAAAAATTACAATGAATAATTCTTCAAAACAAGTCACTGATTACTTGATATTGTCTTCAAGAAAAGCTGTATAGATTTAATTTGTTAGAATACAACAATGTAAATCGAAAACTTTATTTTTATAATATCTAGCCTACAAAAAATGTAAAGTAATTATGAATAGTGATAAATCTTTAAAATAAAACGAAATATTTCATTACTATACAACCACATTCATAATTTTATACATGTAAATAATGATACCAAACATTATAATCACAGTTACAGACTCCTATAGGTTATCAAAACTGTAACATAATTCTATAGTGCATTAATAGTATTAGTAACCACTATGAACAGAGAAAAAGTTTATAATAATATGTTGAAACTGTAGCTCAGTGGATGACACCAATTACACACAAGTCCACAGTTCACCATGCGCACCATTAAAAAAATAAATTATAGATGTACCTAACCTAAATTTTCTATTTATCTTGGCATTTGTTCTCTGCGAATCTGAAAAAATAAAAAAAATTTAATCACTAAGACAACTTTTAAAAGTAATGAAATAATATTTACTGCCCTTAAGTTTAAATAATTCCTAAGACTGGGTTGCACCAGCTAACTTTAACTTTAACTGTAAATTTAACTTTATTTTTAACTACAGTGCAAAATGTAAAATCTTTGGTTAAGAGGATACACCAGGGGCTACAGAAATGAAAAAAAAGTACGTGTAATATCTATAGCTGTCTCCCTTACCTCAAGCCTATACCGCAGAAAACGATAGAGACAACTGCAGAAAATCAATGATTCGTTGTCCCCTGATTCCTTCTCCAAAACTTAACCGATTTAAGAACTTTTTTCACTAAAGATTAAAGAAAGGCTTGAGCTGTGTTCCTATGTTTTGCTTTTTTTGTATAATCTAGCCAAATCTGTTTTCTGGACGTTTAAACACAGCGGAACATCTGGCCATTTTTTTGGGGTTTTTGAACGTTCATATTTTATTTAATAATTAAATTATGAAAAAAAAGAAAACATAGGGACATTGTATTAGTGGCCATAGATATTCAGGAAAAAAATTATAACTCTACTAGCATTATCCAGGGAGGAAACAGGGGACAGCGTTTGTATGGAAAAAAGGGCGGTGTGGACTCCTCTTAAAGTTAAATATGGCGTACTTACCTCCGCTCATACGTGAATTTCTCCTGTTAAAGTTAAAGCTTAAGACTGGGTTGCACCAACTAACTTTAACCTTAACTATAACCGGAAAAATTGACAGATGTCGTATGAGAATATGGGGTGTTTGGACGCCATAATTAACTTTAACTTTACCCACGCCTCTGGTGCAACCCAGTCTAAGGATGCCATATTTAACTATAAAAATAACTTTAGTTAAACTTTAACTTTAACCACGCCTCTGGTGCAACCCAGCCTAAGTGTAAAGCGATATTTTAGTCCTTATTTATTGTCAAGGTGTGTCAAAATATATTGTGATACTAACAACAGTTGCACTTATTATTACTTACAAGTTACTAATTTGAATGTTATATTATGTTGTAAAGTACACTTACAGCTGTGGAGCATGATAGAGGTGAGTAATTATTCTGTGGATTGGAAGGGCCGGCAAACGAGTTTGTCTGCATCTGCATCATCTGTTGTTGATGTTGAGGTGGAGGGTGGGTAGCAAGGGGCGAGACCGGAGGAGCCATGCCATTGACACCTCCGCTAACATTGTTCGGACTTCCAGTAGTGGAGAGACGTGAAAATGCAGCCAGTGCATCGGGAAAGTTTGGAGGTGTTGCAGGTGTATTACAGGGCGTCATAAGTTGCTGAAACAAGAAATCATAGCTCAACAAAAACACACATAATAATAATTAATAACAAATTACAATATAATTTTATACATTTTGTATTATATAAAAAATAGGCCTGGATATTTGTATAGCCTACCTGATAATGCTGCGCAGCACCATTTGCACCTGGTGGTATTGCAACTTCTTGAAAAAATATTGATAAGGCAGTCTGAAAATAAAAAATTAAGAGGATAGTAATTTTATTTCTTTTTGAAAGGATTACAATATTTTATTCTAGTATTTTGCCTTTATTTTAATAAAAGATCTTCTCTTATTTAATAAGATATGTGATTAAAATACCTATATGATTATCATGGAAAATAACTTGGACATAAATGCAGTTCTGGTGGTGATTACACAAAACAAATCAACACACATTCTAGTATGTAATTGGTTAAATAAATCTTCTGTGACACTACATTAGATACATAATGATGATGTCTATATATATATATATATATATATATATATATATATATATATATATATATATATATATATATATATATATATATATATATATATATATATATATATATATATATATATATATATATATATATATATATATATATATATATATATATATATATATATATATATATATATATATATATATATATATATATATATATATATATATATATATATATATATATATATATATATATATATATATATATATATATATATATATATATATATATATATATATATATATATATATATATATATATATATATATAGCCCAAACCACTGGACCGATTGGGCTGAAATTTGGCATGCAGGTAGATATTATGACATAGGCATCCGCTAAGAAAGGATTTTGATCAATTTCACCTCCAAGGTTTTAAAATACGGGATGAAAGTTATAATAATACTTGTTAACGCGAGCGAAGCCGCGGGCAAAAGCTCCTTTGAAAATATAACCCCATCAGTATGAAGTATCATATTTTGGTGACATCAATTCCACACAAAAACTACTTAGCATTATAAAGAAAAACAATTTTTGGTTTGGTTTTTGTAATTTTGAACTGGTGTTGTTAATAAATAACAATAATATGTCACTGGTATTGTTATTGTTCGCTTATTTACAAATTACAAGTCGTCACTATCAGAAGTCAGAACACACTTTGATATGGTCAAGGTAAAATGGTTAATTTAATGTACCTTCGAAGTACAAAACAATAATCTTAATCAATAGTCTAAACAATAGTCAGATAGTGTAGTCGTACTTGTGAAAACATAGATAATTAGCGAGAGAAGCCATTTCATGATTATGTTATTTGTTTACATGGATTATTCCAATTTACCTCAAATTGCCATTGAGCAGCTTGTAATGACGATTTCGCTTGTTCACGGGCGCAACCAGCTGCTAACACAAATTGATTTATCATAACTTGTTCACGTAGGGAATCCATGATATTTATTGCTCAATATTCCTAAAAATATAACAATTTAGCAAGTTACAATGCGGAGGAAAATGTATGTTTATTCACATAGTACGGCAGACGTAATATTTTATTGGCGCTAGTGAGATACAATAACACATGAGGAACAGAGACGGGTAGATCTGTTTTCTACAAGATTGACCGAGTGTGATGCTAGTGTTTACATAATAGGTGCCCAGAAAACTTGCCAATCGTCATTATTTATTTCAGTGTAACCTTGACAAAAATTACTGAACTACTTAATTCATCACTAGGCTATTATCCTGATTTCTGATGCTGTTAATTTATAATGTTGTTAAAATAACCTAAACATAATATATTTTTACACTTGTCCCTGCTTTCGTCATAATTATACAGTACTAGCTGTTGCCCGCGACTCCGTCCGCGTGGTCTTGAGCTTGTAGCGCGCGGTAGTTCCCTTCATAGAGTAACTTATATTATAGTAAGTAGTTCCCGACTCCCGTTGAATCATGTTTAATAGATTGTAGATTGTAATTTGTAGGCTACATTACTGCAAATTGCAAAATTTGCACGACAGAGGTGTTTCCGCGGTACGCTTACTTCAAACTTCAATGTTTAAGCAGCCTCTATTTCACCCCCTTACATCCATTTTTTCCAGTTAAAAAGTAGCCTATGTCCTTTCTCAGGATTTAGATTATCTGTACAGTACAAAATTTCATTGCAATCCGTTCGGTAGATTTAGCGTGAAAGCGCTCGACAGAGATACTGTCGAATTTATATTAGTATAGATTTTCAGGCAGACAGACACATCACACATAAAACGCCCCTATTTTTGACCGACTTCCAAAAAGGAGGAGGTAATTGCGTAGGGGTTATTAAAAACGGGAGTGGGCCGTGGCCCGTAGGGTCGAAGTCGAACATCAATGATCAACTTTCCCCAATAATTTAAAAAAATGTAAAAGGAAGTTTCATCCTTACCACCTCTTATAGTAACACGTTTTGAGCAAGCGATAACGCGATGTAGGAGACGGCACGGCGCCATCTATAATAAATTTTTGGAACTAACTTAATTTGAACAAATTTACGCATTTTTAACCCCTTACAACCCTTTTTTCCAGTTAAAAAGTAGCCTATGTCCTTTCTCAGACCTTCAACTATCTGTGTACAAAATTTCATTACAATCGGTTCGGTAGTTTTGGCGTGAAAGCGAGACAGACCGACAGACAGACAGACAGAGATACTTTCGCATTTATAATATTAAGTATATCTTATAATATTTCTCTATGAATATACAATATTAGATGAGTTATCAGTTATGACATGGGTTTAAACGTTAACCAAACGGTAAAAGCACACAGCGCGTTATTATCGGTCAATATTAAATTAATAACGCATGCGTTATTGCGATATCGGCGGGGCTAAAATGGTAATTTTTAGCAATTCCTCTCAATCAATTCAGCGACGATATTACGAGCAATGTCGTCGGTGATTCATCTAATATTGTAAAATAACGTCCTACGTCAATGGCAATTCAATTCATTAGCAGATTCATAATTGAAACTGTATTGCCATTCTGAAAAACATAAAAACGAAATGAAACGACTGGTTTTTTTTCTACATTTTATGAATGATCCACGAAATATTTGATATAATTGTTATATTTTATGTATTAAACTGTACATTTATTGTATATTTGTTCATTAAAATCATTTTATAACTAAAAACAAAATGTTGTTTAATAATTTCACCATAATCTTCAAATACCTATCGTTATATTTTCGTAACGTTACTGCCGCAAGGGTATCTATGCCCATAAAACAATATATATGAAAATTTAACCGATACTTGAAATTATTAATTATATGGAAACATAATATGGCGATTTTGATTTAGAGAGAAGTATCCTAAGCACATGCTACCAAAAAGTAAGATTTTGCACCAAGGTATGCTATGGTTCCGAAGATACTAAGAGAACTCCGGATTCCTTATAGATAAAAGTTTGAGGGTTCCGGCGTTGTTTTACGAAGAAAGCATATTATTATGCTACTATGTAAATTACATTCATCATCATCATCATCACTACCATCACACAACAGACCAATTATACATAAGACTCTTGAGTCCCATAAAAAACAGCGTGTCTGCAGTTTTTAGTTCTCATCTGAACGATAGATGGCGTTGAGTGTATCAAATTAGCCTAACAAATAAAAAATACAATAAATAAATGCACCATCTAGAAGACTATTTTTAAAACACGTTCACAAACTGCAAAATTCTCCCAAAGATGTCGCTGATTAATTTTAATCGGAAATGACATTTATTAAAGCTTTCTTAACTCTTTTAGTTTTTGGCTCTTTTAAAATATCTATATTTTTTTATAAATATAGATACTAAAAAAAATTGATTTTATTTATTCCGTCGGCGGGATTCGAACCCGCGACTCCCGGCTTGAGCTACCGCTCATCCATCTGTTTTTCTGACATTATGTATTTCTATTGCCGCTATAATACTAAATAGGTACTAAAAACAAAATAAATTAAATATTTAAGGCGGGCTACATGTAGATTTACTCTGCATCCTCTATCAGTTGTATCACGGGGAGTGCTCTGAGGAATTGTTCGGAATCATACCTCCTGCAACTTTTCGCCATCGCCCCACACGAAAAATATACTTACCATCCTCATCACCTTGATGAGTGGCAGTCTTCCACCGTGCATTTTTCGCGTAACTTTCTGCCGCGCACTGTAAAGGACATCAGATCCCTGAAAGAAGAGTTGGTCGAAGCTCGAGGTAGACTGCAGGCATCGGAGTCTACGATCAGCGATCTACGTAATGAATTATCTCAATTAAAGAGTGGTAATTCAATATGTAGGTCACCTGATGCCTTGTTTGTCACTCGCCGACGTGGTGCGCAGGCGATCACATTTAGCCCGTCAGCACTTTCAGACGGGTCAACGCCCGAGCACGTCATCGCCGCCGCTGCCGCTGCCCCCGCCGCCCGCGCCCCGCCTGCAACGGAGCCGCGGCCGAACTACGCAAGTGTCGCCGCTTGCCCCCCGCCTCCTGCCCCACGTTCCAAAAACAAAGGGAAAAAGGAGGCCCCTGCAAAGGATTGTCCTCCCTCCGAAAAGGACCGAAAGTGCGATGATGACGGGCTTATGAGAGTGGAGAGGAAGAAGAAGAAACCCGTCGTCCGCAACCATCGCGGCACCGCACCCGAAGGACCCGAGCAGCTGTTGCGGCGTGAGACTCCGGCGACGCCGCTGTACGTGTCCAGGCTGCACTGGTCCACGACGGTCGAGCAGGTCGTGGACTACATCAGAAGCAAGACCCACTTCGTCTTGAGGGTCGAGCGCTTGGAGTCCCGCCACAAAGTGAATTTTAGTTCCTTTGTGGTGAGAGTCCCGACGCACCATCTACCGACCTTCAAGAAGGAGGAGTTCTGGAGTCGTCTACAGGAGGTTCCGAGGACGACTTCCGAACACGTCGCGCCCCACGTCGCAGACAATACGTGTTTAGTGTTTTAGTGTTAGTGTTAGTTTTTAGTATAATTGTATGTATGTTAGTCTATAAGGTATTTATAATATGGGCCAAGATGCCTGAGTTAAATAAATAAATAAATAAATAAGTGGAATGCGCAATAAAAAAAATTGTGACAACTGACAGTTCACAAATCACAATAATCACAATTTCACAGACAATTGACAGATTACAGGCGTGGACAGGGTTGCCAGATTGGAGGTTTTTTTTCGCAATTCTGGGGAAAATTTTGACTCTAGGCGAAAATTTGGGGAAACAGTATCTTTGGGGAAATGTTTGGGAAAATCAATACACTATGGGGATTTTTTGGGGTTAGCACTTCTAAAAAACATAACAAACAAATGAAACCAACGTCCTTTTCATTCGATTAACATCCTGGCAAATTTGTTGTTTGTTTGTTTTGGTTTGTTTGGTCGAGTGCGTATAAGGCCTGACAGACGTACGAAATTAAATTACGCGGTTCGCGAACTTACTCGGCTCGCGTCGGTGACACACGAGAATCGCTCACACTGGATTACCATGCCCCCAGGCTCGCGGCTCGCGGCTCTCTGCTGACACACAGGCGATTAAGGCTGGTATAAATAGTCAGTACTCAAGATGCATCTCGGTCTCAAGACAAAGTTCAGGCTCTGTGATTGGTTGGCTGTCAAAATTTGGACCAATCACAGAGCCGAACCGAGTCTTGAGACCGGGTCGCATCTTAAGTACTGACTATTTATACCAGCCTAACTCCTAAGATCGTCGAGCCATAGTCCGCGTACTTACACGCACGTCTGTCACACCTTTAAAAAAAATTCTCTTTGGTCGAGCGAGCGATCATGTGTTGTGTATCTGTTTAACTGTCGAGTGATTGAAACTACTAAATCGAATAAAAGTAGTTTCAATTTTATATTCGGTTTTTTTTTCTGTAACAAAGCGATTGGGGATTTTTTTTTGAAAACGTATCATTTTGGGGAAATATAAAAATCAGTTTGGGGGAAATCGTAAAATTGCATCTGGCAACCCTGGGCGTGGAAACATGTTAGTGCATACTAGTGATCTGTGGTTAGTGCTATTTGAAAAGGAGGTACCTATTTCTGAAGTTCTGAACATTACTTTAAAATGAGTAAGGACAAACATAACCACGAAGTGTCTCCTAAACGCCGACGATTAAATACTAAAGGTAAAGTATACATATTTTAAATAAATATAATTATATTATACGGAGAACATATTGTATTCATATCAATTTAGTAACATAGAATATCATTGATTCATATGCCTATTTAAACCATAATATTCCTTATTTCAGATGTGTCAGCGTCAAAAGAGTCAATACCAGAAGTTAAATCTGAAAACATTAACCGGAAAATAAATCCTAAACATAACCCAAAATTTAGATTGAAAACTGTAGGAGAAAACGCTTCATTGAATACTGACACAGAAGCAAGGGTCCCGCTTACCCTTACAGACATTCAACATCTGTTACTGCATTCCCTTCTAGGCAACCTCAATGTATCCCAGGCTCCTCGCTGGTATGTGCTTGATAAATGTAATCACATTAGCCAAACTACGTGCTTAATTCTTGAAGGTGTATCTGTTAATGATTGGCTAACTGGCAAAGAAAATGCCAGCAACATAGACAAAATATTTGAAGATGTTGTTGAGGTTATAACACCATCACTCTACAATGGTTCCCTTGTTAGGGAACTCGCTTTAGTTCCCTTGTCAGAAACAGAGAAGGAGAGTATAATCCACAAATATGGCAGCATGAACTTAGCACTAGAAGCAAGAAAAGATTTGATGATTATGATGAGGGCTGTTTTTCCCATTGCTGATTCAAATTCTTGTCCATTGGAATTTGATTCCAAAGAAAAGTTTCCCAGAACACAGCTTATATTGTCTGCGTGGCAATTGATTCAAGAAAATTATCCTGTACCCCTAAAAGGCAAGCTAAAAACCATATACTCCGATTATGTTTTTTCTAAGGATCAATACGCTCCCGTCACTTCAAAATCACCAATGTTTGGTCTAGATTGTGAAATGTGTGTTACAAGTGCAGGATCTGAACTAACTAGAATATCAATTGTTAATGAAAAATATGAAACAATTTATGAATCATATGTAAAACCATACAACAATATTGTAGATTATGTTACACGTTTTTCTGGCATAACAAAATCAATACTAGATGATGTAACAAAGAGACTTGAAGATGTCCAGAAAGACTTAAAAGAGCTACTTCCACCTGATGCTATTCTTGTGGGACAATCGTTGAATTCAGATCTTCATGCCTTAAAAATGATGCATCCCTATGTCATAGATACTAGCTTAATCTACAATTTTACAGGTGAGAGAACTCGTAAACCTAAACTTAAAGTATTGGCTAGAGAATTTCTAAATCAAGATATTCAATCAAATAAAAACGGCCACTGTTCTGTTGAAGACTCCATTGCTGCACTAAAATTAGTTCAATTAAAACTGACCAAAAGCATTCAATTTGGAGATGCCGTCCACACTAATAGACAGGGATACAAGGATAATGTTGTAAAAATGTTAACCAAGAAAGAATATGCACTCTCAATATTCAATCATATTATAGAAGAAAAGAAGACTTCTTTGGTTGTTGGCTGTGATGACATAACTGGCGATTATCATACATTTCTTATGCAGGCTAAAGAGAGCTTTACTATGCAGTTAAAGAAAGTTAAGCCAAAAAAAGTTAAACTAAACACATGTGATGGAGTAGAAGAAGTCATAGCCACCGCTGCCGAGGCGACAAATAATTATAATTTAGTGATGGCACATCTGAAAGTGAATATGGACGATAAGCTGCCACAACTTTCAAGTATTGATGGTTGGATCAAATCTATATGGGATAGTCTTCCTAAATCAGCCCTTTTCGTAGTAATTTTTAGTGGAACAACTACAGATAATGGAATTGCAATGGCAAAAGTGAAAAACACTTTATAATATTTGTAATAAATATATATTAAATATACCTGATTAAGTTTATTATTAATTAGTCCTTGCCTTAATTAAATACTCAGTTGGTTTAATTTTGATAAATCTTTTTTTTTCTCGTGAAAGAAGAGTGTCGACGTAATATTAATATCCCTTCCGAAATATACTTAACTCCTCCGTCAGTAATTTGTATTCTGGTGCTTAACTCCCCTGCTCCAACCAGGGGCGTAACTACCGCCATATCTGCCGTATCGGCCCCGCCAAGGCATGTTACGCTTCTGACTCCAACCCACCATACAACCCTTATCCCGCGGCCGCACATGCGTCTGCCGTACGAAGCTTCGTGCTATCACTTATGATGTCGGCTGTACACTCTTGCCGAGAGCTCTCGGGCGAGGGTTTCGTGTGAGAGTCCCTTGCCCGAGTGCGATCATGTACATTCTCGCTTAGTTCAATCGCAGTTATGAACTCAAAGAAGATGGACCATTATTTTTCTCTATGAGATGGATAAAAACACTTCTCTTGCAGCTGCCGTAGCTCTCTGTGCTATGAGCTATTATAAATAATTAGTAACTACCAAATATTTACACAATAAAAAAAAAAAAATGGTGAAAACGTATCTACGATCAATGATCATTGATCACCATTCACCATGCATCGAAAGATATCATTGTACGGCCATTCTCCGGTTTGGCGTTATTTGCCTAATTACCGTTACCATTTTTTTTCTTCGCTAATTTGACTTAAACTCATTAAATTATGAAAGTAATGAAAGATACGAATACAATAATAAATTTGGCGTTGTACAGTTAATTATAGTTTTTTAGAATCTAATAAGACTTAAATATTTTATGGGTACGGTAATTAGACAAATGTAAAATTTTATGTAACGGTATTTAGAAAGCATTATAATTCTATCTAAAAGTTAAAACATCATGGAAAAACACTGATTAATAAGTTGCACATGTATAATTGTCACAAAAGGGGTAGAATTAACGATGTCCTATACAACCATAACCTAAGTACCAATAGTAAAAAATAGACACTTTCAAATAAAATCTGAAAAATGAGAAAATAACAACAAACATTGTTTTAATCGGTAGGTATTTTATTAAGATCCAGGTACGATGAACCTAAAAATAATTATATTCTAAATCTCTTTGGAATAGCAACTCAAATGTAGCTCACAGCTTTTACAGCTCGAAATTTACTTATTTTTGTTTTCTCGTAATTTCACAAGTTCATCTCTATTTATGAACACTTATTTCTCGATTTTATTCCATTTTTTTCTTTTCTTTTTGTCTTTTGTAATAAGCTCTAAAGTTTATTCGGCCTTCGGCCAAAAAAAACACCTTCAGCGAAACCTTCGGCTTCGGCCTAATGCCGGCTCTTGATATAGGCGAAATTGAACGAAAGACTGAGTGAGTCGTGAGAGAGCGACAGTATATATTAAGTCTATGGACAGACCGGTCGTGTACGCGGAGGCCACTGGGAGTCACTGTCAAATACAATAAACAAACACTAAGACTGGGTTACACCAGAGGCGTGGGTAAAGTTAAAGTTATGGTTATAGTTAAGGTAAATTTAAGTTTAACTTTACCCTTAACTTTGCCCGGAGAAATTGACAGATGACAGCTGATCCAACAAGGTTAAACATGCGCGTGGGCGGGGGCGCTGCTGGTAAAGGAGCACTGTCAAAAATGGCGGTTTTTGTATGATGACAGCGTTAGTTCCTTTTTTCGCCACATGCATTTAAAACCTTGTCGAGCTCTATGGTTATAGTTAAATATGGCGTCTTGATGGCGTGCATTTTTAACTTTACCCAAAGATTTGACATTTTGCACTGTAGTCAAAGTTAAAGTTAAGGTTAAAGTTACAGTTAAAGTTAAAGTTAGTTGGTGCAATCCAGTCTAACTTCTTAATAAATACTTAATTTAATTTTTTATTAAGAAGTTAGTGTTTGTTTATTTTATTTTTTTACGGCCGTTCCCAATATTTGATCTATCTCTGATTTTGCCCTACTAGAGATAGGAATAGCTCACATTAGAGACATATAGTTTATGTCAATTATGAGCTATTCCTATCTCTAGTAGGGCAAAACCAGAGATAGATCATATATTGGGAACGGCCGTTAGTCTAGTTTCGGTCTAGTCGATTGTCTGTCTGTCTGATTGGTCTATCTAGTCTAGTCTGATTGATTGGTCTAATTATTGTTATTTGTGAAATAAAAAAAATAAAAAAAAATTTTAACCGACTTCAAAAAAGGAGGAGGTTATATGTTCAGCTGTGGATAGGTATTTTTTTTATTTTATTTGTGTATGTTCAACAATTACTACGCCGTTTGTGAACCGATTTTCGAACCTGATGGTAACCTGATGATGGGATCATTACCACGTCAGGGTCACCAATGTCACCAAAATTAAACATAACAAATTCCGCCTTAACTCCAGAGCGTAAGGCACACGTTTGACATTACTTTGAGAAGTAAGCTGCTTTGATAATACAAGTAAGTACAAGCATGTCTCCGAGGGATATACGTGGGAGAGCCATGCTTCGGCACGAATGGGCCGGCTCGACCGAAGAAATACCACGTTCTCACAGAAAACCGGCGTGAAACAGCGCTTGCGCTGTGTTTCGCCGAGTGAGTGTGTTTACCGGAGGCCCAATCCCCTACCCTATTCCCTTCCCTTCCCATCCGTACCCTCCCCTATTACCCTGTTCCTTCTTAAAAGGCCGGCAACGCACTTGCAGCTCTTCTGATGCTGCGAGTGTCCATGGGCGACGGAAGTTGCTTTCCATGAGGTGACCCGTTTGCTCGTTTGCCCCCTCATTTCATTAAAAAAAATGTCTCACTTCCATACAAGTAATACAAACGGCGCGAAATCGCCGAGATATTATTCACCTACTAATCTGGAAAACAACCTAATTTCAACCTTATGCCTTGCGTTTAGCGTTCATTAGTACAATAACTGTTTGCTGTCTCGCCTGTGGTCTCGCTTCATCTGTCAAGCGAGCGGCGCGCTGCCTTAGTACCTATGCAACAATCCGTGTATATACTAGTAATCTGTGAATCCGTGTATGCAACCGCCCGCGCCATAGACCACGCGCACCTGGGGCACAATTCTCAGGATGTGAGAAAAGTTCATCTTCGAATAAAATACCGAATTATGAGATTTTTACGAGCGTAACACAGTTTGTGTATTCTCAAAACTTTACATTCAAATATTTCGTGCAAAGATCGCTCGAGTCGAACGAGTGGGACCGGTTATAGATGTCCGAATTCGTACACCACATGTGGCCGCTTGGGAGTAGAAGCGCCCTTCGCCAAAACAAAAACAAACACAATCCAGAAAGTCCAAGAGTAGGTTAGGTTAGGTTAGAACTTAGACCACAACACAGAGGGAGCCGAGCGAGCGCAGCGAGCGTGCTGCAGTAGCAGCCGGCGACCGTCTTACTTTCGCTTTAAAACGGTACGGAACCCTCCATGGGCGAGTTCGACTCGCACTTGGCCAATTTTATTATATTTTGCCACCTCATTGTTTAAAAAAACTGCTTAGAATGAGATTTCTTACTGACAAATTCCGATTCGTTACTGCCCACATGTAACCACTCATTCATTAATTTAATTATTTTACTGTTCAATAATGTTTTCAATAATCCATATCATTATTTTTTATAACTCATTTTTGTTTACTTTACTGCTTAGTTTTAACTGCTACACTAGTTATTACACGTGCCATTTATAATTTTTAACTTACCAAAACTGCAATTTAAAAATTTACTGCCCCTTTAAATAAGTGCCTCATAATATTAATATTTAATACAATAAATAAGTACATCTTCTTATCTTCCTAAATTATTTAAAATTCTCGTGTCCTTACTCCTCCGAAACGGTTTTACTGATTATACTCCCATTAATCCTTCGATCGTGGATTCTTGGAAATATATTGTTATTCTATTGTGTCTCGCTCACCGGTGAGCTTATGATACGTAGCGTACATACTTACGGAGAGCGGTCTTATGATACGTACTAATAATACAGGGTGCAATTTAACCTTCCTGCCAAATTTGGATATATTGATCCTTGTTAAAAATAAAAATACACGTATTTCTTCTTTTATAATCACTCAGTACTAAAATTTTGAGAAATAGCCTCCGAAAGTTAGCCTACCAAACACCACAAAATATGGACACATGCGCGGCCCGGCCCCGCCCCGCCATTCCATTGACATTCTTGCAGTGACGGATTAAGACTACTTGACGCCCTAAGCAATCCATGCCTGTGGGCCCCCCTATCCGTATCTCGACCGACTCGATCCGTATCCGAATCGGTCTTTGAACCTTTACTCTTCTGGTGCCCCGTCAGACGTGATGCCCTAGGCAATTGCTTAATTTGATTAATCCGTCACTGCATTCTTGTTATTATCATAAGTTGCGAATTTTCTCTGCATACTTTGACGGACTCATGACCGTCAAATGTAAAGGAAGTAGACAGGTATGTTTAACATAAAATTAATTGATACACATCAAAAGAATGATACACATCAAAAGAATGGAAAATTACAACTTTCTAATTACGAAAAATACGCACTTTAGAAATTTATAATAAATCTAAACCACATCCTTTGCATTTAGGCGTATTTAAAAAATCAATTAACTTATGTACACAGTACAACTAATTAAAAATCAAAATAACCCACCTCTAAATCTTATTTACTTCCATCTTGTCTACACTTAACATAGTTCAAACTGCAATCCGTTTTGCTCTAAGCAGAGTCTAGCGCGTTTTGCACATTGTCTTTAAAACTTTGTTAAGCACAACTTTAGTCACTTTTATTTATTTATTTATTTTATTTAATCATTTATTGTGCACAAGAAATATTCACAAAATAACAATTTACACACAGTAAGACGACACAATAGGATCTGCTTATTTCTAATAGAAATCTCTTCCAGCAGCCCTACGGAGAGAGATTGGATTAGGATAGCAGATATGACGTGCACAAACATGAATTTAATATTGCATCAAAATAAAATAATAGGATAATGACAAAATTAATAAATTACAAGTACATATATATCGAGATCTACAACAACAACATACTTACAACAAACAATAAAATTAAAATATATAATTATAAAATAAGTAATGTAGCTATAATAAATAAATACTATATGTATATATTATTATATATTATATATGGTATTTAAATGGATAGAGATTCGAGGTAGTGCTCTTTCAAGCGTCTTTTAAAAATAGCAATGGTGGGACTATCACGAATGGTGTGAGGGAGTGAGTTCCACAATCTGACAGCATGAACAGTAAACGAGTAGGAGTAAAAGTTGGAGCGATGGGAGGGAAGGGAGAGATTAGACCGGACATTGGACCTACAGGGGAGATCAGGAGATCGGGAAAAATTGAATCTATCAAGGAGGTATGGAGGAGATAGAGGATTATACAGGATATTGTAAAGTAGGCAGAGGATGTGGGAGTTGCGGCGGAGACGGATGGGAAGCCACTTGAGTTTTGAACGGTAGGCTGAGATATGGTCGAACTTTCTCAAGCCAAACACAAAGCGTATACAGAGATTCTGTAACCGTTCAAGTCTACTTAACTGCTCCTCAGTGGCGTCAAGGTAACAGGAATCGGCGTAGTCAAGGATGGGAAAAATGAGTGTCTGGACAAGGGAGATTTTGGTATGTATAGGTAGGAAATTTTGGAGGCGCCTCAGCGTGTGTAGTGAGAAATGAACTTTTCTGCTTACTTCGGTTACTTGTGGGTTCCACGACAGGTTATGGTCAAGAATTATGCCTAGGTTTTTGGCCGACTTTGTGTAATTGATAACAGTGCCATCAAAAATTACATTCGGTACATTGCATAACCGTTGAGACATGTATCTGCTGCCTATGATCATAGCTTGCGATTTTCTGGGATTAACCAACAGGCCAAAAGTATTTGCCCAGTTGGCTATTCGCTCAAGGTCAGAGTTGATGTCATTGACTGCAGATACGATGTCGAGAATGTGAGAATTGCGATAGATTTGCAAGTCGTCTGCGTAGAGATGGAAGTAGGATTTAATTATTAAAGTGATATTATTTATAAATATTGAAAAGAGGAGAGGAGAAAGAACGCCACCCTGGGGTACCCCCGCATCAAGAACACACCAGTCTGAGGTAGCCTCGCCAGAGCGGACTCGCTGCGAGCGTCCCCGAAGATAGGAATCAAGCCAAGTAATCACTGACGGGGATAATTTAAGGGAGCGCAGGATGGAAAGAAGGATGTCAAAGTCAACAGAATTGAACGCACTGCTGAAGTCAAGCAACACTAGTATAGTGACACATTTATTTTCTAAAGCTAGGCGCAGATCATCAGTGACCTTCAGCAGCGCAGTTACAGTACTGTGACCAGAACGGAAGCCGGATTGAAAAGGAGAAAGCAAATGATTGAATGATAAAAAATGGGACAACTGCTGGTGGGCTATATGTTCGAGGACTTTGGAAAGGAACGGTAATATAGAGATAGGTCTGTAATCGGATAGAGAGGAGGGATTAGGAGTTTTGGGTAAAGGAATTACATCAGCACGTTTCCATGCCGAGGGGAAGCAACTCGTTGCCAAGGAGAAATTAAAAATATGGGTGAGAACTGGCAGGAGTTCAGGAAAGGAGAGGGAAATCATACGGGAACTGAGACTGTCATTGCCTACCGCAGTAGATTTAATAGCCGCTATATGCTTAGCGACATCATCCTCAGTAACATATGTGAAGGAGAAAGTGTCACAGGAAGGGAGAGGAGAGGATGAGAGATGGGATAATGTGCGCGCTTTTGTGGCTTGGTCAATGATTACAGGAGGCTGAGAGAAGTGAGCATTGAGCGAATTTAAGTCTAGGGTGCTGTCAGTACATGGTGAGGACTTACCTATGCCGAGTGTTGAGAAAAATTTCCAAATTTGAGATGGGTTGGATTGGTCAATGGAAAAATGTATGTGGCGTCTTCTAGCGTCTCTACACATACGACTGCAAAGATTCCGCAGGTTTTTATATTTGGTTAGGTTTTCGTCAGTGGGTCGTTTCCGATATCGACTCAAAGCTCGATTGCGCCTGGCCATCATGGACTTGATATCCTGAGAGAGCCAGGGTGCCGGTACGTGCTTGATTTTGACTCTTCTGACAGGAGCATGCTTATCAAAGATGTTGATTAGGAGATCTGTTAGCAGCGACACCTTCAGGTCGATATCAGAGGCCGAGTACACAGGAGACCAGTTCGTTTCACACAAATCACGTTTGAGAGCCTCCGGATCAATTTTATTAAAACTGCGTAGGAGTTGGTACTTAGGGACTCGGCGAGGAGGTTTGATTTTAAAGGAAAGGAATACAAGATCATGATGGGAAAAAATGGAAGGAAGTTGGCCATGAGAGGAGATAAGGTCAGGAGTTGAGGTAATGAGGAGGTCTAATAAAGAAGGAGTGCAGTTAGGAACGTGGTGGGTTGCTGCAAGCGGGAGAATGTTAAGATTAAGGGACGACAATAAGGAACGGAGCTTTAAAGCACGTGAGTCGGATTTTAGGAGACAGGTATTGAAGTCACCTGCAATCAGAGTGTGGTCGTAGTTCGGACAATGTGCGGCTAGTAGAGATTCCAAGGTGCTAAAATAATCTACGCGGATAGATGGGCTGTAGACCACACAAAGCAGAATAGTTTTACGATGCAAGGTGACCTCAATACACAGATATTCGACGGAACCAGAGTAACAGTTTGGCGACGCGGAGATAATGCGGTAGTCAATATCGCCACGCAGATATATAGCAACACCGCCACCACCTTTGCCCACGCGATCGTTGCGAATCAACTTAAAACCTGGTAGGGCATACCCAACAGATGGAAGTGAGGGCTTAAGCCAGGATTCTGAGATTAAGATAGCGCTAATAGGAGAATCGCCAAACATGTCCAGAAAATCAGCATGATGCCGCGGTATGCTTTGGGCATTCACATGCACAATATTGAAATTGTTTGGGAAGGAGGAGAAGGATCTCGATAACTGTTCATGTGCAGAAAATGAAGCCGAATTCCCATCATCACTGTGAAGGCTAAGAAAGCTATCAGACGAAGAAGAGCAAGAGAAAAAATCCTCGTTTAGTTCGATTGAATCCATGAAAATACAAGAATATCGTAAATATAAATAATAAATAATTTAACAAATAAAATATATAAACATAAATATTATAATATATTAAATTTAAGTATACTAAAACTTTGCTGTGCAATAAATATTATAAAACCCATCCAAGCCCGCCGTAGCGATGAAGAAAGAAAATTACACACCAATAAAACAGAGTTACACGACGAAAAGGAAAAAAAAAATGAGTTTACATTTTACAGACATAATAAATTAAAAAAGAAAAAAAAAACAATAGTTTCACTACAGCATAAGAGGACTGCATAAGGTCCTGTCTTACCCATTACATACACAAAAAAGAAAAAAATTGACATTTACAATTATATCTGTCAAAGTCAAAAAGAAAAAATAGATAAATTTAAACTACATACAAACTATTTAAGTAAATTGGGTACAAAAATAAGTGACAATACCTTCAGTTAAAAGAAAAAAAAGCGTGCTGTACAAGAAGGGCATTACAGGACACAATATAGCGTGTAAAAGAGATGGATCTGGCCTAAGGTTTCCTTGTACGACGAGTAGTAGAAGCGGCTCTGCTGGGTGGCTTATTTTCAGCAGGCTTAGGTGCCTCACTAAGACCAAACTTGTTAGCTTGTAAGGATGGGGTGGCCTTAGCATCTTTAGCGGTGGGGAATTTAGCCATCAGCGTCTTGAGCTCCTCCATACACTCTAGCTTTCGCCGAGACTTATCTGGCAAAACGATGGCTATCTTACCCTCTGCGGACCAGCAATTACGTATACCGAAGTGTTGCCGTGCAGTCATAAAGACCTGATGCCTTGACTTGGTCAGGAACTCAGAAACAACTATGCCTGTGTCCTTGAGTGCAGTTTTAGCTTCCCAAACCAAGCGCCGCTGCTCCAGGTCCCTGAATCTGACTAAGATGGCACGAGCTTTCCCTCTTGGAGATCCGAGGCGGTGACATGATATAAGTTCATTGCTTGTGACTTCAGTAATTCCCTTTTAACTTTTAACCTCGTCAGAGGTATGTCTTCGAGGCTGGCTAGGCGTGTGCAGGTGTTGCGAAGAGCGAACTGTCCATAATCCGAGTCTTTGATTGTTTCGTGATTTAGATTCAAGGTACAGCTGCTGCATTCGAGAATCATCAATCAGCTGTTACGAAGACGAGGAAGGCTTTCTTGCTCGTACAGTCTCTGGGTTCCGCGTAAACTTTCGCCACTCAAAATGTAGCACCTCCACATTTCATAACACTCGATCGTGGTTAGGGTACATTGTAACAGACACTAATTAAATGCGGGGGCCGGGGGGGCGTGACAAACAAAATAATTACGTGTTAGTTCCCTCCTGCCTCCCACCCCGCGCGTCACCCCCTTTTTACCCGTACGCATAACCGGTCTTCCGATTGGTAATCGCGCGCGATGGAGTAGCGGTCGCAATATCGTAATTATTATGAACTTATGAAGTGACCATTGTGCATCGATTTTTTTTTGGATAAAATATGTTATTGTAAAAACTTAACACCCTATTTTTTTGGTTTAATGGACTCACCTAATGATACCTAAGCCCCAAAAAAAATTTGGCAGTTAGGTTTAATTGCTCCCTGTATAGTGTACTAGATGTCCCGCGCGGCTTCGCCCGCGTAAATTAGAAATTTCATAGAAACCGTACATTTTCGAATAAAAATAGCTATAAATACTCCTTTCACGTGGTTTACTCTATATAAGTGCCAAATATTGCTATAAAATTGCTCCAGTAGTTCGTGAGATAAACCCTTTCTAATATTTTCCCCGTTTTTCTTCGGTCGTATTAGTCTTAGCGTGACAATATAATATAGCCTATAGGCTTACTCGATAAATGAGATATTATCTAACACTGAAATAAGTTTTTAAATCGGACCTGTAGTTCCTGAGATTAGCGCATTCAAGGAAACATACTCTTCAGGTTTATAATATTAAGTAAGTATAGATTTTTTTTAATTATCGCTTGACAAACTCGAGCCTCGATCTAAAAGACTATGAAAAGGCTCATAATCATGGGACGATGCATGGGACGATGCATCACTACCATAATATTATATGGTAGTGATGATGATGACGATGAATGTAATTTGCATAGTAGTATATGCTTTCCGTTCTTAAAACAATGCCGAAACTCCCAAACTTGTATCTATAAAGAATCAGGAGTTCTCTCAGCACCTTCCGAACCACGGTATACCAGGTTTACCTCGGTGCAAAATCTTAATTGTTTGTAGCATATGCTTAGAATACTTCTCATGAAACCGAATTCACCACATGTTTCTCCATAAAGGACTATGAGAAGAAAAAACCAACAGAGCAGAAACAGGTGTCATTCGAAAGATCTACTAGAATAGATAATTTTTTACTTTGGTGACATCTGTCAAATACATGGGGTTAGAGTGCAATTCCATCAAACTTGGCGCGGCGTCGCCATCGTGCCATGACACGACGCCGCCACCCTGACACGGTGCGACGCCGCACAGTGTCCTGGTGACGCGAACGGTGCACCACGCGCCCCTATTCAGGGTGAAACTTCCGAAAAATGGCGTTCCAAACTTAAACGAGGCATGTGAAATACCTATCAAACAAAGTCGCGTAGTGGAAATATTGTCAGATTTCAATTAAACTAAATGGGCCACAGGGTTGCGTACTGTTCGTGGCACCGGAAGTCGGAACACGCGTCACGTGTCACGGTGGCGGCGTCGTATCGTGGCACGGTGACGATGCCGCGCCGTGTTTGATGGTGACGCGGCCTTAGGTTTTATAATAATATATTGTTTTTATTTTATTTTTTCTCTTTTACATACGCATTTCCTTAATGTCTTCAATTAAATCGTCATTTGTTTGTACATGAAATTAAAAACCAGCACAATGCGTATCGGGTCACGCGCAATATAGGTAGGTATAGGGGTCTGTAGTACCGCTAGTTTTTGATAATTTTTGTATCGTCAATTCGTCAATGAATGTTCATTTGTAACGTGTTTTTCACTACCAACAATACCATCTCAGTTACGTTCAAAAGAATTTGAACGAAAAGTTTCTTTATACTTCTTCGAATACATTTTTTTAGTTGATTGACTATTACTCAATTACCTATTTATGAAGTTTTCTTAGCCGTGATAGTTTTCCTTTAAAGTCAGCATAATATCTCCTACGAATTTTTCCACATTTCCAGAAGCAACCTGAGCTAAACAGCTAAACCTGAGCCTTCAACCGGAGCTAAAACAATTTGAGCTAGTGGATGGGGGGACACTGGACTCTAACGATTTTTTCCACTTGAAAACTTCATATTTCACAAGTGGATCCCTAAATCGAAAAATGATCTTTGAATATTCTGAATAATATTTTTTAAAAACGTACCCAACGACACCCCACACGATAGGATGGACGCGGAAAAAAAATGACCCCCGCTTGATGTGTAATGAGGAGGTACTTACCATAAAAAAAAATTAAGATTTTATATACCATTTTGTCGCCATCATTAAGATAATATGCATACATGCCGAATTACAGCTTTGAAGGCCCTATAGTCTCTGAGAAAAACCACGGACAGACAGACAGACACACAGACGGACGGACAGACCGAAACTATAAGGGTTCCTTGTTGATACCGGAATCTTGATAAGCTTTTTGTTTGTAGAAAAAAGTGATTTTTTTGTTCAAAAATAAACACCTTTTTTCGCAGAAAAGTTTATTTTTTTAATAAACCCAATTGATTTTGAAACTGACACTGGTATTTAAGACTTTTTTGGGTCCCAGTGAACAAATCGAGACGCATCCCATGACTGTTGAAGGGTGGGGACGGTGTCCATACAAAATCCCCCATAGGCCCTTTGAGGAGTTCCCTCGATTATTTATGGATCCTTCATCAGATCACCACTTTTGTGAATATAATACCAAATTGGGATAATACCCTACATACCAAAAGAAAAATTTTGAAAATCGGTTAACAAACGGCGGAGTAATCGTTGAACATAAGAAAATGAACATAACACCTCCCCCATTTTGAAAGTCGGTTAAAATTGTAGCCTATGTGTTATTCTGATGTATAAGCTATATTATTGTAAAGTTTCATTAAAATCCGTTCAGTAGTTTTTGCGTGAAAGAGTAACAAACATCTGTACATCCGCACATCCATACATCTATACATCCATACATCCAAACAAACTTTCGCCTTTATAATATTAATGTAGTAGGAAGTAGGATAATATTAGTAGGATTAATTATTCTACGTATAGTACGCGATAGTTTACTAGGTAACTAAAAAGAGTGAAATTATTATTTTTAACAGGTCATACGCAGATGCCAGATAGCTACTTATTGTATGCCTATACTCTACCCGCTTTTGTAATAACAAAAAAAAAACAACATTTTGTATTAAAAGACTAAAAAAAATGTGTTATAGCGGTTTGGGTAATATTGGCGTCATTTTCAAATCTCGCGGTCACTCACCAAACCGGCATATTATGAAAGAACATATCAAGGGGAGTAAACTTTATTATGGATTTATGGGGGACATATAGCTAAACTGAATTGGAGCCGAGATATTAGGCATTTTAAGTTCGTATTTTCAACTAAACGTAAATTCAATCATAACATGAATATTCAGGAAAATACAATAAAATGGCGTTATTTATTGGCTTAAAGCCTTTCTCGATAAATGGCCTATCCAACACAAAAATATTTTTTCAAATCGAACAAGCAGTTCCTGAGATTAGCACTTTCAAACACACAAACACTTCAACTTAATAATATTAGTATACATGGTATAATAATACTAAGTGATAATTCTTTAGGGTGTGTACTGTGTATGAGTCCCGTGTATTAGAGTTTACTGTGAAAGTAGTAGCTCTGAAAGAGATTTTTTTTTCACTTTTGCATGGGGAAACTATTTAAGCCAAGGCGCGCAAATCACAAAAAAAATTTTTTTCTCTTTCAGCTCTGCTCTTTTCAGAGTGAACTTTATACAAGGGACACATAATTCCCCCCTCCCTCCGCGAACTCGGTACGGTTAACATCGTCTGACGTGCGCTCCGGGAATTAAAATCGTTTTCGGTGGTTAAAATCGTTAACTGCGTGCTGAGTGTGTGTAAAAAGCTAGGTAACGGTGTAATCTACGTTTACTGTAAGTTTTTGAACACATTTGCCCGTATTTTATTGGATTTAAACTCGGTAAGTAATTTTCCTTTGTTCATTTTTAACAGTAAGGAATTGTAGGTAGGTAAAAATATTGTATCGTCGGTACCGCGCGCGCTGCGCCGGGCGCCCGGCCTTGCGATCAGCTGGTCATAAATAGTGTTATTGTTGTTGTTAACTTTGAAAACAAGACATAATGTCTAGCCATAATAACATGCCGCCAGATAAAAATACCAACCCATTTGAAAGAAGGGACGGCATACCTCGTTCCCCGCCAACTTCAACCGGCAAACGTTTGCTGTCCCAACTATCGCCTTCATCCGTGTCACCAGTCGAAAAACGTCACCAACCCATAAGGGACGAACCGCAGTCCCCGGTAATTTCATTATTAGACACAAGCAGCGCAGTCGATGATTCGTTTAATTACTGCGAGTTAGTCCGTGAAGCGTCCTCCTACTTGGGAAAAATTAACGAATTCGCTAACGACACTGTCTCGAGGCGCAATAACTTTGCCAATAAATCCGATATAATGAACTTAACACAAAAACTGACAACCATAGTTTCTCTTCTTGCCATTAAAAACTCGTCACTTGAAACCAAAGTCGCGAATTTGGAGCGAGATTTACTATCCGTTAAACTTAATCAGGTCGTGAAACCGGCCCCCGCGGCGACTCCGGTCTCTTATTCCGAGGCCCTCAAACTGAAACTCGCGAAATCGGTTCCCCCCGTCGAGACACGTAAACCACTCCCATGTGTTATAGCCTACCCCACGCAAGAAAAATCGGCGGAATTAAAATCGGCAACTGAGACCAAGCAGGCTTTGATGAAGGTCATAAACCCGGCCGACGGTTTTCAATTTCACGGCGTTAAGAAAACAGCTAATTCGGGCGTGCTTCTGCGCCTCACGAGCGAGTCGCAAGTTAAAAAATTAAAGTCAGTCGAAGCGCTAAAATCTGCCGGCCTCCGTCTCGAGACACCCAAGGGGCGTAGCCCGCGCATCCTCATCAAAGATGTTCCACAACACATTACAGACGATAATTTTCTATTATCCCTGTACAACCAAAACGTAAACGGCGAAATTAATGTGACACAAGATCAATTCATGAGTTCGACAAAAATAGTAAGACGTCGTATTTTAAACAAAGAATACAATAACCGTAAATGGATAGGTATCGAACTAGACCCTAAAGTGCGTCAACACCTCATCGAAACAAAAGAAAAACTTTTTATCGACTGGGCGATGTGTCGCTTTGTAGATGACGTCGAACTCGTGCGCTGCGCTAACTGTCAACAGTATGGGCACACCGCTAAATTCTGTCGTGACACAAAGCCATGCTGTAAACATTGCGCTGAAGGTCATAGCTCGGATAGCTGCCCAAAAAAAGATAAAGACGACTTTAAGCCGGTTTGCGGTAGTTGTTTGCGATATAAAAAACCGACCGACCACCCCACAGGCTCCCCAGATTGTCCTACGTATAAGTCTAAATGGAGCAACTTATTTTAACGACTCGGTATGGATAGTTTAAATATAGGACAGTTAAACCTCCACAATAATAAGCACGCAACGATAGAATTAGAAAAGTTGGTTTCCGATTACAATTTAGACTTGGTGCTCGTACAGGAGCAATATCAACTCGCGTCGCTACGGTCGAAGATAGTACAAATTAATAACCTAGCTCGCGCGGGTATTTACACACCTCAGTCTAGATTTTCAGTCACGGCCTTAACTAACCTTTCGACGTCGCACTGTGCGGTAGCCGAGGTCTCGTCTTCTCAGTTTAGATTTTACGTTGTAAGCTGCTATCTATACTAATATTATAAATGCGAAAGTATCTCTGTCTGTCTGTCTGTCTGTCTGTCTGTCTGTCTGTCTGTCTCGCTTTCACGCCAAAACTACTGAACCGATTGCAATGAAATTTTGTACACAGTTATTCTAGAGTCTGAGAAAGGACATAGGCTACATTTTGATGTGGGAAAATATCTTATTTCCATGAAAATATCGATGAAAATTACTTCGCATTGCGCGTGGCCAGCGCTCATCCCGGGGGTCCTGGGTTCGAGTCCCGCAGGCGGAACAAAAAGTTTTCAATGTTCCTGGGTCTTGGATGTGTATTAAAATAATATTTCAAAAATCTTAAATATATTTTATGTATAATATTATAAAAAATCCAGAAATATATCGACGCGATGCAATGAACATTTTAGTTCTAATGCGATTCAACAGATGGCGCTTTTTTTACTTCGTTGTTACATAGAACTAATCATACTTATTAGTTATTATGTTTTTGTTTATAGTTTTTAATACGTTAGAATATTATGTTTAATAATATTATCACTTGCTATAATAATAATCAATCTATCTTATCTTATAGAACTCCTACTGCATTTCTAAGGAGTTCGAGTGTGTTGTGTTGGCCTATATTCCATCCAGAAAATATATCAATGCAATCAGCAATCAACATTTTAATTCTAATATATGAAAACAGATGGCGCTTTATTTTTTTACTTCATTATTATAACAGAACTAATCATACCTACTTTATTATATATTATTGTTTTTATTCATAACTAGCTGTTGCCCGCGACTTATAAATACTGCGAAATATACTGCGAAAGTATCTCTGTCTGTCTGTCTGTCTGTCTGCCTGTCTGTCTCGCTTTCACGCCAAAACTACTGAATAGATTGCAATGAAATTTTGTACACAGTTATTCTAGAGTCTGAGAAAGGACATAGGCTACATTTTGATGTGGGAAAATATCTTATTTCCATGAAAATATCGATGAAAATTACTTCGCATTGCGCGTGACCAGCGCTCATCCCGGGGGTCCTGGGTTCGAGTCCCGCAGGCGGAACAAAAAGTTTTTAATGTTCCTGGGTCTTGGATGTGTATTAAAATAATATTTCAAAAATCTTAAATATATTTTATGTGTAATATTATAAAAAATCCAGAAATATATCGACGCGATGCAATGAACATTTTAGTTCTAATACGATTCAACAGATGGCGCTTTATTTTTTTACTTCGTTGTAACATAGAACTAATCATACTTATTAGTTGTTATGTTTTTGTTTATAGTTTTTAATACGTTAGAATATTATGTTTAATAATGTTATCACTTGCTATAATAATAATCAATCTATCTTATCTTATAGAACTCCTACTGCATTTCTAAGGAGTTCGAGTGTGTTGTGTTGGCCTATATTCCATCCAGAAAATATATCAATGCAATCAGCAATCAACATTTTAATTCTAATATATGAAAACAGATGGCGCTTTATTTTTTTACTTCATTATTATAACAGAACTAATCATACCTACTTTATTATATATTATTGTTTTTATTCATAACTAGCTGTTGCCCGCGACTTCGTCCGCGTGGACTTTAGTTTATAGCGCGCGGTGTCAACAAAATTTGTGTCAAATTTAAAAACTTTTTAAAACCCTGGTAAGTGGTACCCCTCTTAGGGCCGCGCAGCGCGCTACACCGGAATGGCAGCGCTGAAAGTGCTTGCCTCGCCGCTGCCATTCCGGTGTAGCGCGGCCCTTAAGAGGATACAACAGCGGCTAGAGAAATGAAAAAAAAGTACGTGTAATATCTATAGCTGTCTCCCTTACCTCAAGCCTATACCGCAGAACGCGATAGAGACAACTGCAGAAAATCCAGAAAATCAACGATTCGTTGTCCCCTGATTCCTTCTCCAAAACTTAACCGATTTAAGTACTTTTTTCATTAAAGATTAAAAAAAGGCTTGAGCTGTGTTCCTATGTTTTGCTTTTTTTGTATAATCTAGCCAAATCTGTTTTCTGGACGTTTGAACACAGTGGAAAATCTGGCCATTTTTTTGGGTTTTTGAACGTTCATATCTTATTTAATAATTAAATTATGAAAAAAAAAATAAAACATAGGGACATTGTATTAGTGGCCGTAGATATTCAGGAAAAAAAATATAACTCTACTAGCATTATCCAGGGAGGAAACAGGGGACAACGTTTGTATGGAAAAAAGGGCGGTGTGGAATCCTCTTAATTAATCAAAATACCCAAAAACAGCTGTGCAGTGTGCACATAATCTGTACTAATATTATGAATGCGAAAGTATCTCTGTCTGTCAGTCTCGCTTTCACGCCAAACGCCAAAACTACCGAACCGATTGTAATGAAATTTTGTATACTGATAGTCTAAAGCCTGAGAAAGGACATAGGCTACTTTTTTACTGGAAAAAAGGGTTGTAAGGGTCGTAAATTTGTTCAAAAAATTCATAATAGATGGCGCCGTGCGTCTTCTACATCGCGCTGACGCTTGCTCAAAAGTCTTTCTATAAGAGGTGGTATCATCTTACATTTAAGTCTCGATTTTTTTCGATTGTTATATCTATTCTACGGTATTAAATAACTCAGTACTTTATCTGTGCAGGCAGTGACGTAACCTTAATACCAAATTTCACCAACGACTGTTAAAGTTAATGCTCGAATTAGTATCACGTTAGCTGTTTCGTTTTTCATATGAATGAAAGAGAAGACAGGATATTTTAACAAGCTGTTAACACTAACAGACGTTGGTGAAATTGGGGCGAAACCTATCAATGATAAATAGTTTATGGGTAAAGTTGTGTAATTGGGGGGCTAAATAAGCTTTAAAATTTGGCATAATATATAAAGTTTAACATACAAAAATGAAGTACTTATTGTTTGCACGCTGCACAGCTGTATTGATTTAATGGGTACCAGGGTTTTTTTATAAAAGCTTTTGACACCAATTTTGTTGACATCGCGCGCTATAAACTGAAGTCCACGCGGACGAAGTCGCGGGCAACAGCTAGTTTTCAATACTCGGACTCCGTAAGGCCACATTTACATCAACTTCGCCGCGTATTACAATCTCTCGCGGGTAATAAAATTATTATTGGCGCCGACGTCAATGCATCCTCGCCCTTATGGCACGGCCAGCTTAGGTACACTGACCGCGACCGACGTACCGCTGTAGAAGACTTTATTGCGGAGTTTAACCTCCATATTCACAACACCCCCGATGCACCACCTACCTATAGTAGCCCAACGGGCGAATCGTCGATTGACGTCACGCTATCTAGCGCGTACGTCCAGATTAGGAATTGGCGTGTCCTTCCCGATGCGTCATGTAGTGATCACCGCTTACTGGTGTACGAGTTTTCTCGTGCGGTCCCGAGTGATACCGTAGTCAATTCTAATGACTATAAATACAATGTTAAGAACGGCGATTGGAAATTATTCCGCTCCCTCATTACCGCTCATGCCGGAGACTTCACTCGGCCGGATTTAAACGTCAATGAGTGCGCGGAAATTATGTCAAACACATTTGTTTACTGTGCCGATGTAGCCTTGGGTCGTAGACCTCTTAAAAAAGTTCACAACTGTAAATGGTGGAACAGTAATCTTCTTAATCTTCGTCGGGAATTTAGAAGGGCCAGGCGCAAAATTAATAATCTTCGTAAATCTGGCCACGACCGTTCGGATGATAATTACATAATTAGTTTAAATAACCTACGCATTTCAAGGTCACGTTATCGCGCTGCCGTTACATTAGCGAAAAATAATATGCTGAAGAATGCCGCGAATAGACTGGATAAAGAGGGTCCCTGGTCCTCTTTATATCACGAGCTTAAACCCAGTAGTAGTAATGAGCCAAACTTTTTCTCAAATATTAAAATTAACAACTCTTACACTTGTAGTTTAGAGGAAACGGCGAAGGCATATCTAAACGTTCTCATCCCAGACGACGAGCCCTCCTTGGATGATGAACACCATCGCGACATTAGGAGTAGAATGTTAGACCCCATTCATACACCGGTCTCAGATGTACCAACCCCGGAGGAGTTTATTAAAATAGTAAACCTTTTGCCTATAAAAAAATCTGCGGGCGAGGATAAAATATCGAATATTATGATAAAGCAAGCGTGTTTAGCGGCCAATTCATCGATTCTATATGTTTACAACAGATGTATCGCAGAAGGTATATTTCCAAAAATTTGGCGTTCCGGTTGCATAAAATTAATACCTAAAGCGGGAAACAAACCTCCTGACGACCCAAAATCTTACCGTCCGATAACGTTACTGCCTTGCTTAGGTAAATTACTAGAACGTCTCATCGTACCTCGCCTGCTACCCGGTGGCCCTAAATTCCATAGCCACCAGTTCGGTTTCACCGCCGGGAAATCGACTGTGGACGCGGCGTTAGAAGTAAGAAAAATAGTTAATTTGTCGGAAACTAAATACGTGGTCGCTATTTCATTAGATATTTCCGGGGCCTTCGACCATGCCTGGTGGCCGATGGTGCTATTAAAACTAAAAAATCGAGGGTGTTACTGCAATATTTATTCTATAATACATTCTTACTTTTCTAACGGTCAAACTAAGCTTCGTCTAGGACATTGTACACATGTCAAAGATTTAACGTGCGGCTGCCCTCAAGGATCGGTAATTTCGCCTAAATTATGGAACATCGGATTCGACGATTTGTTAAGTCTTCCACTTCCACCGCTTTGTATACTAGTTGGTTACGCCGATGACGGGTTTCTTATCGTTCAAGCAAACTCGCGTTCCGAAATTGAGTCTAAAGCCAACAGTAGTCTTAATTTAATATCTGACTGGGGTAAGCGTAATCGTCTGAAATTCGCCGCGCAAAAAACTTACCAAATTCTTTTAAAAGGTTCCCTTATATCTTCCCCTAGCATTAAACTTGACAATATTAACGTTAAACGCAAACAGTCGCTCTGTTATCTTGGTTTTTACTTAGAAAATAAATTTACATTTTTAGAACATATAATTCAAACCGGTGAGAAAGCGAAACGCAACTTTTACTCCTTTACCAAAATATCTACTTCGACATGGGGCCTTTCATTCAAAACCCTAAAATTAATTTACACTGCTACTTACCTTGGTAGCATTTGCTACGGGGCCCCCGTGTGGGCCGACAGAGCAACTATCGGCGCGGCTCGTCGCAAGTTGCTACAAAGCCAACGTCTTGCTCTTATATTCTTGTGCAAAGCTTACAGAACCACAAGCACCGAAGCCTTGCCCGTGTTAGCCGGAGTTTTACCCGTTGACCTTGAGATTCAGCGTCGTGCGACAATGTACTATCATAACAAAAACATTGACAACCCGTTCTTTTTAAGCGCTCGCGATAAAAATAAAATAGCAAGATTGTTTGAACCTTTAGAAAACTCTTTGCAAAGCCTAATCTCCGAATGGCAGACGCGTTGGGACTGTTCCACCAAAGGGCGACATCTTTATAATTTTTTCCCTAATATTCGTGAACGACTATCCAAACATTGGATGGATATTGATCACTGCGTTTCTCAATTCCTGACCGGTCATGGAAATTTTAAGGCCAAACTCTACGGATTTAATCTGGTAGCATCACCCATGTGCGAGTGCTCGACCGAAGGCAACATGTTTGAACAAACAGCTCATCATGTTCTCTGGGAGTGCAGTCTCTGGCAGGACGAAAGAACTACAATGCTAAACAACCTACTCTGCACATCTGGTGTCGCATACTACGGTGATCTCGTGGACAGCGCTAGGAACTTCCGTGCCTTCAAGCGTTTTTGTCACAATTACTATTAGCAACAGTCTAACACAATAAATTAATTTAGCTGTAGCATAGTAGTCACTATTATTATTAACGTTAAATTCCCGTGGTGCTTCTCCCCTTCAGTTCTTTGACTTTCGGTCACTGCAACTTTGTGCTGTCTCCCGCTTTATATTGGGGAGGGAATCTGGAATTCTTCCTACTCCTCCTATTTTCTTCTGATTAATTTCGTTGCGGGTCCCAAGACAGCTTTAGCATGTCCCTCGGGCTCCCTGAGATCATATCAAAGGGTTTTCGTGGTTGGATGCCGCTGTCGATCCTGGCGACACAGGAGATACAGTGGTGGGAATGTGTGGTGGGCCAAAGCCCGTTTAAAAAAGGGACACATAATGTATACCCTAACTAAAGTATTATCACTTAATATGTTACAACATGTAGATATAGATTATAGATACAAGAACAATTAATTATTCATCTCATCATTTATTTTTAATTTTAGTTATTCGTACATTTTAGAGAAGACTTAACCATTTAAAATACAATCTACGCGCCGCGCCGTCATTTAATGAGTTTTTTAACTATTTATTTTGCTTTAGCAAAAAATGCAAATCCATTTTCTCGAATTTCTTAAAGAGGGCCGTTTTGATTTTTTCATATTTTTTGTGTAAGTAAATAGTAAATCTTCTAATAAGAGTCATACGTATATCTTCTTATATATAAAAATGGGTTTTCAAATGTGTTAGTCACGCTAAAACTCGAAAACGGCTGAACGGATTGGGTTGATTTTAGTCTTAAAATATTCGTAGAAGTCCAGGGAAGGTTTTAAAGTGACACGAAGTTCACCGGGACAGCTAGTAAAAAATAAAAATGGATTTTCAAATGTGTTAGTCGCGCTAAAACACGAAAACGGCTGAACGGATTGGGCTGATTTTAGTCTTAAAATATTCGTAGAAGTCCAAGCAGGGTTTTAAAGTGACACGAAGTTCACCGGGACAGCTAGTATTCTATAAAACATTCCTGCAGCTGTACCTACTTCTATAATGAGTCGGGAAGTAGATTAAAAGCTGGACTGAAAATTCTGCTGTAAGCTGGTGGTGCCGGGCGTCATACTACTTTGTATACTGCAAAATTCGTTAAATTGTGGAAATAATCGACATTATACTATGGGAACAACACCCTTTTTTTTTTGACGAGGGGAAATGCATTACGCATCCCCCGCCCCCTCGGGGGAAGGGGCAGGGGTATGTCGGACTCCCTCAGCAGAGGTTTACCGACTAAAACCCCCCCATGCCCTCGTCAGCGCTACACGTGAAGAAGCGGGATCGCAGTGCATTCACCGCGTCCTCCACAGCGCTTGCCGCTTCCGGCACCTCTTCGACTGCAGCAGCCTTTGCCGCCACCTGTATGCACCGAGAGGCTCCCCGGGCATCGGGGGAGCCTTTCTCCTCGGGGCCTATGTTGCGGGCGGTGATCCCCCGATCAACCACCCACCACACCACACCTCCATGGCGGGGGCGGTTTCACTCGCCCCGGCCTTATTGGCTCCAGGTCACTTACGCGGCCGAGCCTTAGAGGGAGCCTTGCGCTTCCTCCTCGTGCTGGGAGGCTTGCTGGCTGCTGTAAAACAGCCCTTACTCCCCAGCACGTGGTTGCTCTCTCTGCTGAGCTCTGCGCAGAAGAAGCAGCTGGGCTCCTCCGCGCAGTCGGCGGCCTTGTGCCCCGGCTTCCTGCAACGGAAGCAATTCCCGCTACGGTCTACCGGGGACTGGCAGCTCTGTGCCAGGTGGCCGGTGTCCAGACATTGGTAGCACCGCTTTGGCCTCGCGGCCAGCAGCACCGCTTTTGCTAGGACCCATCCTACCTGCAGCCGCCCAGAAGTTACTTACTTCTTGGCGGCGTCCGTGGGGACATGGAGCCACACGCTCCGCGCGCCCCTGGGGCCTACCGTGATTTTGCCCGACCGGATGTCGGTGGCCGGGCAGCCGCCTTCTTTTGCCGCCGCCTTGGTAAAATCGGCGGCGGTCGCTGCGTCGTCCATGCCGGAGACGAGCAAATCTACTCTTTGGACAGGGCGAGCGATTTTCACCGCGTCCCTATGAAGAAGCGGGATCGCAGTGCATTCACCGCGTCTTCCACAGCGCTTGCCGCTTCCGGCACCTCTTCGACTGCAGCAGCCTTTGCCGCCGCCTGTCTGCACCGAGAGGCTTCCCGGGCATCGGGGGAGCCTTTCTCCTCGGGGCCTATGTTGCGGGTGGTGATCCCCCGAAGACGGTCATCTAACCCAGCAAGCCTGGCGTTGAGCATATTGCCAAAGGTCTCCACGTTTGCACGGGAGACTTCAGCCAATAGCTCACGCACGTCACCACCAGTTGGCTGGGATGTCTGTCTGCGCAACTCGTCGAGCTCCTGGCGTAACTTCGCCACTTGCTCTTCGAGCCGCGCATTCTGAGCTTCCAGCCTCTTGATCTCCTCCGATGAGGAACGATCTTTCAGTTCTTCGAAGACCGTTTAAATGGTCGCCACCGATTCTTTAAGGTACCTTACGTAGGTACCCTTAAGATTGGAGGACTTCGTGGCGACCATTTCAATGGTCTTCAGCGAAATCTCCACCGTCCTCATGAGATCAACGCCTGTCTGCTCCATAGCCTCTTCTCGCGAAGGAGAAGAAACGGGGAGTCCGGATTGGGAGCGGGCGGAGCTGATAGTCGCTCGCGTTTTCCTCGCCTCCCGCGCTGCGTCAGCGACCTCTTCCTCAGCCTGTAAACGAAAGGCCTCTTCCTTCTCCCGATTAAAGTCGGCCTGTGCCTTCGCCAGACCGGCATATTGGCCGGTTGTCGGCGGGTGGCCACGACCTCTCTTTGGTTTGGGCGCCACTCCTTTGCTGAGGGGCGGTGCCATGTCATCATCTGCTCGCCTCTTTCGGCGTGTCCTGTTCAGGAATGCGGACAGGCCCCTGGAGTCCAGCGACATGCCAGACATTTCGCTGGAGTCCGAGAGCCAGTCCTCGCTGTCTAGGCCAGGAATGTTTCGTCCGGGGATTCGAGACGGGGGCGGCATGATCGCATCGCGTGTCAGCAGGCACGCGGAAGATCTTTGTCGCCCCTCAACTTCTTCTCAGTCTGTGGTTCCGCCGCCGGCGCGGTAATGGGCGCCGGCTTCGGGCTGTCGCGCTTTTTCGAGCCGTCATCGCCTCCTAGGGCCGCCTAAATAGCCCTCTGCCTCGCCGCTTTTGCGGCCTCCGATTCACTCAACGCAATTTGTGCCGCCCCCGTATACGCGCGGCAGACATCCCCTTTCGTCGATGTGCGGGATTCCCCGGCCCCTGAGGGACCGGAACTCACCCGGGGAGTATTTTTCAAGTTGCGCTCTGCCATCTCTCCGACACCCCGGGGTCGCGGGCCCGTCCTTCACACTGCGGGCGCAGCCAAACACACACGACAAGCACGCACACAAACACACGCCATACCGGCGTTCAGCCACCCCTCCCGTGTCACCGTAAAAAGCTCACGATGGCACGGGGGAGGTGCCCAGGGACACGACGTGGACGGACCGGTATCGCCCCCATGGGAACAACACCCTAGAGTCATTTTACCCACAACACATTTATACACAAGAACAATGATTATAATTGCCTAATATTGCATCCGGCCCTTTGAAAATCACTGTCTAATGAAATATAGTCTCAAGTCTGACTATATTTTAGTCGGACGAGAGTTAAACCCAGTGTGAAAATATGTATGAAAAATTATTCATATTTGACGCGGACGAAGTCATGGGCAATAGTTAGTGAGAAATATATGTCCAACAGACTAATATACTGTTTCTACGCCTGTTTGTTAAGGATAACTCCATATAAAATAAAAAGCCTTATATTTCTTGTAAATTAAAATTACATAATAAGTGGTTATTGTTAGTTTGATATTATCTTAGTACAATGAGTTAGTATACAATATTTTTCAAAAATAAGTTGTGAGGATATTAACTTTGGTATTACATTAATTAATTTACAAAAACCCCCTCTTCAGAGGTGAAGGCCTCCTCCAGACCTAAGGATAACTCCATAAAGTAACGTTAATTACTATTGATTTTGTGAACATAAGATGCAAAAATAAATATACTAAAATAATCGTAGCTCAGCTCCGATATTACTTAGAACAATTTTTATTACTAATATATGTTTCTCTAATGTAGTGCTACAAAATAGTTATGGTTTAATCCCTGGCCGCTGGAAAAAAAATGACGCCACAGGTCCATACAAAGTTACCCAATGCCCTTTTATGAGAAGTATATCATATTTTGTTACATATGACATTAGGTACATTATAATAATACTATAGCACTGAGGTAGTAAGTACTACGTAGTACATACTATGTCAGTGTACTATTGCTATAATCTGCCAATGAATTCTGCCTCTCCGATAGTACATAGGTACTTTTTCATAGTTCTGTGCTTTTAAACTTACTCTAAGGTTACTGCGCGTTGCTCGTTTTGATCAATAATATTACAAAATTTACATTATTTTTCACTATAGCCTATATACAAGGTACACTCAGATGATCAATTAACCTATTTATAAGTGCTATTGAATGCCCTTCCCCTAGCGAGTCTTTACCTACATCCAAGTAGTAGGATTAGTAAATTCTACTACTTATAATATGAAGGCGAAAGTTTGGATGTATGTATGGATGTTTGTTACTCTTTCACGCAAAAACTACATAACGGATTTTAAGCGCCGGCAGGGGGGTGCCAGGTGGTGCACTTGCACCCTTTGGGAATCTCGGGATCAACAGGAACATGGAACATTTTGTAACCCTATGGCCTATTACCATGCCGTACAAAGATAGTTCGTAATGTTTCGGCACTAAATGTATTCCGTTGACGTAAATAGACAGTCACAGTGGTCGTAAAAAATAAAATGAAAAGAAAAGAAAGAAATCTAAAATCCGCACCACATTGAAATTATTTCGGCCGGCGCCCATGATTGAGAGGTCAAATGAAACTTTACTATAATAATATAGCTCTATAAACATAGGGAATACTGCAAGTTTCATCAAAATCCGAAATCGGTTATGTAGTTTTTGAGATAGTGAGTTTGAAGTTGGTTTTAACTTTTTCAAATAGGTACCATTAAATTATTTCTTCACAAACGCGGCTTTTAGAACCTTTTTTTTTTACTTAATTTACTTAGCCAAAGAATATATTTGTCCCGTAATGGGGTCTACGGCGAGTGTGGGTGGCAGCTCTGCGGCGATGTCCGCTAGCGCCTCCCACCGCGTCGCGCGACCGCACTCCGACTGGCTCGGGCTCTTGCTCTCCTCGCTTGTGTTCTCCGGGACATTCTGGACTTTCCTGTAAAAAAAAAATGCCTTTAAGCTTTTTGGAAATTCTACCCCCAAGGGAGTGAAATTGGGGTTGAAAGTTTAAATGAAAGTCCGTCATTTCTTGATTTAGAAACGTGAAACTTTATTTTTGGGCTACTTACTTATTAAAAATAAATAATACTTATTTAAGCATTTGTGGAAAACCTACCCCTAAAGGGGTGGAACAGGGGTTGAAAGTTGGAATGAAAGACCGTCATTTCTTAAGTAAGAAACATGAAAGTTTATTGACGTTTGCGTTTGACGTTTGCTTAAGTAGGGTCCCGTTTTTACTCTTTGTATAAGGAACCACAAAAGGGGGAAAACAGAAACATGTAAACTGTATATTTGGGGGTGAAGCTTGTTCTAACACGTAAATCTAAATTTTTAAGCTTTGATAAGATCCAAAATATAGAAGAGGTAAAATAGTCGCTTCAATAAAAGTATGACACGGCTGCGGGCTGTGCCCGTTTACCCGAGACTTAGTTGGGCACTGCTGTGACCCGAAACTATGGTAACTATTTAAATAGTATTTAACTGGCTAGGTGCTGGCAATCGCAGAAAATCATATGTAACTAATTTTCGGATTGTTAATATTTGAATTGTAAAAAACCCGAAAAACCCGGGTACCCGGTTTTACACTTAACAAAAACCCGAAAACCCGGGTTTTGAAAATTTAGTCCTGGTTTTGATGCCCTAGTCCGATCTGCTCGAAAATCATGATGGGCAAAAATGTACGGGCTCTGGTTTGGGGCTCAACAGGAATGGATTGTATATTTTTAGAAAGGTATACCCATTTACATTAATGACCAATAAGGCGCTTGTCAAGATTCGTTGTACTTTTTGAGTAAAGCTATGTTAAAAGTGACATCAGCGCTCATACATTTCATGCTGATAGCACCACGTTACATTATAGCATAATTATTTTTAGGGCTCCGTAGTCAACAAGGAACCCTTATATTATAGTTTCGGACAGTCCGTCCGTCCATCCGTCTGTCTGTCCGCGGTTTTTCGCGGTCAAAAAAGTCTTAAAAAATTGGTCACGTTGTATGAGTATGTGCCCTAAGCTGGTACCGACTTGAAAAGTATGAAGATTGAGTACAGAAATAGTTGTGGTTGAAGACGGCACTATAATAAAGAATACGAACTACTTGATTCTTTTTAGATATCACGGAGCCGATGTTGACAAGAGCACAGAGGGCGCCTCTGTGCTCTCTCCTGTATCCATAAGGATTCAAAAGTTCTGTTGGGTACCTTCGGATCCAGGGTATAACCTGGTGCGAAGTCTTACTTTTTACTAGCATTTACCTCGAATGCTTCAGAAAAAATTAAAATCACTATATGTTTTCATAGAAATTTCAAGGAGTCCCCTCGATTCCTCATGGATCCCATCATCAGATCACCACTCTTGTAAACATGGTACCAAATTCGGATTCAACCCTGAACAACAACAAAAGAATTATGAAAATCTGTCCAGAAACGGCGTAGTTATGGTTGAACATACAAAAAAAATAACATAAACAGACGAACATATTATTATAACCTCCTCCTTTTTGGAAGTCGGTTAAAACATATCATATTTTATTGTATCTAAGGTGTTTACTCCCAAATGTCCCAATGTATGACTTTAAATAATAATTTGTTTATATATTATTACTGTGAATACAAATAATGTATATTTCAAATTAATTATTTAAAAAATAGCTTATTTGTCGTCCGATGTAACAGAAATACAAAACCGAACGATCTCCTCTACATGCGAAAAAAACCTTTTTGCTATTATAGTCAAAACCACTTACAGTACTTCTTCAACTTCTACTACAGAAGGCGGATCTGAATCATCGAAACTCTTTGCTTCATCTTTATCATCGTAATCATAATCGTCCTCGATATCTCCATCGTCGCTCGGTTGGTTCTGTAGTATTGTACTGTCTTGCATAACTTTATCGACAACTTCCCTGAGCGTAGTGTAGTGCTCCTCATTTGTATTTTCATAATCATTTCTATTATTGCGTTCGTCGTTTTCGTGATGAGTCATATTTTCTTGATTTTCATCTAGCTTGTTTGTGCTGGACGAAGTTGGAACTGTAAGAAATAATGAAAATGTTAGCTAAGATTATTTGGACAGCGCGCGATCGAAGATGTATGGGGGTAGACATGGGGGTAGGTACTGGTAGCGTTTTTAAGGTCGCGCGCTTGAGCAGCGCTGTTCGTCCATACGTTTATTACAGCTTCGAACACGTGCGCTCCATCGACGCTGCGAAACGCTTAACGATAAAACCAGCCTAATACCTAGATAAAACTACTTTTTTTACGTCCGTGGATAAAACTAGCATAATAGAAGCACAGAAGTTTGACATCACTCAGGGAAATTGTAGGGGACAATTGGAGAACATTTACCTGCTAATAAAGTACAATGTCATGCTCTCTTCTCGCCATAAAAACTGTAAAATCATCACTCGTTTTCTATAACACTTTAAAGTCTAAACCTTATCTTCGAACACCTCTTTTTTGGTTCCGTAGTCAACAAGGAACCCTTATGCTTGCACGCAAAATATAGGGTTCCGTAGTACCGCTAATTATTGATTGGTCAATGACAGAACATTTATAACGTGTTTTACACTACTAAGGGTCAATTCAGACCGCAACGCGACGAGGCGAGGCGAGGCGCGGCGCGGCATAAATTTGTATGGATTTGACACATTTCAATTGCGCGAGACGTCTTGCGAATCTGTCAAATCCATATAAATTTAGAAATGCACCTACGCGTCGCGTTGCGATCTGAATCAACCCTAACAACATCATCTCAGTTACGTTCAAAGGAATTTGAACGAAAAGTTCCTTAATACTTCGCCGAATATGTAATTTTTTTTAGTTGATCGACTATTACTCAACTTATGAAGTCTCCGTGATAGTTTTACTTTGAAATTCAGCATATTTCCTACTCTCGTGAATTTTTTCACATTTCTAGAAGCAACCGTTTAGCTGGTAGAATGGCAGGATACTGGAGGACCCTAACGATTTTTTCCACTTTAAAACTTCAAATTTCTCAAATGGATCCCTAAATCGGAAAATGATCTATGAATACTCGTAATATTTAAAAAAAAACTTATCCAACGACACCCCACACGATGGGGTGGGCGCGAAAAAAAAATTCACCCCTGCTTGATGTGTAGGGGAGGTCCCATAAAAAAATAAGATTTTATAAACCATTTTGTCGTCACCATTAATGTGTGCATCCATGCCGAATTACAGTTTTGTAGGTCCTATAGTCTCTGAGCAAAACCGCGGACAGACAGACAGACGGACAGACGGACGAATAGATCCAAACTACATAAAAGGATTCCTTATTGACTACGCAACTCTAAAAAAATGCACCTCCCCTACACATCAAGCGGAGATCATATTTTTTTCAACGTCCACCTCACCGTGTAGTTTTTTTAAATATTACAAGTATTCAAAAATCTATTTTTCCAATCCATTTGTGAAATATGAAGTTTTAAAGTGGAAAAAATTGTAAGAGTCCAGTGTCCCCTTCTACCAACTAAACGGTGGCTTCTGGAAATGTGAAAAAAATTCACGGGAGTAGGAACTATGCTGAATTTAAAAGGAAAACCATCACGGCTAAGAAGACTTTATAAGTTATGTTAGGTAATTAATAGTCGATCAACTAAAAAATGTATTCGGAGAAGTAGAAACTTTTTGTTCAAATTCCTTTGAACGTAACTGAGATGAATATGTTGTTAGTGGTGTTAAACACATTTTAAATGTACATTGACCATACAAAAATTATCAGAAACTAGTGGTAGCACGGAACTCTGTATTGCGCTTGGAACGATACGCACTTGGCCGATTTTTAATACAAATGTGATATGCCACTAACAAATTGTAGCTCAGCTATAAACTAGAAGAAAATAAGTGGTAACTAGTGACTATATACTTAATAACTAGTAACTAGGTGAGGCGAGGCGAGGGAAATTGATGAGTAATGCACCCCGCTCGCTCGCTAATTTGCGCCACGAACAAATTTAAGGTTGCATGCCGTTCTAAGCTTTACAGTTTACGTGTTGCTTTTGAAATATGTTCATTTAGTACCTATTTTACAACACCCTCGGTAATTGCTACATTTCCATAACTAAAAATAGATTGCTAATAGACGTTCACTATTCGCGTTCCTCGACCGTCACGGTTTTTTGCAATCTAGGTAAAATGATCGTTTTATCACGCTGTTTCTCTATCTGATCATAGCTACCTGCTCAACCATTATTAAGTTTAATGCATTGTATGGTAAAGGCTGACTGACAGAGTAGGTTTCCTATGATATAAACTAGGGCTCTAATTACTACCACAACTACTTAACTTACATAATATAAATTAGCGCTTACATTCCCCTCTCTTTTAAAAACCCAAATGTGTACTACATTAATTAAGTTATTGCCTCTAGGCTCTATATTTCAAAATCTCTCTAGTATTGAGACTCATGTTATTCTATATGTGCATATTCAGCACTTTACGATAAGCTGTATAAAAACTAAGTGGGGCCGCTTTGCATCGTTTTCGCATATGAAGTGACCATTAATTACGGCCGCATAATTTTATGTATCCACTATCTACGGTCTAAATGTCACCCACTCTCCTTCGCTTATGTAAACGCCTATCTGTATTTACTATTTATATACCAAGGCAGAATATGTCTACAAAATGAAAATATTTTATTTCGGAAGTAAGAAACTCGCTCGGGGCAAACAATATGGTAGTCAGGTATTTAAGGTTGTAGTGCACATATGAGTCGCGTAGAAGTTAAGTCAACAGTATCGTTGTTTCTTATAAGAAAAGTCTCTTCTATTTTCTAGACAAACTTCTAACATTTTGAAAATTATCATTTAAATTCTTATAATTAAATTCTTACAAGCTAGGGTATTAAGGTTCCGGGTGCCATCGAAATTCTCATACGTAATACCAAAATAATTTTCTCATACGAAAATATTTCAAGTAAGGCCGCCAAATTGTCAATTTATATGAGTGACGTTTTTGTCCTTTTTTTCTGCAGTACCTATCTTATGGTTGGAATATCCATTAAATTGTAGAGAATATCTGAATAATAAGTATACCGTCGAAGAATTAGATGATAGTCCCTTGCTCTAATATTAATATTGTCGCGAAAACCCTTCAATTGACTTGTTTTATCGATAGTTTAAAATAAAATATGGCTTTTTATTTTGTGTTACGTATTATTTGTGTGACGAATTTTTACCCCAAAGGTACTATTTAAAGAGTAAACGTGCAAATGCAGTGTTAATACTGCAGCACTGTCATCAACAAAATTAAGAAAAAAAATGCTAGGTTTATTACTTCAGGAGTAAATGAGTCTAAACTGGTCGTTACGTTTTTGTTTATGTGGAAAAAAAAGTAAATGTGAATTCTAAGGTAACAAACAGATATTTTAATGTTATTGTATTATATTTTCTAGCGATGAGGTCAAAGTTATATTATAAATCGGCCATTAATGCCTAGTTGCAATAAATAACCGAAATATAATCTAAAATTGTTGTAAATTCTAATTCTTTTGTGTTGCATTTGTGTTACGATTATGTTACATTTGTGTTATCGTAACACAATCGATCTATAAAGCCGAATGCATAGTGGTATTTGGATGGCCATACAACGTGTAATTAAATTAACGCATAGCTTGAAAACTACTACTCGGGCTCATCATCACAAATGACTTTTGTATGGAAACAACACTGAAAGTGTGAAAAAAATAGGTATTTTATTTCAACAGACTTCACTTGAAAGTATGGAACAGCTGATTTATTTTTTCCCTATTTCACTGTTACTTCCATACAAAAAGTTATTCGTAATGATGAGGCCTAGTAATGGTTTTCAAGTTGTAAGTTACTTACATGTTGTACACCTGTGTCTTAACCGTTTCCGTGGGGATGTCACCGATAGGCATCATGGGTAGCTTTTCTGTATGGCGGGTGATGCCCGAGAGGAGATAAAATGTTTACCTGTAAAACTATGATGAAATTACATTTTTCAGAGGTCTCCCCACAATGAAAGTGGCTTTATTTGTCATGTATTTTACGTGTACAGTGTTAGTTTTAGGATATTACATAAAAACTTATACTTCAAGAGTCCTAAACATTTTATAAATATATAACGCCAACACCAGCAAAATCTCACATCAACATTATTTACTCTTATAACTAACTAGCAGCCCGCCCCTGCTTCGCACGGGTATGAAACAAACATTTCTAAAGTTGGTGGTGTTATTAGCCCGGCGAGAGTGTGGTAAGATGGTAGTCTTAGTGTCTACCCACTAAATAATTGTGGGTACTCCGCTTTCACTCCACTGTCGAGTAAAAGAGTTTCCAATGCGAACTACCCTGCAAAAATGAACCTTTATTCAAATGGATGTATTTGGATAATCCACGAATAATAAAAACTAAGGAAACGTAACTCCTATACTTCAACCGTTTTGAATTTAGTTCCTTTTCGCACACTAAATATGACAATAGCTATGAAACACTAACGCTCAAATTTACAAAAAAAAAGCCGTTTACAATAATTATTGTCACTTGTATAATTACACAAAATTATGCATGTATTCGGGTCTCTTTTTGCATAAAGTATGCATGTTTTCTGTTTTGTTTTTGTAGCTCGCGGAACAATTTTTTTGACGCAGTTACTCTTTCTTAGTGTTTATTATTCGTAGAATACATCTTTCCTTTTTTGATTTGATTTGTTGAATTCAGATATTTCATTCAAAAACTACCACTTAAGGCGAGGATAAACCTCAATTTGTGCTTCCGCGACTTCCGGTTTACCTAGTTCCAATATAATAACGAAGTTTTAAAAAATATGAGGTATAAAGCACAATATTTAAAATACCTTAAACCATAAACATTTTAATAAAACTTAATACTTTGGCTGTAGTTAATTTACAAACTCACCTCCGATAAAAATCTATTTCATCGAAATATAAGTATTAACTAGGATAATTATACATTTTATTTGAATAAATTGTTAGTAAATCTATATTAAAAATTCTTTAACCGAACAATTTTGTTTCTTAATGTTTATTTCGAAAGATATTTTAAAAAAACATGAAAAATAGAGAAAATCCGTTTGAGTGACTTCAGTTTTATGCTAAGCTAAAATGAATCTTATTGCGATGCATATACGCTTGGTCTTTGGTTGTTTACAAAGTTATAGTTTTGGATTGAGATTAATCCCTGCCTTAAACAACGTTTATTTGTTTATAAAATGCTATAAAAAGTAGATAAATTTTTTGGCGTTATACATGACTAGCATGTAATATCCCGTTCTATAATCAAACGAAAATAAATTGATCAATATAGCCAAAGGTTTACAACACCTGATAAAAATAAGTTACTTACCTTCCATTTCTGTTTGTACACGTAAATAATCACTTTTGAATACTTGAAATGAACTATAATTCCGTTCATGTTCGCTTTTGGGTCGCTACTAAAAGAAAAACAATTGGAAACAGACGAAACAGCGATAAATTACAATGCCTGGCGGGTGGCGCCCGAGAGGAGATATCAAAATTCCTGGCGGTAGGCGCCTCAGAGGAGATACGAAATATTTGTTCACAGCCAGGCGCGTGAAATTGCCAAAAATGACACCGCACTGAATCGGTTATCCAACCAACCCAGACACACATTTTATCTTGTATTAAATCGTCTTACAGATAAAAAAAAATTGTAGGTATTTCATTTCACCATTATGAAACCACCTTTATCCAAAAAAGGTGTCACTTTTGTGTAACGGTAACACAAAATCTTTTGTAGTAAATTTTTGTGCAGCAACCTAGGTAATTACTATTTATTTTAAGCAGAAAAATGACTCAAACATGTTAAATATTTTCGTATGAGAAAATGATTTTGGTATTACGCTTATGTGGTATTACGTATGTATGAGAATTTCGATGGCACCCGGCCTCTTAAGGAAGAAGTATAAGTAAGGAGTATTTCAGTAGCACTTATCTACTGATTTCGCAATGTCTGAGTTGTCAGCCAATATGAGTAAAAAACTACAAAAAAGTAATTTCAGTATAAAAAAGTAAATTGCAAAAAAATGCAACACCGTGCTTGCCCGCGCCCGTCGCAAAGGCCAGCCGTGCTCCAACATGTGTCCATCAATCTAACGTACTTAAAAAGTCGTATCGATCATTAAACTGCTATTTTTATCGCAATTTCTATCGTAATGTGATCTATTTAGCATTAAAATCTAATAAGAGTCGAGCTTTAAAACAATAATTTTTCAATGTCTATCGTTATGTGATCTATTTAGCCAGGGCCCCCGTAAGAGTAAAGGGCTGGCGCCTGCGGCCTGTGTACAAAAAAAAAAAGATTTTGGCGCCCCTTTAGGCAAATTTTTTGGGTCCTTGGTTTTGGCGCCCCTGAAGATGGCGATTTGGCGCCCCTAGAAGATGGCGCCCGTGTGCATTGCACACATTGCACATTAAAATCTAATAAGAGTCGAGCTTTGAAACAATTGAGGCAGCTCAGACGCTTTTGTCACGTATAGGTTCTACCAGGATCTGATATTCCAATTACCCCGGTATTTGCTAGAGTCAATTTATTATTTCTCACTTTTTTCCATCAGATTCTGGTAGACCTATAATGCCAATGAAAAATTGTAGTCTATTAAGTTTACATGCCAGTGTAAGTACCTGCAAATATTATAAAATAAAATAAAAAATATTGTAAGTATTATAAAACTTTTCTTAGAATTTATGAGCTTTTTCGAAACGTGATATTATTACTAATTTAGTATTCGGTCATAAATATCCCGTGTCGTGTATGATGACTGAAATACGGTCAGAAATAAATAATTTCTAAACTTTATTAATATTATTTACTACATAGTTGTTAGGGCAACAAATTTACACCGGAGGCAGGTAAACGTTCTATTGCGTGATTCCTCATAGCCTTTTAGATTTCATTTGAAGATTTGACCGCAAGGTAATATGAACTAGCTGCGTTTTCAAAACAGTGAGAAGTAATTTAATACAGACTATAATTATTTAGTAAGCTAAGTTTGTAGTACTTTCGAATTTAGATAGCCACATCTTTTTAGATCCACTCCAATTTAGATCAGCCAGAAAAGTGCTGAAACACGCAATTGTGTCACATAAAAGAAGTCCAAGACAAACACCTGCTTATAATCAACGGAATCAAGTCACTGTAAGAAAGTGTTGTTGGGAAGCTGAATCTACTCAACTCAATTAGAACTAAGAAAGTGCAAAACAACGACCGAATACCCGCACAACAAATTATTCGGGTCGCCGCCCTTCATAAAACACTTTTACAAAGTAAGTTGATTGCTTTAGTACGTTACAATTTAAGGTTAAACACTACTGAGTGAGTTTTTTTTTTTTATGAAATAAGGGGCAAACGAGCAAACGGGTCACCTGATGGAAAGCAACTTCCGTCGCCCATGGACACTCGCAGCATCAGAAGAGCTGCAAGTGCGTTGCCGGCCTTTTAAGAGGGAATAGGGTAATACGGGAGGGTAGGGAAGGGTAGGGAAGGGAATAGTTGAGGGTAGGGAAGGGAATAGGGTAGGGCTTAGGGGATTGGGCCTCCGGTAAACTCACTCACTCGGCGAAACACAGCGCAAGCGCTGTTTCACGCCGGTTTTCTGTGAGAACGTGGTATTTATCCGGTCGAGCCGGCCCATTCGTGCCGAAGCATGACTCTCCCACGTATAATGTATAGTGGAAGAAACATACTTTAAAATATACATAAACTCCAAAATAAAATAAAAAGGGAAAAAAATCAAATAGAAACTATTTGCTCACCTGTTTCAACAAGTGTCTCCTCCGAACTTGCTCCATTTTTAATCGAATTTTGGCAAGCTAATTCTAAATTTTTCTCTAAATTATCACACGAGGGAAGCACCAGTTTCACATCTTTTGAGCTCGGTTCCTTGTTCTGTTCGGCGTCGTTACTTGTGTTTTCGTTTTTCACACTCGCGCTGTAGCTTTCTGCAAAATAGAAGCATATACTTACGAGACGCCCATGACATTTTCACTTCGTACGGTCTGAATGTAAATAGAATAATTTTTATATTAATCACGATTATGATCAGCCCAGTGTGAATTTTGGTTGTAGCTAAGGCTACTTTCAACGGTTCAAATTATTACGAATAATATTCAAACCGAATATCTTAAAACTATGGAGCCGTAATTATTAAATTACACAATATTATGGGAAATTATGTCTTAGAATAACATTGCGGTACCTAAGATCGATCGGTAGACCTTGTTAAAATTATTATAATATAAGAAGGCTAGACAAATTTATGTAAGTTAACTTCTAGTTAGCAGTGATTTATTTTTACCGAGATTGTAAAATACGCGAATAATTAAAACCGGCTTGTATTAATATTCAAACTAGCTAAGTATAGCGAACACAGTCGTGCTTAAAAACCATTAACTCTTTTTAATTGGGTCACATTACCCATGCACAGCCCGGCGACCTGCAGCCTGAAAACTATCAACAATGCCACACGTTGAGGCTTGAGCCTCTGTGGTCTAGTGACGCATTACACTAACATGAGGGTGCAGATTCGTTCCTAGGATGAGCCACATGCTAAAAGTAAATCTACCTTTGTATCACGTGTCTAGCAAGTAAGTAGTCACGTGGGAAGCAACTGTCAAAAATGTTCGGCACTGGAAGTGCCTTATCACACTGGCGATTAGCGAGCGATTTGAAAGCGACGCGACTGCACAGCGCACACGCCGCGGTTGCACGGCGTGCACGTCGCGACAGCGCAGCGTCGTCGCGGCGTGGCGTGGACGCCATTTTGTACACTCGTCTACACAGATTATTATTATATATAGTAGACTCGTCTAGGGAGTGACGTCAGAATCCATTTTGCTGCTGAGTGTCCAAAACGCCGAAGGCAAGCTCAGGCCCGGATCTACGTTTTTTAAAGCCCCTCCAAAGCAGAATCCCAATTTGCCACCCTCCAAGTAAAAATGTGCGTTTTCAATTGGTACTCCAAGTCTTTTAACAACAGATAGAATTCTGCGAAACAACGTTGACGGGGTAGCGCGGTGGGCCATTGGTGGCGCACGCGGCGGTGAAAAAAGCGGCAAAAGTTTGGCAGGTGGCCTCCCCCCCCCCCCCCCCCCCTAGATTCGGGGCTGGGCAAGCTGCGTGCATGTCGCGCAATCGCGTCGCTTTCAAATCGCTCGCTAATCGCCAGTGTGATAAGGCCCGAAGACGAGATTCCTCCACTTACCGCGAAGAATATTATAAGATATGAAATTGATCTTTACTCTTTCTTGAAAGTCAGGTAGATTTATTTAAGTACTAGCTATCCCGGCAAACGTTGTTTTGCCATATAAAGTACTAGACGTTCTGCGCGGCTTCGCCCGCGTAAATTAGATATTTCACAGAAAAAATTGTCCACAAAAAAGCCTATGCTTCTTCACGTGGTCTACTTTTTATCTGATCCAAAATAACAGAAAAAATGCTCTAGTAGTTCGTGAGATAAGCCCTTTCAAATAATTTCCCCCGTTTTTTCCACATTTTCCTCTATTTCTTCGCTCCTATTAGTTTTAGCGTGATAAAATATAGCCTATAGCCTTTTTTCATAACTGGGCTATCTAACACTGAAAGAATTTTTCAAATCGGATGAGTAGTTCCTGAGATTAGCGCGTTCAAATAAGCCCTTTCAAATAATTTCCCCCCGTTTTTTCCGCATGTTCCTCTATTTCTTCGCTCCTGTTAGTCTTAGCGGGATAAAATATAGCCTATAGCCTTTCTCGATTAATGGACTATCTAACACTGAAAGAATTTTTTAAATGGGACCAGTAGTTCCTGAGATTAGCGCGTTCAAACAAACAAACAAACTCTTCCGCTTTATAATATTAGTATAGATTAAATTTGTTGTGATATTTCTGGTAATACTTACTTGGTTAATACTTGAAAAAGTATTTAAAAAGTTTTTACGCTGTATAAAAAGGCTTTAAATAGACAACTTAATTGTATAGAAAATTACAGTCTAACAGCATAAATTAGACAAGTTGTTTACTTCAAGTGTAGTTTAAACATCACCTACTCTATTTCTGCAACCCTGGTTGAGAACGAGGTTAGGTTAGTTATAAAAATAGCATAAAAAATTCAAATATTTACATAAAATTATTGCAGTTCTTTTAACTACATACATACTCGTAAGAATGTTGGGCGCAGGTACAAATATTATAAAAATCCGGCCAAGTGTGTGTCGGGCCACGAGCATTATAGGGTTCCGTAATACCGTTAGTTTTTGATAATTTTTGTATGGTCAAAGAATGTGCATTTATAACGTGTTTTACACTACTAACAAGTAACCACATCATCTCAGTTCCGTTCAAAGGAATTTGAATGAAAAGTTCCTTTATACTTCGCCGAAACATCTGGAGGCACGGCAGTGCCCCTCGAAGCGGTTCGCGGATATTTTAGACCCTCTCTATCTTCCGTGTTAACAAAGCTTTAGAATTTCGGTGACTTGGAGCAAGTATTAAGAGGATACACCAGGGGCTAGAGAAATGAAAAAAAAGTACGTGTAATATCAGCTATGGCTGTGTCCCTTACCTCAAGCCTATACCGCAGAACGCGATAGAGACAACTGCAGAAAATCAACGATTCGTTGTCCCCTGATTCCTTCTCCAAAACTCAACCGATTTAAGTACTTTTTTCATTAAAGATTAAAGAAAGGCTTAAGCTGTGTTTTTTTTGTATAATCTAGCCAATTCTGTTTTCTGGATGTTTGAACACAGCGGAAAATCTGGCCATTTTTTGGATTTTTGAACGTTCATATCTTATTTAATAATAATGAAAAAAAAAGAAAACATACGGACATTGTATTAGTTGCCGTAGATATTCAGGAAAAAAATTATAACTCTACTAACATTATCCAGGGAGGAAACAGGGGACAACGTTTGTATGGAAAAAAGGGCGGCGTGGACTCCTCTTAAAACTAGCTTAACCTCCAAATTACATGATATTTTGATAAATAGTTTAATAGTTACGGATGATCAAATTTACTACATTTTGTCACTCACTGACTGACAGATAATCAAAATTCTAAGGTACTTCTAGCAGACTTAGAAGTTAGAACCTTGAAATTTGGTAAAAAGGTAGGTCACTATCCACAATGGAAAGAAAAATTATGAAACCGGCCAAGTGCGAGTTGGACTGGCGTACAGAGGGTTCCGTAATGTAAATTTGTATTCCCTTAAATAATAAGTTTATTTACTTTTTATTATTTATTATTGAAGTTGAAATACAATTGAGTATTTTCTGAAATTTTCGAAAAGCTTACTGATACCATTATGGATATAGAGCAAAACAGGAAAAAAAAATCGTGTTTGTTGTATGAGACCCCCTATTAATAATTTATTTTATTTTAATTGGACTATTAGCTTTTATAGCGACAACAGAAATACATAATTTGTGAAAATTTCAATTATCTAGCTATTGCGGTTCTTGAGATCCAGCCTGCCTGCCTAGCATACGCCAACTATCTCACTCTACATGTTTTCTCGATGTTTGATGCTTTGTCTCTTCATCTCTATCAAATCATGCAAACATTTTTTCTCGCGTTGATCTATCATCGAAATAACACATTTTTATAGAGTTTTGTCGAGATAATGTCGAGATTTTGACATTATGAGACGAGTAGTTTTTAATCATCTCGAGAGTGAGATATCTCGTTGGCGTATGCTAGGCAGGCTGGTGACAGATGGACGGACGACATTTTTTACATCCGCGCTGCCATGTATAATTCAACAGCAATGCTGAAAATGACCACCTTCAAGTATTAAAGCTTAAGAGCCAATTAAGTGCCTTTTCGTTCTACGGTGTACGGTGGACGTACGAGCTATGAGTAAAATTCCAAGACGGCGAACTTACGCGGCAATCTTTAAGTACGCGAACTTTAGGTGACACACAGGCGAGTAAGGTCGTCGAGCCATAAGTCCGCGTACTTACTCGCGTGTCTGTCACCCCCTTATAGGTGAATATAACAATCGACTCAGAAGTATTTACCGTTGAGACTTGTCCACCGGAGAACGAAAAGGCACCGTACATCGAAGTCTTAGTAATAGGGTCCCTTTTTAACCCTAAAAGACGTACAAACTTAAAGTACGCGGGTTTTAAGTCGCGAACTTACTCGGCTCGCGTCGGTGACACACGAGTACACTGGGTTACCATGTCGTCGACGGAAGAAGCTTTGTGTTATTTAGGAATAATATCATATTACGTTTTAAAAACTAATAAGGAAAAACTAAATCGAAAAGTTTAAATGTATACGTACGTACATATTTTTCACACGGATGAAAACCAATTTCGGTTTCGTTTGACAGCTCGAAATTGTTGCTCTATTCTGCTAGGTATATTAACTTCATGGTACCAAGGAGATTTATAGTTTGGACAATGAATTTTCTACGTCTACAATCTACATGTAGGTACATCAGCAGCATTAGCTATCAATGAACACCAATAAATTAATATTTTGTTTGATAACATAAAATAAATTGAGATGTCGTTGATTATTAACGATTTAAAATTAAATAACGTTTTATTTGACTGAAAAATGTTAGCATAATTTTTTATCTTGTGCTCATTGCCAAATCGCTATAATAATTATAAAATTAAGAAAGCTATTGATACCTTCACTGAATGTTGATTTAAATTACAAAATAAGTTGAAGGCTTGGCTTGAATGTGATCTAAAAAGTTTTTACGATAGATATATTGCAAAGCTATGCAATATTTTGCTTGGCTCCTTTTTATATTTCATGTTTGATTTTTTTATTGATCGACTATTACTCAATAACTTTTGAAGTCTTCATTAATATGTGCATTCATGCCAAATTACAGCTTTGTATAGTCTCTTCCTATAGTATCTGAGCAAAACCACGGACAGACAGACGGACGGACAGACCGAAACTATAAGGGTTCAATGTCGACTACGGAACGCTAAAAAGGTTTTTAATGTTTAACTTCTTATTATAAAAGCTAGTAAAATATAAATAGACAAATGTCTAGGTATTTTTTACAACTGTTTTTGTCAGTCTTTTTTACAATCAAAATAAAAATATTAAATCAAAATCAAATTAAAAAATAAGAGATTTCAATTTCGAAAGCTCAAAATGTTCGTAAATCGTTGTGTCAGGGTGCTACGAGCTACGGCGTAGTCAGGCGTAGACCTGCCATCGTGCTACGTGGTGCTATGTCGCACTGAGAATTGAGATCGCATCGTAGCGTCTACTACGTAGACTACTAGCTACTGGCGTCTACGTCGTAGCTACGTCGTAGCACTCCAATTCGTAGCACTGATAAACTTTTTGTGTCTTCCTAATAATGTAAAGCACTCGACTTGCAGATTGTACTTCCACGTACTTCCTCAGTCGTTAACGAAATGTTTCGTGCTAATTTGGATTCAAATGTTATTTGCATAATAATGTATGTTAACTATTTGGTGAAAATAAATATAAAAAATATATTTTACTCCTGAATAGGTTAGAAACTCATTTTATTTACATAATAGATGACGACCGCAACTTCGTTGCGCCAAAACTCGTTTATAGCGCGGTAATCGTACCTTTTTCCGGGATAAAAAGTATCCTATGTCCTTTCCCGGGACTCAAGGTAGCTCCATGCCAAATTTAAGCAAAATCGGTTCAATGGTTTGGGCGTGAAGAGGTAACAGACAGACAGACTGACAGACAGACGGACAGACAGACGAACAGATGGACAGACAGACACACTTTTGCATTTTTAGGGTTCCGTAGTCAACAAGGAACCCTTATAGTTTCGGTCTGTCCGTCCGTCTGTCTGTCTGTCTGTCCGTGGTTTTGGTACATGAAATCTTAAGAACATATTTTTAAAAGCTTTTTTATTTATTTACTTAGTATTTTTTTTTAACTTGCTCTGTATGTATATTGCCAATTGAGCTCAAATTTTGCATACACGTTTAGTTTGGATGATAATACACATATACAAAATTTCAGCTCAATCGGTTCAAAATTGAGTTGCAAATTTTCACCCGAACATACATACTTACATACATACAGAGCAAGTTAAATAAAAGCTTTTAAAAATGGTTATTGTGCCTCACTCGACATAGATAAGTATAGTGTGTCGCGGACTTTTTTGTAGATATTTATAAGATCTACAATTACTTAGAACATTTATGGTTCTATCTTTTATAGTTTCGGCAGCGTTCGCAAAATAAGTAACTTTTCTGGTTGATTTTACACCTGGCGTCCGAAAAACCCAAATTTCTTACGAAACCCAATTTTTTCCAAAATAAAATTTAGCCTATGTTCAGCAGAAATAATGTTGAATTCATTGGCTTTTGCTTGGAGTAGTTTAAATAAAGCCAAAATCCTCGAACCTGTATCTATAAGGATTCAAAAGTTCTGTTGGGTACCTTCGGAACCAGGGTACACCCTGGTGCAAAATCTTACTTTTTGGTAGTATATGCCTGAAACACTTCAGAAAAAATTTAAATCACTATATGTTTCCATATAAATTTTGAGGAGTTCCCTCGATTACTCATGGATCCCATCATCAGGTCACCATTTTGATGAACATGGTACCAAATTCGAGTCAAACCCTATACAACACAAAAAGAATTTTGTAAATCGGACCACTTTTGGAAGTCGGTCAAAAACCGCCATACTGGTACAAATTACCAAGAATTTTGTGTTAGTATCTCCAGGCCTATTTTTGGGCATTCACCTTTCTCCTTAAAAATTTGAAGTATTAAGCTATATATTATACAATTTGCATGATAGTAAAAGCTTGTCGCGAGACTTATCAATCTGTCAGTATTTAATAAACTTATTAAAATAAAAAATATTTAAATATCAATTTACTCAGTAAATAATTGGTACTAGTTTAATTACAAATCACACGAAATAAAATAATAAAATTTTAAGGAGAGTTTTATTTTTTTAGAGTAGTTAAATAAAAGCTTTTTTTCAAAAAGTTTTTTAATTATAATTTGATTTGATTAATTTGACAGATGAAGTTAGAGTTCTGATAAAAATTTAAAGTATTTTACGTCTGTCCCAGGCTGTATCTCAAGAACCACTATAGCTAGATATCTGAAATTTTCACACATTGTGTATTTCTGTTGCCGCTATAATAACAAATACTAAAAACAAAATAATATTAATATTTAAGGGGCTCCCATACAACAAACGTGATTTTTTTTGGCCTTTTTTGTTCGATATCAATAATGGCAACAGGTAGGCACTTGAAATTTTCAAAAAAGCCTAAAATACATGTGTCCTTTAATAATTAAAAAAATAAAAAAAATAAAAATTTAAGAGGAGCTCCCATATAAAAAAAAATATTGGCCAATTTTTGCTCTATAACTGTATAGAGTCCCTTCTTGCGCGAGTCCGACTCGCACTTGGCCGATTCCGATTATTTACATTTGTGTTTTTCGTGGGATATATTTATATGTAGTTAATGGTGTAATTTTTCTTTAATTGTACTGGACTTTAGTAAACTATCTCCCAATCACAAGGTCTTCGTGGACTGTTAATAAAAAATATTGTCATTTATCGTGAAAAAGCCGCGATATTGTTCATCGGTCAAAGGCGTGCAACAAGAGCCGACCTCGAGCTTATAACCATTACGTGCCATTACACCGAAAGTAATACAAAGCTAGAGCAATTAACTTGTTTATTATTAGTTTCACGAAAGTATTTTACGTCAGTCACTTAATAATTTATGAATATCTTTGGAATATTAAAACATTAAAACTTACTATTTTTCAGTTTCTATCATTATACTTATACATTTTCAGTAAGTATCAGAAAGTTTTTCGTCCAGATAACAAGAATCTTTAATCACTAAAATATCTTTTAAGGTTTTTCGATCATAATAAATAATGTTATCTACTTTTAAAAAAAACTTTTGTAAGTACTTATTTAATGACATTAAAAAGAATGTAGAAAATTGTAAAGTAGTAAATCTTATGTGTTTTGCGATATTAAATATTGTGTTATTTATAAATAAAGGTTTGTAATACCTGAAATGTATCCGTCCATGCTGGGAGCGCTGCTGGTGCAGCCCATGTCGGAGTCACTGGGTCGCCATGCGTGCGGACACCTGGCCCCGAGACTAGCCGCTTACTCCGCCAGGGCCACTTCGACTGCCAGAGCTAGCGCACTCGACCGTACACAGCTCAGCTGCTGGGGATCAGTGTGTCAGCTCGGACCGCTTAAACAGCACAGCGCGATCAATGCCGAAGTCCCATTGACCGTCTGGACTTTGCGCCTCGACTGTCGATGACTCCGGCGCTCACTCGAACTGTTCAGACTGCTCAGGTTGACTGCTGGAGATTAGTCTGTTTGCTTAAGCAGCACACCTCGACTGCCGAAGCCGCTCAGTCATTCGACCTGTTCCGACAGCATAAGAAAGTCCGCTCGGACCATCCAGATAGCACAGGTCAACTACTGGAGATGGCTAGAGAATGAGAGTCTGTTAGAAAGTTCAGACAGCGAGCCCGACTCTGGTGATCGCTTGTCAACTCGAACCGTTCAGGCAGCAGGCTGACAGGCTTGACTGCTGGAGTACCTCAGACAGCACAGCTGGACCGCAAGAGATCGCTAAGTACGGTACACTCGAACCATTAAGTTACAGCTCAACTGGAGTCGCTCAGTCCGCCCGGCCCGCTCGGCTCGACTGCCGGAGATCGTATCGTGCGGGCGGAGCGCACTTGACCTCGCACCCCCATCGCGTTTTTCAAATTAAACGACTCGTATAAAACATTTCTCCACTTTGACGCAATTATTGTATCGCGGGTCCCGGCACGAGCGACGCGGCCTTAACCTACCTCAATAGGTCCCGCTATCACATAGGGGACAACTTGTTGATAGGAAGTTTTCAACGAGCAACACACGGGGGTCTAAAGGTATTGGCTTCCGTGTGTTGCTTGTTGAAGACTCGATATGATTAAAGATGAGAGTCGTGTCACAAAACTTTATATAAGTATATGTAATATTTTGTATGAAATGTTGTGACTGTGGCCTTGTGGTTAGACCTTAAGTATGATATCTACATATTATAATATCATAATAATTTATAACTCATTAATTGCTGAGATCGTTCTTGATCACTTCCTTAAATACTTCCAACTTACCTAAATACAAAATTCCGATATTAATCACTTAAAATAGTCACGAATAGCAGATTTTATCCATCCTCAAATTACACAATCCAGTGACTCGCATTTTCGTGAATGTCTTTTCATTATTTGATTACCATAATTGCTGGTTGGTCAGGAAACTCGGTTTAAAAATAATAGAGCTATTGTGCGCAGACGGAGCAACGTCCCCAAATTAGGGGCCAACAATAAAGTACTAAAAAATTTGGAATGTGACTTCACAAAACTTAGGACCCCCCTACCCCTTGGCACACCATGTCACGGCTCGCCTACCCCCTGCCCCCCTCTACATGTGACATACTTTATGGATGACCCCTTAGCTGTACTGTGAACCGTGATAAAATCTCGACATCACGCGTTTTCAGAACTGACGTGGGTCGAGTGAATTCTTGTAATAAAACAACATTCCGAATTAATTTTTACCTTTTCAAACAGAGGTGTGTGTTAGTACCTCAATTCGTTTCATCTATACATATTATAAAACAAAGTCGCTTTTTTCCTTTAATCTTCTAAAAAATCTATATCTATTGAGGGTCAACGGCTTCTCAAATAAAACAGATCTCTCCATCTTAAAACCAGCAAAAAAATCACGTTTTTTTGTATGGGAGCCCCCTTAATATTTATTGTATTCTGGTTTCTAGTATTTTTGTTATAGCGGCAACAGAAATACATCACCTGTGAAAATTTCAACTCTCATTAAGACGCAAAAACTACTGAACGGATTTTGATTTGACATTAACATTGACAGCACAGGGTTTTTTAGGGTTGCAGGGTGTTAACTGCTCTCAAGGGACCTAACAACATATTCTAACAAAATCGTAATTACAATCGCGTTTGCAATGTTTGATGTCGATTGTCGATATCGACGGGCCTATTATAGGTAAGTATATTATATAATGTATACTAGCTTTGTGCTAATTAAAAAGTTTAGATACCTACCTACTTATTACATTAAATAAAATTCTAATTACGTCTATAAAGTTAATTGTGCTACTTAGAGAGAAAAAGTTGCTTCATATACCATCGAGGAAGTTGATTCCTATGCAATTGACATTTGACGAACCAACGTTATTTGGTCGAATATGTAATTCAATGTTAATTGTGATCTGTCAGCTTTGTTTGACGTAACGCAACCAAACTACTTAGGTTCCCGATTTGCATAGGAATCAACTTCCTCGATGGTATATGAAGCAACTTTTTCTCTCTAAGTAGCACAATTAACTTTATAGACGTAATTAGAATTTTATTTAATGTAATAAGTAGGTAGGTATCTAAACTTTTTAATTAGCACAAAGCCAGTATTTCCTCAAATAAAGTCAAGTGACCATTGTGTCGTAATAATTTTAATAATTCATCCTTTCACAAGGCACCTTTTAATCCTTAAAAACAAGTATGTGTGGAATATGTACGAGCGAGGCTTCAACAAATATTCCAAGGCTGCAGTACAAAGGAGTTACATGTGCGAGTATTTAATTATATCACGATTTGAATAAAACTTTAAGAATGTTGGTAAGTCGTAGATAACGAAAATAAACGTTTCTATGAAAGTACAAGAAATGTATGTTTCTCGCTAAAACTTTTATAATGAAATGCTGACGCGCGGTGTGCTGATAATATGGTAATATTTACGTTGTTTTATATATGCAGAAAGGCGCCTCGTTGTTGGGGTTGCGTACCCAAAGGGTAAAAACGGGACCCTATTACTAAGACTTCGTTGTCTGTCACCAGGTTGTAACTCAAGAACGGTAATTGCTACAGAGTTTAAAAAATTAAGAGGAAGACCCATACAACACTGCCCTAATTTTTCTCTATAATGTTACGGAACCCTTCGTGCGCGAGTCCGACTCGCACTTGGCCGATTATTATTAATAGCTGTTACTATTATTGCTCTGTATTATTATAGCATAGACTAAGGAAAAATTATAGTAATAAATAAATTACTAATGAAACATCCACAAACAGAAAAAGTGAAAAGGGAGGGACGGATCTTTATAAGATGGCTTTGGCATTTGCTTTAAATACAGAATATGTATATTAGTGTAATATATCCGTCCAGAATCAGTTTTTCTTAAAGCACTTACATAATATTGTAACTTATCAACCTGTAGCACCCCTGCTCCCGTAGCTACCGGGCGTAGCCCATTTTGTAGCTGAGGCTCTACGACACCGCTACGCAGATCCGTAGACGCATCTCTCTCGGAATTTCAACGTCAATCGAAATTTAATTGTGATTTCGTTTTAAAAATCTATATTTAATCATTAATATGAAGAGGAAAAATATGTTTTTAGGGTTCCGTACCCAAAGGGTAAAAACGGGACCCTATTACTAAGACTTTGGTGTCTGTCTGTCCGTCTGTCTGTCTCCAGGCTGTATCTCAAGAACGGTGATAACTAGAGAGTTGAAATTTTCACAGATTACGTATTTCTGTTGCCGCTATAACAACAAATACTAAAAACAAAATAAATAAATATTTAAGGGGAGCTCCCATATAACAAACTTGATTTTTTGGCATTTTTTGCTCTACATCAATAATGGCACGTAGGCACTTGATATTTTCACAAAGGTCTTAAGGCGACTGGCGAGGTGAAACCGCATTTTGTTATTTCTTGACACCCGATTTACCTAGTTCTAATATAGTAACGAAATGTACAAAATATGATATACAGAGCACAATATTTAAAAGGATTTAAGCCATAAACATTTTAATAAAAAATAATACTTTCGCTGTTATTAATTTACAAACTCACCTCCGACAAAACTCTTTGTCATCGAGATATAAGTATTAATTAACATGGTCTCTGGTGTTAACAAGAATAACTTAAGTACATTTTATTTTAATAAATTGTTAATGAGTCCATTTTAAAAAGGTCTGAACCGAATAATCTTTTTTTATATTTATTTAGAAAGATATTTAAAAAACACAATATGAAAAATACGGAAGATCCGCCCCTAAAAACTACAATTTTATGCTAAGCTAAAATGAATCTTATTGCGATGCGTACACGCTTGGTCTTTGGTTGTGTGCAAGGTTATCGTTTTGGATTGACATAAGACCTCGCATTAAATATATGTCTTATTTAATAATTAATAATAATAATAATAAAATAAAATAAAAATTTAGGGGGGGCTCCCATACAAAAAAAAAACACTTTTTTTTGGTCTATTTTTCTCTGTGACGGTACGGAACCCTACGTGCGCGAGTCTGACTCGCACTTGGTCGATTACTTAGTTATTTGCATCGAATGGCATCCAAAACTACTGGGCCGATTTCGATGAAATTTAGCATAAACATAGAGAAGACGTAAAAGGGCATAGGATACTTTTTATCGCGAGAAAATTTATGATTACCTTGGGATATTGTTTTTATGGTGCGCTTATACGGGCAACTAAAATTGCTCAACTCCAGTCAATTCTCGTCAACTTTGACGTCACGACTACATCAAGCAATTTGCGGCAACAAGCAGCAATATTGCGCAATACAATATTGAGCGATGTGGCCATCGAATATATTTTGAGCGATATGACATTGAGCGATATGAAATAAATTGCTCCATATTGCTCCACTAATTGCTCCATTCGTGTCGCCGAGCAATTATTGCCGTAATTATTGCCCGTGTAAACGCTTCTTTACACGTGCGGAGCCGCCCGCAACTTCTAGTATAAAATAAAAGTACCCGTATTCTATATCGTTATATTAAATGTGCGAATTAGCGTTGAACTCCTCGACCACCACGTCTCCGACGAGAGCGATAGCTTCTATCTCTATGGCGGCGTTCATCGGCAGCTTGGCTACCTGGTACGCGGCGCGGGCGGGGCAGTTTTTGGGGAAAACTGAAAATAAAATAAATAACAATCGTTAGTGCCTAAAAGTGCGTACCTATCAGACAACGTATTAGTAAATAAAAATTTAAGACGGGTAGAGCCTCAAAATTGTTAATACCTTCGAATTATTTTGTGACCGATTCGATAAAAGCAGTAAATCTGGCCCATTTTCTTACAGTTTTAAATTAGATAAGAACTTATAAAATTGTCGTGGAGTCTAGTCGTTTCCCAAATCACATCGAAATCTGACGTAATTTTATTAATATTACAGATTTTTGAAAGCTTTATAAATTTCTCCACCACACAAGAATCAAGTGTGAATCGCAAAAAAGTGCGTCTGTCATCTATGAGTGAAACAATATTATTACGTACTATGGTTCGAAGGATTTGGAGAGAAAGACCTGCTGACTCTTTTGAAGATTTTATTCACAAGCACTAGGTCCAACACTAATAAAACACAATTTTTCGTGCACTTTTTCCACTATATTAAGATAATATTATTAAAACTTTTAACAAATTACACGACCGGTTTCGAAATCATCATCAGGTATTTCGAAACCGGTCGTGTAATTTGTTAAAAGTTTTAATAATATCTTAATATAGTGGAAAAAGTGCACGAAAAATTGTGTTTTATTAGTGTTCAACATGTATTTCCACCAAGAACCGACAGTACAATCAATTACATACACTAGGTCCAAAACACTAAGCACTATCACTGTCCTAGGTCGTAGCCAAGTCGTAGGTTTCAGTGGTTCGCTCACTATTGATCACTTGTTTTCACTCCGAAGTTGCCTTGACGATCGTTCGAACTGAACTGATTGATTGGCTCGTCTACCTGCGGCTATTTAAAAGGGCCGAGACGAGTTCTGGACTGTACGAGAACATTCCTTTCCCGAATATACAAGATTCACGTAAACAAGTGTGGAATATTTCTAGAAGCCTAGCATCGAATAGCGGATTTACACTGTCTGCGTTTCTTCGATAAGTTGCACTGGTTTGACGCTAGATGGCTCTGTGTGTCCGTAACAATATTATTGGTCCTTTATTAAATAGGCGACAAACCCTAAATTGCGATTTTATAATTCGTTTTATACTTGAAAATAAGCACCAAATTGTTTCATTTTCTAAACACAGATACTACCGAGGATCCGACCTAGCGAAAATACGATTCCTATCTTGAAATTTTCTCGATGAAAAAAAACCACAAAGATGCATCTAATTCATCTTTCATTTCATTCATCACATATTGCCATAACCGTACATAAGGCGCTGTGGTTGTTGCAACTACGTAAAATGGGTTTTTTAAAACAAGTTTTTAGTAAAGGAAATGTCAATATTTAAGTATAAAATAAGTACCGTTTTAAATTTGAGAAAATTTCCTACACGCAAAGGTATATCAGTACACAATTTGAAAAATTCTGCTCGATAGAAAAAAATCTCAAAGATGACTGTTATAACGCTGTTTTTCATAAAAAAAAAATTATGAAATAAGGGGGCAAACGAGCAAACGGGTCACCTGATGGAAAGCAACTTTCGTCGCCCATGGACACTCGCAGCATCAGAAGAGCTGCAGGTGCGTTACCGGCCTTTTAAGAGGGAATAGGGTAATAGGGGAGGGTAGGGATGGGAAGGGAAGGGAATAGGGGAGGGTAGGGAAGGAAATAGGGTAGGGGATTGGGCCTCCGGTAAACTCACTCACTCGGCGAAACACAGCGCAAGCGCTGTTTCACGTCGGTTTTTCTGTGAGAACATGGTATTTCTCCGGTCGAGCCGGCCCATTCGCGCCCAAGCATGGCTCTCCCACGTCAAAAAAAAAGTGTGTAATTTAGGCATAAAATTAAATCATTTTATGGCTTAAATTACACACTTTCTAGAAAAAAAACAAAAATTGTAGTACGAGTATATGTGTCGTAACCTAACGTAAACAATTTGATATATTTGATTTGTGTAATCCTGAAAACATTTTTTTTTTACTTCTATTCTCTATTATCAAGACGAGCCACTATGGAAAATGGTAGAACTACAGCATGTCATAAATGGTTTTTAAAAATATCACAATTTAAATGAAATATTTATTGAATTCGATACTCTAATAACCAAATAATCCTAATCAGACATATTTTTCTACTAAAACTGCATAAATATTTTTTGTCATAGGTTGAAGTAAGTTGAAGTAGCGGATGGCTCATTCAAATGTTTGCATACACGTATTTCAAATGAATATTGTGAAAAAAGTATTTAGCACATGCATGCGGTTTTATACATTTTTAAAAAGGATATTTTATGTTCTTAATAATGAGCTATTAACTTTTTTTAATATGCTTTTTATTTTTGAGTAAGTACTTAAAATAAAAAAAAAAAATAAAAAATGTTTTATTTCTGAGTAAATTTGAATCAAATTTTTTCAGAATGTCTACCTGATGCCTACCACCGGTTCGGGAACTACCCCGGCGAGAAGAACCGGCGTAAGAAACTCGCACGGGTTCCACTTTTTACCAAAAAAGTGAGAGAAAAATTATTCTTTTAAAATAAAGTTTACAATTTTGTAACTTAATATTATATACAATGTCAACATACATAATTGTAAGTCATAATATAATAATGTAGAAGTAGCCTTGCAAGAAGCCATCCTACTCCCAAGATGTGCCATCTTCTATGAAATCATTGACCTTATAATAAGCTTTGGCACACAAACGCTCTTTGACTACTTTTTTAAATTTATTAATGGAAAGATTTTGAACGTTTTCTGGGATTTTATTGTAAAGGCGTATACATTGACCTTTAAAAGATTTACTGACTTTACTAAGTCTGATCACTGGCATGTCCAGCTTGTGCTTATTTCTAGTATTTCTACAGTGAATGTCACTTTTAACTTTAAATTTATTTATATTTTTTCTAACATATATTACATTATCCAAAATGTATTGAGAAGCAACAGTTAGAATACCAATTTCTTTAAATTTATCTCTCAGAGATTCTAAAGCAGACATTTTATAAATAGAACGTATGGCTCGCTTCTGCAGCACAAATATTGTATTAATGTCGGCAGCGTTTCCCCATAAAAGGATTCCATATGACATCCTACTATGAAAATAACTAAAATATACTAATCGTGCCGTGTCTTCGTCAGAAATTTCTCTAATTTTTCTGACTGCATATGCTGCAGAACTGAGCCTACCTGCTAGATTAGCAATGTGAGGACCCCACTGTAATTTACTATCAAGTGTAATACCTAGGAATACAGTGTTATCTACCAAATTCATCTTCTCATCATTTAATAGCACATTGGTTTGGACTTGCCTAACATTGGGCAAAGTAAACTTTATACATTTAGTTTTACTAGAATTTAAAAGTAAGTTATTAACATTAAACCAATGTACTATTTTTGAGAGAGCACTGTTTACCTCGTCGTAGTTCGACTGTTGTCGCTTCACTTTAAAAATAAGTGAAGTGTCATCAGCAAAAAGCACTATCTCATTATTATTATCCTTTACTAGATAAGGTAAGTCATTTATATAGATGAGAAAAAGAAATGGGCCTAAGATAGATCCCTGTGGGACACCTAATTCTATTTTGGTTCCATTGGACCTTTTACTATTTACCTCAACCCTTTGAGTCCTATTTTTAAGGTAAGAAGTTAAAAGGCTGAGAGCAGAGTCCTTTATGCCGTAGTGGCGCAGTTTCCTGATCAATGTAGCATGCTCAACACAATCGAAGGCTTTGGAGAGATCGCAAAACACACCTAAGGCATCCTGCGACTCCTCCCAAGCTTCAAAAATACTACAAAGAAGTCCTATACCAGCATCCGTTGTGGATCGACCCTTAGTAAATCCGTATTGGTTATCGTGCAACAAATTATTTGAATTAAAATGCACTAGTAATTGTTTTAAAATAATTTTTTCAAATATTTTACTAAAGGTCGGTAGAATCGATATAGGCCTGAAATTAGTGGGATCCGATTTAGTCCCGGCTTTAAATAAAGGAACAATCTTGCTATGCTTCATCAAGTCAGGAAAAACACCATTTTTTATGCAGTTATTAAAAATCATTGCTAGATGAGGAGCTACGATATCAATTATTGATTTAATAATTTTTGTAGACATGCCCCAGAGATCTGCAGTATTTTTAATATTCAACAATTTAAAGGTATCAATAATATCTCTGGGGTTAATTTCTCTAAACTTAAAATTGACATCACACTCCTTTACATTGTCTCTGAGTAGCTTTTCGGCAGCTTCAGGTGAAGAATTTAAATTTTTAGTCGTTGAGACCGGAATGTCAGCAAAAAACTTTTCAAAGACCGTCGCAACTTCTTGATCATTAGTAATCTTTTTATTTTCAAAGTATAGTTCAAAATCAGAGCTGCGACAGGATACATTTCCAGTCTCACCAGCTATAACCTGCCATGTTGTTTTTATTTTATTTTTAGAGCGTTTAATTTTGTTTTTTATGTACAGGGCTTTAGCAGCTTTGCAAACTTTTCTAAAGGTTTTTGAGTAGTTTTTAACATATGCTTTAAATACTTCACTATTGTTAATACACCTTTCATCATATAGTTCATATAATCTTTTTCTACTAATTTTAATCCCCTTTGTTGCCCATTCAATAAATTTAGTTTTTTTATTACTGTTTCTAACTGTTTTAGAAGTAAATATTGAATTAAATTGAGTTCTTATCACCTTAAATAATTTATTAAAAGCTTCATCAGAGCTGTGTGACCTATCCAATAAATGGATATTTGAATTTAATTTACTTCTAAATTGCTCAATACGTTTTGTGGTCACAGGAATAAACACAAGATTTTTCTTCGCGTCACTGTCACATTTCAAATTAAAAGAAGCTATTTGTCCACAGTGATCAGAACTTAGCTTATTAATTATTTCTTTTTTATCAGGAATAAGATTAGTAAATATGTTGTCAATACAAGTGGCTGTAGTCTCACAGACCCTTGTAGGTTCCTGAAACAAACTGTAAAGGTTATACGATTGAAATAAAGATGTGAATCTAACAGTAGTGGAGGTTAAATCTAATAAATTAATGTTAAAATCACCACATATAATAACCTTTTTATTAGATGCACATATTTTTGACAAAATTTGTTCCATTGTTACTTCAAAAGAATCGTATAACCCTGATGGAGGCCTGTATACGCCCACAATGATTAGATGGCTCAGCTCTATGCAGGCCACCTCTATTATTCGTTCAGTAGAGAGACTCACGATATCCTTACGTTCCTTAAACTTCAAATTGTTTCTGATTAAAATTAGAGAGCCTCCTCTAATGGCATTTTCTCTACTGAACGAACTTGCTATCTGGTGATCATTGAAATTGAAAATGAGTTCATGTGATCTGAACCAATGTTCAGATATACACATAATATCAATGTTAAATTCCTTTAAAAATAACTCAATTTCAAGTTCTTTACCTACCATACCTTGTAAATTCTGATGCACCAGATTAATCAAATTACATTTATTTTTCCTCAGTTTAATTGAGTCTATCAAGTTATTGGTAGGATTTTCAACATTTAGACTTGAACTTAATTCATTTGTGCAAGAGATGTCCTCCATTGTCTTATTGACATGCCCTATTTTTCACTTCTTTTTTTTTTCGTCGAAGGTTTTCACATTTACCCACGTATCCCCACGCGCAACTTTATATATTATTTGATATCCTAATTATTCATAAATGAAAAATTAAAAAAATCAGCTGCGGAAGTTGGCGGTCCTGGAAGTTATGGGGAAAAATGTATAGAGGTCGGAGTAGATAGTTCGGTATCTTTTGCGGTTACTGCTGACATAGTTTACAAAAACAATATTAACCACAATATTTTGATAGCAATAGCTTATTATATTCTATTTTGCACTCGTCCTGCGTGAGTAATATGTAAATATGCATAACATTGATTTCATATCTAAAAAACCAGTATGTAAGGGGAAGCAAATATCTTCAAATTGCACACTTCAGCGTGTATTTCATATTAAGTGACACTTATTTAAATTTGTTATTTCCATTAAAATGTCAACTATATACGTGGGGGACCCATGCTTTGTCACGAATGGGCCGGCTCGACCGGAGAAATACCACGTTCTCACAGAAAACCAGTGTGAAACAGCGCTTGCGCTGTATTTCGCCGAGTGAGTGAGTTTATCGGAGGCCCAATCCCCTACCCTATTCCCTTTCCTACCTTCCCCTATTCCCCTTTTCCCTCTTAAAAGGCCGGCAATGCACCTACAGCTCTCCTGGTGCGGCGAGTGTCCATGGGCGACGGAAGTTGCTTTCCATCAGGTGACCCGTTTGCTCGTTTGCTCGCCCCCTTATTTCATAAAAAAAAAACTTTCAACTGTACTAAGGGCGATTTCACCGTTCCCTATATCGAGCGTGGCAGAACCTTGGAATCGTTGTCCATAGTTCTACAGCAAACATTAAATGTTTCTGAAAACAACTTGTATTTTGTAAATACTATGTATGTAATGTAATTGTTCTGGAATGATGATCGATCCCGAAAAATTTGGAGTTTATGCCTTAGAAACTGCTCGAATTTATGTTAGTAACTATGATTGGTACTACATGCCATCCTCCGTGCACAAAATACGTAGGTATACACGGAGAAAACGTGATCAAAATTTTTTCTGTTCTTCCTATTGGGCAACTGTCGGAAGATGCACAAGAGTCGCGCAATAAAGACTACAGAAATATGCGCCTGCACCATGCTAGAAAATGTTACGTTATATCATATAATGAAGACGTATTTAAAACGCTTCTATATAGATTTATAGTAACGCTTCTATGTAAACATTTCAAGTTTAAGAAAACCTTATGTGAGAAATGTGAAGGATCTTGATGAAGAGGCACTAAGTCTTTTGAAGGTGGTACCTGATGGTGATCCTACATTTACATCGGAAGTAATTTTAGTTAGGATTAGCGACATGGGGTACCGAGGAGGGGGCAGGGGGGGGGGCAGCTGCCCCCCCCTGGATCATGTTGACGTCCCTACTAAGTATATTATCTAGTACTTTTATCTATAAAAATTAAAAATTATGAACGAAATTTTGCCATTTGTTTGCAATACAATATTTTTACAACTAAAAATTAATAATTTTTTATTCTTTATAAACACCTAGCTTATGAAAAATCTGATTTGCCCCCCCCTGGCACCAGAACTTGGGTAATTTGCCCCCCCCTGGCCCAGAACCTGGGTACGCCCATGATTAGCGAGGATAATAACAATTAGATATAACATTAAGTAACTAAAACCTAGTTATATAAAACCAATAATATTATAAGATTTGTCTAATCTGAGATCAATTAGTTTGGTGTGAGGTATAGATAGGTACTATACGATTTTATAATTTTATGTATTTTATTATGCTTGTGTGATAAGTAATAGGCATGATGACTATTATTTTTTTCTTATCGGTAATTGAAAGACCCTTAAAAAATAGAAACATCGTTGAAAGAATGACTCTGATAGCTTAAAAATTCACCAAGATATGACAATTCAAATCCATACTAATATTATAAATGCGAAAGTATCTCTGTCTGTCTGTCTGTCTGTCTGTCTGTCTCGCTTTCACGCCAAAACTACTGAACCGATTGCAATGAAATTTTGTACACAGTTATTCTAGAGTCTGAGAAAGGACATAGGCTACATTTCGATGTGGGAAAATATCTTATTTCCATGAAAATATCGATGAAAATGAATTCGCATTGCGCGTGGCCAGCGCTCATCCCGGGGGTCCTGGGTTCGAGTCCCGCAGGCGGAACAAAAAGTTTTCAATGTTCCTGGGTCTTGGATGTGTATTAAAATAAAATTTCAAAAATCTTAAATACCTATATTTTATGTAAGTATAATATTATAAAAATCCAGAAATATATCGATGCAATGAACATTTGAGTTCTAATACGATTCAACAGATGGCGTTTTATTTTTGCTATAACAGCAAATACTAAAAACAAAATAAAGGAAATATAAGGGGGACTCCTAAACATTAAGAGACATGAAATTTTCACAAAATCCTCAATTATATACTTACGTACTTTAATATTTGATAATAAAATTGAAATAAAATAAATAATTAAGGGGGGCTCCCATACAAAAACACATTTTTTCCCCTCCTTTAGCTCTATTACAGTTTACAGTACGGAACCCTTCGTGCGCGAGTCCGACTCGCACTTGGCCGATTTTTTTTTGGTGTATTTCTTTTAGGTTTCCGTACCCAGAGGGTAAAAACGGGACCCTATTACTGATGATTCGATGTCTGTCCGCTGTCCGTCTGTCTGTATGTTTATCTGTCTCTAGGATGCATCCCAAGAACGGAAGAACTAGAGAGTTGAAATTTTCATCGATTATGTATTTGTTTTGCCGCTATAGCAATAAATACTAAAAACAAAATTAATTTAATATTTCGGGGGGCTCTCATACAACAAACGTGATTTTTTGCTATTTTTTCCTTTTGATAATAATAGATGTCTCTGCTGGTCGGCTACATCGTGATATAGCTTGCACGAACAGTTTCATATAGTTGATAATGCGCTCTAATCGACAAGAGATGTCACTGTTGGGCACCTACATCGCACTATCGATGACGCGAAGATGTTTGGTATAGCCGTTTAACTTTCTAGGCAAACATTTTTGTTTTTAACTAACCGTATACCGATGTTCTTTGCATTAAAAATATATTTTAAGACCTACTATTATAGTATAGTATACTAACTATCCTAAAATTCCTAATCAATCTGTTTCAAGTTTAAGTAAACTTGAAGTAGATTGATAGTTAAGTAACTAATTATTATTATTATAATTAAATAATAATAATAAATTAATGAACTATTCTTATTAATTAAATATTTGCAAAGAAATGCTTAGACTACGACTATTCTTTGAACTTACGTACTTACGTACCCAAAGGGTAAAAACGGGACCCTATTACTAAGACTTCGTTGTCTTTCCGTCTATCCGTCTGTCTGTCTGTCTGTCTGTCTGTCTGTCTGTCTGTCTGTCTGTCTGTCTGTCTCTAGGCTGTAACTCAAGAACCGCTATAGCTAGACTTCTGAAATTTTCACAGACTGTGTATTTCTGGTGCCGCTATAACAACAAATACTAAAAATAAAATAAAATTAATATTAACGGGGGGTTCCCATACAACAAACGTGATTTTTTGGCCTTTTTTGCTCTATATCAATAATGGCAACAGGTACGTACTTGAATTTTTTCAAAGTCCTTAGTTATATGTCTACTTTAATATTTAACAAATTTTTGCCTAATTTTGTTCTATAATGGTACGGATATAGGTTAAGTTGGGTTTGATAATTTTTTTGTTGTTTTAGTACCCTAACAGTTTTGAGTATCGGTGAGTCAGTGACCAAATTATGGGTTTTTGGACACCTTTAAAATATAAAGTATAATAGCTACGATATTCAAACTTTGCGCATTTAATAACTATACCCATGTCACTATATCTTAAAAATTTCAACTATCTGGCATTATTCAACCAAAGTTACGAGGGTTCAAAAATACGACGAAACGTTCCGAGAAAAGGTAGGTAGTGCCCTTGCGCGCATAGCTTGGCTCATCTTGGCGGGGGCACTCCCGTGCCCCCAGATATATTGTGTGCACACTGCACAGCTGTTTTTGGGTATTTTGATTAATAAAGGGCCGCGCTACACCGGAATGGCAGCGGCGAGGCGAGCACTTTCAGCGCTGCCATTCTGGTGTAGCCCGGCCCTAAGAGGGGTACCACTTACCAGGGTTTTAAAAAGTTTTTAAATTTGACACAAAATTTGTTGACACCGCGTGCTATAAACTAAAGTCCACGCGGACGAAGTCGCGGGCAACAGCTAGTATCTCATAAAAAAGACCTGCCCGAAACGCTCCATACAAAGTACTACGAAAGTATGACGTCAGTCTTTCGTAGTTTGTACGCATCGGGAGACAAATTTAGTATATTAAATATTGCGTTTATGAAAGTGGTTTCATAACAAAAGTTGCTTTTAATTGCATAAGTTATCGAATTGTAAACAAATATTAAGAAATTTAATTGAAAAAAAATTCGACTTGAGTATCCAACTTTGAAGGCGCATAACAAAAAAAAATACAAATGCTATCAAGCTGAAATTTTGGGAACACTTATTTTTATCGTGATTTATTTATTTTATTAACAAAATTTGCTAATCTTTGTCCTTGTCATCATCCCTATTGTTTAAGTTTTCTTAATTTTACTCAAATTAGTACTTATTTATAAAAAATAAACATATCAATTCTACTCGTATTACTTTTTTCTCTTTTCTTTTTTTTTAACCTAAAATAAATATGTATACATTGAAAAAAAAATACAAAAATTGATTATTTTTAAAATCTTTGTATATCACTGTATACATGTGCCAAATCTCAATACAATCCGATAAAAAACCTTGAAGTTACAGATTTTTGATCCGATACGGGCCCAAATTTTCCACTGTGCGAGCGGGTAACAGCCACTGTACAAGGCGCGCTGATATGAATGTTATTTTAATGTCCTTAACGTCGATATTCGTACTGACAGACATCGACCTGCTAATTTTAGGGACTACTGGGCCTCAAACTAAGTTAATATTTTAACACATTGACATTGTATAAAATTCTATAATTGAGAAACTGACCTAGGGGATTTTTAAAATATTGTATATTTATCGAGTCATTGAGAAAATACTAATTTGGCGATGAATCCACGTCGTCCTTTTTCACCTGGCATATGAAAGACGGGCCTGAGTGTGAAGAGAGAAGGAAGATGTTTGATTTTTTGTGTTAGTCGCCCTCTTAAAGACAATTCCATACTATTTTTCCGTATGAGACGCGGAACACAAAATATTAAAAAAGCCATTACATACATTCAGCATAAACCTTGTTGAACTCCTGGAAGTCTTCAATGTTCGCCATCAGGATGGTTGTCTTGACGACCGCCTCCATCTTGGAGCCGCCGGCTTCTAGAACATGGCGCAGGTTCTCCAGAGCCTTGCGAGCCTGGGCGCCGGTGCCGCCGGCAACCAGCTTGGTGTCAACATCACAGCCCAGAACTCCAGAAACGTATAGAGTGTTGTTCGCTACCACCGCTTGGCTGTAACGTGAAATTTTATTGTAATGGCGGTATTATATTGGACTTGCTGACTAGCCTACAACTCGGTAAAATTTTCACTTTCGTAAAGCGAGGGGATCTGCCTGCTCCTCCCCGATTCATTGTTACAATGATTTGGGGGAAACATTGTGTAAACTTAATAAAAGTTAAAAGCCTTTGATTGTGCAAACGCAAATTATTATATCAAGAGCATGATTCATTATACATAATTTCCGAACGAAGAATTATGTTACTTATACAGGGTGTCAAAAGACCGCTTCCGATAACTTCGTGGGGTTATTATAGGGCATGAAATATATCCATTGGTGCAAGAAATTTTCATGTAATCGCCAGTTTTTAAAATAGTCAAAATTTTCAACACGCAATGTATAATGCGTGCAGTTAATGAGCGATAATATCGCCCGCCGCCAATGAATGAAACCCCGGGCCGAGCCGGCCCCCCCGCGCCGCCCGCGCCGCCCGCGCCGAATACCGCGCGCGCGGCTCTGCGCTAGTCATGAGTTAAGACAAAACAGCTGATCGTGGTGTGCCCTATACCCTAGCCCGTAGGTAGTGAATAAACCACCAATATTGTAATGATTATTAAATTACAATAGTTTTCACGATTTAACAAAATGTTACAATTTATTAATTACCGTTTCTCAGGTTTTTACTCAAAAATACTCAGTTTTTACTTCCGGCCAAAAAGGAAAAGAAATCATAATTCACATCCGATCATCATCCGATTTACACATCTGTAAAAATACATACACAGTTACCTACTGCACCTATCAATACCTATCAATGGAAAACATACGTGATAACATGTTCACTGACCTGTGATCAGCTGTCTGCTTTTATGAAATGCAGTTCGAACTGTGCTCCATGATCCATCTAACTCGATGTAGATTGCAGAGTTATTCAACACTTAACAAAAGTAATTACAGGAGACATTCCAATTCTTTAAACACTTTTTATTGCACTGTTTAAACCGCACTATCGTCTATCGACGACGATGTTCACCTGTCCCTTAAAGCATCGCACATTCATCGGACGTATCTTGTCACGGCCCGTTATTAATTACAAACATAAAAAAAAAATAGTTAACAATACACAAAACAAGCAATAATATGACAACATCTAAACGTAAAATTACAAAACTTAACAAAAACGTCACAGTACCTACACCAGCACGGCGCGTGTTAGACAGCCGACTGAACAAAATTGAAGAAAAAACTTTGTAAAATAATAGGGATGTATCCCTGTGCAATGTGAATATTTTGAGTAATCGATAATTTTTTTATCGATAAATCGTATTAATTGTTTTACATACGAGTACGTATTGATTACTGTCAAACTAAAAATAAACAAATATTTACTCAATATTAAGAAAAGCGACAATAATTAAAAGTTATTTAATTAATTAGGTATTAAAGTATTTTAGACGCGCATAACGCGTACCACGGTATAACAATTTTAACACGGTATAACACTTTATCACGATAATGTAGGTATCGAATTTAAAAAATGAGATGAGATCTACTAAATAATAGTTATAATTTTTATTATTTAATGGTAATTTAAATATCGACTAAATAGTATTGAATTTATAGGGTACAACACTTAGATTGTCCTTGAAATGGATTAGCGACACGTGCGTCGGCACCTGCAGAGCGGCGCGCTTTGTCGGCGCCGCGATCAAAGCAAGCCGCCTTTTGTCGGTGTCTTTTGACTACTTCCGAAAGTCGATACACGACGAACATTATTTCAAAAATTAAAATAGATTTTTTAATTTAGTAGCCATTTGAGCATTGAGGTAATAGGTTGTTAGAGTTGTTAGGAGATAAGTTTGATTTTTTAACAATTACTTCAAGTATCAAAACGTGGTAGTATTGTGTAAAGTGTTAATAATTGATTATTATTTCAGTTGTAATAAAATACTTTGTGGTGTGAATTGTGATACATTTCGTTAACGAGAAGTTTTTTTGACGTTCTTGGTGGTGACTGGTCTTATTGCTTGGTGTTAAGGACTATTTTCAAAATGCATAAAGAAGTAAGAACACTTGAACTCAACATTTTTCACGTAAGTTAATTGCCAGTTTTATGTATGAGGTTTTTTCGTGTATCATCTGTTATTTCGATTGATAAGTGACGATTGCGGATAAACAGTTCATCCGCATAGGTTTCGTTACTTACGATGAACTTTTTAACGAGTCTAATAATCTTAGAAGTTTGCCATACTGTCGTAAGTTGTTACACATGCACAGACAGTTACTTACATTTTTCTACATGAGCTACCATTAAACTCTTAACACTGCAAGTAGCTTAGATGAGAGGTCAGAGGTCAGAGTTCTAAGTTCCACGTCATGGTGACCTTCATGGGTTTGAAATTGAAAAGACATACATTAGGGTTTCTGTGTGTTCTGTCGTAAGTCGTAACTCGTAGTGTATCGTCATTCGTCGCATACGACCTTTCGACTTAGCGTGCGTAGGGCGGAGCTAACAGCTGATTAACGCGGTCAACGTTCTCGGGTTTGTACCTACTCGGAACACGAGAACGTTGACCGCGCGCTTGCAAATGCTTATTGGGGTAAAAATAATAAAATTTAAAAAAATATTTTAAAATATTTTTCTATGTGGTTTATTATCATGTTTAAAGGGTTTTAATTATAAAAAAATAAAGAATAAAAAATTTAAAAAATTAAAAAAAATTAAAAAAAAATACATATTCGTAATCAGAAAATGTAGTATAATCATACCCCAAAGTTATCGGAAGTGGTCTTATTACACCCTGTATAATTATATATAATTATTACTACCGAACATCGTATCGGTAGTCGGTAATTCGGTATATATTTAATACCGACTACCGATACGACCTTCGGTACGACCAAATTATTATAATATTGGCAAATTATTGGTAAAGGTTTACACGGCTATATCGACCCCTCTGGGTAGAAACGTCGTAAAAGCCAAATAGCCATTTTACAGTACGGCCAAAAAACAAAAATCGAAATTTTGTTTCACGCATATTTTTTCATTCTTTGAAGTTATAATAAACCACTATAGCTCATTATGCTTCGATTTTCGGGTAGTTTACTATATAGAAACTCAAAATATTCTACATTCAATAGTTTCAGAGATCGCATGGCTTTTACTACAAAAAATCTAGTTGTAAATGGCTTTTACAACATATATTTTTTTGCTTCACAACTATAACCATTTATTCATTTGGTTGTATAAGACTTAAAACAACGTTTCATTGAAGGTATTTTTTGAAATAAAAGACCAGTGTAATAATAAGAAAGTGTAATTTGTGTATTAAATGCGACAAACATTAGTGTCGAATATCAAATTATTTTATAGTTTTTCATTATTTTAATGTATAATTGTACTTTTCCGAAAAAAATGAAAAAATGTTTGAAGTCGAGAAAATGTTGTAAAAGCCATTTTTGTTGGTTTCGTGTCTTTTACTAAAAATTTTTTGATAGTATTATCTTCAAGTATTGCATATATTATGTAGTATTAACCACGAAATTTCAAAAATTAATTGAAAAAATTGCGCATTACAACATTTTCAAAGAAGAAAACTGGGTTTATAATGAGTTGAAAAATGCTGTAAAGGACATTTTTTTTTTGCGAATTTGAACATTTCGAATATACAGATCGATAGAGCTCGCGAGTAAGAAACCGTTAAAAACTCATTTTGGTCAAAATGGCTTTTACGACGTTTCTACCCCTCTGGGTAGAAACGTCGTAACTCTGTACCTGGCGGCCATACCATACATATATATCGACCCCTCTGGGTCGATATATATGTATGGTATGGCCGCAAGGTACGGAGTTAACTCGACTGAGTTTTACTCACCTTTAACATTTTCGGAATTTTGAGGCAATGTCATCTGTTCTCGGCAAGTTATGTTCGGTATGGTCCGGTCTGGTCCAAGGTATCAATAGGCTGTTGTGAGTGGTTTAACTTAACCCACAGCGCCTTTAACCTAACCTACAGCGTGTTTTGTGACGGTCTTCACTGTGTTGTGGTCAGAGTTCTAACCTAACCTAACCTACTTTTGGACTTTCTGGATTGTGTTTCGACCATAAACCTATAATGCTAAAGACCAACAAAGAGTGCGAGAGAGAAGAAAATCCTTTATGGAATTATAACAAGATGAAAAGAGAGAGGCAGTCTAATGAAAATTGTAACCACTTTTATTTGACAGGTCGTCAAAAGTCGTCAGTCGTTTTATGCCCTTTCGGTATTTCCAATATATTGTTTAATTTGTTTGTTATTTTTAATAAAATAGTCGTAGATGGGTGTTCAATTTTGTAAATCTCGATTTTAATAACATACATTCACGCGGACGAAGTTTCGGGCAACAGCTAGTATTATTATATTTAAAAATAGTGACTTGCGCTGCAAGTATTAGCAGTGTAAATCATAAGAATAATCCTGAAAAATATACATTTCACAGGTAATTAATCTTCATGTCCTAATTGCTGCGATGTGTTTATTTTTGCTATACTTATCTATATGATGTGTTTATTTTTGCTATAAGTATATATAGTCTTTAGTTCTCTATTTCAAATAAAATATTGTGAATCCTCCCTTTTACTTTCATATTTTGCGTAACTAAAGGTACTATTGTATATATTTTGCGTAACTAAAGGTATATTACACAAATTTTGAAGAAAAATTTTTCATCAAAATTTTTTACATATTATGTAAAAAAATTTCATCAAAATTTTTAACATATTATGTAAAAAAAAATTAATCAAAATTTTTTACATATTATGTAAAAAATTTTGATGAAAAATTTTTCTTCAAAATTTGTAAACATAGATAGACACATAATAATTGTAAGTCATGTAGAAGTAGCCTTGCAAGCAGTCATTCAGCATTCTACTCCCAAGATGTGCCATCGTTTATGAAATCATTTTGGCTTTGGCACAAAACGTTCTTTGACTACTTTTTTTAATTTATTAATCGAAAGATTTTGAACGTTTTCTGGGACCATATGTTTTCATTTGAATATCAAGGAGTCACCTCGATTTCTCATGGTTTCCATCACCAGACCACCACTTTTGTGAACATGATACCTACTCGGAACAATACAATGTACAACAAAAGAAAAATTTTGATAATCGGTTCATAAACGGCGGAGTAATCGTTGAACATACATAAAAAAAATATCCACAGCCGAACGTCTAGACTCCTCCTGTTTGGAAGTCGGTTAAAAATAATTGTAATAAAAATTTAAGAAGTATTTAATTTAAGTATTTAATTTAAGAAGAAAATATAATATATTTTGTGTGTTGTTCACTTTCAACGTTTACTTTCAATGTAAGGGCTGATTTACCAGATAGATTATACCTGAGTAATAAATAAGTAACTTTATAATGTGTTATGTGTATATTATTTACCCCTATAAGAACCTCATGTCATAACATATCAGACGATTGAAAATCATTCCAAAAGAAAATGTGTATCTACTTTTCAATCGTCACCAAAATTTATGATACCTAATTTGAAATACAAATCTGTCAAAGTTGCATATTATTTATTTCTTGTAGAAACTGAGGTAAAATAACTCGAACGGACTATACTATCGATAACAAAATACTATACTATCGATAGTAAAATATACATCACTAGCACACGCACACATTGACAGATCGAAAATGGTCACGCATTTTCGGGTTGTCAGGTGGTCTATACGACAGTATATATTAAGTCTAACTTTGTTTTTGTTTTGGCGGAAGGCTGTTCCCCCCTAGCCCCCATTTTATTTTATGACGATCGCCGGCTGCTGCCGTAGCAGGCTCGCTGCGCTCGCTCGGGTCCCTCTGTGTTGTGGTCTAGGTTCTAACCTAACCTACTTTTGGACTTTCTGGATTGTGTTTGTTTTTGTTTTGGCGAGGGCCTGCGGCCCTTTAGCAAAACCCACTTTAATTAAAGTCATAAGGGCCCCCGAGACGATCAAACGGTTTGATTCAAACCTCACGTGTTTGATGTCAAACGACACGGCGCAGTTTGGTTCAATACGAGCTGTCGTGTACACGTCTTGTGATACAGAAGATGCTCTAGAGTCTAGATTCTATAACGGGGATCGCGATTTTCTTATCTTATGGTTATAACGTTAATATCCTGCGTCAGAAGAGAAAAAAAAAGAAAACTACTTTGGTCCAAATTTATGGTATGGCCTATCGACTAAGATAATATCGTTTTACCCACAAACATCTACAGAAAATGCTAGAAACTACAGCTTCTTTTTTTCTTCTTCATAATCCAGCACTAAACTAAGCGGGTTTGATCAAACACGTCGGAACACGATCAAACAGCGCATCAAACACAACGAAAATATGAAATTTCATTAAACAAGCTTCAAACACGTAAATGTTTGACAAACCGTTCAAACTAGCTTTGTAAACGATCAAATCGGTTTGAGTCAAACCAAAATTTACGTGTTTGAGTCAAACCGTTTGATCGTCTTCGGGGCCCTTTAAGAGCCCCCGAGACGATCAAACGGTTTGACTCAAACCTTACGTGTTTGATGTAACCGTTTGATGTCGGTTTGAACGGTTTGTCAAACGACACTGCGCAGTTTCATTCAATACGCGCTGTCGAGTACACGTCTTGTGAATAGGGATGATGACAAGGTCAAAGATTAGCGAATTTTGTTAATAAAATAAGTGTTCCCAAAATTTCAGCTTGATAGCATTTGTATTTTTTTTGTTATGCGCCTTCAAAGTTCGATATTCAAGTCGATTTTTTTTTCAATTAAATTTTCTAATATTTGTATACAATTCGATAACTTATGCAATTAAAAGCAACTTTTGTTATGAAATCCCTTTCATAAACGCAATATTTAATATACCTGTCGAACAAAGTTGTCTCCCGATGCGTACAAACTACGTAAGACTGACGTCATACTTTCGTAGCACTTTGTATGGAGCGTTTCGGGCAGGTCTTTTTTATGAGATATTTGAATTGTCATATCTTAGTGAATTTTTAAGCTATCAGAGTCATTCTTTCAACGATGTTTCTATTTTTTTAAGTGTCTTTCAATTACCGATAAGAAAAAAAATAGTCATCATGCCTATTGTGATGCAGAAGATGCTCTAGATTCTAGAACGAGGATCGCGATTTTCTTATCTAATGTTTATAACATTAGCAGGGCCCCCGCTACCATATGTGCAATGTGTGCAATGCACACGGGTGCCATCCTCTAGAGGCGCCAAATTGCCATCTTTAGGGGCGCCAAAACTAAAGTCCCAAAAAATTTGCCTAAAGGGGCGCCAAAATCCTTTTTTTGCACACAGGCGCCAGTAGCCCTTGCGGGGGCCCTACGTTAAGGCGGGGATCAATCTCAGACAAAAACGATAACCTTGCACACAACCAAAGACCAAGCGTATACGCATCGCAATAAGATTCATTTTAGCTTAGAATAAAATTGTAACAACAAGGCGGATCTTCTCTATTTTTCATGTTTTTTTTTAAATATCTTTGGAAATAAATATTAAGAAACAAAATTGTTCGGTTAAAGAAATTTTAATATACATTTACTAACAATTTATTCAAATAAAATGTATAATTATCCTAGTTAATACTTATATTTCGATGAAATAGAGTTTTTTCGGAGGTGAGTTTGGAAATTAATTACAGCCAAAGTATTACGTTTTATTAAAATGTTTATGGTTTAAGGTATTTTAAATATTATCCTTTATATCTTATATTTTTTAACACTTCGTTATTATATTGGAACTAGGTACACCGGGAGTCACGGAATAACAAATTGGGGTTTATCCTCGCCTTAATGTCCTCCGTCAGAATGGTATGGTAATGAATGGTAAGAATGGTATGGACTCTGGACTAACATAATATCGTTTTACCCACGAACATCTACAGAAAGTGCTAGAAACTACAGCTTCTTTCTCTTTTTCTTCCTTATATTCTAAACTAGCACTAAACTAAGCCGGGTTTGTTCCAACCTTCAAACGCGTCGGAACACGATCAAATGGCGCGTCAAACACAACGAAAATATGAAATTTCATCAAACACGCTTCAAACACGTAAATGTTTGACAAACCGTTCAAACAAGCTTTGTAAACGATCAAATCGGTTTGAGTCAAATTAAAAGGTGAATGCCCAAAAATGTATGGACCAAAAACCCGGAATCGATTGAAACCATTTATAAGTAGCATAGCAGACTACTTATACTGTATCCCAAATACAATGTCCTTTTTGGATTAAACAATCACCGAGTACTTTAAAAACGATCGTAACTAATTGACTTTTTTTATAGGAATCTATGATAGTTAGGACGACGCGATGCTGCAAACGATAGTGTGACGATTAGTACGTAGTAAAAACATTTTTAATACAGATGTACAGTGTTGTAATTATGTATTCATGAATTTTAAACATTAAATTTTTATCACTTTTTTATCTGACAGTATAGAATGTTAGTTTGGTATAGTAAATAATCTGTATACAATATGTACTGTTTTTTTAGGATTATTAAGTACACGATATCGGTTATATGATCGTTTTTTTTTTATAAAATAAGGGGGTAAACGAGCAAACGGGTCACCTGATGGAAAGTAACTATACTGTCGCCCATGGATACTCGCAACATTAGAAGAGCTGCAAGTACGTTGCCACTTGCCGGCCTTTGAAGGTTTGCAGGTCGTATTGAAAATATAGTGACAGTTTATTTCAGAGTTTTACAGTGCGCAGCAGAAAGCTACGCAAAAAACGCACGGTGGAAGACTGCCACTCATCAAAGTGATGAGGATGGTATATTTTTTGCGTGGAGCGATGGCGAAAAGTTGCAGGTGGTATGATACCGAACAAAGTCTTAGAGCACTCCTCGTGATACAACCGATAGAGGATGTAGAGTGAAGCCACTAGTGATTTAGTTTATTCTTAAAATATATTATATTTGACATACTTTTTTAGGGTTCCGTACCCAAAGGGTAAAAACGGGACACTATTACTGAGACTTCGATGTCTGTCCGACTGTCTGTCTCCAGGCTCTTACTCAAGAACCGCTATAGCTAGACTTCTGAAATCTTCACAGACTGTGTGTATCTGATGCTACTGTAACAACAGATACTAAAAACTAAATAAAATTAAGATTCAAGGGAGGCTCCCATACAAAAAACGTGATTTTTTTCCCTTTTTGGCTCCTAATCTATAATGGCTATATTATGATGATTTTTTTACGAAATCCTCAATTATGTGTGTACTTTAATATTTAATCGCAAAATTAAAATAAAATAAATAATTAAGGGGGGCTCCCATACAAAAAACAATTTTTCCCTACTTTCGCTCTATAACGGTACGGAACCCTTCGTGCGCGAGTCGGACTCGCACTTGGCCGATTTTTTTTCTATTTAATTGTACATTATAAATTATCTATCAACATCGCTTTAACGAGAAAGATCACAAAAACAAAGGAAATAACTAATTGATTCGAAGTAGATACCATACTGTGTATCTCAGATTTATTTTTTCAAATTATCGGTTTCGGTTATGGTTTAGAAAAAAATTAATTGCATATTTTCAATCTACTATTTATGCTCTACTTTGCTGTACATAAATTATTTTAATCGACTATGGGTTTTTTTTTGGGCATTGTCCTTTACGTGTTTGAGTCAAACCGTTTGATCGTCTTCGGGGCCCTTTAGAGTGAATTTTGATAATTTTCTTAATTTTTATCAAATAATTTTGAATCATATAGTTTTGGAATGATAAAATGATCGTCTTTTTTTACGTCCGTGCCCCCACTCATCACAGCCTTGCGATGCCTTGAAAACACTTCGTAAACACCAGAAAACAGATGACCTTATCTCAAGATTACGAAAATTTCAAATTCGAATTTCTTCTAAACAGGGGGTTTCCTGGCGGTGAAAGTGGTTTTTCTCACCCAAAACATCCCTCCTCAACCCATGTCACCACCACAAAATTTCCGTAGGTTTGTAAACCTTAGCCAAATTATTGGCACTATTCGACTCACAACCTCACGAATTAACAAAAGGGCATAAATTATTAAAATGTTACCTGTAGGGACCAACGGGTTTGTAAATTTTCGGAGATGTAACTATCGCTTTCACCACTTTCGACATTTTTGATGACAACAACTTTTGACCACTTTTGTTTAGAAAATTAACAGAACTTTTAAACATAGAGTAGCCACACACTCCCAGTGCAAGACGAGCTCGAGTGAAGTGTGATACTTCTGATAAGTAAATTTGTTAGTGAATACGTAATATTGCGTTAATTTAGAGGCCAATAGTTCAGCAGCGCGATAGCTTATCGTAGGTATACTGGCATAATATTATCACAATATAAATATACAATCCATTGTTTACTTCACATTTTTAACTATTTATAATTACTTACCTACTATCGCTATACACACGGCGCGGCGTGGCCTCCAGTGAGATTATTATTAAAACTAATACTAATAATGTTTTAAAAATTCCTCAGAATATCACACTAATCTTAAATCTGCATGGGGTACGGGGTGACAAGAGTATTCCTACCAAGATAAGAGAAGCGAAGCGCAAGGTGGCATACAGCCCTTGTCTGATGGCCTAGTTAGAATTTGTAATAAAAAAAATATTACTTTATCTATGGAAAAATGTCTCCGATTTTGACAGCTAAGTATGCTTTGAGTCAGTGTTGCCAATTTAGCATATTTTATGCAAAATTTGGCATATTTTTACGTTGTTTAGCATATTTATTTGTTGTTTAGCATATAGCATATTTTTTAGCATATAATTTAAATAAAAAATTAAGCATGAAACAAACGACCCGATTCAACTACTAAGCGTGTGTTCTAAAACAGAGTAATAATTACTCTGAAAAGAGTATTTATTACTCATTATTATCACTACCACATTCTAACGCCGAAATTGAACGCGTTTTCAGCCAAATGAATAAAGTTGAAACTTCGCAACCGTTTGTCAGTGAAAACTTTAAATGCTATTTTATAATTTTTAGAGAGGACAAGGAAATGCTGTTATTCTTACTCAATTCCGGATAACATTCCGCTCTATAGGTACCAACTACTGAGGAGAGTTAGAGTTTACATGTACATCAGCAGCATCAGCTATCGATGAAGAACAAGATATTAATATTTTGTCCGATAACGTAATTGAAAAAACATAAAATAAATTGAGATTTTGTTGACAATTAAAGATTTAAAATTAATAATAACTTTTTTTTACTTTGAAAAGTTTTAGCATAATTTTATAGCAATTGGCATAATTTTGGCAAATTTTTAACGGCAGTTTAGCAAATTTTGTATGAGTCGTGTTGGCAACACTGCTTTGAGTTTTGACATATTTTGACAGTTGACATAAAAGTTCTCGGGATTTTTGTGATTTCCGTACTTGAAAATTGTATACATGTTAACATAATATATTAATTTATTTACCACCTAATTCTAGTTTAACGTTTCTGCTACAAGCCACCAAAAACCTAATAATCAAAAGTATTTAAAAGTTCTACATTTTACCACTTTCATGATATACACATAACCTACAAACTAAAATTAATTATTTTTCTATTTTTAGGTAAACATGCAGAGAATACTTTCTTTAACAAAAACTATTTTTAGTTGGATTCCTAAGCCAGCCCATAATGTAACAGCAAATTTTAGCATGTTGAAGAATATAACTGCTGAAAAATTGTTACCAGTGCAAGTTCCTCTTGTAAATACAGTTTGCAACTTTAAAGTTAAGGGAAAGGTACGTAGACGTTGCAAATCATGTTACTTTGTGATGAGACAAGAAAGACTATATGTAATTTGTCCTGAACACCCCCGACACAAGCAAATGGCTCGGAAGCCAAAGCCTCACAACACATGGATACTTACTCATGCAAGCCAAAGCAAGATAAGGCCGTGGTAAATTCAATGTTAGCATAGTTTTATAGATAATAGTAATAAAGTATTTCCAAATATGATGCTTTTTTATTCCTAATGTACTTTTTTTATCAAAAGTTATAAGCACATGAACATGATAAAATAATAAGTAACCGATTTAATGCGGCGCACCTTTTTGAAGACTTTCAGATTCAGCCATAGCAGCATACAATTTTCTCGTGACACGTGAGCCGTGTCATACGCCATAGAAGTAGATGACACGGCTACCGTGTCACCCGCCACGTTCAAAAAGGTTTATTGTTTTTTTTGGTTTTTACGTGTTTATTAACTTAATTTATTTAATTGAACCCAAACCATTGAAGGAATGGAAGGCTACGTTGTTTTGAGTTGATTTAGAGTAGTTTTACTAAGTTTTAACCTGAAAATGGCAGGAAAGCGATTTTTTTATTCAGATGTTGCAAACCTTTTGTAGGTTTCAAAGTTAGAAAAATGAGTATATTAAATAGATATGGGTTTCCGATGTAAATTATATTATGTTTGTAGATAAATTTAAAGAAGTTCGTTGTTAAGTTTTTCTAACCGACTTTCAAAAAGGAGGAGGTTATACATTCGGCTGTGGATATATTTTTTATGTGTGTTAAACGATTACTCCGCTGTTTGTGAACCAATTTTCAAAATTTTTCTTTTGTTGTATGGGGTATTTGTTCCGATTGATCCGGTTCCGAGTTGGTACCATATTCACAAAAGTGGTGGTCTGATGATGGGAACCATGAGTAATATAAAAAAATATATATGAACTAGCCAATTCCATACATAAAAACTAAGTTTTCTCGATATAATATTATATCGATTTTCGATAAATTTTATAAGCACGATAGTTGGGTTGCAGTAATAAAGCTTTTAGCTTTTTAAGGCCGCAGGGAAACGTTTTATTCCTATGGATAAGGAAGTTTGCGGAAACAGCTATTTAGAAATATTTTCGAAAGAAACAACTTAAATTAAAACAAAAATCGTTAGTGGATTAGTAAGTAATACTTTGATGTCAACGCAAGTATTTTTCTACATTATTGTTTAAAAAAAATTGCGAGAACTTGGAAGTCTAAAATAATAGATTAATATGGGCTCCCAATAGGCCTCTTGGATATCGTTGCTAAGCTACGGCAACGCCGCGGGTCGGTTGACGGCGGAAACTCGTGACCGCTTTTCTCATATGATTCTCTGAATACAAGTCACTGCACTTTTTTGGTAATTGTTTATATTTTTAACACAATAAAAAGTAATGAGCCAAATTACTATTAAGTTTGGATTTCGGAAGATTTCCACAGACTTTTTTCGCGGAAAATCTGTATCGAAAGCTATATTTACTTAAATATACAAGATCATGAAATATTCTTTCAAATTCATTGAATATGATTTTTTACCGTGTATTTATTTATTTGTAAGATCATATTATTAGTTACTTACCTATTACATAGTTATTACTAATAACAGGTTGTCATAGCTGGGCATTAACTCGTTAATCCGTTAATCGTTAATTAACGAAGTTAACATTTTGATTAACGGATTAACGTTTAAGTTAACTTTTAAAAATATTAACGGACCCGTTAACTTCCGCTAATATGCAGAAGTCCGTTAATCGTTAATCCAATGCCTACTATTTACTGCACGGCACCGCGGCGCGGCGGGAAAACAGGTTCAGACAGTTAGTATGAAACGACAAGTGCCGTGCGGGCGGGCAGCACGACGTCGCGGCACGGCAGCAGCGAGTAAAACAAAAACAATAGGTACTAGATACATTTTCAGGCGCGTGAGAAGAGATTTGTTTCGTTTTATCATTTCATTACTCAGCGCCGGTGCTTATAGAGGGAGTGATTTGTTTATTGTTATTATAAATCATTTGCATGTTGATAAAGAAGAGTGCAGTATAATTTAGTTAGGTAGAATACAATAATTATAGAAGTATTTTGTTTTGTCCCTAATATTTTAACTTCCAAAACCTTAAACCAACAGGTTTTGTATGTACACTAACGCAATGATATAAGTTACAACAGGGCCATATTACATATTAACGGATTAACGTTAAATTGCGTTAATTCGTCCGAAATGTAACGCTTTAACGTTTAACGAAGCTAACATTTTTTTTAACGTATTAACGATTAACGAAGTTAACTATTTGATTAACGGTGCCCAGCTATGCAGGTTGTTTACCTAATTAAAAATTATAGGGCGCAAACTATTCCAAAGCAATCATGTTCATGAGGTCTTCGAAATCCATGATGATGGAGAACGAATCATCATTCATCCGTTTAAAAGTAATACCACAGACGAGTAGGTAATCGACTGTACGACGTGAAAGTGGAGCTATGTATTAATTGGAAAATTAATTAAAAGTTGAATAATGTAAACAAATATATTTTCAGCAACTATTTAACCGTACATGCAAAATAAAAATGGAAAATGAAGATATTGTATTTCATTATCAAAGAAAATTTTAATATGTAATAATATATTATACATATTAACTAGATGACGCCCGCAACTCCGTTGTGCCATAACTCTTTAGTCGCGCGGGTTCAGAAACCGTACATTTTCCGTAGACAAAAAATATCCTATGTCCAGTGGCGTAACTATAGGGCTGGCAAAATGCCACGGGCCTCCAGCCCAAAAGGGCAACATTTAACAAGGGCAATTTTTAAGTACATAATATTGTTTATTATAAACGTGACGATTTTTACTGATAGAGCCCCATCAATTTGCCACGGGCCCCGGATCTTATAGTTACGCCACTGTCTATGTCCTTTTTCGGGACTCTTAAGAATATATTATTATGGAGTTATCCATACCAAATTTCAGCAAAATCTATTCAGCAGTTTAGGCGTTAAGAGGTAACAGACAGACACACTTTCGCCCTTATAATATTATTAGTAAATTAGTAATATCAGTAATTAGTATATTAGTATGGTAATATTATAAATGCGAAAGTGAATATTGAAGGAATTAGTAATAAATATTGAACCGAAAATAATTTTATTTATATCGTTTTTTTCAATTACAATTGACAATATATTATTATACATAAAACAATGATATTAAAAATAACTTGCACGTGATATTTTATAAATATTAATGCGAGATTTAGATTTAAGCATGATTACTAATCGGCATGTTGATTTCGATACGTTTCCCAATTCCGTCTCAGAAACGAATAAAACGTTAATTCACGAATCCGAGATTGGAAATTTTTGCACCCTACAGGCTACAACACAACAGTACCTCGTCAGAGTAGACAGAATGATAGAGTATGCCGACTTAGAACTGATGTTGAAATTTTTAAATTTGACGTATTGTGACGAAAATCGTCGCTAGGGTTGTTAACTTGTTACCTACGAATTTAAAACTATGACATATTCGCTGGACGTGTTCCTCTTTGGTCGTATTGTTGTTTGTGTTTTGGCACATGCGATTAAAATTGTCAGAATCCAATTTTGAAATCTTTATTTTAAATATTTAAAAATAAATTATCATCAGCCAGCGCGAGGCACATTCCGTTCATAATCCTAGTGAAACCCGACGAATTTGACAGATATTGAAACCTGTCCGTTTTTTTGCAGTCGAACTACTGGTCGTTATGTCTATTGTGACCTCGTACCGCCCATATTATTTTCCTTATTCAGAGCACTTTTTAACGTTTTCAACGTGTTTTCATTTTTAACTAGTAAACCGTGTTTCACAGCTGATCGCACTCTGACACCCACGTGTTGCCTGAATCTGCCACTCGCCGCGTCACTAGAGATATCCAAGTGGCCTATACAAAGATATTTTACTACAAAATATCTTTGGGCCTATATTACTTCTTTATTTTCTTAAAAGTTTACTCCTATGATATTGAATGTACTGTTACTTCTTGGTGGAAATTCATCTTCAATTAAATAATTATACACTTTCCTTGCATTTATTCAACTTTATTTTAAGATATTTAAGTACAAAATTGTTAAATACACGACCGGTTTCGAAAAAACAACACCTGATAATGATTTTTAATTTTTTCGAAACCGGTGGCACGACGCACTGACGTAAAAAAACGGTCGTGTATTTAAAGTGCAAGGAAAGTGTATAATTATTTAATTGAAAGTTTACTCCTACAAAGCCCGGCCGCACATTATCCGAATTTTTGATCAGAAAAATCAATGAGTTTCTAAAAGTTTCTAGTAGTAGTTTCTATGTTACGTTAGTAACATAGAATATCATTGAGAAAAATACATTTTGACACTTCAGAATTCTGATAGTATGCGGGGTCCACAACAAAATGTATGAACAGAGTGCGTTCCGGCGGTGGTCCGGTGGGCGTACGGTACGGTACGTAAAAAAGAAGACCGCCCCTACTTTTTTCAATTCACAGAATATTCAGAAACGAAGCCTATAGGCTTGTTTTACGTGGAAAATTAAGACGGTTTTGTTCGGAATAGAACCTTCTAAAGTGTAATTTGAGGGAGATACAAGCGTTTTTTAAATGACACGGCTCAGGTGTCATACGCCACACGTAGGGATTGCAATCATTTTCAATCCGGACTGGATTTGACCGGATTACTGTCAATCCGGCCGGATTGATGAAATTGAACTTAAAACCGAAAATCATCGTATTTTTGTTTTCTAATTCAAAAACAAGGCATATTATATGCATCACTTGTAGCAGTTGTAGCTGATTAATGCAATATTTTCAAAGCGAGATAAGGGTGATTCTACAATTTTTTTTTTATGAAATAAGGGAGCAAACGAGCAAACGGGTCACCTGATGGAAAGCAACTTCTGTCGCCCATGGACACTCGCAGCATCTGAAGAGCTGCAAGTGCGTTGCCGGCCTTGTAAGAGGGAATAGGGTAATAGGGGAGGGTAGGGAAGGGAAGGGAAGGGAATAGTTGAGGGTAGGGAAGGGAATAGGGTAGGGGTTAGGGAATTGGGCCTCCGGTAAACTCACTCACTTGGCGAAATACAGCGCAAGCGCTGTTTCACGCCGGTTTTCTGTGAGAACGTGGTATTTATCCGGTCGAGCCGGCCCATTCGTGCCGAAGCATGGCTCTCCCACGTATAAAAATTGGGTAACTCGCTGTCACCAGTCAATATATATTAAATCACACTATATTTTAAAGATTTTATACTTAATTTTAAAAGTATGTAATCTCCTTTAGTTAGTCACTCAATTTCAGATACATAATTTAATTAGAAATTGTATAAAATTAAAAGAGCATGCTCAAAACGTCAGTACTTTGGCCTGTCACAAACCCAAAAACGTTCAATCAAGAGACTGTACATCAGATTCTACAATTAATTTCTGAAAACTCGATATATAATTACAATCTTTAATGTACGTCATAATGAATGAGAGGACTTTCATAATGTAAAAATATTTACAATGTATTTAAAAAAGAGAGGAAACTTTGTCATAGGTTTAATTTGTCAGTCCTTTGTGTAACTTTCAAATGCGATAATTTTCACCAAAAAAGACGTACCTATACATGGTCAAATAACTATTAATTATGTTTAGTTGGTAATATTGTCAGCCAAAAACTGCAGCAAATCTTTGCCACTATTACAGTATGTGTGCTAGCTCGTCGGATATGACATAATCTTGCGCAGGGCCAGTCAAAAACTCAGTACTGTGGGTAAGTCGTTAATTCCTTATAAATCTTAATTTTATTTTGATTTCCATACTGTTTACTATGATTAGTAAAAATTTAATATATTGAATATTGATATTAGAAAATACGAATAGAAACATTAACTTTAATTATAACCTTAAATTTATATCGAAATCATCAGTCCGTTCGTCCGTCAGTTTGGCGTCAGTCCTTTGCCTGAAATCGTGGCCAACGGACTGACATGTTGCCAGAGTACTGATGTTTTTTTGTTTAAGATCACTTTTGTCACAACAATTAAGGTGTGTTACCCATTTCTTTATTTATTTTAGTGTAAAACATAATGTCGCCTACCACAAAAGACAAATTTGACCGAAGAATAATATATTAAATAAGAAAAGTGAAGCTGAAAAGACTTTCTTGCCGAGAATCAATCTACCTCTTCAAATAAGCTGAATTAGCAAAGAAAGACATAGATTATAAAATGTACTTAAGAAATGGAGAAAGGGCAAAGAAAAAAATATTAAAGAAACCTCGGAAGCAAACGGTTAACTTGAAAAAATTGGTCAAGTGCGAGTCAGTCTCCAGCACGAAGCCCTCGTGCCATAAAATGGCTATTTTCGTATGAGAGCTCCCTTTAAGTGTTTATTTTATTTTAATTTTACTATCTACTATTAAAGAAGAAAAGAAAAATAGTATTTTGTGAACATTTCAATCGCCCACCTGGTGCCATTATTGACATTGAGTTAAAAGGACAAAAAAGTATATTCTTTGTATAGGAGACCCCTTAAATATTTTATTTTGTTATAATATTATTGTTTATTATTAAAGTAAGAACAAAATTAAGTATTTCTAGAGTATTTAAAATTACCTGGTTGCATTATTCACATCGAGCAAAAAAGGGCACAAAAATCAAGTTTCTTGTATGGGAGCCCTCTTAAATATTTATTTTGTTTTTATTTTTGTATTATCGTTATAGCTGCAATACGTCATTTGTGAAAATAAAAACTATCTAGCCATCGCTGTCCTTGAGATACAGCCTGGTGACAGACAAATCGATAGACAGATGGACGTACTGACGGACAGATGGACAAAAAAACGAAAACTTTTATTCTGTTGTTTGTCTATATTAATTATTAATGTATACTGTTAAGTAAAAGTATTTAAAGTAAAAAAAATGTTTATTACAATTGCCAAAATTCTTATAAAGGTGTGATAGTGTTTTCCCCACATTATCACCAAATTTTTTCGATATTTAACTTACTAAGAACTTGATACATTAAAATAATTAAAGTGATATACTTAATTATAGTTTATAAGCGTTTAATAAATGCCACAAATGTCATATATTTCTAATATGTTTGCATTATATATCAGTATTGTGTCACCCTCGTCAATCCTCTGGCAGTCAAATTCAGAAAAATCGAAATATTTTAAAAACTACTATAAAAAATGACTGTCCCGATTTGCAACAATATATTCATTAAATGTATTACCCATCTTTTAAACCCAAAGATGTCTAAATTTACCATAAAAACTACAGTAAACAAAATAATATACATCCATTTGTTGCTCATCATTTAAAAGCGTCACTTAGCACTATAACTTCTAATAGAGCTGCTGCGGTTGCGTAGGACCACTAGTTTTTGATAATTTTTGTATAGTCAATAAATATACATTTATGACGTATTTTACACTACTAACAACATCTTTTCAGTCACGTTCAAAGGAATTAGAACGAGAAGTTCCTTTATACTTCGTCGAATACATTTTTTTAGTTGATCAACTATTACTCAATAACTTTGAAGTCTTCTTAGCCGTGACAATTTTCCTTTTAAATTCAGCACATTTCCTACTCCCGTGATTTTTTCACATTTCTAGATAGTCTCTGAGCAAAACCGCGGACAGACAGACGGACAGACAGATAGACGGACAGACAGACCGAAACTATAACGGTTAATTGTTCACTACAGAACCCTAAAAAAGTGAAAATTCATGCAACCATATTAAAGCATATTATTATTTTTAGCAATATTCCACGAAATAAACCTCATCTTGTAACACACTCTCCACCGTGATAAATAAGTTTACTACTGAAATAAAGCTAAGTAGAAATAAACACAATTTAAAACCCTGGATCACGCCGGGTATTATACGATGCATGCGTCATAGAGACCGCCTCCATCTAAAAGTAAAGCACGACCCCAATAACGTTACCCTAAAAGTCACTTATACGAGATACCGCAACTTCTGTAACAAATTATTTCGGAAACTCAAATCTGACTACGACAATAAAAAACTAACCCAAAATCATCACGACCCTAAAAAATTATGGAGAACCATAAAAGAAATATGTGATATACCCCAATCCAAATCGGATAATTCAGAACTTTTGGTAAATCAAACATCACCACATGAGGCCGTGGATTCCTTCAATAGGTATTTTGCAGAGGTAGCCCCTAAACTAGCCGCGAATATACAACAAAACACCCCAAAAACAATGGCGACCCTACACAATAAACTTCAACTAGACAAACATTACGAAGAATCTATTTTCTTATACCCAACCGACATGAACGAAATTGACAGTCTTATCTCAGACTTGAAACTTGACAGCGCTCCTGGCTTAGACTCCTTCTCACCTTCCCTCCTAAAACACATAAAAAGAGAGATAACTTTACCTTTAACGTACATCTGTAACTTAAGTATCGAAACGGGTGAATTTCCAGACTGCTGGAAAACCGCTATAGTGCGACCTATACACAAAACAGGTTCAAAAAAAGATATTGAAAACTACAGACCAATATCTCTGCTACCGGCCCTGTCGAAAATTCTAGAAAAGGTCGTAAACAAGCGTCTGGTCAACTTCTTAGAGAGCCATCGACTGATATCGGACCGTCAGTTTGGTTTTAGGCAGGGTCGCTCTACCGAAGACGCAGTTGAACTCCTAACATCTATTATCTCTAAAAATCTAGACGAAGGTAAACGGTCTATAGGAGTATTTTTAGACCTCGCTAAGGCCTTCGACACTGTATCCATTCCACTCCTTTTGAATAAACTTGAAAGTGTTGGGATTCGAGGAAAGGCCCGCTCGTGGTTCAAGAGCTACTTAAGTAATAGACGGCAAAGGCTAAAAATCGGAAACCACTTGAGTAAGGAACAAAAAATCACAATGGGAGTTCCACAAGGTAGCATTATTTCTCCAACTTTATTTATAATTTACATGAACGACATTTTACTGCAAGAAATACCTAACACAGAAATTATATGCTACGCTGACGACACGGTCGCAATATTTCAAGGCAAATGCTGGCGAAGTGCTTCCCACGCTGCCGAAAGCGGCCTTTTCCGAATCAAGGAATGGCTAAATCGGAACCTTCTCACGCTTAACGTGTCAAAATCCAACTTTGTAGGTTTTCACATAACCGCCGCCACCAAGCCAACAGTCCACAAAATAAAAATGCACCAAAAGAATTGCCCGGTTTTATCGTTTCCCCTCTTGCAGAGATGTCCTTGCGATAACATAAGCAGAGTTGCATCGGTAAAATACCTGGGCATCCAGATTGATCAAAATCTCTCATTCAGACTACATATCACCAATGTGGCTAAAAAAACACGAAAGCTTATATTCCTAATGAGATCCTTAAGACCAGCTTCAAGTCTTCATATAAAAAAACTTGTCTACAGTGCACTCTGTCAATCTCTGTTGCAGTACTGCATCGGAGCATGGGGTGGTGCGGCAAAGTCTTATATGATTGAGCTTGAACGGGCGCAGCGCGCTGTCATTAAAGTTGCTCTTGGTAAGCCACGTCGCTACCCGACTGCAGAACTGTTGCATGAATTTGACGTGCTCAGCGTGAGACAGTTGTTCGTTCTAAAAAGCGTAAAGAAATACTTGAGACGTTGTCATGAATTTCCATCCGAGGTGGTGCTACCAACTATAAGATCAGTATTCGCGTCGCGATTACCGCCGTATATCCATGCATTCGTCACCCGATCGGTAATGAAGAAAGTAAACACTAACGATAATACTCCGGGGTTGTCGATAACATCCAAAACAAAAACCTGGCTTTCATCACTATCTTATGCGGAAACAGAGCTACTAGTGGAAGTACGTTCAAAGGGCATAAATAATTGTAGCATCTCAAATACTAACAATGATTAATATAGCACACGATCTTAAATGGCGTATCACACTCACTCATTCACTCACTCTCTCTCTCTCGCTCACACACATACTGTGTGTATGTGTGTGAGCGACACACACACACACACACACACACACACACACACACACACACACACACACACACACACACACACACACACACACACACACACACACACACACACACACACACACACACACACACACACACACACACACAAACACACACGCGCACGCAAGCACATCACATTAAATTAAATAATTTCAATTTGTATAATATGTTTCCATTCTTAGTGATTATCCTTGTATGCATCTAGTATTACTGTGTAGATTGTAGGTAGTTTTTGTAAAATGAATACTAAAAAAAAAAAAAAAAAAACTTTTATTCTAGCTGTGGATAATAATTATGATCAAATCGTAAGCGCTGCATTAATCAGTAAATTATGTACTGGAAAGACTAAGGACCACCAAGATACAGGCTCTGCCTAGTTTGGGGTCCATTGTAATTTGTATGGCTTACTACATAACTAAAACAAAACTGTATAATAAAACAATTTACCTAGATACTTGTGTGTAAACAAAAGTTACTTTTGAAAAATATTGTAAAAATGTTATGTTATGTAATGATTCAGAAATAAATAAAATAAAATAAAAAATAAAATAAATACTTGTAAGTACATGAGCGAGTGTACGCATATTATGCATGCGCAGCACGGCATACACACGATCATTTACTTACAGGTTGATGTTTAATTCGCGGAATTTTGCTAAAAGTATTAATATACAAAATTTTAAGCTATGGATTTCCGCAAAGTAACGCCCGATTCTATTAACTATTGCCACAAATCGCTAACACCGGATCCAGTCTCCGGATCCGGTATATTGGGACCGGATCCGGTACCCGAAAAATAACGCCGGATCTGGCAAATTTCCGGATCCGGTTTTCCGGATTGCAATCCCTAGCCACACGTTAAAAACACGTATGACACGGCTCCCGTGTCATCCGCACTGAATCGGATTAGTCACATTCCACAAAGAAATTCATTTTGGTAAAAAACCATATACATTTTTTTAGACTACCCTATTTTCGTTTTTGAATGTTTCCCTACTAAATTCAATGAAATATGTTAAGGTCGGGACAATTTGTCGTTTTGATCGATCATCAAGAAAATCGTCCAATCGATCTTTTGAACGTAAAATCGTTTAAGATATTGCTAGACACGTACAATTTGTCGTTCGATTTTAACATCGAGGAGATTAAATCGTTACTATAATTGTCCCGTGTATGACCACCTTTATTACTTAAATCATGTTATAAGATTAATGCTTCAACTCCCAAGCAGCATGCAACCGCGATAACAATAGATAAGCTATTGTGTCTGGTTTTTCGATGATCGAGGTATTAAATGAAATTGTTCAAACCAGTTTTTACAAGTAAAGAGATTTTATCCAATATCAATATTTTTGGGACTGGTTGGAAAAGACAACAATAATAACAATCAAGTGTTGCCAGATGGACGGCGCGCGCCGTACCCCTGAACTAATTTAATTTCCCCCTAGAAATCCCCTAGATTACTTTTCTATAATATTCAATAAAAATATATTACAAAACGTTTTTTACAGCTCGACAAGGCTTTATAAGAACGTGGCGAGAAAAGGAACTAACGCTTCTATCATACAAAAACGTCATTTTTGACAGTTCTCCTTTACCAGCAGCGCCCATTGATATCATTGACATATTCATTTAAAGCCTCCTCGAACTGTATTCATCTTTTCAACTCGATTAGTTGTTGTGGCGCTCAAGTAATTTAAAGATGGTTAAAAAAAATTAGGAACGTGATATTTGGCAAAAAACTGTATTTGACGTGTATTTTGAATTTCCCCTAAAAAATCCCCTAAATATTTTTCCCCCTGTTCTGCCCCTAACTTGGTCAAAAACCCCCTAAATCTAGGGGGAAATCCCCTGATCTGGCAACACTTAAACAGATAATTAATTCAATCAAAGTGAAAGAGATAAGTTGTTGATAAATAAATATATTTTTTCAATGTTTCCAAACATTTTACTGAAACTTAACAATATATATTTTTTACAATAATCTATCATAATTCCTTCACAACCTGTGGATTATCTTGGGGCATCTCTTCTTGCATCATCTTCAATGTTGATGTTACTGAAAATCAAACTCAATTTTAAGTCATTTAGTATAAATTAAATAAAAATTATAGAGCATACACCTTTAAAAAATTAAATTTAAGTGTCTAAACTCTAAACACACCATGCCGAAGTTTCGTGGCGGAAGTTCGGCATGATCCCAGATTGTCACAGCTTAACCGATTCGTTGCCACCTTCATTTTCACTAATTCTCTCTAAGACTCGCCACAGGCCAAGCAGTTTGTTCGATGACGCGCCATAAGCGTCATCGGCCCTGCTAAACGATGAAGCCCCACGGGCGGCATTGGCCACTAGTTATGTTAATATGTTTTATTCACATTTTATTGTTAATAGGCGTCAGAGAGAGAAAAGATAAATTTTGTGCGTTCGTGTTAGTTGTATTCAAAGATATGGCGTATAAATGGAGTAATTCATACTGTTAAAAAAAATTATAAGTAGTCGTCAACCTTTGGTACAAATTTTGCTCAGATGTAGGTATCAATAATTTTAATTACTTCTAGTTACTATAGGGTTGCCAACCTGTCCCAGGACATATCCTAGTTTTTGTAGTGTCCTGGGACGTCCTGAATAGTTTTTAAGCAGCGTCCTGGGTTGTCCTAGCTTTTTAGGGTTCCGTAGTCAAATGGCAAAAAACGGAACCCTTATAGATTCGTCATGTCTGTCTGTCTGTCTGTCCGTATGTCACAGCCACTTTCCTCCGAAACTACAAGAGCTATGCTATTGAAAATTGGTAAATACATGTAGTCTGTGAACCGCATTAAGATTTTGATACAAAAATGGAAAAATTATTAAAAATTTTAGGGGTCCTCATAGGCAACTGAGGCAAAAAAAAAAATTTCCATCTAACCTATGCGTCTGGGGTATCTATGGATAGGTCTTCAAAAATCATATAGAGGTATCTAATATCATTTTTTTCTAACCTGAATAGTTTGCGAGAGAGATGATAAGTCTAAAAAATATATATGATGTACAATACTTTAAAATCTACCAACGAAAATTGTTTTTAACGAGATCTAGCAAGTAGTTTTTTTTTATACGTCATAAATGGTAAACCTTAAATTAATTTTCATTAAATCAACTTACATATAAAAATTAATCAACAACCTTTTTAACCGCCTTCCAAAAAGGAGGAGGTTATATGTTCGGCTGTGGAGTTTTTTTTTTTGTATGTTCAACGATTACTCCGCTGTTTGTGAACCGATTTTCGAAATTTTTGTTTTTAATTCCATAAAGATAAACTTTATTGCTGCTGCGGAACCCTTCATGGGCGAGTCCAACTCGCACTTGGCCGGTTTTATTAATTTGTAGTGTTGCTAGTAAGGAATAATTTCTCAAAGTAATCATATATGACAAACTCAAGGAAAGTGTTGTATTTCAATTTATTGCTTCATATTTCAAAGAAATGTATGAGAAAACAATAAAATGCTGAATGTCGAACCTTTGCCTGATTTTTTCGTTAATTATCACTTTGGAGAAATTGTTTATAATTAGCAATACTATTAATAAAGGATGTTTTTTTATTTCTAAGGAAAAAATAAAATACCCTGTATTATTGCACCATCCATTAGCTAGTATTGCTTATTATAAACATTTTTTCCAAAGTAACAATATACGGTAAAATCGAGGAAAGGTTAGATTGTTGAGGTTTTATTGTATTCCCATACATTTCTTTAAAATATGAAACAATATACTGAAATACAACACTTTCCTCAAGTTTGCCCTATTATACGATTACTTTTCAGAATTGATTCCTTACCAGCAACACTATAAATTGATGCAATAATACAGGGTGTTTTTTTGTGATTTTTTCTTATCTTCTACCTTCATTAACTTTTTTCTCTCATGGTTTAGGGGGATATTAGATTATCATATATATTGGATCCGAGATCATTGAGTCAATGATATTGGATAATGTAATATAGACATATGATTAATTTCTTCCTTGATCATAGATTTTTGACATTTGCTGAGAGATTGGATCCAATACGGTCATAGAAATAGGTGTTGCCAGTTATTTAATATAAAAAATAGTTTTTAATTTCTTGTTCGTTAATATGTTTCAAATAATGTAATGTAATTATTTTTCTAATTATATACTTGGATAATATTGCTGAAATAACAAAAAACAAGCCATATTAAAAATGACGATGTCTTTTGACAAATCGAATTCTCTGAGATCTAGTAACCCTGACGTCAATACCTGTCAGCGTTAGCGCTCTACATTGACTATTGAAACCACATATGACGTAAAATAGGATCAATGAAATATGATAATGTAATATGCAGATATGATCAAATGATCATATATATTGGATCCTATATATTATATCATATAATTGATATGATTGAATATCATATATATATTATATCATATAATATATCATATAAATGATAATTTTTCGGCATACAATAAAATGTTCAACTTTTCAATCCCTATCATATTTTGGTATATGTCTCAACGTGCTACATTGGTGGGTACGAAATTCGCGCGCCTCTTCTCAAATTTTTAAGCTACGAGCAGAGCTATTCAGAGAATACAAATAAAAGTAAAAAGAGACTTGTAAATCTGTTGTAAAGAAGAAGGATTAAAATTGCCCCCCGTCCTACAGAAAAGTTATGTACCTACCTCAAAAAGTAATAAAAAAATAATATAAAAATATGGCATACTTCCGAACGCCATCCTTACTGTCTGACATACGAAAAAAAATGCTATGAATATTCTTTCAGGCGCAATATAATTCATTTAGTATCTAAACACACTATGCCGAATTTCCGCGGCGGAAGTTCGGCATGATTACGTCAGCAATGTCAAACGCATACAATATAACGCGACGGAATTTCAGCATGGTATATCATCGGTAATTTAAAATACATTGCAGGCGGAATCATGCCAAACTTCCATTTCGGAATCATGACTTTTTTTTTTTTTTTTTTTTTTAATTTCTCATCCCCCCTAACTGTGTCAGGGCTTGTTGCTATCTTCTAGAATCATGACATTTAAGAAACGCTTACACGGGCAATAATTGCTCGACGACACAAATGGAGCGATCTGGAGCAATTACGTTTTATTTAATTACAAATTAATAAATACGATCGATCGTATAGAGCATTGATTCCCAAAGTGGTCCAGGTGGACCCCCAGGGTTCCACGGGAGTCCGATAGGACGAGTCGTTAACGGGGTCTATGAAAATTAGGTGACCCGACTTGACTTCTATGAATTATAGGCAGAAAATATTATATTAGCAGCTGATTAAATATTACAGAGCGAGGAGATTTACGGTTATACATAACTAAAGTCAAGACAAATATTTTTATAATTTGCTGTCAATTCACCAAGTATAATATGCCTCCCATTAAAATTATAACTTTTATCTCAGATTACAATTGTAGAAGTTTAAAATTTGATTATAATTGCGATTTACTACTGTTTTTAAAATAATAATCACGGTTAGTTTTGATATTAAATTGATTCTTCTATGATATAACAACATACAAGTAAAAGTGTGATAATTTTTGTGTATGTAGTTACAAAACAAGAAAATATTTGCGTTTACTTTTACCACCCCGAAGTGGAAGCTTATTGGAACCTTGTACTGTGACTGTGACGGGGGGAGATGCGGGGTGTCCACCTGATCTAACAAAATGTTAAAGTGGTCTATGAGAAAAAAAGTTTGGGAAGCTGTGGTATAGAGTTTAGACGAATCGAATATATGGGGGCTACAACACGACGGAATGGTGTGTCATGGGTAATTTAAAATACATTGCAGGGGGAATCATGCCTAACTCCCGGAAATTCGGCATGGTGTGTTTAGACACTAAGAAATAATAAAACCAACCTCACACTCTGTGTCAAATCAATCACATCATCTGCAGATTGAGGAGAGTCCGTGTTATCAGCCACATAGTTTTCACCAACAATTTCAATCTCTTCAGTCTCATTATCTACACTATTTGAATTTACATCTTCAGAATTTTCTTCATTTTCATCATTTCCTACGCTAATTTGTTTAATTCCAGCTATGCCTGCAACAGTTTGTTAGTGAAATAAGCAACACCGTATAACAATTTAATTTATACTTTTCAAAGTCACATCATATATATATATATATATATATATATATATCCATATCTATTGTCTGGTATCTGTAACACAAGTCCACAAGTCCTTCAGGTACTTAGCACGGGACCAAACTGATGAAACTGATGAATCTTACTTATGCATGCCGTCCTAGTTACCTTTTGCTGGTAAAGTTGGAACATCTCTTCTAACTTTTCGTCGTCTAGTTCTGTCACTACGGCGTACCTGGATCATATTTTGAAAGTCTATACTGTAAGTAGTGCCCGCTAGTAAGAGGGAGCATTCAGTTTCCCCTGCGTTATATGAAGCTTCTAGCTCACTGTTGCTTCTTTCATCATACTTCCACCATCCTATGAATAAATAAATAAGTAACAATAAACAATGCAAATTAACCTAAATGTTTTGATGCAAAATATAATTTTATTTTTTAATCTATCAATCCCCAAGTGGCAGCCGGCTGCCAGCATAATAATTGAAAATCGATTGTGTCTGCTATACCCACGATGGAATAACAGGTTAAATTAGTACTAGCAAAACTCTTTCTTACCATTTCTACCTTCATAGTACCATTGATAGGAATCACCATCATTTTCTATGGCAAATGCCTCTGCATTACTTTTCTCTAAAAGAACTGGGTTATCCAGATAATCAGATGGTATGTGATTTCTACACAATGCACACTTCCTGCTTTGTATGGCAATTCCCTATAATTTAATTATGCAGATTCAATTAGATCATAACAAAAAGTCAAAAGTGCTGTCATAACATTTCAATTAATATTCCATACCTTCACACACAGAAAGCAAAATATGTGACCACATGGTAACTTAGTGGGATGGTGACATTTTTCCCTGCAAATCGCACAATCTAGATCTGAAAGGTAACAAAATTTTCCTCTTCAAAATAAAAAAAAAAAATCAAAATTAATTTATTTCTGAATAAATTTAAAATAAATGTTTTCAGAATGTCCTACATGATGCCTACCACCGGTTCGGGAACTAACCCGGCGTAAGAAACTCGCACGGGGCCCACTTTTTTACCAAAAAAAGTGAGAAAAAAATTAATCTTTTAAAATAAAGTTTAATATTTTGTAACTAAATATTATATACAATATCTACATGCACAATTGTAAGTCCTATAATAATGAAGAAGTAGCCTTGCAAGAAGCCATCCTACTCCCAAGGTGTGCCATAGTTTATGAAATCATTGACCTTATAATAGGCTTTGGCACACAAACATTCTTTAACTACTTTTTTAAATTTATTAATGGAAAGATTTTGAACGTTTTCTGGGATTTTGTTGTAAAGGCGTATACATTGACCTTTAAAAGATTTACTGACTTTACTAAGTCTGATCACCGGCATATCTAGCTTGTGCTTATTTCTAGTATTCCTAGAGTGAATGTCACTTTTAAGTTTAAATTTACTTATATTTTTTCTAACATACATTACATTATCCAAAATGTATTGAGAAGCAACAGTTAGAATACCAATTTCTTTAAATTTATCTCTCAGAGATTCTAAAGCAGACATTTTATAAATAGAATGTATGGCTCGCTTCTGCAGCACAAATATTGTATTAATAACGGCAGTGTTTCCCCATAAAAGGATTCCATACGACATCCTACTATGAAAATAACTAAAATATACTAATCGTGCCGTGTCTTCGTCAAAAATTTCCCTAATTTTTCTGACTGCATATGCTGCAGAACTAAGCCTACCTGCAAGATTAACAATGTGAGGACCCCACTGTAATTTACTATCAAGTGTAATACCTAAGAATACAGTGTTGTCTACTAAATTCATCTTCTCATCATTTAATACTACATTGGTTTGGACTTGCCTAACATTGGGCAAAGTAAACTTTATACATTTCGTTTTACTAGAATTTAAAAGTAAGTTATTAACATTAAACCAATGTACTATTTTTGAGAGAGCACTGTTTACCTCGTCGTAGTTCGACTGTTGTCGCTTCACTTTAAAAATAAGTGAAGTGTCATCAGCAAAAAGCACTATCTCATTATTATTACCCTTACCTAGATAAGGTAAGTCATTTATATAGATGAGAAAAAGAAATGGGCCTAATATAGATCCCTGTGGGACACCTAATTCTATTTTGGTTCCTTTGGACCTTTTACTATTTACCTCAACCCTTTGAGTCCTATTTTTAAGGTAAGAAGTCGAAAGGCTGAGAGCAGAGTCTTTAATTCCGTAGTGGCGCAATTTCCTGATCAATGTAGCATGCTCAACACAATCGAAGGCTTTGGAGAGATCGCAAAACACACCTAAGGCATCCTGCGACTCCTCCCATGCCTCAAAAATACTGTAAAGAAGTCGAAGAAAGGCGAAGAATTTAAATTTTTTGTGGTTGAGACCGGAATGTCAGCAAAAAACTTTTCAAAGACCGTCGCAACTTCTTGATCATTAGTAATCTTTTTATTTTCAAGGTATAGTTCAAAATCAGAGCTACGACAGGTGACATTTCCAGTCTCACCAGCTATTACCTGCCATGTTGTTTTGATTTTATTTTTAGAGTTTTTAATTTTATTTTTTACATATAGGGCTTTAGCAGCTTTACAAACTTTTCTGAAGGTTTTTGAGTAGTTTTTAACATATGCTTTAAATACTTCACTATTGTTAATACGCCTTTCATCATATAAGTCATATAATCTATTCCTACTTATTTTTATTCCTTTTGTTGTCCAATTAATAAATTTAGTTTTTTATTACTGTTTCTAACCGTTTTAGAAGTAAATATTGAATTAAATTGAGTTCTTATCACCTTAAATAATTTATTAAAAGCTTCATCAGAGCTATGTGACCTATCCAATAAATGGATATTTTAATTTAATTTACTTCTAAATTGCTGAATACGTTTTGTGGTCACAGGAATAAACACAAGATTTTTCTTCGTGTCACTGTCACATTTCATATTAAAAGAAGCTATTTGTCCACAGTGATCAGAACTTAGCTTATTAATTATTTCTTTTTTATCAGGAATAAGATTAGTAAATATGTTATCAATACAAGTGGCTGTAGTATCACAGACCCTTGTAGGTTCCTGAAACAAACTGTGAAGGTTATACGATTGAAATATCAATACAAGTGGCTGTAGTATCACAGACCCTTGTAGGTTCCTGAAACAAACTGTGAAGGTTATACGATTGAAATAAAGATGTGAATCTAACAGTAGTGGAGGTTAAATCTAATAAATTAATGTTAAAATCCTTTTTGTTAGATGCACATATATAGATCTTGATTATAATGTATGGCCAACTGTTCATAACTGGTTTGAAAAATACCTGGACTGTCTGAATCCATTTTAAGTCTGAGCTTATTATATATTTTTAGAATAACTTGTTAAAACTTTTGTTATGTCTGCTGTCTTCCATATAATTTGTTTTATTAAATTTGCAAACAATTTATTTGCAATTTTACAAGCATGACTGATTGTTGTTGAAACTTAAATGCACAGACACTACTATTTTTTTTTTAATTTATTAGGAGCTGGAAACGAGTCCTTTGCTCCAAAAAAAAAATACAGGCACTACTATGCACAGCAGGGTTGCCAGATGCAATTTTACGATTTCCCCCAAACTGATTTTTATATTTCCCCAAAATGATACGTTTTCAAAAAAATATCCCCAATCGCTTTGTGTAACAAAGCGATTGGGATTTTTGGGGAATGTGAAAAAAAGCGAATATAAAATTGAAACTACTTTTATTCGATTTAGTAGTTTCAATCACTCGACAGTTAAACAGATACACAACACATGGTCGCTCGCTCGACCAAAGAGACAATTTTTTTGAGGGGGTGACAGACGTGCGTGTAAGTACGCGGACTATGGCTCGACGATCTTAGGAGTTAGGCTGGTATATAGATAATATGGTCTCAAGACTCGGTTCGGCTCTGTGATTGGTCCAAATTTGGACAGCCAACCAATCACAGAGTCTGAACCGTGTCTTGAGACCAAGATGCATTTTGAGTTCTGACTATTTATACCAGCCTTAATCGCCTGTGTGTCAGCAAAGAGCCGCGAGCCGCGAGCCTGGGGGCATGGTAATCCGGTGTGAGCGATTTTCGTGTGTCACCGACGCGAGCCGAGTAAGTTCGAGAACTTAAAACCCGCGTAATTTAAGTTCGTACGTCTGTCAGGCCTTTTACGCACTCGACCAAACAAACCAAAACAAACAAACAACAAATTTACCAGGAAGTTAATCGAATGAAAAGGACTTGGTTTCATTTGTTTGTTATGATTTTAGAAGTGCTAACCCCAAAAAATCCCCATAGTGTATTTATTTTCCCCAAAGATACTGTTTCCCCAAATTTTCGCCTAGAGTCAACATTTTCCCCAGAATTGCGAAAAAAACCCCCAATCTGGCAACCCTGATGCACAGATTACTAACTAGAATTAATGTTGACCAAGTATATAATAAAGTACTCTGTGATGTTGACCACAGGGCACAGATTACCATAGACTTAATAATATATATTTACTAGTTTATATATTTTTTTTGTTTGATTTTTGGCACTGACACCTAGTATATATTTGATGGCTGATGATGACATTATTGACAGCTAATTTCAACTTTTTTTTCTTAATATGGCGCTCAGTTTTTTAACCATGGCCAGTGTCAAGTAAAATATGGCGGGGAAAAAAATCATAAAAAGTTTGGGCATTTCTACGGATTTGGATTATTTACTTGATTCCCTGGTACATTTTACATGAATGCAATAATAGAGCCGGTGGCGTCGTTACTTATATAAATAACAAATGGTCACCTGAAGTTACAGAGCCACAAATTGATGGAGCTGACTGTCTCTGTATTTCTGTTAAAAACAAATTTTCTGTTCTATATAGCTATTTACAGGTCGCCATCTTTTACCAATTTGGATCCCTTTTTAAACTCTTTTGCAACTGCAGACCTGTCCATTGTGAATACCCCGTGCGTAGCGGTAGTAGGAGATATAAATATAAACATATGCTCAAATGGAACTACTCAGCTGGATGATGGAAGTAATCGATACCTCTATCTAGTAGCTGAATTAAATTTAGCACCCACAATCTCGAAACCAACACGAGCTAACTCTTGCCTAGATCACATAAACGTAACCTCTAAATTTCAGACTGAGTCAGTAATCTGTAAAACGGACATCACATACCACGACATCGTTATAGACCAGGGTAGAAGCCTTTAAAAATAATGAAATGTGAAAAAAAATTATAATAGAATGAAACCCATTAGAAAAGGAGGGAAATATGATAAAAATGAAAGGAAAAATAATTTACGGGCGATCTGAGGTTGGGAAGGGGATGGGGGTGAGTTTTTAAGGGTAAAAAACGGATTTTCTCGATTTCCGACAAAACTAAAAGTCCTATCGAAAAAAGTCAAATGGAAAAGTTGTAGATAATAAAAAGATCTAAAACTTTTGTATTTACACTTTTTTCACATAACCTCAAAATTTATGTGAAAAATTCAAAAAACCAAGTTTTTGGTTTTTTATTTTTATCTTTTACAAAATTTTTTTTTTAACGAAATTTTGTGAAAACTTACCTTTTTATGTCCCAAATACGCTGTAATTTATTTAATTAAAAATATCTATTTTTTCACCTTATTTTGAATTAATATCGAAAAAACACCCTAATTTTCAATCGAAAATTCACCCGTCAAAATATCAGCTTTTTTCAAAAAGTTGGTGTGGTTTCTGTTCGTTGAAATCTCTACTTTCCGATGGTGAAAAAAAATATATATTTTACTATGGTAAATCTTCTCAGAAAACGCAAAAATTAAAAAAAAACTTGAATTTGAATTTTTTTTTTTAATTATTATAAATAATTTTGAGCTATTTATTAAAATTTAGACTTTAATTACTCGAAAAACGTTAGATTACATGTGACGTTGATAACAAAAAAATTGCAAATAAAAATATACTACTATAATTAACAAACAAATAAGTTAATTAAATTAAAATTTAATAAGACATCTACAATATTTGGAGAAAGTTGTCTAATTTTCGTTAAATTATATGCGTAGATGCTTATTTATAACTATTTTGAGATAAATTATATATATACCTGAGTAGATATACCTGAGTGACCTACGAAAAATTGTAGCCCATCAAAAGGTATTTCGTGGAGAAGTGGGGAAGGGGCTAGGCGGGTCTGGGTCTTACTACATACATACCTACTGTTATATACTATATATTTCGTAGCAGCTGTTACATTAAATGATATTTTAGTACAAGATAAAAAAATAATTATCTCCTTAATTTTGCACAAACAAATTTAGTTAATCCCATGAAAAAAAATATATTTCAAAATCTATAAAAAATATATTTAAAATCTATAAAAAATATATAAAATATATATCGTAAATATATTATTTTCTAATAAAACAAACTTTTGGCCGATTTTCATATATATTTTATACTTTTTTATAGATTTAAAATATATTATTTATACATTTTGACATTGTTTTCTTTAATTTTTTTTTTCATGGGAGTTTATTCACGATTAAATAGTGAAGACATTATTAATTCGATTTTGTCTTTTCAGATTATCAGTATGGATGAATCTGTTTGTATCATTTGCAATAAGGCAGATGATAAGCAAGTGTATGCAATAAAAAAAGCAGCTTTGAATCGTTTAGTGGTATCCAGCAAAAAAAGAATCGACAATAAATACAAAAAATTTGAGACTTTGACATCAGCTTTTATTCATCGAAGTTGTCAAAGTCAATATAATGACGAGACCGCAATAGCTACATTTTGTAGTTCAAGACAAAAAAAAGCAAAGGAAGGAAAAGAAGTAATTAAAGATGCTCTTAGATTTAATTTTGAATCTCATTGCTTTATCTGCGGTGGATTTTTCGGTAATAAATCAAAAGAAAAAATTTCATGTGTTCAAAGCAGCGATACAAGAAATAATGTATTACAGTATATTAAAAAACAGAACACATTAAATGATTTTGATAAATGTAATTAGAATTAAATAAATCAACTTTTTAATTGAAACAAATTGCAGCAATCACATTTTTTAGATGAAATTATTTATAATAATTAAAAAAAAATTTTCGAATACAAGTTTTTTTTTAATTTTTGCATTTTCTGAGAAGATTTACCATAGTAACATATATTTTTTTTTTACCATCGGAAAGTAGAGATTCTAACGAACAGAAACCACACCAACTTTTTGAAAAAAGCTGATATTTTGACGGGTGAATTTTCGATTGAAAATTAGGGTGTTTTTTCGATATTAATTCAAAATAAGGTGAAAAAATAGATATTTTTAATTAAATAAATTACAGCGTATTTGGGACATAAAAAGGTAAGTTTTCACAAAATTTCGTTAAAAAAAAAATTTTGTAAAAGATAAAAATAAAAAACCAAAAACTTGGTTTTTTGAATTTTTCACATAAATTTTGAGGTTATGTGAAAAAAGTGTAAATACAAAAGTTTTAGATCTTTTTATTATCTACAACTTTTCCATTTGACTTTTTTCGATAGGACTTTTAGTTTTGCCGGAAATCGAGAAAATCCGTTTTTTACCCTTAAAAACTCACCCCCATCCCCTTCCCAACCTCAGATCGCCCGTAAATTATTTTTCCTTTCATTTTTATCATATTTCCCTCCTTTTCTAATGGGTTTCATCCTATTATGATTTTTTTTGGTTTTAAAAATTATCGACCCTGGACTATTATCACTGGAATTACCTTAAATTGTCCGCGCTCTACAGAAAAAAAGCGGATGCATCTAAAAATTGACTATCAATCAATTTCGGAAGACCTTAAAAATGTGGACTGGAGCGATGTTACTAAACTAAATATAGTAGATGATGCAGTTCATTTGTTCAGCAGCAAAATTTCAAGCATAATCGACAAATATTCAACTAACGTACCAATTAATCGATCCAAATTTACTTTTAAGCCTTGGATGACACCGGGCCTTATTAGATGTTCGAAGCATAGAGATGCTCTGCATGCTAAATTGCGTGCTAATCCAAGTGACCCTATAACAAAACTTATTTACACACGATACAGAAACTTCTATAACAACATTATCCGAAAACTAAAACAAAAACACGAAGAGTTGAAGCTAGATAAATATAAAAAGAACCCGTAAAAGCTTTGGGAAACAATTAAAAATATAACTCACACAAATAAAATCAAAAGGCATCCAGTAGAACTTACTGTAATTAAACCTAGCATATTGGATTCACTTGATCACTGTAATAACTTTTTTTCTAATGTCGGTCAAAATCTAGCAAATAAGATACTTACAGTTAGCAGGGAAAATGAAGCGTCACTTGCATCTAAAATTAAAATTAGCAACTCACCTACTCAATCCCTTTTCTTCCAGCCCACAGATGAAAGTGAAGTGGATTCAATCATTAAAAACCTGAAAATGGATAGTGCTCCAGGCTTAGACGGAATTACCAACAAACTGCTAAAATCAATTAAAAGTCACATCATTATACCATTTACCTTTATCTGCAACCTTAGTTTATCTGAAGGATTTTTTCCTTCAATGTGGAAGACAGCAGCTGTTTCACCGGTATACAAGAATGGTAGTAAATCAGATGCTAGTAATTACAGACCTATTTCTCTTCTGTGTTCATTTTCTGTGTTCAAAAATTTTAGGCATAATTGTCAAAAAAAAAAATAATAATTTCCGACAAACAATTCGGTTTTCGCGTAAACAGGTCAACAGAAGATACAGTAAAATTATTGACGCATATTGTTTCAGGACGTCTTGATGAGAAACGTACGACGAACGACGTGTATTGGAGCATTTATAGACCTCGCTAAGGCGTTCGACACAAATCCGTCAAAATCTTATTGCGTAAGTTAGAATTAATGGGAATAAGAGGTAACGCCTTAGCCTGGTTCAAGAGTTATTTAATTAATCGCAAACAATGTGTTAAAATTAACCATCATAGAAGCAATTTACAAAATATTAATTTTGGCATACCACAAGGGAGTATCTTAGGCCCTACACAAGCAATTTACAAAATATTAATTTTGGCATACCACAAGGGAGTATCCGTACACTCTTTATTTTATATATGAACGACAATTTAATATAAAACTCCACAAAACCGATATAATTTGTTACGCTGATGACACAGCAATTATTTTTTATGGAAATATTTGGGCTGAGGCAGTAAGCACGGCGGAAAATTCACTTAGAAAAATCGCTAGGTGGCTCCAAGATACTTACTCTGAGTATCCCAAAGTCTAAAATTCTATTCTTTCATAAAACAGGAGCATCAGCACCTCCTGTTAATCTTAATGTCACGGTTCATACAAGTCCTTTAAATAGTCAACAATTATTAGTAAAATGTAACTGTGAGCAACTAAAAAAAGCTACCTTCGTAAAATATTTAGGGGTCATGGTTGACGACAAATTGACTTCCAGGAACATCTTGTCAGCACATCTATAATAAAAAGATCCGAAAGCTTATCTACCTACATATTCAAAAACTTACGTACATGTGCCACTCTACACTTACTTAAAACCATTTATATATCTATATGCCAGTCAGTGATATCATACTGCATACTAATATGGGGAGGTGCAGCAACCTCTAAAATGATAGTCCTGGAAAGAGCGCAGAGGTCAGTGCTTAAAGTAATTTAAAAAAACCCATCTGGTATCCAACATCAAGTGGCTAGTGGTGGTGGTGGTAGTAGTTTAAGGCCCAGTAGTCCCTAAAATTAGCAGGTCGATGTCTATCAGTACGGATTTCGACGTTACGAACATTAAAATAACATTCATATCAGCGCGCCTTGTACAGTGCCTGTTACGCGCTCGCCGCGTGCCTTGATAATAGAAAATAGGAGTAAAAACCTTTTGTTTTTAGTATTACACAAATCAAATATATCAAATCGTTTAGGCAAGGTTACGACACATATACTACATTTTTTGTTTTTTCTAGAAAGTATGTAATTTAGCCATAAAATGATTTAATTATGAAAATCAGCGTTATAACAGGGCATCTTTGAGATTTTTTTCTATCGAGCAGAATTTTTCAAATTATGTACTGATATACCTTTGCGTATAGGAAAATTTCTCAATTTTTTAAATAATGACATCTCCTTTACTATAAACGTGATAAATAAAACCCATTTTATGTAGTTGCAACAACCACAGCGCCTTAACCGATTCCGTGCGGATGTCGCCGCAGGGGCACCATGGGTATCTTTTCTGTATGGCGTGTGACGCCCGAGAGGAGATAAATGTTTACCTGTAAAACTATGATGAAATTACATTTTTCAGAGGTTTCCCCTCAATAAAAGTGGCTTTATTTGTCACGTACTTTATGTGTAGTGTTAGTTTTAGGATATTGCATAAAAACTTACACTCCAGGAGTCTTAAACATTATCAATTGGTAAATAATATGGCCGACGAATTATTTTATAAATATATAACGCCAACACCTGCAAAATCTCACATTTATTCTTATAATTAACTAGCAAGCAGGGGTGGGCCCCTGCTTCACACCGGTATGAAAGAAACATATTTCATTCAAAAACTACAACTTATACAATGTTTATTTGTTTGTAAAATGCTATAAAAAGTAGTTATACATGACTAGCAAGTCAAATGTAATATCCCATTCTACAATATCATAGTAGTCCAGATATGACATTTGGTAATCTTTTCAAATTAATTAAAAACAATTTTGATACTACCTTCACCTCTAAGACAGTTGGAAAAAACAATAAGAGTAAATTTAGTGAATGGGCTACACCAGGTATTATGAAAAGCAGATTAAAACTGTATGACCTTTATAATGAACTAGCTGTTGCCCGCAACTTCGTCCGCGTGAATGTATGTTTTTAAATCGTTTTGAAAAATCCTTTCTTCGAAGACCGCTTGGCGTGGACAGGGGATGGGGGCCACGGGACAGGGGAAAGGAACATGTGACGGAGATAGAGGATAGACTTCTGAAGACGGGATGTAATGTAGGCATCTATCCCTCTTTAACCTACATCTTATTCTCAGTTTCATAATCTACAAATAAACTACAACAAAATAACTCTTGAAGTTGTTTACTTACTTACCCACACTGTAATTTCTTTATGGGCGTTGGCCCACCGGCCACCACACATTCCCACCACTGTAAGTATCTACTTTGGTTGTCGTTGTAAATTTCGAGGAGTTTCTTCAATTCCATTACTTATCAAGTCACCGTTTTTAGGGTTCCGTACCCAAAGTGTAAAAACGGGACCCTATTACTAAGACTTCGTTGTTTGTCCGTCTGTCTGTCTTCAGGCTGTATCTCAAGAACCGTTATAGCTAGAGTTCTGAAATTTTTACAGATTGTGTATATCTGTTGCCGCTATAAAACAAAATAAAATCAACATTTAAAGGGGGCTCCCATACAACAAACATGATTTTTTTGGCCTTTTTTGCTCGATATCAATAATTACAACAGGAAGCAGTTGAAATTTTCACAGAATCCTTAATTATATGTGTACTTTAATAATTAGTAATATAATTAAAATTTAAGGAGGGCTCCCATACAAAAACACAACTTTTGGCCTATTTTTTTTTCTCTTTAACTGTACGGAACCCTTCGTGCGCGAGTCCCACTCGCATTTGGCCGATTTTATTATAAACATGGTATCAAATTCGGGCAATCTATACAACAAAAAAAGAATTTTGAAAATCTGACCACAAACAGCAAAGTAAACATTAACTCCTCCTTTTTTGAAAGTCGGTTAAAAAAAGTATCTAAGATTTTGACCAGGGATGTAAGGTATCATCATGCCAAATTTCATTGAAATCGGTCCAGCGGATTCAGAGATTAGCCTGTACAAACAGACAAACTGACAGAGAAACAAAAATTTCAAAAACAGTTAAAAGGTGTTCTACTACTCTTCTAACATGCCCCTGACTCATTTTTTCAAGTTTATTTTCAATGTACAAAAATTTTACCTCTACGATTTTATTATAAGTACTAGCTGTTGCCCGCGACTTCGTCCGCGTGGACTTCAGTTTATAGCGCGCGGTGTCAATAAAATTGGTGTCAAAAGCTTTTTAAAACCCTGGTACCCCTTAAATCAAAATACCCAAAACAGCCGTGTAGTGTGCACATAATATGATTTTTTTTAATTAAACTTTTTTATACCTTTTAAAGCTTATTTAGCGTTACACAACTTAGCTGCATAATGCATTACACAACTTTAGCTTTGCCCAATAGCCAATACCCATAGGCCATAAACTATTTAGTATTTATTATAGGTAGGAAATCGTTTCTGATTTCTATGTTGGTACGTAAGTTATTTAATAACATGTATAACAATCGGAAGAATCGAAATATTAACTCAACATGGTACCACCTCTTATAGAAATACATATGAGCAAGCGATAGCGCGATCTAGGCGACTCTTGGCGCCATCTGTTCCAGTTTTTGGAACTAACTTAATTTGAACAAATTTACGCATAAACACCCCCTTACAATCCCTTTTTCCAGTAAGAAGTAGCCTATGTCCTTTCTCAGGCTTTAGACTATCTGTGTACAAAATTTCATTACAATCGGTGCAGTAGTTTTGGCGCTGTTGTTTTTGAATTTGATATCTAACCTAAGTTGGTAGGTGAGTTCTTAGTTAATATCGTATATAACAATCGAAAGAATCGAAAAACCTAGCTTAACATGGTAGCTCTTATAGAAATTCGCATGAGCAAGCAATAGCGCGATCTAGGGGACTCTTGGTGCCATCTATTTTGAGTTTTTGGAACTAACTTAATTTGACCAAATTTACGCATTTTCACCCCCTTACAACCCTCTTTTCCAGTTAAAAAGTAGCCTATGTCCTTTCTCAAGCTTTAGACTATCTGTGTACAAAATGTAATCACAATCGGTTCAGTAGTTTTGGCGTGAAAGCGAGACAGACAGACAGACAGACAGACAGAGATACTACTACGCATTTATAATATTAGTATTTAATTTTCGCATTTATAATTTCATACGTGGGAGAGCCATGCTTCGGCACGAATGGGCCGGCTCGACCGGATAAATACCACGTTCTCACAGAAAACCGGCGTGAAACAGCGCTTGCGTTGTGTTTCGCCGAGTGAGTGAGTTTACCGGAGGCCCAATCCCCTACCCTATTCCCTTTCCTACCCTCCCCTATTCCCTTCCCTTCCCTACCCTCCCCTATTACCCTATTCCCTCTTAAAAGGCCGGCAACGCACATGCAGCTCTTCTGATGCTGCGAGTGTCCATGGGCGACGGAAGTTGCTTTCCATCAGGTGACCCGTTTGCTCGTTTGCCCCCTTAGTTCATAAAAAAAAAAAAAAAAAAAGATAGATAGATATAGATAGATGTTCCGCGCGGCTTTGCTTGCGTTATTTAGGAATTTCACATACGTATACGTACATTTTTCCACAAAAAATAGCCTTTATCCCTTCAAGTGGTATATTCTTCATGTTTGCTAAATAACATAAAAATTGCTCCAGTAGTTCTTAAGATAATAAGCAATTTCAAATAATTTTCCTCCGCTTTTTCCACATTTTCCTCTATTTCTTTGCTCTTATTAGTCTTAGCGTGATAAAATATAGCCTATAGCCTTCCTCAATCAATGGGCTATCTAACACTGAAAGAATTTTTCAAATCGGACCAGTAATTTCTGAGATTAGCGTTTTTAAATAAGCCCTTTCATATAATTTCCCACTTTTTTCCACATTTTCCTCTATTTCTTAGCTCCTATTAGTCTTAGTGAGATAAAATATAGCCTATAGCCTTTCTCGATAAATGGTCTATCTAACACTGAAAGAATTTTTCAAATCGGACCAGTAATTCCTGAGATTAGCGCGTTCAAATAAGCCCTTTCATATAATTTCCCCCGTTTTTTCCACAGTTTTCTCTATTTATTCGCTACTATTAATCTTAGCGTAATAAAATATAGCCTATAGCCTTCCTCAATCAATGGGCTATCTAACACTGAAAGAATTTTTCAAATCGGACCAGTAGTTCCTGAGATTAGCGCTTTCAAATAAGTCCTTTCATATAATTTCCCCCGTTTTTTCCACATTTTCCTCTATTTCTTCACTCCTATTAGTCTTAGCGTGATCAAATATAGCCTATAGCCTTCCTCGATCAATGGGCTATCCAACAGTCAAAGAATTTTTTAAATCGGACCATTAGTTCCTGAGATTAGCGCGTTCAAACAAACAAACAAAGAAACTCTGCAGAATTATAATATTAGTATAGAAGAACTATAAATCAAAGTGAACACTTTATAAACTATTAAGATTATATTCAAAAATATTTAAGCAAGTCTGCAGGGCTGCCAAATCTATTCACATTCGAAATAAAATTAAGAATTAAAAAAATAAAGTAAAGACAACGTGGCAAATAATAGCAAGTGAAACTGGAAGAGTCGCCAGTCACAACTCAGATTTTAAATTAAATATAGATACCAAAAATATAACTTCCGACAGTGATGTTGCGACTGCTTTTGAGAAATTTTTCGCTGACATTCCAGTTTCAATTACAAGTAACCTAAAGGACTCTCCTGATGATGCTATATTGTTACTTAAAGAAAATGTAAATGAATGTGATATCGACTTCAGATTTAAAGAAGTAGGTCCTGAGGACATAATAAAAACTTTCAATTTACTAAATATTAAGAACACTAGGTACTGACTTTGGGGCCTATCAATGAAAGTTATTAAATCTATAATCGATGTTATCGCGCCCTACTTAGCGACTATATTTAATGATTGTATAAAAAGTGGCGTATTTCCTGATCTAATGAAACACAGTAAAGTTTTACCTCTTTTTAAATCTGGTAGTAAGTTGGACCCGTCTAATTTCCGACCTATATCTATTTTACCGACATTGAGTAAAATTTATCAAAAGATAATACTGAATCAATTACTAACGCACTTTAATATAAATAATATTTTACATAATAAACAATTTGGATTTACAAACGGACGGTCTACTACAGACGCAGGCGTTGAATTGATCAGTAGTATTTTTAATGCCTGGGAGACGTTGCAGGATGCTCTAGGAGTTTTTTGCGATATCTCAAAGGCCTTTGATTGCGTGCAACACAAAACATTGGTCAGGAAACTCTGTCACTATGGCATAAAAGGCACAGCATTCGCCCTCCTAAAATCGTACTTGTCAAATAGAACTCAGAGGGTTGAGATAAATGGTAAAAAATCTGCTGGTGCAAAAATTGAAATGGGGGTCCCACAGGGGTCTATATTAGGACCCTTCCTGTTTCTTATTTATATAAATGACCTGCCATTCTTAATTAAAGATAAACATGGGATAATATTATTTGCTGATGATACATCTCTTACATTCAATATCAAACGGCTTAATGCGTGTTATGACGAAGTAAATAATGCTCTCTCAAAGATTGTACATTGGTTTAGCGTTAATAATCTTTTACTTAATAGTAAAAAAAACAAAATGTATTAAATTCAAATTGCCCAATGTAAGGCAAACGGAAACCAAAATGTGCTTTTAAATGGTGATGTTATGGAGCTAGTGGATACAGCTGTATTTTTAGGTATTACACTAGACTCCAAGCTTCAGTGGGGCCCTCATATTGCTGGGTTGGCCGACAGACTCAGTTCAGCAGCATATGCAGTAAGTAAGATTAGACAATTTTCAGATGAAACAACAGCATGTCTAGTGTATTTTAGTTACTTTCATAGTATTATGTCCTACGGCATTTTGCTGTGGGACAATGCTGCAGATATAAATACAATTTTTGTGCTGCAGAAGCGAGCTGTGCGGGCAATCTACAAGTTGGCCCGTAATACTTCACTTAGAGAAAAATTTAAGGAAACTGGAATCTTAACTGTTGCTTCTCAATATGTCCTATCAAATGTATTATATGTTAAAAAGAATATATATCAATTCACGAAAAAATGTGATACCCATGGGGGCATTTTCAAAAAAACGTGTACCCTTGCAAAAATATGTCTATATTTTTTAAGGTCATTTATTTACCTTTTTTTGAATGTCATATACAAGGAAAAATATTGAACTAATGGAATAAGTTAAAAAGAACGCTGAAAACGTTATATTATTCTGATATTATTGAAACAAAATCGAATTTTCGACGAAACAGATTCCGTTGTGCGACTAAATGTAAAATATAATTTAATACAAAAAAATACAGCAATAAATGGATTTCTTCGTTAATTTAATCTAGTGAAATGCATATTTAATTGTTTATTAAAAAAAATTTAGATAATTTCAAGGATCAACAAGAGTAGCAATTATTTTTAATCCATAGTGTGACTATGTGACCCAACCACTACGTTATTTTTCATTTTTTTACATGAGTAAGTAATATTTAACATATTTAAAGGAGTTTTTATAACACAAAAACCTTTTATTTAAACATTTTTATTGTTGCACTACTTATAAAAGTAAAAAATTCTTTGATTTCATAGATTTAACTTCAATAATTAGAGGGACGAACATCTCATAATCATAAAGATGTGTTCACATGTCTACGAATTCCTAAGTTATTAATGACATCGGATTATATGCACGATCAAAGTGCCGAAATATCCATGCAAATATGCACGAAAAATGGTCGAAATATGCACAAAATATGCACAATCAAAAGTCACTTAATATTAAAATTTATTATTTTTTTGAAGACTTTTCCGGTAGTGACATTAATAAAAGCGCCAATTTTTATAATTTCATAAAATCCAGGATTTTTAATTTCTTGAAATAAAGACTTTTTATTTATTTATTATACGCCAATAATAATTTTCTACCAAAATTTTCCGATTGCAATCTTAATGCCCATGGAAGTTAAACTACCGAAATATGCACTATCAACGAAAAATTGCCAAAATATGCACTATCGCCTAAAAAGTGACATTATATGCATTTGCATATGCAAGTATGCAAATGCATATAATCTGATGTCTAGTTATTATAAATCTGCAAATATCAACGACACAAAATGATTTTCAACTTTACTGATAGAAAAGTAGTGGAAATAAAATCAAAATTTTTAAAAAACATAAAACTTTTAGGTACTTAAATTTTAAATAGTATATTTGTTATTGTTAAGTAAAGTCGACGCCTTTATGATTTGGCTGTAGCGATATCGATTTTTCTCAGCAATAACTAAAGCTAAGAAATTAAAGTTCATTGGCAGTATTTATCATGTCTTTGTCTTTGATTTACCCATAGCATAACACGATTGGTCAACTTTTATAACACAGAATAATCAATCAAATAGACCTGTGTAAAAAAAAAGGATTCCTATTTTTCCCTACAGAGGAGAGTGATTTAAGCTTCCAAAAATGTACATGGATTGGTTCAAGCATACACTTTAATTTGCCCATAGCTTATATGAAATGTATTTATGGTTTTTAAATTACGCGACAAAACTATTTTGTCGCTTACGCCCTTTCCATTTTTTGCTGTTCCATTGCTTGTTTTCTGTGAGAGGCCGGGCCGGCCTTTCATAGAAAACTAGCAATCTAAAACATATCCAAAACGGTTTTTTACTTTAACGCGGCGTCACCTTAACACATAAGTAATAAAAAATATATTTGTACGTTAATCGTACCAGTTTAAAAATCTCCAATTTTCTTAATAAAATCTGTGAATAAAAAAATAATTAATTTAAAATGTGAACTAAGCCTTATGCTTTCCGCCTGTTGTGACTTGTCCGTTCCATTATATGTGACCATACGAAAAGTCACAAGTCGGAAGTCACGTAATATTACTTTCTTTTACTTTTAAAGTGTTTGTAAATAACCGATAATAGTTATCACAATTTCATTTTTTATACTAAATACTAAACTAATTTTGCAACGTGTCAACAGTAAAAACAGTTGGAGAAAGTATAATAATGCTTACAAAATATGGTCACTTATCTGAACAAATAAACCGTTCCTGAAGAACCATCTAACCTGCGTCCGCGTCTTGTAGCAGATTTTTAACTACTAAATTTAAATTGAAGTTTCTCGATGTACAATGAAATATAGTGCTATCATTTAGTGCCGAAAATATTTTTGTAGTATGTTTATAAAACTAAAAAAAACGGTCACTAAACCGAACATTCCGGCCGGGTTGTTTTTTCATGATTATAATTTTAATTAATTTGTAGTTAAATTATGTTAGATTTTTCAATAACAAGACATTCAATTGATACATTAAGTATTTAAGAATCTAACATATGTTTTTTAAGTAACTTACTTTAAGAAAAAAAATAGTTATTAAAGATTTTGTTACAACTTCTGGGAAGGGGACAGGTGAATTTAATAGGTTTCGGTACTTAAAAACCCTTATAAATCTCATACTAAATAAAATTATATACAAACGTGAATGTATTTTAATAAAAGAAAACTTGTTTATGCTCCTACATTAAAATTACAAAATGTTAGTATGTAATTTTTTACAAATAATCTGTAGCGAAGTCAAGGGACAAGGTAAAAACCAGGGGTACACATTTTTTTGAAAATGCCCATGGGAGAAATACTCGTAATAAACATAAGCTTGAAATTCCGGTGACTAGACTTACTAAAGTCAAAAATTCTTTTAAAGGTCAATGTATACGCCTTTATAATAAGATCCCAAAAATGTACACGTAAATAATCACTTCTAAATACTTGAAACAAACTATTAATCCGTTTACGTTCGCTGTTGGGTCGCTACTAAAAGAAAAACAATTGGAAACAGACGAAACAACGATAAATTACAATTCATGGTGGGTAAGGCTTGAGAGGAGTCATCAAAGTTCCTGGCGCTAGGCGCCTCAGAGGATCCACGAAATATTTGTTAGCAGCCAGACGCAAAATATTGCAAAAAATGACACCGCACTGAATTGGTTAAATAGGTAACAAGCAGAGTCACATTTCTATTAGTATAATGGTGATTGGTGACAAGATGTGGCGATCTTCAAGAGGTAGTGACACATTGAAATTGCTTAAAACTTCTTACTCCTTCACAAACTTTTTACACTTACTTCTTGATAGGGTGCAAAAAATCACAAAATTTGATCTTCAATGAACATTTATTCCCATTTTTTTTAAATGAATTACAATGTTAGTTGGAATGAAGTGCCACAAGATATTATTACATGGTATTACCTTACCTAAAAATATTCAGTTACAATTTTTACTTGTCTCTTACTTTAATAAGATCATTGAGATCTAAAGCTACACAAATTTCCTTTGAGTCGGTGCGCGGGTTCCTGTCCAATATTTCAGTGATGGGGTAGTAGTTTTCACGGTTGTCAACATTCCATCCAGAATACTGAAAAGAAAGATTAAAATATTATGTTGTAATAACTTTTTTTTATTTAAGAATATTTTTGATATTAGGATATCCAGTTCCTATTATTCTTCATTGTTTAAGATAGCACTCAAAATACTTACTACACATGTACATTTGTGAAGAATTCTTCCATTTGATTCCATCGGGATAAACTTTTGTAATAATGCTTTACCATCTATCTTCCACAAGTTGAGACTGTCCAGTTTGGAAATGACAGTGTCTCCCTCCCATTTAACATCCGACTTTAGCAATACAAAGTTTCCAGACTGCAACAAAAACATTAATAGATGTAATTTTATAAGTATTCTTATTGTTGTTGAATACTATAAAAGTGAATATTTAACTCAATATAATATATTGTGTTGTTTACATTAAGGGCTGCGCCACACAGGAATGGCAGCGGCACCGCGAGCACTTTCAGTGTCATACGATTTTAAACTTTATCTTCATTATTGTAATACATAGAATCACTAGAGAAATCTCGGCCGAGTAGCCACCGGCAGCCATAGACTTCTCAAGAGATACTATGTATTACAATAATGAAGATAAAGTTTAAAATCATATGACACTGAAAGTGCTCACCGCCCCCCTGCCATTCTAGTTTGGCACGGCCCTAAGATTCAAATTAATTTAAAAAAAGTAGCCGTACTTACATGGAAATGCTTTGGTATGTCCTTTGATTGACTCGAATCAGATTTGTTTCCATCAGATCCATTCTTGTCATCGTCTGAGCCCTCCTCCTCATCCAGTTCGGCCTCCTCGTCCTCTCCCTCCTCATCCTCTTCTCCTTCGCCTTCCTCTTCCTCCTCAGAGGAGGAATTTTTGCGTTTCTTTTTTGAATTGTTCAATGCCGACTTGGGACCCCTTTTTCTACCAGGACGAGCGGGTTCGTTCTGGAATTTGGTTATTTTAATTAGTTGAAGCACTAAACGATATTCAGGAGTTGTAATATGCACAGCGATAAACTCTAAATGTTAAAGTAGTTTTTATAACCTATCCAAAAACAATGCACGCGCAGCATCTTTAGATTAAGAACCGATTAAAATAGTTATAACATAATGGACCTGCAGGGACATGACTAGCAAATCTTACCGAATCAGCATCCGGCGTCCAATCTTCGCCAGAATCCTGAAATTCTTCCGGCTCGCCCGCGGGTTCAGACCCGTCAGAATCCTCACCCTTTTTTAGAGATTTACGCTTACGCATGGTAATTTAATAACTGTTCAGGCAAATAAGATATACAAAATCAACCCAAGCACGTTTAACACTCACTATTATTATCAAAATTTCTTTTTTGCGTTTGTAATAACTAATAACGTTGTAAAGTAGAGAAGGCAAGCCAACTAGCATAGACAATATCAAAGCTTCCGCAATCGACAGTCAGCTTGCCGCTTGACTTGACGCTTTGGCCCATAGATAATGGCCGTGTTCGTTTCATTTTTTCGCTGTTTGGCAGCTGACAGTCAACTTCATAATTGAGTGTCATGTTTAATAAAATCCCAAGAAGTTTACACCCGTAAACTTCTCGTAAAATCCTAACAATTTCTGTCAGAACTGAAGCCTCCCGCACACAGGAGCGATAATGCCGCTCGGTAAAATCGCGATTCCTTGCACACTCAGGTGGACGAAACTTCCGAACAAAAAAAAATTGGGTTCGAAATTTAAACGAGGTGACTGAAGAAATAGCATAATCTGTGCGATTCAAATATAATTGTCTCGCTCATAAATAGTGTGTACTCTTTCTAACATTAAGTAAGCGTTTCCCGCCAATGTCCGCCGCGGTTTTTAAATTTATTTGAATTTGGATAGATTCAGAAAAATTTTCTCCGTGTTTGAACAATTGTTATACTCGCTTTTGTATTAAAATAAACCCAAAAAAAATTGATAAAATGAGTCAGAAAAAGTACAAAAAGTGTGAAATCTGCATGGGACGTAATATCGATAAGAAAACTACTTATTAGCAAGATTTCCCACCAACAAGGAACGGGAACGGAAATTTTAGTACTAATGTGTAAGATGTATTTTAAAATTTAAAGCAAAATATATTTAAATAAAACGATGCGCGTCAAAACTCGTTTATCGCGCGGGAACCGTACATTTTTCCGGGACAAAAAGTATCCTATGTCCATTCCCTATACCTACTTACTCAAAAGTATATCCATGCTTTTCAGCAAAATCGGTTCAGTGGTTTAGGCGTGAAGAGGTAACAGACAGATAGACGGACACTTTCACATTTATAATAATAGGTAGTAGGTAATAACTAATAAGTAATATAAGTAAAGTATATATTATGACGTATGGATAGTCCACATACTTACTACTTACAATATTATGCAACTGCAACTTTCATTTTACATAATATTATTATTCTTTCAGTTGTAAGAAATAACTTGATACATTTCAATTTGAAAAAGGCGCAATATATCGTTATAATAACTTTATTATCCTATTCATTTGAATATTATTGCGCCTTTTTCAAATTGAATTGTATCAAGTTTTACATTCTTTTGCCCAGTTTTGTAGCAATTATTGATGGTATTCCCTGGTATTACCGATAGTTGTCTACCCATACGCCATCTAGTTACTAAAATCAAATTAAAAAAATAGGAAAATCCCTCATGAACATGACACTCCAGGGCTTCAAATACCGGTATTTTTTCATAACGTTATTGCTTCAAGGGCATAGATAACGGTATGAAAATTTACCTGATACTAGAAATAACGGTAAAAATTGGAATTAATACCGGTAATTAAGATTTATAACGGTAAATATATTATTTCTTTGATAACGTTACTAATTACGTAATATTACTAATTTATGGTTTGTATAGTTAATCATTGTATTGTCAGCACGTGCACCGTGCGCTGGCTGCCGGGCGGACTCTGTTGTTTTGCAGATGACGGGGCGAGGCGGGCTTTTTGTCCACGAAGGAATAAAGACCGCGTCTGTCCGTCGGTGTCTGCAGCTGCCCTCGCCGCGTAGGTACACAAAACACACGACGAGTGGAGGCAGTCAGTTCCGGACGTTCGTTCTTGTGGAGATAGAGAGAATAGAGCTAGCAGCCGCATCGCCGCGCCGTCTGCGTTACTGCATGTAAACTGGTATGTGTGATCCACGGCGGGCAGCCACGGACATACCGCTCTGCCAGAGCCCGCCGGGGACCTGCGGAGCGGTCTTACAGCCCTTGGTCTGGTTGGTAATACATATTGTAGGATTCTCTTTGTGCTATCGTTCGCGGTGAAATTGACCGGTCCGCCCAGCCCCGTCATGTGCAAAGCGCCTCTTATCCGACGGGCTACGCTCCTTAAAATATTCTCCGTGTTATAATACCTACATATTTTGTAATGCTATCATATAACTTTGCGTTTCCTTTTTTAAATGTGTTGATATTTTTAACTACAGTCTACAATATATATGTATTAAACTTATAATTCTAGTAATAAATACTAAGACATACAAATAATTATCAATATTTTGCCCATTCACACATTCGTCACAATTAAAACAAGTAAATAAATACGGACATAGGTATCTTGCATAATGCAGAAAGCATTCATTGACTAAACAAATTGCAGCACCATCTTGACTTGTTAAGTCAAAGTTTTTTTTTTAAATGAAAATAAGGGGGCAAACGAGCAAACGGGTCACCTGATGGGGAGCAACTTCCGTCGCCCATGGACACTCGCAGCATCAGAAGAGCTGCAGGTGCGTTGCCGGCCTTTTAAGAGGGAATAGGCTAATAGGGGAGGGTAGGGAAGAGAAGGGAAGGGAATAGGGGAGGGAATTGGGCCTCCGGTAAACTCACTCACTCGGCGAAACACAGCGCAAGCGCTATTTCACGCCGGTTTTCTGTGAGAACGTGGTATTTCTCCGGTCGAGCTGGCCCATTCGTGCCGAAGCATGGCTTTCCCACGTATGTAAAAACTGGTGCTTGGAATTCGGAAGTTGAGCTGCGAGTGAGATTTGGTGCACGACGCATACCGCATACTTGATACCAGAAATTATCGTTACATTTACCGGTATTCTTATAACGATATTTTTTGGTTATGTTACTAGATATCGTTAAAAAAAAACTGTTATCTGGCTACCATTATGAAAATACCGGTACGTAACGATATTTTTTCGGGTATTCGATAACGTTATGAAGCCCTGTGACACTCAATTATGAAGTTGACAGTCAGCTGCCAAACTGCGAAAAAAAGGAATGAACACGGCTAATAAGGATGTATATAACATTTATAAATTCAAAGATTCTGACCTAAATTCGAAATATATACTAGAAGTAAACCTCCTGCATCGGTTGATACCAAAAAATCAATACCTTACCGGCAAGTTATGGGAAATAATTAATTTTAAAATTTCCATTCATCATACGTAATTTTTGCCGGAAGTGTTACATTTTTTTAGAATTCATCAGAATTGGGAACTTCATATCAAAAATAAACGGCTAAAAAACTGCTTATCAATTTCTTTATACGATTTGCGACTTTTTAAGCCCAAAAAAGTGAGTTCACCGGTAATTCTGAGAAAATATTTCAAATTTAAATTGATGAAGACTTTCCTTCGAAGGGTGCGACAAAGCTTTGAATGAACGTGAGCGGGGCACTGCTGGTAAAGAAGAGCTGTCAAAAATGTCGTTTTTGTATGATGGCAGCGTTTGTTCCTTTTTTCGCCACTTTCATTTAAAGTTGTGTCTTGCCGAGCTCTAGGCCGTCATTTGCGGTAGTTAAATTACATCATTTTTTTCAATAATAATTATATGTCGAATAGTTCTTTAAAAATCTATTATAAAAAATCATTACAATCTATAATATAAAAATGAGTCGCTGAATGTGTTGCTAAGCGCAAAACTCGAGAACGGCTGAACAGATTGGGCTAATTTTAGTCTTAAAATAGTCGTAGAAGTCCAGGGAAGGTTTTTAAGTGACACGAAGTTCACCGCGACAGCTAGTTAATAATAAATGTCTGGGTGTCCAATATTTTACAGATTTAGTTCTTTCGTAATTTAATGGGATGTACTACAGGATTTGATCTTATATACAGTCTGTCAAGAAAGTGAAGAAATTAAAAAGTGGCAACATCGTAATGTCATCCCTTTCAAATCAATCTAAGAAAGAAGGGATGACACTACGATGTTGCCACTTTTTAATTTCTTCACTTTCTTGACGATGTATAAGCGTCAAGAAAGTGAAGAAATTAAAAAGTGGCAACATCGTAGTGTCATCCCTTCTTTCTTTAGGGTGTAAACTTCTTGTTTCTTAGATTGATTTGAAAGGGATGACATTACGATGTTGCCACTTTTTAATTTCTTCACTTCACTTAAATAGAGAAAACATAGAAATGGCTGTATGGGCAACGTTCCCTTTGCCTGTCCCGACCGAGACGAATTAAAAAAAAACTATGGTGTCCATCATAGACATAATAGATACTAGCATTATAGGTTTATGGTGTCCATAGAGACTCTTGCCGGAACTCAATTGTCTATGGTCGTATCAAATTATGTTGCCATTGTAATTAACAAATTGCGGATTTTTGGGTAATAACGGGTAAATTAACTTATTTTAAGTTAATACTGTAAGATAAAATATAGTGTTCTACTGCGATAACTGTTGTCGTATATGTATTTTAAATAACTTTTTTACTATCATATTTAGTAATGTGAAATAGTCGTATTCATATCGAGACTGACAAAATCTTTTGTGCAACACGTCATGTAACAATAAACAATTTTGTGAATTTTCGTTTTGTTAATAGTTAACACTGACTATGTGTCATATCAGCTGATTGCGTCATAGCATTGTAAAACAAAACGCAAAAACAGAAAAACAAGTCGCAGTTTAGGAATTCTTGGTGATAAAAGATTGTGAAATTCTTGTAATTACTTGGAAAACATGAAGTTTCAATATAAAGAGGAACACTCTTTTGAGAAGAGGAAAACCGAAGGGGAGAAAATAAGACGAAAATATCCTGATCGTGTCCCTGTGATCGTGGAGAAAGCGCCCAAGGCAAGGCTCGGAGATCTCGATAAAAAGAAGTATTTGGTGCCGTCTGATTTAACTGTTGGACAATTTTACTTTTTGATCCGCAAACGAATCCATCTGAGACCAGAAGATGCACTTTTCTTTTTCGTTAATAACGTGATTCCGCCAACATCTGCTACGATGGGTTCTTTGTATCAAGAGCATCACGATGAAGATTTTTTCCTTTACATTGCATTTTCCGATGAAAATGTTTATGGATTTTAATCTTTAAAGTTATTATAACAATATTATTTCTTTCTATATTTTGGTGATTTTAGTTGTAAGGCTTTAGCATTATTGATGTATTGTGTTTATTGGTGATAATGATTTCTGCAATTTTCATTCACTACATTGTAAATTTTATGTTCTATTAGAGGTTTTAAACATAATAACACTTAAAGGGAAAGTATTAAGTAATTTGTTTTTTGATTGTATAAATGAATGTAAAATATTTTCACATTAAATAATTATATTCAACACATTTTTCATTTATTATTGTTTCACCACAACTAAAACTAGGTATTTTAAAACCGAATTACTTACATCTGTTTTGCTTTGCTTTATTTAATTTTACAAAATGGATAGTAATCATTGTAAACAAAGAAGAGAGACAAATCTAATTTCTTTTTATCAAGTAAATTCTCATAGATCTGTTTGTAAATCAACTATGATAAAGAAAAAACAAATAATGTAACTTTTATCTTGAATAAATACATTGTTTGAGCCCAACTTTATTTTTACTTGCGACAACAGCACAATTATTGTGTACTGCCTGAGTATCTCTTAGGACTTAGACTAATAAGTACTACAAACAAAATAAATTAAATACTTATTTATTAAATAATAAATATATATTATTCATGATAATTATAATAATAAGTAATAATTTTATATATCTTATACTTATCTTTAAACGAGCAATTCTTATATATAATGGATGCTGTTAAGCATTGGTGTGTCATCCCACATCGGACTACTTTTGAGTAATCGGCGTTTTAAGTTTTTTTGGAATAATCTTTACTTTCTGTTTATTTTAAGCAAAAAATGTTATTGTGCGGTATCATTCTTTTTGTTGAAATGCGTAGATTATAATTATGAAAAAAGAAATTAATTTTACATTCGGTTTTAAGAGAAAAAGTATAAAAATGGTTAATGCTATATTGCTATAGGGCTTATTACATATTATAACATTATTGTCCTATTATATAAAATTACCTCTTCACGCCCACATCGCTGAACCGATTTTTACGAAATTTGGTATGGAGATACTTTGAGTCCCTGAAAACGACATAGGATCCTTTTTATTCCGAAAAAATGTATGGTTCCCAGGCATTCAATAGAAATTATTTCTGCTTATACCGCTACATGGATTTCAATGATATTTGGTATGAAGGTACGTTATGTGTCGGGAAAGGACATAGGATACTTTACATCCGGGAAAAAGGTATGGTACCCGTATAATAAACAAAAATGATTTGCGCCTAAACCGCTGAACCGATTTTGATGAAAATTGGTGTGCACATACTTTCACTCTCGTGAAAGGACATAAGATAATTATTGTCTTGAAAAATGTATGGTTACCAAGTTATAAAGTTTCCTATTTTGTGCCTAAGCCTCTGAACAGATTTTGATGAAACTTGGTATGGAGATACTTTAAGTCCCGGAAAAGGCCATAGGATCCTTTTTATCTCGGAAAAAAGTACTGTTCCCAGGCATTAAATAAAATTATTTCTGCTTATACCGCTACAATGGATTTTGATGATATTTGGTGTGCAGATATACGTTATGTCTCGGGAAAAGACAAAGTTCCCGCTTCTTCTTCCCTTCCCGCACTTCCCGCAGAGTGCTCTTGCGTATTGTGCACACACTTGGGCACTATAAAATTACTCCTACATAACTGGCCTGTTTTCATTGAAACCAGAGTGCTCTTGTGTATTGCGCACACACTTGGGCACTATAAAATTACTCCTTCTTAACTGACCTGCTTTCATTGAAACCAGAGTGCTCTTGTGTATTGCGCAGTGCGCACACACTTGGGCACTATGATTTTACTCCTGCGTAACTGGCCTGGGTTTATTGGCTACCGCCACAGAAACCGGTGTGGGAGTTTTTAGGGTTCCGTAGCCAAATGGAAAAAAAACGGAACCCTTATAGATTCGTCATGTCTGTCTGTCTGTCCGTCCGTATGTCAGAGCCACTTTTCTCCGAAACTATAAGAGCTATACTATTGAAACTTGGTAAGTAGATGTAGTCTATGAACCACATTAAGATTTTGATACAAAAATGGAGAAATTATCAAAAATTTTAGGGATTCCCCTAGGTAAAACTGAAACGAAAAAAAATGTTTTCGTCTAACCTATTCGTGTGGGGTATCTATGGATAGGTCTTCAAAAATCATATTGAGGTTTCTAATATAATTTTTTTGTAACCTGAATAGTTTGCGAGAGACACTCTTCCAAAGTGGTAAAATGTGCCCCCCCCCCCCCTCTAACTTCTAAAGTAGGGGCATGATAATTCTAAAAAAATATATGATGTAAATTACTATAAAAAACTACCAACTAAAATTGGTTTGAACGAGATCTAGCGAGTAGTTTTTTTATACGTCATAAATGGTAAACCTTAATTTAACTTTCATTAAATCAACTGAAATATAAATATAAATCAAAAACCTTTTTATTTCATAGAAATTAACCTTATTGCTGCTGCGGAACCCTTCATGGGTGAGTCCAACTCGCACTTGGCCGGTTTTATTTATTATAATTACCAGCATTGGACACTGGGCATAATTATTGAAATACTCGTTAGGGGGATATTAGATTATCATATATATTGGATCCGAGATCATTGAGTTACATACATTAACTAAATTTAATCAAAATCGGTTCAGCAGTTTAAACGCAAATTAATAAAGTTTATTGCGTGAAAACCAAACATTTTCCATGATAAAAAATATTACTTATCCTATGTCCTTCTCCAAAACCTTACGTAATATCTACATTTACGTAATATCTACGCGCACTCAACAAATTAATTTTTGTTGACTGCGCGGGAACCGTATATTTTCCGGGACAAAAAGTATCTAATGTCATTTTAATTGATTTAAAGTATCTGCATACAAAATTTTATCACAATCGGTTCAGTGGTTTAAGCGCAAATCATTTTTGAAACATAGTACATAAATGCTATATACAAAACCTCACTTACAGGAATAAGCATTAACCATTTTTGTACTCTAGAATATGCTACAGTGGGTTTTCAAAAAATGGATTCACTGTCGTAAACCTTATGTTATAAAGAACAAAACTGCATTATTAACTCAAAACCCGATTTTATGTGGAATGAAACACCAATGCTTAACAGCAGCCATATACAGAGTGTAACAAAAATAAGTGATATTACTTAAGAGTATGTATGTGTTCCTTGTAGAGAGTTCACTGTGAAAGTAGCAGCGCTGAAAGACCAATTTTTTTTTTTCACTTTTGTATGGGCAAGCGCCCGAACGTCACGAGTTTCCCCATACAAAAGTGAAAAAAAATTTTGGTCTTTCAGCGCTGCTACTTTCACAGTGAACTCTCTATAAGGAACACATACTCACCCTAAAGTATTATCACTTATTTTTGTTACATCTTGTATACTTAATTGGAATCTCGGAATCGGCTCCAACGCTTTTATGAAATTTAGTATATAGGGGGTTTCGGGGGCGATAAATCGATCTATAAGCTAGGAATTATTTTTAGAAAATGACATTTAATTCGTGTTTTATCGAATACCGAGCAAAGCTCGGTCAAATAGCTATAAATAAATAATAAGTGATAAAATAAAATAATTATATTTAATATTATAAAACAGCGACCACATGACATAACCCAATAGACGCCTAATGTTTTGATTTGTCTTAACAAATTATTGTGTCAATGTGCTGAGGTAAGCGACACGGGGGGAGAAAGAAGAAATGCATTACGATTGGCAAATTCAAATTCACGGCATGTCATAAATCAGAACTAGTAATGGGAAGTACGAGAAGCGCTTGTCAAAAGAAATAAAAAAAACCAGTACATATTTATTTTTTATTTTAAAGTATAGAATGAAGAAAATACTTATAATAATAATTGTGCCAAGCTTCTTTAGATATACAAAAACGTCTTCGGATTATATTAAAAAAGTACTTACCTATATTTAAAAATATACTTTTATACGTGGGAGAGCCATGCTTCGGCACGAATGGGCCGGCTCGACCGGAGAAATACCACGTTCTCACAGAAAACTAGCGTTTCGCCGAGTGAGTGAGTTTACCGGAGGCCCAATCCCCTACCCTATTCCCTTCCCTACCCTCCCCTATTCCCTTCCCTTCCCTACCCTCCCCTATTACCCTATTCCCTCTTAAAAGGCCGGCAACGCACCTGCAGCTTTTCTGAAGCTGCGAGTGTCCATGGGCGACGGAAGTTGATTTCCATCAGGTGACCCGTTTGCTCGTTTGCCCCCTTATTTCATAAAAAAAAAAAACTTTTTTTTACAAATTATATATACTTTTTTTAAACTTTCAAAGGGCAAAAATTATGTGATATTATATGATTTTTGCGAAACTTTTATCGTTTACGCTGCACAATAGGAAAAATTACCCGATTTTGAAACATTCTTCATTGGTGCTCCGCTCCTATTGGTCTTAGCGTGATAATATATTATAGGCTACATAGGATATATAATAAAGCCTTCCTTGATTAATACTGAAAAAAAAATTCAAATCGGTCCAGTAGTTTCTGAGATCAGCGCGTTCAAACAACAAACAAACACTTCAGCTTTATATTTATTATTAGTATAGATTATTTGACTTGCTAATTCCGCCACATGATTTCTAAGTTACAATGAAATTGATGGAAATTTATTTCTGAAAATAGTTGTTCGCCAATAAAACTGCTTGAAGTTTTAGTGACTAAAAATCTTTACTTGGTTACTTTCTTTACGCTTTCAAGATAAGATTTCATGATTACTTCGCAACGCTGACAAAAAACTACGCTCTGTGATGGCCCTCGCTACCATATGTAAAATGTGTGCAATGCACACGGGCGCCATCCTCTAGGGGCGCCAAATCGCCATCTTTAGGGGCGCCAAAACCAAGGACCGAAAAAATTTGCCTAAGGGGCGCCAAAATCCTTTTTTTGCACGCAGGCGCCAGAAGCCCTTACGGGGGCCCTGGTAATAGATGGATGGTTTATCCATATTTCCCTTATTAAAATTGGCAAAAACAGTGTTGGTACTGCAGAGCTCAGTAATCGTCGACAATTTTTATTGCTATAAATTATAATCATTAATCAGTTGCTTATCAACAGTCCAACTCAAAATGACTTGAGCATAATATCACGCTTTGTTTCGATTTTCGATAAAAAAAAAAATACCTCTTAAGAGCTCACCTGACTCTAAAAATCAAACATCGTCCTTTTATACCCGTGCGAAGCCGGGGCGGGTCGCTATATACTAATAATTATATTGTATTCTGTGTAACTACCCACATTGTAATAAAACTACTTTGATGTTATGCCTTACCTTTACATTATAAACATCGTCCTTCTCTCTTCACACTCACGCCCGTCTTTCATAATTATGCCAGGTGAAAAAGGAATCATCGCCGAGTTAGTTTTACTTGAATAAAAGACGAACTATAATGATTATGAAAAAAGTGTTTTGAGCAAATTTAGGTTTTATCAATACCTTTTTAGATATTAAAAAATATTAAAGAAAAGACAGCAAACTTCGAAGATCCAAGCAAAAATGTGTCTAAAACAAGGTTTTTTGTAAAAAAGAAACTATCGAGCATTTTTTGAGTAATCGTGTTTTCGTGAATCTTTATGAACTGAAGTTACTTGTGTCAAAAAATCAGTTTTCTAGACCTTACAGATTTTGAGATCTAGGTTAAAGTATGTAGTCATGTTAGGGTCATATGGGCTCTTAAAGATAGTTGGTATCACATCACTAGTGACGCGTGACGATAGCGGAGGAAAGGATAAGCATTACTAATTTGTATTTGATAGAAAGGGATATGACTTATGTCAAATGCTTTCGTCATGGATTCAGACCAGTGTAATTTGAGCTCTGAATAAATTGATTCTTGACAGTAAAAAAAATATTTTTTATGAAACGCACGAGATGTACACAGGTCACGGATGTGGTTGATACTAAGATAGATTTCGCTGTCATTATCTAAAGTAAGACCTATAAGTCTTACATATTGTCTGAAAGTATTTGCCTTGCATTAGGCGTCTAGAGGCTATGTGGTCGCTGTTATAAAAAATGTAAAAGTGAGTTTATTTCTTTTTTTGTTACGTTTTCTCGCCTTTCACTTATATATATATCACGCCTATCACGATTATCACATAAATTTTTGAACACCCTATGAAGAGAAGAGATGTATCGTAATATAAGTACAGAAATATATTGAGATGAATTTAGATGTATCAAAATATAAATGTAAGTATATTTTCATATAAATCGGTATCTTAAGATACGAGGATGTAAAAATACAAATATACTTAGCTGTTGCCCGCGACTTCGTCCGCGTGGACTTTAGTTTATAGTTGTTCCCGTACATCCATTGAGTCGTTTACGCGCAAATCAGAAAAGTATATTGTGTGGGAACCGCACATTTTTCCGGGACTTTTTTGTCCCGATTCCTTGTTCCAGATTCAAATTAGTATCTCCAATCTCCATGCCAAATTTCATCAAAATAGATTAAGTAGTTTAGGCGAGAATCATAAAAGTTTATTGTGGGGGAGCCGTATATTTTCCGGGATAAAAAGTATACCTTGTCCTTTCCCAAGACTGAAAGTATTGTCATACCAAAATTTCATCAAAATAGATTGAACAGTTTAGGCGATAATCATAAAAGTTTATTGTGCGGGAACCGTACATTTTCCGAGACAAAATTAGTATTCCTTGTCCTTTCCCAAAATTCAAAGTATCTTCATACCATATTACATCAAAATAAATTGAATAGTTTACGCGCAAATCATAAAAGTATATTGTGCAGTAACCGTAAATTTTTCCGGGACAAAATGTATCCTATGTTCTTTTTCGGGATTCGAAAGAATCTTTATACATTGCTTTATACCAAATTTCAGCAAAATGGGTCCAGTCGTTTACGTGTGATGTCGTGACCACGCGAAATATATCGTTCCGCGCAGCTTCGCCCGCGTAAATTAGATATTTCACAGACAAATTAGTCCACAAAAAATAGCCTATGATCCTTGACGTGGTCTACTTCTTATCTGTGCCAAATAACAGAAAAATTGTTCTAGTAGTTCATGAGATAAGTCCTTTCAAATAATTTCCCTCGTTTTTTCCACATTTTCCTCTATTTCTTCGATCCTGTTAGTCTTAGCGTGACAAAATATAGCTTATTCCCTTCCTCAATAAATTGGCTAACACTGAATTTTTTTTTCAAATCGGACCAGTAGTTCCTGAGATTAGCGCGTTCAAATAAGCCCTTTCAAATAATTTCTTCCATTTTTCCACATTTTCCTCTATTTTTTCACTCCTATTAGTATTAGCGTGATAAATTAATATAGCTTATAGCCTTTCTCGACCAGTAGTTCCTGTGATTAGCGCGTTTAAATAAGCCATTTCAAATAATTTATCCCGTTTTTTCCACACTTTCGTCTATTTCTTCGCTCCTATTAGTCTTAGTGCAATAAAATATAGCCTACAGCCTTCCTTAATAAATAGGCTATCTAACACTAAAAGAATTTTTCAAATCGGACCAGTAGTTCCTGAGATTAGCGCGTTCAAATAAGCCCTTTCAAATAATTTCCCCCCGTTTTTTCCACACTTTCCTCTATTTCTTTGCTCCTATTAGTATTAGCGTGATAAAATATAGCCTATAGCCTTCCTCGATAAATGGGCTATCTAACACTGAAAAAATTTTTCAAATCGGACCAGTAGTTCCTGAGATTAGCGCCTTCAAACAAGTAAACAAAATAATATCATCATAATATTAATACGTGAACGAAAAACCTTGTATCCCATTTTACGAAAAATGGGGAAACGTACAATAGGTGCATGAAATTTTTGCACAGTTATAGTTTATATGGAGAAGGAGTGCATCAAACTAATATTATTTTGAAATTATGCTTTTATCATACATTTTTTTAACAAATAAAACATTACACACACTACAATACGCATACTCAAGAAGATGACAGATTTTTGAGTGACAGACCTATACATACGAATCTCTTTTATTTATGGTTGAAGTCTGTTGACAACAAGTTGTTAGTTGACAAATTGAAAATGGATTATAGTTTTTTTTATTAAATCTAAGATACCATTAAGATACTATTAGACAATGCTTGCACGGCTAGTCTGAGATCACCTAAGTCCCAGAGACAAGAGTTGAAAAAAAAATGATAAAGTCAATATTTTTTACAAAATATAGGTAGTAGTCCTAATGTCGGTGAAACTAAGGTCAAATTTCGACCATTGGGCGATCTCTATTAGTATAGATAGCTGCTGTGTGTGGTCTCGACGATTTCTATAGAAAGATGCATTGAGATGTATCGAGATGTATCGTGCTATAAATCTATAATATACATCTTTACATTACCTGCGGTGCTAAAATGGTCGCTTTGAAGAATCATGATATGAATCATAATATGATTCATTTTTCTAAAATCGCAGAATGCAACAATGCTTGCAATTCATTTCTGTATTTTTGTACTGATTTGACATTTGTCAGTTTGACAGTTTTAACAATTCATTTGCTGAATTGATTGAGAGGAATTTCTAAATGTGACCATTTTAGCCCCGCTGGTCTGTGTGTGACAAGCTTTATGCTCGGTCAGGCCAAAGCCCACGTGATACATTTTCAGCTGTCGTAATTCGTATATAATAATATGTCATAAGATGATATTTTGATAAATCGAATTTTCGCGAAAATTCTAGGGATTTTTCGAAAATACGGATTATTAGATAATGGTGATAACATTTTTCAATTATCCTAAAATAATTAGGTTTTTTGGGAAAACGCGAGACGCGAGTCGCCTTAGGGGGATATTAGATTATCATATTATATATATTGGATCCGAGATCATTGAGTCAATGATATTGGATAATGTAATATAGACATATGATTCATTTCTTCCTTGATCAAAGATTTTTGACATTTGCTGAGAGATTGGATCCAATACGGTCATAGAAATAGGTGTTGCCAGTTTGCCATTTAATATAAAAAAGAGTTTTTAATTTCTTGTTCGTTAATATGTTTCAAATAATGTAATTTAATTATTTTTCTAATTATATACTTGGATAATCTTGCTGAAATAACAAAAAACAAGCCATATTAAAAATGACGATGTCTTTTGACAAATCGAATTCTCTGAGATCTAGTAACCCTGACGTCAATACCTGTCAGCGTTAGCGCTCTCCATTGGCTATTGAAACCACATATGACGTAAATTGGATCAATGAAATATGATAATGTAATATACAGATATGATCAAATGATCATATATATTGGATCCTATTTATGATCATAGAAGTGATCATATATAAATGATAATGTAATACCCCCCTTAGTAACATTGCACATTCTTAACGCTGATTGGCTTGATTTTTGCTTACTGGCTCACTCTTATTCTGATTGGTTACTATCTTTTCCTATGTATCTTTGAGGTAATACACCATAGAATTATAAAGGACAAAACTCAGAATTAGTTTCTGGTTCTGTTAAACTTTCAGTACTAATTTCACATGTATCAGTCATTTTGTATTTACAGCAATGATATTCTACTTAAATACAGATATGTTACGTCCATACTATTTTCCGGCTAAAATGTCTTCCGAACAATTTTCAAATTCAAAATTGCAGACATTGACAAATTTGACAGATAAGTGAAACAAAAGATACGAAAAACCATTTTCATAAAAGAGATAGTTCTATTTTTAAACGTCGAATCGTATCGCTGTCTCTTTCTTCGCCTGAGCTATGACGAAAATTCGATTTTCTCAGATTGTTCGAAAAAATAATTGAAAATGTAAATAATCGAGGTATTTATTGCAATCAAGACATGTGGTAAGAGATTCCATGTGTTTTGTACCAATTATGACTCGAAAGTACCTAAGTACTTTCGAGTCATAATTGGTACATTTTCGAAACACGCACGACGTTATTTTCAATTTATTTAGGTAAGACAAGACGCGGCACGTTCGTGACTGCGCTCGATGCAGACTAAACAACAGACGGCCCAATTGGGCCGTATTTGAAGCTTCACAAGTCACAACGCGCGCGCTAGTAACATATCTGGTTTGAGTATTTCATCATTGATTTACAGAGACTTTTAGATAACTTTTCGCACTAATTTTCAGGTCTAACTGCAATTTTAAACACATTAAATATCAAAAACTGCTAGCTCGCTTACAAAAACAACCACAAACAAAACAACGCGTGACAAGTGACAATGAATTGACATTTAAAACGTCAATTCTTCAACCAATCAGAGAAGATGTTGTTGTGAGGCGCTTAAAGCGACCAATCAGTGATTTTTTTCGATAATAACTAACGATTCGTTTCGCAATCGTACTAAGGCGACTCGCATTTTCGCGAAAACACTACCTTTTGTCAGTAAGATTGAAAAATGTAATCAACCCTAGAAAAACAAAACCCTAGAATTTTCGCGAAAATTCGATTTATCATATATACCGACGCGCTCAGAAAACTTCGATAGCGCGATGCAGAAATGTTAGGCGAATTGTGGGTACCGCCACATCACTCCCCCCCGAAGACCGGAGGTCGAATCTTGAAGTCTTGTCGCTTGAGTCGCCAGTGCCAGTGACTTCCAGTGAGTCCCAGTGAGTCGGAACTGTAAGCTGCTGCACGGGATCCAGTGAGTCGGATAGCTGCCGTGCCGTGCCGGGGCCGATGTTACGTGCTGACCAGGAGAGATGTGCCCTGCTTGCTGACCGGTCAGTGTAGTGAGAAAGCCCGATGATGCCGATGCGGAGTCGCCCAGGCCGCGATACATTGCGGCTAGTGGACGAGGTACCCGATGAGGCGATGCTGGCTGGTGCGGTGCGGAGGGGCGGGGAGTGATGATGATGAAGGAGGCGTGTTCTGTCGAGGGTCACCAATGTGGGATATGCGTGGCTGCCACACTACCATAAACCATTATTTTAATTTTAGTCTCGAAATACTTATTCGTAGAATTCAAGAGAAGGTTCATATTAGGAGGGAGGTCATACGAAGTTCACCGGGTCATCTGGTGAAGTCATAAATTATTAAAAATGCACGTTTTGCATTGCTGCAATGGCTAATGCCTATTGCCTACACGTCCATCTTGAACGACGTTTAGATCACAACTGAACACGGCCATCATGTAGAGGCGTTGCGATCATTGAATAGCCATCGCATGCGCCATTCGATCGGCCAGCGCTGGCCACTCATGTAGAGGGGCAATATTAGAGGCGCAATTAAAAAGTGTTAGGTGTTGTTGTAGTACTATTCAGCTTGTTAAAATGGCAAAAAACTCTTTGGATAAAATAAAAGATAAGTTTGTTTCGTATTTAACCGATTCCGTGCGGATGTCGCCGCAGAGGCACCATGAGTATCTTTTCTGTATGGCGTGTGACGACCGTTTGCGCCCGAGAGGAGATAAAATGTTTACCTATAAAACTATGATGAAATTACATTTTTCAGTGGTTTCCCCTCAATGAAGTGGCTTTATTTATCACGTATTTTACGTGTACAGTGTTAGTTTTGGGATCGGCACCGTATCGCCTAGAGCCGTTCAATATTGTTTGTATGAAATTCCCTACTGCAACGCACATTAAGCGGAACCGTAACGTGATCGCCTCGTCTCGGAAGGGGACAGCGGTCGGCGAGCCGTAAGCGAGGCGTCGCATAGCCGTAGCCGAATTAACGCTACTGATACGCTTTGGTAATACGTGCATACGTTAGGTTGACGCCTGGTGAGGTGAAAGGCGATGCGGTGACGATCTTTTTCCGAGTTGATATGTGTGCCGTGTGCGTGACCCTAATAGATTAAATCGAATAGTTTCAACTCGTTATGAAAGGGTATAAAAGGGGTGACTACATGCAGGCGATGCTAGCTGGCCGCCCATGGCGCCGGATAAAAAGGGGCGCCCAGGGCGCTGGTACTGCTAAAACCGTCACTGTCTACATGTGTGAGGAATAAATAATAATAAAAAACAAAGTATGTAAGTATATATCCATGTCTTATTAAATGGAAATGGTTTAATATCATCACAAATGTTAATGTTGTTTTACAATTTATCAGAATATTACAATTAAATGCGAAATCAAAATTACAACTTAAACAGTATTTCAGGAACACAAACCTACCAAACACACAACCAGAAATCAAAACGTATTAAGCAAAATGTTGATTTTGTTGCTTTATAAAAATAGCAAAGATAATAATAAATACAACTGGCAAATAGTTCCACGGTCATAAAACTAAAGTAATAAAGTATGTAAATATGTATTTCTAACTACAAATTGATAATTATAGAATTTAACAGAAAATTAAAAAAACATACAAAAATATTTTAAACAAAAACCTTCAATGTCAAATTTAGTCTTGACAGAGGCACAGTATAGCAATATGACATATCCCTACAGTAGTGAAACGAATGTACTCGCGCAGAGCAACGGAGGGGTACCCGCGGGGACGCGGGCGGTGCGCGCACAGGGGTAACCACGTGACGTTGGCGCGTTGTCTACGAATTTTGTGTTATAAAACGATAACTTATCTTATAAACAATGGGATAATATAATAAATGTTCAGTGTAAGGATGTAAATCTGATTCAAAAAACAAAAAGGATTTAAATTTTCATAAATATCGGCTCACAGTTTACACTAATATTGTGTTGGCCTTGGCAGCATTTATTTGCATCTCTGTTTTATTGTTTACGTTGTAAGATGTGTAACATAGATAAAGTATTATAGTATAGATGTAATCTTAGCCCGTCATCGCGTGGCTATTTTGTGCTTATTTTCATACAAGTAGTGTGCGTTTATTTTCTTGAATATTTCTATTTGTCGATCATTTTAAAGCACATTATAATACAGAAAAGAAAGTCATTTAGTTCATGATATCGTTAAACAAGTAATGAGAATCCGTAAACACGCGTAAAAAGCTATGCAATTTTTGTAGCCAAATTATTAATTGATGTGACATTTTTAGCACTAATGTATGTGCACGTGCATTAAGCTTATAAATTATCTTTTTGGCTTACAAAAATACCGATTTAAAAGCCCAAAAAACGTTGTTCAAAACTTCAAAACTTACGTATTTAATGTTAAATCAACGTGTTTGAGGCATTATTTGGCCATTCTTATGATTTATTATTTAGCGGAACCACAAAACTCAATAATATCTAGCATTAAGTGTTCACTAAAAACCTTTATTAACATTTTTATTACATGAAATATGCAAACTGACTTCTAGTAGGTAGGACACATGCTTTTGACGCTTATACACCGATAGAAGGCTCTCTCCTAGTAATAGTAACTCAATGATGTGTAACAAGGAGAGAAACAATATAGAATAAATTAAAAATCTGTCAAATACCCTGTTACATACTAATTAGTACAACCTACCTAGCTAGGTACGCACACCAAGTGTAACATTTTGTTCTTTGGACCGCCTAAGGGCGGTCCTTCATAAAGCACTTCAAAACTCTTATTATGTACGCGGTAAGCCGAGCACGTAATAAGAGTTTTGATGTGCTTCTGTTACACATGACGTGTGATTAATTATTGGATATTTTATATATTCGAAATTTCGAATGCGTCTTCATTATTTTAATCCTTCGATCGTGATTCGTGGATCCTTGGAAATCTATTGTTATTCTATTGTGTCTCGCTCACCGGTGAGCTTATGGGGCTTGATGGGTTAATTAAATTTTTAAATAGAGAACTAAAATCATCTGAAAATAAAGTTTCACGTAAATATCTGGCATTACGATATAATATGTAAATATAACACGCTGATAATCAGATTAAATGATAACATTTGCATTACAAGCACAATATTTTATTTTTATTTTATTTCCCGTTCCGTGGCAACCCTGGCATATCTGCTCGGTACTTGTCATCGGTGGCGGCATCGTGCGACATCAAAGGCGTTTCGTTACTGTAGGGACTAATATTGCTATACTGTGACAGAGGTTAATCTACATATTTTTATCAGTCAAACATTAATCTGTAGACTGTACTTAAACATTCAGCAGTCAGCAGCTATTAAGCAGCTATTAAGCAATTAAATTTTTGCCTACTTTGAGCAACAATAAGATGTATCACCACAAAGTTTTAGGACAAATCGTCATACGCATTGGTATAAGTACCTAATAGAGCGCATCTTAAAAGTACGCACTGAATAACTATAGTATTTTAGGTCATAAAATACAAGTTACAACATATATTATAGTTCTGTTATTCTAATTCTAGTATCTATACGTAATGGAATATCGCAGCACGGTGCAGTCAGCAAAAGTTGTGGACCATACTGAATCATTGGATGTAGCTTTTAGCACTCGTGGACATAACTAAATACTTAAGTTAATTGGCGCGGCGTCAGGCGTGACATAACAGCGCTTCTTAGAGAACCTCGACCTGCGGTGAACTGTTGCTGACCGTACCCATCATCATAGCCAGGCGGCCGCTCAGTACCGCATGTAGTGCGAGCGGCGACTCGGCCGGCCGCGCCGCATGCCGCGCCCGCGCGCGCCGCTGTCGCTGTCTGCAACGATACACTCTAATTGCTACAACTTATAAACATAAGTACTACAAAGTACAAACAATCGAGGTCGTACCGGTCATTACTACTAATTTAGTCATTTCGTTCGTTTAAACTAAGCGGCTAATCAGTTACAGCTAAACAGGACAATTTGCATTGGTATTAAAGTATTGTAAGTAAAGTAATAATCAAGATAGTTCCAACGTTATCAAAGTTTAAATAAGTTTTGGGCAAAAGATTCTAAGATTAATAAGGATTTTTTTAGTATTGAATACATTATACAGTATGGGCAGAAAAACAAGTTGTAAACCATTTATCTCAGACAAGATGCGTTGCGCTATGTCATTAAATTAATAGTCTGGACTCTAGACTATGAGGACAGCTAGCTAGATTATGCCCGCGACTTTAGCTACATTACGTTCGCGCCGAAATTAGTTAATCGCGCGGTTAAACCGTGGTAAATAAAAATAATCATTTAAGTTCTTTCTTGAACTAATTATAATATTGTTAGGCCTCATCCAAATCGGTTGGCCATTAACATGTGTTAAGACTGAAGTCTGAAGGTGAGCGACTGCAGCCGACAGACAAACACGTTTATATCATAATATATTCGGTAATCAGTAGAACGTTATGAATGGGAGAAATCTGTCTTTGACGTGATAACAAATATTGTATATTGTAATATCGTGACTAGCCCATTTGTTTAGCTGACCTAGCGGCACCGACGCACTCAACTCTGAACTCATATTAGACATAAAAAACCACAAAAGCATATTATACGAAATAGCTACAAATAGTGCAACTACCTTTAGTTTATTATAACTGTATGCTGAGGAACTGCTTCTATCTTGAATTTTATTGCTGCTTATTGTTGATACATTAAAGATAAATGCTACTTTTGTGCATTATTTTGTGTTTTGTTACACATTGAACAATTTTATTATAAATAATAAAATTGTTCAATGTGTAACAAAACAAAGTGATAATACTTTATTAGTAATAACATCGTAAAAAAACTCTTTCAGCGCTGCTACTTTCACAGTGAGCTCTACCCGCAAAATTTATCATTTTATCTTTTTACACCCTCTTTTTACAAAAGTGTGCTCTGCGTGCAGTTGTTGTAAATTGTAATTTATAATAATATGTTGTTGTTTTTTATGGCAGATGGCGGACCTACGTAATTTGGTCGCATTATGTCAAACCCAGCCCACAGATATCTAATACTGTTGAATTGCCATAATCCGACCAAATGACGTAGATCAGGTATTCGCGTTTGAATCGTTCGATACGTACCTGCTGCGCGCATCCACCGCTGGTGGGGCGAGTGCGGGGTTTGCGGAGTGGGGGGCGCGCGACGCGGCGCCGCGCTCGCCTCAGCCTCGCGACCTTCTTCCGCCACCTGCGAGAATATATTCAATTTAGGACTTTCTTGAGATACGTTATAGAGTATGGACCAAGAGTGGCCAACACGCGCACCCTCTGTTACCTTGTGGCCTGCGGAGCAGAGCACATTTTTTTAAAGTAAAAAAAGTTAATACTAAAATTACCTTATCATACCTAATTACCTACTATAAAAAGCAAACATACATTTATTTAACTTTAATTCATCAAGCCCCATACGGTCACCGGTGACTGAAACACAATAGAAATTCTAATGTGTCTCGTTTTTCCACAATCGGCGGGTTAAAATAAAAGCTCTAAGTTCTAATAGGAAAAATAAGTATCCGATTTTGACTTTCATTCCACTACGAGTTTAGATAACATTTTGTAGTGGGGCCCGGGGTAAAATTCTACTTTCGAATTTTGGCCCGTGTCAAAAAGGTTGGTCACCCTTGGATTACGGCCGTTCCCAATATTTGATCTATCTCTGGTTTTGCCCTACCAGAGATAGAAATAGCTCAAAATTGACATAAAATATATGTCTCTAATGTCTAATGTGAGCTATTCCTATCCCTAGTAGGGCAAAACCAGAGATAGATCAAATATTGGGAACGGCCGTTAGAGTATAGACTATAGTCCTCTGTCAGACTATAGCAGTACAAAATATCGCGGGCTTCAAGCCAGAAGGGCGTATAAGAAAATAGATGTATTGCACAATACTTAGAGTTTTGAAATATTTAAAATATAAAAGATCCTTTCAAATAGTATTTTCATAAACACATGCAAATTTTCAGTTGTACAGATCAATTTTCTTTAAAAAAAACGCGATGGCTCGAATCCCGCGATATGTATACAAGAGCATTAGCGATACGGGAAACACTCCTTTCCCTCGAAGAAGGACAAACAAGTATTTAGTAAAAAACCTATACAAAATGCTCCTTAAAAATTAAGTTCTATCGAAGACGAATCTACAACATTGTCATTCTAAACCTAGAATATGTATCCTGCACACTACACTTTTGTTTTCCTTTGAAGAAAAGTTTCTCAAAATAACGTTCTAATGCTTAGCAAGACGCTTTTTGGAGCTATAGCTGGTTAGGAGTTTTAATTATGTAAAAAAAAAAAACAAAAAGCTTAAAAATATGCGATTTAAAATTATTATACCAACGGCAACATGACTAGACAGAATACCTCAGACGTAAGTAACACTGTCGTGACAAAACACCTATGTCTACTATACCAACCGCATTCAGGATTCCATTGTCAAGATAATCAGACGTACGATAAGTGCTTCAGACGACAAGGACTTTAACATAATGTTCGAAAACGAGAAGGGTAAAAACCAAAATCTTTTGACATTATTAAAAGAATAAGGAGCTGTTTTCGAGGAACCGACTATCTACAGATTAATACTTAAGAAGCTTAGGCCTCTAGGGCCCAAATGGCTTGTCATGTTTTCCCAAAAAACATTTTGCATACACACAAACTCCATAAATATACCACTCCTTCTAACTGATAAAAGAGAATAAGTTCCTTTACTACTTCCTGATAAGTGGCTATCCAGCACTTAACTGGACATATGAAGTATGGAAAATCTGTCAAAAAAGTTGTGAATAACCTATTCGGCACTTTATCAAAAAGTGGTGAAACAAGCCCTATGTATAAAATAGAATAAACTAGTTTACCTGTTGCGGTGAGGAGGGCTCACTTCCCTGCGAGCTGACTGCCGCCGACTCCTCCTCGCCCCTCGACTCCTCCCACTCCTGCCCCTCTCCCTCGGGCCCTGTTACACATTCACTAATTAAAAGCCGCACTCAGATATATTTAAATAGACGTTCAGCGCGGCTTCGCCGGCGTAAATTAGTGACTCCACAGATAATTTATCCCACAAAAAATAGCCTTATAATCCCATCCAAAACATCCTGTAAAAAAACCAAGTCTCGCAACTCAGTTTTTATACCGTAAAAATTTATGAGATCCATGCAATACCAAGTCGGTTAATTTATTCAGTCCCTACCTAGGGGACCTTCTGTCTCAAGTTAGTACGTAAGTTATTATCATAATATCAATATTAAAAATCTTTTACGTTTTAAATAAATAGATCGACTTGGACATCCGTGAATATGAGCACATAGCATAGCAACCCAAACCTCCACTTTGGGTTCATACGATGCTGCAGCAGCAGCATGTAAATATTTAGTGTTTATCTACTTCTTACTGGTTGTCGCAATCAAAATGAGCCCAAACACGAAACCTCTGCTCTAAGTTGGCGAGGAGTTGGATATCCTATTGATTACCAGGTGAAGCTGCAACACCAGGTCAACTTTCCAGTAATATGTGTATACGTATATTGTATATTCACAACTAGAATGAAATATAAAACCCATCAAACGACTACAAGTTGCTAACGGCCTTTCATGAACCAGATAAACCCTGATTGTCCAGCACTTAGCAGGCTGATGATGATGAATTATAGCTAAGAACACTCTCGATCATGTCAGCTTTCAAACAAAAAAAAACTAGATCAAAATCGGTCCACCCGTTTTGATGCTACGATGCCACGGACTGATACACACACAGACAAACAGACAGACAGACAGACACGTCAAACTTATAACACCCCTCTTTTTTGTCGGGGGTTAAAAATGGTAATGAATAGTCCGGTTAACAAATGACTCAAACGAGGGTATAGAGTGCGTAAGCGGGAACCTAAGCGATTTTTGCTGGAACTTATTCAGGGTGATTAGGGACAAAAATACTAAAAGTCCTGACGTCTAGGAGGTGAGCCTCTGCAGCTGCAGCTCTTCTGATGCTGCGAGTATCCATGGGCGACGGAAGTTGCTTTCCATCAGGTGACCCGTTTGCTCGTTTGCCCCCTTATTTCATTAAAAAAACTGAAAATTTCATTCTTATGAGAAAAAAATCTTATACATTTTTATAGCTAATAGTCAAATTAATAATAATTGATCCAAATCTATGGTTAGTGCAGGCTATTTTTACTTAAAAACACATTTTTTAAGACTTTCTGCGGTATGAGGCTTAATGTTCTTTGTAATTTCGAGTAATAATTTTTCCTGTTATCTAAGTTACTAAAAATCTCTTAAATGATTTCATCATTGCCTGTTCTAGTCACAATGGACCGAATTTATGTCAGAACAGCCTGTAGACCAGTCCAAAACCAGAATAATCTGGTAGAATCAACCCAAAATTAAGCCGATGCGATCAGTAAAAAGGCACCAGGAGAGCAACCAGTCTCTAGAAACCGACCAAACCGTGCCGAAGGGTTTGTATGCGTTTGACATTGCTGACGTAATCATGGCGAACTTCCGGCGCGGAACTTCGGCATGGTGTGTTTCGACATTTAGCGTGATAATATATGTATAGCCTAATTCCTAAAGCCTTTTAGATAAATAAGCTATCTAACATTGAAATAACTTTTCGAATCGGGCCAGTAGTTCCTGAGATTATCGCGTTTAAACAAACAAACCAAACTCTTCAGTTTTATTCTATTAATATAGATAGACTATAGATGATTACTTAAGTTAAATTTATTTAATGAAGAGTTTGACAGAAAATTCCCTCCAGAACGCCATAGGACTCTGCCGCCCATAGGCTCCGGCCTATACTGCCTATACATAAATCCCGAGCTGGGACAGTTATACGTACTCTGCGGCGGGTGCGCGGGCGGTAACGCCGCAGCGAGGTCGGGATGCGTGTCGTGGTGGCTGGCGGCGCCGCCCGCCTCGGCGAACGTGAACCGCGCACCACCCTCCGCCGCCGCGCCCGCTCCGCCCACACCGCCCACCGGCGACACTACCGCCTCGCCGAAACTGCACAACATTAAGAAGGCCGGTCAACATACTAAAATTTTCTGTTAATGATGAAAACAACTTTAATTCGAATCGGAGCCGGCCATGTTTAAATTTAATTAAGAGCCCCCGTAGACTGCAGACTTTTAATCGGCCTATAGTGTAGTTTGGCTCTCGATCAGTATGAAGCTGTATGGAAGTGCGCTTATTAGGATTCCGAGTCGGCCGATAATTAAGTTGGACGGGCTATACGATTACCTTAAGAGGAGTCCACACACCGATTTTCCATACAAACGTTGTTCCCTGTTTCCTCCCTGGATAATGCCGCTAGAGTTATGATTTTTTTCCTGAATATCTATGGCCACTATTAGCATGTCCCTATGTTTTCTTTTTTTCATAATTTTATAATAAAAAAAGATAAGAACGTCCAAAAACCCAAAAAAAATGGCCAGATTTTCCTCTGTGTTCAAACACCCAGAAAACAAAACTGGCTAAAATATACAAAAAAAATAAAACATAGGAACACAGCTAAAGCCTTGCTTTAATTCTTAATGAAAAAAGTACCTACTTAAATCGGTTAGGTTTTAGAGAAGGAATCAGCGGACAACGAATCTTTAGAATAGAGACAACACGACAAAAGTTCTTTTATTAGAACTTTTGTCGTGTTGTCACTATCGCGCTCTGCGGTGGGAGACTTGAGATTGGGGACTTGAGACAGCAATACATTTTCAAATACCTATTTTCAATTTCTCTCGCCCCTGGTGTATCCTCTTAATTTACATAACTATCGGCAAACTGTCGGCCGATGCTAAATCAGTACGACGTTCTTCAACGCGCGCACCCGACGTTTGGTGAGCCGACTCAACATTTTTACTTAAAAACACATATAAGCATGTCAACTATGTCTGTACTCTGTCTGTCTATTTTACAGCACTTATTCAACCCCACATGTATTCCTGGGCCTCTATCACAAGCTCTTAAAACCAGCCAGAATACTGAATGGCTCGCATTTTGGTACCACCTCTATTTTCCAGCCAGTCAGTGGTCATGTGTCACAAAACTCACTTCTCCATTGATAACTGAGTAGTTATTTCGTATCATGACAACACAACTGACATAAGCTGGCTGGCTTTTACGTCAAATACAGCAATTCAATAAACACCAACCAACGAGTAGCTATTACTGAATAGTTTACATTTTAGTAATTTTATTTATTAATATTACATACTTTTTAGTCTTAAATTATATTGCTATTTAGTTGGTTAGTTACTTAATAAGTTATATTTTAGTCTACAGCATATATTTTAGTGAAAATAATTCGTTATAAAAACTAAACATTCGAAGTGTCCGAATTTTTGGAAAACGATTAAATATTCTCAAGTTTATCACGAAGCGAGACATAAGTAAAGACGCCTTAGAGACCTTAGTAATCCATTTAGTGTTAGTGAGGTTTCAGAATAATAACATAAGTGAGGTGTAGTATAATAATACAGTACCTATATGTCTAGTCAACAATAAGGTTTGCATTTGTGCGATGAGCTAAGACTGCATTGATTTAGTACACAAGAAACACATACAAGGTATAAGGAACACAAGTGTTGTGTATAATTACTGTAAAATAAGTATGAATTTTCACCAAAAACCTACAGACCATACAATCTTATAGTTGCATTGTAGGTTTTTGTGTTATTTCACAAACTATTTCCTTGTAAACCTGAAGTATTTTGGTATAATATGCATGATAAACACTGCACCAAAGAGGTAAATTCAAAGGCATATTACTTACTTTTAACAAGAATTTTGAGAACACCACCTTTTAATAAACTTTATATGTATAACATGCTCCGGATAAACATTGACACACCTAAACTACTAGAAAAGTTAAATAATTGATAATATCATAGAATCCAAATTAGCTAAATTTGGATTCTATGATATTATCATCACTTTTTCATTTATAACTTCTTCTCTTGACTACAATATGGTATTATATGATGGGAATAGTGTAAATCACTAAATTTTACTCAAAAATAAAAACCTACATTACAGTACTTTTCCAAAAAAGACTTACTTAATAAGAATTGCATAACAAACATATGGAACTTATTGTTCATAAAACATATTATCATAGGAACATATATTATTAGGTATTACCAAAAATACTTTTGTACCTCAATAATAATAATAAGTATTAGTTTTATATTAAATTAGAATTTAAAATACATGAGGACTTAATATGTACTTCTTAGGAACCTATCTTAGGAGCATTTCGTACAATCTTTTGATTGCAGTAGGTCTTTGTGTTATTTCACAAACTATTTCCTTGTAAACCATGCATGATAAACGCTGCACCAAAGAGGTCAATTCAAAGGCATTACTTTCTCAATAACAAGAATTTTGAGAACACAACCTTTGAAACTTTAGATTCATGTATATTCACGAATAAACATTGACACACACACACACACACACACCTAAACTACTAGAAAAGTTAAATCATAGATAATATAAAATCCAAATTAACTAAATTCTTACATGCACTTTTTCATTTATAACTACTCTTGACTACAATATGATATAATATACAATGGGAATAGTCACTAAAACTCAAAAATATAATCCTACATTACTTATAGTACTTTTTTTAAAAAGACATAATAAAAATTGCATAACAAACATACTTATTGTTCATAAAACATAATATTTTCATTGGAACTTATATTATTACTAGATGTCCCGCGCGGCTTCGCCCGCGTAAATTAGAAATTTTACAGATCCGTAGGTACATTTTCCCATAAAAAATATTTCCCCCGTTTTTCCCACATTTTCCTGAGTTTCTTCTGTCGTATTAGTCTTAGAGTAATAATATAATATAACCTTCTCGATAAATGATGAGTCTTACTCGATAAATGATCTAACACTGAGATAAGTTTTTAAATCGGACCTGTAGTTTCTGAGATTGACGCGTTCAAGCAAACATACTCTTCAGGTTTATAATATTAGGTACCTAGGTAGATATAGATTTTTTTAAATTATCGCTTGACAAACTCGAGTCTCGATCTAAAAGACTATGAAATGGTATAATATGGTAGTGATGATGATGATGATGATGATGATGAAGAATGTAATTTGCATAGTAGCATATGCTTTCTGTTCTTAAAACAACGCCGAAACTCCCAAACTTGTATCTATAAAGAATCAGGAATTCTCTCAGCACCTTCCGAACCACGGTATACCAGGTATGTCTCGGTGCAAAATCTTACTTGTTGGTAGCATATGCTTAGAATACTTCTCACGAAACCGAAGTCACCATATGTTTCCCTATAAGTTTTGAGGAGTTCCCTCGATTACTTATGGATCCTTCATCAGATCACCACTTTTCTGAATATAATACCAAATTGGGATGATACCCTATATACCAAAAGAAAAATTTTGAAAATCGGTTAACAAACGGCGGAGTAATCGTTGAATATAAGAAAACGAACATAACACCTCCCCCATTTTGAAAGTCGGTTAAAATTGTAGCCTATGTGTTATTTATTTAATATTTTAATCAGCACATGAATTGAATAACAAATTTTTTTTCAAATTAATCGTAGCACCATCTGTCAGGACAAACTAAAATTGAAATAGAATAATATTGAATGCGATGATAGCGCCGTCCGCCGGATCTAATGTAAAACATTCCAAAATCAACAACTCCTTATAAATAAGAAATTAATTGAAAAAACATTTTCCAGTAGACCAAACTGTAAATCTAAACCATTCTCGAATCTCCACGAACACACACAAAAAATTTCATCAAAATTGGTCCAGTCGTTTAGGAGGAGTTCAGTCACATACACACGCACACAAGAAATATAAAATAAATAAAATAAAATATCTTTTTATTCAAAATGGGTATCATGATACACTTTTTGAAAGTCGAACGAAGAAACTACGTTGCCTACCACCGGTTCGGGAACTACCCCGCCGAGAAGAACCGGCGTAAGAAACTCGCACGGGGCCATCTTTTGCAAAAAAAAATGGAAAATTACAATGTTATGGCTTACAGCTATGTAACAAAATTAAAAGAAAAGTAACCTGCATGGAGCCACCCTATTCCCAAGGTGTGCTGTCCTCGAAGAAATCATTGACTTTATAATACGCTTTAGCACACAAACGTTCTTTAACTGCTTTTTTAAATTTGTTTAAAGGTAGATTTTGAACATTTTCTGGGATTTTATTGTATAGGCGTATACATTGGCCTTTAAAGGATTTGCTTATTTTGGCTAGTCTGAACATTGGTATTGCTAACTTGTTCTTATTTCTAGTATTTACATTATGATTATCACTTTTCTTTTTGAAAATATTTATGTTCTTTCTAACATATAAGAGATTTTCCAAAATGTATTGAGATGTGACGGTCAGAATTCTTATTTCTTTAAATTTTTCTCTTAGAGATTCCAAAGACGACATCTTATAAATAGAACGAATAGCTCGCTTCTGCAGCACAAATATTGTATTAATGTCCGCCGCGTTTCCCCACAAGAGGATGCCGTAAGACATTATGCTATGAAAGTAGCTAAAGTAAACTAATCGCGCGGTCTCTACATCAGTGATTTCACGAATTTTTTTAACAGCATATGCTGCAGAACTAAGCTTATCTGCCAGTTTCGCAATATGTGGACCCCATTGTAACTTACAATCCAGCGTTATGCCTAGGAATACGGTGGTGTCTACTAAATTCATTTTCTCATCATTTAATAGTACATTGGTTTGTACTTGCCAAACATTTGGCAAGATAAATTTTAAACATTTTGTTTTATTAGAGTTCAAAAGTAAATTATTAGCATTAAACCAATGTACTATTTTTGAGAGAGCACTATTTACCTCGTCATAATTAAATTGTCGCCTCTTCACATTAAAAATTAGTGAAGTGTCATCAGCAAAAAGTACTATCTCATGCTTATCTTTAACAAGATAAGGTAAATCATTTATATAGATGAGAAAAAGAAAAGGCCCTAAAATGGACCCTTGTGGCACACCTAGTTTTATTTTGGTTCCATTAGACCTTATGGAGTTAACTTCCACCCTCTGCGTTCTATTTGTAAGGTAAGATTTAAGAAGTTTAAGTGCCGGGCCCCTTACACCATAATGGTGTAGTTTTCTTATTAGAGTATCATACTCCACACAGTCAAATGTTTTAGAGAGATCGCAGAAAATACCAAGTGCATCCTGCGACTCCTCCCAAGCTTCAAAAATACTACACAGAAGACTAATGCCTGCATCTGTTGTAGACCGACCTTTAGTAAAACCAAATTGATTATTATGTAATAAATTATTTGAGTTAAAATGAGCAAGTAATTGATTTAGAATTATTTTTTCAAAGATTTTACTTAAAGTCGGCAATATGGATATTGGTCTATAGTTGGCTGGGTCTGATTTCTTCCCAGCTTTAAATAGAGGCATCACCTTGCTGTGCTTCATTAAGTCTGGGAACACACCACTTTCGATACAATTATTAAAAACTAAAGCTAGGTAAGGGGCAATGATGTCAATTACTGATTTTATAATTTTTGTGGACATACCCCAGAGATCAGTGGTACTTTTAATATTGATTGATTTGAAAGTCTTGATAATATCTCTGGAGTCAATATCTCTAAAAATAAAATTGACATCACATTCCTTGACATGTTCTCTAAGTATTTTTTCTGCAACTGTAGGTGATGAATTTAAGTTCTTTGTAGTTGAGATTGGAATGTCTGCAAAAAACTTCTCAAAGACTGTCGCAACCTCAAGATCAGAATTGATTTTTTTATTATTAATTAAAAGTTCAAATTTAGAGTTACGACAGGCGACTTTTCCAGTCTCATCCGCAATTATTTTCCAGGTGGTTTTCACTTTATTTTTAGAGTCTCTAATTTTCTCTTTAATTTGAAGTGCCTTCGCTGCTTGACAGGCCTTTTTAAAAGTTTTTGAGTATTTCTTGACGTACAATTTAAAAGCTTCACTCCGGTTTATAGTTTTCTCGTTATACAAATCATATAATTTTTGTCTACTTACAATAATACCTGCAGTTGCCCATTTTTTGAAATTATTTCTTTTATTATTCAAACTGACCGTTTTAGAAGTAAATATATAGGTATATTAAGATATTAAGATTAAGATTACCAAAAATACTTTTGTACCTCAATAATTATAATATTAGTTTTATATTATTACATTAAAATTTAAAATACATGAAGACTTTAGTAAGTCCTCATGTATTAAAAATTTTTAAAAAGACGTGGTCGTCTTAGGGACCTATCAGACAGAGTGGTCACGCGTTGAAGCATTTGTGTTGGAGCAGTCAGTGTGTGACTGAGGAGCAATTCTGACACATTCAGAACTCCTCCTGTGTGAGTATATAGAGGTACTCACACGGGAGGCATTCTAAAACATAATACAACACAAAGAACACAAAACCCTTGACCACTCTCTGTCTGAGATATCCCCCGCCAAAACAACTTTAAAAAGCAATGAAATAATATTTACTGCCTTTAAGTTCAAATAATTCCTAACATGTGTAAAGTAATATTTTAGTCCATAATTGTTGTCAGGGTGTGTCGGGGGACCGCTAATGTAGATGTTTGATTTCACATAACAAGTTTAAGGATCAATTCACAGCGTCATCGCGATCATTCATTCTGAATCGAGATAGGTAACCAGCGACTTGGCGGTTGAAGGTAGTAGTTTACTTGGCGGTCCCCCGACACACCGTGATAACAATTATGGACTAAAATATTACTTTATACAAGTTAGGAATTATTTGAACTTAAAGGCAATATATATTATTTCATTACTTTTTAAAGTTGTTTTGGCGAAGGTTTTTTTAAATTTCTTAATTTATTATCCTTTGGGTACGGAACTCTAAAAAGATAAAATCATATTTTCAAATCGACTTTATTTACCAATCATAAGCTTTTATTTGATGATAATGGTGAAATACGGTTTCCTAGGCCAAGTTCTACTAGAAATATGAAATTGTTCAATGAAATTGAATATTGGACAACTAAACAAGCAAACTCTCCCGGAAGAAAGACACCGGAGAAATAAATATTTAGTAAATTAAGACTTCAGCAAAAATTAAATACAATATGTTATATAATAACACTAGTGACCCGCCCCGGCTTCGCATCGGGTATAAAATATATAGCCACGAAAAAATGATTAAAATCGATTCAGCAGTTTTACTTGTATTCATTATTACTACCCGTGGCCCGCATTGGTCGGTACCGCCGCAAAAGCTACTTCCCGCAATTTTTAAATCTATACTAATATTATAAATGCGAAAGTATCTCTGTCTGTCTGTCTGTCTCGCTTTCACGCCAAAATTACCGAACCGAATGTTATGAAATTTTGTATACAGATAGTCTAAAGCCAGAGAAAGGACATAGGATACTTTTTTTACTGGAAAAAAGCGTTGTAAGGGGGTGAAAATGCGTAAATTTGTTCAAATTTAGTTCCAAAAATGCATAATAGATGGCGCCTTGCGTCTCTTACATCGGGCATAGGAACAGCCCAATGATAAAATTTCCGTGCTCCTAAATATCCCTATCCTCAAATGTTTTTTCTTTTAGATATCCCTATGTTTAAAATATCTATTCCTAAATAGACTTAATTTCAAATACATCTACTCCTTGATATTTATTGTTATCAAACAATTCCACTCTGCATATTAGTATTTTTAAAAGTATTTACTTTGATATGTATACACTCCAAAACATTTCTACTCCTAAATACTACAACTCCTAAAAATTTGTATTGTAATTATTTGTACTGCGATTAAATCTACTCCGAAATAATAGATTTATTCTAGAAAAAAACTTTCTTCTAAGAAATTTCTACTCTTGTGTTTGGTGGGTAACATTCTGTAATTGGTAAGATAGGTTTTGGAATCGGAGGCTACAGATGGTAAGGGAGAATAGATGATTTTTAAATTTAGATAATTGTTTACGCGCGTTATTTAAACATTTTTCGTTGTTTTTTGTTAATATTGTGCAAATTACATTAAAAAAATATAAACTTTATTTATTGATTGATTTAAAAATCATCTATTCTCCTTTACCTCCTGTAGCCTCCGATTCCAAAACCTATCTTAACAATTACAGAATGTTTGATAACAATAAATATCAAGGAGTAGATGTAAACACACCGGCAAAATTAGAGGAACATAACAAAATTTTCAATTTTTTTAAAATTGTTCACTGATTTTTATATATTTATTTATTTATTTACTAATTGATTATTAAAAAATAAATTTTATATAAATTTAGGGCATAAAAACTTGAAAAATAGAAAAAAATCAGCAAAAATCAAAAAATTAAGAAAATCTTTGAAATTTCAGTAGTAAGTTTTTAAGATAAATTCTCCATTATTATTAAAGAAATGCCATGTTAAAAGCGTGTAATTCCTTCTATGGATCTCAAGATGGCATGGATACGCCATTCCATGCTTGCATTTTAATTGTCAATCATTTCCTGTGGGATATTCTCCTACCCCTCCAGTAGCGCCAACTCGAGCTCCTGGACACATTTTGGAGCTGGAGTTTTAACTCGTACCGTTCACCCATTGATGTGCCACACGTCTTCAATCGGATCCACATCCGTAGACCACGCTGGCCTCTCCACCTGGGCTACGCCAACATCGTTTAGGTAATAATGCCCGATTTTCTCACTTTATGGACGCACATAAAATTGAAATTACTACCTAAAACTGTGTAAAAGGAACACCATGTAGTTCCAGGATTTCGGTGCTATAGCCCTGTACTGTCAAAGTACCATCATCTATAATCATCAGCTCCATGCGGGCTCCAAATCATATGCAACTCCAAACCATTACGAAGCCTGCATCATAGGCCACTGTTTCCGGTAAGTTTGATGGCCTGTAGCTTTCCTTATGATTTATCCACATTCTTTATCGCCTGTCAATACAATGTACACAGAATTTGCTCCCATCACTGTACAGCACAAGATTTCACTCACTTGTCTAATTTTGATGTTCACGCGCAAATCTTAGCCTGGCTCTTCGGTGTCCTGTCTCAAGTTTTAGTGCCCTTGCTGGCACTTTTGAGTTTAATTTAACTTCTTTGAGTCTTCTTCTTACTGTACAATCACTTACATGTTCATCTTGGATCTGTTCCGACAGGTTTCGTGTCTACATAGCAGTTTGAGGTCGATTTCTTAAGTTTTGTTTCCTTACAAAATGATCATCCTGAACCATTGTCACCCGATATCTGCCTTGTTCTCGTCTCCGAACGTTAGATCCAGTCTCTCTGAAGCGTTGAAAGTTACGATGAACCACGGAAGCCGACACACCTAAGGCCTGACTGACCGGACGGCGACGGTGTGACCTTTCTCTATCGTGGTTACAGCTCTAGCTGTCGCAGATGCTGGGAAATCACTAATTTTGTATCTAAGCAATGTGGTCTTCCAAAAACCAAACAATCAAATGAGCTGAGCATACCTTGCACCCCGCTAAAACGCCATTCTTATCAGGAACACTTACAACGTCAATAATCGAAAAACACTTATTAGGGCATAATTGCTATAAAAACCTGTCAACTTGCCAGTTTTGTTCAATATTTTATTTCTTGAATGAGCTTAGAAGCTATAAAAAAGGCTTTCAGACAGCCCGACCCACTTGAGTTCAAGTTTTGGCCCTTTTTACCTATGTTCCGCTAATTTTGCCAGTGTGTGTATTTGAAATTGAGTCTATTTAGGAATAGATATTTTAAACATAGGGATATCTAAAAGAAAACACATTTGAGGATAGGGATACTTAGGAGCACGGAAATTTTATCATTGGGCTGTTCCTATGGCCTTACATCGCGCTAACACTTGCCCAAAAGTCTTTCTATAAGAGGTGGTATTATATTACATTCAATTTTCGATTATTTTTTTATTGTTATTTCCTTTTTTACGTTATTTAATAAATCAGTACTTTATTTATGCAGAAAGCCAGTGACATAACCTTAAACTTATCAATGATAAATAGTTTATGGGTAAAGTTGTGTAATTGCGGGGCTAAATAAGCTTAAAAATTTGGCATAAAATATAAAGTTTAATTTAAAAAATTGAAATATTATGTGCACACTGTTTTGATTTAAAGGGTACCAGGGCTTTTTTATAAAAGCTTTTGACACCAATTTTGTTGACATCGCGCGCTATAAACTGAAGTCCACGCGGACGAAGTCGCGGGCAACAGCTAGTCTGTAATATCTTCGAAAATATTCATTTAAGTCATAAGCAGTAAAGAGCCATATAGATGTAAGTACATTAAATCAACAATGTATTTAAGTTATTTAATTGGATAAGGATTAATCCTGTATTTATTAAAATTGTTTCGAAAATTAGCCATTACTTGTCGTAAAAAGAAAATGACAAAAAATGTTATTGTGGGATATCCATATGAGATAGACATATACCAACGCGAAGTTTTCTGTAGACCTTTTCAATGTGTACAGTACTTGGTACATTATTTTGTTAAATCTCGTAGGGTTCAATATAAGCGGAAAAAAAATGTAATTATTTACGACATCACATTAAAAACCCCAACGATAACAGTATTTCTCCACTATTTATAGTTTGTGCGTTTTAAGATGATATGGGTGACAGTTCTCATATTCCTTGCTACGGATTTTTTTACAAGAAAACAAAAAAAGTCAAAATGTAATAAATTATATGTTTCCTATAATTGTAAATGAATAAAAATGAAGAGTTGCTAAATGCTAACTAATTATTATAAAGTTATAAAATATATTAAATGTGAAAATAGGAGTTTTTTACGTAAATATTTGAAAAATGACAGATGCATGAAACGAAACTTATGCCAATAGATTGACACTGTTGAATCGAAATCAAATCGATAAAAAGGGCGGCCATTTTAAATCGCCGGCGCCACTCTGAAACGTCAGTACGAAATCGATAATTTCGATTGCAATTCCTTTACGAAGTGATTCGATATTTTTAAAATATCAATTAATTTTTTTAGGTAACTTCCCTACTATTGTCAATTATAATGTATCACCCATATCATCTTAAAACGCACAATCTATAATGAATGTTATTATACCTATAATAACCTTCCTCTTGAATCACTCTATCTATTAAAGATAACCGCATCGAAATCCGTTGCGTAGTTTTAAAGATTAAAGGGAACAAAGGGACATGAGGGAAAAAAGCGACTTTGTTTTATAATAATATGTATAGATAATAATACAGTTAAAATAAATACAGTTGTTTACACAATTTAAATAAATACAGTTGTTTAAATAAAAGGTTGTTATTTTATCGACGTTGTATAATAGATATTTATGCAAAAATCAAGTAACTTTGCAAAATATGGCACCTGACTGCATGCGCTAAATTAGCAACATTTTCGCTAATTTGAGTGTTGTGAATATAATAATTGTACTGAGTAAAGTTTAACAAAACTATACTTATATTATAAATGCGAAAGTATCTCTGTCTGTCTGTCTCGCTTTCACGCCAAAACTACCATTTTGTATACAGATAGTCTTAAGCCTGAGAAAGAACATAGGCTACTTTTTTACTGGAAAAAAGCGTTGTAAGGGGGTGAAAATGCGTAAATTTGTTCGTTAGTTCCAAAAATTCATAACAGATGGCGCTGTGCATCTTTTACATCGCACTAACGCTTGCCCAAAAGTCTTTCTATAAGAGGTGGTATTATCTTACATTCGATTTTTTTCGACTGTTATTTCTTTTTTACGTTATTTAATAAATCAGTACTTTATCTATGCAGTGACGTAACCTTAAACCTATCAATGATAAATAGTTTATGGGTAAAGTTGTGTAATTGGGGGGCTAAATAAGCTTAAAAATTATGTGCACACTGCACAGCTGTTTTGATTTAAGGGATACCAGGGTTTTTTATATATTTATAAGGGTTAGCTTTTGACACCAATTTTGTTGACATCGCGCGCTATAAACTGAAGTCCACGCGGACGAAGTCGCGGGCAACAGCTAGTGTAGTTATAAGCCATTCATAAAGTCAGGTTACTTTGAGGTTTGTAGTGTTTCGGGACAGCAAGTTCACCAAACAAGTCGCTGTAGATTTTCGAACTTGTTTATTCTATACACAAGCATAATGCAAATGTTTTTAAAACGTTAAAAAAAATCAAGCTAGGGTAAAACAGCGAGTTAAAAGATCTTGAGCAGCTTGTGAATGAGAGAAAAGAAAGAGGGTTACGATAATACACTTTGGAAGGGATAGTGAACATATCACGCTATTTTTTTTAAAACGGGCTTTGGCCCACGACACATTCCCACCACTGTATCTCCTACGTCGCCAGGATCGACAGCGGTATCCAACCATGAAAACCCTTTGATATGATCTCAGGGAGCCCGAGGGAGATGCTAAAGCTGTCTTGGGACCCGCAACGAAATTAATCAGAAGAAAATAGGCGTATTAGAAAGAATTCCAGATTCCCTCCCCATATAAAGCGGGAGACAGCACAAAGTTGCAATGACCGAAAGTCAAAGTAAAAAAAAAAACAAAAAGAACCAAAAAAGACCAAAAGTTAAAAAAACATATCACGCTAGCAAATTATAAATTAATTGAATTGGTTTTCTTAATCTGTATACTTAATATTTAATTAAATAGAAACAAAACTAACCCGTCGTTACGTCTTGGGACGTAGAGAGTGGGTGTGGACGGCACGATGCTGTCGTCGGCGTCGTCGCCGCCGCTGCCACCCAGCGACAAAGCACCGCTCGCTACAGGCATATATAAAAAACAATGTGTTATAAAAAATTAGTCCTAATTAGATATGAATTATGAGTGTAAAACGCGGGGGCCTTCTCCCCTCTTTATAGATGATACGTCATGCGTTTACCCATTCATGTGTAAACGCATGACGTATCATCTATATCATGCACCGTTATCTATATATTATCATGCACCGCACGTAGTCCACGTACACAATGGAAGTAGCTCAAAGTGTAAAAAGAGTGATTAGACTGTTCACCTAAGGTCCGCTACCTTATCACGTAAAAAAATATATATCCACAGCCGAACATATAACCTCCTCGTTTTTTGGAAGTCGGTTAAAAATAGCGATCAACAATCTACTAGCAATAATCGCGCGAGTGATTGCTGGGTGTCATGAATGTCACAAACAATGGTGTCATGTATAGTGATCGATTGCAATCGTATGGTATTTGATAGCTAAACTTGTGGACTACTAAGATGAAAACCTCCTCTATTTTTTTTAAGCAAAAAAGAACCAGTTTAATGTGCTAGAATTTTCACAAAAAGCCATTAATTAAAAAATGCAATTTTTTTTTCTTAAACTTTGGTTTTTCTATGTTTGATTCCACGAAATTTATAACATATTGCCTGTGTAAGCGTAGTCCACAAGTTTAGCTATCAAATGAAACCTTTTTTATCTTCATAGGATATCTACATGAGAAGTACATCAGATTAGTGTGAACGCCCGAGAAAAACTAAAATGGCTGCCATTTTACAACCGTGAGAGAGAAAAAAAATTTGAAAGCCAATTTGTCGATAAAATATGCCATAGATAATGACATTAAAGGATGATACGGGTGTAAAGGTGGGTTGCACCAACTTACTTACGGCCGTTCCCAATATTTGATCTATCTCTGGTTTTGCCTACTAGAGATAGGAATAGCTCACATTAGACATTAGCGACATATATTTTATGTCAATTCACTGTTAGCTGCGATCGATTGTATGTCAAACCAGAGATAGATTGAATATTGGGAACGGCCGTGAAACTATAAGGCTGTTTATAAAAACGCCGCGGCGGCGCCGCTCCGTTACTCATCCTTGTGTTTTATTTGCCCTTACACACGGCGCCGCCGCTGCGGAGAAAAACGCTTAAACCATAACAAAATGTCAAATGAACTGCCAAATCCCTAGTAAAAGTCCATAATGGACGCCATATTTGACGATAACCTTAACCTCAACTATAACCACGCCTCTGGTGCAAGTCGCACCCCACCCTTAGTTTTTTATCATAAGAGTTTGCTCTTACGTTCCGTGCCGCTGCTGATGGCCTCAATCTGCTGGTGCGGGGCGGGCGGCGCCTCGATGTCCGCGCCCTCGCCCGCCTCCTCACCCATCGCCGCCTCGCCTGCCTCCGGCGACTGAGCCGGGGACTCCTACACACAGTGCACATTGTTAACATTGTGAGCAGTTTCACGATACACAACTACCCCCTTAATAATGAAAAGATAATACAGACATTATATTTCGTCTTGTCTGTAGAAAAAAAGTCACTTAGCAGATAAGAAAGAAATTAAATATTAATTCATCATCTCGCAGAACATTTAACGAAAAGAAGAGCTCAAAAGATAAACACAAAATATAGGGTGAGTTATAAATTTTATAAACTGAGGCCGTAGCCAAAGTCTCTTTCGTTAAAAACGATGACGAACTTCGTTATCAAAATGTATGGGATTTGACTTTAGTCTTCGCAAGCGAAATGTCATTTAGCGATGATATAAGTCAAACCGCACCATTTTGATAACGAATTTCGTCATAGTTTTTAACGAAATATACTTTGTCTAAGGGGGCAGTTTTATTAGTTGGAGGGCTAAGGCTCATGCACGAACAGCATTAACATAAACAGCAGCAACAACACCCTTTTTTGCTTAACGTATATTCACCATAATAGGTAAATAGCGAAGAAAAAAATCAAATCTTTTTTTCATGAAAAATTCCATGAAAAAATGTGAAAATTTACTGTCCTCTACTCTCGCAAACTGTGTTGTGAATTTTAAGATACTCCCTTTCCAGAACGTAACACGTAGCAGGAACTTAAGGTGAGACCGCACTAAGCGACACTATGGCGGCAGCGGCATCACGTTCCATACAAACGAGTGCGGTCACGCCTTAGGGCCAACCCACACGTACCACAACCACACCACGTGGTCGGACGTACATTTCGTATAGTAAAATATGAACTGGACTATTCACACGTACCAAATTTTGCAATCCATGTCGACCACTTGTGTGATACCGGCCACATCGCAAACACAACGTTGCGTCGATGCAATGACAGTGCGCGCACACCGCCCGCGCTCTTGCCTCCTCCGTTTCATTGACTTTCGTACGTAAACACATCGCAACTACTGGCGACAACGCAACCACGTCGATATTTTGTCGGTACCACAACGCAACTACAAAAAGCTGCAACGACACCAGTCACACGTAACCACTGCTTGACGACATTTTGTCGTTGCGACGTGGTGTGGTTGTGGTAAGTGTGAGTTGGCCCTTAATTCCACTATAGAAGATGGCGACAAACACCGCTGTCATCAAATGTCATTACAGCTAATATTAATATGATAAATCAAAAACCATTAGTACAGAATATGCGTTAATGCCATCCTGTTAATTTAATATAACACACAGTACTGCAAATTAACAATCTGCTCCGCTGTTTTTATAGAAGCGTTAAAATATTAAATACCCATCACCAAATTCACCCATTGACAGTATATTATACAGAGTGTTCTTTAGACGAGGGTCATATTTAATTAACAAAAAATAAAACAAATGTATCAGTAAATAAAAAATAAAATGGCAACACAATTTAAAAAAATATATCTATAACGCGTCAATCGCGTATTCTCGTCTTTAGATTATTATCGACAATCGCGTATACTCGTCCCAAGACTATCGACAATGGCGTATACGGTCATAGACTACCGTCAATCGCGTATACGTCCATAGACTACCGACAATGGCATACGCGAGTACACACTTGTGCGCTTTTATAATTTTGGATGTGGCGGTAATATCCGGTCCGCGGTAAAACGATAACATACGGAAGTATGTATGGAAATGTATGGTAATATAATATGAAGACGCTTTTAAATTTCCGTCGACGATAACTTTTTAACGTGCATGTTAGAGGACATCACGACGTCTGTGTACACTCTTCTGAACCGCACAAAACGTCCGCGGTGCGTAAAATCAAAAGGGCATTTAACGTACCCAACGTTTTATTGTGGAAGTCGGCGACCACGATAACGTGACGTCCAGAATTATAAAAGCGCACAATCGCGTGTACTTCCCTTGACTATCAGGCGGGTCCACACCAAGCAAGCAGCCTCGGGCAGCCCGAGGCTGCTTGCTTGGTGTGGACCCGCCCGGAGCCCGAGTCGGGCTAAGGTAATATTTTAGTCCATAATTGTTGTCACGGTGTGTCGGGGGACCGCCAGGTAAACTACAACCAACAACTGCCAAGTCGCTGATTATCTCCATTCGGTTCGCTGTGAATTGATCCTTAAACTATAATGTTATGTGAAATCTCAAAGCAAACATCTACATTAGCGGTCCCCCGACACACCTTGACAACAATTATGGACTAAAATATTACTTTACACAAGTTAGGAATTATTTGAACTTAAAGGCAGTAAATATTATTTCATTACTTTTTAAAGTTGTTTGGCGAGGGTTTTTTTAAATTTCTTAATTTAATTTTATTTCATACTTTTTAAACTTGTGTTGGTTATAGTGCAGAATAATTCCTATCAACGTATTTACCATCTATCAATGTCCTTTTCGATGAGGCCGTCAATATGAGCCCAAACATGAAACCTCCACTTTGGGTTCATACGAAGCTCGGTTCCTATAGAATCCAGGTGATGCTGCAGCAGCAGCATGTAAATATTTACTGTTTATACTTTATCTACTTCTTACTGGTTGTCAGAATTAAAATGAGGCCAAACACGAAACCTCTGCTCTAAGTTGGCGAGGAGTTGGATATCCTATTGATTACCAGGTGATACTGCAGCACCTGGTCAACTTTCCATCAATATGTGTATACGTATATTGCATATTCACAAATGTCACGAACTAGAATGAAATATAAAACCCATCAAACGAATACAAGTTGCTAACGGCCTTTCATGAACCAGATAAACCCTGATTGTCCAGCACTGAGCAGGCTGATGATGATGAATTATAGCTAAGAATACTCGGGATCATGTCAGGTTTCAAATAAAAAAAACTAGATAAATATCGGTCCATCCGTTTGGAAGCTACGATGCCACGGACAGATACACACACAGACAAACAGACAGACAGACATGTCAAACTTATAACACCCCTCTTTTTTGTCGGGGGTTAAAAATAGGAGAATCTCGTCTGTATGATCCTAACAAAGCCTTCATTTTTTTAAACCTTTAACAGGAATATTCATTTTGCGGCTGATTTCTCTCCAAGAATCTTCCCTCATCCCCGTTAGTGTAATTGGGATCCCTGGCATCCCAAAGCCATACATTTGCGGCGTACAAACTTATTAGTTGTCGACACTGATCGTTCATTTTTGAACGCGTTACGCGACACAAACCAAAACACCTGACGTCCACACTGCGCGATTCAAACGACTGAGACACCTTTAGTGCAGTGCCTAGAGCGTAAAAATCATGCAAACCTTCGATTTCCGTAATAGTGGATATAAATTGAAAAGAAAAAATGGAATATGTAGCTAATAACATAAATAAAAAAGTTTACCTATTGAAAAGTTGTGCTTTTGATTTTTAATTATTCTACTGCATTTCAGTTACACTCATCATTTTAAATTTTTGAAGATAACCTGCATTTCTTTCAGTTCAGTTATGAAGCAAAATAATAAAATATAGGGAGATCGCAGACGACAGACTTTTTTATTTTTTTTATATCTTTATTGAAATACCAATAAAAAAGGTCCTATGACTTTTACGATAAAGTTATAGTCTGTCAAAAAAGTCATGAAATTAAAAAGTGGCAACATCGTAGTGTCATCCCTATCAAATAATCTAAGAAAAAAGGGATGACACTACGATGTTGCCACTTTTTAATTTCATGACTTTTTTGACAGACTGTAATATTTTTAAAGATATGAAATTTTAATGGTTCGAAAAATTTATAATTTGGGTACTTTCGAGCCATGAAAAATATATTTAAAAAAATAATAATGTCTAAGTAGTATAGCTATAGCGGTTCTTGAGATACAGCCTAGAGACATATAGACAAACAGACAGACGGACAGACAACGAAGTCTTAGTAAAAATATTAATTTCAGAAGTCTTAGTAATAGTACTAAGACTTCTGAAATTTTCACAGATTGTGTATATATGTTGCCGCTATAAGAACAAGTACTAAAAATAAAATGAAATTAATATGGGGGGATCCCATACAAGAAACGTGATTTTTTTGGCCTTTGTTGCTCGTAATCAATAAAGGTAACAGCGAGGCACTTGAAATTTTCACAACATCCTTAATTATATTTGTAGTTCAATAATTAATAATAAAATTAAAATAAAGTAAATATTTAAGGGGGGCTCTCATACAAAAAAAAAAATTGTGTGGTTTGGGCTGTGCGTTGATAGATCACTATGTCAATCAGTCAGTCACCTTTGAGTTTTATATATATATAGACATTCAAATGTTACATGTTTCCTTAAAGCGTCTACCATTAGTGCTTTTACCTTATCATAATAAATATTTATTTGGATATAACTAAACATACTTTATTTAAAAATGTTATGTCCTTTGCGAAATGCATCGTGAATTAACCCAAACAGAATTCGGTATCCTTTTTCCACTCTTTACAGTTTCAGGCATTTTAGAGGTCTCGATTTTGAAGCAAACTGAATTTATTATATTGTAGCCGCCGAATTCATCATTCAGTGAAAATATTGCGTCGAAACATCATGCATAGTAGGTCTAACAAATAAATAATTTATCACGAATAGCACTTTTGGACTTTCATGTTTTGCACAAAACACATAGCACATGTTGAAAAATTTCTGAAAATGTGCCTGATGACCATTAACGGAGAAAGTTACCTAATTTTGATTATTAGCAGTCCACATTCTATGTCAAAAATAAAGAATATTAGTGAAAGAATTACTTGGATACGTTAATTAGTTTCCGATTTATAAGCAAAACAAGTTGTAACTATACGACGCGGGCGCCCGGTAACGGTGTGACGTCATAGCACAATTCCGCCGCGCGGGCCCCATACAATAAACGTGATTTTTTGCTCTATCTCAACAACGGCTACAGGTAGGCACTTGAAATTTTCACCAAGGTCTTAATTATATGTGTACTATGTAATATTATAATAAAATAAAAAATTAAGGGGGGCTCCCATACATCCCATACATATATATATATATATATATATATATATATATATATATATATATATATATATATATATATATATATATATATACTCGTTTAAAGATATAAGATTTAATATGCGATACACACGCGATAAACTATGTTTATAATCATAAATTTTTTTGATCATAGTGATTATATTTTGTTCTTGACAAATAAATTCGTTGCTAAGGTGGTTACTATGTTTTTGGCAATTTACACGAAATAACCAAGATGGATATAATATAATTCTGTTTTAAAAACCTGCCACCTGCCTAGGAATCAACTTCCTCGAGTGTACCTTTTTTTTGGTTTTTAATAGGAAGTTTAAATATATTTCAAACGCTAGAAAAAGCCTCTTAATTGTCGATACATTTAACTTTTTAGCTCTTACTTCAATCAATTTTCAACAAATGTATCAGAAAAAAGTTTGGTCTATATAACTCATTTTTGGAGATATTAAAACGTTTTACGGCCATTCCCAATATTTGATCTATCTCTGGTTATGCCCTACTAGAGATAGGAATAGCTCACAATTGACATAAAATATGTCTAATGTGAGCTATTCCTATCTCTAGTAGGGCAAAACCAGAGATAGATCAAATATTGGGAACGGCCGTTAAAGAACTTAAAACTTATAATTTCTCAAAAAATTAAATACGCACAATAAGTGCGTGTAATACACTTTTCGTTACAACTCTGAAATCCGCCCAAACCCCTTTATCTTGGTTACGACGAGCGTTAATCTCTAAAAACATTGCAAAAATCTTATAGTTTTATTTAGCTTAGCAAAGCAATCTTTCTTATTTAAAAATAGTGTTTTTGGTCAATTTTCAATGTAAGCAATCGGATAAGAGTCAAAATATATAACAGAAACAAGAAAAAAATATTTTTTTCTTGACTGATTTTATATGGTGAAATATTATTTTTTAATTAAATTAACTAAAAATAAAAAGCACAATTTTTTTGGTAAACTTTATAGTGTAAATAACCCTCTTGGCAGTCGGGTAAAAAGAAAATGACACCTCAACAACCAAAATCCATTCACTATTACAATTTTCGGAGGTTTATTATATATATAACCTCTGGGCGCTGCACTACTTTGAGTAAATCAAAAAAACCGACCAAGTGCGAGTTGGACTCGCCCATGAAGGGTTCCGCAGCAGCATATTGCTCCACTTATTGCTCCAGAAGCGCATCTTAAGAGCAATATCGTATTTTGCATACTCGATTGGAATTGAATATGAAGCATATCAATTCAACTTATAAAAAGTTGGCGATTATCATTCTAAGAGTTACCAAGAGGTTTTCCGATGAATCTGTAATAATCTGTGTCTTTACAAGAGGTCAATTTTATTCTTTAATATTCTAAATACAGTGCGAGCATTTTTCATTTAGCGCCTAGACTAAAAAGGTCAATGACCGCTACCGCCTCGTTTCGCAGAGTACCTACAGTATAGTCTACCGTAAGTCACTTGTACGTCCCTAGGCTATCGTCAATCTGGTAGAGTTGTGGTAGATTCTATCGTACCCGCAACTCTGCCTTAAGCGATGAGTGGAACACCATGGGGTTTTAGTGGGTAGCAGGAGTCCCACATACCCCGGCCGATATCCCCAATTTGCCGGGGATGCGTAAATCCTCAATTAAAAAAAAAAAAAAAGGAAAGGCTATCGTCAATCGCATATACTCGTCCCTAGACTACCGTCAATAGTATACGTCCCTCGCCTATAGCTACACCCTGCATGTCACCTGCGGCGGTACATTTTCGCTGTCGTCGGCCTCGGCTTCCTCCTCTTCCTCACCCTCCACCTCCTGCTCCTCCTCCATGTCCTCCTCATCCTCCTCTCCTTCCTGAAAGTTAAAGTCAAACAGATCAGAGTGTAGTAGTCATATTGCATTCGCTAGAATCTAGATGTATGGAATTTAATATACGCATCGCAAGCGCTACGTTTAGAGCGCGTTCACACGTGCATTTTCTGCTCGCACGGATTCCAATTGCTATAACGTTTGGGAAAACACTCGAAGCGTGCTGAATGCGCCCCTAAGATTTAGATGAGTTATGTCAAATCAGATACATTTTGGCATAAATTACTTCGATGTTGGAACAAGCGAATGCCTCGAGTCGTATTCGATAACTTCGAGAGAAATATAAGGAACACTTATTGAAATAAAGATTTAAAAATCGGCCAAGTGCGAGTCGGACTCGAGCACGAAGGGTTCCGTACCGGTATAGAGCGAAAGTAGAGAAAAAATTGTGTTTTTTGTATGAGAGCCCCCCTTAAATATTAACTTTTATTTAATTTTATTATTCATTATTAAAGTAACAATATAACTAAGTTTCTTGTGAAAATTTCAAGTGCCTAGCTGTTATCATTATTGATTACGAGCTAAAAAGGCCAAAAAATCACGTTTCTTGTATGGGATCCCCCCTTAAATATTAACTTTATTTTATTTTTAGTATTTGTTGTTATAGCGGCAACAGACATAAGTACATAATCTGAAAATTTCAGAAGTCTAACTATAGCCATTCTGGAGTTACAGCCTGGAGACAGACAGACAGACAGACAGACAGAAAGACAGACAGACAGACGGACAGACGGACCGACGGACAGACGGGCAGACGTACAGACAACGAAGTCTTAGTAATAGGGTCCCGTTTTACCCTTTGGGTACGGAACCCTAAAAACACGTCAGCAAAGTCGCAGGCTGAAACAAAAGACAGAATGGAACGTAGAATAGTAAATAGAAAAAAATATATAGTCAACCTATTAATTTTTGCCTTATAACTTGCACATATGTAAACTCCTGGTAGGCCCAAAAATGTTCACTATCAAATAGAACAAAAACTTACCCTATACATGGTTCCTGTACATCTCTCGTCATCTTCTTCGGAGTCGACGACAATAACACCCTCGTCGTCCTGATCGCAACGCGACGACGTCGGCACTTGATATTCTACCTCCACAGATCTTTCGAAGCCCTTTAAAAATATTTAAATGAAGTTAAAAATTGTGATGTTTTAAACTTAGTAGTTTGGACACATGGTCCTCTGGATACATACTTAGATAAATACCAAGGTACAATCTTATAGTGACTTTCAGGTTTATAACGTACTAGCGACCCAGCTTCGTATCGGGTATAAAATATATAGCCACTGAAAAAATGATTAAATTCGATTCTTACTTATTCGATACTTCCCGCAATTTTTAAATCTGTAATATCTTCGAAAATATTCATTTAAATCACATGCTGTGAAGGGCCATATAGATCTGCATTAAATCAACAACGTATATTTTAAGTTATCTATATTATATTAATACGTGAGCCAAAAACTTTGTATCCCTTTTGACGAAAAATGGGGAAACGTAGGTGAATGAAATTTTGGACAGTTATAGTTTACTAGCTGTTGCCCGCGACTTCGTCCACGTTACCATAGTAGATCACACCCCAAGTATTAATTATTATTGTACAAAAATATTCAATACTAGCGACCCGCCCCGGCTTCGCACGGGTAAAAAAAAAAAAGCCTATGTCACTCACTGAAAAAATGATTAAAATCGATTCAGTAGTTTTTAATCTATACTAATATTAATTATTATTTTTAATAAAAAATTTAAACCGACTTCCAAGGTAAAAACAATAATAATATGAAGTAAAAAGTATTAAATAACTCTTACCCTATAATTGTGCCTTTTTCAGAATTCGTCTAAATCTCCCTAATTATGTGCCTTACGCTCTGGAGTAAAGGTTGAATTTGTTACTTATGTTCAATTTTGTGGTACTTGAAATATTATGTATTTTGAAACAGCATTATGAAACAACATTAAGTATATTTTTTTATATTAAAATGGCTTTGAAATATACCAAATAAATAAGGACATAACGTGATGACTGATGATATTTTATGGTGTTGTGTGTATATTGTATCCATATACAACCATGTGAGTTGTGACATTGGTGACCCTGACATGGTAGTGATGATGATGATGATGATGAATGTAATTTGCATAGTAGCATATGCTTTCGGTTCTTAAAACAACGCCTAAACCCCCAAACTTGTATCTATAAGGAATCCGGAGTTCTCTTAGTATCTTCGGAACCTTAGTTTACCTTGGTGCAAAATCTCGTTTTGGTAGCATATGCTTAGGATGCTTCTCATAAAACCAAAATCACCATATGTTTCCATATAAATTTTGAAGAGTTCCCTCGATTACTCATGGATCCCATCATCAGATCACCACTTTTGTGAAAATAGGACCAAATTGGAGTGAAACCTAATATAACAAAACAAAAATTTTGAAAATCGGTTCACAAACGGCGGAGTAGTGGTCGAACATACAAAAAAAATAAAAAATATATCCACAGCCGAATATATAACCTCCTCGTTTTTTGGAAGTCGGTTAAAAATGGTTGTTGTGCCTCACTTGACATAGATAGGTATAGTGTGTCGCGGACATTTTTGTAGATATTTATAAGATCTACATTTATTTAGAACATTGTATGGTTCTATCTTTTATAGTTTAGGCAGCGTACGCAAAATAAGTAAATTTTCTGGTTGTTTCCGAAAAACTGAAATTTCTTACGGAACCCTATATTTTCCAAAATAAAAAGTAGCCTATGTTACTCGTAAATAAAGTAGCTTTTGAATGGTGAAACAATTTTTAAAATCGGTCCAGTAGTTTTTGAGCCTATTCATTACAATTGAACAAACAAACAAACAAAGTTTACCTCTTTATAATATTAGTATAGAAGTATAGATAGTATAGATACAGATTGACTTTCCTACGATTTTATTATAAATGGATGTTCCGCGCGGCTTCGCTTGCGTAATTTAGGAATTTCACGCAACCGTACATTTTGCAGCAAAAAATAGCCTATGTCCCTTCACGTGGTCTATTCTTCATGTTTGCCAAATAACATAAAAATTGCTCCAGTAGTTCATAATATAATAAGCAATTTCATATAATTTCCCCCGTTTTTTTCCACATTTTCCTCTATTTCTTCGCTCCTATTAGTCTTAGCGTGATAAAATATAGCTCATAACCTTTCTCGATCAATGAGGTATCTAACACTGAAAGAATTTTTTAAATCGGACCAGTAGTTCCTGAGATTAGCGCGTTCAAACAAACAAACAAACAAACTCTTCCCAATTATAATATTAGTATAGATATGGTGATGGAGTGCATCGAGGAAATATTATTTTGAAACGAGACTTTCCACGCGGCTTCGCCCGCGTAAATTAGATATTTCACAGAAAAATTAGTCCACAAAAAAGCCTATGATCCTTCACGTGGTCTACTTCTTATCTGAGCCAAATAACAGAAAAAATGCTCTACTCTAACTACTGTTCGTGAGATAAGCCCTTTCAAATAATTTGCCCAGTTTTTTCCACATTTTCCTTTATTTCTTAGCTTTTAGTCTAAGACCCAATTTCACCAACCTCTGTTTGTTAAATCCTAACAAGGCATTACTTAACGGACCTTGGAAAATTAAAAAGACTGTTAAAATACTTATGTCCCACAGTAAAAATTTAACAGCGGATTAGTAAATGCAATGTTAAGTGAACAACGAGTGAACAACTATCAATTCGTTCATTCTTGTTATAAGGCGACGAAATTGCAATATACAAGATTAATACGACATGTTTGCTGCAATGTGTCACTTTCTTCCATAGTAGTACTAGCTGTTTGACCGAGCTTTGCCCGGTATCCGATGAAAATGACATTTTCTAGAAATGATTCCTAGCTAGATCGATTTATCGCCCCCGAAACCCCCTATGTACTAAATTTCATGAAAATCGTTGGAGCCGATTCCGAGATTCCAATTATATATATAATGCGCCCTACTTAGCGACTATATTAAATGATTGTATAAAAAGTGGCGTACGAGGGCTGCTATTTATGTATCCGGAACTGGCCACTTACAAGAACAATATTTAAAAAGTAATTACAACATTTGAAAATAGAACTCTTTGGTTGAAGAATACATTTTGTTTCATGTGACTGTCAATTATTTTTCCATTGTGGCGTCATTTTGAAAATTGCGTGTCTTCATTTGCCATGGATTTAACGCGTGAACATTTTCGTGCAATGATTTACTACGATTTTCGGCGTGGGCTAAATCAACAACAGTGCTTTATTCAACTCACCGCAACTTTTGGAGATGAAGCACCATCAAAAACCACTGTTTATCACTGGTACAGTGAGTTTAATCGTGGGCGGTCTATGCTCACGGATGAAAATAAAGAAGGTCGCCCAAAAACAGCTGTTGTCCCACAAAATATAGATGCTGTGCGGGAACTAATAATGCGTGATCGTCATGTTACATATCGCGAGATAGAGGCGTCCTTAGGCATAAGTATGACGAGCATACATAAGATATTACACGAACATTTGGCTGTAAAAAAAATATGTTCGCGTTGGATTCCGCACAACTTGACAATCGATCAAAAACAGGCTCGTGTCGATTGGTGCAAAAAAATGATAAAAAATACAACCGTGGTACGTCAAAAGCCGTTTATAATATCTACACAGGTGATGAATCTTGGATCTATGCATATGACCCCGAAACTAAACAACAGTCAACGGTGTGGGTGTTCCAAGATGAGCCGAAACCAACAAAAGTTACTCGTGCAAAAAGTACTTTGAAGCAAATGGTCGCCTGTTTTTTTGGAATTAATGGACATGTGGCTACAGTGCCATTAGAGAATCGTAAAACGGTTAATTCTGAATGGTATACGACCATTTGTTTACCAGAAGTCTTTGAAGAAATAAGAAAGGACAACCGACAACGCAGAATCATATTACATCACGACAATGCTAGCTATCACACCTCAGCTGAAACAACTCAGTTTTTGGAGGGTCAAAAGATCGAATTGACTGGTCATCCGCCGTACAGCCCTGATTTGGCACCTAACGATTTCTTTTTATTTCCATACGCGAAGAACAAATTACGTGGTCAACGTTTTTCGAGCCGCGAAGAGGCTGTTGATGCGTTCAAAATGCACGTTTTGGAGATACCTCAATCAGAATGGAAAAAGTGCTATGAAAATTGGTTCCAGCGTATGCAAAAGTGTGTCGATCATCGCGGCGAATATTTTGAAAAGCAATAAAACCATATTAAATGATATATGTTTGTTTCTTTTTTTAATTCCGGATACATAAATAGCAGCCCTTGTATTTCCTGATCTAATGAAACACAGTAAAGTTTTACCTCTTTTTAAATCTGGTAGTAAGTTGGACCCGTCTAATTTCCGACCTATATCTATTTTACCGACATTGAGCAAAATTTATGAAAAGATAATACTGAATCAATTACTAACGCACTTTAATATAAATAATATTTTACATAATAAACAATTTGGATTTACAAAGGGACGGTCTACTACAGACGCAGGCGTAGTATTTTTAATGCCTGGGAGACGTCGCAGGATGCTCTAGGAGTTTTTTGCGATCTCTCAAAGGCCTTTGATTGCGTGCAACACAAAACATTGGTCAGGAAACTCTGTCACTATGGCATAAAAGGCAAAGCACTCGCCCTCCTAAAATCGTACTTGTCAAATAGAACTCAGAGGGTTGAGATAAATGGTAAAAAATCTGCTGGTGCAAAAATTGAAATGGGGGTCCCACAGGGGTCTATATTAGGACCCTTCCTGTTTTTTATTTATATAAATGACCTGCCATTCTTAATTAAAGATAAACATGGGATAGTATTATTTGCTGATGATACATCTCTTACATTCAATATCAAACGGCTTAATGCGTGTTATGACGAAGTAAATAATGCTCTCTCAAAGATTGTACATTGGTTTAGTGTTAATAATCTTTTACTTAATAGTAAAAAAACAAAATGTATTAAATTCAAATTGCCCAATGTAAGGCAAACGGAAACAAATGTGCTTTTAAATGGTGATGTTATGGAGCTAGTGGATACAGCTGTATTTTTAGGTATTACACTAGACTCCAAGCTTCAGTGGGGCCCTCATATTGCTGGTTGGCCGACAGACTCAGTTCAGCAGCATATGCAGTAAGTAAGATTAGACAATTTTCAGATGAAACAACAGCACGTCTAGTGTATTTTAGTTACTTTCATAGTATTATGTCCTACGGCATTTTGCTGTGGGGCAATGCTGCAGATATAAATACAATTTTTGTGCTGCAGAAGCGAGCTGTGCGGGCAATCTACAAGTTGGCCCGTAATACTTCACTTAGAGAAAAATTTAAGGAAACTGGAATCTTAACTATTGCTTCTCAATATGTCCTATCAAATGTATTATATGTTAAAAAGAATATATATCAATTCACGAAAAAATGTGGTACCCATGGGAGAAATACTCGTAATAAACATAAGCTTGAAATTCCGGTGACTAGACTTACTAAAGTCAAAAATTCTTTTAAAGGTCAATGTATACGCCTTTATAATAAGATCCCAGAAATCGTTCAAAATCTCTCAATTAATAGATTTAAAAAAGTTGTTAAAGAACGTTTGTGTACCAAAGCGTACTATAAAGTTACTGATTTCATGAATGATAGTACACCATGGGAATAAGGTCGCCCCCTGCAGAGCTGTTTCATTATAATATGTATAATAATTGTACACTTGTTGTATTTTATTTAGTCATAATGACACTGTTATTTTATAATATATTTTTTGTAATTTTCCATCTTTTTAGAAAAAGATGACCCCGTGCGAGTTTCTTACGCCGGTTCTTCTCGCCGGGTTAGTTCCCGAACCGGTGGTAGGCATATGTGTAGCCCCGACGTTCAGAGAATATTTGAAAAAATTTATTCTGAATAATATATATTTATATACAAGAATTGCTCGTTTAAAGATATAAGATAATAGTAGATAATGCGACCAAATTAAAATATCACTGATCACATTACATTTGTTACGCTATAATAGTTCTTCTTGATTTATCAGGTTAATAATTATTATCTGTCAAAGCTGAAAACATGAATCATAATACAAACTTTTATTTACATATTCCGGTTTGGTAATTTTGATACAAGTTAGTATATTTGCAATGTCAAGGAAAATCCGAAGGCTGAATTTTAGGCAAAGTGAAAATAAATAATTATTCATAACTATGAAAATAATTAATAAAAAGGACGTAGCGGAAACATGGCGGAAAGACTCAAAAGTCAAAACAGATTCTTTTATTGATATTGCATATTATTGTCTTTGAAAGTTGTTATTTTGACTCATATAACAGCCTGTTAAATATTTAACGGACCTCCATAGCAGGAATTAAATTTAACACCGTGTTAGGTGATTTAACTTGACATTAGGGCATGGTGGAACGCTCGATAGCTCTAACAGGCCATTAACTGATTTAACAAGCCATTATTTATTTAACATTGCTTGATGAAACTGGGTCTAAGCGTGAAATTTTTTTTTAAATCGGACCAGCAGTTCCTGAGATTAGCGCGTTCAAATAAGCCCTTTCAAATAATTTTCCCCCGTTTTTTCCACATTTTCCTCTATTTCTTCGCTCCTATTAGTCTTAGCGTGATAAAATATAGCCTATAGCCTTCCTCGATAAATGGACTAACACTGAAAGAATTTTTCAAATCGGACCAGTAGTTCCTGAGATTAGCGCGTTCAAACAAACAAACAAACAAACACACAAACACAAACTAACAAACTCTTCCGCTTTATAATATTAATATAGATTATGCTTTTATCATACATTTTTTAACAAATAAAACATTACACACACTACAACACACACACTAGGAAAAATGACATATTTTTGAGTGACAAGCCTATACAGACGAATTATACTCTATTATTTATGGTTGAAGTCTGTTGACAACAAGGTGAGAAATTGAAAATGGTTTTTTTATTGAATCTGAGATACTATTAGACACGCTTGCTGCATGCATTACATGCATGCTTACACGGCCAGTCTGAGATCAGCTGAGTCTCAGAGACAAGAGTTGAAAAAAATATGATAGTTAATATTTTTTTTACAAAATATAGGTAGTAGTCCTAATGTCGTTGAAACTAAGGTCAGGCCTGTCCCACTCGCGCGTTTAGGTATCGAACAGTAAGTACCCGTTTAAAGGGGCAGATCACAAGGGACGAGCGTTGACGCGCGCGCAAGATTTTTTCGTCGCATATATCTACGTACTGATTTAACCGCTGTGACATAATCGTTATTAATCTGATAAATATGAACAATTGAAAAAAGTCAAAGAAATATTTCAATAAAGTAATTTAAGACTTTAAAATACAAAAAAGATGAAAAAAAATACACAAACATAGCAAATAAATTAATTTGTTACAAACAAACCGCATACTACACATAAATAAACACAAGTTACTATGTTTAAGTTGTAAAAAATTCCTGACCAGCTCCTACACTATAATCGAATATAAAACTATTATAAAATATACGTTGGGTTACTATTTGATTATTACTATAAAAAAGTTTGCTATTAGTAGCTATATAATTAAAAGAAGATTATTTTATTTTCTAAAAGGTGACAATCTTGATTTCGTCAGAAAGGGTGCCTCTTAAGCGATAGAAAGAGAACGTACATATAGGCAAATATAATTGTAGGCACCTAGCACTGCGCGGTCGGAATTTGAACTTTATAGTATCGTAGCATGAGTTGTTATTTTTTTAAACGGGTTGCACGAGTGAGAAATCTGTTGGTACTACTAATATATATTCTGTGCTAAGGTCGAATTTCCACCATTGGGCGATCACTAGTTTAATTGGATAAGGATTAGTGCTGTATTTATTAAAATTACTTCGAAAATTAGCCATTATTTGTCGTAAAAAGAAAATGACAAAAAAATTATTGTGGGATATCCATAAGAGATAGACATATACCATCGCGGAGTTTTCTGTAGACCTTTTCAATGTGTACAGTACTTGGTACATTATTTTGATAAATCTCGTAGGGTTCAATATAAGCGGAAAAAATGTAATTATTTACGACATCACATTAAAAACCCCAACAATAACAGTATTTCTCCACTATTTAATGAATGTTATTATAACTATAACCTTCCTCTTGAATAACATCTATTGAAGAAAACCGCAAGTCCGTTGCGTAGTTTTAAAGATTTAGCCCCAATTTCACCAATGTCTGTTAGTGTTAACAGCTTGTTAAAATGTAATGTCTTATCTTTCATTCATATGAAAATCGAAAGAGGTAACGTCATACTAATTCCGGCGTTAACTTTAACAGTCGTTGGTGAAATTGGAGCTTAGTCTAGGAAGTTATGCATCGCTCCCATACAGAACCTTTAAAAATTGTATTAAGCTATGAGCTTCATCACATATGTTCCTTAAGTGATTCTAAGCATTTTCAGTCCGGGGGGCAAAACGAAACATGCGGCTAGCGGGGGAGAGGGGGGGTTCAAAGATGGCCGCCACCCGGGCTCTTTAAAAAAATCTATCCTCGTCCTGGTGGCTACTAGGGTAAGATTGGTATCATTTTCGTATAAACCAAAGACGTAGAATCTGTTTCTGATATTAATTATACTAAGTTTCATAGTAATTTTACAAGAAAAACGTAAAAATGTGAAAATCTCACTTGGAGATTTTTGCTTTAAGAGCTCATTACTCTTATATAGTGCTTAAAACTATCATACAAAAAATACTATAATAAACTGCATTTTATGCAGATTCTAAATATATACACTTTTAAATATCTCCTTCTACAAAAAGACGCTAAAAAAAATTAACAACCGCAGCGCGGGAAGCCAGAATATTTCGCTGTCGCGGCGCGGCGGTTGCGGGCGGGCGCGAGCGGTGCAATTACAGTTGAATAACCTTGAACTGAACATTGAATAAAACTAAGGATAAACACAAAATTGCAACATTAAAAAATGATTGCCATCTTTTCAGCAAGCTATATATTGCTACTTCAGAGCACAGAGCTGGTGACCTAGACCAATTTTTCAGCCATGAAAATCAGCCTACTCCACCAGCTTTAGCTGTGGCCGAAATGATGAGATCAGGAACTAAGTCTGACTTATTGAGATGCCTATATCAAGAAGCCGATATTCCGAGTGAAAGCATGACTAATGCCCCTAGAGTAACCGTGAAAATCCTAGATGGACCGGCCGTTGTTCATATGTTGAACCCAGGGTTAGAACAGACCTTTTGCGAATATGCCGACACAATTTTTGTCAATTATATAAAACATGAGTTAGCCATTGTTTCGCGGTTGGACTTAGTTTGGGATATCTACATTCTACAAGCCTGATAGCTTAAAAAATCCACACGCGAAAAACGAGGAACTGGAATACGGACTAAAGTTGATCTTGATACTAGAGTTCCAAAAAATTGGGCAAATTTCCTTCGTGTGGAGTTCAATAAAGAACAGCTTTTTGATCTGCTTTCGATCCGATGTCACTCAATTGATTTATCTGAAGATAAAGAGTTCAACGTCACCAAAAAAGTGCAGTTTTAAATAATGTTAGTCGGGACAGAAGTATGATTGAGCCATGCAACCATGAAGAGGCCGACACTAGAATGTTACTTCATGTCGCTGACGCTATGAATCGAGGAAATAAAAAAGTAATGATTCGTACTGTAGATACAAACGTTGTAGTCGTAGCAGTCTCGTGTATGCAAAAGTTGCCAGCATTAGACGAGTTGTGGATCCACATAGGTACAGGCAAAAAACATACTTATATTCCATGCCACTCTATTGCCAATGCACTCGGTACGTGTTTGAAATGCCCTTAGTACTGAAAAAGTGATAAATTCCCTCTGAAAGTTTAATTCATACTAACTAATGCATACTTAGGGAGATCGCAGACGACAGACTTTTTGTGCGATCGAGTCTGCCGCGCCCATACAGTCGGCATGGCCGCGCCCGCGCTGCGCCATGCCGACTGTATAAAAGTCTGTCGTCTGCGATCTCCCTTACATATTACAGGACCAGAAAGAGCCGAAGTACTGCCAATTTTTCATGCCTTGACAGGATGCGATACCGTATCTTTTTTAAATTCAAGAGGTAAAAAGAGTGCGTTTGACGCCTGGATTGCCTACCCTGAAGTAACTTGTGGTTTTAAGGCATTGTTGGATGGAAGAATAGAAGATGCGGATAGTTACATCCAGAAATTTGTTTTGACAATGTACGACCGGTAAGTATAAAGTAGTTTGATACAGATTCAGCTTACCTATTTCAATATAAGAATTACTGTAATATTTTATTTTTCAGCTCAAGCCCCTGCACTACAGTGAACGAATGCAGAAAGTATCTGTTCACAAAGAAGGACAGACAGTTGGAGAATATTCCTCCAACGGAAGCCGCTCTACACCAACACACACATCGGGTAATATATCATATCAGGAGTTCATGTCTGGGGACAAGTCTAAGTGCCTAAGCAAGACCTTCCGAGTCCTTCTTCCTGGGGCTCGAGGATGGAAGAAAATATTTGGACTCCTGTTTGGTCTTATTTACCAGATGTGGCAAATATGTGCCTAGAGCTGACTCGATGCAGGTGCAAGACAGGTTGCAAAAACCGTTGCAACTGTATTAAAAGAAAATTAAAATGCACAGAGTTATGTGTGTGTGCCGGCAACTGTGCCCGATAATTAAATTATTTTATTAAAAAAAACATTGATTCGTGTTTATTCACAAAGTAAGCATGTTTTGCAAAAAAAATAAAACAACCGCAGTGCGAGCAGCTACACCCGCCTAGCGCGAGTGTAGCTTCCCGCGCTGCGGTTTTTAATTTTTTTTAGCATCTTTTTGTAGAAGGTGATATTTAAAAGTGTATATATTTAGAATCTGCATAAAATGCAGTATATTATGGTATTTTTTGTATGATAGTTTTAAGCACTATATAAGAGTAATGAGCTCTTAAAGCAAAAATCTCCAAGTGAGATTTTCACATTTTTACGTTTTTCTTGTAAAATTACTATGAAACTTAGTATAAATAATATCAGAAACAGATTCTACGTCTTTGGTTTATACGAAAATGATACCAATCTTACCCTAGTAGCCACCAGGACGAGGATAGATTTTTAAAGAGACCGGGTGGCGGCCATCTTTGAACCCCGCCTCCCCCGCTAGCCACATGTTTCGTTTTGCCCCCCGGACTGAAAATGCTTAGAATCACTTAAGGAACATATGTGATGAACAGGGGCGTAGCTACCGCCGTATCAACCGTATCAATTATACGGGGCCCCCGACCTACGGGCCCCCCCAGGTGCGTAAGCAAAAATTAATAAAACTTCATAATTTTTTTTTCAATTTCAGAAATGAGAAAAATAAAAAAAGCAATAATTTCTTTTTTCCCGAGTAAAGCGTGCGTTCAAATTTTAAGAACTTCTATGGGCCTGTCAGACCTGTCACTATTGTCTAATGTCCATAGAGGCAGAAACTTAAGAAAAACTAAAGTCATCATCAGCTATGAATGATATTAATGTTTGCCGAAAAAAGGCAAGGAGACTGGAGTGTTAATATATTATTTAATTTGAATTGTTTTTAAAAATGTGACAGATAGATAATAATTATGATGAATAAATATTTATTTTAATTTTATGCAAACATTTTTTCTTTTTTGAGAAATCTTTACCCTTCCTAAGGGCCCCCAAACAAATTTTTATACGGGGCCCCGCCAAGGTACGCTACGCGTAAAGTATTTCGCCCGTATTATTTTATTGAAGTGACTAAATAAGTATGTCACCATGGCAACGTCCATCGCTATCCCGTCGCACAAACAATGGTCAACACTATTATTTATTCAACAAATGCACTTATCAAAAGTACCCAGTAGCCGATTCTCAGACCCACTGAATATGCATATAAAATTTGGTTAAATCAGTAAAGCCGTTTCGGAGGAGTACGCGGCCTAACATTGTAACACGAGAATTTTATATATAAGAAGATAACCTTTATTATAGTATAGATGACAGCTTATATTGTTATTATGCACAATTGTTAATATGCGCATGTCTAATATATACTGCCAAAAATTTAATACCTCGATCGTGGGAATCACAGACACAATAGATTTTCAATTGAGTTGATGGGTTAAGTATAAATACATTGTTGGTAAGTGCCGCACCTAAAAAATTCTATCAATAATTTATTTTAAAGTCTAAACACGGTATAATTAGAAATCATTTGAAGTGTACCTGTACCCTTGTTCTCTTAGCGGTAACTGGTCGGGATTGCAGGCGTCGCTTCTGCGGGCGCGCGTCGCCCGGCGGCGGATGGGAGGTGCTAACTCCGGGTGCCGCAGCTGAGGTGCTCACACCCGGGCCCGCCGCTCCCTGCGACGTGCTCACGCCGGGACCCGCTGCGCCCTACGGACATTTTTTTTATTTAATAAAATTGATTAAAACTATATTCTATGTAAATTCTATGAAATGAGCCGTCAAATTGTCGGTAGCAGCGCTGAAAGACCAAAATTTTTCGCGCGTCAGGAGTTTCCCCATACAAAAGTGAAAAAATTTTTTGGTATTTCAGCGCTGCTACTTTCACAGAGAACTCTCTACAGGGAACACATACACACCCTAAATTATTATCACTTGTTTTTGTTACACCCTGTATATGTCGCAGCCGACTGGTTTAAATAGCCGTTCAATCAAACAGCTAGCCCTTTGACTGAACAACGCCATTCAATCACACGGCTATACGTCGTTTAGCCGACTTGTTGACTACAACGTTCAACACTACAGCTAGACGACACTTAGCCAACTGGTTTAATGGCAAATTAACAAGGGCGACCATTAGCTTAATATGTAATTTGGGAGAATAGGAAAACTTTTTGTATTTTATTGAAAGATTATTCTCGGATTAAGTTTAAGGGGTGACCAAAAGTTTAATGCAATAAATAAAAAAATCTGAGGCGTGTTTTGTGACGGTCGCCGGCTGCTGCCGCAGCACAGTCACAGTTCTAAAATAACCTACTTTTGGACTTTCTTTGACGACGGTCGCCGGCTGCTGCCGCAGCACGCTCGCTCGGCTCCCTCTGTGTTGTGGTCTAAGTTCTAATCTAACCTAACCAACTTTTGGACTTTCTTTGTTTGTTTTTGTTTTGACGGGAGGTTGTGCCCGCCGAACCTCCCTTTCGGGGGGGCTGCGTCCATCCATTTTATAATCCCGTAATTTCTCCTCGAATATTTGTTGAAATTTTGATTCACTCGTATGTGCCTCCGCAATTTTTGTCTCTTTAATAACACTTGTAACTTTTATTAACTGCTTTCTTTCCGAAAAACAACCACAAACACCTGCTAGTTGACGCCATATTGTAAATAAAACGCACCTAGCGCCGCAGCGGTGCGCACTGAACTACTTCAATAGTGATGATGACAAGGTCAAAGATTAGCGAATTTTGTTAATAAAATAAAGAAATCACGGTGAAAAATAAGTGTTCCCAAAATTACAGATAGCATTTTTTTTTTTTTGTTATGCGCCTTCAAAGTTAGATAATCAAGTTGATATTTTTTTTCAATTAAATTTCTTAATATTTGTATACCAATCGATAACTTATACAATTAAAAGCAACTTTTGTTATGAAACCACTTTCATAAACGCAATATTTAATATACCTATTGAACAAAGTTCTCTCCCGATGCGTACAAAGTACGAAAGAGTGACGTCAGTCTTTCGTAGCACTTTGTATGGAGCGTTTCGGGCAGGTCTATTTTATGAGATGTTTGAATTGTCATATCTTGGTGAATTTTTAAGCTATCAGAGTCATTATTTCAGCGATGTTTCTATTTCTTAAGGGTCTTTCAATTACCAATAAGAAAAAAAGTCATCAAGCCTATTAGACGGCGGCTTTTGGATCAGCTGTAGTGTTGAACGTTTTGAGCGACTAAAATATATTCAATATAAAAGCTAGACGTGTGACTGAATGGCGTTGTTCAGTCAAAGGGCTAGCTGTTTGATTGAACGGCTATTTAAACCAGTCCGCTGCGACATATATAATATAATTGGAATCTCGGAATCGGCTCCAACGATTTTCATGAAATTTAGTACATAGGGGGTTTCGGGGGCGATAAATCGATCTAGCTAGGAATCATTTTTAGAAAATGTCATTTATTCGTGTTTTATCGAATACGGAGCAAAGCTCGGTCAAATAGCTCATATTACCTAATATGAGGTTGATTAGGTTATAAACACTGTTTATGCTTAACACGTTGAGCCCTCCTTGTTCCAATCTCCAGCCTTGTATCCAAATACGTTAAATTAACGTAACTTGAAATTCTAAATGTGTACCTGCGACGTGCTAACTGCCGACGTGCTTATGCCGGCCGCAGTATGCAACGCGCTTAGGACGCCTTTTGTTAAAGGGTGTAAGCAGTGTAGCATCACTTTACACTTTAGTAACCAGTATTAAAAATATATACCTGCGACGTGCTGACGCCAGGGCCAGCTGCCGCCGCCGACGTGCTCACGCCGGCCGCAGTGTGTGACGTGCTCACACCGGGCGCACTGTGCGTCGTGGTCACGCCGGTCGTGTGCGACGTGCTGACACCGGGCGGTGTCTGCGATGTGCTGACTAACGGCGCCGCGTGCGACGTGCTCACACCCGACTGGCTTCCCGACGGTGACGCCGACGTCGCTCCCGCACCTGTTATATTAATAACACAAAGTCATTGCTTTTCTTCATTTAAAAAAAGAATTTCTAAAAAATCAACAACCGATTTCATGTTTCTCGATACGCTAAGTTAATATTGAAAACTTTAAATTGCCCTGATCTGTGTATCCTTCTGTTTACTCTGCATGTAGCCGTGAGTTTAAAAAGTTAATAAAATTAAATTATAAATAAAAAAAAAAGTCGCCAAACAACTTTAAAAAGTAATGAAATAATATTTACTGACTTAGGCCCGTATTCACTTTCATTAGTAGTAAGTGCAAGTTATTAGGGCAGGTAATTAGTTATTAGGAAAAAGTAAGTGTGGACAGCGACTGACTAGTGCAAGTGATTAGCCGGCTGCGTAGTAACGTGATTAGAACTGTATTCACTTTGATTAGTGATTAAGTGCGGATAACCTGTGCGGGTCATTAGTGATTAGGAGAAAGTAAGTGTGGACAGCAACTGATCAGTGCAAGTGACTAGTCGGCTGCGTAGTAACGTGATTAAAAGCGTGTTCTATTTTTTGCGAGTGCAAGTGCGAGTACCCACGTCCCGCGCGCCCTTCCTCCCTTCACTCGCAGCGTGCCTGCCAGCTATGAAATTGAGCTTTATTTTTTCTCAAAGATCAGGTAGACCTTCAGATAAACAAAAAATAATAATAAATAAACATTGTTTTATTTCTAAATAAATTTGAAGCAAATGTTTTCAGAATGTTGAAATACAGCTTTCCGAAACTGAGGAAGGCCTGGCCGTCACAGGCTCTTGGTCCAGTAAATAAGATGAATCATTTTTGAATTTTTTGATCAATTTTGAATTCATTCTGGGGACAATGGAAATAGTGGGGGCTAATTACTTATAATTATCACTATACCTAATTTATTTTTTCTTTCAATTTAAAGAATTTTTTTAATTTATCAAAATAAAGAGACGACCTCTGTGGCTCAATTAGTTGAGTGCATGAAGCTAATACAAAGGTGTGGCAGCTCAAGCCGCGGGTTTGAATTCCGCCGACGGAACAAAAAGTTTTCAATGTTCCCGGGTCTGGCTGGAGACTGGATGTGTATGAAATATATTAAGTGTATAATATAGTATAATAAAAATCTTAAACAATATAATATGTATATTGTATACCTATCCATACTAATATTATAAATGCGAAAGTGTGTCTGTCTGTCTATGTATATTCTATCTGTATGTACTTATATATACTATATTACCACTTCACGCCCAAACCGTTAAACCAATTTTCCTCAAATTTAGTATGGATATACTTTGAGCCCCAGGAAAGGACATTGGATACTTTTTATCCCGGGAAAATGTACGGTACACGCGCGATAAACTATTTTTGGCGCAACGGAGTTGCTGGCGTCATCTAGTCTAGTATAAAAGTATTAAATATTATATTTCCGTTGTCTGGTACCCGTAACAAAAGTCCTTCAGGTACTTAGCACGGGGCCAGACTGACGTGGTGTGAAGCGTCCATAGATATGATATTATTATTATATTATATTAAAAGTGCAAAAGCTTCCAAAAGAGTTCCCGTTTCAGACAGCACCGCATTTAATATTTCTTTGAGTACTTCTTGCAATTGCAGGCTCGCTTCTCGATGTTCGGCCGTACTTGCTGGTTGACAAAAAAACAATCGCTGGTTGACAGCTACTACTGAATTTACTAAATAGAGCCACTAAATTATCACTAAATAAGAATTGGACACTACTTGCACTACATACCTACACTCCACTGCCTCAATTACTAGTCACTTGCACTTTTACTAATGAAAGTGAATACAGGCCATAAGTTTAAATAATTCCTAAGTGTAAAGAAATATTTTAGTCCATAATTGTTGTCACGGTGTGTCGGGGGACCGCCAAGTAAACTACGACAACAGCGACTTTTGCATTTTGTATCACCATAATAGTCGCTGAAAAATTTTGCCAAATCTATGGCATTTACGATTGATGAGAAATTGAAACCTTTCTTAGAAGAAAAAAAGAAACTCCAGGAAGAAGTGAACATGTTAAAATAGAAAGTTCGACACCTAGAGAAAAGCAAAAGGAAGAATAATATTATACTTCACAGGATCGAAGAGAAAGAACAAAAAAGAACAGACTTGTTGGACTTGTCTTAGAAGTCTTAAATACAATGGCAGAACAAGCAGACATCACCAGCTTCGACAAATGGGAAATCAGCAAAGTCCATGGACTGGACAATAAGAACATCAACAAAACCAGACCTATCCTAATAAGACTTACCCTGAAATGGAGAAAATACGATATTCTACAAAATAACACGTTTATAACACCTACTTACGCCACTGAGGATTACCCACCTGAAGTTTTGAAAACAAGAACTGAAAAGCAGACAGAAAGAAGAAAACGAGAAACGAAATGTAGCTATAGTTAAATATGATAAACTCATAATAAAGCAACGGATAAACGAGAAAACTGGCAATGACAAAAGAAAACGGTCCCCATCAAAAACACTATCAAAAAACCTAGACCAAGCTGGCAGCAGCAATACAGCTACAAAAATAAATAAAACTAACGCCTTTCAATACATGAACCGCGCAAGCACAAACGTCGCCTCCAGAAGCAAACAATAGCGACCAACTATGTTTTTTAATATACTAATAGAAAAGGTCTCAATCCGGCTGGTCCGCGTGAGATGTCAGACCACCCTCCAATGAACAATAAAAGATGCAAAAGTCTCCAAATTAAAACTTTGAACACTAGAACTATAAGAATATTATTTATAGAAATCAATGACATATTGATGTGAACATTTAAACCAAAACACTTGTAAAGAAAACTTGTTGATTTTATTTTAATAGCCGTTGATACTTTCGATTTGGGTCGGTCTGAACTGACCCTTAAACTAATAATAATAATAATATCTATGGACGCTTCACACCACGTCAGTCTGGCCCCGTGCTAAGTACCTGAGGGACTTGTGTTACAGGTACCAGACAACGGAAATATATTTAATACTTTTATACAATACGTATATTTAAGATTTTTATTATATCATACACATATTTAATATACATCCAGACCCGGGAACATTGAAAACTTTTTGTTCCGCCGGCGGGATTCGAACCCGCGACCTCCGGCTTGAGCTGCCACACGCTCAACCAATTGAGCCACGGAGGTCGTCAACGTTCATTACTTTTTAAAGTTGTATGGCGGGTTTTTTTTTATTTCTTAATTTTATTTTATGCTTTTTAAGCTTGTGCAGAACAATTCCTATCAACAGGATCACAATTCACATCCCAATGAGTACCATCAATAAATGTACTCTTGGATGAGGCCGTCTATACATAGCTGGGCACCATTAATCAAATAGTTATAGTCTGTCAAGAAACTGAAGAAATTAAAAAGTGGCAACATCGTAGTCATCCCTTTCAAATCAATCTAAGAAAAAAAGGATGAAACTACGATGTTGCCACTTTTTAATTTCTTAACTTTCTTGACGGACTATAACTTCGTTAATCGTTAATCCGCAACAAAAAAAGTTAGCTTTGTTAAGAGGAGTCCACACCGCCGTTTTTCCATACAAACGTTGTCCCCTGTTTCCTCCCTGGATAATGCCGGTAGAGTTATGATTTTTTTCCTGAATATCTATGGCCTGAATATCTATCTATTTTTCATAATTTTATTATTAAAAAAGATAAGAACGTCCAAAAACCCAAAAAAATTGCCAGATTTTCCTCTGTGTTCAGACACCCAGAAAACAAAACTGGCTAAAATATACAAAAAAAATAAAACATAGGAACACAGCTCAAGCCTTGCTTTAATTCTTAATGAAAAAATTACTTAAATCGGTTAAGTTTTGGAGAAGGAAGTGAACTTATAAAACCTGTTGGTTTAGGTTCCGGAAGTTTACAGGTTAGAACAGGGATTCCCAAAGTGTGTGCCGTGGCGCGCTGGTGCGCCGTGGAAAGGCAAGAGGGGCGCCGTGACTCGTGAGTCCATCCTCCATTCCGCAACCACAAATAAAATAAAATTATAATTTATGAATTATAGAGACCAACACTTAGAGCGTAATTACGTTCAGAAAATTATGTACTGCGTCTATTCTTTCTTGACAGACTGTACGTCTTAAACCTGTTTTTCGCGCCACGTCGCGGTGCTGTGCGGTTAATAGTACGCATTGGATTAACGATTAACGGACTTCTACATATTAGCGGAAGTTAACATGTCCGTTAAGATTTTATAAATTTAACTTAAAAGTTAATCCCTTAATCAAAATGTTAACTTCGTTAATTAACGATTAACGGATTAACAGTTAATGCCCAGCTATGCGTCTATATGAGCCCAAACATGAAACCTTCACTTTGAGTTCATACGGAGCTCAGCTCCTATAGAATGCAGGTGATGCTGCAGCAGCTAGTAAGACGTAGATAAATAGTATATATTTGCATGCTAAATATATACTATTTATCTACGTCTTACTGGTTGTCGCAATTAAAATGAGCCCTTTTGAAACGAAACGAAACTTTTGCTCAAAGTTGGTGGGGAGTTAGGTATCCTAATGATTACCAGGTGATGCTGCAGCACCAGGTCAACTTTCCATTTATGTGTGTATATTCATAAGTGTCACGAACCAGAGCAAAATATAAAACTCATCAAAAGACTGCAAGTTGCTAATCGCGGCTTATCACGGACCAGATAAACCGTGATTTTCCAGCAACGAGCAGGCTGATGATGATGAACTATAGCTAAGAACACTCTCAGTCATGTCAGCTTTCAAACAAAAAAAAACTAGATCAAAATCGGTCCACCCGTTTGGATGCTACGATGCAATGGTCGATGCCACGGACAGACACGTCGAACTTATAACATCCTTCTTTTTGGTCGGGGGTTAATAAAATAAATGTCTCAAACCTGTAATTTTAGTAAATTCAAAATTTTACATCCTCATAACTGAATCTCCCGTGACAATTTTTTTGTAATATTAGTTAGAAAAGTAACTGTATATTAATTTATGTTATTTATTCTATCCAAATTGAATTTATTTACCGGGCGTGGAAGGCGGCGCGGGCGGCTGTGCGGCGGGCGCGGGCTGCGGCTGCGCGGAGCTCGCAGCGGGCGCGGCGCTCGCACCGCTCGGCTGCTCGATACGTGGCATCACCAGCGCTACGGCCTGAGGAGACAGTTTAAAAATTAAATCTAACCATTGTTGGAATTTTCTGATTTTCATCCCATGAGGTAAACCTAGAAATGATAACAGGTGTTGAAGAAAGAAAAAAATCTAACGAAACAAATAATAAGTAATTACCTGCTGTGGTGGTTGAGAATGGGATGAGGATTGTGCAGTGCTGTCGCTAGTGCCCGAGCTTCCCATTCCAGCTTCACTTGTGTCCATATCCTATAATAAGCAATTAATTGACATTTTAAAGCCTACAATAATATGAACTCGACATTCGACTCATGTCATGTCAATTCCATACACATTATGTGATACAAAAAGAGAAAACGTGTTAGCCAAGAGAAAAGTTAACGAGTTACCGCCACAATCGAGAATTTATTTAATTCGAACAAAGTAGTTCTTAATACTCTCAGCATTTTCACTGGCGCAGGTCCGGTGGCTCAAATTGTAACAAACAAGGTTAGCTAAGTTTGACGTTTGGTAGTGAATCCTCTCGTTAAATAAATCATATACCTGTGTAGACTCTGGCGGTGCTGCGGAGGCGGCGGATATAGCGCGTGGCAGCGGTCTCGAAGAAGACGCCGGCATGTACTCGGTGCTGTGTGCGTCGTGTGGTGCGGTCGGGCCAACCTGCGCCATCGGCCTGATTGAGGCCAGTGGCGTTTCCCCTCCGCGCCGGCTGGCCGATACGCTCTGCTGCGCTACGCCTGAATAAATTCATGAGGTGTACAGCTTGGAGATAGCTTGGTGCAAAAAGATCACCTTGACTAACACTAGTTAGTGACAAGCAAACATCTGCAGCTGTAGTCTTACATATTCGAATATATAAATATTTTTATATATTCTTCAAAATTTAACATGATACAACATTAAAATTAAATCAAATGTCTTTATTGCCAGAATGTTGTTGATATAAGTCTTATATTATGAAATTAACAGCTTACCAGCCATTGGTTTGATGTTAGCAGTAGGGGGGTCGGTTGTAGTCTTTTCTGTAGTTGTTTGCTGTTTGGAACCCGAGGACTGATTAGCCAATTGTCTTTGCAACATATTCACTTTTTGCAGAAGCGCCTCAACTTCCCTGCTCTTTTCGGCTTGTACTTCTCCTCGTTCCTTTTCTAACCTCGATAAGCGTCCTTCATACTGCGACTTTATGAGCGCTAGCCTAACATCTTGCTCTCCTCGAGTTGCCTGCTCTATCGAATCAATTTTGCTACGCGACTCATCTAATTCTCTGCTTAGATTATTCTTCAGTTCCGTCAGCTGAACTATTTTACTCTTAGCCTGTTTGAGTACTTGTTTTGCTTTTTCCTCTTTATCAGTGTTAGCAGTTCGTAGCGTCTCAAGTTCTTGTTTCAGTTTATCATTATTACTTTTTTCTGCTTCTAGCTGTGCTTTGATTTCGTTAAGTTCCTCTTCGATTTTCTTTGAGCTTTCAGCCAAAGCCGCGCCAGCAGCTGCATCGCCTTCGGTCTTTTTTTTCTCTTCTTCTACTGTTTTAACAAGTTCTTCATATTGGCCCTTGTACTTCTTAGCAATTTTACGGATTTGTAACTCTTTATTTCTTATATCAGCCAAAGAAGCATCCTTACTAGAAAGTTCCTCAGTTAGTTTGTTATGTAGCTCTGTCAAGGAATTGTGTTCAGATTTAATTCTTGTTAACTCTTCTGTTAACCGTGCCATGTCATCCTTAAGTGTGTGAAGTTCTTCGTTTAATTTCTTGTTTTCTTCTATTAAACTGTTCTGTTGTCTCGATAGCAAGGTGTACTGTTCTTCTATCTTACTTTTCTCTATCTTAATTAAGCTTAGCTCGTCGTGAACCTTTTTGACAGATTCTTTTTCGTTTGTAAGCATTTTTGCCAATGTTTCGCGCTCGTTTTGTAGGCGCTTCCAATCCTCTGGGCTAGTCTTATTAGCTCGTTCGACCAATGCATTAACCCTTGTCCTCCACCTAGCGCAATCAGCTTTTAACGAGGTGTTCTCAGACTGTAAAGTTTCATTTTGCGATGAAATGTCGCTTATTTTTTCTTGCAGTGGAGTAAGTTGTTCTTCTAAAGATCTCACAAGGTTTGTTAATTCTTCAACGCGTGTAGTCAGAGTATCTCTCTCTTCTCGTAAAATCCTATTGCTATCTGTCAAAGCATTTAAAGTTTCTACTTTCCTTAAAATATCTGACTGTCTGTTCACTGTTACCATATTTACTTCAGACTTCTCTCTCTCAGAGGCCAATGTTAATTTGCAATCGTCAAGTTGTTTTTCTGTGATTTCTAGCTGAGATCGAAGTCGCATTGTTTCAGCTTGCAAAATATCAAACTTCGCCATTGCAATGTCTTTTTCTTTTCTAAGGAATTTAACTATTTGGAATAATTGTTCGGAAGATTTTCCATCGTCTTCACTCACAGAAACATTAATACTAGAATCATTTGCAGAGTCATTAACAATCATACTTTCTGATTGTGATCTAGAGGCATGACTAACTGATAACTGCGTACCTAATGCTTGTATTTGGTCATGTAATAAAGAGTTTTGTGAGTTCAGATCTTTCAGTCTTTCTGCAAGTTGCTCATTTTCTTTTAATAATATCTTCTCTCTATCAATCCATGCCAATTTTTCAGTTTCCAATTTTTCTAAAGTGCTGTTTTTCATAGCAACCATTTCATTAAGTTGGTTCTGAGCGCGCAATAAATCCTCTTTGACTTGTGATAATGTCTGTATATCTGTTGAATGTAGTATCATTTCGTGAGTGTATTTTTCTTCTGCCTTTTGGACAGCTTCAGAGAGATTCGCTACTTCAGAGCGTGCGCTGTCTAGTTCTTCTCGGCATTTATCAAAGTTTGCCAACGCATTCTTTAATTCTTCTTTTACTCTAAGGAGCTCATTGTTAACGGCACTGCTTGTATTAGATGAGTCACCATTAGACTGTAGAGATATTTCAGCTTCCAATTCGGAGCATTTGTCTTCAAGTTGTTTTAATCTTTGAGCATTGTCAGATAATTTGACCTCTGTTTCAGATTTATAATCTTCATACTCCTTATGTAAGATTTTAAGCTCCTTTTCAGCACCTTCAGATATATCACAGTACTGCTTAATATGCTCTTTTGCAGTAGCCAGCTGTTCAAGAAGTGCTTTTATTTCATCAGTTTTCTCAGTCAGCTTAATTTCAAGTTCTTTAATTTTTTTAATAGCATCCAGTGATTGATCAGAACATGGAGCAAGCGACATCTTGAGTTTCTTTGTTAGTTCTTCATTATTTTTACCTTTCTCAACAAGATCATCTCTAAGTTGTTGAATTTCTTTTCTCATTAAATCAGCAGCATCTTTTTCTTCTTGCATACGAGATTTTGCAATGTCTGTTTGTCTCTCTAGATGTGACGCTAATTCTCGGAATCGATCTTGTTCCTCTTGGAGCCTTCTTCTTAAAGCGGAACATTCACGAGTTGCTTCATCTAATCTAGATTCTATTTTAGCTTTATTTTCTACTTCAACACGCTCCAAACTAGCTTTTATTAATTCTAAGTTTTGCAAGAGAATGGATTGTCCTTGGCGCTCACGATGAACAATTTCCTTTTCTGTTTGCAAACGTAACTCAGTATCTTTAAGTAATTTATTTTCCAGTTTCAAATTTTCAACTTGGATCTCAGCAGCGGCTAGTTTACCCTGAGAGTTAAGTATTTCATCTCGGAGATGTTGCAAAGATACTTCGTGTTTAGCAATTGTTGAGCTGTATGCTTTGTTTTTGTCTTCTAAAGATGAAATTTGCTTTTTATATGTGTTAATATTGGTTTGCAATATCTTTAGTCTTTCATTATTATACTCTGATGTGGAAGCACATTTGCTATTAGCAGCTGTTAATTTACTAATTTCTTGTCTCATATTATCTATTTGATCAAATAACATTCGTTCATTCGTTACTTTTTCCTCCTTATATGTTTTATATTCTTCTCTTAAAAGTTCAAGTTGCTTTTCTGTTTCCTTGAACTTTATTTCGAAAGCAGATGGCTCAACATTTGTTTGTTTAAAAGTTCTTTCAGGGGTAACATCCATTTGCATTGATTCATTTTTATCTAATTCAGATGGATCCAAAACAGAAGACATTTCATGGCGTTTTCCTTTCATTAAATCGTGGTATAATTTTTTAAACATGTCACGTTGTCTAATCAGTCCATTTACCATCTTAGTCTGTCTTTCTTGAGCTTCAGTGAGTTCTGTTACTCTTTGTTTTAATCCGTCTATTTTAGATTCCATTTCTCCACTTTCAAACTGCTCTTTGTGTCGTTCTAATTCTTCTTGTTTATCTGTTAATTCACGAATCATTCTTAGAAGTTTTTGATTGTTAGACTGCAATTCTTGAATGTCACTGAAGGTTACTAATGTTTTTGATATAATTCTTGAAGAACTTGTGTCAGATGATGATGTATTTGCATTAGATGCATCGTGGTCACCATTAACAAGTGCACCTCGATTGTGTTCAATCTCTTTTAATAAAAAGCAGACTTGTCTCCCTAAATCCGCAAGTTCGCCTTTAAGTCGTGAGTTTTCTCTAGTAAAGTGATTAGCAATCTTAGAAGATTCATTGTAATCATCCCTGAGCCTGTTACATTCTATAACCAAAGAATCAATTTGTTGAGTTAGAGCAGCATTACTCTCCATTGCTTCAACATACTCAGCCTTTTGTTTTTGTAATAATGGGACCTTTTCTTCTAGCTCCTGTACAATTTTATTGATTGTTATGTTCAACCTTCTGTTCTCCTCTTTTTCTTGACTAAGCTCATCAGTTACTTTGACCAATTGGGAGTAAATCTGGGTAAGAGACATGCCAGATTTAAGGAGTTTACTAGCTGTAGCAGCAGATGGTGCCAAGTCACCTAGTGCCATATCTAAGTTTTGCTGTGTAGCTGCTTTTAGTAAATCATTGGCATGTTCTAACTCATTCTTCAAGGAGGAAATTATCTCATTCTTCTTTTCCAATAGTTCTTCTTGATCTTGTTCAGCTTGCTTATATTTAGTTTCCAATTCTCCATACTTCTCTGTAGCTTCATTGAGAAGTTTCTGTAACTCTGTAATCCCTTCTGACAACTCTGTTGTTTTAGCCTCAGCGTCGTCATGCATAGTTTTAAATAAATCTGCAAGTTTTGTTTTAGCATCTAATTCCTTTTTATAGTTTTCAGACATTTTATTTTCCACTTCTCTTTGCTCCAATAATCGTTGTGTTAAATTTTCAGCTCTATTGTTAAGATTTTTCTTGGTCTCATTTAATTGTGCAATTGTATCATTAGCAGCATTTAGTTCTTCAATTTTTTCAGCCAACTGTGTTTCCAAACCTACCAACCTACTTGTATTATTCAGTCTCATGGTTTGGAGTTCTGTGGTTAGTCTGTTTACTTCTTCAGTCAAGCCTGCTATTTGGGAATTTAGAAGAACTCTTTCTTGGTCCAATCGCTTTTCTCGGTACTGTAGAGATAGTTCTTTACTTTGTATTTCGTCATTTAATGCGAGCGCTTCACATTTAGCGTCAATAGCAGCTCGAAGCTGCTGGGATAGAGATGTTTCATTTGATGTTAATCTTTCAATTTCTTTGTCTCTTCTTTCTAAAATGCGAGTTAAGTCATTTCTTTCGTCAACTGCGGCATCCCTGGCACTCTTGAGTGTAATAATTTCATTTTCTAGTCTACTTATTTTATCACGAGCCCTTTCCAATTCAGTATTGAGTGTTCCAACCTGTTTTTCAAAGTTAGAGATAGTATCTTCTGCAACCAGTAATTTTTTTGCTGTTTCTTCATATTTAGTTTTAAACTCAATAATACTGGCTTTTGTTGTTGCAAATTTGTCATCTAAAATAAATAAAATAAATAATTATTTGTTTTTTAAAATATTATATTGTTAATATATTATTATAATATTTAAACTCCATAAAGTTAATATACCTAGCGGAATAGAGCAACAATCTCGAGCTGTCAAACGAAGCCGAAATTTGTTTACATCTGTGTGTAAAAATATGTGTACATATACACAAACACAAGCATGATTGAACATGATTTCTATGAGATTAACGTGCGGCACGAGCCGACTGGACGTCAAAAAAAGAGTGCTGCTGTCATGTATCACAAGTCTCTTTTTACCACGCAGTGTTACTGATCATAGTGATTATATTCTCTTTGTTACTGATAGTGACATCTCTCATGCTCAGGTCTTTGTTTCTCTATTCCGCTAGGTATATTTACTTTATGTTAAACTCAATAATACTGGCTTCTGTTGTTGCAAATTTGTCATCTGAAATAAATAATTATTTGTTTTTTTTTTTTTTAATATACATTGTTAATATATTAATAGGTTGGGGAAAAAGTCTTTTCGCATTATAGTATGTATGAACTTGTCATAAAATATCTTTGGCTATAAGCATACCAATAGGGAAGATACGATATTTTTATTTTTGTGTTTATTTTAAAGAACTCCATGTAGAATAGACCACAAGCATATAAAAAAATTAAAACAATGGAATTTACTGCAAATAATGCGGTTTAAAATTGTCTATTTAAATTTTGGCACCAAAACGGATCTATAGTCTGTATGACGTCACTACTGTTTGACAATTATTGAAAATGCCCCCCCTCTCAAAAATTGTCATGCCCCGCATTCCATTTAGCGTAAAAACGATCAAAACGCTCAAAATGGAGGCATTTCGACGTTAAGTGGAACGCGGCGATAGCATGTGTGACGTCATTGAACGCTGATTGGTGTTTTGAAATCCGTTCCGTTTCAAGTTACTTTTAATTCGTAATTTTTGTAAAAAAAAAACAATATTTTATAAAATATTAACCTTGCAGTTAAGTTTTAATAGCAAACTTTTCATAAATATTATATTTGCATGTTCCCTGTTGTATAGACTAGCTGATTTTGATATCATCATTAAAAAGTTTTAATTTTACAGAAGACAATTCCATATTCAAATTAGGTAAATGTGAGATTTTCATTTGTTTTTCTTATTGTTAAAATAAGTGACTGTAATGAAGAAATTCGATACATTTTAAAATTTTATTACAAAAAGGTACAAATGCAACACAAGCCGCGAAAAAAAATTGTGATTTTTATGGACCTAATGCAGTATCTGTGAGAGTAGCCCAAAGGGGTTTGGGTAATATTTGCGTCATTTTCAAATTTCGCGGCCACTCACTAAACCGGCATATTATGAAAGAACATATCAAGGGGAGTAAACTTTATTATGGGGGACATATAGCTAAACTATATCGGAGCCGAGATATTAGGCATTTTAAGTTCGTATTTTCAACTAAAAGTAAATTCAATCATAACATGAATACTCAGGAAAATAAAATAAAAAACTGCATTATTTATTAGCTTATAGCCTTCCTCGATATATGGGCTATCCAACACAAAAATAATTTTTCAAATCGAACAAGCAGTTCCTGAGATTAGCACTTTCAAATACACAAACACTTCCGCTTCATAATATTAGTATATAATAGGGTATAACAAAACTAAGTGATAATACTTTAGGGTGTGTACTGTGTATGAATCTCGTGTATAGAGTTTAGTGTAAAAGTAGTAGCGCTGAAAGAAAACATATATTTTTTTCACTTTTGTATGGGGAAACTCTTTACGCCAGGGCGCTTGCCCATGTAAATCACAAAAAAATGTCTTTCAGCGCTGCTTCTTTCACAGTGAACTCTATACAAGGGACACATAATATATACTCTAAAGTCTAACTAAAGTATTATCACTTAGTTTTGTTACAACCTGTAGATATAGATACAAGTACAATTCATTTTATCATTTATTTTTATTTTTAGTTAATATTCGTATATTTTAGAAGACGCGCCGTCATTTAATGAGTTTTTTAACTATTTATTTTTCTTTTGCAAAAAAATGCAAATCCATTTTTTCTCGAATTTCTTAAAGATCCATTTTGATTTTTTTAATATTTTTGTGTAAGTAGGTAAATAGTTAATATTCTATAAAACATTCCTGCAGCTCCACGTGTATGAGCCGGGAAGTAGATTAAAAGCTAGACTAAAAATTCTGCCGAAAGGTGACGTTCGGCGTCATAACTCATACTGAACTATTGCCAAAATTCGCTAAATAGTGGAAATAATCGACATTATATTATGGGGACAATACCCTAGAGTCATTTTACCTACAAGTCCTACAACACATTAATACACAAGAACAATAATTATACTTATATTTGACGCGGGCGAAGTCGTGGGCAATAGCTAGTGAGAAATATATATCCAACAGATTTATATACCCTTTCTATACCTGTTTGTTAATGATAGCTCCATAAGGTAACGTTAGTTACTATTGATTTTGTGAACTTAAGGCGCAAAAATAAATATACTAAAATAATCGTAGCTCAGCTCCGATATTACTTAGAACAATTTTTATTACTAATATAATTATGTTTCTCTAATAATGTAGTGTTACAAAATAATTGGTTTAATTCCTGGCCTTCCTACCCAAAGGGTAAAAACGGGACCCTATTACTGAGACTTTGATGTCTGTCCGTCTTCCTGACCGTCTGTCTGTTCATCTGTCTGTCCGTCTGTCTGTCCTTCTGTATGTCCGTCTGTCTGTCTCCAGGCTGTAACTCAAGAACGATAATAGCTAGTGAGTTGAAATTTTCAGAGATTATGCATTTCTGTTGCCGCTATAACAATAAATAATAAAAATAAAATAAATTAAATATTTTAGGGTGGCTCTCATACAACAAACTTGATTTTTCTCATACAAAAAACAATAAAATGTTGAATATCCAACCTTTGCCTGATTTTTTCGTTGAATATCACTTTGGAGAAATTGTTTATAATTAGCAAAACTAGCGCATGGTGCATTAATAAAGGGTGTTTTTTTTTCTTAGAAAAAATAAAACAGCCTGAATTATTGCACCATTCGCTAGTATTGCTTATTATAAACAAATTCTCCAAGGTAACGATGTACGGTTAAATCCAGAAAAGGTTAGATTTTTAAGGTTTTATTGTTTTCCCATACATTTCTTAAAAATATGAAACAATATACTAAAACACAACACTTTCTTCAAGTTTGCCATATACGATTACTTTCCAGAAGTCATTCCTTACCAGCAACACTATAAATTGATGCAATAATTTAGGGTGTTTTTATGTGATTTTTTCTTACCTTCTACCCTCATTAACTTTTTCTCCCATAGTATAGTGATTTTTCGTCATACAATAAAATGTTCAACTTTTCAAGCCCTTTCATTTGGCGTATGTCTCAAAATGCTACATTAGTTTGGACGATATGCCCCTGCTTCTTTAAAAATTAATTATTAATTACTTATTTTATTTAAAATGTATTTTTAATTATTAAAGTATAAATATAACTAAGTATTTTGTGAACATTTCAGCCTACCTTATGCCACAATAGATATCGAGCAAAAAAATCAAGTTTGTTGTATGAGAGCCCCCTAAAATATTTAATTTCTTTTGTTCTTAGTATTTATTGTTATAGCGGCAACAGAAATACATAATCTCTGAAAATTTCAACTCTCTAGCTGTTATCATTCTTGAGTTATAGCCGGAGACAGACAGACGGACAGACAGAAGGACAGACAGAAGGACAGACAGACGGACAGACAAACAGACGGACAGACAGATGGACAGACAGCCGGTCAGGAAGACGGACAGACATTAAAGTCTCAGTATAGGGTCCCGTTTTTACCCTTTGGGTACAAAACCCTAAAAAACACACTCGGCCAATTTTAGAAGCTCATAGCGAGGCAATGATTGGAGATAGATACAAAGTGTAAAGGACAAAGTTGTAGAAAATTTAATTAGCTTTTATTATGTAGTAGAAGAAAATTTCGTACGATGCACCGTTTTTGATGAGTAAGCAAAAAACCAAAAAAACGGGACCTTCTGGAGCAAGCAAGTGGAGCAAGATCGGCATATTAGTAGTTACGATGTAGCTGAAGAACTGGGGATTGACCACAAAACGGTTTTATCGCATTTGAAAAAAGCTGGGTACACAAAAAAGCTCGATATTTGAGTGCCTCATGAGCTCACTGAAAGAAACCTAATGAACCATGTACTCTTTTTGTGATTTTTTATTACGACGTAATGAAACCGAACCATTTTTGAAGAAGCTGATAACTGGTGATGAAAAGTTGATCACGTACGACAAGAACGTGCGAAAAAGATTGTGGTCAAAGGCGTCAGGCTTCACAGACTGTGACGAAACCCGGGTTAACTCGCAACAAGGTGATGGTGTGTGTGTGGTGGGATATTCATTATGAGCTGTTACCGCCAGGCAGGACTATCGATTCTGAACTGTACTATGAACAACTGATGTGATTAAAGCAAGAAGTTGAGAGAAAGCGGCTGGAATTACTCATCAGAAGGGGTGTGGTTTTTCAACATGATAACGCTAGACCTGACACATCTTTAGCCACTCAGCAAAAATTACGGGAGTTTGGCCAAGAGGTGTTAATGCATCCGCCGTATAGTTCTTGCATTGCATTGGACTGACCTTACACCTTCTGATTTCCTCCTGTTTCGGTAGCTACAGAATTCCTTAGGCAGTGTCAAGTTGACATCACAAGAGGACTGCCAAAACCACTTGTCGCAGTTTTTTATCAGAAGCCCCAAAATTTTTATAGCAATGGGATCATGTCCCTACCAACAAGATGGCAAAAAGTTATCGAACAAAATGGCACCTATATACTTTCGTCAATTGTAAATAAACTTTATAAAAAAACCTTTAGAATTTTTATATAAAATGCGAAGAATTTTTTTCCCCAACCTAATATTATAATATTTAAGATAGAAAATTAACTATTGAACTTATTAAAAACTCAATACAGAAACATCTACTATATATTAATATTTTTATTAACAAAAAATTTAAACTGACTTCCAAGGTAAAAACAAGTCTTAAAAATATGATTTAAAAAGTATGAAATATGTAATTCTTATTCTTCATTAGCGCATTTTTCGAAATTCGACTAAACCTTAACCAATTGTTCTTAATTTTCATTCGTTTGAAGTCGGTACTTGGTACCAGCCCAGAACTGAGATACTTGACATGGAACTTAGCCAGTACCGACTTTAAAAGAATTTGTTTAGTCGAATTTCGTTAAAGGCGCTAATGAGTAATGAATAATAAGAATTATATTTTCATACTTTTTAGATCATATTTTTAAGACTATTGTTTTTACCTTGGAAGTCGGTTTAAATTTTTTGTTAAAAAATAATAATTTTACTCTTTTTAGTTATCTATAAGATAAGGCTTCATGTGTAAATAGCCACTACGAATCTTAACTACATATTCACATCATGTTACTGTAAAGTGATGCTGCAATTTCTTAACTTTTATCTTTAAAGGTTCAGGAGTTCTGTTCAGTGCCTTCGGATCAAGAGACACCTTTGTCTGAAATTTCACTTATTTGTAAGGCACATATTTTAATTGGCAAAATGTATCCAAAAAAAATAAGTAAATGACATAAACAGCATAAATCTGATAGTATGATAAGTATTTACAGAATTTAAGTATTGACAACCCTATTTTCGGAATATCTGACAAGGTGTAGAATAATGTCGACATTCGCGTGGCACCAGAGAGCTCAATGTCGGCTGCTTGTATGTGGTCTGTTTCTTAATAATAATTATATATCTAAGGCACATAAAAAGGCGGCATTTGTGAAAATTAAAACAGAGAGGCTCCTGTACTTGGTAAATAAATAAATAAAAACTTGTACATTGCACATTAAAATATTTTAAAAAATTCATTTGATTGCTTAAGTATAGTTTATACACAGCCAATACTGGCTGCCAATAAGACTGGCAGCCAGTATTGGCTTGGTATAAACTCGCTTTTAATATAGGAGAATTTTAAGCATAGATTGGAACATAGAAAAACCAAGTTTAACAAAAAAGGTGCTCTCAGTCAGATAGTTAAGAAGTTATAACAATTCGCTTATAAAATATTGGCAGAGTAGACAGAATGATAGAGTATGCCGACTTGTTTGTGTTTTGGCACATGCGATTAAAATTGTCAGAATCCAATTTTGAAAACTTTATTTTTAATATTTAAAAATTTATTATATCAGCCAGCGCGAGGCACATTCCGTTCATAATCCTAGTGAAACCCGACGAATTTGACAGATATTGAAACCTGTCCGTTTCTTTGCAGTCGAACTACTGGTCGTTATGTCTATTGTGATATTGGTCAGACAAGAATGAGCCAGAAAAAAGTTTACAATAGAGAAAAAAAAATTGACAGCCAATTTTTGTTGATACCTACATGATACATCAAAACATTAATCCCTTGACCACAGATTCATAGAAATCAATTGTTTACGCGGTTGAATTTCGTTTGGGAGTTAAAACATTAAAGGCTCAGAGTTCAGACACTGGTCAGGCCACATTGTATATAATAACCACAGTAAGAACTATGGAATAGTCAAAATAAATCAAAATAAATAAAGAATAAACAAAAAATTTACCAAATTTCTTATTGAATAATATTATATTCAATTATTTTACCCGTTTATGGGGAATAAGGTAGCAAAAATATGTTTTATTCAAATCAATTCTCACACTATGTATACAAAACTTTAAATTACAAGTTTTAAATTTTAAAGGAACCTAATAATCAGGTAAGGTAAAAACAAGTCTTAAAAATATGATTTAAAAAGTATGAAATATGTAATTCTTATTCTTCATTAGCGCATTTTTCGAAATTCGACTAAACCTTAACCAATTGTTCTTAATTTTCATTCGTTTGAAGTCGGTACTCGGTACCAGCCCAGAACTGAGATACTTGACATGGAACTTAGCCAGTACCGACTTTAAAAGAATTTGTTTAGTCGAATTTCGTTAAAGGCGCTAATGAGTAATGAATAATAAGAATTATATTTTCATACTTTTTAGATCATATTTTTAAGACTATTGTTTTTACCTTGGAAGTCGGTTTAAATTTTTTGTTAAAAAATAATAATTTTACTCTTTTTAGTTATCTATAAGATAAGGCTTCATGTGTAAATAGCCACTACGAATCTTAACTACATATTCACATCATGTTACAGTAAAGTGATGCTTCAATTTCTTAACTTTTATCTTTAAAGGTTCAGGAGTTCTGTTCAGTGCCTTCGGATCAAGAGACACCTTTGTCTGAAATTTCACTTATTTGTAAGGCACATATTTTAATTGGCAAAATGTATCCAAAAAAAATAAGTAAATGACATAAACAGCATAAATCTGATAGTATGATAAGTATTTACAGAATTTAAGTATTGACAACCCTATTTTCGGAATATCTGACAAGGTGTAGAATAATGTCGACATTCGCGTGGCACCAGAGAGCTCAATGTCGGCTGCTTGTATGTGGTCTGTTTCTTAATAATAATTATATATCTAAGGCACATAAAAAGGCGGCATTTGTGAAAATTAAAACAGAGAGGCTCCTGTACTTGGTAAATAAATAAATAAAAACTTGTACATTGCACATTAAAATATTTAAAAAAATTCATTTGATTGCTTAAGTATAGTTTATACACAGCCAATACTGGCTGCCAATAAGACTGGCAGCCAGTATTGGCTTGGTATAAACTCGCTTTTAATATAGAAGAATTTTAAGCGTAGATTGGAACATAGAAAAACCAAGTTTAACAAAAAAGGTGCTCTCAGTCAGATAGTTAAGAAGTTATAACAATTCGCTTATAAAATATTGGCAGAGTAGACAGAATGATAGAGTATGCCGACTTGTTTGTGTTTTGGCACATGCGATTAAAATTGTCAGAATCCAATTTTGAAAACTTTATTTTTAATATTTAAAAATTTATTATATCAGCCAGCGCGAGGCACATTCCGTTCATAATCCTAGTGAAACCCGACGAATTTGACAGATATTGAAACCTGTCCGTTTCTTTGCAGTCGAACTACTGGTCGTTATGTCTATTGTGATATTGGTCAGACAAGAATGAGCCAGAAAAAAGTTTACAATAGAGAAAAAAAAATTGACAGCCAATTTTTGTTGATACCTACATGATACATCAAAACATTAATCCCTTGACCACAGATTCATAGAAATCAATTGTTTACGCGGTTGAATTTCGTTTGGGAGTTAAAACATTAAAGGCTCAGAGTTCAGACACTGGTCAGGCCACATTGTATATAATAACCACAGTAAGAACTATGGAATAGTCAAAATAAATCAAAATAAATAAAGAATAAACAAAAAATTTACCAAATTTCTTATTGAATAATATTATATTCAATTATTTTACCCGTTTATGGGGAATAAGGTAGCAAAAATATGTTTTATTCAAATCAATTCTCACACTATGTATACAAAACTTTAAATTACAAGTTTTAAATTTTAAAGGAACCTAATAATCAGGTAAGGTAAAAACAAGTCTTAAAAATATGATTTAAAAAGTATGAAATATGTAATTCTTATTCTTCATTAGCGCATTTTTCGAAATTCGACTAAACCTTAACCAATTGTTCTTAATTTTCATTCGTTTGAAGTCGGTACTCGGTACCAGCCCAGAACTGAGGTACTTGACATGGAACTTAGCCAGTACCGACTTTAAAAGAATTTGTTTAGTCGAATTTCGTTAAAGGCGCTAATGAGTAATGAATAATAAGAATTATATTTTCATACTTTTTAGATCATATTTTTAAGACTATTGTTTTTACCTTGGAAGTCGGTTTAAATTTTTTGTTAAAAAATAATAATTTTACTCTTTTTAGTTATCTATAAGATAAGGCTTCATGTGTAAATAGCCACTACGAATCTTAACTACATATTCACATCATGTTACTGTAAAGTGATGCTGCAATTTCTTAACTTTTATCTTTAAAGGTTCAGGAGTTCTGTTCAGTGCCTTCGGATCAAGAGACACCTTTGTCTGAAATTTCACTTATTTGTAAGGCACATATTTTAATTGGCAAAATGTATCCAAAAAAAATAAGTAAATGACATAAACAGCATAAATCTGATAGTATGATAAGTATTTACAGAATTTAAGTATTGACAACCCTATTTTCGGAATATCTGACAAGGTGTAGAATAATGTCGACATTCGCGTGGCACCAGAGAGCTCAATGTCGGCTGCTTGTATGTGGTCTGTTTCTTAATAATAATTATATATCTAAGGCACATAAAAAGGCGGCATTTGTGAAAATTAAAACAGAGAGGCTCCTGTACTTGGTAAATAAATAAATAAAAACTTGTACATTGCACATTAAAATATTTAAAAAAATTCATTTGATTGCTTAAGTATAGTTTATACACAGCCAATACTGGCTGCCAATAAGACTGGCAGCCAGTATTGGCTTGGTATAAACTCGCTTTTAATATAGAAGAATTTTAAGCGTAGATTGGAACATAGAAAAACCAAGTTTAACAAAAAAGGTGCTCTCAGTCAGATAGTTAAGAAGTTATAACAATTCGCTTATAAAATATTGGCAGAGTAGACAGAATGATAGAGTATGCCGACTTGTTTGTGTTTTGGCACATGCGATTAAAATTGTCAGAATCCAATTTTGAAAACTTTATTTTTAATATTTAAAAATTTATTATATCAGCCAGCGCGAGGCACATTCCGTTCATAATCCTAGTGAAACCCGACGAATTTGACAGATATTGAAACCTGTCCGTTTCTTTGCAGTCGAACTACTGGTCGTTATGTCTATTGTGATATTGGTCAGACAAGAATGAGCCAGAAAAAAGTTTACAATAGAGAAAAAAAAATTGACAGCCAATTTTTGTTGATACCTACATGATACATCAAAACATTAATCCCTTGACCACAGATTCATAGAAATCAATTGTTTACGCGGTTGAATTTCGTTTGGGAGTTAAAACATTAAAGGCTCAGAGTTCAGACACTGGTCAGGCCACATTGTATATAATAACCACAGTAAGAACTATGGAATAGTCAAAATAAATCAAAATAAATAAAGAATAAACAAAAAATTTACCAAATTTCTTATTGAATAATATTATATTCAATTATTTTACCCGTTTATGGGGAATAAGGTAGCAAAAATATGTTTTATTCAAATCAATTCTCACACTATGTATACAAAACTTTAAATTACAAGTTTTAAATTTTAAAGGAACCTAATAATCAGGGCAAAATTTTGCAAACATTGCTCTGATAATTTATAGGGTTATTATAATAAAAAAAAAAATATACCTTTGCAAGGTGTTGTATAAAGGTGAACACACACTTAGCCGAACCGAACGAACTGAATGTATCGAATTCCCAGAAGGCATTACTGGGGTCCTGCCAGATTCGACCGATTCGACGCGGGCAAATGTGTGACGTTTCATTCATAGGATTTCATATACAGGTTGTTATGCATAAGTATCTGATACATGGTTGACAACAGCGGTTGTCAACGGCAAAAACGGGTTTGTGCGTTGCCAGCTACACTGTTGTAAACGTGTTGTAAACCAAAGTGTTGAATAGATTTTGCGTGTTGACAACCGCCTGTGACAAACCTGTATGAGATACTTTAAAACCATCAAATGAGCCCGTCAAAATGAATGACGGGCTCATTTGATGGTTTTAATGATAACGGTGTTCACCCCAACAACCTATATAAAGAATTCTAAAATTCGTTTCTTTCGGCTCGTTCCATTATTTCGGCTCCGATAAGTGTGCGTTCAATGTTTTAACTGTAACTGACAATCTAAGAAATGTTAACATACCTACAACCTTTGATTATATACTACAACCTACAATGTTCTAAAAGCATAAAACAACAGGAAGGTGCGTTTTAATGAGGCCATTGATAGGGTAGGTATTTAAATTTATCAATTATTCATATGGGTTTGATTATTCTTATAAAATATAACATTAATTGTAAGCTGAAGGGTTCTGAAACATAAATTTTAAGCAATTCGACGCCGGTACTCACCAATCTGTGATTTACTACTTTCATGTAAGGCTTTTGAAGTTAGATATTCCTCAAATTTCTGGTCGATATAGCAGTTAATCTTGTTTGCAATTGTGTTGGGTATGGTGGCAATTTCTTCGCCGGATAAAACATTATTTAGATGATTTTTATCGCCGGTTTCCACACTGGCGGCTTCCATTTTTGAAAAAATGCATGAAAGACGCAAAATTCAAGCAAAATCTGCGCTTCTGTGATCTGCACTCTTTACTCTAGTCTCTATGCTTTTGGTCTATAGTCTATTGTCCTATATTCTGTAGGCATAGACTTAATTTAAACTGTCGTATAATGTCGGCTGTACACTCTCGCCGAGAGCCTCGGGCGAGTCTCGTGCGATTTTCTCGTTTAGTTCAATAGGGTATTTGACAATTTTTGAAAAATATTTTTAAACTATTCTTTGTTATGAAATAAACATATTGTATTAATATTTCCGGGAAATATTTTGTATTAGCAAAGAAAATGAATATTAAAGTTTAAATTCTCCAAGTCGCGCGAAAAACGCTATTTAGAAAATGGCGACGATCACATGACGTCGATGACGTCACTGGCAAGTAAACAAAGTTACAATCAAAAGAGCTAAGCTGTTTTTCCGTGGTTTTTCTTTAATTAATCCGTGATAATGGTGTATAAATGGTGTGCAGTGCCAGAATGTAAAAATACGTCTTTAAAAACTCCAGAAAAAATATTCGTTTCCGTTCCAACTAATCCCAAAAGACGAAAAATGTGGTTACAATTAGCTCGAAGAGACCCAAAGAGCGTTTTATCGCATTCAAACATTTTTATGTGTGAAGATCACTTTGATGTAAGTAAGTATTTAAATTAAGTTAATAAGACACTAGACAGAAGTTATCTAGAATTTCATACCAGATTATCATAATAATAACCTGTACTTAATGTAGGTATTATGTTTTGAAAATATTGTCGCATATTGTCTTTTGTGTCAAACACAACATTGATAAATAGGTACCGTACGGTACGGTACATATAACATTGGCAAATGTTTGTAAATTAGATATAAGTAGGTCATAGTTGGGTCTTAGAGAAATATAAACATACCATGTCATAGGTACTGAATCCTAAATACATTAACTACTAATACAATAAATAGAGGTATCGGTTGGCCTAAAGGAAACGGGGCACTATGGGAAAAAGATCATCAATCAAAACAAAAAAACCTTTAATATTATTATGTATTATTTTATTACAGATAGAAAAAGATACAACAAACTACTTGAAATACAAAATGGGCTTCAGTCAGAAGATATTTTTGACAGATGAGGCTGTACCGACAAAATTTCACTGTCAAGAGGATCGCAAGAGACGACTGTCCCCTCAAGCTGGACCTTCTCGAGATACGTCCCTTAAAAGGCAAAGAAAAAGTCTTGTTGCGGAATGTTTGGAAAGTCAAAGCACTACTGAAACGGATGTTGAAAGTATGAATCAACAACATGACAGTATTATAGTACCTACAAGATACTGTTATGCTGGAAGGTACATGCCATTTATGTATTTATTATGACATAATACTGAAACTTAAAAATTTGTTGTATGAAATAATCAATATTGTGCGTTTGTCTTTTCAGAAATACCAAAAACTCTAGACAAAGAAACTTCTACTGAAACTGTAGTAACCGTTGAAAAATCTGTTCAAGTAACAATGAAAGTGACTAAACATTTTAGGAGCAAAGCTGTGCAAGTACGATCACAAAATAAAAGTATTTCTACCTCACCGTCCAAAGTGTGTACAACATCCAGTTTCACTTCACCCTTGAAAATTGAACCATGTCGTCTTCATCCATCACACTCAGGAGCTGTTAACGCAGTGAAGAAAAAGATTGTCCTTGAAGATGAAAGATCAGACAGTGAAATATCTTGTTTGGAAAGTGGCCATTTGTCTCCTTTTGTACTTACATCTACATCATCATCATCAAAAGTGACTGACTCTGAGAGTTTTGCCACCGAGACTGAAGATATGGAAAAAATGCAGTGCCTTAAAAATACTATGCGTTTGATTGAAAACAAACCTACACAATGTATATTGGTATTTCCAAAGACTGTTATTTTTTGATTCAGTTAATTCATAAGCACACTAATATAAAAATTGAACATATTTTACTTCGTTTAAAGAAAATTAGACTAAATAGCACATTTTTAGAATTAGAAGATAATTTTGGAATATCTCTATCATATGCAAGTAAAATATTTTTGTCTAATATCCCAATATTAAGTAGTGTATTAACCAAATTTATTGTTGCTTTAGACAAAAAAAACATAAAAAAGAATCTCCCAATTGCATTCAGGCACAATTATTACAATGTCAGTTGTATCATTGATTGTCTGGAAATCGATATACAGAAACCCTCCAAGGCTTTATATCAGGCATTAACATGGTCAGACTACAAAAAAGGGAATACTGTGAAGTATTTAATTTCATGTACACCTAATGGTTTAGTCAATTATGTATCACAAGGGTTCGGTGGCAGAACCAGTGATGTCACCATAGTAGAAAACTGTAGCTTTATAAATGGGTTAGAGCCAGGAACTTACATCTTGGCTGACAGAGGCTTTAAGCACCTTGAACCTTTACTTCATGCAAAAGGAATGAAATTATTAAGACCACCTAATGTAAGTGCTGGTGCAAAATTGACTAAATCTGAAGTTCGACAAACTAAAATCATTGCAAGCTTACGAATTCATATTGACAGAGTCATAAGACGATTAAGGGAATTTCACATGTTAAAGCAACATTCAGTTATAAATACAAATATGCGTCGTTTCCTTGACCATATTATTATTATTGCTTGTGCACTAATTAATTTGCAGGATTCTCTAATTAAATAATGTGGCTAGCTAGTTAAGGAATCAAAATGAAATAATATATTTTTACCTTTATAAAATGTTTTTTATTGCTCACTCACATATATTTGTATTACATAGTAATATGGGGTATATATTGTGTTTCCAAAATGAATCTAATTTATTTATTAAGTTATTTACATAATCATCATCATAGTATTCTAAAATGATGTCAACTTTTTGTGTCTGCTCGAAGTTACTGTCCGCTACACAAAAATAACATTTTTGCAGACCAGTTGCATACATTTGCAGTTGCACCTGCGCTCTACATTTTTCAGAAAGGATGCCATTTTTTATATAATTTCCTTTAGATTTGGTCTTAGTAGGACACTTTATTTCTATAACAGCATCGTTCATTACACCGTCAGGAGATGCAGCAATCACAGGATTGTCTTTACAGATATAAAGCCCGCAGGAAGTTATTTTTTTTTCAATTTCTTGCTTACAGTCTTACGGACAGAAAGTTCTAATTTTCTACCTCTTTTCATGGCCACTGTATCAGGAATTTTCGCACCCATTATAGTGGCCACTAATGTTCCATCAGGTGTGTGGCAGACACTAGCTTCATGGGCCTTTGAAGCAGTTATGCGGCCATACCGCATCTCATACCATAAGCTACTTTTATTCTGCTGCCTTGTTGCTTCTTCTACACTTTTGATAATGTCACTTGTGAATGTACTTTTCATTATGCCTAAGAGCATGTCTATATCATTTTTAGTTTCTTGAGGTAGATTTATCATAAAACTATGTAATGAGTATTTCATAATGTCACTATGCACAAAATCATCTTGAAATTTTAGCAATTCACACTTGTTAATTTTTCTCTTTTTGGCTTCTGAAATAAAATCTTCGTATAGTGCTGATGTGCTAGGTCTGTGTGGAACAGGGGTCTTGGTCATTTGTTCTATAGTGATGAACTTTAAAGTGGTTCCTACTCTAGACAGAACAGGCTTCTTCCAGTAACACTCGACCGATGTACATGCTGGTTCCTCGCTGCGACGGTGGACCCACATCAAAAAGGCTACCGCGTGTTTACATCCGCCAGCTGAAGCCGCACAGTCATGGCACTCACAGCTTATTATCACACCGTCATTTTCATTTACGACCAGGGTAACATTGTAAGCTTTGGTGCGCACTTTATGTTCCGGGCACATTTTGCATTTTACTGTACAAATCCCATTGTCGCGGTACAGTTGAACGTAGCCAACGGCATCATCACCGTACGGCTCTCTTGCAGACCTGCAAATAAAACAGAAAAGGCACTGAATATTTTTACTACATAACCTAAAATACACGAATGATGTATTGTACAAAACCCAAATTTATAATTATCGAGTGGTACTTACACTACTGTTTTTATATTTCTTACTTCAGAAGCATAATAAACTACATTGTTTTAAAAAATAGTTCTACCATGAATGGATCGATCTTAGGTAGGTTGCTGTTATCTGCTCGCACGTAATTGGAGTCCATCTTAGATATTATTATAGCTGTTGTGAGTAACGTAGTTAATATTTGTACTAGAAATTGTATGAAAATTGTGAATAATCACATAAAAATCTAATCAAACACTATTTATCACGTAAACGGCGTACTAAACTCCAGTCAAGAAGCTTTGTTTACTTGCGTGTGACGTCACTACGATTGCAACCAATGAGAGAGCGTTTCTATCACCGAAAAAACAAAGACAATTTTATTCGACTTTTCTTACGAAATCCTCTGAAAATACATATTATTTTAATGAAATTATATTGAAATACGTTTAATTTACCTATAATTTATTAGGATGACCATAAATTATAATTTATTTTAAATGTTGTCAAATACCCTGACGGACCATTATTTTTCTCTATGCATCGAAAGATATCATTGTAATCCAAAGATCTATAATCATATTTAATTTTATTTCTCACAGATAATGACTGATAATGACGTTTATTATTGTTATTTTTCTGTTCTGCACTGTCTAGCGGCGCGACTAGTAGTGAAAAACGCGAGAGTGTACAGTAATGCGCTTGCTTTCCTCGCGAGACCCTTTGTCTCGGGCGCAAATACCGACACCGGACCGTGAGGGTCCGAGACAGGCGAGACGAGGCGAGCGCACCCATTTACACTCTCGCACTCGGGCCGCCTCGCTGTGTCTCGGCGAGAGTGTACAGCCGACATTAAAGGTTTATGGTAGGCATCATGTAGGCATAGACTTAATATATATTATAGGTTTATTTTCTGTAGGTATTGTCAGTCGTCTCGTCTGTCTGTCCAAGTCAATGAATAAGGAAACATATGGAAGTGACATACCTATTAACTACAAAAAAGTGTGGCCGACGCCATATTGCCAACTAAACATGGCGGTCTATAGTGATGTGAGCATAGACATAATATAGCATTATAGGTTTATGGATGTGAGAGACTCGGTTGATATTTGTCAAAGATATCCATAAACTAAGATGTTTTAAGTGAGCGTCATGTTATAATATGCAAGCAATAAACCATTTGAAGTTGCTAAAAAAAAACATTTTTGCCTATTTTGTCTAGCTATGTATTATTGTACATAGACACAAAATAGGCAAATATAGTTCGACCAATGACCGATTCGACAAGGCTTTATTTGAACCATAAAATTAATATTTAACTTTATGATTTGAACGTGGGTATGTGACATTGACCGGAGCGCTGCTGGTAAAGGAGAACTGTCAAACATATGTCAATACTCAATAATGACGTTTTTCTATGATAGAAGCGTTTAGTTCCTTTTCTCGCCACGTTCAAATAAAGCCTTGTCGAACTGTTACATCTCGATGGCCGCCATGGCGGCTGCCGGCTAGCCGCTGCCCGGCGCCCGCTGCGGCTTGTCCGCTTGTGCCCGCCCGGCTAAAGAAAACTATCGTCTATGGTCAAAACTCAAGAAGTGACAACTGAGAACTGATATGTATTCTCAACACAGGGTTCCCAACACGGCAAACTGCACCTAATGAGGGTTATAGTGCCCCTGATTTGTCTATGTGTACTTCAAATTTATCTTCTCTTTTACACTGGTCAGTTCTATCATCTAGTCACGGTAGTGATCACTTCCCTATTCTTCTGTCTCTCCCCTGTAAAAATAAAAAGCAAAATCATCCTACTAATTCATCATCATTAAAATATAACTTAAAAAATGCAGAATGGGAAAAGTTTTATCATACACTAAAAAATAAACTACCCAATCTTCCTAGTATATCACCAGGTAATGAATCTGTTTGCGCTGATGCTCTAGCATCTGCTTTGATCGAATCAGCTGATGAAACTCTTCCTATTAAGAAAACACCTAAATGCTACATTCCATCACCTCCTTGGTGGGATAACGACTGTTCAGTCGCTATACATAAAAGAAAACAGGCTGAAAGAGAATATAATAATAATTCTACCTTTGAAAACTACGATATTTATTGTAAGTCTGTTAACGATGCAAAAAAAATATTTAAGAAAAAGAAGTCTGCAAGCTGGAAAAAGTTTTGTGAATCTATCTGTCCGGACCATAGACATAATATATACTGTCGTAAAGACCACCTGACAACTCGAAAATGCGTGACCCTTTTTGATCTGTCAGTGTGTGCGTGTGCTAGTGATGTATATTTTACTATCGATAGTATAGTATTTTGCTATCGATAGTTTAGTCCGTTCGAGTTATTTTACCTGAGTTTCTATAAGAAATAAATAATATGCAACTTTGATAGATTTGTATTTCAAATTAGGTATCATAAATTTTAATTGGCAAAAAAAGGTGACGATTGAAAAGTAGATACACATTTTCTTTTGGAATTATTTTTCAATCGTCGGATATGTTATGACATGAGGTTCTTATAGGGGTAAATAATTTACACATAACACATTATAAAGTTACTTATTTATTTACTCAGGTAAAATCTATCTGGTAAATCAGTCCTTACATTGAAAGTAAACGTTGAAAGTAAACAACACACATAGTATATTATATTTTATTCTTAAATTAAATACATATTATAAAATATCATAATATTTTATTACAATTATTTTGAACCGACTTCCAAACAGGAGGAGTCTAGACGTTCGCCTGTGGATATATTTTTATGTATGTTCAACGATTACTCCGCCGTTTATGAACCGATTTTCAAATTTTTTCTTTTGCTGTACATTGTATTGTTCCGAGTAGGTATCATGTTCACAAAAGTGGTGGTCTGGTGATGGAAACAATGAGAAATCGAAGTGACTCCTTGATATTCAAATGGGAACATATGGTCCCAGAAAACGTTCAAAATCTTTCGATTAATAAATTTAAAAAAGTAGTCAAAGAACGTTTTGTGCCAAAGCCAAAATTATTTCATAATTGATGGCACATCTTGGGAGTAGAATGCTGAATGACTGCTTGCAAGGCTACTTCTACATGACTTACAATTATTATGTATCTATCTATGTTTACATTGTATAATTTTTAGTTACAGCATTGTAAATTTTGTTTTAAAAGATTTTTTTTTCTCACTTTTTTTGCTAAAAAGTGGGCGTGCGAGTTTCTTACGCCGGTTCTTCTCGTCGGCTTAGTTACCGAACCGGTGGTAGGCACCATGTATTCTGAAAATATATTTTATTTTAGATTTGTTCAGAAATAAAGCAATTTTGATATTGATTTTTTAAAACACCAACTGTAAGTATAGAAAACGTTAAGGAAAGCTAAAATGAGTAAAATTATTATTTTTAAACAAAAAATTAAAACCGACTTCCAAGGCAATGACAATAGTAATATTATACTTAAATGAACTAAAAAGTATTAAAAAATTCTTATTCTGTACTCAGTATTAATTCTGTTCTCAATCTTCATTATTTTGCAATCGGTACCAGCTAACCTAATCGCCAGTTCTCTGACAGAATAGGTATAACAGCAACTTATAAACTTAGGACTGGTACCGACTTCAAAATTATGAAGATTGAGTACAGAATAAGGATTATTTAATACTTTTTAGTTCATATAAGTATAATCATAAATGAACTAAAAAGCATTAATTGCTTATAATTGCTTATTTTTAATAATTGCTTCAGTAACAAGTGCAACAGTATGTCAAGCTTACTGGCACAAATAAAGTTGGGATAGCTCCTTTAACCAAAATAGTATTTATTCTAATTTTTCTTTAAAAATTTTCAATGAAATGTTTGCCTACATATTGTTGAATTTTTCTTGGAATTCCAACCAACACGCCCAAATAATTTCAGCCATTTTCCTCTTATTAGAGGATCTTGAGGGAATCTGTAAAACAAATGATTATGATATATAAATATAAACCTTCCTCTAGTTTTAGAGTCACTCTATATTATAGTAGTTATATTATATTAGCTATATTATACTATACTATATTATATTAGTTAAAATAAGATAATATGTCCTTTTTAGTCCGGCCGCACATTTTCCGAATTTCTGATCACAAAAATTCGGACGCCCCGCCCCGCTCATACATTTTGAGACGTCAGAAATTCTTTTAGTATGATGGGTCTACAACAAAATGTATGAACAGAGTGCGTTCCGCCGGGCGTCCGAATTTTTCTGATCAGAAATTTCGGATAATGTGCGGCCGGGCTTAAGGTGATAAATATAAAGGTAAATGATTTTTATTTTAGATTTATGTTATTGTAAAATATCGATAAGCATATCGATAAATTTGATTCAAGCACTAGCGTATATGTAAGAAATTTTGATGAAAAATTTTTCTTCAAAATTTGTGTAATATAGGAACAATAGTACCTTTAGTTACGCAAAATATGAAAGTAAAAAGGAGGATTCACAATATTTTATTTGAAATAGAGAACTAAAGACCAGAATATAGCAAAAATAAACACATCGTAGCAATTAGGACATGAAGATTAATTACGGGTGAAATGTATATTTTTCAGGATTATTCCTATGATTTACACTGCAATCACTCACAGCACAAGTTATTATTGTTATATATAATAGTATTTGTTGAAAATAACATACGATTTAAATAATAAATTGCAAATACCGAAAGGGCATAAAAACGATTGACGACTTTTGACGACCTGTCAAATAAAAGTTGTTACAATTTTCATTAGACTGCCTCTCTCTTTTCATCTTGTTATAATTCCATAAAGGATTTTCTTCTCTCTCGCACTCTTTGTTGGTCTTTAGTATTATATTATGTCTATGGTCCGGACACACACGCCTCTATAGTTTGGAATAATATTAAAAGGTACAGGTCTGCATATAAACCTCCTTTTCATCCTATGCCAGACTCTTTAGCCAACGATTTTTTAAATAGATTAGCACCTCCTTCTGTATCATTTCTCCGTCCATCACCTTTAGGTGAAGTTAGCCTTAAAGATCTTAACTCGCTTTTTACATGCTTTTTACTCTTCAAGAGTTAAAAGGTGTTGTGACAAATTTAAAAGACTCGGCTCCGGGCATCGATGGTATCCCATACTCTTTTTTTAAACACGCTTCAGATGAAATTTTAAATTATTATTTGGATTTGGTTAATTTAATGTTAATAACGGGTAATATTCCAAATTCATGGAAAACACAAAAGGTTATTCCCATTTTAAAACCTGGAAAACCTCCGTCTTCAGCTTCTTCCTATCGCCCCATAGTCTTATCATCAGTGTTATTAAAGATTGCAGAGCATCTCGTAAAGAACCGTCTGGAGTGGCATATTGAAAAATATAAACTTCTTGCCAAAAGTCAATATGGATTCCGTAAAGGAAAAGGTACTATAGATAATTTAGCTCTTTTTATCACTGACGTTCGTATTGCTTTTTCAGAAAATAATTCAGTTTTAGCAGCTTTTTTGGACATAAACGCAGCATATGATAATGTAAGGATAGATATTCTCAAACGAAAGTTAGATTTATTAGGTGTTCCGGAAATTATAAGTAATTTTATTATAAACATTTTATTGGAAAGATTTATTGCTCTGCCTTTACAAGATACAACGTCGACGGAGGTGCGGGTTGTTGATAAAGGGCTGCCCCAAGGCTCAGTGATAAGTCCTCCTTTGTATAATATTTATTCGTCAGATATAGAGGATGTAGTGACTAGCGTGACTTCAGATTTGGAATCATATATGTTAACAGATATAGATGGTGAATTGTATCTTCTGATATATATAATACGCCGATGATTTAACAATTTATGTAATAGATCAATCTATTGAAAGGGCCTCCATTAGACTGTCGCGAGCCCTAGCACGTCTAAAGGTATGGTTAGATGAGAATGGATTAGATCTTTCAGTTAAGAAGAGTTCCGCTGTACTTTTTACCCGTATGCGCTTTCCTCCTCCAGTGGTGGTAAAATATAATAGATTACAAATTCCAGTTGACAAGGAGGTCAAATTTTTAGGCGTAATTTTAGATTCGAAACTTAATGGTAATGCCCATAATGAGTATATTGCGTCGAAGTGTGAACGTACGTTAAACATAATTAGATGTTTATCTGGAGTGTGGTGGGGATCTCACCCGTTTAATCTAAAATTGCTGTATAACGCTTTAATAAGAAGTGTTTTAGACTATGGTACATTCCTTTTAGAACCTTGTAACGTAGCTGGTTTTAAACAGTTGGATAAGATACAGGCAAAATCTATGAGGATAATTTGTGGAGCCATGGCATCATCGCCAATAAATGCATTGCAGGTAGAATGCGGTGAACCACCGCTCTATCTAAGGCGGCAATATCTGGCTGACAAGTTTTTTATTCGTTGTTTGCAATTTTCAAACCATCCCCTTATTCCGAAATTAAAAAAACTGTTAGATTTAGTAAATAATAATCAATTTTGGTTGCACAAATCTCGCCCTTGCTTAGTTAATAGCTATATTCGTTATTTGTCGCTTGATGCCCCTACACATAGATTACCTGTTTTCCCGCTTTTTAACTCATCCTTTGAATCCCTTGTTTTAAATCCTGATATCCGTTTTGACATAGGAATTAAAAAATCTGATAAATATTATGCAAAGCCTTTTTTTAATTATTTAACAACGAATAATTGGCATGGTTGGCATCACATTTACACGGATGCCTCTAAAATATCAGTAGATAATAATAATTGTGTTGGAGTAGGTATTTACCATCTCCAATACAATATAGTTCAAAAAGTTAAATTTCCTCCACAAACTTCAGTATTTACTGGTGAATGCTTTGGTCTTTTAAAGCAGTTGACTACATATTACTAGCAAAGCTTAAAAACACTGTAATTTTTACTGACTCTTTGAGTGCCCTGCAAGCATCGAGTAGATTTACGTTTAGATCAAAATGTTTTCCCATAATCATACAAATCAGAAACCTTTTGCACAGGTGTATTGTCAGTAATTTGTCTGTTACATTTGTTTGGATTCCAAGTCATTGCGGCATTCTTGGAAATGAGGAGGCAGATAGACTGGCCAAAGATGCGGTTTCTTGTGGAGATGTGTTTCCGTATGTGAATTATTGTCACGACTTGCCGTCTCTTGCCAAGAACTTTCTCCAACTGGATTGGAGTAAGGACTGGGCAGTAAGTAGTCAAAGAAAAGGTGTTCATTATAAATATATACAACCTGAGATTCAGTTTAAGCCTTGGTTCTTCAAAATAAAGCTATCAAAAAGTACAACTTCATCTATAATTAGAATGAGGTTGGGACATGTCATCACACCGGCGCACTTAAAAAGAATTCGGATTCGCAACGATGATGCATGCGATTGCGGTTTGGAAGTGGGTGATTTAAATCATATTATTCTTTCCTGTCCTCTGTATGATCACTCCTGTCTATATGATAACCTCTCCTCTATATCTATACCCTTTCCGACTTCTGTTCCAATATTATTAAATTCATGTAATAAATTAGTTTATTCTTTTTTATCTCAATATTTACGTCACAATTTAATAAATATTTAATATATTTTATTATGAAACTTTCTAACTAGATCCAAAATCCTAAATTCCGTACTTACTTTGTTTTTCCACCGCCTATTCCCTACCTTTGTTTATGGCAAAGTACACCCCAGTGTCAGTGCCAATTCCCAAAAAAAAAAAAAAAAACTGAGAACTGACAATTGATTGACAAATTGACAACAACACATCTGTGAAGTGTGGGAAAAAAGAAGAACAACATTTTTTGTATTTTGTTCTGCAAAATATTTATTTTCTATCATTGTTAGAAGAAATGGACTCAATCGAAGAAGAACAGTGTTTACATCAATGTGAAAATTATATTCAAAGTCATAATATTCAAATATTGTTAAAGGATTGTATTGTTCAGCTTTGCCTCAATAAACCTGAAAACCCTGTTTCATTTTTGCGTCAATATTTCCAAAAATTGGAAAGAGTGAGTCTCATTTACTAAACAGTTTTGAAAAAGTCATACCCAGTTCTAATAGCAAAAGCTAATTATAATACAAAATATATAATATTTATGTTGAAAAACATCATAGGACAGTTTTCTGTATGACAGCCGACTGACTACTAAAATAGAATCGTGCAAGTTTCTCAAATCGCAATCTTCCTCCAAAACTATAAATAATGCGTTAAAACTATATTTAATATGATATTACGTAATTTTTCTCCTAGACTTTAGTGAACATACTACACTTCTGTTCACATTTAAATACTTATATTATAACATTACATAGTTGAATAATCGATTTAAAAGCACTATTAATTTTGGAATGGGGGTGAGAAAACAAATACAATAAATATAACTGCTTTTAGCTATAATTTATCAGACCTGAATGATTATTTCATTTGAAAAAAATATTCTTCATACAACATATTGTAGTGCATGCAGAGTCTGTAAAATATTTTAATGTTATTGTATGTATTCATATTAAAATATCATAAGTAATTGTACACTGTTCCCTTCTAGAATGCTTCATAATTCTAGTAGTGATTATTTTGTTACTAGGTACTATGTTGTTTACTTCTAAGCCTCTTTGTAGGTCATATCTTGAATGTGCATTATTTCTCATTTCATTTTAGTTTAATTCATTATGAAGAGACAATATTTATAATTATTATTGTTTACTGCACAGTTTTTTAATTAATAACAAATGTCAGGTTTATAAGATAATCTAAAATCCCAAGTCCCAACTCAACAACAATAACACTTAAATAAAAGCTAAATTCTAAATTAATTTATGAGTAAATTTTTATCTTTAGTTTTATCATATAAACATATGACTGTGGTACTTATATTAATACTATTTGCTATTTTGATTTTACTGCATTACAAAGTAATCTTATTACTTACATTTTTTTAGAAATCAAATTAAAACAGTACAATATATTTTATCCTTAACAGAAACTACTTTATAAAAATGCATTTCGAACAAAAGTTTACGAGTTTGAGTAACATCAAATCAGAAAATGTGAACAATTTTTATCATTTGTCTAGTTTTCCATTCCATAATGCACCAAAATTGCATTAGGCTAGATGTAATTTAATAAGGTGAAACAATAAACACTCAAAGCTGGAATAAATCCTAGGAACAAGTAAAAGCCGCGGCGGCTGCGGCCGCACTTTCCGAGGGGGAAGCAGATGGAGAGCTCTCACCTCTGCCAGTGCCCGGGGGCCAGCTGCCACGACGACGGGGTGGCATCAGCGCTGAGCCCGTCACAGAGGAAGATGCTACCAGCTACGTCAAAAAGGTATCCATACCGCAAGAGATGGCAGTGTAGTAAATAATTATTTTTTTGTTTTGAATTGGCATAGGCCAACAAGTAACAACTCACCTGCAAGTGCAACTCTTCTGATGTTGTGAGGGTCTGTGGTAGTTGCTTTCCATCAGGTTGCATTAAAATTAGGGGGCAAATTATTTGTTCTGCTGTACAAGCAGAAGCTGTTTGCCCCCTAATTTTATAAAAAAATCATCAGTTTGCAGCACTGTCATTGCGTACGTTCATAATATTCGTATTTGAAATGCGAAAGTTTGTTTCTTAATTCTTGTTGACCTACTGAAACGATTTTGTGCCCTGGAAATAAATTCAGGGCCGTCTCTAGCCCATGTGACGCCCGTGTGCAAATATTACCCTAGCGCCCCCTAGAAAGCACGCATTCAAAATCAAATGGGTACAGAGTATAAGTACAGTTAGTTCGGCCGCTTAAGGGTGAGGATAAAGCTTAGGCCAAACCTACGCGACCAAAGCGACTGCGAAGCGGTAGCGTCTACCGCGCGGCGGACGCTGCTTATGTAATCATATTATGGCGCCGTGCACACCTACGCGACCGCGACGCGAAATGTTCGCGTCGGCAAAGCGAATCATGCGCGTCAAGTTGTCAGACGCGTGTTTTGAAGTGTACATAACTAGACCTCTTTTTTAAAACCTTTTTTATATTATTTTGTACAACTCTTTCTTCTTCTTCTTTTGGCGTAAGCCTCCCCATTTAGGAGTTGCCAGCGTCAGAGTTGAGGCGAAAAATGTGAACAGTTATAACTTATAACGAAAACTGTTTGGCATGCAGTGGGCACGGGTGATGACTTCATGCGACCATGCAAATACAAGATATAATAATAATGAAACAGAAAAAACCAGAACAAGCAAATATGTACAGCAAAATATTGTTTCTTAGCCTTTAAAGATACACAGAGTACATAAACATAAATACAATATAAATATAATAAATGTAAAAGGAAGAGAATTCATAATATTATTACAACTAGAGCCTAATGTGATTATGAGCAATGAACGAGCATAAGATGTCTTTAAATGGAGAATATACTAACGATAAAATAGATTTAAGATTAGTGGGACGAGGAATATTAGGAGGAAAATAATCGTACAATGAAAGGTTGTTTTCGCAAGCAAAAAATATACCTATGGTCTGGAGAGCCTTCATCCAAGCCACATTCACACAATGAGCTATCCCTCACCCTTATTTTAGCTAGAAATACCGGGTTACACGAGTGACCCAGACGTAGCCGACAGATAGTAGAGCAAACAGGCTTATTAGCTTTCAAATATTTAAAAAACCACGGTCGACTAGGTACTGAATCCTGAATTTCAGCGTAAAAACGTCCTTTATTCCTACTCGACTCAGTCCAAATGGTATTCCACTCCAGAGTCAAATGCGACTAGGCCAGAGGAAGAAGATCCTGACAAAAATTTTTGAAGTTACTTAAACCACCAGACTTTGCAGCTTCTTTGGCATATAGATCCACACATTCATTTCCTATAATCCCGCTATGACCAGGAATCCAAGCAAGTACAACCTGTATGTTGCTACAATAGCATTTAAATAATAACTCCCTAATTTTAAAAATTAAAGGGAAATTAAATTTACTTCTAAAGGGGTTTGACAAAATCGCTTCCAGGGAACTTTAACAATCGGACATTATAATTGTCTTATTAAGTTTGTGCGATTCCACAAAGGAAATCGCTTCAAAAATTGCTAGAGATTCTGCATTAAAAACCGAAGAAAATGAAGGCAATTTATTATTAAGGACAACATTAAATTTTGAATTCCAAACGGCACTACCTACACAAGAAGTATCGGATAATTTGGAAGCGTCCGTAAAAATCAACGTCCAATCTTTAAATTTATCACTTATTACAGAATTAAATTGATTATTAGAAACAGGGGAACCTTTCACTATGGGTAAATTTAAAATAATATTGGGAGAAAACACAAGGGAGGAAAAAGAAGCTTCAAATAGTGGATTAATTGAAAATTAGGCCACAGGACATGGAAGAGAAACTATCTTTTGATAGCTCTTCACAACACTAGGTAAATTTTTATGCGTCCAATAACTGCTGGTTGAAAATTGTGAAAGAGAAAACAGCTTTTTAATAAGAGGGTGACGAGACCACTGGTATACCTTAAATATAAACCTGTCCGACAAATATTGTCGGCGTAGGGACAAAGGAGGCTCCGCACATTCCACTTGAAGCGCATTAATAGGGGAAGACTTCATTGCACCTATGACTACCCGTTAACATTTTGCCTGCAGCTTATCACACATTTTTAAACTAGATTTGCTACATGGCTCTAATAAAAAGGACGCATAATCCAAGTGGCTACGAATGGGGATTGTCCATTTTTTTTAAATTTTGCTCATTACAAAAACATTTCGAGGAATAAGGTCAGTGATCGTTTTTCTGTATTTATACGAAAAAAATACCCATTAGTTACTTATATTTTTGAACAAATACGTTTAACCTTTGTTTGACCTTCAATGGCGTTAAATTAGCAATAAATTCGACCAACACTACGATTCGAAATTTTTTTAAGCTTCTCGTATCAGCTTTCACATAATGAGAACTTGCATTTGACGAAACAGCCATTATAAATAAGATTGAAAGGAAATTTAAAACATATGCAGAGGTCAATTGGCGGCCGATGATGACGTCAGAGCGAAACTTTAAAAAATTATTGAGAAAAAACTAGCCAATGAATTTCAAAATTATTTAATTTATATTCTTAAAATACCCTATTTTAACGAAAAAAAAATATAAAAAGTACATGTGATTTTTTTTGGACAATGCCCATTAAAGCATTGTACATTAACTTTTGGACGTATGGGTGAGAACCCCACCAAACTCCTGATAATGATCGAAGGATATCTAAATTTCTTTCCGCCTTTTTTAAACAATTATTAATGTGGCTTGTACCAGACAATTTCGAATCCAAATGAAGGCCTAAATATTTAACAGAATCCCTAATTGGAAAAACTTGGTTACTGTAAACTACAGAAATATCCGGGATATACTTAGCTCTCGAGAAAACAGCGGCAGAGCTTTTTTCTATGGAAATTGAGAGACCAGATTCTCCAGCCAGTCGCTTAAGTAGGACACTGCAGAATTTAGTCGATTACAACCTAGAATAATATCCTTACAGATAATATATAGAGCCAAATCATCAGCATACTGGAGAATATACAGAAGCAGCTTACAGAGCTTTCAAGGTCACAGGTATAGATATTGTATAGAAGTGGGCTAAGGACAGAACCTTGAGGAAGACCTTTCCAAACATACCTTGGAGGAACGGATATATTCTTATATTGCACATTAACAGTCCTAGACGACAGATAGTTACAAATATAATTAACATTTTTTCTTGATACACCTAATCTGAGTAATTTATGTCTAAGAACGGGGAGGAGAACATTTACAACTCTTTCGTTTATGATTTTTTGATTTGTTTACGTTTTGATAGATTGTGTCATGATATAAGGGTACCTACCACATGTGCATGCTTGAACACAGTTTTGCTAGCGCATGCTTCTCGCATGAAAAGATGTAAGACTGACTTATATACCACATGCATGCGCAAGCCACGCAATGTTTCTCAATGAAGAACTATATTTTCTTCTGATTTAATTTTTCCAGTGTTTGCTAGTGACAAAATTGATGAGCGATTGATGATGAATTGATTTTTTTTTATTCCTCCAGTCAGAATAATCTTTCGATTTGATCTTCCACAGAGCGAGCAGAGATTTTTATAATTCAATGAATTCAGTTGCAAACTGACGTTTATAATATGTACGTAAATCTGCCATTTTATAGCAGCGTGCGCGCATTTTTACACCATATTTTGACTGACAAAGAGCGGCTTGAACACTGAACTTCCAACCACACGCGCAGACAAGCAAGTTTAAAAAACAACAAGACAAAATTTGGGGCTTGCGCGAACTACGGTTTTACCAACTACACGCACAATGTTCAGTGTTCAAGACGGCATGTGCAAGCAAATCTGTAGTCAAGAATGCACGTGTGGTAGGCGCCTAAATTAATTCAACTTGACCATTGTGGACGTGTTTTATTCCTCTGCACCTTCCAAATCAAAAGCAAGCTTAGCATCTCGCAACCCTCATGTCCGTCCGACGCATCGGACTCTGATATTAAGTATGAGGATGTCATTACCACAACAGTTAGCATACACCAGATAAAGTCGCGCGTCTTCAGTGACTATTCATTAACAAATGAAGTTTGACGGTTCGCGCCGTAGACGTGCAGGTGTGCACGGCCAGTTTCGCGTTGCAGACGCTCCCGTCTCGCGTACCGCGTCCCCTGTCACTGACGCGTAAGTTTGTTCTAAGCTTTATGCCGGTCCTGTGCGAATACCAAAAGTGGCTCCCTTCTAAATAAAAAATAGAAGGGCGCCACTTTTGGTTTGGCCAATCGGCAATCGGTTTGCTCATTACAAAAACATTTCGAGGAATAAGGTCAGTGATCGTTTTTCTGTATATAAACGAAAAAAATACCCATTAGTTACTTATATTTTTGAACAAATACGTTTGACCTTTGTTTGACCTTCAATGGCGTTAAATTAGCAATAAATTCGACCAACATTACGTTTCGAACTTTTTTTAAGCTTCTCGTATCAGCTTTCACATAATGAGAACTTGCATTTGACGAAACAGCCATTATAAATAAGATTGAAAGGAAATTTAAAACATATGCAGAGGTCAATTGGCGGCCGATGATGACGCCAGAGCGAAACTTTAAAAATTTATTGAGAAAAAAGTAGCCAATGAATTTCAAAATTATTTAATTTATATTCTTAAAATACCCTATTTTAAGGAAAAAAAAATATAAAAAGTACATGTGATTTTTTTTGGACAATGCCCATTGACCACCTCAAAGTCTAATGACTTTGAGGTGGTCTGATCTGATAGGGGTCTGTTCTTGGCCTTCTTCTGTGAAACATCGGCATTACATCCTGCGAGCGGCCCATCTCCGTGGGCTACGTTTGGTCTGCTATCCAGACGATACATATGTGCTGGCCCACAGAGATATTTTTGAGGAGAAAATACGCCTGGCGAGACTGGGGTCTCAGGTTGTAGCGCTTATAGAAGCAAAATTACCGGCGCGGCTCTCATTTTGGCGCCCATTTTGACGACAATATAATCTTTATTTATGTGTTGTAACTTGTAAATTAAATAAGATTCATTTCACGTTGAAAAATAAAGTTTATATATTTTATACTAGCTGTTGCCCGCGACTTCGTCCGCGTGGACTTCAGTATATAGCGCGCGATGTCAACAAAATTGGTGTCAAAAGCTTTTATAAAAAAACCCTGGTACCCCTTAAATCAAAACACCCAAAAACAGCTGTGCAGTGTGCACATAACTTTTAATTAAACTTTATTTATGCCAAAATTTAATTTAGCCCCCCAATTACACAACTTCACCCATAATGATAATAATAAATCTATGGACGCTTCACACCACTTTAGTCTGGCCCCGTGGTAAGTACCTGATGGACTTGTGTTACAGGTACCAGACAACGGAAATATATTTAATACTTTTATACTATACATATATTTAAGATTTTTATTATATGATACAAATATTTAATACACATCCATGACCCAGGAACTTTGAAAACTTTTTGTTCCGTCGGCGGGATTCGAACCCGCAACCCCCGACTTGAGCTACCAACGCGCTCACCACTGAGCCACAGAGGTCGTCAAACCCATAAATTACTATTTATCATTAATAGGTTTAAGGTTACGTCACTGCATAGATAAAGTACTGAGTTATTTAATTAATAACGTAATAAAGAAGTAACAATCGAAAAAATCGAAAATCTAATTAATGCAAGATGATACCACCTCTTATAGAAAGACGTTTGAGTAAGCGTCAGCGCGATGTAGGAGACGGCACGGCGCCATCTATTATGAATTTTTGGAACTAACTTAATTTGAACAAATTTACGCATTTTCACCCCCTTACAACCCTTTTTCCAATTAAAAAAGTAGCCTATGTCCTTTCTCAGGCTTTAGAATATCTGTGTACAAAATTTCATTACAATCAGTTCGGTACTTTTGGCGTGAAAGCGAGACAGACAGACAGAGATACTTTCGCATTTATAATATTATTATTAGTATAGATTTCAAAAGTCGAGCCGCTCGAGGCGCGCCTTGTTTTGCTGTAATTCGACAAATATAAGAAGAGCTCCAGATGCTTCACAAAATGTATGCAAACTGGAGTCTGGTTCTTTTTACGTTGGTCAAGCGCGGCGGCCGGCCAACGCGGGCGTTCCGAGCGGCGCTTGACAACGCCCCTAGGACCGCGGCGCCCGTGTGCAACGCACACCCTGCACCTAAGGGAAATACGTTGCCCCTGCTGGAAAAGAATTACTATAATCAGACGAATATTTAATCAGGCTAGCAGATGAGACAACTGATGTCGCCTCTGTCAGACCCTCATTCCGCTCTGGATTAATGTATAAGCAGTATAGGCTATGGCCTATGGGCGGCAGCGTCCTGGGGAGGTGGTAGCGTCCTAGGTTGGCGGCAGAGTTCGTATATAGGGGCGGCAAAATTAAGGTTCCTCATAAAAAAAATATTTCCGTCCCTGTCCTCAGTTGTCTTCATTCATTTCCTCAGGTTGTGCCAAAAGATTACAAAACGATGGGGGCGCTGTCGCGGGCGATCGCGTCCAACGTGCTATTCACACACTTGGACGAGTCGGAGCGGGCGGACATGTTCGACGCCATGTTCCCCGTGCAGTGTCTCCAGGGCGAGACCGTCATACGGCAGGGCGACGAGGGCGACAATTTTTACATCGTTGACTCGGGTGAGGTCGAGGTCAGTACTGAGTAGTTTATACTTTATTGTTGTTTGCGACTGCCTTAATGTAACGACCACACAGAGGCGGCATAGGGCGTGGAAGACCTTAACCTCGCGGTCCAAGGGGCCTCGTGCCAAGGATTTTATGACCGTCACACAACTTTATTTTCTGCTGAATTTGTAACAGGTTCTTGTGAATGGCGAAGTGGTGACGAGTATAGGCGAAGGTGGAAGTTTCGGCGAGCTGGCGCTCATATACGGCACGCCCAGAGCGGCGACGGTCAGGGCCCGTACTCCGTTGAAACTGTGGGGGCTAGATCGAGACTCCTACAGACGAATACTGATGGGCTCCACTATAAGGAAACGACGAATGTACGACGAGTTCCTATCGCGAGTGTCTATTCTGGGTGAGTGAAATATAAGTTGAATTACTTTGGCCTACTTGCTCCAGTCTGGGCTAAAATTTACCCTGACTTAAATATTAACACAACACTTATGTAGTTTCTCTTGTTTTAAATATTATGTTATTTCTCTTATTTTTGCATTCATGACAGCATGATACTGTTACGTGCTAGGGTTCGAGGATTTGGAGAGAAAGACCTGGTGACTCTCTTGAAGACTTTATTAACACTGCACTAAACACTAGGTCACAACACTTAGCACTAAGTCCAAACACAAATCACTAGGTCCAATCACTAAGCACTATCACTGTCCTAGGTCGTAGCCAAGTCGCAGGTTTCACTGGTTCACTCACTATTGATCACTTGTTGTCGCCTCGAAGATCGCTCGAACTGAACTGACTTGCCGGGCCTGCCTGCGGCTCTTTTTATATGGCGAGACGAATTCCAGAAAGTTCCCGATTTACGTAAACAAGTAAACAACCGTGGGAACTTTCTAGGAGGCTCGAGCATGTACCACAATAAAAGTAAACAACTAAACACGTAAACAAAATAAACCGGTAAACACGTAAACAAAATGTTGGACTTTTCTAGATGGTTGAGTATGTACTTGCGCACCTCATGCCATCTAGTATTGAGTAGGGGATTTATGTTGCCTGTGCTCCCTCGGTAAGTTTCGCTGGTTTGTCGCTAGATGGCACCACGTGTCCGTATACCATGTACCGTAACAATACTAAGAACTTATCTTAAGTTTTTATAAAAAATAGAAGTTAGTTGTAGAATATAAAGCATATATTAATGAAAAATTTTGATAACTAGGTATTTAAAGTTAATCTCTTTACTAAGGAGTAAAGATTTAACATTATTTTGTTGAAATTCGAAGACATATTAGTAGTTGGAGCCAGCATCTATTTCAACTTAATTAGCCACATATTTTTATTAAGTATATTATTATAAATTTTGTTTACTTAATCTTTACAGAAAGCTTAGAAAAGTGGGAGCGGCTTACTGTGGCGGATGCATTGGAACCCGTGTCTTTTAACGATGGCGAGACTATAGTCAGACAAGGCGAGCCTGGAGATGACTTCTATATTATAGTTGAAGGTAACTAAGTTCTTTATATTTTATATGATCAATACAACAAACAATACTGATGATGATGAATGATGAAGGTGGCTTGTTGCTTGCATTCTCTTGCAACTAATGAGTTTTATTGTCGTAAAGAGAAATAATTTTCTAAGTTATTTGTGCTGTGAGCCCAACTAAAATTAAAATTGCAGAGATTCCAAGGATGATTTTCAGCATAATCTTGGCGATAAAAACGGGTTTAATAACATACTAGCTATTTGACTGAGCAAAGCTCGGTCAAATATATACATAATAGTATTCGATAAAACACGAATAAAATGACATTTTCTAAAAATGATTTCTAGCTAGATCGATTTATCGCCCCCGAAAACCCCTATATACTAAATTTCATGAAAATCGTTGGAGCCGATTCCGAGATTCCAATTATATATTATAAATATATATACAAGAACTGCTCGTTTAAAGAAATAAGATATGGGCCTAACTGTAAAAGGACACGATTTCACTTTGGTGCCCGTAATCCATGGACACTTAGTAAAAGCCCGGGCGCGCACTATCGGCCTGGTCGCGGCGGCCATCGAGATAGATATCTAAGTATGAAACCGCCATAGACCACGCGCACCTGGCCGCCACCCGACCAGCGGCCACACCATACTTTCGATGGCCGCCGCGACCTGGCTGCCGCGGCCTGGCCGCTAGTGCGCTATTGTGGTAAGAGAAGTTGATTCCTAGGCAGATGGCGACCTAAATAATTTGGTCGCGTTAAAGTCAAACCCATCCGACCGATCAAGATCACATCATCACAGCTAACATTGAATTGACATAAGCCGACCAAATGACGACCTGCCTAATAAATAGGAATCAATTTCCTCTAGTGTATATACTTAACACGTTGAGCGCCATGTGTATCGATTTGAAAACACAAAGCGCCACCTCTTGAGGCCACGTGTATCTTTTTGGAAACACAGGCAGTGCTTCATTGCGAGGACAGTGTTTCCAACAGGATACAAATTTTAGTACATTTTATAATGGAAACTGATTCGTCTGGCCTCCACGGTTGTTTCAGTCCGAGTGGGTTCTTACATTTTAACAAAATAAATACTTTTAATCTTTTTAATTATAATGGTTTTTTTACATGAAAAATCAATAAAAAAAAATCTTGTATATCTGTGAACGAAAAAATGAATAAAAAACAATGAATAATAAATAATAAACGAAAAAATGAATAAAAAAGGCAAAAAAAAAATTAAAAAGAAAAATGTGTTTCCGAAAGTATAACTAATAAACTGTATACTTTACGAAAATTTCTACACAAAAGTTTTTAGAGGCCTTGTGTATATTTTTGGCACATAAGGAAAATGGGGGAAAATCAAGGAAAATACTGTTTTATTTTACCGCAATATAGTACCAGAGCACATTATAAAATGATTTAACAAAAAAATATATATGTCCAAAGAAATGAAAAACACTGTCTTTGAGCTTGGCGGTCAACGTGTTAACATATTGTAACTGCCGTCCATAGTCCATACTCTATTGTTTTTGTAATAACACTTCGTTTTTTACCTTTTAGGTACAGCGGTAGTTCTTCAGCAGCGGGGGGGCGGTTCGAGCGCGGAGGCGGGCGAGGGCGGCGCGGGAGAGGAGGTGGGTCGCCTCGGGCCGTCGGACTACTTTGGCGAGATAGCCCTGCTACTGGATCGCCCGCGCGCTGCCACCGTCCGCGCCGCCGGACCGCTCAAGTGCGTCAAGTTGGATCGCGCCAGGTATTTTTTTTATTAAAAAAAAACGAGTTTGCTTTAGACCACATATCTTAAGTAAAACTTCTTGAGCTCCATCCATATGTATGTATTATTGAAAGAAGATGATGAAGTGCGTGCGCACATCTCCGTTCGCCTCGTTCGATCACACTTTCGTAACGTTCTCGTCACGCATTTACCAGCTTAGAGCCCAGTCCACACCGCGCGTTGCGTCAGCGTGCGTCGACGCAGCGCTGCCGTTGCGTTGTTTTACATACAAATAACCAAGACATTCACACGGCGCGTTGCGTCATTGCAACGCACACATGACGGACAGCAGCCGCCGAGACGAAGCGGGAAGGGGTGTTGACGTTGAGACTGCTTCGTAATAACGCTGCGATGACACAGCGCCCGGTCAAACGGCAGCGCAGAGCGCTGCATCGACGCAATGCGCCTTGTGGACTGGCTCTTCCCAAGTCAAGCGAGCGTAAAGAAGTTTTACTTCAAAAACTTTGCATCTCTTGTGCACTTACTAAGTACTTACAATATAAATGTAAATGGATTTCACGTTAACTGATTTTTAAATAGATTATCACATTAGCGCCTGCGACAGGCCTAGCCTTTTAAATAAACTTAAAGTATAACCTATGTAGCTTATTTGTTAGCGCGTTGACGCTCAAGCCGGAGGTTCTAATCCCGTTGAGGAGAGAAGTTTTTCAATGTATCTGTTGCGCCGCCGCGGCCTGCGTGCAACTCTTTGCCGTGAAGCCACACGTAAACCACTAGTATAATAAATAATCGATAACGGCCTAATTGTTATCAGCGGGGCTAAAATGGTCGCTTTGGAGAATCATATATATCATACATATTATGTATTATTATATCATAATACATAATATGTATTATGTAATATCCCAAAATGCAAGTCTGCTTGCAATTCATGTCTACAGCTCGACAAGGCTTTAAATCATAGGTTCTCAACGTGGGCGATAACGCCCAACCTGTGGGCGTTTGAGACTTTCGGGGGGGCAGTAGAAGACCCAGAGAAAATTAGGGGGCATTGAGATGTCGCAGATGGGGCGTGGGTAGATTAAAAAATATAATCTATAAAGGCAAAAAATACACGCTAATCACGTACTAAAGTAAATTAAAAATTTACTTTAGTACGTGATTCGTCTAATTCGTTTAATTTTTGTTATTGTAGGTAAGTATAATTGTAATCATTTTTATCATGTGTGCACGTATTATATGTAAATTCAAAATATTACTCAATATAACTAAGCATGCGTTTTATTTGAAACATTTGAAACACACATTCTCTTTGAAACATTCTTCTTTCTTTCTTCATTTTAAACTCAGATATAGGATAGGGGTAATATTCCTATCTTACGACTATAATATAATGTTACATTTAAATATAATCGTTAAAAAGTAAAGATGGGGGATCTAGAAAAAAACATATTCTCAAAGTGGGCGGTAAGCAAAATAAGGTTGAGAAACTATGCTTTAAATTAACGTGGCGAAAAAAGGGAACTAACGCTGCCATCACACAAAAACGTCATTTTTGACACTTCTCCTCGATCTCCTTCATCAGCAGCGCCCCCGCCAACGTTCGCCTTGTCGCACCATTGAGATACTGTCGCACTTTATGCTACTCATATACGGTTTTGCTCGTAACGTACGCTACATAAGCTACATAGGTTATACTAAGTACTCACATACGATTTTGCTTGATACGAGTAGTTATACTCCAAATCGAATGAAATTACATATTTGACATATTTAATTCCATCGAACCGGCTCGAAGCAAGCCTTCGAGCTGTCATTTCCACACAGTGCTATATTGCTCGATTTGGAGTAAAACTATCGAGCAAAATTGTATGTGAGTACATAGCTTTAGTAATTCGTACTAATTTGACATTTGTCAGTTTGACAGTTTTTACAATTTATTAGCTGAATTGTTTGAGAGGAATTGCTATGTGATCATTTTCCCCCGCAGTATTTGTAATGACTAATTATAAGCTTTTATAGAGAGAGATGATAGCGTTTTTTTTTTCGTTTGTCCACAGGTTTGAAAGAGTACTAGGTCTCTGCGCAGACATTTTGAAACGGAACATTGCACAATACAACAGCTTCGTCTCCCTGTCCGTGTAACGGTGTTGCCAATTTATTACATATGTTAGCCATTTAAATTAACATTGCGTTGAGAGTTATTTATTTTTATTTTAATGTGAGGTAACTTGTATTTGCCGATGTGTAATTATACCGTTTTGTAAATTACACTTAATTATATGCCACTGTAAAAGCCTAAATTGTAATGAATCCTCACATGGGCGTACCGAGGGGGGGGGGGGGCAGGGGGGGGCAGCTGCCCTGCTGGATCATGTTGACGTTCCTACTAAGTATATTATCTAGTACTTTTATCTATAAAAATTAAGAACGAATTTTTGCCATTTGTTTGCAATACAATATTTTTACAACTAAAAATTATTAATTTTTTATTCTTTATAAACACCTAGCTTATGAAAAATTTGATTTGCCCCCCCCCCCCCCCCCCCCCTGGCTCAGAACCTGGGTGATTTGCCCCCCCCGTGGCCCAGAACCCGTGGGTACGCCCATGAATCCTCATATTTAGCAGTAAAACTTAAGATTTTTTAAGTAGAGGAAACGAAAAGATAGACCGAGTAAAGCTTATACTGGGTGCAATTATTGCAATAGTACACTTAGTCCTAATAGTTACACCTCAATCTCCCCGAATTTATAAATTTATATAACTGCTGTGGCCTGTGTGGGAGCACCTTCGTGTTCAGCCAATTTAAGGAGTAGCGGTTTATCTGTAATACAATAATACGCCTTTGCACTGTGCACACCTTAGATTGACCAATACACGGGCTTTTACAGTAATATACCTATTACAGTATTTTATACTATACTTACAAGGGCTACAAAGAGCCTTTTCTTTATACAAAATTACAAGTCATAAAATATATTGACTAGTAATTTTGTATAAAGAAAAGGCACAATTCGCACACACAGTAAATTAAACATTATTCGAAGCAAATAGTCATTTATTGAAAATCAATTTTGAAATTGTACCTTCTACATCTTAAATACATCGGCCACATTTCTACATCCGAATAGAACAGAATCGGCCACCAACACAATAACTTTACTGATTGAACATAAGTACGTTTTTTATGACAATTATTATCCTTCAGAACATAATACGTAACTAATTCTGTAATCCAGAAATCCACAATTTTTATTTTATACAATACCGTACTTACTAAAATAAAAAGAAATTGAAAATGAAACAAGACAAATAATTATATTAATACTTATGAAATCACCATAATAACACAGCATTGTGTTAGTGAGGTATAAGTACATGTAACACTGCATTTGAAAGGTGTTCACTTTGCATTGTGGTAATAAATTAATAGTCTAGTGAATAATAGGTATACTAAAGTAGACTAAAGTAGCAAGTAACTGAATAAAATTAATATACTTATAATATTATTAATATACTTACTTACTTTAAAGTTATGTATTATAAAATATTTCTATGTTCGTCAAGTAACTTTATACGTGTTTCGTGCCACATTGTATCAGTATGTGTGCTTTAGTGTTCTCATACTTACAAAATATAATTATGACCTATGATTACAAAATATGATTAATACTTGATACTACAAATGATTTAACCATTAAGACTGGGTTGCACCAGAGGCGTGGGTAAAGTTAAATATGGCGTCCAAACACCCCATATTCTCATACGACATCTGTCAATTTTTCCGGTTATAGTTAAGGTTAAGGTTAAAGTTAAAGTGAGTTGGTGCAACCCAGTCTAAGACTGGGTTACACTACTACCAACTAACAATTAACTTTACCCACGCCTCTGGTGCAACCCAGTCTAAGATAAAATCACTAACTTTATGATTTTTTTGTAAAATATCACTGAATTATTGACTAAATTCTGTATTCATGCCTTCTAAGTTCTAGCCAATGGTCCACTATTTTTTGTTTAGCATTTCCTTTCATGATAAAATAATTAAAAATATTCGGAACTATTCTTTTGTGTACTTATTTCAGTTTCTATTTTAGATAACAATGTTGGGTACAGTCTTCTTGCAATTGTAACTACATTCTTAAATGATTATAATTAAAAATCATAACACCAAAATATTTAGGTGTGATGTGAAGTAGGTATAGCTATGGCGGTTGTAATTTGTTATTTGTTATTAATGGTATACTGTGAGTTAAAAGTCTTGGATGTTGGTAAATGTGCATATTATGGTATTCTCAATATAATAATTACTACTTAATTTTTTAAGGAATGTGAATAAATGTAAGTTTGTTATTTATGTTGTTTTCATTTAACCGAATAAAATTATGACAATATATTTTTTGGAAAGGTTCAATCGAAATTACTTTCTTCATGACCAAAGTGTATTCCTATAAATAAATAAAATTTAATGAAAATATTATTTATTACTGTATTACCAAAATTATTATAAGTAATATATAACAATTGATTTAAGTACAAAATTATTTCATTTGTATAATTTGCTGTGTAGCAATTTTTACTATGCCATAAAAATCTTCATTCAAATGAGATCTCCAAAACCTACATTTGCCCCAAACTAATGCTGGATAATTTGGTGACGAGATTCCCTGAAATATTCTGGCAACACTGCGTCCTGTAAACTTACAATCCTTATACATAACGATCAGAGCTCTTACATCTGCAGTAACTCTTTCAACATCCAATGGCCTTTCTTGTATAGCAACATTTTCAGGGAAGTAACTTTCTCTTTGAAAATAGCTGTTTATTACATTTTTTAACTCATCAGATTCTTGTTTCACATTCTCTTCTGAGAAGTCAATGTAGTCGCAAGGTTTTTTGCAAAGTTTTGTAAAAGACTTGGTTATTTCTTCTAATTGGTATAACATAACCTTCTCTTGTAAAATAACATTAGCATGCAGGTCATCTAACATCGAGTCAAGTTCTGCTGCAGACAAATCTCCAGGTGCTTTAATCCTAAATCCAAGTGTGTTAAACTCAACTTTTAAATGTGATCTTTGGGGCACTCCACCAGTTGATGTCCATTCTAAATTTTTTAAATGATATTTAGCCATCCCACTGTCCCAACCTACAGCAGCTGCAACTTCAATAATATTAAATTCTAATAAACTATTTTTCATAACATCGGGATTTCTCTTACCCTCTATCAGATATGCCATTGCAAGAGGAGGACAAGATTTAGCAGCCTCATGTAACTTTTGTGGTCCACCATAAGATGAAATTTTACATGTCACATATGCATTATTAAGTACTTTGATGTAATGCTTGTGGTGAAGTTCAACATAACAAAGTAAGGTTGCAATATTTTCAGATGGTAAATCTAATTCTTCCACTGTTTCGTCAATAGGAATTCCCACCTCATGACCATTACATCTATTTTTTTCAGCAACTTTATCAGATTTGCATTTACATGGTATGAATACCTTTTGTATAAGCTTTCTTATCACAGGTCTATCAATAGAGTTAGCATAGATGTGTTTGAGCAGTTCATCTTTGTCACAGCTGCTATTGTTTAGGAAAACATGGCAAAATGCAGGATGCCCATCCCTACCAGCTCTTCCAACCTCTTGCACATATGATTCAAAACTAGGTGGCATGTTGTAATGTATTATACATCTTATATCTGATTTGTTTATACCCATACCAAATGCAACTGTCGCTACTATTATTTTGAGGGTTCCATCCATAAAATGTTTTTGAATTTTTTTCCTTTGAGCAGCAGACATACCAGCATGATAAGCTTCCGCAATATATGACATTCTCTTGCGCTTGTTGTTTTGTTTCTCCATACTCACTTTTCCTGGTTGGGATAGACATGACCTCACTATTGCTGCAACTCTTTCACATTCATTTCTTCTGATACAATACACTATTATAGAGTTAAACATGCTTATTTTTTCTGTAGTAAGTAAAGATACTAAAGCTTTGTCCTTGTCTTTTTCAAAAGACATTGATAAGTATAGGTTGTCTGGTAAAGTTGGATTAGTAAGAACTCCATTTAAGCCATCGGGCACATTAATATGGTCTATTATACTTTTAATAGCAGGTTGACTTGCCGTAGCAGTAAGACCAAGGATACATTTAACATTTAATTTTTCTCTTAATACTCTACAGATCATTAGATAACTAGGTCTGAAGTTATGACTCCATTGTGAAACACAGTGTGCTTCATCAATACAAGCAAATGCAATTGGGGGAAGTGACTTAAACAACCCAGTAAATCCATTTGATGTGTCACCAGCAATCAAAGCCTCTGGTGAAATCAAAAGAATATTAATTTCTCCATTCTTTAAACATTCTATAATCTTGCGCCTCTGTGTAGGTTGTTGATTAGTATGTAGGCATCCAGCTTTAAGAAACTCTGGCATATTTAAAACTTGGTCTTCCATCAAGGAAACAAGGGGTGATATAACTAATGTTACACATTTATAATGTTGACTATAAATATAAGCAGGCAGCTGATAACACAAAGATTTACCACCTCCTGTGGACAGTATAAGCAATGTAGACATGCCACACAAAATCCTTTTAATTGCATGTTCTTGACCTGGACGGAATGCAGTGTGATTAAATTTACTGAGAGCTTCATACAACTCGGAGTTATCTTGATGAGCTAGGTCATATATTGGTTTTATATTGTCACTGCTTGGAGCCTCAGCTAATAGCTTCAAAACATTGTCTGGCACCTTGCTTGTTTGATGCACAACTACTTGGAGTTGTTCAACAGTAAGAGTATTATCTGTTTCTTTGTTAACAATTGCTTGCATATCTTCCAGGGTTGGTAGTGTATTTTCCTGATAATTATCTAAAGGAAGAAGTGCATTTTCTTTTTGAGCAGTACAATACCTTGCCATGTGTCCATCAGAACTACATTTAAAGCAAGTAATTTTTCCACCCTCTGGAAATTCCATCCCACCATGAAGTGCTTTTTTATCTTTCCACAATTTCTTTTTATATTTTGAATAATTCAAATTTTTCTTTCCCCTTACAAAAACTTTTTTCTCAATGTTTATTTTGACAAAATTTTCATTTAGTGTACCATTCTTGATTTTATCTTCTAATCTACTATATTCCTTATCACATGATAGCTGTTCTGTGTTTGTGGTCAATGTTTTTACAGTTTTCAATATATCTGCAATGTTTTCATGCCGTGGAGTTACATTTTCTTTTAGACCAAAAGGTATAAATTCTGTTATATCAGGAGGTGCATAATTGGAAATATCATCTTTTATTTCTTTGGATTTCTTGGACTGTTTTGGTTTTTGTTTAGGGCTTACTTTTGATTTTTTAGAACCTTTTCCCTTGCTTATTTGTATGTCCTTACTAATTGTATCTGTACCTAAATGTCTGTCATCACTTGCACCAATAGGTTTGTCCACCTTGCGTTTTTTTAAAGCAGGTTTTAACTTACTTAATACAATATCATCTTCTGAATCACTGTTTTCTACAAAATCCTCTATTTTTTCGACAGTTTTCAGTAAAGTTACATTACCTAATCCAAATGATTGTGTTGCATTATCAATTTTGTTATCAATACAGACACTTTCGTTAACACTACCTGTAGCCCGCTCAATCCATTTTGAATCTATGTGTCTTGTAGGTGTATTAGATAGGTCATCAAATTTTGAATTACTTGAAAAATAAGGTTTCACAGGTAATAGTTTACTGTCATCACTATCCAAACTTTTACCACATAAATCACGATCACACAAATTTATGTGTTTGTCATCATTATGCTTAAATAAAATATCAGCATCTAGCTTAGCAGAAATTATTGTGCTATTATCATTATCTATTTGTGAGGAAAAATCACTGTCTATATTGTTCTTTGATACAACTAGACTATTATTAGAAAAAGATTTTTCTTTATTAACTGTTAATTTTCTAGGGTTCCGAATAGAAAACTTTCGGTTATGAAACAGCTTTTTCGATAAATTTTCAGTGAAAGGACTGGCAGATTCTACTTTCTTCTGAGATTTAGAAGCAGAAAGTAACTTATCCAGCTGGCTAGCACTTGGCAGTTCCGGTATTGCTATTTCCTCTCCTGGAGTTTGTGCAATATCGAAAGGGATTTCAAAATTTTGTGCGGGTTCGGGAGAACCAATACAATCTTCTTCTAAGTCACAGATTGATAACGAACTTTCTAGTGCAGCACTTTTAAGATGAAAATATTTCTTATAGGCGTATTTAATTTTTGATGGTGCTTCTTTGATATCAAACTTAGATGGTGTTCTGGAGTGTTTATTTTTGAAATCGTTTTCCCAACTTTTCACAATTTGTTTACATTTTAGATAAGCTTTATCCCTTTTTATTGATTCTATAACATCCATTTTATAGTTTTTCTAATTTTGGAAAATAAAAGTCAATTTTCTAGTTATTATACTGATAAAAATAGTTTCACCCGCCAAAATAGGACACGGTACCTAATCAAAACTTCAAATTCATTCTGCTCACAGATTACTAGTTTAAATTTGATTCTGCTGTTTTATGTTTGACACATGAATGACATGTTTTTTTTTTTCTTATTATGGCACTTCGACTATTTAACCATGGCCAAGCGGGCATGCGGGGCTAAAATGGTCACATTTAGCAATTCCTCTCAATCAATTCAGTAAATGAATTGTCAAAACTGTCAAACTGACAAATGTCAAATCAGTAAAAAATACAGAAATGAATTGCAAGCAGAGTTGCATTTTGCGATTTTAGAAAAATGAATCATATTATGATTCATGACATGATTCTTAAAAGCGACCATTTTAGCCCCGCTAACCTCGATTATAATAATTTATTATGTAACGCTCGACTTATGATACGGGATACCCACCTGCTTTTTGTGCCTAATTGAAGCGGAATCAGCGGCCCCAATGCGGGGGAAGAGAATTAAATCTGACATATATTTTTTAGTGAAATAAGGGGGCAAACTGGCAAACGGGTCTCCTGATGGAAAGCAACTTCCGTCGCCCATGGACACTCGCAGTATCAGAAGAGCTGCAGGAGCTGCAAATGGCCGCTCTATCGTTATTGGTTGTCATCACTCATCAGACATCACTAGTATACAGTAGTATTGATTCCAAGTACTCTCACTGATACGGCCTTTACACTCGCGCTTCATCCCTCGCCTCGTGGCTCACCTCGTCCCTCGTGCGAGGCTCGTATAAGTTGCCTGTTTACACTCGCGTGCCGCGTTCAGTCGTCTTTGAGCTAGCAACAATGAAGGACGTCGAAGTTTTAGCAGCAACAAGTTTGTGCGTACTGGGCTTATACTGCTACGTCACTAATTTAAATAAAAGGAAGCTAACTTTTTGGCTGTTCTTGTGGCATTATTTGTTTAGGGTCCCAAATCGTTCTTTTCGAAATAGTTCTATGAACTTAAATGTTTCGACTTGCGACCAATCCATTATTTGACGACCTCTGTGGCTCAGTAGTGGGCTGTCGGTAGCTCAAGCCGGAGGTCGCGGGTTCGAATCCCGCCGACGGAACAAAAAGTTTTCAAAGTTCCTGGGTCATGCTTGTGTATTAAATATGTGTATTGTGTATAATATAATAAAAATCTTAAATATATGTATAGTATAAAGGTATTAAATATATTTCCGTTGTCTGGTGCCCGTAACACAAGTCCTTCAGGTACTTAGCCCGGGGCCAGACTGACGTGGTGTGAAGTGTCCATAGATATTATTATTATTATTATTATTATTATACGATGCATTTTTGTTTTTGCCTATTTTAAACTAAACCAGAATGTAACCAGAAAAAAAGCCAGAATGTAGCGGGAGGGCGAATGTAAACACCCACTCGCGTGCGACGCGAGGTCCTTTGACTCGTACCCCAAAAACCGCCCCGGATGCGAGCGCCGCGAGGGACGAGATGAGGGACGAGGCGAGCCACGAGCGTCTGTTCACACTCGCACCTCACCCCTCGCCTCGCGACTCGTACGCGAATGTAAATGGGCTATCAGCGCCAGTATAGTGACTTTCAAACGTCATTTATACGTCAGATTTCTAGTTCTCTTCCCCCGCATTGGAGTGTAGATGGAGGAGAACTATCTCTGTATGTAAAAAGTGTCCGCTGAAATGCGTTAAATTAGGGTGGTAAAGTAGCAACAGGGTAAATTTTAAATCATTTAGCTTTTATTTCAGCTATTTTAGGTTATACTTTTCAAAATAATAATAATAGATCCCACACCGGTTTTCGGTGACGCTGGCCAGTTTCATTGAAACCAGGCCAGCTACGCAGGAGTAATTTTATAGTGCCCAAGAGTGTGCGCAGTACCAGGGTTCAAATACCGGTATTTTTTTATAACGTTATTGCTTCAAGGGCATAGATAACGGTATGAAAATTTACCCGATACTAGAAATAACGGTAAAAATTGGAATTAATACCGGTAAATGTTATAACGGTAAATAGGATTTATAACGGTAAATATATGTTCTTTGATAACGTTACCTTTTGTAAAATAAGTACATACTTAATAAACCTATAATGCTAAAGACCAACAAAGAGTGCGAGAGAGAAGAAAATCCTTTATGGAATTATAACAAGATGAAAAGAGAGAGGCAGCCTAATGAAAATTGTAACCACTTTTATTTGACAGGTCGTCAAAAGTCGTCAGTCGTTTTTATGCCCTTTCGGTATTTCCCATAGACATAATATATACTGTCGTAAAGACCACCTGACAACTCGAAAATGCGTGACCATTTTTGATCTGTCAATGTGTGCGTGGGCTAGTGATGTATATTTTACTATCGATAGTATAGTATTTTGCTATCGATAGTTTAGTCCGTTCGAGTTATTTTACCTGAGTTTCTATAAGAAATAAATAATATGCAACTTTGATAGATTTGTATTTCAAATTAGGTATCATAAATTTTAATTGGCAAAAAAAGGTGACGATTGAAAAGTAGATACACATTTTCTTTTGGAATGATTTTTCAATCGTCGGATATGTTATGACATGAGGTTCTTATAGGGGTAAATAATTTACACTTAACACATTATAAGGTTACTTATTTATTACTCAGGTAAAATCTATCTGGTAAATCAGTCCTTACATTGAAAGTAAACGTTGAAAGTAAACAACACACATGGTATATTATATTTTATTCTTAAATTAAATACATATTATAAAATATCATAATATTTTATTACAATTATTTTGAACCGACTTCCAAACAGGAGGAGTCTAGACGTTCGCCTGTGGATATATTTTTATGTATGTTCAACGATTACTCCGCCGTTTATGAACCGATTTTCTTTCTTTTGCTGTACATTGTATTGTTCCGAGTAGGTATCATGTTCACAAAAGTGGTGGTCTGGTGATGGAAACAATGAGAAATCGAAGTGACTCCTTGATATTCAAATGGGAACATATGGTCCCAGAAAACGTTCAAAATCTTTCGATTAATAAATTTAAAAAAGTAGTCAAAGAAGGTTTTGTGCCAAAGCCAAAATGATTTCATAATTGATGGCACATCTTGGGAGTAGAATGCTGAATGACTGCTTGCAAGGCTTCTTCTACATGACTTACAATTATTATGTACTAGCTGTTGCCCGCGACTTCGTCCGCGTGGACTTCAGTTTATAGCGCGCGATGTCAACAAAATTGGTGTCAAAAGCTTTTATAAAAAAACCCTGGTACCCATTAAATCAATACAGCTGTGCAGTGTGCAAACAATAAGTACTTCATTTTTGTATGTTAAACTTTATATATTATGCCAAATTTTAAAGCTTATTTAGCCCCCCAATTACACAACTTTACCCATAAACTATTTATCATTGATAGGTTTAGCCCCAATTTCACCAACGTCTGTTAGTGTTAACAGCTTGTTAAAATATCCTGTCTTCTCTTTCATTCATATGAAAAACGAAACAGCTAACGTGATACTAATTCGAGCATTAACTTTAACAGTCGTTGGTGAAATTTGGTATTAAGGTTACGTCACTGCCTGCACAGATAAAGTACTGAGTTATTTAATACCGTAGAATAGATATAACAATCGAAAAAAATCGAGACTTAAATGTAAGATGATACCACCTCTTATAGAAAGACTTTTGAGCAAGCGTCAGCGCGATGTAGAAGACGCACGGCGCCATCTATTATGAATTTTTTGAACAAATTTACGACCCTTACAACCCTTTTTTCCAGTAAAAAAGTAGCCTATGTCCTTTCTCAGGCTTTAGACTATCAGTATACAAAATTTCATTACAATCGGTTCGGTAGTTTTGGCGTTTGGCGTGAAAGCGAGACTGACAACAGAGATAATTTCGCATTCATAATATTAGTACAGATTATGTGCACACTGCACAGCTGTTTTTGGGTATTTTGATTAATTAAGAGGATTCCACACCGCCCTTTTTTCCATACAAACGTTGCCCCTGTTTCCTCCCTGGATAATGCTAGTAGAGTTATATTTTTTTTCCTGAATATCTACGGCCACTAATACAATGTCCCTATGTTTTATTTTTTTTTTCATAATTTAATTATTAAATAAGATATGAACGTTCAAAAACCCAAAAAAATGGCCAGATTTTCCACTGTGTTCAAACGTCCAGAAAACAGATTTGGCTAGATTATACAAAAAAAGCAAAACATAGGAACACAGCTCAAGCCTTTTTTTAATCTTTAATGAAAAAAGTACTTAAATCGGTTAAGTTTTGGAGAAGGAATCAGGGGACAACGAATCGTTGATTTTCTGGATTTTCTGCAGTTGTCTCTATCGCGTTCTGCGGTATAGGCTTGAGGTAAGGGAGACAGCTATAGATATTACACGTACTTTTTTTTCATTTCTCTAGCCGCTGTTGTATCCTCTTAAGGGCCGCGCTACACCGGAATGGCAGCGGCGAGGCGAGCACTTTCAGCGCTGCCATTCCGGTGTAGCGCGCTGCGCGGCCCTAAGAGGGGTACCACTTACCAGGGTTTTAAAAAGTTTTTAAATTTGACACAAATTTTGTTGACACCGCGCGCTATAAACTAAAGTCCACACGGACGAAGTCGCGGGCAACAGCTAGTTATGAATAAAAACAATAATATATAATAAAGTAGGTATGATTAGTTCTGTTATAATAATGAAGTAAAAAAATAAAGCGCCACCTGTTTTCATATATTAGAATTAAAATGTTGATTGCATTGATATATTTTCTGGATGGAATATAGGCCAACACAACACACTCGAACTCCTTAGAAATGCAGTAGGAGTTCTATAAGATAAGATAGATTGATTATTATTATAGCAAGTGATAACATTATTAAACATAATATTCTAACGTATTAAAAACTATAAACAAAAACATAACAACTAATAAGTATGATTAGTTCTATGTTACAACGAAGTTAAAAAAAAGCGCCATCTGTTGAATCGTATTAGAACTAAAATGTTCATTGCATCGCGTCGATATATTTCTGGATTTTTTATAATATTATACATAAAATATATTTAAGATTTTTGAAATATTATTTTAATACACATCCAAGACCCAGGAACATTGAAAACTTTTTGTTCCGCCTGCGGGACTCGAACCCAGGACCCCCGGGATGAGCGCTGGCCACGCGCAATGCGAAGTAATTTTCATCGATATTTTCATGGAAATAAGATATTTTCCCACATCAAAATGTAGCCTATGTCCTTTCTCAGACTCTAGAATAACTGTGTACAAAATTTCATTGCAATCTATTCAGTAGTTTTGGCGTGAAAGCGAGACAGACAGGCAGACAGACAGACAGACAGACAGAGATACTTTCGCAGTATATTTCGCAGTATTTATAAGTCGCGGGCAACAGCTAGTTATGAATAAAAACAATAATATAATATAATAAAGTAGGTATGATTAGTTCTGTTATAATGAAAAAAAAATAAAGCGCCATCTGTTTTCATATATTAGAATTAAAATGTTGATTGCATTGATATATTTTCTGGATGGAATATAGGCCAACACAACACACTCGAACTCCTTAGAAATGCAGTAGGAGTTCTATAAGATAAGATAGATTGATTATTATTATAGCAAGTGATAATATTATTAAACATAATATTCTAACGTATTAAAAACTATAAACAAAAACATAATAACTAATAAGTATGATTAGTTCTATGTTACAACGAAGTAAAAAAAACCGCCATCTGTTGAATCGTATTAGAACTAAAATGTTCATTGCATCGCGTCGATATATTTCTGGATTTTTTATAATATTATACATAAAATATATTTAAGATTTTTGAAATATTATTTTAATACACATCCAAGATCCAGGAACATTGAAAACTTTTTGTTCCGCCTGCGGGACTCGAACCCAGGACCCCCGGGATGAGCGCTGGCCACGCGCAATGCGAAGTAATTTTCATCGATATTTTCATGGAAATAAGATATTTTCCCACATCAAAATGTAGCCTATGTCCTTTCTCAGACTCTAGAATAACTGTGTACAAAATTTCATTGCAATCGGTTCAGTAGTTTTGGCGTGAAAGCGAGACAGACAGACAGACAGACAAACAGACAGACAGACAGACAGAGATACTTTCGCATTTATAATATTAGTATAGATCTATCTATGTTTACATTGTATAATTTTTAGTAACAGCATTGTAAATTTTGTTTTAAAAGATAATTTTTTTTCTCACTTTTTTTGGTAAAAAGTGGGCGTGCGAGTTTCTTACGCCGGTTCTTCTCGTCGGCTTAGTTACCGAACCGGTGGTAGGCACCATGTATTCTGAAAATATATTTTATTTCAGATTTGTTCAGAAATAAAGCAATTTTGATTTTGATTTTTTAAAACACCAACTGTAAGTATAGAAAACGTTAAGGACAGCTAAAATGAGTAAAATTATTATTTTTAAACAAAAAATTAAAACCGGCTTCCAAGGCAATGACAATAGTAATATTATACTTAAATGAACTAAAAAGTATTAAATAATTCTTATTCTGTACTCAGTATTAATTCTGTTCTCAATCTTCATTATTTTGCAATCGGTACCAGCTAACCTAATCGCCAGTTCTCTGACAGAATAGGTATAACAGCAACTTAAATACTTAGGACTGGTACCGACTTCAAAATTATGAAGATTGAGTACAGAATAAGGATTATTTAATACTTTTTAGTTCATATAAGTATAATCTTAAATGAACTAAAAAGCATTAATTGCTTATAATTGCTTATTTTTAATAATTGCTTCAGTAACAAGTGCAACAGTATGTCAAACTTACTGGCACAAATAAAGTTGGGATAGCTCCTTTAACCAAAATAGTATTTATTCTAATTTTTCTTTAAAAATTTTCAATGAAATGTTTGCTACATATTGTTGAATTTTTCTTGGGATTCCAACCAACACGCCCAATTAATTTCAGCCATTTTCCTCTTATTAGAGGATCTTGAGGGAATCTGTAAAACAAATGATTATCTATACTAATATTATAAATGCGAAAGTATCTCTGTCTGTCTGTCTGTCTGTCTGTCTGTCTGTCTGTCTCGCTTTCACGCCAAAACTACTGAACCGATTGCAATGAAATTTTGTACACAGTTATTCTAGAGTCTGAGAAAGGACATAGGCTACATTTTGATGTGGGAAAATATCTTATTTCCATGAAAATATCGATGAAAATTACTTCGCATTGCGCGTGGCCAGCGCTCATCCCGGGGGTCCTGGGTTCGAGTCCCGCAGGCGGAACAAAAAGTTTTCAATGTTCCTGGGTCTTGGATGTGTATTAAAATAATATTTCAAAAATCTTAAATATATTTTATGTATAATATTATAAAAAATCCAGAAATATATCGACGCGATGCAATGAACATTTTAGTTCTAATACGATTCAACAGATGGCGCTTTTTTTACTTCGTTGTAACATAGAACTAATCATACTTATTAGTTATTATGTTTTTGTTTATAGTTTTTAATACGTTAGAATATTATGTTTAATAATATTATCACTTGCTATAATAATAATCAATCTATCTTATCTTATAGAACTCCTACTGCATTTCTAAGGAGTTCGAGTGTGTTGTGTTGGCCTATATTCCATCCAGAAAATATTTTTACATTTTAATTCTAATATATGAAAACAGATGGCGCTTTATTTTTTACTTCATTATTATAACAGAACTAATCATACCTACTTTATTATATATTATTGTTTTTATTCATAACTAGCTGTTGCCCGCGACTTCGTCCGCGTGGACTTTAGTTTATAGCGCGCGGTGTCAACAAAATTTGTGTCAAATTTAAAAACTTTTTAAAACCCTGGTAAGTGGTACCCCTCTTAGGGCCGCGCAGCGCGCTACACCGGAATGGCAGCGCTGAAAGTGCTCGCCTCGCCGCTGCCATTCCGGTGTAGCGCGGCCCTTAATTAATCAAAATACCCAAAAACAGCTGTGCATTGTGCACATAATCTGTACTAATATTATGAATGCGAAAGTATCTCTGTCTGTCTGTCTGTCTGTCAGTCTCGCTTTCACGCCAAACGCCAAAACTACCGAACCGATTGTAATGAAATTTTGTATACTGATAGTCTAAAGTCTGAGAAAGGACATAGGCTACTTTTTTACTGGAAAAAAGGGTTGTAAGGGTCGTAAATTTGTTCAAAAAATTCATAATAGATGGCGCCGTGCGTCTTCTACATCGCGCTGACGCTTGCTCAAAAGTCTTTCTATAAGAGGTGGTATCATCTTACATTTAAGTCTCGATTTTTTTCGATTGTTATATCTATTCTACGGTATTAAATAACTCAGTACTTTATCTGTGCAGGCAGTGACGTAACCTTAAGACCAAATTTCACCAACGACTGTTAAAGTTAATGCTCGAATTAGTATCACGTTAGCTGTTTCGTTTTTCATATGAATGAAAGAGAAGACAGGATATTTTAACAAGCTGTTAACACTAACAGACGTTGGTGAAATTGGGGCTAAACCTATCAATGATAAATAGTTTATGGGTAAAGTTGTGTAATTGGGGGGCTAAATAAGCTTTAAAATTTGGCATAATATATAAAGTTTAACATACAAAAATGAAGTACTTATTGTTTGCACACTGCACAGCTGTATTGATTTAAGGGGTACCAGGGTTTTTTTATAAAAGCTTTTGACACCAATTTTGTTGACATCGCGCGCTATAAACTGAAGTCCACGCGGACGAAGTCGCGGGCAACAGCTAGTGATATATAAATATAAACCTTCCTCTAGTTTTAGAGTCACTCTATATTATAGTAGTTATATTATATTAGCTATATTATAATATACTATTAGTTAAAATAAGTTAATATGTCCTTTTAGTCCGGCCGCACATTATCCGAATTTGTGATCACTAAAATTCGGACGCCCTGCCCCGCTCATACATTTTGACACGTCAGAAATTCTTTTAGTATGATGGGTCTACAACAAAATGTATGAACAGAGTGCGTTCCGCCGGGCGTCCGAATTTTTCTGATCAGAAATTTCGGATAATGTGTGGCCGGGCTTAAGGTGATAAATATAAAGGTAAATGATTTTTATTTTAGATTTATGTTATTGTAAAATATCGATAAGCATATCGATAAATTTGATTCAAGCACTAGCGTATATGTAAGAAATTTTGATGAAAAATTTTTTTCAAAATTTGTGTAATATATGAACAATAGTACCTTTAGTTACGCAAAATATGAAAGTAAAAGGAAGGATTCACAATATTTTATTTGAAATAGAGAACTAAAGACAGAATATAGCAAAAATAAACACATCGTAGCAATTAGGACATGAAGATTAATTACGGGTGAAATGTATATTTTTCAGAATTATTCCTATGATTTACACTGCAATCACTCACAGCACAAGTTATTATTGTTATATATAATAGTATTTGTTGAAAATAACATACGATTTAAATAATAAATTGCAAATACCGAAAGGGCATAAAAACGATTGACGACTTTTGACGACCTGTCAAATAAAAGTTGTTACAATTTTCATTAGACTGCCTCTCTCTTTTCATCTTGTTATAATTCCATAAAGGATTTTCTTCTCTCTCGCACTCTTTGTTGGTCTTTAGGTATATATTATGTCTATGGTATTTCCAATATATTGTTTAATTCATAGACTTAATATATACTGTCGTATAGACCACCTGACACACTGACGTGATACAACCGATAGAGGATGCAGAGTGAAGCAACATCTCGGCGTAATTATATTTTATTCTTAGATACATTACATAGTATATTATATTTTATTCTTAAATTAAATACATATTATAAAATATCATAATATGTTTACAATTATTTTGAACCGACTTCCAAACAGAAGGAGTCTAGACGTTCGCCTGTGGATATATTTTTTATGTATGTTAAACGATTACTCCGCCGCACAGACTATTAAGAGATTTTTTAAAAGAGATTTTTTAAAACACCAACTTACAGTTGGTGTTTTAAAAAATCAAAATCAAAATTGCTTTATTTCTGAACAAATCTAAAATAAAATATATTTTCAGAATACATGGTGCCTACCACCGGTTCGGGTACTAAGCCGACGAGAAGAACCGGCGTAAGAAACTCGCACGGGGCCCACTTTTTACCAAAAAAAGTGAGAAAAAAAATAATCTTTTAAAATAAAATTTACAATGCTGTAACTAAAAATTATACAATGTAAACATAGATAGATACATAATAATTGTAAGTCATGTAAAAGTACCTAGCCTTGCAAGCAGTCATTCAGCATTCTACTCCCAAGATGTGCCATCGTTTATGAAATCATTTTGGCTTTGGCACAAAACGTTCTTTGACTACTTTTTTTAATTTAGTAATCGAAAGATTTTGAACGTTTTCTGGGACCATATGTTCCTATTTGAATATCAAGGAGTCACCTCGATTTCTCATTGTTTCCATCACCAGACCACCACTTTTGTGAACATGATACCTACTCGGAACAATACAATGTACAACAATAGAAAAAAATTGAAAATCGGTTCATAAGCGGCGGAGTAATCGTTGAACATACATAAAATATATCCACAGCCGAACGTCTAGACTCCTCCTGTTTGGAAGTCAGTTAAAAATAATTGTAATAAAAAGTATAATAGGTATACTATGTGTGTTTTTTACTTTCAATGTAAGGGCTGATTTACCAGACAGATTTTACCTGAGTAATAAATAAGTATCTTTATAATGTGTTATGTGTATATTATTTACCCCTATAAGAACCTCAAGTCATAACATAATTATCCGACGATTGAAAAATCATTCCAAAAGAAAATGTGTATCTACTTTTCAATTGTCACCAAAATTTATGATACCTAATTTGAAATACAAATCTGTCAAAGTTGCATATTATTTATTTCATATAGAAACTGAGGTAAAATAACTCGAACGGACTATACTATCGATAGCAAAATACTATACTATCGATAGTAAAATATACATCACTAGCACACGCACACATTGACAGATCGAAAATGGTCACGCATTTTCGGGTTGTCAGGTGGTCTATACGACTATGGCCGTGTTCGTCGGCGTAATTTTTAGCGCATTCGCTGCAAAACCTAATTATTGCGCATGTCCAAATCATGTCATGCCATGGCAACGACAACTGTTTACGACTTGACATTTAACCCAATTGCAATTTGTTGGTGGCGTTGCAATGAACAAACCAGTGGGAGAGCCATGCTTCGGCACGAATGGGCCGGCTCGACCGGAGTAATACCAGGCTCTCACAGAAAACCGGCGTGAAACAGCGCTTGCGCTGTGTTTCACCAAGTGAGTGAGTTTGCCGGAGGCCCAATCCCCTACCCTATTCCCTTCCCTACCTTCCCCTATTCCCTTCCCTTCCCATCCCTACCCTCCCCTGTTACCCTATTAAAAGGCCGGCAACGCACCTGCATCTCTTCTGATGCTACGAGTGTCCATGGGTGACGGAAGTTGCTTTCCATCAGGTGACCCGTTTGCTCGTTTGCCCTCTTATTTCATAAAAAAAAAAACAATTAAATTTTTAAATTTTTCAAAGTGATCCATATCCATATTTTCCAAAATAAAATAATCAAACACTATCATAGTGTTAAATAAATTATTTGTGCGGCTGTTAGACAATTTAGGCTTATGTATTTATGTTTAGCTTTTATTATTTTAATCATGTACTTATAATTAGTAACATAGAATATCATTGATGTCACTGATGTATAAACAATTAAGACGTTGTTTACGACTTGACCAGCAACTTGTTATGGCGTTGCCATGACATCTTTTGGACATGCGCAATAAAAGGTTTGTCCAAAAATACGCCGACGAACACGGCCAGTATATATTAACAGTGGCCGTGTTCGTCGGCGTAATTTTTAGCGCATTCGCAGCAAAACCTAGTTATTGCGCATGTCCAAATCATGTCATGCCATGGCAACGACAACTGTTTACGACTTGACATTACTAACGTAACTAGATTGGAAGTTGAAAAAAACATTTAAATTTTTAAATTTTTCCAAGTGATCCATATCCATATTTTCCAAAATAAAATAATCAAACACTATCATAAGTCTATGCTTAATTTATTCAGGCAATTCAGTATGCAGTATGCACAAAATTAAACTAGACGTGTCTGGTGACTAGTAGGTATATAAGGTAAAAGCACTAATGGCAGACGCTTTAAGGAAACATAGAACATTTGAATTAGTCATAACAACTAATAGATGACATCACAGAAAACGAACATCACTAATAGTAGATACCAGAACTAATAGTTAACATAGAACATTACATTACATTTAACATTTTTCCTATTATTAGGTCTTTATTTGCCGTTTTTTCAAAAGATTTCATTTACTTCATCATAGTAACTACATGCATATGAAAAATTATCCACGCTTCTTCCATGCTAAAACGTTACGTTAGTAACATAGAATATCATTGGCTAAAACTATCTTTCCTATTTTTATTTTTCATATATTTTTTCCTAGCAAATTTATTTTCAGTCTTTAGTCTCCATGCATCTCTTGCCCCTTCTTTTTTCTTCTTTCTTTTCTCAGATCTCCTTTTTCTTCTTTTTACTGCTAAAGAACTAAAGCAATCGATTTTTAAATCAGACAAGGTCTAGACCCAGTTTCATCAAGCAATGTTAAATAAATAATGGCTTGTTAAATCAGTTAATGGCCTGTTAGAGCTATCGAGCGTTCCACCATGCCCTAATGTCATGTTAAGACCCAGTTTCATCAAGCAATGTTAAATAAATAACGGCTTGTTAAATCAGTTAACGGCCTGTTAGAGCTATCGAGCGTTCCACCATAAGCTAATGTCGTGTCAAATCGCCTAACACGGTGTTAAATTTTAATTCCTGCTGGGGAGGTCCGTTAAATATATAACAGGCCGTTATAATAGTCAAAACAACAACTTTTTAAAGACAATATCCAATATCAATAAAATAATCTGTTTTGACTTTTAAGTGTTGCCGCCATGTTTCGCCACATCCTTACATATTATTTCTTATTTTTCATGTTATGCTTAATTATTTATTTTCATTTTGTCAAAAATTCAGCCCTCGGATTTTCCTTGACATTGCAAATACACTGACTTGTATCAAAATTACCAAGCCGAAATAAGTAAATAAAAGTTTGTATCATGATTCATGTTTTCAGCTTTGACAGATCATAATTATTAACCTGGTAAATTAAAAAGAACTATTGTAGTGTAACAAATGTATGCGATCAGTGATATTTTAATTTGATCGCATTATCTACCAGATGACGTATTAAACGAATAAGGTGAAAATGACACATTGCAGCCAACATGTCGTATTAAACTTGTACATTGCAATTTCGTCGCCTTATAACAAGAACGAACGAATTGAATGTTATTCACTCGTTGTTCACTTAACGTTGCATTTACTAATCCGCTGTTAAATTTTTACTGTGGGACATAAGTATTTTAACAGGCTGTTTAATTTTCCAAGGTCCATTATGTAATGCCTTGTTAGGATTTAACAAACAGAGGTTGGTGAAATTGGGTCTAAACAAATTGCAGCACCATCTTGACTTGTTAAGTCAAAGTTTTTTTTTAATGAAAATAAGGGGGCGAACGAGAAAACGGGTTTCCTGATGGAAAGCAACTTCTGTCGCCCATGGACACTCGCAGCATCAGAAGAGCTGCAGGTACGTTGCCGGCCTTTTAAGAGGGAATAGGGTAATAGGGGAGGGTAGGGAAGAGAAGGGAAGGGAATTGGGCCTCCGGTAAACTCACTCAGTCGGCGAAACACAGCGCAAACGCTGTTTCACGCCGGTTTTCTGTGAGAACGTGGTATTTCTCCGGTCGAGCCGGCCCATTCGTGCCGAAGCATGGATCTCCCACGGATATAAAAACTGGTGCTCAGGAGTCGGAAGTTGGGCTGCGACTGAGATTTGGTGCACGACGCATACCGCATACCTGATGCCAGAAAATATCGTTATATTTACCGGTATTTTTATAACGATATTTTTTGGTTATGTTACTAGATATCGATAAAAAAAATACCGCTATCTAGCTACCATTATGAAAATACCGGTACGTAACGATATTTTTTCGGGTATTCGATAACGTTATGAAGCCCTGCGCAGTACACATTACACAAGAGCACTCTCTATAACGAACGCGGCTTTTATTAATTGAACGTGGCGAGAAAAGGAACTGTACGCCTCTATCATAGCTTACCATCAGCGCTCCCGTCAATGTCACCCACGTTCAAATATAGGCTCCTTGGCAGTTGGCGAACTGTAGATATTAACTGTCACGAGTCACGACTCACTACTTCACCAGACCTTCGCTACATAGAGCAAAGTCCTTTAAGCCACTCTGACATTGGCAACTCACCGAGGCGGCCATTTTTAAAAGAAGAAGAAGACTCACGACTACGAGTGACTCCTAAGACTGGGTTGCACCAACTAACTTTAACTTTAACCTTAACTGGAAAAAATGACAGATGCCGTATGAGAATATGGGGTGCTTGGACGCCATATTTAACTTTAACATTACCCACGCCTCTGGTGCAACCCAGTCTTAGTCTTTTCTTACCTACACTAGGGCCGGTATAAATAGTCAGTACTCAAAATGTATCTCGGTCTCAAGACACGGTTCAGGCTCTGTGATTGGTTGGCTGTCAAAATTTGGACCAATCACAGAGCCGAACCGCGTCTTGAGACCGGGTCGCATCTTAATAGACTTAGTTAGTAGTTAGTACTGACTATTTATACCGGCCTAAAACAATGTTTAATTATTCTCCATCATGGGCGTACCGAGGGGGGGCAGGGGGGGGGGGGGCAGCTGCCCCCGCCTGGAACATGTTGACGTTCCTACTAAGTATATTATCTAGTACTTTTATCTATAAAAATTAAAAATTAAGAACGAATTTTTGCCATTTGTTTGCAATACAATACTTTTACAACTAAAAATTATTAATTTTTTATTCTTTATAAACACCTAGCTTATGAAAAATCTGATTTGTCCCCCCCCTGGCCCAGAACCTGGGTGATTTGCCCCCCCTTGGCACAAGAACCTGGGTAGTTTCCCCCCCCCCCCCCCTGGCACCAGAATCTGGGTAATTTGCCCTCCCCCCCCTGGCCCAGAACCTGGGTACGCCCATGTCCTCCGTAATTTATTTTTTCATATTATAACATATTTTTTCCATATTTTCGATTTTTTCGTCCATATTTTATGTTATATATGTACATATTTTGGATGTTTTAAATTTTAATACATATTTTTCCGGGCCCTAATCATAAATCTACAGGAAATCATAGGGTTTTTAGTTTAGTTAGCACTGAAACTATTTTAGATTCCATAAACAAGTACTGTATATTTACACATGTTGGAGGGGTAATAATATTGTGTACTTATAGATAAAAAGTTACATCACACAGTTGAAATAATATTATGTAAACAGTAAACCTGATATTAACCACTTATAAATGAGAACAATATTATTTTTTTTGTCATATTCTCTGAAGTCTTCCTGTGTTTACATCTAATTTGCCTACAGTACCCTTAGGATCTGGCGAAAGTGAACTCCAATCAATCAATTTGCAGTTATGAAACTTGTGACCACCGCATACCAACTTTTCATCATGAAACATGTCGCTTGTGTAAGAAAAACAAGAACCCAAAACACTATAAAATTCTATACTAACATTATCAATCCACTCAATCAAATCCTCCTTCAATCTCTTGATATTAGACTTAGATATTTGTTCTAACATTTTTTGTTCATCTTGACTAGGTAAAAAGTTGTCTGGTTTGACAAAGTTGATGTTTTTATATGAATTTTGTGATCCACTGTGAATTAAGTTTGTTTCTTGGTGGGAAACTTCTTTGCCAGAAAAGAATTCCAATGGTGTAATAAGAAATTTGGTCAAAGCAACAGTATGTGTCCGGTCAAACAATCCAACTTTCCAAACTCCAGGCAACAACGGAAGCTTTATGTTGGGTTTTATGAAATTCGTTAAATTATTTTCATCCTTAAATATATTATTCACATCAGCAACATGACCGGCTGGGTCCAACCAAATAACAGTCAAGTTTTCTATGCTTTTGTCCATTTGCATGGAAAATTGATAAAATAAAACTGGCTCTGTCAGTGGGCCTAATATGTTACCCAAATTTCTAAAGGTTATTTCCTTTTGATCATACTCCGAACTCACTTTAAATATTTTGATGTATCCAGAGTTTTGATTGTTAAAATTTAAATCCAAGTGTGATTTAGGTTTGTACCATGTTTCTAGTAACAATTCAGAACCTTTGTCATCAATGACCTTATGCAAAATGAGATTTCCCTTGTAGACATCGGCATACTTATAAACGTTAATTTCTAAGATATCTTTAAAATGCACAATACATCCTTCCCTAGCAAGAATCTTGCCATTGTGGCGGACAATGCTTCTCGCGTGCGAAAGAATAACGTCGTCAGTGCTGGCAGTGAGATCTTCCACATCATATAAATTTTGCCAGTAAGATTCCAAGTTATTAATTTTGTAGTGGTCATGAAAGCCTATATACTGCTCAACTCTGGTTATAATTTCTTGATTTATTATTGGCTCAAACTTTCTTGCAAAAAATAATTGTCTATTTTGTGTATTCTGTATTCTAGCCCAGTCTTCCGTTCTGAAATCATTGGGAGAACACCCACACCAATCGACGACATGTTTATACTGGCACTTGCATCCTAACTTCCTTTTCCAATTTGTTACATGTAGGTTATTATCAACATAAGTATTACAGAAAATAGAGTTTCGTAAGACAGTATGAAAAAAAGACTCAGCTGGTAAAAGAGTGTGTTCAAAAATTACTTCAAGTCCCGCCAGAAGCTCATCTTTCTTACTTAAAACATAAGTAACAAACTTGGGTGAGAGTGCAATCCAATCACTGCCTCCATCTATAACAATACCTCGAGGTAACTTTCTTTCACCAATCCTCCACATGTGTGTCTCACATTCAACAAATGTTTTATCCAGGCCTTGCTTCTTTACAAACCGTTGCACTTCACGTCCATGGGACTTGACAAAATTGAGGTTTTTGTTAGCACCAAGAAATTTCTCTAGCTCTTCTAATGACTTTATTGGAAAATCACTTTCACTTAAATTGATAACATAATCCCAAGTCCAGCCCAAACTCAATATGTCTTGCATTGATGCCATAAGCATTTTTAATAGTGATGCTCCACCCCATATTGTAGAATACCTTTTTCTAGCTAATTTTATGTTTGCAAATTTTTCTTCTAATAAAGCTAATTTGCGGTGTAAATAGTCTTGTCTCTGTAACAATGAACATCATAGATAAGATAAAACTTGTTTGTTTAACAAATTCTTTTTATATAAATTTAATTTCAACTCAGAATTATATTACTTAGATACATTTTTAAACTTATTCATAACTTAGATTATAGTTTTGCTATAAACTCAGTAACATATCATTGGTAGGATGTATATTTTTAATTGAAAGAAATTGACTGTTACTTACTTGATCAACATGTATATAAAAATAGTGGTTAGATCTATAAAGAGCATTGATTAATCTGTGAACTTGACGTAATGCTCTACCATTTAAAGTAAGTAAAAATACTATTCTTACTGAACCTCCCTCTTCACTGCTTGAAGCTGGGGTCTGAGGCGTAAATTCTGAAATCAATAAAACAATAATTAATTTTATGCCTGTTGCTTCAGAATCTAAATAAAATAACACACTACCATGGTGCTTGTATAATATTTAAAAGATTTTTCATCTTTTCAGTGTCATACAAACTTAATCAAGCAGACATTTATTATAACTAGAGATCGCCAACGACATTAGGACTACTACCTAGTACCTACCTATGTTTTGTAAAAAAAATATTGAATAATTTATCATATTTTTTTCAACTCTTGTCTCTGGGACTTAGCTGATCTCAGACTGGCCGTGAAAGCATTGTCTAATAGTATCTAAGGCCGATATAAAATATAAATAGTCAGTACTCAAGATGCATCTTGGTCTCAAGACGCGGTTCGGCTCTATGAGTGGTCCAAATTTTGACAGCCAACCAATCACAGAGCCTGAACCGTGTCTTGAGACCGAGATGCATCTTGAGTACTGACTATTTATACCTTGCTAAGATTTAATAAAAAAAACTATAATCCATAGACCATAAATAAAAGAGTATAAGTCGTATAAATAGGTTTGTAACTCAAAAATCTGTCATCTATATGTAACGTTTATGTTGTTAAAAAAATGTATGATAAAAGCATAATTTCAAAATAATATTAGCTCGATGCACTCCTTCACCATGTAAACTATAACTGTGCAAATTTTCATTCACCTACGTTTCTGCATTTTTCGTGAAAAGGGATATAAAGTTTTTCGCTTGCGTATTAATATACAGGATGCAATTAAACCTACCTGCCAAATTTTTTTGGGGCTTGGGTATCATTAGGTGAGTCAATTAAATAAAAAAAATAGGATGTTAATTTTTTTACAATAACATATTTTATCCCAAAGAAATTCGGTGCACAATGGCCACTTCATTAGTTCATAATAATTACGATTACCGCTAGTCTGACATCGGAAGACTGGTTATGCCTAGGGGTAAAGCGGGGTGGGAGGCGGGAGGCGGGCCGGTCGTCGGCCGCCGCACACTGGTCCCAAAGTAAAATAAATGGGACATTAAGAATTTTTGGATCGAAGGTCAACGGATCAGGCTGATTTTTTTTGTAGACAGCTGATGCAATTACAAGTCACTTTTATACACTCAACTGCGATTTTTGCGCCTTTCAGAGCTACAGGCACTTTATTTTTATTTTTTTGGTCAGCGGATGAAGCATACGTAGTATCCCCTTAGTAGTCTGAGGATGAAGCTGTTTTTTTGTAGCATCTGATGCAATTACAAGTAACTTTTATATATGTTGTTTTTTTCAAATATGCCTTGTCTACAGAGAAAAAAAAATAAGAATTATTTTTTTGTATGGACGATACAATGAATAAGGAAACAGATGGAAGCGACATAACTACAAAAAAGTGTGGCCGGCGCCATATTGCCAAGAACTAAACATGGCGGCCTATAGTGATGGGACTCGGTTGATATTTGTCGAGGATATCGATAAGTAAGATGTTATGGTTAAAATCTTTTAAATAAATATATTTTTTAAATTCGATAAAAAAGTACATCACTAAATTTCAAATCTACTAATTTCTATGTTGATTAAATATCGAAAATCAAGCCATGTTATATTCTATGATCTATTCTATCACAAATCTTATTTACTGTCTAATTATTAACTAAATTAGCACATACGAAATCAAGCCATCTGTAAAATAACAAAAAATTTAGTAAAAATATAAACGTACCGATCCAAGGACAAATTTTTTTAAATTTCTTCACTTTTTTGACGGACTATAAATTAATTTTAAAAAAAGCAAATTGGTCGAAAAATTTGACCGATATTGATATTTTTTCAAATATCGATGTATCGATATATCGATATTTTCTTTCAATTTCGACATCCCTATATTACGACACTTTGACAGTTTATGTACCTCGGAGAACCGGAACATAAAATGACGGACCGGCCACGGTATTTTGATTTGGTAGAGACCATTATGCCGCGTCCACTTATAAAAGTCAATGGGACGAAATCATAATTTTGTCATTTTATTCCAAGATTCAAAGATATCTATACTAATATTATAAATGCGAAAGTATCTCTGTCTGTCTGTCTGTCTGTCTGTCTGTCTGTCTGTCTCGCTTTCACGCCAAAACTACTGAACCGATTGCAATGAAATTTTGTACACAGTTATTCTAGAGTCTGAGAAAGGACATAGGCTACATTTTGATGTGGGAAAATATCTTATTTCCATGAAAATATCGATGAAAATTACTTCGCATTGCGCGTGGCCAGCGCTCATCCCGGGGGTCCTGGGTTCGAGTCCCGCAGGCGGAACAAAAAGTTTTCAATGTTCCTGGGTCTTGGATGTGTATTAAAATAATATTTCAAAAATCTTAAATATATTTTATGTATAATATTATAAAAAATCCAGAAATATATCGACGCGATGCAATGAACATTTTAGTTCTAATACGATTCAACAGATGGCGCTTTTTTTGTACTTCGTTGTAACATAGAACTAATCATACTTATTAGTTATTATGTTTTTGTTTATAGTTTTTAATACGTTAGAATATTATGTTTAATAATATTATCACTTGCTATAATAATAATCAATCTATCTGATCTTATAGAACTCCTACTGCATTTCTAAGGAGTTCGAGTGTGTTGTGTTGGCCTATATTCCATCCAGAAAATATTTTTACATTTTAATTCTAATATATGAAAACAGATGGCGCTTTATTTTTTACTTCATTATTATAACAGAACTAATCATACCTACTTTATTATATATTATTGTTTTTATTCATAACTAGCTGTTGCCCGCGACTTCGTCCGCGTGGACTTTAGTTTTTAGTGCGCGGTGTCAACAAAATTTGTGTCAAATTTAAAAACTTTTTAAAACCCTGGTAAGTGGTACCCCTCTTAGGGCCGCGCAGCGCGCTACACCGGAATGGCAGCGCTGAAAGTGCTCGCCTCGCCGCTGCCATTCCGGTGTAGCGCGGCCCTTAATTAATCAAAATACCCAAAAACAGCTGTGCAGTGTGCACATAATCTGTACTAATATTATGAATGCGAAAGTATCTCTGTCTGTCTGTCTGTCTGTCAGTCTCGCTTTCACGCCAAACGCCAAAACTACCGAACCGATTGTAATGAAATTTTGTATACTGATAGTCTAAAGCCTGAGAAAGGACACAGGCTACTTTTTTACTGGAAAAAAGGGTTGTAAGGGTCGTAAATTTGTTCAAAAAATTCATAATGGCGTTCATATGGCGCCGTGCGTCTTCTACATGGCGCTGACGCTTGCTCAAAAGTCTTTCTATAAGAGGTGGTATCATCTTACATTTAAGTCTCGATTTTTTTCGATTGTTATATCTATTCTACGGTATTAAATAACTCAGTACTTTATCTGTGCAGGCAGTGACGTAACCTTAAGACCAAATTTCACCAACGACTGTTAAAGTTAATGCTCGAATTAGTATCACGTTAGCTGTTTCGTTTTTCATATGAATGAAAGAGAAGACAGGATATTTTAACAAGCTGTTAACACTAACAGACGTTGGTGAAATTGGGGCTAAACCTATCAATGATAAATAGTTTATGGGTAAAGTTGTGTAATTGGGGGGCTAAATAAGCTTTAAAATTTGGCATAATATATAAAGTTTAAGAGGATACCACAGCGGCTAGAGAAATGAAAAAAAAGTACGTGTAATATCTATAGCTGTCTCCCTTACCTCAAGCTTATACCGCAGAACGCGATAGAGACAACTGCAGAAAATCCAGAAAATCAACGATTCGTTGTCCCCTGATTCCTTCTCCAAAACTTAACCGATTTAAGTACTTTTTTCATTAAAGATTAAAAAAAGGCTTGAGCTGTGTTCCTATGTTTTGCTTTTTTTATATAATCTATCCAAATCTGTTTTCTGGACGTTTGAACACAGTGGAAAATCTGGCCATTTTTTTGGGTTTTTGAACGTTCATATCTTATTTAATAATTAAATTATGAAAAAAAAGAAAACATAGGGACATTGTATTAGTGGCCGTAGATATTCAGGAAAAAAATTATAACTCTACTAGCATTATCCAGGGAGGAAACAGGGGACAACGTTTGTATGGAAAAAATGGCGGTGTGGAATCCTTTTAACATACAAAAATGAAGTACTTATTGTTTGCACACTGCACAGCTGTATTGATTTAAGGGGTACCAGGGTTTTTTTATAAAAGCTTTTGACACCAATTTTGTTGACATCGCGCGCTATAAACTGAAGTCCACGCGGACGAAGTCGCGGGCAACAGCTAGTTCAAAATAAATCAAGCACAGCTTATAGAGGGACTCTTGTCGTACATTTTTGTTATAGACACTCAACTGCGATTTTTGTAAGTAAGTTCGCTGACCAAAAAAAAAAAGTGCCTGTAGCTCTAAAAGGCGCAAAAATCGCAGTTGAGTGTCTATAACAAAAATGTACGACAAGAGTCCCTGTATAAGCTGCGCTATGATTTATGTTGAACACATTTGAATCTTGGAAGAAAATGACAAAATTATGATTTTATCTATACAAAAAATAATTCTTTTTTTTTTTCTCTGTAGATAAGGCATATTTGAATAATAACAATATCTATAAAAGTTGCTTGTAATTGCATCAGATGCTACAGAAAAGAATCAGCTTCATCCGCTGACCAAAAAAAATAAAATAAAGTGCCTGTAGCTCTAAAAGGCGCAAAAATCACAGTTGAGTGTCTATGACAAAAATGTACGACAAGAGTCCCTCTATAACCTGTGCTATGATTTATTTTGAATACGTTTGAATCTTAGAAGAAAATGACAAAATTATGATTTTGTCTATACAAAAATAATTCATATTTTTTTCTCTGTAGATATGGCATATTTGAAAAAAACGACATCTATAAAAGTGACTTGTAATTGCATCAGCTGTCTACAAAAAAAATATCAGCCTGATCCGTTGAGCTTCGATCCAAAAATTCTTAATGTCCCATTTATTTTACTTTGGGACCAGTGTGCGCCGGGGGCCGTTTAGTACCCCGCGCATTGTTGTATAGCTAACACGTAATTATTTTGTTTGTCGCGGCCCCCGGGCCCCCGCGCTTTATTTAGTATCTGTGACAAAGTACCCACGATCGAGTGTTATGAAATATGGAGGTGCTACATTTTGAGTGGCGAAAGTTTACGCGGAACCCAGAGACTGCACGAGCAAGAAAGCCTTTCTCGTCTTCATAACAGCTGATTGATGATTCTCGAATGCAGCAGCTGTACCCTGAATCAGACGAGGTTAAATGTTGTGATTTTTGTAAGTAAGTCCGCTGACCAAAAAAAAAGTGCCTGTAGCTCTAAAAGGTGCAAAAATCGCAGTTGAGTGTCTATAACAAAAAAATACGATAAGAGTCCCTCTATAAGCTACGCTATGATTTATGTTGAACACGTTTGAATCTTGGAAGAAAATGACAAAATTATGATTTTATCTATACAAAAAATAATTCTTTTTTTTTCTCTGTAGATAAGGCATATTTGAATAATAACAACATCTATAAAAGTTGCCTGTAATTGCATCAGATGCTACAAAAAAAAATCAGCTTAATCCGCTGACCAAAAAAATAAATACAGTGCCTGTAGCTCTAAAAGGCGCAAAAATCGCAGTTGAGTGTCTATGACAAAAATGTACGACAAGAAGGGACTCTTAACTATAACCTGTGCTATGATTTATTTTGAATACGTTTGAATCTTGGAAGAAAATGACAAAATTATGATTTTGTCTATACAAAAATAATTCATATTTTTTTTCTCTGTAGATAAGGCATATTTGAAAAAATCAACATCTATAAAAGTTGCATCAGATGCTACAAAAAAAATCAGCTTCATCCGCTGACCAAAAAAAAAAGTGCCTGTAGCTCTAAAAGGCGCAAAAATCGCAGTTGAGTGTCTATGACAAAAATGTACGACAAGAGTCCCTCTATAACCTGTGCTATGATTTATTTTGAATACGTTTGAATCTTGGAATAAAATGACAAAATTATGATTTCGTCCATACAAAAAATAATTAATTATTTTTTATCTCTGTAGATATGGCATATTTGAAAAAAACGACATCTATAAAAGTGACTTGTAATTGCATCAGCTGTCTACAAAAAAAATATCAGCCTGATCTGTTGAGCTTCGATCCAAAAATTCTTAATGTCCCATTTATTTTACTTTGGGACCAGTGTGCGCCGGGGGCCGTTTAGTGCCACGTGCATTGTTGTATAGCTAACACGTAATTATTTTGTTTGTCGCGGCCCCCGGGCCCCCGCGCTTTATTTAGTATCTGTGACAATGTAGCCACGATCGAGTGTTATGAAATATGGAGGTGCTACAATTTGAGTGGCGAAAGTTTACGCGGAACCCAGAGACTGCACGAGCAAGAAAGCCTTCCTCGTCTTCATAACAGCTGATTGATGATTCTCGAATGCAGCAGCTATACCCTGAATCTGACGAGGTTAAATGTTGTGCTTAACAAACTTTTAAAGTCTTAAAGACAATGTGCAAAACGCGCTAGACTCTGCTTAGAGCAAAACGGATTGCAGTTTGAACTATGTTAAGTGTAGGCAAGATGGAAGTAAATAGGATTTAGAGGTGGGTGGTTTTGATTTTTAATTACAGTAGTTGTACTGTGTACATAAGTTGATTGAAAATTTTAAATACGCCTAAATGCAAAGGATGTGGTTTAGATTTATTATAAATTTCTAAAGTGCTTATTGTTTGTAATTAAAAAGTTGTAATTTCCCATTATTTTGATGTGTATCAATTAATTTTAATCTAAACATACCTGTCTAGGTCCTTTACATTTTGACGGTCCTAAGCTCCTTGTGAGTATAGTATTCGTTGGTCCTAAACCCGTCAAAGTACGAAGAGAAAATTCGCAACTTATGATAATAACAAGAATGTCAATGGAAGGGCGAGGCGCGCCGGGCCGCCCATGTGTGCATATTTTGTGGGGTTTGGTAGGATACCTTTCAGAGGCTATTTCTCAAAATTTTAGTACTGAGTGATTATAAAAGAAGAAATATGTGTATTTTTATTTTTAACAAGGATCAATATATCCAAATTAGGCAGGAAGGTTAAATTGCACCCTGTATAGATCTAATCTAATGAAAATAAATGTTAATAGAAACTTTTTTAAAATTTATTCAATGTTAATTGACTTACTCTCTAGTCCTGTTTCAAAAATATTCATGGTGAAATAACCTCCACACATCTTTGTCAAATCTCCAGGGCATTTCATATCACACAATCCATCTGTTAGTTTAGAAGCTGCTGGTGGAGGGTTTTCTCCACAGAAACATTCAGATCTGTAATATTGATATAATATTATGTATAAGCTACAACAAATTATATATTGATGATTATAAGGGCCAAACTGCAAAATGATATCAGAAGAGGTTTTAAAAGTCTACATAATTAGTAATTAGTGATGAGTACATTGGTCTAAACAAAAGTTTAGAGTAATGATTGATGAATAATACTATATGTACAGTGTATCAATTGAATTCCTCTGAAACTTACGCATATTGCACTCCAGCGAATGGGAATCCCCCTTGGACACAAATATCAAGACATAATTCAGGTGTATTTGTATTTACATAATTGCCATAAAAACTGGACAATAGTCTTAGCTTCTTTTCGTCAGCATAACAACCCAAATTTCGCCCATATACTTTATCTTTTGACTTACAAAGGTTTGGCAACTTAGCTTGGTAAAAGTTTCCATTTTGTATCATACACGTTTTATTTACTATCTGTTGCTTGCAATTTTGAGTTTTAGCTCTGTGAATAGCTGATACTGCTTCTCGGCTTTTGATTTCACAAGGCGGTATAAAGTCTAATTCTTCAACTCTTAGTTGTACTACAGGTCTATTTTGGACGTGCACTCTAGAGGAAAAATCTTCATCATCTTCCATGCTTGGGAGAAGTTTTCTGGCAGATTCTCCACCCCCATGCTTAACACTTGAAGGATGTTCAATCTTCTTAAGTAAGTTGTCGTTGATAGAGGGGAAAAGGCTTATGGATATAAATAATTGAGCAAAAAATGCAGTTAACACTGAGATCGCTAGACATTTTGCATACTTAAAAAATATTCTTCTGACGTTAATCGCCATTTTAAACATACACGTGTGTACTATGAAAACATCTTACAAACTTATGAAAATGAAATCATAATTTAATTTTTAGCAAAATAAACAACAATAAATTACAACATTTTCGTGAAAAGCCGAATGATCATATATCGTAGTAACTTATTCTTCTTCTTTTTTTTTTTTTCTTATTATGGCTTCGGCTATTTAACCATGTAAACCATGGCCTTTATTGTTCTCATAGCTAGTATTGAACTACGTTTTACATACGACAGTATGGATGAAACGGTGGTTAAAAGAAAGAAAAACGTTGAGCCATTTTATTTTAATTAAATATTGGACTCTGATGATTTTCTCAATTATTTTAGAATGGATGAAAATACTTTCAACGAATTCTTAGAAACTAGCGACCCGTCCCGGCGTCGCACGGGTTTAAAATATATAGCCACTTAAAAAAGTGATTAAAATTGATAGGCTATGATCCTTTACTTGGTCTACTTCTTATCTGTGCCAAATAAAATAAAAATTGGTCTAGTAGTTCGCATGATATAAGCCCTTTCAAATAATTTCCCCCGTTTGTTCTACATTCTCCTCAATGAATAAGGAAACAGAAAGCGACATTACAGACAGACTATTACAAAACATGACCTGTGTCTTGTTTTGTAATTAAGGGTTCATTAATCACTGTTGATGCGAAAAGCTGGGTCTGTGGAAGAATATTTAATAGCAACGTAAAGTACCTGACAGACGTACGAACTTAAAGTATTATATTCTTTATCGTTAGGTCTGTATAGGTCCGGGGGCGATACCGGTTCCTCCTAGTTGGTGTCCCTGGGCCCCTGGATACGCCACTCCGCCCCTTACACGGAGCGAGGTACCCAGGGTGGCTGATCGCCGGTCTGTCTCTATCTTTCACTCTTTTTGGTAGTTTACACTTCTTTTGTCATTTTATTATTCGTTATTCTATCTTTTCCCCACCTTTCTTCTCTATCTTTCCTTGTTAAGTTAACTCTTCTATACAATAGTGTGTGTTTGTGTGTGCAAATCAGTGAGTGTTTGTGAGACGGATGGGCCTGTGGGCCCCCAACCCTAAACTGGTGACGTCCGGTGACGGGGTGCATGGCGGGTGGGTGACCACGCAATGAGGATGTGGGGCAGAATCACCCCTTAACTGATCTAATATGGAAGGCAATACGGAGAAAAATATTCCCCGGGTGGGTCTCCGAAAGGGGGAATCCCACACTCCGGCTTCGGCCGGGGGTCGCTCCACGTATACGGGGGGAGCACCTATTGCTGTGGAGGAGGAGGAGAGGAGAAAGGAGAGGATAAACGACGACTTTGGCTTGATTACGGAAAAGGATTTGCAAAACGACTTGATTGCTTTGACGACGTCGCGCGTTACTCCGGAGCCGGTGCCCCTTACCGCACCGGTAGCGGAGCGAACGGCGACATGGAATGAAGATTCTCTTCACGCACTGCAAACACCGGTGGTGCAGCTCGAGAGAATAGATTTGACAGACGGCTCTCGGGCAGCAACGCCCGCGCCGCTACAAAGTAAGTTCTTCAATCTTGGAGGAAGAACTTCGGATGACTTCGAGAGTGGAAACGAGACCGCCGTCTCTCGAAGTCACGACGAGGACAAAGAGCGGACAAAAAGGCATTTCCGCAAAAGGCGCGGCAGTAATGTGGATGAGTCCGACTCTGAGAGCAGAAAGGGCACGACCTCCTCGAAGAGCGCAAAGCGCGGAAGTAAGCGTGGTAGGGGCAGGCCCCCAACCACCGGCCATTACGTAGGTTTGGCCAAAGCCCGACAGGATCAGATCACCCTTGAGCGGGAGATAGTGAAGGTGGAGGCCAAAGGCGCCGTTCCTAAAGAGACTGTAAGGACTCAACAAACGCGCTCGTTCCGTTTGTCTGAGTCCTCCATCTTATCGGATACGACAATGGCAGAGGAGGATGCGGTCACGAGGGCTAAACTGGGCTCCAAAATAACACAGAGCCTGGAAGTCATCACCAAAGTGGCCAAGACCTCTAAAAACTTGAGTGGGATTAAGACTCTGAAGATGGCGGTGTCCGACATCCAAGAGTCCTGCGCGGCACTCCTAAGACACTCAACGTCGGAGGAAACAAGAGCTCTGGAGGCGGCAAACACGCGCCTCTCCAGGGAACTTTCAGAGATGAAGACCGAGCTTGCGACTGTAAAACGCGAGCTCCAGAATATGAGACCTCAGGCTGCCCCTGCAGCCCCCCCAGACATCGAAGAGATGTTAAAGAGGGCGGTTCAAGAGGCAGTCTCTTTATCAAGCGCAAGGCTTAATGCACGACTGGAGGGGTTGGAAGCCCGGCTACTGCCGGAGCCTCGCCTGCGCCCCCCACTCGCCGCTGATAAGAGAAAGGAGCGTGAGGCCCCTGCTACAACACCTGCAGGCCCCTCACAAAAAGAAAAGAGGACGCCGCCGCCGGAGCCATCGGTCTCGACTCTGATGCCTCCGACGAACCCCGGCCCGGCGCCGAAGAAGGCGAAGAAGAAAAAGAAGTCTGCCGCTGCCATCGAAGCGGCAGCCTCGAGGCACGACACGGCAACAACAGCAGCGGTGTCGCAGCCCGCCACCACCTCAGAGTGGGCGCAGGTGGTAAAGAAAGGAAAGGCGGACAAGAAAGCTGAGCGAAAAGCGCCGCCTAAAAAGAAGAAAAAGAAGAGCGGAAATAAGCTACGCGTTCCTAAAACAGCAGCCGTAGTCCTAACGCTGCTACCGGACGCGGCGGAACGAGGTGTCTCCTATGGGGACATCCTCGAAAAGGCCAAACAAGAGCTGGACCTGACGGCACTGGACATTCCACCAGTGAGATTTAAGCGGGCCGTGACCGGGGCCCGTATGTACGAAGTTTCTGGTCCAGCCTGTAAAGAAAAGGCCGATGCCCTTGCAGGAAAATTGAAGGAGATCATCGGGGAGGACGTCGTTCGTGTTTCTCGGCCACAAAAGTGCGCCGAGCTACGCATAGTTGGCCTCGATGATTCTGCCTCTGCGCAGGAGATTGCCGCCGCCATCGCGAGATCTGGAGGATGCGCAACGGATGACGTCAGGGTCGGCGAGATCCGAATTGATAGAAGCGGCCGCGGCACTACCTGGGTCAAGTGCCCGATCGAGGCGGCGAAGCAGGTGACGACACCGAACACCAAGATGTACATCGGGTGGACCTCAGTGCGTGTGACGCTCTTGTCCTCACGACCTATGAGGTGCTACTTCTGCCACGAGATTGGACACACACGGGCCACTTGCCCCAAAGGTGACGACCGCAGCGTGTTATGCTTCCGCTGCGGCCGAATTGGCCACATGAATGCGCAGTGCAGTAATGCACCCCACTGTGCGTTGTGCGACGGCCACGGCAAACCAGCGGACCACGTTGTGGGGACAAAGGGCAAACCCTGTAGTGAACCCGAGACCAAGAAGAGGAACGGCCCCAAGAAGAGCCAAGCGACCAGGAGGAACGCCAAAACATCTAAGGCGGCCTCCGGCGCCAGAGAGGTACCTATGGAAGCCCAATAACGGACAACCTCAGGTTCCTGCAGGGAAACCTGAATCACTGTGCCCGGGCACAGGACTTGTGGATTCAGGAGATACTTGAGTCGAAGATCGATGTCGCCGTCGCCGCTGAACCGTACCGCGTCCTAAACAGAGACGACTGGCTGGGGGATGCGGACTCACGGGTCGCGCTCGTTTTTGGTCCCAAGGTTGCGCCACCGACCTCCCGTGGCATAACAAGAGGCAATGGGTTCGTGTCTGCCAAACTAAGGGCACTCACTGTGGTGGGGGTATATTTCTCCCCCAACAGGGCCCTTGCCGATTTTGAGTCGTTCCTGTTGAGACTGACCACGTTCGTCGAAGGGACATCCGGTCCGGTGATCATCGCCGGGGACTTCAATGCGAAGTCGACGCTATGGGGTTCCCCGGCGACGGATGCCAGAGGCCGAGTCGTCGCTAACTGGCTGGCGTCCAAAGGCTTTGTGTTGGCAAATCGCGGTACCACTAGCACCTGCGTTCGGTGGCAGGGCGAGTCGATAGTAGACCTGACGTTGTCCAGCCCAACTGTCGCTCGCCGGATCACCAATTGGAGAGTACTGAGCGACAAAGAGACCCTATCGGACCACCGATATATACGCTTTGACGTTTCTGCTTGCACGTCAGAGCTGGGTCGCCGAACTCCTTCTCACGGTGGTCCAAGGTGGTCCTTGAGGAGGCTCGACCGAGAAATGCTCAAGGAAGCAGCGATAGTCGCAGCATGGAACCCCCTCCCTCCCGAAGGAGGAGTTGAGGAATTGGCCGATTGGCTAAATGACGCGGCGCATAATATTTGCGATGCATCAATGCCCCGATTAGGTCCTGTCAAGCCTCGTGGCCAGACATATTGGTGGTCCCTGGATCTCAAGCGTCTCAGACAAGTGTGCGTGGCTGCTCGGCGCCGATACACGAGATACCGTAGAAGACGCAACCGGACTGAGGAAGAGGAGGCGGTCATTTATGACGCATACCGTACGGCGCGCCACAACCTACGCGATGCCATACGTGCAGCAAAGAAAGAGGCCTGGGATGAGTGGCTTGAGTCGTTGGAGCAGGATCCTTGGGGCAAGCCTTACAAGTTGGTGAGGCAGAAGCTCCGACCTGCTGCCCCACCGCTCACACAGACCCTACAACCGGAGTTCCGCAGCACCATAATCTCGGCCCTGTTTCCATCTAGGGCCGAGTGGTCCCCGCCCCCTATGGCATCACCCACTACGGAACCCGAAGAGGAAGTAGAAGTGCCCCCGGTGACAGCAGCAGAGCTGGCAGCTGCGATCCATAAAATGGGCAAGAACAAAGCCCCCGGTCTTGACGGAGTCCCCGGAAAAGTCTGGGAGCTTTCGATGGAACAGCTGGAGTCCCACGTACTCTCGGTATTGACCAGTTGCGTGGTCCAGGGACAAGTGCCGAGGCGCTGGAAAACCGGCAAGCTAGTTCTGTTGAGGAAGAATGGAAAGCCCGAAGACCAGCCGTCGGCCTACCGCCCTATCGTCCTGATAGACGAAATCGGCAAGATCTTGGAAAGAATAATCGTGGCGCGTCTCAACCAACATCTCGAGAACGTCGGCCCGAACCTTAGTGAGGCTCAACACGGTTTCCGATCTTGCCGATCGACAATAGACGCGGTGGCCCGGCTGAAGGCCATCACGGAGGAGGAAGTCGCCCGGGGCGGGGTGGTTCTAGCTGTGTCCCTAGACATTAGCAACGCTTTCAACTCCCTACCCTGGGCAACCATTGAAGAGGCCCTGAAGTACCACCGCGTTCCGAGGTATATGCGGAAGCTCATCCGCAATTACTTATCGGAACGATCGGTGCAGTACCCCACAGAGGACGGCTGGGAGGAGTACGAGGTCGATTGCGGAGTTCCACAGGGTTCTGCACTCGGTCCGACCCTGTGGAACATAGGCTTTGACTACGTTCTGCGTTGCAGGATGCTTTCTGGAGCTGAGGAAATAGCCTACGCAGACGACACACTTGCCGTTTGTCGCGGCAAGACGATACGAGAGGCCAAGATTCTGGCGACGGCGACGGTCGCTCAGATTGTCCGGCGAATACAGTCGCTGGGCCTGACGGTGGCTCTCAACAAGTCCGAAGCCTTGTTATTTCACGGGCCAAGGAAATCGCCTCCGCCGGGCCTAGCTGTAACAGTAAGCGGCATTAATATTGAGGTGAAGTCATCAATGACATATCTTGGCCTGGTCCTCGACGGCCGATGGACTTTTAAGGACCATTTCCGTCGCTTATCCGAGAGGGTCAGTAGGTCAGCGGGGGCCCTGGCATCCCTCCTGCCCAACCTCGGAGGGCCGAGCTTAACGTGCCGACGACTATATATGGGAGTCATTCGCTCCATGATAATGTATGGGGCGCCGATATGGGCCAAAGATCTGTCGCCTTCAAATCGGCTTGTCCTCGGGAGAGTACAAAGGACCATGGCGACGCGAGTAGTTCGTGGGTATCGCACCATCTCAAAAGATGCTGCGTGCCTGCTCGCCGGTAGTGTCCCATGGGACCTTGAAGCTAGAGCCCTCGCCGACGTCTACTGGCGTGGCGCAGCGACTCGCGCGGGGGGCAGCAACCCCCTACCGGATGCCGTACGTCGGTGGAGGGACCAAGCCAGAGAACGGACCATCGAGCTGTGGGAGGAAAGGCTGCAAGAGCCTCAAGTCAGCGTAAATCTGGTGCAGGCCATTCGACCAGTGCTGAAACAGTGGTTGACAAGGAAGACCGGCGCGCTCTCCTTCCGACTCACACAGGTGCTGACCGGGCATGGCTGCTTCGGTCGGTACCTGTGCGAGATCGTAAGTCGAGAAGAAACCACGCGATGTCACCACTGTGACTGTGACAGGGACACGACCGAACATACCGTCACGGCGTGTCCCTCCTGGATAGTACAACGTGCGGCACTCAGTGCTACTATCGGACCGGACCTTTCGCTGCCGGCACTATTTCGTGCAATGCTGAGTAGCGAACAAGAGTGGAAAGCGGTGGAGGATTTCGCTCACGACGTCATCTCCGCAAAAGAGGAGGCCGAGCGCATAAGGGAGAGGGAGGCGCTCGACCCTCGTCGCAGAAGTAGGCCAAGGCGAAGACGGGTCAATCTGAATGACCAAAGCGTCCCACCTTAGCCAGGGAGCTCGGGGCGGCGGTATGGGGATGCCGTCGCCCATTGCACCGAGTCCCCGAGAGGGTCGCGATGCGCTGCGTACTCTTCGCGCATCGCGACACCAAAGTGGAAGGGCCTCTGTTCGGCCACGGAGCCTGTATGGGCTCGAGGAGGGCCTGCTGGTGATAAGCAGGCACACGCACGCAGAACTGCGGAAAGAAAGCTCGCGCGTTCTCGCAACCCTGCGTGCGAAAAGTGGAAGAGTATAGACGGGTTTTAGTGGGTAGGGCTGCGGTCAATTCACCATCTTTACGGCCGCAGCGAGTCCTACATACCCGGAGGAGTTGTCTCCAAACCCTCCGGCATGCGTAACAGCCATTCCCCGTCTCAAAAAAAAAAAAAAAAAAAAAAAAAAAAAAAAAAAAAAAAAAAAAAAAAAGGTCTGTATAGGTCCACAATAATTTTTGTTAGGTCCCCTATAGTTTTTTAATAAATATTTTTTTAAATTTTATAAAAAAAAATAATTGCATCTTAGCATCTCATCTAAACCGAAACTGATTAATTTTTATATTTTTGCATTCTTTATCGTTAGGTCTGTATAGGTCCACAATAATTTTTGTTAGGTCGCCTATAGTTTTTTTAAAGAATAATTTTTAAAATTTTGTAAAAAAAAATTGTATCTTATTATCTCATCTAAGCCGAAACTGATTCTTTTTTTTATTTTTGCCTTCTATATCGTTAGGTCTGTATAGGTCTACAATATTTTTTGTTAGGTCGCCTATTATATAGTTTTTTAATTAATATTTTTTTAATTTTGCAAAAAAAATTGCATCTTAGCATCTCATCTATACCAAAACTCATTAATTTTTATATTTTCGGTGGAGTTTCGGTTGAGATGAGGTGCTAAGATACCATTATTTTTTTTGCAAAATTTAAAAAAATATTTATTAAAAAACTATAGGGGACCTAACGAAAATTATGGTGGACCTATACGGACCTAACGTAGACCTATCGATTAAGGTCATTTTGATTTCAAAAATCCTTTGATGGGGTGCTAAATTTGTGCAGGTCTAGACGTACCTTCTCGGCTCGCCGTCGGTGACACACGAGTACAGGGTTACGATGTCGTCGACGGAAGAAGCTTTGTGTTATTTAGGAATAATATTATATTACGTAAGGTAAGAAGAAACGTTACATTACGTTGGGTAAGAAACTGGCTTACAAAAAGAGAAAGTCTATCACATGTAAATTTAGTAAGGGAGTTACATGGTGAGAAAGAGAACTGTCAAACACATGTCAAAAATGACGTTTTTGTATGATAGAAGCGTTAGTTCCTTTTCTCGCCACATTCATTTAAAGCCTTGGAGCACTGTTGATTAGATTCGGCCTAAAGAGGATATGGAAATGCAGTTATTCTTACTCAGTTCCGATTTCGGGTAACATATTGCGCTCTATAGGTACCAAGGAGAGTTATAGTTTGGACCACTGATGAAATACTCAAACCAGATATTATGTTACCACCGCGCGCGTTGTGAAGCTTCACATACGGCCCAATTGGGCCGTCTGTTGTTTAGTCTGCATCGAGCGCAATCACGAACGTGCCGTAATCTCTTACCAAATGTCTTGATTGCAATAAATACCTCGATTTTTTACATTTTCAATTATTTTTTCGAACAATCTCGAAAAATCGAATTTTCGTCATAGCTCAGGCGAAGAAAGAGACAGCGATACGATTCGACGTTTAAAAATAGAACTGTCTCTTTTATGTAAATGGTTTTTCGTATCTTTTGTTTCACTTATCTGTCAAATTTGTCAATGTCTGCAATTTTGAATTTGAAAATTGTTCGGAAGAGATTTAAGCCGGAAAATAGTATGGACATAACATATCTGTATAAGTAGAATATCATTGGTTTAGACAATGAATTTTCTACGTCTACATGTAGATTGTAGGTACACCAGCAGCAACAGCTATCGATGAACACCAATAAATTAATAATAAAAAAGAAACGAACACGGCTATTGCCAACTATTGCTTTATTTGAACGTAGGTGACATTGACGGGAGCACTGCTGGTAGAAGGACATTGACTTTGTAAAGGAGAACAGTCAAACACATCGACCCCTCTGGGTAGAAACGTCGTAAAAGCCAAATAGGCATTTTACAGTACGGCCAAAAAACAAAAATCGTAATTTTGTTTCAACTTTCATATTTTTTTATTCTTTGAAGTAATAATAAACCACTATAGCTTATTAAGCTTAGATTTTCGGGTAGTTTACTAAATAGAAACTCAAAATATTCTATATTCAATAGTTTCAGAGATCGCATGGCTTTTACTACAAAAATCTAGTTGTTGACTTTTACAACATATTTTTTTTGCTTCACGACTATAACCATTTATTTATTTGGTTATATATATTAAAAGACAAGTGTAATAATTAGAAAGTGTAATTTGTGTATTAAATGCGACAAACATTAGTGACAAACGTTAGTGATAGTTTTTCATGATTTTAATGTATAATTGTACTTTTTCGACAAACTTTAATAAAATTATCAAAATAATCGGCCAAATATAAGTCGGACTCGCGCACGAAGGGTTCTGTACCGTTATAGAGTCAAAATTGTGTTTTTTTGTATGGGAGCCAAATGTTTATTTTATTCAAAAATCCATACTAATATTATAAATGCGAAAGTATCTCTGTCTGTCTGTCTGTCTCGCTTTCACGCTAAAACTACCGAACCGATTGTAATGAAATTTTGTATACAGATAGTCTAAAGCCTGAGAAAGGACATAGGCTACTTTTTTACTGGAAAAAAGCGTTGTAAGGGGGTAAAAATGCGTAAATTTGTTTAAATTAAGTTGGTTTCAAAAATTCATAATAGATGGCGCCGTGCGTCTCCTACATCGCGCTAACGCTTGCCCAAAATTATTTCTATAAGAGGTGGTATTATCTTACATCCGATTTTCGATTGTTTTTTCTTATTTACGTTATTTAATATATAAATCAGTACTCTATCTATGCAGTGACGTAACCTTAAACCTATCTATGCTTATGGGTAAAGTTGATAAGCTTAAAAATTTGGCATAAAATATAAAATTTAATTAAAAAATTGAAATATTATGTGCACACTGCACAGCTGCAGTTGGTTTTTTTATAAAAGCTTTTGACACCAATTTTGTTAACATCGCGCGCTTTAAACTGAAGTCCACGCGGACGAAGTCACGGGCAACAGCTAGTTATTACTAATTATTAAATTACACATATAAGTAAGGAAAATTTGTGAAAATTTCAAGTGCCTACCTGTGGCCATTATTAATATTGAGCAAAAAAGGCCAAAAACGTTTGTTGTACGAGAGCCCCTCTTTAATATTAATTTTATTTTGTTTTTAGTATTTTTCGTTATAGCGGCAACAGATATACACAATCTGTGAAAATTTCAGAAGTCTAGCTAAAGCGGTTCTTAAGATAAAGCTTGGAGACAGACAGGCGACCAGCCTACCTAGCATACGCCAACGAGATATCTCACTCTACATGTTTTCTCGGTGTTTGATGGTTTGTCTCTTCATCTCTATTCACCCTAGCATGACAAACATTTTTTCTCGCGTAGATCTATCATCGAAATAACACATTTTTATAGAGTTTGGTCGAGATTTTGACATTATGAGATAAATAAATAACCCGGGGCTTAATAACTCAGTGTTAACGTTTTTAATTTTAACTTACATATTGCACCAGAAGAATTTATCCCAGAGTCGACTAACCCGGGCTTATGTCAGGTTCATTCATTCTTTTTACATCCAGCCAAATATGATAGAGCGAATGCTGAATAATTTAAGTGTACTGCTCTCTCTCGCTCCACAGTACTTTAAATAAGGCTATCTCCTTATGTCAGATTTGAAATGACACGTGGTTCTATGTCGTATTGTGCGTGCGTGTTGTGATATTTTGTGCAAATAAATTAAGCGGAAAATGATAAAAATTGGAAAGAAACACTTGTGTCCAATAATAAAGGAGTTCACTAAAGACGCACTAATCCAATGATATTATTATTAAACTTTGGTAGGGAATTACTTTTTATGCTCATTTGTATATTGCAATTATTTTCAATTTTATTTAATAAAAAAAGAGAATAGTTTCTTTTTCTAGGCGAAATCTTCGATGGAAATCTTTGTCTCTTTGTGAGTAAATACGGGACCCTAAACAGATCGGTCCGTTCTACAATTCGAAATGTACTCGATAATTTCTTCATCATCATCAGATAACAACCACTGATCATTTATCATGGTCAAACACAAAATAAAACCGGTACCTATTACTGAAAACAACAAAGTACATAAGACATAACCAAAAAATCTCAGTCTTGATATTACTAACCCAGAGTTAGTTGATTTAACCCTCCGACATCGGTGGGTTAAAAATTAAAAAAAATAACTCGAGGTTAACTCCTAACTCTTGGTGGTGCAAGATATGATGTCAATTTAAATTCGAAGTATAATTTAACTCAGAGTTAAGCGTGTTAGCCCAGTCTGGCGCAAGTGGGCCTCATAATGTCAAAATTTAATCATCTCGAGAGTGAGATATCTCGTTGGCGTATGCTAGGTAGGCAGATAGCAAAGTCTTAGTAATAGGGTCCCGTTCTTACCCTTTGGGTACTGAACCCTAATAACGTGTTCGTTTCATTTTTTCGCAGTTTGGCAGCTGACTGTCAACTTCATAATGGAGTGTCATGTTCTAACTATTTCTGTCGGGGGTTTTTGCGGAGAATGTGAAAGAGTGATGTTGTGTTTTTATATTATTTTAGTAAAATTGTGTTATCTGGGTTTTAATGTGTAATATTGGTAGGATATTAACCATTAGATATTCGTTATCTCAGAACAGGAAAATAAGGAGAAGTGTTATGTAGCGCCGTTTATATGGAAACCTATGTCGCCGACTTCAATGACACTATTATTGTCAGCATAGTGTCAATGGTACACGGTCTAGTGATGTCCGGTCTATCTCGGTGTCGATTAATTATTATGACGACGATATGGATGTATTTTGGTAGGTATTTAAATAATATTAAAAGAATGAAAGTGATAAATAATTAATATTACATTCTAACAAAAACAACTTAAAGGTGCCGAAAGGGGTTGAAATCATCCGTGATTACGAAAAACTTTTACTATAGGAGCAACTCAATTCGGCAAAATAATCAGCTGTTTGGCAAAATCGTAACTAGGCAATAGATAAACAAACATTCATTAAATATTATATAACCAGATTTTAAGTTGGAAAAAGACAAATATATCTGCGAAAACCGGATCAGTAGTTTTCGTGTTGGAAAAAACATATAGACAGACATACAAAAACTAGCCACAGTTTTGGCTTCTATAGCGATGAAGTAACATCCCCCGCTTATTATTTTTTGAATATCTTTAAGAAGGAAAAAAGGAACCCTATTCCTAAGACTTCGATGTCTTATTGTCTGTCTCTGCTGTATATCTCAATAACCGCTACACTTCTGAAATTTTCACAGATTGTGTATGTCTGTTACCGCTATAATAATTAATAACAGATACTAAAACAAATTAAATTAAATATTTAAGGGGGGCTCCCAGACAACAAACGTGATTTTTTTGCTATTTTTTGCTCGATATCAATAATGGCAACAGGTACTAGGTAGGCACTTGAAAAGTACAAAATACTCCATTGTATTTATACTTTAACAATTAATAATAAAATTAAAATAAACTTTGCACTTGGCCGATTTTTTTCATACATTCCTCTTTGAATTTTGTGTCTCTGGGAAAACGTAAATAGGACTAAAAGCGATGAAGTTAATACAAATCATTCCTCAAAGATGCACTAATTATTGTGAGTTATTATATGAGTAAGCATTAAAACACCACTTCTTTCGACTATAAAATAAAACTTCCGCATATTTTTAATAAATTTAGACCTTCCGCGAGGCTTCGCGGCGCACTTTAAATTAGGAATTTCAAAGACAAATTAGCCCACAAAAATAGCCTAGTAGTTCCTAAGATTAGCGCGTTCAAACAAACAAACTCTTCAGCTTTTTAATATTAGTGTAGATAATAACGCAACCGCATAAAAAATGTCGATAAAAATATCGATACCAAAATCTGCATCACACCATATCACTAGTGCCTTAGTGATAGTTCACGGAACATTTTTCGTGAAGAATAATTGATTTTTATATTAAAAAGTCGTATAAATTACAGTTGGCTGTGATAGGTGAACCCGCTATTTTTGAAATTCACAGTATCGCTGCAATTTTTGTAGGTAATTATAGCACAAGTCAGCATTTTGTTCACAATTTACGGCGTAGTGAAAACGTGTAAGCCGTGGAGTGATTGACATACGACTGACAATTTGTGCGCATATGGGCAGGATTTGGCAACATGTCACACGCTCTATAACATATCTCTTACTTCTAAAATCTGTGTTCGTTATCGTGCACAAGTGTGGGAAAGTGATGTAATAACCAGACACGTGCGAAAAGTTTCAGTAAAGCGTCTGCCACTTTACTGAATCGACCGACTTGACTTCCTGACTGTATTGACTATATACTTAGACTTTGACTAGACTTTAGACCTGACTGACCTGACGATAATATAGAAAAAATTATATTAAAGAATATTGTTTTCCCGCCATAATAATACGACACTGGCGATGGTTATAGCCGAAGTGCCATTATAAGAAGAAAAAAAAAATTCTGTCAGATTTTAGAACATGACACTCAGTATACTCACACCATTGACATGATGATGATGATGAAATGTTCACAAAATACTCAGTTGTATACATACTTTAATAATAATAATAATTGATAGTAAAATTAAAATAAACTGTAATCACTTCGTGCGCGAGTACAACTAGTATTTGTCCGATTTTTTGGTAATTTTTGCCCGATATCAATAATGGCAACTTAAATAATAATTAATTAATAAACTTAAAATAAATTAAATAGTTTTATTAAAATTAAGGAGGCTCCTATATGAAAAAAAAAACATATTTGCCTATTTTGTCTCTATGTACTATAATACATAGAGACAAAATAGGCAAAAATGATCTTATATATAATATAAAAAAAAACATTTTTGATATCAATTTAATATGTAATATAACAGGACGCTCACTTGTTAGTTTAACGATGTCCTCGACAAATATCAACCGAGTGTCCCATCACTATAGACCGCCATGTTTAGTTCTTGGCAATATGGCGCCGGCCACAATTTTTTGTAGTTATGTCGCCTCCACAGATTACTAGTATATATTGGTCGCCTCCATCTGTTTCCTTATTCATTGACTCACACTGACATTGCACTGACACTAATTTTTAACTTTGCGCATGGAAAAAAAAAAGCGCGGGAATCTCCAAAAAGGGCGGTCGTGTTTTTTCTGGAAAAATTTAATTTTTCGAATTATTCATTGTAAATATCTTAGTTAGTTAGTTTTCTTTTTATATTTATTTAGTTTCTTTTAGTTTTTATTGTTTTCTGCGCATTTTGGTAAGTCTCTTGTATATAGTATTTTGTAAATATGGATGTGGACCCGGGGGGGCCGGAGTGCCCCCCTGCTGGCCAATTTATAACTGTTCAAACAACAGAAATTAATGATTCTTCTATGGACACTGACTCTTCGATTAATAATAATTCATCTTCAAACCGCAAACGCCCTGCAACATCCAGACGAATTTGCAGAAAATGTAATAAGAAAATTAAGAAAAATCCTAATAAAACTAAACCAGATATCAACTGCCTGTGTTTAAGTGATACAGAAAACAAAGAAAGCTTAAATAATATCCAAGAAACACAAGGAGTTGGTATTATACAGAAACATCAGGGCTTGACTAATCTCCGTGTTAGTCGTTTATTGTACACAGACACTGACTCTACACCCTACATAGTACATATTCAAAAGGAGATTTCAACTTCTAACGGAAATTGCTCCTTACATCCTGTAGAATTTGGTCGTTTTCTTAAAAATAATAATATAAAAAATGTGGAGAACGGCAGTCTTAAAAGGATTGGCAGAAATAGATTATCATTATCCTTCTCAGTGTTTTCTGATGCCAATAATTTTATTAATAATGAAAATTTAAAGCAGAATAATTACAAGGTTTTCCTTCCTTCTTTCCAAGTTTGTCGAGTAGGCTTGGTTCGAGGTATACCAGCAGATTGGACTGAGGATGACATTCTGGCTAACGTTACTCTGCCTTATGGTTGTGGGGAAATTTTAAAATTAAGACGTTTAAAGAAAAAAAGCGTTGTAAATAATACTGCACAGTTTGTTAATACTGAGTCAGTAGTTTTTACATTTGATGGCCAAACATTACCTAAAAGAATTTTTATATGCTATAACTCTTTGCCTGTTGACTTATACATTTACCCTACCATACAGTGTTACAATTGCTGTAGGTATGGGCATGTTAAGTCACAGTGCAGATCGACTCCCAGATGTTTTCGTTGTGGTCAGAGTCACTCGGGTGACAAATGTTCAGTAGATGAGGATTCTGTGTTTTGTTGTTTATGCCAAGCTTCCCATATAGCTACTAGTAAGAATTGCCCTGAGTTTCACAGACAAAAATCAATTAAAGAATCCATGGCTCACAAAAATTTATCATATGCTGAAGCTTCAAAACTCCACCCTCCTATCTCAAAACTGTATTCAACTGTTTTATCTTCTCCTAGTTCTCCACCAGCTTTCATAAACCAACAAAAACAAAATTTACCCAGAAATATCTCTGTAAATAAAACAACCACAGAATCATACAAGAAAACTGTGTTCAGACAACCTAGGACACCACCTAAGACAATAAGTGGATATGATAAAACAGCCCATTTTAATTTAACTAAAGACTATAATCCACCAATGGGTTCAAACGGTTCAGCATTAATAGCAAACAGCGACAATAATATTTCAGTACCGGAATTGATATCAGCTATATTAAGTTACTTGACTCAATCAAATATTATATCTACATCAGTCACACCGTCCAACGTAGCCTCTATTAATAGTACCAAGCCTAAAACCATCTCCCATTATGGATTATCTGATCCAATGGAACTGTCGCAGTGCAGCGAGCAAAAAAAGTGAAATTACTCATTTAATAAACAAATATAAACCAATTGTCTTTGCTCTTCAAGAAACATGGCTCAAGCCAGATTCTCTTTTTAAGATTCCTGGCTATACCTGTATAAGAGAGGACAGATCCGATGGGTTTGGCGGTACCGCTTTACTCATCAACCATCATCATTCATATGTACATATTTCACTTCCATTACATAATCCTAATGTCTCTATAATTGCTGCATCTGTAAATAACATCTGTTTTGTGTCATTGTATATTCCTCATCCATCCTATTCTATATTTTTAGAAATTAGAAATTTAATAAGCAATTTACCAAAACCTTTTATAATTCTTGGTGATTTTAATGCTCAACACTTGTCTTGGGGTAGCAGTAATAATAATCAATGGGGTTTCGAAATATTAGATTTATTAGATTTCCACAAGTTATGCATTCTCAATACAGGGTTTCCAACGAGGCATACTGCACCCAATGAGGGTTATAGTGCTCCCGATTTATCAATTTGTACTTCAAATCTATCATCTCTTTTACATTGGTCAGTTTTATCATATAGTCACGGTAGTGATCACTTTCCCATTCTCATTTCTCTCCCCTGTAAAAATAAAAATCAGAATCATGCTACTAATTCTTCATCATTAAAATATAATTTAAAAAATGCAGAATGGGAAAAGTTTCATCATGCACTAGAAAATAAACTGTCTCTTCTTCCTAGTATATCACCAGGAAATGAGTCTGTTTGTGCTGATGCTTTAGCATCTGCTTTAATCAAATCTGCAGATGAAACTCTTCCTATTAAGAAAACATCTAAGCAATACATACCATCACCTCCTTGGTGGGACATTGACTGTTCAGCCGCTATAAATAAAAGAAAACAGGCTGAAAGAAATTATAACAATAATTCTACATATGAAAACTACACTATATATTGTAAATCTGTTAACGACGCGAAAAAATTATTTAAGAAAAAGAAGTCCGCAAGCTGGAAAAAGTTTTGCGAATCTATTAGCCCGGACACACATGCTTCCATAGTTTGGAACAATATTAGGAGGTATAGGTCTGCATACAAGCCCCCTTTTCACCCTATGCCAGACTCTCTAGCCAATGATTTTTTAAAGAGATTAGCACCTCCCTCTGTGTCACTTCTCCGTCCATCACCTTTAGGCGAAGTTAACCTTAAAGACCTTAATGCGCTCTTTTCACTTCAAGAGCTAAAAGGTGTTGTCTCAAACTTAAATGATTCGGCTCCTGGCATGGACGGAATTCCATATTCCTTTTTTAAACACGCTTCCGACGAAGTTTTATGTTATTATTTGGATTTAGTTAATTCTATGTTGTTGACAGGCAATATCCCAGATTCATGGAAAACCCAGAAGGTTATTCCCATTTTAAAACCCGGTAAATCTCCCTCTTCTGCTTCCTCCTATCGTCCCATAGTTCTATCGTCGGTGTTACTAAAAATTTCAGAACATCTTGTAAAGAATCGTTTAGAATGGTATGTTGAAAAACATAACCTCATATCGAAAAGTCAATATGGATTCCGCAAAGGAAAAGGTACTATAGATAATATCGCACTTCTTACCACAGATATTCGTATCGCTTTTACAGAAAATAAATCTGTTTTAGCTGTTTTTTTAGATGTAAATGCAGCATATGATAACGTAAGAATAGATATACTCCGACGAAAGCTACATTTATTAGGTGTTCCCATAACATTAAGTAATTTTATCATAAACATATTACTTGAAAGATTTATTGCTCTGCCTTTGCAAAATGAAACGTCAACGGAATTGCGGGTTGTAGATAAAGGGCTTCCCCAAGGCGCAGTAATAAGTCCACCTTTGTACAATATTTATACATCAGATTTAGAGGAAGCAGTTATTGGCGAGACTTCAGATTTGGAAACATTTACGTTAACAGATATAGAGTATGTAGATGATGAATTATATCTTTTGCAATACGCCGATGACTTAGCAATTTATATCATAGACCAATCCATTGAAAGAGCCTCTATTCGATTATCGCGCTGTCTAGCAAGACTAAAAATATGGTTAGATGCAAATGGATTAGATCTTTCAGTTAATAAAAGTACCGCTGTTCTATTTACCCGCATGCGCTTACCTCCGCCTGTGGTGGTAAAATATAATGGAATGCAAATTCCAGTCGACAAGGAGGCAAAGTTTTTAGGGGTAATTTTAGACTCAAAACTCAATGGTAATGCTCATAATGAGTATGTTGCGTCTAAGTGTGAACGCACTTTAAACATAATAAGGTGCCTATCAGGAGTGTGGTGGGGTTCTCATCCGTTTAACTTAAAATTACTCTATAACGCATTGATTAGAAGTGTGTTAGATTATGGAACATTCCTTCTTGAACCCTGTAATGTAGCTGGTTTCAAACAGTTAGATAAGATTCAAGCAAAAGCTATGAGAATCATTTGTGGAGCCATGGCTTCCTCCCCAATAAATGCATTACAGGTAGAATGTGGTGAACCACCGCTCTACCTCAGGCGACAATATCTGGCTGACAAGTTTTTCATTCGCTGTTTGCAATTTTCAAACCATCCTCTTATTCCGAAACTGAAAAAACTGTTAGATTTAGTAAACAAGGATAATTTTTGGCTACACAAATCTCGCCCTTGCTTAGTAAATAGTTATGTGCGATACTCATTCCTTGACGCCCCTACACTTAGATTACCGGTGTATCCTCTGTTTCAATCTTCCTTTGAATCCCTTATTTTGGATCCGGATATCCGTTACGACATAGGTATAAAAAAATCAGATAAGTATTATGCAAAACCATTTTTCAATTATTTAACAACCAATAATTGGGAAGGCTGGCATCACATTTACACAGATGCCTCTAAAATATCAATTGTTAATAATAATTGTGTTGGAGTTGGTATATACCATCTCCAATACAACATAGTCCAAAAAGTCAAATTTCCGCCGCAAACTTCCGTATTCACTGGAGAATGTTATGGCCTATTTAAAGCGGTCGACTACATTTTACTAGCGAAACTTAATAAAACTGTCATTTTTACCGATTCTTTAAGTGCCCTTCAAGCATTAAATGGATTTACGTTTAAGTCAAAATGTTTTCCCATAATAATTCAAATTAGAAACCTTTTGCAGAAATGTATTGTTGCTAACTTATCTGTTACGTTTGTCTGGATACCGAGTCATTGCGGCATTCTTGGAAATGAAAAAGCGGATGCTTTGGCCAAAGATGCTGCTTTTAGTGGAAATGTTTTTCCATATATGAATTACTGTCATGACTTGCCTTCCCTTGCTAAGAACTTTCTCCAACAGGATTGGAGTAAGGACTGGGCACGAACGAGTCATAAAAAAGGTGTACAATATAGGCTAATACAACCTGAGATTCAATTCAGACCTTGGTTTTTCAAAATTAAATTATCAAAAAGCACAACTTCTTCTTTAATAAGAATGAGGTTAGGACATGTCCTGACTCCGGCCCACCTAAAAAGGATACGAATTCGCAACAATGATGCTTGCGATTGCGGTTTGGAAGTGGGTGATTTGAATCATATTATTCTTTCCTGTCCTCTGTATGACCACTCCTACCTTTATGATAGTCTCTCCTCTATGTCTATACCCTTTCCTACTTCCGTACCAACTTTATTAAATTCATGTAACAAATTAGTTTATTCGTGTTTATCTCAATATTTACGTAGCAACTCCATTAACCTTTAGTATATTATTATACCTTGTAGTGAAACTTCCTAACTAGATCCGAAATCCTGAATTCCGTACTTATTTTGCTTTTCCACCGCCTATTCCCTACCTTTGTATATGGCAAAGTACACCGCCAGTGTCAGTGCCAAAAACAAACAAAAAAAAAAAAAAAAAACTTTGCGCATGCATTGAAAAACGAAACGAACACGACTAATCTGTTATCCAATAAAAACAAGAAAATTAAATTATGGCCGGGTATTATCGTAATTTAAAGTATGAAGATACTTTACAGTGCACCCTTTACTTCTCTGAAGATGTTCAGAATCAGGGGCAATTTGAGGATTTACAAAAATCTATGAATGTTTTTATTAAGAATTTATCTCATGAATATATTTGGCACAGAGATGATTTTAAGCTTTGCTTGCATATTTTAAAAGAACATTCCGGTTGGTATTTAAAGTTATCTGAATAAATTTATATTAAGTACTAATAAATTTCTAACCTCAGTTTTTTATTTAAGATTTACCATGCTTAACTGGTACAACATGTTTCGGAGACAATGTGGAAGATGAATGGTTCATAGTGTACCTTATCTTGGAAATAACTAAGAAATATTCAAATGTGGTTGCACAAGTTGAAGACAATGATGGTGATTTCCTGTTGATAGAAGCTGCTAATTATTTACCTTCATGGGCTAATCCTGAATCCACAGAAAACAGAGTGAGTTCCATGTAGTGCAAGATTTTACATAATATTTCGAACTTGTGGAACTATGCCAAGTTTTGATTCTGAATTGGTATTAAAATATATCTATTAATCCTTACATTTCAATTATTTTCAGGTATTCCTGTACAAAGGTAAAATACACATAATAAATCCAACTGTTGTTCCATGTCATTCGAAAATATCAATACAGGAAGCTATTTCAACTATAATTAATAATTACCAAAAGACAATAGCACCCACTGACATACAGCAAGCAATATTACAAAGGATTGGTAATTATCCAGAAAAAATCGAAACACTTTGTCATAGAACAAATGTATCGGTACCAGTAGAATTAGCAGCACTTTTGTATTCAAAGCCATCACTCATCTCACCTATTGTCACATCTTACTGTAATATGGATTTGATTGATATGAAACATTGTAAAAATTACTTCAACGACAATGTTACTGTGAAAATTAAATTTACAAAGTATTTATATGCCATGCTTTTGAGTTCCAAATCCATCAATCTAGCTGGAGCTAAGAACATAGATGACAAGAAAACTCAGCTTGGCATGAAATTAGCATGGGGCTACCAAATTATTAAAAAATCACCAGTAAAGGACGAGTTTAACTCTTTAGAATATAAAAAGTTTATAAACAGTTTGAATAAGAATGGATATTTTAAAAACAATTTAGAGGGTTCTAAAGATTATAAGGAGTTACTAGCAAAAGCAAATGAGTACTTTTTAAGCACAGAGTCTTCTGTAACATCCCATGTGAATAATATAATCTGCAATGTGCAGTCAACTGTAGAATACAATGATTTACTTGAAACTCTAAAAGTAACAAGTTCAGCAGAAGAAGATGACGATGATGACTGGTTAAATGTAAATCCAGAACATTTCAATGACTTTCTAAGCTCAAAATACAGTAAGGATAATACAAAATGTAATGAAACATTAAAAAACAAACTCTCAAATTTTCTCCACGAAAAGTCCGACTTTGAGGGCATTGATAAAAGAGATGAAGACATATTTGAGGACAACAACATAGAATTTGATTCTGAAGAATTTGTTAAGTCATTAGACAAGATGCTTAGGTTTGTTTCTAATGAGTGTAAATTAAATGATAGTGACTCTGATAATGAGTTTGAAGTATTGTTGGATGATATGAACAATGTGGATGATGAGCTAGCCTCAAAATTAAATGATGTAGGAGATTTTAGTAGGAGATGTGATCCGAAGGAGATAGCAAAGAATTTAATACAAAGTCTTAAAGAAGAGGATCTGTCAGGGCCATCTAGTAATATATTAAAGTCAATAGGAATAAACAAGAATGATATGTTAGATTCTGATGATGATGATCAATAAAAACAACTAAAGTTGACATTGCATTTGAAAATTACAATGTGTTAGGGGGTATTACATTATCATTTATATATGATCATTTCTATGATCATATATAGGATCCAATATATATGATCATTTGTGCATATTACATTATCATATGTAATATGCAGATATGATCAAATGACATTACATATTGGATCCTATAATATATGATCATAGAAATGATCCAATATAAATGATAATGTAATACCCCACTTAGGGGGATATTAGATTATCATTTATATTGGATAATGTAATATATATAAATGATTCATTTCCTCCTTGATCATAGATTTTTGACATTTGCTGAGAGATTGGATCCAATACGGTCATAGAAATAGGTGTTGCTAGTTATTTAATAAGTATAATATAGAGCTTTTAATTTCTTGTTCGTTAATATGTTTCAAATAATGTAATGTAATTATATTTCTAATTATATACTTAGATAATCTTGCTGAAATGACAAAAAACAAGCCATATTAAAAATGACGATGTCTTTTGACAAATCGAATTCTCTGAGATCTAGTATCGTTCAATTATATCTGTCAGCGTTAGCACTCGCCATTGGCTATTGAAACCACATATGACGTTAAAATAGGATGAATGAAATATGTTAATGTAATATGCAGATTGCATATATGATCAAATGATTATAATTATATATGGGATCCTATATATGATCATATAAATGATCCAATATAAATGATAATGTAATGCCCCCCTAACTATAAACAAAGGAGGGCAAATAAAATATTTGCTATAAAATTATTTATATTCATAAAATTATTGTATTAAAATAACTACCAACAAGTAGTAAATTGCACTTATAATATCACTCTTGAATACATATACCATAATATGATTAAATTATAAAGATAAAATCTATTGTAAAACGTTAATATATTCTCTGGGAATGTATGATCACAGGTGGGCGTGAGTACCGCCCGCTACCACCAAGGTTTGCCCGGTCATGTAGCTTGCGTCATCTGACACTAAGAAAGCAACGGCAGCCGCAATTTCAGATGCCTTTCCGAACCGCTTCATTGGCACATTCGATAGGCTTACCTCTGCACCCATTTCATTTGATGTTATCTGAAAGGTTATGACTTATGATAAAGACAAATACTGTGTAATAAAAGACAATCTCTCATGAAAAACATTAAGAATAAGCAAGCCTTATATGTATATAATATGTTGGTTGGAATCATTAACTTGATTAGTTGATAGTTGATACAAATCAATAGTTTAAGCATAGTTGTATTATATTACAATAAAATGTTTGGTGCGTTTTTTCCAAACTGAACGGAACCAAGTTACAATAACTTATTGTACTCACAGCACTAGCAAACTTTGTAGGTACAACTCCAGGTGCAACACAATTAACCCGTATGTTTTCCCCAACAACTTCATTGGATATGGCCTTTGTCAATCCCACTAATGCAGTTTTGCTTACACTGTAAGCTCCTAAGGGCTACAAAAAAGAAAATAATGTAATAGAAAACTGTAGCTAAAAAAATTTTAAGAACAGTTATAATACTTACATTACTGTTCTTAAAATTTTTTAAATATAAATTTTACATGGAAATGTACCAAACACCATAGATAGATTAAAGTTTGCTATTAGGATGAAGCCAAACCAGCGTAATTTTGTAAGTTGTGAGTCGCAGAATTTTGGTCACCTAAATATCTTTTCATACAAATCATGACTCACAAAATAACGCTCGTGTGAATCAAACAGGACTTTTGTGTGAAACTAAATGCAGCAGAATTTCTGCCAGCCAAAATTCTCCGACTCACAACTCACAAATTACGCTCGTTTGGCTTCACCCTTACCGTCATTGGCTGGTAGGCTGCAATAGATGAAATAAATACAATGTTGCCTGCTCCTCTTGCTTGAAATTCTGGATATACTTCTTTGGCAAGAAGCCAAGAGCATTTGACGTTGATATCAAATATCTTCTCCCAAACTTTTTCATTGGTCTATGCATAAAAAAAATACAATTACTAAAGGAATTAATAATGGTTTAAAATATTCTAAAATCTAAGTATATAAAATCTAAGTAAAATAAGACACTACAGTTACAGTGAAGTAATAAAAATAATATTGTTATTTTAATATTTAAATCTAATATTCCAAACTCTTACCTCTAAAATGGGTGAAACATCTGGATTCACAGCAGCATTGGAAACTAAGATATCAATGCCCCCAAATTTTTTCTTGGTCTAAAATTTTAAAATCTTTTCATCATATTATACCATCATACCTTTACATAGAAAAAATATATACGGTACTGAGGAAAGCTAAGCAAATTAACATGAACTTTATATCAATTCTGTAGACTATAAACTAATTAAGATGTGTAATACTTACAAATTCAATAAGATTTTTTCTTTGTGCTGGGTCACCTACATGACATACAACACCTTCTACATTTATTCCTTCACCACGCAACTTTTCCAGTGCTGATTGGACATTTTTTTCCTTTCTACTACTTATCACAACAGATGCACCTTCATTGCCAAGCCTTTGAGCTATTGCAAGGCCAATGCTGTAAATAAATAGTTTTACTATTTAAATATACTGTAATAACAAGCCAATTTGATAGAAAACTTTTAATTTTTTTCCCTATTTGAAGAAAGGTAATTCAATAAATGTAGGGATTTTTTTATTTCTTTGGTTAAATAACCTCCTACTTTTTGGAAGTCAGTTAAAAAGTAGCCTGTGTTAGTCCAGCACCATACCAATTTTGGTCAAAATCCATTCAGTAGTTTTTACTTCTAGAAGGAGAAAACATACACAAACACTCACAATGTTATGTCAATAATAATATACCTACGTAACATGTCTAAATTGGATACTTATTTACAACAATTTAATAAAATATTTACCCATCAGTAGATGCTGTAACTATTGCTACTTTCCCAGTTAATCTTGAGCTGTGGAACTGTTTCATACTTGTATGAGTAGAAACTTTATTTTGCAAAACCAAGGCAGTTGCAAACCGTTTTACGAGAAACTGTAAATTTTATGCAATTAAGTAAAGTTTTTTAATCAAGACCTTTTGTTATTGGAAGGCACTTTACAGGGAGTTAACAGCTTTATACATAATCAAACAATAATAATTGTCGATAATAAAGTTTAAGTATATTACTTATACTCTGAGAAATTCTTACCCGCATTGTAGCAAATAATATTTAATGCTATCAGTATTTTAAAGATAATAATGATCTTTAACCTTTACCTAAAAGATAAACAAATTCCGAAAAATATCTGCAAATTGCAAATAATATTTACTCAGGTAGGTATTCAAAGACCAAAGTATAAAATAATGTTTTATAATTATTATTCTTAAAAATGGGTATTGAGTCTTACCTTTTGGCTAAACATTATAAATTCCTTTACCTGGCGAAAGAAACTTTAACCCTTGCCTCTGAAGATAATAAAATCATAAAATTAAGGATCAAAGGTCCACTCTCGACAAGGCGGCTCCATCTACACCACAGAGTACCTACTTTATTATATATAGAAAATCTACACTCCCTATTAAGGTCACAGATTAATATATGTAGCAAGCTAATCACAGAATACTAGTATAAGCTAATTAACGGCCGTTCCCAATATTTGATCTATCTCTGGTTTTGCCCTACTAGAGATAGGAATAGCTCACAATTGACATAAAATATATGTCTCTAATGTCTAATCTGAGCTATTCCTATCTCTAGTAGGGCAAAACCAGAGATAGATCAAATATTGGGCACGGCCGTAAGTAATTAAGGTAAAGGTACCACCGTTTATATTATTGCGGCTCTTCACGATGGGCCAGCGTAGTGGGCCATCACGATGGCCCAGCGTGTGGAGGACGTAGTGTAGCGTAGCGTAGGATGGCCGATGGCGCCAGCGCTGGCCGTAGAATGGCGGCGCGGCGGTGTCGATTTTTCGGCCGCACATCAAAGGATGATCTCCCAGCGATGGCGGTACCCCTCTACACGTTGGCGATACGACAGTCGGTGCCTGACCGCGGTCGAGTGAGGACGTCGTAATTCGTATTACAATTTACGAATTTCATTCAAAATGACGAGTACGTGGTCTCATAATGAATGAAACTATATTAATATGATAAAGCCGAAAGTTTGTATGGATGTTTGTTACTTTGGTTACTCTTTTACTTCTAAACTACTGAACGGATTTTAATGAAACTTTACAATAATTATTATAGCTTTTACATTATATATGTACATAACTCCTGACTCTTTAAAGATACAATTTTGGGAGTTTCGGCGTTGTTTTAAGAACGGAAAGCATATTATGCTATTATTACATTCATCATTGTCATCATCATCACTACCATAAACCATTATTTTAATTTTAGTCTCGAAATAATTATTCGTAGAATTCAAGAGAAGGTTCATATTAGGAGGGAGGTGATACGAAGTTTACCGGGTCATCTGGTGAAGTCATAAATTATTAAAAATGCACGTTTTGCATTGCCGCAATGGCTAATGCTTACACGTCCATCTTGAACGACGTTTAGATCACAACTGAACCACAGATTACTAGTATATATTTGTAGAAACTGAACACGGCCATCATGTAAAGGCGTTGCGACCATTGCATAGCCATCGCATGCGCCATTCGATCGCCCAGCGTTGGCCCATCTTGAAGAGGGGCCATAGAACTGTCAAACTCAAATACATGTAAAAAAACCCGGCCAAGTGCGAGTTGGACTCGCCCATGAGGGGTTCCGCAGCAGCAATAAGGTTTATTTTTATGAAATTAAGAGGTTTTTTTCATATTTCAGTTGATTTACGGCCATTCCCAATATTTGATCTATCTCTGGTTTTGCCCTACTAGAGATAGGAATAGCTCACAATTGACATTAATGTCAATTGTGAGCTATTCCTATCTCTAATGAAAGTTAAATTAAGGTTTACCATTTATGACGTATAAAAAAACTACTGGCTAGATCTCGTTCGAACCAATTTTCGTTGGTATTTTTTGTAGTAATGTATATCATATATTTTTTTAGACTTATCATGCCCCTACTTTAGAAGTTAGAGAGGGGAGGGGGGGGGGGGGGGGGCACATTTTACCACTTTGGAAGAGTCTCTCTCGCAAATTATTCTGGTTAGAATAAAATGATATTAAAGTTTGTGCGTTCTAAGATGATATGGGTGACAGTTTTCATGTTCCTTGCTACGGGTTTTTTTTTCAAGAAAACAAAGAAAATCAAAATGTATTAATTAAATTCCATCTACAAAAACAAATGTTTCCTATAATTGTAAATGAATAAAAATGAAAAGATGCTAAATGCTAACCTATTACTAAAAATTATAAATATTAACTGTGAAATAGGAGTTTAAAATTATTGTTACGAAAACATTTGAAAAATGTCATACGTATGCATGAAACGAAACTTATGTCAATAGAGATTGACTCTGTTGAATCGAAATCAATACGTAAGTTTTGAACAACGTTTTTTGGGCTTTTCAATCGGTATTTTTGTAAGCTAAAAAAATAATTTATAAGTTTATTAATCCTTTATTCGTGCTATATAAGGCATTAGTGCTAAAAATGTCAAATAAATTAATAATTTAGCTATAAAAATTGCATAGCTTTTTACGTGTGTTTATGGATTCTCATCACTTGAACTATAGTTAATCGATATCATGAACTAATTGACTTTCTTTCGGCCTGCTGCCCCTAGACCTGAGAATCCAGGAAGCGGCAACCCTATTTAAAATAAAAAAGGGTACTCACAAGAATACCTACCACCAAACAGGGAAGTGGAAGCTAAAGTGGGACCACTTCAAAACCCACATCCATCGCAACTCATCATAACTGAGTACGAATGCCTGGAAGACGTAAGCCAAAGCCCCACCGAGGAACACCAAATAACCGGCCCCCAAATATACACGGATGGAAGTAAAATAGAGGGGAAAACCGGAGCTGCTCTAACGTGGTGGAATAACGGCCGGGAAACCAGACATTCCACTTTCCACCTAGAACCGCACAATACAGTCTTCCAATCTGAGATCTATGCGCTCTATAGAGCGATCTAATTGGCAAGGACATCAAAGGAAAGTTTAATTAACATCATGAGTGACTCCAGATCGTCACTAAACATGCTGAGAAATCCTTTGGGAGCTATAACAGAGGAAGGCAGAAAAGTGCGGCTATTCTGGCTAAAAGCGCACGTAGGTACTCCAGGAAACGAAAGAGCGGATGAACTGTCAAAAAAGGCTGCACTTACCATAAACACGGCCTCAGATTACAACAGAGTGCCAATGTCCTATATACGGAGAAAAATAAGGGAGGGGACAACAGTTAAGTGGCAGGAAAGATACCAATCCTCCTCAACCGGATCGGTCACAAAAGTTTTTTTCCCCACTGTTAAAAAGGCGTGGGAAATACTAAGGCACGTTACAATAACGCCTACACACGTGCAAGCCATGACATGGAGGATTCCCAGCATACTTGTATCGTTTCCACCTTAAAGACAGCCCGTCCTGCATTTGTGACCCCGCAAAAGACGAGACAATATTCCACCTGCTCATTGAATGCCCAAGGTTTGGTAGTAACAGGTCTGACTTAGAAATACAACTGGAAATGGAGCTAAGTCAGGCAACCACCATCATGGAGGAAAAAGCCACCAGAGAACCGTTGATGGTATTCATTAGCAAAGTTGTCTCCAGTGCAGCCACAGCAAATGGCTCAACGTTATACACAGGCCACAACAAATTAAACTATACACCAAAGCGAGTAATAACAAACACATCAACACAACACACACGAAATCAATCACAACGCACACGATCACAAACCCCAACGTCCATACAGACACACTACACATCAACCCACAGGCCAGGAGAAATACATGCGCCAACACAATCATAGGCACACACAGAAAAACAACGGGCAGTTTCAACCGAAATTGTAACACAGCCGACCCTAGAGCAAACCCAACAATTACTAGCCCGCGGACAAAACGGGGAACCGAAAATTAAACTAAGGCCGATCCCTCTCTTTATGTCAAATCCAACCGAAACATTGGGTATAACATACAGCCGTCTTAGTGAAGGAGTTGGGAGCAATGGGGATAAGACACAGTACCACCCCACGCATAATCAGCGTAGACGCCATGTCACTGGGACAGGACAAAGGCAGGGCTGCAAATTACTATGGAATAGTAAAAGCCTCAGAACATCATGAGATAATCGTCTACGAGAACAGAGGGGATGACCTAAGCTTCCTCAAAAAGAATCGTGATGATCAGCCAGCAGCGTCCCAACCCAGCAATAAGGCGAACTCATCCTCCGCAAGTGAACGACTCCAAGCATCACGGGAGAACAAAAAAGAAAGAGAGAGATAAAAATGAAATTAAGAAGTCTCTAAACTTAACGGCCAAATTAAAAGCGTTTGTGGGCTCCATCAAAAAAGTACTTCATCGTGAAAGAATGATCGAGGACAAAAACACCCTTTCTCGGATCAAGGCTTCGTCACAAACAAATCGGCAGGCTTTAGCAATAAAGGCTTTTTTGAGGGAACCATCTACACAAACACCGGCAAATAAAAACAAAAGATATAGGGCCGATCTCGGGCAAGTGCTCCCGCCAAAACTCAGACTGGCCCAGAACCCCGAAGATCATATAATAAATGCCTTCCTCGAGTTCCAGGCGATAATAAAAGCAAATAAGACCAAGCTCTTGACCTGCAATAAGATCATGCAGGCCTATCAGCGGAAAAATCAAAAGCTGTTAGAAGTGAGACTCGAGGATGCAATTCTGCCATATACGACAATGTCACCTCCTCAATAATTGCCGGGGCGATGACAGGGCAGTATATGGCGGCATTAAGTGCCGACTGTGGATTCGTGGTTCTGGACGAGGATGAGACAAAACGGGAACACGGGAACACTCAAATTTATCACAAAAAATGGTAATAGCGGAATGTACCAGAATAATGCTGGAAGACAGGATACTAGAAATGGCAGAAGTCCTATCTGGGGACCCCGAATCCAGCATGGACTGGGATATATTCGCGAAACCTATCAACTACTCGTGGGTCAATGGGGTTCCTGGCTGTGGGAAGACAACTAGGATCATTAATAACTTCAATGAGGAAACAGACGTTATAATAACAACGACAATCGAAGCAGCCGAGGATCTAAATCAAAGGCTATCGCTACGAACTGGCAACAAAGTTAAAGATAAAGTTCGTACCATGGCCTCTTTGCTGGTAAATGGGACAAAAGAAACCTACGAAAGGTTGATAGTTGACGAGGTCCTCATGAACCATTTCGGCTCAATCGTCATGGCGAATCAGTTAACAGGCGCCAACGATGTCATCCTCATTGGAGATATTAACCAACTCCCGTTTATAGAGCGTGAAAACCTCTTTAAACTTAATTACACTCGTCCAAACCTGGTAACCAGCATCACCCAGGAGTTGTCTTGCACACACAGGAGCCCTATGGATGTGGCATACGCCTTAATCATGGTCTATAATAACATCTATTCATCGAAGGAAATTGTGCGGTCCCTAAAGCTAATGAAGTATACAGGAGCGAGAATACCTAAAACCGATCTAAATACCCTGTATCTTGTCCACACACAAGAGGAGAAAGCAGCCCTCACTAATACAGGCTATGGATCGGGAACGGACTCTTGCGTCCTCACAATCCATGAAGCTCAGGGATTAACGAGTCCCTCGGTGATCATCATACAGACCAAGTCCCGAAAGCTGGCAATCCATGACAGCGTTCCTCATGCAGTTGTAGCCATAGACATAATATAGGTATATATTATGTCTATGGTTGTAGCCATATCCCGGCACACTAACGAGACGCTGTGGCAAGCTTCATAAAAAAAGCCACGGAGGTGTCTCTTTTTATGAAGCTTGCTACTTATATTAAAAAAAATTGACTTTCTTTCTTGTATCATAATGTGCTTCGAAATAATCGGCAAATAGAAATATTCAAAAAAATAAACGCACACTACTTGTATGAAAAAAATCACAAAATGGCCACGCAATGACGGGCTAAGACTACATCTATACTATAATACTTTATCTATGGCCGGCACCACTGAAATGTCAGTACGAAATCGATAATTTCGATTGCAATTCCCATAGATGAAGTATATACTATAGATGTAGTCTTAGCCCGTCATCGCGTGGCCATTTTGTGCTTATTTTCATACAAGTAGTGTGCGTTTATTTTCTTGAATATTTCTATTTGTCGATTATTTCGAAGCACACTATGATACAGGAAAGAAAGTCAATTACTTCATGATATCGATTAACTATAGTTCAAGTGATGAGAATCCGTAAACACACGTATATGCAATTTTTATAGCCAAATTATTAATTGATATGACATTTTTAGCACTAATGCCTTATATAGCACGACTAAGGGATTCATAAACTTATAAATTATCTTTTTTGCTAACAAAAATACAGATTGAAAAGCCCAAAAAACGTTGTCCAAAACTTACGTATTTAATGTTAAATCCACGTGTTTGAGGCATTATTTGGCCATTCTTATGGTTTATTATTTAGCGGAACCACAAAACTCAACAATATGTAGCATTAAAATATGTTCACTAAAAACCTTTATTAACACTTTTATTACATGAAATATGCAGACCGACTCCTTTGTTATGTCCTAGTAAGTAGGACATAACATTACACGTTTTTGACGCTTATACACCTATATAAGGCTCTCTCCAGTATAGGTACTATAGTACCTCAATGGTTTGGCTTGGCCTTGCTAGTTGCTGTCACTTTTCCTTTGTCTATGCTGTCACTATGGGGCGATCAGTGTTGCCAACTTAGTGGAATTTCCACTAGATCTGGTGGTTTGGACATGCCTTTCGGCGGGAAAATTTTGGTTTTAGTGGCTAGTGGATTTCTTAGTGGATTAGATTATTTAAGTTAGTGGTAGCTTCGATGTTAAACCACTAGTTTTTTTTAAATTATGTTTCTAACCCTTGAAGTCCCACACTGGAAACTCAAAGTTTATATTATTATCTTTATTCGTTTTACCGCATTCTAACGCTGATATAGAGCGATTATATTAAAATATATGATGCATGATGAAAGACTTAACAGAGAAACCGGATGAAGTTTGATCGCCATTCTTTCGGGCAGGGTTAGCACGCGAAGGCAAATGCTGTAATAACAACATAATACCAAATAGGTACCGTATTACAAAAATTAGAACTAAAGAAATTTATTCTTCACAAACTGAACAAGTAAATGACACTGATTCCTCTGAAGACATTCATCTTTAGTTAAGTACCTACTTATACATACATAGGTAACTAAAGTTTTCCTTTTTGTAATACTTAAGAAAAATAATTATTTCATAATAATAATAACGTTGTTGTTGTATTATTTTCAGGTAGGTTGTTGTTGTCTTTACGTTATTTAGTGGAATTCTGGTGGTTTGAGAGGCCATATAGGTTTTAGCGGTTTCTGGTGGTTTACGCTGCTGCATTTGGTGGGTTAATAAAAAAAAAGTTGGCAACACTGGGGGCGATGTCGGGCTTGTCACTGATTTGTGATTATGGTGAATCAGATGGTTCGGAAGAAAACGAAAATGACGATTTAGAGACATTCAAAAGGTAGTGTAAGGTCTGCTTTTTATAGAAATTTACATTTGCATTGATGTAAAAGCTTTTTAATATCATGTAATGTGCAATATCGTTACGACATAATTGTTGTAAACAATGAAGTGTTGGTTTTAGGACAAAACTTCCTGCTCCTGATCTTAGCAAGGTATCAGTTATTAAAACAGAAGAACATATTGATAATCCCGATCAGCACGGAGGAAAAATTCGATCATTTTCACATGTAAGGGGGAATTGGGCAACATTTGTTTTCATTAAGTGTAAGTACCTACCTACATTTAAATATGGTAATTATGTTTCAATAGATACTCCTTTATCTGGGGGCACGGCAATGCCCCAGCCAAGCTTTTTAGCAAAGGCACGGCCGTAACATACTTTTCTCGAAGCGGTTCGCGGCTATTTAACACCCCTTTTATCTTCGATGTTAACAAAGCTAGGGATTTAGAGCTAGTATTAAAACTAGCTTAACCTCCAAATTACATTAAATTTCGATAAATAGTTTAATAGTTACGGAAGGTCAAAGTTAAGAACATTTTGTCACTCACTAACAGATCATCAAAATTCTAAGGTACTTCTAGCAGACTTAGAACCTTGAAATTTGGAACCCGGATAGATCTTTATTAACAATGAAAGGAAAAATTATGAAACCGGCCAAGTGCGAGTCGGACTGGCGTACATAAGGTTTTTTTTTTTTTTTACTACAATCTCGTCTCCTGAGTATGGGACATTCAGCATTTTGGTTGGTGCTGTTGTTGGCGCGCTCGGTATGTGACCTGTGTCACATCCTCTTTTTTTAAACAGAAATATATTTTACTGTAGTATATCTTGCGGTATTTTGCGCTTTAAGCGTCGTGCTTTATTGTCATTATTCATTAATGATTGTGCCAGGGTATTTGGATGGTGTTCAATGCGTTCCTTGTAGGATTTGGTGTAGCGTACAATTTCTTGTTTTACTGTGGGTATACATAAGTCATGGTGTAACATTTCATTTGGCACGAACCAGGGAGCATTGGATATCATGCGCAGGGTTTTATTTTGGAATCTTTGTATGATTTGTATATTTGATTGAGATGCAGTTCCCCAAAGTTGTATTCCATATGTCCATATGGGCTTCAAAATAGCTTTGTACAAAAGTATTTTGTTTTCAAGGGATAGTTGGGACTTTCGGCCAATGAGCCAGTAGATTTTTCTAATTTTTAGGCTGAGTTACTTTCTCTTTGTAAATATGTGTTTTTGCCAGGTCAGTCTTTTGTCCAGATGTATGTCAAGGTATTTGACATGGTCAGCCTGGGGAACTTCGATATTATTTAATGTGACTGGATGGCATGATCCTCTTTTTAAAGTAAATGTTACATTGACTGATTTAGTTTCATTTGCTTTTATGCGCCACTTTTTAAGCCACTTTAAACTTTTTAAGCCAGCGAGATATGGCATCAAGTCCTTTCTGAAGTATCTGTGAGGCTGTTTTTGGATCACAGTGTGCAGCTGGAATAGCTGTATCATCGGCGAAGGTTCCAGTTGTTAGCGTGTGGCAGGTTGGTAAATCAGCTGTGAATAGTAGGTAAAGTATTGGACCTAGGACGCTGCCCTGTGGGACTCCTGCATTAATGGAACAAAGCTCAGTCAATGCTTCTCCATACTGCACTATAAAGTGGCGTTTTTGCAAAAACGATTTGAGGATTCTATACAAATAATCTATATAATTTTTTTATTTATAAAGCAATCCCTCGTGCCAGACACGGTCAAAGGCCTGTGATATGTCCAAGAAAGTACTTGCACAGTAGGTCTTAGCTTCTAGCGATTTCATGATCTTTTTTGTTAATCGGTGCACTTGATCGATTGTGGAGTGTTTACTGTGAAACCCGAATTGATGGTCAGGAATAATTTCTTTTTCTTTTAATATTGGTAGGATTCGTTGAAGCAGAAGTGTTTCATATATTTTGGATGGTATAGGCAGCAAGCTTATGGGTCTATATGATTTTGGATCTTCAGGGTTTTTGTCTGGTTTTAAAAGCATTACAATTTGAGCAATCTTCCATTCTTGGGGAACGAAGTGCAGTCTGGTCATGGCATTGAACAGATGAGTAAGAAACATTATTCCGGATTCTGGTAGTTCTTTTAGTATTCGGTTTGTAATAAGGTCATATCCTGGCGATTTTTTTTGGTCCGATTGTTTTATGATTCGGGTAACTTCAGCCTTTGTGAATTTTATAGGTATTTCATCTTGGCTGGTGGAACTATTTAGGTGGTTGGTGATTTCTGCTTCATCTTCGGGGGAACCTTCATATGGATGAGGAGTGAAGACTGTTGAGAGATGTTCCGAGAAGGTTTGAGCTTTTTCTTTGTCTGTTCGTGCCCAGGTACCATCAGGTTTTCTTATTGGATGAGAAACACTAACAGGTCTTTTTAGTTTTCTGGTAGCCTTCCATAGAGAATAGTCTGAAGAAGCTGTAGCATCCAGACCAGCGAGATAATAGGGAATATGCAAAAAAAATAATTCCATCTCAAATATATTTTTCTGTAATCTTTATCATCCCCACATTATAATCAAAAGGTATTTTTTTAATTAGTTATCATTTAAACCTATAAAATGTTGTTTGAAAAATGAAAATTAATGGAGGGAAATTCAAACTTACTAAACCATTGGTCGAAACGAAATGTGACGTCAGATGTTACATATCGGCGTCGATATTCATACTGCGGATATAGTATTTGTTGAAAAAATAGTTTAAAACTGGTGATTTCTACTGAATCTATATGAGTATATTAGGTTTTATAAATGAGTATATTAGGTTTTATCAAAGCACAATCGGACTATCTACCGAAAATAAATGCATTTATGATGTTAGAATATTTTGCATGAAATCTTGATTTTACGATTTTATTTAATTAGACTAGCTGACCCGGCAAACGTTGTTTTGCCATATAAATTATTTCTAGTATAAATTTAAAAAGTGAATAAAAACCTATTCTCAAACCTAACAAATGTATAAGTGTACAAAATTTCAACAAAATCGGCTTAGCCGTTTTGTAGGAGTTCGCGCACGAACAGTGACACGAGATTTTTTTATATTTTTATATATTAGATGTATAACAGTAACATATGCTATATACGTAGCATACTTACGTTGTAATGATCATCACAATAGTAATAAACACGATAATGGAGATAGAGAATTTATACGTGGGAGAGCCATGCTTCGGCACGAATGGGCCGGCTCGACCGGAGAAATACCACGTTCTCACAGAAAACCGGCGTGAAACAGCGCTTGCGCTGTGTTTCGCCGAGTGAGTGAGTTTACCGGAGCTAGGAGGCCCAATCCCCTACCCTATTCCCTTCCCTACTCTCCCCTATTACCCTATTCCCTCTTAAAAGGCCGGCAACGCACCTGCAGTTCTTCTGATGCTGCGAGTGTCCATGGGCGACGGAAGTTGCTTTCCATCAGGTGACCCGTATGCTCGTTTGCCCCCTTATTTCATTAAAAAAAAAAATACATTAACGCTTTTCATCATCTTACACCATGGTTCTCGTATTTTTACATCGTATTTTTACAGTAATGCTTTTGCACTTCAGTATCACACAATACTTGAAAGAAGGTTTTTTAGCCTCGTCCATGATCTCAATAGCAAATAAACCCGAAAATAAGTACGAAGTAACTGAATCACTGAAGGAAACAAACACGGGACATAGCATCTGACGTCATCAACATGGCGCGCTAAATGCCGGCGTTTGAACGGTACCAATTTAATCATTGTTTTAAATTTCAATTTAAAGAGTAATTTGAATATTTTGAAGCCTATTTATGTTTTATTCTCATTTATAAAGATATAAAGGACTAATTAAAGTCATAAAAAAAATCATGCATATTCACTATTGTTGAAGCCGTCATTGCGATCTTTATCCAGGGTGTGTTTTAGTTGTCGGCTAATATGATTAAGTTGTTTTTTTAATGACGCGGACGGGTCTCTGGTTGCTTGCCAATGTTTGCGTATTCTCCTTTTTTGGTTTAGTTTGTCAAGAATATGTTAAGATATAGAGTTACCCTTAAATTTACGTGTTGGCGGAGCAGTTGAGGACCAGGCTGCGTCTTGCACGCTGTTGGTGAAATAACGAACTGCTTCTGTAACGTAATCGCTGGTTTTAAGTCTGACAGGCAACTGAAATGCTTTGTCAGTGAGCTCTCGAAATTGGTCCCAGTTAGTTCTTTTGTTATGCAGAACGCACTTTTCGGCACACTCTTGGGCAGCGGTATGTAGTTCCACTATTATTGGAGTGTGGTCTGAAGATAGTTCCCAGCAGCTACGGCATGAAATGGTGTTTTATGCGATTCCTTTGCTAACACAAAAGTCGATGACATCTGGAATTTTATTTTTGTCTGTGGGCCAGTATGTCGGTTGACCTGTTGATATTATGTTCATGTTGCTCATTTCAATGTACTTTAGGAGCTCTCGGCCTCTAGGTAGAACGAGTCTGGAGCCCCAGAACGTATGTTTCGCGTTGTAGTCGCCGCCTGCGATAAATCTATTTCCAAGGGTTTGAAAATAGTCCTTAAAATCTGCTTGTTTTATAGAGCCTTTGTAGTTAGCTGGGTGGTTTTCCTCGCAAAGTACATATTTAACTTGATTTGATCTTTCTTTTCGTGGGCAGTTTGAGGTATGATGTGAGCCTGCACACTTGACACACCTAGGCTTTCTGTTGCAAAACTTTTGGGTGTGGTTGTAATCTTGACAGTTGCTGCACTGAGGGATTGATCGTTTTGGTCTGGGGGCTTCAACCGATATCCGGCAATGTAGAAGATATTTCACGTTGTATATGTCTTTGTTATTTTCACGAGGTTCTAGTTCAATTATCCACATTGGTAATGCAAATTTTCTTGAATTTTGTATATTCCATATATTTTTAACTTTGTGGTTAAGCTCCTCGATAGCTATTTTTATGTCCTCTTTATCTGTTGAGGCATGAAGATTTTTCAAAACTACTCTGAAGCTGCGGTATTGTTTGGGCTGGTAACTGTAGAATTCTGTATCTTTTGCTTTCAATTCTTTGTAAATAGTAGAGTAAGATTCGGCTGATTTAGACTGTATTTTAACTCTGTCGCCTCTTAATACCTTAATTTCATACTCTTGATTTGCGACTTCTTCTAAGAGTTTCAGTAGTGGTTGGATGTTTTTTACGCCGTCTATGAAAATTGGAGGAGGCTTTATCGGTTTTGGTAGAAGTGATTCGGTTCTGCTTCTGTCTGATTGCTCGGATGTATTTTCGAGTCCTTCGAACCTATTGGATGTTGTCACTGCTGGTGTTGCAAGCCAGTAATTCATTTTTGTTTGTTTTTGACTACGCAGAGTTGCGTCTGGGCTAGACCTTTGTCTTTTACCATAATGTACTTCTGTGAATGGTTGTTCCTCGGTTTCATTGTTGGAATTGTTTAAAAGTTCTATTACTTCTTTGTCCTGGTTAGTAGATGTTCCGCTAAAAGAACTTGACCTTGGCCGGTTTATAAACTAAAAATAAATAGTTGTTGAGTCATAGTTTTGTTGTTCTTATCTAGTTTTGTGTTTTTTTCGCAATTGTAAGATATATCCATATTGTTCCCACGAGTAGGGTCGAATTAAATCGTCACAAGAGGGGTAACGCCCATTCCCTCGAGAAGGCAAATTCAACGGCGTTTGCCAGGTCCGCCGAGGTTGATCGCTAACGACTGAGTCTCCCACCAGCCACGCAGTCTCTGGCGCGTATCTCACCGTAGACTTGGGGTTATTATTTTAGAGAGGTATTCTTCCTCGTGGTCCGGGCGATTAAGCTAAGACCGCCGATCCTGCGAGTCATGACCACAGGGTTGCGGCTTACGATGGTCATTTCCTACCATCATAGTTCTGCTACGTTTTCGTGCAGGCGCATCGGGCTAGTTAACCGCCGCCCGAGCCTCGGCGTTGTTGTCCGTTTAGCACCACCCAGGGGACACGTGTAGGGTGGGCCAGGAAAAGGTGGTAAATCCTACGGACGCGGACAACTCCATCCCCCGTACATAAGGTTCCGTACCGCAAATTTGTATGGGAGCCCCCCTTAAATAATAAGTTTATTTAATTTTTATTAATTATTATTAAAGTTTAAATACAATTAAGTATTTTGTAAAGTTTTTAAAAACCTTACTGTTACCATTACCATATTGAGCAAAAAAGGAAAAAAAACGTGTTTGTTGTATGAAGTCCCCATTAATTATTTAAATTGGACTATTAGCTTTTATAACGACACCAGAAACACATAATTTGTGAAAATTGCAACTATTTAGCTATTGCGGTTCTCGAGATCCAGCCTTGTGACATACGGATGGATGACGGCCAGACAGCAAAGACTTCAATAATAGGATCCTGTTTTCAACCTGCATATTTGTTTTACGTAAAAAGGCTTTAAGTTAGTTATGTACTTAATGAAATGGTATTAATTAAATATAAAATAGTATTAACAACGTTAACAATGAAACAATAATTAAATTCGATTAAAATATGAATTTAATCAGTACTGCGATATACTTAATATTATACACTCTTTACTCGCTCGATATATGGGAGTTAGTTATCACATGAAATTAATAAGGTGTGCTCCTTTCTTGAGAGGAATTTAATAATCGACTCAGAATTCAGAAGTATTTACGTTACGTTGTCCACCTATTGAAACTAACGAAGCCTTAAAGAAAACATATAAAGGAGATAGAGAATGGGTGCTAAGCTAAGTACAGAAAAGTTATAACGTCACCTGAAAAGAAAAAAAACCTTAAAAAAAGAAATGAAATCCCACCAAAACATGTTATGTAAATGGAGCCAAGCAAAATATTGCATAGCAATACTTCTGTCGTAAAAAGTTTTCAGATCTCACAAGCCTTCAACTTATTTAGTAATTTAAGTCAACATTCATTAAATGTATCAATAGATTTCTTTATTTTATATAAAATGGGGGTAAAAGTGTCTTGTTCACTTATAATAGAGATGATGACAAGGTCAAAGATTAGCAAATTTTGTTAATAAAATAAAGAAATCACGGTAAAAAATAAGTGTTCCCAAAATTTCAGCTTGATAGCATTTGTATTTTTTTTGTTATGCGCCTTCAAAGTTGATTATTCAAGTCGAATTTTTTTCAATTAAATTTCTTAATATTTGTATACAATTCGATAACTTATGCAATTAAAAGCAACTTTTGTTATGAAATCACTTTCATTAACGCAATATTTAATATACTTGTCGAACAAAGTTGTCTCCCGATGCGTACAAACTACGAAAGACTGACGTCATACTTTCGTAGCACTTTGTATGGAACGTTTCGGGCAGGTATTTTTTATGAGATATTTGAATTGTCATATCTTGGTGAATTTTTAAGCTATCAGAGTCATTCTTTCAACTATGTTTCTATTTTTTAAGTGTCTTTCAATTACCGATAAGAAAAAAAATAGTCATCATGCCTATTTTTATTTTCTTACAGATCCAGACTTGGAGAGCTTAAATATTATAACAGAAAATTTTGCTAATCAAATTGAGTCCATAGGACTTGAATGTAAAAAGTGTGATGATTTCCATATAAGTTTATCGAAAACATTCGTGTTGAAATATCATTTAATAGCCCCATTAACAGAATCTTTACAAGAAGTGTTTAATACTTGCGACAGGTATGTAAAAAAAAAAAAAAAGCAAAAAAAAAAAACCGGCCAAGTGCGAGTTGGACTCACCCATGAAGGGTTCCGCAGCAGCAATAAGGTTAATTTTTATGACATTAAAAGGTTTTGGATTTATTTTTATATTTCAGTTGATTTCATCAAAGTCAAATTAAGTCATAAAAAAACTACTAGCTAGATCTCGTTCAAACCAATTTTCGTTGGTAGAGTAATGTATATCATATATTTATTTTAGACTTACCATGCTCCTACTTTAGAAGTTAGAGGGGGTGGACACACATTTTACCACTTTGGAAGAGTCTCTCTCGCAAACTATTTAGGTTAGAAAAAAATGATTTTAGAAACCTCAATATTAATTTTGAAGACCTATTCATAGATAGCTCAAACGCATAGGTTAGATGAAAAAAAATTTTTTTTGTTTCAGTTGTACCTATGGGGACCCCAAAATTTTTTTATAACTTCCATTTTTGTATCAAAATCTTAATGCGGTTCACAGACTACATCTGCCAAGTTTCAATAGTATAGCTCTTATAGTTTCGGAGAAAAGTGCCTGTGACATACGGACGGACAGACAGACAGACAGACATGACGAATCTATAAGGGTTCCGTTTTTTGCCATTTGGCTACGGAACCCTAAATACAGGCTATTACGTTATAATATGAAAATTCTTGCTGTCTTCTCCCAGTAGTACAGTTTTATGTATTTCCCTAAATTAAAAAACAAATACTTATTTGATTATGCTGTAAATAATGATTTCAAATTCTTTTCAGTTTTGAATTAGGATTTCATTCTATAGCAATTTACTGCAATGAGGAAGAGACTCGTACATTTGTTGCATTGAAAGCTGATATCTATTCTAGCAGGGGATTACTTATGATTACTCAGAAAATTGATAACATTTTGGTAGAATACAAATTACCACAATTTTATGATGTAAGTTTTCGATTTTTATCAATTAAAATAATACTTAATATTATTCAGCTTTTTCTTCTGTACATAATGAAGTGTATACTTATATACATCCTATTTCATATTATATAAAATTAAAGTAAGAAATTAAAAAAAAACCCCCGCCAAAACAACTTTAAAAAGTAATGAAATAATATTTACTGCCTTTAAGTTCAAATGATACCTAACTTATGTAAAGTAATAATTATTTTAGTCCATAATTGTTGTCACGGTGTGTCGGGGGACCGCCAAGTAAACTAAAACCTACAACCGCCAAGTCGCTGATTACCTATCTCGATTCAGATCGCTGTGAATTGATCCTTGAACTTGTTAAGTGAAATTAAACATCTACATTAGCGGTCCCCCGACACACCTTGACAACAATTATGGACTAAAATAATTATTACTTTACACAAGTTAGGAATCATTTGAACTTAAAGGCAGTAAATATTATTTCATTACTTTTTAAAGTTGTTTTGGCGGGGGTTTTTTTTAATTTCTTACTTTAATTTTATTTCATACTCTTTAAACTTGTGTTGGTTATAGTACTCTAGTGCGAAGGAGTCACAATAGATCCTCATGGGTCGCAGTGACGTCAGGGCTACAGCGACCTGCCTTCTTTTTTTTATTAAAAAAAAGTTGGTTATAGTGCAGAATAATTCCTATCAACAGAATCATATTCTCATGATTACCATCTATCAATGTCCTTTTCGATGACGCCGTTAAAATGAGCCCAAACATGAAACCTCCACTTTGGGTTCATACGAAGCTCGGTTCCTATAGAATCCAGGTGATGCTGCAGCAGCAGCATGTAAATATTTACTGTTTATACTTTATCTACTTCTTACTGGTTGTCAGAATTAAAATGAGCCCAAACACGAAACCTCTGCTCTTAGTTGGTGAGGAGTTGGATATCCTATTGATTACCAGGTGATGCTGCAGCACCAGGTCAACTTTCCATTATTATGTATATACATATATTGTATATTCACAAATATCACGAACTAGAAGGAAATATAAAACCTATCAAACGACTACAAGTTGCTAACGGCCTTTCATGAACCAGATAAACCCTGATTGTCCAGGACTGAGCAGGCTGATGATGATGAATTATAGCTAAGAACACTCTCGATCATGTCAGCTTTCAAACAAAAAAAACTAGATCAAAATCGGTCCACCCGTTTGGATGCTACGATGCCACGGACAGATACACACACAGACAAACAGACAGACAGACAGACACGTAAAACTTATAACACCCCTCTTTTTTGTCGGGGGTTAAAAATATAAATGATTTATGTCAATTTGTATATTAATCTTTAATTTTTTTTAGGATCCATCGTTTCACATGAGCATTTTATATGTCAATGGTAATAAGAAGAATGAACTTACAAAAATATTAGAAAGGCTGAATGGTGTATTTGTTAAATACGAAAAGAATATTGGCTCTGTAATTATAAACAAAATTGAGTGTAAAAGTGGAAATAAGTATTTTCAGTACTATTTGCAATAAAAATATAAGAAGACGGAAATGGAAAACCAAAACCAGAAAGTGTATATTAATCCAAACTTCAAAAGAAGTGGTGCACATTTAAACCAGCACTTCCCACTCATTGTTCCTAATATAGTGCCTCAAAATGCAAGAAAAATATTTGTTAATCCTAATTTTTTTCCTACAAATAAAAGTATCAGTTCTACATTTCAAACAGTTCAACAAAAAAGCTCTGGACAGCAAACAATATCAAAAAGTTATGTTCCTCACTGTACTCAAAATTCTTCATGCTCCAGCAGGATAACGAATGTGCAAAGTTTAACATACCAGGTTGTTCCAAATCAAAGTGTATGTCACCAGCAAGGTTCTAATAACTATGAAAATATTATTAACGATTACAACAAGCCTTCGGTGCTCAAAAAATACAATGCAGTGTCTAGAACAAAGTCCAAGTACACCTTTATACGAAATAAAAACTTGGTACCCATAAAACGAGCGGACAATTTTAACGTAACTCAAGATATACAGAAACCAAATCTAGTCCCTGACATCACAGTTCCACTAACTACACTACCTGAAACGAAATCGAGATATTGTTTAATTAGAAATAAACAGACCTGCGTAAATACAAATAGTGTTCATTTGAAAAAGAATACTATCAAAGTGAGCAAATATAAAACGATTACAATTAGTACCTTTAAAAAGGAATTAAAAATACCCAAGCCATTAACTAACAAATTTTCTTACCCATCACAAAAGACAAGGGTCCAGATACAAAAGCATGCACCTCTTAGATCACCCTTACAAAGTAAATACAAATATAAAAATATTGAGGGTAGTCACAAGTTTAAAGATGAGACAAAAGAGTTTAAGCTAAATTCATCAATTAAAAGAAAAATTCTAAATAGGCCACTTGTACTTGGCAAATACAAACTTAATAATATTCCATGTCCTTTGTTTGTAAAATATGGTAAATGCATTAGAAAACTGAAAGCAAGATGTAACTATCTTCATGATAAGAAACATGTGTCACTTTGCAGGAAATTTATCAAAGGTCTCTGCCATGATAAAAATTGTTTGCTTTCTCATGAGCTTTCCGACAAAAAGATGCCAACATGCTACTTTTATTTGAGAGGAATGTGTACTAAAGAAAATTGCTCATATGTGCATGTCAAATTAAATAACAAAACGAAAATATGCCGGGATTTCTTAAGAGGCTACTGTGAAAAGGGGGAAAATTGTCTAGAAAGACATGTACTACCTTCTTTTATTAATAAAAAGAAAAAACTTAAAGAAAATCAATTAAAAACGCCATCAAAGGTTACAACTAAATTAAAGAGGAGTCTAAGAATATCAAGTACACCAAAGGAAGAAAAGTGTACTAATCAGAATGATTCCGATAAAAGATATTATAAAGATAGTGTGAATGATAATGAAGAATGTGAAACAATCAAGCCCGTAAGATGTAAATTAGGTACACTGCCATCTTATATCCAGCTGCAGTAACAGATATGAATTTAAATGCAAAAAGTGCAAACAATCATGAAAATTACGAGTGCTTAGAGGAGGTATTTCCTCTTTTGTTTTTATTCTAGCTCTCTAAATGGCAATAAACTTTAAAAACAATATCAAGACACAAAGTTGCATAATTATTGGATTATTGGGTATGTTTATTTGCAACTAACATTTTATAAGAAGTTTCGTTATTTGGCCATATTATCTTTCCATCAAGATATTGTCTTGTAGATATGATATTGTACAGTTTACATATACGAATAAAATTTTTTTTAAACATGCTTTTTAATTTTTTATGCAAGTACTAAATTTCTCCGGCGCACAAATGACACAAAATTGGTTCATAAATAATTCTTGCTTAGCATGAAATAATATGAGGTGCAAATGTATAAATCATTTTTAAAATAATAACTAGCTATTTGACCGAGCTTTGCTCGGTATTCGATAAAACACGATTCGATAAGATCGATTTATCGCCCCCGAAACTCCCTATATACTAAACTAGCGACCCGCCCCGGCTTCGCACGGGTATAAAATATATTTACCACTGAAAAAATGATTAAAAATATCGATTCAGCAGTTTTGATTTATATTCATTATAGCGGTCGCCCGCGGCTCTGCCCGCTGCAAAAAGCATACCCAGGAAAGATTCGGTCAGCAAAATGATTGCCAGGTCAATTCAGACTCCGACACTACCATCGACGACGCAGTCATTATACGCAGGCTGCATACCTACTGCACAGACTGTCTTCCTCCCGCACGCGCACCCCCGCCTTGGGGACGCTCACTTTCGTAATATTTTAATTTCGCCATAACTTCTAAACCAAAGGTCCAATTTTAATCATTCAAATACCAAATATTATCTACATAAAATGTACTTAGTGATGAAATAATTTATTTTGATAAGGATTATTAATAGCATGAGTAAAATAAATGCATTTAAATGTAGTGCACAAAAAAAAAGAAAGATTTTTAAATAAAACAATGGTTGTTGTGCCTCACTTGACATAGATAGGTATAGTGTGTCGCAGACATTTTTGTAGATATTTATAAGATCTACATTTACTTAGAAAGAACATTGTATGGTTCTATCTTTTACGTGGGTCACACTGAAAGTGTTTAGAACTAGCTGGTTAGAAACATTACTAATGAAAACTTTTTTTAAATTACAATTTTAGAACTCTTTGGTAACATAATCTGGTATATTACATTTATTTGTCATTTGTTTTGGTGAATTGGCAGCAAATCTAAAACTCTTGTTACACGTGAAAATTAACTTAACGCGAGAAAATTTTCAATTAATGATTTTTTATGACTTTCGTTGTGGGCTTACTCAATAACAAAGCTTTGATAGGCTGCTATTACCACTTCATAATGAAGCCCCATCTCGTGTCACTATTTACAATTGGTTTAACGAGTTTAAACGTGGACGTAGCAATCTCAGTGATGATCCGTGTGAGGGACGTCCTTTAACAGCGACTACTGAAGTTAACATTAGTGTTGTGCGACGCATGATAGAGGGAGATAAAAGAGTGACCTACCAGCAGATACGGGCAAGCCTAGGCATTGCTATGAGTCAAGTTCAACAAATATTATATGAACATTTAGGCGTCAGGAAGCTTTGTACCAGATGCATTCCCCATACTTCAATCGACGACCAGAAACGCCTTCGCATGGACTGGTGTCGCCAAATGTTAGATAAGTTTAACGGCGGTGACTCAAATGCTGTATTTGACAACCTCACAGGTGATGAAAGCTGGATATATTGCTACGAACCCGAAACCAAAAGACAATCAGCTCAAGGGGTGTTTCCTTTCGAGGTTTGGCCAACTAAGGTAAAGAAAGGAAGAAGTCAAGGCAAAAAGATGATTGCCTCATTATTTGGTAGGAAATGTAATTTTGCGACAGTTGTGCTAGAAGACGAAAGGACAGTTACTGCAGAATGGTATGTCAATCGCTGTGTGCCTGTCGTCTTGGAAATATTTCGACAGCAGCGCCCTCGAAGCAGGACACTCCTTCACCACAACAATGCTTCAGCGCACTCCGCGAGACGGACTGTTGAATATTTGACTATGGCACGTGTTGAGATATTGAGTCATACGCCATATAGCCCTGGCCTGGCGCCCTGCGGCTTTAATTTATTCCCAAGAAATAAAGATAAAATTCGAGGTACTCGCTTTACGAGCCCTGAAGATGCGATGAAAGCGTACGAAAATGCCACAGAAGAGACCCCTAAGGAAGACTGGACTTACTGCTTTTTCGGTGGTTCCATCGAATGTAACGATGTGTAGAGAGGAACGGAGATTACTTCTAAAAACAATAAAAGTATTGGCAACTTTCTACATTAAGCCGTTTTTCATTTTCTAAACATTTTCAGTGTTACCTAGGTATAGTTAGGCAGCGTACGCAAAATAAGTTTATTTTCCAAAATAAAAAGTAGCCTATGTTACTCCTAAATAATGTAGCTTTCGAATGGTGAAAGAATTTTTAAAATCGGTCCAGTAGTTTTTGAGCCTATTTATTACAATTAAACAAACAAACAAAGTTTACCTCTTCATAATATTAGTATCTAAGATTTCATGAAAATCGTTGGAGCCGATTCCGAGATTCCAATTATATATATACAAGAATTGCTCGTTTAAAGGTATAAGATAAGATAATTAAGAGCCAAAACATAAATAAGTAGAAAAAAAAAGAAGTACTTAAATAAAGTTTAGCAATATTTTAATAAAAGTACTCATACATTGTTATCCTCATTGGACAGCCGGATTATAAGTATAAATTGTGGTGATAATATAATTAAATAGGAGGTTTATAAATGATAACCCTACTTCTTAAACCACTTGGGCACCTTACTCTCCTTAGACTTAGATGAGCCTGCACCAGATGCTGGATTTTCATGTTCTAATTTTCTTCGACTAGGAGCTCTGAAAATACAAAAACATATTATTATATTATTTTAAAGACCAAGCTGATTGACTTTTCGTAGAGAAATGTGCAGTGTGATATTGGATTATTATCATTAATATTGGATCATTTATAATATGATCCTATATATATATGAGATGAAACGCATCTACTTGGAATCGTATAAAAAAACGGAATATTAAAAGCAATTCGAATCTAAGAATAATAATATTTATGGTAAGAAATGTCGCAAAAAGTAAAAAATTCAATGTGGTACTTTTTCTCTAGTTTAAAAAAATGTAATTTATGTTAAATATCAATAAATTTCAGTAAATAATCGTAATTTTGAATGTTTTACCAAGTTTCGGTTTCGGTTTCGGCCGAAACTAAGAGTAAGGCCGAAAGTTCGGTTTCGGTTTCGGTTTCGGCTGAAAAATCAGTTTCGGTCGGACACTAAATTATTTACTGAAATTTATTGATTTTTAACATAAATTACAACTTTTTATACTAAAGAAAAAGTACCACATTGAATTTTTTACATTTTGCGACATTTCTTAAAATAAATATTATTAATCTTAGACTCGAATATGTTCCCTAGAATCTTTTTTGCACTATAATCCGTTCCTATATCTACTAAAATCCGTTTTTTTATACGATTCCAAGTAGGTGCGATTTCACCAAAGAAATTGAACGCACTTAGGGCATACTAAACCGGTTTCAAACGTATTTAAACACGTTTATAACAGATATGAGAAGATTATAAAATCCATTTGAAAAAAAACGATATTTACATCCCTGTAGGAACACATTTAATGAGAACTAATTTTTATAAAACGAAGTTGTGTGATTGGTGAAATCCTCCCTTAGACATTAACGACGTACAACTGAAAACACTATTAATTACAGTATATTATTTTTATGGGAAATATGGACACGACCACGGTCGAAGTCCAAAACGAAATTACTGAGCAAACTTGCAGTTGACGTCACATTTTTTTTGCTCCAGAAGGCGTTTTGCCACTAATCCTGAGGGCCGCAAGAGTGATGCTTAGGGGGAAGTGGACTAGATAAGATTCTAACAGGGTAGGAACGGTCTAAGAGATTGCGTGTCCATAGTTAAAAGCTAATTTTGTGGGATATGAGCGTGGTCGAAGGAAGATCTTCCGACCGGGCGAGGTGTTATGCTCGGTCAGGCCGATGCGGAGTCGCCCAGGCCGCGGTACATTGCGGCTAGTGGACGAGGTACACGATGAGGCGATGCTGGCTGGCGCGGTGCGCAAGGGCGGGGAGTGATGATGATGAAGGAGGCGTGTGCTGTCAAGGGTCACCAATGTGGGATATGAGCGTGGTCAAAGGAAGATCTTCCGACCGGGCGAGGTGTTATGCTCGGTCAGGCCGGAGTCCACGTGATACATTTCAGATGTCGTATCGAAGTTTTCTAAAGCGCGTCAGTATATATATATACTGACGCGCTTTAGAAAACTTCGATAGCGCGATGCAGGAATGTTAGGCGAATTGTGGGTTTTTTTTGTGTGGGCGCCACAATTTTAAATATTTAAATAAAACGCGTGGTAAAAGGAAAAAGTGAGGCGAGATGATTTACTAATAAATCTCACAAGATAATATTATATCCTATAATCTGACAGTCAAACAAAATTCTTAAGTAAATAAAGTTCACACACAATATAATCAATTTATCATAGTATTTACTAAATAGCTTGTTTGGGAAACATTGTTATATTGTTATAATATGTAATAGCACGTAATTTGCCAATTGTTATGTATATTAAATAAGCCTGCGTTTGTCGTAGAAATAAATATATGTTTAAATATAAGTTTATATAAAAATAAGTTTAGACAATTTAATGAAAATAAAACGAAGTGCTGATTTCTGATTTGGGACTAATCTGGAACACAATATAATCTCAAAACTAAATAAATAGATGGTGGCGAACTGAGCCGGGGCCTCGCTGGCAAGCAACCACGTCGAGTTAACTGTGAAGTTTACCGAACGACGCATGAGTTTCGGCGGGGCCGAAAGTTTCGGCTATATTTTGGCTGAAACCGAAACTAATGCCGAAACTAGATTTTTTGGCCGAAACTGGCCGAAACCGAAAGTTCGGTCGGTCACTACTAATTAGTGTACTAAATCGGAAAAAGTGTGGCTTCTGACTGACTAAATCAGTGTTGCCAGATGGTTTCAACCTTTTATCTGTAGTGGGAACTGCTAAATCTGTATTAAAGTCAATATATATTATGTTATACAATTTGGAATCCATTCGTGGGTAATTTCTAAAGTCTGCCGGGTTCCAAGTAGTTCAGAAAGTTCATAATTCATAATTTTTCGTGGAGCAAAAATTCTTTCAACCATCTTTTTCGCCTTTTATTTATTTTGATTTTCATTGAGCCAAAAGATAAGCCTATGAGAAGACCAATTTTTTGTTGCTTTGACAGAACTGGAGCCATTAACCGATTCAGTACGGATGACACGGGAGCCGTGTCATAAGCGTTTTTAACGTGTGGCGCATGACACGGGAGCCGTGTCATTTGAAAAACGATTGTATCTCCCTCAAATAACACTTTAGAAGGTTCTACTCTGAACAAAATCATCTTAATTTTTCACGTAGAACAAGCCTATAGGCTTCACCTCTGAATATTCTGAGATTTGAAAAAAAAGTAGGTGCCGTCAACCTTTTTAAAAGGTGCATTCATTGTGGATTATACGGCAGCCGCGTCTTATGGGTTTTTAACGTGTGGCGTATGACATGTGAGCCGTGTCATTTAAAAAGCGATTTTATCTCCCTCAAATTACACTTTAGAAGGTTCTACTCCGAACAAAACCGTCTAATTTCTACGCAAAACAAACTTATAGGCTTCCTCTCTAAATATTCTGTGAATTGAAAAAAGTAGGTGATGTCTCCTTTTTTAGCCCACCGTACATTATCCGAAATTTCTGATCACAAAAATTTGGACGCCCGCCGGCTAACTAGCCGCCAGCTAACCTAATCGCCAGGTCTATGACAGAATAATGTAACTGCAACTTATAGGACTGGTACTGACTTCAAAATTATGAAGATTGAGAACAGATATACTGAGTACAGAATAAGAATTATTATTTAATACTTTTTAGTTCAGTTCAGAAAATTACTATTGTTTTTACCTTGGAAGTCAGTTTTGATTTTTTTGTTCAAAAATAATAATTTTACTCTTTTTAGTTATTCTTAAGGTTTTCCACACAGTTTTGGCGTTTTTTATTAACATAATTGTCACCAACACACCTTGGTAGCCATAACATCAAATTCGAATAATAGTATTATGCTTTAAAATAACAAAATAATATTAAAATCATTAGATAAACTACAGAATAATGATCAAAAACATCAGTCTCGATCGATAAGGCTATGAAAAGTACTAATAACTGGGTCATAATTTGATGATGCATGGTGTAGTGTTGATGATGATGATTAATGTAATCAGCATAGTAGCTTATGATTTTCGAAATCGAAACTCCCAAACACGTATCTACAAGGAATCAGGAGTTCTGTTCAGCAGTCAGCACAATCGGGACCGTGGTATACCATGGTGCAAAATTTTACTTTTTGGTATAATATGATCAAAACACATCCCATAAAACCAAAATAACCATATGTTCCCATTTGATTTTCAAGAAGTCCCCTGGATTCCTCATGGTTCCCATCATCAGATCACCACTTTTGTGAACATGGTACCAACTCGGAACCGGATCAATCGGAACAAATACCCCATACAACAAAAGAAAAATTTTGAAAATCGGTTTACAAACGGCGGAGTAATCGTTGTCCTCTTTTTTGGAGTCGGTTAAAAAAACTTAACAACGAACCTCTTTAAATTTATCTACGAACGTATTATTTACTTTGGAAACCCAGATCTATTTAATATAGGTAGGTACTCATTTTTCTAACTTTGAAACATACAAAAGGTTTGCAACATCTGAATAAAAAATTCGCTTACCAGCCATTTTCAGGTTTACACTTAGTAACACTAGGTACTCGAAATCAACTCAAAACAATGTAGCCTTCCGTCAACAACAATGGTTTGGGATCAACTAAATAAATCAAGTTAATACAAGCGTAAAAACAAAAAAAAAACATAAAGCATTTTGAACGTGGCGGTGACACGGTAGCCGGGTCATCTACTTCTATGGCGTATGACACGGCTCACGTGTCACGGGAAAATTGTATGCCGCCACGACTGAAAGTCTTCAAAAAGCTGCGCCGCATTGAATCGGTTAAGAAGACGTCTGGCCAAAATCGCCGCGTCGTCACAACTGATTTACGGCCGTTCCCAATATTTGATCTATCTCTGGTTTTGCCCTACTAGAGATAGGAATAGCTCACATTAGACATAAAGTGAGCTATTCCTATCTCTAGTAGGGCAAAACCAGAGATAGATCAAATATTGGGAACGGCCGTTAGTTACTAAATTATGACAAGTGGAATAAGAAGCATCTAATTAATCTTCTTTTTAGGATTTTAATTAGAACTTCTAAATTTAGTCAAATGGATTAACAACTTTAGGATGGTCATATAGTAAAAAAGAAATTTTCAATATTCCACACCCTAGTCAGTTCAATAAGCTATCAAAGTTTGTTTGCCAAAGATACTATGTATTTCAAACAAGTGTAGTCACGGGCAAAAGCTAGTTATAAGTAAAAAAAAATATAGAAATATCAAAACATTCACAGTACCAACCTGTATTTTGAAGCAAGAATACAAGCAGCATCACTAGATGTCTTCTGTGAGTATATTTCTTCCTTTAGGTATTGTTGATTACAAGTATCGTCTGCCCATTTGAAATGCATAAGAACGCATGGAACAAATTTTGCTTCCAGCAATGTCATCTTTGGATCAAGTGTTTCTTTCAGTGGAGTTGAGACTGCAATTTTTTTTGTTATATTAAATATTAAGTTATCATGATTTATCGTAATACGTAATATACGTCAACTTGGGGAAGTCCGTCTGGGGGGTAAGTCCATCTAGCGGCAATAACTTCCATATTTTAACGACTAGATTCATATGGCTCAGTGGGTAAAACAGTATTGCAGAGTTAGTTTGATCTAAGAAGCATGTCGCAATTTTTTTCCCGTTTTGTACTCGTATTCAGAGTGTAAGTCTCTGCCAAAAAATTAAAAAAGTGGCAATACGAAGGATTTTTTTGAGTTTCTTGGATTACGTAAGTAATTTAGTAATCCTTTTACTTATTACTGGTGTTCAATTCGTTAATATCGCTTTAATTTGGTTATTTTCACCTGCAAAATATTTCTTACCTAAAAGTGCAATAGTAGGAAAGTCCGTCTAGCTTGCATATGGAAAGGCCGTCATATGCCGGTCTTACCTCCAATCAGATATTGTCAACCTTTTCAAACCTACTAGATGGCATTGCCCATAAAGTGGCCAAGTCACAAGTGCGTTCGAAACCTGACCTCCACCATCGAAAATTATGATTTTGGGCTCATAACTTTATAAGTAAATATGTTCTTTTATAACGTTGTTATATTATGGATTACCCATGTCAAAAAAATGTTTGATAGCCCTGAACCCAAACACATGCCGGACTTGTCCTGATTATATTTTTTTACTCCATAAAAACTAAATGAGGCTTTAAGATTATAACAGCATAGTTTCTTTTTCAATTCCTCTTACTTACAGATGTCACTATCTGGCTTTTAGTCTGTTTAGTGTACATACGATGTCGAAAATCGCCTTTAGACGGACTCGCCTCAAAGACTGGGCAAGTCCGTCTACAAGACGTTTCTTTGAAATATCAACTATATTTTCCACACAATTAATGCGTGGGGACATCTAACGTCTGTATTAGGTTTATAAAAAAATACTTTGCCATCTACTGTGAACACCGTCTTTCTAGAGTCATTACAGAAGAAATAGGGGCAGCTCAAAGCCAACTTCAAATAAAGTGTGCTGGGCTTACCCAAGTTGACCATAATTAAATAATATTGCATACTAATGTAATATTGTAATAAAAAGAAACAAGAATATTGCTTACTTACATATATGAAATGATTGGTTTGGATTGTGTAAATGTTCTTTAACAAAATTGAATACATCTTCTATTGTGTTACTGGGACTAAAAACTCCTTGTAAAATTATCCTGTCTGGAAACTGTATTCTTACTACTGTGTTTTTATATGTGTTAGCTATTTTAGTTACTTGCTGAAAAAACATTAAATTATTTAGGCAAATGAAAATAGACAACACACTAATAATCCGTTCTCACAATCGATTATTAGCTATTGTGCTAGTACATACTTTGATTCAAATTCATTCAACTTGGATTTGAAAAGTTACCGGCCATACAGGTTAACTTGTCTTGTGTAAATCACAAGAGGTCCCTGTTCAGGCCCAGTCTTAACAGAGACTGGAGAATGAAAACCCAAAACTGATGATTACAATTTGAATGTTATTGATATTTGGACCCTTGAAGTAATACAAGTCCGTCACCAAAGAAAAGCTTGACAGTGTAGTTACACTTGCTACAGTATCAGTGCCTTTCTATAGCGCTGGCAATGCTTATTGTGCTGGTATAGTAATAACAATGTATAATTTCAAACTTCATACCTGTGACTGGATTTCGTTACGTTTAGACGATATAAGTAAAGGAATATTTTCCAATTCAATACGATTTTTTTGTAATTCATGATATATTTTTTTCACTTCGTCAATGCTCAAGTCATAAAAATCATCAGGTAGATCTGCCAGTTCATCTTCATTTTGGTCAGGTTGCATAAATGCTATCGCTTTTTGTGGACCCACCTAAAATATAAAATTTTATTAGCATACAAATGCTTTTATTCTAATTTCATATTTTTATATAATCCAATATTATATGGAATTCTATTTGATTGAAACTAACAAATGACATGTAACTTTAAAAATAGTAAATATTTTTCCCTTAAAAGAAAAGGAGTATTTAAAGAAACTTACAAAAGACACTTCATCTTCAATACAAAGACGTCGTTCAAGAATCTGCTGATCCATGACAGGCAGGCATGCTGTAGCACATTTGTTTTCATCAATTTTAATTTGTTCCTTTACTGGTTCTACTTTGTTGATAGGATTCAATTCCTCCTTTTCTTCATATTGTTTGATATCATTTTTAGTATCTTTTACTATTTCTGCTTCTTTTTTCAATAATTTTATGGGGTCGAAATGGTTAGAGTTATCAATTTCTTTCTTAATTTCTGATGGGCCTGCTTCATCCATATTATTTTGTAAAGAAATATTGATTTCTTTTGAATTACATTCAGTTTCTGGAATTTTTTCTTGCACCTTCCTGTACACTGATGAAACATTGGCCTGTCTGGAATAGAAAATAACAAAATATTTTAAATATTGAAATTAAAATATGTAGGTAATTGAATGAAAAAAAATAATTAAAATGCTACTTACTCTGTATGTATTTTGTCTAGTAATCTTAATATAGCTCTTCCAGTTAACAAACCAAGCTGTCTCAAAGTCTTCTCCTTGAATGCTGGCAGGCCAATTACTTCTTGTCTCATGTATGTTATCATTGGATTTTGTAAGCTATTAAGCACCTCAGGTGCTAAAGCTATGACTATGTCATGTAGAGATGTATTTGGTGAAAAGTCCCCTGTTCTTCTTTCACCTTCATTTAAAAATGTTTAAATATTACTCACACTTTTTGCAATTTTAACATAGTGTAGTGTACATAATAGAAGAAAGTATAATGAGCCTTATAATATATTATATAATCCAACACATACTGAATGTTAATTAAAAGTAGTACATTACCATCTTCTAAAGTTAACCCTATTGTCACATTTGATTCTACTCTCTTCTTTTCTGCTTCCACCATTTCAAGAGTAGCTCTATTTGGTATATTACAGAATCTTACTGTTGTTGTTAAGTCCAGGACATGATTATGATGTTTTAAATCATAATCGGACGCCTCATATCCTTGTTTAGCGCAAACATCCTCTAAAACCTGCAAGTACATAAGCATTGGAGCTAAGCAACGCTTTTCATCTAATATTTAAAACCTTTTTTTAACTATTGGATTAAAATTCCTCTTGGAATATAAATGTAAAAATGAAATACTTATTTTGGTACCTTCAAGAATGTAGTATCAGGAGTACAGTGTACTTTGGTTCTACGACCATTTGGTGCCAGTACGGTCAGGTCCCGAGACATTTTATTTTCGCAAAGCAACAGTTCGTAAAAATCAAAATACTATTCTTTATAATCGTTTAGATATCGTTTGAATGATGAAAATTTAAAAGCCGATTTGTGTTTTTAGATGTAAAACAAGTGCAAAATTGTAAATATCATGCTTTGTCAACTGTCAAGTTGACAATGAAACTATATTTTTTTCTGTAGTAAAAGTTAAAAACGGCGTGACAGGGCTTCATATATCGTTATTTTTTCGTAACGTTACTGCTTCTGTGACATTGATAACCATAGATATAATATTATATACTGTTTGATAACGGATTTTATAACGGTATGAAAATTTCTTTGGAAAAAAGCTTAGACCAAACCAACGCGACCAACGCGACTGCGAAGCGGGAGCGTCTACGGCGCGGCGGACGCTACCCATGTAATCTTATGGCGCTGCACAGTGGCGAAAATACCGAAAAACATGGCAAAAACCTAAATTCTATTAATTTGTTATGAGAACGTTTAAACTAATATATAAATAATGGACCGGCTCGACCGGAGAAATACCACGTTCTCACAGAAAACCGGCGTGAAACAGCGCTTGCGCTGTGTTTCGCCGATTGAGTGAGTTTACCGGAGGCCCAATTCCCTTCCCTATCCTCCCCTATTCCCTTCCCTTCCCATCCCTACCCTCCCCTATTACCGTATTCCCTCTTAAAAGGCCGGCAACGCACCTGCAGCTCTTCTGATGCTGCGAGTGTCCATGGGCGACGGAAGTTGCTTTCCATCAGGTGACCCGTTTGCTTGTTTGCCCCTTCTTTTATAAAAAAAATAAAAAAAATAATAAGAATAAATAGTTTATAGCTCAACGTGATCAGTTTTCTGGGCAAGGCTGTCGATTATTATTCAAATAATATTTAAAAAATGTGATGAATTAAGTATTTCAGTAATCTAAATGACAAATTTTTTAGGCCATGGCTATTTTCTGTTATGTAAATGATCAAAAGCCACGCTTTTGTCAAAATGTCTAAATTTGCACGTCTTATCTTAACAAAAAAAACTTTTTTTAAATATGGCCTATAGCCATAGACATAATATATACTGTCGTAACCAAACAGGAGGAGTCTAGACGTTCGCCTGTGGATATATTTTTATGTATGTTCAACGATTACTCCGCCGTTTATGAACCGATTTTCAAATTTTTTCTTTTGCTGTACATTGTATTGTTCCGAGTAGGTATCATGTTCACAAAAGTGGTGGTCTGGTGATGGAAACAATGAGAAATCGAAGTGACTCCTTGATATTCAAATGGGAACATATGGTCCCAGAAAACGTTCAAAATCTTTCGATTAATAAATTTAAAAAAGTAGTCAAAGAACGTTTTGTGCCAAAGCCAAAATGATTTCATAATTGATGGCACATCTTGGGAGTAGAATGCTGAATGACTGCTTGCAAGGCTACTTCTACATGACTTACAATTATTATGTATCTATCTATGTTTACATTGTATAATTTTTAGTTACAGCATTGTAAATTTTGTTTTAAAAGATTATTTTTTTTCTCACTTTTTTTGGTAAAAAGTGGGCGTGCGAGTTTCTTACGCCGGTTCTTCTCGTCGGCTTAGTTACCGAACCGGTGGTAGGCACCATGTATTCTGAAAATATATTTTATTTTAGATTTGTTCAGAAATAAAGCAATTTTGATTTTGAAGAAAAAAAAATTAAAATCAAAATTATGAAGATTGAGTACAGAATAAGGATTATTTAATACTTTTTAGTTCATATAAGTATAATCTTAAATGAACTAAAAAGCATTAATTGTTTATAATTGCTTATTTTTAATAATTGCTTCAGTAACAAGTGCAACAGTATGTCAAACTTACTGGCACAAATAAAGTTGGGATAGCTCCTTTAACCAAAATAGTATTTATTCTAATTTTTCTTTAAAAATTTTCAATGAAATGTTTGCTACATATTGTTGAATTTTTCTTGGGATTCCAACCAGCACGCATTTTATTTCAGCCATTTTCCTCTTATTAGAGGATCTAAGGATCTTGAGGATCCTCTGTAAAACAAATGATTATGATATATAAATATAAACCTTCCTCTAGTTTTAGAGTCACTCTATATTATAGTAGTTCTATTATATTAGCTATATTACACTATACTATATTATATTAGTTAAAATAAGATAATATGTCCTTTTTAGTCCGGCCGCACATTTTCCGAATTTCTGATCCCAAAAATTCGGACGCCCCGCCCCGCTCATACATTTTGACACGTCAGAAATTCTTTTAGTATGATGGGTCTACAACAAAATGTATGAACAGAGTGCGTTCCGCCGGGCGTCCGAATTTTTCTGATCAGAAATTTCGGATAATGTGCGGCTGGGCTTAAGGTGATAAATATAAAGGTAAATGATTTTTATTTTAGATTTATGTGATTGTAAAATATCGATAAGCGTATCGATAAATTTGATTCAAGCACTAGCGTATATGTAAAAAATTTTGATGAAAATTTTTTCTTCAAAATTTGTTTAATATAGGAACAATAGTACCTTTAGTTACGCAAAATATGAAAGTAAAAGGGAGGATTCACAATATTTTATTTGAAAAAGAGAACTAAAGACCAGAATATAGCAAAAATAAACACATCGTAGCAATTAGGACATGAAGATTAATTACGGGTGAAATGTATATTTTTCAGGATTATTCCTATGATTTACACTGCAATCACTCACAGCACAAGTTATTATTGTTATATATAATAGTATTTGTTGAAAATAACATACGATTTAAATAATAAATTGCAAATACCGAAAGGGCATAAAAACGATTGAAGACTTTTGACGACCTGTCAAATAAAAGTTGTTACAATTTTCATTAGACTGCCTCTCTCTTTTCATCTTGTTATAATTCCATAAAGGATTTTCTTCTCTCTCGCACTCTTTGTTGGTCTTTAGCATTATAGGTTTATGCCTATAGCCTTTTCTTATAACTGGGCTATCTAACACTGAAAGAATTTTTCAAATCGGACCAGTAGTTCCTGAGATTAGCGCGTTCAAATAAGCCCTTCCAAATAATTTCCCCCCGTTTTTCCACATTTTCCTCTATTTCTTCGCTCCTATTAGTCTTAGCGTAATAAAATATAGCCTATAGCCTTCCTCGATAAATGGACTATCTAACACTGAAAAAAATTTTCAAATCGGACCAGTAGTTCCTGAGCGCGTTCAAAAAACAAACAAACTAACTAACTAACTAACTCTTCCGCTTTATAATATTAGTATAGATTATTTTGTTCTAGTGTATCGTTTGGTCGCATTAAAAATTACCTTGGTTTAGCGAACAGATGTATAACGCTTTTATTATGACCATTTCCAACGATGGATATGGCAAGAAATATTAAAGAAATACTTATATACAATGAACGTAATATTTAATAGTAAATTAGACATTACGACATTTGCAACCCTAAAAAAAATATGTGTCATAAATCATACTTTCTAGGCAAACTTAATTATATATCTTACTTCCAGGAATGGAATCCACAGCAGATATTAACAGGATTTGTAGGAAAATACCACAAAAAATTAATTTTACTCCAAGTTGAAAAAACACAAAACGCATCCGCCCTTCGACTAGTCACACTTTGGACTGAGTTTTAACAAGCTAGGGGCAGGGATGTTGGTCGACTCCGACGCAGATAGATAGCCCGGTCTATTGTCTTGAGTCGCACAAAAAAAAAAACTGGTTTCGGATTACTTTTAGATTTTTAGTTTTTGCCATGTTTTTCGGTATTTTCGCCACTGTGCGCTGTGTACACCTGCGTGACCGCGAGTCGCGACGCGGGATGGTCGCGTCGACAAAGCGAGACGTGCGCGTCAAGTGCCAGACGTGTGTTTTGAGGTGTACATAACTAGACTTCTTTTTAAAACCTTTTTTATAATATTACGAGCTTTTGCCCGCGGCTTCACTCGCGTTAAGGAGTATTATTATATACAAACTTTCATCCTCTATTTGAACCCCTTGGGATTGGAATTTATCAAAATCCTTTCTTAGCGGATGCCTACGTCATAACTCATAACATCTACCTGCATGCCAAAGGTGAATGCCCAAAAAAACCCATGGTCGATTGAAATAATTTATATGCAGCAAAGTAGACCATTAATAGTTTGCACATCGACGCTAACTTAGACTGGCATACACAAATTGCTAGCGTCAGTAATAAAGTCACCTACTCTTTGCGAGCATTATACCGACTTAAAAATTTCTTACCATCGTGTATAAAATTGATGCTAGTTCAGAGTCTTATACTCCCAATAATTGATTACTGTGACGTTTGCTATCTTGACCTTAATGCGGACCTCCTTAACAAACTAGATCGTCTCCTGAATAGCTGATAGCATTAGATTTGTTTTCAGCCTCCGCAAGTACGATCACGTCTCCTCCTACCGCTCAAAATTACGCTGGCTCCCTGTTCGCCAACGCCGATCCCAGCGGGCAGTGTGCATGCTCTATTCCATACTATACTCCCCCTCCGCTCCCAGCTACCTAACTCCTCTTTTCGAATACCTAGGCAGCAATCATGACAGAAATCTCCGTTCCACGAATAATTTACGCCTCCAATGTCCTCCCCATAGTTCCACTCTCGTCCACTCTTCCTTTAATATTCAATCAATTCTCCTTTGGAATTCACTTCCAAAAGAAATTAGGATGTCCAAAACTAAAGAATTGTTCAAACGTAAAGTTCATGAACATTACCTTAAATCATTAACTAAATGAGACAACAAAATCGATATTAATTAGTTATTTTATCTATCTATAATCTATATATATGTCTACTTATATTTTATATTTAGTAGTTTATTTTATACATAATATTTATACTTATTATAGAAGTATATATTTCAAATATGTATTATGTTTATTTTATTTTGAATTAAATATATATTACTATGTTGTACCTAGATATGTATTTATATTATCATAATGTTAATTATAAGATGTTTTAATCCCTCTGTCCTCTAAATGTTTGCATCTACCTCACTATCTCTGCAACACCCTAAGGTTTGGCTGGAAGAAAATGCCACAAGGCATTAAGCCCACCTTTGTAATACAACGTGCAAAAAGTTTTTAAATAAATAAATAAATAATAGTAGATTGTAAATATGTAACTCATTTTATTCAAAACCATAACCGTAACTAATAATTTGAAAAAATAAATCTGAGATTTTGAGACAGCGCTTTGAATCAACTATGTAGTTTCTTCCTTTAAAACGTTTCTCCGTAAAAACGATGGTGACACGTATAAGATTAAACAATTTAGAGAAAATAAAGTCAAAACCGGCCGAGTGCGTATCGGACCACGAGCAACATATAAGGTTCCGTACTCCGTAGTACCGCCAGTTTTTGATATTTTTTCTCTCAATCGGAAAATGAAAATATTTTTAATTATTTTTAACAAAAAATTAAAACCGACTTCCAAGGTAAAAACAATAATAACATCCTTATAATATGAACTAAAAAGTATTAAATATTTTTTCCTATCTAATAGTGCCTTTTTCCGAATTCGGCTAAACCTCAACTATTTCTGTACTCAATCTTCATCATTTTGAAGTCGGTACCAGATAGCTGAATCATTAGTTCTCTGACAGAATATTTAAACTTTTGGAACTGGCACCGACTTCAAAATTATGAAGATTGAGTACAGAAATAGTTGAGGTTTAGCCGAATTCGGAAAAAGGAACTAATAGATAGGAAAAATTATTTAATACTTTTTAGTTCATATTATAAGGATGTTATTATTGTTTTTACCTTGGAAGTCGGTTTTAATTTTTTGTTAAAAATAATAATTTCACTCTTTCTAGTTAGGTACCTACTACCATCCACATCCACCTTACCATCTTACCATCGCGTAAGAAATTACTTCAACCCCTTATAATATTATCTTAATCTTGGTAAATGTTTACAAACCTAACCCAATTTATTTGACAAACTACTACAAAAGAAAGTCGACGGAGCCGCGCTACGCGGCCTAACGCTAACCTAACCTACTTTTGGACTTTCTAGATTGTGTTTGTTTTTGTTTTGGCGGGGGGCAGGGGGGGCTGCGCCCCCCTGTCCCCCCTTTCGGTATCCGTGGCTGAGTAGTTAAGTAAGACCCACTCATCACAGCCTTGAGATGTCTTAAAAATACTTCGTAAACATCAGAAAACAGATGATCTTATATGAAGATTACGAAAATCTCAAATTTCCTCTAAACCGAGAGTTCACTGGCGGTGGAAACGGTAAGTAGGAGTTTTTCTCACCCAAAACAATCCACCTTAACCCATGTCACCAACATTTAATTGACGTAGGTTCCTTAACCTTAGCCAAATTTTTCTAAGTATTTTCGCCATACTATAACAAGGGTCACATTTCGGCCTGTCTTTCGACAGGGGTTGATTTTTGAGAAAAGTTTATCTGAGCTTTTTTGCTCCCCTTGGCGCCCCCTATCGATTGGTATATTCAAAAAGGGTGGTTATAAGAGGTTAAAATTTTGACTTTTTTTTATGAAATAAAGGGGCAAACGAGCAAACGGGTCACCTGATGGAAAGCAACTTCCGTCGCCCATGGACACTCGCAGCATCAGAAGAGCTGCAGGTGCGTTGCCAACCTTTTAAGAGGGAATAGGGTAATAGGGGAGGGTAGGAAAGGAAAGGGAATAGGGGAGGGTAGGGAAGGGAATTGGGCCTCCGGTAAACTCACTCACTCGGCGAAACACAGCGCAAGCGCTGTTTCATGCCGGTTTTCTGTGAGAACGTGGTATTTCTCCGGTCGAGCCGACCCATTCGTGCCAAAGTATGGCTCTCCTGTATGCCTTACGCTCTGGAGTAAAGGTTGAATTTGTTACTTATGTTCAATTTTGTGGTACATGAAATATTATGTATTTTTAAACAACATTATGAAACAACATTAAGTATAATATTTTTTTATATTAAAATCGCTTTGAAATATACCAAATAAATAAGGACATAACGTGATGACTGATGATATTTTATGGTGTTGTGTGTATATTGTATCCATATACAACCATGTGAGTTGTGACATTGGTGACCCTGACATGGTAGTGATGATGATGATGATGATGAATGTAATTTGCATAGTAGCATATGCTTTCAGTTCTTAAAACAACGTCTAAGCCCCCAAACTTGTATCTATAAGGAATCCGGAGTTCTCTTAGTATCTTCGGAACCATAGTATACCTTGGTGCAAAATCTTGTGTTTTGGTAGCATATGCTTAAGATGCTTCTCATAAAATCAAAATCACCATATGTTTCCATATAAATTTTGAGGAGTTCCCTCAATTACTCATGGATCCCATCATCAGATCACCACTTTTGTGAAAATGGGATCAAATTGGAGTGAAACCTAATATAACGAAATAAAAATTTTGAAAATCGGTTCTCAAACGGCGGAGTAGTGGTCGAACATACAAAAATAAAAAATAAAAATATCCACAGCCGAATATATAACCTCCTCGTTTTTTGAAAGTCGTTTAAAAACCTATCCAACGACACCTCACACGGTGGGGTGGATGCGAAAAAAAATTCATCCCCTTGAAAGAGACAGAACAAAAGATCTTATATACCATTTTGTCGGCATCATTAATATGTGCATTCATGCCGAATTACAGCTTCGTAGGTCCTATAATCTCTGAGCAAAACCGCGGTCCGCGGACAGACAGACGGATAGACACACGGGCGGACGGACAGACGAACGGACAGACCGAAACTATAAGAGTTTCTTGTTGACTACGGAACCTTAAAAAGAGATGTCGCCGTACGTTTTTCGGAAGAAAGCGTATTCCCTCTTAAACGCACCCGTAGCTCTACTAATGTTACGAGTGTCCATGAGTGACGGTAATTGCTTTCTATCAGGTGACCCGTTTGCTCGTTTGCCCCTTTTTTTCGAAAAGACGTAGATAGTTAACTGATATCATGACGTAATATTCGTAAAATTACATTGTACAGATTCTACCATTTCTATACCAATCTGACATTCTATACTGTTACGGAACATGGTATACGGACACGTAGTGCCATCTACCGACAAACCAGCAAAACTTACCGAGGGAACACAGGCAACATAAATCCCCTACTCAATACTAGATGGCGTTAGCTGCGCTAGTACATACTCGAATAGACTGGGCTCGAACTTTCTAGAAGTGTCTTGTTTACGTGTTTACCGGTTTATTTTGTTTACGTGTTTAGTTGTTTATGTTTATTGTGGTACATGCTCGAGCCTCCTAGAAAGTTCCGACACTTGTTTACTTGTTTACGTGTATCGGGAACTTTCTGGAATTCGTCTCGCCATATAAAAAGCCGCAGGTAGACGGCGCGGCAGTTCAGTTCGATCTGAGCGATCTTCGAGGCGACAACAAGTGATCAATAGCGAGTGAACCAGTGAAACCTGCGACTTGGCTACGACCTAAGACAGTGATAGTGCTTAGTGATTGGACCTAGTGATTAGTGTTTGGACTTAGTGTGTGCTTGTGTGACCTAGACGTGAATAAAGTCTTCAAGAGAGTCAGCAGGTCTTTCTCTCCAAATCCTTCGAACCCTAGCAAGTAACAATACTTTCAGACATAAAAGTGATAAATAACACGAATATAAGACTCAGTAGACAAATATAAATGTTTTTTTACTACGTTCTAATCGTCACAATATCGTATGTAGCATCATAACGTCCTAAATATCATAGATTCCTATAAGAAAAGTCAATTGGTTACGATAGTTTTTAAAGTACTTGGTGATTGTTTAATCCAAAAAGGACATTGTATTTGGGATACCGTAGATGTAGTCTACTATGCCACATATAAATGGTTTGAATCGATTACGAGTTTTTGGTCCATACATTTTTGGGCATTCACCTTTCAGCCCGATCCGTCCAGTATGGTCCAGTGCCCAGTGGTTTGGGCTGTGCGTTGATAGATCACTATGTCAATCAGTCAGTCAGTCACCTTTGAGTTTTTTTATAAATAAGAACTTAACAACTCCTTATAAATAAGAAATTCATTGAAAAAACATTTTCCAGTAGACCAAACTGTAAATCTAAACCATTCTCGAATCTCCACGAACACACACAAAAAATTTCATCAAAATTGGTCCAGTCGTTTAGGAGGAGTTCAGTCACATACACACGCACACAAGAAATATATATAATAAGATAGTCGAACTGTATACTTATATTATGATGTATTGTGTGATGCTAAAAATAAATCCATTCTTATTCTTATTCTTCATAGGTGAGTCCAACTCGCTCTTGGCCGGTTTTTTGGGTTCCGTACGCAAAGGGTAAAAACGGGACCCTATTACTAAGACTTCGTTGTATGTCCGTCTGTGTGTCTCCAGGCTGTAACTCAAGAAAGGTAATAGCTACAGATTTGAAATTTTCACAGATTATGTAGGTATATCTGTTGCCCCTATAACAACAAATAAGAAAAATTTAAACGTGGGAGAACCATGCTTCGGCACGACCGGAGAAATGCCACGTTCTCACAGAAAGCTGGCGTGAAACAGCCTTGCTTGCGCTGTGTTTCGCCGAGTGAGTGAGTTTACCGGGGGCCCAATCCCCTACCCTATTCCCTTCCCTACTCTCCCCTATACCCTTCCCTTCCCATTCCTACCCTCCCCTATTACCCTATTCCCTCTTATCCTCTTCTGATGCTGCGAGTGTCCATGGGCGACGGAAGTTGCTTTCCATCAGGTGGCCCGTTTGCTTGTTTGCCCCCTTATGTTATTAAAAAACAAATTAAAATTAATATTTAATTTCCCATACCACAAATGTGATTTTTTTGCCTTTTTTGCTCTATATTAATATTTAATAATGACAACAGGTAGGTACTTGAATTTTTCACAAAATCCTTAATTATATGTTTACTTTAATATTTAATAATAAAATTTGTATAAAATAAAAAAATAAGTGGGGCTCCCATACAAAAAACACAATTTATGGCCTTATTTTGCTCTATAATGGTACGGATAACGGAACCTTACGTGCGCGAGTCCGACTCGCACTTGGCCGATTATTTAAATATTGAAGGGCTTTCTCTTCCCCTTCCCCTCTTATTTACTAAGGTTGCTTAAAAACTAGAGTTTTTTTGTAAAATCAGGCGTTCTATTACTTTAAAAAAAGGCAGTTTATAAAGCAACCTAAATATTGTGTTTTTTCCAATGACTGGCACTGTCCAATAACTAGTCATTTACCCTACTTTATTTTAAATCGAAAACTACTAAATTTAAAGTTGCATGTACGGGGAGACATAATGACGTCACATCAACATTTTTGGGCTGGTCGAAACTCCAATATGTAGCGTGATTCTTGTCGGACAAGTTGACCACAGGTTTTACATTAACTTTATTAAACAAATTTGAATAAAAATAAAGTTGTATATACGAAGAGCCATAGTGACGTAATATCAACATTACTGGGCTGTCGGACACTCCATACGCAGCGTGATTCTTGTCGGACAAGTTGACCATTTTTTGAAAAAAAGCTTTTATTTAAAATAGTATAAGTAGTCTAAAAAGAGGAAAATAAATTTCTCCTTAAAAATTTTAACTATTAAGTTATAATCCTCAATATATTATACAATTTGCATGATAATAAAAGCTTGTCGCGCGATTTGTAAATAGACTAGTACCAATTTACATAGGTATAACTATATTGTAACTGAGTAAATTGATATAAGTAATATTTTTATTTTAATAAATTTATCAAGTATTAATTGTTAAGTTGATTATAACTTAATAGTTAAAATTTTTAAGGAGAAATTTATTTTCCTCTTTTTAGACTACTTTTTTTTTTTTTTTTAAAGAAGGCAGGTCACTGTAGCCCTGACGTCACTGCGACCCATGAGGATCTATTGTGACTCCTTCGCACTAGAGTATCATCCCCAACCCTATACTGCTCATAAATTGAACGATATGGTTGGGGATGGTGCCACGAATTTCCTCTGTGGACGAGTATTCGTGGCGACCAAGGTGCCTGTTCCTGCTCTGTAGTAGAGCAGGGCAGTCGAGGAGAAGGTGAATAGGTGTTTCATCCTCCTCCTCACAGAATCTGCAAGTCATAATGAGGAGTTCCCTCGATTATTTATGGATCCTTCATCAGATCACCACTTTCGTGAATATAATACCAAATTGGGATGATACCCTACATACCAAAAGAAAAATTTTGAAAATCGGTTTACAAACGGCGGAGTAATCGTTGAACATAAGAAAACGAACATAACACCTCCCCCATTTTGAAAGTCGGTTAAAATTGTAGCCTATGTGTTATTCTGATGTATAAGCTATATTATTGTAAAGCTTCATTAAAATCAGTTCTGTAGTTTTTGCGTGAAAGAGTAACAAACATCTATACATCCACACATCCATACATCTATACATCCATTCATCCAAACAAACTTTCGCCTTTATAATATTAGTAGGAAGTAGGATTACTAGCTGTTTGACCGAGCTTTGCTTGGTATTCGATAAAACACGAATAAAATACATTTTCTAAAAATGATTCCTAGCTAGATCGATTTATCGCCCCCGAAACCCCTACATACAAAATTTTATGAAAATCGTTATATATATATATATATATATATATATATATATATATATATATATATATATATATATATATATATATATATATATATATATATATATATATATATATATATATATATATATATATATATATATATATATATATATATATATATATATATATATATATATATATATATATATATATATATATAATTGCTCGTTTATAGCGTAGGATATAGCTTAGTAGCAATTCGTAACATATTTTACAACCGACAGCGTCTCGACACGTGTGTCGTGACAGAATCTCCGAGGTCTGATATTAAAGGTAGAAAGGTAATATCTGAAGCTGAACACTCTGTGCCTCGGCCCCGCATTAGTCAGCAATCAGAGTACTTGAGTTCCTGACATTAGACCATTTAGAATTTAGATTCATAATCTTCTCATTCATAAATTCATAAATCTCTTTCTTCTAGGTAAACAAATTGTGGACTGTAGGAATTCAGAACAAGCCAAAATAAAAGCCGAATACTTAACGGATATAAAACTTTGTTTTATATCCGTTTAAAACTCTGCTTTTTAACCGACTTCCAAAAAACGAGGAGGTTATAATATATTCGGCTGTGGATATTTTTTTTATTATTTTTATTTTTGTATGTTCGACCACTACTCTGCCGTTTGTGAACCGATTTTCAAAATTTTTGTTTTGTTATATTAGGTTTTATAATTGTATTTTCTCTTTTTAATGAAAATGTACAGTTTCATTAAAAAGAGAAAATAAACTTTCAAAACCATTAAGTTGAGTAGAACTCTAGATACTATAAATTTCAGGGATGTTGCGGATCCCGATTTTTTCACATCCGCGGATGTGAATGCGGATGCGGATTTTAAGGAGCTTACATCCGCGGATGCGGATGCGGATGTTTCAAATCCTATATAAATATACGATACTAGCGGGCCCGACGGACGACGTCTCGTCATAATCATAACAGCCATATCTATGAAGCTTAATTTGTCAATAGCGTAATGACATAATTCTATACGGTGGTAAGGAATTCTTTATTTTTCTAATTATCCACGGTGTTTTTTAACCGTATTGTGAATCTAAGACATTCTCGAACCTATTAAATAAAACACAAAAAAATTTCATCAGAATTGGTCCAGCCGTTTAGGAAGAGTTAAATTACAAACACACGTACAGAAGAGTTATATATAATTATGAGCATTTGCCCGCGGCTTCGCTCGCGTTAAGAAGTATTATTATATACAAACTTTCATCCCCTATTTGAACCCCTTGGGGTTGGAATTTATCAAAATCCTTTCTTAGCGGATGCCTACGTTATAACATCTACCTGCACACCAAATTTCAGCCCGATACGTCCAGTGGTTTGGGCTGTGCGTTGATAGATCACTATGTCAATCAGTCAGTCACCTTTGAGTTTTATATATATAGATATTAAGATAAATGAAGAATTAATACAATAAGAAAGTATGAATATCATTTTTATTTATATGTGTTACTAATTTGTTTTATCGTACTTTTGTGATACAGAAATAATTATTTGTAAATGAAAATTAAGTGAAATTAATTCCCCTATTTTTAACCTCACCAATTTTTATTATTATAACACTTAGGGCCTGTATCACCACTTTCTGATAAGGCTATCCACCAATTAACTTGACAGATCAAGTATGGAGAATCTGTCAAAAGTTGTGAATAGTCCTTATCAGAAAGTGGTGAAACAGGCCCTAAGTTAAAAATAGGAGCATTATATTTAATTAATATTAAAATTGCCACTTTTTCCGAGTCAAGGCAGTTACGCAGAGGTTCGTAAATCAAACCCGCCCCTTTACTTTCTGGTCGCAACTCGTATGACATCCGCATCCGCATGAAAATCCGCATTGATTTAATGCGGATGCGGATGCAGATGCAGATGTCCAAATTTGCGCGGATGCTCCGCATTTGCGGATGCGGATGCGAATATTCGCAACATCCCTGGTATAAATTATTATTATCTTTTGTATTCGAGCATTGCAACGTAGTTTCACGAGTAATAGGGAAAATATCTGAAAATATGTGTGTAACAAATAAATTAAATATATTACGATGGATGTTGCTAAACAATATAATATTAACAAACAGCACGATATTGTCCAAAAAATATATTTTATTGTAGTAGACAACACGCGGACGCGCGCACGGCGCCCAGCCCGCCCCGCGCGCGCGTCCCACAACAACGCTTCGCTATCTACCTCCATCTCTTTGTTTTAATAATTGGAATAATTTATTTAATAATTACAACGTTTCTTTTATCTGTCCGTATTTTAACATTAGGTATAACTAACTTCGTCTTGTATATTATATAACTTGGTGTAAGAACAGCCTTCAGGAATTGAAAAAGGGTGGCGCAATATGCGCCTCACAGCACTGTTTCCATTTCTACCCGCATCCGCTCCCTGCGAACATACGAAATTATGATTATTTAATATTTTATACGTCATGCGGCCTGCGGGGGATGCCAAATGCATTTTCCCTCCTTACTAAAAAAAGTGGTCACCTCGCGCGCAGGTCGCCACAGGAGAGCGGGCGGTCGAGGTCGGGCAGGAGGTCGGCGGGCGCGTGCAGGGTGCGCGGGTGCGTAGCGTCGTGGCCGGCGGCGAGCAGCGCGGCGGCGGACGCCAGCCGGCGCGGCGGCGGTGCCAGCCCGTGCGCCGCCAGCGCCGCCGCCAGCTGCCGCGCGCGCGCCACCGCTGCGTCGCGCTCGTGCCGCGCCCGCCACACCTGACACAACACGTATCGTAATACTTGATTTACATTCGCGCGCGAGCCACGAGGAGAGTGTAAATCTCGTATAAGGGTCAATTCAGACTGCAACGCGACGCGTGGATTCATTTCTGTTCTGGATTGACAGATTTCAATTTCGTGAGACGTCTTGCAAATCTGTCAAATCCATACAAATTTAGAAATGCAAGTTAATATACCTAGCGGAATAGAGAAACAAAGGCCTGAGCAAGAGAGATGTCACTATCAGAAACACTGCGTGGTAAAAAGAGACGTGTGATGCATGACAGCAGCACTATTTTTTGACGTCCAGTCGGCACGTGCCGCACGTTGACAATTTAATCTCATAGAATTCATGTTCAATCATGCTTGTCTAAGTGTTAAGTAAACATATTTTTCACACATCTGTGTGTTTGACATACAGATGTGTGAAAAATACTCGACAACTCGAAAAATTGGTTCATCTGAAAACCAATTTTTCGAGTTTGACAGCTCGAGATTGTTGCTCTATTCCGCTAGGTATAAGTATGGAAATTCATCTACGCTTCGCGATGCGGTCTTAATTATTGACCCTGAGGCTGTGTCTCCGCCAGAGATGTGTTGCGAGGAATTGACCCTTATAAGTTCAAGCCCTCTAAATAATGAAGATATTATCTACGTTTATGCTACGGCCACACTTGAAGGCGAAGATTCGTATTCGCGTTGCCGGGTCACTATAGCTATTATTAACCAAACGTATAAAAACCGAAGCGCGCGAAGTCAGGTACCAGCGCGAAGGGCATTCGTTATACGCGAAGAGGTCTATATTCTTTAAAAAGAAATGTCAAAAATTCGTGTTGTTGCGAGTGTGGCCGTAGCATTACGCTATAACACAAACAATAAATTTAATACTGAAGAATGGAGTAGCATCGACTATTTTATTGGGCATAAAAGAATAAATTCACGAGGGCCAGTTTGTTGAATGACGTAGTCGGTAGTACTATCAGAGAAGTTGATTCCTAGGCAGATGGTGACCTAAGTAATTTGATCGCGTAAGTCAAACTCATCCGACCGATCGGCGATCACAATAATCTACAATCACAATAATTCACTAGACTAGCACGAGTCGGCGCATGAGTACCGAAAACTTGAAAATTTCACAAAATCCTTAATTATATTTGTACTTTAATAATTAATAATAAAATTGAAATAAAGTAATTGTTTAAGGGGGGCTCCCATACAAAAAACACAATTTTTTGTCTACTTTTGCTAAGATAAAAAAAAGATATACTTAAACAATGAAATTTTTTGAAATCTCATTTAAAAAAATATATTACTTTGACTATATATAGAAAAATATATATTTTTTTTAATATGTTTTTCATCGGTCGAAAGTACCCAAATTTGAGGTTTTTCGAATCTTTAAAAATTCATATCTTTAAAAATATTAACTTTATCGTAAAAAATCATAGGACCTTTTTTATTAGTATTTCAATAAAGAATATAAAAAAAAATTGTTCGGTTGAAAAATAACAATTCCTTGCAATTATTTAAACAATGTTTGTTTAAACAATATGGCACCGGGTTGCGCCCTGGCAACATGCATTTATATCATCAGGAGGGCAATTTGAAGAGGATCGCATAAAAAAATTGAGGTGGAATAGTTTTCGGTACTCATGCGCCGACTCGTCCTAGTCTACACAGCTAACATTGAATTGACATACGCCGACTGTGCGCTGACCAAATGACGCGGATGTAGCCGTCAACAGTCTAGGAATCAATTTCCTCGATGGTACACAAATACCTGGGCCGCGCAGATAGCGGAGCGACAGTGTCCGCGCCGCGGGCCACCGAAGCCCTGCGCCGCCGCTTCCACCACGGCGCCGTGGAACGATAGGGATTGGCCTACAATTTAAAAAGATACTACGTAAGTAAATAATTTTCTGAAAGGTCAAGGTAAATATTTAGTCCTGACTTATCTACTGACTTAGCAGATGGCAACCATATACATTACACATTCACTTTCCTCCACTTTTTTCACGATTGCTAAAGTTGGCTTACGGCCGTTCTCAATATTTGATCTATCTCTGGTTTTGCACTACTAGAGATAGGAATAGCTCACAATTGACGTAAAATATATGTCTCTAATGTCTAATGTGAGTTATTCCTATCTCTAGTAGGGCCAAACCAGAGATAGATCAAATATTGGGAACCGCCGTTAGATTAACATCCAAGGCCAAATCATGAACGACAAAGAGGTTTATGGCTTTTGCTGTCAATCTGCTAACACATTTCAAGATACGAGGGTGTATTTGTGTGTGGCTACCCTAAAGGAAGATGATCTTTCGATCGAGCGAGGTGTTATAGGTACTCGAGTCAGTCCTAAGCCCACGTGATACATAAATACGTTAACCGTAATATAAACCGATGCACTAAGATAACTTCGATAGCGCGATGCAGGTTTGTGGTGCTGATTGTGAGTACCGCCACAAGCTTATTCTTAATTTTTTCTGTCTAGCCCCCTTACGTAACGCGCGAGAACAAACTTCGTTACAAAAACTCACCCATAGAGAGGGAGACGAGGGCGCAGCAGGCGCTGGCGCTGGAGGCGGCGAGGTGCTCCCGCATGTAGCGGAAGTACACATGCTCCAGCAGCAGCAGCAGCGCCGCCAGCAGTATTCCCGCCATCAGCAGCAGGAACGCCGACAGGAACTGCTCGAGCGCCAGCGGGTCCGATGACTTGTGCTCCTGCTTGTTCGGCTTGCACGTGCCCGTCATCCAGTACCTGGATGTTACGAATTTATTTACATATTAAAAAATATCTTAGACATCAGCTATTAGGTTACACGGTCAGTATGGCATCAGTTCAGTCCATGAGTATGTCGACTGACGGGAAAATTATCGTGTAACCGTTGATTGACGGACTGACCTGCGTCCGCGTCCGCGTCAGTTCCAGACTGATGGCCTGAACTGATGCCATACCAATCGTGTAACCGCACTCTTAGCTAGTGTAATATATTTCAGGCCGACAAACATGAAACATCTCGTAGCTCATGCCGCTTGAATAACTTTGCCATGGGCGTAGATGTCCCAACCATAAAGTTATTAATATATCTAGCGGAAGCCTTAGACAAGAACCTCGGTTGCAGCTTCAAAACATTTTTATTAATGTCGCTGCAATGCATTCCACTCCGACACTAACCTAACCTAACAATGTAGCTTCGCTCGTAACTAAATTTACTATGAAAGTATTAAGTACTCGTATGTTATGTCAGTATATCCTCACCTTCTTAACCTCTCTAGGTCGCCATTGGAGCGCAGGTCGAGCAGGCGTTTATTGAACATACTGAGGTATTTGGAGTTTCGTGTAAAAGCTAGGCCGTATCCCGTCATGGCGTACCAGGAGCCGACCGTCAGCAGGCGGCAGTCCTCGTCCTACGGATTACAACTATCTGGTTGGTACAAACATCTTAGGCGAACGATGAGAATGCCCCACGACAGGCAAAAAATTCAAATAAAATGCCACTTTATGACTTAGGTCTTAGGCTATAATACCAAAGAATTCTATTTACATAGAAGTCTTTGTATAATACTAGGATACGTTAATTTTTACCGACATTGGTTTAGTGACTCATGCCGCCGCGCCGCTGCTTAGTAGTGGCGTAGAGCAAAATGAAACCTATAATCTAGGTCATAAAGTGGCATTTTATTTGAATTTTTGTCGGTCACGGTCGCTTACCGCGTTGATCGGAACCATACTTAAGCTCTATTTCATGACGCCTATAAAAATGTCTTACCTGGGACACTAAATAGTCGAGCACAGTGCCATCGTAGATGAAAGCGTCGAGTTCGGCCGTCAGTACACTGGTCACGCCCGCGCTCACCGTGCTGCGATTGTACCTGCGTCACAGCACGTCGTTAACACCAACACATAATGTCTAGTTTTTCTGCTTAAGAGCCTGTCTAGATGAGGCGTTTTACGTGCGAGTGAGCGACTCACGCGTTTTACGCGCGTACCCGAGATACTAGAGCTAGGTACATAATATATCGCGTCCAGATGCCTACGGGCGTTTTCTTACTTGCGCGTAAAACGCTTGCAATGAGCGGGACTCTCGACTCGCTCGGGCGAGTCGAGTTCGCGTGGCGAATGTACGTATTTGATTGGAGCGTTATAACTTCGAGTCCATGTTTACAGCGTAAAAACGCGCGTAACGGCGCGATCAGACGTGCGTGATTTTGACGCGTTTTCTACACGGGCGGATTCAGAGCCCGCGCGTGTTTTCCCAAACGCTATAGCAATTTGAGGTTCTATGCTAAATTACATAAAGCTGATTTTCATACATTTCCACAAAGCGCGTGCGCGCAGAAAACACGCATGTCTGATTACGCCCTAAAACGCGGCATCTGGAATCTGGATGCAATAGAAATCGAAACGCGAGTATACACTTCGCGCGTAAAACGCCTCATCGGGACAGGCACTTACTAGTATACAATAACTTTAGTATTATGTTGGATTAAGCTACCCCAAAATAATATCTAGTTAAAATCAAGATTTGTTTTGATTCGATTTTCAAAAAAGTGGAGATTTAGCCCGGCCGCACATTGTACGACATTTCTGATCAGAAACAGTTGAACGTCCGCGCTGTCTCTTACATTTTGTACTGAGCCGAGTGAGCTCGAACTCGCCGGAAGGATATTTCGGATAGTTTGCGGGGTGGCGGTCCGGCGAAATTTAACTGTATCTGTCAGAAAATCAGAATTCGGACAATGTGCGGCCGGGCTTACACATCGGATTTTTACCCGCGATGAAAAATTTTGCAAGCATCGTGTTCCTCCGCCGTACTCGACAGACTAGGGTGGGTTGCACTAGAGGCGCGGTTCTAGTTACAATTATGGTTATATATAGTTAAAGCTAACTTTACCTTTAACCTTAACTTTGACCACAGAATTTGACAGATGACAGCTGGTCCTACAAGGCTTTAAAGTTTAAATGAACGTGGGCGGGGGCGCTGCTGGTAAAGGAGAACTGTCAAAAAATGGCGTTTATGTATGATGACAGCGTTAGTTCCCTTTTTCACCACGTTCATTTAAAGCCTTGTCGAGCTCAAGGTTATCGTTAAATATGGCGTCCGTTATTGACTTTAACCAAAGATTTGACATTTTGAATTGTAGTTAAAGTTATAGTAAAAGTTACAGTTATATTATAGTTAAAGTAAGTTGGTGCAATCCACCCTTAGGGTGGGTTGTACCAGAGGCGTTGTTTTTTTAATTTTTTTATTGATTCACTAAACTAGATAATACGCATTTTTAACTTATTTCTAAATAAAAGTTAGTAAGTATCATAACGTAGTGTACATCCTTCTTGAAGTGAATACTATATGCAAAATAAATCTAAGTTACAAAAATGGTGCCAAATTCTTGTTACTTAATCTTTGCTTACAATTTTATATAAATTATCTTTGAATAATGAGACAGAAGTACCAAAAATATCGATTTCACCGCAGGTCTTATTGTATAAGGCACACATTCGGTATAATGGGGAGTTTTAGCTTCATAAGAAATTAAATTTTGACAAAGGTTTAGAGAATAACATACTTAAATGATACAAGAAGTGTTTTTGCAGTTTCTCGATTTTCAAAATGTGGGCATAATAAAATGGATTCCATACTTGAGAACAATATCACAGTATAGCAATATGACATATTGCTATACTGTGACAATATTCAACAATGAAACGAACATAACAGTTAAAAAGTATCACCGGTATTTCTGGATCTTTGAAAAACTTGGTCTGTCGTATTACAAAACCAGCCATTTTAGTAGCTTTAGATGTTATACTATTTATATGCTCTCGAAAATCTAGTTTGCTATCAAATATAACACCCAAATCACGCATGGAGGACACTTTAGTTATAGGATTGCTAGAGATATGGTACATGTGACGGAAAGGATTACGTTTACGTGAAAATTTTATATAATTGCATTTTACAACATTTAAATTCATTCCGTTTGATAAGCACCAATGAGTCACCTGGTCAATATCTCTTTGTAGTAAAACTGTGTCAGCCGTACTTCCTATAACTCGGTAGATTTTAAGATCATCAGCGAACATTTGATAATTGGATGTTAAATTCAAACACAAATCGTTAACATAAATTAAAAAGAATATTGGTCCTAAGTGAGAGCCCTGGGGCACACCAGACGGTACCATTTTTAAAATAGACTGAAAACCCCTAATTTTAACTAGCTGAGACCGGTTTAGTAGATAGGATTCACACCATCTCAATAGGGAACCACATATGCCAGCATGAGCCAACTTAGCAATTAGGATTTGATGGTTAACTACATCAAAAGCCTTAGAAAAATCAGTATATATAGCATGAACTTCTTTTTTGTTTTCTAATGCTTCATAAATATCCGAGACGTAACCTATTAGGTTTGATGTAGTCGATCTACCCCGAAGAAATCCGTGTTGTTACGGTACACGGTATACGGACATGTGGTGCCATCTAGCGGCAAACCAGCGAAACTGATCAGGGGACACACTACACATAAATCTCCTACTCGAAACTAGATGGCGCCAGGTGGTACATGCTCGAGCCTCCTAGAAAGTTCCTATACTTGTTTACTTGTTTACGTGAATCGGGAACTTTCTGGAATTCGTCTCGCCATATAAAAAGCCGCAGGTTCAAGGATTTGTCGACGGAATCAAAGACCTGGAGGTCAGGGCTGCAGTAAGACTTGGTCACCATACATCGCTAAAGGAAGCATTAGCGCATGCTTTGGAAGTTGAGACTGTTAGCCATGACATACGGCAGACCCATAAGATCCACAAGGTCTTTGAGGAAGTCAAGGATGTTAAGGCGTCTACGAGGAAAAGATTTGAAGCCATGTGCTATAAGTGTGGTGAGAGGGGTCATCTTCAGCTAAACTGTCCGCAGAAGAAGACCCAGATGCCAAGTATAAAAAGGATCGAGGAACAAATGGAGGAATTGAAGAAGCAAGCGGTTTCGTCCCCTACCCGGAATCATGGGGAATGAATAGAATCCAGAACTAAGGGGCGAGTACTGGATGACGCGGAGAAAGCCCCGGTGACTGTTACCTCCCAGGCACGGAGCGGAACAAAGAGAACAAGTAATTTGGGGCACATGGAGAATGAAGCTATGAGAAAGGCTCAAGAAAGAGATGACGACCTTCGGCACATCATCACATGGAAGAAACTGGGTGACGAAAACCAATCTGGAGTGAGGTTGCAACCACTGGCGCTGTCACAAAGGCGTACTGGGAGCAATGGGACAGTCTGATACTTCAGGATGGAATACTCTACCGGAAATGGCAGAAGGCTAACCGAAGAGAGTTCTATTTTCAGATAATTGTCCCAAGGGCAAGAGTACCAGATGTTCTCCGCGAGATACATGAGGGCGTATCAGGGAGTCATCTAGGTGTCAAGAGGATGCTAAGGAAAGTGCGAGAACGATTCTTCTGGTTGCATTGGAGAGATGATGTGCAGGATTGGTGCCACAGATGTATTACTTGCGCTGCTGTAAAGGGACCACAGACCAGGAGTAGTCGTAGGAACATTTTTTTTTTTTTTTTTTTTTTTTTTTCGAAAGGGTCTAAGCTACTGGTCTGGTTAAGACCATAGTAGTTTAATCGTGGCTATAACTAGTCTGTTGCTAGTTGGTTTGGAAATAAACAATGAGGGGGGCCTGGCCCCCTCCCCTAAAGTCACACGTGTGACATTCTAGACGGGCAATATTGGGGAAAGCTACGAAAATAAGCTATTTTTATCTGACGTGGGGACACGGGTCCCCCCTGCTCTTAAGGGGTCCGACCCCTTACTCACTCTCAGACGAGTGAGGCTGCTCGCGCGCGGTAGCACAAACTAGCTGCGTACGAGTTATCGCGGTAGATGAGCTCAAGTTATTAATGTTATTGCTTAAAAGAGGGCCGTCCCTCTCCCCTTCCGAGTCCGGTTGGGGTGACATACGCGTGTATGTTCTAATGTCAAAGTAATTGGTAGAGCTCTCTACGACAATGTCGCGGTCGCGGTCATGATTTAGGTGTGTTCCTATGCTATCCGCATGCGAACTCGAACCCGGGATCGAGCTCGGCATCGGATTTCGGTCGGTCTGTCTGTTTGTCATTCGGGTCGTGTTAAGTCCTCGGGGAAGGCGCCGGCGTCGTCCCCGGTGCAGTACTAACCACGCGGGTGAGTGTGATTTGTGTTTACGTAACTGTACACAGTACGTTACGTATTCTGTGATGGGGTCTACAGGGTCGGCTAAGATATGCTTAGGCCGTCTGAAGGGGTATCGGAATGATGCGTCATGTTCGTAGTCCACAGCCTTACGAATGAGCGGATTGGGATGTACTTTGCCTTTCTCAAAGAATCTCTCTGAGAGTTCTTTGATATAGGCTTTGATAGTGATAAGCTCGCAGTCTCTATGCAAGTCGATGTTTCGCATGTAGCGGGGGGCACCTGTTGCCATGCGCAAAAAACGGTTTTGTACTCGTTGCAATTGGTTCATCTGATTGTCACTTATGTGTGCGAAAGAGACGCACGCATAAGTGAGTATCGTTCTTATACATGTTTTGTATAAGGTGAGCTTATGTCTTAAGGACATTTTGCTACTTGCGTTGAGTAAAGGATATAATTTGTATAATACAAATTTCGCTTTACGTACGGTATTCGATATATGGTTCGTGAATGACATCGACTTGTTTAGTACTACTCCTAAGTATTTGACAGCCGTGACTTCGGGAATTAATTTTCCGTGCAGACTAATAGGTTGCATTTTCTTACGTTTTAGTCCGTTAAATAATATAGCGTGACTTTTGTCGGGGTTTAGTTCGATTCTCCATTTAGCGAACCATTTACCGAGTTCGGTAACTGCTTCTTGGAGTTTTTTGGACGCGAAAGCTATTTGGCGATGAGCAAAGAAAAGGGCCGTGTCGTCCGCGAATAGCGCTTTTTGTACTCGAGGGTGGGTGGGCAAATCGGACGTGTAGAGATTGTAGAGGGTCGGGGAGAGAACCGAGCCCTGCGGTACTCCAGCTTCTAGATCTCTAAGTGAAGACAGAATGCCTTCGACTCTAAAACGAAATTTACGGTTTTTGAGGTAGTTACTTATTATTATAACAAGACTATCGGGAATGCCGAGTTTAAAAAGTTTATAGATTAGCCCATTGTGCCAAATTTTGTCGAATGCTTTTGCGACATCAAAGAAAACCGCGCAAGTCGGTTTCCTATTGTTCTTTTGTTCTAATATGTACTCCGTTAGGCGGTGTACCTGAGCGGGACAGCTGTGGAATTCGCGGAATGCGAATTGTTCATCAGGTAAGAGTTTTTTATCAACTATGACGTCTTTTAGGCGTCGTAGTATAACTCTTTCGTAAATTTTACCGAGGCAACTAATTAAACTAATTGGTCTGTAACTACTTGGTTCCGTCCGGAGTTTACCCGGTTTGTGGATACCTATTATTATAGCTACTTTCCAAATATCTGGGAATGAACATCCTAGTAAAAGGGCGTTAAAGATGCTCACGAGTAATTCAATTATAGTGGAAGGTAGTAATTTAAGGGTTTTATTTGAGATACCGTCCAGGCCTGGGGCCTTTCTTGAATTCAAATCTTTAATAATATCTTTGATTTCCTCCGCATCCACCGGCCTGAGGGGCTCTGAAGGTGGGGCCATGAGTCGGCTTTCTACCTCGGTATTGACTAGATTAACATGATCGGGGTCAGTTGGGAGAGTACTAGGTCGGCACTGATTTTCTATGGTGTCGGCCAAGCATTCGGCTTTTTCGATATCCTCCAGTGCAGGAGGACGATTTGATCTGTTTAATGGAGGCATATCGCTCTCCGTATCTTTTTTGAGGGACTTCGCGAGCGGCCAGTAGGCCGTGTGAGACGGTTCGAGTTCGCTAAGAAGTCGATCCCACCTCTCGGCTTTGTGTTGTTTGATTTTATATTTAACTTCCCTCTCGTAGTGACGGAGGGCCCTCCTCCAGTCTTCCGATGGGTAGCGATCGTATGTGCGTTTAGCCGCGTTACGGAGTCTGATGGACTCTTTTATATCATCTGGGAGAGGCCAGCGATTCTCATGAATCGTTGGCATTTCCCTAGAAGATTTTTCGATGTTCTCTATCAGATGATCAGTCAAGTGGAGAGAGGCCTCAAGCGCCACTTTAGAGTTTTCTATGAAATCGGGAATGAGATCGAGGTGACTCGATTGAAGGTTTTTTAGGTTATCTCCTAGTAATTTATAATCAATTATCTTTTTAGTACTAGCAGCGAGTTGGTTAGAATTGCCTAGCGCAATTTTAACTGGTCTGTGGTCCGAGTTAAGCTCGTGGATTGTTTCCAAAGAGATGTTGAGGTTAATGTTTTTAATTAATGCGATATCAATAACACTAGGGCTATGAGTAAGGTTGTTACTACGGCTAGCAGTGTCGTAGCGAGTGGGGTCGTTAGGGGCTAAAATTGCAAAATTTAAGGAGTCGCTTAAGGCGATTAATCTAATGCCATTCGTATTTGAGATGACATTGCCCCACTCTGTGTGTTTGCAGTTTAGGTCGCCGGCAATGATGACGGCGTTGCCTAAGTTAAATAGCGATCCTAATTCGCTAGAAGTTATGGGCATTTTGCTGGCTAAATAGGCAGATACTATTATGATGGGTTGATGGTCTGTCATGCTAATGTGACAAATAGAAGTTTCTAAATTAGTTAGGGATGGGGGTTCTAGGGGAACACAGTGCAATGATTTTTTGTAATAAATCATTGTGCCACCGAGTTGGGATCGGGTTCTGTCATTTCTAACTATTTTATAGTTAGCTATTTTGGGGCTTTTTCTACTAGGCTTAAGGAACGTCTCCTGAACTAGTAAAATATCGACATTGTGGTTTAAGACGAATTCGCGGATTTCGTCTATATTATTATGTATGCCGTTTGTATTAAACGTAACTACCTGTAGGGAGCGCGGTCGCGTCGTAGGAACAGCGTGGCGCGTTACCATGGCAGTAACAATGATGCTCGGGACGAGCATCTCTAAGAGGGGAGTAGTGTTACGGTACACGGTATACGGACATGTGGTGCCATCTAGCGGCAAACCAGCGAAACTGATCAGGGAACACACTACACATAAATCCCATACTCGAAACTAGATGGCGCCAGGTGGTACATGCTCGAGCCTCCTAGAAAGTTCCTATACTTGTTTACTTATTTACGTGAATCGGGAACTTTCTGGAATTCGTCTCGCCATATAAAAAGCCGCAGGTAGACGGCCCGGCGATTCAGTTCGTTTCGAGCTATCATCAAGGTGACTTCGGAGTGAACACAAGTGATCAATAGTGAGTGAACCAGTGAAACCTGCGACTTGGCTACGACCTAGGACAGTGATAGTGCTTAGTGTTTTGGACTTAATGCTAAGTGTTGTGACCTAGTGTGTGCTTGTGTGACCTGGACTTAGTGAATAAAGTCTTTAAGAGAGTCAGCAGGTCTTTCTCTCCAAATCCTCGAACCCTAGCACGTAACAATTTATATCAAGTTTGCTTTTGATGTGAAAATAGAGCTTGTTTTTCACAAATTTTTCGAGCAATTTACCCATTATTGACAAAATTGATATAGGCCTATAATTTGCTATATTACTTAGATCCCCGTTTTTATGTATCGGAGTAACGAAAGCTTCTTTTCACTTTGAAGGAAATTTTCCGCTACTTAAAGTAGATAAAGAGGATAAGCAAGTTGCTATGAACAATTTCGGAGAAACAGTGGCGGAATGCCATCGGGGCCTGGACCTTTATTGTCATTAAGTTTTTGAAGGGAGCTCTTTACTTCTTCTTCAGAGATATGAAGAGAATTTAATGATTCGGAATTACATCCTGTCCAATCAGCTGAATAACTCGGCAATTTTGAGTAGCAAATAAATTGCTAATATTCGACAGAATATGTGCAACCCACCCTTAATTATGATTAACCTTCAATTTAATGAAGAGTTATGTCATAAATGTCATAAATTAATCTTATATCTTTAAACGAGCAATTACTTCCTACTCCTACTCGCTAGCTAGTTACATTTAAGTAGGTAATCTAATTAATGTTCGACTCTGAGTGCGGCAGTAAGTGTCATGATGACGATGAGATGATCATGATAATGTCGATGATGGCGACGACGACGTCGATTATGAAAAAAAAAACTTACTGAGCCATATAGGCGTGCGGCTCGGGGAAGTACTTATGCAGCGTCGCGTCAGTGTGCGACCACGGCACGGTGCCGAACTTCAGCGCGGGGCGGTGTGACAGCGGGCGCGCCACCCGCGGGTCGTCCAGCCCGCTCAGCTCGTGGTACTCCTCCCGCGTTATCATGAAAGCCGCGAGGTTGGCGGTGTATATAGCCAGGAAGACCACCGCGAACATCGCCCACATGTTAGTCATGAAGCGCGCCGTGAAACCGCGCGGCGAGTCCACGTGCACCGATGCCTGGGGAACACAACTCAAGATATGAACATCAGAAAAAAATATTTATTTGTTAAATTTTAGTCGCGGCAATACGTAGGTACTATCAGAGAAGTTGATTCATTGTCAGATGGCGGAACTACGTAATTTGGTCGAGTAATGAGTTATGACAATCCCAGCCGCCAGATCACGACTTTGAATTGACATAATCCAACAAAATGATGTAGGTCCGCCGTCTGCCTATGAATCAGTTTCTTTGATGGTACGCCATAACACTTTGTAACACTTGTACAAAAAAAGTTAGTTTTAACTCAAAAGTTCATAGGATTTGCGCCTTTTATGCGACTGAAAGTTATTTGTAATTTTGTTGTTTGTTAAGAGTACTTAAGACCAATAAAAATCTATGCCTCTATTTTTATCGATTTCCAAAACAACTGTTAGGTACTTACCTATTCACCAACTTATATCATCTTTTAAGATGATGCTACGTTTTATTTGGCTATAAGTTGATTATAACTTGGTTCTTTGTTATAAGTTCTTAAGAGCAATCTTTGCCTCTATTTTTATCGATTTCCAAAACTACTATTACCTATTCACCAACTTATATACAGCTCATATACCTTTTTTAATAATAAAATCCTCACAATGGGATATCACACAATAAACCGAAATCCTTATCGAATGCCGCACGCAATCCAGACTCCAGTCTAACGACTCACCTGAAAGAGGACCGCCCAAACGATCCAATAAGTTCGACAGAGCGAGAACCTATTCTGAGGTATTCTTTTCGAGTTATCGCCCGTGGAGCAATCGAATCCGCTCGGGGAAAGCCATTCGAAGAAGAATATTGAGAAGGTGGCGGCTTGTATCGCGACGGCGCCGACTAGCATCCACGACGCTGTGTCGAACGGCTCGAGGAAGGCAGTGGGAGATATGATACCCGTCCGCTTGGCCACCACTATCGCTATGCCCGTCTCCATGAACGGTACACTGAAGTCCACCACCGCCTCGCGGTCAGAGTTTATCATTAGCGATGTCAGTACCTGCAATATTAGATACATTTATCGTAGACCGTAGTTAATCATAAGTTATAACCAGGGCCGGACCATGAGCTTAGGGGGCCCTGGGCTGAAACTACTTAGGGCTACAACATTTTAACTGTCAGTTCGTAGTACCAACTACCAACACCGGACAACACGGTCTAAATTGCATAATAAACCTTAATCATAGGATTTGCAGGGATTTATTTATTTAATTATTTGTACAACAGATTTGTTGTATCATTTTAACTGTTCTGTGTTTTCGTTTTTTTTTTTTGTAATGTAGTGTGGTGTAATGCCCAAAGTTCTTGAATAAATGTTTTATTATTATTATTACAGAACAGCATTTGTGACATTTTAAGTTTGTACATAAAATTTGTTTACTGAGGGGATACAAAGTACAAACCACACGATTTGTTTAATTTAATAAAATTATCAATTCTATCGCATTATCGTCTATTTTTGACTGTGACTTGACATAGCTGGGGGTCCTTGAAATCATGGGGCCCTGGGCTTAAGCCACAATAGCCATAGGGTAGATCCGGCTCTGGTTATAACGTAAACGAGTAAACTAGAAAATGCTGTAAACAGTATATTTGAAAGTACATAATTTGCAGAGCTTAGACAGTATAAAAATCTAGAGTGTTCAAATTAATATTTTATATTTCAACTCGGTTATAAAACTATTCAACTTGACTTTGCACCATTCAAGGTGTCGAAACTCGAAGGTCGAGACTTCGGCGCATTATATTCAAACATGTGAACACATTAATTACGTAACATGACCTACATAGATCTACATAAAGGAACTATATTAAATTTAGAACTTAAATATTTGCTAAATACCTAGACGTCATACACTTTATAAAATTTGTGCTTTTACCAATTAATAATTACTCAATGCAAACCGACGTATAGGAAACGCAATAAACAATTTAGTAAAATTGTAATAAACAACTAGATGTTGCCCGCAAAGTTGTTTGGTCATAAATTTGTATGTTGCACTCGAGCCGTGCATTTTTGTCGGGGGAAAAGCTATATATCCAATGTACTTTCTCGGGGCCCGAAGTACGGTACATATCTCCAAACCAAATTTCATAAAATCGGTTCAGCGGTATACCTAAGCGGCAAGTGGTTGTCGACAAAATCAATTTCGCATTTAAAAGTTTCGTATTTATGTGTGATAGTCATCGAACCTATTTCTTGACTCAATTAGCCTCAATCGCTGAACGAAGAGTCGATATTATATTATATGATCAAATTATAGTGAAATTCCACAAATATGGTTCGGTCGGGTTAATTGACCGTCGGTAAAAGCTCGCACAATATAATATACAGTATTACTTGCGGTCCTTGCTACTCGCACCGCGCACGTGCGGTTTACGCGTAATAGCCCTATAATAATATAATAGCTATAATATTATGTCAAGAATGTTTTAAATTCGTGCTCTATTATTTTACGAGCAGACGGATCGTATGATTTCCACATGAGTACCGTGCACACTCTTCATAAGTTACGGGCTACGGCCTACGGGCACCGGCAAACGCTCAACGTATTCATATATTTAACTTTTAGCCGCTGAATCAATTCAAAATGAATTTAGCTACGTATTGACGTAAGTAACTACTTTCATCTATATATTAATACGTGAGCCTAAAACTTTGTATCACTTTTTACGAAAAATGGGGAAACGTTGGTGAATGAAATTTTGCACAGTTATAGTTTATATGGTGAAGGAGTGCATCGAGCTAATATTATTTTGAAATTATGCTTTTATCATACATATTTTTAACAAATAAAACATTACACACACTACAACACACACACAAGGAAAAATGACAAACCTATACATACGAATTATAATCTTTTATTTATGGTTGAAGTCTGTTGACAACAAGGTGACAAATTGAAAATGGATTATAGTTTTTAGTTAGTTATACCTACTATTAGACAATGCTTACACGGCCAGTCTGACTCTGAGATCAGCTAAGTCCCAGAGACAAGAGTTGAAAAATATGATAAAGTCAATATTAATTTTACAAAATACAGGTAAGTAGTCCTAAATATGTCATTGAAACTAAGGTCGAATTTCGACCACTGGGCGATCTCTAGTATTAATTAAAGCCTAAATAAAAATAGGCACAAAATAGATTTTATCTCAGAAATAATAATGAAGGTAAAAGTTTGTACTTAATATTTTATCTATAGCCAGTTTGTTTGTCATTTTAGTCATTTGAGCGGAGTCAGGCAACTGCTGATTATCTAGTTATTATAGCTAGTAAGTCAACATATCAACATACCATATCCGTCTTCTTGTTAACGAGTTCAGCGATGAGCCCATTCCACTTGCCGTGGTGCAGCGTGCCCCAGCGGCCGTCCTCAACTCGGACCAGCTCGTACGTGAAGCCCAGGTGCTCGGCCAGCTGCTGAAGCAGGTCTATGCAGAACCCACTGCAGCACTGGTACAGCGAGCTGTTCCGGTGCGCCGCGCCAGCTTCTAACCTAAAAGTGGAGTTTGTAAGTGTTTCCTACAGGGTACGGATATCATGTAACAGTTGAGGATATATTGATGATCTATATAATATCCTTAACATTTTTAATAACAGCTTGATCGCAACAGACTGCACAGTTCGGACACAACTAGTAGCAAACTATTATGCTAGAACCACCATCCATAGATAAGAAGATGATAGATCTTTTAACTACCCACCCGGAAGTAGTTCTATAGCCATTTCAAAGTTTTTCAGGGTGCAGGAATTACAATAATTGTAGCCTCGACACCCAAAGTCTACATAGTACAGTGAGCAGTGAGTAAGTACAGTGAGATATCACTGCCACAATTGCGGCGCGATCGACCCGCCGCCGCGTTTGTGGCCTTAGGTTTGATGGATCTAAGTGTGTAGTAGAAGGAATCCCACCAAAACATTAAATATAAAAAGGAGCCAAGCAAAATATTGCGTAGCCATGCAATATATCTATCGCAAAAAGTTTTCAGATCACATTCAATCCAAGCCTTCAACTTATTTTGTAATTTAAATCAACATTAAGTGAATTTATGAATAGTTTTCTTTATTTTATAATTATTATAGTGGCTCGGCAATGAGCACAAGAAAATCAAATATAAAACTTCATATTTGGGATATTTCATACTTACACAAACGGCAAGCGTAAAGTGTTTTTAGTATGTAACGACGCATGTGGACTATGGTACCTAATAAATCCAATTAGTCGCTGATTATTTCTCTAGTGCTCATTGCCAAGCCATTATAATAATTATAAAATAAAGAAAACTATTGATAAATTCACTGAATGTTGATTTAAATTACAAAATAAGTTGAAGGCTTGGCTTGAATGTGATCTGAAAACTTTTTACGATAGATATATTGCATGGCTATGCAATATTTTGCTTGGCTCCTTTTTACATTTAATGTTTTGGTGGGATTTCATTTCTTTTTTTAAGGTTTCTTTTCTTTTCAGGTCACGTTAAAACTTTTCTGTACTTAGCTTAGCACCCATTCTCTATCTCTAGGTATATATTCTAGGTCGTAAAATTAATTGATAATAACAGGTAGGTACTTCTACAAAGTACAAATTCTATGACGATAGCCCAACAACTTTTGAACTTTCAGGAGGTTATTCGTGCACCGATGTTACTTTCGATTGAGTATTACGACCTATCCCGGATTTTTTTAAACCATACTAATTATACTCCGCAAACAAGCGATACCGCGATATAAAGGGAGTGCTACACCATCTATCGAGCGAGTATGAAGTGTACATCGTAATTCGCAGTTCTGATGTCATTTATATTTAATTCGAATTTAATTATCATAGTTTCATTGTTAACTTTGTTAACACTATTTTTCCTTTTGTACGTAAAATAATTATTATGAAGTCGAAACTCATTTTTAATGTTCTTGCAAAGCCACAAAAGTCTTTTATTTAATAAAGTTATATTATACTTTCCAGTTTTTAGGTTTTTTTGCCCAAAGGATGAAAACGGAAACCTATTCCTAATGAGTCTAGACTTCGCTGTCTGTCTGTCGTCCGTCCGTGTGTCACGAGGCTTGATCTCGAGAACCGCAATAGCTTGATATTTTAATTTTTTACAAATTATGTACTTTTGTTGTCGCTATAAAAGCTAATAGTCCAACTAAAATAAAATAAATGATTAATCCGGGGTCTCATACAACAAACTTGTTTTTTGCCCTTTTTTGCTCTATATCCATAATGGTAAAAGTAAGGTTTTTGAAAATTTCAAAAAATACTTAGTTGTATTTCAACTTTAATACTAAGTAATAAAAAGTACATAAATTTGTGATTTAAGGGGGGCTCCCATACAAATTTACGGTACGGAACCCTATGTACGCCAGTCCGACTCGCACTTGGCGAGTTACATAATTTTTCCTTTCATTGTGGATAACGATCTACCTTGTTGCCAAATTTCAAGGTTCTAAGTCTGCTAGAAGTACAATTTTGATGATCTGTCAGTCAGTGAGTGACAAAATGTAGTAACTTTGATCATCCGTAACTATTAAACTATTTATCGAAATGTTATGTAATTTGGAGGTTAAGCTAGTTTTAATACTTGCTCCTAGTCACTTAAATTCTAAATCCCTAGCTTTGTTAACATCGAAGATAAAGGGGGTGTGAAAAAGCCGCGAACCGCTTCGAGAAAAGTATGCTATGGCTAAACGTGCTCCCAGATATGTCTTACCATGACGGTAACTACGACTTTTAACTACGACAACAGTTGGCCTTCAAAGGAACGTGGCCTTCTATGGTGAATGGACGTTATATTTGTTGAAAAAAAAATGTATAAAAAAATAATATTAATTGATCACTGAGTAAATGTAGCTTAAAGTTAAATAATTATTTACTCAACGTATGGACACCGCGCGCGGGAGGGGGTGTACGCCCGCCGCGCCAGCCGCATAGTAATTTACTAAGTGACCATGATTCATTTATTTAAAGGGAAATTTGGTAAAAAATTAAGTACCGAATCGAGTACCGAGTACTCTTCTTAAGTATAGATCATGTCTCGACGAGCTTTACAGAGTACTTTATAATATAGACTCACCCAGCCACCTCGACCTCTGGCGCGACGCGGCATATAACACCGCGGTCGAGCGAGCATCGTCCGCTGACGGGATCCGGCGGCGCCAGGTTGATGTACGGCGGCTCCTCTAGAAACGTGATCCTCATGTGGAACTTCTCCGGCACACCCTGGGGTGGCGTGTGCAGGCCCCCCGGCCACACTATGTCCTTTATAACGAGACGCTCCTTCGGGTACGAGTTCCACGTACCTATTTCTTCCCACACCAGCTGTAATTATGTTTGGTTGTTGTTAGGGTTCCGTACCCAAAGGGTAAAAACGGAACCCTATTACTAAGACTTCGATGTCTGTCCCGTCTGTCCGTCTGTAAGTCGTCAGGCTGTATCTCAAGAACCGCTATAGCTAGACTTCTGAAATTTTCACAGATTGTGTATATCTGTTGCCGCTATAACAACAACTACTAAAATAAAATAAAGTCAAAATTTAAGGGGGGCTCCCTTACAAAAAACACAATTTTTGTCTACTTTCATTCTATACCGGTACGGAACCCTTCGTGCGCGAGTCCGACTCGCACTTGGCCGATTTTTTATCGTGTACACGACAAAGAACATGGTGTTTTTTTTTTCTTTTTCTTCGTTGTGTTAAGTAATGATAAAAAAAAATTAAGCGTAAATGAAAGGGTGTTTCGAGTTATTGTTATTCAAATTCTAACCGTACGGAATTACGATTTCAAATCACATAAGAATTTTTTAATGAACATTCTCCATTTTATTATGTAGTCATAATTTAAGCTTGCGACATTAATAATTCTGGCCTCTGGGGAAAACATATTGAGGAATCGTATTTATACATTTCCCCTAAGACACATCGTTTCAACATCCATCTCGCTCGCAATTCGTTACTTGATACTTCGTTGTTATTTCTGCCTTCTCCATACTACATTTAATATAATATTTTCTTTCTTCTTTATAAAAATAATAATCTATAGACATTTTGTGAATAAATTTTCATCTAAAACTTTATCTGACATTTCAGTTACCTTACAGACTAATTCCGCTCTATACCTCGAGTCTTACGTCATTTCATACCTGATCGCCGAGGGTCGGCCTCAGATTCATGATCTTAAGTTCGGCAGCGCGCAGTTCGCCGTCTGGTGTGAACTCGATGCTCGGTCGTCCGGAGTCGCTTTCGACGCTGACATTTCGTAGATGGCGATAGAAACGTTCGCCAGTGGACCAGCGGGCCTCGCCGGTACCAACACCGCTACACGACAGTCGGGTACCGAGCGGGTACCGTACATTATCTGGCTCGTTGACGTACGACTCGACGCCGTAAGCGAACACCTTGACGGCGGTCGCGATCTCCGATATTATTGACGAGCTCGACGTGTCGAAGTGTACACCTGAAATTGTATTTTATTGAGTACTAAATTATAAAATATAATCTAGCTGCTCCATAAATAAAATCATGCAAGAACGAAGCATTGTCTCGCAATAAGAAATAGCTTTTTCTTATGTCCCCTTCGTCTACTTCGACTTCTGAGAAATCGAAAATATATTTGTTTATTAAGTAATTTATACTAATGTATATAATACCGTTTAACGTTTAACCATTTTCTTACCAAGCATCCCAACTGGAAATTTGTTCGGCTGCTGCATGGAGCCGAGCACGCTCTGAGTGACGATCCAAACAAAGTTCTCTCCCGTGAGATGGAGGTCCCCCGCCTGCGACAGAATATCGGCAGCCTCCTCCCGCGTCGCGTACAGCAGCATCACGCGCGCCTCGCTCGTTACCAGCTCGTTCAAATCAGCCGGCTTCTTTACGACTATCGCATTGAGAATCGTAAACTTGAAACGATCCTAAAAATGGAATTAACTCGTTTGAATCCTCCGCTCCTATTTCTCCTGCTAATTTATATTTTAGGATCGCGTCTGTCGTTACCTGCAAAGCCGTGACCCTCTCCCTCACCGCCTGTATGAAGTCGTCGTGGCCGGCGATGGCGGAGGTGACGACGCTGAACTGGTGCCACTTGTACCTCTCTAATATAGAGAGCATAGCGGCCGTCTGGTGCTCGATGGTGGGCGCGAGCTGCAGGCGCAGCGAGGCGTGCGACGCGTGCTTCTCCAGCCCGCTGTTGTCCGCGTTCCACGCGATCACCTGCGCACACCGCCACACTCACACACGCGTCGCACACGCAACTATAATATCTCAATGCTCATTCGACAGGTTATCGATTATTTATACGAGATGGAGTGAAGAAGTGTGCGATGATATGATATGAAGTGCATAGATACGGAAAGCATTACCGGTATGCCAAGATATCCGGCGAGTTGGAGGAAATATTGTGCAGAGGCAGTAGATCGCCCGTATTGTTCATGATTCATAAGATAGAGTATAGCAGATACGTTGACTGCTAAAAATTCTTTACATAGCGAGTCCAAGATAGCTGAAAGCATTAATAATTAATTACACTTTTAATTTATAAGTATATAATTTATAAAATGTCTAGTGAAATATTTAAAATTCTCTATACATGCATATTGTTTAAATCCAGTGTTTAGGTCTCGATTAAACTAGCTCGGTTACTTCTACAACGAGCGGATCGTCGTCGTCTAGGACTAGTCTGTACCTATAGTACAGACTCATACGGGGTCATTCTTCAAGCGAGGTCGAGCCGTCGCAAACCACAAGAGAAAACGAATCATTATCATAGAGAAGAAGAAAAAATCACTCACACATAGGACTAGGCGTAAGGCCCTGCATAGAAAGCGTAACATTTAGGCGCACTTGCGAGAATAGTTTGAGTTTGCGCGGTAGTTTAGACAGTGCCGCCTTCTCCGCTCGCGTGTAGTCGCGCGCGCCGAAGGCCTTGTGCGGGACGACGAGCGCGGCGGTGATGACAGAGGGGGCGCGGGGCACGGCGGGCGCGGGGGAGGTGCGCGCGCGGCGGAAGTCCCCGCCCAGCCGCACGCCGCCGCCGCGCGCCCCACCGCCCGTGCCGCCCGCGCCACCCCCGCCCACCTTGATGCCGCCGCCGCGCTCCGCGACGCCCGCCGCCAGCGCGCCTAGCGCCGCCAGCGCCATCAACGCGTGCGCCTGCATCGCGCCTCTTGATGCTGAACAAACAAAATTATATCATGTAAACACCACAAAAACAACTATTCAAAAACTGAAAACATGCATATTTTTATTTTAGTTTACAGTTGCATGAATTTCGGTAACGGTAAACTTAAAATATGCCTTTATTTAGCTTCTAATTGATGTGTGTGTGTTTTTGTAAGTAAATCAAGACGTTGTAATATAAAAGATTAAAAAAAATGTTTTACATCGTAATACGCTAAAACAAATTTATAATCAACAATTAAGTGTCATTGTTATCAAAATATTTCACTTTTGTAGATAAAAAACAAATCTATCTTTAATAATTATATAATAAATCTATATAATAACATAATCAACAACAGCTTATAAAATTACCTACTCCATGTGGCCTACGCCCTACACAACACGCATCCACTGTAACGACTAACGACCGCCACGCTCGCTCTTCATCTACGATCCGCTACGGCCTACGAGTAACGAGCTGGCTACGCACTACGAGAGCTACGCGTAGCTCGCGTAGCCGTTGCTACGACAATTTCTCGTAGCCCTGCTACGTGATCTCGTAGCTGTGAGCTACGCGAGTCGCGACGCGAGCTTCGCCGCTTTATGTTCGTAGACAATAGAAAGTTGAGGATTCTTTAGTTGAGGGATACTCATCGTTTCATTGAATTATTAACATTATTTATATTTTCATGAATAGCACTTTTCGTTTTATGATTTGTTATCATTCTATTTAGCTATTTTTCGCGATTTCATAACATAAAGGGGTATGAAGATTTTTATATGGAACCTGGCCGACCATTATGTTTTTCCGCTTTCACGAATATTTGTTTCAAAAATGGATAGCTAACATCAATAGAAACAAAAAATAATCTTGGACAAAACTACGTAAAGTGTCAAATTTCGAAGATATGAGCTGTATTGATGTTAGCTATCCATTATTGAAAAAAATATTCGTGAACGCGAAAAAACACAATAGCGGACAGTAGGTCGGCCAAAATCTTTATACCCCTTTATTATTTCGGTAAAATTCTCGAATACAATTTTAAATTTAATCAAAGTCGGTATTTAGCACGACCTTCACTGATAAAATCTATGTAAATAAAAATGATTTTAAATTTTGTTAGTCTCGCTATTACTCGAGAACGGCCGAACCTATTTGGCTAATTTTAGTCTTGAAATGTTTGTTAAAGTCCAGGTAAGGTTTATATAAGGAGGGAAGTTCACCGGACAAGGATACTAAGTTCACCGAGACATTTAGTATACAATAAAAATCTTCACGATATTGTAACGTTAAAAGTTATAATAACATCTTTGTCTTAACTCATAATATACACTAAACTTCAAGAATCAACAACTCTTTGGTATTTTATATTCGTGACTCATAGCAAATATATTACATACAAAATTACGATCAAAATATACTATTAATTATTAAAGCGAAATCCATTGCCAATCATTAAGTGATTGCAAAGTATTAAATTACTAATGATTTCATGCACGAGTAAATATATTTTGTAATCAAAATATATTTACTCGAACATTGCTACGGAACGTTTAATTTTTCAAATTACTTTACTACAATTAATAAGTTATACCAACTAGAAGCACATTGTAGTAATATAATGTAATACTGTAAGGTACGTTAACCCACCAAAAACATAAATGTAATAAATAATAAACAAAAAACTTTTTGAAAAAAAAAGCTTTTATTTAAATAGTCTTAAAAGAAGATAATCTACTTAAAATTTTTAACTATTAAGTTTTAATCCTCAATATTTTATACAATTTGCATGATAGTAAAATTTTGTCCTACTCGCGAGACCTAACGATAAATCAGTACTTGATAAATTTATTAAAATAAAAATATATGACTCAGTTAAATTGGTACTAGCTTATTTACAAATCGCGCGACAAGCTTTTATTATCATGCAAATTGTATAAAATATTGAGGATTAAAACTTAATAGTTAAAATTTTTAAGGAGCAATTTATTATTTTCTTTTTAGACTATTTAAAAAAAAGCTATTTTTTAAGTTTTTTTTTATAATTTATTTTTTGTTTTTTAGTTATCTCTGGCTAGATTTCTTAGCGTATTTGATAGGATTCTGATTAACTTAAGTCCTTAAGAAAAATCTATATTCAGCGAGTTGTTATATTCCGTTTATTTCTGCATGACTAAAAAGTTAAATTTAATTTAACAAAAGTGACCGGATTCAACCGACTGAAACCCGGCTGGATTTGACTTGAAGTCACGTCACGTCATTTCACGTCATGTCTCGTGACGTCACTCAAAGTCACGACAGGACACGTAACGTCGCGTCACGTCATGTCACGTAACAGCACGTCCCGTCACGACACGTCATTGTACGTCACGTCACGACACTTCACTGCATGTCACTTCACGTAACGTCACGTCACGACATGACACGACACGACACGTCACGTCATGTCACATCACGACATGACACGACACGACATGACACGATACGACACGACTTGACTATCAGAAGAAAAGAACCAGGAAAGATTAATTTAAGGTTTTATTGTTTTCTCATACATTTCTTTAAAATATGAAACAATAATACTAAAATACAACTTTTTCCTCAAGTTTGCCATATATCTGGGGGCACGGTAGTGCCCCCACCAAGATGAGCCAAGCGAAGCGCGCAAGGGCACTACCTACCTTTTCTCGAAACGTTTCGTCGTATTTTTGAACCCTCGTAACTTTGGTTTGAATAATGATAGTTGAAATTTTTAAGATATAGCGACATGGGTATAGTTAATAAATTCGCAAAGTTTGAATATCGTAGCTATTATATTTTAGATTTTATAGGTGTCCAAAAACCCACAATTTGGTCACTGACTCACCGATCATCAAAACTGTTAGGGTACTTCCTGAAGTCTTAGAAAGCTGAAATTTGGTATGTAACATGATATTAGTACTAAAACAACAAATAAATTATCAAACCCAACTTAACCTATATCCGTATCATTATAGAGCAAAATTAGGCAAAAATTTGTGTTTTTTTGTATGGGATTTATATTTTATTTTAATATTATTATTAATTATTAAAGTAGACATATTTTGAGGACCTTGAGAAAAATTCAATTCAATTCAATTCAACCTTTTGCTATTATTGATATAGAGCAAAAAAGGCCAAAAAAAATCGCGTTAGTTGTATGGGAGCCCCCCTTTAATATTACTTTTATTTTATTTTTAGTATTTGTTGTTACAGCGGCAATAGATATACATAATTTGTGAAAATTTTAACTCTCTACCTATTACCGTTCTTGAGTTACAGCCTAGAGACAGACAGACAGACAGACAGACGGATAGACGGAAAGACAACGAAGTCCTAGTATTAGGATCCAGTTTTTACCCTTTGGGTACGTAAGTACGTAAGTTTAAAGAATAGTCGTAGTCTTAGCATTTCTTTGCAAATATTTAATTAATAAGAATATTATTTTCATTAATTATAATAATAATAATTAGTTACTTAACTATCAATCTATTTCAAGTTTACTTAACTTGAAACAGATTGATTAGGAATTAGGAATTTTAGGATAATTAGTAAAGTAGGTCTTAAAATATATTTTTAATGCAAACAACATCGGTTTACGGTTGGTTTATCATTAATATGTGCATTCATGCCATAGACTTAATATATACTGTCGTATAGGTTTATGATTCATGCCAAATTACAGCTTTATAGGTCCTATAGTCTCTTACGTATACGTAGCCTTTTGTGTTATGTTATGTTATAGTTTAACACTAATAAAACACAATTTTTCCGTTATTTGTTAAAATCTATAGTTATATGATATATCTCAATATAGTGGAAAAAGTGCACGGAAAAATTGTGTTTTATTAGTGTTCAACATGGATTTCCACCAAGAACGGTTCGCTTAATTAATCCCGTGTATAAAAACGCGAGGTCATTGACCTAAAAGATATAATAAAGATTAAAAATCCATTAAGCACACAGCAACGAGTACAATCAATGACATATGTTATAGTTTAATTTACATTAAGTGCCAGTAAAAGACCATGTTAATAATAATTTGTAACCCACAAACAGTCAAACAAAATATGAAAGTAAAACTATAAAGCACTAACAGTTTAGTTTATAAAGAGCGCATAAAGTAAGAAGTGATTAGCGCCGACAAAGGCGAAGTCCGAGTGTCAAGTGTCGCGAGATTGTGAGAAGTGTCGCCGCGGGCTGGACCGCCTCAATTGCCCCAACGGAGTGCCTTTTCATCCGCTTTTCGTTAGTTTCACTATTAACTTTTCACACTTTTAAGTGTCGGTTATTAACATCAGCTAATAACGTGTCTAATCCAAGATTAAAATCTATCTATACTTAATCTATACTAATATTATAAAGCGGAAGAGTTTGTTAGTTTGTTTGTTTGAACGCGCTAATCTCATATAAAGCGGAAGAGTTTGTTAGTTTGTTTGTTTGTTTGTTTGAACGCGCTAATCTCAGGAACTACTGGTCCGATTTGAAAAATTCTTTCAGTGTTAGATAGTCCATTTATCGAGGAACGCTATAGGCTATATTTTATCTCGCTAAGACTAATAGGAACAAGGAAATAGAGGAAAATGTGTAAAAAACGGGAGGAAATTATTTGAAAGGGCTTATATGAACGCGCTAATTTCAGGAACTACTGGTTCGATTTGAAAAATTCTTTCAGTATTAGATAGCCCAGTTATCGAGAAAGGCTATAGGTTACATTTGATCACGCTAAGACTAATAGGAGCGAAGAAATATAGGGAAATGTGGAAAAAACGGGGGAAATTATTTGAAAGGGCTTATTTGAACGCGCTAATCTCAGGAACTACTGGTCCGATTTAAAAAAAATATTTCAGTGTTAGATAGCCCAGTTTTCGAAAAAGGCTATAGGCTATATTTTATAACGCTAAGACTAATGGGAGCCAAGAAATAGAGGAAAATGTGTAAAAAACGGGGGAAATTATTTGAAAGAGCTTATCTCACGAACTACTGGAGCAATTTTTCTGTTATTTGGCACACAACTTTAACTTAAGCGACATACACTATGTTCAACAAGAGCGTAACCGGCAAAATTAATGTTAGAAGTTAAATAAATGAAACAAAATTTATTTTATATAATTGTTTATTTATTACTTTAAAATGCTTTATCACTAATATGCGGTCCAGTCCCCTCTACTATGTATTATGGACTCACATCTCCGAGGCATATTTTCGATTAAATTTTCAGCGTAGTCACGGGACAATGTACTCCATATCGCTTTTATATTGCGACTTAGCTATGCAACGGTTTTTGTATTACTCATTCGTAGCTTTAGCTTCATAAGCGCCCAAACATTTTCTAACGGGTTTGCGTCTGGTGACTGTGATGGCCAGTCTAAAACATCAATACCGTGCTCGGTCTTCCAGGCGGTGCAGACACGGCTTCGATGTTTGGGATCATTGTCCTCCTGTAAAATCCATTTTTCGTTTGGGTTTTTATACCTACTTTTGACAGATGGTAATAAAGCTTTTTCATAAATTTTGTTCATTTTTGCTGCATCCGGGTTGTCCGTAATACATACAAACTTCCAAAACCTCGTTTTGACAGGCACCCCCTAACATGCACCTTTGCTGGGTGTTTAACAGTGCGTACCAATAATTTGTTGCTGGAGGTTGACCAAGCACGAGATGTTATACTCGATGCCCAAAAAGAAGCTTCGTCTGAAAAGACTACGTGGTCCCAATCACGGTCAAGATTTTCCTGCGCCCACGCCATTCTTTTTTTAAAGTGAGTCTCGGAGAGAAGAGGTTTTTCGTTAGTGCTCCTGTATTTCACTTCCGATTCCGCCAGTCGATTTCTTATGGTATTGGGAGATATATAAAGCCAATTTTCTTTCAGTTTTTCTTGAGCTGAACATAGAGATAACCGATTTTTTTTTCAAACATTTGAACGATGCGTTTGTCTTCGGCGGGAGTCGCCTTTTTCATTTTCCCTCTTTCTAGCAGGTCATTAACGCTCCGGGTTTCAGAATATCGTTTCACCTACTTGCTCACGAATGGTCTTGACTTCCGCATGTATTTGGCAGCTTGAGAATGCGACATTTTTTACCCTTTTGGGTGCAAGCAAAGAAACACTGCTTCATATCGTGACGCGACGGCGGCACTCATGGCGAATAACGTGTCGTCAACTCGGCGCATGCGCACAGACTCCTTTGTTTTGTGCTAAGCATTTTAGACAAAGAACCACTGAACGTGTTTCAGTTGTTTTTTTTTAATTTGGTTATGATTTTTGACGTAAAATGCCGGCTACGCTCTTGTTGAACACACGTAGGTGTAAAAAAGACCGTTTTGAGCGTCGTTCAGTGAAAAGATTTATAAAATAATGCCAATTTTCATTTTGCTAACTGACCACAAAATTACTCTGATTGCTTTGAAACCCCGATCATTCGACGCAGAAAAAAAAAAAAAAAAAAAAAAAAAATATATATATATATATATATATATATATATATATATATATATATTAAACCGGTTCAAAAAAATCGACTATTTTTTTCCTAGTAATGAAAAAACATGCCTGTGAAAAGACATCTCTATTTCACCGGTAAAGAAGTGCACTACATTTCCTATAAACCACAGTTGGTCATTATTCTAAAATTTATGTACATACAATCCAAATTTTTTGTAAACTTCAAATAAAGAATTAATTTCGGATTTTTTAAATTAAAAAGTCAACTATTTTTAATAGCAGAATCATAAAGATCTACTTTATCAACGACGTTAAACTTGATGATTCAATATTTTAAGCCAATTTTTTTTTTCAATAATAATTATGAAATATTTAAGAAAAATTAAAAAAAAAACGTTGAATTGATTACATTTTGGATTTTAAACTCGAATAACTTTTGAAGGAGTGAACTTACAGAAAAAACATAAGAGACAATTTATTTAGAGCGTTCAATTTCCTTCAAAAATATGTATCGCTCATCCCGACATGTTAATTCAAAAATGAGTTGTAAAATTCCAAGTTAAAAAAAAAAATCCCATGTTATTTAAACGTAAAATAGAAATTCACGATGAGCGACCTTTCAAAATTGATATTAAGAGCTCCCGTTTTCACAGGCTTGTTTTTTCATTACTAGGAAGATATTTCACTGCGGGTTTTGAAAAAAAAAATAGTCGATTTTTTTGAACCGGTCTAATATATATATATATATATATATATATATATATATATATATATATATATATATATATATATAACTCAATATGGACAAAATGGCGCTTCAAGGTTAAATTCTATATAAAAACTTTATAAATGGATTTCAGACATTGATTACTGTATTACCCAAGTAATACAAAGTTCTCCTAAAGTGCACATTTTATAGGCTTGCAGCACTAGTAACTCTCTCTTAGTGGTTCCAGGTTTGGGTTTTTATTAGTAGACGTTCTCATAAGTTGACTTATAATTGTGTATAGAACGAGATTATAGGCGCAGTACAGGCTAAGATGGCCTATACAAGTGTTTCAAAGGTGTAAATATACTTGAGAAAACTTGCTCCAGTATGTTACACTTGTAATAGACTACAGAAATAATTATATAAGGTCATACGCCAGTTATAGCAATGTATAGAACGAAATGCACTTAGTACCATTTAACCTTGTTACTTGACCTTATAATGGTGTATAATTAGTCAACTTTATGTGCCAATCATAAGTGAATTAGTTCTACAGTGGTTTCTTCCCAGTGTACTTGGTATTATTGTGGGCACTCGAATGCTGTTATAGTCTTAATTTCTATATAAAGGTTTCTTGAAAACTATAAGTGTCCAAAGTATTCTTCGTGAAGTCCATCTAAGCTTTTAAAAAATTATTGCACCTTCACGGCCATTTTGAATGCTGTTAGGACTAATATTATTTTTAAACACAACTTAGTAAATACGCCGTGTTCAATGGGTGAACAAAAATTGAGATGTTAAACACTTGTACGATGAACTTCACCGGAAATAATTACGCGTTTGCCGTTTAAACATGTACCTATGCACGTATAATGTGCGAAATACTTTTTATTTATTTATTTATTTAATATTAGAAAAGCAACAGCTTAGAATTTTACTTAAATAGCTAAAGAATAGAAAAAACAAAAAGCCTATGACAGGTTTTCAGCATTAGTATTAAGGAAGTGACTAACAAGCAAACGTGATTTTTTAACACTTACAAACAAAAATCTGTATAAATATTTAAAACTTAAATAACGACATTAACCTACGAATAATAAAAACTAAGGAATAGTAACTCCGTCAAAAAACATGCTCCAAAATACTTGTCAAAAAAGTGTAGGTACATTTCAATACATTTGCAATATTTAGGTGGCCTTGAGCCTTGAGCGGTATAAAGGCTGACGTTATATGACAGTTCGAATGGAACCAAATTTAAAACGATAATAGAATGGGAGTTATGTTTCCTTAGTTTTTATTATTCGTAGATATTAACCAAATTTTTAGAGGAAGTTAAGGTTAAATTACAAAGAGCGTGATGCTTATATATGATGAGAAAATATATGATTTACAAATCAAAGAAGTCAAGGTTGAGTTTATCTCTCGCATTCTTGGTCCACAATGTATGAGGATCAAAAGATATTTTTTTACAAATATTGTTAAACTTCTCTATCCTCGGTTGTTCACTAGAAAGCCTGGAGATGGCCTTAGTTAATAAAAACTTTTTTTGTTGCACGCGACTTCGTCCGCGTGAACTTCAGTTTATAGCGCGGGATGTCAACAAAAGTGGTATCAAAAGCTTTGATAAAAAAACCCTGGTACGGGGTAACCCTTAAATCAAAACAGCTGTGCAGTGTGCACATATTTTTTCATTTTTTAAAATAAAACTTTATTTTTTATGCCAATTTTTAAAGCTTATTGAGCCCCCCAATTACAAAACTTTACCCATAAACAATTTATCATTGATAGGTTTAAGGTTACGTCCGCGTCACTGCACAGATAAAGTACTGAGTTATTTAATCGAAAAAAATCGGAGCTTAAATGTAAGATGATACCACCTCTAGAAAGAAAGACGTTTGAGCAAGCGTCAGCGCGATGTAAGAGACGCACGGCGCCATCTATTATGAATTTTTGGAACTAACTTAATTTGAACAAATTTACGCATTTTCACCCCCTTACAACCCTTTTTTCCAGTAAAAAAGTAGCCTATGTCGTTTCTCAGGCTTAAAGCCTGAAAAAGGACATAGGCTACTTTTTTGTGGTTAGGCTTTAAGACTATCTGTATACAAAATTTCATTCTAATCGGTTCGGTAGTTTTGTCGTGAAAGCGAGACAGACAGACAGAGATACTTTCGCATTTATAATATTAGTATAGATTTTAGGATGTATCGGTTGGCTTCTATGAAATATATTTAGTAGGTAGATAAGTAAATCCTTTGTGACTCGTATCTGGCAAACATCCAAGATGGACAGTTTCGATGTTCATTCAGACTTTTACTTAGTCCTATTAAAGATACGCTTATACCAAATGTATATGGTAATAAATCAATAAAACTGATAAAAACCCCGTAAACAGGTACTCATTTTAACTTACATAAAAACTTCAGATAGCCATTGCTTGCGAGAATGTTAATTTTTACAGACATTTCATAAAAACTGTTTTATATTTTGTTCTCCATAACACTTTAATTGACAATAACTTAGTATCTATATATACTAGAGATGGATCGCCCAATGGTCGAAATTCGACCTTACTTGCAACGACATTAGGACTGCTACCTTTTTTTTTATGGAGGGGAAATATGCTACCTATATTTTGTAAAAAATATTGACTTCATCATAGTTTTTTTCAATTCTTGTCTCTGGGACTCAGCTGATCTCAGACTGGCCGTTTAAGCATTGTCTAATAGTATCTAAAATTAAATAAAAAAAAAACAATAATCCATTTTAAATTTGTCAACTTGCTGTCAACAGACTTCAACCATAAATAAAAGAGTATAATTCGTATGTATAGGCTTGTCACTCAAAAATCTGTAATTTTTCCTAGTAGTAGTGTCGTAGTATGTGTAACGTTTTATTTGTTAAAAATATATATGATAAAAGCATCATTTTAAAATAATATTAGCTCGATGCACTCCTTCACCATATAAACTATAACTGTGCGAAATTTCATGCACCTACGTTTCCCCATTTTTCGAAAAAAGGATTTTGATAAATTCCAACCCCAAGGGGTTCAAATAGGGGATGAAAGTTTGTATATAATAATACTTTTTAACGCGAGCGAAGCCGCGGGCAAAAGCTCGTATTTAATATTTATTTTATTTATTTATTTTATTTATTTAAGTAATACAAATTATAAATTATGTCTAATTGAGAGTGTACCATAAATCTGCAAGGTTTGTCTGGTATTTGTATACTTACATTATGTTAATGCTTATGTTATGTATTATCGGAAATTCGATTTAGATGAAATACAAGGCGTCGACGACGACGCGGCGACCGAGCCCGTATCATAATTCAGACCCGCTACTGGGCGGTCCCTCCCCAGCTAACGCTTATTTAATGCTACCATAAAACACGCATAATCCGTGTTTATTATTATGTAAACGTCTACTAGAGAAATACACCTCGTCAATCATTAAATATGTATCTTATAAACACATCATTAGGCAAAAGGGATTGTATTAAATTTAGTCAAAATGTTGTTTCGCTGTTTAATTAAAGTATTTACTACGTTCGAATTTGTTTTGAAAAGTGTAATATTTAATGATTATAAGAGTATATTATGTACTCGCAGTAGACGAAAGTGTACCCCGTAATTCGCGGGAAAAGTTAGATGCGAGCACAAGAGCACTCACCTATAAGCGCAGTCTGTGATGACAGCGGCCGCGGCGGCGGAGCGGCGAGTCGCGAGCTATCCACATATATCGAGGCGCCGGGCCAACATGGGGTCTTGCTAGGACGGACAGTGGCGTGGCTGCGGCGGCCACGCTTGTTTACGTAAGCGCCACGCCCCGAGCCACGCTTGGCGGTGAGGGGCGCGGCGCACAGCACCTGCGGTCGCCGAGCGCCGACTGCCGCACCGCACACGCGCCGACCGCCACGCCTGCGTCCCTCGCCCCGCCGCACCCCGCCCCACCCTGCCGCGCCCCTCCGCGCCCCTGCCGCACGCGCCCCACAGCCTCCACGCCTTCTGTTACATAATAACACTAAACGTCCACAAAGGCCCGTTAAGCTCGGCACAGACGAGGCATTTATGACAATCGGTCGAGAGCCCCGAAAGTGCTAAACTATTTTTAACATAACTTCTCAAAAAATAAAAGACTTTCTGCTGGAGCAAGACGGCGCAATATTTTTAAACATTCATTTTTAACATCACTTTCCAACCACAATCACCTTAACACTGCCACTGAGCGTGGTCTATTTTATATAATACGAGCTATTGCCCGCGGCTTCGCTCGCGTTAAGAAGTATTATTATATACCAACATTCATCCCCTATTTGAACCCCTTGGGGTTAGAATTTATCAAAATCCTTTCTTAGCGGATGCCTTCGTCATAACATCTACCTGCATGCAAAATTTCAGCCCGATCCGTCCAGTGCTTTGGCACAATAGACATAACGACCAGTAGTTCGACTGCAAAGAAACGGACAGGTTTCAATATCTGTCAAATTCGTTAGGTTTCACTAGGATTATGAACGGGATGTGCCTCGCGCTGGGTGATATAATTTATTTTTAAATATTTAAAATAAAGATTTCAAAATTGGATTCTGTCAATTTTAATCGCAATTGCCAAAACACAAACAACAATACGACCAAAGAAGAACACGTCCAGCGAATATGTCATAGTTTTAAATTCGTAGGTAACAAGTGAACAACCCTAGCGACGATTTTCGTCGTCATAATACGTCAAATTTAAAAAAATCAGGCAGTATATATATATACGAGCTTTTGCACGCGGCTTCACTCGCGTTAAGAAGTATTATTATATACAAACTTTCATCCCCTATTTGAACCTCTTGGGGTTGAAATTTATCAAAATCCTTTCTTAGCGGATGCCTACGTTATAACATGTACCTGCATGCCAAATTTCAGCTCGATCTGTCCAGTGGTTTGGGCTGTGCGTTGACAGATCACTATGGCACTCAGTCAGTCACCTTTGAGTTTTATATATTATATATAGAAGAAGAAGATACTTAATATATTATTCAGAAAATATTTATCTCTGAGCTAAGCGAACCTTAACACTAATTATAAACTAGTTTATAAAGCATGAATATTATTCAAGATTAATATTTTGACATGCATGTCCTAGGTCTTGATTGGGTTTCAACCATTTTTTGTTAGATTGTAATTGAAAATTTATGTATTTATTACTGCTACGTAGTTCTACGAATCTACGTAGCTCTAAGGTAGTTAAGTAGGTCTACGATAGCTAACTAGCTACGAAGCTCTACGAAACTACGTAGCTCTACGAAACTGCTTGACTCTTAGGAACTACGTAGCTCCACGAAACAACGTAGCTCTACGAAACAACGTAGCTCTACGAAGCCGCGTAGCTCTACGAAGCCGCGTAGCTTTACGAAGCCGCGTAGCTCTATGAAGCCGCGTAGCTCTACGAAGCCGCGTAGACCTACTACGAGTAAGCCGCGTAGTTCTACGAAGCTTCGTAATTCTACTCTGACGGAACCGCCACGCAGGACTACACATTAATTATTATACATGGACATCATGTAACAGCTCCGTAAACCGACAGAGCCTACGTTGAACTACGGATACGTAGACTAACCATACTACGCAGCTCTACAGCTAGGTCTAGGTAGACTAGACGCTACGTAGCTGTAGCTATTTTTGTCAATGTTGACAAAGACAGCGACGCGTTCAACGATTACTCCGCCGTTTGTGAACCGATTTTCAAAATTTTTCTATTGTTGTATAGGGTATTTGTTCCGATTGATCCGGATCCGAGTTGATACCATGTTCACAAAAGTGGTGCTCTGATGATGGGAACCATGAGGAATCCAGGGGACTTCTTCTACCACTATGACAAGAGAAATTAGTACTATGACGGAATATGTAGGTTTCAGCATAAGTGAAGAAAAACAATATCAATGTAACGAATTTTTCGAAAGAATAGTAGCGTTAGAATTGTCAAAGTTTCATGGAAATATGCGATATACACTAGGAAACAAGTGCCATTTTCCTCGAAACCTGATCTCATGCACCAAAAATTATGATTTTGGTCACATTCGATTCGGAATACCATTTAGAACATTCTATAAAAATTTCAAGAAGGGCTGAAAAAAATTGCAAACGTTATAAACAATAAAGTAAACAAAAAAAGAAGGAAGAAGAAAAAACAAGTAGTTTTACATTCCTGGCACATTATACTTTTAGAAGATATTTTATTGTACCTATCAAAGAGAAAATTTGTATTTTGTCACTTGAAAATATATTGTGGTTGTGATAAGTCTTACTTGCTTTTATTTCAGTATAATTATTAGAAACCGAACATGTTCAACCTCCTTGAAGATACATGTTTGGGGGTTTCGGTGTTGTTTTAAGAACTAAAAGCATATGCTACTAAGCAAATTTGATTACTCGTCATCATCATCACTTCCCTCACATGCATTCCACGCATTATCGTATTTGAACCTATTTAGTACTTTTCATAGTCTTTTAGGTTGAGACAGATGCCTTTGATCAATACATACATACAATACAATCTTCATAATTTTGAAGTCAGGTATTAAGTTATAATCCTCAATATACAGTGTGTTAGTGTAAACACCGTTATACTTGAAATTTTTATGGGTATGAAGACGATTATATATATATATATATATATATATATATATATATATATATATATATATATATATATATATATATATATATATATATATATATATATATATATATATATATATATATATATATATATATATATATATATAAATATATAAAAATATATATATATATATATAAAAATACAATCACAAACTTAATCTAGCACAGTGTAACATAAACCATTACTGGTTTTTCCGCACACTGCCATTCGTCTTCGACAGCTCTTTTTAAACAATAGTACTATTTATGATACCAACTAAGTATGTAAGTACTTAAATATAATATTATGGTCGCTTGTTAAGCATCAGTGCCCCAACCCACAATTTTTTGATATTAAAATATTTTGAATGCAGTCTTGTTTTAAATCATCTAAAGAACTCAATACGTAAATTTTTGGGTTAGTACACAAATGCCTAAAGCGTCCATATAGCAAAAGATTTATGTTTTTTTTTTTCAAAAACAAGTTATTAAGGATAATAAGACGTTTAACTGGCGAACCAAGGCACAACACTTCATAGGTTGTGGGCTGTGGCTCGGTTCATCCTTTCTATTTTTATACACAGCAAGCAGCACACCGACGCGCTGCGATTAGAAACTAGTTATTTTATGATCGCTGAAAACACACGTTTGGTGATTCGCGGGTTTATTTTTATCAATAATATTTTTTATTATGACTTATTTATTTTATGTTTTGTTAATATTATAGTAATTTTTTAGTTTTTACTTTATCTTACACTTTATATTTATGTTAGTTTGGAGAGATAGTAGTTTTTTAATTTATACTTGATATTGTTTTCTCGTATTTCTTTTTTAAGGTTGTCAGGTAGGTCGTTAATTAATTTTGGTATCTGAAAATGTAATCTTTGCTTACCGTAAAGGTTGCAATATCTCGGGACGAAGTATTTGATTTTAGACGAAATTCGAGTTTTCTTATAGTGATTTATTTAATTAAGGTATTGTTTGTCGAAATAATTTTCTTTTAATAAAATATACTTCACATGGTCGTGAATAGGCAATACGTGACTTTTTGTGAAAAGATCGTATTAGTTGTCAGTTTTGAGTTTTGCAGGCACTATCGTCCTAAGGATACGTAATTGTAGGCCGTATATAAGATCTAGATGCGATTTAAATGTCCTCCCGTAGCTACTTAGGCCATAAGATATTGTTGCTTCACCCAGCGCTTTATACAGTGTTAAGAGTGTGGAGTACGGTATCTTATTCTTTATAATTTTGAATTTAGCCAACATTGCTCGTAGTTTGTCGCAAACCGAGTTGATGTGATCCGTCCATTTAAATCTGTCATCAATTGTTAAGCCTAGATATTTATGTTTTCTGACAATCTCAATCGGTTCACAATCACGACTACAATTACTATCAATAGCATTTTTATGTAGGCAGTTATGACTGTGCGCTATTATTTTGGGAGATATAGTAACACGGTTTTGGCTGGAGCTTACATAAATTAATTTGGTCTTATTGAGGTTCATTGATAATCCTGCATAATGAGACCATTTCAAAAGCTGTGTAAAATCTTTTTGAAGATTCTTTATAGCTACATGTATGTTCTTATTGGCAGAAATTAGACAAGTGTCATCGGCGAATTGTTCTATTTCACAATCACTGATGACATTGATGACGTCATTGACATAAGATATATAGTGTTTGGGGCCAAGAACAGAACCTTGAGCTGTACCGTCATTAATATCTACCCTCTCACTCAAAACGTTATCAATTTTAACAACGAAGGACCTATCTTTAAGGTAGTCTTGGCTCCACTCATTGAGTTTACCTCGTATTCCACAGTCATCGAGTTTTTCAATCAGCAATCTATGTTTTAATGTGTCAAAAGCTTTAGTATAGTCAACAAATATAATTAAAATATGTTCTTTATTGTCAAGATGGGAGTAAACTTTGTCTGTAAATTTGGATAGTAATTGTGCGGAACTTTTACCCGGCTGAAAACCATACTGCCTACCTGATATGATATTGTTGTCTTTGAAAAATTTATTCAATTGTTTGGCTATTACTTTTTCAACTATTTTGTCGATGCTAGATAATATTGTTATCGGGCGGTAATTGTTGTAGTCTGTGTGACAACCCTTTTTAAATATTGGCCTTATAATGCCCGTTTTTAAGTCACGATGATACATTCCCTGTTTGATTGATGTGTTGACAAAGTGAGCTATTATGGGCGCAATTTTGGATGCAATCGCTTTTAAGTCCTGCGCTCTAATGCCATCTATACCTGGGGCTTTAAGGTTATTTAAAGATTTGATTTCTTGTTGTATGGTTTTAGTACTTGCCGGTTGAAATCTAAAAGTAACGTTTGCTGGAGTCTTATAATCTTTTTTATTTAATATGTTGGTACTACAATTTTTAAGAGGATTTTTACAGCAGCTTGAGAAAGCTTTAGCAAAATTTGAGGCAATACAATTAATAGTTTGGTTGTTGTTTAAGAATGCATTTGAAATAACATTGTCTATTCTAGATTTTACTCTGCCTGAAATTTCGTTTAATAATTTCCATAGTTGTCTTGGATTATTTTTGTTATTTATAATTTGTTCTCTGATTTTTTTATTTTTGTTTGTATTTATTAATTTAGTAGCGTAGTTTCTGGCTGAGTTATATTGTTGTTTTAGTATCATGTTTGATGAATCGCGTTGCCATTTTAAATATAATTTGTCTCTGTATCTACATGCTCTTAGAATTTTACCGTTGATCCATGTTTTATTAATTTTGCTACTGTTTTTATTAATTTTAACGTTAACCTGTGACGCGTCATAACATTTTTTAAAATTTCTAACAATATTTTCATAAATAATGTTGGGATTTGTAATTTGTGTAAGCGGGTGCCAATCTATAGCATTAAGACTATTTATCAAGATATCACGATCGTATCGTGTGATGTAGCAATTATCCACCCGTGTGTTTTCGATGTGTTTTGTCGTGCCTGCAGCGGCGAGTGCTACGATGCGATGGTCGGCCAGTGCAGTTCCGCCGCCGTGTATGGTCCAGTGTGTGCGATCGTGCATAGATGTGATCTACACAAGTTTTACTAGTTAAGTCAATACGCGTATGTTCCGAGATCCCACACGCTAGGCCGTACATGGTGGTGCTGTAAATATGTTTTATAGGGCGTTCCTGCAGCAAATCTATGTTAAAATCACCGAAAACATACATATATCAACATCGCTATTGATAGATCTAAGCAGGTAGTCTAATTCTTTAATAAACAAGTGCTTACTTTTATTAGGTGGACGGTATACACAGCATAATGTTGCGGAATAATCAGAAGCGGTGCTGATTGAACCCATGATAATTTCACAGTGTGTATTAGAAGTGCCTAAAGTAAATTGATGTTCATTTTTTACATATAAAATAATACCGCCACCCCTTCTGTTTATTCGCAACTTGCTATACATTTTATAACCTTTTATGTGATACATATTACAGAGATTTTGTGAGATATTAACTTCAGTCAACATAATTACGTCTACTGATCTTTTGGATGAATATATGACTTGTTCTAGGCTTGAAAAGTTTTTAATGAGTGATCTTATATTCATATGTATACATAGTAGTTGCATATTATTAGGTGTTTCTATTTAAGAAACAATTTAAATCGATACAGTCTCTAATTTCAAAAATATCTTCTAATGAGATATTCATTTTAGTTATGATAAAGAAAATACTATTAATACTAAACAATAGACTCACAATGCTGTAGCTTTATTTTTTTTTAATATCTTCTAGGGACCGAATAATATAAGTTTTTGCATTTTCTCCTTCCTTCTTCACACGTAATACTCCTTTTTTAATCCATATGTACTTAAAGCTATCTTTTAGTTCTTGTTTGGTATTAAATAACAGACGTTTGTTGTACTGTGTTAGGGCTTCGCATATAAATAATGGATTAGAAGATTTAGGCATGTTGGTACATAAGTCAGACGCAAAGATTTTTGGGATTTTCGACTTGCATGCAGTCAACCAGTCTGTTTTAGTTTGTTCCGTTCTGATCTTTAATTGTATAGGACCTGGACGACCGTTTCTTTCAGGTAAGCGCTTTACGTCTTTAATGTCTGAACGGTTCTGGTTAATTTTTTCTGCAACTTTGCTAACTAGGTTTTGTAGATCTTCTCCCGCTTTTGCTTGCATGTGGTGTATTTCGATATATTTACGTAATTTGCTTTGTTCAAATTCTTGGATTCGTTGCTCCAGTGCTCACTTCCAAAAAATTATTCCGATTTGTAAGTTCTGTGTTTTTCTTCTGTAAATTGTTTATATTTCCTTGTATTGTTTCCATTTTCTTTAAGAATTCATCCATTTTATCAGAATAAAATTGTATGGTATGAGTAATATTCTTCATTTCTCTTTTTATAGCATTCTCAACCTCTTTCGAAATGTCGGTAGTGAGTTTTTTTACGCAAATTTTCATATCGGTTTTCTCCGATTCTTCATCATCTTCCTGGTTTTCGTCGCTAGGGATGATGATGGAGCGTCTTCCCACACTATTATTTTGACAAGTACGGCATGTCCATTCCAAATTTTCCGTCGCTTTCAGAGCGGTGATTTGCTTCTTTGTAAGTCCGGAGCACAAGCTATTAAGATGTACTGTTTTTTCACATCTGTTACATTCTAGGCCTGGCTTTGCCTTGGTTATGATTCGGGTGCAATTGTCGCAATTGGTTGACATTTTGGGTGTACTACTCGTAACAAAACACGCGTCTATCTTACTCGAGCGCACGACGACGAATGATAAAACTGTAAAACATAGTAAATTTTCAGATATACGTATGAGCGGTTAAATACGGCGTCCTTAGACGCCATATTTAACTTTAACCAAAGATTTGACATTTTGCACTGTAGTTATAGTTAAAGTTACAGTTATAGTTAAAGTTAGTTGGTGCAACCCATCCTTATACGTCTACTTACGTCCGTCCTCGACTTTGACCAGTGAAAAATCTATATGGGGTTGCACCAGAGGCGTGGTTAAAGTTAAATTTAAAGTTGAAGTTATGGTTAGGTTAGCTATAACTATAACCATAACTTTATCTTTAACTTTAACCACGCCTCTGGTGCAACCTAACCTAAAATTAAATATCATTTAACAAAAGTGACCGGATACAACCGGGCATTTTCTGAAACCCGGCTGGATTTAACTTCAAGTCACGTCACGTCATTTCACGTCACGTTAGGTCACGACACGTAACGTCACGTCATGTCACGTCACGTCACGACACGACACGTCACACGACTATTACTTTTCAATTTACTCTCAATAAGCCCTTTTATTTGACACCCATATCGCAGAAGTGCTTTAAAATTACTATTCCCTTATCTTGGCTAAGCTGCCATATTGGGTACAGAATGACATTACATTCGTTTCATACAAGCCGTTTCATTTGTTACCAACTGATACACATATTGCAGAAGTGCATTAAAAATAACTACAGTTCGACAAGGCTTTATATGAACTAGAGATCGCCCAATAGTCGAAATTTGACCTTCCTTGCAATGACATTAGGACTACTGTAACCTATATTTTGTAAAAAATATTGACTTCATCATAGTTTTTTTCAATTCTTGTCACTGGGACTCAGCTGATCTCAGACTGGCCGTTTAAGAATTAAATAAAAAAAAACAATAATCCATTCTCAATTTGTCAACTTGTTGTCAACAGACTTCAACTATAAATAAAAGAGTATAATTCGTATGTATAGGCTTGTCACTCAAAAATGTGTCATTTTTCCTAGTAGTAGTGTCGTAGTGTGTGTAACGTTTTATTTGTTAAAAATATATATGTTAAAAGCATCATTTTAAAATAATATTAGCTCGATGCACTCCTTCACCATATAAACTATAACTGTGCGAAATTTCATACACCTACGTTTCCCCATTTTTCGTAAAAAGGGTTACAAAGTTTTTCTCTCACGTATTTATATATAGATATGTCAATGATGTCAATGGGCGCTCCTAGTAAAGGAGAACTGTCAAAAATGACGTTTTTGTATGATAGAAGCGTTAGTTTCTTTTCTCGCCACGTCAGGGCCGTCTCTAGCCCAAGTGGCGCCCGTGTGCAAATATTACCCTAGCGCCCCCTAGAAAGCGCGCGGTCAAAATGAAATGGGCACAGAGTACAGTTTTTCCGGCCGGGTGAGGACCAGTGCACGTCCTAGTAAAATTTTCAGGTGGTGCGGTCGGACTCGCGCATGAAGGTTTCCGTACGATTATAAAGCAAAGGTGGGCAAAAAATAATGTTTTTATGGGAGCCCCTTAAATGTTTATTTAGGTACAAATAGAATTAAGTATTTTGTGAATATTTCAAGTTAAATACCTATATCAATTATCAATAACGGCTACACGTAGGCACGTGTTACATGTAGTACACGTAGACACATAGGTCTGTTCTTGGCCTTCTTATGTGGAACTTAAGCTACCATTGCATCCTGCGAGTGGCCCATCTTCGTGGGCTACGTTTGGTCTGCTATCCAGAAGACACATACATGCTGATTGCTGGCCCATGAAGACATGTTTGAGGAGACAATACGCCTGGCGAGAGTGGGTGAGCCGTGAGTCTCAGGTTGTGGTGCTTATAGAAGCGTTGGGGCTGCGAGTAGTCGAAAAGACGTAGGCCATGTTCTTCTATGGGCCCCGGAAGCACCGCCCCCCGCGGAAGCATCACTGCGCATCGCAGAGATGTGGAGAAGAGTGTGCCGATCGGCGCTGAAATGCAGTGCTTGGGTTTGGTCCTGGATTCTGAATGGATCTTTACCCCTCATTTTCGGTAATGATGAACGGTAATGATCGGCACTAAAACTGAAGAAGATGGCCATGGCCCTGAATCGCCTTATGCCAAAATCTGTGGTTCAGGGCCCACTAGCAGGCGTAGCATGGTCACTATAGAAACGGTTTCTTTCTACGGAATAATCGACATACTGACAGATTTTATCGACAAAATGGCGGATTTCCAGCATGGTCACTATAGGAACGGTTTCTTTCTACGGAATAATCGACATACTGACAGATTTTATCGACAAAATGGCGGATTTCCTGTCTGTCACTTTGTCTATTCTTCCGTATAAATAAACCGTTTCTATGGTGACCATGCTACGCCTGCTGCAGACGGCCCGGAATAGACTGCTGCTCAGAAGCCCGCAGCATGCTTTAGCGCTGCGGATACTACGCTGCTATCGAACCGTTAGCTGGCGAAGCGGTTCTGGCGCTGACAGGGTCCCCTTCGTGGGATTTGATGACTCGCGTGTTGTCGGAGGGTGTATCATCACACAGCCGAGTTTAAAAAGCGAGGAGAGCGGGTGCTACCAGAGCTGGTAACCCGATGGTGTCACCAGGCGCATCTCATTACTCATTACATTACGCACCTTGCAAGACCAGATGGCGTCCCCAACTGCCGGCCGCCGAACTGTGAAAGCGATCCGGTCGAGACTACAACAGTGGATGCCACATTCAAGGGGCACCCTTACCTTCGGTCATTACCTGGACCATATGGACAGCCTGATAAATATGATACGGCGCAGCATACGCTCATTGAACGCTCTGCTTGGGCTGAGCAACGGGCTGAGTTTTGCGCCGTCCTTGGATTAGACCTTACTACTTATTGGGTTGGGAGGCAGTAGCTTATACCTTCTGCCTCTGCGAAACTGTTATGTCGCAAATGGAGGCTGCATAAAGAGAGCGGGAAGCAAATTAATACGCAGCTCCCATGAGTAGGAGGCACGGAGTGCACGGCGCCCCGTGCGATCGCAAGTCATATAAATCCAGTTTGAGGTAAGTCGCGCGGCTCTCATTTTGGCGCCCATCTTGACTAAAAATATAATCTTCATTTATGTGTTTTAAGGTTCATTTATATAATTTATATTGCAAAAGCCGAGCCGCTCGTGGCGCGTCTTGCTTTGCTGTAGCCTGTAATACGACAAATATAAGAGCTCCAGATGCTACACAAAATGTATACAAGTTTTTCTTACGTTGGTCATTAAAGCGCAGCGGCGCGGCTGGCCAACGCGGGCGCGCGCCGATTTGCGAGCGGTGCTCGGCGCCCGGCGCCCCTAGGACCGCGGCGCCCGTGTGCAACGCACACCCTGCACCTAAGGGAAAGACGCCCCTGCGCCACGTTCATAAATAGCCTTGTCGAACTGTATTCCCGTATCTTTTACTACATTTACACTCAGCCCTGTTGGACAGGGAAGTGGGGAGGGAAGTGGAGAGGGAAGTGGGCAACGTGAATATGTAAATAGGTGACTCGCGCTGCCACTGCTTATGCCGCTGCCATTGCCCGGCGCTCCCTCGAGTGTCGGTTTTTCGGGCGGAAGTCAAAGGACGGGCAGCGCGAGCGCGAGTGAGTCTTTACATTCAGCTCTCTCGCTTACTTGCCGCCAGCGTTTTGAACGAAAAGTACGTGCGACAAAATCCACAAAAATGTCACCGCCTACGATACCTATACATACGATGGGTACCTACGGTGTTCTATTTCTATGAATTTTCCTAATCCACAATTTCCTTTTAAATACTACGACGACGGCGTCTTCGATTCGATCTGTTTTGATTTCTTTTTAAAATATGCATATAGTTATATTATATACTCAGCAGACGCCAGACATAATGCTGTCGCCGCAGCAGTTTCAATATCCGCCATCGTTGCGAGTTGTTACGTAAAAACGTTGGCTGAGTGTGACCACCCACTCGCCTATAATATAACGCCGCAGAAGTATTAAGGCAATATTTCCGACAGCGGCAGGAGCAGTGGCAAGGGCTGAGTGTAAACGTCCCATTTGATGAGCCGCCATATTGAATGCAGAATGACATTACATTCGTTATCGAGTTACTTTCAATGAGCCCTTTTAGTCTAAGCGATAAGTTGAGAATGGCGAAATATAGAGATAAGGGTCATCAAAATACGTGCGATAGCTCATTAGTTTCGGGAAGACGTCTAGAAAAATGTATCGGAAGCGTGTATTATTGCACACAAAAAATTTCAAAAGTTATAAGCAAATTAGGTTGCCAAAAAAAAGGTATTGCGTTTTTTATTAAAAACTCCGAAACTATTAACATTAAAGAAGTTTAAAAAAAAGATTCTTAAAGAGGAGGAAATTTCCATAAGAAAACTCCCAGCTCCCGGAATTCTATCTCTATTATTTATAATTTTTCTAGATGTCTTCCCGAATCTAATGAGCTATCGCACGTATTTTTATGACCCTTATCTCTATATTTCGCCATTCTCAACTTATCGCTTAGACCAGTGTTTCCCAATTAGTGGTACGCGTACCCCCAGGGGTACGTGAAATTGCATCAAGGGGTACGTGCGGCTATCAGTAAAAACAAGAATAATTTCCGGATGTTAATCCAGGGTGTCAACTTACTACCTGTATTGGTAATTTCATCAAAATTGGTCCAGGCGTTTGAGAATGAAAAAGTAACGAACATACACACACTCACAAACTTTCGCATTTATAATATTATTAGTGTGATTGCTACAATAAGGGGTACGCAGGTTTGAGGTCTTTTTTGAAGTGGTACGCAGCAAAAACTAATTGGGAACCACTGGCTTAGACTATTTCATTTGATACCCATATTGCAGAAGTGCATCAAAAATAACTATTCCCCTATCTTGGATGAGCCGCCATGTTGAATGTATAATGAAATTACATTCGTTTTCGAGTTACTCTCAAAAAGACTTTTCATTATATCCATACTAGATGTCCCGCGCGGCTTCGCCCGCGTAAATTAGGAATTTCACAGAAACCGTACATTTTCGAATAAAAATAGCTATAAATGCTCCTTTCACGTGGTCTACTCTATATAAGTGCCAAATATTGCTATAAAAATTGCTCCAGTAGTTCGTGAGATAAACCCTTTCTAATATTTTCCCCGTTTTTACCACATTTTCCTGAGTTTCTTCGGTCGTATTAGTCTTAGCGTGATAATATAATATAATATAATATAGCCTATAGCCTTACTCGATAAATGAGATATCTAACACTGAAATAAGTTTTTAAATCGGACCTGTAGTTCCTGAGATGAGCGCATTCAAGCAGGTTACTCTTCAGGTTTATAATATTAAGTATAGATTTTTTAAATTATCGCTTGACAAACTCGAGCCTCGATCTAAAAGACTATGAAAAGGCTCATAATCATGGGACTATGCATGATGATGATGATGAATGTAATTTGCATAGTAGCATATGCTTTCCGTTCTTAAAATAACGCCGAAACTCCCAAACTTGTATCTATAAAGAATCAGGAGTTCTCTCAGCACCTTCCGAACCACGGTATACCAGGTATACCTCGGTGCAAAATCTTACTTGTTTGTAGCATATGCTTAGAATACTTCTCACGAAACCGAAGTCACCACATGTTTCCCCATAAATTTTGAGGAGTTCCCTCGATTACTTATGGATCCTTCATCAGATCACCACTTTTGTGAATATAATACCAAATTGGGATGATACCCTACATACCAAAAGAAAAATTTTGAAAATCGGTTAACAAACGGCGGAGTAATTGTTGAACATAAGAAAACGAACATAACACCTCCCCCATTTTGAAAGTCGGTTAAAATTGTAGCCTATGTGTTATTCTGATGTATAAGCTATATTATTGTAAAGTTTCATTAAAATCCGTTCTGTAGTTTTTGCGTGAAAGAGTAACAAACATCCATACATCTATACATCCATACATCCAAACAAACTTTCGCCTTTATAATATTAATAGGATTGTACGACTGCATAGAAAATAATTATTTCGCCATTTAGAGTGATGTCACCACGGACGTAAAAAAGTCACATATCATATTGTGCATTGTCATTTGTCATCGAAACTACGTATGCAAAATTTCAGCTCAATCGGTTTTTAAATATTATATATCTACTTACTTCCAAATTGAGTTCCAAAATTCCACCGCAACATATATACTTACATACATACAGAGCAAGTTAAATGAAAGCTTCAATATCGTAGAGAAAACCCCGAAACTGTAGATAATAACAAAATATGCCGATTTTGATAATATAATATACTTAATATAAATATAATTGAAACTAAGCCTGCATTATTAGATGGCAAATAAATTTTCCTAGCCGGGAATAGAACCAGCTCATTTTGAAAAAATATTTTTTGGTCTACACAATACTTACTATGATCAACGTCCAATTAATCTAGTCAGAACTGTTTATATTTTACTTTCTTGTTATTTACGTGACGCACTCTTCTTTGGATCGAATCGAAATCAAAATAGCAGCGTTTTACCCTGAAATAAAACGCTTATTAAATACTTACCTTATTTGAAGCATAATAATTGAGATAGGCACTTCCGTTTCCGCAGATTTTACCTCCTTTTCTTTCCTGAATGTTGGTAGCTCTGTCAACCTTGGCGCCATCATCGAGCAGGTAGAGGGAGAATTCCCGCTCGACTATGATCATTGAGTCGAAATTACACCAGGCAGAAATAAAAAGTTATGCTTCAAATAAGGTAAGTATTCAATAAGCGTTTTATTTCAGGGTAAAACGCTGCCATTAACACTTTGATCACAGTTTCCAGGAAATGCTATTGTATTCCATTGTTGTCGCGATCACCGGTGCTCTTATGGGGCTTGAAGAATTAAACACTTGACCGTTATTTGAAGCATAATAATTGAGACGTGTTTGTCATCGCCTGGTGATGATGTACGCCAATGTGACAAAATAAAAGTAAGACGCCAATGTGAAAAGAAAATATAACAATATAAAATAAAAATAGTAATTCCTTGTGGGAATACTTCAAAAACTTTATAAATGAATATATAGGTGATATAAGAGTGATGGAATAGAAAATCCAGTGTTCAAACACTTTTACACAATTATTACACCAAAAACTGATTGACAAATCAAAAATACAACTTGTAAAAGCTTTGATATGGACATAATGTAATCAACTAAAGGAACAAAATAATTCCTTAAATCGTTAGAATTAGATGAAAGTACTAGTTTTTTGTACCGATTTTCAATAACGGCCCCAAAAGTATTTCATGAATACATTGTCTATCCAACTTTCAGCCATAGCTGAGCGGACGTTACCTGGTGGTGCAGTTGTCTCAGACAAGTTAGTTTTGATACCGCCAGCTAAAGGCGGCAGATGGTTTTCCTCGCAAACTCATAAATAAATTGCACATTTAGCTTCGCTAATCGCTACGCCAGCGATGAAAAAAGGGATTACAGCATTTAAGCCAGTAAACAGTAAGGTTGCTTATTACTGGGATTGCTTAAAATCTTCCAGCTAGATTGCCTAGAATCAGAACTGTTCGTTTTAGTTATGACTAAATAAATTAATCACATTAAGAATTTTAAACCACTGTATTCTTACCGTGTGTAAGATCATGTACACGTCTGCCCGACGAAAACAAAAGCAAAATATCTGTATGTCTAGAAAATACAAATAAATTACTTACGTCTATCTCTGGTTTTGCCCTACTAGAGATAGGAATAGCTCACATTAGACATTAGAGACATATATTTTATGTCAATTGTGAGCTATTCCTATCTGTAGTAGGGCAAAACCAGAGATAGATCAAATATTGGGAACGGCCGTAAGACTTCAATAAGTTTTTAATCTCTGTATCAGACATGGAAGATATTATCTACTTATGTAAGAAAATAGTGTTATAAGAGAGCTTAATCTATTAAAAATAGATAAGCTAAGAATTTTGCAAGGACTGTGGCCGTCGGCTTGTGAGCATCATAGCATCACATCTGTGAAACTTACACCAGGATAACCATCTATACCAGGCAACTTTATAAGTTTTGAGAGTAGAAGGTCACCATGATAATAACAATAATTTTATATGGTTATCATCTCAGCCTCAGAAATTTTACAATTTTAGGACCACCCCCACATTTCTATACTTCCAGGGTCATTTCCTGATCTTTAGAAGAGGGACCCCCGTTGAAATGTCCATTGTGTATTTCTCCAGTTCGCGAATCGTATACGGTGCTGCTATTGCACTCGACTTGAGATCTGCCCGCCAAAATACTCGTTCCCAGCGTGGAACCACTAGGAGATAAATTCTTTGAGCCTGATTTAGGTGAGCCAGGACTTTGGGTATTAATTAAACACCTAGGCTAGGGGGTACTCCTGAGAAAAGGCATCGTGATATAAACCTGCTTGATCGGTCAAGTCGAGAGTTACATAATTAGTCACTACATGAGCTTCGGCGGAAGCAAATAGATCGGTCACACAAGTAAGCCGCATTTTCTGATCTTCTCCGTGCAAGAAGTTAACAGATTTGGGAATTATCCAATAACTCGATAAATCTGAATGGTTAGGACTTAGGTCCATCAGGGCATCTGACCTGGTGCGACCTTCGTCCCAAATATAGGTTATAGCTGTTCGATTGTCGCTCTGCCAAAGAACTGTCGAGCGAGAGAGAGTCTGGTGCTGACTGCTGACCTCGGAGAAGCAGAGCGCTAGAAGCTCTTTCTGATTGTAATGCATGAAATTTTCTTATGCTGACCATGTCCCCGTTAAGGAAAGGTGGTCGAGTTGAGCACCCCAAGCTAGGTCCGACGCATCTGTTGCCAAGCAGTGCAATGGTGGGCCCCAATGAATGGAAGTTGATAGATGAAGACTTTGCAACCACCACCGAAGATCGTCGCTAAACGTAACGCTTGTCTCGGTAGAGAGCAGCGATTCGGAAATGCGGACTTATCAAAGTCTATGAGAAGAGACAAGAGAGCTCGGCAATGTAGCCTTCGGTACTATGAAACTGGCGAAGTTCAGGAGACCGAGAATGCTCTGCACGGTCTTTAGATCTACGAGACTCTTTGTCAGGACTCAGGACTGGTAAAATCTTTTGATGAATTTAAGACATTTTCTCGCCTGGAAGTAGCTTTTCGATTTGAAACGTGTTTCAACGAACACCTAGAAATACCAGGTCTTGTTGAGGCGTAAGTAAAGTCTTTGAAGCAAAATCTGGACATGCTTCTGAAGGATGATTTTGTTTTAATAAGCAATAAGATAATCGTCCTAATAAACGATGATATGCAGAGCTCTCTGAGGGTTTGTTTAACCCAATTGGTCAGGGAAGCAGGTGACCGAACAATAAGCAAGTAATTTGCAGCAACTGTCCCTTGTATACAGACGTAGGAGCCGTCAGTGCGATGGAGCGACTGCCAGGTAAAATAAACTTGGGACAGGTATATTTTGCAAAGCCAATCGTCTGGTTGCAAAACAAAACTGTCATTATTGTCACTGTCGAAATAAAACTTGGCAAGGGGCTGGCAACTTCTAATATACCCTGGAATATCATTTGTCGAATTTGAAGATACATATCCTCCGACTCTGTGGTAGAAAAATGATTTTGGTTTAATTTTGAAAGTTTCTCCATTAATGGTATACGGTACCCTTTTAGAATCTTTATAATAATAACCTGGAGCATCTAGGCGCTGCCAACGAGAAACGGCGGTAAAACTTCAAAGTTTGACCCGCTCTGAATTTTTGATTGTCAGTACTTACGTTTTTTTTTTTTGTTTTTCCCGAGATCCGAAAGAGAAGCGGCTTATTCTCGGGTACTTTTGCCGTGGAAGATCCCTCAGTTGTCCTTTCAAGCTCCTCTCGAGTGAAAGGAACTTGGTGCATTGCCAGGCATTGACCGTGGTTCAAAATTATTTCTTTGTCCCCGTGGGGTACGATTGTATGAACAGCCTTGCGCAGGCTGGTGATCATGGGAAATGTGCGAGCTAGTACAACATCCATGACACATACCCTGCGCGGGTATATAATTCTTAGTCTGCCTCTGCGGGGGTAGGCTAAGCTCTCGAGTGAAAAGAAGTTCGTGCATTGCTAGGCATTGACCGTGGTTCAAAATTTATTGTCTGTCCCTGCGGGGGACGATTGTAAGAACAGCCTTGCGCAGACTGGTGAGCATGGGAAATGTGCGAGCTAGCACAACATCCATGAGACATACCCTGCGCGGATATATAACTCTTAGCCTGCCCCTGCGGCAGGGGGCGGGCGGCGAGTCAATCTGTTGCTCTAGAACCCGCTTGCGCAGCGGCAGCAACATTATTCTGACTATTCGCAACAAAGGTTTTGCGAGCTCCCTCAGTCTTTTCGAGTAGTGACACCAGCAACTCGGAATTAACTTAGATAAAATGATTGCAAGAACTGGGTCGTGAACGAAATTGATAATTGCATTGCGTCTCATTTGAAAACCTCATAGACCTCAAAGCCCAGCTCAGACTACAAATTAATTGAAGTAACTCTGACGTTGTGATACAAATCCTTAACGGTTTCATTTAACCTTCAGGGGTCAAGCTTGAAGCATGTGACCATTGTAACAATTTCTTAAGAGCAGATTTCAATGCTCCGCGCTGCATAAGTACGCAATATAATAATGCCGTGTATGATTTGTGCACGTGATTTTTTTTTTAAATCTAAATATTTAAGTTCATCATTGACCTCTAAATCAACAAAAACTAGTATATGATTATAAAATTCTTGAATTTCAGAATAACAAACTTCTGACCATTCGTTACTATGTTGAATATTTATTTAATATAGCCAAACCCCCCAAAAGAGAAGTTTTCGTGACGGACGTTTCTTTAAGTTTTGTTTCAATTTCAAAAACAAGATTCGGTTATAAAGAATTGCTAACGGTCGTTTCATTTTCATTTGATTTGCTATACAATTCCCGACTGACATTATCGTCGATGCAACTGCGACCTTGAAAAATAGATCGGTTTTCGTAAAAATAATTAACCTTTTTGTTAAGTTCATTAACCTCTTGAGTTAATTTAGCTAAAGGGTGGTTATAGCGCTGTCTGTATTTGAGCCCCCCCTTTTTGTGGCGGCGGCGCCTCGATTTACGTTTGCTGTGTGAAGTAGAAGTCGATGACGAGCTCGGATCATTTGTTCAACTACTACTACTAGATGACCTTGCACGAAACAAGGCCTTTTTTATTAACCACATTAGTGGGTAGTCAAATCTAACGTTAGCTGGTGTCACTACCGAATCATGAACAAATTCACATTCGTTATTCATTATTAATAGATACCTTAACCTAGGAAAGAACACAAACACAAGAACTTAACTAGAAAAATAATATTTTAAAATTTAAATGTAGTATTAAAATTTTTATTCGTTATTAAAGTAACGATACGAACGATAAAATCGTTATTAATATGAAATATTCATCTTTTCTAAAGAAAAAATGTATAAAAATATAACTTACGTGAATTACCAAAACCTTGAAAAACGGTAAAAACACAACACTGAAATTATTTCACTTTATACTTAAATAATATAACTGGGAGTTATATAATAAGGAGGTATATTACCTAATGACTTCTGAGCACGACTGTGCGGTGCGGAAAACAAAACGCCAATGATCATAGTCGAGCGGGAATTCTCCCTCTACCTGCTCGATGATGGCGCCAAGGTTGACAGAGCTACCAACATTCAGGAAAGAAAAGGAGGTAAAATCTGCGGAAACGGAAGTGCCTATATCAATTATTATGCTTCAAATAACGGTCAAGTGTTTAATAAATATGTGATGGAACAAAAGGTCTATTGAAGTACTTACATACAATTATAATACTTGGCATCTCACTCATATTTCCTGCTTAGGTAGGTATAGGTCCAGTTTAAAAATGTATGGCAATTGAGACTAGATTCTTGAAGAATACTTGGAATTTGCGACTTATTAGGTGCCGGAAATTCGTCCTAAGCGTCTCCTTCTACTAATTATTACTTTTATAAATGTGAAAGTGTGTCTATCCGTCTGTCTGTCTGTCGACTGTCTGTTACCTCTTCACGCCCAAACCGCTAATTATTAATCCGATTTTGCTGAAATTTGAATAAAACGTCAATTTTCCTGGCAAGTGGGAATTAAAAACGTGTTACCTACTCTGCGCAAAATGAAGTGTTGGAAACAAAATATCTTTTTAGTCAGATTAATAAAAGTCAATTTTCATGATTTTTTGTTTCAATATATTGAATACCTAGCTGCCCCTAGCTAAAATCCTCGGTACGCCCATGTAAGCCGACCAAATGACGAAGGTCCGTCAACTGCCTATTAATCAATTTCTACGATCGTACATCCATACTAATATTATAAATTTGCGAAAGCGTGTCTGTTTGTCTGTTACAGATTTTTTTGAAATTTGGGATTGAGATACTTTAAAAGTCCCAGGAAAGGACATAGAATACTTATAATCTTGGAAAAATGTACGGTTCCCGCGCGATAAACCAATTTCGGCCCAAAAGGTTTGGGGGCGTCATCTAGTATAAAATATGTAATAAGTACTATGTTTTCTTTACTTTAGGGCCCAAACTACTACCGACTTAAACGAATGAGGCGAGAAAGGAGAATGGTGTTTGGTAGGATAACTTTCGGAGGCTATTTCTCAAAATTTTAGTACTGAGTGATTATAAAAGAAGAAATACGTGTATTTTTATTTTTAACAAGGATTGATATATCCAAATTTAGCAGGAAGGTTAAATTGCACCCTGTATAATATATGCAACCTTATGTATGTTATAATGAGACGAAAATGTGGTAATGCTTACAAATTGGGTTGTTGAGGAAGTGATTATGAGGAAGAGGAGGAGGAAGAGGAATTTTCACGCGCAAATGTAGAGGATGCGGATGAGGAAGAGGATATTTTTTGAGGAAGAAGATGCGGATGAGGAAGCGGAAGAGGAAGCGGATGAGGAAGCGGATGAGGAAGAGGATGATAATAAGTTATAAATACTAGCGGACCCAACCCAAAAGTCTTTGTTCTGTCTGTACATAACTAGGTACATACATTACACAAAAATTAATTAAAAGGGCATTTTCCAGTGGACCAAACTATGAATCTGAACCATTCTCACACACACAATAAAGAATCATCAAAATTGGTCCAGCAATTAAGGAGGAGTTCAGTAACATATACAATGGCTTTATACACCCGTAGTGAGACCGATTACCGCATATTATGGCTGCGTAGTGTGTCAAAAAAAGGCTGAACAAGTAAACTATCGCAAAAATCTGAACAGAGTCCAGAGACTGGCATGCCAAATAATCACGGGTGCGCTTTCGTCAATACCCACCGCTTCCCTCGAGGCCCTGATCAACCTAACTCCGCTTCCTCTGCTTGTTCAGATGGAAGCTAGAAAAGCCAGGGCCAGGACGGCGGGCAGGACAAATTAGGCCTCCACCCCATTTAAACATCTGGAACAGTCTCTTCGTGAATCACCCATCATGGACATGCAATCAGACGCCATGATCAAGGTGCATAGCTTTTCGAAGCAATATCAGGTTCTTATACCTGCCAGAGAGGACTAGAAAGGAAATATCCCAATTAATATTCGCCCTAGCGATATAGTTTGGTTCACGGATGGATCAAGGAAAGAACCGTGCGGGAGCCGGATTCTACGGGGGCAAGCCACCAAGAGGCAAACATGCCAGTTTGGGGGAGTTTGCGACCATGTTTCAGGCTGAGGTCTTCGCAATCATCGGTTGCTTACTAGAAAGCCTAGATATGGCACTAGTTAACAAAAATATTTTTTATCTTCTCTGATAGTCAAGCTGCACTTAAAGCACTGACTGTTGCAGAAGTTTCATCGAAATTGGTTCTGGAATGCATTGAGACGTTGAACATGCTAGGGAGGGACAATACAGTAACGTCCCCGGCAACGAAACCGCAGACGAACTGGCTAGGCTTGGGGCCGAGAGTCTCATATATGGCCCAGAACCGGTGTGCGGAATATCTCCCAGTACTACAAAGCAAGTGCTCGAGGAATGGGTTCGCGAACTAAGCAGAAAGCAGGGGCAGCTGCCCCCCCCCCCCCCCCCCCCTGGATCATGTTGACGTTCCTACTAAGTATATTATCTAGTACTTTTATCTATAAAAATTAAGAACGAATTTTTGCCATTTGTTTGCAATACAATATTTTTACAACTAAAAATTATTAATTTTTTATTCTTTATAAACACCTAGCTTATGAAAACTCTAAATTTGCTCCCCCCTGGCCCAGAACCTGGGTGATTTGCCCCCCCCCTGGCACCAGAACCTGGGTAATTTGCGCCCCCCCCCCCCCCCCTGGCCCAGAACGTGGGTACGCCCATGGCAGAAAGCAATGGGTTGATTCCCAAGCCTTGAACACTCCAAGGCACTAATTGCTGGCTTTAACAAGAAACTGTCAAAAATAGTGCTCACCATGGGTAGGAATCAATTAAGAATCCTTACCAGAAGCCTAACTGGGCACTGCAAGCTCAATAAGCACCTTAACAGAATAGGTGTTAGTAGCTTAACGACTTGCAGATTCTGCGAGGAGGAGGATGAAACACCTATACACCTTCTCCTTGACTGTCCTGCTCTATTACAGAGTAGGAACAGGCACCTTGGTCGCTACGAATACTCATCCACAGAGGAAATTCGTGGCACCAACCATAACCACATCGTTCAATTTATGAGCAGCATTGGGTTGGGGACGGTACTCTAATGCGAAGGAGTCACAATAGATGGCCTGCCTTCAGCAATAAAAAAAAAACATACACAACACACGCACACAAAAAAAAGATGAGTAAATAATACAATTCTCTGGCTCTGGCGTGTGCATTGCCATGATTGGATACGCGACGCGCATGCGCAGTGAAATTCCTCTTAAATTTTGAGGAAGCAATAGCGGAAGAAAATTTTTTTATTTTTATTTATGAGGATGCGGTAACTGTTGAGGAACCCAAAATATTGCGGAACTTCCTCATTATGAGGAAGCGGAAGAGGAATCCTCAGCAACCCTATAACAAAATATGTTTGAGACGAAACTATAAAATGCTATTATACTTTAACAAATATCGCAATTATATAAAGCCATGAGAGACCAACTTATAACACAAGGCAGTAGTTGAGTAACTAGTAAAAATGTAAAATGTATGCATTGCAGAATTTTAGTTAATGAAATTAATATAAGTCCTCATATTAATTTCATTTTCAAGAATATGCACATTACTAACAATAATATCAAGTAGTGTACATGGAATAATCAAAAATTCTAGTATTCACTGAGAAATTGAAATTGAGACTTCTAATCAAACGAGAAGTCATTATAGTAAGTTGAAAAATTTATAATATCTCTAATACAAAGTCAGGACTTAACAAATTATTAGTTTTATGTATCACAGATCTTCACAGCCTAAAATTCGCACTTATTCTTGAAAATAGTTCTTAAAATTAATCAGTCTTTTATTTTGTACATCTATCAGACCTCATTTATTATTCAGGACCAAATTAAGTCCACCGTTGTACAATAGCACTATTTGGCCAATCACTGGCTTATTGCAACATCCATTACACTTGCACCCCATTATCGTCAAGCACCATCATTATTTGAAGTCCATATATATTCAACAAACAAATCAATTGTCCAAAATAATTAAAAAACAAGAATGTTCAATAATACTGAATAAATTAAATGTTTATCACAACACTCATAAGATTGTAATTCAAAAAAGTTCAAAGTTCAAGACACATTTTTATTAGCAATGAAATAGCAATACATGGGTGAAAAACTTTAGCGACGATCCCTGTAGGATCGATGTGTATCTCGTTCACGGCTCCGAGCTCGTGACCTATCTGTTGTACGCCACAAAAACTCATCAACAGATCTTTCATAAGACCTTTTATCGTACACTAGCACTGATCGCGGGTAGTCCGGTAATTCGTAATATCTTGGTGGAGGTGGCGGCGGAGGTGGAGGCAAGCCATCGTATGTTGCTATTGGCCCGCTGAAACCAGGTGGAGGAACATATGGCAGTGGTGGCAATTGATGGTGCATGGACCTCATGTACTCCGCCACATAAGCTTCGGCTGCTGCAGAACTGCTACTGTTAAAGCCTTCTCTGCCTCTTGTGAACCAGTTTGGCAGCCTGTCACGTACATATGGGGAGGGAGATCTTCTTTTGTAGGAACTGGACCCCAAACGACTTCTCGGAGACATAAACATCTTTCGTCTGTTTCTCGATGTGCTTCCTACACGATTCCTAAAGTTAGAGCCTCTTGATGATAGTGGTGCCCTATAAGTTCTATAGTTACCACCACTTTTTAGGTATGATTTCTTAGATGACTCTTTTGACTTTCTTAGAATTGGAGTCATTTCAATTCCTTCATCTTCTGGAAATAGCCTACACAATTCCTCAGCTACTTTAGGTTCAATTTCTTGCCCGTCTCTACCAATTTTTACAGGTTTACCTTCATTCCAGGGATTATAAAGGTGTAAGGTGCTGCTGAACGATAATTCCTTTCTACATATCCAGTCAACTTTAAAAACACCATCTAAAACTTTTGCTGAGAGGCCAGGAGGCAGGACCCAAGATATTGGTGGAACATCTCTCCTAGATTCACTAGAAAGTCTAGCAAATCCTGCAAATTTTCCACTTTCTTTTACAGAGAATATTAATAGAACATTTCTAGATTCTCTATATGCTTGATTTAAATTTGCTTCATTTTGTGGCAAAGTCGACCACACTCCTTTCGCTTTTGAAAGAGTTATATTTTCTGCGTTGTTAGATTTTATAAGAAAAAATCTTGTGTCTCGAAATAAGTAATTCAACTTTGTCATATAATCATACTTCTTTATTTTAGAAGTACTGGTAGTGAGGCGTCTTTTACTTTGCACAGGGGAATGACTTGAAGACTTAGCCCGTTTGCGACCGAGGCGTTTATCCTTTGACTTGTTAGTGCTTACGGAGCTAATACTTGGAATACTCGACTTACTTTCAGAAGAACTTGAAACTTCACTACGCGTGTCGTAATGCTTTCCCTCATCTAGCTGCTTTAATTCTTCTCCAATTTCCGCCTCCACTTCCCCAACCCCTAAATTGACGGCGTCCGTATTACTCGATACCTCCATGTTTTATCTCAGCCGCTTGTCTGATGTCTCCTTTAGTAATAAAGTAAACACTTTCAGGACATTGTAACGTGTTCCCGGTGGTATACAAAAACTCAAAACAACTCTTGCGGTATTCAGTATATTTTATCTAATTAATACACTACATTAAATTCCGAAAAGTTTTAGTAAATTCAATAATCATCAAATTTAACATGAGAAATTTTTATCAAACAAGCTTCAATCAGTGTTGCCAGATGGTCTCGGCCTCCACAGATTACTAGTATAAATTATTTTGTAGATCGGCCTCCGTGACTCGTGAGTAGGTAATTTGTATTTTGTGGTCTCGGCAACCGGCGACTTACCTGACACCTGTTATACGACTTGACCTGTTATGATTTTATGAACGTGGCGAGAAAAGGAACTAATGCTAAGTAGGTACTCACAAATACTCACGTTTTGCTCATTTTGCTCGATAGTTTTACTCCGAATCGAAGGAAATGACATATTTAATTCCATCGGAGCCGGCTCGATGCGAGCCTTCGAGCAGGGCTTCATAACGTTATCGAATACCCGAAAAAATATCGTTACGTCGGTACGTAACGATATTTATGCCGGCTGTACACTCTCGCCGAGACACAGCGAGGCGGCCCGAGTGCGAGAGTGTAAATGGGTGCGCTCGCCTCGTCTCGCCTGTCTCGGACCCTCTCGGTCCGGTGTCGGTATTTTGTGCCCGAGACAAAGGGTCTCGCGAGGAAAGCGAACGCATTACTGTACACTCTCGCGTTTTTCACTACTAGTCGCGCCGCTAGACAGTGCAGAACAGAAAAATAACAGTAATAAACGTCATTATCAGTCATTATCTGTGAGAAATAAAATTAAATATGATTATAGATCTTTGGATTACAATGATATCTTTCGATGTATAGAGAAAAATAATGATCCATCTTCTCTGAGTTCATAACTGCGATTGAACTAAGCGAGAATGTACATGATCGCACTCGGGCAAGGGGTTCTCGCACGAGACTCTCGCCCGAGAGCTCTCGGCGAGAGTGTACAGCCGACATTACATAATGGTAGCCAAATAACGGTATTTTTTTTATCGATATCTAGTAACATAACCAAAAAATATCGTTATGAAAATACCGGTAAATATAACGATATTTTCTGGTATCAGGTATGCGGTATGGCCGGTATGCGTCGTGCACAAAATCTCACTCGCAGCCCAACTTCCGACTTCCGAGCACCAGTTTTTATATATGTGGGACAGCCATGCTTCGGCACGAATCGGCCGGCTCGACCGGAGAAATACCACGTTCTCATAGAAAACCGGCGTGAAACAGCGCTTGCGCTGTGTTTCGCCGAGTGAGTGAGTTTACCGGAGGCATAATCCCCTCCCCTATTCCCTTCCTTTCTCTTCCCTACCCTCCCCTATTACCCTATTCCCTCTTAAAAGGCTGGCAACGCACCTGCAGCTCTTCTGATGCTGCGAGTGTCCATGGGTGACGGAAGTTGCTTTCCATCAGGTGGCCCGATTGCCCGTTCGCCCCCTTATTTTCATTAAAAAAAAAACTTTGACTTAACAAGTCAAGATGGTGCTGCAATTTGTTTAGTCAATAAATGCAGAAAATTATGCAAGGTACCTATGTCCGTATTTATTTACTTTTGGGGATTGGCAAAATATGGATAATTATCTGTATGTCTTAGTATTTATTACTAGAATTCTAAGTTTAATACATATATATTTTGTAGACTGTAGTTAAAAATATCAACACATTTAAAAAAGGAAGCACAAAATTATATGATAGCATTTACAAAATATGTAGGTATTATAACACGGAGAATATTTCAAGGAGCGTAGCCCGTCGGATCAGAGGCGCTTTGCACACGACGGGGCGGGGCGGACCGGTCAATTTCGCCGCGAACGATAGCACAAAGAGAATCCTACAATATGTATTACCAACGCACACCAAGGGCAAAAAGACCGCTCCACAGGTCCCCGGCGGGCTCTGACGGCGCGGCATGTCCGTGGATCACACAAACCAGTTTACATTCAGTAACGCAGATGGCGCGGCGGCGCGAGGCGGCAGCTAGCTCTATTCTCTCTATCTCCACTAGAACGAACGTCCTGAACTGACTGCCTCCACTCGTCGTGTGCTTTGTGTACCACCTCGCCCCGTCGTCGTCTGCAAAACAACAAAGTCCGTCCGGCAGCCAGCGCACGGCGCACGTGCTGACAATACAATAATTTACTATACAAACCATAAATTAGTAATATTTGAACAAAGATACTGAGCACTGAACTACTGAGTACTGACCGTTCCTTTTTTTCTGGTCAATTTTCCTATAATATATACCTACAGCTGGTCACCAGATACGTCCAACGATATCCAAATACTTCTAATTTTATGGACACGTCTAGTTTAATTTTGTGCATACTGCATACTGAATTGACTGATTAAATTAAGTACTTATTTTTAAAAAAGATAACGTTATCAAAGAACATATATTCACCGTTATAAATCCTATTTACCGTTATAACATTTACCGGTATTAATTCCAATTTTTACCGTTATTTCTAGTATCGGGTAAATTTTCATACCGTTATCTATGCTCTTGAAGCAATAACGTTATGAAAATATACCGGTATTTGAAGCCCTGCCTTCGAGCTGTGAGTTTTGCGGTCCACACGGTGGTTATTGCTCGATTTGGAGTAAAGCTTAGGCCAAACCTACGCGACCAAAGCGACTACTAAGCGGTAGCGTCTACCGCGCGGCGGACGCTGCCCATTTAATCTTAAATATGCAGGTGGGCACGCGCGGCGCCATAAGATAAATTATTTATCTTATGGCGCCGCGCGTGCACACCTGCATGCACATTGCACCTGCACGACCCAGTGTTGCCAACTATGAGGATTTCACACTAAATTAAGCGGGAAAAAATAAATTTAGTGGGTTTTTAGAGGGTTAAAAAATTTTACCTCCAAAAATATCCCCAAAATATTTTATATTTTGGGGATATTTTTGGAGGTAAAATTTTTGAAGAATGCCGCAATCTTTGCCGCGAGCGACCGTGACGGACGAAAATTCAAACGAAATGTCACTTTATAATATAGGCTTTAGGTTTCATTTTACTCAACCACTAGCTTTTACGCCGCCGCCGCGCGCTGGCGGCAGCATGGGTCGCCAGTACGCAAATGTCATTAGAAAATTATACCTATATTCTATGTCATAAAGGAGCATTTTATTTGAATTTTTTACCGGTCGCAGTCGCTCGCGACTAAGATCCGAAAGCCATCTTTAAGATGGAATTGCCGCACTAAGCACATGTCTCTTCTTTTGAGTCGTACCAGCTGACACTGCTGACAGTAGGCACACAGATTATCTATATATTAATGCGTGAGAGAAAAACTTTGTTACCCTTTTTATGAAAAATGGTTAAACGTAGGTGCATGAAATTTTGCACAGTTATAGTTTATATGGTGAAGGAGTGCATCGAGCTAATATTTTTTTTTAATTATGCTTTTATCATATATATTTTTAACAAATAAAACGTTACACACACTACGACACTACTACAAGGAAAAATGACAGATTTTTGAGTGACAAGCCTATACATACGAATTATACTCTTTTATTTATGGTTGAAGTCTGTTGACAACAAGTTGACAAATTGAAAATGGATTATTGTTTTTTTTTTTAATTTAATTTTAGATACTATTAGACAATGCTTAAACGGCCAGTCTGAGATCAGCTGAGTCCCAGAGACAAGAATTGAAAAAAACTATGATGAAGTCAATATTTTTTACAAAATATAGGTAGTAGTCCTAATGTCATTGCAGGTAAGGTCGAATTTCGACCACTGGGCGATCTCTAGTTATAATAATATATTTTTATATATTGTTATAATAGGCCGTTGAAGGTGTATTTCAGCGTTTTACGCGCTTAGTAGAACACACCCCAAGTAATTTTAAATATTTTGATTTTTTGGGGAGTTTTGCTTGAAATTTTGTGGGTTTTCAAGTTGCTTTAGGGGGTAAATGTTTTGAATAGTTGGCAACCACAGAGTACTTTATTATATTGTTGGCAACACTGGCACGACCGCGAGGCGGGCAGTTCGCGTCGGCACAATAGACACGGCAAGCGAAACATGCGCGTCAAGTTGTCAGACGCGTGTTTTGAAGTGTACATAGGTAACTAGACTTCTTTTTTAAAACCTTTTTTATCACTGACATAGTATGTACTACGTACTAGACTCGACATCGCAACGTAATCTATATAGCAGCAGTGCACTTACGGCCGTTCCCAATATTTGATCTATCTCTGGTTTTGCCCTACTAGACATAGTAATAGCTCACAATTGACATAAAATATATGTATCTAATGTCTAATGTGAGCTATTCCTATCTCCAGTAGGACCAAACCAGAGATATATCAAATATTGGGAACCGCCGTTAGTCGCCCGCGAGCTCTTCTGCGCGCCAGACGTACCACAATCAAAAACGAAACCAAAAAAAGTCGCAAAAATGCCTAGATGTGTGTTAAGATACTGCAAAATGATTCCAGTAACACTTCCAAATGCAACGGAATAACATTTCATCGGTATTAGCTTTCTTATTATTTAATTATTTTCAATTAAAATACGAACATTCAATTACCTACTAGGCGAAGACACGCGTCATTTTGCATTGTCATAGAGTAGTAGATTCAGAGTGTAATGTAGGCAGAATACAGATCTATGATAAGATGACGATGAATGAAGTACTTACTCACGTAGACGAGTTTGTATTTTGGTAATATGTATTTAAAATATTACGTACATTATACATGCGTACATTATAATAATTTTATTATGGTACATATTTGAAAATATTTAAGTAATTTAAATAAGGTAAGGTAATTAGCTATACTGGACCATATTAATTATAAATTTTATAAAAAAGTGAATTTTTATTTTATCCTCAAATAGATTCTGCATTCATTCGAGTGTAGGCACAAAACTTTGTCACTTCTGCGGTACTGATCTATAGCAATCACCGCCCCGCCTCCCACCCCGCTCATGCCTCAAGTACGACATGTTTTTTGTTCGCAATTGCTGGTCTAGTACGTAGTACTTACTACCTCAGTGTTTTTTATATTATTTTTTACAACTCTTTAGCAGTGGCGGATTTACCAATAGGCTAAGTAGGCTGGAGCCTAGAGCGGCAGATTAATGGCAAATTTAGCCCCATTTGTTTATCCATTTCTTGTAAAGTATTGCCGAGACGACCACATTAAAGGTTTACGGTTTACCCTGTGAAAAAGATTTGAGATCTCATGTAGAGCCAAGCTTCTGAATCTACACGGCTTTTTTTTTTTTAAGGAGGGGAAATGCATTACGCATCCCCCGCCCTCTCGGGGGAAAGGGCAGGGGTATGTCGGACTCCCGCCGTAGCCGCCCAGAAGCAACTAACTTCTTGGCGGCAGCATTGGGGACGTGGAGCCACACGCTCCGTGCGCCCCTGACGCCCACCGTAATTCTGCCCGACCGAATGTCAGTGGCCGGGCAGCTGCCTTCATTTGCCACCGCCTTAGTGATATCGGCAGCGGTAGCTGCGTCGTCCAAGCCAAGCCGGAGACGAGCAGATCAACTCTTTGGACAGGGCGAGCGATCCTCACTGCGTCCCTGTCGAGGACCTCCCTCATTCTTGAATCTACACGGCCTAACTCTACTGACCGTAACTTAAACAAATTCTACATACCAGTAAAGTAAATATGTAACTATGTAAGGCTTCGCCGTTTCGCTACCGCACAGGGTGAAACCTTGTGTGGTCGCCTCAGCAAAAATTTTAAAAATAATGTTTTTGATGGGATATGAATGTGAACTAAACTAACGTATTAAAATTTCAAAGGTCAGATATAGGGGCGGCAAAAATTGAATAGCCTACAGGCGGCAAATTTGTAAATCCACCACTGCTCTTTAATTTATGATTTTTTGATTTGTTTACGTTTTGATAGATTGTACCATAGACTTAATATATATTATAGGTTTATGGATTGTACTCATGATGTTAAGGCGCCTACCACATGTGCATGCTTGAACACAGTTTTGCTAGCGCATGCTTCTCGCATGAACAGACGTAAGAGACTTATCTACTACATGCATGCGCAAGCCTCATTCTTGCCGAGATCGTCGACGTATAAACAATGTTTCTCAAAGAAGAACTAAGTATTTCTTCTGCTTTTATTTTTCCAGTGTTTGCTAGTGACAAAATTGATAATGCATAAATAAAATATTTTTTTCTTATGCGTATTTTTTTATTCCTGTCAGAATAATCTTTCGATTTGATATTTCAAGTTTCACGGAGCGAGCAGAGATTTTTATAATTCAATGAATTCAGTTGCAAACTGACGATTATATGTACGTAAATCTGCCATTTTTTAGCAGCGTGCGCGCATTTTAACACCATTTGACTGACAAAGAGCAGCTTGAACACTGAACTTCCAAACACACTCGCAGACAAGTTTCTACACGAAGGCTTGCGCATGCCTGAATTTCAAGCAAGTTTAAAAACCATCAAGCCAAACTTTGGGGCTTGCGCGTACTACTGTTTTACCAACTACATGCACAATGTTCAGTGATCAAGCCGGTATGCGCAAGCAAATCTGTAGTCAAGCATGCACGTGTGGTAGGCGCCTAAATTAATTCAACCAAAAATTGTGGTCTGTGGACACAGATTATTTGCGGACGTGTTTTGTTCCTCTGGACCTACCAAATCAAAAGCAAGCTTAGCACCTTGTAACCCTCATGTCCATCCGTCCGACGCATAGGACTTTAATGTTAAGTATAAGGACGTCATTACCACAACAGTTTAGCATGTAACACCAGATAAAGTCGTGCGTCTTCACTCTTCAGTGACTGTTCATTAACAAATGAAGTCTGACGGTTCGCACCGTAGTCGCGCAGGTGTGCACTTTCGCGTTGCAGTCGCTCCCGTATCGCGTACCACGTCCCCTGTCACTGACGCGTAGGTTTGTCCTAAGCTAAGGCCGTATACACCATCGGTTCCAACAACAACAATTGTGTTAGATTTAATTAAAAATGAATATAGTAATAAAAAACTGGTTTTGAGAGTGTAAAACACACAATAAGTTTCAAGGCCCAATCTATACTAAAAGGACATGTAAGGGATGTAGAAGAGCTAAGAACTAATGGCAATATTTATATAATATCAGCCAATATAATTCGCCAAACATCGGTGACTTAAGCACGCTATAAAGCAAGTTCAAACGTAAGTACTGAATCAACCAAAAAACGTGACAAAAAATGTAAGTATATCAAGCAAGTCTTAACACTTTTATTCATTCTTATATAGATAATAATGCTCGGGTTGTTGGAGTAAAATGCTGCTGCGTTTATAACCTGAGTGGCAAGTGCAGACATATTGCTGCTTTAAATATTTTGTAACGGATGTGACGTCAGTCAGCATTTCCTGCCGCCATAATTGCCATTTCTTCCACCCACCAAGCCAGCAATCAGCCACCGCCGGTGGGGATGGAGCTATATAAGTGCCAGCCATGCCAGAATTGATTCATTCTTGTACATTGACTGTTTAAGTGGAAACTCTGTCCAATTTTGATTTCATTGTTAAATGTTGTAAAAATAAATACTGTGTGAAAACTCTGCATAACTTTTATTTGAGCTGTTTCAATTTAAATGTTTCATTAACAACAGTAACAAAAATACGTGCAATACTTTTTACTTGAAAGTAATAAAATGAAACGTTTTTAAAAATATTGTTTTATTTATTTTTTACAACATGAATGCTCTTGATGAAGATTGGAGTCTGACGGTTCGCATATTACTAAAACCGATGATATTGTACTTATACAGATATTATGTTACGTCCATACTATTTTCCGGCTTAAATGTATTCCGAATAATTTTCAAATTCAAAATTGCAGACATTGACAAATTTGACAGATGAGTGAAACAAAAATACGAAAAACCATTTACGTAAAAGAGACAGTTCTATTTTTAAACGTCGAATCGTATCGCTGTCTCTTTCTTCGCCTGAGCTATGACGAAAATTCGATTTTTTCCAGATTGTTAGTTCCAAAATAATTGAAAATGTAAATAATCGAGGTATTAATTGCAATCAAGACATGTGGTAAGAGATTCCATGTGTTTTGTTTACTTTCGAGTCATAATTGGTACATTTTCGATACACGCACGACGTCATTTTCAATTTATTTAGGTAAGACAAGACGCGGCACATTCGTGACTGCGCTCGATGCAGACTAAACAACAGACGGCCCAATTGGGCCGTATTTGAAGTTTCACAACGCGCGCGGTAGTAACATATCTGGTTTGAGTATTTCATCATTGTCTAAAACACTGTAAACATTTAGTTGTCTGGAAGAAACCGCTAGCAGCGGTAAGACCGCCAATTTGCGCAAGTCCTTTATTTTTATAATATTTGTATTGAGCTATGTTTTAATGTGCAAATAAAGAATTTTTATTATTATTTATTACTAAACATTCTTCATGTTTCTGAGTCTTTGCATTACACTTTTAACTTAGATCAATGATTGGTCTCGCGCTCGCGGTCGAGCGCGCGCGCGAGACCAATCATTGATCTAAGTTAAAAGTGTTAAAGTTAATATGGATTCTAACTCGAGAAATATAATAAGTCCTTTCGGTTTCTTCTTGAGAGTACCTACTCGTTTTGTTTTGCTCAAAATGCGGGCATAATAATTTCAACTTTTCTACCCCTTTCATCTAAAACTTGTTTAATACTTTTTAGTTCATATTATAAGGATGTTATTATTGTTTTTACCTTGGAAGTCGGTTTTAATTTTTGTTAAAAATAATAATTCATTCAAAACTCTATCTCCAGCTTCAAAAAGATCAGATAAACCTGATGTAGTATCTGGTTTATCGTCATTTGTGAGTCACTGTTTCTTCCACCTGATACTTTGGATTTAAATGTAATAGTCGTCGGGTTTTGGAGACCATGGTGAGCCATCAACACTAAAACAATAGTTAGGTACTCAATTAATATCCTATAAAATGCAACTCAAATAAAATGGATTTGATTGATAATGCAATTTTAGGTTATATCGAATCACTTACTTTTTCGTTTTTACAGTAGCTATCCATTTATATTTGATCTAATTTCCAAGTGGATTTAGGAAAAACATTAAATTTATAACTACTGACTACCTATTTCTGCTGTTAATTTTTGCAGTCTACGATACAAACACAAGACCAATTTTTAAAAATTTCAAAACAAGATTGACGATTTCTTTCTTTACCCCCTCCACCCACTTCGCACGCTCCGAATATCACATCCCTAGATGGACGGCAAAGTAGGGTATTGTGTGAGCTATGTCCATTTTGCAGTCCTGCACGGCGGACTGTAATGCAGGATAATGAATGGGCCACTTAAATTACTATTTTTTCCAAATTTTTTTATGTTACCTACGTCTTGGTACTACTAATATATATTCTGTGCCTACGTCAAAGATTTTATCACCTGATTTTAATTTCCTTATGTTGGTAGAGACTGTTATTTTGAAGCCGGCTTTGTGAAGATTTCGCAAAGTGTTTAATTTATAAAATTTTTGTTGATAAAAATACGTGCCAGTGAAAATTTTTCACTATGCATTACGTACAAAAATATTTGGATAAATTGCACATCCCAAAATTAAATTCTACTCCTGTATCAAATGGATTGAAAACAAATAATATTATCTTGTATTGCAGCTACTACAGCTTTTATTCCCAGAAGGTAATATATTTTATTTTAAACGTTTAGAATTATTTGTTTTGATATAAAATGCGTTAAAACATAAACAAAAATCCGTTTATCTTCACAGGTTCTAATGGCACTTTATGAAAAAAATATTGACTTTGAGCCTATTGTAATTGATATTACCAAAGGCGAACAGTACTCTCCGTGGTTTCTTGAAATTAATCCAAGAGGTGAAATTCCAGTTCTCAAAGTGAACAATGCCATAATTCCCGATTCGACCAGGATTATGGATTATCTAGAACTTTACCTTGATCAAGGTGAGCTGTCATTTGCATCTTTTTTGTGTGTACTGCATGTTGAGCACCTACCATAAATTGGTAAGAGCTGTTTTCTTGCTTAATAAATTGTATTGTGGATTCTTGGTAAACATTATTGTTTAACATTAATATAACACACTCTGTATTGCATTGTTTTCACAGTATGTACTATTTTACTTTCTATTATTTTTATTGAACTTTCTGCTATTTTTGAACTGGTTTTTGAATTGATCTTTAATCTGCATTTTAATAGCTGTATTTTTTTTTCAATTTGTAGAAACTACTCCACTCTTAGAAGTTTCACAAGACAGCAAAGTTCTGATGAATGTGAACAGATTTCGTGAGCTGATAGAGGCATTACCTGCTGGAGTGATTACTGTTGGATCTTTCTTCCATCAGCATTTATGTGGAAGTCCCAAGTTGCCATTTATACTACCTGTTCGAGAAGTATTAAAAAGTAGGTAATTGGTGTTAATGCATTTGGATAAAACCACTATTTGTGTGATTCTATTTTTTCAGTCCCATTTGCTTATTGGGGTCAAAATTTGATATTTAGAAATATATTTTTTTTATCAAATGAAGTCTATAGTTCTGCTTTGCCATGTATTGTGAAAAATATATCTTCAAATAGTATTTTTCATGTTAATCTCATAATGAAACTAAATATGTAATTATGTTCAAATAACCTTGCATATTTTTCTTTTAATAAGTACCTTTATTAGTTACAGGGACATTATACATATTTTTGTTGTACTATATCTATAATGCCTGTTAATGTTTAAAGTGGTGTGTAACAAATTGGGATATTATTTTCAAGAGTTTACTAAACTAGTGGGCGCTGCGATTTGTGAAACTATTTCTTATAATAGTGTTTTCCTTAAAAAATCTAATAAGTTAATAGTTATTGTTATTATATTTACTTAATAGTAAGTTATTAGTATCATATACAATCAACATTCCATGTACGTAAAGTATACACTAGAACTAAAGATTGGTTGCATTTTTTAAAATAAAATAATAATGTATGTCTAACAAAAGTCTTATATTTTTGTTATTTTTTTTTAGTAGACGAGACTTAAATAAAAACAGTGGTCTTATTACTCGTAAAAATAAAACAATAATAAGTATTCTGTTTATATAACATGAAATTCCTTAATTTTTTTCACTTCCATATATATTTTTTTTCACAATTTTTCATTTCCTTCCAATTCTTTAAATTTCCATCTTATCGATTTTCATTTCCGTTTGTTGCATCATTACTATCCATCTATTTATATTGTAAATATAAATAGCAGACTAAGGCAATTCGGATCAGAGTCAAGTATACATACACAAGCTTGAATACAAAATTTTCTCGTAATATCTTTTAAAAAAGTTGATTCTACAAAAATGGCCAAATGGGACCAAAAAATAGAACCACCCATTTAATATATAATAATAAATGTTTGTTTATACTGTGTATAAAATAAAATTTTAAAATCTAGGACTCTTCATGATAAACTTACTTAATTTAAAACATACATCCAATAATAAATGTTTATTTATATTGTGTATAAACAAACATTTATTATTTGATGTATGTTTTAAATTAAGTATATCAGAGTCCTAGATTTTAAAAATTATTTTAGTCTGTTTTATCTAATAGGGATTATGACAAGCTCAAAGATTAGCGAATTTTGTTAATAAAATAAAAGAAATCACGGTAAAAAATGTGTTCCCAAAATTTCAGCTTGATAGCATTTGTATTTTTTTTGTTATTCGTCTTCAAAGTTGGATATTCAAGTCGAATTTTTTTTCAATTAAATTTCATAATATTTGTATACTTACAATTCGATAACTTATGCAATTAAAAGCAACTTTTGTTATGAAACCACTTTCATAAACGCAATATTTAATATACCTGTCGAACAAAGTTGTCTCCCGATGCGTACAAACTACGAAAGACTGACGTCATACTTTCATAGCACTTTGTATGGAGCGTTTCGGGCAGGTCTTTTTTATGAGATATTTGAATTGGCATATCTTGGTGAATTTTTAAGCTATCAGAGTCATTCTTTCAACGATGTTTCTATTTTTAAGTGTCTTTCAATTACCGATAAGAAAAAAAATAGTCATGATGACTATTTTTTTTCTTATCGGTATATAGCCTATTCATGTCACAGAATGAATTTTAAGTACAATTTCCATTAATCTATTTAATACTAAAGTAATTTTACTAATAATACAACAAATATTTATTTGATAATTACAAGGTGGAGATTTAACAAGCTCAAAAAATCTACGAAGGCTGGCCGAAGAAAATCCTAAAGCCAAAGACGTTCTATTGTACAAAGCGGAAATACAAGACAGAAAACATGATATTATCAGTAATGAAGATGAATACATGAAGATTCTGAATGTTGTAGAGGAAGTTCTAGCTCAGGTAGAAGAACAACTACTGAAGCAAGGCGAAGGTATTTTATATTATTTTCCTGGGACTCAAAGCATCTCTATACTAAAGTTATAGTTTTATACAATAAGTTGTTTATTTTTGCTACTGTTACCGTTAAGTCTGTTAGCCGTAATGCCGTAATATTTACACCTGTACTCTTTAAAACTCCCTCATAGGACAGGACTTGCCTAGTTTGGGGGACCAATATTATAAACTATTTTGTCAACATTTATATGCTCAATAAACTATTTGTATTTTTGTATTTGTAGTCCATCCAAATGAGTAGATCCTAAGGAAAGAAACTTTCAGATATTGTATGGTTAGAATGTTGAATAATAATATTATAATATTTTCCTTTTTTTTAGATAACTGGTTGTGCTGTGAAAACTTTAGTATTGCTGATATTAACTTGGGAATTCTTCTACAAAGGCTTTGGGAATTAGGCTTGGAAGATAGGTTCTGGGCAGGAGGTAAGCGTCCTTATATTGAGAATTACTTTCAACGTATCAGGAAACGAGAATCATTTAAAAAAACTATACCCAGTCTGCCAGTTCACTTAAAAATGATCGTCACTTCTCAACCACCAGTGTACGTTGGAGCTGCTGGTGCAGTTTCAATTTCTGTTGTTATTGCCATTGCTTATGTTTTCAAAAAATTATTACGCTAATTATTTAAATATTTTGTTAGCATGGCAGCTAAAATTTGAACCGACAACTAATTTCATTTGCTTTCAGATATAAAATTAGAGTAGAGTTAAAAAATTGGTCTTACTGTTGCACTTTTTCATCACTGAATGTTTTTAGAGAAAAACATGTCAGGAAAAAGTAAAATATAAGACACCCTGTAGAATATGACTATTATTATAAAGTATAACATGAAACAAATCAGTATTAAAAAAGAGTATTATATTTAAATTACAAAGTAGTATTATAAGATAGTGTAACAATATAAAAACAGTAATAAATATTAATTTATTAAATGTATTTAAATACTATCACACGTGATTGTACATATTGATATATTTAGGTAAAAAATGCATTAAAGCATGTTGTGATATTGAAGTGTTAAAGGGACCAAATATTGTAAGATTTAATTACAAGAATACATTTTATTGGAGACTTTCAATTTCACCAACGTCTGTTAGTGTTAACAGCTTGTTAAAATGTAATGTCTTCTCTTTCATTCATATGAAAATCGAAAGAGGTAATGTGATACTAATTCCGGCGTTAACTTTAACAGTCGTTGGTGAAATTGGGGCTAAGCCAGTGTGATAACATCTCCAACCTTCCAACATTTTTGTCATTTATAAAATGATGTCATGTAGATTTCCAGATTAAGATAACAAACTTTTGTCTTTTTGCAAACTCAATGTTTGATTTAAGATAAAATATAGCTCACTCAACACACTCTTAACAGAAATTATGTAATGTTTATGGAAAGTTTTAAAATATAAATAAATATATTGAACCAAGTTACACATTTGTTTAATTGATTTATCTAAACATTAATATTCCCAAGTTTTGTAATAAATGTTATTGAGAAAAATTTACAATAATAATTACCTTTTTTAATTCATAAGCAACCAAAACAAACCATTTAACAATAACATCTATAAAACCATCTTTGCTTAAATATTTAATACCAAACTTAGTTCCAGTCACCTTTTTGTAAACTAACTAAATAAGGAAATATTTTATTAACAGTATCATTTCACTTCTTCTGGTGGTTCCTCTACCTCTTGGTTAGTATTAATTGGCATACCCATAAAATGTTTACCATTTAATACCTTAGATCTCTTACGCTTTGCGATGTTTGTTGAATTTACTTTGTCAAAATTGTATTTAAATATTCCTTGTCCTGGCAAACCCGGCAATACATTAGGTATGGTATACCATACTCTATAAGTTACAAACCATGTGAGAATTGCTATGACACCACTAACAAATTTTTCAACCATAATGTGATAGTACAAAATAGTAGACACCAACATGACATCCCACAACAATTGAAGCATTGAAATAGATATAAGTAATGCTCTCACATATGGAGTATATTTTTCATATAAGGTTTTCAAAGTTTTTAAATCATCTGTATTAAGATTCTTAAGTGGATTAATGCTAGCAGTTTTGTCATTTAGACTTCTTGCATGGTTTTCATCTCTAATATAATCTTTGATCCTTTCCCAACCATTTATTGCTCTTGCTTCTTCAATTAATATTAAACTTGAATATATTAAAATGAAACAGTGGCCAGATATGTCGAATCCATTCCAGAAATGGCCATTTTTCAAACAAGACACTTTATCAGTGAATTTGATAGAGTTACAACGTCCATATTTAGTTTCTATAACATTAAAAACTGTTGTCCATGTATACCAAAATATGGTAGCTATGAAAAGTCTCATCAAATGGCTTGTAATAATAAGCTTTCTTCTACCACAGCAGATAGTATACGATGTCAGTAACACGTACGGTACAGTTAAAAATAAAGTCCAAAACCAACCTATTTTCACAAAGTATTGGTTAAACATATTGTCACTTCTTGAAAAATAGGTTTTCGGGAAGGTAAGAATATCAGCTATGAGGGATAGCAAAAATAGAGCTCCCAAATAGATGGCTATTTTTAAGTTGGTGTCAAAAAATAGTATCTTCTTGCAAATGTGCACAATCATTAGAATGAAAACTTCTATTATAGATGATGCTTCCCGTATGGGTTTTGTACCTTTTGGTTCGGCCGGTTCATTTTGAAATTTGAAATTCATTCGAGAATTTTTAATTGGGCCTCGAGTAGTCATTTCTGATATAAAATATTCATTTAGTAAAAATTTCTCTCGTTCTTGTTAACGTCTGCTATTTTTGTCTATCAAAGTCATTGATGGCTGCAGTCATATTCATGTCATATTTGACTTTTTTTTTTTTAATTTTATAAAGGTAATAAATAATAATTATATCATTATCCACGCCACGTCTTTTGAAATCGAAAGTTATGCATAATTATTATTATGATATTTATTAAATCTCTTCTTTGTAATTTGTCCACCCCAAGAGTCCACCCCATGTTCCCAGTTTATCTGGGGTTGCAGGGTCGACAATCTTAGTACTATGTAATAAAGTACTCCCCTCTATCATGAGCTCTTAAAGCCAGCCAGAATACTGACTGGCTCGCATTTTGGTACCATGACCTCTATTTTCCAGCCAGTCAGTGGTCACGTGACACAAAACTCACTTCTCCATTGTTAACTGAGTAATAATTTCGTATCATTTGGTATCATGACAACACTTCTGACATAAGCTCGCTTGCTTTTACGTCAAATACAGCAATTCAATAAACACCAACCAACGAGTAGCTTTTACTGAATAGTTTTCATTTTAGTAATTTTATTTATTAATATTACATACTTTTTAGTCTTAAATTATATTGCTATTTAGTTGGTTAGTTACTTAATAAGTTATATTTTAGTCTATAGCATATATTTTAGTGAAAATAATTCGTTATTAAAACCAAAAAACTAAACATTCGAAGTGTCCAAATTTTTGGAAAACGATTAAGTATTCTCAAGTTAATCACGAAGTAATACATAAGTAAAGACGTAGAGACCTTAGTAATCCAATTAGTGTTAGTGAGGTTTCAGAATAATAACATAAGTGAGGTGTAGTATATTAGTACAATATACCTATATGTCTAGTCAACAATAAGGTTTGCATTTGTGCGATGAGCTAAGACTGCATTGATTTAGTACACAAGAAACACATACAAGGTATAAGGAACACAAGTGTTGTGTATAATTACTTTAAAACAAGTATGAATTTTCACCAAAAACCTACAGGTACAATCTTATAGTTGCATTGTAGGTTTTTGTGTTATTTCACAAACTATTTCCTTGTAAACCTGAAGTATTTTGGTACATGCATGATAAACACTGCACCAAAGAGGTAAATTCAATATTAAGTACTTACTTTTAACAAGAATTTTCAGAACACAACCTTTTAAACTTTAGATGTATGTATAACATGCTCCGGATAAACATTGACACACCTAAACTAATAGAAAAGTTAAATAATTGATAATATCATAGAATCCCAATTAGCTAAATTCTCATATGAGCACTTTTTCATTTATAACTTCTTCTCTTGACTACAATATGGTATTATATGATGGGAATAGTGTAAATCACTAAATTTTACTCAAAAACAAAAACCTACATTATAGTACTTTTCCAAAAAAGACTTACTTAATAAGAATTGCATAACAAACATATGGAACTTATTGTTCATAAAACATAATATTATCATAGGAACATATATTATTATGTATTACCAAAAATACTTTTGTACTTACCTCAATAATAATAATAAGTAAGTATTAGTTTTATATTAAATTAAAACTTAAAATACATGAGGACTTACTATGTACTTCTTAGGAACCTATCTTAGGAGCATTTCGTACAATCTTTTGATTGCAGTAGGTCTTTGTGTTATTTCACAAACTATTTCCTTGTAAACCATGCATGATAAACGCTGCACCAAAGAGGTAAATTCAAAGGTATTACTTTCTCAATAACAAGAATTTTGACAACACAACCTTTGAAACTTTAGATTCATGTATATTCACGAATAAATATTAACACACACACATACACCTAAACTACTAGAAAAGTTAAATCATTGATAATATAAAATCCAAATTAGCTAAATTCTCATATGCACTTTTTCATTTATAACTTCTCTTGACTACAATATGATATAATATACAATGGGAATAGTCACTAAAACTCAAAAATATAATCCTACATTACTTATAGTACTTTTTCCAAAAAGACAACAAAAATTGCATAACAAACATACTTATTGTTCATAAAACATAATATTTTCATTGGAACTTATATTATTATTACCAAAAATACTTTTGTACCTCAATAATAATAATATTAGTTTTATATTATTACATTAAAATTTAAAATACATGAGGACTTTAGTAAGTCCTCATGTATTATACATTTTAAAAAGATGTGGTCGTTTTAGGGACCTATCAGACAGAGTGGTCATGCGTTGAAGCATTTGCGTTGGTGACTGAGGAGCAATTCTGACACATTCAGAACTCCTCCTGTGTGAGTATATAGAGATACTCACACGGGAGGCATTCTACAACATAATACAACACAAAGAACACAAAACCCTTGACCGCTCTCTGTCTGAGATATCCCAGGCAATTTCCCATAGTTGCAACTTGCAATGCAGTTTCTAATTGTTATTGGTTTGCCAAATAAAAGTCTGAAATTATAATATTGTTTTTATCTTTCATCAAAAGTTTGTATTTGAACTCCATTAATAATAATAAATTAATATTTACACAAGGGATATTTGATTCATCTTCTTTGATTTTAAGTGACAAGACCTTGTTTAAGATTTCCGCTGTATAAATATTTTTATAAGTATAATATAAAAGAGATTTACCACTTGCCTATCTGATACTAGGTTGATAATAAGATGTAAGACAAATATAGTACCTATTGATGAAAGCTGTGTATGAATATGTATCTAAGGTAGGTATATTTAAGTGAGAAAATAAATGAAAAAACATTTAAAAACGAGTATTTATTAAATTTCTTTTAATTAAAGCTTTTGAGTGAATATATATTATCTTCCTAGGACTTTGTCATCATTACACTTGCAATTCTTTATTATAAAATGTAGTACTTATAGTATCTCAGTGTTAGCAATCATCCTTTATCCTGAAAAATATTTGGTTCAGCGTACACAATACTAATAATGTCAAATGCCTTACAAGGCACGAAAAGGGGATTATTAAACTTATAAATTGCCTGTTTATGTTACAATAATACCTATTTGAAAGCTCAAAAAAACGTAGGTGTTCAAGAATGAGTTCAAGTTCAACAAACTATGTTCAACTCATGACATCAATTCTGTTGTAATGCATGTAATTGTAATCCACAAGTTTGATGCATTTCTAAGACTTTTTTATGGTAGATTATTTAGCGTAGGTATCAAATAGGTATAGGATATAATAAACTTATCAATTTCTTGCATATAACATAATCTCTATAAACTTAATAACAATATCTAATTATCTTTTTTTTTGTCTCCTTCTTCTTCTTTTTTTTAATTGCCGACTCAGTTAGTTGCCAATGTCAAAGAATTCTTTCTCCTCTAGATCGCCATGCTTGTGATAATATAAACATGAAGGAGTGTTATTTTCTCAGTGTTTTCATAAAGGGCTTATAAAATACCAAAAAAATATAAATAAAACCATTTACACATTTATAATAATAACCTTTAAATACAATAAATCGGTGCAAAAGTAACTATTCCTACATTGACCACGTTATATATTAGAAAATAGTATATTTTATAATAAAAAATATCAATTTTTTTTAAACTATATTTTCATCTTGATTTACAATTTTTCCGTTAGTCGTTATGGCTAAGCCATTTCAATTCCTAAAAAAAAAACAATTCCGTGAGTCAAATTTGACGTTTGTGTTTGACATTTCTTAATCCAGTTCAGAGACAATTATTACAGGTTACAACCATTCAGAAGTAAAAGTTGTTATGATACGAAAAAAGAACAATTTACTTTACAAGTGTTTTCTGAGCTGCGCGGATTAGCTCAGGTTTTGACAAAGTTAATGATCAGGCCCCTGTGGTACTATGAAACTGGAAATTTTACTACTATTAGTAAGCTAAATAATGAAGCAACCAAAAAGCATTGCATTGTAATGCTACAACGGACTTTATAATTTGGTAGCATTACGTAGCGCTAGTAGACTACGACACTTAAACATAGATGGCAATGCGTGATTTCATCCCGTAGGAGTATGAGTGTTCTGTGATCTATGTATTTGAGTATTTGATCTGTCATCACAAGAAAAATGTCTGCCATAACATTGCGTTATCATTTCTTCTTGAAATCCCGTTCCTTTTAATTATCCCAATAATAAACTGTGTCATGTGTGTTAACTTTTAGTTGAGCTTCCTGCGTTTCTTGTGCTTCTCCAAGGCTTCTCCCCGTTCTTTAGTGCTCTGAAAATTGTGTGATAGTAACTTTGTATTAAGTATTTTGATGTGATTTGTACAAAAAGGCAAAAAGTCTGTACCAAAGAAGAAATAAATAGCTAATACCATTTACGTGTTTTATTTTGTTTTTTCTTATGTGTACGATTGTAAGTAGGAATAGCTCGATATAGGTACCTAAAAATATATAGCTATTTATATGTATGTAGGCTGCCGCTTGAATCGAAACACGATGTAGTTCAGAGTTCAAACACTTACTATCAGACGGCGCCACTAGTAGTTTCCCGTCTAGGCCGTTGAGATATATCTCTACTAGCTGTTGCCCGCGACTTCGTCCGCGTGGACTTCAGTTTATAGCGCGCGATGTCAACAAAATTGGTGTCAAATGCTTTTATAAAAAAACCCTGGTACCCCTTAAATCAATACAGCTGTCCAGTGTGCACACAATAAGTATTTCATTTTTATATTAAACTTTATATTTTATGCCAAATTTTAATGCTTATTTAGCCCCCCAATTACACAACTTTACCCATAAACTATTTATCATTGATAGGTTTAAGGTTACGTCACTGCACAGATAAAGTACTGAGTTATTTAATACCTACCGTAGAATAGATCAACAATCGAAAAAAATCGAAACTTAGATGGAAGATGATACCACCTCTTATAGAAAGACTTTTGAGCAAGCGTCAGCGCGATGTAGAAGACGCACGGCGCCATCTATTATGAATTTTTGGAACTAACTTAATTTGAACAAATTTACGCATTTTCACCCCCTTGCAACCCTTTTTTCAGTAAAAAAGTAGCCTATGTCCTTTCTCAGGCTTTAGACTATCTGTATACAAAATTTCATTACAATCGGTTCGGTAGTTTGGCGTGAAAGCGAGACTGACAGACCGACAGACAGACAGAGATACTTTCGCATTTATAATATTAGTATAGATTATGTGCACACTGCACAGCTGTTTTTGGGTATTTTGATTAATTAAGGGCCGCGCTACACCGGAATGGCAGCGGCGAGGCGAGCACTTTCAGCGCTGCCATTCCGGTGTAGCGCGCTGCGCGGCCCTAAGAGAGGTACCACTTACCAGGGTTTTAAAAAGTTTTTAAATTTGACACAAATTTTGTTGACACCGCGGGCTATAAACTAAAGTCCATGCGCGAGAGCTGCCCATGCGCAGCTGAAAAATTAAACGAACACAACTAATCTTTAAGGCAGTTTTTTTAATAGTAACCAAACCTACATTATATTATTTTTTACTGTTTGGTCCAGTAACTTCATGAATAACAAGCAACAGGCGGGAAAATTCTAAAACAATATATGAGAACTTTATTAATTCGAGATAAAAATGTGCAAGGTGACAATATTTAAAATGTTACAAGCGTTCTCTGTGAAAATACAAAGAAAAAAAATAAAAATACACCTTATAAGCGTGATTATGTTTAGATTTTTTTTAGAAAATTTACGTTTAGAAAAACCGCCTGTCATGACTTTCTTGACAGGCTATATAAGCTCCATATTATATGTACCTGTTAATTAAAAAAACGAAGTCGCGGGCAACAGCTAGTTGTCGTTGAATGTGTTGCTAAGCGCAAAACTCGAGAACGGCTGAACGGATTGGGCTAATTTTAGACTTAAAACATTCGTAGAAGTCCAGGGAAGGTTTTTAAGTGACACGAAGTTCACCGGGACAGCTAGTTTATAATAAAGTAGGTATGATTAGTTATGTTACAATAATGAAGTAAAAAACAAAACGCCATCTGTTTTCATATATTAGAATTAAAATGTTGATTGCATTGATATATTTTCTGGATGGAATACAGGCCAACACGGTACACTAGAACTCCTTTATTTTAGAGCGCCTTCTGTTGTCAACTCTTCATTTTATATGTTCTTTATTTTATGTGTGTGTTTGTAACTGTGATGTGCGCAATAAAGTATATTCATTCATTCATTCATTCATAATGCATGCATTACTAATATATTATAAATGCAGTAGGAGTTCTATAAGATAAGATAGATTGATTATTATTATACCAAGTGATAATATTATTAAACATATTATTCTAACGTATTAAAAACTATAAACAAAAACATAATAACTAATTATAAGTATGATTAGTTCTATGTTACAATGAAGTAAAAAATAAAACGCCTTCTGTTGAATCGCATTAGAACTAAAATTTTCATTGCATCGATATATTTCTGGATTTTTTATAATATTATACATAAAATATATTTAAGATTTTTGAAATATTATTTTAATACACATCCAAGACCCAGGAACATTGAAAACTTTTTGTTCCGCCTGCGGGACTCGAACCCAGGACCCCCGGGATGAGCGCTGGCCACTGGATATTTTCATGGAAGATATTTTCCCACATCAAAATGTAGCCTATGTCCTTTCTCAGACTCTAGAATAACTGTGTACAAAATTTCATTGCAATCGGTTAGGTAGTTTTGGCGTGAAAGCGAGACAGACAGACAGACAGACAGAGATACTTTCGCATTTATAATATTAGTATGGATTTCTATATATAATAAAGTACTCTGTGTGGGGTTGGGTCCACAGAATACTTTTTTATACTGGTTGGGTCTCCCTGTGCGTTTGCACCAGAATTAGCTTTTCTAGGTTGTTTCAGTATTGAGATTTGAGGCTTTCCTGGTACATCTCTCTCTTGATGTTGTTACTTGTTCCACCAAGTTGCGGGTTCACAATTCAGATTATTGAATACCTATCTATTTATTATTTTATTAATGATGTCTGCATCCAAATTCCTAGGACCACGGTCTTCCGGACCCCAAAATGAAAAAAAAAACAATATTGTCTATGCTATACTTCTTGCATGCTTCTTGCCACCATGGTGCCACTCATTCGATTAGGGATGCTAAGAAAAAAAGTATATCGATATATTCATCGATAGTTAATAAATAAATTAGTTCAAAATTAGTTTTTTTAATTAACAGGTTCATATAATATGGAGCTTATATAGCCTGTCAAGAAAGTCATGACAGGCGGTTTTTCTAAACGTAAATTTTCTAAAAAAAAATCTAAACATAATCACGCTTATAAGGTGTATTTTTATTTTTTTTCTTTGTATTTTCACAGAGAACGCTTGTAACATTTTAAATATTGTCACCTTGCACATTTTTATCTCGAATTAATAAAGTTCTCATATATTGTTTTAGAATTTTCCCGCCTGTTGCTTGTTATTCATGAAGTTACTGGACCAAACAGTAAAAAATAATATAATGTAGGTTTGGTTACTATTAAAAAAAACTGCCTTAAAGATTAGTTGTGTTCGTTTCATTTTTCAGCTGCGCATGGGCAGCTCTCGCGCATGGACTTTAGTTTATAGCGCGCGGTGTCAACAAAATTTGTGTCAAATTTAAAAACTTTTTAAAACCCTGGTAAGTGGTACCCCTCTTAGGGCCGCGCTACACCGAAATGGCAGCGCTGAAAGTGCTCGCCTCGCCGCTGCCATTCCGGTGTAGCGCGGCCCTTAATTAATCAAAATACCCACAAACAGCTGTGCAGTGTGCACATAATCTATACTAATATTATAAATGCGAAAGTATCTCTGTCTGTCTGTCTGTCTGTCAGTCTCGCTTTTACGCCAAACACCAAAAGTATCTCTGTCTGTCTGTCTGTCTGTCAGCCTCGCTTTCACGCCAAACGCCAAAACTACCGAACCGATTGTAATGAAATTTTGTATACAGATAGTCTAAAGCCTGAGAAAGGACATAGGCTACTTTTTTACTGGAAAAAAGGGTTGTAAGGGGGTGAAAATGCGTAAATTTCCTTCAAATTAAGTTAGTTCCAACAATTCATAATAGATGGCGCCGTGCGTCTTCTACATCGCGCTGACGCTTGCTCAAAAGTCTTTCTATAAGACGTGGTATCATCTTTCATTTAAGTTTCGATTTTTTTAGATTGTTATATCTATTCTACGGTATTAAATAACTCAGTACTTTATCTGTGCAGTGACGTAACCTTAAATTTATCAATGATAAATAGTTTATGGGTAAAGTTGTGTAATTGGAGGGCTAAATAAGCTTTAGGCATAAAATATAAAGTTTAATATAAAAAATGAAATACTTATTGTGTGCACACTGCACAGCTGTATTGATTTAAGGGGTACCAGGGTTTTTTATAAAAGCTTTTGACACCAATTTTGTTGACATCGCGCGCTATAAACTGAAGTCCACGCGGACGAAGTCGCAGGCAACAGCTAGTAACTAATAAGTATGATTAGTTCTATGTTACAATGAAGTAAAAAATAAAACGCCATCTGTTGAATCGTATTAGAACTAAAATGTTCATTGCATCGATATATTTCTGGATTTTTTATAATATTATACATAAAATATATTTAAGATTTTTGAAATATTATTTTAATACACATCCAAGACCCAGGAACATTGAAAACTTTTTGTTCCGCCTGCGGGACTCGAACCCAGGACCCCCGGGATGAGCGCTGCCCACGCGCAATGCGAATTCATTTTCATCGATATTTTCATGGAAATAAGATATTTTCCCACATCAAAATGTAGCCTATGTCCTTTCTCAGACTCTAGACTAACTGTGTACAAAATTTCATTGCAATCGGTTCAGTAGTTTTGGCGTGAAAGCGAGACAGACAGACAGACAGACAGAGATACTTTCGCATTTATAATATTAGTATGGATACACATTAATGGAATGTTGACCTCGTTCTGCAGTATCACCTGGTAATCAATAGGATACTCAACTCCTCATCAACTTAGAGCAATGGTTTCGTGCTTGGGCTCATTTTAATTGCCACTACTAGTAAGACAAGTAGATAAACATTAAATATTTACATGCTGTTGCTGCAGCATCACCTGGATTCTATAGGAGCCGAGCTCCATATGAACCCAAAGTGGAGGTTTCATGTTCATGTTCAAACATTTATATTGGATCATTTATATTATGATCATATATAGGATCCAATATATTATATGATTGTTTTATCATCTATACTAATATTATAATACTGGGGATATAGTGCAATCTGCAAAGCATCCATACTTCTTATTGCCCCTCTACATGAGTGGCCAGCGCTGGCCGATCGAATGGCGCATGCGATGGCTATGCAATGGTCGCAACGCCTCTTCATGATGGCCGTGTTCAGTTGTGATCTAAACGTCGTTCAAGATGGACGTGTAAGCATTAGGGGGATATTAGATTATCATATTATATATTGGATCCGAGATCATTGAGTCAATGATATTGGATAATGTAATATAGACATATGATTCATTTCTTCCTTGATCATAGATTTTTGACATTTGCTGAGAGATTGGATCCAATACGGTCATAGAAATAGGTGCTGCCAGTTATTTAAGGTAAAAAAGAGTTTTTAATTTCTTGTTCGTTAATATGTTTCAAATAATGTAATGTAATTATTTTTCTAACTATATACTTGGATAATCTTGCTGAAATAACAAAAAACAAGCCATATTAAAAATGACGATGTCTTTTGACAAATCGAATTGTCTGAGATCTAGTCCCACCCCTGAACCCTGACGTCAATACCTGTCAGCGTTAGCGCTCTCCATTGGCTATTGAAACCACATATGACGTAAAATAGGATCAATGAAATATGATAATGTAATATGCAGTTATGATCAAATGATCATATATATTGAATCCTATATATGATCATAGAAATGATCCAATATAAATGATAATGTAATACCCCCATTGCGGCAATGCAAAACGTGCATTTTTAATAATTTATGACTTCACCAGATGACCCGGTGAACTTCGTATGACCTAATTATTTCGAGACTAAAAGTAAAATAATGGTTTATGGTAGTGATGATGATGACAATGATGAATGTAATAATAGCATAATATTAATATGCTTTACGTTCTTGAAACAACGCTGAAACTCCCGAAATTGTATCTTTAAAGCTATGTTATATGTATATAATGTGAAAGCTATAATTATTATTGTAAAGTTTCATTAATATCCGTTTGGTAGTTTTTGAGTAAAAGAGTAACAAACATCCATACAAACTTTCACCTTTATCATATTATTATAGTTTCATTAATTATGAGATCACTTACTCGTCATTTTGAATGAAATTCGTAAATTGTAATACGAATTACAACGTCCTCACTCGACCGCGGTCAGGCAGCGACTGTCGTATCGGCCACGTGTAGAAGCGTATCGCCATCGCTGAGCCATCATCCTTTGATGTGCGGCCGAAAAACCGGCACCGCCGCCATTCCACGGCCAGCGCTGGCGTTATCGGCCATTTTACGCCACTACGTCCTCCACACGCTGGGCCATCGTGATGCCCCACTACGCTGGCCCATCGTGAAGAGCCGCAATGAAAAACCGACACCATTCCACGGCCAGCGCTGGCGCCATCAGCCAGCTTACGCCACTACGTCGTCTCCACGCTGGCCCATCGTTATGGCCCAATACGCTGGCCCATCGTGTAGAGCCGCAATTATATTATAATGCGAAACTGTTCTCTCTGCCTGACCGCAGAACCAAATTAGCTGTTTGGTATGAAGATAATTTGAGTCCCGAGTCCCGACCGAAAGGGCGTAGTATACTTTTTAATTTTTATCCCAAAAAAAAAAATACAGTTAGCGCGCTATAAACTAATAATTTTGGCGCATCGGAGTTGCGAGCGTCATTAGTTATTATTATAGTGGTATTTTCTTGACTTTGTTGGAATTTATTCCAAGTTTCGACATATCGAGCCGATATTATCGACAACTTTCTGAAAAATCGATATCTTCCTTGTCACATCACTAATTCTATGGCGAGGCGTCACTCTCAGTTTTGGCGTTCTTTTGAGAAAAGCTTTTATTCCCTCCATCGTGTATAAAGTGCATTAAAATTGTTAACACTCGTGAATATTTGTAGAATAAATCGCTGATTATTATTATTTTCTCTGAGTGCAGGGAAAAATAAGTGCCATGCGTAAAATATCTAAAAGTAGGGGAGATGACGATGTTGTTTCCTCTACCAATGGATCTGGATCTGTAGCTGAGGCTGACGAGGTTCAGCCAGAACAACCGCCGCCTGATGAAGATAATAAAGAGGACAACGATGGGAAGGAAGACGATCTAGAGAAAGAGGATAATGGCGTAGAGCAGGAGTTGGACGAGGAGGAGGAGGAAGCGAGCGCTAAAAAGAGTAAATCTAAAAGTAAGGCAAAACCCAAAAAGAAAAAATCCGATAAAGCCAAAAAGGCAGCCAAGGATGAGGAATATGAGGTGTGTAGTTTGTGTTTATATTAACAACTAGCTTATGCCCCGCGTGGAATTCTAAGAACAATAATATAATTTTAGAAAAAAAAAAACAACATTTTACTTATTATGAAATATAGCCTATGTCACTGAGAAACACCAGCTTTCTAAATGGTGATTTTGCAATTGGACCAGTAGTTTCAGTGATTACCTTCTACAATAAAAAAAACCGTTATCTCTTTATTATTATTACTGTAGATTTATATTTGCCTCAATATAAAACTATCCAGAATGCCCTTGGAAAAATATATTTCTTTTCATACATTAACCCATCAAGCGGCACCCGGGTGCCGCATGACAATTTAAAATCTATTGTGTCTGTGATTCTTACATTCCCATTAAATTATCAAATTTTTTGAATATCCGAATGCCTAACGTCAACAGTTAGTCTGGTGAAAAGAGTCTCTACTGTATTATGCATTTTTGTTGTGTGCCTCTATGGTATGCTACATATTATTTGTGATTTTTCTTCGAATTAAATTTCCTTCTTTTCTAAATATTTTTAGAAAAAACCTCTAATTTACAATTCTTTTTCCAAACACTCACACAAATAAGTTAGGATACTAATTGACCAGTTACTGTATATTTTGTCCTAGTGTTAGCTCATCTGCTTGGTGAATCTGCTATCCATACTAATATTATAAATGCGAAAGTATCTCTGTCTGTCTGTCTGTCTGTCTGTCTTGCTTTCACACCAAAACTACTGAACCGATTGCAATGAAATTTTGTACACAGTTATTCTAGAGTCTGAGAAAGGACATAGGCTACATTTTGATGTGGGAAAATATCTTATTTCCATGAAAATATCGATGAAAATGAATTCGCATTGCGCGTGGCCAGCGCTCATCCCGGGGGTCCTGGGTTCGAGTCCCGCAGGCGGAACAAAAAGTTTTCAATGTTCCTGGGTCTTGGATGTGTATTAAAATAAAATTTCAAAAATCTTAAACATATTTTATGTATAATATTATAAAAAATCCAGAAATATATCGACGCAATGAACATTTTAGTTCTAATACGATTCAACAGATGGCGTTTTATTTTTTACTTTATTGTACCATAGAACTAATCATACTTATTAGTTGTTAGTATGTTTTTGTTTATAGTTTTTAATACGTTAGAATATTATGTTTAATAATATAATCACTTGGTATAATAATAATCAATCTATCTTATCTTATAGAACTCCTACTGCATTTCTAATCCATACTATCCATACTAATATTATAAATGCGAAAGTATTTCTGTCTGTCTGTCTGTCTTGCTTTCACGCCAAAACTACTGAACCGATTGCAATGAAATTTTGTACACAGTTATTCTAGAGTCTGAGAAAGGACATAGGCTACATTTTGATGTGGGAAAATATCTTATTTCCATGAAAATATCGATGAAAATGAATTCGCATTGCGCGTGGCCAGCGCTCATCCCGGGGGTCCTGGGTTCGAGTCCCGCAGGCGGAACAAAAAGTTTTCAATGTTCCTGGGTCTTGGATGTGTATTAAAATAAAATTTCAAAAATCCATACTAATATTATAAATGCGAAAGTATCTCTGTCTGTCTGTCTGTATGTCTGTCTGTCTGTCTGTCTGTCTGTCTGTCTGTCTGTCTTGCTTTCACGCCAAAACTACTGAACCGATTGCAATGAAATTTTGTACACAGTTATCTAGAGTCTGAGAAAGGACATAGGCTACATTTTGATGTGGGAAAATATCTTATTTCCATGAAAATATCGATGAAAATGAATTCGCATTGCGCGTGGCCAGCGCTCATCCCAGGGGTCCTGGGTTCGAGTCCTGCAGGCGGAACAAAAAGTTTTTAATGTTCCTGGGTCTTGGATGTGTATTAAAATAAAATTTCAAAAATCCATACTAATATTATAAATGCGAAAGTATCTCTGTCTGTCTGTCTGTCTGTCTGTCTTGCTTTCACGCCAAAACTACTGAACCAATTGCAATGAAATTTTGTATACAGTTATTCTAGAGTCTGAAAAAGGACATAGGCTACATTTTGATGTGGGAAAATATCTTATTTTTATGAAAATATCGATGAAAATGAATTCGCATTGCGCGTGGCCAGCGCGCTAATACGATTCAACAGATGGCGTTTTATTTTTTACTTTATTGTAACATAGAACTAATCATACTTATTAGTTAGTATGTTTTTGTTTATAGTTTTTAATACGTTAGAATATTATCTATACTAATATTATAAATGCGAAAGTATCTCTGTCTGTCTGTCTGTCTGTCTCGCTTTCACGCCAAAGCTACTGAACCGATTGTAATGAAATTTTGTACACAGATAGTCTAAAGCCTGAGAAAGGACATAGGCTACTTTTTAACTGGAAAAAGGGGTTGTAAGGGGGTGAAAATGCGTAAATTTGGTCAAATTAAGTTCCAAAAACTCAAAATAGATGGCGCCAAGAGTCCCCTAGATCGCGCTATCGCTTGCTCATGCGTATTTCTATAAGAGGTGGTACCATGATGAGATACGTTTTTCGATTCTTTCGATTGTTATAAGTACAAGTTACTAACTAATAACTCACCTACCAACTTAGATATCAAATTCAAAAACAACAGCGCCAAAACTACTGAACCGATTGTAATGAAATTTTGTACACAGATAGTCTAAAGCCTGAGAAAGGACATAGGCTACTTCTTACTGGAAAAAGGGGTTGTAAGGGGGTGTTTATGCGTAAATTTGTTCAAATTAAGTTAGTTCCAAAAACTGGAACAGATGGCGCCAAGAGTCGCCTAGATCGCGCTATCGCTTGCTCATATGTATTTCTATAAGAGGTGGTACCATGATGAGTTATTTGTATTTGCGATTCTTTCGATTGTTATACATGTTATTAAATAACTCACCTACCAACATAGATATCAGAAACAGTCTACCAATAATAAATAATGAATAGTTTATGGGCATTGGGCAAAGCTAAGGTTGTGTAATGCATTATGCAGCTAAGTTGTGTAACGCTAAATAAGCTTTAAAATTTGGTATAAAAAGTTTAATAAGTAAAAAAAAAATCATATTATGTGCACACTACACGGCTGTTTTGGGTATTTTGATTTAAGGGGTACCAGGGTTTTTAAAAGCTTTTGACACCCATTTTGTTGACACCGCGCGCTATAAACTGAAGTCCACGCGGACGAAGTCGCGGGCAACAGCTAGTCCATAATAAATTTTTTTTTGTTTTCCAGAGCCGGCATCATTGTACTATACTCCACTCGGGCTAACTTGTCGCTAGCGGTCTTCTTCTTCTTTTAAAAATGGCCGCCTCGGTGAGTTGCCATTGACACCCTGTCAAAAACTTGTCATTTTCCATATAAAACCACGATTGATAATATCTGACACTTCATTGTCTATCGCGGTTTATATGGAAAATGACAAGTTTTTGACAGGAAGCCAATAACCGCTAGCGACAAGTTAGCCCGAGTGGAGTATAGGCTACAATTACTCTAGTACAAATATATAATTTTTAATCATATTAAACTATGAAATTATTATTGCAGGTAGAAAAAATAATTGACTCTAAGCGCATAAAGGGAAAAATTTACTATTTGATAAGATGGAAGGGATATTCTGCTGATAGTGACACCTGGGAACCACAGCACACCGTGTCCTGCCCCGACCTGATTTCTAAGTATAACGAAGAAGTAAGTAGAAATACAATATTTTATACATTTGAAATTTTTTGTATTTTCTTACAAAATACGGTTTTATTTTATAGAAAGAAAATTCCAAGAATGATTCCCCTAAAAGAGGCAAAAAGAGAAAAGCTACTAGTAAGAAAGTTAACAAATCACCAGCAAAGAGAACCAAATCTTCCTGGGATAGCGAAAAAGCTGATGAAAATGAGGAGTATGAAGTATGTTCTTCATTTCAATTATTGATATGTCGCAGGTGGATTGCATAATAATGCTAAACGTGGGCCTCCTTATTGAAGAACATATGATCGCAATGACAATCCGGCTAATCAATAAATCACTGCATTACACACAACAGCGGTTTATACAATCCACCTGTGATAGATATACCAATATAATATTATTATGTTGTTGATGTTATATTTTTTAAGTAATAATCATATTATTTTATAATACAGTATATATACAGTGTGTTGGGACCTGGGACCGTCCATTCTATGACATTATAGAGTTGTCGTTAAGGGCGGGAAGACCAAAGAAAGAAAAGTATTCGTAGCGACAAAGCGCTGTTTGAAACACTACGATCGAGGCGGGCGGCGGGGCAACTTACTGCGGGGCAACACGTTATTCAACCTTCTAAGCAGCGCTCATGCGCGCCACAGTATACAAACAATGAGCCGTAGTCTAATTAGCTATTTCATTTTATTTAGAATTTTGTTTCTTTTATTCATTTACCCCTTTATAATAGGTACATAATATATAAATCATATAATATCATGCTGCATGCATGAAAATCAACGGTTTAATGGGTTTATCCAATATTGTACTGATTAAGCTGATGTAATTATTTTTTTGTTTTTTTGTTTATCTCATATTACTTATATAAAATTCTCGCGTCACAATGTTAGTTACCATACTCCTCCAAAACGGCTTTACTGATTTTTACCAAATTTTATATGCACATTCAGTAGGTCTGAGAATCGGCTACTGGGTTTTATTTTGATAAGTGCATTTGTTGAATAAATAATAGTAAATTATTACATTACTCGGACTGACGGCGACCATTGTTTGTGCGACGACGGGATAGCGACGGACGTTGCCATGGTGCCATACTTATTGAGTCAATTCAATAAAATAATATGGTTGAAATACTTTATTTGGCAAAACTATGTTTGCCGGGACAGCAGCTATAATAATAATAATAATATAACTCTTTATTGCACACCAAAAAAATACAGTACATAATACGAAAGATACAATAATAAATATTACTAATTGATGTACAAAAGGCGAACTTATTGCTACTAAGCAATCTCTACCAGTCAACCTTTTGTAGATACGATAGAAAATTGGAATGATATAAAAATCGTGTAGGTGCGCAAACTAAACTAATACTAGTGCTTATATTACTAAAACTAAGACAAATTCTAAAACTATTACTAACTATTACTAAAACCAGGTCTATTTATGTTGGCAGTTAACTATAATTATTGATGATAAAGCAGAGATGTGACAGGAATAAGCTAGTGCATATTAAGAAAATGAGATTTAAGTTTATGTTTAAAAATATTTATTGAACCGGCTCGTCGAATATCTAAAGGCAAAGTATTCCAAAGAGTAGCAGCACGAACAGCGAAAGATTTAGAATATAAAGAAGTAGAGTGCAGAGGGATCTCGAGAGTGAGATTGCTTGAAGAGCGTAATGTTAGCTGGTGAGTATCATGCAAAAATTTAAAGCGGTTTTTAAGGTAGGACGGGGAGGATGGAACAAAAAGGACTTTGTACAAAAGGGAGAGGACGTGACAGTCTCGACGCAAGCGAATAGGAAGCTAACGAAGCTTCCTCCAATATTCTGTGACATGATCGTATTTCCGCAGGCCATAGACAAATCTGATGCAAACATTTTGCAGTCTCTCAAGTTTATCTAAAAGCTCTTCGGTAATATCATTGAGACAGATGTCTGCGTAATCCAATATTGGCATAAGCAATGTATGAACCAATGCAATTTTAGTTTTTATTGACAGAAAATTACCGAAGAGACGAAGAGATCCACTTGCACGGAATAGTTTGCTACTGACTGCGTTGATGTGCGGTTTCCAGGAGAGTTGGTTGTCAAAAATAACACCTAAGTTTTTGACTGTTTGAACAAACGGGATTGGTAAGCCATTGAATGTGAGAGATGGAAGTTCCTGGATCTTAACTTTTGATAGGAGCTTAGCGCTTCCAATAATAATGGCTTGACTTTTGTTGGGGTTAACACAAATACCGAAGGACTTACACCACTGTTCTAAAAGGAGAAAATCATCGTTAATGCGTTTTATCGCCTCCTTTAGATGGTCAATATCGGAATCGGTATAGATCTGCATATCAGCGGCATATAAATGGTAAAAAGACGACAAGCGATTACTAATAGTATTAATGAACAGAGCAAATAGTAAAGGAGATAGTACGCCTCCTTGTGGGACCCCCGCTAAGAGGTCATGCCATACGGAGTAATGGTTGTCATTACGAATACGCTGTCTTCGACCTTTAAGGTAGCCTTCAAACCATCTCAAAACGCTAAGAGCGGCGTTAATTCATTTTAATGAAGCAAGCAATAAGTCAAAATCAACCGTTCCAAAGGCATTGGTGAAGTCTAAAAGTGCGAGTATTGTAAGGCGACGGTTATCCATATTGGAGCGAATATCTTCCAAAATATTCAATAATGCCGTGGTTGTGCTGTGACATGAGCGAAAGCCTGACTGAAAAGGATTAAGGATGTTATTACTATTGAGGAAATTATTAAGCTGCAAATAGATTAGGCGCTGAAATACTTTAGAAAGAAAAGGCAGGATAGATATGGGGCGAAAGTCGGAAATAAGGGAAGGGTTCGATTTTTTCGGAATAAGTTCATACTTATTCCGCAAAAATCGAACCCTTCCCTTATTTCCGACTTTCGTCCCATATCTATCCTGCCTTTTCTTTCTCCTTTTCCTTTTTCCTACTGCGTGGAAAGATGCTGACATCATTGTCAGCATCTTTCCACGCAGTAGAAAAATTACCCGTACGGATAGGGTACGGGATGTTAAGGATCCAGGTGATGGGAAGGGACAGAATATTGGAAATTGGTGAGATCATTTTTCGGCTAATGCTGTCACAACCAGCAGCATCAGAGTCAATGGACATGATAGCTCGCTTGGTGTCTTCGACCGTGACTTCAGCAAATTCGAACAGAGGCACATTCTGGACTAGCGTGGATGACAATAAAGAGAGAGTATGATTTTTGGTTGCAACATCAAAAGGAGCGGGTGAGGAAAAATGACTTATGGCGGCGTCAAGGTCAATGGTATTAGCTGGAGAGCTGACGCTACTCTTGCAGATACCCTGCGACCTTAAGAACCGCCATACACGTGCCGGGTCCTTTTCTTCCAAGACAGCCTTGTGGTAATAACGCCTTCGTGAGTTACCTACATGCCTTATTGCAACGGTTGCGTATGACGCGATAAGCTTCTTTGTTTACTTCACTCGGGTCAAGTCTATATTTAAGTCTCGCCTTATTCCTTTTTAATTGCATTGTCTTAATTTCTTCAGTGAGCCAGGGGGCAGGACGATGGCGAATACGAATAGGTTGGATCGGAGCATGTGTGTCATATAATTTAGTTATTGCTGCGTTTAACATGGTAACTTGCTCATCAACAGAGTGCTCTGATTGAATTGCAGACCAATTAATGAGTTGAGCATCATCACGCAGCTTAGGCAGGTCGATTTTCGAAAAATTGCGTTGCATCACGATTTTTGCCTTGCGCTTAGGTGGGCAAATGGATAGAGAGACATACACTAAATCATGATATGAGAATTAGCGCTACATTGACCATATTTTTCAACTTCGCAAGATGATGATATCAAAATTAGGTCAAGCAGCGAGCGTTCGCAGTTATCGAAAAAGTGTGTGGCTGACAGAGGTAAAATTTGCAAATTAGCAGCAGTTGCAATGGACCTAAGCCGTGCGGAGCGCCAATCATCTTTTATTAGGCACGTGTTAAAATCACCCATTATTAGGACTTTGTCGTAAACAGGTATAAGTTTGTCTGTAATGTTTTCAAAGTCAGCAAAGTAATTTATATGAAGAGAGGGGTTATAAAACACGCCAAGCAGGATTTTAGAATGACCGATAATAGCTTCAATTAATAGATACTCAGCGCCGCCAACCAGTGACGAAGATGTTAGTAATATAATATATGTACGAAATAGCTCAGTTCAATTCTAAACTCATTTTCATCATTAACTCTATTAATATAAACTCTTATTACTCATTTAAAAACTATTTACTCTTTAAATAATATTGTTACGGTACACGGTATACGGACATGTGGTGCCATCTAGCGGCAAACCAGCGAAACTGATCAGGGGACACACTACACATAAATCCCCTACTCGAAACTAGATGGCGCTAGGTGGTACATGCTCGAGCCTCTTAGAAGGTTCCCATACTTGTTTACGTGAATCGGGAACTTTCTGGAATTCGTCTCGCCATATAAAAAGCCGCAGGTAGACGGCCCGAGAATTCAGTTCGATCTGAGCAATCTTCGAGGCGATTTCGAAGTGACAAATAGTGAGTGAACCAGTGAAACCTGCGACTTGGCTACGACCTAGGACAGTGATAGTGCTTAGTGATTGGCCCTAGTGATTAGTGTTTGGACTTAGTGCTAAGTGTTGTGACCTAGTGTTTAGTGCAGTGTTAATAAAGTCTTCAAGAGAGTCACCAGGTCTTTCTCTCTAAATCCTCGAACCCTAGCACGTAACAACTGGTGTCAGAAGTGCGATTTGGAGATGCCCTTGACTCCGAGAGAGGACTTCAAGGGGAGTGTCAGGACAAGGGCGCAGCGAGCTGCTGCCATTGACTCCGAGAGGGGAGTTGCGGAGGCCACACCCACTGGGGACCAAGTTCCGCCCACTGAGGGACAGGTCCCACTCACTGGCTCCGCCCACTGACCACGCCCACCAGGCTACGCCCACTTTGGGTGAAGCCACGCCCACTGGCTCCGCCCACCGGGACACGCCCACTGGCCACGCCCATCAGGCTCCACCCACTTTGGCCGTGGTCACGCCCACTGGCCCCGCCCACTGGCTCCGCCCACCAGGTCACGCCCCCTCAGGCCACGCCCACTGGCCCCGCCCATCGAGACCCGCCTGCTCAAGCCCCGACCGCAAGCTCGGCGCTTTGCAAGATTCTCAAAGAGCTGAAATTCAGGCAATTATGGAATCACAAGACCGCAAGTTCGGCGCTTTACAAGAGTCACTCTTGTGACTCTTGTAAAGCGCTCTTGTAAGAGCGCAAGCTCGGCGCCTTGCAAGAGTTTCAAAAGGCTGAAATCAGAGCGATTCGAAAATCACAAGAGCAACAAAAAGACCTTCAAGAAAAAGCGCTTGGAGCTATAAAGGATGTTAGTGACACGGTGACAAAGCTTCGTAAAGATGTCGACGTAATGGACGAACGCGTTACCGGGTTGGGAGTGGATGTGGAAAATGTGAAAACCGGCCTCACTGAACTACAGAAAAAAGTAGTGCGCCTGGAAACCACAGGAGTCGCGACGTGTAGTGGAAATTCTGGAGTGGCACATGGGCCAAGAGTTAAAGTGCCACCATACGACGGCACTACTTCTTGGAATGCTTATCGTCAGCAATTCCAGACTGTTGCTTCTGCCAACGGATGGAATGATGAACAATGCCTGACCTCTCTCACAGTTGCGCTCAGAGGGCAAACTTTGTCGGGTCTAGAAGCGCATACAGGAAATGAGTTTAAAGACCTGATGGAGGCACTTGAATCCAGATACGGGGAGCGACACCTAGAGCACGTGTTACGTGCCCAACTGCGTGACAGAGTCCAACGCCCAGGAGAAGGACTACAACAATGGGCGTTGGAAATAGAAAAACTGGTCAAGAAGGCACACCCAGGAGCCGATTCCAAGATGATCGACACGAACATTGTGCAAGCATTTGTCGACGGAATCAGGCACCTAGAGATCAGAGCTGCAGTGAGGCTACGTCACCACACCTCGCATTGGCGCATGCTTTGGAGGTCGAGGCTGTTCGCCGTGACATACGACAGACCCATAAGATCCACGAGGTCTCTGAGGAAGTTAAGGAGGTCAAGGCTCCCACGAAGAGAAGTTTTGGAGCCATGTGCTACAAGTGCGGCGAGAGGGGCCATCTTCAGCTCAACTGCCCACAGAAGGAGATTAAGGCTCCTACGAAGCGAAGTTCTGGAGCCATGTGCTACAAGTGCGGCGAGAGCATATTCAGCTCAACTGCCCGCAGAAGGAGACCCAGATGGCAAGAATGAAAAGGCTCGAGGAACAAATGGAGGAGCTGAAGAAGCAAGGGGCTTCGTCCCCTGCCCGGGATCGAATAAAAGCCAGGACTAAGGGGCGAGTACTGGCTGAGGCAGAGCAAGCCCCGATAACTGTTATCTCCCAAGCATGCAGTGGGAATAGTCTTGTGATTCAGGGGACTATTAACGGGACGGATTGCAAAATGACTCTAGATACAGGAGTCTCTAGAACGATATTGAACCCAAATCTGGTAAAAGCCGCAAGAAGACACAAGAGGAGAATTAACTGTCGGCTCCTTACTGCCTCTGGTCAGCCAATACCCGTCCTTGGAGAAATGTCAGTTACGATTAATGTAGGGGGATCCTCATACCCTCATGACGTTATCGTGGCTGAGAATATTGCATCTTGGGTTTGGATTTCATGAAGAAGCACAAATGCAGAATTAATGTCGCTGACGGAATTTTCAAGTGTGGCGAAGAAGAAATTTTCATCCTTGGAGGCGCCTGCGGGAAAGTTGAATGTGTAAAGAAAGTCATAATACCGGATTCACTGAACTACAGAAGAGAGTAGTGCGCCTTGAAACTACGGGAGTTGCGGTGTCTAGTGGAGCCACTGGTGTGGCGCAAGGGCCAAGAGTAAAGGTGCCGCCGTATGACGGCACTACTTCTTGGAACGCTTATCGTCGGCAATTTCAGACTGTTGCTACCGCAAACGGATGGACGGAGGAGCAATGCTTGACCGCTCTCACTGTTGCACTCAGAGGGCAAGCTGTGTCGGTCCTGGAGGCACTGCCACATACGGGAAATGGTTTCCAAGACCTGATGGAGGCACTGGAATCCAGATACGGGGAGCGACACCTGGAGCACGTGTTTCGTGCCCAACTGCGTGACAGAGTCCAACGTTCAGGAGAAGGACTTCAACAATGGGCGTTGGAAATTGAAAAACTCGTCAGGAAGGCATATCCAGGAGCCGACACCAAGATGGTCGACACAAATATTGTTCAAGGATTTGTCGACGGAATCAAAGACTTGGAGGTCAGGGCTGCAGTAAGACTTGGTCACCATACCTCGCTAAAGGAAGCATTAGCGCATGCTTTGGAAGTCGAGGCTGTTCGCCATGACATACGGCAGACCCATAAGATCCACAAGGTCTCTGAAGAAGTCAAGGAAGTTAAGGCTCCTACGAGGAAAAGATTTGAAGCCATGTGCTATAGGTGTGGTGAGAGGGGCCATCTTCAGCTAAACTGCCCGCAGAAGAAGACCCAGATGGCAAGGATGAAAAGGATTGAGGAACAAATGGAGGAGTTAAAGAAGCAAGCGGTTTCGTCCCCTACTCGGGATCATGGGAAACGAATAGAATCCAGAACTAAGGGGCAAGTACTGGATGACGCGGAGAAAGCCCCGGTAACTGTTACCTCCCAGGCACGGAACGGAACAAAGAGAACAAGTAATTTGGGGCCCTTAGAGAATGATGCTATGAGAAAGGCTCCAGAAAGAAATGACGACCTTCGGCACATCATCACATGGAAGAAACGAGGTGACGTAAAACCAATCTGGAGTGAGGATGCACCCACTGGCGCTGTCACTAAGGCGTACTGGGAGCAATGGGACAGTCTGATACTTCAGGACGGACTACTCTACCGGAAATGGCAGAAGGCTAACGGCAGAGAGTTAAAACGTTGGAGGATTCCAATTAGAATTGGCTGCAGTTCCCCATAGCTCAACACCATATGACCATATTGGCTTTAAAATACTTTTGTAAAGCAAGAGTTTGTTTTCTAGCGATACTTGGGATTTTGGGGATATTAGCCAGTATAAGTTTCTTAGCTGTAAGCCGAGTGCCAATCTCTTGGTAAAGATATGCTTTTTCCAAGTAAGCCTTTTGTCCAGGTATAAGCCTAAGTAGCGTACTTCGTCACTTTGCGGGATTTCAATGTCATTAAGCTTGACCGGAGGACATGTACCACGTCTGAGGGTGAACATCACATGAGCTGATTTGTTTTCATTTGCCTTGATACGCCAGTCACGTAGCCATAGTGATATGTTGTTGAGACTACTTTGCAGTCTAGTGGATGCTTGCTCTGGGTTTTCGTGTATTGCCAGGATTGCAGTGTCACCAGCAAATGTGCCCACTATGACGTTTTCATTTACTTTGAGTTCGTATGTAGTGCCCTGTGGAACACCTGTCTCTATATCGTATAACTCGGACCTTTCATTTCCACATTTTACATAGAAGTGCCGATGTACTAAATAGGATTTTATCAGTTTGTAATAGTTTAGAGCAGTGTTTTTCAAACTGTGGGTCCCGACCCCCATAATTCGGGGGGTCGTGAAGCTTCTGTAAGTCGCCAAAGGTAAAAAGGACTATTTACTTAAAAAAAATTTTATTAAGGATGCAATTTAACAGAAAGAAATCTTCAAAAATACATACATGATAAAAAAAACTAAAGGCGGGGTCGTAAAATATTTTGTCATGACGTCATAAATAAGGAAAAACACTAGTTTAGAGGAAGGGTTCTCCGTATTTTGTATAACATTCCTTCGTGCCATACCCTATAAAAGGCTTGGGATATGTCCAAGAAAGCTGCATATGAAGAGAAATAAAAGTAAAATCAAAGAATTTCCGTCAATTTAGTGATTTTTTTTCGCTAACCGTATTTATTATTTGGGAGTTTATGAGCAACTGAGAATATGATAACGTTTAGATACTTTTTATGTTCAAAAACAGTCGACATGTGCAATAGTAGAGGAGGGGAGGGTGCTATTTTTGTAGTCACTCGAGTGTCATGGAGGCTTAGTAGGTTTTGTACATTAAATAAAACTGATTAAAAAATAATAAGAGCGTTTTTTTTATTTTAGTGGTGGGTTCAGAAACTGCAGCTATTTTAAAGTTTTGAAAAAGAAAATATATTCAGAAAATTGCTTATTTAAGTCACTTATAAATATATTATAGACAGCAAGGACTAAATCATTTAGTTTAATGCAAAATAAAATATCTGCGAAGCTTAGTCAGGAAAATATGAAGCTTTAATTTTTTATATTTTAAAATGTACCTACAGGCTTACCAAACCTTTGAATCGTCAGTGCTTTATGTGGAAGCTTCTTTGGGGTCTCATCCAGTATCTTAATCTGACAGATCCGATGACATTTCAAGGTAAAAAAATATTTAACCCACCACATGAGAAATCTGATTTCTATACCATGATAACTAGACACATGTCGGAAGCCTATACAAGCTTTATCTGACACGCTGGAGCTACTCCCGAAATCCCCTCTTCCCCTCCCCAACTACAAGCAATCCCAATTTGTAAACAAAAGAACGAATTTCTTAGAAAGTTCGGTATGCATGATGCCGAAAGTCAAGTTCATTGCCGGCTAGGATAGTCAAGCGAAAAACAACGTACACAGCTGCGCAGTTTTTACTAATATTAGTAACATAAAAGGTACTTTTTATTACTCAATCGTTGTGATTTTGTCGTTATTGAGAGTGGGAGTGATATACAGTATATCACTGTATCATTATATTAATTACTAGCTGTTGCCCGCGACTTCGTCCGCATGGACTTCAGTTTATAGCGCGCGATGTCAAGAAAATTGGTGTCAAATGCTTTTATAAAAAAACCCTGGTACCCCTTAAATCAATACAGCTGTCCAGTGTGCACACAATAAGTATTTCATTTTTTTTATATTAAACTTTATATTTTATGCCAAATTTTAAAGCTTATTTAGCCCCCCAATTACACAACTTTACCCATAAACTATTTATCATTGATAGGTTTAAGGTTACGTCACTGCGCAGATAAAGTACTGAGTTATTTAATACCTACCGTAGAATAGATCAACAATCGAAAAAAAACGAAACTTAGATGGAAGATGATACCACCTCTTATAGAAAGACTTTTGAGCAAGTGTCAGCGCGATGTAGAAGACGCACGGTGCCATCTATTATGAATTTTTGGAACTAACTTAATTTGAACAAATTTACGTATTTTCACCCCTCTTTTTTTCAGTAAAAAAGTAGCCTATGTCCTTTCTCAGGCTTTAGACTATCTGTATACAAAATTTCATTACAATCGGTTCGGTAGTTTTGGCGTTTGGCGTGAAAGCGAGACTGACAGACAGACAGACAGACAGAGATACTTTCGCATTTATAATTTTAGTATAGATTATGTGCACACTGCACAGCTGTTTTTGGGTATTTTGATTAATTAAGGGCCGCGCTACACCGGAATGGCAGCGGCGAGGCGAGCACTTTCAGCGCTGCCATTCCGGTGTAGCGCGGCCCTAAGAGGGGTACCAGTTTTTTAAAGTACCAGGGTTTTAAAAAGTTTTTAAATTTGACACAAATTTTGTTGACACTGCGCGCTATAAACTAAAGTTCACGCGGACGAAGTCGCGGGCAACAGCTAGTTATGAATAAAAACAATATATAATAAAGTAGGTATGATTAGTTCTGTTACAATAATGAAGTAAAAAAACAAAACGCCATATGTTTTCATATATTAGAATTAAAATGTTGATTGCATTGATATATTTTCTGGATGGAATACAGGCCAACACGGTACACTCGAACTCCTTTATTTTAGAGGGCCTTCTGTTGTCAACTCTTCATTTTATATGTTCTTTATTTTATGTGTGTGTTTGTAACTGTGATGTGCGCAATAAAGTATATTCATTCATTCATTCATTCATAATGCATGCATTTCTAATATATTATATTAGAAATGCAGTAGGAGTTCTATAAGATAAGATAGATTGATTATTATTATACCAAGTGATAATATTATTAAACATACTATTCTAACGTATTAAAAACTATAAAAAAAACATAATAACTAATTATAAGTATGATTAGTTCTATGTTACAATGAAGTAAAAAATAAAACGCCATCTGTTGAATCGTATTAGAACTGAAATGTTCATTGCATCGATATATTTCTGGATTTTTTATAATATTATACATAAAATATGTTTAAGATTTTTGAAATTTTATTTTAATACACATCCAAGACCCAGGAACATTGAAAACTTTTTGTTCCGCCTGCGGGACTCGAACCCAGGACCCCCGGGATGAGCGCTGGCCACGCGCAATGCGAATTAATTTTCATCGATATTTTCATGGAAATAAGATATTTTCGCACATCAAAATGTAGCCTATGTCCTTGCTCAGACTCTAGAATAACTGTGTACAAAATTTCATTGCAATCGGTTCAGTAGTTTTGGCGTGAAAGCGAGACAGACAGACAGACAGAGATACTTTCGCATTTATAATATTAGTATGGATTATGGTAGACAAGCTAAACCAACCAAAGTCAAATGATTTCGATGCTTAAGGCGAGGATAAACCCCAATTTGTTATTCCGTGACTCCCGGTTTACCTAGTTGCAACATAATAACAAAAATTAATTTACAAACTCACCTCTGACAAAAATCAATTTCATAGAAATAGAAGTATTAACTAGGACAATTATACATTTTATCTGGATAAATTATTGTGAGTAAATCTATATTAAAATATTTATTTCCAAAGATATTTTAAAAAAAACATGAAAAATTGAGAAGATCCGCCCCTAGTAATTACAGTTTTATGCTAAGCTAAAATGAATCTTATAGCTATGTGTATACGCTTGGTCTTTAGTTGTGTGCAAGGTTATCGTTTTGGATTGAGATTAATCCCCGCCTTGAGTTGAGTTTATACTGTATATAGAATTTATAAGTAAAGTAAAATATTATTGTATGTATGAATATTATGTAAGTCAGAATGTTGACAGGTTGAACGCATCTTGGAAGTGCAATTTAAGAAAAATGGGCAGAGACAATTCCTGATCCATTGGAAGGGATGGTCAAGTAAATTTGACTCCTGGGAGCCAGAAAATAACCTCAACTGTCCTGACTTGATCAAGAAATTTATGGATAAGGTAATTAATTGATAGTATTCTATTAAGTAATTAAGTTTTTGTAATACTTCTTATATATAAACTTCTCGTGTCACAATGTTAGTCACCGTACTCCTCCGAAACGGCATAACTGATTTTTACCAAATTTTATATTATGCATATTCAGTAGGTCTGAGAATCGGCTACAGGGTACTTTTTATATTGATAAGTGCATTAATTGTTGAATAAATAATAGTAAATTATTACAATTAGAGACTGACGGCGACCATTGTTTGTGCGACGGGATAGCGAAGGACGTTGCCATGGTGACATACTTATTTAGTCACTTCAATAAAATAATATGGGCGAAAATCGAAATACTTTATATATGGCAAAGAAACGTTTGCCGGGACAGCTAGTTTATTTATAAAATAATAAAAAATATTTTTTGGTAAAGATATTTTCCTAGAATGTAATATTATAATCTGTCAATTATGTGTTATAGTGCAAAAGATATAATATCAGAATATTAGAAAATATTCCGATATTAATTATAGAAAAACTAGCTGATGCCCGCGACTTCGTCCACGTGGACTACAGTTTATAGCGCGCGGTGTCAACAAAATTGTAGTCATATTTAAAAGCTTTTTAAAACCCTAGTACCCCTTACATCAAAATACCCAAAAACTAGCTGTTTTTGTGTATATTGATTTGCAATGGGCTCATAATGTTTCATTATTTTAAATTAAATTTTATTTATGTCCAATTTTAAAGCTTATTTAGCCCCCCATTACACAACTTTACCCATAAATTATAATTTATCATTGATAGGTTTAAGGTTACGTCACTGCATAGATAAGGTACTGAGTAGTGAGTAGTGAGTTATATAAAAACGTGTATAACAATCGAAATAATAAAAAAATATAACTTTAGATGGTACCATCTCTTATAAACACGTAAGAGCCAGCGCTAGCGCGATCTAGACGACTCTTAGCGCCATCGGTTATGAATTTTTTGAACTAACTTAATTTGAACAAATTTACGCAATTTTCCAGTTAAAAAGTAGCCTATGTCCTTTCTCGGGCTTTAGACTATCTGTGTACTGAATTTCATTACAATCGGTTCAGTAGTTTTGGCGTGAAAGCGAGACAGACAGACAGAGATAATTTCGCATTTATAATATTAAGTATAGACTAGCTGTTGCCCGCGACTTCGTCCGCGTAGACCTTAGTTTATAGTTATTCCCGTACATCGATTGAGTCGTTTACACGCAAATCAGAAAAGTATATTGTGTGGGAACCGCACATTTTTCCGGGACAAAATGTATCCTATGTTCTTTTTCGGGAATCAAAGTATCATTACTTATACCAAATTTGGGTCCAACCGTTTACGCGTGATGTCTTGACCACGCGAAATATAACGTTCCGCGCAGCTTTGCTCGCATAAATTAGATATTTCACAGACAAATTAGTCCACAAAAAATAGCCTATGATCCTTCACGTGGTCTACTTCTTAAATCTGTGCCAAATAACAGAAAAATTGCTCCGGTAGTTCGTGAGATAAGCCCTTTCAAATAATTTCCCCCTTTTTTTTCCCACATATTCCTCTATTTCTTCGCTCCTATTAGTCTTAGCGTGATAAAATATAGCCTATAGCCTTCCTCAATATATGAACTATCTAACACTGAAAGATTTTTTCAAATCGGACCAGTAGTTCCTGAGATTAGCGCGTCAAATAATATACTAATATTATAAATATCTATACTAATATTATAATTGGGAAGAGTTTCTTTGTTTGTTTGAACGCGCTAATCTCAGGAAGTACAGGGGGCCTACTACAACCTCTTAAAGCAGTATTATTTTAATCTTACTTTATGATTTCGTACCATCACCTCTTAAAAGTAAGATTACTTTATGATTGTTCCGTCAAGACGTTTTGTGACGTCATGTCCCGATTCATTCGCTCTCAGCGTACCATGAGCTCCATTTTGACACTGTTTGACAGATGAGCAAGATTACTTTAACGTCAAACTAGCGATCTTAAATCCGCTGTGAAATATCAACTTTTTTAAGATTGTTTTGCATTTTTTACTGTTTTTTAGTAAAATTATATTTGAAAATTGAGTACGGTACGACTTTAAATTACGCATATTATGTATTAACAACTAAATTCTTAACTTTATTTGTATTTAAAGTTAACCATGTACATAAAAAACGGCGTTTGTTTTGAGATAACCAATGTATTAAATATTTACTAAACGTACCTTCTATTTACCTTGTAATAGAAAATATCTAAACAGTCTTCAGAGTCGCGCAACCCACACACCACTTAAAACTTTTTTGTTTTCTGCGTACCACACCAACACTTCACGTCTTATTTGGGTTTCAGCATTGGTTTTTCAACAATTTCACTATTTGATTTACTTAATTCTTATTGTTAACAATTTAGCGCTGAATTGGTTTAATTTATTGAAATATTTTGGTTTAGTACCATTCAAATTCTCTACAGTCACTAATAAGTTTTTTCTACATATGTTTAGACTAATTAGACACTTCATTTGTTTACACAATCGTGTGAGGGTGACAAAAAGCTTTATAGCTGCTATCTCGCTTCCACCCATGACAATTCATTTGTTTATACAATCGTGTGAGAGAGACAAAGCGCTTTGTAGCTGCTATCGCGCTTCCACCCATTGATAAATGTAAACAAATAATTTGATATCGTTCGTTCTTTCCCATCACTTAGCAGGAATAAAACAAGATTGTTTTCATACACCTTAAAAAGTTCATGGTACGAATCAAAGTAATGTTATTGTAATCTTACAACAAAGTGTTCTGGAAACATGATAGTTTTAGGAAAGGTAGTGGTAGGCCGAATGAACTGAAAGAATTGAAAAATTCTATCAGTGTTAGATTGCCCATTTATTGAGGAAGGCTGTAGGCTATATTTTATCACGCTAATACTAATAGGAGCGAAGAAATAGAGGAAAGTTTGAAAAAGACGTGGGGAAGTTATTTGGAAGGGCTTATTCGAACGCGCTAATCTCGGGAACTACTGGTCCAATTTAAAAAAATCTTTCAGTGTTAGATAGCGCATTTATCGAGGAAGGCTATAGGCTATATTTTATTACGCTAAGTCTAATAGGAGCGAAGAAATAGAGGAAAATGTGGGAAAAAACGGGGGAAATTATTTGAAAGAGCTTATCTCACGATTATTTTTGTGGACTAATTTGTCTGTGTAATGTAATATATGAAATTATTTGAAAGGGCTTATTTATAATGAAATTATTTGAAAGGGCTTTTTTGAACGCGCTAATCTCAGGAACTACTGGTCCAATTTGAATAGTTCTTACAGTGTTAGATAGCCTATTTATCGAGTAAGGCTATAGGCTATATTTTATCGCGCTAAAACTAAAAATAGCGAAGAAATAGAGGAAAGTGTGAAAAAAACGGCAGAATTTATTTGAAATGGCTTATTTGAACGCGCTAATCTCAGGAACTACTGGTCCGATTTGAAAAATTCTTTCAGTGTTAGATAGCCTATTTATCGAGGAAGGCTATAGGCTATATTTTATCACGCTGAGCCTAGTAGGAGCGAAGAAATAGAGGAAAGTGCACTGTTTATGTTCTTGGTCGAATCATAATTGAAACAACTGGCTTCAATTATGATTCGACGAATGAAAACGACGATGAATTTCCTACTTCTGGATGGTTTACAAAAAAATAACCACGATGGCTAAGGCGGGAGCTTCGCTGCGCTACGCCATCTAACCTAACCCAAAAAAGACGTATTGGTCCGCAGCCCAACTCACTTGACTGCAACGATTCGTCGCCCCGCCCCCATTCGAATTCGCACGCATTTAACAATATGTAGTTTTCATTAAAACACGTACAAAAATATAAAATATAAAACCTCAAATAGAATATCAGTAACCAATTATCATTACTAAAGCAGCTCACAAAAGTTTTCTCAAAATGAACTTTTTAGTAGCTCGTAATAAATAACCTCACTTAGGAAAATGGAATCTATATTTAATACTAGCTGTTGCCCGCGACTTCGTCCGCGTGGACTTCAGTTTATAGCGCGCGATGTCAACAAAATTGGTGTCAAAAGCTTTTATAAAAAAACCCTGGTACCCCTTAAATCAATACAGCTGTGCAGTGTGCACACAATAAGTATTTCATTTTTTTATATTAAACTTTATATTTTATGCCAAATTTTAAAGCTTATTTAGCCCTCCAATTACCCAACTTTACCCATAAACTATTTATCATTGATAGATTTAAGGTTACGTCACTGCACAGATAAAGTACTGAGTTATTTAATACCGTGGAATAGATATAACAATCGAAAAAAATCGAAACTTAAAAAGATGATACCACGTCTTATAGAAAGACTTTTGAGCAAGCGTCAGCGCGATGTAGAAGACGCACGGCGTCATCTATTATGAATTGTTGGAACTAACTTAATTTGAACAAATTTACGCATTTTCACCCCCTTACAACCCTTTTTTCCAGTAAAAACGTAGCCTTAATAACATGCCAGGCTTGAGACTATCTGTATACAAAATTTCATTACAATCGGTTCGGAAGTTTTGGCGTTTGGCGTGAAAGCGAGACTGACAGACAGACAGACAGACAGAGATACTTTCGCATTTATAATTTTAGTATAGATTATGTGCACACTGCATAACTGTTTTTGGGTATTTTGATTAATTAAGGGCCGCGCTACACCGGAAGCACTTACCAGGGTTTTAAAAAGTTTTTAAATTTGACACAAATTTTGTTGACACCGCGCGCTTTAAACTAAAGTCCACGCGGACGAAGTCGCGGGCAACAGCTAGTATTATACATAAAATATGTTTAAGTTTTTGAAATTTTATTTTAATACACATCCAAGACCCAGGAACATTGAAAACTTTTTGTTCCGCCTGCGGGACTCGAACCCAGGACCCCCGGGATGAGCGCTGGCCACGCGCAATGCGAATTCATTTTCATCGATATTTTCATGGAAATAAGATATTTTCCCACATCAAAATGTAGCCTATGTCCTTTCTCAGACTCTAGAATAACTGTATACAAAATTTCATTGCAATCGGTTCAGTAGTTTTGGCGTGAAAGCAAGACAGACAGACAGACAGACAGAGATACTTTCGCATTTATAATATTAGTATGGATAGTATGGATTAGAAATGCAGTAGGAGTTCTATAAGATAAGATAGATTGATTATTATTATACCAAGTGATAATATTATTAAACATAATATTCTAACGTATTAAAAACTATAAACAAAAACATACTAACTAATAAGTATGATTAGTTCTATGTTACAATAAAGTAAAAAATAAAACGCCATCTGTTGAATTAGAACTAAAATGTTCATTCCATCGATATATTTCTGGATTTTTTATAATATTATACATAAAATATGTTTAAGATTTTTGAAATTTTATTTTAATACACATCCAAGACCCAGGAACATTGAAAACTTTTTGTTCCGCCTGCGGGACTCGAACCCAGGACCCCCGGGATGAGCGCTGGCCACGCGCAATGCGAATTCATTTTCATCGAAATTTTCATGGAAATAAGATATTTTCCCACATCAAAATGTAGCCTATGTCCTTTCTCAGACTCTAGAATAACTGTATACAAAATTTCATTGCAATCGGTTCAGTAGTTTTGGCGTGAAAGCAAGACAGACAGACAGACAGACAGAGATACTTTCGCATTTATAATATTAGTATGGATTGAAGTTGCCCGTTATGTATTTCCAGTCGCTCACTTAGTAATACAGTCGCTCGGATAGAATTTTAATATCTGAAATAGATTAATCGCAATTCACATTTTGTAAGCTCGTTCTGGATTTTATTATAAATCAATATGAGTTGTTAGTTTAGTTTATTTTTCGCTTAGTCAAATTAATACCGCTCATGTTATTAAAAGAGTATGTTCATCATCAGTCGCAAAGTAATTTTTTGTTAGCTCGTTTTATTATTTCCCGTTTCTTTTTTGCGGAATAATGTACAGTATCCGTGACATTCCTAAATTACGCGAAGGGCGAAGCCGCGCGGAACATCTAGTATAAAAATAATAACTACATAATATTATGTTTTCTTTTTTCCGTGACTATATGCCCGCCAAATGTAATCCTGCGAGATTTTTTGTTTCTAAATAAAAAGACTTCAATATTGTTCTACTCTCGTCTTTGCTAATACATCTTAATCAGCTCTCTAGTGGAGCTAGTTTTTTTGGACCATAAATGGACTCTCATTGGGCTCAAACAATAAATGTCAATTTGTAATGGCAGGTGGAGGCTGCACGCAAATTAGATTCACGAAACCTGCGAGTGGCCCCGGGAACCACAAACCGCTTCACCCTGCAAAGCCCGACATCTGGCCGCCGGCTGAGCAAGAGAAGGGGACAACGTCAGAGGTAATCCTTGTATTACATCATATTTAATTACGGGCGAGCCAAGCGAGCCCTAGTATATCCCACTACCTTTACATTTTGTTGTACACTTTACGGAAAAACTATCACGCCTATTGATTTGTGCTATAACATATAAATTTATCATCAGTCAGTCTAGATGTGACGACGCGAGCCCTCACAAAGCTCGGCTTTTGGCTAGTTACATTATAAATGAAGAATAAACTAAATTATATGTAGTCCAAAGGCTTTTTCAAATCATGCCATTTTTCATTATTATTAAAATTTGTTTCTCTGGGATCATTATTTTTAACAAAAAAAATTAACCAACTTCCAAGTGAAAACAATATTTTGTATTTAAGTGAAAACAACATGTTATCCTAAAAGTGCAATAATCAAAAAATAATATAATTACAACAATTTTACAAAGTCGCCACAGTGACAGTGCTATGCAAGATGTAACAATTTAATCATAAACGAAATTTTAGGGTCTGGCTGATATTATACTAAATGCGTTATAAGATAGATATCGGTATTCTCATATTTCTTGCTACGGATTTTTTACAACAAAACAAAAAAACATAATGTAATAAATTACGTTCTATCGACAAAAACAAATAAGTATTTCCTTTAAGGGGGGTATTACATTATCATTTATATTGGATCATTTCTATGATCATATATAGGATCCAATATATATGATCATTTGATCATATCTGCATATTACATTATCATATATTATTGATCCTATTTTACGTCATATGTGGTTTCAATAGCCAATGGAGAGCGCTAATGCTGACAGGTATTGACGTCAGGGTTACTAGATCTCAGAGAATTCGATTTGTCAAAAGACATCGTCATTTTTAATAATATGGCTTGTTTTTTGTTATTTCAGCAAGATTATCCAAGTATATAATTAGAAAAATAATTACATTATATTATTTGAAATATATTAACAAACAAGAAATTAAAAACTTTTTTATATTAAATAACTGGCAGCACCTATTTCTATGACCGTATTGGATCCAATCTCTCAGCAAATGTCAAAAATCTATGATCAAGGATGAAATGAATCATATGTCTATATTACATTATCCAATATCATTGACTCAATGATCTCGGATCCAATATATGTATATGATAATCTAATATCCCCCTAATATTGGAAACGAACAAAAATAAAAAACTGCTAACTGTTATTAAAATATTATATTAATTGTGAGTTATAAGTACAAAATTTACGTAAGTTTTTAATTTCAATTCTGTAATAATTTAGCACATACCGACTTCCAAAAAGGAGGTTATATGTTCGGCTGTGGATATATTTTTTTTTATTTGTGTATGTTCAACGATTACTCTGCCGTTTGTGAACCGATTTTCGAAATTTTTGTTTTGTTGTATTAGGTTTCACTCCAATTTGGTACCATGTTCACAAAAGTGGTGACCTGATGATGGGATCCATGAGTAATCGAGGGAACTCCTCGAAATTTATATGGAAACATATGGTGATTTTGGTTTTATAAGAAGCAGCCTAAGCATATGCTACCAAAACGCAAGATTTTGCACCGAGGTATATTATGGTTCCGAAGATACTAAGAGAACTCCGGATTCCTTATAAATACAAGTTTGGGGGTTTAGGCGCTGTTTTAAGAACTGAAAGCATATACTACTATGCAAATTACATTCATCATCATCATCATCATTACCACGTCAGGGTCACCAATGTCACCAAAATTGAACATAACAAATTCAGCCTTAACTCCAGAGCGTAAGGCACACATTTGGTGTGTATTTCATCATCAGTGTGTATTTTTTCGAAACCGGTCGTGTATTTAACAATGTTGTAATAAATATCTTAAAATAAAGTGGAATAGGTGCAAGGAAAGTGTATAACTATTTAATTGGTATTATCGAAGCAGCTTACTTCTCAAAAAGTAATGTCAAATGTGTGCCTTACGCTCTTATTTTAGTTAATAATTATGATATTTTTTAACTATTAGCTCGTAATTGCATCGTGACGGCCCTACGTAACAAGTTAATAACCACCCCTAGCTCATATCTCCACATAAAAGCAATTCGCTAAATTGTAATAACCGTGTCAATACCGTACTTACTTAGTTTTGATGGCGAATGTAATGTACCTACATTCATTTTAATCAAGCCCAAAATTACCCAAGTATTATGAATTGTTGAAAGTAAAGAATTTTATCAGTATTTTCTTCAACAAATCGTATAAAATATTATTAGTAGATGTTAGTGATTCTACAAAAAAGTTTTAGCAGCAAAAAAGCCAACATCACGCGGTATTCCCAGGCGGTCACCCATCCAAGTACTAACCGCGCCCGATGTTGCTTAACTTCGGTGATCGGACGGTGTATTCAACGTGGTAGGGACTAGGGACATTGGCGATTCACTGAGCGCAAACGACTCTACAGCTGATGTCGATGTTATTTATTATTGTTTTTACCTTGGAAGTCGGTTTTAATTTTTTGTTAAAAATAATAATTATTATTCGTAGATTAGCACACAAAAATTGCAAAAGTTATAAGCAAATTAGGTTGCAAAAAAAAGGTTTATAAATTTTTTATTAGCAAATGGCGGAATTTTTTTTTTTTAGTTAATACATGCCCTTCATTGATATGAAATCAATTACGTGATAATAAAGGAAACAACTTTTTTTTACAATATTACGTGGATTTCTAGTTTTTTGTTCAAGTTAAAAAATGATTATAAACAAAGTATTAATTTTTTTCATATTTTATGGCGTGATCTTGTTAAGTATGTTCATATCAAGGGCTCCACAAAGTGAAAAATTTTACCAACATTATTTAAACGTTTTCTTTAAAGTACAATGAGGACGGAAGTTCGAAAAAATTTCGTTAGTTAGCATTTGTCTAATTTGTTGAAAAATTAACTTGAAGTTAAATTCCCAACGGAAGCAAATTCTTTTAAGTGTTCGGAATACACCATAAGTTTTTGAAAATTTTAAATTAATATTTAATACCTTTAAAAAAATAATCAGTGTGACGTGCTCGGTTTTGAAGCCACGCGGGCTACCTAAAATTGCCGCGCGGAGGCTTACTTTCAACATTAAATTAAAATTATAAATAATAGAGATAGAATTCCGGGAGTTGTGATTTTTTTATGGAAATTTCCTCTTCTTTAAAAATCTTTTTTTTAAATTTCTTAAATGTTAATAGTTTCGGAGTTTTTAACAAAAAACATAATACCTTTTTTTTGCAACCTAATTTGCTCATAACTTTTGCAATCTTTTGTGTGCTAATACACGCTTCCGATACATTTTTCTAGACGTTTCCCCGAATCTAATGAGCTATCGCACGTATTTTTATGACCCTTATCTCTATATTTCGCCATTCTCAACTTATCGCTTAGACTATTAGTAGGATAGTAGGATTACTTAAATGCCGCGCGGAGGTCTACTTTCAGCGTTAAATTAAAATTATAAATAATAGAGATAGAATTCCGGGAGTCGAGAGTTTTGTTATGGAAATTTCCTCCTCTTTAAGAATCTTTTTTTTTTAATTTCTTAAATGTTAATAGTTTCGGAATTATTAACAAAAACGTAATACCTTTTTTTTGTAACTTAATTTGTTTAAAACGTTTGCAATTTTTTTGTGTACATTATACACGCTTCCAATACATTTTTCTAGATGTCATTCCGGATCGTACGTATTTTTAAGAGCCTTATCTCTATATTTCGCCATTTTGAACTTATCGCTTAGAGTTTAGACTATACAGTGTGTTAGTGTAAACACCATTATCCTTGAAACCATCAAATGAGCCCGTCAAAATGAACAACTTTTCATATGAGAACAATGCTGGGAACTAAAAAAAAATGCCGTCTTCATACCTATACGGATGCCCAGATCGGCAATTTGTATGGGTATGATGACGGTTTTTTTTTTGGATTTCCCAGCATGATTGTTCTCATAGAAAAAGTTATTCATAGAAAGAAAGTCAATCAGTTCATGATATCGATTAACTATAGTTCAAGTGATGGGAATCCGTAAACACACGTAAAAAGCTATGCAATTTTTGTAGCCAAATTGTTAATTGATGTGACATTTTTAGCACTAATGCATAATATAGCACGAATAAGGGATTAATAAACTTATAAATTATCTTTTTAGCTTACAAAAATATCGATTGAAAAGCCCAAAAAACGTTGTTCATAACTTACGTATTTAATGTTAAATCCACGTGTTTGAGGCATTCTTTGGCCATTCTTATGGTTTATTATTTAGCGGAACCACAAAACTCAACAATATCTAGCATTAAATGTTCACTGAAAACCTTTATTAACATTTTTATTACATGAAATAAGCAGACCGACTCCTTTGTTATGTTCATGTAAGTAGGACATAACATTACACGCTTTTGACGCTTATACACCGATATAAGGCTCTCTCCAGTCTATACTACCTCGATGGTCCCTACAGTAAGGCGGGCGCCAGACATGTGATCAAATACGCAAATTCGCCAAGTGTGGCACTGGCATTTGCCTATTTGTGCAAATTAATTGCTGGCATTTTCCTATTTGTGCAAAGTTTGCTCAAACTTTGAAGCCCATGTCTGGCGCCGGCTTTACGAAACGCCTTTGATGTCGCACGATGCCGCCACCGATGTAGGTACCACAATAGACGTAACGACCAGTAGTTCGACTGCAAAGAAACGGACAGGTTTCAATATCTGTCAAATTCGTCGGGTTTCACTAAGATTATGAACGGAATGTGCCTCGCGCTGGCTGATATAATTTATTTTTAAATATTTAAAATAAAGATTTCAAAATTGGATTCTGACAATTTTAATCGCATATGCCAAAACACAAACAACAATACGACCAAAGAGGAACACGTCCATCGAATATGTCATATTTTTAAATTCGTAGGTAACAAGTTAACAACCCTAGCGACGATTTTCGTCATAATACGTCAAATTTAAAAATTTCAACATCAGTTCTAAGTCGGTATAGGTACTCTATCATTCTGTCTACTCTGTAGGTACCGAGCTGATATGCCAGGGTTGCCACGGAACGGGAAATAAAATGAAATAAAATATTGTGCTTGTAATGCAAATGTTATCATTTAATCTGTTTAATCAGCGTGTTATACATATATTTGTCGTACTGCCAGATATTTACGTGAAACTTTATTTTTAGATCATTTTAGTTCTCTATTTTTTAAAATTTAATTAACCCATCAAGCCCCATAAGCTCACCGGTGAGCGAGAAACAATAGAATAACAATAGATTTCCATGGATCCACGAATCACGATCGAGGGATTAAAATAATGAGGACGCATTCGAAATTCTGAATATATAAAATATCCAATAATTAATCACACGTCAGGTGTAACAGAAGCACTTTAGACTAGCACGAGTCGGCGCATGAGTACCGAAAACTATTCCACCTCAATTTTTTTATGCGATCCTCTTCAAATTGCCCTCCTGATGATATAAATGCATGTTGCCAGGGCGCAACCCGGTGCCATATTGTTTAAACAAACATTGTTTAAACAATTGCAAGGAATTGTTATTTTTCAACCGAACAATTTTTTTTATATTCTTTATTGAAATACCAATAAAAAAGGTCCTATGATTTTTTAAGATAAAGTTAATATTTTTAAAGATATGAATTTTTAAAGGTTCGAAAAACCTCAAAGAGCTATGGCAGATTTTTAGGTAAAAGTTTTTGAAGCGTCTTAGGAACGCATAGCAACCAAAGAATAACATATATTCGTAAATGATTTTCAACGATTTTGTTACATTGATCTAAAGCCAGGAATCAGGATAAAAAGATAATATTTAAAAATAGCCAAAGTGATTTCCTTTTCCAAAATGGCCATTTTCTGCCATCCGATGTTGCCTATAATTAGTTTTTCCAATTTAAAATAAAAAAGTTTTCTATTTTTAATCACATTTATAGTGCTTATATAAATTATGAGTACCTGGATGACCGAGCTTTGCTCGGTATAGCAAACACTCATTGACTTCGTGTTACTTAATAACGCCATCTGCTGGTCGTTAAAACAATTAGTTGCTAACAAAATAGTATTATTATTCGCCAATAGATGTCAGGAAGAGTCATATTTTTCTGTTTATCGATTATCGATAAAACACGAATAAAAAAACATTTTCTGAAAATGATATATATGCCGCCCGTATAGTTCGTAAGATTAGCGCGATCAAATAATTATGTTCCCTTTTTTTCCACCTTTACGTCTGATTCTTCGCTCCTATTATGGTTACGGCGCGATGTTAGCCTAAAGCCTTCCATTGTGTTGGATAGTCGATAAACTTTTCGACTATCCAATACGATTTTTGTATTATCTTTGTATTATATCTTTCAATTTGATCCAGTAGTCCCTGAAATCAGCGCGTTCAAACAAAATAACAAACAAACTCTTCAGTTTTTTAATGCGAGTATAGATTTATGGTAAGCATATAGATTTATTAAAAAATGTGATGTGTTTATTGTTTCAGAGTGCGGTATGATGATGCGGAGTAGAGAATTTGCTAAGTTCTCTCGTCTTCAAAAATATTTCGTAGGCACTGTGTGAACTATTTGTGAACTCTAGATTAAGATAAAAATTTAATTAACAACATTGGATTTCCAGGCCAAAGTTTTATTATTTTGTAATAATTTCGTGCAGACTCTGAATTGTTTTTATGTTAAATATAAGACATTTTAGCTAAGTCTGGAGTAGATAAATAAATGATTTCCAACAGGGAACCACTATATCATGAGAAGGCATTATTCAGTTAAAAATAGAAACTTGTGCAATACTATTATCAGAGTAATAGTGCTGCTGCTTTATATTTTAAGAATAAATATATTTGATATTTCTTTTGACTATAATTACATCGCAGAACTGTTGAACTGCAACGATTAAACATAACAATTAAATCGTAACTAAAATAATATATTCTTAACAGTATTTTGTGCATACATAATTACATATTACATATATGGTAGAAACTAGAAACGTAAACAAATTAAAAGTTTAATTGTTTATTATTAACACCAAATTGATGGTAACAAATCAACAATAAATCTTTTATGCATGTAACGATATAAATACCTTATCCACACTTCGGTAGATCGTCGATTATCCGAACCAATTCGATTTTTAAATCTATTTTCGAAACCTGCAAATTCCGTGTTTGATCGATCATCGACGCTAATGCGTAAAGGCACGGAATATGCTAATGCATAAAGAAAGACATTTCAACCAGAAACTGTCTTATTAACTTCTTAAAAGCTAATTTTCTACTAAATATTCTATTAAAAACATATTTAACTGTAATTGAAATGATTTAGATTATAATATTATCATTATAAGGTAGCACCAATAAAAATTATTGCATGTTATGTATAATTATATAGTTTAGAATTTAACCTGGGATTTTGAAGTTCTTACTTCTTATGTGGTCTACAAAAGTAGGTGGCTATTTTTTATTGTGTGTAGTTGATAGTTCATATTATATTTTATATGCTTTCTTTAATGTATTTTAAGTTTTGCAGTTTATATTATAGAATCTTACAGTCAAAAATGGCTACTGATTTTTCTGTAAAATAAACGAATACCTATATAAATATCTTTTAATGAACATCTAAACCAATCAACAAGCTTAGCTACCGCGTTAATGCGCTGCCAGCTAAAGACCTGCGGGTGCCTCCCGCAGGTCTTTAGCGGAGCTCCCGGATTAACCCGAATTTGAAACGTACTTATCATACGCATCGAACGGAGTGCGTTCGACGCGAAAATGATATATATGCCGCCCGTATAGTTCGTAAGATTAGCGCGAATTTGAAACGTACTTATCATACGCATCGAACGGAGTGCGTTCGACGCGTACACGAAATGCGGCGCGTTCGTTCGGTGCAGATGAATGTGTGAGGTTTCACATTGTTGCATATAAGTACTACGAATCAATGAAAAAAGGAAGAGAGCTACGAATATTAAAAATCGGCGCGTGCCGTTCGTACGTTGCAGACATTATATATTAATCTGTGACTAGCTGTTTGACCGAGCTTTGCTCGGTATTCGATAAAACACGAATTAAATGACATTTTCTAAAAATGATTCTAGCTAGATCGATTTATCGCCCCCGAAACCCCCTATATACTAAGTTTCTTGACAATCGTTGGAGCCGATTCCGAGATTCCAATTATATATATATATATATATATATATATATATATATATATATATATATATATATATATATATATATATATATATATATATATATATATATATATATATACATACAAGAATTGCTCGTTTAAAGATATAAGATAAGATATAATCACCATAGGTACCATTTTGGTACCTCTTCCGAGTCATGTCTACCATGACAACGCAACACGCTTCATTTTCAGCTTTTAAGAGTCTGGGTGCCATCGCAGTTCTCATACAAACGTAATAGCAAGATAATTTTCCATACGGGAATATTTACCATATTTGAGCTTTATTATTCAGCTTAAGATAGTAATTACCTAGGTTAAAAAAATATGAATGATTACAATGAGGCATTTTCTTATAAAACCGGTTAAAAAGGCCATAAAAAGTGAATTTCCAACAAAGGAGTGTGGTCGGGGCGAATCCTGACGTAGTAGCCTCGGTGATGATCTTATAGGAGAGTCTGTAATAGTTTTCTAGCCTCACCTAATTCAAGGGAAGCCTGTATCTTACTAGACATATATCTAGATTTCGTTGTAAGTAATATTTAGGTATAGATAGTATATAATATTATGTTGTGGTTGATTTGTTTATAAGCTTTATGGGGGTGGCATTGTCGGACACCGACAAAACCCCGAAATAAATTGATTAAAAAAAACCGGATTACTTCAGTACCGTAGTAGTAGGAGTTGATACTAGTTTTTTTAGCCACTCTGGAAATTTTTTCCCGCGGACTAATCCGGTTCTGTTCGGCAGCAGCTCCTATAGTAAATACTTTTTATCATGTCAAGTAGGTACTGTAAATAGCATAGCGAAATTTACGGTTCGACCTTGATTGAATTTTGATTGAAAATATTAACAGGGCTTGAACGCAGATGGGTCAAGAGAAGACGATTCGAAAAAAAAATACTTACTTTCACACTCTAGTGGATTTGTCCGGTTTTGTTCGCCACTCAGAACAAAAATCTGTGGTTCGCCAGCTCCTCATATTATAAAGAATATTTTTTTATATAAATTCCATAAATATACTCAGTATGGAATTTAATAACCTATGTGTCTCCTACATTTTGTATGGAATAAAGTAAGTACGGTACCCTTATTCCAGTCAGCAGTGCTACGTCGTCGCCACTTAAGTTAGAAACAGTAAAAATGCAACAAGTATTTAATTTTGTAACATATTTGTTTAATAAATATAGAATAAATATCTCTTACATCATACAATAAATAAATGATAACACCTACAGCTACAAGTTACAATTCTTGCGTCATGACCTTCGTTTACAAATTAATAGTTTGAAGTGAAAATCAGTGGCACGAGGAGTATGGGAAAGTCATACTGTCCTCCAACATTGTTTCACTCTCGCCTGCGAACTGCGAAAACTCTGCGAAACAGGAATAGAGCGAGATGCAATATAACGCATTGTCGTGTTGCGGATACGAGTTGTGACAGTGTCTAATCTAAAGTTTAGATTACACCTGCAGCAATGTATTGGAGATGGAAGAAATGATGTTAATGAATTTAAAACAAATGCATTAATCGATAAGGAAAAGTTACAATTATGAAGTGACTATCTCAAAATTAACGATGCTCTTAGATACATGCTCGTTTCCTTGACCTACGCTTGACACTAAAGTCTTGAGTGGTGTGCGTTTAAGACCAAGTGATTTAACTACACTCTTCAGTAACAAAGGATGTTTCTGAACCTTGATCAATTAACACACGCGCACTCTTACAGTAGCCTTTTCGTGATTTAATTCTCACTAAAGCTGTTGGTAACAACACTCTCGTTTTGCTTTTGGTAATTGCTAGCATTCTTTAAGGCCACTGAAATTATTATACATGAAAAAGACCTAAACAGCTCAATCTACAGCGACTCTAGATCATCCCTAGAAGAAATATCCAACTCAAAGACGGAACACCCCATAGTATATAAAATACACGAAAATATCAAGGAAATAAAGCGATGCAACCAGCATATAAGATTTTACTGGGTCAAGGCACACAACAGTATACTAGGGAATGAACTTGTCAAGGAAGGAGCCCTAAGCAATGAACTGATTCCTATATATGACAGTTTTCCAATATCTTACGCAAGAAACGCAGGCAGGCAAGATATACTCAATCTGACAAGGGAAAGTACACAATATCGATATTCCCAATCCTCACTAGAGCATACAAGATTCTACGGTCAGACGCCACCTCCAACGTAAGAACTCAAATTTATACAGGCCATGGTGGTATAAAGAGCTATCTGCATAGATTTAAAATAACTGATAGCCCTTTTTGCTCCTGCGACGAAGAAACTCCGCAAACAATTAAGTACCTACCCACATACTTACTGAATGTCAAAGATTTAGTCAGAAACGCTTCGACTGTGAGCAAAGACTTGGTATTGAAATAAAAGAAGAAACTATTAGAACGATCCTAGACAACGATAAAAAGAGAAGACGATTCATGGAATACGCTGAAGAAGTATATAGAGTTATAGCTAAGGAGAATGGGTCGAGGGTGTAAAGAAAAAAAAATTAAAAAAAAAAGGGCACGGAGACAAATTTGGAATTCAAAGTAACAAGGATTTGAAAAAGATACAATATTGCCTCAATTAAAAAGCAGCAGGAAATTATATATATATAAAAAAAAAGACCTCCGCCCGCATACCCCTCGACCCCCGCGCCAGTGTTGCGGACATGTGTAGACGCATCTCGCCAGTCACCGGCGAACGTCTGTACGGTATGCATGTGTTTGGAATTTCTAGGACAAAATGCTGAGAAAATTCAACGAAGAGGATACCTTTAAAAATTATACAACTTAAGCTCGAATGCTTGTGGAATAAGCGTTATGATTCATGCAAAAATAAACAAATGCGCGACTAGAACAACTTCGTGCCGGAATGAATATTTAAAAAAAAGTTTAGTTTTCATTTTTTCTAATATTTCAATCGACTCTTCTGTTAATACTAAATAGTTCGCAGATATTCCTTAAAGCATTTCTTTTTCAACAGACTTTGCCGTTAACTCCTTATTTTTTTATGAAACGATGGCTTTGTCTTAAGACAAAAGGGGCCAGGCCAGTACTGGTTTCTGCAGGACTGGCGCCGAGATTATTGGCTCTGTGTAAACTATACTTTATGGACCTAATGCAGTATCTGTGAGTAGCGCAAATTTGGTTTAAGCGTTTTAAATCCGGAAATTTTGATAAGTATCAAAGATGCACTTCGCTCTGGTCGCCCTGTTACGGACAAATTTACTGATGCCATTTTTTTAAAAGTGGAGCAACATCGGCATATTAGTAGTTAAGATGTAGCTGAAGAACTGGAACTTACCACAAAACGGTTTTGGCGCATTTGAAAAAAGCTGGGTACACAAAAAAAGCTCGAAACCTAATGAACCGTGTACTCATTTGTGATTTTTATCGACGTACCTAATGAAACCGAACCATTTTTGAAGAAGCTAATAACTGGCGATGAAAAGTGGATCACGTACGACAAGAACGTGCGAAAAAGATCGTGGTCAAAGGCCGTTCCGGCTTCACAGACTGTGGCGAAACCCGGGTTAACTCGCAACAAGGTGATACATGTGTGTAACGTGTGTGTGGTGGGATTGGAAGGGCATTATTCATTATGAGCTGTTACCGCTAGACAGGACCATCGATTCTGAACTGTACTGCGAACAACTGATGAGATTAAAAGCAAGAATTATTCAACAGAAGGGGTGTGGCTTTTCACCATGAGCCACTCAGCAAAAATTACGTGTGTTTGGCTGGGAGGTGTTAATTGCATCCGCCGTATAGTCCTGATCTTGCACCTTCAGATTTCCACCTGTTTCGGTCGCTGCAAAATTCCTTAGGCAATGTCAGGTTGACATCACAATAGGATCATATCTCTACCAACAAGATGGCAAAAAGTTATCGAACAAATGGCACCTATATACTTTACTCAATTGTAAATAAACTTTATAAAATAACCTTTTGAATTTTGATATAAAATGCGAAGAAACTTTTTCCCCAACCTAATATTATCCTCCTTTTAATAAAGATATTTACGCAGCGTATTATATTCAATTTTATTAATTCACATTATATTTATGGTCTGCCGTCTCAATATTCATTATTCTGTTACGTAAATTTTCTAATGTGTCAAACAAAGACTAGCAGATTTTCTATAATTATTCACTGTATATTTTTATCAGAAAAGGTCAGTCACTTCGAATCAACGCCTTAACTAGATTTAGGCTCATACGACACCCTCGAGATCGGGTCGAGGCGGGGCCACCAACAGTAGGTTGTAATCCGAGAGCTGCGGGGACGGCGGACGACGCGGCAGCTGCGGCAGCGGCACCGTCGTGGCGGGCACGCGCACGCCGCACGCGCACACCGCTGCCGCGTCGCAGCCCGCGTGCACCGCGCGCGCGCAGTGCAGCGTCCGCGTCGCACCCGCACTCAGCGCCCGCCCGCACGCCGAGCACACGCCTCTCACCGCCGCACCCCGCCGGCCCGCCGCCAGCGCGCGCCGCAGCCTCTCGTGCAGCTCGCGCCCGCCCAGACGCGCCGCGCCCGCCCACGCGTCGCGCCCCGCCCGCGCGCCTGCCAGAACGCAGAGGGCCGCGCGCGCCGAGCCGCAGGTGCGCGCCGCCAGCTCCTCCGGCGGCAGGTAGGTGACAGCCTCGAGCAGCAGCGCCGCCGGCACCGCGTCCAGCGCGCGCAGCAGGCTCGTCCACATCTCGGCCGCGGCGGCGCGGGGCAGCGCCGGCGCGGCGCGCGCGCATAGTTCGCTCGCCTCAGCCGCGTACCGGGCGCGAGCCTCCGCCCCGGCCTGCGCCGCCAGCTCGAGCGCAACCCGAAGGGCGCCGGCGGGGTCACCGCAGGCCTCCAGGCAGACGGGCTCGGCGTCCCGCGCTCCCAGCTCGCGGACAGTCGCGAGGGCGTCCTCGGGTCGGATCGCGCCGACGTTCTCCCTCAGGAAGTCGGCGACCTCGGCCGGCCGAGTCGAGCAGAGCGCGCGCAGGAACGCCGCGGCCGCCTCCCCGCGCAGGCGACCCGCCTCGAGCAGGCGCCGGCCGAACTCGACCTGCAGGTCGGCGGGCAGCGCGGCCATGGCGGCGGGGAGGGCGGCGGCGGCGCGGTCGTCCACCAGCGCCGCCGCCGCCGCCGGCCGCAGCCGCACGAGGTCCGGTAGGCGGTCGAGGAGGACGGCGGCGGGGTCGCTCACGTCGATCTTCGACTCCAAGTACTCGAAGAGCTCGTCGACGTCCCGGGGGGAGGGGTCGTCGATCTCGAAGAACTCCCTCACGGCGTCCTCGTGGCGGTCGAGCATGGCGTCGAGATGCCACATCACCCGGGGGCGCGGCAGGGCGGTGCGCAGGGCGGGCAGGGCGGCGAGGTCGCGGTGTCGCACGCGATCCAGCACGCCCAGCCAGGCACGCTCGGCCCGCTCGCCGCCCGTGCCCCCCGCCCACTCCCGCACCGCCGCCATGAGCTCCGAGTCCAGCGGCAGCGCGCCCGCGTGTAGCTGCCCACAGATGAACTCTAATATTTCCATCCTCCGTTCCATATCCTGCAGAGCCGGGGTTAAATATTATGCGTATTTTTTTGTGATCGATTGTATGGAGAAAAGTTCTGAACGAGTAACGTTTTAACCCATCAATCCCCGAGCGGCACCCGGCTGCCGTATAACAATTGAAAATCTATTGTCTGCGATACCCACGATAAATAATAACTGAAAGTTTTGAAAGATGGCGAAAAAAGACCAAAAGTCAAAACTGACCGCAACGTCGGGCATGTAGGCGAGGAGCGCGCGCGCCACGCGCAGGCGGTTCTGCTTGCCGAGCGGGCCGGCGAAGGGCGGGTCGCGCGCACACTGCTCCAGCAGCCGCACCGCAGACGCCGCGTCGTGCGACACCAATACGCGCAGTGGAGACTGACCATCCTGCGTACATCACGTGACTCGGTCACCATAATATTGTTACGGTACATGGTATACGGACACGTGGTGCCATCTAGCGACAAACCAGCGAAACTTACCGAGGGAGCACACGCAGCATAAATCCCCTACTCAATACTAGATGGCATGAGGTGCGCAAGTACATACTCGAACCTTCTAGAAAAGTTCAACATTTTGTTTACGTGTTTACCGGTTTATTTTGTTTACGTGTTTACTTTTATTGTGGTACATGCTCGAGCCTCCTAGAAAGTTCCCACGGTTGTTTACTTGTTTACGTGAATCGGGAACTTTCTGGAATTCGTCTCGCCATATAAAAAGCCGCAGGCAGGCCCGGCAGTTCAGTTTGGTTCGAGCGATCATCAAGGCGATTTCGGAGTGAACACAAGTGGTCCAGTGAGTGAACCAGTGAAACCTACGACTTGGCTACGACCTAGGACAGTGATAGTGCTTAGTGATTGGACCTAGTGATTAGTGTTTGGACTTAGTGCTAAGTGTTGTGACCTAGTGTGTGTTTGTGTGACCTGGACTTAGTGAATAAAGTCTTCAAGAGAGTCAGCAGGTCTTTCTCTCCAAATCCTTCGAACCCTAGCACGTAACAATATTATGCCAGATTAAGACAAGCAGACCTCGTATTCACTCAGGAATGTATTTTTATTAAGGTGGGTTTACACCAAAAGAACATAGAGCAAGAACTCTGAACTGCACAAGAACATTCACGTGTAAACTATAATTTGTTACGACATATCGATCATTTACATTTCAATCGCTGCATATTTTATTATTATAACGCAAATAATGAAAAAGAAAAGAAGGAAGAAACGTTGGTGGGTGACGAATTTAATATAAACGAAAAAACCCGCCAAAAAGTAGAAAATTTCAAAAACACTAGAATCCCTTTGAAGAGACCGCCTCGAAGAACGAGCACGTCCGAACACGAAAGAACGCTCTAGGGCCTAGGCAACTGCTTGAGCGCTCTTGCGTCGGTTACACTAAATGAGCGAGCATTCTTAGAGCATTCTACCTAATTACCGCCGAACACGTGGCGGAGTTCACTAGAACAACGAAAGAATGCTCGTTGTTTGTTTACATCAAAAGAGCTTTACTAGAATAAGCATTCGCTCGCTTGGTCTAAACCCACCTTTACCACTAACCAATGATATTCTACTTACAGATATGTTACGTCCATACTATTTTCGGGCTTAAACCTCTTCCGAACAATTTTCAAATTCAAAATTGCAAACATTGACAAATTTGACAGATAAGTGAAACAAAAGATACGAAAAACCATTTAAGTATGTACATAAAAGAGACAGTTCTATTTTTAAACGTCGAATCGTATCGCTGTCTCTTTCTTCGCCTGAGCTATGACGAAAGTTCGATTTTTTCCAGATTGTTGGAAAAAATAATTGAAAATGTAAATAATTGAGGTGTCTTGATTATTGCAATCAAGACATGTGGTAAGAGATTCCATGTGTTTTGTTTACTTTCGAGTCATAATTGGTACATTTTCGATACACGCACGACGTCATTTTCAATTTATTTAGGTAAGACAAGACGCAGCACGTTCGTGACTGCGCTCGATGCAGACTAAATAACAGACGGCCCAATTGGTCGTGTGAAGTGTAGACTTCAATAAATATAAAAATTAAGAAATTATCTGTGGTACAAGATCCTTTGTCTTTGTCAAATGTTTGTTCTCTTCCGCTTATGAGATAATAAAAGTGCAACGTGATTATTTTCTCCACCGAGTTTTATTATAATTTAGCCTACAAAACAATCTGCAAGCCCATGAATCTTCACAACGCGCGCGGTAGTAACATAATATCTGCTTTGAGTTTTCATCATTGTTAATAATCAAATTCACTGGTGAATCACGAAATCTACTGAGATATGAGGGGTCGCGTAATAAATAAGATTGAAAAACACTGGTCTAGGGGCCCGCATAGTTACTGAACAATGCGCGGGGCCCCTAGACCAGTGTTTATCAAGCTTATTTATGACGCGACCCCCTGACGCGGACGTGACAAAATATTTCACGGCCCCCCATTGGCTTTTTTATAATGTATCTATGTATTTTTTTTAAGATTTCCTTCTGTTAAATTAATGTATTTTTAATCTTTATTATTTTTACTAAAATAGTCCTTTCACCTTTGGCGACCACCCAGGGGGTCGCGACCTACAAGTTTAAAAAACACTGCCCTAGACGATCAATTTTATGGCACAATATCACGTATTGTATATTAAACGCGTCTGCCTTTCAATCTTATTGTCAAATAAATTATTTGGTGATCGTTTAGGGTCCCACTATAACACCTATAAACTTAAAATTTTGCAGATAGGAGTAGGGTTTAGACATTTTACGAAACCACACCCGTAAAGCCGAATTTACACTGCGACACTTCACACTAGTGACTTGAAATTACATACATAATATTATGTAAAAATTTACGGTTTCACCCTGCGTGCATCGGTTTCGCGACACTGGAATTGGATTAACTTTGTGTCACGCGCGCGGTCGCTAAACGCGCGATTGCATCGTCAAATCACAAAGTCGCTGCGTGCTAGGGCTCTCACTCTCAACAGTACCTGTTCATTGAGCAGTGCGTGTAGGGCGTCGTGCCGCGCGGAGGGCCTGGCGTGCGGCGGCAGCGGGCGCCCGGCGGCGGCGCGGCCCGCCAGAGCGTCTGCTGCCGTCAAGAGTAGCGCGCCGCCCGCGCACGTACACGCCGCGCCGCCGCCGCATCCCGGCACCACGTGACACATTAAAGTTCGCATCGCGCCCGCGCTGCCGTCTGCACAACATCCATACTAATATTATAAATACGAAAGTGTGTGTCTATCTGTCTGTCTGTTACATCTTCACGCCCAAACCGCTGAACCGATTTTGCTGAAATTTTGTATGGAGATACTTTGAGTCCCCGGAAAGGACATAGGATCAGAATCGAATCAGCTCCATATCAAAGCTTTTGCTACTTTCGATATAATATATACTAGCGCACGATCGTGCTGCGGTTCAATATGAAACTAATCAGACTTGTAAATCAAAATCGTATAAGGACTCAGGAGGCCTACTTACTACGGAACCGTTTTGAGCAGGGCCCCCGCTACCATATGTGCAATGTGTGCAATGCACACGGGCGCCAAAATGCCATCTTTAGGGGCGCCAAAACCAAGGTCCCAAACAAATTTGCCTAAAGGGACGCCAAAATCATTTTTTTGCACACAGGCGTCAGTAACCCTTACGGGTCCCTGGTTTTGAGACTCAAACAATCGAACGAGAATGCCACGTCCCGCTCTAACAACGTCATTTCACGTTTGTTAAGAGTAGGACGTGGCATTCTCGGACTCTCGGTCGATTGTTTGAGACTCAAAACGGTTTCGTGGTATGGCCCCTGGTTCAGTGGTAAGGCAGCTGGTGTAAAATGTAAAGTGAGTAACCGAGTGCTGCAGCGATGGCGCCGACGCCACGCCACAGGCCGCGCTCTCGCGTGTAGACGCTGGCGCGGTGCGGGTCGAGCGCTGTCAGCGGCAGCGACGCAACCACGCGCTCCACCAGCTCCGGCTCGCACTCACCCAGACGCTCGATCAACGCCTGTGTCATATTTCTTGAGATGATATCATCGAAGAAATTGATTCATTGGCAGTTGACGGACCTACGCCATTTGGTCGGATTGTGTCAATTCAAAGTTAGTCATGAACTGTCGGCAAAGTACTTAGGTCTGCAATCTGCCTATGAATCAACTTCTCTGATAGTAGGTACCTATATCAAGATTTCATTTTAATAAAAAAGCTGATTTCAAACAGTGTTTCCTCATCATGGGACCAACTATTAAATGTCTTTTTTACAACGAAAAATAATCACCTAAATCGGTTCATAATTGACGACGTTATCGCAATATAAAAAAGCGGTAATAAGGTTTATTTTAATGAAATTAAAAGGTTTTTGATTTATTTTTATATTTCAGTTGATTAAATAAAGATTAATTTAAGGTTAACCATTTATGAAGTATAAAAAAAAACTACTTGCTAGATCTCGTTCAAACCAATTTTCGTTGGTAGTTTTTATAGTAATGTACATCATATATTATTTTTAGACTTATCATGCCCCTACTTTAGAAGTTAGAGGGGGGGGGGGGGGACACAAATTTTTCTACTTTGGAAGAGTCTCTCTCGCAAACTATTCAGGTTACAAAAACATTATATAAGAAACTTCAATATGATTTTTAAAGACCTATCCATAGATACCCCACATGCATAGGTTAGATGAAAAAATGTTTTTGTTGTTGGTTTAAGGTTTACCATTTACGACGTATAAAAAAACTACTTGCTAGATATCGTTCAAACCAATTTTCGTTGGTAGTTTTTATAGTAATGTACATCATATATTATTTTTAGACTTATCATTTACTACTACAACTTTAGAAGTTAGAGGGGGGGGGGACACCCATTTTACCACTTTGGAAGAGTTTCTCTCGCAAACTATTCAGGTTAGAAAAAAATGACATGAGAAACCTCAATATGATTTTTGAAGACCTATCCATAGATACACCCCAATTGCATAGGCTAGATGAAAAAAATGTTTTTTGTTTCAGTTGTATCTATGGGGACCACTAAAATTTTTAATAATTTTTCCATTTTTGTATCAAAATCTTATTGCGGTTTACAGACTAGTTAATATTTTCGAAGGAAAGTGGCTGTGACATACGGATGAACGGACAGACAGACAGACAGACATGACGAATCTATAAGGGTTCCGTTTTTTGCCATTTGGCTACGGAACCCTAAAAAGCATTAATTATACGGTCGAATTGAGAAATCTGCTTTTTTAGAGTCTGTTAAAAATGCAGTACATGCATAAAAAATTCCAATAAATATCGAATTTCTTTTGAAAAATGACTTTATTTGCGATTCAAGTTACATTTTTCTTTCGCAACAAAATTTAGTAGCTAAGTTTTAGACTGGGTTGCACCAACTAACTTTAACTGTAAATTAAACTTTGGCTTTAACTTTAACTACAATGCAAAATGTCAAATCTTTAGTTAAAGTTAATAACACCCCTCTTTTTTGTGGGGGGTTAAAAATGGACGCCATCAAGACGCCATATTTAACGCCATTTTTGACAGTTCTCCTATACCAGCAGCGCTTGCATTTATCAAATCAAATAATTTATTTCGGGCATTAGAGGCCCATATAACAAATACCTTAAATCTAACATTCATCTTATATCTTTAAACGAGCAATTCTTGTATATAAATTTCATGAAAGTCGTTGGAGCCGATTCCGATCCGATTTTCGGGGGCGATAAATCGATCTAGCTAGGAATCATTTTTAGAAAATGTCATTTTATTAGTTTTTTATCGAATACCCAGCTTTGCTCGGTCAAATAGCTAGTATCAATTATATAATAAATACCTTAAAACTAACATACATATTTTATATATATTCTTAAAAACTAACACTGTCACGTTTTGCCGGCGACGTGACTCGCTTCGTTCCGGAGTCTCCCCCGGAACCTCCGATAGACTACATCCATCGGCCAGAACTCCATTTTTGACAGTTCTCCTATACCAGCAGCGCTTGCATTTATCAAATCAAATCATTTATTTCGGGCATCAGAGGCCTGGAGGCTCTCCTTAGTCTCGCGACTCTTCGGAGCCTTCCGGCTCTCATTATCCCCATTAGTTTTCGCCCGCGGGGGAGGTGCGGGGCGACCAGCAACAGTCGCAAAGTTTTGCTGAGTCGCCTGTGGACTCGGCGTCGGCGCAACCGGGAGGGGAACGCAGGCGGGGGCGGCAGCAGCGGTGTTCGTTGGCCCGTCCGCTGATAATGCTGACGGGCTAAACGTGCTCGCTTGCGCGCCTCGACGTATAGTGACGTAAGCGGCATCAGGTGACCTACATATTGAATTACCACTTTTTAATTGCGATAATTCAATACGTAAGTCACTGATCGTAGACTCTGATGCCTGCAATCTATATCGAACTCCGGCCAGCTCCTCCTTCAGGAACTTGATGTCCTTCAGTAGGCTGACGACGTCGACGTGGTCCAGCGTGACGGGCGGCAGCTTGTGCAGGTCCTTTGCCACAAAAGCCGGCAACTTGTCAGGATCCGTCTGCTTCAGCAGGGAGATGATGTCCTGCACGCTCCTTTCCGTCCCGTCTCTTCGGCGCGACGGCATGTTCGCGCTCTGTCCGAGCGTCTCGTACAGCAGCTGCTTGCCCTTGCAAATCTCCTCGCTGGAGAAGGAGGACTTGCAGATCTGCATGATGCTGACTTCGTCTATAGTGTCGATGGCGTGCTGGATAAACGCCAGCAACTCGTTGGCCACGAGCGCCATGGTCACGTGCAGCGGCAACGTGCCGCGCGATTCGCAAAAATATTACTTTTGCTGCGTGTGTAACGCGAAGCACGACCGGTCGCTAGCTCGACACATTACACACTCTTTTATTTATAACCTTGTTAGATCAGCTGTCATCTGTCAATTTCTCCGGGCAAAGTTAAGGATAAAGCTAAAGAAAGTCTTTTCAAAAAAACTCTGACACTGGCAACTCACCGAGTCAGCCATTAAGAAGAAGAAGAAGAAATTTCATGCATGAAAGAAATAGGTTGTAGATTTTTCAACAGACACCGTACATAATTCATAGATTCACCGTACCCTTGTTTGTTCATAACGCCATCTTTAATAGCAGAGTCTACTCCAACACACTCTGACATTGGCGATTCACAAAGGAGCCATAATTTAAAAAGAAAAAGAAGTTAAATTTGTCTTAACTATAACCGTAACTTTATCTTGAACTTTAACCACGCCTCTGGTGCAACCCAACCTTAGTAGTTAGTTTGTAGATAGTTTACACATCGCCCTCTCATTTTAACTGATTAACTGACCTAATAGGTCTTTGAATTCAAAATTTGTGGACTAGAATGGCGGATTTTACTAGAGACGTCACTGAATAAAAAAACTTCATATCGATATCGATATTTTTTCAGGCGTCATTTTGGCAGGCGTCTTTCGTGGTCATTTCGTGTCCATATAGCTTCTTATGTCAATTGTATTTACATATAAATCCGGGCCCTAGTAATAATATTATGAGTAATTTACATATTGATGTGGTTATATTTAATATTAATTTAATTTATCGTGTATTAGCTAGGTTTCATAAATTTTTAGTATTATCTAAAACTTAGTGAATTGTCACTCAATTTTTGACATTTCCCCTAAATGATATGTGCGTGATAACAGGCCTGTCCCACTCGCGCGTTTAGGTTAAGAACTGTAAGTACCCCATTAAAGAGGCAGATCACAAGGGACTCACAAGCGAGCGGTGACGCGTGCGCAAGATTTTTTCGTCGCATATATCTACGTACAGATTTAACTGCTGTGACAGAATCATTATTAATCTGATAAATATGAACAATTGAAAAAAGTCAAAGAAATATTTCAATAAAGTAATTTAAGACTTTAGAATACAAAAAATACACAAACATAGCAAATAAATCAATTTGTTACTAACAAACCGCATACTACACATAAATAAACACAAGTTACTATGTTTAAGTTGTAAAAAATTCCTGACCAGCTCCTACACTATAATCGAATATAAAACTATAATAAAACATCAAAGAATTCTATTTAAACTGAGGTAGAAGTGGTGTACTCTAAGAAATGTCATTTGAAAAGCAATCCTAAAACAATACACTCAAAACATTACTCACATACAGAAACTAAAAGTATATCTACGTAAACAAGTGCGAGATGCCAATATTATTTGTAACAAGAGTGACAAGGATGCAGGCCTATGACATTCGGTCATACCGAACGCAAGCGTAACTCCCCGAAAGATCAAACGCCCGCAAGTACTGACTGCAAAAAAGTCTATTAAAAATTAAGATTTTTTTGTTATTAAGTTTATTGTTTTTTAAAATAATATAAATTAAACTTAAACTACAACTTCCAATTAACTGGTATTTAATAGTATCTGCAAAGGGCGTGCGCGAGTGAGGTCAGTGTGAAGCGGGAGGGTGGTCGAATGCATTGTATAGGTATATAATATTATGTTACCGTTAGAATGCGGAATACGTTAATGTTTAAATTAACTAGGTAATCTGCAGATTTCCTGATACCATCCGGTAAAGTGCGAAATTTAAATCAAAAAAGCAAATTTTTGTACTTTACCTAGTTAGTTTGCATAGTAACGAATGGTACATCGTTGAATTGCGGAAGACAGTGAACTACACACTTTTGTTACGCTCCTTCGCTCTCGACGTCGTCGACGTTCGTCTGTTATATTTTATCAGTGGGGTAACATTAACAACAACAACATTGAAGTTAATATTGAATATTTTATCCTTTGTTTATATTTTTCTTATTAAACCGCTTCGGCTATATAACCATGGCCAGTGTCAAATAAGTGGCGGGAAAACTATGTTCTTGTAACAATTTTTAGCATCGATTTTCTATTTGGTAAAGTCCAAAGTCTAGTCAAAGTCAAAGTAAAAGTCAATGCAGTCAAGGACTCAAATCGGTCGATTCAGTAAACTGGTAGACGCTTTACTAAAACTTCCGATGGAGTTTAGGAGGAAACACAAAAGGCACGTTTTTGGAAGTTGTATTACTGGCCTACACTTGTGCATGATAATAATTATCTAATGGTTAATATTCTACAAATAAAACACATTAAAAACCCAGAACAATCTTAGGAAATTAATATAAAACACATTAACGTCACTCTTTCACAATCTAAATTCTAAGCCAAACTTTTCCTTCGTTTATGTACTAAAAATTTTTGACTTAAGCATGTTAACCTTATGGCTACCACATACGCTACGGTCTACCGGAGAGGTCACCTGCAGGTATGCCTGCGCAGGTGTCATTCGAAAGAATTGATTCTCGATTTTGCGCCGGTCGACTGCGCAGGTCCAAGCAACTGCACAGGTCTATTCCCACACACATTCCGATTTACTTGCGCAGGCATACCAGCACAGGTAGACCTATCCAGTAGACCGTTGCGTGTATGGCTAACATTAGACTGTTTTTAATTGTTTATTGTTGGTTTTTTTCTAGTTAATTGATCTGTTACATTTTATCAGTGCAGTAATATTTTAGTTACTTAAATTTTAATATTTTATTCCTTTGTTAAGGTCCTAAAAATTAAATTCAATAATCCCTATACCTACAACTAAATAGGTAATATTATTTATTCAAACAAGAACCTGTTTTATGCAATTTACCGTATGCATGGTCAGTAGTCTTCAGATTACCTAGATATTCTGCAGATTATCTAGTAATGTAAGAATATAATCAATTTTTTGCACTTTAACTGACTCACCCAGATAATCTGCAGAATACCGCGTTAATCTTCACTCTAACTGTCTTACGCAAATTAACGGTAACATATACATACATACATACATACATAGCCTGTGAGACACATAACTCTTACTTTTTGCTTTGCTGTAGTCAGGTAAAAATTATTCATCTATTTCTATTGTGAACAAGTATGATAGTTATCTGTGAAAGGTAATTCCTGAAGATTTATTTGATTTATTTTTATACTTTTTACAAAATCTTATAACAAAAGATAGCATTTTGCCCTTTGATTACATTTAGTATCTGAAAATTAAACTAAGTTTGTTTTAAAAATTTCTTTGCTAACCGTACACACTCGCATACGATCATCGCGTACAGCGCCCCAGTGAACACTGACTGCAATGGTGTGAATTAGCTCTATTGGAACGGCGGAATATTTGGTGCGTATGGCATGTCTACATCAGTTTAAATAGAAGTCTTTGTAAAATATACGTTGGGTTACTAAAATTTGATTATTACTATAAAAAAGTTTGCTATTAGTAGCCATAGTAATTAAAAGAGAGTATTTTATTTTCTAAAAGGTGACAATCTTGATTTCGTCAGAAAGGGTACTTCTTACGCGATAGAAAGAGAGCGCACATGTAGGCAAATATAATTGTAGGCAAATATCACTGCGCAGTCGGAATTTGAACTTTATAGTATCGTAGCATGAACTGTTATTTTTTTAAACGGGTTTCACGAGTGTGAAATCTTTTGGTACTACTAATATATATTCCGTGGTGATAATGTTATTATTATAATTTAATCTAAGGACATTTAGACCCAGTTTCATCAAGCAATGTTAAATAAATAATGGCTTGTTAAATTAGTTAACGGCCTGTTAGAGCTATCGAGCGTTCCACCATACGCTAATGTAATGTCAAATCGCCTAACACGGTGTTAAATTTTAATTCCTGCTGGGGAGGTCCGTTAAATATATAACAGGCCGTTATAATAGTCAAAACAACAACTGTCAAAGACAATATCCAATATCAATAAAAGAATCTGTTTTTACTTTCGAGTGTTTCCGCCATGTTTCGCCACATCCTTACATATTATTTATTATTTTTCATGTAATGCATAATTATTTATTTTCATTTTGTCAAAAATTCAGCCCTCAGATTTTCCTTGATATTGCAAATACACTGACTTGTATCAAAATTACCAAACCGAAATAAGTAAATAAAAGTTCATGTCATGATTCATGTTTTCAACTTTGACAGATCATAATTATTAACCTGGTAAATTAAAAATAACTATTGTAGTGTAACAAATGTATACGATCAGAGATATTTTAATTTGGTCGCATTATCTACCAGATGACGTATTATACGAATAAGGTGAAAATGACACATTGCAGCCAACATGTCATATTAAACTTGTACATTGCAATTTCGTCGCCTTATAACAAGAACGAACGAATTGAATGTTATTCACTCGTTGTTCACTTAATTAACATTGCATTTACTAATCCGCTGTTAATTTTTTAGTGTGGGACATAAGTACTTTAACAGTCTGTTTAATTTTCCAAGGTCCGTTAAGTAATGCCTTGTTAGGATTTAACAAACAGATGTTGGTGAAATTGGGTCTTATTGTGATAAATATTTAATGATTTTAAACGGTAACTGAATTCTATTGACATTTACTAAATTTTGTTATGTTGACGTGTAAAAATATTAAACAATACCTCTAATAAACTATAGATAATTAATTAATTATTATAATTTATAGACGCCATATTTAACTATAAAAATAACTTTAGATAAACTTTAACTTTAACCACGCCTCTGGTGCAACCTAACCTAAATGATATTACTGTAATTTTGTATTTACTTAATGTTAATGTGAATCATAAAAAAAATCGATAACTGCACTGAGAACTATATTAATCGAGAATGCTGTGTACACCTGTAATTAACTTTTGTTTTAGAATAAGTATAACTGTAAAGAAATGATGTAATTTTGTATCAATAAGTTGTTGGTGTATCAATTTAAATAAATAAATAAATAGATTTATTTAAAAAATAATAATATCTATGCACGCTTCACACCACGTCAGTCTGGCCCCGTGCTAAGTACCTGAAGGACTTGTGTTACGAATACCAGACAACGGCAATATATTTAATACTTTTATACTATACTTACATATATTTAAGATTTTTATTATATTATGATTTATGATACACAATATATTTAATACACACCCATGACCCAGGAACTTTGAAAACTTTTTGTTCCGTCGGCGGGATTCGAACCCGCGACCCCCGCCTTGAGCTACCAACTGAGCCTCAGAAGTCGTCGATATAAATACATAAAAACGTGCATTTTTTCTATTGCTAATATAAAGAAACACCATGGAAACTGATCTGGTTGGACTTTTATTAGTCTTTAAAATATTATAAAATGTAACCTGCGAATAATCAGGTGAGGGTGGCATGTTGGACAGCTCTCCCCGTACCACCGCCTCCCCTAGCGCCTCCACAAACTCCTTCTCGCCCGAGCAATTCTCCCACAAGTTATTCCACAGCTCCTCTCTGGAATAAGAATTATTGTATATCTATAACGTTTAAAGATATACAAAACCAAACAAAACATGCATTCATAAAATTAAAAATATAAACCTGAAATCATATTGGAAACACAATTTGACAACTTGCACAGCTATGTTCTTGTTGCTCAGTACGTGTGGTCTGTCGCAGATAGTCGCTACGAAGTCCAGGGCGAGTTTCTTCGCTTCCGAGCCTTGGGTGGAACAGAGCAACCTTAGCGCTTGCGGGTATCTTCCCCCGGCGATGAAGGCCTGGGCTCGAGCGACGAAATCACGCGGTTTTACCCTTAGCACGCCGCGACGCCCGAGCAGGGACAGAGCGCCCTCCGACACGCAAATACCGCCTAGAGCACTCTCCCCAGCCTTGCACATAGCGCGCGATACTCTCCCGTCTGTCCAATGGCCCTAAAAGGTACAAGAATTTATAACACTGTGCCTACAAGTATGTCAATATTTTATAGTTAATTTAAAATAACTAGAGATCGCCCAATGGTCGAAATTCGACCTTAGTTTCAACGACATTAAGACTAAAAATATTTATTTCATAATTTTTTTTCAACTCTTGTCTCTGGGACTCAGCTGATCTCAGACTGGCCGTGTAAGCATTGTCTAATAGTATCTAAGATTCAATAAAAAAAAACTATAATCCATTTTCAATTTGTCACATAAATAAAGAGTATAATTCATATGTATAGGCTTGTCACTCAAAAATCTGTCATTTTTCCTAGTGTGTATGTTGTTGTGTGTGTAATGTTTTATTTGTTAAAAAAATGTATGATAAAAGCATAATTTCTAAATAATATTAGCTCGATGCACTCCTTCACCATATAAACTTTAACTGTGCAAAATTTCATTTACATACGTTTCCCCATTTTTCGTCAAAAGGGATACAAAGTTTTTGGCTCACGTATTAATATATAGATTATTCATATGATTAGGTTAGTAGATATAGTAATGCTCATACCTTGAAAAATGCAGACGAGTACACTGGTTCTATTTGAGACAAGTCGAGAGGCTTGTCATATTCATCCCCCCACAAACGAAGATTTTCATTAGAATCAAATATCGCCAAGCTCCCTCCGAGCCACCCTAACCACAGGGGTGTCGTCTTCAGTTCCATGCGTTGGAAAGGTCGAATGTTTATCGACGATCCATTGACAGTAACCATAAGCCATTGCATCGTGCTCGCACGAGCGGAAACTAGCACTTTGTTATCTAAAGCACACCACTCTAATACTGGAAGAACATCGGCAGGTCCATCGAGACGAATTCCCGCCGCTCTACCGCCCGCTACAATGATAACCCTGGAGAGAGTAGCCAGGGCCAGTACTCGCGCATCCCTAGCCGACATGGCTACCACCTCTCCCCGAGATCCAGAAAATATACAGGATACTTTAGCAGATCGAACCCCTAGGGGCCTCGAGAATTTTATAAGCCAAACGGAGCCCCCGGTGTCTAGAGCTAATGCTGATGTTCCGGCCCACGTGACTCGCAGGGTGCCCCAAGTATCGCCGCCGAGAGTGACACGTCTGAGTACCACCCCGCGTACACTCTCGTACTGTATAACATTTCCGCGCGCGAACCCTGCTAGCAGGCGCGTGCTGTCTTCATTATATGACAGACAGGTGACAGCACCATTATCACCATGCATGTCACACACCCAACGCAATATTTGTTCATGGAATGAGAGTAGATGTCCGTGTGCTGTTCCCACTGTTAACCGTCCATTAGAAGCTACACTCAGTGCAGTGGCAACACCAGCTGATGATCTTTCCTGCAACAAATTAGTTCACTATTATTTTTACATTATACAATATATTATTAACTATACTAATATTATAATTGGGAAGAGTTTGTTTGTTTGAACGCGCTAATCTCAGGAACTACTGGTCCGATTTGAAAAATATAGGCTATATTTTATCGCGCTAAGACTAATAGAAGCGAAGAAATAGAGGAAACTGTTGAAAAAATGGGAGAAATTATTTGAAGTGGCAGAAATTATTTATACGTGGGAGAGCCATGCTTCGGCACGAATGGGCCGGCTCGACCAGAGAAATACCACGTTCTCACAGAAAACCGGCGTGAAACAGCGCTTGCGCTGTGTTTCGCTGAGCACTAATCTCAGGAACTACTGATACTGGTCCGATTTTAGCTCTTAACCACCGTCTCACAGACCCCGCTGATATTATTTTTGTTAATATTTTTGCGCCGGAGTGTTGTATCGACTCGTTGGCTTTTGTACCTTTTTCCTGCGCCCCTAGCTATCGCCCAACGGCTCGACGAGGTTAGGCATGCATGCATTTATCTTATAAAGACTCGCGGGGGTCTGAAAGACCCCTGTAAGGAGGTTACGTAAGTTTTTTCGATTGTAATTTTTTTATTGTTTTGGAAACAATGGCTCTTAATTAAGTTCTTATTGAGCGTTGCTTGGACCAAGGCCTGACAAATGATGAAAACATACCGAACGACGAATGCAGCGATGTGGAGCCGGTCAAAATTAATCATATTGTATTAAAAGATAGTTCATAGTGGAGCGTCTGATTCCGAATGCGAAGAGCCAACAGCTGCAGTGCAAAGAAGCTATACATCATAAAGGTATAATATTCCTTCGGAAAGTGACCAAGAGTTTTCATTTGAGGATGATGTACCAATTAGCGGAAATTCGATCTAGACCTAGGAAGAATGATTATTTAGCCCAAAAAAAAAAAAAAAAAAGCCACAGCCGAATATATAACCTCCTCGTTTTTTGGAAGTCGGTTAAAAATCACTTTAGTTGGTCATCTGCCCTGCCTGAAATTGCATTCTAGTGAACTTATCTGTGCAGCTACATAGACAAAAGGTTGAAAGCAGTTACATGTTTATGGAGAAACTGGCTAAACAGTTTACGGGATCGCTTAGGGCACATTGTGAAAGCAATGTGAAACTGTAACGTGATATGAAGAATCCTTCAGATTAACTTGACCCTACAGCAGATATCCCATGCTGCCAAAAACACTGATGAAGAGTGATTGGCAATTCTTAAAAACTGTTCCACTTAAGAGTATTAAAAAAACTTAAACACAACACATGTGTTTTGAATGCTAAGCTCCTATTTGCCTCGAATGCTCTGACAAGATCTGTCTTCACGGCCATAAAAAGCTCAAAGTTTGGAGCCTGCGATTTTTTAGAATTAGTGGAATTAGTAACAATAATAAGTTTTATTATTTTTTTTTTAAATTACTTGTTAATTTAATTATATAAAAAAACACGTAATCATTTTTTTTTTAATTATTTTCTGAAAGTGTTAGTGAGTAAGCCAAAAACACGAGATTGTACCAAATATGCTCTATTATTTGGAAAATGTTGTTGATATTCAAGTTTTAATTTTTTAAACAAAAGGTTTAATAGTGCCTAAATATATTTTTTTAAATTAATATTTGCCTCCCCCTTTTTATTTATAGTATCGTATGTTTTATAGCCGGGGTCCCACAGACATATGGCAGGTGGTTGTGTGACAATTATATGCGCTAGGTGGTTAAAGGTTAAAAATTATTTCAGTGTCAGATAGCCCATTTATCGAGAAAGGCAATAGGCTATATTTTATCACGCTAAGGGGGGTATTACATTATCATTTATATTGGATCATTTCTATGACCATATATAGGATCCAATATAAAGGATGTAACAAAAATAAGTGATAATACTTTAGGGTGTGTATGTGTTCCTTGTAGAGAGTTCACTGTGAAAGTAGCAGCGCTGAAAGACCAAAAAATTTGTTCACTTTTGTATGGGAAAACTCGTGACGCTCGGGCCCTTGCCCATACAAAAGTGAAAAAAAAAATCGTCTTTCAGAGTACGCTACTTTCACAGTGAACTCTCTACAAGGAACACGTACACACCCTAAAATATTATCACTTATTTTTGTTACACACTGTATATGATCATTTGATCATATCTGCGTATTACATTATCATATTTCATTGATCCTATTTTACGTCATATGTGGTTTCAATAGCCAATGGAGATCGCTAACGCTGACAGGTATTGACGTCAGGGTTACTAGATCTCAGAGAATTCGATTTGTCAAAAGATATTATTTTTGTTAATATTTTTGCGCCGGAGTGTTGTATCGACTCGTTGGCTTTTGTACCTTTTTCCTGCGCCCCTAGCTATCGCCCAACGGCTCGACGAGGTTAGGCATGCATGCATTTATCTTATAAAGACTCGCGGGGGTCTGAAAGACCCCTGTAAGGAGGTTACGTAAGTTTTTTCGATTGTAATTTTTTTATTGTTTTGGAAACAATGGCTCTTAATTAAGTTCTTATTGAGCGTTGGTTGGACCAAGGCCTGACAAATGATGAAAACATACCGAACGACGAATGCAGCGATGTGGAGCCGGTCAAAATTAATCATATTGTATTAAAAGATAGTTCATAGTGGAGCGTCTGATTCCGAATGCGAAGAGCCAACAGCTGCAGTGCAAAGAAGCTATACATCATAAAGGTATAATATTCCTTCGGAAAGTGACCAAGAGTTTTCATTTGAGGATGATGTACCAATTAGCGGAAATTCGATCTAGACCTAGGAAGAATGATTATTTAGCCAAAAAAAAAAAAAAAAAAAGCCACAGCCGAATATATAACCTCCTCGTTTTTTGGAAGTCGGTTAAAAATCACTTTAGTTGGTCATCTGCCCTGCCTGAAATTGCATTCTAGTGAACTTATCTGTGCAGCTACATAGACAAAAGGTTGAAAGCAGTTACATGTTTATGGAGAAACTGGCTAAACAGTTTACGGGATCGCTTAGGGCACATTGTGAAAGCAATGTGAAACTGTAACGTGATATGAAGAATCCTTCAGATTAACTTGACCCTACAGCAGATATCCCATGCTGCCAAAAACACTGATGAAGAGTGATTGGCAATTCTTAAAAACTGTTCCACTTAAGAGTATTAAAAAAACTTAAACACAACACATGTGTTTTGAATGCTAAGCTCCTATTTGCCTCGAATGCTCTGACAAGATCTGTCTTCACGGCCATAAAAAGCTCAAAGTTTGGAGCCTGCGATTTTTTAGAATTAGTGGAATTAGTAACAATAATAAGTTTTATTATTTTTTTTTAAATTACTTGTTAATTTAATTATATAAAAAAACACGTAATCATTTTTTTTTTAATTATTTTCTGAAAGTGTTAGTGAGTAAGCCAAAAACACGAGATTGTACCAAATATGCTCTATTATTTGGAAAATGTTGTTGATATTCAAGTTTTAATTTTTTAAACAAAAGGTTTAATAGTGCCTAAATATATTTTTTTAAATTAATATTTGCCTCCCCCTTTTTATTTATAGTATCGTATGTTTTATAGCCGGGGTCCCACAGACATATGGCAGGTGGTTGTGTGACAATTATATGCGCTAGGTGGTTAAAGGTTAAAAATTATTTCAGTGTCAGATAGCCCATTTATCGAGAAAGGCAATAGGCTATATTTTATCACGCTAAGGGGGGTATTACATTATCATTTATATTGGATCATTTCTATGACCATATATAGGATCCAATATAAAGGATGTAACAAAAATAAGTGATAATACTTTAGGGTGTGTATGTGTTCCTTGTAGAGAGTTCACTGTGAAAGTAGCAGCGCTGAAAGACCAAAAAATTTGTTCACTTTTGTATGGGAAAACTCGTGACGCTCGGGCCCTTGCCCATACAAAAGTGAAAAAAAAAATCGTCTTTCAGAGTACGCTACTTTCACAGTGAACTCTCTACAAGGAACACGTACACACCCTAAAATATTATCACTTATTTTTGTTACACACTGTATATGATCATTTGATCATATCTGCGTATTACATTATCATATTTCATTGATCCTATTTTACGTCATATGTGGTTTCAATAGCCAATGGAGATCGCTAACGCTGACAGGTATTGACGTCAGGGTTACTAGATCTCAGAGAATTCGATTTGTCAAAAGACATCGTCATTTTAAATATGGCTTGTTTTTTGTTATTTCAGCAAGATTATCCAAGTATATAATTAGAAAAATAATTACACATATTATTTGAAACATATTAACGAACTACTTAACGAACAAGAAATTAAAAACTCTTTTTTATATTAAATAACTGGCAACACCTATTTCTATGACCGTATTGGATCCAATCTCTCAGCAAATGTCAAAAATCTATGATCAAGGAAGAAATGAATCATATGTCTATATTACATTATCCAATATCATTGACTCAATGATCTCGGATCCAATATATATGATAAGCTAATATCCCCCTAAGACTAACGGGAGCGAAGAAATAGAGGAAAATGTGAAAAAAATGGGGAATTATTTGAAAGGGCTAAATTTGAACGTGCTAATCTCAGGAACTACTGGTCTGATTTGAAAAATGTTTTCAGTGTTAGACAGCCCAATGCCCATTTATCGAGAAAAGCTATAGGCTATATTTTATCACGCTAAGACTAATACGAGCGAAGAAATAGAGGAAAATGTGGAAAAAAACTGGGGAAATTATTTGAAACACGCTCTATCAATTTAAAAAATTATCGACTACTGGAGCAATTTTTCTGTTATTTGGCACAGATAAGAAGTAGACCACGTGAAGGATCTTTGGAAGAAGAATGAAATTTGGTATTTAAAAGGTACTTTGAAAAAGAACACCCCGAAAAAGAACATAGGATACATTTTGCCCCGGAAAAATGTATGGTTACTGCACAATATACTTTTATGATTTGCGCGTAAACTATTCAATCTATTTTGATGTTTGGTATGGAGATACTTTGAGTCTCGAGAAAGGACAAGGAATACTAATTTAGTCCTGGAAAATGTACGGTTCCCGCACAATAAACTTTTATGATTATCGCCTAAACTATTCAATCTATTCTGATGAAATTTAGTATGGCAATACTTTCAGTCTCGGAAAGGACAAGGGATACTTTTTATCTCAGAAAATATACGGTTCCCGCACAATAAACTTTAATGATTCTCGCCTAAAATATTTAATCTATTTTGATGAAATTTGGCATGGAGATTGGAGATACTAATTTAAATCCGGGACAAGGAATATTTTTTGTCCCGGCAAAATGTGTGGTTCCCACACAATTATATACTTTACTGATTTGCGCGTAAACGACTCAATTGATGTACGGGAACAAATATAAACTAAAATCCACGCGGACAAAGTCGCGGGCAACAGCTAGTACATCTATAACACCGTTTGCAATACATAATCTGTATTGCGTTTCTATGATGTTTGTCTCTCTCTCTCTTCTGAACAAATCTGTATTGAAAGCAGATTTGTTTGATGTAATCTGGCCATCACAGACTGTTTCCTTTGCTGGAAGGAGGACTTTGATTTCCACTAGGATTTTATAATTAATCATTTTATATGCAAAATTTGGTTGTGCCAAGAAAAAAGATCTGTCATGCAAAAATCCTATATCCACCAATATTTGATAGCTTGTGCCAATCCACATTCAAATAGATTATACACGTGACATTTTAGTGGTTGTTTTCCCACAGCAGAACAATTTACCTATCACCAATCACACAAGTTATTTTGTATGATGTATGTGGCAACTTTACACATTAAACCCAACAACCATTAAAATGACACATAGAATAAAAACTGACTTGTAGGTTTTGAATTTTTTTACATAAATTAGTACTCACTTGAGCTTGAGTCAGTTGCTGAGATATAGCCTGTAAAAAATCAACTTGTAGAGCGGAGGATGTGGACATTGGCTCCTCATATTCCTTCTCAGGTTTTACTAGGTCCACCTCTTCAGCAGACAATACTTCAGCTAATGTAGGAGCTTCACTTGTAGGTAAAGCATATTCTACTTCATCCAACTGAAATTGAATATAATTTATTTATAACTTTAATTATATTTATATTATTGTATTGTGAATAATAAGTCATAGATTTTAATATTGTTATGGTAAATTTAGCCCTGTTGCAAGGAAAATAAGCCATACATTACAAATTTCTAATTCTTTTGGGTGATAAGTGTCACCTAACACAACATAATTACCTCTTCGAATTCAACGTATTGTAGGCTTTCTACTGATTCTAAATCCGAGTCCAAGAGAGATTGTATTGACGGTGCCTTCAATAAATCCATGGTGATCCTATGGTTTTTAGTATAAGTATAGAATTGCTTAGATACGGCAGGCTTCTGATTTACACACACGTTAATAACATAGTACCGTATACGATTTCTGTAACGTCAAAACCCCGGTTTACCAAAACACCTAGGTAAAAACAAAGCAAATTACGGATAGGATTTTTAGCGACAAACCGGAGAATTGTTTTTACAGAGTAATTTATTAGGTATTTAAATTGTTTTGAGGTTTGACATGTAAGTTGTATCAAAACGTAGTGATTATAATCTCTTTGGTAACATGTTCGAGTTTCGACCGTTTGACCCAAAGAGAATGTCATATACTATGTAACAAGAGGTCGGACTTAGAAGAAAACAAATTAACATTTATTATTTTTTTAAATTGAAACTAAAGTTAAAATTTTTAAGTACAAAACCTTCCACTCTAAACATACCAAAAATTAAAAAAAAAAGAAATGAGCTCAAATAAATGTTTTATTTCAATAAATAAACACAAAACAATAAAACAAATTTAATCCACAAGGTTTAGGCAACAAATCCGTCCGCTGCTTACGCTCCGCTTCCGATCCAGTGGACGCGTATCTTTATACATACACACATAAGTATTATTACTTTGTTTTGTTACACCCTGTACATACGACAGCTGAAATCTATCGCGTGGGCTCAGGCCAGCTGTATACCACCTCACTTGATCAGAGGATTTTCCCTTAGTGGCCGCACCTCTCATAATCACATACCTTCCTTCTCCTCCTCCTTAAAATATCTCCTTAACAACCATTGCCTGCAGACTAAAATGTTGCAAACTAGTACAGGGACCTAAAAATTTGAAATTAATGAAAAGTTTTTCATTTACTACATTTCCATACATAAATTATTATAGTTAATGACCCGTGCAATTAATTACTACAATAAATCAATAAACACATTTCAACATTTTCGAAATTAACTGCATACATATTGATACATTATAATATTTTCCATGAAATAATAATCTATCTTTTTCATATTATTATAGTTTAAGTTGTAAATTATTATACAAATATGCAAATAATCACTATGACATACTTTGTATTAGAACACGGTATGACATAGTTATGTTTTGCTTCAATTTATCAATTTACAGTTATATTTACATTTTACAATAGCTTACCTTTTGTTTTTCAATAATTAATCCACTAATTTACAATTTTTGAAAGAGTTGCTACAAAATAATTTTCACTAACTGAAAATCGAACTTTGAGTTTTAAACTTCTTCTTCGTCTTTTTTTATCAACTAATCACAGTCGATCTTGCTTAAAAATTGCACAGATTATCCAACTTAATTTAGTTGCTACGTTTTTTGGAATCCAATTTTTTTTGTTCGAAAGTTTCACCCACCTGGTTTGACCACTGCACAGATGACCACTGTTTGACTGGTTTGACAATTAGTTTGACAAGTTGCAAAAGGGGGCGTAATTGGACGTAGATAAGCAGAAAGGACTCAACCCACACAAAGTTACCTACTTTTGAGTTACTGACATTTGAAGTTTCAGCTTGAATTTCTTTAGCACAAAGTTAACAAAACAAAGAATTGCATAATTTCAACATAATTTAAATAATAGTTCACATTTTACCGTCATTTATTTTTTAAATATTTTGCAAAAAAATTCAAGATATTAAGTGCAAAAAGTGGGTTGAGACTTGAGTCCTTACTATAGTCCAATGGTTCTTCTTCTTTTTTATTAAGTCCAATGGTTTCGAGATGGTTTTGAGTTTTGACATTTGCAAGCAAAGAAAAAATCTAAAAATCAAAACTTTACCAAAAAAATTATTTAATTGGTATTTCAATAACACCATGAGAGTTTTCTTAGCTGAAGACAATTTGTGTGCACAAAATCTTCTGAAACTAGTGTCTCATGGAAACGCTATACTAGCAGAAATATTAAGATTGAAAGACAACATACCCAAAGTTTTCTTGTATGTATTTATTTTGAGATATCCTTTAAATTTAAAATCTTCTATGTAATTATTGGAAATATATCTTCATTTTACAGCCTTGATACAAAGGAACTGCAACAACAATACCATGACCTTATTATGGATTTTAGCTACTTCAAAATATCTGATAGCCAAGAGAAGAAGATTACTTCAAACAGCGTAAGCAACTAAAACAGTTTTAACCGTACCGTCTATGTTTCAAATCTACATTAAATTGATTATTTTAGAAACTACATGACCTGGATGATGACTTGAAAGAGAAGCATTTAGAATTAATAACAAGGTTCTATCTTCTCTTTGAAAACATATACCAATATATTGTTGATCTTAATTCTTTCGTTGAACAATTACATGATGGGGCATTTATTCAGCAAACAATTGAAATAGTTATGAAAGATGTGGAAGGCAAACAACTACTGGTTAGTATTAACAAATAAAATCTTTAATTCTTTTGTATAAGTACTATTTCTGTCAGGTCTCACTATGTTTATGTCAATAACAATGAATTTTAGGTTAAAATAATTTCTATTAATTCCAGTGTGAATCTCTGTATTTATATGGGGCAATGCTCCTTGTGTGTGATCTTTATATTTCTGGCCCCGTAAGAGAAAGATTACTTGTGGCATTCTATCGCTACAGCACCAACCAGTCTCAGTCAAATGTTGATGATGTCTGTAAACTACTAAGAGACACAGGCTATGATCAAGTCCATGGGAAAAGGCCATCAGACTACCCTGTTGAATTTTTCAGGTACCAAAATTGAGTTATAGCAACAATTTGACTTGAGTTGCACGATAATGTAATATTTTCTTCAAATAATTGTGTAAACTTCTATTTCAGCCGCATACCCATTCATTCTGATTTTGTTGAGAAAGTGATTGGAAAATTAAGATCTGAAGACATTTACAATCAACTATCAGTATATACAATACCTGAACATCAGGCTTCCGCTCTCGCCACTCAGTCTAGTATGCTTGTTGTGTGTTTATTTTTTACACCCAATTACCTACATTCAGACACAGTCAAGATGAGGGAAATTGTTGACAAATTCTTCCCAAGCAACTGGATTATTCCAGTGTACATGGGTGTTACAATGAATGTTGTTGATTACTGGGAAAACTTTAAGGCCGCAAAAACTTCCATCCACAACACCTGTAACTCCAAAGGGGTAAAAGAAATTTATAGCAAAAGGGGAAATTCGGTGGATTTAATCTTGAGTAAAATATACCACTTGTTAAAAGAAGGCACTTTAAGTGATGACTTTGTATTGGATAATATTAACAAAATACTGAATGTAATTTTGAATGCAAATCATGTGATTAGGTGGCTGATTTTACACAACAATGATGTTATATTTTTTGATAACAACAAAAAGAGCCGACAACTCAAGGAGCTTGTCATAAAGGAGAGCAATTATGATCCGTTAAAACTGTTAGAGTTGCTAGTCAGTACTGCAGAATTGGAGCTTAAAATAAGAGAATATCTTAAAAGATTACTTGATAGCAGAATAGAATCATGGAACACTAATAAAAATATGGCAATGGAAGCTGTCAATAATTTGTCTCAATTATTCACTGGCTCTCAACCTTTCGCCAAAGTGAGTGAAAACGAAAAGTTGACAGTGTGGTTTCAAAATATTGCCAAGCAAATTTCATCTTTAGAGGAACCAACTTCGAAATCGATTAAGAAAGTCACACAGCTGATTAGGGTGTTGGAAGAGGTGGAAGAGTTTCATGGCATAAAGAGCACATCCACAGTCTTCCAATACTTGACAGAGAGTAAAGATGCTCTCAAAAATGTCCTAAGAGCTGCATTGTTGAAAGAAGATTCACTTATCACTATGGAAACAGTAGCCGACTTCAGCTATGCTTGGTGTACTATAGATTTATATACAGTTCACATGCAAAACAATATCAAAGAGAATCCAGCTGTAACCAGTAAACTCAGAGCACTGTTTCTCAAACTAGCGAGTGCTATGGAGATACCTCTACTTCGAATCAATCAAGCGCAAAGCGAAGATTTGGTATCTGTCTCTCAATATTATAGCAATGAACTAATTTACTATATTCAAAAAGTTTTACAAATTATACCGGAAATGGTATTTAATATTGTTGAAAAGATTATTGATCTACAAACTTGGACAATCAAGGAGCTACCTACGAGGATAGACAAGGATATGTTAAGGGAGTATGCCCAAATGGAGGACAGGATGGAGGTGGCCAGGTTAACGCATTCTGTGTCTACTTTTACGGCAGGTAAATAACACTTTGTTATAGATCGCGCATAACATTAAAAGACAGATTGCAGTTAGGGTTGCCAGATATCCAGTAGGTGATTTTAATTTTATCAGAAGTTCCTATATTTCGTTAAGTAAGTTGTGCCTTGTAGATTATAATATTCCAACCTTTGTTTAATAAAGACTTTCTCAAAGTTAACATAGGGGGATATTAGATTATCATATATATTGGATCCGAGATCATTGAGTCAATGATATTGGATAATGTAATATAGACATATGATTCATTTCTTCCTTGATCATAGATTTTTGACATTTGCTGAGAGATTGGATCCAATACGGTCATAGAAATAGGTGTTGCCAGTTATTTAATATAAAAAAGTTTTTAATTTCTTGTACGTTAATATGTTTCAAATAATGTAATGTAATTATTTTTTTAATTATATAAGTACTTGGATAATCTTGCTGAAATAACAAAAAACAAGCCATATTAAATATGACGATGTCTTTTGACAAATTGAATTTTCTGAGATCTAGTAACCCTGACGTCAATACCTGTCAGTGTTAGTGCTCTCCATTGGCTATTGAAACCACATATGACGTAAAATAGGATCAATGAAATATGATAATGTAATATGCAGTTATGATCAAATGATCATATATATTGGATCCTATATATGATCATATATTGGCGACCACAATTTTATGACTGCAGTCTATAATATTACCATTATTAAAATTTAAAAACTATAGTCTTTGCTACCTACCTACCATACAAACGGAACGGTACACTGCATTTCCGCTGCTGCGTAGTGCAGTTTGACTAATTCGATTTATGAACATTAAGGAATACGTGTCGTGTCATCGTGTGATTCGGCGCTCCGCTGCAGTGTAGGTTCGTTAATTCGTACCCTACTGTTCGCGCATACCAGTCCCGCTGGCCGCTCACACCTCGCCTCAGAGCAGAGCTAAATGGCACTATCCTATTTCTATCAAACAACCTTAAAGCTATGTACGACCTCTACAAATAAGTACAATTAGTTTTTACATAAAAAGGCAAAACGCAGAGTTTTATGTATGTACATACAAACCATTTTTGAAGGCAGCTTAATAAAAGTTTTAAATGTGAACTGACAAAATCTTGACACATGAATTTTTTTTTGCAGGCATCCTAGACATGAGGTCTACCCTAGTCGGTGTCATTAGAGTGGATCCTGCCGAACTGTTAGAGGAAGGCCTCCTAAAAGAGCTCGATAGACATATTAACACGAAATTTATTGAATTTCTTGAACCACAAACAAAAAAATCCGTAAGTTTGGAGAGCAGACTTCAGAAACTCGCCGAAAGCATGGACGGGTATCAAAGGTCCCTAGAATATATCCAAGACTATATTAATATACACGGTCTCAGGATCTGGCAGAAGCAGGTAGGTAAATATTGTTATAAACTAATAATATACTTGTCAAAATCTTGAGATCAACTGACATGAAAAAAGTCATGGGCCATGAACAAGTCCCATTTATATTTAAAGAACTAGAATAATAGTTATCCTGATTATTCACAAATATTGCAGGTTTCTACTATAATCAACCAAAATGTAACCAAGGAAATAAGTATAAGAAAAGGTGTAAGCTTCTATGGACCTTCAGCTGGTTTTATGGGAAGTCTTGCTAGACAAATAACTCAAATAGTGGATTCCAGGTTTCCCCTCTTTGTTTTATTTAAGTAATATATTTCAAAGTCGAAATAAGGGTCGTTATAATATAAATAAATAATAACTATTTGCAGGTCGAGTGTTTACATTAATGTTTGCGCTGCCTGGTTCGATTTTAAAACTCACAAAGAAGTGATGAACACAAAAACATTTGCAAAAATGAATGAAGCGATAGGTGTCGTCGGCTTGCATGGCCTGGACACGTTGTATGGGTATATGATCAAGAATCAGTTGCAACATATCCAGACCAGTCTCAGATCAAATCAAGACAAAATCCCGTACAGTAATGTCGACATGGCTGAAATAGAACAAGTTATTGCTAAAAACCAGAAAGTGTACCAGAATATGGCAGAAGTAATACTCTTGTTGGGTACACTGCAGCTGCTGAGGAAACACATAGGATATCAACTAAACACGTGTTGCAAATTTGACTCGGCTCACCTGGAATCCTCACTACGAACCTTAAATGAGTAAGCACAATAATTATTTATAAGTGTAACTATTGTTGCCACTTTCATCTACGACACGAAATAATTAACGTATTAGAGCCCCCTTCTAAAATATTTATCTATAAGTACCTACGAATAAAAAAAAATTAAGGAATCGTAACTCCCATACTATTACCGTTTTAAATTTGGTTCCTTTTGATCTGTCATGTAACGTCAGCCTAGTACCGCTCAAGGTCACCTAAATATTGCAAATGTATTGAAATGTGTACCTAAAGCTGGCTTCTCACGGCGTGTGATATCATAAGCCGCGCCGCGCCAAGCCAGCTATTACGAGCGAGCACGAGCCACAGGCGAGCCGGAGCCTCCCCTTCTCACGGCGCGTTATATCACAAGCCGCGCCACGCTGACAAACATTCAAGTAAAATTAAACTTTATTAACACGATAATAGATATCATTTTGCTCTAAGTCACTACGTTAAATTAGTTAATTTTAATGAAATGCAACTTTATTCACTAGGCAACTAAGTTGCATTTCAATCTATGCCGCAAATTTTATTATATTAAGTTTAATACCTTTATTTTGATAACAGATGCCGCTGCTTGGCGGCTACATCGCGCTATAGCTAGCACGAAGATATTTGATATAGGTATAGGATGGGTATAGGTATAAGGTGTTTAACTAGTATGAAACGATTTCTATTCACACTCACTCTTGGAGTTGTAGAATTATCATGCCAGAGCGATTTTAGTCCCAGGGTAGCCGTACAGACGGATTTCGTGATGTTGTGCTCGAAGTTCGAACAGAAGCGTCATTCTTCCACCAGTACGAGTAGAAACATATATTAAATATTATTATTATTAATTATCAAAGTAGTATAGCATCACGGGGAACTGGGAAGGTTTTGAGCAATTATTATTGTTCGGAATCGTACATCCTGCAAGCTTTCGTCATCATTCCACGCAAAAAATATAACATTATCAATATTCAATCCTCATCACCTTGGTGAGTGGCAGTCTTCCACCGTGCATTTTTTGCGTTACATCCTGCCATGCACTGTAAAACTCGGGTATGAACTGCCACCAGTATTTGAGGACCAATACACGCCATAGGAATTTAGTCCCAGCCCCCAGGGTATCCCACCCTGGGACTTAAATTCCTCTGGCGTGATAATTCTACACCGAGAATGAGTGTAAGTGAAAAGAGTTTCATATTAGTTAATCACCTATAATAAAGCCAAGCACGAAGGGTGCTAGCTATAGCGCGATGTAGCCGCCAAGCAGCCGCATCTGTTATCAAACAAATGAATTACACGTCTTAATTTAATAAAATTAGCGACATAGATTGAAATGCAACCTAGTTGCCTAGTGAATAAAGTTGCATTTCATTAAAATTTACTTATTTAACGAAGTGACTTAGAGCAAAATGATATCTATTACCGTGTTAATAAAGTTTCATTTTACTTGTATTTTTGTCGGATTGGCGCGGCTTGTGATATCACGCGCCGTGAGAAGGGGTGGCTCGTGCTCGCCTGTTTGCTCAAGCCGCGCTTTTGTAGTTACCGACTTTAATCGGATCGGGACGCGCCTGCACGAGCCGCGCCGCGCCACCCCTTCACACGGCGCGTGGCTAGAGCAGGCGCGGCGCGGCTCGTGGTAGCACGCGCCGTGAGAACGCAACCACGCCACCACTTTCTTAGGGCGCACCACTTTTTTGACAAGTATTGTGGAGCATGTTTTTTGACGTAGTTACTTTTCCTTAGTTTTTAACCACCGATAAAAAAGAGGGGTGTTATAAGTTTGACGTGTCTGTCTGTCGGTCTGTCTGTCTGTCTGTCTGTCTGTCTGTCTGTCTGTCTGTCTGTCTGTCTGTCTGTCTGTCTATCTGTCTATCTGTGGCATCGAATCAATTTATTCAGAGCTCAAATTACACTGGTCTGAATCCATGACGAAAGCATTTGACATAAGTCATATCCCTTTCTATCAAATACAAATTAGTAATGCTCATCCTTTCTTCCGTTATCGTCACGCGCCACTAGTGATGTGATACCAACTATCTTTCAGAGGTATATTTTTTTAAATCGAAAATCGAAACAAAGCGTGATATGCTCAAGTCATTTTGAGTAGAACTGTTGTTAAACAACTGATTAATGATTATAATTTATAGCGTATAACTATACGTGGGAGAGCCATGCTTCGGCACGAATGGACCGGCTCCACCGGAGAAATACCACGTTTTCACAGAAAACCGGCGTGAAACAGCGCTTGCGTATAAACAGTAAATATTTATATGCTGCTGCTGCAGCATCACCTGGATTCTGTAGGAACCGAGCTTCGTATGAACCCGAAGTGGTGGTTTCATGTTTGGGCTCATTTTAACGGCCTCATCGAAAAGGACATTGATAGATGGTAATCATGAGAATATGATTCTGTTGATAGGAATTATTCTGCACTATAACCAACACAAGTTTAAAAAGAATGAAATAAAATTAAATTAAGAAATTTAAAAAAACCCCCGCTAAAACAACTTTAAAAAGTAATGAAATAATATTTACTGCCTTTAAGTTCAAATGATTCCTAACTTGTGTAAAGTAATAATTATTTTAGTCCATAATTGTTGTCAAGGTGTGTCGGGGGACCGCTAATGTAGATGTTTAATTTCACTTAACAAGTTAAGGATCAATTCACAGCGATCTGAATCGAGATAGGTAATCAGCGACTTGGCGGTTGTAGGTTTTAGTTTACTTGGCGGTCCCCCGACACACCGTGACAACAAATTATGGACTAAAATAATTATTACTTTACACAAGTTAGGAGTCATTTGAACTTAAAGGCAGTAAATATTATTTCATTACTTTTTAAAGTTGTTTTGGCGGGTTTTTTTTTAAATTCCTTAATTTAATTTTATGCCAATTTTAGTAAGAGAAATATGGATAAACCATCCATCTACTAGTATTACTACTATCTACCCATCACAAAGCGTTGTTTTTTGTCGGCGTTGCGAAGTAATCATGAAATCTTATCTTGAAAGCGTAAAGAAAGTAACCAAGTAAAGATTTTTAGTCACTAAAACTTCAAGCAGTTTTATTGGCGAACAACTATTTTTAGAAATAAATTTCCATCAATTTTATTGTGACTCAGAAATCATGTGGCGGAATTAGCAAGTCAAATAATCTATACTAATAATAAATATAAAGCTGAAGTGTTTGTTTGTTGTTTGAACGCGCTGATCTCAGAAACTACTGGACCGATTTAAAGTTTTTCTCAGTATTAATCAAGGAAGGTTTTATTATATATCCTATGTAGCCTATATTATATTATCACGCAAGACCAATAGGAGCGGAGCACCAATGAAGAATGTTTCAAAATCGGGTGATTTTTCCTATTGTGCTGCGTAAACGATAAAAGTTTCGCAAAAATCATATAATTTATTTAGTTTTTATTTAGAATTTTTGCCCTTTAAAAGTTTAAAAAAAGTATATATTATATAATTTGTAAAAAAAGTATATTTTAAATATATGGTAAGTATAGGTACTTTTTTAATATAATCCGAAGACGTTTTTGTATATTTTTAGAAGCTTGCCACAATTAATAAAAGTCTTTTCTTCATTCTATACTTTAAAATAAATATGTACTGGTTTTTTTTATTTCTTTTGACAGGCGCTTCTCGTACTTCCCATCACTAGTTCTGATTTATGACATGCCGCGAATTTGAATTGGCCAATCGTAATGCATTTCTTACCTCTCCCCCCGCGTCGCTTACCTCAGCATATGGGCACAATAATTTGTTAAGAGAAATCAAAACATATCTAGAGGCTAAGTGGTCGCTGCCCGAAACTGATTTCGATTTGCGATTTCAACGGTTTTTTGACACTTTAGCCATCTAAAATATGTCTAAAAAATGTCAAAAAACCGTTGAAATCGAAATCAGTTTCGGGAGTAAGGCACCTGAGAATCATGATATTGTATGTTGATTAAGATTCAAAGATTCAAAGATTTTATTTGCAAACTAAGTAATTAATATACAAACATTGTAAGTTAAGACTTAGTACCTTGTGCAGGCGTTTGCTTAAAAATTGTGAACAAATACTTTATATGTAATATATTTTTACAATATTATGTTAACAATGCGAAGTGTTATGAGTAAGTATCTTAATTTTATTTTATTTTACTAACAATATTTCCTATTATAATGTAACTATACTAGTATATATCTATATAATATATGGGTAGTAATATATTTTATGAACTTTGTTATCTTTCAACAACTAATTAATTATTATCTTTAGAGAAGAAATCTTCCTGGGAGTAAAAACAATTTTTAATGAGGTAAGTTTTTAATTTTCTCGTAAATGAAATTAATTTAGTTTCATTTTTTATTTCTTCTGGTAAACGGTTATATATTTTAACTGCCATGTAATATGGGCTTTCATTTAACATTTTTATTCTGGAGTATGGGAGGTGTAGTCTATTCTTGTGTCTGGTGTTGATATTGTGTGTATCCCTTTACTTTAGTGAAATAATCAAAATTCTTGAAAACAAATAAATTAATGCTGCTGACCTGCGCTACCATGACTCATTATACTTTTGTGAAATAGGCAAACTGTCTATAATAGTTTTTTTGTTTACATTAAAATATGTATTTTAGACTGCGTTGTGTTGATTGTTCGATATTGCACTAGATGTCGTTATTGCGAATGGCGCGGGGGTGAGGTACTGAAGTGGGGTGTGGAAACACTCGTTTGCCCAAGGTCATTCGCGTATTGGAGCCCCTTAATAAAATTAAATTAAGAAATTAAAAAAAACCCCAGCCAAACAACTTTAAAAAGTAATGAAATAATATATTTTACTGACTTTAAGTTTAAATAATTCCTAAGTGTAAAATGATATTTTAGTCCATAATTGTTGTCACGGTGTGTCGGGGGACCGCCAACAGTTTTGCATTTTCATTACTTTGCATTTTGTATCGCCATGTCACTGATTGTCTCGATTCGGTTCGCTGTGAACTGACCCTTAAACTATAATGTTATGTGAAATCAAACATCTACATTAGCGGTCCCCCGACACACCTTGACAACAATTATGGACTAAAGTATCACTTTACACTTAGGAATTATTTAAACTTAAAGTCAGTAAAATATATTATTTCATTACTTTTTAAAGTTGTTTGGCGGGGGTTTTTTTTTAAATTTCTTAATTTAATTTTATTTCATGCTTTTTAAACTTGTGTTGGTTATAGTGCAGAATAATTCCTATCAACAGGATCATATTAATATATCCCAATGAATACCATCTACGAATGTCCTTTTGGATGAGGCCGTCAATATGAGTCCAAACATGAAACCTCCACTTTGGGTTCATATGGAGCTCAGCTCCTATATAATGCAGGTGATGCTACAGCAGCAGCATGCAAAAATTTATTGGTTATTTACGTCTTACTAGTTGTCGCAATTCAAATGAGCCCAAACAAGAAACCGTTGCTCTAAGTTGGTGAGGAGTTGGGTATCCTATTGATTACCAGGTGATGCTGCAGCACCAGGTCAACTTTCCATTATTGTGTGAATATTCATAAATGTCACGAACTAGAATGCAATAAAGCCCACCAAACGACTGCAAGTTGCTAATCGGCCCTTCACGAACCAGATGAACCGCGATTTTTCAGCACGGAGCGGGCTGATGATGATGAACTATAGCTAAGAACACTCTCAATGAAGTCAGCTTTCAAACAAAAAAAACTAGATCGAAATCGGTCCACCCGTTTGGATGCTACGATGCCACAGACAGACAGACAGACAGACAGACAGACCGACATACAGACACGTCAAACTTATAACACCCTCTTTTTTGTCGGGGGTTAAAAATATGAACTATCTGGCATTATCCAAACCAAAGTTACGAGGGTTCAAAATTACGACGAAATGTTTCCAGAAAAGGTAGGTATAGTGCCCTTGCGCTTCGCTTAGCTCGTTTTGGCAGGGGCACTACCGTGCACCCAGATAAGTAAAGCTATTGTTTCCAATTTCATCTAAAACCCGAAATAGTTAACGTATTAGAACCCCCTTTTAAAATATTTATCTATAAGTACTTATACTTATTAATATTACTAGCTATAATTTGACCGAGCTTCGCTCGGTATTCGTTACTCCCTATATTATTACGTTAGGGTAACTAGAATGAGTGTTCATAAATAAAATCCTTGTGCTAACTGGATTACGTTTATTACGCAAACGACTGTTGTTGTGACGAGTTGCTGCACCAAGAACACTCTGTTTAGTTCACATGTTTGTTCACCACATGCATCGAACATCGATATAATATAACGACACATGATCACATCGATATACAATATATTGTGTCCCCACACAAGAATTGCTCGTTTAAAGATATAAGATTTGCATGTTCCCTATTAGGTAAATACTTTTCCCGTTTATAGGTCACTATTGAATGAAATCAAGAAGTCCCCTGCATCAGTGCCATTGGATATGCTAAAAGAACTGAAAGAGTATTCAGTAAGATGCGGCATAAACGAACCATTCGAGAAGGTCTACGCAAGAAATACGCCAGAATTCGCCAACGCCGACGTAGGTCGTGCCGCAGCGGTAGTTCTGATATCTCAGTTATCCAAGTTGCAACTGTGTACCACCACTGGTAAATTGATTTCATATAATATTTAATAGACTCTGTATCATCGAAGAAATTGATTCATAGGCAGATGGCGGACCTACGTCATTTGGTCGAGTTATGTCAATTCAATACAGACCGACAAGGCATGTAAAGTGTAAATGAACGTGGGCGCTGCATGTAAAGGGAAACTGTCAAAATTTTGACAGAAATTGCGTTTTTGTATGACGGCAGCGTAAGCTCCTTTTTCCGCCACGTTCATTTAAAGCCTTGTCGAGCTCTAGTCTTAATCTATCCGCTGGATTTGCGTAACGCAACCAAATTACTCAGGTCTGTCATCTGCCAATGAGTGAACTTCCCTGATAGAACATGATCGTTAATAAAGTCTACTCTTGTTCATTCATAAAACCAACTTATTAGGCAGAGTCTACGCACTCTGAAATAGGTCACTCACAAATAAGCGTGTTATGCTGGTGTCCCTCAGGGCTGTGTGCTATCGCCTGTGTGTTACAGACCAACGGCCAAGGGCGTCGCCTAGGGGGGGCAGGGAGGGGCAGCTGCTTACCCTCCCCTATTCACTTCCCTTCCCATCCCTACCCTCCCCTATTATCCTATTGCCTCTTAAAAGGCCGGCAACGCACCTGGAGCTCTTCTGATGCTGCGAGTGTCCATGGGCGACGGTAGTTGCTTTCCATCACGTGAACCGATTGCTCGTTTGCCCCCTTATTTCATTTTAAAACAAAAGGCTCGTAATACAAGTGAAAAGCTTCATGTGCTGTCGACTTTACCTACAGTTCATACCTACTTTTCTCATATACATATAGAGAATAAGAAAAGTATAAATTGTAGTAGGTAAAGTCAACTTGCCCCCCCCCCCCCCCCCCCCTGCGCCATCGGCTGGCGACGCCCTTGCCAACGGCATTCATTGCTGTGCAGTTGATAGTACAGCTGGTAATGCCCTACATACCGGCTTCCCCATATTTCTCGGCTAAATGTTATTGATAGTCGAAACGAACTTGTGTCTAAAATAGAGAATTCATTGGAGAAAGTCTCATCATACCTCCTGCATCTTTTCGCCATCATTCCACGCGAAAAATATACCATCCTCATCACCTTGATGATCGACAGTCTTCTACCGTGCGTTTTTCGTGTAATTTTCTGCCGCGCACTGTAAATATCTGGAATGAACTGTCACCAGCAGTATTTCTGAACCAATACGACCTGCAAACCTTCAAAAAGAGAGCGTATTCCCTCTTAAAAGCCAGGCAACGCAGGCGTGAAACAGCGCTTGCGCTGTGTTTCGCCGAGTGAGTGAGTTTACCGGAGGCCCAATCCCCTAACCCCTACCCTATTCTCTTCCCTACCCTCAACTATTCCCTTCCCTTCCCTTCCCTACCCTCCCCTATTACCCTATTCCCTCTTAAAAGGCCGGCAACGCACTTGCAGCTCTTCTGATGTTGCAACTGTCCATGAGCGACGATAGTGACGATAGTTATTTTCCATCAGGTGACCCGTTTGCCCATTTGGCCCTTATCTTAAAATAAATTAAAAAAAAATAAAAAGAAACCCCGCCATTCCGCCAATCAAAGTAATGAAATAATATTTACTGACTTTAAGTTTAAATAATTCCTAAGTGAAAAGTGATATTTTAGTCCATAATTGTCGTTACTGTGTGTCGGGGGACCGCCAAAAGCGTCTTTTGCATTTTGTATCGCCAAGTCACACACCTTGACATTACTTTTTAAAGTTGATTGGCGGGGTTTTTCTAATCTTTTGATTAAATTTAATTTCATGCTTTTTAAAATTGTGTTGGTTATAGTGCAGAATAATTCCTATCAACAGGATTATATATCCCAATGAATACCATCTAGGAATGTCCTTTTGGATGAGGCCGTCAATATGAGTCCAAACATGGAACCTCCACTTTCGGTTCATACGGAGCTCGGTTCCTATACAATCCAGGTGATGCTGCAGCATTAGTAATGCAAATATTTACTGTTTATCTCCGTCTTACTAGTTGTCGTCCAAACACGAAACCTCTGCTCTAAGTTCGTGAGGAGTTGGGTATCCTATTGAATACCAGGTGATGCTGCAGCACCAGGTCAACTTTCCGTCAATGTGTATATATTCATAAATGTCACGAACTAGAATGCAAAATATAAATACAACCAAACGACTGCAAGTAGCTAATCGGCCCTTCATGAACCAGATGAACCGCGATCTTCCAGCACTGAGCAGGCTGATGAACTATAGCTAAGAATACTCTCGATCATGTCAGCTTTCAAACAAAACAAAAAGTAGATCAAAATCGGTCTACCCGTTTGGATGCTACGATGCCACAGACAGACAGACAGACACGTCAAACTTATAACAATTAACACCCCTCTTTTTTGTCGGGGGTTAAAAAAGTTATAAATGAAAAAAAGAGGATTTCAAATGCATCTAGCTAATAATGAGGTTATTATCAGTAAAGTCTATCCAGTAATAGAAACTTGATTAAATTGCGTTTTGTTAATTCGTAAATCCAGCCAGTGCCGTAAATAGCCTTTTTTGCGCCCTGTGCGAGCTTCTATATAACTGCACCTTTGTCTTTTAACCGATTTCCAAAAAGGAGGAGGTTCTAATATTATATTCGGCTGTGGATATTTTTTACTACATGTGGAAACATCTCTGGGGCGCAGCGGGAACTTATCGGGAGCAATTCGAAAAATAAGGATCTGTCTGGTCTGGCCATTCTTGCGCCCCCCATGAGAGTCTACGCCCTGTGCTTGGGCACCAGTGGCGCCGTCCTATTTACGGCACTGAATCCAGCATCTAAATTATAATAAGAAGTAGCGGTGTTTTATTTTATTATTTTACTACAGATGTTTTATAACCTTTCTAGGTGACTTAATAAGTAAAAGAACTGGTGACAACATTGATGGATATCCTCTACTCATTGGTTGCTACACGCTGCTTCGGCACTGCCATACACAGTCTTTCGACGTGTTTTTAGACTTCTTGTGTAAATATGCTCAAGTGGTAACAATGAATAAGTAAGTACTAAAGTCATACCTTATCTTATTATTATAAAAACATGATAATCATATTTAATCAGTTGCTATATTTTAACCTTATATCGAATAGGTACTTAAGCTCACGGCCGATTTTTTGGTAGATTAGAACACACAAAGTATAGTCTCATATAGTCCTCTCTCTCAATCGTTATTTAAAAATATATTTAAGTACTCTACACTTACGCGCTAGAAGGTAGGATATTATGTATAGATTTTTTTGTAGGTATATGTGTGAATAAAATTAACTAACTCATATTATTATTTTCAGAGTAAAATCTTCAGAATCGAATCTGGACAACATTTGTATAATTCGAGTGTTACAAATGTACTGTGAAACTTTCAACTACTCGTTTTCAAATCTCGAGTCTAAGCTCCCCTTGAGTTTACTTACGCAGTCTGTATCAAAGTAAAATAGCTGGTTGTATACCGAGTGTCCAGAAGTTGGAATTAAACATAAGGCACACATACATATTACATTTTCGCAGCAGGTAGAGAAAGGAGAGAGGGAGATATTACTTCGTCTCCTTCACTATGCTGGGCGACTAGTCTAGGTTCCCCTAGAACACCTTTTTTTTAGTACTATCAAGCTAATTTTTTGTGAGTAGCTTCATTTTCATAAGACGAACAATTACCTCTGTGAAAATTCTCGAAAGTGGTAGTTAACAGGGATAATAACAAGGATTTATATATTTTATAGCAAGGTCACGAAGTAGCATTTTAATTAATTTTTTGAAGATCACTTGCTGCGAGGATCGGAGAACCGACATAAATTGCTCCTGACATGAATGTCACCTTAACAGCAAATAACTAATAAAATTTTAAATTTTTATGTTAAAACAATTTTAAATAATAAAATATTTATTTATCTCTAATATATTTATAAGTCATATTTTCTAAGTAAACTATTGTTTATGATATAATGTTTCATTTAACCCATCGATCCCCAGCAGCAGGCTGCTGTAACAATTGAAAATCTATTGTGTCTGCGATACCCACAATGGAGGTGCTACGATAACAAAATAATTACATAATGTAAGTACAACAGTATCCACTGGAACACACTGAATAATTGTATTCCAGCATCTGGTAACAATAATTCAGTAGCAATCCAGCCCCAAATTGTCTTACCGCCGCGCCGTACTCAGAGACATTTAATTATGATTAACCTTCAATTTAATGAAGAGTTTGACAGATAATGTATTGGGCTTATGTCAAAATTTTGAATTAATCACATTTAACTAATTAATGCAAACGCAACAATTAATGTTCCACTCTGAGTATGGCCATATAAGCCTCCCATAATTGGTCTAAAGTGAAACCTTTGATAAAGTCGAAAGTATAGTTTACACAGAGCAAATAATCTTGGCGGCAGTCATGCAGAAGCCACTACTGGCCTGGCCCCTTTTGTTTAGACAAAGCCATCGCATTCACGGATTTTCCTTTGGGTGTCCACACGTTTGCAGTTAAAAAAATAATGAGTTCACGGCAAAGTCTGTTGAAAAAGATTTTTTTTTATGGAACATCTGCGAACTATTAACAGAAGAGTCGATTGAAATATGTATTTACTAGAGAAAAAGAAAACGAAACGATTCTTTTTTTTATATTCATTCCGGCACGAAGTTGTTCTAGTGCCAAAGCGCGCATTTGTTTTTTTTTTTGTATGAATCACAACGCTTATCCCACAAGCATTCTAGCTCCATATAAAGTTGTACAAATTTTAAAGCATCCTCTTCGTTTAATTTTCTCGGCATTTTGTCCTAGAAATTCCAAACACATGCATACCGTACAGACGTTCGCCAGGTTTCCCCTCAATATGAAAGTGGCTTTATTTGTCACGAATTTTACGTGTACAGTGTTAGTTTTAGGATATTGCATAAAAACTTACACTTCTGGAGTCCTAAACATTTTCAATTGGTGATTAATATGGCCACCGAATTATTTTATAAATATATAACGCCAACACCAGCAAAATCTCACATCAACACAATTTATTCTTATAATTAACTAGCAGCCCGCCCCTGCTAAGCACGGGTATGAAACAAACACTTCTAATGTTTTTTTACTCACATACATACACACACGGAAGGGAAACGCTGCCGACATAAATACAATTTTCGTGCTGCAGAAGCGAGCTATACGCTCAATTTATAAAATGTCAGCTTTTGAATCTCTGAGAGAAAAATTTAAAGAAATTGGTATCCTAACTGTTGCTTCTCAATACATTTTGGATAATGTATTGTATGTTAGAAAGAATTTAACTAAATTTAAAACTAAAAGTGATAGTCACGGTAGAAACACTAGAAATAGGCACAATCTGGAAATACTAGTGATCAGACTTAGCAAAATAAGTAAATCTTTTAAAGGTCAATGTGTACGCCTTTACAATAAAATCCCGGAAAACGTTCAAAATCTATCAATTAATAAATTTAAAAAAAATAATTAAAGAACGTTTGTGTGCCAAAGCCTACTATACGGTCAACAATTTTCTAAACGATAGCACATCTTGGGAGTAGGATGGCTGTTTGCAAGGCTGCTACATTTATTATATGTGACTTACAATTGTGTATTCATATTGTATAGATTAAGTTATTTACATTGTAAATTTTATTTTTTTAAGACAAATTTTCCACTTTTTTACTAAAAAGTGGCCCCGTGCGAGTTTCTTACGCCGGTTCTTCTCGCCGGGTTAGTTCCCAAACCGGTGGTAGGCAACATGTAGTTCAACATTCTGAAAATATTTGATTCAAATTTATTCAGTAATAAAACAATTTTTATTTTATTTTATTTTACACAAACACTCTATACATACTTTCTTGTTATTGCATGGTGTTACTAAAAAAAGAAAATTTATATAGTATTGAGTAGCGTAGCATAGACAGCTACACTATAAATAAAATAAAAGTATACTGTAATATTATAATATTGAATATTATAGAAATCAACAAAAGCTTGTGGATTGAATCTGTTTTATTATTATTAGTATTGAATCCTTTTTGATTGATTGGTTGAATTTAGATATTTCATTCAAAAACTACAACTTATACAATGTTTATTTGTTTGTTCAAAAACTACAACTTATACAACTTATACAATGTGTATAAAATGCTATAAAAAGTAGATATATTTTTTGGCCTTATACATGACTCGCATGTAATATCCCGTTCTACAATAAAATGAAAATAAATTAATCAAAATAGCCAAAGGTTTACAACACCTGATAAAAATAAGTCACTTAGCTTCCATTTCTGTTTGTACACATAATCACTTCTAAATACTTGAAACGAACTATTAATCCGTTTACATTCGCTGTCTCTACTAAAAGAAAAACAATTGGAAACAGACGAAACAGCGATAAATTATAATTTGTGGGTATACCTGCCAAAAAATAAACAATTCTTGTTGAGCCCTATACCAGAACCCATACATTTTTGCCCATCATCATTTATCTAAAGTTTTGTCTTGCAAATTCTGGGTTGAACTGTGAGTTATATTTTGGTACTAATTGTTTAGGTTTCTCCTTTTCTTTATTTGCATCTCCACCACCTAAATTCTTAAGAAACATTTCTGTTCTATATTTTTCTTCCATTTCTCTCTTTAGACGCGCTTCTCTTAGTTTCTCTAATTTACTTATTGCATTATTATTGGTATGTTTGTGACTTTTAAAATTTCCTTTTTCTAAAAGTTTTTCTTTTGTGATATGATGTTTAGATTTGTCTTTCAGTGATTTAGAACTACAGCCATCTTTCTTTTTAAACATGTGAATAGGGTCGAGCCTTTGTTTTGACCTCCAGCCAATTTCTCCATCTTTCTCATCCAACTTGACTTTTTTTGGCTTGCCCTCCTCATCTTTGAGAACAAGTTTATCATACGTATCTTTTACTGTATCAGGGCGACAAAATCTTGATGTTTCAGGAGGTAGTTCATACCAATTTTTCTTTCCCAATGCTTCATTTGTATCTTGACCTAAATATGTCAAATATCCAATCTTTTTCTCATAATCTTCTTTCTTTTCTTTTATTTCACTATCGTGATCTTTGTTTGTCGTTTTAACCGCATGTTCCAAATCAGAAAATAGATTAATATGTTCAATGGGTGTATCATTTTTGTCAGGTACGTGCACATCCTTTTCAGCCAATTCTTTTTTTCTTTTTTGTTTTAATACATTAAGCCGAGCTTCCCTATTGGCAGCTTCAATTCTTAGTAATTCCTGACGTTCTTTTTCTGCAGCTTCAGCTTCATCTCTTCTAACTCTAGCTATATTTTCTTTAGTTCTTACATGCCAACTGAAATTGGAAAAAGGTGTTAGTTTAAAGATTATTTTATAGTAAAAAATGTACGTATTGGTGAAATAGACTGCAATATGAGTACACACCGTTTTTTTGGAAGAATATTCATTTTTATTAAAGTAAAAACTTTTATAGTTCGACAAGGCTTTATTTATTTGAACGTGGGTGACATTGACGGGAGCTATCAGCTAGGCTTGTCAATTTTCGAATAAATATCGACTTATCGATATTTTCAATTTGATATACGGTATTGATATTTTTGGGCGATATATTTTGTTACGATATATCGATATCAAATATCTTATATCGAAATTGTATCAAAAAATATATTTTCGTTGCGATTTTGGCCAGACGTCTTCTTAATGGGTCCTGCGGGGCTAAAGTGGTCGCATTGGAGAATCATGTTATTAATCATAATATGATTCATTTTTTGCAAAATGCAAGTCTGCTTGCAATTCATGCCTACTAATTTGTACTAATTTGACATTTGTCAGTTTGACAGTTTTGACAATTCATTTGCTGAATTGATTGAGAGGAATTGTTGAATGTGACCATTTTAGCCCCGCAGTTCTGTCAAAGCAACAAAAAATTGGTCTTCTCATAGGCTTAGCTCTTGGCTCAATGAAAATTAAAATAAATAAAAGGCGGAAAAATGATTGAAAGAATTTTTGCTCCACGAAAAATTATCTACACTACGAGGATAATAAAGAGGAAAGATTTGATTGTTTGTTTGTCTTGAATAGGCTCCGAAACTACTGGACCGATTTGAAAGATTATTTTACCATTGGAATCCTACATTGATTCTGCTGAACATAGGCTAAATTTTATTTTGGAAAAAAATAGGGTTCCGTAAGATATTTGGGATTTTCGGACGCAAGGTGTAAAAAATCAACCAGAAATGTTACTTTTTTCGCGTACGCTGCCTAAACTATAAAAGATAGAACCATAAAATGTTCTAAGTAATTGTAGATCTTTTAAATTATAAATATCTACAAAAAAGTCCGTGACACACTATACCTATCTATGTTACTATTAGGCACAATAACCATTTTTTTATTAAAAAATCTTGAAATGTTTTTGGACTATATTTAAATGCCTTTATTTTGCTCATGGCATTAATTCTTATCAAAATAAAGTATTTCATTACTAAGTACAGTTAATGTAGATAATATTTGGTCTGTGAATGATTAAAATTGGACGTTTGGTTTCAATGTTATGGCGAAATTAAAATATTACGATTTCTGCTGCACGTTGCGAATTGGGCGTCGGCAAGGCGCGCCGCGCGGGTGTGCTCGTTTGGAGAGTCCACGTAAATATTAATTATTATTACCTCGATCATGGGAATAGCAGACACAATATATTTATAATATAATAGTTATGCGACAGCCGGGTGCCGCTTCATTGATGGGATAATATTCATTATCCCTTGCTTCATTAATTCATTACGTTTTGAATGATACTCAAATAAAACAACATCAAATATCGTTTACAGGGAAGCTTTACCCAATTTTAATGGAATCTTTTACGTATGTAGGTAAGCATAAAATAATAAAGCATAAAACTACAAAAAAAACATAAAATACTTTAAACAAAAAAAATAAGTACATTTAGAAATTGCAAAATAGTATAAATAATAGTATCTTCTGTAGGTAAGGATAAAATAATCAAACATAACACTTAAAATAAAATAAAAAATACAATAAAAATGTATATAATAATTATAATATAGTAGTTACAGGCTAAATAGTGTAAACGTTCTGCTTAACATAAAGATTGACTAAGAAAAAAGATTGAAAAAAAAATATTTAAAAATCAATGTCCACCCGTACGAAGCCGGGGCGGGCCGCTAGTGAATTATAAACGAATGGATTCCAGATCGTATAACATAATATATATTGACTTTAATACAGATTTAGCAGTCAGAAGCCACACTTTTTCCGATTTAGTACTCTAATTAGGATCCTAGCTTTCTAAATGTTATTTCACTTGACTAAATTTAGTTACTAAATCATTTAGATGTCTAAATTAAGTCAAATGGAATAACAGCTTTAGAAAAAAGGGATGAAACTACGATGTTACCACTTTTAAATATCTTCACTTTTTTGACGTACTGTAAATTAATTGAAAAAAAAGCAAATTGGTCGAAAAATTTTACCGATATATCGATATTTTTTTCGCGATATATCGAGACCGATATTGATATTTTTTTAAATATCGATGTATCGATATATCGATATTTTCTTTCATTTTCGACATCCCTAACGGGAGCGCTGCTGGCACAATAGACAGAATTATAGAGTAGGTACCTATGTATAAATAGTTTTCGTTGCTGGTGAGCATTCATTGACTTTTATAAGTGGACTCGGCATAATGGTCTCTACCAAATCAAAATACTGTGGCCGGTCCGCCATTTTATGTTCCGGTTCTCCGAGGTACATAAACTGTCAAAGTGTCGTATTATAGGGATGTCGAAATTGAAAGAAAATATCGATATATCGATACATCGATATTTGAAAAAATATCAATATCGGTCTCGATATATTGTGAAAAAAATAGGCACTTGAAATGTTCACAAAATACTCAGTTGTATACATACTTTAATAATAATAATAATTGATGGTAAAATTAAAATAAATTGTAAACACTTCGTGCACGAGTACAACTAGTATTTGCCCAATTTTTTGGTAATTTTTGCCCGATATCAATAAAGGCAACTTAAATAATAATTAATAAACTTAAAATAAATTAAATAGTTTTATTAAAATTAAGGAGGTCCCTATATAAAAAAAAATATATTTGCCTATTTTGTCTCTATGTACTATAATACATAGAGACAAAATAGGCAAAAATGATATTTTTTTTATACAGGGTGTAATAAGACCACTTCCGATAACTTTGGGGTATGATTATACTACATTTTCTGATTACGAATATGTATTTTTTTTTAATTTTTTTTTTTAATTTTTTAAATTTTTTATTCTTTATTTTTTTATAATTGAAACCCTTTAAACATGATAATAAACCACATAGAAAAATATTTTAAAATATTTTTTTAAATTTTATGATTTTTACCCCAATAAGCATTTGCAAGCGCGCGGTAAACGTTCTCGTGTTCCGAGTACAAACCCGAGAACGTTGACCGCGTTAATCAGCTGTTAGCTCCGCCCTACGCACGCTAAGTCGAAAGGTCGTATGCGACGAATGACGATACACTACGAGTTACGACTTACGACAGAACACACAGAAACCCTAATGTATGTCTTTTCAATTTCAAACCCATGAAGGTCACCATGACGTGGAACTTAGAACTCTGACCTCTGACCTCTCATCTAAGCTACTTGCAGTGTTAAGAGTTTAATGGTAGCTCATGTAGAAAACTGTAAGTAACTGTCTGTGCATGTGTAACAACTTACGACAGTATGGCAAACTTCTAAGATTATTAGACTAGTTAAAAAGTTCATCGTAAGTAACGAAACCTATGCGGATGAACTGTTTATCCGCAATCGTCACTTATCAATCGAAATAACAGATGATACACGAAAAAACCTCATACATAAAACTGGCAATTAACTTACGTGAAAAATGTTGAGTTCAAGTGTTCTTACTTCTTTATGCATTTTGAAAATAGTCCTTAACACCAAGCAATAAGACCAGTCACCACCAAGAACGTCAAAAAAACTTCTCGTTAACGAAATGTCACTCACAATCACACCACAAAGTATTTTATTACAACTGAAATAATAATCAATTATTAACACTTTACACAATACTACCACGTTTTGATACTTGAAGTAATTATTAAAAAATTAAACTTATCTTCTAACAACTCTAACAACCTATTACCTCAATGCTCAAATGGCTACTAAATTAAAAAATCTATTTTAATTTTTGAAATAATGTTCGTCGTGTATCGACTTTCGGAAGTAGTCAAAAGACACCGAACGGCGGCTTGCTTTGATCGCGGCGCCGACAAAGCGCGCCGCTCTGCAGGTGCACGTCGCACGTGTCGCTAATCCATTTCAAGGACAATCTAAGTGTTGTACCCTATAAATTCAATACTATTTAGTCGATATTTAAATTACCATTAAATAATAAAAATTATAACTATTATTTAGTAGATCTCATCTCATTTTTTAAATTCGATACCTACATTACCGTGATAAAGTGATTGTTATACCGTGGTACGCGTTATGCGCGTCTAAAATACTTTAATACCTAATTAATTAAATAACTTTTAATTATTGTCGCTTTTCTTAATATTGAGAAGGTATTTGTTTATTTTTAGTTTGACAGTAATCAATACGTACTCGTATGTAAAACAATTAATACGATTTATCGATAAAAAAATTATCGATTACTCAAAATATTCACATTGCACAGGGATACATCCCTATTATTTTACAAAGTTTTTTCTTCAATTTTGTTCAGTCGGCTGTCTAACACGCGCCGTGCTGGTGTAGGTACTGTGACGTTTTTGTTTAAGTTTTGTAATTTTACGTTTAGATGTTGTCATATTATTGCTTGTTTTGTGTATTGTTAACTATTTTTTTTTATGTTTGTAATTAATAACGGGCCGTGACAAGATACGTCCGATGAATGTGCGATGCTTTAAGGAACAGGTGAACATCGTCGTCGATAGACGATAGTGCGGTTTAAACAGTGCAATAAAAAGTGTTTAAAGAATTGGAATGTCTCCTGTAATTACTTTTGTTAAGTGTTGAATAACTCTGCAATCTACATCGAGTTAGATGGATCATTTAGCACAGTTCGAACTGCATTTCATAAAAGCAGACAGGGCACACCACGATCAGCTGTTTTGTCTTAACTCATGACTAGCGCAGAGCCGCGCGCGCGGTATTCGGCGCGGGCGGCGCGGGGGGGCCGGCTCGGCCCAGGGTTTCATTCATCGGCGACGGGCGATATTATCGCGCATTAACTGCACGCATTATACATTGCGTGTTGAAAATTTTGACTATTTTAAAAACTGGCGATTACATGAAAATTTCTTGCACCAATGGATATATCTCCTCACGAAGTTATCGGAAGCGGTCTTTTGACACCCTGTATAATATAAAAAAAAACATTTTTGATATCAATATGATATGTATATAATATAACAGGACGCTCACTTATAACATGTTAGTTTATCGATGTCCTCGACAAATATCCACCGAGTGTCCCATCACTATAGACCACCATGTTTAGTTCTTGGCAATATGGCGCCGGCCACACTTTTTTGTAGTTATGTCGCCTCCATCTGTTTCCTTATTCATTGTGAGCATTTAGGTATATGATTTGCACAAGTTTTAAATCGAGGTACAGTCCGTCAAGAATGTCTAGGAGGCGAAACTTTTTTTTTAGCAATAGCAACACTCATGACATTTGTCCCTTTATATGCTTTGTTGTATCAATGAGGGATTTTCATTTATATTTTTTTATTTTAACAATCTTAACTAGATGGCGTAAGGATAGGCGCTTCTAGATTTTCTATTGGTTCCTCACCGATCTGAAATTATCTGCAGGTTGGCATCACTGACTACATATGGGTTGTGTTTCCAAAAAATATCAAAGTCACACTTGACAGTACACTGGTACTGTCAAGTGTGACATAAATCTAAATATCTTAAACCTAAGCGATCATTGGCCTAAGCGATTAGGCCAGTACACTGGTAATAGTTTAGGAACACGCTGACATAATAAAACTTGTCAAACTGAAACTTGACAACTGAAAGAGTTTTGACAACTGAAAGAATGTAATCATTACGAATTGATTTGGTCCAGTCGTCGCTAAGTTTTCGCGTTACAGCCGATTGAAGTTGCTTAAAAAAAGGGGATATTAAATCATTTGCAGATGTATGCCTCGTCGCTACGTTTTCGCGTTGCAGCCGATTGAAGTTGCTTAAAAAAAAAGGGGATATTAAATCATTTGCAGATGTATGCCTCTGGGGTTCATGGTCACAAATAGCTTGGAAACTTCGAAGAGAGAGACATTAACTTTGTCCACACTGTGCCTTTTTCTGTTCGTCAAGGGCATGCGTTATAGCGCAGTCAACAGCGAACTTGAGGCGTGCCCACGACCGTGCGCGTGCGTCGCGTGACCCTGTCCAAAACTTCAAAAATGACAATATTGACGTTGTGTTCCTTGACGCATTCAATTAATGAATGCGCCAATATGAAAGTTGATGACAAAAATTGAAGATGAAAGTGCATAGTGTAGACATAGGTCTGCATTATTATGGGGCGGAGTTGTATAAAAAAAGCTCTACTAAGTTATTTGCACACGGTTCTCATTGTGCCCATTCGATTCATTATAACTTCGTGGATATGAAGAAACATTTGGCAGACATTTTGCTCACTGATTTTTAGGTGTGTAACTGTTTGAAATTCACGGAATCAAGGGGAACCGGGTATTGCATGGGATTATTGTCATTCTTTATAGTCTATTGTTATTATTTAGTTAGAGTTCTTCTGTTTCTTTCTATTTACTTCTAATATTACTTTATGTATTTGTATATTATATAGATATACACCATATACATTCAAGTACACAATACGGAAAAGGTCGAGACTGAGTTAGGAAAAAAAAATGGCGAAAACGGCTACGAATTCTACGATCAATGATCATTGATTACCATTCACCATGCATCGTAAGATATAATTGTAATCCAAAGATCTATACCGTAATTATATTTAATTTTATTTCTCACAGATAATGACTGACAACGACGTTTATTATTGTTATTTTTCTGTTCTGCACTGTCTAGCGGCGCGACTAGTAGTGAAAAACGCGAGAGTGTACAGTAATGCGCTCGCTTTCCTCGCGAGACGCGAGTCTCGGGCGCAAAATACCGACACCGGACCGAGAGGGTCCGAGACAGCGAGAGTGTACAGCCGACATAAGAAAAAAGGGATGACACTACGATGTTGCCACTTTTTAATTTCTTCACTTTCTTGACAGACTATAGTTATGAAACTATAGTCTGTCAAGAAAGTCATGACAGGCGGGAATTTTTTTAATTGAAATAAAAATATATAAGAACTATATTGATTCGAGAAAAAATGTGCAAGTTGACAATATTTGCAAGTTGTTAAAAATAAAATGTGCAAGTTGAAAAGCCCAAAAAACGTTGTTCAAAACATACGTATTTAATGTTAAATCCACGTGTTTGAGGCATTCTTTGACCATTCTTATGGTTTATTATTTAGCGGAACCTCAAAACTCAACAATATTTAGCATTAAATGTTCACTAAAAACCTTTATTAACACTTTTATTACATGAAATATGCAGACCGACTCCTTTGTTATGTCCTAGTAAGTAGGACATAACATTACACGCTTTTGACGCTTATAATATACACCGATATAAGGCTCTCTCCAGTATTAAAGTACCTCAATGGTCAAACCTTTGAGGCGTAGACCCATAGATTAAGTAATATAGTATAGATGTAGTCCTAGCCCGTCATCGCGTGGCCATTTTGTGCTTATTTTCATACAAGTAGTGTGCGTTTATTTTCTTAAATATTTCTATTTGTCAATTATTTCGAAGCACATTATTATACAGGAAAGAAAGTCAATTACTTCATGATATCGATTAACTATAGTTCAAGTGATGAGAATCCGTAAACACACGTAAAAAGCTATGCAATTTTTATAGCCAAATTATTAATTGATGTGACATTTTTAGCACTAATGCCTTATATAGCACGAAGAAGGGATTAATAAACTTATAAATTATCTTTTTAGCTTACAAAAATACCGATTGAAAAGCCCAAAAAACGTTATTCAAAAATTACGTATTTAATGTTTGATTCATGTGTTTGAGGCATTCTTTGACCATTCTTATGTTTTATTATTTAGCGGAACCACAAAACTCAACAATATCTAGCAATAAATGTTCACCAAAAATCTTTAATTAATACTTTTATTACATGAAATATGCCGATCGAATCCTTTGTTATGTCCTAGTAAGTAGGACATAACATTACACGCTTTTGACGCTTATACACCGATAAAAGGCTCTCTGCAGTCTATAGAACCCATAGACATAATATATATATTATGTCTATTGGCGGCTCTCGACATAGGCGAACGCGTTGGCCAACGCGTCTGCAGACGCGTTGGCCCAATGTGTAGAACGGGCGTTCGCGCGTTGGCCGTAGGTATTTAGACGTTGGCCGACGCGTCTGCGAGCTTGCCGCGCGGGTCGGAAATGCCGGCAAAAGATCAAAGGACATTTGTCGCAAGCTTCGCGCTCCATCCACACATAGGCCGCGCGATCAGTTCGCCCGGAGCGGCGATGAAGAGTGCACGTTTCCTTCTTGTGGCGAATTAACATCTAACTTGACGAAATGGCGAACAATATGAGTATCGAGAAAACATTTAAATTTATTGGGCCCTATGGGTCTATACAGACGGACCGCATTTCAACTGCAATCCAACCGCAAATTGCAGTTGAAGTGCAGTTTGAATGCAGTTGACACGACTGCAAAAGAACTGCAAACCGAACGCGCAGTCGGATTGCAGTTGACTGCAGTCGTGTGAACTTCATACCGACTGTATCCAAACTGCACTATCCCACCCACCCGCACGCTCCGCTCTCCCGCGCATGGAATCAGTAGCAGTGCAGTTTGGATGCAGTCGGTATGCGGTTCACACGACTGCACGCCAACTGCAACTGAACTGCAATCCGACTGCGCATTTGGTTTGCAGTTCTATTGCAGTCATGTCAACTGCATTCAAACTGCACTTGAACTGCAATTTGCGGTTGGATTGCAGTTGAAATGCGGTCCGTCTGTATAGACCCTATCAGAGTAAAAACTGCCTGTGGAACCAAAAATCATATCAAAAGTTGCAAAAAAAAATAAGGTTATTGGACATTCTATTTTCCTCACGATGTTTTTAGGGTTCCGTACCCAACGGGTAAAAACGGGACCCTATTACTAAGACTTCAACGTCTGTCTGCATTTCTGTCTGTCCGTCTGTCTGTCTGTCCATCTGTCTGTCCGTCTGTCTGTCTCCAGGCTGTATCTCAAGAACCGCTATACTTAGCTGGATTTCTGAAATTTTCACAGATTATGTACCTATATCTGTTGTCGCTATAACAACAAAATATACTAAAAACAAAATAAATTAAATATTTAATAAATAATAAATATATATTATTAATTATTAATCATGATAATTATAATAAGTAATAAGTAATAATTTTTATATATAATAAGTAATAAAAAAAATATATTTTAATATTATAAAATATGTAAAAGTGAGTTTATTTCTTTGTTTGTTACGTTTTCTCGCCTTTTACTTATTTATTTCGAGAATACCCTTTAAAAACTTTTTCTTGTCCACATTTACAAAGTAATTATAAGCTGTGAATAAATATACAGCTGCAGCTGTTAGCGACTCAACATCCATTTTGAATCCGTCCGCACATTGGCGCGATCCAAAGCATACTGAACGACCTTCCTATGTGTGGATTACTCACAAACGCCGTTGCAAGCGCACTGCCAACGCGTCTGCAGACGCGTTGGCCAACGCGTTCGCCTATGTCGAGAGCCGCCATATTATGATAGAACCCATAGACTTAATATATACTGTCGTAGGCCGTAGCATTATAGGTTTATGATAGAACCTCAATGCGTAGACCAAATATATACTAGTAATCTGTGGCGTAGACAGATCTTAAATAGGTACTAGTAATCTGTGAGACAGATTTTTGTATCTGCAATAAAATTTTTGTTGTAAATCGCCTTTGGTATTCGCTTGAAAATTTTAACATGGACGAAGTGGTGGACGCACTGATAATTTCCTTGTAATTTACACACGAAAGTGTAACAAATAAATTATTTACATTTCTGAGACACTAACGTGCATAGTTATGAGATTGATATTGTTAAAAGAAAGTGTTGTATTTGGAATCGAAAAACTCACCAAGTGTACTAATTGCGTTTATTTGATTTATTTATCAACAGAATAGGTTAGTTCTAGTGAACTGATTGTGATAAATTAGTAATATGGAAGCATTCGAAGAATGTTCTATTAACAACTCCTCATTATATACCACTAAACCAAGCATCCTAGAGGAAAGCGACATAGTCGCTTCTGATTCAGGTGATTGCCACCAAACCAACGGAGTCGACGTCGTGAACACCGAAAATGGAACACAACCTAACGACGTTACCGATATTATGGAATCGGAACAAGTCGGGAATGAGGCGTGTAAAGAAGAAATAAATGACGATGCTGAGTCTAAACTAGAAGTTGAGCCTCTTCACGAAACTGCTGGACTGGAACCAACAAGCGAAAATTTGAGTGTTCCCGAAGAGCAAGTCGTGGTCGTTACAAATATCCAAAACCAAAATGAGGATGTTATAAGTGAAGTAGTGACAGAAGTAACTATAGATGGTGTAGAACATGATAGTACCAATGTTGCTTGTGAAGGAAATGTTTTGGAGACTAAGGTTGAGGAAGAAAAAGAAGTTGAGACAGAACCCTTGGAATTGTCTCAAAATGAAGTACAGTTTCAGACAGAGATTTTGGTAGAACAGAATGATAATGATGTCAATGAAAATATAGTTGTAGAAAGTAAGCCTGATGCAGAAACTATTATATTAAGTGAATTAGATCATAACATAGAATTAAGTGAAGTATTACAATCGGATATTGCTGATGGTAATGACACCCACAGTGGCTCGATCAGGCAGGAGGTTTTCAATAAAGAAGAGTTGCTAGATATCTTAGAGGGGAATGACGGCGATCAAGCCTCTATAGAGGAGGAAATGGAAGAAGAAGAAAATAAAAAGAAACTGGAAGCTCAAATAGCTTTAAAACAACTTTCAAGATTATCTAAGACTAGATATACCCCCAAAAAAACGAAAGGTGAAGGAAGGAAGCCTCTCAACTTCAAAAAAAGAAGTAACCCTGATACAAATACTAATAAAAAACAAGAAAAAGATATGGGTAAACAGCTTACTGCAGAAAAAGAAACAGATGTAGATATAAAAATACAAGAAAAAAATTCTGCACAGCAGCTTACAGCAGAGAAAACAGACACATCAAAAGAAGACACGAAAACAACAGAGGAAGAAGAAGCTGAACCAAAAAAAGAAAATGACAAGATAGCAGAAACAGAAAATATTGTGTCTTCTTTAGTAATGGATTGGGATGATGATGAACCAATTGAATCAAAGGAATTAGATACTTCAAAAGCCAGTAAAATTTCAGAAATTAGTACAGATAATGTTGCTGAAGTAGGTGAACCTTCTGAAGAAAGTCAAGATACACCTACTGAGGAAACTGTTTCAAAACAGGATTACTCGCAAAATACTGACAAGGCAGGTGATGACGAACCTCCACGACGAATAAGCAGGGTAATCAAGAAAAAAGTAATATTTGATCCTGATAATCCTGACACTTTTACCAAAGGCAAAATTCCATTGAAAAATAAAGATTCAGCAGAACCTACCCCTCCTAAGAAACCGAAACCAGAACAAATCCGTCAAAGGTCAAAATCGCCAGTATCAAAACAACAATGGAAAAAGCCATCCCCTAAAAATAGCAAGCAATGTAGAAGGTTAACAGAAGTCGATAAGCTCTTAATGGATGAAGGTGCTGTAAACATGCTGTATCAGTTGACACCGGATGCTCCAAAGGGAAAGAAAAATATGAAAACTAAGGCTGAGATTATCAAAAAATTACAAAGTTCTACTCCAGAGGCAAAGGAAAAAGGAAGGTTCAGGGAAAGAAAAAAAGAAATTATAAAATATGAGGATGGGGAAGCAAAAAAGATTATTAGTGGAAAACTAAGAGCATCACTAAGCGCCTCTGTTAAATCTCCTTCAGTCAGTGAAGATTTTGAAACCCACAGTGCGGATGATTCAATAATATATCGTCGTCATTCTTCAAGCTCATATTCCAGCAGCTGCATGAGCCCTAGACGCTTAAGCGATGTTGAAACTGGCAGTGTACAGAATACCACACAAAAAGTTAAAGAAAACACTGCAGCTAATTTGGAAGAAACAGTTCAACAGGTATCTGAATCTTTCATGGCCGAAAATGAAGCTATTCTATCAAGTAAAGAGATCGATTGTCTCTCAATAAAAGAAAAGCTAAATTCCAAATTATCTCAAGCTTTGAATAAGCGTAAAAGAGACAACACCAAAAACGATAAGCCTGTCAAACAAAAGAAACTATCAAAGGACGATAATATCCCGGATATAAGTGGTGATCAATTCAAATTTGTATCAATTGTAATTGAAAATAAACTGGCAACTGTGTTCGTTAAAAAAACAGCAGTCAAAATAGGAATTGAGGTGGGTATATTTTTGTATAGCATATTTTATAACTGTAATGTTTTCATGCTAGAGGCCATACCAGCATAGACAGTAAGGAAAAGTCTTGTTTGGTGTATGTATTTACAGTATATGCTAGTAGCATCTTCTGCTCCGACCTTTGCATAATATTATAGAGATTGATTTAAATAAATTTTTATTTTTTAATTAATTTTAACTCCTTTTTTATTACAGGTTATAAAAGAATTAGAAGAGGCCCTCCTGTATTTGGACAAACTAAAAGATACGTCAGTTACTTTGCTCTCATCCGAATGTGTGGTGTTATGTTCAAGTTTAGATTTAAATTTCTTATTGGAAGAGAATAAAGAGACGAGAGTAAAGCAAGCTTACACTCTAGCTGATTCTATTAGGTATTTATCAAAATTGCTGAATAAAAATTGTATAAAAACATGAAATTTTTATATAAGGTATTTATTTATTTACAGTATCTAGTAGCTTTGCAACATCTTTATACAAATACTGTTCAAATTTCTGTCTGTTTATTTTATATTATTGTCAATTGACCAATGCACAATTTTGGTTGCGAAAAGAAATCTCCCCAACAACTAATAGTCTTGTTGATTGTATAATGTATAATGTTGAATCCCAAAGCTAATCGCCATAAGCTAATCAAGTGATATACATATAATCTTAGGTTGCTGTTGTGTTCGGCGGCACAACACAGCAAGCTGCTATGCTGTAGCGTGTGGGGAGCGTGTTGCGGCGTGGGCCTCGCGCTGGCAACTTTCTGTGACGTCGTGCTGGCCTCTGAGTGTGCCACGTTTGCTCTTGCTATGGGTTCAGCACCACTGTTCCCAGGAACCGCAGCATTGACTGTCCGCTGTCAGGCATTGCCGCAGGCTCTGGTAACTAGTTATTATACCTATACTGCTACAGTTTTGGATTGATCGACAAAGCTCAATCGAAAGGAATAAAAGTATTGTCATTTAATATTCATCATTATTATAATTAACGTAACATATAAATGTTTACTTATTTAGTTCTTATGACTGTTGTTTTGAGAAAGTTTGTGATATTGGCATGCCAATAAAACTGCACAACACAACTTTAACATCTTTTATAACCAATTTAGTTTTTAATTTTTAATGAAAATAAAAATATTTAATTAGAAGATTAATTACTTTTAACTGTAAAAATACCCTCATGTTTTTTCTTACTATTATATTGGTTATACTTAACCAATATAATTAATTAACATTACTATGTTTGTTTTAATTTTTACAGATAAACGACTTAGTCGTATTCGGGCGCAGAATTTCTTCCGGCGAGGCGTTGCGGAGCGGCCTCATTAGCCGCACGCTGTGGCCGGATCGCTTCCAGGAGCAGGTCGAGAACATAGTGAGGGATATAGCGACGCAGCCCCAACCGGTGAGTGCTATAGGGCCGCAAGAAAGTTGCCCGCATCCTATCATTTCATTGATTTAGTGTCAACGTGCTCGCGACCAGGAGCATGATGTCACCCGCATGCGGATCAGCAGGGCTATTCACGATTCCCGTTCAAAATCGAATTACGCATTGTGAATCAGGGCCCGGATCCGCGCGCGGCTGACGACACGCATGCTAGGAAAAACGCCTTAATAGTCTTCGTAGCTTTCGCTTATTGGCCGACAGAACGCCCGCCAGCCTCGCCCGCTGTATAGCAGCTCGGATATCTGAACATGGCTGATTCCTCCGTCGTGGACGCACATGTGGTTCGCGGGGCACAGGCACGACTGATACAGAGATTGGAGGTCGTCGCTGACGTTGCCACAGAACTCGCCGGATTGACACGGGGGGAGGGAGGCGCAGCGATACGAGTGGTGGGTGTCGTTGGCGGCGTGCAACTTCCAGTAGAAGGGCTGACGGCAGCGGCAGGTGACCGTCACGGTCGGCGGCGCCAGTTGAATGTTACGATGGTGCAGGCTCTCGATCTCGTCTGGGTTCATCCGCTCGAGCGTGCTCGCCACTGTGAGCGGGACGTCCGTGATTTTGCATTCCGGCCAGTCGGTTATCGGTTTGCAAAACTGAAACGGTGATATACATAAATATGTGTATTTAATTGTAATTCTCGGACGCCACAGAACTGATTTTATGGTACATAATATATGTATATAAATTTTATTCTATACTAGTTCGTGCCTTGCCTAGAATCGTAAATTTTTCTGGGATTAAAAGTACCTATCCTTTCGGGACTCGAATGTATTTCCATATCAACTGAGAAGAGAGTACCGACCGACAGACAGAAAGACAGAAAGGCACTTTCGTATTTTTAATATTAGAACAAGAGTAGACAGACTCATGAGTACCTCGACTTCAAACAAGCGGGCGAATCTACGCGAGTTGGGCGCGAGTACCACTTTCGACATGTTTCACAATGCTAAGTGGATTAGTACGTCGCGCGCCGCCCGATCTGACATACTACGTCAAACGTATTTTCGAGATTTCTCCTGAGTCGTGATTCGGCCTACTCGTTAGTTCTCTTTACTCTGCTAGTAGCATGGGCAAGGGCAAACCGCAAAGGCAAGATAGTAACAATCGTCGCACCATTTGTAGAGAGCTGTAGCGGTACCTGTAGGGTGGCTCTGTTGTTGAGCTGTATGTGGTGGTCGGCGGGGGCGGGGGTGTCGCACCGGCGGCGTCGGCCGCAGCGACACAGCCGCAGCAGCGCGCGCGGCCGCCAGTAGCGCCGCAACAGCGCCGCGCACGCCGCGCCCGCGCCGCACGACGCTAGACCACGCTCGCTCTCCTCCTATAACGGATAACTAATCAGACTAAACAGAACTAACCAGTAGGCGGTAGGCCGACTCAGACTAAGAGAACTCGAAAATACGTTTGACGTAGTATATCATATCGGCCGGCGCGCGCCTCCAACTGCGTATATTTGCCCGTATGTTTGAAGTCGAGGTTGTACGCCATGCGGCATACACGCTCCGGTTTACCAGAGAGGCCACCAGTGCAGGTATGCCGCCTGTGCAGGTATGCCTCCGCATCAGTCGAAAGAATTGGGCCTCCGGTAAACTCACTCACTCGGCGAAACACAGCGGAAGCGCTGTTTCACGCCGGTTTTCTGTGAGGACGTGGTATTTCTCCGGTCGAGCCGGCCCATTCGTGCCGAAGCATGTCTCTCCCACGTATAAAGCTCCCTAAATACAGCTCCCTTTATAATAAAAATATAATATAATATTATCATTATAAATCCATGTAAGTATACAAGGTGTCCAAAACAAAGTGATACCTACATAATACTAAAGGGAGTGTGTCTCTTATAATTTATAGAGTTTATAGTTTTTTGTATGGGTAAATTCATACGTTGGGGCATTTCTCATGGAAACGTAAAAGTCAAAAGTAGGCCATTTCAGCATTGCTACTTTCACAACGAACTCGTATTTAACAGACAACCACAAACCCTAAAGTATTATCGCTTTCTTTTGTTGCACTTGTTTGTTACAATGTAAGTGGACTTTGAGTATAGTCACACGCAGCGTAACAGATTCATAACGTGATTCTCGCAGCACCAACCTAAATATAGAAAAGTCATCGATAATATGTTTTCAATGACAATCATTAAAATTGAATGTACTTACAATACCATAGTAATATAATTCTGTTTCTTCGCTTTCCTCAGCTGAGTTAACATAAAAGTAGAAAAAAGAAAAGAATGAGATTAGGAGTAGTGATTTGATCATCATGCGCTGCGCGGGATAAAGTAATGCCGCTAATGATCGACGGGTCACAACTCTAACCTAAATACAGTACTAAACAGATAAGATATTGTGCAGTATCTTACGGAGTTCCACTTGTTTATTTTCAATGTTAATGTAAACATTAAACATTGCTACTTGATGTTTAGTGAGCGGACTAAGGTTTTATAAAAACTTAATACGTCTTTTAAAATACTTATATTACGCTCTTTGTTTCAGTAAATCCCCAACCATATAATATTGACGTTACAAGGTATATTTTCATTTTACATTTGTGATAATCGAAAACGTTTAATTTCAGACAATTCTTCTCAAGAAGAAGCTGCTCAATTTGCGGAACAGCGTGGAGGAGGCGCGGCTGTCGTCGTGCCTGGAGGCCGAGCGAGACCTGCTGGTCGAGTACTGGACCTCGGTGGAGGGCCAGGAGCTGCTGCGGGCGACCTTGGACTGCGCCTAGCCGAACCGCCCCGCCCCGCGCTGCTCGCCCCGCTCCCGGCGTCGACGATCCGCGCCAACACCCTCGATGAGGATACAGTGAAATTATCACTGCGAACTGCGGGCTCTTGTAAATAAGATTCGATTTCAAAATTAATATAATGAATTTAATGTTGTTACGCGTCTCTGTATCGGGTGTGTTGGGTTTAGCTCGTAAGCCGCTGAATGTTTCGAATTTAAGTGTGGGCATATGATAATTATATTATTTCAATTTAGCTAATCGGATGGACTATACACAAATTATATTTGAATTAGGTAATATATTTTTATTATTATTTTTCTTACAAGAATAACTAGGTATATTTTATGGTACACTTTACATCGTAATGTTTGTTCGTTTGTCGTAGAAAAGACTGGTATAATTTGAATCGTACAAGTTGCGATGTCATTTTTGTTTGGCAATAGAGTTCGTCTGTTATATCTCGTACATTATGTTTATGCGTCGATTATGTTGTAGATTAAATATCTTAATGCGTTTGTTTTAGATTTTTATGAGTTTATGATAGTTATTAGTTTTTACTTGTCATCAGCCAAAGTAAGACATCGTCGCAAGCGACTAGTAAGTTGCAAGCGTTGTAGCACTATGTACTGTGACGCGCACACCCCGGTCACCCCACAACTATCGATGTGCAATTCATTCCTTATGTGTACAAACGTCTTGACCCGTATTAATGTTTATACTGCGACCGAGCAGGTCGGATTAATGTAGTAACATTAAGAGTATATTTTAAGTATAGAAATAACTTATTTTCTTTCTTTTCTGTGAGAAAAATAAAGTGCCTTTCATAGTACAGTATGCATTGTTATTTAATTCCATTCTTTGTTTTATGTCCAAACTAGGTGACGCCGCAACTCCGTTGCACCGAAATTAGTTTGTCGCGCGGGAACCGTATATTACTGTAACCGTACCAGGATAAAAAGTCCTTTCCGGGACTCAAAGTATCTCCATACCAAATTTCAGAAAAATAGAGGTAACAGACAGATGTTATTCAACTTTTCCGACCTACTAAACTGTCTAAACTCTAAACACACTAGGCCGAAGTTACGCGGCGGAAATTCCGCATGATTACGTCCGCAATGTCAAACGCATACAAAATACGGACGGAACGCGACGGAATAGTGTGTCATCGGTAATTTAAAATACATTGCGGGCGTAATCATGCGGAATTTCAGCCGCGTAACTTCGGCCTAGTGTGTTTAGACACTCAGTATTAAGATTTTTCTTGTGACTGCCCCCAATATTTTGTTTCAATTCTTGTGAATCGACAGACGACAAACATAACGTATGAAGAGGTGTTTGCGTTCAATTTTTTTGGCCTACCCATTAATTTTAATATTTTTCTTGTAACTACCTCCAATATTTTGTTTCAACTCTTGTGAATTGACAAATTAATTATTGCTAACGGTGCCTCATGAATGCTCCCTGCTTCGCCGTTCGCACCGCCGCGCCGATCCCCGTGGGCCGTAAGCCGGCGGGAAGAACCGACTTAAGGTATAATGTCCATTTTAGTAATTGCAAAAAAAATAATACTCCAATACATTCAAAAAGTATATTTAATTTTTTTCAACATTGGATATAATCGGTTTGGGTCTCGATTTGAACAACAATTTCTTCTTCACCACTGCCTTCACTTTATACGTGGTTTTGTCTCCGTGATGTTTCTCTACGACGGCCATGGGCTGGTCTAGTTTGACCTCTTTGCCGTTGAGAACGTGATGGCCTAGCACTAGTACGGGGTGTTTGTTCCTGTTGAAGAAGTGCAGGTCTCCTACCAGGGTGCCTCCACCGTCCTCGTTCTTCATCTGCACGAGACCCTGCAGTTCCACCAGCGCCCACTCCGGCACACCCCCTTCCGTTTCCGTTTTGCTAAAACAAATATAGCTATGAACACCGGATTAACACTTTCGCCTTACGCCTTGCCTTTTGTTATAGCCTACAGGGATATAAGTCAGGGACAAAAATGTACGCGTTGGCGTCAGAATTCCCGGCGGTTATGTCGTCGCTATAAAATGTAAAAAATAAGAGCTATTAATAGATCTATGAAAGCTAAAAGAAAAATTATCTAATCCAGGGCTTCCCAAACTGTGCGTCGCGACGTAACGGGGCGTCGCGACGTTTTCCCAGGGGCGTCGCATCTCGACACAACCAAATCGAGTGAGCGCCGCGCGCATTAGGTATGCCATTTATACATTCCAGGGCAGTGTCCCCACTTTCAGAATCTATGCCCAGAAAAGCAAGCGCATCCTTCACATTAGCCAGCCTTGCTTTATTATATTATTATTATTTTTGGGGGGCTGGGGCGTCGTCGTCGTCGTCAAGAAATAGCAAAGTCCTAGGCGTCATAGTACAAATAAGTTTGGGAAGCCCTGATCTAATCTATAATGTTTTATGTATTTTAAAGTTTTACGTAATATTATAAAGGTATATTTTTTACTTTATAAGGGAGTGGCCAATGGTATTTAAGGTTTATTGAAAATAAATGAAAAACTAAAAATAATAGAATTATTTTTTTTATTTCCTAAAATAATTATAATTTGTTCATGTTATGGACATACAATCATTATATTGTATTTTTAGCCACTTAGTAAATCACCCACCGTTGGCAGTGGAATATAATTTAAGTTTTACTCGTCTGAAACAAATAGAAACAACCTGTGATTTAAAGGGTCCATAATTATCAGGATGGGTAGGAATTAGGATAGCTCCAAAATCCAAACGATCCAAAATAGGCTGGATGATTATCTAATCATCCTGCCTATTTTGGATCGTTTGGATTTTGGAGCTATCCTAGATATCTATCTAGCGACAATTGGCAGTTACTGTGCAATATATTATATTATGCTGTCAAACGCCTGTTGCTTTGCTAACGCAGGATACACAATCGCCCTGCCTGATATTGAGCGATATAATATTATACTGTCAAGTGTCAACGTCTGATGTTTTGCCACAGCAACACACGTTACCCTTCGATTTTGCGTGCTCGACGTACCTATGCCTCACCTCAGTATCGGAACTTCTTGAATACCTAGTGTTTGTTAGCTCGTAGCTCGAGGTAGAGCGCGTCGTCGGCGCGTCGGAAGCCCCTCGCCGCCTGAGACTTTGACTATATCACGAATCACGATACGTAATTCTACCTGCGACGCGGGCGGTCACTTACCTCAGTAGCGGAACTTCTTGAACAGGGGGTGTTTGTTGGCAGCGCGTCGCTCGAGGTATAGCGCGTCGTCAGCGCCGGCGAGGGAGGCGAGGGTGCCCGCGCGGCGCGCCGCTCCCGCCCCGCCCGCGCCCCCCACACCGCCCTCGCGCTCGTCCTCGCACTCGCTCTCTGTCGTCGCCAGCACCTGCGCACAAACACCATGAATCACGATGGTATTATATGGGCGCTGTTATGCATTTTACTCACCGAACCTTACTAACTCACAAAAAATTACGTATTGATTTATGAAGGCAGTTATGTTCTTTAGATAATTTAGAACAAGACTGCATACAAAATTTTATTAAAAAAAATGTGGGTTAGGACACAAATGTTTAACAGCGACCGATGGTGGATAACGAGCGATGGTCGTTACAAAGTAAAGAGATAATACTTTAGGGAATGTATGTTTAAGTAAGTACCTAATAGTTCACTGTAAAAGTAGCAGCGCTGAAACAGATCCGCTTGATACAATACCTACTTATAATTTCTTCTTTATGTTACATTAAAATGGTGGTCTAAAAGTAGAAGTAGCAAAATAAAATAAAAATAAATGCCCAAAATGGTAGGCCTCATATGGTGGTCGTGTTATCAGTTATGCAAAGCTCAACTAACACGTGAAGACTATAAGAATAAAGTAGGCGCGCTTGGGCATTTATGTTTATTTATGGGCATTTTTCTCCTCATGAAATTCGGTGTATTATAAGCTTATAGTGTTGTCAAGAAAGAGTATACGCTAAAATAAATTTTCGAAACACAATCACGATCAAATGGTAGTGTTTGCGCCATGTATTTTCACAGAGAACGTTTATACACTTTCAATATTAATATTGAAAGTGTATAAACGTTCAGTGAAAAATGTGTCAGAACGTTAATTAACGTTCTGACACATTTTTAATTACAATAATAAGGTTTTGTACTTTAAAATTATATCGGCGTGCACTCTTTTTGACAAGCTCGCAATTTGTCTGTCGCATCAATACAATCTCTAGCAACGCAATAGTCTCTAGTATAGGAGTTGGACGTACCTGCTGCAACAGCATGCCCTGCTCCTCGCGCGTGCCGTACATCATGTCCGGCTCCTGGTCCATGCCCTTCAGTTCCGTGATCACCTTAAATTATTTATTAAAAATTTAAACGACTTTCAAAAAGGGAGGTTATAATAAGGGGTTTTCCAATAAGGAATTGACAACTTTTTTTGTGTAACGGGCCTCTACGTGTTAGCTTCGGCCCCACGCATGCCTTCCAAAGGTCCGGGATTTAATTGCCCGTGAGCAAGGAATACCTTACACAAACATAATAATAATAATCATTTATTGCAGGCAATAAACCCATATAAAATTAAATTAAAAGTTAAAATTAAATAGTACATAATATAAATCGTAAATTTTAGATACTAATAAAAATAAAATAAAATGCTACAAAAATACGTTTAAAAATAATTCTAAAAATCATTTCTGGTTTCTGTCGCGATGCACCGATAGCCAGTAGGCTGGAAACGAATTCTCCGGGCACCCGGCACACACACCGAGGATTTCGTTCCTATAAGATCGCACGCGGGCCCAGAATTCTGCAACTTGTGCCCTAACAACGGCGAAGTAATCGGGAACTCTGGCGTCGGCAAACATGTCCGAAGCGCTGCAGTCTCTAGGCAGTCTCATAAGAATGCGGTATGTGTTATTAATATTATTCTGCACCCTGATGCTACTCCTTACAGATTTAGAGCAGTTGCCCCAAAGCTAACACGTATAAAAGCATTGACAGTATTCCCTAAACAGTGTCCTTGCCTCGACACTGAACGCCTCAGTGGGATGATAATAAATATACCTTCTAGCTGTATCCCTGTATACCTTGTGGCTGTACCCCTGGTTAAACATACCTTGTAACCGCACCCCTGGTTACACCTACTTTGTGACCACACCCCTGGTTATGTCTACTTTGTAACCACACCCCTGGTTAAACATACCTTGTAACCGCACCCCTGGTTACACCTACTTTGTGACCACACCCCTGGTTATATCTACTTTGTAACCACACCCCTGGTTAAACATACCTTGTAACCGCACCCCTGGTTACACCTACTTTGTGACCACACCCCTGGTTATATCTACTTTGTAACCACACCCCTGGTTAAACATACCTTGTAACCGCACCCCTGGTTATACCTACTTTGTAACCGCACCCCTGGTTATACTTACTTTGTAACCACACCTCTGGTTAAACATACCTTGTAACCGCACCCCTGGTTACACCTACTTTGTGACCACACCCCTGGTTATATCTACTTTGTAACCACACCCCTGGTTAAACATAACTTGTAACCGCACCCCTGGTTACATCTACTTTGTGACCACACCCCTGGTTATATCTACTTTGTAACCACACCCCTGGTTAAACATACCTTGTAACAGCACCCCTGGTTAATATCCTGTAACCGCTAAACATACCGCCCCGCCGCCCTGTAACCTGGTTAAACATACCCTGTAACCGCACCCCTGGTGAAGCATACCTTGTAGCTGTACCCCTGGTTGACGAGGAACCGCTGCCGTTTACGGCTGTAGGCCATCTCCAGCGTGTCCTGAGACACGAGCGTGTAGAAGAACGCGTTGTACTCCTCCGCCAGAGCGCCCTTCTTCGCACGCAGTATACGACCTGCGATATTTACACTTTACATTAGACTTCTTCACCGGAAACGAGCTTAACTGCGTTGCAAGAAACGTGCGTTTAACATCCAATAGAAATGGAGGCAAACTAAGCGATTCTATTAGTTTTCACACACATTCCTCGCAACACAGTTTCGCTCAGCTCCAGTGGAAACGAAACCTCGGATTTATACTATATACAACATAATACTATGATTTTACGCAAAAAAATCACGAGTATGCTACTTATTTTTGATTGTAAGTTTTTTTAAATAGCAGTATTTTATATAACACGCCACAATCGAGTTTTTTCCCTGGTTCAAAAAAATCGTAGATCCGAGCCTATATCTGATATTATGTATGCAATAATATTGTGATTTTTTTTGCGTAAAAGAGAAAAAAAAACATCCTCACAAATTTTCGCGGTTATAATATTAAGAGGAGTCCACAACGCCCTTCTTTCCATACAAACGTTGTCCCCTGTTTCCTCCCTGGATAATGCTAGTAGAGCTATAATTTTTTTCCTGAATATCTACGGCCACTAATACAATGTGTTTTCTTTTTTTTCATAATTTAATTATTAAATAAGATATGAACGTTCAAAAACCCAAAAAAATGGCCAGATTTTCCGCTGTGTTCAAACGTCCAGAAAACAGATTTGGCTAGATTATACAAAAAAAGCAAAACATAGGAACACAGCTCAAGCCTTTTTTTAATCTTTATTGAAAAAAGTAATTAAATCGGTTAAGTTTTGGAGAAGGAATCAGGGGACAACGAATCGTTGATTTTCTGGATTTTCTGCAGTTGTCTCTATCGCGTTCTGCGGTATAGGCTTGAGGTAAGGGAGACAGCTATAGATATTACACTTTTTTTTTTTCATTTCTCTAGCCCCTGGTGTATCCTCTTAAAGGTGCTCCCAAGTCACACACAGAAGTTATATATCGTTATAAATTATAATACATTGTGTAACACGATAACATTTTAGATACACAACACCGTTAGATACTATTGCTTGTATAAAACACAGTATAAACGTTGTTTTGCCATATACATTATTTCTTGTGTCAATGTAAAAAGTAGATAAAAATCTATTCTCAGGCCTAACGACTGTACCTACATACAAAATTTCATTAAAATCGGTTGAGCCGTTTTGGACGAGTTTGCGCACAAACACTGACACGAGAATTTTATATGTTAGATAACGTCCGCGCACCTAATCTCTGCGCCTCCTGTCGGCGCGAGCCGCCGTGCGAGGAGATCTGTATGAGGACGTTGGCCTCGGGCAGGTCGAAGCTCGTGTCCGCCACCTTGCTCACGAATATCGTGTTCACCTGCAGATAATATAAAAACATATTCTTTAAAATAGTTATCCGATATAATACATCACTAGCTGTACCCCGCGGTGTTTTGTGTTTCAAAGGGCATCATAAGGTTAGCGTACTTGTATAATGGAGATCAGTGTTAAATGGTGAATAATAAGGACGATTTTGGCTCGGGCCTTTTAGCCCGCGCGCACGTGCGCCAAAAATACATAACATAAAACATTATTAAGTTATTATTACCAATCAGATAAATAATAATAATACAATATTAAAAACTTACTGAAAAAAATATGCCAAAAAAGTTTGGCAAAATTATCGTGTTGTTCATGTATCATGCGTACCTTGGGGTTAAACTTGAAGTTCTGCAGTATCTGTATCCTCTCGTTCTGCGACGTCGGCCCGTATATATACGGCTTGTTCATCTTGACGGCGTAGTGTCGGAGCGCGAAGACGTTGTCGCTGAACACGATGGTCTTGTCGCCGCGCCGCTCGTGGTACCGCACCAGGTACTGGCACGCGCGGAACTTGGACGGGTTCATCACGTATAACATCATCTTCTTGTTTATTCTGCGGGGGAAAATTATAAATAAAACGTTTATTCTGCCAGCTTTAAATGTTATATATTTACTGACTTATAAAATAAACAAAAGAAAAAAGAAAGAAAAATTTATTTGCAATCCATGACAATATATGAATGCAAACAGAGGATTTAAAAAAAGTTTGGCTAGATATAAACTATTGTTTATATACGTATTTTAAAAAGATAAAACCGACTTCAAAATTGTACGTAATTATGAAATAAAATTCTCCATCTCAAAAACTACTAAACCAATTTTGATGAAACTTGCAGTATTACCCAAGTTGAAAAATACCTATAGTACAACAAAAAAGAATCACTTCAATCGGACTTGTAGTTCCGGAGATAGAACGAACGAAAGAGAACATACATACACTACGACTGAATACGAAAACTGGACTGTTCTGGAAATATTACTGTATTAACATACGGTTCGAATTTATAACCTCCTTTTTGTAAGTCGGTTATAAAGGCTGGCAAGATATAAACTATTGTTTAATCATGTGCTGCTTTAATGCATTAAAAAAATATTAATTACTAAATGTCAGTTCGTTACTAACTTCTGCACGAGGTACTCTCTGTAGAACTCGGGCGTCATGGGGCACCAGACCTCGGCGCACTGCACGCGCGCGATGTAGCCGGCCGCCTGCAACTCTAGCCAGTTCGCCTCGTACAGCTTGGGACCGATCAGGAAGTTCAGGTCCGCGATCTTGTCGTCCTCGCGCAGCAGCGTCGCAGTCAGACCTGGTGATTAAAAAAAAATAGATGTGTCAAAGCGACACTGTTCAATGCGAAATAGAAAGACGAAACGAAAATAACTGGCTTGCTTTCTATGAGAGAGACAGACAGAGAAATACGCGCACGCCGAACAGCTTACAACTGTAGCAAAAAGTGTCGTTACAACTTTTCGTCTTAATTTTGTCGTCTAGCCCCCTTTCGCAACGCGCGATAAGGAACTTCGTTCCAAAAACTGTTTTATTTCTGATTAAACTTGAAACAAATATTTTCAGAAAGTCTACGTGTACGTGTCTACCACCAGTTCGGGACCTAACCCGGCTAGAAGAACCGGCGTTAGAACCTCGCACGGTGGGCCCCGTGCGAGGTTCTAACGCCGGTTTTTACCAGAAAAGTGTGAAAAATTCTTCTTTTTAAACTTAGATTAGTGTGACAGCAATGCGACAGACATTTGGTAGATATTGTGTAATATCTGTTGTTTATTATTTTTAAAATTCTAATATATATTTAATTCGAAATAGATTTGGATTGAATATTATTATAATACAAGGTGTAACAAAACTAAGTAATAATCCTTTAGAGTGTGTAATGTGTATGTGTCCCTTGTATGTATAGAGTTAACTGTGAAAGTAGCTGCACTGAAAGAGCAAAAACTTTTTGGGATTTGTATGGGCAAGCGCCCCAGTGTCACGAGTTTTTCCATACAAAAGTGAAAAAAACGCTCTTTTAGAGCTGCTACTTTTACAGTGAACTCTTTATACGGGACTCATACACACCCTGAAGTATTATCACTTAGTTTTGTTACACCCTGTATAGAGTATTTTTCTTTGCATTAAAATGGCGCCACGTTGGGCGATCAGCTGTTGTGTTTGTTTATTAAAAAAAAATCATTTGTATCTGCAACTAACCGAGCTTAGCGTGCGAGTGTACAATAGTGAGCACGCGCCGGAACATCTTGGCGGGGATGGTGTGGACCTCGTCCAACACCAGCAGCCCCCACTCCTGCGCCTGGAGCCACTTCATAGTCTGCTCCGCCTCCCACGACCGCCGCTGCCCGTGAGTGATCATGGAGTACGTGGTGATCAGAATGCCCGCGCCCATCGGTTTGTCCTTCGCTTCTGATGTGAACCTGCGTGCGGATATTAATGGTTATGTATTATGCATACAATTATTGCAGTTGATAACAGTATACTGGGTCTCTCTTTATATTTTGATTTGAAATCTAATGTAGGCAAGAAATGAATCTCGCATAGGAAAATATTTATTTTCAGACACAAAAAATATAATTTAACTTGCAATTTATAATATTTATGTGATGATAACCTAAACCTAAACCGATAATAACCAAGTAAACTCATGAAGATTTCAATCACAACTTGAAAAGCATGCAAACGACGTCACAATATCGCGCGCGCGCACGCACACACACACACACACACACACACACACACACGCCACACCTGCATATCATGCTGTCATCTGCGGTGGACCAGCACTTGAACTGCTGCTTCCACTGCTCGACGGAGACGCCGGAGTTGCAGAGCACGAGCGCGCGCTTGCGGACCGTGCACACCGCCGTCACGCCCACCAGCGACTTGCCCGCGCCGCACGGCAACACTATCACGCCCGACCTAATATACACATATTGTCTCATGATGCTGGACGAATTGAATGTGAAAAAAATATTAATAAGTAATAACGATAGTCGATAAAATATGATGTCGATGACCTATAATATCCCGGCCGGCGTAAGAAATTTACTTCACTACCTTTTTACTAAAGGGGCCACCTTTAGTATAAAGGTGGGAAGTTGTTCTTTAAAAATACAGGAAATAAGAAAATATTCATAGCAATTCATAGCAAGGGTGACATTTTTAGAAAAAATTAGGAGGACAACATAACCAAGTTGTGTGTAAGTAAAAACTAACCTAGCTCGGCCATTTCCAAACATTTTCCTAAGACTTTTCTCTTGATAGGGTCGCAACACCGCCGTCGGCTTAAGATCTATATTGATGTCCGGGTTGACCGCGTCGTTCCTAAAGTCGTATTCAGCCAGTAGGGGGTACTCTAGCTCTATGCAACGTTTTTGAATTACCTATAAAAATAAAAATACATAAGTAATAATAATTATTAGTTAAGAAAAAAACCTCGAAATATTTCAGTTGTGAGCAAGCTGATGATGAATTAAAGCTATTAAAAACACCGATCAGCTTTCGAAAAATAAATCGGCCAAGTGCGAGTCGGACTCGCGCACGAATGGTTCCGTACACGGAGCTAATACAAAGGTTCCGTACGATTATAAGTAGAGGAAAATAAAATAGGCGAAAAATTGTGTTTTTGTATGGGAGCCCCCCTAAAATATTTATTTAATTTTTATTATATTATTAATTAATAGACTACAGAACAAATTGAAGATATTGTGAAAATTTCAAGTGCCCAGCTGTTGTCATTATTAATTGCGAGCCAAAAAAGTAAAAAAAATACGTTTATTGTATGGGAGCCCGCCTTAAATATAAATTTTATTTTATTTTTAGTATTAGTTGTTATAGCGCCAATAGAAATACAAGCAGAAGTCTCGCAATTAGCTATAGCGGTTATTGAGTTACAGCCTGGAGACAGACAGACAGACAGACGATCAGACAGATGGATAGACAGATGGATAGACAGACAGACAGACAGACGGTCAGACAGACGGACAGACAGACGGATAGACAGACGGACAGACATCGAAGTCTCAGTAATTAGGTCCCAATTTTAACCCTTTGGGTACGGAACCCTAAAAATTAAATTAGGGAAAAAAAGCAAAGGGAAAGTTGTTTTTTTATATACATATTGGCCGGGACCATACTTTTACTCAAAGTTTTAAGCACTATAATCAACTCAACCTCTATTTTATTAGGATCAACTTCAAAGGCGACTGCAGAGTTGGCTGTTAGGTCGGTGGATTCATCTTCTTCGTCGTCTTTGTCTATCTGTTGGTAGAACTGGCTGATATCTTCAGGAACAGCACCATTGGTGGCTAGTTTTTCCTCTCCTGTTAATAAAAAAAAGTCGTTTATTACTTATAAGTTATAAGCATAAAGCAAAAAAGTATAACACTCCATTGATTTCAATTTAAAGGAGTTGGGTAATTATGTAGTCGTTTTATATTTATTGTTTTGTTTATAATAATATTATAAACATGAATGAAGTAGAATTAGTTACTCACAAGTTATCACTTCTTTAATGATTTAATTAAGAGGATACACCAGGGGCTAGAGAAATGAAAAAAAAGTAAGTGCAATATCTATAGCTGTCTCTCTTACCTCAAGCCTATACCGCAGAACGCGATAGAGACAACTGCAGAAAATCCAGAAAATCAACGATTCGTTGTCCCCTGATTCCTTCTCCAAAACTTAACCGATTTAAGTACTTTTTTCATTAAAGATTAAAAAAAGGCTTGAGCTGGGTTCCTATGTTTTGCTTTTTTTTGTATAATCTAGCCAAATCTGTTTTCTAGACGTTAGAACACAGCGGAAAATCTGGCCATTTTTTTGGGTTTTTGAACGTTCATATCTTATTTAATAATTAAATTATGAAAAAAAAAGAAAACATAGGGACATCGTATTAGTGGCCGTAAATATTCAGGAAAAAAATTATAACTCTACTAGCATTATCCAGGAAATGTATGGATTTTATAACAAAATCATAATTAAATAAATGTTAAGTATTATAATAATTGAATGTCTCTGAATGAATCCGTTAAACTAAACATTTAAAAAACTACTACACGTGCTCCAAGAAATTGAATGAAAGTGTTAAGAAGTTGAAATTGTTCCGAAAAATACGAGTACCCAAACACGTTACATTAGTTGTAACTTGTATACCAGATAGGGCTCTAAAGACCTGTCTTCGGACTACAGGTTCGGGTCGGCAGGTACAATCACCTAGTTTGGAAGATGTGGCCGGTTTGGTGGGCAGGGCTGAAGCGAGCAGCTCGTCGTCTCCGTCCCGCCGCAGCCGGCACTCCTGGATCACGGGGTCCTTCAGCAGCTTCTGCAGCACTTCTACATGCTTACTCTCTACCAGGAACCTGAATAAGAAAATATTTTTCATCTCAAACGAGAAGTTGCCTACAACAAACAACAACAAAGAAACACAATAGCTATGTCCACACTACTCCACATTGTGCACTTTCATCTTCAATTTTCGCCATCAACTTTCATATTGGCGCATTTAATAATTGAATGCGTCAAGGAACGCAACGCCTATATTGTCATTTTTGAAGTTTTGGATACAAAGCTATTAAGTATCTTCATAGGAAGTTTTCAAAATTGGTTTAGCAGTGGGGGGGTTGCAGATTTAGAAAATCCTAAACTTAGAATTCGTGGTTTTTAACAAAATATGAGCAAACGAACTGGGATTGAATACCTCCCCTCTCCCACCGCAAATTTCTCCACTGCACGTTTAGGTATGAAACTCGTAAGCATTAACGATCGATCGCTCTTGTAGGGAGGGGCAGCTGCCCGTACCTCGCTACGTCGTACGTGTCTGAGGGACTAGTAAAATTAAAGCTTGAATGATCTTTCAATACAATTAGTGGCACACGTATTATTATTTGTTACTAGATGACGCCCGCAACTCCGTTGCACCAAAACTCGTTTATCGCGCGAGAACCGTGCATTTTTCCGAAATAAAAAGTATCCTATGTCCTTTCCCGGGACTCAAAGTATCTCCTTAACAAATTTTAACAAAATCGGTTGAGCAGTTTGGGCGTCAAGAGGTAACAGAAAGATGGATAGACAGATAGACAGACACACTTTGCAGTTATAATATTAGCATGGAAGTATGGATGGATAAATAATAATTTCAGTTTTCATTTTTATACATACTAACCTGTTTTGTTTAAGAACTAACTTAACTTTGCCGTATGATAGCGTGCAAAGTTGTATGAACTCAATAATTCCAGTTGGTACAGCACACTTGCTGAGTCTCTGCAGGTATTCTATGATGTCATTGGTCTGGAGTCCCACTGACACGGCGGCATATAAACTGTACGCCGTAAGTTTGTACTCGTGTATGTGCTGGGGTCTAAAATGTAAAGCAAATTTTATTTCACATATTTTTTATAATTGTAATAAAAATGAAGAAAATAACTTGTGCTATTATACATAAGTTAAAGCATTTATCAAATTACTGTAATAAAAAATAAAGTTACGATTTTGTCTTGTACACATAATCATTCTTACATTGAGTTGGTAATCAAAATCCCATCAAAAACATGAAATGTAAAAGGAGCCAAGCAAAATATTGCATAGCTATTAAATACTTCTGTCGTAAAAAGTTTTCAGATCACATTCAAGTTATTTTGTAATTTAAATCAACATTTAGTAAACGTATCAATAGATTTCTTAATTTCATAATTATTATAGTGGCTTGCAATCAGCACAAGAGAAACAAATATAAAACTGCATATTTGGAGGAGTTCATACTTACACAGATGGCAAGCCTTAAGTGTTTTAGTATGTTGTAATGAGTTAACGACGCATGTTTCCGATGGTAACCAAAAAATCCAATTAGTCCCTGGTTATTTATCTAGTGCTCATTGCCAAGCCACTATAATCGCAGTACTGATTACATTTATATTTTAATCGAGTTTAATTATTGGTTCATTGTTAACGTTGTTAATACTATTTTTTATTTAATTAATACTATTTCATTAAGTACATAACTAACTTAAAGCCGTACGTAAAACAAATATGCAGTCGAAATTCAACTGTTCTTGCAAAGTTACAAAGATGAAAATTGAAAAATAATATTTTTCTATTATTTTTCAATTTTTAGGTTTCCCTGCCCAAAGGATAAAAACGGGTCCCTATTATTAATAAGTCTTCGCTGTTAGTTCATCGTCCATCCGTATGTCACCAGGCTGGATCTCGAGAACAGAAATAGCTAGAGTGTTGCAATTTTCACAAATTATGTATTTCTGGTGTCGTTATAAAAGCTTACAGTCCAATTAAAATAAAATAAATTATTAATAGGGGGCCTCATACAACAAACACGATTTTTTTCCCCTTTTTTGCTCTATATCCATAATGGTAACAGTAAGTAAGGTTTTTGAAAATTTCAGAAAATACTCAACTGTATTTCAACTTTAATAATTAATAATAAAAATTAAATAAAAATATTATTTAAGGGGGGCTCCCATACAAATTTACGGTACGGAACCATATGTACGCCAGTCTGACTCGCAGTTGGCCGGTTTCATAATTTTTCCTTTCATTGTGAATAAAGACCTATCCATAATTTCAAGGTTCTAAATCTGCTAGAAGTACCTTAGAATTTTGATGATCTGTCAGTCAGTGAGTGACAAAATGTAGTAACTTAAAATTTGGAAGTTAAGCTAGTTTTAATACTTGCTCTTAGAGACCGAAATTCTAAATCCCTAGCTTTGTTAACATTGAAGATAAAGGGGGAGTGAAATAGCCGCGAACTGCTTTGAGAAAAGTATGGCACGGCCGTGCCTTCACTAAAAAGCTTGGCTGGGGCACTGCCATGCCCCCAGATTAAATTCTTTTTATTCAAATTAGTTATCAATTACCTGCACACAGGTTCAGCTATTGCTATAAGGAAGTCATGTGCATGCTTGTACACAGGTGAAAATGCCTCTAGGAAAATGTGTCCGTTTGGTGCCACCCACAATGGTCTACTTGCATTATCTGGCTTCAACTCCATTTGACTCCTGAGAAAATAGAAAGTACAATAAGTTCCCATAAAGGTTCAGCGAGATTAAAGGTTTCATCAACACTTAGTCATCTTTATATTGCACAAACAACCAGGGACCAGTGACGGATTAACCCCTAATCAAAGGGTGATGGGCATTTTGGTATATAGTCTCAACAAAGATAAATTATACACTATTAGATAGTAGGTAAAAAAGTTATATGGCGCCCAGTCCCTAACAGTTGTACTTTTTGAAATAATGTACAGTCAAAGTACAAGGCCGGCGTTACCAATGAAGTTTTTGTTGTCTATGTGCTAAGACCGAAAGACCGACGGACAGACTGAAACTATAAGGGTTCCTTGTTGACTATGGAACCCTAAAAATGATCATGTTATAATATAAAGTCATGTTATCGCGTAAAATGCAAACAATATATATAATTATGAACTTATTTAACATACACACAAAAATATAAGGCATCACATAGTAACATCATACCTGTAATCTTTGGCCCCAAATTCATCTTCTGGTACTTGATCATTCTTCTCAGCATCTTGCATAGCAGCCACAGGAACTCCGGTATTTTCAGCATTGTCATCATCAACAAGGTCAATTGTTATATTGTCTTCCTCAACTTTTTTCTTTTTCCCTGCAAAGTACAATATGTTAATTATTTCCTTCCTTGTGCTAAGTGCCTTTTTTGGTATACCAGACGAGGTTTAATATTAACTATTTATAATATCTGTATTACACAATATACTATATAGAGCCATTGTGGGTATTGCAGACACAATAGATTTTCAATTGTTATGCAGCAGCCAGCTGCCGCTTGGGGATTGATGGGATAATATAATGTGTAAGAATTTTGAATACCTGATCTTTCACTCCCACCCTTTGAGTCATACTTCTTAGTTTTCTTTGGTGGCCCCATACCTTTACCTAAAACAGGTTGTTTTGTGAAGTTATCGAGAAAAAAGGCTGTATAATAAGTATGATATAATATAAACATAATTTTATTTATAACTTAGGACATAATAAAATAATTTTCTTACTTACTTTATAAGCCTTTGTGCTGGTGACGCAATTTGAATGATTTAAAACCTATACATAATAACAAAACGCCTGCAAGGAAATGTGCAGTATTTACCAGATAACCTTTTGCTGAATAGGAAAGTTTTCATTTATTGTTCTAAGACATTTTTAGCTTCTATTTGAAGAAATAATGTTAACTTACGAATGCATTTAAAATGCTTGTCCAAATTTATAATTCAATTGTTTGCAAATGTTCCCAAACAAAAACAAATGTTATTGGTATAGTAAATACTTAGTTCTAGGGAAGAAGTTACTGTTGGGTAGTGTATCGAATAAACGAGATAAACTTTCATATAGCCCAACAAACGATCTGTATTTATGTTTTAACTTTTAACGATTTATATTTATAAATAATCTGATGTAAATTGTGATACCTACTATGAAGACACTTACCAATCTAGATATATTTGCATGATTTCAAGAGATGATTATTTATATTTTGGATCACTAAATGCTAGTAAATACATGTAGAATAAGTAAATAATATTTAATTGCTCACAATTACTTTGAAAGTTATTGTGAATTAAGAACCTTTTCAGTCCTCAGTCCTCAGTATTTCAATTTTTCTAAACAAATTGAGGTTAGAAATAAGTAAGCTTGACATTAATGTCACTGTCAGACAGGGTTGCCAGATCAAAGACCGGTCAAATCGCCACTTCGCGATAAAAAGATAGCCCAAAGTAGCCCAATAAAAAAAAACACGGTAATTAAAAGTAGGTAATGTCAATAAAACGTATGAATAATATTATCATGCATGCTACTGTTCTATTACATTAGAGTTATGTAGTTACATGTAATTTAATCAATGTTTTAAGGAGACTTGCTTCGTTTAATTCAAGAAGCATAAAATATATAACATAAGATTCTTGCTTTAATTGGATACTTACTTGTAAATTTGTATTAGTGGTAACCAGTTGTTTTTATTTTTGGCGTTTTTTTTATCTATAAAAGTATATTTAGCAATGAAAATCTATAATTCATATTAAGTATTTATTTTAAAATTATGTATTTACAAATAAAAAATCTTTTATGCATATTAAACGAAATTAATTTTAATAATCTTAAATCATGAAAAAAATATTAAATCAGACTAAATACTATAATTATGATGGCTTGATAGATAGAAAATTTAACATAGCTGTTAATGTTTTTCACAGAAACATAAAATGTGGGTTGGATGTAAAAATATTATATTATTTGTAAACAAGGGGCGCCATTTTTTTTTTGGATTTCTATTTTTGACAGATTTTTGCCGAGTATCCAGTGGTTAATCGTCATCTGCTGCAAAAAGTTGGATGGTGTCGAGCAAATTACGATCCAACATATCTACTGCCCAGGGTGTACAATCTTAGAATGTTTGACACGGTAACATAAGAATTTTAAACCTCCAAAATAAAGAAGACCAGCCAAGTACCTAATTATTGTATGAAATGCTTACTTTTTAATTTGGTAGGATAATAATAGTTAATAACTCCGTCGCAAAATAAGAGATGGCGCTTGTAAAGCTTTCGCATCAGATTTTATCATAAATTGTACTAGATGTCACTACTGAGTTATTTGCAACTAAAATACATAAGTAAATATACAAAATTTGAGAATCTTTTATGAAAATAGTATTTTAAACAAGTGTACAGTATACTACTTTTATAAAATGAGTCTGTTGAGAGAACCTAAAACAACACAAACATTTAGGGTTAGTAACTACTAACTAATTACAATTTTATTTTATTAGTATCAATAAATGTACATAACACTTTAATAAATGACGTATTTACAAAACATAACACAGATTTAAAATTGATAGGACGGGGAATGGTTGCGGGGAGAAGATCATATAGGGAACAATGGTTATTAGGACAAGAGAAAAATATATGATCGTGATGTACCTTCGTCTAGCCCACACTCACAAAGGGAACTATCCCTTACCCTAATTTTTGCAAGAAAGACAGGCGAGCAACAATGTCCGAGCCTGTAACTGTAACAACTCGACAAATTGTAGAGCACACTGTTAAGTTTATGGTTTTACATGCTTCGCACCACACTCGAAAGCAAAAAGTTTGATTGACTTTGACATCTTTGTTGGGATATTTTTATCGATGTTACCAGAAGGAAAAATAATATTATAGCTGTTATGTTACAAAAATACAACACAATACATACCTTTTATTGAAAATATTTTATTTTAAGCATTAGACCTTCTTCAGCACAGAGTCTTTGCCACTCACTCTGATATTGGCAAGTGGCAACTCACCAAGGAGCCATTATTAAAAAGAAGAAGAAGAAGAAGAGTGTGGTGCTATCTGTCATAGATATGCGTCTACGCTTTTTTCTTGCGGCTTACGAATTACGGAGAAACATAGACTTAATATATAATGCAGAGAAATTTGTTTGTTTCTGTGCATATGTCCGTCGAGTAGAGCCTCCGTTCCTCCTGTTTGTGTGTTTGTAAATTGTAAGTGCTGTGAGATTGCTCCTGTGCAAGAACTGAGATAGGACTCTTTGTACTTTGTAGAAGTGTTGTGTTGCTTTAAAATGTTTTGAAATAAAATAATGTTCTTGTAATAAATAAAATGTATAAAATTCTGTTGTTTTATTTTAATTTTAAATGTACATCTAATATTCTATAAATATTTAGGTACATATTATAGTAATACTAGAATCCATAGTACCGCAATAAAGCGCCATCTGTAACTTTACGACGGTACTAGACCGTTGTAAAGTTACAGATGGCGCTTTATTGCGGTTTCCACAAAATAAAGGGAGTGAGGTCTCTATTCCAGTATATAATAAAGTACTCTGTGCTACTGCCTCTCTCTGCTCCTAAACAGAATGATATTCATGGATATTCAACAGCCACCCAGTACCCACGCGGCGAACCACAGATTATGAGTGGAAGTGGCCGCGCATAGACAACACATCGCTGCGTTCGTTGATATTATGGCCGCGTTCACGAAAATACAATAGTAGGCAGTAGCCCAATAGGCGATAAGTAAAAAACCGTGTCGCCCAACAGGCGATAAGTCGCCATTCCAAATTTTTTGTAGCCGCGGGGGACCGCAAAATAGCCCAATTGGCTACTTGTCGCCCAATCTGGAGACCCTGCTGTCAGAGTGTCAGATAAGGTCAGATATGATTTTTTTATCAGTATTGTTTGTAAAATAGGTAACAAATAAAAATTATACAGCTTTATTATAAAAAAATCAAGCGATAAACGATTCATCATTATTCATTAATAATGTAACCAGGGCTTGTACCATGAAACTGTTTTGAGACTCAAACAATCAGACGAGAATGCCGCCTCCTACTCTAACAAACGTGAAATGACGTCGTTAGAGCAGGACGCAACATTCTCGTCCGATTGTTTGAGTCTCAAAACGGTTTCGTAGTAGACCTACTGGACCTTTATATGCCAGAAAAAGACAATCTGACTTTGTATAGGTACAGCCGGTATTACTATGGTATTACTCCACACTACAGTAATTTTGGGTAAGGGCTCCATTCCACCGCGGCGCACGGAGAGGCTACGCACGTGTGTCAAGCTTCGCTTTGTAAGAAAATATATGTGACTGTTTCCACTGCAACCTACGGACACGCTATGCACGAATTGACTCACGTAGCTTGCTCGAATATAGTGCACACGTAGCTCAACGCTGGCCACGCTACGCATGCTATAGATTAGTTAACTAAAGCTGGCTCGTTCACAGTACTCACACTTATGCAATTTCACCATACAGTATGTTTAAAAATATAATATGTTTGCATCATGATAAAAATTATCGTATAATCTACGTACGATAATAATATGCTATCGTACATCGCACGTACGCACAAAATTATCCTATGTGTACGAAAACTATCGTACGGTTCCGAACCCTGGCCGCGCACCGATCACACGCTACCGACTTATAACATCACGCTGTATTTAAAAACAGTAGTAGGTACTATAAGAAAAACAATAACTGAGCCCTTCACGCTCTTATGATACACACATCACGCGCGAGAGTGATGGACAGACTTTTTATGATGCGTATGTAGTACGACGTCACGCCACGCGCTTATTCACAGACACTACACAAGCGCAATGTTTAAATGTGTTGATCGTGCCAGCTCTTGTTAACTGACATAATATTGTATGCACGGGATACACGGAAGCGTGTACATAGGCAATGGAAACGTTGATCAACGTAGTCAAAGAAATAAATCCGTGCACGTCCACGCATGTGCGTGGCCGTGCACAGCGTGTGCCGCGGTGGAATAGAGCCTTAACCTTTACCCAAAATTAGGGCAGACTCGATGACCGCCGCGCGCCGTGACCTGGCCGTTATTGCGCTATTATGCTTACTCCCTAAATTTTAGGGCTTTTTTCACGTTGATTAGTGCAGGTGAGTAGTGATTACAGGAAAATAAAGAACTTGCACAAATCAGTCGCTGTCAACACGTCTTGCCTTCTCTTGATTACTAATCACCTAGCTGCATGGGCGTACCGAGGGGGGGGCACCTGCCCCCCTGGATCATGTTGACGTATATTAATCTAGTAGTACTAAGTATATTATCTAGTACATGTCTAGTACTTTTTAACCGACTTCCAAAAAGGAGGAGGTTATATGTTCGGCTGTGGAGTTTTTTTTATCTATAAAAATAAATTAAGAAAATGAATTTTTGCCATTTGTTTGCAATACAATATATTTACAACTAAAAATTATTTTTTTTTTTTATTCTTTATAAACACCTAGCTTATAAAAAATCTGATTTGTCCCCCCCCCCCCCCCCCAGATTTGGCCCAGAACCTGGGTATCAAAGTACAGGGCCGGCTAATATCGAAGCCCTTGCAAGGGGTCACTCTTTCCCTAATGTCAACTACCGAGTCCTGAAAGTGTAGACTGTAGTGTAATAACGAAATTTAAAGGTCAACAGTACTCAAGAGTCAAGACTTGAGAGTTTGCCGATATTGTTTTGACATATTATGACATCCCGGGGAAGGGGGGGGGGGGGGGGGGGTTATTTTTAATATTTAAAACTTTGATTATCCTGCTTTATTTATTTATTCCCTAATAAGACAATATGTTTAAACCATATATATTATGTCTATGGTTTAAACAAATGAATAAGAAGTGCCATAATATATTTTTTATGTTTCTGACTCCTATATTTTCACTAGGCTGAAGTTACACGGCGGAAATTCCGCATGATTACGCCCGCAATAGGGATGATGACAAGGTCAAAGATTAGCGAATTTTGATAATAAAATAAAGAAAACACGGTAAAAAATAAGTGTTATCAAAATTTCAGCTTGATAGCATTTGTATTTTTTTTTTGTTAAGCGCCTTTAAAGTTGGATATTCAAGTCGAATTTTTTTTCAATTAAATTTCTTAATATTTGTATACAATTCGATAACTTATGCAATTAAAAGCAACTTTTGTTATGAAACCACTTTCATAAACGCAATATATATGTCGCAGCTGACTGGTTTAAATAGCCGCTCAATCAAACGGCTAGCCCTTTGACTGAACAACGCCATTCAATCACACGGCTATACGTCGTTTAGCCGACTTGTTGACCACAACGTTCAACACTACAGCTAGACGACGCTTAGCCACCTGGTTTAATGGCAAATTAACTAGGGCGACCATTAGCTTAATATGTAATATTATGGGAGAATAGGAAAACTTTTTGTATTTTATTGAAAGATTATTCAAAATTCTGAGGCGTGTTTTGTGACGGTCGCCGGCTGTTGCCACAACACAGTCACAATTCTAACCAAACCTACTTTTGGTCTTTCTGGATTGTGTTTGTTTTGGCGGGGGGCTGCGCCCCCCGAGCCCCCCTTTTAATTAAGGACGGTCGCCGGCTGCTGCTGCAGCACGTTCGCTGCGCTCGCTCGGCTCCCTCTGTGTTGTGGTCTAAGTTCTAACCTAACCAACTTTTGGACTTTCTGGATTGTGTTTGTTTTTATTTTGACGGGGGGCGTTGCCCCCGAACCCCCCTTTCAGGGCAGCTGCGTCCATCCATTTCATAATCCCGTAATTTCTCCTCGAATATTTGTTGAAATTTTGATTCACTCGTCTGTGCCTCTATAATTTTTGTCTCTTTAATAACACTTGTAACTTTTATTAACTACTTTCTTTCCGAAAAACAACCACAAACACCTGCTAGTTGATGCCATATTGTAAATAAAACGCACCTAGCGCCGCAGCGGTGCGCGCTGAACTACTTCAATTAGACGGCGGCTTTTGAATCAGCTGTAGTGTTGAACGTTTTGAGCGACTAAAATATTCAATCTAAAAGCTAGCCGTGTGATTGAATGGCATTGTTCAGTCAAAGGGCTAGCTGTTTGATTGAACGGCTATTTAAACCAGTCGGCTGCGACATATATACCTGTCGAACAAAGTTGTCTCCCGATGCGTACAAACTACGAAAGACTGACGTCAGTCTTTCGTAGCACTTTGTATGGAGCGTTTCGGGTAGGTCTTTTTTATGAGATATTTTAATTGTTATATCTTGGTGAATTTTTAAGCTATCAGAGTCATTCTTTCAACGATGTTTCTATTTTTTAAGTGTCCTTCAATTACCGATAAGAAAAAAAATAAAAAAATATATACATCATGCCTATTATCTATAGTAGTACCAGGCACCCGTATTTATCTGTAGTAGTACCAAGCACCAGCCCATTCGTGGCGAAGCACACCTTGTAACAGTAGGGCAAACCGCAAAGAGGATATAAACTACGTAATGCAGTATGCTAGTATAACTTACTATAAGGACCATCCATTAAGTACGTGATACGTCACACGATTTACATGACTTTTAAACTTTCCCTTCTCCCTTGTCATAGGACTCATAGGTAGTCACATATTTTGTGAGCCCGCCCGGCCCTCCGTAGCACCTCCATCGTGGGTATACCAGACACAATAGACTTTGACAGACAGACAGCCGGCTGCCGCTTGGGGATCGATGGGTTACGGCCGTTCCCAATATTTGATCTATCTCTGGTTTTGCCCTAGAGATAGGAATAGCTCACAATTGACATAATTTTATGTCTAATGTGAGCTATTCCTATCTCTAGTAGGGCAAAACCAGAGATAGATGAAATATTGGGAACGGCCGGTAGTGTGACGTCACAATTTTGCAATTTAATTAATTTTAAATTTCACTTTTTTTAATTTTTTATAGGCAAGCGCCTCGCCGTCATGACTTTGCTCATACAAAGGAAAAAAATGCTCTTTCAGCGCTGCTACTTTAACTCTAAGATACCTACAAGTATCCCTACGGATCGTAAAGTATTATCACTTTGTTTTGCTACAGGTTTTGGTAGAGGCATGTAGAGGTAAGGACTACCAGCAAATATAGAGATGGAAATACGACCAATAAAGTTTAATTAATAATACAAGTAAGGTTATTTAAAAATAAAATTCCATGTTCTGTATTGGTAGGTCATAATTTAATGCAGTTTTTTATTATTTAAAATTTGCTTTTGCTTTCACTTATTATTACATGACAAATGGAATATTGTTCAATATCTAGATTAAATATCTATTTGGTGATATTATTTAAACAACTTTTATATTACATCAGCGTTTTGTACAAGGACAGTTTTACTACGTCTTAAAAATTTAACTATTAATAATAGTAAGGTACAGTAAATGGAGACACTCTAAATCACTTATCCCGATGAAGTCATGAACTTAATACCAAATTGTTATAAGAATCTGAATATGTTAATAATATACAACATAAATTTTTGCAAACACAGTAGGAAAATACGACTTTAAAATTTTACTGAACACATGAGGTTAAACATATACCTAGGTTATTATTTATGCCTAAGTTATCAACTAAATTGGGTCAATTAAGGAACCAGGTTTTAGGTTCTTACACTCTTTGCGACTTTAACTTAGTCTATATTGGCTACAACTTAGTCTATATTGCCCAATATAAAAATAATACTCTCATTAAATCTTTTCGACAAATAATAATTTTATTAAAATTAATTAAACCAGGTAAATACTCATATATTTAAAAGAAATAAAATGCTAATAGGACCAATATAGCACCGTGATATTCAGGGCTTTCAAATTATTTACAAAATAAATATTGAACAAGTAAAAAATAGGACCATATCTTACATTGTCCCAAAAAATTAAACCTATAATATTATATTCTTTATCAACAATATCAGATTCTTAAAAACAATATTAGACTCATACTATCATTATTCTTTTGATATTTTACAATACAAACTGCAATCAATAGTTATTATCGAATTCAACTGTTGCACAAATTCTCGTCATCCATGAATATTCAAGGTAGGTCAATCAAATCAGAATTGTGTAATGGTCTGATGGACAATACTTTCACAAATTCAAAGCAATAATTTCTCAAGGATGGCAAATAGCAGACTATTTACTACATAAATAATAATTTAGCAACCAGTGCTATGTAAGAACAAACACACAAAAACATAATGATTAATACAACTTCAAAATAATTTTTCGTTACAGGTTGATCGGTTTTATAGAAAAATGCCATTAAGTAGTTATAGGCTGCAGATGCCAACCAGAGCTAAGCATGTAACAGAAATGAACACAAAATAATTATTGCTTTATCTAATACAGGTTAACAGCAACCTAGTAACAATTATATTTAATTATTTACTTACATAAAAAACCATAGAAACTTGCTTTGTACAGTCCAATATAATTTTTGCAGTAAAAGTAATGAACACTGAATAATATGCTATTATTTTTAAATCATCAGATGATTCATTTAAATTAAATGAATCGTCATGACTTACAACTTGAGGCGCTAAACTTAATTTATAAACGCATGCTACACTCCCAATCGAGGCCGGAGTACGTACACAATATGGGCGGTGTCAGTTGAAGTAGAAAGTAAAACGACGAGTTCAATCTAACACCTGCGGATTTTAATTCGATAGTAAAATTTATACAATCGATCCGAGATTCGAGGTATGATAATCGGACCCTTAATCTATAAGCGAATCTAATTTGGAGTGTGTAGCATACCTAGTCTTTATTTGTGTAAAATATTTGTGTATAACAAAAATGTTAGCGATTACAAGTAACAGAATGGCATAAATTAAATTTTACATTTAAATTAATGTTATAAAATGAATAGTGTCTTTGCTTTTTACTACAGCTAACTTGCGAAAATCACCTAATTATGGAAAACAATAGTCACCTCTGAAATAGTTTACCTTATGGCCTATTATAATATTAAATAAGGGCGCACATGAGTCAGTACTATCTGATTAATAATCAAACAAAATATAAAGTTATAGAGATATAATAGAGGTAAAATATGCTTTGATAAACGTTAAGAATGGAAACAATACAATGCTGTTGTAACCCAGGGGATATTTCTGATTGTGCGCCCAGCCTGAAAGAACCGTCTACATAATTATTGTCAAAACTACAGCGCTGAAGCTTACGCACGTCGCACACTGAATTGAATGGATATAATATAACAGCAGACAAATAAAAGCGAGTACAGTAAGTATCGAAAATATTCAACATAAATATGGAATGTAGCAAACACTCAATTGTAACGACCCTCTCTAGAATTGGCATTGGTCATCGTATATATACTAAAGATTAAATTAGAGACAAAAATATTTACAATAAAATATTAACTCTTATTTGTAAACTAATATTCCTTGCGATTACTGGATTGATATGCATCATTATATACGAGTAGTAAATCAATATAAAAGTTGTTTAAATACACATCGATAGCTGCTGGATAGAAATTAAACTTTAACATAGGTCACTTAAAACATACTGTACACTGCGAGACACCATTAGCTTACTATTTGACTGACCTCTTTCACAATATACAATATCATCGTAGGTTACAATCGAAAGATTCATTAAATATTATATACTTTAATTGTTTCTATTTCAATTAATTTTATCTAAGATAACATGTTTCAATTGTAGACTCTATAGTGTTATCTTTTATTATATTTCAGTCTTAGTTTTGCGAAACTCAAAGACAGCGCGAGGAACACGAACGCACACTCTATGCCAAGCCATCGGCCATACACACCAACAACACTCGTAGCGGGCGGCGAAACCTCGTCTCGTTTCATACAATTTCAATAGAAACAATTATCTCTACTCGTAAACCGATTAAAGTATCAAGACTAGTTAGCGTCGGCGTCGGCTGGGGGCGCGGCGCGGGGAGGGGCGCGGAGAAGGTCGCGGCGAGGGGGGCTGCAGGCGCGGCGGGCCCGCCCCGTCCGGCGCACATATCACAAGGCACGCGCTCGCGCCCCGCGACCGCGAGTCCCAAATAAATAAATTATCAAGTCTATAATACTCCGGGACGCGGCACTGCGAGTCTGATCGTCCCGATAATGGAATGTAAGCGTGATATGGTAGAGGTGGCGGGGGCGGGCGGCGTCACGCGTCGGGCGGCGGCGAGGGCGCGGCGCGGCGTGGCACCATGACGCAGGGCGGCGGCGCAGAGGGCGGCAGGTAGGCGGGAGGCGGGCGCATGCGCACCCACCAGCGCGTCGCTTTCTGCAGCAGCCCGTCCTTCTTGCCCGCGCCGCTGCCCCCCACCGTCCGCCGCGCCTCGCCGGCCCACTCGGGCACGTCGCTCACGCACTTGTTCGGTGGTGGCTGGAAACTGCTTCTGGTCAGCTCTGCTTGCTGTAACACCATAACACGTCAGCGTTAATATAAGTACCTACTATTATTCATATTTTTAAGGACTTCTATAAGTACAGTGTGTAACAAAAATAAGTGATAATACTTTAGAGTGTGTACGTGTTCCTTAAAGAGTTCACTGTGAAAGTCGCAGCGCTGAAAGACGATATACAGTGTGTAACAAAAATAAGTGATAATACTTTAGGGTGTGTACGTGTTCCTTGTAGAGAGTTCACTGTGAAAGTAGCAGCGCTAAAAGACGAAAAAATTTTTTCACTTTTGTATGGGCAAGGGCCCGAGAGTCACGAGTTTCTCCATACAAAAGTGAAAAAAAAATTTGGTCTTTCAGCGCTGCTACTTTCACAGTGAACCTGTATATAGGCGATAAATCGATCTAGCTAGGAATCATTTTTAGAAAATGTCATTTTATTCTTGTTTTATCGAATACCGAGCAAAGCTCGGTCTAATAGCCAGTGTGATTTAAATTGTCATAGGAGATGGCACCGCTTCTTAACTGGTGCTGGTCATGTAAGCATTGATACAATGATCCAGCGTCGGAATCACACCAGGGCTGGATCATCATTTAAACATCTTTGCAAACCCATTTAATTCCAAAGACTTCTATTTAATTTAATTCAGCATCCATGCTTACATTGCATTTATGCTAGACGAGGGTGTTTCCTTGAGTCAACTCTATTCTAATTCGTTTTGGTATCGTGTGACAAGCAGCTACACATTACGTCCGATTGGAAAATATTCGCCTGATCGTTGAATTATACAGAGTGCTACAAAACAAAGTTATAATTACTCAAGGATGTGTATTTGTCGCATTCATTGAATGGAACTATATTTTAATTGAATGACTAAAGGGCCACTCTTCAATTAATAGTTTGTGCGTTCTAAGATGATATGGGTGACACTTCTTATATTCCTTGCTACTGTTTTTTTTTCAAAGAAAACAAAAAAATCAGAATTTAATAAATTATATTTCATCTACAAAAACAAATGTTTTCTATAATAATTATTGTAAATGAATAAAAATGAAAATTTGCTAAATGCTAACTTATTAATATAAAATTATATTATTAACTGTGATATAGGAGTATAAAATGAATGTTACGAAAACATTTTGAACATTGTCAGATGCATGAAACGGAACCTATGTCAATGGAGATTGACACTGTTGAATCGAAATCAAATCGATAAAAAAGGGCGGCCATCTTAAATCGCCGGCACCACTGAAATGTCAGTACGAAATCGATAATTTCGATTGCAATTCTTTTAGGAAGTGATTCGATATTTTTAAACTATCGATTAATTTTTGTTAGGTAACTTCCCTACTATTGTCAATTATAATGTGTCACGCATCATAAAACGCACACTATAGTTAATTGTAACGTTTAAATCGTCAAGTCTTTGACTGTAAATAATTTTTTTTTATGAACTCGCTAGTCATTCAATCAAATAGTAGATTCAACCAGATGACGGCGACATCTTAAGTATCTGGGGGCACGGGAGTGCCCCCGCCAAGATGAGCCAAGCGAAGCGCGCAAGGGCACTACCTACCTTTTCTCGAAACGTTTCGTCGTATTTTTGAACCCTCGTAACTTTGGTTTGAATAATGCCAGATAGTTGAAATTTTTAAGATATAGTGACATGGGTATAGTTATTAAATGCGCAAAATTTGAATATCGTGGCTATTATACTTTAGATTTTATAGGTGTCCAAAAACCCACAATTTGGTCACTGACTCACCGATCATCAAAACTGTTAGGGTACTTCCTGAAGTCTTAGAAAGCTGAAATTTGGTATGTAACATGATATTAGTACTAAAACAACAAATAAATTATCAAACCCAACTTAACCTATATCCGTACCATTATAGAGCAAAATTAGGCAAAAATTTGTGTTTTTTGTATGGGAGCCCCCCTTAATTTTTTATTTTATTTTAATATTATTATTAAATATTAAAGTAGACATATAACTAAGGACTTTGAGAAAAATTCAAGTACCTATCTGTTGCCATTATTGATATAGAGCAAAAAAGGCCAAAAAAATCACGTTTGTTGTATGGGAGCCCCTCTTAAATATAAATTTCATTTTGTTTTTAGTATTTGTTGTTACAGCGGCAACAGATATACATAATCTGTGAAAATTTCAACTCTCTAGCTATTACCGTTCTTAAGTTACAGCCTGGAGACAGATAGACGGACAGACATCGAAGTCTCAGTAATAGGGTCCCGTTTCTACCCTATGGGTACGGAACCCTAAAAAATGAACTTAAAAAAAAAAAACAACGTAAACCAGCTTACAAAAAGAAATGAAATCCCACCAAAAACATTTTCATGTAAAAATGTTGCCAAGATGCGAACATAATATTATAGTTCGTCGTGTCAAAAAGTAGTGAGATCTCATGTAGAGCCAAGTTTCTAACCTTACATACTCAACCCTAAATCTAAAAACCTTAATTTTACCCTAAAGCGCGGCAAAATATTTGATAATAATATTATAATGTGTCAGCCGCACGAGAAGAATCTAAAAACTCTACACATTAGTCAAAATCGGTGGCTTGCCTGGGCCTGGGCTTTGAACTTAATATACAGTAATGATAAATGGCCAGGCCACCGATTTTGACTAATGTAGAGTTTATAGATTCTCCTCGTGCGGCTGACACATTTATTTTACGACGAACTATAATAAAATGTTCTTTTTCGGGACTCAAAGTATCTTTGTACCAAATTTCAGCAAAATGGGTCCAACCACACGCGTGATGTCGTGACTCGTGACCACGCGAAATATAACGTTCCGCGCGGCTTCGCCCATGTAAATTAGATATTTCACAGACAAATTAGTCCACAAATAATAGCCTATGATCCTTCACGTGGTCTACTTCTTATCTGTGCCAAATAACAGAAACATTGCTCCTAGTAGTTCGTGAGATAAGCCCTTTCAAATAATTTCCCCCGTTTTTTCCACACTTTCCTCTACTCCTTCGCTTTTATTAGTCTCAGCGTGATAAAATATAGCCTATGGCCTTCCTCGATAAATATAACACTGTATATATATAACACTGAAATAATTTTTCAAATCGGACCAGTAGTTCCTGAGATTAGCGCGTTCAAACAAACAAACTAACAAACTCTTCCGCTTTATCTATACTAATATTATAAATGCGAAAGTATCTCTGTCTGTCTGTCTGTCTGTCTGTCTCGCTTTCACGCCTAAACTACTGAACCGATTGTAATGAAATTTTGTACACAGATAGCCTAAAGCCTGAGAAAGGACATAGGCTACTTTTTAAATGGAAAAGGGGGTTGTAAGGGGGTGAAAATGCGTAAATTTGGTCAAATTAAGTTAATTCCAAAAACTCAAAATAGATGGCGCCAAGAGTCCCCTAGATCGCGCTATTGCTTGCTCATGGGTATTTCTATAAGAAGTGATACCATGTCAAACAAGGTTTTTCGATTCTTTCGATTGTTATACACGTTCTATACTAATATTATAAATGCGAAAGTATCTCTGTCTATCTGTCTGTCTGTCTCGCTTTCACGCCAAAACTACTGAACCGATTGTAATGAAATTTTGTTCACAGATAGTCTAAAGCCTGAGAAAGGACATATGCTACTTTTTAACTGGAAAAGGGGGTTGTCAGGGGGTGAAAATGCGTAAATTTGGTCAAATTAAGTTAGTTCCAAAAACTCAAAATAGATGGCGCCAAGAGTCCCCTAGATCGCGCTATTGCTTGCTCATGCGTATTTCTATAAGAAGTGATACCATGTCCAGCTAGGATTTTCGATTCTTTCGATTGTTATACATGTTATTAACTAAGAACTCACCTACCAACTTAGATTAGATATCAAATTAAAAAACAACAGCGCCAAAACTACTGAACCGATTGTAATGAAATTTTGTACACAGATAGTCTAAAGTCTGAGATAGGACATAGGCTACTTCTTACTGGAAAAAGGGGTTGTAAGGGGGTGTTTATGCGTAAATTTGTTTAAATTAAGTTAGTTCCAAAAACTGGAACAGATGGCGCCAAGAGTCGCCTAGATCGCGCTATCGCTTGCTCATATGTATTTCTATAAGAGGTGGTACCATGTCGATTTAAGATTTCGATTCTTTCGATTGTTATACATGTTATTAAATAACTCACGTATCAACATAGAAATCAGAAACAACAGTCTACCAATAATAAATACTAAATAGTTTAATGGCCTATGGGTATTGGCGTTGTGTAATGCATTATGCAGCTAAGTTGTGTAAAGCTAAATAAGCTTTAAAAGGTATAAAAAAGTTTAATTAAAAAAAATCATATTATGTGCACACTACACGGCTGTTTTGGGTATTTTGATTTAAGGGGTACCAGGGTTTTAAAAAGCTTTTGACACCAATTTTATTGACACCGCGCACTATAAACTGAAGTCCACGCGGACGAAGTCGCGGGCAACAGCTAGTAATATTATAGTATAGATATAAAACCGCCCATCACGTTCTCTGGGAGTGTGGTCTTTGGCAAGAGGAACTACAATGCTAAACAACCTATATTGTAAATCTGGAGTCGCTTACTACTCTATTATTATTGGCGACAGTCAAACACAATAAACTCCAATATTAACTTAGCTTCAGCTTAGGAGTCACAATTATTATTAGCCTTATTTCCGTGGTACTTAAGGTACTTAAGGGGGAGCCCCCTTAAGTTCACTGACTTTCGGTCATTGCAACTTTGTGCTGTCTCCCGCTTTGAATGGGGAGGGAAATTGGAATCTTCTAACTCCTATTTTCTTCTGATTAATTTCGTTGCGGGTCCCAAGACGGCTTTAGCATAACCCTCGGGCTCGGGTTTTCGTGGTTGGATACCGCTGTGGATCCTGGTGACACAGGAGATACAGTGGTGGGAATGTGTGGTGGGCCAAAGCCCGTTAAAAAAAAAGCCTGCGTATAATGACTGCGTCGTCGATGTTAGTGTCGGAGTCTGTGAATTGACCTGACAATCATTTTGCTGACCTAGTCTTTCCTGGGTATGGTTTTTGTAGCGGACGGAGCCGCGGACGACTGCTATAATGAATATAAATCAAAACTGCTGAATCGATTTTAATCATTTTTTCAGTGGCTATTTATATTTCGTACCCGTGCGAAGCCGGGGCGGGTCGCTAGTACATAATATTATTATATGTCCCCCATACAGATTTTTAACCGACTTCCAAAAAACGAGGAGGTTTAAATATATTCGGCTGTGGATATAATTTTTTTTTTGTATGTTCAACGATTGCTCCGCCGTTTGTGAACCGATTTTCGAAATTTTTCAGTCAAATTTTCACCGCTGATAGAGTTACTTTTGTTTTGTTTGTTTTAATTTTGTAGCCCAAATTTTTGACGTTAGGGCATTTCTCATAGCTTGCTAATTGGTACTCTCACATTGAACTCTTTAACCAACACATACGTAATATCTAAAATTATTACAACATTGTTTCGTTCCAACTTTCACGCCACCATTTTGCACGCCAGTCGCCATTGACAAGGCAGAATGTTGGATCCATGTAAACCCATAATATCGTAACACCTTTATAAACCACATTTCATGCAATAATTTCTCTAAACTGATCTGGCAATACTTACGGACCTGGTAAGGGACTCTGAGCTGCAGGTGCGCGTCCTGGCCGTACTCGCCGTCCGGCAGCTGTATGCTGGGCGGCAGGCCGAGGCGCTCCGCGGCGGCGGCGGACCGTGCCCGGGACTCCTGTTCCACCATCTCCTGAAGCCGCCCCACCATCGCCTGCAGGCGCTGCTGCTTCTCCCATTCCCTGGAAACAGCGGTGAACTAGATCAATATAAATATTATGGAATAAGTGCAAGCAAAGCTGATGCTGCGCAATCAGTTAAGACTTAGGACCTAGCCCACTGAGCACTACTTTTAATATTTTTATTTTTTGATACCATGTAACCTTTTTGAACCAATTTTGAGGTTCTCTGAATAATTATTACGAAAGTACTGCTTTGTTACGACGCTATTTTAATCACAGATGATAGCAGAAATAGATGATTAATTAAAAATAAAAAGTAGGCCAACTAAACTCGAGCTAAAGCTAACTACGGAAACCGCCAGTGACTTCTAGTCGTCATGAGAGCGTTATCATTACAGTTACAACTTACAAGTTACAACACAAGACTTACTTAATTACTTTATTTTTACAAACATTTGGAATAGGGAACTACTTGGAATGGGAAAAAGGAGTAGAGGATTTGGGAATGGGGAAATCCATTCCTAAATCCCCCACTTCTTGAAAACACACTTCACAACACTTCTATGAATCAAACACGGATCGTTTCCAAGATTGTTCTAAAGAAGAATTGTGGGTAATTCAAAGAGCACTGCTACGCCCTCCGCTTTTCATATGGGAAATACCACAGGATGTTGTTAGTTGTGACGTCATCTTCATCTTTCTCGATAACAGTAAATTAGTTTTAATTGCCCAATTTATCAGTTTTTTTGACAGGAACTTATCGTATTATAAGCGTTTTTGATTGGTAAACTTGACGTTGGCCTAAAGGCGTGAAAAGGCTAGTAAATGATAAACTTCTGTCAAAGAACCTAGACTTCAGTGTCGAACCGGTGTTTGTATGATATTTCTCTGTTGTCGGACTACGGAGAAACTACGGAGTCTCTGTATGTCCCCAGTCCCGGGTCCCCGGGACATACATTTAGAGACTTTTAGAGTGAGAGAGAGAGAGAGCCGGGTTCCCTAAAAATTGGACTAATAGTTTAATAGCTGACTATATTAAAGGGTTAGGGGACCCAAAAGAGATGTTATCAACTTACAGTGTTGTGTGGTGGTGTCTGTCGTGGCGCAGACGCGGCCCCCCCGGCGCGCCCAGCCGCTCCATGCCCGCGCACCCCGGCACTTGTACCGAGAGCATCTGTAAATCACAACACACTGCTCTCACTTATGCGGCCCTTGTGGCACATACCACTATATCTGCTAAGCTCCAGACTACTCCCGAATACGGTTAAGGTTTTATGCTAAGTACTTACATAGGTACGGTTTTGCTCGATCAAGCAATAACGTCAATCAAAACCCGCGGCTCGGGATTTCGTCCACACATTCAATATATATATATATATATATATATATATATATATATATATATATATATATATATATATATATATATATATATATATATGTAATTCCATCATAGCGGCTCGATGCGAGCCTTCGAGCTGTGGGTTTTGCGGTCCACACAGTAATTTTTACTCGATTTGGAGTAAAACTATCGAGCAAAACCGCATGTGTGTACTTAGCATTAGGATGGCGTATAATATTATGTAAATTCAAGGTAAATAGTAAATACTGTTAAGGTACATGGTATACGGACACGTGGTGCCATCTAGCGACAAACCAGCGAAACTTACCGAGGGAGCACAGGCAACATAAATCCCCTACTCAATACTAGATGGCATGAGGTGCGCAAGTACATACTCGAACCTTCTAGAAAGGTCCAATGTTTGTTTACGTGTTTACCGTTTTTTTTTGCGTGTTTACGTGTTTAGTTGTTTGCTTTTATTGTGGTACATGCTCGAGCCTCCTAGAAAGTTCCCACGGTTTCTTCTGGAATTCGTCTCGCCATATAAAACGCCGCAGGCAGGCCCGGCCAGTTCAGTTCGATCTGAGCGATCTTCGAGGCGACAATAAGTGATCAATGGACAGTGATAGTGCTTAGTGATTGGACCTAGTGATTAGTGTTTGGACTTAGTGCTAAGTGTTGTGACCTAGTGTTTAGTGCAGTGTTAATAAAGTCTTCAAGAGAGTCACCAGGTCTTTCTCTCCAAATCCTCGAACCCTAGCACGTAACGACTGGTGTCAGAAGTGCGATTTGGAGATGCCATTGACTCCGAGAGAGGACTTCAAGGTGAGTGTCAGGACAAGGGCGCAGCGAGCTACTGCCATTGACTCCGAGAGAGGAGTTGCGGAGGCCACACCCACTGGGGACCAAGCTCAGCCCACTGAGGGACAGGCCCCACCCACTGGCCCCGCCCACTTTGGGTGAAGCCACGCCCACTGGCTCCGCCCTCCGGGACACGCCCACTGGCCACGCCCCTCAGGCTCCGCCCACTTTGGATGAGGACACGCCCACTAGCTCCGCCCACCGAGCTCGGCTCGGCGCTTTACAAGAGTCACAAGACCGCAAGCTCGGCGCTTTACAAGAGTCACAAGACCGCAAGCTCGGCGCTTTACAACAGTCACAAGACCGCAAGGTCGGCGCTTTACAAGAGTCACAAGAACGCAAGCTCGGTGCTGAAATCAGAGCGATTCGAGAATCACAAGAGCAACATAAAGACCTCCAAGAAAAAGCGCTTGGAGCTATAAAGGATGTCAGTGACACGGTGGTTAAGCTTCAAAAAGATGTCGACGTAATGGACGAACGAGTTACTGGGTTAGGAGTGGATATGGAAAATATGAAAACCGGCCTCACAGAACTACAGAAGTGGAAAGTGCGCGTGGAAACCACAGGAATCGCGACGTCTAGTGGAACTTCCGTAGTGGTACAAGGACCAAGAGTTAAAGTGCCACCATACGACGGTACTACTTCTTGGAACGCTTATCGTCAGCAATTAAATACGGTTGCTTCTGCCAACGGATGGACTGACGAACAATGCCTGACCGCTTTCACAGTTGCGCTCAGAGGGCAAGCTTTGTCTATCCTAGAAGCGCATACAGGAAATGGGTTTAAAGACCTGATGGAGGCACTTGAATCCAGATACGGGGAGCGACACCTGGAGCACGTGTTCCGTGCCCAACTGCGTGACAGAGTCCAACGCCCAGGAGAAGAACTACAACAATGGGCGTTGGAAATAGAAAAACTGTTCAAGAAGGCACACCAAGGAGCCGATTCCAAGATGATTGACACGAACATTGTGCAAGCATTTGTCGACGGAATCAGGGACCTAGAGGTCAGAGCTGCAGTGAGGCTACGTCACCACACCTCGCTAAAAGAAGCATTGGCGCATGCTTTGGAGGTCGAGGCTGTTCGCCGTGACATACGACAGACCCATAAGGTCCACGAGGTCTCTGAGGAAGTTAAGGAGGTCAAGGCTCCCACGAAGAGAAGTTTTGGAGCCATGTGCTACAAGTGCGGTGCCATCTTCAGCTCAACTGCCCGAAGGAGACCCAGATGGCAAAGATGAAAAGGCTCGAGGAACAAGTAGAGGAGCTGAAGAAGCAAGAAGCTTCATCCCCTGTCCGGGATCAGGGAAACGAATAAAAGCGAGGACTAAGGGGCGAGTACTGGCAAACGCGGAGGAAGCCCCGATAGCTGTTATCTCCCAAGCATGCAGCGGGAACAGTCTTGTGATTCAGGGGACTATTAACAGGACGGATTGCAAAATGACTCTAGACACAGGAGCCTCTAGAACGATAGTAAACCCAAATCTGGTAAAAGCCGCAAGAAGACACGAGAGGAGAATTAACTGTCGGCTCCTTACTGCCTCCGGTCAGCCAATACCCGTCCTGGGAGAAATGTCAGTTAAGTTACGATGAATGTAGGGGGATCCTCATACCCTCATGACGTTATCGTGGCTGAGATTATGGATGATTGCATTTTGGGTTTGGATTTCATGAAGAAGCACAACTGCAGAATTAATGTCGCTGACGGAGTTTTCAAGTGTGGCGAAGAAGAAATTTTCATCCTTGGAGGCGCCTGCGGGAAAGTTGAATGTGTAAAGAAAGTCATAATACCTGGACGAGCGGAAGCTATAGTGCTGGTGAAACTACCGCCAGCTGGAAAGAAGAAGTTAAATAGATGCGTGTTGATCGAAGACACACCTACCAAGACATCAACGCAAAAACTGATGACGGCGAGAACCCTTGTTAGTGGAAGCAGTAACGCTGTGGTCAGGGTTTTGAATCTTGGTGATCACGAGATCTGCTTGAACAAAGGTGACGTCATTGGAAAGTGCGAGGAAGTTGTCTGGATGAGAAAGTGTAGTTCGATCACAGGCTCAGACTCAGCAAACACCAGCAACTATAGAATAGTGACTGAGCTACTCGATGACTGCAAGAGTAATCTGACTTATTCGCAGAGCATGAAAGCTAAGAAGTTTTTACAACGCCACGCGAATATCTTCTCCAGTCAGGAAGGTGACCTTGGAAGAACGTCGATGGTTCAGCACAGGATAGATACCGGAAGCGAGAACCCAATTCGTCAACGAGCAAGACGGATACCCATTGCAAAGGAAAAAGAAGCTGAAGGTCTTTTGGAGGACATGAGAAGGCATAAGATTATTGAACCGTCTGCGAGTCCGTGGTGCTCACCGGTTGTATTAGTGAAGAAGAAAGATGGCAGCACAATATTTTGTGTGGACTACAGACGTCTCAATGATATCACCAAGGACAGTTATCTATTACCTCGAATTGACGACGCTCTGGATACCTTGAGTGGCATGAAATGGTTCTCGACCCTGGACCTGAAATCTGGATACTGGCAGGTGGAAATTCATCCAAAAGACAAAGAGAAGACAGCTTTTTCCACCGGTAAAGGTTTATGGCAGTTTAACGTCATTCCCTTTGGATTGTGCAACGCACCTGCCACATTTGAGCGACTCATGGAGTGTGTACTGACAGGCCTAGTTGGAGAGGCTTGCTTAGTCTACTTGGACGACGTCATCATTGTTGGCCGCGACTTCGAGGACCATTTGCGAAACTTAGAACGAGTTTTCGCCAAAATAGAGGGGGCCAAGGTAAAGTTGAATCCGAAAAAGTGTCGGTTATTCAGGAGTAAAGTCAATTATCTCGGCCATGTCATCTCCAGTGATGGAATCCAGACGGACCCGGAGAAACTGGAAGCAGTTCAAAATTGGCCAACCCCTAAGAACAAAACCGAAGTGCGGGATTTCTCGGCCTATGCTCCTACTACAGGCGTTTTGTTAAGGGATTCTCAGAGATAGCCAAGCCATTACATCGGCTGACAGAAGATAAACGACAGTTTATTTGGAACGAGACTTCTGAAGATTCTTTTCAGAAACTGAAGAAACATCTGTGTGAAACACCAATCCTGGGGTATCCACAACCCGAAGGTCAGTTTATAGTCGACACGGATGCAAGCAACACAGTCATTGGAGGGGCGTTATCTCAAAAACAAGGCGAAAGAGAAGTTGTAATTGCATATTTCAGCAAATCTTTATCTAAGCCAGAGAGAAACTACTGTGTAACAAGAAGAGAACTCTTGGCTGTCGTAACGACGCTACAACATTTCAGCAAGTATCTCATTGGCAGACAGTTTTTACTGCGAACTGATCACGCAGCGTTGAAGTGGCTACTACAGTTCAAGAACCCAGAAGGCCAAGTAGCTCGATGGATTGAACAACTCAAGGAGTATGACTTCAAGACGGAACACCGCAGCGGGAAGGCGCATGGGAATGCCGACGCACTTTCACGAAGGCCGTGTTCAGAAGACTGCAAACATTGCATTAAGCAGGAATCTAATGAAGTAACATTAAAGTTAACGAGAACAAGTCCTTTGGGTCCATGGGAGAATGATGCCATGGGAGGGAGGGAGGGAGGCTCAAGAAAGAGATGACGACCTTCGATACATCATCACATGGAAGAAACGGGGTGACGTAAAGCCAATCTGGAGTGAGGTTGCACCCACTGGCGCTGTCACTAAGGCGTACTGGGCGCAATGGGACAATCTGATTCTTCAAAACGGAACACTTTACCGGAAATGGGAGAAGACTAACGGCAGAGAGTTCCATCTTCAAGAACGAGAGTACCGGATCTTCTCCGTGAAATACACGATGGCGTATCAGGAGGTCATCTAGGTGTTAAGAGGACGTTAACAAAAGTGCGAGAACGATTCTACTGGTTGCATTGTCGAGATGATGTACAGGATTGGTGCCGCAAATGCACTACTTGTGCTGCAGTGAAGGGACCACAGACCCGGAGCCGTGGGAACCTGCGGTTGTATAACGTTGGCGCACCGTGGGAACGAATTGCAGCTGACGTAGCTGGGCCATTTCCCGTGACGGAATCGGGAAACAAGTATTTTATGGTCCTCATGGATTACTTCACCAAATGGCCCGAAGTGTTCGCCATACCAAACCAAGAAGCTACAACAGTCGCTTCTAAATTAGTCGAAGAATTGCTATCTCGGTTTGGTGTGCCTCTGGAAATCCATTCTGATCAGGGCAGGAATTTCGAATCGCAGGTCTTCCAGGAAGTGTGCAGAATTTTGGGAATGCATAAAACGAGGACCACCGCGTACCATCCACAGTCTGATGGAATGGTTGAGAGATTTAACCAGACCCTTGAGAGGCATTTGGCGAAATGAGGTGCGCAAGTACATACTCGAACCTTCTAGAAAGGTCCAATGTTTGTTTACGTGTTTACCGTTTTTTTTTTCGCGTGTTTACATGTTTGCTTTTATTGTGGTACATGCTCGAGCCTCCTAGAAAGTTCCCACGGTTGTTTACTTGTTTACGTGAATCGGGAACTTTCTGGAATTCGTCTCGCCATATAAAAGCCGCAGGCAGGCCCGGCAGTTCAGTTCGATCTGAGCGATCTTCGAGGCGACAACAAGTGATCAATAGTGAGTGAACCAGTGAAACCTGCGACTTGGCTACGACCTAGGACAGTGATAGTGCTTAGTGATTGGACATAGTGATTAGTGTTTGGACTTAGTGCTAAGTGTTGTGACCTAGTGTTTAGTGCAGTGTTAATAAAGTCTTCAATTCTTAAATGTCCCCCTCAAAACTATACAGATTGACGCGTGGACCTTGGATTCGCGCTTTACGCAATTCTGTTTACCTCGGACTGCACTCATGCCGCCTACTTCGCGAGTAGTCTGGTTCTGGAGTTAGCTTTGTACAAACGATCCAATCAACGCATGAGCTCCAAGGAATCGGTTGCCTTAATTTAGCATAGCATAGCGTAGCGCTTCATAATCTTTTTTATCGCTTTAGGATAGTATTATCCCACCAAAAACCTTTCATGTAAAATGTTTCCGAGACGACCACATAAGGTTTACCCTGAGAAAAAGATATGAGATCACAATATAATGTAGAGGCAAGCTTCTGAATCTACACTATTTCTCTACTGACATTGCTTTAAAAACAAATTCTACATAGTACTACCAGTAACTATATTATAATATGGCTTCGCCGTTTCGCTACCGTCTCGATTCGCGAAGGTGATGCGAATGTTTAGTTTCTGATCTGAAATTAGCAACGAAACAGCCGAGCCATACATATTTACTGATACATATGTAGAATTTGTATAAGTTAGGGTCTGTAGAGTTATTAGATAGAGGCAACTTTTACAAGAAATGTTTTGGTGGGATTTCAGCTCTTTTTGTAAGTTGGTTCTTGTAAGTACTTATTAATAGGTTTTTTAGTTACTGTCTACAGTCCCGTGTAAACTCTTATGACCTAATTGATAATTCATAAAATTGGTGAAAGTCTTATATAAACCTACATCCCCCATTTTTGGGGAAGGATATAATATATTTAGTTTTATATTTCTTGCTCGATATTAAATATTAATCATGGCAACAGGTAGACACCTGAAATGTTTACAAAATACTCAATCGTTTTTATTCTCTTATCATTAATAATGAAATCTAAATAAAATATATAATTAAGGGGGCTCCCATACAAAAAACACATGTTTTGCCTCTTTTTTGCTCTATAGTAGTACGGAACCCTTCGTGCGCGGGTCCAACTCGCACTTGGCCGATTTTTTTTAATCAACATGTAGTAAAGGGATCAAGAAACTACCCTTAAGATGGCAAAAATGCATCGATAACAATGGTATGCACATACTTTGATTAATTCAATATTTTATACAAAAAAATAATAGAAAAATATATTAATTAAATATTCCTCCCATACAAAACGCCAACTTAAGAACCTAATATTTATTATAACCTTGCCTGATGATTAAAAACTACCTACTTCATACTATACTATACTTCATACTATATTTCTTTGTAAAAGGTATAAAAAAATCTTAATAGGCTTTATTAATAATTTGTTTATAGAATGAAGTTAATCCCATAGCAACTATAACTGTCCAGACCGCCAGTACTACATACTACATAATATGGACCATGGTACACCTTATTGGGAAAGATTTAAGAAATTATAATCCATACTAATATTATAAATGCGAAAGTATCTCTGTCTGTCTGTCTGTCTGTCTGTCTGTCTGTCTTGCTTTCACGCCAAAACTACTGAACCGATTGCAATGAAATTTTGTATACAGTTATTCTAGAGTCTGAGAAAGGACATAGGCTACATTTTGATGTGGGAAAATATCTTATTTCCATGAAAATTTCGATGAAAATGAATTCGCATTGCGCGTGGCCAGCGCCCATCCCGGGGGTCCTGGGTTCGAGTCCCGCAGGCGGAACAAAAAGTTTTCAATTTTCCTGGGTCTTGGATGTGTATTAAAATAAAATTTCAAAAATCTTAAACATATTTTATGTATAATATTATAAAAAATCCAGAAATATATCGATGGAATGAACATTTTAGTTCTAATACGATTCAACAGATGGCGTTTTATTTTTTACTTTATTGCAACATAGAACTAATCATACTTATTAGTTAGTATGTTTTTGTTTATAGTTTTTAATACGTTAGAATATGATGTTTAATCCATACTAATATTATAAATGCGAAAGTATCTCTGTCTGTCTGTCTGTCTGTCTGTCTGTCTGTCTGTCTTGCTTTCACGCCAAAACTACTGAACCGATTGCAATGAAATTTTGTATACAGTTATTCTAGAGTCTGAGAAAGGACATAGGCTACATTTTGATGTGGGAAAATATCTTATTTCCATGAAAATTTCGATGAAAATGAATTCGCATTGCGCGTGGCCAGCGCTCATCCCGGGGGTCCTGGGTTCGAGTCCCGCAGGCGGAACAAAAAGTTTTCAATTTTCCTGGGTCTTGGATGTGTATTAAAATAAAATTTCAAAAATCTTAAACATATTTTATGTATAATATTATGAAAAATCCAGAAATATATCGATGGAATGAACATTTTAGTTCTAATACGATTCAACAGATGGCGTTTTATTTTTTACTTTATTGTAACATAGAACTAATCATACTTATTAGTTAGTATGTTTTTGTTTATAGTGTTTAATACGTTAGAATATTATCTATACTAATATTATAAATGCGAAAGTATCTCTGTCTGTCTGTCTGTCTGTCTCGCTTTCACGCCAAAACTACTGAACCGATAGTAATGAAATTTTGTACACAGATAGTCTAAAGCCTGAGAAAGGACATAGGCTACTTTTTAACTGGAAAAAGGGGTTGTAAGGGGGTGAAAATGCGTAAATTTGGTCAAATTAACTTAGTTCCAAAAACTTAAAACAGATGGCGCCAAGAGTCCCCTAGATCGCACTATTGCTTGCTCATACGTATTTCTATAAGAGGTGGTACCATATTGAGCTAGATTTTTCGATTCTTTCGATTGTTATACACGTTATTAACTAATAACTCACCTACCAACTTAGACATCAAATTCAAAAACAACAGCGCCAAAACTACTGAACCGATTGTAATGAAATTTTGTACACAGATAGTCTAAAGCTTGAGAAAGGACATAGGCTACTTTTTAACTGGAAAAGGGGGTTGTAAGGGGGTGAAAATGCGTAAATTTGGTTAAATTAACTTAGTTCAAAAAAATTCAAAACAGATGGCGCCAAGAGTCCCCTAGATCGCGCTATTGCTTGCTCATGCGTATTTCTATAAGAGGTGGTACCATGTTGAGGTAGGTTTTACGATTCTTTCGATTGTTATACACGTTAATATTAACTAACTAGCTGTTGCCCGGGACTTCGTCCGCGTGGACTTTAGTTTATAGCGCGCGGTGTCAACAAAATTTGTGTCAAATTTAAAAACTTTTTAAAACCCTGGTAAGTGGTACCCCTCTTAGGGCCGCGTTACACCGGAATGGCAGCGCTGAAAGTGCTCGCCTCGCCGCTGCCATTCCGGTGTAGCGCGGCCCTTAATTAATCAAAATACCCAAAAACAGCTGTGCAGTGTGCACATAATCTATACTAATATTATAAATGCGAAAGTATCTCTGTCTGTCTGTCAGTCTCGCTTTCACGCCAAACGCCAAAACTACCGAACCGATTGTAATGAAATTTTGTATACAGATAGTCTAAAGCCTGAGAAAGGACATAGGCTACTTTTTTTACTGGAAAAAAGGGTTGTAAGGGGGTGAAAATGCGTAAATTTGTTCAAATTAAGTTAGTTCCAACAATTCATAATAGATGGCGCCGTGCGTCTTCTACATCGCGCTGACGCTTGCTCAAAAGTCTTCCTATAAGACGTGGTATCATCTTACATTTAAGTTTCGATTTTTTTCGATTGTTATATCTATTCTACGGTATTAAATAACTCAGTACTTTACGAGTATCTGTGCAGTGACGTAACCTTAAATCTATCAATGATAAATAGTTTATGGGTAAAGTTGTGTAATCGGAGGGCTAAATAAGCTTTAAAATTTTGCATAAAATATAAAGTTTAATATAATAAAATGAAATACTTATTGTGTGCACACTGCACAGCTGTATTGATTTAAGGGGTACCAGGGTTTTTTTATAAAAGCTTTTGACACCAATTTTGTTGACATCGCGCGCTATAAAGTACTATAAACTGAAGTCCACGCGGACGAAGTCGCGGGCAACAGCTAGTAAATATTTATAAATTATAACTTTTTATTAAAAAGCTTTTATTTAACTTGCTCTGTATGTATGTAAACGTATAGTAATATAATAATATGTTACTATACGTTTACATACATACATGATATGCAATATTGGATTTAGAGTGACATCACTCTAAATCCAATATTGCCGACCATCCAAGATGGCGAAATAGTTAATTTTTATGCAGTCTTACAATATGGATATTAAATGAAAGGGCTTTTTGAGAGTAACTCGAAAACGAATGTAATGTCATTCTACATCCAATAGGGCGGCTCAGCCAAGATAGTCGAATAGTTATTTTTAATGAACTTCAGCAATATAAGTATCAAATGAAAGGGCTCATCAAGAGTAACTCGAAAACGAATGTAATGTCATTATACATCTAATATGGCGGCTCATCATACATACAGCATACGGGAATAGTTATTTTTATTGCACTTATGCAGTATGGGTATCAAATGAAAGGGCTCAATGAGAGTACCTCGGAAACGAATGTAATGTCATTCTACACCCTATATGGCGGCTCATCTAAGATAGGGGAATAGTTATTTTTAAAGCACTTCTGCAATATGGGTATCAAATAAAATGGCTCAGAGTAAATTGAAAAGTAATAGAGTCAAGTCATGTCGTGTCGTGTCGTGTCGTGTCGTGACGTGTCGTGTCGTGTCATGTTTAAGGAGGATATTAGATCTATACTAATATTATAAATGCGAAAGTATCTCTGTCTCTCTGTCTGTCTCGCTTTCACGCCAAAACTACCGAACCGATTGTAATGAAATTTTGTATACCTACCGATAGTCTAAAGCCTGAGAAAGGACATAGGCTACTTTTTTACTGGAAAAAAGGGTTGTAAGGGGGTGAAAATACGAAAATTTGTTCAAATTAAGTTAGTTCCAAAAATTTATACTAGATGGCGCCGTGCGTCTCTTACATCGCGCTAACGCTTGTCCAACATCTTTCTATAAGAGGTGGTATCATCATACACTTAAGTTTCGATTTTTCCGATTGTTTTTTCTTTTTTACGTTATTTAATAAGCCAGTACATTATATTACATAGGGTGACGTAACCTTAAACCTATCAATGATAAATAGTTTATGGGTAAAGTTGTGTAATTGGGGGGCTAAATAAGCTTTAAAATTTGGCATAATATATAAAGTTTAATTTTAAAAAATGAAATATTATGTGCACACTGCGCAGCTGTTTTGATTTAAGGGGTGCCAGGGTATTTTTTATAAAAGCTTTTGACACCAATTTTGTTAACATCGCGCGCTATAAACTGAAGTCCACGCGGACGAATTCGCGGGCAACAGCTAGTTATCATATATATTGGATCCGAGATCATTGAGTCAATGATATTGGATAATGTAATATAGATATATGATTCATTTCTTCCTTGATCATAGATTTTTGACATTTGCTGAGAGATTGGATCCAATACCAAAGTTGCCAGTTATTTAATATAAAAAAGAGTTTTTAATTTCTTGTTCGTTAATATGTTTCAAATAATGTAATGTAATTATTTTTCTAATTATATACTTGGATAATCTTGCTGAAATAACAAAAAAACAAGCCAAATTAAAAATGACGATGTCTTTTGACAAATCGAATTTTCTGAGATCTAGTAACCCTGACGTCAATACCTGTCAGCGTTAGCGCTCGCCATTGGCTATTGAACGTGATGTAACGGATATTCGCATTAGCATTCGCGAATATCCGCGTATTTTTCAATATTCGCATTCGCATTCGCATTCGCAAAAATTATGTTTTAATAATCAAAAAGGAAATTATTATATGCATGCATTTGAAATAATATAATAATACAATAGATAACACTTAGATTTTTTTATTAATCATACTTCTACATTCTTAATAAAAGCCTCATTAGTCATTTATGAAAAAAGAACTTTAGAGATCTTATCAAATCTAACATTAATCAGCCTTGTTGGTATACTATGTAAGGTTTGCATTCATTTAGTAGTATTTTATTTAGTTTTATGTTTCAAGTAATGTTCAGCTATGTTCAATTTAAACATGGCCGACATGAAACGTCAAACCAGTCGAACATTTTACGAGCGCTTTTTTTGAAATTTTAAAATATTCGCATTCGCGAATGTTGAAGATAAATATTCGCAATCGCATTCGCATTCGCATGTGAAAAATCCAACATTCGTTACATCACTAGTTTTTAGGGTTCCGTAGTCAACAAGGAACCTTTATAGTTTCGGTCTGTCTTCTTATCTGTCTCTCCGTCTGTCTGTTTATCTGTCTCTCCGTCTGTCTGTCTGTCCGTCTGTCTGTCCGTCAGAAAGTCCGGAAAAATCTTTAAGAGTCACTGGACTTTAAAGAGGAGATTTTAAAAATCCTAAGAAGGGGCATTGCCCCCATTGCCCCCCCCCCCCCCCCCCCCCCTCCTTCTACCAGCAAATTACAAAACGGTAGCCTCTGGAATTGTGAAAAAATTCACAGGAGTAGGAAATATGCTAAATTTAAAAGGAAAATTATCACGGCTAAGAAGACTTCAGAAGGTATTGAGTAATAGTCGATCAACTAAAAATAAATAAATTCGGCGAAGTATAAAGGAACTTTTGGTTCAAATTCCTTTGAACGTAACTGAGATGATGTTGTTAGTAGTATAAAACAAGTTATAAATGTACATTCATAGATCATACAAAAATTATTAAAAACTAGCGGTACTATGGAACCCTATATGCGTGCGTAAGGCAGAAAGACAGGGAAATCATACCAAGGTGACTTTTTTTTTTTATGAAATAAGGTCGCAAACGAGCAAACGGGTCACCTGATGGAAAGCAACTTCCGTCACCCATGGTCACTCGCAGCATCAGAAGAGCTGCATGTGCGTTGCCGGCCTTTTAAGAGGGAATAGAGTAATAGGTGAGGGTAGGGAAGGGAATAGGGGAGGGTAGGAAAGGGAATAGGGTAGGGGATTGGGCCTCCGGTAAAGTCACTCACTCGACGAAACACAGCGCAAGCGCTGTTTCACGCCGGTTTTCTGTGAGAGCGTGGTATTTATCCGGTCGAGCTGGCCCATTCGTGCCGAAGCATGGCTCTCCCACGTATAAACGTCTTCTTTTTTTACTACTCAAGTATCCTTAACATCATACTAATTAAACATAAGTTTCTAATATTATGATTTATGAAAGTTCAAAAAGATTTTAATTATTTTCAATATCATGATAATTCTCTAATTCTGTGTATAGAAGGCATCATATTTACCAAGCAATAACCAATACTACTGCAAGTGGACCTAAGAATCTAATCTAAAGAAATTATCACTGATTACACTAATAACAATAATTATTAATATCAATACTTTGAATAGCAGCTAGCGTTTTTTAATATTATAAATTTTAATACTTCAATTGTGGGAATCGCATACACAATAGATTTTCAATGCAGCCGGCAGCCGGGTGCCGCTTGGGGATTGATGGGTTAAGTCCAATAAGATTATATTGAAATGTACACCCAGTAGATAAAGTATGACAATTACATTTCAGAAATTAACAAATACTTAACTTTTAAAAATTTTGTCTCCACCCATCAAAGTGAAAGAATTTATCATCAGATAGAAAGACCAATGTCCTACAGTTTTATAAAGTAAATAATGTGATGAGGGGAATGGCCTGAAATATTAGCTCAACAACTACTGATAGCCATTTTGTTTACAGATGAACACTTAATTTTTGATGTCATGTAACTTAAATTTTTGTTAATGATATTTGCGAGTTATAGAAGCAACTTTCTCATATTAAGGTTGTATATCAACTATAAGACACAATAGGATAATATTATAAAGTTAATAAAAGGAAAAATATGTAACTTTATGCTGGTGAGCTAGAGATTCAACAATTTCTGATTATAATAAAAATTAAAAAACCACTTCTGGTACTAATTATATATTTTTAATGATAAGAAAAATCCATCCATAGATATTATTACTATTATACGTAAAAGACAACAAAACATTGGCAGCTTTAAATAAGATTTTTATTTTCTTTGTAGATGTTTTTATCAGTAAAGGGTTTCAGGGAGAAAATCTTTTTATCCAATAAGTATATCAAATTCTCGTGTCACAGTTTGTGCACGAACTCCTCCAAAACAGCTCAACCAATTTTAATGAAATATCGTGTGTACATTTGTTAGGCCTGAGAATAGGTTTTTATCTACTTATTGATACTGGGAATAATTTATATGGCAAAACAATGTTCGCCGGGTCAACTTTGTTATTAACATTATAGAAGTAATAACATAGGTTATGCTTAATGAGACCATACGTCCCACTTTGGGCGGGACAGTCCTGCTTTCAGGCAGTCTGTCCCCGTGTCCCCGGCGAGGCCTACTTTCGCAAACAGACCATATGACAATTTGAAAGTATTTTTATGTTTGAAATGCCTGTGCAATGCCTGGAAGTAACACACTCCCATACAATAAATGTGATTATTCAGCCAAAATTTGCTCAATATCAATAATAATGGTAGATACCTATACATATAATAACTAGGGTTGCCAGCACCCAAATTCCCTGTCAGGCACGACCAAATTCCCGGACATTTGGCCGAAATGTGGTTATTTCCCCAGACACCTCTTAAACAGTATTTCGATAATGTCTTGCCAATTTTTGCTTTTTCAACAAGAATTTGTAAAAATCTGACTAACTCAAAGCCGTGCAAGAAACCGTGTGTATGCTTAGCGAATTTTTATCTTTTGTTTATTGCTGCATGACTTAAAAGTTAAATTTCTTTCATCAAACGTGTTTGGATTTCACCCGGACGCTTTACAGAAAACCGGGCGGACGCACCACAGACACCCTTCAAACTTGGACAAATCCGGGGAAATCCGGACAGATGGCAACCCTATATAATAATAACAGATAAGCACTAATATTCACAAAATACTCAATTGTGTTTACCTCTATATTTTCATAATAATAATAAAATACAATTAAAATTATTTGGGGGGGAATTGGATGTGTTGATGTCCCGCTCTTACAAAAAAAATATGGTTACATTAGATATGCTTATTCTTTTCTCAAATCATGGTTTACTTGTGCTTAACATCTAACAAAGAGCATAGTTAATGCAAAACCCTGTTAGTTTATGTGGTATAAGTATAACACGCATGAGTAGTATATTATGTGCTACAATAGATTTATGGTTATTACCTTAAATATGATATTGTTTTAGACGTTTGAATAGATTTAAGCCAACTTATGTACTAATCATTGTAATTTTGATATAATATTCTGTTTTGTGCTATGAATGAACTTTAAAAATATAGTTTGTATTGTTTGCTTATCAATTGCTTGGAGTTGTATCAGCCTCATAACATAACCTCTGGATTGTCACAACTTAATGTTTTGACTCAAGCGGCGAGCCCAATATTTAACAATAACTAACAATGACAATGAAATGAACGAGTTATCAGTTAATATATTTTATTGTATGCTCTTCTGGCTTTAAAGCCACAAGCACAACGGATTCGAAGGCTATGCTCATATGTTTACGAATGTGCAAAATATTCTCCATTTAGGACCAAAAAGATGTGGAAAAGCTGTGTTAATGTTATTGTGTTGGCATATTACGAATATCGCGAGAGAGGTGATTACGGAACTGTCTGTCATGAAAATTTATTTAAATTCACACAAACAACGTCTGGGCGTGACGTCGCTATCGGCGCGGCTCTTATCACTTGGCACGCTCCGCCGTCTCGCCGCTCGGGAGTCGTGAGCCGCGACCGTCCGACTCACGGCTCACTCGCCTTCCACTCGACACTACGCAATCCTTGCAATTTACAATGAGTTTTTAACGCTCGGTCCCTAATATGTTTTCACTCGTATGTATTGTTTTGATGTTAGGCTTATGTTTACTTCCCCTGCGAGTATCTAAGTCAACTTTCACGACGACAGAAAAAACACAGTACCACTTACTATTTTTAGAAATGTTGGCTGTAATCTTCTGTTTCCAGTGTCACTGAGCGAAGATACTTTTAACGACTGTGTTATCACGTCGTTGAGTACACTTGTAGACCATCGATCACACTATCGCCGTTGGCAAATTCGTTGTGAATTTGCTTGCATTATCACCAAAATTATCACTGACACTAAACTTGCATAGAGAGGTCTAGACTACTTTAAAACAAAACAATCACAGGGCGATACACGAAGATTACGACACCCGCAAAGCGCTTTTACATATAATTTACTATAATTCACTAATAAATAAAAGTCGTTTTATATTGTAACACTATAAAAATAAATAATTTAAAAAAAAAGATAACATATAAATTCCACTATCGCGAATTTTGTAACAGTGTTTCTCTGAACTCTTGTTTTCATATTGGCAAAAAGGCGGCTGCCATCAAGCGAGTCTTGTTGTTCAATGACGCGGAGTGCTCAGTGCGGACGCGACCGCACCGCGCCGCGCCGTTCGCAGTCGCGTAGCGGCGGTAGCGGGCGGCGGCGGGGGGAAACTGGCGGGTGACGGTGCACCGGCTGCCCCGATGTCGTCGCACACAGCCGAGCGACGAGTATCTTCGATTACTCACACACGAAACGATCTGTCTAGTTGCATTCGTGTGCTCATACGGTGGCGCGATAAAGCGATGAAATAAGCCTGTGAGCCGAAATACTGATAGTACGTACACGAGACACACGTGAGCATACGTACACCTAGAGGAGCACACACGTAAACGGGGCTCGATGCTGCTCGACTTGTTTATGTATGCGAACCTATAATTGTAGTAAGCGATGACGCGTTTGTCGGCTCGTGAGACGAGACGGTTGGCATTGCTCAATGATTGAGCTGTACTCGAGTCCTACGTAACAATCAGTACATAAAAAATGTATTGATCTAGACAATAGACATTAACTCTATTTACAATAAAGGTAGGTACTTATAATATTATATTAAGTTAGATATATACTATACTCTAAAGTCTGTAGTATAGCTAACCAAGCCCTTACTTAAGTTGGCGAAGGCCAAACCGTTTTGTATCAATACCAGGACGTGGCGCCTGGTTGGGGCACCTGTATGTTTTCACAATTTGGCATTTTTATCACCGCATCGTTTAACATTAGGCAAATATTACTAAATAGTAGATAGACTTTACTTTCTAAAATATAAGCTTAGGGTGTTACAAGTTTTTTATAAGTCCGTAGTTGACTAAGAAATTCTTAGATCATTATTATAAAAGAAAACCGATAGAAGGTTTATTAAATTTATTATTTAAAGTCAATTGCAGGATGTTCCGACTGGAAACACGTTTTAGTCAGATGAATATAGATTATTATAGATTAATACGGAATAGGTATGTAGAGTTGATAGAGCAATCAGTATAGCGTATCTAGGACATAGGTATTATAATATGTAGGGTTGCCAACTTTTTTTTTTGCATTTAAAGTAGGTACATTGTATACTTTAAGTAAGAAAAATGAAGTACACAGTATAAAAATAAAGTACAACATAGTTTTTTTATTATTTTATTTAAAGAAATAGTTGTATTTAAAGATAAAGTTGTATTGATTTTTGCAGTAAACGAGCATCTTTATTAAAAAATTACAGTCTATATTTCAATCATAATTTATAAATAAACAAGTAAGTAATTCTATTTTTATCCACTTGTAAGAATGGAGTCTTGTAAGTTGTAACTTGTGTTTTAGTTGTGACTACTGACTTGTGACAATGACGCTGCGCTGACAAGTGACAGCTGACTGATCACAGCCCGGCATTGTTGACATTTGAGGTTCAGTTGCGTTCAGAAATTGCTAAGGTGGCGCTGGCGAGTGGCGACATCGATTCAACAATAATCGATAAATTTCGTTTAACGAAAAATACTTACGACTTCAAGAGAAATCTCAAATTATGAGAAATAAAGTATTTTCGCGTACTTTATTATTAATATAAAGTACCGAGTACAATTACCTCAAATAACGTACAATACTTATAAAGTACGGTTGGCAACCCTAATTATATGACTACTGTTTAGCATTCATGTACTATTCCACATAAAACTGTTTTTGAATTTTGAGTTAATAATGCAGTTTTATTCTTAAGAACATAAGGTTTACGGCAATGAAATCCATTTTCCAGGGTTTCGTAGTCAACAAGGAACCCTTATAGTTTCGGTCTATCTGTCTGTCTGTCCGTCTGTCCGTCTGTCCGTCCGTCTGTCCGTCTGTCCGTCTGTCCGTCTGTCCGTCTGTCCGTCTGTCCGTCTGTCCGTCTGTCCGTCTCTCCGTCTCTCCGTCTCTCCGTCTGTCCGTCCGTCTGTCCGTCTGTCCGTCTGTCCGTCTGTCCGTCTGTCCGTCCGTCTGTCTGTCCGTCCGTCCGTCCGTCCGTCCGTCCGTCTGTCCGTGGTTTTGCTCAGATACTATAATAGGACCTACAAAGCTGTAATTTGGCATGAATGCACATATTAGGTTGGGTTGCACCAACTAACTTTAACTATAACTGTAACTTTAACTATAAGTTTAACTACAATGCAAAATGTCAAATCTTTGGTTAAAGTTAAAAGGGACGCCATCGAGACGCTAATCGCTATATTTAACCATAACCATAGAGCTCGATAAGGTTTTAAATGCACGTGGTGAAAAAAGGAACTAACGCTGTCATCATACAAAAACGCCATTTTTGACAGTTCTTCTTTACCAGCAGCGCCCACGTTCATTTATAACCTTCTTGGACCAGCTGTCATCTGTCAATTTCTCCGGTCAAAGTTAAGGTTCAAAGTTAAAGCTAAATTTAGCCTTAACTATAACCATAACTTTAACCACGCCGCTGGCGCAACCTACCCTTAATGATGCCGACAAAATGGTACGTGAAATCTTTAAAAAAATATTTTATTTTGGTACCTTTTCTACACATCAAGTGGTGATGAATTTTTTTCGCGTCCACCCTATCGTGTGGGGTGTCGTTTCATAGATCATTCTCCGATTTTGGGATCCGTTTGTGGAATATTAAGTTAAGGAAAAAATCGTCCTTTTTTTGTTCATATTTCCAGTAGCCCTAGCACGGTGACCAGTGGAAATGCGAAAGTATAGACAAACTGTGGACCTAAACTTAAGGTGCCGTTCCGATCTTTACCGCGGCTAATCGCGACCGACAAAAATTCAATTAAAATGCCACTTTATGACAGACTATAGTATATGTCATAAATAGGATGCTATTTTAATTTTTAGGACTATAGTCTGTCATAAAGTGACATTTTAATAGAATTTTTCGGAACGAAAAAAAGATCGGAACGGCACCTAAAGTTTATCCCCACAGTTTGTGACTATAGTCTGTCATAAAGTGGCATTTTAATTGAATTTTTCGGAACGAAAAAAGTTTGGCACGACATCTTAATTTTATCTCCTCCATATCTCCACAGTTTGTCTATACTTTCGCATTTCCACTGGTCACCGTGCTAGGGCTACTGGAAATATGAACAAATTCACGGGAGAAGGAAATATGAATTTAAAATAAAAACTATCACGGCTATAATATAATTATCACGGCTTAGAAGACTTCATAAGTTTTTGAGTTATAGTCGATTAATTAAAAATATGTATTCGGCGAAGTATATAGGAACTTTTCGTTCAAATTCCTTTGAACGTAACCACAGTATAGCAATATCAGTATATCATATTGCTATACTGTGACGTAACTGAGATGATGTTTGTTAGTACTTAGTAGTGACGTTATAAATGTACATCACGGAGCTAATACAAAGAGGAGCTGGCCTAAGCACTGTGATTTTCAACTAGGTCCTGACGTCTTCATTGTGGGCGGGGCTTTAGTTATAGACTACAGGCCCATGTCGAAAATGGATGGGTCATATGAACCACCTGGTGACGTATATAGGACGATATTAGCGCATAAAATAATAAGATTTAGCACTATGCCGTCACTTGTAAGCTGTCCAACTGAGTGCTGGTGAGAATTCAAAAGTGCATGTAGGGTGAGTACATTTTGGCCATATGATTCTGTACGGCATTTTTACCATCGATAGGCACATGAAAAATAATAAGAAAGCCCGCAGTGCCGTATCAAAATGATGCGCCAATAAGTCGGTATTTTTATTTTATTTCTTGACAATTTCCATGGTAAATTTGGTCATTTGATTCTATACGGCAAAAGTCCATACCTACTGTTTAAATACAGCTTCGAATGAAATTATTCCGCAACGCCGTATAAAAATATTGCGACAATTGAAAAAAATCCAGGGTTACAACCTCCTCTTTTCCAGTGGTACGGGGGGTGATTTGAAATGCGTTTCTCAGAAGTATTTACCGTTGAGACTTGTCCACTGTAAAACGAACGAAGCCCCAAAGAAAAAAAAAACAAAGGAGACAGAGAATGATTGCTACGTGCTAAGCTAAGTACAGAAAAGTTTTAACGAGACCTTAAAAGAAAAGTAACCTTAAAAAAGGAAATGAAATCCTACCAAAAACATGACATACAAAAAGGAGCCAAGCAAAATATTGCATAGCTATACATAGGTATCTATCGTAAAAAAAAATCAGATCACAATTCAAGCCAAGCCTTCAACTTATTTTGTAATTTAAATCAACATTCAGTGAAGGTATCAAAAACTTTCTTTATTTTATAATAATTATAGCAATGAGCAATGAGCACTAGAGAAATAATATGGAAATAATCAGTGACTAATTGGATTTATTGGATATCATCGACCATATTTGCGTCGTTATAGGTCGTTATAATATACTAAAAAAGTAAAAACACGTCTTTATGTTTGCCGTCTGTGTAAGTAAGTATGAACTGCTCCAAATATGCAGTTTTATATTTGTTTCTCTTGTGCACATTGCCGAGTCGCTATAATAATTATAAAATAAAGAAAGCTATTAATACCTTTACTGAATGTTGATTTAAATTACAAAATAAGTTGGATAGCTATGCAATATTTTGCTTGGCTCCTTTTTATGTTTCATGTTTTTGGTGGGATACTTTTCTCCAGAGTTTACTTTAATACAGTTAAGGGGCGTCAGTTATTGTTGTAGCATTGTACCAATGGCAATAATAATAGTAACTGGTAGGCCCTTGAAAAATTCAAAAAATTATTATTAATAATAATATTTTTTTGAATTGAACTTTAAAATTTATTGAACTTTATTAATTTATAGTAAAACTAGATGTCCCGCGCGGCTTCGCCCGCGTAAATTAGGAATTTTACGGAAACCGGATATTTTCCCATAAAAATAGCTCTTATGTCCCTACTCCCTTCACTTGGTTTACTCTATATCTGTGCCAAATATTGCCATAAAAATTGCTCCAGTAGTTCGTAATTTCTAATATTTCCCCCGTTTTTCCCACATTTTTCTGAGTTTCTTCGGTCGTATTAGTTTTAGCGTGATAATAAATAGCCTATAGTCTTATTCGATAAATTAACTATCTAACATACTCTCAGTTCAAGCAAATATACTCTCAAGCAATATTAAGTATCGATTTTTTTAAATTATCGCTTGACGCATGGGACGATGTATGGTATAAAATGGTAGTGATGATGATGATGAATGTAATTTGCATAGTAGCATATGCTTTCCGTTCTTAAAGCAACGCCGAATTTCCCAAACTTGTATCTATAAAGAATCAGGAGTTCTCTCAGCACCTTCCGAACCACGGTATACCAGGTATACCTCGCTGCAAAATCATACTTAGAATACTTCTCACGAAACCGAAGTCACCACATGTTTCCATATAAATATTGAGAAGTTCCCTCGATTTCTTATGCATCCTTCATCAGATCACCACTTTTGTAATATAATACCAAATTGGGATGATACCACATATACCAAAAGAAAAATTTTGAAAATCGGTTCACAGACGGCGGAGTAATCGTTGAACATAAGAAAACTAACATAACAACTGCCCCATTTTGGTTAAAATTGTAGCCTATGTGTTATTCTGATGTATAAGCTATATTATTGTAAAGTTTCATTAAAATCCGTTTAGTAGTTTTTGCGTGAAAGAGTAAGAAACATCCATACATCCACACATCCATACATCCAAACAAACTTTCGCCTTTATAATATATATATATATATATATATATATATATATATATATATATATATATATATATATATATATATATATATATATATATATATATATATATATATATATATATATATATATATATATATATATATATATATATATATATATATATATATATATATATATATATATATATATATATATATATATATATATATATATACTATATGTCCCGCGCGGCTTCGCCCGCGTAAATTAGGAATTTTACGGAAACCGGATATTTTCCCATAAAAATAGCTCTTATGTCCCTACTCCCTTCACTTGGTTTACTCTATATCTGTGCCAAATATTGCCATAAAAATTGCTCCAGTAGTTCGTAATTTCTAATATTTCCCCCGTTTTTCCCAAATTTTCCTGAGTTTCTTCGGTCGTATTAGTTTTAGCGTGATAATAAATAGCCTATAGCCTTATTCGATAAATTAACTATCTTACATACTCTCAGTTCAAGCAAATATACTCTCAAGCAATATTAAGTATCGATTTTTTTAAATTATCGCTTGACAAACTCCAGTCTCGATCTAAAAGACTATGCAAAGTACCAATAACAGGGTCATTATAGGCTCATAAGTCATAACCATGGGACGATGTATGGTATAAAATGGTAGTGATGATGATGATGAATGTAATTTGCGTAGTAGCATATGCTTTCCGTTCTTAAAACAACGCCGAATTTCCCAAACTTGTATCTATAAAGAATCAGGAGTTCTCTCAGCACCTTCCGAACCACGGTATACCAGGTATACCTCGCTGCAAAATCATGCCTAGAATACTTCTCACGAAACCGAAGTCACCACATGTTTCCATATAAATTTTGAGAAGTTCCCTCGATTACTTATGCATCCTTCATCAGATCACCACTTTTGTGAATATAATACCAAATTGGGATGATACCACATATACCAAAAGAAAAATTTTGAAAATCGGTTCACAAACGGCGGAGTAAATCGCATTCAATATTATTCTAAATTGAAATAGAATAATATTGAATGCGATGATAGCGCCGTCCGCCGGATCTAATGTAAAACATTCCAAAATCAACAACTCCTTATAAATAAGAAATTAATTGAAAAAACATTTTCCAGTAGACCAAACTGTAAATCTAAACCATTCTCGAATCTCCACGAACACACACAAAAAATTTCATCAAAATTGGTCCAGTCGTTTAGGAGGAGTTCAGTCACATACACACGCACACAAGAAATATATATATTAAGATATATATATATATATATATACTAGATGTCCCGCGCGGCTTCGCCCGCGTAAATTAGAAATTTTACAGAATCCGTAGGTACATTTTCCCATAAAAAATATATCCCCCGTTTTTCCCACATTTTCCTGAGTTTCTTCTGTCGTATTAGTCTTAGAGTAATAATATAATATAACCTTCTCGATAAATGATGAGTCTTACTCGATAAATGATCTATCTAACACTGAGATAAGTTTTTAAATCGGACCTGTAGTTTCTGAGATTGACGCGTTCAAGCAAACATACTCTTCAGGTTTATAATATTAGGTAGATATAGATTTTTTTTAATTATCGCTTGACAAACTCGAGTCTCGATCTATAAGACTATGAAATGGTATAATATGGTAGTGATGATGATGATGATGATGATGAAGAATGTAATTTGCATAGTAGCATATGCTTTCTGTTCTTAAAACAACGCCGAAACTCCCAAACTTGTATCTATAAAGAATCAGGAATTCTCTCAGCACCTTCCGAACCACGGTATACCAGGTATATCTCGGTGCAAAATCTTACTTGTTGGTAGCATATGCTTAGAATACTTCTCACGAAACCGAAGTCACCATATGTTTCCCTATAAGTTTTTGTGGAGTTCCCTCGATTACTTATGGATCCTTCATCAGATCACCACTTTTCTGAATATAATACCAAATTGGGATGATACCCTATATACCAAAAGAAAAATTTTGAAAATCGGTTAACAAACGGCGGAGTAATCGTTGAATATAAGAAAACGAACATAACACCTCCCCCATTTTGAAAGTCGGTTAAAATTGTAGCCTATGTGTTATTTATTTAATATTTTAATCAGCACATGAATTGAATAACAAAATTTTTTTCAAATTAATCGTAGCACCATCTGTCAGGACAAACTAAAATTGAAATAGAATAATATTGAATGCGATGATAGCGCCGTCCGCCGGATCTAATGTAAAACATTACAAAATCGACAACTCCTTATAAATAAGAAATTAATTGAAAAAACATTTTCCAGTAGACCAAACTGTAAATCTAAACCATTCTCGAATCTCCACGAACACACACAAAAAATTTCATCAAAATTGGTCCAGTCGTTTAGGAGGAGTTCAGTCACATACACACGCACACAAGAAATATATATATTAAGATATATATATATATATATAAAAGAATTTTAGAAGATGAATACTTCCTCTATCTATTTAAAATAAAAAAGAACCAGTTTGAACTGCTAGATTTTCCAAAAAAAGCCATTCATAAAAAATACACATTTTTTTTTCTTAAACTTGGGTTTTTCTATGTTTAATTCCACGAAATTTAGAACATATTGCCTATATAAGCGTAGTCCATAAATTCAGCTATCAAGTGAGACCTTTTTTATCTTCATAGGATATTTACATGTGAAGTACTGCTCAGATTAGTGTGAAAGCCCGAGAAAAATTAAAATGGCTGCCATTTTACAACCGTGAGAGAGAGAAAAAATTTTAGAGCCAATTTGTCGATAAAATATGCCATAGATCATGACATTAAAGGATCGGACACCGGTGTCGGGACACATTGTATATGAAGCACTAGCTTTTGCCCGCGGCTTCGCTCGACGAATAGATCGACTTGGACATCGCATGAAAACACAAAGTATCTTACAATTTATACATAATTATTATAATATTAGATTGTTTAGTCTATTGCGCTCCATGCGATTGACGCAGGCCCGTTATATTTAGGGAATGCAAATCTCGCGAGATTGGGGATCAAGCGAGATCCCGCGAGTTTATGAATACAATACCGCGAGATCTCGCCAATTTCGAAATCTCGTGAGATTAGCAGTTTGGTGGGTTTTTTTAAATAATCACAATATTTGAATAAATTACGAAAAAAAGTAATAAATATTATAAGTATTATAAGATTACCATTCATTTTTACCCGACTGCCAGGATAAACGATCACGATTTTTTTCAATTGAATTTTATGCATCAAACATAGTTTGACGTGTCTGTCTATAATTTTTAAGTAGTAAACTTTGACATAAGTACGTATCTACTATATCTATCAAATAACAAATGAAAGAAACAACTATTCTCTTCTAATGTGCGCTTTTATAATTTTGGACGTGGCGGTAATATCGTGGACGCCGGCGGTAAAACGATAACATAGGGAAGTACAATGTTTGGAAATATATGAAGTAGTTTTTAAATTTCCGTTGACGATAACTTTTTAACGTGCACGTTAGAGGACATCACGACGACGTCTACACTTCTGAACCGCACAAAACGTTCGCGGTTCGTAAAATCAAAAGGGCATTGAACGTACCCAAAGTTTTATCGTGGAAGCCGGCATCCACGATAACGTGACGCCCAGAATTATAAAAGCGCACATTATCAAACACAAATCTTTTAGTAATAAAACAGTTCTTTTGTAACTAACAAAACAACGAGAAGTCAAAATTCAGGACCTAGTTGAAAATCACAGTGCACAGTTGCTTAGGCCAGCTTCCCTTTGTTTTAACTCCGTGATCGCAACTCCGTCCGTGTCAGACCGCGCTTCGAATAAGACGTTTTAATGCTCAAGTGCAATCTCGTCAAACTCGCGAGATCTCGCCTTTTTTCGTCCGAGATCAATCTCGCTAAAAAAGGCCGAGATCTCGCGAGAACGAGATTGCATTCCCTAGTTATAGTGCTGTGTGATACTGTATAGTGTTATACTAAACAATCTAATCATGCGATGTCCAAGAGTATTTATTTAAAACGTAAAAGATTTTTAATATTGATATGATAATAACTTACGTAATAACTTGAGACAGAAGGTCCCCTAGGGACTGAATAAATTAACCGACTTGGTATTGCATGGATCTCATAAATTTTTACGTATAAAAACTGAGTTGCGAGACTTGGTTTTTTTTACAGGATGTTTTTGATGGGATATATAAGATTAAAATAAAATAAATATTTAAGGGTATCTCATACAAAAACAAATTTTTGATCAATGGTAGTACTGATACGGATTGTGATAAGTAGTAAAGTTCTTTTTTGTTCCAAAAACGATATATCAAAGTTGGTCTCATCACTCATGATAAGGAAATATTATTTTAACTGCCGGCAACGTATCTGCAGCTCTTCTGAAATCTGATGTAGCGACTTGCGAGTGTCCATGGGCCCCTTATTTTATAAAAAAAAATACTATATTATGTAATAAATGCAGAAGGCATCTCCTTCCTCACTTACGGGGTGTGATGCGGCGAGGGCGGTGGCGGGGGCGGCGCGGCGTCGCAGGTGCGGCCGCGCGAGCGCCCCCGCGGCACATAGCAGCGCCGCGCCGCCGATACATGCGCCCGCCCACCACCAACCTGCAATTAACACAGCCACTGTTAAGGTTAAAATCGTTTTGGATATGTTTTAGATCCCTTGTATTCAAACAAGAACTGGAACAGCAAGAAATGGAAAGGCGTAAAATGGTTTTTGTCGCGTAATTTAAAAACCATAAATATATTTCATATAAGCTATGGGCAAATTAAAGTGTATGCTTGAAGTTTGAACTAATCTATGTACAAATTTTGGAAGCTTATCACTCTCCTCTGTTGGCAAAATTAGAATCCCTGTTTTTAAAGAGGTCTTTTTGATTAATCATTCTGCGTTATAAAAGTTGACCAATCGTGTTATGCTATGGGTAATTCAAAGATAAAGACATGATGAATACTGACTGAACTTTAATTTCTTAGCTTTAGTCATTGTTGAGAAAAATCGATATCGCTGCAGCCAAATTATCAAGGCGTCACCTTAAGAGGGCGAATAAAGCAAAAATCAAACATCGTCCTTCTATCTTCACACTCACGAAGGATAAAATGTATGTTTGTTGCCGCTATAATAACAAATACTAAAAACAAAATAATATTAATATTTATGGGGGGCTCCCATACAACAAAGGTGATTTTTTTGGCCTTTTTTGCTCATAATCCATGTATAATGATAAGAGGTAGAACTTGAAATCTGCACAAAGGCCTTAAATATAGTTGTATACTTTAATAATTAATAATAATATTTAAATAAAATAAAAAATGAAGGGAGGCTCCCATACAAAAAAAAAACACTTTTTGACCTTTTTTTTTTGCTCTATAACGGTACGGAACCCTTCGTGCGCGAGTCCCACTCGCACTTGGCCGATTATTTTCTATGGAGAAATTTTTAAGATATTGTGTTTTAGCTACTGGTCGGACCCTCGGAAATATAATAATTCGAGGCTCATATTTTCAAGCATAACAAAATCGGCTTAGTGCGAGTCGGACTCGCACACGAAGGGTTCCGTACTGTTATAGAGCAAAAATAGATAAAAAATTGTGTTTTTTGTATGGGTGCCCCCTAAATTTTTTATTTTATTTAAATATTATTATTAATTAAGTATTGACTTTAACATATAATTAAGGCTTTTGTGAAAATATCAAGTGCCTACCTGTTGTCATTATTGATATCGAGCAAAAAAAAGCCAAAAAGTCACGTTTGTTATATGGGAGCCCCTTAAATATTGTTTTTATTTTGTTTTTAATATTTGTTGTTATAGCGGCAATAGATATTATACCAATCTGTGAAAATTTCAGAAGTCTAGCTATAGTGGTTTTTGAGATACAGCCTGGAGACAGACAGACAGACAGACAGACAGACGGACAGACATCGAAGTCTCAGTAATAATCGAATAACAATAGCATGTGACGAGTTACTACTAAATTATTTTAAGGTACTCTTAATAAAGATGCGGTTAAGGGTTGGTGCTACGGCGTAGCACAAGTGCTACGAGAAATTAGGGACAATGTGTGTAGAGTTCGACAGGGCTGTTTATGAACGTGGCGAGAAAAGGAACTAACGCTTATATCATACAAAAACGTCATTTTTGACAGTTCTCCTTTACCAGCAGCGCACATTGACTGACATTGACACATTCAATTAAAGCCTTGTCGAACTGTATGTGTAACTTGGCATTTTCACTAACCTGGAGGATTTGTTTAGCTTTTCCAGTCACCAATAATATTTTTTTTATATTGAATGTGCTTTATTTGTATTAAATAAATAAATATGTTTTAAAATATCCTTAAATAACGTATTTCTAGTTCTCATTTAATGAGATAATTAATTGATTACCTCTTTGGAAAAATTTATGTTAGTGTTCCGTTTATTTAATTTTTTTTTGATGAGATTGGCATTTACTCTTCAAAGTTTAGAGGCATACAGGATGACAATTAGAAGAGTATTTATTAGTCTTACTCAGTGGCATAACTATAATATTCGGGGCCCGTGGCAAATCGATGGGGCCCTATCAGTAAAAATCACTTTAATAATAAAACAATGTATAAAAATGTTTTGCCAGCCCTGTCACCCTATAGTTACGCCACTGATCTTACTCGTAAAATAACTAAGTATATAGCCTACGAATAATAAAAATTAAGGAAAAGTAACTCCGTCAAAAAATATGCTCCACAATATTTTTCAAAAAAGTGTACCTTAGGTACACATTTCAATACATTTGCAATATTTAGGTGACCTTGAGCGGTACTAGGCTGACGTCACATGACATATCAAAAAAAACCAAATTTAAAACGGTAATAGTATGGGAGTTACGATTCCTTAGTTTTTATTATTCGTAGTATATAGCATTATAAAGCACTACCAGCGCCCTTGGCAGGATATCACCACATATAGAAAGAGGCGCTTGCCGCTCTCCTTTTTGTTTGCCTTTGGCGCCCCTTTTTCATCCGGCACCCTGGGAGGTCGCCGAAACCGCGCCCTCCAAAGCCGCCAGTGATGATAACACAAGTATTTAATGAAGCCTTTGACAGGACACGTATGGGATTTATGTCAAAACTATACGACTATACCTATAAGAATGAATTGTTAATATGCATATAAGGAGTTACTTAAATACTATAAGTAACTCCTTAAATGCATATTAACAATGCACTCATTAAATTAATATATCTCTGAGAGGACCCGTAAGATTTTAATCAACATATTTCAGGTATGTAATGATGTCGAATTGGAACATACATAATTACTATGAACGTAATAATCTGGATGACCTTGCGGATTCAGCATCATTAACAAAGACCGACGAGCAGCGATAATAAATATATCGATTCCGAATAGATCGATTCAGCGCAGCGGCAGAGAAAGAAATACAGCTTCAACTGACGACCTCTGTGGCTTAATTGGTTGAATGTGTGGCAACTCAAGCCGCGGGTTCCCGGGTCTGGATGTATGTTAAATATGTGTATGATATAATAAAAATCTTAAATATAATTATGTATAGTATAAAAGTATTAAATATATTTCTGTTGTATGGTACCTGTATCATAAGTCCTTCGGGTACTTAGCACGGGGCCAGACTGACGTGGTGTGAACCGTCCATAGATAGATATTATAACTTTGTTATTCTGTCTGGTCGTAATAAATTTGTCGTTAGTCTGTCGGCATTATATAATATACCCGTGGCGAATGGCGATCCACCTGAAGCGAACGATAAACGTTATTCATCTCGGCATAATAGTTTAGCGAAGTGTGTAGATTGTATTTTTATTCAAACGAGGCGCAGCTTGAACGGGCACTAAGGAGAGAATCTGTACACGTGTGTGACATTCAACTTGGTCGTTTTGCATTCGGAAGGTGAGACCAAACAAAGCCGACTAACCTTGGTCGTTTATGAAAACATTATTTTTAGTCACCGGATAATTATAGACGTGGACCTAATGGACCTGACTTCGTACTAGAGGATGCCGCATTTTGCTCTACGTATCTATAAGTACTTACATGATTCTCTTTAATTAAAAACGCATATATTCTGCAGTGCATTAGGCGGGTATTACAACCTTTAGAGTATCCTATAATGTCCAACGCGAAACGAAACGTCTTCCGGTGTTCCGGTCTTTAAATTCGCAATATGATTAGTACATATAATACATATGTAGCTAACTAAAATGGTACTGAAAAATATACCTAATATGCGCGGATGTATAAATCACCAAACATATTATTATATTGTTTGGTGACCGTGTTTCTCATTTTTGTCGGTAATATAAATGTCAGAATTCTAGGTCCTCTAACCACTAACCGGCTTTTGATTTGTTGGAATCACAACAAAATAATTATTATAATAATTCTAGCTGTTTTTCTGTTTTTTTGCCATATAAAGTATTTCGCCCATATTATTTTATTGAAGTGACTAAATAAGTATGGCACCATGGCAACGTCCATCGCTGTCCCGTCGCACAAACAATGGTAACCGTCAGTCTCGAGTTGTAATAATTTACTATTATTTATTCAACAAATGCACTTATCAATATAAAAGTACCCAGTAGCCGATTCTCAGACCTAATGAATATGCATATAAAGTTTAGTAAAACTCAGCAAAGCCGTTTCGGAGGAGTACGGTAACTAACATTATGACACGAGAATTTTATCTTGTAACTCAATAACCGCTATAGCTAGTCTTCTGATTACATAAGAAAGTATTAATGTTTGCAATATAATTAAATCATTAAGTCACTATAAAACATATAGTAGGTAGTTTATTTTTCATTATTTTCAATATTATTTTCAATATTATTATGCAATTAGCACACACTTTCCAATTTATAGGCTCTAAGGAGAGCTTAGAGAAACCCATTAGTCATTACCAAATATGTAGTCTTTAGGTTAGGTCAGACTGTTGGAGTGCTACTGTTCAGCATAAAGACCGCTTACTCGTAATTTTTTACTTTAAAATTTAAGAATTCACTAGCACGTCGTTGGTATTGTAATACTCTGACCTCGATTATGTATGGGCGCTGCACAAATTTTGATATTAATACTCGCGCTACGAGTTAAACGTGTTTGAAAATATATACGTGTTTATTACGCAAAAATATAATCGCGGCGAATATGTATGGATTAAAATTATCTCATACTCGGCGTACTCGGAAACGTCGCAGGCGCAGATATATTTAAGGCGGCCGACCGAAAGTGGACCACGAGGCGTCAAATAAGACTATACGGGCTGCGATTCAGCAGTCTAAGGTTGGGGCCGGTTTCTGGGGCCAAACCAAAAGGCATGTGGTCGCGCGTACTCGACAAAAATTCGACATCGTTCGCCCAAGAATGCACAGTGCAGCTATTTATAGAGGGCCGAGGAGCGCGGGGGCGGCGCCGACGTCTGGTGTCGGTCTACCGGGCCCTGCTGCCGACTACCGAAATAGCGTTTCCAGCCGCGATACCTGGCCACGTGGCGCGCTCGCCGCCCGCCGAGCCGCCCGCCCGCCGCCCGCCGCGCTACCACCGCCTGACCAAAACAAGACCAACACAGCCTTGGTTTTGGTATTTCTAGTACAATCTTGGTGTTGGTCTTAGTCAAATCTGCCTGTTCTCTGTCTTGGTCTTGATTTTTCTAGCTTAAGGATAGTCTTGGTCTCGGTATTGCTTTTTTGCAATACAAGCTAAAGTAAGGCTGCAAGACCAATTTTGCTCATCAATTACACCCTATTGTAGCTAAAGTGATACGAACATTTTGACAGGAAACGCATGATTGCAGGTGTAGTCGTCCGTCGAACATAATTTGTATTATAATCGTCTAATCGATATCACGTAACGCATAAGCACTGATTAGAAAATATACATTCACGTAGCATAAGACAGGTAATCGTCATTATATTCGGGAAAATTTGCGGAATGACAGTCATAGTAAAAGTTAAAGAGAGGTAGAGTTTGTCTCGTACTTAGTCAAAATGATTGTAAAATGCGATAAGAGGTAGAGGAGCGGAGAGAAATTTTAGTAATTTTAATAATTTAATTTGAACATCACAACAACAGCTTTCTTACATTTTTCTTTACTATTAAAATATATTTATGTAGATTGGAACCCAAATTGTAATAATTTATGATTCTTTGGGTAGTTTTACTGCCTTTAATAAATAAGCCACCTGTCACCTCATTCCCCGCTGGGTCTAAGTAGCCGAAATGTGAAAAACAAAAGTGCCCTGCGATATATATTCTGTGCCTGCGATAAAATCCGTAAGTGTTTCAAACAATAAACTAGGACATAACATAATATTATAGCAAGAATATAAATCTATTTAAGCTATAAAAATATAGAGGTAATAATATGTCAGCTAGTCATAAACTTTTAAATGCTAGTCACAAAAATATTAAAACGCAGTCACCTGCACGGCGCCAAAGGCTTGGTAGTAATTTGGGCATCCAAGTACTGTCGGGAGAGATCATTTGAAGGCATCCTACTAATAACTTTCGATTACGCGATTACTGTACTACAGGAGCTCATACTCCGTGAACACATGATACAATTTTTCGTACCATTCATTTTAAATTAATTGGCGGGCTGCCACGATCGTGCTTCTCCCCGTGATATGATCGATCCTTATTTTCGAGATTCGGATGTAGGTCGCGGTTCCCTGTTCCTCGGACACGGATGAATCGGAATCCTTTTTTATCGCCGGGAAATGCCGGCAAAGCATTGGAGGCTCCCACCGCGGATATGTAGGAGTCGCTGCACCCGAAAGGCTGACAGAGGACACAGCTCTAATCACTAAGCGGGAACATAAGGAACAACAATGAATCGGAACCTAGGGAGGATGTTCACGGGCGGGTTATAATTGTCGCAGGGGGTATTTATAAGTCGGAACTCGGGCGCCGGAGCCGCGGCGGGTTAATTCGGTTTCCGATCGCCGCGCCGCACGTGGCCATCCCTCTATCGACGGGGTGGCCGGCGGGGCGCGGGGCTCGGGCGGGGGGAGGTGGCGGGACGCCGCGACGTCTGTCTAGACGGAGTGTAATTAGGAAGGTGAGCGTAGGCAGCGCTGGCCGGCAAACTGCCTCACTTGCGTCATATTCTAATTAATAGTATAACAGGTAAATTGTCGCGGATCACGACCACATCTATTGTGGAAGTCGATTAGCTCGCCACTTGTGTTTAATGACACGCGAAGATAAATTCCAAAGTTTACGTTTTGTGTCATATTTTAGGTGTATGTTTCAGTGGCGTAGGGCCAAATTTGACTTCTATAAACTACTTCTACGATCTTATTTAGGGTTCCGTTCCCAAAGGGTAAAAACATGATGTCTGTCCGTCTGACTGTCTGTCTGTCTGTCTCCAGGCTGTATCTCAAGAACCGTTATAGCTAGACTTGTGAAGTTTTCACAGATTATGTATTTCTGTTGCCGCTATAACAACAAATACTAAGAACAAAATAAAGTTAATATTTAAGGGGGGCTCCAAATATATACAACAAACGTGATTTTTTTTGGCCTTTTTTTGCTCGTAATCCATAATAGCAACATGTAGACACTTGTAACTATCACAAAATCCTCATTTATATATTATGTACTTTAATATTTAATAATAAAATTAAAATAAAATAATGGGGGCTCCCATACAAAAACACACTTCACAATCGAAAGTAGGAATACTTTCGATACTCTATAACGGTACGGAACCATTCGTGCACGAGTCCGACTCACACTTGTTTTTTTTAAGAGATTTGCATAATCTAAATCTTTCTCTCTTCCCTCTGAAATATACCCCTAGCCTATCGTATACGTAGGCTGTAGTACTTTTGTTATAATATGTAGAGAATTTATAGCGTCTTGAACGAGTTGTGTATACCTATAGATTTACTTAATATTCTATGCAAGCACGGAAGCATAATATCAATATAATTTTCTAGTACCAGGAAATTTATTATTTACAAAATTGTTGCTTATTCTAACTTTATACATAATATTCAAGATACATAATTTATCCGGGTAAAATTGTTGGCCACGACAAGGTGCGTTGTTTTATTAAGCTGGGACACGTAGACAGAGCTAAAGGCATTCTAATTCGATGTCCGTTACAAAGTTAGAGCAGATGGGAACAGTGGATGTTCAGCCATTAATCACATACTTAGTACGCATCTGTCAGGGCCTATATATAGCTCGGCGAAACCTGCCGCCGAGGTATGGCAAAAATTCCCGGCGTATTTTCATTTTTTACCGCCTACACCGTAATTAGTAATTGCAAAGGATTAACGTACTTGAAAATCTTTTTTTATTAAAGCCATGTAAAAGTCTTTAAGGTAATATTAGCGCAGAATTTCTATGATGTGATCTCTTCCTTACGTCGTTAATCATTAAAAAATTCACTTTCAACGCATATCATGTTTTTCGGTCTTCCTGACTCTTTAGCTTAGACATTTTTCTTTATCGCTTCCTTACAGAATCGCCAATCAAAATGTATGGAATTGACACAAGCGTTCGTTAAAATGAAGTTGACGTTCGACTCGTCTAATGTCGATTCGGCGATTCTATAAGGCAGCAATAAAGAAAACGTCTTGGGCTCTGTACAACTTAGTTCTACTGATAAACTAGTTGACGAACGAGAGGTTGTTTATGGTTAAATTAGGTTTGTTTGTTGTTGTATTAATTCTATAAATACTTACTCAGAATAGTGTTAGTTAGTTAGTGGTAGGTAAGTCGCGAATGGTTTACAAAAACGCTAAGCAAACTTCGATCAGCTTATCTATTTTACTTGATAATCGATTTCATACATTCATTATATTATACGAAGGATACAAATTTTTACATTTAATATTTAACTAATGATTAACTTTAAACAAGCGGCATTAGTGCAACGCTTAGTCCTTAGACACGCATCCTTGATTAGGTAACAAATACAAGTATGTTTGCAGTTTGCTAACATCCCAAGGATAACGATATCATGATCACGTACATAATACGTATTTAAATCGTCCGCAGTAGCGGTAGAGCGCAGATAATGCCCTCCAAATGCGGAGAAGTTGTTTTTGACTGCGAATTTGATTCAAAGTCGCAGGGTGATTTGGTATCTTGCAACGGCAATGCAACAGGCGAAACGTGCTATTTCTACTGTCTGTCAAAATTATCATTAAGTAGATTATATCTGATTGTGCAGATATTGCACAATATCTATGTCGTAGGCCGACACAATAATATTATGATACACCCCATGTGTGTGCACGAGTCTGGCCCTGCCTGCCTTGATTCGATCGGCCTCCATGTATATGGTCTAAGAGCCGGTGGGAGGTCGACCTTCACCGATCTGATAGCCAGATGAGACATTTTTTTTATCAAATATAATTTATAAACAAATATGCCTATAATTATTTGCCTATTTAAAAGTGCTCATGGCTATTTTTTAGCTAGGCAACAGTACTTTAAGTATGATTTTTTGCAGGCAAATCTATATGACTAATTTTGTAATAAAATAATCCAAAATTTGATATAACTTTCGATAAGTTAGCAGAACGATGGAGTCACCTATATTGACTTACCTGTTCAAGTGTTCACATCGGCTTGCCAGGTAGCTATACACATAAATGAGTAGGCAAGCCTACTGAGGCATATTCTGTGTGTTAAAAACTAATCAGTGACATAAAAAAATCTAATTTAATTAAAAATAGCCATGAGCACTTTTAGATAGGCAAGTAATTATAGGCATATTTGTTTATAAATTATACTTGATTAAAAATACGTCTCATCTGGTTATCAGATCGGTGAAGGTCGATCTTCTTCGGTCTCCTCTACTAATAGGAAAGCGATAAAGATGACTAGCGATTGCTCACTCTACCAAGTAGCTCTACGTGGTAGAGCAATAATTGTTTTCTGCATTTTCTCTAAGATTACAAATAACTTAAGCGAATGTAACGTTTGCAACTATAAAACTTTCTTAGCTTAGCTAAATGCGATGATAGAGATATTTTAACCCTGCACAGGTCGCGCGGATTACAATAGTAATCCATTGATACAAAATCGTTAATTTCTGAGAATGGTTTCGAGCTTGCTTTTAGGTACTTGTAGCTAGACAACCTACTACTACACTCAGTGCAGCACGAGTGCCAACATTGCGTGGTTTTTTTTATCTGGAGCGCTTCAAAGTGGACTGGATTACTATTGTAATCCGCGCGACTTATTACGTGAGTATTACATTTTTTTATTTTTATTTATTAACGTTATTTTACTATTGATTGTGTATTATATAACTGCGTTATATAATATATAGAGTATTTTTTAATAAGTTTTGAGCAGTAATATGAACTTTTGCTAATAGACTTCTATGTTTTTCAGAATAACTATGGATGAACGCCGGGTAGCTCAAATTCAGACTTGGTTAGAAGAGAAAACCTACAAAAGTAGTAATAATAATTGTTATGCCCACAATGCATAATGATGCGAATATTGATTGTGACACAGGCAAGTTATAACGTATTATAATACAACAAATTTTCCACCACCAAATCTACGTCATTATTTAATAATGACGTAGATTTGGTAGACAAAATTGCTCATTGGGCATAGAATTTCTTGAGACATCAAATTATAATATTATGATGTCTCAAGAAATTATATGGCAGTATTTTTCGATTTGCTGAATTTGAGCGCATTGAATACGTTGTGTTCAATACGTCAAACAAAAATTAAAAAAAAAATTCACGAAATGATTTGATTATGATTTCTCTTGCATTGGCATGGATGAAGCCCTTAGCCAAACAGAGAATTTAAAAAATCATTACCACAAAGCCTAGCTATCAAAATTAAAATATTTCTTGACTTTCTTGAAAATGAAAGCCGTCCATCTACATCTTTATCTTCAAATACATATACTTAGAATGATCAGGACAGACAAATTTTTACATGCTGTTGAGACAGCGACCTACTCGCCCAGAGTAGGTCGCTGTCTCGACTGCGGAAGAGCGCGTAACAAAAGTTCGATCATGCACAGCGTGTAAAAATTTGTCTGTCCTGATCATTCTAAGTATATAATATGTTCTTCTTGCATTGCGGACAATGATTAAAGTTAACATAATCAAGAAGGCTGATTGTTAATCTCATTTTGAAATTAAAGTGCCATTTTTCTATAGAAAAACGTCAATGTTCCTATTTTATTTTTTATTTGCTTGTTGTTAGACTTTAAGTGAGTTTAATGTTTAAAAAATAATTAAGAAGAAGTTCCTTGATATGTTTAAAATTGATTATAGCATGTGGATTAATTATTTTGGAGTTTTATTTTGATTTGAAAATGGATTACAATTGTAATCCGTGCGACCTTTTACGTGACTTTATAGAGCGCGACTGGTGCAGGGTTAATATGTTTGAGCCTATTGACTGTCTCTATCACGAGTCTCTACATTGACAAATGTCTGATGTTCGTAGGTCTGATGCAATAAAAACTGAGCTCGACTGCAAGATAATTGCGTCGATATCAAATATCGCTGAGCACTTAAATGGTAGTAGGTAACACTAAACTGTTGCTCACAGCCGGAATTACAGTCTGCGAAAATGCTTACGAATGTCGCGACTCGCGACTAAACTATTGTTTAAAACCAGATTTTATATAAGTCCGGGCGTGCACTAGCGGTCCAGCCGAGGCGGCCAGGTCATCGAGAGAGATACCTTAGTATAAAACCGCCATAGACCACGCGCACCTGGGGCCGTACCACGAAACCTTTTTTAATGTTAAAACGCATTTTTAATGTTAGTCTGTATTTTAGCCACTAAGTGCCTGTTATGTTGCGGATAGGCTATCCACAGCTTACTGACAGATAGAGTATAGATTATCCGTCACATAAGTTATGGATACTGATAGGCAACAGCCCCGAAATGTTATAGAAAATAGGCATAGATATAAAATATTTGGGTAACGGCATGGATTGCGTAGAGAGTAAAGACGCATTAAAAATGTTCACGCTTCTCTAGGAGAAAACCCAAGGAGATCTAGGAGCCTCAAAAAGTTCACTCTTAGAGTTCATATAAAATATCCCACATCATATTATTCGTCTAGAGTCTATATCTAAGTAAGAACAGAAATAAAATACATAAATTGGAATTTATTTACTACCTCTACTAGACATGTGAGGGCTAATAAAAATACATTTTCTTTATGACTGTACTAGATTCAAAACTCAACACAGTCATAAACAAAATGTACTTTTCTAACATTTTTATTATGTTTTATATTGTTATACATGTGATATACAACTCCAGACATATACTCCAGTCTCTGTCGTAAGTGGCATTATAATTTGTAGCAAACGGCAGAATTTTGTGGCGTGCGCGTGTGTAAAAGTTGTGGCAAAATACCGCCCACTGAAAATAGGCGATTGTTAAATATTATTAGTCTGGTATGAGTCTTGTTCTGTGTTTAGTATCAGTAATAAGCATTCTGTTCTTATAGTAATAATTGTAAGCACTTTACGATTTGTATAGGTACCTACATAATAGTTACCTATATGTATATTGTGTTTAAAAAAATTATTGACACAAAAACCAAAGATAGAGCTGTGTGCACAAGTAAGAGTTTTATTCACACTGCTAGCTAAGCATTAAAAACTTACTTGTTATATACAAACACTATGTTAAAACATGTTATTTTACATATTATTAATTTTCTCTACTGGAATGTTCCCAAAACCTGGAAGCTCCTTCTTCCAAAACATTCTCTTGACATACTGTAAGTCTACTGAAAACTGAATGCCCCTGTGTCAAAACTTAGCTAGGCTCAAAAAAAAAATCAAAATTGGAAAGAAAGAATCTCATTTTTTCCAAAGGCCAGCGCGTCTCCCGCTCGTCGTCTGCGCGGCGCGCGCGGCGTAACAGCTAGGGGGCGCGGCAGTAAGAATAACCGCGGTTATTTCGGTGGCAGTAAATACCCTACGCGTACGAAAACAACATTATGAAGTACGCATTCGCGTTAAAATACCACCGGCTCCATTTTTTAACCTAAAGACGACACTTTCAAAATAAGAACGTCTGTTTATTAGGATAGGCGCATAAGGTAGGGCTTAAGTAATAAAATACAGTCAAATGAAAAGATATGCGATTCATTTGATTCGATAGGAATAGAACCTCCTTTTAATTTTTTCTTCAAAAATATAATATTTTATAAGTTCGTCCAAGTAGGCAAGAGGTAAGAGGTATGACAAACAAAGTTTAAAGCTCCCAAAGCATCAAGTCACTTCACTCGTCTAGTGTAAAATATTTAACCCATTTACAATTCCCGTGAGATCCACATGAAAGTATCGCGAAACGGTTAGTTAGGATTTAATTTTTAGTGGGACATTAATATGGTTTACTACCGACGGTGATCTATTTTGAAGTGTGGTCGCAGTGTAAGCGCGTCGTGCGACATAGTGCATACTGTGCATACCAGACATTGGTTGAATGAGTACATGTTTACGAGCGGTTGCCTGTTCGCGAGACCGGCGCGGGTTACACATAATACACCCTTGCTTGTAAAATCAAGGCCCTTTATAATACTTTAACGATGACTTTGTTGTGGATAATTTATAAGCTAAGTGGCGTAGGGTACCTTTCATTCATATTTTCTAGGCAGTGTGAAGTGCAGATTCGATCGATGGTGTGTACCAATTGCTTTGTCCACACTGTGCCTTTTTCTGTTCGTCAAGTGCATGCATTATAACGCAGTCAACAGCGAATGTGAGGCATGCCCGCAACGCATGCCCTCTGACCGTATCCAAAACTTCAAAAATGACAATATTGGCATTGCGTTCCTTGACGCATTCAATTATTGAATGCGCCAATAAGAAAGTTGATGATGAAAATTGAAGATGAGAAGTGCACAGTGTGGACATAGCTAATGAGATTTACTATTATGGAGACTCGTAGGGCGAAAAATTAGTAAGCAAATTTGCACATGATTGGTTCGAGATGTATTGACCAGTCATTTCGTTGGACTAGGCCGACTATGTTGCGAAAGTTGAAGAGTAGTCACTTCGCTCTATTATAATATCATAACCCAGGGAAAAGGACTTTTGAGTTTTGACATGCCCAATAGACGCACGGATCAACTTTCTGCTGAAAAAATCAGGTTTAACCTGCATTTTCCTAATGCTAGTCTAAAATGAAACAATTTATTTATCATTTAAACATTTCTTCAGCCATATACGTTAACCTATGTTAGGGCATTATAACTCTAGCATCTCTACAACCCACACTAAAGTGTCAAGCAGGGTATTATTTGAGGACAATACCCCGCTTACTGCTTAGGCATTATGTGCGGGTGCGCATATTGTAGAACGGTGATAGACAAGAAGATGGCACGTACTATCCAACAAATTGATTCATAGGCAGTTGACGGACCGTACCGACCGACCGTATATTTGGTCGTATTATGTAAGTCGTCATCTATCGGGTGGGGTCCGCCATCTGCCTATGAATCAACTTCTCTGATAGTACATTGTACAGTGTACCGTAAAGAAAGCAGGTGTGACGTAGAATATATAGAGCTGTGTAATGATGCTGTGAATAAAGGTCCAAACAATTGAAAATAGTGTATTCTACATATTTCCGTGTAATTTTTGCTTGTGCGTGAGGGCGCAAACGCGGTGTCAATTGTTTTCGTCGTGTTTCGCGCGCTATTTCGGTGCGCGCTCGCCGGTGCGTCCCGCTGTCCACAACCGCTACCACAACTATACTTAGGTACAATTCTATACTGCTTCTCATTATTTATCCACACCGTATCTAAACAGAACGCAATCAGTATGGTTTGAGTTTTCGAGGCTCTTCAATTTCTGTACAACGTACTTACAACGTCTTGTAAGTACGTTGTACAGAAATTGCCGGTGCCAAGTTAATTTCTACGTCTAGAAATTAACTTGGCACCGGCTTTCATAGAGTTTTCTTAAAACGAGAAGTTGACTTCTGTTCTGAGTGTTATACTTCATGATATTATAAGATAATATAAAAGTATTGATGTAGTGTTCCAGTGTATAGTAAATCCTGTCCAAGGTTATAAGGTCATGAGACTTTATTAATGACTTTAATAAACACGACATGTATGGTAATAATATACTGATTTTAAATATGTAGTTAAACTATGACTAATTTTGTAAAAACCCGTGAAAGCCCCACGTTATCATATCATTATAGTATTTGAAACATACAATCGCCAATATTATCCTCTCCATCCTTCGCTCCCTTAACATATCTCCTTCAGTGGTAGACTGGTTCGACACATATTTTCGGGGGCGCTCGCAGCGTGTCCGCTCTGATGAGGCCACCTCAGATTGGTGTGATATCGAAGCGGGTGTACCCCAAGGTGGCGTACTCTCTCCTCTCCTATTTTCTATTTTTATTAATATGATAGTCTCCATAATATTTTCTAATTTTCATCTCTATGCAGACGATCTCCAAATTTACCGCCACTGTAATATAGATGACATTGATTCTGCAGTTGCCTTAATTAACTCGGATTTACAGCGCATTGCAGAATGGGCTAGATCTTATGGCCTGCTAGTCAACCCTAAGAAATCACAGGCTATTATAATAGGAAGCCGCTATATGACGCAACAACTACGTAATGTGCCTAGTGTGAAATACGATGGTGTCACTATAGATTATGCAGAGACGGCAAAAAATTTAGGTTTAATTTTGGACAGCAACCTCTGTTGGAAGCCTCAAGTAACCGAAGTCAGTAGAAAAGTACACCACTCGCTGCACATACTGAGGAATCTCCAAAACTTTTTACCTACCCAAACCAAAATTTTCCTAGTCCAAACTCTCATCTTTCCAATCCTTGATTATGCCGATTCCTGCTACTTGGACTTGACCGATGAGCTTTTAACAAAATTAGAGCGTTTGCAAAATCTTTGCATACGCTTTATTTTTGGATTAAAAAAGTTTGACCATATTTCAGCTCATAGGTCAAAGCTTAAGTGGCTTCCTATCCGTCTCCGTCGCAATTCCCATATCCTTTGTCTATTGTACAATATCCTGCATAACCCCCTCTCCCCCTCCTACCTTGTTGACCGTTTTAATTTCTCCCGACCTCTCCATACCCTATCCAGGTCCAATATTAGAATGAACCTTTCACTCCCACCCCATCGTTCCAATTTTTACTCCTACTCCTTCACCGTTCATGCAGTCAGATTGTGGAACTCGCTTCCCCATACAGTTCGTGATAGCTCCACCATTAATGTTTTCAAGAAACGCTTAAAAGAGCATTATCTTCAAATATCTCAATCCATTTAAATACCGTTATAATAATAAGTAATATAATATTATATAATATAGTATTTATTTATTAAAGACGTATTGGTTTTAATTTATCATATTTATTATCTATTAAATATACATTATAGTATTTATTTCTTATAGACATAATGGTTATTATTTATCATATTTATTATAAATATTATATTATTATTTATTTATTTTGATTAATTAATACATGACTGTAGATTTAAAGTTTAATAATTTTGTAATTGTGCACGCTCTATCTGATGTCTTGTATCACATCTCTCTCCGTAGGGCTGCTGTAAGAAATTTCTTTTGAAATAAGCAGTTCCTTTGTGTCGTCTTTCTATGTCAATGTCTATGTGAATAGTGTCTTGTGTGCAATAAATGTTAAATAAAAAAATAAAAATAAATCGCGTTTGAAAGGCAAAGGTACATAAGGACACGGTCGTTGCGCACAGACTACCCCCGGTGAAATTATAATGATGGCAATTTCCCTCTAATTCCCAGCTTGCCGAATCTGCGGCAAAATGATATCTCAGTAGTTCTAGTCTAATTTAAAGTGACGCGCCCCACCACTTCACTAGTTGATATAAATAAAAAAATGTACTGTGAATACGAGATTATAACATAGATCCATACTAACATCATAAAGTGTGTCAGTTTGTCAGTTATTGCTTCTCGCTGATACCACTTTACCGATTACCGATATCTATATTTTGTATGTGATACTTTGAGTCTTGGGATATTTCGACAAAAAAACTGTTTCCGCCTGATCAACTAATTGCTGAGCAACGAAGTTGCGAGCAAAATCTAGTACTACAGTCTATATTATGTATAAGGGAAGGTAAATCAATGAAATTATTACGCGAATTTGTACAAAAGCTTTAAAATCCATTCTCCTATCACTGGATTACTTTGACAGCGTCGCGCCGGAGGAATAACGAATGCGATGAAAGGTCGATTCTCGACTGGAGCAAATTATTTATCGTTAAAAATCTCATTTTTAATGAAGCGTACGGCTTTTATAGTTATAGCAAATGTATCCAAGAAAACTGTCTTTTGTTTAATATTTCCAAGATATTATGTTTTCACTCTGAATTATTATAAGAATACTTGTCGAGATTAAATTGATTAATGTTGAGTACAAACGAAATCCGACTAAATTACGTAGGTCCCCAATCTGCCTATGAATCAATGTCCTGACACACTTTCACAAAATATTTATCTTTTTTTCGACGTAGTCGGGAAACATTCGCAGGAGCAACTTTAAGGAACCTATTAGACAGAGAACAGCCACGCGTTCAGGCGTTCTGCGTTCGCATTCGGAAGTCGAGCGGTCAGTCACACAGGAGAAATCCTGCAGGATTTCTCCTGTGTGACTGCGTCATGACGCGGTCGGAGCACCCTCCGATAACGTAATACAACAAAAATAACGGAAAACTGACCGCTCTCTGTCCGATAGGTCCCTCAAGCCAATAGGTGACCGCTGGCACGCCGAGTCATATTCATTGCGAGGCGAGAGGCGATGGCAAATTAATTTGTCCCCTCTGAGGTGACGAGAGCTAATTCGTATTATTTTCACTCAGCTCACAATTACCGCGTAATCAGGCGTAACACGATATCATCCAGCTAACATCCAGCTAATTCTCGTCATGACATTGCCACACTTCGTTTTTATCCGTCTACGGCAAAGAGGGTAAAGATTTTGTTAAAATATATTATGTACTTAATATGCTGGTAACGTATCTAGCAGGTTAACCAATTTATATCAATAATTAATATTATTTTTGATTTACGGTTGAGTATAGATTTTAGAGCCAAAAGGAACGGTTTGTTTTTGGCAGTCAATGGCAGTATGTATGTAATATGTACGTGCTCTTGTAGCGTCTAAACCTGGTCCGATTTTAACAAGTGAGCGGTGCTTCCCCCTTTGTTCGGACGTCAATATCATTACAATTTGGCTGTCTCCCGCTTTGCTTGGGGAGGGAAATTGGATATCTCCTACTCCTCCTACATTTCTTCTGATTAATTTCGTTGCGGGTCCCAAGACAGATTTAGCTTTTCCCTCGGGCATCCCTGAGATCATATCAAAGGGTTTTCGTGGTTGATTACCACTGTTGATCCTGGCGACACAGGAGTTGCAGTGGTGGGAATGTGTGGTGGGCCTTTTGCCCGTTTAAAAAAAATGTCCAACAGTTTAGTTATGATGCCGCGGGCGATTATGTTTTTTTAAACTATACGTCCTTATGTTATAAATGTGAAATCGTATAGAAAGTCCGTTTGTCGTCGTCGCTCTTAAAACTTTTTATGGGTATGGAAATACGTCGAATCTTGAACAATAAATACACAATATGATAGTTTTCATGGCAGAAAAATTTACGGTAATGGATGATAATCTAATTTCTGCGCAACTAATCTGACGACCTTAACAGAGGTTTTCTTGAATTCCGTTTTAGTATCAGTTTCGATGCTTAAAATTTACGAAACCAGCGACATATTATAATAACCTATATTGACAAGATCCTTAAGCATACAGTTGTTGAAAAAAATATTTCATACATAATTAGTAATTACTTAATTTAAACTTCGGCTATTTCTGTATTATATTTATCCGTATTCCGTATAATATATCCTGTCAGCCCACCCTGCTCTGGGGTAGTTCAGATGCCGAAAACGATTTTAGGTTTTAAATTCAAAGAATGAGAAATATCAATACGCTCATTATTAAGTTCCTTTGCTGTGAATCGAAGCAACTGATTTGACTAAATACTAATGCATGACAGACGTAGAGACGACACTGCTCTACCGTGTTTCCATCATTACCCTTTGGAGAGCCCACTATTACTTACTCACGACGCCATATTCATTTATATCCTGTTATGAACTGTTTTCTAAGCAGACTAATATACAGTGTGTAACAAAAATAAGTAATAATACCTTAGGGTGTGTACGTGTTCCTTGTAGAGAGTTCACTGTGAAAGTAGCAGCTCTGAAAGACGATTTTTTGAACTTTTGTATGGGCCCGAGCGTCACGAGTTTCCCCATACAAAAGTGAAAAAAATAATGTTGGTCTTTCAGCGCTGCTACTTCCACAGTGAACTCTCTACAAGGAACACACACACACCCTAAAGTATTACCACTTAGTTTTGTTACACACTGTATAATGTACATTATCTACAGCCAACACGCAAAGTATAGTAGTGCGGGCGGCAAGAGAGTGTTGCGCGAAATTGGCGCAGGCGGCAGGGGTAGCGAAGCGGCTGAGAGCCTGAGACGCTCGCTCGAGGCCGGGCCCGGCCGATGGCCCCGCGACCTATTTCCTCCCCCCCCTCCCTGCCCCCCTGTCCCCCCGCCGCCCCCCGCCTCACCCCCGCCCGCGCCCCGTAGGCCTGCCCTCCCCCATCCTTTATCAGCCTGATAATAAGTCCTCGTACCTAGACAAACGCTCAATACTTTCCGCCTGTGTACATGTCTATACTAAGTCGGCATTATACTTCCAGGATATTTTAATAGGCGAGGTGATCGCGCTGTAGAGGTCGTATTGGTAAGAATCGGCCTTTTGGAAAAACTTGACATCGGAGCGCAACCAAGTAATATTATGAACACTTGAAATAAACTATGACTTGTGAATCATACGTGTACCTTCGAAGAAATTGATCGTGTGACGTGCAAAGCCTACGAGTGCGCGGTTATTGAACCGTTCAACTTGTAGTTAGCCCGGTAATCAATCAACCAATCAAAGTGACAATTACTGTGCAATGGATTTTGTTTTTGCAAGTTTGTCTTGTCTAGTGTGACGATCCGCAAAAAATTAAGAAGCTTTTGAGTATTTTATGTAAGTACGGAAATATTTTAGCTGCTACGTGTATAATTATTATATTACGTTACAATATTACGTCCGTTGCTTCTTGCAATATAATTATAATCGATGTCATTGAAATGTAATGCTGAAAAACTAAGCTAATGTGTCATTAGCTTTGTCCACATTGTGCCTTTTTTGTTCGTCAAGGGCATGCGTTATAGCTAGGGTTGCCAACTCTCGAAAGGACCAACCCGGGAGAATTATAGGGGGGGGGGGAGGTTGTCGAGAAAGAACATAGTCTCAGGACAATTTCTCTATTTCAATTTCGTAAGGTAGTCGTTAATCCAAGCGAATTTCTTCGAACAGATTTAAATAGGATTGTCCAATCCAACTTCATCTTACAATTTTTCACTAAGTCAGTTATAAATTATGCAATAATTATCAGTTTTTTGAAAAACCGGAGAAATTATCGTTCTCCGGGAGGACGGGAGGTTAAGCATTATTACCGGAGTCTCCCGGGCAATCCGGGAGGGTTGGGAACCCTAGTTATAGCGCAGTCAACAGCGAACGTGAGGCATGCCCGCGGCGCATGCCCTCTGACCGTATCCGAAACTTCAAAAATGACAATATTGGCGTTGCGTTCATTGACGCATTCAATTATTGACTGCGACAATATGAAAGTTGATGGCGAAAAATGAATATGAAAGTGCACAGAGTGGACACTGGACATAGCTATTGGCATGCATAAAAGCTTTGCTTATAGCGTTACCTGTCACTCGGAAAAGTGGAAATTTAAAAATAAATTTAATAAAGTATGTACCTAATGAATTAACTGTATCAGTAGGTTTCGGTAATTTTTATCACAATAAAGTTAAAAACCTACATTCCATGTAAGTGTAACCAGTGTAAGGTATCCTTGATAAATTACGTTTTATATTTAACTTGTTTTCCATGATATTGATGTCGCTGAAAGGTCAAAAAGGTCAGAGGTAAAGTAACTGAACCGTCTGAAGTAATAACGTTTTAGTTCCCTGCTCCTACGACAGACCCACTCTGCTCAATGTCACACGCGCGTAGTTTTCCCAATTTTCACCAATACGTCTACCTATTGAGTCACTACTCTAAGGACGGCCTTACATTTGCGATCGATCGTTTCCATTCATCGTTAATGAACTTGTGAAGTTTTTATATTATACGAGTATTATATTAGTCTGCTTTGAAAACAGTTCATAACAGGATTAATGAATACGTGACAAAATCATGCGTTGTATCCAAACATGAACATTGAACATATCTAAATTCCCTGTCGAAACTATCAAACGCAAATTGCCTAAATACTTTCATTGCGATGGATCGAAACACAGGTTAGCGAATAAGGAAACATGTCAACTTACAACCGCCCAATAGTATGGATTACGATTTCGCGTGTTACGTGACATACGTGATTAGACGATTATCGGGCAGGCCGGGTGGAGGAACAAAGGCGTCCCCTGGCGGCGAGTCGACGACCCGGGACGTCTCAAGGCCGCGCTACACGTGCCACGGGCTTCCTGCCGCCATAACAAACTCCACAAACTCCCGACCCCGTATTCCGCAGACGCGTATTTTTCAGCGGAGCCTATCCAATTTTCCCCGTAATGTACGCTCGCCGGGGTTGTTGTCTCGTTTATTAGAGCCTAAAGATATTTGAAAACTCGATATCTCTCGGATTTTTGTTGTAGGAACCTTAAAAAATGGCGTCAGGCTCTCGTCTCAGAATCACTTGGAGCTTTTGACATTGAACTCTTCGGTAGCAACTAGCGAGTAACAACGACAGTGAACTTTGACTTCGTACAACTATAAATATAACTAACTATATCCATACTAATATTGTATAATATTATAAATGCGAAAGTGTGTCTGTCTGTCCGTATGTCTATCCGTCGGTCTGTCTGTTTGTTACCTCTTCACGCCGAAACCGCTAAACCGATTTTGCTCAAATTTGGTATGGAGATAGTTTCAGTCCCGCGAAAGGACATAGTATTCTTTTTAACCCGGAAAAATGTATGGTTTCAGCGGGATAAATAACGACGCATCAGAGTTGCGGGCGTCGTCTATGTACCTACAGGCTACATCATATAAAGCCTACTTATAGTGATCCATAGACTTGACGATACATCCATATTGTGTTCGTAAAAAATTGGTATAAAAAACATGATGCATCAAAAATGATATTTTGCTGCATTTAGTACCTACGAATGCTATCTGATACTAAAGCAATTCGAAATCTGATATAGTGCTACGTATACTAAAGATCTGCACTGCAGATTGCGAAGTATGGTCGTTATAAGTAAATAATGAATTTCTTATCTTCAGATAGTGTGAGTGGATTTTAAAAATGTACAGCGATTCTTTCGTTGCACCTGAACGTGATATAAAAGATCTATTGCAACACTATAATTACATGTAAATCTTTAAATTCTCGATTAAAGAGTAAGTAGATCTTTAAGTTTAGACGTGGGAGAGCCATGCTTCGGCACGAATGGGCCGGCTCGACCGGAGAAATACCACGTTCTCACAGAAAACCGTCGTGAAACAGCGCAAGCGCTGTGTTTCGCCGAGTGAGTGAGTTTACCGGAATCCCCTACCCTATTCCCTTCCCTACCCTCCCCTATTCCCTTCCCTTCCCATCCCTACCCTCCCCTATTCCCTCCTAAAAGGCCAGCATCGCACCTGCAGCTCTTCTGATGCTGCGAGTGTCCATGGGCGACGCAACAATGACATATTATTAGATAAAAGATACATATTTAACAACATAAATAATTTAAAATATTTAGGGCCTGTTTTTGTCACCATTTTCTGATAAAGTGCCTAATAGGCTAATCACAAAATTTTTGATAGATTCTCCATACTTGATCTGTCAAGTTTATTGGTAGATAGCCTTATCAGGAAGAGGTGAAACAGGCCCTTAATATTGTAAAAGCCAATAAGTTTTCAATATCTTAGACCTTAATATTTCAATCGATTGGGAACTTCATTTTCTTGTTTCATACATTTTATATTCCTTCGTAGAGGGACTTGTTTGTTCTCGGGATCGATTTCTGCTATTGTAGTCAGTATATTAATACTGACTACAATAGCAGAAATCGATCCCAAGTATTATACCTCCTGTCTTTGGCTTTGGGATTTATGGACATTAAAATATGAAGATTGCGGACCTAATGGGTATTTGATGTTAATATCTACAGATTAAACTATATATTGTGGGTGAATCAAAACTCTACGTTGAATAAAACATAATAGAGTCAACTCTGTTGACGAATGTTGTTGACTTCTAAAGAATTTACAAATTAAACAGGGTGCAGTAACTTACCTACTTAAAATACTGCATAAAAATTGAGTTACGTAACATTTTTCCAAAATAGAAGGAGGTTTTCAATTCGACCGCATAATAAAATATGCTTTTCAATAATAGAGAACATACAGTTACATAAAGCAAACGAATGTATGTTCGTCACCACATCGGAAAGAAACCCTTTGCGATAAGTGTACTGAACACGAATGATAGCTTGTTTGTTTTACACACATTATTATCTGTGCGGTTGAGCGGTTATCAAGTTAATTGTCGCTCTGACCCGTCGGCCGTCTGCGATAGCGGATAGGGCGGGATTCCGAGAAGTATTACGGGGGAATATCGAAGGAGATGCCAAGTCTGGGTTATAAAAGTATTACGGCTCGAAATTATTATTTGTGAGGCCTTTCCCTCGCCGGGAGGGGGCGGGGGGCGTCTGAGGCTGCCGATAACCCACATACCGCATTGTCAGCCCTGTCATAACATCCATTTAGTAATAATATAATAAGCCGCGGAGTGGATTTTGGATATACAGGTAATATTGTCTTGTTAATATTGAGTCTGCGGTTTTTGCGAGTAATGAAAAGTGTTTTGCAAGAGTAGGTACCTACTGCCAAAGTATTCCTTTACGTTATTCCTTTATGAAATATGTTGTACGAGACGACGAAAATATAATATAGGTTTTAGTTTGTGCAAGGACAATTTATAGTTTAGTGTATTTGCGATAGGACAATAAAACATTATATAGAGTACATAGTTGCACATATAGATATTAACTTATAGTTCGTTCATTATCGTAATAGGTTTAAAATACTTTAATTTAATTCATAGTAATAGGTTTCATGTAAGAGTGAGACGGAAATAAACCATCTCATAATGTGTTTTTTATTCCCAAAACCAAATAGTTTAATAGTCACTAGTTAATAGTCATGTAATACTTGCATTTAATAGTTAATTTGTTTAATTTGTATTTTAACGTTGTTCGTGGCGGCCGAAAAGGAAGATCTTCCGACCGAGCGAGATAGCATGCTCGGTCAGGCCGAAGCCCGCTGACGTCATTTCAGACGTTGTATATATCTTGCCGTTCTCCGAAACTTCGATAGCGCGATGCAGGAATGATAGGCGAATTGTGGGTACCGCCACATCACTCCCCCCCGAAGACCTGTGGTATTCTTCGATGCGCTTGTGTTGTCAGGTGTGGGCCGAAGCTACGCGTGCAATGACCAGGAGAGGGACCCCGTGCTCTGCTTGCTGACCGGTCGTTGTAGCCTATGGCTGCCCCGTTCAAGCCAGACGCGGGTTCGACCGGCGCGGACCTCCAACGCGGCTTATGGTCGAGGCGACCCGGTTATGCTTGATGTCTGCTGACGTGGTGCGGAGGGGCGGGGAGTGTTGATGATGATTTATGTCCAGAAGGATGCGTGTTCTTGTCGGTGGTCACCAATTTAACGTTGTTCGTGGCGGCCGAAAAGGAAGATCTTCCGACCGAGCGAGATAGCATGCTCGGTCAGGCCGAAGCCCGCTGACGTCATTTCAGACGTTGTATATATCTTGCCGTTCTCCGAAACTTCGATAGCGCGATGCAGGAATGTTAGGCGACATTGTTCATTTTATACGTGGGAGAGCCATGCTTCGGCACGAATGGGCCGGCTCGACCGGAGAAATACCACGTTCTCACAGAAAACCGGCGTGAAACAGCGCCTGCGCTGTGTTTCGCCGAGTGAGTGAGTTTACCGGAGGCCCAATTCCCTTCCCTACCCTTCCCATCCCTACCCTCCCCTATTTCCCTATTCCCTCTTAAAAGGCCGGCAACACACCTGCAGCTCTTCTGATGCTGCGAGTGTCCATGGGCGACGGAAGTTGCTTTCCATCAGGTGACCCGTTTGCTCGTTTGCCCCCCTTCTTTCATTAAAAAAAAAAAAAAAAAAAAAAAAACAGCAAGATAAGAAGAATTGGGGAAATATTGGGGAATTATTGGGTCATCGCTACATTGGAAATAGAAGAAAGGCTGGCCGGAAATCGCGTCTACCTCGACCCCCGCTAATAGTACAATAGTGACGAAGTGTTTTCTTTCGACCACCCAGACACACAGAAGCCGTTCTCGAGTAAATTCTGGCACGGCAACACTGTACATTTTGGTCTCACATTCGAGCCGGATCGGATCATCGCATCAACACATCGTCAACCATGCCAGTGACCCGTTCACAAAGCGGAATAGCTGCGTCGGCGCCCCGCGAAGAGGACCGACCGCCCGTCGAGGAGACAGTGGATCTCACAGTACCTGCGTCCCGCTCGTCGTTCCCGCTGCAACACGAAGAACCGCCAAAGTCTCCGTCGGTGCCGGTTACTACACAAGCCGCGCCGACGAGGGCGAAATCCAGGAAAGGGCGATGAAACTCGTTCGCGCCGCCGAAGAGATAGCGAAGCGCAAGCTGGAGCTCGCCATCGCCCGGATGAGGGTTCTCGAAGCGGAATCAGAGGACGACACGGACAACGAGTCTGAGGGTGCACAGGAGAAAGTGACATCGTGGCTGGAGAATCAGCGTGCGGAAGAGGGCCACATAGACAACCAGCCTCTTCTGCCGCCTTCGTTACCGGCGGGAGCACTTATAGCTTCGCAAGCCCCGCCGCCACCACGTAACACAGCACCCGAAGACAACATAGAAGTCATCGAGCAACCGTCGGGGACTATAGTACCGTACTCGTCATCGGCGTGCCCCAAGCCGCCGAAAGATTCCCTACTGCCCCGCGTCGAAGCATCGAAAACAGCGGCACCACCGACGTCGGGGCACATAGCATCGCACACAGCATCGCAGCCAATGAATAGCGAGATAGCGCAGCTCACCTCAGCTATACCCGCGGCCGTAAATAGCGCCGCGGCGAACAGAAGCTCAAAGTACCTGGGGGAGCTGCCCTTCTTCAACGGAGCCTACAGTGAGTGGCTCGCCTTTCGGTCGGCCTACATGGAGACGGAGCGGCACCTGACCACGGCTGAAAACGCGGCAAGGCTACGAAGAGCCCTGAAGGGAAAGGCCAAGGAAGCCGTGACCAGCCTCCTAATAGCGAACGCTCCGTCGGACGTCATCATGAAGACCCTGGAGGATCGATTCGGCCGACCGAACACCATAGCAATCGCCGAACTGGACAAGCTTCGCAACCTTCCCAGGACAAGCGACGCCCCGAGGGACATCTGCCTATTCGCTAACAATATAGCGAACAGCGTCGCCACACTTAGGCTCCTGGGGAAGGATAGATATTTGTATAGTCCAGAAATCATCAAAAATATAGTGGAGAAGCTCCCATCGACCACAAAATACCGTTGGTTCGACCACGTGGAGACAATAAAGACCGAGAAGAAGAACGAACCGGAGCTAGAGATAGAGAAGGAAGCCAGAAGATGCGCAAGATATGCAACTCCGGAGCCAATAACAGAAAACAGCATGCCGCCTTATCGAAAACAGCGAGCACACCACACACGAGTAGAAGGCAAAAAGAAGATAGACGAAAGACCGTGCCTCCTCTGCAAACAACTCGGTCATCCTCCGGTCAAGTGCGAAAAATTACTGCAAGCGTCGACGGAAGACAGATGGGCTATAGCAAAGGAAAACAAACTCTGCTTCCGGTGCCTGCGTTATAAAGGGGTGTCTCACAAGTGCGACTTCCGGACCTGCAAGACGGAAGGGTGCACTAGGAGTCATCACCCGCTGCTGCATTTCGACAAACCGAAAGAAGTCGAAAAAGAAAAGGTCACATCGACGTGTGAAAATAGAAAAGCCCACACCTATCTCAAGATAGTGCCAGTTCGGGTCACCGGGTCAAAGAGCTCCGCCGACACCTTCGCCCTCCTGGACGACGGGTCAACAGTCACCCTGCTGGACTCCGACATAGCGAGGAAAATCAGCGCCAAGGGACGCATCGATCCCCTTGAAATAGAAACCCTGGCGCCGAACAACCTCAGGTCTGAGTCATCTCGTCGGGTCACCGTCCAGCTAAGGGGCAGCGGAGAGGCTCACGACATAGAAGCCCGAACTATCGATGACCTCAAACTATCGCCGCAGGTTGTCCAGCGAGAAACAGTGTGGGCCTGTGACCACCTCAAAGACCTGGAAGAGCATTTTACTTATCGAGAAATGCAACCGACCATCCTCATAGGAAAGGACAACTGGCACCTTCTAGTGACGTCCGAAATTAGAAAAGGCGAACGTCGCCAACCCGCAGCATGGAAGACACCTCTGGGCTGGGTCCTCCACGGCACCGACTCGCGCACTCTTGGACACCAGGCTCACTTTGTCAACCACCTGGTAGAAGATAAAATGGACGACATGCTGAGGCATCACTTCTCCATCGAGTCCATGGGCATAGAAGAGAAGGAAACGGGCGAGGAGAGGACTCATCACGTCACGTCAAAGCCGCCGTCAATCAGCCAAGTGATACCGGACGCCACACGTTTCTCCAGTTGGGAAAAGTACCTACGTGCCACAGCTCGGGTACTACAGTTCGTGGAGAAAATGAAGGACAAAAAAGAGATAGTGAATTATAGAAGAGGCAAGAAGAAAAATAATAGTGATCCCGACTGGAGAAAACAGAAGAAAACGACGCAAAACTCAAAACAGAAAACACGGATCGAAACGGAAAAGCGAAAATTCGTCCCCATAGAGGCCGGTTTAATTTGGGAGGCCGAAAAATTAATAGTTCGCTCAATCCAACAAGAAACATTCAAAGAAGAAATAAAACTGTTAAACAGTGGAAAGCCCGTGTCAAACAATAGCTGCCTTCGACAACTGTCCGTTCGAGTAGAAGACGGCATACTTCGAATAATAAGCCGAATCAACGCGGTCGACGGGGTAACGGAAGACCAGAAGTCCCCGGCAATAATAGACGGCAGTGTGGCTCTGGATCGAACACACGCATCGCCGCCTGCAGCACGCCGGGGTCGAGACCACCGTCAACGAGTGCAGACAGCACTACTGGGAGCTCCGGCTGCGCCCCTCTGTGCACACCATCGTTAAGGGCTGCCTGCCCTGCCGAATTCGGCGGGAGGCCCCTCCATCGCCGGCCACGGGAGACCATCCACCCTCCCGCTTGGCCCACCACCAGAGGCCGTTCACCAACACCGGCGTAGACTACTTCGGCCCAGTCAGCGTCACAGTGGGGAAGCAGCACCATAAGAGGTACGTCGCCCTGTTCACGTGCCTCACTACAAGGGCCGTGCATCTAGAGTTGGCGGCGTCCCTATCGACCGACTCCGCGATACTGGCTCTTTGAAGGCTCATCGCACGCCGCGGGTGTCCGACCATAATATTCTCGGACAACGGCACCAACTTCCACGGAACGGACGCGGAATTACGACCCGCCGACTTTCGGGCCATCAAGTGGAGATTCATCCCTCCCGGCGCTGCGTTCATGGGAGGAGCGTGGGAGCGCCTCGTGAAGTCCGTGAAAATAGCGCTCTCCGCCGTGCTGCACGAGCGCCATCCATCCGAAGAGGTCCTCAGCACCCTGCTCGCGGAGGCGGAATACACAGTGAACAGCCGCCCCCTCACGCACGTGTCAGTCCAGCCCGAAGACGACGAAGCCCTCCCGCCCAACCACTTCCTCCTGGGTGGGTCAGCTCGGGTACCAACGCCCGGCAAGTTCGACGACGCCGACCTCATCACCGGTTCCAACTGGCGGGCCTCGCAGCGCCTGGCAGACATGTTCTGGGCGCGCTGGGTCCGAGAGTACCTGCCGGAACTCTAACACCGGCGGGAGCCTCGCGGGAGCCTCGCGGGAGCGGGAGGACCATCAAGGAGGGCGACGTCGTGCTGATAGTGGACAGCAACCTCCCGAGGAACACCTGGCCCCGGGGGATAGTCATCGCCACATACCCGGGACAAGATGGCGCGGTTCGAGTGGTGGACGTGAGGACCAAAGGAGGAGTACTTCGGCGACCGACGAAGCGGCTGGTGATCCTGTCGACATAGTGCGTCGTCTCTCCCAGCACATCGGATCTGCAGCGTCGAGGCTACGTCGCTGCACGGCGGGAGAATTATACGAGACGACGAAAATATAATATAGGTTTTAGTTTCTGCAAGGACAATTTATAGTTTAGTGTATTTGCGATAGGACAATAAAACATTATATAGAGTACATAGTTGCACATATAGATATTAACTTATAGTTCGTTCATTATCGTAATAGGTTTAAAATACTTTAATTTAATTCATAGTAATAGGTTTCATGTAAGAGTGAGACGGAAATAAACCATCTCATAATGTGTTTTTTATTCCCAAAACCAAATAGTTTAATAGTCACTAGTTAATAGTCATGTAATACTTGCATTTAATAGTTAATTTGTTTAATTTGTATTTTATTTTTAGTTCTGTTAAATTTTAATAGCTTTAATAGTAAAAATAGCATAATTATATCGTTCTTTGTAAATTTCGTGTTAGAGTAGGATAGACATATACAAAGTAGCATGTAATAGATAGAGATAGCAGGATTAGTCACTTTGTTTTACCAATTTTCCGTAGTTTTTAATAGTTTACGTTTAATATTGTAAAAGAAATAGGTAAATAATATAGTATAATAGTGTTTAGAATTAGTAACATAGCATAAGTTTGTACGAAATACTGTAAATATTTAGAAAAAATAAAGAAAGTTTAGCGGGGGCGAGGTGATAACGGGACCGATAACGGGACCGCAGGACAGGCCCATTGTTTTAAACCTAGTATTAATAAAGGGCCGGGCCGGTCGCCACGAGACCGCTCCGAGCCAGCCTACCTAGAAGAAACAGCAAGATAAGAAGAATTGGGGAAATATTGGGGAATTATTGGGTCATCGCTACATCGGAAATAGAAGAAAGGCTGGCCGGAAATCGCGACTACCTCGACCCCCGCTAATAGTACAATAGTGACGAAGTGTTTTCTTTCGACCACCCAGTACAGAAGCCGTTCTCGAGTAAATTCTCGCACGGCAACACTGTACATATTTATTAAAATCAGTTCAACACTGATGATGTTAGTGTAGCGCAGTGTATTATTATAGAGATGATTTTATTTTATTGTGAGTCTCGCTCGCTGAGGTGTACTAGATCACTGCAGACGTGCTGCGATTGTTAAATTTAGTCGACTAGTTTTTAATCAAAATGCTGTGAAGCTGTGATATAGGTACTAAATTGCGGTCACACAAAAATGATGCCATATCGATCTGAGTCACCGCTCTGTTTTGTAATTTCCAAGTCTATAGTTGAATATTTTTACGCAATTTCAAAGAGATTTATTAAAATGGAGCTCGTGTGAAAAGTCAGTTTAGAAAGTGTGTTAACGGGGGATTTGTCTATTGTTTGCTAGATTGTCTTGCGATGAGAGATCTCATCTCGTAGAACCACTCGCGCTTTAGTCGAGGTGTTCCACATTTAATTATTGTAGTGCTCCGAACGCTGTATACTTACAGTCTATTGCGACTCACACAACGCTGTATACCGAGCGGTTCGAACTATTGTTTATTGTTTGTAAGAACAATACATCGAATTCGCACGTGAGCATCTACTAAACACCGTCGCGAGGGAACCGGTGTCGATACTGAGTACTGACCGGCGTGCGGGGGCTCAGACGCGGGCGGCGGCGTCGTCGGCGGCTCCGTGGAGTGTGGCGGCAGGGGGGCGCAGGGCGCGCGGGCGGGCGCCGCGGGTGCATCCTCCGCGGCGGGGGGCGGCGGCGCGGGGCCGGGGGGCGCACACAGCGCGACCAGCCGCAGCAGCGCCACGCACCACCAGAGCACGGCGGCCAGCGCGCGGGCAACGCGCCCGAAGCGGCCCGGGGCCTCCTCGCGACCGAAATACGCGCACCGGGAACTCGCGCAACACTCTCGCGGCGGCGGACGGCGAGCACGCTGGGCGCGACGCGGGTGCGCGCGCGCGGCCACACGGCGACTGCGGCGGCGTCGCCGACGGTTCACGACCGTGCCCGAACCCTATTTCGGGAGCGACGCTCCTCGCCGCCGCCGCGCCGCCCGCCCTAGCGCTGCCAATTTTACGCGAAATTGCGGGCGGGCGGTGATGCGATATGTACCGCGCGCGTCCGCCGCGTCGGCCCCGGCGGGGATTCTTTCCCCATTGAGGAGGGCGATGCGTGGTGCAGGGTGTCCATGGGCCGGGCTTCGCCCCCGGCGCGCCGCGTGCTGCTCCACTAGAAATAGTCGGCGGTTCGCGGCGTGTCGATACATACAATGTCGCAGGAATTGGCAAGGGAACAGAGACGCGCACTATCTCACTGTCTCGCGCGCTGTGTTGTGAATTCTTATGCACGGTTTATATTTAGGGTTAATATTATTTCTGATGTAGATAGGTGTTTGACATTACGTTGAACTCTCACACGCTAGGATCCTCCACCTGTATGGAATACAATCAAAACAACAGGGGAATGGAACGCAGGGCTATTGTTGTGCCAAAACGTTAGGATCTAGTTTTCCGACTAACTTGAATAATATTTAAATCATATTATCATGAAATATATTATCAGAACGTTACAGAGTTCATCTAAGGTAATTTTTAAAATAATTAAATTTATTCTCACGGCACAATAGGCAGCATTTACTTATAATAATAATGTAAAGAAAGTCTAATAATTAATTACCTATATATACTTACATAATTATATAGAAGCCGCGCGGAAGCTCACTAGAGATTCCGCGCGGCTTCGCCCGCGTAAATTAGATATTTCACAGACAAATAATTAGTCCACAAAAAAAAGCCTATGATCCTTTACGTGGTCTACTTCTTATCTGTGCCAAGTAACAGAAAGATTGCTCCAGTAGTTCGTGAGATAAGCCCTTTCAAATAATTTCCCTCTTTTTTCCACATTTCCCTCTATTTCTTCGCTCCTATTAGTCGTAGCGTGATAAAATATAGCTTATAGCCTTTTGAAATAAAGGACTATCTAACACTGAAAGATTTTTTCAAATCAGACTAGTAGTTCCTGAGATTAGCGCGTTCAAACTTCAAATAAGCCCTTTCAAATAAGTTCCTCCCGTTTTTTCAACATTTTCCTCTCTTTCTTCGCTCGGCGCTCCTATTAGTCTTAGCGTGATGAAATATAGCCTATAGCCTTTCTCGATAAATGCGCTATCTAACACTGAAATATTTTTTAAATTCAAACAAACAAACTAACTAACAAACTCTTCCGCTTTATAATATTAAAAGTATAGATTAATATCAAGAATGATTATATTATTGATCTTCAGCTTGTGTCTAACTGAATAAAAGAGCTTATTTTTAAGAGCCAAGGTACGATTATTTTAATTAAAATTGAAAAGCGAAGAAAAACTTGTTAGTTAAGATGATATGCGGGCAGACCTTTTATCTGCACTCTACCTCTATACAAACTCTAAACTTCTTTGTTCAAATATAATTGAATTTGAGTTGTTGATAAACTATACTATATTGTACCTACCTACTAGGGATTCTGTTTTGTTAGATTAAAATAACGTTATTTATCAAGGATTTTCGTATAGGTGGAGATATTTTAAAAGTTAGATATTGTCGGTCTTATTCCAAAGGATTTAAAAACCTGTTGAACAGTTGATTAGAAAAAAAATTCAGTACAAAATGGCCTCAAAACAACTGTTCAATAGATGTTTAAAACTTTTGTGGTAAGACCGTATATTTTTAGGGGCATGTAAACGATTGTCACGTGTCACTCAGGTCTACGCAGAAAAAGACACGATGTAAATAATTTTGATTTAACTAGATGATGCCCATAACATTTTTCGGAATGGATATGGATGAAGGAAAACATAGATATGTCCTTTCCCGTGACTCAAAGTATCTCCATACCAAAGGAGGATGGGATAAAATGTATGGGAAGTGTACCCACCACCAATAACTGTCAGACGTAACTCGTTAGAAAGATTTTTTCTTGGCTATCATTTGTAATTATTGGGGCCAGTCTCATATCACTATGGGAAAAAAGTTATAGCTAAAAGAAATCATTGAAAATTCCTTGTCATTTAAAAATAAATATAGCTCTTTTTTATATCTGGAATAAACAATTTTTCATTGTTTTCTTTTAGCTATAACTTTTTTCCCTTAGTGATATGAGGCTGTTTTCGTACTGTGATGAGGCTGGCCCCCATGATAACAATGCTAGTTTGCAGTAAAAAGAGCTTTCTAACGACATACGTTAATTGTCGGGGGTATATTTTGTCCGTCCTCCTTTCAGCAAAATCGGTTTAGCCATTTAGGCGTGAAGATGCAGACAGACAGACATACACTCTATCTCATTAATTGTAATATTAGTATATTTTAACATGGATATTATTAGCTAGGGTCTAATATACGTGATACACACCCTAAAGTAGGTATTATATATTTTTTTGTGAGCAATAAGTATATATTATGTCGAAGGATGATTCGATAAATCGAATTATCGCGAAAATTCTAGGGACTTCGCAAAAACACGGATAATTAGACAATGGTTATTACATTTTTGAACCTTATTGATAAAAAGTAGTGTTTTCGCGAAAGCGCGAGTCGCCTTAGTAAGATTGCGAAACGAATCGTTAGTTATTATCGAAAAAAAACACTGATTGGTCGGTTTAAGCGTCCCATAACAACATCTTCTCTGATTGGTTGAAGACTTGAGTTTGTGGTGGTTTATGTAAGCGAGTTAGCAGCTTTTGATATTTAAATTTTAATGTGTTTGAAATTGCAGTTGGACTTGATATATAGTTAGTGCCAAAAGTTATCTAAAAGTGTGTCTGTAAATACAAAATGACTGATACAACTGAAATTAGTGCTGAAAGTTCAACAGAAGAAACGATTCTGAGGTTATGGTTGATATGAGAAAAAGGTTAAAAAAAGTAAAGTTCCTATTAATAGGCATTGTCATTTCTTACCCTTTATAATTCTATGGTGTAATACCTCAAAGATACATAGGTAAAGATAGTAACCAATCAGAATAAGAGTTGCATGCGCTGATTGGCTTGATAAAAATCTAGCCAATCAGCGTTAAGAATGTGCAATGTTACTAAGGCAACTCGCGTTTTCCCAAAAAACCTAACTTTTCTTAGTAAAATTGAAAAATATAAACAGCATTATCTAATTATCCGTGTTTTCGCGAAATCCCTAGAATTTTCGCGATAATTCGATTTATCAAATTATCCTACGACATATACACTATACAAGTATAAGACTGATCAAAATATGATGTGAGACAGTCAATGTTTATTCGAACTTACCTCAATATACAAGGTGAAAAAAAAACGGTGAGTGATAATACTTTAGAGTGTGTATTTGTCCCACATAAAGAGTCCTCTGTGAAAGTAGAAGCGCTGAAAGAGGATTTTTTTGTTGCCCCAGCGTCATGAATGTTCCCATACAACATAAATATTATCCATACTTACTTTACTTAATATGACTTACTTTACTTACTAATATTATTATAAATGCGAAAGTGGGTCTGTCTGTCTGTCTGTTACCTCTTTATGCCCAAACCGCTGAACCGATTTTGCTGAAATTTGGAATGGATATACTTTGGGTCCCAGGAAATGACATAGGATACTTTTCATTCCGGAAAAATGTACGGTTCCCACGCAATAATCGAATTTTGGCGCAACGGAGTTGCGGGCATCATCTAGTCTAATATATAAAAGGCTCGTGTCACAATGTTAGGCCGCGTACTCCTCCGAAACGGCTTTACTGATTTTAACCAAATTTTATATGTATATTCAGTGGGTCTGAGAATCGGCTACTGGGTACTTTTTATATTGATAAGTGCATTTGTTGAATAAATAATAATAAATTATTAACACGAGACTGACGGCGACCATTGTTTATGAGACGGGTCACGGATAGCGATGGACGTTGCCATGGTGACATACTTATTTAGTCACTTAAACAAAATAATACGGGCAAAATACTTTATATGGCAAAGAAACGTTTGCCGGGACAGCTAGTACACTATAAAGTACTAGTTTACATAATATATTATCACTTCGTATTGTTACACCCTGTACAGTGAAATCATAAAAACATTATTTTATTCCTTCTGTTATTAATACCAAACCTAATATCAAATATGTAAAGTATTTAAAATATTATAAGCATACAAGGTGGTGACATTTTTCAGTAGAATCTAGTAGTGGTCGGAGGAGGTCAGTGCTCCGCGCTCCCGCAGCCCGCAGAATGTCGCCCGACCTCCCCTAAGCGGGATAGCCTGCTAACTCCGTTCAGATTTATTCTACCTGTAACATTATCTTTATTCCAACCACATAAGGATCACTAGCGAACAAACCCTGAACGGGATAAACTATTTCGCTGGTCGGCTCTAGTTTTGTTGAATACCAAATACCAATATAAAATGTATGTAGATACCTAATTGTACCGACCAATATCTACAGAATATGTAGGTACATAATTTGTGAAAATAAAAAAAGCGGAGGGCTTTAGCCTTTACCTTCCTAAAAAATAATTCTCTGTAAGTAAGTAATATCTTAAAGGTACAAGAATTCATCAAAAACGGGTGCTAAGCATGAGCATATTAGGTATATTATTATTTTTAACAAAAAATTAAAACCGACTTCCAAGGTAAAAACAATAATAATATGAACTAAAAAGCATTAAATAACTCTTACTCTATAATAGTGCCTTTTTCAGAATTCGTCTAAATCTCAACTATTTCTGTACACACTACAGTCTTCATTACTTTGAAGTCGGTACCAGCTAATTTTATCATGAGTTCAGTCAATGTCAGAATATCTGTTAGCTTTTGGGACTGGTACCGACTTCAAAGTAATGAGGACTGTAGTATGTACAGAAATATTTGAGATTTAGACGAATTCTGAAAAAGGCACTATTATAGAGTAAGAGTTATTTAATACTTTTTAGTTCATATTATTATTGTTTTTACCTTGGAAGTCGGTTTTAATTTTTTGTTAAAAATAATAATTTCACTCTTTTTAGTTATGTACAAGATAAGGCTTTATGGGTAAATAACCACTACAAATGTTTAAACTATTCACATTATGTTACTGTAAGCGAAATTGTGGTAAATGCTTGCAGTTATCTAAGCGATGCTGCAATTTATAAACTTTTATCTTTAAAGGTTCAGGAGTTCTGTTCAGTGCCTTTGGACCAAGAGACACCTTCGTATGAACTTTCTCTTATTCGTAACATATGTTTAAGTTACTAGAAACAACATTTTAATCACTATGAGTCTTTTGATAAATCTCAAGAATTTCCCTCGATTGCTCATAGATCCCATCATCAGCTCACCACTTTCGTAATTATTATACAAAATCAGGATTATATCCTATATAAAAACACAAGGATTTTGAAAATCGGTCCACAAACATCCACACCACCACACTAATCATCAAAAACATCTGCTTCGACGCAAAATATCACACGAAAAGCATCAATGATTGGTTGATGATGATCAATTAAATTTATGTGTTGGATTATGCTCTCAGTTGTTTAAACAACGCCGAAATCCCCGAACCTGTATCTATAAGGATTCAAAAGTTGTGTTGGGTACCTTCGGATCCAGGATATAACCTGGTGCGAAATCTTACTTTTTGGTAGCATTTACCTCGAATGCTTCAGAAAAAATGAAAATCACTATATGTTTCCATACAAATTTCAAGGAGTCCCCTCGATTTCTCCAGGATCCCATCATCAGATCACCACTTTTGTAAACATGGTACCAAATTCGAGCTAAACCCTATACAACACAAAAATAATTTTGAAAATCGGATCACAAACGGCTGGGTTATCGTTGAACATACAAAAAAAAAGATACAGCCACGTATTACCTCCTTCTTTTTGGAAGTCGGTAAAAAGGCAGACTCACTTTCGCATATTGCTATGGATTTCTCTTTACATTGCCCGAAAAATGAAATTGTTCCCGTAGTAATTACTAATTAGCATATTGTTTAAATAAATAATTAAAAAAAGTTTAACATTGTGTAAAATTTTCAACATCGTGTATGTAACTAGTGACACTAGTTATACATTATAGATTCTAATTTATGCAAGTCTGCAGTGTTTAATGATTAAAAGGAATAAGAAACAAGATAGATGTGAGTACTAATGAAAATTAAATTGACATACTCTGGTGTAGTCTAGTCGACAGTGGACTGTCTAGACTCTAGACTCTAGACCAGCGTTTCCCAATCGCCGGATCGCGACCGGGCTATCACAATTAAACACTGCGACCCGTTGACCCGTGTTTCGTCCTTTCCGTACTAAAACATGTGCCATCGAAGGAATTGATTCATAGGTAATAGGCAGTTAACATACCTACGTCATTTCGTCGGATTATGTCAATTCAGTGTTAGCTGCATAACGTTAATATACCTAGCGGAATAGAGCAACAATCTCGAGCTGTCAAACAAAACCGAAATTGGTTTCATCTGTGTGTAAAAATATATTGTGTACGTATACATTTACACAAGCATGCTGCGTGATTGTAAATGATTTCTATGAGATTAGATTGTCAACGTGCGGCACGTGCCGAATGGACTTTAAAAAAAAGAGTGATGTTGTCATATTGTATCGCTCGTCTCTTTTTAAGCAAGAGAGATGTAACTATCAGTAACGCGACCAAATTACGCAGGTCTATGAATCGACTTCTCTGATAGTACAATGTGTTACTTGTGTTACTAAAACATTATAATAAATGTGTATTATAAAACCTTAACGAAACCAGCTCGATTTAAAAGCATGAAATGGGTCACGAAGGGGCAGGGCAATTAGCGGGCCAAGGCAGACCGAAGTTTGGGAGACACTGCTGTAGACTGTAGTGACTTGTGCGTCTACAGACACTGCAAATGAAGCAAAACGTGATGTCTCATGGAAACCTGAGCGGTCGTGACAGTGTAACCAGTAAGCAAAACTACATTCCGACATTCGTTTATCATTATGGTAACAGACTTTACCCCAGCTACGAGTAATAGTGCCTTACATATTTTTCCTGCATTAAAAACTAACATAATATTACTTATATTATATTTATCAATTACCATTATAATTTTGCCAGGGCATTTATATTACAGGGCAAATTTTTAGATGAACATTTATATGAAATCTAAAACTATATAGAATATAGAAAAAGATGCTAATGAGAATAATTATTGCGATCTTGATTTTCCTAAACTGAAACATTTTAAAAGTTTTTTGCATTATAGGTACGGTATTCATTCCAAATTATAGTAAGGTACTCAAAAAATTTTAAGAAAACGCTATATTCATACTTAATATTATTATAAGCGCGAAAGTACCCTGTGACGACAAAACGCTGTATCCTATAACACGTCGTAACAGGATAGGAAAGTGTATCTGTATGTCCGTCCGTCTGTCATAGACAGTCTGTCTGTCTGACTGTCTGTTTCGAATCCCAACTCAAAATTCGTTTCAGTATCAAGTTGCAATTTTATAATTTTGCAATTTTTGTTTTCTCTTTTAGTTTCGAATTCACCTAAACCTATTTCTAAAATTATTTTTAAAACCCCGTACCCCGTATGGCTAATAGCAGGGTTCCCTAGTACATTGTTTTTTATTTCTATCAAGCAAATTTTTTGTGAGTAGCTTCATTTTAATAAAACAATTTTCTCTGCGAAAATTCTCGAAAGTGGTAGCTAACAGAGATAGAAAGGATTTAATATTTTGATTTAATGGTCCAAAAATATAGATTGTTCTATTAACTGTAGGACAATGTTACTCTTAAATTATATAACTTTTAACCTATCATTATACAAAAAATCTGCTGGTTAGAGTTCCGTTTAAGAGTTTAAGGGTTCCGTAGCCAACCAAGTTTTGTCGATACAAAAAATTGTTCTAGGGAATCCGAACTATGATTGATAAATTCCGTATGTCAAATTGATCCTAGGCTTTATCTGAACGCTAAACAGGCTGGAAGCGATGAACGTTCACCCGGCCATAATAGGCTTAGCAGCTTATACTATACTACCTAATTTATTTTCCTATTACCGAATAGATATCCGAAAATGAGAGATAATCTAGCTTAGTTCTTGTCCTTTATGAAAATGTGAGCAAAGGGATATTAAATTGGACGCTGTTAAGCATTCGTGTACTAATCCACATAAAAATTACGTATTGAGTTATGAATGCAGTTATGTTCTTTAGATGATTTAGAACAAGACTGCATTCAAAATTTATCAACAAAAAATGTGGGTTAGGACACTAATGCTTAACAGCGACCATTTAGGGTGGTTTGCACCAACTTACTTTAACTAAAACTTTAGCTATAACAAAATGTCAAAATGAGCTGTCAAATCTCTAGTAAAATTTAATAATGGACGCTATATTTAAAGATAACCTTAACCTTAACTGTAACAACGCTTCTGGTGCAACCCACACTGTGTGTGTGTGTGTGTAGCTTTAAATGTCCATTTTTCAAAATCGACAAAAATCACTATAAATTCCAACTAATTTAAGGAACTATCGAATTTGAGTTGGGAGTTTAACTAGCATAGACATTTTTTCTTTGATTTTCAGTTACATAGCTAATGTTATATGGACATTTGACGACCTCTGTGGCTCAGTGGTGAGCGCGTTGGTAGCTCAAGCCGGGGGTCATTTGTTCGAATCCCGCCGACGGCACAAAATGTTTTCAATATTATGTGTTTCATGTTATTCCTGTAATAAAAATCTTAAATATATGTATAGTATAAAAAGTACTAAATATATTTCCGTTGTCTGATACCCGTAAGTACCCGTACAAGTCTTTCATGTACTTACCACGGGGCCAGACTGACGTAGTGTGAAGCGTCCATAGATATTATTATTATAAGGAGCAACTTTCGTTTCTTACTCCATCATCAACATATTTTTTAATTGGAAAATACTTTTTTTGCAAAATATGTAAAGCTTCAGCAATGTGAACTCGCGGGCATTTAATACTATGAAATATATATATATATATATATATATATATATATATATATATATATATATATATATATATATATATATATATATATATATATATATATATATATATATATATATATATATATATATATATATATATATATATATATATATATATATATATATATATATATATAATATATATATAGACTGAAACCACTCGTACTAATAAGAATACCTAATGAAATAACGTGTAATAAAATGGGTATTTACATGTCTGCGGCTTTGTATCACTCCGGCCTGCTCCCTTGTGTGTATATTGAAATATGACATACATGAAAGCACTTTAATGTATGTATATGACAAATATCTCTGATTTATATGTTACTTCATACTTGAACGTTACTAAATGATGCCTGCAACTCCGTTGCGCCAATATTCGTCGCGTGGGAACCGTACATTTATCTGGGATAATATTTCTCCTGTGTCTTTACCCAACGTATGTATGTAAAATTTCAAGAAAATCGGTTCTGCGGTGTCGGTGTGAAGAGGCAACAGACAGACCCTTCCCTACCCTCTCCTATTTCCTTCCCTACCCTCCCCTATTCCGTTCTCTACCCTCCCCTATTACCCTATTCCCTCTTAAAACGCCGGCAACGCACCTGCAGCTCTTCTGATGCTGCGAGTGCGACGGAAGTTGCTTTCCATCAGGTGACCCATTTGCTCGTTTGCCCTCTTATTTCATAAAAAAAAATTAATAAGGCTGATATTTAATGAGGAAGTCAAACTATGAGACTATACCTACCGTCAAATAAATTTTTGGTGACATAAGCTGACCAATTTACATAGGTCTGTGATGTACCTATAAACCAATTTATCAACTTTTTGTAGGTTTGAATGTACTTGCAAAATTTTTTTTTCTTAATACAGAACCATCGGAAGCAAAGCCCGACTTACACTTTATGGTTTTTTCAAAATTTGACTTTTTACATCCCGTTGAACTCTTTTACATGAAAAATGTGCGAACTTACTTTTCCTTATAAAAATTAAGTTTTTTTAATAATTTATGGTACAATTGATAGTTTTATGAAATGTACAGTAATTGTTACATTTTTGAACGTTTATAAAATGTATTGTTCTTTTTCCACTGAGTGCACGCACGCATGGTTCGCGCAAAGAAAACGTTCGTATCAACGTTACAATTTATGGTTTGTTTGTTCAATAAAATTATCATATTAATAATTGGAAAGAAAACTTTAAAATAAATAATAAAATAATGATAGACTATATAGAGGATAGAGTATTAATATTATACAGGTGCACATTTTTAACTAAATAGTAAATATGAAACATTAAACTGTCCAAATACCTATACCCAACTTAAAATACCTAATAATTAAATATTAAAATTTTTGAAGTCAGGCGACCGCCAGTTATATATCATTCAAGGTCGTTAGCCGCTAAGGTTGCATTACAAAACGAGTTTCAAGATGAAAGCCAAATTTGTGCAGACCAATATATTTTTAAAACGTTTCATATTATAAAATCCACGTCTGAAACCTAGACTATTTAATGGCTGCATAATATTACGCGCGAGTTCAAGGCCGACGGTAAATTTTATTTATAATAACAAAAACATTAAATAAAATATGAATTATAACGTCTGACACGTCTGAGTATTCGAGGTTAATCTGGTATCGCGATTATTTATCTTCTAAGCTGTGAACTCATTTGCGACCTTTAGCGCTATTCTTGTTAAATATTATCCATCTCGATATACAAGATCTGAGCATGCCATTTGTCTTATTTTTTGTTAGTTCAATATAATTAGCACTCAACATTGAAAACAACTATTCACAAAATGTTTATTTAAAGGTATACCTTTAGTATTTACTCTTGTAAAAAGCGTTGAGCTGTCTCGGCAGATTCTACATCAGATCTACAAACCAAAAGTATTTAAATAAAATTCCTGGAAAAGCCTAAAAATCTAATAAACATAAAGGTAATGTTATCTTGCGAAAAAGAAGTACGCCTGACATACCCACGAATTCCTACGCAACGACGTTGCGAACAGTACGACTTGGTAAGTAATAATCTAAACATAAAATATATTGTATGTAAGGTATGTCTGAAAATGTACGATACTGTGTTCAACTGTAGTATGTACAGCAACAAAACGAGCAGCTTATATTATAAGCTGCTCGTTTTGTTGCTGTACATACATACCATATTATGGTTAGTGGGTACCGCACCTTAGCAACCGCATGGAAAATTCATATCGGTGTCTCAACAATTCTCAGTAATGTTGCTCGTAATTCTCTCTCTGCTTAGCCTCATCATAATAATATACATGTAAGCGATAGCTAGATACAATATGGACCGCTCTCCTCGAGCGGCAAGTGACATTATGAATAATTTATGGTCAGCAAACCCACGCGCATTTACAAGCAAAATAATCTGTTGATCGGCAAAATATTTGAGGTGATAAATGAATGCTGTTTTGTAGTCAAACTTTGAAAAAATACCTATAAACAGTGATATATTGAAGCCAAAACATGATAATAATGTTTAAAGTGGCAATATCAATAGCAGCATCAATAGCAGCCCCTCATGTTCTGCGGCACATCCATACCAACATTATAAATGCGAAAGTGTGTCTGTCTGTTTGTATGTTACCTCTTCACGGCAAAACAGCTGAACCGATTTTGTTAAAATTTAGTTTGGAGATACTTTGAGTCCTCTGAAAGGACACTATTTATCCCGGAAAATGTACGGCTTCCGAGCGATATACGAATTTCGGCGCACCGGAGTTGCAGGCGTCATTTGGTATATTATTATCTATATTAATAATTTCGTCCAAGGGTACGATAGACTCGATCGAAACCTTATATGAATAATAGAAAATAAAAAAATATTGATTTCGAGTCGACAACATAATATATCCGCAAAATTCGGATTTTGGAGAATTTCGTTAAATTCTAATGACACTGACAAACAAACTTCACGCGCCATCTTGCTGTAAACTGACACATGCCATTACTCATTTTCTACCTGCCGGCAGTAATGGCGCACCATAGCGCACCCTTCTTTTGTTGCTATTGTTTTAAATGTCAACAATTAGCAATTAATGTGTTTTTAACATCTAGGGAATGTTAATTCTTAATACATACGTTATAATAGTATTGGAACGAAGTTCCTTATGGCGCGTTCGGCGTAAAGAGAGTTAGACAGAACGATATTTGACCTCGACACTTTTTTATTAGTACCTGCATAGTACGTTGATAGTATTCCTCTGCGTCAACTAGATGGCGTTTTTTGAGAATAAACAGCAACGCGTTGTTCCTGGGCGTCAATAGATGGCGTTTTTTTAATAATATTTTTGAGTGTATAATATGTTACATACAGGTTTTTGAACATAAGAAATACTTAACTTTGTTCCATTCGGGTGTCCCTACTCCCTTGGCACCTCTCAAGTTTTTTTTATTTCAAAGATAAAACCGATTTCAAAATTCAGACGCTGATATTATAGACTAATATAAGAAAACGAGGTAATAGGCATGATGACTATTTTTTTTTCTTATCGGTAATTGAAAGATACTTAAAAAATAGAAACATCGCTGAAAGAATGACTCTGATAGCTTAAAAATTCACCAAGATATGACAATTCAAATATCTTATAAAAAAGACCTGCCCGAAACGCTCCATACAAAGTGCTACGAAAGTATGACGTCAGTCTTTCGTAGTTTGTACGCATCGGGAGACAACTTTGTTCGACAGGTATATTAAATATTGCGTTTATGAAAGTGGTTTCATAACAAAAGTTGCTTTTAATTGCATAAGCTATCGAATTGTATACAAATATTAAGAAATTTAATTGAAAAAAAATTTGACTTGAATATCCAACTTTGAAGGCGCATAACAAAAAAAAAATACAAATGCTATCAAGCTGAAATTTTGGGAACACTTATTTTTTACCGTGATTTCTTTATTTTATTAACAAAATTCGCTAATCTTTGACCTCGTCATCATCCCTATTCTGGAAATTTTACATACTTACATACGGTTCGAAATTCGAATTGATTACCCTTTTTTTGAAGTCGGTTAAAATACCTACCTACTATTATTGTTTTTAAAATTAGTAAGTAGGTACTTACCTACCTGCCAATGTAGAGAAAAAAGACGGGTTGCACTCCGGGAGTGCCGGCAGAAGTGAAAACTTGATCATTAACGTTGTGCATTATTTTTTCACCCATTTTTTTTAGGAAAATCGATTTTTTTAATTAATTGAAACCCCCAATCGGTTAAATTTTTAACCCATTTTTTATGAAAATCGATTTTTTAATTACTTAATCGAAACCCTTATTTTTTTTAAACCCATTTTTTATGAAAATCGTTTTAAAAATAAAAACGATTTTTTAATGAATCGAAACCCTTACAATCGATTAAATTTTTAACCCATTCATTATTAAAAACGATTATTAAAAAAAACGATTTATAAATTAATCGATACCCTTACAATCGATTAAAAAATATCGACAATCGAAAAAAAAAAACAATCGATTGTTAGATTAATCGATATCGATGTTACAAAACTACTCTCCAACCATCATACGGTTTTTCGATCAGCACGAGAATCTGACGCGAGTTTCACAGTTTTTACTTCAAAAAGACTAAAATGCAATAGAAATGATTAACCTTAGACAATGTTGATTTGAAATAAATATGTTTAAGTATGTAGAACTTTTGCAGTTTTATTTACTGTTTTTATCTTAATATATATATTTCTTGTGTGCGTGTGTATGTGACTGAACTCCTCCTAAACGACTGGACCAATTTTGATGAAATTTTTTGTGTGTGTTCGTGGAGATTCGAGAATGGTTTAGATTTACTGTTTGGTGTACTGGAAAATGTTTTTTCATTTAATTTCTTATTTATAAGGAGTTGTTGATTTTGGAATGTTTTACATTAGATCCGGCGGACGGCGCTATCATCGCATTCAATATTATTCTATTTCAATTTTAGTTTGTCCTGACAGATGGTGCTACGATTAATTTGAAAAAAATTTTGTTATTCAATTCATGTGCTGATTAAAATATTAAATAAATAACACATAGGCTACAATTTTAACCGACTTTCAAAATGGGGGAGGTGTTATGTTCGTTTTCTTATATTCAACGATTACTCCGCCGTTTGTTAACCGATTTTTAAAATTTTTCTTTTGGTATATAGGGTATCATCCCAATTTGGTATTATATTCAGAAAAGTGGTGATCTGATGAAGGATCCATAAGTAATCGAGGGAACTCCTCAAAACTTATAGGGAAACATATGGTGACTTCGGTTTCGTGAGAAGTATTCTAAGCATATGCTACCAACAAGTAAGATTTTGCACCGAGATATACCTGGTATACCGTGGTTCGGAGGGTGCTGAGAGAATTCCTGATTCTTTATAGATACAAGTTTGGGAGTTTCGGCGTTGTTTTAAGAACAGAAAGCATATGCTACTATGCAAATTACATTCTTCATCATCATCATCATCATCATCACTACCATATTATACCATTTCATAGTCTTTTAGATCGAGACTCGAGTTTGTCAAGCGATAATTAAAAAAAATCTATATCTACCTAATATTATAAACCTGAAGAGTATGTTTGCTTGAACGCGTCAATCTCAGAAACTACAGGTCCGATTTAAAAACTTATCTCAGTGTTAGATAGATCATTTATCGAGTAAGACTCATCATTTATCGAGAAGGTTATATTATATTATTACTCTAAGACTAATACGACAGAAGAAACTCAGGAAAATGTGGGAAAAACGGGGGAAATATTTTTTATGGGAAAATGTACCTACGGATTCTGTAAAATTTCTAATTTACGCGGGCGAAGCCGCGCGGGACATCTAGTATTATATAATTAACTAAGCTATACGAATCTTTACGAGTCTTGCTTCAACTACAACCTTATTTACTTTAAATCAGGAACTATTTTCCAAGAAACTATAGTTATTTCTTGTTTTTATCTATTTCTTCTAGATCGACAATCCCCGTGGATGTATTAAATATGTGTATAATATAATAAAAATCTTAAATATATGTATAGTATAAAAGTATTAATTATTTCCGTAATTGTCTGGTACCCGTAACACAAGTCCTTCAGGTACTTAGCACAGGGCCAGACTGCGGTGCGAAGCGTCCATAGATATTATATTATAATACAAGCGAGGAAGCTTTTTGGGATGAACAGAGACAAAATTCCGCCCAAGCTCTTCGTCGCATAGTTCATGCCTTCGAGGTTTTTGTCGGTTTAAAAAATTAAATGAGGAACAACAAAATGAGTGTTATTTAAACATCTATAAATAAACATATGATAAGTCGGTGCGAGCCAATAACCTCCGCTTTTGTTCTCGGCTATCAGCTCCGCCCGATCGCAGACATAATAGTGCGTTACTTCGCTAACTATGTGGAATTTGTATGTAAATTAATATCATACACTATTGTTAAAGTACGATGTTATCGGGAGCAAAAAATGCTCGTTAGATTCTTTTGTTTGTTTAGGTCTTGCAGGTCCAATTAGCAGCGTGTTCGACGTTGGATACTGTCTAGCCCAAGAAGCATATCCATCGATTGTTCTTCTAGAACCGAGAAGGATGTGGTGAAAAAATCTTTCTCAATCCTCATCTAATTGGTATGTATGTCTATGGTTCTTGTCAACGGTTGCCTTGACAATAAATCTGTTATCAAATGGCCGTCTGATATTTTACTTGTTAAATAGCGAACTCCCATAAATATCCTCATATTTATCAGATACCATCACATTTGATTATATGAGTGAATTACTAATGTTGCTAATGTAATTTATGTTAATATACTCAGTTACTAGATGTTGCCTGGAACTTCACTGGGCCAGCTCATCTTTAATGTCTTGCATTGTCTTAGCTGTAGCCCAACCTTGAAAATATTTTTTAATACAAAGAGGTATATGAAGGGGTTTTTGGCGATGTACTGAACACACGCTTTTGACATAGTCTTTAGCTTCTATAATTTTATATAATATAGTATTTAGTACTTATACTCTTCACCTGGCACTATATAGTCCCTAACACCTGGTAAGCTGTACCTTGCAACTTGTAAGTTTGCTGTCTGACTGTAAAGATGTGATAATAACTGATCGGAAGTGACAGCTGCAAGTCTGCTTAACGTTTTTGAGGAACGTTTAGAAATATTTTACAAAGACGGTTGTATTTGTTTCCCTATACAAAGTAATAAGACTCTAAGGCCTAAATATTATTACTTTATTTTATACTCTATAGATATACTATTACATTATAGCGCAGTCTGAAAGCAGGATATCAAGTTCTTAGCTCCCAAACGAAGTGCATAATGTATGCTGTCTACTTCATTTAGGAGCTATGGAACTTTATCTATGGCACAATATGGCGGACGGCTTAATCCGTTCTGTGAAGCCGAGGTGCATTTAACTGGTGCAGCGCTGTCGTAAACCACTGCTGCGATAACGGCGGAGTCGGTAGGGCGCAATCAATGCGTTATCTATTTATTTATGGTGCGTCGACCCGTGCCCGCATTTGTACCCGTTTGCGTCTGTGCTCGCTTGTGTACAAACACCTGCATGTTTCTGTACCCGCTTGCATCTGTCCCCGAGTGCGTCTGTACCTGATTGTGTTTTTACCCGCCTGTGATTGGACCCGCTTGTATGTCCCGCATGTGTCTGTAGCCTGGGCTACTGTTATCGAACAAAAAGGCGCTTTGTTCTCGATACAGATTGTTAATTTACTCACATGTGTTATTGAGTGCGTGAGATCGGGGGTTCCTAAACTTTTAAGGTAACATGAAACAAAAACCTGTCATTTACGGAACTCTATAATATTTTGTGGGAAAGACGTAGGGGAAAAATTATGAAGAAGATGCTGAATCCATATTATTAAAGTGAAACCTATATTATCTGTGGGAACTGGGAATATGCATGGTGACCCCAAAGGAAGGTCTTCCGACCGAGCGACACAGCATGCTTGGGTAGGCCGAAGCCCACTGACGTCATTTCGGATGTTGCTGCATATTATGTAATTTTATGTCTTGCCGATCTCAGAAACTTCGATATCGCCATGCAGGACTGTGGCGCTTGTTGTACCACCACATGGCACATAATATTATGTCTCGGAAAAACCGTATGTCCTGATTGCTATAGCTCGGGTTTCGCGCCACACTTTGGGAATCATAGGCGTTATGATGGATCGTTACAACATCCGTCAGACGAAACACAGTTTGATATCATTACAGCTTAGCAACGCAAAAACGTTTTCAAACACCTGAGGGTATTTTAAAATTTACTTAATATTGTGTTAAATGTTAAGGTACATGCTAGTGTTACCAAAAATATTTCTCTATATAATCTCTATAAATTCTCTATAATCTCGCGGGAAAACTGTTTCCCACTTCACTATCACTTTTCCGGGATAAAAACTATCAAAGGGACTTGCCGTCCAGGGAGTCGCCGTCGAGGAACTCTACATAATACGGCAGTACTACTGAAAAGCTTACTGAATACTTTTTAACGTCTACAGTCTAGACTCTAGAGTCTAGACGAAGATTATTCCTTAGGATGCTCGTATGCCATGGCCACTTTAACTTCTTGTATCAATAAAAGTCTATAATACTAGTCCCTACTAATATTTTGAATACGAGTGAGGACTGAGGCTAGACCTAGTCTGGTTATTTGTCTATGGCATGTGTTTAAATCAATATCTGTATAATTATTATTCCCTTTTCTCAATCAAAATATTTGAAAGTTTCACCAAAAATACTGACTTGCACACTAATTATGCACCCTAAATAATGCGAATTAAGCATACTATTTAAAGTTATTTGCAAAACTGTTTTACTGAACGAATAACTATTATTAATATAGTATATCTAACAATTCCTTAGTTCAACAAACATACTACAACTTTTTAAAGGAAAACCATCACCTAAATTTCTTTCAGGAACATCATTTATTCTAAATAAAACCCAATTTAATCTGTTATGTCATACATTTAGGAACACATAAAAATCATCAAGTGCTAACTTAACATGGACTAAACTTTGGCACACTGAATGGTAACTCAGTTTATAAACAATAATAATAAACACACACGCACAAATGATTTCTTACCGATATATTGCAAAATAATTAAGCCTCCGGCTTAGGAATTGCACTCTAGGGGTTGACAAGCTACTAAAGAAAAAAAAAGAAAAAAACAATCTGGCTTCAATTATGAGTCGACGGAGCCCCGCCATGCAGAGCTACTACTTCTGGGTGGTTCACAAAAAATAACCACGATAGCCATCAAACCTAACCCAATCAAATCGTATTGGGCCAACATTGCTATTAATTATCTAAGAATCATTAATAAATTATTAACCCATACAATTACAATACAGTAGTGAATTTTGATAATTTTTATCAAGAAACCATGAATTATATAGTTTTGGAATGATAAAATCTTTCACCATATCTCATCATAATTACCAAAAAATCTTTGTCGCTAACACAGAAATAGATCAAGATATCTCTGTGGTCGCTAAAGAGTAAAGAGCGAGCGCAAAGGAGTGAGTACGGCGTTAGATGAGGAGGCCCCAACATGTTTTTCAGTAAAACAGAGAAACAAAAAGAAAATAAAGTTAGGTTAAAAATATTTTAGTTGCACGATTTGTCAATTTGTAGACTTGTTTTGATAATAGAAATTGATTTTATTGTGGTGCACCTTTCGATATCGTTTTTAGAAATTCCGTTGTAAGATTGTCAGAGTGCAAGTTAGTATTTTTGATAAACAATTTGAATTTTCATTTTAAAAATTATTATTTTTTAACAAAAAATTAAAACCGACTTCCAAGGTAAAAACAAAAGTAATATTCTTAAAAATAATCTAAAAAGAATCAAATAATTCTTATTTGTTATTATAGTACCGTCTTCAGACTTCGCCTAAACCTCAACTATTTCTGTACTCAATCTTCGTACTTTTGAAGTCGCTACCAGCCCGGAAAAGTTCTGAGATCCTTGATATATTAGAACTTACGCTAAGGTAAGCTGGTACCGACTTCAAAAGCATGAAGATTGAGTACAGAAATAGTTGAGGTTTAGGCGAAGTCTGAAGACGGCACTATAATAACGAATAAGAATTATTTGATTCTTTTTAGATTATTTTTAAGAATATTACTTTTGTTTTTACATTGGAAGTCGGTTTTAATTTTTTGTTAAAAAATTAAAAATTTTATTTTTTTAAATAATAATTTTACCCTTTTAAGTTACCTATGAGACCACAAGGCTATATAACTTATAGCAGAGTTGTACATATTATTACTAGCGGTCGCCCGCGGCTCCGCCCGCGTGGAAGTCGGTAACCGGCTGCAAAAAGCGTACCCAGGAAAGAGTCGGTCAGCAAACTGATTCTCAGGTCAATTCACAGACTGCAACACTGACATTGACGTCGCGGAAGCAGTCATTATCCGAAGGGATGCATATTATAGTGCACACTGCACAGATTGTCTTCTTCCCGCACGCGCACCCCCGCTTGGTGACGCCCACTATCGTTATATTTTCATTTCGCCATAATTTCAAAACTAAACGTCCAATTTTAATCATTCAAATTGTATTTCAAATCATAAACCGTACTTAGTGATGAAATATTTTATTTTCATAAGGATTAATTGCATAAGTAAAATAAACGCGTTTAAATGTCCAAAAAAATTTCAAGATTTTTAAATAACAAAATTGTTATTGTGCCTTACTCGACAGATAAGTATAGTGTGTCGCGGACTTTTTTGTAGATATTTATAAGATCTACAATTACTTAGAACATTTTATGGTTCTATCTTATATAGTTTCGGCAGCGTACGCAAAATAAGTAACTTTTCTGGTTGATTTTACACCTGGCGTCCGAAAAACACAAATATCTTACGAAATCCAATTTTTTCCAAAATAAAATTTAGCCTATGTTCAGCAGAAATAATGTAGAATTCATTGGCTTTTGCTTGGAGTAGTATAAATAAAGCCAAAATTGTCGAACTTGTATCTATAAGGATTCAAAAGTTCTGTTGGGTACCTTCGGAACCAGGGTACATCCTGGTGAAAAATCTTACTTTTTGGTAGTATATGCCTGAAACACTTCAGAAAAAATTGAAATCACTATATGTTTCCATACAAATTTCAAGGAGTCCCCTCGATTCCTCGTGGATCCCATAATCAGATCACCATTTTTATGAACATGGTACCAACCTCGGATTCAACCCTGTACAACAACAAAATAATCATGAAGATCGGTCCACGAACGGCGAAGTTATGGTTGAACATACAAAAAAAAAATATATAAACAGACGAACGTATAACCTCCTCCTTTTTGGAAGTCGGTTAAAAATAATATATCCGATGTATGAACCATATTTTTGGTGTGAATTCGGTTATAAAGGTCGTCTCGTTTTGTATGATGTTTAAGTTTTTTTTTGAAGGACATGTTCAGTTAATCAATTGTTTTTTTTTTATCAGCATTAGTTTTTCTGGTCCAATGCATTCAGTTAATTAGCGGAGTTACCTAGTGTGCTGAAAATTTATTCAGATGTGCATTTAATAATATCCCTTTGTTTATCTGTTATCTTTCATCACATCTAATCCCCTAAAACGATTTTGATGAAATATTATATAGAAATACTTTGTAAGAGCGTATATTTTCTCGTATGGTTGCTTTCTAGTTTCTACTAACATTTTCACGACCATTGCGCAGCTGAGGAATAGCGCGCAAACTCGAAGTCGATCACGACCAATACATTGTAGAAGAATGTGCCCCACTACAGGATGGTTATTGTCAATGTGGAGAGGCCGCATAAGAAAATCTGATTTCATTGGGACCTTAATTGAAGGAAACGTCAATGCCTTCTTTAAAGGTGAAATGCATTCCGGCAGATTCAGGCTAATGAATGCAGCGTACCGCTGATATCGCTTTCTCTAGAAGCTGTGCGATAGTCCGAGTACTGATTCTATTAGACAGTGGAGTAGACAATAATAACTATAGTCTATACGCGTTAAAAAATCATCATCGCGCAGACTTTAGGAACCGAACATTTTCCGTGATCCTTTCTCAAAGTATTTCCATTTCAGATTTGCTAAGATATAACAGGCAAACTGACAAACAAGTTTTGCATTTGTTTTACTAGATAACTCAGTTGCGCTGAAAGGCGTTCATCGCGAAAGAATTCTTCCCTGGACTTTTAATATCAGCATACCAAATTTCATCAAAATCTGTTCAGAGTTCAGTGATTTAAGCGTGATGAGGTAACAGACAGACAGACTGACAGATACACTTTCGCATTTGAATAATATTAGTATGGAAGTTTGGGTAGTAATGAGTATGGATGGATAATAATAATATTATGTAGTTGTATTAAATACCACACAAACTCTAAAATGTTCGTCCTCATTAATTACCTTTTTATACTTTGCAAGCAGCCGTTACAACTGGGCGGTCGGTAAACATATAATCAACATTTTTATTTAACACTAGCTGTTGCCCGCGACTTCGTTCGCGTGGACTTTAGTTTGCGATTAGTTCTGTTACAGTAATGAATTAAAAAATAAAACGCCATCTGTTTTCATATATTAGAATTAAAATGTTGATTGCATTGATATATTTTCTGGATGGAATATAGGCCAACACGGTACACTCGAACTCCTTAGAAATGCAGTAGGAGTTCTATAAGATAAGATAGATTTATTATTATTATACCAAGTGATAATATTATTAAACATAGTATTCTAACGTATTAAAAACTATAAACAAAAACATAATAACTAATAAGTATGATTAGTTCTATGTTACAATGAAGTAAAAAAGAAAACGCCATCTGTTGAATCGTATTAGAACTAAAATGTTCATTGCATCGATATATTTCTGGATTTTTTATAATATTATACATAAAATATATTTAATATTTTTGAAATATTATTTTAATACACATCCAAGACCCAGGAACATTGAAAACTTTTTGTTCCACCTGCGGGACTCGAACCCAGGACGAGCGCTGGCCACGCGCAATGCGAATTAATTTTCATCGATATTTTCATGGAAATAAGATATTTTCCCACATCAAAATGTAGCCTATGTCCTTTCTCAGACTCTAGAATAACTGTGTACAAAATTTCATTGCAATCGGTTCAGTAGTTTTGGCGTGAAAGCGAGACAGACAGACAGACAGACAGAGATACTTTCGCATTTATAATATTAGTATAGATAGTATAGATTGTTTCTCGTCGGGTGTCTGCATACACAGAGGTCACCCGCACGTCTGTGTGCGTGAGCGCGATGCAGCGCGCGCGTGTGTGCGGCCGGCGCAGCCTCCGTGCGTCTGCGGCCTGTCTAGACGACCCCCCCGGCCCCCGGCGGCCCCCCGGCGGCCCCCCGCACCGGCCCCCCGTCCGCCGCGCCGGCCCCCCGTGTCCGTTGCACTCGGCTCCTTTCACTGCACCGTCTGCACCGGCCCACCTGCTGCTCGCGCCGGAGCCAATTATTGCCGATGACTATTGAGCACAACCGAAATCATTTTATGTTCGACACCTCGTATTTTATGATTCAGTAAATAACTATGAGATAATGCAGTAATCTCGTCCATTGTCGATATCGAGTCCCACCAAAACAAAAAAATAACATTTTTACTTTCATTACTCAAAACAAAGATTTCAATTTTGTCATCAATTCAAATTTCAAAAAGCGTGCATGCCTCAGAACATGGTGCATGCCATAATGTCAAGTTTGGCATTCATGATTGCATATAATATAATCAGATTGGTCGAAAAGCATAGTCTTTAGTAAATTATGAATGATACATCATACAGCCTACAGGCACATAATAAAGGTCTGGAGTGGTTTAGGTTTTCAACATTCTAATACCGAGTGTCTTTGAATAATATATAAAAACCAGGATGTTACACCTAGATAGTAGTTAGTACACTAAAACGATGTTAGCAGTAAACCTAGATACATAAAAATTAAAAATGTTTAAACCTAGATACTTAAGTGCTTTCTCAGATAGCTTATTTAGGTATTATTCAGAGCCATTAGCTACAGCGTTCAGTTAAACAATCTTAAAAAGATAGAATTGTATTTACTTAATTAAGTATCTGATGGATTTCGAATAGACATTTTAAGTGTAATAATTTGATGATCTGTTTTAATATTGAAGCAAGAAACAAGAGCGTCTACTTAAATTAGAACCTTAAAGAAATAAAATTTCAACTTATTAAAGCCAAATTTCGAAGATTGGCCAGAAAGGTTGTGAGCAGGATTTCGGCGTAGAGCGACGTAGCACGTCGTAGACTGGCGTAGAGTGTTGCTGGGTCTTTGTGATGGGCGACGTAATCCTTTATACTGCGACGTAAAGCGCTCCCTAGACGGTAATTCAGCATGACATGCATTTACGTGACAGTATTAATTGTTGCATGACATGCCTATCGCGAAACGATTAAGCGTGCATCATGCATGTCAGGCATGTGTCTGTCCTGCAATATGTATTGCAGGACCAAAAAATTAAACAACATATCAATCAATGTACAGCACGTAGTCAGCATGTCATTCGCATCAATCACCACAATAAACGATCATGCGTGCATGATATTATAGTTTTTATAAGATGTCTTTGGTAAATTTTAAACGGTACAAGTCATTGAATTTTTTCTAAAGCAATGTCATAGATATCACTATGAAGGCTTGTATTAAACTAAAATTTATTAACTTAAAAAAAAGACCACATAAAAAGTAACTTTATTGTACCGTCTAGCAATCTAATCATCATATTAAATTACAGCGTCTAAGTAAATAACGCACTTACAAAAAGCAACAAAGTATACTTGCAGTCGGCTAAAAACTTCAGAGTGCAGACGGACAAAAAGATAGAATTGGAAGTTGCTGGTTCAGTTAAGCCGGCCGAGACGCCGCTGTGTGTGTGAGCAGGCTTTACATTGCATTCAGGTTTATTCTACCTCGATATTCTACGAGAGTGATACTTAAGTTCTTGTCATAAGGTCCCGTCAGGAGCATAATAACTCCGAACGCGCGCTTTAATACTTGAAGCTGGTACAGACGTATAAAGTTTATAAAGATCTATGTGCGGGCAGCGGGCATCCCGTAAATAGAAATCGAAAATCCACAGAGGACTCTACCACCTGCATGTCTTAGGGATTTTACTTATCGACCTAAGCTAAGCTCTTATTATGAAGGATTTTAGAGACCTTATAGAAAATATTCTTTTAAGTAATAGCTGTTTTTAGGGTTCCGTAGCCAAATGGCAAAAAACGGAACCCTTTTAGGGGTCCCCAAACTCATAGGTACAACTGAAACAAAAAAATCATCTAACCTATGCGTGTGGGGTATGTAATATCTATAGAATGGGCTTAAAAAATATATTAAGGTTCCTAATATAATTTTTTTCTAACCTGAATAGTTTGCGAGAGGGACTCTTCCAAAGTGGTAAAACCCTCGTAACCTCTAAAGTAAGTAGTAGTAGCTAGTAAGTAAAAACTACATACGAAAATTGGTTTCAATGAGATTTAGCAAGTAGTTTTTTTATACGTCATATATGGTAAACCTTAATTTAGCTTTCATTAAATAAACTGAAATATTAAAATTTAAAATTAATCAGTAACCTTTTAATTTCGTATATAACAAACCTTATTGGAACCCTTCATGGGCGAGTCTAACTTGCACTTGGACGATTTTTCTAAACTCTCGTCGAACAAAAATTTAGCTTATCAATAATTACGAAGGTTTTTACTTGAAATCTGGCAACATTAAAAAAATAAAGTTTTTGGCTGCGGCGGCACTTGCATTGAAACAATAATATGTATTATACTTTACTATTTCGAGACAAAAAGTAGCTTGTAAGGAATTAAAACTATAAAAAATACATATTTGGTTCACCTTTCCATATTCAGTGAATTTCACACTAAGTAGGATCAGTCACATCAGTAGGATTAAGCAGCTTTTCATATTATTTTAGCAGGATTATAGAAGTAGGTATCTTTAAATTTATTTAATAGACTTTTATTTTGGACTGCGTAATAAAAATAAATGGCTTTTACACTTAAGTATTTTAATACGAAATGGAAAATAATAAAGATGCAATTTTATTTCTTGCATTTATGCTCGTGGCACTTAAATATCATTTACATATTTATTTTGCGATAAAATAAGAGGATAACAAGTATTTTTATGTTCTAGTAAACATTCAAATTGCAAATATAATATGTAATGTAATGCTGACGGACAGTGTTGTTTTTATGAGTTTATTTATAGAACTTCGTCTAGTTTCAAGTTGATAGCAGTAACTATCTATCTTAAATGTTAAAAGTGTGTGAATATTGATATTCTTTATTCTCGTAATAATCCCCTTTTTCTTAGATTGATTTGAAAAGGATGACCCCTTTGAAATCAATCTAAGAAAAAAGGGATGACACTACGATGTTGCCACTTTTTAATTTCATGACTTTTTTGACAGACTGTACTTGGACTATATAAGCACTAAGCAATGAATACTTGAATAAAGTGAAGTTAGTAGAAAGCATTTTCTTTCTATACATACATTTTTCAAAATTCGATGTAAAATATACAACATGTTATCTACTTATTTATCAGAACAATATCAGTTTTGTAACTTTAGTGCATTAAGGAAGATAAGGATCAAAACTTTTAATTAAGTAGACAAAACAATATTTAATGGCTGACCTTTAAATATTGTTTTGTCTACTTAATTAAAACACACACACACACACACACACATTTTTATCAAACTTTGGGTCTTTTTGTATTAAATCTGAATTTAGAATACAAAAAGACCCAAACTTTGATAAAAATGTACGTAATAAACAACACGCTACTGTTTCACGATAATTTACTAATGATTCAACGTTTGACATTTTATACATTAGCCAATGACGAGTTATATAATATAGAATACTTACTACAGCATATAGAATAATTCAGTATACTGACCTAAAATGTCAGTATACTGAATTAATACAACTACTAAGGGTCAATTCAGACCGCAACGCGACGAGGCGAAGCGATTGAATTTCTCCCTTCTGTATCCTCCCGCCAGAAACCGCATTTTTTTCTTTAGATCTTCTATTGGCTTGTTCCCGATTTTGCGAGAAATCAAATCCATGATCAGTGTTAGGCAAAAAGTTTTAGAGACCTTTTCTCTTCCAAATTAAATTTACTACCTTTTTTATCTGACCCTTTTTTTAACATTAATATTTTTCAACTTATTACTCCCGAAAGGCAAACAATTTTACTTTTTAGGGTTCCGGACCCAAAGGGTAAAAACGGGACCCTATTACTGAGACTTCGATGTCTGTCCGTCTGTCTGTCCATCTGTTTGTTCGTCTGTCTGTCCGTCTGTCTGTCTGTCTCCAGGCTGTAACTCAAGAAGCGCTATAGCTAGACTTCTGTAATTTTCACAGATTATGTATTTCTGTTGCCGCTATAATAAAAAATACTAAAAACAAAATAAAATTAATATTTAAGGGGATATATACAAGAAACGTTATATTTTTGGTCTTTTCGGCTCGTAATCCATAATGGCAAGCAATAGACACTTAAAATTTTACTTCCTACTACGCGTACTTTAATATTCAATAATACAATTAAAATAAAATAAATGATTTAGGGGGGCTCCCATACAAAAGACACAATTTTTTCCTTATTTTAGCTCTATAACGGTACGGAACCCTTCGTGCGCGAGTCCGACTCGCACTTAGCCGATTTTTTTTAATAGAAAAAAAAGTAAAATTTTTGCCTTGCAGGAGTAATAAGTTGAAAAATATTAATGATAAAAAAAAAGTTTCACATAAAAAAGTTAGTAAATTTAATTTGGAAGAGAAAAGGTTTCTACAATTTTTTGCCTAACACTGATCATTCTTGAGATATCGAATTAAACGCGTTTCTATCGAAATGACCTTGAGCTGACCTCAGTAGAACCCCTCAAATTGGAATTTATGCTCAGAATACACCCCCCTATCGATCCTTAAAATCCCCAAACTGTGTTCGTTCATGTTTATTTAACACATTTTGAGCCGTAATTTTATTGGACTAAAATTACAATACGGTACTTAATCTATACTAATATTATAATTGGGAAGAGTTTGTTTGTTTGTTTGTTTGAACGCGCTAATCTCAGAAACTACTGGTCCGATTTGAAAAATTCTTTTACTGTTGGATAGCCCATTTATCGAGGAAGGCTATAGGCTATATTTTATCACGCTAAGTATAATAGAAGCTAAGAAATAGATGAAAATGTGGAAAAAACGGGGGAAAATTATTTGAAAGGGCTTATTTGAACGCGCTAATCTCAGGAACTACTGGTCCGATTTGAAAAATTCTTTCAGTGTTAGATATCTTATTGATCGAAGAAGGTTATAAACTATATTTTATCACGCTAAGACTATTAAGAGCGAAGAAATAGAGGAAAATGTGGAAAAAACGGGTTAAATTATATGAAAGGGCCTATTTTAACGCGCTAATCTCAGGAACTGCTAATGCGATTTGAAAAATTATTTCAATGTTAGATAGCCCATTCATCGAGGTAGGCTATAGGCTATATTTTATCACGCTAAGACTTATAGGAACGAAGAAATAGATGAAAATGTGGAAAAAACGGGGAAAATTCTATGGAATTGCTTATTATAGTATGAACTACTGGAGCAATTTTTATGTTATTTGGCAAACATGAAGAATAGACCACGTGAAGGGACATAGGCTATTTTTTGCTGCAAAATGTAAATGCGTGAAATTCCTAAATTACGCAAGCGAAGCCGCGCGGAACATCTATATAATATAATAAAATCGTAGGAAAGTCAATTCTGTATATTGAATATTTTGTACAATAAATAATACTTTGGATGTGAACTACTATGGTAACGCGGACGAAGTCGCGGGCAACAGCTAGTAAGTATATTATTTTGATAAATCTCGTAGGGTTCAGCATGCGTTTGCAATGTAAGCGGAAAAAAATGTAATTATTTACGGCATCACATTAGAAACCCCAAAATTAACAGTATTTCTCCACTGTTAAATGAATGTTATTATACTCATAAACCTTGCGTAGTTTTAAACATTAAAGGGGACAAAGGGACATGAGGGAAAAAAGCGACTTTAGAATATTATGTAGTGATGATATTATCGTGTGATTATCTAATGTAGGTTTATTTTTATGTTTTCATGTCATTGTAAAGGCAAAATGTGAGATCCATTATTATTTATTACCTATAATAATTTTAAGGGTTGTAAAACCTTTTATTCACCATGATATACCAGTAAGTTTTATTCTATCACAGGAAAAAATCGAGCCAAATTATATAAACTAGAGATCGCCCAATGGTCGAAATTCGACCTTACTTTCAACGACATTAGGACTACTAACCTATATTTTGTAAAAAAATATTTATCATCATTATCATCATCATCAGCCTATTGCCGTCCACTGCTGAACGTAGGCCTCCCCCAATGAGCGCCAACCATCCCGATCTTGGGCAGCCCTCATCCATCCGCTGCCAGCCACTTTCTTCAAATCGTCGGTCCACCGTGCTGCGGGACGTCCTACACTACGTTTGCCTAAGCGTGGTCTCCACTCTAACACTTGTCTGTTCCATCTACCGTCTTCCCGTCTGCAGACATGACCAGCCCACTTCCACTTCAGCGTGCTAATTTTATGAGCGATGTAGGTGACTTTAGTTCTCTGGCGAATGACTATATTAGGAATTTTGTCTACCAGAGATACTCTCAACATAGCTCTTTCCATGGCACGCTGAGCAACCTTAAACTTGTGGACTAGTCCTCCGGTGAGTGTCCACGTTTCAGCTCCGTAAAAATATTGACTTTATCATTTTTTTTTGTTCAACTCTTGTCTCTAGGACTCAGCTGATCTCAGACTGGCCCTGTAAGCATTGTCTAATAGTATCAAAGATTCAATAAAAAAAACTATACGTAATCCATTTTCAATTTGTCAACAGACTTCAACCATAAATAATAGAGTATAATTCGTATGTATAGGTTTGTCACTCAAAAATCTGTCATCTTCTTGAGTGTGCGTATTGTAGTGTGTGTAATGTTTTATTTGTTAAAAAAATGTATGATAAAAGCAGAATTTCAAAATAATATTAGCTCGATGCGATCCTTCACCATATAAACTATAATTGTCCAAAATTTCATTCACGTTTCCGCATTTTTCGTCAAAAGGGATACAAAGCTTTTCGCTTGCGTATTAATATACAGTGTGTAACAAAAATAAGTGATAATACTTGAGGGTGTGTACGTGTTCCTTGTAGAGATTTCACTGTGAAAGTAGCAGCGATGAAAGACCAAATTTTTTTTACACTTTTGTATGGGCAAGGGCCCGAGCGCGGCGTCACGAGTTTCCCCATACAAAAGTGAAAAAAATTTTGGTCTTTCATCGCTGCTACTTTTACAGTGAAGTCTCTACAAGGAACACGTACACACCTTAAAGTATTATCACTAGTTTTTGTTACACCCTGTATAGATAAATCGAGCAAAGCCGTGATGTCACCGCACCTCGTTATACCAAACTGATATTATGTGAAATCGACTGGCTCATGACTGGCTCATGACCTCCACAAACAGACGTCTAGACACATAGTCATAGTCTCGAAACGCGGTTAGCAAATACGCGGGCTTTCCCTCTGCGCGGGCCGCACCGCGCACGGCGCACCAAGTCGTCGGTGATTCGGCTCACCGCGCCTACTATGACGACGGCATTGTTCTCATCTACATTACATCGGGTAAATATTTTCTACTTAATTTTATTTTACAGTACGGCTTTTCCGAGACTTTCAAACTCCATGTTAAATATTTCAGCAAAATCTTCATACAAGAATAAGTAACATCATCATTACATACCCACCTCAAAATGCCCCCAAACAACCGAAGTGGCGCTATTTTTTTCACTGCACTTTACCTCCATAAACTATATCTCTAGTAGATGTTTATCGTAGCAACTTAAAATCTCTTAGAATTAATGTAAAGCGGGTTCATCATATCGGCCTATAGTCGTCCACTGCTGGACATAGGCCTCTCTCAATGAGCGCCAAGATGACCGATCTCCTGCTACTCGCATCCAACATGGGCCTGCAACTAAGCGGAGATCGTCGTCCCACTTAGTTGGAGGTCGACCTACCAACAAAGAGGGTTGCCCTCTACGAATAATAAAAACTAACATTTCATTATCTTCGTTTTCTTTATCACATTTGTTATGTCCGAAAATTGTAATCGCTAATTATCAGTAATAATTATGTAATTAATCATAGCTCATTAATTATTTATCTCCATTGTTGCTGATTTATACTGGTAATATGGCTTATTTTAAATCTGAAGTAACTTATGGCCGCTTTATGACATATTTAATGTTTACTATTACGGTTCATATTAAAGTTATAGACATGAACTCTACGAATAATAAAAACTAAGGAATCGTAACTCCCATACTATTACCGTTTTAAATTTGGTTCCTTTTGATCTGTCATGTAACGTCAGCCTAGTACTGCTCAAGGTCACCTAAATATTGCAAATGTATTGAAATGTGTACCTAAGGTACACTTTTTTGACAAGTATTGTGGAGCATGTTTTTTGACGGAGTTACTTTTCCTTAGTTTTTATTATTCGTAGCATGAACTCCATACATTTTCTATCAATCCCTTTATTAATTTAAAGTTAAGCAGGCCTTAAATGTCTCGGAGTGCGGCCGTTAGGTTATACGATCGCTCGACGTCTCACCTTGGAAGGTTGCGCGAAGGTAACTCGTAAATTATTCGCAAAGCAATAATTGGAAGAATTCCTTTGAAAGAACTATTCGTATGTGCATGTTCGATTGGAATATTTGTGCAGACGCGAGAATTTCGACAACAGCGGCAATACCAGAGCACGTAGAATGCAGGATTGAATTCGGCTAACGCAGTGACAATGTTACTAATGGAGTTTTCGACAAAGTAAATTTACCCTCGCAGTACTCGCCTAATGGAAAACCTACGAAATTGAGGTGACTTCCAAGTTTAGAACAACTTGCTGTAGTTTATTGCTACGAAAGAATAGATAACTTCAACCACAAAAATCATGATATTATGACGTCATTGTATCCCCAAAATCTATTACGACAGTTTTTCTATCCTCTTGCATTTAATATTATGCTCCTGCCTGCTCGTAAGCAAAGGAAATCTAATATTGTGTCTCTAAAATCTGCCCATATTCTTTCGCTTTTCTACTGAGGTCAGGCTAAGCATGTAGATTAAAGTGTTACAAAGTCCATAGGTCGATTTCGCGAGCCAAAATAGAAGTTCTGTTTTTGCGGTACCGAATATGCAGGCTGCAGTTAGAATCCAGCGCTATCAGTATGCACAGACGATAACCTTCGTCCCTCTGACCTCTGATACCACACAATAATATTATACTGTTACTAACGCAGCACACATTTTAATAGACTTGAAACTCACTAAATTATACTCGTACTTCGTAAATGAAGAAATGGTGTACAGTTAAATGAGGCGGTTTACTTGAGTGGTTGTTTGAATGAATTTTACTTCAGAAAATGCTATCAGTACGGAGAGCTGGCGACCAAATCGCTTATGTAGCTTCAGCTGTATTAAATCTCCGTTAGCTATTTCCCTGAACAACCCTTTCTGATAATCTGCGTGCTGACAGGCCGTGGGCGGTGTTTGTGGGAGTAGTGGGGTGGGGAAAAATGTAGGTTCAGCGACATAATAGTGTTTGCGATGATAGCTATAATTTTTTCACATGGATAATAATGAATAATCGGCCAAGTGCGAGTCGGACTCGCGCACGAATGGTTCCGTACTGGTATAGACCGAAAGTAGACAAAAATCGTGTTTTTTTTATGGGAGCCCCCGTTAAATATTTACTTTATTTTAATTTTCTTATTAATTATTAAAATACAAATATAATTAGGGATTTTGTGAAAATTTTAAGTGCCTAGCTGTTACCATTATTGATTACGAGCAAAAAAAACACGTTTCTTGTATGGGAGTTCCCTTAGATATTAATTTTATTTTGTTCTTAGTATTAGTTGTGGTTCTTGAGTTACAGCCTGGAGACGGACGGACAGACGGACAGACGGACCTTTTTAGGGTTCCGTAACCAAAGGGTGTGAACGGGACCCTATTACTAAGACTTCACGTCTGTCCGTCTGTCTGTCTGTGTGTCTCCAGGCTGTAACTCAAGAACCGATATAGCTAGACTTCTGAAATTGTCACAGATTGTGTATATCTGTTGCCGCTTTAACAACAAATACTAAAAAACAAAATAAATTAAATATTTGAGGGGGCACCCATACCACAAACGTGATTTTTTTGCCCTTTTCTGCTTGATAAAAAAATTGCCAACAAATAGAAATAGGTATCACAAAATGCTCGATTATATGTTTACTAATTACTGTAATAATTAATAACATTTAAATAAAAATTAACTATAATGAAGGGTTACAATACAAAAACGTAAATTTTGCCTATTTTTGCGCTATAACGGTACGGAACCCTTCGTGCGCGAGTTCGACTCGTACTTGGCTGATTTTTTCTTTTCCGTAGTCGATTAAAAAGTAATACAGGTAGCTTTTACTGTTATCGTTACTAATTAAAATCACAGTCCACTTCCTATCACTCTCGGTCCGCGTGCGTCTTATCATGTGGGCTGTGGCACAAGTCACAAGCGCCGAGGGAAATGTATGTAACGACGCCTCACGTGCAGTCCACGACGTACTCGAGTGTTACAGATAGACAGACAGATAACACAACTCACGATACAGTAGTCGCCCCTTCTATTTAAAAATAAACGCTTAATATTGACAGGAAATTCCTTAAACTTGAGATCGCCCAATGGTCGAAATTCGATCTTAGTTTCAACGACATTAAGGCCAGTATAAATAGTCAGTACTTAAGATGCGACCCGGTCTCAAGACGCGGTTCGGCTCTGTGATTGGTCCAAATTTTGAAAGCCAACCAATTACAGAGCCTGAACCGTGTCTTGAGACTGAGATGCATCTTGAGTACTGACTATTTATACCGGCCTAGGACTACTACCTATATTTTGTAAAAAAATTTTGGCTTTATCATATTTTTTCAACTCTTGTCTCTGTAACTTAGCTGATCTCAGACTGGCCGTGTAAGCATTGTATAATAGTATCTAAGATTCAATAAAAAAAACTATAATCCATTTTCAAATTGTCACCTTGTCAACAGACTTCAACCATAAATAAAAGAGTATAATATTGTATAGGCTTGTCACTCAAAAATCTGTCATTTTTCCTAGTGTGTGTGTTAAGTTTTATTTGTTAAAAAAATGTATGATAAAAGCATAATTTCAAAATAATATTAACTCGATGCACTCCTTTACCTTATAAGCTGTAACTGTGCAAAATTTCATTCACCTACATTTCCTAGGGTTCCGTAGCCAAATGGCAAAAAACGGAACCCTTATAGATTCGTCATGTCTGTCTGTCTGTCCGTTCGTATGTCACAGCCACTTTTCTCCGAAACTATGAGAGCTATACTATTGAAACTTGGTAAGTAGATGTAGTCTCTGAACCGCATTAAGATTTTGATATAAAAATGGCAAAACCTTACAAAATTTTAGGGGTCCCCATAGGGTACAACTGAAACAAAAAAAAATTTTTCATCTAACTTATGCGTGTGGGATATTTATTGATACGAGTAGGTCTTCAAAAATCATATTGAGGTTCCTAATAATTTTTTTTCTAACCTGAATAGTTTGCGAGAGATACTCTTCCAAAGTGGTAAAATGTGTGTCACCCCCCCTCTAATTTCTAAAGTAGGGCATGATAAGACTAAAAAAATATATAATGTATAATGTTCATTACTATAAAAACTACCAACGAAAATTGGTTTGAACGAGATTGAGCAAGTAGTTTTTCTATACGTCATAAATGGTAAACCTTAAACCAACAAAAAATTTTTTTTCATCTAACCTATGGGTGTGGGGTATCTATCGATAGGTCTTCAAAAATCATATTGAAGTTTCTAATATAATTATATTTTTTTCTAATCTGAATAGTTTGCGAGAGAGACTCTTGCAAAGTGGTAAAAATGTGTGTCGCCCCCCTCTAACTTCTAAAGTAGGGGCAAGATAAATCTAAAAAAAAATATATGATGTACATTACTATAAAAACTACCAACGAAAATTGGTTTGAACGAGATCTAGCAAGTAGTTTTTTTTTACATTATAAATGTTGAACATTAAATAAAATTTTATTAAATCAACTGAAATATAAAAAATAAATCAAAAACTTTTTAATCTCATAAAAATAAACCTTATTGCTGCTGCGGGACGCTTCATGGGCGGGACCAACTCCCACTTGGCCGGTTTTTCGTCAAAAGGCATACAAAGTTTTTGGCTCACGTATTAATATATAGATGACAGTATTCATTCCTTAAATGACAGTAATCATTTCTTTACTCATCTATTGCTAAGTCTTAGTCTGTCTTTGTGAGTTGGGGTAGGTTTGATCGCTCGCTCCCATCATTCGAGGAGCCTGCGCCTGGAGAGCCCCACGACGTCCCCAATTTGCCGGGGATGCATAAAGCATGGAAAAAAAGTTTATTTTTGGATACTGAAGATATTTTGGTGACTTAAGAAGGATTATCTTTATGAAGATCCAGAAGATCCTAAAATATAGCATAGGATAGTATTTTGCGAAAAACAACTCTGCGATTAACGATTTTTTATGCTAATCATGTTACGGATAAGATCTACTAATTACGAGTACCTAGGTACCTCTTGATCTCTGACGAGTTAGCCCAATATAACCTCAAGGAATCATCCTTTCTTCCTCCTTCATTCTTTTTATTGGAAAATATATAAAAAAATATAAAACAAAACGGATGCACGGTATTTATTGTAAATATGTTTACAGCAACTTCAATACATATTGTTTTCGTGTAAAGTTACTCAAGGTAAAATATTTAGTCGGCGACTAACTCGTTGCGGTTAGAGCGGGCATTAAAATTTCGTCTGGCTCCCGTCTAGACTGGACTGTAGAGTGTAGACAGAATAACCACGTACGGTGGCCGATGACGCATAATATTATTCTACTAAATTTTTCCTGTTCCATATTGTAAGTTTACACGTTCATATTCAATATGCTTCGTTCTATTTTCATTTTATTGTTATGGATTGTGAAAAAGTTTCATTTTGGCTGTGAACACAACGTTAAAAACATAAAAATTATTGAAAATAAAATACCTCTTAGAAGTTAAGAAATCTGTATTATTTAGGGTAATTCCCATTAGTTTGGGTTAACACTTTCGAAATTTATTTGCAGGAGCCATATTAATTGCTTATAGGATTTTGCTTCCTAGCTGAGATTGAATTCAAGAGATTCAGATTACTAATCTGGGGGCACGGGAGTGCCCCCGCCAAGATGAGACAAGCGAAGCGCGCACGGGCACTACCTACCTTTTCTCGAAACGTTTCGTCGTATTTTGCACCCTCGTTACTTTGGTTCGGATAATGCCAGATAGTTGAAATTTTGCAGATATAATGGCATGAGTATAATTATTAAATGCGGAAAGTTTGAATATTGTTACTATTATACTTTAGATTTTATAGGTGTCCAAAACCCACATTTCTGGAACTGACTCACCGATCATCAAAATTGTTAGGGTACTTACTGAAGTCTGAGAAAGCTGAAATTTGGTATCTAACCTACTATTAGTACAGAAACAACAAACAAATTATCAAACCCAACCTAACCTATCCCATCCCCTTGATATAGAGGGTGGATGTTAGTATGAGATATCCCCGTTTCTTAAGCTAGATACAAAATAAAAAATGGTATAAAATGTCATTTTTATTTGTCACGAGTATGTGACTAATAAAAAGTTAGCTATGAGAGACCACAGACTCACAGAAAACCGGCGTGAAACAGCGCTTGCGCTGTGTTTCGTCTAGTGAGTGAGTTTAGCGGAGACCCAACAGTGAAGTGTGAACCCTACATCTTATTCCCTATCCCTATGTTTACTTAGAGCGACCGCAAACTTACAATTTCAAGTTGGCCAACTGAATCGCAGTTCACAAAGTATACCAATAGCTATAGCGACTTATGAGAGCTAAATAACAATTGGACAACTAAATAATAATTGGACACCAATCGTATTAAAACCGTGACTCCTTTCCGATTACCTACAATAATTAAAAAGTTTTCCAATTAAATTATTGTGATACTACCATATACTACGCAATTTAGTTGTACGCAGTATGATAGTCGGCCAACTTGCGTATATCTGCGGTGACCCTTAAGGGTAAACTTGAAATAGATTAAAAATAGATTCATTATTAGGAATTTTAGGATGTAAACAACATCGGTTAGTTTAAAGTGGGAAACATTACCGTGGCGTCCAACAGCGACATCTCTTGTTGACTAGAGTGCATTATCACCTATACAGACAGACAGATAGACAGACAGACGGACGGACGGACGGACGGACGGACAGACAGACAGACAGACAGACAGACAGACAGACAGACAGACAGACAGACAGACAGACAGACAGACAGACAGACATACAGACAGACAGACAGACAGTAGTAATAGGGTCCCGTTTTTACCCTTTGGGTACGGAAACCTAAAATTAATAAGGTGAAGGTTTATAATATTATTAAGATAGTCGGTAAGTCACTACGGTAGTTACGTCTTTTGTGCTACGGCCGGCCGTCGTATTTGATGTACGAAAAAATTGACTCTGACGTAGCGCTGCAAGTGAGGAGTAATATTGTGCAATTAGCAATATGTTGTAGATCAAGTGTCAGCTGCACGAGGAGCTGACACATCTCTACACATAAGTTAAAATGGGTGGCTTGGCCATTTTGTTATTCGTTATGCTATGGGCTTTGAATTAAACATATTACTTTTCTGTTGTACTTAATAACTTTTATATTTACTGTAACAAAATGGCCAAGCCACCCATTTTAACTTATGTGTAGAGATTTTAAATGCTTCTCGTGCAGCTGACACATTATATTATGAAGTATTTTGCCGCGACTTTCGTGTAAAATTAAGGTTTTTAGATTTAGGGCTGAGTATGTAAGGTTAAAAACTTGGCTCTACATGAGATCTCACTACTTTTTGACACCACGAACTATATGTTCTCATCCTGGCAACATTTTTACATGAAAATGTTTTTGATGGGATAATATTATATGGAACATTGCATATGACATTGTAAAATAATTAATATCTAAATCCTATTATTTATTATAATTATCAGTTATATTTTTAAGAATTTTTCCAATTGATAAAAAACTTGAAGTATCTGTGTTAATAAAAATTATATACTTTATTAAAAACTTTTATTTAACTTGCTCTGTATGTATGTATACAGTATACAGTAATGTTGCGGTGGAATTTTGGAACACAATTTTGAAGTAGATATATTTTTTAAGTTAGTGTCAAATCCTATTCCGCTCCAAGGACCATAAACAATGAACATTGTTAAAGTTACGTAGACGTTCCGCAGCAACTAAATTATAGTTACGGGACTCTTCACCAGATTTATTAACATTTTTTTATATTAATATATTTATTTCATAAGCGTACTTGTGTGTGGTTCTATTTTTTCATTTACACATTGTTCATTCACTTCACTTTTATGGTGCGTCAAGAAAGTGAAGAAATTAAAAAGTGCCAACATCGTGGTGTCATCCCTTTTTTTTCTTAGATTGATTTGAAAGGCACGCTGCACTACAAAGTACAAACACTCCATGAAAGTGTAGTCATTGTTTGCGTAATTTTACAATTTTTATCTGTACCTATTTATCAATTATTGTGTGTAATTTTGTGTTTCCTAAGCTGATATTGCTGCGACGTGATGTCAGCAGCATGAAGAAATAGGATAACATAATATTATAATGTGATAGTATGTAACGTAGATGTAACGACATGATGCTCGGTATATCCCAGAGATTTGTAGTTTTTCCTGAAGGGATTCGTCAAAATTTTGGGAAGAGACTTACATGGGTTTCATTAGGTGTAACATGTTTTACCTACTTATGTTACTTACAATGCTAGATTTTCTGATAGTCGTCAGTCATTACTAGACATCGGATTATATGCAATATCAAAGTGCCGAAATATGCATACAAGTATGCACGATAAATGGCCGAAATATGCACAAAATATGCACAGTCAAAAGTCCCTTATTATTAAAAAAAAATTAAGAGCTCTCCGGTGGTGGAAATCCAGTATTTTACATTTTTTATACAGCACCAATGATAATTTTCTATCAACATTTTCAGATTCAGCAATCTGAAAGTTTAATAAATCGGTAACTACTTTATTCAAATTTTTTACTAATGTTCCCAACTACAAAGAAAAATGTTGTTTCTAGAAATATATTGTACCTATAAAAAAATACACATTTAAATGGGGACGGAGCCACCTGCCTCTGTTTTGTGGCCTCAGTGTGTGTCATGATAGCTTGTTTGGAGACTACGAGGGCATAAAACTACCGAAATATGCACTATCAACGAATAATTGCCAAAATATGCAAGTATGCAAATGCATAATATAATCCGATGTCTAGTCATCACCATAAAATGTCAATAATACACACATTACGATGCAAAATTGGAAACAGATCGTTGTTCCTTTCCATCGCATTATGAGAGCAGCAAACAAACAGAACCTTTGCTGCTCTACATCAAACCTCGATTCTTACAGTTTGCCCAAGTTGGTTACTTTGAAGGTTATTCCGAGCCTGAGGCTTCAAGAAATGCTAATCATCTGGAAGACTTAACAAAACGTAATAGTGAAGTATAATGTTATCCTTCGCCTGGTAACCCTCGGCCATCAATCAAACGATCACGTCGGTCGAGATCGCGGAGATAGGAGTTTTTCTGCGGTCGTTTCCTGCTCGAGTCAGAGGTCTCTCGAGCTATAGTTACAATGTCTGGCAGGTGGTAGGTATGTAGAGTTAGCGGGCGCTACACCTTATGGTGGAACTGGTCTGGGTGGGGGCTGGCGGGGACCGGCGGGGGCTGGCGGGGGCGAGCGGGGGCCGGCGTGGCGGGGGAGGCGCTCGCCCAGGGCGCATCGACCCCGGCCGGCCTAAACCGGCGCCCGCGCCGCGTAAAAAACCGTCTAACCCAAATTTCGGTAGCCGTCTGGTGCGATCTCTCGAATAATTGAATGCACGTGCATATAATAATATGTAATTGGCACGCGCCGCGTTAATTGCTTTCAAAAAAATTATGTTGCAATAATGTGGACGTTGCTTACATGAGTAAAAATTTGAACTACTTTGATGATTGATAAATAGGTCTTAATAGAGTCAATGTAAAAAGTAAGTCGGGCGTCATCACCCGTCCGATATAGATCAAGATAATCTAGTTAACTTACAGTAGTTAAAGTTAATGAATAAATGCAGAATACTTTATAGTGATTAGGGAATGTTATTATTCGACGAATTTACTATTCGAATAATTCGAATATTTTACAAAACTCTTCGAATAATTCGAATATTATTCGAATAATTAAAAAATATTGAAAAATGCTGAAAACTCTGAATAAAAGTAACAAGAAGCTTCATACAACCATGTACAACCTATTTTGTTAATACTATAAAGTAGGCAATTCTTATTTTTACTTTTATCAATATAAATCTTTATAAATGACATAGTTAATTTTTATTGTTAAACACTTTAAAATGTTTATTTAAAGGTTACATCTGGGCAATAAAAGAAAGGCTATAAAGTGTAAACCGTTTTCGATCGTAGCACCTTTTATTTTTCTCATGTGATTATGCTTAATAAGTCTTGCTAGGCAGCAGTTGAGATTAAATAATAATATGATATTCGACGTTATGATATCTGTTCATTAATACTAAGCCAGCTTACCCGTCTTTTTGATATTTTCGATCCACGTTCACCTAGTTCAACTAGTCGGCTTCACCTGTGGCAATGTGGCTCGAAAGTCGAAATTATAAAAAAGGGCCACTAGAAAACCAACCCCACAACAAAGATAAAAAATTGCTACGAAGCCCTGGGGGAGGGTGAAACAATCCTTGAGCTGATGAATTTAGTAACTTGAAGTTTGATAACTGCAATAACATGATATTATTAAGGAGCCATCGATATCATTTTTTGATACTGTATCGATATCATGTTTTAATAATTATCAGTCGAGGACTGCCGTGGTAAAGCTTTTGAATAGCAAATTTTTATCAACTTATCGAATCATAGATCACATCACGAGATTCAAGCCAGAAAGGCGTATAAAAAAATATCTTTTAACTACATATTTAAAAATCTCAATATTGCACTTACATTTATTACCATCTCAAAAACCCAGTTTGTTTTATATACATCCTTCTGGCGTAATGAACATGAACAACAATGAACTAAAAACATGGTCAACGGCGACGATGAATGGTCGTATACTCATTAGTTAGATCATTAAAGATGTAGAATATTCATAAATAATATTATTTTTATAAAATAAACTTAATTATGTTCTTATTCCATGTTAATTTTATGTTTTAAACAAAAATAAAAAATATTTTTAGTATTCGAATTATTCGAAAAATAATTTGGCGAATATTCGAATAATAAAATCGTCGAATATTCGAATAAAACAAGTATTCGAATATTCGAATAACATACCCTAATAGTGATTAAGCAGGACGCACTTGAAATACTGACAGGCACTTTAGGATCTATTTTGTAGAAATTTGAGATTTATTCATATTTTTGTAGAAATTTAAGATAAACTTACTATCGGAGAAGGAGTTATTTTTGACGCAAAAAATTGTCTTCCTGTGGAAATTCACTTTGAACGCACAAAGTCTGCGGTAAAATCTATAAGGTTTTTAACATAACACAGATAGTTTGTCAGTAAGTAATATTATGTGTTGTGAAAGAATTTCTCACGAGTCACGGCAAACAATGAAATACCGAGTATAAGGTAAACGAAATAAAAAAGTGTAAAAAAAACTAAAATTAGCACAATATATAACGTATATAGCCATATACAAACTGCGAAGCTTATAACCCGCACAATAGGAAAATTCCCACGAATTCAAAATTTGAACCCCTGACCCCTCGCCAATAGTTGTTCACGGCAAAGAAGGAATCGCTCTACCGAGTACAGTTACTTAAACTTTACAGATTGTGCCTTTTGTTCCGCTTTTAATGTTTCAAGTTTTATTGATCTTTTGCCTGCAACTTTCTAGAGAGGACTTCGTTTTACGGAATATGGTTGAGTATCTAATAATCTTCATTGAATTACAGTTAAGTTACTGCCGCACTCAGAGTGGAACATTCATTACTTAAATGCAATTAATTCTAAATTTTGACATAAGCAACATTATTTAAATTAAGGTTAATCGTAATTAAATGTCTCTGAGTACGGCGGTTAGTAATATTCGTCTCGGAGTGCAGCAGTAAGTGCAGTGCCGTAAACAGTCTTTTTTGCGCCCTGTGCGAGCTTCTACAACTACGCCCTTGCTTTTTTAGATATTATATTACCCAAAGCAATGTATAGGTCTATTTTACTGTTGGAATCGTGCTCTAGGGGCGCAGCGGGAACTATTATCGGAAGTAAACCGAAAAAATAATGCTTACTCCTGCCTGGTTTGGAAATTTTTGCGCCCCCCTCAGAGTCTACGCCCTGTGGCACCGACCTATTTACAGCACTGAGTAGATAATATTGATGATCACTAAACTTCAATTTAATGAAGAATTTGACAGATAATATATGGGACTTATGTCAAAAACATTTAATCACTGTCAAGTTAATATAAACTATTGGTTTCTGAGTGAAACTTAATTTTTACTAGAATTTTTTAGCCAAATAGTATAAGCTCCGAGACAATTATATGTCCACGGAGCTAATACAAAGTATATGTCCGATTGTCCGTCCGTTTGTGTGTTTTTATTATAATATTCTCTAAACTCTAAACGAATTCCACCCACACTAATTGCTACTCATTCGTTTTTTTCTTTAGTGGAAACCATTATTACCATCGATAAGACAAAGTATCAAACTTACATAGAATTTAGATGATCGGGTATTTCAATCGCACGTTATAAGCTATAATCTAAAACCCAGTCACGTATTAAATGACTATTTCAAGGAAAGTGTGTTACTTGTCAGCATTTTGCTTGTTCTTCATTACAGTAAAGTCACTTCTATCTCTTACACATTGCCCGTCATGAGTCCATGTTCTATATATTAAATGTTATAAGGAACAGACAAACAGACTGGATCTTACTGCCGCGCTCAGATATAAATATTGTAATTAAATGAAGATTTTGACATGAACTCCATACATTATCTGTCAAACTTTTCATTATCCCATCAATCCTCAAGCGGCAGCCGGCTGCCGCATAGCAATTGAAAATCTATTGTGTCTGCGATACCCACGATGGAAGTGTTAACACTTCTTGAAGTTTAATTGAAGTTTAATTATTATCATTAAATGTCTCTAAATGCGGCCGTAAGAGCCCCGCAGACTGAGACTTTATATCGGCCGATAGTTTGGTCGGGTTGGGCTGTTAGCGCGCACACTACTGACTATGCCAACTAAACAGTTCGGTTGGTGGTGAGTGACGGATTAGCTCTTAATCAAATTAAGCAATTGCCCAGCATCACGTCTGAGGGGGCACCAGATAAGTAAAGGTTCAAAGACTGATTCTAGTTGAGATACGGATAGGGGGGCCCACAGCATGGATTGCTTAGGGCATCAAGTAGTCTTAATCCGTCAGTGGTGAGTGCGCAGACTAGACAACAGTCGGTCGATTATTCTCGCACGATTCCATTCATAGCGATAGATTTTTGAATGGAAAATTTTACACGATTCGGATTTCTGACCAGTCAGCCGACCAAACAATCGTCGTCGGGTGCGCGCGTGGAAGAACGTCGTACTGATTTAGCATCGGCCGACAGTTTGCCGATAGTTAAGTTTGAAGGCAATCCTATGGCCCGTCAAACTTAATTATCGGCCGACCCGGTATCGTTGTAATATGCGCACTTCTATACAGCTTCATATTATTAATCAAGAGCTAAACCAAACTATCGGTCGATAGAAAGTCTGCAGTTTCTGAGTGCTCTTACGGCCGCATTCAGAGACATAATTTAATTATTACCTTTTGAAAGAAGAGCATGACAAAAAAAAGTAAGTGAGCTTATGTCAAATTTAATAGTCAAAATCTTCATTAAATTAAAGTTAGATAATAATAATAATTAATTGTCTCTAAGTATTGCCGTGAGTGTTAAAATATTTATTAAGTAACTAGCTGTCCCGGTAAACTTCGTATCACTTTAAAACCTTCCCTGGACTTCTACGAATATTTTAAGACTAAAATTAGCCCAAATTGTCTAGCCGTTTTCAAGTTTTAGCGCGACTAACACATTTGAAAATCCATTTTTATATATTTAGACTAGCTGTCCCGGCAAACATTGTTTTGCCATATAAATTATTTCACCCGTATTATTTTATTGAAGTAACTAAAATCTAAATATTCTAAATAAGTATGGCAATGTCCATCGCTATCACACACACAAACAATGGTCGCCGTCAGTCTCGAGTTGTAATAATTTACTATTATTTAAACTCAATGTCTTTGGGACTCAGCTGATCTCAGACAGGCCTTGTAAGCATTGTCTAATAGTATCTAAGATTCAATAAAAAAAACTATAATCCATTTTGAATTTGTCACCTAATTGTCAACAGACTTCAGTGCTTCAACCATAAATAAAAGAGTATAATTCGTATGTATAGGCTTGTCACTCAAAAATCTGTCATTTTTCCTAGTGTGTGTGTTGTAGTGTGTGTAATGTTTTATTTGTTAAAAAAATGTATGATAAAAGCATAATTTCAAAATAATATTAGCTCGATGCACTCCTTCACCATATAAACTATAACTGTACATTGTAAATTTTATTTTTTTAAAAGACAAATTTTCCACTTTTTACTAAAAAGTGGCCCCGTGCGAGTTTCTTACGCCGGTTCTTCTCGCCGGGTTAGTTCCCGAACCGGTGGTAGGCAACATGTAGTTCAACGTTCTGAAAATATTTGATTTAAATTTATTCAGAAATAAAACAATTTATATTTTTTATTTTATTTTACTGTGCAAAATTTCATTCACCTACGTTACCCCATTTTTCATCAAAAGGGATACAAAATTTTTGGCTCACGTATTAATATGTACTCGTAGATGCACTTTGAATGCATAACATAAAATTTGGTAAAAATCAGTAATGGCGTTTCGGAGGAGTACGGTAACTAGTTAGCATTGTGACACGAGAATTTTATATATAAGACAAATATTAAATATTGTTCTATAGAACGCGTATTAACAAGTTAGTAGATAAAGAGTAGTAACAAAAGGCCAGGTACGGCCAAGACCTATTTCCACTGCACTATCCACTTCCTGTCTATCCGTATTTGGACTCTACATCTCATGGACCGTGCCGTGACGTATAAGTTCACTTATGTGTTCTTAATTTTACAGACTTGGTGTGTTTGTTGATGCTATACTTACCTACTAAAATATTGCAATAAGTAATTTCATACAATAAATTTTATTTTTATTTTCGTATTACCGATTATTTATATTATAATTTTTATGTTATGCTTTGGATCAGTGCGGCGTTGCCAGACGTCCCGATTTTGGCGGGACGTCCCGATTTTTTCATCAAAATTAAATGTCCCGCGCGGGACAGGCTCAGTCCCGCTTTTCGGGGAAAGCCCGAACATACGTGCAGCGTGCTGAGAAAGAAAGGTGCGTAATGAAGATAAGAGTGTGGGAGGTAGAGGGGTGGATTGTCTTTGGCTACTTTAGCTATCTATTGTCACATAAACGTTATTTTAAGGCAAATAAAAAGATAAAAAATTAAAAAAACTTTTGTCCCATTTTTTACTTTGTCCCGCTATTGACTGAAGAATCCCGCTTTTTCCCTCAAAAAGTTCCAAAGTCCCGACCCGACCGACCCGATGGATATATTACTTATATTTTTTTAAATTATTAATAAGTAATGTCAACAAAAAGAGGCCGCATTAATTTCTTTTAGCGCGGAGCGGTTTGCATTGTATAAAAGTGCAAAGTAAGGCCGCGTCCCCATCAGACACGGCACGGCGCCGTCACCGTGTTACGGCACGACGCCGCCACCGTGACACGCCAAAAAAATTGTATCCAAACTTAAACGAGGCAATTATTTGGAAGAGATAAAAATCGACCAAGTGCGAGTTAGGCTCGCGCACGAAGGGTTCCGTACCATTATTATAGAGAAAAATAACCAAAAATTATGTTTTTTGTATGGGAGCCCCCTTAATTATTAATTTTATTTTAATTTAAGCATCTATTTTTAAAGTATGAATACAATTGAGTGATTTGTGAACATTTCAAGTGCCTACCTGTTGTAATTATTGGTATAGAACAAAAAATAGCAAAAATAAATTTCCTCTGTTTCTTATTCAATCTTCGTTTTAGTAACAACAAGAAAATAATTCTTCCGCGATCCATTACCAGACGAGCACTTTCGTTCGATCGCGAATATTGACTGAATAGGGACACAGGTCGACGCACCGTACGCGGTACCGAGACACAGTGCGGCACCGTACCGTATCACGGTGGCGGCTTCGTGCCGTAACACGGTGGCGCGGGCGGCGCCGCTCCGTGTCTGTTGGGGACGCGGCCTAACATTTTGAGACTGGTATCACCGCTAGCCTTGAACTGTGAGTAATTTATTTGTCCATTGTGTAAACCGAACGGCTAGACAACGCTAGCTCGCGGGGTGGCGAGCTACGGAAAATTTTTGGATGTTATAGGCAGATAAAAAAAATGTAATTATAATATTTTAATGCCGTTGTATTTAATAGCGTAAGAATAGTTAACTTTAGGTACTTAACCGCACGTTTTACAAATAACTCTACAAAATCTGCTACGAGTGTATTTTTTTTACTTAGGTAAAGAAATAGAGACAACTCGAGCAAATTATAATAGTATTGCTATAAACATTACCAGATTAGAATTGCCGTCTGCCATTGACCGACGATATAGATATAAGTAGGCCGTAAGGGCAATTTTGGTAATTTCTATGATTGCTTTGGTTGTGACCAAGGTTGCGGGGAAGGAAGAGCTCCCAATAATTAAAAAATTGGAGTTTGGATGCATTTTGAATTTTGATGCTTTATATTACTAAGTACCTATAAAGCATATCTATACAGTGGCATAAGTTATCATAACAGGAAATATTTATTTTCATAATTTTTCACGCAAATGCAATTTTATGGCAAAATACATTCGAACATAGCAACACTGTCGACGAGGCAAATAAGCTTGCAATTCATGAGTGAACGGCCTTCGCATTTGCGCTTAATCAGGTGACTGTAGCCACGTTTAGCAATAAATTCTATCGCTGCGTCTTCCAGCCGAATTTCGTCTCTACTAATAACACAGTGCAGACAAAACTTTGGGTTAGTTCCGAAATTCAAACCAGTATGCTGGGCAATGCTTATTACGTCTCGTTTTTTTTTTTACTGGGATGTTATTGTAATACGTCACACTTGTCCCACCAGTATAACATGACGCACTATAGTATATAATATAATATGGCGTCGCATAAAATATGAAGTCTCGAGCACTGCCCAGGAGGCTACCTTATATCATTTCCCTCAAAAAGGTTGCGAATAACCTTCAAAGGTATCATGACCAAAATGCATTGAACAAAAACGTCTTACACCCGACCTTTGCGTATGCACAAACGTAAAGGTGCATCGTGCAGTTTGCTGACCTGAGAAGTTGGACTTGTAGAGCGAAATTTGCAAAATATTGCATGCACATTTTGAACTGATTCTAAAAATAAACATCATAAATCATAATGTATATTCATTATTCTGGATTTATTTTTAAGGGGAGATACCAAAACTGATAAGGCTCGGAGGAATTAAACAACTGGTAATTGGTATGTAATATGTATCTACCTACTCTGAAAATTTCTTACCTATTTTATTCCAACGATATGCAATTGCACCTATCATAAAAACCCGAAAACTTAAAAAAAAACCGAGTAACACTATTACGTAACTTTTACGCTGATTTACTTCGCTACAGCAGCGCGAGCGGGCGTACTATACTGGATAGCGGATACCTATTTGATTGAAACCATCCAGAGCGAAAGTTCAGTTACGCTAGTACCTGCTATTATTCCGCTGAAAATCATCACTTTCAATCGTTCACGCGCGTAAAAAATGACGTCCCTGATAAAATTTCATCACTCTTCAATGCTTTAATATTTTCACAATCAGTGAAGTACCATCGAGGAAATTGATTCCTAGGCAGTTGACAGACTAACGTGATTTGGTCGGTCATGTCAATTCAATGTTAATTATTGTGATCTGTTAGCTGAGTAATGGGTTTGACATAACGCGACCAAACTACGTAGGCCCCCATCTGCCTAGGAATCAACTTCTCTGATAGTACATAAATAGGTATGCAACAGTGTATTCACTGATATTTCCATCAGCCATTATAAATACCTTAAACATAAATAACGGGACTAGGAGAGTGTCTGCGCTGCGCGGCGCGGCGCGGGCGGCGGACACTACAATACCTATTGTTGCCACACTCTACATCTACAATGTTATTGTTATACTCTATGTATGATTCTATTACTCCAATGCAACGTTTAGGCTGGCCGCAAACGCACGTTTTCCGTATTCCGTATTTCCGAATTCGTTTTCCGTATTAGAAATTCCGTGAGCTGATAAGGGCAAACTCCGTTTTTTACGCGCGAACGCGCCTGCTTGCACTTGAAACGTACATCGACACCGGAAACATCAATTTTCAAAACACGACTTTTCAGGAGAGCCAAAAAACATTTTTTTTAAGTTCCCATCTATACCCAGAACCCCTTTAGAAAAGAAAAAGAAACTTGTTTGATGCACGTTTGTTCGTCTGCGCTGCTGTTTGATGAAAACGTAAATTACATCAAACATGTTTGTCAAACAAATTTGATCGTTTGCGGGGTACTTTATAATATATTAGATTTAAATTAGGTATTCTCTCAAATAACACTCAAACAACAAAATAACAATACTACTAGAAGCGTCAAACGCGTTTTAAATAATAATTATGATTGGTCAAAAATCCAATTTCCTAATTCCAAAGATGAAACATTAGGCACACGTCAAACGAATGACTACCTTCTTTTATTAATAACGAAACATTAACCAGTAGTTTGTCAGAACAGCATCGAACAAAAAAGCTGCATCATTGTCGCATTTAGTTGAATCTGGTACAGGTATGTATTATACTTGTGTGATGGGAAAATGAATAAGTTTATAGTTAATACTAGATGTATTCCATAATTATTATACACTAGCCAATTAATTTTCAAATTTCTAAGGAAATATTTTTTTAATTATGTGAAAATACTTTAATAATACTCGCTTTCTCCCAATTACACAAATTAACATATTTTAACACATTATCTTATAAACAAAAAATGTATATATGTGTAATGATTATTTAACTTTAACTAGAGATTCGATCTTAAATGAAATTATCTTCTTCATTTGGCTTCCCGTTTAAAGTATTGACTTTTTTCAGATTTAATTTAAAAAAAAACAACAACCCATTTTTAATATATTTACCTGTTCTGAGATTTTTAATTTGAAAACAGAGTTCAACCATAAACAAAAGAGTATAATTCGTACTATGTATATTATGTCGCAGTCATCTCGTATCTGAATTCGATTTGATTCGATTGAAGGACAACTCGTCAAGACAATGATTGTTTTACCGGAGGCCAAATCCCCTAACCTATTCCCTTCCCTACCCTCCCCTATTCCCTTCCCGTCCCTACCTTCCCCTATTACCCTATTCCCTCTTAAAAGGCCGGCAACGCACCTGCAGCTCTTCTCATGCTGCGAGTATCCATGGGCGACGGAAGTTGCTTTCCATCAGGTGACGTTTTGCTCGTTTGCCCCCTTATTTCATAAAAAAAGAGGTTTAACGTCTTGACTAAAAGTCATAATTATCATACTCGTAACAATATATATAGTGAAGTCGTTAAATGGCATGATATATTTTTTAAAGTAGCCGTTGACGGGGTAGTACTTAATAGGTAATTCCACGCTGGCATTATATTATTTTATTACTTTTTACTTATTTTATAGCACTTTAAAGTAAATTTAATGGACACAATATCAAGATCTGCTATCAGCTATCAGTGCTATCAGCTGTGCGAGCTGTTTGACGCCATATTTGTTTTAGTGCCTACTAGCGCCGCAGTGGGAAAAATCAAAAACGTTCAATTACCTGACTGATTTTATGTCCGCTTTCTTCATAGGGCTATGTTACAAATCGCTGTTTATATAGGGCTATGTTACAAAAAACAAACTAGTTGGACGTTGAGTGACGATCGTTCAATCGACATTCGGCCGAGTCATTCAATTGAATGGTGTCTTTCAATGAATACGCTGGTCGTTCAATCGACATTCAGCCGAGTCATTTATATATAGGCTTGTCCTTCAAAAAGATGGTAGTGTGTACATTGTAGTGTGCGTAATGTTTTATTTGTTAAAAAATGTATGATAAAAGCATAATTTCATAATAATATTAGCTCGATGCACTCCACCATATAAACTAGTTAGTAGTTAGGTATAACTGTGCAAAAATTCATTCACCTACGTTTCCGCAGTTTCGTCAAAAAAGATGCAAAGCTTTTCGCTCGCGTATTAATATATTATAGATGATAACTAGCTGTCCCGGCAAACGTTGTTTTGCCATATTATAAAGTATTATTATTTTATTGAAGTGACTAAATAAGTATGGCACCATGGCAACGTCCATCGCTATCCCGTCGCATAAACAATAATGGTCGCCGTCAGTCTCGAGTTGTAATCATTTACTATTATTTACGGCCGTTCCCAATATTTGATCTATCTCTGGTTTTGCCCTACTAGAGATAGGAATAGCTCACAATTGACATAAAATATATGTCTCTAATGTCTAATGTGAGCTATTCCTATCTCTAGTAAGGCAAAACCAGAGATAGATCAAATATTGGGAACGGCCGTTATTCAACAAATGTACTTATCAATATAAAAAGTACCCAGTAGCCGATTCTCAGACCCACTGAATATGCATATTTTGGTTAAAATCAGTAAACCTGTTTCGAAGGAGTAAGGTTACAAACATTGTGACACGAGAATTTTATATGCAAAGAATAAAATGTAGCCCCAATTTCACTAACGTCTGTTAGTGTTAACAGCTTCTTAAAATGTCATGTCTTTCATTCATAAGAAAAACGAAGGAGGTTTATAACGTGAACGTTCGAATTAGTATCACATAATTCATTACGTGATACTAATTCGAGCGTTTACTTTAACATTCGTTGGTGAAATTGGGGCTTAATGTAGAGTTTGACATTAAAATAAATTAAGGTTAAGTAATCACGAAATGCATCTGAGTGCAGCCGTTAGCTTTATAAATTATAACAGTACGTATCAATTATAATATTATATGTAGTATGCGTATAAAGTATAAACCAACACATAAGGACCATGATTTTGTACCCCAAGAAAATTGTAGGATATTATTGCATTCAGTAGCTGTTTTTAAATTTTGCGTAAGAACTTCCGTTAGAAAAAACGTAAACACTGTTTTTCCATACAAACGTATTCCCTAATTATTATTTGTTTATTTAATGCGTCTAGACAAATGATTTTTTGAACAATATTGGGACCCGACCATTAAACAAATTTTAAAGGTCTTTAAGAATGCACCTAACCTGATAAAACAAAAAGGATTTACCTTCAAGATAGATATCTCTGTGAAAATTCATGGTTTAGTAGTTTTTAGTTTTAAGACCACCTTATAAACAAACAATTTATTACTGTAATAATAATTATGGCTTAACGCAACCAAACATGAACTCATATCTAGCGAATCATAAAAATGACAATTAATTACTATAATATCCTAAATTATTCATTTGGTTAAATTATCGCTGGAGTTTCCTGAACCGAAACAGGAAACTCTAAACAATGTATTTTGTTCTCAGTCATTATTTCCTAAAATGGAATTTACGGAGAAGGATAAACGTGATTAACTTAAGACTAGTTTTTCTTCTAATTGAAGAAAAACTTTAAGCCAGGGTTTCCCAAACTTAAAAGAGAATGGAAACAATGGACAAACACTTTTTGTTTTGAGGAACTCCATATTAAGTGCTGAATGACACAGATTTGGTACTGGTGTATAAAATAATGTTTTAAATAAAAACATTTATTAAAATTTTTAACAGACTTCCAAAAAGGAGGAGGTTTCTCAATTCGACCTAATATCGAATTGAGAAACCTCCTCCTTTTTGGAAGTCGGTTAAAAATGATATATATATTTTTATTTCTTGGAAACTTTAATTAATTATACGCTTTTTATTAGCTTCACCTGTATGTTTGTTTGTAACCGACTTCTTTGGGCGCGATTGTGACCCACTTTAAACGGCCAGATTTCGTTCAAACTTTGTAGATTTATCGAGGACCGATGACAATACACTAATTTGATAAAATTGTTCCATTTTTCAATTTGCAAAATATGATTTTTGTTAATTTACCTGACTTGACACTTGTGGCTTATGCCACAAATAAAAGTAAAAAAAGCAATAAAAATGTGACTGTGTGAAATGTATTTTAAATATATTTCGCGGGAATGGTATTGCAAAATAAATAGATGTGCATATAAATTTATGTACTTAATAGCATGAAATTAACTAATTAATGTCGATTGTTTTTTTGTATGTGAAACGAACCACCTTTTTATAATTTATTTTCAAATTTTTAGTTTGGTTTTTTTTTAAAAAGCGTGTTTTTAGTTTCTTTAAACTATTATTTATTTTTTACTTAAAATAAAATATATGTTACTGTTACCTGTCATTGGCATTTTAATCTAATGTATAAAATTCTCGTGTCAGTGTTTGTGCGCGAACTTATCCAAAACGGCTCAACTGATTTTAATTTTTGTATGTACATTTAACATGTAGTAAACTACAGCTAGTGTTAAACGTTGCAGTGAACAAGTCGGCTAAACGACGTATAGCCGTGTAATTGAATGGCGTTGTTCAGTCAAAGGGAGCTGTTTGATGGCATGTAAATTCGTTAGGCCTAAGAATATCTTTTATAGCGAGTAAAACTATAGATACAGATGCTTGGAGTAATCGAATTAGAAGTGTTATTTCTAATACCATGGCCCGTGGGCACCTTATTGGTTGAAGCCACATTTCAATTAAAAATACGTCGTGCACTTTATATGTGAAAGCTACTAGACTACAAACCCATGAAGAAAATTATCCTGTGAAATGAACCAACGTTAATAACGCTTAGAAGGCTTTACTAACAGTGTGTTAGTGTAAACACCGTTATCCTTGAAACCATCAAATGAGCCCGTCAAAATGAACAACTTTTTATATGAGAACAATGCTGGAGACTAAAAAAAATTGCGTCTTTATAAATTATACCCATACGGATGCCCGGATCGGCAATTTCTATGGATATGACGACTGATTTTTTTTAGTTCCCAGCATTGTTCTCATAGAAAATGTTGTTCATTTTGACGGGCTCATTTGATGGTTTCAAGGATAACGATTAACGGTGTTTACACTAACATCTTGTATATCAGAACTAGGCGTTGGTTCATTTCAGAGAATATTTTCTTCATGGGCTTGCAGGAGGCTTGCAGTCTTAGATAACAATTATTGTGTTACCTCAAATGGAGCGATAACGCAGATGACAAACGACGCAGAGATTTTAATGACGAAATCAAGCAGAACACCGAGACGAAATCGCTCGCAGTCATCTCCAGACGGTTATAGACACGTATAGACTAGCGCGATTAATCTTTGAGTCACTCAGCGCTGCTCCCAGACAGAAATGGATTCGCTACCATAAAATTGTAGCCACTATTGTTATTTGTTGCCATACAGCGTGACTAAAGCCCAAGGTCGAAGGAAGCTAGACTTTTCGAAACGGTTTTACGAATATTATGTTACAAATTATTTGTAATCATCCGTAGTAATAGTTACTAATAATAATTATGTACTAATTTTCAATAATCGCCCAAGTGCGAGTTGGACTCGCGCACGAAGGGTTCTGTACCATTATAGAACAAAAATGGAAAAAATTGTTTTTTGCATTGGAGCCCCCTCAATTATTTATTTTATACTTGAGTTACAGCACTTACAGCCTGGAGACAGACAGACAGACGGACGGACAGACGGACCGACGGATAGACGGACAGACAACGAAGTCTTAGTAATAGAGTCCCGTTTTTAAACTTTGGGTACGGAACCCTACAAAACAATAATATTATGTACAGGCTGTACAGCAAAGACTCGTTTGTAAATAGCTAGTTCGCGGTAAAATTTTATATGCAATGACCGAAAAAACTATTAATTAAAAAAACCCCCGCCAAACAACTTTAAAAAGAAATGAAATAATATTTACTGCCTTTAAGTTCCAATAATCTCTAACTTGTCTAAAGTAATATTTTAGTCCATAATTGTTGTCACGGTGTGTCGGGGGTCACCTCCACTTTGGGTTCATACGAAGCTCGGTTCCTAGGTATGGAATCCAGGTGATGCTGCAGCAGCAGCATATAAATATTTACTGTCTATCTACATCTTACTGGTTGTCGCAATTAAAATAAGCCCAAACGCGAAACCTCTGCTCTAAGTTGGCGAGGAGTTGGATATCCTATTGATTACTAGGTGATGCTGCAGCACCAGGTCAAGTGTCCAGTAATATGTGTATATGTATATTGTATACTCACAAATGTCACGAACTAGAATGAAATATAAGACCTATCAAACGACAACAAGTTGCTAACGGCCTTTCATGAACCAGATAAACCCTGATTGTCCAGCACTGAGCAGGCTGATGATGATGAATTATAGCTAAGAACAGTCTCGATCATGTCAGCTTTTAAACAAAAAAAAAACTAGATCAAAATCGGTCCACCCGTTTGGATGCTACGATGCCACGGACAGATACACACACAGACAAACAGACAGACACGTCAAACTTATAACACCCCTCTTTTTTGTCGGGGGTTAAAAACAACACAACATTCTGGCTTCTGCCGTTTGCAGGCATCGTTAAATCATTTCTATCAATAATATTACGGCTACGAAGTCTTTTTAAAACGTTTATTACCTGGTTATCATTTTTATACACTGAACTCGTCTATCGAGGAAAATTTAATAGTTCGCAACATTTATTACTTTGTTCGGATTTTGTTCAATATTTAATGGAATCAAGGAAGGAACTATGAGAAGACAGGTTCCCTATATTATGCTTAAGTGGCTATTTTTCATGTTTTCACCGCTGGAAGGTTTTGATCTGTATATATTCTTTACATACGAAATATAGAATCAAAAACCTTACAGACAAAGGGCAGAAAGCATTATCATCATCCATCAGTGATACTCTTAGTAATGAATAAAATGTACTTCATACGTCTTGTCTAATTTTGTAGGCACAAATACAGATAATTATTTCCTACCTGAAAAAACATGGCTTCCATGACTTTTCAAAACTTAAAATGATTTTTGCCGGTTTGGTTCATGGTGGGAAATTATTAGTTACGAGTAAGTCTTTAGTCTAATGTACATGTTTATAATGTCTTCTAGGAGCAAGTTGGCGCAGTAAAATATAACATTATCAAGGCTTGATTATGGTCTCCAAAAACAAAGGAAGGCTCTAGAAAGTTTTGAACATCGAACGGACACGGATACACAATCAACAATCTGCGGAGGAAGGACAACCGGCGATCAGCGATAATTCGTATGGTGCGCGTGTCACCTGAATCGTGTCAAGGCGAGCCGATGCGTTCGAGGCTTGATGTTGCAGTGTTACCGTTTGAAATGATAAACCGGTGGAGTGCACGGCCGGCGCGGGGCGAGCGCGGGGGCGGCGGGGCGCGGCGCGGGGGCGGGGGCGGTCGTCTAGACGCTACGTCACGCGGCCTCGCGATACCGCGTCGGTAAACAACAGTGTGCACTGACCGAATATGGCACCCGCCACCCGCGCCCGAACGGTCACCCCGAGTGGCTACCACCGCTTTCGCTGGGGCTGGTGAAAGTCCAAAGGCCAGATGTCGCAGGCCAAAGGCCGCAGGAAACGCTGTCAGATTGAGAGATGTAAAGTACACTCGTATAATTACTGCAGAGTGTCGAATCCTTATACAGGCAATCGTACTTGTATGGCAATATTCGATTCTCGAATATCGCAACAGAAAGAGTGTAAGGACCTTATTAAAACATTGCTGGATCTTCATAGATTCCAATTCGTTATGTGTTGGGATGGGCATCGGCCTTGAACAAAAATGTAAAGAATTAACTAGGTGTAGTACTATAAGAAAACTTTACCAATTTTAAATCCTTTTTAAGCTTCAAATAATTATAAAATAATAACTTGAACCCGCGTCTTCGCTCGCGTTAAGAAGTATTATTATATACAATATTTCATCCCCTATTTTATTCCCTTAGGCGTGGAATTTACCCTTTCTTAGGGGATACCTTTAACCTACGTCATAGTAGCTTTACGCATGCAAAGTATATCAGCCTAATCGGTTTAAAATTGACAGTTTCATACAAACTTTCATCCCCTTTTTAGGGTTCCGTACCCATTGGGTAAAAACGAGACCCTATTACTAAGACTTCGATGTCTGTCCGTCTCTCTGTCTCTCTCCAGGCTGCAGGCTTTTTATTTTAAAAAGGTGTTTTATATAAAAAATATTTAATTAAAATGGTTTTTCATTTTAATGAATTTAACGTCGTAATCGGTAATAGAGTTCGAAGCGGCGTAAACGGTATAGTAAGCAGCTTTGGCGCAGGACGCTATACATTGTGATTACAGCTGATAAGATTAAACTGTGATCTATCATAGGTACAGTACATACACGTGGCTCTGTCACACTTGATCATATTAGTTCAGCCACTTTTATCGCAAGCGATAATCGACAATCCCCACACCACTCACAGGCCACAGCTCATATTCGAGTGCACTTATTTTCAGCAACATCGTTCGTTTCTGAATCTACGAGTTTACGAAGTTAAACTCAAATTTGATGGCCATAAGCTTGGATTTGCTTTGAAACCTAGTCTATTCTTTGGGGGCTTAATTGACACGAGTAACGAATTAAAGTTGGAGGACTACAATGGCTCATTAACAAAATTTCCATCCCATTTATTACCGATGACGATAACTAATTGCTCGAACGACGGTGACGAACCGCGGATAATGCTGGACTGAGTACACGTGTCATTTACTGACTTCCAAAAAAGGAGGAGGTTATGTTTTGGATATTTTTACACAACCACGGACTAGTTTTTTTCCTCGTCCGTGCATATAATATAGAGGAAAATTACTGAAAGTGTCTATCGATGTCTCAAATAACAAGGGTTTAACGGCCTCACTCAGAGACATCTATACTAATATAATAATCTATACTAATATAATCTATAATAATCTATACTAATATAATCTATAATAATCTATACTAATATAATAATCTATACTAATATTATAATTCTGCAGAGTTTGTTTGTTTGTTTGTTTGAACGCGCTAATCTCAGGAACTACTGGTCCGACTTGAAAAATTCTTTCAGTGTTACATAGCCCATTTATCGAGGAAGGCTATAGGCCATACTTCATCACGCTAAGACTTATAGGAGCGAATAAATAAAGGAAAATGTGGAAAAGACGGGGGAAATTATATGAAAGGGCTTATTTGAAGTTTGAACGCGCTAATCTCAGGAACTACTGGTCCGATTTGAAAAATTCTTTCAGTGTTAGATAGTCCATTTCTCGAGAAAGGCTACAAGCTATATTTTATCACGCTAAGACTAATAAGAGCAAAGAAATAGAGGAAAATGTAAAAAAAAAACGGAGGAAAATTATTTGAAATTGCTTATTATCTTAAGAACTACTGGAGCAATTTTTATTTTATTTGGCAAACATGAAGAATAGACCACGTGAAGGGACGGAGGCTATTTTTGCGGAAAAATGTACGGTTGCGTGAAATTCCTAAATTACGCAAGCAAAGCCGCGCGGAACATCTATATATAATAAAATCGTAGGAAAGTCAATTCTGTACATTGAATATTTTTGTACAATAATTATACTTGGGATGTGATCTACTATGCTAACGCGGACGAAGTCGCGGGCTACAGCTAGTTTTTAATAATGATAAAACTTCAATTTAATGAAGAGTTTGACAGGCTTAATGAGGCTTAAATCAAAGTCATCGTTTATTTACTAATTAATATTCGTAGCTGAGTACGGCAATTAGATATATTTCTTTTGCCACTAGTGGCCAGTGGGCTAAGCCGACTCATTCAAAGCTCCAAATGAATCGATGATTTCTAAAACAACATAACTAACATTTTTGCCGAAATCGAGTTTATAGCGATTTTGGATTTAGTCTATGGCCATTAATAAATTGTGCATTAAAACAACACAATTGCTTTGCGTTTTCTATGTAAATTGAACTACTGAAAATACCGCTTAGTGTTAGAACAACATAACTGACTGACATTTCTCTTCGGTGATTGTTAGAACAACACAAGTGCATACAATGGGGTTTGTCCATTTTTTTTTAATTTTGCTCATTACAAAAACATTTCGAGGAATAAGGTCAGTGATCGTTTTTCTGTATTTAAACGAAAAAAATACCCATTAGTTACTTATATTTTTGAACAAATACGTTTAACCTTTGTTTGACCTTCAATGGCGTAAATTAGCAATAAATTCGACCAACATTACGTTTCGAACTTTTGGTACTTACCGATAAATATAAAAAAAAAATTAAGATATCAAAAAGTTAATTTCCTATGTACCTGATACCTTTAAATACTTCTATGATGAAATTTTGGGGTGGCCAACCACAACAGTAGAAACTGTAGATGAAGTGGGAGATGATGCATAACTATAAAAGTAAGCATAGGCAATAGCAACATTATGTTATGATTTTAAGATTAATAAAGTTGAATAAATATGAGTATTTGAGTTATTATTTTATGTTACAGTAGTTTCTTGGGTATCAAAACAACACAAGTAACAGATTTAATGTCAAAAGCACATAAGTGAAAAACTTTATTATCCATTTATTTATACTAAAATAAAATAAAAAGATGTATAAAAAAACATTATTAGGAGCTATATATACAGAAATATAAAATATAATATACATAATTATATATTACTTGCATTATCAAAAATTATCCAGGTTTTTGTGTCTCCTGAAAATTTTACTTTTAGTTACTTATGTTGTTTTAGAAATCATTGATTCATTAATAATGTGTTCATACAAAACTGAATCCCACTAAAAAATTAAATGTGAAAAGGAGCCAAGCAAAATATTGGATAGCCATGCAATATATCTATCGTAAAAAGTTTTCAGATCACATTCAAGCCAAGCCTTCAACTTATTTTGTAATTTAAATCAACATTCAATGAATTTATCAATAGTTTTCTTTATTTTATAATTATTATTAGTAAAGTGTTTTTTAGTATATTGTAACGACGCATGTGGACGATGGTACCCAATAAATCCAATCAGTCGCTGATTATTTCTCTAGTGCTCATTGCCAAGCCACTATAATAATTATAAAATAAAGAAAACTATTGATAAATTCACTGAATGTAGATTTAAATTACAAAATAAGTTGAAGGCTTCTGAAAACTTTTTACGATAGATATATTGCATGGCTATGCAATATTTTGCTTGGCTCCTTTTTACATTTAATGTTTTGGTGGGATTTCATTTCTTTTTTTAAGGTATCTTTTCTTTTCAGGTCATATCCCGTATTTTTTTAAACCATAATAATTATACTCCGCAAACAACCGATACCGCGATATTATAAAGGGAGTGCTACACCATCTATCGAGCGAGTATGGAGTGCACATCGTAATGCGCAGTTCTGATTTCATTTATATTTTAATCGAATTTAATCATCATAGTTTCATTGTTAACTTTGTTAACACTATTTTTCCTTTTGTACGTAAAATAATTATTATGAAGTCGGAACTCATTTTTAATGTTCTTGCAAAGCCACAAATATAAAAATCTTTTCTTTTATCTAATAAAGTTATATTCAGTTTTTGGTTTCCTTGCCTAAAGGATGAAAACGGGAGCCTATTCCTAATGAGTCTAGACTTCGCTGTCTGTCTGTCGTCCGTCCGTGTGTCACAAGGCTAGATCTCGCGAACGGCAATAGCTAGATATTTTAATTTTTTACTAATTATGTAGGTACTTTTGTTGTCGCTATAACAGCTAATAGTGCAACTAAAATAAAATAAACGATTAATGACCAAAGAGACCATACTCTATAATTCTGTCTCATAGACTTAATATATAGCCAGTACCCAGCTGTAACTTTGAGATTGAATTCAATATTTGTTATTGACCATGTTGGAATAATTGGTAAATTGTCAAAACGCCAACTGAAAACTGAACAACCAATAAGTTTGCGGTGAAATGGTTTTCATGGTCCATGTTAAATCTCTCGTGACACGCGCAAGAAGGGTTCCGTACCATTATAGAGCAAAAACATTTCGAAAATTGTGTTTAAATATTTTTTAAATTTTAATTTTACCGAGACACCGAGCAAAAAATGCTAAAAAATCACGTTTATTTTATGAAATAATATGTTACTTATTTTGTTTTTAGTATTTGTTGATATAGCAGCAACACATAATATAATAATTATATACATAATGTGTAAAAATTTCAACTCCCTCAACTCTTTACTCTTTGGGAACCCTAAAAATGATGTCTCATTGAAAAAGGATTTGTACAATATTGTATTGTTTCTTAAAAAAAAAACTTTAAACACTCAACTCCGTAGTAAGATGGCTACTATATACTCTAGTAGCTAGTTAATAACTTTTTTTTACATGAGGATTGCTTCACACACAACATCGGCCGTGGTATGTGAGACTCCCCAGTAGGATCTACCCACTAAAAACCCCATGGTGCTCCACTCCCCGCTTAAGGCAGAGTTACGGGTACGGTAGAACCTACCGCAATTACAGCGGGGCTAAAATGGTCGCTTTGGAGAATCATAATATGAATCATGATACGATTCATTTTTTTAAAATTGCATAATGCAATTCTGTTTGCAATTCATGTCTAGTAATTCGTTCCTTATTTGACATTTGTCAGTTTGACAATTCATTTGCTGAATTGATTGAGAGGAATGGGGATTGTCCATTTTTTTTAAATTTTGCTCATTACAAAAACATTTCGAGGAATAAGGTCAGTGATCGTTTTTCTGTATATAAACGAAAAAAATACCCATTAGTAACTTATATTTTTGAACAAATATGTTTAACCTTTGTTTGACCTTCAATGGCGTTAAATTAGCAATAAATTCGACCAACATTACGTTTCGAACTTTTGGTAAGCTTCTCGTATCAGCTTTCACATAATAAGAACTTGCATTTGACGAACCAGCCATTATAAATAAGATTGAAAGGAAAAAACATACTGCAGAGGTCAATTATTGGCCGCCGATGATGACGTCAGAGCGAAACTTTAAAAATTTATTGAGAAAAAACTAGCCAATGAATTTCAAAATTATTTAATTTATATTCTTAAAATACCCTATTTTAACGAAAAAAAAAAGATAAAAAGTACATGTGATTTTTTTTGTGACCATTTTAGCCCCGCTGTAGTTCATATTTTTGGCTCTATAGCTAAATATAAACTAGAGTGGACTGTAAGTTTCAGCTATAGTTAATTTACTCGTAATTTTCACTCATAATAATATTAATATGAAGCTTTTTAATTTTAAAACCTCGTTACACAAAAAATATAATTATTATTTATTTTATTATTAAACATGAATTTTAATAGTTTTTAAATTAGTCACCGTGTGAAAACCTTGTAATAAATAATTACAATTTTAATTAATAATAAATAATTACGATTTTAATTAAAAACAACATGTTTTGTGGGAACGTATAGCTTAGTTTCTACTTAGGTATCAACTGTAATAAAGGACGAAAGGTTTCATACTTGAAACTAGATGCTTATGGCCCGGGAGCTGTCAATCTTAAAAGTGCCCTCATAGTGTGCATGAAATTTTTTGATGAACATAGATAGCTTAGAACTATACCTACACGAAACGCTCGGTTTGCGTGGATTTGCAAAGCCGGAAGTACGTAAAAAAATATTGAAAAATGTTTTGCCCTCACCATGTGCACTGGTTTGCCTGAAGTGTATTCAATAGAAGATTTCTTTACCTTTCGGGGAAAAAAAACGCAAACCAATTTTTTTGGCCGGAAGTGAGTCAGGCAAGCCTCTTTATGTGCGTGATGAGGGAGGTTTTTTGCCCTCATCACGTGTATTTTTTTAATTTCTTCCTTTCATTGTCTTCTTTAAGTTTATGTTGGTTTGCGGGCTCAAAAACAGCCGGAAATGTCCAGCAAACCGCCTTAAAATTTATTGACTCTGAACTCGTTTTCTATAAAGCACAGCGAATAAATATTTTTTTACAGTAGCTCTACCATGAGTCTAGACTCTAGAGCCATAGTTTTTATCGATACTCGATACCGACTACGTAAATATTTAGTATGGCAAATATTGCAGTGCCTCTAGCGGTCACTTGCGGAACTAAAATCGTCATACTAATAAAAAAACTATAGCTTTAAACTCATGGTAGAGTTGCAGCTAGGCTGTGTTACTTGCGTTTTTTTAGTGAAATTAAATTGCGTAGTAACAGTTACCTACCTACATGATTTTTCGCGACTTCATTATTGATATTCCCATAGGAATATGACAGTTTTCATCATGCTCGTATTGCAATTTGCACATAGAAACAGTATACTAATGATATTCACAGACGAAATAAAACAAGTCATCGACTACAAGACGTGTCGCTTTTTTGTCGGTCTGTCTGGTTAGGTATCTCAGACATTACGTATTAATCACTGACACACTCAATTTTTACGACACGTCTAGAGTCTAGACTGGAACGTAGACTACATTGTGTGTTAATCGCTTTTTTTACTGGACCGATAACAATGTTCACTAAAATTGAAACGCGTAATCTATGTATCTGTGGCCATGTTTGGGGTTATTAACGATGAATAGCTGTGTCTCTTTGCAATACAAAGTCGAAAAATTATGTACCCCATATCAAAAATATATTCAAAAAACTAAAAATAAAATATCTGTTTGTCACACGGGAACCGTTTGTTTTGACACAAAAATATACTTGTTGCACTCGGGGACTGTCGCGGTATAGCTATTTAACATATGCAACGTTTAGTTGCACACAAACACCGTGCCGACGTCTGACAACGCCGTAAAAACCGGCAAAGCATTGCCGCAGTTGCCGCACCGCTGTGTGGTCGGAGTGAGGCGTGTTAGGTTTTTTTCGTTACGGAATTTCTTGATTCGGTCCCCGCGCTCCAAGCCCGCGATAAAAGCTATGCAACAGCTTAAAATGTTATGCTGTCTTTCCTCGGAACAAACTATCTATACAGTGTGTAACAAAAATAAGAGATAATACTTTAGGGTGTGTACGTGTTCCTTGTAGAGAGTTCACTGTGAAAGTAGCAGCTCTGAAAGACGAATTTTTTTTTTTCACTTTTGTATGGGCAAGGGCCCGAGCGTCACGAGTTTCCCCATACAAAAGTGAAAAAAATTAGGTCTTTCAGCGCTGCTACTTTCACAGTAAACTCTCTACAAGGAAAACGTACACACCCTAAAATAATATTATCACTTATTTTTGTTACACCCTGTATAGTCAATTACATTATAATGGCTTAAACTTAACAGACGGAACATTAGGAATCAAAATAGAATCAAAACCTCACCTAAGCATCCCAATTCCCAACATATTGTAGCATTTTGCCGTTCAATAACAGTCAGTCGGATGTAATAATACACCTGCAACTTCACCTGCAACGAGATCAACGCACATAATCCATATCCTGTCGGCTCGGGGATTCACATCAAAGAGCACTCCACCCGGTCCACACTCGGTCCAGTGGTCGCGAGCATTTGCATCAATTCAGTTAATTTGATAGCTCAACGTGTGGGTATAAACTGTTTTTAATGGTCTTCCTTTGATATGTTGTGCGGAAACAAAATCTCGATGGGGCCCCCCGGACCCCGTACGATTGGCCTCCGGCCCCCAGCTCATTCAAGCTATTGAAGGGCATGTTTCAGCTCGGTGTTCAGGAGTGGATACGCGAGGGTCAACGAGACCACTATTGAGTTTAGATCAAGGGTGGCCAACACGCGGCCCGCGGGCCACATGCGGCCCGCCGTCTGTTACACACACATTTTTTTAAAGTAAAAAATGTTAATACTAAATTATAATTAAGTACCTACCTACTATAAAAAGCAAACTAAACACTTCTTTTCTTTTAAGTACTTTTAAGATCAACACAATATGCTTTATCTACATAAAGTGGGGCTCACTTTAACATAACGTACTGAGCGCGTGACTGGCGTGTTTTCTTTGCTTATAGAGCTTAGAACAAAAAATGTACTGTACATTTTTTTGTTCTAAGCTCTAATTTCTAATATTCAAAATTAGTATCCGATTTTGACTGTGCGCAGAAATATCTGGCGCGGACTACGAGTATAATACATAAAATTTGGTAGTGCGGCCCGGGGTAAAATTTTACTTCCGAATTTTGGCCCAAGTGTCGAAAAGGTTGGCCACCCTTGGTTTAGATTAGATACACTTTTCTAGCAGCCGCGTTGAGTGTAGTACAGTAGTACAACTTTTCTATTCACGGTAATTAGACCTACATAATATCATTTTCCCGTTTCCACTTATCCACTACCATCCAGATATAATTAAGTATGTTTAAAAAAATAACTGGTCTTTATTTACTTGCTTACCATTATCACCGAAAACAATACGATATTTTTCTAAAAATATATTTAATGCGTAACTTATATTATAATTTAGTTGCCTAAACTTTAATTTAATGAAGTCGCCAGTGTAAATTATTTCTTTGTCTTCTCAATTCTCATAAGTACAATTTAAACAAATGGCTACGAAGACATACTTAATAATACTCTTTTATAAATAATTTTATACAAAGAGGTAAGTATAAAATTACTTGAAATTTATATCAGTTATAATTTTGTTAATTATTGTTATACAGATAAAAACTAAATCCGTAGGCACCTCGTCGTAACCTCGTTTTAACTATAGAGTTTCCTAATTAATTTCTAAGTGTTGTACCTTTCAGAAATTAATATTAAAGCAATTAGCCAAAAATTCAAGCCAAAAAGTCAGAAGGCGGAAATCCTACTATGTGCACATACAAAGGAGGTAATCGCATTTTTCCACGTCCCGTTATAATTTAGTGTCAGCTTCCTGCTGCCGTTGTCTAGACGTCGCGGTCGGCTGCATGGGAACATGCACAAGAATCGATACAAATTACATGTGACAGCGTCCGCGGTCGCTGATGCGACGTGCTCCGACTGTCATGTCCGCCGCGCCGACCGACATTTCGGCGTTTTTATTGAACGCGACATTTCCGAATTGTCGGATACGTTCGAATTATGAAAAAATAGAGTATGTTTGGGCCTCTACGAATAATAAAAACTAAGGAAACGTTTCCTTAGTTTTTATTATTCGTATTTAATTAACTCCCATACTTCAATCGTTTTGAATTTGGTTCCTGTTCGCACACTAAAATAAGGCAATATAGCTACGAAACACTACATTCAAATTGACAAAAAGCTGTTGACAATAATTGTCACTTCTATAATTACACAAAATTTTTGCATGTATTCGGATTTCGGATCTCTTTTTGCATAAAGTATGCATGTATTCGGGTCACATTTTGTAAAATAGGAACAAAGTTTTTGACGCAGTTACTCTTCTTTAGTTTGTATTATTCGTAGATGGGCTAACAAGGTTTTTTGACGCGTAGCTAATGTCATGGACAGTACGATTTGGAGTCAGGACAATAGGTGGCACCAGCGGTCATTGACCTTTCTAGTCTAAAAGCTATGTGAAAAATACTCGCACTGCATTCTGATAACAATTAAATTCTTGTAAAGAAATAGACTATTATAGTTTTTGCGGAAAACGTCTTGGTAACTCTTCGTATGATAAATCTCCAACTATTTTAAATGAGTTTGAAGTGATATAATTCATAATCTGTAATCTGTTTACATCGTGTATACAAAATAGGGACGATATCGCCCTTAGACTAGAAACATCTGTCACTTCATTGTCAATCGCGGTGTGTAATAGAAGACGACGAAATATGACAAGTCCCTATTTTCTTCCTTACCCTCCCCTACCCTATTACCCTATTCCCTCTTAAAAGACCGGTAACACACCTGCAGATCTTCTGCTGTTGCGAGTGTCCATGGGCGACGGAAGTTGCTTTCCATCAGGTGACCCTGCTCGTTTGCCCTTTTATTTCATAAAAAAAAAGTTTTTTGACAGGGAGTCAATAACCGCTACAGACAGAATTCAGTGATTCATACATTCAGAATAAATAATATGCGCATTGCGCTATGCACATAAGCATATTAATTGAAATTTTTATACTAAACTGGTCGCCCGCGGCTCCGCTCGCGTAGATGTCAGTTACCGCTGCAATTTGCAAAAAGCCTACCCAGGAAAGACACGGTCAGCAAAATGGTTTCCAGGTCAATTCACAAACACCGACATTAACATCGACGACGCAGTCATTATCCGCAGGCTGTAAGATTATCTTTCTGTGGATCTTAAAGTTGTTAATGATGAGAATATTTAAATGTAATTAGTAAAAATTAATAAGTTTTCACTTCTGACGGTAGTCCCGGAGTACAACCCGTTGTTTTAGGATAGATAACTAAAGCGATTATTGTAGAGCTTCTCTATAAACAACATTTGACGTTTAGTTATTTTCGTAACAAAATATACTGATGGTCGGGAGCCCCGACTCGTAATAGGGCAATGTAAAGTTACCCATACATACTAATAATATATTATATTCTGTGCCCATACGTAAAACATTATTTTTAACCGACTTCCAAAAAGGAGGAGGTTATAACTTCACCGTTTGTTGACCGATTTTCATGATTCTTTTGTCGTTGTACAGGGTTGAATTCAAATTTGGTATCATGTTCACAAAAGCGGTGATCTGATGATGGCATCCATGAGGAATCGAGAGGACTCCTTGAAATTTGTATGGAAACATATAGTGATTTCGATTTTTTCTGAAGCATTTGAGGTAAATGCTATCAAAAAGTAAGACTTCGTACCAGGTTATGCCCTGAATCTGAAGGTACCGAACAGAACTATTAAATCCTTATAGATACGGGTTCGGGGATTAGGCGTTATTTAAACAACTGAAAGCATAAGTCAACACATCAATTTGATTCATCATTATAATCACAACCATAATTACACCATGGGTCATCACATTATGACCCAATTATTGGTACTATTACTTCAAACGAATGAAATTATTGTACAATTTTGAAAAAGGCACTAATGAATAATTAGGATTATTTCATATTTTTAGGTCATTTTAAGAATATTGTCTTTTCCTTGGAAGTCGGGTTCAATTTTTTGTTAAAAAGTAATAATCGTAAATCTATTCCTACTAATTTGAATGTTTGGCCCTGGGATTTATTTATCGTTAGTGCAAAAGATTTTTTTACAGGAAATTGGAGCCTTTTGAAGGGTACTTATAGGTAATATCAGTAGGGATCATTTGTATTCTTGTTAAGTATATGAACTAATTCACCAGCTGCAGGGCCGGTCATAATCTTCGCTAGTACTGCGCGCCTTGGTAGTTGGTACTTAGCGCCCACTTCGAAACGGGTGTAAATCGCAATTTTTAATTTCACCATAACTTCTAAACCAAACGTCCAATTTTAATCATTCAAAGACAAAATATTATCTAAACAAACTGTACTTAGTGATGAAATAATTTATTTTGATAAGGATTCTCAGCATGAGTAAAATAAATGCGTTTAAATGTAGTCCACAAAAAAATCAAGATTTTTAAATAAAAAAATGGTTGTTGTGCCTCAATCGACATAGATAGGTATAGTGTGTCCCGGACATTTTTGTAGATATTTATAAGATCTACATTTACTTTCAACATTGTATGGTTCTATCTTTTAAAGTTTAGGCAGCGTACGCAAAATAACTAAATTTTCTGGTTGATTTTTTTCACCTTGTGTCAGAAAAACCAAAATATCTTACGGAACCCTATATTTTCCAAAATAAAAAGTAGCCTATGTTACTCGTAGATAATGTAGCTTTCAAATGGTGAAAGAATTTTTAAAATCGGTCCAGTAGTTTTTGAGCCTATTCATTACAATTAAACAAACAAACATACAAAGTTACAAACAAACAAACAAAGTTTACCTCTTTATAATATTAGTATAGACTACTGTTTATAATTACACAATACTTTGATGATTTAGTTTAGGGTGTAACGATATTTGCTGGTATTTAAACTATATTTTATGTGGGTGACTAATTGATTATACTATATATATAGCAAAAAAAAATACTTGAAATGATGTTTCCTTGTGTATCAAAAAATTTGTTTTTCCCAATATGCATTTAAGATACGTAGGGTGAAATGACTAGTGATTGGACAGTTCTAGTCATTCGAGAAAGCACAATTTAACACTATATTTAGGTTGCTTTAAAAACTACCTGTTTTTCTTTAAAATCAGGAGTTCTTTTGCTTTAAAAACAGGCAATTTTTAAGGCAACATTAATAAAAATTGATTTTTTGCTTTTTCCAATGACTGGTACTGTCCAATCTACTAGTCATTTACCCTATACATAATATAGCACTTCTAAAATCTGTGATATACAGGTTGTAACAAAACTAAGTGATAAATGATAATACTTTAGGAATTAGGGTGTGTATGTGTTCCTTGTAAAGAGTTCACTGTGAATGTAGCAGCGCTGAAAGACCAACTTTTTTCACTTTTGTATGGGCAAGCATATCGGCGCGGCGTCACGAGTTTCCCCATACAAAAGTGAAAAAAGTTGGTCTTTCAGCGCTGCTACTTTCACAGTGAACTCTCTACGAGCAACACTTACTCAAGAAGTAGAATATCATTGCCCTCAAGTATTATCACTTAGTTTTGTTATACCATGTATAGCATTAAACTGGACAGAACAATAAACTGTAAAATAGAGTACTTAGAAATGTAATAAAAATATTATAAAAGTAATAAAATATAAGATTCAAGTTTTAATTAATTTCAATCTCGATTGAATAAAGATAACCCTCCTGGCAGTCGGGTAAAAATATTATGCTCATCCCTGATACTTCTAGACACATAATGTTATTTAATCTCGGAGGTATCGTCGGCATAAGGTGTCAGAGGTAAAACTGCTAAGGGAAGTGGAGAATAACATTTGGGAATGAATGGGTGCGGCATGTGGCAGGCGCCAGCTGTCTAGACGCCACCTGAAGGCTCTCGAGCGAGCTCACGGCGTCGATTACCGAGCGAACACCGGACATGCTAGCTGCGACGCGACGGCATTTTACGCGTTCGCGAATTGCACCTCCTTTATTTACGCCTCTATACTCCACTCGGGCTAACTTGTCGCTAGCGGTCATTTACTCCCTGTCAAAAACTTGTCATTTTCCATATAAAACCACGATAAACAATATCTGACACTTTATTGTCAATCACGGTTTATATGGAAAATTACAAGTTTTTGACAGGGAGTCAATGACCGCTAGCGACAACTTAGCCCGAGTGGAGTATAGTACACCGACGCTGCGAAACGCGAAAAATCTGCGAAACAGTAGCCCTAGCACGGCCACCAGTAGAAATGCGAGTACCTATAGACAAACTGTGGACATAAAGTAAAGGTGCTGTTCCGATCTTTACTGCGGCCAATTGCGACCGACAATAATTCAATTTAGCCTGGCCGCACATTGTCCGAATTCTGATCAGAAACAGTTGAATTTCGCCGGACCGCCACCCCGCACACTATCCGAAATATCCTTCCGGCGAGTTCGAGCTCACTCGGCTCAGTACAAAATGTAAGAGACAGCGCGGACGTTCAACTGTTTCGTATCAGAAATTTCGGACAATGTGCGGCTGGGCTAAAATGCCACTTTATGACAGACTATAGTATATGTCATACAGTAGGATATTATTTGAATTTTTAGGGCTATAATCTGTCATAAAGTGGCATTATATTTGATTCTGTTGTCGATCGCGGCTAGCCGCGGTAAAGATCGGAGCGGCACCTTCAGTTTATTTCCGCTATTTGTCTATACTGTCTATACTTAATTGAATTTTTGGGAACGAAAAAAGATCGGAACGCTACCTTAAGTTTATCTCCACAGTTAGTCCATACTTTCGCATTTCTACTGGTGGCCGTGCTAGGGCTACAGGAATAGAGCCAGACGCAATATTTAAAATGTCGTGTGGCGCGGGTGAGACAGTAAATCGGTTCACCGCTGTTTCGCGGTTCGCAGCGTCGGTGTACCTACTAGAAACGTTATGTCAGAATTTACTTTATAATATTTTTAACGAGCTGCACCGACTGTCATGAATTGGAATCCATGTTAAAGCTTTTACTTTTAAAATGTTTGTCCGTCTGCTTGAAATGAGCCAGAACTAAAAGAGTCAGACACTGAAGCCAAGAATATTACAAATTGACCTTTATCGGATTATAAGGTCAATAATAATAATATTATTATGTACTACCTAATAAATTGATTCATAGACAAGTGGGGGACTTGCTTTGGTGGCTTCTTAACTTAACGGTTGAGTTATAATGTATTATAATATCACAACGTATCGCGTAGGCTTCACATAAACTAACCAAATATATATATATATATATTTTTATATAGGGTACGGCCCTCAGTAGTCAGCCTTTTCCAGCTAAATTAATGTATGGTACAATTCAATAAAGTGGCTATAAGATTCCAAGGTCTATTTGAGTCTAGTCTGAAGTAGATAAGTACTTGATAATAGTCTGGGTCTGATAACAATTTCTTCCTATTGATAAGTAGGAAGTGATTTTTCCAGACAACCTTGGTTATAAATAAAACAAGAGTCAATGGAACTTCCTAGAGCCACTGAAGAATATCAACAGCAATTAGTAATGTAATTAGTAATTACTAATTATCAGTAGTTACTATAATGGAATAATAACAAAAATAATTTATTTGTTACTAGATATGGGCATTTTCGTTGCGCTGAAATGTGTTTAGGGTGCGGAAACCGTAATATTTCTGGAATAAACTCTTTTCTGTCATACATACAAACAAATAATTTTAGCAGTTTTAGCATAAAGGTGTAATTAAATATTAGTTGGTTTAAAAGAGACAATATTCTTAATTTTTAAAACAAAATTTAAACAATAGAGTTGTAGAGTTATATAATATGTCAGAAGTCAAGTTTCTATTTTATTATTGTAATAAATTGTTTATTAACCTAGATATTATAGCAACCACATTAAAAAAACCCTGAAAAACAAAGAAATATAAATATATAATCATTTATAAATTCAAGCTGTAGTCCGTAGAGATAGCTTATATTCTAGGACACTTTATGTCTAGACTTCCAATTAAAGAAAATAATACAGAAATAGCGCAATATTATGGTGACCTCAATACAGACAGACAACTCCGCAAACATTTGCCGGCCGCGCCTGCTCCGCAAACGAAGTGCCCTGTTATCATTACGATAGTGCATACATTTGTCACACAAGGATAGGCTATTGCGTACATCTGTTAACAATTGAACTCCCTTGTTTTATTATAATAAAAAAATCGGCCAAGTACGAGTCGGACTCGCGCACGAAGGGTTCCACACCGTTATAGGGGAAAAATAGGCCAAAAATTGTGTTTTTGTATGGGAGCCTTAAATTTTTATTTTATTTTAATATTACAATTAAATACTAAAGTAAGTACACATATAAAAAAGGACTTTGTGAAAAATTCAAGTACCTACCTTTTGCCATTATACATTTTATTTATTGCCATTTGATATAGAGCAAAAAAGGCCGAAAAATTTATATTTGCTGTAAGGGAGCCCCCTTAAATATTTATTTAATTTTTAGTATTTGTTGTTATAGCAGCAACAGCAATACACAATCTGTCAAAATTTCAGAAATCTAGCTACAGCCTGGAGACAGACAGACGGAGACGGACGGACGCACGGACAGACGGACAGACATCGAAGTCTTAGTAATAGGGTCCTGTTTTCACCCTTTGGGTACGGAACCCTAAAAAGATGTTGTTAAATCAGAAAACCTAAACTACAATCCCGAATATAATCAAAATTTGTTCACAAGTTTTTGTGTGAAGAAGCAAAATATATTAGGGCAGTTCCATGTAAAAGTCTACCGTAAACTAAAAAAATAAACTGATTTTGGTATTAAAAATACTTAATTATAGTCACAACATTATGGCACTATTAAGATTTTATAGAAGCAACAATTTCTAAGCATTACTTTTCTAGCAAAGCTGCCATTTATGAGATGATGTCGTGAGCTCGGCTGAATGTGGTTTTGTGTGATGAAGTTCTGACTTAGTTTTCACGTTATGTATTTTTGTCATATTTTGTTACACACTGATTGTTCAAACAATTAAATACCGATATAGCTTTTGAGATTCGAGAAAATTCATTTTTATAAAGATATAATAGGCTTGTAAGATCACAGTGTCGAGTTGTAGTGTCGGTCACTTAAAAATCATTACTTTTGTCTATAACTACAGTAAAATTACTTTTACATCAACAAAATTAGAAACTTTCCGACGTGACGGCGTTACTCAAATGATACCGGCATTAAAAATTTGTCATCGTTTTTTATAACACCTAAAATCTAAAAAATATTTTTGTAGTGTCAGTTACATTATAGAGTCGATCACGCCCAAAAGTAGCGTTTTGTTTGTTATTTTTGCTGATAGACGGCGAAAATAGCTATAGAAAGCAGAGAGAGAAGCAGAAAGCTAAATTATTATTTTAAGAACCTGCCAGACCACCTCAAAGTCAAATAAAATCCAAAATTTTGCGATGTCTGGAAATGGGGAGCAATTGTCACAAAAATCTGGCAGTAGGATATGAGATTATTACAGATATCGCAAGTAAATAAGATAAAATTATTGATTTTTAAACTTTATTGAACGTAAGATAGACCTGCAGAACTGGAAACCTTCTAAAGTAATAGCGACCGAAACTCCATAGTGTCTGGTCGTTCTTACCTCTATAGGGCTCATATAATGGAAAATTTTTAGCTTAAAAAAATGACGAAAGTCTGCCTATTGCTGCCTCTTGGGTTATTATGTTAATAGTTTTTGAGAAGATTTCGTGTTGAGTTATTTTTTGACTAATTATTAGTGATTTCGTTTTTGCGACATTTAAGTTCAAAAAAAGCTTTTTAATGAATTAAATAATTACTGATTAGCTTTTATATACTTTTAGAGTTCGTACTGTACGTGCTGAGATACATACATTTTAAAGTTTAATGTAAAACTACCGACTTTTACCTGCACAAAGTGAGTGTAGTATCGGTCACGTTTTGGGCTGTAGTGTCGGTCACGTTTTCTTTTGCTAATAAATATATTTTTTAAATAACTTACAGGTTATAGGTAACCATTTTATAATAGTTTGTTTGATGTGCTTTCGATAAAAATACAAAGTAGAGTTATTTAGCACACAGAGAGGAAGATTATTGGTGTTTACAAACACTCTCGGAAACGACTTCCTTTTGTATGTAGTGTCGGTCACGTTTATGTTTGACTAAATAAATGCTATTCGAAAACAACAGTGTATACCATTTTTTCTACATAAGTTAACTTGTTTTATCTGCTACAAAGGCATCTTAAAATTAATACTAATAACATGATAGTAACCATAATATATGACAAAATAAAACGCAAGTCGTATCAAATGTAGAGTCAGTCACATATGGAATTGCCCTAATATATATCTCACAAACTTCTGCCTATGTTATAATAATAAGAAGAAATAACTTAAAATTAGGTACAACTATGTACTTAACATAAAAAATAATCAATATAGGTAGGTACTATTCTAAATCTAAATCACGGAATTCTGTCTGTAGCGGTCATTGACTCCCTGTCAAAAAAATCATTTTCTATACAAACTGCGATTGACAATGAAGTGACAGATGTTTCTAGTCTAAGGGTGATATCGTATTTTGCATAGGTACACGATGTGAACACAGTGTGAATTATTATCACTTCAAACTTATAAATAGTTGGAGATTATTATCATACGAAGAAGTACCCCAGACGTTTTCTAATGAAAATATAATCTTCTGTTTCTTTACAAGAATTCAATTTTATTCTTAAGTTATACGAATGCAGTGCGAGTATTTTTCTCATAGCTCCTAGACTAGAAAGTCAATGACCACTGATCCCACCTTAAATTGTCCTGACTATAGTAAAAATATAGGCTTTCGTCAAAATTTTTCGCGCTAGTTATTATTTTGAACTTTGAAGCCAAATTACTAGTGTCCAGTTGTCGTCTATATTTTAATCCTTAATTCGACGGAATTTTTCATCGCGATTTTTAATTTTTTTTTGTTCATATACTTTTCCTTTAGTATCTAAATATGTACAGAAAAATATAAAAAAATTGCCTATTTGACAATTTTCGAGAAAATGATAGTATAGTATATTATACATTGCCGGGTTCCTACAAAACATACTTCCAATATATACGTAAAGCCCGCTATGCAACTCTGATTCAGAGAACATTACATTTAATATTTTTTTTAGAAATAAAATAAATTAAGAAGAAATAATTGGTTTCTAGGCTAAGTAAAGACTGATAATAGCTGTTTCTATAGCCTGTTATATCGATTTTCTTAAACTGTGACATTTATTGGGGATGAAACATAGGGGTAGTTTTAAGTTTCTGCAAAAAATAATTATAAGTGTCCTTTTTTTGGATCTTAAATGTCCACAGAGACTAGTAACAACATTATAGACTTAATTTCAAACGTAATATTCTACAAATTGGAGGTTTTTTTAAGGATTTGAAAATTAATCAAAATTTTACTACTAAGAACATTCGCATATGAAAGCTTCTGAAGCTTCAAGTAAAAGTATTTATCAACTGGCTGATTTCAAAAATCATTTAAAATATGCTTTTAAGGTTCTGATCTGTAAAAAATAGAATTTCAATAAAATTCAGCCATATAACTTACTTATGGCTGGTTGGTAAAAGCGCAGTAATGACAAAAACTATGAAAGCTCTAACACGATGTTTTTTGACCTATAATAGAGTCATATACCGAGAGAGCCTTAGTATAAACATTGGAAAAGATAATATAATATTAAAAACCAATTTAATAGCCATCTAAGTGCCTACTAAAATGCTTTAGTCAAGGAGGTTGGTGAGGATTTTCATCTAGACAGTAAAGATCAATTAGTTAAATTTAACTTGTAAAAATACGTCAATTATCGCGTCCAGTTATACTTTTGTTATGGTAATTATACCTTTTAAAAAAAATCATTGATATCTAAAAAGAAAAGCCTCAAACTAGCAATTTATCAATTTTTACAAAATTATGAATATCAGAAAAACTTTTTTTCAGTAAGCTACATCTTACTCAATGAGTAAAAGAAAACTTTTGTAAGAGCTTAGAGAGGGTAGAAATATAAAATTCCTATAATAACCAAAATATTTCTCATAGAACAATACAAAAGTAAGCTAAGACTGAAGGGGCCGAAAAATTTTCATATAGATATTATCAAATATGAGACCAAACATCGAAATATTAAGTCTAATGAAGATCATGGACGAAGCTAATCCAACAGCTCCAGCTGCAGCAGTTAACAAAAGGTCCAGGATGATATAACTTACTCCACCTTTAATTCGACGAAGTGAAACCCGCTATACATAGAATTTCGTAGTGTGATTTCTGAGAATGCGGCAATGTATAATCGGCTAAACGTATACTTTGGGCATAATTATAGGTACAATATGAAAGCAGATTTCTCCAAATTATTATTCAATCGCATGATTCAGATAGTTGACAATAAATAACTATTGCTAAAGTGTAACTTAGACCGTTATAAATATCTTAAATGACATTATTTAAAAACGTATCCTGCAAACGATCGACTTTGGCTTACATTTTTCGATTTTTTATATTATTTTTCTTTGGAACATTTAAAATAGTATTTTTTTATTAAATATAGAATAGTTTTTTAATAGTACAATACAGAAACCTCATGAAAATATGGAATAATTTTCGAGCTACAATTTTAAAAGTAAACGTATAGCCCACTATTTAGGGTCGAATTGAGGGTTAAAAACTTTAGTGCCCCAAAAGGTCACTAAAGAAGTAGACACATTGAGCTTCAAACTGTCACAATCTTTATAATATAAAATTTCATGTGTATTGTCTATATATACGATAATGGCAAAGATAACATTATCTCACACATACCTGTGTCATGTGTGTGACATATTGACATGGTTTGCCAAGCGCTTTATCGTGTTTAACAACAACTTCTACATAAGTGCCACGTGTGATATAATGTCAGGTGCTTTGTAGGGTTCCGTGCTCGAAAACTAAAAAAATAATCGGCCAAGTGCGAGTCGGACTCGCGCACAAAGGGTTCCGTATGATATGTGATCGAAGGTTCCGTACCGCCCCCCCTTAAATATTAATATTATTTTGTTTTCAGTGTTTGCTGTTATAGCAGAAAAAGTTATACACAATCTGTAAAAATTTCAGAAGTCTAGTTATAGCTGTTCTTGAGATTCAGCCTGGCGACATACAGACAGACAGACAGACAGACAGACGGACAGACAACGAAGTCTTAGTAATAGGGTCCCGTTTTTACCCTTTGGGTACGGAACCCTAAAAATGACTAAGAATCTCGCTGTACGTCTGTATGTCACTACTCACTAGGCTGTGGGTACCTGTCTACCTTTTTCATCACGCATTCGCGTTTCATCAAAATGCGTGATATTGACAAGAGTTAAGATGTTCTTTTTTTAAAACGCCAATGCACTTAATGTGTTGCTTAACTTGCTTATTATATGCCTTATAAAGCTGTTTCCCGCGACTTCGTCCGCGTGGACTTCAGTTTATAGCGCGCGATGTCAACAAAATTGGTGTCAAAAGCTTTTATAAAAAAAAACCCTGGTACCACTTAAATCAAAACAGCTGTGCAGTGTGCACATAATATTTCAATTTTTTAAATTAAACTTTACTTATATTATAATATATTTTATGCCAAATTTTTAAGCTTATTTAGCCCCCCAATTACACAACTTTACCCATAAACTATTTATCATTGATAGGTTTAAGGTTACGTCACTGCATAGATAAAAAGGTATTAAGTATCTTAAATTTGGTTTTTTCGATTGTTATTTCTTTTTTACGTTATTTAATAACGGCCTTTCCCAATATTTGATCTATCTCGGGTTTTGCCCTACCAGAGATAGGAATAGCTCACATTAGACATTAGAGACATATATTTTATGTGTATTGTGAGCTATTCCTATCTCTAGTAGGGCAAAACCAGAGATAGATCAAATATTGGGAACGGCCGTTATTAAATAACGTAAAAAAGAAATAACAATCGAAAAAACCAAATTTAAGATACTTAATACCACCTTTTATAGAAAGACTTTTGGGCAAACGCTACCGCGATCTATTATGAATTTTTGGAACTAACTTAATTTGAACAAATTTACGCATTTTCACCCCCTCACAACGCTTTTTTCCAGTAGAAAAGTAGCCTATGTCATTTCTCAGGCTTTAGACTATCTGTATATAAAATTTCATTAGTTTTGACGTGAAAGCAAGACAGACAGAGATACTTTCGCATTTATAATATTAGTATAGATTTCGCCCTTATTATTTGCATATTATTTTATTTAAGTGACTCAGTAAGTATGCTGATGACCTTAGTTATATAATATGTATTTAGATTTTAGATTGTTCTTCATTTATTTTTAATTTCTTTACAATATCCTCCGCACTATTGGCACCTACACAATTTTGTTTCTGAACACCTAAAGGTTGACTGGTAGAGAATGCCATTTGGCATTAAGTCCGCCTATGTACCAACATTGTGCAAAAAGTATAATGAAATAAATAAGTATGGCACTATGGCAACGTCCATCGCTGTCCCCTCGCACAAACAATGGTCGCAGTCAGTCTCGATTTGTAATAATCCCCCAGTCCCCAGAGGTTTTAACCTCCGAAAATTGTAATAGTGAATGGATTTTTGTTTTTGAGGTGTTATTTTCTTTTTTACACTATAACTTTCAAAGTTTACCAAAAATTTTTTTGTGCTTTTAATTTTTTAGTTAAGTAAGTGCTTAAATAAAAATTAATATTTCACCATATAAAACCGGTCCAAAAAAATTTTTATTTCTTGTTCCTGTAATTTAATGACTCTTATCCGATTGTTTACGTTGAAAATTAAACAAATACACAATTTTAAAAAAAGCAAGTTTGCTTTGCTAAGCTAAATACAACTACATATAAGGTTTTTGCAAAGTTTTTAGAGATTAACGCTCGTCGTAATCAAGACAAAATATAATACAATATAATAAATATATGTTTTAAAATAATATTTTAAGTGCGCTCGCGCGTGCGGAAAAATGCGATCTCGCGGGCAGGCTGCGGGCACGGGCCAACGGGCATGTCTGTGTCCGTACCTAGGAATTAACGAGCAGACATGCGACAGACCTGCCCGTGACGGGCGGCCCGTAGCGTGCGGCTCGGTAGTCAATATATTTTGTATCTGACGTCCGGTCCGGATGAATTGTCAGATGCCGTCTATCGGATGGCAGAAATTTTTAATTGCGTTCCGGCGGGCGTCTGACATTATGTGTCAGATGACTCAGATGACGTCGATCGGATGTCAGTTCAAATGTTTCTGACGGATCGCGCTCTCTCTTACATTTTGTACTGAGCCGAGTGAGCTCGAACTCGCCGGAAGGAAATTTCGGATAGTGTGCGGGGTGGCGGTCCAGAGGTAAACAAGATAGAACGGCGACGCGCGTGCGTTGCTAAGGAATCGAATTTTTGCTTTGCATTTAGTTAGAACAAATAACTTACCCGTAGAAAGAAATACCTCCTTTTGACCAATTCACTTCCATACTTCTGTTTTTACAATTAGACACTGCACAATGAGGCAGTTTTGCACAACCGCTCCGGTGTAATCAAGTCGAGATGTGCGCGCTGACTGAATGAACGTTCAACAAATCTTGCTCACTTGTGCAAGATTAAAACACGCTTACTCCACCCGCTTAGCCGTTCTATCTTGATTTATTTCTGTGGGAAATACTTTGAGTCACGGGAAAGGACATAGGTCACATAGGATACTTATTATCCCGGAAAAAATGTACGGTTCCCTCGCGATAAACGAATTGTGGCGCAACGGAGTTGCGGTGTTAAGTTATATATTTAGGGACATTTATTGATATAAATGTCTCTGAGGTCGGCCGTAAATGCCCTCTTCTATTTTTCATTTAAGCCGTTTCAGCGATTTCACCCATATTTCAGACTTAAAAACACCTCGTTATATTACATTGAACACGATATAAATTATTCACATATAGGTAAATAGATTCACTTACGCAACTTCCATCGCAAGTTTTGACATTTCCATTTAATAAGCAAATTAGTACTTATGTAGTTAATTAGGAAATTACTTGGAACGTTCGAAATTGGAACGACCTACATTTGTCGGATCGATTTTCGGAGCTCGTCCATAAATTGGCAGACAGGTGATCTAGACAAGTGGCTACAGACAGTGTATAGATGCTGAAAGCTTTCGGGACGTCTGCGTACTCGAATTTCAGCTAAAGACCACTATACATGTGTTGAGAGGGGTTTTGGATAAAATTGACATAGGGTTGTAACTTGTAGAGGGGTCTTATAATAAGATAAGATTTAACTACTAATTCGTCTTGGTGATGATACTCTAGGGTGTGTATGAGTCTCCTGTATTGAGTTAAGTGTGAAAGTAGCAGCGTTGAAAGAGTAACTTTTTTTACTTTAGTATGGGAAAATTCCTGATCCTTAGGCTGGCCCATACAAATCACGAAAAAAATTGCGCTTTTAGCGCTGCTACTTCCACAGTGAACTCTATAATAAGCAACACATAAACACCCTAAAATATTATCACTTTGTTTTGTTACACTCTGTATTTACATGCGCAATCTCTTCTATTATCAGTTCACACTCACTCACTAACTCCTTTAATTATGAGTTATCATAATATTAAAAAAATTATACTCTACACAATATGTGATCGTCTCTAATTATCCATCATGGCCGAACTAGTAGAGGTCGTATCGCAAGCAGCTACCGATATCGTGCCGTCCGCGTCGGTCGTCGGAAGGTCGTGCCGGTCGGACGCGTAGCCGGTGCATAAGCTCTGACTCACGGCTGTCTGCTATTGTTTAATGCCCTAAGTCCTAACTACGCCACGATTCACCAAGGGGAGTTTTCACAACGAAGGGATTATAATATTATATATAGTATATTTGTTCATACTATATTTATCTTATATCTTTAAACGAGAAATTTTTGTATATCTATAATTGGAATCTCGGAATCGGCTCCAATGATTTTCATGAAATTTAGTATATAGGGGGTTTCGGGGGCGATAAATCGATCTAGCTACGAATCAGTTTTAGAAAATGTCATTTTATTCGTGTTTTATCGAATACCGAGCAAAGCTCGGTCAAATAGCTAGTATATATTTATACTTACTAGCTGTCCCGGCAAACGTCTCTTTGCCGTAATGTATATGGCAAAGAAATGTTTGTGTTTCGTTGTTAGTTGTATTTCGCCCATATTATATTATTGAAGTAACTAAATAAGTATGTCACCATGGCAACGTCCATCGCTACCCCGTCGCACAAACATTAGTCGCCGTCAGTCTCGAGTTGTAATTACTTAAGTAATTTAAAAAACTTTGGTTAAAATCAGTAAAGCCGTTTCGGAGGAGTGGAATACGCTATCTAACATTGTGAGTTGTGACACGTGAATTTTATATATTAGATATTTAGAATTTACAGTAAATGACGTGCCGGTTGTTTGGTCAACGTAGATATATATGTATTATTATTTTATCATTGTATCAGAGGTCTAGATATTGACGAGGTCGTTTGAGTGGAATATTTAATATTACCGAAAATAAAATAATAAATATGTATAAAAATGGGTTTTATATTTATAGCGCTGTAAATAGAACAAAATATTTTGATTGATTTAGGCGACATGAGAGAACATAAAACTGCGAAAGGTCGACAACTAATAATTTTAATAATGAATCATGTTTTATTACCTTTTCTTTGTTATACAATTAGGATTATTATTTATTCCTAATAATAACCTATTTATTCCAAATAAAGAATTAAAATGCATATTTTTTTTTTTTTATAATTCGTGGTATTATTTATTGCCTTCAAAATGACAGCATTTCTAGAGATAAACAATATAAATATTCATAATACGGTGGTAATATTATTAATTGTTAAAATGATATATTAAGTAAATGCAAATATTATTATTATAGATATTGCATTAATTGGTTCTGATGATTCATGATAGCCAATTTAAAAAAAAAACATAAATCATTATATTATGAGTTCGATTTTTTAAATAACTTCTCAACCACGAGTTTGCGTTATCCAATTTAAAAAACCCAATAATATTGGATACAGTCAATGTGCATATTCCCTGTCCGTTACGCTTACGCGCTAGACGACCGCCCTCCCGCCGACCTTGTCTCGGCTGGGATTTATTGGTGCGCCACCGCACGTCACCAATCATCGCCACGCGCCACCACTCACCACCATTCACCACCACCTACGAATCCCATGACGCACTCCGAAGACTGCAATCGATAGAGTCCACACCGCGAGGTAAGATTTTGCGTTTGCGTAAATAAATAATAATTTTATATATACTTATCCTTATTTTTTATGAAACAATTAAATTGGGTTAGATAAGATACAAAAATAGTATCAAACCCGTATATTGGTACTTATAATAAAAACAAGGAAATACCAACCATTTTAAGGAAAAATCGCGTATTTTTCTAGGTATAAATCTTGTGAAATATTATGCAAAAAATTCATCAACGATTTCCTTACTGTCTAGTCAGTTTATTAAATCCATAGTTATTATATATATAAAATTCTCGTGTCACAATGTTAGCCGCGTACTCCTCCGAAACAGCTTTACTGATTTTAACCAAATTTTATATGCATATATAGTGGGTCTGAGAATCGGCTACTGGGTACTTTTTATATTGATAAGTGCATTTGTTGAACAAATATTAGTAAATTATTACAACTCGAGACTGACGGCGACCATTGTTTGTGCGACGGGATAGCGATGGACGTTGCCATGGGGACATACTTATTTAGTCACTTCAATAAAATAATATGGGCGAAATACTTTATAATACTGGCAAAACAAAGTTTGCCGGGACAGCTAGTAATATTATAAATGCAAAGGTGTCTGACTTTAACATCTTTACGCCCGAACCGGTGAACCGATTTTCTTGGTTATGGACACACTGAGTCCCGGAAAAGGACATAGAATACTTTTCATTCCGAGAAATGGACGGTTTCAGTTTGATAAGCGAATTTCGGCGTAACGAAGTTGCGGGCGTTATAAACGCAAAATTCCGTTAAGGTTATTTATATTCGGGCAATAAAACAAGCGAATCATTGACGCGTGACGAGGGCTCGCCAAAGTCATCGAGGTGACATGAATTTTATAATGTGTCTTACGACACGTAGAGCCAGACGTCTAGACGGTCGGTCGCGTCGGCCCAGCCCTGAAGGCTCTTCAGGAAGGCCGAAATACCTCGCCCCCCCCCCCCCCCCCCCCCGCCGCGCCACCTCGCGCCTCCCCGCCCGCCGCGCCACAGACACCTATTACGCAATATCGCACTTGCACCGATTTAACTTGACAAAAGAGCGTATTTCATTATACATAATTTCTATGAGATTAAATTGTCAACGTGCGGCACGTGCCGACTGGACGTCAAAAAAAGAGTGCTACTGTCATGTATCACACGTCTCCTTTTACCACGCAGTGTTACTGATAGTGACATCTCTCTTGCTCAGGCTTTTGTTTCTCTATTCCGCTAGGTATATTAACATTATGGTATGAACTTATATTTCTGACGGAGACCTACCTTCGTTCTTTTCTCCTCTTACTGTCTCCTACCTCTTAATGTGTTCCAGACACTAGAGAGGTCTAGAGTAGTTCTCTACTTTTTGCCTTGTCTTTACAAAAGAAAGACTTTGACCATTATATATTATATTTTCCAGTTAGTGTAAATTATAAAATATTACGAATGATTATTATTATGTATACGTATATGCCATCAAAATAATTTATTTCAAAAATTAAAATGTTTAATACCTAATTATTTATTATACCATGATAATAATATGCATAATATTACCTCTATAGTAGAGTTTTAAATGTATAAAAATGTTTGTCCGTAAAAATGCAGTTTGCAAATGCACCACTCTGCCCGCAGGGTGCTCAGGTGGTCGATTTTTATCCGCACGGCTCAGTTTCCTAATTTCCTATCCGAAAAAAAAGTGCAGTCTAGTGGCGGCTTAAGGGGAGGGCGCGGTTGGGCGACCGCCCAGGGCACCAAAGGCGTGCGCGAATCAACCTAGCACTTGGCTGATTTTTTCGTACCTATGTATTTGAATTGCAGCAATATTGAGGACGCCGAAGAAATGTCGCCCAGGGCGCTGGTTGTGCTAAAGCCGGCACTGGTCCAGCATTTACAATGATCCATTCCCCTCCTATCCCCTAAGGCCTGTCTTGGATACTTTTTGGGTTTGCCTCTGAGTATCTCTACAAAGGAAAAAATGTGATGGCAAAATGGCTAATATTGTCGAAATGATTTTTTGTTATTATTTGTAAGCAAAATGTTTACCCTCGAGTCTCGACCGAAGTGAATCAGAGTACTGTGTTGTATAATTATTAATTTGTCTATTTTGGATTTTTATAACTTTAGTCAGAACTCAGAGGCAAAAGTATTGTAAAACTATACCCAGTTATTTCCATATATTTTGCCAAAATCACTCGTATACCGTAAGAGCAATTATTACAACATCTCTTACATATACTAATTATGTATCTGTCGATTGTTATCAGTCGAACCCTAATCCAAGTTCCAACCCGCTTAATCTCCCTTGATTGTTACGAATAGTCTCGAATTTACCAATTTGCGGACGGGTTTTGTGCGTGATGCGGCCTTTCCACGTTGGCAAATTATGTACAAACACAAGCAGCTATTATGAACGTGTAGTGAAATGTAAAGGGCATGGGCGTACCAAGGGGGGGGGGGGGGGGGGGGGGGGGGAGGGGCAGGGGGGGGCAGCTGCCCCCCCTGGATCAAGTTGACGTCCCTACTAAGTATATTATCTAGTACTTTTATCTATAAAAATTTAAAATTAAGAACACGAATTTTTGCCATTTCTTTGCAATACAATATTTTTACAACTAAAAACTATTAATTTTTTATTCTTTATAAACACCTAGCTTATGAAAATTCTGATTTGCCCCCCCTGGCCTAGGACCTGGGTAATTTGCCCCCCCTGGCACCAGAACCTGGGTAATTTGCCCCCCTGGCCCAGAACCTGGGTACGCCCATGCTAAAGGGCATATATATTAAGGGCAATCGTGGGCAAAATGAGCGTCTATCGACTGCACACGTGCTATAGACAGCTTCGCAATGTGGTGGCAATGAAAATAGCCTAGCGTTGAGAAGAACTTTATTCCTCAACGATCAACATCATCGTCACCATACAAAGTAATGTAACAAGAATGAGACGAAGCAGGTACTGGGTTTTGCCCTTCGTGTCCTCGTAAAGATCTTTATGATAAGCCAACATCAGAGGTGACCTGTGACTCGAAGAAACCTTTTCGTAGGTCACCTTGAAAAGTGCATTGCAAATTGCAATAAACACTGCACGACAGAGAACTTGTTTCGTTGACATATCATACGTATCTGTTTGAAACGGTCTAAAATTCTTTTGTTTTCTTTGTTTCATGTTACTAGCACTTCGGGCAACTAAATATTGCTACAATGTAACCGGCCGGTCAGGAGACATTCCATCCAAACGGTCGTAGTTTTCACCATAAACGAAAGGTTTTTGGATTGTTGATCGGCCATTCGGTCCATACGTACCGTCAATGCTCAATGCTCACCCTAAAACATAATGTTTCGTCTTTGATGAGGATCTCTATCTTGTATAGAGAACTTCACAATTCACATACGCTACGAAGACTTGGCATATGATGTGTGGCAATGAGACAGTCATTCTTTTTTAAACGAGCTTCGATATAAATGAAGCAGGCAGCCCTGTCGGGCGCCAGGCGGGTGCATCGGCGTCAATGCTCGGATTATTATTTGAGAAGTGCAAATGAATGCACACTGCATATGCTGGTATCTTGCCCTTTCGACAGACGTCAGAGCTAAAATGATTTTTCGTTGGACAGTTATAGGTACAGCGACTGCGGATTTATTATTTATTTTTATTTTATTACTGCATAATGAAATTAGCAATAACGAATTAACGACGACAATGACAAAATATACGAGGTATATTTTGTCATTGTCGTCTATAATTTTCTTTTGTCCTAGTAAGATGGATGACTTTATGATGTGAACAGTTATAATCCTAATATCTCTCAAAGAAAAGTATAGTTCAATTAAAAATAGAGGAAGCTAATCACACATAAAGTAAATGTGTTAATATGTGCATGATGTGCTTGTACTCACCAAACACTAGTAAATGTGCATGATGATAAGTAACAAGTCCTTGGTGGCCTGATGGCCTGTAGGATTTCCTGGGACCCAAAATGTTGAGAAAAAGAACAGAGCTTAATACTTGTTCTTTTCCCCAATAATTATTTTGCTATTGGTTTTGAAATAAGTGACACATGATAATTAGTCATAGCACCTAAGCCTTCAGACCACTTATTATCTTTCCCCAAAAAAAAAGACATTTGGCTACCAGAATCGGCGAAATCATGACACAATGGTGATGAGGGTCATAGATGATGAGTTGAACCTAAGAACTCGACATCTATGACCCTATCTTAGTTAATTGCCCCAAAAAAAATATTGGTAACTCTTAGGTTTTCCCAAAAAAGATAGACATTCGGCTATCAGAATTATTGTCAAAATCGTGACGCATGGCGGCGATTTTGGCGACGATGAGTCAGTCGCAGTAGCGTGACGTGCCCGGTGCCCTGTGCAACATGACACGACTGAACTTGACCTGACCTTCCCCCTACTGTGCCCTGCCATTGGAATGTGCTTATTTATAGCTCACTTGCTAATTCACGCAGATTTCTCTTGGATACATTTCTGTACCAAAAAGTTTAAATGGACAATAATTTGTCTATTGTCTATTGGCACATACTAAATACCACATTCAGCATACTTGGTGCGAAGTCAGTTTAACGATGTAAGTAACCGAAAAAGTTTGGTAGCCACCATAATTATTATGTTTCCTCTGAAATTAATCCAGGCTTAAAATATCCTAATTCATGCCGGCGGTGCCTACTAAAAATAGAATGTAAGAAAGTCCGAAGTCTTAATATCTTAGAGGAGGTTTACATCTTGAAGGAAATATAGCAAAATCAATACATCTATCCAAATTGAAAATTCAGCCGAGATCTACGAACTCCACTATTGCAAGAACCTGACCAACCTGCCTGCACACAAAGCTCTTAACCCAAGAACGAATACAAAATAAAATATTGTAACATATTCGCAAAAAGAGTTACAAATGAGCGGGTAAGTTGGAAGTCCTGTTCAGGCGGCGTGAAATGCATCCAAAGGGCGGACGGCGGCTAAAACACTCGTCGTGTAGCCACAATGGACAGATGAAACCAGTAGGCCAACTTCAAACAAACTGACGAATCGGCGCGGGTACCGCTGTCCGTTGTAAAGGTGCGCGGCCATTGGATCTGAATCGGATTTGTTGCTTTGTAAAAGCAGTTGCATTGTTGCTATAGTACTGCGTGCACTGGATTGGCATTTCTACTCCTGATACCGATATCTGTGCTGATGACGTCATCCACAGTGAACGCTTCATTCGAATTCCAAACTTTTCAAGTTCTGATCTGTTTGCGATATGTGATCTAGGCGATGACAGTTGCTTTGCGAAACCCTTAATTGCCGATGCTGAATCCGAATGCAGTGGACGCACAACATCAGCATTTCGTGAATAACGACGCTCCGTCTGCTCCGATTCCAATCCTGTGGACGCGCAGCTTAAGCATGCTACGAACGGCTGAGGACCGCTTTGACAATGACATGCGCCTATATGACATACTGCGTCAAGCGTATACGTATAATTCCGAGAAATCTTCTTTTATTTCATTAACTAAGTCGGCCTACTGGTTCGTTCTGTCCATTGCGGTGTTGCCGACCACACCCGCCCCTCTCCGCCGCCGCGCCGCCCCCACCCCCGCTTACATCACTCAATATATACGCCTGTCTGATTCCCAAAGTGAACACAATATTGTGCTTTTACATTTTATCGGCTTTTATTTATTCCCGAATACGGGATTAAAGTTACAATGTATTTCGTGCGGTAAGTGTAGCTTTTAGCACCTTTAATGCGAGGAGGTAAAAATGTAGAGATTACGGAACTCTATTACATTCCTAAGGGTATGGTGGTACTAATCACATCGTACTTCCTACTAATCCTACTAATATTATAAAGGCGAAAGTTTGTTTGGATGTATGGATATATAGATGTATGGATGTGTGGATGTCCATACATTATTTCATTTCATGCGTGAAAGAGTAACAAACATCCATATGTTTGTTACTCTTTCACGCAAAAACTACTGAACGGATTTTAATGACACTTTACAATAATATAGCTTATAAACATCAGAATAACACAGGCTACAATTTTAACCGACTTTCAAAATGGGGGAGGTGTTATGTTCGTTTTCTTATGTTCAACGATTACTCCGCCGTTTGTTAACTGATATTCAAAATTTTTCTTTTGGTATGTAGGGTATCATCCCAATTTGGTATTATATTCACAAAAGTGGTGATCTGATGAAGGATCCATAAGTAATCGAGGGAACTCCTCAAAATTTATGGGGAAACATGTGGTGACTTCGGTTTCGTGAGAAGTATTCTAAGCATATGCTACAAACAAGTAAGATTTTGCACCGAGGTATACCTGGTACACCGTGGTTCAGAAGGTGCTGAGAGAACTCCTGATTCTTTATAGATACAAGTTTGGGAGTTTCGGCGTTGTTTTAAGAACGGAAAGCATATGCTACTATGCAAATTACATTCATCATCATCATCATCACTACCATAATATTATACCATGCATCGTCCCATGATTATGAGCCTTTTTATAGTCTTTTAGATCGAGGCTCGAGTTTGTCAAGCGATAATTAAAAAAAATCTATACTTAATATTATAAACCTGAAGAGTATGTTTGCTTGAATGCGCTAATCTCAGGAACTACAGGTCCTATTTAAAAACTTATTTCAGTGTTAGATATCTGATTTATCGAGTAAGGCTATAGGCTAAGACTAATACGACCGAAGAAACTCAGGAAAATGTGGTAAAAACGGGGAAAATATTAGAAAAGGGTTTATCTCACGAACTACTGGAGCAATTTTTATAGCAATATTTGGCACTTATATAGAGTAGACCACGTAAAAAGAGTATTTATAGCTATTTTTATTCGAAAATGTACGGTTTCTGTGAAATTCCTAATTTACGCGGGCGAAGCCGCGCGGGAAATCTAGTGAGTACTAAATTGAACAGCTTATCGCAATAGTTAATAATAGGCTAAGACTAATACGACCGAAGAAACTCAGGAAAATGTGGTAAAAACGGGGAAAATATTAGAAAAGGGTTTATCTCACGAACTACTGGAGCAATTTTCATAGCAATATTTGGCACTTATATAGAGTAGACCACGTAAAAAGAGTATTTATAGCTATTTTTATTCGAAAATGTACGGTTTCTGTGAAATTCCTAATTTACGCGGGCGAAGCCGCGCGGGAAATCTAGTGAGTACTAAATTGAACAGCTTATCGCAATAGTTAATAATAGGCTAAGACTAATACGACCGAAGAAACTCAGGAAAATGTGGTAAAAACGGGGAAAATATTAGAAAAGGGTTTATCTCACGAACTACTGGAGCAATTTTCATAGCAATATTTGGCACTTATATAGAGTAGACCACGTAAAAAGAGTATTTATAGCTATTTTTATTCGAAAATGTACGGTTTCTGTGAAATTCCTAATTTACGCGGGCGAAGCCGCGCGGGAAATCTAGTGAGTACTAAATTGAACAGCTTATCGCAATAGTTAATAATAGGCTAAGACTAATACGACCGAAGAAACTCAGGAAAATGTGGTAAAAACGGGGAAAATATTAGAAAAGGGTTTATCTCACGAACTACTGGAGCAATTTTCATAGCAATATTTGGCACTTATATAGAGTAGACCACGTAAAAAGAGTATTTATAGCTATTTTTATTCGAAAATGTACGGTTTCTGTGAAATTCCTAATTTACGCGGGCGAAGCCGCGCGGGAAATCTAGTGAGTACTAAATTGAACAGCTTATCGCAATAGTTAATAATTAACGAATATCCAAATTCCAAAAAAAAACTCTCACTGAATATATTAAATTAACCGCCCCTTTCTGAAGTCAGTTAAAATAAAAAATAAAAAAAATATTATCTACAGCCGAACATTTAACCTCCTCTTTTTTGGAAGTCGGTTATAAAGAACTGCTCATTTACTTACATTGCATTAAATAAATGTCTGACCATTTTTCTCTAGGCATAGTAATATTATTATGTTTTAGACTCGAGCAAATGTCCAGAGTCTACAGTCTAGACGTAGTTTTAATTCGATGTAACCTTTATACAACCTTTTCGAAATGTTCTCTACATTAAATCGTTATTCTGAATTCATCTTTACATGAGGTTCAAGTATTTGAAGACTATATTAGACGGTACCGTACATTTCTACCAGTACTAGGTTAATACCATCTGCTAAATGCTTCTGATAACACCCATGGTCAGAAACAGAAGGTTTAGATGGAATTTCAGTTCTAAAAGCGATGCAACAATTTTATCAATGAATACGTCGATGTCAATCATTTCTGCTAAGCCTTACAGTGTAGCCTACAGTAATCATGTTTTTCAGTTAAGTTATCCTCAAATTGCATATTTTTATTTTACTGTTTAACACCTAAAAATCGAAAACGGGTTAATGATGGCCACTAACACTACATTCGCATTGAATAGTTGCCAGGCCACAAAAAGCCTCGTTTTTCAATCAGCTTTTTAACCTATCACAATTCACAAGTACCTAGACTTTTCGGTCAACAAAATTGGCCAGTAATTGAAACAAAAAACTGTGTCTACGAGACACTACTATAATAAGGTACGGGCTTATATTTTAAAATCATTTCGTATTCCAGCCTCTCCATAATATCTAAGGGCGGCAGGCGTTGCATCTCCGGAGCTATTCGTTTCTCGAGTATACAGTATGAAGGTGGAATATTTATTGCAGAACAGCACAACCAGACAAGGGATCTGGAGCCGCGCCAGATTCCCTCCCGCTCAAATATTTACGTATTACGAATTCATAAAATTTATTGGAAGATTTCGTAATATTTTATCATTAAGTAAAACATTGAATAACGTTATTTCACTATCTGCTGACTCTACGGTTATATGGTTATGAGTTATGACTTATGAGTAATTTCTAATAAGGTCTCTACAAGACACAGCAGTTAGCTTCCACCATAAGTCCACCGTCTCCCTGATTTAGTGTTTGCGATAGCTTTTTAGGCAGTAGTTTAGATACTTATAAATTGTATACATATCGTCGGTGATTCCGAATATGTAAAAAACTCATTTTGATTTCTAGTGTCCCATGGTAACTTTTTTCTCCACCGTCGATATATGAGCACTTTCGACTTTATGTGAAATCGATTATTAATAAAGTTCAAGACGATTTTGAATGCTAAATGGTCTAGTCGTGCAGCGTGCTCTGTATCTAAATTTTAAGTGATTAGGACTAAGGCAGTAATTACTGTGTGCCATATTACATCTATGTAACAAGTTTATTATTAAGTCTAACTACGAGACAAGTCACAAAATCAATAATTACTTTAATATTACAAATGCGAAAGTGTGTCTATCTACTGTCTGTCTGTCTGGGCCTGTAGACAAGTGGCAAAGCGCTAACGCTAACGCTAACGCTAGCGCAACAAAATGTATGCGATTTGACATAAGCCATCGCTTCGCTAGCGAATACTAATGTCAAATCCATACATTTTGTAGCGCTAGCGTTAGCGTTAGCGTTTTGCCACTTGTCTACGGGGGCTGTTACCACTTTACGCTCACACCGCTCAACCGATCGTGATGAAATCTGGTATGGAGATACTTTGAGTCCCAGAGAAGGACAGTACAGTTTTGATCCCGGAAGTATGAACGCTTCCTGCACGTTAAACGATTTTTTTTGCGCAACGGAGTTGCGGGCTTCATGTAGTATACGAATTCTGAGATTTAATACTCGTCTAGTGTTTTAGAGCGCCGCTTAGCGACCGTTTTCGTGTTTCTCCTTCCTACATTGTATGGCGTATTGGCGTCACGACTCACAGTGTCAGTATGGAGGACACGGCTCCTGAGCCAAACTGGGAGTGTCCGTCTGCCCCCGATATACCTGTCCGCCTGTCCGCAGATTATACCGCAATAACCTAATTACGTCCGTACGTTGTTCACGACCAAATACTATACATAATATTTTGCCTGTTACTAAGGAGTAAGGACCTCATAATCCCGGTTTAAATATCATATCATTTGTATCGTTTTTCGTTTTATAAAAGGCAAAACACAGAGAACGAGAAAGATAACTTAAAGGTTTAATTTTAACTCAAGTCCGGTGTCCATTAGATTTTATGTGGTGAAAAGTTAATACATAACATGCCGCAGTGAGCACCTAGAATCTAGATTATACCTATCTACCATGGTATTTTGTTTATCTGTATTCTCACCAAATTTTATGAAAATAATGTTTAGGACTTAGGTGTTTAGGAGCTTATTGAATGCAATAAAATAGAAAATTATGCTTCAACCAAAATAAGCTTCTTTGATAAAACTTGGGGAAAACGATTCGTTGCTTTCTTTACGCGAATGGACATATAATCTTATACTAATAAAAACAACTTAATTATACTGTACTAAAATATGTAACTCTGTGGCAAAACATTTATTTTTCAGATTATTTATTTATTTATTTATATAACACGGAAAACTTACAGCTAAGTAATTTCGGTGGCAATTTTATGTATGATTATCAGAGAGCCATGTTTTAACCTCTAAATAATATTATATTATATTAGTAGTAAACAATTTAACTACTAACTTCAGTCGTGCAAGTTGCAAAAAAGCTAACTGTTTTGTGTCTTATAAATTCACACTACGACGAGGCGATATCAGAAAAAAAAATACATTAGAATAGTATGAATTATACATTCCGATCGTCAAGTGCCTAGTCTCAATCCGCGTTCTATTTTGTAACCTCTGTTTTACCGTCATAAGGGTCAACAGCACAGAAATAAATCAATTTCTGTGGTGAATTGATTTGTTTCTGTGGTCATCACTCATCATATAAATTCAATGTAATAATACGGGGAGCAAATAAATTTTACTTAACGGCTCCTAAGTTACTAAGAGAGATTTAATGATCAATTATTATCTTTATGTTATCAAGAGTCAAATTTTTCGTGAAATTAAAATTAAGTGATCACTGGTTGCAACACCGCCAACCAACTTGATTTATAAAATGGACTGAGAAACAAGCAGACTGATCGCATGATAAAAATTGATTGATTGATTTGAATTGAATATAACCTATGTCTTTAAAGTGCTTGCAGTGCTGTTGGAATTTACTATATTGCCACTACAGATAACTGAATTAATTAATTTATTTCCAATGACAAATAAAGACAATTTGCAATCCCCAACGGATGTTGGGGATTGTAATAAAATCCAGAAATGCAGCTGCGCACGATAACAAAGTTTTTACTGTTGCTGCAAGGGTAAGTTTCCACCAGAACTAGGAAGGTGTTTTTCTTCATATCCAATATAATCGCTAGGACCTAGGGTAGTAAGGAAAACAAAGCGATTATATTTGTTTTCAAAAACAATTCCTCGCAACGTAATTATTATAGGGGAAGCTTACCCTTACAGCTGTAAAAACACGTGCACCTGCATTTTTGGATTTTATTGCAATACCCAAAGTCCATTGGGGATTTCAAGTTTTTTTATATTTTTCACTGACAATAAAAATGTATTAATTCGTCGGTGGCAATACAGTAAAATTCAACAGCACTGCAAGTACTTTAAGACTTAGATTGTGGTCATCCGTTTTAAAGTAAAGCCTGCGTCTGTAACTAGCATAAGAATCAAACCAATAATTTACCGCTTCAGTAGTTTATAGTAAATATAGTATATATTTACATGCTTGAACTAACTGAAAAAAAAGTTCAACAAAAAAGGAGCATGAACTAAAGCACCAAAAAATTACCAACTAAAAAAAGAACTTCAACATAAAACTAAAAAAAAGTAATTAAACTTCAATGTTGATAAATTTTTAATTTTCTTTACATGCTCGAACTTTGTCCACTGGATGCAGTCGGGTCGTGTACTGCGGCGGGCGGCTGAGGGCGGGCAAAGGTCGCGCGGACGCCGCAAGGACACTGCAGTCGCCCTCGCGCCCTTGCGCCGCCCTGCACCGCCCCCGCCGCACGCTGCATCATAATGACGTCTATGATGTTATTATTCTCTGTACTTCACACGACTTTGTCAAAAGGCGGGTTGTGTTTTAGAGTATGTGTGTGAGTGTGTATTTAATTGTTAAGTACACTCTGCAACCTTAAAGCTTAACGGTTTGCAACAAAGGGTAACATCTAGATTCTAGATGTATCATACACAATAAATTCATTCATCACAATAAATCATAACTTGGTAGCATTTGCCCGCGGGATTCCTCGCATGAAATAATATATGCGTACAAACTTTAAAATACTCTAGTTCTGTTTCTAATAGGCTCCTCCTGAGCGTATGCTTATTGATAGACCAGTGTAGAAGCTTGCTACACTGCTGCACTGCTCTGTTCCACGCTCCTACACCCTGCTTTATTCTACTCTAATGCCTCCGTGGTGCAGTGGTTCAGAGCGTGGCTCTTGACTTGGTCGTGGGTTCGATTCCCGCGTTGGAACCGGTTTCCAACTTTGACTAGAACAATGCAGGCTGACCACCAGATTGTCTGACAAGTAAGATGATCCAAGCGTCGGATGGGCATATTAAAAGTCGGTTCTGCCCCTGGTCTCTCGCTAGTCGTGTCGGTCTTCAGTCCCGCTGGATTATGAGAGTAAAGGAATAAAGAGTGCTCTTGTGTACTGTGTACATACTTGGGCACTATAAAATAACTCCTGCGTAACTGGCCTGGTTAAAGTGAAACAGCCACCATCACCGTAACGGTGTAGGAGGTATCATTCTACTCTAACCAGATGTGACCAACGTCTGCTCTACCCCGCTCTAGCCTTCTGTAGTCTTTTTTATGCTTCGTTATCTTCAAAGGTAACTTTTTTTTTTTAATTTCCATAAATTTTACTAATAATTGTTTAAATACATACACAAATAAATAATTAAATTAACTAATTAAAAATCAGCGCCAACAAAATTACTAATAAAGAGGTACTAACTTACCGAACAAATGCTGAAATAAAAGGGCTCTAAGTTCTCACGCACCTCCAATATTGGAGGAATCTGAAATTGCTCATAGATTCCACATTTATTGGGAAAATTTTATAGGATCATTATCTTTTATAGGTAAAAATTATCTTTTAACACTCAAATAGTGATATTCTTTAAGAGTACTCAGATATTTGCAATATTGTTTTTACTTCTCTATATTACACCACAGCAAAAGTTTCAAAACTATTTACATTCTCATAGAATTAAACGTTACGACTTATGAGTATAATACCCTATTTTTTAGAACTTAAAAGTAATAATTTGTCTCTTATTCCAAACAAGTTTCAACCAGTAATAAGCCAAATATATCTCTACGTTTATTAGCACTAATCGATTCCCTATTGTTAATTGTACACAAGTATTGTGTTATTCGGACGTAAGCAGAAGTAAACTTAAATTGGCTATAAGCGACTTCGTAAATGGTAGTAGCAACGCGCCCGCTCCACCTTTCAACATACAATCTGCTGAGTATAATAGGATCATTGGCCACCATAGAAAGGCTTTCTTTCTGCTGTAGAATTGCTAGTATCATTGGTTATTATAATATTTTCTTTCGAATTTCATGCGAAACGCATAGAGCGTAGACTTCACTCTCGTCAAAAACCGGCTCAGTGCTCACGGACGTGGTCTAGACATTTGATACATACAACTAGGCCACTGTATATTCTATTATACACATCGGTATTCAACTATTCAATCCTCCAATATTTGGACTATCATGAATCATGATGATACTAATTTTTTAAAGAAGAGTCTATGGATAGGTACTATCAGCATTTTTCCCATTCAATAAAAACTGGCTTTTACTTTGAAAGGTTGTACATAACTCAAAGAAATTAGAAGTCGATGACGACGTTAGTAACCACCTCATCGGTCGGTGGAGTTGACAGGCCTTGTCCTGCCAATAACATCCCCTAGCACTTTACACATGGCAATTCAATGGGAGAAAGGGGTCTGGCGACCCTACTAGCTACAGCTAGTAGATTCGTCACAGAACGATATCTTCTTAACATCCTTGAAACTCCACCCAGCTTGAGTGACCGCTCTCCACCAAGCTAATGCCACAACATGGCATGGTGCAGTATCATAGCCGAAGAAATCCGAAAATGTCGGCTCTGCTGGCTACTAATGGGACCAGACACGCCCCTTCAGGGCATCAAACATTATAAAATAGTGATAAATATATATTTATTGTAGTTAGGTAGTTTTCTATACTGGCCCCTAATAGATGACCCTAATTATTGTAAAAAAACACCTCATCGATTTCGATTGTTCTGAATGCTAACGCCGTGAAAGTCGAGAGACATAAGGACTCGCCTAATATGTTCCTTGTCCGCATTACTGTCGCGCGTGTCGTCTACGTGTTACTCAACCCTCAGTATAGTTTGCACTCATGTGTCAAACATCACACGTCCTCAAATCCGATGTCAACGCCTCCTCGAACCTTCACGAATTTAACTCACAATGAGCCGCGATACTTTTGTATGCGCCCGCGCACAATACCTATTCAGATTTATTGAGTCGCTGAATCGACGACCGTCGATCCGACCGCGGCGGCCGGTCGCTCACCCTGCATTATAAATGCATCGTTATATTCTTTAAGGGGACAAAGCGAAGCCCAAATTTTAAACCAGCATAATAATTTAATTCGATCGGCGCGCCCGAGCCGCAATCAATAGCAACATCAAAGGATTTACAGCGCGCCTGGAAGATTGACCGAGGGTTTTTAAGTCGAAAAAGTGAGTATATTAAAGTGGGCAACTATAATTTCCGATTGTTGCCGACGTGGTTTTCAAATTTCAAAAAATTGTGCATACTTTTCGTCCCGGAAAATCGGGTTTACTTTTCGAACAAATTCGAACCAACGTATTTATAAATAAAATTGTTTAGTCGATATATTATACGACGACATCGACGACATTTTGCACATATCGACCTGCTCATGGGCGACGCTCGGATTAAAAATTCGACGCGAATATCTTCCGCTGAGGTGAAAACTAACGGGGTGTCTGTCATACTGTCATACATAATACATAACAATAGCAATACGGCAGGTGCCAAGTAGGTGGCCTGACCTGACATTGTTTTATGATTCAATCGTGTCTCGGCCTCCCATTATGTCCTCCATGTATGTTATGTAACGTACAAGTAGGTAATGGTGTTGTTCGTATTAGAACTCCATCTTAAATATTATTATTACATAGGAGATATTATTGTGTGATACGGAAAATATGTTTGTCGTGTTCAATTTAGCGGTATTTAAAATTTACAAAATGAGATAACAATGTTATGGAAATACATATAGTTGTATTAAAATATATTACACATTCGATAAAACAATATAATATCTGGGAGTACATTTTACAAGAAATTAACGAGTTAAGAACTAAGGACGCAATACACACAATATTTTTCTACTTAATTTTATACATAATATGTCATATAATACAATAAAATATTACATTTATAATGAATATATTATAAGATATGATACACTTTATGGTCTATGGATAATACTACATAAATTATATGGGTTAAGGCTATTCGATTCAGACTTGGTGAAAATTTAATTCAATGCATCATAGCTGTAAGCTTTAATCAATTTAACTTGAATTTTTCGCAATAGATCTTTACAATTCTTAGCAAGTTCGATAACACGTCTCGTAGGCGGTTGAGGGATGATCATCTGCAGATGATCGAGCACCAATCCTGCAACGTACCTCAATTCGGCTTCCTCCTCATTAGTTAGCCTATACTGATCCTTAATTTTTAATTTCTTGATCCTCTTGAGTTGCGCGAACAAACCGAGATAAAACGACTTAACATGGGTTTGTACAGCGTTCCAAACGTGCTCATATTTAACCCTGATTAAATCACTGACGATCGCATCCCCCGGCATACGATTTTCGATTTGCTCTATTTGTAGTATTTCTCTGTCACAGTCTACACAATACTTTCCATACTCCTCTATTTGACGGCGAAACTCTATCGACTGGTTGTCCATTTGGGCCCCCAATTCTTCCAAGGTGAGTGATCCGTTATCTATTTCTTTCAGATCGTGGTTCAGTTTTTCTATTTCATTTTCTACTTTTAAAGCATGAATCAATATCTTACCCGACTTTCCCAGAAACCCTTTTTCAATTTTGCGCCGCAACGCGTTCTCTTTCTTTGCTAATTTTTTATCAATTTTATTTATCAACGAATGGGCTGATGTTTTAATACTTTCGGCGACTACGGATAATTTTGATTCAATGTTGTCATATAAATCATGCAGGTTGACGCAAAAACTACGACCGAATTTTATTCTCTTCTCCACATGGTATTCTGAAAAGAAATTATAATTAGCGATCAAGGAATATTGTAATAGGCAAGAAGTATACAAGTAATTGTTTTAGGATGTGTGTTACATGCAGGAATTGATTTAAATTAATTGTTTAATATACCTATCAATGAATTTAATATAATAATATCAAAATAACTGTTCTAAGAACTACTACAAAATACTTACTCAGCTTACTCCTGCAGTTGTGTCTGCATATCTTTTTGAAATCTTTTAACATCCGTATAGACACATGCAAGTCCATTGCTCTCAGTTTGAACTCATTTTCTAATTGCGGCTTTTCATCAATTTCATCTTGAACTTGTTTCATTATTGGATCCATGGTCGAGTTTTTTAGAACGGCGAGCTCTTCTAGCGTATAATTCAAATGATGAGCGGGATCTCCCACCAAGACTTCAAGTTTGTCGACATGTTTCGAATGGATTTCAGCAACTTCTTGTGCGTGCTCCGTGTAGTTTGACATTATCTGTTCTTTATAAGATTGCCTATCGTAAATGTAGTCAATGAATGTCATTATATCTTCGGCATCAACCAAGCTCTCGTTTGTTGGACACTCGTGATAAATGCTGTCTTTACCCAATACTGAAAAGGTTAAAAATTCATATATAAGTTTATATCACTTTGTGTAATACAAAGTTAAAGGAATAGGAGGAAATATCTCTTAAAGAAAAATTGAGTATCTACTTACCCCATTTTGTCGGAGTTCGTGGTTGTACAATTTTATCTTTTTCTGAACTATGGCTTGCATCGTTTTCTATACTTGAAATATTGCCTCCATCGATTTCTCCACTCGCAATATTTTCTTCGCCGCTTCGTGTGCTAACATCATTGCTCTGATCGCTTTCTCCAGCTGAAACATTGCTGATATCGCTTTCTCCATTTGAAATATTGCTTTCATCGAATTCTGCACTTAAAACATGATCTTTAATGTTTTCTGCACTTAAATTATTGCCTTCGTAGCTTTCTTTATTCAGTGCCATCGATGTCGTCAAGTGTTGGTTAAAAAACACATACATGACTATCAACAGCGAATACAAAAACGTCAGAGACATGGTTAATGTTTTTGACGACTACTCCAGATTAAAAACTTTGATCAAAACAATGTCGTATCGGAGTACTTAGTCTCTGAACAATTTCTATGACATTATTGTACTGAGGCTCTCATTGAAAATATCGCTATTTATTGTACACGAAAAGTGACGGTTATCATAAAACAATAAAGTATTAAGCTTTTCTAATTGTAATAACGTCATAGTCATTGTAATCCTTGTAATATAGGTCATGCCTGGATTTATTTACAACCGCATCAAATGCCTAACAATGTCTTAATTAACAGTTTATCAGTGTTTACCTTAAAATTGGCAATTTTGTTTTTCTGTAAGTTACCTAAACCAATTCGTTAAGATTTTTTTTCTACGTACGGTGAAAAAAACTTGCTTAACCAGTTAATACTACCATACTTTAGTAGACTTAGTAATGTCCTATGAATTTTATAGTATTTTTGGACATTTTTTGTTACATTTCAGTGTAATGAACCAATTTGAGTCGTAAAAATAAAATAGCTACACTGCAATTAAATTTTTATTGTCTCTCTGTAAATAAACTGAAACATACCATGCGGTCGTTCACATCTTTCAACCGAAATTACGAGAACTTTAAACTATTTGATAATGTTTTAGTTATTAAAGAAAGTACGTGCTTAGAACCAAGAACAATTTCAGTGGTATCTTGAGGTACAATTTAAGTAAAAGTTAACTAATAAAGTGTTGGTGCCTGGTAGTAAAACTTTAAGTTACCTAGAGGCTATAGTAATGTTATTTGCAAAGTATAAATGCCTTGATTACACCAGCTACCGAGTAGAGCGGCGAGACAGTGCCCTCGGCCGAGCACATCCATATAAACATACCTAGTGCTTAGACGAGTGCACTGTCCCACCACTGTACTCAATAGGTGTAATAAAGCCCTTACGGCTCCTTAATTATTTTTTTCTAAGGAAGTGAATACAAGAATCCCTCAATTAATCAGTTCGTACTAATAATTTGAGACGGATCGAAAAGATCTTTCACAAACATGTTAAACTGCCCTAAGACGGTTCTATAGTTCCTTGTTTGGGCGGTTATATAGTCTCTAAATAGTTCGGTAAAAATTACATTAATTTTATCAGCGACCAAAAACAGAAGTCTGCGAATTATTAGTAAGTTGTAAAATTTAAAAAAAAACATAAATTCCTTCATTTAAAAAAACCGTGTAGCGCAGTCAAAAAAAGGTATAGGATGTCCTGTCTGACTTTGAGCCTTGAGGCCACACTCGAGTTTAACTGAATGTTACAATTTACATTATACATAATTATTGATTTGTTAGCAAGATAATATAGAGTATTTAGTAACAATTGACAAACTACCCGATTTAGCGATTGCTGCTTACTATCACAGCTTACACTTAGGCAATAGAATCCTCAACTTCAACCTCACAGTCGGGTAAATACAAAATCATTACTAGAAGTTCGGTCGGCTTTTCGTCGCCAGACATTTAACGTTAAAAATCCCTTCCTTCCTGTGAACGGAATCGATAAAGTCAGACTGGTGTAATATTACGTGTATTAAACACGATTACAAGCCTCATTTGTTGGGTTTTAGGTATTCAAAACGGGGTGGCGGTGGGGTGACATGGGGGACACCCCACGTCGGTGGGATGGGGTGGGGTGTGGTCAGACGGCGTTCAAGGTTAAGGCCGGGTATACCTAGCTATATGCAGTCGCTTGCACTTAGTTTTATTGCTTTCTATAACGTATATTTCCAAGTAATATTGGTCGATCGGGTGGATAATTGAAATGTTAATACGGGTCCGGCGGTATTTCGCCCGGAAAATTGCCAATTTGAGCGGTATTATTCTTATGTTTTGATATTATAGCTATGTTACCATTGCCATGATCATGATTTGGATGGATATTCATTGTCATTCATGTACAAAAAATATAATGCTTAAACAAGTGGTTTCTTTAAATATAAAGATAGTTTTCAATTGTTGAACCATACTTTTAACTACTCTGTCTACTCTACATCTCATACGCTAGAATCTTGTTACATTTACGTAACGTTTTTCATAATACGTGGGAGAGCCATGCTTCGGCGCGAATGGGCCGGCTCGACCGGTGAAATACCACGTTCTCACAGAAAACCGGCGTGAAACAGCGCTTGCGCTGTGTTCGCCGAGTGAGTGAGTTTACCGGAGGCCCAATCCCCTACCTTATTCCCTTCCCTACCCTCCCCTATTCCCTTTCCTACCCATCCCTTCCTTACCCTATTACCCTATTCTGATGCTGCGAGTGTCCATGGGCGACGGATGTTGCTTCCCATCAGGTGACCCGTTTGCTCGTTTGCCCCCCCTTATTTTATTTAAAAAATGGAGATTGATATGACTATGATTTTGTAATAATCTACAAATATAAAATTCATGGTATTATGCTCCTTCATATAATGTGAATCTAAAAAAAAAACGACATTCATATTTTGCTCTACCACAGACAAATCTCTCTACCGCACAACAAAACAGCAATTTAAACGGTTCGCTCCTGACTGTTGCCATACATTCAGTTTGACCTTTGGGTCGAGACGGTCACCGTAGTCAGCCGAGGCATCAACGTAATGTAGCATGAAGGGCGCGCCTCGCATTAGTGACATGACGAAATTAGTTACGTGTTACGACACTATAATGTGTCAAAAATTGGGCAAATCCTGGAACATTAGTCCACAGGAAGTACTCTATTCCTGCTCTAACACTATAATGCTTTGAAACGCCGCGCGGCGTCGACTGAGCTATTAACGGAATCATGAAATAAATTTTGGCCCTAAGTAAAGTTGGCCGCATACACGTTTTCTGTATTCGATTTCCTAATGTGGAATTTCGATTTGGAATCCGTGAGACTAGCGCAAACGTTCGTTTTTCTCCACGCGCGAAGTGAGTGCGAACGCACCGGCTTGCACTCGAAAAGAGAACGTACATCAGATAATGTATTTCCTAATTCCATGCATTCCGCATTCGGATATCCGAATACGGAAAATGAATTCGGATATCGAATACGTAAAACACGTGCATGCATGCGTGCGTGCGTGCACATGCAGTCAGCCTAATTGTAATTATTAATATAGTAGTAACTAGTAACACACCCTTTTCAGTTCTTTAAACTACATGGCTGATGGACGATGGTGAGCGTAGATAGATCATTACGAAGCATTCTATAAACGCAATTCACATAATAAAGTATTCACGAAGAGAAATATGCGAATAAATTTCAATACAATAGTTAAGGCCGTCCCCCGAGCAAACGATCGCACCAAACCCCTATTTTTTTAACCCCCGACAAAAAAGAGGGGTGTTATAAGTTTGACGTGTCTGTCTGTCTGTCTGTCTGTTTGTCTGTGTGTGTATCTGTCCGTGGCATCGTAGCATCCAAACGGGTGGACCGATTTTGATCTAGTTTTTTTTGTTTGAAAGCTGACATGATCGAGAGTGTTCTTAGCTATAATTCATCATCATCAGCCTGCTCAGTGCTGGACAATTAGGGTTTATCTGGTTCATGAAAGGCCGTTAGCAACTTGTAGTCGTTTGATGGGTTTTATATTTCATTCTAGTTCGTGACATTTGTGAATATACAATATACGCATACACACGGACGTAAAAAAAAGTATACACATAATAATGGAAAGTTGACCTGGTGCGGCAGCATCGCCTGGTAATCAATAGGATATCCAACTCCTCGCCAACTAAGAGGAGAGGTTTCGTGTTTGGGCGCATTTTAATCGCGACAACCAGTAAGAAGTAGATAAAGTATAAACAGTAAATATTTACATGCTGCTGCTGCAGCATCACCTGGATTCTATAGGAATCGAGCTTCCTCGAGTGAGTATGAACCCAAAGTGGAGGTTTCATGTTTGGGCTCATATTAACGGCCTCTTCGAAAAGGACATTGATAGATGGTAATCATGAGAATATGATTCTGTTGATAGGAATTATTCTGCACTATAACCAACACAAGTTTAAAAAGTATGAAAAAATTTAATTAAGAAATTTTAAAAAACCCCCGCCAAAACAACTTTAAAAAGTAATGAAATAATATTTACTGCCTTTAAGTTCAAATAATTCCTAACTTGTGTAAAGTAATATTTTAGTCCATAATTGTTGTCAAGGTGTGTCGGGGGACCGCTAATGTAGATGTTTAATTTCACATAACAAGTTTAAGGATCAATAATAAGGTAGTTCCCGAACCGGTGGTAGGCAACGTAGTTTCTTCGTTCGACTTTCAAAAAGTGTATCATGATACCCATTTTGAATAAAAAGATATTTTATTTTTATTTTATTTATTTATAATTCACAGCGATCTGAATCGGGATAGGTAATCAGCGACTTGGCGGTTGTAGGTTTAGTTTACTTGGCGGTCCCCCGATACACCGTGACAACAATTATGGACTAAAATATTACTTTACACAAGTTAGGAATTATTTGAACTTAAAGGCAGTAAATATTATTTCATTACTTTTTAAAGTTGTTTTGGCGGGGGTTTTTTTAAATTTCTTAATTTAATTTTATAATTATTGCTAACAAAATCTTTGTATGCTGACCACGACAAAATGATTTATTAGCTGTTATTTACTTAAGTACTTCAAAATTTACCTAAAAAAAATTTAAAACGGGGAATATGTAGTTTATGATATTGTCGATCTATTGGCGTGTGTTTCAAATAAAAGTAATATGTAAATACTAAGGACATGCTGAATGTATGCTTGAATTTTAATAAATTGGCTTTACTTTAGAGCTGATATCATGAGTACTTATAATAAACGAAAATAGAAAATTTAAAACGCGGGAAGGAATGTTAAGATACTGAAGATTATTGCTGTATTTTTGTTATAACTCTGTAGCTTTCAAATGATGAGTTTATAAGACTCTAAATACGGTAAATTACGGATTCTCCGTAGGGAACACCCTTAAAAGATAAATTAGTGAAATTAATTTTCTAGCGGCTACTACGCGCTTCGTAGCATAACGTCGCGAAGCGGAACTTATATTATTAAGGTCATTAATAAAATTTTATTACAATTTCTAAAGCTTTATACGGTCTACGGATTATGTACTCCAATATACAATAATTATGGATTATTTCAAGGATTTGCCTCCGATAAGAAAAAGTATCCGGATTATACCTCGTAAATCATACTTTAAACGGGAGGCAGATATTGGTAATTTTGGTCGTATTTACGTACCTATTTTAGCAATAATTCGTGCTTATAATTTTTCATACATTTTTTGGAACGAAGTTCCTTTTCCCGCGTTCGGACTTCGGCGTAATTAATCTGAAGGCTAGACAGAACGACATTTGACCTTGATTTGACCTCGACACTTTTTTATTAGTACCTGCATCTTAGGGGCAGATGACGCTGATAGTAAGTATTCGGCGTCAATAGATGACGTTTTTTTAATACCTATTTTTTTGAGTGTATAATATGTAGGTAGGTATACATGCTTTTTTAACATAAATGAATAACTTCGTTCCATTCGGGTGTCCCTTGACACCTCTCAAGTTTTTTTTATTTGCTTTTTTGTGTGAATTAATGATGAATCGTCCTTGTGAAGATAAAAAAAAATTATCGTTTCTTTGATTATTTGCAGACGTATAGTATCGATCACAGTGTTTAGCCTAAGTAGTGCGTCACGACTCACGATAGAATTCACTTTGTAGTTTGTGTGACGCTGGGTGTGCGGCGGGGCGGGCGGGGGGCGCGGGTGGCGCGCGGGCCAGACGGAGCGACGGCGCGCCAGACGGCCATTACGTGACGTCACGGGAGGGGACGACGTTATGTAAGCGCGCCACAGATATCAATTAGACACCCAAATTGTCCTGCTATCTTTGTTCGCGACTTCTCAAAGTACCAACTTGCCGACGTGGATGATATGATACGGTAAAACGCCCAATTATTGCCACTCAGACTTCATGCTATAAAAATACTATTGGAATTTGTAGTATTTTGAAACAAAAATCTATCAACAATACACTGAAAAATTGGGTAATTCCCTTTAGGCGTCCAATACGACCGTTTTCCCCCCAGGGGTAAGAAAACGATTATTTCAGGTCTTGCCGAGGCTTGACCTTTCGGAGATAACCTACCTTACCCAACAGTACACACATGCTTACTACTTACGTCATTTGGTCCCTGAGTGAGTTGCGGACGCGGGAACGATCGCCCGCGCGAAGCGGCGGGGGCGGGGCGATGGCAGGCGCAGCACTCGCCGCGCGATTTCATCAGTACCTATTTCCGAAATGCCGGCAAGGACTTGCTCAGGTCAAGCCTGGCAAGACCTGAAATAATCATTTTCTTCCCTCTGGGGTGGAAAACGGTCGTATTTCGGTTCTGTGCCTGCGGCTTGACCTTTCGGAGATGTGTTTAATTATCTGCCGGCGCCCCTTGAGAGCGTACTGTGACCAAAGAAGTAGTAAAGGACTAGAATCACAGGAAATAAAATAAAAAATAAGACGACCATTCAAGTAAATAACAAAAATATAATGTTTTTAAATTAAAATTAGGCACACCATAAAAAGCCTCCTTGGCCTTAACAATTAAGTAACTTAAAAACACAGCCTTATATAAAATCTAATTAGACTATAGGAACTATTAATTTCTGAATCACAGTAAATCACAATAAAGTTGAAATATCTTATTGTTAGTAAGGGCGAATTAAATTGCTTTAAACGCATTATTAAGAATATTCCCATTTTTTGTTCGGGGTTTTTCTACTGGCTTGCAATAGTGTTTGAAAAAATTATCCGATCCCCTCCAGTTCCCCCGTCTTAGAATTTCATCTAACGGAACAAGGTTTTCGAAATCATTCGAAGCTACCGCTGCTCTGATGGAACCTGGACTACAATTGATACCTAAATCTTTAAAAGGACCTTTCAACCAACCCGCAATAATTGCCCTCGAAGCGGCCTTGACTTCGCCTCGAGTGGTAATGAATAAGTTATCTAAGCCCTTTCGCGCCTTTCTTCTATGACCTTAATTAGACAGTTGACCCATTTTATTAAGCTGAAACTTGGATCCCCTGAACATGTCAGAAACCAACCAGATTGGCGATTTTTTGCGTTATCCGTTTTCGAACCGAACCTAGGCCAAAATGTTATTGAAGAGTCTGTTCGCTCACAGTGTTGCTCGTCGATGCTTAAAAGCGTCAAATCATGAATCCAACGACCCGATGCTAACAAAAGAAGTAATGCCACGTGCCGAGACACTTGAAAAATACTCTCTCTATCTGGCGAATGTGACCTCAACCATTCGAACAAATCCTGTATATTCCAAATGTGACTTTGACAATGAAGAAGAAGATTTCTGAATACTAATTGCTTTAAGCATTGCCGTAATTAGAGGATGACTAGCAAGACCATTCTCATGAACGGGGCCGCACAAAGTCACAATTACAGATTTGTGAACGAGAATTGTTGGGTAAGCTAGTTTTTTCGTTCGATGAAGGTGACCGATGTAAGCAGCTAGTTGCTGGGGACGAGGACTACTAGATTTTACCCTATTTGTTTACCCCACAAGACCCACTGCTTCCAGGCTGACTTATAAGTGCGCCAAGTCGAATCCCGCCAAGCCGATTTCACTAAATTTACATCGTCTGGATTTAGACCTAAAACTAGACTACTCCACCCCGTATCCTCCAGACCTCTAAAAATAGATCTCCCATTTTCGGTGGTGGGCGACCGGTTGATAGGTCGATCAGGTTCTTGCTGACATCGAATATCTGAAATGGGGCCTCCAGTGCCCGACTTTTGAGATCCCCTCTCCAGAAGACCTTTTCCCATCGCGGGACCACTATCAAGTACGTTCCCGATGATTTGTTGAGGTGTTGAAGTACCCTGGGAATTAGGGGGGGGAGGAGGAAACAGCCACGCTAGATGGTAGTGCCACGTACGACTGAAAGCATTGACAAACACAGCTTGAGCATCTGTTGCCTCTATCGAAACATAATTCGGAACTACCTTCGACCGATTCGTTGCAAACAGATCCACTTGTGGCGTGCCCCACTTTTGAAAAATAATCTGTCGTATTTCTTTTCTCAGATGCCAATCCGGTAGCTGTTGGCCTCTCGATAAGCAATCCGCTATTGAATTGTAGCGGCCGGGAAGGTAAAAAGCCTGAATTTCTACGTTCAGTTTCGCCGCCAGCAACAAGATGTTCCTCGTTGCCTCCAGGAGTACTACAGACCGGGCACCTCCTTGATTCCTCAAGTATGACACCACAGTTCTGTTGTCGGACTGGATCATTAGAGATCGGCCTCGCACGAAGTCTTGAAATTCTGTTAACGCCCTGTTGACAGCGAATAGCTCCTTCCTGTTTATGTGCCAGCTGGATTGTTGCTTCGTCCACACGCCTGCAAGATGAAGATCGCCGAGCTGAACTCCCCAACCCACATTGGAAGCATCTGTAGTTACAAAGATTGATGGATCTGGAGCGAAAATCTTTCCCACCTTTCCTATGTTCTGGATCCACCAAACACAATCCTCGAGCGCGGGTTGAGGAATCATCACCTTCCGGTTTGGACAAACTTGTAAAAGTTTTCGAGCAGCCCTCTGAAGGTGTCTGCAATGTAGCCGACCCAGTGGGGTTATAAGAGCAGCGAAGCCTAGCCTGCCTACCAGTGTGGTTCCCGACCTCCACGACCATTGACCTAACGTGATGACTTGTTTTAACTCCGATTGCAGAAGCTCTACTTTCTCGATTGACAACGATGTTTGGTTTAGCGCTGTATCCCAGACAATGCCCAAAAACTCTATTTGACGTGTAGGCTTCAAAGTGGATTTTTCCACGTTCAGGCACCAGCCGAGACTCTGCATCAGATCTACTGCATACTCCATCTGGTTTTCGAGAGTTTCTGGATCTTGGTGAGCAAATAGGAAATCGTCTAGGTAAACCAGCACCCGAAGGCCCTTCTTCCTCATTAGACTCGCTACCCACTTGCTGACTTGAGAAAACGCTAAAGGTGCACTGGACGGGCCGAAAGGCAGGGCCGTCATTTGATACGGTTGGCCTGCGTAAGCGAAAGATAGAAATCTCCGGTGAATTGCTTTTATGGGTATATAAAAGTAAGCCTGACTGATATCCAGCTTCCCCAGATAATCGCCGGGCTGAAGAAAATTCGGGACCTGACCCTGATTTATTACGCGGAACTTGGGAGGAGAAAGGTATAGGTTTAGACGACGTAGATCGAAAATCTGCCTTACCTTTCCGCCTGTCTTTGGGATAAGAAACATTCGCGAAAGGAACCCAGTTACGGTATTTGACTTTTTTACTACCCCTGAAGAGAGGAGACTGTCTAGCTCTTTGATCATTGCAGGCGATGGTGTCGTCGCAAAACTCGCTAAATTTTTGTGGAGGGGAATGGAGGGTGGTTTTGTCACGAATGGAATTGTGTTTCCTGATATAATTTTAAGGATCTTCTTTGGGGCTCCTAAATTTTCCCAACGCGTTAAGAAAGCTCCCAACTGTCCCCCCCGGAAGTTGTCAGTAACGTCGGGTCTTTTGTGGCTTGTTCTCCTTTCCTGCTTGACGTTGCTTGTTGAGTAGTTTGGATCTTCCCCCCGACCGAAAAGTCGGTGTGCGAGTTTTGGAGTGATGCGAGGGGATACGGGCCTGCCAAGCTTGTGGGTTCTTCGCCTTGGTTGGGTTAGAAGGTCCCGATGGTTTACGAAAAGCACTGTACCGCGAATTCCTAGCCTTATCCTTCTTCCCCACATATCTCCCAAAAACTCCGTTAGAGCTTCCATTATCCCTAATGAAGCTAGGTAACTCCTTGTCATCGAAGAGGTGAGTAGAGGATGGCACTATGTTGTGTAGGGTAGTGTCCAATACCTCGTTTCGTCTTCTAAATGTCCTCCTTCTCATTTCAATGGATTCTGCGCGGTGAGCGCAAACGTACTGTAAGGGGTTATCCGACACTAACTTAAACTGCGAATCCTGCGCCAAGAGACTTCGCAGGTCCTCCCCAGTACTTGGGCATTTTTTAATTATTGTATTCAGCCCCTCCGCCAGGGCCTTCCTTTGGAGCAATAGTCCATGGGAAATAGTTCCCAACATTGACTCCTGCTTTGTAAGCCAAGGAGATGGTTGTGTGGGTAGGCCTCAGAAAACTGGTGACGCGTGTAGGTGCTTTTCTACATCCTTGTATCTAATTCTGTTCCAGCCTTCAGTGCCTAACCGCTGACACTCTATGCCTTCCTTTTTGAGCTGTGCCGTGGGTTCTGGCACAGGTGGCTCTGCCTCCTACACTCTTGGAGGAAATTCAATTTTGTCCAATACCTGGTCCTCCTGGGGTCTGTCGATGAACTCACTCATATTGGGAGCCCTCCACGAGTCACCGTCCGAGCACAAACTCTCATCATCCTCGTGATCCGATTCAAAGTAGGAGCAATCGTCTAAAACTTGATCATTTACATGACTACCTTGTCCCTCGATCTTTTCAAGGAGGTGGGCGAACATTCCTTCCATTTTCCTCTCCAGAGCCTCGAACTTTTTGTCGGAAGGGGACGGAGAGATTCTCCTTTTCTTGCGGCTGCTTGAAGCTGAGGATGTGCTTCTACGCCTTTGATTCGTCACCTCTGTCTCGGCCAGATTGCCAAAGAGAATTCTGTCTGCCTCCGCTCTTGTATGGAGAAGGGGTCGCAGTGACTCCACCGACTGTTTGAACTCTTTGACTGTGCGAGCTGCCGAACCCCTAATGCGGTTAGCAATTGCTGGTAGGCCTATTATTAAAGCTCTTGTAAAGGCCCAATCGAGAAGCCTAAGTCGTATTTCTCTATAGCATTTTTCGGACAAATGATCAATATCAGGATAAAAAGCCTGAACTAGGCCCACGGTCGGTAGAGCGAATACTAATTTATTTAAACTTGCCGGGTCCACTTTGCTTCCGAAGACCTCTTCTTTGGATGCCAACGACACCTCCCACTGCGTCCATCCCTCGGGGAGACACTCTTGAGCTAAGATCTAAGATCTCCTCATCTTGATCTGGGCCCACACGCTCGTCCAGCAGCTCCCCCAGCGTTATCACACCACTTCCTAGCGCCATCTGCATAATAATAGCTAATGTTACCCAGAAGCAAGGCCATGCGTGTTAGGGGTTATGCAGTCAAAGGCAGTTAGTAAAAATAGAAAATAAGCCACCGCTTTAAACAGCTGTGCCACCCAGCATCTCTTCAGAATAATACTGCAAGAACTGTACCGCATTGCCTAAAATTGGGCCGCGCCGTCCAAATTTGAGATGCGCCGCGCAAATATTCGAGCCGCGCCGCTCAAAATTCGAGCCGCGCCGCTCAAAATTCGAGACGCAACGCCCAAAAAATCGAGCCGCACCGCCCAAAATTCGAGCCGCGCCGCCCAAGATCTGAGCCGCATGGCCCGGAATTCGAGCGGCGCCGCTCGCAATTCCCGCCGCGATTTATTGCCAGGTAGTGAGTGGGTCAGCCTCTGGCAGAAGCTTCTGAGGGGCTGGTGTTTTCAGCTTTCCTCGCTAGGATAAGTTTGTGGATCCGACAAACAAAGTGAGTTTGTGGATGGGATGTCTGACAAACAAAGTGAGTCTGTGGATGTAATATCCGACAAACAATCACAGGCTGCGCAAACAGACCAGAACTTAGGTAGGATACAAGGTTGAGCTAAACTGCATATTGTCTTTTTATATTGTCCGCACGAATCTAAAACACTCACACAGAAACCAAATAAATACTTAAAAAAAAGCCATTTACCGCAATGACAGATTTCATAACAAAAGTTGTTTTTAATTGCATAAGTTATCGAATTGTATACAAATATTAAGAAATTTAATTGAAAAAAGATTCGACTTGATTATCCAACTTTGAAGGCGCATAACAAAAAACATACAAAATATGCTATCAAGCTGAAATTTTGGGAACACTTATTTTTTACCGTGATTTCTTTATTTCATTACCAAAATTCGCTAATCTTTGACCTTGTCATCATCCCTATTAAGAATTACATAAAAAACATGCGTTACTTTGTAATGAAACTTAGGCTTACTCGACAGCTTACGTTTAATCCCTAGAGTTTCTACCCCTAACCTAGTTCTACCCCTAACCGCAGTTAAACACCTGGACATTTATACTTAATTACAAAGATATTTATATTACTTACTTTCAGCATCTTTATATAATTTCTAGATAGAAATTATATGCAGCTGCTAAACAGATGTTTACTACCGATTTTTTAACTTCTCTACCTAGTACCTAGGCCACAATAATAACACAGAGTACTATAATAATAATAAATAATTATTCACTTATTCGTGTGTTTTCATTGTGCTTGTCAAAATTTTGATCCTAACTTACCTAGATACGAGGATCGAGTCCCTGATAGAAGAACGGAGAGTATATAATATCCCACCAAAACATTAAATGTAAAAAGGAGCCAAGCAAAATATTGCATAGCCATGCAATATATCTATCGTAAAAAGTTTTCAGATCACATTCAAGCCAAGCCTTCAACTTATTTTTTAATTTAAATCAACATTCAGTGAATTTATCAATAGTTTTATTTATTTTATAATTATAATAGTGGCTCGGCAATGAGCACAAGAAAAACAAATATAAAACTTCATATTTGGGGTAGTTCATACTTACACAAACGGCATGCGTAAAATGTTTCTTAGTATGTAACGACGCATGTGGACGATGGTACCCAATAAATCCAAGCAGTCGCTGATTATTTCTCTAGTGCGATACCGCGATATAAAGGGAGTGCTACACCATCTATCGAGCGAGTATGGAGTGTAGTTCGCAGTTCTTCGCAATTACACAGTGTAGTTCGCAATCTTTTCAAGAATCCATTTCCAATTCAAAATATTATGGATTCTGAATTGACATTTTGGGTAGGCCGTAGGTATAAGACACCAGCTGTAGGTAGGTATGTGTGGATCAAACACACGTACACGGCTATAAATTAATAATTGCGCCGCTATTAGTGTTGATCTATTCTTGACCGAGGCGTGTGATCGCGGGAGTGTCACATGACAGGTCGTATTTGGGTTACTTGAATCCTCGTCGGGTCAGCGTCGGGTCGGTAGGGGGAGATCGACCCCACGCGTCGCGGGGCGTCCTATTTTTTGCGTCGCAGATTGCCGTAATCGCGGACAGACGACAGGCCAACCGTTAGTTATGGCCGCTCCACTTTAAACCTCATCCATTTTAATTTAACAAAAGTGCCGGCCGATAGCGCGGAGGAAGGACTCATTTCCGCTGGTTGTTTCGCGTCTGACTCACGCCGCTCTCTGCTTGCTATTTGCATGATCGCTTAACCAAAGATTAAGTTTACTAAATCCTAAATAAATATTTAAATAGCAGTGAGGATTGCTGGTTATATTACAGAGGAAAGCCCTAGCATATAGCCATATACAAGATGTAACAAAACTAAGTGATAATACTGTGGCGTTTGCCTATACAAATCTTTTTGTAAGATTTGTATATTTTGCTCTTTCAGCCCTGCTACTTTCACAGTGAAATATATACTTAATATTATCACTTACTTTTGTTACAGCTTGTATAAAGCAGGGATTATATATCCTACTAATCCTACTAATATTATAAAGGCGAAAGTTTGGATGTATGTATGTATGGATGTTTATTACTCTTTAACGCAAAAACTACTGAACGGATTTTAATGAAACTTTACAGTAATATAGCTTATACATCAGAATAACACATAGGCTACAATTTTAACCGACTTTCAAAATGGAGGAGGTATTAAGTTCGTTTTTTATGTTCAACGATTACTCCCCCGTTTGTGAACCGATTTTCAAAATTTTTCTTTTGGGGTACAGGTTATTATCCCAAATTAGTAGCATATTCATTGCAGTGGTGACCTGATAAAGGGATCCATAAGAAATCGAGGGAACTCCTCAAAATTTATATGGAAACATGTGGTGACTTCGGTTTCGTGAGCAGTATTCTAAGTGGTCACTACCATAAACCATTTTAAAACCATGTATCGTCCCGTTTTAAGCCTATTATTGGTTTTATAGCTTTTTATAGTCTTTTATTATATATATATATATATCACTTAAACCGCGGGTAACACTGCGGGGCACAGCTAGTAGAAAATATATATTTCAAGTATGCTCATTGCTCATGTTTTGTATAGCAATAGTTTGTCTTAAGACTGACGAATCTCCAGTGACCAGTGAGCTATACTCCACTCGGGCTAACTTGTCGCTAGCGGTTATTGACTCCCTGTCAAAAACTTGTAATTTTCCATATAAACCGCGATTGACAATGAAGTGTCAGATATTTTCAATCGTGGTTTTATATAGAAAATGACAAGTTTTTGACAGGGAGTCAACTACCGCTAAAGACAAGTTAGCCCGAGTGGAGTATAATATCTCTAAACTATCAAGAAGTCACATGTTCACATACCTATCCTAAAACCCTGCGGATTTTGAACATGATTTTAAGATAGATTTTCTACATGAGACAAAACAGCCTCCAGTCATATTATACCAAGTAAGAATCTTTACTTATATTAATACGTGAGAGAAAAACTTTGTTACCCTTTTTACGAAAAATGGGGAAACGTAGGTGCATGAAATTTCGCACAGTTATAGTTTATATGGTGAAGGGGTGCATCGAGCTAATATTATTTTAAAATTATGCTTTTATCATATATATTTTTAACAAATAAAACGTTACACACACTACGACACTACTACTAGGAAAAATGACAGATTTTTGAGTGACAAGCCTATACATACGAATTATACTCTTTTATTTATGGTTGAAGTCTGCTGACAACAAGTTGACAAATTAAAAATGGATTATTGTTTTTTTTTTATTTAATTTTAGATACTATTAGACAATGCTTAAACGGCCAGTCTGAGATCAGCTGAGTCCCAGAGATAAGAATTGAAAAAAACTATGATGGAGTCAATATTTTTTACAAAATATAGGTAGTAGTCCTAATGTCGTTGCAAGTAAGGTCGAATTTCGACCATTGGGCGATCTCTAGTTAGTTCTAATTAGGTGAGAGGCAGAACCAATTAATAGATCTAGGTCTAGCGATTCTTTCTAAATTCTAGAACATTCGATAGAAAACAATGGCATTCATCAGTAACGCTTCGCTAATGCTCTATTTCCATGCATGTTTCTTGTTATGTATTTGTTGCGTTTGTTGATAAATTATTCGCATTATTCCGGGCGTAGGAAATCTACGTTCCAATATCAACCAACAACATCCAGTATTTACCAAACACTTTTGATTGAAGTGTGCCTTTGTGTTTTGCGTTATGTCTTTGGTGTCCATTGTTGCTCAAATGCGGAACGCTATGTTCCTGCAAAGGTTAGGCCCCCGTAGACAAGTGGCAAAACGCTAACGCTAACGCTAGCGCTACAAAATGTATGGATTTGACATTAGTATTCGCTAGCGAAGCGATGACTTATGTCAAATCGCAAACATTTTGTAGCGCTAGCGTCAGCGTTAGCGCTTTGCCACTTGTCTACAGGCCCTGAAATCATTTTCTCTGGAAATTCATTTCTTCAAGCTGAGAGGTAAACATTTGATGGCAAAATATCTCATCAAAATATTAACTCTTATTATAGACCGTTTGAGTTTTTCATATTATATTAATTATCATTGGTGATTAAAGATGTTTATCGTTTAAAAATGTTTGTCTTCCTCAGCCAGTTCGTGAAGCTTAAACCTAAAATAACAACGGTGTTTTGTTTACGCTCACTTCATCGACCAAAGCTCCGAAGTAATTAAGGGATCACCATTCGCAGGCCATTTTAGATTCGGGAGCGTAATGTTCGCGGTAAATCCGAGGAAAAACCTTTGGAGGGTCATTAAGTGGAATTATAAAGGTTATCACCTTATTTTAACGTTCAGAAGGAATTCATTCGACCCAAAAATTAGGTTAATCCTCGTACATCCGAGTTGGTGCCTCCCGAGCCAGCGGCCATCTGTCTTCCCCTAACGGCCTAAACTAAACGGTACGAGGGCACGTTCCGCCGCTTAATAGTTACAGAACTTACAGAAAACTCAACCGAGATCCTTCTGGGAGTTGTTAATGCTAAAAATATAACTTTTACGACTTAGGTACGCTATAATTGGTGTCTGGCGAGCAATTTGTGATAATCTGATTTCTAGTTTTATAGCTGAAAGATTTTTTTATTGCGTAGATAAATGGGAGGGGCCGGGTCTGACGGATGAACGGTTATAAACATTGTATCCGACTTTACAGACAAAATATTCCTCGAATCGGGCTGGAGGTAATAACGGCGGAGCCAGCACGTCGGCGCCCTAATGCTCTACCATTAAGTCTATTAGACGAATTCTGATTCAGTAACCGACCAACGTTCTTTTGATTTGGGTTTTGGCTCGTGAACTCCAAAACAATCACATTCGAATGATCCCAAAAATAATTGTTTATCTACCTACCTACGTTTTCCTGTTGTTTAACAATTAACGACGCCCCAACTAAAGGGCGAGCAGGTACGACTTAGCTATTTAAAGTTAACTTTGAGTGAATATCTGTATTTATTAAGATAATAATATAATTCGTCTAGACTGCAGACCGCGCGCCGCTCAGCGCAGGCGGGCGGTGCACGGCTGAAGATGAAACGGTTTTGCAATACAATGACTGCATTAGACTGTGTGTATAATGCTGCGGCAGCACATGCGTAGACCGTAGTGCTTCGTGCTTAAGACGATACCATTGGACGATCTGCGTGTATCCTCCAATGGTATCGTCTCATAGCACGAAGCTTCGTGACGATAGACGCATGTGCGGCCACGGCATTCTGGCATTGGAATACTCTATAAGTAGTCTATGTTGTTTTATGAAGAGTTTATGAAAAGAAAATAATATATGCAGATATTTTGGTATTTTTTTTAGTTTCTCTACAATTACTAAGTAGATTATCTGCGAATTTCAAATAGGCATCAATAGAGCAAAACAACAGTCGGTAGTAGATAGTAGATACTATATAATACATATCTAGAATTTAGATTAATTCTAGAGTAACTAAGAGTAGAGTTAAAATGCTTGATTAAAATGAAATAATGCTTGTAGATGGTAGACAATATTTCTACTGTTTCTTTACAGCATAATATTAAGCGGACTCCACACTCGCAGCGCGAAAGCCCGCGAAGGCCGCGAACCGCGAGTGTGGAGAGATTCGCGGCTTCGGGTTCGCGCTTCGCGGCTTTCCCCGACTCCCCGTCCGGTGTCGGTTTTTTGGCCCGCGACAAAGGGCTCGCGAAGCGCGAACGCGAACATTATCCACACTCGCTTTTATTCGCTGTCGCACATAATGTCAGAGCAGCAGCAACAGTGACTTCAACGTCCATTTTACTCAAATGCACGAACGTAAATGGGAAGATTCCGACTGTAGAGGGCCGTATTTATTCGCGTCGTGTTCACGGGGCGCGTTGCATCCGTGAATCGCGGCCGCAATTCGCGCCGCAAGTGTGGAGCCCGCATTACTCAAATGCGCGAACGTAAATGCGAAGATTGCTAGTGTAGAGGACCATATTTGTTCGCGTCGTGTTCACGGCGCGTAGCACCCTTGAATCGCGGCCGCATTTTTTTTTTATGAAATAAGGGGGCAAACGAGCAAACGGGTCACCTGATGGAAAGCAACTTCCGTCGCCCATGGACACTCGCAGCATCAGAAGAGCTGCAGGTGCGTTGCCGGCCTTTTAAGAGGGAATAGGGTAATAGGGGAGGGTAGGGATGGGAAGGGAATTGGGGAGGGTAGGGAAGGGAATAGGGTAGGGGATTGGGCCTCCGGTAAACTCACTCACTCGGCGAAACACAGCGCTAGCGCTGTTTCACACCGGTTTTCTGTGAGAGCGTGGTATTTCTCCGGTCGAGCCGGCCCATTCGTGCCGAAGCATGGCTCTCCCACGTAAAGATTAATTTGCGCCGCGAGTGCGGAGAGAACTTTATAGAATCATACAATATTACATCCTTCAGAATAATATTTTTATACAAATGCCAGTCATCACGTAGGCATTTGAAATTGAAATGGATTAATCTTTGAATTAGTTTTACAGCGGAGTCAACCTGTCGAAGGCGTAGGTACGTTATGCAAATATTCGGGTGTCGGGCCGATGCGAATTGTGAGGTGAAGGGTGCATACGGGCGACGGGCGTCAGACTCACCTTTAGACGTTCGCCGCGGTTCGTTTGCTGTCCTTGACGACGCAGTGTAGAGTCTAGACTAGGCAAACAATGCATCCACTTTACGCCGACTATTTACTGCTAATTAATTATTTTGGAAACATATGCAAATATATTTGTTAGCACCATAAGTAGTAGTTTTAGTATATACTATCAGAGAAGTTGATTTACGTCAAACCCAGCTGACAGATCACAATTAACATTGAATTGACATATCTATACATATAAATAAAATTAGAGTGTCTGTTTGTAATATTGAAATAACCGTTTTTTACTACATGCATATGAATATTTAGATGGTACAGACACCAAAATAACAATTTTTAGAATTTTTGTCTGTCTGTATGTCTGTCTGTTTTTTCCGGCTAATCTTCGTAATGGCTGGACCGATTTTGACGGGACTTTTATTGGCAGATAGCTGATGTAATAAGGAGTAACTTAGGTTAGTACTTTTTAACCGACTTCCAAAAAGGAGGAGGATAGTTTTTTACTTTTTTTATGTTTTACCTATGTATTTTACTCCGCCGTTTGTGGACCGATTTTCGAAATTCTTTTGTTGTTGCATAAGAAATGGTCCAAATTAGATATCATGTTCATAAAAGTGGTGATCTGATGATGTAATCCATGAGAAATCGAGGGGACCCCTTGAAATTTATATGAAAACATCGTGATTTTAATTTTCGAGAAAGATTTCATCTATACATATAAATAAAATTGGAGTGTCTGTTTGTAATTATTTCTCATAGTATTTTACTTCAAAACGCGTGCCTTTATTATTTTCCACCGTTTGTTGACTGATTTTCAAAATTATTTTGTTGCTGTATAGGGTATAAAACGTATAACCTGAATTTGGTAGGTACCAAGCTTACGAAAGTGGTGATTTGATTGGAACTCTTGGATCTTTTTGGGACACACATAGACACCTCAACTAAATCTTTGATCAATCTTCATATTTGTTAATATATATCTTCATATATAAGTATAAACTTCAGCGTAAGTTCTATGTGCAATTTACCGCATAATACATAACCAATTTTCTGAAATCTATAATAAACATAGCACCTACAAGGATAGACAATATTGTATAGCGAGCGATATTTTTGTAGATTTCGAAAAGGGTAATATTTCGTCCCTGTATTGTTTTGTTATGTCACATCTCATAGGGCTTAGGCAGCGTTTTCGTCAAAAGATGGCTTAATTTTTTCCGACATCTCTGACAAATGTTAATATTTTTTAATCAAATGCACATAGAAACTCAACAAATTATATGCCTGAACCTCCCGAGGAATCATTATATCGATTGGTGAAAAGTGCATAAAAATCCGTGAATAAAGGCCTCCTAAATTTATGTAAGCCTCCTTCAAATATATACGTTACTTTGTTTTTAATTAAGTTTTAGTGGCAATAGAAAAACGTAGTTTATGAAAATGTCAACTATCTAGCTAGCGCGGTTCTAAAGATACAGCCTAGAGATGGACATACAGACAGGCTGCTGCGTCTTTGTAATAGAGTAGAAAATTTTCTGTCTTTGTTATCAACTTTTCACATTTTGTTAACGCGGACGAAGTCGCGGGTAACAGCTAGTTAATAATATAATTGCATAGGAATCAACTTCCTCGATCATCGATGGTACATACGGTCTAAGTAAGTAATAAAATAACTAAAGCACGTATACGTACATGGGCGTACCCCTGTGGGTCAGGGGGGGGGGCAAATCACCCAGATTCTGGGCCAGGGGGGGTGGGGGCCAGGCAAATCAGATTTTTAGTTGTAGAAAATTTTTGTTGTAAAAATATTGTATTGCCAACAAATGACAAAAATTCGTTTTCTTAATTTGTATAGATGAAAGTACGAGATAATATACTTAGTAGGGACGTCAACATGATCCAGCTGCCCCCCCCCCCCCCCCCCGGTACGCCCATGTATATGTACTAAAAGTGTATCACTATGAATATATGAAGAAATTGATTCACCATAATTTCTGCTTTCATCTAACCCGACTCCCGGCCCTAAATCGATGCAGCCGTTTCAGCGTGAAAAGGTTACAGACAGAAACTTTTGCATTTATAATATTAGTAAGGATTGACATTTTAAATTGTTATTTCAGAGGTCATTGACATAACATTGAAAATAGAAAAAACTTTTATTGACTTTGGTACGTTTCGTTATTCGTGTTTGGAACACTATAACTGCAAAGACTTTATAATTGTAGCTAGAGTGCTAGACTATAAGCGCTGTACTATTGTCGGTCTACAGTCTACTCTATAAACATTAAACACCCATCGTCCGAACTCTGACCTCATTATCCGAAAGGGGACGGCGTAGTCTACACTTTAGACATAACATGCCGGTACCCACCCACTATTATACACTAATTACTATACAATTTTGTTAAAAAACGACCTAAATTAATGTAGAGTGCAATATTTGGTATAAAATTACAAAATGAAATCAAAACCTGCTTATGAACACAGAATGGGGACGGAACTCATCTATATTTAGGTTATTTACAGAAGCTGTATTTATGTTGTATGACAAAAATGTAGCAACTAGGTAGCAAACAGCAATACCTAAGTCCTAAAAGCTTGTTTCCACTTTGATTAGTACAGGTGCGAGTGTGAAAAGTGATTAGTACAAAACACGTGTGAACACTGTACCTGATTAGTGCAAGCGATTAGTAAACAGCCAACTACAAGTGCTACAAGGCTTTAAATAAACGTGGGCGGGGCGCTGCTGGTAGAGAACTGTCAAAAACATGCCAAAAATTGCGTTTTTGTATGATGGCAGGCGGCAGCGTTAGTTCCTTTTTTCGCCACGTTCATTTAAAACACAGATTATTAATCTGTGATTTAAAGCCTTGTCGAGCTCTAAACAAAGCGAAAAGAACCATGTTCTCTTTTTTTGCGAGTAGCCGTCCCGCGCGCCTCTCCTACGCCTGCACTCGCAGCATGCCTGCTACTAAAAACGTTGGGACACGTTTGTTTAGTGTTAAGTGTTTCGTGCATTCACGCATTGAAAGGAGTACGACAACCGTCAACCATGCTCTCTTTTTTTGCGAGTCGAATTTTTAGTCGCAGCATGCCTGCTACTAAAAACTAGGGTTGCTGAGGATTCCTCTTCCGCTTCCTCATAATGAGGAAGTTCCGCAATATTTTGGGTTCCTCATCCGTTACCGCATCCTCATAAATAAAAATAAAAAAATCCTCTTCCGCTATCGCTTCCTCAAAATTTAAGAGGAATTTATGAGGAATTTCACTGCGCATGCGCGTCGCGTATCCAATATGGCAACGCACACGCCAGAGCGCGAGATTGTATCATTCACTCATCTTAATAAAAACGGGACCCTATTACTGAGACTTCGATGTCTGTCCGTCTGTCTGTCTGTCTCCAAGCTTTATCTCAAGAACGGCTATAGCTAGCCTTTTAAAATTTTCACAGATTGTGTATTTTTGTTGCCGCTATAACAACAAATACTAAAAACAAAATTAAATTAATACATATGGGGGGCTCCCATACAACAAACTTGATTTTTTTGGCTTTTTTTGCTCGTAATCAATAATGGCAATAGGTACGCACTTGAAATTTTCAAAAACTCCTTAATTGTAAGTGTACATTAATGATTTATAATAAAATAAAATAAAAATTAAGGGGGCTCCCATACAAAAAAAAACAATTTTTGGCCTATTTTTTCTCTATATCGGTACGGAACCCGTCGTGCCCGAGTCAGACTCGCACTTAGCCGATTATTTTTGTGTGCGTGTGTTGTGTATGGTACTGAGCTCCTCTTAACTGCTGGACCGATTTTGATGATTCTTTATTCTGTGTGTTTTGAGAACGGTATAGATTCATAGTTTGGTCCACTGGAAAATGCCCTTTTAATTATTTTTTGTGTAATGTATGTACCTAGTTATGTACAGACTGCACAAAGGCTTTTGGTTTGGGTCCGCTAGTATTTATAATTTCCTATCATCCCATTCCTCAACCTCTTCCTCATCCGCATCCTCTTCCTCAAAAAATATCCTCTTCCTCATCGGCATCCTCTAAATTTGCGAGTGACAATTCCTCTTCCTCCTCCTCTTCCTCATAATCACTTCCTCAACAACCCTACTAAAAACGTTGGGACACGTTTGTTTAGTGTTAAGTGTTTCGTGCATTCACGCATTGAAAGGAGTACGACAACCGTCAACCGTTGTTAGTTGCGCAGTTAGTATAATATAAATTTGGCCTTAGCTTATATGAAATATATTTATGGTATTTAAATTACGCGATAATGATGAAATGATTTTGTCGCTTACTTCTATACCATTCCTTGCTGTTCCATTGCTTCTTCAAGCGATCTAAAAATATCCAAGACGATTTTCTACTTTAACGCGGCATCATCTTAAGTAGTATTAGTAGCGATCTGTCAGGTTTGACATAACGTGACCAAATTACGTAGGTCTGCCACCATCCTACGACTCAATTTCTCCAATAGTACATTGCGTTAAAACTTAGATAACTGACACCTCCGAGCACCCTCCGAGTTCAACCGACCACTGCGAGCCACCGTAATAAAAATCCTCGTGAAGATATGCTTAATATTCAGATGGTTTTAATGTCCATTGTGTAGGGTTTCAGTTAATCGCCTCGACATTTCAAACAAACTGACATTAAATAAAAATGCGATACAATAAAATATGAATGAAGATAAAATTCGCCAGGGCTGACACGGGCCTACTGGAATTATCAAGATAATTTATATCTATATTAGATATTTTCTATAATTGCAGAGTATCTGAAAACTGTAATCTGTCAGGAATTTTGAGGCAAGCAATTTAAGGTTACATACTATGACAATAATTATGAAATTAAAATTTCATAGAAATAACCTCTCTTTCATCCGCACGGCAAAAAATATGTACTTAGTCCTGCTGTATCGTTTTACACTCCCAGAATGCAGCCCGTTGTTTTTTTACACTGTGTCTAATTTGTGACACAAAATTAGTAAAAAGATGTAGATCTATATAGTGACTTTGTGAGTGTGACAAAGTGCGCCTACCCGGCAAGTGCACCATTTATTTTCCATACTGCTGATTGGTTATCTCCATAGTCCATTCTCCAATGACGCGCTCTTGCCGAGTAGGCGCACTTTGCCACATTTCGTCTTCTTCGATCTTTTGCATTTAGGCTTTGTCAGCCCTGGCCCCCGTCTAGACGCGTGGGCGGAAAAGCTTCAGCCGACCCAGCCCTCGGTTCCCCGCGACCTCTACGTCACAGTCTACGTTCCGCTACGCAAGTAGGTCACACAGTATAACGCCGCTTTACGTCTAATTTTTTTAAATTTATTTATTTACATCAGGCTATATAAAGGCCCATACAATAACTTCGCAATTAACTTTTGTGAAATAAGTAAAGGTCTGTTCATATTAGACACGATGTTACATTTCAAGTGTGTTTTAACTACTGAAGATAAATAAATATATCATATCGGGATATTTTCCGAGCAATTTCTCTAACAGGTTTACAACTTTACAACAAGGTTTACTGCAGTTACTTCACTCTAATCTGGACGCAGCCTAAGTGCTCACCTCCACTTCGAAAATAAAAAAGATTGCGAGAAATCGGTTTTTATTAAAATTGTTTTTTATGGTTCCGTAGTCAACAAGAAACCGTAAGTTTCGGTCTGTCCGTCCGTCTGTCTGTCTGTCCGTCTGGCTGTCCGCGGTTTTTCTCAGAGATCTTCAAAAAATATATTTTTTATGGTACCTACCTACTCAAGAGGGGATGATTTTTTTCAAATTCCTTTGAACGTAACTGAGATGATGGTCTTAGTAATGTAAAATATTATGTTATAAAATGTGTACATTCATTGACCATACCACAGAATATATATTAGTTGTACCAAACCATACAAAAATTATCAAAAACTAGCGGTACCTACTACGGAACTGTTTATTGCGCAGCGACCACATAACCCGATAGACGGCTAATGTTAAGGATTTCTCTTAACAAATTATTGTGTCAATGTGCTGAGGTAAGCGACGCGGGGGGAGAGGTAAGAAATGCATATTACGATTGGCCAATTCAAATTCACGGCATGTCATAAATCAGAACTAGTGATGGGAAGTACGAGAAGCGCTTGTCAAAAGAAATAAAAAAAACCAGTACATATTTATGGTCGATACTAAGACAGATTTCGCTATCATTATCTAAAGTAAGACCTATAAGTCTGAAAGTATTCGCCTTGCATTAGGCGTCTAGAGGCTATGTGGTCGCTGTTATTGCGCGTGGCCCGACACGCACTTGGCCGGTTTTAACCCTTAACTGACGCTGAAACTCGAAGGCCTAACGGGCAATAAAGGAAAGCCATTTGCATATCTGCAAACTTTTTATAGTTATTTTCGTTTTAATTTTCTTCGGACTCCAACGATTTATTTAATTGTTGTTGTTAATGAAGAGAAATATTAAAGAGGAGCCCGGTTGGTTAATTTTGTAATAAAATATAATATTTTACTGATGTTCCCAGCAACTTCGTAGTGCCGATATTTGTAAATCGGATTACCACCACATTAACACTTTCATCCACAATAAAAACTATAAGGGTGGCTTGCACCAACTTAAAAACTTTAACTGTAATTTTAACTATAACTATCCAGCGGTTTGAGCGTAAAATGGTAATAAGCTCGAATTGCATTTACAAACTTAATATTTAAAAAAATGTCCACAGCAGAACATATAGCCTCTTTTTGAAAGTCGGTTAAAAATGAAGTTACCAATTACCATCAAGTACAAAGGCATATAAATAAAGTATTATAGTACAAAGGTAACAACTTTCAAGATTGATCGTTTACCATCATTTGACATATTTTATGTACTAAAGTAAGTAAGATATTCTCGTTTTACGCGCAACGCTCAGCATTAACGTTCTTAAAACAATTAACATTTCGCAGAGCATAAATATTCAATTTGCAACTTTACATAAGCCTTTTTATGGTCTACTGAATGGATAAGGTTTTACAGACGAAGTGGACGAAGTTTCAAAGTCGTAGAGGACGACCGAGCAGACGTGCAGACTACGTTGTGTTCATAGTTTTTTACCTTTTGTAGCGCCTTTATAACAACGGTTTAAGGATCATTTTATACGAATTCCGAAGTAAAACATAACGGAATAGGTATGTAGACTGCGCAACACACGGGCTTGGCTATGACGCAAACTCTAAATCAACTTATTGTTAGGTAAACTTTGTTAGCGAACACCTATTCTTGAAGTGTTTGTTTCATCGAAAATAATGGCTCGTTTTCTTTCGATATGATTAATGATTATTAGGTATATTTGTCGCAGAGTATAAAGAGGAAAATTAATGATGCAATAATTACTATAAGGGGTGCTACTATAGGTACTCTGCAGTACTGCTATAACTACTAAACTGATTGTTCCGATCCATCGCCAAAGAACTGGTACCTATGAAGTATGAATCACTATCAATCATAATTCATACCATATCGGTGCCTTGGCCAGAGAAATCCCCATTATAATAATTCATAATTTTTGTATTTTAAGAGACGATTCCAGTGTAATAGATCCTCCTCAAACACGATCGTTCGCGAACGAACGGCCGCCCTCGGGATTCGTAGTTTGATCGATATGTGTTTGTGCTGTTGTTATGTGAACAGTGCATGCGAATTAAGAAGTTCCTTTCGTAAAGGATTTGATCTAAACTCCGGCTAAGATTATATTTGTCATTGTATCAATGGACAATCAAGCGACGGCGGCTACTGCCATCGGTGTACGGAGAGAACCCTCTACAGATCCTGTCAAAGCGCAGGGCATTCTGTAAGATACTATATTATCATTTGTTAGATTTTAACGTTGCTTCGGTATTAAATAGGCCGGCTAGGCAAGACACAGAAAATCAGCGTGAAATAACGCGTTTCCTTTTTTGCCAACAGGGTTTGTTTCTGTTCTGGTTTCATTTTTGGACTCTTAATTATTTAAAAATAAGTTTTTTAAATTTTTTCCTCCTACCTACCTATATTCCCAAAAAGGCTCCCAATGACCTATAGTTCCCAGCCTAACCCCTACTTGTCTATGAAGCTTTGTTTTCTCGTCTCGTTGTTGTGGTTAAAATGAGTACTTAAATAAAAAAAAAACTCTAGAGCATCAGTAACTAAGAAGGAGAGAGACGCGGCTCGACTGTGGCATCAGCGCTGGGGGTTCCTCTGCCACAAAAAAGAAGAAGAGGAAAAGGAAGCTTTGGAATTAGGTAACCAGAAAATACTAACATCCTCATGTCAATATTAAAAATGCGAATGTGGCTATCTGTCTATTTTGCTAAATAGACATTCGCATTTGTAATATTGGCATAAGGCGTAGAGATTTTACTGCTGTAAAATCTTTGTACGCTTTACCGTTACATTATGTTTATTTATGTTGAACCGATTATAACAAAAACGGTTCCCGCATGGTAAAATAATTTCGACTCAATACAAAACACAACAAAACAGGCAACCTCTAGTTACCGACGTGTTATAAACGCGGCCTACTCAATAATTCTGTGAATATTATCATTAAATATAATTTCATAGTCAATATAATATCAATGTAGGCTATTTCATTGTCTCTTGAAGGTTTGTCGGTAGACGAGTACAGAGCTGCAATAAGATTGTTAAGGCGTTCATCCGAAGACAGAAAATGCCCGGTCCCCGTGGAAGCCTGTAAGGACTCTCTTCCCTCTACGTCTTCAGGTAACAACAGGGTACTCAGTCGAATAAATAAGTACTCGATCTTGCATTCGAATTTTGACATTTTGCGATGCGTTGGGTATGATAATAAATCCCATATTATGTATTTCTCGCTAAGGGCCGAAATCGGAGACATATTTTGATGTTAACCTACTTTAATACTGAAGGGTTGAAGAGTTTTACAGAAAGTTTTCGGAGTTTATGTCAGCTTTTAAAGCAGCCAGCATAATAATAATTTCAATCTAGTGTCTTCTTTTAACTTTTTTAACGATTACAGGTATGGTGGGACGTCGCGTTCTTTACCCTCTAGAGAAGTTCGGTCCGCTGGTGAAAACGTCCAAAAACTACCCCACCCGGCCGCCGCTGCCACCTGGACAAGTGTACGATCCATACAAACAAACTATGGTCTTCCTCGGGTATGTTTGGTTTATAAAATCAATAAATAATAATGTCAGGTTCTTGCTAAGTGTATTATAAAACCAGCTAAACCTTTTATTAATAAAGAAGAAGCTAGTAACGTATTAGCCGCCCCTATTTAGCATTTAACCTTTACCTACTTAAAAATTTATAAAAACTTAAAGCAGTTTAAAATTTTAAGTTTATGTATTATAAAACTGCGAAACTACTTTGGACGTTTTAACTTTTATGCTTTGTATAACAAATATAAATCTTCAATCAGGAGCGTGGAAGGTGACCCTATATCGCACAAGCAGTCGCCGGCGCGGTGCGAGACAACAGACATGTGGGCGGAGCTACCGCTGGCGGTGTCGCACTTCGATACACTACATTTTGGTGCGAAGTAGCTGCGATTTTGACAGGCTACAGTTTGGTGCAAAGTAACTACGATAGACAATAGCTTGGTTCGCAATAACTGTGACTTCGGCAGATTACAGTTTGGTGCGAAGTAGCTACGATTTTGACAGGCTACAGTTTGGTGCGAAGTTACTTCGATAGATAAATCGTAGCTACTTCATATTGTACTCTGTATAATCTGTCAAGAAAGTGAAGAAATTAAAAAGTGGCAACATCGTAGTGTCATCCCTTTCAAATCAATCTAAGAAAAAAGGGATGACACTACGATGTTGCCACTTTTTAATTTCTTCACTTTCTTGACAGACTATACAGAGTACAATATGAAGTAGCTACGATTTTGACAGATCATAGTTTAGTGCGAAGTGACTTCGATTACGAAATACGCGGTTTTAGTGTAAAGAAACTTCGACAGTTTACAGTTTGGTGGGAAGTAACTTCGACAGAACATCCGAAACGAAACTTCGCAGCTTAGTCGAACTTCAAAGTCTTATTCCTAAGTAGGCAAATACTTAATTAGTACTTGCCAACTTAGAATGTATTGAAGAAGTTGTTGTTGTGAAGGTAGTGCAGTGCCACTTCGACAAATTATGTAGTCTACTTATATTTCGGATAAGATTTTTTACACTTTAGAACTCCAATAATATAAACGACTACTAGGGATTGATTGATAAGATATAATAGCTAAGCTCAGTTAAGTTAATCATCTACAATTCTACAATATAAGTTAACTTAAGGACGCTTCAGTTGGATAAGGAATACGGATACACATTTGAATTGTACCAACTTAAAAATAAATAATTTCATACATACTTTCTTTCAGTCCATATTTCAAATATACAAAAGTTTAAATCCACACCCATTTTCACATTTTGAATCAGCATAAAAAAAACTTCGTGCGCAACATTAAATATCTCACCTGAAACAGAAAGTTTATTAAAAAATAAAACGCATTATTAATTATTATTTAATTGTAATCTATAATTTATCTCTATTGTGTTTCTTAATGGCTAATACAGGGGGTAGCTGGGACACGATGTGTTCTGGCAACACCTCCACTATGACCGCTTCGTCCTCGCCCAACCAGTGGAAACCCGCCAGGTACTATAAAAAATATAAAAATACTAAAAATATTGCTTTTGTTATTGTCACAGAAGAAAAATATTTGTCTATATTCCTAGCTAGGAGATAACTTTGAACAAGCGAGCTGGGTATAATAGTTTCAACTTTCATGGATTATGAATGCGTTTTTGGTTCAAATTTAAAAGGCAATCAATAAGTTAGGTTGGGTTGCACCAGAGGCGTGGTTGAAGTTAAAGTTAAAGTTATAGTTATAGTTAAGTGTAATTTAACTTTAATCATAACTTTGACCGGAGAAATTGACAGATGACAGCTGGTCCAATAAGGTTATAAATGAACGTGGGCGGGGCCGCGGGGGCGCTGCTGGTGAAGGAGAACTGTCAAAAATGGCGTTTTTGTATGATGACAGCGTTAGTTCCTTTTTTCGCCACGTGCTTTTAAAACCTTGTCGAGCTCTATGGTTATGGTTAAATACGCCATATTTCTTAGGTTTAGGTTTAAATCTCCTTAACAACCATTGCCTGCAGACTAAAATGTTGCAAACTAGTACATGGACCTAAAAATCTGAAATTAAAGATATTCATTCTTATTAAGACTATTTCTTAAAGGCAATTTCTTGCCTTTCCCAAACAAGTCAGTGTACTGTGATTTATATGATATTTTCGATTATATGATTTTGGAGCCGGATTTTAAAAACATTGATTGAATTTACATTTCGTATGTTAGAAGGTATTTTATTATACAACTGTGCTCCTTCAAATGTAATTTTTTTTCCATAATTTGTGCGTGTTTTTGATAGCACTAGAAGACTGGCACGTCGGTTACATTAAAATTAAGATCCGTCTGTACTTTTTTATTGAGACATTTCCATATAAAAATACAAGTTGTAAATGTATGATGGTGTCCATTTTTAACTTTAACCAAAGATTTGACATTTTGCATTGTAGTTAAAGTTATAGTTAAGTTAAAGTTAGTTGGTGCAACCCAATCTTAATCATTTGTAAGAGTAGCACACTCTTACCTTCACTGGCACGATGTTTAGTCCCATGTTACCGGCTGAACCTTTCTGTCTCTTTTTCTTTTCCTCTGGACCGTCACGGTCGTAATCGTTCTAAAAAAATAAGACACATCATAAAGTAACTGTATTATTCCATGTTAAAGCACAGTCTATAAGGAGTTACCATGCAGTGGCTGGGCAAGATCTAATATTGATGTGAGTAAGATATATGGTTGGTAATAAAAGCCCTATCTGAGGTTATTACTTTATTAGGTAAAAATTAACCATGTGCGAGTTGGACTCGCGCACGAAGGGTTCCGTGCCACTATAGAGGAAAAATAGACAAAAAATTGCTTTTTGTATGAGAGCCTCCCCCCGCCTTAAATATTTAATTTATTTTGTTTTTAGTATTTGTTGTTATAGTGGCAACAGATATACACAATCTCTGTAAATTTCAGAAGTCTAGCTATAGCGATTCTTGAGATACAGCCAGAAGACAGACAGACAGACGAACAGACATCGAAGTCTTAGTAATAGGATCCCATTTTTACCCTTTGGGTACGGAACCCTAAATAATAGTCATGAATATTCTGTACACGAGTTCTTTACCTTAGCAGTCCTATCTAACCCTACAGCGAAGTACAGCGTGCGTATGATGTCGCGTTTAGAGTTATTTTACCTCTGAGTTTCGGCTAGAGTGAACCTTATTTTGTACATTATAAGGATCATATTTACCTTAGCAGTCCTATCTAACCCCTACTGCAGCGAAGTACAGTGTGCGTATGATATCGCGTTCAGAGTTATTTTACCTCTGAGTTTCGGCTAGAGTGAACCTTATGTTGTACACTATAAAGGTCATATTTACCTTAGCCGTCCTATCTAGCACCCACAGCGAAGTGTCATCAGTGACGAGTATGGCGTCTCGTTGCGGGTGCGGCGCCAGCGAGCTGGCGGCGACGGCGCGCGACGTCCACGCCGCCGGCAGAGAACCGCCCGGCCATTTCGTCACCACTTTGTTGAACAGATCGTACTCGATTATCTGGAAAATAAAATATTTCGGTTTTTTAATCGGACCGAGCCAAGTAGAGCAACAGAGGCCTTAGAGACCCACATCTACTTTAACTTGCCGAGTCATCATCTCGAGCTGTCAAATGAAACCGAAATTGATTTACGTCTGTGTGTAAAAATTTGTTTAAGTACGTATATATACTTACACAAGCATCTTTCTAAGAGATTAAATTTATTTCTTTGGATGCTTCATACCACGTCAGTCTGGCCCCATTCTAAGTACCTGAAAAACTTGTGTTACGGGTACCAGACAACGGAAATATATTTAATACTTTTATACTATGTATATATATTTAAGATTTTTATTTTATTATGATATACATATTTAATACCCATCCATGACCCAGGAACTTTTAAAACTTTTTTGTTCCGTCGGCGGGATTCGAACCCGCGACCCTCAGCTTGAGCTACCAACAGCCCACCAACTGAGCCACAGAGGTCGTCATTGTTGTCGGTCGTCAAATTGTCAAAGTGCCGATAAGTGGCAACTGGACGTCAAACAGATGAAAAAAATTGGTTCTGCTGTCATGTATCACATGTCTCTTTTTAACACGCATTGTTACTGATAGTGACATCTCGCTTGCTCAGGCCTTTGTTTCTCTATTCCACTAGGTATACTAACTTTATAGGTCATTAAATATATTGTTTTGTTTGATTACTAGAACTAAAGTGCAAAAAAATATATACAGATTACAGCCAAACATATTATTATAACCTCCTTTTGGTAGTCGATTAAAATACTTTCAAAGTAACATCTCACCTTCTGATCCACATGTACTGCAACCAACGTCTCCTTATCAGGATGGACCATCATGGCGGACGGTACACATCTGTACTTGGGTAGGGTGGCGTGGTATTCAAACTTCTTGGAGTCCGGTCTTTGTATCCACACCGCTACGTCACCCTTCATGCCCGCGGCCGCCAGGTATATCGCACCAGAATTAGTCCTCTCAGATAGAGTGAGATGGATTAACGAGTTGGATTTCAAATCTGGAATGCATTTTCTTTAGGTTAATTTCTCGAGTATATACAGATTTGTTTGGTAATAAACCTAAGCCATTTTCAGAGAAAAAGGTAAGAGGCGAAAAAATAAATATTAAGAGAGTAAGTACTATCACAGACATTGCTTAATAGGCAGAAGGCGAACCTATGTACACACCATACAGAGTATAACAAAATTAAGTGATGATAATATTTTAGAGTCTCTCTTTCATCACTGCGGGGCTAAAATGGTCACATTTAGCAATTCCTCTCAATCAATTCAGCAAATGAATTGTCAAAACTGTCAAACTGACAAATGTCAAATCAGTATAAAAATACAGAAATGAATTGCAAGCAGAGTTGCATTTTGCGATTTTAGAAAAATGATTCATATTATGATTCATATCGTGATTCGTGATTCTTCAAAGCGACCATTTTAGCCCCGCTGCTATTTTACACCTTATGCTCGATTTACACGGGTGACTAACGGGTCGATTTTAGTCGCGCGGCAAGTCACCAGTCGAATCCCCTTGTAAAGCCGAATCGCCACGCCATTTACACATTCTACAAAAATCGCCTGTGCCGCCCGAGATCTCCGCTATGTATTTGCAGCAAGCGATCGCTTGCGACTGAGCGTTTGCACGGTCGATTTAAGTTACCAGCCGCATGCGGACATTGGCCGCACGACTTTAGGGCTTGCGGCTTTAGCCGCATGCGGCGTAGTCAAATTGCCATTTAGACGGTCGATTTTCGCCGTGCGGCGTAAATCGTGTGGCTTTAGTCACCCGTGTAAATCCACCATTATCATACCATCAGGAAATCAAACACACCCTAAGGTATATATAGGCCCTATATATACCTTAGGGCGTGTTACACACCCTATATTATAGGGTGTGTATGATGGACACGCAAAACAAAGTGATAATACTAATTAAGGGTGTGTATGTGTCCTTTATAAAGTTCACTGTGAAAGTACCAGTGTTGGTTGTGAGTTGTGACTTGTGATATGACAAATCACAAGACCGTAACCACGGAAATAAATCAAGATAGAACGGCGACGCGCGTGCGTTGCTAAGGAATCGATCGTGTCAATTTTTGCTTTCCGTTTAGTTAGAACAAATAACTTACCCGTGGGAAGAAATACCTCCTTTTGACCGATTCACTTTCGTACTTCTGTTTTTACAATAATTAGACACGGCACAATGAGGCATTTTCGCACAACCGCTCCGGTGTAATCCAGTCGAGACGTGCGCGCTGACTAAATGAACGTTCAACAAATCTTGCTCACTTGTGCAAGATTGAAACACGCGTACTCCACCGGCGTTACCTTAGCACCGCCTTAGCCGTTCTATCTTGATTTATTTCTGTGATCGTAACCCTTCCTTTTATCTTTAAATACTGCTACTTGTCAAGTAAAAAAAAACTTACGTTTCTCCGTATCTATACTCTGAACGACTGCTGCGGCGGCGGTGGGGTCTACGTGCAGTATACACACTTGCCCCGCCCAGTGCGCCGCGAGCGCGCGCGAGTCCGCCGCGAACACTGCTCGGTCGCACCGCGATATACCGCTCACTAGCACCTTCGATACTGAGATATTCTGCTCATCGTCCTGAAATAAACATATGGTTTTTTTTTTATAAGCTACAGGTTGGTCTAGCAAAGAATGAAGCAAAAACAGTATCATCTCTTTCTGAGATTTAGATAAAAATGAATAAAAGTTTTGTTGACGTATGAAAGTTAATTGAAATGGGTATAGTGATATTGTAAGTCCACATTCAGCACATGGAATTCATAAATAATTATTATTTATGTAGTGTTACTTTAGTATCAATAAAACAATAAGTTTTCTTGATTTACACTTGCTTTTTATAATGGCAAAATTCTATGTTCCCATAAACAAATATACATGTCCAATAAACAATTTTTCCCAAGTGTAGTACTTACGCAGTCTAATTTTAGTATCCTCATGTCGCTATCAGTGGAGTAAACTACCATCTCTCCACTCGGGGACATGGCGCAACACAATATTTGCTTCTTCTTCTTACTCTGTATTGAAACCAATTTTATTGGATTCTCTGTGATAGTCAAGTTTTGTTTGTTTGACTGTTTGTCACCATTAAACATAGTCTGACAGTCTTCTTCTAGATTGTTACTGTCTTCTTTACTTTTAGAGAGGTGTTTTGTGTGTGTTTTTGCAATTTTAGCTTCGCCACTCTTGTCTGTAGCATATGAACCCAGCTTCCATACTTCAATATGGTTACTGTATCTATAAAAATATACAACATTACAATACTTTGCAATAAATTGTTATTATTATTTATACTTAATACAAAAATGACAACATTTTATACTTATGTACTAGTTAAAACATTATCTGGCTGGATATATTAGTATATTAATAAACTGTAAAAATCTAATATACCACACCTTAACAGTAATAGCTTATTCTCAGCAGCAACAAAGGTCCTGGGGCCTGGGATCATGGGCGGAAGTCTCATCACCCACTTGGGTGGGTAGCTGGACTGTGTGAGGTATCCATCTGACCCTAGAGATATCAGTTTGTTGCCATTCAATATTAATGACCTGAAACAAGCATACACAGTTTGTTTTCAATTTATGACCATAACATCACAATCTATAAAATATTATGTAAAATATAATAACATTCACTAGTGTTGTGATTTGCACATTGACACATAAATATAACACAATAAACAATAGTATTAAACTGTTTTAAAAAAACTTTTATCACTATAATTAAATTAAGTGTGAAACCAAAATATGTATAAAGATTTACATGCCTCATCATCAAAAGTAAGTAAAACTTACAAGGGATCAATCTGGCTAATCGAATTCTTCAAGTAAGACGTAATAATAAGTTCAAGCAGTTTGAATGGAAAAAAATGTTTGGGAAAATTGCTCAAAAAATGTTAAAAGGTATTAAATTTCAACCAAATACTAAAAATGCGCAATAATTACAGAACAGTACATTTTTGTCGGTGTACCAGCAAAGGTATTTTCCGTATCGTACTGACCTAACATCATGTTCATGTATATTCCTCTGTATGTTTTTCACCCACTGAGCTGTTGACTGTTTACCACTGCTATTGTTAACCTTGATAAAGTTTACAATGACAGGATCAACTCCACTGCAGTACAAACTGTTTTCATCTTCTGAGACAACTAAAGACAATATGTCAGCTCTGTGTGTTGTATATGACTCAATCTGAAAAAAGAAAAAAATTATAGCAATAAAAGGTTAGATAAAGTACAATAATGGACAGCCAAAGAAAGGCCTATGTATTTTTTAGCGTATTTGACAAAGAATAAGCTTAAAAAGTGATAATCAATGTAAAAATCAACATAAGGCAAAGTATTTTAAGGACATGCATATGCAAACTGAAACTGAAAATATTACCTGTTCCCCTAATTGACCATCCCAGAATGTGAGTCTACCAAAACTGTCTCCTGACACAAGGACATTGTCTGCCAGCATGGCCAGGGTCCACACTATGTTCTCCCTACCCTTTCTGCTCACAGACATCCTGCAAGTGGCATGTCCAGTTTCCACATTCCACACTCTTATGGTATCTATTGAACCTAAAATTTTAAACTTTAGTTTATACTAAATGGTAAATAATTGTTAAAAATATTTAAAATTAACTCCTGTTCAAGGGTGTCACCAGCCAATGGCGCAAGGGCCCCCCCCCCTTGCTAAGTTGACTTTACCTTCTACAATTCATACTTTTCTCATTCTCTACGAATGAGAAATGTAGGTATGAATTGTAATTTGTAGGTAAAGTCGACAGCACATGAAGGTTTTCACTTGTACTACAAGCCTTACATCTACAGTGATTGTAAAAACAGTATCTTAGTACTATAATATAATAAAAATACTATATAAATATATATTCTGTGACAGTACAGAGTCCAATGTGTAAAGCTACGAGCACGAGCTCTTGACTATGCAATAAAAAACTTGTAAATAAGTTATAATAACATTGTATTTTTTTTAATTATCAGATTTTAATTTATTGTGGTCATTGTTTGCATTATATTTGGCAACTTTTTTAGAATCTCTAGGGGGGGCAGCTGCCCCTCTTTGCCCCCCCCCCCTGGCGACGCCCTTGCTCCCATTAAACTATTTTTCATGGTACAAAAGATTCTCTATAATAGACAGTAGCATAACACATCAATCCCAAACCTGATTGTGCCCGTTGCATAACAATTTAAAATCTATGGTGTCTGCAATTCCCACGATTGAGGTATTAATAATAATACTCATTCATAATTACCTGTTGCTAGAACATTGCCATTCTTGTTAAATTTACAGCACATTATCCGACCTTCTTGCTTGTCAAATATTTTTTTGTAAACTATTTCATCGTTTTCGACGGAATAGAGATTTAGATAACCTTGTTCTGTGCCCACAGCTACTAGGGTATTGTCAGAATTAACGTCGAGACACCACGCCGCATAGCCAGTGAGCACAACATTCGTTTTTATAGCGAGGGTGTCCAGATCCCATTCGATCAAGGCTCCGCTCAAACCCGTTGATAGCAGTCGGTCGTGAACCCAACCTAAACCTTCAACCGACGTGTTTTCAGTGCCCGGTATGAATTTAAGCAGAAAGGGTGCATAGTTCATGTCCCAAATTTCAATAGTAGCATTGCCTCTGAAATATTAGTATGAAAATTATGAAACCTTCAAAGAACTTAACTTTTTTGATCAAATGCAATCTCTAACACGTACCTGGCTAGCGCAAGAAGTTTGCTAGTTTTATTAAACGCCACACAGTGAATTGATTCTGGCTTAGGATTATAATAGCGCACTCTGTGAATTTTACATGCCATTTTAAATAATATTATTGAAATAACACAAGCAAAAATAATTATAAAAGAATTAGGAAATCTTAGCCGCAGCCCATGTATATAATAAGTCTATGCCGCAGCCCGTAAAGCATGGTTTTATTATGACATTGTCATAAAACTGTCACTGTCAAGTTGACGTTGACGACGTTTTTTTTTTATTATGGCACTTCGGCTATATAACCATGGCCAGTGTCAAGCATTGAGGTACTATATACTGGAGAGAGCCTTATATCGGTATATAAGCGTCAAAAGCGTGTAATGTTATGTCCTACTTACTAGGACATAACAAAGGAGTCGGTCTGCATATTTCATTTAATAAAAGTATTATTAAAGGTTTAATAAAGTGAACATTTAATGCTAGATATTGTTGAGTTTTGTGGTTCCGCTAAATAATAAACCATAAGAATGGTCAAAGAATGCCTCAAACACGTGGATTAAACATTAAATACGTATGTTTTGAACAATGTTTTTTGGGCTTTTCAATCGGTATTTTTGTAAGCTAAAAAGATAATTTATAAGTTTATTAATCCCTTATTCGTGCTATATAAGGCATTAGTGCTAAAAATGTCACATCAATTAAAAATTGCATAGCTTTTTACGTGTGTTTACGGATTCTCATCACTTGAACTATAGTTAATCGATATCATGATATAGTTCATGAACTAATTGACTTTCTTTCCTGTATCATAATGTGCTTCGAAATAATCGACAAATAGAAATATTCAAGAAAATAAACGCAGACTACTTGTATGAAAATAAGCACAAAATGGCCACGCGATGACGGGCTAAGACTACATATTCTATACTATAATACTTTATCTATGGTGTCAAGTATTATAAATGGCGGGAAAACAGTATTGTCATTGCATTAATTGCAAACAATTTTCGGCATGGTTTTTTATATCGTCAGGTCAAAAGTCTAGTCAAAGTCGAAGTAAAAAGTCAATACAGTCAAGGAGTCAAGTCGGTCAATTTAGTATAGTGGTTGACGCTTTACTGAAACTTTCGATGGAGTTTTGGAGGGAACACAAAATAGCTCGTTTCTGCATATTGCATCACTTTCCTACACTTGTGCACAATAACGAATATCTACCAATATTACACATTAAAAACCCCACTAACACAATTTTAGGAAAATCATATAAAAACTCAATATCACTCTTTCACATTCACAACAAAACTCCGTTGACGACGTTCACATACACCTACACGTGAATAGTATTTTTTTTCTTATTGGCAGGCAATGATATTCTACTTATACAGATCTGTTACGTCCATACTATTTTCCGGCTTAAATCTCTTCCGAACAATTTTCAAATTCAAAATTGCAAACATTGACAAATTTGACAGATAAGTGAAATAAAAGATACGAAAAACCATTAACATAAAAGAGACAGATCTATTTTTAAACATCGAATCGTATCGCTGTCTCTTTCTTCGCCTAAGCTATGACGAAAATTCGTTTTTTTTTCCAGATTGTTCGAAAAAATAATTGAAAATGTAAATAATCGAGGTATTTATTGCTATCAAGACATGTGGTAAGAGACCATGTGTTTTGTTTTCTTTTGAGTCATAGTTGGTACATTTTCGAAACGCGCATCACGTCATTTTCAATTTATGTAGGTAAGACAAGACGGGGCACGTTCGTGACTGCGCTCGATGCAGACTAAACAACAGACGGCCCAATTGGGCCGTATTTGAATCTTCACAACGCGCACGGTAGTAACATATCTGCTTTGAGTTTTTCATCCTTCATCATCAATATTATCATGATTCTAAGGCCGTGTTCGTCGGCGTAATTTTTAGCGCATTCGCTGCAAAACCTAGTTATTGCGCATGTCCAAATCATGTCATGCCATGGCAACGACAACTGTTTACGACTTGACATTTAACCCAATTGCAATTATTTGGTGGCGTTGCAATGAACAAACCAGTGGGAGAGCCATGCTTCGGCACAAATAGGCCGGCTCGACCGGAGAAATACCACGCTCTCACAGAAAACCGGCGTAAAACAGCGCTTGCGCTGTTTCACCGAGTGAGTGAGTTTACCGGAGGCCCAATCCCCTACCCTATTCTCTTCCCTACCTTCCCCTATTCCCTTCCCTTCCTATCCCTACCCTCCCCTGTTACCCTATTCCTGGCCTGGTTACGCCATAAAGTTAATATACCTAGCACTATCAGTAACACTGCGTGGTAAAAAGAGACGCGTGATACATGACAGCAGCACTCTTTTTTTGACGTCCAGTCGGCACGCGCCGCACGTTGCCAATTTAATCTCATAGAATTCATCTTCAATCATGCTTGTGTAAGTGTATAGGTACACATATTTTTCACACAAATGAAAACCAATTTCAGTTTCGTTTGACAGCTCGAGATTGTTGCTTTATTCCGCTAGGTATATTAACTTTATTGGTTACACAATGTTACACCAACTGTTGTTGTTGGCGTTGCCATGGCATGACATGATTTGGACATGCGCAATAGCATGCGCAAATGTTTTGTGGCGCATGCGCCAAAAATAGAGAAAATTCATGACATTTACTTCTATTTCTTTCGAACAAGGTGCAAAATGAAAAAGCATTATTTGGGGCTCTCACGTTTCATAGATTCGGGTGTTTCCGTGATTGCGACAATTTGCGAAGATTTGCATGCGCATTATTAATTTTGGAGTACTATACTGTGAATAATGTGATACCTACTGTGATTCGGCCTATAAACACCATCAATATAATCACGGAATCGTGATAATATTGATACGTGTAATACCTGCCATTATGTGTCGAGTATATTATTGCGGGAAAACAATAATCTTACAATAATTTTCAGCATCGTTTTTCTATATTGTCAGGCATAGAGGAAAATAATACACAATATGTTGTCAGGTCTAAAGTCTAGTCAAAGTCTCAATACAGTCAAGAAGTCTAGTCGGTCGATTCAGTAAAGTGGTAGACGCTTTTACACAAACTTTCGATGGAGTTTTGGAGGGAACACAAAATAGCACGTTTCTGTATATCACATCACTTTCCTACACTTGTGCACGATAACAAATATCTAATGGTTAATATCCTACCAATGATGTTCTACTTATACAGATCTGTTACGTCCATACTATTTTCCGGCTTAAATGTCTTCCGAACAATTTTCAAATTCAAAATTGCAAACATTGACAAATTTGACAGATAAGTGAAACAAAAGATACGAAAAACCATTTACATAAAAGAGACAGTTCTATTTTTAAACATCGAATCGTATCGCTGTCTCTTTCTTAGTCTGAGCTATGACGAAAATTTAATTATTTCCAGATTGTTCGAAAAAAATTATTGAAAATGTAAATAGTCGAGGTATTTATTGCAATCAAGACATGTGATAAGAGATTCCATGTGTTTTGTTTTTTTTTTTATTCTTAATTGGTACATTTTCGAAACGCGCACGACGTCATTTTCAATTTATGTAGGTAAGACAAGACGCGGCACGTTCGTGACTGCGCTCGATGCAGACTAAACAACAGACGGCCCAATTGGGTCGTATTTGAATCTTCACAACGCGCGCGGTAGTAATATATCTGCTTTGAGTATTTCATCATTGTATCCTACCAATATTAAGTACCGTACACATTAAAAACCCAAATAACACAATTTTAGGCATAAAGTTAATATACCTAGCGGAATTGAGAAACAAAGGCCTGCGGGGCTAAAATGGTCACATTTAGCAATTCCTCTCAACCAATTCCGCAAATGAATTGTCCAAACTGTCAAACTGACAAATGTCAAATCAGTACAAAAATACAGAAATGAATTGCAAGCAGAGTTGCATTTTGCGATTTTAGAAAAATGAATCATATTATGATTCATATCATGATTCTTCAAAGCGACCATTTTAGCCCCGCTGAGCAAGAGAGATGTCACGTAGGTAAGAGACGTGTGATACATGACAGCTACAGCACTCTTTTTTTGACGTCCAGTCGGCACGTGCCGCACGTTGACAATTTAATCTCATAGAAATCATGTTCAATCATGCTTGTGTAAGTGTATACGTACACATATTTTTAAACCGATTCCGGTTTCGTTTGACAGCTCGAGATTGTTGCTGTGGCGGCTATAACTTTATGATTTTAGGAAAATAATAAAAAACACAACATCACTCTTTCACATTCCCGGCAAAACTCCAAGTGAATACTTGAGTCTAAGGCCCGTATAAATAGTCAGTCAGTACTTAATATGCGACCCGGTCTCAAGATGCCGTTCGGCTCTGCGATTGGTCCAAATTTTAACAGCCAACCAATCACAGAGCCTGAACCGTGTCTTGAGACCGAGATGCATCTTGAGTACTGACTATTTATACGGGCCAAATCGATGTTGTGATTTGAGATTGGACTAATTACTCTTTTTAACTAACATTTTCCTTAATGTGCTGGAGATTTAAACTAAAAAATATCTAAAATAAACAAAAGATTATTTTATCGCCTTAACCATAGATTGTGCTTTCAGCTTTCTTCGTGACAAAAATGAAAAATAAAACATTAAAAAAATACTATCATTGTCTATGGTTTCAAATTCTTTCTTCATCTCGGGTTATCGTGTGTGATGATATTTTTTTGTTGAATAATTCGTGTTTCTATTGTAATTAAGAGTTGTGACAATCAACTATTAAACATACAATAATGGGCGATAGTAACGAAACTCAAGCTCTTCTAAGAGATAGTGTTATAGATGGTAATAAAAAAATTGTTTTGACAGCTGATGATTCAACTAAATTCCGTGTTATTTGTTACTAAACAATGCAATTAGATAACTATATTATCCAGTTTGTATTATGCAATTCGCCTGTTATATACTTATCAAATGCTTCAATATTTTAACAGAGGAAGAGAATGTTAGTACAATTTCGCCGATCGGGCCTGACGAGGTGCCGCCGCCGTACGAGCAAGCTGGACAACCGATGGTTACCTGTCGAGTATGCCAGGCTATGATAGACATATCGGGGAAAAGAGAGCAGCACGTTGTAAAATGCTCTGAATGTAATGAAGCCACAGTATGTATTTGAATCTATATATCTATATATAATAATCAGTCTTACTCATAATAAATCTCAATGGTCTCAGAATTCTTTTGTTACATTTTTCTTTTGCAACATTTACTAAATATCGTTAAAAGTCATATATAGTATAATATGGTTAGACATTATAAACTACATAATGAGTTTTTAGCATCACCCAAATAAACTTTTGATAAGCAATACGTTATAAATAATTCAAGAGAGATAATATTTATATCTGTAATGGCATAGCGCCTGTAAGTCTTGTTGAGGAATTGTAAGTTTTACTTATTTTTGTGGTTAACCTATAACTATGGACGCGCAGTCTCAGAGGCCGCTTGTACCCTGCAAGAATCGCATCTACCCTACATCCCCTTAAGCTTCACTCTTGCGGCGCCCAGTAGCTTCAGTTTTAGTCGCAAAACATATTCTGAAGGAAAAAAAATCGATGTCGACTGCAAATTTGCATAGTTATTTTCTTTTGTACTTCGAGTGTGGTCTGTGAGACCGCATGCCCATGCTCCCCATACAAAGAATATGATTTCATTTGTTTGTGTTTTATAAGTAGTATGCAATCAATGTCTATATAAAATGTCTTGAAAGAACTTCTACTTATGTTTTTATTTATATTTATACTTGGTATAAAATAAATTACAATACTTTGCGATCCGAGATTCGAACGTTGGCGGTCCGTTCGGTCCACCTGTTCCTGACCGCTGCTTTAAGTGCTTAAACTTACAATATAATTTATAATATATTATAATTTTGGATATTTAACCCATACATTCCATAAATCAATAGTGTGTTAAGTCATATAAGCTAAAATAATACAAAAAAATCTTTTAATTACTTAATTAAATTAAGAAATTAAAAAAAAACCCCGCCAAACAACTTTAAAAAGTAATAAAATAATATTATATATGTTACCCTCAAAGACCGAAAACGCTCAGTTAGCGAAAAAAAGGCTCACAACGCGACGCGCGGCCACGACACGTTCTGGTAATCACAGAAAATTAATACCACAAAGCGAAATTCGTGTCGTGGCTGACGTGCTATTCGACCACAACGCGTTGTGGTAATCGAGAAAAGCCATGACGCATTCTGAGCATTTAAAAACAGCCACGACGCGAATCCATGTTGTGGCCCTAATGAAAACGGCTACGACGCGTTCTGAAACCAGGTTAGTTACTCAGGAGTAATTTTATAGCGCCCAAGTGTGTGCGCAATACACAAGAGCAATCTGGTTTCAATGAAACTAGGCCAGTTACTCAGGAGTAATTTTATAGTGCCCAAGTGTGTGCGCAATACACAAGAGCACGTTACGCAGGAGTAATTTTAAAGTGCCCAAGTGTGTGCGCAATCGTCACAGTGTGGGGACTGCTAACAGTGTCTTTTGCATTTTGTGTCACTGATTGTCTCGATACTATAATGTTTTGTGAAATCAAACATCTACATTATATATACAATGTGTCCCGACACCGGTGTCCGATCCTTTAATGTCATGATATAGATCATATCATAGGTATATTTTATAGACAAATTGGCCCTAATATTTTTTCTCTCCCTCACGGTTGTAAAATGGCAGCCTTTTTAATTTTTCTCGGGCTTTCACACTAATCTGACCAGTACTTCACATGTAAATATCCTATGAAGATAAAAAAGGTCTCATTTGATAGCTGAATTTGTGGACTACGCTTACATAGGCAATATGTTATAAATTTCGTAGAATTAAACATAGAAAAACCCAAGTTTAAGAAAAAAAAATTGTGATTTTTTAATAATGGCTTCATACTAATCTGACCACCTCATGAAAGTATGAGCGGTCTCTCAGACCCCATGTCCATAAGTATGTTACAACTTTTAGATGTCCATAGTTAAAGGTTAAATTGGTAACATTTATTGACAAAAGTAATAATTTACTTACAGCCCATTAGAAATGCACCTCCTGGCAAGAAATATGTGCGATGCCCGTGCAACTGCTTGCTCATTTGCAAGTCATCGTCGCAGCGTATTGCCTGTCCGAGAGCTGACTGCAAGAGGATTATCAATCTTGCCCCATCCCCTGTGACTCCGCCTGTTCCGACGTTACCTGGCATGTGCAGAGTTGTGTGTATACACTGTCAGGACACATTTTTGGTAAGTTTTCAATTAAGAGACATTGTTGATGGACCTACATCATTTGGTAGAATTATGTCAACTTAATGTAAGTCGTCATCTGTCGGCACTCAGCTTGGTTTGACAAAATGCAACCAAAATACGTAGGTCCGCCATCTGCTATATATATATATATATATACACAATTGGAATCTCGGAATCGGCTCCAACGATTTTCATGAAATTTAGTATATAGGGGGTTTCGGGGACGATAAATCGATCTAGCTAGGAAACATTTTTAGTCTTTCTATCGTGTTTTATCGATAATCGATAAACTGAAAAATACGACTCTTCCTGACATCTATTGGCGAATAATAATACTATTTTATGAGCAACTATACTGTACTCGGTGAAACATGGCGGTAGCTGTCATTGACTCCCTGTCAAAAACTTGTCATTTTCTATACAAAGCCGCGATTGATAACATCTGACACTTCATTGTCAATCGCGGTTTATATAAAAAATGACAAGTATTTGACGGGAGTCAATGACCGCTACCGCTATGTTTCGCCGGGTACAGTATAATCGCTTTAACAACACAACAACAGCTAAAGCTATTCCAACAGATGGCGTTGTTAAGTAACATGAAGCAATGAGTGTTTGCTATACCGAGCAAAGCCCGGTCATCCAGGTACTATTCAATTATTCATGCAATAATTATAACAATAATAGTCAATAATATGTCTAGAACAATTAATTTTTTACTGGTTTAATAATTTTTTGGGATTCCAATGTCCTTTGATAATTTTATCTAAAACAAAATATTTCTATGTTTACCAAACACACACAACAAATATCACCTTGAAGCTTTATTGGATTCAAGCAAATTGGGTCATCAGTTACAATCTTTTAAGCCCGGGCTCACATTCACTTTAAATTAATAATGCTTGAACTATATTGATTACCAATATTTCTAACATTTCTATTTCGTTTGGATGAATTTGTATGGGTTTTAATAATAATAATTTGGTAATACAAGGAGGTATAAACTGCGTTTAAGTCTAAATTCCATACAAAGTTTTTTTAAATAAGGGATTAGGACAAACATACTTTTTGTTATAATTTATATTTACTTAGTTCAGTTGACAAAGTTATTTTAAAAAGATTATGCAATATGCCTATGGTTGATATTCTTTAGCTATAAAAATGTGTTCTTTGTATATTAAATATTAAGGTATGCCAAGTAACCGGTTTGTTTGTTAATTAATTCTTAAAACTTCGGATTTAACGAAAGTCTAGTATATATAATATGCAAAATAAATTGCAGATATGTGTGATTTAAATTAATATTATGATAAGTGAAAACAAAGTTGATAGGTTTTTTTTAAGGATAGGCAGCTATTTCCGTATTCACTTTCATTAGTAGTAAGTGCAAGTTATTAGGGCAGGTAATTAGTTATAAGGAGAAAGTAAGTGTGGATAGCGACTGACTAGTGCAAGTGATTTGCCGGCTGCGTAGTAACGTGATTAGAACTGTATTCACTTTGATTAGTGATTAAGTGCGGATAACCTGTGCGGGTCATTAGTGATTAGGAGAAAGTAAGTGTGGACAGCAACTGATCAGTGCAAGTGACTAGTCGGCTGCGTAGTAACGTGATTAAAAGCGTGTTCTATTTTTTGCGAGTGCAAGTGCGAGTACCCACGTCCCGCGCGCCCTTCCTCCCTTCACTCGCAGCGTGCCTGCCAGCTATGAAATTGAGCTTTATTTTTTCTCAAAGATCAGGTAGACCTTCAGATAAGATGGATCATTTTAGAATGTTTTGATCAATTTTGAATTCATTCTGGGGACAATGGAAATAGTGGGGGCTAATTAATTATAATTATCACTATACCTAATTAATTTTTTCTTTCAATTTAAAGAAAGTTTTTAATTTATCAAAATAAAGAGACGACCTCTGTGGCTCAATTGGTTAAGTGCATGAAGCTAATACAAATGTACGGTACACGCGCGATAAACGATTTTTGGCGCAACGGAGTTGCGGGCGTCATCTAGTCTAGTATAAAAGTATTAAATATTATATTTCCGTTATCTGGTACCCGTAACAAAAGTCCTTCAGGTACTTAGCACGGGGCCAGACTGACGTGGTGTGAAGCGTCCATAGATATGATAATATTATTATATTATTATACTAGCTGTTGCCCGCGACTTCGTCCGCGTGGACTTCAGTTTATAGCGCGCGATGTCAACAAAATTGGTGTCAAAAGCTTTTATATAAAAACCCTGGTACCCCTTAAATCAATACAGCTGTGCAGTGTGCACACAATAAGTAAATATTTCATTTTTTTATATTAAACTTTATATTTTATGCCAAATTTTAAAGCTTATTTAGCCCCCCAATTACACAACTTTACCCATAAACTATTTATCATTGATAGGTTTAAGGTTACGTCACTGCACAGATAAAGTACTGAGTTATTTAATACCGTAGAATAGATATAACAATCGAAAAAAATCGGAACTTAAATGTAAGATGATACCACCTCTTATAGAAAGACTTTTGAGCAAGCGTCACCGCGATGTAGAAGACGCACGGCGCCATCTATTATGAATTTTTGGAGCTAACTTAATTTGAACAAATTTACGCATTTTCACCCCCTTACAACCCTTTTTTCCAGTAAAAAAGTAGCCTATGTCCTTTCTCAGGCTTTAGACTATCTGTATACAAAATTTCATTACAATCGGTTCGGTAGTTTTGGCGTTTGGCGTGAAAGCGAGAATGACAGACAGACAGAGATACTTTCGCATTTATAATATTAGTATAGATTATGTGCACACTGCACAGCTGTTTTTGGGTATTTTCATATTTTGATTAATTAAGGGCCGCGCCCGGAATGGCAGCGGCGAGGCGAGCACTTTCAGCGCTGCCATTACGGTGTAGCGCGGCCCTAAGAGGGGTACCGGGGTTTTAAAAAGTTTTTAAATTTGACACAAATTTTGTTGACACCGCGCGCTATAAACTAAAGTCCACGCGGACGAAGTCGCGGGCAACAGCTAGTTATGAATAAAAACAATATAAGTATAATAAAGTAAGTATGATTAGTTCTGTTACAATCATAAACCTATAATGCTAAAGACCAACAAAGAGTGCGAGAGAGAAAAAAATCCTTTATGGAATTATAACAAGATGAAAAGAGAGAGGCAGTCTAATGAAAATTGTTACAACTTTTATTTGACAGGTCGTCAAAAGTCGTCAATCGTTTTTATGCCCTTTCGGTATTTCCAATATATTGTTCAATTTGTTTGTTATTTTTAATAAATATTATTATATTTAAAACTGGTGACTTGTGCTGTAAGTGATTGCAGTGTAAATCATAAGAACAATCCTGAAAAATATACATTTCACAGGTAATTAATCTTCATGTCCTAATTGCTACGATGTGTTTATTCTTGCTATATTCTGTCTTCAGTTATCTATTTCAAATAAAATATTGTGAATCCTCCCTTTTACTTTCATATTTTGCGTAACTAAAGGTACTATTGTTCTTATATTACACAAATTTTGAAGAAAAATATTGCATCAATTTTTTCCACATATACGCTAGTGCTTGAATCAAATTTATCGATATGATTATCGATATTTAATATTTTACAATAACATAAAACTAAATAAAAATCATTCACTTACCTTTATATTTATCACCTTAAGCCCGGCCGCACATTATCCGAAATTTCTGATCAGAAAAATTCGGACGCCCCGCCCCGCTCATACATTTTGACACGTCAGAAATTCTGATAGTATGCGGGGTCTACAACAAAATGTATGAACAGCGTGCGTTCCCCGGGCGTCCGGATTTTTCTGATTTTTCTGATTTACACTGCAATCACTTACAACACAAGTCACCATTTTTATGATGATGATGATATATAAATGATTAATGTAGTTATCATAGTAACTTATGCTTTTGGTTCTTTAAACAACGCTGAAACTCCCAAACATGTATGTATAAGGAATCCGGAGTTCTGTTCAGCACCTTCGGAACCGTGGTATACCATGGGGAAAAACCTTACTTTTTGGTAGCATATAATCAAAATACATCATATAAATCCAAAATAACCATATGTTCCCATTTGAATATCAAGGAGTCACCTCGATTTCTCATGGTTTCCATCATCAGACCACCACTTTTGTGAACATGGTACCTACTCGGAACAATACAATGTACAACAAAATAACAATTTTGAAAATCGGTTCACAAACGGCGGAGTAATCTTTGAACATACATAAAAAATATATCCACAGCCGAACGTCTAACCTCCTTCTTTTTGGAAGTCGGTTAAAAATATTATGATATTTTATGATATGTATTTAATTGAAGAATAAAATGTGTGTTGTTTACTTTCAATGTAAGGGATGATTTAGATAGATTTTACCTGAGTCATAAATAAGTAACTTTATAATGTGTTATTTACCCGTATAAGAACCTCATGTCATAACATATCCGACGATTGAAAAATCATTCCAAACGAAAATGTGTATCTACTTTTCAATCGTCACCTTTTTTTGCCAATAATTAAAATTTATGATACCTAATTTGAAATACAAATTCTGTCAAAGTTGCATATTATTTATTTCTTGTAGAAACTCAGGTAAAATAACTCGAACGGACTATACTATCGATAGCAAAATACTATACTATCGATAGTAAAATATACATCACTAGCACACGCACACATTGACAGATCGAAAGTGGTCACGCATTTTCGGGTTGTCAGGTGGTCTATACGACAGTATATATTAAGTCTATGGTTACAATAATGAAGTAAAAAATAAAACGCCATCTGTTTTCCTATATTAGAATTAAAATGTTGATTGCATTGATATATTTTCTGGATGGAATCTAGGCCAACACGGTACACTCGAACTCCTTTACTTAGAAATGCAGTAGGAGTTCTATAAGATAAGATAGATTGATTATTATTATACCAAGTGATAATATTATTAAACATAATATTCTAACGTATTAAAAACTATAAACAAAAACATAATAATTAATAAGTATGATTAGTTCTATGTTACAATGAAGTAAAAAATAAAACGCCATCTGTATTATAACAAATATATTTCTGGATTTTGTATAATATTATACATAAAATATATTTAAGATTTTTGAAATATTATTTTAATACACATCCAAGACCCAGGAACATTGAAAACTTTTTGTTCCGCCTGCGGGACTCGAACCCAGGACCCCCGGGATGAGCGCTGGCCACGCGCAATGCGAATTAATTTTCATCGATATTTTCATGGAAATAAGATATTTTCCCACATCAAAATGTAGCCTATGTCCTTTCTCAGACTCTAGAATAACTGTGTACAAAATTTCATTGCAATCGGTTCAGTAGTTTTGGCGTGAAAGCGAGACAGACAGACAGAGATACTTTCGCATTTATAATATTAGTATGGATTAAAAGTACAAAAGGACACCTTTTCAATTACTTCCATATTAATCTATTCTTACTAATATTATAAAATATGCGAATGTGTGTCTCTCTGTTTGTCTGTTACCTCTTCACGCTCAAAACTCAGAACTGATTTTGCTGAAATTTGGAATGGAGATACTTTGAGTCCGGGAAAGGACATAGGATATTTTTATATCCCGAAAAATCACACGGTTTCCGCGTGATAAACACATTTTTGCCACAACTCTAGTTTTAGATATCTAGTTTTATATAAATACTTTACGGTTAAATAGTTTTATCTAGTTCTATACCTACTTATTAAAAATGAAGGACATGTCAAAATGGCAGTTGTATTTTCGAAACTTGCAAATTCAGCTTCCAAAAGAGTTCCCGTTTCAGACAGCACCGTATTTAATACTTCTTTGAGTACTTCTTGCAATTGCAAGCTCGCTTCTTGATGTTCGGCCGTACTCGCATGGTTGACAAAAAACAATCGCTGGTTGACAGCTACTACTGAATTTACTAAATAGAGCCACTAAATTATCACTAAATAAGAATTGGACACTACTTGCACTACATACCTACACTCCACTGTCTCAATTACTAGTCACTTGCACTTGTACTAATGAAAGTGAATACAGGCCATAATGGATTTTAATGGAGTTTTATAGTGGATAGGGTCTAGACTCTAGAGAGATTTAACAGAAAGGTTTTTTTACACATTATAAATGCTATTACTACAAGGCTAGAGTGGGTAGTGAGTAGTGACCCACTGTAGCTTTGTATAATGTTGATTATAACCAGAACCAGTTGAACCGCTATTTATGTAACTTTAAGCCATCACGAAATGCGTAGGTGGTTTTAAAACTAACTCTATTTCGCCTTGATGTATGATACGTGCAACAAGCACGGCGGCCGTACGGCCATTTTTACTATGGTACGGCAGCCCTTATGGTAACTCGGAACGGAAGTAGTTATAGTCCACGACTGATTGCTCGGTGAAACCATATAGACCGGGAGATGGTGACACAAAATTATTGGTCATTTGTACCAGGATGGCGGTTCTTCCGGGGTCTAGTTACGTAAAGGCAAAAATGTATGTGGGCAAAAAGGAAAATGATGGTCATAGCGCTCGCACTGACGACCCAAACGCGTCGGATAAATAACGAGTGTCGAACGATTTGTTCCACGAAAATGATTGTATTTTCAGATACTCGAAAAAAAAGAAGTAGGCGGTAGTGTAATGCCATTAGAGATGAAAATTCCCCGGAAAGTTTCCATTTCTAAGGAATATTTCCTAAAAACTTCCTGAAAATTTCCAAATTTGGAAGTTTTGAAAACTGTCATTTATCTTATAAAGACAGTTGTGACGTTTATTTTTAAATGCAAATAACACTAAAGTTACTTACTTTTTTATAGTTTTGATTAAATTAAACATACTTTAGGTATAAAATATGTGATATGAAAGTATGTCTACTTTATTATCCAGTCGCATGATTTAGATTGTTTTTATAAATATTTATCTAAGATAACATTATTTTCAAACATATATTCCTCAGGATTGACTTCGCTTTACGCTTTTCGATTTTTTATATTATATTTTTCTTTAAAACATATAAAATTGTATTTTTTAAATAAAAACTAGAATAGTTTTCTAATAGTAATACAGAAAATAACATTTTTTGAAGTATACGTGTCTCTATTAAGGGTCAAATTAACGGCTAAACTTCTTTCCATCAATCAGCTGATTTGATCTTACTCATCTACACTACTATTATAAAGAGGAAAGATTTGATTGTTTGTTTGTCTTGAATAGGCTCCGAAACTACTGGACCGATTTGAAAGATTCTTTTACCATTGGAATCCTACATTAATTCTGCTGAACATAGGCTAAATTTTATTTTGGAAAAAAATAGGGTTCCGTAAGATATTTGGGATTTTCGGACGCAAGGTGTAAAAAATCAACCAGAAATGTTACTTTTTTCGCGTACGCTGCCTAAACTATAAAAGATAGAACCATAAAATGTTCTAAGTAATTGTAGATCTTTTAAATATCTACAAAAAAGTCCGCGACACACTATACCTATCTATGTTGAGTGAGGCACAATAACCATTAAAAAATCTTGAAATGTTTTTGGACTACATTTAAATGCCTTTATTTTACTCATGGCATTAATTCTTATCAAAATAAATTATTTCATTGCTAAGTACAGTTAATGTAGATAATATTTGGTCTTTGAATGATTAAAATTGGACGTTTGGTTTTAATGTTATGGCGAAATTAAAATATTACGATTTCTGCTGCACGTTGCGAATTGGGCGTCGTCAAGGCGCGCCGCGCGGGTGTGCTCGCCCAGAGAGTCCACGTAAATATTAATTATTATTACCTCGATCATGGGAATCGCATACACAATAGATTTATTATATAATAGTTATGCGACAGCCGGGTGCCGCTTCATTGATGGGATAATATTAGAGTGCTTCATTAATTCATTACGTTTTGAATGACTATTATTTTTGATTGCTATTATAATTAATTTCTATAACTATAAATCAAACATAACACTTGAAATATAATAAAATGTGTATAATAATTATAATATAGTAGTTACAGGCTAAATAGTGTAAACCATTTTTATGTTCTGCTTAACATAAAGATTGACTAAGAAATAAAGATTGAAAAAAAAAAATTTTAAAAATCAATGTCCACCCGTGCGAAGCCGGGGCGGGCCGCTATACTTACATAAAAATAATTACGTATTGAATTGAGTACGTCGGTAAATTTTATTTTTTTATAGAAAAGTAATATTTTCGTCGGTAAATATTACTTTTTTATAGAAGAAAAACTATTTTAATAAAATTCGCAAATGTTTCTGAAAGTTTCCAAAATTTCGGAAACATTGGAAGTTTTCACGGAAATTTTCCGGTAAACTTCCTGACACATTCCAAAGTTTCGGAAACTTTCCGAAATTTTCAACACTAAATGCCATACTTCTCGTGTGTGACTTACAGCCCGCCATACCGACGCGAATACATTAATTTTAATAAAACAATTCAATCATTTGTACCAGGCTAATTTTTGCATAGCTAATCATCGTCGAGTAGCCATTCACAAAAACCACCTTGCCATACTTTTCCGACAGTTCCCAATGGCCGCCATACCACTTGCATGCAAAGGAGTAATTTTTTTTCGCCAAACGATTTGTACCACCCTGAAACTTTTTTTAACAATTCCCTGTATGATTATAAATAGAAGTCTGATAATACCTGTGGGAGGTGGCGAATGTGAACAATATTTTTTCAAAATACTACCGCCTACATCTTTTTTTTGACTATCTGAAAAAACAAGCATTTTTGTGGAACAAATCGTTCGACACTCGTTATTTATCCGACGTGTTCGATTAACGGCGTTTGGGCCGCCACGCCAGTGCGAGCGCTATGACCATCATTTTCCTTTTTGCCTTTACGTAATTAGACCCCTGAAGAACCGCCATCCTGGTACAAATGACCAAGAGAATTTTGTGTCACCATCTCCGGTCTAATATGTGTGTAATAAGTTATTACAAATTATTATTATTATTATCAGCCTACAGTGTCCCACTGCTGGGCAAAGCCCTCCCACTTTGCCTACAATATAATAGATTATAGAGATAATATGCATTACAATTAAACGTCATAAAACATTTAATACTTAAGGTGACTTTTGTTTTAACGCTTCTAAATGTTAATGTCGCAAATCGTAATATACTGTACATAAGTAAATAAGTAGATAATAATAATCAAATGGTACAGAACCTACTTATTATAGCACAGTGTATGTGGTTGATTCTTATGTCGTCGCCACAAGGGTCCTGACAGAGGTAATATTACAGCTATGAACGATCTGTGGGGAAGTATTTGCTACGGTAGTTGCGCGGTCGGTGTTGTACATATCGTATTACATGTGACATAGACCTTCACAGTCATTATATCGTGGCCTAGGTTTTATCTGAGTGCGACTATTTTTAGGACAACGTTACTTTATCGGTTTATTTTCTGTTAAATTTCTAGATTTAATCCTATGCTGTACTAAGGAGTAAAGGTCTAAGGACGAACTGAACATTAGAAATAAAAATTTACCAGTCATAGCGAACAGAATAGCAATATTTTATAACTTTAGAAACGACAATGTTATTATGTTGACCTGCAGTCTATTAGTTATCATAATAGTGTGTTAGTCATGTTAAATAGAATAGAATAGAAAATTCTTTATTTGTACAACTTAAAATTAAACTTAACTATGTATGCACATAATACATAATATAGTCACCCAAGCGTAATAATTATACACACAGATGGCTGAAAAAAGTGTAATTTTTTATGATGCTTACAAAATATTATATCTCACGAATCTCTCTTCCAAATTCCAACTGCAACTTCCATTATACTGCATAATAAATAATTAATAATGAAAATGTTATGTATTCCAGTATCAGCTGATGAAGAACTCTCCCGTGCGGTGCCCGCACTGCCGCAAGGTGTCGTCCGTGGGGCCGCGCATGGCCCGCGCCAAGGGTATCAAGTTCGCGCTGCTGTCCCTGATCTTCTTCGCCATCGCGCTCGGTGTGACCCTGGGCACGCTCTCCGCCGCCAAAACCCACGGCGGTGGTATCTACGTGGCCTACGTGGGGGCTTTCCTCCTCGCCTTCATATTAGCGGGCCGAGCCATCTACTTCTTCGCGATGAAAGTTAGCGTTATCGAGGGCCCCATGTAATCGTGATCGGGTTGCATTATAGATTTAATCGTATAGGCTCGGTGGAGCGGTCGCATTGCGTCGTCGCGTCGCTGTAAACCGACATTTTATGTTTTTGGTATGCCACATCGATGCATTGCGTCGAAGGTGTTTTAACGAAACGGCGGACAAAATATAGAATAGAAGTTTAAAATGCACTGCGCTGTCGATACCTTGTGTTGTCACTTGTCGCCCCAACGCAGCTATGTGGCAAACAAATTATCCCTTTTGAAGACGCGACGCAACGGAGTAGTGTGGCTTCGCCCTAACTATAAATTAAGTTAGTCACGTAGTCCGCTCGTCTAAGCTTGACCGTTTCAACCGTGACTTATGAAATTGACGCATTCCGTAGCAGATTGGTACGCGGCGATAATTCGCTCCAAATCGAATGGAACTAAATACTGACTGGTGACATTATAACGTCCTCAGTTTCTGAATCACACAACTCGTTGCTGAGGCCCACTAGCACAGTCTGGACTCTGGATTAATGCTGTTTGTCAAAATATGCTTTTTCCACGATTAGCTTAAGTTAAGACTGGTGCAAGTTGGCCTAAGGCTCTTGTCACACAGCCGTTTCTATTAACAATCTATTATGCTATGTGCTGCTAGTAAAATATAATGTTGTGTGATTCTTCAGGTAATATTTAGGTTTACTGTATGTGATAACGACGATGGGAGTATTGTGTAACGATCGGGGTGCCTTCTATGCGTTTGAAAAAAAAATAAAGGTTTCTAGAAGGTGATATACGTTTCTACGTCTAGATTCTAGAATTTGCGACGTGACTAATGACTATTATTATAATAATCTAAAACACAGTGTGTTAGTGTAAACACCGTTATCCTTGAAACCATCAAATGAGCCCGTCAAAATAAACAACTTTTGGGAACTCAAAAATAATGCCGCGGCCGTCTACATAGTTACATAACCACACGGATGCCCGGATCGGCAATTTGTATGGGTATGAAGATGGATTTTTTTGAGTTCCCAGCATTGTTCTCATAGAAAAAGTTGTTCATTTTGACGGGCTCATTTGATGGTTTTAAGAATAACGGTGTTTACAATAACATCTTGTATAATAATAAGGTAAAGGCTAAACTTTGTTTTCCACGTTATTTTGAATATAAGCAGCATTTTCCTGTTTTTTTTTACATTGTAATTTATTCTGTTTTTTTTTTTACTTGTGGCACAATATAAACGCATACTAGGCACACACCGATATTATATCTTTGTAAAATGTAACCGACCCTACTGAATAAAGCAATATTATTTACTTTAAGCCTATGTAATAAAGCCTAGTTTATTTTTCATTCTAGTTCTTGTATTTTACTTTATATTAGCTATCATTTAAGTGTTTTATTAATTTTCTATTTTTACTATATTAATATACTTTTATTATTTACCATAAGCATGCAAAACTATAATAATATAAAAAAATATACCTACGTTCAATACAATTTGCGAGACATTTTTTGAAAAACAAGTTCAGTTTTTTTTAATAAATTTGAATTGACACAGAAACGACTAAATATTATGTTGAAATTATTTTTTCCTCACTTATAATGCAGTCACTAGATTGCTTTTCATAATAACTAATATAGATCCTCTTTCATAATATAGCAGATAAAATGTATAAACGATAACCTACAGCGCCACCGTTTGCTTTCTGATTTGTAGCTAGATGTAAAGTATAAAATTAAACACTTTTTACGAAAGTTTTATAAAATTTGTAAAACATAACATAAGATATACAATTCAAGTTGGCCGACGATCGTACAAAACACAGAAATAGATTTTCATACCTATAACTGTGATATCACAGGAGCGCTTTAGTCATGGGAATACCCGTACGCGCGGAATCGATTTGAAATTCGCTCTTGTGACGTCACAGTAGGTATGAAAAAAGTGACACGCTCGTGTTCATACAAATTGGAGCGACATGGCGCTTCTATCTTGATCTATTTCTGTGGTTTGTACGATAGTCGGCCAACTTTAAATTGTAAGTCTGCGGGGACCCTTAAATTTGCTGATTGTATATTGTTAGGTATTGTAAGCCCACCGGTACATACTAAATTCACAACACCGATCAAAGTGTAGACAGGGAGATTCGAATACTCGTAGAGTCAATGTAAACTATTATGGAATATTACGCAATGGTCGCAGCAGAGGGCGCTATTTGCACATACAGTAAATAGCCCGACCAAAACATGACATGTTCATATCAGAATATTGACAGAAACGTCGAATAACGTCGAACAAAACTTTATTTACTATCTGTGCTGCCGTCTAGCGTGAAAACATTGCAGTAATATATCCTATTTTATGTAATTTTCGTTCCGACCGGGTCTTTTGAATAAAGACCCGGTCGGAAAAAACTAAAGGGACACTCGAAATATTAACTAATTGTGTTAAATATTAGTAAGGATTTTTAATCACGTTTGGTCACAATAAAGGTGGCCATACACGGGACAATTATCGTAACGATTTATCTCCTCGACGTTAAAATCGAACGACCAATTGTAAGTGTGTAGCAATATCGCAAACGATTTTACGTTGAAAAGGTCGATTGGACGATTTTCTTGACGATCGATCGAAACGACAAATTGTCCCGTGCACCTTAAAAGGGCTACGCAACCGGATATGTCAGTCACAATAATATAAAACTCTTGTAAGTATATAATTTTAATCTTGAATCTCTTTGTATATTTTTAGGCGCAAGGAACATTTTGCGATCAATTAAACTTTCAGGGGCAAAAATCTGAAAGTGAGCGAAGCGAGCGAGGTAGAAAATACTTGTTGTGTCAGAAATTTTGTTAATTTTACGTTAGTACAGTCGAGACCGCAGTCCGCACTCCGCACTAACCTTCAAACGGGAAACTGACGTTTTACGTCAGTTACGATTGTAAAACGTCAGTTCTATGGAACGTAGAGTGACGAGTCGCGTCGTGTAACGTGCTCTTACCTTTACAAATTACGATCTACAACTTGACCTCAAGGCTCCAAGAACATTGCTAGTCGCTTGCCCTGCTGCCTCTATGAATTATATCTATGACGACGTATAATATTTTGAATATTTTTGTAGCATAAATAAAGTGTAATGGTACAGATTACAAATTTTCATATAAAATATTTTATTTTTGGTTGTGAAAATTTTTGATAATTAAACAATTTTATCTTTCAAACTTAAAATGTATACTGCAGATTAGTATTATCTAATTGTTGAAAATTAAGAAAGTATAGAATGTTTAATAGTCGAATTTCAACAGCTTGGTTTTGAATAAACTTAGTAATATTATCGTATATCGAGTTATGTAATATGAAGAATGAAGAATATTAATTATATGTTTGATATAATGTAAAATTCCCTGCGCTGCTTACTGAAATTTGATCTCGAGTGTGACTAAATATTATATAAAATTAAAAATATGAAGAGATTAGTCCTAATAATATGAATTGCAACTAAATATTGTTTGTACAGAAACCTTTTTTATTACTTGCGATTTTAAAAGATTACAAACTTTAAAACTTATGTAACTACAAACATTTGTATAAAAATCCACAATATTTGTCTCCTAATAGCTAATACATGTATAATAATCACTAGTGTGTGTCTGGACTAGAAAATCTAAATACATATAAAGTTGATACCTATGGGCCTAAATTTTTCTCCCATATTTTTGATGTTCTAACAATTCTGTATCAGCTGTAACACCAAGGCATACTACAATATAAATAATATACAGCATACGATCTTCATACTACACCGCCCGAATCGGGCGTGATTTGAGATAAATTATTACTATCATTCCACTTGACACCACCAAAACTCCAATCAAGTTTAAGCAGTAAAGTTTTTATTTATCTGTTACTCAAATGGTCATCTTGACATTGACTAGGGTGGTGTCATATGATTTCATAATAGGACACCACCGGTGGTGTCGAGTCGAGTGGAAGGAACGAATTATTAAAACAATACAATAAAGCTGTACACCTAAAACTTGAATCTGTGTTCAGTCTTGAGATACTATAATTTCATTTCTGTATAATATTTATACTGTGTCCCTAGCCTGGAGTAGTTTCTTACTATTTTAAAGACGTATCCAAAATTATGTTAGTTATATTTAACAATAAACGAGTTGTAACAAGTTAATTCCATTTCAAAATATACTTTCTAGTCTATGAATTGAATGTTAATGTACAATTTAATTTCTTTCATTACATCAGCTCTATTTAGTGTATTATTTGGCGATGTAAAAGTTATTTAATAAAATGGTTAATGTAAATCAATGTTTCTTTATTGTTATGTTCAAAAAATTCTGGATACTACATAGCCGTTTATTATTCTTACCTATGATATTCTATTATATTGATTTTTAGGCTATTAGCTGAACCATGTGGCGGTCATTGTCTACTAATTAATAGATTCATTAAAGTGTAAGGCCAAGTCAGCAACACATTAGCTTAAGTGCATATAAAATATATATCTAAGGCCCTAATATACTTATTTAAATTCATTAGGACCTTATACTTTTTCGGTGAGCGAGTTTCTTCACGCCGGGCTCGTTTCCGAAATGGTGGTAGGCAGTAGGCACCATAGTTTCGATGTTTAAAAGGTGTAATTTGACACCAATTATTTTGAAAAAAAAAACATTATTTTATTTAATCTAATAATAAATGAAAATCAGTATTCTAAATTAGGTATTTATTTTGTAATTAAATATAATTAATTATTAGATACATCCACCGCATTAGAAAAGTGCTACAGTTAAATTCTTAGACAAAACTTTACATCCAAAAGATCTAAATACATACTAAATACTAATCATTGGAACTTAACAAAACTTATAGGAAGGAGCTTTGATAAGGATCAGGATGATAGAAATATCTATTACTGGGTTGATTATTAAATATTGCTTAAGTCCCGTCGCCGGATAGAGAGAAATTCGGTAATTTTCTATAGCTGCTTGTCTCTTTCGGTTTTCACTCACACAATAAAAGTATCTCGTTTGCTCGCTCATGCTTTGTGAGCAGGATGTCGTATTTTAACGCGCTTACGAAAGAGACAACAGCTGTAGAGCTGTATATATCTTTCGATCGCTGTGTCTCTTTTTCCCACGACCAGACTTCAGTGGCAATAATTATGTGTCTATAGGAAGAACAATATTAGGAAGATTACTTGTAAATAGCTACATAATATACCAGAAGGTATACCATTAACAAAACATATTGTGATTAATAATAATATAACTTATCATGAACATCTAGTTACACATTCTATAAAGGAAGAGCATTTTTCAATAATTGCTGATTGTAATTATTAATCTAAGACTGGGTTGCACCAGAGGCGTGGGTAAAGTTAAAGTTATAGTTAAGGTAAATTTAACTTTAACTTTACCCTTAACTTTGCCCGGAGAAATTGACAGATGACAGCTGATCCAACAAGGTTATACGGGGGCGCTGCTGGTAAAGGAGAACTGTCAAAAATTGCGGTTTTTGTATGATGACAGCGTTAGTTCCTTTTTTCGCCACATGCATTTAAAACCTTGTCGAGCTCTATGGTTATAGTTAAATATGGCGTCTTGATAGCGTCCATTTTTAACTTTACCCAAAGAATTGACATTTTGCACTGTAGTTAAAGTTAGTTGGTGCAATCCAGTCTAAATGTTAAAAAAAATATTCTTAAGACGACTAGACGTTTATTTGAAAACTCTTTTTATGAAAAAATATTTCTAAATCACATGCTATTTATTACTTTTTACTTTTATTTCAAAAAGGAATGTTGTAAATTGAAAAAAAAATGTTGAGTAAAAATAAGACACAGAACCAAACACAAGTGCGGTTCCTGTGAGCTAGTAAGTTCAAGCTGTCGATCGACCAATGAGTGGCGTGTAACTTATTTAGATGCTTTGTCTCTCTCACTCAGTATGAAGGAAGCAGCGACAAGACTTCTATTTTTATAATAATAAAAAAAAAAAAACTTACTCAATTTTTTAATTATAATTTACAACCCTTATCTATTTTATTAAGCAGTTCTCCGATAGTATTAAATTATCGGATATATATACAGGGTGTAACAAAAATAAGTGATAATACTTTAGGGTGTGTATGTGTTCCTTGTAGAGAGTTCACTGTGAAAGTGGCAGCGCTGAAAGACCAAAAATTTTTTTCACTTTTGTATGTGGAAACTCGTGACGCTCGGGACTTTGCCCATACAAAAGTGAAAAAATTTTTTCGTCTTTCAGAGCTGCTACTTTCACAGTGAACTCTCTACAAGGAACACGTACACACCCTAAAGTATTATCACTTATTTTTGTTACACACTGTATATATATATCCGATAATAATATACTTAAATTAATACTATCGGAGAACTGCTTAATAAAATAGATAAGGGTTGTAAATTATAATTAAAAAATTGAGTAACAAGGATTATAATGTTACGTATTTATAGACGCAAACAGCATAATATGGAGATATTTTTCCGTTAACATAATTGCAGTGATTTTTTGTTTTGTGCAAGTTCTTTGTTTATAGACATAGACATAAACTTTTTAAATGTTGTATTTTGTACTAATGTTGTAATTTAGGTAATTTATCCCGACATAAAAAAATAGTATTTTATGTCCCAAAAGTTATAAAATTAGATTTTTTTATAAATAATATGCACTGATTAAAGCATAATGACAGTACTCTACATTATAGTTACGTAGTAAACATCAATAAAAATAGGTAAAAATCATAACTTTAGAATATTATGAATATTGAACAAATTAATATCTATGTTCACCTATCTTAACAGGTGAAGCAAAAATTCACAAAAGTGAAGCCATCAAGAAGCCATTGACTTATCATTATGATATTGTCATAGTGACAGTTTACGTAGAGCAGGTTTTTGTTCTTTATATTTTGCGCTCACATGATAACAAAGTAAAGTTTGCGCAGCCAAGAGAGATCAGGATCACATAACGCATTATAAATAACTTAATATACAACTATACAAACATAATATGACTTAACGTCGTTCCACAAAAGAGGCTAGGACAAAATGCTAAATTATACCCCATATATTGATTAAAATATTTACTAGACGCTAACACAAATCGGTTGTCTTTGTCTTTTCAGTGCCTTATCCAATGTATCAGAAAAAGATAGCAACATTAATTAGCTAAAGTAAATATTTTTATTAATAAGGGGGCCTAAGGTCTGTTTCATTTTAAGCGGCATAAGAATCATCCATTCATTTTCCATCAACTTTTCCCACTTTTTATATTTAGTCTATACATTAAACCTAGAAAGGGACAATGTTATTTTAATGTGATTTACTGTTGACTCAAAAATAAATAAATAAGACCCTTCGACTGCAAGAGAGATGCCCGGTTTGTGAGATTTATTAAGAGCGGACTGCCAAATTTTGCTGTGTTTTCTAATAAGTATTACGATCCCGGAAGACGATTGACTTTAATGAAATTGAGATTTATATAATCATTGTATATTTATCTGATATTTGCCTGACGGAAAACACGATTCACTTATTTTGACTCGATAGTTATATTTTTAGAAATTATGAATCTTTAGCTGGGCTTTTCAACAAATATCTGTTACACTTATTGAGTTACTATCATTAAATAACTTGCACTACTACAATCACACACTTTATAAAATAATGGCTAAATAAAATATTAGTATTGTACTTATTTAATTTTTAAGTAGGTAATCATCAAAAACATTTTTGGGACTTATGACCTTTACTTTCGTGCTGTAGCGGGAACCATTGTTACGCAATATTATTCACTATTAGCTCCAGCCCAAAGCACAATGCTCGGTGGCACGATTCATGGATACATTATATCGAGATTGAAGGATAGCGGAGTGTGTAGCGTGATATTTTTGACAGCTGGCTCTTAACAAGAGCTTACACTGTTGATAGGTTACCGTTATAACGCTAGTTGAAACCTCAAAGACGACACGTCCGCGCTCTCAACCACCATTTCCGATAATCCGTCACAGATAATCCTGCCTTTTGGGTGACAATTAAAACAAAACAGACCTAACTTAAAGCATCTAGTGCCCCTTGTCGTAGGTGTTCTTGTGTTGGTAGCCGGTGACGTAGCCGGAGCCGTCGACGAGATCCTTCCGGCCGGCGATGCCCTTCCCCTTCCCGGAGTCGTCGAAGCGCTGCTTGTGGGAACCCGTGTACTTGCTGGTGTCCGTCAGCCGGTCCACTGCCGCTGCGGCTGCTGCTGACTTGGTGGTCTGAAATGGGAATTATTTCTGGTAAGCGAGACATGGACATGGATACTTAGACGGTACCTAATACTAAATGCATACATAACAATGAGTTCAAAAACATCGATTTCAAGTTTTGGGCCCGGCACTCCTATAAGGTTCGATACGCTACGTCCAGTACGAATACGATCTTAGAGCAGGGGCTCCCAATCTTTTTCGGCCTGCGGCGCAGTTACACGTTACAATATTTCGTCACGGCGCAGCGCTCGGCCCTACTCTACCTAGCTATTACAAAAACATACATTAATTATAACCACCTTTAATGATTATCTATAGATACCTACGTTAAGCAGGTAAATAATTATAAACAAACGAGCTTTTGCCCGCGGCTTCGCTCGCGTTAAGAAGTTTTATTATATACAAACTTTAATCCCCTATTTGAACCCCTTGGGGTTGGAATTTATTAAAATCCTTTCTTAGCGGATGCCTACGTCATAACGTCTATCTGCATGCCAAATTTCAGCCCGATCCGTCCAGTGGTTTGGGCTGTGCGTTGATAGATCACTATGTCAATCAGTTAGTCAGTCACCTTTGAGTTTTATATATATAGGTAATATTTACTTAATCATCTATCTACCTGCTTTAAATAATTATAACAATTTTATTTTATGATATTTGTGGTTTAGTATAATGATGGAGGATCGACTCACGGCGCCCCTCTTGCCTTTCCGCGGCGCACACTTTGGGAACCCCTGTCTTAGAGGATTACCTAAAAGAAATCATAAGGTTATATTTTTCTTCATTTGTAATTTATCGTTACGAACCATTCGAAACCTATTTTTGAACTATGTCCCTACTTAATACTGACATTATATTTTGCTCAGGCATTAGGTGGTAGAATTAACTCTACTAAAAGTCTATATAAGTCCATGGACCATGGTAGAGTTTCGTTTGGATGACTCTTATTAATGGCATAAAACTTACATGTGGCGTGATGCCGGGTTGCCCGCAAGTCGTCAACTTCTTCTTGATCTCGTCCAACTCGACTTTTTTGCTCTTGGCCAGGTCGTCCAGGAATTTCTGGTAGTCGTCGACGCCGAGTTTCATGGACTTGAGTTTCTTGAAGTGGATGGCCGTGTCTGTGGTGGTGATCTTCTTGCCATCTATCACCTTGGCCTGCTTCATCCACTTGTCGCTCTGCGAGAGGGTTATCTGCTTGCCGTCAGACTTGGAATCACCAAACTTGGAGAACATTTTGAAGGCATCCTGAAATATTAAATATTTTGCTTAATGATAGGTTACAAATAAACATTCTGTACTGTGGTAGAATTTTCGTTTGTTAAAAAAGTGTTCGTTTGTTGAACAATGTTTGAGTTGCAAATGAAAGGGTAGCGTAAGTAGTCTTGTCCTATCGTCACAAAAGTTACACTAAACTTTAATACACTTAATTACTGATACAATATCTAAGGAACTTTAGTACATAATGAGTAATGACCTAAATAATAATCTGTAATATCAAATCAAAATGTTGTTTAAATTCGGGGTACATTGAGTACAGTATAGTGATTAATGTCAGAATGTACTTAATTGCAAAAGGCAGCGCAGAGTTATTTTAGTCCAGTAAAGCTATTAGCTATCCCTAAGCATTGCATGTCTGAAACGTATCAGATAACCGCCAAGGACGTAATCATGCAGCGTTAAACACTTCTAAGTAGAAAATATTATTCTTCAAAGTAAAATTTCGAAAAACTTTCTAGGAATTAAAATAACAAAGACGTTGAATGACCAACTAGTTAGATAAGGTTAGGTTCTTTCGTCAGTTTACGAGAGAAGATAGTGTGCTCAAGGCTCCAGCTCTTGTTCACTGCGCACACACTTATGCAGTATGCAATACAAAATTGCTCTTGCTTAGCTGGTTTCCATATGAAACCATCTACCGCCACCGAAACCTATGTGGGAGGCTTTGTATGATTATAATTTTCAGGGCGTGGAGTAGGCACCTTGAAAGTCATGGCGTCATCCTTGCCGTTGGCCGCGCCGGGCGCGCCGCCATTTTCCAACTTGACGTCTTTCACCTGCTGCGCCACTTGCTCCACGCTCGTCTGCTCCTCCGACATCCTGGAAAATGGAGATCAAGGTTATGTACCATCCATACTATATAATAGTTGTAAAAATATTGTATTACAAACAAATGGCAAAAATTAGTTTTCTTAATTTTTAATTTTTATAGATAAAGTACTTAGTAGGGACGTCAACATGATCCAGGGGGGGGGGGTACTCGGTACGCCCATGTTCCCACGCAATAAACGAATTTTGGTGCATCGGAGTTGCGGGCATCATCTAGCAATCTATACTATAGATACTATAGTTTTATAGTTATTATTATAATAAATGAATTACGCAATTATTGTATTTACGGCAGAATGAATTACGCGGAAACTCGACAATTTCTCAGCAGTTCCCTGTTTCCCTGTTCTACTCAATGCCCTTGAAGGTCCTTTGGTTTTTTGTTAATATTAACTCACGAAGTATAGAAAGGAATAAGTACTTAATTATTCAAAACTCAAAAGATTAAAATGTCCGTATCCATTTTCGATATCACGAATTACCTAACTATTTAAGATGCATAGTTGTATCATTAGGTCAAAATATGTTTTGGAGTTTGAGCTGGGCGACCGCCCAGGGCGCCGGATAAAAAGGTGCGCTGAAGGCGAACAAAAGGGGCGCCAAATTTTCTCAACACTATCAGCACCCTGGGCGCCGAAGAAATCTCGCCCAGCGCGCTGGTAGTGCGAAAACCGGCCCTGGCTTCTACAACCTTAAACCTTCGTACATAATATAGATAGACTTTAGCTTATAGACTTTAGCTCCCGATAGCAAATTAAGTATTCGGCGTTAACAAAAAATTGTTCTTATCAAATGTGCGTTTAGAACATAGGCTGGCTAACAAAAAGTAAAAACATTACAAAAAAATCTGCTCTGTAAAAAAAATACGCTTCGGGTAGATAGATACATAGTCAGGTAGATACTAAATATGCCGGCATAACATGTTACCACAATAGTCAATACCTATCTATAAGTGCACGAGTATAAGGTTGCGATGATGTCACACAGAAAAACTTGTATACTTCAGAGGTATTTCTCCGGATTTTAAAAGTGATTTTTATGCCGTAAGTGCCAAGGTCTCCGTGGAGGTAAAATGTGCCTGTATGACTATCTCTTTTATTTTCCGCGAGTCTATAACATAATATAGGACCTGACTACACCTACCGAGTAGGTAGAGTGACGAGATAGTGCCCTCGGCCGAGTACACCCTTACTAAACTTGCCGAATGCTCGGCCGAGAGCACTGTATCGCCACTCTACTCGGTAGGTGTGATCGTAGCAATAGGTATCGGAGACTCACGTTTTGCCGCTAAAAACAAGCATTACATCATCGACCTTGGCGCTAACAGTTCGCCATGATCTATTCGTAAACAACAGCTGATGCTCCAAACACATTTCCAGAATATTTTTTTTAAATAAAATGAAGTAGTTTTATCTTTTGTTACTCTGTTATCGTCAGCGACTTAAATAGAGCTATATAGGTTGAAGGCTTGATTTATTGTTTGGAGACATATACATACGTAGAACGGTAGAAGCTAGTAGGTAGACTGCAGAGAATGGTAAGCTAAGAATGATAGTTCTTCCATTAGTTTTAGGTTGAGAGCTATTGCATATTATTATTATTACTTATCTTGTACTTATTATAAAAATATTAAAAGAGGCTTACGTGTTAATAAAACTAGTAGGTAGGTACGGGGTACCTGTAGTGATGAAATCATAGTAAGTAATTTTGTAGAATGTCATCGTCTTTCTAAGCCATAAAGCTCTGCTAGGTATATTAACTTTATGTTCTAAACTCTTATTTCAAACTATATTTACATACTAAAGTTTCAATTGTTTCAGTTTATAAATGTTTAAAATGATACGATTACAAAACGGTCCGGTTTATACATGAGAATCAATATTGATCGATATGAACGCTAGGAAGCTCACTTGAAATGAGAATATAGATCAGTGTCCGACGCGACGCTATTAACACAATGGGAGCGAAACGGGAGCACTGCAACTTATTCCATTTTCAAATCGAATAATATATTTGTGTCTACTAGAATCAAAAACCGCAATGTCCAATAATGATTTTATCGGACATTGCGGTTTTTTATTCTAGTAGACTAATATGTGTTAAACTTTTAAAATAAGTACTTAATTTTAATAATTTCGATACGTTGTGAGTAGAGGTTTCTCCGTCGGTACGGTATAGGATATATTATGTAGTAGATTTCACAATAAAATTTGAGAGAAATTTCAGCTATTTCGCTGTTCTGATTTCGTAGGTATACTTAATAGTTTTTACAGCCTCTTGAACAATTATTATCCCAGTTCGTCATATTATTACCTGCTGATGTAAGTATGACGACCTCTGTGGCACAGTTGGTGGGCTGTTGGTAGCTCAAGCCGGGGGTCGCGGGTTCGAATCCCGCCGACGGAACAAAAAGTTTTGAAAGTTCCTGGGTCATGGATGTGTATTAAATATGTGTATCATATAATAAAAGTCTTGAATATATGTACTTATAGTATAAAAGTATTAAACATATTTCCGTTGTCTGGTACACAACACAAGTCCTTCAGGTACTTAGCACGGGGAGAGACTGACGTGGTGTGAAGCGTCCATAGATATTATATTATATTATTATTTTGATTAATGTTGAGCTATCACTTCCCAAGTTATATTACTTAAGTCATAACTTGCGAAATCCTAACTCAACTAGGTACGATGAGCTACTTATTTACCTAAGTATATGAAAATCATACTAAACTTATTGTCGATCCATGCAGGTTGCAGCCGCTAAACTTTGTTTAAAAATTATGAGTAACGATATTACATTAAACCTATTCTCGTCTGACCCATATTTCAGTGTTCCGGTCACTTTGGGCTGTGATAGCTTTTATTAATAGCTGGATAAACATATAACATACAAGTCGACTCGCATAGTAAATGTGGGTTAATATGTCAACAGCACACAAAGAACTTTTAGCTGGAAATTAAGAGTTCCAAGAATTAAGGGGCAGTGAAGTTTTTTCTATTTACTTAAACTCGACATAGTTTTAAGATATTCTTCTATACTCTACACTCTACAGTACCTGCGCCTTAGTGGGCACTGGGCAGATACCATCCAAATAGAATACGGTGCCAATATTATACATACCAATAGAACGGTGAACCTCATACATCAACCCAACCGTCAAATCAGCTCAAGTTAGGTACTGACAATTAAAATAGGTACGGTATCTGGTTAGGGAATCGAAAATTGTTCAGGGGACCCGAGTTCGATGCAATAATCTATTGAAAGTACAACAGTAAGGAATCATTAATTCTTTGACTCAGTTAAATTACTCTTCACGTAATATGATTATTCGTAGGTATAGAGATACCAATTATTATTATTGATCATAACTGATCATAATTGACCTGCTGACCTACAATGGTTTGACGGTGATGATGATACTTAATTATAATATGAAGTCATACTATGCGACAAATTCAAGTAGTTATAAACATAGGGACTTTCACCGACTGACACCATAGACTAAACAACAGCTGACTTTTCAATAAGACTATATTTAGCTCTGTCTTCTACGAATAATAAATAGTTTTTATTACTTATTTGTAGTCTGTCTTATAATAACCCAAGTATACATAGTTAATTATCAGTCGACCTTGAAAGTTACCATTAGCGAGTATATTAACTACGCTATAACACGACACGGTAAAAGAAGAACTAAAGTTATTTGAATATGCGTTCCCTAAGTTCAGTGTGTTTCTGTAAAGAAATTAGATTTTGCGTGACGTAAAGTAAAGCTGTTTTTCTTCACTGTAAAGTTGCGATTAGGCCTTATCTTAGCTGCGATTTGTTATAAACTTGACCTTTGAGTCTCTGTTACCGTCATTTTGTCTCAGAAAATGACGGTAATAGAGACTCAAGTTTATAGGCCACCATATTTAATAAAATAAAATAAAACAAGTAAAAAGTGAAATGAACGTGACCGAGAAAACTTTCTAAGATTTGTAAGAAATAAAACACACAATAAAATAAATATTTTACTTATATTAGGAGTAAACTATTATGCCTCCTTAAAAGTCTTAAGTTTTATAAAATCGTAGGCGCTAGGTATGATAATAATACACGGCTTGAAAGTTGAATAATATATTTTGAAAAATCCATAAAACCTGTTTAAGGCATTCATGTTCATGTAAACGAAGTAATAAATGAGTTATATGAGACAATACCAGATACTGTACATACTTATATATCATTATGCTACACCTCTGCAGAGCTGTGGGTGCTACAATAGCTATATATCTAGACTGACTGATATGACCTACATGAAGGTAACATATAAATGCTACGAATCTCCATCTTTGCAAAATTTATGCGCCATTTAAACGACGCGAGGTAAAGATAAGGCTGTCGCTTGTATCTAACATTTTAGAATTGACTGGTCAAGGATGCAGGAAAATAAATATAACTTGTTAAAACAAACATAGAGATGAATTTGTAAAGGTTACAGATGACTCAGTAGGAAATATGAAATTAACGCCAAATTGTGCACAGCGAAGCCCACGGAGCTCCGTGGCGAAGCCGCACCATCACTACGACTAATGGTTATTTATACTAATATTATAAATGCGAAAGTATCTCTGTATGTCTGTCTGTCTGTCTGTCTGTCTCGCTTTCACGCCAAAACTACCGAACCGATTGTAATGAAATTTTGTATACCGATAGTCTGAGAAAGGACTTAGGCTACTTTTTTACTAAAAAAAAGGGTTGTAAAGGGGTGAAAATACGAAAATTTGTTCAAATTAAGTTACTTCCAAAAATTCATACTAGATGGCGCCGTGCGTCTCTTACGTCGCGCTAACGCTTGCCCAACATCTTTCTATAGGAGGTGGTATCATCATACGTTCGAGTTTCGATTTTTTTCGATTGTTATTTCTTTTTTACGTTATTTAATAAGTCAGTACTTTATCTAATATTATAAAGAGGAAAGATTTTATTGTTTGTTTGTCTTGAATAGGCTCCGAAACTACTGGACCGATTTGAAAGATTCTTTTACCATTGGAATCCTACATTAATTCTGCTGAACATAGGCTAAATTTTATTCTGGAAAAAAATAGGGTTCCGTAAGATATTTGGGATTTTCGGACGCAAGGTGTAAAAAATCAACCAGAAATGTTACTTTTTTCGCGTACGCTGCCTAAACTATAAAAGATAGAACCATAAAATGTTCTAAGTAATTGTAGATCTTTTAAATATCTACAAAAAAGTCCGCGACACACTATACCTATCTATGTTGAGTGAGGCACAATAACCATTTTTTTATTAAAAAATCTTGAAATGTTTTTGGACTACATTTAAATGCCTTTATTTTACTCATGGCATTAATTCTTATCAAAATAAATTATTTCATTACTAAGTACAGTTAATGTAGATAATATTTGGTCTTTGAATGATTAAAATTGGACGTTTGGTTTTAATGTTATGGCGAAAATAAAATATTACGATTTCTGCTGCACGTTGCGAATTGGGCGTCGTCAAGGCGCGCCGCGCGGGTGTGCTCGCCCGGAGAGTCCACGTAAATATTAATTATTATTACCTCGATCATGGGAATCGCAGCCACAATAGATTTATAATATAACTAGCTGTTGCCCGCGACTTCGTCCGCGTGGACTTCAGTTTATAGCGCGCGATGTCAACAAAATTGGTGTCAAAAGCATTTATAAAAAAAAACCCTGGTACCCCTTAAATCAAAACAGCTGTGCAGTGTGCACATAATATTTCATTTTTTAAAATTAAACTTAATATTTTATGCCAAATTTTAAAGCTTAATTAGCCCCCCAATTACACAACTTTACCCATAAACTATTTATCATTGATAGGTTTAAGGTTACGTCACTGTATATTATATAAAGTACTGACTTATTAAATAACGTAAAATAGAAATAACAATCGAAAAATAAACTAAGTGTATGATGATACCACCTCTTATAGAAAGATGTTGGGCAAGCGTTAGCGCGATGTAAGAGACGCACGGCGCCATCTAGTATGAATTTTTGGAACTAACTTAATTTGAACAAATTTTCGTATTTTCACCCCCTTACAACGCTTTTTTCCAGTAAAAAAGTAGCCTATGTCCTTTTTCAGGCTTTAGACTATCTGTATACAAAATTTTATTACAATCGGTTCGGTAGTTTTGGCGTGAAAGCGAGACAGACAGACAGACAGACAGACAGACAGAGATACTTTCGCATTTATAATATTAGTATAGATAGTTATGCGACAGCCGGGTGCCGCTTCATTGACGGGATAATATTATACTGCTTCATTAATTCATTTCGTTTAGTGTAAACCATTTTTATGTTCTGCTTAACATAAAGATTGAGTAAGAAATAAAGATTGAAAAAAAATATACTTATTTAAAAATCAATGTCCACCCGTGCGAAGCCGGGGCGGGCCGCTAGTATTATATACAGTGACGTAACCTTAAACCTATCAATGATAAATAGTTTATGGGTAAAGTTGTGTAATTGGGGGGCTAAATAAGCTTTAAAATTTGGCAGAAACAGAATATATAAAGTTTAATTTTTAAAAATTAAATATTATGTGCACACTGCACAGCTGTTTTGATTTAAGGGTACCAGGGTTTTTTTAACCGACTTCCAAAAAGGAGGAGGTTATATGAGTCTACTAGAATCAAAAACCGCAATGTCCAATAATTATTCTATTCTGTTTTTGATTCTAGTAGACTAATATGTTCGGCTGTGGAGATTTTTTTTTATTTTTGTATGTTCAACGATTACTCCGCCGTTTGTGAACCGATTTTAGAAATTTTTGTTTTGTTGTATTGCAATCGAGGGAACTCCTCGAAATTTATATGGAAACATATAGTGATTTTGGTTTTATGAGAAGCATCCTATGCATATGCTACCAAAACGCAAGATTTCGCAACGAGGTATACTACGGTTCCGAAGATACTAAGAGAACTCCGGATTCCTTATAAATACAAGTTTGGGGGTTTCGGCGCTGTTTTAAGAACTGAAAGCATATGCTACTATGCAAATTACATTCATCATCATCATCATCATCATTACCACGACAGGGTCACCAATGTCACCAAAATTGAACATAACAAATTCAACCTTAACTCCAGAGCGTAAGGCACACATTTGACATTACTTCTGAGAAGTAAGTTGCTTCGATACTAGGCGGCCGAGCCGCAGCGGCCAGGCCGCGGCTGCCATCGAGATAGATATCCTCGACAAATATCAACCGAGTGTCCCATCACTGTAGACCGCCATGTTTAGTTCTTGGCAATATGGCGCCGGCCACACTTTTTTATAGTTATGTCGCTTCCATCTGTTTCGTTATTCATTAGTTTATCCTATACATAACTTTATTGTATCATTAGCTAATGAAAGTTTAACTGGTAACTTCAGAAACAGGGCATTAGACTATTAAAATTTTATCAGAACTTTTGTTCTATTATGTAGTTTATATACGTTTTAGGATAATTACGTTTATTATAATATGAGAACAAATTTTTTTAGCAGTTATTTAAATATTTGAGATGTTATTATGATCAGTTTAAAAAAATATTGAGCAATTATTTATTTGCTAATTACAACGTGATAGTTTACTAGGTAACTAAAAAGAGTGAAATTATTATTTTTAACAAAAAATTAAAACCGACTTCCAAGGTAAAAACAATAATAACATCCTTTAAATAATATGAACTAAAAAGTATTAAATATTTTTTCCTATTTAATTGTGCCTTTTTCCGAATTCGGCTAAACTCTACTATTTCTGTACTCAATCTTCATAATTTTGAAGTCGGTGCCAGTTAAAAAAGTTTCAAATATTCTGGCAGACTGAAGATTCAGCTAAGTATATCTGGTACCGACTTCAAAATGATGAAGATTGAGTACAGAAATAGTTGAGTTTTAGCCAAATTCGGAAAAAGGCACTAGTAGATAGGAAAAATTATTTAATACTTTTTAGTTCATATTATTTAAAGGATGTTATTATTGTTTTTACCTTGGAAGTCGGTTTTAATTTTTTGTTAAAAATAATTTATAAAAGCTTATGACACCAATTTTGTTGACATCGCGCGCTATAAACTGAAGTCCACGCGGACGAAGTCGCGGGCAACAGCTAGTAGTTAATATAAATGCAATGAGTGTGTCTTTTACTTCATAACGTCCAAACTGCTGTAGGTACGCTTTTGAAGTGGAATGAAAATCTCTGTGTCCGAGACCTTTTCTCGGACACAGGGATTTTACATACCTAGGAAGTTTTTGTCGTGGAAAATGTATTGCCTTTAAACACCTTTTTGCGTAAACGAAGTCGACGGAAACAAAAACAAAAATTTCAAATCCTAGATACATAATATAATTGCATAATATTAATATGTACGATCTATTTTTAATCAAAATGTTAATGGAGTTAAGCAGCACTATGGACTGTAGCTTCATGTTTCGACAAAATTACTTTTTGCATCGTAATTGAGGGAGATAATTGACTGCGGCTACCGATATTACGCGAAAATGTCGCTAGCCTATAACGCACTCTATCTTTTATCCGCTTTAATTGATCGTATCGAGGAATTCACGAAAAAAACATAAAAGAAGCTTTTAAAAAAACTCAATGTACTTAATATGTGTAGATACTAGATAATTTAGTAGTTAACGATTTTCTGGTGTTTTTTACCGCTATCGCACAAGGAAATGCTGCGAATATCTACGAGTATATTGCCTTGGGCCAAAACTAAAAGTCATGGCTTGCTTAGATCAACATAATATAAATTGTAATATCCCTTATAATAAAGGAACCTCAGCACGTTGGGCCTTGAAGCAGTTTGAGAAGTTGTTTAAGCATTAATAATATTAATACTAATTAATCGACGTCGGTAATGGCCAATATGGGTCTCTAGTCTCTACTCTCTAGAGCAGGGGTTCCCAATCTTTTTTGCCTGCGGCGCACTTACAAATCAATATTTTGTCACGGCGCGGCGCCCTTCTCTACCTAGGTATTACATAAATAAACACCTTTATTGATTATAGTTAGGTTAAACAAGTAAATAATAATAAACAAATACTTAATCATCTGCCTGTTATTATGTATACTTAATTCATAATATTATTATTTTATTTTATAATATTTCTGGTTACCGTATGGATAATTATGGAGGCTCACCGCTCACGGCGCCCCTCTTGCCTTTCCACGGCGCACCCAGGGCGCCGCGGCGCACAGTTTGGGAACCCCTGCTCTAGAGTTTAGACCCGCTATACTCAACCTGCGGCCCGCAGACAACTATTCGGCCCGTTGGGACTTTATCAGAGGCCTACGTGAAGTTACAATTTTTTAAATTTTTAATTTAATTCACACCCATTTCAGAGTTGTGTAAAATAGTGCAAATTAAAAATAGTGCAGTCTTCGTGAAAGTAGAGAAAATCGCAACTTTTCAAAAACGTTGTATTTTTAACCCCTTAAAAATTTTTGACACCAAGACCAAAATATATTTGTGGCCTGTATAAGAACAAGGTTAAGTGCGGGTTTAGACGTTCCTAAGTACTTGTATTGTTCCTATCATGGGCTAACGCATAGAGGCCGCAAAAAAATTATGGTAGCTAATCTAAAATCTAATGGTGTGCATTGAAGAAACGGATAAACATGGCTAGTTATTAGTTTGCGTCCAAACGGACGGATGTACATACCTACGTACATTTTGGAGTGTTGTTTGACCATTTGGTTGAATTGACGTACATTCAATGCACACTCGAAGTTCTATATGTAGATAAGAAGACTTATGAGTCTTCTATTATAGTGTCGGCTTGATTATCAAAATGCGTAACTCCATTGAAATGAACTTTAGAGGAGCAAATATCTATACTTTTACATTAAGTGTAACACCTCAAAATATCAAATTGCTTGCCGAAAACCCATTAACGAGCTATTACAGTAATTTCACAGTCCGCCGGTAGCTGCTAATAGGTGCTGAGGAAATTGTGTGAGGGTTGTAGGCGCGTCGCTTGACCTATTTATAGCTGCAGGCTATTGCTCTCGGTCTTCTCGTTAATTTTTAATCGATGCTTAAAGTCGCAAAGTGTGTACAAGATGCACTATAAGATACTTTAGATACCGTCCTTTTTGATCACACGTTATGGTGTGTCCTTGTCTAACACGTTCAAATAGTCGCTGAACTGACAAAGACTTTGTATGTAATATGTACGCAGTGTGGATCTTTTTATTTGGTGTCTTTGCTGAGAAAGAATATCCATTATAGCCTATTTAAATACTCGATGGCAATGCCAAATGGGTAATAATTTTGGCAGCCTAGGTTACGTAGTAACTATTAGTAATCCAGTAATGGTGTCAACAAATTCGTATAGACTAATCTTATATAAGTAAGTATAAAATTCTCGTGTCACAATGTTCGTTCCCGTACTCCTCCGAAACGGCTTGACCGATTCTCATGAAATTTTGTGAGCATATTGAGTAGGTCTGAGAATCGGCCAACATCAATTTTTCATACCAAAAATTATTTATATGACAAAACAACGTGGCCGGGACAGCTAGTAATATAGAAAATACATCCAGGAAATAACTAAAACATCACCAAATCCAATGCAAACAAATCAGCATGTAAACACAGATTTTCCGTCATACAGACGTGCTTGTGCCTTGTAGCTTGAGGGAACACGAATGACGTCATCTGCGTCGTCACTAGCACTCTGTATAGCGCTGATGAGTCATTGTGGAAGCTAGAACCCGCGACCTTATTAATTAAATTCTCCTGGGTGATGAATGTGTCATTAGTTAACAAGTTCTACCTATTATGTATGTTATACCATCCAAATATTATGATTAACCAAAAATGCGTGTTTTTTCCGTAAATCATAACACACCCCCTCGTGGGCAGGATGAAAATCCGTCCAGTATTTTTTTATGGGCTTACTAGATAATATTTAATAAAACCTAATAAACATATTTTATTGTAAATGAACTTGAATGCGTCGATTATTATTTATTTTGTCTATGATATAAAAGCAATATAATAAGTACTTAGTTGATAGTCGATACTTATTAGATTAACATGTTTCACACATGAAGAATAATAGTTATACGGTGTACCTAGTAATATCTAAAATATCGTTTCTAATATTTTCTTAATCGGATTAAGAGTCTTAAGAAACAGGAATGTGAGGTTTTCTCGATATTATAATTTATGGTAAAAAAAGCTTTAAATGGAGGGAAACGTTGAAAGTGAAATGGCGTGCGAAAACTAGATGAGTGAACGGCCTTGCTACCTCCTGACACTTTCCCTGGAGGTAGCACGCTAACGCACGCATGGTAATATTACTATTTATGTCATTTAAATATTAGAAGACAGGTATTAGTGACGTAGTAGCTTTGAGAGATTTTGCGGCGATTAACTTGTGTATCTTAAGTCTTAACTTAAAATAAGTTTTTTTTTTCTGTAAAGAGAAGGAAATATGCTATACTTGGTAGTAAGTACTAGCTCTTACTGAATATAGTGTCACATATTCTTATTTCCTATAGGTGTATTCAGTAATAGCTGATGATGAGCAGCACAGGAAATAATATAATATAGGGAATGCCCTTTTTTAAATTGGAGTATCGTATTGAGTAAGTAATTAATTAGTTATTATTTGCGTTTTTACAAATCAGAACAACAATTTTATTTATCGTTGGCTGAACAATTATTGCTTTCGAGGCTAAACTTCAATTAGGTATTGTGATCATTGACAATATTTTAATATTAAGGACACGGGACACGGAGCAATATTAAACAGCTGAATACTAATTGGCTGCTGTTAAGCATTGGTGTTTCATCCCACATAGAATCGGGTTTTGAGTTAATAATGCAGTTTTGTTCTTTATAACATATGGTTTACGACAGTGAAATCCATTTTTTTTAAAACCAGCTGTAGCATATTCTAGAGTACAAAAATGGTTAATGCTTATTCCTGTACGTGATGTTTTGTATATAGCATTTGTGTACTATGTTTCTAAAATGATTTGCGCTTATACCGCTGAACTAATTTTGATTAAATTTTGTTTGCAGATACTTTGAATCAATTAAAATGACATTAGATACTTTTTTCCGGAAAATGTACGGTTCCCGCGCAGTCAACGAAAATGAATTTGGCTTATGATATCGATATATAGTACATGTAGATATTATCTACGTAAGATTTTGGAGACGGACATAGGATAATATTTTTTATTATGGAAAATGTTCGGTTTTCACGTAATAAACTTTATTAACTTGCGTTTAAATTGCTGAACCGATTTTGATTAAATTTAGTTAATGTAGAAATAATTAGTTTATCACGTGCAGAGTTGGGCAAAAAGTAATTAGTAATTTTAATCAGATTACAAATTAATCAGATTGATGAAGTAATTGTTGTGCATCTGAAATTACCCGTAAGTTAATTAATTAATAATATGTATAAAATATATTCTAATTTCAGTTTGCAATTAGATTAATAATTTAATTAGACTAACGAGTGTTTCAATAATTATGCCCAATGTCCAATGCTGGTAATTATAATAAATAAAAACCGGCCAAGTGCGAGTTGGACTCGCCCATGAAGGGGAACCCTTCAGCAGCAGCAATAAGGTTAATTTCTATGAAATAAAAATTAAAAAGGTTTTTGATTTATTTTTATATTTCAGTTGATTTAATGAACTTAGGTAATAAATTACCTAAGTTCATAAGGTTTACCATTTATCACCTAGAAATAGAACTACTTGCTAGTTAGATGCAACGTAGCGCGACGCGGTAGCGTCGTCGTAGCGAAAGACGTAGCAGCGTAGCGGGAGACGTAGCGGCGTAGCCGTAGCATTTTGAGTAAAAACATTTTTTTCAAAAGTTATGTATTTCCTTTCCATTTATTTTCCATTGTCGTGGACTATTCATACAAAACATTGTTATTATGATTATTAAAAAGCGCGAATCATAAAATACAATAGGCCAAGGTCATAGAGGATTTGCCGCAATAAAACAGCTTACATCACACACCCGTAACAGGAAATTAATAAAACATTAGCTACGGTGACAATTACTGCGAAATGCGAAATTAATAAAACATATACTTAATATCTTAATAGGCCTACCCGGTAAAACTATACTACATTATAATACCATACATTATATTATACGATATTATAATGTATGGTAAAGTTATAAGATCTTTAAAAGAAATATAGATTATATTTCTTCTATCTAATAATAGCTAATCTCAGGAACTACTGGTTGTATTTGAAAAATTCTGTCAGAGTTAGATAGCCTATTTATCGAGGAAAGCTATAGGCTATATTTTATCGCGCTAAGACTAATAGGAGCGAAGAAATAGAGGAATGTCTGGAAAAAACGGGAAAAATTATTTTAAAGGGCTTATTTGAACGCGCTAATCTCAGGAAGTACTGGTCCGATTTGAAAAATTATTTCGGTGTTAGACAGCCCATTTATCGAGAAAGGCTATAAGGCTATATTTTATCACGCTAAGATTAATAGGAGCGAAGAAATAGAGAAAAATGTGGAAAAAAACGGGGTAAATTATTTGAAAGGGCTTATCTCACGATCTAATGGAGCAATTTTTCTGTTATTTGGCACAGATAAGAAGTAGACCACGTGAAGGATCATAAGCTATTTTTCGTGGACAAATTTGTCTGTATTATCTTATTTACGCGGGCGAAGCTGCGCGGAACGTTATATTTCGCGTGGTCACGACATCTCGCGTAAACGGCTGGGCCTATTTTGCTGAAATTTGGTACAAATGTATCCTATGTTCATGAAAATGAACATAGGATACATTTTGTCCCGGAAAAATGTACGGTTACTGCACAACATACTTTTATGATTTGCGCGTAAACTATTCAATCTATTTTGATGAAATTTGGTATGGCAATACTTTCAGTCTCGGGAAAGGACAAGGGATACTTTTTATCCCGGAAAATATACGGTTTGATACCTATTTTGATGGGCATGGAGATTGGAGATACTAATTTGAATCTGGGACAAGGAATGTTTTTTGTCCCGGAAAAATGTGCGGTTCCCACACAATTTTCCAAAACAAAAAAAAACAATATACTTTTCTGATTTGCGCGCAAACGACTCAATCGATGTACAGGAACAACTATAAACTAAGGTCCACGCGGGCGAAGTCGAGGGTAACAGCTAGTTTGAAATACGTAGCTACAGTTTTAAAATGTAGAATTTATGATAAAGTTACAGCTTAACAACTTTGAAATAATACTAGTTAGTGTTTTTTTAGCGCTCACTAATTACTAGTAGACTGTATAGTGTATAGATATTATTAACGAAGATGTAACACACGTAATTTGGGTGATATCACCGTGTTTTGTTTCTGAAGCCCGAAGGTCACTGCAACTAAGCTTGTGTGACCGACGCCTTATCTCAAATTGCATGATTTTGTACGTAGCGATAACGTAACGTTTCCTGATAGGTGTTATCTAATAAATAACTTTATTTATAATATTATTAAAGATTAACAATGTTATGATATAATTCCTTGGAGTTATGTTTTTCGAAGATGATAATAAATTATTTTAATTTATTATCATCTTCGAAAAACATAACTCTAAGGAATATAAAGAAAGTAGATAAGCACAACCATGAAGCACAACTCAAGCTATAGAGGTAAGGCTTGCAGTTAAGTATTATAATTTAACTAGGGAAAAAGAAAATGTTCCATTGTTTAAATAAAGTAGGCGCCAATTTTCACAAAAACAAACTGAGCGTCATCAGATTTCTATCGTTTTCAGTTTACATGGTTACAGGAAACTATGATTATTTTCATATTCTATAAAATAAAATTAACTGTCTATTTAGCTAGTACATTATTTTCATTAAATCGTTTAGTAGAGTTACTCGCCTTAGAATCAGCTTTCGCGGTAAATACATTAAAAAAATATAATGTTGGGGTGATGGTTTAAAATTTCTTACAGATGTACGAGTCTGTAGTTATAAAAATTTAAAGATGTAAACACTGCGGTTTGAAAGAGTCCCCTTAGCCGAGGGGTTGACGAGAGCTTAGGATACCTCTCGACACTTACTTATGTATTAACCCCTTTTTTATTTTCTATAGTAAGATATATTTTCAAGAAAACCCAAAAAATTAGCCTTCCTAAAAAACTAGCGAAAATAGGGTTCGCTACGCACGCATTCCCATTGTCCCTCGCGATTTTCGGGGGTGAGATTCATCTAAAACATTAACGGAAATTGCCACAATAAACACACAAATTAGGCAATATTAACGAGTATTTTAGTGATCATATACACCACTATAACTGTGGAATACTCACTTGGGTTATACAGGTAATATTATCACAATAATTCACACTAGCGGGCGCAGCGCGGTCGGTAGACTCGGCGGCCAGGAGTAGTACTGTTGAGTCGAGTGTTGACAAACTGAGAGGCGCGCGCGACAGCGCACGCGCGCACCGCCCTCCCTACCTAACTATAGATAGACTAAACATATATATATTATCTCTATAATAAGACCCATTTTACGCATTTGATATCTCAAGGCTGTCGGAAGTTATGTGGGAGAGGCACGGCACGAATGGGCTGTCTGAATTAATGCAACGGCCTCATAGAAAACTGGCGTGTGAAAAGGAGTCAGCTGTGTTTTGCCGAGCAAGTAAGGTAGCCGGTGTCCCAATGGGTGTTGACTATCACGTATCGTTAGGTGATTCATATGCTAGTTTCCTCTTTATTTAAAACTAGATGATGCCTGCAACTCTGTTGCGCCAAAATTCGTTTATCGGGTGGGAAACGTCCATTTTCCGGGATAAAAAGTAACCTATGTCTTTTCCCGGGACTCAGAGTATCTCCATGCTAAATTTCAGCAAAATCGGTTCAGCGGTTTGAGCGTGAAGAGGTAACAGACAGACAGACAAACAGACAGACGGACAGACAGACATACAGACACAATTTCGCATTTATAATATTAGTACGGATAAAGAAATACACTGCTATTTTCTGTAATAACAGTTTTCCGGCAGTATAAATATCTAAGAAGTATAATATGATTTTCGTCATAAAGCTTATGCTTTTTCTAAGTTTTTTAAAATCTATTTGAGCTTATACCCTACGCGCGTTTCGTATAAATTTGAGCAAGTACGGTACGATATTGTAACTCAATACGATACAAACCTGTTAATAACGGCGCATACACACAATGTTACAATTTTATAAACAGGGATCCCCGAAGGATACACTGGAGGACAAAAGGACTTACTCGCTTGCCTTGCGTGTTATTTAGCACAGATAAATTTGTAACCGGATACAAGTAAAAAACATAAAAAAATAGCTTAACATGTTATATTAAGAATAAAAAAATAAATCTTAGATAGAAACGTTATATCACAATTTCACTATTTAACATGATAATTTCACACCTACAAAACATTGACGTAAATGCAAAAATATAAAACATATCTAATACTATTGCAACAAATACTTATTGTACTGCTATTGTAAAATTTCCAATCATTCTCACAAACACTCTTTTAGTAATGTTTAACACCACGTTTAGAGTGTTAGTATGAATAAAGGCTTATAACTGGGGTGCAGAGAGGCGTTGTGAACATAATTTAATTATGTTCAGTATTAGCAAGATATCACATTTCTCTATCAATTGACTACTTTTTATCTTAAACATTACCAAGGCCGACAACTGTTCAACTATTATCCAAATTATGTTCCTAGTTATTACATAGCTTCTAACCAATTATAATTTTTTAACACATTGGAATTATTTACCACAATTAAATTCTCAACAACTAGTCTACTGATTATATTACATCTAAAGCATCCAATTACGCATTTAGAGATGAGATAAAAATTGTACTAGGAAGCGGTAAGCTTGATTATATCGCCGAGTTTCGGCAAGACCACATCGGGTAGCGGTTGCTTTCGCTCAGTGCGAATTCTCTCCAAGTCTTTGACAGACGTAACTCCGGTCAGAACCAGCAGAGTTTGGAAGCCACAACGGACCCCAAATTCGATGTCTGTGTTACATCTGAAGAAAGAAAAAATTAATTATCATATAGCATACAGCTTACCAAACTCTGTAAGTAATATAACTTTTTGGGGTGACACAGAAATAATGTCATTGCAAGCAAAAACATAAAATAAGCACAATATTAGGGACCGATTTAGGCCAGGCGCGCACTAGCGGCCAGGCCACAGCGGCCATGTCGCGGCGGCCATCGAAAGTATGGTGGCCGCACCATATATATATGGTACACCATAAAGTATGGTGCGCTTGGTCTATGGCGGTTTCATACTAAGGTGATTAGCTCGATGGCCGTCGCGACCTGGCCGCTGCGGTTTGGCCGCTTGTACGCGCCCGGGAGTAGCGCGACGAGAATACAAGCGCTGACGTATGCAATAGACTGTAGAATGAGTGATAATTCGCACGCATCGTACTGCACAGCGGCCATGTCGCGGCGGCCATCGAAATTATGGTGGCCGCACCATATATATATGGTACACCATAAAGTGTGGTGCGCGTGGTCTATGGCGGTTTCATACTAAGGTGATTAGCTCGATGACCGTCGCGACCTGGCCTCTGCGGTTTGGCCGCTTGTACGCGCCCGGGGGTAGCGCGACGAGAATACAAGCGCTGACGTATGCAATAGACTGTAGAATGAGTGATAATTCGCACGCATCGTACTGCACAGCCTGCTTGTGTGTCATGTATGTCCCTGTAGTGCTCTGTACAGTTGACTGTATAACTGTATAGGGTACCTAGCAAAAGTCAAATCTACATAACTTCGCAGTCAAAATTATCGAATACTAAATGACGCACGCAACTCAGTTGCGCCAAAATTCTTTTATCGCGCGGGAATCGTACATTTTTCCGGAATAAAAAGTATCCTATGTCCTCTCCTGAGACTCAAAGTATCTCCACACCAAACTGCAAGCAAAATCGGTTCAGCGGTTTGCGCGTGAAGAGGTGACAGACAGACACACTATTAGAATAGATAAGGAAAAGATCTATGTTCGCGTCACACTCAATCAAATAGAAGACTGCATTCTTGTTATAGAATGAAAATTTTTACCTGTCACCAATCATCAAAGTCCTAGCAGGATTAAGACCAAAAGATTCAAGGAATTTCCTGACATAGTCATTAGGTTTTCCGAGCACTAGGGCTTTCCGTTCTGAGCAAGTCTCAACGGCTCTCACTAATGTGCCCGTTCCTGGAATAATAATGGAACTGGACTTTGGAAACCTCTCGTCTGTATTTGTTGCTATGAAGAGGCATTCCTCTTTGGCAAGATAGGAAGCAGCCTTCATGAACTTTGGGTAACTAACATGCTCATCAAAACCAACAACCACAGCCCCTACTTCTGGGTCCAAGTCAGATGTGGTCATTGATTTGAAGTCTGGTTTCACAGGATCCGGCTGAAAATAAACAAGAGAGTGTTATTACCATCACTATTACCTAACATGATATTATATTTAAAAAATCCTAACTACTTAATTAATGTACCTAGTGCCACTATCAAGACTAGTATGAGTTTATGAAACTCAAACATAAATGTAACAAGCCCTTTTACACCGGAATACCACTTACAGAGTAATAATATAATAATGTGATATGTAAAAGGCTCACATAATGAGTGGAGGAAACTGGGAAACCATATCTATATTAACTATCAGAGTGTCTTTTATAATTAGCAAGAACAAAATAAATGTTTGATCTAATATTGTAGTTCATGATAATACTTACTCCAATGCCAATATGCCTGATGCCAACAGCTTTCAATTCATCTCCAATACCATTGGAACCAATAAGGTATACCTTCTTTGTGAACCCAATACCTTTTAGGTAATGAGCTACTAGGTATGCAGTTGAAAGAATTTCTTCCTGAAGGGTAAATAAATACAACCTTAAAATTATTTATTAGGTCAACTTATATAGCTTACAATATTAATTCCTTGATCATGAGAATCGCAGACACAATAGCTTTTCAATTATTTTGTGGCAGCTGGGTGCCGCTTGGGGTTTGATGGGTTAATAATAAATTAATTAAGTATGCATTCAACAAAATAATACTGTCTTATACATAAGTGTTGGTTTGGAAATGTCAGCGTTTTTATGTCTGTGGCTTTTAGATATTAGCCCAAGCATATAGACAGCATAATAAATAGAAACAAATACTTACAGGCTCAGCTATGAATCCCATCTGTTGAGCTTTAACAGCAAAGTCGCTACGAATCTTTGTTGAGTTATTTGTGACATAGAATATTTTTTTACCTAATTTTCTAAAATAGTTTATTGCGTCAGCCGAACCAGGTATAGAGTTATTATTAATCCACAAAACTCCTGCAAAACAAATAAGTTTTTTTAAGAACCTACAAAGTTTTCCTTTTATGGAACATCAAGTTTAAACCCATTTGGCATGGCTTCTTTCGATATACGTACCATCACAGTCTGTGAGTACTGTGTCAAAAGAGTTTAAGAAATCTTGTATTTTGTCTGGGGAAGCCTCTTCCAAGTTATAAACAGCTGATTTAAACATTCTTACGCCGAATTTAACCGAAACCGGTGGTGATACTTCCGTGGTGCAGTTTAACCTATTAAGTAGTTTAAAATTATTTTTCAAGTTTTTGATAACTGAAAACATAGTTAACTATATATTTAATTTGAAACCTTACTGTAAAATAGTTGCGCTTATATTCAAGTAATTTCAAGATTATTTTAGTTTTCAGTAGAATAACAAACCTCACCTTAGCACGAAAAGGGCACAAACGTCAGTGTCAACTGTCAGTCAGCGATTGTTTTTTTAATTTATTATGAGCTGGAAACGAGTCCTTTGCTCCAAAAAAAATACAATAATAATACAAAATACAACAGATTAAAATTAAAAAAAGGAATGTCTTTCTTCTATGTTGGTTCTCACCACAGGCTCTCACCAATGTTCACACTAAGCCTATGCACAATTTAAACTTTTTCCATCCTTGAGCATATATAACGGTATAAACATTTGAAGAAATTGTAATTAGACAGTAAATCTTCTGGGCGGCGGGGTACACTTATATCTTCATTTTTACAAATTTTATCTATTTCAGAGCAAAGTAAAATTCTGTCCAGACCTAGTGCTTTGCAATCAAAGATTATATGTTTGAGGTCAGCATCATTTTCTAAGCTTTTGGGGCATTTTGCATCATCTAAAATTCTTATTTATGGAGGTGGGAGGGGACCAAGCAATGTCCAAATCTCATCCTTGTTATTACTGATGTGAATTTTCTTGATTCAGACTGTACAGTGTTATAACCATGGGATTGAAAAATCTTTCTTTATGTCACTGTACCATTTACCCTTATTAACCTTTACTATATTCCAGATTCTTTTCCATACCTCAAACATTTCATCTTTGACAGTCAAAAAGAGGTCTGTAAATGGCACTTTTATGATGTCCTTATGATCCTCATCTGGTAGTCCTCTAGAGGCTGTATCCGCCCTCTCATTTCCAGCAATTCCTCTGTGGGAGGGAACCCATAGAAATTCAATATTAATGTTATTTGACTAATTCATGTAGAATGTTTTTGATCTTAAAAATTAAATAATTACTTTTGAAACTTAAATTACTATTATCTAAAGCTACTAACACACTTTTACTATCTGATAAATATACATGAAAATTATTTACATATGACAAAGTTTTTATATATTGTAATGCCATATAAACAGCTTAACATTCGGCTGTGTAGATAGAACACATATTACTGATTATAAAACATTTGGTAACATGCAGAAATTCATCATAATAAGCCGATTTAACCTCATCTATAGTTTTCGACCCATCTGTATAGATTTTGTAAAAGTCTGTTTTCTTTTCTATAAAACTGAGAAAGTCGGTCTTACCATAGATGTCTCCAGTTGTTACCAAATATTTTTTCTCTAGAGAACCTTCAAAGTTGTCATAAATTGGCCATAGATCACTAGAATAAATGTCATTTGTCATATTTAAAACCAACTGTAACAAAGTCGGCATCTGTGGCAAAATCAGTTTGTTATCTAAAACCATAAACCTATAATGCTACTAACTGCCGTTCCCAATATTTGATCTATCTCTGGTTTTGTCCTACTAGAGATAGGAATAGCTCACTATTGACATAAAATATATGTCTCTAATGTCTAATGTGAGCTATTCCTATCTCTAGTAGGGCAAAACCAGAGATAGATCAAATATTGGGAACGGCCGTAAAACCATACTAAAACCATAGACATAATATATACTGTAAAACTATACCATAGACATATAGAAATTTATGTTCATTTACTAGTGAGATGATTTCATATTACATTTAACAATGATATTCTATGTTACTAACGTAACATTTAACTTGAACATTACATTGACTTTTACCAAAAGTCATTATCTGAGCTTTTTGAAGAATTAATATTTAGTTTTAGTTTGTTATTATAATAATTTAACAGTTGCATAAGAGCTAAATGAATATTACAATTGGCCGAGCGTAGTAGACGATTAATACAATGGACACAGATAACTATATCATCAGCATATTGTAGAACATTAACACCTAATACTTTTACATATTTACAAATTTGTGATGTATATAAATTATACAGGATTGGAGACAATATCGCTCCTTGCATTAAGCCTTTATGTGCAAATTTTGGACCATGTAGTATATGTTAATAAAGGTTTTTAGTGAACATTTAATGCTAGATATTGTTGAGTTTTGTGGTTCCGCTAAATAATAAACCATAAGAATAGTCAAAGAATGCCTTAAACACGTGGATTTAAAATTAAATTCGTAAGTTTTAATAACGTTTTTTGGACTTTTCAATCGGTATTTTTGTAAGCTAAAAAGATAATTTATAAGTTTATTAATCCCTTATTCGTGCTATATAAGGTATTAGTGCTAAAAATGTCACATCAATTAATAATTTGGCTATAAAATTGCATGGCTTTTTACGTGTGTTTACGGATTCTCATCACTTGAACTATAGTTAATCGATATTATGAACTAATTGACTTTCTTTCCTGTATCATAAAGTGCTTCGAAATAATCGATAAATATAAATATGCAAGAAAATAAACGCACACTACTTGTATGAAAATAAGCACAAAATGGCCACGCGATGATGGGCTAAGACTACATCTATATTATAAATTATAATATAGATGTAGTCTTTTATTTCGAAGCTTTTTTATGGTAAATCTCAAATGAGGGATTTTCATTTATATTTATTAATTTTAATTTTAACAATCTTAACTAGATGGCGTAAGGGTAGACACTTCTAGATTTTCTATTGGTTCCTCACCGATCTGAAATTATCTGCAGGTTGGCATCACTGACTACATATGGGTTGTGTTTCCAAAAAATATCAGTGTACTGTCAAGTGTGACATAGATCAAAATATCTTAAACCTAAGCGATCATTGGCCTAAGCGATTAGGCCAGTACACTGGTAATAGTTTAGGAACACGCTGACATAATGAAAACTTGTCAAACTGAAATTTGACAACTGAAACTGCCGATCCACACTCGCGCGCGACAGCGCGCCGCGGATCGCGCATTCTGCCAAATTTACTGATCCACACTCGCAAAGTTCGCGACATGTTCGCAATGTTGTCACTTTTTAATTTCTTCCCTTTCTTGACGCACTATAGTTTGCGCTCTTGAGCCGTATTTATCTTACTTTATATTATAAACTAGATGTCCCGCGTGGCTTCGCTCGCGTAAATTATTAGGAATTTTACGGAAATCGAATATTTTTTTCGCAACAAAATAGCTTATCTCTTTTTATGTAGTCTACTCTATATCTGTGCCAAATAACATACAAAATTGCTTTAGTAGTTCGTGAGATAAACCCTTGCTAATAATTTTCCGTTTTAACCACATTTCCTCTGTTTCTTCGGTCCTATTAGTTTGCGTGATAAAATAGCCTATAGCCTTCTTTGATAAATGTGTTGAATCGAATAAGGCCTCCTCTGTAAACCTCCTTTGTTATTAAAAAACATACAAGTGACAATTTGTAAGAAGTGAGTCTAAAAGGTATGTCTCATATTAGCAAGATATAAAATTAGTAAAATTAATGTTGGGAAAAGTTTATGAGATGAGAATATATATTGTTACAAGAGAATTAATTGTTTTAGTTGAAGTTTAGAATCCCAACATCCAGAAGGCCACAAAGAGTAGTGGTCATTTTGGTCCGTGACGAGCCGGATCATTTTGGTCCGTGACAAGGCGGATCATTTTGGTGTTTGAAGATCCGGATTCCGGTGGTTTTTTGTCCAATGCGTGGAAACCAATGCTAGATTGGCATTGAAGCGCATCACGTCGGTACTGAAGTATCAACGTGCAGCAAGGAGAAGCTGCAGTTGGTACCACTGTCACTGTAAGTGTGGCAGTTGTCACCAAGCCAAGCAGACAAGTTGGTGACAAGAGGCAGTTCCGGTGGACGGCGTCAAGGGGCGCTGCGAGTTGGACGGATCGTCGGAAGGTGTTGCCAGGCTGTCTATTCCAGAGGATTGAAGATAGAGGTCTTCAACAGTGAAACGATAAGTGTGGTGAAAAAGTTGTGAGTACATTTTACAGTCCATTTATAAAGAGAATAATCGAAGCGGAATAAGTATAGACAATTTTGAACCTTAAGTATTAGTGAGTTGAAACTTAGAAATTTTAAATAGATTTAGTACTTAGAATAATTACAGTTAAGAAATTGTGTTCATACGAGGAACCTATGCCCGATTTTTGATTTTGTATTAAGTTTTCATACTTGTAAACTTTTTTAGAATTTTTTACTTAGTGAAGTTACTTACAAGTTACAAGGTTAGGACTTGGAATTCAGATATTTCTTGACACTTGTAAAGTTTCATAAGATAATGGAGGCGCTATATAAATTGCAAATAAATAAGAAGTCTGTAATTGAAAAGGCTAGAATAAATTTAAGAAAATCGCCTAAGGATAGGATTACACGTGGGTATATCAGTACTCGATTAGATTTACTTGAGCAAATTTGGGATGGATTCTTAAATACGCATAATGAAATAATTCAAACGGCTTCTTTAGATAGTCAAACTAAAGATGAATATTTTACTGATGAAATTTATGAATACGTTGAAGAGATTTATATAGATTACAAAAGTGAATTAAAGGAATATCTCGAAAGATTAGGTAGTAGTTCAGTAAAATCAGTCCAAGCCAAGTCTATTTCTAATGATAGTGTTAAATTACCGAAAATTTCTATACCAAAATTTTCTGGTCATTATTCAGAATGGCCAACGTTTAAAGATTTGTTCGAATCACTCATTCACAAGAATGAGAGTTTAGATGATGTTCAACGATTGCATTATTTAAAGGGTTTGTTGATAGGTGAAGCTGAACAACTTGTTCGACACATACCGGTCACTTCATCTAATTATGAAGAATGCTGGACTCTGTTAAAAGGCCGATACAATAATAAAAGATTTCTGTCGAACAGTTTGTTGAAGCGCTTAATGACTCAAGGTAATGTGACGGAGAATAATTCTAGGTCTGTTAAGTGTCTGTTAGACACTACGATGGAGTGTTTAAATGGTCTGAAAAATCTTGGAATTGACGTAACCTCTTGGGACATTCTAATAATTTATATAATGAGCGCGAAGTTAGACATTGAGTCCCGCAAGCTATGGGAAACTCAAATTAGCACACTTGACGAACTTCCCAAGCTATCGCAGTTCAAAGATTTTTTAGAGGCTAGATTTCGGGCGCTAGAATTTCTTGATGAAAAGTCAGTCAAGCCGAAACCAAATATGATTGCAAGTTATAGCAAGTCTAAAGTACATCATGTTGTAAACCCTGATAATAATGTCAATGTGATTCATTCTTATTGTGAATTTTGTAAGGAACAACATAAAATAAGCAATTGTAAACAGTTTGCTAAAGAGAGTTACGAGTCACGTCAACAGTTCATCCAAAATAGTGGCTTATGTTTTAATTGTTTAGGTCCCAACCACGCGGCCAAGTTCTGTAGATATAATGCTTCGTGTCGCATTTGCAAGCGGAAGCATCATTCGTTGCTACATCCTAAAGTTGTTTCAAATTCGACCGCCTGCAACAACGTTGCAAAGGTAAGTGTCAAAGGTAAGCGGTTTCGAATATTCAGGAATCGCAATCGGATGGTGAACACGCCACAAATGTAATATCGCATTTTTCTAAGGAGTCAGTTTCATCACAGGTTTTGTTGGCTACAGCTCTTGTCGAAGCACAGTCGAGAAATGGGTCAACACAACTCCTTAGAGTTTTGCTAGATCAGGGATCGCAGGCGTCTTTCATAACTGAAGATGCAGTTCAACTTCTTGGACTCGAAAAGACGCCAGTGAAGTCAATGATTTCAGGAATAGGTGGTGAGAACGGCGAGTTAGCGTCTGAGAACATTGTTTCAGTGACAATTCACTCACACCTAGATCCAAGTTTTAGTTGTAAAGTCAAGGCGTATGTTCTAAGGAACATTACATCTCTATTGCCATCCACTAAGTTTGTACTAAGTCACTGGCCTCAGTTAGAAACAATAAGCTTGGCAGACCCAGCTTATCATACGCCTAGTAGAATAAATATTCTACTTGGCGCAGAAGTTTACGGCCAGATTTTGAGAGATGGTTTAATACAAGGCCCACCGGGCTTTCCAGTGGCACAGAACACAGCATTAGGCTGGATTTTGTCAGGCAAGATATCGACGCCGAGTGATGCAGTCAATTGTCATCATTTAGTAGTTAACGATTTGGATCAGATTATGTACTTAGAAGCTAAATTCAAGAAAAATCCCGAATTAGCATGGCGTTACTCAAAGGTATTCAAGGAGTACAAAGATATTGGTCATATCAAACGAGTTCCACGTGATAATTCTAAAATGGATACATCAGCTGTTTATATACCACATTACGCAGTCGTGCGAGAAGACAGGTTGACAACCAAAGTGCGTATCGTTTACGACACCTCTATGAAAGGACTAAATGGAGTATCTCTAAACGATGATATCTCGGTAGGTCCTTTGTTGCAGTCGCCATTGCGGCATATCATTATGAAGTGGCGAATGCACCCCATCAGTATCTGTTCTGATATTGTAAAGATGTACAGGCAGGTGAAAGTTTCTTCTGAAGATACTGATTACCAGAGAGTGATATGGCGTGATGATCCAGGATCTGAAATAGAAGAATATCGATTATTAACGATAACGTTCGGCACAGCTTCAGCTCCTTATCTCGCGATGAAGACTTTGCAGCAGACAGCAACCGACGAAGCAGCACATAATCCTAAAATATCTGAAATAATAAAAAGGGACTTTTATGTAGATAATTTAATGACAGGTTGTCAATCAGTACAAGAAGGAATACAGATATATTATAAAGAAATAAAGGAAATACTTACCAGGTGTGGATTCCAGTTGCAGAAGTGGGTGAGTAGCTGTAAAGAACTTGATAAGGAAATTTCTGAAAGAGGAGAGGATTTCGGAAGTTGTGTACAGGACAGGAATAGAAAGGATAAGGATATTAAATGTGATGAGGTTATGAAGATACTAGGAATAACATGGGATCGTGAATGTGATGAATTTAAAACAACTCAGGGTCCATCTTGGCTAAGAAACCAGTCAATAGAGTACACAAGACCTAAGTCTATAGCAACAAACATGGAGCAAAGAGCTTTTAAAATACACGTTATTACAGATAATGTAGAAAAACTTCCTTTGTGGACAAAGTATTCGACCTTACAGAAGCTAGTGCGGGTTAAAGCTTACTATAGAAGAGTTTTGAAATTTATGAGACAATATAAGAATAAGAAAAGATTTAAAGAGTGTCTGCAGAGTGAAGAGATAGAAGAAGCATTTAAGGTATGCATACGACATGTACAGAAAGAGAAATTTCAAGAGGAAATTAAAGATATTAAGAAGGTAGGACATCGTAAATCAAGAAGTAAATTAAAGTCATTATGTCCTATAATAGATGAAGAAGGAATTTTACGTTTTAGTGGTCATATAGAACATGCCAATTTGGAATTGGAATGTATGGCTACTAATGCCATACATTTAGAAGCCATTAGAGATTTATCTGCTGACGGGTTCATTGCAGGGTTCAAGAGGTTTGTGTCACGTAGAGGATTGGTGAGTGATAATATGTGGAGCGACAACGGCTCTTACTTTACGGCTGTTAAAGAGCTTCGTCATTTCGTGGCAATTGAGCAATCTTCTGTTGCTGAAGATATTAGAGAATGGGTAGGTAATAATGGTATTAGTAGTTTGAGACGATGGCAGGTTACCCAGCAAATGGTGCAAAATTTCTGGAAACGCTGGTCCGACGAATATCTCATGTACATGTTGCAGAGATACAAATGGGCAAAACAAATACCTGAGCCCAACGTGGGTGATGTAGTGTTAGTAAAGGAGGACGGCTTGCCTCCGGCTAGGTGGCTTATGGGACGGGTAGTTACTAAACACCCTGGTAGTGATCAGATCACGCGGGTCGTAACTCTCAAATGCAACGGCTCCTTAATTAAACGACCCACGTCTAAGTTGTGCTTACTACCTGTATGTGAATAATTTGTTAATTGTTTTATAGTACTATTATATTGTTATTGTTAAAGGTATATGTTGGAGTTTGTTTAGAAAAGTTTGTTTAGTTAATGCACTAAGCTTACGGTGGGCGGTTGTGTTTAGTTCTTATTGTTTGTTAGTTTTAATTTTTGTACCTGCCTAGTAGTTAAGGACATTACTAGATGTCCTTGGTGGGCGGCATGTTGAATCGAATAAGGCCTCCTCTGTAAACCTCCTTTGTTATTAAAAAACATACAAGTGACAATTTGTAAGAAGTGAGTCTAAAAGGTATGTCTCATATTAGCAAGATATAAAATTAGTAAAATTAATGTTGGGAAAAGTTTATGAGATGAGAATATATATTGTTACAAGAGAATTAATTGTTTTAGTTGAAGTTTAGAATCCCAACATCCAGAAGGCCACAAAGAGTAGTGGTCAAAATGAGCTATCTAACACTAAAATATTTTTTTATCGGACCGATAGTTCCTGTGATTAACGTGTTCAATCAAACAAATAAATATTTTTTAAATCGCTTGACAAAATCGAATCTTGATCTAAATGACTATGAAAAGTACCAATGGGTCATAATAGGCTCATAATCATGGGATGCATATAACTTTATAAGGTATAATATGGTAGTGATGATGAATGTAATTTGCATAGTAGCATATGCTTTCCGTTCTTAAAGTAATGCAAAGGAGTTCTCTCAGCATCTTTCCAATCTAATCATGGTATACCTTGGTGCAAAATCTTACTTGTTGATTGTATAATATGCTTAGACTACTTCCCACGAAACCGAAGTCACCACATGTTTCCATATAAATTTTAAGGAGTTCCCTCGATTAGTCATGGCTCCCAGCATCAGATCACCACTTTTGTGAGTATAGTACCAAATTGGGATGACACTCTGTACGCCAAAAGAAAAATTTTGAAAATCGGTTCCCAAATGGCGGAGTAATCATTGAATTTAAAAAAACGAACATAACACCTCCCCCATTTTGAAAGTCAGTTAAAGTTGTAGCCTATGTGTTATTCTGATGTATAAGCTATATTATTGTAAAGTTTCATTAAGATACTTAGTAGTAAGTAGCTTTTGCGTGACTCTTTCACGCAAAAGCTACTTAGGTACTACATTCATACATCCATACATCCAAACAAACTTTCGCCTTTATAATATTACTAGCTGTGCCCCGCGGTGTTACCAGCGATTTATTTAATATTATAAGTTATTATGTTATTAAATATTGAATATAAGTTATTGGTAATTATAGACAAACTGAATTGAGTTTGATCATCGGAAACATAAATTTTTGATAACTGAGAGATGGATGTTGATTATCCTGTTAAATTGCTATTGTTTTTAACCGACTTCTAAAAATAAGGAGATATAATAGATGACATATATTTTATGTTCAGATGTGTTTTTTTTATGATTTATGATTAACTTTTCTGTTTGTGAAACAATTTCCAACTTTTCGCAGTGTAAAGGACTGTGAGATGGAGGACGGGACGGACGGAGGGCACATCTATACTAATATTATAAAGCTGAAGAGTTTGTTTGTCTGAACGCGCTAACCCCATTAAGTACTGATCCAATTAAAAAAACCTTAACCATTTATCCAGTAAGGCTATAGTAGAGTGTATCAGGAGTTTCCAATCTTTTTGAGGCTGCAGCGCAGTTACATGTAGAAGACGGGACAGTTACGTGTAGGAAATGACACTCAAAATCTGTATATTTAGTTAGTCTGGCGCAGGAGACGGGGCGGAAGCCTAGGAATTTCAAGTGTCAAATGACACTCGAAATCCTTATGTTTAGTTAAGGTAACAATAAATTTTTATGATTAATTACTAAGTTTGTTTGTAAATAGGATAATTTAAAGTCAGCAGTAACGACACGATACCATTTCGTTAAAAGAAAGAGTTCCAGGAGAGGTAGGGGAGGGGGTTGGGGGGGCCGCAGCCCCCCCCCCCCCCCAAGCAGGAGACCGGGCAAAAGCCTATTAATCAATTTTAAAAAAATTAAAAAAACACCTCCTCTATTCCGGAAGTCGGTTAAAAATGTTAACCATTTGTTAGTCCAGGATATCAACTAACAGCTTGTAAATTTTTGTCGAAATCGGCTTACAAACATCGGAGTAATCGTTGAACAAAAAAAAAATCACATTAAAACCAGCTGTTTAAGCGTGAAGAAGTAACAAACATACAAACTCACAAACTCACATACTTTCGGTTTTATATAATTAGTAGGATAACACTCGAAATCCGTATGTTTAGTTTAGGTTAGAAAAAAAATACTTTTATAATAAATTACTTCATTTGTTTGTTAAAAGGATAATTAAAATTCAGCACTAACGACGCGATATAATTTCGTTAAAAGCAACAGTTTCAGGAGGGGTGAGGGAAGTTTGGGGGGGCTGCGCCCCCCAAGCAGGAGACGGCGAAAGCCTATTAATCAATTAAAAAAATTTAAAATAACACCTCCTCTATTCCGGAAGTCGGTCAAAAATGTTAACCATTTGTTAGTCCAGGATATCAGCAAACAGCTTGTAAATTTTTGTCGAAATCGGCTTACAGACATCGGAGTAATCGTTGAACAAAAAAAAAATCACATGAAAACGAACATAACATATCCTCCACTTTGAAAGTCGGTTAAAAATGTAGCCTATGTGTTAATCTAGGATGTCAGATACTTCCTTGTAAAGTTTTGTCGAAATCGGTCCAGCCGTTTAAGCGTGAAGAAGTAACAAACATACAAACTCACATACTTTAGCACTTTGGATAGGGATGTTAATATGGTTATGGGTCTATAATTGCTTATTTCGGTAAATTTTAACAGTAGTTTAGCAAATTTTGTATCAGTCGTGTTGGCAACACTACCTGACGGCTCGCGGCGCGGCTCGTGGCTCGCGACTCGCAGTGCTGCCAGACGTACGAGCTACGAGTAAAATTAATGGTAAAATTCCAAGACGGCGAACTTACGCGGCAATCTTTAAGTACGCGAACTTTAGGTGACACACAGGCGAGTAAGGTACAAATATATACTTAGTAATCTGTGGTAAGGTCGTTGAGCGTCCGCGTACTTACTCGCGTGTCTGTCACCCCCTTTATCACTTCTTATCGCCAACTCATCGTGCATCACCAAAAAAAGTCATGACGTGGTCATGTGGACAATATTCATTCAATATGTTATATGACCCATAGACTATATATACTGTAGGTTTATGATATGACCAAAATCACCAAAATGACAGCTGACTGCTGAATTCAAAAACAAGATTTTGTATTGTAAAAAATGTAGATCTTAATTATTTATAAGTAATAAAACGTTTAAAAATTTTGGGAAATTAAGAAAATAAGAAAACCTATGATTACAAATTACAAAAGGAGAACAAAACTTCAATCAAAACAAACCAAAATTTTACATCTGTTACTTACAAAATATTTTTACAGGTAAGTTTATCTAATATATAAAAATACTAGCGACCCGCCCCGGCGTCGCACGGGTATAAAATATATAGCCACTAAAAAAATTATTAAATTCACGTTAACTTCACGTGGTCTACTTCTTATCTGTGCTCCAGTAGTTCGCGAGATTCAAATAATTGTCCCCGTTTCTTCCACATTCTCCTATTAGTCTTAGCGTGATAAAATATAGCCTATAGTCTTCCTCAATAAATGGGCTATCTAACACTGAAATAATTTTTCAAATCGGACCAGTAGTTCCTGACATTAGCGCGTTTAAGTTAGCCCTTTAAAATAATTTATCCCGTTTTTTCCACATTTTCCTTAGCGTGATAAAATATAGCCTATAGGCTATATTTTATCAATTAATTAAGGCTATAGCCTTCCTCGATAAATGGGCTATCTAACACTGAAAGAATCATCAAAATCCATTACATAGTTTTAAATATTAAAGGGAACAAAGGGACATGAGGGAAAAAAAGCGACTTTGTTTTATAATATGTATAGAAGTCGGGTTTTCCTTCCTGACACTATAACTCCAGAACGCACGAATCGATTTCCACAGTTTTGCATTCATTGGAAAGGTCTCGGGCTCGGGCGGGTTAATTATTTATTATAAATATTGTCTTCGTTTAACTTGAGACCATGCAGATGACTTTGTACTGTATTCCTATGGAAATCCCAGGAACCGCTGCCTTATTATTATAAAACTAATTACTCAAAATTAAAAATTATTAAATTAAAAAGTATAAAATTATTAAAGAAAGTAAAATTCTAACCAAGTTATCATACTCTTTGATTAAAACTTATAAAATAAAATAGTCAAAAAATGCAATGAAATCTTTCTTCTATTTAATATCACTGTATATTTGCAAAATATATAATTTTTTATTTGAATTCTGTTAGCCTCAAAACAAAATTTTAATAAGTTTTTAATTGTATCTAGTGTAACAATATATTCCTTTTGTTTACAGAATAAAATGTCAGAAGAGCAGAATCAAACCGTTGTAGAAACCATTAAAGGAAACATTAAGATATTGAGGTTCAACCAACCTAATAGAAAAAATGCTGCCGACTTGAATGCTTATATAAAGATAAGACAGGCTCTCAAAGAAGCTGCAGACAATTGTGATATATCTATGGTCATACTAACAGGTACAGGAGACTTCTACTGTAGTGGTAATGACCTCAAAGACCACAGAGACAAAGGGCCTGAACTGACCAATGAGTTACTGGATAGAATAAAAGAAATGGTGATAGAATTTGTATTGTTTCCTAAACCATTAGTAGCAATTGTCAATGGGCCGGCTGTAGGCATTGCTGTTACAACACTAGCATTATGTGACTTTGTCTTCGCAGCCGAACATGTAAGTTTCCTATACTTAGGCAGGTAACTTTATGAGCACTTGGTGGAACTGGATATTCCCCATATTTGTATTTTGATGTAATGTGTACAACATCTATATTCAGTGGTGGTCTTACCCATTGCGAGGCCCTAGGCGGCAGGTCTTTGCAAGGCCTTTTGCCATTACAAAAAAATACCTTGCGAGGGCTCTGCAAGATCAAGGCCCCGGGTGATGGCCCTGTTTGCTACCGCCTAGGGCCACCACAGTCTAAATTCTATGTTTTAGTAATATTTTTTTATTTTGGGCACTATCTTATAATTGATCTACCAATAACTAATTTCTATTAGCAAGTACCTAATAATCACTTTTTACCTCATCAAAGAGACCTAATTACTGAACCTAAATTTTAATGTTAAATGACTTTTTTAAATTTTCAGGCTTACTTTTATGCTCCATTTACAAAGCTGGGCGTTGTACCTGAGGCATGTTCTACTTACACATTTCCAAAATTAATTGGTTACAGAAAGGTAAGAAATCAACCCCTAATACTACTGTAGTGTCAATAGTCTGGGTTCCCTAGAATATTCTTTTTATTACTATCAAACTAATTTTTCGTGAGTAGCATTTTAATAAGACGAACAACAATTTCCAGAGAAATAACCAGAGATAAAAAGGATTTAATATTTTATTTGATGGTCCTAAAATATTGATTGTTCAATTTGTAGGACAATATTACTCTTAAATTATATAACTATAATTAACCTATCAATATACAAAAAACCTGCTCGTTAGGGTTCCGTTTTAGGGTTCTGTAATCAACAAAACTTGGATGACTACGGAACCCTAAAACGGAACCTTAACCTTTAAAAAGCTGAAATACGTATTATTATATTGACAAAAGTCAGTATAATGTGATATCTATAGGTATATCATAAAGTATGTCCCAATAGGTATCAAATGATTTACAATTCAACACTATTCACTATTCCACCATGTCACAATAAGTGCACTAAAATTTTATAGCAAATTGAGATAAGAAATATGAGTTATCGGCTCACCTTTTACTTTTGGACTTTTATTTGATGGGGGACTATCTGCTTGCGTCGCAACATCATCATATTCCTCTATTTCTAGATCATATTTTCTATTTTCTAAAAAATCATAAGTAACCAAAGGTTGACATTCACTGATCAAATTACGATAAATACTTACCTCGGAATCTATTTACTGCCATAATTAAACCTTCAAAACCATAAACACTGCTAAAAACAAAATATATCTGCAGTAACTCAAGAAGGACTAATTTTTAACTAAGAAAAAGGCTTTTTATGATTTTACCTCTACAGTGCCAGTGGACACGCCAGGTACTTGAAATTTTCACAAAGGCCTTAATTATAATATGTGTACTTTAATAAATAATAATAATATTTAAATAAAATAAATATAGGCTCCCATAAAAAAAAACACATTTTTTACACCTATTTTTGTTTTATAATGGTACGGAACCCTTCATGCGCCAGTCCAACTCGCACATGGCTGATTATTTATACTACTAGAAAATCGTGGTGGCATTGAATGTATTCAAGTACAATCAATTAGAGCTCCTGAAATAAATATAAAAGTATGGAAAATTAAACACAATCTTAATATTTTTAATGATGATATATTTTTTTTTTTATTTCAGGCACTGGAGCTACTGCTGCTAAATCAGAGAATATCCTCGAAGGAGGCTGTGAGCTGTGGACTAGTGAATAATGTTTGGGGGATAGAGGAATTGGAGGACAGGGCTTGGGAGAAGATAGAAGTGATTAACAATATTCCAACTGATACTTTTGTTAAGGCAAAAAAATTATTTAGACAGCCCATTTTGAAACAATTGCTCGAGACTAATGATGCGGAAATAGACACCTTAAAAACTTTTGTTGGTTTAAGGAGTAGACTGTAGGTAATATAATGCTAATGGTTCCTGTAATAATTGTATTTAATGTGATATTTAAAAAGTACACTGTACACATCAGGCGAATGTAACACTGTATAAGTTTTCCATGGGTTTTTTTTTAAGAGAGATTTAAATTTGACTTATTTAATATTTTAATAGTTTGTATCTTATATCTTTAAACGAGCAATTATTGTATACATATATATATATATATATATATATATATATATATATATATATATATATATATATATATATATATATATATATATATAGCTCAGTCAAACAGCTAGTTATAATTTATACTGTACCGTAAAATGGGGGGAATCGGGTCACTTTCCAAGTTCAACATTGATTATTGATTTTTATTGACTTTATCTTAAGATTCATAAGAAAAAATTTTATCAATAGAGTTCCGGTGGTTCCTAGTTTTGTTTGCAATACATTACAATTTTAGTTTATTAAATAAAATATACAAAAAGGTCCAAAAACTTACTAGACCCAATTCATCCACAGTCTGGGGTGAAAAGGGACTCATATGGGGTTAATAGACATTTTTGTTAGGGCTGCCACTTTTCTGATGTTTCCAAATAGGTACTACCTACTCAGGTAGGTACTTATATGAAATAATGTTTTGGCATAGCTGTATAGGTATGAGGTATATATTATACAAGAATTAGTACAAAATCAAACAACAGATCCAATCAAGCATTATCACATTATTATATTTTTATATAAATATTGAGTCACTCTTCTTCGTCGTCTTGTAACTCGTCTGGAGTTGCGACTTGCGTTCCTGATCTTTAAAATTCCCAATCCCTCACGCACTGAGCAAAACACAACGCATGCGTTGTTTCACGCTAGTTTTCTATGAGGTGATGGTATGTATCCGGTCGAGCCGGTCCATTCGTGCCGAAGCATGGTTTAAAGGGGAGTTTAAACAACAAACACCTGTACGAACAATGATGATAAAATAATAATACTAGAATATGTCCATCGTGACAACCCTATCCATAAAGACCCAATTCACTGGATGAATTGGGACGCCTATGCGTCCCAATTCATCCAAATTAGGTCCCTATTAAACCCATATTCGGCCCAATTTCCCCCACATACGACCCTTTACACCCCGATTTTTTCTTAAAACTACCTTAGTGATAAAAAATTTAAATACTATTTAAAAAAATACTTAAATCCACTTACTTTCTTACTTATTCAATGCCTGAATATCCGCTATAACGGATGCGATGTTCACTTTCACACAATTATTCCAAATTAGTAAAGGAAATTAAAATATTTTTCGAAGCAAATTTCAGACGATTTTGACTCTAACTCTTTGAAGACCGTTATTTTCATCAAATTCAATGACAGGACGAATTTTTGACGACGCTTTAAATAAAAAAGCTTACCATAGAGTGTAAAATTAAAATACTATGGGAAATTAGGTTTTCTAAAAAGGTCACACTTTTGACCCAATTCTCCCTGCAGACCCTAGTACCCCCAATTTACGGTACTGTATTGTCCAACTTAGTACAAAGGTGATTTGTTGATTTACGGGTTTACGAGATTACGGGTTATATATTTTTATATTCTATAAAAACTAGATTAGATTTTACAGAAGAATAAAGGGTATTATACATTTTGTAGAAGTTTTTATGATTTTGTATAGCCCTCTTCAATGCAATATTAACTAACTCCATACTTCCATATTATGTATCATAATTGATATTTCTCTTTATGTTTGATGTCTTGAAGATGAGCGTTTACACATGCAACATGAATTATATTGTCTTCGATATTTTCTACCGAAGTAAGTAAGTGCCGAAGAGGCTATTCACCACTTAATTTGACAGATGAAGTATGGAGAATCTGTCAAAAAAGTTGAAATTGCCTATTCGTCACTTTATCAGAAAGTGGTGAAATAGGCCCTTAAACATTTAAACAAATATTGCTCAGTAAATGATGAAGATTGAAGACAGGTAAATGTTTCATACTAAAACACATCTAGGTATCGGTACCATATCGGATGTCGTACCACTCGTACCGCGTAGTATGAACACCCGCTTAGGCTTTAGTCATAAAGTCTATTTATGACTAGAGCCTAAGCTAATAAAGTTTATTTATCTAGTTGGTATGTAACATCATAGCCCTCTAGATTTCGACCTATTTAAAACTAAGGAAATTAATTAAAAATTAATTTGTTGCAAATAAATAGCAACAATGCGTTCTAGATCGTCGAGTCTGTCTTCTATAACGGATTTGTTTCGGCCCAGCAACCCGACCGGGCTGCGGTCTAGAGATTTGAGCAGCACTCGCCTCAGCGCACTCAAGAAGGAGATACAGACGGACGCGCATTTGATCCCTTTGAGTGAGTACTGACCTATCTTGATCTATGTCTGTGGATCGACCGTATTTGTGTCAGTAAAGTGTCTTTACAATGGGACATTATTATGTATTTAAGTTACTAGCACATATTAGGCCGGTATAAACACTTAAGATGGTACTTATTAGGGATGGATGGTTGGAGGGTCAGTACTTAAGATGCGCCCTGGTCCCAAGACGCGATTCGGCTCTACGATTGGTCAAAATTTTGACAGCCAAACAATCACACAGCCTGAACCGTGTCTTGAGACCGAGATGCATCTTGAATACTGACTATTTATACCGGCCTTACACTGCAACATCAAAGCAAATCTACAGGGTGTAAGAAAACTGTGATAATACTTGAGAGTGCTGAGTGTGTATGGGTCCTGTATAGAGCTCATTGTGAAGGTAGCAGCGCTGAAAGATATGCCTTACATAATTTTATGGACGCCCCAATTTTTTTTTCTTTAATTAATACGGTCTCAATATATCACAGACACAATATATTTTCAATTGTTATGCGGCACCGGGTGCCGCTTGGGAGTTGATGGGTTAAATAAAGGGCTTTTACCATACATGGCATGCCAGCTCCATCAAAACTTATAACTATGATTGAGAACTAATAAAATATCTTATACAAGGTTTCTGTCATATGTGTACCAAGCCTAATAAGTAAGTATATAATACAATATTTAATGTATCTACTATCTCGTCCACAAGAGGATCTATACACGAACCTCGAGACGGATCCCGTAAGCGGGTTGAGGAAGGAGCAGGCCCACCGTCGTCTGGCGTACGACGGACCGAACACGCTCACCCCCGCCACGCAGTACGGATGGCCGCTCCTGCTGTTTAAGTCGCTGTGTACTGGTGAGCTTGTGAAATATTACGAAAGGTTACCTGTATCATTTAAAAATAGAAGGCTATCAAGCGATCTTCGTCATGTCTCATAACAAAAGGCTACCTATTTACTTCTATTTACTGGTAGGATTGACCCTAACTCTATACCTACTTAGACTACTTAGAGTAACATGTAGATATATCTATAACTAAATGTTGCACGTCACTCCGTTATGCAGAAATTCGTTTATGGCGCGAATCTTTTTCCCGTCTTTCAAAATATCGCCATACCGAATTTCATCTAAATCAGCTCAGCGGTTTAAGCGTGAAGAGGTAACAAATAGACCGACAGACATTCGCACTTACAATACTAAGGAAAAGTATTCCGTCAAAAAACGCAAACAAAATATTGCAAATTTTGCAATAATTAGGTGGCCTTGAGCGGTATCAGGCTGACGTTTCAAGTTACGTGACAGTTCGAAAGGAGCCACATTTAAAACGGTAAGCGTGTTTACACACGCGCCGCAGCGGCAGCGGCACCGCCCGCGCCACCGCGGCGGCTCCGCTGCATACTCATCCTTGTACCCTTTTCACACGTTCTAAACCGCGGCGGGCGCGGCGCCGCGCCGTGTGTAAGGGCAAATAGAAACACAAGGATCAGTAATGGAGCGGCACCGCCGCGGCGTGTGTAAACAGTCTATTAGTATGGGAGTTACGTTTGCTTAGTTTTTATTATTCCATACCAACACAATAAAATGAGTGATGAGTGATGACTTTATCGCATGGCGTCGCGTTACAATTTAACACAAATAAACCTCAATCGTTAGGATCATTGGAGTTAGCTATTTGTCATTTAACTTACTGCGAACAGTTACTACTTTGCATTAGTAATAACAATAAATTCTTTATTGCATTAATTATTACAAACAATAACTACTTTTGAACCACTTCCTAAGCTACTTCTGAATATTTTTAGGTTTTTCAACTTTGATATGGCTGGGAGCGATTCTGTGTTTGACGGCGTTCGTCATAGAGCGCGCCACCAAACTCGACCCCGGTACGGACAACTTATACTTGGGATGTGTTCTCATAACGGTCGATGTTATATGTGGCCTCTTCAGTTTCTTCCAGAATTATCAGAGCTGCAAGGTAATCGCTTCACCTACCAAATCAAAATAATACCGTATGTTATAGGAAACATAACGCAACAATGGTGCAGCAAAGTGATGTCGCTTTTTGAAACTTGTACGGGCTGTACCTTATACAAGTTATAACAAAACCAAGTGGTAATACTTGTGCCTATGTGTGATGTCTCCCTTATAATATAGAGTTCACTGTTTAAGAGCTCACCTGACTCTAAATATCAAACATCGTCCTTCTCTCTTCACACTCACGCCCGTCTTTCATATGCCAGGTGAAAAAGGACGGCGCGGAATCATCGCCGAGTTAGTTTTACTTAAATAAAAGACGAACTATAATGATTATGAAAAAAGTGTTTTGAGCAAATTTAGGTTTTATCAATACCTTTTTAGATATTAAAAAATATTAAAGAAAAGAAAGCAAACTTCGAAGATCCAAGCAAAAATGTGTCTAAATAAAGGTTGTTTGTAAAAAAGAAACTATCGAGCATTTTTTGAGTAATCGTGTTTTCGTCTTGAGCATTTATTCTTTATGAACTGAAGTTACTTGTGTCAAAAAATTAGTTTTCTAGACCTTACAGATTTTGAGATCTAGGTTAAAGTATGTAGTCAAGTTAGGGTCATATGGGCTCTTAAGTAGCAGCGCTGACAGAGTGCTGAATTTCAAGACGCTGGGGGGGCTTGCCCTTTTCCTATACAAAAGTACTCTACTACTACAGCACACACATCGAATACTAAATAATACTCATACACACTTTAAAGTAATTATTATCACTTAGTTACATCCATGGGCGTACCCAGATACCCAGACGATAAAATAAACGTCAATTTTCCTGGCAAGTGGGAATTAAAAACGTACGTTACGTACTTACTCTGCGCAAAATGAAATGTTCGAAACAAAATATCTTTTGAGTCAGATTAATAAAAGTCAATTTTCATGATTTTTTGTTTCAAATTTTCAATATACCCCACCATCTTCTCGAAACAGGTATGCTGCCCCCCCACCCTCCCCCCTAGTTAAAATCCTGGGTACGCCTATGTTTACATCCTGTATAGGTATACTGGAAATGTGTTGCAAATTGCAACGTATAGTTCCTGTACGTTATATTATACAAAGAACATGCTATCTGCAGGGCATCACAAATTCAAAACTTGCACCATGTCGCGTTTTGTCCGTAGCTTCACTGCCTTTGCGGGGTGCATCTTCGCTGCGGTTGTCCTCATACGATTTCATACAAAGAACATTTGGCCGTTACGTGTCGCGTCGCTTCGGTGTAGTGTAGCTACGCCTGGCGGGGTCTCAGCTTTACAATAATGATTTATTATACCTAGATTATAACAATATTTTAGATAATGAAGTCTTTTAAAAGTATGATACCAATGCACACACGGTGTACTAGAGATGGCGTGTTAGATACAGAGATGCCTGTTCGAGATTTAGTCAAAGGGGATATTGTTGAAGTGAGGGCTGGTGACGTCATACCTGCAGATATACGGATTATAGACAGCAAAGGGTTCAAGGTTGGTAAGATCCTTAATTCAAGAAGTTACGAAAGGATAGGCTAAAGTCCAAACCGGCAACCAAGGCTAGAAATTTCATATAAAATATCAAAATGTGCGTATAATTCTGCCCAGTCTCGACATTTGATCATAGTTCGCCAGCTACTTGCTTCCTTCAACTGTTGACGTTGGTCGAGTACCACTTTGGTGCGGGGAAGTTGAAGGAGGCAACAATAATATGGACAGTAACTAAGTACCAATAAACCAGACACCGTATTTTCTCGAGAAAAAAATCGCCATGCCTACCTAGTTTTGTCATAATCTATTAAGCTCTTGAGACGTAAATTGATAATGCTTGTACTCCAGCAAACTGCGTACAGTATGAACTAAGCCAGGGGTTCCCAATCTTTTTCAGCCACTTACAAGTCAATATTTTGTCACGGCGCCCTACTTTACCTAGCTATTACAAAAAAATACATAAGTAAACACCTCTAATGATTATAGCTTATTTAAGCAGATAAATAATAATAAACAAATATTTACTCATCTGCCTGCTTTGTATAATTATTATTATAATTTTATTTTATAACATTTGTGGTTATGGATAATGATGGAAGATCGACGCACGGCGCCCCTCTTGCCTTTCCACGGCGCACCAGGGCGCCGCGGCGCACAGTTTGGGAACCCCTGAACTGAGCTATATTTGCAGTATGCTTAGGACCTTTTCTTTATCATCATCAGGTAGACAACTCGTCACTAACGGGCGAGAGTGTGGCGGTATCACGCAGCAACGTGGAAGGTACAGAGAACATTCTGGACTCCCCCAATGTCGCCTTCTTCTCCGCGCTATGTGTCGAGGGGTACGCTAAAGGTATCTTGATTTAGCTACGTGTGCCACTCGGGGACTGCGGCGGTAAAGCTATTGCATAGTATTTTTTATCAACTCATGCAATTATAATTTGCATACGTCTAGTCGCACGCACACAAGTCTGGCAACGCCAATGGGTGTGTTAGGTTTTTTCGTTACGGAATTTGATTCGGCCGCCGCGCTCAAAGCCCGCGATAAAAGATAATAATTAATGAAAATTAAATTTTCCGCTAACTTAATCTTAATATCTCACTGATGTTAGTGTCGTTAGGTTACCGCTAACCTAACCTGAGTGCCTGCAGGTCAGAGTGTGTATGTCATTTGGCTGTGTTGGCCACTATCCGTACCTAAATGTCTCACACTTAACCTTACTCTCTCGTTGTCGTTAGCTGCTAACCTAACGATCCAAAGACAAAGTTGAGACTACGAGAATACTTTTTGGCTGTTTAATAGAATCCGGACTAAATCAAAGCCGCATTAAATATTGGCTTGTATGTGCTTACGGAACCATGTTAATAAATAGTAAATCTTATATCTTTAAACGAGCAATTCTTGTATATATATAATTGGAATCTCCGAATCGGCTCAAACGATTTTCATGAAATTTAGTACATTGGGGGTTTCGGGGGCGATAAATCGATCTAGCTAGGAATCATTTTTAGAAAATGTCATTTTATTCGTGTTTTATCGAATAACGAGCTCGGTCAAATAGCTAGTAAAACATAAAAAAGTAGAGACACACAATAATTAAACCGTCACAAAAACGGCCGAGATTGAAAATCAATAGCTAACAAATTGTTGTCGATTTGTATCGCAAATTAAATTCCAGTTATCAAACAGCGCACCGTGAGCGCTGCGCTGATATTGAACGATTGTCGTTTGTTTTCCTATTGCAACAACCTTTTTTAGGGTTACGTACCCAAAGGGTAAAAACGGGACCCTATTATTAAGGCTTCGCTGTCTGTCCGTCAGTCTGTCTATATGTCTCCAGGCTGTAACTCAAGAACGGTAATAGCTAGAGAGCTGAAATTTCCACAGATTGTGTATATAATATGTTGCCGCTATAACAACAAACACTAAAAACCATAGACATACTAAAAACAAAATAAATTAAAATTTATTAATAATAAGAACAATTGATTAAGTGATTTTTTGGGCCTTTTTTGCTCTATATCAATAATAGCAATAGGTAGGTACTTGAATTTTTCACACGATCCTGAGTTTTATGTATACTTTAATATTTGATAATATTATTAATATTTAATAAAAAATTAAGAGGGGCTCCCATACAAAAAACACAAAATTTGGCCTAATTTTGCTCTATAATGGTACGGAACACTTCGTACGCGAGTCCGACTCGCACTTGGCCGATTGTTTTATGAACACCTCAGTAAATTAATCGTACATGGTGTGAAAAAATCGATACAGGAGCTCTTTAGTGTTTAGATTTATTTCTGATAAAAATCAGTAACAGATGAGCTAGGGGGTGATTAAAATATATAGTTATGTAACCATCCACCAGTTACGACAACATCTATTTGAGAATCATAAAGCCTTAAGACAAATAAAGTATTTGTGTCGTCTTTTTCGCTTGAATCCGTAATACAGAAGCTAGGCACAGAACACCGTGCTTAAATAAATAAGAACTAAATATCTTTAAATTCAAAATAGGTATTAACTTATTATAAATACACTTTTTGAAAGTCAGGACGTGGTCGGGACTATGATGCCTGGTGATGACCACCGGTTCGGGAACTAGCCCGGCGAGAAGAACCGACGTCAGAAACTCGCGCGGGGCCATCTTTTACCAAATAGATGGGAAAATTTATATTTTGAAATAAAAAATAACAATGACTTACAGCTATGTAACAAAAAATAAAGTAAAGTATACTGCATCATGCATGGGGCCACCCTATTCCCAGGGTGTGTTATTTTCGATTAAATCATTGACTTAAGCAAATAAACGTTCTTTATCTGTTTTTTATTTATTTATCCAAGCTTATGTCTTACTGCGTACATCATCAGGTGTAGTGCTATGCTGCGGGGACCTGACCGCGCTGGGCCGCGTTGCGGGGCTGGCAGCACGACTGCAGCCGAAGCCCTCGCCGCTAGCCCAGGAGCTGCACCGCTTCATGCGGTACGTGTCCGTGTGGGCTCTTACCCTGGGCTTCGTCGTTGCCACCGCCTGCTTCGCCCTCGGATACCCCTTCATGCAGACGATTATTTTCGTGATCGGAATGATCGTTGCGAATATTCCTGAAGGCGAGTTATGTACTTTTGTTACGGGCCCGATTCTCAGACCTTGAATATAGCTTTGTTTGTTATTTTACTCGCACGTACACATAAAGTCGTGAATCAAACAGCATAGGTGAAGAAGGTATCAGAATCGAGAACTAGATCGTTTCTATTCAATTATCAGATAGTGTTACCTTGAAGAACACGTGCCGTTTACTTTCTTCATGCGAATAAAATAGTTAAATACTATAAAATGCAGTTAAAGTATCAGGTAGTTAAAATATCCACTTACGTAGAAAAAAGACTTAACACTCGTAATTCCCTTTAGGTCCACTTTCGCCACTCTTGGCCATTGTCAATTATTATTATTTAAAAAGAAAGAGAGAGAGACCCTAATCTACTCGACCTCACAGGCTTACAGCCAACCGTAACTGCCTCCTTGACACTAACCGCCAAGCGGATGGTGTCTAAGAACTGCCTGGTGAAAAACCTGGAGTCCATCGAGGCGCTGGGCGCGTGCACCACCATCTGCTCCGACAAGACGGGCACGCTCACAGAGAACAAGATGTGCGTAAGACACATCTGGATGTGGAATAGGGAGTTTATGATGGCAACTGATGGTGACGGTTAGTCTAGAAGATTTTTATTAGGATTACCTATTACCCATATTGTTATAATTAACTAGCTGTTTCCCGCGACTTCGTCCGGGTCAACAAAATAAGAGTAAAATATATCCTCCTTCTTTTCGGAAGTCGGTTAAAAAGTAGCCTAAATTATTCCTTACTACATCAGCTATGTGCCTATAAAAGTCCCGTCAAAATCGCTCCAGCCATTTCAGAGATTAGCCGAAACAAACAGACAGACAGACAGACATACAGACAAAAATTGTTAAAAAAATGTTGTTTTGGTGTATACACCAAAACAACATTTTTTTAACAATTTTTGGTGTATACACCAAAACAACATTTTTTTAACAATTTTTGCTACATATACGAATTTTATAGTTAAGTTTTTTACTACATATACGAATGTATATACGCTATATATAGCGTATATACATTCGTATATGTAGTAAAAAACGGTTCTTTCAATATTACAAACAGACACTCCAATTTTATTTATATGTAGTATGTATGTATGTATGTATAGATGTATAGATGTACCTGAGTTTTATGCTAGTTTGATTTTAGACGGCTTTAAGTAGCAAAATAAAGCAAGTTTGATTTTAATGACACAGCAGTTTCTTTACTGCATGATATTTATACTATGCAACAAGAAACGATACTGTATAATAATTATGGTATTAATGCTAAAAGTAAATTTAACTTAAGTGTTATTGTTTCAGATTCTATGTACCAGCACAAAGGTAAAACGTAATTGCATATTCTTTCTCGTAATGTAGTGAAATAAACACATCTGCCCGAGAATCCCCAGCGAAAAAAGTATATGGCTGGTTTTACAGTCACGCGTTTCGGCAGCGCCGTCGGAGCGCGCGCGTTCTAAGATGTAACGAACATACGGGCGAACGGCGCTGCTCAAGCGCGCGACTTAGAAACGCAACTACTACCCCCATACATCTTCGAACGCGCGGCGCTCCAACGGCGCTGCCGAAACGCTTAACTATAAAACCAGCCTATATGTATTACTTTACTCTCATTTTGTACTGTTAACTGTATGTTTTGTATGCAACGTTGTATCACAATTCACAGTCCATAACATGAAATGACCTTTTTCTGTCCCGCTGGCGTGAAAATGATTGTGCGATATTAAAAAATACTGAATAGAAAATGATTTTCAGCGTTTGAGCATTTAAAAATATGTGCCGCGCTGTGTAGCTCCGCTACCGTCGAGAACGAAACAATACGGGGCGACGCCTCGGAAAAGGCGATATTAAACTTTCTACTCCAGTTTAATGATCCCATAGGAATTAGAGGAAATTTCCCCAAAGTTGCCGAGATTCCTTTCAACTCCGTCAACAAATACCAAGTACGTAAAGTTTTTTGCCGTAATATAAATTTATGTAGCCCACTTTTGATTTTTTTTTATTTTACATTATGTATAATCTTTTCTTTGTAAGAACAATGCTAACAAAAGAAGTATGATCAGTATAAATTTAGAGCTACAAAGTCAATTCTTTGTAGCAGGGCTACGAGCTACGTGGCAAGTTCTACGTAGCAGGGCTACGAGCTACGTGGCAAGTTCTACGTAGCAGGGCTACGAGCTACGTGGCAAGTTCTACGTAGCAGGGCTACGAGCTACGTGGCAAGTTCTACGTAGCAGGGCTACGAGCTACGTGGCAAGTTCTACGTAGCAGGGCTACGAGCTACGTGGCAAGTTCTACGTAGCAGGGCTACGAGCTACGTGGCAAGTTCTACGTAGCAGGGCTACGAGCTACGTGGCAAGTTCTACGTAGCAGGGCTACGAGCTACGTGGCAAGTTCTACGTAGCAGGGCTACGAGCTACGTGGCAAGTTCTACGTAGCAGAGTTAGGGGCTACGTGGCAAATGCTCCGTAGCAGAGCTATGGACTACGTGGCAAATGCTCCGTAGCAGAGCTACGGGCTACGTGGCCAGTTCTCCGTAGCAGAGCTACGGGCTACGTGGCAAATGCTCCGTAGCAGAGCTACGGACTACGTGGCAAATGCTCCGTAGCAGAGCTACGGACTACGTGGCAAATGCTCCGTAGCAGAGCTATGGACTACGTGGCAAATGCTCCGTAGCAGAGCTACGGGCTACGTGGCCAGTTCTCCGTAGCAGAGCTACGGGCTACGTGGCAAATGCTCCGTAGCAGAGCTACGGACTACGTGGCAAATGCTCCGTAGCAGAGCTACGGACTACGTGGCAAATGCTCCGTAGCGGAGCTACGGACTACGTGGCAAATGCTCCGTAGCAGAGCTACGGGCTACGTGGCAAATGCTCCGTAGCAGAGCTACGGACTACGTGGCAAATGCTCCGTAGCAGAGCTACGGGCTAAGTGGCAAATGCTTCGTTTCGAAATACGAATCGAAATTTTTGTTTCATTTTTTCTCTTATGTTATAATATTATGTATATCTGACAACTTACGAGTAAAACAATGTTAACCTGCAGATGAGTATCCACTCCGATTCTCAAACAAAATACCTACTCGTCATAAAAGGAGCACCTGAATGTATTCTGACGAAATGTTCCACTATTATGGCTGAAAACAAAGAGGTGGCCATCACTGAAGAAACTGCTGCAGTCATAGACAAAGTCATCGAAAATTTGGCAGGCACTGGTATGTAACTTTCTGAGCACTTTGAATGCCACGCGAAAAAGAGTTATAAATACATCAATAGTTAAAAACTTGACCACGCAAACGATAATAATATAGCTTAAGATGTTACCAGAAACATAAAAACGTATCTATTTGCACCTTATTTATTACAATTGTATTAAAAAAACCCTTTTCTCTTAATTCGTTTGCCGTATTAAATAATTTACATAATATTTTCAGGAGAACGAATTCTCGCATTTGCTGATTTACAAATAGATGCGACGCAGTTTGACTTGAACTTGGACTTTGACATGGACGAAGCTAACTTCCCCCTGAAGGATCTCCGGTTTCTGGGACTCATGGGACTGATCGATCCGCCGCGGAAAGAAGTAAGTTCCTCAAACATAAAATAACCTTCTCATGTGTGCAAAAATGTCTTGGCTGTTTTATTCAAGACATAATAAAATAATAACCATATTAAAGCTGATCGAATGGTTAGTAAAGAAGTAGCAAAAGTCGCAAGAGTCGTTTAAAACTCTATAAATGTAACACAATTACATTCAATTTTTTACAACTATGTTCAAAAACAGAATGTTGTGTTCATCAGCGACTGCACTTTCTACAACGACATCTACAAATATCCGAATATCAATATTAAATAATTATACACCTTCCTTGCACTTATTCCACTTTATTTGTATATAATATGTATATATAATAAAGTGGATATATATAATGGATATATATAATGTGTATATATAATAAAGTGGAATAAGTGCAAGGAAGGTGTATAATTATTTAATATTGAAGATGAATTTCCACCAAGAAGTGACAGTTCATTCAATATCCGAATATCGTTACGGTATAATATAATCACTTTTACAAGTTATGATGTAACGTTGATAAGTTTATATATTATTACTATATAAACTTATCATATAGATAAGTTTGTATATTATTACTAGTTAGTAGTTACTCACTACCTACCTAGTCTCGTAGATATTGTAAATATGCAAAAAAATACTCCATCCTTTTTCACTGAGAGATCTTAAAGTTCATACTATAGGTGCGATCAGCGATCGAGCATGTGCGTTCAGCTGGCGTGCGCGTGATGATGGTGACGGGCGACCACCCGGCCACCGCGCGCGCCATCGCCTCCGACGTCGGCATCGCGACACAGCGCGACTGCCGCGTCGTCACCGGCGCCGAGCTGCGCCGCATGACACCCGACCTGCTCACCAAGACGCTGGAGAAGCATTATGAGATAGGTTCGATAGTAAATTATGATACTGACCTTGACGTACCAACTCGATATTTTTTGTTGCCTTGGAGAAATACGTAATAAGTGTCTGAAGATACTATGCCGAATTTCCGCGGCGGAAATTCAGCATGATTACGTCAGCAATGTCAAACGCATACAATATAAATTCGGCATAGTGTGTTTAGACACTATGCCACAGTTTGGTCTTTAAAAAACCTTCCGATCCACGTTTTTTCAAATCCATATTTTTTTGAAAATATTTTTAAAAAGTATTAAAAAAGCACATTATTTGTTATGCGTTAAACTGTGCAAAGTGGCCACAACTTTAGTATGATTATAATAATAATTGATGGAAATAATAATAATGATTGACGAAATAATTGATTGATTGTCTCGAAGTGTTCGCGCGCACATCACCAACTCAGAAGCTACAGATAGTGGAGGCGTGTCAGAAGCTGGGCGGCGTGGTGGCCGTCACCGGCGACGGCGTCAACGACGCGCCCGCACTCAAGTGCGCCGATATTGGCATATCCATGGGTATCACGGGATCACAGGTACGAGTAAGTTTATAATACTGCAACTGATGGTAGTGTAGACAGAGTTGCCCCTCTAGTCGTGAGAGCTTGCGTTTACACGTTTAAGGCTGTATATTCGGTTCCCTGAGTAATGAGTATATTGTATAATATATGTACTTTTAGGACAGAAAAAAACATTCTAGCTTGGAAACTTGGAAAACAGGATTTAAACCTGCGATTAAATTAAATTTTTGAGTTTTTTCTTTACATATATTTATTTCAATTAAAATGAAGCGAAAAAATAAATTAGGAAATAAAAAATCGGTTTTATTTTAGAGGGAAGCCACAGCTTTTATACACAAGGATCTTTCATTTTGATTAATCTTCAAAATGAAAGATTAAGGGTAGCCGATGATAGGAATGGGTGATTCTACAAAAATTGGGTAACTCGCTGTCACCAGTCAATATATATTAAATCACATTATATTTTAAAGATTTTATGCTTAATTTTAAAAGTATGTAATCTCCTTTAAATGGTCACTCAATTTCAGATACGTAATTTAATTAGAAATTGTATAAAATTGAAAGAGTATGCTCAAAACGTCAGTTCTTTGGCCTGTCACAAACCCAAAAACGTTCAATCAAGAGACTGTACATCAGATTCTACGATTAATTTCAGAAAACTTGATATATAATTACAATCTTTAATGTACGTAATGATGAATGTCAGGGCTTTCATAATGTAAAAATATTTAATGTATTTAAAAAAGAGGGGAAACTTTGTCATAGGTTTCATTCGTCAGTCCTTTGTGTAACTTTCAAATGCAAAAATTTTCACCAAAAAACACGTATACATGGTCAAATACCTATTAATCATGTTCAGTTGGTAATATTGTCAGCTGAGAACTGCAGCATTTCTTTGCCATTAATACAGTATGAATGCTAGCTCGTCAGATATGACATAATCTTGCGCAGGGCCAGTCAAAAACTCAGTACTATGGGTAAGTCGTTAATTCCTTATAAATCTTAATTTTATTTTGATTTCTATACTGGTTACTATGATTAGTAAAAATGTAATATATTGATATTAGAAAATACGAAAAGAAACATTAACTTTAATTATAACCTTAAATTTATGTCGAAATCATCAGTCCTTTGGCGTCAGTTCTTTGCCTGAAATCGTGGCAACGGACTGACATGTTGCCAGAGTACTGATGTTTTTTTTCTTTAAGATCACTTTTATCACAACAAAAAAGGTGAAACATTAACTTTAATTATAACCTTAAATTTATGTCGAAATCATCAGTCCTTTGGCGTCAGTTCTTTGCCTGAAATCGTGGCAACGGACTGACATGTTGCCAGAGTACTGATGTTTTTTTCTTTAAGATCACTTTTATCACAACAAAAAAGGTGTGTTAACCGTTTGTTTACTTATTTTAGTGTAAAACATAATGTCGTTTACCATAAAAGACAAATTTGACCGAAGGATTATATATTAAATAAGAAAAGAGAAGCTGAAAATACTTTTTTTTTTATTGTTTATTAGGGTAAAAAAACAATATCACAATATAAAATACGTTTACACACAGTCTTACTCTATACATATAAGTAATTGTGATATCCACATCATTTACCACATATATAAAATGTAAAATGTATTTAAGTTTAATTATAAGTAGTTGAGATTTTAACCTTGATTGATTAGCAGGCGGCACCCTAGCCCTAGCTACTTTCTTGCCGAGAATCAAACTATCTCTTCAAATAAGCTGAATTAGCAATGAAAAACATAGATTACAAAATGTACTTAAGAAAAGGAGAAAGGGCAAAAAAAAAATGTTAAAGAAACCTCTAAAGCAAACGGTTAACTTGAAAAAAAAATGGTCAAGTGCGAGTCAGTCTCCAGCACGAAGTCCTCGTGCCATAAAATTGCAATTTTCGTATGAGAGCTCCCTTTAGGTGTTTATTTTATTTTAATTTTATTATCTACTATTATAGAAGAAAAAAATAGTGTTTTGTGAACATTTCAATTGCCCACCTGGTGCCACATTGACTTTGAGTTGAACATTGAGTTAAAAGGACAAAAAAGTATATTCTTTGTATAGGAGACCCCTTAAATATATATTTTGTTATAATTTTATTGTTTATTATTAAAGTAAGAACAAAATTGAGTATTTTTAGAGTATTTAAAATTACCTGGTTGCATTATTGACATCGAGCAGAAAAGGGCACAAAAATCACGTTTCTTGTATAGGAGCCCTCTTAAATATTTATTTTATTTTTATTTTTGTATTTCCGTTATAGCTGCAACACAATTATACGTCATTTGTGAAAATAAAAACTATCTAGCCATCGCTGTTCTTGAGATACAGCCTGGTGACAGACAAATAGATAGACAGATGGACGTACTGCCGGACAGATGGACAAAAAACGAAAACTTTAATTCTGTTGTTTGTTGATATTAATTATTAATGTATACTGTTAAGGAAAAGTACTTAAAAGTAAAAAAAAATATTACAAGTGTCAAAATTCTTATAATGGTGTGATAGTGTTCTCCCCGCATTATTACAAAATATTTTTCGATATTTAACTTACTAGGAACTTGATACATTAAAATAATTAAAGTGATATAATAATAGTTTATGCGGTTAATAAATGCCACATATGTCATATATTTCTAATGTGTTTGCATTACAGGGACCGTGCAGAGCGATGACACTGCCACTAGTGACGAGTAGCCGTAACTTTTACGAAAATTTTATTGTCAAGCTCTAGTCAGGCTACAGAAAATTATAAGATTTCTTGAGAAATTTGAGTATTTTCAAGAATTATTTCAGTGTGTTGTATTCCCGGATGTTCTAATACATACAAGAAAAATAAGGCAAATCGAACGATGTAAAATTTTACTATTTTCTTATTATGATGACTATTTTATTATTATGATATAAAGTTCCATGAATGTTATGTGTAGACTTGTAAAAACACTAAATTTTGTAGCTTATAAACGTAAATTCATTTTTGATGAACACAATATGAACCTAACCTATAACCGTTGCTTCTTTCAGTAAACATCCAAACTGGCTTCCATGTTAATTGATATAGGTACATACATAAGCACCGCTCATTTAATTGGCATAAATTTGCATCAAAAGTAAGGATAATTTGGAGAATTCCTGCCAGGAATTCAACACTGAGTATAGTATTGAACTTGAACCATCTTATCAAAGTGTTGGTTCTCAAAAGGATGATTCTTCAAGTAGGAAAAAGATTAATAGTGCAGTCTTTGTGTTTTATTTAAAGAAAACTTATATAGTGTTTGCACTGATGATTGATGAGGTACACTAGTTAAAACTTAAAAATAGTGACAGACAAAAGTTGTAAAGATGGTATCGAGCGAATCGCAGAAGGTTGATGAAATAAAAGCATTTATTTTAGTGAACTTGTTTTATTTTATTAATCCACAAGCATTTTCAGTAATTATTATAAGTATTTTTGCATCTTCATTATTTTATTGCAATATTTATCAAGTTTTTACTTTCTATGCTGATGGATGCTACTAATTACTTTTTCAGATATTTTCTTAGATAATTAGATAAGCTTCATACATTTTTATTCACGCTTTCGTTCTTTGTTTACGGTTAGAAACTCATCCATACTCAATATTATAAATGCGAAAGTGTGTCTGTTAGCACTTCACCCCCAAACCGCTCAACCAATTTTGCTGAAATTTGGTATGGATTTACTTTGAGCCCCGGGAGAGGACATAGGATACTTTTTATTCCGGGAAAATGTACGGTTCTCGCGCAATAAATGATTTTTGGCGCAACGGAGTTGCGGGCGTCATCTAGTCTTTTACTTTAATCCATCGATCGCGGATTCTTGGAAATCTGTTGTTGTTCTCGCGGCCACATGTGGCAAACTGGAAGTGTAAGTAATAAATCGTTTTATAGTCTAAAACATAAAAAAACACTTATAAACTAGCCGGGGTCAAAGAGCCAAAATCAATGACAAGTTACTTCTTTTACTCGCATCGTGTCGCTGCTGTCGAATTACGACGCCCTCTATAGTTTCTGCACGGTCCATATATATCAGTACTGTGTCACCCTCGTCAGTCCTCTGGCAGTGAAATTCAGAAAAATCAAAATATTTTAAAAAGTAATTAAAAAAAAATGACTGTCCCGATTTGCAACAGTATATTCATTATATTACCCATCTTTTAAACCCCTTAAAGATATCTAAATTTACCATAAAAACTACAGTAAACAAAATATCCCTAAAAGTTACCCAATTTTTGTAGAACCACCCGAATAGATTAATAGAATTGAATGTACTGTATGTACTTATAACTTAAAAATGTTATTGTAGGTGTCTCAACACACAGCAGACATAATCCTGATCGACGACAACTTCGCTACGATAGTGGTGGGTATAGAGGAGGGGCGGAAGATATTCGACAACCTGAAGAAGTCCGTCTGCTACATACTCATATCTAACGTCCCGGAGATCTTCCCCGTGTTCATGTTCGTTCTGTTCTCCATCCCGTTGCCTTTAGGTGAGAATTTTTCTAATGAAATAGACTAATATTATTAAAAAAACTGATTCCAGCTACAAAATAATGTAATCATTTTGACATCACATAACAATATACCATACTACCATAATAGTTATAATTTAGGTTAAGTAAGTCCTTTTTACTTTTTTATTATTATTTATTTTCTGTTTTGTATATGTTGTGTGTTGAGAAAATAAACGTATTTCTATTCTATTCTAATCCTTTACTTCTTTACTTGGATTAGAGAATAGGCCAAAATTGGTAGACGCAAGACCAAGAGCAGTTTTTCTGCTTCAGAAAAGATTCAACTATTTACAAGAGTAATGATGATCCCATGCGTGTTTCCTAAATTTTCTTTCCCATTGGCAGGCGTAATGACGATCCTATGCGTGGATCTCGGCACGGACATGTGGCCGGCGGTGGCGCTGTCGTTCGAACAGGCGGAGTCCGACGTAATGTCCCGGCCACCGCGCGCCGGCCCGCTCGTCTCGCCCCGCATGCTCGCGCTCACGTACGGACACCTTGGACTCATGGAGTTCGCGGCCGGCATGTTCGCCTACTTCGTAGTTATGGCCGAGTTTGGATTCTATCCGAAGGATCTTTTTGGTAAGTGGTGACTAAAAATAAGGGATATTTGAACTAATAAGTGACGAAATGCTTGTATAGAGTCCTTCAAGACTCTACCTACATTACTTGATCCTAAAAGACCAGAAAATAATAGAAAATTGGCGCGTTTTTTGTTAGCCAATCACATTATTTGTTGACTCTAAATAACTCAAAAAACTTCAATTTAGTTTTCTGGATGTGGCGACAGGCGCTACAATGACATACCTGACAATTTGCTACCGCCCACGGGCCAGAGCCCCATATACTAGTAATCTGTGCAGAGCCCAAACCACAACAGCAACACAGGGTTGCGGCGTCGTATCGTAAAAACAACATCGCACAGAAATGCGATGTGATGTCGCAAAGCAAAAGTTACATCAGAATTCGGATACGACATTGTATGTACGATGAGCAAGATAGGACTCGCGCTGTCGCATCGGAAATTTCCGCGATGCATTCTGCTGCGTCTTAAACGCAGCAACTCAGTGTTGTGGTGGCCCTACTGGCCGACCAAAGATTCGGCTTTTAGAATCACGGTTGAAATATATTGCCCAAGCGAGTGGGTATACCGGCGCATTACACAGCAGCGCTTTATAGGCATACGTAAACAATGGGACTGCGAAGCCGTGAACGATCTCCCGGACTCGCTGGGCCAGGAGTGGACGTACTGGGAGCGCAAGGAGGCGGAGCGCGCGGGGCAGGCCGCCTACTTCGCTGCCGTCGTGGTGGCGCAGATGACCAACGGTATCATATGCAAGACCAGATACAACTCCATCTTCCACGTCGGTAAAGCAACCTTTTCTTGGTTCCGTTCAAATCAGACAGCAACGCGACGCAATTTATTGTAGAGACGCCTTGCAAATCTGTCGAGTCGCGTTGCTGTCTGAATTAACCCTTACTATACTGCACTCGGGCTAACTTGTCGCTAGCGGTCATTGACTCCCTGTCAAAAACTTGCCATTTTCCATATAAAACCACAATTGACAATATCTGACACTTCATTGTCAATCGCGGTTTATATGGAAAATGACAAGTTTTTGACAGGGTGTCAATGACCGCTAGCCACAAGTTAGCCCGAGTGGAGTATATTACCTTTAAACACTAAGGCCCGATTCGACCAAACTTGAAGTTACACGAGTATAACTATCATGAGAATAATTTTACTCCTTTAATTTACTCTAGGATAATTATTATCGTTTGCATTTTACCAAGTTACTCAAAGAATATGAAATAAAATGTCAATTATAGTTCACAATGACACCGACCGTGACAGTTGACACCCTGTTGTGCAACTATTCTCAGTTTAATATTTACTCCACCAAAATAGCCCGTGTAAATATTTACTCCCGTGTAATTACCTCATTCTTGGATTAGAAGTTGGAAAAACGCAAAACCAGCTTACTCTTAGATTAGGAGACAGTTATACTCGAGTAAAATTTTACTCCAGTTTGGTCGAATCCGCCCTTATTATGACTACAGCCCCTCTATCATGAGCTCTTAAAGCCAGCCAGAATACTGACTGGCTCGCATTTTGGTACCATGACCTCTATTTTCCAGCCAGTCAGTGGTCACGTGACACAAAACTCACTTCTCCATTGTTAACTGAGTAATAATTTCGAATCATGACAACACTTCTGACATAAGCTCGCTTGCTTTTACGTCAAATACAGCAATTCAATAAACACCAACCAACGAGTAGCTTTTACTGAATAGTTTACATTTTAGTAATTTTATTTATTAATATTACATACTTTTTAGTCTTAAATTATATTGCTATTTAGTTGGTTAGTTACTTAATAAGTTATATTTTAGTCTATAGCATATATTTTAGTGAAAATAATTCGTTATTAAAACCAAAAAACTAAACATTCGAAGTGTCCAAATTTTTGGAAAACGATTAAGTAGGTATTCTCAAGTTAATCACGAAGTGATACATAAGAAACGTAGAGACCTTAGTAATCCATTTAGTGTTAGTGAGGTTTCAGAATAATAACATAAGTGAGGTGTAGTATACCTATATGTCTAGTCAACAATAAGGTTTGCATTTGTGCGATGAGCTAAGACTGCATTGATTTAGTACACAAGAAACACATACAAGGTATAAGGAACACAAGTGTTGTGTATAATTACTTACTGTAAAACAAGTATGAATTTTCACCAAAAACCTACAGGTACAATCTTATAGTTGCATTGTAGGTTTTTGTGTTATTTCACAAACTATTTCCTTGTAAATCTGAAGTATTATTGGTATATATGCATGATAAACACTGCACCAAAGAGGTAAATTCAATATTAAGTACTTACTTACTTTTAACAAGAATTTTCAGAACACAACCTTTTAAACTTTAGATGTATGTATAACATGCTCCGGATAAACATTACACACCTAAACTTCTAGAAAAGTTAAATAATTGATAATATCATAGAATCCCAATTAGCTAAATTCTCATATGAGCACTTTTTCATTTAAGTATAACTTCTTCTCTTGACTACAATATGGTATTATATGATGGGAATAGTGTAAATCACTAAATTTTACTCAAAAACAAAAACCTACATTATAGTACTTTTCCAAAAAAGACTTACTTAATAAGAATTGCATAACAAACATATGGAACTTATTGTTCATAAAACATAATATTATCATAGGAACATATATTATTATGTATTACCAAAAATACTTTTGTACTTACCTCAATAATAATAATAAGTATTAGTTTTATATTAAATTAAAACTTAAAATACATGAGGACTTACTATGTACTTCTTAGGAACCTATCTTAGGAGCATTTCGTACAATCTTTTGATTGCAGTAGGTCTTTGTGTTATTTCACAAACTATTTCCTTGTAAACCATGCATGATAAACGCTGCACCAAAGAGGTAAATTCAAAGGTATTACTTTCTCAATAACAAGAATTTTGAGAACACAACCTTTGAAACTTTAGATTCATGTATATTCACGAATAAATATTGACACACACACATACACCTAAACTACTAGAAAAGTTAAATCATTGATAATATAAAATCCAAATTAGCTAAATTCTCATATGCACTTTTTCATTTATAACTTCTCTTGACTACAATATGATATAATATATAATGGGAATAGTCACTAAAACTCAAAAATATAATCCTACATTACTTATAGTACTTTTTCCAAAAAGACATAACAAAAATTGCAAAACAAACATACTTATTGTTCATAAAACATAATATTTTCATTGGAACTTATATTATTATTACCAAAAATTCTTTTGTACCTCAATAATAATAATATTAGTTTTATATTATTACATTAAAATTTAAAATACATTTTAAATTTTAATGTAATAAGGACTTTAGTAAGTCCTCATGTATTATACATTTTAAAAAGATGTGATCGTTTTAGGGACCTATCAGACAGAGTGGTCACGCGTTGAAGCATTTGCGTTGGAGCAGTCAGTGTGTGACTGAGGAGCAATTCTGACACATTCAGAACTCCTCCTGTGTGAGTATATAGAGATACTCACACGGGAGGCATTCTACAACATAATACAACACAAAGAACACAAAACCCTTGACCGCTCTCTGTCTGAGATATCCCAGGCAATTTCCCATAGTTGCAACTTGCAATGCAGTTTCTAATTGTTATTGGTTTGCCAAATAAAAGTCTGAAATTATAATATTGTTTTTATCTTTCATCAAAAGTTGGTATTTGAACTCCTTTAATAATAATAAATTAATATTTACACAAGGGATATTTGATTCATCTTCTTTGATTTTAATTGACAAGACCTTGTTTAAGATTTCCGCTGTATAAATATTTTTATAAGTATAATATAAAAGAGATTTAACACTTGCCTATCTGATACTAGGTTGATAATAAGGTTTAAGACAAATGTAGTACCTATTGATGAAAGCTGTGTATGAATATGTATCTAAGGTAGGTATATTTAAGTGAGAAAATAAATGAAAAAACATTTAAAAACGAGTATTTATTAAATTTCTTTTAATTAAAGCTTTTGAGTGAATATATATTATCTTCCTAGGACTTCGTCATCATTACACTTGCAATTCTTTATTATAAAATGTAGTACTTATAGTATCTCAGTGTTAGCAATCATCCTTTATCCTGAAAAATATTTGGTTCAGCGTACACAGTACTAATAATGTAAAATGCCTTACAAGGCACGAAAAGGGGATTATTAAACTTATAAATTGCCTGTTTATGTTACAATAATACCCATTTGAAAGCTCAAAAAAACGTAGGTGTTCAAGAATGAGTTCAAGTTCAACAAACTATGTTCAACTCATGACATCAACTCTGTTGTAATGCATGTAATTGTAATCCACAAGTTTGATGCATTTCTAAGACTTTTTCATGGTAGATTATTTAGCGTAAGTATCAAATAGGTATAGGATATAATAAACTTATCAATTTCTTGCTTAAAACATAATCTCTATAAACTTAATAACAATATCTAATTATCTTTTTTTTTTGTCTCCTTCTTCTTCTCTTTTTTAATTGCCGACTCAGTTAGTTGCCAATGTCAGAGAATTCTTTCTCCTCTAGATCGCCATGCTTGTGATAATATAAACATGAAGGAGTGTTATTTTCTCAGTGTTTTCATAAAGGGCTTATAAAATACCAAAAAATATAAATAAAACCATTTACACATTTATAATAATTACCTTTAAATACAATAAATCGGTGCAAAAGTAACTATTCCTACATTGACCACGTTATATATTAGAAAATAGTATATTTTATAATAAAAAATATCAATCTTTTTTTAAACTATATTTTCATCTTGATTTACAATTTTTCCGTTAGTCGTTATGGCTAAGCCATTTCAATTCCTAAAAAAAAAACAATTCCGTTAGTCAAATTTGACGTTCGAGTTTGACATTTCTTAATCCAGTTCAGAGACAAATATTACAGGTTAAAACCGTTCAGAAGTAAAAGTGCAAATGATACCGAAACAGAACCACTCACTTTACAACTGTTTACATACCTGCACGGATTAGCTCAGGTTTTGACAAAGTTAATGATAGGGGTCCAGATACTCAAAGATTAAAAAAGTGGTGTCACTGAGTCTTCGCTGTAAGATTTTTTGTCGCCAGACTGGTGTGTGGAACTATAATAGCTGTAAAGATAATTGCTGGACTCAGGACTGTTATCAGATGAAATAGGTGTTTCTCAATTTCAACCAAACACTGAAAACTAAATTAAATAAACGTTAACTATTTTTTATGACTTTATGAACTATTTTACAGAGCATTTATGCAATTACTTAGAGTGAGTTGCACCAACTTACTTTAACTATAAATTTAACTATAACTACAATGTAAAATGTCAAATCTTTGGTTAAAGTAAAAATGGACGCCATATTCAACCATAACATTGCGCTCGACAAGGCTTATTAGTACACGTGGCGAAAAAAGGAACTAACGCTGTCATCATACAAAAACGCCATTTTTGACAGTTCTCCTTTACCAGCAGCGCGGGGGCGCTGGGCGGGGGCCCACGTTCATTTATAGCCTTGTCGGACCAGCTGTCATCTGTCAAATTCTGTGGTCAAAGTTAAGGTTAAAGTTAAAGTTAGCCTTAACTATAACCATAACTTTGACCATAAATTTAACTTTAATCACGCCTCTAGTGCAACCCAATCTTAGATTTTGTGACTGTTTTGCCAATTTTCATTTTACCTTAATAACTAGAAAATTCTAGGTTTCAGTTAAAACTTGTGTAGTGTACCTAATTATTTCATGAAGGATATACAGATAGTAATTTCAAACCAATTGACTGGAAACGTGCCAATTGAATTTAAATTTATTACATTTGGTTTATCTAATTCGAAGGAACGGAAGCCGGATATCCAAAACAATTAGCGTCCGACCTTATCACTCGCCGCATTTGAAGGATTCTCTCTGATGTGGCAAAATCCAAAATGACTGACATTTTGGATTTTGATCTAAAAATTTTTGTAGGAGCAAAGATTATGTTGCTATTTTTAGGATTCCGTAGCCAAAGCTTGTACTAATAGCCATAGCTTATACTGTGGCCAAAGGGTAAAAACGGGACCCTATTACTGAGACTTCGATGTCTGTTCGTCTTTCTGTCGCCAGGCTGTAACTCAAAAACCGCTTTAGCTAGACTTCTGAAATCTTTACAGGTTGTGTACTCTTCATTTGTAGGAGATTTAATTTTGTCCACAATTTTGTTTTAACAAACCTAAAATTTCAGGTATGCGGAACATGGTACTTAACATGGGTCTAGTGTTTGAGCTGCTGTTGGCGTGTTTTGTGTGCTACACGCCGGGACTCAACACTTTCCTGCGAACCTATCCTCTGCCGTTGAAATGGTGAGGTACAGAGCCTATCGAATGTGGAATGATACTGTGGTCATAATCCGTTTATGCTGTAAAAATGAAAATTAAAACTATTCTCATTTTAACACCTCCATCGTGGGTATCGCAGACACAATAGATTTTCAATTGTTGTGCGGCAGCCGGCTACCGCTTCTGATCGATGGGTTAAAAATGCGATATTCTGTGTGTCTGTTTATTACCTCATCACTCATAAGTCGTCACGCTTAAATCGTTGAACCTATTTTGATGGAAATGGTCATACATTCAATCTAAGGATAGTTTAAGACGTACGGTTATAGTGCAATAAACGAAGATGCAGGCAAAATTTTGTTATTACATAATTTGCACATCTCACCGAAATACCTTTATACCGGTATCGAAGAATTTAATCAGAAAGATGGCGGCGAAAACAAAAGCCATAAATAAAGACAAACTGCAAGCACAGACAACCCAAATGTCTTGGCGAGTTATTGGCACGGCGCGGTATTAATTTGACCCAATTCCCGCTGAAGGTGCTCCCGCCAGCCCCGGCCCGCGGTAACAGCAGTCTCGATTATCCGGATTGATTATCGCGATTTCATACCTTTAGCCCCCTGTTGGCCGCCTGAGTGCGCCATTTAATAGTTATTTACCAAACTGCAACTGAGTCAAGAGTTTAATAGAAAATGTTAGAAGTTTATTTTAAAAGTCCTCATAATTTCAACATAAGTAATTATTTATTCTCTCCGTGTTTGGCTATAAGTTTAGCATTAAATTATTCGGTAAGGTAATCGTAAAACTGGTTATAAAATTGACATTCGAAAATTTCGAATTCTGCTAGGGCAAATATAGATTCATGTGTTTTATAGGACATTCATTCGGCCGCCATCACGATGGAATACTTGGGACAATTCCATAGAGAAATATACACGGGGCAGACAATTCTAAATAACGAAACGCAATAATTGATTTGTTAAAATTATTATTTAAATTACTCGAATTATAATAAAACTTTGCGAAAACGCTCTAACTGCCTCAAACAGAGTGAGAACATTTATCAAATTCATTCAAAATTTTGACATAGGCCCCATACATTGTCTGTCTTCATTAAACTGAACGTTAATCATAATCAAATGTGTCTGTGTGCGGCGGTTAGTCCGGTAAATCGAACGCCATGTGACCCAATTCCCCGCTGCAGGTGGTTCCTGGCGCTCCCCTATTCGGCGCTCATGTTCGCTTTCGACGAGCTCCGGAAGTATTGTATAAGGAAACGACTCTTCCGAGCTTGGTACAATAACATTACACTCTACTGATATTGGAGTTATTACATACTTGTGAAGTAAAGTAAAAGAAGATAGAGGTACCTATAGTATTAAACGTTCAGAAAGAACATTGTATTTAATTTTGACGTAGGTTACGTTTAGTTCGTCAGACACAAATTACAGATTTTGACGTGGGATAGCCATGATTCGGCACGAATGTGCCGGCTCGGCCGGAGAAATACCACGGGCTCACAGAAAACCGGCGTGAAACAGTGCTTGCGCTGTGTTTCGCCGAGTGAGTGAGTTTACTGGAGGCCTAATCCCCTACTAACTAGGAAATAGGAGAGGTCCTATTTCCTTCCCTACCCTCCCCTATTCCCTTCCCTACCCTACCCTATTACCCTACTCCCTCTTAAAAGACCGGCAACGCACTTGCAGCTCTTCTGATGCTGCGAGTGTCCATGGGCGACGGAAGTTGCTTTCCATCAGGTGACCCGTTTAATCATTTGCGCCCTTATTTCATAAAAAAACAGATTAATGGCTAAAAAGTACATAATAAAGGAATGATCAGTCCGTCAATCAACTGGTTAAACCCGAGGGTTAAGCGTTCAGTTTCGCGTCAATCTTACCAGATTGATAGTTCTGGTTATAGTTTAGTATAGTTTAAACACTGAGATTAGTTTAGTTTGTGCACGTACACTTTTCTTGCATCGCAATTTTCAATCTTATCTACAAAAGGTTGACTAGTTCGTCTTTGGTACATTTCTTTTCAATAAGTAATATATTTATTAATGTATCTTTCATATTGTGTCTATATTTTGGTGTGCAATAGTTTTTATTATTATTATTAATGGACTGAACTGACGAGAAACTGAGCGTATATGATAGACTAAAGAAAATATTTCTCTATGGTGTAACCTACGTCATAAAACAAAAACACTTTCAAATTATTTATATGTCAACTAAACCTTTTATTACACTGACCTAATACACTGGACAGGCGATCGCTATCAATAAAATATTCCTATTTGAAAGTCGCCATATTGGCGCTGATTGCTATGTGAAAGCAGTAGTGAGTGTACTTGGAACTATTTTGCAAATGGCGGTTGTCATTTTCTATATAAATTAGTTCACAGTACGCTCAATGCGGCGCTTCAAATCGGCATAAGAAATAGCTGTCATTTTGTACGGCATAGCCTGTCCATTGTATTATAGAGGTCAGTGTTTTATTAGAATTGAGATTTGTAAAACGATTAAGCTTCTTGTTTTTATCACCTTTAATACTCTGTATTTCCTAAAGTAATGATCGTACAGTAAAAATGTTTAGACGTAGTTTATAGGAATCTGGATATAATTAATGTAGAAGTCACTAAAGATATATTATAAATAATTTTCGAATCACAAGCAAAAACCTTGAAATAGAGACCTTTCCCCCACCACCGGATCGTGTCCCACCCTCGGGACTTTTGGTATATTCATCTGGTCACCTTTAGGAATAACAGTACCAATTTTCAAAACAACATGAATTACTCGTATTTGGTCTGATCGACGATTTCGAAACTAATTTAAGTCTACAAGCGAGAAGGGTTATATATTATATTTTGTAATAATAAAACAAAGTCTTCGAGAAAAAGGAATATATTTTCATATCTAACATCACAAAAAGATTTAAAATCTATCGTAATTCCGCAACATCGTAGATAATATAAATCATTTAAGTAACACAACTGAGCAAAATTATGTTTTATCAGTAAATAACACTATACACACAAATAAATTATACATCTATATACAGGATACACACAATGTATAAATACTCTCAGATATGCACACGCGGTTAAGGCACAGGTTAAAATAAACATGACAATGTTTACATGTTTACACAGGAGTCAATTCATTAAGTACAGTGTATAGTACACCTATAATATTAATAAAAATAGGTAAATAATTCAAAAGTGGATAAAGTCTCAATTCTTACACTTGAGACCGTTTGTCCACCGTCGCCGTCACCGGGACGTCACCGACAAAAATTAAAATAAAATGCCACTTTATATACCTAGGCTATAGGCTTAATGTCGTGCTTTTAGTGATGTAGAGCAAAATTAAACCTGTAGCTTAGGCTACGAATAATAAAAACTAAGGAATCGTAACTCCCATACTATTACCGTTTTAAATTTGGTTCCTTTTGATCTGTCATGTAACGTCAGCCTAGTACCGCTCACCTAAATATTGCAAATGTATCAATCAAATGTGTCACACCTAAGGTACACTTTTTTGAGCATGTTTTTGACGGAGTTACATTTCCTTAGTTTTTACTTTTTATTATTCGTAGAGCTTAGGTCATAAAAAGGCCTCTAAGGCTGGTTTTATAGTTAAGCGTTTCGGCAGCGCCGTTGGAGCGCCGCGCGTTCGAAGATGTATGGGGGTAGTAGTTGCGTTTCTAAGTCGCGCGCTTGAGCAGCGCCGTTCGCCCGTATGTTCGTTACATCTTAGAACGCGCGCGCTCCAACGGCGCTGCGAAACGCTTAACTATAAAACCAGCCTATATGATTTTTCGTCGGTGACGTCTCAGTGGCGGCAGCCCGCAGCCGTGGACAAACGGCCTGACTCAACTCGTTTCTTCTGATGCTTTTATACCATCTCGAATTTGTGAAGAATAGAGATAGAATCTTCGCTATACTCTACTTTGTATATATTATAAATATTTGATATTATTTTGATTATATTTCTTATATTATTAGGTAATAATTTGGTTTTATTTTACAACTTAACTAAACGCTTTTAGGTACGAAGTTAGGTGCATTCCAGTCTAATTTATTCTATTAAGTATTATGTTTACGCCGGTTTCTATTTTATGACACTTTTTGCTACAATAGGTACAGACATAATACAGCGGTATTTTATTTCCAGCATCCATTTCTAACAAAGAAGCGTATCTCGACTTTGAAATAACAATAAAGGTGACCGTAAAAATTTCATTGCTACATTAGGACATTAATAAAAATGTCTATCATTTAGGTCTTTTTACAGCGGTTTACAGCGCGGTTGACCCATTTCAAAACAATCAGGTGTACAAAATACAACATGACTGGTGAATTATTGATTTAAAGGCAAGTCATTTTTTTCCAAAATAGCTTTATATTAAATTAAGTAATAAATTTAAATGCTCGGTAGAAAAGACAAAGATATAGAATAAAATATGTATGTAATACCTATTAAGTCTCAAAGATACTACAACTTTAAGTACTTGTACTTATTTGAATACTTTTTAAATCTATCCACACATAAATATTAGAATACTAGTATAATAAAAAATTAACTCGGATTTTTGACAATATTTAGGTCTATGATTTAATATAATAATTACCAGTAAAATATATTTTAAACTTATAAAGTATTAAAAATTGTGTACGTCTGAAAGTAATAAGTAAATCCGAAATCCGTCCGAAAGGAATAAATGGCATTTTTTTAATATTATCGTAAGTCAGTGCTTCATAAATGATAAGTGTTTAAGAACTTTACAATCTGAGCTATGGCAGCGTGAGAGAAAAAAAATGTGATTTCTCATCTTCTATTCAGTCTATATTCAAAATCGTAAGTATTAGATAAGTACGTCAAAATAGTTCAAAGTACGTACATAAAGACAATCACTTAGTAAATATAAGCCACGCACAATTTTAGGAGAACTCGGCAATAATTTAAGAGGATACCACAGCAGCTAGAGAAATGAAAAAAAAGTACGTGTAATATCTATAGCTGTCTCCCTTACCTCAAGCCTATACCGCAGAACGCGATAGAGACAACTGCAGAAAATCCAGAAAATCAACGATTCGTTGTCCCCTGATTCCTTCTCCAAAACTTAACCGATTTAAGTACTTTTTTCATTAAAGATTAAAAAAAGGCTTGAGCTGTGTTCCTATGTTTTGCTTTTTTTGTAAAATCTATCCAAATCTGTTTTCTGGACGTTTGAACACAGTGGAAAATCTGGCCATTTTTTTGGGTTTTTGAACGTTCATATCTTATTTAATAATTAAATTATGAAAAAAAGGAAAACATAGGGACATTGTATTAGTGGCCGTAGATATTCAGGAAAAAAATTATAACTCTACTAGCATTATCCAGGGAGGAAACAGGGGACAGCGTTTGTATGGGAAAAATGGCGGTGTGGAATCCTCTTAAGGGGACAATGCAGTGTTCCATTTTTATGTCTCTTTAGTGGGGCGAAGATTGAGCGAGGCGGGTGCGCGAGCGGTAACACGCTATTGGTAGATCAGTGATCAGACGGGTCGTGATTGGTAGACCGCGATCAGACGGTGACACACCATTGGCAGCTTTTGTACGTCACTGGTATATTTCCCCTTCCAGTTTTGCCGAGTGATCTTAAGTAGTGCGTGGCCTCCACTTAAATTTAAATGTTCTTATTATAAAGAGAAAAAATTAATTTCTTAAATTTCTTAACTCAATCTCACAAGATTAATAAAACACTGTCAATTCGATCTAAATGTAAACATTTCAAACTTGACGTGAATAAGCTACATTTTACTTGGTAGCATTATACCACACGCTTACTTCTGACTCGTTCAGAACGCCCCTTGCGTGAGTATCTCTATATAACGAAATACAACACAAAGAACGCAAAACTGAACGCTTGAACGCTTGACCGCGTGACCGCTCTCTATCTGACAGATCCCTTAGATCAAAATTATTCATATTGAAGAATACACTATTTGACTATAAAGTTGATCTTTGTAAAAATAATTATAATATTGCACGGACTTTTTACCATTATTTTAGCATAGGTATTTAATCGTTAGGGTCTAAATTTTATGATATTAAGATCAATTTCCTAAGTCGGTAACTATATTAATAATATTTACGTCAATATTGGTCCTACTTATATAATTTTCGGCTTTTCGCATGAAACGCACTGAGCTTACAATATTTAAGTAAATATAGTAAGTATCTATTTATTTCTTAACATTTTAATAATTTTCTTTTTAAATAATACCTATTACCTATGTCCTATAACGAATTTATCGTTATTAGATACTCGAAAACACTAAGTAGTCAATAGTCATCCTCAGTTTCCAACTAGTAAATGTCTGACATTTCAAAACACCTTACAATAATAAAAATAATTGATCTTTTGACATTAATAGACTTTATCATACCTACTAATTAAATAATAATTACTCACAGAATATTTCCACTGCTGACATAATGATCATATTGCACAATATCAAAAATAACAACGATATTATTGATGTAAACATAAACTAGTCAAGTAGTCATGCTACGCGCAAAGTTTTAAGATTGCTCGTCGAAAATTGTACTACCAGAGAAGTCGATTTAAAGCCAGATGGCGGACCTACGTGATTTGGTCGCGATTTGTCAAACCAACCCTACCAAATGACATAGAGCCGCCATCTGCCTATGAATCAATTTCTTCGATGGTTTGAACATAAAGTTAATATACCTAGCGGAATAGAGTAACAATCTCGAGCTGTCAAATGTAACCGAAATTGGTTTCATCTGTGTGTAAAAATATGTGTACGTATACACTTACACAAGCATGATTGAACATGATTTCTATGAGATTAAATTGTCAACGTGCGGCACGTGCCGACTGGACGTCAAAAAAAGAGTTCTGCTGTTATGTATCACACGTCTCTTTTTACCACGCAGTGTTACTGATAGTGACATCTCGCTTGCTCAGGCCTTTGTTTCTCTATTCCGCTAGGTAAGTATATTAACTTTATGGGGTTTCAATAATTTGAATTGAAGGCGCCGATTGCCATCTCCGCAGTTTCTAAGAACGATCTCAAAATTGTGCGTGGCCATTATTACCCTGACATTTTGGGATAGGATTTGTGCTTGTTTTAATTTTAAATAGACAAACGGACTTTTACAAGGCGTTTAAAGAGCAAGCAATTTTGTTTGTTCTCATATTACGTCATTTTAAAATCAGTTAACACTGTATGGATTTTTGACGAGTCATCTTGGTCATTATTATTACGTTCAAACATAAATTAATATTTGTGACGTAAATATAATTTACTAAACAAAAACAGTGCCTGCGCAACTATTTCTTTGTCTTATATCCTAATTTGTAACTCATATCTAATTCACGTTATAATTTCAGATCAAATCCACCATCATCAGATCTCTTTTCTCTAACATACTAATGATGATTAAAACTTTTTTAAACGGGACTTAACGCGACTTATTCAAGTAGTAATGCTACTACGAATACATAATTTTTCTCGACGTTTCGGCCGTGTTGCCGTCGTCGTCGAGAAAAAGAAACGTCGAGAAAAAGTATGTATTCGTAGTAGCATTACCACTTGAATAAGTCGCGTTAAGTCCCGTTTAAAAAAGTTTTAATTATAATGCAACGCGAAAGTTTAAAATGTTATACTTCAAATAATCAGTTGAGGTCACAATTCACATTAAACCAGAATTAAGTACTAGCTAGTAATATGAAACGTAACTAAAGTACTTTTGTTAGGAACCAACAATCCTATCCAAAACTTGAAAATTAAGTTATGGGACTTAGATTTTCCAGAAATTAAGGTACATGTTGTATGGATTTCAATATTCTAATACGTTAAGGTGTCATCCCATATAAATTAAAATTTTCAACTATAAATTAAAATGTTCCAATTCTCTACTTTATTAAGGTACCGTCTCCTATGGATTTCTAATTCAATGAAGGTGCCGTCTTTTCTGGATTTCAATTTGCTACTAAACAAAAGTGCCGTCTCCTACAAATTTCTAATAAAAGAGAGTGCTTTCTCCTTAAAGGCTTGCAAATTTCTAGTAAGTTAAGGTGCCGTCTCCTATAGATTTCAATGTTCTAGTAACTTAAGGTGCTGCCTTTTAAATTTCCTAGTAAGCCGTGCGCTGCATACCTGGGTTCAGGTGCTGCGGAGTCGGGAGGGTATTTTGCTCTGAGCGGTGCTGCTGCGCATATCGGCGAAGGAATGCCGCGCCTTCATCAGGGCCTCCTCTCTGAACACGTCGTCTTGGATGATCCGTTCCAAGATCTTAGCTACAATTGTCGACGGTGGTACATGCGGATTCCCTGCAAAAAGTTCGCATATAAGACGAGATTACACTTAGAAATGTATTAAGAGACAGAATTACTGTAATGACATCTACTTATGGTACGGTAAAATATTGTTGCTCGTGGTCGTCGGCAAAGACCACAAAACTAGAAAGAGAAAGCGACCGTGTGGCCAATACGTATCTCTCTCTTGTAGTTATATAGTAATTAGTAGTAAACTCTCAGTAGTAAACTAATGAGGGACAAACCGCCGTACTCAGAGACATTTAATTACTATATATTAACCTTCAATTTAATGAAGAGTTTGACAGATAATTTAAAAACAGGGGCTTATGTCAAAATTTTAAATTAATTACAATTAAGTAATTAATGTTCCACTCTGAGTACGGCAGAAAGACAACAATTGGCCCGCACGCGGCACGCTCGTTTCATCTCCTAACCCTTTCCTATCTATTTCTACGCTACAGGTGGATAGGGAAGCCATATCTCAAAGTGTATGGTTAGAACAAATTCAAATTTATTTCTATAATCTTAAAAAAACAGTGATATGAAAAATATTTTCGTTTTCCACTCATATTCAATGTTATCATTAACGTATGCGTGCGAAAATGTGTCAATTCCATACATGCGTCTAGTATGAACTGGCTGTGACTAAACAAAATCACGACTTAATTTAATTGTGAATGGTTTAAAAAACAAAACGTCATCGCGAAAAAAAAACATTTTTCAGCGATGTGATTTTCCCGCGTCTTTTGTAAGGAAATGAGTAATGGGAAATTAAGTTTGCGCAATGTTTTTTGCTTGGCTTTTGCTATTTCGTTAACTGCACATCAAACTCTACATAATATTTTAAAGCTCAAAATTCGTGCCATACGGACATTTTTGTAATATTTAAAATAAACAACAAACAACAACAAATAAACATATTAAATAATACGGAACCTATGTATATAATGCTTCAAGAAATGAAAACATCAAAAAACTATCATTAATATTTTAACGATCTTAAGAACTTTACATACTATGACTTTACCTAACAGTATGACGTAGCAAGAATATTTAGGAGGCCAGAGAGATAAGTAAATATTGTAGACATATGTAAACAGGAAAACATCCAGGCAAATTACATTGTGTAGTACAATCAAGGAAAACGAACGTTAAGCAGATGAATAATGAATCATATCCTAATCATATAAACACGGTTCTTTGGCGACAACAATGGCTACGGAGTTCGGACAATAACACAACCAATTTCAGATGTACAGTCTAGAAAAGATCGATAGACTGAATTTGTATCTTGTAACAGAATAAAATTGTACAACAGCGTAAAGCAAAATGTTTGTTTGACGCCAATATTGCTCACCTGTTGCATCATTATCTAATACTGTTGCAAGATATCCGAATTAGCTTAATCAGCATGGTCACCATAGAAAAGCTTTTACGGGAACGTAGGTGACAGATTGGAACCGTAAAATATGTCACTGTTTCTAATATTTCGCATTTCTACTATGGCCATGCTAAGCCGGTTGGCGGCGACCATACATCAAACTGCTAATCAAATTCCTGGTTCACACAACACAGATAATAAAATACTTACTGTAGGGCTATTTCTGGCACTTGATATGTCGGCGATACCGGCTTCATGAAGCGGCAGACTGGCGTGCAGTGCTCTGTTAGTATTGTTAGTACTGTTAGTAATGTTAGTACATTCCGTTCAGATTCATTTTGGGTCAAATGTAAACAAAGCTATACGGGATATTATAGAACTGCCGAGTACCGACTTATAACATGTTGTTTGTCGCGCAATAAAGAAATACAATGTCGTATTTATTTCTTCGAATTTTAACTTTTGTTTACATTATTAGATCGAAATGAATAGGAATGGTACAAGCGAGTATGGAAGAATTAGACATGGTATAAAATACGTACCTACAAGCACACAATCTGAATATACATTGTTAGCAATATGATTTTCTCTACGCATAGAAACCCTTAAATACATTCTCAATGTGGTTTAACCTAAATAAAATTAGCATCTTTTGAGTAAACAAGATTTTTCCTCTTGTGGTTAATTTGAGGAAAACATGTCATAACTGCTCGGCAGGTACTCGAAAATTAATTCATCATTATTTTGAAAATCTTATTTTTTAAATGTTTGTTTAGGTTTTAGTTTTACGTGTAATAATCGATACTAATAATTATTATACATGTGAAAGCGTGTCTGTTTGTTTGTTACCTATTCACGCAGAAAAAGCTAAAGCGATTTTGCTGAAGTTTGGTATGGAGATACTTTGAGTCCCGAGAAAGGGCATAGGGCTTACTATCCTAGAAAAATGTACGGTCCCCGCGCGATAATCGAATATTGGCGCAACGAAGTTGTGGGCGTCATCTAGTAATTTTATAATAGCCAAGACAGAACCTGTCTACGGAGGTAAAAGCAACTACCTACGTCAAAATAGTTAATGATTATAAATTATAATATTTCGTCGTTGAAGTTCTAACACCACGTAAGTTAAAAATAGCAACTTTGTGCAAAAATGGCTCGCTTTAACTAATGTGGAACAGCTATAACTTTTAAGCGTCATCTTTACTGATTCAATTTTCGTCAATAAAACTTATCGAAACAATATCTAAATATCAGTTGGATATAAAACATATCAGTTATTGGTATGACTAAATTCACCTAATCAGAACTTTACAATTGATGCTACACAATGTTTATCAGATCACTGTTTAATTACAGTCATTTATTAGGTAGCCAATATTGAAGCAGTAACCGCAAACACCAATAATGCTGGGAACTGTGTACTAAATGCAATCATCAACTGTATCGTCAATCATGTAGTGTTTAGAAAGTCAAAAATGTATAACGCTTGTTAATAGAATAGAGACATACTGTATGATTAAGCTGGCGCGTACTTATTTAGTTGTATCTAAAAAAAAATACATATTATATTATAACAAAGTCGCTTTTTTCCCTCATGTCCCTTTGTTCCCTTTAGCCCCAATTTCACCAACGACTGTTAAAGTTAACGCTCGAATTAGTATCATGTTACCTCTTTCATTTTTCTTATGAATGAAAGAGAAGACATCACATTTTAACAAGCTGTTAGCGGGGCTTAAGCCCCAATTTCACCAACGTATGTTAGTGTTAACCTTTAAAACTACGCAACGGATTTTGATGTTTCTTTCAGTGTTAGATAGCCCATTTATCGAGGAAGGTTATAGGCTATATTTTATCATGCTAAGACTAATAGGAGCGAAGAAATAGAGGAAAATGTGGAAAAAACGGGGAAAATTATTTGAAAGGGCTAAGTTGAACGCGCTAATCTCAGGAACTACTGGTCCGATTTGAAAAATGATTTCAGTGTTAGATAGCCCATTTATTGAGGAAGGCTATATTTTATCACGCTAAGACCCAATTTCACCAACCTATGTTTGTTAAATCCTAACGAGGCATTACTTAACGGAGCTTAGAAAATTAAACAGACTGTTAAAATACTTATGTCCCACAGTAAAAATTTAACAGCGGATTAGTAAATGCAATGTTAAGTGAACAACGAGTGAACAACTGTCAATTCGTTCATTCTTGTTATAAGGCGACGAAATTGCAATGTACGAGATTAATACGACATGTTTGCTGCAATGTGTCACTTTCTTCTATAGTAGTATAATAGTAGATAATGCGACCAAATTAAAATATCATTGATCGCATACATTTGTTACGCTATAATAGTTCTTCTTAATTTATCAGGTTAATAATTATTATAATTATTATCTGTCAAAGCTGAAAACATGAATCATAATACAAACTTTTATTTACATATTTCGGTTTGGTAATTTTGATACAAGTTAGTATATTTGCAATGTCAAGGAAAATTCGAAGCTGAATTTTTGGCAAAGTGAAAATAAATAATTATTCATAACTATGTAAATAATTAATAATAAGGACGTAGCGGAAACATGGCGGAAAGACTCAAAATTCAAAACAGATTCTTTTATTGATATTGCATATTATTGTCTTTGAAAGTTGTTATTTTGACTCATATAACCTGCCTGTTAAATATTTAACGGACCTCCATAGCAGGAATTAAATTTAACACCGTGTTAGGTGATTTAACATGACATTAGGGCATGGTGGAACGCTCGATAGCTCTAACTGGCCATTAACTGATTAACAAGACACTATTTATTTAACATTGCTTGATGAAACTGGGTCTTAGACTAATAGGAGAATGTGGAAAAAACGGGGGAAATTATTTGGATTGGCTTATCTCGCGAACTACTGGAGCAATTTCTATGTTATTTGGCACAGTTAAGAAGTAGACCACGTGAAGGATCATAGGCTATCGATTTTAATAATTTTTTCAGTGGCTAAATATTTTATACCCGTGCGACGCCGGGGCGGGTCGCTAGTAAAAATATAAAGTACAGACTAGGCTCGGCCCGCGTATCTCGATTTTGATCGTGAATATATTTAATTATAATAATATTATGTTTATACTGCTATGTATCTGTGTATCAAGATTTCAAACTCTTGATTGACTAATAATAATAACTAAATGAGTGACATCCGATTTTCCCACAATTTGAAAATGCAAAAAAATATCCATCCCACGATTTGTACTCTTGTACTCAGATGGAGAATAATAGCCAATTAATTTTGTCTGTTGCAAACATGTTAAACATAAGCATTTTGTAAATATTAGTGTATTTAGTAATAGTTGTCTTGAATTTTATAATATTATAAGGCTCGATTTATATGCGTGCCGCGTGCGACAGCGCCGCTATTTAAGTAAATCGTTACCGGGGCCGTACCACGAAACAATTTTGAGACTCAAACAATCGAATGAGAAAGCCGCGTCCTACTCTAACAAACGAGAGATGGCGTTGTTTAAGCAGCGGGGCTAAAATGGTCGCTTTGAAGAATCATGATATGAATCATAATATGATTCATTTTTCTAAAATCGCAAAATGAAATTCTGCTTGCAATTCATTTCTGTATTTTTGTACTGACTTGACATTTGTCAGTTGACAGTTTTGACAATTCATTTCCTGAATTGATTGAGAGGAATTGCTAAATATGACCATTTTAGCCCCGCAGGACGCAGCAATCTCATTCGATTGTATGAGTCTCAAAACGGTTTCGTAGTAGGCCTCCTGATCTCGCGGTGTAGCGGTCAAACTGCTCGTTCGCGCGGACGTAAATCAAGCCTTAGCGTAAGACTAGGGTTACAAGGTCAGTCTGGTTAGTTCAGTCCATCAGTCTGATCCAGACTGACAGGCGATCGTGTAACCGTTTGATTGACGGACTGATAATTTTTTTATTATGTACTTTTGAGCCATCATTCCGTCGTCAGACTCAGACTGACGGACTGAACTGATGCCAGACTGACCATGTAACCTAGACTATGTAATACTTAATATGAATATTAATTTATATCTAGAGATCGCCCAATTGTCGAAATTTGACCTTGTTTCAACGACATTACTGTCTACTACCTATATTTTGTAAAAAGATATTGACTTTATCATATTTTTTTCAACTCTTGTCTCTGGGACTCAGCTGATCTCATACTGGCCGTGTAACAGATATACACAATCTGTGAAAATTTCAGAAGTCTAGCTATAGCGGTTTTTGAGATACAGCCTGGCGACAGACAGACAGACAACAAAGTCTTAGTAATAGGGTCCCGTTTTTACCCTTTGGGTATGGAACCCTAATAAAATATTATAATTCGTATGTATAGGCTTGTCTCAAAAATCTGCCATTTTTCCTAGTGCGTGTGTTGTAGTGTGTGTAATATTTTATTTGTTATTTTTTTTTATGATAAAAGCATAATTTCAAAATAATATTATTAGCTTGATGCACTCCTTCACCATATAAACTAATGTGCAAAGTTTCATTTACCTATGTTTCCCCATTTTTCGTCAGTTTTACTCTCGCGTATTCGCATAGCTCTGTACTTTAAAATAAGTTGAGATTTTAATAATAACTTACCAGTAAGTCCTCTGTAGCCAAATATTCCACAGTCATGCATTCTCATTGAGTGTTGCTCGTGCTTTATGAACTCTTCTGTGCTTATGCCTTTGAGCTAAAAAAATTATAGGGTTAAAATTATATTAAGTATAAAAATGTCAAGTCAGTTTTAAATGGAATTTTTTGACTGTTGTGAATGGAAACTATTGTTGACATATGGAGAAACTCATGGTTGGCGAGGCCTGAGCCACTTTGACGCAAATCGCAATTCAAAATTGTGCACTGTTTGGTCCACTATAATACTACACAATTAAAAAAAACCCAAAACTTACTTTAGAAGGACTAAGGAATCTATCAGGTATTCTTTGTAACTGCTGCTGTTTCTCACTAGGCCCAAAACCCAATGCTAAAAGTACTGATTCTGCATCCACTCTCCGTGCTCCCAAGACATTTAATACTGAGCTTCCACTTGATCCGCTGCCATCAGACTGTGAAAAAAAATATCTTTTTAAAATTGGAAATTTCTAATAATAATTATAATAATAAAGCATGTTAATATACTGTTTTTTTTATAAACAATGTGATATGCTTGTTGGTTAAATGAGAAGCACAAAAATTCTAAGTATAAATGGTTTTAACAATTACATTATTTTTCTGAGAATTCAGTTTAGAATGTCATAAGAAGCCAAACAATAAAATTCTTGTACAAATGCACAAATTAAAGTCTCATGCTAACTTAATTAACAATCATTAAAATAATTTATTAGTCTCACTTTAAATTAATAAAACTAGTAGTAGTAGTTTTATATTGTAGTTTAAACTATTATTAATATGTCCTTGTTTACCTGTAGAGAGTGATCTCTGAGCAATGGGTTTTTGAACCTTGGTGGGTTTCCTTCAGACTGAATTGAATGGTCTCGTTTTAATTTTGATTTATTTTTTGTTGAAAAAGATTTAGTTTCTAGTAACTTTGTTTTAATAGATTCCTTATCGACAGGCACTTCTGTTTTGTCGCTATCATCATGTGGGAGATCAATATTATTTTCTACTACAGTATTCTCAGTGACAGTGTCCTCTGCTTTATTTTCATCTGATTTTGTGTCTGTTTTCTTTGATTCCTCTGCAGTTTCAGCGGCACTACTCTGTTCTGTAGTTGTAACAATGATGGGAGTCTCTACATCTGGAGGAAGTGAGTCTAGCCACTGTTGCACTGGACTGTTCCGTCTCATGTCCTCTATTACACCACTTAACCAACCTCTAACTTTTCGCTCTAGTATCGAAGATACAGATTCGTTGAATGTATCAGTGTGTAATGTATCTGCAAAAAAATCGAAATTTAAAGTAAACAATTCAAATATTTTGTATGTAAGTTTAGAATGCAAGGAAAGGAGATTCTTCCAAGTTACATATTCTGACTAGTTTTAATAGTTATTGCAAAAAGCCATCTCAATCTACTACACAAAGGCATTTGGTATATTCAGGCGTTCAAAAACTGATAACGATTATGCTAACATGTTTGTAACAAAATACATCTACTTTGTTTTGGAAATTCACTTTTAATGAAAAAATTGCAATTTACCTACAAACACTATCGAACAAACCTGGTTTAGGGTCCATCTTCTTATGAATAGGCTGCATGCAAGAGAGGATACATATAACGAGCGTGCAGATACAAAACTTGGATTTCTTACTTACGAATGATAGAAATAAATCTTAATACATTAATTTGAACTTACCAATCTCTTGAAGGTCAAAGTACTTGATGGTATAGCAAAAATCCCAAGTGTTAGGTACGATGATAGACACAATTATACCTAAAATGCACTTAGAGAGCAAAACGAAATATTCACAATAAAATCGAAATAAACTAAAATGGAGAAGTTCTCGAAGCAACAAGCTTAACAATCTAAGAAAATAACTAGAAATAGATTAGGCTAAACTGACATTGACATATGACAGACAAAGTCAATCAGCTGACGTATGTACTACTCCTTCTTTTCTGTTAAAAAAAAAATGTTTTATTTCTGAGTAAATTTGAATCAAATTTTTTCAGAATGTCTACCTGATGCCTACCACCGGCTCGGGAACTGGGAACTGGTTTTGTGGGACAAAATGTATCCTATGTTCTTTTTCGGGACTCAAAGTATCTTTATAAGTACCAAATTTCAGCAAAATGGGTCCAGCCGTTTACGCGTGACGTGGTGACCATTCGAAATATAACGTTCCGCGCGGCTTCGCCCGCGTAAATTAGATATTTCACAGACAAATTAGTCCACAAAAAATAGCCTATGATCATTCACGTGGTCTACTTCTTATTTGTGACAAATAACAGAAACATTGCTCCAGTAGTTCGTTAGATAAGCCCTTTCAAATAAATTCCCCCGTTTTTTTCACACTTTCCTCTATTTCTTCGCTCTTATCAGTCTAAGCGTGATAAAATATAGTCTATAGCGTTTATCGATAAATGGCCTATCTAACACTGAAATAATTTTTCAAATCGGACCAGTTGTTCCTGAGATAAGCGCGTTCAAATAAGCCCTTTCAATTAATTTCCCCGTTTTTTTCACACTTTCCTCTATTTCTTCGCTCCAATTAGACTTAGCGTGATAAAATATTGCCTATAGCCTTCCTCAATAAATGGGCTTTCTAACATTGGAAGAATTTTTCAAATCGGTCCAGTAGTTTCTGAGATTAGCGCGTTCAAATAAGTCCTTTCAAATAATTTTCATAGCGCGATAAAATACAACCTATAGCCTTCCTCAATAAATGAACTATCTAACACTGAAATAATTTTTCAAATCGGAGCAGTAGTTCCTGAGATTAGCGCGTTCAAACAAACAAACAAACTAACTAACAAATTCTTCCGCTTTATAATATTAGTATAGATTAGTATAGATAAATATTATTATATTTAAAAAAGGTGACTTGTTATGTACTTACTTGATTGCAGTGTAAATCATAAGAATAATCCTGAAAAATATACATTTCACAGGTAATCACAGGTATACATTTCTTCATGTCCTAATTGCTACGATGTGTTTATTTTTGCTCTATTCTGTCTTTAGCTCTGTATTTCAAATAAAATATTTGAAATAGAGAGCACGGACGTAAAAAAAATAATAGAGAGTAATAAAATATTTTACTTTCATAATATTTTGCGTAACTAAAGTTACTATTGTTCTTATATTACACAAATTTTGAGGAAAAAATTTTCATTTAATTTTTTTACATATACGCTAGTGCTTGATTCAAATTTATCGTTAAGGTTATCGATATTTTACAATAACATAAAACTAAAATAAAAATCATTTACCATTATATTTATCACCTTAAAAAGGACATATTATATTATTTTCACGATTATTTTGAAGTAATAATTATCTTTTGACATACCTAGTATACAATATAAAATAAAGGTTTCACAGATCAGTCACTTGAATCTCATACTCATTAAATGTAGCTTTCAATAATATAATAGACAGTTCTCTGACAGAATAGGTATAACTGCAACTTATATTATACTTATTAATAGGACTGGTACCGACTTCAAAATTATGAAGATTTTGAAGTCGGTACCAGTTATACGTGGGAGAGACATGCTTCAGCACGAATGGGCCGGCTCGACCGGATAAATACCACGTTCTCACAGAAAACCGGCGTGAAACAGCGCTTGCGCTGTGTTTCGCCGAATGAGTGAGTTTACCGGAGGCCCAATCCCCTAACCCCTTCCCTACCCTCAACTTTTCCCTTCCCTTCCCTTCCCTACCCTCCCCCATTACCCTATTCCATCTTAAAAGGCCGGCAACGCACTAGCAGCTCTTCTGATGCTGCGAGTGTCCATGGGCGACGGAAGTTGCTTTCCATCAGGTGACCCGTTTGCTCGTTTGCCCCCTAATTTCATTAAAAAAAAAAAGATTGAGAACAGAAATACTGAGTACATAATAAGGATTATTTAATACTTTTTAGGGCGGATTCGACCAAACTGGAGTAAAATTTTACTCGAGTATGACTGTCTCCTAATCTAAGAGTAAGCTGGTTTTGCGTTTTTCTAACTTCTAATCCAAGAATGAGGTAATTACACGGGAGTAAATATTTACACGGGCTATTTTGGTGGAGTAAATATTAAACTGAGAATAGTTGCACAACAGGGTTCAACTGTCACGGTCGGTGTCATTGTGAACTATAATTGACATTTTATTTCATACTCTTTGAGTAACTTGGTAAAATGCAAACGATAATACCATAGAGTAAATTAAAGGAGTAAAATTATTCTCATGATAGTTATACTCGTGTAACTTCAAGTTTGGTCGAATCGGGCCTTAGTTCATTTAAGTATAATATTATTATTGTGTTTACCTTCAAATCGGTTCACAAACGGCGGAGTAATCGTTGAACATACATAAAAAATATATCCACAGCCGAACGTCTAACCTCCTCCTTTTTGGAAGTCGGTTAAAAATAATTGTAATCAAAAGTATTAGGGAGTGCCTCCGCTGCCGGCGCCGGTTGCCGAAATTGCTGCTGGCGCCGTTTTCCGAACTCCGAAGTTTGCCGAAGTCACGCGATGTTTGCCGAATAGGCTGCCGGCGCCTATTCGGCAAACATCGCTTGTCAAACAGAATAATGATCAAAAACATCAGACTTGAGCTAAATGACTATGAAAAGTACAAATAATAAGGTCATAATAATTGTAAGGATGCATAATTATTTGAATCCTTCGATCGGGGATTGTCGCGATCAGCGGTGCTCGTATGGGGCTTGAATCTTGGATGGGTTAATGGTGGTGACGATGAAGATGCTGATAAATGTGATCTGCATAGTAGCATTTAAATACAATATCTTTGCTTCTTTAAACAACGCTGAAAATCTCTAATATGTATAAGGAATATAAATATAAAGAATCTGAAGTTCTGTTCAGTACCTTCGGAAGTATACCACGGAGTTTATAACTGTAGCAGCTGTGGTGCAAAATTTTAATTTTTGGTAGCTGAAAAAAGATAGCTAAGGTAAAGCTAAGCTAAGAAAATGCATCACAAAAAACTAAAATATCCACAGCCGAACAAATAGGTACCAAACCTTCACCTTTGGAAGTAAGTAAAGTCGAATATATAAATTGAGATTATAATTATTATTTTTTTTTTAAATTTGTGCATCGGCACTGGAACCTAGCGCTTTACGCATTATCACCGGCTCCCATTTTGAGTGCCAGCGCCGGCAGTCGTTGTTTTATATCTCGGCTGCCGGCAGTATACTTACCGTAGTTCCCATTACTGATATTTTTTTAAATAAAATATAATATACTATGTGTGTTGTTTACTTTCAAATTTTACTTTCAATGCAGCAATGTAAGGGCTGATTTACCAGATGGATTTTACCTGAGTAATAAATAAGTAACTTTATAATGTGTTATGTGTATATTATTTATATTATTATTACCCCTATAAGAACCTCATGTCATAAGTCATACCATATCCGACGAATGACGATTGAAAAATCATTCCAAACGAAAATGTGTATCTACTTTTCAATCGTCACCTTTTTTGCCAATTAAAATTTATGATACCTAATTTGAAATACAAAATCTGTCAAAGTTGCATATTATTTATTTCTTATAGAAACTCAGGTAAAATAACTCGAACGGACTAAACTATCGATAGCAAAATACTATACTATCGATAGTAAAATATACATCACTAGCACACGCACACATTGACAGATCAGACAGTGGTCTATACGACAGTATATTATAAGTTTATGGTATAGACTGTAGTGTTTATACTTTATCCCTTCCTGTTCTGAGACCGTGCATCAGCAAAATAATATTAGGGTGAATATGACTAGTGATCACAGAATACAAATGCTAGTGATTGGACAGTACTAGTCATTGGACAGAGCACAGTTTTTCTTAAAAATCAGGCGCTCTATTACTTTAAAAATAGGCAATTTTTAAAACAACCTTAAATATTGTGTTTTTATGCTCTGTCCAATGACTAGTACTGTCCAATGTACTCGTCATTTACCCTAGGTCCTTGTCATATGAAATTGGCGTTTTGTTGCAGGGCCACTTTGATCCCAAATATCTCCCTTTTGGTTAAGAATTCCAAATTCAAAATATATTATTTTTTCATATTATTTTATGCCTACTTAATTGGTACATTTGAGTTTGCAAAAATAGTCATTCATTTCTTTTTTCTTGATTAATGAAGTGAAAACTTCTTTAGGGGCGTTGAGCACTTTTGTGGGATGGGTTAAAAATGTGAAACTCGCGTCATATTCTCGTGCTGATCGAAAAACCGTAAGACGGTTGGAGAGTAGTGTTGTAATTTTTTAATTAATTAACGCCTCCGTGGTCTAGTGGTACAGAGCACGGCTCTTGACTCGGAGGTCGTGGGTTCGATTCCCGCGTTGGAAACATGTTATTTCCAAGTTTGGTTAGGACAATGCAGGCTGATCACCTGATTGTCTGACAAGTAAGATGATCCATGCGTCGGATGGGCATGTAAAAAGTCGGTCCTGCGCCTGATCTCTCGCCGGTCGTGTCAGTCTTCCGTCCCACAGGATTATGAGAGTAAAGGAATAGAGAGTGCTCTTGTGTACTGCGCACACACTTGGGCACTATAAAATTACTCCTGCGTAGCTGGCCTGGTTTCAATGAATCCGGCCACTGTCACCGAAACCGGTGTGGGAGCTATTATTATTAATTTTTTAATCGATTGTAAGGGTTTCGATTAATAAAAAAAAAATAGATTTTCATAAAAAATGGGTATAAAAAAATAATATGCACAACGTTAATAATCAAGTTTTCACTTCCAAAGAGAATATAATCACTACGTGTTCACTTCTGCCAGTACTCGTTCATAAATCATACCGCACAAATCACAATGGAAAAATTGAAATATCGCTTTATTTACGAATATGAGTTCTACCGTGGCACGAGTGCTGCAGAAACAGCTCGAAGATTAACAATGTGTATGGCGCTGGTGCATCAGTTTAAATAGAAGTCTTTGCGCTGGTGTCGCAAAAGAAAACACGCTACGGTTTTGGTTCCAACGTTTTCGTTTTGGAAATTTCTACCTTCAGAACAAGCCCCGTGGTCCGTGGACGACCCGAGACCAAAATGAATAATGAAGAATTAAAGGCTATTGTGGAAGCGGATCCATCACAAACCACTTCAGAGTTAGCAGCAAGCTTCGGTGTAAGTGATAAAACTGCTATAGTCCAATTGAAGCAAATTGGGAAGATAAAAAATCTTGAAAGGTGGATACATCATGAATTGAGTGAAGCAAACCAGAAAACACGCGTCGACTGCTGCGTTACATTGCTCAACCGACACAATAATGAAGGGATTTTAAATCGGATCATTACTTGTGAGTTGTGATGAAAAATGGATCCTTTACGTTAATTAGAAGCGTTCGTCGCAATGGCTGTCCCCTGGAGAACCAGCCAAATCCTGCCCTAAGCGAAAATTGACTCAGAAAAAGTTACTTTTTTATGAAAGAAGGGGGCAAACGAGCAAACGGGTCACCTGATGGAAAGCAACTTCCGTCGCCCATGGGCACTCGCAGCATCAGAAGAGCTGCAGGTGCGTTGCCGACCTTTTAAAGAGGGAATAGGGTAATAGGGGAGGGTAGGGATGGGAAGGGAATCGAATAGGGGAGAATAGGGAAGGGAATTGGGCCTCCGGTTAACTTACTCACTCGGCGAAACAACGCAAGCGCTGTTTCACGCCGGTTTTCTGTGAGAACGTGGTATTTCTCCGGTCGAGCCGGCCCATTCGTGTCGAAGCATGGCTCTCCCACGTATGACACGTATGGCAATAGTCCACCAAAACACTTGTGAGTGTTTGGTGGACTAGTCCGGTGTCGTTCACTACAGCTTTCTAAAATCTAGACAAACGGTTACAGCAGATCTATATTGTCAGCAACTGCAAACCATGATGGAAGAACTATAGCTGCTAAGCAACCAAGGCTGGTCAATCACTCTAGGCTACTGCTGCTTCAGGACAACGCTAGACCACACACTGCAAAACAGAACGCCGCAAAACTGGAGGAGCTGCAATTGGAATGTCTTCGACATCCATCGTACTCCCCGGACCTAGCTCCAATACTAACTTCCTACAAGGAAAAAAATTCAACTCTGATGTGGCAGTCCAAATCACATTCAAAGAATTTATTGACTCTCGTCCCTCCGTTTTTTTTAGTAAAGGGATCAACGAACTACCCTGATGGCAAAAATGCATCGATAACAATAGTACATACTTACTTTGATTAATTAAATATATTATACAAAAAAAAAATCGACCAAGTGCGAGTCGGACTCGCGCACGAAGGGTTCCGTACCATTATAGAGCAAAATTAGGCCAAAATTTGTATTTTTTGTATTATAATAGTCAAGTATGTTGTATAGTAACGACAACTACTTTAACTAATTAGACGTAGGAAACATCTAATTAGGTATATATAGGTATATATATATATATATATATATATATATATATATATATATATATATATATATATATATATATACCTATATATACCTAATTAGATGTTTCCTACGTCTAATTAGTTATATATATATATATATATATATATATATATATATATATATATATATATATATATATATATATATATATATATATATATATATATATATATATATATATATATATATATATATATATATATATATATATATATATATATATATATATATATATATATATATATATATATATATATATATCTTGAGAAATGTATCAAAATGATTGGAAATGACTACTTATATACCTAATTAGATGTTTCCTACGACTAATTAGTTTTTTTTTGTCACTTAAATAATACTTGGTCGCGTTATTTGCAAATTGCGTGTTAAAAGTAAAATAATATTATGTACCTAAATTAAACATGGGGAGAAATAAGCACCACAAATGTATAAATAAAGAATATTTATTTTTCTATAAACACATTCCTCTTTGTATTATCAATAGCTCACATCATATAAATCGCGGATCGCATTGGGCATTCGTCAACGAAGTCGTGTGCGTGGATGGAGAAGAGTTCAGCGGATGGGCCGCGGGCCGAAGTCGAGACGAAGCGCCCAGCGCGCGCGGCTCCTTAGCTAAACAATTTGTGCATCGAGGTCAGGTAAAGATTACTTTAATCTCTAAATCACATTTGGACACTAATATACATGTATAACTACTTTCAACGAGTGTCAATATTGAGCAGTACGAGGGGTGCCGCGGGAGCGCGCGGCGCGCAGCCTACGTCACGCGGGCCCGTACGCGCAGTCGCCGCGGCGCGCGCCCGCCGTCTCCTCGCCGGGCAGCACGGCGGCGCGCCGCCACTGGTCGCGCACGCGCTCCACGTCCCGCATCACGCGCACCACGTTCATGCCCGCCAGCTTGCGCACGTCCTCCTCGCTCCACGCCGGGTCGCGCAGCAGCTCCGCCAGCAGGTGCGGGTAGCGGGACACGTCCTCCAGCCCCTCGGGCGGCGCGTCGATGCCGTCGTAGCCCGCGCCCAGCCCCACGTGCTCCACCCCCGCCACCGCTCGCACGTGGTTGATGTGCGCGACCACGTCCTCCACCGTCGCTCGCTCGCCGCACGCGACCAGCTTCGCGTAGAAGTTGATCATGACCACGCCCCCGTTCGCGGCGATCATCCGCAGGAGGTCGTCGGGAACGTTCCTCGACGAGTTGCACAGCGCGGCGGCCCCCGAGTGCGAGAACACCACCGGCGCCTGCGACGTCTCCAGCGCGTCCCGGGCCGTCTCCTCGCCGGCGTGGGAGAGGTCGACGATCATGCCCAGGCGGTTCATCTCCCGCACGACGGCGCGCCCGAACTCCGTCAGGCCACCGGACGTGCCGGCGGCGCGCGCCCATCGCGTGTCACAGGTGTGCGTCACGGTCAGGTAGCGGGCGCCCAGCTGGTAGAAGGCGCGCAGCACGGCCAGGGAGTCACCGAGCGCGTGGCCGCCCTCGACCCCAATGAGTGAGGCGATGCGGCCGTCGCGGTGCGCGTCAAGCAACTCGGCGGCATCGGAGACGAGGGCGAGGTGCGCCGCGTTCATCTCCACTATCCTCTTGATGACGTCCATCTGCTCGAGCGCCAGCTGCACGGCGTCGCGGTCGCGCGCGCCGCATGGCACGTACGCGGACCAGAACTGCGCGCCGACCTGGCCTAGCCTCAGCCGCGGGATGTCCGTGTGCGACCAGCGCGAGCGCGCCCACGGCTCGAGGCCCTCCAGGCCAGCGCTCAGGTTGAACTCGCCGATTTTATTGTGAAGAAATTTTCTAACGTTCCACGCCAGGTCGTTGTGGCCGTCGACCAGGGGCGTGTCGCGCAGCATCCGCCGGATGGTGGTGAGGCGCTGCTCAGGCGTGGCACGGCCGCCGCCACCGAGCACGAGGGGCAACGCCAGTGCCAGCGCCAGTGCGGCCAGCACGACGAGCGCGGCGAGCGCGATGCGCCAGCGCGGCCGGCGCGGGAGAGGTTTCTCGTCGGAGCTGCCTGAAGCCGATGCGGAGAGGGAGTCTGGAGCCCAGCGGCCGCACCGCTCCGCCACATCCGGCAGCGAACCAGGGAACGTCATGCCCTCTGGTACTGCCGCCTGAAACAAAAGATAGGTACCTATGTTACATAAATAATTTACATAGTATTTTGTTCGTATGAAAGAATGAATATTTTTTCATATTTATATTAAGGTTTTTAGATTAATAAATAATAACTAGAGATCGCCCAATGGTCGAAATTTGACCTTAGTTTCAACGACATATTTAGGACTACTACCTATATTTTGTAAAAAATATTGACTTTATAAATTTTTTTTTCAACTCTTGTCTCTGGGACTCAGCTGATCGCAGACTAGCCGTGTAAGCATTGTCTCCTAGATTCAATAAAAAAACTATAGTCCATTTTCAATTTGTCAACTTGTTGTCAACAGACTTCTACCATAAATAAAAGAGCATAATTCGTATGTATAGGCTTGTCACTCAAAAATCTGTCATTTCTCATATGGGTGTGTCGTAGTGTGTGTAATGGTTTTAAAATTTATGATAAAAGCATTATTTCTAAATAATATTAGCTCGATGCACTCCTTCACCATATAAACTATAACTGTGCAAAATTTCATGCACCTACGTTTCCCCATTTTTCGTAAAAACGGTTACAAAGTTTTTCGTTCGCGTATTAATATTATTATGATGATGATATATAATCCATATTTCACGTCATAACTTATATATGAAAACTTCTTGGGATTCATTATTAGGTAAATATCCCTATAAATCTGTATATCCTTAGTGCCTTATCCATACTTACTTAATACTATAAATGCCAAAGTGTGTCTGTCTGTCCGTCTGTCCATCATTTGTCCGTGGGAGAGCCATGCTTCGGCACGAATGGGCCGGCTCGACCGGAGAAATACCACGGCCTCACAGAAAACCGGCGTGAAACAGCGCTTGCGCTGTGTTTCGCCGAGTGAGTGAGTTTACCGGAGGCCCAATCCCCTACCCTCCTAGAAATGCTGCAGTTGAAAAACAATTCGTTACCCCAGGAGGGTACCAACTGCGTTGGAGAATTCCTCTCTGGACGTCCATGCTCAGGAACCCCTGGAACTGAACGTGGACGTCCAGGCTGCCCCTCGTATTCTGGGGAGGGCAAAACTGCGCTCCAATCTGCTCGGGGCAAGAGCAAACACACAAAGGCACCCCCCTCGATATTAAACATGGACTTTTGTAATATCAGAGGATTACACTCCAACCTTAATGCCGTCCATTACCACCTTGAGACGGAAAAGCCGGCTTTGCTCTATTTAACCGAGACGCAGATATCATCTCCGAGTGACACATCATACCTTTCCCACCCAGGGTATTACCTCGAGCACTCCTTTCTACCCAAAGCTGGAGTGTGTGTGTATATCAGAGATGATATCAGCTCTCGCCGCCTCAGCAATCTTGAGGTCATGGACCTATCAAACTTATGGCTCCGCATAGATTGCGACGACCACCCTCGCGTCTATGCGTGCCTATAAGGTCCCATAGTGGTGACCCCGAGACGGACCACTCTTGGAGCACCTACAAGCTGCTTCAGATTTTGTGCAGCAGCAGATCCCATCCGCAGAGATCATAATACTTGGCGACTTTAATGCTCACCACGCCGACTGGCTCAATTCCAGTAAAACTGATCACGCGGGGAGATCTGTCTGCAACTTTGCCCTTGCGAACGACTTGACACAACTGGTTACTACGCCTACGCGAATCCCAGATGTGGATGGTCAGAATCCTTCCTTGTTGGACCTCCTACTGACTTCAAATCCTGACGGCTACCAAATATCCGTAACCGCACCACTTGGTTCATCGGATCATTGCCTTGTTAGGAGTTCTGTGCCACTTACGACGGTGTTAAGACAGCGCGCTGTTAAATACCGTCTTGTGTTGCACTACAAGTCAGCAGACTGGGATGGGATGCGGTCGTTTTTTGCATCCTATCCTTGGGGGCACGTATGCTACTCGCCGGATGATCTCGACAACACTCTGTTGCTGATGTGGTGATGCAGGGGATGGAACTTTTCATTCCGTCCTCTGTAGTGCCAACTGGCGGCAGATTTCGTCCCTGGTTTGGTTCATCCCTCAAAAAAGCTCGCCGGAAGCAGGAGGCTTACCAATCCTGAGCCAACGCAGTGTCTGCTCGGGATTTAAATACCAGCTACTCAAGAAAGAGATTACTCGGGCAAAGCAACAACACATCAATAGAATTGGCAAGAGACTTGAGCGCCTCCCCTCGGGAACCCGTGCATTCTGGTCTCTGGCCAAAGCTATTGAAGGAAATTTCAGCAAGCCAACCCTACCATCCCTACACGTAGGAAATGGATCGTTGGCCCAGGACGCAAAAGACAAAGCCGATCTTCTGGGCAAGCTCTTTGCGTCAAACTCGACCCTGGATGACGGGGGGCAGAAACCGCCGACCATACCGCGATGCACGAGCATCATGTCGGATATACGGTTTCATCAGCGCTCAGTGCGAAAAGCCCTCTGTTCTCTTGATATCCAAAAGTCGAGTGGTCCTGACGGAATCCCGCCTATTGTGTTGAAAAAGTGTGCTCCAGAGTTGGCTCCGGCCTTGACGCGTCTTTTTCGGCTCTCCTATTCCACTGGCATAGTCCCGGCTTCCTGGAAGACAGCCTTGGTGCACCTGATCCCCAAAAAAGGTGATCGCTCAAATCCTTCCAACTACAGACCAATCGCTATAACCTCTCTCTTCTCGAAGATAATGGAATCCATTATCAATAGCCAGCTTCTTCGATACTTGGACGGCCAGGGATTGCTAAGCGACAAACAATACGGGTTCCGTAAGGGTCGCTCGGCTGGTGATCTCTTGGCATACCTGACTCATCGTTGGGCTCAGGCAATTGAGTCGAAGGGAGAGGCATTGGCTGTTAGTTTGGACATTGCGAAGGCCTTCGATCGGGTTTGGCATAAAGCGCTGCTATCAAAGCTTCCATCATACGGGCTGCCCGAGAAATTATGTAAGTGGGTCACTAGTTTCTTAGCAGACAGAAGCATAAAGGTCGTAGTTGACGGCAAATGCTCGGAAACTCAGTCTGTTAATGCTGGTGTCCCTCAGGGCTGTGTGCTATCGCCTACTCTATTCATACTGCATATCAATGACATGTTACAAACTAAAGGCATTCATTGCTATGCGGATGATAGTACAGGTGATGCTTTATATACCGGCTCCCCTAATATTTCTCGGCAAAATGTCACTGAGAGTCGAAACGAACTTGTGTCTAAGGTGGAGAATTCATTGGAGAAGGTCTCTGAATGGGGTAGACGTAACTTAGTCCAATTCAACCCCGCCAAGACACAAGTCTGCGCGTTCACCACTAAAAAGTCACCAATGGTCGTTTATCCTCGTTTCGAGGGCACATCTTTAACCATCTCCCCTAGCATTGAGATACTTGGCGTCAACATATCGAGCGAAGTCCAGTTCCGATATCATCTTGAGGGTAAGGCCAAATTAGCCTCGAAGAAGCTTGGCGTTCTTAACAGAGCGAGACAGTACTTCAGTCCGGACCGACGCCTACAACTCTACAAGGCGCAGGTTCGGCCTCATATGGAATATTGTTCTCATCTCTGGGCAGGGGCGCCAAAATACCAACTGCTCCCTCTGGATCGTATCCAACGAAGGGCTGCTCGAATTGTTGACTGCCATAGTGTTTCAAACAGCTTGGACCCCCTGGAATTACGCCGAGATGTTGCTTCACTCTGCATCCTCTATCGGTTGTATCACGGGGAGTGCTCTGAGGAATTGTTCGGAATCATACCACCTGCAACTTTTCGCTATCGTCCCACGCGAAAAACATACCATCCTCATCACGTTGATGAGTGGCAGTCTTCCACAGTGCGTTTTTCGCGTAACTTTCTGCCGCGCACTGTAAAACTCTGGAATGAACTGTCACCAGCAGTATTTCCGGACCGATACGACCTGCAAACCTTCAAGAAAAGAGCGTATACCCTTTTAAAAGGCCGGCAACGCACCTGCAGCTCTTCTGATGTTGCGAGTGTCCATGGGCGACGGTAGTTGCTTACCATCAGGTGACCCGTTTGCTCGTTTGCCCCCTTATTTAATAAAAAAAAAAAAAAACTGTCTGTTACCTCTTCACGCCCAACCGCTGAACCGATTTTGCTGAAATTTGGCATGGAGATACTTTGAGTCCCGGGAAAAGACAATATGATACTTTTTGTCCCGGATAAATGTAGGGGATTCCGCGCGATAAACGAGTTTTGACGCAACGGAATTGCGGGCGTCATCTAGTTAAATATAATTGTGTGGACTGTGGTAAGAAAATGCATCAACAACCCTTACGGTACTTATATATATATAGGATTGCAGCGTTAAACGTTCCTTAAGCCTTATAATATTTTATGCAAATAAAATGTAATTACTACAGCAATTAAGGCTGTTGCCCCTTCCCGGTTCCACGTATTTGCAGAAAAAACGTATTTGTTCGGTGGTAAAGCGTTAAAATAAATGAGCAATTATTTACTAAAGTATATAAAACACGACATCCGCAATCAACAATAAACTGGAAAATATTTTATTGCTGAGAAATATTTTTAATGATTTGATATCTTTTGTGAGGTCAGATGGCCATAATATTGATATTAAAAATTAAAATATTATGTATACCTTAGCGAAAAATGTTGTGTTCCCATGCGATAGTTTTCTGGGTTACGAGTATGTAGTAGTCATTGCAACAGTTCGTGACCAAAGCATTCTTACGTCAAAGCCAATCGTATACTTATATGTTGTATATATTTATTATGTACTACCGACTACGAATAATAAAAACTAAGGAAGAGTAACTCCGTCAAAAAAAGTGCACCAAAAGGCTACAAAATGTGACCCGAATACATGCATATTTATATATTATGTACTTGTTAATACCTAGTCAAAACAGCAAATAACGAAAATGTTTTTTCCTCCATATTAGATGCAAAGCAAATAATTACCAAGATAGATTCACTATGTAATTATTAGCTCGTTGTGGGTCTGACTCCCAAAATGACAACGCTTAAGCAACTAATAAAATACATGTTCAGAAACTTGTAGTACATAACAATAAACATTCTAAAATACGCAGTAAGAGTAAACGTCCTTTCACCCTTTTTGAATCCTTATCGATAAAAGCATTGGGAAACATAAAGAGATCTTGACCTGGCTCACGACGACGCGCGACCGCGTTGCGGCACAGCTACATAAGTATATTTGTTATTACTCCTGAGGTTGTTTGCTTTCGAGAAACTTCTACGTTAAATTAAGAGTTCCATCGAACCATATGGCTATTACTAAAACTGCAGTCGTAATTTAGCTTTTACGTGCTTTTGTAGTATAGTTAGTAGGAAATTTCTATAGATTTCTATAGAGATTTTATAAAATGATGCATTTAAAATCTTTACGGTTTTATTATTAAACAAAAATACATGCATGTGGCACTCGGGGACTGCCACGGTAAAGCTTAGCATACCGTAGCATTTTTATCAACTCATGCAATTATAATTTGCATACTAATTGAATTGAATAATATTATACATCTGTTCGCACGCCCACAAACACCGTACCGAGGTCTGGCAACGCCGCATCGCTGTGCCGGTCGGAGTGGGGAGTGTAAGGTTTTTTCGTTACGGAATTTCTTGATTCGGTCATCGTGCTCAATGCCCGCGATAAAAGCTATGTAATAGCTTAAAAATAAGGACAAACAAATGCAAGTGGTTAAATGGCTACTCCAACATAAAAGACAAATACAGCAATATAAATGAGTCCTGTTTACGTAGTCACTATTAAGTATTATTTTTCGTTTAAGACCCCTAATGAACACGCTCTACAACTTGAGTTATACTTCTGGTGACGCATTATGTAAGTGTGTCTCAGACCCGGCAGCGGGCGTATCTGTAGAATTCGTCTGTATAATTACACTTTATAGTGCAAATGATGTCCATTTGGCACGGAGCACTGGCGAAGGAATTCGAAAGCTGCATCTATATGTATTAGCAGGAACGACAATAATATGCCGCGTGTTCAATTATGCGAGGGAAACACATAATATGGGGAGGTGCTAGGGGGACCTGAATAGCCTCTGACCCATTTACGAGGGGAACTGGCGCGAATGGCCGCTCGCTGGGATTTCGCAGGCTCCAGATTAATACTGTAGGTGTAACACTAGCTGCAAAAAATACAGTGGACGCGTTACACTCCGCGGCGCGTGTAACTCATTTGATGTAAAAGTGATCTAGTATTTTTTAACTTACTTCCTCGTTAAAATAAGCCTCTCATTTAAAAGTGAAGTTTAATTTTTATCACATCTTTATCCATTAATTACTCGATATTACATATCATAGAATACTATAAAATACACTAATAAATCAAATAACAATAAAATTTTTCCTTCTCTATTCCACTTATCTGATAAAAACGGGGCAAAGTACAGTGTATAGTGTAATCGTCGGAGTGAACTCGGGAAACCGCAATCCACTCTGAATAATCAAACCGATGTATAATGTATGTCGGTAGTTAAATTATGGCCGAATATGTAAACACCAATCGATGGTTTAAACTGAATTAAAAATACGTGCAACATACGAACCACGTGTTTTATTGTGTAAAGCTTTTGGCAGAATTTCAAAAGGATTTATCCGACAAAAAGTAAAATGATGGGTACAACATTTTTACACGTAAGAATCTCTGAAATAAAATATAAACTATACGAAAACAGCAAAATAATTTACACTATATTTCATATTTTCATTACACCAGCTAGTTTAATCTACGCGCGTCACGCGGAATTTATTATTCTAATGAAAATGCATTTTAAGTAAAATTTATATTTTCTGGCGGCGGAGTTAATAAAAAATAATGAACGTATCTTCCACCACCGGACGCCTGGTGTAAATAATCTCTTCCCGGTCCACAAACTTTTAATGGACGCTCCAAATGAGAGAAGCAAATGTTTGCGGATGCTTGAGGCTTGAAAACCTACACGGTACTACGACGCCTCGTACTGCCGGGATGGAGTGAAGTTGTAAAGTAAAATCTTATAACGGGTGTGAAACAGTTATTTTGAATTTAGAAAAAAGCTGATCTGTTTTTATACAAATATCATTATCAACTAAAAAATCCGCGTCCACACACACCGCATAAATAAAGACTATTTATTTTGTCCAAAATGTAACAATTTAGAATAGTTAATAGATAAGAACAAAACGTTGCGTTACAATAACATACATTTAAAACAATGATTTACACGAATGTATTTGTAACCATTTCAAACTCGACTTTATTTACCCGCATGTTTTCATATCGTGTCTCGCAAAATTGTCAAATTATATTTTCCATTGTCTGTTTCTGTTGTTGTGTTCCTATTATAAACAAGAGCACCTATTATCTCGATTGTTCTCTGCATTACTTAGAAGTATAACGTAGGAACTAGATATTGCCTGTAATTTCGTTTACTAATAAACGCAGGAAACCTGCATTTCTTTGCAATTGAAACTCTTCTTCTCGGAACTTAAAAAGAATTTCAATATTTAACTAAATCGATTCAAGCGTAATAATGCAGATTAATACACTATCTGAAAATCCATGGACGTACAAAAAAAGAACTTCTTTTTCTTTTTTTGTACGTCTATGTGAAAATCTTATGGACACACTTTTGCATTTATAATATTAAATACCTGTTACGCCAGTATTATAGTACTCTGTGTTACCTGGATGACCGAGTTTTGCTCGGTATGGCAAACACTCATTGACTTCGTGTTACTTAATAACGCCATCTGCTGGTCGTTAAAACAATTAGTTGCTCACAAAATAGTATCATTATTCGCCAATAGATGTCAATAAGAGTCATATTTTTCAGTTTATCGATTATCGATAAAACACAAATAAAAAGACATTTTATGAAAATGATTCCTAGCCAGATCGATTTATCGCCCCCGAAACCCCCTATATACTAAATTTCATTAAAGATATAAGATATCAGTATTAACATGGATCATAGGTTTAGTTATGATATAAAGGTAAATGGTATGTTAACAAAAGTTGGACGATGTGGGTAAATTATAAAGTAATAAGTTTGATCCTTGTACCTGACTATTAGATTTGCAATGTTAGCCGCAGGCCAGTATTATAGTACTCTGTGGCCGCAGTTTCGACCGCAGATTTATAATTAATTGAAATCAGCCATAACCGGACCGCTATAAACAATGCTAAATATAATTTTAATATGAGTAATGAGCTCATTAATAAACATTAATACATTAACTGAGGCATGTAGAATGTGATTGTCAATAAATTTTATTATTCCCTATTTGTTAAATTAACCAAAGTTCAATCTATCATCATATATTCTCTTTGCTTTATAGTTCATTATAACAAAGTTTGAAAAATGAATGTTATTTTAATTTTTTCCATTTCAATTTTGCAATGATTAAATGTAAAACGTTCCGAAAATTGCCGAAAAAAATAAAAGCATTTTTTTAGAACCAGTGTCTTGTGAAATGACTTAGTGGACACTAATTGGACGGTGACAACGAAGGGCATTCAAATTTTCTTTTGATATCACTGCAAGTAAACAATGTCTGCTGACTAAAAAAGGTTCAATGAAAAATTAAAAAAAACGCTGTGTTGTGCAAAGCCACCGTAGCACGATAGAAATATGACCAAAATACATTTATCATTTTCTCTTTTATTATCGTCTGAAAATTAAAATTATGCAATATGTATTTGCAACTTTAAAGACCATAGAATAAATATAACACAACGCGGTTGCTTACAACTAAGGGTGAGTTGCACCAACTTCTTTTAACTAAAACAGAATTTCAAATGAGCCGTCAAATCTCTAGTTAAAGTAATAACGGACGCCATATTTAACGATAACCTTAACCTTAACTATAACAACGCCTCTGGTGCAACCCACCCTTATTTGCTACAAACGTGCTGCAGATAAAAGGTTCGTAGCAATCGCGTAGCAAACTTGTAGTCACCGCGTAGCAAATGCGTAGTCACCGCGTAGCAAATGCGTAGTCATCGCGTAGCAAATGCGTAGTCACCGCGTAGCAAATGCGTAGTCATCGCGTAGCAAATGCGTAGTCACCGCGTAGCAAATGCGTAGTCATCGCGTAGCAAATGCGTAGTCACCGCGTAGCAAATGCGTAGTCACCGCATAGCAAACACGTAGCCATCGCTTAGCAAACACGTAGCCATCGCGTAGAGGACGCGTAGCAACGACGTAGCAACGCCGTAGTAGCTTCGTAGATTTACAATATTATCGATATAGAGTGCACTTACCTATTTCTATTAATACCTTTGGAAAAAATAAATATGCTGCGTGTATTAAACAAATAAAAAACTGAACAATGTATACTCGTATGTATAATCTTAGTACTTAGCGTTAGTACTTAGCGTAGAGCACATTGAAACGTGAGAAAGCGTTGCGATATGATGAATTTTAAATGCCATGCAAAACTAAACTTTATTGCTGCACAAGAATATACTCGTTTCAAAATGCACACTGTCTCGTTGAGTTGCTATGTGAAATCCTAAGTAGGTACCAAGTAACAACATAACACAATATCTGTGTTAATGTATTTTAAAATTTAATCATAGCTTTGGATTCGAGTAATACCTGGATGTCGTCAAAGGGATTAGATGTTGTTTTGTAAGAATATTGTTTAGAAGACAAATAATATCGTGAAAGCCCCGTAGCTCGGCCACAGTAATCAAGGATATGAGAACGAGAAAAATGTGATAAACATTTATGAACGCGGTCGGTTGAATTCACAAAACTAATTATACGGAAGCTTTTCTTCTGTAAAGGCTTATTACATCAACTCGGATACAGCCGCCTTAATGGCTGAATTACTAAACTCACTGGCTTGAGAAATTCCTTTTTTTTCTGATTACGGTATACTTTAAGGTATTCTCGAAATGGTGCCACTCTTATTATATTCCAAATTATTTTGTATTCTGATGACAAATTTAAAAGTAAAAATATCTTGCCATTAAAAATATAACACATCGTGTTTAACAACGACCTAAAACATTACTGTTCCCATCAAATAGACTCAATATATCACCATACGAAAACTGTTTTGCGACAATAACCAATTTTTTTCATATCTCCCGAGCGGGGAAGCTTTCAGGAAAGAATTTAAAATTTATACCGGTATCGGTAGGTGGATGCGGATGTCAAATATTTGTTCATCTCCTTTGCGAATATGTAAAGTCGTGTTGCGGCGGCGGTGCCATGACGCTTTGGTATTTAAATTGATAGCACCCACTTGACTCCGATCCTGCCCGTCCTCCCCGCCCGCCCTGCTCGTCTCGCTATAAACAAATAGGACAAATTGTTTATTTTCTTTTCGCTTCGACGTCTGACTTATGAGATGGTATTTCTCAGGACGTTAAGGTTGCAATATTAGGCTTCTGAATTTGTGTGTCCATTTCATATACAAATAGTGTTTTTTAATATACAAGCATATATACATTACCGGATACAACTATTTTCGCAAACGATGTCATAAAAACTGACCCGGGAGATAAACATCAAACAAAAATTGCATTTAGTATCCCTCGGCTCAGCCATTGCACCGTCGGCGACATAATGTGGCGTGAAATTCGCTAACCCTTTGCGAGGCTTTACCGGACGAGGCTTGGCCGGGCAGAGGCTGCTCTCTCAGGCGGACGCGCGCGGCTTAACGAGTCCGACGCGTAATTAAAAACAATCGACGTGGTGCCCCGGAGCCCCTGCCGTAGCCGAGTACGCCCCTGCACGCAATTATCAAGTTTATACGTTTTAATTCCGTTTTATGGTTACACGGTTTGGATTAATTTAAAGTTATGTACTAGCGTATATCTTGCGCAACCGTATATAAGCTTATACGGTTGCGCAAGATATACGCTCACTTTTCAAATTGCTTTTGACATGAGGAGTTTGCGAATTGCGCTATTTTAAATAAGTAAAAAAAATCTAGAGGTTTGTGATTTTTTAGGGTTCCGTAGTCAACAAGGAACCTTTATAGTTTCGGTCTGTCCGTCCGTCTGTCTGTTCGTCTGTCCGTCCGCGGTTTTGCTCAGAGACTATAGGACCTACAAAGTTGTAATTTGGCATGAATACACATTACACATGTTAATGGTGCCGACAAAATGGTACATGAAATCTTAAAAAAATATTTTTTATGGTACCTTCCCTACACATCAAGCGGGGATGAAATTTTTTTTCGCGTCCACCCCATTGTATGGGGTGTCGTTGGATAGGTTTTTTTTAAATATTATGAAAATTCATAGATCATTTTCCGATTTAGGGATCCGTTTGTGAAATATTAAGTTTTAAAGTAGAAAAAATCGTTAGAGTCCAGTGTCCCCCACTAAACGGTTGCTTCTGGAAATGTAGAAAAATTCACGAGAGTAGGAAATATGCTTAATTTCTTAAAACTATCACGGCTAAGAAAACTTCATAAGCTTTTGAGTTAAAGTCGATCGACTAAAAACAATGTATTCGGCGAAGTATAACGGAACTTTTCGTTCAAATTCCTTGGAACGTAACTGAGATGATGTTGTTAGTAGTGTAAAACACGTTACGAGTATTAATGTACCATCGAGGAAGTTGATTCCTATGCAATTGACAGACCAACGTTATTTGGTCGAATATGTCAATTCAATGTTAATTGTGATCTGTCAGCTGGATTTGACGTAACGCAACCCAACTACTTAGATCCCCAATTTCCATAGAAATCAACTTCTCTGATAGTACTTACATTAATTGCAACCATACAAAAATTATCAAAAACTAGAGGTACTACGGAACCCTATATTGCGCGTGGCCCGACCCGCACTTGGCCGGTTTTTTATTTTATTTTACTACTAGACGTATAAATAAGCGTCTAATATTAATATAATTACTATAAGTACAAAAATACTGCAGACTAACAATAATTTAAATTACGCTGAATTTAACACTACAGAAACTAAAGTTGCAAAGAGATAAGAACTTATAACTTTGTTGTAAAAATAAAACAAAAATTAAAATTTTAAAACGATTATTTACCAACTTGAATATTAAGTGAAATTTATTCAAAAATACATTACTTTTGAGCTCTTTGCAAATAAAATCGTGTTCGTTTTAAAAAGAAGCCGAGCTACAGCTTTTGTTGTGAATTTTCATTCGAGTTAAATCATGGATAAGGACGACGAATATGCGATAGAATTCATAAACTTTTGACATACATTTCGCAGGAATGTTATCTGACATACTATGTGAATATATCAAAGGATATATTGTATCGATTTCGTCTAGGCCCTTTGTGCTGTCGTTCACAAATGGGTAATAACCTGTTCTGAGGTAATAACCCATTTGTGTATGACAGCACAAAGGGTTCGATATTGATATCTGTTTTTAACGATTTTCTTTTCCATGTAATATAATATTACATCCATTAAGATAATACATATTTTTAGGGTTCCGTACCCAAAGGGGAAAAACGGCCATTACTAACGGCCATTCCCAATATTTGATCTATCTCTGGTTTTGCCCTACTAGAGATAGGAATAGCTCACAATTGACATAAAATATATGTCTCTAATGTCTAATGTGAGCTATTCCTATCTCTAGTAGGGCAAAACCAGAGATAGATCAAATATTGGGAATGGTCGTAAGACTTCGTTGTCTGTCCGTCTGTCTGTCTGTCTGTCGCCAGGCTGTATCTCAAGAACGGCTATAGCTAGACTTCTGAAATTTTCACAGATTGTTCATATCTGTTGCCGCTTTAATAACGATTAATACTAAAACCAAAATAATGCATTACGTGATTTTTTGGCATTTTTGCTCGATATCAATAATGGCAACACTTGAAATTTTCACAAAGATATATCTGGATATATTATGACGTGTTCTTTAAGAATAATAATTTATAACTAGAGATCGCCCAATGGTCGAAATTCGACATTACTTGCAACGACATTAGGACTACTAACTATATTTCGTAAAAAATATTGACTTCATTATAGTTTTTTTTCAATTTTTGTCTCTGGGACTCAGCTGATCTCAGACTGGCCGTTTAAGTATTGTCTAATAGTATCTAGAGTCTGGCTAGCGAAAGATGAGACTGGAAAAAGGCGGCAAATTCAAAAAATCAACGTATAACAACCCTGTCTATAGCCGGAATTACAGTTTTGATCTACGAACTACGAATAATAAGGTTTCGTAGTTTTTATTTTTCGTAGTCCGTGGAACAAAACTATAATGCCGCCTATAGACAAGGTTATTATACGTCGTTTTTTTTTAATTTGCCGCCTTTTTCCAGTCTCATCTTTCGCTAGCCAGACTCTAAAATTAAATAAAAAAACAATAATCTATTTTCAATTTGTCAACTTGTTGTCAACAGACTTCAACCATAAATAATAGAGTATAATTCGTATGTATAGGCTTGTCACTCAAAAATCTGGCATTTTTTCTAGTAGTAGTGTCGTAGTGTGTGTAACGTTTTATTTGTTAAAAATAAATATCATAAAAGCATAATTATAAAATAATATTAGCTCGATGCACTCCTTCACCATATAAACTATAACTGTGCGAAATTTCATGCACCTACGTTTCCCCATTTTTCGTAAAAAGGGTTAGAAAGTTATTTTCTCACGTATTAATATATATTTATAATAATATTTAAATAAAAATAAAAAAGTAAGGTACATATCCCATACAAAAAACACAATTTTTGGTCTATTTTTGCTCTATAACGGTACTGAACCCTTCGTGCGCGAGTCCGACTCGCACTTGGCCGATTTTTTTAATTCTTTGTACTTTTTTAAAGTTTTAGAACTACTTTCTTTTCTTTCTAATAATAATAATTATAGACTATCTTTTCTTTTAATTACAAAGATAACGGTTTTTTAAAAGCTTTTATTTAACTTGTTCTGTATGTATGCAAGTATGTATGTTCGGGTGAAATTTTGGAACTCAATTTTGAACTAACAACATTTAACCGATTGAGTTAAAATTTTGCATACACGTTTAGTTTGGATTGGATGTCAATGCATGATATCCAATACCATCCAAGATGGCGAAATAGTTATTTTCTATGCAATCCTTCAATATGGATATTAAATGAAAAGGCTTTTTGAGAGTAAGTCGAAAGCAAATGTAATGTTATTCTACATCCAATATGGCGGTCCATCCAAGATAGGGGGATAGTTATTTTTCAAGCACTTCTGCAATATGGGTATTAAATAAAAGGACTCTTGAGAGTAAATTGAAAAGTAATACATGTCTGGAATAGTTATTTAATATTTATAATGCACTTCTGCAATATGGGTATCAAATGAAAGGGCTCATTGAGAGTAACTCTAAAAATGAATGTAAAGGAGTGGATTTCAACAACTTGCATTTGTTATATAATATTGGTGGAAATTTTTGTTTCCACCAAAATTGGGGATTAGGTGTTTACGGGAAACTGGTACGACAACCACCACCTAGACAAGTTAGCTTGTGACAGAATGAATTGAATGGCGTATTTTTTTGCTTCAAGAATCAATGATATTTTGTAAAAAATTTGTTTTACACACCCTCTTACCCACCAAAATTTACCCACCAGACTTGGAATTTGCGAGAAAAATGGCGTATTTTTTATGCTTAAGGGATCAATGATATTTTGTAGAAACAATGTTTCGTAAATCCCACCAAAATTTAAAAATTCTCCGTAGACCTAAACTGTGTCATAAAAACTCAACTACAGAAGTTAGTACAATAAAATTTATAGATAATGAAGAATCAACTATATAAAACGACTACACAAAAATAAAAATCTAATCCAGTATCAAGTTTTCTGTTAATCGGTCTAGATATTGAGTAAAGGCCACAAAGGTAATTCAGCGACAGGCCACCAAAATTGGAAATCACCTATTTATGTTTATTTTCTTGGAAAATAATAATTATTTAAAAAAATAAGGATAGGCCCCAATTATTAGCGTAACTTTTTATTTTGAAAATCAAAAATTAAAACGATATCTTGGAAAAAATAAGATAGTTTTCAGCCTTGCCGCGCAAAAAAGCGGTTTGGGAAATCCAGTCAAAGTCATTCTACATGAAATTTGGCGGCTCACCAAAGATACGGGCATAGTAATTTTCATAGACATAATATTAGCATTATAGGTTTATGGTAATTTTTAAAGCACTTCTGCAATATTATGGATATCAAAATATGAAAGGGCTCATTGAGAGTAACTCGAAAAACGAATGTAAAGTTATTCTACATCCAAAATGGCGGCTCATCTAAAAGGGGATAGTTATTTTTCAAGCACTTCTCCAATATGGGTATTAAATAAAAGGACTCTTGAGAGTAAATTGAAAAGTAATACATGTCTTATTAGCGAATAAATAAAAGTCGTGCAGGATAATCGAAAGTTTTAGTTATTCTTAATCAATCACATTTGGTATTTTGAGATCAAATGATGGTGATGTGACACCCCGGGGATGTCATATTAAATTTTGCCGTTGATTTTTACAAATTCTTGAAACAAAACAAACTACAATTAAGTAGATTACTGCCGCACTCAGAGTGGAGCATTAATTACCTAATTGTAATTAATTAAAAATTTTGACATGAGCCCCATACATTATCTGTCAAACTCTTTATTAAATTGAAGGTTAATCTAAATCCAGAGTAAAACTAAAAAACAAAAAATAAATTATAAGCAAAGAACTTTTTTGAAAAAGCTTTTATTTAAATACTTACTCTAAAAGGGAAAAAATAAATTTCTCCTTATAAATTTTAACTATTAAGTTATAACCTTAATATATTATACAATTTGCATGATAATAAAAGCTATTTTTTTATTAACCCCCGACAAAAAAGAGGGGTGTTATAAGTTTGACGTGATTGTCTGTCTGTCTGTTTGTCTGTGTGTGTATCTGTCCGTGGCATCGTAGCATCTAAACGGGTGGACCGATTTTGATCTAGTTTTTTTTGTTTAAAAGCTGACATGATCGAGAGTGTTCTTAGCTAACATTCATCATCATCAACCTGCTCAGTGCTGGACAATCAGGGTTTATCTGGTTCATGAAAGACCGTTAGCAACTTGTAGTCGTTTGATGGGTTTTATATTTCATTCTAGTTCGTGGCATTTGTGAATATACAATATACAATACATTAATGGAAAGTTGACCTGGTGCTGCAGCATCATCTGGTAATCAATAGGATATCCAATTACTCCTCGCCAACTTAGAGCAGAGGTTCGAGTAAGACGTAGATAAACAGTAAATATTTACATGCTGCTGCAGCATCACCTGGATTCTATGGAACCGAGCTTCGTATGGATGCAAAGTGGAGGTTTCATGTTTGGGCTCATATTAGCGGCCAACCGAATCGAGATAATCAGCGACTTGGCGGTTGTAGGTTGTAGTTTACTTGGCGGTCCCCCGACACACCGTGACAACAATTATGGACTAAAATATTACTTTACACAAGTTAGGAATTATTTGAACTCAAAGGCAGTAAATATTATTTCATTACTTTTTAAAGTTGTTTGGCGGGGGTTTTTTAAATTTCTTAATTTTATTTTTCTTTTTCGAGTATATATTTACATATAAGCGTTTTTCAAAAAAGTTATTTTGGTTATAATTGATTAATAATAATAATTTACGTTGCTTTAAAGTTATTGTTATATTTAAATGATACTAGCTACTTGACCGAGCTTTGCTCGGTATTCGATAAAACACGAATAAAATGACATTTTCTAAAAATGATTCCTAGCTAGATCAATTTATCGCCCCCGAAACCCCCTATATACTAAATTTCAAGAAAATCGTTGGAGCCGATTCCGAGATTCCAATTATATATATATATACAAGAATTGCTCGTTTAAAGATATAAGATACATGACTTTACAAAGACAGTCTGGTAGCAGTCAGTCAGTGTCGAAACTTTGTGTTGAGCGTCTCATAAACTATGCCGCATGGAAACTTTAAAGATACTGTGAGCTAGTTGTTTCGGTAAATGATTTAAGACGTAACTTTATCAAGTAGGTACTTTCTTGTGCCAGGTTTCGGATTTTAAATATTTGTTCAAGAATCGCCATGCAAGCATACATTTTGTAAAACTTTCAAACATTTTATTTATCGTTATTATTGTTTAATCTAAATTCTATTAAATAAAAGTTCAGTATGATTAAGTAACATTATTATTATTATTCATAAATTATACAAGAGAAAATATCGACAAAAATGATTTACCGAAGTATGTTCACATAAAAAGTGTGAGCCGACATTTTGAGGGGTAACCTAATTTTTAACAGGTCATCTTTAAAATTAGATGGTCCCTCTCGAAGCCTCAGCCTGATTTAGCTATTAATCAATAACCTAAAACTGGACTCTGCTGAAATTTGAGCAGACACTAGTTCAATATTCATGAAAGGCTATTATAAAATATATTATATATATTATAAACTTATATTTAAAACGATAAGTTTAAGTAACAGTACTTTTAGACCTGTTAATTGTATTAAAAGATTTTACTTCTATTTAATTGATAACATTTAGATGTTATCAATTAAATAGAAGTCTTTGGATGTAATTGGCTTATTGGCTGCGTAATTTTTTTGTCATTAGACACATAATCAACAAATATTTAAAACATTTAAAAAATTATTAAAAGTGTTAATATTATGTAACAATCAATTTTATTATATTCAACATAATGTTGATGATAGTGTAAGGAAAAATAGGATCACAAAGTGAAAACAGAAGTATTTACTCATTCATTAAAGCTCACCGAAAAATGTACACCCGTAATGTGAAATGGCATTGCCCGTCCCACTTACAGATAAGTAATTCAGAGAATGCAATGTCCGTACAAATAAATAGTCGAGAATAAAGGACAAAAATATTTGAGTTTTGTTGTAGGTTTTATTACAATTTAAAAAAGCGAGAGTGTGTAGTCTACTGCGTTGTATAGAATTTATTCTCTTCTTACGTGATAGGTTATTATTACGAATTAAGCCCGTCACTGACTTAGCTATAATATATATTAATATTTTTATAGCTAAGCATATTACTATATATGTTCTATACTTGCGTGACCGCACACTCGGCTATAACATATATTTCTGGTAGCTACTATAATATATATTATAGCTAAGTCTGTGACAGGCTTTAAGGTACATGTTGGAACCGAGCGACACGCGCCAACTGCAGACGGCGTGTCGTCGCGACACTACTGGTTTTTATGTTTTTCTATGAAATACCCTCCGCAGCTGACACGAAGCTAGTGACAGTTCATAGAAATACATTAGTCTGCTGCCGCTTCATGTAGCCGGCTTCCAGGTTGTACCTATACATAGAAACCAGTAGTGTCGCGACGACACGTCGTCTGCTGCCGCTTCATGTAGCGGGCTTCCAACTTGTACCTCTCGCCTCTTAGGCAATATACTTATATTATTACGAGCTTTTGCCCGCGGCTTCGCTCGCGTTAAGAAGTATTATTATATACAAACTTTCATCCCCTGTTTGAACCCCTTGGGGTTGGAATTTATCAAAATCCTTTCTTAGCGGATGCCTACGTTATAACATCTACCTGTATGCCAAATTTCAGCCCGATCCGTCCAGGGGTTTGGGCTGTGCGTTGATAGATTAATCAGTCAGTCACCTTATATATATATATATATATATATATATATATATATATATATATTCGTGTTTTATCGATAATCGATAAACTGAAAAATATGACTCTTCCTGACATCTATTGGCGAATAATAATACTATTTTGCGAGCAAATAATTGTTTTAACGGCCAGCAGATGGCGTTATTATGTCACACGAAGTCAATCTTGAGTGTTTGCTATACCGAGCAAAGCTCGGTCATCCAGGTACTATAATTATTATATAGATTATGCAACAACCGATGAAGAACATATTGTGCTAAAGTTTGGCGTACGGATGATGAGAAATTAGGGGCATTTACCTATAATACCCATCGTATATAAATAATAAAAACTATAGTAATATATAATATAGTAAAAATCGGCCAAGTGCGTGTCGGCCACGTGCAATATAAGGTTCCGTAGTACTGCTAGTTTCTGTTTTTTTTTAATAGTCAATGATGTACATTTATAACGTGATTTACACTACTAACATCATCTCAGTTACGTTTAAAGGAATTTGAACGAAAAGTCCTTTAAACTAGTACTTCTCCGAAAACATTTTTTTAGTTCCTCGACTATTACTCAATAACTTATGAAGTCTTCTTAGACGTGATAGCAACCGTTTCATAGCTGGTAGAACCGTTTCAGGGCTGGACTTCGACGATTTTTTCCACTTTACAACTTCATATTCCACATATGGATCTTTTGTGAAATATGAAGTTGTAAAGTGATTTGAATACTCGTAATATTTTTAAAAACCTATCCAACGACACCCCACACGATGGGATCGATGCGAAAAAAAAACATCTCCGCTTGATGTGTAGAGGTACCTCCTTTCTTCCTCCTCCTGTGAAGATTTTTTTTTAAAGATCTTATATACTATTTTGTCGGCATCATCAATATGTGCATTCATGCCGAATAAAAGCTTTATACCTATCCTATGGTCTCTGGAGCAAAACCGCGGACAGACAGACGGACAGGCGGTCAGACCGAAACTATGAGGATTCCTTGTTGACCACGGAACCCTAAAAAAGCAACTAAAGGACAATGATTAAATAATCGTTGTCACATACTCAGATCTACATAGCTACAGAAGCCCATCAAAAGATTTAAACTAAGAGATTTGTGTCTGGCAATCATCAAACGGCGTCGAAACAGATCGTATTTTCGTTTAGGGCCATTACACACTTTAACGTGCGTGTTTATGACAACGTCTACACAGAATGTATGTCAACACGAAACACAAAACGAAGCGTCTGTGACGATGCAGGCGAGACGCGCTTCAAGTAATCCATACAAAGGGTAAATAGGAAAAGTGCACGTTGAGCTAAATGCAAAACGCATGAATACTGGTACAACTCCTCTTAGCCTAGTTAGCTTCAAAGGCATTTCGGGTTCAGTATTGAACCCAATAGTATTGGAGGCCACTGAACTCCGTAGGGTAGAGCTGCCTCTACCCTACGGAGGTTAGGTTCGATATAGGTTTGCTCTGGAGTAAACCTATATCGATTCGAAATTATTATGTCTTACGATAATATACTTTTGATATAGTCTCGATATCTTAATAGATATACAAGACTACATCAAAAGTATATTGACATAAGTATATGGACAGCGGGCAGCGGGGCGGGAGCGCCTAGAGGCGCGGGAGCGGCGCGAACCAATGTACTAAGATATTTTATATGGAACCGGTTCCATAGAATGTATATTAGTAGTACCAACAGAATTCCCACTTGTGAAACCCGTTTAAAAAAATAACAATTCATGATTCGATACTATAAAGTTCAAATTCCGACCCCGCAGTACTAGGTGCCTACAATTATATTTGCCTACATGTGTGCTCTCTTTCTATCACGTAAGAGGTACCCTTTCTGACGAAATCAAAATTGTCACCTTTTAGAAAATAAAATAATCTTCTTTTAATTACTATACCTACTAATTGCAAACTTTTTTATAGTAATAATCAAATTTTAGTAACCCAACGTATATTTTATAATAGTTTTATATTCGATTATAGTGTAGGAGCTGGTCAGGATTTTTTACAACTTAAACATACTAATTATTTCTTAGGTTTACGCGAGCATCACTCAATATATTACAAGGTTCAAACACTTACGGATTTTGTCGCGGAGCACTTTTATCAATCCCGACATTTCGGCTACTTTACAGCGGCCGTGGTCACGGGTCTTAACATAATAACTTGTTTTTATTTATGTGTAGTATGCGGTTTGTTTGTAACAAATTGGTTTATTTGCTATGTTTGTGTATTTCTTTTTCTTTTTTTTGTATTTTAAAGTCTTAAATTACTTTATTGAAATACTTCCTTGCCTTTTTTCAATTGTTCATATTTATCAGATTAACAACGATTCTGTCACAGCGGTTAAATCAGTACCTACGTAGATATATGCGACGAAAAAATCTTGCGCGCGCGTCACCGCTTGCTTGTGAGTCCTTTGTGATCTGCCCCTTTAAAGGGGTACTTACAGTTCGATACCTAAACGCGCGAGTGGGACAGGCCTGCCGGTTCTCGAAAACAGCGGCGCGGAGAGCGGCCCGTTGATTTCGAGACTGAAGCTACGAGCTACATGATGGTATGAAATATGAATCATGAAATGTTAACACATGTTATGACATGTTCTGATTGGTTAAAACTCCAAGAATAGTTCAATCATATTTTAAGACAACACGAAATTCGTTTATCTAAACAAAAGTAGATTATTGAGAAGAATTTAGGTTTATGCGATTAAACTGTAGTGTACGAAATTAAAAAATTCAACGGAGAAAACTTGCTTAATGCATTTTGTAAACATTGCCGTTTTTCAGTTTTTGTCTAACGTTTGTAAAGGCTTTCAGCAACGGCAGTTGTACAACAGGGAGGCGCTTTCCCGCGCGTCCGGGCAACCTTTTCTCTTGTTTTGCTGCGCGGCCTAATTGGTTTCCGGTAGTGGATGGTTTTGTAGCCACCGGAGTCGCAATATTCAAACTTGATGTCAAACTCGTATTCGCATTTTTATAATAAAAGGTTGACGCAAATACCTTGTGATTCGTAGCGAAGTTTATTTACGTTGAAAATTTGGAGAGCTTTTAAATATTATATTCTAGACTAGATGTCGCCCGCACATGCGTTGCGTCAAAATTCGTTTATTGCGCATTTTTACGTGATAAAAAGTATCCAGCTATGTCTTTTCCCGCGGTTTTAATCTGTTCAGCGGTTTGGGCGTGAAGAGGTAATGGACAGACACTTTCGCGTTAGTAATATTAGTATGGATTCCAACATTTTAAACACTAGCCTAGGTATCATCACATGGTTGCTCGAAGTTATTTTGACGAGAATTAACTTCATGGAACTTCACATTACAGGTAATGAATTCTCAAGTCCTTTTAGTACTTTTTCATTAAAATGAATTTCATACTACAAGCTGGCTGTAAACGAGGACAATACTTTTTAAACATGAATTACACGGTAGATGCGATATTACGTTATCGATCGCTTCCCGTGGGCTGTCTTATGGCTGGGCGGGCGGCTGAGGCGGCTAGGGCGGCGATGCTCGGCCTTGGTCCCAGTAATTGGGATGACGAACTCCCCGAACCCCGGGTCAGGGGCAGACTGGATTGTCGGACGAGGTCTATCGGAACGATATAATCAAACTGATGAACTGATAGATTGATACTAAAAGAATTAAAATATAAAAAAAAGTTTGCGTTTAAAATATCCTATGAAAATATCATAAATAAAAAATCGGAAGAAAAGTAAATTGGTAAGTCAGTTTTGGATAGGTTTTTATTTTATATATATATTTATTTATTTACATATAAGTAGGAGCTCTCATCTATTTATCTTCGTAACCATTAATTAGTATTTATATGTTCACTAATGAAAGTCTACACAAATGAAAACTTGCTCCAAAATCTAAAAGGTAATGTAGTAAAACTACTCGCTAACATGATGAATACAACTGCGAAATGCGCAAGATTACATTTAATCAAAACGTTAGAAAAATCTTCTCTGCAATCGGATAAAGCATTTCATTTCAACAAGCTAGGAACAAAAGAGAACAAGGCCACACAACCTTCATCTCATACATTTAATGTTTTCGACTGCAGCCACTGTGACTTAAAGCTTTGTTTACGTATCTTCAGAATATGTTTAACAAAAGAAAACACGAGCCTACTCTGATTTCACGATCTCCAAGAATTACCTCCAACAATAAAGATAAAAGAACTTTCCGGCCTATATTTATTGAGCACGAGATTAAAATCTGTATCAAAGAACCGTAATGCAGTGTGAAACAAAACATTACTAAGCTTTTACTTTTTACATTACGTTCTCTTATCTCAAAATTAGACGCGCCTGATTATAGGTTTGTTTAATAAGGGACAAACGATAATACGGGTTACCTATTAGAAAGCAACTACCGTCGCCCATGGACACGAATTTTTAGACAACGAATTTTTCGAAAGATTACTTATAGGTTTGTAGGTCGTAATCGTCCTGTGAGTGTCAACCTAGTACTGGCCATCCGCCCAGTGCTAAGGGACTGGATCAGCAGAGAGACCGGCGCCCTCTCCTTCCGACTGACACAGGTACTTACCGGGCACGGATGCTTCGGTCGGTACCTTTGCGAGATCGTTGGAAGAGAGGAAACACCAAGCTACCATCACTGCGACGCGGATAGGGACACGGCTGAGCATACCATGACGGCCTGTACCTCCTGGAGTGGACAACGGACGGCCCTCAGGGCTGTCATTGGCAATGACATCTCACTGCACGCACTGATCCGCTCGATGCTGTGCGGTCGAACACTTCGCAAAGGAGGTGATGACTGCCAAGGAAGAGGCCGAGCGCATGAGAGAAAGGGAGGCGCTTGACTCTAGAAGACCCACAACGTCGCGCCCACAACGGCGACAACCTCCCGCCATAGATGGGGATGGGATGGTGATGCGCAACGTGCTCCCGCGCATTGCAAAAGGAGAGGAATGGCCTAGACAAGCCCGCACTGGGGCATCTGTTCGGCCTGGGGGGCGAGGAATCGCCCTTCCGAAGAGGGGTCTGCCGACCACCAGGCAGACGACCGCTGGTGGAGTTGCGGTCGCGTTGTCGTACCCGTGGCTACGTCGTCGGAGAGAGGGCGCACCGACAAGTTTTAGTGGGTAGGGCTTAGTTATCGAGCGAGTCCCACATTTAAAAAAAAGTTGTAATCGTCCGGAAAAACTACTGGCAACAGTTCATTCCATAGCCTGTGCGTGACAGAAAGTTACGGGAAAAACGCATAGTGAAAGACTGACTTTGGTACCATGTTCACAAAAGTGGTAATATGATAATGGGATCCGTGAGGAATCGAGGGGCCTCCTTGAAATTTGTATGGAAACATATAGTGATTTTGAGTGAGGTAAATGCTATCAAAAAGTAAGATTTTGCACCAAATTATACCCTGGATCCGAAGGTACCGAATAGAACTTTTGAATCCTTATAGATAGAGGTTCGGGGATTTCGGTGTTATTTAAACAACTGAAAGCATAAGCCAACACATCAATTTGATTGATCATTATCATCAAAATCATAACTATACCATGGGTCATCATATTACAACCCAATTACATATTGGTACTCTTCGTGATATTTTGCATTGAAGCAGATGTTTTTGATGATTATTTCGCTTTTTGTGAACTGATTTTCAAAATTCTTGTGTTGTTGTATACAACAACACAAGAATTTTGAAAATCAAAAAGTATACAAAATTACGAAAGTGATGAGCTGATGATGGGATCTATGAGCAATCGAGGGAAATCCTTAAAATTTATCAAAACACTCAAAGTGTTGTTTCTATTAACTTAAACATATGTTACGAATAAGAGAAATTTCATACAAAGGTAGACCTTCGTCTCAAACTTCTCTTATTGGTCCAAAGGCACTGAACAGAACTCCTGAACCTTTTAAGATAAAAGTTTGGAAATTGCAGCATGCCTTAGATAACTGCAAGCATTCACCAAAATTTTGCTTAAAACAGTAATGTAATATCCAGGATAGTTAATATTCGTAGTGTATATCACGCATAAAGCCTTGTCTTGTAGATAACTAAAAAGAGTAAAATTATATTTCACGAATTTTTACATATTGCCAAAACCGTGCATTAAACTGAGTTAATATTTTAACACATTGTATAAAATTCTATCACCGAGGGACTGACCTGGAGAATTTTTTAAATTACGTATATTTATCGAGTTATTAAGAAAAACTAACTAAAGTCTGGCATATGAAAGTGAGTGTATAGAGAGTTAAGGATAATGTTTAATTTTTTTGCTTTATTCGCCCTCTTAATGGATGTTTGTGGCTGATGTAAAAATTTAGAGGCTCTAGTAGATATTTTTAGCTAAAAAACTCGCACAAACATTTATCATAACGAAATGTAGTACGTAATAAAAATAAAACTAAAACACAAACTTATAAGTTGTCAATGGAACATGAAATATGAAGTTGTGTAACGGTTGAGTCGCCTATATCGTTATTTCCTTACGAACTCCAGTCGAGGAAACTTCCTAGGATTGTTAGCAAAACGGAGCATAAAGTAAAAAGTGTAAAATTAAACTTTTCAAGTTAGTTTTCAGTTCTCAAAGATTATTGCGAAGCGATTGCATATTTCTCATATCTTATGAAGTTTAAATTCATGAATTAAAGTTTTATAGTGTAACTTGATAGCGAATAATGTTTTTTTAAGATAATGTTTTGAGTTTGCATCATATGTAGACTGAATTCTAAAATTTTTATAGTATGATAGACATAATTTTATATTATAAGTTGTTGCATAGAACCAAAACTAGGTACAATGCACTATCAAAGAAATTGTGTAATGGGCAGATGGCGGTCCTACGACATTCGGTCGGGTTATGTCAATTCGGTCGTTGTCTGACGGTATTTTACTGATAGTACAACAAAAGGTTTCCATTGACAGACCCGCTTAAGAAACCTTTTACTAAAGGTTTTACTAATAAATTACAAGAATATTAGGGTAGTTTTTAGGTGAATACTATATTTTATGTTGAAGAATGCACCTATAAATGAGGATAATAAATTTTAATGAAATTGCTTGCTGTATAAATTAAATGCTTAATGTTTTTCATAATAACCTTTACGGAAGTTTTAACTATTACGCCTGTATTAGGTAAACTTTGTAAGCATTGCGAGAAATACTAAAACTACAAAGTAAATATCTATTGTTAACTTACAACTATCCAAAAGAACATAAAACTAGTAGTTATAGCTGTAGCTAGTTTTCAATAATAAGATCCAGACTATTTCATACTAATATTAAAACTTGAGAGGTGTCAAGGGACACTGAAGTTCGAGTTTATTATTTCATATACGTACAAAAAACCTGTAATCACTCAAAAAAAAATTTAAAAAAATCGTCTCAATCATACTAAAGTTTCATCTAAATCGGTTAAGTCGATTAAGCGTGAACAGGTAACAGACAAACAAACAGACAAATAGACAAGCAATCAGCAGACACAGTTTTTCATTAGTATGGATTGTTATACCTAAACAGACAAACATCACTATACGATATCATAAGATACGAATCTTTTGTATTTAATGCTGGCACTTCACATGGCTATTTACGTGTTTGATGTATTCGCCAACAAGTAGTTATGTCTATTGTGCAATCACCATGTGTAGACGGTATGTTTAACAAAGTATTGGCCTTATTTGCCTATTTGACAAATATGACCAATACCAAATACACTAATGCTTTGTCGGTTTTTGACGCACATCAAAAGAGTCAAGTACACAAATAAACCGGTGCTGTTAACTTTACATTTATATTTTCAAATTTCAGGTGATTTTCAGCAAATTTTTAGTCGTTTTCAGTGTTGTATCGTGAGCGTAAAACAGCGGAAAACAACAATTTGTATCCCGTTTGGAGATTAGTAGTAGTATTTTTTCTAATAAATATTCGAAGTATATAATTACTGACATCCGACATGGCGACCTCTGCAGCTCAGTGGTGAGCGCGTTGGTAGCTCAAGCCGGGGGTTGCGGGTTCGAATCCCGCCGACGGAACAAAAAGTTTTCAAAGTTCCTGGGTCATGTATGTGTATTAAATATGTGTCATATAATAAAAATCTTAAATATATGTATAGTATAAAAGTATAAAATATATTTCCGTTGTCTGGTACCTATAACACAGGTCCATCAGGTACTTACCACGGGGCCGGACTGACGTGGTGTGAGGCGTTATTTGCTTGTTTGCGTGTTCGTCAATAATGTTGCCAAATACAACAAATAGCCAATAGCAAATACAAATAGCCATGTGAAGTGCCAGCATGATATCAGTATAAAGATGTAAGAGGAGAATTAATGACAGTCACCTTGCTTCCTGGGCACCGGGAGCTATTATGAGTGGGACCACAAAGAAGCATTGTGCGTTCCCTGAAACAAAGCCTTGACCTCCAGAGTAAGGAAATTACCCAGGTAATAAATCAGCTTTAAGGTGAAACCGCACTATTATAGTGGGACACGACACGACGCGACACTTCACTTCCATATAGACATAGAAACTTCTGATCAGAAAAATTCGGACGCTCATACATTTTTACACGTCAGAATAATGTTGATAGTATGCGGGGTCCAAACACGGAACAGAGTGCGTTCCGGCGGGGCGTCCGAATTTTTCTGATCAGAAATTTCGGATAATGTGCGGCCGCCGCGCCGGCCGGGTTTGCCTGCTCAATGTGGTATTCCTGGCATACTTTGATCCTCTATGGAATTGACCAGTGGGTGGAGTTGAGGAATTAAAAAAACCTTTTTTTTTCAAAATTGGCAAGTTTTATAGTCTGCGAAACTTAATTTGATTTATCTATAGGTATGTATTTTTATTGCTATAGATTTAATTAATTAGCGTTAATATTAATAGTAACATAAAGAAGGAGCATTAAAGTATCTTTCTATATTTTTTTATAAAATAAGGGGGGAAAAATAAGCAAACTGGTCACCTAATGCCAGATGGAAAGCATTAGAAGAGCTGCCGGTCCGTAGCCGGCCTTATACGTTCTCTTTTTGAAGGTTTGCAGGTCGTATTGGTCCGGAAATACTGCACGATGACAGTTAGTTCCAGAGTTTTACAGTGTATTGTATTTATATCTGTATGTATTATTTCTATAAAAAAGTATTATGTTTTAACAACATAAAAGGTAGGTTTCTCTTTTGTACTCCTTTATCTTTATTCAATGCAATCTGTTAACAAATCAGAACCAGGACGCGCAGGCACGTCCTACAAAAAGGTTTACCTTTAAATCTGTATAAATAATGGACGCGAGGTGTTCTCAATTCGAAATCGGAAGGAGTACACGAGACTCGGAAACGGTTGTAACAGATTTAAACTGCCATCTCATTCTCATTTTGCTGAATGCGTAATGCGATCTGAATATTTAAATGCGACTATCTTTCGGATTCACGGTATGTTGGCCACGTTACTGGACATATTTTGCAAATGATCTTTATTACGATCTTTATTACTGCACTGTCACTATCGTGAATATGTAGAGCGACCTTTTCTTTAATTATACGATCTACTTTACGTTGTCCAGTGTCCAAAACTTGTCTATTTAGATACAACCATGTTTATAACATTTTATTGAGATTTGAGAAAGCTTCTCGGTGATTGTGAATTAGAGACACGAGCAGTGCAAAACCTAGTTATAACTGGAAATTGGAATAACGCACTTTTTCGAGATAAAAATTGTCCTATGTGTTGATCAAGAACCGCAGCAGTCAAATTTGAATAATATTCATTCAGCTTTCTCACAAACTTACATATTAATAATATTTTAGTATTTATAGACTGTAGCCTCACATTGTAAGTGATACACACGATAGTTGTAAGTGATAAATGATAAATTTTACAAGTATTTTTGATGATCAAAATGTATCACACTGACGTACAAAAACATTCGGAATACCCACCCGAAATAATTAAATAATAACGCATAATGCGGATAATAATTACTCTAAGACTTAAGAGTTTAACCCAAAAATATACCCATGCGGCAGCTGACGGGTAAGTTAGAGACGAAGATGTTGCGCCCGGGGAGATATTACAGAAACTTACGGCGGCCGGGGCAGTTAGGCGCAGGGATGTCCCCGGAACTCATTTAACGAACACATTACCCTTTATTAAGTTTATCATTGTCCTGAATGTTTGTGTTTATACGCGGTGTTATATAAATGACTTATTGGAAGTCATGTACGAAATAGTCGCCATTTCTCTCTTCATACTGTTGAGTGTTGAGTCCATAACTATAGTAATATAAAGAAGAAAAACTTTTGATTTAATGTAGTAATGTAATGTAGTTGCATTATTTAAATATTTGTCATTTTATTTGTTACGATGAAAATGCAATCTATACAAAATACAAAGGGGTCATGTGTGTGTAGGAGGGCATTTTCAAAAAAATGTGTACCCCTGGTTTTTACCTTGTCCCTTGACTTCGCTACAGATTATTTGTAAAAAATTACATACTAACATTTTGTAATTTTAATGTAGGAGCAAAAACAAGTTTTCTTTTATTAAAATACATTCACGTTTGTATAAAATTTTATTTAGTATGAGATTTATAAGGGTTTTTAAGTACCGAAACCTATTAAATTCACCTGTCCCCTTCCCAGAAGTTGTAACAAAATCTTTAATAACTATTTTTTTTCTTAAAGTAAGTTACTTAAAAAACATATGTTAGATTCCTAAATACTTAATGTATCAATTGTTATTTCTTGTTATTGAAAAATCTAACATAATTTAACTACAAATTAATTAAAATTATAATCATGAAAAAACAACCCGGCCGGAATGTTCGGTTTAGTGACCGTTTTTTTTAGTTTTATAAACATACTACAAAAATATTTTCGGCACTAAATGATAGCACTACATTTCATTGTACATCGAGAAACTTCAATTTGAATTTAGTAGTTAAAAATCTGCTACGAGACGCGGACGCAGGTTGGATGGTTCTTCAGGAACGGTTTATTTGTTCAGATAAGTGACCATATTTTGTAAGCATTATTATACTTTCTCCAACTGTTTTTACTGTTGACACGTTGCAAAATTAGCTTAGTATTTAGTAAAAAAAATGAAATTGTGATAACTATTATCGGTTATTTACAAACACTTTAAAAGTAAAAGAAAGTAATATTACGTGACTTCCGACTTGTGACTTTTCGTATGGTCACATATAATGGAACGGACAAGTCACAACAGGCGGAAAGCATAAGGCTTAGTTCACATTTTAAATAAATTATTTTTTTATTCACAGATTTTATTAAGAAAATTGGTGATTTTTAAACTGGTACGATTAACGTACAAATATATTTTTTATTACTTATGTGTTAAGGTGACGCCGCGTTAAAGTAAAAAACCGTTTTGGATATGTTTTAGATTGCTAGTTTTCTTTGCATCTAGACATCGGATTATATGCATTGCATACTTGCATATGCAAATGCATATTATAATGTCACTTTTTAGGCGATAGTGCGTATTTTGGCAATTTTGCATATTTCGGTAGTTTAACTTCTATGGGCATTAAGATGGCAATCGGAAAATGTTGGTAGACAATTATTATTGGCGTATAATAAATAAATAAAAACTAAAAAGGCTTTATTTCAAGAAATTAAAAATTTTGATTTTATGAAATTATAAAAATTGGCGCTTTTATTAATGTCACTACCGGAAGAGTCTTAAAAATAATAATAAATTTTAATATTAAGTTACTTTTGATTGATTGATTAAATACTGACAATGAACTTTAATTTTTTAGCTTTAGTCATTGCTGAGAAAAATCGATATCGCTACAGCCAAATTATAAAGGCGTCGACTTTACTTAACAATAACAAATATACTATTTAAAATTTAAGTAAGTACCTAAAAGTTTTTTTTTTTTAATAATTTTGATTTTATTTCCACTACTTTTCTATCAGTAAAGTTGAAAATCATTTTGTGTCGTTGATATTTGCAGATTTATAATAACTAGACATCAGATTATATGCATTTGCATACTTGCATATGCAAATGCATATAATGTCACTTTTTAGGCGATAGTGCATATTTCGGTAGTTTAACTTCCATGGGCATTAAGATTGCAATCGGAAAATGTTGGTAGAAAATTATTATTGGCGTATAACAAATAAATAAAAAGTCTTTATTTCAAGAAATTAAAAATCCTGGATTTTATGAAATTATAAAAATTGGCGCTTTTATTAATGTCACTACCGGAAAAGTCTTCAAAAAAATAATAAATTTTAATATTAAGTGACTTTTGATTGTGCATATTTTGTGCATATTTCGACCATTTTTCGTGCATATTTGCATGGATATTTCGGCACTTTGATCGTGCATATAATCCGATGTCATTAATAACTTAGGAATTCGTAGACATGTGAACACATCTTTATGATTATGAGATGTTCGTCCCTCTAATTAATGAAGTTAAATCTATGAAATCAAATAATTTTTTACTTTTATAAGTAGTGCAACAATAAAAATGTTTAAAGAAAAGGTTTTTGTGTTATAAAAACTTCTTTATATATATTAAATATTACTTACTCATGTAAAAAAATGAAAAATAACCTAGTGGATAGGTCACATAGTCACACTATGGATTAAAAATAATTGCTACTCTTGTTGATCCTTGAAATTATCAATTTTTTTTTTAATAAACAATTAAATATGCATTTCATTAGATTAAATTAACGAAGAAATCCATTTATTGCTGTATTTTTTTGTATTAAATTATATTTTACATTTAGTCGCACAACGGAATCTGTTTCGTCGAAAATTCGATTTTGTTTCAATAATATCAGAATAATATAAAGTTTTCAGCGTTCTTTTTTACTTATTCCATTAGTTCAATATTTTTCCTTGTATATGACATTCAAATAAAGGTAAATAAATGACCTTAAAAAATATAGACATATTTTTGCAAGGGTACACGTTTTTTTGAAAATGCCCAGGAACTAGGAGTGCACTTCTCTTTTTTGAATATTTGCGGATTGTGGCTAATGTGAATGTTTTCAAATTCAATTCCATTATCAATATAGATGGTAGAACAATACAATTATTATTATGATAGCGTGTAAAGAGCAAATTTTAGATTTTCCGTATTTAATTATGTGGGAACTTTCCAAAAACATTTAAAGAGTATTAATAAAGTTTTTACAATCCCATGAGTCATGACTCATGCTCAATCAATCAATAGAAAAAATTACAATAAAAATATTGTGGGATGTGATGACAAACATTATTAAATTATGGAAATAATTGACGAAACATGGAAAAAAAATCACCCAAAAACCCCAGTTCAGGTTGTTTTGGTACCATAGACTAGAATATACTTATCGTAGTCCACCTCGTAACCTATCCTGAATTTCGAAATGTTTGTATTACAAAGCTCATACGAGCTGGCAGAGACCTCTTATCACGGACAATGTGTGCCAGTGACGGACCGCCGGGGCTAGGGCGGGCGGGGGCGGGCGGAACTCGGATTGCAAAACGAACGCAACTCGAGATCTGTGGATACGGCCTCAATGGATATTTCCTGTTCTGATGCAGTTGATTGAATCGTGAAATTCTTTTACACAACTCTTCAAACCTTGCCTTGGCGATTGTTATTTTTTGTGACAACATTTTTCTATTTAAATGTTCTTATGTGGTTGAAAAGATATTGAATGTATATATATACTTATATATTGCATAGAAATATTGTGATTGTTTTTTATGTAACAATTTACGAATACTTACCTTTAAAGTAGGGAAAATTAGAGATAAAACAAAAGAACACGGACAATGTTGCAACTATAAAAATTTGTAATTACAACATTGTCCGTGTTGACCCTTTCTTTCGTTTGATCTCTACTTTCCACAATCATATCATAAAAAATTCTACTAGGTATGTAGTATACACGTATAGTACGTATTTTATAAAAGAAGAATGTAGATGATGTCTGGCATGTTTTGATGGAATGTGTCAAGAATAGAAGGAACAGAAATTTACTCATCAACCAATTTAATATAAATCTTTTAGATGTGGGATGGATTCTGAGTTGTTTGCACATGCCTAGGTCTAATGCAGCTTTGGCTGTTTACAATTTATTGATGGAAGTTGATGAGTGAATACATTAACGGCCGTTCCCAATATTTGATCTATCTCTGGTTTTGCCCTACTAGAGATAGGAATAGCTCACAATTGACATAAAATATATGTCTCTAATGTCTAATGTGAGCTATTCCTATCTCTAGTAGGGCAAAACCAGAGATAGATCAAATATTGGGAACGGCCATAAGGCGGATACGATGGGGTTGACATGTCTATTGACAAAAACCCCCATAAAAAATAGAAAAAAAAAAGAAGAATGTTACAGTAGCCAGCTTTATAACAACTACATATTTACCGAAGTAGGTATACTAACAATAGTACATATAAATACAGTTAAAAATAGCACTTTGTTTTTATAAACGTGTGGGATGTTTTAAACTGAGTTTTACATAATCAAAATGTTAAATTTTTTTAATAAATTCAGGTACCAGGACCAAAGTGGACTAAAAATGAGTCTTACTTTACTTATTTTCAAATGGCTAATACTTATATATAATTTGTAGATTATTGTTCTGAACTAGTATCATGTAGTGTAAGACACTTTTCAATGACCAAAACTATTGTCAGACGTTTTAAAAACGACGAGGCGAAAGGCGATACGGTGACGATCCCTTTCCGAGTTGATATGTGTGCTGTGGCCTTTAACCAGTTGGCTAAGCGTCATCTAGCTGTAGTGTTGAATGTTGCAGTCAACAAGTCGGCTAAACGACGTATAGCCGTGTGATTGAATGGCTTTTTTAACCAGTCGACTGCGATATGTATACCATTATTTATATTCCGTATAAGACAGCCTTAAAGGTGCAAAAGAAAATGTTATGATGCCGACATTCTCGGGGCAAGTTTGTCAACAGGGGTGTTGAGTTCCCGAAGAACTTGCGTTTTAATAAAACTCTCATGGGAGCTCCCGTGTGCTGAAGAATATTAATAAAGTTAGCGAATTTATCTTATTGTACAAGTTCCTTGTTAAATACCGCCTTAAGATCCAACAAGTCGTATGTCGTGTAGATTGTACGCGTATGTTTTAGTCATTTTTAGGGTTCCGTACCCAAAGGGTAAAAACGGACCCTATTATTAAGCCTTCGATATCTGTCCGTATATCTGTCTGTGTGTCTCCAGGCTGTACCTCAAGTACCGCTATAGCTAGACTTCTGAAATTTTCACAGATTGTGTATATATATGTTGCTGCTATAACAATAAATACTAAAAACCAAATAAATTAAATATTTAATACAACAAACGTGATTTTTTTTTGCTATTTTTTGCTCGATATCAATAACGGCAATACATAGGCACTTGAAATATTCACGAAATACTCAATTTTATTTTTACTTTAATAATTTATAAAAAAAATGAAATAATTAAGGGGGCTCCAATACAATAAAATTCAATAGTGCTGGAGTTTTCTGTCGATAAAACTTTTTGATATCTATAATAATTGTATTGAAATCTCCGATAACCGATTTTTATTATCAAATACATTCATTTGGCCGTATCAGACTGTACCACTAACCTCCATTATACAAGTACGCTGGACTGATGAAAATGAAATGACAGCTATTTTTTGTGCCTATTTGAAGCGAAATCAGCTCCCCCATTGTTAGGGATAGGAGCTAAATTTGACGTAAAAATGACGTTTGAAAGTCGCCATCATGTCGCCATATTGGCGCTGATAGCAGTAGTGAGAGTATTTGGAACTAATACTAGTGATGTACAACTGTCTTTTCTATTATCGATGAAATGTTTCCAGATTCAGATAATGTCGACCATTAGGACAAAAATATTAAATTGAATAATACAGACGCTACATATTTGTATTAAAGATTACAGACTTCCTCTCCGTAATTTAGATAAGGTAAGTGCCTTCTTTTGAATTAGTTGCATGTTGGCAGCGAGTGAGCGACGAGGTGTAGCGTTAGAATATCATTGTGTCACGTTTTTTACTTAAATTGCCAAGCTGCGTTTTTAGGAAATACAAAAATTATATTACGCGCGATTTGTAAATAAACTAGTACCAATTTATATAATATATTAACTTTATAACTGAGTAAATTGATATTATATTTTTATTTTAATAAATTTATCAAGTACTGATGGATTGTTAAGTCTCGCGACAAGCTTTTAATATCATGCAAATTGTATAATATATTGATTATTATAACTTAATAGTTAATTTTTTTAAGGAGAATCTTATTTTCTTCTTTTTAGACTATTTAAATAAAAGCTTTTTTTCAAAAAGTTTTTTGTTTATAATTTATTTTTTGGTTTTTAGTTATCTCTGCCTAGATTTCTGCATGACTAAAAAGTTAAATTTCATTTAAAAAAAAGTGACTGGATTCAAACGGGCATTTTATGAAACCCGGCTGTCAGTCACGTTATTTCACGTCACGTCACGTAACGTCACGACACTATACGTAACGTCACGTCACGTAACATCAGGTAACTTCATGTCACGTGACGTCACGTAAAGTCACGACACGTAACGTCACGTCGCGTAACGTCACGTAAAGTCACGACACGACATGACACGACTTGAATATTATTTTTCTTTACTCACAATGAGCCCTTTTATTTGATACCCATATTGCAGAAGTGCATTAAAAATAACTATTCCCGTATCTTGCATGAGCCGCCATATTGGATGTAGAATGACGTTACTTTCGTTTCGAGTTACTTTCAATGAGCCCTTACATTTGATACCCATATTGCAGAAGTGCATAACAGAACTATTCCCCTATCTTGGATGAGCCGCCATGTTGGATGTAGAATGAAATTACATTCGTTTTCGAGTTACTGTCAAAAAGCCCTTTCATTTAATATCTATATTGTAGGCCTGCATAGAAAATAATTACTTCGCCATCTTGGATGGTCGGCCATATTGGATTTAGAGTGATGTCACATACCATATCGTGCATGGTCATCCAACCTAAACGCGTTTGCAATATTTCAGCTCAATCGGTTAAATATATCTACCTTAAAATTGAGTTCCAAAATTCCACCGTAACATACATACTTACATACATACAGAGCAAGTTAAATAAAAGCTTTTAAAAAAAGGATGAAAAAGTTACGTGAAAGTTAAGTACATGAAAACATCTAGTAATTAATTTTTATTTCGATATTTTCCAAGATTATCGACAAATTATTTTAATGCAAAAAATTAAACTAAAAAAGGATAGAAAATACGGACGACAAAACGTGATAAGGACACTGATAATCGTGTGACATAGAATAATCGCGCATGCGTGCCGATGTGCAACTCAAAGTGTATAGCAATCCTTTTCTATATCATTCGTAACGTATTATCTGTCGCATTCATTGTTGTAATTTATAGATATACCAGAGGTAGGTATTTCTATGTCGTACAGGAACAAATTCAGAGGACCGCTTTGTATGAGCATACGCCATCTTTAATAAAACATCATTGCGCCGAACGCGCGATAAGGAACTTCGTTCCAAAGTCAGTCATTTTACGTTTGGTTCACATAAGAATTCTGTTTTGTGTTGTGTTGTTTGATACCAAACGGATTGTAAAAAGCAACGAAACTGTATAAATGCCAGATAAAGGGACGATTGATTGATTGACGCGGTGTGATTTCTTTTAAATATTTTTCTAATAAAAAGTACTGAATTCACAGATTTCAATTGCGTGAGACGTCTTGCAAATCTCTTATCTCAAATCCATACAAATTTAGAAATGCATCTACGCGTCGCGTTGCGGTCTGAATTGACCCTAAGTAGCAGATTCCGGGTACAGGAGTACACCCGTGAGCCCCGGCGCCTGTAACGATCCTCCGTCCGCCCTGACCTTGAGAACACCCCACAACAAACTCCAGATCGCTGCGAGATAAACGCCGTTATAGAGATAAGAGCTTAAAAGATAGCGAATATTAACATATAAGAGTTACTGGCTGACAGCGCGTAAAATACTACATACCTATTATATGTACCAGTTCTTTGATACGGAAGTATAACTTATAAAGAAAAAAAATGAATACGTTCTGTCCGTTGGTTGGTCTCGAGTTCGTCCCTATTTCTGTGATATGTTATCAAGTTAAGAGCGGGCTGCCAAATTTTGCTGTGTTTTCTAATAAGCATTACGATGCCGGAAGACGATTGACTTAAATAAAATTGAGATTTATTTAATCATTGTATATTTATCTAATATTTGCCTAACGGAAAACACGATTCACTTATTTTGACTCGATAGTTATATTTTTCGAAATTATGAATCTTTCTGGGCTTTTCAACAAATATTTCTGTTACACTTATTGAGTTACTATCATTAAATTACTTGCACTACTACAATCTTTTACAACAACATACAACTTTATAAAATAATGGCTAAAGGGTAGGGCTAAAGGAAATCATTATATATATATATATATATGTATATAGGAGGATAGCGGGGTCTGTAGGCAGGGCTAGCGTGCTTTGATATTTCTGACAGTAGGCTCTTAAGATGTCTTGGACAATGCAAAAGATACGCTATGACACTCGTAAAGATTAGAAGTAATTTAGAAGGTATGATATTTTTTCTGTTACAACTATATTAAGTACCTACTAGATGACGCCAGCAACTCCATTGCACCAAAACTCGTTAATCGCGCGGAAACCGTACATTTTTCTGGGATAAAAAGTGTCCTTTCCCGGGACTTAAAATATCTCCATATCCAGCAAAATCGGTTTAGCGGTTTGGCCGTGAATAGGTAACAGACGGACACACTTTCGGATTTATAATATTATAGGTATGTAAGTATGGATATTAGTTACTTACAAGTACAAGACGTAATCTTAATAACATAACATGCGACTTGCAAAAAAACAAAAACCTGCAAAGCACGCAAAATACACAATTAAGGCAACGAAAAAAGAATTTAAAACCTCAAAAGTGCTGTTTGTAAAAGTTTTGTATCGCGATAAATAGATGAAAGAGTTTTACAGAAATTTACACTGTTCATAATAATTATAAAACATAAATTACTATTTAACTATCACGCTAATCCCATCAATTTAAATAAAAAAATAATACCCCGACTACTGCTTTTATTGAGCAGAATATTAGTCATAGTGTTAACGATTTGGAATATGTTCCAAATATTTATTTAAATTAGATAATAAGACAATGGAGGACATCTCTTGCACAAATGAATTAAGTTCAAGTCTAAATGTTGAAAATCCTACCAATAACTTGATAGACTCAATTAAACTGAGGAAAAATAAATGTAATTTGATTAATCTGGTGCATCAGAATTTACAAGGTATGGTAGGTAAAGAACTTGAAATTGAGTTATTTTTAAAGGAATTTAACATTGATATTATGTGTATATCTGAACATTGGTTCAGATCACATGAACTCATTTTCAATTTCAATGATCACCAGATAGCAAGTTCGTTCAGTAGAGAAAATGCCATTAGAGGAGGCTCTCTAATTTTAATCAGAAACAATTTGAAGTTTAAGGAACGTAAGGATATCGTGAGTCTCTCTACTGAACGAATAATAGAGGTGGCCTGCATAGAGCTGAGCCATCTAATCATTGTGGGCGTATACAGGCCTCCATCAGGGCTATACGATTCTTTTGAAGTAACAATGGAACAAATTTTGTCAAAAATATGTGCATCTAATAAAAAGGTTATTATATGTGGTGATTTTAACATTAATTTATTAGATTTAACCTCCACTACTGTTAGATTCACATCTTTATTTCAATCGTATAACCTTTACAGTTTGTTTCAGGAACCTACAAGGGTCTGTGAGACTACAGCCACTTGTATTGACAACATATTTACTAATCTTATTCCTGATAAAAAAGAATTAATTAATAAGCTAAGTTCTGATCACTGTGGACAAATAGCTTCTTTTAATTTGAAATGTGACAGTGACGCGAAGAAAAATCTTGTGTTTATTCCTGTGACCACAAAACGTATTGAGCAATTTAGAAGTAAATTAAATTCAAATATCCATTTATTGGATAGGTCACACAGCTCTGATGAAGCTTTTAATAAATTATTTAAGGTGATAAGAACTCAATTTAATTCAATATTTACTTCTAAAACAGTTAGAAACAGTAATAAAAAAACTAAATTTATTGAATGGGCAACAAAGGGGATTAAAATTAGTAGAAAAAGATTATATGAACTATATGATGAAAGGTGTATTAACAATAGTGAAGTATTTAAAGCATATGTTAAAAACTACTCAAAAACCTTTAGAAAAGTTTGCAAAGCTGCTAAAGCCCTGTACATAAAAAACAAAATTAAACGCTCTAAAAATAAAATAAAAACAACATGGCAGGTTATAGCTGGTGAGACTGGAAATGTATCCTGTCGCAGCTCTGATTTTGAACTATACTTTGAAAATAAAAAGATTACTAATGATCAAGAAGTTGCGACGGTCTTTGAAAAGTTTTTTGCTGACATTCCGGTCTCAACGACTAAAAATTTAAATTCTTCACCTGAAGCTGCCGAAAAGCTACTCAGAGACAATGTAAAGGAGTGTGATGTCAATTTTAAGTTTAGAGAAATTAACCCCAGAGATATTATTGATACCTTTAAATTGTTGAATATTAAAAATACTGCAGATCTCTGGGGCATGTCTACAAAAATTATTAAATCAATAATTGATATCGTAGCTCCTCATCTAGCAATGATTTTTAATAACTGCATAAAAAATGGTGTTTTTCCTGACTTGATGAAGCATAGCAAGATTGTTCCTTTATTTAAAGCCGGGACTAAATCGGATCCCACTAATTTCAGGCCTATATCGATTCTACCGACCTTTAGTAAAATATTTGAAAAAATTATTTTAAAACAATTACTAGTGCATTTTAATTCAAATAATTTGCTGCACGATAACCAATACGGATTTACTAAGGGTCGATCCACAACGGATGCTGGTATAGGACTTCTTTGTAGTATTTTTGAAGCTTGGGAGGAGTCGCAGGATGCCTTAGGTGTGTTTTGCGATCTCTCCAAAGCCTTCGATTGTGTTGAGCATGCTACATTGATCAGGAAACTGCGCCACTACGGCATAAAGGACTCTGCTCTCAGCCTTTTGACTTCTTACCTTAAAAATAGGACTCAAAGGGTTGAGGTAAATAGTAAAAGGTCCAATGGAACCAAAATAGAATTAGGTGTCCCACAGGGATCTATCTTAGGCCCATTTCTTTTTCTCATCTATATAAATGACTTACCTTATCTAGTAAAGGATAATAATAATGAGATAGTGCTTTTTGCTGATGACACTTCACTTATTTTTAAAGTGAAGCGACAACAGTCGAACTACGACGAGGTAAACAGTGCTCTCTCAAAAATAGTACATTGGTTTAATGTTAATAACTTACTTTTAAATTCTAGTAAAACTAAATGTATAAAGTTTACTTTGCCCAATGTTAGGCAAGTCCAAACCAATGTGCTATTAAATGATGAGAAGATGAATTTGGTAGATAACACTGTATTCCTAGGTATTACACTTGATAGTAAATTACAGTGGGGTCCTCACATTGCTAATCTAGCAGGTAGGCTCAGTTCTGCAGCATATGCAGTCAGAAAAATTAGAGAAATTTCTGACGAAGACACGGCACGATTAGTATATTTTAGTTATTTTCATAGTAGGATGTCATATGGAATCCTTTTATGGGGAAACGCTGCCGACATTAATACAATATTTGTGCTGCAGAAGCGAGCCATACGTTCTATTTATAAAATGTCTGCTTTAGAATCTCTGAGAGATAAATTTAAAGAAATTGGTATTCTAACTGTTGCTTCTCAATACATTTTGGATAATGTAATATATGTTAGAAAAAATATAAATAAATTTAAAGTTAAAAGTGACATTCACTGTAGAAATACTAGAAATAAGCACAAGCTGGACATGCCAGTGATCAGACTTAGTAAAGTCAGTAAATCTTTTAAAGGTCAATGTATACGCCTTTACAATAAAATCCCAGAAAACGTTCAAAATCTTTCCATTAATAAATTTAAAAAAGTAGTCAAAGAGCGTTTGTGTGCCAAAGCTTATTATAAGGTCAATGATTTCATAGAAGATGGCACATCTTGGGAGTAGGATGGCTTCTTGCAAGGCTACTTCTACATTATTATATTATGACTTACAATTATGTATGTTGACATTGTATATAATATTAAGTTACAAAATTGTAAACTTTATTTTAAAAGAATAATTTTTCTCTCACTTTTTTGGTAAAAAGTGGAACCCGTGCGAGTTTCTTACGCCGGTTCTTCTCGCCGGGGTAGTTCCCGAACCGGTGGTAGGCATCAGGTAGACATTCTGAAAAAATTTGATTCAAATTTACTCAGAAATAAAACATTTTTTATTTATTATTTATTTAATCCCATCTTAAAATTATGTCATTAAACGCGCATCTAAGAAGGGCCGGATAGTATTACTACTAATTAGTAATAAGTAAATTGTTTTGTGTCGTATTAAGTGGGCGACCTCAAAGTGGACGATTTTATAATTCATTTTTATACTTGAAAATAAGCCCCGAATTGTTTCGTTTTCTAAACATAGATACCACATTATATTTTCAAGAATTTGATCTCGGCAAAAATACGATGCATCTTTGTGATTTATTTTCTATCGAGAAAATTTTAAGGTATTGTGTTTTTGCTCAGGTCGAATTCTAGGAAATATAATGATGTATCTAATTTTAGAAAACGAAATAATTTGGAGCTTTTTCTCAAGTTTATAAATGAATTATAAAATCGTAAATTTTGGGTTAGTCGCCCCCTTAAGCACATTAAGTAATCTCGTAAGCTAAGAGCTACAATATTGTCGCTCGAGACAAAGAAGGGAAATTACGAACAAGGATCGGTTTAATGTTGTGTTGTTTCATGTATGTATTAAGTTTCTATTCACAACTCGCACTGACTTTGTAACAGTTAAGCAACCACAATAAGTAGTTCTTAACATAACATAGTTGATAGTAGTGTAAGATTATCTTGATTTACGCATTGAGAATAAGTTACTATACTGTACTGTCGCACTCTTAAAGTTAAATTTTTAGAGAATAGCTTATATTTTAAAAACGCTGAAAAAAGCGGGCGCCCGGGCTTAATTACTCCCACTTCAATATTACCGATTTCAATTTAGCAAGAAGTGACAGATAATGAGCACGTTTAATCAGTTAAGTGACGGCTGTGCAACATTAACGACGTTAATTCGGTGGAACCGAAACTAGGTGGTGACCCACAAACACCGCCCGCGCCGCTGCCGCGATTTACATGCCGCCTGCTGCTCCACTTTACGTAACTACGCCGGGCCAGCACACGGCAGACAACACGACAGAGACCCCCCCCCCCCCCCCCCCAGCACCGGAAAACCGTATTAACACCACGAGCAAATCAAACATGTTACGATAGCGAGGGTGACGGGTGATAGAGTAAATAGGAGAGGGAGCGTCGGCATGCGAGAACGGGGCTCAACGTACGTGGGCGTGCGGCGAGGTGATCGCGCGGCAGATGCAGGCGTGCGCGGCCGGCGCCACATGGTAGTCCATGTAGTTGCCATAGCCCATGTGGTCGCACGTGCAGGCGCAGGTCTCGATGTGCCGGCGCAGCTCCAGCTCGATCTCCCAGGGCGGCTCCATTGGCGCCCGCGGCCTGCCGCCCCGCCCGGGACGGGCCCGGAAACATGCACGTACTAGCGCGGGGCGCGGGGCTCGCGGGCCGCGGGGGAGCGCGTGGACGGCGCGGCGCGGCGCGCGACGGCACGCATGGCGGGGCTACCGGCGGCGAGTGCCGCGGTCGCGAGCCCGGCCAGCCCGGGCGCTCGCCCGCGCCGGCGCTTGGAGCTCCACGTGACGTCCCCGCGCCGCCCGCCGCCGCCCGCCCCCGCCCCCGCGCGCCCTGCCCGCCTCCGCCCGCCCTACAGCGCCCGGACGAATCTTACATATACGATCATCAACCGTCAAATTGTCGCGGCTGCCGGTACGTGTTCGCACCTCCGCCGATTGCTCATGTAAATTACCGCATGCTCCCGCTGTACGACGATGCATTCGACTGAACGATAATAATATTACATGTACCAATTAGTTTCCTGCCACATTATTCAAGATTTATGAGAATCTTAATTTCAAATTGTGCCTATACTCGATATACATACGTAAATATGTAAATTACACTACTATAACTAAGAAAATTAGTCTATAGAAAAGTAGTACTATAACATTAAAATCTTCCATGATGAAAATAAACGTAAAAAACTTTATAGCTCAGTCATTATTTATACCTGGATAAAAACCGGGCTACGAATAATTAATACTAGTAGCAAGTCATTCAGCTGACGTCCATATTCAATTATAGTTTATTGATTTCAGAAATTTCTAATGTTTTCTTGTAAACGAAGAATGATTTATTTTCATTTATTATTGAATATTGTCGCAGGTATGATATAAAATATTAAAGGTGTCATGCATTAAGCCATCCAATGAGTTAGAGATCCCTTAAATGAAAATTTAATGTTGTAAATACATTTTTGAATTTACTTGAATATACAGCCAATCCACATTCTTCCTGTCCCTCAGAAATCATCGTTTTTTAGCGACAACTGTTATCATTAGTATGGTCGGTACCTGATAGAATATAAGTATTAATTAATTATTATAGCTCGTTATAACATTTTCATAAATATCATCTGCGTTTTGTAAAGATAATTAATATAAAACCAAATAAACTAGTCATATCACAGCTACGGAACCCTCTATGCTTGTCCCCGCTCGCACCTGGCCGGTGCAGCTGTCGACGCGAGCAATAACCGTCGGACGGAATAACCGTTATTTTCTGATATTTTCTGAGAATTTCCATTATGTTTGGTGCGCTCCTTAATCGCACCAGCGCGGTACAATTTTATATGCAGTTTGGACTCCGGCAAACATCAATTAAGGGAGCAAATGAAATGCCACAGGCTTTCTCAGTTAACTTATTAATTTATTGAGTAAACGTGACTCGAGGGAGAAGCTATTAATGAGAATATATTTTTAGTTCATTGATCGAGATATACTATCTTTATATTACTTAATACGCGAGAGAAAAACTTTGTATCCCTTTTTTTTGTATTTGTATCCCTTTTGCCGAAAAATGGGGAAACGTAGGTGAATGAAATTTTGCACAGTTATAGTTTATACTTTATATGGTGAAAGAGTGCATCGAGATAATATTATTTTGAAATTATGCTTTACATTTTTTAACAAATAAAACATTACACACACTACAACACACACACGATGAAAGATAACAGATTTTTGAGTGACAAGCCTCTACATACGAATTATACTCTTTTATTTAAAATCAGTTGAAGTTTGTTGACAACAAGTTGACAAATTGAAAGTGAATTATAGTTTTTTTTATTGAATCTGAGATACTATTAGACATCTATTAGACAATGCTTACACGGCCAGTCTGAGATCAGCTGAATCCCAGAGACAAGAGTTGAATAAAAATATGATAAAGTCAATATTTTTTTTACAAAATATAGGTAGTAGTCCTAATGTCGTTGAAACTAAGGTCGAATGTCGACCATTGGGCGATCTCTAGTTTTCATTATTAGTTCAGCAACTCAAACTCCAATTTTAATTCAAAATTTATCTTGTACTATAGGTATACTCTATTTGAACTTTAAATCTAGAAAATATGATTACCACCATTTTTACTACCAATTCGGCGTACGGCATAAGAAACTCTAAAAATACCCTCATAAAAATAATGTTACAAACTGTTATGACTTTTAACTGTGCAATCGTTGTCTTCTGTCTCATTCGTAACGTTCTAATTTTTTTTTAATTCATTAGGATAGCACTGCAGCCATGAAGATTATTTTACAATAAAAAGGTATTCTCAAGAACTTACATAAAATTATGCAGCAACGGGTGTAAAGTTTTGGCGAGAAATTCCTTTTTAAGCGATTCAGGTGGTAAGCAGGAATAACATTTAAAGTTTAGTTTAGCGCTCATAATGTTAGCTTGTTTCAGTTAATTTTTGGTGAAATGTTTTAAATGCTGAATTATTTATACCAATTACAATACTACTAAATTAATGAATTGATTTAGTAGTATTGTACCTGCATAACTATAATCATTAGTTACTATCATAAAGTTAATATATCTAGCGGAATATATTAACTTTAAGGTTATTATACAATATACTGTTAAATAATTATGTTATTAGTATAGTTCAATTTATTTCATCACACCAAAGCCACGTATTAAAAAGTATAAATAATAATATGTTTAGTAACAAAGTCAGTTTTTATACGATGAATAATTTGATGAAAATCTATAATAACTATTCTGATTACATCATCAGATATATTATAATAAGAACTTCTTGTACAGATGAAAATTGAAAAGTGATCTCCAATTTTAAATAAAGATGCGGTCTCACGCTTCCGCAAGTTGAAATTTAAAGAGTTTGAATATTGAATTGATTCGTCAGTGAGCACATTCCAAAAGCAAATAAAACTCAATATCGGGAAATTTAAAATCTTTGTTATATTTCCGATGCAAACCGCGCGCGCCCGTTTATTAAAAGAATGGTAATACTATCCAAGTATCGCTTCCCACGATTAATCTTGGGCGCGATCTACGATCATGATCATAATAATTATAATTTAGAATCTTGAAAAGTAATTAATTTTGCAGGACCATAGTGAGACATTTCGGTAGTAATCGTAAAACATTTACGGAAACATATTAAGTATTTGTCATAGTAAAAGTACGAAAATTACTGTGAGACGTTAATCGTTATGTAACAACTTTTACGGTATGCAGTAATTATTGTGCTACGTGTAGTTACACCGTTGCCGTTCTACTGTGGGTACTGTGCGACGACTTGATACGCCGAAGACCGTATGCCGCAGCCGTAGCAGCATAGTTACAGTGCTACGGGCAGCTGCACCGTAGCCGTAGCTCCTTCTTTTTGGAGGTCAGTTAAAAAGTTAAAAATGCAACACAAGCTGCGAAAAAATTTTGTGATGTTTATGGACCTAATGCAGTATCTGTGAGAATAGCACAAATTTGATTTAAGCGTTTTCAACACAGAGAATATAATCACTACGTTGTTTTCAATCCGGAAATTTTTATATTATAGATGCACGTCGCTCTGGTCAATGTTACGGACAAAACTGATGCCATTTTTTTAAAAGTGGACCATGATCGGCATATTAGTAATAATTACGATGTAGCTGAAGAACTGGGGATTGACCACAAAACGGTTTTGGCACATTTGAACAGAGCTGGCTACACAAAAAAGCTCGATATTTGTGTGCCTCATGAGCTCACTGTAAGAAAGATCTTATGAACCGTGTACTCATTTGTGATTCTTTATTACGACGTAATGAAAGCGAACCAATTTTGAAGAAGCTGATAATTGGTGATGAAAAGTGGATCACGTACGACAAGAACGTGCGGAAAAGATCGTGGTCAAAGACCTATCAGGCTTTACATACTGTGGTGAAACCCGGGTTAACTCGCAACAAGGTGATGCTGTGTGTGTGGTGGGATTGGAAGGGCATTGTTAATTATGAGCTGTTACCGCCAGGCAGGAACTGTACTGCGAAAAACTGATGAAAGTAGAGCAAGAAGTTGAGAGAAAGCGGCCGGAATTAATCAACAGAAGGGGTGTGGGTTTTCACCATAATAACGCTAGGACCTCACACATCTTTAGCCACTCAGCAAAAATTACCCCAAAATTTTCATAGCAACGGGATCATGTCTCAACCAACAAGATGGCAAAAAGTTATCGAACAAAATGGCACCTATATACTTTAGAGTTGTCAATTGTAAATAAACTTTATAAAAAAACTTTTATAATGCGAAGAAACTTTTTCCCCAACATAATATAATATTTTAATTTTAACCACATAATATTATGCTCCTTGGCTTATATGTCTACAAATATACACAGAAGGTACCAATACATTATTCTTCTATAATGGTCTAGGGTCCCTTCATAAAAGGAAGGTCCTTCTATGAAAAGATCCTAGGCTTTTTTTTAATTTTTTTTTTGACTAAAATTTTTTGGGAAACCCACTTGCAATACATTTGTTGACATACATAATTGAATATAAAATACTTTTCATCCACTAACCAGCTCGGTGAAGGTCCTTCTATGAAGGGATCCTAGGCCATAAGTAGACAATTAAGATTTGTGAAAAACATTTATTTATTACGTTTTCTATAAGTTGATTGTTTAATTTTAGGTAAAAACCATAATTATATACTTAGATATAAAATTCTTGTGTCACAATGTTAGGCCCTGTACTCCTCCGAAACGGCTTTACTGATTTTAACCAAATTTTATATGTGTCGTAGGATGATTTGATAAATCCGTGTTTTCGCGAAATCCCTAGAATTTTCGCGAAAATTCGATTTATCAAATCATCCTACGACATCGTAGGATGATTTGATAAATCGAATTTTCGCGTAAATACTAGGGATTTCGCGAAAACACGGATTTATCAAATCATCCTACGACATATGCATATTCAGTGGGTCCGAGAATCGGCTACTAGGTACTTTTTATATTGATGAGTGCATTTGTTGAATAAATAATAGTAAATTATTACAACTCGAGACTGACGGCGACCATTGTTTGTGCGACGGGATAGCGATGGACATTTCTATCCCGTCGCACAAACAATGGTCTTGGTAACATACTTATTAAGTCACTTCAATAAAATGATATGGCGAAACAGGTACTTTTTTATGAAATAAGGGGGCAAACGAGCAATCGGGTCACCTGATGGAAAGCAACTTCCGTCGCCCATGGACACTAGCAGCATCAGAAGAGCTGCAGGTGCGTAATAGGGGAGGGTAGGGAAGAGAATAGGGGAGGGTAGGGAAGGGAAAAGGGTAGGGGATTTGGCTTGACTTTATATTATGGCAAAGCAACGTTTGCCGGGACAGCTAGTATACTTATATTATTACGTTATATGATATTTATCAATATCATATTATTAATCATTAATAATTATATTATTACTTTACAAATTTATTATATTATTACGTAATATTATGTACTAGGTGTGTATTTATTTTATAGGATAGTATTTATATGTACTTAATGTATAATGTTAAGTTTTTATGATTTGCTTTTAATTGTAGTTATACTTTAAGTACAACGCCGTTTCTTCAGCATATTTTTTGTTTCCTTTTTTTTTCAAATGTTGTCTGGAAGAAATTGCTACTTTGTAATAAGGCTGCCTTTGTGTACTCTAGTCATTTTATGTTTTTTTTTGTTATAAGTGTGTTGTTATTGTAACTGTGATTGTGCACAATAAAATATATTCATTCATTAATTCATTCATAAATATTGAATACTGTTAGTTAAATACGTAATGGTCCTGTTCTTTAAAAAGCACAAGGTTTAAGCTTTTTCTGTCCATTATTTCAGAACTAAAATTTAAAACAAAGGAGTCTAAGGGCGTTTGTGCACTACACCGAATTTTACCGTCCGGCGTTCATAACTTTCACGTTTGCCATATATAAATAAGGTAGAAAATCGAGATGCCGCGCCGCGCCGGATGGTAAAATTCTGTGTAGTGCACAAACGCCCTAAGGAGGCTTCCAATTTGAAAAACACGCCCTTTTCAGAGTGGAGGGTAAACAGTGTCTGGCGCAGACTAATATCTACCTGACGACGGGTTAGCAGTTGAGGCTTAAAGCTTAGAAAATTTTTGTAATAATACATTGCCCTCACATTGAGTTAAACATTAAAAGTAACTCCTCAGTTGATGCCTTCGGCCCAATTAAAATCTGTTTACGAAAATGGAAAAAATCTGTATATGAAATATAAATCTGTATATAAAAAATAAAAATGGATTTTCAATTGTGTTAGCCGCGCTATAACCCGATAATGGCTCAACCGATTGAGCTAATTTTAAAACAATCCTTGAACTCCAGGAGTTTATAAGTGACATGAAGTTCACTAAGACATCTAGTATAAAATATACTATTAACATTTTGTCAATTATTTCCATACTACCTACCTCTAAATTGTGAATTAAAATTAAGCTTTATTTTCAGTAAAACACTGGGACAATGTACTTTTTCCGCAAAACTAGCTTATGTGTTAATTCAGAACCCAAACAAGTACCGTGATAGTTGTTTTTTTGCGTGAAGTACAAAGGTACATACAAACTTTTGCTTTTCTTATAGTCTTATGGCACCATTGTAAACATTTTTGAAAAAAAAACAAGCTACTTCTAAAATAATTAAAAAGTTGATGGTGATATATGTCTCCCAACATACAAATACTATATCGAATACAGAACGTGGTTTTGCATAATAACATAATACAGCACACACGTACACAGACATTATGTTGGTATAATATTATTTTTAAAAGCTCAGGTGCGACTAAAATGCTTTTACATTGTGAAAACACTTAACCACACATTAAATATAAAAGAATTCACTAGGAAAAGAACAATTATATTTTTATTATTCAGTTTTATGTTTGTTTTCCTTAAATTTTATTCCAAAAATAACTTGACATAATATAAGTATACTAAAATTTATTAAGTGTCTAAGCTTAGGAAATTGTTTCAAATGTGTATAACTAATATTGCTCAAATTTCTATAGTAATTGAATAATACGCCTTCATACAACGTACACGTACAATTTCTCAGAAATTAAATACATGCCAAAGAGAAACATTTCTTACCGAAATTATATTATCACATGTGTCTTCCGGCATAAAAACTATGTCCTTACATGAAATTTAAAGTATATACATTATATACGCATTAAATTGGTTCGGCAGACGGCAGTTTAAGAGTGCAGAGGTAACGGACACACTTTCGGCCTTATTATATTATATATATTATCTTTGAAGATGGGTCTACTAACTTGTATGTGTATAAATAGATTATAAGAGAGCTAAAGACGAAAGCAAGGGTTACAAATTCCATGGGACGCCATTAATTGAGCCTTTAAAAATTCGTCGTACTGCGTAGAACCTTTTTTACTGAGACCCTGAGCTTAGAGGGTGGGTTTGCTTTAAATACATACTTAACACGCATTGAATTATTATTTTTAAGATCTCCCTTTTTTGGTATGTGCTTCAATAAGTGAGTTCTAATAATTATAGTCTACTTAGTTATTGTTTAGCTCTACTTTTACATTATATAAATAGAAAACTACTTCTTAACAATAGAATGGTGATCAACTTCAACATTAAATTCAAAGATATCAGGTTTTCAATTTATACTTGGATTCGTGCAGAAATCATAAAACAAAAGCACATTCGTAAGCTTAAATGTATAAAATATTATTGTGTACTATTTCTATTCATTTCATTATTTCCATAAACTTCAATTCAAATGAAATATTAATAAAATCTGCAACGCTCGCAGGATTCAATTCTGCATCCAATCACTGCATTGATTGATTCCTTCCGATACGGACTTTTAAATATGTATAGCGACTTACACCCGCTACACCTGGCTGCTATTGTATTATTATACTTGTGAGAATACAGTGCTCTCATATAGAATTTATGTAGAGATATTCTTAATTCTTATGTATCACTGAATATCGCCGGCAACTCCGTTGGGCTAAAAGTCGTTTATCGGAAACCGTTACTTTTTCCGGGATAAAAAGTATCGTGTGTCTTTTCGCGAGACTCAAAGTATCTTCATACAATAAATAATAAATTCCATCAAAATCTGTTCAGTGGTAATAGACAGACAGACACGCTTCCGCAGTTATAATATTAGTATGGATGTATACAAGTAAAAAAAAATTCCCGAAAAACGTCATTATTGAAAGTATACGTATTGTATAAGCCATAACGTATTGTGCCATATGTGCATTCATATCAAATTACAGCTTTGTAGGTCCTATAGTCTCTGAGCAAAACCGCGGACAGACAGACAGAGAGAGAGAGACGGACGGACAGACCGAAACTGTAAGGGTTTCTTGTTGACTACGGAACCTTAAAAATTTACCTTCTTCATGAAATAACAAAAAAATCTAAACAATGTAAACAGAAATTTAATTTTCATCGAAGATAATATAAGCGATACAAGGAGGCGTAGGAGAATTAATTTTCCAGTTAGTGAATTCTTGATGAAATTAGAAAGCAATCACGATTCACGACAGCTAACGGGCGGGACGCGCTGCCATATTCTGTACATATTGATAGATACCTACTTCATCATGGATGTAATCTACATTGGCAGGTCTTTGGTAATCTATGTAAATAAAAATCGGCCAAGTGCGAGTCAGACTCGCGCACGTCGAAGCGTTCCGTACCGTTATAGAGCGAAAGTAAGAAAAAAAAATGTGTTTTTTGTATGTTTTGTTCTTAATTGTTTATTTAATTTTAATTTCACTATTAAATATTAAAGTACAGTATATAATTGAAAATTTTCTAAAAATTTCAAGTGTCTACATGATGCCATTATGGATTACGAGCCAAAAAGGCCAAAAAAATCACGTTTGTTACACCCTTTATTATTACGTTAGGGTAACTAGAATGAGTGTTCTTAAATAAAATCCTTTTGCTAACTGGATTCCGTTTATTGCGCAAACGACTGTTGTTGTGACGAGTTGCTGCACCAAGAACACTCTGTTTAGTTCACATGTTTGTTCACCACATGCATCGAACATAGATATAATATAACGACACATGATCACATCGATATATTATAATACAAATTGTGTCCCCACACGTTTGTTGTATGGGAGCCCCCTTGTGATATAAATTTATTTTGTTTTTAGTATTTGTTGTTATAGCGCGAGCGGCACCAGAATTACACAATATGTGAACATTTCAGAAGTCCAGCTATAGCGGTTCTTAAGATACGGCCTGGAGACAGACAGACAGACGGACAGACATCGAAGTCTTAGTAATAGGGTCCCGTTTTTACCATTTGGGTACAGAACCCTAAAGATGAATTTTGTGAGCTAGCTAATACTTGAGAACGGTTTATGAACTTGAGAAGATTTGGCTCATTTGAGTCTGTAATATTCGTGGGAGTCCAAGAAAGGTTTATGTACGGAGGGAAAAGATACGAAGTTCACCGAGTGATCTTGTAAGCCATAGAAAAGACTGGTAACACTACCGCTTTTTTTATTTTTCTTTTTATTACCTTTAGTTGCAATTGATAGCTACGACAGAAGAGTTCGAAAGCAAATATTATGTTACTGTATTTGATTTAACAAATCACATCGTTTAAATATGGTGGTTGGGATGCCATAATATATAAAATTCTAATATATTTCTAACTTAGCAGTAAACCTATCAACGTAGAGATTTTACTAAAGGCTCAGGTGCTCCTCTCCTGTAGTTCAAATACAACGCCCGACAGAGGCGAGGTAACGAGAAGTCGTCATGACGAATCCCAACTAATATTCTATAGTAGGAATGACGAGACTGGGCACAAAATTTCATACAAAAATCGACATTTCATATTTGTGCCTCGAGGCTTTTAGTTACTACTTTTTATACTTTAGCATGTTTTGTAGCTACATCGGATCATTAATCCCTACAGTTTATAATTTGTATTATAAATGTGTCTGTCTGTCTGTTACCTCTTCTAGCACAAACCACAGAACTTATTTTACTGAAATTTGGTATGGAGATACTTTGAGTCCCGGGAAAGGACATAAAATACTTTTTATCCCGGAAAATGTACGGTTCGGTACGGTAATAAATGAATTTTAGCACAACAAAGTGGCGGGGGTCATCTAGTAATGTCTAGTATAATATATTATGTAAACTCAAAAATAATAATCTAACTGTAAACAAGAAAGTGTGTTAAAAGGTTTTCCGGCCACTCGCTGCGGCCGCGTGTATGTTTGCCGGGATCCTGAGTAAAAGCTCTAGTACTACGAGTACCATTAATCTTCATAACAAATGAGTACTAAAAAGGAGAGACAGATTTTTGGTTTAACCTTTCGTAAATATCATCATCATCACCACTTACTTTGTCAAAAAGCTTTTATTCTCTTACGAAAATAATGAAAACCAAACAATGTATGCTAATGTGAACTTTCCAAGTAAGTAATTGTGATATCTAGTAGTATGCATAAATATCTCTAGTATAATCTCTAGTAGTATATACCTAGTCTATGCAAACCTCTCCAAATCTTGTAGATGGAATGTAAGAAAATATTTTATATCTGTAGGTAGTAATAAAGAACGTAGTACACGTTCTTTTCGTCAGCAAATACTTTAATTTTCTGTCGCAGTGTCTTAAAATCCATGTAACGCAAACATACCCAAAAATTAGGTAAATTAAACTGATGATGATGAGTATACATAACCAGCGAGCATATTCTGTTCGGCGAAATCAATGCAGTGCTTGACCAATAATTACTTGAATAATGTATGCGGCCTCATTGCGGCTCCATACCTGTCGGCCGCTATGTGCCCATTGTAATGTAAAATCTAATGCGCGCTAATACACCGAAAATAACTGTATGCGACGCAAATTATTTCGGGTTTATCAGGTCCAATAACCGCATATTAAGCGCATTAGTTTCGAATGCGTTGCACACTAATCTAAAACAAAACAAGGCGCGGATTTGTTAACTTTTTAACCGACTTACAAAAAACGAGGAGGTTCTATGTTCGGCTCTATATATTTTAACGTAACGTTCGGCTGTAGAACGTAGGTACAATTGCGTGAGGACGGTGTTTTTCGCCTTTGGCTCACATAACTCATTGTGATTAATCTTTACTCTTTATGTGTGTGACAACTTACAGGGTATACAAAGTAGTGTTTTTTTTTAAGTGGCTTTAAATTTGTCTAATATATTTTAAACAATTGATGATTAATATAGGTTATACAGAATATATTTTTGATCATAACTCAAAATGTTAATATGCGAATGTAGCAAAATTGTCTACGTTTACTAAAGCAGATTGATTGAAAAGTTACAAGATAACGTGCGATAAATCTGTAAAAACAAAATGGTTTTCGGGAGCGTTTCGTGGCCCGGTCAAAGCTCCGAAGCAATTAGCAGCCGGGTGTAGCACATTCGCGGTTCCACCCATCAATCTTAAGTATCACATATTATCTATAGAGCGATCAAATCAATTAACGCCCTCGGATACATTCGGCGTGTCATAACAAAGGTGCTCAAAAGTTAGGGTTAAATGATTTCATTACGATCGAGTTTCGATTTTGTTTGTTGAATTGGGCCGAATGGAGCACGGAGGCTGCATGCGCGCGCACCCGGGCCGCCGGCCGCCGCGCCAGTCGGCATGAGACGCGCGCGGAGTGTCACCGGGCCCCTGCGCCGGGCCCACCCCGCCTCGGGGGCCACCTGGAACGTCCAGGTACGACACCACATCTATTAAATACGACCCTGAAATCACCGTACCCGCCCCGAAATATCACTGGGAGCAATTCCGTAACGCTAGCCCCGAGTTTGTAGCATCAAAACATTAGCCGTTTGAGGAGTTTTGTGGTTCGTAAATATGATCATTGGCCACAAAAGACTCAACAGTTGGCTGAAAACTTGTTGCGCACGGATCGTTTTGAAATCACAATATAATTATTGTCACACCCAGAAATGAGATCATTCATCTTTTTGACGTGTGCACTCAAAGGGGTTTGGGTAATATTGGCGTCATTTTCAAATCTCGCGGCCACTCACCAAACCGGCATATTATGAAAGAACATATCAAGGGGAGTAAACTATAGAGTTTTAGAAATTTACTTTTAATTGAAAATACGAACTTAAAATGCCTAATATCTTGGCTCCGATATAGTTTAGCTATATGTCCCCCATAATAGTTATGGGGGACATATAGCTAAACTATATCGGAGCCAAGATATTAGGCATTTTAAGTTCGTATTTTCAACTAAAAGTAAATTCAATCATAACATGAATACTCAGTAAAATAAAAAAAAAACTGAATTATTTATTAGCTTAAAGCCTTGCTCGATAAATGGGCTATCCAAAAAAAAGAATTTTCAAATCGAACAAGCAGTTCCTGAGATTAGCACTTTTAAACACACAAACACTTCAGCTTCATAATATTAGTATACAAGGTATAACATAACTAAGTGATAATACTTTAGTGTATGTACTGTGTATGAGTCCCTTGTATTAAGTTTACTGTAAAAGTAGTAGCGCTCTGAATAGGGTAGACGTAACTTAGTCCAATTCAACCCCGCCAAGATACAAGTCTGCGCGTTCACCGCTAAAAAGTCACCAATGGTCGTACATCCTCGTTTTGAGGGCACATTGAAAGACTTGGCGTTAGCATATCGAGCGAAGTCCAGTTCCAATATCATCTAGAGGGTAAGTCCAAGTTAGCCTCGAAGAAGCTTGGTGTTCTCAACAGAGAGAGACAGTACTTCAGTCCGGACCAACGCCTACACCTCTACAAGGCGCAGGTTCATCTTCCTACTCCTCCTATTTTCTTCTGATTAATTTCGTTGGGGGCCCCCTGACAGTTTAGCATGTCCCTCGGGCTCCCTGAGATCATATCAAAGGGTTTTCATGGTCGAATACCGCTGTCAATCCCGGCGACACAGGAGATACAGTGGTAGGAATGTGTGATGAGCCAAAACCCGTTTAAAAAAAAAAGAAGCAGGTTCGGCCACATATGGAATATTGTTCTCATCTCTGGGCAGGAGCGCCAAAATACCAACTGCTCCCTCTGGATCGTATCTAACGAAGGGCCGCTCGAATTGTTGACTGCCATAGTGTTTCAAACAGCTTGGACCCCTTGGAATTACGCCGACATGTAGCTTCATTCTGCATCCTCTATCGGTTGTATCACGGGGAGTGCTCTGAGGAATTGTTCGGAATCATACCACCTGCAACTTTTCGCCATCGTCCCACGCGAAAAATATTCCATCCTCATCACTTTGATGAGTGGCAGTCTTCCACCATGCGTTTCTCGCGTAACTTTCTATCGTGCACTGTAAAACTCTGGAACGAACTGTCACCAACAGTATTTCCGGACCTATACGACCTGCAAACCTTCAAGAACAGAGCGTATTCCCTCTTAAAAGGCCGGCAACGCACCTGTAGATCTTCTAATGTTGCGAGTGCTTTCCATCAGGTGATCCGTTTGCTCGTTTGCCCCCTTATTTTATATAAAAAAAGAAAGAATTATCACTTACTTTTGTTATAACCTGTATATATAGATACAAGCATAATAATTGTTCATTACATCATTTATTTTTAATTTTAGTTATTCGTACATTTTAGAAGAATGACCAACCAACATTAACCATTCAACATATAGTTCGATAAGGCTGTATATGAACGTGGCGAGAAAAGGAACTAACGCTTCTATCATACAAAAACAGCATTTTTGACAGTTTTCCTTTACCAGCAGCGCCCATTGACATCATTGACATATTCATATTTGAAAGCCTTGTCGAACTGTACAACTAAGCGCCGTCATTTAATGAGTTTTTTAACTATTTATTTTTCTTTTGCAAAAAAATGCAAATCCATTTTTTCTCGAATTTCTTAAAGAGGGCCGTTTTTTTATATATTTTGTGTAAGTAAATAATTAATATTCTATAAAACATTCCTGCAGCAGCTGCACTTCTATAATGAGCCGGGAAGTAGATTAAAAGCTAGACTGAAAATTCTGCCGAAAGGTGGCGTCCAGCGTCATACAGTATGACGCTAGACGCTACTTTTCGGCAGGTATGACTCATGTCATACCTGCCGAAAGGTGCACTATGGCACAGAATATACTACCAATATATTATACTACCAAACTATGGCCAAAATTCGCTAAATAGTAGAAATAATCGACATTATATTATGGGAACAACACCCTAGAGTCATTTTACCCACAACACATTAATACAAAAGAACAATAATTACAATTGCCTAATATTGCATCCGGCCCTTTGAAAACCACTGTCTAATGAAAGACATGAAAAAGAAGTCTCAATTCTGGCTATATTTTAGTCGGACAAGAATTAAACCCAATGTGAAAATATGTTTGAAAAATTATTCATATTTGACGCGGACGAAGTCGTGGGCAATAGCTAGTGAGAAATCCAACATATTAATATACCCTTTCTACATCTGGTTGTTAAGGATAACTACATAAAGTAACGTTAATTACTATTGATTTCGTTCACAAAAGGTGCAAAAATAAATATACTAAAATAATCGTAGCTCAGCTCCGATATTACTTAGAATAATTTTTATTACTAATATATGTTTCTCTAATGTAGTGCTACAAAATAGTAATGGTTTTATCCCTGGCCGCTGGAAAAAAAAATGACGCCACAGGTCTATACAAAGTTACCCAATGCCCATTGACACCATGATAACGTATCAGTGCAAAACAATACAGGTGGTATTTGCACTACTACGTTACGTTTTATAAATTACTGTTTATAAAATTGAATGTTTCATTGTATATTTTTTTATAATAAAACACTCATTTTATTTTAGAAGGTAGATAATTTGTAAGATAACTTATTTCTTTGGAGGCGTAGACACATATTAAACTATATTTACAAAGATAAGATAGAGACCTAAGAATATCGATGTAATTTTATCCTGAAAGCTATCGGATGATATTGAAATAATTTTAGTGGTACATAGATTTATTTAAAAAATTGTCATGTATTTAAATTACTAATAATCACATTTAATTAATACGCTTATCACCATCTTAAATTACTATAAATTATTGATTAAATTCCTGTAAAAAACAGTAATGGTGTTAATGTTCTGAGAATGATGATAGTGAACTAAAAGCCCTACGCGTCGCTTTTTGTTTGCGCGTTTTCAGCTTTTGTACCTGTTTGTTTACGTTCTTGCTCAAAGAAAAAAGTCCGTCTAAAGCTATTTGGACAGACGAATAAATAAACATGGCGACGTTTCAGACAAAAGGAGCTCTGACTTCGTAAGGATCACATTAAAACTTAAACTGAGGCGCACGTCATGTCTGGACTCTGAACAATAGAGGGGTACGACGTATCATATTATAATATGTGCGCTCGATGTTCATACTACTACGAATATTTTGCGACTCAATTTCCGTTTTTTTTTTTTTCATGTTAATCAATAGTTCATAATTATTAAGCAATTACAAAGTATAATTAAAAGTGATATATTTTACACATAATTATTATTAGGCACTAGTAGTAGGTAAGAAAATATAAAAAATAATTTTAAAATTTATATTTTTAATTTTTATTCAAGAAAACATAAATAAAAGTTAGGCAGAGCACCTAGGGGAAGGTGCATGATGAGGTATCTAAGGAAAGTACCAAAAATACAGTATTAATCATTACGTTTATTATGCTTATTTATTTATGGCACAATGTCTTATTTATATGACTACAATTTGGCATAGTATTTGGGAGATGAACTTATAGCATTTTTTTAAAATAAATGATTTAATAGGAGCTTTCGAAAAACCATCTTGCCCCTTACCATGGGGTAAGATGGGGTAATGAAAATGGGGCAAGATGGGGTAGGCTAATCCAATCATAATAAATACAAATATGAATTTCTTGCGTGTTTTCATCATCCACACCAGAACAACCATTGTGAGCCCAACGTCCACAAAGCTGACAGCCTACCAAACCTTCGGATGATTTCAGAAAACCCAATATCAAATCTTACCCCAAAGGCTGACTTAGAAAAAAAATATTTCTCAAAAAAAATATATTAAACTGCACGTTTGTCCAACTATACCACAACAAAGTACACAACACTGACAACCATATACGAGAAAAGACATAAATTGGGTAGGTAGTCATAATTACCTTACAGTTCCTTACTGTTTTTAACTGTGTCAAATTCAATGAGTAAGGAAACAGATGGAGGCGATATAACTACAAAAAAGTGTGGCCGGCGCCATATTGCCAAGAACTAAACATGGCGGTCTATAGTGATGGGACACTCGGTTGATATTTGTCGAGGACATCGATAAACTAACATGTTATAAGTGAGCGTCCTGTTATATTATATATTATATTGATATCAAAAATGATTTTATTTTATATTATATAAAAAAAAAACATTTTTGCCTATTATGTATTATAGAGGCAAAATAGGCAAATATGTTTTTTTTTTTTTTTTAATATACAGGAGCCTCCTTAATTTTAATAAAAGTATTTAATTTATTTTAAGTTTATTAATTATTATTTAAGTTGCCATTATTGATATCGGGCAAAAATTACCAAAAAATCGGACAAATACTAGTTGTACTCGCGCACGAAGTGTTTACAGTTTATTTTAATTTTACCATCAATTATTATTATTATTAAAGTATGTATACAACTGAGTATTTTGTAAACATTTCAAGTGCCTATTTTTTTCGCGATATATCGAGATCGATATTGATATTTTTTCAAATATCGATGTATCGATATATCGATATTTTCTTGCAATTTCGACATCCCTATAATACGACACTTTGACAGTTTATGAACCGGAACATAAAATGGCGGACCGGCCTCAGTATTTTGATTTGGTAGAGACCATTATTTCGAGTCCACTTATAAAAGTCAATGGTCAAATTAGATCGACGAGACACTCAACGTGATTTTCGTTTGTAAACAAAAAACGTATGAACTTCCACTCACTGTTTCTGTCGCGCTGATGGTTGATCGAGTATGGCTTCCTATTGGCCTATTGCTCTCTGTTCGCAAGAGTCTAGTTTCTTGTATCTTGCGTGACCCCATCTTACCTCGCGTCCCAGTCATGCCCCCCCTTCCTCTATAGCTAAAATAATTTGCCAATGATTTTGACGATCTTAGATTAAGCATAGAAAAGACCAGAAAATGAGAAAGTAATACAAATGATTTAAATAAGAATTCACGTCGTGGTACTTTAAATATTGAGTTTATTTTTAGAAAGACAGAATATTTGATATCTAAGACGCTGAATTCCATAAGAAGCTGTTGACCTATAAATCGCATTTCAAGAGGGTTCCAAATCTTCTCGCACAGACACACACGAAAGAACCAAACGATTCTACTTGACGTCACTAAGCTCCTCAATATATTATGTAGAATTATATATCACCTGGTTTCGTTCAGGTTTTATAATATAAACCTTTGTTTTATATATCTATCGCTTGAAACTGCATCATAATCGGCCAGGAAGTTAGAAGATCTTAGACGGAAGCGACTTAATTTTATACTGAATAGAGATAAAGTTTTCCCCCTAACTAATAAAAGATCTAACCTCCCAACGTTACTAAATGTTTTATCCTCGTCTGTCTAAAGATTTTAATATTCTGATTATAATATAATATTAGGTCCTTACATAATATGAAATTGGCGTTTTGTGTGGGAGGCGATTGTTGTTCCATCGTTGCATGTTCTTCCATCATGGTTTGCAGTTGCTGATAATAGATATCTGCCGTAGCCGTTTGGCCAGATTTTAGAAAGCTGTAATGAACGACACCGGTACTAGTCCACCAAACACTCACAAGTAACTTTTTCTGAGTAAATTTTCGCTTAGGTCAGGATTTGGCTGGTTCTCCAGGGGACAGCCATAGCAACGAACGCTTTTTTATCGTAAAGGATCCATTTTTCATCACAAGTAATGATCCAATTTAAAATCCCTTCATTATTGTGTCGGTTGAGCAATGTAACGCAGCAGTCGACGCGTGTTTTCTGGTTTGCTTCACTCAATTCTTAAGGTACCCACATTTCAAGTTTTTTTATCTTCCCAATTTGCTTCAAGTGGATTAAAGCAGTTTTATCACTTACACCGAAGCTTGCTGCTAACTCTGAAGTGGTTTGCGATGGATCCGCTTCCACAATAGCCTTTAATTATTTATTATTCATTTTGGTCTCAGGTCGTCCACGATGGTTGTTCTGAAGGTCGACATTTCCAGAACGAAAACGTTGGAACTAAAACTGGTACAGTTTTGGTTCTGCGACACCAGCACCATACATTGTTAATTCCTAGAGCTGTTTCTGTAGCATTAGTGCCACGGTAGATCTCGTATTCGTAAATAAAGTACTTACTATATAATCTGGGAGCACGGCAGTGCTCCAGCCAAGCTTTTTAGCAAAGGTACGGCCCTAGCATACTTTTCTCGAAGCGGTTCGCGGCTTTTTCACACCCCCTTTATCTTCGATGTTAACAAAGCTAGGGATTTAGAATTTCGGTGACTAGGAGCAAGTATTAAAACTAGCTTAACCTCCAAATTACTGTGGCGTAGTGACTATAAGTAATAAGTATACGTTAACGTACATTAACGTAAAAAGTTTTCAGATGGATTTATTGGGTACCATCGTGAACATTCGTCGTTACACACTTTACGCTTTACGCTTGCCGTTTGTGTAAGTATGAACTACCCCAAATATGAAGTTATATATTTGTTTTTCTTGTTCTCATTGCCCAGCCACTATAATAATTATAAAATAAAGAAAACTATTGATAAATTCACTGAATGTTGATTTAAATTACAAAATAAGTTGAAGGCTTGGCTTGAATGTGATCTGAAAACTTTTTACGATAGATATATTGCATGGCTACGCAATATTTTGCTTGGCTCTTTTTTACATTTAATGTTTTGGTGGGATTATAAGCATGGAATTAATACTAGCTGTACGTAGTACATATTAATTCCATGATTATAAGTTACTCTATGAAATAAAGCAATGTTTCATTTTTTCCATTGTGCGATATGAACGACTCCAAAGAAAAAATAATCAAGAAAAAAACAAATGAATGACTGTTTTGGAAACTCAAATGTACCAAATAAATGAATATATAAATTTTAATTGGAATTGGAATTCTTAACTAAAGAGGAGATATTTGAGATCAAAGTGGCCTGTACAACAAAACGCCATATGTAAGGGCCAAAGGACCTAATATTATAACCGGTGGTAGGCCTCATGTAGTCGTTTTTAGGGTTCCGTACACAAAGGGTAAAAACGGGACCCTATTCATGAGACTTCGATGTCTGTCCGTCTGTCTGTCTCCAGGCTCTATCTCAAGAACCGCTATAGCTATAGTTCTTAAATTTTCACAGATTGTGTATTTTCGGTGCCGCAACAAATACTAAAATAAAATAATATTTAAGGCTCTCATACTACAAACGTGATTTTTTTGTCTTGCAATAGGTAGGCACTTGAAATGTTAAAAAAATAATTAGTTGTATTTATACTTTATTATTTAATAATAAAATGTAAATAAAATAAATAATTAAGGGTTCTCATACAAAAAACACATATTTTTCCTATTTTTGTTATATTATAATAGTACGGAACCGCGCCGGAACCCGAGTCCAACTCGCACTAGGCTGATTTTTTAATTATTATTAATGTTTATTTCTAACCCGTTTAGATGTTTTTTTATTTCATTGGAAATTCCTTAATTTGCAATTATTGCATTTGGAGATTCCTGAAACACACTTTACTTTCAGGTGGTGAAGGGAAAAATGAGTTCACAATGCCTTTGGCACGCCTGTCGCGCGCTCTCCGCTGGACTTCTGCTTATGCTTCTAGGTGCAGCCATGGCTGTTATAGGTGAGGAATTTTTAGTATGAAACTAAATATTTTAAAACTTTTGATATGGTAGGTACGATATTTGACAGAACATTTATACACTTAAAACTTTCGTAATTTTCGTCGATAATGTGTATTATCAAAATGGCCTCAAACAGTGGCGAAGTGGAAATATTTTTTGGCCATATCACTTATTTTAAATAATGATATTTTACCTTTAAGAAAAACCTTTAAAGATATACTGAATTACTGTCGGGAAAAGTTCAGGAAAAGCTTTTCTGTTTATATCACAACAATTTTTATAAAAATATTTTAATATACGTATTTTATTAATAATAATTTATCTCCTTTCAATTACGAATTGCATCAAAAAAGAGCTAGTGATGATGATGTATGCTACTTTAGAATCTTAAAAAGAACTGTCCCACTTTTCACTTTACTTTCAGTCTAAGTAGGTTTCACAAGAGTGGCGGAAGAAAGCAATCGTGTGTTCCATAAATGTTATATCATTAACGTGGCTATATAGTCACATATGTGAGCTTCACTACCGTTTTAGTTTTATGTTACACACCATGAAAAGAGTCACAAAATTTCATATTAAATGACAATACGTATTTGTATGAAATTTTGTTAGTATCTTTACGATTTAGGTCATATTGTCGAGATTTGTTTTTTGGCTTAGAGGGCCTAGTTCATTAGTGTTCTAGCCGCGTACGAGTCAAATCTTGCTAAAGTTATAATAATTGCAAAATTAAATTGTACTTACACTATATTATTTAATATGAATTTAATAAGAATGAAAGTAAAAAAAATTGAAAAGTAAAAGTACTCGAAAACATTATGGTCCTCGGTGCACCGAATTGAAAGGTTTTCAAAATTTTACCTATCTCAGATCGCCTAAGTTGCCTAGTTATTTCTGGTAATAACAGTTTATTAATTAAAATAGTTGTAATTTACCCTTGTAATTTTTTCGGAATAAAGTGTACTTATATACGTTCAGTAGTTTTTGCGTGATATTCCACGTAACAAATACGCGCAAACATTTTGGAAATATCATTTTTTTTATATTTTATGCTGTCATGTACACACATTGAAACGGGCACAACAGTATGAATACAAATTGCGTGATCATTGATAAGGGCAATTCAAAGGCCGAACCACAACCGTAGCTGTCAGTACTCAGTAGATAAGACGACAGCTTTGTGCGTACAACTACCGACGCGTTACATATTATTATGTTAACATATTGTATCATAAATACTGCCGATACCGACCCACATTCCCAATGTATATATAAGTATTTCCAATATGTCAGTATGTACTTATTTACATCGTTCCAGAGGCTGAAAGCTGGATTGTATTTAAACATGATTGCAAACAGCAACTGGGCGCTTGGCGCATATAAATATATTGACAAAGTATCAGCGTCGAAAATTAGTGATACTAGTTTCTTCTGTCGTATTGCTACGTACGTTGTTGTCGTAAATCAGCTATAAAATGTGGAATTTACATATTAATTATTGTATAGTACAGTTCAAATGTTCTTTTTTGTGATGTCGTTCTATGCTGGAAAAGGATTTGAATACAAAACTAGAATGTTAAAAGACTTTTTTTTGTTGCCTCTAAGTTATGGGTATAAATAATACTAGAGATCGCCCAATGGTCGAAATTCGACATAGGACGTAGGACATAGGACTACTACCTATATTTTGTAAAAAATATTGACTTCATCATAGTTTTTTTCAATTCTTGTCTCTGGGACTGAGCTGATCTCAGACTGGCCGTTTTTAAAAGGCCCATTCACGGCAGGACTGCACGGCAGTCCTGCAGTGAATGGGCCTCACTGATTGCTTCACACTCGTTGTTTCCGGCCGGCAACACCGAGTGTGAACCAATCAGTGAGGCCCATTCACTGCAGGACTGCCGTGCAGTCCTGCCGTGAATGGGCCCTTTTAAGCATTGTCTAATTATTATCTAAAATTAAATTAAAAAAAAACAATAATTCATTTTCAATTTTTCAACTTGTTGTCAACAGACTTCAACCATAAATAAAAGAGTATAATTCGTATGTATAGGCTTGTCACTCAAAAATCTGTCATTTTTCCTAGTAGTAGTGTCGTAGTGTGTGTAATGTTTTATTTGTTAAAAATATATATGATAAAAGCATAATTTTAAAATATTATTAGCTCGATGCACTCCTTCACCTTATAAACTATAACTGTGCGAAATTTCATGCACCTACATTTTTCCATTTTTCGTAAAAAGGGTTACAAAGTTTTTCCCTCACGTATTAATATATAGATAAAAGTTGCGTCTAACACCTTACGTTTCCGTGTCCCCATTTGCATACTTTGCTTAAATATGAATCGCATTAAAAATACAAGTGTTGGGTACTAATATTTCAACTACGTGGTATGTTTTATTCACAAGTAAGGTGCTCCATAATGGACAAGTGTCGCCCGACGAAATCATTTGCATTTCAGCTAGTATTATAATATATTTAATTCCTAAATGCTTACTACACGGTAATAACTGAAAAGACGATTTAATAAAATATTCTTATCCAGGTAATAAATCGTTTCAAAGACTAGCACTTTGAATTATGTCCTTATGTCCTTGAATAAAATATTGCTTACTCTTTCATGAGAAGGTGCTATGTTTTGAAATCCATAAGTACGAGCCAGAAACATTCGCGCTGGAAAATACCAACCTTACCAAAAACAAAAGAATTCCTAGTAGATTGCCTTTCGGAATTTAAATTCGGAATTAACACGAGAGAACAAATCTGTGCACAAAACCCAGGCAGTATGTAAAAAAAATAAAAAGCCGTCAGCCATGAAAGCGAGAGCATATTTCCTGTGCTCCGCTCCGGCGACGTTTCCCGCCAACCGACGTCCGTGATGGAACATACCGCCATTCAAACGTTTATATGCTCGGTTTTATTTGCACGATGAGCAATTTTATTTCTTGGGTATAATTTTCTAACGCAAAACAAAAGGGATTTATGTCAACTTCTACACGCACAGACATATTATTTATTAGGGAACTGCAACAGGAAAAAATTACGAAACAACACCCCACATTCATTTTGTCATTACATCATTCATTTTTCACGCATTCATTTTTCATGGCGTATCCAGCTGGTCAGGCGCCAGAGCAACACAAAAATCCGATTTTAAAATAATCTACAGATAAGTAATATTATGTACCTAAACACAGATATTATGTAAACTACACTACTGTACTACTCTGGCTGGTTGCGTTTAAAAAACTGTCTTTAACGTAAGATTAGATGTATATATACGCGTGGATATTTGTTTTGGAAACACTTCTGTTAATAGTTTCGCTAGTAACACCACTTAAAAGCAACCGTATGTACTTACTAAAATATATTTGAATCTCATTCCCAAAAAGAGCATAATTGAATATTAAGCAATTCCAGTATAAATCATTACAGTACTCCCAAATTATTAATGCGCATGCAAATCTTCGCTAATTGTCGTAATCACGAAAACGCCCGAATCCATGAATCGTAAGAGCCCCAAACAATGCACTTGCATTTTGCACCTTGTTCAAAGAATATATAATATACCCGGTGGTTGTCCGCTGTCGCCGGTACTTCAATAAGTGCTATAACTCACCGGTAAGACGTCGCGGCGTTACCATGGTAACGTCCAGCCAACGTCAGGCGCCTTTACGTCGCTGCAAAGCGCTGTTTTTCTTAAAGTTAAGTTTAAACAGCGCTTGCAGCGACGTCTTCTGACGCTCGGGAAATACGACCGTTGCCGAAAAATTACGAAAATTTCTATGCGCATTATCACTTTGGGAGCACTCAGTACAGGTACTTATTAGCTAGTAATTAGAAGCCAAAACTGCGCCGTAAACAGCAATAACCGACTTTAGGTAAGCGGGTAAGTGACAATTACTAGTGCGATCAATTAGTCGGTTTGGCGCGGCGTGTCAAATGACTGCTCCAACTGCACTAAATTACGTTCTCTGAAATTGAAGCCGTAATTACATAACTACGTAGTCAGCTTTCGTTTGGGTCACTTTAGACTTTGAAGGAGCGATATTTTAGGTCACATTTTAAATCAGCATTTGAAAGTTCTTGACTAGTTTTTCGCAAGCAATTAGTAAAATGTTGATAAGATAATGGTAACACAAAAAACCTACATATAAAATTATTGTTACCTATTGACAGACAATAACTCAATGTTATAAGAAGAACCAAATAAAATTATTGTTACATAGTTTCTAGTCCGCTGGGCTACGGAAACAAGTAACAACAGTAATTAACAAATATTATTATGTCAATTCAATGTATTAGCTGTGATCGGTCGGATGGGTTTGACTAATGCGACCAAATAACTTAGGTCCGCCATTTGCCTAGGCATAAATTTCTCTGATGTACTCTGAGTGAGTTCTCTGAGTACCTACACTACATAATTTAACATGACTCTAGTAAATTTTTTTTTAATTATTCAGGGTACTACGCGGACACGCTTTCTGTGGCGGAGGAGGTGCGGGGCAATGCGACAGTGTCCGTGAAGGACGAGGCGCGCGGCTTCCATCTCAACAACCTGTCCTACGCCGGACCCATCGTCATGGGCTTCGGAGGTAATACGATAAACCAGTGTTTCCCAACATTTTTCACGGACCCCTAGGAAATGAGTGCAGTTTCCACAGGCCCACTTAATAAAATAAACAGCAAAAAATCTGATTATGTCATGAGATGACACCGCGGACCCCCATACATATACTGCGGACCACAGGTTGGGAAACATTGCATTAATCGCCTCCATTTTCATGCTTTTTGTTTTACTTTATATTATGTTCCACTATGTTGTTCTCTAAAAAGCTATCAAGATAATTGTGGTATCGTCCTCTACACATAACTAACTAACACATAATAAGCTAACAAGGTACCTAACAAAATTATTTGCATTTCCACCTCGGAAATATAATACAAATTATAAGTATAATTCAAACTAACAACAAAGTGCCTTTGTGAATAGAGTCCCGAGCACTGTCTAGTGTTAACATTATTCTTAAATTCCAATGTATATAGTAATATATTTAAATTGTATAAAGTTCAATTTAAAAAACCACAGCCGAAAAATAACCTCCTCCTTTTTGGAAGTCTGTTGAAAAGTAGAGAGTGATTCACGAAAATGGATGGTAAAGCATAAAGTACTCGTCATCCATCTCAATAAGTAGCTTTTATGAGCAGTTCTACATTGTGCGGCAGGATCTGAAACGAGGCTACAATTAACCAACTGCAATTTGTCGGTAATGGATTTCGATTGTACGTAACTTTGTTCACAGTCAACTGCAGCCATTATTTTATTAGGTTGGGGAAAAGTTTCTTCGCATTTTATATAAAAATTCAAAAGGTTTTTTTTCATAAAGTTTATTTACAATTGACTAAAGTATATAGGTGCCATTTTGTTCGATAACTTTTTGTCATTTTGTTGGTAGGGACATGATGCCTTTGCTATAAAAATTTTGGGGCTTTTGATGAAAAAACTGCGACTAGTGGTTTTGGGCAGTCCTCTTGTGATGTCAACCTGACACTGCCTAAGGAATTCTGCAGTGACCGAAACAGGTGAAAATCTGAAGGTGCAAGGTCAGAACTATACGGCGGATGCAATTAACACCTCCCAGCTAAATTCTCGTAATTTTTGCTGAGTGGCTAAAGATGTGTGAGTTCTAGTGTCATCATGGTGAAAAACCACACCCCTTCTGTTGATTAATCCCGGCCGCTTTCTCTGAACTTCTTGCTTTAATCTCATCAGTTGTTCGCAGTACAGTTCAGAATCAATGGTCCTGCCTGACGGTAACAGCTCATAATGAATAATGCCCTTCCAATCCCACCACACACACACAGCATCACCTTGTTGCGAGTTAAACCGGGTTTCGCCACAGCCTGTGAAGCCTGACCGGCCTTTGACCACGTTCTTTTTCGCACGTTCTTATCGTACGTGATCCACTTTTCATCACCAGTTATCAGCTTCTTCAAAAATGGTTCGGTTTCATGTAATAAAAAATCACATCTGTAATATCTTCGAAAATATTCATTTACATCATATGCTGGAAAGGGCCATATAGATCTACATTAAATCAACAATATATTTAAGTTATTTAATTGGATAAGGATTAATGCTGTATTTATTAAAATTGCTTAGAAAATAAGCCATTATCTGTCGTAAAATGACAAAAAAACGTTATTGCGGGATATCGATAAGAGATAGACATATACCATCGCGGTGTTTTCTGTAGACCTTTTCAATGTGTACAATACTTGGTACATTATTTTGATAAATCTCATAGGGTTCAGCCTGCGTTTGCAATGTTAGCGGAAAAAATGTAATTATTTACTAAACACACATTAGAAACCCCAACAATAACAGTATTTCCCCACTATTGAATGAATGTACCGAGATACCTATATACCGATATACCAAGATACCTATAACCTTCCTCTTGAATCACTCTATCTATTAAAGAAAACCGCATCAAAATCCGTTGCGTAGTTTTCAATATTAAGCTCGGCCGTACATTGTCCGAAATTTCTGATCAGAAAAATTCGGACGCCCCTAAAAGGAACAAAGGGACATGAGGGAAAAAAGCGACTTTGTTTTATAATATTACTAGATGTCCCGCGCGGCTTCGCCCGCGTAAATTAGAAATTTTACAGAATCCGTAGGTACATTTTCCCATAAAAAATATTTCCCCCGTTTTTCCCACATTTTCCTGAGTTTCTTCTGTCGTATTAGTCTTAGAGTAATAATATAATATAACCTTCTCGATAAATGATGAGTCTTACTCGATAAATGATCTATCTAACACTGAGATAAGTTTTTAAATCGGACCTGTAGTTTCTGAGATTGACGCGTTCAAGCAAACATACTCTTCAGGTTTATAATATTAGGTAGATATAGATTTTTTTTAATTATCGCTTGACAAACTCGAGTCTCGATCTAAAAGACTATGATATGGTAGTGATGATGACGATGATGATGAAGAAGAATATAATTTGCATAGTAGCATATGCTTTCTGTTCTTAAAACAACGCCGAAACTCCCAAACTTGTATCTATAAAGAATCAGGAATTCTCTCATCACCTTCCGAACCACAGTATACCAGGTATATCTCGGTGCAAAATCTTACTTGTTGGTAGCATATGCTTAGAATACTTCTCACGAAACCGAAGTCACCATATGTTTCCCTATAAGTTTTGAGGAGTTCCCTCGATTACTTATGGATCCTTCATCAGATCATCACTTTTCTGAATATAATACCAAATTGGGATGATACCCTATATACCAAAAGAAAAATTTTGAAAATCGGTTAACCAACGGCGGAGTAATCGTTGAATATAAGAAAACGAACATAACACCTCCCCCATTTTGAAAGTCGGTTAAAATTGTAGCCTATGTGTTATTTATTTAATATTTTAATCAGCACATGAATTGAATAACAAAATTTTTTTCTAATTAATCGTAGCACCATCTGTCAGGACAAACTAAAATTGAAATAGAATAATATTGAATGCGATGATAACGCCGTCCGCCGGATCTAATGTAAAACATTCCAAAATCAACAACTCCTTATAAATAAGAAATTAATTGAAAAAACATTTTCCAGTAGACCAAACTGTAAATCTAAACCATTCTCGAATCTCCACGAACACACACAAAAATTTTCATCAAAATTGGCCAAGATAAGATAAATCCGTTCAGCCGTTCTCGAGTTTTAGCGAGACTAACGAACAGCAATTGATTTTTATATATATAGATTTATCTTTCGATTTCTATATAGTCTTATTAAAAAAATAATCGGACAGAGTAACAACTTAAGTTAGCTAAAATAAAAAAATAATCGGACAGAGTAACAACTGAAGTTAGCTAAAATTGTGTTTATTTATGTACTATGTATTTTGAGACTATGCAATTTTGTCGCGTTCGCGATTCACTTTCACTTTTGTTGAGTTTCAGAACGCGATATTAGGTCCTCCAACGCGCACGCGAATTTGAACTTTATGCAGCGGTAATAAATTACAAATTGACTCTCCATTTTATTTAGAAAACGTTTGTATGGGAAATAGAAAAATGCTGTTTTGAGGATTTTCCCGGCAATTATTCGAATTTTTCTCACCTTTTAAACCTTCCCTAGACCTCCACGAATAATTCAAGACCAAGATAAGATAAATCCGTTCAGCCGTTCTCGAGTTTTAGCGAGACTAACGAACAGCAATTGATTTTTATATATATAGATGTATAGATTATTATAGTACACATATTATAATTAAGGCCTTGGTGAAAATTACAAGTGCCTACCTGTTGCCGTTATTGATAAAGAGCAAAAAAAGCCAAATAATCACGTTTATTGTATGGGGCCCGCAAGGCGCAATTGTGATAATATGAAGTCACAAGCGGTCAGGGGACTATTATGTTTATAGGCATTCAAAGTTTCGAAAAATATTTTTCGAAACTTTGAATGCCTATAAAATAAAAACTACTAGGTATTTTTGACTGCAACAAAAACTAGTGTATTTGTATACATACAGGATTTACTGTGACAAAATTTCAAGCAATTTGGCATACCTAGTACCATTCTCCATTTTCAGGGTTCATCGTAGTGGCGGCGTGCGTGATGACGTTCGAGGCGCGGGACAGCGCTGCGAAGGTAACGCCGGCGCGGCCCCAGGCGCTGCCCCGGCCACTGCCTCGGCGCGGGCCCCCGTGCGCGGCCCCCGCCCGCCTCGACCAGCTCGGCATCTACCGCCTGCCGCACGTGTTACCGCTGCCTCACGCGCCGCACGCGCCCACTCACAGAGCGCGACCACACTGCCACAAGTAAGTTTCGCTCGAAAATTTACATACGGTATAGATTTTTGCGATTCCCTCAAGCATAATCCAGTAAAATCATACCTAAGCTAAGCATTTGAGATTACGTCATATTGCAATTTTATATTTAGTGGTCGCAAACCTTTCATTGCTCGATGCTTTGAAACCCAATGTGATGGACCGCGTATTCGGGCGAGTGTGGGACGAACGTATGTGTACAGAAGCGGCGAGCGGGTAAAAGATCGCACTCGGTTCGGTTCGGCGCCGGACCTCCGCAACGGTAGCGCGCGCGCGACGCCGTCGCTTACGGCGCTACGTCGCCCGCTGCGCCGCTACGCGCTCTCAGTAGACGAGCCACCACATTCCGCTGTCAGGTATTCCACGCATTCAGTCCCCGCTTTACGTCATATTAAATGCATAATTTCAAACTTTACTGCATAACAATCTAGTAAAACCCTCTAGCGCATTCAATTAGACCAGCCTGAGCATATTAGAATAAACTAAGAAGTACTTTAAGGTTAGTTTAAAATAACTTTTAAATTTATATTGTAACACATGCCGAATCTTAAAATACTATTACTGGGGCTACACTTGAAAATATAAAATAGAATTAAATTCAACTATTTCACATAAAATAATTAAGCAACGAAATTATGAAATAAGGTATGGTCCTATTGGTTGATGATCAGCGCAAGCGCAGTGGAGTCGGAGTGCGGATCGCAGTCATCGTTAGCGTTGGAACTGCACGGCGCGGGCGGCGCGAGCTCGGGCGTGACGCTGCGCGTGCGCGACAACACGCGCGACACCACGCGACGTCGGCCGCTTGCGCGGCAACCGCGTTTGCGCGACGACTCCGCGCACCGTGAGCATACCTTTATATTCTATCATCAAGGCTAACCCCATATATTAACATTAGAACGACCAGTATAAACGAAGAACGCCTGTATAATCTATTTACAGTTTACAGAATAAGTTTGAGTTAATATGACTGAGATTAATTATTGCACGTTGCAATAAATTACGGTATATTTTTTTCCTTGACAATAAACTGATAGATAGGTTTGATGTAGCTACTACCATTTTTTTTTAACAATTTAATACCTTATTTTACAGCGTCTGGAGAAATTTTCAATAACATAAGCAACATTCCGGAAATATCGAGGTAAATACATTATGTATCTCAAGGTTAGTAATTAACCTTCTCCCTTTTGAGTATTGCAATTTGCACTTCTCTAACAGTCACTATTTCAGAACTTTATTATTCTGTATATTATAAATAATAAATACGGTACACATTTCTTTCATGCTCAATTTTTTTTTCAGAAATAGAGAGGGTAGGAGTGAAAGTTATTTAACATTGGAGGCCGACGAGCGGGCGAGCAGCGCCCCTCCCGCCCCGCAGCCGTCACCGACGCCCACAGTACATATAGTGAGTATCGACGTATCGCCCTCGAAAATACAGGACACGTGTATACTCATAGAGGAGTCCCCCAGCCAAGAACACTCCCACAGCGAAGCGAAGTCCACCTGCAAAGTAATTTCACCCAGCGAAGCGAAATCCTCCAGCGTAGAAATACCCAGCGAAGCGACGTGCCCTAGCGAAAAGACGTGTCCCAACGAAGCGACGTGTCCCAGCGAAGCGACGTGTCCCAGCGAAGCGAAATCCCCTGACGTATAAAAATGCTCAAGTGTCTGAGTATCACTGCTCAGAGTTGATATTTGAGAACAATTTACACGGTTTATATTATTGTATATTTGTAACCCAGTTGTCTATTGTTACACATTAGTGGTTATGTGTCAGCAGTCTCTTAATAATGGCCTTAGGGACAGTTTTGGAGCTTGTTGGTGGAAATGGAGACTTACTGTATGTAGTTTCAAAATAAGTATGTAGCTTCAAAAATACTATTACGTCTAATTTAACGCAAAAAAGCTTCGGTTTATTTTTGTGCTATTTATGCCTAGTTTAGGTAACATTTCAGAAAGTTACAATCGGCCTAACTTTAATGCACATCATAAATCATAATACTCTTATGAGTTTTGAATTTGAAGATGAAAAATCGAATCTAAAGAATCTAATAATAACATTATGTAAAGAAATAAAAAGGAACCAACAATAATTTTGCCCTAGATAACCAATAAGAAGTTGTTGAACTGAACTATGACAAAATTACACATATTTCGCTTCTGGTAATATTTAGTATTGTATGCATTTTTAAATACACAGCATTTTTGAAACTACATTGAATTAGAAGTGCGAATGTATTTATGTGGCATTTTCTTGTACAGTACACAATCCATTTTATTTCAACCGTAGATGGACCATGGAGAGTAGAATATAACGATATGTAGGTGATTCTAGGTTTATATTTTTGTTCAACTTTCCTTCGCTTTTTCGTTTAAACGACCCCATAAGATAAAAGACTGATAAAAGCGAATTTTTGTAATAAAAAGGAAAAATCCACGTTAAATGATCACTTTTAAAAGACTTTGTAACTACGAACATACTATGTGGTAAATATTTGAGGTAAAAATAAAGTACATGTGTATTTTTTTAATATTTGTAATTGGTATATTCTTTCGTAAAAGTATTTCTAAACTTTTTTATAAATGTTATTCTATACACATCGTCTACGTGATAAAATTCATCGTGTCAACCATACGTTTTGACTACTTTCATCATGATTAGTTTAAAAAAACGTGTTACTTTTAATTGCCCATCAATTTGCCCATGCTATTTGCATTGGTAATTTTCTAATCACTTTTACAAGAACTCAAATAATTATGGTTTCTTAAAAATATAAAATACAAATTAAAATATAAAAGTAGTTCTCATAGGCTTTGAAGTTACTGTACCTACATATTACTTTACCATCAATAGTAATAGTTTAATCAAAGTTTAACAAGTTTTAAAACATAATTCATGTAAATTCATAGCTAAGAATTATATCAATTAGATATTGCAAAAGAATCGTCCATAATACTTCCTTCCCGAGCCTTTATCGTCTTGTATAAGTGTGATATATAGGGTGTATTTTCCTCTAACTAGCTTACTTCTAAAATAGTGATAAACTGTATTGATAGATAGACTCTTTAGGTAACAAAGACTATAAATTTCTATCTATTCTTCTGTTCTTTTGCAGATTGCAACTTTGATGTATGTCATAGATTTACAACGGTTTCATAAAAAGGTATAACCTGGTTAAAATTTCTTGATACTCGATTTCATGAAACGATACTATGAGTGGGAGCCCAAATGGGGGTCCGACCTTACACTACCAGCTGCGTCTCAAGATATTTTCCCGGGTAGTGATTCAATAGTAATAGATGAAAACCCGGCACTCATAATATTATAATGATTAATTCATAAACTACGTACGAAGTTGAAGATATTCGGTTCCAAGATAATGTCATGTCTGTAAACTTCGTTTACGATAAAAGCTAAAGTAAATATTTTACTGTAGGTTGTTGAAAATATATGAGTTAAATCCTACAAAAAAAACATAATGTAAGTATCTGTATTTCGTGTTACAACCATAATATATTGTATTCTGTAATAACAATACTAATTCTAAGAATATTTCTAAAAAGACAATATAAAAGCAATAGATATAATATAAAAAAGAAAATAAGTGTCACGTTTTGTAATAGAAATATATGTTGTATAATGTATAGGTATATATTATTCGGTGTCGTAGTGGATGTATAATATTAACTAATAACTAACATGTGTTCTAATAGGGTACGATTTTTCTCTTGTTGAAATTCGTAGCAGCACGATCTTTTATTTCTAATTTTTATACAGACTCAAACCGTTTTATACCATTGCATTACTTAAGTATTAAATACAAAATTCACTTTTAGACGATTCTCATGCACAAAACTTTTAATGTTCAATCATTTTACAGGAAATAATAATGAACATCAGTCTAGCAATACAATTAAAATGTCAATTAGTGAAAATCCAGCATGCAAATTACTTAACTACATCATAGCTTTAATTTCTACATAAATATGTAGAAATTAAAGCTATGTATACATAATATGTAAAATAAATATATAGTAAGTATATAATACGAGCTTTTGCCCGCGGCTTCGCTCGCGTTATGATGGATTATTATATACAAACTTTCGTCCCCTATTTTAACCCCTTGGAATTGGAATTTATCAAAATCCTTTCTTAGCGGATGCCTACGTCATAACATCTACCTGCATGCCAAATTTCAGCCCGATCGGTCCAGTGGTTTGGACTGTGCGTTGATAGATCACTATGTCAATCAGTCAGTCACCTTTGAGTTTTATATATATAGATTTAAGTTAATCAACAATCACTAGTCTCCCCTAGTCTAATCCCGTTGCTGCAAAACATTACAATATGATTTTGCCGCAATACTTAAATATTAGTTTTACATATATAATACTACTACTTCTTTCTATTTACTAGTTAGTACTACTATCAGCTACGAAGAAAGACGAAGTTTTCTTATCCTCAGCTCCTATACACATCGAAATTTAAAAATATAAAAGCGTAGACAATCGCTAGATTAATAGAACACTTTTTCTTGTAAAAGGGCCCATTCACGGCAGGACTGCACGGCAGTCCTACCGTGAATGGGCCCTTTATGTGTATATACAAAAATATCGCATAATATCCAAATCACAAAGAAATAAGAACTAGCATGACCGTGTACTAAGAGTTCCCATTATTTGTATTATTGTTTTAATATCCAGTATCACTTTATGTACATAATATTGGTACCTCAGCCTAAATAGAAAACAAAGGTAGTCTTATGAACAACAATGTGAGGCTAGCTCTTTTCATTAAAGTATAATGTGACAAACTATGCTAGTGCACTAGTCGACAAAACGCGAAGTAACTAGCATAGTTCTATGCATGTGTGCGTGTAAGCGCGAGTAAACAAGGTACGAGTAGCACGTAGTTGTACCAAAAGCGATGTGCTTTTTAGGGTTCCGTAGCCAAATGGCAAAAAACGGAACCCTTATAGATTCGTCATGTCTGTCTGTCTGTCTGTCTGTTGCTATACTATTGAAACTTGTTAAGTAGATGTAGTCTGTGAACCGCATTAAGATTTTGATATAAAAATGGAAAAACCATAAAAAAATTTAGGGGTCCCCATAGGAACAACTGAAACAAAAAAAAAATTTCATCTTACCTATGCGTGTGGGGTATTTATGATAGGTCTTCAAAAATCATATTGAGGTTTCTAATATTATTTTTTTCTAACCTGAATAGTTTGCGAGAGAGACTCTTCCAAAGTGGTAAAATGTGTGTCACCCATCTAACTTCTAAAGTATGATAAGTCAAAAAAAAATATATGATGTACATTACTATGAAAACTACCAACGAAAATTAGTTTGAACGAGATTTAACAAGTAGTTTTTTCTTTACGTCATAAATGGTAAACCTTAAACCAACAAAAAAATATATTTCATCTAACTTATGCGTGTGGGGTATCTATGGATAGGTCTTCAAAAATCATATTGAAGTTTCTAATAATTTTTTTTCTAATCTGAATAGTTTGCGAGAGAGACTCTTGCAAAGTGGTAAAATGTGTGTCGCCCCCTCTCTAAATTCATGATAAATCTAAAAAAAATATATGATGTACATTACTATAAAAACTACCAACGAAAATTGGTTTGAACGAGATCTAGCAAGTAGTTTTTTTACGTTATAAATGGTAAACATTAAATAAAATTTCATTAAATCAACTTAAATATAAAAATAAATCAAAAACTTTTTAATTTTATAAAAATAAACCTTATTGCTGCTGCGGAACCCTTCATGGGCGGGTCCAACTCGCACTTGGTCGGTTTTTTGTTTTGTTATTTGATCTGAGGCACTGTGTTTAAAATCTAAATCTTGGTGACTACTAATATTTTAATAAGTAGACCCAATATTTATGCTGATGGTGATTCTGCGAAAATGTTAACGTATGAAGTGATTTTAAGTTGTCTGATCAACGAAAGTCTTTATAATTTAACGATTTTTACATAATGTAAAGTGAGAATGCTTGTCTCACAGGTTTTATGAAAAAACTGGAATTCTCAAGAAAATATTGATTTAATATCTTGATTCATATATTTTAGATTTGAGATTTCAGTAATCTTCAGATCTTTGCTCAGCACTAATCATTTACAATGTTTTGCACAATATTTTACTGAGAATTCGGTTGTTTAAAAAAATTATATTAATGTATTATACCGTAGCTGTACTTGATCCAAATGGTTGTTGTGATGTCTATTACAATTGTTGAATAATTCTTCGTTTTATTTATCCTACATATTTGACACAGAAAATATAATAATATCAGTGCTCGACCGATGCTAGTAGAACTTAGATCCGTAAAGTTTGACTTTAAAATTTCCATGGCCGGTAACGAATTGAGATAGGTGCGCAGTGGTCAATATCCATCCAGGGTTTGGATAATCGTTTACGAATATTAGGAAAAGTTGCGGTATCTCAAGAACCGTTATAGCTAGAGTTCTGAATTTTTTACAGATTGTGTATATCTGTTGCCGCTATAACACCAAATACTGAAAACAAAATAAAATTAATATTTAAGGGGGCTCTCATACAGAAAACATGATTTCTTGGCCTTTTTGATCGATATCAATAACTAGCTGTTGCCCGCGACTTCGTCCGCGTTAGTATAGTAGATCACAATTCACATCCCAAGTATTATTTATTGTACAAAAATTTTCAATGTACAGAATTGACTTTCCTACGATTTTATTATACATATATAGATGTTCCGCGCGGCTTTGCTTGCGCAATTTGGGAATTTCACGCAACCGTACATTTTTCCGCAAAAAATAGCCTTTGTTCCTTCACGTGGTCTATTCTTCACGTTTGCCGTATAACATAAAAATTGCTCCAGTAGTTCTTAAGATAATAAGCAATTTCAAATAATTTTCCTCCGTTTTCTCCACATTTTCCTCTATTTCTTTGCTCCTATTAGTCTTAGCGTGATAAAATATAGCCTATAGCCTTTCTCGATAAATGGGCTATCTAACACTGAAAGAATTTTTCAAATCGAACCAGTAGTTCCTGGATTAGCGCGTTCAATTAAGCCCTTTCATATAATTTCCCACGTTTTTCCACATTGTCCTCTATTTCTTAGCTCCTATTAGTCTTAGCGAGATAAAATATAGCCTTTAGCCTTTCTCGATAAATGGGCTATCTAACACTGCAATAATTTTTCAAATAGGACAGTAGTTCCTGAGATTAGCGCGTTCAAATAAGCCCTTTCATATAATTTCCTCCGTTTTTTCCACATTTTCCTCTATTTTTTCGCTCCTATTAGACTTAGCATGATAAAATGTAGCCCATAGCCTTTCTCGATAAATGGGCTATCTAATACTGAAAGAATTTTTCAAATCGGACCAGTAGTTCTTGAAATTAGCGCGTTCAAATAAGCCCTTTCATACAATTTCCCCCGTTTTTTTCCACATTTTCCTCTATTTTTTAGCTCCTATTAGTCTTAGCGTGATAAAATGTAGCCTATAACCTTCCTCAATCAATGGGCTATCTAACAGTAAAATAATTTTTCAAATCGGACCAGTAGTTCCTGAGATTAGTGCGTTTAAACAAACAAACAAACAAACTCTGCAGAATTATAATATTATAGTATAGATGACAACAGGCAGGCAGTTGAAATTTTCACAGAAGCCTTAATTATATGTGTAAGTACTTTAATAATCTATACATCTATACATATAAATAAAATTGAAGTGTCTGTTTGTAATATTGAAACAACCGTTTTTTACTACATGCATATGAATCTATATACCTACGCTACATACACCAAAACAACATTTTTTACAATTTTTGTCTGTGTGTCTGTCTGTTTGTTCCGGATAATCTCTGAAACGGCTGGAGCTATTTTGCCGGGACTTTTTTTTGGTAGATAGCTGATGTAGTAAGGTGTAACTTAGGCTACTTGATAACCGACTTCCAAAAAGGAGGAGGTTATATTTTACTTTTTTCATATTTGTTAGCGGATTATCCATCTTTGTTATTTACTATGTTGACGTGGACGAAGTCGCGGGTAACAGCTAGTTAATAATAAAATTAGAATATAATTCAAATTTAAGGGGGGCTCCCATACAAAAACACAACTTTTGGCTTATTTATTCTCTATAGCGGTACGGAACCCCTCATGCGCGAGTCCGACTCGCATTTGGCTGATTTTATTGTAAACATGGTATTAAATTCGGGCAATTTATACAACAAAAAAGAATTTTAAAAATATGACAACAAACAGCAAAGTAAACGTTAACTCCTCCGTTTTTGAAAGTCGGTTAAAAAAGTATCTAAGATGTTGACCAGAGATGTAAGGTATCATCATGCTAAATTTCATTGAAATCGGTCCAACGGATTCAAAGATTAGCCTGTACAAACAGACAAACAGACAGAGAAACAAAAATTTGAAAAACAGTTAAAATGTCATTTATACTACTCTTCTAACATGCCTCTGACTAGTTTTTTCAAGTTTATTTTCAATGTACAAAAATTTTACCTCTACGATTTTATTATAAGTATATAGAAAGGTAGATAGATAGATAGATAGATAGATGGTCCGTAGGTACTAGCGAAAACACAATATCTTAAAAGTTTCTCGATAGAAAAAATACAAAGATATATTGCATTTAATTTTACGAATATTTTATTTCTTTTCAAAACGGTGCATTCAAATGAGTCATTAGTTGAATGAATAATATAAAATTTTATTACCGAAGGACGGTACCTACTAGCGGATTTTTCTAATATTGTATATTTATCGAGTTATTTAAAAAAACTAACTTCGCGATTTTTTTCTTTATGCGCCCTCTTAATAAAATATTAGTAGAAGTTTATGTCAAAATCTTTATTCAATTAAAGTTAAGTAATGAGTTTCATGATCAAAGATCATGAGTTTTAGTAGATAATGTTGTTGTTAGGTATTTCATTTAAATTAATTTAATTAGTGTAACTTAATATTGAAGTCAATGCTAACTTTATAGATAGAACTAAGAGAATACCTGAGACGCCGACCGCTTTCTAAACCAACCCAATGGCAACTGAATCGGAATTTCTACTCGAACCTAGCAAAACAAAAAATACATTTAAGGCTTCCTTTAATTATATCACATTTAATCATATTTGCTTGCGCAGCGTATATCTACAAATCTGTGCTCCGAAAGCTGTTACTAATCCTATCATAGGCGGATAATCCAGGTAATCTTATTAGCGGATAGATGACATAAAAAACGGGTGGAAGCGAGGTCTGGCAGCAGTCAGTCTGTGGTATGGGCGACCGAGAACACTGCCGAGGGCTGCTCATGGTATGATTCCCCCCATAGACATGGACAAAAACGAGACCTACCACCTCTACGGTGCGTACTTCGCGCCATTAAGGTATGTCGCATTATTTCTTTCATTTATTGATATCAATGATATTTTTATATTTAAGTATTTATTTTATCTAATATATAAAAATAAGTCGGTTTTTTCTTCCTGACGCTATAACTCCAGAACGCACGAACTGATTTTCACGGTTTTGCATTCGTTGGAAAGTTTCCGGGCTCCGTGAGGTCTATAGAAAAAAATCAGAAAAAACTTCAAGAGAAAAGCTTCCTGCTTTCATTTTATGGCAGGGAAAATCATTTTATGGCAAAACAACGTTTACCGGGACAGCTAGTTTCCCATAGATATGAATCTTTTCGAAAACTAACTTAATTGGACTTCTTTTCAAGTCAAGCTACCCGCAAAGTTTTTAGATCAACTTAGAACGTTTCCTGAAAATTCTTCAGAATTCCGCGCTGAATTTCATTTCGATTTTAAAATTTAAGCAAGCCAATGGACTTTATTTCAATTTTGAAATATTTATTATTTATCTTTTTAAGCGGCAACAGCCAACGCTTCAAAATCTCTTCTCTTTTTAAATGGCGAAGGCTTACTTTTTTAGATCAAGCGATGCCGTAGAGATGCTGGGCGAGGGTCTGACGGGCGAGGACCTGGCGCAGGTGCCGGAACACTGGCTGTCGTACCCGGCGCCGCCCGCCAGCGCGCACACGGCCCTCGCGCTGCTATACACGTTCTTCACCGCAGCTGCACTTATCGGGAACGGCCTTGTCATATTTATTTTTGCCACGTAAGTTTTCTTCACCTTTAAATAATATTGAAGTATATTCTACGCAAACAGTTAGGCTACAAGTTGATTTTTTTGTTAATTGTTTTCAAAAACATAAAATTGCTGCTTTTCTCAGATAAAACTTTTCGTGAGAACCCTAAATTTTGACCCTTGAAATTTATTTAAATCGTACTTTTCTTACAGAACAAAGAGTCTCCGAACCTCGAGCAACCTTTTAATTCTACAACTAGCAATATTAGACTTTATAATGATGGCAAAAGCACCGATCTTCATCTACAACAGTATAATGCGCGGTTTTGCGACGGGCGCCCTGGGCTGCAAGATATTCGCCCTAATGGGCTCCTACAGCGGCATCGGTGCTGGCATGACCAACGCTTGCATCGCGTACGACAGGTATACGAGTATTTCATAAAAAGAAGTCAGACTAGAGCAGAAATTCCCAAAGTGGTCCAGGTGTCCACGCAAGACTAGACGGGGGTCTATGTTGGCCCTGATAAAAAATGGGGATCCACAATTGTAGGCAGGTATCCATGTAAATTATTTTGGTTTGCAGTGGTGAAGAACTTTTAATCACTTTATGTAGGCTTAATTTCTCTAGAAAGCATTTAAAAATATTATAATTCCCCTAGGCCCTAGCCTAACTTTGCACTTTTGTAGAATAATCACTATAATCATTTTGTGATCAAAGTTTATATCGCGTAGAGCGTCCTTCGTGTTAATGATTTACTAACACAAAGTTAGAAAAAAAACATCGTGGTGATATATGCGTGTGAAACTCTACACGCATGTCACCAGGCAAAACAGGACTTTAAATACATTTTGGTGTTTTATTTATTAATCAGTTTCCTAATTTAAGCGAATACAATATTCTCTCCATAAACTCGAACTTTTACAAACTTTAGCTTCATAGACATTGGACACTTTTTCATTTGATTTTTTCTCATTAATAAGCCTATATTATAGACTAGCGACCCGCCCCGGCGTCGCACGGGTATAAAATATACAGCCACTGAAAAAATGATTAAAATCGATAGCCTATGATCCTTCACGTGATCTACTTCTTATATGTGCCAAATAACATAAAAATTGCTCCAGTAGTTCACGAGATAAGCCCTTTCAAATATTTTCCCCCGTTTTTTCCACATTCTCCTATTAGTCTTAGTATGATAAAATATAGCCTATAGCCTTCCTCAATAAATGGTCTATCTAACACTGAAAGAATTTTTCAAATCCGCCCAGTAGTTCCTGAGATTAGCGCGATCAAGTTAGCCCTTTCAAATAATTTTCCCCGTTTTTTCCACATTTTCCTCTATTTCTTCGCTCCTATTAGTCTTAGCGTAATAAAATATAGCCTATAGCCTTCCTCGATAAATGGGCTATCTAACACTGAAAGAATCATCAAAATCCGTTGCGTAGTTTTAAAGATTAAAGGGAACATTATTTCAATATGAGGGAAAAAAAGCTACTTTGTTTTATAATATGTATAGATATCATTTTAACGTTAAGCGTTCTTATAGGCATTCCACAATAACCCGTCCTCTAGACGGGCGGCTGTCGCAGGGTAAGGCGATCCTGATGGTCGCGTGTATATGGATCTACGCGACGCCGTGGTCCTTGATGCCACTGTTCGAAGTATGGGGACGATACGTACCAGGTATTGTGAAATTTTCTATTCTTTATTTTTTTTACGGATATATTTAATGATTATAATGAAAATAAGTGTGTGTTTTCTCACGCTTAAGACCGCGATTATTTCAAAATTGTAATACAAATTAGTAAAAATAAACACGCGACTTTAAATAATTTAAAAAGAATTCTTTAAGAAAGTGATTTAAGCCGCTTAATCACTTAGACCAGCTAAAGAAGCCGTATCGGTGTTAACTCTAAAGCAAATGAAAACATGTGGAGCTACCCAGCTACTTGTCCCTTCTTAGAGCGCGTTCAGACGTGCGCGTGTTCTGCGTGTGATCTGCTGGAGCGTATGGGAAAACAAGTGCGAGGCACGCGCGCGGGTTCGACGCGGATTCAGCGCGTGCCGCGCGCGTGTTTTCCCATACGCTATATTAGAACACACGCACGTCTGAACGCGCTCTAATAGTTCCTATATGCAGCAAGCCCTTATAACAGCTCCATACGTTAAAGGTCGTCTTAACTTGTAAAGCAATCTATTAGCTGAACCTGATGGTATCCTCTTATGAATAGGTTCAACTTCTAACAAAATCAACTTACGAGAGCTCGTAGTATTAAGACAACCTGATCCCTAGTGTTTACTAGTAACAAAGTCCTAAAGGTGCGGGTCCACCGGATCGGAATCGGAGCGTACGCAGCAGACGGATTTGTTGCTTTGTATTGATTTCTACGGTACTGCCTGCACTGAAACGTCATTCCTGCGCCTGATAAATTATAAATGACGACGCTCCGCACCGTACGCTCCGATTTCGACCCGGTGGACGCGTAGCTTTGGTGCCCTCTCAACGCGGATCTTTTTAAAACACCCCGTCAACCAACAGAGGGTTACTTGACGTCGTGCACGTTCGACTACCTGAGCAACACGTTCGACACGAAGCTGTTCGTGGGGTGCATCTTTCTGTGCAGCTACGTGTTCCCCATGACCATGATCATATACTTCTACAGTGGCATCGTGCGACAGGTCTTCGCGCACGAGGCTGCGCTGAGGTAAGCCTGCACCTTGTAGTTGACAGAAGTAATAGGTAAGAAGGCGCTAATCTAATTTCGAGCAGTACAGTAGAATGGACTGGTAAAAAGGTATTTACCTTAAAATTTAAGTTTATTTGTAATCATATTTGTAATATTTTTTGTAAAAAGCTGTTTTTGCCTTAATAAATAAATAAAATTCTCTGAAGAAAAAATTCCTGGTAATCTTAAGATATTATTAGCAGCAGTTTAGTTGCGACGGAAAAAACATACCTAGTACAATCAGGGAATAGATTTAGAGGCCGCTCTTACGTACATGGGCCATCTGCCTATAGGAATCAATTTCTCTGATAGAAAACCTCTTTTGCTTCGATGTAGCTGGAAAAAAAATAATGGTTTAACTTAGTTTTTATTATTTGTAAGTTTAACTACAAAGTAATAAGTAATACTACAAACTTAAACTAAAACAGGGAACAAGCGAAGAAAATGAACGTGGACTCTCTGCGCTCGAACCAGAACGCGGGCGCGGAGTCCGCCGAGATCAGGATAGCGAAGGCGGCGCTCACCGTCTGCTTCCTGTTCGTCGCCTCGTGGACACCCTACGGCGTCATGGCGCTGATAGGGGCCTTCGGAGACCAGAACTTGTTGACACCTGGGGTATGTTGAATGATTGCAAGATATTAAACATAACGTCTACAGATTTTGTATCCTATGACAGGCTAAAATTTGTTAAATATATCCGAATAAAATATATTAAGTAATGAGAATAAAGAATAAGAACAATAATTATTTATTAGACACAATTAACTATCGATAAAATCACACTAAAATAGTAATTTAATATACTTACTTTGAGTGAAGTTCTTTCCTCTTAGCACCCACGTAGCATCCTCGTAGCACCCGCGTAGCACCCGCGTAGCATCCCCGTAGCATCCTCGTAGCACCCGCGTAGCACCCGCGTAGCATCCCCGTAGCACCCACGTAGCATCCTCGTAGCACCCTCGTAGCACCCGCGTAGCACCCGCGTAGCACCCGCGTAGCATCCCCGTAGCACCCGCGTAGCATCCTCGTAGCACCCGCGTAGCACCCGCGTAGCATCCCCGTAGCACCCGCGTAGCATCCCCGTAGCACCCGCGTAGCATCCTCGTAGCACCCGCGTAGCATCCCCGTAGCACCCGCGTAGCATCCTCGTAGCACCCGCGTAGCATCCCCGTAGCACCCGCGTAGCATCCTCGTAGCACCCGCGTAGCATCCTCGTAGCACCCGCGTAGCATCCCCGTAGCACCCGCGTAGCATCCCCGTAGCATCCTCGTAGCACCCGCGTAGCATCCCCGTAGCATCCTCGTAGCACCCGCGTAGCACCCGCGTAGCACCCGCGTAGCATCCTCGTAGCACCCGCGTAGCATCCTCGTAGCACCCGCGTAGCATCCTCGTAGCACCCGCGTAGCATCCTCGTAGCACCCGCGTAGCATCCTCGTAGCACCCGCGTAGCATCCCCGTAGCACCCGCGTAGCATCCCCGTAGCACCCGCGTAGCACCCTCGTAGCACCCGCGTAGCATCCTCGTAGCACCCGCGTAGCATCCCCGTAGCACCCGCGTAGCATCCCCGTAGCACCCGCGTAGCATCCTCGTAGCACCCGCGTAGCACACACGTAGCCCCCCCCCGTAGTTTCTGCGTAGCACTTCATAAACGTTATATTGTACGTAGGAGAGTTTCTCATTTAATCATAGGCTTTAGCTTATATTTAATAGAAAGTAAATTCACCGAAAAGTGTAAGTTTAATGAATATTATTATTATGTTACAGGTGACGATGATACCTGCTGTGACGTGCAAAGCCGTGGCGTGTATCGATCCGTGGGTATACGCAATCAGTCACCCTAAATATAGGTAAATAACAAGCATCTTATAAATTTCAATTCTAAAAATGAGCATAATCATTTTTATAAGAAACCAGACGAGAAATGTTCCTGGCTTATTTAATTTTTATTGATAGTTCTTCATCATTCAATCACTTTATTATATGAGACGCTGAATCTACAGGGTAAACGTATATAGAAAAGAGTCTGCTCTAGAGCTTGGGGCCCAAATATTGTAATTAGCTTATTGGGACTACCTACAACTACTACTAGGTACTCGTATAATATATATTAAGATATAATATAAAAGTTACCTACAATACTCAAGAAATACGAACTTACAGGCAAGAACTACAACGCCGTATGCCGTGGCTGCAAATAAACGAGCCCAGCGACACCGCCTCCACCGGCACTACCGGTACTACGAACTCCGCCGCCCCCGCCTCCGCCTAGACTATAATCACATAGCCTAGACTATAACGGCATCGCCTATAACGACGACAACGCTTACGCTACGGCTATAACGATGACGACGCTCAGACTAACGATGTCTCTCTCAAACGACTCGGCTAGATCATGGACTTAAATTATTATGAACGAAAATTTAGAGTAGAACTGCAAAATAACGTGAGAAAACGCGTTCTTAAAGTAATAAAAAAATATTTTTTGTGTAAACTTAAGCTCAAATGTTATTCGCATTTTGTACTTGTGTCAACACACGACTCGGCTTGATGACGGACTCGATACTGCTACACATGATGTAATGTGGAACGAAATGTTCTGAATTATGAATTATAATAATGAAACAATAAAGAAGCATACTATGAAATGGGATTTTCTTTAACACAGCAAAAAACAAAACTGTGCAGGCTTGGGAGACTTAAATGAAAGATGTTTTTGTCGCGACTGATTTTTATTAACTAACTAACGGCCGTTAATTTTTATCAGTACATATTTTCACACACATTTTTGAGTCAATGTTAAATTCCACTTTTCACTTAATAACAGTCTTATCTTCGTAAAATATAATTTTAGTCCATTTATTTATTTAAATTAACTTCAATAGCCCCTGTACCTGCTGCGCAGCGCTGCCGCAAGGCAGCACTGGCAGGGTCGCCATGCAATGTGCAGGCTTGGGAGACTTAAATGAAAGATGTTTTTGTCGCAATGGATCTTTATTAACTAACTTAATAATTAATTACCCTAACTTATATAGGAGGGAGGTGTGACATACACTACAAAACCTTGTACGATATATTTTTTAATTGTTAATTTTTATTATACCATTTGATTCAGGCAACCTGGTCCATATTATAAATACCTTGCGCCTCTACACGATGGCCCATCGGAGTAGCCCATTACGATGGCCCAGCGTGTGGAGGACGGTAGTGGTGTAGGATGGCTGATGGCGCCAGCGATGATCGTGGGATGGCGACGGTGTCGGTTTTTCTGCCGCACATCAAAGGGAATGGCCCAGCGTTGGCGGTACGCAATACGCATCTACACGTGGCCCATACCCATAGTCTGTGCCCGACCGCGGTCGAGTGAGGAGGTCCTATGACAATTTAGGAATTTCATTCAAAATGACGAGTAGGTGGTCTCATAATGAATGATGTTTTGTCACAATGTTAGTTACCGTACTCCTCCGAAACTACTTTACTGATTTTTACCTTTATAATAATAATAATAATATATAATATATAATATATCTGTCTGAGAATAGGCTACTGGCTAGTGGCTACTTTTTATATTGATAAGTGCATTTGTTGAAAAAATTATAGTAAATTATTACAACTCGAGACTGACGGCTCACGGCGCCCATACTTTGTTTGTGCGACGCGATAGCGATGGACGTTGCCATGGTTCTATACTTATTTAGTCACTTCAATAAAATAATATGGGCGAAATACTTTATATGGCAAAACAACGTTTGTCGGGACTGCTAGTAATATTATAAAGGAGATAGTTTTTATGGATGTATGGATGCTTGTTACTCTTTTCCTCAAAAACTACTGAACGGCTTTTAACGAAACTTCACAATAATATAGCTTATACATTATAATAACACATACGCTACAATTTTCCCCGACTCTCAAAATAGAGGAGGTGTTATGTTCGTTTTTTATTTGTGCTTAACTATTACTCCGCCGTTTGTAAACCGATTTAATTATTTTTTTCTTTTTATTCCCTCTTAAAAGGCCGGCAACGCACGTGCAGCTCTTCTGATGCTGCGAGTGTCCATGGGCGACGGAAGTTGCTTTCCATCAGGTGACCCGTATGCTCGTTTGCCCCCTTATTTCATAAAAAAAAATATTACAATCTCGCGGTATTTACAATCTTATAAACATATTGTTACGGACACACAGGGCCATCTAGCGGCGGTCCAGCGAAACTGATCAGGGCAACACAGAATATAACATAAATCCCCTACTCGATACTAGATGGCGTTAGGTGTACCTACGAGTATTTTCTAGAAATATCCCATACTTGGTTACGCATATCGGGTTTATTCTGGGATATTCCGGAGAATTCTGAGATTCGATCCGGCCCGTATAAATAGTCGCAGACAGTCGGGCTGATAATTCAGTTCGATTCGAGCTATCAGGAAGACGACTTCGGAGTGAAAACAAGCGATCAACAGTGAGTTAACCAGTGAACCTGCGACTTGGCGACGACCTAGGACAGTGATAGTGCTTAGTGATTGAACCTAGTGATTAGTGTTTGGACTTAGTGCTAAGTGTTGTGACATAGTGTGTGCTTGTGTTACCTAGACTTAGTGAATAAAGTCTTCAAGAGAGTCAGCAGGTCTTTCTCTCCAAATCCTCGAACCCTAGCACGTAACAATATTTAACAATAATAACTTGTTCTGTGAGATATGCATATATAAAATTTGGTTAAAATCAGTAAAGCGGTTCGGAGGAGTACGCGGCCTAACATTGTGACACGAGAATTTTATATATAAAGAAAGAGAAAGATATACTATATATATGTTTATGCTATATATAGATTAGTTACCTGTCAAGTTTAAATAACGTGTACCGTACGTTGTCGTCGCCATGATTTTGACATGCGCAATAATAGGTTCTGCAGCGCATGCTCTAAAAATTACGCCAATGAACACGACCAATTATATCATACTTTCCCTGCGTTCCATTTAATGTTAATAATCGGCCAAGTGCGAGTCGGACTTCCGCACGAAGGGTTCCGTACCGTTATAGAGCAAAAATTGGCCATTGTGTTTTTTATATGGAAGCCCTTAAATTCTTATTTTATTTAAGTAAATATTATTATTAATTATTAAAGTACACCTGAAAGGCCTTTGTGAAAATTTCAAGTGCCTACCTGTTGCTATTATTGATATCGAGCAAAAAAAGCAAAAAAGTCAAGTTTGTTGTATGGGAAATAAACTTAAATATTAATATTATTTTAGCCGTGTTCGTTTAATTTTTTCGCAGTTTAGCAGCTGACTGCCAACTTCATAATTGAGTGTCATGTTCAATAAAATACTAACGATTTTAGAACATGACACTCACACTGACACTAATTTTTAACTTTGCGCATGCGCAATGTGCACCGAAAAACGAAACGAACACGACTTTTGTTTTTAGTATTTGTTGTTATAGCGGCAACCATGCGGCAACAGATAAGTATACACAATCTGTGAAAATTTCAGATGTCTAGCAGCTAGACAGACGGACTTACAACGAAGTCTTAGTAATAGGGTCCCGTTTTACCCTTTGGGTACGGAACCCTAAAAACAATCGAAACTCTCAAAATAGGAGGCATTTTGAGCGGTTTTGATCGTTTTTAACATTAAATGGAACTTGGGGTTGATCACGTCGTGTTGGCGGCGCGGCGACGTGTCGGACGCTTTCCGAAGTCTTCCCCGAAACCTCCGGTAGATTATGCCAGTCGGCCATTCCTCTACCTCCACCAGATACGTCATTTACTCTCATCATAAAAGAACACCACGAGCGTCTGCAGTCTCGTGGTGAGACTGCAGACGCTCGAAAGTAAACTCGGGTGGATAGTGACGTCTTCTTACTGATGTAATCCACGATGTCCTCGACATCAGTGGACCAGTACAGCAATGACGCAAGCTTCAGGTAAGTATATTATACGGTATACCCTCAGAAGTACCTAACTTATCTATACCAATAGTGTCACTTCATTTCATTCGCTATTTAAACAATGTTGCCCGCAAATTTTTGCTATAATGCCTTTGTCACAGGAAACCGTATTTTAACTTTTTTCCGCGATTCGTCAATTTTCGCGAATTTCATCAAACGGTTTCAATGGTTTCAGCGTTAATCAAAGACCTTTAACGGCCGTTCCCAATATTTGATCTAATGTGAGCTATTCCTATCTCTAGTAGGGCAAAACCAGAGGTAGATCAAATATTGGGAACGGCCGTAAATGGTGTGAATGGGTACAATGATATTATCTATGTTACTAACGTAACTAGATTGGAAGTTTACGGTAGCAACGCGTTGCCACTTCGAAGATGCCTGCAGGCATATCTCACATACATAATGACATAACGAATATATGACTTGACATTGTCTTTTGAACAAAAAAGTGGTTACGCATTTCTGAGAATCTTTTGTAAGACATTGCTACTCTAATTGAATGGGTAGGTACTAAACAGACAGACACACTAAAAAGTCTTTCTTTTAATTATAACAGACTAAACAGAATTCAGGAATCAGAAACCTCAGCCCTAGGTATACATTAAAAAAAATACAAAATGTTTGTTGTGTTTCTGTCACTGTCATAAACTGTCAAGGAGTTTTGCCGGGAATGTGAAAGAGTGATGTTGTGTTTTTGTATTATTTTCCTAAAATTGTGTTATCTGGGTTTTTAATGTGTAATATTGGTAGGATATTAACCATTAGATATTCCTTATCGTGCACAAGTGTAGGAAAGTGATGCAATATCCAGAAACGTGCTATTTTGTGTTCCCTCCCAAACTCCATCAAAAGTTTCAGTAAAGCGTCTACCACTTTACTGAATCGATCGACTTGACTTCTTGACTATATTGACTTTATACTTAGACATTGACTAGACTTTAGACCTGACGGATATGACGATTTAGAAAACCGATGGTGAAAATATATATGTATAAGTTTTTCCGCCATAATATAGTATACTAGCAGTCGCCCGCGGCTCCGCTCGCGTGGATATCGGTTACCGCTGCAATTAGCAAAAAGCCTACCCAGGAAAGACACGGTCAGCAAAATTATTCCCAGGTCAATTCACAGACACCGACATTAACATCGACGACGCAGTCATTATCCGCAGGCTGTAAGATTATGTTTCTGTGGATGTTAAAGTTGTTAGTGATGAGAATATTTAATTGTAATTAATAATAAGTTTTCACTTCTGGCGGTAGTCCCGGAGTGCAGCCCGTTGTTTCAGGATAGATAACTAAAGCGATTATTGTAGAGCTTCTCTATAAATAACATTTGACGTTTAGTTATTTTTGTAACAAAATATATACCTTACTGATGGTCGGGTGCCCCGACTCGTAATAGGGCAATGTAAAGTTGCCCATACGTAAAACATTATTTTAACCGACTTCCAAAAAGGAGGAGGTTATAACTTCGCCGTTTGTTGACCGATTTTCATGATTATTTTGTCGTTGTACAGAGTTGAATTCGAATTTGTTACCATGTTCACAAAAGTGGTGATCTAATGATGGGATCCATGAGGAATCGAGAGGACTCCTTGAAATTTGTATGGAAACATATAGTGATTTTGATTTTTTCTGAAGCATTTGACGATTCCTACTAATTTGTAGGAATAGATTTACGATTATTATTTTTTAACAAAAATTGAACCCGACTTCCAAGGAAAAAACAATATTCTTAAAGTGACCTAAAATGTGTGAAATAATTCTTAATCTTCTTATTCTTATATTCTTATTTATTTAAGGTTAGTGCAAAAGAATTTTTTACAGGAAATTGGAGTCTTTTGAACTTATATTAAGCAAATCAGTAGGGATTATTGGTATTCTTGGTATATGAGGCTATGAGCTAATTCACCAGCTGCAGGGCCGGTCATAATCTTCGCTACTGTGCACCCCCGCCTTGGTAGCGCCCACTTGGAAACGGGCGTAAATCGCAATTTTTAATTTCGCCATAACTTCTAAACCAAACGTCCAATTTTAATTATTCAAAGACAAAATATTATCTACACAAACTGTACTTAGTGATGAAATAATTTACTTTGATAAGGATTATCAGCATGAGTAAAATAAATGCGTTTAAAATGTAGTAAAAAAAAAACAAGATTTTTTAAATAAATAAAAGTTGTTGTGCCTCAATCGACATAGATAGGTATAGTGTGTCGCAGACATTTTTGTAGATATTTGTGTAGGTGAATATCAAAACCCGGCAAGTCACACCTATACGGTACTCGAAACTGAACAACGAATGGCGCTAAATTTGAAATTTAGTTATCTTTATGTTTCTTTTTTCCAAATCACGATAAGTCCCCAAAAACTGTATAAAAACAACGTTTAAAATCGACGATTTATTTCAAAACCCGGTACGTCCATTGACAAATCGAAATCAAACTCAAGCACGTCCACTTCGACCAATCACAACTAAGAATGGCGTCCAAGATGGCAGCCAGTTTGAAGAATTTTCGAGAGAAAATACACCTTGCTGTCGTCGACTTTATTGAATTCAGTGAGAAAAATCTAAGAACGCAGTATACAAATTAGTGTGGTGACTGGTGAATCCTGAAAGAGCACAGAAGATGTCTGTGTCAAAAGTTATTAATAATAAAAATGCCGAGAATAAAGTTAAACTACATTGTAATAAGATGTGTTTTATTTTATGGCTTAGTAAAATATTCCGATGAAATAACCCTCAGTACGGGATTGTCAAAATAAGATTTATCAAAACTAGGTAAGTCCAGTACCTATTTTTCTAAATCCGATAAGTCCACAGCGATATTTTTCAAACTCCGATAAATTTCGACAGTATACACCAAACACCGATATGTCCAAACTTTAACAAGGTTTTAAAGCGTAATCTCTTATCAAAACTGTATTTTTATATTTTCCTTTACACACTACCTCCGATATAATATCCGAATACCTGAAAATTCCAAGAAATACCTTTATCAATAGACAAAAACATATTTCTCTCGTTTGCCAAGTTTCGCTTATGGTGGACTGGAATTTGATATTTGCCTAAAACTTTATAAGGTCTACATTTACTTAGAACATTGTATGGTTCTATCTTTTATACTTTAGGCAGCATACGCAAAATAAGTAACTTTTCTTTTTCTGGTTGATTTTTTTCACCTTGTGTCAGAAAAACCAAAATATCTTACGGTACCCTATATTTTCCAAAATAAAAAGTAGCCTATATTACTCGTAAATAATGTAGCTTTCGAATGGTTAAGGAATTTTTAAAATTGGTCCAGTAGTTTTTGAGCCTATTCATTACAACTAAACAAACAAACATAGGCGTACCCAGGTTCTGAGGCAGGGGGGGGGGGGGCAAATTACCCAGGTTCTGGGCCAGGGGGGGGGGGGGGGGGGGGGCAAATCAGATTTTTCATAAGCTAGGTGTTTATAAAGAATAACAAATTAATAATTTTTAGTTGTAAAAATATTGTATTGCAAACAAATGACAAAAAATCGTTTTCTTAATTTTAAATTTTTATAGATAATAATATACTTATTAGGGACGTCAACATGATCCACGGGGGGGGGGGCAACTAATACAATACAATAAAATTAAATATGATTAAAGATCTTTGGATTACAATGAAATCTTTCGATGCATAGAGAAAAATAATGATCCCTCTTCTCTGAGTTCATAACTGCGATTGAACTAAGCGAGAATGTACATGATCGCACTCGGGCAAGGGGTTCTCACACGAGACTCTCGCCCGAGAGCTCTCGGCGAGAGTGTACAGCCGACATAAAAAAGGCAATGCATTTGTCACAACTCACAAGTCACAACACAAACCATAGATAAAGTATTATAGTATAGATGTATTCCAATCATTCCAATGAATAAGGAAAATGTAGTCAAAGAGAATATAATCACTACCATATACGACAGTATATATTATGTCTATGATCACTACCGTACGTTTTAAATGTAGCCTTACGTCGTTCCCAATATTTGATCTATCTCTGATTTTGCCCTACTAGAGATAGGAATAGCTCACAATTGACATAAAATATATGTCTCTAATGTCTAATGTGAGCTATTCCTATCTCTAGTAAAGCAAAACCAGAGATAGATCAAATATTGGGAACGGCCGTTAGTCCGCATCGCGCAAATAAGCACAAAATGGCCATTTTGTGCTTATTTTCATACAAGTAGTGTGCGTTTATTTTCTTGAATATTTCTATTTGTCGATTATTTAGAAGCACATTATGATACAGGAAAGAAAGTCAATTAGTTCATGATAACGATTAACTATAGTTCAAGTGATGAGAATCCGTAAACACACGTAAAAAGCTATGCAATATTTATAGCCAAATTATTAATTGATGTGACATTTTTAGCACTAATGCCTTATGTAGCACGAATAAGGGATTAATAAACTTATAAATTATCTTTTTAGCTTACAAAAATTCCGATTGAAAAGCCCAAAAAAACGTTGTTCAAAACTTATGTAAATACATAAGTTTTGAACAACGTTTTTTTTCAACCCATCGATCGTGGAATAACGAGACACAATAGCTTATCTATTGTTATCGCGGCCGGATGCGGCCGCTTAGGGCTTCATGAATTAATGTTAAATCCACGTGTTTGAGGCATTCTTTGGCCATTCTTATGGTTTATTATTTAGCGGAACCACAAAACTCAACAATATCTAGCATTAAATGTTCACTTAAAACCTTTTTTAATATTTTTATTACATGAAATATGCAGACCGACTCCTTTGTTATGTCCTAGTAATTAGGACATAATATTACACACTTTTGTCGCTTATACACCGATATAAGGCTCTGTCCAGTCAAACTAAAGGGCCCCGAAGACGATCAAACGGTTTGACTCAAACACGTAAATTTTGGTTTGACTCAAACCGATTTGATCGTTTACAAAGCTAGTTTGAACGGTTTGTCAAACATTTACGTGTTTGAAGCTTGTTTGATGAAATTTCATATTTTCGTTGTGTTTGACGCGCCGTTTAATCGTGTTCCGACACGTTTGAAGGTTTGATCAAACCCGGCTTAGTTTAGTGCTGGATTATGAAGAAGAAAAAAAGAAAGAATCTGTAGTTTCGAGCACTTTCTGTAGATGTTCGTGGGTAAAACGATATTATGTTAGTCCATAGTCCATACCATTCTTTGGACCAGTCTTTTTTTTATGAAATAAGGGGGCAAACGAGCAAACGGGTCACCTGATGGAAAGCAACTTCCGTCGCCCATGGACACTCGCAGCATCAGAAGAGCTGCAGGTGCGTTGCAGGCCTTTTAAGAGGGAATAGGGTAATAGGGGAGGGTAGGGAATAGGGATGGGAAGGGAATAGGGGAGGGTAGGGAAGGGAATAGGTTAGGGGATTGGGCTTCCGGTAAACTCACTCACTCGGCGAAACACAGCGCAAGCACTGTTTCACGCCGGTTTTCTGTGAGAACGTGGTATTTCTTCGGGCAAGCCGGCCCATTCGTGCAGAAGCATGGCTCTCCCACGTACATCTTTTTTTTCTCTTCTGACAGAGGACATTAACGTTATAAACATAAGATAAGAAAATCGCGATCCTCGTTCTAGAATCTAGAGCATCTTCTGCATCACAAGACGTGTACTCGACAGCGAGTATTGAATGAAACTGCGCAGTGTCGTTTGACAAACCGTTCAAACCGACATCAAACGGTTGCATCAAACACGTAAGGTTTGAATCAAACCGTTTAATCATCTCCTGGGCTCTTAAGGAATCGTAACTCCCATAGGCCATACTAATTGTTTTAAAAGGCCATTCACGGCAGGACTGCACGGCTTGGTGTTTCCGGCCGGCAACACTTAGTGTGAACCAATCAGTGAGGCCCATTCACTGCAGGACTGCCGTGCAGTCCTGCCGTGAATGGGCCCTTTTATGCTAGTCGCCAATCGCCATATTAAAAAAAACAAGAAGAAGAAAATTACGTCCCAAAAATATTTGTGGTGATAAAATCAGATAAATAAAATAATAATAAGATCTGGAATTTGGAAATCACAGAATACAAATTACTCTGTTGGAAATATATAAGTAGCTTCAGAAAAATCTTGGATAGTCAATCTAAAATACCAGTTTAGTACAATCACAGAAGTAAATCTTCGTTAGTCGAACAATGGAATAGTAACATTAACAAAATCCGAAATTTGGTTTTATCAACCCTAAAAATGGACAAACTTACCTTGATATCCGGAACACTTTTTATGACCGCAGATGTTTTTGCTATCGTTAGCCTTGCAATGCCCGATTGGATTATTACTGATGTTGGAGGTAAGAAATCTACAAAACTGGCTCATTGCTTTTCTCTGTATTTTTCTACTTGTTTCCGTGAGTTTTATGACCTTCAAATTATGCATAAAGTATCTGCAATTTAAAATTTTTATATTTTTCCTTTTATTGTTTATCTTACCTAAGATATAATCTTTATCACTTATCAACAGGTGACACTAGGCTGGGTTTGATGTGGTCATGTATAACTCTCTACAACAGGCCTCAAGTTTGTTTCACACCAGACCTCCAACCTGAATGGCTCCTAGCCCTGATATGTATCTTCATGGGATGTATCTGCATTACTACAACTGTCATTCTCCTAGCATCCAGCCATTTTGATAGAAATGTTATCCCATATGCAAGATGGGTAGGATTTGCTGCAAGTAAGTATAATATAATTTTCCTATCAAATCAGATTTTATATAGCTAGGTGTAATATTAAGGCAAGACAAGGGCCCGAAGTGTCATGAGTTTCCCCATACAAAAGTGAAAAAAGTTTTGGTTTTTCAGCACTGCTACTTTCATAGTGAACTCTCTACAAGGAACATGTATACACCCTAAAGTATTATCACTTATTTTAGTTACACCCTGTATAATTTTTTAACCAGGTACTTATATATTGTCTATTTTAAAAGTAATTTGTCGAGGGTCTTCAGCAAATCGATTTATTACGTCTTCTGTGAAAGAATTGCTCATATCTTTTATAAATTTTCTATGAAAGTACTAAATTTTCGACAAAAGTACTAGATAAGATACTTAGTAGGAACATCGGGAAGGGGCGGCGTCGTTGCTAGGGTTGTTACCTACGAATTTAAAACTTTGACAGATTCTCTGGACGTGTCTCTCTTTGGTTGTATTGTTGTTTGTGTTTTGGCACATTTGATTAAAATTGTCAGAATCCAATTTTGAAATCTTTATTTTAAATATTTAAAAATAAATTATATCAGTATCAGTACATTCCATTCATAATCCTAGTGAAACCCGACGAATTTGACAGATATTGAAACCTGTCCGTTTCTTTGCAGTGGAACTACTGGTTATGTCTATTGTGGAAGAAATATGTCAAAGTGACAAAAAACAAAATCAGTTTCTAAACTGTTTTTGTTTTATAAAGGTGTCACAGCATTGACCTCCATTAAACAAGTATGCTGGACTTATGATACTCTTTGAAATGACAGCTATTTTTGTGCCTATTTGAAGCGGAATCAGCGCCCCCAATGTGGGGGAAGAGAACTAAATTTGACGTAAAAATGACCTTTGAAAGTCGCCATATTGACGAAGATAGCAGAAGTGAGAATACTTGAAGTTCCAAGTACTCTATACTAGTAGTAGTATCTATATTAGTGATGACAACCAATAACGATTAAGCTGTCATTTGCAATTTACGTCTGATTTAGTTCTCTTCCCCCACATTAGGGGCGCTGATTCCACTTCAAATAGGCACAAGAAGCAGGTGGGTATCATAAGTCCAGCGACCAGCGTACTTGTATAATGGAGGTCAGTGGTCACAGCCACTATTAGACAATATCAAATACTTATCAAACCTCATTGGTGTGTTTTTATAGGCAACATACAAAATCGTTACAAAATTTGAATTATTTTTTCAGTGGTTGTTTTCTGCTTGGCTGCTGTAATATTTCCAATGGGTTTCCATGTGGATGAGATCGGTGGCCAGCCCTACCAGCTACCCAACAGCCACCAAGTCGGAATCTCATATATATTATTTGTTCTCTCGCTTTGGATAACTGTGATATCTGAGCTATTTGCTGGAAAAGTATGTTTACCACACTTTTAAGTATGTTAATGATTTTTAATGATAGTTTTAGGTATTAACATTTATTAGTAATATTAAGTTCTAGAATCATGGTCTGTTATTATATTTGTAAAATATGTAGACATTCTATAGATTTTTAACAGTAAGATGTATATTTTATAAGTTTATTTCATACATTTTCTATTTGCTTATTTAAGCATTTATGTTATTCCTTAGATCTGAAATTTTAAATAAACATGCATAAGTTGGCCAAATGGTGTAAGATAAAAATAATTGTGTATAAATGTGAAAACATACTGTACAGAGTATAGACTATAGAGCAGGGCTTGCTAAACTTCCCAACAATACAATTATTACACGGCCAGTCTGTCATTTTCTGACTTAATTAATCTGAGACTGTCGCAGGAATTAAGTCTAAAACCATAAAGTTAATATACCTAGCGGAATAGAGCAATGATCTCGAGCTGTCAAATGTAATCAAAATTGGTTATCATCTGTGTGAAAAATATGTGTAGGTACGTATACACTTACACAAGCATAATTGAACATGAATTCTATGAGATGAAATTGTCAACGTGCGGCACGTGCCGACTGGACGTCAAAAAAAGAGTGCTGCTGTCATGTATCACACATCTCTTTTTACCACCCAGTGTTACTGATAGTGACATCTCTCTTGCTCAGGCCTTTGTTTCTCTATTCCGTTAGGTATATTAACTTTATGTCTAAAACATAATAATCAATAGGTAAAGTCAATATTTTGACAATAGAATATCAATAGAAAAGCGTTGAAATTTGAAACTTCTAATAATTTTTTTTATATGAGGTCGAATTTCGACAGTGGAGAATGCTACCTAATTTTCATTATTAGCAGTCCACATTCTCTGAGTTTCATATCAAGCGGGTCATCGGCGAGCAGAAATTCACGTACGAGGAGTTTACTACTGTTCTCCAACAAATAGAGGCTTGCCTCAACTCAAGGCCACTCTGCGCGCTCACTGAAAATCCAGAGGATCCTGTTTTAACTCCGGGACATTTTTTAATTGGAGGTCCCATCATCACCAGGCCTCAAACGGAACCTGAGTCTATGTGTTTATCCTTTGATAAACACATAGACTCAGGTTCCGTTGATGGCAACTCGTTCAATCTACCAATAAGCAGTTTTGGAAGTGTTGGTCGTCTGATTATTTGCAGCAGCTACAGGTTAGATCTAAATGGAAGAAAGAAGGAAAGAATATCAAAATAGATGACATTGTATTAATTCCTTACCTACTCCTACCTACTCCAGAATCAAATAACACGAGGTCTCGGCGTCCTCGACGTATTAACTTTAAAAACTTTTTTATGACTGTTTTCATGTTTATGTCATTCCTTTTATCACCGAGCTTGCAACAAGTTCTGTGCGTGTTTTATGATCACGCCTGTAAACACAAATCAAAGCATTTATTTTGATAAAATCGCGGACCTTCAACATATAAGAGACGAATGGGCTCTTATTATTTTTTATAACATGTCTACATATTGGCAAAGCTGAGAAACCATTAAAAAATATGTTGAGCACATAAAGGAGAATGGGTCTTCTCAAGATTATCAATCTATTACCTTGCAACTGGAACACGAGCTTGATGAGATAGATCATTTTAATCAGCTGCTGAAAAATCAATCAAACAGAAGACAGAAGGGTTAATTAATGGAGTTGGTTACATTGCTAACTCCTTATTTGGTGTCCTAGATGAAAGGTTCGGCACGCAGTATCAGCAGGACATAGAGCATATTCAGCAAAATGAGAGTCATTTACAAACACTTTTACATAACCAAACTCTTGTCATAGAGGCCGAGTATAACATAGTGAAGAGGCACGAGGATGTCATGCAAAAACAATTTTCTCTTATCGATAATCATATCAAGGATTTGGCTTCTGAAGTGTATCAAGTTAAGCAATATTCATCACGTTCCACTTATATAACTTTTTTGTCGTTAGTTGCTCATATCATCATTTCCAAAATTAGACGTATTCAGGATACTCTCATCGCCACTCTCACTGAAATTAATCAAGGTCATATCAGCACAAACTTTCTATCACCGGAGCAACTGCAAAATCAAATAAATATAATATCAGGTCGTTTGCAAAGGGAGCTCGTGCTACCGACGGACGGCTCAAATGTTATTTAGCTTTATAAGCTACTGAGAGTTGCCGCGAGAGTCACTGACAAATATTGCTGAGGTAAAGATTCCTATACTAAACAACGAAATTTTTGAGCTCGACAAGATCATAAGTTTACCTAAGAAGAAAGATCAGAAGTACTATCAATTAACTACGAAATTTCCCTACATCGGGTTTAATATCAACAAGGATTCCCTTATCCTTTTATCAGAATCGAATCTTCAATCATGTCGGTATTTATCAAATGAGAAAGTTTTATGCTTTCTTAATAGCCCTGTTCATACTACGGAGATAAAACAATAAATTTGTGATGTCAACATCGTCGACGGCGATACTGACCTACCGCTATGCAAGTCGGAGCTATCGCGTTGCAAAGAGCGCTGGATAAAATTACACGCAGATAACGAATGGCTGTACACCTGTTGCGAACAATGCAGTGTCCGGCTGATTTGCCCAGCTGGGTAATCCCAGCTGGGCAAATCGTACTCCGTTGCCTATCAGTACCTGTGACGTAATCGTCACAGGTACTGATAGGCAACGGAGTCATTCGCTTAGGTCCTATGTGCATTTTGAAGGGTGATGATTTTACAATTTATTCCCACAACTACTTTAGCAACCGATTAGATCAATCAAAAGCTCGAAATACCCCAGTCCTCCGTCTTGAATAATATCATTAACACTTCCTCAATCGATATACCTAAGTTAGAAAACCATGAAGGTGAATTGGAAGTTTTAAAGACGCAGATATCAGAAATAAAGGAACAATCAGCTAATAGTATGGACTTTAGTGTGCACGATGTCCATCATTATGCTCTGGGATACATCATGGTCAGCTTGTTCGTCATCATCGGCGGTGTCTTGGTGTTTCGCCGACTTCGACGGAGGCGCCAGCTGGCGGGCGGGGAGGCGTCCCGCGGCACGCGCGACACGGACGCCGCCCCTGCTGCCGCCCCCGCCCCTGCCGCTGGCACGGGAGTCCAGCGCAGTATTAGTGTTAGTGATGTGAATGTGCTAAATAAAAAGGCAATTAGTGAAGTGTTCTCGAGTGTCCCGAATGTTCGAAATGTATCTGGTGAAATCAGACAATCAGTGCTAAGCCTCGATAAAAGCACTTCCCCTATGTTTAGTCATTCTGTTAGATTAAGTGAATTGAAAGACTAAAGCTATCATGCTTATATCATAACATAAATATTGTGTTTGCAAATAATTTACTCTTTTGTTTTTATATTCAACAATAATAATATAATTTTACCTATCACTTTTTATATCATTTTTATGTTTATACTTTTTACATTTTTAAAATACAATTTTTATTACGTAGTCTATAGTGTATCATTGTATGCACGGCCGTAGCTAGAGGGGGGCATTGGGGGGCAATGCCCTACCTTAAAATCATAATGCCCTACCTTAAAAATACCAAAACCCAAGAAATCAATAAATTATGATTATTTTTTTGTACTTCTGCCCTACCTGTAACCAATGCTGCCCTACCTCAAATCTGACTGTAGCTACAGCCCTGATTGTATGATGTAGTTTTTAATTTATATCAACGTCGCCATCTTTCGGGGGGCGCAGGATGTACGGGTTGTTGCCAACCGTACATAATTAATATGCTTACACTTTAAGATTCAGTAATGTCGCGGAGCATATTCATTTGTATTACGATTAACGTAAAATAAAGTCAGTTATCATTTATCCATCAAAGGGAGCGGTTTTATTTTATCATCTTCAATCGTTCTCCCTTAATTATCATTTATCTTTATAATATTGGTTGTAAGGCAGGCTGCAGCAGTAGCCCCTACATATAACTTATTTACAAGTTTTTTATTGCATAGTCAAGAGCTCGTGCTCGTGTAGCTTTACCACGAAGCTAAAACAAAGCTTTACACATCTCTCTCTCTCGACTCTGTACTGTCACAGAATATATTATAATTATGTATATAGTACTAAGATCGTCATGATCGTAGAATAAAGACTGATCTGATTTTTTCAATTTTTGGTTTATTGCACAAATCGACTTGTATTTATGTGTTTTATCGACTGATTATAAAATTTTATAAAAAAATCCACTAAATGCCTGATTTATAGACTAGATAAACGACGGATTGGTGTGACCGTAGTATAACGACGGATTAAACAATGCGTCTGAGTTCGGTGGACGGCGCCGTCCCCCACCCCCCGCTCACCGCGGCGGATGGTCAATACCGTCCCTGTTCTACGGTTACGCGTACTTTTTACTCGTAACGCACTATTTAATATTTTTTAAAGAATATTAAAATAGTTTATAATACGTATTAGGCATATTATGTAACTCGAATAAGTTCAAAATATTATGCATTCAAGGTTAAAACGGATGTTAGCGTTTGTGCAAAATGGTGATAATATTATGGGTAAGTGAATATCATAATATTTTGTTGCTTTTTAAAGACTTGAGATGCTGTTTACTTATAAATTAAACACTTTCGCTACATTAAATAGAAGAACAGTAGAAAATTGATTGTTACGCGACCGAATTCGACCGAACAGAAGACTTAATCTTCTTAGCCACCGTACAACGACGGATTTAATAAATCCGTCGTTGTTCTGAGGACTTACTTTTTTGGTATATGATATTAGTATTTACACTGATTAAGCTTTATAAAAGTAACTATATAAGAGTCAAAACTCTTCTTTATTTTTTCTGTAGGTACTTTTTTATTGACGGAATTAACCAATCGTCATTATTCTATGGATCATTTAAGGGCGTACCGTATGAACCGTCATTGTTCTATGGATAGATGCTGGTTGGATTTGCATATCCGACGTTATTCGTGGCACACAAGTTATAGTATTCCTTGACAGCATGAGCATAAGCCCAATGGCTTTAACTTTAACCTTAACTTTGACCGGAGAAATTGACAGCTGGTCAACAAGGTTATATTTATACTAACAGTATTAAATTGTAAGGTGTACAGGACTAACCCTAGATTTTTCAACAGTCACCGTACGCGTCTCATCATACCGTAACCTTGTTTCTTCATAAAGCCATCTCATAAAGTAAAGTCTTTGCCAAAACACTCTGATACTGGCAACTCACAAAGAAGCCATTAATAAAAAAGAAGAAGAAGAAAAGCACGTGGGCGGGGGCGCTGCTGAAGGAGAACTGTAAAAATGGCGTTTTTTGTATAATGACAGCGTTAGTTCCTTTTTTCGCCACGCGCATTTAAAACCTTGTCGAGCTCTATGGTTATGGTTAAATATGGCGTCTTGATGGCGTCAATTTTTAACTTAAACCAAAGATTTGACATTTTCCATTGTAGTTAAAGTTAGTTGGTGCAACCCAGTCATTAAGACTGGGTTGCACCAACTAACTTTAACTACACACAGAATTGGTCGATTACTTACCAATAAATTAATGCCATCAGAAAATGTTGCTACGAGGGCTGCTATTTATGTATCCGGAACTGGCCACTTACAAGAACAATATTTAAAAAGTAATTACAACATTTGAAAATAGAACTCTTTGGTTGAAGAATACATTTTGTTTCATGTGACTGTCAATTATTTTTCCATTGTGGCGTCATTTTGAAAATTGCGTGTCTTCATTTGCCATGGATTTAACGCGTGAACATTTTCGTGCAATGATTTACTACGATTTTCGGCGTGGGCTAAATCAACAACAGTGCTTTATTCAACTCACCGCAACTTTTGGAGATGAAGCACCATCAAAAACCACTGTTTATCACTGGTACAGTGAGTTTAATCATGGGCGGTCTATGCTCACGGATGAAAATAAAGAAGGTCGCCCAAAAACAGCTGTTGTCCCACAAAATATAGATGCTGTGCGGGAACTAATAATGCGTGATCGTCATGTTACATATCGCGAGATAGAGGCGTCCTTAGGCATAAGTATGACGAGCATACATAAGATATTACACGAACATTTGGCTGTAAAAAAAATATGTTCGCGTTGGATTCCGCACAACTTGACAATCGATCAAAAACGGGCTCGTGTCGATTGATGCAAAAAAATGATAAAAAAAATACGTGCGTGGTACGTCAAAAGCCGTTTATAATATCTACACAGGTGATGAATCTTGGATCTATGCATATGACCCCGAAACTAAACAACAGTCAACGGTGTGGGTGTTCCAAGATGAGCCGAAACCAACAAAAGTTACTCGTGCAAAAAGTACTTTGAAGCAAATGGTCGCCTGTTTTTTTGGAATTAATGGACATGTGGCTACAGTGCCATTAGAGAATCGTAAAACGGTTAATTCTGAATGGTATACGACCATTTGTTTACCAGAAGTCTTTGAAGAAATAAGAAAGGACAACCGACAACGCAGAATCATATTACATCACGACAATGCTAGCTGTCACACCTCAGCTGAAACAACTCAGTTTTTGGAGGGTCAAAAGCTCGAATTGACTGGTCATCCGCCGTACAGCCCTGATTTGGCACCTAACGATTTCTTTTTATTTCCATACGCGAAGAACAAATTACGTGGTCAACGTTTTTCGAGCCGCGAAGAGGCTGTTGATGCGTTCAAAATGCACGTTTTGGAGATACCTCAATCAGAATGGAAAAAGTGCTATGAAAATTGGTTCCAGCGTATGCAAAAGTGTGTCGATCATCGCGGCGAATATTTTGAAAAGCAATAAAACCATATTAAATGATATAATATGTTTGTTTCTTTTTTTAATTCCGGATACATAAATAGCAGCCCTCGTAACGCTACATTTTAGCAAACAAAACTATCATTGCGATCCCATTCTGATCTACAGAAATACTAACACTTATTTGAAATGAAAATTAATTAAACTTATTATAATTATTAATAATATACATTTTTTTAAGTTCTACGTCCCACAATATTCAAGAATTTTGACATCAAGTGTTAGATAGCTGAACTACGTAGTAACATCAACATCGACCTAAGCTAGTAGTTTTGCTTTTAACCGAACCGAACCCAGGGAGGGGCAGCTGCCCCCCCCCCCCCCCCCTACAGATTCTAAAAAAGTTGCCAAATATAATTTTTCCACATTTTTCTGTTACTTCGCTCCTATTAGTCTTAGCGTGATAAAATATAGCCTAAAGCCTTCCTCGATAAATGGGCTATCTAACACTGAAAGATTTTTTCAAATCGGACCAGTAATTCCTGAGATTAGCGCGTTCAAATAAACAAACTAACTAACAAACTCTTCCGCTTTATAATATTAAGTATAGATGAAAAAAGTATGAATTGTAGTAGGTAAAGTCAACTTGCCATCGGCTGGTGACGCCCTTGGGCGCCGTTAAGAGATTTTCTTAGCCCTTGACGCCCTTTGTCGATAGTACATGATACACTTAAAACATGTTTAGCCCCAATTTCACCAACGACTGTTAAAGTTAACGCTCGAATTAGTATCACGTTACCTCTTTCGTTTTTCTTATGAATGAAAGAGAAGACATTACATTTTAACAAGCTGTTAACACTAACAGACGTTGGTGAAATTGTGGCTTAGTACTAAATTGAAGCATCAAGTATACGGGATTTTAATTTAAAAATGCAATTCTTTTTAAATATCTAAAAACATTTATTTAACATGAACAATGCATCTACATGCAAGAAAAAATTCATTGATTGGAAACAAAAATATGTTAAAACCGAATATTTACAAAATTAATCTAAAAAGTTTACTGTCCAAAATAACATGGTGTCTTCTGAAAGTCTTTAGCACTGAATAAATTGTCATTGCAATTAACCTCCCAATTTGAATTCCTCTTTTTAGCTTGACTGTTGAGTCTCTTCATTAAACAGGTTTTCTTCAAGCTGCACCAAACATCCTCTGTCGAATAACTCAAGGTGATGTATGTAAAATTATGCCGCCACTTCAGCCTAGCAAAATGAATGTTGACAACGAAACTTCTGTACTGTTGGACCCTGTGACTGTGGTGATTACATGACCACACAACAACACGCTACTATAACAGGATGGCTATCAAACAGAAAATGTTATATACTGGCAATGGCTGGGAGGCTGGCCTTGCAATCTATTACACTTTGATCGCAGCCAGTGTACGAAAGAGGAAACTGATTTAAAAATTCAAAAGCCTTAGAATGTGATTCAAACGCCAACTCCCGAACGATGAAGTCCACCGGCACAGTTTGTCTGTAGCTGCACACATAAGAAAATATTAATTCACAGACCAACCTACTAGGGTTGGCTAAAAATGTATCTTTAGCTATACACTATGAATTAATGTGCAATAAATACACATAAAATGTATCCACAACATTCAATGGTATAACAATATTAAGATACAAGCACACACAAAATATTCCTGAAAATAAAAAGGGCTTGAATTTCATTTCCTATAATGTAATGAAGGCGGAGAATTTATGAGTCAGATATAGATACCTATTATATTTTTGGAAGAATCTAATGTAAAGTATTACTTAATATTTATATCATAAAAAAATATAGCAAATGTCAATACATATAAGGTAAGATTTGAAAGATGTTGTCCTAACCAAGTATGTTGTCCAAATTTTTATAAACTTTTAAAATGTATAGTAATTCTATAATGAATGAATAAAATAATATAAAAATATTTAAAAAAAAAACTACACCAACACCAAACCCCCAAACCCATAATGTTAAAGTAATGACTTATGTATTAAATGCATTTTATTACATAATGTTAAAGTAATTACTTATGTATTAAATGCATTTTATTAATGGCTGGCAGGCATGCATAATAAATAAGACTGGCATGAATACATTTTTTCAAAATTTTAATAGTAGTTATTGTAAATATAGGACACAACCTGAAGTTTTCTACAATATGTAATAGCTCATTATAAAGTGGTACATATATAGGTATTAGGTATCTTATATATATTTAAACGAGCAATTCTTGTATATATATGTCGCAGCCGACTGGTTTAAATAGCCGTTCAATCAAACAGCTAGCCCTTTGATTGAACAACGCCATTCAATCACACGGCTATACGTCGTTTAGCCGACTTGTTGACTACAACGTTCAACACTACATCTAGACGACGCTTAGCCAACTGGTTTGATGGCAAATTAACTAGGGCGACCATTAGCTTAATATGTAATTTGGGAGAATAGGAAAACTTTTTGTATTTTATTGAAAGATTATGTTTTTCGCCCCCCGAGCCCCCCTTTTATTTGGGTGACGGTCGCCGGCTGCTGCCGCAGCACGCTTGCTGCGCTCGCTCGGCTCCCTCTGTGTTGTGGTCTAAGTTCTAAACTAATCAACTTTTGGACTTTCTGGATTGTGTTTGTTTTGACGGGGGGCTGTGCCCCCCGAACCCCCCTTTCCGGTTGGCTGCGTCCATCCATTTCATAATCCCGTAATTTCTCCTCGAATGTTTGTTGAGATTCACTCGTATGTGCCTCTACTCTCTTTTGTCTCTTTAATAACACTTGTAACTTTTGTTAACTTTTGTTCAATATAAAAGCTAGAAGTGTGATTGAATGGCGTATATATATATATAAGCGTCAGCGCGATGTAGGTTGAACAAATTTACGCATTTTCACCCCCTTACAACCCTTTTTTCCAGTAAAAAAGTAGTTTCTCAGGCTTTAGACTATCTGTATACAAAATTTCATTACAATCGGTTTGGTAGTTTTGGCGTGAAAGCGAGACAGACAGACAGACAGAGATACTTTTGCATTTATAATATTAGTATAGATTGGAATCTCGGAATTGGCTCCAACTATTTTCATGAAATTTAGTATATAGGGGGTTTTGGGGGCGATAAATCGATCTAGCTAGGAGTCATATTTAGAAAATGACATTTTATTTGTGTTTTATCGAAATACCAAGCAAAGCTCGGTCAAATAGCTAGTAATTATTTATTTAGGAGTCATGCAAGATGTTTGTGGAATGACTTGATGAGTGATAATAAAAAATGTGATAAGTTAATAACAATATTATGTTTTCCATAAATTTAAGGGGAGACTCATTCTCTCATGCAGTTGGAGTAGAATAAATTTTAGGAGCATTTGCATTACTAAAAAAGTAAATGTGACATACGACTTAATGATGTATTTCAGGTACTGCTTCCGCTCTCTCTCCACAAACCAATCCATGAGATATCCTGCCATTAGTGGAGCCGTTTTATATAGCAGGAAAAACTTGTGCAAATTCCCAGTAGCCCAGGCACACCTTGTATTTAGGGCATGCTTGATGCATTCATTTTCTCTATCCTCTTTTGATAAAAATTGAAATATTGTTGTAAGATCTGTAAGAAAATATAAAAATTAGATGCAAACTCTTTTCTTCAAGTCATGACTTAAAATTTAGATAACAATAATGATATACTTACCTAAAGTATTTTTTGTGAATATGTAGTACAATATCCTGTAAGCAGTAAACTCAGGTGCATTATTTCGACCCTGTGGTAACTCAGTATACAACATTTTAAGTTGTGTCTGACACTGGTTAAATTCTTCATGATCTCCCTTTTCGAGAGCTATCCTGGCATGAGTTTCATATACCTCTATTGTGAAACAATCTCTAACTCCTTGTACCTGTCACATAAAAAGAAACCATTAGTATGTACATGATTGTTGTTGAAGCACCAATAACTTGTAACATTTTTTAATAAACCAACTTCAAGATCATCTCTGCATTGACAGTTGTACAAGAATAATTGATATATTATTTAAATTGGAATCATTAGAAATTATTACAAAAACATTTTATTAGGAATTATAGAAAATTTTTGTAAACATAACCTAAAAAGTTAAACGTTTTTTCTTCTCCTTTAAAATAGAGTTATGAGATATTGGTACTTCAATGACAATTATATGCAATAAAATGTAAAGCAATTGATGAAAACAAATGTTAAATAAACAATCTTAATACCGTTAAATCTTGTCTAATGGACTTAAGTTGGTCACACGCATATCTGTAATCTTGTTTTTCAATCCATCTATCTTTTACATTTCTTAACGAACTCCTCAATACATGTGTGGGCCGAACCTCGCAGGCCTCTGGGGCTCTGGTCAAACGTAAAAATGATTTCTCAATTTCATTGCATGTACCCACTATATGCATATTGTTAATCTCATAATCGCCTTCTGCATCTTGAATAATAGGTCTCTTGAGAGTTGGTTCAGGCTTCTTGCTGTTGGCTTGCAAGGAGCTTGCTATGGTGGGTACAGCTGTATTCCCAAATCTTTCTGCCCTTTTGAGAAGCTTCTCAGCATTTGCAGGCACTTCTTCAGAGTTAAATTGATGGAAAGGTTTCTTTTTAACATTTTTCTGGAATTTATCTGGCCTTTTTTGATCCAAGGACAGTCTGTCTTTAATTTTCTGCCTACTTTTATTTTTAAATGACTTTTTATCCTCAATGTCATCACTTGAACATGATGATGTGCTGAAAAAAATAAATAAACAAGAATAAGTGTCACTAGTGGAACATTTTAAATATTACAAGCCCAGAAAAAAATGTCAGTCTTTATTATAAATATGTATTTACCTATGTCTTTTCCTAGATGGGCTCCTAGATCTTGATCGACTTCTTGATGGTACCCGTCGCCGTCTCTGTGGGGAGTTCTTGTGGCTGTTAAATATTCTTGCTCCCAATGTTGGCTTGACCTTATTTGATTCTTGAATGTTCTCAGGCTTTTGATACAACGATAATGTTCCCCGGACAGGTTTCACAGACAAGTTGTTTCTTTCGCTGTGAACACTGGGAATAGGCTCCTCATCCCAATTTCTAGTCCAAATCTCATCTTTATTAGCTGCTGCAGTGATACGACCCTTTAAGCATATATCAATTTGGTCACGATCAAACGCAGTTTTGCATTTTTCGTAACACCTCTTTATGTACCTTTCTAAGCTGTCGGGCCAACTGCCCGCTGACGTTGGCATAGAAGGGGATTTCAAAAAATTTGATGAATCATTGTCATCTCGCTTGTCATCTACTCCTCTGCCGTTCGGACTGGCGCTCTTTGGTTCGTCTGAAGGTTCAGGAATATCCTCTGTGGCCAACGGCGGCGGCAGAGGAACGTCGAGAGGAGGAGGTGGAGGCGGCTTGGGAAGGTCGGGAGGTGGGCACGGCGGCAACGGCGGAGGATGATCGGGTAATGGCGGGTTCGCTATCTCCATTTCATCACCTGATAAGTTTGCCTTCTTACGTTTTTTCTGACCACCATTATTTAAAAGAGGATTTTCTGTTGGGGGAATAGGTGCCGATTTCCTGTTACCGTTGAGATTAAATCTAATGGGCGACTGATTAAAGAATGGGCGACTCGTGTCCAGTGGGGACATTCCTAGTAAAGGAGGTGGTGGTTTCGAAAACTGCAAGTGGCCAAACTCCGGGCTTTTAGGATCTTTGTTTTGTTGAAATTGATTAACATCACTATGGTACCCTCCAGCCATTCCCATTTGGTTAAAATATTGGTGATTATAAAATGGGGGAAACATGCCACCGTGATACCCATTGTATTGTTGATAAACTCCATACATCCAAGAGTTGTGATTTGTTGGCATGCCACTCATAGTTTGCAATGGAGGTTCTTTCGAAGTATTTTCAGACATTCTTTTAAAACTTTTGTTAATGGTAGAGCCTTATAGAATTTTATAACAATAAAAAAATGTCGCCTAAAAATAGCACAACAAAATGGCGACTGATGCGAGTTGTGCACTATTAAATTACACTTAAATTACCTTTTAATAATCACACCCTAAAGTACTTATGAACACAAGTAACATATTTTGAACTAACTAAACAGAATAATTAAAGTCATAAAATGAAACACTTTTAATTAAAATACAACACAGTTAAAATTCCAAGTAAATTGGATGCAGCACGTCCAAAGATTACCAAAGAGAATGTCATATGCTAATGCTACGTAACAAGACTACAAGAGGTCGGACTTAGAAGAAAAAAAATTGACATTTATTATTTTTTTAAATTGAAACTAAAGTTAAAATTTTTAAGTGCAAAACCTTCCACTCTAAACATGCCAAAAATTAAAAAAAAAAAGAAATAAGCTCAAATAAATGTTTTATTTCGCAAAAAATTATTGTACATAGCTAAATAAACACAAAACAATTAAACAGATTTAATCCACAAGGTTTAGGCAACAAATCCGTCCGCTGCTTACGCTCCGATTCCGATCCAGTGGACGCGCATCTTTATACATACACACATAAGTATTATTACTTTGTTTTGTTACACCCTGTACATACGACAGCTGAAATATATCGCGTGGGCTCAGGCCAGCTGTATACCACCTCACTTGATCAGAGGATTTTCCCTTAGTGGCCGCACCTCTCATAATCCCATACCTTCCTTCTCCTCCTCCTTAAATCTTCGCTTAACAACCATTGCCTGCAGACTAAAATGTTGCAAACTAGTACAGGGACCTAAAAATCTGAAATTAATGAAAAGTTTTTCATTTACTACATTTCCATACATAAATTATTAAAGTTCATAACCTTAACGTGCAATTAATTACTACAATAAATCAATAGACACATTTCAACATTTTCGAAATTAACTGCATACATTATAATATTTTCCATGAAATAATAATCTATCTTTTTCATATTATTATAGTTTAAGTTGTAAATTATTATACAAATATGCAAATAATCACTATGACATACTTTGTATTAGAACACAGTATGACATAGTTATGTTTTGCTTCAATTTATCAATTTACGGTTATATTTACATTTTACAATGGCTTACCTTTTGTTTTTCAATAATTAATCCACTAATTTACAATTTTTGAAAGAGTTGCTACAAAATAATTTTCACTAACTGAAAATCGAACTTTGACAAAGATATTTTACTACCTTTGAACTTTGAGTTTTAAACTTCTTCTTCGTCTTTTTATCAACCAATCACAGTCGATCTTGCTTAAAAATTGCACATATTATCCAACTTAATTTAGTTGCTACGTTTAAATTTGGAACCCAATTTTTTTTTTGTTCGAAAGTTTCACCAACCTGAAGATTACTAGCAGGTGTGAGGTGGGTGAAACTTTCAAACAAACAAAAATTGGGTCCCGTAGCACCTAAACTAAGTTGGATAATCTGTACAATTTTTAAGCAAGATCGACTGTGATTGGTTGATAAAAAAGACGAAGGAGTTTTGCGGAGAATGTGAAAGAGTGATGTCGTGTTTTTAATTTATTATATTATTTTCCTAAAATTGTGTTATCTGGGTTTTTAATGTGTAATATTGGTAGGATATTAACCATTAGATATTCGTTATCGTGCACAAGTGTGGGAAAGTGATGTAATAACTAGAAACGTGCTCTTTTGTGTTCCCTCTAAAACTCTATCGAAAGTTTCAGTAAAGCGTCTACCACTTTACTAAATCAACCGACTTGACTTCTTGACTGAATTGACTTTATACTTAGACTTTGACTAGACTTTAGACCTGACTGACCTGACGATAATATAGAAAAAATTAATGTATTAAAGAATATTGTTTTCCCGCCATAATATTATACTCGACACTGGCCATGGTTATAGCCGAAGTGATATAGAAGCCATTATAAGAAGAGAAAAAAAAAGAAAAAGACGAAGAAGAAATTTAAAACTCAAAGTTCAATTTTCAGATAAGTGGATAGGTATTAGATTAACTACAATCATAATATATATTGGATCCGACTCCGAGATCATTGAGTCAATGATATTGGATGTAAATTGTAATATAGACATATGATTCATTTCTTCCTTGATCATAGATTTTTGACATTTGCTGAGAGATTGGATCCAATACGGTCATAAAATAAGTGTTGCCAGTTATTTAATATAAAAAGAGTTTTTAATTTCTTGTTCGTTAATATGACGTTTCAAATAATGTAATGTAATTATTTTTCTAATTATATACTTGGATAATCTTGCTGAAATAACAAAAAAGTTTAGTAATTTAGTAGTTTAGTAAAAGAAAAAATATTTTCTAGTACGCGTGGTAATTCAAATATAATCTTCCATACCTATGGAGGATTAATCAATCAAGAACAAATCAAGAAAAACGAATAGCATATCAGCCACGACACAAATTTCGCGTTATGGTCTTTTTGCGATTGCCAGAACGCGTCGTGGCCGTTTTCATTAGAACCGCGACGCGAAATTCGCGTCGTGGTTGTTTCACTGTGACCACAACGCGTTGTGAGCCATTTTTTCGCTCATTAAGCAATTTCGGTCTTTGAGCGTAACATATATAGCACGCTGTACGTCAACGTCTTTTGAAGTTTGAAGTGCGAACCACAGATTTATAAAGCTAGGATCCTAACCTAGCTAGGATCCTAGCTTTCTAACGGCCGTTCCCAATATTTGATCTATCTCTGGTTTTGCCCTACTAGAGATAGGAATAGCTCACATTAGACGTTAGAGACATATAATTTATGTCAATTCAATGTTAGCTGCGAATTGCGATTGGTTGTATATCAAACCAGAGATAGATTGAATATTGGGAAAGGCCGTAAATGTTATCCCACTTGATTAAATTTTTTAGGAATTCTAGCTAAGACTTCCTAGCTAGGATAAGTGGAATAAGCGCTTTAACGATAAAACTAGCCTAAAATATATCAAAATATATTTTTTGCATTTTTAATGATAAACAAAATAAAGATTTATTTTGTTGTACAAAATTAAGAAATGTATTTATGAAATAATTTCTTATATAATTATTATTTATGAATCACTAGATGACGCCCGCAACTCCGTTGCGTCAAAATCGTACATTTTTTCGGGATAAAAAGTATCCTATGTCCTTTCCCGGGACATAAAGTATCTTAATATCAGTTTTCAGCAAAATCAGTTAAGCGGTTTGGGCATGAAGAGGTAACAGATAGATAGACGGACAGACAGACACAGTTTCGCATTTATAATATTAGCAAGTATAGATTCAGGAATCGTTGTATCCATAGACTTAATATATACTGTCGTAGTTATATCTATACACATTAATATAAAATATACGATATTATCTCTAGAGTCTAGACTCTAGATAGACTAATAAGTAATACTAAAAAAATAATTTGAGTTCTGACAGTTGACAGTTGACACTGACTGTTTGTCATTACTCATATTTTGTCATGATTGTGTTGTTTTGACTTTTGTTTAAATTTTAAAATCCTTTTCGAAAAAAAATGCGTATAGTTTTAAGCGGCCGGGCCCTTTGCCAGAAAATATAAAATTACAATTAAATTTCCTAAGTTTCATTAACTCGTATAAGTTTTTCATAAGATTTAATGGTTTCGTTAAAAATCATAATAAAAAATTAGTGAAGTTTTTAGCTTGAACTTTACCACGTAATATTTTATCAAATACCTAATATTTTTTGTTAGGTATCAAGGTCCAAGTTCTTATGTGGTGAGATAATTCAAAGCACCTTAATTTTATATTGCCATACTGTTTCTGTATTTTAAAGATTTGATATAAGCATTCAACAATAAAATAGTCATGTCTTCACTATTTAGTTACGAGACTCTCGTTCATGCCTTAGCTGGGGCAACGGTAAGTTTACTTTAATTTTTATTTAACATGATGATATTATAATTAAGTACTATATTATATTATGTAAGAACTGAGGTCTAATTATTCATTGTAAAATAATTGATTTACTAATTTTTAGGGAAGCGTGATTGGTATGGCTGCATTCTATCCTTTAGACACGCTGCGTTCAAGGCAGCAAGGTACTAAATATAAATCCTACTTTAAATGAAATCTGTAAAAAAATTGTAATCATGATTTCACAATTTAATAAAAATTTAAATATTATTGCAGTTCAAGATGATGCAAAATTGCAAGGCAGTACATGGGAGACATTAGTGAAATTATTCAACGAGGAAGGTGTGGAATCTCTATATCGTGGTTTGCTGCCTGTATTACAGTCTTTGTCTGTGTCGAACTTTGTATACTTTTACACTTTCCACTCTCTGAGAAGATCTTTTATGAAAAGCAATAACTCAGCTTTAGCAGATTTGATGTTTGGTGTGTTGGCTGGCAGTGTGAATGTGCTCATCACATCTCCATTGTGGGTTGTGAACACGAGAATGAAGTTGGAAAAAAATGTGTATCCGAGTCTATACCGAGGCCTCTATGAAATCTCTAAGAGAGAAGGAGCCAAGGGCCTCTGGTCGGGCACTTTGCCTTCCTTGCTCCTGGTTTCCAATCCAGCAATACAATTTATGGTATACGAGTTCTTAAAGAGACGTCTTGTATCAAAGAGAATATTCAATACCTTAACGGCCTTCCTTATTGGAGCCATTGCGAAAGGCATTGCGACTACTATGACATACCCTCTGCAGTTAGTACAATCTAGACTGAGAGCTGGAGCGAGTATGAAACCATTAATTAAAGATGTCAAAAGAGATCCTGCAAATATCTTTCGGGGCTTAGAGGCTAAGCTGCTACAGACTATTATGACTGCAGCATTAATGTTTCTAATTTATGAGAAGATTGTGCGTTTTACATTAACAATTATGAGGGTTAAAATAGCTAAATAATGATATATCTTTAAATTAGCTGTATTGTTTTCATTTCTTAGTTTTATAAATAGCTTAAGAGCATTTCTCAAAAAAAGTGTACTTTCTATCTAAATCTTTGTCCCACATTTTAAAATATGTTTTTCTATACATAAAATAGACCATTACCCGTTTCTATTAAATTGTATACGTAGTAAGCTAAATAAATTCATTAAAAAACATTTACAAATTAGAGTTATATAAATAAATTATTAACTATAAAAATATTTTAAAAATCAGTCTAATCTAGTCGTATGAAAAATGAAGTGTCCCAATTTCATAACTTCCCAAACAATTGATTGTATTTGTAAGGCCTTGCGGAAATTTTTGAAACAACTTAAGTATTTATTTAGGGCTGCAAGACCATTAATCATTTAAAAATAATATTTGGTCGTATTAGAACAAATTTATTTAATAAATAATGATTTTATTGTAACGCGGGAAAAGTTCCTCTTTGAAATTCCTTTTTTGTGACCATATTTTTTTAAATTTTGGAGTCTATTTTGGTATAAATATCTTTTAGTATAGTGGCAAAATTGTTAAGCTCGATATCCATCTAATTTTCGTTTTGATATTTCCTTTACGTTCCACGTGCGCAAACAGAAGGTTGTCTATTAGCGTAGTGCTCCAGAAAATTTCCAGTCTTTGTTACCCAAGAAACGCAGGTAAGCTCTAATATTATTATTATTTCGCCTTAAGATCCATTAAAGCTCCCAATTTTGATTTCGTAAGTCAAATCATAAACGAGTATTAGTTTTAGTTGTACGCGTATACAAGAAAAAAAGTTTATTTAACTTTATTCGTTACTTCCTTTTTTGTTACTTTTGAGTGGTAACGTATATAAGGAAAAGAAGGTAACAAAATAGGAAATTGTAAGGCAGAGTGTTGACTATGTGATTTTTATTATAATAATTATGAAAATTACATGAGTCGTAGCCAAGCTTTTAAAGATACTATTATTTGCTCATCTTGTTTTGGCATATAATTTTAAGCAACATTGATATTTTTGATTATTATGTAATAAGATTAGACAAACAATATTTTGTTTCAGATACTGATTTTATACCAAAGGATCGTAAAGAAACAGAGAAATGATACTCTTAAATATAACAGGTTTTTTTTATTTGTACTACTGTGTAGACTAGGTTTAAGAAATCCTATTTTGTTACCAGAATTATATTTTGGTTACTGTCCCATAAAAGCGGGCGCACATTTCTTTGTTTTTTTTTTTTAAATATTTATATTATTATTGTTTTTGTGATGAAGACAAAAATAAATACTTCGTTTTTTTTGCATTATATATGTATAAAAAAAATACAAGATAAAATAGACTCAATATTGTAAAGATGACAAAGAGTTGTGGTCGAATAGTAATGTAAAGGAAACATTACCGCCTATATTTTAAAATTTTACTGTTAAAAATAGACAGTTATTTTAAAAACAAACTAAATTTTGTTTTAGTATCCCATTTAATCAAATACAATTTCTAATAACACAATTCAACATTGAATTTACGTAATCTAGTAAAGGTAACAAAATAGGAAATTTTCTGCACCTCGGGTTTGTTTTAATAGATTTTGCTATTTATTAACATTTTATGTTTGAAAACAACCCCTATTCCTAATTTTGTAGACATTTACCCATACCTTAAAATAAAAAAATCGGTAATATTTAAACATTTTTATTTTATCATATTTTCTAAAAAATGGTACAAATTTTTTGAGAAACGCTCTTATAGCTTGTAGAAGGTACCATCGAGGAAATTGATTCCTAGGCAGTTGACAGACTAACGTCATTTGATCGGATCATGTCAAATTGTGATCTGTCGGCTGGGTTTGACGTAACGCAAACAAACTACGTAGGTCCCCATCTGCCTAGGAAATAGGAATCATCTTCTCTGATAGTTAATTGATTTTTCGTCTTAGGATACTTAATTATCTGGTTGTGGTGGTTTACACTTACAAAGCAGGAAAACTAACATGTTATTTGTTTTATAAGGGTGTTAATTAACTGATCCAGCTGACCTATTTATGTCTAAGATGCAGCCCTGGATTTATAAATAGGATAGGCCTTAGAGGCGGCGGCGTCCTAGGGGGGTGACATTTACTAATAAAAATATAAATCCGGACTTGCTAAAATGGCTCTCTCAAAAGGAAGTAATTAATATTTACAGACTTATAAATGTAATGTGTATTTTCATTTGTTAAACAAGATGGTGACATATCAGCTTTAATCTCACCTTAATTATTCATTGTGTTATGTATTTAATTTATAATTAATTTAATTAATGTAGTTTAAATTTACTTAAACACTACCTGTGTCACATAATAACATAAAAGTGTATAAATGTAATATTATTAATTAAATTAACATGCTCGCTCGAAAAAAGACTTCATTAAGGTGTCATATAAAGTTAATGCTAGAAACAATTTCACTATTCAGATATTAATTTATTTAGTTTATTTTATACCTATCTTATATCTTTAAACGAGCAATTCTTGTATATATGTCGCAGACTTCGATCACTAATATACAGGATTCACAGTCCGCGGCAAAAAACGACCTCACTAAAAGAGCACCAAATGCAACATTCTGGTGGACTTTCGATTTAGTAGTGCTCGATCGCTCCGCTGGGAAGCATGTCCCAGTGCTCGTTCAACAATTGTAAAAATCATACGTTTAAAACGCAAAAAAAGGATGGAATTTCATATTTCCGGTAAGTATTAATTTTATCCTAATATATTTCATACCATTGTATTATAAATATTGGTATTTCGTTAAGAAATCAACAAAAAACAGTTTTAAAATTAAGTTGTAAATAAATCAACACGAGGTATAAACCATCTCCATTGCGAATACTCATACTAAAGGTACTTATCGTAGTTTATCATGCCCATTTGAAATGTTTGGGTTACACTGTGTTTCTGTTCCATTTGGTGGAGTCGCTATTAATTATTATTTATTTTATTGAGGAATATATTTTTTTTAGGTTTCCTCGAGATCCAGTTAGATTTGGAGATTGGATATCAGTTATAGCACGGCAAAGATGCGAACAATTTTTAAGCCGATTTTAGCGAGCGTTGTATGTTCTAAGCATTTATATTCAATGTATACACGTATATTTTAGTTAACGATAAAATTAAACATATTAGAACAACATAATATTACAAGTAAAAATAATTACTCCACACTTTATACATTAAACTTTGGAAAAATGAAAAAATGGACTATTAAAATTATTACAATCAACAAAAAATGTTGAACAGTTCGACTCCACTCATACTTTACTTCACCCTGTTCCAGCGGCGAAGTGCGGCCGTAAAATTATTGTAGTGCTTTTTTGGAATTGTAATAATTTAAACTTTAAGACATATGTCCATATGTCTTAAAGATGGTTGAATTTAGTTTGAAGCGTGCGTCGTTCGTAAAAATTTATTGCTTTGTAAACACACATTGTACATTGTTTTAAAAAAAGATCTTTAATAACTATTATTAAGGTTGATTTTAGATAAATGTATACTTTTTTAAACACTTTTACTTGGCGAAAGATTTTCGAGAGGTTTTGTATGGGACTGTGTATCTTGTATATTAGTGATCGAAGGTCGCAGACGAATTGTATAATCCGCCGTATTACATTATAGTAGAGGATACCGTGGGAGGTCGACCTTCACCGATCTGATAACCACATGAGACATATTTTTTATCATATATAATTTATAAACAAATATATGCCTATAATTACTTGCCTATCTAAAAGTGTTCATGGCTATTTTTTTTAAGTTTTTAGCTAGGCAATAGTACTTTAAGTATGATTTTTTGCAGGCAAGTCTATACGACTAATTTTGTAATAAAATAATCTAAAATCTGATATAACTTTCGATAAGTTAGCAGAACGATGGAGTCATATTGACTTACCTGTTCACATCGGCTTGCCAGGCTCGGCACACAGAAATGAGTAGGCAAGCCTACTGAGGCATATTCTGTGTGTTAAAAACTAACAGTGAAATAAAATTAATTTGGTTATCAAACGAATAAAAGAGATGAAAAAAAAAATAAGTTAATTTAATTAAAAATAGCCATGAGCACTTTTAGATAGGCAAGTAATTATAGACATATTTGTTTATAAATTATATTTGATAAAAAATATGTCTCATCTGGTTATCAGATCGGTGAAGGTCGACCTCCCACGGTATCCTCTACTATAATGTAATACGGCGGATTATACAATTCGTCTGCGACCTTCGATCACTAATCTTAGACCATTACGGCTAGCTGTTTTGAAAAACAGAGCCATTTTGTAATGCAGCGGTTTAACGATTAGCCGGAATAAATGCGGCTGAACGAAAAATCGCCGGAATGTATTAGGCGCCAAACGTTATAACGGGGGTTTCGGGGGCGATAAATCGATCTAGCTAGGAATCATTTTTAGAAAAAGTCATTTTATTCGTGTTTTATCGAATACCGAGTCTATCTACTCTAAGCTCGGATGTGAGTATAAGCCGGACCACAGACATTAATAAGTGTGGCAGAGCGTATTTTTTTAAGCAGCAGTATTTTTTTTTTATGAAATAAGGGGGCAAACGAGCAAACGGGTCACCTGATGGAAAGCAACTTCCGTCGCCCATGGACACTCGCAGCATCAGAAGAGCTGCAAGTGCGTTGCCGGCCTTTTAAGAGGGAATAGGGTAATAGGGGAGGGTAGGGAAGGGAAGGGAAGGGAATAGTTGAGGGTAGGGAAGGGAATAGGGTAGGGGTTAGGGGATTGGGCCTCCGGTAAACTTACTCACTCGGCGAAACACAGCGCAAGCGCTGTTTCACGCCGGTTTTCTGTGAGAACGTGGTATTTATCCGGTCGAGCCGGCCCATTCGTGCCGAAGCATGGCTCTCCCACGTATGGAAATAATTCCATACTTGCGCCATATAGCTATAAATCTATATGGCGCACTTGCCGGATTTCAGGTCTAAAAGCAGATAATAAGGGTTCCGTTTTTTGCCATTTGGCTACATAAACTGTTAAAACCTAAAAGTATATGCTACTTTACCAAATGTTTAAAGTTTGCCAAGAACATTGTTTTATTGCTCAAAAAGTTACCAATTAAGTTACAATTACTATAATATTATAATTTTTATTTACTTAAAATCAAGTTATATTGTTTCGAAACATGTGATATATTTTAGCCAAGGTTTGTTGCCAAATAATTTAAACCAATAATAATAATTATTATAGCAAAGTTTTATGGGAAATTAAAAGTGACATGTTAAAAAGAAATTGTTTTATTTGAAATTTAATTAACCACGCCACAATCCATTTGCGCAAGCTTCATATCTTCGGAGGTTCTTATAACTATTTTTGTGTACTCTTCGACAGTTGATTTTAATTCTTCATATGCCTGAAAAAATATTAAAAGACAAAATATGTAGAAAATTACTTATGCAATTAGTAGTTATGTAGTTAAAATTAACATACTAGATCAGGGGTCCATTTTAAGAAATGAAATTACCATTGCAGAAACGAAATTACCATTGCAGTCCACATATTTTTAGATTTTTGAAATATTGGTGCAAGCTATTGACATCAAAATGTTCATCAGTAAGTCGAGACCGAAATTTATTTTAACGAAGTTCTTTGAAAATGCTTGGTCCGCACACAATGGATGGCGCGGGCGGTCCAGATGCGGGCCGCGGTCTGCCATTTGGTGACCCTTGTCACAGAATATTATAACGGGTTTCGCCAGTGGGAATTCTGTTGGTACTAACTACTAATATATTATATTATGGCGAAACCCGTTTTAAGAAACAACGACTCATGCTACGATACTATAAAGTTCAAATTCCGACCGCGCAGTGCTAGGTGCCTACAATTATATTCACCTACATGTCCGCTCTCTGTCTATCGCATAACTCGTACCTTTTCTGACGAAATCAAGGTTTTCGCCTTTTAGAAAACAAAATAATATTTTTTAATTACCTACTGTTGGTACGAATAGCAAACCTTTTTATAGTAATATAAAATTTTAGGAATCCTACCTATATTTTATAGTAGTTTTATATATTCGATTATAGTGCAGGAAACTTTTACAATTTAAACATAGTAACTTGTGTTTATTTCTGTGTAGTTTGTGTGTTTCTTTGTATGAAATTGGTTTATTTGCTATGTTTGTATAGTTTTTATCTAATTTTTGTATTTAAATACCTTATTCAAATACATTTTTCGTAGGCCTTTTTTAATTGTTCATTTTTATAAGATTTATAACGATTTTGTCACAGCGGTTAAATCAGTATCATGAATAAAATTCCTCTATGATCAGTAAACAGTAGATACGCGACGAAAAATCTTGCGCGTGCGTCACCGCTCGCTTGTGAGTCCCTACTGATTGGCCACCCGCGGGTGGTACTTACAGTTCGATGCCTATTCTCGCGAGTGGGACAGGCCTGCCCTTGTATTGTATATTTCAACTTCAAAATTCTAACATTAATTGGGAACTGTGCCCGTCCTTTCCCAGAACTCAAAGTAATCTTCATAACTTTCATCTAAATCAATTTAGCGGTTTATGCGCGAAGAGGTAACAAACTGTAAAACCGCTTAAAGTTGCATTTGGCATACCAAATCTCATAACATAAAGTGCTTGTTTTGTTTGCAATCCTGAATTCCTGATATGAGGTTATCGGTAGACTAACGTTTTAGCTATCACACAATAATTTGTAAGGTACACAAAACAAGCCACAAGGTTTCGTAAAGTGACATCCGTATAATGCGTCAACAAACACGCTTTTAGCTGTTTAATATGGATTACTTTGTACACAAGGCTAATATCACACCTTGTACTTGTAATGTTTCAATATTCATTTACTTATTAAATACTGTACTGTGTAGTGTGTACACAGCATATTATACCTGAGGATGCGGATTAGGGACAGGGGTTTATATAAATCGTGACGACGTTTAAACATCGTGTTTCATAACGATCTTTTTGAAACGCTCCTCCTTCACTCCTCCTTTTTTGCTGTCCTTGTCTGTCAAGAGTTACCTAAATGTATGTACTACGTGTGATAAAGCCATCATCATCCTACCTCGCCGAGCGGTGGGCGCTGCGGCTGTTCTCTCATCTCGAGCAGCAGGCGGTCTGCGAGCGCGAGCGGCGCGGCGGCGGGCGCGGGGTGGGGCGGGGGGAGTCGCGTGGCGCTCGCCCGCAGCGCGCCGCAACACGCCTGCGCCGCCTCCACGACACGCCCGCCAGACGTCAGCGCGCGCACGCACCACGCGGACTCCACCTCCTGTAAATGCATGAGTATGTTCTATAATAATACTCTTTCAGCGCTGCTACTTTCACAGTGAACTCTTACCGGCTTACCCAATACCCATACACACATTAAAGTATTATCAATTAGTTTTGTTACACCCTGTATAGCTTTAATATTTAACCGATTCAATGCGGCGCACATTTTTTAAAACTTTCGGTAGTAGCGGCATAAAATTTTCTCGTGACACGTGAGCCGTGTCATACGCCATGTTCCAAAAGGTTTATTGTTTTTCTTGGTTTTTACACGTGTGTTAACTTGATTTATTTAGTTGAACCCAAGCCATTGATGTTAAGGGAAGGCTACGTTGTTTTGAGTTGATTTCGAGTAGTTTTACGAAGTGTTAACCTGAAAATGGCAGATAAGCATTTTTTTTATTCAGATGTTGTAAAACTTTGGTAGGTTTCAAAGTTAGAGAAATGAGTATAACACATATATCTGGGTTTCCGATGTAAATTATACGTTCGTAGATCAATTTAAAGAAGTTTGATGAAAACAAAAATTAAAACCTTAGATTCAAACAAAAATCGTTAGTGGATTAGTAATACTTTGATGTCAACCTAAGTATTTTTCTACATTATCGTTTAAAAAAATTTGCAAGAACTTGAAAGTCTAAAATAATATAGAATAATATGGACGCCCAATATTACTTCTTCATTTTCTTAAAAGCTTTCTTACTAAAAAGCCCGGCCGCACATTATCCGAATTTCTGATCAGAAAAATTCGGCCGCATATACATTTTGATTCGTCAGAATTCTGATGGTATGCGGGGTCCACAACAAAATGTATGAACAGAGTGCGTTCCGGTAGGCGTCCGAATTTTTCTGATCAGAAATTTCGGATAATGTACGGCCGGGCTAAAAAAGGGGACAGCCCCTAGTTTTTTTCAATTCACAGAATATTTAGAAACGAAGCCAGGCTTGTTTTACGAGGAAAATTAAGACTGTTTTGTTCGGAGTAGAACCTTCTAAAGTGTAATTTGAGGGAGATACAATCGTTTTCTAAGCTCACTCGTTTTCTAGGCTCACGTGTCATACGCCACACGTTAAAAACACATATGAAACGGCTGCCGTGTAATCCGCAATGAATGCACCTTTAAAAAAGGTTGACGGCCCCTACTTTTTTTCAAATCACAGAATATTCAGAGGCGAAGCCTCTACGTGGAAAATTAAGATGATTTTGTTCAGAGTAGAACCTTCTAAAGTGTAATTTGAGGGAGATACAATCGTTTTTCAAATGACACGGCTCCCGTGTCATACGCCACACGTTAAAAACGCGAATGACACGGCTCCCGTGTCATACGCCACACGTTAAAAACGCGAATGACACGGCTCCCGTGTCATCCGCACTGAATCGGTTAATATACGAAACGTCATCCATACAAGCACTTTTGCGTACAAGTGCAAGTTCCCTCAGAACTATTTACATATCCTTACATTTTATTAATAATTACCATGAATTTCTGCAGGAACCAGTGTGGTAAAAACTGGCCATTGTTGATCGCTTTTTGGGTGATTGCTAGTAACGTCTGGCAGTCCGCTTCCTTGAGACTATTGTAAAGGCTGTCGAAATCTATTTTTTCTGTTCCTAAAACATTAAAATTAGTTAAATAAATGTATGGTATTATATTATAATCTTGTGTACTAAAAATGAACGCTTACTGAGTAAAGCTTGCTGAACTGGATCCAGCATGTCTGGATCTTCAGCGCGTAATTCTGCAGCAAGCTCCTCTGGTCCGATGACCTGTCATTAAAAACAGTATGAATATTCATCTTAATTCCTAACACACTTAATAAAAAATAGATTACAATAATAAAGTCATACCACCTTAGTAACTAGCTAAAAGCCGAGCTTTGTGAGGGCTCGTGTCGTCACACCTTGACTGACTGATGATTACACATCTACATAATATTATAAATAAAAATTACTATGTCACAAATCAATACCTGCGTGATAGTTTTTCCGTTGTGGGATATATACGCTCGCCCTTATAAAAAAAATCTTCGCTGCCACTTTATAAAAGTTACATAACAGGAAAAGAAAGCTGACCTCAAATTGTTATACCTGTTATATACATAATGTATGTGGTAATTGCGATTTGTCCATAAATGAGTCTGCCCGAGATCTCGTCTTTTCAATGGGATATTATTAAATGCACATCAGAATAATTTTTCGGCACACTAGATAACTCCGCTAATTAACTGAATGCATACCAGAAAAACTAATGCTGATCAAAAAAAACAATTGATTAATTAATGAACATGTCCTTAAAAAAAACTTAAACATCATACAAAACGAGACGACCTTTATAACCGAATTCACACCAAAAATATGGTTCATACACCAGATATATTATTTGTAAAACGAAAATTTAAATTGTTTATCAAAAATACTAACTTGCACTCTAAATTTGGCAAAATAAAGTTGTAAGAACAACGGAATTTCTAAAAACGATATCGAAAGGTGCACCACAAAAAAATAAATTTCTATTATCAAAACAAGTCTACAAATTGACAAATCGTGTAACAAAAATATTTTTAACCTAACTTGTTTCTTTTGTCTTCCTTCTTTTTGTTTCTCTGTTTTACTGAAAAACATGTTAGAGCCTACTCGTCTAACGCCGCACTCACTTCTTTGCGTTCGCTCTTTACTCTTTTTAGGGACAAAGATTTTTTGGTTAATATGAGATATGGTGAAAGATTTTATCATTTCAAAACAATATAATTCAAGGTTTCTTGATAAAAATTAAGAAAATTTTTCAAAATTCACTACTGTATTGTAATTGTATGGGTTCATAATTTATGAATGATTCTTAGATAGGTATTTAATAGCAATGTTGGCCCAATACGACTTGATTGGGTTAGGTTAGATGGCTAAGGCGGGAGCGTAGCGCAGCGTAGCCAGTTGTTTTTTTTTTCTTGAGTAGCTTGTCAACCCCTAGAGTGCAATTCCTAAGCTGGAGGCCTAATTATTTTGCAATATATCGGTAAGGAACCCTTTGTGCGCGAATCCGACTCGCTCTTTGCCGATTGTTTATTATTATTGTTTATAAACTGAGTTACCATTCAGTGTGCCAAAGTTTAGTTCATGTTAAGTTAGCACTTGATGATTTTTATGTGTTCTTAATTATATGAACATAACAGATTAAACTGGGTTTTATTTAGAATAAATGATGTTCCTAAAAGTAATTTAGGTGATGGTTTTCCTTTAAAAAGTTGTAATATGTTTGTTGAACTAAGGAATTGTTAGATATACTATTTTAATAATAGTTATTCGTTCAGTAAAACAGTTTTGCAAATAACTTTAAACACTATGCTTAATTCGCATTATTTAGGGTGCATAATTAGTGTGCAAGTCAGTATTTTTGGTGAAACTTTCAAATATTTTGATCGAAAAAAGGGAATATACAGATATTGATTTAAATACATGCCCTTTCAATGACGTAACAATACTCCGGTTAAATTGAATATTAGATATCCCGTAACCAATATAGGATTGCTAACGGAGTATATGTATAAAATAGTACCTGTGGCGCGGAATTGGGCGTGGCGGCGGGGGCGGGGCGCGCGAGGAAGGCGTGGTCAGGTGGCTGCAGGCGCAGGCACGTCAGCGCCGCGGCCAACCACCGCCGTCGCAGCGCCGGCGGCCCGCGCTCCGCCAGGCACCGCGCCGCTCGCTCGTACATCACTGCCGCCGCTGTGCACAATCATAATATTAATACGCGAACGAAAAACTTTGTGACCCTTTTTACGAAAAATGGGGAAACGTAGGTGCATGAAAATTTTCACAGTTATAGTTTATATGGTGAAGGAGTGCATCGAACTAATATTATTTTGAAATTATGCTTTTATCATACATTTTTTTAACAAATAAAACATTACACACACTACAACACACACACACATGAGAAATGACAGATTTTTGAGTGACAAGCCTATACATACGAATTATACTCTTTTATTTATGGTTGAAGTCTGTTGACAACAAGGTGACAAATTGAAAATGGTTTTTTTTTTATTGAATCTAAGATACTATTAGACAATGCTTACACGACCAGTCTGAGATCAGCTAAGTCCCAGAGACAAGAGTTAAAAAAAAATGACAAACTCAGTATTTTTTACAAAATATAGGATGTAGTCCTAATGTCGTTGAAACTAAGGTCGAATTTCGACCATTGGGCGATCTCTAGTTATAGAAAATAATGTGTCTAAACTAGAATAAATTACTCAGTAAGGGCAGGGTAGGGTCACGAAGAACGAGGAGATTCTTTCATTAAACAGTCGCTACGTGCTTTTTGTCCCCGCACTCGAACGTAGGTACTGTTGTCTCGTTTCCAGACTACTGACATTATATTTTTGTTTCCGTTTGACCAAACAAGGGCCAATTTGTACCTGAGTAGTGTATACAACAAAGATATTTTTTTAAATGACCTTTTCGATAATGGTGTCGCGAAATATGCAGAGCGTATAAGAAGTCATAATAGCAGTTGTCGGGCACGTCGTGCAATCGCGCGCGCGTCTCCGCGGCACGCTCCGCCTCGCCCGCTAACGCGCCGCAGCGCACTAAAGCGCCAAGCTGACGACGTTCACCTACAACATAAAAACTTGCTATATTTTGTCATATTTTTGTTGTGCCATTTTGTTAGTTTATGCCTGTTGATTCTTTAATTTCGAAATTGTACAAGTACCTAAGAAAACTGTACATAATATGTCCTTGAAAACTGCACAGGTGGCTAAGAAAACTGGTAGTTACGAAAACCTACACTTACTTTTGTTTGCGTGCCAATGACTATTAGGGCGTTTGTCTTGTCATGCGTATTATCACTCGCGCGCGGATCTGGTCCGCGAGCAAGTTGCCGAATCCTATCATTTGTAAGAGCGTGTTGTCACCCGCATGGGCACGAGACCCGCCCACGGGCGATAAAACCCATGACAGGAAAAGGGCCCGTAACCTTATAGAATACAGAACACAGTTACCGAGCGTAGTAAGTAGCGCGGCGGCGGCAGCGGCGCGCGCGTGCGGCGCAGTGGCGGCGGCGGCGCCGAGCGCGCGCTCCACGCGCCCGCCCGCTAAGTGCCACTTGAACACCACCCATTGAAACATGGCCTACAAGAGGAGTAAAATTTTTAGTTGAAGATCCAAGAGGCATGGTTTCACCCTCACGATTAAGACGTACCTGAGGCGTACAAATTAAGATGATCTAATTTCTTTTTTTTTTGTGACGAAATATATGATACATAGCGCCGTAACCGACACCGCGAACCACAAATAACCCGACAGACTAGGTACATAACGTATGAGTCACGCATGTCAAAATGTAATGGGTTATGTTGCATCCCTACCGCATTTACTCGGTTAGTGATATCGGTTATTTGGCGTAAGACAAGACACGTCAATAAAGGTAATATTTACGTTTTAAAATATAAGTCAAAACCTACGTCAAATGTGAATAAAAATTAATGTAGACTAATGTTGTAGATAGCAATGATAATACAAATAAATTATAAGTTTACCAAGTTGGGATCATCCTTATCAGCAATACTGATGGCCGTCTCCGCCAGCCGGACTACGCAGGCGCCCGCGTCGTGGATCTCAAACAACTTGATAACCTGTAAATAGAATTTCACGTAACTCGTGAGTTAAATTTTTGCGCGTCCATTCCACTAATGTTGTTAGATATAATGTGCTTTGCTTTAGGATGAATATCAGTAGAGACACCACTAAAAGAGCTTGATCATTCGACTTGTCTTTTTGTTGATTCGTTTAACACATTAACCAGATATAAGTATAACTGACAATAAGCATGAAGAATTTTTTTTCTTGTTGGTAAGTGAAGGGCCTTTCAAAAATAGAAATATCGGTGAAGAAATGACTCTGATAGCTTAAATACTTTCCAAGATATCACAATTCAAAAGTCACATAAAATAGACCTTCCCAAAACGCTCTGTGACGTCAAGCCTAGCTAGTTTGTTCGATAGCTATGTTAAATATTGCATTTATGAAAGTGGTTTCATAAGAAAAAATTATAAATTGCATAACTTATCGAATGGTATAAAAAATTGAGGAATTTTATTAAAAAAAAAGATAGCGGCAGATAACCAGCTAATCTTTACTGGGTAAAAAAAAAGACCTTCATATAATACAGCACAAGGGCCTGGTGCTGCGTGAGCCTGGCGGAGGGCGTGGCGACTAGCGCTCGCAGGAAGGGCTCCGTGCTCACGCCCTTAGCCGCGCGACAGAACGACGTGTACGCGCCCTCGCATTCACTCAGCTCTAGGAGTGATAGACCCAGGATGAATTGACCTGTAAACAATTGTGAGGACAAGTTTTAGAAGCATACTACAAAATAATTTCTAGTCCCATCCCTGTTTTTAATTGCAAAGCGTAATGTGACAAAGTGGCCCACAATGCCGAAATGTGCTAATGCATTGGAACGTTAATTATTTTTAATTGTTTATTTACTTAAAAGTATGAAATTTTAATTATGCTTAATGCCTTGTGACATTTTCTACCAACCGACCTTAGGGCGATACTGAGAATGGGTAATAGGCGCATTCCTTTGGAATGACACAGGATTAATGATAAAATAATTAGTTTTACGTATATGAACGATAGTAAAAGAGAGTTTTACTGCATGAACAATAAAATACATACTATATTTTTTTATTGGTTTGTTTGAGAGTGCCGGAGTGTACGAAGCGATGTTTAAACATTCAACTGCAAATGGAAAACAGGACCTAACATAATATAGAGTGTAAATATGTTGATTAGTAGGGAGTTGTACTGACGCGAGCAGGCGTTCCACTCGCACCAGGGCTCGAGCATGTTGACGTATGACTGCACGAGGCGCGGCTGGTTGATGCTCGCCAGCCACCACCCGAACTCGAACCCGCCGCTCACCGCCCAGCTGTGTCGCGCTCAGGATATCATTGTTATAATGAAGAGCATTGTACAGCGCAATTTATAGACAGGTGGCGGAACTTAGTAAATTATTCGATTTATGGTAAGTCCCTACAGGATAGTTCGCGAGTAACATTGAGATAACCCCACTAAATAACGTGGGCTGCCATTAGCATCTTATGGCACAAAGATGAACCTATACTATTGCCATTATTTATTATATTATTACGTTACTAACATTGTTGTTTTTTAGATACGTGATGATTAAATCCATGTCTAAAATCATCATAATAAAAATTTGATAATGACTATACGATCACTAGAGAAATAATAATTTAATCATTCATCATAAGCATTCCACAAGTCGCAGAAAATTTTAAAAGGATACAGTTGATGAGCGAGATGGTAGGTGATTAGTGGCAGAGCTTGATGCCAACTTGTAGGGGCCCGCGCGGCCGCGAGGTGTGCCCGCGCGCGTCGCCCGCCCGCGCCGGCACAGTACGCTCCCGCAGCCCCGCCCCCAACGCTAACCGGCGACGCCCCTGTCGCCCCGCCGACGTCGCCCAGCGCCGTCAGCTTCAGACGAAATAGTTCCGAGCCTGCCGGACTGGGTATAAAAATGTCAAATATTAAAATTTTAATAAGAATGTTTAGTGTTTACTTAGTTCTGCTAGTGTACGGCACTATTTCACTTCAAAGAATCTACAAGAATGAGATGATAGATAATAATATGTATTTATATGAGCATGTTATATCATGAAATCTTTCTGTTTCTATTGTCTTAAAAATGGTGTAAGTTTAAATCATAGAATAAAAACAAAAATGATGTCAGACGTTAAAATAGCTGTGGCCTGTCACTATACCTGGTGGGAGCGAGATTGGCGGCGCGTAACCACAGCAACGCGCGGTAGGCCTGCCAGTGCACGGCGCAGTGTCCCGCGCCTGGCACATCGCCGGCGCCGCGCGCCAGACCCAATGCACACAACGCGCCGCGCACTACACGCGACCTGTGTGTAAATGAAACCAATACGTACAATATACGGCAGGGCTGGCAAAATGCTATGGGCCTCAGACCCGAAAGTATTATAATATTTATTGCATCTATTTTATTATTAACGCGAACGTTACGATTTTTACTGACAGGGCCCCATCAATTTGACACGGGCCCCATGTTATAGTTACGAGACTGCAGAGCTTCACGTTTTATAGACGAAGTAAGTGCCTTATCACACTGGCGATTAACGAGCGATTTGAAAACGACGCGACTGCGCAGCGCACACGCCGCTACACAGATTATTATTATATATAGTAGACTCGTCTAGGGAGTGACGTCAGAATCCATTTTGCTGCTGAGTGTCCAAAACGCCGAAGGCAAGCTGCGTGCACGCCGCGCAATCGCGGCGTCATCGCGGCGTGTGCGCTGCGCAGTCGCGTCGTTTTCAAATCGCTCGCTAATCGCCAGTATGATAAGGCACTTAAGGTGTTTTAAAATAGTATGATTGAAGAAAACACCCTGGAATGTATAATATCTTATATTCACCTCAAAACTCTACATACTTTCATACCATATTTCTAATACAATAATGTCAGTGCTTGTCATAATACATAGACCATAAATACGTTATACACTCCCCCCCCATGAATATATTAGTTAATATATTCATAACTGTACATTAAATCGTCACAAATATAATCTCTTTATAGCAAAACAAACATAATTATACCTGCCTATTAGAAAGTCTTACATCATAAAATTACTACAATAGGTAATATGCATGATTTTTTTATGACAATTAGTCCTTTATATCTTTATAAATGAGAACAAAACATAAATTGGCTTCAAAATATTCAAATTATTCTTTAAATTAAAATTTAAAACATTGATTAATTTTGTAGCGTTCAAACGCCGGCATTTAGCGCGCCATGTTGATGACGTCAGATGTTATGTCCCGTGTTTGTTTCCTTTAGTGATTCAGTTACTTCGTACATACATGGAAGAGGCTAAAAAACCTTCTTACAAGTATCGTATGATACTGAAGTGCAAAAGCATTACTAGAAACACACCTGACAAAGTATTTTTTGTATTCCAAACGATGTAAAAATACGAGAACCATGGTGTAAGATGATGAAAAGCGATGTTTTTTCATGAAATAAGGGGGCAAACGAGCAAACGGGTCACCTGATAGAAAGCAACTTCCGTCGCCCATGGGCACTCGCAGCATCAGAAGAACTGCAGGTGCGTTGCCGGCCTCCTAAGAGGAAATAGGGTAATAGAGGAGGGTAGGGAAGGGAATAGGGGAGGGTAGGGAAGGGAATAGGGTAGGGGATTGGGCCTCCGGTAAACTCACTCACTCGGCGAAACACACCGCAAGCGCTGTTTCACGCCGGTTTTCTGTGAGAACGTGGTATTTCTCCGGTCGAGCCGGCCCATTCATGCCGAAGCATGGCTCTCCCACGTATAAATTCTCTATCTCCATTATCGTGCTTATTACTATTATGATGATCATTTCAACGTAAGTATGCTACGTATATAGCATACTTATGTTACTATCTAATACATCTTCATGCGATTTAGTCAAAAGTAGGTAAATTAATTTTGTAATAGAAGATCTGAAACAAACAAGTAGCTACTTACGTCGGTACTCAACGTAAATTATTGATGTCTTGCACTCACACTCGAATAAGGAGATCGAAGACCTCTTAATTGCGCAAAATAAACACCTTCTAAAGAACATCGGCCTTTCAAGGGAAACAGTCACAGTAAGATACAGAAAGCGAGCACGCAACCCTCATGAATCACACCCGGTCATAGAACTTTCCCCTAAACTTTATGGTCGGTTTATGCAGGTGGAAAAAGTCTATCTGGGCTTCGGGCGCAGCACCATCGTGGATCAATCACCGTTGGTTCAGTGCACACGATGAATGGGATATGGCCATACAAAGACCCTCTGCAAAGCAGAGGAATCCGCTTGCGGGTACTGCAGCGGTAACCATTCCGGGCGCGAATGCCCGGAGAAAAACAAGGGCAAACCACCCACATGCATAAATTGCAAAAAAGTGAAAAAGGGAGGAGAAGACCTGGCACACACTGCATTCAGCGAAGAATGCCAGGAGCGACAAAAGTGGGACAGGATAGCGAGGTCGCGAGTATCTTACTGCTAAGGGCAACGAAGAGAAAAAAGGGTCAAAAAATTATAATAGAAAAGATGGGCAGAAAAGTTCGCTCAACATCATCCAAGCGAACCTCCAACGCTCCAAACTGGCAACAGCCGAACTGTTTAGGCAACAGCCGAACTGTTTAAGGCGGCACAGGAAAAAGAAACCTCTATTGCACTTGTCCAAGAACCATACGTTGGGAACACAAGTGTAATGAAGGATCACCCAGGCATGCAAATAATCCAGTGTACCTTGAATCGCCAAAAGCCGGTGAAGGCCGCAATAATTATCTTCGGTGACTTTGTGGAAATCACCCACGACTCTCAATTGGTAACCGAAAATATTGCAGCCATCACAATTAAAGCTGGAAACACCAGAATAGGAGTGCTGTCCATCTACTTAGAGCCTGATCAAAACATCGACCCATATATACAACAAATAAAAGACATCTGCCCAAAACTGCTCACTCAAAACATAATAATAGGAGGAGACGTCAACGCTTGGAGTCAATGGTGGGGAAGCAGAATAGAAAACCGCCGGGGACAAGAATACAGTGCATTTCTGAACGAGATGGACTTTCAAATCCTTAATACCGGGAAAACGCCGACACTTAAACCTATAGAGGTGACAGGCTGTACGAAAGCGTAGTAGACGTGACCGTCTGCAGTCCGCCACTTCTTGAAAGGATAAGTGACTGGAAAGTTGACAGAAGTTTAACTTCCTCTGACCACAATGCTATAGCTTTCAAGATACGGCTCGATAAAGAGCTTAGAACCAATTAAGCTAACGTCGACCCGAATCTATAATACCAAGAAAGCACGTTGGTCAGAATTTAGAACCCAGCTTAAGGACACATTGTTCCAAAAATCCATCACACCCCAAACAGTGTCGGAAATAAGTAACCCACAAGATTTGGAAGAGATCATAGCTGTCTACATCAGTACCATCCACGATGTATGCGAAAGCACCATCCCAAGACTAAACAGAAAAAAGCACAAAACAACACCACCTACCCTAGAAGAGCTAAAAAAGGAAACTCTAAGAAAAAAGAGAAGAATTCGGAACGCTGCACCGAGCTGAAGGTCCTTTGTAATCGAGGATTATCTCAAAATAAAGGACGAGTACAACAGGGCAGCAGCAAATGCAGCCACAGAAAGCTGGAACGAATTCTGCTCAACCCAAGACCGCGAGAGCATGTGGGACGGGATCTACAGAGTACTGAGGGGAACAGCGAAAAGGCAAGAACCGACGCTGCTTAGGGACAGCGTAGGAAATACGCTCAACAAGCAGCAATCAGCGGACCTTCTCGCAAGTACATTTTACCCTGAGGACTCTGTGGAAACCGACCAAGAATACCATAAAAGGCTCAGAAACATCATGGTCAAGTAAGATCCGGAGAAAATTGAAGGCCTGTCTGACGACGATCCACCTTTTACGATGCCAGAGCTGGAATTGATCCTGCAAGGACAAAATCCAAAGAAAGCTCCAGGTCAGGATGGATTAACGGCAGATCTATGCACAGCTGCTATAAAAAGTGATGGGAAGCTGTTCCTAGCAATAGCTAACAAATGCCTAGACTTAAAATACTTCCCAGAACAATGGAAAGCGGCCCATGTATGCATACTCCGGAAACCAGGCAAAGAGGACTACACCCATCCCAAGTTCTACAGACCAATCGGCCTGCTCTCGGTACTGGGTAAAATCATAGAGAAACTCTTAGTCACCAGATTACAATGGCGTCTCCTACCTACACTACATAAAAACCAGTATGGTTTCACACCCCAACGCGGAACCGAGGACGCCCTTTACGACCTAGTGGAACACATCAAAGCAGAAGTAAAAGCTAAAAAGATAGTGCTGATGATTTCACTAGAGGGTGCCTTCGATATTGCGTGGTGGCCAGCTCTAAATGCTCAACTAATAAAAAAGGGTTGCCTTAAAAACATTTACGGCCTTATTAGGTCGTATCTTCAAAACAGAAAGATCAGGGTGAATTATGCTGGAGCAACGAGCGAGAGAGGGACAACGAAAGGCTGTGTACAAGGTTCAATAGCAGGCCCGACGTTCTGGAACCTCATACTCGACTCGCTGCTGCAAACTCTTGCAAGAATGGGCATACATGTACAGGCCTTTGCGGATGATGTGGTGCTGGTTATCTCAGGTTATAACAGTCAAACCATTGAACAAATAGCTAATAACATCTTGGCAATTGTTTCGGAATGGGGGCTGGAAAACAAACTTCGTTTTGCACCGCAAAAGACCAACGCGATGTTAATAACAAATAAACGAACATATAACATCCCCATCATTCACATGGCTGACGTTAGAATCCAATTAGTAAATGAGATCAAGCTATTGCCTAACTATACACAACAAAATGACCTTCGCTGCGCACGTATCCAAAACCTGCAGGAAAGCAGCTGATATATACAAACAGCTGGCGTGTGCAGCGAAAATAAACTGGGGTCTAAACAAGGAGATAATCAGAACCATATATGTGTCAGTGGTCGAACCAATCGTGCTTTACGCAGCATGTGCGTGGGCCCCTGCGGTAGAAGAGTTGTATATAAAAAAACAACTGAATGCACTGCAAAGAGGTTTCGCCCAAAAAATCTGTAAGTCGTACCGCACGGTATCTCTGACCTCGGCACTAATCTTATCCGGCCTGCTGCCCCTAGACCTGAGAATCCAGGAAGCGGCAACCCTATTTAAAATAAAAAAAGGGTACTCAAAAGAATACCTACCACCAAACAGGGAAGTGGAAGCTAAAGTGGGACCACTTCAAAACCCACATCCATCGCAACTCATCATAACTGAGTACGAATGCCTGGAAGACGTAAGCCAAAGCCCCACCGAGGAACACCAAATAACCGGCCCCCAAATATACACGGATGGAAGTAAAATATAGGGGAAAACCGGAGCTGCTCTAACGTGGTGGAATAACGGCCGGGAAACCAGACACTCCACTTTCCACCTAGAACCGCACAATACAGTCTTCCAATCTGAGATTTATACACTCTATAGAGCGATCCAATTGGCAAGGACATCAAAGGAAAGCTTAATTAACATCATGAGCGACTCCAAATCGTCACTAAACATGCTGAGAAATCCTTTGGTGACTCACCCACTTGCGATCGAAATGAAGAAAGACCTGAGAGCTATAACAGAGGAAGGCAGAAAAGTGCGGCTATTCTGGCTAAAAGCGCACGTGGGTACTCCAGGAAACGAAAGAGCGGATGAACTGGCAAAAAAGGCTGCACTTACCATAAACACGGCCTCACAACAGAGTGCCAATGTCCTATATACGGAGAAAAATAAGGGAGGGAACAACACTTAAGTGGCAGGAAAGATACCAATCCTCCTCAACCGGATCGGTCAAAAAGTTTTTTCCCCACTGTTAAAAAGGCGTGGGAAATACTAAGGCACGTTAGAATAACGCCTACACACGTGCAAGCTATGACCGGTCATGGAGGATTCGCAGCAGACTTGTATGGTTTCCACCTTAAAGACAGCCCCTCCTGCATTTGTGACCCCGCAAAGGACGAGACAATATTCCACCTGCTCATTGAATGCCCAAGGTTTGGTAGTAACAGGTCTGACTTAGAAATACAACTGGAAATGGAGCTAAGTCAGGCAACCCTCCCTAGCATCATGGAGGAAAAAGCCATCAGAGAACCGTTGATGGTATTCATTAGCAAAGTTGTCTCCAGTGCAGCCGCAGCAAATGGCTCAAAGTTATACACAGGCCACAACAAATTAAACTATACACCAAGGCAAGTAATAACAAACACATCAACACAACACACACGAAATCAAACACAACGCACACGATCACAAACCCCAACGTCCATACAGAGACACTTCACATCAACCCACAGGCCAGGAGAAATACACGCGCCAACACAATCACAGGCACACATAGAAATACAACGGGCAGTTTCAATCGAAATTGTAACACAGCCGACCCTAGAGCAAACCCAACAATTACTAGCCCGCGGACAAAACGGGGACCCAAAAATTAAACTAAGGCCGATCCCTCTCTTTATGTCAAATCCAACGGAAACATTGGGTATAACATACAGCCGTCTTATCACTCCCAACCACGTCAACATCTCACCGGGACTAGAAGCAATCCTAAACGGGAGTACATCAAAGACGAACATGAAAATGAGCAAATATTTAGCTCTCCCAACAACTAACTTCGCTGGCCAACCATGCAGAATACTGAAATCAGACACCAAAACGATAATAGTATTCGAATGGGACGCGCAAACAGCCTTTGAACGGGCATGTTCGTCTTTAAAGGAGTTGGGAGCAATGGGGATAAGACACAGTACCACCCCACGCATAATCAGCGTAGACGCAATGTCACTGGGGCAGGACAAAGGCAGGGCTGCAAATTACTATGGAATAGTAAAAGCCTCAGAACATCATGAGATAATCGTCTACGAGAACAGAGGGGATGACCTAAGTTTCCTCAAAAAGAATCGTGACGATCAGCCAGCAGCGTCCCAACCCAGCAATAAGGCGAACTCAAGTGAACGACTCCAAGCATCACGGGAGAACAAAAAAGAGGATGAGAAAGAGAGGGATAAAAATGAAATTAAGAAGTCTCAAAACTCAATGGCCAAATTAAAAGCGATTGTGGGCTCCATCAAAAAAGTACTTCATCGTGAAAAAATAGACATGATCGAGCATAAAAACACCCTTTCTCGGACCAAGGCTGCATCACAGACAAATCGGCAGGCTTTAGCAATAGAGGCTTTTTTGAGGGAACCATCTACACAAACACCGGCAAATAAAAACAAAAGATATAGGGCCGATCTCGGGCAAGTGCTCCCGCCAAAACTCAGCCTTGCCCAGAACCCCGAAGATCATATGATAAATACCTTCCTCGAGTTCCAGGCGATAATAAGAGCAAATAAGACCATAAAGCTCTTGACCTGCAATAAGATCATGCAGGCCTATCAGCGGAAAAATCAAAAGCTGTTAGAAGTGAGACTCGAGGATGCAAAAGCTGCCATATACGACAATGTCACCTCCACAATAATTGCCGGGGCGATGACAGGGCAGTATATGGCGGCATTAAGTGCCGCCTGCGGATTCGTGGTTCTGGACGAGGATGAGACAAAACGCAGGGGAACAATCAAATTTATCACAAAATCTGAGAATCCAATAGTGGTAATAGCGGAATGTACCAGAATAATGCTGGAAGACAGGATACTAGAAATGGCAGAAGTCCTATCTGGGGACCCCGAATCCAGCATGGGCTGGGACATATTCACGAAACCTATCAACTACTCGTGGGTCAATGGGGTTCCCGGGAGTGGAAAGACAACTTGGATCATTAATAACTTCAATGAGGAAACAGACGTTATAATAACAACGACAATCGAAGCAGCCGAGGATCTAAAGCAAAGGCTATCGCTACGAACTGGCAACAAAGTTAAAGATAAAGTTCGTACCATGGCCTCTTTGCTGGTAAATGGGACAAAAGGAACCTACAAAAGGTTGATAGTTGATGAGGCCCTCATGAACCATTTCGGCTCAATCGTCATGGCGAATCAGTTAACAGGCGCCAACGATGTCATCCTCATTGGAGATATTAACCAACTTCCGTTTATAGAGCGTGAAAACCTCTTTAAACTTAATAACACTCGTCCAAACCTGGTAACCAGCATTACCCAGGAGTTGTCTTGCACACACAGGAGCCCTATGGATGTGGCATACGCCTTAAGCATGGTCTATAATAACACCTATTCATCGAAGGAAATTGTGCGGTCCCTAAAGCTAATGAAGTATACAGGAGCGAGAATACCTAAAACCGATCTAAATACCCTGTATCTTGTCCACACACAAGAGGAGAAAGCAGCCCTCACTAATACAGGCTATGGATCGGGAACGGACTCTCGCGTCCTCACAATCCATGAAGCTCAGGGATTAACGAGTCCTTCGGTGATCATCATACAGACCAAGTCCCGAAAGCTGGCAATCCATGACAGCATTCCTCATGCAGTTGTAGCTATATCCCGGCACACTAACACCTGTGTCTATTACACTAACACTGATGGAGACGCTGTAGCAAGCTTCATAAAAAGAGGCACGGAGGTGTCAACCGAACGCATAAAAGACTACAACATAAAAATGGCTATAAAAGACAGGAACGATAAAGTCCTAAGCCACATAGCGGGTAGATTCGACACAAAACGATATCTTTTTAACACCCTAGAAACTCCACCCAGCTTGAGTGACCCCTCTCCACCAAGCCAATGTCACAACATCTAAAGGCAAAGGGTGGAGCAGCATAAAATCTAAGGAAATCGAAAAATGTCGGATCTACTGGCCGCCACACTGACTGGGACCACACCGTTCAAAACATTAAATATTATTAGTAATCTATAAAACAATAAATATTTATTTATTATATGTATAAATTATAGTCTATCCTATTAAGTATATATATATATATACACATACATATGTATATTATATAAAAAAAAATGTCCATGGCGTGATGGACTACAATTAATTAAAATTTATAATATTAATTCAATTATCCTTGGTGCGAAAAATGTAAATAATAAAATAACAAAAAAAGGATATGGAGGAACAGTCCATAGACGGCCCCAATTTTATAATAAAAAAAAAAAACCTAAATTATTGTTCATTGTTAAGGCGAGGATAAACAACAATTTGTAATTCCGTGACTCCCGGTTTACCTAGTTCCAATATAATAACGAAGTTTTAAAAAATATGAAAGATAAAGCACAATATTCAAAATACCTTAAACCATAAACATTTTAATAAAACGTAATATTTGGGCTGTAATTAATTTACAAACTTACCTCCGAAAAAACTCTATTTCATCGAAATATAAGTATTAACTTGGATAATTGTACATTTTATTTGAATAAATTGTTAGTAAATCTATATTATAAATTCTTTAACCGAACAATTTTGTTTCTTAATATTTATTTTCAAAGATAATTAAAAAAAACATGAAAAATAGAGAAGATCCGCCCGAGAACCTATAGTTTTATGCTAAGCTAAAATGAATCTTATTGCGATGCGTATACGCTTGGTCTTTGGTTGTGTGCAAGGTTATCGTTTTTGATTGAGATTAATCCCCGCCTTAATTCCAATCTAATATATGAAAATTCTCGTGTCACTGTTTGTGCGCGAACTCCTCCAAAACGGCTTAGCCGATTTTGTTGAAATTTTGTATAGGTACTGTATATATACATTTGTTAGGTCTAAGAATAGGTTTTTATTCACTTTTTAAATTTATACTAGAAATTTATATGGCAAAACAACGTTTGCCGGGTCAGCTAGTCTAATTAAATAAAATCGTAAAATGAAGATTTGATGCAAAATATTCTAACATCATAAATGCATTTATTTTCGGTAGATAGTCCGATTGTGCTATGATAAAACCTAATATACTTATTTATAAAACCTAATATACTCATATAGATTCACTATAAATATAGATTCACTAGAAATCACCAGTTTTAAACTATTTTTCTAACAAATACTATAACCACAGTATGAATATCGACGCCGATATGTAACATCTGACGTCACATTTCGTTTCGACCAATGGTGGCGCGTTTAGTAAGTTTGAATTTCCCTCCATTAAATTTCATTTTTTAAACAACATTTTATGGGTTTAAATGATAACTAATTTTAAAAAATACCTTTTGATTATAATGTGAGGATGATAAAGATTACAGAAAAATATATTTGAGGTGGAATTATTTTTTTTGCATATTCCCTAATACTAGCCCTACCGTACATAACTTTAAAGCAAAATATCATCCTCATTTAAAACTACGACACATAAAAACAAACTCAATAAATACCTTTATTAGCTAACACCACAATCAATAGGTAGTGTAGAAAAAAAACATCAATAACATATTTTTCCAAAACTAGACTAGAGTAGACTTTCAATTAAAGAACGCTTACACTCACATATTCTACGTTCCGAAAACTACTCTGTTCACAACATTAAATAACCCTATCTTTTATTTCCCGCAACCTTAATTGTTTGCGAACGGATCACCTCTAATATTATAACGAATACTATTATAATCGTCCACTAAATTTGCTGACCTGCTTCTGACCGATGTTTCCTTGTCACAGCATACAGTTTTATTAAAGGCTACATGACCCTGTTTTCTCGTACAATTCAACCCTCGTGAACTACCATGTTGCTTTTCTGCGTGCAATAATTTTCATTCTTTTAGTCGAATTTCGAAAAAGGCACTAATAAAGAATAAGAGTTATTTCATACTTTTTAGATCATTTTAAGAATATTGTTATTACCTTGGGTTCAATTTTTTGTTAAAAAATAATAGTTTCACTATAATTTAGTTATCTACAAGACTACAAAACTTTATGCGTAGATAACCACTAGGCACTACGAAAGTTAACTTAACTACTGTAAGCGGAATTGTGGCAAAAGCTTGCAGTTATCTCTAAGTGATGCTGCAATTTCCAAACTTTTATCTTTAAAGGTTCAGGAGTTCTGTTCCTTGCCTTTGGATCCAGCGACACCTTCGTATGAAATTTAACTTATTTGTAACATATATATTTGAGTTACTAGAAACAACATCATAACCAAGTGTGTTTTAATAAATTTCAAGGATTTCCCTCAATTGCTCATAGATCTCATCATCAGATCACCACTTTCGTAAGCTTTATACGAAAGTACCTGGATGACCGAGCTTTGCTCGGTATAGCAAACACTCATTGACCTCGTGTTACTTAATAACGCCATCTGCTGGTCGTTAAAACAATTAGTTGCTAACAAAATAGTATTATTATTCGCCAATAGATGTCGGGAAGAGTCATATTTTTCAGTTTATCGATTATCGATAAAACACGAATAAAAAGATATTTTCTGAAAATGATTCCTAGCTAGATCGATTTATCGCCCCCGAAACCCCCTATATACTAAATTTCATGAAAATCGTTGGAGCCGATTCCGAGATTCCAATTATATATAATTGCTCGTTTAAAGATATAAGATAAGATTAAGAATATATCTTATACAACACAAGAATTTTGAAAATCGGTCCACAAATAGCGAAATAATCACTAAAACATCTGTTATGATGCAAAATATCATGAAAGGTACTAATAATTGGGTCCTAATGTGATGACGCATGCTATAATTATGGTTGTGATGATGATGATTCATCAAATTGATATATTGGCTTATGCTTTCAGTTGTTTAAACAACGCCAAAATCCCCGAACCTCTATCTATCAGGATTCAAAAGTTCTGTTCGGTACCTTCGGAACCAGGGTATAACATGGTGCAAAATCTTACATTTTGGTAGCATTTTCCATACAAATTTCAAGGAGTCCCTTCGATTCCTCATAGATCCCATCATCAGATCACCACTTTTGTGAACATGGTACCAAATTCGGATTAAACCCTATACAACAACAAAAGAATTAAAAAAAATTTTGCTGCACACCTATCACTATCACCGATCACTCGGCGAAATAAAAAGGGGCATTCGGCACAAATAATTATATTTGCAGAACGACGTGTCTTAGCCAAAATCCTTTACATTATTGAATATACTTAATATTTGGCTATAACACGTCCGCTGCGGTGCACACCTATAATAGAGGCAGTCTCTTTCTTCCCAGCCGTACAACTTACCGCATCTCAGCCATTTGTCGTATCGTCTCCGTGACAATGGACACGCCGAGATCGCTGGCGAACAGGTTGTCGTACTCGCTCGTGTCCTCTTCATCGTCTATAATAATTAGAACACACAGTAATAGTAAGCTTATAATACTGTATCAGTTTAAGGCTGCGTTTCCACCAGAGATGTGTCATGTGTTGAGAGGAATGTGTCTTTCAGAACCAATAGAATCGCTTCATTGACGTGAGCTCGCCATGACATCGCTCAGCGCGGCGATGCTATTGGATCTTAAAAACACATTCCTCGCAACACATCTCTCTGGTGGAAACGCAGCTTTATCGTTATCGTCTTAATTCGTAAGGGCTCGATACCCTTAGCAACTAACTAGTCATTTTGTTATAGCCCTTTAATATAAAACAGCAACATTTTTGGAAACACAAGAAAAGTTAACATATCAGTAAAAGTTTGTGGTATTCAGGAATAATTTTTATTGCATTATTTAGTTTAGGGACCGAAAATGGGTCGTTAGGAACTACGTTACCAATGTTATTCCCCATTTTATTTATAGTGTCTAAAGTCTAAACACACTATGCCGAAGTTCCGCGGCGGATGATTACGTCATATAATATAACGCGACGGAATTTCGGCATGTTGTGTCATCGGTAATTTAAAATACATTGAAGGCGAAATCAAGCCGAACTTCCGCCGCGGAAATTCGGCATAGTGTGTTTAGACCATAAAGTTAATATACCTAGCGGAATAGAGCAATAATCTCGAGCTGTCAAACGTCACCAAAATTGGTTTTCATCTGTGTGAAAAATATGTGTACGTATACACTCACACAAGCATAATTGATCATGAATTCTATGAGATTAAATCGTCAACGTGCGGCACGTGCCGACTGGAAGGCTGCTGTCATGTATCACACGTCTCTTTTTACCACGCAGTGTTACTGATAGTGACATCTCTCTTGCTCAGGGCCTTTGTTTCTCTATTCCGCTAGGTATATTAACTTTATGGTTTAGACACATAAACTTAATGCTTCTGGACTTTCTTGCTGATTTGCGATGAGATAGCGTTGAAAGTTGTAGCGCACGAGTGAAAGTAACAGGGAAGTAGAGATAAGTCTATGTACAAAATTCTACATATTTGGCGACCGCGCCATAGAAATAATGTTAATAATTTCAATGTAATAATTACCTTTGGTCGTGTCGATTTCTGGGACATCCAATCGAATCGCATCGTTTAGTTCAAGTACCGCGTTTTGAATGTCCTTAATTGGCTCCAGAACAGATGTTATTTCTTCTATTTGTTGTGGTGTTAAGGCCTGTAAATAAGTCATAATTATGATAACACTAGCTGTTGCCCGCGACTTCGTCCGCGTGGACTTCAGTTCATAGCGCGCGGTGTCAATAAAATTGGTGTCAAAAGCTTTTTAAAACCCTGGTACCCCTTAAATCAAAATACCCAAAACAGCCGTGTAGTGTGCACATAATATGATTTTTTTTAATTAAATTTTTTTATACCTTTTAAAGCTTATTTAGCGGTACACAACTTAGCTGCATAATGCATTACATAACTTTAGCTTTGCCCAATAGCCAATACCCATAGGCCATAAACTATTTAGTATTTATTATTGGTAGACTGTTGTTTCTGATTTCTATGTTGGTACGTGAGTTATTTAATAACATGTATAACAATCGAAAGATTCGAAATATTAACTCAACATGGTACCACCTCTTATAGAAATACATATGAGCAAGCGATAGCGCGATCTAGGCGACTCTTGGCGCCATCTGTTCCAGTTTTTGGAACTAACCTAATTTGAACAAATTTACGCATAAACACCCCCTTACAACCTCTTTTTCCAGTAAGAAGTAGCCTATGTCCTTTCTCAGGCTTTAGACTATCTCTGTACAAAATTTCATTACAATCGGTTCAGTAGTTTTGGCGCTGTTGTTTTTGAATTTGATATCTAATCTAAGTTGGTAGGTGAGTTCTTAGTTAATAACGTGTATAACAATCGAAAGAATCAAAAAACCTAACTTAACATGGTACCACCTCTTATAGAAATACGCATGAGCAAGCAATAGCGCGATCTAGGGGACTCTTGGTGCCATCTATTTTGAGTTTTTGGAACTAACTTAATTTGACCAAATTTACGCATTTTCACCCCCTTACCCTTTTCCAGTTAAAAAGTAGCCTATGTCCTTTCTCAGGATTTAAACTATCTGTGTATAAAATTTCATTACAATCGGTTCAGTAGTTTTGGCGTGAAAGCGAGACAGACAGACAGACAGAGATACTTTCGCATTTATAATATTAGTATAGAACGTGTATAACAATCGAAAGAATCGAAAAATGTAGCTTAACATGGTACCACCTCTTATAGAAATACGCATGAGCGAGCAAAAGCGCGATCTAGGGGACTCTTGGCGCCATCTATTTTGAGTTTTTGGAACTAACTTAATTTGACCAAATTTACGCATTTTTACCCCCTTACAACCCCCTTTTCCAGTTAAAAAGTAGCCTATGTCCTTTCTCAGGCTTTAGACTATCTGTGTACAAAATTTCATTACAATCGGTTCATTAGTTTTGGCAGGAAAGCGAGACAGACAGACAGACAGACAGACAGAGATACTTTCGCATTTATAATATTAGTATAGATTGCATGACTAAAAGTTACTGTATTTGATAACGGGTTATTGTACCGTTTTAAATATGTAATTAACAAAATAACAACTTTCAGTCCATTCGCGTAACGGCGACATAATGTAATAAACATGACCATCGCCAAAAATCTATAATGAATAATAATAGTAATATATCAATATAAATATAAATTACGAATTACATGTTAGCGTTTGATCGCTGATCATCCAGTGACGTATCACTCACACCGCCCATTACACTCTTCAGTCTTCACCCACCAAAGCTACCTAATCTATTTTCATTTCTGCAAACGATCTCAAATGTACCTCTAGTAACTATTTATTTTATTTACCTGCGTATTGTCGTTGTTAGGCGCGGGTGCTAGCAGCAGATGCAGTAACCGCGGTAACAGGCGATGCTGCGGCGCCGCGGCCGCGAACAGTCGGCGTTCTAGCTCGGCCGCGCCCGCACCGAGCGCGCGCTCCCACCGCGCGCCCGCCACCACCACGCGCGCCGCGCTCTCCGACACGCCCGCCGACCCCGCCCCGCCACACCCCTCTACACCTGGATTTTAAAAATAATAAAATGTATATCATATTTGTTTAGATTTTAAAAACTCCGAATATGTTATTTTGAGTTTCGAGGAGGGCCAAAGGTTGATTTTAAGCACAAAATATATGGTTACCGAGCCAGCAGAAGTAGCCAAAAAATCTAAATCTAGTGATGTTCACGTAACTATAGAGAATTAATTATAAAGTATAAATTAGTCTATGAAATAACGTAATAAATACAGGTACTTCTATAACACTTTCCTATCTACACTAATATTATAAAGCGGAAGAGTGTGTTTGTTTGTTTGAGCGGGCTAATCTCAGGAAGTACAGCTCCGATTTAAAAAAAAATCTTTCAGTGTTAGATAGCCCATTCATCGAGGAAGGCTAGGCTATATTTTATCACGCTAAGACTAATAGAAGCTAATAAATAGAGGAAAATGTGGAAAAAACGGGGGAAATTATTTGAAAGAGCTTATCTCACGAACTGCTGGAGCAATTTTTATGTTATTTGGCACAGATAAGAAGTAGACCACGTGAAGGATCATAGGCTATTTTTGTAGATTTATTTGTCTGTGAAATATCAATTTACGCGGGCGAAGCCGCACGGAACGTCTAGTTCTTGAATAAAAAAGAAAACCTATTCAGCAAAAATATGAACAATTAATAATCAGCAGCGATATATTACTGTAGATTGTAGAACATATACTGCAGAGCGTCACAGTCTGAAAGAACGTGTGCGACGTGCGTGGGCGCAGATCACCTGACCGTACGTAGGCACCATGATACACTCCGGACTGCTTTCACATTACTATTTTTTCTATTATACTATGGTTATAATGTATTACCTGAGAGTGCGTCGGCAAGTGTAGACTCGGGCGACAGCATCATGCGCTCGAGCGGCTCCAGCTCACGCACCAGCGACACGCCCGCGCGCCGCACCAGCGCGCACCACCACCCGCCCGCCGCGCACGCCGCGCGACCCGTCTGCACCAGGTTTAAAACCATTTTAATTTCGTAAGTTTATTTTTCTTTGGATTTGAACTGTGACATATTCTGAGATTTGACTTTTATAAATAAAATTAGTGTATTAAAAATTGAGAATGTGTAACGAGTAAAATAATTATGAATAATATATATTTATAAATAGAGTTATTTAAATGAGTAATTAGAGTATAATGAGTAAGAATTATGAGTAAACTGAGCTGATTTTGTTATTAATATCAGATTCAATAATGAAAGCCGAATTTACATTGCGAAACTAGTGACAGATTAGTTTCATGACATTAATTGCAGAGTAGACAGAATTTAATTGCATCGATAATTTCACGTGTAAGGGACATTGTGAATCCTTATATGGAAGTTGGCCCAAGTGCTGCCCAAAATGAAGACATGGTGCATTTTGTTCTTCAGGCAACCCCTAACTTGTAAACCAAAGTGCTCGAAATCTACCCCAGGAGTCAAGAGATTTTTTTTTGTTTGTAGTGAATTATTTATTTACGAAAAATTAATTTGACAATAAAAAGCAACTATTGCATAATTATTATTTCAGTTTTACATCATCATATCAGTCACAGGACGTCCACTTCTACAGTTTTACACATGCAAAACAATATTTTTCATCAATCGATATTTACAATAATAAACATATTAAGTTATCAATTGATCTTGGTAACAGTTGTGGCAGTGACTATTACTCAACCCGATTAAGACGCTGACAACTGCCAATGACCTTGAGGATTCGCATTTCTAAGCCACGCCCCCTAATTGTCCGATAAGACAGCGCCAGCTTTGCTAACGGCTAAACCGGGAACTTCTAAAAGATAGGTTTGATTAATATTGAGCTGTCGCATAGAGATTTCAATAGATGGCGCGTAATAAATAAATACTATGTACTATACTTCCGTGAGCGAACTATAAGAGTGCGGAAGATTAGTGCAGAATGCAGATAGAACGGAGCACAGCGGAGAGGTAATATTAACGCACTTGAAAATAAACTTTATAATCATTAAACTAAAGTGCATAAATGCTTGAACCTTACAAAAAATGCACGTTTGTCCCCGAGGATACGCGGGAATCTTTAAAAGTTTGAAGTCGATATTATACTGATTCGTTATGTCTATTGTGGTAGTAATGTAAGCCATACACGTTACGCAGGTAGACCGGAATGTGTGAGGGAATATACCTGTGCAGTTTTTTGGACCTGCGCAGGCGACCAGGTCCCACACACATACCGGTATACCTGTGCAGGCATACCTGCGTGCTGTACAGGTGGATCTCTCCCGTCCCCGGTAGACCGTAGCGTGTAAGGCCTACTTATGGTAAATAAAACACAGTTATTCTTTTATAATATACCTATTTTATTATAAAATAATGACAAAACCCAACTGCGTAAAAACATTCAATTTTTTTCATAAACATTTTTTCTGTTACATTACAATTTACATTAAAATTACAATTACATAAGTACAGCAAGAAATAAAACAAAATTCAGGAATCGTTTTTTACTGTCCCGGCAAACGTTGCTTTGCCATAATATTATATTTACGATAATATTATTATTTTAATTAAGTGACTAACGGCCGTTCCCAATATATGATCTATCTCTGGTTTTGCCCTACTAGAGATATGAATAGCTCACATTAGACATTAGAGACATATATTTTGTCAATTGTGAGCTATTCTTATCTCTAGTAGGGCAAAACCAGCGATAGATCAAATATTGGGAACGGCCGTAAATAGGTAAGTATGTCACCATGGCAACGTTGATCGCTATCCCGTCGCACAAACTTAATGGTCGCCGTCAGTCTCAGGTTATAATAATTTACTATTATTTATTCAACAAATGCACTTATCAATATATAAAGTACCCACTAGCCGATTCTCAAACCTACTGAATATGCATAATATAATTGATTAACGGTGCCCAGCTATGTATATATATATAGCTGGGCACCGTTAATCAAATAGTTAACTTCGTTAATCCGTTAAAAAAATGTTAGCTTCGTTAAACGTTAAAGCGTTACACTGCGGACGAATTAGCGCAAGTTAACGTTAATCGTTAATCCGTTAATATGTGTAATATGGCCTTGTTGTAACTTATATCATTGCGTTAGTGTACATACAAAACCTGTTGGTTTAAGGTTTTGGAAGTTAACAGGTTAGGGACAAAACAAAATACTTCTATAATTATTGTATTCTAGGTAGAAATTACAATACAATAATTATTATAGATATAGTTTATTGTTATTATAAATCATTTGCATGTTGATAAAGAAGAGTGCAGTATAATTTAGTTAGGTAACTAAATTATACTGCACTCTTCTTTATCAACATAATGAAATGATAAAACAAAACAAATATCTTCTCACTCGCATGCGCCTGAAAATGTATATCTAGTATTATTTTTGTTTCGTCTGAACCTGTTTTCGCGCGGCGCCGCGGTGCCGTGCGGTAAATAGTAGGCATTGGATTAACGATTAACGGACTTCTGCATATTAACGGAAGTTAACCAGTCCGTTAATATTTTTAAAAGTTAACTTAAAAGTTAATCCGTTAATCAAAATGTTAGCTTCGTTAATTAACGATTAACGGATTAACGAGTTAATGCCCATTTAATGCCATTATATATATACAGGGTGTAACAAAAACAAGTGATAATACTTTAGGGTGTGTACGTGTTCCTTGTAGAGAGTTCACTGTAAAAGTAGCAGCGTTGAAAGAAAAAAAAAATTTTCACTTTTGTATGGGGAAACTCATGACGCTCGGGCCCTTGCCCATACAAAAGTGAAAAAAAAAGTTCGTCTTTCAGAGCTGCTACTTTCACAGTGAACTCTCTACAAGGAACACGTACACACCCTAAAGTATTATCACTTGTTTTTGTTACACACTGTATATATATAATGGCATTAACTGGGCATTAGCTCGTTAATCCGTTAATCGTTAATTAACGGATTAACGAGTAAATGAGCAAGGGCAAGTGTCACGAGTTTCCCCATACAAAAGAAAAAAAAATAGGTCTTTCAGCGCTGCTACTTTTACAGTGAACTCTCAACAAGGAACACGTACAAACCCTGTGTCGAGAAAATTGAATGCCGAAATCACCTACTTCGGAACTTCTGTAATAGGCTAAAAATTTACAAACTGATACGAAATATCCCATCAAAGACACAAATTTGACCCAAAGCGTGATCATGATGAAGTTATTAGAAAATTATTAGAAAACTTTGGCCGGGTGATAAAAAGAAGACCCAACACTGCAAGTGCTAACCTAGTAAAAGACATTTTATATAAAAAAAAAATAAGCTTCGTTTCTTCTATCAAACATGGCCAAGAAAATTAAAAACAAGCAATAAGAGATTTAGAATTACAAGAAGGAATTAAAGTAAAGCCTTGCGGGCTATTTATAGATACAGACTTGCCATTTTTAGGAGCAACGCCCGATGGAATTTGCGATGAAAAAACTATTTTAGAAATTAAATGTCCCATCACAGCATATAACATTGGAGTAGACGCTGCTATAACACAATAAAAAGTTACATTTTGGAAAATAGATAAACAGGGCAAATTAAATATAGACAAAAATCACTCCTGGTTTTATAAGGTGCAAGGGCAGCTCCATATTTCAGGTTACGAATATTGCCTTATTATTATTGAAGGCATGTAATGGTCTTCATTTGAGTCACTATTAATTATCAATATTAGATTGCAAAGTATGCATAGAAATGTGAATTTTGAATTGAGGCCATCTTGCTTTTCACCTACTAGTTCTATATCAGTTAAAGCACATCCAAGAGGACCATGATGAGAAATTTCTTGCAACCTCTTATAAAAATATGAAACACTTATAATTCTTCTTCCGACATCAGGTTTCTTCTGAGGAAGTGCAGTTTCAACAATAAGCTTTTCAGCATCACATTCAGCCTCCAAACTACATAGTCCAGTGTCATGGGTACTTTTTTCTTCCAGCCTGTAAGTAAGTTTATACTATGAGACATCGACATTTAACAACAGTTTAAAAACTGGATCACCACAAAATTTCATAAATTAAAATGATTAACTTTTCGATTATTGGGAAATAGGAATTAGGATAAAATTATACAGAACTCAATATTTAAAAAAGCCTTTTGCTCGTTTGCCTTCTAATTTCATTAAAAAGGTATACTAAAAATTTTATTAGGCTAATACGCTGCACTCCGCAGTAGGGGTGGGTCGTTATGTGATTTTTAACCGACGAAACAAGTTGTAACTGTACGACGCGGGCGCCCGGTAACGGTGTGACGTCATATCACAATTTCGCCGCGCGGGCCCCATACAATAAACGTGATTTTTTGCTCTATCTTAATAACTGCAACAGGTAGGCACTTGAAATTTTCATCAAGGCCTTAATTATATATGTACTTTAATAATCAATAATAATATTATAATAAAATAAAAAATTAAGGGGGCTCCTATACAAAAATCACAAATTTTGGCCTATTTTGCACTATAACGGTGCAAAATAGGCCAAAATATATGTGTATTCATAAGTGAGTCCGATTAGTAACATAATATAATATTATTATTAATTATTAAAGTACACATATAATTAAGGCCTCGGTGAAAATTTCAAGTGCCTACCTGTTGCCGTTATTGAGATAGAGCAAAAAATCACGTTTATTGTATAGGACCCGCGCGGAAAAATTGTGATATGACGTCACAAGCGGTCGTGGGACTGTTAGCGGGAATCGATACGAGGGCTGCTATTTATGTATCCGGAACTGGCCACTTACAAGAACAATATTTAAAAAGTAATTACAACATTTGAAAATATAACTCTTTGGTTGAAGAATACATTTTGTTTCATGTGACTGTCAATTATTTTTCCATTGTGGCGTCATTTTGAAAATTGCGTGTCTTCATTTGCCATGGATTTAACGCGTGAACATTTTCGTGCAATGATTTACTACGATTTTCGGCATGGGTTAAATCAACAACAGTGCTTTATTCAACTCACCGCAACTTTTGGAGATGAAGCACCATCAAAAACCACTGTTTATCACTGGTACAGTGAGTTTAATCGTGGGCGGTCTATGCTCACGGATGAAAATAAAGAAGGTCGCCCAAAAACAGCTGTTGTCCCACAAAATATAGATGCTGTGCGGGAACTAATAATGCGTGATCGTCATGTTACATATCGCGAGATAGAGGCGTCCTTAGGCATAAGTATGACGAGCATACATAAGATATTACACGAACATTTGGCTATAAAAAAAATATGTTCGCGTTGGATTCCGCAAAACTTGACAATCGATCAAAAACGGGCTCGTGTCGATTGGTGCAAAAAAATGATAAAAAAATACAACCGTGGTACGTCAAAAGCCGTTTATAATATCTACACAGGTGATGAATCTTGGATCTATGCATATGACCCCGAAACTAAACAACAGTCAACGGTGTGGGTGTTCCAAGATGAGCCGAAACCAACAAAAGTTACTCGTGCTAAAAGTACTTTGAAGCAAATGGTCGCCTGTTTTTTTGGAATTAATGGACATGTGGCTACAGTGCCATTAGAGAATCGTAAAACGGTTAATTCTGAATGGTATACGACCATTTGTTTACCAGAAGTCTTTGAAGAAATAAGAAAGGACAACCGACAACGCAGAATCATATTACATCACGACAATGCTAGCTGTCACACCTCAGCTGAAACAACTCAGTTTTTGGAGGGTCAAAAGATCGAATTGACTGGTCATCCGCCGTACAGCCCTGATTTGGCACCTAACGATTTCTTTTTATTTCCATACGCGAAGAACAAATTACGTGGTCAACGTTTTTCGAGCCGCGAAGAGGCTGTTGATGCGTTCAAAATGCACGTTTTGGAGATACCTCAATCAGAATGGAAAAAGTGCTATGAAAATTGGTTCCAGCGTATGCAAAAGTGTGTCGATCATCGCGGCGAATATTTTGAAAAGCAATAAAACCATATTAAATGATATATGTTTGTTTCTTTTTTTAATTCCGGATACATAAATAGCAGCCCTCGTATTTTTCGAAACTTTGAATGCCTATAAAATCAAAACTACAAGGTATTTTTGACTGCAACAAAAACTAGTGTATTTGTATACAATGGGACAATATTTTATCCCATTTAAAATCGTTGCAGAAAGGTCACTCACGGCGCGGGGGAATGAAAGGGGGTGACGCCGGAATGAGGCGCGCGCGCGGGCCTATAGCCTATAGCCTTTTTTCAAATCGGACCAGTAGTTCCTGAGATTAGCGCGTTCAAACAAACAAATAAACTCTTCCCAATTATAATATTAGTATTGATATAAACTAATTAATATTTTTGCTAGGTAATCTGCGCGGAACTAGTTGGCCGCGCCGCCGGTATGCTCACATACCGGCGGCGCGGCCAACTAGTTCCGCGCGGACTATAGCAAACTCGCTGTCGCTCGCTAGGTCGACCGGTGCAGTGGGCGGCGGGCGCTAGCTGCGACTCCAAACGAAACAACGCGACGATCGCTCGACGGTACTTCATACCACCCAATGCAATAAAAACGTTACAAAAATCACTACTCTACTATATAAATACGACTCGAAACTAGTTATTCGGTTACTGTATGTAGCTAGTTATTGTAACTATAGTGACGTGAAATAACGCTCACCCCTACTCCGCAGTGAAGCCGCACCCTATTAGGGCCGGGACACAAAAACACGGTCCGGCGCCGTACGACGTCGCGTCGTCGTGCCGTGATTTTGTGTCCCGGCCCTTACGGAGCATGTCCTTGAATAGAGCTGAAAGAATCGCGCAATCGCATCGCGCTCAAATAGTAATAAACTTATTATATCTATATTTACCTAGCCTATCGTAATTGTAAAAATATACTTGCCTTTTTAAAATACTACCCGTCGCTATATTGCGATCGGCATTTGCTACATTTTCCACTGTGTTATTATCTAATTCCATCGTTTTCGGTCGACTGGAAAAAAAATAAATCATAATAATATCATAAAAAGGCTAAAATAGCTTGTAATAGATAAACTGGATCATAAAAAATACAATGAATGAGCCATGCTTTGGCACGAATGGGCCGACTCGACCAGAGAAATACCACGGACTCACAGGAAAACCGGCGTGAAACAGCCCTTGCGCTGTGTTTCGTAGTCGTGAAGGACGTTTGGTTACAACTTATAATAAGTAGATAAATAATAAGTAGAAAAGTGATTCGTTTGGGTTATCAATAATTGCACTATCCATGGTTTTCCGGCGCCTGAAATAAAAATTTAAATAATAAAGGCCTAAATAAAACTTCAGATTCAAAGCAAAATGAACTTATAGTACCTAATTATAGTACTTGTACTATTATTTATTCTGTGCTAATAGTGATAAAAAAAAACCATAAAAAGTATTACGAAAATTCTCTGAAACTCGATCCATAGACCGATTGAATATTGATTTATCAGAACGATCCCCGACGCGCGACGCTAAAACTTATTTAGGCTAACGGAATAATCAACTTTATGAGTGGTGATTTTTTAACTTTTTGAACATTTATTTTGGAGTGCAAAACTCCAACATAAATGTTCAGATACAAAGCAAAATTATTATCAGTGATAAAATAAAACATAAAAAACTGTATTACGATTTACGAAAATCCTCTAAGATTCGAACCATAGGCCGATTGGAAATTGATATAATGTTATCACAACGATTGTGATAACATTATTATGTCAATTTCCAAGGTCTATGGTTCGAATCTTAGAGGATTTTCGTAAATCGTAATCAATCGTAATACAGTTTTTTTATGTTTTATTTGACACAACGATCCTGGCTATCCTAAAACACATTGAGAGTGACGAAATATTTTGATTCGGGGTCGTAATTGTTCGTTTTTTTTTTAATAAAGACGTACGCAACTAGAAAGTAGATAAAATTGAACTTACTTTTACTTCCATCATGTATTTGTGGCTTTCACGAAGCTGTCGCTTTTTTGCTGGACGTCTTTTCTTTTTCTTGTCACCCATTTTTACAGACGCGCAATATAATTTCAAATATTTACAGAATAAACTTAATATACTATAAAACAATGAGAAATACCTATATACAAATTTTAAGAACTAAACGCTTCAATTACACTAAAATCACAATATCGGCAGAGCGAAATCCGTCACACGTCCACATAGCACCGCGCCTCAGCGAACACTGTCGGTTTTCATGCGAGAGAGAGAGATGTGAAATGTTCACTCAGAAGCGTGGATATATTTTTCGTTTGTTAGAGGAAAAATAAATATTGTGGGAAATCTAGATGTCAGAGCCGAAAATTAAATCGGGCAATCTTTGGATTTTTGTAAAAGGTATCAAATAAACAAATTTTTAAAGCATAGATTGTATTATTACTTTAGTTAGAACTGTTTAAAGTTCCCGAAAGATGTGACTTTGGTATTTTTTTTCATCCAGTAGGAGTACATTATTTTATTATTTAAATCGGACAAGCTTTTCCAAATATAATCAAAAATCACATATATTTTTTTTGTGCCAATCAATGAAATACATACGTCTAGAAAACTGCACAAAGATGTCAAATTAGCAGCTGTCTGCGCCTTAAGTGGTTGTGGGATAAATAGGACAGGGATATCAGAAAGAAGAAAATGTGATACTTTTTAACAACACATCTTTGAAATATCCTGGGACCAAATAGAAATCAATTATTTGTCGAAACGTTACTAAGAATGCCAAGATTGTGCACCGAAATAATAAAAGCAACAGCAGGTAATATGAATAAATTAAAAATTTAAATATGGAACCATTGCAGACTAATTTACTTATTACTATATTTTAATCCAAATAATATGTTCTTTAAAATATATTAAACAAAATCGATTATATTGTTTTTATTATTAATGTATCGAGCAAAATATAGTAGTCAGTGAGCCCTAGAACAATTTTTTTTTATTACTATTAAGGTCATTTTTTGTGAGTAGCTTTATTTTGATAAGACAAACAACATTTTTATCTGCGAAAAATCTTGAAAGTGGTAGCTAACAGAGATAGATAGGATTTCATATTTTGGTTTGATGGTCCTAAAATATGGATTATTCTATTTGTAGGACAATGTTACTCTTAAATTATATAACTTTTAGCCCTAATTTCACCAACGTCTGTTAGTGTTAACAGCTTGTTAAAATGTCCTGTCTTTTCTTTGGTCTTAACCTGCAATATTAAAAAAATCAGCTAGTTAGGGTTCCGTTTAAGGGGTCTGTTCAACAAAACTTGGTTGACTACCCTAAAACAGAACCCTAACCAGCTGACTTTTTGTATAATAGGCTACTTGACCTATATTCAATTTCATTGAACAAATACATATTTCTAGTAGAACTTGGCCTAGAAAACCGTATTTCACACTTATCATCAAATAAAAGCTTATGATTGATAAATAAAGTCGATTTGAAAACATGATTTTATGAAAATAGGTTTGCACTGATGAAAACGCTTTTGCGGTATTTCCGAATTGGATGTGACGTCATCACACTCGTAATTTAATATCTTTTATTTATCGCGCTCGTTATATGTAAGTTTATTTGTACATAAATAATAAGAATAAGCCTAGAAAGATTTGTAAAATATATTTTCTTGAATAATTCAAATAAAACATCAGTTTTATATAATTTATTATCTCCATTTACTGTAGACGGGAAATGAAATGACCAAAACTTTTCTTCAAAAGTTTTTAACATTACAAATGATTTCTAATTTCTAATTTAATTCTTTTATAATTTTTGGGCACTTTTAGACGCGTACATTTAGCATTTAAAAAATGTTCAGTAAAAAGAGCTTACAATACAAAACGTATGACGTCACGCTATGGCGGACAGTGTTTTTGGCGCCATTTTTATAAGGCATATTTTTCAATCAACATTTTTATGAGTTTCTACTGTGTAAGATAATAAAATATTATTATATATTTTTTTTTTTTGTAAAAATGAATGATTATGAAGCGATTAGCATGAAGAAAAAAATTAGGTAGGTTCTACTATTAACCTACCAATAGGCTACTTGACCTAATTTTTTTCGTGTTTAAGTGTAAAGTAATATTTTAATCCATAATTATAATTGTTGTCAAGGTGTGTCAGGGGACCGCTAATGTAGAAGTTTGATTTCACATAACATTATAGTTTAAGGATCAGTTCACAGCGACCCGAATCGAGAGAATCAGCTACTATTATGGCGATACAAAATGCAAAAGTCGCTGTTGTCGTAGTTTACTTGGCGGTCCCCCAACACACCGTGACAACAATAATTATGGACTAAAACTAGATGTCCCGCGCGGCTTTGCCCGCGTAAATTAGGTATTTCACAGAAACCGTACATTTTCGAATAAAAATAGCTATAAATACTGCTTTTTCGTGGTCGACTCTATATAAGTGCCAAATATTGCTATAAAATTGCTCCAATAGTTTGTGAGATAAACCTTTTCTAATATTTTCCCCGTTTTTACCACATTTTCCTGAGTTGCATCCATTGTATCCATGTAAAGTACCAATAACAGGGTCATTATAGGCTCATAAGTCATAACCATGGGACGATGCATGGTATAATATGGTAGTGATGATGATGATGATGAATGTAATTTGCATAGTAGCATATTATGCTTTCCGTTCTTAAAACAACGCCGAAACTCCCAAACTTGTATCTATAAAAAATCAGGAGTTCTCTCAACACCTTCCGAACCACGGTATACCAGGTATACCTCGGTGCAAAATCTTACTTGTTGGTAGCATATGCTTAGAATACTTTTCACGAAACCGAAGTCACCACGTCATGTTTCCCTATAAATTTTGAGGAGTTCCCTCGATTACTTATGGATCCTTCATCAGATCACCACTTTTGTGAATATAATACCAAATTGGGATGATACCCTACATACCAAAAGAAAATTTTTGAAAATCGGTTAACAAACGGCGGAGTAATCGTTGAACATAAGAAAACAAACATAACACCTCCCCCATTTGGAAAGTCGGTTAAAATTGTAGCCTATGTGTTATTCTGATGTATAAGCTATATTATTGTAAAGTTTCATTAAAATCCGTTCAGTAGTTTTTGCGTGAAAGAGTAACAAACATCCATACATCCACACATCCACACATCCATACACCCAAACAAACTTTCGCCTTTATAATATTAGTAGGATATTACTTTACACTTAGGAATTATTTAAACTTAAAGTCAGTAAATATTATATCATTCCTTTTTAAAGTTGTTTGACGGGTTTTTTCTTTAATTTCTTAATTACGAAACTAATGTCTTGTAAATACTTTCGTGGTGAAAACGTGACACGAAAGTAGTGTCGTTTTAGTACGTTTTTTTTTATTTTCAATCATTTCAACATGTATAACCCTAGTTTCTTAATATAAAGAAATATTTTGCGACTACAATGTAAAAAACATATAAGAATTACGGACATTGTGATGTTCTAACTTCTAACCTCAACCTATATTGATTTTTGATAAGTAAAGAAAGGAATTTGAAAAAACATTGTTCGGATCAACGATATCAAAATACTTAGATACGACGTATGCCCTCAAAACTGTAGCAATGTTTTTGCATGCAAAATGGGTATCGAGAAAATATTGTCGTCCTTTTTTGTCTTACAGTAATAGCATATACTACTTTCTCTTTCGCTCATTTTACGCTATAATTGAATCGAGAAAATATTGTCGTCCTTTTTTGTCTTACAGTAATATCATATACAACTTTCTCTTTCGCTCATTTTACGCTTCGCTTTGATTTTTCTCTTAAAATGGAAGACAATAATTTAAATATTCATAAAATTTTAGTAATTACGTGTGAAATATTACACCTTTGACTTTATTTGTATTCCTCGTTTTGTTACTGTCGGAAGGCACATGACAGCATTCTGGAGCGAAATGTAGCGAAAAACAACGCGGTAATTAATGAATTAAACACGTCCGGCGGTTACCGCTTCCTAAGGCTGCTCTCAGATGAGTGAGCTCACTCATTTCGAGAGTGACACATTTTCGCGCTGACGATTATATGGAATGCCTTTTTTTTATTTTATTTTTTTTATTTATTTATTTTAATGCATAAAACACATTACAATCGAAATGAAATAGCATGATAAATACAGTTTATGACCTGGATTGTAAAGTAACATATGCGCACACTATTAAAAAAAAAATACTTTTAAACTATAACATTAGCTCATACTAATACTTATAATTTGTGATATGGAGGATGTCTTTAACAATCTTTGTAAACGATTGAAGCTTATCAAAAATGTCTAAATTTTTATTTTGTTTTGAATAATTATTGTATTGACGAGCCATGCGTGTTAAGGGGTTAAAATAGGATATATTATTTTTGTATACTTGCAAGGCAAACAGGTTAATGTTATTTGCTCTACGAGCACTAAATTTAATATTGAAGCTAATATGCGAGAGCAAGTTAGGTGAGTCTAATAAATTAGTTATGATTTTATAGAAGTAAAGAAGATCAAAGAAGATGCGCCTATTCTCAAGAGTCTGTATTTTGAGATTAATAAGCCTATCGTGATAGTTTAAATTAGAACGTCCTGGGTTATAACGGTAAAAAATAACCTTGACAAATTTCCTTTGTACGCGCTCAATGTCCTCTACGTGGACTTTATAATTTGGAGACCATACGGGGCTCCCATACTCTAAGATAGTCCTCACGAGAGTGGAGAATAGATATAGAGTACTGTTAGGTTTTTGAAATTTTTCTAACGTTCTAATTCTATGGTTTGCTAGTTTTTATTATTCGTAGGCTGCAGTTCAATATTTTGAAAAAATAATTTAAACATTATTTTTTTCTGCGTCAAACTCACATGCTTGGACACCATAAGGCCAAGTGGTTTCTGAAGCCCTTCCATGTACTGCATGCACCAGCTGTACAGATCTGACCAGCACCTGAAAAATTATTTGCTTTTAGTATTACACGTAATTTAAATATTAATTTACCGTCATAATGAACGCTTTAATAAACAAACGCCAGACCCTGAATAATTGGTAATTGAAAGAACCTTAAAAAATAGAAAGAATGACTCTGATAGCTTAAAAATTCACCAAGATATGACAATTCCAACATCTCATAAAATAGACCTGCCCGAAACGCTCCAAACAAAGTGCTACGAAATTATGACGTCACTCTTTCGTAGTTTGTACGCATCGGGAGAGAACTTTGTTCGATAGCTATATTAAATATTGCCTTTATGAAAGTGGTTTCATAACAAAAATTGCTTTTAATTGCATAAGTTATCGATTGGTACACAAATATTAAGAAATTTATTTGAAAAAAAAATCGACTTGATATCCAACTTTGAAGGCGTACAACAAAAAAATAATACAAATGCTATTACACATTATAATAAAATTTTGGGAACACCTATTTCTTACTGTGATTTCTTTATTTTATTAACAAAATTCGCTAATATATTTTGACCTTATCATCATCCCTATTGTAACTCTGAATTCTTGTCTCTCTCTCTGTAATACTCAATGGGATTGTCCATTTCTTTTTAATTTTGCTCATTACAAAAACATTTCGAGGAATAAGGTCAGCGATCGTTTTTCTGTATATAAACGAAAAAAATACCCATTAGTTACTTATATTTTTGAACAAATATGTTTTACCTTTGTTTGACCTTCAATGGCGTTAAATTAGCAATAAATTCGACCAACATTACGTTTCGAACTTTTGGTAAGTTTCTCGTATCAACTTTCACATAATGAGAACTTGCATTTGACGAACCAGCCATTATAAATAAGATTGAAAGGAAATTTAAAACATACTGCAGAGGTCAATTGCGGCCGGTGATGACGTCAGAGCGAAACTTTAAAAATTTATTGAGAAAAAACTAGCCAACGAATTTCAAAATTATTTAATTTATATTCTTAAAATACCCTATTTTAACGAAAAAAAATACAAAAAGTACATGTGATTTTTTTTGGACAATGCCCATTATGTAGTCCGACTGGCAAAAGTACGACCATAGTAAAAGGAGGGGAAGTAGGATAACTCCGGCCCAATCCACGATATAATTGCCTACAGTCTTACGGCCGTTCCCAATATTTGATCTATCTCTGGTTTTGCCCTACTAGAGATAGGAATAGCTCATAATTGACATAAAATATATGTCTCTAATGTCTAATGTGAGTTATTCCTATCTCTAATAGGGCAAAACCAGAGATAGATCAAATATTGGGAACGGTCGTTAGGGTTGTCAATTTTAACAATTTAACAAGTCGTCATAAAGTTAAACAATGGTTTTCCCGCGCGGCTTCGCCCGCGTAAATTAGGAATTTCACAGATACCGTACATTTTCTAATAAAAATAAGCTATAAATACTCTTTTCACGTGGTCTACTCTATATAAGTGTCAAATATTGGTATAAAAATTGCTCCAGTAGTTTGTGAGATAAACCCTTTCTAATATTTTCCCCATTTTTACCACCTTTTCCTGAGTTTCTTCGGCCGTATTAGTCTTAACGTGATAATATAATATAGCCTATATAGCCTTACTCGATAAATAAGATATCTAACACTGAAATAAGTTTTTAAATCGGACCTGTAGTTCCTGAGATTAGCGCATTCAAGCAAATATACTCTTCAGGTTTATAATATTAAGTATAGATATTTTAAATTATCGCTTGACAAACTCGAGCCTCGATCTAGATCTCGAGCCTATGAAAAGGCTCATAATCATGGGACGTGGTATAATATTATGGTAGTGATGATGATGAATGTCATTTGCATAGTAGCATATGCTTTCCGTTCTTAAAACAACGCCGAAACTCCCAAACTTATATCTATAAAGAATCAGGAGTTCTCTCAGCACCTCCGAACCACGGTATACCAGGTATACCTCGGTGCAAAATCTTACTTGTTTGTAGCATATGCTTAGAATACTCACGAAACCAAAATCACCACATGTTTCCCCATAAATTTTGAGGAGTTCCCTCGATTACTTATGGATCCTTCATCAGATCACCACTTTTGTGAATATAATACCAAATTGGGATGATACCCTACATACCAAAAGAAAAATTTTGAAAATCGGTTAACAAACGGCGGAGTAATCGTTGAACATAAGAAAACGAACATAACACCTCCCCCATTTTGAAAGTCGGTTAAAATTGTAGCCTATGTGTTATTCTGATGTATAAGCTATATTATTGTAAAGTTTCATTAAAATCCGTTCAGTAGTTTTTGCGTGAAAGAGTAACAAACATCCACACATCCACACATCCATACATCTATACATCCATACATCGAAACAAACTTTCACCTTTATAATATTAGTAGGAAGTAGGAAGTAGGATAGTAGGATCATAGAAATAATATTAGCATTATAGGTTTATGAGTAGGATACAGCACAGCATTATTTATCTTAGATATATTAATACGTGTGCCAAAAACTTTGTATTCCTTTTGACAAAAAATGGGGCAACGTAGGTGAATGAAATTTTGCACAGTTAAAGTTTATATGGTGAAGGAGTGCATCGAGCTAATATTATTTTGAAATTATACTTTTATCATACATTTTTCTAACAAATAAAACATTACACTCACTACAATACGCACACTCAAGAAGATGACAGATTTTTGAGTGACAAGCCTATACATACGAATTATACTCTTTTATTTATGGTTGAAGTCTGTTGACAACATGTTGACAAATTGAAAATGGATTATAGTTTTTTTATTGAATCTTAGATACCGTATACGTACTTACTATACGATAGATACGTACTTACTATTAGACAATGCTTACACGGCCAGTCTGAGATCAGCTGAGTCCCAGAGACAAGAGTTGAAAAAAATATGATAGTCAATATTTTTTTACAAAATATAGGTAGTAGGTACTCCTAATGTCTTTGAAACTGAGGAACTTTAAATTTCGACTATTGGGCTATCTCTAGTATAAAAAAAATCGGCCAATTGCAAGTCGGGCTCGCTCACGAAGTGTTCAGTACCGTTATAGAGAGAAAGTATGCAAAAAATTGTGTTTTTTGTATTATTTAAATATTTTAGGAGTACCCTAAAATATTTAAATAAGTATTTATTTTATTTCAATTTTATCTATACTAATATTATAAAGCGGAAGAGTTTGTTAGTTTGTTTGAACGCGCTAATCTCAGGAACTACTAGTCCGATTTGAAAAATTATTTCAGTGTTAGATAGCCCATTTATCGAGGAAGGCGATAGGCTATATTTTATCACGGTAATACTAATAGGAGCGAAGAAATAGAGGAAAGTGTGGAAAAAACGGGAAGAAATTATTTGAAAGGGCTTATTTGAACGCGCTAATCTCAGGAACTACTGGTCCGATTTGAAAAATTCTTTCAGTGTTAGATAGCCCAGTTATTGTGGAAGGCTATAGGTTATATTTTATCACGCTAAGACTAATAGAAACGAAGAAATAGAGGAAAATATAGAAAAAACAGGGAAAATTATTTGAAAGGGCTTATTTGAACGTGCTAATCTCAGGAAGTACTGGTCTGATTTAAAAAAAATATTTCAATGTTAGATAGCCCAGTTACCGAAGAAGGATCAGGCTTTTTTGTGGACTAATTTTTCTGTGAAATATCTAATTTACGCGGGCGAAGCCGCGCGGAACGTCTAGTTATTAATATTTTTTAAGGTATTGTGAAAATTAAAAGTGTCTAGCTGTTAAAAAAATCACGTTTGTTGTATGGGAGTCCGCTTAAATATTAATTTAATTTTGATTTTAGTATTTGTTGTTATAGCGGCAACGGAAATACACAATCTGTGAAAATTTCAGAACACCAGCTATAGCGGTTTCTGAGATACAGCCTGGAGACAGACAGACGGACAGACAGACATCGAAGTATCATGAATAGGGTCCCGTTTTTACCCTTTGGGTACGAAACTCTAAAAAAAGGATAAAATAAACCGGCCGGCGGCGGCGGGGTGGTGTGGGCGCGGTTGTTCGCGCTTTGCTCGCAACCACATAAATAGCGGCAACGTTGCGGTCCCGACTCTCCAGTCATGTGTTAACTCCGTCTGTCGCAGTCGGAAACGGGCTGAGATTTTGTTAAATGTGCGTGCGGCGACGCACGGATACTATGGCGCACACATACGAGCCGCGCGGGGTGCGTTTGTATGAAGATAACTTACTTCCGCTCCTTATACAATGGTACGACTGCATCTAGTTTTCGACTCAGCTATCTTGTGTTGGTATTAGAATAAATACAAAGAACGCCCAGATCAAAGCTTAGTCTTGTTTCAAACTTACTGTTTTCACATTACACGACGTGGATATCCGATAAAGACTGCAAAGACGTTAACATTTTTGGCTTTCGAGTGTATGTTTAATATCCAGAAATTTATCGCATGTCTTAAAGAAAATTATATCCCATCAAAAACATCCTGTGAAAAAACCAAGTCTCGCAACTCAGTTTTTATACTGTAAAAATTTATGAGATCCATCCAATACCAAGTCGGTTAATTTATTCAGTCCCTACCTAGGCGACCTTTTGTCTCAAGTTAGTACGTAAGTTATATAATATTAAAAATCTTTTACGTTTTAAATAAATAGATCGACTTATTTTATCGGTGCGATATGGAATCCGATATCGTACGTGCAAACTTACTTATGCATGAGATGCGTCTGGTCCGCGTTATTGGACCGCGCGGTGAGGTTCCTCAGGCGCGTCTGCACCGCGTTGAGGCACGCCTCGCTCAGATCCGTCTCCGGGCCCGAGTCGCCGCCGCCCCATGTACGACGGTATATCTGTAAGGATACAAACATAGAAAAACCATACATTTTATGAAAAAATTAATACCAATCAACACTAAGAAACTATAATATTTTTCTTAAACAATAACTTGACTACATGTTAATGCAATTATTACGAATCTATGAAAGCCTTATAAAAATACAATCAGAACTTCAGACACGACAGTGAGACAAAAATACTATAAGTTCATTACCTTCTTAAGTTTACTTGCACTGGAGTCTGGTAAAAATAATCTTATTTGCTGCTTTTCTTTCCATAATACAAGTACTAGCTAGCCAATTAATTGGCATGGCTTTTTTTGGTGCATGTTAATATAGTATATTACAATAACCATTTAAAAGAAAATTTCCTCACCACTAGCGCCTTATTGAGTACGGCGGGCGGGAATAGTCCGGGCGCGAGCACTCTATCGCGGTACTGAGCGTGCGAGCCGAGCACCGGCAGTGCGGGGGCCGCCGCGCGCGCCGCCACCGCCCGCCATCGCGCGCCGCCGCACACGGCCGCACCTGTGCACACACACATAAACATAATCTTATACAACAGCTATTACTAATTTCTTTCCATTCATTTACATTTGAAAGTGCCTGAACTTCCTTTGTTGTTCTTTTTGTAACCTTTGGTAAGGTAATAATATTTCTGATTATTACACGGCACGGCATATCCATTTACTAATAAAAATAATATTAACACAAAGTGTCCCTCAGAGCCAGCTGTCAGAAACATCAAAGCACGCTAGCCCAGCCTACACACCCCGCTATCCTCCAATCTTGATATAATGTATCCATGAATCGTGCCACCGAGCATTGTGCTTTGCGCTGCAACTAATAGTGAACAATATCGCGTAACAACGGTTCCCACATTATAGCACGAAAGTAAAGGTCGTAAGTCCCAAAAATGTTTTTGATGATTATTTAAAAATTAAATACAATAAGTACTAATATTTCCTTTAGCCATTATCTTATAAAGTGTGTGATTGTAGTAGTGCAATTATTTAATGATAGTACAGATCTTGCGATCTACGAGCGCGCGGCGCCCTTAGTTGTGTGAGTGACCATATCTATACATGCGTACATGGCTCGCTCGCTACCGGCTACTGACTGCTCCGTCAGGTACGCACACTAACGAGAATGTCTATTTATAATATAAACTAATATTAAATAATTATAAAAATCTACGAGCGCGCGTAGCCTTTATTCGTAGTTGTAATTATTACAACTACGAATAAAGGCTACGCGCGCTCGTAGATTGCAAGAACTATAACTCAATAAGTGTAACAGATATTTGTTGAAAAGCCCAGAAAGATTCATAATTTTTAAAAATATAACTATCGAGTCAAAATAAGTGAATCGTGTTTTCCGCTAGGCAAATATCAGATATATACAATGATTAAATAAATTTCAATTTCATTTAAGTCAATCGTCTTCCGGGATCGTAATACTTATTAGAAAACACAGTAAAATTTAATAGTAAGGGAATCAGTGCTTTACAGAAAGTTATCACTAAGAATTAACTTTTACATACTTGTTACGACTGCATCTCCATCAGGCTGAGTCCATAGAGCCCAAATCACATGGTTACCATCACCATATCCTATGGTGTAATCTAAAAGATCAAGCTGAAAAAAAGTTTTTTTTTTTAGAATAGGAAGCTACTCGTTTACTATTAGGTCCTTACTGAAATTGAAATTGGCGTTTTGTTGTACAGGCCACTTTGATCTCAAATATCTCCTCTTTGGTTAAGAATTCCAAATTCAAACTTATAATATACCTATACATTTATTTGGTACATTTGAGTTTCCAAAACAGTCAATCATTTGTTTTTTCTTGATTATTTTTTCTTTGGAGTCGTTCATATCGCACAATGGAAAAATTGAAATATCGCTTTATTTACGAATATGAGTTCTACCGTGACCAAGTGCTGCAGAAACAGCTCGAAGAATTAACAATGTGTATGTCGTTGGTGTTAGAAAACACGGGACGGTTTTAGTTCCAACGTTTTCGTTCTGGAAATTCCGACCTTCAGAACAAGCCCCGTGGTCCGTGGACGACCCGAGACCAAAATGAATAATGAAGAATTAAAGGCTATTGTGGAAGCGGATCCATCGCAAACCACTTCAGAGTTAGCAGCAGGCTTCGGTGTAAGTGATAACTGATAAAACTGCTATAGTCCACTTGAAGCAAATTGGGAAGATAAAATAACTTGCAAGGTTACCTCATGAATTGAGTGAAAAAAACCAGAAAACACGCGTCGACTGCTGTGAATAATGTAGGGATTTTAAATCAGATCATTACTTGTGATGAGAAATGGAGCCTTTATGATATTAGGAAGCGTTTGTCGCAATGGTTGTCCCCCTTTTTTTTTTAAAGAAGGCAGGTCGCTGTAGCCCTGACGTCACTGCGACCCATGAGGATGGATCTATTGTGACCCCTTCGTAATAGAGTATCATCCCCAACTCAATACTGCTCATAAATTGAACGATATGGTTGGGGTTGGTGCCACGAATTTTCTCTGTGGACGAGTATTCGTGGCGACCAAGGTGCTTGTTCCTGCTCTGTAGTAGAGCAGGGCAGTCGAGGAGAAGGTGAATAGGTGTTTCATCCTCCTCCTCACAGAATCTGCAAGTCGTTATGTTACAAATACCCATTCTGTTTAGGTGTTTGTTGAGCTTGCAGTGCCCAGTTAGGCTTCTGGTAAGGATTCTTAATTGGTTCCTACCCAAGGTGAGCACTAATTCTGATTGTTTCTTGTTGAAGTCAGGAATTAGTGCCTTGGAGTGTTCACGGCCAGGGGTCTCAGCCCATTGCTTCCTGCAAGTCTGTGACCCCATTCCTTGAGCACTTGCTTTGTGGTACTGGGAGTTATACCAATGACTGGTTCTGGACCATATATGAGACTCTCGGTCTCAAGCCTAGCCAGTTCGTCAGCGGTTTCATTGCCGGGGACGTTGCTTTGGCCCGGGACCCATACTAGGCGGATGTTGTTGTTCCTTCCTAGCATGTTTAACGTCTCAACGCATTCCAGAACTAATTTGGACGAGAAATCTGGGGCAGTCAGTGCTTTAAGTGCGGCTTGACTATCGGAGAAGATAAAAACGTTTTTATTAACTAGGGCCATCTCCAGGCTTTCTAGTGAACAACCGAGGATAGCGAGGACTTCAGCCTGAAACACGGTCGCAAACTCCCCCAAACTGGCGTATTTGCCTTTTGGTGGCCTGCCCCCGTAGAATCCGGCTCCCGTGAACCAAACTATGTTGCTAGGGCGGACATCGATTGGGATTTTTCTTTCCCAGTCCTCCCTGGAAGGTATAAAAACCTGGTACTGCTTCGAAAAGCTATACACCTTGCTCATGGCATCTGATGGCATGGCATCTGATGGCATGGCATCTGATGGCATGGCCATGATAGGTGATTCACTGAGAGACTGTTCCAGCTGTCGAAATGGGGTGGAGACCCAATTCGTCCCACCCGCCGTCCTGGCCCTGAGAGCCACCTTTTTGGCCTCCATCAGAACAAGAAGAGGAAGCGGAGTTAAGTTGGTACAAAAACAAAACAAATCGACTTTATAATATATGCCTCCCATACAAAACGACAATTTCATATGTAAGGACCTAATATTTAAATTGAAATAATTCCTACGAAAGATTTTTATACCCATAATAGAAGACGTGAGTGAAAGAAATGGGTAACTAACAATTTGAAAATTTTCGGCTGTAGGACCAGTAAAATGATTTAAAATCAAAAATTAGTGGATTTTATGTATAGCCAGATGATGAAGTAAGTTACAAGGTTTGTTCATATTATACAGGGAAAAAAAGTAATTGCCCTAATGTTCTAAAATATTATTCACATGTGTGATATTCACTTTATCTACTGACGTCTTCAATTATGTTCATTGCCCAAAAAATGTTCACTACCTGAGGTCCATAAATGTGACAAATGGTTGCAAACTTGACAACGCCCGCGCCTGCATTGTGCATCCTCATTACGACAAATTCACATTCATTTGGGAATGACAGGTATGCAACTAATATGACCCCTCCATCTGAGCCAACAGTGTATTGCAGCATGTGACCATGAGCTGAAACATTTTATGTTATTCTTTTACTAGCTTTTACCTATTTTTTAAATGTTGTTTCAGTTGCCCAAAAATTTTATGATAATAGTTTTCAAAATTGCTAGAATAGACCCAAAGATTAGCTTTCATACTTTCAGCCATTAGTATAAATATTAAAGAGTAATGCATTTTATATATATGTAGTAACTAGCTGTTGCCCGCGGCTTCGTCCGCGTAGACTTTAGTTTATAGTTGTTCCCGTACATCGATTGAGTGATTTACGCGCAAATCAGAAAAGTATATTGTGTGGGAACCGCACATTTTTCCGGGACAAAAAACATTCCTTGTCCCAGATTCAAATTAGTATCTCCAATCTCCATGCCAAATTTCATCAAAATAGATTAAACAGTTTCTCGCCTAAACAAATATAGTTTAGGCGAGAATCATAAAAGTTTAAGTGTGGGAACCGTATATTTTCCGGGATACAAAGTATATTATACCTTGTCCTTTCCCGAGACTGAAAGTATTGCCATACAAAATTTCATCAAAATAGATTGAATAGTTTAGGCGATAATCATAAAAGTTTATTGTGCGGGAACCGTACATTTTCCGGGAGAAAATTAGTATTCCTTGTTCTTTCCTGAGACTCAAAGTATCTCTATACCAAATTCCATCAAAATAGATTGAATAGTTTACGCGCAAATCATAAAAGTCAATTGTGCAGTAACCGTACATTTTTCCGGGACAAAATGTATCCTTTGTTCTTTTTTGGGACTCAAAGTATCTTTATACCAAATTTCAGCAAAATGGGTCCAGCCGTTTACGCGTGATGTCGTGACCCGCGAAATATAACGTTCCGCGCAGCTTTGCCCGCGTAAATTAGATATTTCACAGAAAAATTTGTCCACAAAAAATATGCCTATGATCCTCCACGTGGTCTACTTCTTATCTGTGCCAAATAACAGAAAAATTGCTCCAGTAGTTCGTGAGATAAGCCCTTTCAAATAATTTCCCCCATTTTTTCCACATTTTTCTCTATTTCTTCGCTCCCATTAGTCTTAGCGTGGTAAAATGTAACCTATAGCCTTTCTCGATAAATGGGCTATCTAAAACTGAAAGAATTTTTCAAATCGGACCAGTAGTTCCTGAGATTAGCGCGTACAAATAAGCCCTTTCAAATAATTTCCCCCCGTTTTTTTCAACACTTCCCTCTATTTCTTCGCTCCTATTAGTATTAGCGCAATAAAATATAGCCTATAGCCTTCCTCAATAAATGGACTATCTAACACTGAAATAATTTTTCAAATCGGAGCAGTAGTTCCTGAGATTAGCGCGTTCAAACAAACAAACAAACAAACTCTTCCCAATTATAATATTAGTATAGATGTAATATGTAGTAATGTAGTAATATAATAAAGTATTACATTTGTATGTTCAAACTATTTAACTTTTAAGTAAGGAATAAAAAACTTACGAGGCGGCTTTGGTTTGTCAACTGTTTGTGACAGGGGTGGAGACACAACTGTTGGAGAACCACCTTCGTCTATCTGCCACACTCTCAGACAAGAGTCCCCACATATAGCCACAGACAGGTTGTTCGTAAGAACCACGCCATATGTCTCTATACCATCGCTACCACTTTTGCCCCTAAAATACAAATTATTTATAGCACAACTATGTCACAATATAATAATACTAGCCTTCTATTTGTTAGTCTATCGAAAATTGCATTATCTGTTATTTCTATTGGTTTAACCTAGGTTTAACTTATTGGCATATTATTTATTAAAGGTCTTTGGTGTCATTTTAGGTAATAATTTAATTAAAAATTATTTCCTAAGCCTGACTCATAATATTTTATATCTAAGAAAAGTAAAGAATTACCCTTATACATTTTAATCACAATTTGTAGTAAGCTCGAATAAACAAATGTAAATAATTGAATTCAGTTCAAACTGCAAAACAAATAAAAATTAAATGAATCAAAACCTTAAAGCTCCAGTTAAGCCAGATAGAAATCTTGGTACAGCCGATTCTCTTTTAAGTGGCATAGTTATTGCTGAGCCTGTTGTAGGTAACTTGACCAACAGCAGTCCTCCTTCCCCACCATAGCCAAATGCAAGAGCAAACACTGCCTCTCCATTATCACGCAACAACGAGGAGCATGTGTGCGCTACACCAGTATCTGGAAATAATCTCAATATTAGAAAAGGTTTACAATTTACAATAACAATAAGAAATTCTGTGTAGTTATCTAGCTAACCTTACTTGTTTAACTAGATTAAAGAGAATAATATAAACTACGCAACCAGTTCACTATAACTGGATGATACATAGCTGTACAAAAGCCAGACTCCCTTTAATTTTTGCCAGACATCCAATCAAATTGTCTGATAATGTCTGGATTTATGCTTATACCTGGCAAATCTATTGGTTTTCCTTTATTTTCCAATTTGGTTCATTTGGTTCCATAGTAACCAAATTATAAGTAAATTAAACATTCACTTACTTGGTATTGTATGTTGGGTCAATATGTAGAAGTTGTTGGGATTGTTGATCAATGAAGTGTCATAAAATACTGATGGTGATGTGCTGGTAATTGAGCCAAACTGTAATCAAAAATAATAATTATTATGTAGTAAAATTTTAACAAAGTACAAAACTAAAGGTTGTCAATTCATATTGAACAAATTTGGTTGTCATTACACTATTTATAGAGCTTATAATATTTTTACCGGTTTCAATGTACTACAAATTACATTTAAACCATATTATAAAAGATTTTACCAACTTACAAATACATTAAATATAAAATTTTATTAATTCATACACCAATACCTTTTTGTCCAATGTGTCAGGATGTGGAAATATCAGTCTATGCACGGATGAAACTGTGGCAGCCAAAACAACTAGCTCCTGAGAATTTCTTTCATAAAAAGAAAGATTATTAAGTGGGGGTGTCCCTGAAGCAACTTTGCATCTTAAGTTTGCCCCAGACAAGTTCACATCTAAGGAAGCTTCTGACAATTCAATAGCATCTGGTGTTGTTTGCCTGGAAAAATCATCGGCTAAGGTTCAGAAACCAATTTTGTTGGTGATTTGGTGAAATTTTTGTAATCTTGTTGGATAAGGTCATGTGCTTTCTGGTGTTTATGTGTTATTTACTTACTAGGGAGTGCCTCCGTACCCACCGAAGGGGGAGGGGCAGCCCCTCCGAAAGGGCCAAAACCAAAACAAACACAATCCAGAAGTTGGTTAGGTTAGAACTTAGACCACCACAACACAGAGGGAGCCAACGAATGCAGCGAGCGTGCTGCGGCAGCAGCCGGCAACCATATTCAAATAAAAGGGGGGCTCGGCTTAGAATTGTGACTGTGCTGCAGCAGCAGCTGGCAACTCTCACAAAACAAGCCTCAGAATTCCAAAAATTTCAAAGGTGAGTAGCTCCAAAACTGGGGGGGGGGTTCTCAGTGGGGATTTGGTACAGGGGGGTGTTTACCCCTCCTCCCCACTCCCCCCTCACCTCCGGTCCCCATCAATCTTGGGATAGGTTTCCGGACCTTTACCAAACCATCATTGATTTATAAAATTTCAATTTTATACCAGCACAAACATATTTGATCATTTAAATTATGATTGAGGGGCTTAATAAAACTCCCAATTAATAATTCAACAAAATAATCATGTTTTTTCATGTCATTTGTAAACACTATAAAAGTTATTAAAAAAACAATGCTTGCTTACCAAAAGATAAACCTATTTCTAGTGTTGGTCTTTTTAGAGTCCTCATACCAATAACCTCCGGCTTTCTGAGGGAGTTTTATATCTTGTAGTGTACTATGGGTGCCTCCTGAATAGACAAAAACTTGTTAACCTATAGGTACCATTACTTCAGTGTATATACTCCATACCATGGTATTAAGTTACAAAAGTAGATAAACCGCAATTACTGCAAAGATTTTACCAGTATTAAGCACCACTTCCTTCCATTTCTCTGGGATATTGAGATTTGGAGCGATCTCTCTAAAAGTTACCGGTACTCCTTCGACAAACTCCATTGCACTGTCGATTTTATCCACAAATAGATATTTAAAACAGACCTTGTATTGAAAGCTAGAAACTTCTTAAGATTGTAAATTCTAAAACTTTTATGCACGTTTAACCATGTAATAAATACAAAGACGTTTAAATTTTCAAAAATAAAAACTCTGCATTCGGCACATTGTTGCCCAGTGTTGCCAACTATTTTTTTACTAACCCACCAAATTCAGCAGCGTAAACCACCAGAAACCGCTAAAACCTAAATGGCCTCTCAAACCACCAAAATTCCACTAAATAACGTAAAGACAACAACACCCTATCTGAATATAATTTGAAAATAATACAAAAATAACGTCATTATTATTATGAAATAATTATTTTTGAAAACTTTAGTTACCTAATGTACCTATGTATAAGTAGGTACCTACTTAACTAAAGAGTAAAAATGAACGTTGTTAGAGGAATCATTGTGATTTACTTGTTCAGTTTGTGAAAAATAAATTTCTTTAGTTCTAATTTTTATAATTTGGTATTATTTTGTTATTACAGTATTTGCCTTCGCGTGCTAACCTTGCACGAAAGAAAGGCGATCAAACTTCATCCGGTTTCTCTGTTAAGTCTTGACAACATTCATCATGCTAAATAATCGCTCTATATCAGCGTTAGAATGCGGCAAAACGAATAAAGATAATAATAATATAATTAAGTTTCCAGTGTGCGTCTTCAAGGGATAGAAAATAATAAAAAAAAAAAATTAGTGGTTTAACGTCGAAGCTACCACTAACTTAAATATCATCCACTAAGAAATCCACTAGCCACTAAAACCAAAATTTTCCCGCAGAAAGGTACGTCTAAACCACCAGAAATTCCACTAAGTTGGCAACACTGTTGTTGTCTGTTGATTGTTGCAGTGTTGCCAACTATTCAAAACGTTTTCCCCCTAAAGCAACTTCAAAACCCACTGGCCTTGCTTGATGGCCTCCTTTAATTTCAAACAGATAATAAAGGAACCAACAAGAGTAACACATAACAGTTCTACGTGCATAGATTTATTGTTCACTAACTACGAACCACTTATAAAAAAGTCATGTGTCAAAGATTATGGCCTCTCTCGACCACAAAGCATTAGATATCAAAATAAATAACCTTGAGTTACAATCTAAAAATAAAAAGCCAATACATATAAAAAAAAAGAATATTTACGATAAAGAAAATGAACGAATTTAAAAATGCACTAAGTAAAATAGAATGGAAAGAACTGATTAAAGAAACATTAGATTTAAATCAAAATTACAATTCTTTCAGCTCTATCATAAACGTAACCCTCGATAAATGTATACCAATACAAAAAATAAAAGTAAATAATGTAACAGCTAAAACTTGGCTAACAACAGGTCTCAAAAAGTCCTGTACACAAAAAAGAATATTAAAAAAAATGGTCAATGAGTCAAAAAATGATGTGATTCAGAAATATTACAAGAAATACACTAAAGCACCTACTCCAACGAAGTATAAAAACATCAAAAAAACTAAACTATATAAAACAAATGGAAAAATCCGACAATAAAACGAAAACAATGTGGCGTATTATAAACCAAAAAACTGGTAAAACTAAAACAAAAACAAACATACATAAAAATATAGCACTCAAACTCAAATCAAAGATGTAACTATAGCTGCCCATTAAATATCGCAAACACTTTTAATGATTATTTCGCAACAGTCGGGTTAAACAAGAACAACAAAAATATTGCGGAAGGCCGACCAGTAGTTGACTCTCCGATGTGTTCAATGTACTTGAATCCTGTAAACCACAAAGAAGTTACAAACATAATTCGCTCTATTAAGAACAAAAATAGTTGCGGTGTGGATGACATACCTCCCATCCTGCTGAAACACTGTGCTGAAAATCTCTCGATACCATTAACTTACCTTATTAACCAAAGCTTCCTAGAAGCTAAATTCCCCGATCCATTAAAAATATCTTTAATAAAACCCATCCATAAAAAAGGCGACACCCACACTCCAAGTAACTACAGACCTATAGCAATTTTACCGACCTTCTCAAAAATCTTTGAAAAAGCTATGTGCAATAGATTATAATATTATTTTTTAGAGAAAAATAACATATTGGATGACAGTCAAAATGGTTTCAGGAAAGCTAGGTCCGCGACTTTAGCTGTATATAAATATGTACAAATGGCACTCCAACATGTTAATGACCAAAAACATGTCATAGGTGTCCTATTGGACATGACAAAAGCTTACGATAAAGTCCAATATGATATTCTCCTTAAAAAATTACAAGGCTCTGGAATAAGGGGACCGGCATGCTCCTGGTTTAAATCATACCACGAAAATAGAGTTCAAATAGTACAAATAGATCATTACAACGATAATACTAACGAAATCACAATAATAAGATCGCGAAAACAGAAAATAAAATGTTCCATCCCACAGGGCAGTGTGCTAGGATGCATATTATTTCTACTATATATAAATGACCTACCTAAAATTTTGAACAGAAAGATAGCTTTACCAATTTTATTTGCAGACGACATATCCATACTTATGACATACGAAAATAATAGTAAATTGAGAACTATACTTCAAGATACGCTAAAAAAAATTAATGATTGGCTTCAGGATCACAACTTAGAAATAAACTATAGCAAAACCAAAACTATTCAATTTAGATCATACAAAAAACCCCCTCTCAATATAAATACCACCTTCCAAAATACAAACCTAGAAACAGTAGAAACATTTAATTTAATTAAATCTCACATAGAAAAAACTAAAATAAAACTATCAAAATTTACCTACGCACTCTATCATTTAAAACACAGTACGGATACAAAAACAGCTCTTTCAGCATATTATGCATACGCATATTCTTGGTTGAGATACGGAGTTATTTTGTGGGGCAATAGTGTCAATAGCAACGAACTATTTATATTACAAAAAAAATGCATCCGAATAATAGCCCAAATAAAAAATCGAGACAGTTGCAGACCATATTTTATAAAATATAACCTTCTAACAATCCCTTCAATATACATCCAGGATATTTCTTTATTTGTTTTTAAAAATAAAGATCATTTCACAAAAATAGAAGAGACTCACAACATTAATACTAGACACAAAAACAAATTACACCTACCCTACTCTAGAATAAAAATGCTTAACGAAAGTCCCTATTATATGTCCGTCAAAATGTACAAAAAATACCAGATTTCCTAAAAAAAGAAAATAAATTACGCTCGTTTAAAAGAAAACTAAACACATCTTAATATATATATTTCTTGTGTGCGTGTGTATGTGACTGAACTCCTAAACGACTGGACCAATTTTGATGAAATTTTTTGTGTTTGTTCGTGGAGATTCGAGAATGGTTTAGATTTACAGTTTGGTCTACTGGAAAATGTTTTTTCAATTAATTTCTTATTTATAAGGAGTTGTTGATTTTGGAGTGTTTTACATTAGATCCGGCGGACGGCGCTATCATCGCATTCAATATTATTCTATTTCAATTTTAGTTTGTCCTGACAGATGGTGCTATGATTAATTTGAAAAAAATTTTGTTATTCAATTCATGTGCTGATTAAAATATTAAATGTAATTATTTTTTAAAGAGTTTTGAAGTGTGTATAAATAATTTTGTGAATTCAGATGTTTTTTTAATTAATTTTTATTTGTAAGGAGTTTTTGATTTTGGAATGTTTTACATCAGATTCGACGGATGGCGCTATCATCGCATTCAATATTATTCTATTTTAATTTTAGTTTGTCCCGACAGATAGTGCTACGATCAATTTGAAAAAGTATTTCGTTATTTTGTGTTATAATTGTGTTATTCAAGTGAAGTTGCTAATTAAAATATTTCATGTAATTAGTTTTCGAAGAGTTCTGAAGTGTATATAAATAACTTATACATTTTGTAAATTTAGTGCGGAATCGAAGTGAGTATATTTTTTATAAATTATCTTTTTTAATTTACACGTGCGTTTATTAACAACCAACATAACCTTCAAGTTTATTTGTGTAGTTAGAGGATTGAATTTTTTTAATTATTTTTATTGACAATTAATGACATGGTGATCTATCAACGCACAGCCCAAACCACTGGACGGATCGGGCTGAAATTTTGCATGCAGGTAGATGTTGTGACGAAGGCATCCGCTAAGAAAGTATTTTGATAAATTCCAACCCCAAGGGGTTAAAATAGGGGATGAAAGTTTGTATATAATAATACTCCTTAACGCGAGCGAAGCCGCGGGCAAAAACTCGTATCTAATAAAACACTGCTTCTACTCATTAGAAGAATATTTTAGTATCGATTTGAGTATTTATAATTAAGTTCATAAAATATATTAAGTAGGTATTATTAATATTTTATGATAATATAATACCGCTGTAATAATACTAATGTACAAGATAATTTAGTTTAATAATTTAGAATACCATAAAAATAAGAATATACTTACTTGAATAATAATTATTAAAATTATAATTTTGTAATTGTTTTGCAAACGCCCGAACAAGGCATAAGTTGTATATTTCGTCAATGTGTGTTGATTTATATATGTACTTGGTTGCAAATATAAAATTTGAAAAATTTGATTATAGAGCAAAATTTGGCCTATGGGGGATTTTGTATGGACCCCGTCCCCACCCTTCAACAGTCATGGGATGCGTCTCGATTTGTTCACTGGGACCCAAAAAAGTCTTAAGTACCAGTGGTGTCAGTTTCAAAATCAATGGGGTTTATTAAAAAAATAAACATTTCTCCAAAAAAAAGGTGTTTATTTTTGAACAAAAAAATACTTTTTTCTACAAACAAAAAGCATATCAGGGTTCCATAGTCAACAAGGAACCCTTATAGTTTCGGTCTGTCCGTCCGTCTGTGTGTCTGTCTGTCTGTCCGCGGTTTTTCTCAGGTCCTACAAAGCTGTAATTCGGCATGTATGCATATTATCTTAATGATGGCGACAAAATGGTATGTAAAATCTTTTTTTTTTATGGTACCTTCCCATACACATCAAGCGGGGGTGATTTTTTTACGCGTTCATCCTATCGTGTAGGGTGTCGTTGGGTACGTTTTTTAAAAATATTATTCAGAGTATTCAAAGATCATTTTCTATTTAGGGATCCACTTGTGAAATATGAAGTTTTAAAGTGGAAAAAATCGTTAGAATCCAGTGTCCCCCCCTTCCACTAGCTCAAATTGTTTTAGCTCATGTTTCAGGCTCAGGTTTAGCTGTTTAGCTCAGGTTGCTTCTGGAAATGTGGAAAAAATCGCGGGAGTAGGAGATATTATGCTGACTTTAAAGGAAAACTATCACGGCTAAGATAACTTCTTAAATAAGTAATTGAGTAATAGTCGATCAACTAAAAAAATGAAGAAACTTTTCGTTCAAACTCTTTTGAACGTAACTGAGATGGTATTGAAAAACACGTTACAAATGTACATTCATTGACGATACAAAAATTATCAAAAACTAGCGGTACTACAGAGCCCTATATTGCGCGTGACCCGATACGTATTGTGCTGATTTTTAATTTTATGTACAAACAAAATATGACGATTTAATTGAAGACAATAATATTAATATGATCTAAAAGTAAAAGAGAAAAAATAAAATAAAAACAATATATTATTATAAAATATAAGACCGCGTCACCATCAAACACGGCGCGGCATCGTCACCGTGCCACGATACGACGCCGCCACCGTGACACGTGACGCGTGTTCAGACTTCCGGTGCCACGAACAGTGCGCTGCGGCCCCGTGGCCCACTGATTGAAATCTGACAATATTTCCACTACGCGACTTTGTTTGATAGGTATTTCACATGCCTCGTTTAAGTTTGGAACGTCATTTTTCGGAAGTTTCACCCTTAATAGGGGCGCGCGGTGCACCGTTCGCGTCACCGCGACACTGTCCGGCGTCGCACTATGTCAGGGTGACGGCGTCGTGTCATGGCACGATGACGACGCCGCGCTAAGTTTGATGGAATTGCACTGTAACCCCATGTATTTGACAGATGTCACCAAAGTAAAAAAATCTCTATTCTAGTAGATCTTTCGAATGACACATGTTTCTGCTCTGTTGGTTGGTGGGGACGTTTCTTCTCATAGTCCTTTCAAAAAAAACTCCCCAAAAAATCAAAATATTTAAAATTTCTTGCGGTATGTTCTACTGAGCGCTCAAAACGCTGAAATACAAGGTGTATTTCAGCGTTTTGAGCGCTTAGTAGGCAACAGACCAAACAAACAAACAGGCCGGCAGTTTTTAAATACTTCAATCTTTTTTTTTCATTACATACAATAACAACAAATATCTAGCCTACTGTCAGCTGGTACGACTCAAAAGACTATAGCGACATGTGCTTTGTGCGGCAGTTCTACTTTAGGACATAGAATATAGGTATCATTTACTACCGGCGCGGCGGCGGCGTAAAAGCTAGTGGTTGAGTAAAATGAAACCTACAGCCTATGTCATAAAGTGGTATTTCGTTTCAATTTTCGTCATTCGTGTGTGTCAATCAATTTTCGTCAATTTTCGTCCGTCGCGGTCGCTCGCGGCAGAGTTCCGAGCCACTTTAAGGTTGTTATTAAAAAAATATTCCATTCTTCAAAATTTTTATCCCCAAATTATCCCCAAAATATTTTACCCCCTAAAAACCCGCTAAATTTATTTTTTCCCACTAAATTTAGTGGGAAATCCCCATAGTTGGCAGCACTGGATTGTTGTGACTTTGACAAGTATCATCTGACATCTGTCAAAAGTATTAGAGTTTTTCTTTGTATGGCACTTCGGCTATTTAACCATGGCCAGTGTTGAGTATATTAGCGGGAAAACAATATTCTTTACAATAAAATTATTTTCAGCATCGTTTATCTATATTGTCAGGTCTATAGTCTGTCAAAAAAATTAAAGAAATTAAAAAGTGGTAACATCGTAGTGTCATCTAGCACTGCGCGGTCGGAACAAAGAGAATGTCATATACTACGTAACAAGTCGGAATTTCAACTTTATATAAAGGGGCGTCTTTCCCTTAGGTGCAATGTGTGCGGTGCCCACGGGCGCCGCGGTCCTAGGGGCGCCGAGCGCCGCTCTCACTCGGCGCGCGCCCGCACCGGCCGGCCGCCACGGCCCAGGCTTTATTGACCAACGTAAAAAGAACTCCAGTTTGCAAACATTTTTGTGTAATATCCGAAGCTCTTCTTATATTTGTAGAATTACAGCAAAACAAGACGAGCCATGAGCGGCTCGGCTTTTGCAATATAAATATTATATTTATTTTTCAATGTGAAATGAACCCTAAAACACATAAATGAAGATTATATTATTTGGTGTAATAGTGAGTGTCCTATCGCTCGTATTTTCAAAATAGGTAGTGGGAGGATTTGGATTTAGATACAAAAAAGCACAGTGTTCTAATTTAGAAAACAAACTGTGCCATGCTGGCTCTTCGGATGTAGAGAAGTTAGAGCTCTTCAATGAAATCGAATTAATACCGATGTTGTGATGATGTGATGTTTAATAAGTAAGTTTAAAGTAAAATTGAAGTAGATACTTAACCTCCTGATACCCGAGCTATAACTGAAATCACTTGCCAATATGGCCGAATGTCCTTTATAAAGCATTAAACTGTTTATGGTGCAAAGGCCGAGACTTTGCAAGTTAAATAAAACATAAACCAGGGGTTTCCGGGAATTTCACTAAAACAAATGTTTTTTGGTATTATTTGATCAACACATCAAGCATATTGAAGTTTAGGTATTTTTTGTCCTTTGAAAAGGACTTTAGGTCATTTTGGCATAAGTAGGTTAGGTGTTTAAATAATACAAATATTTTTATTTTTTAATATAATCTTATGTAATGTCACAAGTTAGGTACCAAACATACACATATTTATTTATTTCTATCAAGATATTAATAAATAGTCACAAGACTACCACAAAGGAGCGTCTTGTGGCCGAGCCAGCCCTCGACTGCGAGTGCCACCACGTGTACGAACCCGACACCCAGCACGTCGTCTGCCTCGGCCTCGACGACCAATATCCCTGCTTGGACTACGAGCACTACCCCGGCCTCTTGGTGAATTGCTATCAGCGCTGTTGGAACTTTCCTTCGAGCCGTCGTCTGCTGAAGATAGTAATTCGTTTATGAAGCGTGTCTCTCAATTAAATCTTCATCCTCACTTGAGTCTTCAAACTTGAGTTATTTAATAATTCCGTTATATTGCGGTCTTGTAACGCTGAAAATAATAATTATATATAAATAGAATTATATAACAATATACTTAACATAAATATACTACGTTAAGTACTACGGCCGACATGGATATAGAAAGGATCAATTCCACATTCTTTAATTTGAAATTGCGTACGAAGTGCCTTTCTAAAGGATTCATTTCTTTACGACAGTTTATTTACTTAATTATGCTTTATTTCTTGACAAAATGATGTATTTTTGTAAGAATATTTAATAATTTACAATTCTATAAAATATCTACAATATGACAAGTGAATAAAACAAAAAAAAAAGTAAATTTTACTTACTGCGTCGGCCACGCGCCGCCATTGTTGTAAACTCCTGAGCAAATTTCGCGTAAATGAAGGGCACTCATCATGCGATCTCTATCGAAATCCAAGGACAAACTATTGCCATTGGTTAAATTTCATTGGTTGGTAGCATTGGCGGGTCTAATACTTTTTTAGCGGAAAAATACAACTACCCGGGAATTGATGCTACATAAAGGTCGGTCGTCCGTTGTCGAACTAAGATGTCAAGAAATACTCGGCCTTTACAGTATGGTTTATTTAGCACTTTATAAAGGACGTCAGAGGTTAAGCGATATAAAATTTACGTTTTGGGGTTAGGCTTGTTATAGGGTCGGTCAAGACTCAAGAGCACATCATGGTCAAAACCGAAAAAACCTTCAATCTACAAACAAATAACAATAGAGTTTGTTACCTATTTTATGTTGGAGAAATTTGAGAGTACCTACGTGGTAACTTGATGTGCTGTTATAGTTCGTCTGGTGGAACGAAAGAAGCCACCGCTTAGAGTCCTCACCCTTAAGCGGCCGGACAAACTATACTTTTACTTTGTACCCATTTCATTTTGACCGCGCGCGCGCGTTACGTCGCGTTTCCACTGAATCGGAGCGAAGCGGAGAGGAGCTTAGCAGTGCCGAATTGACCGTCAGTACCTAACATCAAAATAAAACGTAGTGATTATATTCTCTTTGCATCAAACTTTAAAATATAGAGAACTTAGATTAATGATCGGTCTCCGCGCTCGGCGCCTGTGGCGGCGCTACGCGGACGTCGCGTCGTAGCGCCGCGCGCGGTGTCCTATCATTAATCTCATATAGAGAACATAAAACCTAAAATAGCTACTTTCCCCTGAATAACGGACTGTTGACAGACTATTTTAAATTAATAACTATGATAAAAGGTTAGGTATGCCCAGATGGAATAAAAATGCGTTAATAAAACAATACATCTATATTGCACTATAACATCTCACTTAGTTTTGTACAAATAAAGTGATTAAAAAGGTTTTAACGAAGGTAGTAGAAAATACAAAAGGCAACACATAGATTAGGTTGCATTTAGTACCTAAGTGCATTTATTAATGACTGAATTTACAACATAATATTATCAGAATAAAAAACACATTAATGCAGTTGTAAAAAAAAACGTTACTATAGGCCTACCAGAATCTGATGGCAAATTTTGACGGCAGATTTTCTAAAAATATCCTTGATCATTGGATAAATTTATATATTTGTATGTTTCACAGTTCACACACAGAATCAGCCGCTATAAGGAAAAATAGGATCAAAATATTTTATGCCAATTACCCCGGTATTGCTAGAGTCAATTTAGTTTCTCACTTTTTGCCATCAGATTCTGGTAGACCTAAACATATTATGATTATTAAATGCATCAATGAATTTGATACAAAATTAATAATCAAAAATAATTTCAGAATAAACAATAATAAAATATATTGCTTGTATAAATTTTACAACCATTTCACAAAATGTTCAAATACTTAAGTCCTATCCTTAACAACTTATAGCCTATTATTATATCTTTGACTAGTTATTTTTGTCAGTACAAATATATTCAGAAATAATTTTTACTTATCGACTAAGCGTGTAGAGAAAAGAAAAGGGCACATTACTATATGGATAATATATATTTTATAGGAACAGCTTTTCGAACATGGCACCATCGAGGAAGTTGATTCCTATGCAATTGACAGACCTACGTTATTTGGTCGAATATCTATGTCAATTCAATGTTAATTGTGATCTGTCAGCTGGGTTTGACGTAACGCAACCAAACTACTTAGGTCCCCGATTTGCATAGGAATCAACTTCTCTGATAGTACATACTACATATTAATGTCAATGGTCTATAGAGGCAATAGAGTCTGCATCAACGATATCAAAATACGTTCTAATTCTATGGTCTGCATTTTGGTTCATAATACATAAGAGGCTTTTGTGGTCTCTTTTATTTCATTTGAATGAAAAAGAGTGCTAGGGTAATGACAACACCTACAACTACATACATACATCTATTTGTAGCGGTAATAATACCTCAACTGCCTCGTTAATAAAAGAGCAAGACAGGACTCTTACATATTGCAAAAGCCATTTGGTATGCAAAGACAGCAACATAAATATTAAGTTAGTCCAGTCTTATTCTTAGTTTATTAATAAGGCCGTTGTTGTCATTCATTTAAACTTATGTCAACAAGAACAATAGTGAAAACAATCTTGGTGGGGTACATCTACACTACAATTAAATATTTTTATTAATAAGGGAGACAAACCTTTTTGAGTCTTTTGTGATAATACTACTACATCCGAAATTTTTCTTTATTGCCTTCAAGTGATTTTGCTTATCTAATGTCTATAATTAAACATAATCATAACATCTTATGATGAGACAGTATACTAAAAGCTGCCATGGTATACCATTCATTCAATTATTACCAAGATTACCTACAAAAATTTATATATCTCTGTTAAAATTATTTTTCTTTTATTTTGAACTCAAAGTATCTAGTGAGTACAAATAAGAAATACTCAAAGTTTTTTAAATTTTAATATACACAGAATGAGTGACTGAAACTGTGAAATTGGAGAGCTATAGCCATTTTACAAATTATGATTCAGTAAGAGTATTAGAAAACAAATCATCCATGAAGATTTTGTATTTGCATCTATTAGCAGGTTTGATTGTATAGTAGCGACATAATATTATCCTGATTGAAAATATACAGAGGTTCTTCTACATTAATTTTGTACACTGACACTCATAGCCTCAGATCAAATAATACCACACAGTGAGCCCAGTACCTACATTGTGTCACACATACATACAACAGTAGCGGCGTTATAGGGCGGCGTTATAGCGACGCTGGGAGAACGACCAGGGCGCCGGATAAAAAAGAGCGCCGAAGGCAAATAACCCTTTTTGTTTGCCTTCGGCGGTCTCGGCGCCACCGCAGGCTCCCCTTTTTTAGCACTGCCAGCACCCCGGGCACCCAGGTCACTGGTAGTGCTAAAACCGGCACTGCACACAATATATGTAATGAAACTACGCCTTCGTGTCTAAATACACTAGGCTGAATTACGCCGGCGTAAATTCCGCCGCAAATGTCATACAAATACGCGACGGAATAGTGTGTCGTCTCACGCGTTCCACCCGTATTTTGTATGACTTTGAAACGCGGCGTAAACGCGGCGGAATTTACGCCGGCGTAATTCAGCCTAGTGTGTTTAGACACTTAAATTGTAAAAAGTCGCCGATGTGTGTGGTTTATGCTTGTGTACTAACACGCCGCAGCCTTTACGTGTGCCAAATATTAAATAATGACTTCACTGTTTTATTTGATCAGAGTTTTACAATATTATTTAATTTAACCAATTCGAGGCTCTATTCACACTAGATAGTGCTGTATCTCTATTCTCTACCTACCCATAATAATCTACATAGACCTTACGCCAATATAAATAGAGCCCAGTTTGGAAAGCTTTAGGGTTCATTAAGAAAGATTTAAAGCACACTCACATTCACTCAGCGAAGTCGGACGGTATTATAATTATAACCGAATAGCTGTTGTATAAGTATGTATTACCTAATACAACGAGTAAGTATGTACAATGTGTTGCAATTTCGATAACTTTAACCTCGGTAATGTAAAAATTCAACGCGCGAAATGAATATTTGATTCGGGCTTGGACGGATATAGACTGAAATGATGGAATGAGGCCTGTCCATGTTGGCCCATGATGATTAAATACCTAGGTGATGATGACCTTCTTTGACTGTCCATTATCGTGCATATCTACCGCAGAGTATAGAAAAGTCGTAGTATAGGGAATATTACACAACTTAGGACGCTACTAGCACATACAGTAAATAATCCGACCAAAATCTGCCATATTGCACATCTCATATAGAATATTGACAAAAACGTTGTCAATCGCCGAACTAGTTTCGGATTTAGATTTTTTATGAGTGTTATAGGCCTAGTACGAAATCCGGTACGAAATCTGCCGCCCCTAGGTCGCAGCCTACACGGCCTATTTATAAATCCAGGGCTGCGTGGAACAAAACTTTTCGTTTACTAGTGCTGCACTCTAGCGTCAAAACATTGCAATAATATATCTTATTATAGTGGCAACCTAGGTGATCCATGAGCCAACATGTAGAGGGGCTGTAATGAGTGCATTGTGTATTGTCACCTTAAGTGTTCGTGAGATATTACGTCACAATGTTAAAAATAGCATATATTTAAATAAACGTTTATCCTAAAAGCCATGTTTAGCATCGGAATTCGAAATGTAACCGTATAACATTTTTTTTTTATTAAAAAAAGTTAAAAAATAATCGAATAAATATATATACAGAATATTATGGGTATCGGGACATTGTTAAATGTCATAAAAACGGGTGTTACTGTATTTGCCTTAAAAACTCTTCTGTATTAAATAATTGAATAATTTTAATAATTGAATTCAATCAGACAAATGCAGTATTGTTCTTACATCATAAGTTTTGTTGAGAGTTATTTGGCTACAAATTGTATTTTTTATAAATTTGTGACTATTACAAAATTAAGGTTCTGACTGCTACTGTAGTTTTTACGAGACAAATAAAATTTATTTGTCTCGTAAAAAGATTAATGTGATCGTTTTCTAGTCTATACCTAGGGATAATAATTTTCAATAATGATTCTTCATTTGAAATACATAAATTTAAATAATACTAATGCAGCAATTTTTCTATCTAAGTCTAAAATGCATTTTTCAAAGCTTGTACGCAAGTCTTAGATAAATGTTTACAAATTCACTATTCTGACTTTTAAAAACTATGTCTACTATTTTTCATTTAAAGAATATTTCCATTACGTACTTGAGTCTGAAAATGTTTTAATATCATAGAACATAGGCTATACTACTTACACTCTTGTTAAATAAATATAAATATTATGAATTATTTAGGTAAGTACTTAAACACAAAATAATTGGGGAATTGTATACAAAAGGTATTTTAACATTAATACAAAATTGATGTGATAATATTCTTAATTAGGTACATTTAATCTGTTTCAGTGTAATCCAAAATACGTCAATGTGCTATAGAAGTATTTCCTTCCCATAAGTTTGTCGTGTACGTATACCTTAAATTCCAACCAGAATAAGATAAAACACTGGAAATATGCAGGTACGTATTTGTACAAAAGTATCTTTGCAAGAAAGCACAAACAAAAAAAAAATTAGCATTTTCAGCAAAGTTTTATATATTACTAGCTGACCCGGCAAACGTTGTTTTGCCATATAAATATTTTTTGGTATGAAAAATAGATGTTGGCCGATTCTCAGACCTACTCAATATGCTCACAAAATTTCATAACAATCGGTCAAGCCGTTTCGGAGGAGTATGGCAACGAAAACTGTGACACGAGAATTTTATATATTAGATGTAAAACTATAAAGTACCTACCATTTTAGAGTTTGAGCAATTATAGAAATTGGAGCACATAGGTAAAATAGGGCAGATACTGGCAACCAAATGCCTATAGTAAAGCATTCAAACTAAATACTTTTTACAGCAATAAAAAAGCAACGAGGAATATTAGCTAACACTAAACATAATATTATCTACATTAAACTGTCTTTTTCACGTTTAATCTCACAAAATATTAAATTACTACAAAAATAGCCTACAAATTGTTGTACATACGAATACCATTAAAAGAACAATGGCTAATTATAACTTTTACTCTATGACACATGATTGAAATATGACTAATGACTATCGTAATAAGTTGCACACATCTATAATAAAAAACATAAATTATGCAATACTGCACCGTCTCTGAGTACAAATACACATTCATCACTGAAACAACACAAACTATGTCGGTTTGAGGGCTCACAATAATAACTCTTACATTTGCTATCACATTTCCAAATAATCTTATACAATACATAGCCTCTGAAAGTGAATATATTCTGTCACAATGCACTGTTTAAATTGACTATAAATGTGTAATACTATTCTTATATACATACTGTACTCACCGTTTATAATCTTTGTATGAATTATACAAGTTAATATTATGTTAATAGTTGCAAACGCGTGGGCTTTCCACTGGCTATTCGATTAGCGATTTCTGCTGCATTATTCCTGCATTTTTTAAAATGTTCTCATATAGATGAAAATGTAGTAAAAGTTAAGTTATGTTTCACATTATTCCTTTGAGAACGTAAACTTTTATCTTGCGTATGAAGTTGGAAGTATTTATGTAATGGTTTCACGCGCAGCAACTACAACAACCTCGGCAACTTACTCTATGATGAGGCAACGTGGTAAATGCTCGTGGAGATAGTCCAGCAGCTCGGGCGACACGCCGGGACAGTTCGTCAGCTCCAGCTCGCGCAGCTGCCGCAGCTGGATCAAGCTGGATAAGCCGCTGGACGTGAGCAGCGGACACCCTGTACACACACTTTATAAATACGGAGAAACTGCAAATATACTCAGTTGAGCAGGTGAATTACTAAAACCGAACCTTGCTAACAGTAAAAAAAAACATAAATTAAAACGCGTTATATCGTAAATGTAAATTGTAAAGTAAAAAGTATTTCCTAGTTCCTTTAGTTTTGTATCTAAAAATTTTGCATAACATTATAGGTAATTAATTAAAAATGTGCTTTAATTATTATTTCAGAAATATTTTTATAGTACACCCACGCAACGATGCACAGCGAACTGGTGGATTTAGGATACATTTTATTCGGGAAAAATGTCCCTCGTGATAAATTTCCGCAAAGTTCATCCTTAAAGGAATGATGAATGTTACCTAATTTTGATTATTAGCAGTCCATATTCTCTGTCAAAAATAAAAAAATACTAGTGAAAGAATTACTTGGATACGTTAATTAGTTTACAAGTTGTAACTGTACGGTTACGGTGTGACGTCATCATACACCCCGCTAGTCTGGCTCACTCAGTCCGCTCGCGGTCGCGCGCCTTTGCCGTCGAAATTATACGTAAATATTATTAAAAATGTCCAATTCGAATACAAGGAAATCATGTCTTGTGCCTTAATGTAAAAATACAAGTACCAATTCGCCAAAAAAGTTGTTTTTTATAGATCGAAAGGAAATTAAAATGCAAAAAAAAATGATAAAAGCTATGAAGAGGTTAGATCCATTTGGAAATAGAGTACAGTTTATTGTTGTAAAGACCATTTTTTCCAATAACTCTTGGTAGCAGTAGTTGAAGGCTGCCCGCTTCGTCGATGTAGCCACATTAAAAAAGTTGTATAATAATATTATTATGTTTACGGCCACCTCTGCTGGCGGCACAATCTTCGCAAGTTACATTTGAAACTTCTTGATCCTTTTCATTGCATTCTAAAGTGCTATGATAAGGTAATGATAAATTTAGCCCGGCCGCACACTATCCGAAATTTAGATGAAAAATTCGGACGCCCCGCTAGGAACGCACTCTGTTCATACATTTTGTTGTGGACCCCACAAACTATCAGAATTCGGACGTGTCAAAATGTATGAGCGGGTCGGTGCGTCCGAGTTTTTCTGATCAGAAATTCGAATATTGGCGGCGGGCGGCTTAGCTTAACTGTAACATTACATACTTTTTAGGGTTTCGTACCCAAAGGGTAAAAACGGGACCCTATTACTAAGACTTCGATGTCTGTCCGTCTGTCTCCAGGCTGTATCTCAAGAACCGCTATAGGTAGACTTATGAAATTTTCACAGATTATGTATTTCTGTTGCCGCTATAACAACAAATACTAAAAAATATTATTTTTAACAAAAAATTAAAACCGACTTCCAAGGTAAAAACAATAATAATATGAACTAAAAAGTATTAAATAACTCTTACTCTATAATAGTGCCTTTTTCAGAATTCGTCTAAATCTCAACTATTTCTGTACATACTACAGTCTTCATTATTTGAAGTCGGTACCAGCTAATTTTATCGTGAGTTCAGTCAATGTCAGAATATCTGAAGCTTTTAGGACTGGTAACGACTTCAAAGTAATGAAGACAGTACTGATTTAACCGCTGTGACAGAATCGTTATTAATCTAATAAATATGGACAATTGAAAAAAGTCAAAGAAATATTTCAATAAAGTAATTTAAGACTTTATAACCTCCTCGTTTTTGGAAGTCGGTTAAAAATACAAAAAAAGATAAAAAAAATACACAAACATAGCAAATAAATTAATTTGTTACAAACAAACCGCATACTACACATAAATAAACACAAGTTACTATGTTTAAGTTGTAAAAAATTCCTGACCAGCTCCTACACTATAATCGAATATAAAACTATTATAAAATATACGTTGGGTTACTAAAATTTGATTATTACTATAAAAAAGTTTGCTATTAGTAGCTATAGTAATTAAAAGAAGATTATTTTATTTTCTAAAAGGTGACACTCTTGATTTCGTCAGAAAGGGTACCTCTTACGCGAGAGAAAGAGAGCGCACATGTAGGCAAATATAATTGTAGGCGCTTAGCACTGCGCGGTCGGAATTTGAACTTTATAGTATCGTAACATGAGTTGTTATTTTTTTAAACGGGTTGCACGATTGGGAAATCTGTTGGTACTACTAATATATATTCTGTGGTAACACTAGAAATTTTCCCAAAATCATTTATTATATGTGTACCGTACTTTATTAATGAATAAAAATATTAAAATAAAATAAAAAATAAGGGGGGCTCCCATACAAAAAAACACAATGTTTGGCCTATTTTGCTCTATAACGGTACGGTACCCTTCATTAGCGAGTCTGACTACAATAAAAACTAGTGTATTTGTATACATACAGGCTTTACTGTGACAGAAACGATTTGGCATACCTAGTAACATTCTCCATTATGCGAAACTACCTACAACAATTTTCTTCTACATACCGGCAAGCGACAGCAGCTGCAGCGCGCGCATGCCGCACAGGTGCTGCACGCCGAAGTCGCGCACCTGCGAGCACCAGCGCAGGAACAGCGCCACCAGCGACTGCATCGTGCTGATGTAGCCAACGCCGATGTCCGTTATGTGGACACATCTGAGGAAAATCAAAGGAGACTATAGGATGGATTACTCAGTACGAGCAGCTGAAGTGACAGTAGGCAGCTACTGCGCCTGCGTACTCGCACGTGAGCAGCTCGACTGGGAAGGCGAGTGGCGAGTGAAATCAAAATACGTAGTAACTCGCACGCGAACAACTGACTCACTCGCACATGACAGTAACTCGTATGATGCGGGCAAACGGTGCAAGTAGCTGCACCTCAGTAACTGACTAGGCCAGCTCGCATGTCAGCTCGCACCGTGTAACCCAGGCATAAAGGGCTGTTTCACCACTCTCTGTGAGTGCCGGATGGGTTATCCACAACTTAACTTGACAGATAGAGTATGGAGTATCTATTAGATAATCTATCTATCTATAGACTATCCGGCACCTATCAGGAAATGGTTAAATAGGTCTTTAGCAAATTAAGACCTGAGAACAGCAATAAGATAATATTATTATGTTTCTGTATAACTTATTTATAAAGTCTAGATGAGCCTGAATAAGCCTTCTTTGGAAAGGGAAATGCTTTAGGCAGCCTAAATAATTAGCCTTACCTTATACACAAATTATTAGATACAATATCTATGATAATATATTATAAGAACCAACTTTACTGAATGGTTGTTACTTATTAATAATTAGATTTTGGTCCCTATGACCCCTCCTTCCTTTGGACCGCGCTGATAAATCCATACTAATATTATAAATGCGAAAGTTTGTCTGTCTATTGCCTCTTCACGTCCAAATCACTGAACCGATTTTGCTGAAATTTGATATAGGGATAGATACTCCGGGGAAAGGATATAGGATGCTTTATATCCCGGAAAAGTGTAAGGTTCCCACTAAGCAAATTTTGGGCTAACCAAGTTGCGGGCCTCATCTAGTAAGATATAATATAGATTCCAATTTTAAAAAATCTACTCACCGGTCAAGCGTGAGCTCCTCCAGATGATTGAGATCGCAGGCGATGTACTCGAGCGCGTTGTCGGTGACGCGCGGGCACCAGCTCAGGTCGAGGCTGCGCAGGCGCGGCAGATTCTCCGCCAGCAGTTCCACCCCCTCGTCTGTTACTTTGCTGCATCCAGACAGCGACAGCACTGTCAGGTTCGGTAGAGAGTGAACTGGAACGGTAAAAAAACATGGTGATGATAGAAAAATAGCTATTAATTTTGTTTCTTAAAAGTTAAAACGAAAAGTAAGAAACCCATATGAGCAAAAGTTTTTCACTATTTTGGAGGTCTAAAGAAGTATTGGTAACTTTTCTTAAATAAAGGCGTAATTCCAACGTCGTAAAATTGGACTTCACATTAGACATGACAGGCAGCGCTTTAGCGCTCTCTTGAGTCTGTACGTTTAGCAAGAACATATTTTTCTGTTTTGGAAAAAAATAACACCCCTTGCAGTGTAACAAACTTGACACGATATATCCTGAAAAGTACAATCAACACAGCTTTATAAATACTTCCTAAAAATGGCGAGTTTTTTTTGGTCTTGCTATAAGTATTGCCCTTCGAATGTGTATTCTTACCAATATTAACAACTCCGTGATTGGTCAACTCCCAGCAACTATGTAGACGTAATATGCTCAGCGATGCGCTCTGTTTGGGCGAGAAATATCCGAGTGCTGCGTCCGTCACGTGATAAGCTTGAAGAGAGAACTCATATAGAGACGGCAGTAGCTGAGCCACAGCACCAACCTAGAAAATTACGATGTGGGTAAGTATTTAAAATTATAATGAATAGCACAGAACATTTAAAAAACCAAGTCCACTTACAGCCTCATCAGCAATATTAATACAATCTGCAAGCGTGAGTGAAACAATTCGTGGAGTTAGACATGCCCATAAACCTGCTTCTGTTATCTCATTGCACCCCGTTAGTTCGAGTTCGAATAGGACCTAAAACAATATATTAGATTAGGTATTTACAGCTGTGTTAATTGTAAAGCTTAAGTTATCAAACGACGACAAACGACGGGCGCTCTCACCTGCAGATGGTCCAATATCGTCTCGAGGCCCCTGTCGGTCAGAGTGCAACCCTTCAAGCCGATGGCGTGGACGTGGTGAGCCGAGACGGGGAACAGTCTGATGAATTCATTTATATCGTCGTCGGTGGCGGAGAGCAGCACTACGCCTCTGATACCCCTCCGCACGACCGAGTTGTAGAACCTCTGCATGCAGCAGCCGGACTCCGTGCGGAGCTCGCGGCAGTCCAGCGCCACCACCAGCCCCGACCACCACCGCGGCGACGAGTACAGCACGTCCCGCCACTTGGTGCACACCTGAGCCAGGAAATAAAACGTAAAATAAAAACCTCCAATTTCAAAATTTTAAATCATTCAAAGGCATTAATATGGCAAAGATCTAAGGGTACAATTCCGTGCGTGATCCTAGCTCTTTCTTGAAGAAGAAGAGGAGGATCACGCACGACCATGGTTGTGGCTTCAATAAACACATGACTGATGACGTAGATGGCGCGCTGACCTCAGGCCGCGCGCGCCTGTCGCGGGCCTCGGAAGCGGTGCCATACATTTTCATACTCTTATTGTCGCGGCCGACGACAGTCGAAGGCCCGGCCGCGCGCGGCCGCGATCGATTGCGATGCACGGAATCGAATGCGTACGTATCCTGAGATGAGATGAGAGATGAAACATCAAAATCTAGATCAAAAGAAAACTACCGTAGTACCTAGTTCATAGTTGTACTCACAATCTCTCACAATCGAGTGTACTTGATGCTGGTCAAGAACGAGTCATTTAAACACAACCAATAACTCAGTCAGGAAACAATGCAAGTATAAATATAGAAAAACAAACCTGAGCCAGGTTCCTTCTCTCCGACGAGTTAAAGTACAGAAAGAACTTCTCGAGGAACCTCTCGTCGAGGACGAATTGTGGCCACAGGAGCGGGCGGGGCTGCGGGCGGCGGCGGCGGGGGACGCGCGGCGCGGCGGCTGCGGGCCCGCACAGCGCGCTGGCCACGCGCTCTACGACGCCGGGCGAGCGCTTGCGGCCGCGCAGCCCCAGGCCGGTGATGCGGCGCGATAGCTCCGCGGACGCGCGCTCCACCACGCCTTGCGCCGACACCGATGACATCTTGACGCGCACGCGCCGCAGCGTGTCCCCGCGCCCGCTCGAGCCCCCGGGATCACACCCCGCCACCGCTACTACAATATAACTAAATTTATTGTTTTGTTTTGGTCTGTCTGTCTGTCCCTTATCCCTTTGTATGCTCAAATCTTTAACACTACGCAACGGATTTTGTAGAGTGAGTGATTGAAGAGTAAGGTTTATACGTATTATAATATCCGTTAAATAGTACAAAATACTGTTATTTTTTAGATCTCTAATGTGATGTCGTAAATAATTAGATTTTTTCCGCTTACATTGCAAACGCTGGCCAACCCAACGAGATTTATCAAAATAATGTACTATAAGACGTATTGTACACAATGAAAATTGGTATATTATGGAATCCATAACCATACCATGTCCATAATATGGATATCAGATTCGTCATGTCTGTCTGCTTGTCCTTAGTGTGCTTGTCCGTCCGTTCGTATGTCACAGCCACTTTTCTCCGAAACTATAAGAGCTATACTATTGAAACTTGGTAAATAGATGTAGTCTGTGAACCGCATTAAGATTTTGATACAAAAATGGAAAAGTTATAAAACATTTTTTTTCATCTAACCTATGCGCGCGTGCTATTAATAGGTATTCAAAAATTCAAAAATCATATTGAGGTTCCTAATATCATTTTTTTCTAACCTGTATAGTTTGCGAGAGAGACTTCCAAAGTGGTAAAATGTGTGCCCCCTCCTCTCTAACTTCTAAAGTAGGGGCATGATAAGTCTAAAAAAAATATGATGTACATTACTATAAATACTACCAACGAAAATTGTAGCAAGTAGTTTTTTTTATACGTCATAAATGGTAAACCTTATATATAAGCAGCAGCATAAGGTTTATTTCATAAAAATAAACCTTATGCTGCTGCGGAACCCTTCATGGGCGAGTACAACTCGCACTTGGCCGGTTTTTACATTTACATTACATTATTAAATAACTCAGTACTTTATCTATGCAGGGGCGTAACCTTAAACCTTATTTTATTTCGTATCTTAAGATAAAATATTAAGATACGAAATATATATTTCCATTTCGCTCGGTATTAAGAAGATACAAAATATAAATTAACTTCGTCGTGTGTGATGGTTCATAGGATTTCTATGGGGAGCGATATTCTAAAATATGCTCAACAAAATATAAAATATATATTTTATATTTTGTTGACATCGCGCGCTATAAACTGAAGTCCACGCGGACGAAGTCGCGGGCAACTTATACTGGCTAGTAGTTATATAATTTAAGAGTAACATTGTCCTACAAATAGAACAATCCATATTTTAGGACCGTCAATTTAAAGTATGAAATCCTTTCTATCTCTGTTAGCTACCACTTTCGAGATTTTTCGCAAATAAAAATGTTGTTCGTCTTATCAAAATGAAGCTACTCACAAAAAATTAGCTTGATAGTAATAAAAAAAATTTGTTCTAGGGCTCCTGTACTATAATATTATATTGTGTGTGATATTAGCCAGTAATAGTTGATAAATAGACCAAATATGCATATTACTCTTGAGTCTTGTGCTATTTAAAGCAATTTTTTTAAATGGTTAAAATAACTGAAACTGCTCTACAGACTACAATTAAGTACATCAAACAACTTTATTGGGTGCTGCATAATGCATATTGCGCCACCCAATATAATATTCAAATTGATGTACAGTTACAGGTAATGACAATGTTGGCAACATATTATGTATTTATTTTTCTATTCTAATAATATCTCTTCAATAAAGTAGGTCCTGCGCACTCGTACAGGGCTGACTGGTTTTTACACTGAGATAGTTCCCAAGTCAGTTTTAGCATTAGTAGGCATTTTATTCCCGATATAATATATTCCCAAGGTGTTAGTTTCTAATCAATAGAAAAAAAAACATTTCATTTTCTTTTTCAGGGTGGTGTGTATGAGAAGGAGTAATGAAGATGAGCCTTTTAATTTGTTTGTTTAGAGTTAATTTATACTACTAATTTGACTATGAAATAATTTGAATTTAAAACATTAATTAATCTCTAAACTCAAATAAATTATTTAACTAAGTGTGTATGTAAATAAATAACATTATTTGCACAGATCTTACTTTTAACTTTTAGAACATTTCTACATGTTTGAAAAAATAATTACTCATAACTCATAAGATACTTGATGTGGCTTACAGCTTTATTAGTTTAAAACAAGTGTGAGTTGGACTTGCGCAAAAAGGGTTACATACAGGTATAGAGTGAAAGTAGACAAATAATTGTGGTTTTTTTTTTTGGGAGCCCCCCTTAAATATTTACTTTATTTTAATTTTATTATTAATTCATGAAGCCCTAAGCGGCCGCATCAGTCCGCGATAACAATAGATTAGCTATTGTGTCTCGTTATTCCACGATCGATGGGTTGATTATTAAAGTACAAATATAATTAAGGATTTCATAAAAATGTTAAGTGCCTAACTGTTACCATTATTGATTACAAGCAAAAAAGGCCCAAAAAAAATGTTTCTTGTATGGGAGCCCCCGTTAATTATTAACTTCATTTTCTTTTTAGTATTTGTTGTTATAGCGGCAACAGATATATACAATCTGTAAAATTTTCAGAAGTCTAGCTATAGCAGTTCTTGAGATACAGCCTGATGACATACAGACGGACAAACAGACAGACATCAAAGTCCCGTAGTAATAGGGTCCCGTTTTTACTATTTGGGTACGGAACCCGAATAATAGTTTATACAGCAGGAACCATACACTTTTCTGTGATAAAGTTTATCCTATTTTTGTTGGATTTATCAGTCTGGCAGTTCAGGAAAAACAGACTTTTGTGTTTATATGATTATTAAGGAATTTATTATTTATCATATTATGATATATGCCTATTTATACTAAATGAAATAATAATTATAAACAAAACATAAAATAGTGATTATAAAATAATCTGTTACAAATATGTAAATGTTTAGATAATAATTTATGTCGAATCAATACATGTTCCTTGAATGTTTTTTTCATAATTGCAATCTGTTCGTATTATTTGTTGAATTTTAATTTATTAAGGGCAATTATGTGGTCATATAAAGCAAAATAACTAATATAGTTAAAAAAATCGATGAAATATTATACGAACCTATAAATAAACGACCGCTCGCAGAGTAGCCATTATTTTATATTTATTGTTTTCTTTCGTAATATAACTTGCTATCAACACCTTTTTAATTTAATTTTCTATTGTTATTTCACAAAATAATTTATGTCCAGCAAAAGAAAATTAGGAAAACTGAAATTGACTGAAATCTGAAATTGATTAAAATGAATGACGCTGTCGAGTGTCGTCTGTCGTATGTCAAGTGTCAAGTATACTTGACACTTGACAGCTCTGACACTTGACAGACGACAGACGACACTCGACAGTACAAATATCAATGAATAAGGACACATCACACAGCATGGAATCTACCATAGACCTAATATATACTGTCGTAAAGACCACCTGACAACCCAAAAATGCGTGACCATTTTCGATCTGTCAATGTGTGCGTGTGCTAGTGATGTATATTTTACTATCGATAGTATAGTATTTTTCCTATCGATAGTATAGTCCGTTCGAGTTATTTTACCTGAGTTTCTTTAAGAAATAAATAATATGCAACTTTGACAGATTTATATTTCAAATTAGGTATCATAAATTTTAATTGGCAAAAAAAGGTGACGATTGAAAAGTAGATACACATTTTCTTTTGGAATGATTTTTCAATCGTCGGATATGTTATGACATGAGGTTCTTATAGGGGTAAATAATATACACATAACACATTATAAAGTTACTTATTTATTACTCAGGTAAAATCTATCTGGTAAATCAGTCCTTACATTGAAAGTAAACGTTGAAAGTAAACAACACACATAGTATATTATATTTTATTCTTAAATTAAATACATATCATAAAATAGCATAATATTTTTTATTAAAATTATTTTTAACCGACTTCTAAACAGGAGGAGTCTAGACGTTCGGCCGTGAATATATTTTTTATGTATGTTCAACGATTACTCCGCCGTTTATGAACCGATTTTCAAATTTTTTTGTTTTGTTGTACATTGTATTGTTCCGAGTAGGTATCATGTTCACAAAAGTGGTGGTCTGGTGATGGAAACCATGAGAAATCGAGGTGACTCTTTGATATTCAAATGGGAACATATGGTCCCAGAAAACGTTCAAAATCTTTCGATTAATAAATTTAAAAAAGTAGTCAAAGAACGTTTTGTGCCAAAGCCTATTATAAGGTCAATGATTTCATAAACGATGGCACATCTTGGGAATGCTGAATTACTGCTTGCAAGGCTACTTCTACATGACTTACAATTATTATGTATCTATCTATGTTTACATTGTATAATTTTTAGTTACAGCATTGTAAATTTTATTTTAAAAGATTATTTTTTTTCTCACTTTTTTTGGTACAAAGTGGGCTCCATGCGAGTTTCTTACGCCGGTTCTTCTCGTCGGCTTAGTTCCCGAATCGGTGGTAGGCACCATGTATTCTGAAAATATATTTTATTTTAGATTTGTTCAGAAATAAAGCAATTTTGATTTTGATTTTTTAAAACACCAACTGTAGGTATAGAAACATAGACTGTTGAGTCCCATACAAAATTGCGGGTAGGAGAAAAGCAAGCTAAATCTAGATGGCGCAATCATCGATTCTGGCTATATCTGAAAATGTAATAATACAACAAAACGAGCCAATGAAATCAAAAGGCGTGACCTTAAAACGCGATAGAACACTTTTCTGCATTTTTACAACATCATTTAAACACTCGTAGCATACTAATTATGATTTTCTAAAAATACTTCCGAATCAATGATCTACTTACTAAGTAGCTTGTTATTTGAAGACTAGATGGCGCAATACATAATAATACGTGAGCATTACACACACACACACCTAGGAAAATGACAGATTTACAACACACAAGCTTATACAATATACGAATTATCATTGTGGTACTATAGACTGGAGAGAGCCTTATATCAGTGTATAAGCGTCAAAAGCGTGTAATGTTATGTCCTACTTACTAGGACATAACAAAGGAGTCGGTCTGCATATTTCATGTAATAAAAGTGTTAATAAAGGTTTTTAGTGAACATTTAATGCTAGATATTGATGAGTTTTGTGGTTCGGCTAAATAATAAACTATAAGAATGGTCAAAGAATGCCTCAAACACGTGGATTTAACATTAAATACGTAAGTTTTGAACAACATTTTTTGGGCTTTTCAATCGGTATTTTTGTAAGCTAAAAAGATAATTTATAACTTTATTAATCCCTTTCGGCCGTTCCCAATATTTGATCTACCTCTGGTTTCTGGAACTCGCAAGATTGCTATTTTTATTTAACTTTATTGCTATTTTTATTTTTATTTAATTTTTATGTGTATTGTTGGTATAGTCATAGTATAGCAATATTATAGGGATATGTCATATTGCTATACTGTGGTATTGTCCTGTCATTCCTCAATGTCATTACTTCTTTTAAGATGTTGTAAAAATGCAGAAAAATGTTCTATCTCGTTTTAAGGTCACGCCTTTTGATTTCATTGGCTCGTTTTGTTGTATTATTACATTTTCAGATATAGCCAGAATCGATGATTGCGCCATCTAGATTTAGCTTGCTTTTCTCCTACCCGCAATTTTGTATGGGACTCAACAGTCTATGTATGGCTGGTCTCTGACGGTGGCGAACTGAGCCAGGGCCTCTCGTCGGCGGGTAAGCACGAGTAATAATACTGCAAACTGCAAAGTTTACCGAACGACGCACGAAAATTTACGAATTCTCGAGTTTCGGCGGGGCTGAAAGTTCCGGCTACATTTTGGCCGAAACCTAAACTAGAATTTTTGGCCGAAACCGAAATTTCGGTCGGTCACTATAATAATTATGTCCGGCTAAGCCGACTGCTTTGTCCGGCGTTTTGGTTTAGCGACCTGTCAACTTTATACGTAGCTCATTGCCCAACCTTAACCTAAGTTCTAATTTCTAGCAACCGTTAGAGTGCGTTTCCACTGACGCGGAGCGGAGCTTAGCGGTTCCCGAATTGACCAATCGTGCTATTCCAGCGGAATGACAGCGAAGCGGAGCGAAATGGGAGCGAAGATTTCGAGCATGGCACCGCTCCGCTCCGCGTCAGTGGAAATGCGGCCTAAGGTTGCTGGTGTAAATTAAAATAAAATCCAGTTTATTTGTACGATTTATTGCCATAACACAATCTTACAAAACAATTACTAGTTTTAACAAAAGAGTGAAAATGTTGGTAACTTTAGATAATGGTTTCATACAGGCATTCAATTCAACAATATTTGATACAAAATATGACCATTCCTGAGAAATCTTAAACAATAGTTATAATATACATTATACTTGCGGTTGCAAGTGCAAAGAAGCCAAGAATGTTATCTACTGTATGGCAGCTACTAAACAAAAGTTATTCAGACACCTTAAGTTATCAACCATGACCATGTGGGTTAAATGATAAATCATGCAGCATATTTCAATACTGGTGGTTCCAACTACTTTACGTAAATAATTTTATAAAACAAAAAAAAAACAACAAAAAGAATAATAAACTAAGTTTATAATTGTAAAGGTGTAATACCTTCATACAAAAACAGAACCAAATGTAATATAAACCAACAAAAATATTTTAATTATAACCTTTATGGCTATAGTTAAAATCTTTGGTTCTTACATAATACATTAGCAGATAACATAAAGTAATAATGAAAATAAAAGAAAAAAATGACTATCATAGCCTATGACTTCTTATTTTTGTTTAGCACCAGAAAATCTGTTACTTACACCATACACATTTGTACGATCTGAACATACAGTTCGACAAGGCTTTATTTGAACGTGGGTGACATTGACGGGAGCACTGCTGGTAAAGGAGAACTGTCAAACACATGTCAAAAATGACGTTTTTCTATGATAGAAGCGTTTAGTTCCTTTTCTCGCCACGCTCAAATAAAGCCTTGTCGAACTGTAGGTTATAAATATCAACAGATCTAAAAAACTTTAACTGTCGTACCTACTTACAGAAATGTTACACTTATGTCTTATACCCCCATTGCTAATAGAAATATTAACGCCGTGTATAAATTGCATATAAAAGGGAAATGGAAAGTTTATATTCAGCCACTGTCGCTTCTCCTGGCGCTGCCGGCAATATTGCGCTGAACACTCCTGCGGCAGTAACGACGCGAGTGAGCGCTTACACTCAGCAGTCTAATATTTGCCGCGTCGGGCAGCAGCAGCCGGCAGCGGCATGACGAGTGGCAGCGCTAGTAACCATATACATTATCGCGCTGCCCACTTACCTGCCCAACAGGGCTGATTTTATATTAACAAGGCATAACTATTCAAGGGTCGCTATCTTTGTCATTTACTGTGTAAATATTTTATTAGAAAGGGGGCTAGAACAAGTAGAATAGCTATAAACACAGATTTTTAAAACGATAAAAAATCGTGTTTTGAGCAATATCAATCTTACACATTCCAGTAAATTAATTCTATGCAGTTTGCACAATTTAATATACAAATCAAACATTTCATAAAGGTTCAATGTATTCAACACTTTAACCACTGACAGTGAGATTCGATCATGTTGAAAAAAAAGTTCTGTAAAATGTCACAACTGAATGTTTTAGTTACAAAAAGATACGAGATACTATTCAATTAAGTCAAACTATTTAAATGCCATATAAATTCTTTCTCTGAACAGTCAATAGTCTTCGTCTATACTTACAATAAACCAAATCATATTCACATTAAGAAACAATACTTCAGTATTCCTGTAGTATATTATTGAAAATAAATAGAAGCTTTTAACAGCTAACAGATTAAAACAATATTATGAAACTTCGTTGTTACTTCAGTCTTCACATAGTTTATTTGGTCCTGAAAAGAAAAATAATATGGTTAAATAGGTCGATTAATAATTTATTTATTTAGGGTGGGTTGCACCATCATACTTTAACTATAACTGTAACTTTAACTATACCTACAATGCAAAATGTCAAATATTTGGTTAAAGTCAAAAATGAACGCCATATTTAACCATAACCTTGAGCTCGACAAGGCTTTAAATGCACGTGGCGAAAAAAGGAACTAACGCTGTCATCATACAAAAACGAAATTTTTGACAGTTCTCCATTACCAGCAGCGCCCCCGCCCACGTTCATTTATAACCTTGTCGGACCAGCTGTCATCTGTCAAATTCTGTGGTCAAAGTTAAGGTTAAAGTTAACGTTAGCCTTAACTATAACCATAACTTTGACCATAACTTTAACTTTAACGACGCCTCTGGTGCAACCCACCCTTAAATAGGTAAACTAACCTGACTTGATCAAAGTTATTCTCATGATAAGTACTACATAATCATTATGATAAAAACAGTTTTTTATAATAATATTTGCAAATTCCATCTAACATTTATATTTATAGATATTTTAGAAAAAAATCCATTTCACAAATAAACTTCAACATCCTAGGGCCAGTATGTTCAATAACAACAGCACTCCTAATTATTGAGGAAATTAAGTTGTTTTAACATATTTAAACCAAGAAAAAAACTGTTACAATTGCAGACATCTATATAAATGGATTTTCAATTGCGTTAGTAACGATAAAACTCAAAAACGGCTGAACGGATTGGGCTAACTTTAGTCTTAAAATATTCGTAGAAGTCCAGGGAAGATTTTAAGACACGAAGTTCACCGGAACAGCTAGTAGTTATATAATTAAACCCGATCAAATGTCGCAGGCCGGCATCTGCCAATGGATCAATTACGTCGACGGCATTTACGTCAGTGGTACGGCTGCAGGTAGGCGGTGGCGCCGGCGAGATCGCGGCGCAGCCACGCGGCGTTGAGGCGCACCGTCTCCAGCGCCTGTTGGACCGAGCGCTCCGTGCCCGGGGACACGTGGTCCGCGAAGAACGCCTCCACCTCGCGCGCCATCGCCTCGGACGCGAAGTTCTCCGTGGTGGACTTCACGAGACGCGCCAGGAGGAAACCACCCTGCAACACGAGTTAAAGTCAAAACTTTGGAACAGGGAAAGAGTTTTAGTCTAAGGTTACACACAGTCTGGCAACACGGAGAATGATCGTGTAACCAGGTGCAACCGTGTGATTGACGGACTGATTATTTTTTTATTATGTACTTTCCGGCCATCATTCTGGCGTCAGTCTGAAACTGATGGACTGAACTGATGTCATACTGACCGGCGTGTAACCCTAGTCTACGGGAATGTTTCCATCAGAGCTAAGGCGCCTTGACTACTATACCACATGGCACAGTTATGTATCCGCAAGCCACATTCCTGCCGAGATCGTCGGCGTATAAACAATGTTTCTCAATGAAGAGCTATTTCTTCTGCTTTTATATTTAGTCCAATGTTTACTAGTGAAAAAATGAATAACGCAGAAATAAAATATTTTTTATATGCGTATTTTTTTTTATTCCTGTCAGAATAATCTTTCGATTTGATCTTCAATGAATTCAGTTGCGAACTGACGATTATATGTACGTAAATCCATCATATTATAGCAGCGTGCGCGCATTTTAACACCAACTGACTATAAAGAGCGCCTTGGGGGGGGATTACATTATCATTTATATTGGATCATTTATATGATCATATATAGGATCCAATATATATGATCATTTGATCATATCTGCATATCACAATCATATTTCATTGATCCTATTTTACGTCATATGTGGTTTCAATAGCCAATGGAGAGCGCTAACGCTGACAGGTACTGACGTCAGTGTTACTAGATCTCAGAGAATTCGATTTGTCAAAAGACGTCGTCATTTTTAATATGGCTTGTTTTTGTTATTTCTGCAAGATTATCCAAGTATTTAATTAGAAAAATAATTACAATTATTTGAAACATATTAAGGAACAAGAAATTAAAAACTCTTTTTTATATTAAATAACTGGCAACACCTATTTCTATGACCGTATTGGATCCAATCTATGATCAAGGAGGAAATGAATCATTTATCTATATTACATTATCCAATATAAATGACTCAATGATCTAGGATCCAATATATAATATGATAATCTAATATCCCCCTTGAACACTGAACGTCCAACCACAAGCGCAGACAAGTTTGTACAATTCGTTGCGTATGCCAGAATTTCAATCAAGTTTAAAAACCGTCAAGCCAAACTTTGGGCTTGCGCATATTACCGTTTTACCAACTACACGCACAATGTTGGCATGCGCAAGCAAAACTGTGGTCAAGCATGCATGTGTGGTAGGCGCCTTAACTATGCTGCGTGCCAACGAATATGTTTTTAAAGTTTCAAAAGAATCGCTTCATTTGAATTTTAAGCACCTTTTAGCAAGCAACACAGCTTATTTTGGTGGAAACGAAACTTCTGCTGGAAAGAATACTGCAATATGAGTTGTTTTAGTTATTTGACACTTTAACGAAGGGAGACCTTTTTACATAGACAGTTATTGATTTTTCCACAGACAAATCAAATATAAGGGTGGACACTGAAATAATTGCATACCTCGTATCTATTCATGAACTCTTGCCAATGGCTCTTGAAGAATTCCCAGGCCAAGTCGCGCCCATTCCGGCTGACCGCTACCGACACGATTACAAACACCGTGTCTTGAGCTCGAACTTCATCCTGAAGAATAGGGAAATTGTTCTTATGAAAAAGACAAAACTGCTAAAAAAAATGTATATTTTCTTTTGAGAAATTTAATGCCAATGATAACAATAATCTTTAGGCAACTAGTATATAAGTACTTCATATTGTAAATTTAAAAATATTTTAAAGATTTAATTACATCAATTCGAAATAAAAATACAATACATAAGGCTCCACACTCGCGGCGCGAAAGCTCTCGAAGTGGCTTCAACGTCCATTTTACTCAATTGCGTGAACGTAAATGGGAAGATTGCGACTGTAGAGGGCCGTATAATATGTTCGCGTCGTGCTCACGGCACGTTGCATCCGTGAATCGCGGCCACAATTCGCGCTGCGGGTGTGAAGCCTACTTAAGAGGCCGAGTGCCATCGAAATTCTCATACATACGTAATACCAAAATCTCATACGAACATATTTAACATGTTTGAGTTATTTTTCAGTTTAAAATAGTAATACCAAAATCTCATACGAAAATATTTAACATGTTTGAGTTATTTTTCAGTTTAAAATGGTAATTAATGAGGTAATTACCTAGGTTCCTGCACAGAAATTTACTACAAAATATTTAAAACCACTAAAAATATTTTTAGTGTTTAAATATTTTGTAGTATATTTTCTACTAAATATTTAAACACTACAAAAATAGTAAAACACAAAAAAGTATACTCGTATAAATAAATAGTAGAAAATGCAACCTTTTGGCACCATTTTTTTTTCTTTCGCCAAAGACGAACATTGGGTCATTCACTATTCACTGTCAAAAAATAGGATCTGACTATTGATGTTAAGTCGATTCGGAATTAAACAAACCGGATGGTAGTAATTATTCAAAAAAATGGTTCTTCATTTTATTAGTTTGATGTTTTTTCGTCGGTCGTTATGCTTATCATTGATTAGTCAATAATGGAATGATTTTTATCGGACTAATACCAATTGAATGTAAAATACGCGATAATAGCAGAGTTTTACCTACCAATAAACCCTTATTATGTCCGGAACCTTATTCAAGGCCTTTAAACAAAATTGAGACGGTAGTCTTCCGTTTCCTGTCGTAATATTGATCGTTGTAATTCCTTTCCGGTCTTTTTGGCGCCAAGATGGCGCTACGATGGCGGTAAGATGGCGGTTTCCGGTGTTCACCAGGGCAGGCGCGCGCGCTTTCTTCCTCATTGCAGTCTCAATTTTTTAGCACCAGGCAGACCTTACTGTAAGGCCTTGAATAAGGTTCCGGACATAAGAGTTTTATTGGTAGGTAAAACTCTGCTATTATGTCCTATCACCGTTATTCAAGGCCTTTAAACAAAATTGAGATATTGTTTGTTGTCGCCTGGTGAACAAGACGCCAATGAGAAGAATCAAAATGATTATGAGACAGGAGTTTGTTATATTATATTTTTAAATGATTTACTTAGTATTTTAAGTTGTGCATGGTTTTAATAATTACAATTTGTTCAAAATTACATTAAAGTAGGTACATATTTTAAATTTTAACAAAACTAGTAACGGGTTCAAAAAGATTAGTTAAGAATTACTGGTAAAAGAAATCTGCTTATAAGCTTCTTCTTTTGTATAGTATTTTTAAAAGGCAACGGAGACCGTACGCTTCCCGGAGTTGCCTCGATACCGGCTTCTTTTAAAATCAACTTAACCCATCCAGAAATTGCTGTTCTAGAAGCAGTTTTTGGTACTCCCCGATCTGATACAAATAAATTTTTGATGCCGGCTTCTTTCAGTCTATCGCTACCTAGAACAACTAATTTTAGTACGGGATCAAGATTTGGATTTTCACTGTTCGAAAAGAATTTCCAACCTAATAGATTGTGGGATTCTGAATCGGTTTTAGAACCGTACATTGGTCAGAAAGTCACAGTATCACTTTCATTATCATCTACAACACTGCCCTGTGACACTTGTGTTTTTCCATACAAACGCTGTCCCCTGTTTCCTCCCTGGATAATGCCGGTAGAGTTATGATTTTTTCCCTGAATATCTATGGCCACTATTAGCATGTCCCTATGTTTTCTTTTTTTTTTCATAATTTAATTATTAAAAAAATAAGAACTTCCAAAAACCCAAAAAAATTGCCAGATTTTCCTCTGCGTTCAAACACCCAGAAAACAAAGGTGGCTAGAATATACAAATAAAATAAAACATAGGAACACAGCTCAAGCCTTGCTTTAATTCTTAATGAAAAAATTACTTAAATCGGTTAAGTTTAGGAGAAGGAATCAGCGGACAACGAATCGAAGATTTTCTGTTCTTTTATTAGAACTTTTGTCGTGTTGTCTCTATCGCGCTCTGCGGTGGGAGACTTGAGATTGGTGAGACAGCAATACATTTTCAAATACCTATTTTCAATTTCTCTCGCCCCTGGTGTATCCTCTTAAATGCTTTAGGTATTGTCCTAACCCCTGACCAAGTTAAGAAATGATGGTTCATACATTATTGAGTTACATAGAGAGAGCAGGTTGAGGAATTCAATTTAATAATGGAAAATCCGTGGCTCCTTCGCATCGCGGTCGTATCTAGTCTCGGCATAGAAGGCGACAAGTGTACTTTGTTTAAATATTATTAGAAGGTAGAAATGAACGTATAAATGCTATCAAAGGGCATTACAGTACATGCATAGTCGGAAAAAGGACATTCGGATGTTGTTGCCATGTGATGTCCATTTTATGGTACATATATGGGCTGGGGTAGACATCAACAAAACTTGACTCCTCCATCTCCAGCTCCATTTTTGGATATTATTATAAGAAACGAAATTGAAAATGAAACCGATAGTAGCGACAATCCATATTAATATTATAAATGCGAAAGTATCTCTGTCTGTCTGTCTGTCTCGCTTTCACGCCAAAACTACTGAACCGATTGCAATGAAATTTTGTACACAGTTATTCTAGAGTCTGAGAAAGGACATAGGCTACATTTTAATGTGGGAAAATATCATATTTCTATGAAAATATCGATGAAAATGAATTCGCATTGCGCGTGGCCAGCGCTCATCCCGAGGGTCCTGGGTTCGAGTCCCGCAGGCGGAACAAAAAGTTTTCAATGTTCCTGGGTCATGGATGTGTATTAAAATAAAATTTCAAAAATCTTAAACATATTTTATGTATTAACATATTATAAAAAATCCAGAAATATATCGATGCAATGAACATTTTAGTTCTAATACGATTAAACAGATGGCGTTTTTTTTTCTTCATTGTAACATAGAACTAATCATACTTATTAGTTATTATGTTTTTGTTTATAGTTTTTAATACGTTAGAATATAATGTTTAATAATATTATCACTTGGTATAATAATAATTAATCTATCTTATCTTATAGAACTCCTTCTGCATTTCTAATATATGTGACAAGTTGACAACAGAAGGCGCTCTAAAATTAAGGAGTTCAAGTGTACCGGCGTGTTGGCCTATATTCCATCCAGAAAATATGTCAATGCAATCAACATTTCAATTCTAATATATGAAAACAGATGGCGTTTTATTTTTTACTTAAATATATTTTATATATAATATTATAAAAAATCCAGAAATATATCGATGCAACGAACATTTTAGTTGTAATACGATTCAACAGATGGCGTTTTATTTTTTACTTCATTGTAACATAGAACTAATCATACTTATTAGTTACTAGCTGTTGCCCGCGACTTCGTCCGCGTGTACATCAGTTTATAAAGCGCGATGTCAACAAAATTGGTGTCAAAAGCTTTTATAAAAAAAACCCTGGTACCCCTTAAATCAATACAGCTGTGCAATGTGCACACAATAAGTATTTCATTTTTTTATATTAAACTTTATATTTTATGCCAAATTTTAAAGCTTATTTAGCCCCCCAATTACACAACTTTACCCATAAACTATTTATCATTGATAGGTTTAAGGTTACGTCTATGGTTACGTCACTGCACAGATAAAGTACTGAGTTATTTAATACCGTAGAATCGAAACAATCGAAAAAAATAGAAACTTAAATGTAAGATGATACCACCTCTTATAGAAAGACTTTTGAGCAAGCGTCAGCGCGATGTAGAAGACGCACGGCGCCATCTATTATGAATTTTGAACAAATTTACGCATTTTCACCCCCTGACAACCCTTTTTCCAGTAAAAAAGTAGCCTATGTCCTTTCTCAGGCTTTAGACTATCTGTATACAAAATTTCATTACAATCGGTTCGGTAGTTTTGGCGTTTGGCGCTAAAGCGAGACTGACAGACAGACAGACAGACAGAGATACTTTCGCATTTATAAAATTAGTATAGATTATGTGCACACTGCACAGCTGTTTTTGGGTATTTTGATTAATTAAGGGCCGCGCTACACCGGAATGGCAGCGGCGAGGCGAGCACTTTCAGCGCTGCCAATCCGGTGTAGCGCGGCCCTAACGGCCGTTCCCAATATTTGATCTATATACGGTTTTGGCCGTAAGAGGGGACCACTTACCACGGTTTTAAAAAGTTTTTAAATTTGACACAAATTTTGTTGACACCGCGCGCTATAAACTAAAGTCCACGCGGACGAAGTCGCGGGCAACAGCTAGTGAATAATAATGTTGTTTTATTTACCAATAAAGATGTTTTATATGAAATTGCCTTTTTGTTGCTATAATCCCAAATAAATAATACCTCCTGCCAATAAAACCCATAAATATCGAAACCTCCTTTGTGCAATTAGTTGAAGAAGTATACCAGTCATTACGGTCACTCAGATACGGTACGAACCGACCTTGGCAAGAGTAAAATTTGGAAATCCACCAACTTGTAATCAATAGGTACATTGTCGGTAGTAGTTACCATAATTACTCTGGGGAACATGGTATCCCTCCTATAAAAAAGGTTATTTAGAACCCACTATATCTCCGGTTGGTTACAACCTAGAGCCTTATAGTAAATTTACTATTTATTTATATATTTTTTTAGTGTTTTACTATATTTTTAGTGTTTCAATATTTAGTAAATATTAATGGTGAATCAACTATGCTTTGCACGCCATCAAGTTTTTTTCAAAAAATTTGAACATGCTCTTTTTACTAATGACTATAGGGAATCATCTTAATTTTTTAATTTTTTTTTAAATTATACATTTAATTTTATATCAGTAGTTTCAGCACCGATTTTCGTTGACTTTTTGAGCGTTTTTTGTGCAAAATACGTCACGTTTAATAAGTTGGATTTAACTTAAATAAAATAAAATATATTGATAGATCTAAATACTTTATTCATAGATATAGTCGTAATTAATCATAAATTGTCTTCCAAAAAGGTATAAAAAGTGAGATCAATATAGTTTTCATGTTTTTCTTTATTTAGTTTAAAATTTTCCTTGCACCGTTTTTGCTTCTCTGTAGCAGTTTAGTAAACCCCAGTGTTGGCAAATTTGGTTAGAAGCATCTTAGTAACAATTGTCTCCTGGGTAACGACAGTGGAACCGTTACCCAGGAGACATTTAGACATATTTTATTTTTTGTAGATGAATATAATAAATCAAAAATTCCAACTATACCCAGGAAAACTAAGACATAATATCCATATATTACCACACAAAATTATTGAAATCTATACTAATATTATAAATGCGAAAGTATCTCTGTCTGTCTGTCTGTCTGTCTGTCTGTCTCGCTTTCACGCCAAAACTACTGAACCGATTGCAATGAAATTTTGTACACATTTATTCTAGAGTCTGAGAAAGGACATAGGCTACATTTTGATGTGGGAAAATATCTTATTTCCATGAAAATATCGATGAAAATTTATTCGCATTGCGCAGGCCAGCGCTCATCCCGGGGGTCCTGGGTTCGAGTCCCGCAGGCGGAACAAGTTTTCAATGTTCCTGGGTCTTGGATGTGTATTAAAATAATATTTCAAAAATCTTAAATATAATTATTTTATGTATAATATTATAAAAAATCCAGAAATATATCGATGCAATTTAGTTCTAATACGATTCAACAGATGGCGTTTTATTTTATTTTAGTTCTAATACGATTCAACAGATGGCGTTTTATTTTTTACTTAAATATATTTTATGTATCTATACTTCTATACTAATCCATACTAATATTATAAATGCGAAAGTATCTCTGTCTGTCTGTCTGTCTGTCTGTCTCACTTTCACGCCAAAAACTAATATTATAAATGCGAAAGTATCTCTGTCTGTCTGTCTGTCTCGCTTTCACGCCAAAACTACTGAACCGATTGCAATGAAATTTTGTACACAGTTATTCTAGAGTCTGAGAAAGGACATAGGCTACATTTTGATGTGGGAAAATATCTTATTTCCATGAAAATATCGATGAAAATGAATTCGCATTGCGCGTGGCCAGCGCTCATCCCGGGGGTCCTGGGTTCGAGTCCCGCAGGCGGAACAAAAAGTTTTCAATGTTCCTGGGTCTTGGATGTGTATTAAAATAATATTTCAAAAATCTTAAATATATTTTATGTATAATATTATAAAAAATCCAGAAATATATCGACGCGATGCAATGAACATTTTAGTTCTAATACGATTCAACAGATGGCGCTTTTTTTTTACTTCGTTGGAACATAAAACTAATCATACTTATTAGTTATTATGTTTTTGTTTATAGTTTTTAATACGTTAGAATATTATGTTTAATAATATTATCACTTGCTATAATAATAATCAATCTATCTTATCTTATAGAACTCCTACTGCATTTCTAAGGAGTTCGAGTGTGTTGTGTTGGCTTATATTCTATCCAGAAAATATATCAATGCAATCAACATTTTAATTCTAATATATGAAAACAGATGGCGCTTTATTTTTTACTTCATTATTATAACAGAACTAATCATACGGTACCTACTTTATTATATATTATTGTTTTTATTCATAACTAGCTGTTGCCCGCGACTTCGTCCGCGTGGACTTTAGTTTATAGCGCGCGGTGTCAACAAAATTTGTGTCAAATTTAAAAACTTTTTAAAACCCGGGTAAGTGGTACCCCTCTTAGGGCCGCGCTACACCGGAATGGCAGCGCTGAAAGTGCTCGCCTCGCCGCTGCCATTCCGGTGTAGCGCGGCCCTTAATTAATCAAAATACCCAAAAACAGCTGTGCAGTGTGCACATAATCTGTACTAATATTATGAATGCGAAAGTATCTCTGTCTGTCTGTCTGTCTGTCAGTCTCGCTTTCACGCCAAACGCCAAAACTACCGAACCGATTGTAATGAAATTTTGTATACTGATAGTCTAAAGCCTGAGAAAGGACATAGGCTACTTTTTTACTGGAAAAAAAGGTTGTAAGGGTCGTAAATTTGTTCAAAAAATTCATAATAGATGGCGCCGTGCGTCTTCTACATCGCGCTGACGCTTGCCAAAAGTCTTTCTATAAGAGGTGGTATCATCCTACATTTAAGTCTCGATTTTTTTCGATTGTTATATCTATTCTACGGCATTAAATAACTCAGTACTTTATCTGTGCAGGCAGTGACGTAACCTTAAGACCAAATTTCACCAACAACTGTTAAAGTTAATGCTCGAATTAGTATCACGTTAGCTGTTTTGTTTTTCATATGAATGAAAGAGAAGACAGGATATTTTAACAAGCAACACTAACCGACGTTGGTGAAATTGGGGCTAAACCTATCAATGATAAATAGTTTATGGGTAAAGTTGTGTAATTGGGGGGCTAAATAAGCTTTAAAATTTGGCATAATATATAAAGTTTAACATACAAAAATGAAGTACTTATTGTTTGCACACTGCACAGCTGTATTGATATAAGGGGTACCAGGGTTTTTTTATAAAAGCTTTTGACACCAATTTTGTTGACATCGCGCGCTATAAACTGAAGTCCACGCGGACGAAGTCGCGGGCAACAGCTAGTAATTCATATACTTACCTTAATTTCGATGCTACCCCGCAGCTCCACAATAAAACACGCTGTCTCACTCAGGGTCTCGGATGAAATTGCCGATCAATCAGCGAAAATAAAGTGGCGTGACGAGTATCAGATGAAACCCAAAAAGGTTTCCTACCGGTCAAGCTATTTAAAGGCTGTGTCTGTCTCACTTACCCCACCTTAGGTGTCGTAAGACAGCGGAACAGCGTATTTTAGTTTTGGTAGGGACAAATTTGTTAATGTCAATTTACCAAATAAAACGTAACTTAGTAGCCTATAATTAAAGATTTATAAAGCGTTACACATTCAAACACGTAATCGGAATATGAAAACAGCCTTCGCTTTGGAACTTTTTGTCATAATATCAAATTCATTACATCGATTCGTCAAAAGGACAACAGAAATTTGTATGAAACTGAATTTTCGTCGGCGGGGGCATGTAAGTTATTATATTTTTCAACAGAAAATGTCTAGTAATCCGTAGACCGTAAGTTAATATGACGACAGTGGTTCTGGTATACATATAAAATCAGTTAATTATTGTTATTCATTCTTACTGTGAGGGATAGGTTTTGGCACGGAAAAGTTGATCCACCTTGTAATAAAACTACAAAATATTTAAACACTAAAAATTATTTTTTAGTGTTTAAATATTTTGTAGTAAATTTTTGTGCAGGAACCTAGGTAATTACTATTTTAAGCTGAAAAATAACTCAAACATGTTAAATATTTTCGTATGAGAAAATGATTTTGGTATTACGTATATGTGTGAGAATTTCGATGGCACCTGGCCTCTTAAGATTTGTTATCGGGCCGTAACGTATCTTCAACGTCGGTTGGTAATTAATATAATACCTATTTGTAATAATAATACAGGACAAAACATCTATTTGTTACAATTAATTATTATGGAGCAAAAAGTTGAATCATAATTATTCATCACTTTACAACTGAATCCGATAAAAGTAGAGAAAAAAACATATTTTCTACTGTAGCTGCAATCTATGTGTGAACATACACACACACATAGATTGCAACACAACAACAAGAAAAATAAGAACATCTTCAAACTTAAAAAACTTACCGATATAGCGAAGTCCAATACTCGCTTCAGTAACACGGGGTCCTTGACAGCGCCCAACGCTCTGCTGATGCGGTCCTTCTCCTCGTGGAGGTCAGCCGCGCGGTACAGCTCCAGGAAGCGGTGGAACGTCGCGTCGTCAGCCTCGGCTAGCACCGCTCGGTAGCACGCCGACCGCAGATCCGCGGGCAGAGCACATACACCGTTGATGTGCTTCTCGAATCTAGAAAATAAATATTACCTACGTTATGATTCGAGAAAATAAATATTACGAGAACTTCTCAAATCTAGAAAATTTTATATATATTACGACTATTTTGTTAATAATATGCTTACATGTTTTGTCAATCGTAGTGATTTATTTGGACAAAAATATCGCATTGATTTGCTTACAAGGATTTGGTGATCATTTACTATATTTGGTGATCATTTACTATATTTAGTAATCATTTACTATATTTTCACCAAATATAGTAAATGATTCTCATCAGAATCATTTACTATATTTTGGAGGTCATTTACTATATTTGGTGATCATTTACTTTATTTGGTGATCGTTTACTATATTTGGTGTTCGATTACAATTTGAAGTGTTGTCATGACTAAAATAGCTGGTAGTATTGCAATTTTAGACTTTATTTTTTTGGTGTTAACTATCTTTATTTGGTATACAAGTTTAGGGTATCAGTGCATTTTTTGGTGGTCATTATATTTGTTCCCAATAAGAAATCATAACACTAAACTACTTTGGTTATTCTCGAAATACATAGTCTTAACATTGTTTATCCTATAATAATAAAATTAATACTTATTTTTAGCTTACCGACTCTTCGCTTCCTTGATTGTATCGGGATCTTCAAAACTGATCATTTTGTTGAGTACCAAACTCCTTAGTAGGGTATCCAAATGGCTCTCTTTTTCCGAAGCGTCCCAGCCCAGGCGTTTGGTCACATTTCCAAACAATTTTCGGCCGTAGTTTTTCAAGGGTTTGTCAAGAGCGGTGTGCGAAAACAGAATGCTTAACTTCGACAGACAGTTCGATATTGAAGACCAAACGGTGAAATTAGTTTCATTTGTAAAGGCCTCCATTAGCTTGAGGGACTGAAAAAAGAGATAATGTTATGAACTATATTAGCAGTATAATAAACAATGTTCTGCAAATCAATTAAAAAACCTCCGGGCAAATTATTCACTAAAAAACTGCTGACATAATTTATTGCATCTAGAGTCTAGAATAAAGGCAGATAATAATTAGTTTGACAAAGCTCAATGTGAAGCTTGGAAGCTTGACTCAAGAGGCCCTCAAGACAGAAATGACACAGCTAATTTTAAAAGGTTCTGCCATGCTACACTATAGTCTATCAAGAAAGTGAAGAAATTAAAAAGTGGCAACATCGTAGTGGCATCCCTTTCAAATCAATCTAAGAAAAAAGGGATTACACTACGATGTTGCCACTTTTTAATTTCTTTATGGACTATATACTAATATATAAAAAATGATTTATTCATATTCAGTCTATAATATATATTCCTAATTTAAACAAGTCCTACGTAAGATTGCCAAATGATAATTTTTTTGTACGAATTTTAATAGCTCATTGTATTCAATTTATGTTTTTTTCCACTATGAGATCAATGACCTTAAGTTAATTAATGGTTTTAAAATGTTACAAATAAAAAACTTATTATATTATCCACAGTACCTAAAAGGGTTAATTAATAATAAACTAGCTGTTTGACCGAGCTTGGCTCGGTATTCGATAAAACACGAATAAAATGACATTTTCTAAAAATGATTCCTAGCTACATCGATTTTTCGCCCCCGAAGGCCGAAAACGTCTATATACTAAATTTCATGAAAATCGTTGGAGCCGATTCCGAGATTCCAATTATATATATATTTTTTATGTGTCAAACAAGACACCGCTAATAAGTTATGTTCATTACATCCATAATATCTTTCTAAGCCATCCAATGATATAAAAATCTTCTTTAAAAATATTTTAAGAGACCACCTATGACGAGACGCGGTTAGTCAGGCAGTAATGTGAGGAATGTGAGTTACCTCTGCGGTATTGGTGTGTCCGGCCTGCACGAGCGCGAAGCAGTCGTCTAGCAGGCCGAGTCTATCGAGCGGCGGCAGGGAGCCATCCCGGACCGCGCGCACTAGCTGCTCCAGCATGCCGCCCGGGTACCGCGTGCGATAGTATCCCACCTGAAAATTGTTTACATATTACAAGAATCATGATACGACAAACCAGTATTTTTTTAATCAATGTCTGTCAATCTGTTGCATTGCTGTTGCAAACAGCAATGCAACAGATTGACAGCAGTTTTACAAAGTTACCCACGCATTGGACATACAAATTATATCAGTTGTTCTTGTATGAAAGAACACTTGAAAGGTTGCTGTTATAGTTTGTGCGTTTTAAGATGATATGGGTGACACTTCTCATATTCCTTGCTACGGTTTTTTTTTTTACAAGAAAACAAAAAAAAATCAAAATATAATAAATTATATTCCATCTACAAAAACAAATGTTTCCTATAATTGTAAATGAATAAAAATGAAAAGTTGCTAAATGCTAACTTATTAATATAAAATTATAAATTTTAACTGTGAAAATTATTGTTACGAAAATATTTAAAAAATGTCAGATGCATGAAATGGAACTTATGCCAATAGAGATTGACACTGTTGAATCGAAATCAAATCGATAAAAAGGGCGGCCATTTTAAATCGCCGGCGCCACTCTGAAACGTCAGTACGAAATCTATAATTTCGATTGCAATTCCTTTACGAAGTGATTCGATATTTTTAAATTATCGATTAATTTTCTTAGGTAACTTCCCTACTATTGTCAATTATAATGTGTCACCCATATCATCTTAAAACGCACAAACTATAGTGGCTTAGTTTTTGCATATTATACCACACACACACTAATAATAATATTTCACATGACTGTTAGAAAATAGAGTATGGTATATAACAAAATATTTTGCAAGGTATTTATATTTTTTTTAATTTATTTATTTAAAGTCGTTTTCAACATCAAGGTCATTAAACGACCACCTTAAATACAAATAATTTTAGTTCAAATACATTTATACATATTAATCAATTTCAAATATTTTAAAGTACAATTACAACCTTTTCCATTCAAACACTCTTTTAAATTATCAGGAAGATTACTTAATTTCTTTTGTAAATTAAATTCTACACATTCAATGAGTAAATGAGAAACTGATAATTCAGCTCCACACTTGCACTTGTTTACATTTTGTTTGGTAATTAAATGTATATGTGTTATGTTCGTGTGACCAATGCGTAGTCTAGTTATAACTGTTTGGTCATTTCTACAGGCAAATGAAATTGGTTATTTATCAAAGATTGCATCTCTAACATGTAGTAACTTACTTGTATTATTTATTTTCCAATTATGATTCCATAAATTTTTTATTTTATATCTTACATGTTTTCTTAAATCAAATAATAATCATTGGAATCAGAAAATATTAAAGAAAATATGGAATGGAATCAGAAAATATTAAAAAAATTAAAAAAAACTTGAGAACACATCATTATTATTACAAAGTACTCAAAATGTGTTAGAAAATATTATCATTGAAAACAACTCACTTAAAAAGGAAATAATAAATTTAAAACAACAGTTGGATACATTAAAATTAGTATGTACTAGTCTGTTACCAAAGACGCCATCAAACAGATCTACAAGAAAAACTAAGCCACAAAACATAAAACTACAGAAATCTACAAATCTTTCAACAAATATCAACAATAATGAAAAAAAAAGTTCACACGGAGAGTACAATGTTGACTATACAGAAAGAAAACTTACATTCTAATTATTATTCTAGCAATTCGAAAAATGAAAAAAAAGAAAAAAAACTTTATACATATTTGGAGCAAATCAATGTGTTGGAGTAGCAAACATGTTAAGAAAGCAAAGACTAAACAACCCATACGAGAAATTTGAAATAGTATCTTTCATCAAGACTGGCGCGAACACTGAAGAAATTTTAAAGACACCGTATTTATTTAATATTAAGAAAGAAGACAAATTAATTTTAAGCATAGGACACCATGACAAAAATCCAATGAAAATTTTATCAGAATTATGTGGATTTCTTAAAGCTTCAAAAATTACCTGTCCTGTTTTAGTTTTAAGTGTTTTAAATAATGCACATCTTAATGAATGGAAATTAAATAACTTAATTAGGATGACTTGTACAAACTATGCAAACTGTCATTTTGTAAATCTCAATAACATTCATGTATTGAACAATTCGAACATTTGTAAAAAAATTAACTTTATTATTGATCAGATATATTATGAAAATAATTTTCTAAATAGTAAAACTAGGAAGTCACAAAATATAGTAAGACGCAATACATTAGTAAATAAATCTAAAGTAAACACATACAACACTACTTATGATAAAAAACAACATACACAACAATATAATAAAAAAAAGAAATTATCATAAACAAAATAACAATAAATATAAAAATAATTTGGACATAACTAATACCTCTAAAATTAATAACTATGACAAAAAAGTTCAAAAACAAATAACAGACTATTTTAAACCTCAGCCATTATTTCTTGAACGAACAAAATCAACAAATTAGAATAATACATCAAAATATTGCTAGTTTTTATGCCAAAAGATGTCAGCTGGAAATTGCATTTACGGAACTTAAATCTACTAATAAAGATCCAGATATCATATGCTTAACTGAAACGTTTGTAGAAAAAGGGACAAATATTCAAAGTCAAATATTAACTTACATAATTACACTTTGGGAGCGTTCTATACTAGAACAAAAAAACAAAAAAGAGGTGGTGCCTGTATACTTATCAAAAAATAAGTTTTCACACTGCACTACTATTAACTTTTCATACTCTACTGATAATGATTTTGAATGTTGCGGTATAGAAATAGTAGATCTGAATATGATTATTATATGCATCCCCAACGTCAGTTGAATATGATTATTATATGCATCCCCAACGTCAGTAGTCAATACATTTTTTGAAAACCTTGACACGTTATTGCATAATTTAATAAAAAAAAATTATCACTTCTCTGAATACTAGCACAGTTGGCTATGATGAAGTCTCTACAAAAATAATCAAAGAATGCAAAAATATAATAGCTCCAGTTTTGGCAGCTCTTATAAACAAATCGTTTACTGACGGCGTTTTTCCTAGTAAATTAAAAACGTCGATTATTAAGCCCCTGCATAAAAAAGGTGATCGTAGACAAATGAATAATTATAGACCAATTACCTTAGTCCCCATTTTCTCTAAAATATTTGAAAAGGCTATGCACAAGAGATTAACTTCCTTTATAAACAAATTCAAGTTACTAAAAACGAACAATACGGATTCCAGAAGAATAAATCGACACAACAAGCTTGCTTTAATATTACAAATCAAATTATTAACTGTGTGGATAATAAAGATCATTGTATAGTTATGTTTATAGATATAACTAAAGCATTTGACTTTGTTTCTCACAAAATATTACTAGATAAACTTAGCAAAATGGGTATTAGAGGACCAGCTCTTGAATGGATTAAATAATTTCTAGAGGATAGGATGCAATACACAGTCATATAATATATCAACTTAAACAAGGAATCAGTAAATAGTAAATCTAAAAGTCTATTAAATGTATTTGGAGTCCCTCAAGGCTCAGTTTTAGGTCCTTTATTATTCCTGTTTTATATTAATGACATTCCCATTATGACTAATTATAAATTAACATTATTTGCTGACGACATAACTATGCTATTTACATTCAATAATAAAACAGACGTGAACAAAATCGAAAATGACATTAATTTAGTACTTAATCTTATAATTCAATGGCTGACCTCAAATAATTTAAAAATTAATATTAACAAAACAAAATATATACAATTTACAAACTATAATAAAAAACCATTACAACTAAAATTGCAATATAAAAATGAAATTATACAACGAGTAGATGAGAACGTATTTTTAGGTATACAAATGGACAAATATTGCAACTGGCATGCACACATAAACAAAATTCTGTTCTAAACTAAACAGATTCGTATATGTCTTGAGAAGACTTGCGTGGACAGTAAGTGATCAGACTGCAATTATGGCCTATCACGGATACGTTTCATCTATCCTGCGCTATGGACTAGTAATTTGGGGAAATTCAACCCAAATAAATAAGGCATTTATAGTCCAAAAAAAATGTCCCCGAGCCATAGCAAGGGTTCCACCATATGAATCGTGTAGGCCTTTGTTCAAAAAATATAATATATTGACCTTACCAAGTATGTATATATTAGAAATATTTAAATTTGTAAGTAACAATAAACATGTCTTTACACAATTAATAGATCAAGTACCCACAAAATTTTTTAGAAACTCGAATAGGTTAATTATAGATAAAAAACCAAAGATAAATATTTTCTTAAATAATGCTTATGCAATGTGTGTAAAGATTTATAATAAGATTCCCGCACATATAAAATCGATGACAACAACTCGTTCAATAAGGGAATTAAAAAATACTAATACAGAAGGCATATTATGACATCAAAGAATTTCTTAATAATAATTAAATAATAAAGTACCTATACAATGACTAATTAAATTTTATTTTATGACATTTAAAGCCATGTTTACTTGATTGAATTTTTTTGACATTGTGGTTTGCTTTGTATTTTGACATAATATTGAATTGACCATTGGAATTAAAATTACCTTGTGATGACCCTAGGGTATGTTATTCGAATATTCGAATACTCTTTTTATTCGAATATTCGACGATTTTATTATTCGAATATTCGGCAAATTATTTTTCGAATAATTCGAATAGTAAAAATATTTTTTATTTTAGTTTAAAATGCTATCAAACATAAAATTAACATGGAATAAGAACATATTTGTTTATTTCAGAAAAATAATATTATTTATGAATATTCTACATCTTTAATGATATAATAATATATAAATCTGTCTGTGTAGTCTAACTAATGAGTATACGACCATTCATCGTCGCCGTTGACTATGTTCCAGACGTTATTTTGCCTAAAGACATGCAAATGAAGATATAAACTCCTTTCAGTCATGGATTTCAGTAGGTATCGTCAGTAATGATCGCCCACGCCCAAAAATTTGAGAAAGTTTGAAAGAAGTCAATGGATACAGATTATCCATTGACTTCTTTCAAACTTTCTCAAATTTTTTGTCTACCGTGATAACTATACAGTGTGTAACCAAAATAAGTAATAATACTTTAAGGTGTGTACGTGTTCCTTGTAGAGAGTTGACTGTGAAAGTAGCAGCAGAAAGACGATTTTTTTTGTCACTTTTGTATGGGCAAGGGCCCGAGCGTCACGAGTTTCCCCATACAAAAGTGAAAAACAAATTTTGGTCTTCCAGCGCTGCTACTTTCACGGTGAACTCTCTACAAGGAACACCCTAAAGTATTATCACTTATTTTTGTTACACCCTGTATATCGCGGGCTTTAACCCATCAATCCCTTAGCGGCACCCGGCTGTCGCATAACGATTGAACTGCGATTCCCACGATCGAGGTATTATGCCAGAAGGGTGTATATGGAACAAGCTCCATTTTTAAGAAGGGAATAGATGTAAGTGCAATATTGAGAGTTTTAAAATATGTAGTTAAAATACAAAAGATCATTTTTTATACGCCCTTCTCGCTTGAAGCTCGCGATATGTGATCTATGATTCGACAAGTTGATGAAAATTTGCTATTCAATAGCTTTACCGCGGCAGTCCTCGACTAATAATTGAAACATTTAGTACAGTATAAAAAAATGTCGATGGCTCCTTAATATCATGTTATTGGCGTTATCAAACTTCAAGTTACTAAAGTTACCAGCTCTAGGATTGTTTCACCCTCCCCCTGGGCTTTATTGCAATTTTTTTCTTTGTTGTGGTGTTTATTTTCTAGTGGTCCTTTTTTATAATTTCGAGCCACGTTGACACAGGTAAAGCCGACTAGGTGAACCAGGTAAACATGGATCAAAAATATCAAAAAGACGGGTGAGCTGGCTTAGTAATACTTAGTATTGATGAACAGATATTATTACATCGAATATCATAATTCATATTATTATTAAATTTCAACTGCTGCCTAGCAAAACTAAGCATGAGAAAAGTAAAAGGTGCTACGATCGAAAACGGTTTACACTTTACAGCCTTTCCTTTTATTGCCTAGCTGTAACCTTAAAATATACATTTTTAAAATGTTTAACAATAAAAATTAACTATGTCATTTACAAAGATTGATGTTGATAAAAGTAAAAATATGGATTGCTTACTTCATTGTATTAACAAAATAGGTTGTACATCGTTGTACGAAGCTTTTTGTTACTTTTATTCAGAATTTTCAGCATTTTTCAAAATTTTTGAATTATTCGAATAATATTCGAATTATTCGAAAACTTTTGTATCATATTCGAATTATTCGAATAGTAAATTTGACGAATAATAACATTCCCTAGATGACCCAGAAATATATCGATGCAATGAACATTTTAGTTCTAATACGATTCAACAGATGGCGTTTTATTTTTTACTTCATTGTAACATAGAACTAATCATACTTATTAGTTACTAGCTGTTGCCCGCGACTTTGTCCGCGTGGACTTCAGTTTATAAAGCGCGATGTCAACAAAATTGGTGTCAAAAGCTTTTATAAAAAAACCCTGGTACCCCTTAAATCAATACAGCTGTGCAATGTGCACACAATAAGTATTTCATTTTTTTATATTAAACTTTATAGTTTATGCCAAATTCTAAAGCTTATTTAGCCCCCCAATTACACAACTTTACCCATAAACTATTTATCATTTGATAGGTTTAAGGTTACGTCACTGCACAGAAACTTAAATGTAAGATGATACCACCTCTTATAGAAGGACTTTTGAGCAAGCGTCGGCGCGATGTAGAATACGCACGGCGCCATCTATTATGAATTTTTAGAACTAACTTAATTTGAACAAATTTACGCATTTTCAGCCCTTGACAACCCTTTTTTCCAGTAAAAAAGTAACCTGTGTCCTTTCTCAGGCTTTAGACTATCTGTATACAAAATTTCATTACAATCGGTTCGGTAGTTTTGGCGTTTGGCGTGAAAGCGAGACTGACAGACAGACAGACAGACAGAGATACTTTCGCATTTATAATATTAGTATAGATTATGTGCACACTGCACAGCTGTTTTTGGGTATTTTGATTAATAAAGGGCCGCGCTACACCGGAATGGCAGCGGCGAGGCGAGCACTTTCAGCGCTGCCATTCCGGTGTAGCGCGGCCCTAAGAGGGGTACCACTTACCAGGGTTTTAAACAGTTTTCAAATTTGACACAAATTTTGTTGACACCGCCCGCTATAAACTAAAGTCCACGCGGACGAAGTCGCGGGCAACAGCTAGTTTAGAATATTTTGACATTATCTTTATAACTTAATTTTGACTTGTAACGAGAAATTAGAAATTACAACTTTTTACTAGGTACCTAATTATTATGATTTATGACTAATGAATGATATAATTACTTATAAATTGCCAGCCATAAAAATGTGTTAATAACTTCACTATTTAATTATTATAATTGTGATTATAATATTATTTGGACGTCTTCAACTACGACAAAATATGCGATCTACCGAAATGTAACATCTTAAGCAACCATATTTTATCCAAATACATATCATTTCATTTCATATGGATGAGCTGATAGAATCGCAATTAATACTTTCGTTTGTAGCATTTTTAGCTTCTAAATCTGCTTTATCATTGTCGGATATACCTTGGTGACTTGGTAACCATATTAATTGTAATTTATATTTATCTTCTATGAGACTAATAATTAATAATTTTATTTCTTTTATAACAGGCGTATTGTTAGTATCGTTAACTATTGCCGTCAAACATGACTTTGAATCAGTATAGGTTATGTATTTTTGGTTAATAGAACTATTTTTAATAATGTTTAAAGCTTTAAGAATCGCCGTTGCTTCACAACTAAATACAGAGAAATAATCCCTTAATCTATATCTATAAATTTCACTATCAAATACTACCGCACATCCAGATTTTTCATTCATAACCGAACCGTCAGTGTATATTTTAATATGATCAGTATATTTATTATTAAGTTTGTGAAGTAGATTTTTGTATATATACTGTGGTGTTTGTTCTTTTTGATATTTTGACATTTCCTCGAAAAAAAAAATTTACTGGCAAGTCATGCTTATCCCAGGGTTTAAGAGGAGATATAGTTTCCTAATATATTGGTGAGACATCAATATTTAGCTCACTCAAATATTTAGCAGCTCTAATACGAAAAGGCTGTATTAATTTGGGCTTAAGTTGATACTGGGAGTCTAATATTTGATGACTTTACGTAGTAATAGTATGTCGGATTCTGAGGTCTTGATAAAATTTTCATTGAGAACATAATAACTAATTCTTTTCTTCTGAATTCTAGCAGCTTGTCTTCTGATTCGGCTAAAATACTTTTAACTGGACTTGTTTTAAATGCACCGATACTTAGTCTAAGACCTTGATTGTGAATAGCTTCCAACGACTGTAAGGCACGTTTTTGAGCAGAATCATATATTATAGACCCGTAATCAATTTTTTGTTTGATTATAGATTGATGAGCTTGTAATAAACAATTTCTATCAGCTCCCCATTTTTTAGATGACAGCACTTTTAAAATATTTAATCTTTTGACTTTTGTAACATTCCGATTTTAAGTTATTAAAATGATCAATCCGTCATTTTTAACCCCCGACAAAAAAAGGGGTGTTATCTTATCAAATGTTAGTCCCAAAATTTTCAAGTTTATAACTTCTTTAATTTTAATTACATTTAATGTTAAATTTATGTTTCTTGGTTTATTCCTCTTTTTGCTTACTATTATAAATTCCGTTTTAGTTTTTGAAAATTTGAATCCTGTTTCCATAGCCCATTCTTGTAGTCTATTTAATACATTTTGAAGAAGTTTTATGATTGGTTCGAGAGATCGACCACTACAAGTAATTGTTAGGTCATCCGCAAATAGAAAACCCTTTACCGGTCTAACTAAACAAGAAAGAACATCGTTAATTGCGATCAAAAATAGAACAACACTCAATACAGATCCCTGACGTTTTCTAAAATTTGGGGATCAGATAAAATTTCATTTAGTCTGACTCTAATTTTCCTGTCGCGAAGAAAGTTTTTGATAAAAGCTAACATATTTCCTTTTATTCCCATATCATTAAGTTATTATAAATAATTTTAATATTCTCTGTTTCCAGACCATTTCATAGGCCTTTTCTATATCTAAAGCTATGATAATAGTATAGTTATCATTTACAAAATTATCTAATATTTCAGATTCTAAATTAATTAAATGGTCATATGTTGATCGATACTGTCTAAAACCGTACTGATATTGAGATAAGTAGTTGTTAATTTCTAGATACCACCTTAACCTTTTACTAATAATTTTCTCTAAAATTTTACATAAATTGCATGTCAATGAAATAGGTAGCTTAGTGTTGAAGTAGGTATTTTACCAGGCTTCAGTATTGGAATGACAACAGCTTCCCTCCAATTATCTGGAAACACTTGTTTTGTCCATATATGATTATATATCTATACTAATATTATAAATGCGAAAGTATCTCTGTCTGTCTGTCTGTCTCGCTTTCACGCCAAAACAACCGAACCGATTGTAATGAAATTTTGTATACAGATAGTCTAAAGCCTGAGAAAGGACATAGGCTACTTTTTTACTGGAAAAAGTAAGGGGGTGAAAATGGGTAAATTTCTTCAAATTAAGTTAGTTCCAAAAATTCATAATAGATGGCGCCGTGAGTCTCCTACATCGCGGTGACGCTTGCCCAGACTTCTTTCTGTAAGAGGTGGTATCATCTTACATTTAAAATTTGGCATAAAATATAAAATTTAATTTAAGAAAATGAAATATTATGTACATGTACACAGCACAGCTGTTTTGATTTAAGAGGTACCAGGGTTTTTTTCATAAAAGCTTTTGACACCAATTTTGTTGACATCGCACGCTATAAACTGAAGTCCACGCGGACGAAGTCGCGGGCAACAGCTAGTTTGTAATAAATATTGAATTCCACTATTAGGTAAGTGTTTTATTATAGTGTTGGGTAAATTGTTTGGACCTGGACTAGTATTACCAACTTTGGAGAGTTAAAGTTTAATAACAATTCTTGACTATTTTTGTAAGTAATAAAATTTTTGTCGTAATTAATGCAGCTTGCATTACTAGAAAAGGTTCTACCTAATAAATCTGACACTTCAGCGGGACTTGACGCGAAACAATCATTTTCTTTTTCTAACGTTATTGTATTTATTCTTTTTTTATTTTTATCTAAGCAGTGAATTTTCTTCCACATATCATTTATTGAGGTTTTTGGAGTAATCGATGAAACCCAATTTTCCCAATATTTTTTCTTAGTTTCTTTAAGAAATCTTCGACACTGTGATCTTTTTTTCTTATATTCTATTTTGTATGTAATGCTGTTATCTAAATTATGAGCTTGTTTTTTAAATTTCCTAAATGCTTTTTTATAATCTTTTACTGCTTTTTTACATTCTTTGTTCCACCAGGGGAGATTAGTTTTCCTTATAATTCCGGATGTTTTGGGTATTGATTTAACATCCGATTCTAATATTAAGTTTGTAAAATTTTCTATGATATTGTTAATCGAATAATTATTTAATTCACTTAAAGACGGTAATTTATTTATGTTTTTATTAATCTCTTCTTGTTTCCCAGTTAGCGCTATCAAACTTCCATTTTTTTTAGCATTTCACGTAATCTAAGTCTGACGTACGGGATCTAATCAAAATTGGAAAGTGGTCGCTGTCATATAGTTCGTCAATAGCGTTCTAATCAAAATATGATACTATACTTTGTGAAGCTACCGCTAAATCTATAATACAAGTGCGACCTGTGTTACTATCAAAATGTGTAGGCTGTCCATTGTTCAATAAAATTGTGCTATTATCCTACCCCTAGTATCGCATTTTTGAGAACCCCAATAAAAGTGATGTGAGTTAAAATCGCCTAATAAAATAAAAGGAATGGGAAGTTGTCTTATCAATACATTTAGATCGTGTAAATTAAGTTGTTGACTATTAGGGAGATAAACATTGCATATTGTGAGGGATAACGGTACCTTAACTTTTATAGCTATAGCTTCGATATTTGTTGTTAATTGTATTTCTTCCGCGATTGTGTGTGGCTTAACAAATATAGCAACACCACCACTCGCTCTGTTACCCGATGTTCTGTTCCTGAAAAAACCCTGATATCCTTGAAGAGACCCACAATGATTACTGAAGTTAGTTTCTTGTAAACAAATGCAAGTAGGATTAACACGACTTATCAATAACTTGATATATTCTAATCGTCTGAAGTATCCATTTACATTCCATTGTAATATGTCCATATATTCGATGTCTCACTAGCGGTAGCCGAATTAATTCTTTTTATTCCTTTTTGGCGGTCTTGGAAATGTGGGCTTGGAATATCTAAGACAGTAGGTAAAACTGTGGCGGTGTTCGTAATGTCATCATTGATATTATTTTCAACGACTAGGGGCGACTCGGTTTCAATAGTTGGAGAAATAGTAAGACCTTGTTTACAGTTCTTAGCTATATGGCCCATAGAATTGCAGGTAAAACATTTTAATGAATTAGTAGATATATAAATCCAGTAATTAGTTCCTTCAAATGTTATTTGGATGGATTCAGGAAGCAATATCTCATCCTCTGGGCTGATATAAAGCTGTCTCCTGAAGCTTAAAATATGGGAAAATCCAGGCTCGGTTGGTCCGATTTTCATAAATGATATTTGAGACATGATTTTAATATTCAATTCTCCGAATTTTTGTTCTATTAACGGTAAACCGGGCATACGTTGGATAAGACTATTATTTTGTTTCTGGTTATCAAAGGCTTAATTTCGAGGCTGTTGTTTTGAACATTAATTCTTTTATTATTGTCAATTAAATTATCCGCTGTTTTCTTACTGTCCAAGTATACACAGACTCGCGCATTTGAAATACGAGATACAAATCTGATAGCCGTCGATGGTACTAACGTAGCTAAGGCAACAATGTATTCTCTTAACTGAATTCCTTCTATTGAATCCAATATTATCGCTTGATCCTTCTTGGGGTAACAGGTAGACGACGTCACGTTTGCGTAACTAGTAGATTGACTAGTAGGTAACTGAGACATTCTGTTTATTTGAGACATTGGGTTGGTAGGTAACTGAGGGTTAATTTTAAAACGTTGAATTTTCATATAACTTGGGGTTTATCGACATTTTTAAAGGGTCTCCTGTTTCCAGGAGATACCCTATTCACTAAAGTACTTGTATATTCCTTATCACTGTGAACGTAAACAAGTCCGGTCGTGAATGCCTACTACACGGTAAGCGGAGTGATACACGCGCGTCCGTTGTGATCGCTCACGTAGAACTCTATTTATATTTTTATCAGTGAGGACTGAGGATGAAGAACTCCTACTACTAATACTCACAGTTCCAGGATTGAGTTTCACCCAAGACTCTTCAGACACATTCTCTAAAACCACTTCCTGAGTTTTCTTTTCCAAAACAATCGATAAAGCTACCTGGAACAAAATACAGAAATTGGTAAACCTTAATCATAAATGTACATACAATTACATACTAATCTACTGAGTCATATTTAACCTGAATATTGAATAACCTTTTGAACGAAAATCATTAAGCGGACGATTAGTTTAAATGCAATTGAACTTTAGCATTTATTATTTTTATTTAAAGATTGGCCTTTAATTTAGGGTGTAAACTTGTTTAATTATTTCCATGGGATAGATTTTCCTACTAACTTGATTAGTTTAACATATTTTAGTCTCATTTTTAGGGTTCCGTACCCAAAGGGTAAAAACGGGACCCTATCAGTGAGACTTCGATGTCTGTCCATCTGTCTCCAGGCTGTAACTCCCATACCCTCCCCCTGGCTACGCCCGTGCAATAAGTCCATTATAGAACAAATTCTATAATGTGCGCGAGTCCCACTCGCACTTGGCCGACTTTTTAAGGGATATAAGCAAATTTCTTTTAGAGTAAATAGTAATAAGATACATTTCGTTATTGGATACAAAGATAATATTTTAATAGATCAAGTTCGACGAGCTGTATAAAAAAATAACACTGTTTAAATAACCATGACTATATTTTTTAACTTCCTATCTACTTTCCTGTTTTTTAGAACATTAATCCTTACGACATTGTAACATTAGTATCAGCTGTATTGATTTTTGATAACATTATCGGTTAGATAAGGTGTACTTCAAATGTGGGTCAATACAATTATTATTGATATTTTCATGAGATATTTATATCAATAAGCAAAACCTTGAAAATGATTGCAATAACCACAGATTGCAAAATCAAGTTCATTCATACAAGGCCTTTTGACTTCCTTATTTTTTATCAGTTAGATAAGGGGTACCCAATCTTTTTCAGCCTGCGGCGCAGTTACACGTCGCAATGACGGCACCCTATTCTACCTAGCTATTAGAAAAATATACATAAATAAACACCTTTAATGATTATAGTTAGGTTAAGCAGGTAAATTATAATTAACAAATATTTAATCATCATCCTTCTTTACATAATTAAGATTATAATCAGGGCAAGCGAAGCGAGCCACCACAATCTAAACACTTTTGTTGTACACGTCTTAATGGAAAACTATGAAGGCTGTTAATTTGTGCTTTAAATTTTTATTTATATTTAGATGTGTTATCATCAGTCAGTCAAGGCTTTTTATATGTAGATGTGTTATCACCAGTCAATCAAGGTGTGACGACGCGAGTCCTTGTAAATCTCGGCTTTTAGCTAGTTTAATTTTATAATTTGTGGTTTCGAATAATGAAGGATCGACTCACGGCGCCTGTCTTGCCTTTCCCTTTCCTTTCCCACTGCGCACCAGGGCGTCGCGGCGCACACTTTGTGAACCTCGAGTTAGATAATACTTTTAAAAATGCGACTCACTTTTGACGGATTTTCTTGTGTGGAAATAGTGATGGGCACCATCCATAGGATGTCTCCTCCTTTACTGCCATCGGCACAGAACTTTTGTTGTGTCAAAGTCAGCACACGATTAGCGCCTTCTTGCTTAGAGGACACCTGAAATATCAAATGTTTTTTAAAGAATAATATAAGTAAGCTGAAATTTTGTGTGCATGTAGGTATATGTTTGTTACTTCTTCATGCAAAAACTCTTGAACAAAATTTGAGCAAATTAGGTATGGTACCAGTTTAGTCTGGATAGGAGACACAGGCTTATTTTATTCTGAAAAAGTATAATCCTCTGTGGGGCACTGCAAATTCTATAACTACCTGCTATATAGCATACAAAAGCTGTTACTAAAATTAGAGTCTCATGATACACATGGTAATAGACGTAATGAAAAAATGATCTTGGAATTGATGTGGAGCAAAGAGCAAATATAAATTGTGCTAGATTGTGTGATTCATGTGACCTAGTAAGTCTAAAATGGCACTCCAATGTTACGTGCCTTACATTGATAGATGATTTGATTGTAACACTATGTACTGCACAACACATGTAATGATAAAACTGGACAGTTCGGTCACAGCTGATTAAAGATGTGCATGTGATAAAAAGCTATAATAATTTACACAATAAACTTAAAATCATGCATATTAGAGCAGCTATACCTAAAATGCGGCCCGCGTAAATCGTCAATTTTGAAACACATTATTTTTACCCCTAAATAACTTTGGTAGCACCCCTGACACCAAGACGAAAACATTTTTGTGGCCTGTATGAAAAAAAGGTTCAGTAGCACTAATCACTATGTTGGAGTATCATAAAAGCTTTTCTCTAACTTGCTCTGTATGTAAGTAAGTATGTATGTTACGGTGGAATTTTGGACCTCAATTTTGAAGTAGATATATTTAACCGATTGAGCTGCAATTTTGCATACTCGTTTAATTTGAATGACCATGCACGATATGGTATGTGACATCACTCTAAATCCAATATGGCCGACCATCCAAGATGGGGAAATAATTATTTTCTATGCAGTCCTACAATATGGATATTAAATGAAGAGGTTTTTTGAGAGTAACTCGAAAACGAATGTAATTTCATTCTACATCCAACATGGCGGCTCATCCAAGATAGGGAAATAGTCATTTTTAATGCACTTCTAAATATGGATATCAAATGAAATGGCTCATTGAAAGTAACTAGAAAACGAATGTCATAATGTCATTCTACATCCAATATGGTGGCTCATCCAAGATATGCTAATACTTAGTTATTTTAAAGCACTTCTGTTATATGGGTATCAAATAAAAGGGCTCATTGACCCTTTTATTTGATACCCATATTACATAAATTGAAAAGTAATAGTCAAGTCATGTCGTGTCGTGTCGAGTCGTGTCGTGTCGTGTCGTGTCATGTCGTGACGTTACGTGAAACGACGTGACGTGACTTCAAGTCGAATCCAGCCGGGTTTCAGCGGGTTGAATCAGGTCACTTTTGTTAAATAAAATTTTACTTTTTAGTCATGCAGAAATAAACGGAATATAACAACTCGCTAAATATAGATTTTTCTTAAGGACTTAAGTTAATCAGAACTTAACAAATTCTTTAAATAAAACAATATACTTACTATCAAACAGATTAAGAATTGAAACTAAAAAACAAAAAATACATTACTTATATTTAAACAAAAAAACTTTTTGAAAAAAAGGTTTTACTTAAATAGTCTAAAAAGAAGAAAATCTCCTTTAAAATTTTAACTATTAAGTTTTAGTCCTCGATATTTTATACAATTTGCATGATAATAAAAGCTTGTCGCGCGATTTGTAAATAAATTAGTACCAATTTAACTGAGTAATATATTTGTAGTTTAATTTTATCAAGTACTTACTGATAGATTGTTAAGTCGTTAAAATTTTAAGGAGAAATTTAGTTTCTTCTTTTTAGACTATTTAAATAAAAGCGTTTTTTCAATAAGTTTTTTGTTTATAATTTATTTGGAACTAGATGTCCCGCGCGGCTTCGCCCGCGTAAATTAGGAAATTAGGAAAATTGGTTAACAAACGTCGGAGTTATCGTTGAACATAAAAAACCGGCCAAGTGCGAGTCGGACTCGCGCACCGAGGGTTCCGACAGCTTAAAGGTATTATAGACCTGAGTATTTGGTATGAATTTCAATTTAATACCTCTACGCGTTTATGAGGAAATGGGTAGTAAGTTTAAAATTATTAAAAAAAAATATATTATGTGATGTAACTAAAAATTTATGGTTTTCGTAATTTTTCCTTTATCTATGCTATAAGACGTTGCTTCGTACCAAATTTCAAGATTCTGAGTTCACGGGAAGCACCCTGTAGGTTTTGATTCCCTTGCAAGTGTCGAAAATTTGCGGCATAAACGGCTGTATCTTTTGATTGCGTTGGCTTAGAAGTTTGATTTTTTCACAGCTTCAAGGGACAGTAGATCTGAGTAATTGATATAAATTTCAGCTTCATACCTCCACGCGTTCCTGAGAAAAAGGGTCTTGACAGACGGACGGACGGACAGACGGACAACAAAGTGATCCTATAAGGGTTCCGTTTTTTCCTTTTGAGGTACGGAACCCTAAAAACGGACATAACACCTTCCCCATTTTGAAAGTCGGTTAAAATTGTAGCCTATGTGTTATTCTGATGTATAATTGTAAAGTTTCATTAAAATCTGTTCAGTAGTTTTTGCGTGAAAGAGTAACAAACATCCATACATCCAAACAAATTTTCGCCTTTATAATATTAGTAGGAAGTAGGATAAAACTTTTTGTTCTATTTTCAATTAAGTATTATAATTACCTCAACCATTGGGAAGCCCATTTGCTTGGTCCATGTGGACATTACTTCTCCTACTGGTTTTTTGGAGGCTTCTTCTAAGGCTGCCCATAAATCTTCAGTAAATGTGTTTTTGTACTGAAATAAAAAAATAAAGATATGCATATTTAAGTATTTTAACTTCCACAAAAATTCAAATACAAGGGATCAAACATGCTGTTTCACAAATACTGAAATTAATTACCTGATGACTTGTTAGATATATGTTCATGCCTTTACGGAAATCATCATCTCCAATATATCTATGCAACATGCGGATTACTGACGCACCCTTATTGTATGAGATGTCATCAAATATTTCATCAATCTCAGATGGATGACCAACAGGTACTTCAATGGGATGTGAGTTTTTTAAACAGTCTAATTCTAAGGCTCTGTAAATACATTTTGGCTTAGAATGTAATACGTCTTACGAAAAATTAATCAAACATGCTCAACAAAGAAACAAAAAAAGGTTGTGATGTATATTATTTATATATAGCTTTTTACCCTCATGTCCCTTTGTTCCCTTTAATCTTTAAAACTACGCAATGGATTTTGATGCGGTTTTCTTTCATAGATAGAGTGATTAAAGAGGAAGGTTTATAAGTATAGCATTTATTAAATAGTGGAAAAATACTGTTAATTTTGGTGTTTCTAATGTGATGTCGTAAATATTTTTTTTCCCCGCTTACATTGCAAACGCAGACTGAACCCTACGAGATTTATCAAGATAATGTACTAAGTATTGTACACTATGAAAAGGTCTACAGAAAACTCCGCGATGGTATATATCTATCTGTTATGGATATCCCACAATAACATATCTTTTTTGTCATTTACTTTTAACTTCAAATAATGGCTAATTTTCAAAGCAATTTTAACCAATACGGCAATAATCATTATTCAATTAAATACTTTATCTACATTTTTTAATATTATTTATTTAATATAAATCTATATCGACGCCCGCACCGAATAATCGGACAATCGTAAAAATGAAAATGTTCAGGAGAGCCGAAAAACTGATTTTTGTTAAGAGGATACACCAGGGGCGAGAGAAATTGGAAATAGGTATTTGAAAATGTATTGCTGTCTCACCAATCTCTAGTCTTCCACCGCAGAGCGCGATAGAGACAACACGACAAAAGTTCTAATAAAAGAACAGAAAATCTTCGATTCATTGTCCGCTGATTCCTTCTCCAAAACTTGACCGATTTAAGTACTTTTTTCATTAAAAATTAATGAAAGGCTTGAGCTGTGTTCCTATGTTTTACTTTTTTTTGTATATTTTAGCCAGTTTTGTTTTCTAGGTGTTTGAACACAGAGGAAAATCTTGCCGTTTTTTTTGGGTTTTTGGACGTTCTTATCTTTTTTAATAATAAAATTATGAAAAAAAAGAAAACATAGGGACAGGACGTAGCTTTTGCGGCGGTACCAACCAATGTGGGCCACGGGTAGTAATGAATATAATTAAAAACTACTGCATAGATTTTAATCATTTCTTCAGTGAGGGACATAGGATATAATATATTTTATACCCGTGCAAAGCCGGGGCGGGTCACTAGTTATTATATATTATAATTTTTGATAAGATGAGTGTAGGTTTGTAGATTAACAAAATATAATACTATCATTTCAAAATAAAAATTATATAACATACTCATAAATAATTATATTTTTTATTTGTTTAACTTGTGTAATTAAGTTTCACTTGTATCTTATAAGTTGTGATGTGGTGAAAGTATTGTTCTTTATCATTTACTTATAGATTAAACTATTTATTTATGATTATTGCAGCCACTCTTTTCTGAGATAAGATAAATTAATAGAACAAATATAAATTTTGTGATAATTTGTACTGTAAAATATTTTTAATGATTTTGGTATTAAGTATGTATGAGAATTTCGATGGTACCCGGCCCGTACCATCGAAATTCTCATACATATGTATTACCAAAATCATTTTCTCATACGAAAATATTTAACATGTTTGAGTTATTTTTCAGCTTAAAATAGTAATTACCTAGGTTCCTGTGTAAAAATTTACTACAAAATATTTAAACACTAAAAAATATTTTGTAGTAAATACTACTAAATATTTAAGCACTAAAAAATATAGTAAAACACTAAAAAATATATAAATAAATAGTAAATTTACTACAAAATATTTAAACACTAAAAATATTTTTTAGTGTTTAAATATTTTGTAGTAAATTTTTACACAAGAACCTAGGTAATTACTATTTTAAGCTGAAAAATAACTCAAACATGTTTAATATTTTCGTATGAGAAAATGATTTTGGTATTACATAATATGTATAAGAATTTCGATGGTACCTTGCCACTTAACAGTTAGAAATTAAACAACATAATATTCAAATTACCTGATATAGGTTTCCGTTACAAACTGTGTCCAAATATCGTATTCAGGGAACAAATGGTTGACACAGAGGAACTCAACAAATGAGGCATAACCTTCGTTCAACCATAAGTGTGTCCACCATTCCATGGTCACCAGATTACCAAACCATTGGTGGGCCAGCTCATGTCCCACAACTAGTGCTATCCACTGCCTGCGAACAGCAGATGTATGCTCCTCATCCACGAGCAGGCAGGTTTCTCTGTATGTAACCAGACCCCAGTTTTCCATAGCACCAGGAGCAAAATCGGCTATAGCAATTAAATCTATTTTAGGCAAAGGGTAAGCTATGTCAAAATATTCTTTGTAGTATGGCAATACTTTCGCTGCTACCTCGAGTGCAAAGAGTCCCTGTTTGCTCTTGCCAACTGGAGTGTAAACCCTCACTAGAACACCATCCTTCGAAGTCTTCTCCACATAATCATACTCTCCAACCACAACCGCTACGAGGTACGTCGACATGATCGGAGTGGTGTCAAAGTGCATAACTTTTTTATCTCCATCTATCTTCTCCTCTTTCAAAGGCATATTGGAAAGAGCTACTCTATCGGCCGGCACTTCGAGGGTAATATCGAAGGTAGCTTTTATGGCAGGCTCATCCCAACACGGGAAACATCTCCTAGCATCTGTAGCCTCGAACTGGGTGACCGCCGCGTAACGCTCCTCGCCGCCTTGCGTGAGATATTTGCTGCGGTATAAACCCTTCATTTTGTCGTTTATTTCGCCAGTGAATTCGCAGACCAAAAACGCGTCACCGATGGGTAAGGGTTTATCGAACGTGATGACCGCAGTCTCCTCCTCGGGTGTGAGCCGCACTTCCGTGGGATCCAGCACTTCGGGCGAACCATTCTCACCTAATTGCAATTTAACGTTCGTGAGCTCGAGATCTAAGCTGTTGAGCACGATTTCTTTGGTAGGTGTATTAATCTGAAAGTGTAGAAGTTAGTCGTATAAAATGAAAACATTTCTGCAATACGCATGACGAAATTATAACTTACCGATACTTTCACTCTCGTTTTTCCTGTAAATGAAAATTTCTCGAGATTCGGCACTAAACGCAACTCGTAATGTTTTGGTACAACATTCTTGGGGAGTCGACGAAACGGTTTGTTTTCTGGCATTGTCACTTTTTCTTTCACTCCAGAGAATGTGGAACACACGACCGAGATGTACCGTAATGACCGACTGACAGAGTGAACTCCAGCCGCACCCGCACCGCTAGCACGAGCCCCCCGCGCGCACCTCTCCCACTCCGGATAACGGTACTCGCTACGTAACAACTTGTAATGGCGATTTAAATTGCGGTTGCTACAGTAATTTTGAAATCGAAATGCAAATAATTTATTCACACCACGTAGCAGCTGCAGCGTCATGGAATGTGATTAAAATCAAATGACGTTTAAAGAGAAAGTGTCAAATAAACTCAATTTCATTGTCTAAATCATAGATAAAGTATTATAGTACCTATAGATGTAGTCTTAGCCCGTCATCGCGTGGCCATTTTGTGCTTTTTTCATACAAGTAGTGTGCGTTTATTGTCTTGAATATTTCTATTTGTCGATTATTTCGAAGCATACAGGAAATAAAAAAATAAAGAAGAATACAGGAAAGAAAGTCAAATAAGTTCATGACATCAATTAACTATAGTTCAAGTGATGAGAATCCGTAAACACACGTAAAAAGCTATGCAATTTTTATAGCCAAATTATTAATTGATTTGACATTTTTAGCACTAATGCCTTATATAGTACGAATAAAGGATTAATAAACTTATAAATTATCTTTTTAGTTTACAAATTTACCGATTGAAAAGCCCAAAAAACGTTGTTCAAAACTTACGTATTTATTGTTAAATCCACGTGTTTGAGGCATTCTTGGACCATTCTTATTGTTTATTATTTAGCGGAACCACAGAATGACAGAACTCAACAATATCTAGCATTAAATGTTCACTAAAAACCTTTATTAACACTTTTATTACATGAAATATGCAGACCGAATCCTTTGTTATGTCCTACTAAGTAGGACATAACATTACACGCTTTTGACGCTTATACACCGAATACCGATATAAGGCTCTCTCCACTAAATAAATAATCAGGGCTGCCAACCGTCCGAGGTTCCTCCATTTCCTCGTACACCTAAAGTTGTTATTCCATTTGACTAAATTTAGAAATTCTATAGGGACCGCGCAGAGCGGTGACACTGCCACTAGTGACGAGTAGCCGAAACTTTTACGAAAGTTTTATTGACAAGTTCAAGTCAAGCTACGGAAAATTAAAGGATTTCTTGAGAAATTTGAGTATTTTCAAGCATTGTTGTATTCCCGGATGTTCTAATATACAGGGTGTAACAAAAATAAGTGATAATACTTTAGGGTGTGTACGTGTTCCTTGTAGAGAGTTCACTGTGAAAGTAGCAGCGCTGAAAGACCAACATTTTTTTTCACTTTTGTATGGGGAAACTCGTGACACTCGGGCCCTTGTCCATACAAAAGTGAAAAAAAAATTCGTCTTTCAGCGCTTCTACTTTCACAGTGAACTCTTTACAAGGAACACGTACACACCCTAAAGTATTATCACTTATTTTTGTTACACACTGTATACAAGAAAAATAAAGGCAAATCGAACGATCTAAAATTTTACTATTTTCCTGCCAAAAGTATTCACATGCCATGGCTTGTTGAAAAACGAAAGAAATGGATAAAAGCCGGTAAAACATACGTAAGTATTTAAAAAGTTCCATGAATGTTATGTGTAGACTCGTAAAAACACTGAATTTTGTAGATTATAACTATAAATTCATTTATATGAACACAATATGAACCTAACCTATAACCGTTGCTTCTTTCAGTAAACATCCATACTTCCTTCCAGGAGTTCCAAGTTCCATCTAAATTGTACATACCTATGCACCGCTCATTTAATTGGCCAAGATCGGAAAATCCTGTACACCCGGCATATAATATACCTACATACAATTTTTCCTGGTGAAGAAAATAACTCTTTTAAATAAGAATTTCAAAGACATCAACTAGAATGCAACAAGTTGCATCAAAAGTAAGGATAATTTGGAGAAGTCCTGCCAGGATTTCAACACTGAGGCACAGAATATAATACAATATTACTCCGTAATAGTGTTTATCTTGAACCATCTCGTCAAAGTGCTGGTTCTCAAAAGGATGATTCTTCAAGTAGGAAAACTATTAATAGTGCAGTCTTTGTGTGTTAGTTAAAGAATACTTATATAGTGTTTGCACTCATGAGGTACACTAGTTAAAAATAGTGACAGACAAAAGTTGTAAAGATGGTATTGAGCGAATCGCAGAAGGTTGATGAAATAAAAGCATTTATTTTAGTGAACTTGTTTTATTTTATTAATCCACAAGCATTTTCAGTAATTATTATAAGTATTTTTGCATCTTCATTATTTTATTGCAATATTTATCAAGTTTTTACTTTCTATGCTGATGGATGCTACTAATTACTTTTTCAGATATTTTCTTAGATAACTAGATAAGCTTTAAACATTTTTATTCACGCTTTCGTTCTTTGTTTACGGTTAGAAACTCATCCATACTCAATATTATAAATGCGAAAGTGTAGACGTCTGTTAGCACTTCACGCCCAAACCACTGAACCAATTTTGCTGAAATTTGGTATAGATTTACTTTGCGCCCCGGGAAAGGACATAGGATACTTTTTATTCCGGGAAAATGTACGGTTCTCGCGCGATATATGATTTTTGGCGCAACGGAGTTGCCGGCGTCATCTAGCCTTTTACTTTAATCCTTCAATCGCGGATTCTTGGAAATCTGTTGTTGTTCTCGCGGCCGCATGTGGCAACTTGGAAGTGTAAGTACCTATTAAATTATTTTATAGTCTAAAACATTAAAAAAAACCACTTATAAACTAGGAGGGGTCAAAGAGAATGCGAAGCCAAAGACACTCACAAGTTACTTCTTTTACTCACAACGTGTCCTTGCTGTCGAATTACGACGCCCTCTATAGTTTCTGCACGGTCCCTATATAAAATCCTAAAAAGAAGACTAATTAGAAGCTTCTTATTCCACTTGTCCTAATTTAGTAACTAAATCAGTTGTGACGACGCGGCGATTTTGGCCAGACATCTTCTTAATGGCTCCAGTTCTGTCAAAGCAATAAAAAATTGGTCTTCTCATAGGCTTAGCTGTTGGCTCAATGAAAATCAAAATAAATAAAAGGCGAAAAAGATGGTTGAAAGAATTTTTGCTCCACGAAAAATTATGAATTATGAACTTTCTGAACTACTTGGAACCAGCAGACTAGAAATTACCTACGAATGGATTCCAGATCGTATTTAAACATAATCCCCCTTACTAATAAACATTGTTTAAGCTTTGAATAGTTATACAGTGTTTTGTCTTCTTCAATCCAATTAAAATGTCCCTTGTGTGACAGGAACAAAACACTGTATAACTATTCAAAGCTTATACAACGTTTATTAGTAAGGGGCTACGAATAATAAAAACTAAGGAGTCGTAACTCCCATACTTTTACCGTTTTAAATTTGGTTCCTTTTTATCTGTCATGTAACGTCAGCCTAGTACCGCTCAAGGTCACCTAAATATTGCAATTTGATTGTCAAACAGTTTCCATTTTAGTGACTAGATGGCGTATGGGTAGACAACTATCGGTAATACCAGGGAATACCATCAATAATTGCTACAAAACTGGGTAAAAGAATGTAAAACTTGATACATTTCAATTTGAAAAAGACGCAATAATATTCCAATGAATAGGATAATAAAGTTATTATAACGATGTTTTAGCTAAAATTCACGGAAGAAATAGCCCTATTTACCGATATGCACACCAAATGTCACAGGAATTATACATTTTGGTTTTGACAACATCTTACCTGCACTTGTGCAAGGTGACGGATATTTAATGGCTAATATTTTACCAATAATGAATATCAAAAACCCAAATAACACAATTTGGGAAAAAATAAAAAAAAACCACACCAACAATAAAAAGTAGAAGAAGTTTGAAAGTGACATACCCGCCAAAACTCCTTCTAAAACTCTTTCAGGTTTTTTTTCCATATAATGGCACTTCGGCTATAACCATGGCCAGTGTCGAGTATAATATTATGGCGGGAAAACAATATTCTATAATACAATTTTTTATATATTATCGTCAGGTCAGTCAGGTCCAAAGTCTAGTCAAAGTCTAAGTATAAAGTCAATACAGTCAAGAAGTCAAGTCGGTCGATTCAGTAAAGTGGTAGGACGCTTTACTGAAACTTTTGATGGAGTTTTGGAGGGAACACAAAAGAGCACGTTTCTGGTTACTACATCACTTTCCCACACTTGTGCACGATAACGAATATTTAATGGTTAATATCCTACCAATATTACACATTAAAAAACCAGATAACACCATTTTAGGAAAATAATATAAAAACACAACATCACTCTTTCACATTCTTCCAAAAACTCCAACTCTTTCAGTTGTCAAGTTTCAGTTTGACAAGTTTTTATTATGTCAGCGTGTTCCTAAACTATTACCAGTGGTACTAGTCTAATCGCTTAGGCCAATGATCGCTTAGGTTTAAGATATTTTGATTTATGTCACACTTGACAGTACACTGATATTTTTTGGAAACACAACCCATATGTAGTCAGTGATGCCAACCTGCAGATAATTTCAGATCGGTCAGGAACCAATAGAAAATCTAGAAGTGTCTATCCTTACGCCATCTAGTTAAGATTGTTAAAATTAAAAAATATAAATGAAATTCGATCATTGTACATTATTGTCTAATGTCTATCAACATCGCTTTCACGAAAAAGATCACAAAAACAAAGGAAATAACTAGTTGATTCAAAGTATTTCAGATACACCATTACTGTGTATCTCAGATTTATTTTTTCAAATTTTCGGTTTCGGTTATGGTTTAGAAAAAAATGAATTGCATATTTTCAATCTACTATTTATGCTATAGTTTGCTGTACATAAATTATTTTAATCGACCATGGGTTTTTTTTGGGGATAGTCCTTTAGTTACTAAAACATTTAGACGTCTAACGGCCGTTCCCAATATTTGATCTATCTCTGGTTTTGCCCTACTAGAGATAGGAATAGCTCACAATTGACACAAAATATATGTCTCTAATGTCTAATGTGAGCTATTCCTATCTCTAGTAGGGCAAAACCAGAGATAGATCAAATATTGGGAACGGTAGTCAAATGGAATAACAACTAACGGCCGTTCCCAATATTTGATCTATCTCTGGTTTCGCCCTACTAGAGATAGGAATAGCTCACAATTGACATTAGAGACTTATATTTTATGTCAATTGTGAGCTATTCCTATCTCTAGTAGGACAAAACCAGAGATAGATCAAATATTGGGAACGGCCGTAAATCGTAATACCAAACTACGTCACTGGATCGGAGTCTTTTTATAATACGAGTCACATTTTATTTTAATTATTTTACTACTTGTAGATTAACATACATAATAGACTGTCATACCAGTGGTTGAAAACGCAGGCCTCGCTACCAAGGGCGTTTAAAGGTCAAACTAAATTTGGCATAAAACAACAGCTATAGGTACACCTTTTACAACCGTGTATCAGATACTTTAAGTTTAAGATCTAGTGATTGGACCAGTAACAGTCATTGGACAAAGTGCCTGTTTTAAAAGTAATAGAAAGCCTGATTTTAAAGAAAAACAGGTAGATTTTAAAGCAATCTAAATATATAGAGTCTGGCTAGCGAAAGATGAGAATGGAAAAAGGCGGCAAATTCAAAAAATCTACGTATGGCAACCTTGTCTATAGTCGGAATTTTAGTTTTGATACTTGATTATTTATGACAATAATATTATATTCTAGTTTGGATAACTCATTTCAAGAATAAGTTTATTGTTGTTGTTTACTTAAATTTTATTTTGCAATACATTTCATTGTGTTTTGTTTTTGACGAAAACTCTTGCATGTTTTTGTCGGAGTATTAAAACTTCTTCTTTAATACTTACCGTACATCATGAAATATATTACAATATATAATTTAACCAAACAATTATCTTCATTTTCTTAAACTAAATTGTCACTACTATTTCTTAGTTTAAATATAATTTAATTTAAATGTTAAATAATTTCGTATAATATTATATTGTTATTCGCAAGCATCATAGATTGTATTTAATTATACTCAAATATTTTTAATAGGTACATACTTGTACATGCCTGAAACTAATAATCCCCCCTTGCAAGTTGATTACAAACCAAGAATTAAGGGGAGATGAAAAAACAACACAGAAAATCAAAGGTTGCAGATTTTTTTTTCGCATTTTATATAAACATTCGAAAGCTTTTTTTTATAAAGTTTATTTACAACTGACTAAAATATATAGGTTGTTTGACAACTTTTTGCCATCTTGTTGGTAGGGACACGATCCCATTGTTATAAAAATTTTGGGGCTTCTGATGAAAAAACTGCGACAAGTGGTTTTGGCAGCAAAACAGGTGGAAATCTGAAGGTGCAAGCAGGGCTGTAGCTAGGGGGGCTATAAAATATAGTGGGGCAATGCCCTACCTTAAAAATACCAATAATCAGCCAAGTGCGAGTCGACCCGCGCACGAACCGTTATAGAGCAAAAATAGTATGGGACCTACCTACCTACCTAACCCTTAATTTTTTTTTAACTTTTATTATTATTTATTAAATTACATATATTATTAAGGCCTTTGTGAAAATTTCAAGTGCCTACCTGTTGTCATCATTGATAGTTAAGCAAAAAATGTTAGAAAAATCACGTTTGGGAGCCCTCCTTAAATATTTAATTTATTTTGTTTTTAGTATTTGTTGGTATAGCGGCAACAGAAATACATAATCTGTGAAAATTTCATTTCCCTAGCTATTACCGTTCTTGAGTTACAGCCTGGAAACAGACGGACAGACGGACAGACATCGAAGTCTCAGTAATAGGGTCCCGTTTTTACCCTTTGGGTACGGAGCCCTAAAAAGGAAGACCTAAAGGACTTGCATTACAGGTATTAGACAACAGAAATATACTTTATTTTTATATAAACTATACATTATATAGTTAAGATTTTTATTATACCTTTAAAAACTTTTTGTTCCGTTGGCAGGATTCGAACCCGCGTCCCCCGGATTAAGCTGTCAACCATTGGGCCACAGAGGTCGTCGATAATAATTCTTTGTTCTGTGTATAGATGGCATTTGAATCACGATTACATGAAGCGATGCGTCCATTTAATTATAATCTTAATGAAAAAAAAAGATGTAGTACTGCAGTGTGCGAGTCCACGTTTTCAACTTTAACTGCAATTAATAGGCCTCAAAGACTGTCAATGGGTCACGAAAGAATGGCTGGTAAGTATGGTATTTCTGGCCTTTGAAAAAAAAAAGAACAAAAAAAGTTGATCTGAACGAAGTTCTTCGCATTTTTAATAATATGGCGAATCGTGGAATTCAGCTGTTTTAAATATTTTATGTCATTCTATTATTAATTATAATTTTAATAAGTTTGCAGAAACAATAATAATCTAAATATATTTTTAGTCGTATCTATTGACTCGTATCACCCAACCCAACAATTAATTATTATTTCCTCACTCTCACTCACACGTGGATCGCTACATCCAGAAGTTTAACCATATTGTTCGCTTGTTCTTCGTAATTGAGGATTTAATAATATGTAGTTCTTAGATATAGTGCTCATGCTTTGTCACAGAATTTTTTTAAGTATCTAAGAATAACTATTGAATGAATTGAATACATCATTGACCTAGAGATAAATCAAAACAACAAATACTAAAAACAAAATAAAATCAATATTTAAGGATTCGTGTTTTTTGGCCTTTTTTGCTGCATATTGATATTAATGGCAACAGTAGGCACTGGACGTTTTTGCGAAATCACTTAATTAATTAATAATACAATTAAAATAACATTTATATTTAAAGGGGGTTATAGATAAAAAATAGGCCAAAAAACACAATTTTGGCCTATTTTTTATCTATAACGGTACGAAACCCTTCGTGCACGAATCCGACTCGCACTTGACCGATTTTTTTTGCTTCCGCCCTACCTGTAACCGACGCTGCCCTACCTCAAATTTGACTCTAGCTACAGCCCTGGGTGCAAGGTCAGGACTATACGGCGGATGCATTAACACCTCCCAGCCAGACTGCCGTAACCACACGCCTTTATTTATGTGGCCTTCTTTTTTAATCCTCTTTACTCTTTAGGGTACAAAAACTGACATCTGCAAATAATATGTTCATAAATAAAGTTAGCATTCAATAACAAGGTTGCTTTCAGGCATTTTTTTTTTTTTGTAACCATAGACAAAATCAGTTCCCAGAGATTTCTTCTTAGACCGGTAAGACCCTAACGGTCTAAGAAGAAATCTCTGGGAACTGATTTTGTCTTTAAACACTTTTCTTGGAACATAATATCTCATGATTTATTTATGCTTGATATTTTAACTTGCATAACTGAATCCTTTGCATCATTCATGTTACCTGGAAAACAATAAATTCAATTACATGATAAATAATAATGATTTTAATTAATTGTAATTGAAAGTATCAAAATCTTTTACCTGTACTTACCAATACACTGGGATATTTCATGTAAACACCTTGTTTTTGTTTAAAAATTGCATCCTTTTCATTTCTTTTTTGTTCGTATGTTGTCGCAAAGCTCTTTTCAAAGTTTTGGTCACGTTTAAATTAGAAAATCACATAAACTACAGAAATATTTTTCACTTTGACTCATAAACAACAGCTGCTATAGGTGACAATGACGTTAATGACAGTGTTACCATAATCAGTTTTGGAATAAAAAGCCAGTCTCATCTTTCGCTAGCCAGACTCTAGTGTTTTTGTGCTCGGTCCAATGACTAGTACTGTCCAATCACTAGTCATGTTCACTCCAAAGTTGTAACTTGTAACCTATAGGCTAAGTGTAAAACTATTAACACTCGAAAAGAAGAAGCAGAAATGACATAATCATGTTCCTATAGTGTACCAGTTTAAAGCAGGTACGAGTGCACTTGATTTGATTGGCTTTTGAGACATCAAAACTGTCAGATCCTATTCACTATTACAGTGACATTAAATGGTATATTCTAAAACACGAAACAGTTCTTTGGCCATCACTTTTTGACGAATTTGATTGGCTATTGAGATGTCAATGGCCCTGACCTGTTTACATGCCCAACATTTCTGAAATCTGAAAAAATTAAATTGGTGTTCCGTGTTTGATGCACAGCTCTACAAATATATAGGTACATATAACTAATCTGTGAAATATATACTAGTAATCTGTGTGCACAGGTTTTATGTTGGTTACTTCTTGAAATCATGAAATTGTAATAAATAGGAAGAAAATATAAAGAAAAAAGCTGTAGATATTCGTAACGTTTTCGTTTCTTTACAGTTTTAAGTTTTAACGCAGACTATATGAAATAGACTGAGAACAATATAAAATCGTAAACATGAAAACAGCATTGCTAGCAATATTTTTCTGTTTCATCGGTAAGTTTAATAAGATCTTACGTCTTACTAACGCTTATGGTCCTTTGATAACTCCACACTTCTATTTTTTAAGCTTTTGGTTTGTGAAATCAAAACTACATTTTTAATAAAATTGTACCACTTTATAGAAGCACCTTTTTCAATCATTGTAGTTAAATGTAAACTTAAAAAGACCTATTATAGTTAACCGAAACTTGTAATGCGGGGAAATCAATTAAAATTTTATAATATCTGCAGGTTGCCAGAATGTTTCTACCTCCAGAGTTCTTGAGTTAAGCGACAAGTTTATTGATATAAGTACGGAGGGCATGTGGTTTGTGAAATTTTATGCCCCATGGTGTGCCCACTGCAAAAGAATAGAGCCAATATGGGCACATGTTGCACAAGCATTGTACAACACTCCAATCAAAGTTGCTAAGGTTGACTGTACAAGATTTACGGCTGTTGCTACACATTTCAAAGTTAGAGCTTACCCAACAATTATGTTGTAAGTATATTTCTCTTATTTCTAAGATATAACTTAATTGATTTTGACATTTTGGTCATACATTTTAACCATTTATCATGAACTTATTGTTTTTAATGTTATGTGCATTAATTGTCCATTTTTTAGGGTTTCATACCCAAATGGTAAAAACGGGACCATATTACTAAGACTTTGTTGTCTGCCTGCAGGCTGTAACTCCAGAACTACCTAGCTAGAGAGTTGAAATTTTTACAGAATGTGTATATCTGTTGCCGCTATAACAAAAAATATTAAATACAATATAAAATTAATATTTAAGGGGGCTCCCATATAACAATCATAATTTTTATGGCCTTTTTTGCTCCATATCAATAATGGCAACAGGTAGATACTTGAATTTTACACAAAATCCTTAGTTATATATTGTGTACATTAATATTTAATAATAATATTAAAATAAAATGAAAAAATTAAGGGGGGCTCCCATACAAAAAACACTTTTTGGCCTAATTTTGCTCTATAGTGGTATAGAACACTTCATGCGCAAGTCCGACTCGCACTTGGCCGATTTTAATTGCTTTTTAATAATGATAATTTCTCTTAAATTCTGGGATTATAACCAAAAAGTGTTATTAACAAAATATTACCATTTCAGTATCAAAGGTTCTTACTTGCATGAGTATAATGGGGAGAGAGTTAAGGATGACATGGTGAACTATGCCATGAGAATGGCACTACCTGCCATACAGGTGGTGTCACATGCAGACAGTCTTGGCTACCTTAAAGAATCACATGATCTGTTCTTTGGCTACATTGGAAAGCAACATGGAGTGTTATGGGTATGGCTTCTTGACCTAAAATTATTTATTTGTTACTAGATGACACCCGCAACTCAGTTGCACCAAAACTCGTTTATCGCGCGGGAACTGTACATTTTTCCGGGATAAAAAGTATCCTATGTCCTTTCCTGGGACTCAAAGTATCTCCATGCCAAATTTTAGTAAAATCAGTTCAGCAGTTTTGGTGTGAAGACACACACTTTCGCATTTATAAGATATAGATAATAAAAAGTTTACTTTTACCAGCTTATTTATATAGATTAGTTCATCAAACCCCACACGGTCACCAGTGACCGAGACACAAAAGAAATTCTATTGTGTCTCGTTTTTCCATGATTGATGGGTTGATATTCAAAGCTTATTGGAATTGTATGAGAATATGAAGGATATGATATTATTAGTTTTGTTATTAATTCATCAAGCCCCATACGTAGGGAATGTTATTATTTGACAAATTTACTAAATTATCGAATAGTTCGAAATTTTTTCTTAAAAACTGATTACAAGTAAAACGAATCTTCGTACAACCTATTTGTTAATAGTATAATTTATAAAGTAAATAATTCTTCTTCTTCTTCTTTTATTTACGGCAAACCATCGCTTTTTGCGACATTCTATTCTTGTTTTTACTTTTATTAATGTCAGTCAATGTTCATTGTTATGGACGCTATCACAAAAATTATGACAAATTTTGGCAGGTCAGTACGAATATCGACGTTAAAGACATTAAAATAACATTAAATATTAGCGCGCCTTGTACAGTGGCGGTTACGACGCTCGCCTCTTTCTTGATAGGGCGAAAATGTATGAAGAAATTTGAGAGCTTTCTTATTTTTCTTATAAATGGAAATGGTATTTATTTTTATATAAAATATTTAGCTATTCATATAGGGGACTAAATAAGCAACAATTTTTTTGTATATTTATTTTCCTTAGTTCAGTGTATTTAGCTATAATGGTTGGTACCTAATCAAACCTCACTTTTTTTAATATTTTGCCATTATTGTGATGGTTAAAAGTTAAAACGTATTTATGTGAAAATCTTGTATGCGGCTATAAAATTTTTATAGTATAGACGTGGAGATGAATATATTATCTTCCATTTGAAACCAAAATATCCTTGCTGTGTGGCTCCTAATTCTTTAAAATGGTACCTGAAAATCGCTGATATTTGTGAAAAAATGTGATAGCGTCCTTTAACACTTTAAAAATGTATATAAGGTTACAGCTGGGCAATAAAGGAAATGCTGTAAATTGTAAACCGTGCTTAGTCTTACGTCGTCACCAGTCACCACTAACTAAAGTCACCAGCTACCACTACGGACACCTACGAACATCCACATCACACACACAAACACCTACCCTACCCACGAACACACACTAACTCCCACGAACACCCACAAATCCCACGAACATCCACAAACTCCCACGAACACCCATAATCACCCACGAACACCCGAAATACCCACTAATTATCACAAACACTCATAGACGAAACACACAAACACTCTCAAACAGCCACGAACTCCCACGAACATTTACAAACATCCACGAACACCTAAGAACACCAACAAACACCCACGAACACCCACGTACACCCACGAACACTTACACACAGCCACGAACATTAACGATCATCCACAAACACCCACGAACACACACATGCACGCACAAACACACTGGCACGGCTCTTTGGCACTAGCAAGTGGCATGGTAGCTGGTATTGGAACGGTCAACAGCTTAATTCACATTTAAAGCTAAAGCAAGTAGGTACACGCGGTAAATCTAATCATAGATTTGATTTTTTTATCAGAGAGAATCTAATTTACTGCCATAATAATTAAACCTTCAAAACCATAAACACTGCTAAAAACAAAATATCTAATAAATCTAGCGCATTAAACTGGTTCTTTTTTATTTTAAAAAGATAGAGGAGGTTTTCATCTTAAATTAATTTCTTTACTGCTATGCTCTAAGTCAGATAGTTTAGAAGTTATAACGATTTACTTAATATTCAGCAGGTCAGATTAGTATGAAGCCAGAGATTTTTTTAGACGAAGTTGCAGCAACTAACTTTGACTTTAACCTTAACTATAACCGGAAAAATTGACAGATGTCGTATGAGAATATGGGGTGTTTGGACGCCATATTTAACTTTAACTTTACCCACGCCTCTGGTGCAACCCAGTCTTAGACTAGATTGCACCAACTAACTTTAACTTTAACTGTAACTTTAACTTTGACTACTTTGCAAAATGTCAAATCTTTGGGTAAAGTTAAAAGTGGACGCCATCAAAACGCCATATTTAACTATAACCATAGAGCTCGATAAGGTTTTAAATGCATGTGGCGAAAAAAGGAACTAACGCTGTCATCATACAAAAACCGCAATTTTTGACAGTTCTCCTTTACCAGCAGCGCCCCCGCCCACGCGCATGTATAACCTTGTTGGATCAGCTGTCATCTGTCAATTTCTCCGGGCAAAGTTAGCCACTCTGACATTGGCAACTCACCGAGTCGGCCATTTTTAAAAGAAGAAGAAGAAGGGTAAAGTTAAAGTTAAATTTACCTTAACTATAACCATAACTTTAACTTTACCCACGCCTCTGGTGCAACCCAGTCTTAAAGTTGGAGAAAAAAAAAATTAAGCCAATTTGTCACTAAAATATGCCATAAATCATGACATCAAAGGATCGGACACCGGTGTCGGGATACATTGTATGGATTGTTCTATCTGTAGGACAATGTTACTGTTCAATTAAAAAAAATTATAACCTAACACCATACAAAAATGCTGCTGCTGCTGGTTCGGGGTTCCATATTAGCGTTCTGTTAGGGTTCTTCTAACGAGTAAAACATGGTCAACGGCGCCGATGAATCATTAAAGATCTAGAATATTCATAAATAATATTATTTTTCTAAAATAAACTTAATTATGTTCTTAATCCATATTAATGTTATGTTATGTAGCAGTTTAAGCAAAAATAAAAATTATTCTTATTATTCGAATTATTCGAAAAATTATTTGGTGAATATTCGAATAACATACCCTACCCATACGGTCACCGATGACCAAGACACAATAGAAATTCTATTGTTTCTCGTTTTTCCACGATCGATGGGTTAAACTTCTGATTAATCATTGACAATAACTTTTTTTACAGGAAATGTATTCAAATCACGCTGAAAAATATCAAGCACACAGTTGGTTTTATTCTCTGCCACATGATTTGGCACCTACTGAGAAACAACCTCCAAATGAAACTGCCATCTTTGTGTACAAAGAAAATGATGTATTTTACTTTAATAGTAAGTTCATTTACAAGAAATTTTAACAATAAAAATTATAAGACACTTATTCAAAGGCTAATTACTTCATGTAACAAGTAAAATAGTTCGTGACAATGTTACCATAATTTTATTTTTGGCAAGGCACAAAATACTACGAAATTTTATGTATTGTTTTATATAGCAAATCATACCTTTGTGATAAATAGGATTAAAGGCTATACAGTTGATCAGCCACTGATTACATGGCTTAACTAGCTGTTACTGTGGAAATGCTTTTGAGGGGCTTCCTTTACAACGAAATTAAATAAATAAGTAACCTAAATTATCGAAAAAATATTTGAGACTACAAAATTATATTTTTTTGCAGCTCATCCCGAATTATTGGAAGATAAGGAGTCTTTAAATACAACACTTGATAAATGGGTTAATTCGGAAAGATTTGGTTTCTTCCCAAAGATAACAAGATCCAATATTAATGACATTATGGATACTGAAAAATATATTGTAATTGTTGTGGTATCTGAAAATAAATTAAATGAAATAAGCCAAACTGAACGAGACTTTAAGGACATGATGGAAAGCATTATCAAGTAAGTTATTGACTTCTTCTAATATATTGTTACTCTAAGTATTTTGTGTAAAGAACAAGGGGCATTTTTGTGTGGAACCCGTATCCGAGCTGTAGCACATCCAGACGTTATATCAAATGAAAGGGCTTGAAGCTGTACATTTTATAGTATGACATGAAATCTCTAAACCATGTGAGAAAAAAGTTAACGAGGGTAGAAGGTAAGAAAAAATCACAAAAAACACCCTGTACTATTCAGGGGCGTCTTTCACTTAAGTGCGATGTGTGCGGTGCATACGGGCGCCGCGGTTCTAGGGGCGCCGAGCGCCGCTCGCACTCGGCGCGCGCCCGCGCTGGCCGGCTGCCACGGCCCACGCTATATTGACCAACGTAAAAAGAAAGAACAACGTAAGAAGAAGCTCTTCTTATATTTGTAGAATTACAGCAAAGCAAGGCGCGCCATGAGCGGCTCGGCTTTTGCAATATAAATATTATAATCTTTATTTTTTAACGTGAAATGAACCTTAAAACACATAAATGAAGCTATATATTTGGTGTAATAGTGAGTCCTATCGCTCGTTTTTTAAAAATCGGTAGTGGGAGGATTTGGATTTAGATACAAAAAAGCACAGTGAACTTAGAAAACAAACTGTGCCATGCTGGCTCTTCGGATTTAGAGAAGTTAGAGTTCTTCAATGAAATCGAATAATGAAATCGAATTAATACCGATGTTGTGATGATGTGTTGTTTAATAAGTATAGAACATGAAATTTAAAGTAAAATTGAAGTACTTAAGCGATATAAAATTTACGTTTTAGGGTTAGGCTTGTTAGGGTCAGTCAAGACTCAAGAGCACATCATGGTCAAAACCGAAAAAAAAACTTCAATCTACAAACAAATAACAATAGGGTTTTGTTATCTATTTTATATTGGAGAAATTTGACAGTACCTATGTGGTAACTTGATGTGCTGTTACGGTTCGTCTGGTGGAACGAAAGAAGCCACGGCGTAGAGTCCTCATCCTTAAGCGGCCGGACAAACAGTACTTTTACTTTGTACCTATTTCATTTTGACCGCCCACGCGCTTGTTAGTTGGCGCTAGGGTAATGTTTGCACACGGGCGCCACATGGACTCGAGACGGCCCTGGTACGATTGAATCAATTTATAGTGTTTATGGTAAGGAATCATTTCTGGAAAGTAATCGTATATGGCAAACTTGAGGAAAGTGTTGTATTTTTTAGTACATTGTTTCATATTTTATGGAAATGTATGAGAAAACAAAAACAAAAAAAAACAATCTTTCTGGATTTTATCGTATACATATTATAATCACGTTTGAAAAATGTTTCATCATTCATCCTTCACGGGGAAGTACAGCTAATAAAAAAGATAGTGTAGTATAAACTAAATATGATGTATTTTGCAGTTGCAAATAAAAACATTATTATAATTTAATTTGCTAAACTACATCACTTATCAGTAAGTATAACAATATAGTGTCAGCTGTGAACTGCGGACTGCGACTGGACCGGTTTTTGTAAGCATCGACCCTTCACATACAGGATGTTATCATTACTTTATGTACACACTGATTTATTGGTTTTATTTTAAATGTAATAATCGTATTAACAGAATATTAATACATATATCATTTTAGGATATGGTTAACTGTTGTTAAGTACACGAGCAGTTATTATGTTATGTACCCTAGCCCTACGATATAATATTATATCTTGGGGTCGGTAGATTGCTCATACCACTAGGGTGCATGCATGGATGTATACCATAATAATATTATATAAATTCACCGAGTATTAATGAACTGATCAATCCGCCCTTTTTAATTTTTATGATCATGTGTTATAAGTTATTTTTATGTATTGTTGCCACTTTTAAATAAAAAGGTATTTATACCCTATTGCACCCTAGCCCTGCGACATAAAATAATATCTTGGGATCGGTCGATGACTCATACCACTAGGGTGCATGCGTATTGTATATAGTATGTACTATCAGTATATAATATAGATAGTGAAGCCAAAAAAGACCACAATTAACATAATATTATTATCTTAATTTTGGTCCTTCACAGCCTCATCATAATATCATAGTAATAGTTTTTTAATAATTTTCTGTAATTATTTTCTTTAAATTTACTTTTTACACTTTGTGGGATGCTATTTATTAGAGATGGTAGCAAATATTCCACAGTTCTTTTGCCATAGTAATTTTTAAATTTCGGTATTTCAAATATGCCATCAGATACTTTTCTAGTCGTAGATCTGTGATGTGTAGGCATCAGTAGATTTTTATTTAAATACTGTTCACATAGTAATAATAGTTTAAATTTTTCAAAAATAGGTAATACCTTACATAACTTAAATAAGTATGAGATATCATCGTACTTGTGTCTTAATTTTGATGGTATTATTGTTTTTAAGAGTCTTAATTGTAATTTATATACTTTGTTTAAGTAGGTGTTAAATGTTCTCCCATAACTTGTAAACCCGTAGGAGATGACTGACTCTGCTAGGGCCACATACATATTTAATAAGATGTGGTATGGAACTTTACTTTTTATCAGTTTGAATTTGACTAGAATTGCCCTCAACTTATCACAAACATCATCTACATGATATGACCAGTTAAATCTATTGTCCACAATTAGTCCTAGATACTTATGATGTGTCACTTGTTCAATTTTCACACATATTGTGTCTTTAAATTCTTTTTCATCATGTAAGCACTTGTGATCGTGCGCAATGATATACATGCGATGAGTGAATATGTATTATTTTTGTTTTCTTTGCATTTATTACAAGGTTAGCATCATGGGCCCATTTAGCAATCCGTGTAAAGTCTTCTTGCAACAGTTTAGCTGCCCTACTAATATTTTCACTAACAGCCATCAGACAGGTGTCATCTGCGAACTGGAGTAGAGGACAATTCTTTACTACATTTTCCATGTCATTAACATACGAGAGATAGTGCTTTGGACCGATCACGGACCACTGAGCTGTTCCATCTTCAATATCAACATCATCACTAAATTCATTTCCTATTTTTACTTTATATTTTCGGCCTGATAAGTAATTTTTGCACCATTTTAATATGTGACCCCTAATTCCAGAATTGTCTAGTTTTTGCAGTAGTGTACTGTGTTTTAAAGTATCAAAGGTTTTGCTAAAATCTATAAAAAGTAGTAGTACGTGTTTTTTGTTATCTAAACATTTATTTACCTCGTTTATAAACTTGGATAATAACTGTCCGGTCGATTTCTTAGGTTGAAATCCATATTGGTTAGCTGATAGTATGTCATTTTTAGTATAGAAATTTTGTATTTGAGAGCACACAAACTTTTCTACTATTTTGTCAATAACTGGCAATATAGTTATAGGCCTATAGTTGCTATATTCAATGTGACTACCACTCTTATAAATTGGTCTTACGATTCCTGTTTTGAGATGCTGCGGATATATTCCACTTCTTCCGCTTGTATTAATTAATTTTACTATCACATTTATTATTTTATGAGCGACACTTTTTATATCTATACATCGAATCCTATCAATTCCGGGAGATTTATTGTCATTAAGTCCTTGTATAATTTTGAGAACGTCTTTAGATGTTGCTTTCTTAAAAAGTATTGATTTATTTACGGGAACTTCGTAATCTGATTTATTTAAGATGAATTTACTACAATTTGGGAAGATTTTCTTTACACTTTCACGAAATTCTACAGATTCTACGGACGAAGTCGCGGGCAACAGCTAGTAACTAATAAGTATGATTAGTTCTATGTTACAATGAAGTAAAAAATAAAACGCCATCTGTTGAATCGTATTAGAACTAAAATGTTCATTGCATCGATATATTTCTGGATTTTTTATAATATTATACATAAAATATATTTAAGATTTTTTAAATATTATTTTAATACACATCCAAGACCCGGAACATTGAAAACTTTTTGTTCCGGGTTTTGCGGGACTCGAACCCAGGACCCGCGAGATGAGCGCTGGCCACGCGCAATGCGAATTAATTTTTATCGATGTTTTCATGGAAATAAGATATTTTCCCGCATCAAAATGTAGCCTATGTCCTTTCTCAGACTGTAGAATAACTGTGTACAAAATTTCATTGCAATCGGTTCAGTAGTTTTGGCGTGAAAGCGAGACAGACAGACAGATATACTTTCGCATTTATAATATTAGTATGGATTGTATCACGGGGAGTGCTCTAAGAATTTGTTCGGAATCATACCACCTCCAGGCTCCAACTTTTCGCCATCGCTCCACGCAAAAAATATACCACCCTCATCACTTTGATGAGTGGCAGTCTTCCGCCGTGCGTTTTTTGCGTAACTTTCTGCTGCGCACTGTAAAACTGTGAAATAAACTGTCACTATATTTTCAATACGACCTGCAAACCTTCAAAGGCCGGCAAGTGGCAACGTACTTGCAGCTCTTCTAATGTTGCGAGTATCCATGGGCGACAGTATAGTTGCTTTCCATCAAGTGACCCGTTTGCTCGTTTGCCCCCTTATTTTATAAAAACAATCATATAACCGATATCGTGTACTTAATAATCCTTAAAAAAACAGTACATATTGTATACAGATTATTTTCTATACCAAACTAACATTCTATACTGTCAGATAAAAAAGTGATAAATATTTAAACATTAAATTCATGAATACATAATTATAACACTGTACATCTGTATTAAAAATGTTTTTACTACGTACTAATCGCCACACTATCGTTTGTAGCATCGCGTCGTCCTAACTCCTAACTATCATAGATTCCTATAAGAAAAGTCAATTAGTTACGATCGTTTTTAAAGTAGGTACTCGGTGATTGTTTAATCCAAAAAGGACATTGTATTTGGGATACAGTATAAGTAGTCTACTATGCTACATATAAATGGTTTCAATCGATTCCGGGTTTTTGGTCCATACATTTTTGGGCATTCACCTTTGATTCAAGCACTAGCGTATATGTAAAAATTTTTAATGAAAATGTTTTCTTCAAAATTTGTGTAATATAAGAACATTAGTAACTTTAGTTACGCAAAATATGAAAGTAAAAGGGAGGATTCACAATATTTTATTTGAAATAGAGAGCTAAAGACAGAATAGAGCAAAAATAAACACATACCCATAGACATAATATATATAGCATTATAGGTTTATGCACATACCTGTGAAATGTATATTTTTCAGGATTATTCTTATGATTTACAAGCCATCAAGTATAGAACAAGTAAGCATTTTTAAATCTATACTAATATTATAAATGCGAATGTATCTCTGTCTGTCTGTCTCGCTTTCACGCCAAAACTACTGAACCGATTGTAATGAAATTTTGTACACAGATAGTCTAAAGCCTGAGAAAGGACACAGGCTACTTTTTAACTGGAAAAGGGGGTTGTAAGGGGGTGAAAATGCGTAAATTTGGTCAAATTAAGTTAGTTCCAAAAACTCAAAATAGATGGCGCCAAGAGTCCCCTAGATCGCGCTATTGCTTGCTCATGCGTATTTCTATAAGAGGTGGTACCATGTTAAGTTACGATTTTCGATTCTTTCGATTGTTATACACGTTCTATACTAATATTATAAATGCGAAAGTATCTCTGTCTGTCTGTCTGTCTGTCTGTGTGTCTCGCTTTCACGCCAAAAGTCAAAACTGAACCGATTGTAATGAAATTTTGTACACAGATAGTCTAGTCTAAAGCCTGAGAAAGGACTTAGGCTACTTCTTACTGGAAAAAGGGGTTGTAAGGGGGTGTTTATGCGTAAATTTGTTCAAATTAAGTTAGTTCCAAAAACTGGAACAGATGGCGCCAATAGTCACCTAGATCGCGCTATCGCTTGCTCATATGTATTTCTATAAGAGGTGGTACCATGTTCAGATAATATTTAGATTCTTTCGATTGTTATACATGTTATTAAATAACTCACGTACCAACATAGAGACCAGAAACATCAGTCTACCAATAATAAATACTAAATAGTTTATGGCCTATGGGTATTGGCTATTGGGCAAAGCTAAAGTTGTGTAATGCATTATGCAGCTAAGTTGTGTAACGCTAAATAAGCTTTAAAAGGTATAAAAAAGTTTAATTTAAAAAAAATCATATTATGTGCACATTAACACGGCTGTTTTGGGTATTTTGATTTAAGGGGTACCAGGGTTTTAAAAAGCTTTTGACACCAATTTTATTAACACCGCGCGCTATAAACTGAAGTCCACGCGGACGAAGTCGCGGGCAACAGCTAGTATAATAATATTTATTAAAATTACCAACAAATCTATATCTCTATACTTATAATAAAGTCGTAGAGGTAAAATTTTTATACATTGAAAATAAACTTGAAAAAACGAGTCAGGGGCATGTAAGAAGATTAGTAGAACACATTTAAACCGTTTTTGAAAGTTTTGCTTCTCTGTCTGTTTGTCTGTTTGTACAGGCTAATCTCTGAATCCGCTGGACCGATTTCAATGAGATTTGGCATGATGACACCTTACATCCCTGGTCAACATCTTAGATACTTTTTAACCGATTTTCGAAAAAAGAGGAGTTAATGTTTACTTTGCTGTTTGTGGTCAAATTTTCAAAATTCTTTTTTTGTTGTATAGATTGCCCGAATTTCAACTGCCTGCCTGTTGTCATTATTGATATCGAGCAAAAAAGGCCAAAAAATCATGTTTATTGTATGGGTATGAACCCTTGAATATTTATTTTATTTTCAGTATAATTTGTTATAGCGGCAATAGATATACACAATCTATAAAAAATTCAGAACTCTAGCTATAACGGTTCTTGAGATACAGCCTGGAGATAGACAACGGAGTCTTAGTAATAGGGTCCCGTTTTTACCCTTTGGGTACGGAACCCTAAAAACGGTGACTTGATAAGTAATGGAGTTGAAGAAACTCCTCGAAATTAACAACGACAACCAAAGTGATTACCAATTCTAGCAAAGGTCTGGATGGATAATAACGGATATTAACCACTGCGTATCTCAATTCGTTACCGGCCATGGTAATGTCAAACTTTACGGATCTAAGTCACTAGCATCAGTCGAGCACATAGGTAGAAATGGTAGAATATGTATGTACGACCGAAGGCAGTATGTTTGAATAAACCTTTCTGTGAATAAACCTCACATCATGTACTCTGGGAGAGTTTTTTCTGCCAAGACGAAATATTCTACAATGCTAGACAACCTACAGTGTAAATCTGATGTCGCTAACTACGGTGATATCGTGGACAGCGCTATAAGAACTTAATCCGTGCCTTCAAGAGTTTTTGTCACAATAATTATTATTGGCAACAGTCCACAACAAATTCCAATATTAACTTAGCTATACCTACTGTGGCCTCCATCCCCTGTCCACGCCAAGCAGTCTTCAAAGAAAGGATTTTTCAAAACGATAAGTATCTGAGGTTCAAGTTTCCTGGGTCTTTGATGTAAATTAACAATTTCGTGTGTAATATAGATCCAACTTAAATAGTCGTAGATGGGTGTTCAATTTTCTAAATCTCGATTTTAATAACATACATTCACGCGGACGAAGTTGCGGGCAACAGCTAGTTGAACAATATTTTGGAAATACCGAAAGGGCATAAAAACGATTGACGACTTTTGACGACCTGTCAAATAAAAGTTGTTACAATTTTCATTAGACTGCCTCTCTCTTTTGATCTTGTTATAATATAGATTACTAGCTGTTGCCCGCGACTTCGTCCGCGTGGACTTCAGTTTATAGCGCGCGATGTCAACAAAATTGGAGGGAAACTAAATGATAATATAATTCTTTAGGATGTGTTACGTACACATCCTAAAGAATTATCATTTAGTTTTTCCTTATAAAGTGCAAATAACAACGCTAAATGTATGGGCAAGCGCCCCAGTGTAACGAGTTTCTCCATACAAAAGTGAATAAAAAATTTGGTCTTTCAGCGCTGCTACTATCACAGTAAACTCTATGAAAGGAACACATACACACCCTAAAGTATTATCACTTAGACTTATGTATAATACTAGCTGTTGCCCGCGACTTCGTCCGCGTGGACTTCAGTTTATAGCGCGCGATGTCAACAAAATTGGTGTCAAAAGCTTTTATAAAAAAAACCTGGTACCCCTTAAATCAATACAGCTGTGCAGTGTGCACACAATAAGTATTTCATTATTTTATATTAAACTTTATATTTTATGCCAAATTTTAAAGCTTACTTAGCCCTCCAATTACACAACTTTACCCATAAACTATTTATCATTGATAGATTTAAGTTTACGTCACTGCACAGATAAAGTACTGAGTTATTTAATACCGTAGAATAGATATAACAATCGAAAAAAATCAAAACTTAAGAGGATTCCACACCGCCGTTTTTCCATACAAACGCTGTCCCCTGTTTTCTCCCTGGATAATGCCGGTAGAGTTATGATTTTTTTTCTGAATATCTATGGCCACTATAAGCATGTCCCTATGTTTTCTTTTTTTTCATAATTTAATTATTAAAAAAGATAAGAACGTCCAAAAACCCAAAAAATGGCCAGATTTTCCTCTGTGTTAAAACACCCAGAAAACAAAACTGGCTAGAATATACAAAAAATAAAACATAGGAACACAGCTCAAGCCTTGCTTTAATTCTTAATGAAAAAATTACTTAAATCGGTTAAGTTTTGGAGAAGGAATCAGCGGAAAACGAATCGAAGATTTTCTGTTCTTTTATTAGAACTTTTGTCGTGTTGTCTCTATCGCGCTCTGCGGTGGGAGATTTGAGATTGGTGAGACAGCAATACATTTTCAAATACCTATTTTCAATTTCTCTCGCCCCTGGTGTATCCTCTTAAATGTAAGATGATACCACGTCTTATAGGAAGACTTTTGAGCAAGCGTCAGCGCGATGTAGAAGACGCACGGCGCCATCTATTATGAATTGTTGGAACTAACTTAATTTGAACAAATTTACGCATTTTCACCCCCTTACAACCCTTTTTTCCAGTAAAAAAGTAGCCTATGTCCTTTCTCAGCCTTTAGACTATCTGTATACAAAATTTCATTACTATCGGTTCGGTAGTTTTGGCGTTTGGCGTGAAAGCGAGAGACAGACAGACAGAGATACTTTCGCATTTATAATATTAGTATAGATTATGTGCACACTGCACAGCTGTTTTTGGGTATTTTGATTAATTAAGGGCCGCGCTACACCGGAATGGCAGCGGCGAGGCGAGCACTTTCAGCGCTGCCATTCCGGTGTAGCGCGGCCCTAAGAGGGGTACCACTTACCAGGGTTTTAAAAAGTTTTTAAATTTGACACAAATTTTGTTGACACCGCGCGCTATAAACTAATATTATATAGTAGAATAAAAACAATATTATATAGTAAAGTAGGTATGATTAGTTCTGTTACAATAATTAAGTAAAAAATAAAACGCCATCTGTTTTCATATATTAGAATTAAAAATGCAATATCAATGCAATCAACGCATTGATATATTTTCTGGATGGAATATAGGCCAACACGGTACACTCGAACTCCTTTATTTTAGAGCGCCATCTGTTGTCAACTTGTCACATATATTAGAAATGCAGTAGGAGTTCTATAAGATAAGATAGATTGATTATTATTATACCAAGTGATTATATTATTAAACATAATATTCTAACGTATTAAAAACTATAAACAAAAACTACTAACTAATAAGTATGATTAGTTCTATGTTACAATAAAGTAAAAAATAAAACGCCATCTGTTGAATCGTATTAGAACTAAAATGTTCATTGCATCGATATATTTCTGGATTTTTTATAGTATTATACATAAATTGATACATTTAAGATTTTTGAAATATTATTTTAATACACATCCAAGACCCAGGAACATTGAAAACTTTTTGTTCCGCCTGCGGGACTCGAACCCAGGACCCCCGGGATGAGCGCTGCCCACGCGCAATGCGAATTAATTATCATCGATATTTTCATGGAAATAAGATATTTTTCCACATCAAAATGTAGCCTATGTCCTTTCTCAGACTCTAAAATAACTGTGTACAAAATTTCATTGCAATCGGTTCAGTAGTTTTGGCGTGAAAGCGAGACAGACAGACAGACAGACATACTTTCGCATTTATAATATTAGTATGGATAGTATGAATTAGAAATGCAGTAGTTCTATAAGATAAGATAGATTGATTATTATTATACCTAGTGATAATATTATTAAACATAATATTCTAACGTATTAAAAACTATAAACAAAAACATAATAACTTATAAGTATGATTACTTCTATGTTACAATGAAGTAAAAAATTAAACGCCATCTGTTGAATCGTATTAGAACTAAAATGTTCATTGCATCGATATATTTCTGGATTTTTTATAATATATTTATATATATATATATATATATATATATATATATATATATATATATATATATATATATATATATATATAGCCTATGTCCTTTCTCAGACTCTAGAATAACTGTGTACAAAATGTAACTGCAATCGGTTCAGTAGTTTTGGCGTGAAAGCGAGACAGACAGACAGACAGAGATACTTTCGCATTTATAATATTAGTATGTATATATAATAATAGTCTAAAATTACAATAGAACAATGAGAGAAATTAACTTCTAGGCAGATGGCGGACCCAAGTAATTTGGTCGCGTTTAAAGTTAAACCCAACCGACAGATCACAATTAACATTAAATTGACATGATCCGACTACATGACGTTGGTCTGTCATCTACCTAGGAATCAATCATTCAAATTGTAATCGAACACCAAATATAGTATAGCATAACAGCATATATGTGTTTTTTTATGGCTGTTGGCTATAAATAACCATAATAAATGCCAGTGTCAAGTATTAAATGGCGAGGAAAAAAAATTGTATGACGTTTCTCTCAGCGAAATTGACTACGTGACAAAACTCTACACCCCATCCCCCCCTCTCGTGACGCGTAGTATTTTGAAGACCCCCCTCCCCCCCCTAAATGGGTCACGTAGTATGGGTATGCTCCCTAAGGGTACTATGCTAAGGATGATTAAAAATATTGTTGTACTACTTTTGTCATAATACAGATAAAAATCAAGTTTTGAATCTATTGCAGAGAGAATAAACATATTGTTGATGTAAGGATGATTAAAAATATTGTTGTACTACTTTTGTCATAATACAGATAAAAATCAAGTTTTGAATCTATTGCAGAGAGAATAAACATAATCTTCACCAGCGATTCCAATTTGGATGGACGGGAAATCAAGAGTTAGCTAACTCAATAGCAATGTCAGAGCTGACTGTACCACATCTGATAGTCCTCAACTCCACAACAAACCACCATCATATTCCTGAAGACGATCCAGTGCTGATGACTCCGGAGGCCATATTGATATTTTTAGATCAAATACACAAGCAGATGGCACCGGTGAATATTTTTCTGATGATAATTAGATACCCAATTGAAAATAGCCGTGTTTAGCATGAAAATGGACAATGGCTGTTTGTTGTAGCTGTAAACAAATCACCTCAAAAAAGCTCTTTTAACACTGCTTTTTCACAGATTTTGTAACCATTAATATTGTCATTGCAAAACCCTAAGGAAACATGATATTTGCCTATAATAAAACTAATTTCTTACTATGACACATCTCTTGCTTACTAAAACATTTCAAATAAAAAAAATATAATGTCAGGCGTACGGCGGGAACAGCTGGGCGGTGCGTGTGTACCGCGCGGTGTGGGAGGCGCGGACGTCGCTGGCGCACATGTGGCGCGGGAACCCCGTGCTCACGGCGCTCGTGTTCGGCCTCCCGCTCGGCTTCCTGTCACTTATTTGCTACTCCATCTGCTGTGCCGATATATTGGACGCCGATGAGGACGAGGGCTCAGGTATGTTGTTTGTTTTTAGGGTTCCGTACCCAAAGGGTAAAAACGGTACCCTATTACTAACACTTTGATGTCTGTCCGTCTGTCTGTCTGTCTCCAGGCTGTATCTTAAGAACCACTATAGCTAGACTTTTGAAATTTTCACAGATTGTGTAATATGTGTATATCTGTTGTTGTTATAACAAAATAAATAAATTTTGTTATAGCTAAAAACAAAATAAATATTTAAGGGGGCTCCCATACAACAAACATTATTTTTTTGCTTCTTTTTGCCCGTTCTCAATAATTTCAGCAGGTAGGCACCTGAAATGTTCACAAATTGCTCAGTTGTATATTTATTAATTTAATTTAAGTACATCTAAATAAAATTAAAATAAACTAAAGTAAATAATTAAGGGGGGCTCCCATACAATATACACAATTTTTGCCTATTTTTGCTCTATTATGGTACGGAACCCTTCGTGCGCGAGTTTAAGTCGCACTTGGCCGATTTTTTTTTCAAATTATCTACATAATGTATGCTGTACGTCGTGAAACTTGCGTCCCTGTGTACGTAAAACAGCGACGTAATGGGCGACAAGTGTAAGTAGACTCTAGCGGAGGGACACGACACTTCACGGCCCAGGGGTTTTCTTTGTGTAAAATTGTACATTTAAACAAAAGCTGAACCATGTGACATGGTCCATGGAACTCTAGAACGGGACGTGAAGTGTCGCGTTGCTTCGCTGCAGTGCTGCAGTATAAGTACCGTTTCAACTTAAAGACTTCTAGAGTAATTCTTTAAGCTCATTAACTTGTCATATGATGTTTTTATTTTTATTTTTTACAGATGAAACACACGAGAAGAAAGATTAAAATAAATATTTAATTTACATTAAGTTCAGTTTGTTGAAGTAAGTGCTTATTTTAGTGGACGTGTGGTGTATATTACACTACATCCATTACTAATATTGTAAATTGCAGTGTCTGTCTGACTCGCGACTCGACCTCTTCACGCTAAGTGGATATAAATAAAATTTAGTTATACATATTATGTACCATCGAGGAAATTGATTCCTAGGCAGTTGACGGACCGTATCATGTGGCTTTTATCGCGAAAAATGCACGGTTCCAGCGCTATAAACAAATTTCTGCACGAACAAGTCAACATATTCTAGTGAGGTAATTCATATAATATTATTAGGATCTCATGTTTTAATATTACTTATAGTAAATTGATATTTTGTTGCATAGTGAAATTTAAGTATAAGAAAATGGATGAAAATAGTACTTACCTAATAAGTATAATTTCAATAACAATTTTTTTTCTTAAGTATTTATGACTACTGCTTACTAAGATAATATGTATTATGTAAGTAATAATATTAATGTTAATATTAGTATTACATAATGTATATGAACATTTTGTTCCTTTTATTATAAATGGTTGTAAGTGAAATTTATGTTAGGCTACATTCTTTAATAAGTATCTTTAATTTTTTATAATAAAAAGTGAAATAGACCTAGATAATTATTGTTAAAACCTTATTATAACAATAATAATAATTAATAATCATTATAATAGTATCAATCATGTGGCATTTATGTAATTGATAAACAAGCATAAAATTAATATACTTACCTAGCGGAGTAGTGCAACAATCTCGAGCTGTCAAACGAAACCGAAATTAATTTACATCTGTGTGCACAAATATATTTACGTGTGCGTTTTAGTAATGTATTTACAAGAATCTTTCTAAGAGTTTAAATTGTCAACGTGCCGATAAGTGTCGACTGGACATGTCAAACAGATGAAAAAAAGAGTTCTGCTGTCGTGTATCACACGTCTCTCTCTCAGTAACACTGTGTGGTAAACCACACAGTGTTACCGATAGTGACATCTCGCTTGCTCAGGCCTTTGTTTCTCTATTCCGCTAGGTATAATAGCTTTGTATTAAGTATGTATTATCGACTTTGTTTAATTATGTAGTGATGAAACTCTAGCTACCTATAGGTTATTTTGCTCTACCAATGTCGGTAGAAAATTAAATATAATTATATCCTATGCCATAATGTAGCATTTTATTTCAATTTTTGCCGGTCATGGTCGCTTGCGGATAAGATCGGAAAGTAACCTCAAGATAAAGCAGCTAAGGCCTACCAAATAATTAATTTTATTTTTAATTGTTTTAAAATAGACATAAATCAATATTAAACATTAAAATTAATATAACAATATATCGGGAATTTTAATTTGGCAATCCAGAATAATTAGTTTAGTAGTGAATAATTTAGACAGGGTTGAGAACAAAAAAATTACACTGATAAATTAAGATTAATATAATCAAACATTTGTATTAAAGTACCTGGCTCCTGCGTAAGAAAAAGTAAAATAAGTAACTTTTTGTACAATTTTTAGGTGTCTCCCACCGGTAACGCTCTGAGCTCTCACTCGGATCGCTTTCCGCTAGCTACCGCTTAGAGAATTATAACACCCCTCTTTTTTGTCGGGGGTTAAAAATACATACCGTAACGCAAAGAGAATATTTTTATTTAGCAAAACAAATTTTATTTGATAACAGAGCCACGCCTAAACGATGGCTTAAAAGTCATGTCTATGCAGACAATATGCTTGGATTTTAACTTGTACAATTAAGTGTGTAATGTGAGAGTGAGTTATGTCTGACCATTGTGGGATCAGGGCCCGTACCACGAAATGGTTTTGAGACTCAAACAGTCGTACGAGAATGTGGCGTCCTACTCTAACAAACGTGAAATGACGTTGTTAGAGCAGGACAGCAGGCAGGCAGGATTCTCGTCTGATTTTTTGAGTTTCAAAACGGTTTCGTAGTAGGCCTGCTGGATCTAAATAGACAACGCTAACGACTCCACCGACGCTGCGAAATGCGAAACAACTGCGAAACTGTAATAGAGCGAGATGCAATATTATGTAAATCGGTTCGCCGCTGTTTCGCAGTTTGCAGTGTCGCGTCGGTCGAAGTTGCTTTTTATAGCAAAGTTTGTGCACTATTTTGGTTTTTTATTTGATTATTGATTATTTTGGTTGATTATTTGAGTTTTTTATTTGAAGTTTTATATTGGAATTTGTGGTGTTATGTCATATGACGTGTAGGCTTAGTTGGCTTTATGCTATTTGAGGTCTTACTATAACATCTTAACGGCCGTTCCCAATATTTGATCTATCTCTGGTTTTGCCCTACTAGAGATAGGAATAGCTCAGATTAGACATTAGAGACATATATTTTATGTCAATTGTGAGCTATTTCTATCTCTAGTAGGGCAAAATCAGAGATAGATCAAATATTGGGAACGGCCGTAATACGATTTTAAATACTGGCCACAAACTATAATTTTCTAGAAGTATATTCATTGGCGTATCCAGGCCCCCCCCCCCCCCCATAATATAAAATAAACGTCAATAATTTTCATGGCAAGTGCCCCCCCCCTCCCTAGCTAAAAATCCTGGGTACGCCCATGGGCCATGACTATATTCTTGTCTTAGTCTCATTTACTACCTTTTCTATTTTTAATAATTCAAATTTTATGTGATTAAAAAATGTACTCATGTAAACTTTATCAGTAGTCTCATTTGTGTACAGCCAAACAACTAAAGCCATAACTAGAATACACGACTATGTGTGGTGTTTTCCAAAGTACCATTCTTTCTGACCCTTTACCCAAAACCTTGTTAAGTACAAATTGTCTTATGTATGAAATGAAACTGGGTGTTACATGATATTGTATTCTAGTCCATAATTTTTAATTGTTCAATAAAACTAAATAATTAAATATGAGTTTTAATTTGTGCTAAAATTAATAATAACTTACTTTTATCGAATACTGCTTAACTCGTTAATATAAATTGATATTTCTATTTGTTTTGTTCTTAGTTTTAGCTGCTTGTACCATTTTAAATAGGAACTATCGCAGGTGCTACTAGAATAACTATCACTTTCAGAGTCATTTTCAATTATTTTTTCTTTTCCATTTTCATAATGCTTAACTTTATAATTGATTTTGTCTTGTCTATTTTCAGTTCTGTGTTTATATTTGTTTTTGTTTTGGTAATTATTTTCCAACTTAATCTTATTACAAACAGATTCTGAACTTTCATCTGAAGTTTCATTTACAGAAAATGATTTTTTTGCTTTTCCTATTTTGTTATGTGCTTTCATTTGTAAATTTCCATGTTCCGATTCATTTTCTTCCCGCGCTTTGTTGTATTTCCGACAACAGCTGTTACTTGTATCAAACCTTTTTTTCATAAAGGTATGTTTAGCTTTATCATTATTATTAATTTCTATTTCTTTTATATCATTACAAATTCTTTTGTTCTTTGAACTTGAAAATTCTGTTGGCAGGCCAAGTTTTATAAAATCTTCATTATTATAAACAACTTCGCTGTAAAAATTATCGTTGCTTTTGTTTTGCAATGTTTTATTTAGTTCTGGAACTAATTCTAAAGTACCTTTGTTAGATATACCTGCTTGATCTTCTAGGTTGAATGTTGTTGAATCTGGTTGCAATAATGCCTCATTAAAGGAAAGTGTTGGTAACTCAATGCAAGTATATGCAGATTCAACCTTTGCATCTGTGGGATTATATTCTTCATAGGAAAGCAATAAATCTGCAAAAGACTCTATTTCTTTTTGTGTCTGAGAGTCATTAAAAAGCAGGCTATGATACTCTTCCATTTTACCTGCATTGGGTGGATTATGTTCATTGCTTTCAGCTGATTTATTTACATTATTAGTTTCACTACACGGATTCTGACATTGGGTTTTTTCTTCAGTTTTATGATTATTATCACCTTGAACAATATTATTACCAGCCCAAAATTCACTTAAAATAACAGAAGAATTTAGAGATTCAAACAAAGCAATAAACTTTTTTTGTTCATTGCCTTCACTAGCAATAGTAATTGCAGTACCGTATGACCCAAATCTTCCAGCCCTGCCTATTCTATGTAAATATGTTTGCCATTCAAAGGGTGGCTCAAAATTAATCACAAGATCTATATTTGAGGCGTCAATTCCTCTGGATGCCAAGTCAGTAGATATCAAAATTCTACATTTGTATTCTTGAAGAGTTTTGAGTGCTCCCAGCCTATCGTTCTGATCTTGTTGCCCATGTAACATTTCAACTGGCCAACCAGCTTTCTTCAGCATTCTATTCAACTCAGTGACTCTGGCTTGGTAATTACAAAATATTAGACATTGTTTGAATGGCAAATTTGATAAAATGTTGATGAGTTCCTCAAATCTGAATTTAGTTTGTCTCACAATGTTACTGTTGTATTTGACATAAGTAACTTTCTGGCTGACACCCAAGAGAACAGAATTGTTTTCTGGGCATATGTGTTGAGCTCCGTGGACAAACTGGTTTAAAAATTCTTTGCAACTATCTGGATATGTAGCACTGGACATAATCACTTGCTTCTGTTGGGGCAAATTGGAGCTAATATATTTAATATCAGTTAGAAAACTTTTTTCCATTAATTTATCAGCTTCATCCAGCACAAACAATCTCACAGCTGACATATCTATATGTTTATCCTGTATTAAATGTTTTAGTCTTCCCGGACTTCCAACCAGTATGTGGACTTTGTTTTTACTAAATTTTTCAATGTCATCTTGGACTGGCAAACCTCCCATCACTACTTCCACACAAAGACCTGAAAATTATATTTAGTAAAATAAATTGTAATTAAATTATTATATTTAGTAATTTATTTTTAGTAAAAAAGAAATTTAATACTGTACTATTATCATAAAGATTATATAAATAGGTAGCAACAATGTAAAGTTTGTTATGTTTAAATTACCTGTGTAAGTTGACCCAATTTGTTTTATTACATCACATATTTGTGCTGCTATTTCTCTTGTTGGGCTTAATATTAGAACTTGTAAGCCTAAATTTAGGTCAATTTTTTCCAATGCAATCACAGTAAATACAGCAGTTTTACCAGTTCCAGATTTAGCTTCTAATAACAAATCTGAAAGAATGCTTATAAATTATACTTAAAGGAACATGTGTGTGCATATAGTGAATCATTTTACATATTTTCATAATAAATCTATATTCACAGTAAGACTATTTTTTAAAACAATTTTACTATACTAAGTACAGCCCCAGATTTATAAAGTGGCCAACTCTCATAAAAAAATATAAATTTGGCACTGAGTAAGTATTCAAATATTATAATACATACCAAAACCACATTTTCCCATGGGAATTCCATGTAATTGCACAGGAGATGGTTTATAGAAACCTGAATTTTTTAACCCTTCTAGTGTTTTTGTTGACAGGAGCATGGTATCAAATGAAACATCTTGCAGAATCTGAATATCTTTAGTCCTTATCTTATCACTGACTGTGTGAGCTAGTACCATGATGCAAATTTATAACTGCAATGAACTTGTGATACAAAAACTTGGTTATATTATGTATTTCAAATTCCACCTGCAACAAGAGTTTTTTTTTATGTAGATATCATTATTTTTATTGAAATTTTGTATGGTCTATTACTATTTTCAATAAATTACATTCTATTTGTTATTTATTTTTATTGGAATCCTAATATTCCTACAGTTAGAGAAACCGGCTAATTAAAGTAGGTACTCTTTTTTTTTTTTAATTTATTGGGAGCTGGAAACGAGTCCTTTGCTCAGTAGGTACATACGTAGTATCTCTTCTTAGTCTGTGGTAGGTTCTCTGTGCCGCAGGGTGACCATATTCAAATTACAGATCCAGCCATACTTTGGTCAAAAAACTGCCAAAACCTGCCAAAGCCTGTAGTAAAAAATGCCCAAATACTGCCAACTTTTTTACTGTTGTTTTAAAGTATGAATAAACCTGCCTTATCGTATTATAGACTATAGGAGAGAGCCTTGTATCGGTGTATATGAGTAAAAAGCGTATCAAGTTATAGGTAGTCTGTCAAAAAAGTGAAGAAATTAAAAATTGGCAGCACTACGAGTGTCATCCTTTAAACTCAAACTCAAAAATTTTTATTCAGAATATTTTTTTTTCAAATATTCTCTGAACGTCGGGGCTACACAGATGCCTACCACCGGTTCGGGAACTAACCCGGCGAGAAGAACCGGCGTAAGAAACTCGCACGGGGCCATCTTTTTCTAAAAAGATGGAAAATTACAAAAAATATATTATAAAATAACAGTGTCATTATGACTAAATAAAATACAACGAGTGTACAATTATTATATATATTATAATGAAACAGCTCTGCAGGGGGCGACCTTATTCCCATGGTGTACTATCATTCATGAAATCAGTAACTTTATAGTACGCTTTGGTACACAAACGTTCTTTAACAACTTTTTAAATCTATTAATTGAGAGATTTTGAACGATTTCTGGGATCTTATTATAAAGGCGTATACATTGACCTTTAAAAGAATTTTTGACTTTAGTAAGTCTAGTCACCGGAATTTCAAGCTTATGTTTATTACGAGTATTTCTCCCATGGGTATCACATTTTTTCGTGAATTGATATATATTCTTTTTAACATATAATACATTTGATAGGACATATTGAGAAGCAACAGTTAAGATTCCAGTTTCCTTAAATTTTTCTCTAAGTGAAGTATTACGGGCCAACTTGTAGATTACCCGCACAGCTCGCTTCTGCAGCACAAAAATTGTATTTATATCTGCAGCATTGCCCCACAGCAAAATGCCGTAGGACATAATACTATGAAAGTAACTAAAATACACTAGACGTGCTGTTGTTTCATCTGAAAATTGTCTAATCTTACTTACTGCATATGCTGCTGAACTGAGCCTGTTGGCCAACCCAGCAATATGAGGGCCCCACTGAAGCTTGGAATCTAGTGTAATACCTAAAAATACAGCTGTATCCACTAGCTCAATAACATCACCATTTAAAAGCACATTGGTTTCCGTTTGCCTTACATTGGGCAATTTGAATTTAATACATTTTGTTTTTTTATTATTAAGTAAAAGATTATTAACACTAAATCAATGTACAATCTTTGAGAGAGCATTATTTACTTCGTCATAACACGCATTAAGCCGTTTGATATTGAATGTAAGAGATATGTATCTTCAGCAAATAATACTATCCCATGTTTATCTTTAATTTAGAATGGCAGGTCATTTATATAAATAAGAAACAGGAAGGGTCCTAATATAGACCCCTGTGGGACCCCCATTTCAATTTTTGCACCAGCTGATTTTTTACCATTTATCTCAACCCTCTGAGTTCTATTTGACAAGTACGATTTTAGGAGGGCGAGTGCTGTGCCTTTTATGCCATAGTGACAGAGTTTCCTGACCAATTTTTTGTGTTGCACGCAATCAAAGGCCTTTGAGAGATCGCAAAAAACTCCTAGAGCATCCTGCGACGTCTCCCAGGCATTAAAAATACTACTGATCAATTCAACGCCTGCGTCTGTAGTAGACCGTCCCTTTGTAAATCCAAATTGTTTATTATGTAAAATATTATTTATATTAAAGTGCGTTAGTAATTGATTCAGTATTATCTTTTCATAAATTTTACTCAATGTCGGTAAAATAGATATAGGTCGGAAATTAGACGGGTCCAACTAACTACCAGATTTAAAAGCCTTGTCGAACTGTACAGGGAAATACCTCGTAAAGTATCCAGGGTTGCCATTGTCGGAAATTTGAGATGCAATAATAAAATTAATTTTTCATACCCGAATCCTGCCAAAACCTGCCAAGTTTTTAAAACGTCAACCGATCATGCCATAGGCTAAAATAAGACGCCAATCCTACCAAAATGGCAGGAACCTGCCACATAATATGGTCACCCTGCTGTGCCGGCTCCAGCTCAGCCCAAAGAGAATGTCATAGATTACTCTAGTATATATTAGGTGAATGTCATATACGGTACTACGGCTCAGCCATTGACTGTTGACATTTGACACAGGACACTTTGACAGACAATTGGCCATTGACTTTTATAGAGTGGACTCGGCATAATGGTCTCTACCATAAACCTATATACCGTATATTATGTCTATGGTCTCTACATGGTCTCTACCAAATCAAAATACTGTGGCCGGTCCGCCATTTTATGTTCCGGTTCTCGGAGGTACATAAACTGTCAAAGTGTCGTAGTCCGTCAAAAAAGTGAAGAAATAAAAAAAAAATGTCCTTGGATCGGTATGTTTATATTTTTACTTAAATTTTTGTTATTTTACCGATAGCTTGACTTCGTATGTGCTAATTTAGTTAATAATTAGACAATAAATAAGATTTGTGATAGAATAGAATATAACATGGCTTGATTTAAATACTTAAAACAAAATAAATTAAATATTTAAGGGTTTAAAATAAACGTGATTTTTTTGCTATTTTTTGCTTGATATCAATAATGGCAAAAGGTAGGTACTTGAAATGTTTACAAAATACTCAGTTGTATACATACTTAAATAATAATAATAATTGATGGTAAAATTAAAATAAACTGTAAACCCTTCGTGCGCGAGTACAACTCGTATTTGTCCGATTTTTTTGGTAATTTTTGCCCGATATCAATAATGGCAACTTAAATAATCTATATATATATAAAACTCAAAGGTGACTGACTGATTGACATAGTGATCTATCAACGCACAGCCCAAACCACTCGACGGATCGGGCTGAAATTTGGCATGCAGATAGATGTTATAACGTAGGCATCCGCTAAGAAAGGATTTTGATAAATTCCAACCCCAAGGGGTTCAAATAGGGGATGAAAGTTTGTATATAATAATACTTCTTAACGCGAGCGAAGCCGCGGGCAAAAGCTCGTAATTAATAAACTTGAAATAAATTAAATAGTTTTATTAAAATTAAGGAGGCTCCTATATAAAAAAAATCCATATTTGCCTATATACATAGAGACAAAATAGGCAAAAATGATTTTTTATATAATATAATTATATAAAAAATTTTATAAATTTTATAAATATAATCTATACTAATATTATAAATGCGAGAGTATGTCTGTCTGTCTGTCTCACTTTCACGCCAAAACTACTGAACCGATTGCAATGAAATTTTGTACACAGTTATTCTAGAGTCTGAGAAAGGACATAGGCTACATTTTGATGTGGGAAAATATCTTATTTCCATGAAAATATCGATGAAAATTAATTCGCATTGCGCGTGGCCAGCGCTCATCCCGGGGGTCCTGGGTTCGAGTCCCGCAGGCGGAACAAAAAGTTTTCAATGTTCCTGGGTCTTGGATGTGTATTAAAATAAGATTTCAAAAATCTTAAACATATTTTATGTATAATATTATAAAAAATCCAGAAATATATCGATGCAATGAACATTTTAGTTCTAATACGATTAAACAGATGGCGTTTTTTTTTTCTTCATTGTAACATAGAACTAATCATACTTATTAGTTATTATGTTTTTGTTTATAGTTTTTAATACGTTAGAATATTATGTTTAATAATATTATCACTTGGTATAATAATAATCAATCTATCTTATCTTATAGAACTCCTAAATATTATAAAAAATCCAGAAATATATTAGTGATTTCTTAGATTGATTTGAAAGGGATGACACTACGATGTTGCCACTTTTTAATTTCTTCACTTTTTTGACAGACTAGATATGTATTTCTGTTGCCGCTATAACAACAAATACTATTTAAAACAAAATAAATTAAATATTTAAGGGGAGGTCCCATACAACAAACTTGATTTTTCAAACATTTTTGCTCGGTATCAATGACAACAGGTAGGCCACACTTGAAATTTTCACAAAAGCCTTAATTATATTACTTTAATAATTAATAATAATATTTAAATGAAATAAAAATTTATGGGGGGTCCCATACAAAAAACACAATTTTTGGCCTATTTTTGCTATTAGTACGGAACCCTTCGTGCGCGAGTCCGACTCGCACTTGGCCGATTATTCTATTTTTGCCCTGGAGTTTGGACTATGGAGTGTAGAATATGGAGGAGAACTATCTCTGTATGTAAAAAGTGTCCGCTGAAATGCGTTAAATTAGGGTGGCTCTACAGTAGCAACAGGGTAAATTTTAAATCATTTAGCAGCTTTTATTTCAGCCATTTTAGGTCATATTTTAATATACTTCAATTTATATTTTGTCACCAACGGCTGCCTTCATGAATGAAGGCAGCCGTTACCGTCTATACCCTTTTCTGCAGCTAGCGCCACTCTTGGAGGAGTTTCCAACTGTTGTTTACTGCGTACTGGACACTTTTTCAAATATCCCCCATTTAAGATAGTTCTCCTCCATCAGATGGAGGGTTGATTCTACCCTCCATAAGTTCGACAAGGCTATAATTGAACGTGGCGTGGGTGACATTGACGGGCCGGTCAATTTCGCCGCGAACGATAGAACAAAGGGAATCCTATATTACCAACGCACACGGCGGGCAAAAAGACCACGCCGCCGCTGGTGCCCGGCGGGCACTGACGGCGCATGTCCGCGGCTGCCCGCCTTGGATCACACATACCAGTTCACATGCAGTAACACAGACTAGACGGCGTGTGCAGGGCCCCCGTAAGAGCTCCTGGCGCCCGTATGCAAAAATGGATTTTGGCGCCCCTTTAGGCAAATTTTTTTGGGTCCTTGGTTTTGGCGCCCCTAAAGATGACGATTTGGCGCCCCTAGAGGATGGCGCCCGTGTGCATTGCACATATGGTAGCAGGGCGCTGGGCGTGTGCTTTCTGTACGCGGCGCGGCAGCCGCAGACATCGACGGGCGTACGCGGCGCTCCGTCGTCTGCAAAGTGCCTTACCGCCGTACCATTGCCGTACTTTGACTAGACATAATATAATAAAGTACTCTGTGGACTAGACTTTTGGACCTGACGTCGTCAAGCTGACGATACAGAAAAACGATGCTGAAATTTGTATACCTACTATCTGAATATTGTTTTCCCGCCATAATATTATACTCGACACTGGCCATGGTTATATAGCCGAAGTGCCATATTAAGAAAAAAAATTGTCAATGTCAGCAAAATAAAATTTCTGATTTGCTCTGTGAGCAAATTGTATAAAAAGTTTGGCTTCAGATTTAGGAAATTAAGCTTCATGATTTCCTTTAAATTTCCGCTTTGATCTCGGCAAATTTAATTTCTATTCGTTTTAGACTAAAGTTACTACTTTTAAAGATATTTTTAAAAGTAATAACCACCGGTGAATTGTGATCATGGCGAATCCGTCATCAGGCGTTGGTGAGAATTTAATTTTACTTTTATCTTAACAATCTTAATTTTAGCTATAATTATCGGAATATTCACGTTTGTGGCATAATGAAATTAACATTTTTATATAATGCCTACAATATATTATGCTAATTGGAGGTTATTATTTTCAGTGGTACCGAGAAATTTTCGTCTTCTAGAAGAACTTGAGCAAGGTCAAAAAGGTGTGGGCGATGGCACAATATCATGGGGCCTCGAAAGTGACGATGATATGACCCTAACTCATTGGACAGGCATGATCATAGGACCACCAAGAGTAAGATTAGTTTTTGTTATTTTGTGTACTTCTCTTTGTTCTAAACAAAATTTTTTTTTTGAACTACATGTTAGAGAAAAAGTCTTGTTAGATTATATTCTTTGCCAAAATATGGGTAGAGAGCCATTGTTTTCAGATGTAATTGACATATCAACTTAAATTAGATTATGTTAAAATTATATATAAGATAAATATGTTTACTTTTTCAGACGCCATATGAAAATAGGATGTATTCTCTTAAAATTGAATGCGGTACTAGGTATCCTGATGAACCTCCTACGGCTAGATTTATTTCTAGAATTAACATGAACTGCGTCAACAGTCAGACTGGTCTTGTAAGTATACAGTACAAAAGTCTACACACTGTACTATTTTTTGTAATAATAGGGTACCCAGGATTTTAGCTAGGGGGGCAGCATACCTGTTTCGGTCTGGTATATGTAAACAAAAAATCATGAAAATTGACTTATATTAATCTGACTGAAAATATATTTTGTTTCCAACCATCCATTCCATTTTGAGCAGAGTAGGTAACACGTTTTTAATTCCCACTGGCCAGGAAAATGATGTTTATCTTATCTTCAAGGGGGGGCTGCCCCTACCTCGGTACGCCCATGATGATTATTGCTTTTTTTTGGTGATATAGCTGTGCAATGATAAAAGGCATGTAACAAGTATAGAAGAAGTGTAGAAGTAGTCTGCAAAAAGTAGATCTCCCCCTTTGGGCCTGATTATTGGATTCCAAAATTATTTAGAAAGCTTCACAATTGAAATCACACTTACCTTATAATTATACTTGATTACCTCACAATGTATAATTGACATCTGCGTAGTTAAAATAGACAGAATTTTATTCTATATATTTTTATATTACAGGTTGACAATAGACAAGTTCCAATTCTTGCAAGATGGCAACGTGATTATACTATCAAGACAGTGCTTCAAGAATTAAGACGTCTTATGACTCTTAAAGAAAACATGAAGTTATCTCAACCACCAGAGGGGAGCACCTTTTAGTTTCTCTCAGAGTATATATATCCCAATCTACTATATTATCATGCTGTATACCTACAGTTGTTTGTCTAAATAAGGATGTTGGCTTACTCACTGGCTTATCATTTCTTTCTGTTTACATCATATTTGCATTGTGTAGCCAGTGAAACTTTTTTTATGAAATGCATTTATTTACTTCTTAATATTACATACTCACTTTGATTATATTTTAGCTGTTTTAGTGGATTGGGTTATTATTATATTGAAATCACTTGTGGGTGTTTATAACCAATTTGCAAATAAACATACTATATTTATAATACTTCCTAAATTATTCTAGACCTCCTAACCATACTTGCTTTTAAGCTTAGTATCATTTTCATGATGGTTTGTACACTCGAATGGTAAAATATTTAAATGCAAATTTTCTTCAAATATCTACTTTACTGGATAATTTCGAACTTAGTTAATAAGCATAAAGAAATAGTATTGCCCTTAATAAACATTGTTTATCAAGTGTAAAGTCTTTTTCTTTTCAAGTTAAGGTATGGCTTTGCAGTTTCGACTTTATTACGAATTATTAACATTAATTAAATGTTTGTTGGCTAAAATAATAATTATATTGGCTTAAGCTTTTCAAGATCTAAGGAGTGTATTGCAGTAGCTCCCATTTTATATCCTCTCATGTTATTTCAATGTTTATAAACCAAATGCTAACATGAAGGCAAATGTTTTATAGCTTAAATGTTTTTACCAATGTATAATTAGCAAAGGTAAATAAAATCAAATGATTCAATCTGTAGTTTTCTTACTCCGCAATTAAAGAATGTTTGTGTATTTTTGAACAAGAAAGATTGCTTGAATTTGAATGACGAGATTTGGTAGTAATGCATAAATTATAGAAAAAAATTGATGGGTTCATCAATATTGTATTATATTTCTCAATAAAAAACGATTTTATTTGCCGAGCCGTTACGTTATTATACATAATAGGCAACTTGATCAATATTTGTAATCTTTTTTGTGTCCGTTTCGAACTGAGACTCGGGAGTCATAATATAGTTGCAGCATTAATTAACCATTCAAGGCTTATTGTAGGTTTTTGGGCTTTTTACGGTTCCGTACCCAAAGGGTAAAAACAGGACCCTATTACTGAGACTTCGATGTCTGTCCGTCTGTCTCCAGGCTGTAACGCAAGAATCACTATAACTAGACTTCTGAAATTTTTACAGATTGTGTATTTCTGTTGCCGCTATAACAACAAATACTAAAAACAAAATAAATATTTAAGGGGGGCTCCCATACAACAAACCAACAAACGTGATTTTTTTTGTCTATTTTGCTAGTCATCAATAATGGTAGCAGCTAGACACACTAAATATTCACAATATACACAATAAATATTCACAATATTTTTAATTATATTTGTACTTTAAAATTAAAATAAATATTTATCTCTCTCTCTCTCATACAAAAATACAATTTTTTGCCAACTTTCGCTCAATAACGGTACGGAACCATTAGTGCGCGAGTCCGACTCGCGCTTGGCCGATTTTTCATTAGTATTGAAGTCAACTTCTACTGATGAAGATTATAAAATCTAAAAGCTCATATTATATTAGGTACATTTATTCTTGAAATTCTAACAAGGTTGGAAAACAAAGGACAAAGTAATCTTTAATTAATTCTATTACACAGTTACAATCTATACTTACACAAAATAAAATATCATATAAAAGTAAACATTTAATATTTATTATTTACAAAATTGATAATATAAAATAGATATTTATTTAAAAAAACTACTTAACGGATTTTATCTTGGTTTATTTTCATTAATAAAACTTTCAGCAGCGGCGTCATGAAAATTAGTTTGGGGAACCCTGATCTAGAGAATCTAGAGAATATTAAACCAAATCGAGTTTCAATGTACTTACCTACTTTTCTATAAGAACAAGGATTAAAAATTTAGAAATGGATTATTAACTGATAATACTTTAGGGTGTGTACGTGTCCCTTGTATAGAGCAAATTTTTTTGTGATTTTAATGGGCTCGAGCGACATGAAGTTTTCCATAAAAAAAGTGAAAAAAAAGTTACTCCTTCAGCGCTGCTACTTGCACAGCGAATTTTATATAGGGGACCCATAAGGCCTAAGGTATTATAACTTAGTTTTGTTACACTCTGTATATCAAAATTATATATCTACATAATTCACTTTTCAACCCGAAGATTTTTATCCCGTCCTCGGGAGAAAAAACCATGATAAAATCCGCTTAAGCATTTTATTTGCAATCAATAATAATTAAATTTCGTAAACATAAGAAATCAAAATATTTTTCTTTTTAATACTTATAATTTTTATACAGCAGGGCTCAGTAAGGTTTTGTCACGTTTTGTGTTTGATGTTACATAATAGGTATTATGTCAGTCTGAAAAGTGAAAGGAGTGAGTAATTATAAAGTAGTAAACTATAAACGGACGAAGTAATGGACTTGCATACTTGCAACTATGTATTTTAATAGTTACAAATTACAATTAAATAATTTTATACCTATTAAATAATTTTACAGAGAAGAGAGGTAAAGGACCGTAATAAAGTAACCTGAATAGTACCTACAAACGCAAATGGTCCAAACAACAAGAGATATTCATGAAATACACGTTTTGACAGTAATTAAAGTTTTGTGACTCCCTTCGTGGTTTGGACCATAGTTGTCTATTCAGTCCAGCGCGTAGATTGGCGAATCATAATATAAAAATTAGTTTTTATTATTCGTAGATTAAAATGAAAAAATTTAAAGTGCTAGATATATAATAATACCTACCTATATTCCGTGTAGATAACTAATGTCAAATTCACTTCGAAACATTAACGAGATGGTCCTTCTTGTGACTACTGATAATATGTTTAATTAGTTATGAAGAAGTAAAATATACATTTCATAATATATGAATCGGTCACACCAGCTATACCCAACCCGCGGCCCACGGGCGCGTAGACTGGCCCGCCGCGCCGCGCCGTATGAAAAAAAGGTTGGGGAGCACGGGGTTACACCATGACAAGACGCGACAATTTCAACTTTTGTGGTGCAACAAAAGTTGCGTCGCACGGCGCAGCTTAATATTCGATTCCTACCTACGATTCCTACGATAAAAAGTGTATCTTCCCGCATCGTAAATAAAGTTTACCTAATTTTGAATATTATGCTCAATTTTCCATCCCGCGTCTCGGTGTGAATTGACCCTTTATTTCAAAATTAAATACATGTTTATTGTTTAACATTCCCAAATATTAAAATCACAGTGTGCCAAAACAAACACGAACAATCGTGCACACGCGAAGTAAGGGATGTAAGGTAGGTATTTGTTAGTTTTTATCTACCAGTTTTAAACATAGGTAGAGGAAAGTTACCCAATATGGGCTACTATTTTGTTTTTGCCTGATAAATAAAAAAAACGATTAAAAATTTTGCTATTTTTTGGTGTCGAAATAATCACGCATTTATTTGTAAAGCCCTCAATAACCATCCTTTGGTCTTATTTTTATCATATTTCATTTTATTTAGCATTAAGCAAAAAATAAAAATGGACGCTAAATATGGACATGGTACTTACCCAAATATGGGCTACAAATAGAAACTTAAAATATCTTGTACAAAAATAGCAGTTAAAGGTGCCAGGAGCGTCTAGTAAAATATAGGTACTTATTGGATATCTTCTTCCCTTTACTTTCATCCCTGAGCTTGGCTTTCATATTTCCTATACGGTACTTCTTGTTTTATTGGTTTTTCTATATTTTATATTAATCTTTTTTATTTTCTTCTTATTATGTCACAGGCAAAGTTATTACCTAGGCTACATCAGCTTTTATGGATTTTTTAGATGTCTTTCTACAAGGGCGTCGCTAAGGGGGGGCAAGAGGGGCAGCTGCCCCCCCCCCCTAGAGATTCTAAAAAAGTTGCCAAATATAATGCAAACAACGACCACTATAAATTAAAATCTGATAATTAAAAAAAATACAATGTTATTATAACTTATTTACAAGTTTTTTATTGCATAGTCAAGAGCTCGCGCTCGTAGCTTTACACATTGGACTCTGTACTGTCACAGAATATATTATATTTATACATATAGTTCTAAGATACTGTTTTCACAATCGCTGTAGATGTAAGGCTCGTAGTACAAGTGAAAACCTTCATGTGCTGTCGACTTTACCTACAATTCATACCTACTTTTCTCATTCGTAGAGAATGAGAAAAGTATGAATTGTAGTAGGTAAAGTCAACTTGCCCCCCCCCCCTGCGCCATCGGCTGGCGACGCCCTTCTTTCTATAGGATCACAGACATAGCCCTTATTCGAAATTTTCTACTAAAATCATCATGATCGTTGGACTTGTATTGTAGGTTTTCGAGAATTTTCGCATAATAAAGCACTAGCCCACATTGGCTCACTTTCCTCTATATAAATAAATATAAGATAGTTATAAAAATAACTCTGAAACCATGGTGACTACAATATAATATAGAGAACATACTCTCTGAAACGTGTTCCAAGACGAGTTAAACCTTGTTAAACGCTCTATAATTTTTTATTTTGTTCTTTATACAGCATGACTGGTGAGACATAATCAATACTTAAGGAGAGTACTCGGTACTCGATTCTCACTATAATTATGTAATAAAATTAGATACATACTTCTATCGTACCCGCAACTCTGCCTTAAGCGATGAGTGGAACACCATGGGGTTTTAGTGGGTAGCAGGAGTCCCACATACCCCGGCCGATATCCCCAATTTGCCGGGGATGCGTAAAACATTTCCCCATGTTAAAAAAAAAGGTAAAAAATTATTTAACTTTAAGTTACATTTACTCAGTGATCAAATGATATTTTTTTTCAACTAATATAATAGCCAAATATCACGTCCTCGAGCATTGAACATGTCTCACCAGTCACCAGTCATGCTGTATATGTCAGAGCGGTTTATCAATGTTATGTTCTCCATGTCACAGAAGTAAGAAGCTTAATAGGGGCCTATTAGGCTACAAAACCTAAGTATAATATTATTGTGTGAATAATTTGCACGGAAATACCAAATATTATAATATAATAAAATTAAATTCGAATATACTAAGTGCATACTGCATAATAAATTAAAATATTATATTGATTAAAAATAATACATTTCTAATGATGCTTCTAATAATTTTGAATATATTGTGTAAAATAAATATTGCTTTTATACACAGTTCTATAGTAAATCTATTAAAATACAAATAATTTCAATGTACCTAGTAACAAATATCTACTACTCTACGTATGTTTTTGGTTAAACCTTGTCGAAGGTGCTCTCAGCTCTTTCGGTTTCATATTTTTATAATTAAAGGTATAAAAAGTATGGATGGATGTGTACAAAATATTAACAACGAAGCACCTACACTTACAATAATATCGGTAGACATATTTTAAAAACAGATTACTAATAAATTACTCACTAAAATTGTGAATGGCGATAATATTCATATGACAGTGATTTACACAGAGCCTACATAAAGAAACGAGTGGCTAGTCTTTGGTTCGAGTGCGGAGTGTTAAAACACAAATCGCAGAAGCGTACCAAATACTCTGGGACATTACACGTGACGCTGATGGGGCTTTTATGTTATACGATGCGCACAACTTTAAGGTCGCTGGACGACAATCATGGGCCGATCTAGCTATTTTGCTGCTCCGGGGCCCGGGCAAAGATAATTTTCGCCGCCCGTTACATACACGAACCCATATTTAAGTCATATGCTAGTTTTGTTGGGAATGTGGGAAAATTTTAAGAAAAATACTTTGGTAAATATTTCCACTATCCAACCTGAAAGGAAGGTAAAATTCCCAAACTTGGGCGATGGATAGTACATAATACGAGAATGCTAGGTTGGGGGATATGAAATAGGGGGATATTAGATTATCATATATATTGGATCCGAGATCATTGAGTCAATGATATTGGATAATGTAATATAGACATATGATTCATTTCTTCCTTGATCATAGATTTTTGACATTTGCTGAGAGATTGGATCCAATACGGTCATAGAAATAGGTGTTGCCAGTTATTTAATATAAAAAAGAGTTTTTAATTTCTTGTTCGTTAATATGTTTCAAATAATGTAATGTAATTACATACTTGGATAATAATGCTGAAATAACAAAAAAACAAGCCATATTAAAAATGACGATGTCTTTTGACAAATCGAATTCTCTGAGATCTAGTAACCCTGACGTCAATACTTGTCAGCGTTAGCGCTCTCCATTGGCTATTGAAACCACATATGACCAAATGATCATATATATTGGATCCTATATATATCTTTAAACGAGCAATTCTTGTATATATATATATATATATATATATATATATATATATATATATATATATATATATATATATAGGGGTTTCGGGGGCGATAAATCGATCTAGCTAGGAATCATTGTCAGAAAATGTATTTTTATTCGTGTTTTATCGATAATCGATAAACTGAAAAATATAACTCTTCCTGACATCTATTGGCGAATAATAATACTATTATGTGAGCAACTAATTGTTTTAACGACCAGCAGATGGCGTTATTAAGTAATACGAAGTCAATGAGTGTTTGCTATACCGAGCAAAGCTCGGTCATCCAGGTACTGATCATATATAAATGATAATGTAATACCCCCCTTAGATCGGACCCTGAAGACATTTTTTTTTTAATATGTGTTCAACTTGGTATTATGGATAGGGCGAAGAGTTCACTTTCCCCGAGCTTGAAAGTGTGCGCGTCCTATAGCATAATATATTATGTATTCATAAAGACTAGAAAGTGACAACTAGTAAAAAATATTAGGACGTCGCATCAGACAAACCTTATTGGCTTTATATTCTGTATTTAAATAAGTAATAGTAACAATTCTTTGCCACCAGCGGCGCTGAATCTATGACGTACAAATTGTCGTAAAATTCATAACGTGTAAATTGTAATGAGTACTCACACAGTTTAATGATATTGCCCTACATTTTCTAGTCTTTATGCATTATGTTTGCCAAATAAACAAATCTATTTACAACAATATTGTTTATGTACATAAACAACACAAACATTTTATTACGCAACATTATATTTGTTCAACAACAATTTAATTCGATATAATATAAATCATAAAACTTAAGTGAACCTAAGGCATATTACAGTGCAAAATAAAAATGTATATAGAAATTATAAAATTTTTGAACTTTTGACAAAAGTAGCACATTAGGTTAGTCAAATGACCAAGAATTTATTGAAGATAAATACATTTTTAGTATTTCTGCGATTATTTTGCACGTATTTGAAACTAACAGCATAATCTTAAAATATGAAGTTTCAATTGAACCTATTTATAGCTTTCAATTTTTATCAAGTACTATTGTATAGTATGACAAATAAGAAAAGCTCTAACACAGAATTGTTTCTCTGCCAGCGTTTCACAAAAATATTCGAATGTATTACAAGAATTACAAAAGAGTAACAAGTACTTTAAAGATCCTCGATACTATTGAATAAATAAATAATATAATATAGTTTTATAATAACATTATGAGTCAAGTGTTGACTGTATGATACTTTTTAATATAAAACTCATAGCCAACTTCAGCACCTGACGCCACCAAAAACCACCATATTTTAAATATTTTGTTCTTAAATAAAGTTACTTTAGTATAAAAGTCAGTTCTTTCGTCCTCATTGTAAATTATTGTGTCATGAAAGAAAACGGTAGTAGATGTACCAAGTTGTGAATAATTGTAGAAACTAGAATCTGTTTTGACGGACAGTGGCAATTTTGAAATCAGAAACTTTAGAACTAGGATGAGCAAAATGCATGTTTTAGTGATAAAACTTTTTTCATAATAACTCAATGCTCGTTTTCATAATCCGAACCTTATCGTTAAGCGGCTCTCAAAGTGAGACCGCACTACGCGACTAGCGACACGACGCGAAACTTCACGTTCCATGGAACTGACGTTTTAGTTTTTACAAACGTGAATCTAACGTTTTGCAAACGTCAGTTCTATGCAACATGAATTATATAATATCATATTATTAGTGTCGCGTCGAGCCGTGTCGCTTTAGTACGGTCTCGCCTTAAGGGGTACTCAATGTGGACGCTTACCTTTATGCGGTACGTCTCAACTGCAAGCGTGATAAACTGTCGACGGCAGCCGTTTTTGAGCATTCATTTACTAGGCTAGTCAGTAAGCCGTACGCTGCCGATTCAGCGTACGTACTGTGAAAAAATTATCCGTTTGATGCGAGACGTCCGTTGCGTACGATACCAACCGGTAGTCGCTTACCTTTAGGTGGTACGTCACAACTTGGGGCCTACCACCACCTCTACTTAGTGACACCGTTTGACAGATAAGCAGTTATTACTTTAACGTCAAGCTAGCGATCTTAAAAAAGTTGATATTTCACAGCGGATTTAACAATGTCTTGCATTTTTTACTGCTTTTTAGTAAAACTAGCTGTTTGACCGAGCTTTGCTCGGTATCCGATGAAAATGACATTTTCTAGAAATGATTCCTAGCTAGATCGTTTTATCGCCCCCGAAACCCCCTATATACTGTAGGCCCCCCGCAAGCGTCATAAATTGTCAACGGCTGCCGTCGACTGCCGCCGACACGTGCCGTTCGTCTGTAGGAAGCCTTAGTTATTTGTTTTAACTATTAGCAAAGCAAAAATTGACACGAGCGATTCCTTAGCAAGGGACGCGCGTCGCCGTTCTATCTTGATTTATTTCTGTGACCGAAACACTTACGGCCTGTTTCACCACTTTTTGATAAAGTGCCGAATAGGCTATTTACAACTTATTTGACAGATTCTCCATACTTCATCTGTCAAGTTAAGTGGTGGATAGTTTTATCAGGAAGTGGTGAAACACCTTAAGGCCACACCACAAGGCCCTTAAACACGTAACGTTATATCCTAGTGTGAGAGCTACAGTTAATCATTTGGTAATTTAAACAGCAAAAAATGACACTGTAATGTTTTTTATGAATTTTGTATGTTTCTGCTGAAATAAATAATTTTTATTTTATTTTATATTATTGCAGTTGGTGAAAATGAACAAATACTACTTATAGTCAATAAGATTTTTTAAAATCTTATCGACTATAATAGTAATATGTCGTACTTATAATTAAAAAAGATAGTTTTTTATCTGCCACTACCCGTCAAACCCAGGCAACCCTGTTGACCTAAATTATTTACACATTAAATACGTTTTATGTAAACGAATTCGAAAGTAATGGCCCCGCATACGTATGAATTTGACTGCGCGGTGGCTACATGTAGAATATATCAAAAAAATTTAGAGTATATAATTTTGGCGGGACTGGGGGCGATCTATCTTCACTGGAAGAGAGGCTTTCGATGCAATAATCTAAACAATAAATAGCTTCATTCCGAACCACAAACTTCTAATATGTATTAATTGATCTATTATCTAGCAACGGTAGTGCGATAAACCTTTTGCTTAAACTTTATGGCTTATATAATATTCATTTTATAATATTAACTCCTGAATCCGATGTAATTTCAAATAACCAATGCCGATCTTTCACTTCCGTTATAGCTAGACGTATTAAAGCAACCATGCAAAGGTTTTAGGTACACATTAATATTAATTATTGCACTACTTATTATATGGCCACATGAAGAGAGGAGACATCCACACATCCAATCAAATTAAATACATCACCTGTAATAACAACCGTGCTTTTGTCACAAAAGATCAACTTTTGTGACAAAAGTTGATCTTATGCAAAGGTGTATGGACCGCGCACAGCTCTAAGATCGCAAAAATGTAAGAGGGATTTAATTTTTTTACATACGCCTCTGGTTATTCAATGATTAGACGGCTCGTTATTGGTACTGTACACATGTGTAGATCGCTTGCTCCAGCTTCACCCAGAGAACTTAAAGTTGTGCGCGGCCTACATCTACAGTACAGTACTACAAAGTTCTCAATTAAGGCTGGCCGCATAAACTTTTTCCGTATGCGTGGAATCAGTAGAAGATACATTACCTGACGCACACACTCGATTTTTTCCGAACGAAACAAATTACGCACGTACGCCGAGCCGGTGCGTACGCGCGTGAAGAAAAATGTTTGCGCTGGTCTCATGGAATTCCAATTCGAAAATACACATTCGGAAATCGAATACAAAAAAACGTGTGCATGCGCTTAAGGCGATCACAAAATATATAATTAGTGATACAATCTCAATCAAAGTTTGCCATATACCATGTAAGAAAATCTTTAGTATAGTCCGTCAAGAAAGTGAAGAAATTAAAAAGTGGCAACATCGTACTGTCATCCCTTTCTTCTTAGATTGATTTGAAAGGGATATGCCACTACGATGTTGCCATTTTTTAATTTCTTCACTTTCTTGACAGATATGTTTACAGTAAAAAAATACGATCAGAATGTACAAAAAAGGGGGGGAGGGGTGAAAATGTCACTACATGTTAAATCTAGTCCTCTATTATTAATTTAGTAAATCATTTAGCTACAATTTAAACTACCCACTCGAGTCGTCGGTATGTCTAATATTTTGATCCGATCAGATTCACGAAATCAGTAAGGCGATCTATGTTACAACCTAAAAGTGTACTATAATAAATATACCCGCTTACTATTAAAAATATTCACTTGTCTTTCACTGAAAGTTGTACAATAGACAAAGACATCAGACCTTGAAACACGCTGCATAAACGTTTTTATTAGTAAGAGGGTTAAAAAAACTTTAGGATCGGCGAGTGGAGTAATGTCCGACCGGCCTTGTATGGCGACGGTCGATATAAATTCAAATATATCAAAATAAGGCTGTTCAGGGACTCGATACACTTTGTCGACCTCAAGAAACAGTAAGTGGGGATTCTCACGGGTTTACAGTCACGTGTGGACTCGATAGCCTTGAGCGTTTACACATTACGGGGTGCGATATAGCATCTCGCAGCGACAAACCGCATAAGTGTGAGATTGACAGACATATCTTCTAGACTTTAATATTAATTTTAATAGAAGTTCTTTGTCATTAAGTGTGCGATATCGGACATAATACTAGATACTTAAAAAACACCTCTACAAGGACATAAAGATTTTTTCGGGTCATCGCAATGCATAATATGTAAACGCTTTTACGACTAAGACAACATTGTGTAAATTCCCTCGAATACATGGAGTCAAGTGTTGATTGTCGTGGCCGGTTTCTTGACACACACATACACACACTACAGAGAGGTCGTCGTGAACGTGCGAACGTGCACACCGGCGTACTTGCACTCGTGCACAGATGTGACTGTGTGTGACGGGTGGCATTCTGCGAACGTGCACGCACACTAGCACGCATGCGCGCTGATGAAATGCCTCGATGTGTGCGTGACGGGTGGCATCTTTATATCTCGTCTCTCTGGTATTAACAGATGCCGTGCAGGCGGCGCGCAGGCGCGGGGTGTGGCGCGGGGTGTGGCGCGGGGTGGGGCGCAGGGTGGGGGCGCGGGTGGGGGCGCGCGGCTGCCAGCAGGCGCAGCAGGGGGCGGCCGCACAGCGCCACCAGCCCACTGCCGCCCCAGCGCACGCTCGCAGCCTCCTCCACCTAGTCAATTTCACGTTATTATCCCCGCGTTCCATACATTATCAAGCAGTTCTTTTGTTTAGGTTGTCTATGCTTATTGTAGTATCATTTGTTTCGTGTATACAATTATGCGTTAAATAAATAAATAAAAATATGTTTGATTAATACACGGTTTCTGAGATTTCTTAACTTAAGTTTTACTATTCATAAGCACTTTTCATTGGGTAAGTAAAAATATGAACCAATCAACAATGGTGTTCATAAAATAAACTCTTGTCAAAATATCTCAGAAACTAGACATGAGTCCAACTATGTACTACTAAATCGTGGGTAATCGTGACTCAAAAGGCTAAAATCAATGTAAGTGGTAATGTGTCGAGCTAGCGAACGGTCGTGCTCCACGTTACACACGCCGCAAATATTATTTAATTAATATTTTCGCGAATCGCGCGGCACATTGCCGCTGCACGTGACTATGGCGCTCGTAGCCAACGAGTTGCTGGCGTTTATCCAGCACGCCATCGACACCATGGACGAGGTCAGCATCATGCAGATCTGCAAGTCCTCCTTCACCAGTGAGGAGATTTGCAAGGGGAAGCAGCTGCTGTATGAGACGCTCGGCCAGAGCGCGAACATGCCATCGCGACGAAGAGACGGAACCGAAAGGAGCGTGCAGGATATCATCTCCCTGCTGAAGCAGACTGATCCAGATGAGGTACCGGCTTTTGTGGCTAAAGAGCTGCACAAGCTGCCGCCCGTCACGTTGGACCACGTCGACGTCGTCAACCTACTGAAGGACATCAGGTTCCTGAAGGAGGAGCTGACCGGAGTTCGGGGTAAATTGTAGGCGTCAGAAGCTATCATTAGTGATCTACGTAATGAATTATCACAACTAAAAAGTAATAATTCATTATGTAGGTCACCAGCTGACGCCGCATTCGTCACTCATCGCCGAGGTGCACAAGCGATCACGTTTAGCCCGTCAGCATTATCGGACGGGTCAACGAACGCCGCCGCTGCCGTCCCCGCCCGCGCTCCCCTCCCGGTTGCGCCGACGCCGAGTCCACAGGCCACTCAGCAAAACTACGCGACTGTTGCTGGTCGTCCCGCGCCTCCCCCGCGGGCGCATAAAAAGGGGAAAATGAGAGCCGTAAGGCTTCGGAGAGTCGCAAGACTACGGAGAGCCGCAAGGCTACGAAGAGCCGCAAGGCTAAGTCTTCTCGACCTGGCAAGGACGAGAGCAGGAGGTGCGATGAGGAGGGCTTCATACTGGTGGAGCCATCGCGGCACCGCGCCATATGTACCTGAGCTGCGTCTGCGGAGCGAGGTCCCCGCGACGCCCCTGTACATATCCCGCCTGCACTGGTCCATGGAGGTCGAAAATGTCGTGGACTACATCAGTAAGAAGACATCCCTCCACTTGAGGGTCGAGCGTCTGCAGTCTCGCCACAAGGTCTCCTTTGTGGTGAGAGTACCGACGAATCTTCTCCCGACCTTTGAAGCGGGGGAATTCTGGCCGACTGATGTGGTTTACCGAAGGTTCCGGGGGAGACTCCGGAATGAAGCGCGCGTCACGTCGCCGTTAATTCGTGATAATGTGTAGTTGTTAAGTTTATATAATTTTTATGTATGTTAGTCATTAAGGTATATATTGTATGGGCCTACGTAGCCTGATTTAAATAAATAAATAAAAATAATGTCCAATATGGATGGGAGTATACCTCAGCGATTCTATTGAGAGAGCGCGACTCCCGCAGGCGGCTCTCCTTGCGAGCGGCGCGGCGTCGGCGTCCGCCCCCGCCGCCGGCCCCGCCCCCGCGAGCGTCCCCGCCGCCTCCGCCCCCACCCCCGCCACTGGCACTCCCGCCTGAAATTAATCACATATTCTACAGTCTGTCAAGAATGATGCGTAGAAGCTAAACAGAATTTACTAAACGTAATTTAGAAGTTGTACTACAGTCTACATATCATGCTATTTGATGGGCGCGCTTTTAATTCATATTGCCACGGTATTGCTAGTCACTTTATTTTCTCACTTTTTGCCATCAGATTCTGTTTTTTTTTTTATGAAATAAGGGGGCAAACGTGCAAACGGGTCACCTGATGGAAAGCAACTTCCGTCGCCCATGGACACTGGCAGCATCAGAAAAGCTGCAGGTGCGTTGCCGGCCTTTTAAGAGGGAATGGTTTAATAGGGGAGGGTAGGGATGGATGGGAAGGGAATAGGGGAGGGTAGGGAAGGGAATAGGGTAAGGGATTGGGCCTCCGGTAAACTCACTCACTCGGCGAAACACAGCGCAAGCGCTGTTTCAGGCAGGTTTTCTGTGAGAACGTGGTATTTCTCCGGTCGAGCCGGCCAATTCGTGCCGAAGCATGGCTCTCCCACGTATAAAGATGGTAGACCTATAGTTATCAAGATTGTTATCAAAATATTGTAATAACTCAAAATGTACTGGAGTCATTAGGGTTTATAATAAATAGAGAAAAAAGTTTGGCTACGCCATCGACATCGTGTAATAAATACTTACTAGCTATTTGACCGAGCTTTGCTCGGTATTCGATAAAACACGAATAAAATGACATTTTCTAAAAATGATTCCTAGCTAGATCGATTTATCGCCTCCGAAACCCCCTATCCCTATATACTAAATTTCATGAAAATCGTTGGAGCCGATTCCGAGATTTTAATTATATACAGGGTGTAACAAAAATAAGTGATAATACTTGAGGTGTGTACGTGTTCCTTGTAGAGAGTTCACTGTGAAAGTAGCAGCGCTGAAAGACCAACATTTTTTTTAAATTTTTGTATGGGGAAACTCGTGACGCTCGGGCCCTTGCCCATACAAAAGTGACCATCAAGACGCCATATTTAACCATAACCATAGAGCTCGACAAGGTTTTAAATGCACGTGGCGAAAAAAGGAACTAACGCTGTCATCATACAAAAACGCCATTTTTGACAGTTCTCCTTTACCAGCAGCGCCCCCGCCCACGTTAATTTATACGGTCCTTGTTGGACCAGCTGGCATCTGTCAATTTCTCCGGTCAAAGCTAAATTTAGCCTTAACTATAACTTTAACTTTAACCACGCCTCTGGTGCAACCTCAGATGGTGCAACCCATTACCCACAACCCTTAGTGATATTGATAAATTTATATTATAATAATTGATAAAAACTTTACTTATTCAGCATTAAATAAATTTGTAATAAAAATAGTTGTTGTATTTTTGTTTATAGTTTGGCTTTAAATAAATAAAAATCTTACTTATCACAATATTTCTTTATTTTGTAAATTGACTGATTGATAAGGCTTAGCGCCAAACGGCAGGGGTGGTTGCCATTGTACCGGAAGTGTGAAGGTTTGAAGAAGTTTGAAAATATCCATAGTTCCATAATGTTCGTGCTAATATTATTACTGTCTGTCTGTCTGGCGCTGGTTATGGATATTTTATAAATAATAATGATAATCATTAGAGACACGACGCGAATTTCGCGTGTTTGATTAAATTTCAACTGCGTGATTGAATTTCTGTTTCACTGTGACCACAACGCGTTGTGAGCCACACACACATATATATATATATATATATATATATCAGTAATGGCAGCCGGTAGGCACTTGAAATATTCACAAAATCTTTAAATTATATTTTTACTTTCATAATTTATAATAAAAGTTAAATAAAATAAATATTTAAGGAGGGGTCTCCATACAAAAAACACAATTTTTGCCTAGTTTCACTCTGTCCGACTCGCACTTCACCGTTTTTTTTTTTGTTTTCTGATTTTCCCTACGCTTACACACAATTATCGAGCTGGATTCAAAATTTCAGCTTTCTATTGTTACGTTAATATCTTAATAACCGTTTGAGCTGTGTTTATGAAATTTAGATCATATATTATTTATCTCACAAGTCTCATTATATGAGCCAAATTTAAAACGTTTATGTGAAGTACTTTCTGAATTATGAGGGGGTCAAAAGTAGCTGCAAATGGTTCGTGTAATATTACACACGGTGCTGCTCGCCAGTTCTGTTATGCTGGAACTTGGCTTGACACGCTACCGTGTGTCTAGATTCATAGGCAGATGGCGGGCCAACGTACTTTGGTAGTTACGTCAAATTCAGCCAACATATCTCGACTAACATTAAATTTATTGGATAAATAAATGTATAATGTAGATATGTATCTTAGTAGTAAAAGTATAATATAAGTTCTCTGTCACTATGGTGCTTTAGTTTAAAAAAATAACTCCTTAGTTTATGACAAGTGATATCTATGATTAGCCGTCATCTGTCATCGCTCTCTTGTAATTTCGTAAATGTTTTGTAACCTCATGAAAATAAAGTGTTTGTGTTATCAAGAAATCTACTAGAATTTTTATTAAAAATACTGCCAAATCTGAACAAAATTGACGTAGGTCCGTCATCTGCCTATGAGTCAATTTCTTCGATGGTACATTTTTCCAAGATATGCGATATTTACCCGAAGGGGCGTCTCTGGCGACGGCGGGGGGCGGTGCGGGGGCGCGCGCAGCCGGGGGGCGGGCGCCGCGCTCCTGACTGTCGCTGGAGTCGTCGTGCGAGTCGCGACGCGGACGCTCGCCTAGCGCTCCCACCTGCAATGTTGTTTTAAAATGTATTCATATAGAGTTAGCTGTGAAAGTAGCAGCGCTGAAAGAGAAAATTATTTTTTGTGATTTGTATGAGAGCAAATGATTTTTTCCATACCAAAGTAAAAAAACGTTACTCTTTCAGGCTGTTACTTTCACAGTGAACACTAATTATCCAGATTTGATACACACATCAAAAGTATTAACACTAAGTTTCGTTACGCCCAATTAAAAATAGTGACAGAATTTAACAGCTTAGTTATTATAACTTATACGTGGGAGAGCCATGCTTCGACACGAATGGGCTGGCTCGACCGGAGAAATACCACGTTCTCACAGAAAACCGGCGTGAAACAGCGCTAGCGCTGTGTTTCGCCGAGTGAGTGAGTTTACCGGAGGCCCAATCCCCTAACCTATTCCCTTCCCTACCCTCCCCTATTCCCTTCCCTTTCCATCCCTACCCTCCCGTATTACCCTATTCACCCCAGCCATGGGCGACGGAAGTTGCTTTCCATTAGGTGCCCCGTTTGCTCGTTTGCCCCCTTATTTCATATATATACATATATTCTTCCCTTCTCTTCCCTCATCATCATGCAGCGTGGTTTACAACTGCTAGCAAGTAGATTATACTGTCTACGTTCCGTAACATGAAGATTGAAGACACAAAAGTGACGAAACTCAATAAGTTCATTTCAAACCAATTAAACAAGCAAACTTTTACAATTTTTCAATATAAAAGCAAAATTTACATTATAACTAGCTGTCCAGGCACACATTTCTTTGCCATATAAAGCAAAGAGAATACAATCACTACGCGATATAAAGTATTGCGCCCATATTATTTTATTGAAGTGACTAAATAAGTATGTCACCATGGCAACGTCCGTCGCTATCCCGTCACACAAACAATGGTCGCCGTCAGTCTCGAGTTGTAATAATTTACTATTATTTATTCAACAAATGCAATCAATATAAAAAGTACCCAGTAGCCGATTCTCAGATCTACTGAATATGCATATAAAATTTGGTTAAAATCAGTAAAGCCGTTTCGGAGGAGTACGCGGCCTAACATTGTGACACGAGAATTTTATATATAAGATGTAAATAATAAATTATGCTTTTGATGAGATATAAATAATAAATTAAGCTCCCAGCTTGGTATCGCTACCGCGCCTCTTTCACCCCGCCCTATTGCTCTGTCTTCTTGTTGGACCACTGTATATATTCACACTGTGGTAATAGGGTCCCGTTTTTAGCCTTTGGGTACGGAACCCTAAAAACTATTGGGGACAAAAATATAAACATATATGGACAGGATATAAGATAAACACATATATAAAAACACCGTTATTATAATAAGACTTACCTGTTCTCCAGCACGTTTCTTCTTCTCAGAGTCGTCATCGGAGAGGTCTGATGATGAGCAGGAGCCGGCACGCGTGCGTCGCCGCCGGCACTCGACTCGCGCGCGACGTGCGGGGGCGGGGGCGCCGGGCGCTCGCACCGCCCCGCCCTCTATATGAGGAGCTCTTAGTCCACTGTCAATGTGAGAGGCCTTTAGTCCACCGTCAATGTGTGGAGTCTTAAGCCCACTGCCGTCAATGTGAGGAGTCTTAAGCCCACTACCGTCGATGTGAGGAGTCTTTAGCCCACCGTCGTCAACGTGAGGCGCCTTAAGCACTTCCTCATCTAGGTTCACCTGCGATATTGGATATTAATTAAATAGGGAAGATGCAATATTTTTATTTTTGTGTTTATTTTAAAGACCTCCATGTAGAATAGTATATTAAAAAAAATTTAGACCCTGGAATTTACTGCAAAATATGCGGTTTAAAATTGACAATTTAAATTTTGGCGCCAAAACGGATCTATAATCTGTATGACGTCACTACTGTTTGACAATAATTATTGACAATGGCCCCACCAGTGGGGCTAAAATGGTCGCTTTGAAGAATCATAATATGAATCGTAATATGATTCATTTTCTTAAAATTGCAAAATGGTCACTCTGGTTGCAATTATTCATGTCTACAGATCGAAAAGGCTTTATATTAGTTGGGGAGCGGAAGAGGGGGTTTCGGGAGTAGCTCGAGAGTGTCAGATTAAGCTTGCGTAGGCTTCCGACATGTGTCTAGTTATCATGCTATAGAAATCGGATTTCTCAGGTGATGGGTAAAAAAATGTTTTTTTTTTAATATTGAAATGTCGTCGGATCTGTCAGATTAAGATAGGGGATGTTTAGTATACCCCAAAGAAGCTTCCATATAAAGCACTGACGATTCAAAGGTTAGGTAAGCCTCTAGGGACATTTTAAAATAAAAAAAAATAAAGCTTCATATTTTCTTAACTAAGCTTCGCAGATATTTTATTTGCTCTAAACTAAATGATTAAGTACTCGTTGTTTAAAATATATTTATAATTTTCCTAAATATGCAATTTTCTGAATATATTTCTTTTTCAAAACTTTAAAAAATATATATATATATATATATATATATATATATATATATATATATATATATATATATATATATATATATATAGAATTGGAATCTCGGAATCGGCTCCAACGATTTTCATGAAATTTAGTATATAGGGGGTTTCGGGGGCGATAAATCGATCTAGCTAGGAATCATTTTCAGAAAATGTCTTTTTATTCGTGTTTTATCGATAACCGAAAAATATGACTCTTCCTGACATCTATTGGCGAATAATAATATTATTTTTTGAGCAACTAATTGTTTTAACGACCAGCAGATGGCGTTATTAAGTAACACGAAGTCAATGAGTGTTTGCTATACCGAGCAAAGCTCGGTCATCCAGGTACTAAAATTAAATTAAGAAATTTAAAAAACCCCCGCCAAACAACTTTAAAAAGAAATGAAATAATATTTACTGCCTTTAAGTTCAAATAATTTCTAACTTGTCTAAACTAATATTTTAGTCCATAATTGTTGTCACGGTGTGTCGGGAGACCGCCAAGTAAATTACAAACTACAACAGCCAAGACTCTGATTATCTCGATTCGGTTCGCTGTGAACTGATCCTTAAACTATAATGTTATGTGAAATCAAACATCTACATTAGCGGTCCCCCGACACACCTTGACAACAATTATGGACTAAAATATTACTTTAGACAAGTTAGAAATTATTTGAACTTAAAGGCAGTAAATATTATTTCATTTCTTTTTAAAGTTGTTTGTCAGGGGTTTTTTTTAATTTCTTAATTTAATTTTATTTCATACTTTTTAAACTTGTGTTGGTTATAGTGCAGAATAATCATATTCTCATGATTACCATCTATCAATGTTCTTTTCAATGAGGCCGTTAATATGAGCCCAAACATGAAACCTCCACTTTGGGTTCATACGAATATTTCATTTCTTTTTAAAGTTGTTTGTCAGGGGTTTTTTTAATTTCTTAATTAAATTTTATTTCATACTTTTTAAACTTGTGTTGGTTATAGTGCAGAATAATCATATTCTCATGATTACCATCTATCAATGTTCTTTTCAATGAGGCCGTTAATATGAGCCCAAACATGAAACCTCCACTTTGGGTTCATACGAAGCTCGGTTCCTAGGTATAGAATCCAGGTGATGCTGCAGCAGCAGCATGTAAATATTTACTGTCTATCTACATCTTACTGGTTGTCGCAATTAAAATAAGCCCAAACACGAAACCTCTGCTCTAAGTTGGCGAGGAATTGGATATCCTATTGATTACCAGGTGATGCTGCAGCACCAGGTCAATTTTCCAGTAATATGTGTATATGTATATTGTATACTCACAACTGTCACGAACTAGAATGAAATATAAGACCTATCAAACGACAACAAGTTGTTCGGCCCTTCATGAACCAGATAAACCCTGATTGTCCAGCACTGAGCAGGCTGATGATGATGAATTATAGCTAAGAACACTCTCGATCATGTCAGCTTTTAAACAAAAAAAACTAGATCAAAATCGGTCCACCCGTTTGGATGCTACGATGCCACGGACAGATACACACACAGACAAACATACAGACAGACAGACAGACAGACACGTCAAACTTATAACACCCCTCTTTTTTGACGGTTAAAAACCTACAAAATCTCCATAACGCAGAAGGCTTATATTATTTTTGATTTTGATTTTGACGTGCAGCGCCCCCGCTCACGTTCATAAAAAGCCTTGTCGATCTGTAGTAATTCGTACTAATTTGACATTTGTCAGTTTGACAGTTTTAACAATTCATTTGCTGAATTGATTGAGAGGAATTGCTAAATGCGACCATTTTAGCCCCGCTGATCGTACCTCTCAAAAAGTTGTCATGCCCCGCGTTCCATTTAGCGTTAAAAACATCAAAACGCTCAAGATGGAGGCATTTTGACCATTTTTAACGTTAAATGGAACGCGGGGATAGCTTGTGTGACGTCACTGAAAGCTGATTGGTGTTTTGAAATCCGTTCCGTTTCAAGTTACTTTTAATTCGTAATTTTTGAACAATATTTTAAAAAATATTAACCTCGCAGTGGCCCTTCTTTTATATATTTTTGACGTTTAATAGCAATTTTTTTATAAATATTATATTTGCATGGTCCCTACTATAACGCGGTTTAATGCATGAAACGTTTTGTGCTTGTATTTACGTAGAATGTAGATCATGATGTTACATATTGTGAACGTCATCTTAAAAAAAAAAGCTAAAATCTTTTTTTCTTTTTTTTCAATTTTTCCTGTAAGTAGGTACTTATCAAGTTTTTTTAACATTATGACATCAATTACACCAAAAATTATAATATATTTTTTGGTGTAAAAAATATGAGAGAGAGCCTGCGGCGCTAAAATGGTCGCTTTGAAGAATCATGATATGATTCATTTTTCTAAAATCGCAAAATGCAACTCTGCTTGCAATTCATTTCTGTATTTTTGTACTGATTCGACATTTGTCAGTTTGACAGTTTTGACAATTCATTTGCTGAATTGATTGAAAGGAATTGCTAATGTGACCATTTTAGCCCTGCTGTACAAAATCATATTCTAAACGTTTAAATATGACGGCCGCAACTCTGTTGCGCTTAAATTTGTTTATCGCGCGGGGCCGTACATTTCTCCGGGATAATTAAACCAAATTTCAGCAAAAGCGGTTCATCATTTTGAACGCGAAGAGGTAACAGACAGTCAGACAGACATACACACTTTCATATTTATATAATACTAGATGTCCCGCGCGGCTTCGCCCGCGTAAATTAGAAATTTTACAGAATCCGTAGGTACATTTTCCCATAAAAAATATTTCCCCCGTTTTTCCCACATTTTCCTGAGTTTCTTCTGTCGTATTAGTCTTAGAGTAATAATATAATATAACCTTCTCGATAAATGATGAGTCTTACTCGATAAATGATCTATCTAACATTGAGATAAGTTTTTAAATCGGACCTGTAGTTTCTGAGATTGACGCGTTCAAGCAAACATACTCTTCAGGTTTATAATATTAGGTTGATATAGATTTTTTTTAATTATCGCTTGACAAACTCGAGTCTCGATCTAAAAGACTATGATATGGTAGTGATGATGATGATGATGATGATAATGAAGAATGTAATTTGCATAGTAGCATATGCTTTCTGTTCTTAAAACAACGCCGAAACTCCCAAACTTGTATCTATAAAGAATCAGGAATTCTCTCAGCACCTTCCGAACCACAGTATACCAGGTATATCTCGGTGCAAAATCTTACTTGTTGGTAGCATATGCTTAGAATACTTCTCACGAAACCGAAGTCACCATATGTTTCCCTATAAGTTTTGAGGAGTTCCCTCGATTACTTATGGATCCTTCATCAGATCATCACTTTTCTGAATATAATACCAAATTGGGATGATACCCTATATACCAAAAGAAAAATTTTGAAAATCGGTTAACCAACGGCGGAGTAATCGTTGAATATAAGAAAACGAACATAACACCTCCCCCATTTTGAAAGTCGGTTAAAATTGTAGCCTATGTGTTATTTATTTAATATTTTAATCAGCACATGAATTGAATAACAAAAATTTTTTCAAATTAATCGTAGCACCATCTGTCAGGACAAACTAAAATTGAAATAGAATAATATTGAATGCGATGATAGCGCCGTCCGCCGGATCTAATGTAAAACATTCCAAAATCAACTACTCCTTATAAATAAGAAATTAATTGAAAAAACATTTTCCAGTAGACCAAACTGTAAATCTAAACCATTCTCGAATCTCCACGAACACACACAAAAAATTTCATCAAAATTGGCCAAGATAAGATAAATCCGTTCAGCCGTTCTCGAGTTTTAGCGAGACTAACGAACAGCAATTGATTTTTATATATATAGATTTATCTTTCGATTTCTATATAGTCTTATTAAAAAAATAATCGGATAGAGTAACAACTTAAGTTAGCTAAAATAAAAAAATAATCGGACAGAGTAACAACTGAAGTTAGCTAAAATTGTGTTTATTTATGTACTATGTATTTTGAGACTATGCAATTTTGTCGCGTTCGCGATTCACTTTCACTTTTGTTGAGTTTCAGAACGCGATATTAGGTCCTCCAACGCGCACGCGAATTTGAACTTTATGCAGCGGTAATAAATTACAAATTGACTCTCCATTTTATTTAGAAAACGTTTGTATGGGAAATAGAAAAATGCTGTTTTGAGGATTTTCCCGGCAATTATTCGAATTTTTCTCACCTTTTAAACCTTCCCTAGACCTCCACGAATAATTCAAGACCAAGATAAGATAAATCCGTTCAGCCGTTCTCGAGTTTTAGCGAGACTAACGAACAGCAATTGATTTTTATATATATAGACTAGCGACCCGCCACGGCTTCACACGGGTAAAAATATATAGCCTATGTCACTCACTGAATAAATGATTAAAATCGGTTTAGTAGTTTTTAATCTATACTAATATTATAAAGAGGTAAACTTTGTTTGTTTACTCATAGATCTACTACGACTACTCGACTAAGAGCTGGCGACCAAATCGGTCATGTGGCTTCAGCTGTGTTAAAACTCCGTTAGCTACTTCCCTGAACAACCCTTTCTGATAATCTGCGTGCTGGCTGGCCGTGGCCCGTGGGCGGTGGGTGTGGGAGTGGTGGGGTGGGTTAATGAAAAATTAATGAAAAAAATATATTCAGCAATTTTGATTTTTTTCGTCTGTCCGTCTGCCCGTCTGTCCGCTGTTTCTCTAGGACCGCTATAATAAACGTGATTTTTTTTTGGCTTTTTTGGCCTTTTTTGCTCGTAATCAATATTGGTAACAGCTAGGTAATAGCTATAGTAAAAAGTGGCAACATCGTCGTGTCATCCCTTTCAAATTAATCTAAGAAAAAAGGGATGACACTACGATGTTGCCACTATTTAATTTCTTCACTTTCTTGAGACTGTACTTACTTAATTTTTTTACACAATCCTTAATTATATTTGTATCTTAATAATTAATAACAAAATTAAAATAAAGTTAGTATTTATATAGTAGCTCCCATACAAAAAGCACAATTTTTGTCTACTTTCGGTCTATACCAGTACGGAACCCTACGTGCGTGAGTCCGTCTCGAACTTGGCCGATTATTCATTATTATTTATTATCCATGTGAAAAAATTATAAATTTACATTAATTTATCATCGCAAACACTATTAAGTCGCTGAAACTACATTTTTACCCAACCCTACTACTCCCACACCCACCGCCCACGACCTGCCAGCACGCAGATTATCAGACAGGGTTGTTTAGGGAAGTAGGTAGTTAACGGAGTTTTAATACAGCTGAAGCTACATGACTGATTTGGTCGTCAGCTCTCCGTCGATACTACTGATACATATATTATTACTACTCAATAGTCAATAGTTCAATACTCATAGATTTAAACTCCGCTCCCGCGAGCGCACCCCCGCCTTGGTAGCGCCCACTTCGAAACGGGCGTAAATCGCAATGTTTTAATTTCGCCATAACTTCTAAACCAAACGTCCAATTTTAATCATTCAAAGACCAAATATTGTCCACATAAACTGTACTTAGAGATGAAATAATTTATTTTGATAAGGGTTATTAGCATGAGTAAACTAAATGCGTTTAAATGTAGTCCAAAAGAAATCAAGATTTTTTAATAAAAAAATGGTTGTTGTGCCTCAGTTGACATAGATAGGTTTAGTGTGTCACGGACATTTTTGTAGATATTTATAAGATCTACATTTACTTAGAACATTGTATGGTTCTACCTTTTATAGTTTAGGCAGCGTACGCAAAATAAGTAAATTTTCTGGTTGTTTCGGTGACTGAAATATCTTACGGAACCCTATATTTTCCAAAATAAAAAGTAGCCTATGTTACTCGTAAATAATGTAGCTTTCGAATGGTGAAAGAATTTTTAAAATCGGTCCAGTACTTTTAGAGCCTATTCATTACAATTAAACAAACAAACAAACAAACAAACAAAGTTTACCTCTTTATAACATTAGTATAGATTAGTATGTTACCTTAACGAGGTTATCAGCGAGCTGTGCTGGTCGGGCGAGGTGGAGGCGGCCTTCGGAGCGCGAGGGGCGGCGCGCGGCGCGGGCCGGCGCCGGCTCCTCGTCGTCCTCCTCCTCCCGCACGATGCTGCACTTGCGGGACCGCTGCGAATGACGGTCGTTTATAAATTATATAATATACCATTTTCGACCAGAGGGATGGCAGTCGGCAGGATCTTTCGTGTCAAATGTAGTGTCAGAGATATATGATTTGCGACCAGCGGGTCGGTAGGGTCTTTCGTGTCTTCTTCTTCTTCTTTTGGCGTAAGTCTCCTCACTTAGGAGTTGCCAGCGTCAGAGTTGAGGCGAAAAATGTGAATGTTGTGTTAAAATAGCGCTTGCAACGACGTCTTCCGACGCTCGGGAAATACGACCGTTACCGAAAAATTACGAAAATTTCTATGCGTATTATCACTTTGGAAGCACTGTAGACTATTGGAACGAAGTTCCTTATCGCGCGTTCGGGATAAATTTGAAGACTAGACAGAACCATATTTGACCTTGATTTGACCTAGACACTTTTATTAGTACCTGCATGTTAGGGGCAGAGGGCGTTGATAGTAAGTATTCCTGTGCGTCAACTAGATGGCGGTTTTTTAAAATAAACAGCGATGCGTTGTTAGTATTCCTGGGCGTCAATAGATGGCGTTTTTTTTAAATATTTTTTTTGACATAAGAAATAACTTCGTTTCATTCGGGTGTCCCTTGACACCTTTCAAGTTTTTTTTAAGGAAATATAAAATAAATATTTATTTTACAGATGTATATTTGTTACACCTAAAAATATATGTATATAAAAATTAAATACATTCTTATTTAAATTTAAAAAACCACTTATTAAATTTCGTTTTAAAATTTTCCACTAAAACTGTAAAGTTCATCGTAATTCTATAATACAAACTCTCAAAAAAACAATAGTTTATATTATAATATTATTTCGTTTACTGTCTACACCCCTATTGATATAATTAGACCCTACGGCTACATAGCGCCAAATGTCCCCCATTCATGAATTCAGGTCCCGAATTTTCAGGTTTTGAAGTGAAATTTTAGAGATCCATTTTCATTACTTGTTTATAGCCTGTGACACCTACCGATAAGGTGGATGATAGCATTGGTAAAGGAATTTAAAAATTTTAATTCATTGCTTAAATAAAAAAAAACACAAAAAAAACATACCGGAGGCACATCTTGCGGCGTGCGCGGCGCGGCGGGCATCTGCGGCGGCGCGAGCAGGTTGCGAGACGTCCGCGTCACCGACAGCGCCTCCGGCCGCCGAGCGCTCTGCCGTGCCTCTTGTCTGTATAAAAGAAAAAAATCGTCAAAATAAAAAAATCTTTTTCTAGTAAAAAAGAAGAGTAGTGATAGTGTAACAAATTAACAAGTGTTTCGTGAACAGAAAATTATTTTTTATTAGGAAGTAAATGTAATATTTGTATGTGTAAGGAAGTTTAATATTACCTCTTAGCTCTTAATTTTCTTTCAGCTAGTAAGTAATAAGTAGCAGTTATGTGGTTGTATTCATTCTTTTCTACTTGCTCTAATATTTGCTCTTTGGTGGCTATTGATCCATTGACCATTCGTTGCAAGATGGCCGCTCGATCTTCCTCTGTGAGCTCTTCCTTAGTCACAAGGGGTGTGTCAAAGTCCTCAACTGTGACACCCTCGCCTGCCGTCACCCAGGGATCCACAGCAATTTCGGCTAATGTAGCTCTCTTCTCAGGTTCTCTCACCAACATTCTTCCTATGAGCCTACAATAAATATTATATTAAGTATTTGAAAATTCCATTAATGTTACTAAATTGTTTGCAAAATGCAAACGTTTATTTTATTTACCTCTTGCAAGCGCTTGATACATGTACTGGAATAGCATATTTACAGTCCATAATCATAGTTAATGTTTCACTATCATTAGCCTCCTGAAATGGTGCTTGTCCACATACTAACATATATAAAATCACACCAAGAGACCAGACATCAACAGCTGGGGCATCATAGGAGTCTCCTAATAAGATTTCAGGAGCAGAGTATGCTAAGGAACCACATGACGTCTCTAATTTTTGGCCTGGGCAAAATTTGTTACTAAAACCAAAGTCAGTCAGTTTAACTACACCTAATTTTTCAAAAAACACAACATTCTCAGGTTTGAGGTCGCGGTGCACTACATGTAACCTGAAAAACAAACAATAACTGTTAATTACTTCATTAACCCTAGATTACTACCCTTTGTCAATTCGACGACGCGGTTTAAAAAAAAAATCTTTTGTGCGCGCGACCGCACTTCTATCATTATTCAATTCTAAATGTTATATTATAAAGTCTAAACTAATTTATACGAAAATTAGGGTCCAGATATAACAGTTTTTAAAAAGATATCCGAACTACGTCTAACTATATTGAAAGTAACAAGGTATAGACAAGATTACGCTGAAAAGATGTAAAAAAAGTAATTCATACTCTAGCTAATCTCTTTCGACTTGTTGCCCTCGCGACGGACAGTCGAATTTTGTACATGGGGAGGCTGTAAGCGCCGTAACAGCAACCTTGGCTCGTCGAAACGACAAGGGTTAGTATTAACGCGACATTTTATGTAATTGTGTTTGTACGTTTTTTGTGTATTTTTTTTCTTTTGTGGATATTTATTTTATTGAAATTGTTTATTTTTGTTATAAATACAATATTTTGGTCGTTATTACAAGACGAAAGCTCTAATCAAAATTCATCAGGGAGTGTGGAAGAAGAACATATTGAAATTGATCCAGCTTATGTAACGGATGGTCATGAAAATGTTTGCAAAGAAGTTATACTTCGATTAAATAAGTATGCCATATCACTATATTGAAGTAGTATAAATAATTTAAATACAACATTTCCATAAAATAAAAAACAAAACTGTAAACATTTCATTTGAATAACACGTTTAAATCGCCTATCTAAAATGCTGTAGTTGAAACTACGAAGGTTAGTAATAAGCGTCAGAATATAAGGTTAGTGATCTAGGGTTAAAGGCTTCCAAAATGTTATTTAACCCATCAATCCCCAAGTGTTACCGCATAACATTTGAAAATCTATTGTGTCTGCGATACCCACAATGGAGGTGTTAATACTAATAGTGGTTATACATTTCAAAATGAAAATGATATGAATAACATTACCTATGACAGTATGAAATAGCACGAACAATTTGTCGGAAGTAGTCACGGGCCAGAGATTCTGACAGCCCCGTCTCATGTCTCATGATATAATCATACAAGTCACCCCCATCACCAAGTTCAAGTATTAAGTATAACTTTGTCTGGGTGTCTATTACTTCATACAGTCTTACTACATTTGGATGCTGCACCAATTTCATGCATCGGACCTAAAAATTTAAGTAAAATATGAAATTTTTAAAAATATGAGGAGCAATGATATGCAGTATATAATATGCAGCAGAAAAACAAATACACTGTCTTGAAAATACCAGCCTAGAATTATATTATAGTGTGCGCAACTGCATGTAAGGAAGATAAAATGAGGGTCCCTGCAGTAACAACTAACAATTTTTTTTACTTAGTATACCACAAGACTCTTTAATTTCAGTACTTTTTAACCTATTTTGGTCCTGACCGTATGTAATGAAATAGTGTGACTTACTTCTTGAAACAAATGAGACTTTGAGACCTCATCTAGTTTACTTTTGTCTATAACTTTAACGGCAACTTTTTCACCGGTAAACACATGTCTTGCGAGCTTAACAACAGCAAAGTGTCCCGATCCAAGGGTGTCCAGTAGATCGTACAGCCCAGCGATCTTCGCATCGTACGCGCCAGACCCACAGCTTACTGTGTTTGCTCCTCCACAGTTATTCATATTTTAAATTCCTACAAAATGTACATACAATATCACTATAACTATTAAAAATATTATTACTCAATACAACGAGAATTATCGGGATTAATGAGAGCAAACGAACTGTTTAAAAAGTTATAAATATACCTTTTAGAAATGTGATGAAATATGATAGAATGCTACCAAGAAAAGGCGGAGTTACGTTTCTAATTTATTAAAGAAACCCCGAGTATTGTCTTGAGTGCTTGCTACTAGCAATAAATATTAAAATGCTTACCTTGTTAGATGAAAACTCAATCAGTTACGTGGTAAATTGTATAATTTAAGATTGTTTATCCAGTAACATGAAAAAATTATGTTCACAACTATCATTGATATCAAAAAGCAATATAGTTTTCCTATTATGGTATTGTTCACACGAACTGTAAAATTATGAACGATATAAATTACATTATTTTATTTACAAAACCTTCAGTATCGCAAAAGGAAGTCAAAATACATGTATCACAATCTGCAATTTCGCCATTTTTCAAAATTCTGTTTAGAAATTAGAAAGTTCACAGATTCAAAATCAAAGTGACATAAGACATTATGAACTACAGATAAAAAATAATAGATTTTTTTTTTCAAATTATGTCAAATCTAAATATTTTGTGAATTAAACGGTACAGTTCGACAAGGCAGTGGCATTGACTTTTATAGAGTGGACTCGGCATAATGGTCTAGATGTCTCATTCGCAGCCGACTGGTTAAATAGCCATTCAATCAAACAGCTAGCCCTTTATACGTGGGAGAGCCATGCTTCGGCACGAATGGGCCGGCTTGACCGGAGAAATACCACGTTCTCACAGAAAACCGGCGTAAAACAGCGCTAGCGCTGTGTTTCGCCGAGTGAGTGAGTTTACCGGGGGCCCAATCCCCTACTTTATTCCCTTCCCTACCCTCCCCTAATTCCTTCCCATCCCTACCCTCCCCTATTACCCTATTCCCTCTTTAAAACATTGGATTGAACAGCGCCATTCAATCACACGGCTATAGGTCGTTAAGCCGACTTGTTGACTACAACGTTCAACACTACAACTAGACGACGCTTAGCCAACTGGGTTGTTTTTGTTTTTGCCGGTCGCCGGCTGCTGCTGCCGGGCGCAGCCCCCCGCGCCCGGCAGCAGCAGCCGGCGACCGCCGTCGAATAAAAGGGGGGGCACCCTTTTATTTGACGGCGGTTGCCAGCTGCTACCACAGCACGCTCGCTGCGCTCGCTCAGCTCCCTTTGTCTTGTGGTCTAAGTTCTAACCTAACCTAACCAACTATTGGACTTTCTGGATTGTGTTTGTTTTTGTTTCGACGGGGGGCTGTGCCCCCGAACCCCCCTTTCGGGGGAGGCTGCGTCCATCCATTTCATAATCCCGTAATTTTTCCTCGGATATTTGTTGAACTTTTAATTCAATCGTATGTGCCTCCACAATTTTTGTCTCTTTAATAACACTTGTAACTTTTATTAATTAATTAATTATTAATTAAATAACATTCGTAGGTAATTTCTAAAGATTGCTGGTTTCAAGTAGTTCAGAAAGTTCATAATTCATAATTTTTCGTGGAGCTAAAATTCTTTCAACCATCTTTTTCGCCTTTTATTTATTTTGATTTTCATTGAGCCAACAGCTAATCCTATGAGAAGACCATTTTTTTTTTGCTTTGACAGAACTGGAGCCATTAAGAGGACGTCTGGCCAAATTCAATTGTTCAATCTTGTGTGCAATTGCCATAGTGTGCGTGTAGGGATGGGCGTATATCGATAAAAATATAAAATTAGACTACAGCCATCGACCAATAGTCGACCATAATTTTATGTTATAGATTTTTATCACATTCTAGATTTTTAGGACATCAAAAAAAGGAGGCAATTCGACCCGCATGTTCAAAAGTATATGAAAAATGAAAATACTTTTATATAAATAAAATATTTAAGTATATAATTACACAAATAGTTAAAAATATACATAATATGTATACTCCATAAGCCACGAAGGCTTGTCCGGAGTGTAATATCAATAAAATTTTATAAGAAAACAACAGAAGAACAAAAATACTTTATTATACTTACAACAATTTTGTTAAATAACAATTATTATGTATTATCGAAGAAATAAAGGCGTTAAAGCATTGGATACTCGTACGGATACACATAATAATATAATCACGAATATAATGTGTCCACTGTCCCAACACCAGTGTCCGATCTTTCAGTCAATAAAATATGCTTTACATCATAACATGTAAGGATCGGACACCGTCGGTGTTAGGACACATTGTATAATATAACACTGTACACACATATTAAAAATTAGAAATTAAATGAAAATGAAAAATATTCAAACAATTCAAGCTTTTGAAGTAAATATGACATTAACTTCCATATAGATTCCCAATTGTCATCAATTCATCATCACATTGACCCCTTCTCTAGGAGCATTTCTTTAACCTAAAAATAATTTGTAGTATTTTGATTTTATAAAGACCATTATGCCGCGTCCACTTATAAAAGTCAATGGGTGGTCTATACGACAGTATATAAAAAAGTCTATGGATAATATAAAAGAATGGCACTGACCTCTATAATACACTGGACAGGCTATGCCGTACAAAATGACAGCTATTTCTTATGCCGATTTGAAGCGCCGCGGTGAGCGTACTGTGAACTAATTTATATAGAAAATGACAACCGCCATTTGCAAAATAGTAGTTCCAAGTACACTCACTACTGCTTTCACATAGCAATCAGCGCCAATATGGCGACTTTCAAATAGACATATTTTATTGATAGCGATCGCCTGTCCAGTGTATTATAGAGGTCAGTGCTGTATGGCCTGTATGGGCAACGCTCCCTTTGCCTGTCCCGATCGGGACGAATTAAAAAAAAAAAAATGTCTATGTTTACTTACGTCAAGATGCGTTTTCCGTTTTCTCTTTTTTACCTTGTCGTAAGCTCATCAAATAATCTTTAATTTATCACATGGTTAAAATCTAATACACATGTGTTAAAAATATATATTAATATTTAATAATAAGTTCCGACAGAAGCTTAGGAGTGTATGATTTTAGGCCCTGCAATTTTTTTTGTGTGTCAACACGTTTTTGGAGGTAAAATGCGTTTGTGAGTTCCGAAGCCGACCAAGAAATTTTAATTATATTATCAAAAGTAATTTTCGATAACAATAAAGTTTAATGAGACTATTCCGTGCTCGATTAGACCAAAAAATGTGCAGTATCTAATGTGAGCACATAACAACGTGATAGTGCAGTTTTGGAGGTAAAATGCCTGCCTCAGTTTGTGACTCCGTTTCCAATGCATTGCATTTATCATTGGCCGAGGAGTCGCAAAATTCATCACTCCTCGACAACAGGCTATACTCATCTGTGAAAAGTGTTTTGCTAACTAACATAGAGTTTGAGGAATCTGGCGATTACCAAAGCAACGTTCTCGACGGCTTGAAGACTAAGTATGTGGTGATACGACCCAATAAACATCCTGTTATAGAAAGTAAAATCCACAAGAAGGATATTTGCAATGGAAATCAATCTTCTGGTGAGTGTCCTTACGTACGAATGTTGAATATGTTGTAATTGTAAACAAATGTTCTAACATGGGTTTGTGTTTCGTAATGAGGTTATCTTTTTGTGACGTCAATATTTACGGCCATAAGAATTTATACATTGTCAAGTTAAAGCCATACAAATTCACCTACCGCTATCTAAATGTACATCTATTTCAGTGAATATAACAAAATTATTGATGTAAATATTTCTCTACTGCAATATTTATTTGATTGTTGTCACAACAGATAATTGTAAAATGGTTATAACCAGTGGGTTATACAGTGGTTTAACCTATCATCCCCAAGCGGCAGCCAGCTGCCGCATAACAATTGAAAATGTATTGTGTCTGTGATACCATCAATGGAAGTGTTAATATATGTATCAATTTTATCCTATAGAAAATGGGAAAAGCAATGAGGAAGTATTACCAAAACCAAAAAGGACTCTCTTCTCAATTGATAATGTTCAGCTGGGATATCAAGGTTCGTGGTCAGCCGGGGTGGGCATGCAGAATGTTGGCAACACATGTTACTTGAACTCCACTCTGCAGGCTCTGTTCCATGTGCCTGCCTTTGTGAATTGGCTTGTATCAGAATCCTCACACACTGAGAAGTGTAACCAACAGGGTATGTTATTCTAAAAATATTAAGTGCATTATTTCAGCTTTGTACCATTCATTCATTAACAAGAACAATTATTATAACAATAGTATATGTATAAGATTTCAAAGATATTTCAATATTGTTTCCTGTTGTCTGAAGTAACAGTTAATTTTTTTTGTGGCTTGTGCTGTTCTAATATTGTTACAGTATATTTTGGTAATATTAAAAGGTATCTAAAATTTTAATTTTTATTCACTCATTATAGAAGCCTGTGTGATTTGTGGTATGTATGCAACATTGATGGCAACACAGAAAAGCAATGGAGCTCCAGTGAAGCCTTGGCAAGTGTACTCCAAACTACGCCTTATCTGTAGACAACTTACACCTGGCCGACAAGAAGATGCCCACGAATTTTTAAGGTGAACATTATCTTATAATTTAAATTTTATTACATATCAAACATATAAAATCCTTGAATGTTCTAAAATCAAACCAAATAATTTTACAGGTACCTGGTAGAAGCAATGGAAAAGTCTTACCTCTCTAGATTTATAAACTCTGATAAATTAGACCAGTACAGTAAAGAAACAACTCCACTCAACCAAATTCTCGGTGGATACTTGAGGTCTACAGTCAGATGTCTCACATGCCATCACTTATCGACTACCTTTCAACACATACAGGTGATAATTAATCCTTTTCTTTTAATTATACTACAAAGCTGCTAAACATTTAAAAAAAGATAAAATATTTTTTCTTATTTTTAGTTAATTAGTTGTGATCTAATGATATGTTTTTGTTTTTAGGATTTATTCTTAGATATTAGAAAACATTCAACTCTTGATGAAGCTTTAGATTCCTTCTTTTCTAAAGAAAAACTAGAAGACTTGGGATACAAATGTGAAGCATGTGATAAAAAGGTATTTATACCATTTGTCCTTATTATTATCATGTAGTTTTTAATTAAAAAATAAAATAAATATTTCTGTAATTTGTTGTTTCAGGTATCTGCTACTAAACAATTCTTTGTGGAAAAGGCTCCAATGGTTCTTTGCATCGCTCTGAAAAGATTCTCACTAGCTGGGGGCAAGCTATCAAAACACTTGCAGTTTAGGAAAAAAATTAACCTCAACAAATATATGTATAACAAGAATAACATGCAGAAAGTTGTGAGTATAATTTGGAAACAATAACTTGAATTAAGAATGGAATATTATTGACATCTTAATTGTACTAATGATGTTTATTTCTTCAGTCTTACAGGCTAGTCAGTTTAGTAACACACTTTGGGCCCTCACAAAACTGTGGACATTACACTGCTATTGGGCAAGGCCCCAACGGTAACTACTACCAGTTTGATGACAGCTCAGTGCGGAGTTTACCTCTGTCAGCCGTGCTGGGAACCAACTCATACTTCATGTTCTACGAGAGGGACAACTCACTGGACGATGTTAATACAACTGCTACCAATTCAATGGGTACAGTTTACGGACCTCAGTTACCAGACAACATGCTGAACAGGGAGAAGAGCCCACTTAAACTTTCTTTCTATAAAAATGATGAAAGAAAATCTAACTTGAGCAGTGCAGAAACATCTAAATCTGAACACAAACCAATCATATTGAATTCAATACTGGATAAGTCGTTGGACCATAACTCTGTGTCTGAGCCGTGGGTCGTGAAGCAAAACGGGGAAGTTGAAAAAGTAACCCAGAGACCCAAAATACTCAATGGAAATGATGTAGATAAATTTAAGTTAGATGAAGTAAGAAAGTTTAATATAATAAATAGAAATGGTAGCAATGATTCTTCATTGAAACCCAAACTGAAACCAGATTCAGAAAATGGTATCAATGTTAAGATATCGGATAAAACAATTAACAGACTAGTGAAACCGTCTAAGTCGCCATTACAGAAACTAGAGGACCAGATGAATAAGAGTGATAATATGTCGCATAATGGAGCCAGAAATGGCACTTCCGTTGGCGTTTCTAAGCTGGTGCCATATGATTCAGAGTCTAGTAGCGATGAGCGCAGTGATAAAAATTCCGAGGATAAAAGGAAAATGTTACCAGAGATACAAAAACCTAAACCTAGTCGCTGCGAGGCCCCACAAGGGCTTATAATCACAACAAAGGCTATGCACAGCTCATGGACTGTGTCACAGGAGAAAAATGGCACCTTGATGAGTCCAAGCTTGAATGGCGACACTAATAAAAAGTAAGTCTTCTCTTTTCATATTTTGCTACCTACTTATCTTACTTTGCTACTCATTGGAATTCTTACATAACTTTATCGTTGAACACTTCTGCAATTAGTCATATTTGAATGTTAAGTCTGATGACAACTTTATTTACAGACTCCGGGAAGATCGGCGTAAAGAGGAAAACGGGGAGAGCCCGAACACGAGCGTGAGCAGTATGTCTCCTCTCAGCGACCGCAGTACCTCTGCTGCTGTAAATAGCGCGCCGCCGCGACCGATGGCATCTCTGGACACTACACGCCACCTCAACACCGTGTCGCACCGCGGCTACGGCGCGCCCGTGCAGGCATGGAGCGGCGCGCACAGCAGCATGTCGCGACAGGTGAGCTTTTGACACACTTCAACTGTTACTCAGTTCAATATTCAAATTAAATACGTGAACCCACTAAGTGCTCCCACACCAAACTGCGAATTCGTGCGAATTTGCATCGCAATGTAATTTATAGTACCAGTTTTGTCGCAGATATTTGCGATGCGATGCGAATTTGCAGTTTGGTGTGGGAGCCCTAAGCGACACTAAACTGCAATAGAGTGTCGCCACACTTTTCACGCCACTGACGTTTTAGGGTCAATTTATATTAGCGCAGAGTCCAAGCAAATCAAAACTGAACATAGCAAATCCAACCTTAACTCCATAGCGTTAACGCACACATTACATCTGAGAATTTTAAAAGGCGCGCGCGCGTCGATCGTATCTGCGCGAATTCGCGCGAATGCGTTCTGGAGTTAAGGTTGAATTTTCTGTGTACAGTTTTTGGGAATTCGCTTTGCTGTGCTTCGACTCTGCTCTATTATAAATTGACCCTTATGTAGCTTGACTGCAGCGTAGTGTCGCCTAGTGCGGTCTCGTCCAAAAATGCAAGTTGTGTCACTTAACAGTAAATTGTGTCAATACCGAGTGCCCAAACTTGTAGAGTAGTATTTGGTGTTGAGTGGTTTTGCGGATTCAAATATGTTGTAAATGACTGTCAGCGATTTTAATTATACATGTAATAACTACATATTTATTAATGTTGTGATTTGTAGGTGTTTGAAGAGCGGCGCGAGGAACGCAAGCGCGCTCTGGAGGCGACCGACGACATGGACCGAGGCCGGACAAAGAAGATCAAGAAGTTCCACTACAACCGTTTTAACAATAACAGGAACGGATATAATCCATTCCAGGTAAATTTTTTTCTTTGTGAACCTCTAAAACTTACGAATATGTCTTTTGAAACAATAAAACTTATGAAACTACATCAGATTTTGACAGTCGAATTAAGTTAGTCACCCTGATGCCGTACTTTTTCCACAATAAAATATTTTATGCCCATTCCACGGGACGCGGGAATCTCAATATAAAAATTATCTAATATAGTGAAATAAATTGTTCTTAAAATAATTCTTAAGCTAATGAAAAGTTCTGTTTTCACAGGAAAAACAAAATAAACCGCACTGGGGGCACAACTTCAAGTATCGCGGCGACCGTCGGCCGAACCATCACTTCAACAAACACAACGCCAATAAATACAAACGCTTCAACAGGTGAGATTAATTGAAATATAACTAGATTTACGTCTAAAACTTTGCTTGAAAATCCATACTAATATTATAAATGCGAAAGAGTCTGTCTGTTACCTCTTCACACCCAAACCACTGAACCGATTTTGCTGAAATTTGATATGAAGATACTTTTGAGTCCCATCAAAGGACATAATATGATACTTTTTATCCCGGAAAAATGTACGGTTCCCGCGCGATAAATTGAATATTGGTAACGGAGTTGCGGGCGTCATCTAGGTACTATATAACTTCGTTACACAAAAGTTTGTCTAATGCCGAAAGCCGCAATAAAAACTAGTACTTGGATGACCAAGCTTTGCTCGGTATAGCAAACACTCATTGATTCAATTCAATAACTTTATTTGCACAAAACATGGTAACAAAAGATGTTACAAGTTTGCGAAAACGGTACATGTTTTGCCGTTTTAATGGCATGTAAATATTACATTGACTTCGTGTTACTTAACAACGCCATCTGCTGAAATAGCTTTAGCTGTGGTTGTGTCGTTAAAGCAATTAGTTGCTCACAAAATCTGATAATTTAGTATATAGAGGGTTTCGGGGGCGATAAATCGATCTAGCTAGGAATCATTTTCAGAAAATGTCTTTTTATTCGTGTTTTATCGATAATCGATAAACTGAAAATATTACTCTTCCTGACATCTATTGGCGAATAATAATACTATTTTGTTAGCAACTAATTGTTTTAACGACCAGCAGATGGCGTTATTAAGTAACACAAAGTAAATGAGTGTTTGCTATACCGAGCAAAGCTCGGTCATCCAGGTACTATTATTATTATTCGACAATGTCCGCACTGAATTGGTTAAAAATATATTATATAATTAGCTGTTGCCCGCGACTTCGTCCGGGTCAACATAGTATAATAACAAAGATGGATAGTCCGCTAACAAATATGAAAAAGTAAAATATAACCTCCTCCTTTTTGGAAGTCGGTAAAAAAGTAGCCTAACTTACACTTTACTACATCAGCTATCTACCAAAAAAAGTCCCGGCAAAATAGCTCCAGCCGTTTCAGAGATTAGCCGGAACAAACAGACAGACATACAGACAAAAATTGCAAAACATGTTGTTTTGGTGTATGTAGAGTATATAGATTCATATTATACATGTAGTAAAAAACGGTTCTTTCAATATTACAAACAGACACTCCAATTTTATTTATATGTATAGATGTATAGATATATACAAAAATTGCTCGTTTAAAGATACAAGATTTTCGCAAATAATCTCTAATGACTACCTCCAAATTTAATCAGAATCTGTTAAGTTTAAGTGTGAAGAAGTAATAAAATGGATCTACAATATATTTTGAAAAATTGTGTAGTAGTGTGTTTCAATTTCTGTATTATAATAATATATGATGTTTTTATGACAGATACAGCAACGGTCACCACTATCCCCGACACCATTGACACTGGCCGGCCTCCTGTTGGACACGATGTGTAAATATTACAGTGACTTACCCTGTTAGTCATAGTCTAGATTCTAGAACCTACTCTTAGTGGAGTGAATAGAAGAAAATTCTAACCTTGTAAATCTGTCCATATAGTACAGTGAGAATGTTACTTATGAATGTGCACTGCCTGTGTAAGTTAAAACAGTTCGATGGTGCAATATATGCAATTATTGCTTAATTTGTTTATAAAAAAAACATTTTAGCGGTTTTTCATGAAGTTACTTGCTAGTAATAATACAAAGTTTTTTTCCAAGTTCATGAAATTTCAAGTTTTACTCACCCTGATACGATTGTGTATGTACAAATGTTTAGATTCAAGTTATCATAATATAATGTAATTTTGTTTTTAGTAGATTTAACGATATGGGATTCATATTATGTTTAAAAGCCTCAATAGATGTATAACTTTACTCTTAATCTCTAATGATCATGTAATTATTTATTAACCTTAATATAAAGTAACAGTTTCTCAATGCTAACTCCTTGTAAAATTATGTAAGTAACTTGACAGTTCGAAAGCTTAAAAACATGATTAAAAGTTAGGGTTAGTTTTTCCTTTCCACATAAGATATAATTAAAGTTTTGTCTTGCTACTCTATTAACACTAATTAAATATTTGTTCTTATACATCTTTTAAAATATTTTGACTATTGAATGTGTCTTATTATATTATTAAGAAAGGATGTTAAATAATAGTTGTGATTGATATCAGTGAATAAAATATAGGTAATGCTGTGCATAGCCTAGTCAAGTACCGATATAGAAAAAAATGCTCCTTGTAGCTTGGCCTGGAAATTTAGCAATAAAGCTATCATGCTAACTTTATGTTATCTATATTAATGTCTAAACTCTGAATAATATCCTGTATTAACCATTATGAATAGTATATCAAATGTTTCATAGAGTTCGACAAGGCTGTTTAAGAACGTGGCGAGAAAAGGAACTAATGCTTCTATCATACAAAAACGTCATTTTTGACAGTTCTCCTTTACCAGCAGCAAAGTAGACAGAATTATAGAGTATGCCGACTTAGAACTGAGGGGTTAGTGCGAGTTTTATTCGATCATACGCATCGAGCACGTAAACGCAAATTTATATGGGATCAAAGCAGCGCCATCTACTGGCTAACGTGGATACTGCTTTGATCCCATATAAATTCGCGTTTACGCGCTCGATGCGTATGATCGAATAAAACTCGCACTAACCCCTCTGATGTTGAAATTTTTAATTTTGACGTATTATGACGAAAATCGTCGCTAGGGTTGTTAAATTGTTACCTACGAATTTAAAACTATGACACATTCGCTGGACGTGTTCCTCTTTGGTCGTATTGTTGTTTGTGTTTTGGCACATTCGATTAAAATTCTCAGAATCCAATTTTGAAATCTTTATTTTAAATATTTAAAAATAAATTATATCAGCCAGCGCGAGGCACATTCCGTTCATAATCCTAGTGAAACCCGACGAATTTGACAGATTGAAACCTGTCCCTCTCTTTGCAGTCGAACTACTGGTAGTTATGTCTATTGTGCCAGCAGCGCACATAGACTGACATTGACACATTCAATTAAAGCCTACCTACCTACTTATAATATTAAAAAAAAGGAAATGTAATGCAAATAACACACTTGCTTTTTCAATTTAAACATAACTTTCGGGTAACTAAAAAACTGAACGGAGCTCATTCTTAAGGGAATTTATATTAACAATGTACCATCAGAGAAATTGTTTCATAAGCAGTTGACGGGCCAACGTCATATTTTGGTCAGGATTATGTCAATTCTATTGGTGCTGGGTTTGACTTAACGTTACCAAGTTACATAGGTCCGTCATCTGCCTATAAATCAACTTCTCGAATAGTGCATATAATATCTGGGGGCACGCGAGTGCCCCGCCAAGATGAGTAATTGGACACTATTAAGCATTTGTGCATCATCCCACAAAAATTACGTATAGTCATGTTCTTTAGATCATTTAGAATAAGACTGCAATCAAAACTTAACAAACAAAATTTTTTGTGGGTTAATAGTTAATACAGCGCTGGCTTGCGATAATATAGACGTAATAATTCAAAATTCGGTCAAATTGAGTTATGTATGCCAAACAATCAGAATTCTTTAATATTTTATCGTCAACAGAGACGCAACGCCAATTTCGCGATAGCGACCGTTAGAATTAGCGTCATTATTCATTTGAGACAAAACAGTGCTCGAAGCGTAATCACAAATAACGGCTCAACTCAGTTGCACTGTGCACATATGAAAACAGATGAACGCACGACCGATTCTCGAAAATATCGACGTATTTACAGTTGAGTTACAATAACTGTTGAAATTTTTTTAATGAATAGTGACATATTTAGATTATTTAGTGATTCGTCGTTGTTTCTGATAATAAATTTTTATTTTTAAGAGACATTAAAGCTTAATAAACGACGACATATAGTTGATTTTTATAATTTGGAGTCTCGTGAATAAATACTGACGTCTTGTATGACGATTTTTTAAATAAATTTTAATAAAAGTTCTTTTTTTTGTTTTTTAAGTCTACGATAAATTTTCTTTTAGTTTGTACAGTCAATCCCTCAATAAATAATTTATATTTTGGGTAATGTACAAAAGTATTTAAAAAGGAATTAAAAAGTGCTGTTCTCTAAAATCAATAATGTTTAGTTGCTTCTATATTCTCGAATGCAAGCCAGCGAAATGCTTAACAGCGACTAATTAAGATAGATGTTCTTTATTGTGTATACCTTCATTATTAGGAAATTATTAACGTACCGTAATTACTTTATTTAAGTTTCGTAGACGATAGGTAGTTTTAACAACAACAGACTGTTGACTTTGAAGTTACTTTCAATTTTTTAAACGACTCCCAAAATGCAGGCGGTTTTTGTAAATATTAACACCATATTGTCTTGTAAATAATGATTTGCGAATTTTCTGTAAGTATTACATGTTGTTTCTTTGCGTATTTATCAATTTATAGAAGCACTGCCTCGTTCGACTATATCCTATATTTCTTAGGCGACTTTTTGCTTTGTATTCAAACATACTACCTCGAGTTAGCACCGTTCACGGGTCGATTCTGTTCTTTTCTAAAATAAAATATTTCGTTTTAGAGCTACTGATGATGATGAATCTAAAATCAAATATATTTAATAGCAACGTTTATTGTTTATACATTGTTATGACTTATGACATAGCAATTTACGTTTCACAGAAATAATAGAATTGATATGTGAACGGTAGGTTGTATGCCGTAATACGACGGCCATTAATTTATTCACGAGAAGTAGTATTCGAGCCTCCTTGATGTGTAAAGATATTAATATATAATGCGGCAATAAATTGCCGCATACATACTATTGGCGACTACTAGGAATTTAAGATGTGTTTGAATTACGGTCAGGAGACAATTTATTTTTATTTTAAACTCGACTAGGGGAAAGCATTTAAATTGTCTACGGTAGCTTAGTATCGTACTGTAAGCGGATTGTGTTATCGGAGCGTTGTTAAAACTTCATATTTTAGTTTTGCAACGAGCAGAATATGAGTCATAATTAGTTGTAAGCGCCAGTTTAAAAGGTTTATTGTATTTCGGAAAGTTTTAGGTATTTGTGGAAATACAAGTATTCTGCGAGCCTACAAACAGTTTCACTTTGTTTTATTTTAACTCCCATTTTGATCCTATTATAAAATCAGCTATGCAGACGCGGCGAAATTTGCGAAATTGACAAAAAATTAAAACCGACTTCCAAGGTAAAAACAAGGGAGTGCCTCCCAGGGCCGTCTCTAGCCCATGTGGCGCCCGTGTGCAAACATTACCCTGGCGCCCCCTAACAAGCGCGCGCGGTGAAAATGAAATGGGTACAAAGTAAAAGTACAGTTTGTCCGGCCGCTTAAGGGTGAGGACTCTAAGCGGTGGCTTCTTTCGTTCCACCAGACGAACTATAACAGCACATCAAGTTACCACATAGGTACTGTCAAATTTCTCCAATATAAAATATATAACAAAGTCTATTGTTATATATATATATATATATATATATATATATATATATATATATATATATATATATATATATATATATATATATATATATATATATATATATATATATTTATCGCTTAAGTACTTCAATTTTCTATACTTATATACGTATATACATCATCACATCGGTATTAATTCGATTTCATTGAAGAGCTCTAACTTCTCTACATCCGAAGAGCCAGCATGGCACAGTTTGTTTTCTAAATTAGAACACTGTGCTTTTTTGTATCTAAATCCAATTAATCCTCCCACTACCTATTTTGAAAAAACCAGCGATAGGACATTCACTATTACACCAAATAATATAATCTTCATTTATGTGTTGTAAGGTTCATTTCACGTTGAAAAATAAAGATTATAATATTTATATTGCAAAAAAAGCCGAGTCGCTCATGGCGCGCCTTGCTTTGCTGTAATTCTACAGATATATGCTTCGGATACTACACAAAAATGTTTGCAAACTGGAGTTCTTTTTACGTTGGTCAATAAAGCGTGGGCCGTGGCGCGGGCGCCGAGTGCGAGCGGCGCTCGGCGCCCCTAGGACCGCGGCGCCCGTGTGCACCGCACACATTGCACCTAAGAAGGGAAAGACGCCCCTGGTGCCTCCGCTGCCGGAATATCAGTAATGGGAACCGGCGGTAGTAACTGCCGGCAGCCGAGATTCTATACTAATATTATAAATGCGAAAGTATCTCTGTCTGTCTGTCTCGCTTTCACGCCAAAACTACCGAACCGATTATAATGAAATTTTGTATACAGATAGTCTGAGAAAAAAGCCCGAGAAAGGACATAGGCTACTTTTTTTACTGGAAAAAAGCGTTGTAAGGGGGTGAAAATGCGTAAATTTGTTCAAATTAAGTTAGTTCCAAAAATTCAAAATAGATGGCGCCGTGCGACTCCTACATCGCGCTAACGCTTGCCCAGAAGTCGTTCGTATTATTAGTTCGTATTATCGTATAGTCAATTTTTTTCGATTGTTATTTCTTTTTTACGTTCCTTATTAAATCAGTACTTTATCTATGCAGTGACGTAACCTTAAACCTATCAATGATAAATAGTTTATGGGTAAAGTTGTGTAATTGGGGGGCTAAATAAGCTTAAAAATTTGGCATAAAATATGAAGATTAATTTAAAAAATCGAAATATTATATGCACACTAATAGGGTTGTTGAGAAAGTGATTATGAGGAAGAGGAATTTTTACGCGCAAATTTAGAGGATGAGGAAGAGGATATTTTTTGAGGAAGAGGATGCGGATGAGGAAGAGGATGATAGGAAATTATAAATACTAGCGGACCCAACCCAAAAGTCTTTGTCCTATCTATCCATAACTAGGTACATACATTACACAAAAAATAATTAAAAGGGCATTTTCCAGTGGATCCAACTATGAATCTAAAATTTTCAATACATAAATTGCAATATTTAGGTGGCCTTGAGCGGCAATGATATTGTATGTTACTAGTATTTTAGAAACTCATTGTTGAGCGGTATCAGGCTGAAGTTACATGACAGTTCGAATGGAACCAAATTTAAAACGGTAATAGTATGGGAGTTATGTTTCCTTAGTTTTTATTATTTGTAGCTTGTATGCAATTAATACCTCGATTATTTACATTTTATTTAGTGACAGATTCGCAATACGTCTAACGCAATTGAAATCTGTATAATCCATACAAATTTAGAAATGCATCTACGCGTCGCGTTGCGGTCTTAATCAACCCTTAGTTTCGTTTTATAATGGTACGGAACCCTCCATGGACTAGTTCGACTCGCACTTGGCCAATTTTATTATATTTTACCACCTCATTGTTTAAAAAACTGCTTAGAATGAGATTTCTTACTGACAAATTCCGTAACCGCTCATTCATTCATTTTTACCGCTCATTTTTAATTCTTTTACTGTTCAATAATGTTTTCAATGATCCATTTCATTATTTTTTACAACTCATTTTTGTTAAACTGGTTATTACACGTGCCATTTATAATTTTTAACTTACCAAAACTGCAATTTACAACTGCCCCTTTAAATAAGTGCATTATGATATTAATATTTAATACAATAAATAAGTACATCTTCTTATCTTCATAAATTATTTAAAATTCTCGTGTCCTTACTCCTCCGAAACGGTTTTACTGATTATACTCCTATTAATCCTTCGACCGTGGATTCCTGGAAATCTATTGTTATTCTATTGTGTCTCGCTCACCAGTGAGCTTGTAATAAGATACGTAGAATAATATAGTGTATTAATTATTCTACGTATAGTACGCGATAGTTTACTAGGTAACTAAAAAGAGTGAAATTATTATTTTTAACAAAAAATTAAAACCGACTTCCAAGGTAAAAACAATAATAACATCCTTATAATATGAACTAAAAAGTATTAAATAATTTTTCCTATCTAATAGTGCCTTTTTCCGAATTCGGCTAAACTCTACTATTTCTGTACTCAATCTTCATAATTTTGAAGTCGGTGCCAGTTCCAAAAGTTTCAAATATTCTGGCAGACTGAAGATTCAGCTATCTGGTACCGACTTCAAAATGATGAAGATTGAGTACAGAAATAGTAGAGTTTTAGCCGAATTCGGAAAAAGGCACTATTAGATAGGAAAAATTATTTAATACTTTTTAGTTCATATTATAAGGATGTTATTATTGTTTTTACCTTGGAAGTCGGTTTTATTTTTTTGTTAAAAATAATAATTAAGTACAAAATTTTACTATGAAAATATGGAACGACTGTCGACGCGCGCATTCGCGGTTCTAGAGATGAATTATATGCTGTAGGCGGAAAAATATGACGCGCCGCGACGCTTCCACTCTGCGCCAGTGTGAGTTGACTGTTGAGTCTTACCAGTCGTACTAAAATAAAAACAATGTAGATTATGGCATTTTGTAATAAAGAATGTAAATCTTAGGTATATTCATAAGTTCAGACTTCAAATATCCATATTAAACTTAATTATTACAACCCAAAGGAACTAACTTGTATGTGGTACAAATACGGGGTGTAATACGAGTAGGTACTGCAGGAAAAATGAACTCTTAGGCCTGTATAAATAGTCAGTACTCAAGATACATCTCGGTCTCAAGACTCGGTTCAGGCTTTGTGATTAATTGGCTGTCAAAATTTGGACCAATCACAGAGCCGAACCGCGTCTTGAGACTGGGTCGCATCTTAAGTACTGACTATTTATACCGGCCTTACAGCCCTGCTACTTTGAACTTTCATAGTGAGCTCTATAATATACTATATACCTACAGAGTACACTTCCTAGTATTATCTTTTTTTTCTTTCAGGCTGTAAACATACAGCTATGAATATATTTCACATAATATCACTGGTGTTCTCTCACAAGCACAACCATTCTTCTAAGGCTCAACTCACACTAGGGCAGAGTTGAAGCGACGCATCACGTTTTTCGCCACAGCATATTCAACTCTATTGTTTTAAGTATAATAATTTAAGTATGAATTTTTGAATTGAGCTTTAGAGTATATATGTCGCAGGCGGATTGTATAATCCGCCGTTTTACATTACGGCTAGTTGTTTTAAAAAACAGGGCCGTTTTGTAATGCAGCGATTTATCGATTAGCCAGATTGAATGCGGCTGAATGAAAAATCGCCGGAATGTATTCGGCGCCATACGTTATTCAAAACGGCTAGCCATAATGTAATAAAGCGAAAGATAAGTCGCCTCTTTGACAGTTTTCAGATTTGATTCTTAATACTCTTGGAGCTGCCTGTGATATAACAAGAACAACGGCGTTGGATACCGAAAGTGTGTTGCTAAATTGCGAAGTTTCGAGTGAATTAAACAAAGAAAACAGCAACTTTCAGAACAATTTTCAGGTGCAATTAAAGAATTTCTATTATTCTCAATGTAAAACAGTAAAAAAAGTACCAGTACGAGGAAAGTACAATGCGGCTAAACGTGGACGTATCGCAATAACAATCCGACTAATCGTTAAACTGTTTTATAAAACAGCTAGCAGTAATGTAATACGGCGGATTATACAATTAGTCTGCGACAGATACATACATATATGTTACCGGCGGATTGTATAATACGCCGTTTTACATTACGGCTAGCTGTTTTAAAAAACAGGGCCGTTTTGTAATACGGCGGCTTAACGATTAGCTGGATTGTCATTATGATACGTTCTTCAATAACGGCCCACGTTTAGCTGCATCGTAAATCGTAATACTTCTTTAATTGTAGGGTGCCTGCAGAATAAATTAAAAATCCATTCTTTTAAATACAAAAAGCTAACAGAGTCACCTTGCCCACTCTTTTATGAATTCCCATTAAATTCATAAAGAAATTTGGGCACATTCATAACATTATATTTTACACACTAATAATATAATTGTGTAGGATTCCGCCGAACATTAGAATTCACAGTAGTGTCCGACCGAAGCTTCGGCTTCGGCGGCCGAAGCCTTCGGCCAAAAAAACCACCTTCGGTGAAACCTTCGTCTTCGACCTAAAACCCGGCCGAAGCCGAAGCTTTGCCTAAGGTCCGAGCAACCGTCGAAATTAAACGAAAGACTGAGTGAGTCGTGAGAGAGCGACGCGACGGACCGGTCGTGTATGCAGAGGCCACTGGGAGTCACTGTCAAATACAATAAACAAACACTAACTTCTTAATAAATCATTTAATTTTTATTAAGACTGATTGATTCGGTCGGACACTAATTCACAGACACTTTAGTAGTTTTGATGTGCGTTATTATAACTTCTAAAATTTGGTCCATTGTTGAAATGGTTGATGTACTGTTTTAGATTGAGAATAATAGAAATTCTTTATTTGCATCTATTTACTCTTTTTTTGTTTAATTCACTCGAAACTTCAATTTATCAACACACTTTCAGTATCCAACGACATTTTTGTTGTTATGTCACTAGTGTTAAGATTCGGTACTAAAAACTGTCAAAGAGGCGACTAATGTTTCGCTTTATTACATTATGGCTAGCCATTTTGAATAACTTATAGCGCCCAATACATTCAGGCGGTTTTTGATTCAGCCGCATTGAATCCGGCTAATCGTTAAACCGCCGCATTACAAAACTGCCGTTTTTTAAAACAGCTAGCCCGAGCCGTAATGTAAAACGGCGAATTATACAATCTGCCTGCGATTGAACATAGTGCTATTTACTTTAACATTAATTGTGTAGTATTTATGAAAATAATTAGTAAATCATGATAAATCATAATACATATAATTACGTTAAATACGTACATACACCAGTTTGTTGCGTCCTGCAAAAATTTGGTTACAAATACATTGAGTTGAAAGTTGATCTTTTAAATGTAAAACATTATATTCCACAAAATATCATATTATTTTTGATTTAAATGAAATGAAGATTGCTGAACTACGTAGTAACATCAAGATCGACCCTTAGGTCGAAGTTGATGTTACTAGCTTACTAGTAGTTTTGCTTTTAGCCGATAGATGAAATATTGAAAAGTGGGCGAAGCATGACACCCCCTCACCCCGCAAATTGTCACGCGTCGTTTCATAAGGAAATTTGATTACCACACCTCCTCTTTGTATTAGCTCCGTGCGGGTAAGCTTTCGTACAATAATATAATCATGTATGTATTGTAATAATATTATAGTGACTTGTAGGTTAAATAAAATATGTCAAGAAAGCTAACGTGTTCTCTAATTTTAAAATGTTTTTCAAACAATTCCTTATTTATCCGTTTCTGAAAAAATTAATCGTAAATTATTTTTGTCTTACCCAACGTATTATATATTGGTGCCCTTACAAATAAATATATTAGTAGAGAGCATTCAAACAAGAAAAAATAATATTGTCTTTAAAAATATACAGAGTAAGGGTGAAGCCAAACGAGCGTAATTTTGTGAGTCGTGAATCGCAGAATTTCTGCCGCGTAAATATCTTTTCATACAAATCATGACTCACAAAATTACGCTCATGTGAATCAAACAGGACTTTTGTATGAAACTGAATGCAGCAGAATTTCTGCCAGCCGAAATTCTGCGACTCACAACTCACAAATTACGCTCGTTTGGCTTCACCCTAAGGATCTGCGCACATTGCTGACAGAAAATGTGTCTCTATTCCCCGCTATTCTGTTTGTAAACTCGAGCTGCCTACTGCTAGCACATGCAAAATAAAGTTTTCTCGACTATACGGGGACATTAAGACAGAAACTTTTTATAATAAGAAGAATAATTTTTGTGGAATACCTCTATTTGCATAATATCTACTAGCAGTCTATAATTATGATGATCCAAAAAGCGGACGACGAAGATCAATCGATCGTACGCGCTGGGGGTGCATAATAATAATGTTTAAAATTTCCTAGTGATCCCTTATTACTTTCATATAATATGATTATTTACAAATGGAAAAATTAAGTTTCCGAGTGATTCGACGCTTCATTTAGATAATGTAAAGCAATACAACAGACAACACAGTCAAGATCTGTTAAACTTATAAATTACAAAACGAATTTAACATAACAAAATTTTAACATTCTTCAATATTAATAAAAATACTGAATACTGACTGACTACTGGTCTAAAGTATGTAATGATTTTGGTTTTAACTTTGTTATACATTCTAGTATTTGTTCGTTAGGGATACTTTCCGCCGACGCGGTAATTCTTTTTGGAAGACAAGTGAATACTTTTCGTCTTTGTGCATCTTCAATCAGTGTTCGCCATTGCTGATTTCTCTGAAAGGAAAAAGCCGATAAAATTTATTTAAAATACCGTTTGAAAAAATTTAAGGCCTCGTTAATTTCTATATAAGATCTAAAATATTTCTTATCTTAAGACCAACCATACTCAAGATATTATAGTTTGTGCGTTTTATGATGATATGCGTGACACATAATTGACAATAGTAGGGAAGTTACCTAACAAAAATTAATCGATAATTTAAAAATATCGAATCACTTCGTAAAGGAATTGCAATCGAAATTATCGATTTCATACTGACATTTCAGTGATGCCGGCAATAGGCTACTTGACCTAATTTTTTTCTTCATGCTAATCGCTTCTTTATCATTCATTTTCACAAACATTTTACACAGTAGAAACCCATAAAAATGTTGATTGAAAAATATGCCTCATATTATATGGCGCCGAAAACACTGTCCGCCATAGTGTGACGTCATACGTTTTGTATTTTAAATTCTTTTTATTGAAATTTTTTTATGTGCTAAATGTACGAGTCTAAAAGTGCCCAAAAATTATAAAATAATTCAATAAGAAATTAGATATCATTTGTAATGTTGAAAACTTTTGGAGAAAAGTTTTGGCCATTTCTTTTCCCGTCTACAATAAATGGAGATAATATATAAAACTAATGTTTTATTTGAATTATTCAAGAAAATATATTTTAAAAATCTTTCTAGGCTTATTCTTATTATTTATGTACAAATAAACTTACATATAACGAGCGCGATAAATAAAAGATATTAAATTAGGAGTCTGATGACGTCACATCCAAATCGGAAGTTCCGCAAAAGCGTTTTCGTCAGTACAAATCCTATTTTCATAAAATCATATTTTCAAATCGACTTTATTTATCAATCATAAACTTTTATTTGATGATAAGGGTGAAATACGGTTTCCTAGGCCAAGTTCTACTAGAAATATGCATTTGTTCAATGAAATTGAATATAGGTCAAGTAGCCTATTTAGGATGGCCGCCCTTTTTTTTAGCACCTTTCATTTTTATTCATTTACAATAATAGGAAATATTTGTTTTTGTAGATGGAATATAGTTTATTACATTTTGTTTTTTTTTTGTTTTCTTGTAAAAAAAACCCGTAGCAAGGAATATGAAAACTGTCACCCATATCATCTTAACACTAGAAAGACCGGAGCGGTCAAATGACCGCATTTTCGTTTTTAATTTGCGATATTTTTGTTACCGTTGCGTGAAATTCGTTTTCCTCTCGTGACATTTAATAATTTTCGATTGTTTAAATTGTAATAACGTATTTTTAATGATTGCGTAATAATTATAAGTTTTAAATAACAACCTACCTAGAAAGACCACAGCGGTCAATTGACCGCTTGAATACAATTTCTAAAGAAAGTGGGTTTTTCTTGCAAGTTTTATTTTTGTTTCAAATGTTTTAATATCATTATGTTTTGTTTGTGTATTGTATTTGAAATTTGATTTAAAATTTATAAAAAAACTCAACTGAAATAGACTTGTCAATGACTCATAGGACAAAAGTTGAATAAATACTTTTATTTACATAAATGGTCAAAAATTTTAAATTTTTATATGTAAAAATAATGGTAATATATTTAAAATATAGTATGTGCCCAAATAAAACTTTTTGCCGTGCCTGTTTTGATATTGTAACGTATTTCAAGTTTTTTGCCTAATGAAACCCTGTGTTTTGAAAATTATCAACGTTACTACAAAAATCTGTGTCAATTTTCATAGTATTGTTGCCTGAGTTGACCTAACACAGCCAGGGTTTATTAGCAGTTCGAATTTCAATAAAATATTTATGCTGAGTTAATTTTATTTTTTGTTGTACCTACACAAACGAAGCAAATAATAAACTAAAGGTTGCGAATTGTAGTTATATGAAAATATGATAAAAATTGTTATATTTATGCTAATTTTAAGTATATTTCATTTCTAAAGCATATTTTTTGTGCTTTTTTAGCTTTAGTGATAAAAGATTTTTATATTGGGACCAAAAATACGACACGAAAAAATAATAGTTTTGTCCTCCAATAGGGTATTTTTATCAAGATGTTCATGGCTTCTAGACGTGAATTACTGTACATAAGTGATAAGAGTAACTTTACCATTATATTGCTAAAATGAGAAAATATAAAATCTAAAAAAAACCTGTGTTTTATGCTCAAATACAGGAACAGAACCAATACATTTTGTGGAGTCATTATAATGTCATTATATCAGTAGCAGGTCTATAAAATGCTTTTTAAAATAATTTTCTTGAATATTTGTTCTATAATTTAATTTACTTACATTTATAAATAATTACATGATCAATAAAATGCAAAAACAAAATAGTAAGACACACAAAAATTTTAAAAACATATGATGGGTCATTTGACCGCTCTTGGTCTTTCTAGGAAGTTCAGAATTCCGGTCTTTCTAGTGTTAAAACGCACAAACTATAATTAACTGCGAACGCGTTAAGCGTGCGCCCGGCGCGGCCACCCGCGAAGCGTGCTTGTTTCATGTCATCCCATAGAGCAGAGCTGCGTGAGGCGGTTCAGCCATCGCACGCCGCGCATGCAGCGGTGCCCGCCCCGCGGACCTGTCGCCCGCGGGGCGGGCACCGGTGCACGCAACAATCTAGACGTGACAAATGGACTGATTGGCTGACGCCTTTGTACGTCGTCGTCGTTTGTTGGCTATATATCAATAAAAAATCCATAGGTATCGACTGTACACCCGCCCGATCGAAATTATACTGGCCGCTACGAGACGGGTGACCGTCGCGGCCGCACACGCTCAACGCAGCGAACGCCCTTAGACCGGTTTATTACTTTGGGATTATTTCTTCACATTTAATAACATTAATAAAAATGAAAAAATTGGTTGTCTGTAAAGTCGGTTTACGGACGGTAGTTTGACGTGACAACGTCAAACATTACAGTCGCTCGAGCCGATCATGTCTCTCTCTCGTACGTGCCGCGTTCTCGCTTGCGGAACGCGACAATGAGCGTAACGGGACAATGACGTCATCTTTTCCTTCTAAGCAGCCCGTAGTATCGAGTTAACTTATTAGACGTTGTCACTTAATAAAAAAAACTGACCACTAGCGCCATAGGGTTGAGACACACGATCAGCGCGTGTTTAGCGCGCGTCAGCATCACGCACATGCGGCCGGCGTCGGCGATGAAACCCGCGCCTTGCGAGCGAGCCAGCGATACCAGCACCACGTCGCGCTCCTGACCTTGGAAACTGTCCACCGTGTTCACCTCGATGTCGACTGGTCTCCTGTGAACATATTATATTATTTTGTGAGAGAAAAATTATTTCGGATTTGTGACACCAGTGCAGAGAGCAGAATTTTTTTTGTAATAAAAAATAATGTGAGGGAACTATACGTCTAGTAAATAATAATCAATTCGGATTAGCAACACCAGTGCGCAGCACCGTGGTTGCGAACCATTCCCTATATAGTAGGGGAGGGGAAGGTGCTAATTTTGTAGTCACTCGAGCGTCATAGAGACCTAGTAGGTTTTTCACATTAGGTAAAACTGATAAAAAAATAATAAGAGCGTTTTTTATTTTAGCGGTAGGTTCAGAAACTGTGGCCATTTTAAAGTTTTGAGAAAATATATTCAGAAAATTGCTTATTTCGGTCAGTTATTATTAAATCCTTTAGTTTAGTGCAAAATAAAATATCTGCGAAGCTTAGTTAGGAAAATATGAAGCTTTATATTTTTAGATTTTAAAATGTCCCTACAGGCTTACCTAACCTTTGAATCGTCAGTGCTTTATATAAAAGCTTCTTCGGCGTATACTTAACATCCTCTATCTTAATCTGACAAATCCGATGACATTTCAATATTAAAAATAATAATAATTAACCCACTACGTGAGAAAATATGTGATTTCTATACCATGATGACTAGACACATGTCGGAAGCCTATACAAGCTTAATCTGACACGCTCGAGCTAGTCCCGAAATCCCCTCTTGCCCTCCCCAACTAATAGCCTTGCTACCTAATCGCTAAGTCCGTCGCGTTATGCTGAGTGACATTTACCAATACAACAACATGGGTAAATAATTCAGCAGTGGCAAAGGCATTCATTAGGATTAGACCTATGAAAGTAAACCTTAAAAAGCTAGCAGAGCAGACAGCTGGGCCTAGCCTGTTTATATTTAACAGTTTATTGACATTGTTTAGATCAATATCAATTATGAATATATAAATGTAACATTTTATTTAAAAGTCTACTTATAATTCCATGATGTGAGCGATAAAAAGTTATATCTATATACCCGTCGTTCAGATCTCTGAGACACCGCAGCAGCATATCCCGCTGCGCGGCGTACGGCGTGATGACGGCGACGCTGAGCCTGCGCGCACGCACCGCCACCGCCAGCGCGCTCGCCACGCGCGCCACGCCCCACGCCTCCGTCTCGTTAGCGCCAGATGCCGCTATAATAGAGACTTGATTAGTGCCAGTGTCATCATTTATAAATTCATGTTTTTTTTTTTCATAATATGGCGCTCGGCTTTTTAACCATCGCCAGTGTCAAGTAAAAATAAATTAATTTCTTTTGTTTTACAGCTGGCAGACGTAAGTTACACGCCCAGTTTATCATCAGTTTAGTCCATCAGTCTGGTAAGATTGACGCGAAACTGAACGTCTAACCAGTTGATTGACTGATAGATCATTAATTTTCTTTATTGTGTACTTTTTAGGGTTCCGTACCCAAAGGGTAAAAACAGGACCCTATTACAAAGACTTCGATGTCTGTCTGTCCAACTGTCTGTCTTTTTTTTTTATTTATTCAGAGTAAATTAACATTTTACAATATAAGTACATTGAAATTTGCCAAACTGCGCAGCAGTTTGTTGGCGACAAATTACAAATTCGCTAAACATAAAAAAAATGCAACATAAAAACTTAAAAAAGTAAAACAGTAAAACAACCCTAGGTACAAAAAATTCCGAATTTTTATTTAAAAAAATTTGAATTGAATATAACTTCTGACACAGAGGTTATTAGAGCGTGATTTTTAATAACATTGATAAAGGATTACTCACACTAACGTTTCATGCTTAAAACTTTTTCTAATTCCGTCTAATCGCGAAATTAAAAATGAAAAACTAAAATTAATAAATAAGTTAATATCTCCCTACTTGATCACAGTAGGTTAACCAAAATATTTGGAGAAAAAGTAAAGTATTAAATGCTTATTCAATTAGTATAAACAAAATTAATGTTACTTGATTAGTTTTTTTAATTATATTTTTATGCAAATGTATGACCCGGAAAAACGCCAACTTTGACACTCTTTAATAAAATAACTACAAAGAATATCGATCTTGGAGATTTACTCTAATGTTTATATAGCTATCAACTACAGTATTTTGACAGAAAAACGCGGTGAAACAAAATCGAGGTTTTTATCACACTGTGCGACCTGTATACACATTATGTAATTTATATATTTTTACCAATATACAAGTTGTCCCGGCAAACGTCGTTTTGCCATATAAAGTATTTCGCCCATATTATTTTTTTCAAGTGACTACTGCATATGTATGTCACCATGATAACGACCATTGCGGCTATCCCGTCGGTCTCGAGTTGTAATAATAATTTACTTTAATTTATTTAACAATAATTGCACTTGTCAATATAAAAAGTAGCCAGTAGCCGATTCTCAGACCTACTGAATATGCATATAAAATTTGGTAATAATCAGTAAAGCCGTTTCGGAGGAGTACGGTAACTAACATTGTGACACGAGAATTTTATGTATAAGATTATGTACCATCGAGAAAATGATTCATAGGCATAGTTGACAGACGGCCACGTAATTTGGTCGGATCATGTCAATTTTTCTTGTTCTTCTTCTTAGCTCATTCCCACTTTACGTAGGGTCGGCTCTCCTAGTACATTTGCGCCAAGAAATTCTATCTTGGGTTGTCGATTTAGGCAATTTATTTACAGCTAGTGCTTTGGTCATACTGGTCCACCATGTGGCTGGTGGTCTGCCTCTGGCTCTCTTAGCTTCTGGGAGACTTAACGCCTTTTTGACAATGTAGTTGTCGTATCTGCGCATAATGTGGCCATACCATCTTAAGCGCCTCTCGCCTCAGTTTGTCGGACACTGGAGTTATCTTGAAGCTTCCCCGGAGATATATATATATATATATATATATATATATATATATATATATATATATATATATATATATATATATATATATATATATATATATATATATATATATATATATATATATATATATATATATATTATTATATATACTTAATATAATTAAAAAAAAAAACTATATACTTAATAGAATAGACTATAATATATTATACATATAATAAATTAACATACATTATATACATTTTATAATAATAATATTAATGTTTTGAACGGTGAGGTCCCAGTCGGCGTGGCGACTACTAGATCCGACATTTTCCGATTTCCTTAGATTTTATGCTGCTCCACCCTTTGCCTTTAGATGTTGTGACATTGGCTTGGTGGAGACGGGTCACTCAAGCTGGGTGGAGTTTCTAGGGTGTTAAAGAGATATCGTTCTGTATCGAATCTACCCGCCATGTGGCTTAGGACTTTATCGTTCCTGTCTTTTATAGCCATTTTTATGTTATAATCTTTTATGTGTTCGGTTGACACCTCCGTGTCCTCCTCCCCGGATATATTCATTTTCATGTCAATTTAATGTTATATATTGTGATCTGTTGGCTGGGTTTGACATAACGCGACCAAACTACGTAGGTCCCCCGTCTGCCTGTAACAGTGCAACATTTGTACCTTGTCCCCTATCCCCGCTGGCGACATCAACGACACAGTAGGGCGGCACCGGGAGGTCGGCGGGCGGACCGCGGGGCGGGGTCTGTATGCGGCCGCCGTAGAACGCGCGGTTGGGGTAGTCGGCTATGGCGGGGTGCATGCGGTACTGTCGGTCCAGTAACACCACGGGGCTCCGCTCCCACAGCTCCGCCACTGACGACAGCCGCGAGAAGAGACTCTCGCCGAGGCCGTGTTTCTTCGCTCGCTGTAAGTTTCAAGCCTTATTAATACTGTAATGTGAAAATTTGTCTGACTGCCAGTATGCCTTCATGCTAAAACAGATGGACCGATTTAGATAAAATTTGCATCGAGAGACGGTAAAGGACAGAGGCGATTCTCGTGCGATAAACAAATTTCGGCGCAGAGTGGCGAGCGTCAAGATTAGGTGACGCGTGCTATATAATATATACTTTTATTTCTAAAATCTGTGATCGGAGAAATTATATAAGTAGATATAGTCAAAACAGAGTAGACTGTGAACACAATTTTGAAATCACATAAAAAGTAAACCTTATTAAATCGAGATAAAAATGTGTCAAGGTGATAACATTTAAAGAGAAAAAATAGCCGTTTGAACGTGATTACGTTTAGAAAATTTTGATCTGCGTCGACTCTTTCTTGACAGACTGTATATCATAATGCGCTCATTGTCCACCGGTGGTGTGCGAGGTATACCTGCGAGCATATGTATCCGGGCAGCTGCTGCGGGTCGCCGACGAGCGTGAGTCTCGCTACTCCCAGTGTCAGTGGCACGAGCGCCTCGGGCTCGATCGCCTGACCCGCCTCGTCCACGATACATAACGCCACACGCTCCTTGATACTGAAATACTTTGCATTTTAATTACTACGTAATGTAACGCCTCCATGGTTCAGTGGTTCAGAGCGTGGCTCTTGACTTTGAGGTCGTGGGTTCGATTCCCGCATATACACCGCTGCCCCCCGATTGTAGCTACACGACAGGACAACGTCTGTTGGGCCCGCTAGTTGTCTCGTATGTATTGTCTCAACATACCCTTTCATCTTGGGCGAGATGGCGCTAGATAGTGTGGTGACGACGACGTCCGCGCACTCAATGATGCGGCGCTCGGACTGCTGCAGCTGGTCGCGGCGCGGCTCCGCCCCCGACACGCCACCACCGCCCCCCGACTGCAGCTGTACACGACAATGAGGAAGATGCGTGTTTTTTATTACTCAACGGCTACGGGAATTGACTGAATTACATTCTAGTGCATTCCAGTGCATGTTTACACTATTATGGTAACAATCTAGCGCTGGTTTGTATTTGTATGGCCATTATAATCTTATTGTTTCATTATTGTAATTTTTACATATACGCTAGTGCTTGAATCAAATTTATCGATATGCTTATCGATATTTTACAATAACATAAAACTAAAATTAAAAACTAAAATTTACCTTTATATTTATCACCTAAGCCCGGTCGCACATTATCCGAAATTTCTGATCAGAAAAATTCGGACGCCCGGCGGAACGCACTCTGTTCATACATTTTGTTGTAGACCCATCATACTAAAAGAATTTCTGACGTGTCAAAATGTACGAGCGGGGCGGGGCGTCCGAATTTTAGTGATCACAAATTCGGATAATGTGCGGCCGGACTAAAAAGGACATATTATCTTATTTTAACTAATAGTATATTATAATATAGCTAATATAATATAACTACTATAATATAATATAGTCACTCTGACTCTAAAACTAGAGGAAGGTTTATATTTATATATCATAATCATTTGTTTTACAGATTCCCTTAAGATCCTCTAATAAGAGGAAAATGGCTGAAATTAATTGGGCGTGCTGGTTGGAATCCCAAGAAAAATTCAACAATATGTAGCAAACATTTCATTGAAATTTTTTAAAGAAAAAGTAGAATAAATACTATTTTGGTTAAAGGAGCTATCCCAACTTTATTTATGCCAGTAAGTTTGACATACTGATGCACTTGTTACTGAAGCAATTATTAAAAATAAGCAATTATAAGCAATTATTGCTTTTTAGTTCATTTAAGATTATACTTAAATGAACTAAAAAGTATTAAATAATCCTTATTCTGTACTCAATCTTCATAATTTTGAAGTCGGTACCAGTCCTAAGTATATAAGTTGCAGTTATACCTATTCTGTCAGAGAACTGGCGATTAGGTTAGCTGGTACCGATTGCAAATAATGAAGATTGAGAACAGAATTAATACTGAGTACAGAATAAGAATTGTCATTACCTTGGAAGTCGGTTTTAATTTTTTGTTTAAAAAATGATAATTTTACTCTTTTTAGCTGTCCTTAAGGTTTTCTATACCTACAGTTGGTGTTTTAAAAAATCAAAATCAAAATTGCTTTATTTCTGAACAAATCTAAAATAAAATATATTTTCAGAATGCTTAGTTCCCGAACCGGTGGTAGGCACCAGCCTACCACCGGTTCGGGAACTAAGCCGACGAGAAGAACCGGCGTAAGAAACTCGCACGGGGCCCACTTTTTACCAAAAAAAGTGAGAAAAAAAAATCTTTTAAAATAAAATTTACAATGCTGTAAATAAAAATTAAACAATGTAAACATAGATAGATACATAATAATTGTAAGTCATGTAGAAGTAGCCTTGCAAGCAGTCATTCAGCATTCCCAAGATGTGCCATCGTTTATGAAATCATTGACCTTATAATAGGCTTTGGCACAAAACGTTCTTTGACTACTTATTTAAATTTATTAATCGAAAGATTTTGAACGTTTTCTGGGACCATAATATGTTCCCATTTGAATATCAAGGAGTCACCTCGATTTCTCATGGTTTCCATCACCAGACCACCACTTTTGTGAACATGATACCTACTCGGAACAATACAATGTACAACAAAAGAAAAAATTTGAAAATCGGTTCATAAACGGCGGAGTAATCGTTGAACATACATAAAAAATATATCCACAGCCGAACGTCTAGACTCCTCCTGTTTGGAAGTCGGTTAAAAATAATTATAATAAAAATATTATGATATTTTATGATATGTATTTAATTTACGAATAAAATATAATATACTATGTGTGTTGTTTACTTTCAACGTTTACTTTCAATGTAAGGACTGATTTACCAGATAGATTTTACCTGAGTAATAAATAAGTAACTTTATAATGTGTTATGTGTATATTATTTACGATTTATAAGAACCTCATGTCATAACATATCCGACGATTGAAAAATCATTCCAAAAGAAAATGTGTATCTACTTTTCAATCGTCACCTTTCTTTGCCAATTAAAATTTATGATACCTAATTTGAAATACAAATCTGTCAAAGTTGCATATTATTTATTTCTTATAGAAACTCTGGTAAAATAACTCAAACGGACTATACTATCGATAGCAAAATACTATACTATCGATAGTAAAATACTATACTATCGATAGTAAAATATACATCACTAGCACACGCACACATTGACAGATCGAAAATGGTCACGCATTTTCGGGTTGTCAGGTGGTCTTTACGAATTACGTATATATTAAGTCTATGGTTTCAACGCTTTCGATCTGCCAAATTGTCACTTTCAAAACGCATCTTTGACATCTAATAGAAATAAAACTTTTTTTTTCAAAATCAGTATTTGAGTTAGCTTTGTTATTTCACACCTCCAATCAGACTCACCATAGTCAGTCTGGTGGTGTAATGAGTCACTTTCCCCTGGCAGTAGGCGACGCGCTCGGGGTCCTTCGCCTCCCGCAGGTTGGTGTTCCACATGTTGATCTTGGCGATCTGGTACGCGATCTGGGAAACACCATATTAGTTCATGCTAAGTAACTTTTTTTTTTTATTAATCAAATTTTTTGAGGGTTTTATTACTTACCTTCGTACTCTGTTCGTTCGAAATATTGTTATGTATTTTATAGCAAGTATCAATTAGTACATAGATAAGAAATACTTATAAACTTTAATTAATTAAAATAATATTTTTAAGCGACATAGGACAAGTGTGTTTTGTCTGGACCTCGTTAAAGTTTTCCCACAGTATCCGGACCTCACCCAAAATTACTTGCCGACCCCTGCTTTAAAGTAATGCAGTGAAGAGTTATATTATATATATCATAAAATTTATGGAGTTTATTGTGTGAATTTCAGCTAAAATATTTATTGTATCTGAGCGCGCTCGTTAGTGTTGATGCCAGCTTCATAGGTTTTTAGGCATCGTTGACTTTTCAGAAAGCGTTATTCTATAACCAATCCGAAAAAAGAAAAAAAAAATATATTTAAAAAAACCTCAGTGTCAAGCGCGGCGCTGTGTGTGGGGGCGTGCGCTCTTGCGTCGCGCTGCGCCAGCTCCTGCGAGCTGACGGTGCGCGCGCGCGCGTTCATCGCCTCCCACCGCCCCACGCGCACCAGGCGGAACCTGTCCGCTGGAAACACAAACATTTTTTAAACTTTCCGTAGCCAAATGGCAAAAACCCAGAACCCTTATAGATCCGTCATGTCTGTCTGTCCGTTCGTATTGTCACAGCCAGTTTTTCTTTTCTCGACGTCCAAATCAGTGGGAGATTAGGGGTCCCACCGCTGATTTTTAGGAGTTGCCCTCGAAAAGATGTTAGGGTACGCAGCCCGGCGACTAAGGCTCTGTCCCCATCAGACACGGCGCGGCGCCGGCACCGTGTTACGGCACGACGCCGCCACCGTGATACGGTACGGCGCCGCGTACTGTGCGTCCCTATTCAGTCGATATTTGCGCTCGAACGAGAAAAAAATATTCTCTTGTTGTTACTAAGACGAAGATTGAAAAAGAATCATTAAATATTTTTTGAAGTCGGTTAAAAAGAAACCGAGGAAATTTTATATATTATTTATTATAGATAAAATTTCCTCGGTATTCATGACAATATTTGCATTACGCGACTTTGATATGTATTTTCATATTATGTCTCGTTTAAGTTTGGACACAAATTTTGTTCGGAAGTTTCACCAGAAAGCGCAGTGCACCGTACGCTGCACCGTGTCACGGTGCGGCACCGTACCGTATCACGGTGGCGGCGTCGTTGCCGTAACACGGTGGCGGCGTCGTGCCGTGTCTGATGGGGACGCAGCCTAAGATTCGACGCTACTCTAACAGCACCGACCTCGAAATAAAGAATTTATGTAAGATGAAAACCTCCTCTATCTTTTTAAAACAAAAAGGAATCAGTTTAATGCGCTAGATTTTCCACAAAAAGCCATTAATTAAAAAATACATCTTCATAGGATATTTACATGAGAAGTATTGGTCAGATTAGTGTGAAAGCCTGGGAAAAACTAAAATGGCTGCCATTTTACAACCGTGAGTGAGAGAAAAAATTTGAGAGCCAATTTGTCGATAAAATATGCCATAGATCATGACATTAAAGGATCGGTCACCGGTGTCGGGACACATTGTATATATATATATATATATATATATATATATATACACTTCATTTCGTACCAATGTTCATTATCTTCCGAGCTGGCTGTATGCTCGGTCAGGCCAGAGCTCCCCTCAGTTGGGGGACTGAAATGACGTCATATTGCATATGTATTGCCAATCTAAGAAACTTCGATAGCACGATTCAGGAGGCCCACTACGAAACCGTTTTGAGACTCAAACAATCGAACGAGAATGGCGCGTCCTACTCTAATAACGTCACTTCACGTCTGTTACAGTAGGCCGAGACATTCTCGTACAACTGTTTCAATCTCCAAACGGTTCTGTGGTACGGCCCCTGGCCCTTTGTGCGGTGCTTGGTGTGTTACAACACTTACTGAGATCTTTCCTAATATTAAGAAGGCGTATAACGAGCTCGTCGACGGCGGCGTTGCTAGTGGCACAGATTAGGATCTTGCCCCGGTTGGCGAGCCGTGCGCCAGACGCCCCGTACATATACGACATCACCATCGCGCATATCACGCTCGACTTGCCTGTAACATACACGCATTACCATGACCTATCTATTTGGATTGCATACTTGGGGCCTGTTTCACCACTTCCTGATAAGTGCCGGATAGGCTATCCTCAACTTATCTGACATTCAATCTGTCAAGTTAAGTTGGGGATAACCTATTCGGTATTTATCGGGGAGTGGTGAAACAGCCACTTAGTTAAATATTACTAGCTGACCTGACAAACATTATTTAGCCAACGCTAAAAATATACATACGAGCTTAGTTTCTATTTTGACGACAGTATTGTAAACTATAATAATGTAGTAATATTTTCGAAGATATTACAAATTTAAAAATTGCGGGACGTTCCGTTTGCGGTGGTACCGCCCAATGTGGGCCGTGGGCAGTAATGAAAATAAATTAATACTACTGGATCGATCTTAATCATTTCTTCAGTGGCACATAGGTTATAATATTTTGTACCCGTGCGAAGCCGGGGCGGGTCGCTAGTTTACTCATAAACGAAAACCTTAGTTTCGCACTTTTGAATATTAATATTTTTTTACAATGGGAATCGACTGGGACTTTTGAGGTTTCTTAATAATGGCGTTTTTAACTTCTCCACATATTTTCCGCTCTATACGATTTTTTTTTCCTAGGTCGATAGTTTACTGGAGTATAAGTTGTACACATTATAGTTTGTGCGTTTTAAGATGATATGCGTGACAGTTTTCATATTCCTTGCTACGGGTTTTTTTTACAAGAAAACAAAAAAAAATCAAAATGTAATAAATTCCATCTACAAAAACAAAACACCCATATCATCTTAAAACGCACAAACTATAATATGTAATTCACCTGTTCCCGGCGGGCCTTGCACCATCTGTATGCTCGGTTTGTGGCCGAGCGCGGCACTCACCGACGACCACACCGCCAACTTCTGACTGGGATTCAGGTTCATAGTCCACTAGGAAAAAAAGACGATATGAAATGAATTATTTTGTTCTAAGCATCAACTAATTATTTAAGAATGTCCTACTTAGTGCCTTCCAACGTTTCGGTAACCCGGCGAGAAGAACCGGCGTAAGAAACTCGCACGAGGCCACGAGAAGTTCCAATATCTAGGTTATATTTTTATTATAAATGCTAATGTTTATTAGATTTAAAGCTATATAGATAACGAGCTTTTGCCCGCTGCTTCACTCGCGTTAAGTTTTTATAATTATTATATATTAATTATTATATACAAACTTTCATCCCCTATTTGAACCCCTTGGGGTTGGAATTTATCAAAATCCTTTCTTAGCGGATGCCTACGTAATAACATCTACCTGCATGCCAAATATCAGCCCGATCCGTCCAGTGGTTTGGGCTGTGCGTTGATAGATCACTATGTCAATCAGTCAGTCACCTTTGAGTATTATCCATACTAATATTATAAATGCGAAAGTATCTCTGTCTGTCTGTCTCGCTTTCACGCCAAAACTACTGAACCGATTGCAATGAAATTTTGTACACAGTTATTCTAGAGTCTGAGAAAGGACATAGGCTACATTTTGATGTGGGAAAATATCTTATTTCCATGAAAATATCGATGAAAATGAATTCGCATTGCGCGTGGCCAGCGCTCATCCCGGGTGTCCTGGGTTCGAGTCCCGCAGGCGGAACAAAAAGTTTTCAATGTTCCTGGGTCTTGGATGTGTATTAAAATAAAATTTCAAAAATCTTAAATATATTTTATGTATAATATTATAAAAAATCTAGAAATGTATCGATGCAATGAACATTTTAGTTCTAATACGATTCAACAGATGGCGTTTTATTTTTTACTTCATTGTAACAGAACTAATCATACTTATTAGTTATTATGTTTTTGTTTATAGTTTTTAATACGTTAGAATATTATGTTTAATAATATTATCACTTGGTATAATAATAATCAATCTATCTTATCTTATAGAACTCCTACTGCATTTCTAATTATATGTGACAAGTTGACAACAGAAGGCGCTCTAAAATAAAGGAGTTGTGTACCGTGTTGGCCTATATTCCATCCAGAAAATATATCAATGCAATCAACATTTTAATTCTAATATATGAAAACAGATGGCGTTTTATTTTTTTACTTCATTGTAACATAGAACTAATCATACTTATTAGTTACTAGCTGTTACCCGCGACTTCGTCCGCGTGGACTTCAGTTTATAAAGCACGATGTCAACAAAATTGGTGTCAAAAGCTTTTATAAAAAAAAACCTGGTACCCCTTAAATCAATACAGCTGTGCAGTGTGCACACAATAAGCATTTCATCTTTTTATATTAAACTTTATATTTATGCCAAATTTTAAAGCTTATTTAGCCCCCCAATTACACAACTTTACCCATAAACTATTTATCATTGATAGGTTTAAGGTTACGTCACTGCACAGATAAAGTACTGAGTTATTTAATACCGTAGAATAGATATAACAATCGAAAAAATCAAAACTTAAATATAAGATGATACCACCTCTTATAGAAAGACTTTAGAGCAAGCGTCAGCGCGATATAGAAGACACACGGCGCCATCTATTATGAATTTTTGGAACTAACTTAATTTGAACAAATTTACGCATTTTCACCCCCTGACAACCCTTTTTTCCAGTAAAAAAGTAGCCTATGTCCTTTCTCAGGCTTTAGAATATCTGTATACAAAATTTCATTACAATCGGTTCGGTAGTTTTGGCGTTTGGCGTGAAAGCGAGACTGACAAACAGACAGAGATACTTTCGCATTTATAATATTAGTATAGATTATGTGCACACTGCACAGCTGTTTTTGGGTATTTTGATTAATTAAGGGCCGCGCTACACCGGAATGGCAGCGGCGAGGCGAGCATTTTCTGCAGCGCTGCCATTCCGGTGTAGCGCGGCCCTAAGAGGGGTACCAGTTACCAGGGTTTTAAAAAGTTTTTAAATTTGACACAAATTTTGTTGACACCGCGCGCTATAAACTAAAGTCCACGCGGACGAAGTCGCGGGCAACAGCTAGTTTTATATAATATATAAGATTTAAGGTTTCAACAAAGTTCATTGGTTTGTTAATAAGTACACGATGATTTTGTAAACTAAGAAAGCACTGTTTTGTAGATATGTTGTATGTAACAAGACAGGGTTGTATGTTATGTTATTATAGTTTATGCGTTCTAAGATGATATGGGTGACAGTTTTCATGTTCCTTGCTACGGGTTTTTTTACAAGAAAACAAAAAAAATCTAAATGTAATAAATTATATTCCATCTACAAAAACAAGTGTTTCCTATAATTGTAAATGAATAAAAATGAAAAGATGAGAAATGCTAACTTATTAATAAAAATTATAAATATTAACTGTGAAATAGGAGTATAAAATTATTGTTACGAAAACATTTCAAAAATTTCATATGCATGAAACGGAACTTATGTCAATAGAGATTGACTCTGTTGAATCGAAATCAAATCGATAAAAAAGGGCGGCCATTTTAAATCGCCGGCACCACTGAAATGTGAGTACGAAATCGATAATTTCGATTGCAATTCCTTTACGATGTGATTCGATATTTTTCAACTATCGATTAATTTTTGTTAGGTAACTTCCCTACTATTGTCAGTTATAATGTGTCACGCATATCATCATAAAACGCACAAACAATAGACAGTAAAAGCCTGATTATATTGTCGGTTGGTGAGCGGCTTTGTGGCAGGTCGGGCACGCAGCGAATACGTTGCGAACGCGCAACGATATAGCAACGTCCTGTGCTTTGTAAACTCGTTGCAAACACGTGATGAAAACGTTGCATATCCGTGACGTATTTGCTGCGCGTCTGCTCCGCCCTAAGTCCGCTCAGTAACCCAACCCAGTCAACCGCTAGTAGAGAACTCGACTTACTTTAGACTCATTTAAAATTTCAGGTGACGGATTGTTAGGTATGGATGGGAAGTGATACGGTTCGGGCTTCAGTATAGCTTCACACAAGTCGGACCTCGCTAGGTTTTCCATAGCTTCAAATAGAGACAGCTCCTTATTAATGTACGCCAATTTCTTCCCCTTCATTAGCTCTCCGGTCCTTAAGAATTTCATTTTCTCCGTAAATATACCGTGCAGGGATATACTGAAGTAGGAGAATTTGTTGTCTAAAAATAAAATAAAAGGACATTAATTTTGGCTCTCATTTTTTATACATAATATATATACAGGGTGCAATTTAACCTTCCTTTCAAATTTTGATATATTTATCCTTGTTAAAAATAAAAATACACGTATTTTTTCTTTTATAATCACTCATAGAAAAAAAAAATAGTACCCAATTTTTTTTTGGTTAAATGGACTCTCCTAGTGACACCTAAGCACTGGAAAAAATTTGGCAGGGAGGTTTAATTGCACCCTGTATTATTATATTATATTATGTTTTGGTTGCACCCACATGTCATATTTTTACGGAAATTAATACAGTAGTACGGGAGCCCTAGAACAATTTTTTTTTATTACTATCAAGCAAATTTTTTGTGAGTAGCTTCATTTTGATAAGACGAACAACAATTTTATTTGCGAAAAATCTCGAAAGTGGTAGCTAACAGAGATAGAAAGGATGGTCCTAAAATATGGACTGTTTTATTTCTAGGACAATGTTACTATTAATCTATCAATATATAAAAAATCTGCTCGTTAGGGTTCGGTTATAGGGTTCTGTAATCAACAAAACTTGGTTGACTACTGAACCCTAAAACGGAACTCTAACAAGCTGATTTTTTGTATATTGCTAGGTTAATAGTTATTTAATTTAATAGTAAAATTGTCCTACAAATAGAACAATCCATATTTTAGGACCATCAAGTCAAAGTATGAAATCCTTTCTATCTCTCTTAGTTACCACTTTCAAGATTTTTCGCAGATAAAAATGTTGTTCGTCTTATCAAATGAAGCTGCTCACAAAAAATTTGCTTGATAGTAATAAAAAAAATATTCTAGGGCTCCCGTACTACAGTATGTAGTTGCATGACAAATAATAATAAATGGAGAATGTTACTAGGTATGCCAATTTGCTTGAAATTTTGTCACAGTAAAGCCTGTATACACTAGTTTTTGTTGCAGTCAAAAATACCTAATAGTTTTGATTTTATAGGCATTCAAAGTTTCGAAAAATATTGATTCACGCTTTTGCTCTATCTCAACAACGGCAACAGGTAGGCACTTGAAATTTTCACCAAGGTCTTAATTATATGTGTTCCTCAATAATTAATAATAATATTATAATAAAATAAAAAATTAAGGGGGGCTCCCATACAAAAATCACAATTTTCCGCCTATTTTGCTCTATAACGGTATGTGTATTCATGAGCGAGTCCAATTAGTAAAAAAATACAAATAAATAATCGGCCAAGTCCGAGTCGGACTCGCGCACGAAGAGATATATATATACAATGTGTCCCGACACCGGTGTCCAATCCTTTAATGTCATGATATATGGCATATTTTATCGACAAATTGGCTCTAACATTTTTTCTCTCTCTCACGGTTGTAAAATGGCAGCCATTTTAATTTTTCTCGGGCTTTCATACTAATCTGAGCAGTACTTCACATGTAAATATCCTATGAAGATAAAAACGGTCTCATTTGATAGCTGAATTTGTGGACACTACGCTTACATAGGCAATATGTTATAAATTTCGTGGAATTAAACATAGAAAACTCCAAGTTTAAGAAAAGAAAAATGTATATTTTTTATTAATGGCTTTTTGTGGAAAATCTAGCAGATTAAACTGGTTCTTTTTTATTTTAAATAGATAGAGGAAGTTTTCATCTTCTAAAATTCTTTTACTTCAATGCTCTAAGTCAGATAGTTTAGAAGTTATAATGATTTTCTTATGATGAGGTGGTCAGATTAGTATGAAGCCAGAAAAAAATTTTTTTTTCAAAAGTTGAAGAAACTGTCTGCACTAGGCTGAGCCTGTCCTGCAGATCACCAGAATAGTATCTTAATTAAAAATAAAAACAAAGTTACTACAATTATTAAATATCATTACCGCGCTGTGTTGTGTGTGTGTGTGTGTGTGTGTGTGTGTGTGTGTGTGTGTGTGTGTGTGTGTGTGTGTGTGTGTAGACTTGTTTTGATAATAGAAATTTATTTTATTGTGATGCACCATTCGATATCAGTTTTAGAAATTTCGTTGTAAGATTGTCCAATTTAGATTGCAAGTTATAGTATGTTTGATAAACAATTTAAATTTTCGTTTTACAAATAATATATATCCGATGTATGAACCATATTTTTGGTGTGAATTCGGCTATAAAGGTCGTCTCGTTTTGTATGACGTTTAAGTTTTTTTTGAAGGACTTGTTCAGTCAATCAATTGTTATTTTTGATCAGAATTAGTTTTTCTGGTATGCATCCAGTTAATTAGCGGAGTTACCTAGTGTGCTGAAAAATTATTCTGATGTGCATTTAATAATATCCCTTTTTTAAATACAGATGACATATTGTTAAGGCTCGCGACAAGATTTTATTATCATGCAAGTTGTATAATATATTGAGGTTATAACTTAATAGTTTAATTTTTTAAGAAGACATTTATTTTTTTATTTAACCGGGTTTTAAGACCCGATACGACACGACACGACACGTCACGTCACGTCACTTCACGACACGACACAACACGATACTTCACGACGACACGACTCGAGACGATACGACTTGACTCTATTACCCATATTGCATGCAGAAGTGCATTAAAAATAACTATTCCCCTATCTTGGATGAGCAGCAATATTGGATGTAGAATGACATTACATTCGTTTCCGAGTTACTCTCAATGAGCCCTTTCATTTGATACCCATTCTGCAGAAGTGCATTAAAAAGAATACTCCCGTATCTTAGATGACCCGCCATTTTGGATGTAGAATGACATTACATTCGTTTTCGAGTTACTCTCGATGAGCCCTTTCATTTGATACCCATATTGCAGAAGTGCATTAAGAATAACTATTCCCCTATCTGTGATGAGCCGCCATATTGGATGTAGAATGACATAGTATATTCGTTTTCGAGTTACTCTTAAAAAGACCTTTCATTTAATATCCATATTGTAGGATTGCATAGAAAATAGCTACTTCGCCATCTTGGATGGTCGGCCACATTGGATTTAGAGTAATGTCACATATCATATCGTGCATTGTCATCCAAACTAAACATGTATGCAAAATTTCAGCTCAATCGGTTAAATACAACTGCTTCAAAATTGAGTTCCAAAATTTCACCCGAACATACATACTTACATACATACAGAGCAAGTTAAATAAAAGCTTTTAAAAATAAGATAAGCTTTGAACTATGATGACTCAGTTTATCACCATTGTACTGTTAATGCAGTTACCGGATGATATAGTATTACAATAATAATGAGATAAACTTGGAACTATCATGAATCAGTTTATCATTATAGTACTGCTATAGCTTATAACTTTTTTAGTGAATGAATAAATACTCACTTGGGGGCGACGGGAGCGTCCTTATATTGTGTACATAGAAAAACCTACATGTTTTGTTATTTTCCGGACCAAACTCTATAGTCAGTATCTCTCCAACTCTTGGCAATAGCTTTGTATTTGACGAAGGGAATGAAACTGAAATTATAATATACAAAAGTTTTCATACCAAAAAAAATATGTAACAATTCGCAATTGCCTACAGGGACAAAAATACGGTAGAATTTCATATACTCCTTTTTAATACTACCTTTGGCCTGACCATATGTAATTGCAACTAGTTTAAACTTTAAAATACTTTATTTGAGGACATAACAAGATATTTAAAATATACACACTCACCATTTACATTAATATTAATTAGTTCAAAATATCGCTCCTGTGGGGGCACTGGTGGAAGAGACTCGATCTGGAACGGTATGGTGTTGTTGTTGTCCCGTTCCTTCAAGTAAGCCTGAGACAGACACTCCCAAATTTCCATCAAGAGTAAATCTCCAACCATACTAAAATTTTAAATACATTATTGATATGCATTTTGTATTTTAATTAATTAATGTAAATAGTCAAAACTTTGTGAGGCTTTTTTATTTTGTTATTTAATTGTTACAAGTATCATGTATGCCGCACAAAATCTTTTTCTAGTTTACTTACTTTCATAATCCAGTGTAGGTAATGTCACAAATTACGAGGGGAATAACAAAGGAACAAATTGTGTTTATTTAGGAACATGATTCAAAATGAATTGATAATATTCTAGACTTGGCAGTCTTATTATACCTTAACAACACCCTATATAGTTGTATACTTATTACTTACCCAACATATTGTTCATGACTTTCAAAGGAATGGAAGAGGGCCAGAGGCAGATTGCTGTGACCCAGAATAGGCGGAGGTTCCACTATGTTGGCTTGCTCACTCAGCCATTGAGAGTTCCACCGAAGAATTTTCATTAGGATAACATTTTTTAAAGAGTACACAGGCATTTTGGGTACTCTGTCCAAGAGAGCAGTCTTAGCAGAGCTCGTTTTCTTCATTCTATTCCCGGGTTCAATTTCAAACTCATGAATTGTATGTAATGTATCTGAGAATCTTACTTTCTTCTTCATGGGCTCCCTTGGTGAGGGTTCAACAACAGATACTGGTTTTTTAGACTGCTCATAGGCTTTTCCTAATTTTTCATTTTTTGTAGCTGACTGTGATTTTCTTTGATCTTGTTGTGTTTCATTTCGAGGCGACGATACACTGTGAGGACTTGATTTTGATTTAGGAAGTTCATTTTTCTTTAATTTGTTCACTTTAGAGGATTCATCTTTTCTTTGTGCTTCATGACTGTGACTTTCTGCATGATGTTTATGTTTGGTTGATGTGTCCTTCTTAGCCACTGGCATAACAGAAATATCTTCATTAGTCAAGAAAGCACCTCTATTTGATGAAGTTACTTTAACATTTATAATTGGTTTGTTGGCATTGTCTTTGTTTTTGTCAGATTTAGTTTCATCTTTTCCTTTGTTTGCCAAGTCTTTGAGCCTCTTTTTTCTTTCCTCTTTCTGTGAGTTAGATATGCTTCTTCTGGTAGATGAGCTCCTCTTTGAAGACTTTTTACTCCTTGAATGATGAGTAGATTTCAATGATGTTTTAGTTTTACCTAAAATTACAAATTTAAATTATGAAAAATATTCTTGCAAATATTACAAATAAAAACTATGAATCTTTAAAATACTGAACCAATTTTTATGAAATTTGAACAAACTTTAAAAAAGGAAGGTTATTATTTATACCAACCTAATATTTACTTATGGTAATATGCATTTGAAATGAAATGTAAATATGAAAATAGTTGGTATGCAACATTTTTAAATATCTACTTACTTTCTGCCCCAGTATGTGTTTTTCTCCTGCCTTGTTGTTCAAGCGGTTCAATAATTTGAATTTTTTTCACATCATTAGTTGAAAGTGCAGCAGAAACTGCCTCAGCTCGAATATCTGTAGGGACTGAATCTTTTCCTAAATCAGTTCTATCCTCAACAAGTGGGATTCTAACCTGCTCTGTTAGGAGATTTAGACTGCTATCTACTTCTGTCCTGTTGTCATCAGGTGGAGATTGTGGTATTGTGATTAAGTCATCCATTATTTCATCTTCATCACTTTCACTTCTTTGTTTCTTACCTGGATCATCATCATCAAAAAAGAAATCTTCCAGCTGACTGTATGAGCTATCTTTCCTTGGAGTTTTCAGTCTCTCCTTGATCTTTTCAAAAGGTTTTCCAGGGGAACTCTGCGACAGTCTCATAAACCATTTCTCAGATTCACTATCTTCATCACTCTCTATTACAATTGCTTCATCATCATAGCCCAAGTATTCTTGTTTGATATCAAAGGCCTCATAGCCAAAATTTTCATTCTTCTCATTATCAATTTTAGTTGATAGGCATGCATTATCATCTACATCTGGCTCACTTTTGATTTTCTTCGCACAAACTCCTTCAACTTCTTTTTTATTCTCATCACCTTCATAATCTGAAATGACCACAATACTACCTTCTTCTCTATACCATTTAGTCTCATTGGTCTTTGATGAGATATTTTCCTTGTTATCTTTAGATTTATGTTGCAATTTTCTCTTTAAAGGTTGCCTTGTTTCAAGTACTGGGGACCTGCTTCTTTGGTGTGAACTTTTGCCCTTTTTTAAATTTTCTATTTCAGCTTCAATGATTTCTAGTTCATCAAGTTTTTCAAACTTAATTTTTTCAGCTAGTTTTCTATCTTTTATGAGTTTATACATATACTTTTGATTGTCTTGAATATTTCCTTGCACACCATATGTCCAACCAAAGCCAATTATATCAGAATCATTAACAGAAAACGGGACATTTGGAGTTATTTTATGTTTTCCCACATACACACCATTGGCACTCTGAAATAAGCAAAATATTTATTACAAAACAAGCACAAGAAGTTTTTAGTATACTAGATGCTTTGAATCTTGAGATGCTAATTTACTTTAGGGTTTTAAAAAAACATATTATTTGACAAATTCTGTAGCATGGGTGAGTGTGTGGTGCTCAAGCTGGGTTGCAAGTTTAAATCTCTATGAGTAACCAAAAAGTTTACATGGTATACTGAGTCATGGACAAGTGTGTAATGTTGTAATAAAAAAAGTATAATATATTCTTCCAGAGGCGGCGTCAGGCGTGGGCATGGCCCATGCCCACCTATGCCGCATGGTCCTTGCACCCTTTGGGCGTTTTTTTTACGATTTACAAGTTTTGATGTCCTCTGGAAAAATGTTCTTATTCTTGTGTCATCTATTATAGGACCTGGCAAAATAATATATTTTAGGGGCTCCCAGGATTTATCTTGCCCACATCAAATTTAGGTCTTGCCCCCCACTGTATTCTTCCCATTGTCTGGTAAGTGGTATCAAACTAAACAAATAAATTAGCCATCAATAAAAAGCAAAGCCAATACGAAGGTTCACAACGATTTTTCCAGTTTAGTTCACTAATTGTATGTGTTTGTTTCATCATACAGCCTAAACTACTAATTCAATAGATTTGTGTCAAATGTTCTGGAAATGTCAGATTTATCTTGCGTAGATGTATTGTAGGTAATTGTTCTCAGACCTTAAGAGATTAGGTTGTGGCTAAATAAACATACCTTTAAATCAGTTATCAAAACTTCGTCTTTTTTAAAGTTTATTAAACAATGGTTTCTAGATATGACCAAACTTTTGAGCGCGATTGTATTGCTAGGATCCCTTCCAACAGAAACTTCGTTGCCCTCGAAAAATTCATACTCTTCATTCCCATAATCCTGACGAAGTAATTTCCACCTGGCCATAGCGATATTTTGTGTGTTTCAACTGCAAACGCTACAAAGAAAACTAATATTTTGTTTGATGTAACATAATTTGGTTATTAAACTTTTAGACACATAAACGTTTAATATACTTGTTTGTATAGTTTACTTTATTGAATAATTGCAAAAAATAGGCCGGCTTTTATGATTATTTTTGTAACGACCAACGATAGCACAAAACAAAATTCCAAACTTACAAAATTCGGCTCAACTGACCTATTCAAGCTTCTTCTTCTTTTAAAAATGGCTGACTCGGTCAGTGTTGCCAGACGGCCAACTTTTTGGTTTCTCCCCAAGTGTTCCCCGAAATCCCCCCAAAATTCGGGATTTCAAGAAAAATCCCCCCACAAATTATAAAAAAAAAAATCTGTTCATTATGAATGGGAATTTCACAAATGGATACGATGAATGTACACTATTTCTGCAATAGCGTCCAATCTTAATAGAATCAGCATTTTCGCGAGCTCCTTGATCATTTTTATGGTTCCGTATTCCGTATTCCGTAAAAAATATCGATATATCGGTCTAATTTTTCGACGTATTATGGACGTAACGTATAAGTAGAATATCATTGATTATGTAAGTCAAAATATCATTGATGTAAGTATAATAATTTAGAATGCCCAAGCTGATCCATCCTAGGGGTTCCGAGACATATGCGGATTGCAGATACGAGAACGAAAAGTTTTGTCGCTACCTAAAAGTAAGACTATTATAATAATAAATAAATAAAAGCATTTTTTCCAGACTCGTTATCTAATGTAGTTAATTAGATTACTTACATTAAAAATCACAATAAATATTATTTATTTAATTAAATAAATAATTACAATACGTCATTTTACTAATCTGACTTAAATAAAAATAAATGAAATCACATCACCACGCACATAACGTTAAAAATTCATCGTGATTTAAAATTTGTCACTGCTGTTTTACTTTTTGATTTTTATTGTTTTTTTTTTGTCTTTTAATGGCATTTCGGCTATAACCATGTCCAGTGTCGAGTATAATATTATGGCGAGAAAACAATATTCTTTAATACAATTTTTTCTTTATTATCGTCAGGTCAGTCAGGTCTAAAGTCTAAGTATAAAGTCAATACAGTCAAGTCGGTCGATTCAGTAAAGTGGTAGACGCTTTACTGAAACTTTCGATGAAGTTTTGGAGGGAACACAAAAGAGCACGTTTCTGGTTATAACGTCACTTTCCCACACTTGTGCACGATAACGAATATCTAATGGTTAATATCCTACCAATATTACACATTAAAAACCCAGATAACACAATTGTAGGAAAATAATATAAAAACACAACATCACCATTTCACATTCCCGGCAAAACTCCGATTGTTATTGTTGTAAACATGTTGTAAACCAATGACTTATGTCATTGTTGTAAACTCAGTTTAAAAGGAGTGACGACAATATTGACAGCCTCAATTTTTCTATAAACTGACAGATACGTCCTAATCTATAATTTTACTATTTGCGTCATAAACTGACAAAGAAAGCCTAAATTGTACTATAATATCTACCATTTGCGTCAGAAATTGACAAAGAAAGCCTAAATTGTCTATAATTTCAGCGCGTTCAATTCCGCGTAAGAGCAACTAGTAAAAACCGCGTAGCAGTAAAACGCGCAAAATTGGGTTTTTTTTTTGATGCGCAGGGGAAACCCATCATGGGTGCCCCGGGTTGGGGATGTGCTTCAGTTACCTATAATAAATACTAAATAGTTTATGGACTATGGATATTGGCTATTGGGCAAAGCTAAAGTTGTGTAATGCATTATGCAGTTAAGTTGTGTAACGCTAAATAAGCTTTAAAAGGTTTAAAAAAGTTTATTTAAAAAAAATCATATTATGTGCACACTACACGGCTGTTTTGGGTATTTTGATTTAAGGGGTACCAGGGTTTTAAAGAGCTTTTGACACCAATTTTACTGACACCGCGCGCTATAAACTGAAGTCCACGCGGACGAAGTCGCGGGCAACAGCTAGTATAATTATATAGATTCTTCAATCAATAAATAAAACGCGATTTTTTAGCTTTTTTTGCTCTTTATCAATAACGGCAATAGGTAGGCACTTGGAATTTTCACCAAGGCCTTAATTATAGTATGTGTACTTTAATATTTAATAATAATACTAGCTGTCCCGGCAAACGTTGTTTTGCCATAAAATTATTTTGCCTATTTTCCTGCTTTTCTCTTGAAGGTTTTTCTGATTTTTACAAAATTATAAAAATTCCCGATGACTCTGCTGGTAATTTTCACCGGTAAATTTGTCATGACCTTCTTCGCCCTTTAACTCCTGCAAGATGACGTCTCGTACTTTATCGTCTATTGTGGCGGTCCGGCCGACGTTCAATGTTTCGTATCAGAAATTTCGGACAATGTGCGGCCGGGCTAAAGGTCTCAACAACCAGGCCATAAGCTCCAAAAAAAAAGTTGTTACACTATTTGACAGGATTGGACAACAAATGTTTGACATGTAATAAACAAATCAGCATCTATTGAAATAATAAAGTATTCATTAATCATTACACATATCGAGTTTTCATTGTTTTTAAGATGTATTCTGCTATTCGGGACGGAAACAAATCCAACAAATCAAAAACCATGGCAATTGGTCCAGCCGTTCTCGAGTTATAAGTGTTGTAACAAACACGACTTTCTTTTATATATAACTTTAATTTAATCTTATATTATATATATATATATATATATATATATATATATATATATATATATATATATATATATATATATATATATATATATATATATATATATATATATATATATATATATATATATATATATATATATATATATATATATATATATATATATATATAAGATTAAAGATTAATAGATTAAAGATTAAAATAAAATAAAAATTTAAGTGGGGGCTCCCATACAAAAATCACTGTAGCGGTACGGAACTCTTCGTGCGCCAGTCCGACTCGCACTTGGCCGATTATTTATTTGTATTTTTTTACTAATCAGACTTGCTCATGAATACACGTACCGTTATTTTTTTTATGAAATAAGGGGGCAAACGAGCAAACGGGTCACCTGATGGAAAGCAACTTCCGTCGCCCATGGACACTCGCAGCATCAGAAGAGCTGCAGGTGGGTTGCCAGCCTTTTAAGAGGGAACAGGGTAATAGGGGATGGTAAAGATTGGATGGGAAGGGAATAGGGGAGGGTAGGGAAGGGAACAGGGTAGGGGATTGGGCCTCCGGTAAACTCACTCACTCGGCGAAACACAGCGCAAGCGCTGTTTCACGCCGGTTTTCTGTGAGAATGTGGTATTTCTCCGGTCGAGCCGGCCCATTCGTGCCGAAGCATGGCTCTCCCACGTCTAAAATAGATGACGTCTAAAATAGAGAATATAGTTTAAATAGCAAAATAGGCCAAAAATTGTGATTTTTGTAAGGGAGCCCCCCTTAATTTTTTATTTTATTATAATATTATTATTAATTATTAAAGTACACGTATAATTAAGACCTTGGTGAAAATTTCAAGTGCCTACCTGTTGCCGTTGTTGAGATAGAGCAAAAAATCACGTTTATTGTATGGGGCCCGCGCGGCAGAATTGTGCTATGACGTCACAAGCGGTCGCGGGACTGTTAGCGGGAATCGATATTTTTCGAAACTTTTAATCCCTATAAAATCAAAACTACTAGGTATTTTTGACTGCAACAAAAACTAGTGTATAAATTGTATACATACAGGCTTTACTGTGACAAAATTTCAAGCAATTTGGCATACCTAGTAACATTCTCCATTAGTTAATACAAAACGCGTAAGTGACTTTATACATAATCAAAGCCAATTGCGAACACGTTACTTAACCACTAAAGGAAGTTACAAAGAACTAGCTGTTAAGTTCAGTCGGTAATAGGGAATCAAAATTGCTGAGATATTCAGTTTTTTCTTCCTCCTGTAAAATCATCAAAATACATCTATACGCGGTTTATACAAGTTGATCACACGCGATATCGCACGCGCAGCGACGATTTTTTTGAATTTCCTATCTCTTTTTATTAATTTTATAAAATATAGAAGTGACACTTAGTAAGTGTGAACTTTAATATATTGACAAGTCTAAAAACTCGCAGAATCAGGCCTATCAAATGTTTTGTATCTATAAGTGTTAATATGGACAAAAATATATATACAGATTTTTCTTTTTAGAAGATTTTGTTTTACTTGTAATGTTTATTAGGATAAATGGTAGCCAAAAGTATTTACAAATCGCCGGCCCTTGGACGTCGCGCCGTTGGCGATAGGTTACCGTCTAAGGTACTTACCGATAAATAGCCCCATCCCTTACATAGACATCGACATTAGTATTTCACATCACTACCACTGGTTATAGGCAACCCTAATCTACGCTTGTAAGTTTTGCTTTGTTTGAAATTTTACGTTGTTTTTCAAATACAAACCATTTAAAATGAGAAAGTTTTGAGCCTAAAAAGCTAGATTTCAGAAGCTCGTAACTTTCAAACTAAGAAAAAATTTGATAAAAAGAAAACGTATATAGTTTTCTCTAGAGACAATAACATAGTGAAAAATCGTTAAAATCGGATAAGATTTAGGGGTAGCAAAAGGTTATGGCTTTTTGTATGGAGATGGACCCGGTAGTCGATCCTCTTAAGACATTTTGAATCTTTTTTTGTGGTAGGTAGGTGAAATAAAGCAAACAAAAATCGGCCAAGTGCGAGTCGGGCTCGCGCACGAAGAGTTCCGTATCGTTATAGTGCAAAAATAGGCCAAAAAGTTGGATATTTGCTGTGGGAGCCCCCTTAAACTTTAATTTCTTTTAAATTGTATTATTATTAAAGTACACATATGATTTAAGATTTTATATAATTTCAAGTGTCTGTCTTTGTTTTTCTTGATTTTCTCAAAGAAGGACCGTTTTAATTTTTTATAAGTAAGTACATATATTTTTTGACTAAATAGCTTATATAAAATATTCTACAGAACATTCTTGCACTACTTCTCTAATGAGCCGGGAAGTGAATAATAGTAGCTAGATTAAAAATACTGCCGAAGGGTGCGTCCAGCGCCATACTGCACTAGGGCCAAAAATTGCTAAAATCTAAATATGTAGTGGAAATTGGCAAAAAAAATATTATTATATAATTTAAATCTCTCTCTTCAATCACTCTATCTATTAATAACAACCGCATCAAAATCCGTTGCGTAGTTTTTAATGATTTAAGCATACAAAGGGACATAGGGACAAAAAATATGACTTTGTTTTTTACTATGTAGTGCTTAGGTAATAGGTATACATTCGGAACTGAAACTCCTAAAGTAACCGCGACCGAGATCTATAGCAGCGGTAGGCAACATGCGGACCGCGGTCCGTTTACGGACCGCGAAAGGTCGAATTTCGGACCGCGAAATATTCTAATGTATTTTATACCATGTATCAATTAATACAATAGATAAGGTATACGTAATACGTATACCTTTATTAATTAAAATAATAGTTTTAAGCTACATAGGACAAGTGTTTTCTGGACCGCGTTAAAACACAGTATCCGGACCCCACCTAAAATTACCTGCCGACCCCTGCTCTATAGTCTAAAGTACTCTATAGTATAATTATTGCTGGTCGTTCTTTAAATCTCTTTATGGGGTCATAACTCATATTAATATACAGGCAAACTTTCAGCTTTTATAAAATGACCAAAGGCTGTCGCTGGCTCTTGGGTTAAAACTTAAAAAGTCTTATAGGTCATAACGTATCCTAAGATTCGTTGGTTTTGGTTTCGGTCGTTTTCGCATTAGTTTTTGTTTTAGCTTCGGTTTCGGACAGTGTGTGTAAGGCTGGTTTCTCACGGCGTGTGATATCACAAGCCGCGCCGCGCCGAGCCAGCTATTACGAGCGAGCGCGAGCCACAGGCGAGCACGAGCCACCCCTTCTCACGGCGCGTTATATCACAAGCCGCGCCACGCTGACAAACATTCAAGTAAAATTAAACTTTATTAACACGATAATAGATATCATTTTGCTCTAAGTCACTACGTTAAATAAGTAAATTTTAATGAAATGCAACTTTATTCACTAGGCAACTAGGTTGCATTTCAATCTATGCCACTAATTTTATTATATTAAGTTTAATTCTCTTATTTTGTTAACAGATGCCGCTGCTTGGCGCCTACATCGCGCTATAGCTAGCACGAAGATATTTGTTATAGGTATATGGTGAATATCTAGTATGAAACTATTTCCTTCACACTCACTCTTGGTGTTGTAGAATTATCATGCCAGAGCGATTTTAGTCCCAGGGTAGCCGTACAGACGGATTTCGTGATGTTGTGCTCGAACAGAAGCGTCATTCTTCCACCAGTATCAGTGGAAACATAATAATAATGATAATAATAATTATTATTGTGAATTATAAAAGTAGTACAGCATCACGGGGAACTTGGGAGGTTTTGAGCAATTATTATTGACTATTGTTCGGAATCGTACATCCTGCAAGCTTTCGTCATCATTCCACGCGAAAAACATACCATCATCAATCCTCATCACCTTTGTGAGTGGCAGTCTTCCACCGTGCATTTTTTGCGTAACATCCTGCCATGTACTGTAAAACTCAGGAATGAACTGCCACCAGTATTTGAGGACCAATACACGCTATAGGAATTTAGTCCCAGCCCCCAAGGTATCCCACCCTGGGACTTAAATCCCTCTGGCGTAATAATTCTACAACACCAAGAATGAGTGTACGTGAAAAGAGTTTCATAATATAAGTTAATCACGATCACCTATAATAAAAATCTTCGGGCTAGCTATAGCGCGATGTAGCCGTCAAGCAGCGGCATCTGTTATCAAATAAATTAATTACACTTAATTTAATAAAATTAGCGGCATAGATTGAAATGCAACCTAGTTGCCTAGTGAATAAAGTTGCATTTCATTAAAATTTACTTATTTAACGAAGTGACTTAGAGCAAAATGATATCTATAATCGTGTTAATAAAGTTTCATTTTACTTGAATTTTTGTCGGCGTGGCGCGGCTTGTGATATCACGCGCCGTGAGAAGGGGTGGCTCGTGCTCGCCTGTTTGCTCAAGCCGCGCCTTTGAAGTTACCGACTTTAATCGGATCGGGACGCGCCTGCACGAGCCGCGCCGCACCACCCCTTCACACGGCGCGTGCCTCGAGCGGGCGCGGCGCGGCTCGTGGTAGCACGCGCCGTGAGAACGTAACCACGCCACCACTTCCTTAGGGCGCGTGGCTCGAGCTGGCGCGTGATATTAAACGCGCCTGCTCGAGCCAGCCCGAGCCACCCCTTCACACGGCGCGTGGCTCGAGCGGGCGCGGCGCGGCTTGCGATAATACGCGCCGTGAGAAGGCACCATAATGTAATTATTATGTGTACTTGACGTTAAAAACTATCAATATAGAAGGCATTTTCAACGTTTTGATCGTTTTTAACGTCAAGTGGAATGCGGGGTATATATAATAAATAATTATTATAGACCTATAGAGTTCCTTGTGAAAGTGAAACATTTTTTAGTTTTCGCACCCTTACTGTAATTATCAACTTTCGGGAAAATGCGTTTGAAGTTTTGAAAACATACTTAATAATTGTTTAATTTTTTTTACGTGTAGGTCTTTTATTAATAATCCCAAGTAGCACACTTCAGACGCCTTAAATCTATTTATTCTTTAGGAGTACTAATCATGGCTTTTTTATAGACATCAAAGACATTGACATTCTATACATGGTTTTTTTGAATAAGAACTAAGTTTCTAATAGAAAAAAATATCTAGTGTTCCTTGTTTTAAAACCTTTATAAGTTCATTATACTGAGTTAAGAGCAAATTGATTTGTTATAGACTATATTTGCTCTGTTAAAAGCGCTGCTGTAGTTCAATTATTCTATAGACTTATTATCACAAATACTTTTTAGGAATTGAAATTATTTGTATAACAATTACTCTAAAAGTAATCAAAAAGGTTTTTAGACGGATTTGTTAAGCACTTTTTTAAGTATATACTTAATAGAATTCAATAATAGATACTCAATAGTGTATACTCTAGTGAAAGTCCAGTTTCCTCCTTCATCTGTATATTATTGCATGCGTTCTTAAACTTCTAATTGGTCTCACTGGCATATTTAAAGTATGTCTAAGAAGAAAGCAGTATCTCTCAGCTTGATAATCCTAAAATGCAAATAGTGTTGATTTCTTTCATGAATTAATAATGAATTTCTTAAAATCACAAAAAGGGAAAGACTTATACTTACTATCAACGCCCTCTGCCCCTAACATGCAGGTACTAATAAAAAAGTGTCGAGGTCAAATCAAGGTCATATATCGTTCTGTCTAGCCTTCAGATTTACGCCGAACGCGCGATATGTAACTTCGTTCCAATATTTTTGGGGAGTCTAATTAGCAGTGGTTTGCAACATTCCGTCGCACGACTGTGGCGCCTCATCTAGGGGACTTTTCACTTGAAACGCAATCTAGTATAAATTAAACATTTATCATTTTCGGAATTCGTCATTTCAGGAATTTATTTTTTCGGAATCTGTCAATTTAGGAATTTGACATTTTAGGAATTTGCCATTTCAGGAATTTGCCATTTTTGGAAGTTGACGAGTTTAGAATACACGTTCTCGGAAATTGGCATTTTCGGAAGTTGTCGTTATGGGAAGTTGTCGTTGTCACCCTGAGGGGTAAATCTTCTAATCAAGACTTACTTATAGATAATTTAATCTAGAGGCCATTTTTATTAATAGAATACGACGGTAATCGCCATTTCGGTAAAAATCTAAAAATTTAGTTACAATAAAATACGCGATTTATTTATTTGTAAACATAAAAATACTTAATTAAATGAAATTTTTATCAAAATACATTGTTTAGGTATTTATTTTAACAAAATATATTAAAAAATGTGCATCAATAATATTTTCTATTAAAAAAATATCCCAATCCAATAATCCCAAAGGCCCATAAGTTTTTTGAAACTATTTCATCGACTTTTACGATAAAATAAATTCGGCAGGAAATTTGAGCCCTCCGTTCGCGCGAAACATAAAAAATATATTTACTTATTTAATTTAATTTCGCCATTAAACCTTTAACTTATAATACTTTTAATTAAGGTGAGCCATTAGAAAATAGGAAATGCTTTTTAAGGCGGGATTATAGGCAACTGACATTTTAAAATTTGCGACAAACGAGCTCAATAGATGGCGCTCGAAAACATATCTTAGAGTATACATTAGCAATCTATACTCTATGGTACATATTTACTTATCAAGCCGTCGTCGATTTTAATATTTTCAGAAGTAATGTGATCACGTGGTAAACTCGACATACGGAGTAATGATTATCAGAGAGGCCATGTTCACCACTTAAAAAACGAAATCTTTAATGAATTTTGTATTATAATAAAATTATGTATTATTCAAATATGATGTTTGTTCTGTACTCACGAACATAAAAAAAGCATTTCCTTATAATAATACAATTTATAACAAAATAAAGTATTACCCATTTAATATAGTTCATTGCATAATATACGTCTTATGCAAGGAAAATACGCCAACATTATGAATATGCTATAAAATAGTTACAAAGAAATACCCTATTCATGATATTGGCCGTATTTTCCATAGAAACATGGAATTCAAAAGTAACTCTTTTAGCGCTGCTATTTTCACAGTGAACTTCTATAATATCTAATATACATATTATAAACCACAGTAGCTTTTTTTCCCTCATGTCCCTTTGATCCGTTTAATCTTTAAAACTACGAGACGGATTTTGATGCGGTTTCCTTTAATAGATAGAGTTCAAGAGGAAGGTTTATAAGTATAATAACATTCATTAAATAGAAGAAAAATACTGTTTTTTGGGGTTTCTAATGTGATGTCGTAAATAATTAAATTTTTATCCCGCTTACATTGTAAACGCAGGCTGAACCCTACGAGATTTATCAAAATAATGTACCAAGTACTGAAAAGGTCTACAGAAAACTCTGCGAAAGTATATTGTCTATGTCTTATGGATATCCCACAATAACATTTTTTTGTTATTTACTTTTTACGACAGATAATGGCTAATATTCGAAGCAATTTTAATAAATACAGCATTAATCCTTATCCGATTAAATAACTTATATACATTGTTGATTTAATGTAGATCTATATGGCCCTTTACAGCATATGATTTAAATGAATATTTTCGAAGATATTACAGATTTAAAAATTGCCGGACGTAGCTTTTGCGACGGTACCCACCAATGCGGGGCACGGGGGCACGGACATATAATGAATATAAGTCAAAACTGCTGAAGCGATTTTAATATTTTTTTCAGTGGTTATATATTTTATACCCGAAGCCGGGGCGGGTCGCTAGTTATATTATAAGAGACACATACAGACCCCAAAGTATTAATACCGAAGTAGATTTAAAATTCTGTAAAGTAGATTCAAAAGTTCTAAGCTACAATTCAACATCGTCAGCTTGCTCACTGCTGGAAAATATAGAGCTTATTTTACGACATCAATGAGAAGGGTTCAAATATTTTTTGTGCTTGGGTTTATTGAAATAGCTTTAAGAGGATACACCAGGGGCTAGAGAAATGAAAAAAAAGTACTTGTAATATCTATAGCTGTCTCCCTTACCTCAAGCCTATACCGCAGAACGCGATAGAGACAACTGTCATCAGTGTCAGATCAACGATTCGTTGTCCCCTGATTCCTTCTTCAAAACTTAACCGATTTAAGTAGTTTTTTCATTAAAGATTAAAAAAAGGATTGAGCTGTGTTCCTATGTTTTGCTTTTTTTTGTATAATCTAGCCAAATCTGTTTCCTGAACGTTTGAACACAGCGAAAAATCTGGCCATTTTTTTGGGTTTTTGAACGTTCATATCTTATTTAATAATTAAATTATGAAAAAAAAGAAAACATAGGGACAATGTATTAGTGGCCGTAGATATTCAGGAAAAAAATTATAACTCTACTAGCATTATCCAGGGAGGAAACAAGGGACAACGTTTGTATGGAAAAAAGGGCGGTGTGGACTCCTCTTAATAAAATATAAGATGTAGATCCATGACGATCACATAAATGATCAAAGTAGGATCTCAGACAAAAAACAAATTATTTGGTCTTTTTTGCTCTATAATGATAAATCGCGCGCGGGTCCGACTCGCACTTGGCCAATTTTGTTCCTTAATTTAATTAAAAGCATAAAAGTGGCTTTTATGTTGACTGTATGGGACTATGGGAGTGAACAAGACTAATAATAATATGCCAATTTACCAACAACCTACGTATGTACTATGTAACCTACATTGCATCAAATCGTCGTGAGTATGTGTGAATTAAGTTATAATATGAGAATTAATAATTGCTTAGAATGCAATCTCTTTACACTTTACTTTTAAATGCCGTCACGATTTTAATTCATAAAAAATATTTTTTTAATAAAATCAAATAAGTATTAAGGTTTTAGGACATATTTTCATTTCGATCAATATTATTTTTTCTGTAAAGAATCCTTAGTTATTTCCTCTCGTGATGCACCAAAAATCATGGGTGTATCTATAAATCTATATCAATCCGCATGTTAATATTATTTTTACTATTTCTTGTGCAGATTTTACTACCCCAGTGCTAAGATGCAATGATTCTTTTCATTGCTATGGATTGGATATGTTCAATTAAATAACATAATCTTATCATTTTATAATGTTTCGACACATACGTGATTATGACGTATGTGTCTCTGTGTAGCGATACTCTGTACATTGTTTTCTGACTTAGCTGTAATAATGAATATTTACATATTTTTATGACTTTCAAACCTACCAAAAACGTAAAAATGATCGTTTGGTGAATGTAAATTATCAAATAGCATCTTATTAGGTAGTCTCTCACGAAATAATTAGGAAACAAAACAATATTGTAATATTTGTATACCAAAAATGTTGACTAGGTTCCGAAAAAAAACCCAGTCTACTGACTAGTGCTCATGACGTCAAATTACGTGTTATCATTAGTTAGACAAGTGTGACGTATTGTAATTATATCAAAACATCTATACTAATATTATAAATGCGAAAGTATCTCTGTCTGTCTGTCTGTCTGTCTGTCTGTCTGTCTGTCTCGCTTTCACGCCAAAACTACTGAACCGATTGCAATGAAATTTTGTACACAGTTATTCTAGAGTCTGAGAAAGGACATAGGCTACATTTTGATGTGGGAAAATATCTTATTTCCATGAAAATATCGATGAAAATTACTTCGCATTGCGCGTGGCCAGCGCTCATCCCGGGGGTCCTGGGTTCGAGTCCCGCAGGCGGAACAAAAAGTTTTCAATGTTCCTGGGTCTTGGATGTGTATTAAAATAAAATTTCAAAAATCTTAAATATATTTTATGTATAATATTATAAAAAATCCAGAAATATATCGACGCGATGCAATGAACATTTTAGTTCTAATACGATTCAACAGATGGCGCTTTTTTTTTTACTTCGTTGGAACATAGAACTAATCATACTTATTAGTTATTATATTATTATTTTATTATTATATTATAAATGCGAAAGTATCTCTGTCTGTCTGTCTGTCTGTCTGTCTGTCTGTCTCGCTTTCACGCCAAAACTACTGAACCGATTGTAATGAAATTTTGTACACAGTTATTCTAGAGTCTGAGAAAGGACATAGGCTACATTTTGATGTGGGAAAATATCTTATTTCCATGAAAATATCGATGAAAATTACTTCGTATTGCGCGTGGCCAGCGCTCATCCCGGGGGTCCTGGGTTCGAGTCCCGCAGGCGGAACAAAAAGTTTTCAATGTTCCTGGGTCTTGGATGTGTATTAAAATATTATTTCAAAAATCTTAAATATATTTTATGTATAATATTATAAAAAATCCAGAAATATATCGACGCGATGCAATGAACATTTTAGTTCTAATACGATTCAACAGATGGCGCTTTTTTTACTTCATTGGAACATAGAACTAATCATACTTATTAGTTATTATGTTTTTGTTTATAGTTTTTAATACGTTAGAATATTATGTTTAATAATATTATCACTTGCTATAATAATAATCAATCTATCTTATCTTATAGAACTCCTACAGCATTTCTAAGGAGTTCGAGTGTGTTGTGTTGGCCTATATTCCATCCAGAAAATATATCAATGCAATCAACATTTTAATTCTAATACCTATATGAAAACAGATGGCGCTTTAATTTTTACTTCATTATTATAACAGAACTAATCATACCTACTTTATTATATATTATTGTTTTTATTCATAACTAGCTGTTGCCCGCGACTTCGTCCGCGTGGACTTTAGTTTATAGCGCGCGGTGTCAACAAAATTTGTGTCAAATTTAAAAACTTTTTAAAACCCTGGTAAGTGGTACCCCTCTTAGGGCCGCGCTACACCGGAATGGCAGCGCTGAAAGTGCTCGCCTCGCCGCTGCCATTCCGGTGTAGCGCGGCCCTTAATTAATCAAAATACCCAAAAACAGCTGTGCAGTAAGCACATAATCTGTACTAATATTATGAATGCGAAAGTATCTCTGTCTGTCTGTCTGTCTGTCAGTCTCGCTTTCACGCCAAACGCCAAAACTACCAAACCGATTGTAATGAAATTTTGTATACTGATAGTCTAAAGCCTGAGAAAGGACATAGGCTACTTTTTTACTGGAAAAAAGGGAAGTAAGGGTCGTAAATTTGTTCAAAAAATTCATAATAGATGGCGCCGTGCGTCTTCTACATCGCGCTGACGCTTGCTCAAAAGTCTTTCTATAAGAGGTGGTATCATCTTACATTTAAGTCTCGATTTTTTTCGATTGTTATATCTATTCTACGGTATTAAATAACTCAGTACTTTATCTGTGCAGGCAGTGACGTAACCTTAAGACCAAATTTCACCAACGACTGTTAAAGTTAATGCTCGAATTAGTATCACGTTAGCTGTTTTGTTTTTCATATGAATGAAAGAGAAGACAGGATATTTTAACAAGCTGTTAACACTAACAGACGTTGGTGAAATTGGGGCTAAACCTATCAATGATAAATAGTTTATGGGTAAAGTTGTGTAATTGGGGGGCTAAATAAGCTTTAAAATTTGGCATAATATATAAAGTTTAACATACAAAAATGAAGTACTTATTGTTTGCACACTGCACAGCTGTATTGATTTAAGGGGTACCAGGGTTTTTTTTTATAAAAGCTTTTGACACCAATTTTGTTGACATCGCGCGCTTTAAACTGAAGTCCACGCGGACGAAGTCGCGGGCAACAGCTAGTAGAGATATATATACGAAAAAGCACTGGCAAATATTCCGAAACGAATCAATGGTAGTGGACCACGGAAATTCCATACAATTTCTATACCTAAGGAGCTCTGGCCAGTATACTGGGATATATTTGTGAACATACTTTAAGTTTTCTATAATAGACAATCAGTCACTGATTGACAGATTTGACTGATTGTCATTCAACCATTATCTATCAAAACGCCTGTGGATTTCTTGTGGCAAATATTCAAAGCAATATTTGCTTTTGAATATCAACAATTCGTCCGAATTTGTGATTGATCATTTATTGTTATTATTTATCAAAAACGAAGACAATGGCTGCCTTCGAAATCATAATTTAAACATTTTGGCATAAAAATATTTTTTCCTGTATTTGTTTTCGCTGAATGCTAGAAGAAATAAAAATTTTAAAGTATTATTTTTTACACACTTTTTCAGTGGTAAAATGGATATTAATCAAAATTTTAAGACAATGACTACCTTAATAAGGAACGTAACAAACCTACAAAAAATGTTTGAATGCTTATAATTACTTCTGGTCAAAGATTTATCGAAAATAAAACCATGAATTTGCATAGTATAGGGCCTTAAAAGAAGTAACTCTTGTTGATGTTTTTATTTAGTTGATTTTGATTATTAGTGGTTTTAAAAATATTCACCACTAGAACATCAGTAGAGTAATTGTGTTATCTTAATGTTGGCTACAAAACCTAATTCCTTTCTTATGTGCCTCTTATTATGTTCTTATAATAGTTTTGTAGATATTCCCAATAGATAAATATAAATTGCTCTTATCGTTATCTAATGATAAATTCTTATGCTGCTCTTGTCATTACAGTGTAGACAAGTGCCCATTTTTACTGAACTCGGTATCTAGGATATCTTCAGGATATCTTCAGTGATTATTGACTCTTATGTAATAATACCAAGTTTAATTCTATAAAATAACTAATAGTGCTTCACTAGATATACTTGTGCTGCTTGGGAAAAAAGCTACAACCCTTGTCCTTCTAATAATTATTAAGGGTGCGTTTTGATTTCTATGAAAATTGCCTCATCGTCATTTGCCCATAATTTATTAAAACTTATAATTATTATAATAATTTAAATGAAAGATGCTGTTTTAGTATTGTAGACTGTAGTAGTCACTCAGTTCCACCTTCTGCCTTCACAATGAACTCTATATTATGAAAAAATGGTTATATATAAATTCCAATTAAAATGAAGTAGATCCAAGGTAAAACATAAAATCCATACTAATATTATCAATGCGAAGGTGTTTCTGGCTATCTGTTACCTCTTTACGCTAAAACCACAAAACCGATTTTGATAAAATTTGGTATGGAGATACTTTGAGTCCCGGGAAAGGATATCGTATAGGTTTTGATCTAGAAAAATGTACGGTTCCCGTGCGATAAATGAATTTTACCCACAAAAAAGTTACGGGCGTCATCTATTAGTTAATAGGGAAAAAGATGCGCCCCTGTAGTAAGTACTCCGAAAGTTTTGTTCATCATGCGAAGCTATCATTACAATGAAGGATTTACAAGAATTATGACCCATCAGCTGATATTATAACTCCTTAACAGCCGCGGATGCTTTTAAGGAGTTATAATATAAGCTGATGGGTCATACTGAGCTGTGAGCATTAATATTATGATAAAAAATACACGTCCAAAGGCACACAAATTAATATCAGCTTCGAAAGGGAAACGTCACCGTATTGCATTTCGTCTTGTCGTCGTAAACCAGGCCTCAACCTAACGTAAGCACGTGGTAAGTTACAGGGTTTGCTTAAATTAGGAAAAAAATTACTAGTTGTTCTTATGTTTTAAAATTAATGAAAGTTATCTGGTTCTTGCTTTGATCATGTACGTAACCAAAGCATATCAGCAGGCAGCTGTAGGCTGTAAGTCAACTCGGCAACGGCTACGCGATACTGCGCTTACGGCTCTTGATGTAGGCTTTGTTAACTGTCACCTATCAGTCAGTTTCAGGTTTCTACATTGTCCACTTGGGCAACCTTACGAAATTAGCTACGTCTTCGGTCTTACGCCGTAGCAGAATAATTATTTCAGCAGACCTGCTTTTACCCCCAAAAATTTTCATAATATTTCTCAGGACCTAGCTGGTGTCTCTAAGTTTCTAGCTTCACTCCGAAAGCTCAGAAACGATGTTTTCCACATAAAACGGACTTAAACAATAAATTAATTTATGGGTATTTAATTTAGTCATCGATTTAATTTTTAACGGCTCACCTTGGGACGCTTTAAGTGAATAACAATGAAAGCATCCTGAAAGAAGTGTTCGTTTGTGGCGCTGCGCAGAGAAAGCTCGGGCGGCGCGGGGCGGCGAGGGCGGGCGGCGAGCGCAAATAGCAGCAGCGCGCAGTCGGCCAGCACACGGCCAGCCCGTCACGCGCCCGACGCCGCGCCCGTCACCGGCGAGACCGTCACACCGCGACGCCGGCCTACCGCTCGCCCGCCAGTGATTGATCAGTGATAATTACTCCCCGTCAGTGTGCTCGTTGGGGTCTCGGGCCTTACGCGCCGGTGGACCGATCGATACCGGGGATACCCACCTCCTCGGAACCGACTCTCCTCGACGAGGGCGTACGAGGTAAACATGAAACATCATTCAATTTTTTATTTACATAATACCGAGCGTGCGGTCCCGCGATGGAAGACGTGGATGACGGGGCGAAGGCGCCCCAGCCGTGGGGCCCCGCCGCCGGGGTCGAAGCGAGTGGGTTAATTGAAATATGGTTTTGGTATTCGTATCGATTGGTGTAAGTGCATTACAGTTTTGTGACCCATTTTCGCGACCACGACACTCGAAAGCGGCGGTTGGCAGGAGTCGTACAATATTTTAGAACTTTCGGAGATATTTAAAGAAATGTGAGGATCGAGTACGATATAACAGTGTCAACGGTTATTCCCGAAATTTTGCAAACGATTGCAGACTTTCGTCCGTCGCTTTGTTCTATTTAAAGCTCGCAGGGCAGATTTATTAGTCAAATAGAATTTATTGTAAGTGCAATTGTTCATTACGAAGATTACCTCGGTTACAGCATAGTGAATATCCCGTCTGTATTACAGTTTAATGAGAATAGAGTTAGAAATAACGACCTAAGAAGTAGAGTGGAGTGAAACATCGTAGTACATTTTTTTGAGGTCTTCTTTACATAATTTCTATAGTTGCTCGCTCACAGCTTCTAGAGGAAAAGACGAAGAAAAGACTTCTGCATAGTTAAAGCTTTAGGAGACAGGAGCTTAGAGCTGCTTTCTCTCTCTATATTGCCTGCCTTTACAAAAACCCTGAATAGTTGTGTTAATTTGCATTGATAATAATGTAAGTAGAGCCGAAGTCTATGTAATATTTCATTTTTGTATTTTTCCAATTATTGTCTGTTTTTGAAAAAATGCTTGCTTTTTTATGTTATATGATGCAACTACTAATAACTATAGTTTATATTTTTTACAATAGTCATGATTTTTTGACTGAAATGTATCTGTTACCGTTAGAATGCAGAATACGTTAACATGCACATTTCCTGGTAATCTGCAGATTTCCTAATACCATCCGTTAAAGTGTGAAAATTTTAAATAAAAAAAGCTTATATTTGAACTTTATCTAGTTAGTTTCATAAAGTTAATATACCTAGCGGAATAGAGCAACAATCTCGAGCTGTCAAACGAAACCGAAATTGATATACACCTGTGTGTAAAATATGTGTACGTATACACTTACACAAGCATGATTGAACATGAATTCTATGAGATTAAATTGTCAACGTGCCGATAAGCACCGACTGGACGTCAAAAAAAGAGTTCTGCTGTCATGTATCACACGTCTCCGTTTACTACGCAGTGTTACTGATAGTGACATCTCGCTTACTCAGGCCTTTGTTTCTTTATTCCGCTAGGTAGGTATATTAACTTTATGGTTAGTTTGCATTCTCTGCCTTCGTAAAAGTCCTAAAAACTTTGACTTAAGCTTGTTAACTTCCAGTTGATATGATCTGTTATGTTTTAATAGTGGAGTAACATTTTACTTAAATTTAATAATTTATTCCTTTTTTATGTTCAAAAAATTATATTAAATTATTCTCTACAACCAAATTACATGTTTTATTCAAACAAGAACCTATTTTATGTAATTTAATGAGATAGAATAAACTTTTTGCACTTTAACTGACTCGCCCAGATAATTAATCTGCAGAATACCTTGTTTATCTGCAGTCTTACTGGTTTACGCACATTAACGGTAACATAGCTATTTACTAGCGCTTTTGATCTTTAGCATTTTGACTATTATCAAGATATTAACCGATCAACAACGCAACTGCGTAGGTTATTGGCCAGTTTTCACAAAACCTGACAAACTGACCAATAAGGTTCTAAAATCACTTTTAAATATTTTGTAATATTATTGTGATTTTAAATTTGGGATATGCTTGTGCTTAAACTTTTCAGTCTTCAATTATGTATAATTGTTTCCAAATGACGAAACTTTTTGACTAAAGTAACAGTAAACTCTTTTGGGTCAAGTAGTCGAGGAGGATAGCGATAAGAATTTCATGTCACTAGGTAATCATTCTGCTTTCGTTATATTTGTTATTCAGAATAATGATTTTGTTATGACGAATAATGATTAATGAAGGTAATGGGTTAACGTACTTTGGAGGTGTGGAAGGTCATTAGCCTTTAGACATTGACGATGTCGCCTATGTACATGACACATTATAGTATAGGAGCACGATACGTTTACCATAATATTTTTTATATTAACCTTTGACGCTTAGAACATTTAGAAAACATTTTACATCAAAAACTGCAAGATATGTCAGCTGATTACATTAATTTATTATGGTGTTCACTATAAATTCGGTAATCGCCGTTTGTGACTTAGGCTTCAGCAACAAAGTATGTAACTACCAAAAATACTTTGCTTGTTTACAGCTAAAATAGCCTCAATTCAATTCAATATCTTTCTGACTAGTTATTAAGTTATTGACATTTTTAGCGACACCTGCTATCTTTTTTTGTTTAAAATAATACTCAAATATTCAACGGCATTTATGCACACACTGCTGACTTCTCCAAAATATACTGAAAGGCTATTGTTTATTAAAACGACTAAGCATTTAGCTGGTTCGCCTCCAAACATCATTCCCGTGTAACAGGAAAGAGGTTGTCGGTAAACACAATGGAATCGGCTTTGTGGCCTACTTATAAACAAAGTATAGCGGTGAATTGGCAGTCCAATAGCTCATGGCCAATTTACCAGTTAACCCTTGCCTATACACGGAATTTGTTTTTGGAATTATTTTGGAACGATTTTTTTTTATAAGTAATTTGAAGTTTTAATGCAATGGCTTTACTTTGTGGCGTTTCAGTTTCTACATAATAATAATCTTGTTTTTATAAGTATTACATTCGTTATAAGTTGGTACTTAGTACTTTCTAGTTTTTTACATTAGTACTTTCTACTCAATTTGTAAATAATGGTAGGAAATGGTTTTCATACCATCAAAATTTACAAATTTTAATGGTATGAAAATCATTTCCTTTTGACAAGTACTTATTGTAGAACATGTTTTTTGACGGAGTTACTTTTCCTTATTTTATTCGTAGACAGACGATCATAGTATTATAACCTCCTCCTTTTTGGAAGTCGGTTAAAAATGATCAGTCCGCCAATCAAACGGCTACACGATCATTCTCACGCCAGTCTGGATGAGACTGATGGACTGAACGGATGCCAGACTGAGCGTGTAAACCAGATGTACATATTTTAAGCCTTACGGTCAAGGCATTAAGGTCGAAAAGTGACACCATCTGTCGGCCTCACGTTGGCTCACGTACAACTTATAAAAGTTGAATAACGTATCATATTGATCCAGTTGCATGGAGTCTGGCCGAAATGCCCTAAATGTAACACACATACGCGTACTAAAGTCTCTTTAGGCTTTGTACATACAATATTTTAATTAGGCCCATACCTCACCGGGATGCCATGGTGACGTGGCCAGCGACGTTACCATGGCTACGTCTGGCGTCTTACTAAAGCGGTGTGTTTCTTAAATTCTATGAAGACTTAAGAAAATACCATGAAGAATCGTTCGATTATCTGAGGATATCACTAGAATCAGTGACTGATTGAGTGACGGAGCATGCAAGGACGTGCAAACAACTGGAAACGTCGCCAGTCGCCGCATGCGGAGCGATCGACTCTGGTTACGCTGGCTACTTCGCAACGTCGCCAGTCGGTCGCCAGGTGAGTCACCCGTCATACATTTCAATAGGTTTAGCTGGCGACGTCGCTGGCCACCTCGCTATGGCGTCCCGGTGAGGTATGGCCCTTACACACTCAGGATACCCATGTCATGGAGCGTCCAGAAAGAACGTCAGAACGTCACACAATTTTCATGATTTTTAGATCCACACCCTTCTAGTCACATGTATTTTAAATTTTTAACCTAACAGGCAAGCGAAAAATAAAACATTGTGTACTTAACTATAAGTAGGTATTAGTATTCTCTAAACACATTATATGTATTTTTTATTACTAAAGATTTTCAATTTAAACATATTAAATGAATGTAAAGTGCATGCTTACATAAAGTGAAACCACACAACACTAAACAATGAAAGTGAAATTAACAATTTTCCTCCAGGATTTTCGTTAAAAATATATGCTCATCAGTGTTAATTATGAAAAGGAACAACATAATGTCAGAGATAAAAATAAATGACGACATGTTGTTAACATAAACAAGGCGAAATGAAATTCAGAGATCGGCAATCGAGTCCAATATTCATTTGGCATACATCATGTACAAACGCTTGAGAGATTATTTCATCATGTGATAGCGGCTTATGCCCACTTATAAAACAATAATTATAAAGTCAATAAGGGATATTCGAAGAGGCGATTTGAAAGCAGGATGAATTATAACGAGTGAGAGTCCTTTTTAAATCTTTGTTCTTTTTCTGTAAAACCTCAAAAATTTAATAAATATACAGTTTACAATATAAAATAAATATACAATATTGAGTTATTTTCAAATAGTCTTAAATTTAGTTGTTCTAGTAGATAAAAATGTTTTCAATATGAAGAACTCGAACATAATCAAAAGATAATTTTTAATGTGAGGCTACATTGCAATATAATTATGAGTGTATCGTATGTGTACTGTTTAGTTCTAATCATTGTGTTAGTTGTAACAGAGTTTGTGGTTCATTGTCAAAAGATGAAGTATTTTGGGGATTGAAAAGGTGCCGGTTGGCAGCGGGCGACAGGAGTCAGGAAGCAACCGCAGACGACGAGTCGTCGCGACATTTATACTGGTTTCTATGTATTTCTATGAATAATTGTCGCTAGGTAGGTCGCTAGCTTCATGTCGCCCGCTGCCAACCGGCACCTTAATGCACAAAAAAATTCCAGCTCTCATGTTTATCGTAACTTAAGATGAAGCTTCGAAAATTTCCATAAATAAATACGCATCTTTTCCGGCAGTTGCACCCGAAATATACGAGCTCCAGATTGTATTGAAAACAAACGATTTACAATATCTTATGTACGAGAGGCCAGTAAATAACTGCATTAGGGCTCGTGGACGGAGCACACTTGGCCAAATTCCAACTTATTCGATATACATACAAATATATTTTTATATTGGCGTTTTTGTCGCATTAGTCATGTTACATGTTGGTATAAAAAATACTAACAATGATATACATGTATTTTCAATGAATCTTATGTTCTGTACATATCTTCAAGATGCTCAAAAATGGCTTAACCGTTTTTATGAACCTTTTGGGTATTTTTTATTTATTTATTAATACAACAAGATGAAAAAAATTATAATGTTGTACTAACAGAAAAACCACGTAGGTTTAATGACGTAGTACTTGAAGTTATAGTCTCTGTATGAAATTTTTACAAGTAAGATGAGTGCATTCCAATGGTATATTATGAAGATTAATATCAATGCTCCGAAAAATTTTTTTATGTTAGAAGGAGTTATGGTAGTTTTTAATTCAGGTGACAATTGATTTAATAAGCGCGGTATTAACTATTAGATATCTCGCCGTCCTCTCGCCGTACACATTGCTCGCGAATATTATATACATTTGGAATATATATAAGAAAATTAATTATAATTTACAGGCAATACAATATTCATCGACGGCATAATATGTAGGATGCAAATAAAAGACTATGTTGATAATGTGATTTAGTCATAACAATGATAAATAAATATTGTGCATCATCAGCTCTATTCTATACATAAATATGTGATTCAATTTAATTTAGTATAAAAACACGTGTATTGCAAGTTCTGACAATGCATATAATTTATTATGTAATCTATAACGATGAGAAGAGGCCCATCATTCGAGTAAATACTGTAGGTAAAGTAAAATTAAAAAAAAAAAAAAGTGTTCGTAACAAACCTGACAAAAATGCATTTTCGTAGATAGATAAAGAACCAATATGCATATTATAATTTTTTCGACGAATTTAAAGTTGATTTTGGAACGCCAAGCAAATTCATTTCCACTGTGCAGCTATCTCTGCTGACCGCAATACCAACTTATGCCAGTCTTAATCATCCATCAAAACATCTCGCCTTCTCTTTCATACACTCAAAGAACGAGAGAGTTAGCATTTCACTTTAACCCAGACTGGCGCAGACCATCTGATGTCCTTTATAGTTTGCATGTGTTCTGTAAGGTACTGGGTAAGTGGAAGGTGTTTGTTTTGTTATCGATCGGCGAGAACAAAGAGCGCTGTGTCCGCCCCCCTCCCCTTTCCCCCACATTACCGCAACAGGTTTTTATGTAACAGGTTATCAGATTTATATAATACTTAATTACTTTACCTGGAATTACTGTCATTGTTTCCCGCAATTTTTGTTATTCTTGATTTTTGTATTATAAATAAATTTAAATAAATTTTGTATAAAAACAAAATAAATTTTGTATAAATACAAAATATAAATAAATTTTGTATTAAAAAAAAAGGCCGGCTTTTAAGAGAGAATAGGGTAATAGAGGAGGGTAGGGATGGGAAGAAAAGGGAATAGGGAAGGGTAGGGAATAGGTATGGGTAGGGAAGGGAAGGGAATAGGGGAGGGTAGGGGTTTGGGTCTCCGGTAAACTCACTCTCTCGACGAAACACAGCGCAAGCGCTGTTTCACGACGGTTTTCTTGAGAACGTGGTATTTCTCCGATCGAGCCGACGTATATAATAATTTCAAGTTGGCCGACTATCGAACAACTAAATTGCGTAGTTTCACAATTCAATTGGACAACTTTTTAATTGTAGGTAATCGGAAAGGAATCGCATTTCTGATACGATTGGTGTCTAATTAGTTGTACAATTTAGTTGGATGCAATGTGCGAGCTCTTATAAGTCGCTGTAGTTATTGGTATACTATGCGATTTTATTGGCCAACTTGAAATTGTAAGTCTGCGGTCGCTCTAATATCATAAAGGCGGAAGTGCGTCTGCTACCTTCTCACGCCTGAGCCCCTGCCCCCTGAACCAATTTTGAAGAGGTTTGGTGTGGAGATACTGAATTCTGAAATCTGACGAATTGATAAATTGAATATAAAAATATAAATTGATTTTTGTTAATCTGACGAATTGATAAATTGAAATTTATCAATTCGTCAGATTAAATATCATTCCAGAACAACACGGTTTTGTAAGGCAAAAATCTACATCAACTAATTTAATCATTTTTACAAATTATCTATTTAAAAACATGGATACTAGATCACAAACAGACGCAATTTATACAGATTTTAAAAAGGCCTTTGATCGAGTCGATCATAAAATTCTGTTAAACAAGATTTCGTATAATGGTATCAAAGGAAACTTATTTCGCTGGCTTCAATCTTATATTAGTAATCGAATTCTAACTGTGGTGTGTAATGGATTTCAGTCAGACTCATTTTTGGCTACTTCGGGTGTTCCACAAGGATCAATATTAGGTCCATTACTATTTATCTTGTATATTAATGACATCAACACATGTTTCCGCAATAGCAGGTTCTTGTTGTACGCAGATGATCTCAAAGTGTTTAAAACCATTAAATCCCCAGAGGATTGCCGCCAGCTACAAAATGATTTAAATAGATTGACCGAATACTGTATTGAAAACAACCTCAAGTTAAGTATTAGTAAATGCAAATACATTAATTTCACAAAAAACAAAAAAACTTTTCAATTTCACTATTCACTATGTAACGAAATATTAGTTAGAGACACCCAAATTTGCGATCTCGGCGTCATTCTAGATTGTAAGTTACACTTGAATCTACACGTCGATAAAATAGTTGCTAAAGCATTCCAAATTTACAATTTCGTTATGAGAGCATCATCTGATTTTAAACTCGAAAACACCTATCTTTATCTTTTTAACTTTTTGATTCGCCCTCAAGTTGAATACGCATCTATGATATGGGACCCGTATTATGCTAAATATGACAAAAAAATCGAGAGAATCCAGCGAAAGTTTGTTAGAACCTTGCAATATAAATGTCATTATAAAAATCATCATCAGACTATATTACCGTATGAGGAATCATTAGCCAAATATAATTTACTAACTCTTAAGTCAAGACGTTTGTTGCTTCAAACTATGATGCTGTATGGGTTAATAAACAATAAAATTGATTGTCCAGAATTGGTTAGCAATATTTTCTATATTGTCCCTAGGACAGTAATAAGACGAGAGACGCGCGCTTACCCACTATTTGCAACGTCTACATGTCGTACAAATGCTGGTGAACGCGCGCCTCTACATAGATTAGTTAAAATATATAATGATCACTTTACCAACATAGACATATTCGCAAAAGCTAAAAAGGTGTTTAGAAAAGAAATTAAGAATGTTTTAATGCACTGTTAGCAATTAAGCATTATATTTTTCCTAATAATATGTGAAAACATAGTGGAGTATACTACTGTTTATGTTAAGTTTAGTATGTAATTTATTTTGTGATTTCTCAGTATACTTGTTTGTTTTCCTAATAAAATAAAAAAAAAATAAAAAAAAAAATAAAAAAAATTTCGTTTGTGTAATGTATATCGATAATGTGAAACTCAGAAAAAAGTTGCTCATACACTTTTCATGGTCTAGTATATCCTTGCCAAAGGAGTATATTTTAAAATGTATGGAGTCTGGTACAAATTTCCACCACCAACGAGACGTATATAGTAAAATTGTCTACTAAATACTGAATCATTATAACCAGACCGCAATCAAGAATACCCTGTCAGTGAAAAGTTACGGCTGAATTAAAAGTCATGTTTTTTACCATTTTGTATGAAAAATATTGCAGATGTACCTAATAAAAATGTATTGAGTTTAGTGCAAATGTCCACAACCAATAACACCTAAGTAATGATCTGCTAAATACGGAATCATTATAACTGGACCGCAACCAAAAATTTGTAACGGAATGAAAAAGTATTCAACCATTTTATTCCATAAAATAGTGTTAATATGATCCATTGCACTTTTTAACTACTCAATCTATGTTATATCATGCCGCTTGGCATTCCCTATTAGGTTTTCACTGTAATAGATGAATATCAATATCAATATTTTCACTCAAAAAAATAATTTTTCATATGGTCATAACTTTCTACTGACAGCTTATTTTCACTTCATCTCATAATGAAAGTTACTTTATATTTAATGGGAAATAAGTCAATATGGGTCTCGTTAGTGGTGGGGACCACTTTACTTCATTCTCCTTTAATGGAAAACGATTTAGTGGTGCTGTTTGGTATATTGTACACTTAAATAGGTAGTTAAACACTTTCAAAGTTTAATAACAATTAAGATTTCTTTACTAAATTAAGTAATAAATATTTGATGTCGCGATCAAATAGCGTTGAAGTCTTTCTTCGTAGCCAGGCCCTACGTCGCGCGTAGCACGTAGAGGTCATCTACGGAGAGTCTACGAGCGCTCTACGAATTCTCGCTACGAAAAATATCTCGCTACGGACTCATTATTTCGTAAATTGTCATTGCTTCTTCAACGTTCAACTTTATAGAGTATTTAAAACAGTATAATTTAGTCGGTGCTATACTTCCATATAACATTCATGCTGTTGGTTGGTTGTTGGGCGTTGATAAATCGAATAAATTAATTAGCAAAGCTACGAGGTCTAAAGATAGTTATAAATTAGCAGCAATATAACAGTTTGAAATGTCTACAATTTTATTCAATACTTGCATCGTGTTTCAATTACCCTGAATATTAAAAGACTATAATTTCTCACAAAAGAAAGTAATATTATAAAGTATATATTTTAAAATATAAAGCCTACCAGCCTTTCATCAGTTCGATTCATAAAGTTAATATACCTAGCGGAATAGGGTAAAAATCTCGAGCTGTCAAATGTAACCGAAATTGGTTTTCATCTGTGTGAAAAATTTGTGTACGTATACACTTACACAAGCATGATTGAACATAAATTCTATGATATTAAATTGTCAACGTGCGGCACGTGCGGACTGGACGTCCAAAAAGAGTGCTGTTGTCATGTATCACACGTCTTTTTTTACCACGCAGTGTTACTGATAGTAACATCTCTCTTGCTCAGGCCTTTGTTTCTCTATTCCGCTAGGTATATTAACTTTATGGTTCGATTGTTGCTTACTTAACATAGTAATTCATTGTAGTAAATTTTTATAGGCAATAAATTCACAAATAAAATTGTATAAACTTTTCTTCATGACTTGACAGACTTGGCTATATCATTTTTTTTTGTTAATGTTCTTAATAACTGATGATAGTATCACATAGTATTGTGTTTCAATGAAGCATAATTAGCAAGAGCATAAAATGTGTCATATTTAAAATATATTATGTACGAATTTTAGCCAATTGAAAATGAGCTACAGTGTTGTGTGGTTTTTGTATTCGTCGAAACAAACGGCCTCTCGCTCAACATGTTGTAACCTACATTCCGGCGACAAAGTTTCCAGCCACGTTTGTCCGCACACAGCTATTGTATCGTTAACTTCCCCTTTGTCCTATAAAATCTACAATTAGTGTTTTTTTCTAATTATGCTAAGGTAGTTTTTAAAATACAGTAATTGGTGCTTCTGTTTTGCGTTTAGTCGCCGTGTTTTGTTTTGCCTCGGTTCTCGCGGGAATTTTTGTATAAAGTTCAGGAATTCAAAAATCAAGGTTCTTTTAAATACGATGCAAAGGTTTTTACAGTATTTTTTTGAATAAATACGTGAATTTGTATCGACGAAATGAGGTTGCGATATTTTTCTAGTATCGCGTCGTCTCAGCGAATTATCATAAGCTGGCAATAGCGCGGTGTACCGGCTACACGCTTTCATATTTAAAATATTTTCTTAACATTTATTTTACTTTATAACAGTATCACATTTTTTCATTTTTAGTTAACACAAACAATTTCTTTGTACATTAAACAGTACATATATAATTAAATGTGTTATATAAAAACTAAATAGGTTGTCAAAACAACTCATAAAATCCAAGTATTCACTGGGGAGGTTTCCCCTTTGTTAAGTCAGGGAGAAACAGTGGGGTCGGCAGCTTTGTCATGTGTATGATACATCTTCAATTTCCCCGAAAGACGAAAAGAATACTACAAGATAATATTATACTAATACTTTATTTCTTTATCTTAATAAATTAGGAGTAAGCTATAGGTATAACTAGCTCACCCGGCGAATTTCGTTTTGCCATATAAATTATTTTTAGTATTAATACAAAAAGTAGATTATAAGTAATAACCTATTCTCAGGTCTAACGAATACATACTGTATTACAAAATGTCATTAAAACCGATTGAGCCGTTTTGGAGAAGTTCGCACACAAACACTGTGACACGAGAATTTTATATATTAGATATTATACTACTTTAGGGAAGCTGGAAGCTACATTGTGTTGCATGAAATAATAAATATTTATGAAAAACGTTCGAACATCGCCAAAGCCAATTTTTATTATTTCATAATTAATTTTGCGTCGTCGTTCGCGGTCTTTTGATGGCACAATAGACGTGGCTGCAACGCACATAATTAATTGGCACGCAGTACGTAACGCACCAGAGCAATGTGGCATCGCTCTTATGGGTTGTAACATCTACACCTTTTTATATGATTATTCCTATAAACACCCCTTCCTGTATTTTCGATACGCTCATTTGAGTTCATCGATTCATCGTGCATCATACCGCTAGGCCGGCGGCGTAAACTACAAAAACCGTATAAAATCATTAGCGTACAGTTTACGAGCCCGGAGATATATCGCCTGCGATGACTGTAAAAGTCAGAAACTTTGTACAAATATAAACATACAAACTTTACGCCGCCGAATGTGGGACAGCGAGACTTTTTTAATCATTGAGGTGCTCCCCGTATTTTTAGTTCGCGTAAAGTGTTGGGTGATTAAAGATGCTTTTTAGGGTCGATTTATTATGCGTCCGCCCGAACGCGCGGCTGGCGGCTACACTGCGAGATCACAAGCAATTGTATGTAAATGACAGCTCAACCGCGCCGCTATTTGAATATTCATTTTATAAAGTCCTCACGGGCCATAACACTCGCGCGTACGCTAGATTCTACAGCTCTACATAAATCCCGTCCAAATGCTTACGCGCGTTTCGTTACTCGCGCGTAAAACGCGTGCAATGAGTGGGACACTCGACTTGCCCGTTAAAGGAGTGAGCACACTGAGACGGGCCGTGCCGGGGCTCATCGCAAAAATCCGCCTCCATACAATTTGTATGGAAGCGGGAATCCGCTGCGCCCCGACACAGTGTGCGATACTCGCATCCGCTTCCATACAAATTGTATGGAGGCGGATTTTTGCGATGAGCCCCGGCACGGCCCGTCTCAGTGTGCTCACTCCTTTAACGCGCAAGCGAAGCGCGAGTCGAGATACTTGGGTGCTATGTTATTGCAGCGTCCAGTACTATGCGCGAGTCCGTTGCGAGTGGACGTATTTGATAACACACGCAACTGCAGTTTCCGAGTCCATGTTTGTAACTGGCTGGATCCCTCCCGGCGTAGTAACGCACGTAAAACGAGGTATCTAGAACTGCAATAGAAATTGAAACGCGCGTATGGAGTATGGACTCGCGCGTAAAACGCCTCATCTGGACAGGCTCTAAGAGGAATTAGTCAGATTTCCACGTAATAATGATATAATGCGTGTTTTAAAATTAACATTTAAAATTTGGTGTAGTGCTATTTTAACTAAACTAAACGTAACATTTAAAACGTATTTTAATGGTCCGCGATAAAAAACGGTTCTTCAATTAATAACTACTCGAATCCAGTTTTCATCACGCTATGTATAATTTATGGTTCAGTCAAATGCGAGCGATCGATATTGGTGTGAAACAGATCACGCCTCATTGCATATTTACACTATAAACTTACCTTATTTTTAGATTTATTCCACTGTAAATTATATTATAATTGCGGGTTAATTGTTTTCTTTACAACGTCGTACTTCCAACACTACTTTTGTTGAAACTAGAATTTAAATACTTAAGTATTCCTTATTTTATCTACGAAAATACTTAAGATAACATTACTATCATTCTTAAATTCTCAATAGCCCTACACGACGAATCACATTAATATAATATGTAAAGCTAAAACAGTGGGTGTGGGGAATCAGCTATGCGCCGTTCCAGTCCTCGCACCTAAAACAAGCATGAGCAGTATCGTCAATCACGTCATATGACTTGTAGATCCGAGTGTATTCTCCACATACACGCACTCACACACTATGCACCGGCAGTCCAAACAGTGGAGCCGTAACACGTACCGTAGAGCAGTCTTAATTCAGACCACACGCCACGCAAGGTGCATTTCTAACAGAGTTTTCGGCATCTGAACTGCCCCGGGGCAGGGTGGGCCGACAGGATACGGAAACATCCAAAGTTTAAATAAAGAACATAAACTACGTATTGCATAGTACTAGTGCAATACGTAGTTTATGTTCTTAATTTAAACTTCGGCTGTTTCCGTATCCTGTCGGCCCACCCTGCCTCGGGATTCTGTGCCCCGGGGCAGTTCAAATGCCGAAAACGATATTAATTTGTATGCATTTGACAGATTTCATTTGCTTGAGACGATATGCAAGTCTGTTAATTCATTACAAATTTAGAAGTGCATCTGCGCGTCGTGCTGCGGTCTGAATTGACCCTAGCCCGCACAGTTTCGAAGGCAGCAATATGCGCGGTCCGAACTGTACATGTGCTAATGCTCACCGATGTTGTGACAGTATCGGCGGACGATGGCTGACGTGTAATTACGGCGCGTTAACCTCTCAGCGGCGGTGTTTATGACGGAGGTGTTTGTATATTTTTCTATACTTTATTACCTAACAATGAGGCAATCATAAAAGTTCCCGGCGCGATTGAGACGTACACTAGTTTATTGTAGCGTTGACTTTGAAGTTAGTTGGCTGAGTAAACAGTTTTTCATAGAATTTCATATTTAACGATTGCTACATCTCAGTTTGAGTTAACTTCGTATTTTTCTTGGATATTCTGGTAGAAACGCATACTAGGAAACACGTTTTCAATAATAGCTGTAGTTTGCTTATTATTTAGAAATTATAAATGTCATTTTTTTTTCTAAATACAAAAAGTAAATCACTCAGTAGACACAAATTGGTTTACTTTTTTCCACTCAATTTTTCTGTAATGAAAATCAATAAATTTCACATTCTTCATATTCGAATGTTAACGTGGCCCATAAAACGATATTTGTGCATACGAGAATACACTCTCGTTGTGAAAATATGACACAAACAGGAAAACGCCTCGCCGGGTGGTGTGTAGCCGCGCGCGAAAATGGAATATATTTTTAATGATGGCCAATAATATGATAGCTGTTAATAATTTTATCTGCGCTGTAAACAAGCCGCATTCCGGCCGGCGACGGTTGCCAACGCGCTATTTACTCGCTTAGCACCAAGGTTGAGTTTTTAATCGCTCTCGCGGTCCACACGGAAGTACACATGTGAACATCACATGACAAGCCATTCCTCGAAGATTTCTACACGAGGCGTGATAACTCGACTAGTGCTTTTTATATACTTTTTGCTGCTTTAGGCTTCTGACATACGAACGGCACTGGTCGACGACACTTGTCGATGGCACACGCGTGCCGTTCGTCTGTAAGCGCTCTAAAAGACAGACCCAGAGGGAGACAATGAAACAAAGATACAATTTTTGTTGTTGCAATGCTGCCGAAAGATACAAAATCACTCTACGAAATTACACAAGACGCTGCCCGGCAATAGCGGGGTTTCGGTAGCTGTAAACAAAAATTTTCCGACACTTTTCTCCCTGCCACGTGTCACCAGGCGGAGCTCTGTATTAATTAGGTATTTGTCCTGCTAAACATAATATCACGAATTCGTAAGAATTTAAAAATCCTTGATGAAAACTATAGTCATTTTGCACCGAAAGTAGGTATAAAATGAGGCCATATCTTAGTACTCGTACGTAGTAGTAGTAATTATTGACAATTTCTATATTATGGCGTAATTTAAAAACTTACTGTAAAATATATTATATAAAATACTAGCTGTCCCGGCAAATGTTGTTTTGCCAGATATAATGTATTTCGCCCATTTGTTTAAATCGAAGTGACTAAATAAGTATGTCACCATGGCAACGTCCATTGCTATCCCGTCGCACAAACAATGGTCGCCGTCAGTCTCGAGTTGTAATAATTTACTATTATTTATTCAGCAAATGCACTTATATACTATAAAAAGTAGCCAGTAGCCGATTCTCAGACCTACTATGAATAGACCTACTATGTATAGAATATGCTTATAAAATTTGGTAAAAATCAGTAAAGCCGTTTCGGAGGAGTACGGTAACTAACATTGTGACACGAGAATTTTATATAATAAATAAGATCAACAGCAAAAATATTCACCATTATAACTTGTTTCATACAAAATGTTAAAAGTTTAAGGCTACGAAATATGAAGTTCTCTGCTCCGTCTTGTGAGTTGTGAATAAATAATGTGCATGCTGAAAGTTCCTCGAGGTACATTTTTGTAAAAGCAAATGTATGTTTACATACATGCATGCAGAAATGAGATGAAACATAGATACTGAACGGCAGATGTCTATGTAATCCATACTAATATTATAAAATATGCGAAAGTGTGTCTGTCTGTCCGTTAACTAAACTGCACCGATTCTGCTGAAATTTGGTATGGATATACTTTAGAGTCGTGGAAAAGTACATAATATAATACTTTTCATCCCGAAAAAATTTATATTTTGGGCGCAATTAATGAATTTTGGCGCAACGACTTTGCGGTCGTCAACCGGTTATTCTATACTTCTGTAACAAGAAACTATTTCAACAACACACTAAGATGCCTACTGATACTGAATTTGCAATTATTAATTAAAGATAGTAAATAACTTCTACATTCGCAGTAGTGTTTCTCAATTAATCTCTAAACTTTAATGAAATTATCCGCTGAAAATATTCGACCCTCGTCAGACTTTTGAACCCTAAATTGTATCCCAATTCAGTGTCCCTGATATTAAGGAAGGTAAAGGTCAGCTAAAGATCGCCCGCCGCCCGCCGCGTGTAAATCACATAACAATCTATTTTCACTCCGTCCTCACTCCTCTGTCCTCACGCATATCATAACACTACGAATTACTCCAGATTCGCGAATGATAGCGCGTTATTAGAAAGAGATAAACATATTTACATATTTTGCTGTTTCTTCTAGGTCTTAAAAGTTTTTTCCAAAGATAAGAGTTAGCGAGTTATCTGAATCTGAATTTTAATTATTAGGTATAGTAGCAACTTCTAAGTCCATATTATTGTTGTGTATTAGTAAGCCATTAGTGATTAGTCATTAGTTTTGTGATCGCGACTGTTACTTAAGGTGACGCCGCGTTAAAGTAAAAAACCGTGTTGGATATGTTTTAGATTGCTTGTTTTCTATGAGAGGCCGAGAAAACAAGCAATGAAACGGCAAAAAATGGAAAGAGCGTTAGCGACAAAATGGTTTTTGTCGTGTTATTTAAAAAACATAAATACATTTCATATAAGCTATGGGCAAATTAAAGTGTATGCTTGAAAAAATTTATGTACAAATTTTGGAAGCTTAAATTACTCTCCTCTGTTGGCAAAATAGGAATCCCTTTTTTTACTGAGGTCTTTTTGATTGATTGATAAAAGTTGACCAATCGTGTTATGCTATGGGTAATTCAAAGACAAAGACATGATGAATACTGACAATGAACTTTAATTTCTTAGCTTTAGTCATTGCTGAGAAAAATCGATATCACTACAGCCAAATTATCAAGGCGTTGCCTTAACAAACGCATCCTTAAAAGTTTTCATAGTTTAGCAATTAATGCTAATTTAGATTTATTTGTATTCATATTTGTAATATTTTTTATAAAAAACTGTTTTGCCTTAACAAATAAATAAATAAATTATTTCTATTACAAAGAAAACGCCATCCACCTTATATTATATATTTCTTCCTGGATGCTGCATTCACTTTCTTACCGAGAATTAATTGCGAGAGTCAAGATATTTCATTAGAAGTTTATTAGAAAAAAACTGTATGGAGATAGTCTCGGCTGGAACTCGAGTTACATGAATAAAATACATAATGAGAATTTATAGAACTGTCTCCCGTACTTATTATATTATCTAATGTGACTAGTTATACAGAGTGTAACAAAAATAAGTGATAATACTTTAGGTTGTGTATGTGTAAACAGAGTTCACTGTGAAAGTAGTAACGCTGAAAGAGTAACTTTTATTTTTTACTATTGTATGGGAAAATGTATGACGCTGAGGCGCTTACAAATCACAAAAATAAACGGCTGTTTCAGCGTTGATACTTTCATAGTGAACTCTATACTCATATACTTGATACAGTTATTGTATTACGAGTATACAGGATGTAACAAAACCAAGTGATAATACGTAGGTATTATCACTTTGTTTTGTTAGTACCATAAAGTAGTATTTAGTATTATTTATGTAGGTAGCGTATTTATCATTTAAATATTACGCAAGTGAAAAACTTTGTAACCCTTTTTACTAAAAAATACTATATATATATATATATATATATATATATATCTTAGCGGTGCCGAATTGACCAATCACCATGCTCGAAATCTTTCTGTCATTCCGCTGGAATAGCATGATTGGTCAATTCGGGCACCGCTAAGCTCCGCTCCACTTCAGTGGAAACGCAGCCTTATGCTCTGTTCTGTTATGCTGGAACTTTCAGCATAACAGAACTGGCGAGCAGCACCGTGTGTAATATTACACGAACCATTTGCAGCTACTATTGAGTTTTGACCCCCTCATAATAATTCAGAAACTATTTCACATAAACATCTCAAATTTGGCTCATTTGAAACTTGCGAGGTAAATTTTGGTCAACAAATATATGTATTTATTTGTAAATATAATTATGATCTTTAACTAGATTAGATTTGACTTGGCCAGTTTTCATCGGAATTAAAATGTTCAACAACTTTATGAAATGACTGATGTAATGAAAACTGACCAAGAGAGATCTAATCTACTTTAAGATCTCACATTATTTAAGTAACATCAATTGTTATAGATATACTAGCTGTCCCGGCAAACGTTTTTTTGCCATATATATTTTTTTTGGTATGAAAAATAGATGTTGGCCGATTCTCAGACCTACTCAATATGCTCACACATAAAAAACGGTCAAGCCGTTTCGGTGGAGTATGGCAACGAAAACTGTGACACGAGAATTTTATATATTAGACTAGCTGTCCCGGCAAACGTTGTTTTGCCATATAAATAATTTTCGGTATGAAAAATAGATGTTGGCCGATTCTCAGATCTACTCAATATGCTCACAAAATTTCATGAGAATCGGTCAAGCCGTTTCGGAGGAGCATGGCAAGGAAAACTGTGACACGAGAATTTAAAGATTTAATAAAGCAAAGAAAATATATACTTTATTATTTGTTCATAAATTTATTTGGTTCCTATGTAGGTTCCTATACATACGTATATTTCAATTTTCCATAGAACTTGGCGCTCATTTAGATCTCCATCCTTTTTACGGCGAAGTCCATAGACAAGAAAAATGTTTGTATGGAACTTGGCTCTCCATTTTTACATTTATGTTTTTGGTGGGATTCATTTTATTCAATGAACTCAAATGTATTAAAATATTTAGTTGAGTTTGCAGGGCGTATATTTATAGAAGATAACAAAGTAAATAAGCAAATCGGTACTTACTTTTATTAACCATAATCTTAGCAGGAAGGATAACCTTCACAGTGTATTGTAAATAAAGCGATTGCAATGCAGCACTACGTCTGGTGTAAGAAACCTGCATATAACTATAGCATTATTTCTATCTATTTATATTACAAAGAAAATACCTACGAAATTCGCAGTGATAGAAAACTAAGCTTACTTTTTAGGGTTCCGTAGTCAACAAGGAACCCTTATAGTTCGGGCTGTCCGTCCGTCTGTCTGTCCGCGGTTTTGCTCAGAGACTATAGAACCACAAAGCTGTAATTTGGCATGAATGCACATATTTTAGATGCCGACAAAATGGTACATGAAATCTAAAAAAAAATTTTTATGGTACCTTCCCTACACATCAAGTGGGGATGATTTTTTTTCGCGTCCACCCCATCGTGTGGGGTTGGATGACGTTGGATAGGTTTTTTAAAAAATATTATGAGTATTCATAGATCATTTTCCGATTTAAGGATCCCTTTGTGAAATATTAAGTTTGAAAGTGGAAAAAATCGTTAGGGTCCAGTGTCCCCCTCTTCTATCAGCTAAACGGTTGCTTCTGGAAATGTGAGAAAATTCACGGCAGTAGGAAATATGCTGAATTTAAAAGGAAAACTTTCACGGCTTAAAAGACTTTAACAACGTAGAGATAGCTCTACGTTGTTTCTCATCGTCTGATAATTCCATAGAAAAACGAATGAAAATTACCATGTAAATATAGTTTTATTTCACGGTACCTATAATGTACTATCAGAGAAGTTGATTCCTATGCAAATCGGGGACCTAAGTAGTTTGGTCGTGTTACGTCAAACCCAGCTGACAGATCACAATTAACATTGAATTGACATATTCGACCAAATAACGTTGGTCTGTCAATTGCATAGGAATCAACTTCCTCGATGGTACCTAGTGATATACTGTATAAACATTAGAAATGCAACATTTTACTTTTATCCGCGACTGTCCTTCAAACCGTTTTCCTCAGTCCACCTTGACAGGGCGAATCCGATGGTGATATAAATGCATAATAATTCAAACAGTTATCTGGTGAGTATCGTAATGACGTAGATACGGTATCGCGGCGATAACGGTAGGACGAGCTATTATGGGTGATAAGTTGATAACAAATCACAGTGCCGACTATATAATTGGCTCCACAATTATATCTACCTTATTCAGATACCATCAATCGTACATATTGATGCAATATAAATGCAGATTTCTCCAATGTTCGATCCAGTCTGTTGGTGTGTACTAAAATACAAATGGACCATTTGTAGATTATACGAGATAAATCATGCCTTTATTATCAGATTCAAATGCTGCAAGGATAAGACCTTTTGGAGCTACGTCACGTTGCAATGACATGTACAGGCTATGCCCTATGATGGTCTATGATGAAACGGTTGCTTAGAAGATTTCTCAACGTAATACAAAACGGAACGTACGTACATTTTTCCGAACGTTTTTGGAGTTTTAACCGGCCATTTGATTGAATGGACGTAGTGGACGTAACTCATTAATTTCCAACCAACGTAATTAACATTTATTTGCCGTATCAGAATACCATTTTGCTGTTTAATAGGAAATGGCAGTCCATTATAATAGCTCCAGTAATCTGCCCCGGTTCGATCCAGTGGTCGTACAGAAGCAGTATTCATGCTGCATGAAAATACAAGAATAGTAGCTACTGATAAAAATATTTTACGTTTAGTTTAGACTAAGTGCTTAGGCACTATAGCGACAGAAGGGACTAAGCGAAATATATTTCTTATCTAAATATTTATTATATTTAGATAAGAAATATATTTAACCCAAAGGTGACTGACTGACTGCCATAATGATCTATCAACGCATACGGTACAGCCCAAACCACTGGACGTATCGGGCTGAAAGGCATGCAGGCATCCGCCGAAAGGGGATAAAACAGGGGATGAAACTTTGTTAATTTTAAACCTTTGATGGCTTTGACGCCTAATTAATAACAATACTTCATAATGCGAGCGAAGCCACGGGCAATAGCTAGTTTATATAATATTTATTTAATGCGTTACTGAATTTTGATCATTTTTTTAATACAAAACATTTTGATAGATTGATTTTTATCTACAATCGACTGTAATTTTATTTCGAAATGCGCTTAAACATGCGCAGGTGCCACAGAGTTTTAATAATGCCAATAAAAATACATAATATTTAAAACATCTGTAACTGAGACTTGAGAGCAGGTGAACAATATTGTGTTCGGTTGCCGATCATAAAGTTGTTATAGTGAATTCAAATATTTTAATAGTTTCTTCTTTCCGTTTTACTAAAATTGTAGTCTATTTTATTACTAAAAGCTTTTTATTTTAAAAGCTTTTATTTAACCTGCTCTGTATGTATGTAAGTATGTATGTTTGGGTGAAATTTTGGAACTCAATTTTGAAGTAGATGAGAGTGATATAATGTATGTGACATAATCTAATATGGCTGACCATGGCGAACTAGTTATTTTCTATGCAGTCCTACAATATTATGGATATTAAATGAAAGGGCTTTTGGAGAGTAACTCGAAAACGAATGTAATGTTATTCTATATCCAATACCATGGTAGCTTATCCAAGATACTGGAATAGTTATTTTTAATGCACTACTGCAATATGGGTATCAAATGAAAGGGCTCATTGAGAGTAACTCATGTCGTGTTGTGTCGTGTCGTGTCGTGTCGTGTTGTATCGTGATGTGACGTGAAGTGACGTGAAGTGTTATGTCGTGTCATGTCATGTTAATTGTTAAGTCAAATTCAGCCGGGTTTTAGAAAATGCTCAGTTGAATCCAGTCATTTTTGTTAGTGAAATTAAATGTTTTAGTCGTTTAGAAATAAACGGAAAATTAACAACTCGCTAAATATAGACCCGGTTTTTTACAGATCAAAATCAAGTACAATTTCTTAAGGACGGTTATCAGATTTTAACAAATTGTTGAAACAAAACAAACTACAATCAAGCAAACTAAGAAGTCTAGCCAGAGATAACTAAAAACAAAAAATAAATTACAAGCAAAATTTAAATACTCTAAAAAGAAGAAAATAAATTTCTCCTAAAACAATTGTAACAATTAAGTTATAGCCTCAATATATTTATACAATTTGCTTGATAATAAAAGCTTGTCGCGTGATTTTTAAATATGTATATTATGTAAACTAGACGTACCAATTTAACTGAGTAAATTGATAATACATATTATATTATCAATTCAAATAAAATTTATAATACATAATATATTGAGTTTATAACTTATTGTTAGATTTTTTTAGGAGAAATTTATTTTCTTCTTTTTAGAGTATTTAAATAAAAACTTTTTTCAAAAAGTTTTTTGCTTATAATTTTTGTCATATTCATGATCTTTTTAAGCAAGCTTTCATGGTGAATAAAAAAGAGCATGGTTGGTGAATCCCGAAACTATAGGAGATAGCGAAAAATGTTGAAACGAGTTTCGAGCTCGATTATGATACCACAATCGATGCATTATTCGATTTTCGATTAAAAAATCTAGTCTGAAATCCAACCAATTGATTTTGGGTTAAATTGGATAATAAAAACAAATTACGTCCCATTATTAATTCATGAAGACCTAAGCGGCCGCATCCGGCCGCGATAACAATAGATAAGCTATTGTGTCTCGTTATTCCACGATCGATGGGTATAGATAGAGTATAGCAAAATATTAGTACCTTTGGTAGCTTATTTAGCATTGTTTGAAATCTCTGAAAGACCAAAAGCATGAAGTTAGGCGACAGGGTTATATTTACTGTATAAACTATAAGTTATGCAGTACAGGATCTCATATTCCTCACGAGGAAAGCATAATATTGGCAATTCCCGGCATGTGTTTCGTCGACAACCGTGACCCACTTCTAGAGCCTCAAATATGTTGCAGATATGGAATCACATTATTAATTTATAGACTTCAGAGAGTTTGTATAATTAGAAGTAAAACTTTAAAATATAAATTAATGGCGGATCTGACCGACTGCTGATACAATCTAGTTCGTAAAATTTTCACATCGAAATCGGTTTAGCCGCTTAGAAGAAGATTCATCATAACACACAGACAGGAAATTTAAATAGTATGTAATTGTGTGTGTGTGTACTGTGTTATGATGTTACTAACATAATTTATAAGTATTTACGTTTACTCTATATCTATATATACTCTATATCTACTTATATCTTTGTTACTTACATAGTTAAATAAACTTTTTCATTTTCATTTCATTTGTTAATAGGTATGTAATGAATCATTATGAGACTATAGATTATTAAAATAGGATCAATAGTTTGGGCATTACGGGGGAAAAATAAATACACATAATAAAGCAAAAAAAAAAAGCATATACTTGATACACATTAAAATATTATTATTATTATTACCACATTAGGATTAAAATGGTAATCCGTCTATTTTTGTCTGTTGATAGAGTTGCAAAATATAAATATCTATAGGTAACTCAAAGGTGACTGACTGACTGACTGACTGACATAGTGATCTATCAACGCACAGCCCAATCAACTGGACGGATCGGGCTGAAATTTGGCATGCAGGTAGATGTTATGACGTAGGCATCCGCTAAGAAAGGATATTGATTAATTTTACCCCAAGGGGATAAAATAGTGGGGATGAATGTTTGTATGAAACTTTGTCAATTTTAAACCGATCGGGCTGAGACTTTGCATGCATAGAGCTACTAAGACGTAGGCATCCCCTAAGAAAGGATTTTGATAAATTCCACCCCTAACCGGATAAAATAGGGGATGAAAGATGTGTATAACAATACTTCTTAACGCAAGCGAAGCCGCGGGCAAAAGCTTTGAGAACCCTCATTAAAAAGTAAGCGAAATCCTCCAGCTAGGCGAGGTGTTCCGAAATAAAAATAAACCTGACAGATGTTCATATCGTATATTTATTTAAAGACTGTCGAGTTGTGAATATTATAAATATCTACATTTAGTTCCATCCGGCTAACCTCACCACGACATGCAATTAACTTTGAAATGTTTAAATGAGAGAGAAAATACTAGACTCTAGAGTCTGACTTTTAATTTAATTCTGTAAAATACAATTAGTAGAATATAATAATTCTACCAATTTCTACCAAAATTTCCACCACTTGATTCTATTCAATGTACCAGCTAAGTAACTTACGCTAATGTTTCTTTAGTGTACATTTTTTTTGCGACCCCTTATATGGGACCTCTAGTTCCCCCTTCCGAAGGGAAGGGACAATTATTGTCACAAGGTTCGTTACATCTGGACAGTCGTTTATGTTTTATTTATTATTTACAAAGGTTCCTTATAGTTATAAACAACTCATATTTGATACTATTGTTGCATCTATTCTTTACAATTTACTTTTAAGGGTTCCGTACCCAAAGGGTATGTGTCTATCCGTCTGTCTGTCTGTCTGTCTCCAGGCTGGATCTCAAGAACCGCTATAGCTGGACTTCTGAAATTTCACAGATTGTGTATTTCTGTTGCCGCTTTAACAACAAATACTAAAAACAAAATAAAATTAATATTTAAGAGGGGTCCCATACAACAAAAGTGATTTTTTGGCTCTTTTTGCTCGATATCAATAATGGCAACTGCAGGTAGGGACATGAAATTTTCACAAAGTCCTTAATTATATATTATTACAATCTTAGTATATTATTAGTTTATTAGTCTTTGTAATAAGTTCCCATTTTTGCTATTTGGGTTGGCTTTAAAAAGGGGAAAATTTATCACTTTTTTATTATCTTTGTTATTACATTTTGCTGATGCGGACGCAGTCGTGGGCGATAGCCAGTATTAAAATAAAATAAAAATTTAAGAGGGGGCTCCCATATAAAATACACAATTTTTGGCCTAATTTTGCTCTATAACGGTACGGAACCCTTCGTGCGCGAGTCCGACTCGCACTTGGCGGATTATTTACATTAGTGTTAAGTTAAATGCATGTATTTATTAATACAAATGAGTACAAATGATAGGATATATTATTGCCATATTTTCACGAAAGAGCTCTACTACTCCAGCATAGACAGTAAACAATGTTTTTGTCAATATTCTTATATTATGACGTGTGCTAAACGTCGGATTTTGATTGGATTGTTTACTGTATACGTGCTAGCAGGGCAATAGTCGGGGTCTTTTTTCCTGTTCTGAGGTCGGGGTAGAGCCGACTATTGCCTAATATTTCCTACTTATTCGTAACTTTGGTTTATTTTGAAAATTAAACTTATTTACTTTACTAAGAACGACTCTATCGACAAATAAAACTAGATAAGGCTAACCCAGTACTTTCGAGTTTCGATGGTAAAATATGAATATTTGCATTTTAATATTATAGACTCTATCTAACATAATACGAAACAAAATGTTGCCCTACCATTAAATAAATCCATACTAATTTTATAAATGCGAAAGTCTGTCTGTCCGTCCGTCTGCCTGTCTGTCTGTCCGCCCGTCTGTCTGTCTGTCTGTCTGTCTGTCTGTCTGTCTGTCTGTCTGTCTGTCTGTCTGTCTGTTACCTCTTCACACTTAAGCCCCTGAACCGATTTTGTTGAAATTTGGCATGGAGATACTTGAGTCCCGGGAAAGGACATATTAGGAAAGTTTTTATCACGAAAAAATGTACGGTTTCCGTGCGATAAACGAACTTTGGCGCAACCGAGTAGTGGGCGTCATCTAGTATCGAAATAAAACCAACAAGGTAAGTGGTCTCAGACCAAATACAAAGTAAGTGGTAATAACCGAAGAATACAGACTCGAAGGTCGCACCTGTACCGTACAAATGGACTTTAGGATATGAATAAAATATCGTCGGGTGCTCGAAATAAAACGAGAGGAGCAAGGTCGGGTCACCAGATGAACAGCTTCCTACTACATGTGTTCCGTGACGTCGCTTCACCAGTGTTTTTCAACATTTTTTAGGGTTCCGTTCCCAAAGGGTAAAAACGGGACTATTACTGAGACTTCGGTGTCTGGCCGTCTGTCCGTCTGTCTCCAGGCTCTAACTCCAAAACCGCTATAGCTAGAATTCTGAAATTTTCACAGATTGTGTAAATCTGCTGCCGCTATTCCAACAAATCCTAACAACAAAATAAAATTAATATTTAAGGGGGCTCTCATACAACAAACGTGATTTTTTTGGCTTTTTTTGCTCTATATCAATAATGACAACAGGTAGGTACTTGAATTTTTCTCAAAGTCCTTAATTATATGTGTACTTTAATATTTAATAATAATATTAAAATAAAATAAAAAATTAAAGGGGCTCCCATTCAAAAACACAATTTTCGGCTTAATTTTGGTCTATAATGGTACGGAACCCTTCGTGCGCGAGTCTGACTCGCACTTGGCCAATTATTTTTATGGTATGAGGAAATATTTCGCGACCCCTAGGCCCTATTGCTAGGTGACGCCCACAACGTTTCGTTAAAATTCGTTTATCGCCCAGGAACCGTACATTTTTACGGGATAAAAATATCCTATGTCTTTTCCCGAAACTCCATGTATCTCCATACCAAATTGCAGCAAAATCGGTTCAGTGGTTTCAGCGTGAAGAGGTAACAGGGTAACAGACAGACACACACTTTGGCATTTATAATATTACTATGGATTGTTTATAAATGTACGCATTGGTAAAACTCTTTGAATTATTATATCAATGTTTTTAATTTTAAATGTTTTTTTTTACTGAAACATTTTTCTCGACCTCTGGTGACCCCCTTACAAAAGAGGGCGACCGACCTACAGGGCTAAAATGGTCAGGGCAGGCATAAAAAGCCTAATCGATCTTGGTCGATCTGTAGTAATTCGTACTAATTTGACATTTGTCAGTTTGACAGTTTTGACAATTCATTTGCTGAATTGATTGAGAAGAATTGCTAAATGCGACAGCCCAGTGGATCACGACCCAAAGGTTGAAAAACACTGCTCTACACTTTACCACTTTCCGACCTTATCCCTCGGTGATAAGGTTCTGAGTGGTACTAATTGTCTTCGACTATACGTAACCGTTTATTAATAATCGTAATGGATTTTATGAATATTGTTTGGTCTTTATACTATCCAAATCGTAACTATTTGTTTGGTATAACCGTATCCATACTAATAATATAAATGCGAAAGTGTATCTGTTTGTCTATTACCTTTTCACGTCCAAAGGCGCCAAAATCTTTTTTTTTGCACACAGGCGCCAGTAGCCCTTACGGGGGGCCTGCATATCCATACTTCCATACTAATATTATAAATGCAAAAGTGTGTCTGTCTGTCTATCTGTCTACCTGTCTGTCTGTCTGTCTGTCTGTTACCGCTTCACGCCCAAACCGCTGAACCGATTTTACTGAAATTTGGTATGGATATGCTTTGAGACCCGGGACAGGACATAGGATACTTTTTATCCCGAAAAAATGTACGGTTCCCGCGCGATAAACTAATTTTGGCGCAACGGAGTTGCGGGCTTCATCTAGTATAATATAAGTTAACAATGCTTAAAAACCACTCATATTGATTTCTAATTTATTGTTGGTTTGGAGTGACATACAGAAGAAATTTGAGAGTCAATTTGTCGATAAAATATGCCACATTATGACATTAAAGGATCGGACGCCGTTGTTGGGACCTTTGTTTTTACTCCGTGGTTGGGACACATTATAACTTGCACGTCATAGCAACGTGTTTAGTGTTAGTGTTAGTTTTTTAGTATAATTGTGTGTATGTTAGTCTATAAGGTATTTATAATATGGGCCAAGATGCCTGAGTTAAATAAATAAATAAATACAAAATAAATAGCAATTGCAGAGTATTTAGAGCATATATGCTACGAAAGCTCAAATTACAACTATGACACTAATAGTGAATAATTAAAAATACTTAATAAATATTATTCATACGATTTCCAATTTATTGCTGGTTTTGACTTTGGAGTGACTTAAACTCACATTGTAGAGTACGTAGAGCACGCTACGATAGAAAATCCGACAACCTGCCATCTTATTTTAGTCCAACTATTTTGTAATAATTACATCACAATAAAATATTATAGTGTCAATGGGCTTAGGTTTACCCAGTTGGCATTCCCCTCTGGCACCCCCCCAGCTAGCTATTTCGGGTGTCACGTCACCGCCTATAGTGTCACGCTCCGTCATTGCAACACTGTCATAGCGTTTAAGTGTTTTCTAGAATGCCAAAATGTGATGCACCTGCTAATAGTTACAGCTGAAAATAAAGTGGTAGTGAACAGCTTTTGTGGGTGTTGACAACGCATTTTTTTTTTTATGAAATAAGGGGGCAAACGAGCAAACGGGTCACCTGATGGAAAGCAACTTCCGTCGCCCATGGACACTCGCAGCATCAGAAGAGCTGCATGTGCGTTGCCGGCCTTTTAAGAGGGGAGGGTAGGGAAGGGAAGGGAATAGGGGAGGGTAGGAAAGGAAATAGGGTAAACTCACTCACTCGGCGTGAAACAGCGCAAGCGCTGTTTCACGCCGGTTTTCTGTGAGAACGTGGTATTTATCCGGTCGAGCCGGCCCATTCGTGCCGAAGCATGGCTCTCCCACGTTTAAATTTGCCACTCATATGGTGTTACGGGTTGGTCATAACGATAATACTATTAGTAAGCAAAAGTATTTTAATATAGCATAATTTGACTTTAAAAAAATGTAGAGAAGGAAAGAAGAGTTCTTCTGTCGTATACACTGCGAATTAGATAATAATCTGTTATGCCGTACATAATAAAATAACTTATAAATTTTGGTTTTTCGTAACAAATTCGAGTCAATATGGTATTATACCAAATCAAGGCCGTAATCTAAAACAAGGCTCTATGAACGCTCTCCTAACGTTCAACAGTTTGTTTGCAAATCCGTTCCCATTCTTATGCTTTTGCTTTGAGAAAGTATTTAAGTGTCTCCCGAGTGGCGTATAAGACGACAGAGTCAAGTGGCCCGTATACTGTAGGGCTATTAGAGCTGCACAAAGCGGATTTGAAAACGCTCGCACTAATATATTACTGCGTTATGTGTTATGCACTTGACTGCCTTCAGTATAAGGAGACTTGTCTTATAATGAAAGGGAAATTCACTGATTAATCAGGAAATCTCAGAAACTATAACAAATATACAAACTAAAGGTTTGAACAACCAAAAATTTGTCTTTTTTTCTGGCTGAAATAATAATTAGGTAATATCAACCTCAAACGGTGAGGAAATATCAACTACAAATTACCTACTTTTTGTAGTAAGTATATTACGGGCAAACGTTGCGGACTACTACTACATATTTATTTTTTAAAGTTACACCAGTTTTTGTCCAATAACTTCCTAGTTAATCGTATTACTGTTGTTATTACTAAACGCACTCAGTTTACACAAAAAATACTATTTACACACAATTAATATTTTAATAATGAATGATAATATCAAGTGTAATCATAGTACTAGGGTATTCTAGAACCTAGTTTCTGGGTCCTACATCATGTGCCAAGTGGGCCAGCGTCATAAACTTAACAACCTAACATTAGCTTTTATTGCTTAACTTGAAGCTCAGAAAACGAATGTCCGCATTTGTAACACTACTATTATAGCTATTTTACACTCGAACTACTTATCCTATGTTCAAATTGGGTGAAAGTACTGCCTTTAAGAAGCTCAAAACTTATTTACTAATAAGTAATAAAGATGTTATATGAGTAAATAAGATAAGATAATAATATATATAAAGAGTTAAAACAATAATTTTTAAAATATACTTAATATGTATGTGTCAAATTATTATTTTTAACAAAAAATTAAAACCGACTTCCAAGCTAAAAACAATAATAACATCCATATTATATGAACTAAAAAGTATTAAATAATTTTTCATATCTAATAGTGTCTTTTTCCGAATTTGGCTAAAAATCAACTATTTCTGTACTCAATCTTCATCATTTTGAAATCGGTACCAGATAAAGCTGAATCTTCAGTCTTCCAGAATATTTGAAACTTTTGGAACTGGCACCGACTTCAAAATGATGAAGATTGAGTACAGAAATAGTTGATTTTTAGCCAAATTCGGAAAAAGGCACTATTAGATATGAAAAATTACTTAATACTTTTTAGTTCATATAATATGGATGTTATTATTGTCTTTACCTTGGAAGTCGGTTTAAATTTTTTGTTAAAAATAATAATTTCACTCTTTTTAGTTACTTACCTAGTAAACCACCGCGTACGGTACTATACTTACGTAGAATAACACACCTGCATATTATTCTACGTATTTTATTACCTATTAGTAGACATCGGATTATATGCACGATCAAAGTGCCGAAATATGTATGCGAATATGTATTAAAAATGGTCGAAATATGCCCAAAATATGCACAATCAAAAGTCGCATAATATTAAAAATTATTTTTTGAAGAGTTTTCCGGTGGTGCCGTGAGTAAAAGCGCCAATTTTTATAATTTCATTTCTTACACAGCATCAATAATCATTTTCTACCAACATTTTCTGATTGCAAACTTAATGCCCATGGAAGTTTATTAAATCGTTAACTACTTTATTCAATTTTTTTTTCTAAAGCTGCCAACTACAAAGAAAAATTTTATTTCTAGAAAGATATTGTACATATTGGATGTATTGCATTCTTTAAATGGGGATGGAGCCACATATTTAAAGTGTTTTGATCTATCGTACCTTTGATTTGTGGCCTCGGTGTACGTCATGACTCATGATAGCTAGTTCGGAGACTACGAGGGCATAAAACTACCGAAATATGCACTATCAACGAAAAATTGCCATAATATGTACTATCGCCTAAAAAGTGCCATTATATGCATTTGCATAATATGCAAGTATGCAAATGCATATAATCCGATGTCTAGTTATTAGTTATTACAATCTGTTAACAGTAACACATTCAAACTATAACAATATCAGCTGCAGATAATTTTAAACAATACCACAGAATAGATAATTATAGTACAAGTACAATACTTACATTTAATTAAAATATTATCGAACCAACTTACTTCTTAGAAGTAATGTCAAATGTGTGTTGAATTTGTTATGTTCAATTTTTGTGACATTGGTGACCCTGTCGTGGTAATGCTGATGATGATGATGATGAATGTAATTTGCATAGTAGCATATGCTTTCAGTTCTTAAAACAGCGCCTAAACCCCCAAACTTGTATCTATAAGGTATCCGGAGTTCTCTTAGTATCTTCGGAACCATAGTATACCTCGGTGCAAAATCTTGCGTTTTGGTAGCATATTTTATTTTATTTTATTTTATTAAATTCGGAAAACTTACGGCTAAATACAAGAGCAAATACAAATTACACAAACATGAAGGCCAATTACAAGTTTTCACAGATAAACAGAAAAAAAACTTACATACAAAATTGGAGTCAGTGGTTAACAAAGTAATTATAGTGTAAGGTAAAAACAGTACGTTACAATACAAAAGACATAGGGTACAAATTAAGATGTGAAGAATTTTTTAACAAGACTGTTCTTCATTTTGGAAATACTGGTATTAAATAAATCTAGGTCTGCGTCATATGCAATCGTATTATAATTTTTACTAGCTCTTATAATGAAACTATTTTGCCTATATGTGCTGTTAACAAATGGGATATGGAGCAGCTTGGGCCTACGCATTTTGACGGGACATGTTACCAGACCTAGCTCGCCAAGTAACTCCGGGCAATCAACCATGCTGTTGGCTATCTTAAAGAGATATGTTAAATCCGCAATACATCGTCGTTCGTGTAGGGGCAAAATGTGAAATTTTTTACAACGAGCACTATAATTAGATATGTAATTACGAGATTTAAATTGCAGAAAATGTAGGAAGCGCTTTTGGATGGATTCTATTCTATCGCTATAACACCTATAATGTGGGTTCCATACTTGGGAAGCATATTCCAAATGGCTGCGGACAAAAGCACAGAAAAGGATTTTGAATGTTTTTAAGTTATTAAATTCATTGGAAAATCGTAGTATAAAACCTAGTGCTTTGTTGGCTTTGTCAATTATACTATTAATGTGGGCGTCAAATAGTAGTTTTGAGTCGAAGATAACTCCTAAATCTCTAACTGCATCAGTTCTATTAATTTCAATATTGTGCAGTTTGTAATGAAATATAATAGGGTTGGGCTTACGGGTAAATGTACAGACATAGCATTTAGAGATGTTAAGTTGAAGTTTGTTAATTGTACAATAATTTTGAAGGTTGATAAGATCTTGTTGTAACTTAATACAACTTTGAATATCAGAGATGGGGTAAAATATTTTCATGTCATCTGCGTAGAGTAACAGTTTAGCATATGAAAAGGCAAAATGTATGTCATTGATAAAGATGATAAACAGTAGTGGGCCAAGAAGGGAGCCTTGTGGCACACCAGAGGGTATAATCATTGGTGCAGATTTGTAACCATTTAAGACTACTGACTGGGTACGATTTTTAATATAGGATACAAACCACCTGAATAAGTTTCCTCTGATGCCAGCATTAAAGAGCTTACGTAAAAGAATGACGTGATCTATACGGTCAAATGCTTTAGTGTAATCTGTATAGATTACGTCTACTTGGGAAGGCTCAGACATAGTTCGGCTCAGGAACTCACTACACATAATAAGATTCGAGACGGTTGATCTATTTTTGAGAAAGCCATGTTGGTTGCCAATTAAAGTATGGGCGAGGCCATGGTAAACCTGGGAGTATACGACTTTCTCTAAGATCTTAGCGAACAGGCAAAGTTTGGAGATTGGCCTATAGTTATTAATTTGATCTTTGGGACCCTTTTTATGTATGGGTGTTATAAAAGCCGTTTTCCAAATACGTGGCACCACACCTTCTTTAAGGGAACGTTGGAACAATAACGTGAGGGGAAGAGTCAAGCTCTTAGCGCATTGTACTATCAGTAAAGGTGGAATGCTATCTGGACCTTCGGATTTGCTTAAGTCAAGTGACTTAAGATATTTGTATATTTCGGTACTACAGATTTCTACTGAACTTATGTCTGCGGCAGAATTACTTTCGATCTCCAGAGCTTTAAGTTCATCTAGGTTACTCAAGGTGGACGAGCTAGGGAGAAAATTACTGTGAAAAAAGTCATTAAACATAGAGCATATAGTTTCGCCTTGGTCTGATGACTTCTGGTCGAACTTCATAACAGATGGATAAGAATTAGATTTCTGTTTATTTTTTACAAAGGCCCAAAAAGCAATTTTCAATTTTCTTTATGTAATTATCAAACATTTCTTTTTCGAGAGACTTAGCATGATCGCGTAAACTAATAAAATTGTCATAGTCTGATAGATTGCCGTATTTTTTATATTTGGAATGGTATTTAAATTTTTGTTTTAACATTTTAATTAGAGGGGGCTTATACCAAGGTGGATACTTAGAAGCAGATTTTACAGTCTTAGTCGGCACGTAGGTGTCACGCGCAATATATAATCTAGAATAAAATAGCGACAGGGCATCCTCAACAGTTCCAGAGATAATATCTTTGTGCCAGTCGAAACCATCCAGTTCCTTTGATATTGCGGCAAAATCAGCCGAGTTATACAAAAACTTTATTCTTGCCTGGGTTTGCAAAGCGTGGTACTCGACAAGGTTTACGGAGATACTTAGAGAGACGTGATGTGAATCTTCGGGTACAAGGGGGTCAAGACATCTGTCAACAGTAATATTATTATTGGAAAAAATTAAGTCTAGTAACCTGCCATTTGCGTTTGTATGGCTATTGTACTGAAATAAGTTGCACGTATTTAAAATGTCGATAAATTCCAGCTGAACCGAACCTTGAATGTTTGTTGGGTGAAAATAACAACCATCTTCCGACGCAGTCCAGTCTATATTGGGAAGATTGAAGTCCCCCAATATGAGAAATGTATCAGTAATATTGTTTAGCACTATGTTATTCAACTGATTATAATAACGCGTTAACTGCTCAGGTAGTGAATATCCTAAATTTTGTTTACAAAGGTAAACAGTGCTGATATGTAACTTGTAAGACATATTTTGCTTGGAGCGTTTAAGCGATATCGTCACCCATATATCCTCAGCGGAACTACACCAGTCAATACGTTCCTCTGAAACAAGTTCACGGTGAACAGCGATGAGAACGCCGCCTCCCAGCGACTGGTTAGTCGCAGAATAGTTCCTATCCCGCCTCCAAACCAGATAATTGTCGCTGAACAGTTCATTGTTACTAAAATCATCCCTAAGCCATGTTTCCGTCAAGCAGATCACGTCGTACTCACTTAAAGTGACATTTCTTAGAAAGTGCGACGCTTTCGTCCGCAGTCCACGCACATTCTGGTAATATAACTTAATCATATTTAAAATTAGAAGGTATTATGCGCAAGAGTAACATTTTATAGGCATACATTGTGTTTAAGCGATATTTATAGAAGGAGAGTGATAGCATCCTACAGCGCTTTAAAGCCCTACGACGACGATGCATCGCAATATAAAATGTAAAACATATCAAGCGAACAGCTGCGGTGTTAGGTGGCGGAATATAATTATTGAAAGGTCTTAACTGTATACCAGTGCTTACAAAAATGTTCAAATGACTGGAAGTACTATTAATAAAAAAGCAAAAACTATGAAAATTATTAGGGATAAAAGAGAATAAAGTTATCGATATTAAATGAAACGGTTTTAGCAAATTTTCTTTAGGTCCATGTCCGTCTTGATGGCGTGTGTAGAGGATGTTGGGTTCTTTTTTGCCAGGATCTTGCAGTTTTTTACCCATATGAAGGAGAAATCTTTCTGCTTAGCTAGAACTTTAGCCTTATTTAAGAGCTGTTTGTTCTCCAAGGTTAGGTGGTCATTTACGTATATTTTGCTGTTGCCTGTGAGACCAATGTCGGAAGCTGTCAAGGATCTAAGTTTTTTGGCGGCTGTAATAAAGTCATCCCGAAGGTATCTATTATGTAAGGCAACAATAATGTTCTTATTATCCTTATTGTTCCGTTGCGGGACTCTAGCGATGTAATTTATTTGCTCTTTAGCAATTCTGCAGCCAACCTTATCACTGATCTTCGCTACAATATTGAAGAGGTTCTCAGAGTTAGTGACAGGAACACCTTTAATCTCTATATTGTTCATACGGGACCTTTGTTCGCTCTCTTGCAAGGAGGCTTCAATCCTACCAAGGCGGTGCTCAAGTCGCGCTATATCATCTTTTGATTTCTGTAATGACTGGATCTCTTGATCGACTTCCAAAAGCTTGGTGCTGAGCTGATCCACCGTAGTATGTACATAGTTTAGGGAATTCTTGACATCAGCCATTTCGTTCTTAATAGACACGAGTTCTGAGAGACTGCTCTGGATTATTTTAACATTCTCGATTAGTTGCGGCAGAGATGCCGTTTGCTCCCTGAGTTTCGTTAATTCGAGACGAATATCACTTAAATCATCATGCGCCAGCACCTGACCAACAACTGGTGTATCGATTTGAATACATGCCGGACTCGTAGATCTACCACCACTTACTCTGCACTGACTGCACTTCCAAGTGGCCTGCTTTTTCTCACCGAGTCTTCGATAACCAGCCTCAGTTATGCCAGAACAAGGGTAATCATATTTGTTGAGGCATTGGGTACATTGCACTCTAGCATCGGTATTACAACGGTGACAAACAAACATCGTGAGTATTAATCCTGGCACTGGTTTATAGACACTTCACAATTGCAGGCGCCCGTAAAATGTATTCTCTCACAAATTGGGAAATTCCTTAAAGCGGGCACACCACTTTTCAGATGTCAAAGTCGTTTTATCGAGTGTCACTTGAATTTGACAGCTAGAAAATTGAGAGTTGTGGGTATATTATGACGTTTATTGAACAAAACTTGTGTCTCGGTATATTAGGGTATAAAATTATTTTTTATTTTATCGGTTTTCTTCTTCTAATGGCCCGAAAAATTAAGTTGAAAATAATACCACAGGTTCACGGGTCATTAAGCTTCACTTTGTAAATATACACAAATGGGAATTTCACTGTATACTATTTTACGAGAAAAATATAGAGAGCGTACTGTACACTATGCCGGGGTTGCCAGCTGACGATATGCTTAGGATGCTTCTCATAAAACCAAAATCAGCTTATGTTTCCATATAAATTTCGAGGAGTTCCCTCGATTACTCATGGTTCCCATCATCAGGTCACCACTCTTGTGAAAATGGGACCAAATTGGAGTGAAACCTCATACAACAAAACAAAAATTTCGAAAATCGGTTCACAAACGGCGGAGTAATCGTTGAACATACACAAATAAAAAAATAAAAAAAATATCCACAGCCGAACATATAACCTCCTCCTTTTTGGAAGTCGGTTAAAAATAAATTAGGTCATATTTGGAACACATTCAGAATACCGCTGCGCTTCAGCTTCAAGTCCGTCGCCCCAGAATTATTAGTGATTGAAAACTATTCACTTTTTCTCTTGGGTTCACCCATTCTAGCCGATTCCTTTTCGGATTATATAAATGGAAAATTACGAAATTTTAGTGAAAGTTTAGACCGTCTTCTCCAAATTAATAGTCACATGGCATTTACTTTGATTCGATTTTGTTTATTCGTCCCCAAATTTACGTATGTCTTGCGGTGTTGTCAGCTCTGGAAGTTTCCACAACTTCTCCATAGTTTAGATGACACCCTAAGAAATACGCTTTCCACAATTTTAAACATAAAATTTGATGAACGTTCCTGGACCCAAGCTACACTCCCCGTAAGGTTCGGTGGCCTGGGAATACGAAAAACATCAGACACAGCATTACCGGCGTACTTGTCCTCAGTCCAGTGCAAATCGCGCAATTATAGCCAGAATTTTAGAACCCTCGTCTTGCCCTTTAGTTATTCCCTTTGCTGATGAGGCCAAGGATGCCTGGGACATTGCTAGTGCCGGCAGTAAGGTCCCTGAGAACACATCTTCCCAAAGGCTCTGGGACGGGCCCGTCTGCGAACTGGTGCGTAATAAACTGTTAAGCACGTCTACCGGCGTCGCAGAACGGGCTCGACTTTTGGCTGTGGAGAGGTGGGAATCGGGAGCTTGGCTGCAGGCACTACCATCTAAAAACACCGGAACATTGCTGGACCGTAACACATTCCGCCTAGCCACTGCCTTGCGTCTTGGTACTCCCCATGTCGTCCCCCATCAGTGTGTTTGCGGCGCGCACGTAGACAGTTACGGTCACCACGGGTTGTGCTGCTCGCGAAGCGCTGGACGCTTTTCGCGGCATCACAGCCTGGATGACCACATTCGTCGGGCTCTTGTCACTGCCGGTATGCCAGCTATACTGGAGCCCTCCGGTTTGGCACGCGACGATGGCAAGAGACCCGATGGAATGACCCTGGAATGTGGGACGGGCTCTTGCGTGGGACGCTACTTGTGTCGACACACTTGCCCCGTCTATGTTCAGGGAACCTCGTGCTGTGCGGGCGCAGCCGCAAACCAGGCAGAAAACCTAAAGCGGCACAAATATGAGAACCTCAGCGGAGATCTAATATTTGAACCGTTTGGGGTGGAAACCCTAGGCGCATGGGGTCCGGGGACACATAAGCTTTTTAGATATCTAAGAAGCTTATTCAAGCCACCCGAGACCCCAGAGCCGGGAGCTACCTGGCACAGCGGATAGCAATTGCCATCCAACGTGGCAATGATGTCAGCTTGCTGGGCACTCTGCCAGGTGGGGACAACCTGGGCAAGTTTTTCTTTATATATCTTTATAATTTAAGTTTGTATATATTTGTATATTTTAGATTGTATGTTTTAGTGTTTAGATAATATTATGTTTGTAAATACTTGGATTTTAATACGTATTTTAAAGCTTTAAATATGGCTTTTCAGAATACTTTTTGTAAAAACAAATCAATTCAGAACATTGCAAAAAGTTCCCAAAACATTGCAAACATTACATAAAAACTATGATACATGTCATCACGGACGTAAAAACGTGCATGTCATATAGGTTGTATGTCAGATTTGCCTTTGATGTCGGACGGATAACACAAAAACTATTCCGGATATGTTGTCTCCGTCCGTCTAAACTCTTAGCCACCTGTTTGATAACGAACATTCTTTATAACACAAATAGATAGTAGGAATTCTTTTCCCACTTTATTTTGATCGTTTATAGGTGATCGAGAAGATTTAAAATCCATTATGTTTAGAATAAATCAGAGTTTGTTACAAAATATTAAAAGTGTTGTCCTCATTATAATGGCTAATTAATGGGGCTATTATGGCACAGAAATTTCCGTAGACAATGTGTGAGTGACAACCGCTGGCGCGTGGCCAGGGGCTCATTAGATACTTTTTCGGGAAAGTTTCTAAAATAGCTTTCAGGTTTGTGATGATTACCTTATTACACTTGAGGCATTGCTGTCGGTCTTTATTAGGTTATTAGTTACGTTGTTTTATAATGTGTGGTGTATTTGGAAAAAATGCATATCATTCTACTGTACATTTTCTTTGCCCAAAAATTCATTGCGCAGAAATCGGTATGTGAAGCGGCGGCTAAGATATATTACAGCATGATAAAATGTCTGATGTCCCGGACTCCCGGGACTGAAAGAGAATAGACGAAATTTCATCGAAATCGACGAGGTAGCTCAAGCGTAAAGATATACCTAACTGACAGACACCTTTTCGCATTTATACCTTATATTAGTATTATTTATAAAGGACAACAAACGTTGGTACAAGTCACTTATACTGTTTGATACCTAGTGTATAACTGGTCATGGTTCTCGAAAGTTTTACTATAAAACATTGGCTGCTTCATTAACGATATCATTAAGAGCTTAGCTCTTTAATTGATGACAGCTAGGGCAAGCTTTATTGCTGTTTAATTTTTATACGACGACCCAAACGGTCGAGGATTATTAACATTGTGGTTGATACTTGATATCAGCTGGATTATCCCCAGATTTAGAGATTAAATAGCTTAAGTACATGGCGATTTCGGTAGCTGTTGTTTATTCAAACTATACCGTGAGATAATCCTTGAACTTTTATTATAAATTCGATAAATTAATTTGCCGCTTGCGGGTTGTTGGCCCGCCTTACAAGTGCCATCACGAAGCGCCGCCTGGTGGACTCGTGTTTTCATAAACTGTCAACAACAATACGGAGAAAGGCACTAACAGCATATGATGCCACTTTTATGTACCAATAGAGTCTTTTATGCCCATCTTCGTTTAAAGCAGCTGTCATAATATGTTAAGAACTTACAATACTTACCTTGAAGTACAGATTTAAAATAACTATCGAAAGAAATGTACACCAAGTTAAATTTCATTTGGCTCATAAAAGCCCCTGTTATAGGTATTTTAGTTGATAGATTTTTTTTTATTATAAACATTATTTATTATTTTTGGTAATATTCTTTCTTTACCTCAGAGGCGTGGAAATAGTTATTGGCTTAATCCATTGATCCAAATAAATTGGGTCATATTTGGAACACATAATATTGACACTATATTATACTATGGATAAATGGATAAGCTGTTAAGTTAATCAACGATAATTAACGTGAATATTTAAGGCGTGGGCTGGGCTAAAGTAAAGAAGAAAAAAAACAAAATATTATATTCTTTTGTTTTATTTATTTAGAGCTTCAATTATTATTCTTTTGAGTTTAAAATATGAAAAAAAATGGCCAAATCAATGTGCCATCGTGTTGATTTAATTTTACTGAGCGATTATTAGGTTTGCGATAATATATAAACTGGTAAGATTATTATAGATTCGGTTTCAATATTTGGGCTTCTCTGTAAGAATTTTTTTCAAAAATTACAAACATACACACACGACACACATCAGGGTAAAATAAGAAATATCAACTTTTGCTTTACGGACATAACGCGGCGCTTCTGCGGTATAAAGCGTTTTTTTATTCGTATAAAGCGATTTGCAATAAAAAATATGGTGCTAAAATGTACATAAATTATATATTTCTTACATTTTCGGTGCTATTAAGCCACCATTAACGCAAAAAACGAACATTTGGTAGTACTTACCCACTTCTTCCACTTACGTCTTCAAATTTTATGTATCCCTAGATCTAGATTCTAGAAGGTTTAGGAACGTATACGTCACCGTTGCGTGCCGCTACATTGAGTTTTATCGTCGGTGTACGGGGGTTCGTTATCTTCACAGATACACCGCGCCGACCCAATTAGTCGCGCGAGGGACTTGACATCTCTTTCCTTGATGAGCTTCTTTGATTGCGCTTCGGTTTGAAGGTATTTATTTGAATGGCGTATCAGCCCCCAGAAATGCCACCCACTGTGTTATGTAATCTTTAATCAATAGATAGTCAACAGATGTTTCTAAAATGGTTTGGGCTTTAGTATAATTACCACCATTATTTGGTGGGTTGAAAATTTTTAGGGTTCCGTGCCCAAAGGGTAGAAATGAGAAAATATATGATGTACTAGGTACATTATTATAAAAACTACCAACGGAAATTGGTTTGAACGAGATCCGCTAGTAAGTAGTTTTTTTATACCTACGTCATAAATGGTAAACCCAAGGGCCAACCCACACCTACCACAACCACACCACGTCACAACGACAAAATGCCGTCAAGCAGTGGTTACGTGTGAATGGTGTCGCTGCAGCTTTTTGTAGTTGCGTTGTGGTACCGACAAAATGTCGACGTGGTTGCGTTGTCGCCAGTAGTTGCGATGTGGTTACGAACGAAAGTCAATGAAACGGAGGGGGGGAAGAGCGCGGGCGGTGTGCACGCACTGTCATTGCATCGACGCAACGTTGTGATTGCGATATGATCAGCCACTAGTTCGCTTGTGGTTGCGATGTGGTCGGTATCACACAAGTGGTCGACAACGACTGCAAAATGTGGTACAGTACACCCAAATTAATAATGCGCATGTAAATCTTCGCTAATTGTCGTAGCTAATCACGAAAACACCCGAATCTACGAAACGTAACACCTTGTTCAAAGGAAATAGAAGTAAATATCATATAGCCGGTGGTGACGGACCAGCGACAGCAGACAGCCATAAGTGCTATAACTCACCGGGAAGCCATCGCGACGTGGCCATTACCATGTTAACGTCCAAGCAACGTCTGACGTCTCTACGTCGCTGCAAAGCGGTGTTTTTCTTACAGTTAATTTTAAAAACAGCGCTTGCAGCGACGTCTTCCGACGCTCGGGAAATACGACCGTTGCCGAAAAATTACGAAAATTCCTATGCGCATTATCACTTTGGGAGCACTGTATGTGTGAATAGTCTTTATTTACAATACAAAATATACGTCCGACCACGCGGTGTGGTTGTCGTGTGGTTTTGGTACGTGTGGGTTGGCCCTTAATTTAACTATCATTAAATCAAGTGAAATATAAAAATAAATCAAAAAGCTTTTAATTTTATAAAAAATAAACCTTTTTGCTGCTGCGGAACCCTTCATGGGCGAGTCCAACTCGCACTTGGCCAATTTTTTATTAATAATTACTATTGAAAATATTATGTGATGAATGAAGCGTATTATTGCCATCAATAATAAACACCGCAGCCATTTTATATTATGTTAAGAAAATATTGCTTTTCTATCAAATCACAATGTTACTTTTCGATAAAGATAAACTTAGTTTCTGTTTTCATGAAGATTGAACTGAATCTGAACATAGTATGTTGTTATGATGCCATTCCACGCTATATCTATGCACACAGTCATATCCTCATTGAGGTGTATTATATCTCTTCATCAGTTTTTACGAGCTCTGTGCTTGGCTAATTTGATGACTTTGGCAGCCATTTCGAAGATCTTTGTCTTGCAGATGTTTCCACTAGATGAAGAAATGTTTTAGCAAAATTAGATTAAATATAATTAAATATAGAAATAGAAGTTACACACTTAATACACATTTTTTAAAATTCTTTATCAAATGTATCTAATTTGACACTTAATATCGTTGCTGAATAAAGTAGGAATCGTTTTGTTTTTAGAAGAATTGAATTCATTTTATGTTGGCGCACGTGGCATACAGACACAGCTGATCAGATCAATGTTATATATTTTTAATTTCCCGTCTCAGCCGGCCTAAGATAGAGAGTGAGATATCTCCTTGTGCGCAACAACGAGATATCTCACTCTCGAGCTTAGTTATATTGTCGATATCGATATATTACCATCGGACAAAGTATCCATATTCCTTGAGCACCTGAACAGCCTCAACTCCAAAAAATACAGTTTACAATGGAGTTGGAGAAAGATAATTCCTTAGCCTTCTTGAATGTGTCAGTAATAATGAATCCTGATTTACGGTGTGTAGTACGTTGGGTGCGGCCAGATGGCAAATTTTAAGTTTGTTTATCACTGGATTCCAACTAGATAGTTGGGATCCAGTGATAAACAAACTAAAGCACAAATCTAGGACACCTCGGCTTCAAGACACCGTGAGTTCGTTCTGCGTAGATCGGAACGCAAACAAAAATTGATGAATCTTCGGGTAGTTGAAGAACTTCAAAGAATTGGTCATCTGTCAAGACAGACCTATAAAGTTTATTTATAAAGGCAACTGGCAAATAAAATAAGATACATTTAATGACTTGTCTTCGTTCAAAGATCAGAGATTACTTTCGCTGCAATGTGACACAGAAAAATAATCGGCCAAGTGCCAGTTGGACTCGCGCACGAAGGGTTCCGTACCATAGAACAAAAATAGGAAAAAAATGTGTGTTTTGCCCTTAATTATTTATTTTATTTAAATTTTATTAATAATTATGGAAAAATAAATACAATTGAGTATTTTGTGAATATTTCAGGTGCCTATCTATGCCATCATTTTAAATATCGAGCAAAAAATTGCAAAAAAAATCACGTTTGTTGTATGGGAGCCCCCCTTAAATATTTAATTTATTTTGTTTTTAGTACTTGTTGTTATAGCGGCAATAGAAATACATAATCTGTGAAAATTTCATTTCTCTAGCTATTACCGTTTTTGAGTTACAGCCTGGAGACAGACAGACGGACAGACAGACATCGAAGTCTTAGTAATAGGGTCCGGAACTTTCGGTACGGAACCCTAAAAAAGAGTATAGTAGTATTGTAGACTGTATGATTTTGTTGATATTTATAATATTTGAGCTTTGATGACTTTAAATTCAATCACTGTATTAACTTCGATTTATTAAATTGTAATTAAAATTAAAGTATGTGCACTGTACCAAGGCAAAGGGCGGCCTATTCAAACTTTATACTCGTTACACTCGTAATCTGACCTATCGGAGCAATATCGATCCGTCCGATAAGAATGGTGTACTCTGACCAAGATCTGTCAGAGTTTCTCGAGTCGTAGTTGCCGTATGCGGTATGAGTCCTATGCCCAAATCCCAATCAAATCACATGGCAAGAAATACTCTTAGCAACAACTATCGTGGAAAATAATACACAATAATACATTAGGTTTTATCATACTCAAAACCTATAATTAGATACTACAATACCGTTTATACCCATATTCGTATCTAACCCCCAAAGGTGTCCCATAAACTATATCATAGACTTTATTTATTTATTGTTTACACATACTCTGAAACACATTCAAATAAATAAATCTATCGTAGACAATATACCAAACATCTGCTAGCTTTCTCAAATTCCATTCCCATTTCCCATGCTAGTTTCTTAGGCACTGCAATCTGCTCCTAAATATCCTTTATTCATTGTTCTGACAATGCATTGAAAACTTATATTCTTTATTACTCTTAAGAGAAACAGTTTACTCTTTACAAATCTTTAGGCAACACAATAATTACTTATTTTAACTGATAAACATGATAATCAAAGGAACCGTACCTACATATTGTGGCGATTTCACTCTAATACGCTACTTAACTTTCTAAATGTTCCATGCGGCCCTCATCATCGTTGTGTCCACAACAAGCAGAATCACAGAATAGAATAAATAATAGTATAAGTAGTAGAATGAAGAATTTTCTGGACAACTTGGTGGACCAACTCGGTAGAGCTGCGACTTAGTAAAGTACCTGTGTAAAAATTGAAGATAATTTTTTACATAGGTAAGTATATCATTATAGCCTGGGGGGTCTTAACCAACGGCATCTACATTTCAGCCGCAAGTGTGTATTTCAGCACTGTCGAGTATAGATTGTCTATTTTAGTTTTAGACATTGCGATTGAAATATGTTTAGGCTCACTAATGTAGAGTGTATCCGAATGACCGCGATCGCGGCGGATGCGTGGGCGTTTTTTTGCGCACGTCGGCCGGCGCGTTACGTCACAGGTGATGCGGTAACGTTGCCCAATCCGTGACGTAGCCGCACTTACAGCTTCACGATGACGTCACCTAATATACAACGAAGCAATAAACTGTCGGATTAATGCAATAAATTATGTTGTAAGTTTCTAATATCGGCTTTATCAAGGGCGCTGATAATATAATTTTTGTCGGATAGACTTATTTTTTCGACTACATAATATAAAACTTTGTTTTTAATTGTAACAAATAGCATTCATGTATTTTAATTTTTACGCTGATCACAAATGTTTAATGTTTGTGTCTAAATCTAGCGCCATTACTTGGCATTTTTTGCCGTGACCACTTTTCGATTTATTGCCTGTGAATTTAGTGATTCAGGGGCGTTTACAATAAAATTACTTAGATCATCGCAGCTGGACGATGTGCAGGTTATTTGTATAATACTTTATGGTTTATAAGCCCTGCATCCGCGTGTAATTGGAATAATAAATTAACTTACCCACGCTTCCTGTTTAAATAATTTATTTATTTACACAATGTTTTAAGGTAGATCCCTAATAACATATATTTATATCACTACTACTTTAAGTTCCCTCGATTACTAGTTTAATACAATTGTAAGTAAAATTCGACAATGTGCATACTTTTACGTTTCCGATTCGGGTATAAATAATTTGCTTTTGTCGGGAAATTCATAAAAGGTTTATAATATTACACGGAAGGTTTATCTTACTTCCATTAATAGAACATAAAAGTCCAAAAAGCGTTAGAATTTATGTCATTCGTCGAATAAATAAAAATGTTTGTAGAGTCTATTAAATTTAAACATCTCTACTTATAGCTGTTACATTATACGACATCTTTGGCGTGGCGGGACCAAAATATCGCGAACAAATCTCAATAATTATTATGTGTGCGAAATCCTCCATTAATCCCGGATTATATTCGGATTATTTTCGCGTTAAACTTTATTGATTCATCGATTTGCCGTAGACCGTGGCATAACAGTTCATAAAATTAATAGTGGAGCTGTGTGGTACTTAAAGTAGTAATTATGACGTGCAACAATAAATGTAGCTAATTTGAGTTAGTGTTTGTGTTGTGGCTGCCGCGATAAATCTATTGTAACGACTCGCATCCGCCAGCGCGGTTCTTTCCGAGATATACGACAAACTTGTGTTGCCGAACATCACTTTGTTTGTGAAATATTTTAAAACTTTTCAGGTCTAACACTATACTGATGCTCGCACTGTGAAAAAAACATCGCGAGGAAACCCGCACTTGGTTGGTCCCAGACGTATTGAACATCTCTCTGAATTAGATCGACTTTGTTACGACTGTATAGGGTTGCCATCACCTAAATTGCCGTCGCCGGTCAGACACGCCAAAATTCCCGGGCCGAAATGTGGTTATTTCCCCGGATACGTCCTATTAAACAGTATTTACGATGACGTCTCACCAAATTCACAGGCTATAAATTGTAAAAATCTGATTAAGTAACTCAAAGTCCGTGCAAGAATCCGTGTGTATGTTTAACGAACTTTTATCTTTCGTTTACCATAGTCATGCATGATGCAGCATACCATCATGCATGACTAAAAAGTTTAATTTCTCTCAACAAAAGTGTCGGGATTTTACACGAACACTTTTCAAAAACCCGGCCGGACGATCCCCGGACGCCCTTTAAACTAGGACAAATCCGAGGAAATCCGGACGGATGGCAGCTGTACCATATTAGGTATATTATGTGCATGAACTATACGCATTATCACTACACAAAAACGTATTCTTGGTTGAACAGCATTTAAAGAGTACTTCGCTCGAAGTTGTTAAATCATTTATAGCATACCCAAAGGCACTAAATAATTATGTATCTGAGTTGTTTTTTGTCAAGAAATTGGTGCGCATGTTGTCGCTGAAACTTAAAATATGATAGGCGTAAACTATTAATATGTTGTTTAAGTTTCTATATTTAGTTCTTGTATATTTTATTATTTTGTATATATGCTCAGTGTTTAAATCAGGATTAGAGATCAGACGTTGTATATTTTATGAGTATACATCTAAATTTAATGTCATATATTCTCATATTATATACAATTATCTTGTATATTATAAACAAGCTTTATTTCTACTCTGACCTTCCGAAAACCTTACGACTGCCAAGGTTCACTTTTTGACGATTTCTTCGCCATTACAGACAATTTATTATTATTTTTGTCGGTCCCTTCGTGTCGTATAAAAATAGTTTTTATATCCGGTATTTCTCGCGTCTCAATGTCGTCGAGAACTTCAAATGACTCGTGTTTGGAATTCTTTTAATACTGACAAGCGACAACGCCTATGCCTGAACTTTAACATTTCCGTTGTGCTTACACAGTATCTTGAAATGTTACAGGGGTAAAAAATGTTTTAAGGAACTATATATAAAGCCTTTATAATAAACTAACGGACCCGCTTGCCGTAGTCCTATCTCTATTATGAAGTTAAAAATGTTAAAATCGTTTGGGTCTATAAAGAAGAAGAAATTGGTTCCGGATGAAACGATTTCTTCTTCTCGAGATTTAGGGCCAACCCACACGTACTATAACCACACCACGTGGTCGGGTGTATATTTCGTATTGAAAATGAAGACTATTAGCAACTTCACACGTACCACATTTTGCAGTCGTTGTCGACCGCGTGTGTGATACCGACCACATCGCAACCACGACCGACCACATCGCAAACATAACGTTGCGTCGATGCAACGACAGTGCGCGCACGCCGCCCGCGCTCTCGCAAAGATAGTAATAATAAAGTTTCCCTTTCGAATTTCATGTGTTTAGTCAACACGTGTTTCCGCTATAAACGCCGGAGTCGAGCTATGTCTGCACACGACGTAATCACATCGCAACTACTGGCGACAACGCAACCACGTCGACATTTTGTCGGTACACAACGCAAATACAAAAAGCTGCAGCGACGCTATTCTCACGTAACCACTGCTTGACGGCATTTTGTCGTTGCAACATGGTGTGGTTGTGGTACGTGTAGGTTGGCCCTAACGCTTAGCAACACATTCAAATTATTGTCATTTGTTTTTTTGAGTTAATTTTTATATTATAATAATTATAGAGCCAGTATATCTAAAGTCGAGTCTTTAAATGTTAGTAGTAACCCTCAAGGTCGTTAACTAGTTAGTTGATTGTTGGTTTCGTTAAATAAAGTAGCGCTCGCTAACACTTTTCGTGGGGCAAATAAGTGATAGATAATGTTTACCAAACAAACACACGTTCGGCGTATTTGTTTTCGCGGAATTTCAGCGCGGGGATACGGACTCATCAGTCACGGGAGTGTTTCCACCGCATCAGTTTAATTTTATTTACTCTGTGGTTTCTACCACGTGCAGACGCCACAAAGTCTGGTCGTGGTCACTACCATGTTTGTTATTTGAAAAAAAACTTTTATATATTTCCAATTTTTACTAAAACTGAAAACTGATTTCAACAATTTTATTGGTGGGCGATACGCGAATTCTTATGTATTCTTCTATCTCAGAAAAAGTACCCATGGTTAATGGTAAATATTTTACAAAATGACGAAATGTTGCGTTTGATTAAACGGAGTTCATCGATAGTTAATAGAACAACTTACGGCCGTTCCCAATATTTGATCTATCTCTGGTTTTGCCCTACTAGAGATAGGAATAGCTCACAATTGATATAAAATATATGTTAGAGACATGTCAATTGTAAGCTATTCCTATCTCTAGTAGGGCAAAACCAGCGATATATCAAATATTGGGAACGGCCGTTAGAAGATATTTCATACCCTGGATGCCAAAGTACAGAACAGTTCAGTGGTCGCCACCACCCGCCCACTCTGCAGCAGTTTAGAGGCAAATATTGCTTGGAGCAGCTTTTTTGCTAGAGCTACAGTTCCAGCCAGGGCATTTTTACCGACATGGTGCGAACTAAGTGTCGTATAAAAAATATATGAAGAAGTTGACGGCACTTACCGCTTAGCCATTTTGTTTGTAAGCGCATCCGAGCGCCTTTTTCCGCGAAACACACTCACAATGATTAGTCTTTGGTGGCTGGTTAAGTTCGGTAGACCACGGAATGAACAACGTGAATCTAAACCTCTAGTGGGAATGTCGGAATACTTAACTATACTTTATTGAACTTCATGGCTCTTCAGTCTTCATGGCATTTGACTATAAACTTTTTAGGTTTTTCACTTTACACTATAAACTTTTTAGGTTACAAAATCATTTATACATTAAGGATTAATTATTTGTTGATCTGTCAATGAACTCTTATGCTAAGTACTCACATACGGTTTTGCTCGATAATTTTACTTCAAATCGAGTAAATATTACCGTGTGGACAGCAAAACTCACAGCTCGAAGGTTCGCATCGAGCCGGTTCGATGGAATTAAATGAATTATGTAATTTCCATCAAACTTACTCGACGCGAGCCATCGAGCTTTACTCTTGCGTACACGCAAGAGTAAAGTACGTCCACACGTGGACGAATTGTGAGACTTACTAAATGTCGTCACTGTCTCCTTAGTTGAACAGTCATATTTTGGCTCTAACTTTTCGGTGAATACAACAGCGCGCGTCACTCGATAAATTAATGCTGAATGTGTGGACGAAAGCGCAAGCCGTGAGTTTTACTCTACGTGATTGCTCGATCGAGTAAAACCGTATGTGAGTACTTAGCATTACAACAGCTGTAGGCATTTATTGTGATAAAAATAATTTATCACTCATTTTGAAAATACTTATATAAAGAGAAATCTAATAGGCTTATTGTACTGTACCACAGTCCACTGAGTATATTGTGAAGCTATTAAGTGAGTGAGCGACTGAGGCGTTGTTAAGGGCCGAATAATTTCGTTGTTAACTCCTGTTATGGCAGCCAAAACGTCCCCTCTAGGGCGAACATAAATGCGTTAGACTGTATAATTTACTGACTGAGTGCTGTGTAGTTAATATTAGGCGGGAACTTCGAACCACTTTTTAAGTCTTTCGAATTTCAAAAGGTTTTTATTTTATTTTTTCGTCTGATAAATATTGCACAGATTTACTGCGTCAAAGCATTTTGCTTTTTTAGCCCTAATGGAAATCTTATTATTAGTATTAATAATCCCTTTGTTACAAAAGCGCCATTCGTGTAAAAGTGACTGGAAAGTATTTGAATTACAAAAATGGTGCTCGAAACACTGCCTTAATCAAGAATTAAGAGGGTTACTATTGTGGTCGTTGCCGCCCTTCCCCGGAAAATACATTAAGTAAATTATTGTAGATAAGAGATAATTACATTTGTTTTTGTTTATGGAGCATTTATGGTAATGCTCGAAACAACTTTCCCATTTGGTGTTGGGCACAGATGCATAGAGCCGCCATCTTGAAAATACTTTACGGACCTTCTCAAAGTCTGCGGGTCCGTTACGTAATCGTTTGTTATGATGTGGTAAATAATAAAAAGTCTCTACCGTTTAAAATACACCGACCAAAAGGTTTTACATTGATAAAATTGAATCAAATTTTTAAGGGCCTGTATTCCCAGAAACGGACGATTTTCAAGATTTAAAAGTGACAGTAGACACAAAAATATAGTAATTTAAATTCTAAAAAAATACAGGGTGTAACAAAAATAAGTGATTATACTTTAGGGTGTGTACGTGTACCTTATAGAGAGTTCACTGTGAAAGTAGCAGCGCTGAAAGGCCAAAATTTTTTTTCACTTTTGTATGGGGGAACTCGTGACGCTCGGGCCATTGCCCATACAAAAGTGAAAAAAAAATTGTCTTTCAGAGCTGCTACTTTCACAGTGAACTCTCTATAAGGAAAAAATATATGTATTAGTTAAGGATCTAACACAGTGGAATTTATATTTCATTACACAATATCATGAACTTCACTCGATAGAAAAAAATCCCAAACTTACCTCTTCTTTTAACGAATTTTCCATACTATAAAAACTATAAAATAGTAGGCGCAAAGGTTCGGCTGGTACGCTTTCAGGGCCTTAAGGAATGACAAAAAATATCGCCACAATATTTACCCTAAAGTCGGTCTCTTATAAGAGTTATAAGTAAGCATTTATATTTTCGGAGGAATTTCCCCGAATAGATATTCGGGCTCGAGTAAATTGTCTTCCATCGAACTCTTTTTGTTATGAAATAGCCAAAGTATCAATGACATTTACATATTTATGTAAACGGTCGTATAATACTACTTATAGACTTATTTTTCTTATCCTCTTTTCCAAATTATTTTAGTAAAGCCCTTTGAATAAAATTCATTTATAAATACAGTATTTGAAAGGAGATTTTATGAATATTTTCCCTGATGATGCATTCTTAGTCCTTGCAGGTCTGTTATTCGCACAGCGTACATGTGGTCTAGATATAGTCCGCTGCCAGATGGGACGTGGTTGCTGACATCTGACACTGGCAGAAATAGCCTGGCATATAATGTTATTTGTGTTCCGTTGAGCATATGTTCCATCGCCGCAAATAGACAGGTCAATGTCTCGGGCCGAATAGAACATAGTTTCATAATCGATCGACAGCGTAAAGAGTTCGACGTTACGACTAAAATCAATCGACCTTTTACCGATTCATTGTTTTCTGAGAATACAGCCGTACCTTTGCTGAACCTGCCTCGAATATCAATTAAGTAATGGATATCCTGGAATCATTGAATAGCTGAAACTCCTGAGCCCGGTGAATGAGTGTGCCATGAAACGTGGAAACGGACATCGTCCATCAACGTCTTATCGTGATTATGAACAAATCAATAGTTTAACTTGGCTTCCCATTGATGTGGATTTGTCAGTTTATCATGTCTTTAAATTGATGACGTAGACAATCTAGTTTAGTATTTAAGTATACTGTATATGTGTAGGACGTAGGACGTAGGTAGATATTTAACACGTTTTCTATTTAATTCATCATCAATTAAAAAAATATTCTACCGTTTAATATTTTAACAATGACATAAAAAACGTCATAATTATAACCCATTAAACTAATTCTCATTACATTTAAAAATACTCTATGGTTCACCAGAGAACATTCGCGAAGTTGACTGTTACAGTTATTAATTGTCCCTTGGTTTTTTTATAGATCCTTATGTCATATGGCATAAAGGTAAAAATAATCATCTAGCCCTGCATTAAGATGATAAATACTTGACCTACCGCTACTATGCCACTACGTCGCGACGTTGTGCGAATGTTACACAAACATTCTGACTGTGTGTGCTGTTCATTGAAGAGTAAAAAACACTACAAAGTGTAATGATAAAAAATAAAAAGATAAAACAACATAATATTATAGAGTATTGGTACAATATATAAAGTGAGATGTCGCTAATTTATAACTCGAATCCATTGTCTAATTCTAAAGCTACAAGTCGGTAGCCGGCTACATGAAGCCGCAGCAGACGACGTGTCGTCGCGACACTACTGGTTTCTATGTATTTCTATGAATAAGTGTCGCTAGCTGCGGAGGTTGTTTTATAGAAATACATAGAAACCAGTACTTTCGCGAGTCGCGACAACACGTCGTCTGCAGTTGTCGCGTGTCGCTCGGTTCCAACTTGTACCATAAGGTAGACTATTACTATAATATTACTGACTGAGCACAATACGGACTACTCTGCTTAGAGTTTAGACTATAAGAAAATATTTATATGGGTACATATTATTTACTTAGCAGTTATCTCTTTAACAGTGTTGTTTAGTTTTAGGTGCCTCTCGAAGTACCTAACAGTATGCGGAATCGGACATGACAAAAATAGTGTTCAGAGGTGAATCATCTGTCGCTGTATTGGTACCAAAACGCAATAAAAATATGCTTCAGTTTTTTACGACAAATGTTTTGTTTCGTGCGCGAGAGGACATAAAATAATTTTATGTGTTCGTTGGTCAGTGCTTATTTATGTTCGCCGAGTTAGTAATTATCAATCATTTGTGCCGGTGCATGTATACAAATAAATGACTATTGACTTTTATGTTGGTTCTTGAGTATCACCCCAAACTGTAAACAGAGCCCAGTCTAATTACATTCGATAATTTCGACGGTGAAGTCAGAAATCCAATTGTAAAGAATTTGATCCTTTATTCCATAGCAGTATAATATACAAAAATCCCTTCTTATAGGATTCTTACTTAGGATTAAACAGACACATCTATCAAGTTTCTAGTTCGAGTTTGGGCTATGCTTTGATCTAATAGTTTCGCCTTGCAGCCTTTTAAACATGATATTAGATTATATAAATTATATTAATATGCCGGAGAGGAGTGCCTAGTTCATGATTCATAAGTGCGTTGTATGTTCTAATCTAATATAAATATATTTAATATTTATTAAAGACTTCAGTTAGCACGTACACCAAACGTACACTATACAAATATGTCGTTTGGCAACATTCGACTATGACTGTTCACTGTTCAGCGTACCATTGAAGTGTATTATGACTAACGGAAACGGATGGACATAACGAAAATCGTCGTATTTTCTTCACTACGGTGCAAGGTAGTAGGTGCGTTGCGGTAAAACTTTGAAAATGCGCCAAAATGATTTTTTAAGCGCCGGCAAAATGTCGCGTGGTGTCGCTATTATTGTGACACTGATTCATAGGATTTGTCAATTTGATAAGGCGTGGCGGAGTCGCGCGTGACGCGTCGCCACAATTAGCGCCAACGCTCTTGGCAGTCCTCCCGCTTTCTCGCCAATTTCGCTCGTCCCATTTTCCATTTACACTAACTTGTTCGCGGCAACAAAAACACATATTTCAAATGTTTTGAGTACTTTTGTAACAAATCTTAATTCTGATATTCATACATACTTCATGTATTATATTATACAGACTGTATTCCATGCTACTTATAATAATATTTAATTTAACTCATAATAATTTATAAACGTGTTTCTTAGCTTTTTTAATAGGACGTGTTGTTACCTTTGCGACCTTTATAAAATATTGTCAAAGTTTTTTTTACAATTAAAAGGTCTAGGTATTATTATCTAGCAGTAAAACTGAGATTTATATTCTTGTCATAAAAATGCTAAATGTAGAAAGAAGTCCTTTAATGAGTACATATCTATCCCGCTTTTAAGTCCCATATAAATTAGAAATAACATATTCTCCATATAAACATAGAATTGTAAGGTTGCAAGAATAATTATAATTCTTGTAAGTAGCGGAACGCAAAGCAACCTGTGCTCAAGCTATTAAAAACGCCTTAAATATCTAATAAATAAATTTCTACTGCCGCAATCCAGACATTCGCTACATTGTTGTAATAATTACATTACATGTTACTAACAATAACATAAAATTCACGGCATTTGAGAAATTTCTCGATAACTATATTATTTTGTGCCAGTTATGGGCTCAAGAAAAGTTGGCCCATGTCCATAATATGCTATGACACTGCTGTAGCTGATGCAATACCGAATAAATCAGATATAGACAAATTAAAAAAAAAAAAAAGAATATTCCGGCAGTGAGCGAATAGTTGATGGTGCGAATAGGGATGATGACAAGGTCAAAGATTAGCGAATTTTGTTAATAAAATAAAGAAATCACGGTAAAAAATAAGTGCTCCCAAAATTCCAGTTCGATAGCATTTGTATTTTTTTTGTTATGTGCCTTCAAAGTTGGATAATCAAGTCGAATTTTTTTTCGATTAAATTTCTTAATATTTGTATACCATTCGATAACTTATGCAATTAAAAGCTACTTTTGTTAAGAAACAACTTTCATAAACGCAATATTTAATATACCTATCAAACAAAGTTCTCTCCCGATGCGTACAAACTACGAAAGATTGACGTCAGTCTTACAACCATACTACGTGGTCGGGCGTATAATATTTCGTATTGTAATTGAACTGGGCCATTCACACGTACCACATTTTGCAGTCGTTGTCGACCACTTGTGTGATACCGACCACACCGTAACCACGACGTTGCGCCGATGCAATGACAGTGGCGCACACCGCCCGCGCTCTTCTCCCCCTTCATTTTATTGACTTTCGTACGTAACCACATCGCAACCACTGGCGACAACGCAACCACGTCGGCATTTTGTCGGTACCACAACGCAACTACAAAAAGCCGCAGCGACACTATTCACACGTAACCGCACTGCTCGACGACATTTTGTCGTTGCGATGTGGTGTGGTTGTGGTACGTGTGGGTTGGCCCATCAACTCAAACCATCCGACACAATGTACGTCCAGAACGTAGCATCAAACATAGTCCTAATTACACTATCAACTAGCACATGAAGGCTGCACCTTTTAAAAAACAATAGAATAAATTTAGTGGGTCATCAACCGGGGCAGCGAGCGCCTAATGATCGCAATTATGGCCCTGTTTATCTGCATTTAACGACGCAATCGACATTAAATAAATTATGCGAATATTTATTTATCCATAAGCCCGACGAGACAATAAAGCCCAGACATGCACATCGGCATGCATGGAAAATATTGAAGCAATTACAAAAGCAGACAGACATACAGTAGTGGCGTTAGGGAGAGGCGACACTAGGTGACCGCCCAGGGCGCCGGATAAAATAGGTCGAAGGCAAACAAAAAGGGACACCGTAGGCTAGCACAACTTGGCGCCGAAGAAATTTCGTCCAGGGGCCAGGGCGCTGGTAGTGCTAAATCCGGCACAGCACACAAACATGTAGATTGTAGAGTAGTAGAGCCATCGCAAACAGGGCGACTTGTCGTCGCGTCTAGTCGCCGTGTCAGACGCGATGTCGTCGTTTGCATCTAACGTCTTGTCGTCGTGTCTAGTCACCGAGCTGTCGCTGACGCGTGTCGCCTAGTGTGCGCCTACACTAACAAAGACGTGCACCTTCCTAGTGCTCACAGCGAGACTGACGATGCGCTGTCGGGCGACTGTCATCGTGTGTGCGCGTTCACAGCGCTACCAGACGCAGCGACTAGTAGCGAGCGCACGCCACTCCCCTAGCTTGTCGTCGCGAATCCGCGACTCTGACGCCAAGTGTGCGGAGCTTCGAACAAAATATATAAAAATTGTCGGCCGTAGCCTGTCGTCGCATCTATTCGCCGAGCTGTCGCTGACTCGTGTCGCCTAGTGTGCCCCTACACTAATGACAAGCAGACAAACGGACAGCGACACGATAGAGCAAAATAAAAGAATACGTGGTTGCTATGAACCCCTCAAAATTAGTCTATTTATTTTGATTATGGTTGCGGCTAGGAGATTTGGACTATAAAAAATAATAAAAATAGGTCAGTATCGGCAATGTTTTTAAAATATGAAAATCCTCGGGAGCCTCAAGAAATGCCTTCATAAAAGTAAACTGTTGGCAATAATATTTTCTTAGGCATTTTGTTATTCTTTACGTGGGTCGAAGAGGGTGTTACGACACAGGCGGAGGATTAGCCATTATCATAATATTATTTACAGCCGCCTCGCTGTAAAACTTCGGTTTTGTGCCCTGTCATTCGCTTTGCTCGGGTAGGGCTCGGAAACCTGGTTAATCTTCGCGATCAGGGCTCGGAACCGATAAATTTAACCAGGTTAAAACGCTCTTTTACCAGGTTTTTTGGATAAGTGTTCGCTCGGAGCGAAACCGAGATGCGAGTGGTATTGCTTTTGAAATTAACCTGGTTAATTCCTCGCGGAAAGTAACTAGTGCTGTGATATATAGAGGAATTAACCAGGTTAATTTCAGAAGCAATACCGCTCGCATCTCCGTTTCGCTCCGAGCGAACACTTGTTCAAAAACCTGGTTAAAGAGCGTTTTAACCTGGTATAAGAAATACCGGTTCCGAGCCCTGTGTTCGGGGAAGAAAACTGAGCCCCTTGCCAACACGTTCATCGATTCTGTATAGAAACTCATTTTCTTTACCAATTCTTTATAAAAAAAAAACCGTCCAAGGGCGTGTCGGGCCACGCCACGGTTCCGTAGTACCGCTAGTTTTTGATAATTTTTGTATGGTCAATGAATGTACATATTTTAATATAACGTGTTTTACACTACTAACAACATCATCTCAGTTACTTTCAAAGGAATTTGAACGAAAAGTTCCTTTGTACTTCGCCGAATACATTTTTTTTAGTTGATCGACTATTACTCAATAATTTATTTAAAGTCTTCTTAGCCGTGATAGTTTTCGTTTTAAATTCAGCATAATTGTGTTCTACTCCCGTGAATTTTTTCACATTTTCAGAAACAACCGTTTAGCTGGTAGAAGGGGGGGACACTAGACTCTAACGATGTTTTCCACTTTAAAACTTAATATTTCACAAATGGATCCCTAAATTGGAAAATAATCGATGAATACTTATAATATTTTAAAAAAGCCTATCCAACGACACCCCACACGATGATGAATTTTTTTTTCGCGTCCACCCCGGACGAAAATAAAATCATCCCCATCGAAGTTTGATCTGTAGGGGAGGTACCATAATTATTTTTTATAACTATTTTGTCTGCATCATTAATATCTGCATTCATGCCGAATTACAGCTTTGTAGGTCCTATATAGTCTCTGAGCAAAACCGCGACCAGGTCGCGACGGTCATCGATGGTGTGGCCGCTGGCCGCCGTGTTTCATACGGTATCTATCTCGACGCGCGACCAGCCTGCCTCGCATACGCCAACGAGATATCTCACTTTCGAGATAATTAAAAACTACTCGTCTCATAATGTGTCATTTCGATGATAGATCTACGCGAGAAAAAATGTTTGTCACGCTAGGGTCAATAGAGATGTAGAGACAAACCATCAAACATAGAGAGAACATGTAGAGTGAGATATCTCGTTGGCGTATGCTAGGCAGGCTGGCCGCTGCGGTTTGGGCGTTAATGGGCGCCCGTGCTAAAAAGCGTCAGATATTATGAAGTCGACATTCGACTCATGTCATGTCAATTCCATACATTTTTATCGGCGATTCTACAAAGAAGCGATAAAGCAAGCGTGTCGGCTAAGCCCTCTGGTATACTTTCTACTCCTCCTTTCTTCTGATTAATTTCATTGCGGGTCTCAAGACTATTTAGCATAGTTCCTCGGGCATTTCTAAGTCCATATCAAACTATTTTACGTGGTTGTCTCTGTTGATGCCGGCTTACTGAAATAGCAGTTACAGAAATTTATTTTGGGCCAATACCCGTTTAAAATTCAACTACTCACCCCAAATTATTAAAGTTTTATACACGTAAACGCATAGTTTACGTTCTACATGCTTACAGCTTATTAATTAAGGCGTATATTAATCTCGTTCGTGAGCTTTGTAAATAGCATAGCTAGCATACCGCATTTGTGTTGAGTCATTCTATGCACATTTTCTTGTTTTTCATTTTAGGCATTAAAAAGGCTCTGTAATTATTTGACTGATATTGTTAAACTCTTTTTTCGATCTTTATCGGGCACATAAAGAATAAAATACAAAGTATTATGGTACTAAAGCTTTATGTTCTGACTTCAAGTTACTTAAAAAGCTTAACGATTCCACTACAAACATACTATAATAATATTATGAAGAACGTAAAGTGAGTCAGCATATCGTATGAGGCGGTGTTACCGGCGGTATTGACACTGGGTATTCAGGCATACGGGATTCAATTATTGCTATGTAGGACAGGCGGAAAGGTCAGTCATGAAAGCCGGGGAAGGAAATGACGTGATGACAGGACTCACTACGTTGAATGCATAAAGTTAATATTCCGCAAGGTATATTAACGTTAAATTGAATGAAAATGTGACAGTTTTGTGGAATGTGGGCATTCGTAAGTTGTTTAAGCGTAAATTATTGTACCATCGAAGAAATTCATTTATGACGGACATACGTCATTTGGCCGGATATATGTGTCGACTCGTCATCTGTCAGCTAGGTTTGACAAAACGCGACCAAAATACGGAGATCCGCTATCTGCCTATGAATCAACTTCTCTGATAGTACTTGGAAGCTGTTCCTTTTTTACGTTTAAATAAAGAGTATAAATTTTTTATAAAAATGTAGTAAAAACCACTATTTTAGTAAAAAAATTCAGATAATTCAAAACGAATACTGTTTCTTTAAAATCTAATGGTTTTCTTAATTAAACATGATAATCTGGTATCAAAAACTTAAAAAAAACTAGGCAATAATTTATTACTGGATAATTAAAACATAATTTCTAGGACTTTTCTAACACAGCGAACTCGTAAAGACATACGAATAAGTCCAACTTACGGTTGACTTTGTTAAGTGTTCGGATTGCTTCTACAATGGGCGCGTATTTTAATAAGTTAAATAGTCACAAACAAATCGGCAGGCTTTAGCAATGAAGGCTTTTTTGAGGGAACCATCTACACAAACACCGGCAAATAAAAACAAAAGATATAGGGCCGATCTCGGGCAAGTGCTCCCGCCAAAACTCAGACTGGCCCAGAACCCCGAAGATCATATAATAAATGCCTTCCTTGAGTTCCAGGCGATAATAAAAGCAAATAAGACCATAAAGCTCTTGACTTGCCATAAGATCATGCAGGCCTATCAGCGGAAAAATCAAAAGCTGTTAGAAGTGAGACTTGAGGATGCAAAAGCTGCCATATACGACAATGTCACCTCCACAATTCTGTTCAAGTTCGTACCATGGCCTCTTTGCTGGTAAATGGGACAAAAGAAACCTACGAAAGGTTGATAGTTGACGAGGCCCTCATGAACCATTTCGGCTCAATCGTAATGGCAAGTCAGTTAACAGGCCCCAACGATATCATCCTCATTGGAGATATTAACCAACTCCCATCCAAACCTGGTAACCAGCATCACCCAGGAGTTGACTTGCACACACAGGAGCCCTATGGATGTGGCATACGCCTTAAGCATGGTCTATAATAACATCTATTCATCGAAGGAAATTGTGCGGTCCCTAAAGCTAATGAAGTATACAGGAGCGAGAATACCTAAAACGATCTAAATACCCTGTATCTTGTCCACACACAAGAGGAGAAAGCAGCCCTCACTAATACAGGCTATGGATCGGGAACGGACTCTCGCGTCCTCACAATCCATGAAGCTCAGGGATTAACGAGTCCCTCGGTGATCATCATACAGACCAAGTCCCGAAAGCTGGCAATCCATGACAGCGTTCCTCATGCAGTTGTAGCCATATCCTGGCACACTAACACCTGTGTCTATTACACTGACACTGGTGGAGACGCTGTGGCAAGCTTCATAAAAAGAGCCACGGAGGTGTCAACCGAACACATAAAAGATTATAACATAAAAATGGCTATAAAAGACAGGAACGATAAAGTCCTAAGCCACATGGCGGGTAGATTCGACACAGAACGATATCTCTTTAACACCCTAGAAACTCCACCCAGCTTGAGAGCTTGAGTGACCCCTCTCCACCAAGCCAATGTCACAACATCTAAAGGCAAAGGGTGGAGCAGCATAACGTAAATTGAAAATGTTGTTATGTTCCTCTAATTTTGCCGGTGTATTTATATATGTATTTATATATATATATATATATATATATATATATATATATATATATATATATATATATATATATATATATATATATATATATATATATATATATATATATATATATATATATATATATATATATATTATAATTTAAAAAAAAAGTTAAATAAATATTGTAGTGACTAAATAAGTATGTCACTATGGCAAGTGGCAACGTTCATAGCTATCTCATCGCACAAACGATGGTCGCCGTCAGTCTCGAGTTGTAATAACTTACTTTTATAATATGAGAAGTTACTTTCCTTCCTGACTTTTGTATCGAGAAGGTAACAATGCTCTATCTTCATTACATCACAGCTGAAATAATACCTTCCGTACAATCTCCGGGTTTACGACGTCCTCGTCGAACACGATCTCAATTAATTTCTAAATAAACAACACTGCGAAGTTTTCGTCGCGACTGAGCTATTAATAGTTGAGGCGAGACCAGCCGCAGCGTTCAAAGTCAAGAGCGTTAAATCAATCGATTTCATGAGTAAGAGCCAACGACAGCCGGACTTTGGTCATTTTGACAGTTGCTTTCCACTGTCAGATACCCAAAAGTAGGTACTTGGAGATGGTATGGCAGTGGGAAACAACTGTCATAAGTGTCCGCCAGCGGAAGACGAGATTTCTACTCGAAAAAATTGGGCTTTATATACTTTGTCGAAGGTTAGGTAGACCATTAGAATTAGATACCTCCGAAAGTAACCGCGAACGAATGTGCACAGTTACTGGTCGTCCTTACCTGTAGCTGTCATATACAGGAAAACTTTGAGTTTATGACGAAAATGTTGTCGATGGCTCTTGGGCCAATAGCTGTTAAAGTCCGTTTGATCGTGGCTTTAGCACCCGAAATAGTTGGTAACTTTCTACGGTTACGTCATGCCACTATTAAATATTTAGCGCTGCGCCGTCGTGAATTTTTATTGGCGCTTTTATGTGCAACTCTTAAATTATATCAATTGAGACTGAGCTCATAAAACCGAGCGTAGTACCTACATGGTATACGATAAAATTACACTTAATTGGAGTAATTTTTTATCCATATCAATATAAATTGTAAAAATAAGGTCTTTTCTCAGCAATGGGACGTGATAGGTTGGTTAAAAAAATAACGAATAGTTATATTTCTTATTTTTTTAAACTAACTTGTACTATAACTTATAAGCACCTAAAGTTTCTTCGACACCAATCATACAAGAAAAAAAAAACGCCACTTGCGTAATGTAAGTGTAAGCTTAACAAAAAGGTTAGGGCCTGTCCACATATCCACATTACGAAGTTGAACGTTGCGGCAACGTGGCACGGTACGTTGTCGTGACGTGAAAATGTACCTCAACGTAACGTAAAAATGCACGTTACGACGTAGCAACATTGTACGTCACCATGGCTTCTGAAACTGCAAAATTTTTCACTACCGATCTAGATATGGAGCGCACAATACATATTCTGCTTCTGCTATTGTTAAAAAAGACGCAGAGAGAGATTTAAGAAAAGAAAGACGTAAAATGTTGCTACATCGTGACGTGCATTTTCACGTTACGTTGACATAAATTTTCACGTCACGTCAACGTACCGTGCCATGTCACCGCACCGTTCCACGTTGACGACGTCATGACGTGGAGATGTGGACAGGCCGCAAAGATGCCCCAAAACGCCCCGAAGAAAGACCATTATTTTTATCATGATATTCTTTTATCACTGGACCATGCTTTTATCACGACCAGCCATGTGTGTTACATATATGATACATCTATGCGTTAAGGTGTTGTGTAGAGCAAACGCAGTCACACTTTTATAGTAGGCCATGGCAATTGTGCATGTAATCAGAAAATTACTATTTGATTAAAACGGCGATATTTAGACTGTAGTTTAAAACCCTGTTTCAAAGCCTTAAACTTTTACTTGTGTTTTGTTGACTCCTATAAAGTATAATATTTATTATACAGCCGTTTATTATGTCTTTATTTAAATTCTAAGCTACAATGCTGTAAAATAAATAATGATTATAGAAGTGTACAGCTGTATACCCACGGCACAGGCATGGAAATCTAGATGTTATATATCGTACGAAAATACTGTAATTACCTATTCGTGATAAAAAATAAGTAAATCAAAAGTCTGAAGTCTGATGAAGTTGATCTAAGAGTCTAAGCAAGCTAAGATGAACGATTAAAAGCGAAAATACACTTTATACAATCTTTAAGAACTAGATTTTTATAAGTAGAGTTTTATAGACTCTATAGTTTCAATATTCGATAAGACTCAACTATAATGTAGCAAATGAACTCTACAAGTTACGTAAACGATAGCTGTATTACAGTTCTGTTTTCAATGTTCCCTTTTACAAAAAGAGAAGTTAGTTTCGTGTCGTGCCAAAGCGTTCGAGATTGGTCGATTTTTCTATTGAAGTATCCAATTTTCAACCTTTTTATTTACTTAGTTCTATTAGTGAATATATCTGATATCTTTAGGTATAGATTTAAGTCAAAGCCAAGCGCTTGACCTGATTTAGGTTAATGTGTTTATCTTGAATGCATTGTGTCTGTCTGTCTGTCTGTTCTTCTGTTTGTTACCTCTACATGCTTAAGCCGTGAACCAATTTGGTTAAACGGAGACACAACTAATCCAAAATCCAAAAATAGTTTTAAGCACAGAAATATGTACGGTGCCCGTGCGATAAACTATGTATGCGTAAACAAAATTACAGGCAACTGTTCATCATATTATATTAACAATTACATGATAAAGTATCGAAAATATGTCTCTAGTCTTATTAGTAACATAATCCGGCCCATTTTTCATCCCTTTCCCTCGCACAGACATACGATATATAGAGAAAAAGTGTAGTTTGTCTGTCGGTATCATATTTAGCCGGCGCCTGTCCGCCTGTTCGTCTTAGATCGATATCTCCACCCTCTGCTATCAGCAGCCGCTCCCTACCAGTATATCACCAAAAAATTATGCCCCTAGCAATTTGTGTCTCTAAGTTAAATCAATATATTGAATAATATTTGTTTAATATTACTGTTGTCATATTAAGGAAAATATTGCAATCAGCATAACATTTGCAATAGTCTAGAAGAAATAGGCTCTTTTTGCGTTTTTATTTTCTTACGAAATATTTGGTAAAGGATAACTTATGCTGCTTTACCATTATATGCAATGATATAATATGATAAAATAAATTTACTCCGATGTCTTTTGTGCTATGTCTATCGATATTATAATATGGAAGCCGTATAATGTTTGGCCGAAGTCACAAAAAATAAACTATCGAAGTATAATAGTATAATATCCAGTTGAGCAAATAAGCAACTTAACTGGCTAGCTAAACAAAAGAAAAACCGTCTAGAAACACGCGATGCCTAGGCGTTTAGGCAATTGGTTTTACCTAGATTAAATTCCTAGGAAAGTTATGACCCAAAGAGGAATGTTACACGTTACTTCAATGACCTAACGATAGCTTAATCGTATACCCAAATGGATTAAAAAATATGTAGTTTTAAGTTTGCTACGAAAGTACGTAGCAGTTTCGTAGACCTTTCGTAGCACTCGTAGCAAGGTCGTAGCAGAGCTTAAAATATGACAGATTAGTCCGGGTTCCCTTTTACATTTTTTTTAATTACTATCAAGCTAATTTTTTGTGAGTAGATTCATTTTGATACGACGAACAAAAATTTTCTCTGCGAAATTTCTCGAAAATTGTAGTTAACAGAGATAGAATGGATTTAATATTCCGATTTGATGGTCCTAAAATATGGATTGTTCTATTTGTAGGACAATGTTACTCTTAAATTATATAAATATTAAACTATCAGTATACAAAAAATCAGCTGGTTAGGGTTCCGTTTTAGGGTACCGTAGTCAACTAAGTTTTGTTGATTGAAAGAAATATCTTTGTAGCATAATTTAATAACTTCACATAACAAATAAATAATTTGTATAATATTTTCAAAATAAGCCAATTTAATAAGGCCAAGTGGAACACGTGAGAAACTTATATATTATGTGCATCGGAAAACGCTGAGAAAACTTTTATTATCTACGTCGTATGGCCCCTCTCAGACGTACCCTCGCATATAAAACATTTATTAATGTTATAACTCGGGTGAAATATTTTACTGTTTTTATATATCACCATGTATGTTATTGAATGGTTGCATTTTATCTGCGAAACATTATTAAAAAAATAGTACCTACTGGCTACTACATGTTACAATTCATACTATATTATAAATGCGAATCTGTCTGACTATTACTTTACGCGTGTTTTTTTTAAAGATCCAAAGACTTTATTACTTGTGTTTACTGGAAAAATATTAAGGAAGCTTTCTATCCCAGAAAAATAAACGGTTTCCGGGTAAAAATAGAATGTTTAATGCAACGGCGTTACAGGCAACATAGTCCATTCTAATATCAAAGTACATAATGACGCTTGTGGCTAGGCTAGGTAAACAATGTATGCACTAAATCTGTTAAACTAGATTACCAATATTCGATTAAGATAACACGAGGACACTATACGTACTATGTCTACATACGAGTAATAAACACAATCACTGTACGTAACGTTTGTAATTAATCTGTACTAAATAGCACGGGGTCCATAATTTTTAGGCAATGAAAGTTTTTAATTATATTATATTATCTATGCACACGTAAACAATTTTTTCTTCTTTATAAAATAACATTTTAATAATAAATTTATTATTTCATAGTTTCACCGAAACAAATATTTTAACAATGCTTGAAGATTGTAATTTAAAAGTTATTTAGTGCGAAAGAAATGGAATCTTATTTTTAATCAATTTCTGATCCGGACTTATTAAACTTCTATTTACGCATTCGATCAAACAAAATTACTTTTATTTTGAAAGTGGATTATAATTAGATCCTATAAGCATTAGATAATAGCTATTTTATATTAAAAATTATTTTATTTAGTTCAGAAAACTTACAGGTTGTTAAAAATTACGGCGAAAGTACAATATAACACAGTTATTACTAGTACGGCTGCCAATGTTCCTATAAAGTGTACCTAATGAAATGTATTTGTTATTATGTAATATGTAATATGAAAAGCCAATTATAAAGTTTTCACAAGCAGGTAAAACGTACATAAAGTAAAACATAAAATATGTATTTTATGTTTTTCTTTAAATAATAACTAGCTATTTGACCGAGCTTCGCTCGGTATTCAATAAAACACGAATAAAATGTCATTTTCTAAAAATAATTCCTAGCTAGATCGATTTATCGCCCCCGAAACCGCCCCTATTAGTATAAGTATACTAATGTATCCGGGGGTGTATTGTATAGAATGAAATTTAGTATAAGTATACTAAATTTCATGAAAATCGTTGGAGCCGATTCCGAGATTCCAATTATATATTATATATGTTACGGTCAAAGACCGAAAAATAAAGTGAAACAGCCACGACGCGAATTTCGCGTCGTGGCTGTTTCACTGTGACCACAACGCGTTGAGAGCCATTTTTTCGCTCATTGAGCGATTTCGGTCTTTGAGCGTAACATATGCAAGAATTGCTCGTTTAAAGATATAAGACTATGCATTCTAAATTAGTATGCATAGTAATTATGAGTCTAGTGACTCGACGACAAAAAATAAACAAATGAAGCAACATTAAGAGCTTACAAATCTCAGAGGAATTTATTACATTTACTATAGAATACGATAATAATTAGATCACAACAATTTTGTTGTTCAATCAGTTTATTTTTGACTTAAATTGTGTTATAGTTTCGGAGGAGATTTAATATGAGTAGTAATTGATTTTCAAATAAGGTAAGAACTTAACTGTATAGTCAATAGTTTTAACTTGCAGCAACTTATACATTGCTGACTAGACGGAGTGGCGCGCTGGCTTAGCTTAAGTTGTTACACAATATATAATATATGGAATATTCCCCATGTTTTGGCTCATTGCCTCAAATTTTGTGCAGTGCGGCCTGATTGATCATGGCTTGGCAAGTGATACCCTGACATGGTAGATTGGCTCCATTGTATCCAGTTCCAAAAGTAACGAATCTCTTATTTCCGCATAACGAAACTTTAGTTTATCGAATACCGTACATTTGTAGGGAAAGCTATTCTATGACCATTTATGGGATTCAAAGTGCAACAAAAACTTTTATGTAAATCGGACGATTTCAGCGTGGACATATAACCGAAGATACAGATTCGCATTTATAATTGTTATTGTACAGACACGACATATTAAGATATCATTTAATTAATAGCTCTGTTGTCAGGCTAAATGTACATTACTAATACTAATTTGTAGGACCTAGAATATTGAATGTTTTGTATGTAGGTCACTTGTAAAATAGTATAGCTAGAACTAGCAGAAACTTGTAGGTGTACTTATAGTCGGTACTAGAAGTAAAAGAACCTTTTGACCGAGTTTACCTGGTATTAAGATAGTTAATATTATTAGTTTCAGAAATAAAAGAAGTTCATACTGTTATATGGTATACTTCTCTTTTGTTTTGCAATTGGAATGGGAACCAAATTATAAAGAACTTCAGATCGAGGCTTATAAATGTTCACACTAAACTAATCCATGCGTTGTATAAATGAGTTATGTTTTAAATGTTCATTACCAACCTAACCCAAAAACTTGCATCTACTAACGATCGGGGTATTAAAACCGTACTCAGAGATAATTATTTAATTAGGACTTTTAACAAAATTGTATGGACTACACAAAAAGGCGAACTAAGTAAGTAACTAAATAAGTCTCCGAGTGCGGTCCGTAGTCAGCAAGATAATGTCGGTCAGCTGAAGTAGTGAAGTGCATGCTCCCGTAGTGGGATTAGTGTCGATCTGAAGAGCTGATAAACACGAAGGCGATTCCGTAATCGATTGCCCCCTGCCCCCCGCGACGCCCGCCTCCACCCCGCCCTCGCTAGCTCTGTTATTTTCCCCTTTGAGGCTATCATACAAACCTACCACTTATATCGTTACAGCTAAGAACAAACAAAGAATTTGTTCTTTATTATTACCTACCTCGATCGTGAGAAAACCAGACACAATGCTATTCAATTGTTATCGCGGTCGCCGGTGACCGCTTGGGGCTCGAGGCGTTAAATTGATGTAATAATATTTATACATTCATTTATAAAGGCAAACCTGATTGATAGAAAAATAAATTAAGCACAAAAGAACTGTTCGTCTTTTATGAAAATCCGGCCCACCTTGTTGCGCCCTATCACAAGGTGTGCGAAGCTTTACAGGTTTTTTTTTTAATGTAATAAGGTGGCAAACGAGCAAACGGGTCACCTGATGGAAAGCAACTTCCGTCGCCCATGGACACTGGCAGCATCGGAAGAGCTGCAGGTGCGTTGCCGGCCTTTTAAGAGCGAATAGGGTAATAGGGGAGGGTAGGGATGGGAAGGGAATAGGGGAGGGTAGGGAAGGGAATAGGGTAGGGGATTAGGCCTCCGGCAAACTCACTCGTTCGGCGAAACGCAGCGCAAGCGCTGTTTCACGCCGGTTTTCTGTGAGAACGTGGTATTTCTCCGTCCGGCTCCCCCACATATAAATTATCTTTTATCTATTAGGTATCTTTCCTCCTGCAATAAACTGTCGAAAGTGACGAGGGAGAGAGAGATACTTTTTTATGGCGCGTGACGACTGACGCCGCATCGGTATTTGGTATTGACAACATATCTAAAATACTTCCCTAAAAGTTTATTTTTCCACAAAGTTACGAACGCTAAGCGACTCGATGTTTAGCTTTTTTGTGCAGTTCCAGGCCTCTTTCGTAATCGATTTTATATTAGTCTGTGGGGGTGTAACTCAAGCTATGTTTTCCCGCTTTTGCGTCGGCTTCACGGGCTAGACTTCGACATATAAAATGATTAATAGAACCACGCTGAAATAAAATAGTTATGGTTATTTTATACGGAGCGGTCGGCGGCGAATTTCGTCACTCTATATTCAAATTCGGTGATCAATCATCGTCGAATGTAGTTTGCCTTTTTCAATGTGAAATATAATATCGATACCACTATACGGCACGGGAATTTATCTACGAAACTATGCAACATACTATTAAAATTTTCGGTAAATCCCCGAGAATGTCAAACGATCTGCTGTTCTGATAAATAAGAACGTTGTTAAGTTTGTCATGGCACATTTAATGCAATCTTTCCTGGGGGTTAGTTAAGGCTGCGTTTCCACCAGAGATGTGTTGCGAGGAATGTGTTTTTGAGATCCAATAGGATCGCCGCGCTGAGCGATGTCATGGCGAGCTCACGTCAATGAAGCGATTCTAATTGGTTCTCAAAAACACATTCCTCGCAAGTCGCAACACATCTCTGGGTGTCTCTGGTGGAAACGCAGCCTAATAATCAAAATAGATAATACATATTTCAGATAGATAGATAGACACTTTATTGCTCACATTAGTTTTCTTTTTCCTTTCCTAATAAAATATTTATTCATTATATAAGCTATACAATATTTTGTGCCAGTTAGTTGTAACAATTTAAAAAACCGGCCAAGTGCGTGTCAGGCCACGTGCCGACTGGACTCAAAAAAAGAGTGCTGCTGTTATGTATCACACGTCTCTTTTTACCATGCAGTGTTACCGATAGTGACATCTCTTTTGCTCAGGCCTTCGTTTCTCTATTCCGCTAGGTATATTAACTTTATGGTTGGTTCAGTGTTTTCTGGAGAACGTAACTATAAAATTATATATCATGTTTACCATAGTAAAACATAGTTTTAAGATATATTGTGGGAGACAGTGTGAATTTGTATAAGATTTGTACTCATGCTGTGTAGAATAACCACCCTCTAGTTCCAGTAGCCATCATGTATATTGTATTGTTCCAATGGGGGACGGTAAACGAGATGAGAATTAGCACCATGAATATTTTGTATATTATCTCTACTCGTGTATAATATAACCACCCTTAAGTTTCAGTAATACCTAGCGTCAATCATCATCTATCATTATTATCACGAGAGAATCGCGGGCTTGAAGCCAGATATGTGTCATTAACCATATACCAGGAACTTGTTTATGGTCTCTTCTCATGCCTTATTAACCCACCCTTTAGATTCCTGTACCTTGCATCAATTATGACGCAAATTATGTTATTGTTTCAGTGGGGGAGCAATATGCGGGGGGGCGTGGCGCGATGAGCTAGCGGTATGGGGGGCGAGGGGGCGCGGCGCTGGCCCGCGGGCGACTCGCCCCCGCGCTCGGGGCACGATGCGCCGCCGCCGCCGCCGCCGCACCTCGCCGCGGCCAGCGCCGCGCAGCTGCAGCGGGCGCACAGCAGGTACTGACACTACTATCCCGCAGTCACGGATTAAAACCAGTTGATGCCCTAAAGGTACAGGTTGAAAGCCGGCTACATGAAGTGGCGGCAGACGACGTTTCGTCGCGATCGTCGTCGATCGATCGTCTTATAATGTTCCCTTTTGGTTCTTATAAACTAGAAATATACTCGAGAATATTTTTTGTGGCACACCAACTACTGGCCACGGTACACCAGTGTGCCGAGGCAACTTTTGCGGAACACCGCCCTAAGCAATCCATGCGAGTGGGGCCCCCTATCAGTATGTCAACTGGAATCGGTATATTTTAAATCTTATGGGCCTGTTTCACCACTTCCTGATAGGCTATCCACCAATTAACTTGACAGACCAAGTATGGAGAATCTTTCAAAAAAGTTGTGAATAGCCTAATCGGCACTTTATCAGAAAGTGGTGAAACAGGCCCTTAGGGTGTTTCACCACCTCCTGATAAGTGCCTGATAGGCTATCCACCACTTAACTTGACACACATAGTATGGAAAATCTGTCAAAAAAAGTTGTAGATAGCCTATCAGGCACTTTATCAGGAATTGGTGAAACGGGCCTATCTTCTAAACTATGCTACGCCGTAGCATCTGCGTAGCTCCGCGCTACGAGCAAGCTACGAGGAGTGCAATTTTTGAGGCGTTTATATACAAGTTTCATAATAAGAAGTCGAATAGTGCACGCATGGCTGCAATGAAGTCACAATGAATAAATTAAAAAAAAATACAATATCTCAAACATAATAAAATATAATTTATTTTCGTCTTCACTTCGAAAATATAAAATAACTATTTGGGATAGCAACGGAAGCGATGCGTCTGTATTTTGTGAACATTAATTACTTTAATTATACAGACTCGACACTGTTCAGTATTATCAATAAAACAGCTAAAAATAGAAGCTGTTTTGCAAAATTACGAGTATATGTAATGAAATCGTTTTCGTATTTACATAATATTCAAACGTGAGCGTCGCGTCGGGTTGCTCTCTTACGGAACTATCATCGTCATCATCATCATCATCTAGCAGTTGTAACATCAGCTTTGTAATATTTTGATCGTGGTCTAGTGGTATAGAGCGCGGCTCTTGACTCGGAGGTCGTGGGTTCGATTCCCGCGTTGGAAACATGTTATTTCCAAGTTTGGTTAGGACGATGCAGGCTGATCACCTGATTGTCTGACAAGTAAGATGATCCATGCGTCGGATGGGCATGTAAAAAGTCGGTCCTGCGCCTGATCTCTCGCCAGTCGTGTCGGTATCCGTGTCGGTCCATCCCACTGGGTTATGAGAGTAAAGGAATAGAGAGTGCTCTTGTGTACTGCGCACACACTTGGGCACTATAAATTACTCCTGCGTAGCTGGCCTGGTTTCAATGAAACCGGCCACCGTCACCGAAACCGGTGTGGGAGCTATAATATTTTGACCACCGACAAAAAAGAGGGTTCACAACTCACAAGTTTGACGTGCCTGCCTGTGTCTGTCCGTGGCATCGTAGCATCAAAACGGGTCGACCGATTTTGATCATGTTCTTTTTGTTTGAAAGTTGATATGATCGAGAACGGTCCTGGCCATAACTCTTCATCATCAGGTCGCTCTTCTGTAAAATTTGAGCTTTACTTCATGAAACCTCCAGTGATTTCATCCGTTCAATTTTATTTTCATGGGGGGTTGTTTTTATTTTTCTTTAATTTAGCATTATGTTCATCACATATTAGGCTTCAGATATGAAATCAGCGGGCAGCAGGGCGGGAGCGGTGGCGTTTCAGGAGCGGCGCGTTCCCATATGTATAGGTTTATATAGATAAGCCGTCTAGTACGCTGCGCGCCGCTCGCCGCCCCGCTGTTTTCGAGGCCTGTCCATATAATAAATCTATACATTGGAACGCGCCGCCACCGCTGACGCCCCAATACCCGCTGATTTCGAGACTGAAGCTTAACAGCGATGCAGAATATCGATCCCTTAATCCACGATTTCAGATCAATGTCGTCGCTCCCGCCGGAGCCGTTTATGATGCTGCGCGCGAAGGCGCTGTGCAAGCGTGTGACCATTAACGTGGGCGGCGTGCGGCACGAGGTGTTGTGGCGGACGCTGGAGCGCCTGCCGCACACGCGTCTCGGCCGTCTGCGCGACTGTAACACGCACGAGGCCATCACCGAGCTCTGCGACGACTACTCGCTGCAGGACAACGAGTACTTCTTCGACAGGTGGGTGTGCACGTGACTGCATCGTGATTATCACGTGGGCGACGGATGCTGGAGCAGCAACTGCATCCACAACTCGCTTCAACGGCGTGCACAGTTTGGATCACAGGACAGCACTAGGTCATTGAAATCTGCCGCCACTTGCACTAGCAATGCATGTTCATCAACAAGCCCTTCTACAACGTCAGCTTATATTATTTATTGACATTATGTATAGACTTGCAGACTTATTGGATAATTTTTCATAATATTATGTTATCCATACCTATGTCTTCGTGTAAATCAGGTTCCGAGTTTATATTGTTTTTTCTTTTCTTTTCAGGCACCCGAAAAGTTTTAGTTCAATATTAAATTTTTATCGGACTGGAAAGTTACATTTAGTTGATGAAATGTGTGTGTTGGCGTTCAGTGATGATCTCGAGTACTGGGGGGTGGACGAACTGTATCTGGAGTCGTGCTGCCAGCACAAGTACCACCAGAGGAAGGAGCACGTGCACGAAGAGATGAGGAAGGAGGCGGAGAGCTTGAGGCAGAGAGAGGAGGAGGAGTTCGGGCAGGGCACCTGCGCCCAATACCAGAAGTGGCTCTGGGACCTGCTCGAAAAACCCACCACGAGTATAGCCGCCCGGGTAAAGTATCTCAGTTCGAAATTAACATAATTCTGTTAACACACGCTGCCAAGGACAATGTTAGTCGAAAGGTACATTATCTGATGCAATTTGTTAGACGCTTCTCTCTGTCAGCAACACTTAAACACTTTGAAATCTTTGATAAATTGTTCTCTATTAGCCGAATCTACATTACGGAGAAAAATTGTAATACATTTTCATAAACATTGTAATTTGTGTAATGGATATTTTGCGCACCTCTGTACGTTATGTAAGCAAACGATTTATACACGAATGTAATTTGTTATTGTATAGGATCGAGGTGTAATGTGGATGCATAGGTTTATGGTGCATGAATAACATCTATCATAGCCCTTTCTAGTTGTCCCTTCGTGTTATGGAATGTGGTGTTGTGTTCCGATGTATGTGACATTATCGCTTCTGTCCAAATTTTTGCCTCCTTTTTATTTGAGTAGTTTATTGTATTTAATATTATAAGGTCCAGTAATTTTGACTACGGCGACCGAACGACATTTGTAAGTATTAACAACTCATTTATTCCCATCTCCTCCCTTTATTTTCGATGCGTATTTTTAAGGGTTTTAAAATTTTATTTCGCTTTTTGTAGTATATTTTATAATAATATTATTCCAATATTTTACGTACATACTCGATTTCTATAGTTTTTGATGGAGCAAGTCTCTGAATGTACCTAATACTTTTTAGTTCTATATTATTATAGTTGCTATTTAACGATTTTATTTACATTCTTATTTAGTAACTGTGAACGTATTATGTTAATAATTTTATATTTTTAAATAAATTAATATTGAGAGACATAGGATGAGCCAGTTGTAAATATGATTAATTTGTAAGTCTTGTATCGTCGTCATATATATTTCTATAGTCACTATATACTAGGTATATCGTGCTACTTATGTTCAGTTCATCTATCGTTTATCTAACATTAAATGGATGTTGTACGACGAGGCACTAGGTGTCTACCCTAACTGTTATACATATATTTTCAATGTTCACAGCGGCGCGGACAAGTTCTCTTAGAACACTTTAAAAACAAAGCTTAATTGTTGTCGCCAAGATGCAAATATGGGATGGGCTTACGCGATGTGACCAGCCGCTGCCGGCGGCGCTCCGCGGCCCGCGTGCGCTGCGGCACGGGACGGGCGCGGCGCCCTGCGGACCCACCCCTCACCTCCGTCCGCAGTGCGCGCCCCGCGCCCGCGCCGTTTCGCACTACGGTCTAGCGCCGTCCTGCCGGCTTCCCCGCTACCCCCCCCCCCAGCCCCCTCCCCCCGATCCTCTCCTCCCCCCCTGACGCTCCGACCTGCGCTTTCGCTTCGTTCGTAACTACTAACCGAACCACGTGACTAATGGACGAACGCTCGTTACTCCCCCACCGGCGCAATCGACGACGCCCGTTCGTTCATCGTACATGTAATCTACCACCACGACCACACAACACTACTAACATAGTACTAACACCTACCTATAGATGTTATTTTTACACCGATAAAGCTAGTCTAGGTCGATACTATAACTGTTACATATAACATAGCATTATACTTATTTACTTACTATATTATATACTGTAAATACATACATCGTACGAACATTATATAAACAGCATCATGTATATGTACATTGTACAGACACTGCCGTGTACGGTCGCGCTGTCGCGTGTACAGTGTACAGTAGGCGGCGCGATGACGGGGGCTCATGAGTCATGACGGTGTACTTGCAGGTGATAGCGGTCATCTCGATCCTCTTCATCGTGCTGTCCACGATAGGGCTCACTCTCAACACGATACCACAGATGCAAGTGTACGACGAAAAAGGCGCGCCGATGGACAATCCGCAGCTGGCCATGGTCGAGGCGGTGTGCATCACGTGGTTCACCCTCGAGTATGTGCTTCGGTTCAGTGCCTCGCCAGATAAATGGAAGTTTTTCAAGGGAGGACTCAATGTCATAGACTTGCTGGCTATACTGCCCTATTTCGTATCTCTATTCCTCCTCGAGACTAATAAAAACGCGACGGACCAGTTTCAAGATGTGCGCCGCGTGGTACAAATTTTCCGTATAATGCGAATATTGCGTATCCTTAAACTCGCCCGCCACTCCACCGGGCTGCAGTCTCTCGGCTTCACGCTCAGAAACTCTTACAAGGAGCTGGGGCTGCTCATGTTGTTCCTGGCGATGGGAGTGTTGATATTCTCCTCATTGGCATATTTCGCTGAGAAGGAGGAGCCGGGAACTAAATTTATTTCCATTCCGGAAACGTTCTGGTGGGCCGGCATCACCATGACCACAGTGGGATACGGTGACATTTACCCCACGACCCCGTTGGGCAAGGTCATCGGCTCAGTTTGCTGTATTTGCGGCGTGTTGGTAATTGCGTTACCCATTCCCATTATTGTCAACAATTTCGCCGAGTTTTATAAGAATCAGATGCGGCGCGAGAAAGCTCTGAAGCGGCGCGAGGCGCTGGAGCGCGCCAAGCGCGAGGGCTCCATCGTGTCCTTCCACCACATCAACCTGCGCGACGCCTTTGCTAAGAGTATGGACCTCATCGACGTCATCGTCGACACAGGTCAGTACCACCCCGCTCCCCCTCTGCCGATGCTTCTTCATGTCATGTATTATTTGCTTGTTAACGTGATTTTTTCCACTTTTGCACGCATGCTTTGTGCTCCGTGTTCGATTTGTGCAAGTCTTACGAATGCAATGAATGTTGAATGGAAGCACGTCGTTGCATCGTTTAGATCCCCGGAATCGCAGTCATGATACAGAACAGTTCACGTTACATCGCAGCTACAGCAACATTCACTCGTTTGCTCTGAAGAGGTGGATTTAGTGTTTTATTCCTTGTCTTCAGGTGACAAGTGCGTCCTCATAGAATCGAGAGATGACGCCAGATGAGCTACTTACCACTATCACACAGTCGCCACACTCGACCCCTTAATATTACGGTTGTAGCTCGGGTCGGGTTCGCGTCGCGTGTAGCTTGCGATGTGCGACGAAGACACTTTTACTAAGGTCGATTCCATACTCGTAGTCAGCGTAAGCCTAACGCTTCACAAACTAACAGTCATAATATATTGCGGAAATACATTGTGTATCCGGAGGACGCTGAATTTTCTTAATATGTGTAGAATGTGTGTTGTATCTAGTAACGCCGCTTCATTTATCTAAATAACGTGTAACTAGTAAAGTGATAGGTACTACATGTATACGCTTAAAATGCTAAATGGAAACGCGAGGGGGAGACGCCCGAAAGTTTTGCTACTGATGATGCTGTGTGTCTTCAGGACATAACCTGTCGCAAGCGGACGCCACTAGTCTGGAGGGCGAAGCGCCGGCCACTACGGGCTGCTACAAACAGTACGAACACGCCATCGGCAATAAGATACCTCAAGGCCCCGAACCCAATCAGGTAAGAGTTCCCATAATCCGGATTTTTTTTCCCATAACGTAGAGTAGTCCCACGTACGAAACGCTAGCGAGCTCGTACAGAAGAACTTCGATTTTTCCATTAACGCCATGAGTGATAGTTTCAGACGAGTCCTAAGAAAGATCGTCGCTTTTCTACGGAAGGCTCGGGCACTCCGGAGAAACGCTTGCTCATTAACCCTGACCCGACGCCTGTAAGCTATTTAACCTACCTTAACGCATGCCTGTTGATGTGTTCTGTGTTTGTCCGTTGACCTGATATAGTAGGCTACATTGTATGATGGTAGACACTAATAATTTACATGTTACTTACTATTAGGTGCTAGCCGGTATCGTACCGAAGGTTATCGAATGTATGTCGTGAACGAAAAGTAGGAGACTTCTGCTAATAACGACTAATATTTTCTTTTTTCTAGGAAAAGAAGATGGCTGACAAACAGCTTGACTTGGATCAGCTGCCTTCTGAGTTTGAATGTTGTTTTTGCACGTTCAAGGTACTAAAATCTAACAACGCACCCGAAAAAGAATCGTTAGCTGTTTTCTGAATTGATTTGAAGTTTTCGTTTAATAAATAACTTTTTTTGTCTTAGCTATAACGAGTGAGTATTTAAGTTAATTTTAACGACGCTTTTCATTCAGCTGGTACGTAGTACTATAAGTTACTGCAAACAAATACTCGAGTACACTCAAGAGTAAAAAAATTGACGTAACTTTTTCTTCATAATTTTTACCCCACCTTTATTTAAAGTCGCGGAGCCGGACGGAGAACACTTGAATGTACTCACTACCTACTAATAAACATTTCTATATCCCTAAGTTCTCGCAACAAACTTATGATTAAACGTTTTTATTCCCAGTATTTTCGTTGATTTTATATTTATTTTATGCTGCGGGTTACTTAGGAAACGTTTATTTGTTTATACAGTTAACATTCTTTAACGAAGTGATCTACAGAGACCGACTCGTGTGTTGCACCAGGGGTACAAGGAGTTCATAGACGCGGAGCAGCTGATGCCCATGCCGACGTCCGACCTGCGGCAGCCGGTGTGCGTGGAGCTGGCCTGCCTGCAGCGCCACCCCGCGCCCAAGGCCCTGCCCGAGGCCACCCCCAACAGCCTCGACAGCCCTGGTACGTATCAAGCACCCCCACTATGACTTCCGATTGCAAATGAAAATCACGTTGTTTATTTATGTCTCCTTATTCTCTCACTGTATTCCGTCACCTCTCTGTGTGGAACGTGCCCGTGAGTGTGTCGATCGTTACACCGTCACAGTGACTCGTCACCCGGTGGCGGTCGCGTCCCGTCCGACCGACCGCCACCGCTCCGGATGTGCACGGCTCCATATGGGTCTGTTTACGTTGCAGATACATTTGCATCATGCCTTACGCACCCTTTTCCTTCAGAGGGCGACATCACGGGCGAGAACGACTCGTCAAACTTGTATGTGAACCCATTGGATGGGAGCGGCGGGGGCGGCGCGGGTGTAGGTGGGGGGGAGGCGGGGGTTAACGGCGTGCGCAGGAGCGCCTCGGGGGACGTGTTGTGTGCGACAGATTCCCAGGCCGAGCGGTCGCCGCGCGGCTCGCGGGGCACCCTGGCGGGGCCGGAGCCGCTGACGCCAGTGGACGCGTCGCGGACCAGCCTGCCCCAGACGACCGACCCCGCCGCCGACGACGCCAAGCCCAAACACAGGAAAGCGCGGTTCCAGCAGGTCAGTCCCCCGTCCGTAGCGTCGCGACATCGACTAACAGGCACAGTAGCACACCCTCTCTTGCATCACGTTTGTGTCACATGTCAGACTCCCCGGCATGACTCATATCCGATTTATTTGTTTTCTTTGATGACTGAACATTCGTTTCATCCTTCGCAAATTTGTTCCCAGGAATGGACGGAGGAGGAGAAGAGGCCACCGAGAGGGATAGCCACGAGGATAATTAATCACCATATTCTATTTGGTACGTTTTGTCCAATTCTTTATTTTTCTATCATACTTTTTTGATGGCGTTAAACTATTTGGGTGCATCTTAGCTGTAAACTCTTGTCTGAATTGCCGTTCACTTATACTCTTTCAAGTCTTGCAATTATTATAGAACGTTGCGCGTCTCATACACTTTTTCAAGTTGGAGATAAACTTTCTTTATTGATTATAAAGACCTCTTGACTTCTTGCGCTCTCCACATTTTCAGATATTTTTGTCAGTATTTATGGTAAAAAATTGAGTAAACGTGTTAACCGATTTCTGAGTTTTCCTTCCGAACATTTCCAGGTAAGAACGGTAACAAGCGCGGTAGCGGAGGGTGGCCGGAAGACTCGCGCTCGCGTTCCATACTCAAGAACAAAGAGTTCCGCGGCACGGACAGTGAGCTCCTCCTGCAGGACTCTACTTCACTTGGTGCCAATGTAAGACGACTGTCTATTATAGACTGTAGGCCAAGCGTTGTATATCGTACAAAATCTCGTATCGTAATGCAGTGCAACGGTGGTTTCTGCGACGTCGTACGTCACAATACAGTGTTATGGCTTGCATTGTAAGCATCCGTGGCCTAGAAGGCGGACCACTGACACATGGGACGGAGGTTCGATCTGCGGTTGTGGCATGTACCAATGAGATGATTTTTTTAAATCTGAATTTCAGACAAGTTGATTCCTAGGCAGATGGCGGACCTAAGTAATTTGGTCGCGTTAAGTCAAACCCATCCGACCGATCACAGCTAACATTGAATTGACATAAGCCGACCACATGACGTAGGTCCGTCAACTGACTAGGAATCGATTTCCTCGATGGTACACGGACGCACGCTGCGACTGTTCTTGAGGAAGTCATCTTGAGGAAACCCGCACATCTTAAATCATAATTAATTAATTGATCATGTGTCTTTAATCAACTCTATCTACATATTTCGTGCTACTACCTACTGTTAATAATAATATAATTTATACATATAAGTAACCTCGCCTAATTACAGGGGGACTCCGGCAGCGAGTCTTCACCGATTCGTCTAAAAGACTTTAAGACGCAGAATCACAAAGCTGCGACAGACCGAGGCCTCGTCTCCTAGACCTAGGACCTAGGTAGTAGGTACTACTACTAGCCCGCACTAGACCCCGCTCACGCCTGACCACTGCTGAGCTCCGCCACGCCCGTGTTAGATGAGTACACCGACTCGATTCATATTTAGAACGCAATAAAAAAAGTAATTTTTAACATATCATTGGGCGATTGTGACTGCTTATTGATAGTGATTCATTTGGTAGATTTATAAATATTGTAAAAATATAGTTAATATAAATGACGTTCATTCCAATCGAAAAGTTGAAAATATCTATTGTTAAGTTTTTTACGTGCAATTATTGATTGCTAATTATAATTTAAGCGATATAGTTTGTACAGCATAGTCGAAGAAAAGAAGCAATTATTAAAATTAAAAAGATCTGAAATTGTTAATGGTGATTTCATTTATCGACCCCTTTACGAACCGTGCCTCGTTTGATAACTATTTCTCGGAGTTTCTGTGAAAATAATCCTTTAGTGGTCGAAATAAAGGTGGTATCAGAGGCAAAATAACCCTCCACGTACCGTATCTGGGCCGCGGGCATGAAATATGTACGCAGTAAGTGCGGCGCATCGACTGGCCTGCCTGACCCCATTTCGGTCAGGACACGTAACACTCACACACTTCACAAATTAAAACTTCCCTCCTGCACGTGTCATTAGAATTCATTTGAATACGTAATTGAATTATTAACAGTCATAGTACGGGAGCCCTAGAACAATTTTCTTTTATATTACTAACAAACTAATTTTTTGTGAGTAGCTTCATTTTGATTTATTAACACGAACAACTTTTTTATTTTCGAAAAATCTCGAAAGTGGTAGCTAACAGAGATAGAAAGGATTTCATACTTTGACTTGATGGTCTTAAAATATGGATTGTTCTATTTGTAGGACAATGTTACTCTTAAATTATGTCTATTAATCTATCGAATATCGATATACAAAAAATCTTCTAGGTAGGGTTCCGTTCACAGGATTATGTAATCAACAAAACTTGGTTGACCACTGAACCCTAAAACGGAACCCTATCAAGCTGATTTTTTGTATATTGGTAGGTTAATAGTTATAATATAATTTAAGAGTAACATTGTCCTACAAATAGAACAATCCATATTTTAGGATCATCAAGTCAAAGCATGAAATCCTTTCTATCTCTGTTTACCACTTTCGAGATTTTTCGAAAATAAAAATGTTGTTCGTCTTATCAAAATGAAGCTACTCACAAAAATTAGCTTGTTAGTAATCAAAAAAAAATGTTCTAGGGCTCCCGTACTATCATGGTAATTTTTTGAGGTGTCGTTCCGTTCAGGTACTCATTCATCAGTTCATCTGCACATCCATCCGTTGTAGAGCTGCTATCTCAAAAAGATACTAAGGACCTGTTTCACCACTTTCTGATAAAGTGCCGAATAGACTATTCACAACTTTTTTGACAGATTCTCCATACTTGATCTGTCAAGTTAATTGGTGGATAGCCTATTCGACATTTTTCAGGAAGTGGTGAAACAAGCCCTAAAATAAGTTTATCCATTTGATTAAATTTACATACAAATAGTGATCTTTTTAAATGTATATTTGTTTATATATTTTAAAGTATCAAAAGAAATAGGGTTACGATTTAAAGCTAGAAAAAAACAGTAAACTTTGTCAACAATTATATTATTTATTTGGAAGCTAGATATTTTATTACAAGTGTATAAATATAACCAAAACTAATATACAACGAACGCGAAAACAAATTTAGTTTAGAGTCTAAAACTCAAACGGACGAATAATAATAAGTTAATATCATTAATTTATCACAATAAAAAAAACTTAAAAGTCCATATAATAATACTCTTTTTACAGTTAGCATCTAAATTAAATTACTTTATTAAACGATTAAAATGATATTATTCACTTTGGTGTAAAGTAAGTAATAATAAAAAATATATTAATAAAATAAATGCTTTCACTGTTGCCAATAAAGTATAATAATAATATAATAATAAATTCTCACAAATATCGTGGCTGAATCGAAGTAATGCTGTTTCCCGGTTTCCGAAGTGAATTTGTCAGTAATTTATCCATTCAGTAGCGCTTTTTAGCGCAGCGCTGCTACTTTTACAGTAAACTCTCTACAGGCATCTACAGGGGACTCATACATACCCTAAAGTATTATCGCTTAGTTTAGTTACACCTTGTATAACTGAAATGTTTTCACGCCACGCATACCATACATTATACAATTTATACAGTAATGAACTAATGACTAACGGCCGTTCCCAATATTTGATCTATCTCTGGTTTTGCCCTACTAGAGATAGGAATAGCTCACAATTGACATAAAATATATGTCTCTAATGTCTAATGTGAGTTATTCCTATCTCTAGTAGGGCAAAACCAGAGATAGATCGAATATTGGGAACGGCCGTAAAGTAAACGATAACCTAACCTAACCTAACCCTGTAAACGATCAAATTGTCAAAATTTACGTATTGTCAAACAATTTGATAGTGTACAGCTTTGTTTGAAGCGTTTGTCAAACAATCTAGGTGTTTGAGCTGTTTGAAGAATATTTGGATTGGCGTAGCGTTTGACAAACTTGTAAACTTGCATGATGCACGTTTCTTCATCTGCGCTGCTGTTGGATGAAAACGTAAATTTCATCAAACAAGTTTGTCAAACAAATTTGATCGTTTACAGGGTACTTAACGAGTAAAAAAACGTTCGACAACGTTTTGTCAATATATGACGAGTGCAACATGTCGAACATTCACTGTGCCAGAAGCGCCCTCTGCTGCGACCTTTGCGTAATATTCCCTATTAGGCCCTTTTCACATGCATACGGTTGCCCGTGCCGTACAAAATAGAAATGTATGAGCTACTTAGCTTTCACATGGCACGGCGACCGTGGCGTGACCGTGTGTCACCCGTGTTAAAGTATAGACTATAGACCTGTAGTGTTAGCACGGCGACCAGCGGAAATGCGAAAGTATGGACAAACTGTGGAAATAAACCTAAGGTGCCGTTCCGATCTTTTTTCGTTCCGAAAAATATGCAATAAAAATGCCACTTTATGACACACTATAGTATATGTCATAATGTAGGATATTATTTGAATTTTTAGAACTATAGTCTGTCATAAAGTGGCTTTTTAATTGAATTATTCGGAACTAAAAAAGATCGGAACGGCACCTTAAGTTTATCTCCACAGTTTGTGACTATAGTCTGTCATAAAGTGGCATTTTAATTGAATTTTTCGGAACGAAAAAAGATCGGAACGGCACCTTAGGTTTATTTCCACAGTTTGTCCATACTTTCGCATTTCCGCTGGTCGCCGTGCTAGCACTACTGTTCACATGACATGACTGCAACACGGCACGGCGAGCGCGGGTAATACCGTTCAATCGCTAACATCACAGGGGCCCGGACGTTTTCCGCAGCATGAATACTGCCGCCGCCACCTTGCTGGGTGACCGTGCGAAAACCGTGTACATGTGAAAGGCTTAGCACGGCACGGCGCCGGGCCGTTTAGACGACAACCGTATGCATGTGAAAAGGGCCTAAGCAAGTTTTACGCCAGTCGTTATTTTTACGTATATTTTTACGAGTATTGTTATATTTAATCTTTGCAATTTCTCTTACTGTACGGTTTGCTTGTACTGATAGTATAGTACAAGCAAACCTTATTGTACATAGAAGTTGATTCATAGGCAGATGAGGACCTACTTAATTTGGCCGCGTTATGTCAAACCCAGCCACAGACAGAGACAGATCGTGACGAATATTGAATTAACATAAACCAACCAAGTGACGTAGGTCCGTCAACAGCCTATAAATCAATTTGTTCGATGGTACATTGCGCTAGCGTTAAAACATCATGCCATTTTTCTCACACATACGAAGTGCGAGAGAGATCAATGTATCCCTAGGCAAGCGGGCCTTTTACGAACAGACTATAATCTCAACTCAGCCACGAATGTAAAAATACAAGATAGGATAAACTTGAAAATCCATTATGTAATAGATTTATCACTTTAAACAACCAAAGGTTTACGTAAGTTTATTACGTGAGTATTTGGCTTTGGTGTTAGTCGAGGTTAGTTAAGGTATATTCCGTTTGTCACATCATAATATTGCAAGTGTTGACAATCAAGACCAGGTGGAAGGAGATAAGGTGTATGAAGAAGGAGATAGAGTACCATCGTTAAAATGCAATGACTTCTCTTTCATTCATATGAAAAACGAAAGAGGTAACGTGATACTAATTTGAGCATTAACTTTAACAGTCGTTGGTGAAATTGCACTTTAGAGGGATATATTGTAGACAATATTTTACTTAGGAGGGCGACTAACCCAAAAAATTAAACATCGTCCTTCTCTCTTCTCACTCACGCCCGTCTTTCATATTATGCAAGGTGCAAAAGGACGACGCGGATTCATCGCCAAATTAGTTTTTTCTCAATAACTCGAAAAATATACAATATTTTAAAAATCCGCTAGGTCAGTTTCTCAATGATAGAATTTTATAAATGAAAAATTCGTGAAAATTAGATGCATCTTTGTGATTTTTTTCTATCGAGAAAATTTTAAGATATCGTGTTTTTGCTCAGATCGGTTTCTTGGAAATATAATGTATCTAATTTTAGAAAATGAAACAATTCGGGGCTTATTTTCAAGAATAAAAATGTATTATAAAATTGTAAATTTTTGGTTAGTCGCCCCCTTAACAGCTAAGATTTTACGTATCCCCACGGAAGCTATGGAAGAAAAAAGTTAGGCTCTCCCTTTCACAATCAGGCCCCTCAGCTCCTGGTCTTTCCAGTCATAGAATCATAGTTTGGCAAAAAAGAGTGCGTTTTAAATGAGGACGCTTTTCTTTTATTAAAACTAAACGCAACTAAATTTTGACACAATATGTACTAGTGTTGACACTTAGTATTGCCTGACAAGGCTTTATTTGAACGTGGGTGACATTGACGGGAGCGCTGCTGGTAAAGGAGAACTGTCAAACACATGTCAAAAATGACGTATTTCTATGATAGAAGCGCTTAGCTGTAGCTCTCACCGCGCCAGACTTTTTTGCCAAGCTGTACATTTTTGAGATATTGTTGAACATTCCAAACTATTTTGATGAAAAACATCAGAGTTTTAATATACTTAATCATAAGTCAATGTAACAAAACAATAGTGCAATACTCGTTTCAAAATGCTAACAAACAATAATTGACACAAGTTATATAGGATTGCAAAAGGTTAATTAAAAATTGCGTTTTAAGAATGAAAGCACCTTTAGAAATTTTGTTAGTAAATCTATTTTATACGAAAAACATGAATTGGTCTGTTCTCTTGGTCTTATAAATTTTTCATCATTCATTTTTTCATCAAACGTGCTATTAAAAACTTATTTAATTGCTACAAAATATAAAAGATGCTTTCATTTCTGTTAATACATAGGTTTTTTTTATTAATTAAGACGCTTTGAAAAATACAATACACTTTTTATGATTATAGTAATAATTAATTATAATTAGTTTATATGACAATTTCCAGAAATAGATAGAAGAAATAAAGTCAGTTTTGAATACACAGCGAGATTAAAATACTAAAATAGAACAAATAATAAAAGATAACATTAAACATAGTTTGATACGAAAAAAAACGTGTTGTATTTTTCAATTACTTATTCGAAACAGCTCTCTTACTCCCGACAGAATCAGAATCGAATCGAGAATCGAATCAGCTCGATCTCAACAGCTTTAGCTACTTCCGATATACTAGCGCAATATCGTGCTGTGGCTCAATTTGGAACTAATTCGATCTCAACGGCTTTTCCCACTCCTGACAGCTATACTAGCACACGATCGTGCTGCGGCTCAATTTGGAATTAATCAGACTCGTAAAACAAAACCGTATCAGTTTCGGGGGTAAGGCTGCTGGTAGTATATCTCTTACAACATATTCCTTAAACAATCCGATATATTAACCACATGAACAGACTGACGTACACGTTTACAAGTTTCCTTAATGTGAACACATAGGCTTCTTACATAACTCTTGGCATGTCGATGGCACATAGCATTCAGTACACACAACTCTTGCATTACTTCTCAAATGATACTGAATGAATCTTATATTACGTTATAACAACTATTATAAGGGTGTGCATTGACGGTAAGTTTTTCATACTAAGGGCTGCGTTCACCCAAAATTGAATGTGTAAGAAAATACCATAGGTAAAGTAGGTAAAACATAAACCACTCGCTCACTCTCGGCGGCTGACAGTCAGTTTGGTGCGAACGAAATCTGATTTTACGATAAGCGAAAAATTATATTTAAATAATAACATACTACTTACATCAGCGTGCTTACTACAACAATCATAAATTGTAAAATAAGAATTTCAGCTCATTTGCAACAATGACAGTAGTATCATAGATGAATAGATGGATGGACGCTCCGTCAATGCACAACTTACATTAACTATTTTACGTTAAAGGCGCAAATAAATAAAACGATATGTCAAACATTAATGGGTCACACTGAGAATCGATGAAATTCACACTTGCTATAGATACAGAAATTGCACGTGATAACGCACGTCGCGTCAACTAATTTTATAGGCACGATTTGTGTTAATATGGAAACAAAAACGTAGTGTGTATTTAAAAACGTAGTGTGTATTTAAAAACTTAAGGATGGCATTCTCAGACTTTAAGCATAAGAATTCGAATCCCAGTAAGGCTGCATTTCCACCAGAGCTGAGCGGAGCTGTATTGCGAGGAATATGTTTTTGAGAAGCAAAGCATCGCCGCGCTGAGCGATGTCATGGCAAAGTCATGTCAATGAAGCAAACAACACATTCCTCGCAACACAGCTCCGCTCAGCTCTGGTGGAAAGGCAGCCTAATGTTAAATACAATTGCATTAAACGAGGCAGTGCTAGTTACATTGTAAACATGTGTTCTATGTACATTATAATATATAATTGTAATAATTATTTTTAAAATATCTAAAAATTCTGCTTAATTATTCCAACTATTCTTCCCAATAAATGCTTATAAATCATGATAAGGCATGGCATGGATTTGGCAGCATATTTTTAATTTTGTTATTATTATTTTTTTAAATATAAGTTATTAAGAGAGATGGCACTATTGACACAGTTTTCTTCCGTAAATAAATGAAATAGCAGGTTTTAAAATTATACAGCTTGAAATAGCAATGAGAAGACGAGAAAGAATAAAGTCTGGCTCAAAACTTGAAATATTAGAAAATTAAATAAAAAGATCTAAATCTGTTTTTTATAACATTAAGATTATGGTGCAAGGGTTTTAATGTGACGCTCATCACTCATGGCAAATTCCTAATGTTAAATTATTACCACTGTCATATTTTTGTTTCAATAAAAATTGTTTTTTATTTGTTACTACCCGCACTAGTTCAATCTTTTATAGATGTTTTAATAAGCAAATAATATTGATTAAAGCAAAAACTATCATATCACATCTAGAAACACTAATATAACTGGGTAGGTCTTACAGACCTTGTGAGGAAAACTTGCGACTCATTTTGTTCTTTGTCATAGTCCATAAGACACAGAGGTCATAAACCGTACTATCACTTTTAGAATAACTTGTCAAAAGTATTAATACCATAATAACTATTTTATTAAGATCATTAAACATGTCTTTAAAAGAAGAAGAAAGCGTTGCTTACAATTTTGTTCTGTTTTTAATTAACATAGTACTTTTTAATTGATATATTTACAGGTATGTCAGTTAAATTCGATTTTCAAATAAATGATAAGTAGTCTCTATTTCAAATTTAAACAATTGGTAAACTTTTAACAAGAACTCAATTGTCATTTGTCACGTAGAAAACAGGATGTGTCACAATGCCACATGGTAGACAATGTTCTTGTAAAAATCTGTCATTTGTAAAACAGGACCATACGTAAAATATGACAGTTTGCTCACCATATTAGTTCAAGTTATAGTAATATTTGTTCGTCTTGGTCAGAGCTATCTGTGCCATGATATTGTGAGAGCGGTGCGCAGTTTTCCCCACAGCCAGGGGTAGAGACCACCTCCCCTCCAGGCAGCTCGAGCTACGTACTTGACATAGTCGTAGAGACCCCATGGAGCGTGACCACCGTTCACATAGTAGACATATGTAAAGCCGTCTTTACATCTGCCCTTAATTGAGTAGTAGTAGGGCAGGAAAGAGTGGAGTTTAAATCTGAAATTTTTAATTTATAATCAATATTAATATAGCAAAATGCCACAGTCTATTTAAATCTTCAATAAAATTAAATGGGAAATAATAAAACGAGTGAATAAAAATTACTTTGCGACTGATGATGAACATAATGTTTCAATAACATGAGCCGTATTAATTTGACTAAGCGAAAAATAAACTAAACTAACGACTAATATTGATTTATAATAAAATCCAGAACGAGCTTACAAAATGTGGATTGCGATTAATCTATTTCAGATATTAAAATTCTATCCGAGCGACTGTATTACTAAGTGAGCGACTGGAAATATATAGCGGGCAAGTTAAATATTAAATATAGATTCAATTTTTCTTAGTGAGGTTGTTTAGTACGAGCTACTAAAAAGTTCATTTTGAGCAAACTTTTGTGAGCTGCTCTATTAATGATAATTGGTTACTGATATTCTATTTGAGGTTTTTTATTTTATATTTTGATACGTGTTTTAATGAAAACTACACATTGTTAAATGCGTGCGAATTTGAATGAGGTCGGGGCGACGAATCGTTGCAGTTAGGTGAGTTGGGCTGCGGACCAATACGACTTTTTTGGGTTAGGTTAGATGGCTAAGGCGGGGCGCAGCGAAGCTCCCGCCTTAGCCATCGTGGTTATTTTTTTGTAAGCCACCTAGAAATAGGAGCCCCGCGTAGCGGGGCTCCGTCGAATCATAATTGAAGCCAGTTGTTTTTTTTTTTGTATAGGTCGCCATTAAAATTTTACCCATTTCTTCGACGTTCCATTAAGGATTATGATTATGATTTTTGTAAATCAACGGGGTTTACTCGTCTCTCACTCTCAGTCACTCAAATAGTAATTCTATAACACAAATTTAGTAATTTTGACACCTAAAACTGTAATTTACAGTCACTCGATTAAATACTACCCAAATTAAATAATTGATCAAAAGCAATCTCCAGTTATATTTAAAAAGTTATACTAGTGACAAGTAAATTTATTCAGCACTCATACATATTAAAATTATGAAGTAGAGTAACAGTTGCTTTTACATTATAATACAATAATTATTATTCAGTTAAATGCAATTTTCTGGTCAACAAAAATTTAAAATTAGACCATGTGATTTTGTATTTTGTTAGTAGCATTAAAGTGCAGATCAGAATAAAGTATGGCAATAACAATACCTAATATATATAAAATATAATATAATCTATTTACCTTCTTTTCTCGTAGAAGAGTATGGCTTCGTTATTAGTTGTTAGGACATGTAGGAATATAGCCTTGACTCGGTGCTCGTGTGGCGCCTGAGGAACAGGACCAGCCAGGTGGTCTATTAGAACATCCAGCAACATTGTGGCCACACCCGAGCGGCGATAGGAACGAACAACACCTACAAATGTTATTAGTGTATTATGGTCAGTATTTAAGATATAAAATAGACATTATATACTAAAATGAGATGGTATTAAAGATAGTACATATACATATAGCTCTAAAAATTATTTTAAAAAAAATTTTTGCTTTATGCAATCTCGTAGGTCAATAGATGTATCATAATGACTCATAAGAAATGAATATGAATAAGAACTGTCAAATTAATGAAAAGAAACTCACCAAGTGACAAAATGTAAGCGACAAGTGTTTCTTTTGATGCAAACCATCTTGATAATATCCCTCTGTCTTCAGCGTTGAGCTTTAAATAGGGTTTTATCTCAGCAACTATGAGACCTATTATCTGGCTTTTGTACACAGCTGCAAGAGCAAAGAATCTCTCGGATGATGTTATGTCTTCATACCATGACTGCGGATACTCAATAGGAAACCAATCTCTACACAAAGATCTTACCTGAAAAATATGTTAAATTTTATGAAAAATATGATGTATAATAATAATGTGTTAATTACAGACTTAAGATCTATTTATTTACTGTTACTTTATAGATTAAGAAGGTAGGTTTTTTAATTTATCATTTTTATTTTAAAGGCAAATATAAAACGAGAATGGTATTAGTTAAATTGTATGGTAATGGCAAAAGAGTTTTACAGTATTATACCTCCTCCAAGTCATCAGGGCACAAAAAACGAAGCTGAACATCCTTGAGAGAGCATTTTGCTTCTTGAGACTTTTCAATAATAACTTGAAAGCCCTCAGAAAGGTACCTGAAAATTAAGTATGATTTTTTAGTTTTTAAATTAGAACATTAAAAAGGAAACATAAAAACCATATTGTTTTTGCTAGCTTTGTCTTTGCTTTGTAGAACATAATATTTTTGGCATAAAAATTACAAATAATTAGGCGTGTCTAAAATTTACCGGCCTTGAGGAAAGAAATCTATAACTGATAATTTAACCGCATACTGAGTCACAAAACAGTTTTAATAGTTACCAGTTTAGCATTATATATACGTGGAGCGACTTAAAGGGCGGAATAATTAATTGTAGGTTAATTATCGATGCACTTAGGCTACCAATTATAGGCTACATATTACTTCAGCGCGCCGAACAAACACTGAGCTAATGGGGAGTTTTATCTTTAGCGAAATGGATTTTCTTGCACCGCCTTTAGCTGCACGACCTCGAACGGTCTTCACGAATTGGTCAATTAACGGATCAATTTAGTTCAATTGTAGATCAAGGATGAGAAAAGCTGTATAAACAATAGCGATATAAAATAACATCGAAAATCTTCGAACACTCACCAACTGAATCCAGCCATTCGGTAATTAGGCCATTAAAAGTAGTCGTCAAATATATTAATTACATGTCCTCCTATCATTTTAGCAACACATAATTGTTGTGAATCAGAAATACGAGAAATTATCAACAATTTTACCACAATTGATAAGATACGAAATACGATAACAAGAGTGACACTTGCGAGTTGCAAATGTCAAATGTCAACTACGCTTCAATTGACATAATGACATTTGACGTCTTTTTTTTTCATATAATGGCACTTCGGCTATAACCATGGCCAGTGTCGAGTATAATATTATGGCGGGAAAACAATATTCTTTAATACAATTTTTTATATATTATCCTCAGGTCAGTCAGGTCCAAAGTCTAGTCAAAGTCTAAGTATAAAGTCAATACAGTCAAGAAGTCAAGTCGGTCGATTCAGTAAAGTGGTAGGACGCTTTACTGAAACTTTTGATGGAGTTTTGGAGGGAACACAAAAGAGCATGTTTCTGGTTACTACATCACTTTCTCACACTTGTGCACGATAACGAATATTTAATGGTTAATATCCTACCAATATTACACATTAAAAACCCAGATAACACAATTTTAGGAAAATAATATAAAAACACAACATCACTCTTTCAAATTCTCCCAAAAACTCACATTTGACGTCATTGTCTGTGTCAAATTGACGGTGAGTTTTTTTTCATATATAAAAATGGAGAGGCTCATGATTGTGCATGGTATTTAGTACTCCGTACTCCGTAGTGTGCGTCAAGAATGTCTAGGAGGCGAAACTTTTTTTTTAAGCAATAGCAACACTCTTTTGACATTTGTCCCTTTGTTGTATCTTGTATCCATTAACTTTTAAGTTTCCAACCGTTAGAATAATTAGATAGTTGTTTTATCGACCCAGAGGGGTCGATAAAACAACTAAATAAGTAGAAACGTCGTAAAAGCCAAATAGCCATTTTACAGTATTACGGCCAAAAAACAAAAATCGTAATTTTGTTTCACGCATATTTTTTAATTCTTTGAAGTTATAATAAACCACTATAACTCATTAAGCTTAGATTTTCAGGTAGTTTACTATATAGAAACTCAAAATATTCTACATTCAATAGTTTCAGAGATCGCATGGGTTTTACTACAAAAAATCTAGTTGTAATTGGGTTTTACAACATTTTTTTTTGCTTCACGACTATAACCATTTATTCATTTGGTTGTATAAGACTTAAAACAACGTTTTACTGAAGGTATTTTTTTAATTAAAAGACAAGTGTAATAATAAGAAAGTGTAATTTGTGTATTAAATGCGACAAACATTAGTGACGAATATCAAATCATTTTATAATTTTTTAATTTTTTAAATGTTTATTTGTACTTTTCCGACAAACTTTAATAAAATTATTAAAATAATCGGCCAAATATAAGTCGGACTCGCGCACGAAGGGTTCCGTACCGTTATAGAGCAAAAATTGTGGTTTTTTTTTGTATGGGATATCCTTGATAATCCCTTCAATGTTATTTTATTTAAAAAAATATTTAATTACACACATAAAAGTTTCAAGTGCCTACCTGTGGCTATTATTGATATCGAGCAAATAAGGCCAAAAAATCACGTTTGTTGTATGAGAGACCCTGTTTAATATTCATTTTATTTTGTTTTTAGTATTTGTTGTTATAGCGGCAACAGATATACACAATCTGTGGAAATTTCAGAAGTCTAGCTAGAACGGTTCTTAAGATAAAGCCTAGAGACAGACAGGCGACCTGCCGCCTTACTCCCGAAACTGATATCGATTTTGATTTGCGATTTCAACGGTTTTTTGACACTTTAGCCATCTAAAATATGTCTAAAAAATGTCAAATAACCGTTGAAATCGAAAATCGAAATCGATATCAGTTTCGGGAGTAAGGCAGCAGATAGCGAAGTCTTACGGCCGTTCCCAATATTCAATCTGGTTTGACATACAACCGATCGCAGCTAACATTGAATTGACATAAAATATATTATTATGTCTCTAATGTCTAATGTGAGCTATTCCTATCTCTAGTAGGGCAAAACCAGAGATAGATCAAATATTGGGAATGGCCGTTAGTACTTAGTAATAGGGTCCCGTTCCAGCGTTGCCAGATTTTTTTTTGTACCAAGTCGGCACTTTGGAACTTTTTGAGTAAAAAAGCGGGATTCTTCACTCAAAAGCGGGACAAAGTAAAAAAAGGTAAAAAATGAAAAGTTTTTTGAAATTTTTATCTTTTTGATTTGCGTTAAAATAACGTTTACGTGACGATAGATAGCTAAAGTAGCCAAAGAAAATCCACCCCTCTACCTCCCACACTCTTATCTTCATTACGCACCTTTCTTTCTCAGCACCTTGCACGTACTTTGGGGCTTTCCCCGAAAAGCGGGACTGAGCCTGTCCCGCGCGGGACATATAATTTTGATGAAAAAATCGGGACGTCCCACCAATCTGGCAACGCTGTCCCGTTCTTACCCTTTGGGTACGGAGCCCTAAAAACATGAAAGTTATTAAAGATATCTTTGGAAATAACAGGATATTATATACAAACTTACCAACAAAAAATAAACGACATATTACGTAATTTGTTATAGGCAATGAGTTTCTAAAATACTTACGTTAGTAACATAGAATATCATTGGTTATAGGCCTCTTGGATAACGTTGCTAAGCTACGGCAACGCCTCGAGTCGGTTGACGGCGGAAACTCACGGGCGCTTTTCTCATATGATTCTCAAACAAGTCACTGCACTTTTTTGGTAATTGTTTATATTTTTAGCACAATAAAAAGTAATGAGCCAAATTATTATTGATTGTGGACTTCATAATATTTCCGCAGACTTTTTCCGCGGAAAATCAGTACTTATCGGAAGCTATATTTACTTAAATATACACGATCATGAAATATTCTTTCGAATTCATTGAATATATTTTTTTTACGTCCGTGATTGAATATAATTTTTTACTTTGTATTTATTTATTTGTAAGATCATCTTCTTAGTTCCACCAGTCCAGTTATTGCATATTCACTCAAGTCATACTTATTGTACGGAAGATATAGTAGTAACGGTTCACAGTCACCTTTGCCTTCATACTAACTTCTGTACAAAAGACTGCAAAAAATTACAATTGATCAAAGAACAAATGTACCTAGGGCTCATCATAGACAATAGGTTAAACTGGTCCAAACATATTGACAGGGTCTGTGGAAAATTACGTGCCATTTTAGCAAATTTCGTCATAATAAAAAATCGAGTTCTTTTTAGTGTGTTACTTACGTTGTATAAGACCTTAGCAGAAAGTATAGTCTGTTATGGTTTGAGTAGCTACGGTCGCACTTTTCAGACGTACTTAGATCCAATCTTTAAATTACAGTGTAGACTACTTAAAACTATAGTGCCGTTAAAAATAAAAGAAAAATTTAAAAATAACTACTTGGGATTGTTCAATTATTGTGAGGTATTACCGGTTTACGAAAAACGTGACTATATCATGCTCTCTGATCAATTTCATAACTACAATACAAACTACGAGAAGGTACCGCCTATAGTCACAAGAAATATATCAAATAAAAAAATTTTTAATAGGTACCTAAACACACTAACTTCTACGGTACTCGTACTTCAGACTATATAATACCTACTTACTCTAATTAACACCTTGCCAACGATGTATGATTGTTAAATACTTGCATGCTTCAAGTGATACTGTGTTGCCTTAAAATTTGTTAGACTAATTTACTTAAATAATTTATTTAATTAAGTAAAGATATAAGATATCTTTAATATCTACCTATTCACCTACATACGACGCAAATATCTGTTTCTAATTATTACATTCGTTTGATATATTATTCCGAATAGAATACGGAGCGCTGACGTAACCATTGTAGGTGCACATGTTGCCACTTAGCGATGTACTTTTACATTGTTGGATTTGATTTCCCATCGCGCGATGTTCACCAGACGCGGCGGTATCGCCTTACGCAGTAATTCACACGCACGATACTAACCACACAACGAGAGGGGAGATTTTAGCAGCGCTTTACTAAACATGCAGTGATATTATGTTAATGTTAGAAGAGCAATCTATATTACTCTCCTTTCTTTAATGCCGGTTTCATTGACATGGTTATTAAAGTTTCAATGAAACCGCCAACCGGACCATTTAAATGGTACCCAAGTTTATGCACAATTACATGATAAGACCACTATCTCTTCCTCTACTCTCGTAACCAAGTTGGAGAGTTGACAGACGTCTATTGAGAGATCAGGCGCAGAACCAACCTTTAACATACCGCATGTTCAAGTTCTAGTCATATAGTCAGGTAACAGAAGTCTCTGACTCTACATCCGGAATCTGAACCATAACGACCTGCAAACTTTAAGGAGCGACAACGCGCCTGTGACTCTTCCGGTGTTGCAGGGGTCCATGAGCAAGGGTAATCTTTTTCTATCCGGTTATCCGTTTGTTCATGCATCATGTAAGCAGAACTCTATAACCTTTCAGGAGATATTATAATATAGGTACATAATTGAATTATTATTATAAAAATCAAGTCAACGGTATCAAAAAATGCAGGCACTTCTCAGAAGCAGTACGATACTCGGCCCGGCTTCCGTCCAACAGACCCTCCCTTGTTTGCTTATCATTTTCGCGACCCGTCCTAATGAGGCCAGTAATTCATTAAGAGATAGGATTCCTGGAAGATGAGTTATCTCGTATTCTTCAGTTTTGTATGATATTCCATTGCTTTAACTTTTTCATTATAGTGAAGACTTGGAAAAAAAAATCAGAACTTTTTGGACAATATGACACTCGTGCATAATCATTGAGTATAAGCAGTAGGCTTACTCAATGATATAAGCACGAGTGTTTTATACTGACAATTAAATGTCTTGCTCGAAAAAATATTTTATACTAAGTATACAAAAATAGAATTTTTCTTCGTTATACCCTGAGGGTCCATATTGATATTGAATTTTTGAGAGGTAACAAACTGTATAATAAACTAAATGACGCCTGCAACTCCGTTGGGCCAAAATTCGTTTGCCACGCGGAAAACGTTCTCCGGGATTAAAAGTATCATAATAATTATGTCCTTTCCCGGAACTCGAAGTTTTTTTTTTTTTTATGAAATTTTTTTTATTATGAAGGGTCACCTGATGGAAAGCAACTTCCGTCGCCCATGGACACTCGCAGCATCAGAAGAGCTGCAGGTGCGTTGCCGGCCTTTTAAGAGGGAATAGGGTAATAGGGGAGGGTAGGGATGGGAAGGGAATAGGGGAGGGTAGGGAAGGGAATAGGGTAGGTGATTGGGCCTCCGGTAAACTCACTCACTCGGCGAAACACAGCGCTAGCGCTGTTTCACGCCGGTTTTCTGTGAGAACGTGGTATTTCTCCGGTCGAGCCGGCCCATTCGTGCCGAAGCATGGCTCTCCCACGTATAATATTTCTCCGGTCGAGCCGGCCCATTAGGCCATCGGCGTCCATAGGCGGTATCTCCATTACCAAGTGATTCTCCATAGGTACCAAATTTCAGCAAAATCGTTTCAGCAGTTTGGGCGTGATGAGGTAAGTAACAGACAGGCACACTTTCGCATTTGTAAGACAAGTTCGGGTATTGGGTAAACGTATAACTTACTGCTTACAGTCATTATAATATTATTATATTGTACCTACTTACATCTACCTAGAATCACTACGCATCTTAGATTCTAGATACTGTCTACAACTTCTTTTTGTTTGAGAAGCGAACTTCATCCTCGCCGCTAGCTTTGTAGTCAGATCCAGTATCATCCACAAAAAAATGAAACAAAACAGAGTTATTAATAATAAATGGTGCATTCTGCGCTGGGATATTAATGCAAATGGGGCGAGAGGCGCGTGCGCCCTATCGTGTTACCATCACACATGCCGCCCTGCCCTGCCATGCCTCCTTTTTCTAAGCCTTGCGCTGCCTTTCCTTGTCTTTCTTTTTCTTGTCTTTTAATCAATTGAGCCAGTTTTAAAAAATAGTAGGTAATCTCAGTAAGCGGTAAAGAAGTATCTACCTATCTTGAAGTGTTCCTTATAGCTTTATTGTCCCATGCAGCATGCTATAGAGAGCTCAACACTCCCTCTTATAATGTCTGTTGACAATACAAAGGTGATTTTAGTGGATAGTTATTATTTTCATACAATACCCCTAGGGTGCTCTGCAGGTTTAACTAAGCCTGTCCTCTGCGAGATCAAAAAACATGCTATATACTCAACCTGTGGCCCGCCGGGACTTTTTGAGTGGCCCGCGTGAAGTAAAACCATTTTGAAATTCACACCTACCGGCAAATTAGTGCAGTCATCATGAAAGTCGTAAAAATTTTTCCACTTTAAATTGCTAATTTTTAACATTTATGTTATGAGCCCGGCTTCTCTAGAACAATTTTTTTTATTACTATCAAGCTAATTTTTTGTGAGTAGCTTCATTTTGATAAGACGAGCAGAGATAGAAGAGAAGAGATAGAAAGGACTTCATACTGTGATTTGATGGTCGTAAATACAAAAAATTGGCTGGTTAGGTTTCCGTTTTAGGGTTCTGTAATCAACAAAACTTGTTGACCACGAAACCTTGTAACGGAACCCTAACCAGCTGATTCTTTGTATAATATTTTGATAGGTTAATAATTATTATAATATTTGAATCTAATCGTTCCTTCATTCAATCATCGTTTTAATTTTATCAAAAAATAAAATTAAAACGATGAATAGATCAAAGTAAATATTATGTACCTACGTTATAAAAATTACAAGCAAGTTTCGAGATCAAGTTGGCGTGGGGACACGTTACGGTAATTAAAACAACACGGTTTTCGAACACGACTTAAATTAATTTAGTCTGTATTACTTAAATTAGAAGCCTGTGTTTAAGTTTCTAGCTAGATACTGATGCTATCTACCGTTTAAAAATATTGCATACTTACTTGAATAAGATAATATTACAGAGTGTACAAGCCCGGGACACTTTGGTAGGTAAATTTTGCTCTCCGGAGTATTCCGGAGAATGGCCGAGTAGGTATTTAGCATTGCACCCAGTAGATATGCTATTCTTAAATTATATACTGGGTGCAATAGTATAATTATGTATTTCTAATTGAATTATATTCCTAATCGCATTATAATTTATAGCGCATTATATTTAGGTACCTACTATAGATGTTCCGCGCGGCTTCGCCCGTTCTTATTTAAGAATTTCACGGAAACCGTACATTTTTCCGCAAAAAAATAACCTATGGGACATAGGACATAGGTTATTTTTCACGTGGTCTATTCTTCATGTATGCCAAATAACATAAAAATTGCTCCAGTAGTTAAGATAATAAGTAAGCGATTTTATATTATTTTCCCCGTTTTTCCACATTCTCCTCTGTTTCTTCGCTCCAATTGGTCTTAGCTTAATAATATATATATAGCCTAGCCTTCCTCGAAAAATAGGCTATCTAACACTGAACGAATTTTTCAAATCGGACCAGTAGTTCCTGAGATTAGCGCGTTCAAACAAACAAACAAACTCTTCTGCTTTATAATTTTTGTATAGATTTAGGCACACTGCAAGCGATATGCGCCTAACTACCTAATCAGTCTACTACTTAAAAAAAAATCGGCCAAGTGCGAGTTGGACTCGCGCACGAAGGGTTCCGTACCACTATAGAGCAAAAATAGGAAAAAATGTGTTTTTGGTATAGGATTTAATTATTTATTTTATTTTAATTTTATTATTAATTATAAAAGTATAAATGGTCGCTGTTAAGCATTAGTGTCCTAACTCACAATTTTTTTTCTTGTTTAATTTTGAATGCAGTCTTGTTCTAAATCATCTAAAGAACATAACTGCATTCATAACTCAATACGTAATTTTTGTGTGGGTTAGTACACGAATGCTTAACAGCGTCCATTAATAAAACTGAGTATTTTGTAAACATTTCAGGTGGCTACCTATTGTCAGCATTGATACCGAGAAAAATATGTAAAAAAAACACGTTTGCTGTATGAGAGCACCCCTTTATTTTGTTTTAGGGTTTTAGGGTTCCGTACCCAAAGGGTAAAAATGGGACCCTATTACTGAGACTTCGATGTCTGTCCGTCTGTCTCCAGGCTCTAACTCAAGAACGGTAATAGCTAGAGTTGAAATTTTCACAGATTATGTATATTTGTTGCCGCTATAACAAAAAATACTAAAAACAAAATAAAATTAATATTTAATATCCCATACAACAAACGTGATTTTTTTGGCCTTTTTTATATCAATATTAGCAACAGGTAGGTACTTAGATTTTTCTCAAAGACCTTAGTTATTTGTGTAATTTAATATTTAATAATAAAATTAAAATAAAAAAAAAAAAAAAAAAGGGTGGCTCCCATACAAAAAACACAATTTTTGGCCTAATTTTGCTCTATAATAGTACGGAACCCTTCGTGTGTGAGTCCGACTCGCACTTAGCCGATTATTAGTATTCGTTGTTAAAGCGGCAACAGAAATACATAATTTGTGAAAATTTCAACTCTCTAGCTATTCCTGTTCTTGAGTTACAGCCTGGAGACAGACAGACGGACAGACAGACAGACAGCGAAGTCTTAGTAATAGGGTCCCGTTTTTACCCTTTGGGTACGGAACCCTAAAGAACGATTATGTTAAGGTTAGGTTAACTGAGGTTAACAAGCTAGGGAAAATGAAATCTATTAGAGAAATTCATGATTTGTAATTTAAAAACTTTTATTTTGTAATAACATTAATTAATTATTATTAATATTTTATTGCTAATAACTCACAATAATAACTTAATAAATGTAACAATATTACCTACGAATTGTTTATAATAATTACCTCACTTAATTCTTAAAACATACTTATATCATAAACTTTGGAACCTGAGGCTTAAATTATGGTTTTAGTTAAATCTAAGCTTATGAACCCATTAATATACACCGGTTTAGATTTTCTTATATTTATAGGAATTTTATAAAGCCTTATAAAAATAAAATCGGAGACATAGCACGTATCTAAAACTAGACACAGTAATATTAAACACTACGTAATAATTTATGGAGATACAGTATAACATTGCAAAATTATAAACTTACGCGATAATGTAAAGCAAGCGAACTTAACGCTATTATTATATTTAAGTATTTATACAGAAAACTCAGTAACCTTACGCGTTACAACTTAGGGTGGTTTGCACCAATTTACTTTAACTGTAACTTTAACTATAACTTTAACTACAATGCAAAATGTCAAATCTTTGGTTAAAGTTAAAAATGGACGCCATCAAGACGCCATATTTAACCATAACCATAGAGCTCGACAAGGCTTTAAATGCACGTGGCGATTAAAGGAACTAACGCTGTCATCATACAAAAATGCCATTTTTGACAGTTCTCCTTTACCAGCAGCGCCCCCGCCCACGTTCTTATAAACCCTTGTCGGACCAGAATCAACATCTTCTGTCAAATTATGTGGTCAAAGTTAAGGTTAAAGTTAGATTTGCCTTAACTATAACCATAACTTTATCTTTAACCACGCCTCTGGTGTAACCCAACCTTAATAAGTTTTTATAATTTACAACCAAGTAAATCAATGTTTGGCACTTGGCACTCAGAGTCATTTAATGATGATTAAACTTTGTTTTAATAAAGAGTTTGATAAATAATGTATGGGGCTTATGTCAAAATCTTCATTATGAATATTCGCTGAGTGCGGCAGCATTGTATTTTGCAACAGTTCCTTACTGTTTAACAAGTACCTACCTAATAGTAAAATTTAACCTTTCTGTGTCATATATGTTCATAAGGACTCCTTTAAAATATTCCTGAACTAAGTAAATATTTAAAGATTACTTACTAAGTTCAATATTTTGCACACTTATGCTAATAATCGGGAATCGGTAAGATAAACAATGTTTTTGATCGTGTTTACTTTAGCGTGATTAAACGCACGTGCGCACATGTGATATGATACCCTATTAGCTATAGACATATGTTATGACCTATTTCTCGAAAACAGACGACACGCTTCGAGGCATTTTTTTTTTTCATCAAATCTGGATTCAATCTTAGAAGCGTGCATAATTTCTGTGATATCACATGTGTCAGACTCTATCAAATTGCCCATATGGAAAAGAATTGGCGAATCTCCAAAAAAATTGTTTTGAGCTGAAGCAGTATCTGAAAAATCGCAATTTAAAGGATTATCTTTAAATACATAGGTATACTGCAAATCGCAACTCCAATAACTCCTTCATATTATGTTTTTATGAAATTTTTGTATGTAGGGGCGTTCGGAGAAGATGAATCTAGATCTTGAATATTTCAGGTTTCTTTCTTGATGTCAATAAAGCACAAAATGTGGTTAATCTTATAGATAAAATTCTCGTGTCACAATGTTAGTTACCGTACTCCTCCGAAACGGCTTTACTGATTTTTACCAAATTTTATGTGCGTATACAATAGGTCTGAGAATCGGCTACTGGCTACTTTTTATATTGATAAGTTTTTGTTGAAATTAATAATAGTAAATTATCACAACTCGAGACTGATGACGACCATTGTTTGTGCGACGGGATGGCGACGGACGTTGCCATGGTGCCATACTTATTTAGTCACTTCAATAAAATAATATGGGCGAAATACTATATATGGCAAAACAATGTTTGCCGGGACAGCTAGTAATGAATATTAAATAGTTATTAGTTACTCTATGATTTTGGTACGTAAGTGGTATGTCCTGCACAGTGCACACAGTATCTTGCTGTATATAGAAAAGCCTTATGATAATAATATGTGAAGTAGGTTGATCAGCAGATATTATGTATTATGTAATCTGCCGCTCATACTACTTATTCATTGAAAAACCTCATATATGAAACCCGACGAACATAATACCCCATTTTTGAAAACTTTACTATAAAAATAATTGTCAAAATATCGACTCTACCGTCTAAGACACATTTGATGAAAACTCGCAACTCATGGATGCCCCGCGTAGAACTGCCAGTCCGTGCAAGGCGGGTGTATGTGCGGTGGTACTGGGCTATACAGCGGCGGCGGGTGACTCGGCAGGGTATGTGGGATGTAGCGGGGCTGCATCTCGTGGTAGTCCGGCGTTTGGGCTGGCTTGAGATACTGGTCCAGCTCGGCACCATCTAACGGCCCGTCTGCGAGTAAAGCCCCGTCTACTTCGATACGGGAGAAGTCTATTTGGGAGCGCTCAGGCGAGGGTTCACGCTTGAGTCGCGCAGTCGCCGGGGGCGGTTTGCGCCTGCGGGGCTGGTATTTGTAATCGGGATGCTCACGTTTATGCTCCGTTCTTAATTTCTCTGCCTCCTTAATGAACGGTAGCTTCTCGTCGTCGCTTAAGTTCCTGTTGACAAAATGTAACTCTTTAAGTACATGGTACCTAATACAGGTAGATAATCTAGAGAAATGTATGAGCTTTATCGGCAATAGTTTATTGTAAATATACTAAGCCATTACAAAAAAAATTACAAACGTCTTTCTCCATTATAACCCAAGAGCCAGCGACGCGACGGTCAGACTTTCGTCATTTTATAAAAAGTTGCCTGTAAAATATGATCCCTAATTATATAGAGGTAAGACTAAGAAAGATCATCAATTATGGTGTTTCGGTCGCGGTTACTTTAGGAGGTATCAAGTTCTGAAGATCTACCCAACCTTCATTAGGAAACGAGATTCCTATTAGTTGGGGAGGGGAAGAGGGAATTTCGGGAGTAGCTCGAGCGTGTCAGATTAAGCTTGCATAGGCTTCCGACATGTGTCTAGTTATCTGCATGGTAAAGAAATTAGATTTCTCACGTGGTGTTTTTTTTTTTTTTTAAGATTGGAATGTCGTCGGATCTGTAGGGGATGTTTAGTATACCCCAAAGAAGCTTCAATATAAAGCACTGACGATTCAAAGGTTAGGTAAGCCTGTAGGTACATTTTAAAATATAAAAAATAAAGCTTCATATTTTCTTAATTAAGCTTCGGAAATAATTTTGCTCTAAACTAAATGATTTAGTCCTTGCTGTCTAAAATATATTTATAACTGACTTAAATAAGCAATTTTCTGAATATATTTTCTTTTTCAGAACTTTAAAATAGCTGCAGTTTCTGAACCCTTATTATTACACTCTTATTATTTTTTTATCAGCTTTACCTCATGTACAAAACCTACTAAGTCTCCATGACGCTCGAGTGACTACAAAAATAGCACCCTCCCCTCCTCTACTATATAGTTATCTTGAGGAAATTAAATAAAAAAAATTAAGGATTATACCTACTTTATCGAAGGTTGGGTAGACCTTCAGAACTGGATACCTCCTAAAGTAAGCGCAACCGAAACTCCATAGTTGCTGGTTGTTCTGACCTCTAGGTATTAGATGTACCTAAACTATCTTAGCTTTTGTAAAATGTCTGTCCAGATACTTTTTGACGTACCAGGCAAGGAGAATATGTTGTATAACTATATGTTTGTACTCTGTATACCTATTATGGAGATTTTTTGCAAGGGGGATAATGTTTTACAGTTATTTCTTAGTTCTACATTAACGTATCAGCAAGCGCGTCTTGACGGATGATATGATGAGTGTGGTAAGTGTTGTGTCATTCTGTGAGAGCGAGGTTGAGCCGTCCTGGGTGGCCGCGGGGCTTGGACTCATAAAAACGCCGAAACGAGTCGGTAATTCCGCATTTTTTGCTAGATGAAAATAGTTTCGGTCTATAAGGAAAGTCTATCTGTAAAATTATAACTAGTTAAAATGAAAATTTTATTGCGAATGAAATCGCATAATTTACTCGACTCTAGCTAGAGCATAATCGTTGTATCTATCTACTAAGTATAATAAATAATACTTCAGCAGCTTCATATTATAATAATACTAGCCGTCCCGGCAAACATTGTTTTGCTATATAAAGTATTTCGCCCATATTATTTTATTGTAGTGACTAAATAAGTATGCCACCATGGCAACGTCCATCGCTATCCCGTCGCACAAACAATGGTCGCCGTCAGTCTCGAGTTGTAATAATTTGCTATTATTTATTGAACAAATGCACTTATCAATATACGAGTAAAAAGTAGCCAGTAGCCGATTCTCAGACCTACTGACTATGCATATAAAATTTGGTAAAAATCAGTAAAGCCGTTTCGGAGGAGTACGGTAACTAACATTGTGAGTTGTCACACGAGAATTTTATTTATGAGAAGATGTCATTTTAAGAGTGTAGTCAGAGTTGCCAGTTTTTTTTTGTGCTAATTCGGGACTTTGGAACTTTTTGAGTGAAAAAGCCGAAAAGCGGGACTGAGCCTGTCCCACGCGGGACATTTAATTTTGATGAAAAAATCGGGACGTCCCGCCAAAATCAGGACGTCTGACAACGCCGGGGGTAGTGTACCTTTTATCTAGGACAGAAAAAACGAAATCTAAAAAGTAGTTCAATTATTATAAGTCTAATTGGTCTCGTTCTTTCTTTCGGTCTTTGAAAACGCGCTACGGTAAAACAAACATACATACATACACATACTACCATAATACCCTTCGTTTAGGCTTTACCGTTATCGGTCTGAAGATGATGATGAGTTTATGAATTCCTCACATCTGCAGCCAAAGGCCGAGACAGTTAGAGATGGTATCGCGGTAGTTAGCGGTGATAGCATTTTAATGAGTAAACAATCGATGCACGCCTCTCTGTTGGGCGCCGCACGCGCACACCCCTCCGTCCCCTTCGTCTCCTTCGTCCCCCGTTCCGTCCCTCGCTTCGTCCCCCGCTTTCACAGTACTTGAAATTACTCATCTCATCGGCCAAGATGCGCTTGCGCTGATAAGGAATGGTTTTAGTGAAATCAATCTACCGATATTATACGCTCTATCAGCTTAAACAATTTTAAAGTCCAAATAAGATATGGAGGCACAATAATATTCTCTTTTCGCGATTTTTGCAGTTTATGTATAAACTTTAGAAAAGAGCATAAAGGCAAATATGGCGACTAACCACAGTCAGACGCGGTGATGCAGCTCAGAGCGATAAGTGTCATTCTTGTACGAAAGTGTAACCATGTATTTCTGTGCTCTCTGTAAATTTTATTTAGTTTGTATATCGTACCTAATAACTTACTCTAATTTCAGTTTGCAGAATCTAAAATCTATTCAGCACATCATCTACATACATTATAGATTTAGATATTTCCAATTCTCGGATTCGGAAACTTATTGGCCACGCTTGTGGCACCGCGCGTTAATTGGCTGTTCTACTAGAAAACTTTCAAATCTGAGTCGCATTACTGTGATGTTTGAGTAGCTATTGATCGTGGCAACCTAATTTTGATTATATACAGGGTGTAACAAAACTAAGTGATAATAGGTTTTAGGGTATGTACAGTGTAAGTGTTCCTTGTAGAGAGTTCACTGTGAAAGTAACAGCGCTGAATTATCAATTTTTTTTTACTTTGGGAAACTCGCGACGCTGGGGCGCTTGCCCATACAAATCACAACAAAAGATTTAGTCTTACTGCGCCGCCACTTTCACAGTTAACTTCCTACAAGGGACACATACCTACACAGTACACACCCTAAAGTATTACCACCTTATTTTCTTACACTCTGTAGACATTATACTCACTTCCACATGGATCCGAGGGACTTGCTGAGCTCTGCGTTGTGGAGGCTGGGCCGCTGCTCGGACAGGCGGCGGCGCATCGCCTGCGCGAACACCATGAACGCGTTCATCGGCCGCTTCACGTGCGCGCGCCTCGAACATCCACCGCCCCTGAAACATGGATGCCTTGAGGATGTGGATGATATTACGGCTTTGACGGTTCTGCAGATCCACAGCAGCATAAACATGGATGGCATTGAGGATCTGATGGTCCTGCAGATACAATGGAGCATGAAATGTGGATGACATTTAAGGTCTGACGGTCCTGCAGATATACTGCAGCATGAAACATGGATGATTATTTCCTTTTTATTTTTCAATTTATTTCTGCCAATTTGGAACTATCTTCTGGAAGTGTATTTGTTTGCTTTCATCTGATTGATTGATTGGTACTGAAAATTAGCTGTCTGTCTAAGCTAAAAAATCTGTTCCCCTTGCAGCTATAATCACACAATACACCAAATTTTATGTTCCTAAGCAAACTCTACATTTCCATGCTGTAACGGAGTCGTAAACCAAACAATTTCGTAAACAAATTTGACTGAGCACGTTTCTTATTTTTTAAACATTGAGCCACTAAAGATTTGGGGGCGACCGATAATAAGCAGTAACATTAATGCGGTCATTACAGCCGTAAGTTACGAGCATCCCTGCGCGCGCGCAGCCTCACTTCGCCTCGTCATCTCACACTCGTAAAAACCTCGTATTTTATTGCTTTTTTACTCTCTACTGCGTTCGGATTTCCTCGCGATCAATAAATTATTTTTTCAAACGCTGACACGCCTGACGCCACTAAATGATTTCTAACGGATCGCTCGCGGGAACCGATACGAAATAATTACCTTGTTCGCCGAAGCGGTTTCCTTGTTTATTAGTCGGAATGTGTTCTAGTTATGTATTTTAATAAAACTTTATCGCCCATACCACGCATGAAAATTACGAACGGGTTATGTTTCCGAGCTATTCTATTGTAGAACGATTTGAAATCGTTTTAAAATTCGTGACAACTTTTATGATACATCATACAACATAAGAATATTATGTAAACGATTTTAAAGTCCAAGTGGACTTGGTAATATGCATTCATAATTTAGCAAACTTATCAATAAGTTTATTAAATAAATATCGAGTAGCCATCTGAATTTTAAACTTAGGAATTATATTTTGTTGTTATAAAACTGCAGAACTTACCTAACATAAGTGGATAACTAAGTCTGTAATGTGTTCTGCCAGTCACACAACTGATGAGTCTCATGCCAACCATTAACACATTACAATATAATGCGTGTGTCCTGACTCCTCACCAAGATAGGAAACATTAAGTCGTCCTATAAGTTTTTGTAGAGACCACCGCGCGCGCATCTGGTTAGTAACATAGCTGACAATCAGTGATAGGTTACATGACTGTTTTAATTATTGTGACTGGTGGCAATAACAATATCGTTCGCGATTTAGCTCCCATAAACATGATTAATGTATACATTATAGTTTCGAAGTGTACTCTCAAGTTGCAGGAGCTTTAAAGTCGTAGATTCTATTAGCAAAATAATGTGTACAATAATTCGTTAGAGAACAATATTAAAACTGATCAGTGATCATATAGTCTTCTGTCTCTAATTCAAATTAGAAGGTCACGGGTTTATTTTAATTTTTAGAGAAGATACCTAAAAGTTAAACCCAAAAATGTCAAGAAAAATAATACTATTCACTTCATATTATAGGCGTTTCTTGCGCGCGCGGGTCCAGTTAGCGTGTTTTCCCGAACGCTACAGCTCTAGCAGAAAACGCGCTGAAGCAAAAAACAGCGAAGTATTTTGTTGAGTTATATGAACAGTATAAGAACAGCAAGATTATATTGAAATAAAAAATATTCATACAGATGATTTTTAATCATGTAATTTTATGTAACGCGTACAGGATGTAGTAGAAATCCTGTAACTTTGATCGAGTGCGAGAGTTCTCGATTTCAGAGATGAGTAATGATATTCGATATTTGCTGCGCCCGCGCCGACCGCCTTACATCTTCAAAGTTCATTGATTTATTCGCTAAACAAATAAAAAAACAGCTAAGTATCTGGCCATTGGCCTAATGCAGAGTTCCGCACTCCTTTTCCTCCGGTTTTATTTAAAATATATATATCTCACCATGTTTTCCCAAATTTTATAACACTGTTTTATAACCATTTTCCGAACTCATTTTCACCAAATCTTTGCCAAACTTCTACATCCCTTTATTTTCTGCAAAAAAAGCTTTATGTAGCTTTATGTAGCATTACTCGAAGACCGAAGTACGCGTAGTAATCGTAATTAATATGTAAAAGTAGTTGTAGTTACCTTGAAACCTAAATCATGGTTTATTACGTCATGCAGTAGGTACATGTCAGTGTGGCGGACGAAATCTGGCGCAGTAAATCACTGGTTACAGCTATAAAACTTTTTGTCAACTCCGACACGGTTAACTCTTTACTACTTTAAACATTAACATGCAGTTAAATGTGATTTTACTGTTGGTTCTAAACTAGTATTTTTGTGCTTTTGTTTCGCTTCCAAACCAAGCTTAAGCTCAAAAGCTTAGGCTTGGTTTTTAAACTCTAGGAACTTACGAGTATATTTTAACACTAAAATTACGCTTGAAAAAAGCTCCAGGACAATTTGAATCGTCAGCATTCAAATTGATGTGGTTTTCAGAGGATCATAATATTATATTATATAACCTACAACCTGATTATGAAATTGATATAATATAAGTATACCAAAGGAGTTATTTTAATGTGCTCTACTTTAATATCTCTTTTAAACTTCATTGAAATCAGTTGTGAATCTTTGAACCTTATATTGAACCAAATCTTTCCTATAACTTAGGGTTGATTCAGACCGAAACGCGACGCGTAGATGCATTTCTAGATTTGTATGGATTTGACAGATTCGCAAACCGTCTCACGCAATTGAAATCTGTCATATCCATACAAATTTATGCCGCGCCGCGCCTCGCCTCGCCTCGTCGCGTCGTGGTCTGAATTGACCCGGGTTGATTCAGACCGTAACGCGACGCGTAGATGCATTTCTAAATTTGTATGGATTTGACAGATTCGCAAAACGTCTCACGCAATTGAAATCTGTCATATCCATACAAATTTATGCCGCGCCGCGCCTCGCCTCGCCTCGTCGCGTTGCGGTCTGAATTGATCCTTACTTGTTACATATACCATCAGAGCTACGAATTATAACTAGTAGCAACTAACCTACTAGTATTCAATTACACATTTTAACATTAGAAAAAACTAAACACGCTTACAATAATAATACCTATTCGTGTAATCCGACTCGGAGTTTTGGTCGTTAATCAATCTAAGCTAACCTACTACGGTTCCCAAACAACGTCTCAGGTTTAGTTTGCCACCTAAACAAATTATGTTATTGCTATGTGACAGCTAATTTTTGGACATAGCCTTGGCGCCTAAAAGCATCAGCATCACACCAATAATTTCTGTCGAAATGGTTATGAAAAGTTTCGCATCCAAATCTACGCTACGTTAAAGGAAAACATAACACAACAAATATGCTTACAAATCAAATAAATTACTATCAAATAGGTAATGAACATAAATTATTGAATCTAGGAACACTCGATCACGTCGGCTTTAAGCCTACAACAACTAATTGAAATCGGTCGACTTTAATTTAAGAACTATACTGCTGATTACCACGGTACTGACAGTACTAGCAACACCTCCGATTTCGTAGCAGATTTAGAGATCGTTTGACCCTTTTCCTTGTGCTTTATTTGCCTTTTCTATCATCGTACAAAAAAGTTTGTCATATTATATCAAGGTTCAACAATCGCGGTGACTATATTATAGAGTTCTAGCTATTGTCATTTGGCTATCTCTTTTGTATGACACTTGTAACTAGGAGGCCATTGGCTGAGGAAGTCATAAACATGAAACATAGCTGTCAGCTGTGACGAGCCCGCCCACACTATTTCTGCACTAGAGCTGCGCGTGCGCAGACTAACTCGTTAAACCCCTTTTAGACCTTATTATTATGACAATAAGAAAGTTTTATGATAACCAGTTTTGTCGTCGCTCGTACAAATATTAGCTAAATATAAAGATGGCGTTTACGTCGGAACCCCGTAAACTAACCCTTATAAGTGCCCATAACCTTTTTGAACTAAAGTGTCTTGGCTCATTTACAACGTTATGGGTCCTGTAATATATTATTATGTGGTGACTATTTGTGTTTATTAAATTAATATCCTACACTGATTACATTCACATTGAATTTTAAATTTTAGAATATTATAAATAATGTTATGGATATGTTTAAGAACAGCACACTCCTTTTTCGTGTAACTCATACTTAAAAAACCTATTAGTTACCCAAGTACTTGAAAAACTTTTAAGTAATATTAGTTTATTCTCATGGCAATAAAATATTTCATAGGCATATACTATACAGACACAAAAAAGTGCCTATAAACATTCCTGTAACAATTTGTTTCATTGCCTACAAAACATAAGAAAAGACTCAACAATGCCTTACCCAATCTTAACAGTGAATTTAATTACAGCTATAAAGTATTAAGTAATAATGGTAGACAGTAGCCGCTCAAGTTATCAGTTGAGGACACCTGGCTCGAGTGCCCTACCCCTGCCCTGGGAAAATTGTACTTGAACATGATTACAAGACAAATAGATTATGATTATCCCAAGGGTCAGTACGATGGGATTTTGTTATCGTATGTTATTTTGATACGATATTAGTATTATCTTTGAGAAAGAAAGCTCTCATACCTACGTTAACGGTTAAGGGATACGTTACGTTAGACTTTCATAATTATAGTGAACGAATGAATTATTTATTGGATTTGCACATAACATAGAAATTAAAACTTAAATCTCCTAACCAACTTAATTAGGAGTATAATCAGGAGCCCACAAAATAATTTAGCAGGGCGCAGCCGCGCAGGCCGCAGGAGCTTGTAGACTGTTACCTAGTCACGATGAAATAGATCCGCAGCTGAACTCTACATTTTAATTTCAAGTTAAAACCTCCGTTATTTGATACCATTTTTTTATAAAATAAGGGGACAAACAAGCAAACGGGTCACCTGATGGAAAGCAACTACCGTCGCGTCGCGTCGCTGATGGACACTCGCTACATCAGAAGAGCTGCAGGTGCGTTGGCGGCCTAAAATAATATATTTGGATGCAAAATGAACATCCCAATATATTATGTAGTGGTGTATATAAGATTTTCCGCATGATAATTTCCACATATTTAAAAAGCATTTATCTAACCTGTGACGTATTTAAGAACATAAGATGCTGAAGTAGGGAGGGTGAGGGAAGACATCTGTGTCCACACTGATAATACGTGATACTGACTACTCCAAACATAATATTATTATGATTTCCCTTAATAAACGATACAACATAGTAAGTATTATAATTTACAATGTGCATTTATCAAAATTTTATTTAGAGCTCTACTGACACTACTGTTTTATAAAGTTTGCTATAATTTTAATGAGAAAAAATGTCTGGCTGTTTCCATCTTTCCTTTCGCACTACAATCACTGAAACTATTTTGATGTGATTAAGATTTAAGATACTTTGACTTCTGGGAAAGAAAGCACTAGATAGATGTCGAAAAAATGTACGATTTCAAAACAACGACGACGTTCCGAGCGAGTAAGACTAAAGTCGAAATTACTTTTTTACTGTATTTTAATGCTGAGATAAATAATGAAGAGAACATCAAAAATATTAGGAAAAGTAGGTTTAGTACCAACCGTGAGAGGATGTGGTAAGTGGTAACAGTACCGCGAATATTTAGCGCAGCCCCAAACGAAGGCCTAATGAAGTAACACGTTATTGCTGCCATGCTAAAGTACACAGACCAATAGAAGCTTCTAAACCACGTAAGGTACTTGATAGCGGAAATTTTACTTTGATTTGGCATCGATGTAAAATCATGATCTGTATAATGCGGTACCTTCACCCTTCACTCAGGGGACTAGTCTATAATTAAGGGTTTATTAATTTAAATAGAAAAGTCATTAGCAAACCTGATTAGCACTCTCCTAAAGTTTGACGGGCTTCGTGTTTTCAGGGTATAACATATTGGAATTTAGCATAACGATTGCCGTCAACGTCTGATGTAAATATGAAAAAACGTTTTAGTCAGGCCTATAGTCGAATCTGTAAGCCCTCGAGTGCTCTAAATTCTAAAATAATGATAATCACCTAGGTCGACTATCGGTTGTATCAGCTAATCAGTAGGTAAGTTTCGGATATCTCTATATTTAAAAAAAGTTATTGCCAGCTCAGCACTAGTTCGAATATTTTTCCGAGGTTTTTCAAAATTGATCCTTATGTTTTTAAATATAAAGGTCAGAACTCAGAGGTGAAACTTCATAGTCCCTAAATCTTCAGACGGACCGCCAGATTACGCTCCGTCAATATTTGGGCGCGGTGCCTACTGCTTTTAATGACCATGTAAATTTCTACGACTATCCCAAAGGCCAAAACGCGTGCCATTGAAATTAGAAGTGCTATCAGAGGCTGACCAAACTTGGACTGTTGGAAGGTTTGAGAAAGTTTTAACGTAGCAACGCTTTTCAAAACATATTTTTGCCCCGGTTAGTAACAAAGTTTTACAAGAGTCACAGTTGGTGTGCAGAATGAAGATATAATGAGCTACGAGTATGTGGTTACTCTAAAGTAATCTAAACTCCAATACAACTTGTATATATTTTTAACCGACTTCAAAAAACGAGGAGGTTATACGTTCGGCTGTGGATATTTTCATCAAGTATGTTTTTTAATTTTTATTTATCTGATAAAAACTCCCTAATTCAAACATATCGAATATCCCTGTTAGGAGACTTAAGACGTATTTAGATAAGAACAACCTAAATCCACGAAATAGACGCTTGATAGAAGCGACCTACGTTTTTCACGAATTTATTTGTTTCACAGATCTTCAAAAAACTATTTACAAAAGATATTATGCCGTAAAATTCATTACGATATGAGAATAACAGAATGATTCATGTTGCACACGGAACAAAACAAAATCCTGAAAGACCATCAAGGCTCTGACTCTGCGGCCTCTTCACGTTGGCTGATGACAGGCCAATGATACAAAACATTGCGTACTTATTATAGACGGGCATATTCGACTTTAACTGCCTAATTTTAGAAGATTGTTGCTAAAGCCTCATTTGCAATCACGTTGGCTAACCATATGCCATGAGGCCTTAGACCAGCGTTGCCAGACGTCCCGATTTTGGCGGGACGTCCCGATTTTTTCATCAAAATTAAATGTCCCGCGCGGGACAGGCTCAGTCCCGCTTTTCGGGGAAAGTCCGAACGTACGTGCAGCCTGCTGAGAAAGAAAGGTGCGTAACGAAGATAAGAGTGTGGGAGGCAGAGGGGGGGATTTTCTTTGGCTACTTTAGCTATCTATTGTCACGAAAACGTAATTTTAACGCCAATTTATAGATAAAAATTTTAAAAACTTTTGATTTTATACCGTTTTTTTCGTTGTCCCGCTTTTGACTGAAGAATACCGCTTTTTCACTCAAAAAGTTCCACAGTCCCGACTTGGCGCAAAAAAAATCTGGCAACGCTGCCTTACGGCCGTTCCCAATATTTGATCTATCTCTGGTTTTGCCCTACTAGAGATAGGAATAGCTCACAATTGACATAAAATATATGTCTCTAATGTCTAATGTGAGCTATTCCTATCTCTAATAGGGCAAAACCAGAGATAGATCAAATATTGGGAATGGCCGTTTGACGTTCATTCAGACTTTCATCAAAGCCGATACAAGTGTAAGTTCAAATGTCACATTAACACGCCTGTTCAAACAGGGCCGGTGCGGGCGGTGCGGGCGGTGCGTCTGAGCGGTGTTTGCGCCCCCACTTACACCCCACCCGCCAATAGCATGTGCAAACGGTACGCGAGGAAATCTTAATCTACAGCTTTGCCTTTCTCATTCGGTGACTCAGTGCTAGAACAAACTAAAGGTATAGGAAATGCGCGTGAGCATAGTAGGATAAATCCCGTTCCTCGGCTGAGGGAAAGCCTATCTCCTTTCTACAAAGTACTATTCTCAAATCAAATAATTTTATTCACAGTAAATTTTTTACAAATTATTTTTTTCTGAACGTCGAGACTATGGTGCCTACCACCTCCTTTCTACTACTAAATGGGAATTAAAATGTGCGATATCCTACTAGATTTAATTCAGTGAGTATATTTAGGTCACTTGCATGGTTGATTTTTGGGTCTAGATCATCATCGCTTTAGGATATAATTTAGTAGGTATGTGAATTGCCTTATCTAGATAACATAATATAATTTATGATCACATATTATATATTAAGCTCAAAGCTCACAATATGGTAGGCCGTGGGTAGGCCACTACGGCGCCCTGTAGTGTACGTACGTACTGTACCTGTAAGGCCTTTACGTAATTAGACCCGTTAAGAACCGCCATACTGGTACAAATGACCAAGAATTTCATCTTTCGGTCTATTAGGCCTACATTAGTGATTAATAATATTTATTACAAATATGATTTCGAATTTTCTTTTATATCAAGGCTTCTTAAATCATGATCTAGTTTCTAGATTTCAATCTAGACTTTTTAATATTAGAAAGTCGGTATAGTCTCACTCAGTCTATATAAAATTAAATTGTCGAGACTACTTTCGAGAAGAAAAATACTAAAATAAACGAGGGGTTAAATTTGAGGGTCTTCGCGGTTTCCCCTTCAATTCAAATTGATAATATATTTTCCTAACCTATTTTCAGTGGATAGCTTGGGGAGTCCCCGGGAGATAAGCGCCCCTGTTTGCGCAGGCGCATATCGCCCTTGCGGAAATAAAACGTAACAGGAAGACGATAAAAATTGTCCCACGAACCCACCCTAGTAAATACTAAGTTTTTGTCTCCTTGATTAGGATTATCTTGGGGTAGGGAAATTTTGTGAACAACTTTACCTAGTAGCGACTAGCGTCTCACCAAAAGTGAATTTGGACATCCTCGTAGCAAAAGATATATAACGCGTAGACCAAGGAGGTATTAACACTGAAAATAATTTTGTTTTATGGTTAAAAAATTATATTGTGTTACTATTTTTAAAATTTTCACTAAAAAGCTCCGCCTAAAACACGAAAAGCTTTCATTTCTTGGTAAGTTATGTGCTGTTTTCTCCGCGTAGAACGTCTACGGCAGACTCGTATAATTATCTACAAAACCGCGTTGTTCCTTATTAAAACTGAATGTAGGTGTTATTGCTATTACCTTTAATTTCAACAACTACGCACATTTCTATATTGATTGAGCTAGATAGTAGTACTAAAGTGTGATATGTCTGTCTGTTACCTCTTCACGACCAAACCACTGAACCAATTTTGCTGAAATTTAGTATAGAGATACTTTAAATCCCGGTAAACGACATGGGATACTTTTCATCCCGAAAAAATGTACGGTTCCCTCGTGAGAAACGATTTTTGGCGCAACGAAGATGCAGGCGTCATCTAGTTAGTACCAGTAGGTAATATAACAATACAGATAGACTCTAATAATTATGCAATAACTTATAGAAATTCCTGAAAGCAATATCAAAAGAGCCGTTTGTGATAAGACATGGCGGTGCGACTGTGAGCCCGCTGTGATCAGCCACCAGGGTCACGGGATATCTTAAACGATCATTATTTTATATTATACCCAACTAATTGCTCATGGAATTACTTCGCTGTATCTCTATTCTCTATTATATGGAGTGTAACAAAACTAAGTTTTTTTTAATGAAATATGGGGGCAAACGAGCAAACGGGTCACCGATAGAAAGCAACTTACGTCGCCCAAGGACACACGCAACATCAGAAGAGCTGCAGGTGCGTTGCCGGCCTTTTAAGAGGGGGATTACAGGGTAGGGGAGGTAAGGAAGGGAATAGGGAAGGGTAGGGAATATGGGCCTCCGGTAAACTCACTCACTCGGCGAAACACAGCGCAAGCGCTGTTTCACGTCGGTTTTCTGTGAGCCCGTGGTATTTCTCACAATGAGTGACAAAACTTTAGGGTTTGTAATTTGTATGAGTCCCCTGTATAGAGTTCACTGTAAAAGGTATATAAATTAGCGCTGAAAGAGCAACTTTTTTACTTTTGTATGGATAAATTCATGACGCTAAGGCGGTTGCGCATACAAATCACAGAAAAAATTTTGCTTTTCAAGGGGTTTCGGGGGCGATAAATCGATCTAGCTAGGAATTATTTTTAGAAAATGTCATTTTACTCGTGTTTTATCGATAATCGATAAACTGAAAAATATGACTCTTCCTGACATCTATTGGCGAATAATAATACTATTTTATGAGCAACTAATTGTTTTAACGACACAACAACAGCTAAAGGTATTCCAGTAGATGGCGCTGTTAAGTAACACGAAGTCAGAGTGTTTGCTATTATACCGAGCAAAGCTCGGTCATCTAGGTACTTATAATATTATAAGCGACCTTAAAGTATTACCTATCACTTAGTTTTGTTACCTACATGTTTTTTATTCTAAAATCTAATACTTAGTTACAGGAAGAAAATGTTGTGAATAGTTTACTTTACAGGATATTAAAATGAAAAAAAAATCCATATTTTTTTATATTTTTTAAATGCCTCTAGTATGGCTGTAAGTTATCGTTTAGATTTTTTTAGAAAATTTCAAAGCAAGTTTTTCAGGCGTTTTTAAGGTCTGTCGTCGTCGCTCTGAAAGTCTTTTTCGTATTATTATACAAAATTAAATGCGAAAGTGTGTCTGTATGTCTTTCTGTTACGTCATCACGCCCAAACTGCTGAACCGATTTAGCTCTGTATGGAGATACTTGAGTCCCGGGAACGGTTTACGGTTCCCGCGCGATAAACGAATATTGGCGCAACGGAGTTGCGGGCGTTATCTAGTCCATACTTCCATACTAATATTATAAATACGAAAGTGTCTCTGTCTGGTACCTCTTCACGCTCAAACCGCTGAACCGATTTAGCAGAAATTTGGCATGGAGATACTTTGAGTCCGGAGAAAAGCCATAGGGTAGTGTTTATCCCGGCAAAATGTACGGTTCCCGCGTGATAAACGAATTTTGGCGCAACAGAGTTGCGGGCGTTATCTAGTCCATACTTCCATACTAATATTATAAATACGAAAGTCTGTCTGTCTGTCTGTCTGTCTGTTACCTTCACGCACAAACCGCTGAACCGATTTTGCAGTTTGGCATGGAGATACTTTGAGTCCGGAGAAAAGACATAGTATATTTTTATCCCGGCAAAATGTACGGTTCCGGCGCGATAAACGACTTTTGGCGCAACGGAGTTGCGGGCGGCATCTAGTCTAGTACTTTATGTTACGTCCTACTAATATTATAAAGGCGAAAGTTTGTTTGGATGTATAGATGTATGGATGTGTGGATGTATGGATGTTTGTTACTCTTTCACGCAAAAACTACTGAACGGTTTTTAATGAAACTTTACAATAATGTAGCTTATACATCAGAATAACACATAGGCTACAATTTTAACCGACTTTCAAAATGGGGGAGGCGTTATGTTCGTTTTCTTATGTTCAACGATTACTCCGCCGTTTATTAACCGATTTTCAAAATTTTTCTTTTGATATATAGGATATCATCCCAATTTGGTATTATATTCGCAAAAGTGGTGATCTGATGAAGGATCCATAAGTAATCGAGGGAACTCCTTACAATTTAAAGGGAAACATGTGGTGACTTCGGTTTCGTGAAAAGTATTCTAAGCATATGCTACCAACAAGTAAGATTTTGCACCGAGGTATACCTGGTATACCGTGGTTCGGAAGGTGCTGAGAGAACTCCTGATTCTTTATAGATACAAGTTTGGGAGTTTCGGCGTTGTTTTAAGAACGGAAAGCATATGCTACTATGCAAATTACATTCATCATCATCATCACTACCATATTATACCATGCATCGTCCCATGGTTATGACTTATGAGCCTATAATGACCCTGTTATTGGTACTTTTCATAGTCTTTTAGATCGAGACTCGAGTTTGTCAAGCGATAATTTAAAAAAAATCTATACCTACCTAATATTATAAACCTGAAGAGTATGTTTGCTTGAACGCGTTAATCTCAGGAACTACAGGTCCGATTAAAAAACTTATTGCAGTGTTAGATAGCTCATTTATCGAGTAAGACTATAGGCTAAATATAATCACGCTAAGACTAATACGACCGAAGAAACTCAGGAAAATGTGGGAAAAACGGAGGAAATATAAGAAATTACCAACTACCGGAGCAATTTTGATGGCAATATTTGGCACAGATATAGAGTAGACCAAGTGAAGGGAGTAGGGACATAAGCTATTTTTTATGGGAAAATGTACGGTTTCTGTAAAATTCCTGATTTACGCGGGCGAAGCTGCGCGGGACATCTAGTAGTTTATAATATTATCCTCTTTGGTACTTTACAAATGCGAAAGTGTGTCTGTCCGTTTGTCAAGCCCAAATGATATATGAATCGATTTTGCTCTTTGGTATGGAGACACTTTGGGTCCGGAAAGGTCATAGGATACAGGAAAAATTTACGGTTCCCAGGCGATACGGTATATGAATTTTACGCAATGGAGTTGCGGGCATCGACTAGTTTTATACTAATTGTAACTTTATGGGCATGTTCCACAACTTCCTGACTTAGTGACTAATAGGCTATCCACCAATTAACTTGACAGATCAAGACTTGATCTACTACTAAATATAAATACTAATTTAGTATGGAGAATCTGTCAAAAAAAGTTGTGAATAGCCTATTCGTCGCTTTATCAGAAAGTGGTGAAATGCCTAAGCCTTCAAGTAACAACCACATATAATTATGACCGGCAACGTTTTTTAACTTCCCACAATGCGGATAAGAATACTTAAAAACCAAAATTCAATTCAAAAAAAATAAACAAAACATAACCTAATTACCTGTCAAGTGTGATGTGTTAAATGTTAAAATTTTTTGCCATCGTAAACTATCCACTTTTTACGATAAAGTTAACCTCAAGTGGTTATGGTTAAATGTTGGCCTCATTCATAGACGCCGGTATCACAGTACCTACATATTACAATATTCCTTATAGGGTAAATATTGTAATACTGTGACGGTATGATATCTGTTTAACTTTAGAAAATTTGAAATTGCATATGTAGGTACCATCTGTCAGCTGGGTTTGACATAACGCGACCAAACTACGTAGGTCCCCCATCTGCCTAGGAATCAACTTCTCTGATAGTACATAGTAGATACGAGCATAATATTATGCTACGTCCTTTGCGTAATATTGGGAATATTACCCAAAGTTCGGAGCAGAGGGCGCTACTAACACATACAGTAAATAGAATAGAATATTGACAAAACTGCTGACAAGAAATTTGTGTACTGTCTGAGCTGGTGCTGCCGTCTAGCGTTAAAACATACCAGTAATAAAACTAAACGGTTAATTATATAGGAATTGTTTAAAATTATCGTTCAAAATTAAGTAAGTTCATTAAACCATACAGCGTGCCAAAGATTTACATTACGAAAACTATCGAACAAAATCTTATGTGAGTACTTAGCATATGAATAATTTTATGAAAAAAAAATCATAAAGCTATGCTTAACTTAAAAAATATGAAGGAAAAATATTGAGATAGGTACTTCGTACTACTACTTATATATCTCAATGAGGAAAAGTTAAACAATAAGACTTTTTCAAAATACCCATGATTATAATAATTATAAAATATTCACCACAATAGGGAAAGTGGAAATAGAAACCGAAGTCCGAAATCAATAAATGAAAAAATAATAAAAACGAACCCGAAAGTTTGAATGTTTCTACGAGACCATGCTAGTTTTTAGGGTTCCGTACCCAAAGGGTAAAAACGGGACCCTATTACTAAGACTTCGATGTCTGTCCGTCTGTCTCCAGGCTGTAACTCAAGAACCGCAAGAAAGTCCTTAATTATATTATGTGTACTTTAATATTTTATTATAATATTAAAATAAAATAAAAAATTAAGGGGGGCTTAAATTTTTTAAGTAAATCGTAGTCTAACAAATAAAGTTTAGACTTTAGAATTTGGAAAACACTTTCAGGTTAAAATTTGTTAAGAACAAACTTACCAATGGGGATAAGTTTATGGTTTAAAAAATCGATCATTTTAAAATTATTAGAACAAAATAAAGGGAAAATATTTATTTTCTTCAGGATACTGGACGGCGTAACCAAATACTTGAGAGTTTACAGATTATACGATCTGCATGAAAGCTTTAGAAATCGAGCTTTCTGCGATAACATAATATTGTTTCAGTGTCTGTTATCACTTATCATCGAAAAGATTTTCACTTCGTATATCTATAATATGAACGTAATATGTTACTTTTAAATCGATTTTCATAAATTACTTAAGCAAAAATAATTAGATAGGTATCGGTAAGTTCATTATGCAAAATAGTAAATAATTAAACAGTTTAGTGAAATTTCAGGAGCTTTGGCTTTTGAATCTAAATGTAGAGCTAATAACGCACAACTGAAAACTTTGAACACCAACATAATCCCCGATTTTCCATTATAAACCAAAAAAATACATACTTGGAAGGCTGAGCCACGATGGTGTCATAGTTGAAGGACTGCAGCAGCTTGCCGACAGCTTCGTTGATCTCCAGCTTGTCCCCTCTCTCCTCCTTCCAGCTCATAGGTCCAGGCGGGAAGCGGCTCATAGTTAGCTGTTCGAAGCGCGTGCGGTCGGCGCGCGCGCACGGACTATAAAGAGTTCCTTATGCTCGGAGAATAGTGTGAGCGCGGCAGGCGGCTGTGTGCGTTTGTTTACATTACGCCTGTGTTTATCTATCGTTTTTTTAATGTCGTAGAAATCGAAAGGGATACTTTGTGACCTGAATTCAGGGAGCTTTCTAGATACATTTTGAAGTTAGCGAAAATTTGGGTTGTTAAAATATTTGGATTTTATTTAAAGTAAGAAAACTTTTAAATTAAGATACTTAACATAATCATAATATCTACTCCTGTTCTCTATGCACTTAATTTATGAAATATCTGAGTATTTATTAAAGCTACTTTGAATAATTTACGCGATCAATTGATAATTTAACAAAATCAAAGATATATTTTCTTCAAAATTTACCTACGTACCTAAGAGCAAGCCTATGTAGAGAAAACCGACCGAATCTTTCCATATCAAAAAAGCTTTCTGTATCGAAGAAAACAAAACAAAACAAGGTACAAATAAGATAACGTAATAAAAACAAGGTACAGGCAAATCTGCGTGTAATTTTCCAGCATTTCCCTCTGTGGGCGGGGCGTGGACCGCCTCCGGCCGCCATTGGACTGCCCGCTGTGACGTCACTGCGCCCGCGCCTTACCGCCGCTTGCCGCCCGCGACCGTGTCATCGGACATCAATCATCATAATACCACAGATAATACTAGCGTGTACCTAAAGAGGATAATTATTATTGTGCTTGGCGATTATTTCTCTATAGTGTAATTGTGTAGACAGCAGCACTTTGACTTCAGAATCAATTAATTCTTTCGTCTTCCGAGTTCAGACGATATAAATACTTATAAATATATAAAATATTATCGATACTTACATATCTTATTAAAATATAAATCTTCATTGAAGTGTAAGAAGTTAAGCACTATACGATGTATAAAATATTATGCATTTTTAGGAAAATTCGACATTGAATAATTATGCGCCTACTACCTACATGACTTATGTAATATACATGCTAAAATATTATTATTTATGAGCTACGAAATACGAATGCTACGAAAACGTATCTTTAGTTGATGAAATACATGAAACAGGAGTCAGGTAAGGTAGATATAATAATAGGTACTTCGAGCGATCAGCGAGCTCCCAGAATTAATTGTCAAAATGTTCTATGAGCCTGAGGTGTGCAGGGTAAAAGTAAAAGTTTCTTTAAAGTAAAAGTATAAAAAAGTTAAAATTTTAGGGGTCCCCATAGGTACAACTGCCTGATACCCAAAAACAAAATTCATTGTAGGTGTAACCTAGGCGTGTGGGGTAGGTACTTAAATATAATATTATATAGGTCTTCAAAAATCATATTGAGGTTTCTACTTCCTAATAAATTTGTTTGAACGAGATCTAGCAAGTAGTTTTTTTTATACTTACGTCATAAATGGTAGGTAAACCTTAATTTAACTTTCGTTTAATCAACTGAAATATTAAAATAAATCAAAAACCTTTTATTTTCATAAAAATAAACCTCATTGTTGCTGCTCATTGAAGGGTTCCCCTTCATGGGCGAGTCCAACTGGCACCTCAGACTCGCACTTGGCAGATTTTTTTATTAATAACGTAGTGCACCAAACCAGAGTAGCTGGTACCTACCATAATAATTCTTCTTATATAATCTAGGTGTGCTATTGCCGGTGGCAATCTCTTATGATCTTTGATTCTTCTGCTCATGTCTTAAATCCATAAAAAAAAAGCCGAAGGAGTTTCGCAATGTGTTTTTACTGCAGTATTATTTCGTTTCTGTCGGCTAGGTCCGGCAAAATCTCTCAGCACCGCCCTAACAATTCACGTTAGCGCCTGCAACTCACAAATTAGCCGGTTTTTATTAAATCTTCCATTAGAGCCATTAGCGCGATCTAATTTCCCGCCCAACTCACGCGGTGCTGCGCTAATTAACTTGTCAAGGTGCGCTAGAGCCGATGGCCGAAGGAAATACGCGGCGGCCGGCGTAGGTAAATAGGCAAACGGGAAACGTCGGGATTTCAATAAATTTTCATCCGAAGGACTTCAACCTACACACGTACGTACCTAAGCTTAGAGCTATAATGTCATACCATCACTACCATCACTACCATAGAAGAAATTGATTCATATGCAGTTGACACTTGACGGACATATACATTACTTGGTCGGATTATGTGCTGGGTTTGACAAAACTCGACCAACATACATAAGGACCATGACCCATGTTTTTTTTTTATGAAATAAGGGGGCAAACGAGCAAACGGGTCACCTGATGGAAAGCAACTTCCGTCGCCCATGGACACTTTTTTCTTATGGCCCCTTATACGGGACCTCTTGTTCCCCCTTCATAAAAAAGGGACACTTGTTTACTAGCCTAAGAAAATTAAGCCAAAAATGGACGATCAGCGGAAATAATTCGTGTAGTTTTGAAAATCGCTACAGTTATTCCTTGAGATATCCAGATAAACATATCGAAAATCCCCAAGGGTGGGGGGTGAGCTAAAGGTGTAGAGGGGGGTCAAAGGACCCTTTTTTTAGATTTTAGCTCATAAGTCTAAAACCTGCACAAATAGCGTAACGGTTACTTCTAGGAAAACATTCTACATAAAATTTCCTTTAAATTTGATCCTATAATTTTTTTTGTATGGTCGATACTTTAGAAGTTACAGAGTGTTCAACTTTATATAGGTATAAAAAATGAGACGGTTTTATAAATAAAATAAAATTGGTATGTTTTCAAAATGTATTCAAAACTAGAAAATAATAATTAGTCAGTCTTAATTAAATCAATAATTTTCTTCTATTACATCATCATCATCTTCACCTTCTATTCTATATCTACCAAATCTACAGGTACGCCATTTGTACACGAACCCAAGCAGCCGTTGCATACTAGACTGCACGTGATACCAGCTTTTCGGCATCCACAATTACCAGTGCAATCACTTTTGCAGCGACAAAATATTGACTTCAGCACGGTGTCAGGAGCTGGAGGATCATGAGTGGTAACAGGCTCGAGGTTTCCATCAGCTCCTCGCTTCCATCCCCACATTTCAGGAGGCAGTGCGTTACCTAACCACTCTTGTACTTGGTGGAACACTCGGAATGAGTGAAATTTTGCTGATCCTTTTGTAGGTGGGAGAGAGGAAAGATCTGGTTTGGATTTGACAAAAACTGAGTATCGATGTCTGTTAAGATCAAGCTGATCAGTGGCTGCACGATACATCGTCAAAAACATCCTTTATTATTGAAATTAAATAATATTAAACTAAAGCAGGAAAGCGCAGTATTAAAACATGTCGTTTATATAATATTTATGCCTTATTTTATCGTTTTCTACGAAAAATGCTTTTTTCAATTTACTACCAATGTATTATCGTATATTTTACATGGCAATTGTGCGAAAGGGACAAACCAAGAAAATCGATTTCTCGCTCGTGCTCGCTACTATAAGGAGATATTAGTTAATAAAAATAATAATTTAGCACATGGAAGTAAGGTTCATTTTAATATTTCAAAATGATGAAGTAAGCGTTCCAGCTGTATAGTACTTCCTAATTCCATGGTGTCTAACGTTTTGTAATAATAGTAGCTAGGACAAATAATTATCTGTGAATAGCAGGTATTTGAATCAAAATAAGTTGTTTTCTTAGTCTCGGACGTTCGATGCGTGTTATTTTCGCGATTCGCACTTTTGACGAATTTGACCCCCCCTGTAGTTCCTAAAGTATCGACCGTACAAAAAAACTTATAGGACATAATTTAGAGGAAATTTTATGTAGAAAATTTTCCTAGAAGTAACCGTAATGCTATTTGTGCAGGTTTTTTACTTATGAGCAAAAACCTAAAAAAAGGGTCATTTGACCCCCCCCTACACTCTTAGCTCACCCCCCACCCTTGAGGACTTTTGACATGTTCATCTGGATATCACAAGGAATAACTGTAGCGATTTTCAAAACTACACGAAATATTTCCGCTGATTTTATTAATTTGATCGTATTATACATGGTTTTTGACATTTCTACTTACCTAACAATAATTTTTTATGTTTATTTACAATATAAGTACATTCTTGCTCACATATTCCCATTCCGTCTCTAGTCACTCGGCTCTTTTATATTACAATTTTTTATCATGTTTATATTTTGGACACTCGAAGCATCAGAAGAGCTGCAGGTGCGTTGCCGGCCTTTTAAGAGGGAATAGGGTAATAAGGCAGGGTAGGGATGAGAAGGGAAAGGAATAGGGAAGGGTAGGAAAGGGAATAGGGTAGGTGATTTTGGGCCTCCGGTAAACTCACTCACTCGGCGAAACACAGCGCAAGCGCTGTTTCACGCCGGTTTTCTGTGAGTGGCCATGTAAGGCCACTCTAACGGGAAAATGCTTTTTATTCGTTTATTAACTAAACTAAGTAGCTATTTGACCGAGCTTCGCTCGGTATTCGATAAAACAGGAATAAAATGACATTTTCTAAAAATGATTCCTAGCTAGTTGGTTTTATCGCCCCCTAAACCCCCTATAAGTACCTACACTAAATTTCATGAAAATCGTTGGAGCCGATTTCGAGATTCTAATTATCCTACAATATTATGAAGGCGAAAGTTTGTTTGGATGTATGGATGTATGGATGTGTGGATGTATGGATGTATGGATGTTTGTTACTCTTTCACGCAAAAACTACTGAACGGATTTTAATGAAACTTTACAATAATATAGCTTATACATCAGAATAACACATGCCTATGTGTTATTCTGATGTATAAGCTATATTATTGTAAAGTTTCATTAAAATCCGTTCAGTACAATTTTAACCGACTTTCAAAATGGGGGAGGTTTTATGTTCGTTTTCTTATGTTCAACGATTACTCCGTCGTTTGTTAACCGATTTTCAAAATTTTTCTTTTAGTATATAGGAATAGGGGAGGGTAGGAAAGGGAATAGGGTAGGTGATTTTGGGCCTCCGGTAAACTCACTCACTAGGATATCATCCCAATTTGGTATTACACTCGTATTCACAAAAGTGGTGATCTGATTGAGAGTTTGTTTGCTTGAACGCGCTATACTCAGGAACTACTGGTCCGATTTAAAAACTTATTTCAGTGTTAGATAGCTAATTTATCGAGTAAGACTATAGGCTATATATTACACGCTAAGACTAATACGACCGAAGAAACTCAGGAAAATGTGGGAAAAACGGGGGAAAAATTAGAAATTACGAACTACTGGAGCAATTTTTATGGCAATATTTGGCACAGATATAGAGTAAACCAAGTGAAGGGAGTAGGGAGCGTAGAGGTCCCCCCAGTAGAAGGAGGATTGTCAAAGGCTAAGAATAAGCCTTTCACTAGAAATAGGAAAAAGGCGACTACGGAAGCGGCAGGGCCGTCACAGGCTTCCACAGGAAAGGAAAGGAAAGGAAGAAGAGAGGGAAAAAGTCGTTGGCCGCACGAGAGGCCGAACAGGCGAGGGTACGTACACCCGTCCCGTCTGCGACTGACCCTTCGTGGTCCACAGTGGAACCGCGGGGGCGAAAAAAGAAGAAGGAAGAGGGAGCTGCCAAAAAGGCAGCCCCAAAGAAGAAAAAGAAGAGGAAGCTGCGTTCATCCAAGACCGCTGCCATCACTCTAACGATGGAGAAGGGGGTAGACCATAGTCGTGTGTCCTACGCCTCCATTTCGGAAGAGGCGCAGAGCCGGATCGACCTTGAAGAGGTAAGAATCTACCAGAGAAACAAGGTTCGATTCCTTTTCGATTTCGATTCGATACTCGAAGTGACCGGGGAGGACGCCCTCGCCAACAGGATGAGAGAAGTCCTTGACAGGGACGTCGTTAGAATAGCCTAGGGTCGCGCGGAGTTTGTGGCTCCACGTCCCCATGGCTGCTGCCAAGAAGCTGATGGCTTCTGGGCGACTGCAGGTAGGCTGGGTCATGACGAAGGTGGTGCTGCTGGCCGCGAGACCAACACGGTGCTACCGATGTCTTGACACCGGCCACTTGGCGCCGAACTGCCAGTCCCTGGTGGACCGTAGCGGGAATTGCTTTCGCTGCGGTAAGCCGGGGCACAAGGCCACCGACTGCGCGGAGAAGCTCAGATGCTTTCTATGCGTCGAGCTCGGCAAAGAGAGCAACTACGTGCTGGGGTCTAACGGCTGCATCACAGTAGCCAGCAAGTCGCCCGGCACGAAGAACAAGCGCAAGGCAAGGCTTAGCCGCGTAAGCGGTCTGGAGCCGATAAGGCCGGGGCCAGTGAAATCGCCCCCGCCATGGAGATTGAATCCTAGACCGTTGATCGGGGGATCACCGCCCACAAAACATTGACCCCGAGGAGATAGGCTCCCCCGATGTCCGGGGAGCCTATCTCCTCGGGGCCTCAGCTGCTGCAGCTGTAGAGATGCCGGAAGCGGCAAGCGCTGCGGAGGACGCGGTAGAATGCGTAGCGATCCCGCTCCTCCCCGTAGCGTTGATGAGGGGCGAGGGCATGGGGGTTTTAGTCGGTAAACCTCCTCGGAGGGAGTCCGAGATACCCCTGCTCCTTCCCCCGAAGGGGCAGGGGGTGCATAATTTTCCCCTCCTCAAACAAAAAATGACCGCATTGCAGTCGAGACCGACTGCAAGATGCGGTTGCCGTACGGCGATCTGCAGTAGTCCGTTAGTAAGAGCGTAGACCGTTCACCGTAGTAAATTCATATCCGCATTCTGCAATACACGGACCGCTCGAGCAGTTCTTAAGCGGGCGGAGCAGTCGCTCTGCGGTAGAGTTTCGCCATGCGGTCGAACAACAAAGGTAATTTTCGAAAGGAAGTGTTCGATTGCATGATGCGGTCGTGTTGCAGTCGTGTACGACTTCAAGTTTCAACTCGACCGCTCTAGAGCTGATGTCGGTCCCGACTGCAACTTGCGGTCCGTCTATGGCCGGCCTAATACATAATATTTATATAGAGGGTAGGTAAGTATCTAACTGTCTCTCAGGGCCCCCGCTACCATATGTGTGTGCAATGCATACGGGCGCCATCCTCTAGAGGCGCTAAATCACCATCTTTAGGGGCGCCAAAACCAAGGATCCAAAAAATTTGCCTAAAGGGGCGCCAAAATCTTTTTTTTGCACACAGGCGCCAGTAGGTCTTACGGAGGCCCTGCTGTCTCTTGGACATTGTAATATAATATGAACCGGTGTCATAACATAACTCAAAGTAACTCTAATACAACAAATTGCATTTGATAATTTCGACATGCCTGCCAAGTTTAATCACTTGTAAAAACAATAATTTTGTGGGTTGTGTAATTGATGAGACGGTAAATATTTAAAATTGCACTGCATTTATTGCTCAACATAAGTACATAATTTTATTACTGTTAAAATGTATTTATAACTGTAATGTAAGCCATACATGCTACGGTCTACTGGAAAGGTCCACCTGTGCAGTGTGCAGGTATACCTGCGCAGGTAGACCGTAATGTGTGTGGGAATAGACCTGCGCAGGCGACTGGTGCAAAATCGAAAATCAATTCTTTCGACTGACAATAGGGATGATGACAAGGTCAAAGATTAGCGAATTTTGTTAATAAAATAAAGAAATCACGGTAAAAATAACACGACACACGACGCGTCGCGGCGACAATACTGTCATGCAGGATTTTTATAAAAAAAAATCCCTCCGCATCTAGACATGTAGCTAGTTAGGGAGTTTCAGATAACAGACATAAGTCCACCAATTTAAAAATGAATAAATTTCTTTGAACTAAAGAAATACAACACTTATTAAAATTTCTACAGTTCTACAAAATGTGTAGGTACTAAGATATAATCATAAGATCGTAATTTGTGTGTAAAACAAGTCAATTACAAAATATTTCATAATCACATAATTATAGAAACTTCATTTTTTAATCAATGGTTTTGAATGACTAAAGAATTATAAATAACATTTAATAATGTACTGGCTGTTCGAACTCATCTTTAAGCACTAAAATTCAATTACTCAAGTTGGTAATTTTTTATACTTACTTAAAATTAATTTTTAGAAAAATATTACACCTAAAATTACTAATCTATGCGAATTTTTAATTTACAATAATTTCGTGATTTTCATTACAATAAAATAATTTGAATGTCACCTTTAAAAACATTTGCTAAACTTTTATCTAAAATTACCGCTTACAGTACAAATTACTTGTTATGTCGTTTATTTCGACCTGCAATATTATGCTGCAAATCAGTGCAGTTATCATCAACTAATACAAGTAACTTTACTTGAACGAGGACTATCTTCTATGGAGGTAGACTTATCAACATCATCGTTATCCGGTGTATATAAAGCCAGGTTGCGTCGTTTGAATGTCTTTTTAGTAGTGCTCGGCTCGCTGCAGTCTGAGGTATCTAGTATCGAGTCAACACTGTTGTAAGGAGTAGTCGGCGTTCCCTGAGACTCAATGTGACTGTCGGGTTCACTCGGCGTTACTGGAGCAGGTAAAGACAATTTAGAACACTTTATGGGAGTCCTTTCTGGGGTTTCATTCTTCATTTCACAATGCTGCCTCAGTTCTTTCCCTGAGCGTGCCATCACCACTTGTAGGGGATCATCAATACCAAGTATCTCACATAGGCGAGCTGTTTGTGGGTTCTGAATCGGCTCTCCCAGTCTTCCCCGAGGAGCCCCAGGTTTGTATACAGGAGCAGTTTGTACAAACTGGTCTTCCCTTATTACCAAGTGGTCCATTAAATTCTCTATGTAGCTGGTTTCTTCTTTTGTTGGAGTAAAATCATACCTGCAACAACATTTTGTTTGTTTACATTTTAGACAAAATTAATAATTTTTGCAACTACAAAAACTGAAAATAAAAAATGTTGATTATTTTTAGTTTTATTGAGAATTTTTTTTACTCTCAATGAAATGTTTTACTTTTTTATACTACAAAATATAGTCTCATATTATCTTACCGTTCATTACCGCCTGGCCCAGGCAAATAACAATCAACATTTTTGACACTGAGCAAGTGATTTGTACTCTTCAGTACTGCCAGCCACTCTGCGTCATGTTTGAGAAGCTTGTCTCCATCATACTCCTCAGGTAAATCTAATATCTGTAAGTGCCTTCTCTTTGGCAAGCACTTGTCTAAGGCAAGGAACTTAGTTTCTTCATTATTGTCATGTTTTACAAGTGCTGCAAACTGACAATGCATATGTGCAGCAAACCAGTAGTCTGGCTTCAATGTCTTTAGCAGCTTTTCAGCAGGTGGACTTCCCAGTTGATTTGCCTCTATTTCATCTCTGTAATTTTTTTTGAATAATGTGAATGCTCAGTAGTGATAGCAGCAAGGTGATATGAAAAAAAAAGTTTATCTACCAAGTGGTAAACTAGTAATTATGATGTTAAAATATTTTATATTTCAGGCAGGAAAAAAGAACTTGTGATTAAAAAAAAAATTGATGAAATCAAATTTTTAAAAATCTTTACCAATACCTTAGAAACGGTTTTCTTTTCAATAATTGCTCTTTATTGCCATAATCCGTTATTCCTCTTGGCCAGTCATGCGAGAGCATGACGTGTACTTTATCCTTCAACTGACTGAGGCGGAAGACGTCCAGAGACCTGATGTGATATACAGATCTCAATGAGTTTGGGGTGTACGGTGGACACTCCCAGAGGCCCTGCAAATAATCACGTCCCTTAAATATTCCTGACAGGCCTGAAAAGAGAAAACAAGTAATCTTAGTTAGAGCTACACCTCCTAGAGTCTTTTGATTTGGTGTCTCTTATAATTTTGACACTACTTTGTACTATAAGAAGCTTATTTGTTTAAATATTTACCTCCAATTCTTAGATTTCCAAATTGAATGACTCCAGCTCGCCCCATGTAGTATATTTTAGGTGCCACCCAGCCACCATAAGGCAGTTCTTGTAAATAATTAGAAGCTTCATGATTTCCGCCAATAAAAATAGTCAAAACTGGTGCTACTTTCTCACCACTATAATATCTGGAAATATTTGGTAATATTTTAGAAAGAAATATATATGGGTAGTTACATAGGTCATATTAATTTTATTGTACTGTCTTCATAATAAATAATAATAAAGAATTTATTATTAAAAGAATCTGAGTATACTAACTTATAAAATGTGCAAATGTTTAGATATTTTTCTGGCACTGCCATTGCCCGGAGATCATCATTGTTTCTTACAGATTGGAAGTCACCACAGCAAATAAGTAAATCAACCTGAATTCCCTCCCTGTCTTGTAAAGTTTCTATGCATTCATATATCTTATCTAACTCTCCATGAGCGCAACCTTCTACTGCTATTTTCATTCTATAATTTAATGCAAAAGACATCCAATTTAGATCGAAAAGAACATTTAAAACACATGATAACATTCAACGAGTGATATAACGTATTTTTTTGGGTATATTACTCGCAGCAAAAACATACTTACTTTTTAAATAAATAGAAATGATTGTATTCAATAATAGCAGTTACTTTTAATTCAAAATGCTGGCGTAATACCTACTTAATATATTTTATTGTCGAGAACAAGTCGAGAACAGATTACTAGTATATGGTCGAGAATTCAGCAAGCATCACGAATTTACGAAAACATATTTTTGACATTTGACAACTGACAAAACAAATCACCACTGCATTCCTTCTTCTTCTAAGCTATAAATAAAGAAATGGGTATTTGGCCTCAGCTATAGTCTGTCAAAAAAGTGAAGAAATTAAAAAGTGGCAACATCGTAGTGTCATCCCTTTCAAATCAATCTAAGGAAAAAGGGATGATCCCTTTTTCCTTAGATTGATTTGAAAGGGATGACACTAAAACTATAACAGAAAAATAAGGTCGTACCTTTAGGCTGGGAATACACGTCAAATTTTTTCATCCGCTAGTCTAGTCTGATGACTGATCCGATTGTCTGATCAGACAGTCTGAAGGCACTCGTGCCATACATTTATTTGAATACAGTAAGTAATACACATCCCATCCGATAGTCGGATCGGACGTCCGAGTCGGAAACAGTGCTGAAGCGTTTACTACCTACTTTACTGCCGTTCCGATTGTCTGAAGGTGCGGTCTGCATACTTTTGTACGGAGACCCAATAGACGTCCGATTCTTTCTTCCGACTTGCCAGTTGATTCTCTAGCATGACACTGAAAAAACGTATCGCATGGCTGTGGTTCGGACTGAATTTCACTTGTAAACATTAAAGATAAAAGGAATCATGTATGATGTAGGGTGAATAATATGCCCAATACCAGCCTCCCCTCAAAGATGTTTCAACTTTGAATCTCTGTTTTTGACACAATTGCGGCCTTAAAAATATTGCTTTCAATACAGTTTCAGTCTGCTTTAGGTAGGTTGATTATTCTTCAATATGTAACTAGATGACGGGCGCAACTCCGTTGCGCCAAAATTCGTTTTTCGCGAAGGAACCGTACATTTTTCCGGGATAAAAAGTATCCTATGTCCTTTACCGGGACTCAAAGTATGTCCAAGCAAAATTTTAGCAAAATCAGTTCAGCGGTTTGAGCGTGAAGAGGTAACAGACAGACAGACAGACAGACAGATAGACATACTTTCGGATTTTATAATATTAGTATGGAAGTATGACAGTATGGTGGTATGGATGGTCTCGTTAGATTGAGTTTTTTCTTCTTTCTCGCTAACATGAGCGAATATGCCATAAGTACCTAACATTAGTTCGTAGTCCATCTTCTAGCAGTCAAGCTCGCAGATAGCTCGAGAACGACTGAGTTCAGAAAAAGTCTAGCGCAATAATCGGATCAGATTATCTGATCAGACAAACGGAAACAAAATCTAACGTGCCTTTCCCAGGCTTAAGGTCGCTATCACAAAAAATATTACAAAAATTAGCAGGTCAGTAAGAATATCGACGTTAAGTATATTCAAATATCATTCAATATCAGCGCGCCTTGTACAGTGGCGGTTACGACGCTCTTGATAGGGCGAAAATGTATGAAGAAATTTGAGAGCGTTTCTTATTTTTCTTATAAATGGAAATGGTATTTATTTTTTAATAAAATATTTAGCTATTCGTACAGGGGACTGAATAAGCAATATTTTTTTTGTATATTTATTTTCCTTAGTTCAGTGTATTTAGCTATATAATGGTACCTAATCAAACCCCATTTTTTAAGGTGGGATTTCACCAAACACACACAAAACTTAGTTTTATAAAACTTAGTTCCCATTGAACGCGTTCCTGCTGCGACGTAAATCTCGTTTTGTTTCGATTGGATTTCACAAACTTCTTTTGATCGCGATTATTAAATCTAAGTTTACGTGACGTCACGCGATTATTTTACATGTTTTCATCATTTTAAAGCCTTTTCACGTTAATTTAACCACAAAATAGCAAGAAACAATACATAAACTAACAAACTCATGTGTCAAAACTGTCATCTTGACATTTCTTTTGTCTATGTTTTTATGACGTTAAACTTCGGACTTTGGGCGTTCAAAAGATAAAACTCGGATTTGCTGTGAGCGCGTTCAGTTTATGCTGGTGAAATGCATTTCGATGCTATAATCGCGTTTATACGTTTTGAACCGGTTCAGAGTGCTTTGAACGCGTTCCATTTCTTTGGTGAAATCGCCCCTTAATCTTTTGCGATTATCGTGATGGTTAAAACTTATTTTAAATGAGAAAATTTTGTGTGCGGCTTTAAAATTTTTATGGTGTAGACGTGGAGATGAATATATTATCTTTCATTTGAAACCAAAATATCTTCGCAGTGTGACTCCTAACTCTTTAAAATGGTACTTACTTGAAAATCGCTGATATTTGTGAAATAATGTGATAGTGTCCTTAACCTATGCTATCAATAAAAAAGACGGGTTGCACTCCGAGCGTGCCGGCAGAAGTGAAAACTTGATTATTAACGTTGTGCAATTTTTTTTTAACCCATTTTTTATGAAAATCTATTTTTAAAATATCGATTTTTTTAATTAATCGAAACCCTTACAATTTTTTAACCCATTTTTTATGTAAATCGATTTTTAAAAAATCGATTTTTTAATTAATCGAAACCCTTACAATCGAACAAAAAATATCGTCAACACTACTCTCCAACTGTCTTACAGTTTTTCGATTAGCATCTGACGCGAGTTTCACAGTTTTTACCATAAAGTTAATATACCTAGCGGAATAGAGCAACAATCTCGAGTTGTCAAACGAAACCGAAATTGGTTTCATCTGTGTATAAAAATATGTGTACGTATACACTTACACAAGCATGATTGAATATGATTTCTATGAGATTAAATTCTTCTTCTTTTAAGTCAACGTCTGCAAGTGCTGCAGCTGTCATGTATCACACGTCTCTTTTTTTCCACACAGTGTTACTGATAGTGATATCTCTCTTGCTCAGGCCTTTGTTTCTCTATTCCGCTAGGTATATTAACTTTATGGTTTTTACCCATCCCACAAAAGTGCTCAACGCCGCTAAAGAAGTTTTCACTTCAAAAATTATAAAATAAAATAATAATATTTTCGTGTCATGGGCCATGATCTATGGCCCATGGGCCATGGCATGAATCATGGGACGATTATTAAAATATTTTGTCGACTATCTATAGTCTGTCAAAAAATTGAAGAAGTTAAAAAGTGGCAACATCGTAGTGTCTTCCCTTTTTTCTGAAAGGGATGAGACTACGATGTTGTCACTTTTTAATTTCTTCACTTTTTTGACAGGATATACATCCTAGGTCAGCTATCCACAACCCGTGGTCCGCGTGATGTTAAACCATTTTAAAATTCACGCCCACCCGCCGCAAAATAATGTTAAGTCATCGTGAAAGTCGTAATTTTTTTTTTCACTTTTAAAACTTTATTTTTTAAACCTAAAAATTTTTGTTGCGGCCCGCGTCACCAAGACCAAAACATGTTTGTGGCCCGCAAGGAAAAAAGGTTGGGGATCACTGTCCTAGGTCCTAAGAAGTAACAACTTATTTTTCTAATTTCTACAAAATGTCTGATTGGCGATTTACGATGGAGATATTTTTTCGAAAAAGAAGATGACAAAGAACTGTCTACAAAAAAAACTATTTTCTTCCGCGAAACTCGAAAAGGTATTTTAATTTACAATATTCTACAGAAAACTCTGCTTATTTAGAACCAAGAATACTTCGGCAATTTGAAAGTGCTTTCAAAATGAGTAAAAGAAATTATAAATCGAATAATGAATCTTCTTCATTGGCTAAACAACCAAAAAAGCATTGGTCTCTCGGCCTCTTGGATACTATGAAAGATCCAAAATATGTTTACAAGGACTCAGAAAGAGTAGTTGTAATAAAGGATAAGTATCCTAAAGCCAAGGTGCACTATTTGGTGTTGCCCCGTGAGCAGATTAGTAGCATTTTTAGTCTTAATAAAACCCATCTTAGTCTCCTTGAAGAGTTTGGAACTTTTGTAAAAGATATCAGGCAGGAGCATAAAGATGCTGATATAGTCGCTGGTTTTCACGCTGTGCCAAGTATGCATCTTATGCACATGCATGTCATTAGCAAGGACATGATATCTGACTGTCTTAAAACAAAAACACATTGGAACAGTTTTACCACCAAGTTTTTTATTCCATATGAAGGTAAGATTCTAAAAGTTTAGTATTTCCTATATTAAAATTAGTTTTGTTGTTAAATGTATGCATGCTGTAAGCAATCCATGCTTTGATTCTTTTGCTTTATTGAGCTCTTTTCTCAAAAAATTTAACCGTCTAAGTATTTTTGCCTTCTAATCTTATGAATAATTTTGTTACAGAAATACTAGAAAGAATTAGAAATGATGGAGCCGTAAAAAGAATCTCAGATGAAACTCATAAACAATTACTGGCAATGCCGCTTAAATGCAACCAATGTGAATTTGTGCCAAAAAATTTGCCTATTTTAAAACAACATTTACTCACACATAACTCATGACCATGAGTTACTGAATTATTCTGGATAATATTCATATTATTATATTATGAATTAAAAGTACAGTATTTTTTAAACTAATTCATTGCTATCTGTCTTGTACATGTTAAAATAGTTTTCGTTGATCCCAATGAATCCTGATTATGACTATTAAGGCAATCTGTGATAAATAATAGAATATATATTATAACAGACATTTTAATATTAATATGTCAAGATTTTAATATTTTGGAAAATGAATATTTTTTAACACGTCTTACACAGGAAGCAATTCTTTATTTAAAAGTTAAAAGAATAAAAAAAGAATTGTGGGTATTGCAGACACAATAGATTTTCAATTTGGGGATTGATAGGTTAAATCAGGGTTTCTAAACTTTTTTACTCAAGGCACACAGTAAGTTGCCTGAGAAAATGTTATTTTATTTATCCAAACACAAAATAAATCACACCTTATACATTCTTAAAATGTTTATTTAAAATTACAATACTTTGAGAGTAAAACATTAAAGCTTACTAAATGCTAAGAATTATTTGGCTATCACTTATGATGGTCATGACTGAAAAAATGTTCAAGTCACTGTAACTTTTGATTTCTCAGTCATAAGATCAATCCTTATTTTAATAATAAATAGTAGTACTTAATCTAGAGGTAACCTAAGGCAAGTAGACATTGCTAAGTGTTGGGAAAAGTATGAGGGTAAAAACTAATTCAGACTTTCAATATTTAAAATATTTTTTTTCATGTTTGTATTTTTAACTTCACAATGTTGTTGTCTGGTTATATATTATAGGTAAGAGTACTGGCTCTTGAATTCTATGAATTATCATTGCCCAAGAATTCGGTCAAACTTAACTTAGACTATTTTCTAACTATAGGTAAAATAAACAGCTACATTAATAAATTAACAAGTACACAATCATTGTCCTATCACTCCTATCCTTCTGTGTGTCACTGCACTGTAGGGCGGCCAGCGTAGCCGGTTTCTGGTAGGTTGTGGTGGGCAAGCTCTCGCAAAATCTGTTCAAATCCCTTCCCCGTTGGCCCCTGCAGGCTGCTGTTTTTCAGCAATGTTGAGTTTAGTTTCGTCGCGAGGTAGCACATCTGTAAAAATATTTTTTTTATTAAAGTTTCACGAAAATGCAAAAATGATATAAAATTTTTTTTAAAATGTTTTATTCATTTGAAGTTAATTTTTATAGCAACTTTAAAAAATAAATATTTAAAAATTATAATATGGTGACAAATCGAACATGTTTCACTTTAAAAAATTGTCATAAAAATAGCTATGAGCATTGCTATATAAGCAATGCATATAGCAATGGATGAGTGGGAACAAGAGAGGTCATAGAGGATAATGTTCTAATTGAGAAAGGTAGTATGACCAATCAATGTTTGACAGACAAAATGTGTTGCATTTAGGGAAAGGAAAATTAAAAAAATAATTACCAGGAGCGCAGACATAAACAGCAAAGCGCCAAGCGCGACCGCGACCATCATGGACGTGGCGCAGGTGCCTTCTATCGGCGTCCTGTGGAACAGCTCTCCCGGCATCACTACGGTGTACTCCAGGTTCTCCTTGAACCGCGTGAACGGAGTGGAGCCGTTGTCGGCAACCAGAGAGTAGCTGGTCAGGTTGTGGTCGCTGTGAGGTACCGATCTCCTTCGTCGTCCATGTCCTGTAGATTTCCAATTACTGTTTGATTGTGATGACTTGACGAATGCGAGTTATAATTGCATAACTTGATAAAAAATACTATGCTAGCTTTACCGCGGCTGTTCCCGAGTGCCACACGTATTTTTGTGTTTTTTTTCGGTGAAATTGTAATAGCTCTGGTCGTTCAGATGAACCATGAAATCTTTATAGGAGGGGAGGTGATGCTATTTTTTGCAAAGTCATTTCATACCGACTAAATTTTTGTCCAGTAGTAGATTAATATTTAATAATCAACATAGTGAGCGTCAGTTGCCGCACCCGTGGTGGGTTTGTACATTGAGAGCGTCTCAAATTTGTCGAAAAATTTTTTGCTAAAATTAATTTTATACCCTATGAAAGTTTGATGGATACGGCTGACGGTGATTTTTTGGTTAAACATGACCTAAATAACAGGTCATGTTTAACCAAAAAATCACCGTCAGCCGTATTGCGGATGAGGATTCAACGTCAGTCGCCTTACTGATATTATGTAATTTTTTTTAAATATCTATAAAGTCATTTCATACCATACAAAATCTATACAGGCGAATGTTTCTACTTTGTAAATAATAAATAAAATCGTCAGTCATCATTATGACGGCGGAGAAACCGTCAGCCAGCGATATAACCAATTATTACCATACTTCGAGCTCAATGTAACTGAGGGCTTCGTGTAGAGTCTACACGACGCCCTCAGTTACATTGTTGTGGAAATGTCGTCTACACTGTAGACGAAATTTCCATCAACAAACATTCAGCTGACGACGATTTTCGTTTGAATTAACTATAAAATTGTATCATATTATAGCAATTGTATACGGTAGGTAATTAATTCGATAGTCAATATTAGTTAGGGAGGCGAATAGGGGAATTTTCGGTAAAACACGAGCGTGGCAGTTTAAGATATGAGAGATACCTTGGCCCTAATAGAACAACCTTGTAAAGTATTTAGCTCTATATGTAGTGACGCGCGCCTACGATAGACGATCAGATTAGTAAAAAAAATCGATAGTCTGAAATACTCGAGCGCGTCAGATTAAGATATTGGGGGGTTGATTTTAGTGTTTTAAGACTAAATTTAACTAATCTGACGATAAGTCCTTGACGCCGCCGAGTTATAAGGTCGCAAACTTGTTAAAAAAATCGTTAATCCGGCATTCTCGAGCGCGATTTTTATTTTGAAGAATATATTCTAAAACTTATTAAAAATACAAAATCTGCCGGTTTCCTCATGACCGGAAGTGTGGAGGAGCCATTTCGTCTTCCGAAAAACGCGTTGCGGCATATAAGTCGCGAACGATACATTTTACAAAAAAAGGGTTAAATAAACAAAAAAGGTACTTAATTTTATTTTACACAAAAAAGGTATCTTTACATTTTTGTCCAAAGTTAAAACTTTTTGACTTGAAGCATCATAAAAACTCAAACTCCCGGTTTTTTGAGTATATAATATATATCTCGAAAACAGAGGGTGTTAAAAAATTGATATGAAATAACGATGATTAAATTATGTGACTTTTGTTATATCTCAATTTTTTTTTCTAAAGCTTCTCAACAATTTTCGTGGACTCGGAAAAAGTTACGCGTATCTGTATACGATAAAAGTATTATTAACATGTACAGTTTCATTTATGTATATTATTCAATAGCCTGTTGGACCTCAAATTGTTTTTTGGACGTACCGTAAGCAAAACGAAGTGAAGAATAGAAGCAAAAAGAGGAATTTGTAATAAACATGCAATACAGACTGAGCGCTTCGCGGAAATATGCCGTCCTACCAGTAATCAGTCAGTTATTCTTAAATTCCCCGTTTTATCAAGGAGAAAGAAAGGAAAAAAAGAACCCACCAACATATTTGTCAGATTAAGAAAATATGCTTTCAGGATACCGAGATAAACCTCCCCTATGAAAATCTGACGCGCTCGAGTATTTCAAAAATCCTTTTTTTTTGCATTTTCAAAAATTCATCGTAACTTATCGTCACGCCGAAATCGCCAGTTTTTTTTAAAGGGGCTTCCTTGGGGCCTACTTAACACCCCTTCCGAAAATCTGACGCGCTCGAGAAATTTTTTTTTTTTTGCATTTTTGACTACTTTATATGCCTACCCCCACCACGCAAACCGGCAGATTAGTATACCGATGTTATCAGAGGCACTTGGGGCATACGTAGTATGAATATCTGACGCGCTCGAGAATGCCCAAGTAAGACTGGATTGCACCAACTAACTTTAACTTTAACTGTAACTTTGACTACAGTGCAAAATGTCAAATCTTTGGGTAAAGTTAAAAATGGACGCCATCAAGACGCCATATTTAACTATAACCATAGAGCTCGACAAGGTTTTAAATGCATGTGGCGAAAAAAGGAACTAACGCTGTCATCATACAAAAACCGCCATTTTTGACAGTTCTCCTTTACCAGCAGCGCCCCCGCCCACGCGCATGTATAACCTTGTTGGATCAGCTGTCATCTGTCAATTTCTCCGGGCAAAGTTAAGGGTAAAGTTAAAGTTAAAGTTAAATTTACCTTAACTATAACCATAACTTTAACTTTACCCACGCCTCTGGTTAGAGATGGGCGATGGGTAAATACCCAATCTACCCACCTGGGTATTTACCGGGTAGATTGGGTAAATACCCAAAAATGGTGGGTATTTATAATTTAGCGTACGTTTTCACATATTTTTTTTTAGTAAATCCTTAGTAAAACCTCCATTAAATAATGCAAATTTGGTCACTAGTTCGTAACTGTTCGAATAAGCCCCTTTAAGTCTTAAACTAATGTATGTTTGCAATACAAAACCATGTTTTTCATTAATTTCGGCCGCATGTCACGCTGTGTTTTTGAACTTTTTTCCTAAATTTTGGTTTTGTATGTGTGATATTAATATTCTTTAAAGTATACTGCCTTTTAATGGTGATAAAGTTTTGGGAATTGAGTAAATCGTCTTAGTGGACCCCTTCATCGTTAAGGGAAACACGCGTGCGAAATTTCAAAACATTCATCCCTCCTTTAGGCTAAACTTTGAAAAATTCTAATATACATAGGTTCTCGTAATTCAATATTTGTTAGTAATTGTAGGTACTTAATACGAAATATTGTTGTGTAATTGTGTCTAAGAAATTATAAGGTTCCACTAACTAACCTTGAGCCTATACTATTACAACCTCAAGGTATAAAACCTCTTTGAGGTAAGAATTTTGTGAAATACAATTATAGTGGATGCCTACTTTATTAGAGGAACACGTGTGCAAAATCTTTTCTCCTATATAACCAGTACACAATGTCACGATGACCCACTGCAGGCCACGCCATTGCCCGCCACGCCTGAAAATCGTCCGCCATCATACACCATTACTCCGTTTACACAATGGCGATGGCTAGTAGTGGGCCAGTATGGTCAATTGTGAAGAGGCACCTTTACAGTCTTGACACCTATATATTATGTACATGCAAATTAATGTATTATGTAAATGAGTACTGTTTTTGTATAAACGCAACTAATGATCAAATATAAAAAGTTCTTGGCCTGTGCGTTACTTAAAAGAAAAAAATTCCCTTTTAACCGTGGGAGAGCGATTCTTCGGTACGAATGGGTCGACTCCGAAAAAACCGGCGTGAAACAGCGCTTTCACTGTGTTTCCTTCAACACGCAAAAGAGAATGCCGATCTTATGACATGTCCTGATGTCGTCCAACTCGACTCTTTATGATGAGGGCGGAAACCGCCAACCGGTATGGTTGGTTATGGTAACGAAGTATGAGCGTCATGTCGGATATTCGGTTTTATCAGCGCTCAGTGCAAGTAGCTCCAGTGAGTGCTCCAGAGTTGGCTCCGGTCTTTACGCGTCTTTTTTGGCTCAACTATCCTACTCACATAGTTTCGGCTTCTTGAAAGACAGCTTTTTGAGAACCCGATACTTAAAAAATGTGACCGTTCCAATTCTTCCAACAGCAGATCAATCGCTATAACCTTCTCGAAGATGATGGAGTCCATCATCAATAGCCAGCCCCTTCGACACTTGGACGCTCAGGGATTACTAAGGCTCGGCTCGGCTCTCTTGGCGTACCTAACTCATCGTTGGCTCAGGCGATTGAAACTATGGGTATTAGCTGTCAGTTTGGATATATACAATTTCACTATTATCCAAGATTCCATACATCCAAGAAATAATGCAAGAGGGTCACAAGTTTCTTAGCAGTCGTAGTTGATGGTGAATGCTCTGATACTCTATCTGTTGACGCTGGTATCCCTCAGGGCTGTGTGCTATCGCCTACCCTATTCATACAGCATATCAATGACATGTTACAGACCAACGGCATTCATTGCTATGCAGATGATAGTACAGATAATGTGACTTCTCGCATATTTCTCGGGGTGGAATGGGGTAGACGTAACTCAGTCTAATTTAACCGCACCAAAACACAAGTCAGCGCGTTCACCACAAAAAAGTCACCAATGGTATATCCTCGTTTAAGGGAACCACTTTAACAATCTTCCCCAGCATGAAAATTGGCGTAAACATTTCACCAAAAATACTAAAAGAGCTACCAGAAAGTAGAATCAAATATCTCACACAAATCCGCGTGTATTTAAAAAAAAATTGTCCCCCCGCAATGTAAAGTAGAGATTATAATATTAATCCCCAAACCCGGAAAAGATCCATAGGATGAAAAATCTCACCGGCCAATAAGTCTTCTGCCAGTGCCCTCCAAGGTCTTAGAAATACTCTTCCTGAAACGCATGATGCCAGAAATCAGAGGGAGTAAACTGTTATCCGATCACCAATTCGGGCAAGCCAAGCGCATGGGACCGTGGAGCAGGTACACAGACTGGTAGAAGAAATTCAAAAAGCTTTTGAAAGCAAATCTTACTATTTTTCTGGACATATCACAGGCCTTTGATCGATTATGGCATCTTGGACTGTTGTATAAAGTTCGTAAAAAGCCACCCTTAAACTTCTACCTCTTTATAAACGCGTACCTCAGCAATAGATATTTCTATGTTGAGTACGGAGATAGTGTCACATGTCTCCATGAAATCGAAGCAGGAGTGCCGCAAGGCAGTATATTGGGCCCTTATCTCTACCTTCTAAACACATTAGAACTTCCAAGTACTGATGAAGCTCTGACATATACATACGCAGATAACACAGCAATCCTCGCAGTAGACCAAATAGCCCATGGAGCATCGGCAAAATTGCAAAGAACCTTAAACGAAATATCATAGTGGTTAAAAGATTGGAGGATAAAAGCCAACGAGAATAAATCTGTCCACGTAACTTTCACATTAAGACACGAAACATGTCCAAAAGTAGAACTTAATCGGATAAAAATACCACAGTCAAAGGATGTTAGATACCTAGGACTTTATCTCGACAGGCGATTAACATGGAGAACATGGAGAACACATATATGGAACAAAAGAAAGGCTTTAGACAAGCAGCTACGAAAGCTTTACTGGCTGATAAAATAAACTTATTTTGTATAAAAGCATACTCAAACCCATCTGGACCTATGGGATGCAGTTGTGGGGCACAACCTCCACATCAAACACAGAAATTCTACAACGATTCCAATCTAAAACCCCGCGTTCAATAACTGGAGCCCCATATTATGTTACGAATAGCCAAACCTACAATGATCTAAAAATCAAGTATGTAAAAGAGAAAATTAAAAACTGCCTCCAAAACTATTATAAAAGGATAAAATGACATCCCAATATATTGGCAAAAAAAATGATAAAAACTCTACCAAACCAAACATTCAAAAGATTAAAACACGAGCCCCACAAAATCTTCTGTAAATAAAGATAAATAGTAAATATATAGACGCATCAATGGATGCGTGCCATACAAAGAAGAAATTCAAAACGACTAGTTCAATGTCTAGAAGTCAGATCGCTAGCAGAATGAGAAGTTAAAAAAATCAGAAGCAAATCAAAGCAAATCAGATTTTATATAAGATAGGACGTGTTATATGTATAAATAATAAAAAATTATACCTACATATTTTTTTATATAATTTCTTTAACCAGGTACTTATACATTGTCTATTTTAAAAGTAATTTTCAAGGGTCTTCTAATATTTTTTCTAATATATTTTTTTAATATTTTAAAGGTTTTTCAAATATTTTAAATTATTAATAAAATAATAGAATGTAAATAAAAAAAATCGGCCAAGTACGAGTCGGACTCGCGCACGAAGGGTTCCGTACCATTATAGAGAAAAATTAGGACAAAATTTGTGTTTTTTGTATGGCAGCCCCTCTTAATTTTTTTATTTTATATTAATATTATTATTAAATATTAAAGTTAACATCCATCTAAAGACTGTGTAAAAATTCAAGTACCTACATTTTGCTATTATTGATAAGATAGCAGAAAAGGCCAAAAAAAACACGTTTGTTGTATGGGAGCCCCCCTTAAATATTAATTTTATTTTGCTTTTAGTATTTGTTCTTATAGTGGCAACGGATATACACAATCTGTGAAAATTTTAACTCTCTAGCTATTACCGTTCTTGAGGTGGTTGTGACTTAAGTATTGAATTTTATCTACCCGCCCTTTTGGGTAGATACGGGTATTTACCGGGTACGTGAGGGTAAATACCGGGTAGATGGGTAAATACCCAGGTACGTGCCCATCTCTACCTCTGGTGCAACCCAGTTTAACTGTTTTTTTTTTAACATTTTTGAAAAACCGTACACGCCAAACCCACCGCTAACATGGTTTTTACCATACGAGCTTTTCTTTTCGAAATTATTTTATCTTTCGATTTTGATAGGTCTCGACAGCGCTGTTGAATTACGCCATTTAGCTACCTCGCCTCCAGTGGCGAAGGGTGAAATTTTCGGAAGAAAAGCCGGAGTAAAAAATCTACTTACCAAAACGCTCAGCACTGATGTTCAACAATGTTCGAGTTTCAAGTTTGATAATGATGCCTTTGAAAAATGCCTTCTGAGTTAAGTTGTATGCGTGACGGCACATACGGTCATTCAAAACTAAGTTTGGAAAACGAAGTTTTCTTCGACAGTAAATAATCTGTCAGACAACAGTCTCAGCTTCACTCAGCTGTACGAGTCACAATTAACAAATCACAATACAAATTAATTTAAATTCGCGACACTGCACTCTTCTTAACGCTTTAAAACAAATGACATTCAAAACAACACAAGTTGCTTACAAACACTCATCCGCTATTTGACTCATAACAATTTTACTTCATGAGTCATGACTCATCTTTCTCGCTCGCACTTGTGCGTTGCTAATTAACCTTTCTCTGTAATAACTCGCCGAGTATCGGCTTATTTCCGAGTATATTGGCGCGTGGTAGAACGAGACAGAACATAACGATCAGTCCACAGGAATGAAAAGGACAGATGCTTACTATGAAATATCGTTGTATGAAGAAATAACCCGCTAATTTATCGGCTTCTATCGGAGATGGCCTGCACGTTGCAGTGCCTACCTATATAAATTTGTAGGCGATTAATTATTAATTCAAACTATTTCAAGTGAGAGAAAAATTTATTGCATATAAAATTTTGTAGGCGTTTAGTGAATTCAAAGTTTTTTAAGTACTTATGTAAAATATTTGTTAGATAAAAATGTATATTTTGGCCCATAGATTCGATTTTCCAAAAGAGAAGCCGACGGGAATCGGGTTATATGGACTCTTCGCCACTGCTCGCCTCCCTAACTATATATTTTGTGAGGAAAAATTATATAGACTTTACTTTTAAAGCGCCATCTGTTATTACATAATAAAACAAAAATAACACCTATCGAACCTAAATGTCTATAATCTACATATAATCTAGATATGAAGTATGAACCTTTATTGGGTGCGAATTGGGATCTTCATAATGTCAATACAATATTATGTATTCCTAACAACAACTTTGAGATAATTAGTACTCTCAATTTTTATTCCACCCGTTCTGAAGCATCTGACGATCAAAACTCCTATGTATGCAGGGGTTCCTAATGTATGGGTGGAATACTATTTTTGTAACGATTTTCGCTCGGTATGAAATGACTTTTCAAAATGAGCACCACCTCCTCTACTATTAGCTTTAACAGCTATCAGCGTTTCTTCAAGAAGTGGTTCTATTCTAATTGGATACACCTTAACATCTTATCTACACCTATTTCTTTCTTCGTTTGTTACAAATGTTCTGCGTACCTATTTAAGTAAAATCAATAGGTTTCCGTACCTGATGGCTCGAACAAGTCCAAGCAGTAGTCTGGTTGGCAGTCAGCAGCGTCCATGCAGGCTTTGATCTGCGAGTGGATCCACAGCGTAGACCGTTCCTTCATCGACGCCAGCAGGAAGGCTTCGAAGTCTAGGAACACCTCGTTATGTCTCTCCCTGTACCTCGCGGGCTGGTGGGGGATTATCGAAGCGAAGTCGCGATTGCGGCAACTGAAATGTTAGAATTATAGATGTAGTTGGGTGTAGCTGTAAGGCTTGTGTTTATTGCTGTACGTCTTAAATGACAAGTGCGATAATGTCCCCTGTTATTTTAAATGTATCACTTATGGACATAAGGTACAAAGCAGCTATTGAAAATAGACGTTCACCAGGTCTGGACAAGTGTTGTAATACATCGGGAATAGTCCGACAAATGAGGTTTGGGTGAAATGAGCTTATCCGCTGACTTCTAACTTTGCTATTGTTTTTGCGGTATATGTTAGGGTAGGGGGACACCGGTACTTCTTGCGGTCAGATACGTACCCGTCTTTGACGAGCAGGACGGAGCCAGACGCGTGTGGTCTGTCGGGATCCGGCGACACAGCCACCTCCAGCAGCTTGATGTGTCTCCACGCGGAGTCGGGGTTGATACGCGCGCGCAGTTGTAGCTTAGTTCCGATTGGAACCGCCTGCAGCAAGTAATTTTCACATTTACATACCATGGCATATTTAGTAAGTTTTTGAAATGTTACAGGGTCTTAAGCTCTAAGGACATTATAAGGACAGTAGAACGGACTATATTCCAATCTAGAAGTAACTAAAGATTTTTAAAATATTTGGTAAAATCAATAACAATAATTACTTCACTTTATAGTAATAATATGTTGGCTGTACCTAGCGTCTAGAGTCTAGATTTTAGTCAGTAAACCTAGGGGCTAGGCTAGGCGCTTGTTTATCTGTTGCCCTAGAACTAGTGATCCTAATGATAGCTTGAAGCGCACCTGGCGATTATCGCTAGAATTTAAGTGCAGATAATTACTAAGATGTAAGTGAACCTACGGCCAGTGATTATTTGATAAATATCTTCAAACTAACTGACTATTTTTATCCTAAGATCCGACCGTAAAATCCTGCATGAATCGTTTTTTTCGATCAAATATATTTTAAAATAATCTTTAGAACGTATAGAATGGATTAATGTTGGGTTGCCTTGTTAAAAGTAGCCGCAAGTACCTCTAATTGAGCAAAATGAAAGCCCGTAATACAAACTTGCGTGTACCTATTCAATAGAAAAGTAAGAACTATAGTTTGTGCGTTTCAAGATGATATGGGTGACAGTTTTCATATTCCTTGCTACGGGTTTTTTTTACAAGAAAACAAAAAAAATCAAAATGTAATAAATTATATTCCATCTACAAAAACAAATATTTCCTATTATTGTAAATGAATAAAAATGAAAAGTTGCTAAATGCTAACTTATTAATATAAAATTATAAATATCAACTGTGAAATAGGAGTATAAAATTATTGTTACGAAAACATTTCGACGGCCGCTACTTACAGTATCGAATCTGCAAAAATGTCATTTTAGTTTTATTACATATTTAAAAAGATATAATGACGGTGCATTATCTGTATAAATTTTATTTTATAGGTACTTGCGGCTACTTTTGACAAGGCAACCCGACATTAATCCATTCTATACGTTCTAAAGATTATTTTAAAATATATTTGATCGAAAAAAACGATTCATGCAGGATTTTACGGTCGGATCCAATACTATTTGCTTTATCTAGATAGATTTTAGATAAAATATCGTACCCTTTTACTAGCTAGATTTTTTATTTATTTAACTAAATCGATATTGATAGAAGAAATAACTCCGATATTCATACTCTCGACCATCTATTTGTTCGTTTATTTTCTAAAATCGGAATGTGTTACAAAATTCATTATTTCTTCTTATATGTATACTACCAACTACCTATATAGAACTTTCACATTCCCCTCGTTAAGTTTACTCGTCGGCAAATGGCAATGGGCATTATACCTACTAGGTAGGTACCAACTACTAAACAAGTAACCGCTAAAACCTAACCTACATTCGTATAGGAAATGCCTTTATCGGTCTCACTTTCAAACGGGAATAAAATAGGCTTATCTCTACTAGTAGATACTTAACTACATACTGCAAAAGTTGTTGAACTGAACTGTTCTTATAGTTCGCAATAAGATGGGGGTAAATGCAGTGAGTCGTCAATCCAAAAGTCAAAAAGCTTTCTGGAAAGTTACGACAATATGGTAAAGTTTATAACATAGCTATTGGTAAAGGAGATGGCGAAAACCTACGCGAATACGCTCCATTTTGATGAAACTAAAAGTGCATTACTCTTTTCCCCAAAATTTATTTCCATAGCCGAGAATCGAACCGGCTCTTCAATCATGAGGCTATGTGCTATGTGCTATCATTAATTACGAAATTTAAAAGCAGTACAATTTTTGTCACAACATACCGATTTCCAAGTAGATCTCATTTTCACGGTTGTAGGTAACATTTCGTCGAAAGCAATAGGAAGAAATACGCCAAACGTGTAACGGTGGAGTCACGTAAACGTCCTAATTTACTGAACTCTAACCTTTCTATCGCTTCATCGCTTCCGAAGTGGGCTTATCGCTTCATCGCTATCAAATTAACTGTTTTGGGAAATGAAGCCTTCCCAGCCCAGTTGGAGATTTTGTCTTTAAAGTCGTAGGTACACGTTCAATTTGTCATCAATCTGGCGTCAATCTGAGATTGACGTCAGATCGATGGTTATAAAAAGTACTGGAAGTATAAAAAAAATGATCAGTCCATCAAGCCGTGGATTAGACATTTAGTTCGCGTCAATCTTTACCAGATTCATGAGAAACTGAACGTATAACCTCCGAAATACACATTTAGGGAATAGGGGAGTTGTAAAGTCTTAAAATTTACTCTATTTACATAATAATTATGAAGATAGCTCACGATTTCGTTGCGTAGAAATTCGTTTATCGCGCGGAAACTGTACATCTTTCAGCAATTATAACTACATTTAGGTTTCGGGGAAGAATTCGGTTTAGGGGTTAAAGCGTGATTAATGAATATGTTGAAGAATATGCTAACTTCCTACTTCTATTTTCTTCTTATTAATTTCATTGCGGGTCCCAAGACAGCTTTAGCATGTTCCTCGAGCTCCCTGCTATCATATCAAAGGTTTTCGTGGTTGGATACCGCTACCGGTGAGAATGAGTAATGGGGCAAAGCCCTTTAAAAAAAGCAAAGACCGTAAATTGGAATCAGTCGATGGAAAGATAATCTCTACTTAGAATAGACTGTGCTATATCTTAATCAGTGATCGCTATATCTCGGCCTCCAAAGAAGCCCTCATTACCTGGTCAACGGGCATGTCGACAGAGTGGTTGGAGTGTCGGGACACAGGCGGTGCCTCCTTGTACAGAGCCACCTCGTACTCCAGCCGTCCCGGGGTCTCCTCCACCACGCCGGACACTCGGGCGCCGTGGGGGCTGAAACGGTGATAGAGCTAATCAAATTGATAAAGAAAAGATTTCAATCGAGGCTTTAGGTTAGCATAAATTATTACCAGGGAAATTGGTGCATATTTAGCAGTACCGCCGAAACTCGTTTGTGACTCGGTAATTTTTATACCTAAGCCTTATTTGCAACAATAAAAGTATGTCATGGAGGCACTTTATATGGCTATTTGTTGCATTTGGCAAAATTATTGACGTATGTACATTGTACACAAACATGCAAATAAAGGCAAATACAGACTTCCACACATGGACGTCAAATACCAAACTTTTACTTGATTTTGTTTACTTGCCTATTTTACTCTTTTGATGTGCGCCAAAAACCGACAAAGATACGGATACGTGTATTTGGTATTGGTCATATTTGTCAAATAGGCAAATAAGGCCAATAATTTTCAAACATACCGTCTACACATGGTGATTGTTTGGCGAATACATCAAATACGCAAATACAAATAGCCATCTGAAGTGCCTCCTTAAGAGCTCTCCACCTTACTCAAAGTGTATAACGAAGTGCATTCAAATCAGTTCAGTGGTTTTCATAGCGTGATTAGGTGGGGAAAAACGGAAACTCACATTTTTGGACATTTATAGGTGTGGTGTAAAGTGTAAACCACATAGAGATTCTCCAAATTTAAATAAGACTTTTTTTTTTCAAATTTAACTGTGCTTAAAACTCTCAAAAATAATTACACCATCACTAACCTTAATCTACTTTTTAATTTAGTCAATTACACTGTCCAAATGGGTTCCTTTAGTACAATAATGGCCGTTTAAGGCGGTACCGTTGCTCCTTATCCCTAACGACCGGTATAAATGTGACTGCGTTTTCGCCTCACCCACTTGTGCGAGCTTTCTCAGCGGCTATTTCTATGTAAATCCATTAAATAGACAATCTAGGAACTCGGATATTCAATGAAAATATCTATGACGCTAATGGATATCGAACACGACCGCTTTCCTAGGCCTACATAGCTGGAGATTTCACAGTGAAGAGTTTTTGTAGGTAAGTTTGTAAAATAAAGGCTTTGTAAAATTATATAATAAAAAATTAGGGTTTTTAAAATCATATTAAGAACCACTGGCTCAGTTTCTTTGCAACTTTGTAAAGTGCGGACATGGCGATACTTTAAAACTTTATTCCATCTAAGTATGTAGAGTTTATAAATTTCACATTTATTCTTTTCTTGTTTATTGCTAATAATTTGTTAAAGTAAGTATCAAGATTCAAGACTTCTCTTCAAGGACATCGCCAGCCGATGGCGCAGGGGGGGTGGGGGCAAGTTGACTTTACCTATTACAATTCATACTTTTCTCATTCTCTATAAATGAGAAAAGTAGGTATGAATTATAGGTAAAGTCGGCAGTCGAAAGTCGACATGAAGCTTTTCACTTGTACCAAACTTGTACTACGAGCCTTACATAGTAAATGATCTACAGCGATTGTATATATTCTGTGACAGTACAGAGTCCAATGTGGAAAGCTACACGAGCACGAGCTCTTGACTATGCAATAAAAAACTTGTAACTAAATAAGTTATAATATCATTTATTAGAAAAATAGAATACGAAGGAATTTGAATTTGAATAAGTGTACAGCGTACAGCGTATTTTTTTACCAGATTTTAATATTATAGTGGTCGTTGTTTGCATTAAGTATATTTGGCAACTTTTTTAGAATCTCTAGGGGGGGGGGGGGGGGCAGCTGTCCCTCCCTGCCCCCCCTTGGCGACGCCCTTGCTTCTCTTTTATATACAATACAAAAACACTTTATTGCACACCAAAAAAATACAAAATAAAAACAATTTTACATAAAACAACAATGTATAATGAATAATGGTGCACAAAAGGCGAACTTATTGCTAATTTTATAAATATGAACTATGAACAACCAGTAAGATAATATTTAATCCTCGATTAACTTAAACCCAAATGGTCGCAAGAAGATAAGCTTTAGTAATTGCAATTTTTGGCAATCGATATAACTTTAAATTGAAATGAATGTAATCTAAATTCTAATGTAAAAGACCATCACAAACAGCTAAGCAATAACATACAAAACATCTAAGTGTGAAATGCTACTATATTGGAACCTTTTTAGGCTTTGGTTATGATGGAAAGCGTGTCATGCCTTTAGCTTCGCCGTATTCTAAAACTCGTGCATAGATAATCCAACTCACAAGCTGCCCGCGAAGCCGGCGGCCTTGTTCTCGATGATGGTGGGTTCCGGGGGCTTGCACATGATGATCAGCTCTTGGTCCGACTGCATCACCACGCCCGGGAACTGCGGGAACCAGATGCGGACGTGCACGAAGCCCTGGAGGAAGTTGGACGGTTAATATAAGTCCTTGATTTGCATATAGAACAAAACACACAGTGGCAAAAACAATAGAAATAACCATAAATTAACAAAAACAAGTTCCGTAGTACCGCTAGTTTTTGATAATTTTTGTATAGTCAATGAATGTACTACCAGGAACTTGATTCCTAGCCAGATGGCGGACCTAAGTAATTTGGTCGCGTTAAGTCAAACCCATCCGGCCGATTACCTACTGCAGCTACAGCCTACCATACAATTATTGACATAAGCGGACCAAATTAAGTAGGTCCGTCAACTGCCTAGGAATCAATTTCCTCGATGGTACATAGAACCAAACACACATAAGTCGCAAAAATAAAAGAAATAACCATAAATTAACAAAAAAAGATATAAATTAAGAAAAGGCCCTACTGCTTTAGGGTTTTTAGGGTTCCGTACCCAAAGAATAAAAACGGGACCCTAATACTAAGACTTTGTTGTCTGTCCGTCTGTCTGTCTCCAGGCTGTATCTCAAGAACCGCTATAATTAGCTAGACTTCTGAAATTTTTACAAATTGTTTACATCTGTTGTCGCTATAACAACAAATACTGAAAACAAAATAAAATTAATATTTAAGAGGGGCTCCCTTACAAAAAACATGATTTTTTCGGCCTTTTACGCTCTATATCAATATAATGGCAAGAGGTAGGCATTTGAATTTTTCACACCTTCTTTTGTTATACATATTATGTGTACTTTAATATTTAATAATAACATTAAAATAAATTAATAGTTTAAGTGGGGCTCCCATACAAGAAACACATTTTTTTGCCTATTTTTGCTCTGTATCGGTACGGAACCCTTCGTGCGCGAGTCCGACTAGCACTTGCCCAATTTTTTTAGACCATCACTGCTTTTTACCGTTTTCACAAGATTGCAATTTTACCCGATAGGGTTGAATTATTTGCTGTTTTTATTTAAGTACATACAATCACTGCAAATATATAACGACACGATCACGATCATATAAAATTCCGTAAAAATCTATTAAGTCTTGCCGCGTAACAAGACGGCAATATTTCCGTCATTAAAATAGGCTGAGCGCTAACGACGCGAATAACAGAACATTCTAAACTATATCGGAACAATCATTACTGAACAAGACGTCAGAACTGGCACAATGACGATCGATATAATATGTTGTATGACATACTGACTAGTGACTGAACGAGGCAAATTACAGTGGCGTACGGTTTAGTTTTCACCTCGATACTGTCAGTCATCGCCTTACAAAGTGCGCGGTTATTATAACGGCTTGGACTACGCGTTAAATATAACGCTTAGCCACAATGCCTGTGATCAGACAATCCTAGCGTGTAAAGGTGAATGAGGTAGCCGACAGGCTGTAGTAATGTCGGTATTTTGGCTAAGCTAACAAATGCCGGGGTGGGTTGCACCAACTTACTTTAACTATAACGGAATATCTAATGAACTGTCAAATCTCTAGTAAAAGTCAGTAATGGACGCCATATTTGACGATAACTTTAACCCTATAACAACGCCTCTGGTGCAATCCGTGGGTGCAACCCACCGTGTTTATTAAAAAATAAACAAAACCAGGCCCGGCTGTGACCAATATATTATGTATATTATGTATTAATTAAGTTACCAGTCTTAAAGATTTCAAAACATTTAGATTTTAGAGCATTGCAAAATGCAACGTGTTTGTGCCAATATACATAATGACAATATTTAGGGACAAGGGTCTGTATGTGTCCCTTACATAGAAAATAGCCAGTAACTACGTAAATAGGGCGGTGCCACCGTGCCCAGGCACAGGGCGTAGACTCTGGGGGTTCGTAAGAATGGCCGGACCAGGGAGGACTCTTATTTTTTCGGTTTGCTCAAAATAAGTTCCCGCTGCGCCCCAGAGATGTTTCCCAATGTAGTAAAAAATATCCACAGCCTTACATAATATAATCTCCTCGTTTTTTGAAGTCTGTTAAAAGATAATGGTGCAGTTATAGAAGCTCGCACAGGGCGCAAAAAAGACTATTTACGGCACTGAAAATAGCAATGCGGAAACAGCAAGATAAAAGATACCTACTTATTTGATATTCCGAAAAATAATGTAACGATAAATCAAACTTACATTTCTCTTCAACACTCCGCACTTGGAAAAGTCAGTGATCTTCAGCCTGTATAACAGGCCAGTGGGGTCTTCAGCCTCCGGTCGGATCTGGCACACGGGGTCCGCGATGGGGTCCGTGGCGCGGTCGTCGGCGAACAGGGGTCCGCCCCGGAAACCCTCCGGCTTCCGGAGTAACGCCGACACGGAATCCCGGATTCCGGAGCCCCCGCTCGAAAACGTGCACTGGATGTCCGTAACTGCAATTAAAATTTCCGTACCTACAATGTCAATAAATCCATACTAATATTATAAATGCGAAAGTGTATTAGCTTGTCTATCTGTCTGTCTGTTACCTCTACACGCCCAAACCGCTGAATCGATTTTGATGAAAGTCATGGAGATACTTTGATACATAGGATACTTTTTATCCCGGAAAATGTACGGTTCCCGCGCGGTAAACTAATTTTGGCGCAACGGAAATGCGGGCGTCATAATTAGTTAAATGTACTAAATAGGCCACATTAAATATGTAGGTACTAAATAGGCCACATTTAGATTCGGTAGTTTATTAAAAACACCACAAATACTACATAACAAATGGAATGCATGTGTATTAGACAAAGATAAAGAAGGCGAAGCAGCATTGCCTATAACTGAGACTTGAGAAGTCAACGCATGGCAAACCCAGTGGCAGTGCGCAAACTTGAAAGCTTAATGCACACAATATGTTCCTCTTATGATCCTGTGGCGGTACCCACAATTCGCCTAACATTCCTGCATCGCGCTATCGAAGTTTCGGAGAACGGCAAGATATATACAACGTCTGAAATGACGTCAGTGGGCTTCGGCCTGATCGAGCATGCTATCTCGCTCGGTCGGAAGATCTTCCTTTTCGGCCGCCACGAACAACGTTAAAATCCGATAGCTTTTCATCCAATTCCACCCGATGAGCTTATACAAGGTGTAACAAAAGTAAGTGATAATACTTAAGTGTTTGAATGTGTCCCTTACATAGAGTTCACTGTGAAACTATAGCAGCACTGAAAGATCATTTTTTGTGAGTTGTATGGGCAAGCGCCCAAGCGAAATGAATTTTCCCATACAAAAGTAAAAAACAAAGTTACTCTTTCGGCGCTGATACTTTCACAGCGAACTCAATATAGGATACCCAAACACACCCTTAAGTATTATATCATAGTTTTGTTACATCCTGTGGGTAATGGGTGATGAAAAATTAGGATTTAGGAATAACATTTCTCCCAGGCGAAGCATTGGGACAAAGCTAAAGACAATGAAAACGCAAGGACACACCGATGACCTATTTTAGAAACACTTCCTGCTGATGGGGTACTTACCATCGTAGTCTTGCGCGGAGATCAGTTGTACCTGCAACAATGAACAAGTAATTATCCACTTTGTTCTATTATCTCATTGTTCGCACTGATTAACGATGTGTTTTGTCTTAACTGTTAACATATGGGTCAAGTAGGGTTGCCAACCATACTGTTTTAAACAGTATTATACTGTTTTTCATTAAATTATACTTTTTACTGTTGAAGAAAAATAAAGTATACAAAATACTGTTTTCAGCATCAAAATGTCAACACTTTATTATGGCGTATTAAACCAAGACGCTCAGACTTTTTTTTTAATTTCAAGTTAGTTTTGACAGAAGCTCTAATTAATTCCTCGATCGTACTGTTCATTTTACTAAAATACTGTTGAAAATACTTCAGAGATCTGAATATACTTTATTTCTTGCCAAACAAGATGGCAACCCTAGGGTCAAGGTTTGAAGAGCTGACTGCTATAAATTCATATTTCATAGCTATAGTACGCTGTACGTTATGGCAACTATTATCTATTCTGTGGTTATGGGTAGGCGATAAGAAAACTTTTTGATATACCTACGCTGTTACAAACAGGACCTTACAATTAATAAATAAAATCGGCCTAGTGCGAGTCGGACTCGTGCACGTAGGGTTTCGTACCGTTGTAGAGCGAGAGTAGGGAAAAAATTGTGGTTTTTGTATTGGAGCCCCCCTTATTTATTTATTTTATTTATATAAGTAATATAATTAAGGATTTTGTGAAAATTTTAAGTGTCTTAGACATGTTGCCATTATGGATCACGAACAAATAAGGCGAAAAAATCACGTTTGATGTATGGGAGCTCCCCTTAAATATTAACTTTATTTTGTTTTTAGTATATGTACTTTGTTGTTATAGCGGCATCAGAAATACATAATCTGTGATTTGTAAAAATTTCAGAAGTCTAGCTTATCTAGCTACGGCGCGGCGGTTCTTGAGATACAGTCTGGAGACAGACAGAAAGACAGACATCGAAGTCTCAGTAATAGGCTTCCGTTTTTACCCTTTGGGTACGGAACCCTAAAAGAAACATCCACACTAATATTATAAATGCGAAAAAGTGTCTGTCTATCTGTTACCTCTTCACGCCGCGCGCCGCTACTGAACCTATTTTGCTGAAATTTGGTATGGAGATACTTTGAGTCCCGGGAAAGGACATGGATACTTTTTATCCAAGTAAAATGTAGGTACTTACGGTTCCCGAAAACGAATTTTGGCGCAACGGAGTTGCGGACGTCATCTAGTTATCAATATGTATCAAAATCGGTCCAGCCCTTTCGAATTGCAAATCTAAACCAATCTTGAACCAGGTTTTCAACATTTTATTTAAAACCTGACTAAAATCGTTGAATCAATTTTCACCATCTCAAAGACTCAATGTAGTGAAATCTATGATTCCAAGATATGCCTCGCTTTTACTTATTAAACGGATATAAAACCGCAAATCGCTTCTATTATAATAATAATATTTAGAATTGAGGTTACTCACTATTGAGATTCAGGTTTTTACTTGCATTTGTAATTTAATTTAGCCATCGTGACTGTACGTGAATCATTTACTCGTAATATACTTTTTATCTATTCTGTGCTTATGGTACCTACTCTCAGGGCCGGTTTAGCACTACCAGTGCCGTGGGCGACATTTCTTTGGCGCCCGGGGTGCTGGTGCCTGGTAGTGTTAAAAAAAGGCGGCACCCCTTTGGTTTGCGTAGATCAACTACAAAAACGAAAAGGGTTTCTACTTTCTTTACAATATAAAATAAGTGCCGAAGAATAATCTTATCACAATGCAATGTAATATGAAATAACTTAAATATCGACAAACATTGACTACAAGATAACTCCAGATGATAATATCTGAACCTGCTAAGTATAATATTATGTACTAACTAAAGTCAGTAAAGACATTGTATTACGCGTCAATGTGGATTAACCATAATTGCCAGTTTCCACCATCAGAGCGAAGCTACCTATAGCATGGACAATCGGTGATCATGGGCAATCATAATAATTCGGTACTCGTTCGTGATCGCCTGTATTTGTCCATCGTGGGTCAACATCAGCAAGAGTACCTTAAGATACTTATTTCAATATAAGTATTCTGTGGAGAGAAGCCGCGTAGCAAATACTTAATAGAGCGAGTTTCTTACTTTATCTTTTCGTCAGGTTAGTTCCCAAACCGGTGGTAGGCATCGTAGACTTTCCAAAAACAGTTACTTTGTAACCTATTCGGAAAAATAAAACTCTTTTCTTTTAATATCCATTGAACATTTGTGATAGTACTCACTAGTAGGAGTTCTTTATTTTTTTCTGCGGTAGTACAAAGCGATAGTGAACGCTGACACGATGTTAGTTAAACGATGCGGTTACCAGTCGTTTAATTTAACCGACTGACACTTAACCTCCGGGTTAAGCGGTTAGCGCTGAGGTTAATGTGGTACTTTAGTAGTAACGACTGTCGAATGTGTACACAAAAATCATAACAGAAAAATAATGTAATAACTTCGTGGCTGAAATAACTTTTTAAATAATAATTAATAACTAATTTTAGAACAGAATTTAAAAAATATTTGTAAGATACACATTGACATATTAGCTGTATAAGTCTTTGAAGACAGGTTTACCGTAACTTTAGTCTTTGTACAGAGATTATAAAATTTTCCTTTAGTTTCAGATTTTGCATACCATACTGACCGTATGCATGATCCGAAAGAAGGCGTCTGAATAGCGAAAACGTTTAAAATTTTTGCGTGCTTGATTCTAAAACAGTCCAAGTTTAACTTTATACTTGTCAGAAAATCGATTTGTCTTGCAGGGATTAAATGGCTCATTTAAAAATATACTCACCGTATTATACTTACTTAATATACATAAGTAATAAAAAAAACCTGGAAATTAATATAATCCATGAATCTCAACTTTGCTACACAAATCGATTAGCTTTCGTGGAAAACTAATTCAAAGTCATTCTAGCAAAGTATCTAGTAGGAATTACTCGGTTTTTGGTAGATCGGTCGGAGTTATTTTACCCATGACTAGACCGTTATTCCGACCGCATAAGGTTTAAAGAAATTCAGCGGTAACTGAACGGTTAAAAGCAATTTAATTCCGTTACCGAATGTATGTAAATTCCAGCAGTAACGTTCCTACCGCAGTTGCGCTCTGATTCGAAGTTCGTAATTAAAATACTTTTAAGTTTTAACACGACTATTTTCTAAAATTTTGTATTCGGCTATAATTTAAACAAAAAATTTCTAGAGAAAATTTCATAAATGTGAAATTGAGAAGGGAAAATATAGAGTTCTTATGGTTTTATAAACTCGGAACTTTCTTTACGTGTTTTAATTTTCAATTTTATAACCTTTTTTTCACTTTCGTAGATAATTTAAAGGTACCTGTAATTTTTTATTTTCTATTAAGTAATTATAATAGCTCCCACACCGGTTTCGGTGACGGTGGCCGGTTTCATTGAAACCAGGCCAGCTACGCAGGAGTAATTTTATAGTGCCCAAGTGTGTGCGCAGTACACAAGAGCACTCTCTATTCCTTTACTCTCATAACCCAGTGGGACGGAAGACCGACACGACCGGCGAGAGATCAGGCGCAGGACCGACTTTTTACATGCCCATCCGACGCATGGATCATCTTACTTGTCAGACAATCAGGTGATCAGCCTGCATTGTCCTAACCAAACTTGGAAATAACATGTTTCCAACGCGGGAATCGAACCCACAACCTCCGAGTCAAGAGCCGCGCTCTGTACCAATTAAGTAATTATACGTGTAATTTCCAGAAAGCCAACATTAACCAACTTCCAAAAAGGAGGAGGTCATAATATGTTCTTCTGTATATTGTTTTGTATGTTCAACCATAACTTCGCCGTTTGTGGACCGATTTTTATTATTCTTTTGTTGGTGTATAGGGTTTAATCCGAATTTGGTACCATGTTCACAAAAGTGGGGATCTGATGATGGTATCTATGAGAAATTGAGGTGACTCTTTGAAATTTGTATGGAAGCCTAATATAGTGATTTCCATTTTTTCTGAAGTATTTGAGGCATAAGTGAAATTTCATCCGAAGGTGTCTTTGTATCCAATGGCACTGAACAGAACTCCTGAACCTTTAAAGATAAAAGTTCGGAAATTTTAGCGTCGCTTAGATATCTGCAAATAGGGTTTAACAAAATTTCACTTACAGTAATTTACTTACAGTAAGTTAACTTTTGTAGTGGTTATCTACTCATACATAAAACCCGGTCTTGTAGATAACTAAAAAGATTAAAATTATTATTTTTTTAACAAAAATTTAAACTGGCTTCCAAGGTAAAGACAATAGTAATAATCTTAAATAAACTAATAACCGGCCAAGTGCTAGTCGGACTCACGCACGAAGGGTTCCGTACCATTATAGAGCAAAGTTAGGCCAAAATTTGTGTTTTTTGTATGGGAGCCCCTATTAATTTTTTTTTAATATTTATTTCATTAATTAATATTAAAGAACACATAAAACTAAGGACTGTGTGAAAAATTCAAGTACCTACCTGCTGCTTACGTTGATATAGAGCAAAAAAGGCCAAAAAATTCACGTTTCTTGTATGGCAGCCCCCTTTAAATATTAATTTTGTTTTGTTATTAGTATTTGTTGTTATAGCGGCAACAGATATATACAATGTGTGAAAATTTCAACTCTCTAGCTATTACCGTTCTTGAGTTACAGCCTGGAGACATACAGACGGACAGACAACGAAGTCGTATTAATAGGGTCTCGTTTTTACCCTTTGGGTACGGAGCCCTACAAAGTATAAAGTATTAAATTAGTATTAAGTAGTATTAAATAATTCTTATTCTATATCTACTCAGTATTTCTGTTCTCAATCTTCATTATTTTGAAGTCGGTATCAGCTAACTGCTAACCTGATGGCCAGTTATATGACAGAATATAACTGCAACAAGGACTGGTACCGACTTCAAAATAATGAAAATTGAGAACAGAAATACTGAGTATAGAATCCCACCAAAACATTAAATGTAAAAAGGAGCCAAGCAAAATATTGCATAGCCATGCTATATATCTATCGTAAAAAGTTTTCAGATCACATTCAAGCCAAGCCTTCAACTTATTTTGTAATTTAAATCAACATTCAGTGAATTTATCAATAGTTTTCTTTATTTTATAATTGTTATAGTGGCTCGGCAATGAGCATAAGAAAAGCAAATATAAAACTTCATATTTGGGGTACGGGTAGTTCATACTTACACAAGCGGCATGCGTAAAGTGTTTTTAGCATGTAACGACGCATGTGGACGATGGTACCCAATAAATCCAATCAGTCGCTGATTATTTCTCTAGTGCTCATTGCCAAGCTACTTTGTTGCCAAATTTCAAGGTTCTAAGTCTGTTAGAAGTACCTTAGAATTTTGCTGATCTGTCAGTCAGTGAGTGACAAAATGTAGTAACTTTGATCATCCGTAACTATTAAACTATTTATCGAAATGTTATGTAATTTGGAGGTTAAGCTAGTTTTAATACTTGCTTCTAGTCACCGAAATTCTAAATCCCTAGCCTTGTTAACATAGAAGATAAAGGGGGTGTAAAAGAGCCGCGAACCACTTCGAGAAAAGTATGCTACGGCCGTGCAGATAAGAATTATTTAATACTTTTTAGTTTATTTAAGTTAGTTACTATTACTATTGTCTTTACCTTGGAAGTCCGTTTCAATTTTTGTTATCTCGAAATAAGTTTGCCTATATTGTGTTAAACCTACTAAAATTATGTCACGAATAGTAAGTCGGACATAGTAAAAGTAGCATTAGAAATTATGTGCTTATAGTGCTTACGGCCCCAATGTAGCGGGTTATAACTGCATAAGTGTTGCTAGTTGCTACCCATAGTATATCATGCTGGCGATTCTCTTCATGATATATTTATTACTGCCGCCTGTTCTTAGATATTATTAAGATATTACTAGAAAGCGGTATAATATTGTACATTGTAGAAGAAAGATTACATTAAGGATGGTATAATATTCAAAATATGTATGACATTTTAGAATTATAGCGAAAAACTTTGGATCCCTTTTAACGAAAAATGCGAAAATATAGGTGAATGAAATTTTGCACAGTTATTTTACTTATATGGTGAAGGAGTGCATCGAGCTAATATTATTTTGAAATTATGCTTTTATATACATTTTTATAAAAAATAAAACGCTACACACACTGCAATGTGCATACTAGCATCTTTTTGAATGACAAGCCTATACATACGAATTATACTCTTTTGTTTATGGTTGAAGTCTGTTGTCAAATAAAAATCTAGATGATATAGGATTATTTATGTTATAGCTCGACTTGGCTTTAAATGAACGTGGCAAAAATGAAACTAACGCTTAAACGTAATTTTTGACAGTTCTCCTTTACCAGCAGCGCTCCCACACTTTAAAAATGGATTGTTGTTTTTTTAGGGTTCCGTACCCTACCTTAAAGCGGGACCCTATTACTAAGACTTCGTTGTCTGTACGTCTGTATGTCTCCAGGCTGTAACTCAAGAACGGTAATAGCTAGTGAGTTAAAATTTTTACAGATTGTATATATCTGTTGTCGCTATAACAAAAAATTATAAAAACAAAATAAAATTAATATTTAAGGAGGGCTCCCATACAACCAACTTGATTTTTTTGGCCTTTTTTGCTCTATATCAATAACAGAAACAGGTAGGTACTTGAATTTTTCACACAATCCTTAGTTTTATGTGTAATTTAATATTTAATAATATTATCATTATTAAATAAATAATTAAGAGGGGCTCCCATACAAAAACACAAATTTTGGCCTAATTTTGCTCTATAATGGTACGGAACCCTTCGTACGTGAGTCCGACTCGCACTTGACCGATTATTTATTAAATCTGAAATAGTCATGGACATAATCATTTAAAGGTCTTTGGAAATAGTCAATACTTTAAACGGGGAGCCGAAAGAAGAAGATAACTAAGGTTGAATTTCGACCATTGGGCGATCTCTAGTATAAATAACTAGATGACCCCCGCAACTCCGTTGCTCCAAAACTTTCGCATAAATTATAATATTAGTATAGATAGAAATCGGTCGACGTCAAAAATTCTACCATTGTAAAACGCTCTTGATATTCAAAAAAACCATCAGAATCTGGGCACAGGTAAAGTTGGAAAACATTAATTTTAAAAGTAGCAATGTAGCACATTTATTTTGTCACAAAAATCTCTTCCCAAAAAGATAAGATAGGATACCTTACAGTACTTACATTGTAGAAGCGGCAAATAAATTTCACTTCCTTGCGGTTTCGTCCCACGCTCGGTAAGATGGTATCTCAGTAATTGTGGGTTACCATAACATAGTAGTAATTAAAACTTATTATATTATCGCTTTACGACCGTCTCGCGGACAAGTGCGAGTTAGTTAACTTAGTACTTTGTACTTAATCCTACGAACAGTAAATCTTGAACGTTAGGAAGCTCGTTAAAATATGAGTTTCGATGGATAAAGGGTTAGGTAAATAATAAATGTGGACAGAAAATTTTAAGGGTTAAATATGCATAGTAGAGTCAAGACTCTAGTACTCTTAGTACTTAGTACTCTTAGTACTTTGTACTTAATCCTACGAACATTAAATCTTGAACGTTAGGAAGCTCGTTAAAATATGAGTTTCGATGGGGTTAGGTAAATAATAAATGTGGACAGAAAATTTTAAGGGTTAAAAATGCATAGTAGAGTCAAGACTCTACCACAGTATAGCAATATAAGTCCCTGTCATATTGCTATACTGTGACTCTACTATGCATTTTTAGCCCTTAAAATTAATAAGTCTCATACTAGACCAAGGTCTTGTATGAGACTTATTATTTTTGCAGAGTAGATGCTTTTAACAAGCTTAATATGCAATAAGCAAGTATAGGTGCTTCCGAAGTACGGATGGACTTAAATTATTCGATCGGACTAAACCTAGTCGTCGGATGACGCTTAACATTGATATATCCGACCAAAACGTAAGGTTACCTAATAAATTCTTTCGAATTAATTTCTTTGTTGATGGCCCATAGGTCATCATCAAAGATATAATTTTCGTTTCACAAACTATATTTTCACTTACAAAAACTCTCTTGATGAACATTAATCGATATTTAATGGGAACTGTATCTCCTATCAGTATGTTTTGGTCCAAATAACACTTTCTCGTGAAGTCTAGCTTGTAACTGGCACATGGCGGATTTAATGGAAATCATTTATTGCAAATATAGTTCTGCGTCTCACAAGTCACAATAAGGTCTGTGAATAATGTCATCGCGCGTGCCAGTACTGTTGTCTGTTCCATTATTCTACTGTTTAAATCCAACATTAATCTTTACATTAAACCATACAAATTATAATATGTTTGGTTTAATGCAATCGACTTTTTTAGCAACGACTGCAAATATTACGAACGATCTATCCGGATCCTAATTCTTAAATCTTATCAAAAATTATAATAATTTTTGGAGGCCAGTGAACGCGATTGAAGTTGCTCGATTTGTCATTTTATGAGCATCTGTTAAAAAACAACAGCATTTACAGAGTAGACAGAACTAAGGAGTCAGAAACTTGGAAATTTAAAATCCCACCAAAACATTAAATGTAAAAAGGAGCCAAGCAAAATATTGCATAGCCATGCAATATATCTATCGTAAAAAGTTTTCAGATCACATTCCAGCCAAGCCTTCAACTTATTTTGTAATTTAAATCAACATTCAGTGAATTTATCAATAGTTTTCTTTATTTTATAATTATTATAGTGGCTTTGCCATATAAATAATTTTTAATAATGTGAACAACCCTTATTACTTAGGGGTATGAAAAATAGATGTTGGCCGATTGTCAGACCTACTCAACATGCTCACAAAATTTCATGAGAATCGGTCAAGCCGTTTCGGAGGAGTACGGGAACGAACATTGTGACACGAGAATTTTATATATAAGATTTTCCAAGTATTTGAATTCCTATGTAATTCGTTTCCAGTGTACGGAACATCTGACAGTAACGTTACAGAGGAAGCTATATGATCTGCGCGCACGCACGCGGTAATGAAAACTTCACGCCGATTCCTATCATGATTTATTCACTACGGTGTTCATATTTTCATCACTAAGTTAGTGACTAGCTGTTGCCCGCAACTCCGTCCGCGTGAATGTATGCTATTGTAATCGAGATTAATATTATTATTTTTTAAACGAAAAATTGAAACCGACTTCCAAGGTTTGAAGTTAGAGGAGGGGGGGAGGGTCACTTTTTACCACTTTGTAAGAGCTCTCTCTCGCAAACTATATAGGTTAGAAAAAAATGATGTTAGAAACCTCAATATGATTTTTGAAGACCTATCCATAGATACTCCACAGGCATAGGTTAGATGAAAAAAAAAATTGTTTCAATTGTACCTATGGGGACCCCTAAATTTTTTAATAATTTTTCAATTTTTGTATCAATATCCGACAGACAGACATGACGAATCTATAAGGGTTCCGTATTTTGCCATTTGGCTACGTAACCCTAAAAAGCTAAGAGATTTTAAAGGCGCCTGAAATACATTTTCATTTTATACTGCGTGGAAAATCCCCCCTGTTTTCAGCAGAAAAAGATAATTTTCTATGTTAGTCATGTTAACCGAGTTTAATTTTTTTTACTGATCGAGTACCTCAATATACAAGGCCACTAAAAAGATTTTACTTCAAAAATAAATAGTAAAACGTACGACACGACATAGTAGTTTATTAGGTCAATAACAACAATTTTGAGTTTAAATTTCGATTTCAAAATCAGAAAAGCGAATCTTGTAACTGTTAGTACACGTCTGGTTTTTCTAAATTGGCAGAATAATTCAGTATATTATAATTGTTATTATAATATGATAATTAGCTTTCTTCAAATTAAAATATTAATTTGTTGCACCGTAAAGAGATACAAAGTACCAAAATAATATGTATTTACATTTCTCAGATGAGTCACTTCTTACGGCCGCACTAAGAGGTAATAACGAAGGGTAATAATGCTTAAACTGAATATAATGAAGAGTTTGAAAAGAAATGAATAATAGATCTAACCCATAAAGTTAATATACCTAGCGGAATAGAGAAACAAAGGCCTGAGCAAGAGAGATGTCACTATCAGTAACACTGCGTGGTAAAAAGAGACGTGTGATACATGACAGCAACACTCTTTTTTTTTTACGTCCAGTCGGCACGTGCCGCACGTTGACAATTTAATCTCATAGAAATCATGTTCAATCATGCTTGTGTAAGTGTATTACGTACACATATTTCTACACACAGATGAAACCAATTTCGGTTTCGCTTGGCAGCTCGAGATTGTTGCTCTATTCCGCTAGGTATATTAACTTTATGTTCTAACCGCCGCAGGTTAAATGTTTTAAAATGTGCGGATCGAATGTGGATGTGTGTGAGTAGATAAAGATAAAAACACAATATGAAAATCATTGACAGTGTTTAATTATCATAATATAACACTGAAACAGTTTAAAGAACATTAAAACAAGTTTTGAACTTCGCAAGGAGCGAAGTTCCTTCAAAAGGACCACAACAAGCAACTATTTGTAAAGTCCGCTGTCATCTATGTAGACTACATAATCTCTACTACAAATGGAAAACGTGTAACACACATAATATAGGATATAATATACTGTACAGAAGTCTAGTAGTTTTTTCCAAGTAGCGTTCGCTCTACATACAGCTCCCAAAATTGTACGTTCTACAAAATCTGCGTAAGATCTGCGTGCTAATTAAAATATTTAGTATAAAACTGTATTATACAGTATACATTTTATACAGTTAACTCAATGTCGACCTACAAACGTGAAATTTTTGTGCGTTATTACTACATGTGAATATAGTAGAAGTAACAGTTCCGAGTGCCCCATGCTCGTGCGCCGTGACGTCCCATACACCACGTACACTACAAATGTGTCTAGTCGACCTTATTACAATAGTAATAAAGTCGAAAAGTGTGCAAGGGTCGTCGGTAGGTGATCCAGTCTTCGGCGACACTGCTTAATGACCTACTCTACTGTATATTATCGCTTGATAAATTTGTAGGATTGAACTTAATCTGAGAAGATCTACTTGACATTCCATATGAAACTTAGAGTGGGACTACATACCTATAATAGATGGCCCGGTAAACTTCGTATCGTACTTTTCTCCTAACATAATTTTTTCAGCCTACAAACTTTCTCTAGACCTCCACGAAATTTTATTTTCAAGTTTTGGCTAATCGATCCAGTCCTTGTCGAGTTAAAACTCGCTAAAGCGAGACTAATAAAATTGAACTTAATTATTTACATATTATGCATAAAATTTTGAAAATCCGATTTCTCGACAAATTAACGAGTTCTTAAAAATACCAAACAGGAATAGTAATACATACAGTTAATAATATAATACTAGCTAGTAGCTATACAATAAAAGCAGTTGTTGAATTGTAGAGCAGTTTTATAACCAAGTGCGAAGAAATGTTAATGGGTTTATGCAATAGTTTACTGCACCTAACAGTCTCGCTTCCATAAACGCGTCCTAATAATAAATGCATACAGATAAAAACAATGTTGTCGGTTGTGAGTTGTGACGTCATGGAGAACGTAAAGGGATAGGGCGCAAAGGTAAAGAATTGCAGTTAGTTATTATAAGTTCCTAATTCTTAGGGAAAGATTTTTCATTTACTGTATCAGAAAGATTTTGTCAGATTTTTAGATATTTCAGATAATAGTCAAATGCCAGATTTCGTTAATGTTTTTTTTTTATGAAATAAGGGGGCAAACGAGCAAACGGGTCACCTGATGGAAAGCAACTTCCGTCGCCCATGGACACTCGCAGCATCAGAAGAGCTGCAAGTGCGTTGCCGGCCTTTTAAGAGGGAATAGGGCAATAGGGGAGGGTAGGAAAGGGAAGGGAAGGGAATAGGGGAGGGTAGGGAACGGAATAGGGTAGGGAATTGGGCCTTCGGTAAACTCACTCACTCGGCGAAACACAGCGCAAGCGCCGTTTCACGCCGGCTTTCTGTGAGAACGTGGTATTTCTCCGGTCGAGCCGGCCCATTCGTGCCGAAGCATGGCTCTCCCAGATATGTGTGTATGTTTTAATGTAAACACACTTTAATATAAACTTTAGACGCTATCACTCATCGTGTCAGATGCTTTAAATTATGAAATATACAACATCTAGACTCACGGGAAGAGAAGAGTAATGGTGATAGATATATTCACAGAGACGCGACATGGTGTTGAATGGTATCTATAAACATTGGCAATAAGCTATGTTAAAGAATCGACAATCTGAAATATGCCACAGTCGCAGTCTGAGGTTGGTAGATATTTAGACAAAACTCCAATAAACAATATCGGTGCTTCACCTATTGGGCTATTTCTGAACTGCTTCATTTTTGCTATTGTCGTAGAGAAGGATTATTTATCAATAGATTTGATCAGAAGCTATTATATTATCAATATACAATGTTTAATAACTGATGCCGCGGTCGCGATCCGCCGCTCTAACGGACATTATGTACTAAATAGAGAAAAATTTGAAGGTTTCATAGGTTTGATAACCAGACGATGTAGTGTGTAGTAATGGTTGATGTTAATATCATATTATAGCAACAGTATATTTGATTCAGTGCCGGGTTTATATGTTTTAAACTGTAGGTCACTTTATTTCCGCCGCCCATGAACGAAATATGCCGCTCAGCCTATACGCCCTATTTGGAAATCCAGAGCTGATTTGATCATCAGAAGTTGGTGTCAATGCTTACTGAGTGATAGAGCGGTCGCGGTCCGCCGCGCTAATGAACGGCGCTACTCGCTCGAGACGATCGCTTGCTCGCTAATCACCCTCTTTACTGTTATTACCTCCGAGTCGTGGTCGATCAATCAGAATAAGCGCAGATTAGAGGAGATTTCAATGCTCTTTATAGTTTGTTTTAGGACCAATTTTGATAGTATGGGTTAGGTTTGTCGTGGTCGGCGAATTAAATATATTGTGGCTTAACAAAAATTTCAAGATGTTGTACTACAAGTAAGTGCAAGAATAATAACAATTTAGCTATTGACAAGAATTATTGGTAAAACGCTTTTCTGTTGTAAACTGACATTTTCGTTAATTATCATGTAGTTCAGGTAATTAGTCTAATGATATTCTTACAGTGTGATCGAGTATTGTTTTCGATTGCTAAACATACACTAATGAATAGTGCTAAACATCCAAATAACTGGTCTTTATTTCATTGAAGGTCCTTGTGAAAGGACTTGTGGTGCGATGCAGCCTGCAGGTTCCAGGTAACCTGCAGGCTGCATCGCACCACAAGTACCACTCCGTTATACGTAATGTTAGATACTTTAATAGAGAGATCCGTACTCTGAGTTCTGACCATTCGTCCGTACACCTCATGTCTGCAGTACTTCGTGATAACTTAAGGTGATGTAATGATCTCTCTTCACTTAATTGAATAATCAATAACTAAATACTGTTAAGAAATAATTTACTTCCAGGTAGTAGACGATAATAATAATTAATAGTTTATAAATATTTAAATGTAGCTTAAACTTTATATTTAAGATTAATATTATACTTTATTCAATGTAGCTACCGTTAAATTCAAATATTGATTAAAATTACACTAAATGTCGTTCTGTAATAGTGTTAATAACTGCTATGGATAATAATAATAGCTGTAAAGCTTTTTAAAACTTTATTAACTTTACTGTCCACAATGATGACCATACCTTTACGAATAGTAATGTTTAATATTTAAATACTAGCTGTTGCCCGCGACTTCGTCCGCGTGGACTTCAGTTTATAGCGCGCAACAAAATTGGTGTCAAAAGCTTTTATAAAAAACCCTGGTACCCCTTAAATCAATACAGCTGTGCAGTGTGCACACAATGAGTATTTCATTTTTTTATATTAAACTTTATATTTTATGCCAAATTTTAAAGCTTATTTAGCCCTCCAATTACACAACTTTACCCATAAACTATTTATCATTGATAGATTTAAGGTTACGTCACTGCACAGATAAAGTACTGAGTTATTTAATACCGTAGAATAGATATAACAATCGAAAAAAATCGAAACTTAAATGTAAGTCGATACCACGTCTTATATGAAGACTTTTGAGCAAGCGTTAGCGCGATGTAGAAGACGCACGGCGCCATCTATTATGAATTGTTGGAACTAACTTAATTTGAACTTTACGCATTTTCACCCCCTTACAACCCTTTTTTCCAGTAAAAAAGTAGCCTATGTCCTTTCTCAGGCTTTAGACTATTTGTATACAAAATTTCATTACAATCGGTTGGGTAGTTTTGGCGTTTGGCGTGAAAGCGAGACTGACAGACAGACAGACAGACAGAGAGAGATACTTTCGCATTTATAATATTAGTATAGATTATGTGCACACTGCACAGCTGTTTTTGGGTATTTTGATTAATTAAGGGCCGCGCTACACCGGAATGGCAGCGGCGAGGCGAGCACTTTCAGCGCTGCCATTCCGGTGTAGCGCGGCCCTAAGAGGGGTACCACTTACCAGGGTTTTAAAAAGTTTTTAAATTTGACACAAATTTTGTTGACATCGCGCGCTATAAACTAAAGTCCACGCGGACGAAGTCGCGGGCAACAGCTAGTATTATACATAAATTAATACATTTAAGATTTTTGAAATTTTATTTTAATACACATCCAAGACCCAGGAACATTGAAAACTTTTTGTTCCGCCTGCGGGACTCGAACCCAGGACCCCCGGGATGAGCGCTGGCCACGTGCAATGCGAATTCATTTTCATCGATATTTTCATGGAAATAAGATATTTTCCCACATCAAAATGTAGCCTATGTCCTTTCTCAGACTCTAGAATAACTGTATACAAAATTTCATTGCAATCGGTTCAGTAGTTTTGGCGTGAAAGCAAGACAGACAGACAGACAGACAGACAGAGATACTTTCGCATTTATAATATTAGTATGGATAGTAAGGATTAGAAATGCAGTAGGAGGTCTATAAGATAAGATAGATTGATTATTATTATACCAAGTGATAATATGATTAAACATAATATTCTAACGTATTAAAAACTATAAACAAAAACATAATAACTAATAAGTAAGATTAGTTCTATGTTAAAATGAAGTAAAAAATATAAAACGCCATCTGTTGAATTGTATTAGAACTAAAATGTTCATTGCATCGATATATTTCTGGATTTTTTATAATATTATACATAAATTAATACATTTAAGATTTTTGAAATTTTATTTTAATACACATCCAAGACCCAGGAACATTGAAAACTTTTTGTTCCGCCTGCGGGACTCGAACCCAGGACCCCCGGGATGAGCGCTGGCCACGCGCAATGCGAATTCATTTTCATCGATATTTTCATGGAAATAAGATATTTTCCCACATCTAAATGTAGCCTATGTCCTTTCTCAGACTCTAGAATAACTGTGTACAAAATTTCATTGCAATCGGTTCAGTAGTTTTGGCGTGAAAGCGAGACAGACAGACAGACAGACAGAGATACTTTCGCATTTATAATATTAGTATGGATTTTAAACCTCTATCTACTAGTAAATGAAACACTAATTTCGTGATTAATTTCTAACTACCTTCATGTTTATTACTTCCGTACAACCCTTTTTTCCAGTAAAAAAGTAGCCTATGTCCTTTCTCAGGCTTTAGACTATCTGTATACAAAATTTCATTACAATCGGTTGGGTGGTTTTGGCGTTTGGCGTGAAAGCGAGACTGACAGACAGACAGACAGACAGACAGAGATACTTTCGCATTTATAATATTAGTATAGATTATGTACACACTGCACAGCTGTTTTTGGGTATTTTGATTAATTAAGGGCCGCGCTACACCGGAATGGCAGCGGCGAGGCGAGCACTTTCAGCGCTGCCATTCCGGTGTAGCGCGGCCCTAAGAGGGGTACCACTTACCAGGGTTTTAAAAAGTTTTTAAATTTGACACAAATTTTGTTGACATCGCGCGCTATAAACTAAAGTCCACGCGGATGAAGTCGCGGGCAACAGCTAGTATTATACATTAATTAATACATTTAAGATTTTTGAAATTTTATTTTAATACACATCCAAGACCCAGGAACATTGAAAACTTTTTGTTCCGCCTGCGGGACTCGAACCCAGAACCCCCGGGATGAGCGCTGGCCACGCGCAATGCGAATTCATTTTCATCAATATTTTCATGGAAATAAGATATTTTCCCACATCAAAATGTAGCCTATGTCCTTTCTCAGACTCTAGAATAACTGTATACAAAATTTCATTGCAATCGGTTCAGTAGTTTTGGCGTGAAAGCAAGACAGACAGACAGACAGACAGAGATACTTTCGCATTTATAATATTAGTATGGATAGTAAGGATTAGAAATGCAGTAGGAGGTCTATAAGATAAGATAGATTGATTATTATTATACCAAGTGATAATATGATTAAACATAATATTCTAACGTATTAAAAACTATAAACAAAAACATAATAACTAATAAGTAAGATTAGTTCTATGTTAAAATGAAGTAAAAAATATAAAACGCCATCTGTTGAATTGTATTAGAACTAAAATGTTCATTGCATCGATATATTTCTGGATTTTTTATAATATTATACATAAATTAATACATTTAAGATTTTTGAAATTTTATTTTAATACACATCCAAGACCCAGGAACATTGAAATTTTTTGTTCCGCCTGCGGGACTCGAACCCAGGACCCCCGGGATGAGCGCTGGCCACGCGCAATGCGAATTCATTTTCATCGATATTTTCATGGAAATAAGATATTTTCCCACATCTAAATGTAGCCTATGTCCTTTCTCAGACTCTAGAATAACTGTGTACAAAATTTCATTGCAATCGGTTCAGTAGTTTTGGCGTGAAAGCGAGACAGACAGACAGACAGACAGAGATACTTTCGCATTTATAATATTAGTATGGATTTTAAACCTCTATCTACTAGTAAATGAAACACTAATTTCGTGATTAATTTCTAACTACCTTCATGTTTATTACTTCCGTACAACCCTTTTTTCCAGAAAAAAGTAGCCTATGTCCTTTCTCAGGCTTTAGACTATCTGTATACAAAATTTCATTACAATCGGTTGGGTAGTTTTGGCGTTTGGCGTGAAAGCGAGACTGACAGACAGACAGACAGACAGAGAGAGATACTTTCGCATTTATAATATTAGTATAGATTATGTACACACTGCACAGCTGTTTTTGGGTATTTTGATTAATTAAGGGCCGCGCTACACCGGAATGGCAGCGGCGAGGCGAGCACTTTCAGCGCTGCCATTTCGGTGTAGCGCGGCCCTAAGAGGGGTACCACTTACCAGGGTTTTAAAAAGTTTTTAAATTTGACACAAATTTTGTTGACATCGCGCGCTATAAACTAAAGTCCACGCGGACGAAGTCGCGGGCAACAGCTAGTATTATACATAAATTAATACATTTAAGATTTTTGAAATTTTATTTTAATACACATCCAAGACCCAGGAACATTGAAAACTTTTTGTTCCGCCTGCGGGACTCGAACCCAGGACCCCCGGGATGAGCGCTGGCCACGCGCAATGCGAATTCATTTTCATCGATATTTTCATGGAAATAAGATATTTTCCCACATCAAAATGTAGCCTATGTCCTTTCTCAGACTCTAGAATAACTGTGTACAAAATTTCATTGCAATCGGTTCAGTAGTTTTGGCGTGAAAGCGAGACAGACAGACAGACAGACAGAGATACTTTCGCATTTATAATATTAGTATGGATTTTAAACCTCTATCTACTAGTAAATGAAACACTAATTTCGTGATTAATTTCTAACTACCTTCATGGTTATAACTTCCGTGATTCCGCAACTTTTTCTGCATCACAATTCACAAGAAGCGTGAAGCTCAACATTTTTTGATATAATTACATTTAACATAAGTAAAAAGTGGGTACGAAGCCTTTTGTGCATCTCCAGGTTCGCAGACCGTGAAATTTTATATCTTAAACGGTTCCAATAACATCAATGAATCTAATGGTCGTTCTGGATTTTATGGTCAAAATTTCACACATGCTAGTAATTGATATTAAATGTGGTGACTTGCTAAACGGTAGAACTGTTACGCATTAGAAGTTGAGTGATTTAGGTTGATACTAGTAAATGTAGGTATGTAGTTAATCTTAGCTGAATCGAGCTCCGAGTGTGTATCACGAGTATGTATTCCTCTAATAGAGAGTTTATAGGTGCAACTCTAAAGCGGTTGGCTTGTTGATGTAGAATTTAGAAATTTTACATCAACAAACCGACAATGTAGACTGTAGAGTTACTACAACTATATTTGCGTTTTACCGAATTATGCAACAAGTTAAATGTAGAGTTCTAAAAAATATTATTAGAACTACGAGATGTGAAATTCTGCAGATAGTTTTAAAATGTCTTTATTTTTAAATACTTCTGACAGAAAAAAATGTATGACGACGTCTCATTTAAATTACCGCTAATAACAGAGCAACAGATAGGTAAGCGCCGGTAACTTACTACTAATAGGCCGTTGCACCTTCAAAGGTTATGCATAAAAAACACCAAAAAACATACCAGAAGCAGTGCGAGAAGAGCGCAGTCTGTGGCGCTCGTCATGCTTGCGGCGCACGGACGTCGAGCTACCGTTAAGCCTATCTGCCCCGATTACCCTACTAATACTGCACCAACAAAAAGATTTTCAAAAAATGTTCCCTTCCCGAACACTCGCACCGTCTACGAAAATATGCGAAACTTCGCTAGAGCTTTCAATGCGCGCGCGCTCGGCCGCGGTCTCTGCTTCAGACTGGTGCGTCGCTCGCGATGGGGAGGGCCACCTGTACCCTACCGTTCTCACGACTGCTCCACATCGCCGTCGTTGGAGGGAAATAGGTTCGATCGATGTTTTTGGAGCCGTGACATTCGCGTGGAGAAATCGCTCCGGCCGAGTGACGGCGGGTCGCGGCGCTATCTCAGATCCGATCGACGGATACCACTAAAGACTTCATTCGATATCTATCCCGGCGTAATTACCGACGTTGTAGAAAGTCAATCATCTCCGAGATGAATATTGATAACGATTTGACCCGGTCGGTGTCGACTTAGAAACTATTGTCGAAAAATTAGGTCCATCAAATCTAGAGTATCATTTCAATTGAAAAGTAATTTGGGAATTGTTTTGCAAATTGCGGCCTTTGTTGTTCGAAGCGATAAATTATTTGTTACACTACCATTAGTTTGAACTCTCCATAAGGCTTAGTTTTCATAAGATGACTCTATAGTTTGTGCAACATTCAAGCTGCAAAATATAACTTTTATACAAGGTGTAACAAAGCTATGTGGGCGTGTATGTGTCCCTTATATTATAGAGTTCCCTGTGAAAGAAGCAGCGCTGAAAAAAAACTTTTATTTTTTATTTTTGTATGGGCACTGCAGCTCTATGATGCTGGGGCGCTTCCCTTTTCAAAACATAAAAGAAAAATACTCTTTTAGCGTTGAACTGTTTTAACAGTGAACTCTATGTAAGGGGCACAATATGCACATTGCACATCCTACTATTATTATCACTTAGTTTTGTTAGACCCTGTATAGCACAACCATAAATGATAAACTTAAATTTTCCTGGCAAGTGGGAATTAAAATCGTGTTACCTACTCTGCGCAAAATGAAGTGTTGAAAACAAAATATTTTTTAGGCCCGATTCGACCAAACTTGAAGTTACACGAGTATAACTATCATGAGAATAATTTTACTCCTTTAATTTACTCTAGGGTATTATCGTTTGCATTTTACCAAGTTACTCAATGTATGAAATAAAATGTCAATTATAGTTCACAATGACACCGACCGTGACAGTTGACACCCTGTTGTGCAACTATTCTCAGTTTAATATTTACTCCACCAAAATAGCCCGTGTAAATATTTACTCCCGTGCGGCCGTGTAATTACCTCATTCTTGGATTAAAAGTTGGAAAAACGCAAAACCAGCTTACTCTTAGATTAGGAGACAGCTTTATACTCGAGTAAAATTTTACTCCAGTTTGGTCGAATCCGCCCTTAGTCAGATTAATAAAAGTCCCTCATTTTTTATTTCAACATACCAGAATAACAATATTCTCGAAACAGGTATGAGCCCCTCCCCTCCCCTCCCCTAGGTGAAATCCTGGGTATGCCCATGAGCACAACTTAGATATTTTGACATAAGTTCGCTTATTAGGTACAACACAAGCCATCATTATTTTCTTCCCATCATGAGCTTACCTTTGATATTTATATAAGTAACAATATGTAGTGATATAATACTCAATGCAATGCTATATTACATTACGCACAATCGAACACGCCTACTAAGTAATATGGATATTGTTTTGCTCATTAATAAAACTGAATTAATAACCAATGAGAGTGCATACGTAACAATTTTACATTATCACATACGCTGAACTCTCTAAATGAATTTTATATCATGAAAGTACGTTTCATAATATGAAATTTGTTTTTTGATGCGGGCTTTATAATGGGATTGCGAAAACCTATCTATTTTTACGACGTACGAGAGAAATCAGCTTTCCACTATAACTCTACATTTGATAATCTCTGACTATGTTATTATATTCTATTCAAACGACTAGATCAACTTTTATTGATGTACATAAAAGTGTACTGCGTTAGATGTCTTCAAACTAAACACGAAACAAATGATATGAAAATCTTTGAGAAATCAAATATTCAATTATGAGTTACGTTTCCAGTAGTGCCTGGGAATAATATTAGTTTACGATGTCTCTTATAAGATGTCTAACCGCAATATATTATAGCTCTAGTCAAGTAGGGTAGGACGATAGACTCATTCAATTTGTGCACCACAAAAACTTCGTGATACCTTAGAAAAAATCGTGTGTTTATACAATTGGCACCCAGCGTGAGATTCATTCAGAATCGCTCAATTTTCTCGGTTAGTGCGGGCAATGTCAATGCGGTTATTTTATTAAGAAAACACGATTGTCCACGGCGGTATCGAGGGCACTTCCCATCAGGTGGAGACATGATCGGTCAGTCGTGACCAAAACACTTTATGTTAAACACAAGATGGCCTACCGTAGTCCGTAATAGAGTCAGTCATCAAAACAAATTGCTTATTTTCGGGTTTGTAGGCTTTCGTTGGTTATTATGGTGTTTTATCGTATGATTTTCAATGTTATATGATGAATGTAATATTTAGTTTTCGAGTTTGATTATAACTCGAATTCCTAATTTGACTAAATTTCCTAATTTTCACTCTTTGACTATGTAATATGTTTATATAGGTAAGTATTCGTAGAAGAGTGGAGGTTAATCTAAGTTATTTGGTAGGTGGAAGTTGGAACTATATTTGGTCTGTGGGAAGATCATCAAGTTTGTAGTGCCACTCCGCAATCCGTATTTAAATAAGTAAAATGCTTAAGTTCCTAATGTCGACGCGATGTTTCGGAACTTGGCCAATCTTGGGTATCTAAATCAGGATAGGATTCGTGTCATTTAGCTGTCAACACGCATCGCTTTCTAAGTTTACATACTACGTCATTAATAATGGTAATACGACGTTAATAACCACCGCCTGTGGAAATTGCTTTCGTCGCATACGGCAAAAACGGCCCGTCGTCGACATAAATTGCCCGTTTCTCGGCAAATCGCACTCGATTTAATCCCGGTTAGCGATCCATCATTATCAGTGCCCTATCTCGTACATCCTATATTATATCACGCACCTGTAATAAAGTTGCTGGAATCGAGCACCGATAAAGAATAGTCTGACGACTATGAAGAAAGGATTGCTTTGGCTTTTCGTGTAGAGCCTTAAATCTGTTGTCTGAGCACTTTTGTTGTTCCCACTGAAACGACTCCTAAATAGGTGACTCAATCAATCCACAAACTTGTGTTTGTATACATTTTGAAAATTAATATCCCCTATATGTACGCGCGTCTTATATCTAATATATAAAATTCTCGTGTCACAGTTTTCGTTGCCATACTCCTCCGAAACGGCTTGACCGATTTTGATGAAATTTTTTGTGCTTATCCGGTATCTATGAGAATCGGCCAACATCTATTTTGGCTTCTTACAGACGAACGGCACGTGTCGGCGGCACGTGTCGGCGGCAGTTGACGGCAGTTGACGGCAGTCGACGGCAGCCGACGGCAGCCGTTGACAGTTTATGACGCTTGCAGGGGGCCTACCACGACCTTTCCTAAAACGATCATGTTTCCAGAAAACTTTGTTGTAAGATTACGATAACATTACCGTACTCACTTTTTAAATATAATTTTACTAAAAAACAGTAAAAAACGCAAAACATTGTTAAATCCGCTGTGAAATATCAACTTTTTTAAGATCGCTAGCTTGACGTTAAAGTAATTATTGCTTATCTGTCAAACGGTGTCGCTTAGTAGAGGTGGTGGTAGGCTCCCAGTTGTGACGTACCGCCCAAAGGTAAGCGGCCACAGGTCGGTATCATACGCAACGGACGTCTCACATTAAACGGATAATTTTTTCACAGTACGTCTGCTGAATCGGCAGCGTACGGATTATCGACTAGCCCAGTAAATAAATGCTCAAAAGGAAAAAGTGGATGGAATAGTCGAAAGCAGAAATTTTGACTTAGAAACTTTGTTTGGACTAATTTGAAGATAAACATACTGTCTAGTCGGTAATCCGTACGCAGGCGATACAGTGGACGTACTGTAAAAAAAATATCCGTTTGATGCGAGACACTGGTTGCGTCGACTGCCGCCGACTGCCGCCGACACGTGCCGCCGACTGCCGTTGATTGCCGTTGATTGCCGCCGACGCGTGCCGCCGTCACGTGCCGTTCGTCTGTAAGCGCTCTGAATGTTAGGGGTAGTCCATCCCTAAATTTTATTTTTTATTTTTTAGACAAAATTTTTAATTTCTATTTTTTATGATACAACATACAAAAATACATACAATCCTCAATTTTCACCCTTCTACGATCAACCCTTATTTTTTAATAGCCATTTTAGTAATTTAATCATTGTTCATCCCCGGTCGATAACTGATCAATCGTCATTTCATTTATCCCCGCCAGTTGTCTCGAGACTGACGGCGACCATTGTTTTTGCGACAAGATAGCGATGGACGTTGCCATGACATACTTATTTAGTCATTTCAATAAAATAATACGGGCGAAATACTTTATATGGCAAAGAAACGTTTGCCGGGACAGCTAGTCTTATTAAAATTCTCGTGTCACACTTTTCGTTGCCATACTCCTCCGAAACGGCTTGACCGATTCTCATGAAATTTTGTGAGCATATTGAGTAGGTCTGAGAATCGGCCAACATCTATTTTTCATACCTAAAATTATTTATATGGCAAAACAACGTTTGCCGGGACAGCTAGTGATAATATAATAATATATCAAAAAGTTCCTGTAATTCGTAAATGTCAAGATCCTCTCCTTCCTTTCACCGACAACAAAAATGAGAAAATTCTGTATGTTTGGCTCACGGACGTAAAAAAAGTAGTTTGGCTATGGAGATGCGTATAAAATTTAAGCTTCTTGGCTTTATAAGTCAGGTCTTTTTTGTGCGACATCTTATAAGCGTGCAGTGTAATAATGAAGCGAGTTTAAATTATAGGACTCGGTGATTGCCCGCCGTAACCAACTTTTTCCATCTCCTGCCGTTCCCGTGGGACGTTCGGGATGTCGAACTAATTCTGTTTTTGTGTTATACTTATCTGTCCATAAATAGTATTAAGTGTGTATATTTATATCTGTTATCTCTTAGCACTTAAACGGTTAAACTGATTAGACAAAACTTGGTATGGAAATACTTTGACAAAGGACATGAGAGTTTGTCTCAGAAAATGTACACGCGACAAACGAATTTTAGCACAACGTTGTTGCAAACGTCGTCTAGTCTATTTTTACTGCGTTTTATAACAATTTTATTCAAAATAATCGTAAGCACTTTGCAGTGGCAATGACCTCAATGCATAATCTGCCAAATAATATTTGCCAAATAACTTATCAAGATAAACTGCACTAAACGCAGACTTTGATCTATTAGACTAACAGAGCGCGTCGCTAATATTAATTTAAACATTGTTACAGCATTAAAAACAATTTGTTTTACCGTTTTACACCGCTATGGAAACGGTAATTTGGAAGACTCTTTATCTATAACTAATTCGCGATTACTGAATGTGGGTAAAGTTTTCGTACTAATTATTAAAATCGTCGATTGAATTTTATTTTGCTGCAAACTGCACATAACGTGTGCCCATTCTGTGTGCAGACTGTAGAGTACCTAATATGAAATTCAATCTTTTGCTCTGTGTCGATTTATTCAAATCACTCCTTAGGTATAAAGAGTAGCCCAGTACCCTTCACACTTTTTATAACTGTTTTTGTGCAATACGTCTACTACTTACATAATTAATTGTAGTTTTTAAACTTGATTAAAACTATTTTCATTTTCTCCATACTTTCAATAGACATGCCTCAACGTACTCACGTACCTCAACTACCAGGATCTGATGGCAAATTTGGATGCCAGATTTTCAAAAAATATCCTTGATCATTGGATAAATTTTTATATTTGCATCTTTCACACACATAATCAGCCGCTATAAGGAAAAAAGTATCAAAATGTTTTATTACAATTACCCCGGTAGTGAGCTAGAGTCAATTTCTTTTCTCACTTTTTGCCATCAGATTCTGGTAGATCTATATCTACATTATTTTTGCATTATTACCTAGTATACCTACCTACTTATTCAAACTGAAAATTGTATCTAAAAGGTAAGATAATATTTTTTTTGTCAAACGAATAATAATTACTTTCAAAAAGCCTAAATACTGTCTAAACAAAAGGTATCATCTTTTTATCAAGGAGCGAGAGAGTAGATATTTATTAAGATTTATTAAATCTAGATGAGTTCCTTACTTCACTTAACTTCTTTACTCTTTTCTCGGATATTTTACACACAATTTACGAATCTGGAAACATAATAGGGTTTCTGAAACACACGCTAGGCATTCTAAACGTAGTATTGAAAGCTCGAAATCTGCGCGTGCGCATTTTTTGCGAGCATTAGTGTACGCGCACGGTGCGGCGCGGAGCGAATCTTGAGATTGTCTCTTCCGCGTGCTCGCGACAGATGCGTGCTCCCAAATTGATTAAACGGTATAGCCCGTTACACAATCTTCGAGTTACAGTGAAAAGCTGGAGGCTTTTGCTACATAGACTCTATATACAATCTCCAAAGACGCAGTCTGGTATCTCGACTCTTTGAATGAGATAAAACTATCTACCCTTGAAAGAACTGGCTTGAAATAAAATTTCGACAACTAAGTTAAAAAATCCTAAACATGTTAGACTTGTAGCTTCACTGGCAAACTGTCGTAGTGTTGTATGCAAAACTGATGGTCCTATTTTTAGTTTCTACTTAGGACTTAAGTATTGATTACTATGACTCTCGATTAATATATTTCATCTATTACTGCTCCAGTATGGGTACTATAGGATAGCTATTTGGTTCCGTATTGCAATCGTGAAGACCCATCTGTAGATCTTAATCGTAAGTAACCTATCATGCGTGGCGTTAACTGTTCTTTGATTCGTTTTTAGGCGGTAACTCTGCAGTACGCTGGTTGTTTATTGACTAAGTAGTAAATAATGAGTATCTCATTGACGGTGGACAATTTGAGAGTAATTCTCGTAAATATTGACATAACGGGCCGTTCACACGGTTACCACGGCCGACCGCGTCTTATTTTGACCGAACAAATCGTAATTTCAAACCCGAAGAATTAGGACAAAAACCAGAGGCCGGAACAAACGAACAACTGGTACGGCGAAAATTTAAATAATCACTATCTAGCGGAGTTTGATCTACAGCATAGTCTACAGATACGGTGCTCTAAGCCGCCGCGGCCGGAGCTGTCTAAATATAGACTGGCCTCAGAGGTCGAAACGCGTGGTGGTTACTTTCCTGCGTTCAAGGACGTGGTAAATCAGTAGATGGAGAAGACGACTCTCATCCTTTTCTGAGGTTTTTTGACTGTAGTTTATCTACTCAACAGTTTTGTTGATCGATTAACATTGTGGCGCTGCTGGCCGATCTAATGGTGAAAATATTAATTACGAGTAACTCTATTCAAAGTATGCCTATTGCCTACTCTTGGGCTTACTAATAATATAAAATAATAAATAAATCTTGGTATTATATAAATATAAAAAATAAAAATATCTTATAATTCCACATAATACGTGGGAGAGCCATGCTTCGGCACGAATGGGCCGGCTCGACCGGATAAATACCACGTTCTCACAGAAAACCGGCGTGAAACAGCGCTTGCGCTGTGTTTCCCCGAGTGAGTGAGTTTACCGGAGGCCCAATCCCCTACCCTATTCCCTTTCCTACCCTCCCCTATTCCCTTCCCTTCCCTACCCTCCCCTATTACCCTATTCCCTCTTAAAAGGCCGGCAACGCACATGCAGCTCTTCTGATGCTGCGAGTGTCCATGGGCGACGGAAGTTGCTTTCCATCAGGTGACCCGTTTGCTCATTTGCCCCCTTATTTCATAAAAAAAAAGACATTGCAAACTTAAGAAGCTTTGCGATGACTGTATAATTGGAACAGTTGGAACTTTCGTGTAAAAAATACAATTAATAAAAAAATAATTTCCCACGTAAAATAAGTAGGTACATCAAATTCCAAGAAGATCAATGAATAAACTAACTCGAATTAACGCTAAATAAAATAAAAGTAATCTAAAACTTTCTAACTAATTTAACGTTGCCCTATAAAATTAATCTTAATTATTATGAGTAAACCGCGAAAGTGCGTTTTGAACATTTTTTAACGGTTAGGAAAATGTTATTCCAAGATGTAACAGGACAAAAGAGTTGATGCTTTAAAGTTTAGGGTATCTGTCCCTTATATATAGAGTACGTAGCGCTGAAAGATTTTTTTTTGTGTGGGCAAATTAGTATTGACGAAGGGCAGAGGGGTATATCTTACATAAACTCGGAAGTCTAAAGTAACTCTTTCTGCGCTGCTACTTTTATGTTGAACTTGGAACAACATAAACACCCTATAGCAAATAGCAGGCATCTCAAAGTGTGCTTAGAAAAGGCCTAGTAGGGCCCCGTGAGCGATACATTTAACATTATTGTTCTTAGAAGTGTCATCAGACTGCCTGACACCACTCACCAGCATGGGAGCACTTAATTTAAATATATAAAACTCAAAGGTGAGTGACTGACATAGAGATCTATCAACGCACAGCCCAAACCACTCGTATCGTGCTGAAATTTGTTATGCAGGTAGATGTTACACTTAGGACGTAGGCATCCGCTAAGAAAGGATTTTGATTTTTGATCAATTCTACCCCCAAGGGGATAAAATAGGGGACGAGTTTGTATGAAACTTTGTCAATTTTAAACCGGTCGATCGGGCTGCGACTTTGATATACCTAATAAATAATACTTAATACTTCTTAGTGCGAGCGAAGCCGCGGGCAAAAGCTTGTTAAAAAACAAGACATTTTTTGGGGGTCCGTCAAAAATGTCACGTCTTCTTAAAAGGGTTCTGCCACCAAAAAAGTTTGAGAACCGCTGCCCTAAAGTATAATCACTTTGTTTAGTACAACCTGTATATAAAATATCGAAGTGATAATTTGATTGTAGGCGTAATGTGGAGCATGCGGGACATAATGTGGTGTTGGGGTGATCACCGGTGATTACATGTGCCGTACTGTCTGTAACAACTAACAGTGCAGCTAAACGCTCCACTGCATGCTCTTACTGACCCTGTTGTGACAACCCTGACCAATGCACCTGCTTATTAAAAGGTAAGGGACCATCCATAATTTTCATGATTTTAGACCCCTCTCCCTCCTTGACACAGGTGGTCACATTGGTTAGAACTTAGACCCCACTCCCTGGTGAGTGGCGTGACGTCACAAATTGTTCTCATATACCTACCCCAAACAAACGTCAAACGTAAACATCTTTTGAGTTATCTGACTTATTTTCAGATTTCAATAATAATTTCAGAATCGGGGTAAGATTTTACAACCAAAAACTAACATGAATTTGTGAAGAAGTGATAGAAGTTAAGTATATTAAGAGAAGATAGAATAAGCCGAAGAAGGTATTATAGGATTTTTTAAGCTTTTTGATCGAGCGTAGGATCACATAAAAACCTTTAAAATACTCTAAACATTCCTACTTACCTTGCCGCAGGATAAGTCACGCTGCACGCAGCGTTATCTCCAAACTCCAACATTATCTCCAAACCGTAAGATTAGAACTTTCCATGCAAATGTGCCATTGCGATTTTCTGCGTTTTTCTAGGTCAAATAAAAATATCAATGGTATTGTACGCTCTTACGGTATACTGTATCAAGTCGAAAGTAATTTAACGGTAGAGCGTCACAGCGCGGTGATAGATGGCTTAATTAAAATCCAACAATTTGAGCTTTATTAAGTGGCAACACTGCAATTACTGTCCAATTTGCTGACTGATCGGCTGCCTTTGTTATATTAGGAGAGATGAAACCCGTTTTTAAATACTTAATGATAGCTTGTTGCCTTATTCGTAGCTTGTTGCTATTTAACACTTTCAAAAGAATGGTTCTACTGCAACAATAATGCTAAGTACTCACATACGGTTTTGCTCGATAGTTTTACTCCAAATCGAAGGAAATGACATATTTGACATATTTAATTCCATCGAGCCGGCTCGAAGCTGGCCTTCGAGCTGTCAGTTTTGGCGGTCCACACGGTGGTTATTGCTCGATTTGGAGTAAAACTATCGAGGAAAACCGTATGTCAGTACTTAGCATTAAATCATAGACTTAATATATACTGTCGTATAGGTTTATGCATTAAATACTCATAAAAAATCAATACCTATTCTCGACTCGACATTATAAACAATCGACAGATGAGAATACTATACTGAAACTGCACCGAAACCATTTATTATGTCGATAACGAAGCTCTATTAATGTTAAACTAAAAAAGTAGAATCATTGTACCTACAAACCGCGAATGACGAATCTTGATATTATGAACATAAAGATATAGATAGGAGGGCATGATATGGAGCACGTCGTTATACGAAAGCCATGAGAAAATAATAAAATAAATATAATTCTAAATACAGATAAGTCTAATAAAATTAAATGCAGCGTAAACATGGCTTTATGCGCAATAAATCTTATTGTTAATCAAACAATTATTAGTAGGATATGTTTTAACGCTTGATGGATTTAATTTATATACTTAAGTCATTAATCATTATTATATTAACTAGATTCTCAAAGTGTGCCCAGTCCTGGGGCTCTGCAAAGGACTTGTAGGGACTCCGCTAGCGATAAATAAATTGTTTACTAAAAATGTCATCAAACACCAGCTTGGAGACAATTAATTCCCAGACTTAAGAGGATACACCAGGGGCTAGAGAAATGAAAAAAAAGTACGTGTAATAAGCTGTCTCCCTTACCTCAAGCCTATACCGCAGAACGCGATAGAGGCAACTGCATGAAATCAACGATTCGTTGTCCCCTGATTCCTTCTCCAAAACTTAACCGATTTAAGTACTTTTTTCATTAAATATTAATGGCTTTTTCATTAAATATGAAAGGCTTGAGCTGTGTACCTATGTTTTATTTTCTTTGTATAATCTAGCCAAATCTGTTTTCTGGATGTTTGAACACAAGGAAAATCTGGCCATTTTTTTGGGTTTTTGAACGTTCATATCTTATTTAATAATTACATTATGAAAAAAAAAGAAAATATAGGAACATTGTATTAGTGGCCGTAGATATTCAGGAAAAAAATTATAACTCTATTAGCATTATCCAGGAAGGAAACAGGGGACAACGTTTGTATGGAAAAAAGGCCGGTGTGGACTCCTCATAATATTCTTTGGGGGTACACTACCAAAAAGTTTGGGAAACGCTGAACTAGAATTTTATTTTCTTGAAACCTTGTTAGCCCGGTGCAGGTGTCGCGGGAAGAACAAAACGTTTTCTCATTAGTAGTCTACAAGATGACGCTCTCAAATTCGCCAAAATTCGTTTATTGCTTTGTAACTGTAGTACATATTTTCTGGCAATAAAATTATTCAATATGATATTATTTCCTTTCCCGGTACTCAAAGTATCTTCGAACAAAATTAGTCGTTTAGCGGCTTAAACGTAAACTGGTAGGTAACAGACATACACTCAATTCGCATCTACCTCTAGCGAACGCTAGAGGTCTAATATTATTATTAGTACGGAAGTCCGGATATAACTATGGCTATAGGTTGGCAGATCGCCCGCTGATAATGATTCATTGACCCCTATTGACATTTACAGCAGTAACAAGTACGTAACCTAGGCATCTATTCTCATACTTCGAATGTTCAACCTAGGCTGTCAACTTGAGCCAGCAGCATGTATGCGCGAAAGAGAATCTGCGATCGAAACAGCTACTTTCGAGATGTGGCAACTGACAAATGGCAATCGTTCCCTTTCAATGTTGTATAGGGCTTTTCGAACTGCCTTGGCGTATAAGAGTGTTGCGAGCTCCACGTTTTGTCCGAATGATGTGGTACCACTCTTGCTCTGTGTTCCAATCATAAAGTCTCCGAAGACCACAGATAGGTTTGAAAGACACGTAAGTACCTATTAAATGCAAGTCCTCTGGCCTCGTCAACTTGTTAATAATTATTGTAACCATAAAAACAGTTATAACTTATACCGGCTAGGTGTAACAAAACTAAGTGATGATGGTTTAGGGTGTGTATGTGTCCCTTATATAGAGTTTACTGTGAAAGTAGCAGCTCTGAAAGAGTAAATTTTGTGTTTTGTATGGGCAAGTGCCCCAGCGGCGTCAGAAATTATCCCATACAAAAGTTGAAAAAAAGTTTATCTTTCAGCGCTGCGACATTCACAGTGAAGTCTATACAGGGGACTCATGCGCACCCTAAAGTATTATTACTATTTTTTGTTACACCTTGTATAGGTTCCAATTTCCAACTTCTAACTTCCATGCTTCTTTTATCACTGCGCGGCAACGGTTGAGCCTTTTCTAGGTAGATGGCTGCTGAGAGCTGTCTAAAATATGTTATGTTGTCCGTCAGAGATTCGTTGTGGGAGTGATTCTCATCAGATCGAGCAGCCTTTTTATACACCACGGAGATCTCGTCTTGTTTTAGCTAGATAACAATCGACCTTATCAATTTACTCTTGTTTGTGAGCACGTTTCTCTTCAGTCGGTGTAATAAATCCAAACGTTTTTAATTTGCGTGTATCTCAAAACAAACTATCGCGACGACTATCAGTCACGTAGTCAGCGTTCCAAAAAATACCGACTTAATTTTTAAATACCGTTTTAATATCTTACATGTCCGCAATACGGGAAAATTACAACAGTTAAAAAAGTTAAATAATTAATTATTAATTCATGCAACGCAATTAAAATAAAATATTTTTGTGGATAGTTATTACTTATTATGTTTATATTATTTACGTTGGCTTAAACACCATGGCAAAGAACTTTCACGCTGGAGTCTTTGTAGTCGGTAGGGTAACTTTTTACAAATATCGTATTTGTAAAAATTTTCCCATAAGTAGGTAGGTTTTGAAATGGGGCAGCCGAATGGCTTACAGTCAACGACATCAAAATACTTAGATACGACGTATGCCGTCAAAACTCTAGCAATGTATTTGCATGCAAAATGTGTATCGAGAAAATATTTTCGTCCTTTTTCTGTCTTACAGTAATAGCATATACTACTTTCTCTTTCGCTCATTTTACGCTTTAATCGAATCGAGAAAATATTGTCGTCCTTTTTTGTCTTACAGTAATATCATAATATTATGCTAATTTCTCTTTTTTTTTTTATGAAATAAGGGGGCAAACGAGCAAACGGGTCACCTGATGGAAAGCAACTTCCGTCGCCCATGGACACTCGCAGCATCAGAAGAGCTGCAAGTGCGTTGCCGGCCTTTTAAGAGGGAATAGGGTAATAGGGGAGGGTAGGGAAGGGAAGGGAAGGGAATAGTTGAGGGTAGGGAAGGGAATAGGGTAGGGGTTAGGGGATTGGGCCTCCGGTAAACTCACTCACTCGGCGAAACACAGCGCAAGCGCTGTTTCACGCCGGTTTTCTGTGAGAACGTGGTATTTATCCGGTCGAGCCGGCCCATTCGTGCCGAAGCATGGCTCTCCCACGTAAAAACGTTCTCTTTCGCTCATTTTACGCTTCGCTTTGATTTTTCTCTTAAAATGGAAGACAATAATTTAAATATTAATAAAATCTTAGTAGGTAATTACGTGTGAAATACTACACCTTTGGCTTTATTTGTATTTCTCGTTTTGTTACTGCACTGTCGGAAGGCATATGACGGCATTCTGGAGCGAAATGTAGCGAAAAACAACGCGGTAATTAATGAATTTAACACGTCCGGCTGTTACCGCGTCCTAAGGCACTGCTCTTAGATGAGTGAGCTCACTCATTTCGAGGGTGACACATTTTCGCGCTGACGATTGTATGGAATGCCTTTCCTAACGTTCTAATTCTATGCTTACAATGCTCGAAAAAAGCCAATTAAATACATACCATACCTACTATAATCTATGCTATACAAATAACTGTATTGAAGTCAATCAAACTATAGGTCTACCCATAGGTCTACCAGAATCTGATGGCAAATTTTTTAAAAAATATCCTTGATCATTGGATAAATTTTTATATTTGCATGTTTCACACACAGAATAAGCCGTTATAAGGAAAAAAGGGATCAAAATGTTTTATTCCAATTACCCCGGTATTGCTAGTCAATTTATTAAATACGAGTACTGTATAAAAGAAGAATTATAAATTTTCTTTGTAAATTTTGTACTTGCAAATAATAAAGAGATTCTTCGGCTATGTGCTAATATTCTTGTAGTCTTGACTACCTCACCCTACATTAAAAAATATTGGCTTAACCTTTTCTTTAGCCTTAAACAAAGAAGTGGAAGTCATTTGACACTGATGTTTGACAGCTGATAGATGTCAACGTCATCAGACATCAGGGCAAGAAACGTCATTCTCCTCTACGAACTGCGAAGACCTTCGCTACATAGAGCAAAGTCCTTTATGCCACTCTGACATTGGCAACTCACCGAGGCGGCCATTTTTAAAAGAAGAAGAAGATGCGAAAAGATAATATACATGTGCATTGAAAGTATATAAAGATCGTAAAGATAAAAACAAATTACTTAATGAGTAAACTCGCAATACGCACCATAATTTTGCTCAAATAAAGTCATACTAAATATTGTTTCGTTTCAAAAATGATCGAAGGATACGGAGCCGTAACACAAGCTTTGCTTGGTACTTTATTGACGTGGGGTCTCACCGCCGCTGGTGCCGCGTGTGTCTTCTTTATCAGAGGAAAACATGTAAATATTTCGTAATAGAGTGCATCTAAACATTGTACAATATTTCCTTGGGAATGCTTCATGAGGCACTTCAAAACATTCAGTGTTTTAATCTTATATTATGTTCATACTTTCAGAGAAAACTACTGGATGTGTCTCTAGGATTTGCTGCGGGTGTGATGACAGCCGCCTCCTACTGGTCTCTTCTGGAGCCAGCTATTAATATGTGCAAAGATTCTGAAATCTATGGGAATTATGCATTTGCTCCCGTCGTAGCAGGATTTATGTTGGGAGCAGTGTTTGTTTTTGGAACAGACAAATTTTTGGATTACCTTGGAATAAATTCTACTAATATGATGATCTGTGAGTACTTTTGGTGTTTTTTTAATACTAGGATATTGATAGTTACATTCTGTAAGGCCATTGAGTTTCATAATACAATATAATACTAGCTGTTGCCCGCGACTTCGTCCGCGTGTACTTTAGTTTATAGCGCGCGGTGTCAACAAAATTTGTGTCAAAAGCTTTTATAAAAAAACCCTGGTACCCCTTAAATCAATACAGCTGTGCAGTGTGCACACAATTATAAGTATTTCATTTTTTTATATAAAACTTTATATTTTATGCCAAATTTTAAAGCTTATTTAGCCCCCCAATTACACAACTTTACCCATAAACTATTTATCATAGATAGGACGAAGTCACGGGCAACAGCTAGTTACTAATAAGTATGATTAGTTCTATGTTACAATGAAGTAAAAAATAAAACGCCATCTGTTGAATCGTATTAGAACTAAAATCTTCATTGCATCGATATATTTCTGTATTTTTTATAATATTATACATAAAATATATTTAAGATTTTTGAAATTTTATTTTAATACACATCCAAGAACAAAGGCGGAACAAAAAATTTTCAATGTTCCTGGGACATTGAAAACTTTTTGTTCCGCCTGCGGAACTCGAACCCAGGACCCCCGGGACGAACGCTGGCCACGCGCAATGCGAATTCATTTTCATCGATATTTTCATGGAAATAAGATATTTTCCCACATCAAAATGTAGCCTATGTCCTTTCTCAGACTCTAGAATAACTGTGTACAAAATTTCATTACAATCGGTTCAGTAGTTTTGGCGTGAAAGCGAGACAGACAGACAGACAGAGATACTTTCGCATTTATAATATTAGTGTGGATAATAATATTTGATAGTGGCATTACACAGGCTGTAACAAAAATAAGTGATAATACTTTTTTTTTTTGCTTCGCTTTGCGAGCATGTCACTCTCACCATAGGAACATACATAATAAGTTACAACCTAAACTTAATGCTTAACTTAACTAATTTATATAACATGCTAGAATCTTTTGATTTTGGGAAAGAAATAATACTATTACATACTCCTATCTGACGTACATCAATATTATGCTCGTATAGAATCTTACGTCTCTTGACTTTGTTCTGGACACATTCAATTAATATATGGTACACATCTTCCACCACACCGCATTCTGAACAATTTGGTGATGTGATTTTTCCCATCAATGAAGCGAAACTATTTAAAGGAATACGTCCGGAACGAAGTCTGAGGCTCAGCACAATATCTTGCCTGCTCATATGGCATCATCGAACCAAGGTCTTTTTGGTATAGTCATTTGCATAGTTCTATACCACACTCCTTTTGATAATTACCGTTCATCAAAATATTCTTTCCATAACTGGTATCCTTGAGATTTTACGTTAGTTAAAATATTGGTATAGTCAGGAAGACGCCCAACTATATCGCCCTGCGTGGTTGCTTCTTTTGCTAAACCATCTACCCTTTCGTTGTCTGTGATGCCGATATGAGCAGGTATCCACTGTAATATAATCTCTTTGCCAGACCTAATCAAACTTAAAGTGATAATACTTATGTACATGTCCCTAGCAGCACTGAAAGAGCAACACTTTTGTTATGTTTTGTAAGGGCATTAATATAATCTTTCAGCGCTGCTACTTTTACAGTGATGTATATAGGGGACTCATACACAGTACACACCCTAATACATTTAATTATGTACAACTGTACTTTCAAACCTATAGTATCATAGCTTTATTCTAAAATAAATGATGTAGTTTTTAACTTTAAAATTAATACTTTGGAGGTAACTTATCAGAGGTGTTACAAGTTTACAACTATGTACTATTTATAATTTATTTATTTATTGTGTCCCACTATGTACTATAGCAAATTGTATTTCAAAAACGGTGACTTGTATGAAAAAAGTATTGATTCATTTTTGTAGACAATTTCATGGCCTACAAATTTTATCTGAGAACGAGTGAATAATGAAATTTATGAAAAAGCTAAACCGTTTCGCTTAAAATCGTGAAAAACTAATTTTTGGACCTTTGACTTTAAATAAAAAATTTAGCACGTGGCATGGGAATTATGGGGAACTTTCAATTTTTATTCGTAATCACATTCTTAACAATATTACCGATTTTCAGCTTGGTGCGATTACATAGTTAATTTATATTTGTTAGCACCAGCGAATCTTGATAAAAAGAAAAAGTTAAGACTATTGAAGATTTTATATAAGTACTAGCTGTTGCCCGCGACTTCGTCCGCGTGGACTTCAGTTTATAGCGCGCGATGTCAACAAAATTGGTATCAAAAGCTTTTATAAAAAAAACCCTGGTACCCCTTAAATCAAAACAGCTGTGCAGTGTGCAGATATTTCATTTTTTAAAATTAAACTTTATATTTTGTGCCAAATTTTAAAGCTTATTTATGGGCGCCGAATACAACGAGATGACTACCTGCCAGCTCATTCAGCAGCTGCTCTCCCTGGCCATGGACGCCTTCTCTAGGATCCAACCACCACCGCGCCCTGCCCGCGACTGGGAGGTGTTCTCCCAGCACCTCCACAACTCCACCCCCAAATTCCGGTGGTCTCCGCCGAAGATGTAGAAAATCTGACGCAGGAGATCACCGTCTCCATCACGTCGGCCTTGGAAGCGGCCGCACAGCCGACCACAGGCCACAGCCGAAAAAGAGACGCACTGCCACGCCACATCGCCGACCTCATCATGGAGAAGAAGAAGTTGCGCAAACGCTGGCAGGCGACCCGTTGCCCTCGGCTAAAAACGGAGCTAAACCGCCTCACAGAACGGGTGAAGACTGAGATGCGTGAGAAGAATGCTGCCGACTGGTCCCGGCGCATCACTCGAGCCGATGAGGACTGGCAGTCCCTGCACCAGCTATGTCGCTCCCTCACCCATACCACAGCCCCGACGAGACCCCTGCTGGATGACGACGGCAACCCGCGCTACCGAGCCGAAGACCGAGCGGAGATTCATGCCTCCCATCTGGAGAGACATTTCTCCCCCCTGCCCACCTCGGCGACGGACCACGCTGCAGCAATTTCCGAGAAGGTAAGGCAATTCCTTCTATCCCCTCCCTCCCCCTCTGACATCCCGCACTTCTCATTTTCACCAAGAGAAGTCAAAAAGGTAATCTCACGCCTTAAACCCCGCAAAGCCCCCAGAGCAGACGGAATACCCAACTCCGCCCTCCGGCACCTCCCCTTCCGCACAGTGGCCGCCCTCACCCGCCTCTATAACGGGATTCTCAGGACCGGCCACTTTCCCAAACCCTGGAAGATGGGGCTTGTTATTACGATACCCAAGCCGCACAAGAATTTAAGACGCCCTGAAGGCTATCGCCCCATCACCCTCCTGTCCACTCTCTCGAAGACATTCGAAATCCTTCTTCTCAAATACCTCGATCCCTACCTTCCTCCTCGGAAGGAACAGTTTGGATTCCGCTCCCAGCTGAGCACGACCCATCAGCTGGTTCGAGTGGTCCATCTTCTCACCGCCGCTGCCAACAAGAGGAACTCCAGCGTGGCCGTCTTCCTTGATATGGAGAAGGCCTTCGACTCGGTCTGGCACGACGGGCTTATCTATAAGCTGAAAGAAGCTGGTGTGCCCAGGTCCGTCATCCGGATCCTGGCCTCCTACCTGACGGGCAGGACCTTCAGAGTCAGGGTCGATGGAACCCTCTCGGAGGAGCACCCCATCACTGCCGGAGTCCCCCAGGGAGGGGTCCTCTCCCCTGGGCTCTACAATTTTTACGGGAGAGACATCCCAGCGCACCCCGCAACCATGGCGGCGCTGTACGCCGATGACACGGCATTCATCGCCTCCTCGATCACCCTGGACCACGCTGCCATCAAGGTGCAGAGGACGCTGGATCTCCTTCCTGAGTGGCTGAGCAAGTGGCGACTCTCGGTCAACGCGAGTAAGTCACAAGCGCTCGCCGTTACCAGGAAGTTGAGGTTACCAGCGCCCCTCAAAATTGAGGACTGCGAGATCCCGTGGCGCAGGACGGCCAAGTACCTGGGCGTCACCATTGACCGCAGCCTCAGTATGAACGCCCAGTGTGACCAAGTCGTCGCCGGCGCTCGTGCCGCCGCGGCCTGCCTCGCGGTTGGCGTTGTATAAGACGTACGTGCGATCTCGACTGACATACGCGGCCCCTGCCTGGTACCAGCTGCTGTCTGCGACGCGACGAGAGTTGCTCCAGCGGCAGCAGAACAGGGTGCTGCGCCGCGTTGTCGGTGCGCCGCGTTACGTTCGCAACGCCACCATCGCTCGGGACCTCAGGATGGAGAGCGTAGAGCAATTTATCTCTAGGCTCTCCTCCAACCTCTTCCGACGTGCTGATGCATCGAGCCTGGTCGAGCTGGAGGACCTGGCTCCCTGGCACGCACGCCCACCCGACCGCCTGCTGCTCCCCCGTGACACCATCCCCACGGAGGAGGGAGAACTGCGCCGCCCACCGCAGCGCCCCCGAAGAGGAGGAGCCGTGCGGACGAGCGCCACAGCGCCCCGCACCACTCCGGCAGCCGCACCCACGGATGCAGCCCCCCAACCAGCCCCCCCCGCGCTGGGCTTTTAAACCCCAGCGCGTCCCCTCCCTTTACTTCTAGTGACACCAGGGGCCTGGCGAGTGGCAGCCCTATTGCCATTACCGCCGACCCCTCGGTGTCCTTTCCCCCCGGCATTTAAAGTCAGGGCTCAGGGAACTCTACCCCCCCATCTCTATTTTCCCAACTCGGTCCGGCCCTCAGTGTGGAGGAAAGACGGCGCGCGTGGGAGTGGTCCCACACACGCTATCTCCGCCCCAGGGCGGGGACCCGCGTGCGTCACCGGGACCCTACCTGTCCCGGCCGAGTTCGGCCCCAGGCCATACTACCCCCCCTGGCCATTCCAGGCCCCCGGGTTTGCCCTGCGATATTCGCGGGGATTTATCCCTTAAAAATAGTATAACACACGCACCGTGGTACCCGTACCAGGTGCCTTAAATAGGAACACCACATGTAGAGGGGCTTAGCCCCTGGGCATGTTCCCCCACCCAGGCCCACCATCCAGGGCCAGGTGTGAGAAGACATAGCGACCAAAAGCTTATTTAGCCCCCCAATTACACAACTTTACCCATAAACTATTTATCATTGATAGGTTTAAGATGGTTTAAGGTACGTCACTGTATAATATAAAGTACTAACTTATTAAATAACGTAAAACAGAAATAACAACATAAAAAAAGTAGCCTATGTCCTTTCTCAGGCTTTAGACTATCTGTATACAAAATTTCATTACAATCGGTTCGGTAGTTTTGGCGTGAAAGCGAGACAGACAGACAGACAGACAGACAGAGATACTTTCGCATTTATAATATTAGTATAGATTTATACTTTTCTTTATCAAAGATACAATATTTTTAAAAGAGCGAAGGATATATAATCCATAGCATTTTTTTATTTTTTTTCCCTATCTCCACAGGCCTAGATTGCCCGTGCCCTGATTAATTTCTTTTTAATATAAATACATTTTTCTTTTTTATGATATCGTATTGCGTCGGATTACATTTCATATATTTTTGTCATGTATGATGTTATGATCTGTTCTATATTCGCAAAAAGTGTTTTGCCCTGAAGGGGCTCTAAGTGTCGTATTATGTTGGCCACCTGGTTGGTGGCTGCTGTCATCTTCCCGGAAGTCATCTTCTTGACTGGGCTGTCATCGAAGTCTTGATCTTCCGGGGTGATGTCATCTTCTTGTTGTATGCTTTGGGCCTCATATGGAGCCCAGGGGGTTAGTCCGGCATTTTCCAGTTCCTCTCGATTTGCGTCCACCCTTTGCCTTTCGATGTTGTGGCATTGGCTCGGGTGTAATGGGGTCACCAAAGCTGGGTGGAGTATCTGGGGTGTTAAAGAGTGCTGGTCCATGCCGGTCCCACTCACTGGCGGAGGCTTCTTGGTTTCTTATTTTGTGCTTGCCACCTGTTGGTGGCTCGTGTCTTCTTCTTGATTTCCAGTCCGGTATTCTGTTAGCCACCTGTTGGTGGCTGATGTCTTCTGCCCTCTGTTGGTAGTGAGGGAATACTTGTTGGCCACCTGTTGGTGGCTGGTGTCTTCTTCTTGAATATTGGTGTCATTCCGGTTATTTTGTCAGTTTTTTATCCATGGTCTTGCGGGCACCTATGTGTACAAAGAAAATCTTCGGCGACGTCTGCGAGGTGATACGGGCGATAGTAGTATAGCTCGAAGAGATTATCCCGGTCGATGTAGGGGAGCTGGTTTACGTCCCCTATTAATAGCAGGCTCTCGGCTTTGGTGATCTGCGCCATCAGTATTATGGATCCGAAGTGACTCATAAGTGCTTCATCTACAAGCAGCCTCTTGCGTTCCAGGTCTTCGAGTCCCTTCGGTCCATTTACTAGGAGAGATGCGATTGTGCGCACCCTCTTCGTAGCTTCATGGCCTGCCTTTTCCCGGATTCTCTCCACGAGGTCTTTCTTTGCCTCGATTGTTGTCGTTACAACTACATCCTCTTCGGCGTTAAAGTTTTGGACTATCCACGTCGTTTTCTCGCAACCCGGGACTCCATTTATCCAAGTTATTGCGGGGATCGTCCATTCGTCGGGGGGCTCTACCTCAGACAGGATCTGGGATGTTTGTAGGATCCTGTCTTCCAGCCATATTTCTGTCCCCCTGGTGGTGACGACGATGGGGTCGCGAGACGGGATGTTATAGACGGGTTGTCCTCTCCTTTTGGTCCGGCCTTCGTCCAGGAGGACTATTCCTGAGGTGGCGCTGTACGCCGCCATATGGGTAGTCATGTCCTGTCCCCTAAGGACGGTCGCTGTGTTGTTATTATAGACCGTTGCATGGGCCTCCTCTAGTTGGATTTGTAGGAGGCCATCTTTGCCTTTTTGGTACGACTTCATGATATCTTCGCATTCCTTGATCCTGATGGTCCTATTCGCCTCTAGTACGGCTACGTATTCAAGGAACGCGTTGATCATGTGATCTTCTTGTCGTACCACTTTCCTTAGGGTTGGACTCTTGACCAGACCTATTTGTGCCTTTGTTGGTTGTTGTGTTCTTGGTGTTTTCTGCGGTGGTTTTGGGGCGTTGGTGAATCTGCTGAGCGCGTTTGCTTGGGTGTCCGGGCTTCGGAATGTGTCCGGTCGTAGAAGCAGCTGTTTCTCGAGACCTTCTTGAGGCTCTCTCCTAAAGTGTCGGCTCTCCTTTGTGACCAGCCGATGGAGATGCTGCTCAACTTTGGCGGCTGAGGTCTGTTGTTTGGCCGCGATGATGATCTCTTTTTGTTTTTCAGCTGCCCTTTGTCTCCTTAATTCCCTTTCTTTTTCAGCACAGACTTCCGCGCTTGACTTCGGCGTCTCAGTAGATGGCCCTGGGAGTGATGGTGCACGTTCTGTGTTTTGTGGTGTTGATGGTCTTTTCCACTTTGTCAGCGAGCTTATCTTTTTTCTGATCCTTTGCAGCACATTTAGTGTAGAGTTTGGATCGAGATTCTGCTCCACCTCTGAGGGTGTTATAGGTTGGACTTCTGCTGTTTGGCTTTGCTGTAATTCCGCCGTGGTCAGTCTAGATGCAGTCTCGGGTGGTCTATTGGGTACTAGGAAGCTCAGATCTTGGGATCTCCCCTCGTACACCACGATCTCATGTTTATCTGATGTTCTGATGCACCCGAGATAGTCTGCCACCTCTCCTCTATCGAAGTCCACGCTCATTGTGTCCACACTAATCGTCTTTGGGCCGATGGTAGTACCGTTGGCTTCGGCTAGCTTCAGCAAGAACGCGCAGGCTCTGGCAAATTGAGTTTCTTCGGTCGTTATGTCGAATAGTAGCACAGATTTGTTTTTAGTGCGTACTATCCTACATAGTTGTCCGTCGATCATCTCCTCGCCCAGTTCCTCATATTTCCTCCTCTTCATGGTCGTCCTTGTCGTGCTGCCTTTAAGTAAGAGAGCCAGCCCAGGTGAAATGGCGATTCTCTTGTTGCCAACGGTGGAGCAGAAACTTATTCCCAATCTTTCATAGCTGTTATTCATGAACATAACCACTTTCCTTGTTCTGATTGAAGGTGTTCCACTCTCTCCCTCTCTTAGCCATCTCAGCATATTGAACTGGGGAGCTACCGTTCTTTGTTGGAGTGGAACACTGAGGTCCGTGGGTTCTGTTCTTTGAAGGATGCTATTTGTGCTGTCAGTGTTTTGTTGGTCAGGAACACTTCTTTGGCGTGCTGGTCCTCCAAATATTTATGTACGTCCGCTTCCTGTAGGTTGGTGTTTAGCTGTTCTGTATCATACCTTTGGTGCAGGAAGCGGAGACAGTCGAAGATGATGTGCCATACCGTTTCTTCAGCGCCTGGATCGCACTCGCATCCTGGGCTTCCGATCAGTTTGAAGCGGTGCAGGTAGTGAGCAAATGCACCGTGTCCAGTCATGGCCTGGATGCGGGTGGGTGTGAGAGTTGTTGTTCTTACGAAGCGGTATGACTTCTCGATGTCCATATTCATTGTTATCCATAACATTTTAAAGTCTATTACCGTGTCATGCTTAAACTGCTAAACTGATTTCGCTGGAATTTTTATTATGTATGTAGATAATTAATATATTATATTATCCCGGGCCACAAGGCACCCTCTATCGTGGAGAAATGTACAGTTCCAGCGCCATAATTGAAAATTGATAGCCAGATGTACAGGCCAAGAAAGTTGCGGGAACATCTTGTCTTTTCCAAACCGGTCCATATTATCACTTCACAAAACAAGTTTGGATAATGTTGCAAATTTGCACCTTTGAGGGCTTGCAAATTGCAAATTGATGTCAATTGTCATGTTTTATTAATGACACTCTATATTCTCAGTACTTTATTCTCAGACCAAATAAAAAGTCTTTATATTATATTATATTACAATAATTTTTGTACAGAGTGCAATCATTTTGGAATTTTTTGGAAGAATTTTGAAACGAAGTTCCTTATCGTGCGTTCGGCGTAAATCTGAAGGCTAGACAGAACGATATTTGACCTTGACACTTTTTATTAATACCTGCATGTTAGAGGCAGAGGGCGTTGATAGTAAGTATTCATGTACGTCAACTAGATGGCGTTTTTTAAAAATTAACAGCGACGCGTTGTTAGTATTGCTGGGTGTCAATAGATGGCGTTTTTTAATATATATTTTTTTGAGTGTATATGTATATGGAATGGAATGGAACGAAGTTATTTCTTATGTTCAAAAAACCTGTATATATATACATAAATCAAGCCCCCTTAAATCAAAACAGCTGTGCAGTGTGCACATAATATTTCATTATTTTAAATAAAACTTTATATTTTATGCCTTAAGCTTATTTAGCCCCTCAATTACACAACTTTACCCATAAACTATTTATCATTGATAGGTTTAAGGTTACGTCACTGCATAGATAATGTACTGAGTTATTGTACAGACAGAGATACTTTCGCATTTATAATATTAGTATAGATAGATAGCCCATTTATCGAGAAAAGCTATAAGGCTATATTAATTTTATCACGCTAAGTCTAATAGGAGCGAAGAAATAGAGGAAAGTGTGGAAAAAACGGGGGAAATTATTTGAAAGAGCTTATTTGAACGCACTAATCTCAGGAACTACTGATCTAATTTGAAAAATTCTTTCAGTGTTAGATAGCCCATTTATTGAGGAAAGCTATAGGCTATATTTTATTACGGTAAGACTAATAGGAGCGAACAAATAGAGGAAAATGTGGAAAAAACGGAAGAAATTATTTAAAATTGGTTATTATCTTAAGAAACTACTGGAGCAATTTTTATGTTATTTGGCACACATGAAGAATAGACCACGTGAAGGGACATAGGTTTCTTTTTTATTTTCGAAAAAATGTACGGTTTCCGTGACATTCCTAAATTACGCGGGCGGCTATTATCACTTATTTTTATTACACACTGTAGACCAACAAGTTAACACATTCGGTGCCACTAGCACATCTTGTGTGTCTACTCTAATCTTTATCTCCATGCCGCGAGCACGCTGGGCGTGTTCTCCGTTTTTCATGAATATCTCAAAGATAAGATAAGTCTGCTACTTACTATATTGTTATATTATAATACTGCTTCCGTGTGCTTGTCCTCTGCCCGAAAATAAGGGGTCCACGGAAGATCAGGGATGACCTTGAATGTCGTCTTAACCTGAGTGGCCTCCTTTTCTGTTCACTTGGGTGTTACACTGATATGGTAATGTGCTAATACAATAGGTTTTTCAGTGTTTATCTTCATTAGTCTTTAGTGTGTGTTTTAGCTGTAGCGTCAAATAGTTTTTTTTTCGATTGTTGAAATATATGTTGTGTAATGTTTATGTGTAACATTTAACCTTTAACGTCACGGGCGGGGTCTAAGCAGACCCCACGCGCTGTTTTTTTACGGTATTTTTTTAAATTGGCAAGTTACGTTCGCACGTTTTCGGCTAATCTCAATGCAATGCGAGGTCTGTCAGTGATTAAAAGTCCGCCGCTCCTCTGCTAAGGGAAGTTACATTTTTGATTATGTGGGGATACCTACAGACCCCACCCGTGATTTAACGTATATACTTTTTTCACTTTGGTTATGTGTTTATTTGTTTGTTTTTTGAATTGGTTATGTATAAATGGAAAAAATTGTTGCTGACTATAAGAAAATCAAATTGCACAAATCATAATATTATAAAATTTTAATGTCTCCGAAAGTTTTTGCAATTTGGAACAGTTAGATGTAGCTAGACCTAGTGCACCAAAAATTAAGCGAAGATGCTATTATTGTCCCAGATCTAATTATTATTGTCCGTTGCCTTGCTATAAAACTATTTGCAAGCCTCATTTAGTAACATTATTTGTTACTTACCTTGCCTATTCAAGGAATAATTTTAGTTTAGGATAGTACTTTTCAAGGATTGTCAAATTTTTTTCTGTAATGTTTAGTGTTAATTTTTCTTTTGATTACTTATTTCTAAGTAAAAATAAAAATAAAAAATGTTAATTCTGAGTAGATTTTAAGAAAATACTTTCAGAATGTTAATATTAGCTACGGTGCCTACCACCGGTTCGGGAACTATCCCGGCGAGAAGAACCGGCGTAAGAAACTCGCACGGGGCCCACTTTTTTTACCAAAAAAAAGTGAGGTAAAAAAATTAATCTTTTAAAATAAAATTTACAATGCTGTAACTTAAAATTATACAATGTCAACATACATACATAGTAAGTCATGTACAATAATGTAGAAGTAGCCTTGTAAGCAGCCATCCTACTCCCAAGATGTGCCATCGTTTATGAAATCATTGACCTTATAATAGGCTTTGGCACACAAACGCTCTTTGACTACTTTCTTAAATTTATTAATGGAAAGATTTTGAACGTTTTCTGGGATTTTATTGAAAAGGCGTATACATTGACCTTTAAAAGATTTACTGATTTTACTAAGTCTGATCACTGGCAAATCTAGCTTGTACTTATTTCTGGTGTTTCTACAATGAATGTCATCTTTGGCTTTAAATTTACATATATTTTTTCTAACATGTATTACATTATCCAAAATGTATTGAGAAGCTACTGTCAGAATACCAATTTCTTTAAACTTTTCTCTCAAAGATTCAAATGTAGACATTTTGTAAATCGAACGTATAGCTCGCTTCTGCAGCACAAAGATAGTATTAATATCGGCAGCGTTTCCCCATAAAAGGATACCATATGACATTCTACTGTGAAAATAGCTAAAGTATACTAATCGTGCAGTGTCTTCGTCAGAAATTTCCCTAATCTTTCTGACTGCATATGCTGCAGAACTGAGTCTATCTGCGAATTTAGCAATATGAGGACCCCACTGTAATTTACTATCTAGTGTAATACCTAAAAATACAGTAGTGTCCACCAAATTCATTTTCTCATCATTCAATAGTACATTGGTTTGAACTTGCCGTACATTGGGCAAAGTAAACTCTAAACATTTAGTTTTCGTAGAATTCAAAAGTAAATTATTAACATTAAACCAATGTACTATTTTTGAAAGAGTACAGTTTACCTCGTCGTAATTAGACTGTTGTCTCTTCACTTTAAAAATAAGTGAAGTGTCATCAGCAAAAAGTACTATTTCATTATCATTATCCTTAACTAGATAAGGTAGGTCATTTATGTAGACGAGAAAAAGAAATGGGCCTAAAATAGATCACACCATGGGACACCTAATTCTATTTTGGTTCCATTTGATCTCTTATTATTGATTTCAACCCTTTGAGTCCTATTTTTGAGGTAAGGTGTCAAAAGGTTGAGTGCTGAGTCCCTTATGCCATAGTGGTGTAATTTCCTAATCAATGTAGCATGCTCGACACAGTCGAAGGCCTTAGAGAGGTCACAGAAGACACCTAAGGCATCCTGCGATCCCTCCCAAGCTTCAAATATACTACATAGAAGACCTATACCAGCATCCGTTGTGGAACGACCCTTAGTAAAACCGTATTGATTTTCGTGTAATAAATTATTTGAATTAAAGTCTTATTTTATTAGAAAAAAATAATGAGTTAGTCAGAAGCAGACATTTTTGTTGAATTTTAGTACATTAAACATGTGCCCTATGCACCAAATCGATTAGTTCATAAAAATGTTCTTCACTGTCTAAATAATGGTTAGTTTATTATTTATAAATGCTTTTCATGAATAAAATAATATCTTTTCTTGTAATATAAAACGGGCTTTAAAAATTATTAAATAATTCTGAATTTATATGTATATTTATTATTTATATTGGGGTACTTCTAGACCCCACGCGTGACGGAACGTTACCCAAAACAACGCGTGTACTTAAAGGTTAAAGGTGGCAGAATAAAGTTTATTTTATTTTATTTTTTTATTTTAAAACAAAATTTTTCACCTTAACGCTCCGGCTCAGAGCAGAAAGTAAAAACTTTGTGCCGTAAGCTAATGAATTCTTATTAAAATTTTAATGCGAATAATAAAATATAGTGTATTTTTTATAATTTGAACAAAAAAGATATATTTACTTTTGATAATTAATTACATAAAACAGCACAAACACTGAGTACGCCATGCCTGCCATGATGCTTAAAAAAGCTGAAACATGTAAATATATTCTGCTTTATGAGTTATGACATATCTATAGGTATGTCATAAAGTAGGTACCAATAGGTATCGAATGATTTACAATTCGTCACTAATCCACCATGTCACAATGAGTGCACTAAATTTTTAACTAATTGAGATAAGAAATATGAGTTATCGGCTCACCTTCTACTTTTGGACTTTATTTGATGGGGGACTATCTGCTTGCGTCGCATCATCATCATATTCCCCTGTTTCTAGCTCATATTTTCTATTCTCTAAAAAATCATAAATGTGTAACCAAAGGTTGACATTCACTGATCAAATTACGATGAATACTTACCTCGGAATCTATTTACAGCGATAATTAAACCTTCAAAACCATAAACACTTCAAAAAACAAAATATATCTGCAGTAACTCAAGGACTAATTTTTAACTAAGAAAAAAAAGCTTTTTACGATTTTACCTCTTTACAGTGCCAGTGAACACGCCTAGCGTGCTACGTAATTTCATCCTGCAATGCCGAGAGCACACCAAGCAAAATTTGCGTTTTTATAGGGCGGCATAGCTGGGAACTACTAGAAAATCGTGGTGGCATTGAATGTGTTAATGACAAAAGGACTGGCAACATTATCATTTTTGATAAAATTACATAAAATATAAAAAAATTTACCATCCAACGTTATAATTTTTCTTTTATTTCGTTTGCTTATTTTATTGTTTATCATTCAATTTTATCTACGGAATTCATAGAATCATAAGCCGTGTTGTAAATGCGCCTGCACATCTATCTTATCTCAAACAGCACTAGCTACCGACGTGTGATTTTAATATTTTATCAACAATCTACATCATAAACTACGGTTTACTTGATATTATGTAAATAGAGATTTTTGTACACTAATTGTTCTCATAAATAATAGGGCATTATCTGAATGTGTGTTATCAAAACAAAACCAGTAGGGGAACGAGTTATAAAAATCTTAGTCTTTGTGGTAAACATACTAATGTTAGTGAAGGTCCCTTATAATATTTAATACTAGCGACCCGCCCTGGCGTCGCACGGGTATAAAATATATAGCCACTGAAAAAATTATTAAAATCGATAGCCTATGATCCTTCACGTGGTCTACTTCTTATCTGTGCCAAATAACATAAAAATTGCTCCAGTAATTCGCGAGATAAGCCCTTTCAAATAATTTCCCCCGTTTTTTCCACATTCTCCTATTAGTCTAAGCGTGATAAAATTTAGCCTATAGCCTTCCTCAATAAATGGGCATCTAACACTGAAATAATTGTTCAAATCTGACCAGTAGTTCCTGAGATTAGCGCGTTCAAGTTAGCCCTTTCAAATATTTTTTCCCGCTTTTTCCACATTTTCCTCTATTTCTTCGCTCCTATTAGTCTTAGCATAATAAAATATAGCATATAGCCTTCGTCGATAAATGGACTAACACTGAAAGAATCATCAAAATCCGTTGCGTAGTTTTAAAGATTTAAGGGAACAAAGGGACATGAGGGAAAAAAAGCGACTTTGTTTTATAATATGTATAATGTATAGATGATAATAATTATTAATATACTATATTGTATGAGAAATCTTTTAAACATTAAATAGACTTATTTTTTCGGAAGTTAAACTTATACCCCCTTACTAATAAACGTTGTATAAACTGAATAGTTATACAGTGTTTTGTTCCTGTCACACAAGTGACATTTTTTATTGGATTGAAGAAGACAAAACACTGTATAACTATTCAAAGCTTATACAGCGTTTATTAGTAGTAAGGGGGCAAAAGTTTTCGTTGTGTTTTGGCAAGAAATGAAAAAAAATCCGGGCCCTTGCCCGGATTTTTTCCGTTATAGTAGTTATTGATTTTTTAGTTTTTGATAATTTTTATATAATTAACGTGTTTTACACTACTAACACCATCATCTCGTTACGTTCAAAGGAATTAGAACAAAAATGTCCTTCATACTTCTCCGAATACAATTTTTTTAGTTGATCGACTATTATGTTTTTAGCCAATGTTATGGTGCTAAAAAGAAAAGATTTTGATCGAACATACATCTACATCATCATCCGTCTTTCAATGTCACTAACGTCCCAACTCTATAATTTCCAGCGATCACCAAAAGCAAGGAGTCCAAGTCTAAGGAGAAGCTGGAAGACCTGGAGATGATGGCGGCGCTGAACCGGCGGCCGTCCAACCCGACCGTGGTCACCATGGAGACGCCCGCAGAGTTCGGCGACTGCATCACCAACCAGCACACCGCGCAGCGCCGGAGAGGACACCATCAGTCTAATAACTCGCTGGTATGTGACTTTAAGTTCAGATCAATTTTATGGTCTACTAAATAACAGTTAGGGTCAACTTATATTGCAATGTCACGGGACTTTGCAGTGCATTTTTGATTAAATTCAAAATTGGTATAGGCAGCCAGCACCAAATTTGACAACATTTCAAATATTTTTGTACTTGTTTTATGACGAAATATAAAAGTAGGGGTTAAATTAGGGGACCCATCTTTTTTATTTTTGAAAATGTGGTCATTTTCATTTATAAAACTTGGTTTTTAATTCTGATCATTCTAAAATGACTTAAGCGCCAAATGACGTCATTGGTACGGTTGAACAACAAAATACCTTTGCACGTCATATCTGATTTCTTAAAAAAAAACTGTCAGTACTGTCACTGACTTTGTGGTACTTTACTTTGAGGTTATTGAATCATGACGTTATTGAATAATGCAGATCTATACTCCACTCGGGCTAACTTGTCGATAGCGGTCATTCACTCCCTGTCAAAAACTTGTCATTTTCCATATAAACCGCGATTGACAATGAAGTGTCAGATATTGTCAATCGTGGTTTTATATGGAAAATGACAAGTTTTTGACAGGGAGTCAATGACCGCTAGCGACAAGTTAGCCCGAGTGGAGTATAGGTCTGCATTATTTTCGTTCCTATAAGCAAAGGTGTGTATCGTATCGTATTCTGCCGTACCAATAACGTCACAATGGATTTTTCGTTTTAATATTTTTTCTCAGAAATTAATGATTAAAAAAATCTGTAATTTTTTTAGGACTTCGAAAATAAAAACAAAGAAATGGTACTTTTTATTTTTGATGATTAATTAAATGAAATGTTGTCAATTCAAAGTGTAGTCAATAAAGTTGTATGCAATGCGTTGCAATATTTGAAAAGCCATTTAGGCTTTTTAAATATTGCATCGCATTGCATCGACGATCGTAGACTGACCTCTAGACTAATTTAATACGTTGCGGGCGTCAGTACTACGCACTGGCTCAACTCTGTATAAAATGGCCTTATTTCAAAATTTATTGAAAACTTACATTTTCCGAACTTCGTGATTGATGAGTGATGACACAGTAGCACCTATAGTTTGTGCTATGGAATGCAATACCGGGATACCGGGATCCCGAAATGCCGGGATCCCGCATGCATTTTGCGGGACTAATCCCGGTCGAAAATTTAGCGGGATCCCGTGGGCGGCGGGACTGGCGGGATTACAAAAAAGCGTAATTCATATGTGTAACGCTGCGCGTGGGAGTGAGTGAACTGGCTACAGGGAGCCCACTAAGCAATTTACCATCAATTCACCTATAATTCACTTTAAATGACAATTTTACCAACCAGCGTGGAAGCTGAGCAAACTTTTTCAGCTGCTGGCTACCTTGTGTTGAATATCAGGAGCCGTTTGGCAGACGACACAATTAATACCTTAACATTTTTAACATCCTTTTATAAATAAGTTGGTTAAAAAGTGTTTTTTAGTTTTTTTAACAATTTTTTTACGTAGCCATTTTCAAGCAAAGTTTAGTTATTTATTATTTAATATTTTTATATCTAAAGTCTGAAGTATTAATAAACCCTTGTAAAAAAAAGTGTCCGATAATGTTCGTTTTATTTATGTTTCTAAAAATAAAAGGAGTTCTATCAAGTAAAGTCATTATAACGCTTTATTTTAAAAGTTTAAGTCCACCCTGCGGGATCCCGCAAATACCGGGATCCAGCGGGATTGTGATGGTTCAGTCCCGCAAATACCGGGATTGTATTCCCTAGTTTGTGCGTTATAAGAAGATATAGGTGACAGTTTTCATATTTCTTGCTACGGGTTTTTTTTACAAGAAAACAAAAAAAAAACAAAATGTAACAAATTATATTCCATCTACAAAAACAAATGTTTCCCATAATAAATAATAAATGAATAAAAATGAATTGTTGCTAAATGCTAAAATTATAAATATTAACTGTGAAATAGGAGTATAAAATTATTGTCACGAAAACATTTGAAAAATGTCAGATGCATGAAACGGAACTTATGTCAATAGAGATTGACTCTGTTGAATCGAAATCAAATCGATAAAAAGGGCGGCTATCTTAAATTGCCGGCACCACTGAAATGTCAGTACGAAATCGATAATTTCCATTGCAATTCCTTTACGAAGTAATTCGATATTTTTAAATTATCGATTAATTTTTGTTAGGTAATTTCCCTTCTGTTGTCAATTATGTGTCACGCATATCATCATAAAAACGCGCAAACTATAGTAATAAGACCTTTGACTTGACCGATGACTAATATTTTAAATCGATTTATTTCATACTAAATTTTGATATTCCCATCTGAAAACCCACTTCCACCATTCCAGAAAGCGGACGTCGACGACGGTCGAGAAGCAGTCGCGCGGGCGATGGCGGTGCGCCAGTCCCAGTGGAAACGCATCATGCTGCTAGTGGTGGCCATCACCGTCCACAACATACCCGAGGGCTTGGCCGTGGGCGTCAGCTTTGGTGCCGCTGCCTCGTCAGCCCAGGCCTCGTTTACTAGCGCCAGGTATGTGAATAGATTTTTAAAAAAAGTAGGAAGATAGCCTAAGTAAGGAAGGATAGGCTACTAGAACCATTCTGAAAGTATTAATCTAGAGGTACTATCAGAGGAGTCGATTCCTAGGCAGATGGCATACCTAAGTAATTTGGTCGCGTTAAGTTAAAAACCATCCGACCGATCATAGCTAACATTGAATTGACATATTAAGCCGACCACATGACGGACCTACGTCACGTGGTCGGCTTATGTCAATTCAATGTTAGCTGTGATCGGTCGAATGGTGGACAGGCAGTTGCCTAGGAATGAATTTCCTCGATTGTACGTCAAGACTCAAGCCAACCGAATTCGCGCTAATACCTCGGTTAGGCTATAAGAACATGAATTTATTATAAGTAATAACCTAGGCGACTGTAGTAACACAACAATACGAACATCATTCATTTTTTTGTTTAAAAAACAGTAAATCACATACAGAATATTACACAATGAAAGAGCTTAGATACGATGTTTTCCCTTTGTCTGTCAAGTAACTACAGCTAACTTTACAGAGGGCAAACATATTGTATAACCAACTATTATCTATCTGTAGTATAACTATTATATAGCTTTTTGTGTATTTTTTTTAATAAGTTGACTTTCAAAGACACTACTTGCAAACCAGCTGGATTGAAAGTAGTATTTAAGTCAAGATTGTTTTGCTTGCCAATGTACTAAATTATCGTGCTTGTCTGAAATAGAGTGTAAAATCACAATTTCACAATCATTAGTTAGAAATGTCAACACGCATAACCGATTGCTTATCACAAAAATCCATGAATAAATACCAGAACAGTACACAGATTAAAAGGTATAAACACGGTTAACTTGCATTCTACATCTTTTAATACTGTGTTCATGTACTATCGATGAAAAAACAAGGGGGCATTTTTGTATGGAAGCCGTACCCAAGCTGTAGCACATCCACACATATATTGACAAATGAATGGGCTTGAAAAGCTGAACATTTTATTGTATGACGTAAAATCTCTAAACCGTGGGAGAAAAAAGTTAACGAGGATAGAAGGTTAAAAAAACACAAAAAACAACCTGATTATTGCATCAATTTATAGTGTTGCTGATAAGAAATCACTTCTGTAATTTTATATTATGGCAAACTTGAGGAAAGTGTTATATTTCAGTATATTATTTCATATTTTAAAGAAATGTATGAGTAAACAATAAGGTGCCAAAAATCGAACCTTTCCTTTATTTTATTGTATACTAGCTGTACCGGCAAACGTTGTTTTGCAGTATAAAGCATTTCTTTTTTCGCCCATATTATTTTATTGAGAAGTGATGGCAACGTCCATCGCTATCCCGTCGCACAAACAATGGTAGCCGTCAGTCTCGAGTTGTAATAATTTACTATTATTTATTCAACAAATACACTTATCAATATAAAAAGTACCCAGTAGCAGGCCTGTCCCACTCGCACGTTTAGGCATCGAACTGTAAGTACCACCCGCGGGTGGCACATCATAAGGGACTCACAACCTCACTCCTATTACTAAGACTTCGATGTCTGTCTGTCTGTCCGTCCGTCCGTCCGTCCGTCCATCCGAAAATAAAATAAAAATACTGAAAATAAAATAAAAATTTAAGAGGGGCTCGTATGCAACAAACGTTAATTTTTCGGCCTTTTTTGCTCTATATCAATAATGGCAACAGGTAGGTACTTGGATTTTTCACAAAGTACTTTATTATATATGTGTTCTTTAATATTTAATTATAATATTAAAATAAAATAAAAATTTAAGGGGGCTCCCATACAAAAACACAATTTTTGCCTTTTTTTGTACCATATATCGGTACGGAACCCTACGCGCGCGAGTCCGACTCGCACTTGGCCGATTATTTCTTACCTTCTACCCTCGTTAACTTTTTTGCCCTTTCATTTGGTATATGTCTGAAAGTGCTACATTAGTGGGAACGAAGTGACGGACCTAAGTCAGTTGGTCGGTTATGTCAATTCAATATTATAATTGATTGGGAAGGGGAAGAGGGGATTTTGGGACAAGCTCGAGCGTGTCAGATTAAGCTTATATAGGCTTCCGACATATTGTGTGTAGTTATCATCGTATGGAAATCAGATTTCTCATGTGGTAGGTTTTTTAAATATTAAAATGTCATCGGATCTGTCAGATTAAGATAGGGGATGTTTAGTATACCCCAAAGAAGCTTCCACATAAAGCACTGACGATTCAAAGGTTAGGTAAGCCTGCAGGGATATTTGAAATTCTAAAAAATAAAGCTTCATATTTTCCTAACTAAGCTTTGCAGATATTTTATTTTGCACTAAACTAAATGATTTAGTCCTTGTTGTCTAAAATATATTTATAATTTACCTAAATAAGCCATTTTCTGAATATATTTTCTTTTTCAAAACTTTAAAATGGCTGCAGTTTCTGAACCCACCACTAAAATGAAAAACGCTCTTATTATTTTTTTATCAGCTTTACCTAATATGAAAAACCTACTAGGTCTCCATGACGCTCGAGTGACTACACAAATAGCACCCTCCCCTCCCCTACTATTAGGCATTATCTGACTAATATTGAGTTGGCGAATATTGAAAGGCTAGGTTTGACTGTTGACGTAACGCGACCAAATTATGTAGGTCCACCATCTGCCTAGGAATCAACATCTCTGTTGCTTGAAAATTGTATAGAGTTAATAGTATAGATATAGACTATAGATAGAGTATAGATCTATAAAGCAAATGATAAAAATTGTTCGGAGTACTATGGGAAATAAAAGAAAATTGTGTGCCGCAAGTGGCGCCATCTAGTATAAAACAGAAGAACTATTTTGTAACATATACTTCTCAGCCGTTCATATTATCGCTTGCGACGACAAGGTTAGTAGTTCGTTATTTTAACGCGTATATTCTCTGCTAGATGGCGCTAGCTGTCTCAAACTATAAAAATTACAACTAGCTGTTATTAATATCAAGTGCGTAGAATTTTAACGTATTTAGGTGAAGAAAATGAATCTAAACTTCTGTTTAAACAAGGAGTAAAATAATAAATTTAAAAAATGAAGCAAAAGAAGCGCTACCTACCAAGTCACCCATAATACTTGCTGAATGCTGATTAGTGGTTACTGATTAGTGATTAGGTACATGCAAAGTATTTAGCACATAAATACTTATATTATGCTAGATAATACAAACAAACTAACAAAATTATTATTGTTATAAGTACATAACGTTGTACTTTTCTAGTCCTAATTACACAACGAAATGTTATCACATAACCTAAAAGCGTAATCGAGTAGAGGTCGGGAAGGCGGCCATGTTGTGACGTCACAAGGAGCGGGCGCCGCGCAGGAATTCCATTGATAAGTCGGCGCGGGCGGGATGGACTAGCTGCACTATGGACCCGCGACCCGCGGTCAAGTGGCCCAACTATACAGTTTACTGTATACAATCGGTTTTGGAGATGGGGACATCCCCAGGGCAGAATGGCCGTCTGTTGGGAATTATATTAAACCTACTTTAAAACTATGTTTGAAAACTTATTGTACATTTACAAAGTCGGTTACGGAAATCGACTTACGGTAAATTACCACTTCAAAAGAGTTAAAATGTTAACGTCTTTAAAGTCGCGGTGGTTATAGAGAGATTAATATAGTAAAAGAAACATGTATTTCTAGATTTTCTAGTCATTGGCAGTACAGTTGATTTTCCAGCCAGCTATTGTATTGGTATTGTAAAGGTCTATATTAATAATCATGGGCGTACCCAGGATTTCAGCTAGGGTGGGGGGGGGGCAGCATATTGGTTTGGAGAAGATGGTCGGTCTGGTATATTGAAACAAAAATTCATGAAAATTATGAAAATTGACTTTTATTAATCTGACTAAAAAGATATAAATAATTTAGTTTCCCATTTCACGATTCTAATTCCCATTTGCCAGGAAAATTTACGTTTATTTTATCTTCCAGGGGGGCAGCTGACCCGCCCCTGGGTACGCCCATGTTAATAATATGTAATTTAATGCTTATTAAGTTATTGAAAGTTATGATTAAACGAATAAAAAAATTAAGGTTCTTCAATCTTCACGCCGCAAATGAACACACTGTATCTAAGACATGTTAGTGATGAAGAAAACAAAGTTGCCAATCGGTTTTACAAGCTAACTTTTCAGATATAGCATTTTATATTGACAAAATTTCCGCACTTAATCGCTCAATCGATATAGCGTTTACCAAATAACGTACATATCATATTATATGTCGTTAATTAGTACGTATCGATGTCGGCGAATGTCGGCAAATGGCGGCGAGTGTCGGCCAAATCGCAGACGGGTTCATCGACCGATGTCGGTGAAACTATTTCGCTGAAAATTCGGCGCGACGCAACCTTGGCGTGTCTCGTCGACGTGGGTGAGACAGTTCACAGTTATTATACCTTGTGGTTACCATAAAATGAGCCTTATGCCGTCGCCATAAGGGTGCTATTAGAGATAGAATAACAATGAACAGACTGCCGATTGGCGTTCGATTGCCAAATCCACGGAATTTTCATCCGCTACCTATTTTTGTGGCGTTGTGTCGCCGTCTAAGTGCTTTGACCTGCTACCTATGTTTCTAATGTGTCGATGTGTACTTTAGGCTTTAGGCACTGGCACAACGTAGAAATTCGTTGAAAATATTGCTATCATTCTTGCGTAGATACCTGAGTGCGCTCGGATGAAAGAGACAAGTAGCCGCAATTGACCTCTGCATATATTTTAAATTTCCTTTCAATCTTATTTATAATGGCTGGTTCGTCAAATGCAAGTTCTCATTATGTGAAAGCTGATACGAGAAGCTTACCAAAAGTTCGAAACGTAATGTTGGTCGAATTTATTGCTATTTTAACGCCATTGAAGGTCAAACAAAGGTTAAACGTATTTGTTCAAAAATATAAGTAACTAATGGGTATTTTTTTCGTTTATATGCAGAAAAACGATCACTGACCTTATTCCTCGAAATGTTTTTGTAATGAGCAAAATTAAGAAAAAATGGACAATCCCCATTGGTATATCGCGCGAAGAACCTAAGTACTTATATAATATTTTCGCAATAAAATCTATCCTTTATTCTTTCCCGAAATCCTAAGCACCTATCTCAATTTCTTTATTCCTATTCGGTCCCCGCGAAGAAGTGACGACAGACTGACAAACAGACACCTTCGTATTCATAATATAGGAAGAATGTAATATCATGTACCTATCTATCGAGTATCCACTTTTCACCTATACCTATAATTGTATTACCTCCTAGATGACGCCCGCGCCACGCAACTCCGTTGCGCCAAAATTAGTTTATCGCATGGGATTCGTACATTTTTATGAGATAAAAATAATAATAATAATATCTATGGACGCTTCACACCACGTCAGTCTGGCCCCGTGCTAAGTACCTAAAGGACTTGTGTTACAGGTACCAGACAACGGAAATATATTTAATACTTTTATATTATACATATATTTAAGATTTTTATTATATCATACACATATTTAATACACATCCAGACCCGGGAACATTGAAAACTTTTTTTTTGTTCCGTCGGCGGGATTCGAACCCGCGACCCCCGGCTTGAGCTACCAACGCGCTCACCACTGAGCCACAGAGGTCGTCAAAAAAAGTATCCTATGTTCTTTCCAGGGATTCAAAGTATCTCCATACCAAATTTCAGCAAAATTAGTTTCGCGGTTCGGGCGTGAAGAGGTAACAGACAGACAGACAAACCCTCGCATGTATAATATTAGTATGGATAATCTTGAAACGCGTCTTATTTCATGAGAGCACGTTAGTGGGGCATACCCATGTGTCAACAGCGGCTTTCCCAGCGGCTCTGCCCCTGTGGAAATCGTGTTAATGTCGTGATAAAACACTTTCCCACGGGACCCGCGCACAATCTGTTGTCTGCTCAGTACTCGTGTCGCCTCTATAACTGACCTGAAAATCTCCGACCTTATATTATTAGGTTGGGGAAAAAGTTTCTTCGCATTTTATATAAAAATTCAAAAGGTTTTTTATAAAGTTTATTTACAATGGACTTATGTATATAGGTGCCATTTTGTTCGATAACTTTTAGCCATCTTGTTGGTAGGGACATGATCCCATTGCTATAAAAATTTTGGGACTTCTGATGAAAAAATTGCGACCTCACACATCTTTAGATGTGTGAGGTCTAGCGTTATCATGGTGAAAAACCACACCCCTTCTGTTGATTAATTCCGGCCGCTTTCTCTCAACTGCTTGATTTAATCTCATCAGTAGTTGTTCGCAGTACAGTTCAGAATATGAATAATGCCCTACCAATCCCACCACACACACAGCATCACCTTGTTGCGAGTTACCCCGGGTTTCGCCACAGTTCACCACGATCTTTTTCGCACGTTCTTTTCGTACGTGATCCACTTTTCATCACCAGTTATCAGCTTCTTCAAAAATGGTTCGGTTTCATTACGTCGTAATAAAGAATCACAAATGGGTACACGGTTCATTAGGTTTCTTTCAGTGAGCTCATGAGGCACCCAAATATCGAGCTTTTTAATAGTATTTTTTAATAAATATATTTTTGTCGCAGCTGCTTATTAATATTATTACATTCATGGTTCGCTGTCTTTGTCTCGTGAATTTTCCAATGTGCTAGAAAAAGACGAGCAGACTTGTACATTCCCTTCGTAAATATTTTTATTAGTAAGTAGTTAGTTGCAAGTGTCTAAAGAGTGAGTTGTATTCGTGCATTAACGAAAGCTGTAACGTTTGGGGGTAGTGCATTATGTCTTTGTTTTTCTTCATCAATTCTTTATAAAAACTTAGTTTTAAATCAAAGTTTTTATATTTCCTATAATTACCCTTGTTTGATATCAAGTTTCTCTTAATGCGTCTTTTCAAATTTTCCTTCGTTTCTCGACTCTGTTGCCTTATTGTCAAATAGAAAATGCCTGTATTTATTATTTATATTAGCTGTATACTGTATAGTCAGAGCTAATATAATACTTGGGCATTTCCTATTCCCGATATATTTTCGCCTGGCGCCGGCCCCGAACCGCCGTGACAAACGCTCGCTATTTTTACTCCGGTATATTATAGTCGACACGTTTGTAGAAACGTTCAATATATAGGTCTGTATGTCAGCTCATGATTAATTGCCTTCTACAAGCGCCAAAATTTCAAAGAAATGTAAATGGCACATTGCGTTCCCGTGGGATAGGTTAAACCTGTTTGAATAAAGTTGCTGTTTATTTGTTTGTGTGTTTGAGCAATGAGACGACTTCGCTACACTGAAACTACTGGACAAATTGACTAAAAATTTACTTTGATAAGTCGGAAAAGATTTAAGACTACAGAAAAGAACAAAAAGTTGTGAAATAAGAATTTTATCAAATTATTTTTATTCAGAATGAATTTTACACAATGTTTTCTGAACATCTGCTGGCATACTATATAGCTATATACAAGTTACAAGTATGCTGGCCACCGAACAAAATCGGCGAGAAGATCCGGCGCGCGGCGTAAGAAACGTATCGAGATAAAAGCACGGTGCATGCGGAATTCCCTTGTGCTTAGGTAATAGGTATACTTCGCAATCAGTTGGGAACCATATTTTGAATCACAGGTTCCATCAGAAACCACGTCTTTGAACTTTGATTTCCTCAGGCCGTTTGCCCACCGCCGCCGTCACCGGGACGTCTCACGTCACCGACAAAAATTCAAATAAATTGCTACTTTTTGACCTAGGTCCTATGCTATAGGTTTCATTTTTTACCGACATAGGTCTAAATTAATCAATAAATAATCGGCCAAGTGCGAGTCGGACTTGGCCGATTTTTTTTTTGGGCGAAATGAGAATGAAGTAAAGTGGTCCAAAGGGGTACGAAGATTTTGACCGACCTACCGTACCGCTATTGTGTTTTTTCGCGTTCATGAATATTTTTTTCAAAAATGGATAGCTAACATCAATACAAACAAAAAATAATCTTGGACAAAACTACGTAAGGTGTCACATTTCGAAGATATGAGCAGCCAAAGTTTTACCAATTTAAGATATTGCAACTTTGGCAGCTTAAATCTTCGAAATGTGACACTTTACGCGATTTTGTAGGTCGGCCAGGCTCCATACAAAAATCTTCATACCCCTTTCCACCACCAACGAGACCCATATTGACTTTGTCCATTAAATATAGAGTAACTTTCATTAAGAGACAAATTAAAATTTATTTTTGTTGTGAGTGAAAATATTAATATTCATCTATTTCAGTGAAAACCTAATAGTAAATGCCAAGCTGCATGACATAACGTAGATTGAGTAGGTAGTTAAAAAGTGCAATCGATCACAGTAACATTATTTTATGGAATAAAATGGTAGAAAACTTTTTCATTCCGGCATAACTTTTTACTTACAGGATAGTTTTGGTTGCGGTCCAGTTATAATGATTCCGTATTTAGCAGACCATTACGTAAACGTGACATTTGCACCAAACTCATTATATTTTTCTTACAAAATGATAAAAAACATGACTTTAAATGAAAAGTCATGTTTTTAACTTTTCACTGACAGGGTATTTTTGATTATAGTAGACAATTTTACTATATATAGGTGTCTTTGGTGGTGGGGACCAGACTTTATACATTTAAAAACATACTCTTCAGAAGGCTAGCTGTAGTGGAGATACAGCCTGGAGACAGACAGTGAAGTCTTAGTAATAACTAATAGGGTCCCATTTTTCCCTTTGGGTACGCAACCTTAAAAAGCCATAATAAGAAAAGTGTCAAGTACTCTAGATAGACAGAAATCCGTACCTCGGTCCGAATAATCGAGTTTCTGATGTAATTGGTCAAGATCGGAGGCAGAGGCTTCATAAATAATGTTAGTTCTTGGTAGAAGCCGCCGCCCCCCGCAGCCGCCTGTCCGGACCTAAGTAGGCCGGTGTAAATCTATGTCGTAGTAAATAGCTGTACAAATAATACTATGTACTTTAATAAATAAAATAGTTATATGAAACAATGAGAGATAAAATTAACACGTTAACAACGAAATGCATCTTTGTGCACTGGAAACAACAAGGTGGTCGTATTTAAACTGATATTTTCTTTTTAGATAGCCATCCACAGACATGATATTATTGTTTTGTATGGAAACAAACTGGCGTAGCGGTTTACGCCATTAACTGCTCTCAGTTTAAAATATTTTAATTCAATATTAAACGCACTTTCATCATTAAAAACTCCAAAAACCTGTCGTTTGACGTTCATAAGAAAACGATTTTGCTTCGATAGGATGACACTGACAATAATCACTGATGTTTTTCGGATAAAATATATTCTTCACCTGTAATATCGTAACATGGTTATCAGTAATCGTCTGTGTGTGGCGCCCGCTGCCCCCGCTGCGCCCGCCGCGCTGTTATTATGCAGATTAACACCGCCGGGAATCTGTGAGGATATAACGAGCGCCCCCCCCCCCCCTCGCCCGGGCCCCCGCACCCCCGACACCTCCCGACACCCCCCAGCGCTCCCGCCCACCGCCAGGGCTGCCAACATTAAAATATCTGACAGATTAGGCGCGGGTTGCGATAACTGATGGCATATCAAACCTTTAATGTAATTTTTAACTACATATTCTTATTCATGTAAAGTTAACTTAAACTAAAAACTTTACAGTATTACGTCGTAGAGTTCAAAAAGATCTAAAACTAAAGATTCTCTCCGCGAATTTAGCCCCTGAAAATCGTAGTCTTCATTCTTATACAAAAATCCTGAAAAGAATTTTATGTCATATCAGGTTATTCAGGAGTTGATTAACTATAGAAAATTAAGGGGCTGTTTCACCACTTCTTGACAAGTGCCGGATAGGCTATCTGTCACTTAACTTGACAGATAAGAGTATGGATAATCTGTCAAATAAGTTGTGGATAGCCTATACGGCACTTTATCAGGAAGTGGTGAAACAGGCCCCAAATAAATTAGACTCCTAACTTTATCGTTTAATGTTTCGTTTAGATAATCTCACGTTATTTCTGGCAGGATATCCCTAAGTCGGCACTCGCCGGGGGCAGGTCCCTGCCGGCGCCGGCGCCGACGCCGCGCCGTAATTTACGATTTAAGCCGCGAGAATATGGCGGCGATCCTTCTACGGATTTTGGAGCCTTCGTCGATTATGTAATGTTAGGTGACATTTAGACGGGGCGATATGAAGGAGAGAATATTGACCATAAAGTTAAAGCGAGAAAAGATTAGACAATGTGTTTTTATTTGAGTAAGTATGTAATAATATGTATCTACTATCGGATTGATTTATAGGCAGATAGTGGACCTACGTTTTTAGTCGCATTATGTGAAACAGTCGACACGTCATGCTCATGAGTCATGACGTGGCGTAGGTCCACCATCTCTCTATGAATCAATTTCTCTGACAGTACATACTACATACTTCGTTTCTTACGTATAAGCTCTATAGAATGAGGACTCTGAAAATATCAAAACATACTGTAACAAACGTTGAGAAACCACACTTTTTACTCGTACTTTACAATGCTATAAGTACATATTGTCATAAATGTGATGAATATTGAATAGTGTTGACTGATTGAACTTATTTTTTTCCATTTATAAGATATGCGCTTTACAATAATAGAATTTCTACATAATAATTTCTATCTAAAAAACTTAGGTTGCAGGAAAAACGACAAATTCGCACATATTGTTATGTTTGAATGCTGCAAAAATGCTTGAATAATAATGAAAGCATAGTAGCACATGCACGCAAGGGGTAAGATTAAATCCGCTTCCTGCAGATCGAATGGTGTGACCGAAGCCTAAGATGTTACAAAAAAGATAATATTATGTTATGTGCGCGTGCAGACGCGCAGCGGACGGACAGTGCAATTTATGTACATATTTAAATTTGGATGTTCCCTCACCGCCGTTTTAGGTGTAATTCATTTTAGCTAACAAGTTGAAATACGAAACTTAACACCCTGGGTGATGGATAATCCAGCTTTATCGCAGCTATAGAGTTAAAATTTTTGTACTAGTTATAGCTCAATACATACTGTATTTTTCGGGTTTCGTAGTCAACAAGGAACCCTTGTATATAGTATCGGTCTGTCCGTCCGTCTGTCTGTCCGCGGTTTTTCTCAGAGACTATAGGACCTACAAAGCTGCAATTCGGCATAAATGCACATAATTAATGATGCCGACAAAATAGTATATAAAAAATTAAAAATAATATATATTTTTAAGGTACCTCCTCCCCTACACATCAAGCGGGGATGAATTTTTTTTTCGCGTCCACCCCACCGTGTGGGATATTGTTAGATAGGTTTTTAAAAATATTATGAGTGTTCAAATATCATATTCCGATTTAGTTTTAAAGTGGAGAAAATCGTTAGAGCCCAGTATCCCCCTCTTCTACCAGCTAAACGGTTGCTTCTGGAAATGTGAAAAAATTCACGGGAGTAGAAAATATGCTGAATTTAAACGGAAAACTATCACGGCAAAGAAGACTTCATAAGTTAGTGAGAGTCGATCAACTAAAAAAAATGTAATAGGAGAAGTATAAATGAACTTTTCATTCAAATTCCTTTAAAACTAACTGAGATGATGTTGTCAGTAGGTAAGTGTTAAGTGTAAAACACGTTGTAATTGTACATTCACTGACCATTAAAAATATAAAAAACTAGCAGTAGGTACTTACCTACAACGGAATCCTATATTGCGCGTGGCCCGACACGCACTTGGCTGGTTTTTATGTGTTTGGTGTGCCCAAGTCATGGAAATTTACAAAGAGCTGTGGTTACAGAGCTAAGAGCAGCATTTCAGTACTTTTCATATACTTATATTTTTCTATTTTTTTATTGAAAGGTTCACAAACTGGCTGTATCACTAATACAATTTTATAAAATAATGGAGTATGTTTTTTTTTACGTCCGTGGCAGTATGTTAGTAGAACTGAGTGTACAACCTTCTACAGTGAACACAGCATGCATTTAAAACACAGTATTCAAAAGTCCTGACCAATTGTTTGTATTAAACAAATAAAGCTTGTAGTTTATGCGAAATGCGTCTGTCTATCAGTAAAAATATATTTTTTTAAATTTTGATTTCGATTATAATTTATAAGGCATATAGACTTTTTGGAGTCCTGCAAAAAGACAAGATAGTTACTATCGCGACAAAATCCACATTTCCCGACACAAATTTCAGCACACCGAATCTGCATTGAAAATCTAGTAAGCAATAATTAACTAGCATACAAGCTATACCACAGTTTACTATCCCAAGTTCCAAAGAATTCCATCACATTAGCGGCACTTTTGTGGTAACAAATAAGTGTGCAAGTTAAATAAATGGTGGAATCGGGCTCTGGGACTGCGGGAGATGGCGGGGGGAGCAGGGGGAGAGGGGGGAGGCCCGGCCGCATTCCTCCGGAGCCTCCGACCCTCCGCGCGCCGAACTTTCCGCTTTCCCAGGACGGAATGCCGCGGCCTAATATACACATACATCAATGTTCGATAGAATGCGATTTGTTGGTGTGTGGAAACTGGAAACATCTCTGTGTGGTTGAAACCACACAGATGCTTAGGCTTGAAACGATGAATGGTCAAAAAGTTAGTCAAAAGTCAAAAAGGTAGATTTTGCTATAATCATAGAGGAATTGTATGGCTGGTCTCTGCTATAATGTAAAAGCTGCTTACTCTATCGGAGCTCTATCTATGCCTCTATCTCTACCTTGACTAAGTTATCTATCTAAATGGATATTTTAGATAGGTGTCAGAGGCTTCGTTTTTAGGGTTCCGTAGCCAAATGTCAAAAAACGGAACCCTTATAGATTCGTCATGTCTGTCTGTCTGTCCATCCGTACGTCACAGCCACTTTTCTCCGAAACTATAAGAGTCTACGCTTCCAAAATGGTAAAATGTATGTCTCTTCGTCTAACTTCTAAAGTAGGGGCATGATAAGTCAAAAAAAAAATGATGTACTTACATTACTATAAAAACTACCACGAAAATTGGTTTGAACGAGATCTAGCAAGTAGTTCTTTTTATACGCCATAAATGGTAAAACTTAATTTAACTTTCATTAAATCAACTGCAATAGAAAAAAAAATCAATAACCATTTAATTTCATAAAAATAAACCTAATTGCTGCTGCGGAACCCTTCATGGGCGAGTCCAACTCGCACTTGGCCGATTTATTTTCTGGTTAGTTAGATCTTTTGATCTATAAATAACTTGGTCTGGGTGGTTATTAGGGTTCCGTACCCAAAGGGTAAAAACGGGACCCTATTACTGAGACTTCGATGTCGATCCGTCTGTCCGACTCTCCGTCTGTCTGTCTGTCTCCAGGCTGTATCTCAAAAACTGCTATAGCTAGACTTGTAAAATTTTCACAGATTGTGTATATCTGTTGCCGCTATAACAACAAACGTGATTTTTTTACCTTTTTTCCTCGATATCGATAATGGCAACAGATAGGCACTTGATATTTTCACAAAGGCCTTAATAATATTATGTTTACTTCAATAAAGGGGGCTCCCATACAAAAACGTACATTTGTTGGTCTATTTTTGCTCTATAACGGTACGGAAACCTTCGTGCGCGAGTCCGACCCGCACTTGGCTCATTATTTTATGTACCTACTACAAATATAGCGGTAAAAAAACGGTATAGCGTTTTTACCGCTAAAAATATTTGAAGTCAACCTTTCCTTTACATTTTCATAATTTTTATTTAGCTTAATTTTTTGACAATTCCTAATAGTATAAATGAAATTAATATATACCTATGTTACCTATCTGCAAATTCTTTATCATTCAAAAATCAAAATAAAAGGCAGTATAATTTGAAGGCTCGGTGTCGGGTTTCGGCATATAATAGTTTACGATGTGTTTGATCGCAGATGCTTCGCTGTAAGATTAACTCGTTAGGAGCCCTAGAATTAAGTGCAATAATTTGAATGATCCCAGATCATAACTTTTAGATAAATACGGCTTTTCCATTCTAAACTCTACTTCGAAGATATTTAGACTCAATTTTAGGCGGCTGCGTCGCAACTCTTACAATGTTGCGAAGTCGCTGGACAAACAAAAAGCTTAAAACCTTGCAATTTAAGTGGTAGTTGGGTTAATTAGTACTAAAAATGTAAATTCTGCTGGAATATGTCCAATTCATTAGGTCCGTGTCATCATAATTGAGTATCATATCCATTGAAGTGTCCCGTCTTGTCACGACACGCGCCATTTGAGATAACTTGAGCTAGGTGACTTTAGTGGTAGAAGTAAATATACCTGTGGTTACCTCCATATAAATGTTTTTGCACTTTTGTTGTAAACATTTTTTTACACTTGACTTATAATTACAGCTTCGACAAATACCTTAAGGTCCCCTTAAACGGGGAGGCCGGAGACCGGACAAAAGTGTCTGGTCAGGTCGTCCTGCAATCGGGCTGACCGTATCGATCGGCTTTCGAGGATAGTTACCTTAAATATTAACACAGATGTGTTTGCATCTCACCCCGTCTCATCCTCTTCGGGAGCTTTACAATTTTAGTTTTTACTAGATGACGCCCGCAGGTCCACTGCGCCAGAATTATTTTATAGCGCGGGAACCGTACATTTTCTGGGATAAAAAGTATAATTTTACGTCCTTTCCCGGGTCTCAAAGTATCTCCATACCAAATTTCAGCAAAATCAGTTCCGCGGTTTAGGCGTGAAGAGGTAACAGACAGACACACTTTCGCGTTTATAATATCAGTATGGATGGTTACTGCAAGAATCTGATAGGTACCTAATGCACACGTTAAACACAAGTTTAATCGAAATGCAAGTTACATGAGCAAATTCCTCAGCATAAGACATAGAAGTTCGAGTAGTTTCAAGTTTGCCATAGAACATATTGCCCAGTGCTCGCGATGTGGGTTTTTCCCTAGATGTGAAGTACAGACAGCAAAATAATTCGGATTCTGTTGTAAGTTTTGCCATTACTTATTTGTGAAATTGATATTTTAATAACATCTAATACCTTGTTGGTGCACTACAGTACAGCCTTCCTTAATTCCTTTTAATGATCGCGACTTCTTAAATAAGTCTACGTCTTATACAGGCTAAGGCTACTATCTACAAAAAGGGATTTCGTCATGATGTACTATAATGTTTTATTTATATTTATAATATTTATATGTTAAACCGTCCGCCATATAAGTTCCTTCCAAATAAAAATATGGACTTAAGAGCCCATATGACCCTAACTTGACTACATACTTTAACCTAGATCTCAAAATCTGTAAGGTCTAGAAAACTGATTTTTTGACACAAGTAACTTCAGTTCATAAAGATTAAATGCTCAAGACGAAAACACGATTACTCAAAAAATGCTCGATAGTTTCTTTTTTACAAAAAACCTTGTTTTAGACACATTTCTGCTTGGATCTTCGAAGTTTGCTGTCTTTTCTTTAATATTTTTTAATATCTAAAAAGGTATTGATAAAACCTAAATTTGCTCAAAACACTTTTTTCATAATCATTATAGTTCGTCTTTTATTCAAGTAAAACTAACTCGGCGACGATTCCGCGCCGTCCTTTTTCACCTGGCATATGAAAGACGGGCGTGAGTGTGAAGAGAGAAGGACGATGTTTGATTTTTAGAGTCAGGTGAGCTCTTAACTAAATCAAATTTTCTCTGATTTGAAATTGTTTGATTTTTCTTCTGTTTCTAACACGCTATTTCCTTTCATTTCCCGCCTCAATTACAACTATCATATTATATTAATATCATTATCAGCACGCTTACGGTTCACTTTTTGCGTTCATCTTATATTCCCATGCAAGAATACTTGAACTTAACTGAAATAAATTTTCTCTGACTTGCAAAATTTTTTGATTCCTTCCATTACCCACCTAATTTACAACTACTCGTGAGCTCGTTTGCTGATTCAACTTTTTTGCGCATGGTACCGGACGAGCAAATCGCCTGCACTTGTTTACGCACGCGCTGTGCGCTGCGCGGGCGCATGACCCCGCCGGAATGCACCACGTGCTGTACGCTAGGAATGCGCAACTGTTTACCTTTTTCATTTTTCCCCACCACCCGCCTTGGCCCTTTGTAGGAGTTTCGTAATGCATAGTAGTGCTTCATCGTTGGCGTCGCGTCGGCAGCTTTTGATGATTTTCAGCTTAGATATCGCATAATATATTCGGAGTTATTTGGGCTATTTAGATGTTTAAGGTATGATGGTACTACGTAGACAGTAAAAGGCGCAACGTTTGAAAATGTCTTTGGAATTTTGGGATTTTTGACTTTTAAGGTATTATATACGTAGATGGTAGGTGGCTTTGTTTTTTTTGTCCAAAGTTCTGTCGTCGGATAGAGTTAGCTGTTAGAGGAACTCATTGGTATCTCGTTAACTGAAAATATACTAATATTCAATGATATTCTATGTTACTAAAATATTTCTGTGTGTGAAAGAGCAGCTTTAGATCATTGTCTGAAATTATTTTTATCCCACAACCGGACTCTAGGTAAGCAGGGGCGGATCTACTATATGGCTTTTTGGGCTGCAGCCCAGGGCCCCGCGAATACAGAGGGCCCCCAACCGAACTGAAACCAATAGACGATATTGTCAATAATAAAAATTATATAAGTAGAATTTTTAAAAATCCGATCATAAGGTTGGCGAATTATCCAAATGCCGTAGTCGAACATTTAGTGAATGAGTGCATTCAGTTAAAATCTTACTTACTGCAGTCTAAGGCAGAGTCTTACACCTCTTGCAGTGAAATTTTTTGGCAAATTTATGAAAAGAAACATGTTGATGTTTCCCCAAACTGCTATACCATCTTAAAGATTTTTTAACGATGCCGATCACTAGCTGTGAAGCAGAGCCATAGAGAAATGTAATACACGGGGAGCAGAGCGTTCTTTCTCCAGGATGTCGTATATAGAAAACAAATACAGGGCAACAATGTCATCATTAATTAAATTATCAGTTCTTTCGACAAATTTCGATTTAACAAAAGACCTACAGTGCGATGACGAAATAAAAGAGTTTGCAGTTTGTTTGTTAGTTTGAACGCGCTAATCTTAGGAACTACTGGTCCGATTTGAAAAATTTTTTCAGTATTAGATAGCCCATTTATTGAGAAAGGCTATAGGCTATATTTTATCACGCTAAGACAAATAGGAGCGAAGAAATAGAGGAAAATATGGAAAAAACGGGGAGAAATTATTCTACAGGGCTTATTTGAACGCGCTAATCTCAGGAACTACTGGTCCGATTTGAAAAATCCTTTCAGTGTTGGATAGACCAGTGCCAAATAACAGAAAAATTGCTGCACCAGTTCGTGAGAATATAAGCCCTTTCAAATAATTTCCCCCGTTTTTCCACATTTTCCTCTATTTCTTCGCTCCTATTAGTCTTAGCGTGATAAAATATAGCTATCTAACACTTTTTTTTTTTATCGTACCAGTAGTTCCTGAGATTAGCGCGTTTAAACAAACAAACAAACCAAGAAACTCTTCCGCTTTATAATACTAAGATGTTCCGCGCGGCTTCGCCCGCGTAATTTAAGAATGTCACGGAAACCGTACATTTTTCCGCAAAAAAAGAAACCTATGTCCTTTCACGTGGTCTATTCTTCATGTGTGCCAAATAACATAAAAATTGCTCCAGTACGTGTTCAAATAAGCCCTTTCTAATAACTTCCCGTTTTCTCCACACTTTACTCTTTTTCTTCGCTTTTATTAGTCTTAGCGTGATAAAATATAGTCTATAGCCTTTCTCGATAAGTAGGCTATCTAACACTGAAAGAATTTTTCAAATCGGACCAGTTGCTCCTGAGATTAGCGCGTTCAAATAAGCCATTTCAAATCATTTCTCCCGTTTTTTCCACACTTTCCTCTATTTCTTCGCTCCTATTAGTCTTAGCGTGCTAAAGTATAGCCTATAACCTTTCTAGATAAATAGGCTATCTAACACTGAAATAATTTTTCAAATCGGACCAGTAGTTCCTGAAATTAGCGCGTTCAAAATTCAAATAAACTCTTCAAATAATTTCCCCCCGTTTTTTCCACACTTTCTTCTATTTCTTCGCTCCTATTAGTATTAGCATGATAAAAATAGCCTATAGCATTCCTCGATAAATGGGCTATCTAACACTGAAATAATTTTTCAAATCAGATCAGTAGTTCCTGAAATTAGCACGTTCAAACAAACAAACTCTTTCCAATTATAATATTATATATATAGTATAGATAAGTATAAAATTTAAATATACCTACATCACTACAGAAAACAGTTTCTTGTCAAAATGGTAATTAGTTGAGTAATTAGGTAGGGCCCCTAAGCAGTATTAGCCCAGGGCCCCACAAATTCAAGATCCGCCCCTGTAGGTAAGTGCCCGAAGGCGGCCCTATCGCAGGTTACTAAATATTAGTTGCCCCTATCAGTGCAATCGTCTTATGCAAAGTTATTTCGTAATGCCTTTCTGTCGGTTCTTTTGTATTTCGTATGGGCACGTGATTGGACTTACTCGTGCTAAAAATAAACTAACGTTTCGTTTTGTTGGCGCAATTTTCCTACTATACAAGGAAAACGCGAGCATGAACTGTAATAATTATTATATACCTACATAAATTTACTGGAATTTCAGCTGTAGAAAATCACCAATTAAAAATTAGGAGTATTTACTTCCTTACAAAGTACGTAAAAGCTACATTTTAATTTTTAACTGGTGTTACTTTTTACCTCTTTAGGTTTAAACTTTAAGCACTAAGTGCTAATTAACAACATTTATACTTAATTACTAACATCACTTCTATTTGTATTCGAGGAACGTGTAGCTGCATCCGCTGAAACGAGCTTTAATTGAATTTATTTCATATTCAATTTGAATTAAGGCACTAATATATTTTGCTTCGCATAGAACGACTTAGATTATAGAGCAGTCTCTTTTTCTGACTCGTCTATGATTTTTGACAAATAATATTTTTTTGGACAGGGAGTCTGCAGAATCCTTAAGGACCTTTTAAAATCGCAATAACGAGTAGATGAATACTTGATCAGACAAGAAAGCTGTCGCAGATCATGGCAATTTGAAATATTATCACGAGTTGTAAACGGATATTTAACAAATAAAAAATTAGAAAAAGCTCACAACTCCTAAGTGGCCATGGTGTTTATTTGGCCCTGCTTTTTGGCGCGGCATGCCATAATATCTATTACATAGATAATATAATAAATGAAGTGAATTCATACGAACAGTCCGCCATTAGCATGACCACGTCCCGGGCCGAAATAAGAAAGTTCAGTGTACGTTACGGGGCAGGCGGAAGTGGCGCACGCGGCGGAAAGCGCACTTCCGGAAGATACGCGCTCTAGATGCGCTTTACGACTTCCCGTGCGCCCGCGCCGACGCCTTATTGTGTTTTGGTTACTACTTACTACCATTCCTGACTTTAGTTGTTTCATATCGAATTATGACTCTGACGCTTCACGCGAATTGGTTACTACTTACTACCATTCCTGATTGTAGTTGTTTCATTAGTGAATTGTGACTATGTATTGAGAATTGGTAGTGTTAATCTACACTTGAAACATTGACATTTGACGCCTTACCATCAACATCATCTATAGTTATTAGTGTCCCCTTTACATCGAAGTTCGGCGGTCAGCAGGTTGAATTTGTTCCGGTCCTGGGCTAATTTATTTAATTTTGGGTAGCTACATCTGGTCTATTCTTTTTATTTTATATCATCGATCCATTTTGTTCTTGGTCTAGGAGTATGTATAACTTTTAGGAAGGTAATTACTAATTAGTTGTCTATTTAGGGTGCTTACACAGGGCGCCGCAGCGGCAGCGGCAACGCCACGAATCGCCGCCGTGTGAAAGGTCAAAGGGCCCTAGAAATACACGGATTAGTAATGCAGCGGCACCGCCGTGGTGGCGCGGGCGGTGCCGTTGCCGCTGCGGCGCCGTGTATAAGCACCCTAAGAAAGTCATTGTTGTGTTTTGGTTCATTCCATTCCTGATTGTAGTTTATTATATTAGGGGACGAGGCAAATCGCAAGTGTATATTTCATATTGACGCTATGTAGGTGTAGCCATCGATCTGAACATTGCCTTATAATGGGGTAGCAAAATTTTTTAAGCAGCAATTTTTGCAATTTCGATTCGTGGCAAATGAATTGGTGTTAAATGGTGTTTATATGGGTTTCTACTCTCTATATTTTATTTGCAGTTCATCAGTTCATATCAGATAATTTGCGATAGATCGAAATGGTCAACACTTATCACGAGCAAGTTGTTTAATATTCCTCGTAATATATTCAAAGTTGACGCACTTGGCACTGCAAATATTATCGATATGATGTAAGCTACATTTATTGATTCCTAGAGACACCTTCATATAATGATTCTACCTTTGCAGATAGCAGAACGACCAGTGGCTTTGAATTAACAATTTACATTAAATTCTTAATGTCATGTCAATTCCACAAAGTCGTCTTTAAAGTTACTTCTATTCTTAACATCGCTGTTATCAACGATGTTAAGAATAGAAATAACTTTAAAGTTGCTGTGTGTAAAGCCACTGGTTGTTTTAATCTGCTATTTGCAAGGGAATAATCATTATTTAAAGGTCCTAATATAAACTAGTGTCTCTAGGAATCAATAAATGTAGCTTACATCACATCGATAATATTTGCAGTGCCAAGTGCGTCAACTTTGAATATATTACGAGGAATATTAAACAACTTGCTCGTAACTGGCGCCGACGCAGTGCATTATGCAGTCGATTATGATCAGTCCTTATCGCAGATAAGTCAGGTGCAAATGACCATATATGGTAAGATTTAAGGGCCGTTTTATGCAGACGTGACTCAGCCAGGAATTATTATGCTAAGTAAACATTATGACTAACGGCTAGTAGGACTTAATATGCAGTTATTGAATGAATGACACAGTGATTTTATCATTCATAAAATTCCAGCTAAGCTACGTATGACACGTCAATTTGTAAGAGACAAAGTATTGGATTCTTGACCATAATTATACCATAGCGAAGCTGAATCATAAAAGTATGTAATTAATCTAAACTAAACTAAAAAAAACTAAATTGAAGACAAATTCTGATTGTATATTGTAGAGCTTATACAAAATGTACAACTTATTCATAGAAAATTATAAGGGGATTAAATTAAAATGCTTACCTATATAAAAAGGTTCTTTAATCAATTGAAATGCTTATGCTTACCTCATTTAGCCGCTTTCCTCACATCAAAATAACAAGTCAAAAGAATGGCAGAACAGATTTCCTCAGTTTGTCCAGTTAAGTTGGTATGAGGAAGTGGGTACAGGAAAATTGAATTTGTTTATAGCTAACTTATGAATCACATCTACAAGATGGACCAGTTCTCGTAATATCGTCAAGTTTTCTGCGTATTAAATGCGTAATGACTAATGTGTATATTTAGATGTGAAAGATGATTGCGTGAGGTTCGCTTGTGCCCTTGGCATATTCGGTAGTTATGAATGGTTGAGTAACGCATACTTGTGGGCATGCGGTCGGAATATCCTATGAGGCTGACGATGAATGAATCGTGCAAGAATGATTATGGCAGCGTACGGTGGCACAGTCATGCTGCCACGCCAAATGACAGATAATTATGCTGTCATTACTATGCTGCTCGTACAGTCCCTTTTATAGTGGTAAGTCCTAAGTGACACTAACCTATTCTTTCAAAGTTTGCAAAGCCTGGATTATACTTAAGGTCTTCCTTATCCTTGTAATCATTAGGTACGTTGCCAATTTTAAGACAATATCAGGATAATGATTGCAGATATTATATTTAAGTGAAATGGCTCTTTTGAATGATAGAACATAAGCAGCTGTATGTAATTTAGATATACTGCAAACGGCAATTGTGTGCTTTTCAGAAAGGCTTCCATCTCTATTTTCTATGACAATCTGCATGAGACCATGCAGATTGCACACGCTAGATTCAAAAGATTCCGTAACGAAATATCGGTTAATTATAAATATACTCGTATGTATTCGATAATATAGGTGATCGAGTAGCTTACCATCAAACTCTTATTTATCAAAGAGGCAGAAAGTGCAGAAACACTTGCTACCCTGTAACGTGAGACTGATATAGAACGGTTCATTTTCGTTAGTTCCGCATGTATTGAAAGATTGATCATTCATTCCGGCCGGTTCTTCTCGCCGGGTTAGTTCCCGAACCAGTGGTAGGCCTCGTGTAGACACGACGTTCTAAAAGTGTTAACTTTGTTAACCTACTTAGAAATAAATATTTTTCATTTTCTTTCATTTCATTCGAATAAATAGTCGTATTATAAGCGAGCCGTCTGATATCGGCTTAAATAATGTTGGTCTATTATGCTACTAGGTGCTCTTGCGAATGCTTTGTCTTTTAGATCTATGGATCTAAAAACTTGAATTAATAATATAAGAGTCATGTCGATAGTAACGATCATGCAATTCCGTTTAATATAAAACAATTTATCTCAGCAGAGATGTGGTATTTGATTAAGACGCTGACAACTGCCAATGACCTTGAGGATTCGCATTTCTAAGCCACGCCCCCTAATTGTCCGATAAGACAGCGCCAGCTTTGCTAGCGGCTAAACCGGGAACTTCTAAAAGATAGGTTTGATTAATATTGAGCTGTCGCATAGAGATTTCAATAGATGGCGCGTAATAAATAAATACTACGAGTATGTACTATACTTCCGTGAGCGAACTATAAGAGTGCGGAAGATTAGTGCAGAATGCAGATAGAACGGAGCACAGCGGAGAGGTAATATTAACGCACTTGAAAATAAACTTTATAATCATTAAACTAAAGTGCATAAATGCTTGAACCTTACAAAAAAATGCACGTTTGTCCTCGAGGATACGCGGGAATCTTTAAAAGTTTGAAGTCGATATTATACTGATTCGTTATGTCTATTGTGGTAGTAATGTAAGCCATACACGTTACGCAGGTAGACCGGAATGTGTGAGGGAATATACCTGTGCAGTTTTTTGGACCTGCGCAGGCGACCAGGTCCCACACACATACCGGTATACATGTGCAGGCATACCTGCGTGCTGTACAGGTGGATCTCTCCCGTCCCCGGTAGACGTGTAAGGCTTACTTATGGTAAATAAAACACAGTTATTCTTTTATAATATACCTATTATATTATAAAATAATGTCAAAACCCAACTGCGTAAAAACATTCAATTTTTTCATAAACATTTTTTCTGTTACATTACAATTTACATTAAAATTACAATTACATAAGTACAGCAAGATATAAAACAAAATTCAGGAATCGTTTTTTACTGTCCCGGCAAACGTTGCTTTGCCATAATATTATATTTACGATAATATTATTATTTTAATTAAGTGACTAACGGCCGTTCCCAATATAATATGATCTATCTCTGGTTTTGCCCTACTAGAGATATGAATAGCTCACATTAGACATTAGAGACATATATTTTGTCAATTGTGAGCTATTCCTATCTCTAGTAGGGCAAAACCAGAGATAGATCAAATATTGGGAACGGCCGTAAATAGGTAAGTATGTCACCATGGCAACGTTGATCGCCATCCCGTCGCACAAACTTAATGGTCGCCGTCAGTCTCAGGTTATAATAATTTACTATTATTTATTCAACAAATGCACTTATCAATATTTAAAGTACCCAGTAGCCGATTCTCAAACCTACTGAATATGCATAATATAATTGATTAACGGTGCCCAGCTATATATATATATATATATATATATATATATATATATATATATATATATATATATATATATATATATATATATACATAACTGGGCACCGTTAATCAAATAGTTAACTTCGTTAATCCGTTAAAAAAAATGTTAGCTTCGTTAAACGTTAAAGCGTTACACTGCGGACGAATTAGCGCAAGTTAACGTTAATCGTTAATCCGTTAATATGTGTAATATGGCCTTGTTGTAACTTATATCATTGCGTTAGTGTACATACAAAACCTGTTGGTTTAAGGTTTTGGAAGTTAACAGGTTAGGGACAAAACAAAATACTTCTATAATTATTGTATTCTAGGTAGAAATTACAATACAATAATTATTATAGATATAGTTTATTGTTATTATAAATAATTTGCATGTTGATAAAGAAGAGTGCAGTATAATTTAGTTAGGTAACTAAATTATACTGCACTCTTCTTTATCAACATAATGAAATGATAAAACGAAACAAATATCTTCTCACTCGCATGCGCCTGAAAATGTATATCTAGTATTATTTTTGTTTCGTCTGAACCTGTTTTCGCGCGGCGCCGCGGTGCCGTGCGGTAAATAGTAGGCATTGGATTAACGAATAACGGACTTCTGCATATTAACGGAAGTTAACCAGTCCGTTAATATTTTTAAAAGTTAACTTAAAAGTTAATCCGTTAATCAAAATGTTAACTTCGTTAATTAACGATTAACGGATTAACGAGTTAATGCCCAGCTATGTATATATATATATATATATATATATATATATATACAGGATGTAACAAAAATAAGTGATAATACTTTAGGGTGTGTACGTGTTCCTTGTAGAGAGTTCACTGTGAAAGTAGCAGCGCTGAAAGACCAAAAAAATTTTTCACTTTTGTATGGGGAAACTCGTGACGCTCGGGCCCTTGCCCATACAAAAGTGAAATTTTTTTTTCGTCTTTCAGAGCTGCTACTTTCACAGTTAACTCTCTACAAGGAACACGTACACACCCTAAAGTATTATCACTTATTTTTGTTACACCCTGTATATATATATATATATATATATATATATATATATATATATATATATATATATATATATATATATATATATATATATATATATATATATATATATATATATATATATATATATATATGTATGTATATATATATATATATACAGTATGTAACAAAAACAAGTTATAATACTTTAGGGTGTGTACGTGTTCCTTGTAGAGAGTTCACTGTGAAAGTAGCAGCTCTGAAAGACGATTTTTTTTCTTTTGTATGAGCAAGGGCAAGTGTCACGAGTTTCCCCATACAAAAGAAAAAAAAATTAGGTCTTTCAGCGCTGCTACTTTTACAGTGAACTCTCAACAAGGAACACGTACAAACCCTGTGTCGAGAAAATTGAATGCCGAAATCACCTACTTCGGAACTTCTGTAATAGGCTAAAAATTTACAAACTGATACGAAATATCCCATCAAAGACACAAATTTGACCCAAAGCGTGATCATGATGAAGTTATTAGAAAATTATTAGAAAACTTTGGCCGGGTGATAAAAAGAAGACCCAACACTGCAAGTGCTAACCTAGTAAAAGACATTTTATATAAAAAAAAATAAGCTTCGTTTCTTCTATCAAACATGGCCAAAAAAATTAAAAACAAGCAATAAGAGATTTAGAATTACAAGAAGGAATTAAAGTAAAGCCTTGCGGGCTATTTATAGATACAGACTTGCCATTTTTAGGAGCAACGCCCGATGGAATTTGCGATGAAAAAACTATTTTAGAAATTAAATGTCCCATCACAGCATATAACATTGGAGTAGACGCTGCTATAACACAACAAAAAGTTACATTTTGGAAAATAGATAAACAGGGCAAATTAAATATAGACAAAAATCACTCCTGGTTTTATAAGGTGCAAGGGCAGCTCCATATTTCAGGTTACGAATATTGCCTTATTATTATTGATAGGCATGTAATGGTCTTCATTTGAGTCACTATCAATTATCAATATTAGATTGCAAAGTATGCATAGAAATGTGAATTTTGAATTGAGGCCATCTTGCTTTTCACCTACTAGTTCTATGTCAGTTAAAGCACTTCCAAGAGGACCATGATGAGAAATTTCTTGCAACCTCTTATAAAAATATGAAACACTTATAATTCTTCTTCCGACATCAGGTTTCTTCTGAGGAAGTGCAGTTTCAACAATAAGCTTTTCAGCATCACATTCAGCCTCCAAACTACATAGTCCAGTGTCATGGGTACTTTTTTCTTCCAGCCTGTAAGTAAGTTTATACTTTGAGACATCGACATTTAACAACAGTTTAAAAACTGGATCACCACAAAATTTTATAAATTAAAATGATTAACTTTTCGATTATTGGGAAATAGGAATTAGGATAAAATTATACAGAACTCAATATTTAAAAAAGCCTTTTGCTCGTTTGCCTTCTAATTTCATTAAAAAGGTATACTAAAAATTTTATTAGGCTAATACGCTGCACTCCGTAGTAGGGGTGGGTCGTTATGTGATTTTTAACCGACGAAACAAGTTGTAACTGTACGACGCGGGCGCCCGGTAACGGTGTGACGTCATATCACAATTTCGCCGCGCGGGCCCCATACAATAAACGTGATTTTTTGCTCTATCTCAATAACTGCAACAGGTAGGCACTTGAAATTTTCATCAAGGCCTTAATTATATATGTACTTTAATAATCAATAATAATATTATAATAAAATAAAAAATTAAGGGGGGCTCCTATACAAAAATCACAAATTTTGGCCTATTTTGCACTATAACGGTATGTGTATTCATAAGTGAGTCCGATTAGTAACATAATATAATATTATTATTAATTATTAAAGTACACATATAATTAAGGCCTCGGTGATAATTTCAAGTGCTTACCTGTTGCCGTTATTGAGATAGAGCAAAAAATCACGTTTATTGTATAGGACCCACGCGGAAAAATTGTGATATGACGTCACAAGCGGTCGCGGGACTGTTAGCGGGAATCGATATTTTTCGAAACTTTGAATGCCTATAAAATCAAAACTACAAGGTATTTTTGACTGCAACAAAAACTAGTGTATTTGTATACATACAGGCTTTACTGTGACAAAATTTCAAGCAATTTGGCATACCTAGTAACATTCTCAATTAAACCTTCCTGCCCAATTATTCCAGCGGGGCTAAAATGGTCGCTTTGTTGAATCATGAGACGAATCATAATATGATTCATTTCTCTAATATCGCAAAATGCAACTCTGCTTGCAATTAATTTTTGTATTTTTGCACTGATTTGACATTTGTCAGTTTTGACAATTCATTTGCTGAATTGATTGAGAGGAATTGCTAAATATTACCATTTTAGCCCCACAGGGCTTAGGTATCATTAGGAGAGCCCATTTAACCAAAAAAATGGGTGTTATTTTTTTTAAATGACAATATTTTATCCCATTTAAAATCGTTGCAGAAAGGTCACTCGCGGCGCGGGGGAATGAAAGGGGGTGACGCCGGGATGAGGCGCGCGCGCGGGCCTATAGCCTATAGCCTTTTTTCAAATCGGACCAGTAGTTCCTTAGATTAGCGCGTTCAAACAAACAAACAAACTCTTCCCAATTATAATATTAGTATTGATATAAACTAATTAATATTTTTGCTAGGTAATCTGCGCGGAACTAGTTGGCCGCGCCGCCGGTATGCTCACATACCGGCGGCGCGGCCAACTAGTTCCGCGCGGACTATAGCAAACTCGCTGTCGCTCGCTAGGTCGACCGGTGCAGTGGGCGGCGGGCGCTAGCTGCGACTCCAAACGAAACAACGCGACGATCGCTCGACGGTACTTCATACCACCCAATGCAATAAAAACGTTACAAAAATCACTACTCTACTACATAAATACGACTCGAAACTAGTTATTCGGTTACTGTATGTAGCTAGTTATTGTAACTATAGTGACGTGAAATAACGCTCACCCCTACTCCGCAGTGAAGCCGCACCCTATTAGGGCCGGGACACAAAAACACGGTCCGGGGCCGTACGACGTCGCGTCGTCGTGCCGTGATTTTGTGTCCCGGCCCTTACGGAGCATGTCCTTGAATAGAGCTGAAAGAATCGCGCAATCGCATCGCGCTCAAATAGTAATAAACTTATTATATCTATATTTACCTAGCCTATCGTAATTGTAAAAATATACTTGCCTTTTTAAAATACTACCCGTCGCTATATTGCGATCGGCATTTGCTACATTTTCCACTGTGTTATTATCTAATTCCATCGTTTTCGGTCGACTGGAAAAAAATTAAATCATAATAATATCATAAAAAGGCTAAAATAGCTTGTAATAGATAAACTGGATCATAAAAAATACAATGAATGAGCCATGCTTTGGCACGAATGGGCCGACTCGACCAGAGAAATACCACGGACTCACAGGAAAACCGGCGTGAAACAGCCCTTGCGCTGTGTTTCGTAGTCGTGAAGGACGTTTGGTTACAACTTATAATAAGTAGATAAATAAACTTATATTACCTTTCCAACATACTACCTGCCGCTGGATCTGAATTGGAATTTGGTGATTCATTTGGGTTATCAATAATTGCACTATCCATGGTTTTCCGCCGCCTGAAATAAAAATTTAAATAATAAAGGCCTAAATAAAACTTCAGATTCAAAGCAAAATGAACTTATAGTACCTAATTATAGTACTTACTTGTACTATTATTTATTCTGTGCTAATAGTGATAAAAAAAAACCATAAAAAGTATTACGAAAATTCTCTGAAACTCGATCCATAGACCGATTGAATATTGATTTATCAGAACGATCCCCGACGCGCGACGCTAAAACTTATTTAGGCTAACGAAATAATCAACTTTATGAGTGGTGATTTTTTAACTTTTTGAACATTTATTTTGGAGTGCAAAACTCCAACATAAATGTTCAGATACAAAGCAAAATTATTATCAGTGATAAAATAAAACATAAAAAACTGTATTACGATTTACGAAAATCCTCTAAGATTCGAACCATAGGCCGATTGGAAATTGATATAATGTTATCACAACGATTGTGATAACATTATTATGTCAATTTCCAAGGTCTATGGTTCGAATCTTAGAGGATTTTCGTAAATCGTAATCAATCGTAATACAGTTTTTTTTATGTTTTATTTGACACAACGATCCTGGCTATCCTAAAACACATTGAGAGTGACGAAATATTTTGATTCGGGGTCGTAATTGTTCGTTTTTTTTTTAATAAAGACGTACGCAACTAGAAAGTAGATAAAATTGAACTTACTTTTACTTCCATCATGTATTTGTGGCTTTCACGAAGCTGTCGCTTTTTTGCTGGACGTCTTTTCTTTTTCTTGTCACCCATTTTTACAGACGCGCAATATAATTTCAAATATTTACAGAATAAACTTAATATACTATAAAACAATGAGAAATACCTATATACAAATTTTAAGAACTAAACGCTTCAATTACACTAAAATCACAATATCGGCAGAGCGAAATCCGTCACACGTCCACATAGCACCGCGCCTCAGCGAACACTGTCGGTTTTCATGCGCGAGAGAGAGATGTGAAATGTTCACTCAGAAGCGTGGATATATTTTTCGTTTGTTAGAGGAAAAATAAATATTGTGGGAAATCTAGATGTCAGAGCCGAAAATTAAATCGGGCAATCTTTGGATTTTTGTAAAAGGTATCAAATAAACAAATTTTTAAAGCATAGATTGTATTATTACTTTAGTTAGAACTGTTTAAAGTTCCCGAAAGATGTGACTTTGGTATTTTTTTTCATCCAGTAGGAGTACATTATTTTATTATTTAAATCGGACAAGCTTTTCCAAATATAATCAAAAATCACATATATTTTTTTTGTGCCAATCAATGAAATACATACGTCTAGAAAACTGCACAAAGATGTCAAATTGGCAGCTGTCTGCGCCTTAACGTGCAACGGAAAATATTACAAGGAAAACGTGGTTGTATGTGGCATACTATGACAGCGCATTCTAGGCGCCATGGCGGATTTCCTTCAACAATGCAGCATTCCTCACGATCCATTAGACTGAATAAGCCTTCGCACAGATAATAGCACCTTTGTCCTATATACCTGTTTTACTGCTAATAATCAACTACAATGTTTCAATGAATTATGATCATCGTACATCTTGATGTTACTCGTACCTTGCTTATTTTATTGAAATATTGCAATAGTTGAGTCTCTATCCTTGAAGCAAATCCTTGAGGCAAAAAGGTTTCTGTTTGTGTGTACATTTCCTTATGGGAAGAGGGTGACTCCATTATTATAAATAAATTATTGATGTTTTGTTTCTGCAATCAGTTATCTCGAAATTGTTACGTTATTGCAGTTTTTTTTTTTTTAATGAAATAAGGGGGCAAACGAGCAAACGGGTCACCTGATGGAAAGCAACTTCCGTCGCCCATGGACACTCGCAGCATCAGAAGAGCTGCATGTGCGTTGCCGGCCTTTTAAGAGGGAATAGGGTAATAGGGGAGGGTAGGGAAGGGAAGGGAATAGGGGAGGGTAGGAAAGGGAATAGGGTAGGGGATTTGGCCTCCGGTAAACTCACTCACTCGGCGAAACACAGCGCAAACGCTGTTTCACGCCGGTTTTCTGTGAGAACGTGGTATTTATCCGGTCGAGCCGGCCCATTCGTGCCGAAGCATGGCTCTCCCACGTATAAAGTTACAATAGTATAATAAAAGTTTCACTCTTTCTTTTCCCTTCTCCAAATGCTCTATATCTTAGGTTTTATCTAATCCATAAGTTTCAGTTTTTTTCAATGATAAGTTTTCATCTTGACTGTACACAACAGTCGGGACATATTTATTAGCTACTTAATATCGTACATCTTTGTTTCTTATTATGTTGTATTATTAACTTTTTTAATATAAACCAGAGTACGTTAATAAATAAATTCGTTGCGATTTTATTAGCGTGCAATAAAATCTCATTCGTGTCTTCCATTTACCAAAAATATATTTTTCGTAGACGATTGAGTCATTTTTTAGCGAGACATCTTGCAAGCAGACGCAGTAACCTCAAAATACGAGATTATTCTTGAATTAGATTTGGTTGTTTACATCTTTGGCCGACACATAAAAATTCTCGTCTACGGCCCGCGAGAAATGTGTATTGTGAAATGACAAATTTTCTACAATCCGTAATTATTTTCTGTCCAAATGAATTGGTATATTTTCTTAATTCTTTTATTGCATTATCTTTTATTTTTGATGTTACCAATACCACACACGTTCATTCCGTTCCTAATGTTCTCAAATTATAGACATACAAGTTATTATATCAAACAGAAACATCAAAATCTATATTCACGTATTATAATATTTCACCAGTATCTGAAAGATAGTAAAAAAAAAACAAACAAATAACGGGGTAAGATGTAAGGGACTGTAGCATTTTTTCACCTCTGAAATCTCCAACATTGAGTACTACATAAATACTTGCAATCACTGTTAAGAAACCAATTAATCATACTTTTATTAAGATTAATTTTGCTTGCTGCTAGATGCCTTTGTTGGTTGGATTTCCAATGTTGCCAATTAGTTCAATTACCTACTGCTTACTGGAGCTTACATTGTTCTTATTTAATTACAACCCTACAACTTACAAGTTTTAGATCCTTCATGCAAAGGCCTCACTTACTTACGTCCTTAGTCCTTACGGATTTAATTTTGTTTTTCAAATTGTGACAATAATTGACAACGTGATGTTTATCTCGGTACTGCAGCACCTACCCAAAGGTAATGCACAAAGCCACCTGGCTGGACAAACAACCTGCGTTTCTCACAGGAAACCGGCGATCGATCAAATCACACCGCCAGTATGCAAACATCGGCAGATAGCCCAGGTCGAACGCCATCGTGCGAGCGTAAGATGAAACACAGCGAGTCCGGCATCAAATCCGTGCGCGTGCGCTTACGAATTGCATTCCCATACAGGGTAACGGCGCTCGGTCTCCTCTCTCGCTCCTTCCAGAGGTCTTATCGTCGCCTTTCACTCGCTCGACATGAATGAAGGCGCCGTGGAATGCGGCCGCGTGACGTGCGCGGCGCCGATGCCGATCTCGATGCACTTTAACATAGGGCTAGTTTTACCTTTGTTAGGCGCTGTTTTGCATTTCAAAATGATTTCACGTAAAACAAACGAATGTTTATGCATGAGAACAATGAACGGAATGCTACAAAAATAACATCGTCAAGTAAGGTCTACACTCTACTTCGACTGTGTGTAAAAGCCAAATCATATTGTCGTGTAGGAACCAGGAGGTACCTACTTGGAAGGTGGCAAATAGACGTAATGATGATGCTGAGGAAAGGTTGGAAACTTGACAAACTTCCAATCAATTAGAGAGGCAAAGAAGAAGAAAGTGCCAAGAAGTACACATTTTCCAGGACAGTCATAAACTTATGTAAGAGCCAAGGTAAGAGCGTTTGTTTAGCGTGGTATTGATTCGTAAAATGAAATACCTAAGTATTGCGATAGATAAAATATATTTCCAAAGAATTCAAAGAAGAACACGTGTCATCCATTGTGGAATCTGTTAGAAGGAGTTGTCTAATTCAATCCACACATGTAGAGCTGATGATATTTCATAATACTATACAGATTTAGTATCTGAAAGAATGGCTTAGGTCAAGTTAGAGTTGCATCTGTGGGCAATATACAAATTTAAAAAAATGATAGATAATGAAAATACGTTGATGGATTCGTAATAGTAGGGGGAAGTCATGGAGTTATTGGAAACCTAGTAGGTTTTTCACATTAAGTAAAGCTGATAAAAAAATAATAAGAGCCTTTTTTATTTTAGCGGTGGGTCAGAAACTGCAGCCATTTTAAAGTTTTGAAAAAATATATACATATACAATATACATATTAAGAAAATTGCTTGTTTAGGTATTTTAGACAACAAGGTAGAATCATTTAGTTTAGTGCAAAATAAAATATCTGCGAAGCTTAGTTAGGAAAATATGAAGCTTTATTTTTTTAATTTTATAATGTCCTAACCTTTGTATCGTCAGTGATTTATACTAGCTACTTCGGGGTACATACTAAACATCCCCTATCTTAATCTGACAGATCCGATGACATTTAAATATTTAAAAAAAAATTAACACACCACGTGAGAAATCTGATTGTATACCATGATAACTAGACACATGTCGGAAGCCTATACAAGCTTAATTTGACACGCTCGAGCTTGTCCCGAAATCCCCTCTTCCCCTCCCCAACTGTAAGGTGATAAAAATATTTTTTTTTTAATGTGAAAATGTCGCTAGTCAAGATACAACCTGTTGATTTCAAGAAATGACTTGAAATCAGTGGCCAAACGCAATGTAAAAGTCGTAGGATTTTTCTGTCCGAAGACAAATCAAATAAAGACTGCGAACTGCTGACTATGACTCCTTCGCGTTATATCAACAATAATTATAATATTATCCTTTAGATATTGTTGATGTGGCAACTCTCCTCTGGTAAATGTCCTCTGGTAGAGTATTCTTGGTATCAAAGATACGAGTACCTGCTGTCTACTCTGTTGTAGTCTATAGACTATAGACTATAGAACAGGACAATCAAGAAGTTAAGCAATTCAAGCATCTCATCCTTATGGCATGGTGTCACCAACGCCTATTTCTAAGGAGTCCGTAATCGAGTTCTAAGGAGTCCTAACTCCTAGTTAGTACTCCTTAGAACTCGATATCCAGATTCCAGATGAATAAATGGAAAAACCTAAGTCAGTGAGGCAACAATGATTTAGTTGCTTCACTGTGAATTGTACTATCGACCCACAAGCTCCGGGTCAAGACTCGACGCGATAACCACCGGACCACGATCTGCCGATCGTTCATATTTATTCCACCTCCGACAGTAACCTTATGCCAACGATGTTAGGATCACTCTCGTAGTAACTCCGAGGTAAAGCAAACGGACCTCAATGTACACATTAGCGATTTGACAATGTACCTATGATACTGTTTTTGCCTGTCTGCGCGGTTCGCTCTGTTCGTCTCGTATTAAACGTTAGCAATAATTACTATTCATGTTGGCCGACTTGGATTCGAACAATTTTCACATGTAACGGTCACACTTCGTATGAAATTACTATGTACGATTTGCTCTATTTAATTAACTTTAAACGCTAGAGTTGTTTTATAAGCTTCCAAAAACACAAATTATAATATTATTGTTAATTAAAAAAGCAGTGGATTGTATAATAATTGAAATATATAGTAGATTAAAAATAAATAAGAAAACTTTATAAGGACCTAAATAAAGTAGAGCAAAGTGAAAATGGCGGAAGAATTTATTAAATAATGAAATAAAAAAAATTGATTTACTAAATAATGAAATAGAAAACGTAGCCGTAATCACTAACACCTCAATATTGTGATAAGATGAAGGATAACGACCAAAAACTAAGGAGCCTACTTCAAAACCTAATAATAAATAAGTAACTAAAATAAATTAAAATGTAACTGCGTACCGCAAAGTGAAAACTTGAAATGTGCCTTTAATCGTAAATGATTTGAAGAAAATAACAAACGAACGCGCTTCACAAAACCGTTTCGAGACCACACCGTTAGATAACAAGCTAATAAAATAAACACATATTTCTTGGAATAAAACTGGCATCTACATATTATATATGCATTTTAACGAAGTGGAGCAACGTTCGCTTAGTCGCTAATACCTCAGCTATGCAAGGCGAAAGGCTGTGCTAGCCTCCCATGCGGAGCCCCGCTGTCTGGCAGACTTCCCCCCCCTCCCTCCCCCCTGTCGCCCCCCTGACCGCCCCGCGACAAGCTCTCGAACCGCCTGCATTCTCCTCGATACCTAGCGCGAATACCTCGCATCGCCTCACCAATTGCGATTATTCTTTCTCTACGCCGTCTAACTGTTCTCCACGATTCGTAATGAGGAAAACGGCAGACATATTCATTACGTTCATTGTTTCGAACGTCTGGTGGATACTGTTTACCAGCAAAACACAGGCACGGATGAAAAAACAGCCTTTGTTGTGTCTGCAGACTTACAATGTCACAAAAGCAGGTCTTTGTTTTTGCTGCCGAAATGCGTAATAGATTATTTTGTCCTTATCGAGTATCGGCGGTGTGACACCGTCGATTCCGCGAATTCCTGGTCTAGAATATGAATGAAAGTTGATCGGCGAAAGAAATTTATGGCATACCTCAATGTGGCATACTTAAATATGTGAATGGCAAATCATATCCGAGGGGGCAACTAAAACAACAGTCGCATTGATAACATTCATTGGAACGAAGTTCCTTATTGCGCATTGCGAAAATGGTCTAGACAGTAGACGGAAAAAGTTGTAACGACACATTTTTATTAATTCCTGCGCTGTAGGGGCAGAGGGCGTTGATAGCATTCCTGGGCGTCAACCAGATGGCGTTTTTGAGAATAAACAGCGATATCTACTGGACGTTTAAATAAATGTTATTACAATTCCACAAAAGTGTCTTTGTTAGTAATCCTGGGCGTCAACTAGATGGTATTTTTCTTTTTTATAACATCGTTCCATCCAGGTGTCCCTTGACATCTCTCAAGTTTTATATATTTTTTAAATGTCGGCTTTAATTTTAAAAATTTCCAGTTCCGGATTGAAGCGACAGTCGATATTGGTAAACACTGTCCCAGGTACAAAGTCGTACTTGTTTTAATTGATCAAGTGTAATATAACGCACCGGCGCGACCTCGTCTCCCGGTGCGCGGGACCATTGCGACATCCGTCCGGAGGTTACGCAAGAAATTCTACGGCGCGTTAGCGGCGGAGGGCCGAGTCCTGCGCGCGCGTGGTACCGCGAGGCCGGGGCATGAATGGATCTGCGGTATGTGGGTCACGGTGTCGTCAATGGGCAGTCGCGCCGCAGAACCTCGCCGGCCCCCGGCCCAGCACCGCGTGAAAGTCGCCGCTACTTTCCCGGCCGCCCGTGCTTCGGCGGCCATATTTTGCACTCTCGACCTTCCTAGATTGAGTCACATTTCGAATGCCGCCGGCCGACATTCACATCCGCTTCGGCGTTTAGTGCTCGCCTCTGATGATTCTCGCGGAAGACGAATGAGGATCGTAGCTCCCGAGGATAAGATTCACTTTGCGGTGTCTCCGGCCGGCGGCCGCGCAGTATGATCACGCTTAGGAATTCATTTCCGGGTATGTCGGAAAGTGAAATGGTCTCGTCTGTGATGTAATCGGAATTCGGATATATCCGGAGTCGGAATTGCTCCGTTCACTTGTAAAAATATACAAAAGTGTTGACATAATAGTCCGCGGTTGCGAGTTCGTTAATCTGTTAAATTCACCGAATGGTATCTCGCCCGGTTGGCGGTGCCTCTCTACGTGGAACCGTGGATATAAATTTTAATAGATCATTTGGAATTCCTGCACGCATATTTGCAGCGTGATCGCATAAAAGTCCGTCTAATTTATTGTTCCGTGTTACAAATGGGTCATTTCTTTTTTTTTGTTTACGTCATAGGTTGGAATTGAATGAATTTGCAAATTATTTGTCTACAATGCAATTATTAATGTACACAATATTAAAGATAAATTATATATTATTATGTCCACACTTTGCGTATTCGTTTTAATAATTTCTCTCTACTTCAGCAGCGACTAATCTACATGATGCTTAATAAAATCACTGTGAGCATCCCAAATCATTAATGAACTTTATGTTATTGACTATGCATCAAAGGTATTCAGGATTCAGTAACAATATTTACATCCTCTCATTGCGGTAACCATTAACAGTTATGTTAATGGTTACAGTTATGTTGAATGAGTTTGGTTGAAGCACAGCTGCAGCAGTTGAGCTAATTAAATAATTTTGCTACTATTTACTAATGCTCCCTTCATTAAATGTTGAATAACGACATGTTATCAAAACATAATTAATTTCAAATGCAAATTACGTACAAAACGTCTGATAGTAATTAGTGCGATGACCAATTAAGTTCAATATTTAAAAGCATTTTGTCGGCTTTTAATACAAACAGTATTCGGACTTACTCATAGATAATACAGTTTAGAATCCCATTCATTTTTAACGTTTGTAAGTGAACGGTCAAAACTACTCAAATAACAGCTAATGAACATTTTCCTTATAACAAGAATGTTTTAAGTTTAAACGAATTTTCAATAAAGTTTTGGATACCAGTGTTTACCGGTTACTGGCCTAATTAACCTATGACATTTTGTAAAAAAAAATATGTTATTTTTTAGGTTTAATGGTTATTATATGTACTAGAGCCCAAGGCATAGACGTGCAGAAGGTACTTCTTCTGATCACAAAAGTTTCTAGTCTCGACGAAACTATGTACGTATAACAGATACTAAGAAGTCACCGCAGGTCCTAGTCTATTCACTCGTTACCTTTACGAAGCACGATTGGCACTAAACGACAGAAATCACAATGATCAGACGAAGATTAATTCTTCAGTTGGGAAATATGAGGCGCACTTCGTGTACGGAGAATGTGGTAGCGGTGCCACCCGCATGGCGCGGACAGCTTTCACCGCGCTCAAAGGCTCCGCCGCGTGCATGTTTATTAACCTAACCCTTTTACATGACTCCCGGGCTGGTTTGCGTTGTTAGTGTCTTCGTGTTTCGTTACACTTGTATAAGATGTCCAATTTCACCACTTTTTGAGAGATTGCTGCTATCAAATGTTTGTGCTTGGTACTTACTCTTTTCTGTACAATTTTCTCAATATCTATGGAATATCTATGGACTAAGATTCAAGCACTGTGGTGGCTTAAAATATGGCCCCATGGGCGTACCGAGCGGGGGGCAGGACGGGGCAGCTGCCAGCGTCATGTTGACGTCCCTACTAAGTCCCTTATAAGTATACTACTGTAATGTGGACGTAACTTTGATGCTTATGTAGCTGGTATTTCGAAAATAAGATTATTTTACAAACAAAACTTACTTTATACTTTAGTTTATTTGATGAACTTTTATTTGATAGGCGTGAATGTTAGCAGTCCTAACTTATTTTGTTACATTTTTGGCGAACTTACGCCAAAATCTGGCCATCACGAAAGTCACATAAGACATAAGATTGATAAATTTGGTTAATTGGTTGAGTCCGATTAAATTATTTTGCTGCCGTAACCAAAGTTTTGTTAGGCCATTTTCTCTATGGTTAGGTGAAAATCGAAGTCAAAATCGAATCTTATTCGTAGGTAGGGCGTAAGAAAGCTGATCGAAGATTCATCTTTTACATCAACTTACTCTTAATCATACTAAAAAACAAGCAGGGGAAGCTTTTATTGATGTGACAAAGAATTTTCTCGGTGACAACAAATCCGCTGACTTTCGCCAAAAATACAACTGATGTTGGACTGTATCCTTAAAAAGGAATGTATATCATATATTAAGTCATTTACTTACTTCGCATTTAGACTTTTTACCCGAAAATATGGGATCAGTTAGCCATGAACATGGGAACCGTTTTCATGAAGATACGGCTGAATTTTTTTCCAAGATGGGGGCCTGTTATGCTAGCAGATTACTGTTGGAGCCTTATTAGTGAATCTCCAGAATCTTAATACAAGCGTAAAGCCAGCTGCACTAAGAAATCTTCCCCTTTTTAATCAAAACATAAAAAAAACCTAACGGATGAGCTTGATTTTACTAGAAAATCATATGTTTGAATAATTTCATTTATCTCGGAAATGAGATGTGATCCAAAAATTTTATTTACATATTTATATTATACCAATAACAAGGAATTATAATTACATAGTAAGAACTCAGATAAAAAAAAAGTTGAAAATTTGTTGAGTAGTGTTATCTAAGTAGTACTTACTTTTATCTATAAAAATTAAGAAAACGAATTTTTGCAATTTGATTGCAATACAATATTTTTACAACTAAAAATTATTTATTTTTTATTCTTTATAAACCCCTAGCTTATAAAAAATCTGATTTGCCCCCCTGGCCCAGAATATGGGTAATTTGCCGTCTCTCCCCCCCCCCCCTGGCCCAGAACCTGGGTACGCCCATGTATGGCCCCGACTACTATCTATAATTCTATACTGTTACAACTATGTACCTTTATATCTATCTACTGAGGTTCAATTGTACTGTGATGGCTTAAAATAGGAGAGCATCGACCTTTTCTGCTAAAGAATTTTCTTATCACGTTATGTACTAACGTAGCTTTGTTACGGGAATTGTACTATTATTTGCCTAGGTACTTAATTTATTCTTAAAGATATTATTTTACCTTCCTAAAAGAACGTCTGTACTTTTTGTCAAAAAAACATTGTGGACATCGAACCCTACAATTGAGATCGGCCTTCACAGTGTTGCATAATATGCAGTTGTACGAGGAACGGTCGAGGTTAACGGTGACGGAGGCTGTACAGTTACATTCCTAGTGCAGGTGGAGAGGGAAACGTCCTCCGCTGGAATGTCCGAGCTTCCTCCCACTTGTGCCAGAATCCGTTTTGTGTCAACTCACCGAATTCTTGGACGTACTTTGAGATTAGGATTGCTTTATCACGTGTTAGGATTCTGTTGCGATCGTTTGTTAGCTCAGTAGGAATTGTTTCAATTTAATGTTATTCTCTACACTTCTAAAATTCGTATTTTCAACTTTCTTGCTATGATTTTAAGTTATTGAAAAGGAACTGCATATTATCCAAACTGTGGTATTACGATTTTCCTATAACATTGTTAAAATAATTTGCATTATTGATATTACTTCTTCGGTTCCAGAAATTTGGCGATTGGGATCGGTATCCAGAATTTCCCAGAAGGACTAGCGGTCAGCTTGCCGTTGCAGTCCGCCGGGTTTTCAGTATGGAGAGCCTTCTGGTGAGTATCAACAAGTATTGAAGTCCTAGTAGTTTTGTGTTTCTGAATAAGAATTAATCTAAAGAAGAATATAAGAAAGAAACCAAACCACAACTGAATTTTTCTTCACGAAATCTGTGGAACTTGGCAGGCGATTTATAGAGATTGTTTCAAAATTATTAAAATCGTCGGATGGGCTCGTATTATTTAAAATCTTGTAAACAGTTTCGGCGGCGCGATAAATCGCACTTAAAATTATTTATGAAAAGAAATACATTTTGATTATGCGAGTTTCTCTAATAGAAGCGAATAGATACATGTAGCGGAGAATGCGCCCGCGCCGTCCGCGTCGTTAGGCCGGATGCCAACACAGCCAGACCGAGCGACCCCATTCCTGCCGCCACTAATTCATTTAGCAGCCGCACGACGACGATCTTTTCTAATGCAGATTCACCATAACTTAGTTGATGGCTGAAAATGTTTTTCTCGCCGCGACTCTGTGGTCATCGGAATTTTTGTAAGCGCTTCGATTTATTTCATCGCTTCCTCGCTTCGACGCTCACTATAGAATGCTTTATCGACAGCTAAATATTTCTACACAGTTGCTTAATATTTTTATTCGCTAACAAAGAAATGTGTCTGGCTCTTAGATATTTCAATTTTCATGTTTTCTTTGTAACTTTATCAAAAACGAATTTTTGGCTTTAGTTTTTAACGCTTTTAATTATTAAGTAGACTAGATGATAGAGCATGTAGACTTATAATATTATATGCTATTTATATCGAGCTTGCTTATTTATTTTACAGTTTAATGCACAATACTTTTATTCACTTTACTTATGCACTAAAATACAGGTGTGGCTCACTAATAACTATAATTAGGTATAATAACAACAAAGTACACAATCAAGTAGTGCAGCTTACGCTCGCGCGTCCCGACTGGCGCGGGGGTGCCGCGCTCGCCGGTGCATTCTAGAACGCTTCACCCCGCGGTGCCCCTTGACCTCGAGCCTCGATGCAACAGATCGGCTCGTTTTGGCGGGCGTCGTTGACAATAATATTACGCACACATAAACAATATTAGTAACAATTAACACACGCGCTACAAACTCCCCCTCTAGTTCGAACTAGCGTCCCGCGTTCGGACTAGCACTTACGAGGTCGCCCGCGCCTACGCACCTAACAGGTGCTTCTAATTCGCCAACGTATGGTGTCAATTGTGACACGTGGTAACGTCCAATGCCTTCTAGAAGATACGTCGTGGGACTAACTACTTCGCTGATACGATAGGGACCGTCTCTCTTCGGAATAAACTTAACAGACTGCCCGGATCCGACACTGTTCGGTCCGTGAGTGTTTATGAGGACTAAACTACCTACCTCGTAATCCGGAGGTGCTCTCCTACCTTTATCGGAGTACTTCTTCTGGATGGACTGGGCACGCTCGTGAACCTCAACAGTTAATATCTCGCAAATTGTTTTTTTATGACATTTATTCTATGAGCTTCATCTGCTTTGGTAGTCAATTTCTATAAATATTATTGTTGCATTTGAGAACTTGTCATCTTCTTGAACTATTTATTTTATTTCCTTTGTCTATTTCAAAGTGAAGCTATTTCCTACAAGTGGTACGAGAATTTTTCACAACAGCTACTCAGCTTCTGCTTACTGCACTTGTCCAAGTATAGAAACTTAACCCGATTAAAGGATATACTGCACGGTACGTGAACGCATTGTAAATGTTACTGAATAGGTAAAAGTTGTAAACAGTCGCATTCCACTGTGTTCTCGGAACCGCTGGCGCCGGCCAGCGCCCGCCGGAGCCACGAAACGACCCGTCCGTTCTGGATGTGACACCTCGTAAAATTATAAAGAAAACGATTTCGTTTGTCATTGATCCCCGACTCCCCGGGGATTTCAATGTCATTCACGAAACTAACATTTTTATGGCCCACAAAATTGTTTAGGACGTGAAAAACGAACACCCTGCTTTAAATTCCTCTGCGAATGTAGGGCGGGTTTTTTCGTTTCCCTTTTCGCTCGCTCGAGTAATGGGTTTCCCTGTTCGGCTTCATAATATTATGATAAATAAGGTTTTTAATAACATTTTGTCGAACGTCGTACCTAATCTGTGATGATGTCCCAGATTGTGTAACTGATTATATCGGAGAAAAAAATCATACATACATACGAACATAGAATCTCATAAAAAATATAATACTTACCTCATAAAAATATAATATAAAAAATAAAATAAAAATAAAAAACAAAACATAGAACCTGTTTCACACCCTTACTGAGAATGTGTTTAATTCAGGCAAATCCGTGTCGCTGTCTTTGACTGTCAATTCCCACGTATCATAAAAAATAACAGGACTCAACACAGATTTGTATGGGCAATTAGGAGAAAATATTCTTAATAACAATGGTCACCGCCACTAACATTTCTTTATGACATTTATCACAATGACTATCGCATTAACATTCTGATAGAAACATCAATGGTAACATCCTCAATGCTATTTCTCGGAAAAATCGTAGCATTTTTTCGGAATGCATTATAATGCAACATCCAAAGTTTCATGGCGTAAGGTTGCAAGTGTTTGATGGAAGCGACGGCAGGAATGCGCGCTAGGAGGCATGCGCGAGCGACGACCCCGGGCCCGCCACCCTACGGCGAGGTACCCTTGCAGATCTAATTATAATTGCTTTAGGTTTCTGTTAACAATCTGTAAGGTTTAAATTTAAATTCGGGATCAAATTAGAAGTTCAAAATCAGACATAACTGGATTTTAGTTAAAATAGAAAAAATTTACCTTTAAAAATATATGTTTGCGCAAATGTTTTTCTTTCGTTTCATTCTTAAGTACTTGTTGGAGTCGCTTAAAATCAACTAGGGTTTAACTAAGAGCATACGTTACGTCTAATTCAGTGATTTTAGATTACAGAAAAATAATTGTTTGGTTGGGCTCGCTTTGAATGGACAAGGGATAAGTACTTTGGATTGCGTATCTTGTTTTTCCTGCTTTGGTTGTAGAGATACACCATAAACAGAACAAGTTCTAAGTTTTATTCTTCCAAAGACAATGTTTCATCGAAATTATATTTCTAATAACTTGTTGCTGTTACTTAACTTGGAGTGGTCCTTAATCAGAATTTCTAACTTCATATCGTACTAATTTGTAGATGTTTAAATATCTAAGACCAAGCAGCAATCGTAGGTGCATTTCAATAATAGCGTTCAGTAGGTATAATTTCAAGTAAGCTAACAAGAACAGTTAGAGTGTAGAAACATGGTCCAATATAGCTAACGAGGCATACGTATAGGTCTAAGGTGGAATGCAAGGAGAGAGGAATGCAGCCCCGGCAAGAAACGGCGAGCGCGTCGCGTGATCGCCGACTCGGGGAAAAAATTTGCAACCGTCCCACGGGTGCCTCTAACACTTATTTGAAAATATTTATAGCAATTACCTTGAATTTATGGAGGATATTTTGCATTACAGGGAGTAAAGTGGTTTTATGGAGAATATCTTGCTCGATACGTAGTTGATGTTTGATTTCATATTACTAGAGATCGCCCAATAGTCGAAATTCGACCTTAGTTTTAACGACATTAGGACTACTACCTATATTTTGTAAAAAAATATTGACTTTATCATATTTTTTTTCAACTCTTGTTTCTAGGACTCAGCTGATCTCAGACTGGCCGTGTGAGCATTGTCTAATAGTATCTAAGATTCTATAAAAAAACCTATAATCCATTTTCAATTTGTCAACTTCTTGTCAACAGACTTCAACCATAAATAAAAGAGTATAAATTCGTATGTATAGGTTTGTAACTCAAAAATCTGTCATCTTCTTGAGTGTGCGTATTGTAGTGTGTGTAATGTTTTATTTGTTAAAAAATTGTTAAAAAAGCATAATTTCAAAATAATATTAGCTCGATGCACTACTTCACCATATAAACTATAACTGTGCAAAATTTCATTCACCTACGATTCCGCATTTTTCGTCAAAAGGGATACAAAGTTTTTCGCTCGCGTATTAATATACAGAGTGTAACAAAAATAAGTGATAATACTTTAGGGAGTGTACGTGTTCCTTTTAGGGCCAAGCCACCGATTTTGACTAATGTGTAGAGTTTTTAGATTCTTCTCGTGCGGCTGACACATTATAATATTATTATCAAATATTTTGCCGTGCTTTAGGGTAAAATTAAGGTTTTTAGATTTAGGGTTGAGTATGTAAGGTTAGAAACTTGGCTCTACATGAGATCTCACTACTTTTTGACACGACGAACTATAATATTATGTTCTCATCTTGGCAACATTTTTACATGAAAATGTTTTTGGTGGGATTTCATTTCTTTTTGTAAGCTGGTTTACGTTGTTTTTTTCTTTTGGTTCATTTTTTAAAGTTCCGTACCCATAGGGTAGAAACGGGACCCTAATACTGAGACTTCGATGTCTGTCCGTCTGTCTGTCTCCAGGCTGTAACTTAAGAACGGTCATAGCTAGAGAGTTGAAATTTTCACAGATTATGTATATCTGTTGCCGCTGTAACAACAAATACTAAAAACAAAATGAAATTTATATTTAAGGGGGGCTCCCATACAACAAACGTGATTTTTTGGCCTTTTTTGCTCTATATAAATAATGGCAACAGGTAGGTACTTGATTTTTTCTCAAAGTTCTTAGTTATATGTCTACTTTAATATTTAATAATAATATTAAAATAAAATAAAAAATTAAGGGGGGCTCCCATACAAAAAACACAATTTTTTGCCTAATTTTGCTCTATAATGGTACGGATTAAGTTGGGTTTGATAATTTTATATATTGTTTCAGTACTAATATTATGTTACATACCAAATTTCAGCTTTCTAAGACTTCAGGAAGTACCCTAACAGTTTTGATGATCGGTCAGTCAGTGACCAAATTGTGGATTTTTGGACACCTATAAAATCTAAAGTATAATAGCTACGATATTCAAAATTTGCGCATTTAATAACTATACCCATGTCATTATATCTTAAAAATTTCAACTATCTGGCATTATTCAAACCAAAGTTACGAGGGTTCAAAAATACGACGAAATGTTTCGAGAAAAGGTAGGTAGTGCCCTTGCGCGCTTCGCTTGGCTCATCTTGGCGGGGGCACTCCCGTGCCCCCAGATTAAGAAATACGTTAGATTGCCTAATTTAAATAAATTAGTTTGAATTATCTAAAGAATTCGCTTGAAATCTTAATTAATATCGGTGGTTATGTTAATTCAATAATGTAGTGCATTCTTACGTAAATTCCGACTCTCATATTCACGTACTCAATAAAAATAATACCGTTACCTTTTATGTCACTTTATTGTTTTTTTATTTGTTACGAGTGGAATATATTGTATATGTCTATTAATTAAAATGGAATTTCTCCGAGCTCTCGAATGTAAATAGCGAATTAAAAACTAGAGTGGATACTTTTATTGCTGGGGTTTGATGTCATGTCCTCATACAGGTTAGGGTTTAGGCGATGTAAAATATCATGTTGTAAATAAAATCAGCAGCAATCAAATGATAGTAAATCTTTATTATTATGGTCGTTAGGGTCGTAGTATCTTATCTATCTACACTACTATTATAAAGAGGAAAGATTTGATTGTTTGTTTGTCTTGAATAGGCTCCGAAACTACTGGACCGATTTGAAAGATTCTTTTACCATCGGAATCCTACATTAATTCTGCTGAACATAGGCTACATTTTTTTTTGGAAAAAAATAGGGTTCCGTAAGATATTTGGGATTTTCGGACGCAAGGTGTAAAAAATCAACCAGAAATGTTACTTTTTTCGCGTACGCTGCCTAAACTATAAAAGATAGAACCATAAAATGTTCTAAGTAATTGTAGATCTTTTAAATATCTACAAAAAATGCCCCGACATACTATACCTATCTATGTTGAGTGAGGCACAATAACCGTTTTTTTATTAAAATGTTTTTTGACTACATTTAAATGCCTTTATTTTACTCATGGCATTAATTCTTATCAAAAAAAAAATATTTCATTACTAGGTACAGTTAATGTAGATAATATTTGAGGTGACGTCACAACCGTCAAACTGTGAATACAGGTCTCCGTGTTTTTAATTGATTTTATTTGTTAAACAATGTTTTAAGTCAGATTGTAATGTGTATTGCGTAACTCGTAATTCGTTGTAGCTGTGTTAGTGTTTGTGTCTAGTTGTGTACGCTCTTACCTAGTAAAATAATCAATTAACTGTTTTGGTCATACGCTACTTTTTTGGAGTGTGAGGGTAGAGTTTGAGCGTAAAGTAACCAAATTACTGCATAGTAGCGACATCTAGTGTTCAGAAGCTCTACGCACTAGTGACCTTGTAGAAATAGCGCCATCTGTTGGTGAATATATGAATTAAAAAACCCTCAATAGCGCCATCTGTTTAAGCTATCCCGGAACAAGCTACTTAACCCAGAGGATTTTCAAACCTTTCCCTAATGGATAAAACAAAATGTGGCACTTGCTTGAAATCCTTCGGAAAGTCTGCAACAGTGGCCTGTAGTTCGTGCTGCACAAAGTTCCACAAGAATTGTCTTGCATTACCAGCTAAGGCTAATGTTGGAGACGACTGGGCCTGTCCCATTTGCAAAAAAACTGATAGACGTGGTGACAACACCCTGACGCCTGTGAGAGGTCTCACTGCATGCCCTGAACCTGCCAGAGTAGTCCCCACAGTCGGTGGCTCGTTAGATGAAATGAGTGGATCGACAACTACCACGGATGATACTGATTTGGGAGTCAACAGCCTGGCAGAGTTTCGCCGTGAGTTTGCTGACTGTATCATAGAGCTGCGCGGATGTCGTGAGGAGATGGCAATGTTGAGAACAACCATTGTGGACTTATCTACGTGGTTAAACACAGTAGAGAAGACACTTGATGTGCTCGAGAAAGGCGGCGTCGGCGCGGGGAATGTAGAGATGGGGAGGACCGTAGTAGAGCTGGAGAAGACGGTTGAGCAGTTGAAGGTCGAGCTTAACGACAGGGACCAGGATGCGCTGTTGACAGACCTGGATATTAATAATGTTCCGGAGGTCGCAGGAGAAAGTATAACGCACGCTGTCACCGTGCTGGCCTCCAAACTGGGAGTCACTCTTGCGCCCTCGGATATTGTCTTCGCCGAAAGGGTGGGTCGCAGCACGATGAGCAGAGAACCTGGCGTCAATGAGCCAAAACGAGGACGGCGCTTGGTGGTGCGTCTGGCTCGTCGTCAGCTCCGGGACGACCTTCTACGCTCGGCACGAGTTCGCCGCACGCTCTCTAGCGCTGATCTCGGGTCGGTCGGGACACCTAACTAATTTGAACGCGCTAATCTCAGGCACTACTGGTCCGATTTGAAAAATTCTTTCAGTGTTAGATAGCCCATTTATTTAGGAAGGCTATATAGGCTTTATTTTATCATGCTAAGACTAATAGGAAAATGTGGAAAAAAACGGGGGAAATTATTTGAAAGGGCTTATCTCGCGAACTACTGGAGCAAGTTTTTATGTTATTTTGGCACAGATAAGAAGTAGACCACGTGAAGGATAATAGGCTATCGATTTTAATCATTTTCTCAGTGGCTATATATTTTATAATAGTTCGACGGGGCGGGTCGCTTTTTACTAAATATAATAAACTACCTGTTGCCCGCGACTTCGTCCGCGTGGACTTCAATGGGGTTGGCAACTGTCAAAGTGGCGCTATAGTAGCTTTCACCTTGTAGTTGTCAAAGTGTATGGAATTAAAAGGGAATTTTCGATTATTTTAAATAAATAACATGCCTCAGATGTGTGAAGTCCCGTTTTGTAAAGAAATAGGTGCCCACTATAATTCCCAAAAGATCCTAATATGGCTAAGATGTGGCTGAAAGCTATAATAAGGAAAAACTTTAGGCCCGAAGTTAGGCCCCATAAAAATGTAAACATTTCCATGATTCCGACTTCCAAAACATAAGTATTTATCAGGTATGTTATTATTTTAACTATATTTTGTAAGTAAATCATAATATATAAGTAGACATAGTTTGTTTCCATACATGTATTTATAATATAAAATTATTATTTTAGGTCTCAAGAATCAACACAGATACACAGATACAGATACTACAGATACCCCGCCCAAAGAGCTACTCATTCATACTAGCTCATACAAAAATAAAAATACTATTAAATTTTTAGTAGGTCCAACCCCAGGTGGATAATTGTTCTCAAGGGTACAGCGGAGCAACAAGTGACCGTCAAAATATGATACAGTGAAGTCCTTTAATAGATAATTAGTGTCAAGAAGGAGACTGTATTATAATGGCAGACAGGGGTTTTAATGTTCAATTAAATCAAATAGGTCTTGAATCTTTGCAATAAAAAACATAATATTTACTATTAACATACCTACTTTTTTAAAAGGCAAGTCACAAATAGCAGGGGTTTTGCTAAAACATGACCAGAAGCTTGCCAGGCAATGTGTGCACATTGAGAGATTGAGAGGTTTAACAAAAACATACAAAATTTTACAAACTCTTTTTATGTGCCTTTAGCATCAGAAATATTTTTTATTTGTTTTATGTTATATAAGTTTAGGGAATGTATTGTTGATAATAAAAAGTACAAAATCAATGTATGTTTTATTTATATGATCTTATATTATAACAATGCTTTAATCCAGTTTCATCACATTAATGCTTTATAATTAATATAACGACGGGTCCCAAGAACAAAATCGTATGTATGAAAATATTGGTTTACGGTATGAGGTTTTTAAGTTCTGTGTAAATATAATTATAAATTTTTGAAGCAAATGTACATTTTTTGAGAAAAAAATTAGCAAAAGCTATTGAAGAGCTTAATTTCTTTATTTTCATATTTTTTTTATAGATTTAAATTGTTATTTTCGAATAAAATGAATTCTTATAATACAATAAGGTTTTGTTTTCCGGAACGATCTAGTGCATATGTTAATATACGACGTTGTTCTTTGGAACAATCTAGTATATATCTTTATTTAAGACTTTGTTTTAGGGAATTGATGTTTCGGTTTCATGTCTTAAAAGAAAATTAAGCCCTAACGTTCGAATTGATATTGAAAATAACAATGTAATTATCAAAACTTTAATTAAATAAATAAATTCAGAACATTTTTAACTCAAAAGTAATATTAAAAAGTAGTTTTTAACCTTGTTTTTGAATTAACACCAATGTCAACGTGTATGTTACATAGGTTTTATTTCAGTCGTAATTATTATTAAAATGTGTAAGTAATCATTAGCTGTATTTATTTTAGTAAGTGCACCTATAGAAAAAGTAATTAAAAAAAATAGTGAGCTAAATATTTAACACAAATAATTTTTACTCTTTTTCTCACCTAGCATAACAGTAGACATGGAAAAGAATCGACATACTAATAGATTTTATCGAAAAATGGCGGGTTATTAATTTTCCATTGTCTAACTGTCACTTTGTCTATTCTTCCGTAAAGAAACCGTTTCTATGGGGACCATGCTATGCCTAAATTTAAATCAAATCAGTTTTTATTCGAATTATCTACCAGCTGGCTGATTCTGTATCGTATATTGTGACGAAACGGAGGAGTAAGTGACGAAAATTCTCACTTTTATATGCTAGTGAGACTTTCCGTTACTCACTCCTTTGTTTCGTTACTAACTCAGTGATTAACTCACAAAATGTACCATACAAAATCGGCCAGCTGATATTTGGCATTGCATTGCTTGAATTTATGACTATACTTATTAAATCTTTATTTTTGTTAGCTTCAATAGTGACGAGTAAGCATTTTCTGATACAGGTACTGCTGTCTCTATTTCCTAGCTTCCAAAATCGATTAAAATATTCAAGTCTTTGTTCTTCTGTCTGAATTTTGTCTCCACACGTCTTATACTTACAACTACACGGCTTTCCCATCATTTTGTCTCTAACAAATTGACCTCTTCTTGAAACATAACTCTTTCCAAGATTTTTCTGGGTTTTCCGTTTCGCGTTCGACCAGTCTTGTCGACGTACCTACCAAACGTTTCTTTGACTTTCGCTTCGGGGCAGTCTCAGGCGTTAAGTTTGATGTGCTATTATTTAGGGATTGGACTGAATCAATCCAACCACTATGATCGGCACAAAAAATATCTTTACATTTTTTGTGTACATTAACTGGGGAAGGCATAAGTGTAGCTATAATACCATATTATGTGAATGTGTGATGGGCCTTATCCCCTACTCCTCTTACCTTTCTTCTGATTAATTTCGTTGCGGGTCCCAAGACAGATTTAGCTTGTCCCTCGGGCACCCGTGAGATCATATCAAAGAGTTTTCGTGGTTACTACTGTTGATCCTGGCGACATAGGAGTTGCAGTGGTGGGAATGTGTGGTAGACCTAATACCATTATGTGATGATGATGGTATTGTAGAAATCGCAGGTTCTTCAAACTCTTCAATAATATAATGTATTATATTGCTGGTGAGTTACCTCAACGTTCAATGGAGTAAATACTTCATCTGTAGGCGCTAGGCGGGGCCGGTATTAGCCATACATAGGTGGTGAAGTAATTTGATCGCAGGTATCATAATAGATATCTGGGTTATGGATATTATGAGGATCTTATTTTCCCTAAAACTATCATTTTCATTATTTTCATCAAAAATATCATGCCAAACTTCTGCCATATCGGCCAATATTCTCGGCTCCAGCGAGCTGATGTTGGTGTAGCGTTGGCAACCAGTTTCTAACAGAAAGCAAATAAGAAGGTATATGTTATGCTAGTATATATATCTAAAATCTTATTACTTACAAAAAATAGTACTATTTCATTAAAAAAAATATTAAATAAAATACTTTTGTGTAAAACAAACACGCATGTTAAAAAAGTTTACAGAGAACAAAATTGTTTATTTATATACGACAATTTTTTTTATTAATAATTTGTAGAACAAAATCGTATCTGCTCAAGCGATAAATTACTTGAAATTGTTTTTTACCGAACAGCGACTTATGTTAAAATAATAAGCTAGAATATAAATATGTCTAATAACAGTCTCATTGTATAGTCTATGAATATAAAAGTAAAATAGGTTTTACATGAATTTATTTATAAGTTACTGATGGACTTATTTATATTTTTAAAGAACAATATCGTATATGTTGTTGCGTCACTGCGCGCTCGGTGCGAGTTGCAAAGAACAATCGCCTACATGTCATTACATGTTTGTTCGTGGGTATATATTTCTAATAAGATAGTGTTCGATTGATTATTCCAATAAATAAAAGGATATACAATAAAAAATATATGCTGCCATATAGTTTTTAGTATGTAGAATCCAAAAACGCAATAAAATACATTTCGTCTTATTTTTCCATAAGATTTTGTTCTTGGGACCCGTCGAATTATTACAGATATAGCTGAACAATAAGTTTTTGTTTCTTATAACTAAACTTGGTTTAGTTATAAGAAACAAAAACTTGTTTACAGTTAGATTCCTGTGCTATTCCACTTTTGTGAAGCTTTAAATTTACTTCATATTGCAGCTGCTTCATAGTTTTTTGCAATATCCTTTAATAAAGGTATTTTCCCCCATATTTGAATCCAAATCCTCTTGCTAAAACAAGGTAGGTATCGGGACTCACACAATGCCTTAGCTTCACTTATTTTCTTGTCATCACTAAAAATAGTAATAAAATATTATAGGTGATTATAGGTATTTGATTGAATTGTAATGAAAATATTTGTACTTATGTACGTGGGTTATGTATACTTACCAGCAAAATTACTGTTGTATGTAAGTTTGGGTTACATGAGGTAACAATGAACTAGCATTTATGTCCCGATATGTCCTATCATGAGGAACTTCCATCACATCGTCAATTTACTGATTCTCTGCACTTCCAAAATTGGAATTCCGGTCGTAAAGTTCCAATCTACAAGGTGAAAAAGTTAAGAATAAATAACAACAATAGAAGTTATAATTCAAGCTCCAAATTTAATATTTACTTAATATTGTTACGTCACTTAAAAATATTTGTAAAAAGGTACACATTTTTTCCATTTTTTGGCTATGAGTGCCTAATTTTATTGGAAAAAAATGCAAATCAAATATTTTTGAGGTTATACCTTTCGACTAATTCTGCCCGTCTTCCGTTAAGCGATGCGCCTCTTTTCATTAGTTCAGCTTTTAGCTCACTTACACGCCAAGACGAATACATAATGATTTCAATATAATTAATACAGAAATTATGCAAAAGTACTAAATAAAATTGTTGTTGTTGTTTGACAAAATCATTGACAGGTAAAAGCTAAGGTGGCGGCATCTACGAAAAGTTTCGACCGGCCTACCCCATTGATAGCGCGCGATGTCAACAAAATTGGTGTCAAAAACTTTTATAAATAAAACCCTGGTACCCCTTAAATCAAAACAGCTGTGCAGTGTGCACATAATATTTCAATTTTTTTAATTAAACTTTCTATTTTATGCCCAATTTTTAGGCTTATTTAGCCCCCCAATTACACAACTTTACCCATAAACTAATTATCATTGATAGGTTTAAGGTTACGTCACTGCATAAATACAGATTTATTAAATAACGTAAAAAAGAATTAACAATAGAAAAAAGTCGAAAACCGAATGTAAGATAATACAACCTCTTATAGAAAGACTTTTGGGCATGCGTTAGCGCGATGTAGGAGACGCACGGCGCCATCTATTATGAATTTTTGGAACTATAAGTTTGTTCCAAAAATTCATAATAGAATTTGAACAAATTTACGCATTTTCACCCCCTTATAACGCTTTTTTTCCAGTAAAAAGTAGCCTATGTCCTTTCTCAGGCTTTAGACTATCTGTATACAAAATTTCATTACAATCGGTTCGGTAGTTTTGGCGTGAAAGCGAGACAGACAGACGGACAGACAGAGATACTTTTGCATTTATAATATTAGTATAGATATTAGTATAGATATCGGTTCAGCGGTTTAAGGTGAACAGGTAACAGACGGATAGGCAAACAGATCGACAGACATACACACTATTGCATTTATAACAAAGTATAAAGAAGTATAATAAACATACTTTTTCATTTTGTGTTTATTTAAATTATTAATACCATAATGTACAAATTCTCGCAGAAAGCTCTAAAGCTCTGGAGTCTTTCAGTTATGTACCTAAGGTAGATAATTCTATTTATCTCAATTCTTGACATGTACCTTATTATTTCTATAAACTGTTTTTAAATTTCCAACTTGTTACCCTGTACCAATCTTTGTTCGGCTGTGAAGTGAACGATTGCTAAGTAGGTTTTTACAGTGTTTGCGCTCGGTCCCGGTTGGTTTTTTGTCTAATTATGACATAATCGAATTAGCCGCCGTTGTATGTAGACAATGTGTCTCGCCGATCCAGCCAGGTGACTCATGTATGAGACAATTTCGCATATTAGCCTGCCTTTGTTTAAATCAAATATTTGACTGTCCAGTCTTAATTGGATTTTTAACGCTGGACGCGACTTTCTAAAGATCAAAGCACGAGTAGCTGTACTGAAAATGGCTTAGGTATTGTTAGGGTTCCGCACCCAAAGGGTAAAAACAGGACCCTATTACTTTAAGACTTCGATGTCTGTCCGTCTGTCTGCCTTCATGTCTCCAGGCTGTATTTCAGTAACCGCTATAGCTAGACTTCTGAAATTTTTACAGATTGTGTATATCTGTTGCCGCTATAACAAAATATACTAAAAACGAAATAAAATAAATATGTAAGGGGGGCTCCCATACAACAAACGTGATTTTTTCGGCCTTTTTTGCTCTATGTCAATAATGGAAACGGCTAGGTACTTGAATTTTTCACATTCAAATACCTATTCACATTCTTTTGTTGCATGTGTACTTTAATATTTAATTATAATATTAAAATAAAATAAAATGTTAAGGGGGGGCTCCCATACAAAACACACTAATTTTGACCTATTTTTGCTCTATAACGGTACGGAACCCTTCGTGCGCGAGTCCGGCTCGCACTTGGCCGATTATTTATTTTTGGATTTGGCGTCTTAGATACAGGTGCTGATTAGTAGGATGTTTCAAGTCTCATTCGATCCCCGTTTTTAATATTTTTCTATAGTAAATCTATATAATATATAAAACTCAAAGGTGACTGACTGACATGGTGATCTATCAACGCACAGCCAAAACCACTGGACGGATCGGGCTGAAATTTGGCATGTAGGTAGATGTTATGACGTAGGCATCCGCTAAGAAAGGATTTTGATCAATTCTACCCCCAAGGAGTCAAATATTATAGCAAGAGACAAAACTCAGATGTTAAGCTATTCGGTACTCGTAAAATTGAAGAAACTAGCCGGAAGTAGGACAATATTCTGTTAAACATTTCACAACTAATTTTAAATATTATTAAATTATGTATGGACTATCCGTTATTTTTGGTCTTCAAACGATACCGGCTGTAGTTCCAAATTAATCGTTCAAATAAGTAATAGCCTTATATGTTTACATAAATGTATGTTAAAACAATTAATGGCACCATGATCATCTCATCCGCTCGTGGCGATCAAGTATTACAGCAATCTTTTGGCTGTGACTTTTTTGTCTTTTAACCGATAGTTACTTGGTTCTTTTGACAATTTTAGTTGTGAGAACAGAAAGTCCGTTCTGTCAAATAATCCAGGTAATGACAGATCATAGATCATACGGTTTTCATATGGTTTTGATATGATGAAAATTAAATGCGTTCTTATTGGTAAGAAACTAAGAACTTCAATTTATGATATCAAAAATATTCGTTTTACGAGTTTAATCCCAAGTCTTAGTTCTCTCCTTAGTTCAATAACAGAATTGAGAGTTAAGAATAACCGCTTGATGTCAAAATGATGACTACCCTTGCGACTACCTTCGATTCTGTTTCATCTAAAAGTTGATATGCAATCCTTACTGCTAATATAAATATAAACGTTCTATGACATTTTTGCAATATCCGTTATACTTGTTGTGTCATCCTCACCTCATTATACAAACTAATATTATTTCTAAACATCTGCATATTATGTATTTCTTAATAGGAGAAGGACGTGGGAAATATTCAAAAGGAATAAACATTATATTATGGTACTGTCAAGAGATATGCTCACTTGCGTAGTATAGGATTGAGGATTGTATACTGCCATACAGGACACCATGCTGCATTGGTGACTTAAAATGTTAGATTTCTTTTTCACAGGCTTCGATATTGACGATTTCATTTACCTAGCTACGCACCCCGCTGGTGATGCTGCTGATGACTACGATTACTTAGCTTGCCGTCTTTAGTCGTTGGGGACTCTCCTACAGGACTCGCGAAGTGCTAGTTGTCGGTAGAGCTAGGTGGAAGCACGGTAGCGGAACGGCGGGGATTCTACTGACTACCAAGTGGGAGTCGTCGGTAGAGCTAGGTGGTATGTGGTGGCACGGTAGCGGATGTGCGGGCGGTGCGTTGTCTCTGCGGAGTGCGGTGCCGGCGAGTCTGGCGCGGGCTGCAGCACCGCGCGGCGGCGCGCTGTCTACACGCTCCTCCACCCGTCCGACCAGTCGCCTCGGGCGATCGGCCTTCGCTAAATAACAAAGTCGACCACGGCGACCGCACCAGCCTCGACGGCGCTGATCTGCGCAATAGGGCCGGTTCCGCGGACTATTGCGTCGCAGCTCGCGACTCGCGGCCGCACCTAATCTTCTCGAACGCTCTAGACTGCTCGATCGCCTCGTTTTTTGATCGATGACGGCCCATTAAACTTCCTACATGTGCGTGGGAAAGACTCGACGCGAAGGCTTATTAAATTGTAATAGCTGCCAATTTTATACAAAAAACTTGATTGTTATTAAAAGTATTGATTTCTGCGTTTTTCGTCGATTATGTGATTTCATCGCGCATTCGTAAAAAATTGCTTAAAATACTCGTGGAATCCGGATTCGCTTATTTTATGTAGCAGAAACTCTTGACTAATGTTTTGTGTTCTTTATTAATTACGTCGTATCAATTTTGTTCAAAATATTTTGTATTTTATCTATTCCGAGACTTAAATGCTTATTTTTCTCCTGCTTAATTTGCCTGATCATCTGAATTTTGAACATATCTACGAGTCTATAGGTAACCTGGTTACGGAAAATTTTCAGAATCACCAATTCCATTCCAATATTTAAGAAAGTAACATGCTTTTCCATACTGCTTTCTCTTCTGTGTTAAGTAAAGCCTTCATGGGACGAGCATATGTAAGCTTTTATTGAACATCTTTACACTTCAGCTTGACTCGTCCAGAATTCTTATTTTCGTCGCTTCCTAAGCAGCACCAGAAGCGGCTCGTTGTCGTTTTAACTTTAACGTAACGCGAAACAAGACATTATTTTAATGGCGGTAGAGTTTTATTTAAATTCAACATCGTTATTGAGTGACGAGCATCCTGTTTTATGTCGGCGGCGGTCGGCGATTCCGCGAAGCCGGGGATATTGTCGCAAATCGCCGCTTTCGCCGCCCGCCTGAATAATGCATGCGATAACATAACATCACGTGCGCCCGCGCACCCGCCCGTCGCACCTCCCCCGCACCTCCCCCGCGCCGCCGCCGTCAGCAAAACCCACCCTGACGATAACCAAATATTTTGGACTGTTTGCGATATGGCATGAAAACTAGAGTTGGCAAAATTAGCTTTAAGCTATAATCATTCTTGTCGCCTGTTTCTTTGTGTGCGAATTTTCCTTTTTATAGAATTTATGTTTAGGTTTTTAATTCTGTAAGACATTTTATAGTAAATTAACAAGCCATCATTTGGTAAAAAGCTCTTCGTTTTCCCGCTAAAGTTTTCAATGACCAATTTTTTTTTAAATTTCAATATTTTATCAAAATCTATTATTTGATCAGTGCCATCAAATTCACTTAGTAAAAAGCTCATCGTTTGAGGTTTACACCGTTTAATTTTTTCGTATACCCTAAACCTAAGTTCTTAATTATCTCGTAGATCATCGTCGTATGTATTTGTGCCATTACAGGCCGTCGTTATCGCGGCCAATCAAATCAGTGGACATGTTCAATTAGCTGTCTTCTTATGATTCATGATGTTTGGCAGCGCGCTCGTATTTTCCTTATGAAGAACTGGCTCAACTACCGAGCTCCATTCACTATTGACGGCTCACATCTAAAAAAACAAAAGTGGGTAACGCTTTTTTCATGTTCTATTTGTACAAAGCTTCTTACATTGTTACCTAAATGATCCAACCGATATAAAGAATTTCAAAATGAATGGTCCTATTGGTAAAATTATATTTAACAATATTATTTTATCTTAATTCGTACGTCATGCTAAACAGCTGTGACTCTAGGTACTTATGTTGAAAAATCCATGTTCAAAGCGTTAGAAATACTCTGCTGAAAGGATTCACTTTCAACGACTCTCATTTTACATCTCCCTAACTTGTATAATATGGATATTACGGAGGTGTACGCAGAACGCACAATCGTAATTTCCTTATACAAGAGCCCGACTTTCCAACTCCTGAGACGTCATTAATTCGACGAAGGCGCGCGTTTCAGTCGTTTTTTCGTCCTCGTCGGAGGGCGTTTGTCGGCACTCGGCAGCGAAAGATCGGCAGCGTCGACGGCGTTTCCCACAGCGGCGCGGCGGCCCGCGACCAGTTCGTAGGAATGTGGTTGCGGCACCGACCCGCACTTTCACCAAAACAATTCGTTAGTGGCCTCCTTCGCCACCGTGCCGCATGCCGGGGGCCACCATTCCGCGCTACCCGATATCGGCTCGTCGGTCCGGCAGTAACATCATTTACTCCGTAATGAGTCGAGATTCTCTAGCGTCGGACGACTCCTCGGGTCGGAATACACGTTTCTGTATAATATTTTATTAACATTCCTCCGGCGTGATGTTGTGAAACGTCGCGGCGGGCTCATTGATCACACAATCTCGTTAGCGGCGGCCGGCGGGCGGCGGGCGAGCGGCTAATGTCGACGAACATTATTCTGTAGCCGAATGTTTATTTTTTGACAGAAGCCGCGGTGAAAGTCGCAGAGGCATTCCACGGCGGCTACTAAAAAATTTGAATTTGTCGTTCAAATTTTTAACGGCGAAGACATGAATGCGCCAAATGCCATTCAAGATGATAAGCATTCAGAAATAGATGGCATTTCCTACAGTCTGATCGATAGTTTCAATTACAGAATTCATAGTTAATCGAGTAATGATTTATTCGGCCAATCGTCCGACTAATTTGTTAGATTCCAAATTAAAACAAATGGTGTCGCTCGAGCGGGAAATCTGTTGATGTATATAAATTATTATATTGTACCCAATGGGCCCCTGATAAATGCATTCTCCAGTTTCTATAGCAAAGTTAAATGTCAGATATTCTGACATCTAACTTCGCTATCGAAACAGGCGAATGCATTTTGACTCGGCACTCTGTTGATTTAGGGCCCGCACGTAACTGCGAATTCACATCGCATCGCAAATATCTGCGACAAAATCTTATATATAAAAATGGATTTTTAAATGTGTTAGTCGCGCTAAAACTCGAAAACGGCTGAACAGATTGGGCTGATTTTAGTCTTAAAATATTCGTAGAAATCCAGGGAAGGTTTTAAAGTGTCACGAAGTTCACCGGGACAGCTAGTTAATAATAAAAATGACATTACGATACGATGCGAATTCGCAGTTTTGTGAGTTTTGTATGGGAGCCCTTATATCGTCTATAATGTGGTGGTGTTCTCAGGTACGGACAGCTGTCGGGGATGGTGGAGCCGGTGTTCGGCGTGCTGGGGGCGGTGGCGGTGGGCATCGCGCGCCCCGCCCTGCCCTACGCGCTGGCCTTCGCTGCCGGCGCCATGATATACGTCGTGGTCGATGACATCATCCCGGAGGCTAACTCATCGTAAGTGACATTCACAGAATTACCGACGAGTTTGCAACCGTTCAAAATAGAGGTCCGATACCTGAGATACTTGTAACCTGCAACTATCTAAGGGTTAGCTACATGTTTCTAATGCAACCTAGGCTGGTATAAATAGTCAGTACTCAAGATGCATCTCGGTCTCAAGACACGGTTGAGGCTCTGTGATTGGTTGGCTGTCAACATTTGGACTAATCATAGGGCTGAATCGCGTCTTAAGACCGAGATTTATCTTTAGTACTGACTATTTATATCAGCCCTATTTACCAAAGTCACCCTATTTCAACAATGGTCCCTGATGAGGCTGTGGAAGTTTTAAGTGAGTGTGAGTGATACATTTGAATTCTAATGTCCGACCAAACCTGATATAGTCGATTTGACAAATGAAGGTTATATCCTGTCAGGAGCAAACCGTCAAATTATATTCAACGACGATCCCATTCCGTCACTTAAATGCGATACGCTCCGAGGTCACCGTGAGAGCACCATTAAGATGCTGTTACGATTACGAATGTTTCCGCAACATCACCTCTTTTCTGCCGTTCGCGTCAGTATCGAACGTTTCATCTTAATTCTAAAGTATGTTAAGTGATTTGAAGTGATCTCGAATACATTAAAAATTGTTTTTCTAAAGAGCGACACAAACCACTCGAGCGACAATGTCCGAAGTCTTTGGGAATGTAAACACACCTTAACTCCTGGAAATTAGTACATGTAGATCGCTTAGAGACGAGGCATTGTTTGTACCTTTTATCGTTCGGAGCATAAAGAGACTCGAATCGACCTTGAGATTGACCCAAAAAAGACGAGAATCGCGAGTCTTTGTTCTGACCCTCGCGACGCAGCCCTCGGGCCGGCCTTCGCCGTCAATACGGGCGAGATAACATCCTTTATTGCGCCTGGACGACCGTATTTATTTCGAATACCCGTCTCCGCTTAATGCGCGTATAATGATGTTTATAGGCAGATACGCATCGAGTGTCCCCCGTAAATAGGTGGCAGAAATATTCGAAACGATTCGCTTATCTGCGACGCGAATCTCGGCGAGTTCCTGTCATAATTGGATTGACGAGGGTACGGAGCCCGATTGTTCTGGTATTGGCGCTTCGGAATACGGTTTCGGAGCTGGCTCGTTAGTAACCGGGTCCAGAGGGTCCCGGGCACGGTCTATTGTGGCCGATGACACTTCCCCTTAGCGACGGATTCGCGCCCATCTTGCGCATTGTCGGGAACCGGTCCCGGACCCTTCCGTATGAGAACTCGCCGTCGTATTCGGCGCTAATTGTACGATTTCCACTGAGTGGACGCGCCGATGTATAAAATTAACGCGTCGTTATTGTCTCTGCGGTGGACGCCGCTCGCAGCTTAAAACTTATCGATCTCATTGGCATTTCTTGAATATTTTCTCACGATTTCACTCGTCGGAAGTTTTGGTTACGTAATTCTGAAAGTTGGTGCTAAAATACACTCGGAGTACTTGCGATTGCGGCGATTTTGATGTGTCCGTGCCCGATGGTGTAAACTAATTTGCCTTTTGACTTTCATTGAACTTCGTCTGACCGGTGCTAATTGGCGAAACAAACTTGACAGGCGTTCGAAGAATGCGAGCTTCCATAATATTCTATAGCGAAATTTGCAAATCACCATTATTGGTTATTATTGTATTAATAACTACAGTATACAGACTCCTATAGTTCCTCAAACGATCGTTATAATAAGTGGTGAAGCTAACTGATTAACTATTGAAATGTGAAATTTCATATTTTCAAACACTTTGCCAAAATTGTTATTAGGCAAAACCATTTATTACGCAATGCATTACAATAAATGCTCGTCGTTTTGTCTTCCGAAATGGTATCAAGTTCTAATACCTATGCCAGAGAGCCATCTCCTCATAATTGATCCAAAACTTTAAACATCATGGCTAGTGTTGTTTATACAGGTTACCTATGAAGTTGATTAATAGTTTGCCTACTATAGATACAAACCAATAATCCTATTGCAATTGGTGCATTATAATGTATTGCAACGGCACGCGGCGACGCGACGCAAAGACGCAAATACGGAGCCAGAAATAGAGGCGCGCCGTCTGACACCCCGGACGTGCTGCCCTCCGCAATCCAGCACCGGTAAAGCTGCGAGCACATGTGCAGCTTGTAAAGCTGTGAGCACACGTGCAGCTTATAAACTTGTGAATACAGTATGTGCAGCTTATAAACCTGTGAGCTCAGCCACATTGCTGCGTTGTGTACAATGTGCGACATTACGATTAAGATGGTGACAGCGCAATACATCACACATCTTCTTTATTTTATTTTCGTTTTCGTCGCTTCTTCATTTTGATATATTTTCTATCTTCATTTCTATTTCGTCTTTCTAACGAACATCGTGGTCGACGACGCAACGTATCAATCGCACCAAGTCGGAGAATCGACGCTTTGCTATACGAAGTACCTTGTCTTTAACAAAATATGTTGACTAGCCGCTGAAGCTTACAAATCGCACTTCTCCTAGTTAACCGTCTATTGACTAAGGTTTTTACATCACACTGGTTGTAATAAGTCCTCTTGTCACTTTCTAAGTGATTTAAACGGTCGGGTTTTAGTGGGTAGAGCTGCGGTCACTTACCATCTCATCGGCCGTAGCGAGTCCCACATCATACCCCGGTAGTTTCTCCCCAACGTTGCCGGGGATACGTAATGGCATTACCCGACAATCCCGACCCAAAATCCGTCATCCATATAGATCCGTCATTGCTGTTTACCCTGTCCACTGGCACATTACCGTTGTTACGCAAAATGAACATACCACAAGAAATCACCGAGTCTCGCGGTGCATAATAATGCAATTAAAGTAACCGAAGACTTCGTTATTGTAGTACTCTACATGCCAGATGTGAGATGGCCCAGATGCTTCCAATACTTTTAATTCAAATAAACTCAATTTTATTGACTGTTTGCTTCGCAGTGACAATGTCGCAAATTACTTAATATTATTATTTACTTAATATTAAGAAACAATTAATTAACCAAAATTTATATTCTTCACTCCAAAAGTCTTTAATTAAGTAATAATTGAGTATAACATCTTAAATAATTGTTATTTTAACCTTAAAAAAGAACATTAAAATTGCCAATATTCTATGCTGCCAAAAATTAATTATTCAGTAATTTAGATTAATAGCAAATATTTTTTACTCATATAATAGTTTATATTTCAACTTCATCGATATCTCCAGCGGCGTCGATGACAACTCCTCTATTGATTCGCTAATATTGAGAAAACATTCCAATATATCATTTCTTTAATAAAAAATACCATTAATTGCCGAAGATGGTACGGTTTTTTAAACGTTCCCAGGCGGAGTCTCTAATATCGGTGTAGATCGCGCTCCATTTAATGTTTCGGTGACGTTTATACTGACAATAAGAATTATGTGTTTCTTTGTAAACGGACTCCATAAATCAGCGAAGAATAGAAACGTATTATTTAATGAATCATTCGTTATTTTTAGATCATATTTCTACTACCGTTGTTTATAAAAATTCCATATAATTTATAGCTTCAGTGTACACCTACGTCGGAATATGTGAAGTCAGCTGACATTCTTCTGCTGTCGGTTTCTAGGAGTTATTTTTAGCTCTAGTTTCAGCTTTGGGAGTTGACCTTTTAAATGTGTCAGTTATCAGACGTTTGAGAATCATTATTATCTCGACAAGACGTACTCATTAATGATTCTAATATTGGCATGAACCCATATGAGTTCATGCACATGGATTTTTCTAATTCCCCTTGGCATATATACCTACGACCCCTTCCCGAGAACTTCTAAGAAGGCTCTATTCGCTTGTCTACATCACAACTGCAAATGAGATGCTTCCAAATGTTTCCAACAGCAGAACAACGAAAAATGTTGGCTCGTCGCCAGGAGTCGATCGTTTTGGTTTCGTTTAAAGTCCCATGTTCAGAAGTGATCAAATAGGCTAATGATCGTGATAATGATCATCGTCTGTTAAGCGTCATGACATTCATCCAGTAATTATCAGTTTCACGATGTTCTTGTGTGTGTGTTGATGATAAAACTGTCCAAATTCAAATGTAATTCCTATTTCGAATCCGCTGACTTCTTTTCGTTGGCCACTTCTCGGTAACTTGTCTGCAAATACGGATATGAACGTGTTACTTTTGACATTTGTGGTCTGGTCGGATACGCTTGTTCGATTTCAACCTCATTGGGTGTCAGAAATCGATGCGTTTAAAAAAAAGTGTGACAGAATCAAATTATATTTAGCATTAAATAGGTTGAGTCGTCTGCGTCGCGGCATCTATGCAGACATGATGCCCGTCTGCGTATGTGTCTGAGGGCGGCTCGGACGCGCTATTTGCGGGCGGTTCGGACCCGGCGCGTGGGTTCGTCGCAGTCTCGCCGCTGTGGATAATAATAATAATTAATACAAAATAACCCATTTGTTACCGCGATCTGGCCGGTGACGCTGTTCTAGTTTGTATATACGCTGACGTCACCGTCTGGGAATCTGGCGCGACCACCGGTACTCCCTGACCTACCTCCAGCTTCGCGCTGGACCTACCGAATATCCTAGCTACTTGCTAATCTCAGGACACGCTCCACCTTGCTCTTCCTCGATTAACCACTATAGAGTTGAGAGTGAAGTATCAAATCGAAGATGTCTAGAACAAAAAACGCCACATATTATCATAATATATTACCTACGTTGTCAAAAAAAGTCTTAATTTCAATAAATTTTCCCCTAACGGTATAGATGTCCACTATCCATGCCTACCTTACCCTGAACAAGGAATTTTCCTATATTTCCTAATCGCGAACTTTCGTGAACTGAGTTCTAATCAACAGTGATTCAATGCGCCGAGCGCCTCAGCAATTAACATGCTCGGTACAAATTCTTCGCGCATGAAACCCATGTTTATTGTTCCGGTGTACAAATTCCAAATTGGTGATATTTTGGGCGTGATGTCAGTTAGTGTCGTGCTCGGTGTTCCCCGGCGCTACGTGAGTTGCATGCGACAACCGCGGATTACTGACCGTCCACGGTTTTTCTACCTCCCCCAGGACTTTTAAGCTGAAGATATATGGCTCATTCTCGTAAAATATCTAGGGCAAAAAATCTCCGAACGGATAGTAACGCGAACAGACACGGTCTTCGTGTTATGTGTAATGACTAATGAGTCGCCAATTAACCAATTAACGGTGATGTTTTCATTGAGGCAGAGAACCTTTATTATGCCCCAACTTTAAGGTTTACGGAAAACCTGTAGAATTTTAGGTTTGTAGAGATAGGCTGTATGTAAATCAGCACTCAGCAGTTCTCTATAGTCTATCACATAAGGTGCAAATCGTCTGTTTTCGAAATGACTCTATAATATAATACTTTGCAGTTGCAATAATGCTTTGCTTGAAAATATAAAAAACCTGAGCCCCTTTTACAAAATATTGATTTTCACCGTTAAAATATGATCCCCTCAACATTTTACAATTTTGAAAGTAAAATATTAAAAACCGATGCGTTCTATTCTTCGAAATTCTTAAGCTATATCACCTATCAATAATAATATGTCCTTGTTCCATATAAGTTCAAAATGGGGCTCAGATCTTTGTCATAGTCTGCCCAGTCTATGGGTTTTTACTGATATTAATTTTATGGCTTCTACGAATTCTTCCTATTTCGTAGATTTGTTTTATCCTTTTTCTTAATAATAATTTTTCCTTGAGGCCCCTTTAAATGCTATTTTAGGTTCACTATTCAGAACTTATTGTATTACTTTTCTACATTATTTTTAAAAAGCAATAATCACAATTACTGAGATTAATTGAACTCGTTCGCTTAGATACGAATCCCCTTTACCACCTTCTATAATATAGTCATAAAATTTCTAACTGTTTTAAGCGTTTCGAAAGTCTTGCACGTCTGTTACGAATATACATCGGGGGCATAACAAATATGTTTCGCCGTAAGTGCGGGTTCGAGGGCCGGAGTACGGGGAACCGTTTTATTGTAATGGGCCGTAATTCCAGCGCGCTTGTCAATGGGCATTGTGGTCGGCGGCCGTGAGCCCACCACCTAGTGACGTCACTCCTGTCACTCAAGGATAACAACATAGAAATGCTACAGGCAAAACGTGAGATATCGGTCGTACTCAGGGACATATTTTAATGGTTTCTTAATTCTTTTAATTTCAATGAAGAGTCTGACAGAAAGTGTATCAAAATCCGCGCTAAATTAAAGTTAAGGAAATGTTTCTAGGACGGCTGTAAATGTTTGTAAAACATATCTAACAAACCTTAAAGTCATATAAAACATTGCAAAAGGCAATAAAACATTTGAAGAGAAAGTTTTTTTTTTATGGAATAAGGGGGCAAACGAGCAAACGGGTCACCTGATGGAAAGCAACTTCCGCCCCCATGGACACTCGCAGCATGAGAAGAGATGCAGGTGCGTTGCTGACCTTTTAAGAGGGAATAGGGTAATAGAGGAGGGTAGGGAAGGAAATAGGGGACGGTAGGGAAGGGAATAGGGGAGGGTAGGGAAAGAAATATTGGAGGGCAGGGAAGGGAAAAGGGTAAGGGATTGGGCCTCCGGTAAACTCACTCACTCGGCGAAACACAGCGCAAGCTGTTTCACGCCGTTTTCTGTGAGTCCGCGATATTTCTCCGGTCGAGCCGGCCCATTTGCCGAGGGAGAATCGTGCCGAAGCATGATTCTCCCTCGGCAAAAATTTTTCAGCGGCAGATTGCCACTTTTGCGTATGCTAAGGGCCTGATTAGCCAATAAAAGACGGCGAAAGAACTGCCTCGGAAGAACTACTCAGTCTACGGACTGTCACACGTACCTATCACACGTCTCTTTTTACCACGCTGTGTTACTGATAGTGACATCTCGCTTGCTCAGGCCTTTCTTTCCCTATTCCGCTAGGTATATTAAATCTATGCTGTGTACTAACTAGTCCTTGCTCTGAGATTCCAGTGCCTTGTACTCGCTGGCCTCTCGTCGCACGGTTACGACGAGTCTCTTTATGTCCGACCATTGTACTCGTCTATTGAGGACCGTATATCAATTTGGCCGCGGAAGCATTAAATCGGCCCTACAGGATATTTGCGAATGTCATTAATAAATTCGGTACGTAGCTTCCTTGTCGTCGGTTCTGTACTAGCTGTAGGGATTAAGTATTTGATCTTTATATATCCGTTACTCCTGTCTTTTGAATTTTGATGTTACCGCTTGATACGCAATTGCAGTTGTACTTGAAACGATTGTTCTGTTGTTATTGCCGTATCCTTGTAGACCTTACAAGTTCTTACCTTACAATTCCTCAAGTACCAACAGAGAAAATTATTCATAGGCGGAAATAGGTACTTTATTTGGTTGTGTTCTACTTACGAATAATTAAAAAAATCGGCCAAGTGCGAGTCGGACTCGCGCACGAAAGGTTCCGTACCGTTATAGAGCGAAAGTAGAAAACATTGTGTTTTTTGTATGAGAGAGAGTAATATTTATTTTATTTTAATATTATTATTAGTTATTATTAAAGTACAAATATAATTAAGGATGCTGTGGAAATTTCAAGTGCCTAGCAGTTGTTATTATTAATTACGAGCAAAAAAGGCCAAAAAAGGTATCAATGATGACAACAGGTAGGCACTTGAAATTTTCACAAAACCCTTAATTATATGTGTTTTTAATAATTAATATTTTTATTAAAATAAAATAAAAAAATTCATTTAAGTTAAATTATTTCCCATACAAAAAACACAATTTTTGGTCTATTTTAGCTCTTCAACGTTACGGAACCCTTCGTGCGCGAGTCCGACTTGTACTTGACCGACTATTAATATTCGTAGGTTGGGTTATATCAATTTTATATGATTTGTGACCTGTCGCCTGGGCATCACATAACTCGACCGAATTACGTAGGTCCGCTGTCTGACTTTTAATCAATTTGTATGATAGTACTTTATCGCAATATTTCCGTGAAACATTAAAGTAACGGGGGGGGTTAGGTCCTTACTTATGAAATTGGCGTTTTGTATGGGAGGAATATAAAGTCGATTTTTTTTTGTATAATATTATATTTAATTAATCAAAGTATGTATCATTGTTATCGATGCATTTTTGCCATCTTAAGAGTGAGCACACTGAGACGGGCCGTGCCGGGGCTCATCGCAAAAATCCGCCTCCATACAATTTGTATGGAAAGAAGCCCCGGCACGCTGAGCCCCGGCACGGCCCGTCTCAGTGTGCTCACTCCTTTAAGGGTAGTTCGTTGATCCCTTTACTAAAAAAACGGAGGGACGAGAGTCAATAAAATCTTTGAATGCGGTTTGGACTGCCACATCTGAGTTGAATTTTTTTCCTTGTAGGAAATTATCTAAATTCCGAAAAAAATGGTAATCTGTTGGAGCAAGGTCCGGGTAGTACGGTGGATGTCGCAGACATTCCAATTGCAGCTCCTCCAGTCTCGGGTTGTCCAGGGGGCTTGTTCTGAAGGTAGAAATTTCCAGTACGAAAACGTTGGAACCAAAACCGTACATATCGTGTTTTCTTTTACGACACCAGCGACATACACATTGACATTAATAATTATTCTTCGAGCTGTTTCTGCAGCACTCGTGCCACGGTAGGACCTGATTCGTAAAGAAAGCGATATTTCAATTTTTCCATTGTGCGATATGAACGACTCCAAAGAAAAATAATCAAGAAAAAAACAAATGAATGACAGTTTTGGAAACTCAAATGTACCAAATAAATGAATGAATTTTGAATTCTTAACCAAAGAGGAGATATTTGAGATCAAAGCGTTTTGTTTTGGCGTTTTGTTGTGCAGACCGTACAACAAAACGCCAATTTCATATGTAAGGACCTAATATAAACTGATTTGTAGTGAATCAGTTACTTCTGAATACCAAATTTGGGTAAATAATTGTGATAGGTTAGAAACTATATTATACTGTTCTCATAATTTAGGGCCTCTACAATCTTCTGAATGCAATGAAAAATTGGAATAAAAACCACTGACGGAACTAAACTTGTAATGAGTTCATCAGGAAATATTAAAAGAGATAAAATTCTATTGTTCATTGTCCAAAAACCCATACAATAATTTATGATCGCACGCGTACCTTTTATTAAATATCAAATCAATTTAGGGTGATTTATGTGTTGTGACTTGGGCCGCAAATGGACGCAGCATAGATAAGTGCAGAAGGTTAACTGTACTTTAATATCTTATACCTACTCATCTTTCTGTAGACGATACGTATTGTGATGTGGGCTTGGTTAATTTAACATGTAATATTTAAAATCACCTATATCATCATTCATCAGTCTGGATTACACATAAGTTATGTGTAGGGCCCGGATTTATATGTAAACTAGCTGTCCCGGCAAACGTTTCTTTGCCATACTAAGTTTTTCGCCCGTATTATTTTATTGAAGTGACTAAATAAGTATGTCACCATGGCAACGTCCATCGCTATCCCGTCGCACAAACATGGTCGCCGTCAGTCTCGAGTTGTAATAATTTACTATTATTTATTTAACAAATGCACTTATCAATATAAAAGTACCCAGTAGCCGATTCTCAGACCCACTGAATATGCATATGTTATAGGCAAACTCCGAAGCTCCGGCGCTCCTAGGTTGGACTGGTCAATCCTCAGGTCAGACTGAATGACTTAGTCAAAGCCCAAACAAATGTAAATTTTCGGCCTTTGACTAAACAATTTTCGTCAAACCTGGGAGGGACTAATTTGGTCAGGCAAACGTCAAAACACAATTGTATTAAATCGGGGTTTGACAAGTCAAACTCCGATATAGGTATGAAGTGTCTTATCTTCGTATATTTGGAAGCATTTTATCATTTAAGCAGCTTTCAAGTCTTAACCGCTTAACTCTGCCAGTTCTGACACCTGATTGGTCAGCTTACGTGATTTTCACTTTTATATTTGAGATGCTTTGAGAGAATGCCGTGTGGCATTAGGCCCGCCTTTTGTACGATGTGCAATAAAGTATAAAATAAATAAAGAAATGCTTTGGAATATACGGAGGTTAGTTTGTAAGATTAGGTATAAAAAAATATCATTTTAAAAATAGGGATGATGACAAGGTCAAAGATTAGCGAATTTTGTTAATAAAATAAAGAAATCACGGTGAAAAATAAGTGTTCCCAAAATTTCAGCTCGATAGCATTTTTATTTTTTTTTGTTATGCGCCTTCAAAGTTGGATAATGAAGTCGTTTTTTTTTTTAATTAAATTTCTTAATATTTGTATACCATTCGATATCTTATGCAATTAAAAGCAACTTTTGTTATGAAAACACTTTCATAAACGCAGTATTTAATATACCTATCGAACAAATTTCTCTCCCGATGCGTACAAACTACGAAAGAGTGACGTCAGTCTTTCGTAGCACTTTGTATGGAGCGTTTTGGGCAGGTCTATTTTATGAGATGTTTGAATTGTCATATCTTGGTGAATTTTAAAGCTATCAGAGTCATTCTTTCAGTGATGTTTCTATTTTTTAAGGGTCTTTCAATTACCAGTAAGAAAAAAAAATTGTCATCGAGCCTATTTTGATGTTTATTGTTTTAATAATTTCTTAAGTAATTAAAATGGAAAATTAATCATTTTTCTGACATGGTGAGGCATTAACTTTAATGTTAATTGTTTTAATAATTTCTTAGGTAGTTAAAGTGGCAAATTAATCATTTTTCTGACATGGTGAGGCATTAATGTTAATGTTAATTGTTTTAATAAAGCTTCTTTATCCACGTTTTTAGTAACAACAACACCGTTTGATTCACTCATCTTCAATTTTACACAATTACACGCCCGCACGCTCAATGAACGAACATGAAATGACAAAACAATCGGTCGGAACACCGCGAGAGACATTATGAACCTGTTTAAACATGTTCAGATCAACGATTGACCGAGTTTTGCAGTCGCTTCTAGGATTGACTAGGCCAAAACCGAAACAGAATAATTTACTTTCGACGTTTGACTGAAAAGTTAGGAGCTCCTGGGTTTGACTAAAAATACTTCAGGCAAAGGGCGAAATTGAAATGTATTTCGGGGATCGCCTGACGGCTTTGGCCAAACCTAGGATAAACCAGTCCTTCCGCGAAGAGACTGTGTATCGGACTTTGGCTATAACACATATAAAATTTGGTTAAAATCAGTAAAGCCGTTTCGGAGGAGTACGCGGCCTAACATTGTGACACGAGAATTTTATAATATAAGATTAAACTTACATATTTTTGTTTTATTTTTTTCGATTTTCGATTCGATTTTCGGCCTAGAATGTGTTTTTTACATGAATCATCATGTTAAGGCTACAGTCTTGCAAAATTCACTCGCTGCGAATTATATGCGCATTTTTGTATATATTTTTTTGGACAAACTAACAATAACTAATGAAATAACACTAAATATTATTATTGCGTATAATATAAGTAATAGCTAGTTATTTTTTTTTAAGTTCATATATGTGGATAATGTTAGGTAAATCAAGCGTTAAAAACAGCTCTTCGTGCCCAATGTCATTTCGAGTTGTGTTTGTGCGCTTAGTTTATGGCAATAAATAATCTATAATATAAAAATGAGTCGCTGAATGTGTTGCTAAGCGCAAAACTCGAGAACGGCTGAACGGATTGGGCTAATTTTAGTCTTAAAATATTCGTAGAAGTCCAGGGAACCTTCCCTGGACTTCTACGAATTTAAGTGACACGAAGTTCACCGGGACAGCTAGTATAATTTAAAAATCTGTTCAGCGCATAATGAGCTCAACATTCTCTTCTTCAAAATGCCCAGATTAGTTTTTTCTAATTAACTTTCATTTTTTTAATTAAGAGGCCACAATTTCATCAAAATTATGTGTTTTTATCTCTTAATAAACGGGTTATTTCATAAAAACTTTGCATCGTAAGTATGTAATAATTAGATATTTTTGATGCCAAGAGTTTAATAAAGCAATTAATACAAAAAAACATTATCTAAATCACCTTACTCCAACAATAATAATAATCTCAAAGACCTTTTTCACTTCACCACTTTCTGAGAAGTGCCGAATAGGCTCTTTATCACTTTACTGTCTGTCTGTCTGTATAATCTCTCAAAAAAGTTGTGAATAGCCTATTCGGCACTTTATCAGAAAGTGGTGAAACAGGCTCTAAGAGTACCTACAATAATAATTATAGTAGATATAAAGCGAATTATAAAGTTTTCGTAAGTAGGAATTTTTACTAGGGTTTGCACCTAGGGTTTGTTACTAGGGTTTGCAAGCGGATACGGATAAAATAAAAATAAAAAAATAATAAGAAAAAAACAAAAAACGCGGGTACTGTAGGTATTCCACCGCCCTCGGAAACACCTCGATTTCGAGAAAAAGAGATCCATCCACGATATTATGAATGGACATATCCATCCATCCTCACATTTACAATGATTTAAATGTATCATAATAATATTATAATTATACTCTTAAATTTTAGGTTGCAACTTGCTCCATATCAGGGGTGACGTTATAATTTTAGAATATTTCCGTTCCATACTAATAATAAAAATTAGTTCCTGCTCATCGTGAGGTAGTTTACATTGCTCATTTACGTCTAGAATTCAATTGTACTTATATATATTCCCAAATCGCCGAATTCCGTCCGTAGCGGTCATTGACATGACAGAACTTGTCACATTTCATAATTTTCTATACAAACCGTGATTGACAATGAAGTGACAGTTATTTCTAGTCTAAGGGAGATTTTTCCGATGAATCTTTAATAGCTGTCTGTGTCTCAAAATCTCCAAATAATAACTTATACGATACGATATATAGAGATCGCCCAATGGTCGAAATTCGACCTTAGTTTTAACGACATTAGGACTACTACCTATATTTTGTAAAAAATATTGACTTTATCATTTTTTTTCAACTCTTGTCTCTGGGACTTAGCTGTTCTCAGACTGGCCGTGTAAGCATTGTCTAATAGTATCTTAGATTCAATAAAAAAAAACTATAACCCATTTTCAATTTCTCAACTTCTTGTCAATTTGTCAAAATGTTGTCAACAGAAGTTCAACCATAAATAAAAGAGTATAATTCGTATGTATAGGCTTGCCACTCAAAAATCTGTCATTTCTCATGTGTGCGTGTTGTCGTGTGTGTAATGGTTTATTTGTTAAATTTTTTTATGATAAAAGCATAATTTCAAAATAATATTAGTTCGATGCACTCCTTCACCATATAAACTATAACTGTGCAAAATTTCATGCACCAACTGTTCCCCATTTTACGTAAAAAGTGTTACAAAGTTTTTCGTTCGCGTATTAATATGGGAACAAATATAATGACCACCAAAAATGCACTGATACCCTAAACTTGTTTACCAAAAAAAGATAATTAACACCAAAAAAATAAAGTCTAAAATTGCAATACTACCAGCTATTTTAGTCATGACAACACTTCAAATTGTAATCGAACGCCAAATATAGTAAATGATCACCAAATAAAGTAAATGATCACCAAATATAGTAAATGATCACCAAATAAAGTAAATAAAGTAAATGATCACCAAATATAGTAAATGACCACCAAATATAGTAAATGATCACCAAATATAGTAAATGATCACTAAATATAGTAAATGATCACCAAATATAGTAAATGATCACCAAATCCTTGTGAGCAAATCAATGCGATATTTTTGTCCAAATAAATAACTGCGATTGACAAAACATGTAACAAGCATATTATTAACAAAATATTCGGCCAAGTGTGAGTCGGACATGGAGGGTTCCGTACCGTTATAAAACAAAATTAGACCTAAAATTGTGTTTTTGTATGGGAGCCCCCCCTTAAATAATTATTTTATTTTATTTTAGTACTTGCAACAAATATACACAATCTGTGAAATTTTTAGAAGTCTAGCTGGAGTGGTTCTTGAGACACAGCCTAGGCCCTAGAGATAGACAGACGGACGGACAGACGGACAGACATAGAAGTCTCAGTAATAGAGTCCTGCTTTTAGGGTTCCGTACCCAAAGGGTACAAACGGGACTCTTTTACTAAGACTTCGATGTCTGTCTGTCCGTCTATATGTCTTCTTCTCTTTACTTAGGATATTTACTAAATAAAAATATATTTGGTTATAATTTTACATTAAAATGCTAACGTTTAATGTTGGTGATCGTTTAATACTTTTGGGTAACAATGATTTATTTGGAGTCATTTTGTATAAATAGGATAGCGAGATAATAAATCTTTGGTGATCATTTTACATTAAAATGCTAGTATAATGTTGGTGATCATTTACTAATTTTGGTGATCATTTTACTTTAAAATGATAGTATAATGTTGGTGATCATTTACTTATTTTGGTGATCATTTACTATTTTTGGTTTTAAGATGTTAAATCTTTGGTTATCATTTTACATTAAAATGGTGGTCTGTATTTTGGTGATCGTTTACTATTTTTGTCTGTGAAATGTTACTATTTCTGGTGATCGGTTAATTATAAGCCTATTAATATTATGATTTGTCAACAGCGGCAACGGCAAGCTGGCGACGTGGGGCTGCGTCATCGGCTTCACGGTGATGATGTGTCTGGACGTGGGCCTGGGGTAACCACAACCACCACCACCACCACCACCACCGCACGGCCTTCCACCGTCATCGGTACACTGTCTTTTGATATAGGTTCATAGTGGAGACTGTACGGTTATTTTACTTCATGCTCGGGCTAGCAGGCGCAGGAATTTAGAGAGGGGGAGGGATAGTTTTTTTTTTTTATATGTAGCGCACTCCGCTATGTCGAAATTAAACAAACGTAGTAATTAAGGGGTTCTACGAGATTATGTCGTCATTGAGGTGCTATCAGAGGTAAAATAACTGTGAACAGTCTGTATTCGTATCATAATTACGCTGGCGTCAGTGCAATGGTCGTGTTTTAACTTTTTATTTATTTTACCTATATTTATTTTTAATGATAGTTAAAATGTCAATTGTCTTGTATATCTAATACATTTTTTGATAAAATGGTAAAAATAGTTTAAATTATGAATTTATTTGGCGCTGACGTTGGATTAGATATTTGTAGAAAGTAAAATATTTGTATATATTTATACATATTTCAGCCGTATCTACTTTAATTAGTTTGAGTATTTTATAAAACTGTACAGTTTTGTAGTAAAAAAAAATAGTTGCCGAATTGGTTGATGTACTTAAAATTTATATTCCAAATAGTTAAAATCAATAGTCAGCCAGTAATATGGGCTAAATTAACTCTGCCAAATTTAATTTTAGTTTATAACGTGTAAGTATTATAATGTAAGTTACATAGTTAATTATTATGTGCGAACGATTTTAACTCTGCATAGTGTAATTAATTGCCATAGAAAATGTTTGTTTGAGTTAGATATTATTACGTTATTTTGCGTTGGCAAAACTATTATTTCGCAATTAAGTAGTACATTCTAGCGGCTGGCCCTGAATGTAATTTTTTTTTAAATATATCTTTCAAATTATATATCAAGCAACAGTTTAAAGTATGTTGATTTACAAAAATATCGGTACTATTTAAAACTAGTAAGTTTTGTTTATAAGCGTAGACATAATATTTAAAATAAGGGTTCCGTTTTTTGCCATTTGGCTACGGAACCCTAAGAACCCTTTTTAATCCTTTCAAAAAAGTTGGTAAAGGTCCGATCGCCAAATAGGGAGAATTCGGTCATTGACCTACAGCTGCTTATCTCTTTACGCATTTTACTCACAAACGAAAATATTAGTACCTTGCTTCAACGTTTATTTTTATGAGCAGGATGCCAATATTTTTGTGCGCCTGTGAAAGAGAAACCGCTATATAGGTCAATGACCGAATTTCTTTCTGTCCGGCGAGACTTTCAGGAATTATCCTTTGTTAATTGATTGTTAATAACACCTTTGTTATAATTATTATTTAAAACTTAATTTAATTTAACAATTTCTTATGAATCGCATTTCTTACGTAATGTAAATAAGCACAAATATAATACTAAGATAATACTAAATACTATCAATTAAAACATTTTATTGTCTTAAAGATATTCCTCTGATATTCAAATTTCAGTAACGGATTGTATTTTAATAACATGTGTTATTACATGTTTGGTTGAATCAAATTTAAGAAATTTTAGATAATAATATTTATAACACGTCATTATAATGAATATAATATTATGTATTCGATATTAATAAATTATATTGTTTTATGTAATAAAAACAAATGTATAACATAGAAGATCACCGAATTTTGGGAATAAATTTACAAAATAACTTATGAATTTAATAAATTTTGCATTTAAATATTATAAGAATCTTATTAATGTTTGTACGAAAGTTTTATTCATTAACAATACCAAAACTCTTTTAGTTAGTAGATTTTCTTACTAGCAGCTTCCTATCAGTGTACAAATTACTTAAAATAATCAATAGAGTAAATTCAAGGCTTTGGCATAACCCAGGGGCTCCCAATCTTTTGCAGCCTGCGGCGCAGTTACTCGTAAAATATTTTTTCAGCAAGAAACTACTCTAGGTAGAGTATAGCTATTAGCTATTAGAAAAAGATACATAAATAAATACCTTGAATGATTATCTTATATCTTTGAACGAGCAATTCTTGTATATATATATAAATATATATATAGCTCCAACGATTTTCATGAAATTTAGAATATAGGGGGTTTTGGGGGCGATAAATCGATTTAGCTAGGAATCATTTCTAGAAAATGTCATTTTCATCGGATACCGAGCAAAGCTCGGTCAAACAGCTAGTATTTGGGTTAAGCGGGTAAATAGTAAGAAATAAATATATTTTAATCATCTACCTGCTTTACATAATTATTAAATTATTATGATTTAAAATAATATTTGTGGTTTCGGATAATGACGAAGGATCGACTCACGGCGCGGCGGCCCTCTTGCCTTTCCACGGCGCACCAGGGTGCCGCGGGGCACAGGTTGGGAACCCCTGGCATAACCAATAAAATGTATTTTTTGTGATACAAGTTACGAGATGTTAGATAAATTAAATTTTTCATCCAGTTATTCACATCGGAAACCTCAAATACAACAATCAGTTAGGGATTAAAATTGCCAATGTTCGCATCGTATGGTTTGCAGTTCATAATCCTGATAAGTGCATTGACAGGTCGGCCATTTTGAAAACGTTGCGCTACAACTTCATGCTAGTTTAGTGTTACTTTAATTAAGGATCTACGTTGAAAATACATTTAAGAGTAGCATAGTGCTATAATAGTGCTATCACTGTTATACTAAAAATATGGTAAGTGCTAAATAATAAAAATTATGACTATTTTATTGAAATTATGTTTTTCTACAATCTAGATTCTAGAGTGAAGTTGCAGAGCATTGCGAAATGGGCGCCCTATCAAACACATTCCGAATCGAAACAATGCCGTGTACACGTGTGTAGTATGTGTGTGAAATATATTAAAATTTGGGAAATGTAAAACGTTGCTTCTATTAATGAATGTATCTAGTTAATTACTATTTTTGATTAAAATATTATTTCAATAACATTAATAAATTGTATTTTTACTTGTCCAATTACACATCCGCGTTAAATTAAGTGTAAATCATAATATAATGCTAAAAATATAACAATATAACTTTAGTAAACTTAATGTTGAAAATGGAAATATTCTCTAGTTCTTCTTTTAAATTTGGTGATGATCAATGTTTTCTTAATCACCGTCGTAACAAATTGCATGGGGTGTCGCGGGTGGATCGCGGCGCTACGCGGTCGTCGACCCGCGGGCCGCGGCAGCTGCCTGCACCCCCGGCAGCGCGCCCGCTGCATGCGCACGCGCCGTCTTACATCCCGCTTCCGTACTGATGCCTCCGTCCTCTTCCGGTGTATTTTATTGATATAAATATAACGAGGAGAAAGTGAAATAATTTATTTTTCTAAATATATTTAAAATTCATACTTTTAGAAGGTAGTAGTATATGAGGTCCACCGGGAACTAACCCGAAAAGAAACGGCCTAAGAAACTCGCTGGGGCGATACAAGCATCGTTCGATCACATCATTTGAGAGCTTCATTTTTTGAGCGGCCGTTTGAGGATCACCGGTCGCTACGGCTGGCCGGGGCATCTCGGGAGGCGCCGTGTTCCATTCAATCGGTGTTTGTTGACAATGTAGGGGGCGGGTGCGGGACGCGGGGTGCGGGTCGCGGGTGCAGTCTGCATCGCGCGCCCGCGCCCCGCGCACGCTGCGGCTGCACCGCGCCGCCTCCCGCACCTGACCCCGCGCCGCAGTACGGGTGGCCCGCCGCCGCGCCGCCCCGCGCCGCGCTGCGCCCACGCACACGTAAGTTATGCATGTATGTTTGTTGCACTCTACATAAGTCGGCCGGCCGATACGTTTGTTTACATCGCAACGCAAGCGCGTCTTAATTAACGATTTAACGAAATTAATTACGAGTTCACGTAAAAGATATCGGGAGTTTAATACACCGATCGGTTTATGAAGTCGAGTTAATGGTTCGGTTTATGGATGTCGACCGGGCGGGCGGGCGGATTTGAGCTCTCCGGTGTCGAGGGAAGGGTCATAATTCGGTTGGCGTGGGGGTTCGAGGAGTGAGTTGCAATTTGCGGTGTCCAGACGCGGTGAGAAATGGGAGCGCACCGGGCCGGCCACCTGCCACCCCCGCCGCGCCGCACGCGTACGAGGCCGCGTGTATTTCGCTTTACAATATGTATTTCATATTTGCTAAATAATTTTTGATTGAACATGGAACAGTGCGACCAAGCTGCTACTACTGCATGTTTGGGTGTTGTCAATTTCATACAACATCGTTTATTTTCATAGACCTACGTAGATTACCAAGCTGTATGTTTTCCAAAGTTAATAAGAATAAGGTACTTACTACTTAGCAGTTAGCACTCCACTTTATTGGCACAAACGCAAAGTTCGAGGGCGATTTGAAGATTTTTTTTAACTAGAGTAGGGACAGCTACCTGAGCTGTTTGGAATACCTTTTACAAAAAGTTATAATAAATTGTCTGTTTTTAGGGTTCCGTAGCCAAGTGGCAAAAAACGGAACCCTTATTCGTCATGTCTGTCTGTCTGTCCGTACTCCGTATGTCACAGCCACTTATCTCCGAAACTATAAGAGCTATTGAAACCTGGTAAGTAGATGTAGTCTGTGAACCGCATTAATATTTTGATATAAAAATGGAAATATTGTTAAAATTTTAGGGGTCCCCATACCATAGGTACAACTGAAACAAAGAAAAATTTTTTTCATCTAACCTACGCGTGTGGGGTATCTATGGATAGGTCTTGAAAAATCATATTGAGGTTTCTAATATTATTATTTTTTAACCTGAATAGTTTGCGAGAGAGACTCTTCCAAAGTGGTAAAATGTGTGTCCCCCCGCCCCCGCCCCTAAAACTTCTAAAGTATGATAAGTCAAAAAAAATATAGTATGATGTACATTACTATAAAAACTACCAACGAAAATTGGTTTGAACGAGATCTAGCAAGTAGTTTTTTTTATACGACATAAATGGTAAACCTTAAACCAACAAAAATTTTTTTTTTCATCTAACCTATGCATGTGGGGTATCTATGGATAGCTCTTTAAAAATATTTTTTCTAACCGGAATAGTTCGCGAGAGAGACTCTTCCAAAATGGTAAAATGTGCGTCCCACCTCTTAACTTCTAAAGTAGGGGCACGATAAGTCTAAAACAAAAATTTATGATGTAAGTACATTACTATAAAAACTACCAACGAAAATTGATTTGAAAGATATCTAGCAAGTAGTTTTTTTCATACGTCATATTAAAATCTTAAATTAACTTTCATGAAATCAACTGAAATATAAAAATAAATCAAATACCTTTTAATTTCATAAAAATAAACCTTATTGCTGCTGCGGAACCCTTCATGGGCGAGTCCAACTCGCACTTGGCTGGTTTTTTCCTTAGCAATTTATAAACAATAATATAGACCAAATATACATTTATGTATTTCTTCACAAGGTCACAGAATATATATTAGTAGTACCAACAGAAGTCTCACTAGCGAAACCCGTTTAAAGAAATAACGACTCATGTTACGATACTATTAAGTTCAAATTCCGACCGCGCAGTGCTAGGTGCCTACAATTACGAGTATATTCACCTACATGTCCGCTCTCTGTCTATCGCATAACTCGTACCTTTTCTGACAAAATCAAGGTTTTCGCCTTTTAGAAAACAAAATAATCTTTTTTTTATAACTATTGGTATGAATAGCAAACCTTTTTATAGTAATATAAAATTTTAGTAACCCAACCTCCTATATTTTATAGTAGTTTTATATATTCGATTATAGTGCAGGAAACTTTTACAATTTAAACATAGTAACTTGTGTTTATTTCTGTGTAGTTTGTGCGTTTCTTTGTATGAAATTGTTTTATTTGCTATGTTTGTATAGTTTTTATCTACTTTTTATATTTAAATACCTTATTCAAATACATATTTCATTGGCCTTTCTTAATTGTTCATTTTTATAAGATTTATAACGATTTTGTCACAGCGGTTAAATCAGTATCATGAATAAAATTCCTCTATGATCAGTAAACAGTAGATACGCGACGAATAAATCTTGCGCGTGCGTCACCGCTCGCTTGTGAGTCCCTACTGATTGGCCACCCGCGGGTGGTACTCACAGTTCGATACCTATTCTCGCGAGTGGGACAGGCCTGACAAGGTTAATATTATGTTATGACATTACAAATACGGTCAACGCTAAAATCTTGTACACGTGATAATCAAAAGCACTAAACAATGTCTGTATTAACATAAACGTCACACAAAAGATATTTACATAATATTGAAATCTTATGTCCGATTTCACCAACCGCCCATAGCGCTAAGTAGCCCCTGGCGGATTTAAGGTTGTGTGCCTTAAAAACGAAAAAACTCCAATGACTATTACTATTAGGCCTGGAGATACTGACACAAAATTCTTGGTCATTTGTACCAGTATGGCGGTTTTACAGGGGTATAATTACGTAAAGGCAAAAAGGAAAATGATGGTCATAGCGCTCGCACTGGCAGCCCAAACGCGTGGGCGTTAATCGAACGTGTCGGATAAATAACGAATCTCGAACGATTTGTTCCACAAAAATGCTTGTATTTTCAGATAGTCGAAAAAAAATAAGTAGGCGAAAGCGTAATGCCATACTTGTCGGGTGCGGCTTACAGCCCGCCATTCCGACGCGAATACGATAATTTTAATAAAAAAATTGAACCATTTGTACCAGGCTAATTTTTGCATAGCTAATCATCGTCGAGCCATTCACGAAAATCACCTTGCTATACTTTTCCGACAGCGCCCAATGGCCGCCATACCACTGCAAAGGTGTAATTTTTTTTTCGCCAAACGATTTGTACCATCCTGAAACTTTTTTTTAACAGTTCCCTGTATGATCATAAATAGGACCCTGATAATGCCATACCTGTGGGAGGCAGCGAATATGAACATTATTACTCTACTCGACGATGATTAGCTATGCAAAAACTAGCCTGGTACAAATGGTTCAATTTTTTTATTAAAATTAACGTATTCGCGTCGGTATGGCGGGCTGTAAGCCGCACCCGACAAGTATGGCATCACGCTTTCGCCTACTTATTTTTTTTCGACTATCTGAAAATACAAGCATTTTTGTGGAACAAATCGTTCGAGATTCGTTATTTATCCGACACGTTCGATTAACGCCCACGCGTTTGGGCTGCCAGTGCGAGCGCTATGACCATCATTTTCCTTTTTGCTTTTACGTAATTATACCCCTGTAAAACCGCCATACTGGTACAAATGACCAAGAATTTTGTGTCAGTATCTCCAGGCCGATATACACTTACAGTATACAGTGCCTCTAAAGTCCTTAGGTGACATTTGAAGTTGGTAAAATTTTAAGGTCTACAGGTGCCCTTAATGGCTGCTGGCTTACGAGTTACGATAGGAGGCATTTGGTAAAAACGGTGATGATTATAAAAACGTAACGAAAGATATTTACAGTATGGGCCAGATTTCCCAGGACCGTAACTAAATTTCATCTTAATCCGTACAGCGGCCTAGGCGTGTAAACTGTATCTAAAAGTAACAACAGGCTGAGACACTTACGTATCTAAAATCTAATAAATCTGTCACTGCATAAAAAAATCTAAATAACCTTATTAAGCTTTTTGTTCGCTAAAAATGATAACACAATGTGACATATTGAATAAACAATTATTATTTTAAAACATAAAATCTAATTTAGAAATTAGAACGTGGAAAGACGTGGAAGACCCGAGAGAAATGTAAATTTAATTGTGAGAATGAAGATTTCAATAATTCGCTAAACGCCATTTCGTAATCATTTTACGCCATTTTGATTTGATATCCTGATATTGTGTCGTAGCCTCCTTGTATGGTTAATGGTTATACAAGGTGGCTAGTTAGTCAGCCAATACGACGCCTGTTCTCGATCAATTATATTTATTAGCGCCAATAACTGTATGCTAGTTCCATCGTTTCTTGATCATTAGTTTAATGCAATTCTTAAAGCTTTCAGTTCAGCGGCTGGAAAAATGCCACGGGCCCTTGACCTAACAGACCGCGAGCTCAAAAAAAATGTTTAGTTGTACCTGTCTAATTATTAACATGACGATTTTTTCTGATAAGAGAAAGAATTTGCTACGGGCCCTAGATTGTATACTTACGCCACTATAATAGCTTACGTTACCTATGTGGATTTAGTTAACTCTTAAACGGTCTATGCATTCAATAAGCTGTCCAATAATAATTTCTCTAGTTATCATTTATCCAGTTCGTTATAACTTATCGTCAATCGTCAATATATTAAAAGGCCAAGGGAATGAAACGATTTCGATTACTCTATCATCTATGTGAGTGTAAACTATGAAATAATTAAGTGAAGTGGTTGTTACTTAATTATTTGAAATGAAGTAAAACAATGATTGTATCACGTAAGTATCTTTTTAATTAAGTAATCAACTTTACAAAATTTAAGTAACTCTAATTAGTCACTGCAAGTCTCAGAATCATCACTCGAAGAGTTCGACGTACAATCATCTTCATCACTCTCAAATGCTTCAACAGTATACGAATCGATTACACTCTCCATCAAGCCATCATTTTCCCAGTAATGTTCCTCTAATGCTGCGACATGCTTGTGGTATACGGACCAATCCTCTGGTGTGACTTGCATGACCGCATTTTCGGTAACCTCCTTAAGAGTATCCGAAGACAGACCAGAGGTAACGCTATGTTCCCAAAGGAGCCTTTTGACTTTAACCCATACCGGCTCTATTGGATTCAAGTCGGACATGAGTGGCGGTAGTCGAAGTACATCATGACTACGGCCTTTTATAAGCTCGTCCAATGTTTTTTCTACAGGCCTATTTTGTAGTATCAAATCGTATAACTCATCTTTTCTCATACTTATGCTAGCCTGCACATTATTTTTGGCTAGCCATTCTAACATAACTTGTTTCGTACTAGACGTTGGGGGTATCTTATTTTGTTGCACGCTGTGAGCGAGGACATTGTTCATTACCACGACGCTCTTTGAGGGAAAATTCGGTAGTAACACTTCGTTGGCCCATTTTTCAAGACTAACGTTATTCGTCCGTTTACAATAGTCGCCGGCTTCACCAGCTTTAAATAGCAGCTTGGATCCATCTAGAAAGCCGCTTCTCGATCCCGCATGGACTAGAATCAACCTATTCGAGGGACTCGTATCGGTCGAATATGTCGCATTCGGCTTGTCGTCTTGCCGACCCGTTATAAACTGTAAATTGCTATCGATCCATGTTTCGTGTAAGAAGAATATTTGACGGTCGTCTTTCCTAAATTGACGAATCTGTCTTAAATAATTGGATCTCCCGTACGTGATGCTCGGCTTCTCTATCAGGATTCTCTTCTTACTCTGACATTTCTGCCACCTGTAGCCCATCTGCTTCAGCAGCTTTCTCAGGCTAGTCACGCCCCACGGGAAGTCCATTTTCTCCCGTAAAGACAGCAGAAGTTTCTTGCATGTCGGGATGATCTTTTCGGTCAAATAGAACTCCTCTATGCAGCGGTGGATCACCTGACGATCGAATTCGTAAACATTTAAATCTTTGACTCTCGTGGACTTCTTTCCTTTTCTAGATGGTGCTTTCAGTCGGCCGTGTTCGTCGGTGGGCTCCTTCTTGATTTTACAAAGCACGCTTTTGGACAGGCCCGTGTAGCGTACCGCGCGATCTAGTGCCCGACTGAGGGGAAACGCGATTGCATTATTCCTTTTCTCCTCCTCGCATATTAAAGTAACGTTTCTTGCCATTTCGCGGGCCTGCCTTCGAATGAAAAACGATTTCTTTCTTTGCCTCTGCACGCCGTCGCCGCTCGTGGTCGCCATTCCTCTTAATCCAAACTAATATTTGCAAAAAATACTTACAAGTAAAAAATAACACTTTTATCTCAATATTAAAATTATAAAAATTCAAGAAGCGTGCCCCGCTTGAAGCTCAACACTGACTGGCGTGTGGACTGTGGAGTGTAAGGGGGTTCCCCTTCCGCAACCTCAGACCCTGATTCATCGGAGCTCGCGCGCGGTCATACAACATAATGTTACTCGTTTAACATACAAAATTTCCTCTATTGTCATCGGTAAATTGTGTAAATATATAATTAAATCGGTGCCAATAATAATTTTAGTACATTCAAATTACAATTGAATAAGTTAAAACTATTCATCAACTTATAAAAGAAATAGGATATATTCTGTATTCTGAGGATATAAGATGTAAAAAATCGAAAAATGCGCCTTCCCCTTTCATTTCTGCCGAGCAATCTCAAAGTTGTGCGCGGCCTATGCTCTCGGATTCAATTTCATTAAAATTTAAAATACAATTAATGCCGCCTCCATCCAAACGTACGTACAGATTTACATTTTTACGTATGTTTTTGCAATTTGGTTAACTTGACCTTCTTAGGTATACCTAAGTAGTTATACGTCCGCGTTAGATTTTTCTATACTTACTTACTTACTAAGTAGTTAACTATATTAGGTAAGACTACGACTACGACACAAACCGCTGACAAACGATCTTCTGACATAATTATATAGATCAAAATTCCAAAACCATTACCCACGCCGATTCTCTACAACAATAAACACGAAAACTTTTGTTTATATCCGAAGCTTTTTCTCCAGCGCCATGGGAATCAGCGCGGCGGTAGAAAGTATATTTAATATAGTATGCATTAGTTTATTATATTGATTATACTCAGTGAGAAATATGTTTAATCACATTCTCACAGGAAAATAAAACTATGATGACTGTGTATTGTTGTGCGCTGTATCGTGTTGCGACTTGCGAGTTTGCGAGCGCTTACGAAATGCAACTGTCGGGGACCTGCGGTATCTGCTGTGAAATCTCCAAGACTATAAACTAATGTTGCTAAATTAGGATCCTTTTAAAAAACTAAAAATTCTCACAAAAATTAGGAAGCTTAAACGCCGAATGTGCGGAGCGATTCAACTTTTAGAATGGCATTTTTTGCCCATTTTGACGCGATTGTAAATTTTATAGAGATGTCAACGTGGAAAGACCGCGTTAGTTGTAAGGTAGAAGCCAGAATGGAGTAAAAGGAACCACGTCACTGCCAATTGCCTTCTCCAATCGGGACGTGTGAACTGTCCGTAACGCGTATAGGCCAGGAATGCGTATGAGTTATGACCATAAATTTCGCTACGTTTTGTTTTAAACGATGATCCCATCATTAAATGACGCGCTCGCATAAAACTATATTTCCGTACAAAATCTCAAACTGTTACAGAAAAAATAACTTCGCACGTTTAGTCACGACTCACGTCATACTTGCACCGTAAAACTGTCTATTAAATGGTTTCATGTAGATATCTGAAATAAAGCAGGAACAATTGACAAACGAGTACGAGAAACGTTAGAGAATATCAAATTTATTTAGCGCTCTTCTCTGACACTATATGTTTGCACTTTGTAGTCTTTACACAATTAATATTTTGGGTAAGCCACGAAAACGTAGTAGTTTGCAATATACCTACGATGCGGTATGAGTTACGACTTACGACGAACAACAAGCGGTTTAAGCGTCTAAACTCTAAACACAGTAATTTACGCCGCGTAACTTTGGCCTAGTGTGTTTAGACACTAAGACTGTAGAGTCTAGACTGTTGCGACTTACGACTTACGCTTACAGTGTCGTGACTGGACTCGACTAGTCTCACTAGACTTCTAGAGCATGGTTTGCCATCGAAATAATATAAAACTTGGAAACCAATATCGGCATTAAAAACAAACATCGGCATTAAAAGCAAAACTCGTCTGCTGCTTCTAGATACACCTTGGCATGGATCATGATGATTTAACAAGATTGGCACCATGATTGCAACGCTGAGCATGCACAATCGACGTCGACAAATATCTACATTATAATCAAAAACGAATACCTATCTACATTCTACACATTCGTTCTCATATTGGTCCTTCATGAGATTGGAGAGGCCGCATATAATTTTCGCGTGAAAATCGTGTTACTTGTATTCAAGTACGATCACAGAACTGAGAAGTTGATTCCTAGGCAGATGGTAGACCTACACAGTTTGGTCGCGTTACGTCAAACCCAGCCGAAATTGACATGATCCGACCAATTACTTTGGTCTGTCAACTGCCTAGGAATCAATTTCTTCAATGGTACAATTAGAGCGGTCAACTGTCAAGTGTCGACGGCCGTGCTGAGTGCTCACGAGGCGTGACGTCTCGTGACGTCATTATTGACATGTCACGACACTCACGACACCCGAAACCCATCATGACACCCTCATTACCGAATGGGTGTCCACTATCAAGTATAATTGGTGCCTCGTATTCGTGACAGAAATAATTTTAATTTACATATTTTATGCCATTGAAAGCCCGATAAACTGAACTCTCTACGAAGAACACGTACACATCCTAAAGTATTATCACTTCGTTTTGTTACACCCTGTATAAATTTGAATTTGGAATTCTTAACCAAAGAGGAGATATTTGAGATCGAAGTGGCCTGCCTACCTAGCATACGCCAACGAGATATCTCACTCTACATGTTTTCTCGATGTTTGATGGTTTTCTCTTCATCTCTATTCACCCTAGCATGACAAAAAATTTTTTCGCGTAGATCTATCATCGAAATAACACATTTTTATAGAGTTTCGTCGAGATAATGTCAAAATTTAATTATCTCGAGAGTGAGATATCTTTTTGGCGTATGCTAGGTAGGCTGTACAACAAAACGCCAATTTAATAAATAATAAGCAAGGACCTAATATTATTATATCAATACGTATGTGATTTGTTAATTTGCAATTGTTAGGGGCATGGCTAGCGCCATGTCTGATGTCACGATGTGACATGTCACTTAGCAATGCGATATCAGAATAAGTATTATGTCAAATCATACACATGATAATATATAACTTCATTGTCAAAATTATTTTACAAAGTATGTAGAAACAAATTGCTATTGGCTTATAATGGTAAATGGCTATAACAATTTAAGACTGCTGATAGTAAAGTCACAGTATAGCAATATTAGTCCCTACAGTAACGAAACGCCTTTGATGTCGCACGATGCCGCCACCGATGACAGGTACCGAGCAGATATGCCAGGGTTGCCACGGAACGGGAAATAAAATAAAAATAAAATATTGTGCTTGTAATGCAAATGTTATCATTTAATCTGTTTAATCAGCGTATTGTATTTATTATTTACATATTATGTCATACTGCCCGATATTTACGTGAAACTTTATTTATAAATGATTTTAGTTCTCTATTTAAAAATTTAATTAACCCATCAAGCCCCATAAGCTCACCGGTGAGGGAGACACAATAGAATAACAATAGATTTCCAAGGATCCACAAATCACGATCGAAGGATTAACAATGAAGACGCATTCGAAATTTCGAATATATAAAATATCCAATAATTAATCACACGTCAGGTGTAAGAGAAGCACTTCAAAACCAGGGACGTCAGACATACCAATTTCTTGGTACACATACCAGGTTTTGGTTCCACGTACCATGTACCAAGACTACTTGGTTCTTGTACGCAAAAATACCAAGATTGGCCCTTGACCGACCAAAATACACTGACCATATAGAATAACAAATTTCAAAGATGCATGTAAAAAAACATTCCAATCAGATTTCCTTTATAATATAAAACTTTTTTATAGCAAGCAGTCTCGATAAACAGTCGTGTTGTGTGTATAAATGTTTTTTCGAAATCTCAATTTGTTTACTTCGGACTTCTTTTCCATTGTTTGGTTAAGCAAACGAACCCTCGTTTCTTATAAAAATCTTCGTTATGAATCATTTATCTATTTTTTCAATACATTTTACATTTTATACCCGAATTATGCAGTATAATATCAAAAAGATAATGCAGTTCAAAATGATATTTCTTCTGTGCGTTCGATGATTACTGCCCTCTATTAACAGTATACGAAATTAAAATATTAAGTTTTTCCACTGGGATGCGACTTCCGACACAGTTTGTCATCAGTGTTCGCAGCGCCGGAGCGGAGCACAGGCGTACCAGTTTTCTGTCTCCGATACCAGTTTTCAGCCAGCTCGATACAAGGATTTCCAAGTGGCCGTCTAACATCCCTGGTTAAAACTCTTATTACGTGCGCGGTAAGGGTGGTCCAAAGGACAAAATGTTACACTTGGTGTGTGTACCTAGCTAGGTAGGTACTAATTAGTATGTAACAGGGTATTTGACAGATTTTTAATTTATTACACTTCTTACAACGTAAACAATAAAACAGAGATGCAAATAAATGCCGCCAAGGCCAACACAATATTAGTGTAAACTGTGAGCCGATATTTATGAAAATTTAAATCCTTTTTGTTTTTTGAATCAGATTTACATCCGTACACTGAACATTTATTATAATATCCCATTGTTTATAAGACAAGTTATCGTTTTACAACACAAAATTCGTAGACAACGCGCCAACGTCACCCCTGTGGGCGCAGGTATACAAACTCCGAGAGTTTGTATACCTGCTTTAATTTTTTAATCTCCGTTGCTCTGCGCAAGTACATTCGTTTCACTACTGTAGGGATATGTCATATTGCTATACTGTGGTAAAGTTTACATTTTTTAATGACAAATATTTTTTCAGACACAAGTGCTGAAGACTTATACATATACTTAAATTGCAATATGAACCTTTATTGCAACTTTACACAATACAAAAAATCTAAGCTACGACTTGATCTTGTTGAAAGGTCCCTTTTTATAGTTTTTTGAGTGTCCTGAGTCCTGAGTCCTGACACATAACAAAAGTTATCTCTAATTTTGTCAATAAAATTGAGGCGAAAATCTCTCGAAAGAAGAGTCACTTTCAAATTGTAAAAATATAAGTATTGCTCTTAATAAATATAAAACAGATAAATATTTTAATATTAATATGTATATACTTACTTAATATTAATATTATCTACTTACATCTCAAAAATATACATTGGCTCTTGCTCCATAGTTTTCTTAGAACAAGGTGCCTGAACTTCTGCATGCTATGGACAGTAATTAAATTCGGTATGTCGCAGTTGTATGCTTATTTAGTCATAGCCTTAAGTGAGTAAACAGTGTCTGGAGACAGGTCTAGAGTCTAGACAGAAACGTGCTTTATTTAGCGGCATCGGTCGCGCGGAACGCAACTTTGCTACGTATTCGAAACGATTTTCATGACAGACTTATTTAACATCCAAAATTGAACTTTATGTCGTTCGCCTAAATGTGATTAGATATTATTGCGAACAGTCTATATCGGCGTCTTCTAAGCGTACCAGACTGTTATTACCTCGGAAATTGAACCCTATATGGTTGGCGTAAAGGTGAATAGACGTCAACGGGCTGTAGCGCAGCGGGCCGCGAGAGGCGATAATGAGGAGTGCAGCGGTGACGTCACGCGCGCGGGGCCCGTCGGAGGCCGGCGGGGGGCGGCGGAGGTTGGTGGAGGGCGCCGCGCGGGGGACACGAGGACGGAGCCTCGCGCCCGTTCATTGTAGTTTTTCGATTATTGTTTAATTAGGGCGAAGCGGCGGCGGAGCGGCGGCCAGGGCGGCACAACCGTTGGCTCGCTTTTCCGCACGATACATTTTTGCAAATATTTATTAGTTAATTTCTCATTGAGTACCAGTACTTATTTAAAAAAACTTTCTATGCGCTAATTGACGCCACATTTGACATTAATACTGGGATCGGTGTATTGAGTGTCTATTGTGTATTTCTTGAATTGTGTTTATTATTAACTAGCTGTTGCCCGCGACTTCGTCCGCGTGGACTTCAGTTTATAGCGCGCGATGTCAACAAAATTAGTGTCAAAAGCTTTTATAAAAAAACCCTGGTACCCCTTAAATAAAAACAGCTGTGCAGTGTGCACATAATATTTCATTTTTAAATTAAACTTTATATTTTTTGCCAAATTTTAAAGCTTATTTAGCCCCCCAATTACACAACTTTACCCATAAACTATTTATCATTGATAGGTTTAAGGTTACGTCACTGCAGACTGCATAGATAAAGTACTGAGTTATTTAAAAACGTAGAAAAGAAATAACAATTGAAAAAAATCGAAACCTAAATGTAATATCAAATATGATACCACCTCTTATAGAAAGACTTTTGAGCAAGCGTCAGCGCGATGTAGGAGACGCACGGTGACATCTATTATGATTTTTTTGGAACCAACTTAATTTGAACAAATTTACGCATTTTCACCCCTTTACAACCCTTTTTTCCAGTAAAAAAGTAGCCTATATCCTTTCTCAGGCTTTAGACTATCTGTATACAAAATTTCATTACAATCGGTTCGGTAGTTTTGGCGTGAAAGCGAGACAGACAGACAGAGATACTTTCGCATTTATAATATTAGTATAGATTTTACTTATTACGTCTTATTAGGCTTTAATATTTGCAACTTTAGACGTCCAAAATCTGATTTTACTCGGTTTATTATTTATCAATTGAGACCTAAGTATACAAATAATTTATTAGTGTTAAAAGCCTAATTGCAATGAAACTGTTTAATTCTCACAAAGTAACACAAAGCTAGTTCACTTTATCCGACGCTGACGCCATAGTGTCTGCAGTCTGCACCATACGGCAAGAAGGGAACCAACGCCTCGCTGCCATCACTGCCCGGACACAGACGATGATACGGCGCAGCATACGCTCGTGGCCAGCCCAGCCTGGGTCGAGCAGCGCGCGGAACTCTGCGCCGTACTTGGACTTGACCTCACTCTCCCGGCCATACTGTCATCCATGGTCCGGTCGAGAGAAGCTTGGGAAGCGGTTTCCACCTTCTGCAAAATCGTTCTTTTGCAGAAGGAGGCTGCCGAGAGGGATCGGGAGGCCCAAGAGGACGTCGACCGCATGAGAAGAAGGCGTGGAGGGCGTAGGCGCGCTCAGTACGAGCGCCAACTCCCACCTTAGACGGGCTCGGGTGGTGGATTGGGGGATCCGCCGCCCATTGCACGAGCTCGACCGGTTGAAGAGCGTTAACTGGGCCGCTGCAGTTTCGCCCCTGGCGGGTCCGGCGCAATTTTTCTCAGGAGAGTTTATACGGTATCCTTTGACCTACTCGCCGTAACCAACCATAACTCCTTTTTCTCCTTTCTGATCCCACTTTCTACGTTTTTCTTTAGGGATGTGTACATATACTGGAGAACCAAAACTCCTTAGTTGGCGGGTATCATAACTTCTGTTTGTCCACACTTCATATGGTGATCTGTCATCAGCACCCTTTCCAGTTCTGCTGAGAACGAATGCTGCTGTGTTTACCGCCTCTGCCCAGAACTTCTTGGGTAGATTATTAGCATGCAGCATGGTCTCTGCCGCTTCAACAAGAATTCTGTTCTCCCGCTCAGCTTTCCCGTTTTGTTGAGGTGTATATGTTATGGTTGTTTCATGAATTATGCTTCGTTTGGAACACATAGCATACACTTCTTTGTTGAGAAACTCGAAGCCGTTGTCGCTCCGGATCGTCATGACTTTGTTTCCGGTAATGTTTTCGGCTTTGTTAATAAAATCTTCCAGGCAGCGCTTGACCTGGTCTTTCGTTTTAACGGAATATACAGTTCTGTAGCTTGAAAAATCGTCTTTCAGAACCAAGAATACCTCGACCCACCGACGGATTCTTCTTCCATGGGACCATGGATTATTTGACACGTTCTGGTGCTTTTTGTTACACTATTCTTTTTACATTTCATTAAACAACTTTCACATTGAGGTGCATGTATTTGCTTAGCTTCGATGTTATTTTTCTTCAACATCTTTTTCACATAGTCAAAATTTTGATGAGCCATTTTTTCATACCATTCATTAAAATCGTTTTTCACTACGTTTGCAACGCCTGCAATTTCACATTTGAAACGTAAATCCATGTAATACGAGTTTTCAATTCTGTTTGCAATTGCACAAATGACGCTATTTTTGATGAATTTGCAAGAGCTGACATCGGCCATTATATTCCCTCTCATTATTATCCCCGGTCAGCAATGCGATTCATAGACAACAAATTAGTTTTTAGTTCTGGAACGAACAACACATTATCTATTGTCGTATCAATCCATTCACTTCCGTTGTTGACTTGTACTGCCATATTTCCGTGTCCTAATACACTAATGATATTGCCGTTTCCAACGATTACGGATTTTTGCAAATCGCTTACAAAATATGTCGAGAATAATGATCGATCTCGGCACATATCACGGCTCACTTGCTCCGGAGTCAACCAACCACTTTGTCTCTTCGTAATGTCTACACTCCGAATTAGTTATCACGAACGGATTGTTCATTTTCTTGCCTTCTTAGAACTTTTTGAATCGACACTGCGCCTTATAATGTCCGAGTTTACCACAGAAATAACACTTGTTATCGTTCACCTTCTTTGCACTGTCTTTATTACTCCTATACTCAGCTTGAATATGTCCAGATCTTCCACACTTACTACATTGTAATTTTTGGGAGAAACAAATAAATATTATTATTATGTAACGTTTCTTTTAGCCACTAACGCCGATGACAAAGTATCTTCCTTTTCATTAGTTTTAACGTTCCATCTGTCCTCTTCGACCAATAATCGTCTATCACTAAGGTGTCAAATGTTTGTTTGTTGTCCGGGGCAGATTCCCATGCAGAGATAAAATGTTTATATTCGTCTGGCAAGCTCATTAATACTTTGGTTATTATAAATTTATCAGAAACTTCTTCGCCCATTTGTTTTAGTTGACTTTGCATTTCTTGTATTTTTGAAAAAAACACTGACATCTCAATACCTCTTTCGAATTTAAATTGAAAGAATTTTTGTTGCAGAATGTGTATACTCGTTTCCTACTTTTATTCATAAACGCTCAAAAGTTTTCTCCACATATCTGCCGAGGTTGAGCACGTTATAAGGTGTAACATAACATCTTCGGACATCCTCTTGACTAATAAAGTCTGCGCCTTCGCGTCTTTGGACTCCCAGGTGGCTCGCGCAGCTGCATCTTCAGGTTTTAATGCCCTTCCACGATTTCGAGCCATCCCTGTCCTCGCAATAACACCATCGTTTGGAATTTCCAAATGTTCCAATTTCTCGTTCCTTCCAGTTTCATCGCATTATTAATGTTGCTGATAGTCCTTCCATCTTGCTTTTCTGCCTCGCTCTATAGCAAGTATTCTTTCTCGACGATGACGATGTAAGTTTTTCACTCGTTCCTAAATCCTAACCTTACTTTTCGGCGATATTCACTTCGCACGATGTTATTATTTATTTTCACTTTTACTTTTTACTATCGTTTTTACGAACAGGTAGGCGTTCTGGGCCCATAACCTGTTGTTAAATAAAAGCCTAATTGCAATGAAACTGTTTAATTCTCACAAAGTAACACAAAGCTAGTTCACATTATCCGACGCTGACGCCATAGTGTGTATAGACAACATAGAGAAATATAGACCAAATACAATAGTGTGACAATTTATGAAAATAAAAATTTATGATCACATTAAGTTTTATGAAAATCTATTGTGTCTGCTATATCCACGATGGAGGTGCTACAAATCAAATCAAATCAAAAATATTTATTTCCAAATAGGTTAACAAAGTTAACACTTTTAGAACGTCGCGTCTACATGAGGCCTACCACATACCACACGCTACATCATTAGTCATTATTCATTACTTATGGTACTTCGTCCAATAATGCCGTGCTTAGATTTCAATTTATAAAAGACTAGCTGTTGCCCGCGACTTCGTCCGCGTGGACTTTAGTTTATAGCGCGCGGTGTCAACAAAATTTGTGTCAAATTTAAAAACTTTTTAAAACCCTGGTAAGTGGTACCCCTCTTAGGGCCGCGCTACACCGGAATGGCAGCGCTGAAAGTGCTCGCCTCGCCGCTGCCATTCCGGTGTAGCGCGGCCCTTAATTAATCAAAATACCCAAAAACAGCTGTGCAGTGTGCACATAATCTATACTAATATTATAAATGCGAAAGTATCTCTGTCTGTCTGTCTGTCTGTCAGTCTCGCTTTCACGCCAAACGCCAAAACTACCGAACCGATTGTAATGAAATTTTGTATACAGATAGTCTAAAGCCTGAGAAGGGACATAGGCTACTTTTTTACTGGAAAAAAGGGTTGTCAGGGGGTGAAAATGCGTAAATTTGTTCAAATTAAGTTAATTCCAAAAATTCATAATAGATGGCGCCGTGCGTCTTCTATATCGCGCTGACGCTTGCTCAAAGGTCTTTCTATAAGAGATGGTATCATCTTACATTTATGTTTCGATTTTTTTCGATTGTTATATCTATTCTACGGTATTAAAAAACTCAGTACTTTATCTGTGCAGTGACGTAAGTCGTAACCTTAAACCTATCAATGATAAATAGTTTATGGGTAAAGTTGTGTAATTGGGGGGCTAAATAAGCTTTAAAATTTGGCATAAAATATAAAGTTTAATATAAAAAAATGAAATACTTATTGTGTGCACACTGCACAGCTGTATTGATTTAAGGGGTACCAGGGTTTTTTATAAAAGCTTTTGACACCAATTTTGTTGACCTCGCGCTTTATAAACTGAAGTCCACGCGGACGAAGTCGCGGGCAACAGCTAGTAACTAATAAGTATGATTAGTTCTATGTTACAATGAAGTAAAAAATAAAACGCCATCTGTTGAATCGTATTAGAACTAAAATGTTCATTGCATCGATATATTTCTGGATTTTTTATAATATTATACTTACATAAAATATATTTAAGTAAAAAATAAAACGCCATCTGTTGAATCGTATAAGAAATTTATAATATTATACATAAAATATATTTAAGATTTTTGAAATATTATTTTAATACACATCCAAGAACATTGAAAACTTTTTGTTCCGCCTGCGGGACTCGAACCCAGGACCCCCGGGATGAGCGCTGGCCACACGCAATGCGAATTAATTTTCATCGATATTTTCATGGAAATAAGATATTTTCCCACATCAAAATGTAGCCTATGTCCTTTCTCAGACTCTAGAATAACTGTGTACAAAATTTCATTGCAATCGGTTCAGTAGTTTTGGCGTGAAAGCGAGACAGACAGACAGAGATACTTTCGCATTTATAATATTAGTATGGATAGATTATATTACGTTTTAAATATAAATTTACGTTTATTTCAAGTAATTTCGTAAAAACTATATATGAAAAAAAAAACAAAAATCATTTGCTATTTCTCACAAACAAAAAAAATTAAAAAGTAATCGGCGCACTGCGCAGAGTGCAGACGTGTCGTCGGTTGGTGCGACCTGGCGGCTGGCGGCTGGCGCGCTATCTGCGGGCGGCGACCGGGGGCCCGCGGGGTTGGCGGCGCGCGGGAAAGAGCGCGTAAAAAGGCGAGCGGCCGGCGGATCCGCGCGCCTTTCACGAGGTCGACGCCCGCCCGCGGCCCCCCGGGGCCCCAAACCGCAGCCCGTGAGGCCCCGCGCGCGGACCGACTACCCCCGCCGCACCCGCGTTGACCATCCTGACCCCGTGTCATCCGTTCATGCGAAATATTATGGTATTTAGATGCCCGTTATTGTCTATTAAAATTTAAACGTGAGACTGATAAGTCCTGTGAAAATATTGTCGGTGCACGTTCATAAACTTCCGAAGTCGGAACAAACAGCACGTTGTCGGATTCAGCAGCGTGACAATTCATCCGTCTCTGTCAAAGATATTTTTCTCTGTCGATCGTAAGGGCATGTGCCTCGAAGTCGCTACAATGAGCAAGCCCAAATTTTCCGCGAACGTCGGCGCAAAAATGAGTCGTCAGTCGTCACATAGAGCATGTTTACGACACGCCCACCGCCGCGCGTGAAACAATAAAAGGACCATTATCTTTCAGTTTTGACGTACTCGTACGGCCGGGCCCACGTAGTCACATGAGCCGAATGTTTGGACAGCGGGAATCGTAAAGGACTTTTAGCTGTTCCTAGAACGTGCGGATATTTCGGTAGCTGGTGTAAAGAATTTATATATAACGCGTTTCTCTTTTGATTGGGTTGCGCCTTGCGACAGCGGGGGACGGCTATCCGGGCCAATGCCAGAACCTAAACTAGAAAATGTCCTCGAGCGTTCCGATAACGTCAGAAGCCGGTAGCGCCTCTAACTCGCCGCTTTAGGGTCGTTTTTTACTGCGTAGTTAATGGTAAAGGTTGCGCGTGAGATATGTAGTCGCGGAATGCGGGCCGCGGGTCACGCGCTGTTCTCACGCTTTGAATATTCCCGCTCCCGGCGCCCCCGCCCCCGCTGCGGCCGCTGCGGCCACCGGCCCCCGGCCCGGGCCCTTCGCCGACGCGCGACGTTCCCGACTCCCACTACGGCGCATATTGAATGAACCACACTAAGAATGTTTACATCCGCGACGCCGAGCTCCCAGTTCCGAAACCCCGTTTCAGCCGGCTCGAAATAAAACACATTTCGATATGACGAAACTCGAGATTATTATAGGTTCCATTAACGAAGTTGGCGTCTTCCCATTCACGAAAATTATTATTGCATAAATTTTGAAACTGATGCGACCTATTTTTATTGCGGCACTAATGCCGCGCGAATTAGATATTTAACACATAATTTACAGATAAATAAACGACAGAGGTATTTCAGTACTTTAACAATCGGTGTTCAAAAACATCGGTAGGTTCTGAATGTTGAAAGGGGTATGAAGATTTTTATATGGAGCCTGGCCGACCTACTGACCGCCATTGTGTTTTTCCGCTTTCACGAATATTTTTTTCAAAAATGGATAGATCAACATCAATACAAACAAAAAATAATCTATATATTAATACGTGAGAGAAAAACTTTGTAACCCTTTTTACGAAAAATGGGGAAACGTAGGTGCATGAAATTTCTCACAGTTATAGTTTTTATGGTGAAGGAGTGCATCGAGCTAATATTATTTTATAATTATGCTTTTATCATACATATTTTTAACAAATAAAACGTTACACACACTACGACACTACTACTAGGAAAAATGACAGATTTTTGAGTGACAAGCCTATACATACGAATTATACTCTTTTATTTATGGTTTTTTATTTAATTTTAGATACTATTAGACAATGCTTAAACGGCCAGTCTGAGATCAGCTGAGTCCCAGAGACAAGAATTGAAAAAACTATGATGAAGTCAATATTTTTTACATAATATAGGTAGTAGTCCTAATGTCGTTGCAAGTAAGGTCGACTTTCGACCATTGGGCGATCTCTAGTCTTAGATAAAACCGCGTTAACTGTCACATTTCGAAGATATTATGAGCTGCGAAAGTTTTACCAATTTAAGATATTGCAAGTTGCAACACAATAGCGGACAGTAGGTCGGCCAAAATCTTCATACCCCTTTCAGTTGAGAAGTTCAGAAACTTTCAGCACTTTTCATTTCACGGCCAATTTCCATTTCAGCAACGGCCAATTGTCGTTTCAGTCACGGTCAATTCGAATTCAGCGGGTCGTCCTGCTTCCCGCGACCATCAATCATCGTTTATGGTTCAGCAGAATTTTTCTATTTCAGTCCGTCCGCGCGGTCCCACGGTTGGGAAGCCTTGACTTACATTTTCAGTACCTTTGTGCCGTTTCCGTGAGAACGGAGCTGACGGATAAAATTTCATGCGATAATCGCAATTTAATTATGTGTATTAGCTAAACGTTTGTGTTGTTATTGTGTGCTAGTTTTTGATCGAAAAAAGAGGAGGTAATACGTTCGGCTGTATGTATCTTTTTTTTATGTATGTTCAACGATTACTCAGCAGTTTGTGGCCCGATTTTCAAAATTATTTTTGTGTTGTAAAGGGTTTGACTCGAATTTAGTACCATGTTCACAAAAGTGATGACCTGATGATGGGATCTCCTAAAATCTATATGGAAACATAATATTATGGGGATTTTGGTTTTATGTTTAGTATACTAAGCATTTGCTACCAAAAAGTATGATTTTGTATCAAGGTATACCAATGGTTCCGAAGGTGCTGAGAGAACTCCTCCTTATAAGTAGATACACGTTTCGAAGTTTCAGGGTTGTTTTAAAAACAGAAAGCGTATGCTTACTATGCATTTATATTTATCATCATTACGACCATTACACCATGCATCATCACATTATGGTTCTATTATATAAGTAGGTACTTTTCATAATCTTTTTAAATCAAGACGAGTGTTTCGAGCGATTTTGAAAATTAATTTGTTGTTTTAAAGTATAAATATTATAATAATTGATAACGCGGTTACCAAGTTGGCATTTTGATAATAATATCCATGTGGTATATAGTAGGGTTGTTGAGGAAGTGATTATGAGGAAGAGGAGGAGGAAGAGGAATTTTCACGCGCAAATTTAGAGGATGCGGATGAGGAAGAGGATATTTTTTGAGGAAGAGGATGCGTATGAGGAAGCGGAAGAGGAAGCGGATGAGGAAGAGGATAAAAGGAAATTATAAATACTAGCGGACCCAACCCAAAAGTCTTTGTCCTGTCTGTACATAACTAGGTACATACATTACACAAAAAATAATTAGAAGACCATTTTCCAGTGCACCAAACTATGAATCTAAACCATTCTCAAAACACACACAATAAAGAATCATCAAAATCGGTCCAGCAATTAAGGAGGAGTTCAGTATACACAACACACGCACACAAAAAAAAAGATGACTGAATGATACAATTCTCTGGCTCTGGCGTGTGCGTTGCCATGATTGGATGCGACGCGCATGCGCAGTGAAATTCCTCATAAATTCCTCTTAAATTTTGAGGAAGCGATAGCGGAAGAGGAATTTTTTATTTTCATTTAAGAGGATGCGGTAACGGTTGAGGAACCCAAAATATTGCGGAACTTCCTCATTATGAGGAAGCGGAAGAGGAATCCTCAGCAACCCTAGTATATAGGAAACTCCTCAAAATTTATAAGGAAACATAGTGATTTCGATTTAGTTAGAAGTATTCTAAGCATACGCTACCAAAAGGCGGCAAAAGGTAAGATTTTGCCACGAGTATAATATTATGATTCTGTAAAGTACAGCTAATAAATCATTTGATAGTTTCATACCTAAATCATATCTATCTGCACACGACAACTTATGTGTTAACTATAATATAAATAACTAAAAAGAGTGAAATTATAATTTTTTACCAAAATATTTAAACTGACTTCCAATGTAAACACAATAAAAATATTAACTAAAAAGTATTAAATACTCGTAATTCTTACTCTTTAATAGTGCCTTTTCCAGAATTCGTCAAAATGTCAACGATTTCGGTACATAATATTCTCAATAATATTACATAGTCTTCATTACTTTGAAGTCGGTACCAGTCCCAAAAATTTCAGATATTGACAGCTGACATTGACAGCTGAACTCATGATTAAATTCATAGACATAATATATACTGTGTATATATTATGTCTATGATTAAATTAGCTGGTACCTTTTTTTTGGACTTTAAAATAGTGAAGACTATAATATATAAATTATAATATCGACGGGTGAAAGCAGAAGTGGCGTATCTCGAAAAACCCAACTTTACCCAAGTAGAGCCAAAAAACTTTTTTAAAAATTCATAACTTCTATATTTATTAACATAGAACGTAAAAAATTGGAACGTATTTATATTAATCTGAGGCCTATACGATGAGTTTCTTCAAATTGTTCTAAAGTTGATATTTCATTGATTTTTAACAAGTTACGACGAAATATTTTTCTATTTTATGCAACAGAAATGTTGTATCTTTGAGAGGAAATGTATAGACAACTTAAAAAAGCAATTTTTTTGAGCGACGGATCTGTCGTATCTCAAATATGACATGCCCCTACAAATTTCATTTCGCCGTATCTTGTTTACTTAATTAAATTGCATTACAACTTTTGGTTTAAGTGCAAAATCTGTAATAGACGTTGTTATAATGGAATGCTGTATCTTAAAGTGAACGAATTGTTTGTTTTAAAAGAATGTCATTATAACATATAATAAGAAATAATACGATTATTTACTGTCATTTGTTTATAATATAAGAAAATAAACAGGGAATTTTACATGTATGCAGCAGAGAATTACGTGAAAAACGCACGGTGGAAGACTGCCACCCATTAAGGTGATGAGTGGCAGTCTTACACCGTGAAGAATGATGGCGAAAAGTTGCAGGAGCACTCCCTGTGATACAGCCGATAAAGGAATCAGAGTGCAGCTACATCTCGGCGTAATTCCAAGGGGTCAAGCCTGTTTGAAATACTATGGCAGTCAACAATTCTAGAGGCTCTTCGTTGGATACGATCCAAAGGGAGTAGTTGGTATTTGGCGCCCCTGTCCAGAGATGAGAAGAGTATTCCATATAAGGCCGAACCTGCGCCTTGTAGAGTTGTAGACGTTAGCCCGGACTGGAATACTGTCTCGCTCTGTTAAAAACACCAAGCTTTTTCGAGGCTAGCTTGGCTTCACCCTCTAGATGACACCGGAACTGGATTTCGCTCGATATGTTTACGCCAAGTATAATGCTGGGGGAGATTGTTAAAGAGGTACCTTGAAATCGAGTAGATATATGAATATTGGTGACTTTTTAGTGGTGAACGCGTAAACTTGTATCTTGGCGGGGTTGAATTGGAATAAGTAACGTCGATCCTATTTAGATACTTTCTCCTGTAAATTCTCTATTTCAGACACAAGTTCGTTTCGACTCCCAATGACATTTAGAAAAATAAGGGGGGAGCTGGTATATAGGGAATCAACTGTACTATCATTTGCATAGCAATAAATGCCGTTGGTCTGCAACATGTCATTGATCTGCTAAGAAAATTGTGAACCATTTGCATAAATTCTCGGGGAGCCTAAAATATGGAAGCTTTGATAGCAGTGCTTTTTGCGAAACCTGAACAAAGGCCTTTGTAATGTCCAAACTAACAGCCAATGTCTCTCCCTTCGACTCAATCACCTGAGCCCAACGATGAGTTAGTTACGCCAAGAGGTCACCAGCCGAACGACCCTTTCGGAACCCGTACTGTTTGTCGCTTAATAATCTCAAGCCGCCCAAGTATCGGAAGAGCCAGCTCTTCCGATACTATTGATAATGGATTCCATAATCTGCGAGAAGACGGAGGTTATAACGATTGGTCTGTAGTTGGAAGGATATGAGCGGTCACCTATTTTGGGGATCGGTTACACCAAAGCTGTCTTGCAAGAAGCCGGGACAGTGCCAAAAGTGTAGGAGAAACGAAAAAGACGTGTTAAGACCGGAGCCAACTCTGGAGCACACTTTTTCAACACAATAGAAGCCGGCCCACTCTGCTTTCTACGAGGACGGGTTGGGGTCCTTAGAGAGGAGGAAGGTCGAGTGCGGTGTCCCACAAGGTTCGCGTCTGGATGTTTCTTGCTTCGACTGGGACCTGCAGTGTGCTCTTCTCTCGGGCATGGTGCTCGTCTGTTACTACGACCACACCTATTCGGAGAGAAGACCTTCGAGGAGGCTGCGCAGCTAGCTGAGGTGGGAGCATCCCTCATTGTAAGCCGCATAGAGTGGCTTGGGCTTCGGGTATGCCTAAGCAAGCCCGAAACCCTACTCTACCGCGGACCCGGGAGGAGAGGTCCCCCACCCGGAGCACGACTCCTTATCAGAGAGATGGAGGTCAGGATGAGTCCGGCGCTTAAATGTCTTGGACTCATCCTGGACGGGAGGTGGACCTCCGGCCCACATTTCCAACAGTTTGGACCGAAGGTCGTGAGGGTGGCGTCAGCGCTGGGCCGGCCTCTGCCTAATATAGGAGGGCCGAGCAAAGCCTGCAAGCGGCCATACTCCGGAGTCTGTCGGAGTATAGCCCTGTACGGTGCCCCAATTTGGGCAGATTCCCTCACCGCTCGTAGGAATATATGAGAGGCCCAGCTGCGAACACCGCAGCGGGTCTTTGCGGTGAGCGTCCTGGGCGGCAGCCACTGCCCTGGTGGAAAACCCGGCGTGGGAGCTTGTTGCGACGGTCTCTGCCGAGTTGCACCGCCTCGTTTCAGAGAGGTCACGGGGCGAAGACCTACATTGGGAGAAGCTCCGGCGGGTCCGAAAGCTGGGATAGCAGTGGCTGTTGAGAAGGTGGGGTAAGGGCCTGGCGCAGGCCCAGTACGGTTAACGTACTGCTCAGGCTCTGCATCCAGTTCTTGCGGCGCCGCAAGAGAAAACCCCTCACCTTCCGCCTTGCACAGGTACTCACTGGATACGGATGTTTCGGTGCGTACTTGTGTAATGTCGCCAGGAGGGAGCCAACGCCAGCTTGCCATGAGTGCGATGCTGCGGAGGACACGGCCCAGTACACCTTCGAGGTGTGCGTTTGTTGGGCCGTGCAGCACCATTATTTTTGACGGTGCTTGGGCGGGACCTCTCGCTCTCGAGCATGGTTCGCTGCATGCTCGAGAGCGATGAGGCCTGGAAGGCGGCGGTCCCTTTCTGGGAAACCGTCCTTGCGTGCGAGGGGATGATCCATCCTCCGTTCCGCTCCGCTGGCGTAGGATGGGAGTACGGAGGCGTCGTTACGCGAATCTCTAAACTTCTGTCTAATCCGGGGCTCCGGGTCAGGATGGGAACCTGACCGGCTTAGCTAGTCCCGGCGCCGAGGGGAATGCTTCAGTTTGCCAAAGCGTTCCCTTATTTTGGAGAAAGTCTGGTCGTGGAGGGAGTTAGACATACCACACACCTGTGTTAGACATATCCAGGACATCCCTCCGTATACGGCTGAAGATAAACCGTAGGTGGTTTTAGTGGGTAATAGTCCCACATACCCCCGGGGTGCTTCAGCTTAACTGAGGCACACCCCCAACCCGCGGGTTGGGGGTGTGCCTGTATGGGTTGCCCTGCCCATCAAAAAAAGACCCACTCTGCTATCACTACACTTGATTAAGCTTTATTTATGACACGAATAAACGTGCATTGATACAAATTACAATTATGTTAAGAATACAGCAACAAACTCGTTTTCTCAAATCGATGCTCGCGCATCAACTAAAAGGCGTTAAGAACGGCGTATAATGAGCGCCAGCGAAGGTATCATAGAGAGGCGGGAAGGAAATGAAATGACGTTACTTATCTCTGTGCACATAACTCAACTATATTCGTTGGTTGTAAGTATAGGTTCAAGATTAAAATTATATGTTTAAAATGTAATAACTTTTTCATACCTATGAAATCAGTATGAAATAAATTGTCGTACCTATAAAAGTACACAACATTTCCCGCAGCGAAATTGTCGTATCCTTGGGAATGTTGTATTTTAGTCGACAGAAATGTCGTAACTTATTCAAATCAAATTCGAGCGTTAAAAAACCTGTGTCGTATCTTTTTCTAATTTCTCACGCATTGTCGTATCTATCTTTTATCCAAAAATTGCAGTTTTTCGTCTAGTTACGACAATTCTTTTTAAGGTCTGTGCTAAAAGGTGGTAAAAATCCATGGTCGTATCTTTACTAGAATTTATCGTAGAAAGACGAGATATAGACCATTTGACGCAGATTTTTTTTATACAACAATCAATAATTAAAAAGTGATTTTGGCCAAAATTCAAGTTACGCCACTTCCGCTTTCACCCGTCGATATGTACTTACCGAAATCGTTGACATTTTGACGAATTCTGGAAAAGCACTATTAAAGGCTAAAGAGTAAGAATTATATTTTAATACTTTTTAGTTAATATTTTCATTGTGTTTACCTTGGAAGTTGGTTTAAATTTTTTGTTAAAAAATAATTCGTATACTTACATGGTATAGGTTACTGTCATACAGTGTTTTTCGTTATGGTTTAGAATAATGTAGCAAGTTGGACTAAATGCATACCTAAGTTCATCATTGTTTTAAAACTCACTTACGGCCATTCCCAATATTTGATCTATCTCTGGTTTTGCCCTACTAGAGATAGGAATAGCTCACAATTGACATAAAATATATGTCTCTAATGTCTAATGTGAGCTATTCCTATCTCTAGTAGGGCAAAACCAGAGATAGATCAAATATTGGGAACGGCCGTTAGAAGGCTATGATGGAAACTAAAATAAATCCATAGTTATAACTTCATTAGTAATAATATAATTTGTAAACGAAAACTGTGTCTGTCATTTAGGTAACTCACTCTGTCTATCTCACTCTGTCGCTGATCTTAATTCTTGAACCACCGAACCGGTATGAATGAATTTTGAAATTATAGACATACTTTTGAGTGTAAGGTAAGGATATTTTTTTTTTATCCCGATAAATGTACGGTTCCCACAGCACTCGTTTTCATGAACGAGGTTACGGTTAACGTCTAGTAGGTACTCTCATAATAGTACATAGTATAATAATTATAAATTATTACAGTACAATGAATCGGCAACTTTTCCTTAACGGCGCGGCGCGGTGTCGCGAATTTTGCAATTTACGCTACAAAAGTAACAAAACCCTATACGTAACGTATCGCATATTTACCGCAGTACGTTGTACATCGCGTGTTTTAAAGCGGGCGCGATTAATCTTTTAAGTTCAAAATAAGCAATGGTCAATGTAGTTCAGCAAATGAAATTAGTTTCGCCATTCATTCCACGATGCGGCGGCAGGTGGTCACAAGCTGAAGCCTCCACCTGCAGTCATTGACCGATGAACTCTGTTCAAATTTATCTTCTAGTATTTATGGCTAGTAATAGTTCACTTTTGAAAAAGACACCTTTGTGGTAGACGAGAATAAAAACGGAATGTTTCAAATGAAAATTATAAGCTTTTAAATACTATAACTAGCTGTTTGACCGAGCTTTGCTCGGTATCCGATGAAAATGACATTTTCTAGAAATGATTCCTAGCTAGATCGATTTATCGCCCCCGAAACCCCCTATATATACTAAATTTCATTAAAATCGTTGGAGCCGATTCCAATTATATATATATATATATATATATATATATATATATATATATATATATATATATATATATATATATATATAATTGGAATCGGCTCCAACGATTTTAATGAAATTTAGTATATATAGGGGGTTTCGGGGGCGATATTGAAATTGAAAGAATATGAATCAAGAATTGCTCGTTTAAAGATATGAGATTACAATTATAAATAGTTTTAGTTGTATGCGGCAAGAATTTTCTAGAGCTACTTGGTAGGTAGACCGTAGAGGTAGAGTATCTATAGGCTCGTAGAGGAAAACGTCAGGAACATAATTTACAGGTCGGCCCGCAGCATTACAAGTACGCCGCCTTTGACTCCGCCGAGCAGCGAGCTATAAAAACTCTATAAAATCTGTAGGTAGAATATTCCATTCATTCATAATAAATATTGTCCAAATCTCGTTAATAAAACTGGCTTAATTGGCAAAGGTCTCGTTATCGGCCATCGCGTGACGTCATCGTATTATTAGCTCGAGATCTTGTACCCTACCCGTAGCCTCCTACGCGAGCCATATATTTTTATTGTGATAAAAAAGAGCGGTTCGGCGGTGAGCTTTGAGGTACTCCTGTTATTAGATGCAAAATTTGTTCATTTAAAAATAAAAATAAATGAATATCTAACTTGTTACTTGTTAGTTACTTCCCGAAGCACCATTGTAGAATCGACGTTCAGAAAAAAAATGTAAAATGTATTCTGATTTCTGAATAAAAAAAGTGATTAAGTGTTGAGTGCCATATTCGGTAGGTGCAACTAAGTTGCAGACTGCAGTTGAGTTATTTACACATAGCTGCACCTGTTCGAGAGATGAATTTTAGTACAAATTAAGTACAATACAAATAACAGCAATAACTCCATACTAGATCTGTCAAGTTAACTGGTGAATAGCCTATTCGGCACTTATCAGGAAGTGGTGAAACAGGCCCTAAGGGTTGTAATTTCCATCGTGTCTATTAAAGTATGAGTAAAATATGATTTTCAGATTTGTAACTATACCTTACATCTTCATAATATCTAACTGGTAGATAAGGCTACTGGCAAAAACTTCTCCCTTAAGGGCCTGTTTCACCACTTCCTGATAAGGCTATCCACCAATTAACTTGACAGATCAAGTATGGAGAATCTGTCAAAAATGTTGTGAGTAGCCTCTTAGGCACTTTATCAGAAAGTTGTGAAACAGGGCCTTAAACTCTCGTACTCACTTGATATTCCGCAGGTTGCCTACATTTTGCATAGGTTTAATCGTTGGCGGCGGCGCGAGCAGGAATTTCGGTGATTTCCTGATCGTGCGGTTCCGGGCATGAGGGTTTGCGGACGCTGCCAGATCCGTCAACGTGTGTCGGATGTCTTTTGCCGGCTGGATTTTCTCATGCATCGAATATCGCATCGATTGTCGTTTCAAACGCAGCTGCCTTATTCCCGACAGAATCTGGGGCCGTACCACGAAACCGTTTTGAGACTCAAACTATCGTACAAGAATGCCGCGTCCTGCTCTAACAAACGAGAAATTACGTTGTTAGAGCAGGACGCGGCATTCCCATTCGATTGTTTGAGTCTCAAAACTGTAACTTCGTAGTAGGCCTACAGAATGGAATCGAGAATCGAATCAGCTCGATCTTGCTTTTGCTACTTCCGACATAATATTATATACCTACCTATACCTACTAGCGCTAAATCGTGATGCGGCTCAATTTGAAACTAAGTCGATCTCAACGGCTTTTCCCACTCTTGACAGCTATACTAGCGCACGATCCTTCTGCGGCCAAAATTTGGAACTAATCAGACTCGTATCAGTTTTAGGGGCAAGACTGCAGTTGGTCATAGTCGCGCTTGAGACAGCATAATATTATGTGCGCGCAAGTAAGCCTGCACACGACATTTGAGTATCTATGAGTTTCGAGTTCTCGAGCCTTTCCGAAACAAAATACGCGAACAAGTCAAAATTGAGCCAAGACATTGTTTTGAGGAAAATATTTCTTCAGTCCGGATTTCATTAATATATTGATAGGTAGATTTGGGCTCCTGGCTGGCTTGTATCAGTTGTGTATTATAGAGTTGTAAGCCTAATTCTAAGCTAGAGTTTCAGTAAAATATTGTTATTTTATTTAACTTTCCAATAGCTATGTCCGTGCACTATGCGCTTTCGTCTTCAATTTTCGTCATCTTCTTTCATTCTACTTTCGTTTTAGCGCATTCAATAATTAAAGACGTCAAACGAACGCAACGTCAACATTGTCATTTTTGTTTTTTGGATATACGGTCAGAGGGCATGCGTCGCGGGCATGCCTCACGTTCGCTGTTGACTGCGCTATAACGCATGCCCTTGACGAACAGAAAAAGGCACAGTGTGGACAAAGCTAATTTCCATCATGCTAGACAATCTATATTTCGTGTTTTGTCTTTAAAATATTTATTTACTTACGTCATGAATTTCTATATTTACAACTTCCCAAACACTAGTAGCGTTAAAAAACACACATTCAGAAAGTAATTCATAAAAATCGCGAATAACTATATTTCAGAATCGTTAACGGAGCGGTCAATGAACTACTAGACGTATTTTGACTACCGTGCAGTACCGGGGACCGGGGACGGGGGTCACATGACTGCGGACCGTGACGGACTCAGAATTGGGCACTTGTGGACAACGTACACTTGAGCCGATTTGTCAAGTTATAATTGTTCAATTCGCAGGCAGCTTAGTTTCGGCAGTAATGCGGTTGGGACAGAATATTCCTAGCTAAAAGCCGAGCTTTGTGAGGGCTTGCGTCATTTTTCTGCGTGGTAATAATTTTTAAGGCAGAATTTTATATATTTTAATAATAACTAAACCTTGACTGACCGATGATAACACATCTACTTACATGTAAATAAAAATTACTTTGTTAAAGTAGGCGTGATAGCTTTTCGGTAAAGTATACCACAAAAGGTTGTGGGATATACAGGGGCTCGTAAGTCGTAACGTTCGCCCTGATAATGCTGTGATTAAACATTAGAAACAATCCAGTCGATTCTCCCCAACTCACTTAGGGAAGGGGTGATAAGAATAACTGTCCCATTGGCGTTCAGGTCAAAACAAACTTTCAAAATGCGCCCTAAATGAATAGGGTATTTACACTTTTAGGTCATCACAAGAAATTCATAAGACATCCTAAGTAGCTCAGTCAACAAAGCAGTTGTAGAATTCGTGCTGGTGAGCTGGAACCTAAGCGATTTCTGCAGTAACTTATTCAGGGTGGTTAGAGACAAAATATACTAAACGTCCTGACGTCTAGGAGGTGAGCCGTAATCTATTTCTGTTTGAATTTAATAGCTTTATCGCTTCTATGCTTCGTTCGGTGAGTAAGAGGGCCTCACTCGCCGAACCCTACATCCCTCATCCCCTTATTGCCCCTAAAGCGGCAACGCACCTGTAGCACCACCAGGGGTGCAGCACCACCAGGGCAACAACAGTAGACATGGCAAAGAATCGTCATCGACAAAATGGTGGATTTCCATTGTCTAACTGTCATTTTGTCTATTCTTCCGTAGAAAGAAACCATTTCTATGGTGACCATGCTACGCCTGCAGGTGCAGACGTCGCGCAGGCATTATGGTTACCAGTTTCCATCAGTTGGACCATACTCTTGTTTGCCAGCTTAGATAAATGTATAAAAACATCATAAATCATCATCAGGAATGAGCTGACCCCTCAAGAGTGAGGGTGGAAAAATGAAGGTAATAATATGTATCTTGACGCCAATAACAATAGACGACTTACCAGTGCCTGAGGCTTTACTAAAAACAATATTTTGTCGCTGCAAACAGAATTAGAAAGGAATACCTTCATTATGTACATACGCACTCTATACCCTCCTTTGAGTCATTCCTTAACCGGAGTAAAGATGATGATTATATTATGCAAATTACAGTAGAAACCTTACAGTCTCGGAGGTAGAACAACTATGAACGTACACGTCGTGTAAAGGGGATATCCATAAGACATCCTATAAGATGATAATAATATACGAATTACAGTAGAAACCTTACACTTTAGGGAGAAGCCACACGGGTGCGGTGCGGCGCCGGAGCGGTGCCGCTGTGGCGCCCTGCATATTATAAAAATCACGGCCGCCGCCGCCGCCGAACCGCACTGTGTGGCACATCATTGATTTTTATATGCAGGATGCTGCAGCGGCACCGCTCCAGCGGCGCGCCGCTGCCGCACCGCACCCTTGTGGCTTCCCCCTTACAGTCTCCGAGGTAAAACAACTGTGAACGCACACGTCGTGTAAAGGGCGGCGGGCTGGGCGCGGGCGGGCGATATTTTTATCCGGGGCCGCCGCCGCTCACCTTTCGCTATTCTCAGTCCACTAAATATAGACTTTTGTCTCGATGACTTTCCTTCCGTCCGTGGGCGTCGCAGGGGGCGCTCATACATCGCGGGTTTCCGGAGGGTGCACCCATGTAGACGGTATAAATACACAGCTTTATATTGTCACAAAAATAGAGAGTTTATTATATTGACATATATACGAGGATGGGACATCTAACAGCAAACAAAGATTAGAGTTCTGGGAGCTTTTAGAGTAAGTTAGTGGATAGTTTTGAGCGCAATGGATCGGCCCTTTATTCACATAATAGGTCCTTGTATTTACTTAGGCATTAGTAAGTAATTTAGTTTGTTTAAGTAAGCTCACCTAAGATTATTTGCGGTTAATGTTAATCTTTTGTTCTAAATCTAAAGTTGAAGTCTGGCTAGTTAGGCTTGAAGCAAAAGTGAATAAAATCAAAAACAGTCCCCTGATTTAACTACCTACCAATAGCTCTGTCCACAATGTGCCTTTTTTTGTTCATCAAGGGCATGCTCATAGCACAGTCAACAGCGCACGCGAGGCATGACCAAATAAGCAACTAATATTCCCCACCCAGTAAAATGTTCTCGTCGCACATGTTATAATAAGCTGACAGACACTGCAACTGAACAAAAATTACTATGTTGGCGTTGTGTTCGTTGACGCATTCAATTATTGAAAGCGCCAAACGAACTAGATAATGTCTTTACGCTTAAACCGCTGACATAGATGCTGAATTAGATAAATTTGGGTGCTCCTGTATAGTATATACCCACTACCTAGTCCCGCGACAGGAAGTAAGATAGTTTTTTGTCACAAAAATTGTTCAATTTCCGCGTTAACTAATTACTGTTCAACGAACAATGAGCAACATCGAACTAAAAAATTAGGCCAAAATAGTAACCCGGTACACATGTGGTCCTTGACACATCTGGGGAACTCATCATGTCCTCCCCCCTCCCCCCCTAGGCCTTGTGTCCTCCCCCGGTGGGCTCCTCAGGTTTCCGACTATTTATGAATGAATGACATTATGAATGATCGAACTTTTGAATAACGTTGTCTATTTTTCTTAAATTGTCTACGGCGCTTCCGTTGTAAAGAAAAGGTTTGTATGGGGTTCAAAGCGGTAATAGGGGTTTCTTTCTTGTAGTACCTACTTCTGTAATGCAGACTTTATGTTGGCGCTTGATGGACCTAGATGAACCTGAAGCGTCATATTTGTCCATGATTGCTCATGAGCAATCTTTTCACTTCAAAGATCTTGATTCTTATTTCTTGATCACAGAACACATTACGTGTTCTGTGATCTTGGTCCAGCATTGGAAATACCAAATACGGTGCCTGCTATGTTTAGCCATCATCGAGTTACTAGATGACGCCCGCCACTCCGTTGCTCCAAAACTCGTTGTTCGCGCGGGAACCGTACATTTTTCCGAGACAGTAAGTATCCTATGTCCTTCCCTGGACTCAAAGTATCTTTATAGCAAATTTAAGCAGAATCTATTCACCGGTTTAGACGTCAAGAGGTAGGTACTTAACAGAGTGACAGACACAGTTTCGCATTTATAATAATATTATGGAAGTATGGATGCCAACTAAACACACTAACTAACTTTGTTATATTCTTTCTTAGTTACAAGTTACAACCGACGCTCAGAAATACTTTAATCATCCGAAATCCTCTAAGTACATCTAAATATAGCGAAGAGATTCCCCCAAATTGAGTAAGGCAATACCCCAATAAATCATAGCGTTATAGGATAAGACACCAGATGCGCGTACGCAGCTATTTACGTAGCGAGGGAGCGACCCTCTCCCTGTGGAGCAGTCTCCCTGTCAACGTGGGTTGGAGTACCTAAAACTTGAGTGCTTGGATTGACAGCTTGGACAAGCCTTAATGGAGTAAGACGTGGAAAGATGGAAGTTTTGTTTTGACTTTGTGTGGTAATTTCACGAACCGTAGTAGCCATAGACGGAATTCATTTTGTAGTCGAAACTAGAAACCGACTACAAAATGTGGTCGCCGCACGGCGATCTGCAGTTTTCATACTAAATTCATGTTCATCAATACAAGGACCGCTCGAGCAGTTCCTGTGCGGTCAGTATAATCAACTTGCGATTGAAAGTTGGAAGTTTGGGTTTGAATTTCCTAATTCATAGAACCGTATGCTGCTTTTAATATTATAGGTACTTGACGTTGCCTCTATAGAGACTTCGTTACATTCGAGGTATCAAAACCCATTTCGCATTAGAAAATCCAAGAAACATATTCCACGCGAATGCTACCAGCCCCCGTAGACGCTAACGCTAGCGCTACAAAATGTATGGATTTGACATTAGTATTCGCTAGCGATGACTTATGTCAAATCGCATACATTTTGTAGCACTAGCGTTAGCGCTTTGCCACTCGTCTACAGGCCCTGGTCTCCACACGCTACGACGCGGAGAATGGAGACCAATCATTATTCTAAGCAAAAACCATTAAAATAAGAACATTCTACTGAACCAAAATAGATCAGGAAGCTAAGTTTTAAAGGTATACGGAATACCTACACATGACTGTAAGAGTTGATTGCCCTCAGAATAACATTAATTTACTACACTCATTCAAATTTTTCATCAACGAATTAGAAATTGTGTTGAATCAATAAGCATAGTAGGTAGCCATCACATTTTAGTCCAAGCGAAATGTCACACTCAGTATGCGGTAAAATAAAACATACAACAAGAACATAAACTTTACATTTTTATTGGACAATACTGTGATTTCTAAATATACAACATCTAATCAAAATTCAATAGTTTTTATTTAAGAAAATAATTGTAGAGCGATGTAAACAAGATAAATTTTAAAGAGGCTGAATCATACATTCCTGAAAGAATTACTTTTCAATGCTTTTAGTCATATAATAATATGTCTACTGAAAAATTCAATAGGTCTGAAAACTTGAAGTTTGGTTGTAAACATTTTCCTGTAGCTGAAGATAGCGCGTTGGTTGATGGTTCGGATGTTGAAGATGCAAACGCAGGGCTGACACTTATCAGTGGCTGCACACATAAACAGATCACTCGTGTTTCAAATTTAACTTTATTGAGTAAATGTGTGAATTGTGATAACTGATATGTAGATAATATAGTTAAGCAAAAAGGGCACACAGTGTAGTCACGATTGCGAGAAAATAATTGTTTTTGGCGCTTATTTTTCTAAACGTGTCTTTAGCAAAAGCGCCGAGGTAATTTGATCGTTGACGCTCGAACGCCATAGATAGAATTACTTTGTTTCTTTCTTTTCTTAATTGTAGTATGAATAAATATTATGAATTCGGTAGTTCCTATTCCATTGCTAGTTTCTTTGAGACTTCACTTTCCAAACTCTCTGAAACCCAAAATTCTTTGGGTCCTGAAACTCTCAATTGGCAGCCCTAAAAACGCGGTGGAATCGTTCGACTGGTTTCTAACTCAATGTCGTTTGGAATGCAGCGCGGGCGGGGGGGGAGGGCGAAGGGGGGCGGTGTCGCGGGCCACTTGTCGGCGCGTTTGACTGAGATATTCGGCGCGGTAACGGGCCGCGGCCTTCCTGGAAACGGTTACCTGTTGCATTCCAGGGGCCTGCAGCGCCGCCGCGCGCCGGTGCATCGCGAAACACAACGATATTATTCTAAAATTTGCCTGTTTTAAGCTGGATACTCGGCGTTGCATGTATGTATAATACAACTTGTATATAACTTGTATGTAATACTGTATCGACCTAGTGGGTTACGTTTGCAAGTACATATTGAGTTTGTACGTGAGTATTCATTTGATACATACTTCACTGTTTACAACAAGTACAACTTTATGTGCTATGTTCACAGTAGACGTATTCGCTGCCTGGCTTGCGCTGTGTTTCGCCGATTGAGTGAGTTTATCGGAGGCCCAATTCCCTTTCCTATCCTCCCTTTTTCCCTTCCCTTCCCATCCCTACTCTCCCTTATTACCTATATTTCACGCGCAGCACGTTTTCAGTGCTTCTGACGACATCAATATTTTCCCTAACATTTTCTATAATATTCTAGAATCTAGAGTCTAGACTCTAGACATAAATTTTAGTATTGTTTACGTTTAGATTTCTAGATGATCCACAAAAGGCAGACGAAAGAATGCCAAAACTGCGGTGAAAGTCCCCGTAGAACCTGATATGTTTTATGTGTCTTGAAGAATGCTAATAGTTCTGTTATTTACCGAATAAACTGTCATGCTTGAAGAAAGTCGCCATCGTCAGAATCTTTGTTGATTTCTCTACGCCATCTTTTGGCGTACTTTTGGATTGTTTCTAACTCTCATAAGTCAATATTTTTTTTTGTCGGGCTTTGGCCCACCACACATTCCCACCGCTAAATCTCCTGTGTCGCCAGGATCGACAACGGTATCCAATCACGAAAATACCTTGATATGATCTCAGACAGCCCGAGGGACATGCTAAAGCTGTCTTGGGACCCGCAACCAAATTAATCAGAAGAAGATAGGAGGAGTAGGAAGTATACAGTTGTCCCTTGACCCTTCCCATAAAAAGCGGGAGACCGCACAAAGTTGCAATGACCGAAAGTCAAAGAACTAAAAGGAAAGCACGGGAATATATAGTTATTAGTCAAGTAATAGATATGAGAAAAAAATATGATAATATATACTAGTCAAAACAAAATAAGGGCCACGCGTCTTTTTTGTCGTTGGAAGCGATTACTTTCTTTTAATGCATTGTTTAAGTGGCTGACGGTTTATGATTGTGTTAGCACACGTATTAGCAAAGATTTCTTAAGTACCCCACTTGGATATTTTTTTGAAATGGATAGTTTTGGACACTTTATTGTAACCACATGACTCTACCTGATTTTAAGACAGATTTTAAACTCATTTCAAATAAAGATTTCGTCAGGGGCAGTTAAAGTTTTGTTTTACTAGTGCCTTAATTATCATTTTGAGGACATCATGCAGAGAATTCGACGACATATGGACTTAGCAACCGTATCTAGGGCCGTAACATTACTGCAAGAAGGCCATTCACAGCGTTCTGTGGCGTTGCAGCTCGGTTTTTCTCGGCGAGCGATTCAAAATGCTTGGAATCGATTTCAAGAGACTGGGGCACTAACCAGAAGACGGGGATCTGGTAGAGTAAGAGCAACCACCGCACAGGAGGACCGCTACGTGCGCTTGACGGCCCGTAGAGAGCGCGCCAGCACAGCCCGCTCTATACAAAACCGTCTGCGGCAGGCGACGGGAACCAGCGTCAGTGACCAAACGATTAGAAATCGGTTACACGAGGACCAGCAGTTCTCCAGAAGACGATTAGTACGAATTCCCTTAACGAGTGCTCATCGGGCAAACCGATTATCGTTTGCCAGGCGGCATCTCGTATGGAATATGAGTGATTGGAGCAGAGTATTGTTCACTGACGAGTGCAAAGTGAAATTTTGTAGTGATGATCGTCGCATTAGAGTCTGGAGACGTGAAGGAGAGCGATTTTCCGATGCCTGCATTCATGAAAGTGATAGATTTGGGGGTCCTAACGTTATGGTGTGGGGAGGAATCTCTATGTCTGGCAGAACCGAGCTAGTGATTCTCAGTGGAGGTACGATAACGGCTCAGCGATACATCGAGGAGGTCATAGGAGCCCACGTGGCCCCATATGCACACAGAGTTGGCGCAGGATTCCACCTAATGCACGACAATGCTCGCGCACACACAGCTAGAGCCACCAGGGAAACCCTAGAGTCCGCTGGTATACAGGTCTTGCCCTGGCCTGTATATGTAGGTACAAGGCACAATTTTTTGCAAAGGCTCTAGGTAGTTTAGCCATAAATTCTTACACGAAGACCAATTTATGATGTTCGCAGACTCTAAAGTCTAAAATGTTCGATTTATTTGGGTTTTTTTTTCAAGTTTTCCTTGAAAAAAAAAACAAATGAACGAGCATAGCACGAGTCAACAACTACTGTAAATTATTGAACTCAATGAAATATGACTAAGTAATTTTTACTCAGATTCAACCAAATATTATAAGTACAGTTTACCATGATTAAATTATGAAATAAAAAATCAGTTTTCAGTATTCTAATTACAATATTATTCAAGATTAACCTCAGTTTTTCTTATCTAATAAGAACGGCGATGTTTTACTTCATAATATAATTTAATAACTTTTTGCAAGAGCGTAATTTAATATTTATGTATGTACTAGCTGTTGCCCGCGACTTCGTCCGCGTGGACTTCAGTTTATAGCGCGCGGTGTCAATAAAATTGGTGTCAAAAGCTTTTTAAAACCCTGGTACCCCTTAAATCAAAATACCCAAAACAGCCGTGTAGTGTGCACATAATATGATTTTTTTTTAATTAAACTTTTTTAATACCTTTTAAAGCTTATTTAGCTTTACACAACTTAGCTGCATAATGCATTACACAACTTTAGCTTTGCCCAATAGCCAATACCCATAGGCCATTAAACTATTTAGTATTTATTATTGGTAGACTGTTGTTTCTGATTTCTATGTTGGTACGTGAGTTATTTAATAACATGTATAACAATCGAAAGAATCGAAATATTAACTCAACATGGTACCACCTCTTATAGAAATACATATGAGCAAGCGATAGCGCGATCTAGGCGACTCTTGGCGCCATCTGTTCCAGTTTTTGGAACTAACTTAATTTGAACAAATTTACGCATAAACACCCCCTTACAACCCCTTTTTCCAGTAAGAAGTAGCCTAGCCTAGTAGTCCTTTCTCAGGCTTTAGACTATCTGTGTACAAAATTTCATTACAATCGGTTCAGTAGTTTTGGCGCTGTTGTTTTTGAATTTGATATCTAATCTAAGTTGGTAGGTGAGTTCTTAGTTAATAACGTGTTTAACAATCGAAAGAATCGAAAAACCCAGCTTGCCATGGTACCACCTCTTATAGAAATACGCATGAGCAAGCAATAGCGCGATCTAGGGGACTCTTGGCGCCATCTATTTTGAGTTTTTGGAACTAACTTAATTTGACCAAATTTCACCCCCTTACAACCCCCTTTTCCAGTTAAAAAGTAGCCTATGTCCTTGCTCAGGCTTTAGACTATCTGTGTACAAAATTTCATTACAATCGGTTCAGTAGTTTTGGCGTGAAAGCGAGACAGACAGACAGACAGACAGAGATACTTTCGCATTTATAATATTAGTATAGTATAGATAATGTATATGACGACCACCCAGCTATAAGATTATTATCTACGTATTTTGCAATATCATACTTTTCACATTTACCTGTTGTATGTGGGTTAATCCTATCATTATGGGATTTTGTGTTAATAATAATAAAGTTGAAATAATACTCACAAGCATTTAAGTAGTATTCTTCATTCACTAGATGTTCCGCGCGGCTTCGCCTGCGTAAATTAGGAATTTTACGAAGACCGTATCTATAATTATTTTCCCGCAAAAAAATGCTTATGTATAGATTTTTTTAAATCGCTTGACAAACTCGAGTCTCAATCTAAAAGACTATGAAAAGTACCAATAGGGTCATAATAGGTGCACAATCATGGGACGATGCATGGTATAACAATATGTGGTATAATAATATTATGGTAGTGGCGATGATGATGATGAATGTAATTTGCATAGTAGCATACTTATGCTTTCCGTTCTTAAAACAACGTCGAATTTCCCAAACTTGTATAGATATAAAGAATCAGGAGTTCTCTCACTTCGTAGCATAATATGCTTAAAATACTTTTCACGAAACCGAAGTCAACACAAATTTCCATATAAATTTTGAGGAGTTCCCTCGATTACTTATGGATGCCTTCATCAAGTCACCACTTTTGTGAATATAGCATCAAATTGGGATGATACACCAAAAGAAAAATTTTGAGAATCGGTTCACAAACGGCGGAGTAATCGTTGAATATAAAAAAAACGCACATAACACCTCCCCCATTTATAATATTAGTAGGACTAGTAGGATATCTATTATATCTAAGTACATTTGCAAATTTTTTCAATAAAAAATATAGATACTTAGATAGCTGTTATTAAATTACAATAGTATTAAGTATTAATATAATATCTTTAACCAAAATGTTTTCATTCCTGCTTACTGCTTATTTTGATGTACAAAATTGATAGCATGTTTTGTTTCTTTATAAAGTCGATTCTAACCTAACAGTTAACACACACTTATACAGCGATTAAACGATCGATTACCGCTTTCTTTTCGTCTAAACTTGGTTTTACTTCTATAATTCCTATGCTGTGTGGTTTCAAGCGAGGTGGTAATGCGCATTTTTTAAATAGTTTTAATAAGCGACTCATTAAAGATTGATAACCTCGTTGGTGGGCCGCACACAGGCGCAAGCGCACACAGGCGCAAGCGCACACATACATCGCGCGCACACTCGCGCCTGCACTCACACACGCGCGCCGCGCACACATAGACCATTATCTACATTCCCGCATACTCGGTGTTTCGTTTCAATTCACAATCCTAGATGTAATTTTTCGGAGGATTACTAACCTATTATCGTAAATACACCTGCATTCTCTGGTTTTTAAGTATTACAAGTGTATTATAATGCAGTAATTTGTTTCTGGAGTGTAATAGTAGGCGTGTCGAACACCCTGGCGGCCCCAAGTAGGCAGTCGGCGCTCGACACGTGCACTCGCGCATGTTTTAATACCAATTGCCAAACGATTAACAGAAATTAACTTTTCGTTTTGAATGTTCTGACAATTTTCCACCGATCATCGATAAGTCGGGCCGATTAGGAAAAATCAATTTTGATTTAGGAGAAATTTTCATTTTCATTAAACCAATTTGCTTCAGCTTAATTGGTGGTCTTTTTCCACAGTAATGGAAATTGTAGAGCTATTGAAACTTTAAAACCTTTAGGCCCGATTCGACCAAACTTGAAGTTACACGAGTGTGACTATACTGAGAATAATTTTACTCCTTCAATTTACTCCAGGATATCTTCGTTTGCGTTTTACCAAGTTACTCGAAGAGTATGAAATAAAATGTCAATTATAGTTCACAATGACACCGACCGTGACAGTTGACACCCCGTTGTGCAACTATTCTCAGTTTAATATTTACTCCACCAAAATAGCCCGTGTAAATATTTACTCCCGTGTAATTACCTTATTCTTGGATTACAAGTTGAAAAAACGCAAAACCAGCTTACTCTTAGATTAGGAAACAGTTATACTCGAGTATAATTTTACTCTCGTTTGGTCGAATCCGCCCTTAGTAATGTACTTAATTTCACTGTATTACAATCTTATGTACCTACCTAAAAGGGCTACGGCCACGCTTCTTTTTGTAAATAGATTCCTGCAGTCTTAACCACAACTTGAGGAACAAACCTTCATGCTAGGTATATTTTCATCCTCGCCTCGTGGTTTGTGGTACCTGCGAATGATACATGCCGATCGTCTATTGACAATTATCTTTAATTATCAGCTCAGAATCACTTCGAATCACTGACCTGTAGCCACGTACGTGGTAGTTATTTACAATGTACTACAATGGATGAATTTACAGTTTCACCCTTAGGAGGACGATGTATATATCACTGTGAATGATCAAATGAGTCCATACGTACAATATATAATTATAAAAACTCAGATATACAAATATCTACTAACTTTAACCAAAAGTCAAAACATATTATTTGTTGGGTTTTGTCGTAAAGTTGGAAGTGGTTTTTTAACTGTTGTTGTAATCTGCTTCTTCCACTCATAAGTCTTCTTATAAATTTGAGGCATCAAAATAATCAACCAGTGGACTTGCAATCGTCGATATTGAAATGATCGATTCTCGATTGTGACAGGACGTGCTATTAAGGGTCCTGAAGCTCTACAAAGTACGAGATGTTGATAAGGCGTTACCTTTTTGATTAAGTAACACTTTACCGAACAACGCTCTACACATATTGAATACATTGTATTACATTGTATATATTTAATTATTTCTTACACAACTTTTACTTTTAGACACTTTTCCAATTATAATCAATGAGTATTTCACCTACATTAATGTCTAAATAGCGATAAACATTTTACGTTTATTTGCAAACTCTACTTTGCAGAGTCAGCTAAAATGTGTGAGCGGGACGGACAACACTGTAGCAAGCTTAAAAAGACATACTTAATAACTTAATAATAATAAGTTAACATGGTCAATTATAGCAATACATAAGGCCAGGCCACAACAATGCGTTGCGGCGTCGCATCGTATAAATCTACGACGCCGCAGAACGTGTCATACTCGTATCATTATAGTTAGCATAGCACTCTTTACATCGGAAATTTTCACTATGCGTTCTGCGGCGTCGTAGATTTTTACGATGCGACGCCGCAAGTCGCAACGCATTGTTGTGGCCTGGCCCTTAGGTACTTGTTAAAAAAAACTTGTAAAGGTCAAGGAAATTACAGAAAATAATATAGAAACTTATCTATAGACCACCAAACGACTACCAAAGCTACTAAAGAATTTACTCGCAACGTAAGCTAACATTTTCCTGTACCCACTCGATTGCAACAAACATTTCTGGTACAAAACTTAGCCACTACTTTAAACAATTTACAGAGTTTTGTACCCTGTGTCCTTGGAATAAGAGTGTTTGTTCCAGACACAGTATGTCGTTATCGCCGAATGCTTCACACGTGTGGTGTGGGGAATGATTCTCGTAATTCGAATGTAATTTCGATAGCTAGATCTCACTCACAGACATGCTGTGTCAGATCCCAGTACCAGTCTCAGTGACAGTATCTGATAGAACTGATATTCGAAGTGTGAGAATCGGGCCCCTGGAGTATTTCCGCCCTCGCCCTTCAGCGCGATAAACTCTTCCTTAATTACCCAAGCCCTAATTAAAGGGCCTCTATATATGCGTGTTATACAAGTTGTAGTAGTATTATAATATAGTAAGATACAGTAGACTAAACCTTTGCAGAAATCGGCCATCTAGCGTGATAATAATGAACTGATGTAATAGGGACTACCGGTCTAATTACCTATGTTGTAATTCTATTTAGTAATATTATGTTCCTACTGCCTACACTAAACTACTACAATACACTAAAGGCTCTGTTATCATTCACCCGAGTTGTTGATTAGTTTACGTTTATTTAATCAAAAGCGGTAGAGTATAGTACTTAATTCTTCTGTCCAAAAAAAAAATGGGAAAGCCGGCATTATAGTAACGCAATATAAATACGTAATACGAAATTGATGCGCAGTTTTTAAAACAGTTTGAGAGTAGAAAAATGCAGTCATATCGAACGCACATAAAACTTGTATCTGTGTTAAGCGAGTTTGACTTCGATTATCAAGAACACAGCTGAATTTACTGTATAACATTTATATTGTGATGTTACTGCTATATAACTGTAAGGTGCTGCGTAGTAAACGGATGTGAAGAGCTTTTAATTTCCTGAAAAGTACATAATGAAAAGAAAACTATTCCAGATTTTCTATATTTTAAGAACTAAGCTGATAATGGCACTTAATTGTGTGTACAGTTTTTATACTTACGAAAAATATTAAAGCTTAAATTCGTACTAAACTCCACTCGGGAAATCCACTCCACTCACAAAAACTTGTCATTTTCTATAAAACGTCAATCGCGGTTTATATGGAAAATGACAAGTTTTTGACAGGGAGTCAATGACCGCTAGCGACAAGTTAGCCCGAGTGGAGTATAGTAGCTTGGATCATGGTGGCGGACAGGAGTGCCTAATTGCGACCGATTTATTACATTAGTATTTAATACTACACTCAATGTCGTCAAGGGTAAGTACTGAGTAGGTACTTAAAACATCTGGCCCTTATTATAGAGCACCTGTTAAGATATAGTACCTACCAACTAACATGGTACAAAATATGTATAGTAGAGCCTTTTCCTTTAAGTCTTACGGCGGCTCTCAGAGATATATTTTAATGATGCAGATTCTGACAGAAAATGTATTTCTTTTGACCTACATTTTAACCCATCAATCCCAAAGCGGCAGCCGGCTGCCGCATAACAAAAATCTATTGTGTCTGCGATACCCACGATGAAGGTGTTAACTCCAAAATCTTCATTAAATTAAAGTCTACTAAACATTAATTAAATAGTGAGGTCGTAATACTCTCTCTACATAAAGACAAGTTCGACGTTTGCAACTTCAAGATAAGTAGGTACCTTAGGTGTGTGTGCGTGTGCTTTACCTCTAGTGTGGTCTAATATTATGAAGTCGGTCTACTGTACATTATTTGTATTGTGGCACCAAGGTACCAAGTTAATTATGTTTTATATTTATTTACAACTTCTTTGTAAATAAATATTGTGTTAGTCTTTGTAATTAACAATGTCAGTAATTGGGTAGTTTAAAATAAATATTTAAATAATTGCGTGTTTCTTTTAGGAAAACTTGTCAATTATTATTTGACAAAATGTGTTACATTTTAAATCTGGGAGCACGGCAGTGCTCCAGCCAAGCTTTTTAGCAAAGGCACGGCCGTAGCATACTTTTCTCGAAGCGGTTCGCGGCTTTTTCACACCCCCTTTATCTTCGATGTTAACAAAGCTAGGGATTTAGAATTTCGGTGACTAGGAGCAAGTATTAAAACTAGCTTAACCTCCAAATTACATAACATTTCAATAAATAGTTTAATAGTTACAGATGATCAAAGTTACTACATTTTGTCACTCACTGAATAAGCACTAGAGAAATAATCAGCGACTGATTAGATTTATTGGGTATCATCGCCCACATGCGTCGTTACATACTAAAAAACATTTTACGCTTGCCGTTTGTGTAAGTATGAACTACCCCAAATATAAATTATTATTTATGTAAGTATTTGTTTTTCTTGTGCTCATTGCCGAGCCACTATAATAATTATAAAATAAAGAAAACTATTGATAAATTCACTGAATATTGATTTAAATTACAAAATAAGTTGAAGGCTTGGCTTGACTGTGATCTGAAAACTTTTTACGATAGATATAGTGCATGGCTATGCAATATTTTGCTTGGCTCCTTTTTACATTTAATGTTTTGGTGGGATATAACCTACTGTAGGTATACCATGGATTCTTGTAAGATTCAACCCCGGGTTTATAAATAGGCCCATATAGGCCACGGCCTAGGGGCGGCAGTGTCCATAGAGTCCTACAAATTACGTAGATACTTACATGGGACGGCAGAATTAAAGTTGCCTGCTCTCATAAAAAATACTAGCTATTTGACCGAGCTTTGCTCGGTATTCGATAAACCACGAATAAAATGACATTTTCTAAAAATGATTCCTAGCTAAGTAAATCGATTTATCGCCCCCGAAACGATTTTCATGAAATTTAGTATATAGGGGTATATACTAAATTTCATGAAAATTGTTGGAGCCGATTCCGAGATTCCAATTATACGTATATTATGTATACTTACAAGAATTTCTCGTTTAAAGATATAAGATAAATTCGGAACTGATGAAAATTATTGTCGGTATCTAGGTAGGTACATATTATTTTGAGTGGGGACCTACATAAAATACTTACATTTTAAACAATAACCACCTATACTTACTATAGTAACATTTTGTAAAGTGGCGAGTTCTTTTATTTTAGAGTTACACTCTACTAAAAACAATTTTAGTAACGTCGCGCGTCGCGTCGTTAGACGTAACTCATCGTTAGTTCATGCAACGTAGCAGCGCGTAGAACCATTACTAAAGTGACGTTGAGACCAATATTTTTGAAGTGAAAACTTCTTTAGCGGCGTTGAGCACTTTTGTGGAATGGGTAAAAACGCGTCAGATTCTCGTGCTGACCGAAAAACCGTATGACGGTTGGAGAGTACCTAGTGTTGTAACATCGAAATCGATTAAACGAACAATCGATTGGTTTTTTTTCGATTGTCGATATTTTTTAATCGATTGTAAGTAAGGGTTTCGATTAAGCAATAAAAAATCGATTTTCATAAAAAATGGGTTAAAATTTTTATCTATTATAAGGGTTTCGATTATAAATTTAAAAAATCGTTTTTTTTTAAATCGATTTTCATAAAAATCGATTTTCATAACAAATAATGCACTTAATAATCAAGTTTTCACTTCTGCCGGCACTCCCGGAGTGCAACACGTCTTTTTTTTTATAAAGAACCTCGTAAATTAATAGTTTGAAAGAAAATGTGGAGTTTTATTTGTCCTACCTACTTTACATTTTATTCTACTTTGGCTTTAATATAAGTATAATAATAATAATATTACGAACCTTTAAATTTAGCAACTTTTAAAAGGTTCCTTTCAGTTTTCCCCAAAATTTTAAAGCACCACTAAATTTGAAAGCTGTAGAGAACTTTTTTGCTGGAATCTAGTTAAATAAACTATATAGTTGTATTGACCAAAGCGGTACCCTTTGATAGGTAGGTAGTTTAGGTATTAAAGGTATGTAAGGAGCTAATAAATTAATCACCTTATCTTTTATTGTTTTAATATTTAATATTTAAAAGGTTAGGTATCCTGTCTAGCTTTATATTTTATAAGACATTTAGGTATGTTGGTTGGTAGGAATGAACCAATATAGGTAGGTACTAAAGTAGGTACCTACCCCTCTACCAATAGGCAGTAGGTACCTAGGTAAGGATTTAGGTACAAATTGAAAAAAGTGGAGACACTTTAATTAGAGAACCTAAGTTTAAGCTCAAAAAAATTGTACCTAGGTAAATACTTATTTATTGTGAAGATAAAATAGTGCAATATTACCATACCTACCTATACCATAGTGTAAACCGTCAGTAGGTATGATAACTGTTTTGGTCAACCCTTAGCAGCTATGGCTGGCTTTTAAACATCTGAGAGTGTTTTTCCCGTCATTCATTTTATCCATTGGCACTCGCGGCGTGTTCTCAGAAATGACGTCATTCCTGGAACGACCCTCGCCCTACAGGACGACCGGCCCTTCACACTCAGGGGTGCCAAAATACCGCTCCTATTTATCATTTTCCGATTTGTTACTGTAAAAAGTGAATTTTAATTGCGTTTTAATATTTTTAGACTTGTATCGAAGTGGGTTTTGGTCGAAAGTATTGCGTCATTGACGTCACAACAGCGGCGCGCTCGGAAAATTTTGATCAATTTTCCCGGGGACGTTCGGCGATTTTCACTACTGTTATTAATTTATTATTAATGTACAGGCTTGCGCCTATCCGATGGAGGTATTATGGGGAGATTTGGGGATATTTTTGCCCCATAGTACAGCGTAGCGAGCGAACCCGCGACGCGCCTCGCCCTACGCCGCGCCGCCCGCCGTACCCGCGTTTTACAATTAAAACACAAAAACATTCATTCATATTTATTTTTACTATGCTATTAGCTAATTTTTATATAATTCAAAATTAAAAAACAATAAAAATTGAAAATATATACCTATTTTGTAGGTATAGGTATAAATAAGATAAAACCTGCAACCCCAATTGTCAATATTTTACGAGGGAAGTTCTGAATGTTTGAAGTGTCCCGAAATGTGTTTAAATTGAGGCGCCCGTTTAGGGAATAAAATAAAAAAAAGAAATTTTAAAATATTTTTAAGGGGAAAGATAAAAAAAATCCCCCGAAGTGACTCTATACGCGGCGCGGCGAGCGAGGCGGGCGGGTTTTTTTCGGCCAGATAGCGGGGGGATTTTTATATGAAATATGTCTAGGGGGATGAAATGGGGATGCGCGGGGAGGGCTGTGATTTAAATTTACACAAAAAGTGTTTTTGGATGTGTCGTTAGGACGCGCTTGGATGAGGTGCAGCGCGTATAACCTAACTACCTATCTGCTATAGGGTTGGTGCGTTTCAAATCATTTAGGTGAAAACTGAAAATATAATTAGCAACAAATCGACAAAAATGTTACGCACCCCTTTATTTATCTGCCGCCTTTTACTTAAAAAATTAACCATGTGATAAACTATTTTATTATTTAAATTGGTAGCATCATAACCTTAATTTAAACACTTTGTTAGTAGCGCCACGTTTATATCAAATTAATTAAAACGGAGTGTTTTAAAAAAAAACTATACCTACTTCTTTATTTCACACATTGGCCGTTTACCTAAGCATTGTCTAATAGTATCTAAAATTAATTAAAAAAAATAATAATCCATTTTCAATTTGTCAACTTGTTGTCAGCAGACTTCAACCATAAATAAAAGAGTATAATTCGTATGTATAGGCTTGTCACTTAAAAATCTGTCATTTTTCCTAGTAGTAGTGTCGTGTGTAACGTTTTATTTGTTAAAAATATATATGATAAAAGCATAATTTTATAATAATATTAGCTCGATGCACTCCTTCACCATATACGAGTAAACTATAACTGTGCGAAATTTCATGCACCTACGTTTCCCCATTTTTCGTAAAAAGGGTCACAAAGTTTTTCTCTCACGTATTAATATATAGATATTATGCCTTTGCTTTTAATTATATGAAGAACCAAAAGAGACAACCATCAATCAACCATTAACGAGGCTTTGTGAACTTAAACTCTTACTGCCGCACTCAGAAAAACTATACCTACTTAACTTCTTTATTTCAACTAACTAGCGTACAAATGTTAGGTAGGTAGTGGCAGGTGTACCGCGACCTACATACACTACGAGGGTAGATAATACGACTATTTACATACGAATAACTATTAATACGTTTAACGAAATCATAAAATACTTAATATATCTATCATTATTGCTAACTAGGTGGAGGCCGCAACGTTTTCTGTAAGCGAAGAAATAAGTTTTACTTCTGTACCTCTACCTACCATACTCGGTAGAAATAAAAAATACTTAAGGTAGATAGGTAGGTATATACGAAAGACATAAGGCATCGGTAAGGTACTTGACGCTTAGCATACCTACCTACCTGTCGTTAAATAAGTATTATTTTATTAAAATAAAACACTTAATAATCCCCCTTTTTTAAGTCGGTTAAAAATAAGGTCCACAGATTATGGTTGAATCCCAAAAATTTTGATTTGAAACGTCTTGTCATTTGTCAACAGACAACACAGAAATCATAGAAAACACCTTAACTTAAAGCTTTGGCTATAAGCACATGCTTGTCTTTGGCATGGCTGACAATATAATAAAAAAAACTAAATAATCTATACAATACATCTATACATATAAATAAAATTGGAGTGTCTGTTTGTAATATTGAAAGAACCGTTTTTAACTAAATGCATATGAATATATATAGGGTACAGACACCAAAACAACATTTTTTACAATTTTTGTCTGTATGTCTGTCTGTTTGTTCCGGCTATCTCTGAAATGGCTGGAGCGATTTTGACGGGACTTTTTAAGCACATAGCTGATGTAGTAAGGAATAACTTAGGCTACCTTTTAACCGACTTCCGAAAAGGAGGAGGTTATATTTTTACTTTTTTCATATTTGTTAGTGGACTATCCATCTTTGTTATTATACTATGTTGACGCGGACGAAGTCGCGGACAGCAGCTAGTTTTAAATATATAGCTCACCTTAATACCTATTTATTATATTAGGAACTTTTAGTATACCTTAATAAAAGCACACTAATTCGTCTGATTCAAACATTTATGGCTTAATATTACTTACCTAAATAAATTAATTTTCGTAACACGTGTTTCTCGCACTGTATAATAATTTGTAAAATTATTTTGTGAGAAATAAAGTCATGGGCGTACCAAGGGGGCAGCTGCCCCCCCTGGATCATGTTGACGTCCCTACTAAGTACTTTTATCTATAAAAATTAAGAAAACTAATTTTTGCCATTTGTTTATAAAGTCTTGAACCTTAAACCTTAATATGTTTTGAAACACCTTTTTTCTCTAACAGTGTCTAAATTAAATTGCTATCGTATTTTTATATCCTTATTATTATTTCAATTCGGTGTATAAATATTGTAATCTTCACCCGGACAAATCGATCCTAAATGTTTGTTTACGTAACAAAATACACCCGTAGCTCTCTAATATATTTATTGAGGGGTCGAAGTAATATTTTATTTCGGCGTTTATAATGTTCGGTGGGTTGGAGTGTGTACTTAATGATCATGTGGAAATATACACTACAAACCTCTTGAAACGGTTTGGAAGCTCCCCATAAAATTCTTTAAAACTAGAAAAACAGGAGCTTTTCTACGTTTACTTGATGGGATCTTATTAGAGACCTCCCAGAAGTCCCAGATAGCACAAAGGCTATGTAAGATTTTCTTACATCTCTTTTGGCCATATTAAAGTGACGTAGCGGCGATTTACAACACAAACAGCCGAATAGCGGCATATTACATAGGCAAATATATTTTGTAATGAATAATGTTTGTGTATCTAAATAAAATAAAATGTACTTTTCTGCTAACTATAAAAATTGGTATTTGTGCATAATCAATAACAAATTACACAAGTTAGCACAGCCTCCCAGTGTGAGTATCTCGTGTTGTAGACAATATAGCACCGGAAACATACGAGTAGTGGAAATCTCATACTTTCTCATAAGCTTTAAACTTTTTTTAATCATAAACAATTACAATTTTGGTAGTAACTGTCTTATGCACTTTACGTACATCACATGGCCTTGGGCCATTCTAATACAATATAATAACCTAAAGCATTGTAAATACTTAGATTATAAATTTACAAAATTGAGCGTTTGCCTACTTTATCATGATATAGCATCATTTCTAAGAGTACATATTATAAAGAAAATTATAGCTCAGGCACTAATAAAATCTTCTGATTTACTTTGGTCCTGGTTTCCAGGAAGTAACAATATAGTAAGAGCACAGGTTGTAAAATACCAGGACAAAACTAATATACATTTCAGATTCTTGGTATGTTTTGGGTATGTTTATTGTGACTACTTAATTTCAGTTAGCCGCTACTGTCCTGTTGGTTGTTTAGGAATTATAGTAGTAGTATCTCCGGAGAGTCTAGCTCATGGCCCAGCTAGCCTGTTTTCTTTATTTTCTCTGTTCAATATAATGAATACACATTACGCAAATGAAAAGGATAGGACCTTGTACATAGCAAACCGCCACTTAAACTCAGCTGAGGCTTCCAGTGAGATTATTTTTTCTTGTAGACGATGCAACCTCAGGGACATGATCTGTAAATATCTCGACTCTCTTATAGCCAAATTCTTTTTGAGTAAAATGAATACATTTGTCATTTATTAATAAAAAAAAAATAAACATATGAGTCATAACAATTCAAATAAAGTTCTATCCTTGTACTATCAAAACTGCCGCGGCCTAAGAACCAAATTAAATACCATTTTTGTTAACATTTTATCACATAATTATGATATAATTATTTTGACCGAAACATGGCTGCATAATGACGTAGCCGACAGCGAATTCGTAGACTCTCGTTATTGTGTTTTTAGATGCGACCGTGACCGTGTTGCCACAGGACGCCGGGACGGAGGGGGTGTACTTGTTGCGGTACTGCGCACATTATGCGCTACGCAATGCATGCCAGAGCCCCCTGTAGCCTCACTTGATATTCCTCCTATTTTAGATTACTTGCTATTAGAGTTACGTCTTGGTAAAACAATATACTTGCTAGGCGCCGTTTATATTCCACCAGCCGTTAACAATGACATATACTTTACACTTTTTAATGAATTAGTAAAAATTATACAAATAAAGTGTTATGAAAATATTTGCTTGTTGGGAGATTTTAACCTGCCTCACATAGATTGGTGCATAAACGGGAATCTCAATAACATGATACCTGTAAATAATCTATACACGCCACCAAACTCACATCTTTTTACTTTCATTGGGGCGACAAAATGTGTACAGGTAAACTCTCATAAGAATAGCATAAATAGATTGCTCGACTTATGTTTAACAAATATTCAAGAATGTAGAACATACTCCGCGCCAATCACTCTCGTCCCGCCAGATGCGTATCACCCCCCTTTCTATGCCTTAATACCTGTTGACGATCACTGCTTCAAACCTATAACTACGCCTTTAACTACAAGATTATGTTTTAAAAGTGCAAATTACGAACAAATAAATAAGGATATCCTAGAAATCAATTGGCGTGAACAATTCAAAAACAAATCTTCTGAAAATTGTGCTAGCGTTTTTTATGAAAACATATATAATATTATTCGAAAAAGAGTACCATCTAAACGTGTTTCCAACAATAATTTTCCTGCGTGGTTCACACCAGCCTTAATACACATTTATAAAGATAAGAATAAGGCATGGAATAGATGGAAGCTACATAGAAACATATCAGACTATTCAACTTTCTCTTTGCTTCGAAAAAGATTCAAGAAAGAATCTCAGATCTGTTACACTAAATATATGACCTCCGTAGAAGATAACATTCCCAAAAATCCGAAATACTTCTGGAATTACATAAATAACCGTAAAAACCAGTCAGTAATTCCTACTAACGTACATTACAATAATATAAAGGCCAAAACCCTCGAGGAAACTTGTAACCTATTCGCCACTTTTTTTCAGTCGGTGTTCCAACCCTCTGAACTGACAGACTCTTTTAATGTAGATAATATAACGGGAGAAGAGGGCGGACCCACTAACGGCACTATTATCAGTGACATAAAACTAGAAGAAGGTAACGTCCTTAAGGAACTTAAAGCTCTAGATAGCACAAAAGCAGCAGGTCTCGATAATGTACCTCCAATTTTCCTTAAATATACTGCAGAAGCTATACATGAGCCGTTGACAAATCTTTATAATAAATGCTTGGTAGAAGGCGTGTGCCCAACGGCATGGAAATCTGCCAGAATCACCCCAATTCATAAGGGAGGCTCCAAAACAGATATAACTAATTACCGACCAATCTCGATACTTCCAACATTGTCTAAATTACTCGAAAGGCTAGTACATAACTACATATACCCACTATTACACAGAAATATCCTTCAACAACAGCATGGTTTCGTCCGTAATCGCTCTACTGTAACAAACCTTATGGTTTATACCAATCAACTTTTTACAAATCTGGATTGTAATAAACAAACAGATAGTATATACACAGATTTTAGAAAGGCTTTCGATCGCGTCGACCATAAACTATTACTTGAAAAAATCGCTTTTAACGGTATCCGTGGTAATCTATGGAGATGGTTTAAATCTTATGTCACAAATAGGACGCAGAAAGTTGTCATTAATGGGTATGAATCTAACTTTGATACTAATTTTATAACGTCAGGAGTGCCTCAGGGGTCTATCCTTGGCCCCCTGCTGTTCATCATCTACATAAACGATATTCACAAATGTTTTAAAAATTGTAAATTTCTACTATATGCAGACGACTTAAAGATTTATCGCACCGTTGACAATGCTGATGACCAGAGGAGGCTTCAGGAGGATCTTAATAGATTTGCAAACTATTGTGATGCCAATAAATTACAGCTAAGTTTAAATAAATGTAAAACGATCTCTTTTACTAGAAAACGTCGACCCATAATACATAACTACTCCATAGATGGCCATAATTTAGAAAAAGTCTTCACTATTCGTGACCTTGGGGTTATATTGGATGCCAAGTTGACGCTGGACACTCATGTAGATACTATTTGCAGTAAAGCTTTTAAGATGTACGGTTTTGTATTAAGAGCTAGGAACGATTTCAAACGACCTAGTACATATCTATATTTATACAAAACCTTAATTCGCTCACAACTAGAATATGCTTCATGTATATGGGATCCGATGTACGCAGAATACTCACACTACCTAGAAAAAGTGCAGAAAAGTTTCTTACGTTGTGTGCAATATAAGTGTCGGTTATACTACCTATCGTACCCTAAGTTACTAGAAAAGTATAAATTACTAAGCTTAAAATGTAGAAGAATGCAACTTCAGATGATGTTATTGTATGACATCTGCCACAATAAATATGACTGTATCGATATTGTAAATGACCTTAGTTACAGAGTGCCTCTCAGAACACACAAAAGAGCTTGTCGTGCTGCTTCTGAAGTATTTGCGACAAGATTATCACGTACTAATGCAGGTCTCCGTGCACCAACTAATCATATGCTTGCCTTATACAACAGACACTTTAACCATATAGATATTAATGCCAATAAAGCCACTGCTTTTAAAAAACTGCTCTCAGAGGAACTCTCTAAAATAAATATCACTAGTGTCACTTAATGATAAAACTGTATTGTTAAGATATTTCGCGAAATGTTCGTGCGTAGTGTGTTAAACATATACAGAAACAGGATACGGCACCCTAGTGGTCATCGTCACCGATCCCAAGATCTCAATAATATGTCGTAGGGCTAGGGTGCCACACACTCAAAATACGATGATAAACACAATTAGCACACATATAAACTCAAACAAACTCTCACATGTCTTACCGCAGGTATTGTGCACTTACACGTGTTATCAATTTGTGCCTACATATTGTATATTTTTTAAAATTTATATAAAAATAACACATGTTAACTTATAGCCTTAGTTACTGATCCCATGACCTCGTGTCGCAGGGCTAGGGTGCCACACACTCATAAATGGCAAACCAAGGTACACATAACACAGACAAACGCATAGCTTTGATTGTTAACTCCTAGTATTTAGGTATTACTTTAAACTGTTAGATCCTGTAAATCTTTTCGTTTTATTTGATACTAGAATTTGTTTAGTTGTTTGGCTTTGATCTTGTAATAAGTTTGTAAAAATCAAAAGCAGCCTTATACGTTATTACTTAAAGTAATTTTAATTAACTACATGATACTAAATAGGTACTGTTTGTAAACTAGATTGATCTCGCATACGGCACCCTAGTGGTACTTGTCACTGATCCCAAGACCTAATGTCGTAGGGCTAGGGTGCCGCCTGCTAATCAATCAAGGTTAAAATCTCAACTACTTATAATTAAACTTAAATACATTTTACATTTTATATATGTGGTAAATGATGTGGATATCACAATTACTTATATGTATAGAGTAAGACTGTGTGTAAACGTATCTTATATTGTGATATTGTTTTTTTACCCTAATAAACAATAAAAAAAAAAAAAAAAAAAAAATTCCGTCGCGTTCCGTCCGTATTTCGTATGCGTTGGACACTGCGGACGTAATCATGCGGAATTTACGCCGCGTAACTTCGGCCTAGTGTGTTTAGACACTAAGGTTAAATTTATGTTACGTTTATTTAGTAAATTGTTTTTAACAGTGGTTATTATTAACCGAATAGGTTTTTAGACTTTTAGGAAACTTAATTTCAGCTTTTAGTGAAAAATAAAAAATATTTAAAAAATATGTACTTATTTATTTATTTATTTAATCATTTATTGTGTACAAGAAACATTTACAAATAATATTAAACACAGTAAGACGACACAAAGGATCTGTTTATTTCTAATAGAAATCTCTTCCAGCAGCCCTACAGAGAGAGATTGGATTAGGATAGCCAGATAACACAAAATATGACTAAAATATTGCATCAATATTATGTACTTCTGACGAATTATAGAAGTAACGAAATATGTTATAATTATTAATACAATTTATAAAACTACCGAAAATTAGAAGCGCATTAAAAATTTACTTATAATTCATAGATACATTAACAGTTAAACTTAATTTGCATTTTGCATATAAAATTAGGCTTATATTTGGCGTGTAACAATTTTCATAAAATATGTGTTATTTTATGAAAATGTGTTATTTTTCTCATTTCAACAACTACTGTTAGTAATTTTAAAAACTAGAGATCGCCCAATGGTCGAAATTCGACCTTACTTGCAACGACATTAGGACTAGTACCTATATTTTGTAAAAAATATTGACTTCATCATAGTTTTTACTTTTTTTCAATTCTTGACTTTGGGACTCAGCTGATCTCAGACTGGCCGTTTAAGCATTGTCTAATAGTATCTAAAATTAATTAAAAAAAACAATAATCCATTTTCAATTTGTCACCTTGTTGTCAGCAGACTTCAACCATAAATAAAAGAGTATAATTCGTATGTATAGGCTTGTCACTCAAAGATCTGTCATTTTTCCTAGTAGTAGTGTCGTAGTGTGTGTAACGTTTTATTTGTTAAAAATATGTATGATAAAAGCATAATTTTAAAATAATATTAGCTCGATGCACTCCTTCACCATAAAAACTATAACTGTGAGAAATTTCATGCACCTACGTTTCCCCATTTTTCGTAAAAAGGGTTACAAAGTTTTTCTCTCACGTATTAGTATATAGATATTATGCCTTTGCTTTTAATTATATGAAGATCCAAAAGAGACAACCATCAATCAACCAATAACGAGGCTTTGTGAACTTAAACTCTTACTGCCGCACTCAGAGATATTTATCTAATGATGATTAAGCTTGAATTTAATGAAGAGTTTGACATAATATTATATTTGGGGCTTATGTCCAAATCATTATATTTTAATTACCCTAAGTAATTAAAGTACTTCTCTGAGTTCGGCAGTTAGTGACAAATATCACCAAATATTGGAAATATTTTATTGTATAGTGACGTAGGCCAGGTGCGTTGCGCAGGTGAACTAAATCAGAGTCGCGCGTCAGAGCTGGTACCACCTGTTGCTATATACTTTCGTTTTTACTTTTTAGGTTTTGGTACCGCTAGGTACTCATTAGTGCTTTTTAGTACGTTCGTTGATCCTTTAAGGCTGATCTGAATGTTATGGATCGACTTATAAGCCACCTTGCTACGTTGCGCTGCGGTGCGTCACCGCGTATTGATAGGTACTTTGCGTTAGCACGGTTTTTTGGCGGTTCACATCAAATCGCATAAAAGTCTGGTTACTTTAGATATATAAAATGACCATTGTACAGCAATGTAGATTTTTGTACGATACAACGCCGCAACGCAGAGTTGTAGCTTTGCCCATGGTGAATGGTGATGCGCTGCGTCGTCGATTTAAATTCGAATTATTAATTAAACACACACAATAATATACAATAGTATAAACTAGGCAGTGTACATCACGTCGTCTAATCCCAGGCTGAGTAGAAGTTTGTGTCATGGCAATCAGACAACGGATACACTCGGAACAATTTTACCCTAGAAATGAATGAACGAGAGATATGAAATGGGAGAGTTCATTCACTCTCCCATTTCATATCTCTCGTTTATTCATGCATTGCACTGTCTCCGTCTTGTATTGTGCTGACATGCGTTGCTGCAACGCAATGTGGCATACAATGCGTTACTTAGACGACGCAATCTACACCTACCTACTCTCTGGAAGAGCGTTTTTCAATTGTATTTCTTCTGCAAGCTACTAAAATTAGCGTCATATTTAGATTTTTTTGTAGCCTTTTGGGCTACGAATAAAAATTACTTTTGGGTTAAATACTTGAATCGTCTAAAAATAAACCATATAACTATAACTGCAAGAGTTAATAATGATGTAAAATTAAAAGTCCCAATTATGAGCTAACTGGCCCACGATATGGTTTGGTTGGCAACGGGAGCATTACTTTCTAAACACATTATTCATATTAACGCCTTAAACTTAATATACTTACCACCGACATAGTCAGAAATATCATAATTACCTGGAGATGACAGACTAACAGTTTGATGTAGTAAGTAATACAGTCTAACAATGATGAAATAGGGAGCAGAGGGCGATACTAGCACATACACTAAAATAATCCGACCAAAATCCGACATGTTGCACACGTCATATCAGAGGACAGAAACGTTGTCAAACCAACCTAACGTTTTGACCAGCATAGACAGAAAGTCTATGCTAGTGCCTACATCTAGCTTGCAAACTTTACAGTAATATTTTCTATTCCCAACATAAAAAGTGTTCTTTAATTCACCAATGGATAAGTATTGAACAAATTATCTGCATAATTTTTGTTTCTACTTTCTAATGATATACACCTTTTTGTAAAACAAGGGGTTGACCCCACCAAACGGGCAGACATATTTGAATGTCAAAATATTAGAAATTAGTGTATGGAATAAGGTATAATTAGGTTATGCATTTTGTATCGGCGTTATTAACAACCCTACATCGATTCAAAACCTCCATGGGGTCTACCTGAACACGGATTTTAAACTCTAGCCCATTGTTTTAAGGTTTAAAATGAATCGAATACCACTCTGTTTAATTATAATATTATTTCCGAGTATTATAATCGGGTGTTATCAACAGTTTTGTTAATTTTTTGTGAAGCTTTTAATACCTTTGGAGCCGCTCTGCTTAGCAAAATTATGTATGGCCTTTTATAGTTGGGGAGGGGAAGAGGGGATTTCGGGAGTAGCGTGTCAGATTAAGCTTGTATAGGCTTCCAAGTTGGAAGCCTATACAATGTTGGAAGTTCCAACATGTGTCTGGTTATCATGGTATAGAAATCAGATTTCTCATGTGGTGGGTTAATTTTTTTTTTACATTGAAATGTCATCGGATCTGTCAGATTAAGATACTGGATGATTAGTATACCCCGAAGAAGCTTCCATCGTCAGTGCTTTATGCATTGACGATTCAAAGGTTTGGTAAGCCTGTAGGTACATTTTAAAATACAAAAAGTAAAGCTTCATATTTTCCTAACTAAGCTTCGCAGATATTTTATTTTGCACTAAACTAAATGATTTAGTCCTTGCTGTCTTAAATATATTTATAACTGACTTAAATAAGCAATTTCTGAATATATTTTCTTTTTCAAAACTTTAAAATGGCTGCAGTTTCTGAACCCACCACTAAAATAAAAAACGCTCTTATTATTTTGTAATCAGTTTTATCTAATGTACAAAACCTACTAAGTCTCCATGACGCTCGAGTGACTACAAAAATAGCACCCTCCCCTCCTCTACTATTAGGGTTTTAACTTTTAAGTATTGAAATAATAGTAAGTACCTTAATTTTAAATGAGCTTGGTCGCCAAGTCCCAGTCCCAAAGGCGCAAATTGGTAAGTAATCTTGGTAGCCTTAGTACCCAGTCTCATACTCCTTTCTTCCTCCTACGTTTCTACTTATTCATTTTATGCGGGTCCCAAGAGAGAATATGCTTGTCCCTCGGGCTCCCCGAGATCATATCAAAGGGTTTTCGTGGTTGATTATCCACTGTAGATCCTGGCGACGAAGGAGTTGCAGTGGTGGGGATGTGTAGTGGACCATATTTTGCTTCTTAAAGAAAAAAAATGTTGCAGAGAATAATGCAGACATAAAGCTAAAGTGTCGCAGCGCGTAGTGGTTTGTGTGAAATTCACTGGGTAGCTTTATATCGCTAACGAAAGGAATTTTCACAGAAATTTCGTTCTTTCGTCGTTTGCTGATGTATTAAGTTGTTCGCTGTCAACTCGTGCCTTAAAAATGATGTCACCTGCCTGCTCAACTAACCTAACCCACTAACCTAACCTACAGGCTACTCCTACCTACTTCTTTTTAAGGAGGTAGGAGTAACCTGATCTTTGATCTTTTCGCGGTAAGTATCTAGCTATTGGGTATGTTACTTTTATTCGTACTTTTAGGCTAAACCCTGATCAACGAATGTACTTATGTTGATGTTATTTTCAGGCTAAAGCCCTGGTATATCAATGTTTGTGTTCCGGACTCCGGTTCCGGTGGGATAGGCATGAGTCACCACCAATCACCCTCTCCCCCCCCCTCCGTTAACGGCTTCTTCTAAACGGCAATTAGCCACATCACCTATTACCATAATATTTGAATGATATACATTAATAAAATATTTTTTATTCCCGGAAATGCTGTCATCCGAAAATTTTTGTTATACCTACTTACTATTATTATATACTTATATTTAAAGTTGGTTAACAAATTTTTTCGGACTTAAAACGAATTTAAACAGTTTTTTTTTTAGCTGGTCGTTATATCAAATGTCATAAACATGACAATAAATACCAATTTAATACTTCAGTGATTTTGGGTTAAATTATTACACTGCTCTGTGCTCATTTATGTTGTGTTTCTGTCGTCTGTACTAAATTAAAAGGCGGTGATAACAAAATACAGGGTGTGGTAGATAAACATCTTTGATGATTTGATATCATTACAATTTTACACACATTTTTATTCGCATTACTATGATTAGGCCTGATTTAGGTATAAAATCGCCATTTCAACATTTTATGGCCGATTTTAAAATGTTTAAAAAATGTAAGTAATTACTTAAGTATGTGTCATATATTTTTTTTAAATATTGTGTAACATAAATCGGACAAAGTGAATTAGATTTTATTTTGTTCCCGCTAAGATTCCAAATACCCTTTTATTAAGTACCTACCTAATTAAATAGTACGGGAGCACAGCTATTTCATTATTCTGTAAAGATTTACCGTATGACTATTATCTTATCATATTACCATAACATTTTTCATGGTTATTAGTTACATTTTTTTTTCTATTATATAGCGTCGGTCGTTATAAATTTTCTTACATTTTAGCTATACATATTTATAATAATGTATTAATTATGTGAAATAAATTTCTGTAGGGAAGCTTAAAATAGGTAAATTCTCTTTCAAACAACATACTTAGTATAAATTGTGGTGTGCCGTGTGTCTAAATAATAAAATTGAGAAATTTGGCCTCATAGTAGGTAATAACAAATATTTCAAATATCTATTGAACATTATGGCTAACACTTTAAATAAAAAAAACTGTTTACTCACACAACGCTCAATGAACGAACTTATGAATGAAAGGAAAGCTAATAAGAAGAATTAATTAGAAGTAACGAATGGTAAGTAAATCCGTACCGGATGTTTTGGTCCCAATTTACTGGAATGCCCGATTACTAGCGGGCCGATAACAACAAAAAACACACAACCTTTGTCCCCTGTCCCCTCCGTTCCCTGTCCCCTGTCCCCCGGCGTCCCCGCGCGCGGCTTGACCCAAATTAACTTACAACAACAAAACCAATTCATTCACTTATCTCGAACGTCACTCGATTGAGTTTTTTGGTGGAATACTTGAGCTACGAATGCATCTTGAAGAAGTTGGAAAGTTACAGTTCTGTACAATATTCCAAAGTAACATCTTCATAATATCATCTATGAAATTCGTTACTTTACCGGTATTATTACTTATACCATTATCTATTCGGTGGTATTATCTAAAGGGCCTGATCAAAGCTTTCAGATATCATAATTTGTCGAAAGAATGATTTTTTAAATGAACTGAATATAATAATTGCTATCTAGATTTAATGAAACATGCTGTATCTATCCTAGAAAAGTAGGAGGAAATTCGTGTGGCGATGTCATGAAATTCCGATCTAATAGTAGATACACATGAGATACACAATATCCTATATTCGAGCACTCACATAAGCCACGACGAAGTCTCAATCTGACAGACTAAGTATAGAGTATAGACCACAGACAAACAAATCAGAGGAATATTGAAGACACATTGAGTGTCGATTTAAAATAGACACCCTATTTATAATACATGAAGAGGATGGGACCTAAGTCTGTCTTGAAACCATAAAGACCTAGCGGAATAGAGCAACAATCTCGAGCTGTCAAACGAAACCGAAATTGGTTTCATCTGTGTGTAAAAATATGTGTACGTATACACTTACACAAGCATGATTGAACATGATTTCTATGGGATTAAATTGTCAACGTGCGGCACGTGCCGACTAGACGTCACAAAAAGAGTGCTGCTGTCATGTATCAGACGTCTCTTTTTACCACGCAGTGTTACTGATAGCGACATCTCTCTTGCTCAGGCCTTAGTTTCTCTATTCCGCTAGGTATATTAACTTTATGCTTGAAACTAACTTTTAAGACCTTAATGAGTTCGACACCCCAATTCGTCTACCTAAACCAATGCTTGACGCACATAGACAATGGCAGAGAAGACTAGACGAGTTTCAAGTAAGTTCTTTTATGTTCGCGTTTCTAGTTTAACATATAATACTATAATTCATTGAAACAAAACAACGCGGTCAGCGGTCGGCCTCTATAATAATTGTGCCAAAAGATTCATTCATAGTGCGTAGTTTGTTATCTGTACTGACGCAATTCCCTCTGCTCCGGTTGCGACCGTCACACCAGAACACGACCAAAACTTGAAATAGATGACAATAAAATAATAATTGTTACTTAGGTAAGTATAAAATATATTATTATTGATAAATTTTGCCTGCGACTTCAAATATTCGAATTGGCGCAACATTTAGCATAGAACTCTTCTGTTTATCATCCAGATATCTTACTGCACATGACCAAAATAAAGTGTAGCTTTAGTCAAAATGCAATTCACTAGTTTCAACTGCGAAGTTATATGTCAAAAATTTCGATATATAAACTAGCAAAAGCATTCTACTTTCTTAGTACTCTGGGTGTTACCTACTATGAATAGGGGCGGATTTACTATATGGCTTTTATGGGCTGCAGCCCAGGGCCCCGCGAATACAGAGGGCCCCCAACCGAACTGAAACCAATAGACGATATTGTCAATAATAAAAATTATATGGAATTTAAAAAAATCCGATCATAAGGTTGGCGCATTATCCAAATGCCGTAGACGAACATTTAGTGAATGAGTGCATTCGGTTAAAATCTTACTTACTGCAGTCTAAGACAGAGTCTTACACCTCTTGCAGTGAAATTTTTTGGCTAATTTATGAAAAGAAACTTGTTGATGTTTCCCCAAACTGCTATACCATCTTAAAGATTTTTTAACGATGCCGATCACTAGCTGTGAAGCAGAGCCATAGAGAAATGTAATACACGGGGAGCAGAGCGTTCTTTCTCCAGGATGTCGTATGTAGAAAACAAATACAGGGCAACAATGTCATCATTAATTAAATTATCAGTTCTTTCGACAAATTTCGATTTAACAAAGGACCTACAGTGCGATGACGAAATAAAAGAGTTTGCAGTTTGTTTGTTTGTTTGAACGCGCTAATCTCAGGAACTACTGGTCCGATTTGAAAAATTATTTCAGTATTAGATAGCCCATTTATTAAGAAAGGGAAAATAGGCTACATTTTATCACGCTAAGACTAATAGGAGCGAAGAAATAGAGGAAAATGTGGAAAAAACGGGGAGAAATTATTTGACAGGGCTTATTTGAACGCGCTTATCTCAGGAACTACTGATCCGATTTGAAAAATCCTTTCAGTGTTGGATAGACCATTCTTATCTGTGCCAAATAACAGAAAAATTGCTGCTCCAGTAGTTCCTGAGAATATAAGCCCTTTCAAATAATTTCCGCCGTTTTTCCACATTTTCCTCTATTTCTTCGCTCCTATTAGTCTTAGCGTGATAAAATATAGCCTATAGCCTTCCTCAATAAATGGGCTATCTAACACTGATTTTTTTTTCAATCGGCCCAGTAGTTCCTGAGATTAGCGCTCTCAAAGAAACAAACAAACTAACAAACTCTTCCGCTTTATAATACTATAAGATGTTCCGCGCGGCTTCGCCCGCGTAATTTAGGAATGTCACGGAAACCGCACATTTTTCCGCAAAAAAAGAAATCTATGTCCTTTCACGTGGTCTATTCTTCATATGTGTAAAATAACATAAAAATTACTCCAATACGTTCAAATAAGCCCTTTCAAATAACTTCCCGTTTTCTCCACACTTTCCTCTTTTTCTTCGCTCTTATTAGTCTTAGCGTGATAGAATATAGTCTATAGCCTTTCTCGATAAGTAGGCTATCTAACACTGAAATAATTTTTTAAATCGGACCAGTAGCTCCTGAGATTAGCGCGTTCAAATAAGCCATTTTAAATAATTTCTCCCGTTTTTTTCAACCTTTCCTCTATTTATTCGCTCCTATTAGTCTTAGCGCAATAAAATATAGCCTATAACCTTTCTAGATAAATAGGCTATCTAACACTGAAATAATTTTTAAATCGGACTAGTAGTTCCTGAGATTAGCGCGTTCAAAATTCAAATAAACTCTTCAAATAATTTCCCCCCGTTTTTTCCACACTTTCCTCTATTTCTTCGCTCCTATTAGTATTAGCATGATAAAAATAGCCTATAGCCTTCCTCGATAAATGGGCTATCTAACACTGAAAGAATTTTTCAAATCAGACCTAGTAGTAGTTCCTGAAATTAGCGCGTTCAAACAAACAAACTCTTCCCAATTATAATATTAAATATACTCGTAGTATAGATTAGAATAAATATACCTACATCACTACAGAAAACAGTTTCTATCAGACTATGAATGACAGTGTTTTCGTATGGACCACTCCACGCCGTTCTGACAATGATCCAGCTGTCGAGGTTGCACAAAATCCTTGTAGATCTGTAATAATATAAGAATCAATATTCAGCTATAATTTTCAGCTTTGCTTTTGCCGGCGACTTCGTCTGCGTATAACAGAATTCTTGTAACAAAAACTTTGTTTCCCTGTTTAATCTCTATAAGGTTGGAATTTCCTAAAATCTGTTCGTCAAGCAACTCATGCCAAATTTTAAGTCTGTAGGACGTAGCTGGTGTCAATATGGATGCATGTTGAGCATATTTTGTGTAGCATCCCACAAAAGAAGTATTAATTGAGTTATGAATGCAGTCATGATCATTTGGAACAAGACTGATTTTATATACTTATTGAAGAAAAAGATGTGCGTTAGTACAATTCAGTGAATATTGCTTTTATTAATTCATTCGATACAGAAGAAGATGTCTGAATAATTATTACATTTATGGAATAATACTATGACGTATTACGCTCTAGCTAAACCAAGCTAATTGTTACGAGTATATTGCTTATTAATAATTATCAGAAATTGACGTAATGCATGGTACGTAGCTGTGGTTTTTCCGCCAGGGAATATACAGGGATAAATTTATCCTGGATATATTCTGGACACATTTTCCTGTACCTATTTTATAAAGCTGCTTGTTGTGAATGTATACGCCTATACAATAAAATCCCAGAAAATGTTCAAAATCTACCTTTAAACAAATTTAAAAAAGCAGTTAAAGAACGTTTGTGTGCTAAAGCGTATTATAAAGTCAATGATTTCTTCGAGGACAGCACACCTTGGGAATAGGGTGGCTCCATGCAGGTTACTTTTCTTTTAATTTTGTTACATAGCTGTAAGCCATAACATTGTAATTTTCCATTTTTTTAGTAAAAGATGGCCCCGTGCGAGTTTCTTACGCCGGTTCTTCTCGGCGGGGTAGTTCCCGAACCGGTGGTAGGCAACGTAGTTTCTTCGTTCGACTTTCAAAAAGTGTATCATGATACCCATTTTGAATAAAAATATATTTTATTTATTTATTTATTAGTTTATTTTAGGTTTGGATGCCGTGTTACAAGTGAAAATTATAAGTACACCAGCGCCTAGGTAAGTATTAAAAGCATTATCACCAAGTCCACGAATGCTCGGATCTCAGTCGGTATTCTTTGACAAAAGATCTAGTTATTGAATAGTAGTGGTTTATTTCGGTGGCAGCTTTATTGGGTGTCAATATAATTACCAGTAATACGTAAGTACAACCAGCTTAAATTATCTTGAGACTCGGTACGCGATTAGACCTACCTACGCAATAATCATCAACTCCAGTCTCAAGATGTTTTATCCGGGCTGAACTCAGGCACAGCTCCTAATTTACCTTCTGTAACAAAAACTAAAGACGTATCCATTAATTGTCAGCAATATACTTTTTAAAACATCTTAAGACTCGACTGGTATGCAATAGCACGGCAACGCACCTGCACCTCTTCTAATTTTGCGAATGTCCATAGGCGACGGTAGTTGCTTTCCGGTAACCCGTTTAGATACTCCTTCGGCCCCTTATTTAAAAAAAAAAGGTTGCACCTAACCATCAACTCGAGACCCAAGATATTCCGTCCGGTTCTGAAGCGAAGTTATTAATTTACCTCCTCGGCCGAACCGTACGTTTCATTCACCTCTTTTCATTGACATCCCGCTCTTGAATTGGGCGACCAAGATGGCGGCGTCGGGTGATCAAAGCTATCGGTTTCCGGCGGCTATCGGCTCCCGGCCACTTCCTCTGCTATCGGCCTTATGGCCTTATCATGGATTCCTTGGCGCCTGTTTGTTCGGCGCTAGGCCGGAACACACTGTGGGAATACCCCTACCGAAGATTTTGATCGCGACTTTTTCCGCATTAATCTATATATATAAAAATGGATTTTCAAATGTGTTAGTCGCGCTAAAAGTCCAAAACGGCTGGACGGATTGAGCTGATTTTAGTCTTAAAATATTCGTAGAAGTCCAGGGAAGGTTTTAAAGTGACACGAAGTTCACCGGGACAGCTGGTATCCCATAAATATTGGAGCAAGAGTACTGAGCGGGTGAAATGTATAACTTCTATTCATCCTTACACTCTTGCATCAGTAGTACGAAGTAAGGTATACGAGCACTAAGACTTCTTCTTCTTCCTAGTCGTATCCTCATGGCTGTGGGACGTGACCACCAAAATTTGCTTTCTGGGATAGGGCTCTCCACTTGTCTCTGTTTTTGACTTGATGAAATGTTCCCGGACCGTGCAGTCAGCAGCCTTGACAATCGCGTCTGTCCATCGTGTAGCCACTCTGCCTCTGCCTCTTTTCCCCTCTGATTGCCCAGCTAGTATGAGACTCACAAGATTATTAGGCTCCCGGCGAGCTATGTGGCCAAAACAGGCGATTGATCGTTGTAGACAAAGCGTGGACAGGCGGGGGGTAATTCTCAAACTTAGCAATTTTCAAAAATTCACGTATCGTATGTAGGCACTTCTTACTCACATTTTGTCTGTGTTCATTCAACGAAGCGACACTGTGGTAGACTCTCTTTCTGGCTCAAAATGTTTATAACGGCAAAAATCAATATAACAAACGTCACAACTTTTTAATATATCTATACATCTATACATCTATACATATAAATAAAATTGGAGTGTCTGTTTGTAATATTGAAAGAACCGTTTTTTACTACATGCATATGAATCTATATACGATACATACACCAAAACAACATTTTTTTCAATTTTTGTCTGTATGTCTGTCTGTCTGTCTGTCTGTTTGTTCCGGCTAATCTCTAAAACGGCTGGAGCTATTTTGCCGGGACTTTTTTGGTAGACAGCTGATGTAGTAAGGTGTAACTTAGGCTCCTTTTTAACCGACTTCCAAAAAGGAGGAGGTTATATTTTACTTTTTTCATATTTGTTAGCGGTTATCCATCTTTGTTATTATACTATGTTGACGCGGACGAAGTCGCGGGCAACAGCTAGTTATGTATAAACTCGTACCATGCCATAATAATAAGCATAGCCAGGATCGAAACTATGATGACCGTTAAATTTTTGTGCAGCAAAGCGCGAGATTCCTACGTTCTTCACCCGCACACCTGCTGAAAATATTTCACAATAGCGTTGACTAATGTTTCCTGTACTATGCATAAAAATGTTCTTAAGAAAAAAGTTTTAAGTTCACTTTTTTTAAGCTAATTACACACGAGGTGTTTCTACAAAAGTGTCAGATATTCCTCGCCTTGCATTTTTACCTCCTCATTATTGCCATTTGCCATAAACCTTGCCAGACGCGCTGACACCCTTGTATTTTTTGTTTCTTTTTTCTGGTCTTTTTGAATAAGACTAAAATTTTTCATTTTACACCTTACACAAAATAATTTAATTCTCCTGGATGTAATGACTCAACAGGTTGCACAATATTTTCTAATGTTGTCTTCACGGGTTGCGGTAATTAAGTCACAAAACCTCAATAATTACTCAAGGGGTCAACATATAAAAAAGCAATAACATTTAACGACATATTTTATCTAATATATTCGATACAAAATCATAATTTCGAAATTTGAATGAGCTCATTTAATAAGCTCGGCTGGCTATTTGGGCTTGGGGCAGCCTTCCCCAAATACTTAACGAACTTATTAGCAAAAATTATAAGCAAAAAACTTTTTGAGAAAAAGCTTTTATTTAAATGCTTACTTTAAAAAGAAGAAAATAAATTTCCCCTTAAAAATTCTAACTATTAAGTTGTAACCTCAATATATTATACAATTTGCATTATAATAAAAGCTTGTCGCGTGATTTGTTAATAACTGAGTAAACTGATATTATATTTTTTATTTTATTAAAGTATAAAGTAAGTAATTAAATATTGACAGATTGCTTTTATTATAATGCAAATTGTATAATATATTGAGGTTATAACTTAATAGTTAGAATTTTTAAGGGGAAATTTATTTTCTTCTTTTTAAAGTAAGCATTTAAATAAAAGCTTTTTCTCAAAAAGTTTTTTGCTTATAATTTATTTTTTGTTTTTTAGTTAAATCTCTGACTAGATTTTTTAAGTCTGCTTGATTGTAGTTTGTTGTGTTTCAAGAATTTGTTAAAATCTGATTAACTTAATTTAAGTCTTTAAGAAATCGTACTTAATTTTACGACTAAAAAATTAAATATCACTTACACGACACGACACGACACGACACGACACGACACGACACGACACGACACGACACGACACGACACGACACGACACGACACGACACGACACGACACGACACGACACGACACGATACGACAGGACACGACACGACACGACACGACACGACACGACACGACACGACACGACACGACACGACACGACACGACACGACACGACACGACACGACACGACACGACACGACACGATACGACACGACACGACACGACACGACACGACACGACACGCCAAGCCACGTCACGTCACGTCATGTTACGATACGACACGTAGAATGTAGAATGACATTACATTTGTTTCCGAGTTACTCTCAATGAGCCCTTTCACTTGATACCCATATTGCAGAAGTGCATTAAAAATAACTATACCTCTATCTTGGATGAGCCGCCATATTGGATGTAGTATGACATTACATTCGTTTTTCAGTTACTCTCAAAAAGCCCTTTCATTTAATATCCATATTGTAGCTAACTGCATAGAAAATAACTATTTCGCCATCTTGGATGGTCGGCCATATTGGATTTAGAGTGATGTCACATACAATATCATGTATTGTCATCCAAACTTAACGTGCCTGCAAAATTTCAGCTCGATCGGTTAAATATATCTACTCCAAAAATGAGTTCCAAGATTTCATCCGAACATACATACTTACATACATACAGAGCAAGTTAAATAAAAGCTTTTAATTACCTATCTTTAGAAATATGTATTAAGTTGTTCCTATTAACATTTTTGTACGTTTATTGAGGATTATAACTTCCTGATTGATTTCCTGTTGAAAAAATTAAACGTCAATTTTCATCGTCACGCGTTTTTTAGATAATTTGATTCACATAAACCGTTGTATCAGACATCTCTTATCTCTCTAAGTAGGGTTGTTTTCCCAAAGCGAGACAGTTTTTTAAAGCATACCAATTTGTCTTGAAGTCATAAAGTTTCCGGAATTCCTCCGGCATGTTCCCTAATGTAGACCTGTCCTAATTTTATCACACCAAGTATTTACCATCACATATTATGAATGTTTCCACTTCCGCCGCCTTACGGGTCACGATAACGACAACTTCTGATATCAACAACAGAAAAAACACATCCGCCGAAAAAACGGACCCCTTTGAAAATATAAATGAAATCGTTTTAACACTATTTCAGTTGAGGATCATCATACTTATTAGTTCGATGACAAGAAAAGAGTGAGGGCCGGGGTACCTTCATAGAAGGACCTTCACAAAGGTGATTAATGGGTGAAAAGTATTTTATATTCGATTACGTATGTCAACAAATTAATTGCAAGTGGGTTGCCTAAAAATTTCAGTCCAGAATAAAAAAATTAAAAAAAAAAACATTTTTTTTTACATTTTTTTTTTTTGGTTTGGTTAATAGACAAATTCCATTCAATACTTTTCATCCAATAACCAGCTCGGTGAAGGTGAAGGGATCCTAGGCCATGAGGTAATTTATCAACAGAAATTAGAGTGAATATGTGCTAGAAAAAAACTTATTCAAGGAATACATTGTAACACTTTTGTTACCATATGAATTCGCTGATGATAGCAAATAGTATAACAAATTACACTGTAACCGAATACAACAAATAGAAGCAACTCGTGATTATAAAACAAGGAAACACAACAGAACAAAATCTAGCAATAAAGCTAATTAAACAAACAATTGATATCGCTGAAATTGGAGCAGCGATGTCGCAAGCGTGGACCTCATGACACCTCCGTAACAGGGTCACTGGATAACAGAGTACAGTAACAGAAGGGTACGGGAGTAACAATATTACCCAAAAAATCTTCCATTACTTACAGTTTGTTGAAGCTAACTGGGTTTTGTTACATAAGTTATCTTAAAAAACTAAAAGTTATGAAAGCTTTTTTGGTCAGAAGAATTGTATTTTTACTGAAACACGTTTCCATCAGATCATTTTAATCGTTTTTTTTAATATTTAATTAAAAAATATGGTCGATCTTATAAGCCACATCCGAATTTCGAGGTGAAAAAATTGCTTTTAGTCATTTTACTCGAGGAGTTTCCCGTTGGATACTGATTAATTGCTGTATTTCCAGAAGCTTTTACTGTGGTTATTCTTGATAAGTGATCCTTTTAGTTTAATTGGTGATAATGATATAGAATGCAGATAACATGACATCTCATCTCAGGCTGGGAACAGATCCGAAATCCGAAAGGCCGGAGAATATTTAACCGTTAAAGCTTAATAAATCTATATATAAATAAAAATGAATTTAAAAAACTTAGTCCCGCTAACCAATATAAGGCTGATCCGATTTGGCTAATTTTTGTCTTGAAATATTCGTGGAAGACCAGGGATGGTTTGTATTATGAAGGACATGATTCAGGGTTCACCGGGTGATCTAGCAGAAAATTTTGGGCTAATAGAATAGAGCTAAAAATCTACCACACGGCAACATAAGGATGTCATTTTGCGTAAAGAAAGTATTCGATGTTTTCGATTTTTAATCGTTTTGTCAGCCCAGATATTTAGCTATACTGATGATTTTTTCTCCGGCCTTCCGGATCATCTTATTGTAGACTTAGCCTTAGTTGAATCACTTAGTTCCGTCTGTACTTCTTAGAACTTTCGCGACAGAACTTTGATCCTTCAGGAAATGCTTCGAATTCCTCGCTTCAATGATTCAGATAAGACTGACGACTGTGACTAACGGTCAATCAATATGTTGATTTATCTGAATGACGAAATAACTTAAAAATACTTGTTATTGTCGCGACCGAAATAATTACGAATATTTAATTACATATATGACTCAGGTCATGCGTTATTGTCGTGATCTCTTATTTCGTAAGGGACATCTTAATATTGTAATTAATTGTATCATAAAAGTTTCTTGTTGTATTTTTCTTAATTTAAAGAAATCGAATACTTCTTTACGATTCTCTGTCACTTAGTAAATTTGGTTGATTGTATATGTAATATTTGTTAGTACAGTAATTATTTAATGTGAAATATTTTGCAATGTTTTATTTATATACTTGGAAAGAGAGAGGGGAGGCCTTTGCCCAGCAGTGGGACACTGTAGGCTGATAATAATAATAATAATAATAATATTTATATAGCATTAGTCATTGTTTATGATGCATCTCGGCGAATGACGTTGCATGCTGTTTGTCCTAGCTCATAAAATTCAGTAAAATTTAAAAAAAAAACAAAATGGAAAACGGTCGCAAAAAGCGAGGATCGCAAATCACAAAGTACGTTACAATTATTTGGTAAGTCGAGCGGTTTATCGCGCGCCTGCAATCCGCGCTGACCCCGCGATATCCTCGCACCCCGCCACCCCTCGCGCGCAGCCTCCGCGCCGCATGATTATACGCCTTCGGTCATCGTCATACAGATGATAGTCGATCGGATGCAGGCGAGGCGGGCATGAATGAAGCAGCTTGTGAATGAGCGGACTATGTCCGGGCGATAAGCTATCGGAGGCCAGCTGACAGTCCATGTTGACAAACCCTGTTCCACTTTCATTCGCCTTAGCGTTATCACTCATTCTTGTGTGTATTGTACAAATAAGTTATAACCATTTATAACTAACATAAACTCGATGGACTCTGAAGTTTCATTCAATATGTTATAATGTTTTATTTACGGTCTAAATTAAAAACTGCGGACCTAAAATTTGTCCCTGAGGAACTCCTTTTTCCTAATTTAGGATAAAGAGGTCATGCAATAAATTATACAAAATATCAATTAAATGTGAAACGATTAGATCATTTTATGATCGTAATACATATTGTAATGCATATTTACTAGTTCGTAAAATTGCTGTGGTAAACGTTATCAAACGCTCGGTTAGAATCAATGTAGGACAAAGCTTGTTACGAGGGCATACACGTGTCTAGTATTCGCGATAACTGATGACTTCTGCTGTTAGGTGTAATTGTAGCTGGTCGTGTAATCTTGCGTTTTGCACTACACAATAGTCAATACACTATACTGGCTACTGTTTGTTGAGATTTTTACATTCAGAGAATTTCCTTGCGCGGGGCCGAGGCAGCGGTGAGGCTCTTCGGTTCTACGTACACATTTTATGGTACCATTAAGAAATTTATTCATAGGCAGATGGTGGACATTAGGTCTAGCTATGTCAATTCAATGTTTTCATCAGCTGTCGGCTGGGTTTGACATAATATCACATAACGGGACCAAATTACGATAGTCCGCTATCAGCCTATAAATCAGCTTCTCTGACAGTACATTAATACATATTTTTGCGTACGAAACTCCATGAAATGTTGTACTGGAAATGTACAAATTACAATGCCTAAATGCCGCGCTTCGCTGTCAACGCAGATTTAGCATACAAGACTCTACGTCGTCCGACGCAGCAATTAGCCGTTCTAACATGATCTTTATGCTGACCACATAGGATCACTCTAATAGAAACTCCGAGGTAAAATACCTCTGAATGGACTTTGGTTCAGTCAAGTGACGCGCCGACGTCAACATTTCCATCGCAATTGTGTTTGTTTACAAGTGCGTTGATCGCATTGCACGCGTTCTTCGTGTTATATGTTATTAACCAGTTACTTTAATGTACTAAATAATTTAGTACAAGTAGTTACAAAAACTGGCATTTGGAGTTTTTGTAACTACCTACTAACCCCCCGTAAGATCAAAAGTCTCTGTCTCTTCGAAACAAAGCGAATTGTGGATTTGATGATTATTGATTACTGTACAATGTACGGTGTATTTTTTAATTATATCATTAGCGATTTTTACACTTGGCAATAAAAATAAAATTTATTTATTTTTTCACATTTTATAAGCCTTTACATAATTATGCTAATAGAATGAAAGCTGACTAACATTATCTATAATTTTTAAACTATTTTTTTGTACAAACTTGTAAAATAAATTAAATATTTAATGAACACCTTGAAATATTATAACGTTCACCTGTCGGTCAATGCACAAAATATTAAAAAGAAAAAAATATCATTTTTTATTTTATTTTAGTGGGTGATGTTTAAGCTCTTAGGGTCTCCTACTAAGAAAGGATTTTTCAAAACACACCTATCGAATGAAACTATCCGGTAACAATAAAATATATAAATTCAGCAGTAAAAGATCAATATTTTTTCTACTTAATTGAAGAAAGAAGTAATCATTTGGTTACGTAATTATTTGAATACTTTTCACCTAACGAACCCTTTAAAATAAATATTAAGTACTTAATTAGAAACTTGAGACAAAAAAATATATTTGTTGACTTTTATTGCTTTTCCTTTTTGACTAACTTAATTAACATCGGGTTAAATAAGTAGTTCTAGTTATTGTTTTGGCTTCATTGTCTGATGTATTATTATTAATAATATGTAGTAGTATTATTAATTAAATATAGTAACTTGTAATATTGATCGCTGGTTGGCACATTTTTATGATCTATTATTGTCAATATTTAAATTCGAATTTTGTCATGTTCTTTTCTTTGATTACATCGACGGCCTATATATTTATATATTAGGGAGCATACCCATACTACGTGACTCATTTAGGGGGGGGAGGGGGGTCTTCAAAATACTACGTTCGGTCACGAGAGGGGGGGAGGGGGTCTAGAGTTTTGTCACGTAGTCAATTTCGCCCAGACAAACGTCATACGAATTTTTTTTTCTCGTCATTTAATACTTAATACTGGCATTTATTATGGTTATTTATAGCCAACAGCCATTAAAAAAACAGGCACTGTTGTCACTTATCAGGCATTTTGAAGTTCAGTGAAGCTGTCAAGCTGGGTGATCATATTTACTATATATTTTAGTGTTCGATTACAATTTGAACTACAGTCGTGACTAAAATAGTAGGTACCATCGAGTAAATTGATTCCTAAGTAGTTGACAGACCAACGTCATGTGGTCGGATCATGTCAATTCAATGTTAATTGTGATCTGTCGGTTGGGTTTAACTTTAAACGCGACCAAATTACTTAGTCCGCCATCTGCCTAGAAATTAATTTCTCTAATTGTTCTATTGTAATTTTAGACTATCACTAAATATTATAAAACAAAGTTTTTCCCCCATGTCCCTTTGTTCCCTTTAATCTTTAAAACTACGCAACGGATTTTGATGCGGTTTTCTTTAATAGATAAAGTTCATTTTTTAAGAGGAAGGTTTATAAGTATAATAACATTCCTTAAATAGTGGAGAAATACTGTTATTGTTGGGGTTTCTAATGTGATGTCGTAAATAATTACATTTTTTTCCGCTTACATTGCAAACGCAGGCTGAACCCTACGAGATTTATCAAAATAATGTACCAAGTACTGTACACATTGAAAAGGTCTACAGAAAACTCTGCAATGGTATATTATGTCTACCTCTTATGGATATCCCACAATAACAGTTTTTTTGTCATTTACTTTTGACGACAAAATATTATAATGGCTAATTTTCGAAGCGATTTTAACCAATACGGCATTAATCCTTATTCAATAAAACCACTTTAAATACATTGTAAATTGAATATCTATACTAATATTATAAATGCGAAAGTACCTCTATCTGTCTGTCTGTCTGTCTCGCTTTCACGCCAAAACTACTGAACCGATTGTAATGAAACTTTGTACACAGATAGTCTAAAGCCTGAGAAAGGAGATAGGCTACTTTTTAACTGGATTGGATAAAGGGGTTGTAAAGGAGTGTTTATACGTGAATTTTTTCAAATTAAGTTAGTTCCAAAAATTCATAATAGGTGACGCTGTGCGTCGTCCTACATCGCACAAGCGCTTACTCAAACGTGTTTCTATAAGAGGTGGTAAGGATAACGAAAGTTTTTCGCGAGTTTATTTGAAGTTATAAGAAGATTTTTGAAGTTTGAAATAATCGTACCGCGGAAGCATTTCTGTAGCCTACATGGAAACAGGAACTAGCGCACGCTACAAGCTGAAGTCCACGCGGACGGTGTCGCGGGCAACAGCTAGTAGATCTATATGGCCCTTTACAGCATATGATTTTAATAAATATATTTTCGAAGATATTACAAATTTAAAAATTGCGAGACTTAGCTTTTGCGGTGGTACCGACCAATGCGGGCCACCGGCCACGGGCAGATATAGATAGAGTATAAGTAAAGAATATAAATCAAAACTGCTGAATCGATTTTAATCATTTTTTCAGTGGCTATATATTTTATTATACCCGGGCCGTGCGAAGCCGGGGCGGGTCGCTAGTTATTATACATAAATCTAAGTGATAATACTTTAGGATGTGTATGTGTTCCTAACATAGAGTTCACTTCAAAAAATCTTAAAAAGTAGGTCACGTAGTATGGGTATGCTCCCTTAAGGCGAGTGCACTGAGCAGTCCTATTGTATTTTGAATTGGAATAAAGACATCAAGAGAGCAGAAACTCTGTGCGTTTTACTTAGTAGTCACTATTGGAGATCATTCATTCATTCATCTAACCTAGTTACGATTGTTTATCTTTTATTTTATTGTACCAGATGATATTTTGTTGGTGAATCGTAATCCATACTAATATTATAAATGCAAAAGTGTGTCTGTCTGTCTTTTACCTCATCTTTCTCTCCCCAACAATATTTTTCGTGTGAAGAACACTTCCGAAAAACAAAAAAAAACTGTCTGTATCGCCAGTATTAAATTATCGACGGAATTAAACAGCTACAGGTGTTTGGGCAAGAGTTGTACCAGGTGAGGTACAAAAAAAGTTTCAAGATGTTTCTCTGGGACGCAACCTGCAGTATGATTTATATTTAACTGTTAATAGTGTTATTTTATCGCTATTTTATCGTTAAAAAAACTCTCCGCGAGAGTTATAGGCAGAACTATTACAATATCACCTGTCTCATAAAATATATCGTATAAATAAGATAAGTAACATATTAATCTAATTTTGTTCATAAAATTAGATTAATATATTACTTATCTTATTTATTTTATGAATTTTATGAACAAAATTTGTTAATCTAATTTTGTTCATAAAATGCCAAAATTTTGGACATGTTCTATTTATGGCAGTTGTTAATTCTGCATTAAAAGTTAATCTTATAATAATATTTTACCGCTGGCTTTTTATTTTTTATTTAAGTACTTTTAAGCACACCAAAAAATCAAGAATTTTTCTACTACTTATCAGACAGTAAGAAATCAATGTAAAACTTTAATGCACAGTGTAGATTTTTTAATTATTAGTAGTAGGTATTAGATTTTAAGGGTCCTTCCCGTTTCATACCACTTATTTTTCATACCGCGGTATGAAACAGCGAAGTACTGTTTTTGAATTGCCTGTTTCGTACCGCGGTGCTTGGAGTGGTATGAAACGACGAATTCTTTTTTGGTATGGGTGGATTCGTACCATGAATTTTATTAAATATTTTTAGTCTAATGACTTATTAATACTGGCGTATAGAAAAGTGGTAACAAAAAGAAATAAAAAATATTTTGTATAAAGAAATGTCATTTCTTTCAAAATCCAAAAATATATTATATACTATCAGACTTCTAACAATAGAATCACAGCTTGATTACACGTAGTACTTATGGTCCGGGAGCTGTCAATCTCAAAAATGCCCTCATAGTGTTCCTTGATGTTTTTGATGAAAATAGATAGTTTAGAAAATACAAATAAAAAAACCGGCCAAGTGCGTGTCGGGCCACGCGCAATATAGGTAGAGTTCCGTAGTACCGCTAGTTTTTAAAATTTTTGTATGTTTATGACGTGGGAGAGCCATGCTTCGGCACGAATGGGCGGGCTCGATCCGAGAAATACCATGGGCTGACAGAAAACCGGCATGAAACAGCGCTTGTGCTGTGTTTCGCCGAGTGAGTGAGTTTACCGGAGGCCCACCGCCCAATACCCTACCCTACTCTCCCTGCCCTATTACCCTATTCCCTCTTAAAAGGATGGCAATGCAACTGCAGCTCTTCTGATGTTGCGAGTGTCCATGGGCGACGGAAGTTGCTTGAAGTTGCCATCTGGTGACCCGTTTTCTTTTTCTTTCAGTTCTATATTCTTTGATTCATTTCAATAGAATGTGTTGATCTTTTTGAATTTTTTACATCATCAGGTTTTTTCAATAAATCACAATAATACTTAGAGTCTTTTCGTATACCATCAATAAATCGCCCAATATGTATTTTGTTTTGTTTATATAATTAATTTATATAATCAAATAAAATAATAATATGTAATAAACTATAATAATAAATAAAAAAATGAAATTGAATAATTTATTATTTTATAATTTATATACCTAATATGTATAGATATTTTGAGCTTGGCTGTACTAAAATCTGCGCTGCGGTACGAATCGACTAATTCAAAAAAGGTCTTCGCTGTTTCGGACGCCGGTATGAAACAGGCAATTCAAAAACAGTACTTCGCTGTTTCATACCTGCGAGCGAAGGACCGCGGTATGAAAAATTTGTGGTATGAAACGGGAAGGACCCGATTTTAAGGTGTCATGAGTTCTTCGTCGGCAAGGATTTGTATTGTTCTTTGCTAGCATACATAATATTATGAGGTAGATTATGTGGATGACGTCACTATAGCCTAATGAAGTTGGCTGCAGTTGACTGCAGCCAACTTCAGTGCGGTCAATGCAGAGTGCATCTAAACGATCATAATAACTCAGAATATTACGGTTTAGATGATGTCATGCTGCATGCATTGTGCATTCCGAACTCGTAGCAATTTCGTTCCTGTTAAACGGTGCAGTCGGGGACATTTTAACGATTACGATGCTCATATTTTGATGATTCAACAGGAATCCTAAATACAATAGCTTGTTGGAGTTTCTGTGTTTTCATTTTGCTCGAGGAATACTAAACGATTATGTGGTTATAACGCATTACGATAGACAGATGCAGCATTTATGGAGGAATTATTGACTTTGGAAAACAATGTACTCAGATAATAATTCTCCTGGACTACGCCCGACTTATTGGAAGAATGTGCTAGTGCTCAGGCAACCGTATAAAATTACCTTTTCTAGACACTACAATTTAGTACCTAAATCAGAAGTGTGGTACAAAATATTGTTATGATAAATCATCACAACAGATCCAAAGGCCTTCTAAATCTGAAAGTCGGGTTTTGGTATCAGACAACTTAAAATAGAACCACTACAGCCGAGTGCAAAAGCGATGACATCATAATCGTGCATCGAGGAACCCTAATGTACACGTGGCGAGGCCGGGTGCGAGCACACCTGCCCGCGCACGCGCCAACAAGCTGCATGCGACGCGCCTCATTATAGCCAAATACTTTAGCACAGTAGCCAGATACTATCGTAGGTGGCATTTGGTGGCAGAAGTGACAAGCGTGCAAAACGCACTATGATAAAAAGCATGAGATTAAAAAATATTATATTATACTTACTTTTGAATTTTAAAATTAAACAATGTGACTACCTCGTGGTTGACGTTACGATGGGCTGAAAAATATTCAATTCCCACCTTTAGCCAAAATATTATTGTAGTAAGTACTTACTCAGTTGTATACGTCGATTTCTCTGTTTAATTCTAACATAGTTTCGACCATTTCGGATCCTATCAAACAACAAAGTAAAGCTAAGGAGCAAGGACTATAATAGACATCAAACGACATATTTTAGAGTTTTGGCCAATAAGAACGCATTTGATGTTAGTTTCACATTACTTTGAAACTGCATCGCAACATACAATCGAGTATGTGAGAGTTTAGAGTTTAGACACAAAATGGCAGAATCACAGTGCTCTTAATCAACAAAAAAAATCAACTGTAAGTGCTTCGGGGCGTAGCTATGCCGTATATTATGCCGTATCAATTATACAGTGCCCTCGGTGCCCGCGTGTGTACGCAAAACTTTCCAACCCATTTTTATTTCACAAAATAATACGAGAAAAGTAAAAAAGGCAACCTTTTCTAAGGGTCGCCAAACAAATTTTTTTAAGGGGCAAGGCACGCTACGCTTCTAATTTCTACATTGTTGCTGTTTGTCATTCATCATACCCAGTCCATTTATGTCATTATTAGTGTTAACGCACTGCAATACCGATCATTACTTATGTGATATGTCCATTCAGAGTTATAATTTTACCTCGTAGTTTCTATGACAGTTATACTTATGTCGTTAGCTTAAGGACCCTAACTCCTGATGCAAAATAGCTGCACCACATTAATTAGATATTATTCTCTTCATCCCGTTATGGTTATTCTGAAACCATAATTACTATAACAGTATATATTTTAAGCTTCCTTGCTAATAAATACATTCACGCATACAGGTTACTAATCAAGGTTCGCTATCTTTTCCTGTGACTTTTCCAATGTTCCAGTCGCCTATTTGCAGTGAAAACAATTTTTATAGTAGGACTTATGTTAAGGATTAATTAATTAATAATAATAAAAACATATATTTTTTAATATTTTCTTTTTTATTTGTCACTAAGCGTGTTTACACACGCGACGCAGCGGCAGCGGCGCCGCTGCATACTCATCCTTGTACCCTTTTCACACGGCAGCGCCGTGTGCAAACACCCTAAAAGCTGAAATTAAGTTTCCTAAAAGTCTAAAAACCTACTCGGTTAGCAAAAACCACTGTTTATAACAACTTATTATTAGACGTAACATAAATTAAACCTTAAAATCGATCATTCATAAAATAGGAATGTCAAAGAATATGGCGATGCGACTTAAATTGCAAAAAAAAGTATTTGCTGTTTTTAGATCTGTTAAATGCTTCTAAATTACTATATAAGATATATTAATAGCTACTAATCGGCGAAAAACTGTATATATGGAATTTACTCGGCTAGAAATAGCTGTATTGGGAGCTTTCGTATGACAGCTGTGTAAAAATGCTGTATAAACGTCTACAGCGCAATTTTACACAGCTTTGAATGAAAAAATATACTTGGGTATGTAATATGCCGCTATTCGGCTGTTTCTGTTGTAAATCGCCGCTACATCACTTTAATATGGCCATAAGCGATGTAAGTCAAATCTTACGTAGCCGTTGTGCACCCTGGGGGTTGACTTTAGTGAATCTATTTTCTAATAGATATTCTGTGGAAAACTTAATGGTTTCCACTATAAATGTGTTTGATCATTGATTAATTAAAATTAATAGTGATCTACCATTGTAAAGTCCATATGAGTCAGAGCACCTTGTCCTAGATAGTCCACCTGTAACCCTGCAGGTGATCAGCTATCTAACTGGGTACCATCAATGCACCCACCTGTTCTTTTTTATCGTCATCGCGTGGACCTACTTCCTAAACTAATAGATACGTTTATAATTATTATAGGCAAAGAATTTTTATAATAACTAACCCGCACTTTTTAAAAGTAATAGAAGTTTTATTGAACTTGTTCGGGGTCTATCTTTTGGTAGAATAACTTAGATCATAGAACCACTGTTTGTAACAAAATAACGTCTGACGATTGGATTCCTTTCAAACAGGAGGCAACCCCTAAAATATGTTGTAGGAATTGACGGGATTGTGGCGTACCAATTTGCGCCACAATCCTAAATCGCACCACCAAAGTTCTCAGAATTTGTAACGTTGTTCAGCCTGACTAAGGTTGATCGAGGATCTCTTTGGTGCATCTAACATAATATTCTAAAAGCACCGCTCCATCGTGAGCCTTATCCCATAGTTAAAGAAACATTATCGAAACGAACACAGACCCATCAAAACGGAAGCACTGGTTTAGAAAAGCAGCCCAAGTGGAAGAGTAGAACGTATTCTCGGAAGCATCCGCATTCCACAGCGCGTTCACTATGACCGCTGATTCACTGACATTGCACCGATCATTAAAATTCCACTAAACACTAGTACTTCTTTAATCGATACCCGCCCACTTAACCTGACAAACTAGTTAGTAGTTACCATTAGATTCTTCGGATTCCACCACTAGCTACGTTATTACGCATTAAAGGTTCTTTGGAACTCGATTGAGATGATCGCGCTCAGATATGTGCACTTAGGATGGTACTTTGAAGTTTATTTTATTTTTTTTATTTAATATGCTTTATTGTGCTCAAAATGTACAAACATAATAAAGGAGTTACATGAACTCAGCATGAGCACAAAGGCGGCTTTATCGCTATGAAGCGATTTCTTCCAAGCAACCTCTGGCGCATGGAGACAATTAATTACAAAAACAGTGCAGCTTAAGTTGGAATATTACAAAAGAAAAGTAGGCTTATCATAAATCTTAATAAATTACGCTAAATTCTATTTTAAAATGTAAGTAATACTTTATATTCTAAAGCAAATTGGGTTAAATACTACTAATACTATAAGTACTTACTATTAAAAATAACATACTAATACACAAATACTAAATATAAACAAACTAATATATATATATATATATATATATATATATATATATATATATATATATATATATATATATATATATATATATATATATATATACTCATACCTACACACACAGAAATAAACAAATACAATACTTTAATATAAGGTTTACAACTCCTTCGCACGAAATCTTACGAAATACTGTGGTAATGAATCTTGAGCATTTTTTTGAAAGATACAATAGTTTTAGCTTGCCTGATTTTGGCTGGTAAGGAGTTCCATAACAGTATTGCCCTGACTGTAAATGATTTGTTGTAGAAATTTGTGTTATGTTTAGGGATATGGAGAAGGAGATTGGAAACAGAGCGCAGCTGAAAATCGGACGTTCGAAATTCAAACCTTGATTTGAGGTAAGAGGGTGCTTTTGGATTGAATAGCAGGGTGTAAAGCAAGGTGAGGATACGCATGTTACGTCGTAGGCGAATGGGCAACCAAGAAAGTTTGAGGCGATATTCAGTTATGTGGTCATATTTACGTAAGTTAAATATAAAGCGAATTGCCATGTTCTGAAGACGCTCGAGTTTGTCCATTTGCTCTTCACTAATGTCAGTAAAACAAGCATCCGCGTAATCTAATATGGACAAAAACAGAGACTCAGCAAGTACAATTTTAGTCTTTATTGGGAGAACGTTTTTTAGCCTTCTCAGTGACCTCCATACTGCACACACCCTGCTGCTGATTAAGGAAATATGGTCTGACCAGGAAAGACGATTGTCCAAAAGCACACCCAAGTCTCTCACTTTCGTACTTAGGGGTATTGGAGTTCCATCTACGAGCACCGGAGGTAGACTCTCCCAGTCAATCTTGGATACTAATCCTTGACTTCCCACAATAATGGCCTGTGATTTTATTGGATTGATGGAGAGGCCGTTATTCTTACTCCATTCACAGATTGCCTTAAGATCACTATTAAAGATATTGATTGAAGTAGGAAGATCCTCCAAGGTTGACTGGGTGTAGATCTGAAGGTCGTCTGCGTATAGATGGAAACGAGAGGAACAAAAGTAGATTATGGAGTTTATAAATAAGGCGAACAATAGTGGGGGTAGTACTCCACCCTGCGGAACTCCAGCAGTGATAGTTGACCACGAGGAGAACTCGTTATCCACACGAACTCGCTGCTGTCGCCCCCCGAGGTAGCTACGGAACCAGTCGGTCACTGAAGGTGAGAAATTAGCAGCACTAAGTCGTCCTATCAGAATGTCATGGTCAACACTACCAAAAGCATTGCTGAAATCCAGCAAAGCCAAGATCGTCAACTGCTTGTTGTCCATAGCATATCGGATGTCGTCTGTGACCTTGACTAGTGCTGTTGTAGTGCTGTGGCCAGGCCTGAAACCAGATTGGTATTCGCTTAGCAGATTAAATTTATTAATGAACGATGACAATTGGTGTTGAATCAGTTTTTCCAGGACCTTTGATAGAAATGGAAGTATAGCAATTGGTCTGAAATCAGCTGGTGAGATAGGCTTACTTTTTTTTGGCAAAGGTATAATTTGCGCTGCTTTCCAGATGGCCGGAAAGACGCTGTTAGTTATAGAAAAGTTAAAAATGTGTTCTAAGGTGGGAGCGATCTCGTCTATAATTAGAGATATCATTATTTTACTGATATTGTCCTCACCAATTGCGTTAGAGGAAATTGATTTGACATTCTTTTTTATTTCACCAACAGTGACCCGGGAAAAGTGGAAAGGAGGGAAGTCAGGTGTAGGTAAGGTAGTCAGATGTTGTATTAATTGTGATTTTGTATTGTAGTCAAGTGGGCTGTTAGAGGAAGTAAATTGGTTGTTAAGGAGATCTTTATCGAAGTTGTTGACTGACAAAGATGGATCAGAATTGTTACTACCAACTCCTAGAGTTTTTAAGAATTTCCAAACTTTGGCAGGGTCACAGTTCTCGACAGAAGCGTGTATGTGGCGACGTTGAGCGTCTCTTACAACCTTGTTACAGCGATTTCTAAGTTTTAAGTACTGCTCCCGATGCTCGTCTGTGCTGCTTTTTTTAAATTTAGATTTGGCTTTGTGTTTTAGTGATATTAGGATTTTGATCTCGTCAGATAGCCAGGGTGCGGGGAGGTGTTTCATTTTGATGGGTCTTATAGGAGCATGCTTATTAAAAAGTTCAAGTATCGAATTATTGAAAAGGTCAACTTTGGTGTCGATATCTTCTGCCTCACGCAACCTAGACCAGTCAATTTTTCGGGCATCTTCTTTAAGCAAGTCATGATTAATTTGTTTGAAATTACGCTGATATTTAATAGTTTGTGTTGTACTTAAGTTTCTAAGTTGTGTAATCTGATGATTCCAAATTGGTTGGTTGATATTTCGTTCATGTTCTTCATCAGTTTCTTTGTAAACCACAAGAAATTTAGTTTTTAGTTTAGTTACTAAATAGCCAAATGACCTGTTGATTCCAAATTGGTTGGTACCTCATCATTTATAATACCAGATTCTGTGCAACTCACAAAAATGGGTTTTAACCCTTCCATGCCTAATTCCTCCTCGTTTCAAACGTTTAACAAGCGATGACCCTATTCCAAGGAACCAGTCCTTTCCCCCATTATGTAGAACACGATAATGTTATAGCAAAAATAAAATGGGTATTACAAGGCCGTAATTGTTTTTTTTAGCGTCAAACCGTTTAAAATATGAATATATTATGCTAATGGGTACTTTCAATCAGCTATTACTGCTACTTAGTATACATCTCTCACTTGTAACGAAAATTGTAGTGAAGTGGACACCTGTTGGAGCTTGTTGTAACGTCGTTAGGAGTAGTGTCGTAGCGGCGCACGCGCAGGCATGCGTGCCCCTCCCTCCCTCCCGCGCCTCCCTGCCGCCCCCCGCCGTCGCCCGGTGCCCTCTCACCATTCATCGGAATGCAGGAACTGTACTTCGGGTACACCTTATTATCAATGCCCCCCCATTAAGTCTTCTTCGTGGATTACTTTGAAGAATGCTCATAAAATATATAGGGCGGCCGCGCACTCTCGATAACATTTATGGAACGTGAGTACGTTTTAGCCGATGTAATGCCGGCTTAATTTAGATTCCCCGTTACTGGGTCAGGGAGCCCTAGCTGGACTTTTGTAACACGGTATGCGGATATCACCAGAAGGGCCGATCTAGAGCTAAATGGGTCATCGTCCGTCTCCGTAACAATGCGTTTGAAATTTCTGTTGAGGTGCCCCTAATCATGTCGTGTATCGGCCGCGCTCGCTAGAAGGTCGCATCGAGCGGCATTCCGTCCACTGCTCCAGTTGCGCGGGGAGCCGCTAGGTGCAGCGGTAATGGAACTGGTACGGAAGAGGCGGTCGGGATGCGTGCGGCGCGCTAGGAATGCGCCCTCGGCGCCGGTTTACAAATAGAAGGGCCTGCACGTGCTAGGGCTGTGTCGTACGCGGGGACAGTAGTTGCGCGGCGGGTTCGCGTAATGTGTGAATGACAAGAAAGCGATCGGCCCTGCGGTCGTTGACCCCGGCGTCACGCGCGAGAGGAGCGCTAGTGTAGTACCCCCCGCCCCGCACCCCGCGCGCCTAGCCCCTCGCCCCTCGCCACCCGCTAGATAAGATACCGAAGATGCCGCCGACGCGACTCCATAATATTTGGATAGTAACGTTCGCTGTTAAGGTTTTTGAACTAAACTGTACGTACCTACCTATTTCATGTACAAGTTTCAACACACAATACACATAGCACATAATATGATAATTTTTGTCATTCAAAGTTGGTTAAAACTTTGAAGATAGTAACTAAGTAAGTAAGAACTGAGGAATTAAACAATTTGCTTGAGCGTTTACGCCAAACAACAAATAATTTGCAACAAAGCTTGAGTTACAAGTTCAGAAAAAAATAATTAGTTACTTACCTACTATAAAACTGGTCTCAAAAATTAATTAACTATGATTATTTTTATTATTATTATTATAACATTTTGAATTAAATTTATTTTAAATATTATCTTGCATGCATTAAAACATTAATAGGGTAAGGGTTTACACATTTAAAAATTATTTAATAAAATATTAATTGTATCGTTTGATTTAATTAAAGGGGAAAATATTATAGGGGCCAATGTTTACAGATTTCCTTTTTATAATTTGGTACCAATTAATATTATCAATAGGTAGGTACCAAGTATTGGTAACTATTTTAATTTTTAACCGAATAACAGATAACTAATTATTGTTAGGACGAACTTAGCAGCTTAGGGTAAATTAGATTAAAATATCAAAACCCCTTTTTTTGGTAATAGTATCTACCTAATACCTTACTAAACACTTACCTTGTGGTAAGTACTAATATTAATTGGCACCAAATACCAAAAAATCGTAGTAATCACTAATCATACTTATTCATAACAATTTTAAATGTACTTCTGTTACTGATCAATCTTTAGTCAAAACCGACCGAACTGGTGGAACTGGGTTCACGCGATTTTGACAATGGGGTTGCCCGCATCACGATAATGTGGGGCCATACTAACTGGGAATTAGTCCCTACTACTCCCTAGTGATGATCGACCACACTCAATTGAATTATAACACCCTGTGCGCCCATAATAATGATGGGCTTAATCGCTTCATTCGTCCTTTGGGTTAGTTTTGTTTTGGTACCCACCTCTATAAAAATGGGACTTATCATAGTAGCTGGTTATGTGTCAATGTATTTTTTAAATGTTAGTATTACTGTTGTAGGGTGGGTGGCTATTATTTTAATAATACATAATAATATACCCACAAATAAAAATTTTAGACTTTTTATACCATTATTTCTACCAAAATATAATATTTTTTGTTACAAAAAAATAGAAATATGGCATTAAAATATTTGTACATAATTGATATAGCATTAAAATGTTTTTGTACCTAGTGGCATTTTATTAGCAGAGTATGTGCCTAACATTAATCTATCTCAGTCGAATAATAATTAGTAGTTTTTATTTGGGCTTTAAATGGTAGTCAATGATATTGTACTTAAACAGATATGTTACGTCCATACTATTTTCCGGCTTAAATCTCTTCCGAACAATTTTCAAATTCAAAATTGCAGACATTGACAAATTTGACAGATGAGTGAAACAAAAGATACGAAAAACCATTTACGTAAAAGAGACAGTTCTATTTTTAAACGTCGAATCGTATCGCTGTCTCTTTCTTCGCCTGAGCTATGACGAAAATTTGATTTTTTCCAGATTGTTCGAAAAAATAATTGAAAATGTAAATAATCGAGGTATTTATTGCAATCAAGACATGTGGTAAGAGATTCCATGTGTTTTGTTTACTTTCGAGTCATAATTGGTACATTTTCGATACACGCACGACGTCATTTTCAATATATTTAGGTAAGACAAGACGCGGCACATTCGTGACTGCGCTTGATGCAGACTAAACAACAGACGGCCCAATTGGGCCGTATTTGAAGCTTCACAACGCGCGCGGTATTAACATATCTGGTTTGAGTATTTCATCATTGATGGTAGTAGTCAAATAAGTTACCTAAACTGCCTGCAATAATAAAAATAAAGATTTAATGATTAGGTAGATGTTAAGAACAAAATAAGTATGTAACTTTTGGTAACCTTTTTTTATGACTTCTTTTACTAAGTAGCGCATCTAACCTAATTCCATAAGACAGTTTCCAAATATTTAAAAATTTAAATACAAAATTTATTTTTATAATAAAAAAATTATTGACATTTAATTTTATTGATCTCACATTATAGAGTAAATTATGCACTTGACTAAATCAAATAGTAGTAGTTAGTTGTTATGTAGTTAGTAACTGTACCTAGATACATATAAAGTGTACCTAAGTACTTAAAAATAGGTTTTTTCTCCCTTCAAAGGGCGAAAACACAAAAAATACCTTTTTTCTCATAAGAAAATTAAACTGCATTTTATGACAATAAAATATTGAAACATTTTAACATGTTCGGCGCCATTGGTAAAATTCGCTTGGTACCAATTCGCCTATCGCACACTACTATACCCAGATTAGATACCGGCCCTATGGCGCGATAACACCGGCTATCGGCTCCTTCCACGCCCCAATATAAAATATCTGATGTCTTTAACATGTAGGTATTTTTATTTTTAAGTATTTTCAGACATAAAAGCAAAATTTTCATAAAAATTCGAGCGCGAAGCGACGCGCTATTTGCGCGCGAAAATTATTTTTTATTTTAATAAAAAAGTGTATTTCGTAACTTTTTATTGTCAACTTTATTTATCGCATCAAAGTTACGACCGAAACAGAAAATATAAATTTATTTTTAAAATTAGAATTTTTATTGGGGCCGACAGACAAAAGGGAGGCAAATGCATGCGCGTCGCCGTCGACGTGCAAAGTTGAGCTCGCGTATGGCAACACTTGTAACCGATTTTTACAGGATTTTTTTACATCTACCCTCTCACGAACTCAGCGCCTACCCGTACTTGCCAAAAAAAATTATATTTTTTTATATTTTATACAAAAATTACGCTATCGCTGGACGCTTTAGAGGAGCGTGTATGAAGTCGTACAAATCCGTTGCATAGAGCAGTTTTAAGCTGTTAAAATATTATTTTTATTATTGTTAATTGATTTAAAATTATATTTGTTGATTTTATACATGTTTTTATTAAGTGCTTATAAAAAAAATTATATTTTTATTAATAAAATAAAAAAGAAATTTTATGTGTGACTTTAAACTGTTGCCACCAGATACCTATTAGGTAGGTATATATTTTGTTGTTAATTATTTTAATATTATCTTTATTAAAAAAATAAATTTTATGTCTATTAATTTTTTTTTTACTTCAAACTTTTATTTAAAAAAATAAGTATTATAATAAAACAATAGATTAACATTTCATTTACCTCCATAAAAATGCTTCTTTCTAATATTTCTTTATTTTGATATGACAAATACTTACTGATGAAAAAATGAAGCTTGCCAATGGTTAAATATCTGTTGGTATGTACCTAACTGTTTTTTTTTTAATCAAATATGTTGACAGTAAACCGGTTAGTGTGTAATTTTTAGTGTACCTATACCCTAAAATGTTTACATTTTTTAATTTTTCTTTTAGGTAGGTAGGTAGTGTTACACACATAATATATTAACTTTCTTTTTAAAAATATGTTTTCATACTATTATAAAATGGACAAAAAATATATCCTAGTCACAATTATTTTTTTTATTATACTTAAGTACTTATTATTATATTATAAAAAAAATAATTGTGACTAGGATATCATTGCCTAGTCATTAATTGACATTTTGTTAAAGGGTAATAAAAATTATTTAAATAATTTTACGAATAAAACAAAAGTTAATCAAATAATTGGCAATAATCCTGGCCCCGAAATAAAAACGGAGGGTAGAAAACGTTCGGCGTGTTACATTTATTTGCAATTTATTTTCTTATTTTAAAAATCTTGGTGTTCGATATGTGTGAATTAAACGTTTTAGAATAGGTTTTATATCGTTAAGTATCTACATTATGTAATTACATGGATGGAATTTTCTAGAGCGGTGCATGAGCTGTTCGTTGGCGCCAGAAATATGAACTTGCTAGCACTGCGTAAGCATAATATTGTGTTTTAGGTTTACGGTTTATTATTTTATTTAAGTACATTTTAAATCATTTTGATCATATTACACATTAGGTAGGTAATAATTGATTTTATTACTTAGTTGTTCGTAGTGTTGAGGTACTTATCAATGTTGTAATTTGTGAACAGTACCAATGCAGATAATGATGAAACAAACGAAAACTTTGTGACTTTTTACTCCTCCTCCTCCTTTTCCTTTACATTAAAGGACGAAGACAAAATATTCAACGGTTTTTTTCCAAAAAAAAATCAAATATTCAAAAGTGGCCTAAATTCAATGACATGGCTAAATTGCTCTATTGGTATCATATTTTACTTTACATAAATTGTGATTTTTTGTAGTGGAAGCTGGAAGTCGGGGTAATAGAAGGGGAGCAGCCACGTGGCGTGGGCGCGACTCGTCCACGACGACGCTGCATGTCAGTTTTCTGGAAAAAATGTCAAAAGTAGCACGACGGCGGCGGCGCTGCGACGAGCGAGCAATTTGCGAGGCGCACGCGCATGTGTGCGCGCGTCCGCACGGGGCGCGCGCGTGTGCGTGCACGTAAAGTGAAGGTCGAATATTTTGTCCCTACTCCTCGGTCTATTGGTGTTCACGAGTCGGCGCTGTGATAATGAAGTATCGTGGTCCCGCTCGGGCGCGCGGGCCGCCGCCGCCCCGGAGAGGGACGGCGGGAGGTGCTCGCGTGCGCCGGAGTCTCCGCCGGCGCCGGCGCGGCCTGCCCTCATCAGTCTCCCCGCGGCGGGGAAGCGGATCGCGTGTGTGCCCGACCGTCCTCACGGCGCTGCAAACGAATATTTTTAGATAACACTCGGGGAGTGCAAATAGTATATTCGCGAGTATAGTGAAAGCGCGCACTTTCGCGAGCGGCGGCGACCGGCCCGGGAGCCGCGTGTTTTTCGCGTTCATATTCGAACGGCGGCCGTCGCGCCGCCAGCTGAGACGTCCCGATAGGTAAGCTGCGCACTTCCTGCTCGCGCCGCCATGTTCGCTGGGGACGTCACTTCCGCCGGCGCCGGAACCGGCGGCCGGCCGCGCGGACCCCGCTGCGCCCGCGCCGGCTCGTCGCCGCTCCGTTCAGGTCAATGAGCGACGGCTCTCGATTCATAAAATGTCGGTCGTTCCATTCACGCCGCGCGCGGCTCCGTCGCCGCTCACTCGTGACCCTCGCGTCTCGGAATATCCATGTCTCCGGCGCGCCCCGGCTGGCCGCGCCGGATGCGCGGGGCCGGACGAGGCCGGCCGGGAGCGCGAGTGCCGCCTGCCGCGCCGCGCACCCTGTGGACGAACTGTGAATGTGTACTAAAGTGAATCGACAATGTGATTATCAGTTGCTAATCATGGAATTTCTCATCTAGGACCGTAAGATTTGAGGTTTACTTTTATATTTTTACACGCACAAAACATTCAGCACTATCTCAAAACTGCCGCATGTATTTTTTTTAACTACAGCTGTCACTATTAAAAATCTTAGTACGGGCACGACTAGAGTCTAGACGTTCGCCAAAAATAAATGCACGGATGACTTCATGCGACTGGTGCTAACTGCTAGACGAGTCTACGATCGTCTTTACGTTTTAAAACTGCGCAAATAGGTATTTTGTGGCCTTCGTACCTTTCGATCGACATTTTAGTGCCTAAAATTTTGCCTATCGAGGGGCCTATCTGGCGGCTATCAGATAAATTCGGACCAATGATAGATTGTGCGGTGATAGTGTATGTAGGTGGGTAGTAGCCAGTAGGTACACACTACCGAAGGCTGTCCGCGGTACGTCACGGCCGGGGCCGTCTGTGACGTTCCGCCACATTCGCTGCGCCTGCGCATCACCGACGTCTTGACAATATTTTATTTACCTAGTTAAGTCAATATTTGCACTATAAAATTGAAACTAATTTAAATTGCTAAGTATTTTAATTGCTAGAAAAATCCAGTTAATAATTGCTTAATTTAATGTACGTAATATGTACCTTAGTATATTAAAAAATTGAATAATAATAATCTTAGAACATTATTATATGGATACTAAGAAAATAAACTGTTTTTCCACCTTTGTTTACTTCAACATTACTATTTTTATAAAAATTCCATTAAAGGTGAACGCACACTTATCGGAGCCGAAAGAATGGAACGAGCCGAAAAAAACGAATTTTATAGAATTCTTTATGAAATCCTATGAAACTTCGCACATTTGCCCGCGTCGAGTCGGTCGAATCTGGCAGGACTCCAGTAAGGCCTTCTGGGAATTCAATTCGTTCGGTTCGTTCAGTTCGGCTAAGTGTGCGTTCACCTTAATACATAGATCGACTTATCATAATTGACGTGTTACATTAACATAAATTCCTAGCAAATGTATTTATGTACTTAGTTAATGAAGTTAAAATTAAAAGTACTTACGATTACATTATCTTTATCGATCATTTCATTCATAATTCGTCGTGTCGTTCCAATAATTAATAATAACTTTATTATATTCATTTGAGTTAATTATTTATATTACTTAATTATTTTAATTTTTTCACAAAAATTAAAATAATTAAGTGATCAATATACACTTATGGGAGATTATACATTTCGTTTAAATATGGACGCGCAATAAATTCCAATTTTTTAATATTATGAGTTACGACTTATGGTTATGAGTGGCAGATCTTTTACTTTTGTCACAATTTAGATGCAATTTAAAATAAAAGTTTTTATTTTAGTATTAGCACATGTGACATGAATCTCTAAGAATAAGTACCTAAATATAAACTGCCACAGAAATATTAGGCACCTGTACAAAAAAGTATAAAAAGGGGACAAAAAGTCTTAAAAAGGTACAAATAAATTAAAAAAATCGGCGAAGTGCGAGTCGGACTCGCGCACAAAGGGCTACCGTTATAGAGCAAGTTTTTTTGTATAGGAACCTTTTTTAACCTTATAAAAAAGTTTTTGGTAACTTACTATTATAGGTACCTGCCGAATCTGACTAGCAGGCAATTTTAAGTATGTTTTTTTTTAATAATTCATATAATTACTCACCAAAAAACTGCACATTTTTAATTAAGTACATAATAATATTACTCTGCGCAAAATGAAGTGTTGAAAACAAAATATATTCTCAGTCAGATTAATGAATGTCAATTTTCATAATTTTTTGTTGCAATATACCAGACCCACCATCTTCTCGAAAAGGGTATGCTGCACATTTTTAATTGTTCACAAATGATAAGTCATTTTTATGTCACTTGAAGTGGAATTTTTGTTAACAGATAAGATACCTAATAGCTAATTGCTAATTAGTTTCTTCATTTTATCATTTAACCTATCAAAATACGATTTATTAATTATTTCAAGCGATGCTAATATTTTGAAAATTTAGATTTTTGTTTCTTTCGTTTTTTTTTTGGCACAATATGAAAAGAGTAAAAAAATTAAAAGTAGATTTTAAATATTTTACTGTTTCATCCAAATGAATCTCAATTAACTTTTCCACGGGTCAGGCAGCAGGCTCATGTCAGGTCATTGTTTTCCAAAATGGTGTGAGTCAGATTGTCAAAATACTTCAGCCCTAGTGAAATAATTGAGAGGAGTGAGTCAGCTGGAGTGACGTCACACGCACGTGGGCTGACTCACATCTGACGTACTCCGCCCTTCGCGAACCACTAACCTTCGCTCTCGTTATCTGTTACTACACATCCTGAATCGCGCCAACGTTGTGCAACACCGGGGTATCATATCCTTAGGGATACTCCCAGGATGCCATGAAAAAGGGAACTACTCAAAATACTCCAATGATTAACTTAACCGAGCATCCATATGCACACACAAAATATTTTTCTACCGACCCATACCCGCATAATCTCCTTTCGGTTTTACCCACACAGTCGATTAGTCCCAACCGTTGCTCATCGGCCGCGATTTTGTCCTCTGACGTGGGAATTGGAATCCAATCCGAAAGGGTGTCGCTTTCGTCATCCATTCATAAAGGGACATAGTATTCCGCCTACGAACGAAACATCGCCTCCGCTTCCTCTGGCGCGGCGTAGGCGCCGCTCTCATTGACGTTTCCTACGTCCTCCCACAGACACATCCTCTGCGATACGGGCCGACCACCTGTTATAGTCCGGCGGAGGACGGATACCCAAAACGGTCCATTCGACCTCAGCGAGTTTCTCACGCTGCCCGAGCTCGTCGCTGCCACGATACCAGAAGCTATAAATATAATAGGAGCCACCGTAATTCTGTAATCGTATTGGAAACGTTGTGTCGTTTCCGTTCACGCATCTGTGATTGTCGATTTCCGTCGATCACCGCAGACGCTGGCGTACCGCAAGGTACTGTTGGATTGGGAACTGCAGCGATCCGAGGAAGCAGAAAAAATGTATCGCATTTTGGAATCTTCCACTCGAATTTGGGAACACAAATCTAATGATCACTTCTGGAAATTCAGACGACACCACAATCCCATGTCTGTTAGATAGCACAAATCGAAGGGACGCTGGGAAGCGATCGCTTCACACGTCACTCGCCCTACGATAAGCCAATAAGGGTCGCACAAAAAGCGATCATTATAAAGGTTGTAAAGACTGCACCGGCGGCGCCGAGCCTTCTCGGAACCGTGGCCATTCTTATTTCGCGCTCCCGCCTTATTCATGGGGGTTTTTTTGTTCGGTTTCGGTCATTTTTTTTCACAGGAGCGGTACTCTTGTGAGGGTTTCAAGGAAACGGCTTATTGGGTTTTTGAATGTGCTATCTCGGGCGAGATCGGCGACCGAGGCTGGGAATGCGGCGGGGACCGTTACGCCACATTCCGCCTGCGCCTCCGCCGCGCTGTAATCGCGCGCTGACGTCACACCTCATAGATAACTCGCGTACACGACATTATTTTCACCCAAAACGTGACGACCATTTTTACTACAAAATGATGTTTTTTTTTTAATTTTGAGAATCTTAAAATTTCCAAAAACATCGTTTTAGTCATTTTTGTGCTTAGGAAAGACCGATAGGTGCACTGCAATTGAGAATTCAAAATAAGCTTTTATCATCTCATAAAAATATAAATGGAACTCCTCCAACTTTTTGGCTAAAGTATTTTTCTATAAGTAAGTAATAGGTACCTAATTGTTAGTTTTATTCATTCCAATTTTTTATTAAAATTAAATCTCAAGTCACTAAATAAGTAAATATATATTTTCGATAAATATATTTTTCAAAAACTTGTAACAAAAACATTTTTTGTACATTTTCATTTGCTCTCAGAAAATGTGTTTAGTGAAGATATAATTTCCAGAAATCTTATCTCAGGACTCGTAACAGTTATTATAAAAACTCCATCAATACCAATATCCTGTCGAATTCTCGGTAAAGAAAAAAACTTTGTATGTGGACCTCTGCCGCGCGTTTTTATACATTTTTGAGAATTGGTCCTAACCAATTCTCAAAAATGTATAAAAACTCTTAGTAAATATTATGTTATAAATAATTGTAAAAGACTGCCATGATATTTATATAAAAGCACTTAAATATTTATGTAAGTTTGGTTTATTAATACTTTTGTCGGGAGTTGCATTAAGCCATACAAAAAAAATCTAAATATGAAAAATTTTATTTTAATTTTTTACTAAGTAGGTAAATGAAGCCACATTTACCTACTTAGTAAAAAATTAAAATAAAATCTAATGAATAAATTTCATAATAAATTATGATTAAAACTAAACTTTGAATAAAAAAATTTCAGGGCTGCAAAGAACTACTGCTGTGAAACATCATTCAAGACTAGCTAAAACAGCAAAAAATGAGGTAAGTTTTTTTATTTTTATTTTTTTGTTCCAAAAGTAAAAAATCACTTTTTAATCTTTTTATCTGCGTGCGAAATGTGTGTTGTGTTAAATGTTATGCGAAGGTCTTGGTACTTACTACTATAGGTACATCGAAAATATTTGTATTTGCCTTGTTTAGAAATAGGTGCAGGTCACGGGCCCTTATTGAGGGCAAAAGGAAGTAATAAATCTGTCGGCGGGAACAATGCAGCGATAGTGCGCACCTTGCGTCGACGGTGGCGCCACCTACTGGCATCACCGATATTTAACCTTTTTTTCTTCAAAATTGACCCTTGACTAGACGAAATAAAAGCCAGGTTAGAAGTAAAATAAGTCTGAATAATAGAAAATTAATTAATTTAGTAACGTTTTGTGAAATTTTATGTTGCTATAAAAAGTTTTTTTATGAAGGTTTTGAGATTCTTTTTTGCAAATTATGTACACTATAAAATTTCTGCCTATTAAAGTAGTAAAAGTAAGACTAGAAATTAATAGCAGCTTAGCAACTTCATAAATAAAATAATGTTTAAAATGTTTAGCGGGTATAAAAATAAAATAAGACATTATTTTTTATTGCTAAAAACTATAAAAAGTATTTGAAAATTATATAAGAAAAGAGAAAGAAAAGATGTTGCCTAATGCCTTATTTTTTATGTTTTAATAATAGATCACGAGAAAAAGCATAAAAAAAGTCTGAAATAAAAAATTTAATAAGTGGAAAAAAATCATCAACACAAAACATCTTAGTTTCCATAGTAGGTAAAGGTTATTCTACAATGGTTTTATTCGAGTTGATTGCCTAATTATTTTATTGGAAACCTAAAAAAGTGAATATTAGGTAATATTTTATATCGAGATAAGCCGCGTGTGATAAGGCGCGAGGGAAGGAGGTCGCGCGGACCTTATCGGTCATTGACCTTCGCACCTAAACTGAGCCCCACATCTCGCGCGCCGCTACACTGTACATGTACACTATATATTTAGAACCCACGAAAATATAAGCGCGAATGAAAATCTTTCGTTACAGTTTTTTAAATTGTAGAATTTTTGTTGTTTTTTTTGCAGCGATGAAAAAGATAATATTAAGTAAGTTAAGGTGTTTATTTAAAAAATTAGGTAGCAAGATATTATGAGTTTATTGCGATTTTTTTGTTATATTTCTTGCTTGAATATTATATTCTCATCGTATTTTACGAGTCTTGTACTTAAACCTGATTTACATATTATTTCGGAATTATTTTAATTTTCTAAAACAAAGGTCAGCATGAATGAAAAGGATAGGTATATCATTCATAAAAAAAAAAAAGTTTTGGAAACTCATAGAATACTAAGCCGGCATAAATATTCAAGACCGTTACCCGAAAGTAGGTGAGAACGAAATTAAAAAGATTCCTAGAGATTACTTTATATGAAGTTTTACGCAACTTGAAATGTATAGCGCAAAGTTATATCGTGGACTTGGCCCACCTAGACTGTACAAGCTAATCTCGGATACCGCTATAAACTGCTCTTTATGCGATCTACGATATCGATACGGGTACATCGACGTGCAACTCTACGTCGGTGTTCTTTGCGCGAAATTTCGAGGCCGCGACGATAAAAAAAAACGTATTCGGAACTCATTTAAAAACGGAGTCAATTGAAAATCGAACAGTGGGTTTTGTTTGTAAACGATTTGGGCGGTGACGTCACGCGAGTGTTTGCGCCTTGATCTACATTCGAGCGCGGCGGAGTGATAACTGGACGTCAGGTAGGCGCCGGGGGGACCTTCACCTCTTTACCGCATACGACACCTCCGCCGCCCGCGCCTAGGGCTGACACAAGCACAAAAAGGTCTACTACTTAGTTATTTAAATTTATTAGAGGAATTTACTAACCAATAACAAGATACGCGGAATAGAATTTGCTGCTGAAATATAGAAACGTGCGTCACCCGCGCCTGTGGCTGACGCAACCGTAAAAATTTATTAACCTGTTACTAAATTGTAAAAAAAGGCTTTCACATACGAACTTACATACAAGATACACGCAAAAATTACGATTTACTTCTAAAAAATATGGAATTCAAGACAGGATGGATTCAGTTACAGTTACAAAAGAAGTTGGATTTAGTAGCAATATTCAGGACCCAAATAGACTTTGAAATTTTGATGTAAGTACCTACTTTTGAATTCTCTTTTTTTGGTTCAGGTTTCAATACAATAATATTGTATTGGAACCTCAACGTAGGTAGGTACATTACGTACTTATACGTACGTAGTGTACCTATCTAAGTATTATATAGCCTACGTTTTACCTGGATTTCTAATATTACTACTAGACTACTGATTGCGTAACTACTAACTAGTTAACTACCCTCGCGACAGCCCTACGGCCTACCGAAACTGCTCCTCATCCAATACAGAACCGAAACAGATTAGCCGATATCTGCTAACCGTGCCACGCGAAACTCGGTCATGCGTCTATATAATAGACGTCCACATTAGCATGCGGCGCCGGGGGTATGTAGGTCCTAGACGCGACCTCTGCCGCCGCGCCGGCCTCAAAACTAACGATGTCATACGCAATTTATTCCGAACATTTTAAAAACAAACACTTTTTGTTCATAGAGCAGCTAACAGAAAGTACATTTGATACGTTTAATAATAGCGTTGATAGGATTGGGACTAAAGTACCTACCTGATAAAAGACCAAAAGGAAATACACTTCAACAACTAATACCGGATTTTATGGGATTGGGACTAAAAGTGATTGAGAGCAAAATATTTTGTTAGCTTCTATCAAATCAAAAAATCTAAGTCTTGAAATGTATACTTTAGTTGGTACTACTAATATATTATATTCTGTGACTTTAGCTAAATAACGCCCGCAACTCCGTTGCGCCAAAATTCGTTTATCGCGCGAGAACCGTACATTTTTCCGGGATAAAAAGTATCCTATATCCTTTCTCGGGTCTCAAAGTATCCCCATACTAAATTTCAGCAATATCGGCTCAGCGGTTTGGGCTTGAAGAGGTAACAGACAGACAGACGGGCGGACGGATTATAAGTATATTATATGTACTTTATACACATTACACGTGTAACATGTATAAGTGTATACTCGTGTATAGTACACACATATAACGGATACTGTTGTCACCGGAGTCGCCGCGTGACGACGCCCGCGCCACTTCCACGAACCAGCATTCTTCAACACATTCCAAACACGATAGTGTTCAACAACGACAGGGTGCTGAGACAAAATGCATTCGCCAGTGCCGTAAGCGAAGTTAGCTTAAATGACCTTCGCTTTCGAAACTGGCGCATGCTTTTTGTCTAGCACTCAGCTATGTGTTCGGTACGTTTATCGGAAAAGTATGAAACTTTTTAAGCTTTAAAACGACCCTTTGTTCTACCCTTTATTTACTAACCCAACAGTTTTATAGCTTTCGCGTTAAGTTTGCTGTGAAATATAGGTGCAAATGTTATAAATTCAAATTCATTTATTTTTGCGTTTGTGTGTTACAATAATTTAGGTCTTATATTTGATATTAGGCCTCTGTGGACAAAATTAACAATAGAAAATTATTACAGTCTAAAACAGGTCATAAAATAATTATACAGTCAACAACAATAATTAATATAATGTAGTAATATTAATTCATTAATATTATTCTAAATTATTATGTATAAAACCTCTAAAATTCTCGCCTGTAAGTTTTGAAGATATAAGAAGATATAATAGACTTGCAAAACTTAGACTTCAGCAGATGTATGCATGCAGCAAAGACGATTTAACTAACGTAATATTACAAATCTGCAAAATTCACGAATGTAAAGAGACTGCCAAATTCTTACTTTTGAGGAAAACACAATAAAAGCGAGAAAAATGACTAATAAATAATAAAATATACTACGGACTTTGGACTTTGAACCTAATATCACAGTTCTATTTTCTTCGAGTAGCCAGGACTCAGACAGGCTTAAAAACCAAATCAATAATAATTAAAATTTGTAATCATAAACAAAAATTCATAAACTCATGCGGGAAATAATTAAATCATGGCTCCGTAGCACCTCGTAGCACTTTCGTAGCGGTCTCGTAGCGGCGCTACGCTCGTAGCTAATGGTAGTTTTCCGATAAAAAATCCAATAAAGTGCCTCTTTATGAAGCAGTCTATAAGCATGTGCGTACTCTGATATATTGAAACAAAAAATCATGAAAATTGATTTTTATTAATCTGACTGCAAAGATATTTTGTTTCCAACACCATTTTGCGCAGAGTAGGTAACACGTTTTTAATTCCCACTTGCCATGAAAATTGACGTTTATTTTATCTTCTAACTGCCCCTACCTAGGTACTCCCATATTTATAAGTTATATTTTTCTCTACGCCTCTACAAAGAAAGAAAATGAAACCCATAGTCTAGTAACTAGTTCGTAAAGTGGCATTTTAATTGAATTTTTGTCGGTCGCAGTACAGTAGTACAGTTAACTACTTACTATAACTAGCGGTTAACTTTTGATAACGATCAGCATTCATTTGTGAATGAAGTTTATATAATGAGTTCTAAACTATAATACTCGTAACTATGTATAATTATTGTTTGAAGTTCAAAATAGACAGAAGTTATTTGTATATTTATTTAGATTATTCGTAGTTATTGTATAAAAATGAATAAAGAACTTCAATAGAGATTTAAAGTACATACTTTTTTTTGATATGCTAAAAACTACATATTTATATTTTTTGGATAAATATAGGATATTTATAAAAATAAAAACAGTGCTATGGAATATTTTTAGTCGCAATAAAAATGACATAAAATGCGAAATTCTAACACTCTAGTTCAGTGACCTTTTTATTTTGCATAGACATAATGACAAATAGATATTATCAGATTTAATAGTACATATACATTCCGAAACAGCTACTTCTCAGAAAAACACTATCTATACGCCGCGATTCAATGAATTTACATTTTGTTTGTCCGTTGTTTGTTACTATTTTAGTACTTTATTTTAGTGTTTCCTTTACCTTATGTGCCTAAATATGTGCGTCTATTATATCCTTATGGCAAATTTGGAACCGTTTTTTTTTGTGACATTTAATTTGAAAATTAAAGGAGATGTGCAGAGATCAGAATATTTTGTACTAGCGTTCTACGTTATGAGGGCGTCTAACCCAAAAAATCAAACATCGTCCTTCTCTCTTCACCCTCACGCCCGTCTTTCATATGCCAGGTGAAAAAGGACGACGCGGAATCTTCGCCAAGTTAGTTTTTTCTTAATATCTGCCAGGTCAGTGTCTCAATGATAGAATTTTATACAATATGTTAAAATATGAACTTAGTTTCATGCACGGTTATGGCAATATTATATAAAAATTAGTGAAAATTAGATGCATCTTTGTGATTTTTTTCTATTAAGAAAATTTTAAGATTTACATGTTTTCACTCAGATCAAATTCTTGGAAATATAATGTAGCATCTATGTTTAGAAAATGAAACAGTTCGGGGCTTATTTTCAAGTATAAAAATTAATTATAAAATCGTAAATTTTTGGTTAGTCGCCCCTTTAATATAAGTTCTATGAGCTAACGTTCTCTCTCTACTGGCCTAAGAGCCAGATGTAGTCAGCCCTTGTTATGTTGTCTCTGTAAGGGGTAAGCACCGAAAAGAACTCAGTTTTTATAAAATGACGAAGATCTGCCTGTCTCTAGCTCTTTGACTCTATTTATAATTCGACGCTCCTACTTGCCAACTGCTTATCAAGATATAAGCAGTTGGCCCTTACGCACCGAGTAATTCTTTCCCTTGCCGCGTACTTATCTTGGTCCGTACTCTGTAATGAGCCCCGTGCTTACCACCGTGACGGTAACTACCGCTACTGACTACTCTGACAACTCTACGATAACTCATTTTAATAATGTTTTTAACCGTTAACTTTTAAATTTGATATTGTATAGTGACAGTTCTGTATTATTTTAATTATATTATGTATAAAATAATTGTAGAATTTGCTCAGAAATCGCACGTTGTGCTCGCATCGCATCGCATGCTCAAATCGCATGCTCTTTTACGGGTCTGTCACCAGGCTGTATCTCAAGAACCGCTTTGGCCTATTTTTGTTCTTTAACGGTACGGAACCCTTCGTGTGCGAGTCCGACTCGCACTTGGCCGATTTTTTTAACTCCTTTTGTCCTGTGATCTGTCCATTGAGCTGGATTTTATGTAATTTTGTTCTTGGCGTGTATGGAACATTTCCAATGATAATATGACCATTTTTTTAGTAGAGCTCTGTTAAAGCATGTCTTGAGGGGCTCGTCTTTTGAACCTTTTCAAGGTTCCACTTGGTTCTTCGCTCATTAGATTCTTAGTCAGGTTGTTGGGATGATTTTCAATTCTTTTATTTTTGTAGGGAGTTTTTTATTTCCTCGTTTAAAGCCCTGGTTCAGTAGTCTAAGCGTGAATATGTAACAGACAGACAGATAATGTTGTTTTCAACATGGGTAAGAAAATGCGACTTCTTTAGGTGTCAATTCGACAATACAATCCCTAATATTGGTTTTCTTCAAGTGTAACAAACCGTCTCTTGAAAAAGTTCGTAACATCTTTTACCTTATGTCAACCACATAAAATTCATTCCGGAACGTCAATCTTCAACCACGTGCATACCATATAGATCGCTGAACGCCAACCAATTATGGTAATGATTCGAATAACAGTCATTGTACTGCGGACTGTACTTCATAAGAGGAACCTTATGTGGACTACATAAGGTTACGTATACTTTTATACAGTTGGTTAACTGTGATAGCTGCTAATATAGCCCTTATGCGAACCACATAAGGTTCATTGTCGTGGTCGGAGTGTAAAGGCGACGTCAGTGGCCGTCGCGGCTCATCGCGCGATACGTCTCAGCGGAGACGCTCTAACACTAATTGACGCAGATGTCGGTAGAATCTCTGGTCAGAATCTTATAATCCTGAAACAAGCTAAACTCTGACCGAATTATGTGGAGTAGTGGAATTACTCGTCTTCTGAAAATTTCGTCTTATTGGGGCGAGTCGATACACACGAAAATTTAAGGCAATTTGCAGAATTTTAGATGAAAGCAGTTTTAGGGCTCGAGCCTCGAAATCACTTGAGACACGACAGTCTAAACTTTAAAGTTTAAGGCAGTCTGAAACACAGCGCGCAGAAGCACACTCGAAAGAAATATTGCAGTAACAGCCTGTCTTATGGATTTCAGTGAGCTCGCTTCAAGCTTTTAAAGAAGTTCGTCGATTACGGATTTCCAATTTTCCCAGTCACTATATCCGGCGCACGAATAGAGCAGTCCCTTGAGACATTTATATAATAATATCTTGTATTGCATTAATCATTGCGTCTTAAGAAGCGTCTCAACTCTCAAGTGAGTTCTAACCATTAGAAGTTTTTGACGAAATTCGTCAATCACAAAATTTCCTACATTTCTCCACTACCGGTACATCCGGCGCGAGTCCCTTAAGGCGGCGCTTCCGGGCTGGAAGCGCGCTTCCGGGCGCGGTCGTTGACGCGGCATTCCCCGCCGTCGCCTTAAATAGGGCTCGTCTGGGCGCATGACTGCGCAAAGTGCAGCGCCCGCCGCGTCACGGGCTATTTGCGAAGCGCCAGCGCTCCCGCTGCCAATTCCATCGAGGAAAGTCACTTGATATGCTTAGATAATGTTTTCGTTGTCGTCTCTAGCGTTTCTAAAGTTCCTTTCTTTAAAGTTTCGACAATTTCAAAGAAAGGAACTATAGAAACGATTAAAGTTTCGATCGTAAAATTCGTTAATTTCCGATCGGGTGTCATTTTTCGTTTCTTTCGATCGGAGAGTCTATTGCGTTACGTAAATCGGAACGTCAACATAATTTCATGATCGAAAAAACTGAAAAATAATAGAAGACGAAATGTAATGAGTAATGACCAATGTCTATTATTTATATCACCAATTTTTTGCTCGAATAGAGCATTACGTTACGTAAACTTTGTGATCGGAATGTTTTCGTAAACTTTTCGACAAGACTTTGTCACATACTTCCAGAAATTAAACAAAACTGGCTGGCAAGTTCTGCCAACTATTCTCATCATTCGTAATTTGTAGTTAACGGTTGACGGAAATATACGATGACGTACCGTTGTCTGTATGTTGGTGTTGAATGTGTAACGCGGTCTAAATGTGGACGTGAATCATGGGGCTTGCATCACAATGACGTCGGCGATGACGATGACGTCCTTCCATACTAATGCGAAAGTGTGTCTGTCTGTTTTCATATATTGCGGACCCGATTTTGCTAAGTTATGGAGATTTTTCCAAGTTTTTACATATTACATATATTTAGTTTAACACCAATTTATTCACTTCGTAGAAAGTGTTGTCAGGAAGCGTCATTCTGTGATTAAGTGAAGTATCAAGACTCGTTAATGGTAGGTTCGGTTGACAGGTGTCGTCACGACTCAAGAAACGGGGGGCGGCTGCTTTTGTTTTGCTGACGTCAGCATTTTTGCGCGTAATGTAGAAAGTATAATGTAGAGTCTGGCCGCCATATTGAAAAAGGTAGCTAGGAGTGGACGTATTTCAGTTCCGCTGTCTTTATCTGTCATGCGCTCTTTCCAATACGTTAGACAAAGACAAGCAGAGCTTGTATTGTAATTAGCTCTACAAAATATTATGTTTGTTGGTAATAGTTTACTTTAAAAATATTTGATAGTTATTACGTCAAAGTGGACGTTGATTTATTTTGACTGGAAGGCCAACTGTAAGGGCCTGTTTCACCACTTTCTGATAAAGTGCCGAATAGGCTATTCACTGCTTTTTTGACAGATTCTCCATACTTGTCTGTCAAGTTAATTGGTGGATAGACTATTGGGCACTTATTAGGGAGTGGTGAAACAGGCAATAAATATCTTAACTAGACGTTAGAAAGCCAATTACAGATTCTTACAATTAGTGCATCAAAAAGAAATATTTTTTAAGTTTAAGACTTAAGTTATTTTTAAGTTTTCTCAAAATCGCCAACCCTAGCCTTTCATCTGTCAGACGTCTAGACGCCGTGTGCGTGTCTACATTTTTTTAAAACTCAATTCTGATAACGTAATGTTTGTTGTTTTTGTTTTTAATAACATATCGACTGATCGTACCGTTAGTGTGCCGTTAGTCGAGTTTGTTTTCTGTCTTAGATGACATCTCTCGAATCTCCCGTATAATCTCGTATCGTACTCTTTACTTTTTTGTAGTTGACCAAAACTTTCTTTATCGCTCTTAGAGCTCGTTAACTCTTCAAATATGCGTAAAGACAATACGTACTTAAAACTGCAAATGCTTATTAGGGGTCTCATCATCTCATAAGCCTTAAAATTAAGATTTAAGATGTTCTAACTTCTAACATACATATTTTTTTAAGTGTGAGTTCTTTTAGAAACAAGTGTCTACGCGTGAATACCGAATCGTAGCTATGTAAGTCGTACGTAACTCGTGTCTAACGGTGCTACGATTCGGAGAAATTCCAAGAAAAACGAAAAACTACAATAAAAAGCTCCATCGGGCGATTCGTTCCACTTTAATATCGTATTTAATCGGCGTTTCACGAGTTCCGTATTCGGTTATTAATTCATAATGCCGGCGGTAATCGTACGTACATCCTCGATGTTATTATTTTTTATGCGCGCTTAGATCGGAGCGCGGCCGGGTCGCGGGCCGCGGCTGAATAAATTCGGAGGGAGGCGCGCTGGAATGCGGGAGGCGGCGCGGCGCGGGCGGGGGGCGCCGTGCGACTGGCGCGCGCGCCGCTGTCCCACGGTCGCGCGCGCCCCCCGCGCCCCGCGCCGCCCTCAACCCGCCCGCGCCCCCCCTTCACCCCCGCGCACTTTCTTTCGCGCCATAAAGGTCGTTTCAAATATTTCGGAATGTCGTTCGGTGACATTTCTCCGGCGGGGCGCGGGGGGCGGCGCGGAATGCAGCCTCCGGGCCGGAGCTGCACGTCCGCTCCCGCACCGCCGCCGCCGCTCTATTTTCCGCCGCGCGCCGAGAACCGCTAGTCGCGGGCGAGCGCGATACGCGCCTATCGGATATCGGGAAACCCCCGTGTGAATTTCACACGCCGAGCGCCGAGCGCATCCTCGCTCCGGCGGCGCGTCGCGTCGAGTCTATTCTATTAGCCGATCGCCGAGTCGCCTCCCTATGGGATGTGCGCGAGTCGGCCGGCCGAAATTCGCAGACGAACTCCCTCGGTCCACTTTCCACGCTCATGTGTGAACCGAGTTTCTCCAATTAATAGATTCGTTCCAATAGCGGCCGGCGGAGAAAGCCGCGCCGGGTCAACGTCCGGCGGAATCCGACCGCCGTGAACTTTACGAGGAAACGTGGCGTAACACTCTAAAATTTCAAAAAGCGCGCTCGTTTAGCCCATTCCGGGAAGGCGAGGCGGGCGCGGGCCGGAGTCGCACGCCGCTATGAATGGAATGCGGCGCGGAGGTTGCGCAAGCGGCGCGGCGCGGAATGCGGCGGGGGGCGGTGCGGGGGGGCGGGCGGCGGGGGCGCTGCAGCCTGCGCGCTGCATCTCCGGCCATTCACGTCCGCCGCTCGCGAAATAACTCACCGTTACGGCCGCGGAATGCCTGCTCTATCTCTATACCCGCGCGCCGCGCCGGGCCACCTACTGGCTACCTACGACCTACCTCCACGAGTGTTCATTAATATTACCATTTTCCTGCTTCTACTTTGACTTGAGTTTTTTGCAGTGATAAATTTTAGAAGGCAGAACTGAACGAAATGCACGTTACAAAACTACATTTTCAATTAAAAAGGCAATAAAAACTGTGGTCTGTGTACCATTAATTACTAAAATATTAACAAATCTTTACAAATCTTCAGTTTTTTTTAAAAAAAAAATGTACTATCAGAGAAGTTGATTTCTAGGCAGATGGCACACCCAAGTAAGTTGGTCGCGTTAAGTTAAACCCATTCGACCGATCACAGCTAACATTGAATTGACATAAGCCGACCACATGACGTAGGTCCGTCAACTGCATAGGAATCAATTTCCTCGATGGTACATAAAATTAATGCGATATTTAGCTCTACGATTTACGATCAGTGCAGGTAGTACACAGTTACACACTACACAGGTGCACACTTTAGTTCAGTCACAAAATATAATATTATAGTTGGTTCAGTCGCTGAAATAAACTTTCTACGGGCGAATGGCAAGAAAGTTCACACATGGGCAATAGATTTACGGATGAATTATTATCCTAATGAGATGTGCAGTGCTTTCACCGCGACAACGAGTGCGGGCCGTGCACTCTCTACGATAGGGCTGCCACGCGGGATGTAACTGTAGTAACTGTATTATGTCAAATATATGCCAATTTCTTCTACTACTGCTACTACTACGCTAAAGCTACTTTCTAAAATATTATGTAATTATAAATAGATTCGCTAAAAAGAATAATAACAAACGAAAGGTTTACGAGTAAGCACATCTGTAAGAGACTTAGATATTTTTAATGATTCCTGTAAGAGTTTAAAAACCAAATTAACCAATTATAATACTCAAACTTCTGCTTTCGAAAATTAAAACTCATATCAAGTAATCATTATTACATTTAAGAAATAATATATCTACTGTTCTAATGAATGCCGTACACGCCTATAATTGGCTTACACATAAGTGCATGTTTTAGTTTAAGTTTTAAGTCTAAATGTATTTCTGTGTTTTGCTGTTGGCGAGTCTAATAAAGAAATAAATAAATAAATAAGCACTAAGCTCTACATACACGGCAGTAGCGAACCTTTTGCAGTGTCGCGTGTATATGATAAGGGTTTTAACTTTTAAGGCTGCAAGCTTACATGCTGAGCATAGCTATTATAATATGAAAGCTTCCATAGTAGAATAAATAATGTGACGGACTGTCAGTTTTACATGTTTTGTCCCTAAAATCTTACACTGCTGCTTTGCATGTCTTATGTTCATTTACCTACATTTGTTGCTTCGTTTTAGTTTTGTTCCGACTATTTCAGCGTTCCCATTATTTATTTTGTCTTCATTTTGTTCCGTTATTTCGTTTTCGGCAGCCCTATCCTGGCTGGGCGCTATCTATAGTCGGCGCGTCACCCGTCCTACATACTTGTCGCCAATTTACAGCTAGCGGTTTCATCATGCATACAACTTTTTATGGCGGTTTTTATGTAATTTGTTTATGTAACGGAGTGACACTTTTTACCGGATGTAGAGGAGCATGTGACATTATGATTAGCATAATATTAACGTCTTTATCACTCCCGTGTGAGCTTTCTAGCTGACAATTTTAGATGCACCATAGTTCGTCTCATGTCGTAGGCCGTAGTTTAATGTAGACAGAAAAAATGTCTTAGATATTTTCCTAGTCCGTATTTAATTTCCTTTTCCTTACATTCCTATAACATACGTATATACAGTAAGTTATACTTTTAGAAAAGTAAGGAAAAGGAAAAATAATCTTCGAAAATAAATAATTTAAGTATTCTCCTTCCCGAAAGCTATCGATCAACTGGATCCTGATCTACTAACACACATTTACTATCACGAGTAAACACACGATAAAGAACACATTTTCGCTATTTCCCATAGTTGTGGGCTATTAGAGCTGTGCGTAGGGATTGCAATCCGGAAAACCGGATCCGGTAATCCGGCGTCACTTTACAGTTACCGGATCCGGTCCCAATATACCGGATCCAGTAATTTGTGGCAAACTGTGGTGATGTTGATGCATGAATAAGGTACTTTAAATGCGTTTGCGTGGTGTTTGAGCTTTTTCTTGCTTTTTTTAAATATGATATCTTCCTGAATTATGTAGTACTTTCACTAGAAGCTGAAAGATTCTTTCGGCGATAAGCAGCTTTATTAGATGTCATTTGCCAGGTTACTCTTTGGAGTTTGGTGGTAGCACATTGGTTGCCTAATGCTTTTACATGATGAGTATCAAATCGTTAATATAAATATTCACTCGTTTTTAACTCCAGCCAAGTCTTAATTATTTTCTCGATTATTCTTTGCATTAATTTGGGTTGGGGGGCTAGAGGGGACTTAGCTAACCACTTTATCGCTCCTTCATAGAATCGCCGATTATTAATGCATTAAATTGACAGAAGCGTTCGGCAAAATAGCGACACGTCATGTCATGTCAATTCTATACGGCGATTCTATAAAAATAATGAAAACTTGTTGGTTAAACCCCCTGAGGGTATTGTGGGTGCCAGTGGGGTGTTGTGGGGGCTAGGGGGGGATGCGTGACACGTGTGGCCCACATAGTGAGCCCATTGAGCGCGGGCCCGGATGTGACGTCACAGCGCACCTGCGAGCCGCAAACGCCTTGTACAATTCGGCTTACTTTATTCGCGTTAAGTTGGTAGTGAATATTGGTTTAAATGTCAATATGGCTTACTTAATTATAAAACGTTTAGGGTTACTTAAAAATATAATTGACGAGGTAGCATCAACAAAGAGTATTAAAATCCATTCTTCTACAGAGTATTATTTATGTTTGTACTAATAAAGCAACTGGTAGAGTAGAGAGTACCTACATAGCTATCTCATATTTCAGTGTCCAAACAGTACTTGTATGTTCTTACGGATGACGTATCAGTTATCCGCCTTTATAAATTGAGACCCACGTGGTCGAACAAAACATTATAAATGTACTCGTAGGTATTATATCTGTATTTTCTTACTTCCTGCCCTTCAGAGCTTATAACTACACCCATTTCCACGCAATTTATTAAGAAACAATATTGTAGAGTCTGTAAAGACAGATACTTGCAGCAATTTTAATATTTTATAGAACACCCCAATTATTAATTTCCAAAACGCGAAGACTGAAGAGCGATATTTTTTTCTTAATTTTAGTAATCACTGTATGCTAAAATGAAGAGTTCGAACACAATAAATTTTAAATCACACGTTCAAAAATGTTTTTCTTTGTTTACACCAGTTTCCGAATCTTACAAGTGTAGGCGCCTGCAGCGGCGGCCTTACCATTTCTGGTGCTGTCTAGTCTTACCTAATTAGCGTGGTTGTGGCCGTTGTGGGTGAACCCACGGTGGGACAAAAACATGGAAGTATACCGAACTGTGAGCTATTTGTTTCATAAATCAGTGGCAATTGACAACAGAGAGCTGTCTTTGCTTGCTGGATTTTTTAAGGTTGTCTCAGTTTGGAGTCCAAGATTATACTATTGCCAGAAATTTGGAAATTAATCTATGATGCAGTAAAATCGTATTTGCAACGTAACTCGTATACTTAGACGTTTAAGTTTTAGCTAATCTCTATGCTTAAGTGCTCAGTCCTTACTCTAAGTAAGATTGGACTCCGAGCAATAACAGAGGACACAACAACCTATTAGAAATTAGACTTTACAGCTCTCTCTATGCTAGTCGTTACTCGAGATGTGGGTGACTCCCCGCTCTTGGTCCGCCTCTCACTTCTATATTAGTGTTGTTGTTGTCTTTTCGCGCATTTTATTGATGACGTCACGATGTTATGTCTGTATGTTGTAGATAAATTGATAGAGTTTCCAAAACTTTTTTTTGTACATTTTTGTATTAAGGCTGACAAATACTTTTTTTTGTTTGTTTGGTTTGCTCATTTCTAATTATTCATTAGCAATACTTTTCGCAATATACCTAACATATTAGGCTCTAGCACAAAATATTAAGCGCTGCAGTTTTTTAACGACGACTACCTCCGAGATCGCCACAGTATTTCATAGAAAAACTGTTTTCATAAAGTTACGAATACGTTGCTGTGCAGTAGATTTAGTCACCCTCTCAGCAAAGATTTATGAATAGGTCAAAACGACGCACAAAATTTAATTTTTACACATTCTACAAGAAATTATTTGCCTCGTGTCGTCGTTTCAACTGTACTAGCCCACACATGACACATGACATGTAGTAAGTAATGTGTATCGTGTTACAGGGGAATGATGTCATGTCGGGAGCGCCGACGTACCCGGGCCATTCATAAACGAGTCTACGCTGTATGTACTCGGGGCGAACGGAAGGGACTGGTTGGATAGCGCACTTGGTCCATCAATGGTATGTATTTTGGACGAATTATAGTTACATACAATATGAGGGAGTTCGAACTATTGAGAACGTACAGTAAAATTACATTTTCTAATTCATTGGACCAGTGGCGGGGCAAGACCTAAATTAGATGTGGGCAAGATAGATTTTGAGAGGCCCCCTGATAGATGACGCAAGAGGATGGATTTTGTTGAGAAAAAGATTTTTTTGCAATCAAATTAATTCTATTTATAAAAAGTTTTGATACTCAAATGTTTGTTGATTAAAAATATCAAAACTATATCAAATATTAAATACATCAAATATAAAATATTAAAACTATCAAAGCTTGTGAATCCTACAAAAACCCTTGTGGTCCATGGGGTGCGAGACCCCTTGGACCGCGAGGCGGTGGGCGGTCGCCCACATCGCCCACCACCTTATGCCGCCTCTAGATTGGACCTAATTTGCTAAGAAAACTGCGAAAATATTATATCTGCCTATAACTTTTTTTTTAACGTATTATGATGAAGTTTGGCCTGAAAATATTTTAATATAGGGAAAGGACAAAAGGATAGTCTGATTACACAAACGACGATTTGCCAGTATAAGAAAAAATGCTATTCCCAAGAGTTTTTAACGTCCTGGCTGATGACCTACTGCAAATTCTATCTATAGTAAGTATATAGACAGTCCTATAGACACTTAGAGACACTACATTTTTTGTCTAAGAGAGATCTCAATGATGATTCTTGTAAATAGTAACTTGGGTATGCTATCCCTTATATTTTCAACTACTTAGGTGCAAATGAAATTGCATTTTTGCTAACTTTTGTTTTTTCTCATTTTCAGATGGTGACCAACCCTGGAGTCAGAACTTTTTCAAATCAAGAGTCCTGTAAAGTCTAGACTCTAGGTAGGTACTAGCAGTTTCTTCGCAAATGAATCAATGAAGACATGAAAACTTCAGATTCAGGCACGGAATAGAAGAAAGAAGAAACAAAGAAGAGAAAGGAATTACGAAACTGGTTTTCATAATGATTTGACAGATTGTTCAGTATTCTGAGATCATTGTGAAAGCTAATTTTGTTCCTATACGTCGTACGAAGTTGGAGAAAGAAGCAACTTATTTGGACGAAGCTCACTTGAGACACGAAAGTCTTAAGAATTAATATTTATTGCAGATTTCGCTGTAAAAAAGCGGTGCTGAATGAATTAACTTTTATATCCTATGTTTTTATTGAAAACGCCCCAACATCAAGAAATTGCTCATACAAAATTGTTTTAAGAAAGTTACTTCTCAAATCTCAGCGCTACTTTTATATTGAACTCTACACAAGTGACATGTATTTACTATTTACCTATGCTAAGTACTCACATACGGTTTTGCTCGATAGTTTTACTCCAAATCGAGTAATAATTACTGTTTTGATCGCAGATTCCAGGAAATGCTATTGTATTCTATTGTTGTCGCGATCACCGGTGCTCTTATGGGGCTTGAAGAATTACTGTGTGGACTTGTGTGGACCGCAAAACACAGCTCGAATGCTCGCATTGAGCCAGCTCGAAGGCTCGCATCGAGCCGGCTCGATGGAATTAAATATATCGATTTCGAATCGAGCAATGCTGAATGTGTGGACGAAAGCCCGAGCCGCGGGTTTTGCTCGACGTTATTGCTCGATCGAGCAAAACCGTATATGAGTACTTAGCATTACACTCCTAAAAATATTATCATTATATCTAGTCATCATCAAATTACTTCAAATTATTTCAAAATATTATGTAAATATAGCGAATGATGAACACCAAAATGAAATAGGAGAATCGAGAACGGTTTTCCGGGGTTTTCGTTAATTTGCTTTTATACCTATGTGAAGTGGTCAGGTCAAAAATTATACTTAAGTACATAATTTATAGCGTACCTAATAATATGTAGCTAGGTATATGTGTAATTTTATTTTTAGTAAATTAATTTTTAATTAATTATTTGTTTTAGCCCAAATAAGAAATATTCAAGCAACGTGGGAGTCATGCTTCGGCACGAATGGACCGGCTCGACCGGAGAAATACCACGCTCTCACAGAAAACCGGCGTGAAACAGCGCTTGCGCTGTGTTTCGCCATGTGAGTGAGTTTACCGGAGGCCCAATTTCCTTCCCTATCATCCCCTATTCCCTTCCCTTCCCATCCCTACCCTCCCCTATTACCCTATTCCCTCTTAAAAGGCCGGCAACGCACCTGCAGCTCTTCTATTGCTGCGAGTGTCCATGGGCGACGGAAGTTGCTTTCCATCAGGTGACCCGTTTGCTCGTTTGACCCCTTCTTTCAATAAAAAAAAATTAATTAACGGTGTTAATACTAGTGAGTTGCGTGGTTAATAAGCTGATTATTTTATATATTTATTTATACTTTTTGTACAATGTTGGTACATAGGAGGCCATAGAAGGTAAGATGCGAAAATGGACCTCACTGGGGGGTGGACTTAGGAGTCCACCCTACGCGCCTAAAGGCTATTTTCAGTGACGGATTAACCCTTAATCAAATTAAGCAATTGCCTAGGGCAATCACGTCTGAGAGGTCACCAAAAGAGCACAAAAAAATTCGTAATAAGGTATAATCACGCCTCACTCTCACGTCACCAAAAACCACACCAAAAAGGTTTCTACTAATACTACTACGATGGCTCAGCGAGCCAAGGTGGATCTTGGCCTCCGACACGAGTTTGCGCCACTTGTCGCGGTCTTGCGCAGTTTCTTGCCACTCTGTGACGTGAAGATCGCGCAGGTCCGACTCCACGACATCTAGCCACCGGTACCGTGGACGGCCGACAGGTCGTCGCCCGATCGGACGCCCAAAAAACGCATTTTTAGTGGCACGATCCTCTCCCATTCTTGCAACATGACCGAGCCATCGGAGTCGCTGGCCTTTTGTTACGTCAATAATATTGGGCTCAGCCATAAGGTCTTCAACTTCGGCGTTGGTTCGGATTCTAGTTCGTCTCCTGTATGCACCGGGCCCAAGATCTTGCGGAGGATTTTTCTCTTAATACACTACGCCGAAGGTACGCGGCGAAAATTCCGCATGATTGCGCCCGCAATGTATTTGAAAATATTACCATAGTAAAAGGAGGGAAAGTAAGTTATCTTCATACAAAGGCACCGCGCGCGGCTTGTATGTGAACGCCATAGTATCAATGCGTCGCCACCATAAACTTATAATATACTGCATTATAAGTTTATGGTCGCCACGTACGGCACACAACAAAATCTCGGCCAGTTTTATAAGGCTAGTACCCCCGAGATTTTGTTGTGTGCCGTACGTGGCGACGCACTGATGTCTGATACTATGGCGCACACATACAAGCCGCGCGCGGTGTCATTGTATGAAGATAACTTACTTCCCTTCCTTTTACTATGATATTACCGATGACACACTATTCCGTCGCGTTCCGTCCGTATATTGTATGCGTTTGACATTGCGGGCGTAATCATGCGGAATTTACGGCGCGTAACTTCGGCCTAGTGTGTTTAGACATTGCCGCTCCATGAAGTGCCGCGCTGCATCGTAAGGTGTTTTGGATGCGGGTGTTTATTTCCTCCTGTCTCGTGTTGGTGTCGGCAATGGTGCAGCCTAAGTATTTAAATTTGTCCGTCCCTTTATAAGAAGTCTCTCTCAGATTCAGGTCTTCTCGTTTTGTGCGCTTGTTTTTATAGCGTTTAATGTGGAGGTATTCTGTTTTCTCGCGGTTTATACTTGCCTACCTTAAGCGCTTCATTTTCTAAGACTTCACCAGCGCTGGCCACTGCCTCTGGAGTTTCACCCAGTAATGCCAGGTCGTCGGCATAACCTATCAACCTATGCTTCCCATTCAGTTGTAGCTCTACGTCTAGACTCTAGTGCAATCACTTCTTTGAGGACATATTCCAGAACAAAATTGAAAAGCACAGGTGACAGCCCAAGTAGCATTTTACTCCATTTAAGAGTTCACATTTAGCTTACGCGTGTACTTTTAGCATTAATGCAGTGTTATTGTAGACTATCCGTGACGTTTATGCTATATTATTGCGATAAATTCACCTAAACCTGTCTAAAGGCCTTATATAAATGTAAATTTGATACATATATACTACTATTGGAAATATAATACGCTTCAAATACTCCATTAGTCAGCTGGCAGATTAAGAGCATTATAGGGGGGGTAGTTATACGGTAATTGATTTTTAGCGTTCCATTTGTTCTAGCATATAGAGCTAGCAGTTTAACTAGACACGAGTGGCCATTTGTAAAGCCAAAAGATATAATGTTTACTTGCTGTAGATAGAAATACAGGTAATGTCTATGATAAGTCCTTTTAAACAGTTTTTTCTGCTAATTAATGTCAATTTGCAGTGCATTAAATTAATATATTTTAATGGCGTGTAAAATTAATTTTGTCCTTTACGTATAGTTATTTCAATTTACGGTCTGTGTTAATTGTGAAAATGGATGATCTTGCTGGAAATTGAGAGCGAGATCCGGTGGAATAAGAAGAAAAATTGCAAAAGAATATTTGAAGATCGTAAAACAAAACAGTGAAGAATAGAGTTCAAAAACTTTTATGGTTCAAGCCTTTGGTTCAGGCTATGTCACAAGCAACATTCCCAACTTACAACACTTAGCTGATGAAGTTGAAATGTTTGGGCATCTGATTACGTTTAACGTATATCCTTTTGAAAATATGCTATTTAAGGTCAAGCATAATATGCTGAGATCAGGAAAGAAACCAAACACACACACAGCCAAACGAATGGTTAAAAAAATAATTGGCCAAGTGCGAGTCGGACTCACGCACGAAGGGTTCCGTACCGTCATAGAGGAAAAATAGGCCAAAATTGATATTTTTTTTTATGAGAGCCCCCCTTAATGTTTTATTTTATTTAAATATTATTATTATTTATTAAAGAAGATATAAAACTAAGGCTTTTATGTAAATTTCAAGTGCCTAGCTCTTGCCATTACTGATTACAAGCAAAAAGGCAAAAAAAAACGTTTGTTGTATGGGAGCCCCCCTTAAATATATTTTGTTATAGCGGCATCGGTAATACACAATCTGTGACAATTTCAGAAGTCTAGCTATAGCGATTATTGAGTTACAGCCTGGAGACAGACAGACAGACGGACAGACATCTAAGTCTCAGTAATAGGCATAGCTGGGCATTAACTCGTTAATCCGTTAATCGTTAATTAACGAAGTGAACATTTTGATTAACGGATTAACTTTCAAGTTAACTTTTAAAAATATTAATGGACTCGTTAACTTCTGTTAATATGCAGAAGTCCGTTAATCGTTAATCCAATGCCTACTATTTACCGCACGGCACCACGGCGCGGCGTGAAAACAGGTTCAGACAGTTAGTATGAAACGACAAGTGCCGGGCGGGCGGGCAGCGCGGCGCCGCGGCACGGCAGCAGCAAAACAAAAACAATACTAGATACATTTTCAGTTAACTTCCAAAACCTTAAAGGTAAACCAACAGGTTTTGTATGTACACTAACGCAATGATATAAGTTACAACAGGGCCATATTACACATATTAACGGATTAACGATTAACGAAGTTAACTATCTGATTAACGGTGCCCAGCTATGGTAATAGGGTCCCATTTTTACCCTTTGGGTACGGAAACCTAAAAACAAATGTGCATTAATTTTCAAATGCATAAAGTCAAAAAAATATCCATTCATAAGCACAATTAAGAATGATAATATATTGAATTTTGAAGATATCAAGCTTTCCATTAAATAAAAAGACAGTTGCTTACAAGAATCAATGAGGTTGTGAAAATTAATCACATAGAATTAGTCAAACACTGTATGCATAATGCTTATAATTAAAGGTAGTTTTACCAACACAGAAGACGTTTATGAATATCCGAATAAATTGTCGTCTTGCAATATTTAAATCAAGATGTCAGTATAATGGTACCCATACTTTAATCACCTTAAAACCCGAAGATATCAAATGTAAATAAGTATGTATTAAGCGTAAAGAATTTCACTACTTTATAGTTTATAGCTTTGTTACACACATTATAAAGAAAATACTGTTTTTTAATTTTTCAAGTTTACTTTATTTCCACAATCTTTGAACCTGTTTATCTGTATGATGTATCACTTTAAATAGTACTAAACATTTTTTCCTACTGCTAAGTTTTTATATCAAAGTATATTTATTATAATATATTATTATATTCTGAATCAAAGCATGCATAAAAAAATACATCATATTTATATAAGGTAAACAACAAAAACAATTTTAGATCCTAGGACTGAATCGCCATACTTAGTTTAAGCAGGGCTATCCGAAACCCTGTACATTAATGCAACAACAAAAATTTATAAATTACTGTTAACAATGTAAAGTTATTTACTAATTGTACTGAAACAACACACTTAGAGCTATAGCCACATCCTATAGGCATAGCTGGGCACCCTTAATGAAATAGTTAACTTCGTTAATCGTTAATCCGTTAAAAAAATGTTAGCTTCGTTAAACGTTAAAGCGTTACATTTCGGACGAATTAACGCAAGTTAACGTTAATCGTTAATCCGTTAATATGTAATAATATGGCCTTGTTGTAACTTTTTTTTTATGAAATAAGGGGGCAAACGAGCAAACGGATCACCTGATGAAAAGCAACTTCCGTCGCCCATCTACACCCGCAGCATCAGAAGAGCTGCAGGTGCGTTGCTGGCCTTTTAGAGGGAATAGGGTAATAGGGGAGGGTAGGACAGGGAATAGGGTAGGGGATTGGGTCTCCGGTAAACTCACTCACTCGGCGAAACACAGCTCAAGCGCTGTTTCACGCCGGTTTTCTGTGAGAACGTGGTATTTCTCCGGTCGAGCCGGCCCATTCGTGCCGAAGCATTTGCGTTAGTGTACATACAAAACCTGTTGATTCAAGGTTTTGGAAGTTAAAATGTTAGGGACAAAACAAAATACTTCTATAATTATTGTATTCTACCTAACTAAATTATACTGCACTCGCCTTTATCAACATGCAAAATATGATTTATAATAACAATAAATAAATCACTCTCTCTATAAGCACCAGCGCTGAGCAATGAAATGATAAAACGAAACAAATCTCTTCTCACTCGCACGCGCTTTAAAATGTATCTAGTATTGTTTTTGTTTCACCTGTCTGAACATGTTGTCTGAACCGCGCCGCGGTGCCGTGCAGCAAAAATAGTAGGCATTGGATTAACGATTAACGGACATCTGCATATTAACGGAAGTTAACGAGTCCGTTAATAGTTTTAAAAGTTAACTTAAAAGTTAATCCGTTAATCAAAATGTTAACTTCGTTAATTAACGATTAACGGATTAACGAGTTAATGCCCAGCTATGCCTATAGGCTGTATATGTTACGCTCAAAGACCAAAATCGCTCAATGAGCGAAAAAATGGCTCACAACGCGTTGTGAGCCATTTTTTCGCTCATTGAGAGATTTCGGTCTTTGAGCGTAACATATACATAAAATATAATAAATCAAAATACTTAAATACTATTTTCTTCTAACTATTATGCTAAAACCTATTTTATCAGTTTTGATATTATTACACATCCTCTAAAGTGTATAAATATGCAATAAGTAAATAATAAAATACAAAAAGGTATTAATTTCTTTGGACTAAAAGAAAATGTCAGCCGGTGGCTACGTTTAATAAAAACTAAGAAAACATAACTCCCATACTTCAACCGGTTTGAATTTGGTTCCTGGCAATAGCAACGACACACTAACACTCAAATTTACGGAATAAAGCCAGTGACATTGATTGTCACTTCTATATTCGCACTGTTTACTGAATACATACATAAAGTATGCACATATTCGGGTCACATTTTGTAGACTCTTGGACAAATTTTTTGACACAGTTACTCTATCTTAGTTTTTATTATTTGTAGGCTGCGCTGCTAATTGCTATTGCAGGAGTGCGCTTAGTTCGACTGCTGTTTCACTGTCAGTGTCTGTATTATTTTCCATCCAATGCATTTCTTCCTCCACTTCACTATAATATGTTCCAAATTCCAATATTATTTATTTCCTTTTAATGTGCACTGAAGAATGTCCTTGGGAACCAATTTTCTTCTCGAATAAGTCGACTTGGAGGCCAAAATAATCTTCCATCGTCCTCCCAAACCAATGGTACAATACTTAGCCTGGGCAGTCCTTTTTCGACAGTTTGGACTATTTTTAAGTGGCATTGTCTGAAAAAAGAACAAGGTCAAAAAAATGCTACATTGAGGTATGTTTTGACATCATTTCAAAATAATGCATGAAAATCGTAGACTACTAAAGGGAAAAAGTACCTAGCGGTTTAATCAACTAATTTGTAATATTAGTAAATACACACTACGTATTTACTAATATTACAAATTAGTTGCTTGAATATAAACGTTAATAAACCATTGAAATGTGCCTATATTGGCCTTTAATGACAGATCACAGATCTCACATATGACCTATGACCTATGTTGCCAACCCCAAAAAACAAAAAAACAGCAATCGTACATACCTTTATTTTCAAAATGGTAGCCAGATATCGTTTTTTTAACGATATCTAGTAACTTAACGTTTAAATATAAGAAGATATTTATAGTTTAGCAAGGTAATATAGTTTAGCAAGGAACCCTTATAGTTTCAGTCTGTAGGTCCGTCTGTCTATCCGCGGTTTTGGTCGGAGACTTTAGGGCCTACAAAGCCCTTATTTGGCATGAATGCACATTATTAGTGACATCTACAACTGAATGTGCAACCTCCTCCTTTTTGGAAGTCGGTTAAAAAGCAAAATAGATACTTCGATTTATACTATTTTTTTTCTTCTTCTGACACTACTTCGTGACAACACTATTTTCGTGATATCTTGGAAACTATAAGTGTACTGTGTATGATTCCCGTGTATAGAGTTTACTGTAAAAGTAGTAGCGCTGAAAGAGAACATAATAATTTTTTAATTTACTTTTGTATGGGGGAAACTTGTTACGCTGGGCCCTGGGGCGTCTGCCCATATAAAAGTGAAAAAAACATTTTGTCACACAAAAAAAATGTCTTTCAGCGCTGCTCCTTTCACAGTGAACTCTATACAACTCTGCACTTATTATTATATTATACTCTAACTAAAGTATTATCACTTAGTTTTGTAACAACCAGTGGGGCTAAAACGGTAACATTTAGCAATTCCTCTCAATCAGTTCAGCAAATGAATTGTCAAAACTGTAAAACTGACAAATGTCAAATTAGTTCGAAATACTAGACATGAATTGCAAGCAGACTTGCATTTTGCGATTTAAGAAAAAATGAATCATATTATGATTCAATATATGATTCTCCAAAGCGACCATTTTAGCCCCGCTGTAGATATAGATACAAGTACAATTCATTTCATCGTTTATTTTTATTTTTAGTTTTCGTACATTTTAGAAGAATGACCTGGGCCTCTATCATGAGCTCTTAAATCCATTCACTTTACGTCCTTATACTTACTGTATAAGGACGTAAAGTGAATGGATTTAAGAGCTCATGATAGAGGCCCTGGAAGAAATCGCTTTTAGCGATTAGACCGCCTTTGCCCACATATTTTTGATAATTGTTTTAATTTGAGCTTGTGTTACGTTTGTGATTTCTTGTAATTGTGAGCAATAAAGTGTTTTATTATTATTATTAACCAACATACAACAGACAGCAGCTACGCGCCGTAATTTAATAAGTTTTTTAACTATATAGATAATATTTATTTTTCATTTGCAAAAAAAAAATGCAAATCCATTTTTTTTTTATTTCTTGAAGAAGGCCGTTTTGATTTGTTTATATTTTTTGTGTAAGTAAATATTTAATATTCTATAAAACATTCCTGCAGCTGTACTTCTATTATAATGAGCCGGGAAGTAGATTAAAAGCTAGACTGAAAATTCTGACGAAAGGTGGCGTCCGGCGTCATAACTCATGCTGCACTATGGCCAAAATTCGCTAATAGTGAAAATAATCGACATTATATTATGGAAACAACACCCTAGAGTCATTTTACCTACAAGTCATAACACATAAATACACAAAAACAATAATTATAATTGCCTAATATTGCATCCGGTCCTTTGAAAACCACTGTCTAATGAAATATAGTCTCAAGTCTGGCTATATTTTAGTCGGACGAGAGTTAAACCCTGTGTGAAAATATGTAAGTATGAAAAATTATATTTGACGCGGACGAAGTCGTGGGTAATGTCTAGTGAGAAATATATATCCAACAGATATATATTTCTCACTAGACATATACCCTTTCTACACCTGTTTGTTAAGGCTAGCTCCATAACGTAACGTTAATTACTATTTATTTTGTGAACATAAGGCGCAACAATAAATATACTAAAATAATCGCAGCTCAGCTCCGATATTACTTAGAACAATTTTTATTACTAATATATGTTTCTCTAATGTAGTGCTACAAAATAATATTGGTTTTATCCCTGGCCGCTGGAAAAAATTATGACGCCACAGGTCCATACAAAGTTACTCAATGCCCTTTAAAAAAGTGATAAAATGTTTTAAAAGGTTCGGTATCGTTCTTTAACTTTGTATAATACATTTTACAAAAAAAAAATACCTTAGGCATCTACAAGGTTGGTCTAACAACCTTGTAGATGCTCTTTTGAGAAGAAAGTCCCTCAATCCCCCAGGATCTCATGAAATTAATTTTCTGCAGATGCAAAGGAAACTGTAAAAGCATGTGTGGCTGCATAAAAGCAGGCCTTAAATGCTTTACAGTATGCCTACTATTATGTAAAGCATTTCAGGCCGTGCTTTTCTGCAGCCACAGTCTACAGTGATGCCTACTATACTATAAAATATATTATAATATACATATATATTACAAAATATATAATATATATGCATACTATATTATAGTATGCCTACTATACTAGTCTGCACATCTGCATAATATGTCTACTATAATACTGTAAAGCATTAATTCAGGTCTGCTTTTCTGCAGCCACACATGGTTCCACAGTTTCCTTTGTATCTGCAGAAAGTTAATTTCATGAGATGGGGGGGAGATCGCGGGCATCTTTTTCTCAAAAGATCATCTACAAGGTTGGTCTGAGGATATTTTTTGTAAAATGTATTAAACAAATATAAAGAGCGATAATTAACCTTTTAAAAAATTTTATCACTTTTTTGCTTATAACTTTTTAAATGATTAATTTAGGGTAAAAATTATAGGAACATATTTGTAGGCAAAATAATTTTCAACAAATTATGTTTTTACAATTTTTTGTAAGACTTATAGTTTCCGAGATATCATGAAAATAGTCATCGATTTTTTCAAGATGGCGGCCGGGGGACAAGAGTGACAGCGGCGACCACACAAACTTGAGGCTAAGCTTCTATTGACCCCCCAAACCCCCCAAAATAACAAAAAACTAAAATTACGTCCTCTTTGCAAAGCAAATGTAACTAAACTTTAATTAAACTATTAATTATTAATTTCAACTTTTAACGTTATTTGTGATGGAAGTGATGATGATGATGATAACAAATGTAATTTACATTGTAGCATATACTTTCAGTTCTTAAAACAACGCCGGAAGCTTCAAAATTGTATCTATAAGGAATCCGGAGTTCTCTTAGTATCTTCGGAACCATAGCATACCTTGGTGCAAACTCTTACTTTTTGACAGCATATAATATGTTTAGGATACTTAAATATCTCTTTAAATCAAAATCACCACATATAAATTTTGAGGAGTTACCTCAATCCATACTAATATTATAAATGCGAAAGTATCTCTGTCTGTCTGTCTCGCTTTCACGCCAAAACTACTGAACCGATTGCAATGAAATTTTGTACACAGTTATTCTAGAGTCTGAGAAAGGACATGGGCTACATTTTGATCTGGGAAAATATCTTATTTCCATGAAAATATCGATGAAAATTAATTCGCATTGCGCGTAGCCAGCGCTCATCTCGGGGGTCCTGGGTTCGAGTCCCGCAGGCGGAACAAAAAGTTTTCAATGTTCCTGGGTCTTGGATGTGTATTAAAATAATATTTCAAAAATCTTAAATATATTTTATGTATAATATTATAAAAAATCCAGAAATATATCGATGCAATGAACATTTTAGTTCTAATACGATTCAACAGATTTAGCCTATGTCCTTTCTCAGGCTTTAGACTATCTGTATACAAAATTTCATTACAATCGGTTCGGTAGTTTTGGCGTTTGGCGTGAAAGCGAGACTGACAGACAGACAGACGGACAGAGAGACTTTCGCATTTATAATATTAGTATAGATTATGTTCACACTGCACAGCTGTTTTTGGGTATTTTGATTAATTAAGGGCCGCGCTACACCGGAATGGCAGTTCTAAAAAGTTTTTAAATTTGACACCAATTTTGTTGACATCGCGCGCTATAAACTGAAGTCCACGCGGAAGAAGTTGCGGGCAACAGCTAGTTACTCATGAATCTCATCACCACTTTTGTGAACATTGCGAAAACCCCCCCTAAATCAAATGACACTCGAAAACCGTTTGTGTAGTGTAGTTTTTAACTTTGTTCTTATAATATCTTGAAATATAACTCCGTGACATCGTTTTGTTTAGAGGAAAATTTTAAGGAGGGGGGGGGCGAGGTTGGGGTGGGCGCAGCCCCCACCCAAGAAACGACTGGTGCCGAAGCTCGCTGCGTATAAATCAAACGACACTCGAAATCTGTATAGATAAGAGAGATAACAGCTCATAGCAAGGCAAGGAGTAGAGATAAATACAAAGTGTAAAGGAAAAATTTGTAGGAAATTTTATGAGCTTTCATTGTATGCCGTTTTTTTCTCTACAACGCACCGTTTAAGCGATTTGAGCAAAAAAACTAAAAATAATGAAACTTGAGCACCTCCCCCCACCCTAGGCGATATCGCAATATAATATAGCGTATGTGGTGACCCTACTTCTGAGTAATATCCGTGCAAAATTTGAAGTTAATCCATCCAGGACATACATACAGACAAACAAACAGACAATCAGACAAACAGACAAAAATTCTAAAAACTATATTTTTGGCTTCCATATCGATTGTAGATCACGTCGCAAGTATTATTTTTCAAAAATATTCAATGTACAGAATTGACTTTCCTACGATTTTATTATATGTATAGATCCAAGACCCAGAAACATTGAAAACGTTTTATTCCGTCGGCGGGTTTCGAACCCGGGACCCCCGGGATGAGCGCTGACTACGCGCTTCGCCAACTGAGCTACGGAGCCATCGCCAAAAACCGCCATCTGTTGTCACATATTAGAACTCCAATGCGAATTTATATTCATCGTTTTTTTTCATGGAAATAAGTTATTTTCCCTTATCAAAATGTATCAGGTTTATTTTCTCTGTACGAATTAATAATAATTTGAATCCCGCGTTGGAAACATGTTATTTCCAAGTTTGGTTAGGACAATGCAGGCTGATCGCCTGATTGTCTGACAAGTAAGATGATCCATGCGTCGGATGGGCATGTAAAAAGTCGGTCCTGCGCCTGATCTCTCGCCGGTTGTGTCGGTCTTCCGTTCCACTGGGTTATGAGAGTAAAGGAATAGAGAGTGCTCTTGTGTACTGCGCACACACTTGGGCACTATAAAATTACTCCTGCGTCCCTGGCCTGGATTCAATGAAACCGGCCACCGTCACCGAAACCGGTGTGGGGAGTATTATTATTATTATTATAATATCTATGGACACTTCACACCACGTCAGGCTGGCTCCGTGCTAAGTGCCTACAGGACAGTTGCAGGTACCAGATAACGGAAATATACATTTTAATACTTTTATATTATACATAATATATTATTTACGATACATGATAATAATATGATACATAATATAATATTTAATACACATCCAAAACCCAGAAACATTGAAAACGTTTTGTTCCTTCGGCGGGATTCGAACCCGGGACCCCCGGGGTGAGCGCTGACCACGCGGAGCTACGGAGCCATCGCCCAATAAACGCCATCTGTTGTTACATATTAGAACTACAATGCGAATTTATTTTCATCGATATTTTCATAGAAATAAGATATTTTTCCCTCATCAAAATGTAGCCTATGTCCTTTCTCAGGCACTAGAATATCTGTGTACAAAATTTCATTGCAATCGGTTCAGTAGTTTTGGCGTGACAGAGAGACAGAGATTCTTTCGCATTTATAATATTAGTAAGGATTTTCATATCGTTATTAATGCCCCTGAAGCAGTACTAACGTTACGAAAAAATAACGATATTTGAAGCCCTGCTTGTCGGTCTATAAAACAGTAGGTTGGCAACACTGGTTCTCACTCTTTCTATTTATTTTTTATTATCTATGCTCTATGCTACATCAAATATCTGTGGTCATTGGCATTATAATAGTATGAAATATAAATGCGAACCTATATACAGTTACTACCTTTATAATGGAGTTACAATGCCTACGTAGGCGTCCTTCCGCCATATTTTTTTCTACATCTTATACTAATTTATAGGTTATAATTTATTTTTATAAAAAAAAAAAACTATAGGCAGATTGCGTTTTTGTTACATTTTACATTGAATTACCCTACTTTTGGTACTATTTACATGCCCAAAAATATAAAAAATGTCAAATTGTTTATCGAGTCTCATATGTATTTGAAATATTTTAGATGAATTTTACGTTTTTACCGAGGCGCGTGAAAATTTTAGTAGTAAATATGTATATATTTCACAGTAAAGTTGCATTCCCCACACATTTACTATCACTTAAGTACTTACTGATCATTACAATACATACAACTAATAAATCCAAAATATTTACAAAACATGTCCGCCCAGAGATTATACGATGACAGCTGTTATAGTAAAAGTATAAATTGGCATAAATTTTAATGACGCAAAATGAACTAAAATTAAGCAGTAATTTATGGTACGCCGGGTACGCGTGATCTATTAGCAAGTTTAAAGGTACTTTTTTAACTATTCGTAACTGCAATGCCTGTACAATGGGCCCCATATACCCCTTTATTACACTCCTTTTGTTTATTAGACTCACTACAGTGCCTCCTGTAATGTTCCTAGTCAGCCTTAAGTCCGGTGTTCCTACTTACAACGCTACTTTAATTCTAATATACTGCTATTGTATGGCCATGGTGAACTTAGAGCTGTCTAATTTGTGCCCAAACTTGTAGTTTAAGAGCATGATATCCGGATATAATGCTATTGTATGGAATGGTTATACCGCTTGTGGAATACACGGGAACCATTTGAACATACGATATACAACTTAAAATGCTACTTGGGAGCATCTCCTTGTTTAAGTTCTGTGACCACTGCGAACTCATCCGTAAGCTCTTTAGCAAACCTCACTCACTCTCATTTTACTTTCCTTATACTCGAGCCACGAGACGCGCCGCGAGCCCTGAGTGTAAACTCGGGCTCGCGGCTCGTCTCGCGGTGCAGCTCGCGGCTCGCAGGGCTCGCGTCGGGAGCAGTATTATAGTATACAGGGTGCAATTTAACCTTCCTGCGAAATTTGGATATATTGATCCTTGTTAAAAATAAAAATACACGTATTTCTTTTTTTATAATCACTCAGTACTAAAATTTTGAGAAATAGCCTCTGAAAGTTATCCTACCAAACACCACAAAATATGAACACATGCGCGACCCGGCCCCGCCCCGCCCTTCCATTGATATTCTTGCAGTGACGGATTAAGACTACTTGATGCCCTAAGCAATCCATGCCTGTGGGCCCCCCTATCCGTATCTCAACTAGAATCGGTCTTGAACCTTTACTCATCTGGTGCCCCCTCAGACGTGATGCCCTAGGCAATGGGGATTGTCCATTTTTTTTTTAATTTTGCTCATTACAAAAACATTTCGAGAAATAAGGTCAGTGATCGTTTTTCTGTATATACAAACGAAAAAAATACCCATTAGTTACTTATATTTTTAAACAAATACGTTTAACCTTTGTTTGACCTTCAATGGCGTTAAATTAGCTATAAATTCGACCAACATTACGTTTCGAACTTTTGGTAAGCTTCTCGTATCAGCTTTTACATAATGAGAACTTGCATTTGACAAACCAGCCATTATAATTAAGATTGAACGGAAATTTAAAACATATGCAGAGGTGAATTGGCGGCCGATCTGCCCGATCCGTCAGAGCGAAACTTTAAAAAATTATTGAGAAAAAACTAGCCAATGAATTTCAAAATTATTTAAGTTATATTCTTAAAATACTCTATTTTAACGAAAAAAAATATAAAAAGTACATGGGATTTTTTTTTTACAATGCCCATTGCTTAATTTGATTAAGGTCTAATCCGTCACTGCATTCTTGTTATTATCTTATGTTGCGAATTTTCCCTTCATACTTTGACGAACTTAGGTATCAAATGTAAAGGACGTAGACAGGTACGTTTAGAATAAAATTAATTGATACACATCAAAAGAATCGAAAATTACAACTTTTTAATTACGAAAAATAACCACTTTAGAAATTTATAATAAATCTAAACCACATCCTTTGCATTTAGGCGTATTTAAATATTCAATTAACTTATGTACACAGTACAACTAATTAAAAAATAAAAATCAAAATAACCCACCTCTAAATCTTATTTACTTCCATCTTCCACTTAGCATAGTTCAAACGAGTTCAAACTGCAATCCGTTTTGCTCTAAGCAGAGTCTAGCGCGTTTTGCACATTGTCTTTATTGGCGGCTCTCGACATAGGCAAACGCGTTGGCCAACGCGTCTGCAGACGCGTTGGCCCAATGTGTAGAACGGGCGTTCGCGCGTTGGCCGTAGGTATTTAGACGTTGGCCAACGCGCGAACGCCCGTTCTACACATTGGGCCAACGCGTCTGCAGACGCGTTGGCCAACGCGTTCGCCTATGTCGAGAGCCGCCATAAGACTTTAAAAGTTTGTTAAGCACAACTTTGTCACTTTTAACCTCGTCAGAGGCATGTAATCGAGGCTGGCTAGGCGTGTGCAGGTGTTGCGAAGTGCGAACTGTCCATAATCTGAGTCTTTGATTGTCTCGCGATTCAGATTCAGGGTACAGCTGCTGCATTCGAGAATCATCAATCAGCTGTTACGAAGACGAGGAACGCTTTCTTGCTCGTACAGTCTCTGGGTTTCGCGTAAACTTTCGCCACTCAAAATGTAGCACCTCCACCTATGCCTCCACATTTCATAACACTCGATCGTGGTTAGGGTACATTGTAACAGACACTAATTAAAGCGCGGGGGTCGGGGGGCCGGTGGGCCGTGACAAACAAAATAATTACGTGGTCGAGTGCCGGCATTAGATGTACAACTACGCGCGTGGTACTAAACGGTCGCCGGCGACCGGCGGGCCTCCCGCCTCCCACCCCGCGCGTCACCAACGAAAATTGGTTTACCCCTACGCATAACCGGTCTCGACTGGATATCTGTGCGGCGCGATGTACTAGCCTCTAGAATTATAGTTTTGATCTACGAACTACGAATAATAAGGTTTCTTAGTTTTTATTATTCGTAGTTCGTAGATTAAAACTATAATTCCGGCTATAAACAGGGTTGTTATACGTCGATTTTTTTTAATTTGCCGCCTTTTTCCAGTCTCATCTTTCGCTAGCCAGACTCTAGTCCAGTAGTGCTAGCACGGCGACCAGCGGAAATACGAAAGTATGGACAAACTGTGGAAATAAACCTAAGGTGACGTTCCGATCTTTTTTCGTTCCGAAAAATTCAATTAAAATGCCACTTTATGACACACTATAGTATATGTCATAATGTAGGATATTATTTGAATTTTTAGAACTATAGTCTGTCATAAAGTGGCATTTTAATTGAATTATTCGGAACTAAAAAAAATCGGAACGGCACCTTAAGTTCATCTCCACAGTTTGTGACTATAGTCTGTCATAAAGTGGCATTTTAATTGAATTTTTCGGAACGAAAAAAGATCGGAACGGCACCTTAGGTTTATTTCCACAGTTTGTCCATACTTTCGCATTTCCGCTGGTCGCCGTGCTAGCAAAACTGTTCGTTTCGTTTTTCAATGTACATTGCGCATGCGCAAAGTTAAAAATTAGTGTCAGTGTAAGTGTCATGTTCTAAAATCTGACAGAAATTGTTAGAATATGACACTCCATTATAAAGTTGACAGTCAGCTGCCAAACTGCGAAAAAATGAAACGAACATGGCTACACGGACGTAAAAAAAGGGCTATTGAAGTTTCAAGCGACAGTATAATATATTATGTCTATGGTTTCAAGTATAATTTTTTTCTAACCTGGTGCCTTACTCACGAAACTGATATCGATTTCGATTTTCGATTTCACCGTTTTTTTGACATTTTTTAGACATATTTTAGATGTCTAAAGTGTCAAAAAACCGTTGAAATCGAAAATCGAAATCGATATCAGTTTCGGGAGTAAGGCACCTGAATAGTTTGCGAGAGAGACTCTTCCAAAGCGGTAAAATTTGTGTCCCCCCCCCCCCTCTAATTTCTAAAGTAGGAGCATGATATGTCTAAAAAAATATATGATGTACATTACTATAAAAACTACCAACGAAAATTGGTTTGAACAAGATCTAGCTAGTAGTTTTTTTTATACGTCATAAATGGTAAATCTTAAATTAACTTGCATTAAATCAACTGAACCATAAAAATAAATCAAAAACCTTTTAATTTTATAAAAAATAAACCTTAGTGTTGCTGCGGAACCATTCATGGGCGAGCCAACTCGCACTTGGCCGGTTTTGTATGATAGAAGCGTTTAGTTCCTTAATCCTTTTCTCTCCACCCTAAAATATATTATTGTCTCAAAACCTGGTATGGTAGGGTAGTATAGGTATAGTAGGTGTGCGCAACTATTAAATTTCAAGGTCAAAAGGTCACAAAATTCGGTATTTTGCACTTTTTTTGTAAATATTTCATTTCCTATGGGTTTTTTGCTGTTTATACTTATCACCATAATATAGAATACGAAATTCTCTAGGTACAACTTTTGTTCAAAAAACATTTTTATACGGTGAACCGTTTCCGATAAAAAGGGCGGAGAGCGCGCGGTCAAAATTATCACAGGTGGTCTTTACGACAGTTTATATTATGTCTATGACTCTAATAATGTCGTGACTTTTTTGACTGTGCATACGACCTTCAAGGGGACGAAGAACAAAATATGACAATTCACCAGTGAACGATGACAATGTCGTTTGATCATTGATGTTTCCTCGTGACTCGTGAGTTGATGTTTACGATTTTCTAACCTATAAACTAAATAATTCCGAGTTCAATTTTATAAATTTTGATCAAAAAGAATTTAATAAAACTGATAGCTTTTAATGTGTAGACTTAATTGATGTAATAGTTGTGTATCGTAAAACAAAAATGGGGACTTCAGCAAAAGAATTCGATGCTTCGTTGGGAGGTAATGAAGTATTACCGACGGCTGCTAATACTTTTAAATTCGCTGCCTCAAGGAGTGTAGAAATAGCAGCGATGACAGAAAGTATCTTACGGCCCAGTAAAACCAAACTCATATTCCAAACATTACCGGTTCATATGCGACGCAGAGTCATGAGTCACAACAGCAAGAGGCTCCCGAGACGGCTGAGGGAAGGACACATGGAGCAACTGAAGAAGAGTGGACTGCCTCCTCAACAAAAAAGACCATCTAGAAAATATAGGCGACGTCCAGCTAACCTACTCGAGGAGTATACAAGACGGCAGAGAAGAAATGTGTGGCTTGAAACTCATATATGGCACGCAAAGAGGTTTCATATGATAGAGAAATGGGGCCATCGCTTGGCCTACAGACCATGTGACAAAGCCTTCAGGGCCTGTTATCGTGCCAGTTCAGCACATTGCCTTATGCAAGACTTATCTTATTACACTTCTATACAAATACGAGGAGACATAGAGGTCATTAGAGATATATTTAGTTCTATTACAAGCAGTGCGTGTGGGCTAGGAATAGCTGCAAAAGCTTATCTTTCAGGGAATCGAGAAGGATCAATTAATATTTTTAAGCCTTATGAGTATCCTTATGGATTTATTTGCTCTGTCAACTTTTTGTGGACTTCCCCTACAGAAATTTGGCTTTTTGTTCACCCAGCTTTTGCAAAAAATGTAGAATCAACATTATCAACTATTACAAACAGCTCAAGTTCTTCAAACTCTGTTGATAATTCAAAGAAACGAAAAATAGAAAATAAATATTCAGGAATACAAATAAAAGTAATTACTGGAATTAATAGGTTTAGATTGACAGGCCCAAAAAGTCATGCAGTGTTAACTAATGCTTTAAAATGTGTCAGCGATATTAAAAATATTGAATCAAAGGAATGGGTAGCACATATTATTAACAAAAAACATGATCTAGCATTAGAAGACAAATTTAACTTCTGGTTAAGTCTTAAATCGCTGAGCTCCCCAGCACAATTACCACCTAGAATTATTATTGGTTTAACAGTCAAAGATCCAAGGCTCTCTCGCCCGGCAAAACGCACTAAAGCACAACTAGAAAAAATAGAAGCGATTAATATTGAAACCTTAACAAGCATACCATCTTTTCTGTCCTCTTCGCCCTTATGGGATGAAAAAGTGAGGGAACACATAAAAAATAAAAAAGTAACCAATGCAGAGTATATTGACCATGTAACCAAAACCCAGATTGTCCCTGGGGAAGTGAATGAAGATGATCTCAAGCTACAACCCATTCCCATTGTTTTAATACAGAGGCCTGGATCACAGGAATGTAGTAAAAAAATTGGTAATTTTGAAACAATATTTAACAATTTGTAGGATAATTTAAATACTTACTTATAATCTTCACCTTAAAATTTTACTTTACATTTTATTTAGCTAATATTAAGCATTTTCTTACAGGATATAACAATGGGTGGGACATTATAATTCCACCAGGGTATGGTCTTCCATTTTGGCTTACTTTTGTTATGTTTGGTGGAAGATCGGGGGGCTTGCGTGAAACAGAGAGCCTGGCTTTTGAGTCAGGGGAAGTTTACATGCCTCCTGACTCATATTCCGGTACTCTTGAAGAAAAAGCTTTAGAAACAAAACTAAAAGATAAGTACTTTAGGAAACCACCAAGTAAAAGAGTAAACTTTATAAAATTGGCACAACCTAGCCCATTTATTTGTCCATGGAAAATTTTAATCAGAGATTGGAGTGGTGTTGAAAATGATAAATTCTTTGTTCTTCGGGATAGAAGATTAATTAATGAGTTGCAGGTAAGATTTTTATAGACAATCAATAATTTCTGTATGCTTCTATTGAGTTATTCAATGAATATAATACAAATAATTATTCACAAGTAAAAAAAGCTTTATGGCAGTGGGAAAGATAAAAATAAATAAGCATTACTTATTTTAGGAATGTATAAAAAGAAAGAAACAAATCCCTGAAGTAGACAACATGGATTCCTGTTTAGTTGCAATTTATATTCAAGTTGTCAGCAGAGGCAGTCTACAGAATCATGCCAATATTTGTTTACCGGATGTTAATGATTTCAAATTAAAATGTATAACTGAGCCCCATCATGAAGATTGCAATGCTAAAGTAAGGAAAGAGAAGAAAATCGAACACAGAAAACTTTTAAAACAACTGCGCAGACAGAGAGTCAAATGTAAAAAGAGAGCTGACAATAAGCAAGTAAGTTTTTTAAATTTTAATAATAGTTCTGATCCAGCATTCTGTCGTACCAATATAACTAAAATGTACTATGTTAACACACAATTCCCTAGGAGATTATTATTATTATTTTACTATTATTATCATGAACAAACTACCTAAGTACGGAGTCTTTTAAGAAACTTTCTTTGTTTACATTACCCTGTACACTTTAATTTGATCTTATGATAAATTTTCGTAATAATAAATAGAGCAATATAATTTTCAGATTACATCATTGAAAAAACTCAAGAAAACCTCCAAAGAACCATCAGAATATGTCCAAAGTATGAGAGAGTTATGGTTGCCTTCAAATGTGGAAACCGTACAGAAGGCTGGAATAAGAGAAACCATGGGTTACATTGTTCATGGGGCCTTCAGTTTCACAGAGGCGAAAAGTTGTGGAGTTGGCTATGTAACGCTTAGGTCATTGCGGACATTACTCAGTAACGGTATAAATCAGGTGCTAGTCCGTAATGTTACCTCGAGGGTGTATAGGTTAGCTAACTTTGAACTGATTAAAAGTTAATACATACTTTAGTTTATCATGTAAACTATGAAAAAAGTAGGTAGTTTATTTTGATATGCGGAGAGAGAAATCCTGAGATATGTGGAGAAAGGGGTAAATAAATAAAAAACATGTAATAAAATAATTACAATTATTTAATGGAAAGTTTATGTCGATTGTTATTACCTAAGTGGTACACAAACTAACGTTAAGTCAAACTCCAGTAATAAAATAAAGTTAAATGCACTCACTCATCAACTCCCTAAATAGGGCTTAAAGTCAATTTCCATTTGATATTTTTCAATGAAAATTATCATCAAAAATGTATGAGATTTTTCATAAGGCATCGCAACTGCCAGGAATATGGACATAACCGCCAAGAATATGGACATAACGATAGTAAAAGGAGGGGAAGAAAGTTATCTTCATATAAAGGCTTCTTATAAGGCTGGTACCGCCGAGATTTTGTTGTGTGCCGTACGTGGCGACGCATTGATACTATGGCGCACACATACAAGCTGCGCGCCGTGCCTTTGTATAGAGATAACTTACTTCCCCTCCTTTTACTATGGACATAACCACCAAGAATATGGACTTTAGGTCTAAAAATAAAGAGATTATTTTAGCGATGCATTATGTCACATCTCATTGTTTGAATACTTTCTTCACACTCCAAACTACCGAACGCAAATTGACTAAAACCCTGTATAGACATTGTAATACTAACTAAACTATGTATCCTTATTCCTTATACATAATATCGAGAATGTTGAAAATACACATCTACCCTGCAATTTGAGGCTTGCAGCTTTTTCACTAGATCGTAGGTAGATTTAATTTCTTTATGTTATAGATCTACTACGTTATATTTTGGACCGCTTCCTCGCAATGGCGTCTTCAACGGCCTTCAATTGTTTGAGTAACTCCTCCCTCCTCGAGACTGATTTCTTTGCGGCGGCTCCGCCCACCGGCGATGTCGCGGTTCGCTTTCGTGACGCTGCTTCTGTAAAAATAAATAAAATTGCCCTGTACTCTCAGAGAATTTGATTTATGGTGATTGGTGGACCTTAGAGATTTGTTCGCGTTAAGTCATACCCAGCCGACACGCTAAAATGCCACGCACTGTGAAACTCTGGAACGAACTGTCACCAGCAGTATTTCGGGACCAATATGACCTGCAAACCTTCAAGAAGAGAATGTATTCCCTCTTAAAAGGCTGGCAACGCACCTGAAGCTCTTCTGATGTTGCGAGTGTAGCGACGGTAGTTGCTTTCCATCAGGTGACCCGTTTGCTAGTTTGCCCCCTTATTTTATTTAAAAAAATAAAATTGACAATGAATTAACTTAATTCAACCAAATGACGTGGGTGCACCATCTGCCTATGAAAATTATTTTATAGGAATAACTTAGGATATTTAGCCGGCTCATTATATCGAAGTTTGTCATTAATCATTATCATAAAATTGGATATTTTACCTTTTTCCATGGACGATTCCTTTTTACTCATCACCCCAGTGGGTGCCCCTAGCGTCGATTTAGAATTCAATCTGAAATAAAAATGAAACTTGTGATTATTTTCTGCAATATCGAAACTGCATTTTTTATAAATATAGTCTTTTCAGAGTTATTTAGGCACAGCCAAAAAATAACTACATGTCCTTTAACAAATTTATGTATGTATTACCTATTAGGTCTCGCTGCGGCGTTCAACAGGCGCGCCTGTCGAGCGCGGCGGGCACCCGAGCTGCCCGAAGATGATGATGATCGCGACTCGCTCTCCGACTCGCTGGACGATGACGACGACTCTGTAACAAATTAAAAAAATACATAATAATTTATTGTCATGGAATACGATAATTTTTTTTGGTGTAGATACTGTCTTGTATAACTAGCGGAAAGTCTTAATACTGATATTAAGAAATTTTGCTATTTTGATAAAAATTGTTATTTTCATGAAAATATTCTTAATGTTAAAGTCTAGTCGGGCACGAAAAATAATATAGAAACTTTTATTATTATGGAAACTTTTTAAGACAATATGTCCCCAACATTTGGTCCGGTAAATGAACAAAAGCTGTGGTTAAATTAAGACATTATTTTACACAATTTATTAACCTAGGTGTATGAGAGTAACTATATGACGTATCGATTTAAAAAAAATGAGTTTCCTGGCTCTTTAAACTATTTGAAACTAAATATTTACCTGATCCCGATGACGAAGACCTCGAGTATTTCTTTCGGTTCCTATTTCTACTTGAAGCTTTGCTACGACCGTAAGGATCCATTTCCTCCTGAAAAAAAGTTATAAATGTAAATAAGTGATATTCGTTCAAAATTGGTTTTACTTCTGAGTTCTGACGTTATTGAATTGAACACTCCAAACAATCCGACCGTCAGCCGAGTCCTATCACCTATAGGTGATAGGACTCGGCTGACGGCCGCAGCTTATAACTAAGTATTTTTCTTTATTCAATAATTTATTGTGCACAAGAATCATTCACAATAGAGGGATGGGCGACTGTCTCGCTCTAGCACGCGCTGTTATCTCGCTCTTACCTTGTGTCTGTAGGCGGCGGCGGAGACGGGCGGGGAGGGGTTGACCGCTAGCTGGCGGGCGGCTGGCGATGGGGCGCGGCGGCGCGGCGCGGGAGGGTTCATGGCGGTCGCGCGCGCGGTCGCCAACCGCCGCTCGCGGACGATCACGGACGGAGACAACCTGCGCATACGACTTACTTAGTAACATATAAACAACATCTATACTAATGTTATAAAGCTGAAGAGTTTGTTTGTTAGTTTGCTTGTTTATACACGCTAATCTCATGAAAAGATAGTTTGATACGTGGAAGGCTTTAGAATATGTTATATCACGCTGCGACCGATTTATTATAGTACTGGAGCAAAATTTGGCACAAATATGTAGACCACTCAAGATGTTTTTTGCGGGACAACGTGCGGTTCCCGCGTAATACCTTATTTAAGGTAAGTATAATAAATTCCTATTATAATCATTACTGGACACATGATTTACATGATTCGACTCTAAAATAATTAAATTAAATGCCTAAGTGACTGTCTCCGTCGCTTAGGCCCACTTGCAAGACGCTCAGATGATCACTGGGTTAAATATGTCTATTGTTTTTAAGCACTAATCAAAGAGATTACACAATATTTATAGTAACTTTATCGCAGATCTGTGGACAAAATGGAATGGAAAACAAAATAATTATGAAATTAAGTGTATTAACAAGATGGCCGACATAACGTCAAAAAAGGAAGTGCGTTTTGTTTCACGCCAATGATATTCTACTTATACAGATATGTTACGTCCATACTATTTTCCGGCTTAAATCTCTACCGAACAATTTTCAAATTCAAAATTGCAGACATTGACAAATTTGACAGATAAGTGAAACAAAAGATACGAAAAACTATTTACATAAAAGAGACAGTTCTATTTTTACACATCGAATCGTATCGCTCTTTCTTCGCCTGAGCTATGACGAAAATTCGATTTTTTCCAGATTGTTCGAAAAAATAATTGAAAATGTAAATAATCGAGGTATTTATTGCAATCAAGACATGTGGTAAGAGATTCCATGTGTTTTGTTTACTTTCGAGTCATAATTGGTACATTTTCGAAACACGAACGACGTCATTTTCAATTGATTTAGGTAAGACAAGACGCGGCACGTTCGTGACTGCGCTCGATGCAGACTAAACAACAGACGGCCCAATTGGGCCGTATTTGAAGCTTCACAACGCGCGCGGTAGTAACATATCTGGTTTGAGTATTTCATCATTGTTTCACGCACATTTTTATCAGCTTAATTAAAAATATTTATCAGTCCCAAAAATCCCGGGATTTATTAAATTACAATCCCGAAATTTTCGGGACTAAAATATGACCGGGATCCCGGGATCGAATCCTTTAATTGTGCTAGTCGACCTTACCCATAGGCCATAAACCCATAGATTGGAAAAGCAACATGTAATTTTTTGCGACCAGAAATTAATCGAGCCGAGTTTTTGTAGATTGTGATACAAATAGTAAATACCACATTAAAAACGAAATATAAACATGAAATATAGATTTAAATCCATCTAAAGATGTTGTAACTAAACAAGAAATTGCAAATATAAATAAATAAATACTTAATAATAAAATAGAAAAACAGTAAAGAAAGTAGAAGTTGTACCTACTACTGGAAGCATTGCTGTCTTCATCTTCAGGAAACTAGATTGAGTAGTAGTAGAGAAATATCGGTTGTGCAAATGTGACATAAATAAATATAAAAAACAGAAATTTTAGTAGATGACGTTTAAAAATATACATTTATAGTTTGTGCGTTTTAAGATGATATGGGTGACACTTCTCATATTCCTTGCTACGGGTTTTTTTTACAAGAAAACAAAAAAAAACAAAATGTAATAAATTATATTCCATCTACAAAAACAAATGTTTCCTATAATTGTAAATGAATAAAAATGAAAAGTTGCTAAATGCTAACTTATTAATATAAAATTATAAATTTTAACTGTGAAAATTATTGTTACGAAAATATTTGACAAATGTCAGATGCATGAAATGGAACTTATGCCAATAGAGATTGACACTGTTGAATCGAAGTCAAATCGATAAAAAGGGCGGCCATTTTAAATCGCCGGCGCCACTCTGAAACGTCAGTACGAAATCGATAATTTCGATTGCAATTCCTTTACGAAGTGATTCGATATTTTTAAATTATCGATTTATTTTCTTAGGTAACTTCCCTACTATTGTCAATTATAATGTGTCACCCATATCATCTTAAAACGCACAAACTATAAATAAAAGTAAATTCTGCCGGTCGAAAATATATCATGTTGTCTTACTCGTTCTATATAGTTTCTTTCTCTTCTAGAAGTATCTTCTGTTTTTAATAAATACTTATGTCACATCAAACAGTGCATGTCAAAACTAAAGAAACACAATCGCTACATAAAAATGTTTTAAAATGATATGTCACTTTAGAGTTTAGACTTTAGACTAAAGCAAAAGATAAAAATGCGATTAGATGATGATAGGTAAATTATCATTACAATATTACCAACAGCGTTCCCTTGTTAATAAAAAATAAACATGCTTATTCAATATTATATAATTTATAAAAAAGTATTAGGTATAAAGTAATTTGAAAATGGTATGAATTGGTTAACTATAAAAAACTACTAGCAGTCAGGTACAAAACTATAACATATCACTTTAAAACAATTATTTAGTGCAAAAAAACATGACTACTTTGTCTTTAGTCTATTCACGTTAAGATGACAGTGCAGTGCTATGAGCACACATCAAAAAAGCTATCTTGAACTTAAGGCTTCGAACAAACCTACGCGACCAAAGCGATTGCGAAGCGGGAACGTCTACCGCGCGGCGGACGCTGCCCATGTAATCTTATGGCGCTGTGCACACCTCCGCGACCGCAATGTGGGATGGTCGCGTCGGCAAAGCGGGGCGTGTGTTTTGTAGCGTACATAATATAGGTACGGTAACTAGACTTCTTTTTTTAAACCTTTTTTATAATATTTTGTACAACTCTTTAGTTTATGATTTTTTGATTTGTCTACGTTTTTATAGATTGTGTCATGACTTATGATATTAAATTAATTCGACTTGACCATTGGACGTGTTTTATTCCTCTGCACCTCCCAAATCAAAAGCAAGCTTAGCAGCTCGCAACCCTCATGTCCATCAGTCCGACTCTGATGTTAAGTACGAGGATGTCATTACCACAACTATTTAGCATTTACAGCAGATAAAGTCACACGTTCAATGACTGTTCATTAACATGAAGTTCACGGTGCGCACCGTAGTCGCACAGGTGTGCACGCCCAGTTCCGCGTTGTAGACAATCCCGCTTCGCGTCCGCGGCCGATGCTTTATGCGATATTAATAACTTTTGACGTTTGTAGTTTGCACAAACCCCTGGATTCCCAACGCGTGTAGACTATACTACAACCCACCTTTGTTTAGAAGCTGGCGAACCCCTCCTCTTGCGCCGACCACCCGGAGATCCGGAACTACGCGAGCTGGAATTTAAAGAGCTGTGGACTCAATAGGACGCCGGGAAAGGGGGAGGTTTTACACGCGCCGCATGCAACGGTGTTACGCGATGTTACACAAACACGCGATTCAAAAACAGTATTACACGATGTTACACCAACCCGTGTTACACGAGCACGCGTTACATAAACCCGCGTTACATGAACACGCGTTACAAACCCGCGTTACACGATGTGACATAAACCCCGTTGAAACATGCAATTATGAACCGATACCGCGACAGTTATGAAACCAGCCGGGGAGGGGTACGGAAGCGAAAAACATTTCAATTAATATCATTATCAATCATAAACTAAATACTAAACTACAATAAACTTATAACAAAAATAAAAACTGCACTACAGATCTACGATTCTACATTTTACTCTATGGCTTTAGCCTTGTCTATGGTGTAATTGGAGTAGCCTTGTCTATAAATAACTCCTTGGTCACGTAAACACATGTCAGTAACGTCAAGATACGATGCGAAAATGTTTGAAAATGCTGTAACAATGTGCATTACATGCAGTTCAACGTGGCGAGATGATGCTCGAAATTTTAAGTTGATTTATCAGCGTCTTTAAGCAGAATCGCGTCACGTCGCTTCTTAGTTTTGTGAGATCCACACACGCACGTTTCTATATCTCTTGCATTCTTAAAAGCTTAACTCTCACAAACACGTCTATAGTCAGAGCTTGCATTTTGCGTATACTATAACTATGAAATCTTAATCTCTATTCCACCTTATCTGTAGCATTTCTATTCCTTACTAACAAAAGTTTACACAGCGGATATCTTACCACAATTCTACTAAACTCGTCGCGTTCCCGTCGAGACTGTCATAGTCACAGTATGACAGTCTCGACGCGAATACTGTTTATAGCTGACTAGATGCTGGACTGAATCGATGTCAAATCAAGACATTGTTGAATTCATAGTATTACTATGAATGCAACGAACTCCGCGCTTAAATCTCAGTTAAAGCAATAACATATCCACCGTGTATCATCACTATATTTAAGGTATACACACACCTGGACGACGAGTAGCTGTCGTCTGACGACGGCGGGCGGCGGCGGCGCGGCTCGGTGCGCATCCACGGGTCCGCCCACTCGTCGCCCCGCCCCCCGCGCTCCCGCTCCCGCCCCTCGCGTCCCTCGCGCCGCTCCACTTCGGCGCGTTGGACGATAACTTCGCGGGACGATCGCACTCGACGCTTCAAATTAAAGATAGGAGATGAGAAAAGATAAAGAAGAAAATCATACAAGAATCATGACACTAAACTAGAATTTTGTCATATTACGACTTATTTATCTCAAGTCTGCCTACCTAGCATACGCCAACGAGATATCTCACTCTCGAGATAAATCTCGACATTATCTCGACCAAACTCTATAAAAATGTGTTATTTCGATAATAGATCTACGCGAGAAAAAATGTTTGTCATGCTAGGGTGAATAGAGATGAAGACACAAACCATCAAACATCGAGAAAACATGTAGAGTGAGATATCTCGTTAGCGTATGCTAGGTAGGCTGATTTCTTTCGAGATGAAAGGGTGACGACATAAGCGCGCACCTAAATTGACCATTTAGATTCTATCAGATAATGTCATGTTGTTCATAATATGGCTGGGCTAAACTTAATCCGACTAAACTACGCAGGTACGCCATCTGTATATCAATCTTTATAATAATATGTCGAGTGCGCTCGACAGCCTACCATATTCCATAGGCCATCTGCCTATGAACCAAGTTCTGTAATACAACTACAGTACTACACTACCTTGTGGTAGGTGACGTCGTCCGGGGGCCCGTGGTCGTCGTAGTAGGGGCGCTCGAAGCCGCGCTCGTAGCCGCGCTCGCGCTCGTAGTACCGCTCGCGCTCGTCCGCCGGCCGCGGGAAGCGACCGCGGTACATCACTCCGCCGTACGGCCTACTATATTAAAGAGAAATACCCTATTAAAATCCGGTTTTTGTTTTTTTAAACCATCGCAGCACTGGCAGTCATTATGCAACACGGTGCTCAATGTTAAATGTTTAAACCATAGGTCAAGCGCTCATCGCGAATCAATTCAAGTTTCAATTAAGCATTAGCATATTTCGGCATCGTGCGCCACCGAGCTGCAAATGAAAATCACACAAGGCCTAAAGACACATTTCACATTCATAAAATAAATAATAACCTTTGTGTGGTGCATATAAAATATATAATCAACTACCACGTCACATATAAAGTTGAGAAATAAATGTAGTGACATGTTCATTCAAGTCTTCATTACAGACCTGCTACAGCCAACAAACTTATAAAGGTACTTTTGTGAGAAAACAAAGTCTACTAGAAATCTCCAAAAACTCGGCTCACCTGAAGACCTCCGGATCTCTGGCTGCTGGCTCAATGGCGGGGGGCGAAGCGCCAACAGCGGCGGCAGCATAGGCCAGCTCCGCGTCGGGGTCGTGAGCGGCGCCGCCGAGTGACAGATGAAGTTTCTTCTCCTCAAAGTCCATATCTTGTTCCTTACGCTTGTTCGCTATGCGAAGCATCTGTATAAAAAAAATATAATTTCTCATTATTTTATATAAAAGTTTGTCAGCCTGTTAACTTTTTAATTAAAAATAAAATAGGAGCAAGCAAACTGGGATTGAATGCAACCCCTCTCACCCCACAACTCTCTCCGCTCCACATTTAGGTATAATTCGTGAGCATTAGCGACCGATCGCTCCTGTAGGGGCGTAACAAGTATCATCAGTTAACAGATATAATAATGTTGGCCATGATGCCTAAAATAAATGATATTAATATTCTCATTACCTCCTTAGCGGTCCTCAGTCCCCGCTCCCAGGCGGACTCTGGCGGGGCGGTGTCGCGCACGTACGCGCCGCTGGCGGGCATGCCGCGGACGACGTCAAACATGTTATAGTTGCCCTTGTCCGTCACGCCCGGGTGAAGGAACCTGATATGTTATCAACATTATGTATATACTAAAACTCACTAGTATAAGTATTTAAGTACTTTATATATAGAAACTAGCTGTCCAGGAAAATGTTGCTTTGCCATATTATTTTATTGAAGTGACTAACAGCCGTTCCCAATATTTGATCTATCTCTGGTTTTGCCCTACTACAGATAGGAATAGCTCACAATTGACATAAAATATATGTCTCTAATGTCTAATGTGAGCTATTCCTATCTCTAGTAGGGCAAAACCAGAGATAGAGCAAATATTGGGAACGGCCATAAATAAGTATGTCACCATGGCAACGTCGATCGCTATCTCGTAGCACTTAAACTTAATGATCGCCGTCAGTCTCAGGTTGTAATAATTTACTATTATTTATTGGCATGTATTTAATTCAATATCTGTATATTCCCTTTTCTCGATCAAAATATTTGAAAGTTTCACCAAAAATACTGACTTGCACACTAATTATGCACCCTAAATAATGCTAATTCAGCATACCATTTAAAGTTATTTGCGAAATTGTTTTACTGAACGAATAACTATTATTAAAATAGTATATCTAACAATTCCTTAGTTCAACAAACATACTACAACTTTTTAAAGGAAAACCATCACCTAAATTACTTTTAAGAACATCATTTATTCTAAATAAAACCCAATTTAATCTGTTATGTTCATATAATTAAGAACACATTAAAAAATCATCAAGTGCTAATTTAACATGGACTAATCTTTGGCATAGTGAATGGTAACTCAGTTTATAAACAATAAAAATAAACAATCAGCAAAGAGCGAGTCGGATTCGCGCACGAGGGTTCCTTACCGATATATTGCAAAAGAATTAAGCCTCCGGCTTAGGAATTGCACTCTAGGGGTTGACAAGCTACTAAAGAAAAAAAAGAAAAAAACAACTGGCTTCAATTATGATTGTGAGTGGTTCACAAAAAATAACCACGATGGCTAAGGCGGGAGCTACGCTACCGCCTTAGCCATCTAACCTAACCCAATCAAGTCGTATTGGGCCAACATTGCTATTAATTATTTAAGAATCATTAATAAATTTATTAACCCATACGATTACAATACAATAGTGAATTTTGATAATTTTTAATTTTTGTCAAGAAACCTTGAATTATATAGTTTTGGAATGATAAAATCTTAACCATATCTCATCATAATTACCCAAAATCTTTGTCGCTAACTCAGAAATAGATCAAGATATATCTGTGGTCGCTAAAGACTAAAGAGCGAGCGCAAAGGAGTGAGTGCGGCGTTAGATGAGGAGGCCCCAACATGTTTTCCAGTAAAACAGAGAAACAAAAAGAAAATAAAGTTAGGTTAAAAATATTTTAGTTGCACGATTTGTCAATTTGTAGACTTGTTTTGATAATAGAAATTGATTTTATTGTGGTGCACCTTTCGATATCGTTTTTAGAAAGTCCGTTGTAAGATTGTCCAATTTAGAGTGCAAGTTAGTATTTTGATAAACAATTTAAATTTTAGTTTTACAAATAATATATCCGATGTATGAACCATATTTTTGGTGTGAATTCGGTTATAAAGGTCGTCTCGTTTTGTATGATGTTTAAGTTTTTTTTGAAGGACATGTTCAGTTAATCAATTGTTTTTTTGATCAGCATTAGTTTTTCTGGTATGTGAATGCGGATGTTAATTAGCGGAGTTAAGGTAGTGTGCTGAAAAATTATTCTGATGTACATTTAATAATACCCCTTTTTATTAAACAAATGCACTTATCAATATATAAAGTACCCAGTAGCCGATTCTCAGACCTACTGAATATACATATAAAATTTGGTAAAAATCAGTAAAGCCGTTTCGGAGGAGTTCGCTATCTAACATAGTGACATGACAATTTTATATATTAGATACTACATGACAAAGAGGGGGTCTTTGTCTGTCGTGTGATTTTTCTAATTTACCAGACTAAGATAAGTAGATCCTATTTCAGTTTTAGATTTTGACTCTGTTAGTATTTTATTCATAAAGGGGTTGATGTCGCCTGCGACTTCATGAGCGCAACTGTCTCAAAATGCTGGTTTACATCTTTTTTGCTTTTAACCCATATAGACCCGCCGTGCCCAAACTTTTAAAATTACTTAAATTTTTTGTCTTTCAAGTTTATACTTATTTTTATTGCAAGTTTCAATTTGCTAAAAGTGTATTTTTTTATTCCTAGAAGGTACAAATAATATTATAATAGTTCACAGTGTTTTATAATGATTTTTCTGAACCTGTTTCTAACATCCGAAATGACGCAAGTTAGTATTTTTTATTTTCAAGTTTTTCTTTTAAGCATTTTTTTTTATACTTGAAAGAGCTCATTACACTATAACCAATAAAAAATATACATATTACTGTGAAAATCTTTAGTCTTTATAAGATTAGGAGTAGTTTTATACAAGTGTCCCTATTTGGGGCCAATGGGCACATTGGATATAAATTCATCAATAAAGTGAAGGGTATTCAATAGCTATGATAAATACTATGGACTTCAGGAAGTTGCTATGATTGAAGATGATTGAAGATGACAGTGGAAAGATATATTTAGTCGTATTTCCTTCGCAATCATGCGTCTCTTTACCAGTTTTTCACTACTCCAAGAGGTAGCTGGCTATTATGCAACTGATACTGTTGGCCAAGGCAGTACAGAAAAGTGTCCTCTCGTATCCGTCAAGGATATGAAAAAAAAAGAAAACGACGAGTTTGACTACCGTTTCGACCAACTAAATCAGAATTTGTTTTACATCGGCTGGATTATAATGTCTATGCGATCGGGGGAAGCCATTACAGCGTTTTTCTTCTGGGAAAACTAAACAGATGTATTACTGTTGAAAGAATGTCGACGTTAGCTTCCTACATTTTTATCAAAGCTGTAACAAGGATACACGTGGGGTCAAGTCAACTGGTCAATCGATTTTCTCGCACTGTTATACGAAACAAAAATTGGTGGTAACTGGTAGGTACTGTTTACGCACATGCTAGATGTAGCAGTGGCAAACGCATGGCGGCTGCATCATCAATGCAATAAAAACAAGAATTGAATCAGGTCCAATATCGGTAGCATTTGGTCGTCATTACTTGAGACATACAAGCTGTAGAATCCTGCAACCAGCAATACATATATGTACTGGCAAACCTGCAGCATGAAGGGTCACTTTCCCGAAAAACTGTCTAACAATCGCGTTGTTCTGGTTTGCTAGTATTACGTCATAAAAAAGGTCAAAGGCAATTTGAGAAATGTGTGAAAACACGGTACATTCATAAAATATGTATCGAAAATTTTCACACCGTATATACCATTGGCCCCATTTGAGGACGGCAATTTTTTTAATATAAGAATTTAAAAAAAAATAAGTTTTTTTGTGTTTTCCTAATAATTTTATTGGTTTCTATAAATGAATAAAGAAATTTCATATTTTCCATGGCTCAGTTTCATTTGGGTCTAAATGGGTTAATAATAATTATCTCAGTTCTGATAATTTGCTACATCAGTTTTTTAATAGAATACCTGCAACTGATTCCCCAGGTACACGCTCCCCTTGAGAAGAATCTGCAGACGGGTCGGGGCTCGCTTTCCTCTGGCCTCCGTTCTGCCTCATCCGATACCTCGCCCTCCTCTAACGATGAACCTCTAGATCTCCGTCCTGGTTTTGTCTCCTCTGAAAATGACAAACCAATTTTTTATTATAGTTCTGCTGGAACTGAAACTGCCGCGCTTGAAGACGTTTAGTGATTACTTTAGTTATTTAATGGTGATTTGACAAAGCACGTGTGGCACTCGGGGGCTGTCGCGGTAAAGCTATTGCATGCTTTTTCTCACAACTTACCATTTTCTCCCGCTTGTGTGTCAATTTCTCCATTGGAGTGGTCTTTTTGTTTGGTTTCTATGCATTCCCCTTCTTCTGCTTCAAAATCTAACTGTTCCTCGCCATCCTCTGTGTTACTTGTCTTTTCTTGTGGCAACTAAAATATACAGTATTTAAGAAACATTTTGTTACACAAGGGACAGAAGTATGGTACAGGAAAAGAGTTGAGTTACACAATAAGTACCATCAGAGAAATTAATTCATCAAGTCAAGTCAACGTTGGTCATGTTCTGTTGGCTGGGTTTGACATAACCGGACCAAGTTATGTAGGTGTCTAATCATGTCATGTCTAACTGCCGATCCACACTCGCGCGCGACAGCGCGCCGCGGTTCGCGGCGCGGATCGCGCATTCTGTCAAATTTACTGATCCACACTCGCAAAGTTCGCGACATGTTCGCAATGTTGTCACTTTTTAATTTCTTCACTTTCTTGACGCCAGACGCACTATAGTTTGCGCTCTTGAGCCGTATTTATCTTACTTTATATTATAAACTAGATGTCCCGCGCGGCTTCGGTCGCGTAAATTATTAGGAATTTTACGGAAATCGTATATTTTTTCGCAACAAAATAGCTTATCTCTCTTCACGTAGTCTACTCTATATCTGTGCCAAGTAACATACAAAATGGGGATTGTCCATTTTTTTTTAATTTTGCTCATTACAAAAACATTTCGAGGAATAAGGTCAGTGATCGTTTTTCTGTATATAAACGAAAAAAATACCCATTAGTTACTTATATTTTTGAACAAATATGTTTAACCTTTGTTTGACCTTCAATGGCGTTAAATTAGCAATAAATTCGACCAACATTACGTTTCAAACTTTTGGGAAGCTTCTCGTATCAGCTTTCACATAATGAGAACTTGCATTTGACGAACCAGCCATTATAAATAAGATTGAAAGGAAAAAACATACTGCAGAGGTCAATTATTGGCCGCCGATGATGACGTCAGAGCGAAACTTTAAAAATTTATTGAGAAAAAACTAGCCAATGAATTTCAAAATTATTTAATTTATATTCTTAAAATACCCTATTTTAACGAAAAAAAATATAAAAAGTAAGTACATGTGTTTTTTTTTGGACAATGGCCATTGCTTTAGTAGTTCGTGAGATAAACCCTTGCTAATAATTTTCCGTTTTAACCACATTTCCTCTGTTTCTTCGGTCCTATTAGTTTGCGTGATAAAATAGCCTATAGCCTTCTTTGATAAATGAGCTATCTAACACTAAAATATTTTTTATCGGACCGATAGTTCCTGAATCCTGTGATTAACGTGTTCAATCAAACAAATAAATATTTTTTAAATCGCTTGACAAAATCGAATCTTGATCTAAATGACTATGAAAAGTACCAATGGGTCATAATAGGCTCATAATTATGGGATGCATATAACTTTATAAGGTATAATATGGTAGTGATGATGAATGTAATTTGCATAGTAGCATATGCTTTCCGTTCTTAAAGCAATGCAAAGGAGTTCTCTCAGCACCTTCTCAATCTAATCATGGTATACCTTGGTGCAAAATCTTACTTGTTGATTGCATATGCTTAGACTACTTCCCACGAAACCGAAGTCACCACATGTTTCCATATAAATTTTAAGGAGTTCCCTCGATTAGTCATGGCTCCCAGCATTAGATCACCACTTTTGTGAGTATAGTACCAAATTGGGATGACACTCTGTACGCCAAAAGAAAAATTTTGAAAATCGGTTCACAAACGGCGGAATAATCGTTGAATATAAAAAAACGAACATAACACCTCCCCCATTTTGAAAGTCAGTTAAAATTGTAGCCTATGTGTTATTCTGATGTATAAGCTATATTATTGTAAAGTTTCATTAAGATACATTCAGTATTTTTTGCGTGAAAGAGTAACAAAAATCCATACATCCATACATCCAAACAAACTTTCGCCTTTATAATATTATAAAGTAAATAAAATATATAAAGTATAAAGTAATAAAGTATATAAAGTAATAAAGAATAATTTTATTTCTCACAATAATAATAGATGTTAAGAATAATAGGATAGAAATCTAAACACTAAAATACAATCAAAAATATACAGATATATTATATAATGTACAAACTTTAAATATTAAACTATAAAGTAGGATTAATTATAGTATAAAGTATACTAGCTATTTGACCGAGCTTAGCTCGGTATTCGATAAAACAAGAGTAAAATGACATTTTCTAAAAATGATTCCTAGCTAGATCGATTTATCGCCCTCGAAACCTCCTATATACTAAATTTCATGAAAATCGTTGGAGCCGTTTCCGACATTCCAATTATATATATATATATATGATATATATATATAAAGATTTAAAAAAATCTCTTTGTCGCGGGACAGATGCGGTCGGGGAACTAGCCGCGAAGTCCGAAAAATATGCGAACCGGATCCACACTCACGTTTCGCGGAAATTCCGCGGCGTCGCGCGCGCGAGTGGGGATGGGGGCTAATCTATGCAAAAATGTTTCTGATAGTACACAGTATTATTTTGTTTTAAAATAAGATAAATTAATATAATACTCACTTTCTCGAGTTTTGAGTTTTCTGTCCTGGTATCACTTTTTGGAGATGTCCTTGGGTTGGAGTCAACATTGCCATTCACACTTTCATGGTTCAATGGAGGTGACTTAGGTTTAGACTTTGTCTAAAAAATGTTACATAAGCTGAATTAGAAAGAAAATCTTGATTCTGATTTCAAAAACATTACATTACTCACTAAAATTATTGTGACAAATGTTAGTTAAAATTATTGTATTCTCATTAACAATAATATTAAAGGTAGGTTTTTTGAGCACTACACAGAATTTTTATGTCCAGCAGGTAGAAGCAACTTTTTTCTTATTAAAGCTAAAGATATGAGGCATAAAACAATTTTAATTATATAAGCAAAGAACAAACCTTTTTTTCCATGTCCCCATTTTCTGAGTCTAAGTCTGAGACATCAGATAGATCTTCATGACTAATGTTATTGTCTTTTTCCTGCTTTTTGTCACTTGCTACTGACTTACTTCTAGATTTGTGATCTTCTTGATCAGACTCCATTTCCCCTGAAAAAAAAATAGATTTGCAAAAATTGTGCCAAAACATACATTAGAAAAAAATATTTTTAGGCATTATTCAGTTCTATTATTCAAAGACAAAAAAATTACCATCTGATATTTCTTCTGTGACTGGATCTTTAGTACTCCTCTTATTGTATGATGAGCTTCTGCTAGACTGGCTAGATTCCGATCGACTCCTAGCTCGTGACGTGGCCACCATTTTTTGTTCAGCTTTAGTGTGCCTTCTCCACTTCTCTTTGGGACTCCAGTCATTCTTTTTGACTGGGGACCTACGGGGGGAGGACTGAGATGATCCCCGATCGGGGGAAGGGCTGGAAGTTTGTGACCTTGGCTCGGCATCACGGGGAGGTGATGCAATCTGTGAACCTGAATCTGGCGAGACAGGCTGAGACCTGGACACAGGGGACTTGATAGAACTGCTGGGTGATTGTGGTGTCCGGGGCCCACTGTGAGGAGGTGGGGACGATGGAGGCTCCGGAGAGCGAGCATTGAAGACAGCTTCATTTGGCGATTTTGGTGCATCAGGTGACTTTGGCCCAAGTGGGGAACCCGGTAATGAGTTCTCAGGTGAGTTAATATCTGAATGAGCTCCGCTCATGTTATCCGGAGATTGGGGCTTTTTGCCTGATCTATGACTGGACTGGGAATGACTTTCTGGTGAAGGTGATCTAGGGCCGTGGCCGTTGGATCTAGGTGACTGCGGAGATTTTGGTCCTTTCTTTGAACTCTCTGAAGAGGAACTTCTTCGGCTCCTAGAACTGGAGCTACTACTTGATGAAGAATGTCCATCACCAGAAGCATCTCGAGAATCTTCAGAGTCCATATCTGAAAACAGCAGCCAGGTCTATGTACCACTTGGGCTTATTTTTTTTTACTAACCACACCCAAAACAAGCTCTTTAAAATACACAAATTAAATGTCACATAATATTACTTTAGAGATATCACAATGTATAATTTTTCAAGTTTGCATATTACAGTCACAAAATTTGTCTTTACAAAAATGTAAACAATACACGAACAGCAAATAAGTACGTGTACAATATATGTGTATGTTAATACAAAGCTAAAGTTTTAACGGTTTTTTGTCCAATGTACCTAACAATGGACTCTCATCAAATGCACTTTGTAACGAAATATCGACCCATATTTCGTGAAATTGAAATGTTATATTAGTTAGAGATATTACGATGTGAGGTATATTGTAGACACGTCCAGCCTTACCTTGGTGACGACGCCTCGAAGCCAGAATTGGTGGCACTTTACAACACTTCCCATTTTGTAATGACTTTTCAACTTTTATAATCACAACACAAACTAAACTTAGGTCTGTCACAGATACTTGTGAACTTTAACTGTATTATAAACTATTATATTGACGAAAACTTAGAAAAATCAACACTACTTCAACATGGCTGTGATACGGAGGAATATATAATAACATAATAAATAAATCACTTTTCAAGAGCTCCTTTGGGTGAACTTACGCCCTTACCTTAACTGAGGTGATTAAGACGGTTTATTCTTGATGTTAAAAAATAAATATTCTTTATTTCTTCAATATGCGTCGCATGAAGAATCATCGAAGAATCGAAAAAAATTTAATAATTTTACAAAAAAATTGCTGGCTTTGCATGGCATCATGTCAAAACTCAAACTGACATTTCTTCTTCTACATCTTTGTTTTATTTTTCTTATTATGGCACTTTGGCTATATAACCATGGCCAGTGTCGAGTAAAAATATGGCGGGAAAACAATAATATTTTTTATACAATTTTCAGCATCGTTTTTTTATATTGTCAGGTCTAAATTCTAGTCAAAGTCTAAGTATAAGTCAATACATATAGTCAAGAAGTCAAGTCAGACGATTCAGTAAAGTGGTAGACGCTTTAATGAAACTTTCGATGGAGTTTTGGAGGGAACACAAAATAGCACGTTTCTGGATATTGCATCATTTTCCTACACTAATTGTGTACGATAATATGTGATCTAATGGTTAATATCCTATTAATGATACACATTAAAAACCCACCTAACACAATTTTAGGAAAATAATACAAAAACACAACATCACTCTTTCACATTCCCAGCAAAAACTCTACTTCTTTGTTTTCAATTTGAGTGAAATGGACGTCCACCTTTATTTTGCCACAAGTCGTTGTCATTGGTCAATGTCACTGGTAATAATAATTCTTTTGTACTCAAAAATCTAGTGATTCAACTCAAGTCACTAAAAGGGCCCATTCTCGGCAGGCCGCCTTGCCGTCCGCCGCGCCGGCTTATGTAGGATAGTGATTGGTGTCGCAGGCCTGCATGGCGGCCGGCCTGCGACACCCATAGATAAAGTATTATAGTATAAATGTAGTCTTAGCCCGTCATCGCGTGGGCATTTTGTGCTTATTTTCATACAAGTAGTGTGCGTTTATTTTCTTGAATATTTCTATTTGTCGATTATTTCGAAGCTCATTATGATACAGGAAAGAAAGTCAATTAGCTCATGATATCGATTAACTATAGTTCAAGTGATGAGAATCCGTAGGCACACGTAAAAAGCTATGCAATTTTTATAACCAAATTATTAATTTATGTGACATTTTTAGCACTAATGCTAAGGCATATAAGTATAGCACGAATAAAGGATCAATAAACATATTATAAATTATCTTTTTAGCTTACGAAAATACCGATTGAAAAGCCCAAAAAACGTTGTTCAAAACTTACTTATTTACTGTTAAATCCACGTGTTTGAGGCATTCTTTGGCCATTCTTATGGTTTATTATTTAGCGGAACCACAAAACTCAACAATATCTAGCATTAAATGTTCACTAAAAAACCGTTATTAGCACTTTTATTACATGAAATATGCAGACCAACTCCTTTGTTATGTCCTAGTAAGTAGGATATAATATTAAGTACACGCTTTTCACGCTTATACACCGATAAAAAGCGCTTATTCCACTTGTCCTATTTAGAAGTCCTAGCTAGGATCCTACATAGGAGACTAATTAGTTCGCTTCTTATTCCACTTGTCCTAATTTAGTGACTAAATCAGTTGTCATTTTGGTCAGCCGTCTTCTTAATGGCTCCAGTTCTATCAAAGCAACAAAAAATTGGTCTTCTCATAGGCTTAGCTGTTGGCTCAATGAAAATAAAAATAAATGAAAGGCGAAAAAGATGGTTGAAAGAATTTTTGCTCCACGTAAAATTATGAATTATGAACTTTCTGAACTACTTGGAACCAACAGACTTAAGAAATTACCTACGAATGGATTCCAGATCTTATAACATAATATAAATTGACTTTAATACAGATTTAGCAGTTCCCACTACAGATAAAAGGTTGAAACCATCTGGCAACACTGATTTAGTCATCCAGGAGCCACATTTTTTTCTGATTTAGGATCCTAGCAAGGATCCTTGCTTTCTAAATGTTATTCCACTTGACTAAATTATTTAGGATAATAGCTAGGACATCCTAAATAGGACAAGTTGAATAAGCGCTTAAGGCTCTCTCCAGTCTATAGTATCTCAATGGCGACACCATTCACAATCCTGCATAAGCCGGCGGACGGCACGGCGGAGGCGGACTGCAATACAGGATAGTGAATGGGGCACTTAACTCGAGTTAACTCGAGTTGGGCGTAATGTCGGCACTACATATTAACGCGCGAACGCCTGTTCTACACATTGGGCCAGCGCCAGCGGGCCAATGCGTCGGCTAACGCGTTCGGCCCGCTGGCGCTGGCCCAATGTGTAGAACAGGCGTTCGCGCGTTGGCGGTAGGTATTTCGCCTTTATTTTTTTATTAACTGTGTAATACAAATAGCAACGTATAGTTTTTGGCATTCAGAATAAAAATTAAAAAAAAAAAAAACGGAAAAGAGCGGCAAAAATTCTAAATCAGATAACAATACCGTACCGTAATTAAAATTTTTGTAACAAGTAAAAATAAATTACAATGATTGAGCAAGCTTTAGATGATAACATCTCTGAAAATGACGACGAGGAGAGTTTTTTCCAAGATGTAGATATATTGCAAAAACACGGTATAAACGTAGCTGACATAAAAAAATTAAAAGGCGCTGGAATATGTACCATCAAAGGAGTGCAAATGTCCACCAAGAAAAAACTAAACAATATCAAAGGATTTTCAGAAACCAAAGTCGATAAAATTAAAGAGGCTTGTCTAAAAGTAATATCATCAGGCTTCATGACTGCTTTAGAAGTAAGCGACAAAAGAAAATTAGTTTTTAAAATTTCTACTGGAAGTAATGAATTGGAGTAAGTATTTAGAGTATAATTTAAATACTTTAGGATGCAGTTTCAAAAATTTTAATATGTTAATAGTATACAGTGTGTAACAAAAATAAGTGATAATACTTTAGGGTGTGTACGTGTTACTTGTAGAGAGTTCACTGTGAAAGTAGCAGCGCTAAAAGACGAAAATTTTTTTTCACTTTTGTATGTGCAAGGGCCCGAGCGTCACGAGTTTCCCCATACAAAAGTGAAAAAAATTTTTGGTCTTTCAGCGCTGCTACTTTCACAGTGAACGCTCTACAAGGAACACATACACACCCTAAAGTATTATCACTTATTTTTGTTACACCCTGTATATATATACTAATTACGGTACTTATTTAAATCTTATAAACGCTTTTTTAATCTTTAGCAAGCTTCTCGCTGGCGGTATAGAATCTATGGCTATCACAGAGGTTTTCGGTGAATTCCGGACGGGCAAAACTCAGCTGTCCCACACTTTGTGCGTAACCACACAAATTCCAAACTCCACCGGCTACAGCGGGGGGAAAGTCATGTTCCTTGATACGGAACATACGTTGTATCCTTTTAAATAATCGGCCAAGTGCGAGTTGGATTCGCGCACGAAGGGTTCCGTACCGTGTTATAGATATAGAGAAGAAATAGACCAAAAATTGTGTTTTTTTAAGGGAGCCCCCCTTAATTATTTATTTTATTTAAATATTATTATTAATTATTAAAGTACACATAATATATTTAAAGCCTTCGTGAAAATTTCAAGTGCCGGTCTTATCATTATTGATTACGAGCAAAAATGGCCAAAAAATCACGTTTGTTGTATGGGAGCCTCCCTTATTAATATTATTTTGTTTTTAGTATTTGTTGTTATAGCGGCAACAGATATTATACACATTCTGTAAAAATATATAAGATGTATAGCGTATAGCTAATAGCGGTTCTTGAGATACAGACAGACAGACGGACAGACATCGAAGTCTCAGTAACAGGGTCCCGTTTTTACCCTTTGGGTACGGAACCCTAAAAATAAATTTATGAATAATAATAGTATTTTAAAAAGACAAAACCGACTTCAAATTGTACGTAATTTGGAATTAAAATTCCCCATCTCAAAAACTACTGAACCGATTTCGGTGAAACTCGTAGTATTCCCTAAGTTGAACAATACCGGGTACAACAAAAAAAGAACCACTTAAATCGGACTTGTAGTTCAGGAAATATGCGTGCACAAACATAAAAACATACATACATACATACACTTTTGAAAGGCACATTAACATAATATACAAAAACTGGACAGATCTGGAAATATTACATACATACGCGTCGAATTGATAACGTCCGTTTTTGAAGTCGGTTAAAAAAAGGTTGAGTACTGCTGCAATTATCGTACGCGGCGCGCAAGCGAGACAACTTGAGAATCAAACCAAGTTTCGACATTCGAAGCATGAGAGTTGGTCCCGGGTGTCTTAATGGTACACCTCAGTCCTCAGCGTTGCCAGATTTTTTTTATGCCAAGTCGGGACTTTGGAACTTTTTGAGTGAAAAAGCGGGATTCTCCAGTCCAAAGCGGGACAAAGTAAAAAAAGGTATAAAATCGAAAGTTTTTTTTTTTTATTTTTATCATTTTATTTGCGTTCAATAACGTTTACGGGACAATAGATAGCAAAAGTAGCCAAAGAAAATCCACCCCCCTACCTCCCACACTCTTATCTTTATTACGCTCCTTTCTTTCTCAGCACGCTGCACGTACGTTCGGGCTCTCCCTGAAAAGCGGGATTGAGCCTGTCCCGCGCGGGACATTTAGTTTTGATGAAAAAATCGGGACGTCCCGCCAAAATCGGGACGTCTGGCAGCGCTGGTACACCTGCACTTTTGACAGTGCCAGCCTATCTGACTTAATTTTACAAGAAAACTAGCTGTCCCGGCTTACGTTTCTTTGCCATATAAAGTATTTCGCCCATATTTTATTGAAGTGACTAAATAATGTATGTCACCATGGCAACGTCCATCGCTATCCCGTCGCACAAACAATGGTCGTCGTCAGTCTGGAGTTATAATAATATAAGTACTATTATTTATTCAACAAATGCACTTATCAATATAAGAAGTACCCAGTAGCCGATTCTCAGACCCACTGAATATGCGTATAAAATTTGGTTAAAATCAGTGAAGCCGTTTCGGAGGAGTACGCGGCCTAACTTTGTGACACGAGAATTTTATATATAAGATGTTTAGGTAGTATTTCTTTCTGCTCTTCTCTCTTCTGTAGTTTTTGGTTTTCTCTCTTGCCCTCTAGTTTCCTTAAATTGCCAGTCGTCCAGATAGGCTAAGGCCTATAGCAGATAGATTCAACCTGGAACAAAATGCTGTACTTGACAATGTGTTGTACGCCAGAGCTTACACGTCCGAACATCAAGTAAGTTTAAGTATAATATTAACTTATAAGGCAATTACCTACCTTGTCGCCAAAATTTATAATCGCAAAAGCCCCTTATTGGCAGTACGAGTTACGACTGCCGTTGCACATATTATTGTGATTTGTGATGTACTTACAGTCACACTGATGAAATACATCCGAACACAGAGCTTCCTCCTTTATGGAAATCACTCTTTGTAGGCATGTTCTTTGGCCCACCACATAATATTGGAAATATGTATACTATCTCCTGTGCGCTGGATCGACAGCGGTATCTGTGGCGGTATCCAAGTCCAACCACGAAAACCCTTTGATGTGATATCAGGGAGCCCGAGGGACATGCATAACGTGATTATACGTCCCGTTTTAAATGGGACTGTCCCTTTATCCGGTACTCCGTCCCGGTGTCCCCGCAGACAACGTCGAGACCACTGTCTGTGGTCGAGACACTAAATTGTCTCGTTTTCGCGTTGAAACCAAGACACCAGGGCCGGATCTCCCATATTATGGCTATTTGGGCTTAAGTCCAGGGCCCCATGAGTTCAAGGGCCTCCGCCCCCCAGATAAGTCAAGTCAAAAATAGACGATTTAAAGAATTCATAATTTCATTAAATTTTTTTGGTAGGTATCCCTAAGAATCCTATGATCAAGGTTTATTATACAATGTTGTGGCCGTAAGTAGTTTCAGCTCAGTAAAGTTTCAGCTTCAGGAAGTATAAGTAATATCTCTTTGTAGGCAGAACTTCTGGACTTCGTAGCAGCGAAGTTTCACGAGGAGGGTGGAGTTTTCAAGCTGCTGATCATTGACTCCATCATGGCGTTGTTCCGAGTGGACTTCTCCGGGAGAGGAGAGCTGGCCGATAGACAACAGAAGCTGGCACAAGTGTTGTCCAAATTGCAAAAGGTAAAACTAATATTAAATATTAACTTTACTTTGTTTTTAGTATTGGTTGTTATATTAGTTGCACCTGAGTCCAGAAATACATAATCTGTGAAAATTTCAGAAGTCTAGCTTATGGAGTGTAAGATGGAGGAGAACTATCTCTGTATGTAAAAAGTGTCCGCTGAAATGCGTTAAATTAGGGTGGTGCTACAGTAGCAACAGGGTAAATTTTAAATCATTTAGCACCTTTTATTTCAGCTATTTTTTGTTATATTTTTCAAAATACATATATTGGTACTAACCCAGTAATTCTGTGACTTGGCTATTTGGCTAACTTCAATTTATATTTTGTCACCAACGGCTATATTCATTTTATTACTCTATGGTAATAGGGTCCCGTTTTTACCCTTTGGATACGGAACCCTAACAACAAGAAGCTACGTAGCTGTAATATAAAACGAACAATAAGTTCTCTCAGCACTGCTATTTTCAGCTTTTTATAACTTTACCTACAGAGGCTACAGACTACGGCCGCCGTGTTCAAACCAAACTGAACGTTACGTAGTTTATTGTATTTTCATACATATTCACTTTTTCGTTCACATCTATTACGGACAATACGTTATTACTCATTAGTTAGGTATTAGGTACTTATTACGCTGTGCGTAGGCGCTGACATTCGGTGGCCGATTAAGGCCGTGTTCAAACTTCAAACCACACTGACTGTCAGCCGCCGAATGTGAGCGAACGTTACGCAGTTTATTGTATTTTAATATTATTCACTTTTTCGTTCACACTAACCGACAATACGTTATTACGCATAGAACAAACATTATTTTTTTGGTATTTTTGGCTCAACATTAACATATACACTAGAAATTTTCACAAAATCCTCGATTAAGTATATGTGTACTTTAATATTAAAATATAATAAAATTAAAATATAAACAATATTTAAGGGGGGCTCCCATACAAAAAAACTCAATTTTTTCCTTATTTTCGCTCTGTAACGGTACGGAACCCTTCGTGCGCGAGTCCGACTCTCACTTGGCCGATTTTTAGTATTTTATCTTATAGTAGGGGAGGTAGTGCTATCGTTTGCTAAGTCATTTCATACCGACCAAATTTTTGTCCAGCGGTAGCTTAATATTTATCAATCAACATAATCAGCGTCAGTCGCCGCACCCGTGGTGGAATGTTAACTGAGAGTATTTCAAAGTTGTAAAAAAAAATTGCGAAAAGTGATTTTATACCGAATGAAAATTTTATGGATGGATGGATTGAGGTCATGCTTAACCAAAAATGCACCGTCAGCCGTATCGCAGACGAGGGATTCAACGTCAGTCGCGTTACTGAACTATGTTAAAAAAGTTAAAATATAAAGTCATTTCATACCGTACAAAATTTATACAAGTGAATGTTGATACCTTTTTAATAATAAAGACCACCGTAAGTCGTTAATATGCGGGTGGAAAGCCCGTCAGCCAGCGATATAAGTTATAATTATAACCAATATAGCCCTATTTCGCGCTCAATGTATCCTAGGGCGTCGCGTAGACGACATTTCCACCTGCAAATATTCAGCTGACGGCGATTTTCGTTTGAATTAACCATTAAATTGTCCCACATAGCAATTTTAAGTAATTAATTCGATAGTCAATATTTGTGAAGAAGAATTATTTACATTTTACTTTAAAAGCGCCATCTGTTGTTATATACTAAAACTAAAATAACACCTACCGAACCTGAACGTGTATAATCTAGATATGAAGCTTTATTGGGTGCGAATTGGGATCTTTTTAATGTCAATTCAATACGATTTCCAACAACAACTTTGAGATACTCTCAATTTTTATTCCACCCATACTGGAGTAGCTGACGATCAAAACTCTTATGTATTAATAGAATAGTACTTATTATTGTTACGATTTTCGCTCGGTATGAAATTACTTTTTATATAAAATGAGCGCGACCTCCCCTACTATTATCAGCTGTAGTATTCCACCCGGATACGTACATCGCCACGCATTCCGTAGTAAAATAAACAATGTAGTGTGAAAGATAACACAGATGATTATTAATATTAAGAACGTATTACTCTCACCCCCTTATCTAGACACGAGTGTGTGTCAAGCCAAGTTCTAGCATAACAGCAGGGCTAAAATGGTCGCTTTGGAGAATCATATATTGAATCATAATAATATGATTAATTTTTAAACTCCACTTTGCGTGCAATTCATATAGTGATTCGCTTAGATTAATGATTGGTCGCCGCGCGCGAGAGACCAATCATTGATGTAAGCGAATCACTATAATATGAATTGCACGCAAAGTGGAGTTTAAAAGTGATTCGCTTCGATTAATGATTGGTCTCCGCGCGCGAGCGCCGCTCAAGGCGCCGAAATTCAAGTTCTTATGTCTATGATACTCGATTTTCGATCCACTGTGCACCGCGCGTCCGTCGGCGGAAAGTGCTCGCGGCGCCTCGCGACGACGAGCGCGGTCGCGGGAAGCCGCGAGCACTTTCCGCCGACGGACGCGCGCGGCCGCCCGCGGCGCCTCCAGCCCTTTTGTAGTTTTCAAGCGATACTAGTAGTTATAAGTATGTAAATAAAGTTTAAAATTATTTCACACTAAAAGTGCTCTTCGCGCCGCTGCCGGCCGCTGCCGATCCGGTGTGAATTGGGCCTAAGGCACCTGGCCGCAGCGGCCCAGGTCGCGGCGGCCATCGAAAGTATGGTGTGGCCGCTTGACAGCGTACGGCGTGCGCATGGTCTATGGCGGTTTCATACTATCTAAGTGTTTATAAAATAATTTATTTTAGTCCATAATTGTTGTCACGGTGTGTCGGGGGACCGCCAAGTAAACTACGACAACAGCGACTTTTGCTTTTGTATCGCCAAGTCGCTGATTGTCTCGATTCGGTTCGTTGTGAACTGACCCTTAAAGTTTAAACTACAATGTTACGTGAAATCAAACACGTACATTAGCGGTCCCCCGACCTTCGATCACTAATCGAAGCCCCCGACACACCTTGATAACAATTATTATGGACACTGACATAGTATGTAGGTACTACGTAGTTACTACCTCACTACTTACTACCTCAGTGATTATGGACTAAAATATTACTTTACACTTAGGAATTATTTAAACTTAAAGTCAGTAAATATTATTTTATGTATGTGTAAGTATCATAATTTAATTTAATTTTATGCTTTTTAAACATCATGGGGCCCGAGCAGAAACTAAGATTTTCGTTACAAGCGCCCGCGCGGGTCGCGGTGTTGGACGCGGTGTCCGACACCCCCCGTGCCTTTACAACCTTCACAAAACTTCCTTAAACTTCTTTTATTCTCTTACTGTGCAAAATAAAATAAATATTTAAGGGTTGTATGGGAGCCCCCCATATAACAAACGTGTTTTTTGTGTAATAAACACTGTACTTATATGGGGAATTTAAAGAAGTTCTCCCAAAAATATCCTCTAAAAAATTTTATGTCCTGACTCCTGCCGTTAGTCGAAAACCAAGTAAAACCCAGTAGTCCAGAGGGCTACGCGAGTCTCATCGTATTGACAAAAGCAAAGTTTGCATGTTCGTTGCCCTGCCAGAAGGGTTTGAAGTCGACACTACATCGCGGCCATATGGTGGACACCATATATACCCACTGGCCACTGCCCGAACGGAACATTCTAGTGTCGCTCAAATTGTGATTATGGCCTAAACGGAAAGTCGTAGAATTTCGGTCGGTGTTAACGTGTTAAGGGTAGTACGTTGATCACTTTACTAAAAGAAACGGAGGGACGAGAGTCAATAAATTCTTTGAATGCGATTTAGACTGCCACATCAGAGTCGAATTTTTTTCTTGTAGGAAGTTATCCAAATTCGGAAAAAAATGGTAATCTGTTGGAGCAAGGTCCGGGTAGTACGGTGGATGTCGCAGACATTCCAATTGCAGCTCGTCCAGTTTTGCGGCCGTCTGTTGTGCAGTGTGTGGTCTAGCGTTGCCCTGAAGCAGCAGTGGCCTAGAGTGATTGACGAGCCTTGGTTGTTTAGCAGCTAGTTATTCCATCATGGTTTGCAGTTGCTGACAATAGATATCTGCCGTAACCGTTTGGCCAGATTTTAGAAAGCTGTAGTGAACGACACCGGCACTAGTCCACCAAACACTTGAACAAGTAACTTTTGTCTTTTTATGAGTCAATTTTCGCTTATTGCAGGATTTGGCTGATTCTCCAGGGGACAACCATTGCGAGTTGCGACGAACGCTTCCGATTATCGTATAGGATCCATTTTCCATCACAATTCACAAGTAATGAACCGATTTAAAATCCCTTCATTATTGTGTCGGTTGAGCAATGTAACGCAGCAGTCGAAATTTTTTTCTATACATACAAATGTAAAATGTAAAATGTAAAACTTTGTGAGTGCCTTTATTGCGATGGGTCCGACAAACTTTTCTATGCGAAAAGTTTCGGCGCTGCTGCGTTTTCGAATGCCTGATTCCTGAAATTGTCGACATGACGTCATTATGACTCTCAGTCTCCATACATATAAGGTGCATTGGGGTAACTTCGGAAGAAAAAAAAAATGGGGATATTCCGAAAATTTCTTAATTTAAGTAATTTTATTTCAAACTTTTTAAACTTGTGTTGGTTATAGTGCAGAATAATTCCTATCAACATAATCATAATTATATTCTCATGATTACCATCTATCGTCCTTTTCGATGGAAGTTAATATGAGCCCAAACATGAAACCTCCACTTTGTGTTAATACGAAGCTCGGTTCCTATAGAATCCAGGTGATGCTGCAGCAGCAGCATGTAAATATTTACTGTCTATCTACTTCTCACTGGTTGTCGCAATAGAATGAGCCCAAACACGAAACCTCTGCTCTAAGTTGGCGAGGAGTTGGATATCCTATTGATTACCAGGTGATGAAAATCGGTCTATCCGTTTGGTTGCTACGATGCCACAAACAGACAGACAGACAGACAGACACGTCAAACTTATAACACCCCTCTTTTTTGTCGGGGGTTAAAAAAACATAGGGCCACAACATTCTAACTGTCAGTTCGTAGTAAGTACCAAAACCTAAATTCACTAAATTGTATAATATAAAATTGAATTAAGAAATTAAAAAAAAAACCCCGCCATACAACTTTAGAAAGTAATGAAATAATATATTTTACTGATTTTAAGTTTAAATAATTCCTAAGTGTAAAGTGATATTTTAGTCCACAATTGTTGTCACGGTGTGTCGGGGGACCGCCAACAGTGTCTTTTGCATTTTGTATCGCCATGTCACTGATTGTCTCGATTCGGTTCGCTGTGAACTGACCCTTAAACTATAATGTTATGCGAAATCAAACATCTACATAAGCGGTCGACACACCGTGACAACAATTATGGACTAAAGTATCACTTTACACTTAGGAATTATTTAAACTTAAAATCAGTAAAATATATTATTTCATTACTTTCTAAAGTTGTTTGGCGGGGTTTTTTTTTTAATTTCTTAATTTAATTTTATTTCATGCTTTTTAAACTTGTGTTGGTTATAGTGCAGAATAATTCCTATCAACAGAATCATATTATATCCCAATGAATACCATCTACGAATGTCCTTTTGGATGAGGTCGTCAATATGAGTCCAAACATGAAACCTCCACTTTGGGTTCATATGGAGCTCGGCTCTTTTAGAATCCAGGTGATGCTGCAGCAGCAGCATGCAAAAATTTATTGGTTATCTACGTCTTACTAGCTGTCGCAATTCAAATGAGCCCAAACACGAAACCCTTGCTCTAAGTTGGTGAGGAGTTGGGTATCCTATTGATTACCAGGTGATGCTGCAGCACCAGGTCAACTTTCCATTAATGTGTAAATATTCATAAATGTCACGAACTAGAATGCAATAAAGCCCACCAAACAACTGCAAGTTGCTAATCGGCCCTTCACGAACCAGATGAACCGCGATTTTTCAGCACGAAGCAGGCTGATGATGATGAACTATGGCTAAGAACACTCTCAGTTAAGTCAGCTTTCAAACAAAAAAAACTAGATCAAAATCGGTCCACCCGTTTGGATGCTACGATGCCACAGACAGACAGACCGACAGACAGACACGTCAAACTTATAACACCCCTCTTTTTTGTCGGGGGTTAAAAACTTAATCGTAGGATTCTCAGGGATACCAACAAAAATTTAATAAAATTATGAATTCTTTCGCATTGTCTTCTATTTTTGACTTGACTAAGCCTGTCTTTCCACTAGAGTCTAGAGCTGAGCGGAGCTGTGTTGCGAGGAATGTGTTTTTGAGAACCATCGCATCGCCGCGCTGAGCGATGTCATGTTAAAGTCACGTCAATGAAGCAATTCTATTGGTTTTCAAAAACACATTCCTCGCAATACAGTTCCGCTCAGCTCTGGTGGAAAGGCAGCCTTAACTGGGGGGCGGATGCCCGTCAACTCATGCAGCCCTGGGCTTAAGCTCAAATAGCCATATGGTAGATCCGGCCCTGGTCTACTTGTCCGACAAAAATCATGTTTCGTATGGGCTTTCCACCACCCCAAAAATGTCAATATGACGTCACTATGACCCTTCGTCGTCGTACCATGAAAACGAAACGAAAACGAAACCGTTTTGAGACTATCGAACGAATCGGAATGCCATGCCGCGTCCTACTCGTAGTTCTTTATGCGGGCTCCACACTAGCGGCGCGAAAGCCCGCGTAGGCCGCGGGCGCGAGTGTGGGTTGCGCGGCTTCGCGTTCGCATTTCGCGGCTTTTCCCCGTCCGGTGTCGGTTTGTTGGCCCGCGACATTTTGATAAGCACACTATGTAAGAGCAGCAGCAAGCCAGCAACAATGACTTCAACGTCTATTTTACTCAAATGCCCGAAAATAAAAGCGAAGATTGAGAGTGTAGAGGGCCGTATAAATTATCCGCGTCGTGTTCATGGCGGCGCGCGTAGCGCCCATGAATTGCGGCCCCAATTCGCGCCGCGATTGTGGAGCTCGCTTTACTCTAACAAACGAGAAAATATGACGTTGTTATGGTCGGGCCACACTAACGTTTAACGTCAATGCCCAACAACGCGACAATTATTGCGATAATTTTAACGCGTTAAAGTGGGTGGCTACACTTGAACGGTCAACGTTTAATGCCCAACGGCGTTGTAAACGGCGTTGATTTTACTTAACCGACTTTATAAAAAGGAGGTTATCAATTCGACGCGTATGTATGTAACATTCCAGAACTGCCTAATTTTCGTATATCTGCGTCTGAACAAATGTGCCAAAACATTTCAAAAGTGTAGGTATTTATGTATGTAAGTAGGTATGTATGTATGTTTTTATGTTTGTGTTCGCATATCTCTGGAACTACCAATGCGATTTCAGTAAATCATTTTTTTGTTGTACTAGATATAATTATACTAGATATAACTTAGGGAATAGTGCAAGTTGCATCAAAATATATTATGCAAAGGCCTAGTTAGCTTGTCGCACCCAATGCACAGAATATTTTCGAAGAAACAGAACTTTTATATGTTACTATTATTAATTATTAAAATTATAAATTATCATGTAACTTTAAAAAATATATTTATAGCTTTATAAAAAGCCAAAACCTTTGTTCAACCATGTTCAACAAAATTTCAATGATTTAAATAAATGCCTTTCTCGATCAGCGACATCTCTGGGTTATTTCGTAGCTTGCAAGGAGTTTTAAAAAGAATCTACTAGATGGCACATGTATTTTTATCCGTTAAAGGCATGTTAAGGCCAATTTGATACATCCAACGCCATCTATCATTCAGATGAGAACTAAAATTGCAATCACGCTGGTTTATATGGGCTTTGATTGATACTCTTGTATATTTATTACTCTATGGCAAAACTTACCTGTTCCCCTTTTTGTAGATTTCTGAAGAATACAACGTAGCGGTTTTCATAACGAATCAAATGACAGCCGATCCAGGCGCTACCATGTCCTTTCAAGTGGATCCCAAGAAACCTATAGGGGGTAACATTCTAGCGCACGCGTCAACCACAAGAATTTACCTCAGGAAGGGCCGCGGTGAGAATAGAATAGCCAAAATATACGATTCACCAGATTTGCCGGAAAGTGAAGCTACGTTCGCTATCACAAACGGAGGTGTCGCTGATGCCAAGGACTAAGAACATTGCTCGTATAATAAATTATTTTTAAGCAGTTATTCAGTATTATTTAATATCAATAAAATTCAATTCAATTCAATTTCTTTATATGCAAAATGTGAGTTAGTACTTAAAGATGTTAGTAGATTTTACAATGGTTTCATCACATTTGCCCAACTGGGCATGCAAATATTTCTACTCGTAATATTATACATTTAATAGATCTCGAAATAAATTTAAAAAAAAATTGCTCAGGCATCGTTCTAAGCTTCGACCACCGTCGGCCAAAATATGTAATAATTATGTCGGCCAAAGGTTAATTGGTTTAGAAATTAGACTACCATAAAATTAAATTAAGAAATTAAAAAAAAAACCCGTCAAACAACTTAAAAAAGTAATGCAATAATATTTACTGACTTGAAGTTTAAATAATTCCTAAGCATATTATAGTAATATAATAAGTCCATAATAATTGTTGTCACGATATGTTGGGGGACCGCCAAGTAAAGTAGGTACGACAACAGCGTCTTTTGCATTTTGTATCGCCACCATACCCCTTGTAGGTTGTAGGCACGTTGTAGGTAGGTAATCGCTGATTGTCTTATAATGTTATGTGGAATCAAACATCTGCATTAGCGGTCCCCCGAGTCCCGGAACACCTTGACTACAATTATGGACTATATTATGCTTAGGAATTATTTAAACTTAAAGTCAGTAAATATTACAGTTTAATAAGTATTTCATTTTTACAAGAAAACAAAAAAAATCAAAATGTAATAAATTATATTCCATCTACAAAAACAAATGTTTCCTATAAGTACTTAATTGTAAATGAATAAAAATGAAAAGATGCTAAATGCTAACTTATTAATAAAAATTATAATATTTTTAGTTATATTTTATGGTTGCCTGGTAGAGACTGCTTCCAGCAGTAAGGCCGCCAATTCAAACTATTTCTGTTTTTGTAACGTGTGTAAATTGATCTGTTTTGTTTGTTTGAATAAAGAGTTTTTTATTTTTTTATTTTTTATTTTTACTTAAATATTAACTGTGAAGTAGGAGTATAAAATTATAGTTACGAAAACATTTGAAAAATGTCATATTATGCATGAAACGGAACTTATGTCAATAGAGATTGACTCTGTTGAATCGAAATCAAATCGATAAAAAAGGGCGGCCATCTTAAATCGCCGGCACCATTGAAATGTCAGTACGAAATCGATAACTTCGATTGCAATTCCTTTACGAAGTGATACGATATTTTTTTAAACTATTGATTAATTTTTATATTCATGACTCATAACTTTTCGTATTGTCTGTCGTACATATATTACGTAAAACTTTTTAATAACAATATATAATTACAGGCGTCAAACGACTTATTTCAAGCTAGAGTTCAAATAACAGGTAATGGAACACATCTATCACAAATATTTGTAATCTGCGAAGATTATCAGCACCTAAAACCTGTCTAGGGTTCGGATAACATCAATGATGACATAGATGTAACAGAAGAACTTAAGAAAGTTACCTACTCTTATTTAAACACATAGGTGTGTAGGTACTTACTGAAAATAAATAAAATTTAAGTTGGCAAAAACCTGGAACAAAAGACCTTTCGAAAGATTAATAAAACAATTTAATTTAGAAGGTCACATTTTAATTAATGAATATGGATCAAAATAAATCGTGGCTCTTCTATTTTTTATGGAATTATCAGTGTGCTTTTACAGATAAAAGCACACTGAAAAAGCGACGGCACATAGGGGCCTATTAACATTCCCTTTTCATTTTCCTCTTCATGCCGGTTTAACAACAAAACGATATTGGAAGAAATTGAGGTGATTAAAATCTACACTAATAAAGAATATTACAAACATACAATATACGCGCTAAACACATAACCCTCCCGGCAGTCGGGTAAAAAAGAGCAAATTTGAATCAGGATTAAGGCCAGTACCACGTCATAACAAAAATTACTGAATTATTAACCTAAATACACATTACTTACACACTTATAAATACATAAAATTATGTTTTATTGCTTAAACTCTTCACGAATTTATTTACAATTTAGGTACGATAATTTGCCTCACGTTATAATTGCTTCTTTTTGTTGTCCTCGTGTGAAGCTATATATAATAAAAGCTTTAATTGAGAAACTGCCATTGTTTGCACCGTAAAAAGTCGCATACGTCAAGTAATTTACGTGTAGTTGTTACTTCGTTGAATGAAAACAATGACAATATAACAAAAAATGTGTACTTAGATAATAGTTTTTAAGAGAACATTTCTTAGTTGTCTTAGTTAGCTGGTGGTAACAAAACAACAATGAAGAGTTCTGTGGTAACAAGCTCCTCTGTGCAACTAATGGATGTTCCTCTGATAAAAAAGAGTGCAACCAAAAGTAAAGTTAATAATGAGTAAGTCAATTTGTCTTCACTATGTTATAATAATATAATATATACTTATATATAGTAACTTGGAGTTTAGTAATAATTTATAACTAGCTATTCGATAAAACACGAATAAAATGACATTTTCTAAAAATGATTCCTAGCTATATAGATCGATTTATCGCCCTCGAAACTCCCTATATACTAAATTTCACGAAAATCGTTGAAGCCGATTCCGAGATTCCAATTACATATATACATACTTATACAAGAATTGCTCGTTTAAATATATAAGATATAAGATAACTCCTAGATAAAATACATCACTAATTCACTAACTCTAAAATCGCCAAAGATCGTATCCAACATGAGGTTCGAGCTTCGACTACTTATACAAGATAATTTATTCATATTAATTTTTCCTTGTTTTAGGACTCAGATTGTCTGGAGAAATGTAATTGCATTTATTTACTTACACGTCGCAGTGGCATATGCAATATATTTGGCATTTACTAAGGCCAAAGTCCAAACAGTAATATTTAGTACGTAGACAATATTTTAACACTTTCATTTTCTTTTTCAATTATTATTTAAAGTATTAAGTACGTATTTAGGAAACTAAAGATATTATGTATAAAATATTACGCCTTTTTTAGGTTTTATTTTAAGTAACGTGAGTGGATTAGGAATTACTGCAGGCGCACACAGGCTTTGGGCTCATAAGGCTTATAAAGCAAGATGGCCTCTCCGACTTTTTTTAGCCTGTTTACAAACCATCGCTTTCCAGAATCATATCTATGAGTGGGTTAGAGACCACAGGTAAGCGCCTAATATTTTATCAGGAGTCAGAATAATTACTTGTAAGTAAATGGGATAAGGTTACTGAAAATTTGAACTATAATATTATAGGGCACACCACAAGTTCTCAGAAACTGACGCGGATCCTCACAACGCTAAAAGAGGGTTCTTCTTCTCCCACATAGGGTGGTTGATGGTGCGAAAACACAGAGATGTCATCGAGAAAGGAGCCTCTGTTGATATGTCTGATCTAAAAAAGGATCCTATTGTCATGTTCCAGAAAAAGTAAGTCGAAAATGTCCATAATTCTTTGAATGAGACACAGATAGACCGTACTAAATATTGGAACTTAATATAATATTATTTTTTATTTATTTACGATTATGGATCTATCGATCTCCTGGATTCATCTAAGGCTTTTTTTCAGATATTACTTTCTGATCATGCCGATGATCAGTTTTGTTATACCTACTTTGATCCCGATGGCACTATGGAACGAGAGTTTATCTGTGTCCTGGCATATTGCATCCATCTTGCGATACACCTATTCGCTTCACTGCACTTGGCTAGTCAATTCTGCGGCTCATATCTTTGGGAACAAGCCTTATGATAGGTGGGTAATTGTTTACCGCAATTATGTTATGTTTATGCGATAACTCATAGTTCGAATTAATATGCTGTATTTTATTGTCTTTTCCGTTTTTCCCGGGACAAATAAAATATCTCGTCCAATGGCAACTTTAACAGGCACATCGGACCTACAGAGAATAAATTGGTCGCGATTCTGGCGGTGGGTGAAGGCTGGCACAACTACCACCACGTGTTCCCGTGGGACTACAAAGCGGCCGAGCTGGGAAACTACAGGACCAACATTAGCACCGCTCTTATAGATCTGGCATATAAATGCGGTACCTATGCGATTACTGTTTGTTTTGATTTTTGATGTGATCACATATTTAGGCTCTCCTTTCGAAGCGATTATTTTTAAGCCTATTAATAATGGTAAAATCTTAAATGTTAATGTAGGTATTTATGTGTATCAAATTCACATATTACTCTACCTCGATTTATAAATTTCAGGTTTGGCATACGATTTAAAAACCGTACCAAGTCATTTAATCGAGGCAAGGGTATCAAGAACTGGAGATGGTACGCATCCATCAGAAATGAAGAAATTGGAGCATCAGGAGGATCATCACCACCTTAATCCAATTTGGGGTTGGGATGACAAGGACATGACCGAGGAACACAAGAAACTTGCCAAAATAATAGAGTAAGCCAGGAACACGTACAACGAAATATTGTGCTACAACACAGAATCAAACAAAAATAATGCAAACTTAAAGTGATTTAGAAGGAAAAATCTATTCAATAAATAAAATTGTTTAAGTTGCTGAATTTTATTTCTACCATCTGCAATTGTAACATAATATTATACACGGTATACCTAAACCTCACGTAACCGTTTCGAAAAAACAGAATAATATAAAAAATACCTAACTTCTATTATTATTATTCTTTGGATATTTATACAAAACTCTTAATTCATCGATACTTTACTATGCTATAAAGTTTTTTCTGACTGAGCAATTACTTCGGGGTTCACTTGGTTCGTTTCCTATACTAGAAGGAAAATGTTCAAGAAAGAAAAAAGCTTCCTATACTTAGGCACGTGTCTAAATACACTAGGCCGAAGTTAGGCCGGCCTTAAATTCCGCATGATTACGCCCGCAATGTATTTTAAATAACCCATGCATGACACACTATTCCGTCGCGTTCCGTCCGTATATTGTATGCGTTTGACATTGCAGGCGTAATTTACGCCGCGTAACTTCGGCCTAGTGTGTTTAGACACTAACAATATCCTGGATTTTATATGTATTGTAATTTGTACTACTGTGACTTAGGTACTCTCTCGTTCCATTGGGACCAACTATATTATTACTAGCTGTCCCGGCAAATGTTTCTTTGCCATATTATATAAAGTATTTCGCCCCACGTGACTCGCGTCGCACAAACAATGGTCGCCGTCAGTCTCGAGTTGTAATAATTTACTATTATTTATTCAACAAATACACTTATCAATATAAAAAGTACTTACCCAGTAGCCGATTCTCAGACCCACTGAGTATGCATATAAAAGGTTAAAAAGAAAAGCCGTTTCGGAGGAGTACGCGGCCTAACATTGTGAGACGAGAATTTTATACATAAATATAAGTAAGTATAAATAAGATAATTGTTTTCCTGTAAGTAGGTTTAAAATAGTAGATACCTTCTCTTACGGCATCTCTTTTTTAAGAAATAAGGGGGAAAACGAGCAAACGAGTCACCTGATGGAAAGCAACTACCATCGCCCATGGAAAGCAACTACCGTCGCAGCATCAGAGAACTGCTGGTGCGTTGCCGGCGTTTTAAGAGGGAATAAGGTAATAAGGGACTGGGGAGGGTAGGGTAGGGAAGGGAAGGGAAAAGGGTAGGGGATTGGGCCTCCGGTAAACTCACTCACTCGGCGAAACACAGCGTAAGCGCTGTTTCTTAATAATTTTGAGAGATTTTAAGTAAATTAAAAAAAATTGTGCAATTTTTTTATCTGGTGATCTATACAGTGTGTACCAAAAATAAGTGATAATATTTTAGGGTGTGTACGTGTTCCTTGTAGAGAGTTTACTGTGAAAGTAGCAGCTCTGAAAGACGAAAATTTTTTTCACTTTTGTATGGGCAAAGGCCCGAGCGTCACGAGTTTCCCCATACAAAAGTGAAAAAAATTTTGGTCTTTCAGCGCTGCTACTTTCACAGTGAACTCTCTACAAGGAACACGTACACACCCTAAAGTATTATCACTTGTTTTTGTTACACCCTGTATATTATAGATCTATAGAGTCTTGGTCTTTACGACCAAGTCTCGCTTTTTTGCTTTTTGAGGACCCCAAAAGATATTACAGATTAACAGATGGAGGCAGAAATTATAATATGATTTATGCCGTGCGGAGATTGTCAAGCAAACGCAAAATTATTTTGCTGTCCCACCGATGCTATTTCAACAAAAAATATCGATCCATTTGCTAATATGGGGGTGTTCTTAACTTAACCGAAGTTTCGAGCTGGGACTGCTGGTTTCGAAGCGGAACTTACAAGAGGCATTGGCCTCATAACAGATAACACTGCGACCCGCCTTCAAACGTTGCCGGGCGAGACACGATTCCAAAGTCGAAATCCGTCAACTCGTCATAGTGGCGTGACTGCAGTGGGCCAATGATACGCCAGGCGCTTAGATTAGATAATACATGTACATACAAGTGTTAATTAATTTATCTTATTATTAATGTATCTATTGCTCACATAATATGATATAATTTCGATAGTCATATCACATCACACCTTACCACTACCAGATATAAATTAGTAAGCATAATATTAAAGTTTTTTATACCTTTCTACTGAGACGCGTTTAGGGAGGGGGGGGGGGGGGGGGGGGGGAAGTGGGCGGAAGCTTGGCTACCAGTTACCACCCAGGGTTTAGTAGTGTAGCTGGCTGCAGCAGCACCTTGGACGCCGAAAAAATCTCGCCTAGGACGCTGGTATTTTTTTTTTATAAAATAAGGGGCAAACTAGCAAACGGGTCACCTGATAGGAAGTAACTAATTTCCGTCGCCCATAGGCACTCGCAATATCACAAGAGCTGCAGGTGCGTTGCCGGCCTTTTAAGGCCCTGTATTCCCAGAAACGGACGATTTTCAAGATTTAAAAGTGACAGGAGACATAAAAATATAGTAATTTACATTCTGAAAAAAATATGTGTTAGTTAAGGATCTAACACAGTGGAATTTACATTCCATTACACGATATAATTATGAATTTCACTCGATAGAAAAAAATCCCCAAGTTACTTACCTCTTCTTTTAACGAAATTGCCATACTATGTCCAAATTATTTGGAATTTTCAGATATTTTTTTTTTTATTAATAACAAAGAATATATTATCTAAGGCGTTTCGTTTTTTTTTACTCGATTTAGTTGATGTATAAAAAAACGAGGATCAAAAAACAGTACAAAAAAAACAATTCGGGGCTTATTTTCAAGTATTAAAAATAAAAATGAATTATAAAATCGTCACTTTAGGGTTAGTCGCTCCCTTAATGTCCATACATTATTTTGAAGTCGTTACCAGCTAATTTTATTGTAAGTTCAGTCATTGCACTGACCTCCATTAAACAAGTTAATGGAGATCAGTGAGTCAATGTCAGAATATCTGAAACTTTTGGGACTGGTACCAACTTCAAAGTAATAAAGACTGTAATATGTACAGAAATAGTTGAGATTTAGACGAATTCTAAAAAAGGCACTATTATAGAGTACATAACAGTTATTTAATACTTTTTAGTTCATAATTATAGCTCATATCTAAATATATAGGTACGATAATATACGAAAAATGGGGAAACGTAGGTGAATGAAATTTTGCACAGTTATAGTTCATATGCCTGCCTAGCAAACGCCAACGAGATATCTCACTCTACATGTTTTCTCGATGTTTGATGGTTTGTCTCTTCATCTCTATATTGACCCTGATGACAAACATTTTTTCTCGCGTAGATCTATCACCGAAATAACACATTTTATAGAGTTTTGTCAAGACAATGTCAAGATTTTGACATTAAGAGACGAGTAGTTTTTAATTATCTTGAGAGTGAGATATCTCGTTGGCGTATGCTAGGCAGGCATGGTGAAGGAGTGCATCGAGCTAATATTATTTTGAAATTATCCTTTTATCATACATTTTCTTAACAAATAAATCATTACACACACTACAACACGCACACTCAAGAAGATGACAGATTTTTGAGTGACAAAGCTATACATACGAATTGTACTCTTTTATTTATGGTTGAAGTCTGTTGACAACATAAACCTATACGACAGTATATATTATGTCTATGGTTGACAATGTTGACAACGAGTTGAAAAATTGAAAATGAATTATTGTTTTTTTTTTATTGAATTTTAGATACTATTAGGTATATTAGTAGTTATGTCTATTGTGACAATGCTTACACGGCCAGTCTGAGATCAGCTGAGTCCTAAAAAAGAGTTGAAAAAAAAAATTATGATAAAGTCAATATCAATGATATTCTATGTTACTAACGTAACTAGATTGGAAGTTTACGGTAGCAACGCGTTGCCACTTCGAAGATGCCTGCAGGCATATCTCACATACATAATGACATAACGAATATATGACTTGACATTGTCTTTTGAACAAAAAAGTGGTTACGCATTTCTGAGAATCTTTTGTAAGACATTGCTACTCTAGTATTTTAGAAACTCATTGGTCAATATTTTTTACAAAATATAGGTACCTACATACCTAACTTAGTCCTAATGTCGTTGAAACTAAGGTCGAATTTCGACCATTGGGCCGATCTCTAGTTATTATTATTGTTTTAAGTCGGTTTTAATTTTTTGTTAAAAATAATAATTTCACTCTTTTTAGTTATCTACAAGATAGGCTTTATGCGTAAATAACTACTAAGAATGTTAACTATTCACATTATGTTACTGTAAGCGAAATTGTGGTAAATGCTTGCAGTTATCTAAGCGATGCTGCAATTTAAAAACTTTCATCTTTAAAGGTTCAGAAGTTCTGGTGGCTTACTCCCGAAACTGATATCGATTTCGATTTGCGATTTCAACGGTTTTTTGACACTTTAGCCATCTAAAATATGTCTAAAAATGTCAAAAAACCGTTGAAATCATAGACATAATATATACTGTCGTAGGTTTATGGTTGAAATCGAAAATCTAAATCGATATCAGTTTCGGGAGTAAGGCACCTGTTCAGTGCCTTTGGACCAAGAGACACCTTCGTATGAACTTTCTCTTATTCGTAACATATGTTTAAGTTACTTACTGGAAACAACATTTTAACCACTATGAGTCTTTTGATAAATTTCAAGGATTTCCCTCGATTGCTCATAGATCCCATCATCAACTCACCACTTTGTTAATTATTATACAAAATCAAGATTATATCCTATACAACATAATCATCAAAAACATCTGCTTCGATGCAAAATATCACGAAAAGCATCAATAATTGGGTCATAATGTGATGACCCATGGCATAATTATGATTTTGATGATGATGATCAATTAAATTGATGTGTTGGCTTATGCTTTCAGTTGTTTAAACAACGCCGAAATCCCCAAACCTGTATCTATAAGGATTCAAAAGTTCTGTTGGGTACCTTCGGATCCAAGGTATAACCTGGTGCGAAATCTTACTTTTTGGTAGCATTTACCTAGAATGCTTCAGAAAAAATTGAAATCACTATATATTTTATACTAACAAATTTCAAGGAGTCCCCTCGATTCCTCCAAGATCCCATCATCAGATCACTTTTCACTTTTGTGAACATGGTACCAAATTAGAGTTAAACCCTATACAACATAAAAAGAATTTTGAAAATCGGATCACAAACGGATAAGTTATCGTTGAATATACAAAAAAAAGGTACTATCAGAGAAGTTGATTCCTATGCAAATCGGGGACCTAAGTAGTTTGGTTGCGTTACGTCAAACCCAGCTGACAGATCACAATTAACACTGAATTGACATATTCGACCAAATAACGTTGGTCTGTCAATTGCATAGTAATCAACTTCCTCGATGGTACATACAGCCGAACGTATTACCTCCTCCTTTTTGGAAGTCGGTAAAAATAACTCTTTTGTGAAACACTTGTTACAAGTATTTCCACTCACAAAAACATACTTTAGAGAACTCGATCTTGACCTCATTCGTGTTGACCCAAGAAGGTGACAAAGTTCAAGCTCTTTTTTATCTCCAGGTTTTTTAGACCACTGCACAGTCAATGCCTAATTAGGTAATAACCATAAATTAAAATAATACATCGGGTACTAGTAATTACTATGGTTGCTATAGTGAGCGATTCCCTTAGTCCCCTGCGTCGTGTCATGGTCATGGAATTTTTGTTACGTGGGAGATCCATGCTTCGGCACGAATGGGCCAGCTCGAACGGAGAAATACCACGTTCTCACAGAAAACCGGCGTGAAACAGCGCTTGCGCTGTGTTTCGCCGAGTGAGTGAGTTTACCGGAGGCCCAATTCCCTTCCCTATCCTCCCTAATTCCCTTCCCTTCCCATCCCCACCCTCCCCTATTACCCTATTCCCTCTTAAAAGGCCGGCAACGCACCTGCAGCTCTTCTGATGCTGCGAGTGTCCATGGGCGACGGAAGTTGCTTTCCATCAGGTGACCCGTTTGCTCGTTTGCCCCCTTCTTTCATAAAAAAAAATAACTTAATTTAGTAATTAGTAACCAGAAGAAACGATTACCTACCGTATTATAAAATTTAGTAATCGATGTTATAGACCGTACTAATTTATGACTATGATTAAAATATGATTTATTACTAATGGGGCGACTAACTTAAAGATGACTAACCCAAAATTTACGATTTTATAATTCATTTTTATACTTACTTGAAAATCTTATCTTACATCTTTAAACGAGCAATTATTGTATATCTCGGACTCGGCTCGGAAAATTTTGTATAAAGGGGTTTCGGGGGCGATAAATCGATCTAGCTAGGAATCATTTTTAGAAAATGTATTTTTATTCGTGTTTTATCCATTATCGATAAATTAAAAAATATGACTCTTCCTGACATCTATTGGCGGATAATAATACTATTTTGCGAGCAACTAGTTGTTTTAACGACCAGCAGATGGCCTTATTAAGTAACACGACGTCAATGAGTGCAAAGCTCGGTCATCCAGGTACTCTTATATCTTTAAACGAGCAATTCTTGTATACATATATGTATATAATTATATAATTGGAATTTTGGAATTGGCTCCAACGATTTTCATGAAATTTAGTATATAGGGGATTTCGGGGGCGATAAATCGACCTAACTGGGAATCATTTTTAGAAAATGTCATTTTATTCGTGTTTTATTGAATACCGAGCAAAGCTCGGTCAAATAGCTAGTTATTATTAAATATAGTTATTAGATAGATGACTTAAATCATGATTATATTAATGTAATGATCATTAAAATTGCAAACCGTAAAGGTAGATAATAATTTGGTTAGAGATCTTCTTGGGTTAAAAATTTCATTTAGGTAAAATGTAAAATTTAATGTAAGCAATTGAGCTTTTTTCAATCGTTTCTAAAAATTAATTACCGGTATAAATCAGTAACAAGCTGGCTAGCGGCTCTCTCTCTTACAGCTACTTGAGATGTGGCTGGTTTATTTGGTTAAACTGCTACGTGCTTACATGTCAAGATGCAGTTAACCTGCTGCTCTCACGAGAAGATCTTGCGAACTTGAATCAATCCTTATTAGTAAATAGTAAGTCGTAGTTAATTTATGACTCATTGATCATATAACAAATTATTAACGGATCAGTCACGAATCACGATGTAATATCGACAATCGAGATATCATACTACAGTCAGCACGTTTCCCGTCTCTCTTACTCAGTAATTCATTGACTGAACTACGGTGAACTTGTGTAGTCTGTACCGGCTAGAACTGTCAAATAGTCAAATCAATTCGGCTGTCAAAAAAAAGATTTTCATGTTTCAGTAAATGAAAATATTATTTTCCTGTAAATAATAATTGTAAAAAGGGTTCTTAGTGCTATTTATTTTATTTATTAAAGATGAGTGACGGTGTGAATAAAAGTAATAATAAAAAGGAGGTTCGCGTCTGGTGCGACGGATGGTAAGTAATTAATTATTCGCAAATAAAAAACTTCGCCTTTTTCGTTAAAATATTGTTTATTTCCAGATTTTCTAAATGTGGGAAATTATAATATAATTTCCGGAACAATATTAAAGCAGCCCAGCCTAATTTACGTCGTCATATGACTCAGAAAAATTCCAAAATAATGATAACATTTTTTGTGAACTTTATTTTGTTTTGCATTAATAGCAACTGAAATCAAAATAAATACCTTTTTAAATATTCGGCATACAATTAGTAAATCCTATATCATTAATTATGCATAAGAAATGCAAGAAAATGTTTTATGTGAGGTTATAAAAGATATGAAATGAAAATTATAATTCTGTGTTGATATTATTGATTTTCAAAGAAAAAACTTCTTTTTATTCCTTTACAGCTACGATATGGTACACTTCGGTCATGCAAATTCTTTGAGACAAGCGAAAGCTCTGGGAGACATGCTCATTGTAGGAGTTCACACAGACGAAGAGATAACTAAACATAAGGGGCCGCCAGTATTCACCCAGGAAGAGCGGTACAAAATGGTGCGTGCAATCAAATGGGTTGACCAGGTGGTGGAGGGAGCACCGTATGTGACTACGCTAGAGACGTTAGACAAGTACCAATGTGATTTTTGTGTGCATGGAGGTGGGATATGACTAATTTTAGAATTATCTTCGATATGAATGCTACACACACAATATTTATCATGTGAGATTGGTCCATAGTCGTTAGCCAATATGATTTGGCTTTTAGTTAGGAATTTTAATCATAGGGAAATTTATTAAGGTTTAGCTTCACAAAATTCATGCCATTGAGCAATGCCTTAAGTCAGTCATACATTTTTATTTCGTCTTCCAACAGTGAATTTAACAGGAGTCTAGGCTAAGGACCCAGAATTTTGAATGCATGTTAAATTTAATGTACATGAATTATTGTAGTGCTATAAATTGTCAGAAAGATAGTATTCTAAAAGATAAATATTGAGTGTTTAGTATTCAGCTTAGTGTATATTGTTTAATTTAAAACTGAAACCACAGAACGGCAGCAACAAAAAATAATAGAACTAAACTGCCACCTCCTATATACTATTGTTAGTGTAACATAGTATATTTTTTACTTCTTTTGTGCATATTATATTGTAAATATATTACAATAATTTGCTGAAGACACTAAGGCAAGTAATGATAACTATGACTTATGAGTTTGTAAGGATGGATGGGTATTTGTTAGTGTTGATGCAACCATTTCTTAATTTAAAAAAGACTGTCTACAAAAGAAACCACTCAAGCTCAAATCAGAATAACTGCCTGACCATTATTCTGATTTAACCCTAATAGTCTAAGCGATAAGTTGAGAATGGCGGAATATAGAGATAAGGGTCATAAAAATATGTGCGATAGCTCATTAGATTCCGGAAGACGTCTAGAAAAATGTATCGGAAGTGTGTATTAGCACACAAAAAATTGCAAAAGCTATAAGCAAATTAGGTTGTTAAAAAAAAGGTATTACGTTTTTTGTTAAAAACTCCGAAACTATTAACATTTAAGAAGTTTAAAAAAATATTCTTAAAGAGGAGGAAATTTCCATAAGAAAACTCCCAACTCCCGGAATTCTATCTCTATTATTTATAATTCTAATTTAACGCTGAAAGTAAGCCTCCGCGCGGCATTTTTAGGTAGCGCGCGCGCCTCAAAACCAAGCACATCACACTGATTATTTTTTTAAAGGTATTAATTATTAATTTAAAAATTTCCAAAACTTATGGTGTATTCCGAACACTTCAAAAAATTTGCTCCCGTTGGAAATTTAACTTTAAGTTAATTTTTCAACAAATTAGACAAATGTTAACTAACGAATTTTTTTCGAACTTCCGTCCTTATTGTACTTTAAAAAAATCTTAAATAATTTTCGTAAAAATTTTTCACTTCGTGGAGCCCTTGATATGAACATACTTAACAAGATCACGCCATAAAAGTTAAAAAAAATTTAATACTTTGTTTATAATAATTTTTTAACTTGAACAAAAAACTAGAAATCCAACTAATATTGTCAAAAAAAAGTGGTTTCATTTATTATCACTTAATGAGGGATTTTCATTTATATTTTTAAATTTTATTTTTAACAATCATAACTAGATGGCGTATGGATAAACACTTCTAGATTTTCTATTGGTTCCTCACCGATCTGAAATTATCTGCAGGTTGGCACCACTGTCTACATATGGGTTGTGTTTCCAAAAAATATCAGTGTACTGTCAAGTGTGACATAAATCTAAATACCCTAAGCCTAAGCGTTCATTGGCCTAAGCTATTAGGCCAGTATACTGGTAACAGTTTAGGAACACGCTGACACGTCAAACTGAAAACTGACAACTGAAAGAGTTTTGGCGGGCATGTCACTTTCAAACTTCTTCTACTTTTTATTGTTGGTGTGGTTTTTATTATTTTTTCCCAAATTGTATTATTTGGGTTTTTGATGTTAAAATATTAGCCATTAAATATCCGTTATCTTGCACAAGTGCAGGTAAGATGTTGTCAAAACCAAAATGTATAATTCCTGTAACATTTGGTGTAAATATCGGTAAATAGGGCTATTTCTTCCGTGAGTTTTAGCTAAAACATCGTTATAATAACTTTATTATCCTATTCATTGAAATATTATTGCGTCTTTTTCAAATTGAAATGTATCAAGTTTTACATTCTTTTGCCCAGTTTTGTAGCAATTATTGATGGTATTCCCTGGTATTACCGATAGTTGTCTACCCATACGCCATCTAGTTACTGAAATAGAAACTGTTTGACAATCAAATTAAAAATACAGGAAAATCCCTCATTCAATGAAGGACATGTATTAACTAAAAAAAAATTGCTAATAAAAATTTTATAAACCAATGTACTATTTCGATGCTTTTTTTAACAAAAAATTCTTACCTTTATTCTCTTGTAAATATTATGATTTTAAGAAACAATTTTTTTTCTTAAAAACAATATTTTATTGTTTATAATCGTTTTTTTAATATTTCTATTGTTTAAATTATTATTTTAGAAAAAAAAATCCTCTTAAAAATCATGATTGATCGTCCTCAATATGGTTATAAAAACAAAAAAAAATATCAACAAATTGTTTATTAACTTAACAATTTGTTAAAAAAAATCTGAACTTTTTTATATTCTTTTTCTGGAACTCCTAAAAAATACAAAAACAACAATGTACAACAAAGTGCAGATTTTTTTTAAAAGGTGCAACAAAAAATCGAAAAAAAAATTTTTTATACATTTTATTTAAAGTACAATGAGGACGGAAGTTCGAAAAAATTTCGTTAGTTAACATTTGTCTAATTTGTTGAAAAATTAACTTGAAGTTAAATTTCCAACGGTTCGAAGTGTTCGGAATACACCATAAGTTTTTGAAAATTTTAAATTAACATTTAATACCTTTAAAAAAATAATCAGTGTGACGTGCTCGTTTTTGAAATGCCGCGCGGAGGCTTACTTTCAGCGTTAAATTAAAATTATAAATAATAGAGATAGAATTCCGGGAGTTGGGTTTTTTATGGAAATATCCTCTTCTTTAAGAATCTCTTTTTTAAATTTCTTAAATGTTAATAGTTTCGAAGTTTTTAACAAAAAACATAATACCTTTTTAATTTCCATTCAATGAAGGACATGTATTAACTAAAAAAAAATTGCTAATAAAAATTTTATAAACCAATGTACTATTTCGATGCTTTTTTAACAAAAAATTCTTACCTTTATTCTCTTGTAAATATTATGATTTTAAGAAACAATTTTTTTTCTTAAAAACAATATTTTATTGTTTATAATCGTTTTTTTAATATTTCTATTGTTTAAATTATTATTTTAGAAAAAAAAATCCTCTTAAAAATCATGATTGATCGTCCTCAATATGGTTATAAAAACAAAAAAAAATATCAACAAATTGTTTATTAACTTAACAATTTGTTAAAAAAAATCTGAACTTTTTTATATTCTTTTTCTGGAACTCCTAAAAAATACAAAAACAACAATGTACAACAAAGTGCAGATTTTTTTTAAAAGGTGCAACAAAAAATCGAAAAAAAAATTTTTTATACATTTTATTTAAAGTACAATGAGGACGGAAGTTCGAAAAAATTTCGTTAGTTAACATTTGTCTAATTTGTTGAAAAATTAACTTGAAGTTAAATTTCCAACGGTTCGAAGTGTTCGGAATACACCATAAGTTTTTGAAAATTTTAAATTAACATTTAATACCTTTAAAAAAATAATCAGTGTGACGTGCTCGTTTTTGAAATGCCGCGCGGAGGCTTACTTTCAGCGTTAAATTAAAATTATAAATAATAGAGATAGAATTCCGGGAGTTGGGTTTTTTATGGAAATATCCTCTTCTTTAAGAATCTCTTTTTTAAATTTCTTAAATGTTAATAGTTTCGAAGTTTTTAACAAAAAACATAATACCTTTTTTTTTGCAACCTAATTTGCTTATAACTCTTGCAATTTTTTGTGTGCTATATACACGCTTCCGATACATTTTTCTAGACGTCTTCCCGAATCTAATGAGCTATCGCACGTATTTTTATGACCCTTATCTCTATATTTCGCCATTCTCAACTTATCGCTTAGACTATGAAGCATACTAATGCAATAAATATATTATTTGAATAGCAATCCTCTTGGACCTTGGTGCAGTTCAATGATAACTGTTCTGATTTTTATGAAATTTTCTTGGGTTTAAGACTTAGGGTTAATTTATTGTGAAAAAATATTGTTCTTATATGATATACATAATATATAGGCAGATCCCAAAATAAAGCTACTATTAAACAACATAATGTCAGTCCCTCGCAGTTTTAGATTAAACAATATTTTCTGAATTCCAATAATTATAGAATAGAAAATATGCAGTTGTTCTCATTTAATTTTACTATTAACAGCAAATATAACAATTTTGACCTAGGCTGCCAGTTTATTCCTAGCCCTGTTGCCAAGTATCAAAGTCTGTAGTACCTATAAGGCCTTATATAACAATACTAATCAATTAGTTTATTTTTATAACTAAATATCACAAGTAATAATACAACAGTAGAAATAATATATTATCATGTTATTAATGATATTATAATATCAGAATGTATCAGAAACACAAAACAATATATTTTTTTTATAAATCAATGTTATTTTTCAAATGGTTTTAATTTTAAACTATTTCTTAGTAGTTTGCTTGTCTGAAATATGTTAAGTTTCCAATGCTTACATACAAATATTTTTCTTACAGATGACATCACAGTTACAGCAGACGGAATTGATACATATCATTTAGTTAAAGAAGCTGGTCGATATAGGTATGCATATATATATATATTTTTTTATGGTCCTGAAAATGGCGATCGAGCTTAACACCTGGCTCGGTCGGAAGATCTTCCTTTCCGGCCCCCACGTTTATCCCACTTATCCCACAGTACATTTGCATAGAAAAGGGTCATGTTTGTATTTCATTACTGTACGAAGTCTAGTAAGTCGTCGTTTTTTCAATACAAACCATAATGATAATAGATTACTGATTAGTGATTAACTGATTACCATGGACATATCAGAGGAGTTTCAAGTTGTTAAAATAGACGGTCCAGTACACAAAAGCACTCTCTATTCCTTTACTCTCTTAACCCAGTAGTCTAAGCGATAAGTTGAGAATGCCGAAATATAGAGATAAGGGTCATAAAAATACGTGCGATAGCTCATTAGATTCGGGAAGACGTCTATAAAAATGTATCGGAAGCATGTATTAGCACTCAAAAAATTGCAAAAGTTATAAGCAAATTAGGTTGCCAAAAAAAAAGGTATTACGTTTTTTGTTAAAAACTCCGAAACTATTAAAATTTAAGAAGTTTAAAAAAAAAGATTCTTAAAGAGGAGAAAGTTTCCATACGATAACTCCCAACTCCCGGAATTCTATCTCTATTATTTATTATTCTAATTTAACGCTGAAAGTAAGCCTCCGCGCGGCATTTTTTGGGAGCGCGCGCGGCTTCAAAACCGAGCACGTCACAGTGATTATTTTTTCAAAGGTATTAATACCTTTGAAAAAATAATCACTGTGACGTGCTTAATATTTAAATATTAATTTAAAAATTTCACTTCAAAGAATTTGCTCCCGTTGGAAATTTAACTTCAAATTAATTTTTCAACAAATAAGACAAATGTTAACTAACGAAATTTTTTCGAACTTCCGTCCTCATTGTACTTTAAATAAAATCTTAAATAAGTTTCGTAAAAATTTTTCACTTCGTGGAGCCCTTGATATAAACATACTTAACAAGATCACGCCATATTTTTTCTTTTAAATTAATACTTTGTTTATAATATTTTTTTAACTTGAACAAAAAACTAGAAATTCAAGTAATATTGTCAAAAAAAATTTGTTTCATTTATTATCACGTAAATGTTTTCATATCAATGAAGGACATGTCGCACTGCTGTATTAAATATGTGTATGATATAATAAAAAATCTTAAATATATGTATAGTATAGAAGTATTAAATATATATATCCGTTGTCTGGTACCTGTAACACAAGTCCTTTAGGTACTTAGCACGGGGCCAGACTGACGTGGTGTGAAGCGTCCATAGATATTATTATTATTATTATTATTATTATAGTAAACACAGTCTTCCAGTCTTCTTATACAGGCGAAATCTAAACATGATTGTTAAAACAAATACCATGAAACACTCCTTGAGATTTAAACTTCTTGACCTTATCACATGGCACTTACAAAATCAAGTCAAGATCATAGATCAAAATCTAAAGAAAAATAAAAATATCAAAAGAGTCATAATCAAATCAAAATTCAAAAGAACATGTAGAAGATAGAGGTGCCTGTTCGCTCGCCGTCTCGTTCTCTTTATCTGACTGCACAATAGATGCTGACTTCTTTGCCATCATTACCAATAATCGAGCTCGCTGCATGATTCATCTAAAAAAAAAACAATTGGATTTTTTACTTTTGAGTAGAAAGTAAACTAAATAAAAAATTACCTATAACGTATTAACTGAAAAAATAATAATTTATGCAAGAAGTCGTTGATTATTTTGCTATTACTGTAAATTTATCTAACCATAATATTCAACTAAGGAAGCTATGAACACGAAATACCTATATATTACAGATTATACACCAAAAAACTTCAAAAAAGTTATGATCCACCAACAATGTATTATGTCAAAAACTACTAAACAAACCCACAAGAATGTTCTAATTTTAATTAATGATCTAAATTTAAGACAGTATGAATCAGTTATAGTGAAGTAACTTAAAATAACACGTGCGTTTTGATTTATTCTTCACATACCTGAGTCAGCAATACCGCAATAAGTCGAATTAGTGCGTTCCAACGGTAGCTGCGACACGTCCGTGCTTTCCAAGTCAGGGATGCAACTAAAAATGGCGCGGTGTTGCAGACGCTGATATCCCCCCCGGTCCATCCATCCATCCAACCATCTATAGTGACTTACAATGCAGTCTCGGAGTCGTTTCTTGCACTATTTTTACGACGGTCTTATTGACGCATAGAGGAAGAAATTATCTATCTTTTAATGATCGAATATCAAATTCGACACATTTTGAGTTACGACACTATTGTAATAGCAGTGCGAAGTATTAACTAAAAAAAAATTTCAGCCATTTGCTAATAAAAAAATTATAAACCAATGGACTATTTCGATGCTTTTAAAAAATTTTTTTTCTTACCTTTATTCTCTTGAAAATATTATGATTTTTAGAAACAATTTTTTTTCTTAATAACAATATTTTTTTGTTTGTAATCGTTTTTTTTTATATTTCAATTGTTTAAATTTTTAGTTTAGAAAAAAAAATCCTCTCAAAAATCATGATTGATCGTCCTCAATATGGTTACAAAAACATTTTTTTTTTAATCAACAATAACTGTTTATTAACTTAACAATTTGTTATAAAAAAATCTGAACTTTTTTATATTCTTTTTCTGAAACTCCTAAAAAATACAAAAACAACGGTGTACAACAAAGTGCAGAAATTTTTTTTTGAATAAGGTGCAATTAAAAATCGATTTTTTTTTCTAAACTAATAATTTTAACAATTGAGATATTAAAAAAACGATTATAAACAATAAAATATTGTTATTAAGAAAAAATTGTTTCTAAAAATCATAACATTTTCAAGAGAATAAAGGTAAGAAAAATTTTTTTTTAAATCATCGAAATAGTCCATTGGTTTATAAATTTTTTAGTAGCAAAAGGCGGAAAAAATTTTTTTTAGTTAATACATTGATATGAAAACAATTACGTGATAATAAATGAAACAAATTTTTTTTGACAATATTACTTGGATTTCTAGTTTTTTGTTCAAGTTAAAAAATTATTATAAACAAAGTATATTTTTTTTTTTTACTTTTATGGCGTGATCTTGTTAAGTATGTCTATATCAAGGGCTCCACGAAGTGAAAAATTTTTGCGAAAATTATTTAAGATTTTATTTAAAGTACAATGAGTACGGAAGTTCGAAAAAATTTCGTTAGTTAACATTTGTCTAATTTGTTAAAAATTAACTTGTAGTTAAATTTCCAACGGGAGTAAATTCTTTGAAGTGTTCGGAATACACCATAAGTTTTTGAAATTTTGAAATTAATATTTAATACCTTAAAAAAAATAATCAGTGTGATTTGCTCGGTTTTGAAGCCGCGCGCGCTACCTAAAAATGCCGCGCGGAGGCTTACTTTCAGCGTTAAATTAGAATTATAAATAATAGAGATAGAATTCCGGGAGTTGGGAAATTTCTTATGAAAATTTCCTCCTCTTTAAGAATCTTTTTTTTAAACTTCTTAAATGTTAATAGTATCGGAGTTTTTAACAAAAAACGTAATACCTTTTTTTGGCAACCTAATTTGCTTATAACTTTTGCAATTTTTTGTGCGCTTCCGATACATTTTTCTAGACGTCTTCCCGAATCTAATGAGCTACCGCACGTATTTTTATGACCCTTATCCTTAAATTTCGCCATTCTCAACTTATAGCTTAGACTACAGTGGAACGGACGACCTACACGACTGGCGAGAGACAGGACCTACTTTTTACAATCCCATCCGACGACGACTTGTCATACAGTGATCTGGCGGTGTTGTCATAATGTACCAAGTGTGAGTTTTTTTGTTTGACATTCGATCGTGAACGCGTTTGGCGTTTACAAATATTTTGTATGGGAGCTGGGCTCACTCCCGTGACCATCGCTAGGTGGAGCTGTACAAATCCCATACAAAATCTTAGTAAACGCCAAACGCGTTTACGATCGAATGTGAAACAAAAACTCACACTCGGACCTCAGACTTCGATATAACTCGTTTCCAACGCGGGAATCGAATCCACGACTCCAATCAATAGCCGCGCACTAAACCACTGGACCACGGAGACGTTATTATTAGGCTTATAAGTACATAATATATGCGTAGTTGGCTCACTTTCCATTGTTTATGCAGGATATATTATGTACTTGAAACATCAAACACTTTATTTATTGCTAAATTACAACAAATAAAGTTTCGTATTGTGATAACGGTGGCTATTGACTATATTTAGTATCGTGCTAATTTTAATTACTTCATGCATTTCATTGTTATCGCAGTGGAAAATGTATGGTGTATAATGCCACCAATTACGAGGTAAACATGGCTATTGTAAGTGCGACTTTTAAAAACAGATAACGACCAGTAGAAAATACATTTATACAACGTTTCGTCAGTCACTATAAAGACCCTAAGACTTTTTACAGACGAACAGCACTTGTCGACGGCAGCCGTCGACAGTTGACTGCTGCCGTCGACTACCGTCGGCGCGTACCGTCGACAAGTGTCGTTACTCGTTCGTCTGTCTAACTGCGTTAAAAGATCCACTCTGTGTAACGTTATATTTACTCAGTTTTTTCACCACTAGCTAGCCACACTACAATTTCAGACAAGGCCAAAAAATATTAAAAAAATCGGCCAAGTACGAGTTGGACTCGCGCACGAAGGGTTCCGTGCACGGAGCTCATACAAAGAGGAGCTGGCCTAAGCAACTGTGCACTGTGATTTTCAACTAGGTCCTGACGTCATCATTGTGGGCGGGGCTTAAGTCAGTACACTTTCAGCGTTTGTCAGGTGCACACGTAACGAGACTCCCAATAAATTGGTGTTTTCTGCGTATTTAACAAGAAAAGGATGAAGTATTTTACAATGTCGAAAACACTCAGACAGACATTCTGATAATATAAATACCATCACATTTCATTTGGAAATAATTTTAAATGTAATTTAAATATAAAAGTTCAAGAACATTTCAGCTTTCAGCGTTAATTATACTACTTGACACTAGGTGGCCAAACCTGTGAAAGATAATACAGACGTAAATGCGTATAATTTTGCATAAGTTTATTACAATAATCATACTTGAATACTAAAAACCGTTATACCGTTATACACATTTAATAGCTAAAACCGTGATTATATAGCTTTTATTCTGATATTACTTATAAACCGCCATCTGTCGTCACCTATGATAACTATTTGAAACGTAAAAAATATCCAGGGCCGTAGTACGTCCCATAATATTCAAGACAAAATGACATCTAGTGTAAGATAGTTGAACTACGTAGTAACATCAACATCGACCTAAGCTACGAGGGCTGCTATTTATGTATCCGGAACTGGCCACTTACAAGAACAATATTTAAAAAGTAATTACAACATTTGAAAATAGAACTCTTTGGTTGAAGAATACATTTTGTTTCATGTGACTGTCAATTATTTTTCCATTGTGGCGTCATTTTGAAAATTGCGTGTCTTCATTTGCCATGGATTTAACACGTGAACATTTTCGTGCAATGATTTACTACGATTTTCGGCGTGGGCTAAATCAACAACAGTGCTTTATTCAACTCACCGCAACTTTTGGAGATGAAGCACCATCGAAAACCACTGTTTATCACTGGTACAGTGAGTTTAATCGTGGGCGGTCTATGCTCACGGATGAAAATAAAGAAGATCGCCCAAAAACAGCTGTTGTCCCACAAAATATAGATGCTGTGCGGGAACTAATAATGCGTGATCGTCATGTTACATATCGCGAGATAGAGGCGTCCTTAGGCATAAGTATGACGAGCATACATAAGATATTACACGAACATTTGGCTGTAAAAAAAATATGTTCGCGTTGGATTCCGCACAACTTGACAATCGATCAAAAACGGGCTCGTGTCGATTGGTGCAAAAAAATGATAAAAAAATACAACCGTGGTACGTCAAAAGCCGTTTATAATATCTACACAGGTGATGAATCTTGGATCTATGCATATGACCCCGAAACTAAACAACAGTCAACGGTGTGGGTGTTCCAAGATGAGCCGAAACCAACAAAAGTTACTCGTGCAAAAAGTACTTTGAAGCAAATGGTCGCCTGTTTTTTTGGAATTAATGGACATGTGGCTACAGTGCCATTAGAGAATCGTAAAACGGTTAATTCTGAATGGTATACGACCATTTGTTTACCAGAAGTCTTTGAAGAAAGGACAACCGACAACGCAGAATCATATTACATCACGACAATGCTAGCTGTCACACCTCAGCTGAAACAACTCAGTTTTTGGAGGGTCAAAAGATCGAATTGACTGGTCATCCGCCGTACAGCCCTGATTTGGCACCTTACGATTTCTTTTTATTTCCATACGCGAAGAACAAATTACGTGGTCAACGTTTTTCGAGCCGTGAAGAGGCTGTTGATGCGTTCAAAATGCACGTTTTGGAGATACCTCAATCAGAATGGAAAAAGTGCTATGAAAATTGGTTCCAGCGTATGCAAAAGTGTGTCGATCATCGCGGCGAATATTTTGAAAAGCAATAAAACCATATGATATATGGTTTTATTGCTTTTGATATATGTTTGTTTCTTTTTTTAATTCCGGATACATAAATAGCAGCCCTCGTAGTAGTTTGGCTTTTAGCCGATAGATGAAATATTGAGAAGTGGGCGAAGCTTGACACCCCCTCACCCCGCAAATTGTCACGCGTCGTTTCATATTAAGGAAACTTGATTACAACACCTCCACTTAGTATTAGCTCCGTGGTTCCGTGCCACAACAGAGCAAAAATATGGCTGAAAATTGTGTTTTTTGTATGGAACCCCCCTTAATTTATTTAAATTTTATTATAAATTATTAAAGTACAAATAAACCTGAGTATTTCCTGAATATTTCAAGTGCCTATGTATTGCCGTTATTGATATCGAGAAAAATATAGCAAAAAATCAAGTTTGTTGTATTAAATAGCTCTCCTTAAATATTTAATTTATTTTGTTTCTAGTAGTTATTTGTTGTTATAGCTAATAGCGGCAACAGACATACACAATATTCAGTGAAAATTTCAAAAGTATCTATAGCAGTTCTTGAGTTACAGCCTGGAGACACACAGACAGACAGACGGACAGACATCGAAGTCTTAGTAATAGGGTTCCGTTTTCAAATTCAAATACTTTATTTGCAAACCAAGTATACAAACAAATTTAATGTAAGTACAAACTTAGTGCCTTGTGCAGGCGCTTGCTTAAAGAATAATTTTAAATAGTTATATTTATATAATATTGTATAACTTATACATTTTGTAATATATTATATCTTATTTACATATATAACTATATTATTTATTAATTGTACTTATTTTTTTCTTTTTGTGTACGGGACCCTAAAAACTATAACGTCTAACTGCCGTACTCAGAGACGAAAATTAATTACTTAATAATTGTATTATTTTCTGTTTTTATTATCTGTCAAACTCTTCATTAAATTAAAGCTTAATCATCATTAAATGTCTCTGAGTGCGGCCGTAAGAACCTAAAAATATCGCGTGGCACGTAGATTTTTAGTAAAAAAAAATCTCATACTTTCCTTTTCTTTCAGGGAAGTAAAAAGAACTGCTGGTGTGTCCACAACAGATTTAGTTGGAAGGATGTTGCTGCTAACCAGAGAACATTTTAAGTAATATTTTTTTGCATTTACACTAATACTGAATTTCATTAATTTGAAAGTGTCTCTGTATGTCTTTCTACCCGCCCTGTGTGTTACCTTTTTACCGACTTCCAAAAAGGAGGAGGTTATACGTTCGGCTGTATGTATCTTTTTTTTTGTATGTTCAACGATAACTCAGCCGTTTGTCATCCGATTTTCAAAATTATTTTTGTGTTGTATAGGGTTTAACTCGAATTTGGTACCATGTTCACAAAAGTGGTGATCTGATGATGGGATCCTGGAGAAATCGAGGAGACTACTTGAAATTTGTATAGAAACATATAATGATTTAAATTTTTTCTGAAGCATTCGAGGTAAATGCTACCAAAAAGTAAGGTTTCGGCCCAGGTTATACCCTGGATCCGAAGGTACCCAACAGAACTTTTGAATCCTTATAGATACAGGTTCGGGGATTTCGGCGTTGTTGAAACAACTGAAAGCATAAGCCAACACAAATTTATTTGATCATCATCATCAAAATCATAATTATGCCGTCATCACATTATGACCCAATTATTGATGCTTTTCGTGATATTTTGCATCGAAGCAGATGTTTTTGATGATTATTTCGCTGTTTGTGGACCGATTTTCAAAATTCTTGTGTTGTTGTATAGGATATAATCTTGATTTTGTATAAATATAATTGCGAAAATGGTGAGCTGATGATGGGATCTATGAGCAATCGAGGGAAATCCTTGAAATTTATCAAAAGACTCATAGTGGTTAAAATGTTGTTTCTAGTAACTTAAACATATGTTACGAATAAGAGAAAGTTCATACGAAGGTGTCTCTTGGTCCAAAGGCACTGAACAGAACTCCTGAATTTACCACAATTTCGCTTACAGAAACAATGTGAATAGTTAACATGTGAATAGTTAACATTCGTAGTGGTTATTTACGCATAAAACCTTATCTTGTAGTTAACTAAAAAGAGTGAAATTATTATTTTTAACAAAAAATTAAAACCGACTTCCAAGGTAAAATCATAGAGTTATAATGGCTGGTCTCTGGTAAAATCAATAATAATATGAACTAAAAAGTATTAAATAACTCTATAATAGTGCCTTTTTCAGAATTCGTCTAAATCTCATCTATTTCTGTACATACTACAGTCTTCATTACTTTGAAGTCGGTACCAGCTAATTTCCTGTCAATCTTATTTATACTGGCTGGTTCGTCAAATGCAAGTTCTCATTATGTGAAAGCTGATACGAGAAGCTTACCAAAAGTTCGAAACGTAACGTTCGAACGCCATTGAAGGTCAAACAAAGGGTAAACATATTTGTTTAAAAATATAAGTAACTAATGGGTAATTTTTTCGTTTATATACAGAAAAACGATCACTGACCTTATTCCTTGAAATGTTTTTGTAATGAGCAAAGTTGAAAAAAATGGACAATCCCCATTTGTAAAATTGGCTTTGTAAATCCTGAGAATAACTCCTAAAACGTGCAAGGTCACAAACTCATATATTATACCTTACCTTTTTATAATATTACCTATAAGTAATATCACTTACTCTCTTTGCCATGTTTGTATAGATGTTTTTTATTTCTCTTTTTATTTAGGGATTTTAGCACACACAGTGGCTATGTCAATCCCATCTTGCTAGTAAATTAACTTTAAACTGTTTTCCTAAAACAAAGAAATACAAGACTGTAAGTATAGATAGTGCATACACTTGTCTAAGGTAACATAACTTTCAGGAGAGGTGACAAGGAGTATACGGTGGCGTTGGAACACTCGTCCAACCTCGGCACGGACTCCACGGCGCGGTCACCGTACACCGGCTGCTCCCAGTTCCTGCCCACCACGCAGAAGATCATACAGTTCAGCAGCGGCCTGTCACCCAAACCTACTGATAGAGTGAGTACAAGGGGGAGTACCCTTAAAAATTCCCCTAGGGCCAACCACATTATGTCATACATAATTTCGATTTTTTTAGGGTTCCGTGTATTTCCCCTAGGGCCAACCACATTACGTCATACATAGTTTCGATTTTTGTCACGCTTTTTAAGGGTTCCGTACCCAAAAAGTAAAAACGGAACCTTGTTACTAAGACTTCGATGTCTGTCCGTCTGTCTGTCTCCAGGATGTATCTCAAGAACCGCTTCTGAAATTTCACAAATTGTGTATTTCTGTTGCCGCTACATATACTAAAAACAAAATTAAAATAAATTTTAACATAATACCGTATATATATTTTTTGCTTACGCCAAAACTTAATTAACCTTTGGTTTAAGACTTCATTATAAGTGAATCATTAACCATTATCATTAATTAGAATGTATTTATAGCGATGCAGACAATTTCTGTATTTAACATTAACGTCAAAAATTTTAAATGACGTATTAAATTAAGTAAAATTTAAGCAACTAAAGTTTATAACTACTATGGGAGATCGCAGACGACAGACTTTTTGTGCGATCGAGTCTGCGGCGCAGGAGTGAGCCCATTGAGATGGGCCGTACCGGAGCTCAGCGTGCCGGGGCTCATCGCAAAAATCCGTCTCCATACAATTTGTATGGAAGCGGATGCGCGTATCGCACACTGTGTCGGGGCGCAGCGGATTTCCGTCAATGCGACAAGGCCCGGCAAGGCCCGACAAACCCGCTGCGCCCCGGCAACAGTGTGACCACACTTCACATAGATTTCCACTTTTGGTACGTTTGAGGTCAAATGAATGATGATTTAGTAGTCCAAATTTTTTTGTAAATTTTAATACAAGATCGATATTATACAGGTTGCAATTAAACCTACCTGCCAAATTCTTTTTTGGGCTTAGGTATCATTAGGTGAGTCCATTAAACAAAAAAAATAGGGTGTTAATTTTTTTACAATAACATATTTTATCCCAAAAAAAAATCGATGCACAATGGTCATAATAATTACGATATTGCGACCGCTAGTCCATCGCACCGCACAGATATGCAGTCGGAAGACCCGTTATGCGTAGGGGTAAAGCGGGGGTGACGCGCGGGGTGGGAGGCGGGAGGCCCGCCGGTCGCCGGCGACCGTTTAGTACCACGCGCGTAGTTGTATAGCTAACACGTAATTATTTTGTTTGTCACGGCCCCCCCCGGCCCCCGCGCTTTAATTAGTGTCTGTTACAATACAATGTACCCTAACCCACGATCGAGTGTTATGAAATGTGGAGGTGCTACATTTTGAGTGGCGAAAGTTTAAACCCAGAGACTGTACGAGCAAGAAAGCCTTCCTCGTCTTCGTAACAGCTGATTGATGATTCGCGAATGCAGCAGCTGTACCCTGAATCTGAATCGCGAGACAATCAAAAACTCGGATTATGGACAGTTCGCACTTCGCAACGGCTGCACACGCCTAGCCAGCCTCGACGACATGCCTCTGACGAGCTTAAAAGTGACAAAGCTGTGCTTAACAAACTTTTAAAGTCTTAAAGACAATGTGCAAAACGCGCTAGACTCTGCTTAGAGCAAAACGGATTGCAGTTTGAACTATGTTAAGTGTAGACAAGATGGAAGTATATAAGATTTAGAGGTGGGTTGTTTTGATTTCTAATTAGTTGTACAGTGTAGATAAGTTAATCAAATTTTATAAATACGCCTAAATGCAAAGGATGTGGTTTAGATTTAAGTATTATACATTTCTAAAGTGCTTATTTTTCGTAATTAAAAAGTTGTACTTTTCCATTCTTTTGATGTGTATCAATTAATTTTATTCTAAACATACTTGTCTACGTCCTTTACATTTGACGGTCCTAAGTCCGTCAAAGTATGAAGGGAAAATTCGCAACTTATGATAATAACAAGAATCAAGAATGTCAATGGAAAGGCGGGGCGGGGCCGGGCCGCGCATGTGTCCATATTTTGTGGTGATTGGTAGGATAATATTTTATTTTTAACAAGGATCAATATATTCAAATTTGGCAGGAAGGTTAAATTAAAAGGAAAAAAAAACAAATAATATAAAAAATTAAAACGCATAATGAAGACCGTCCATATAAACATTTTAGTTTTATTTTAGTTTCAACCACGTAGAATACATTGATTAATAATGGTAGATTTTCGGTAGAATCTAAAACACGGTCTAGTAGATTTTAGTAGAATATGGCAACATTTTTGATATATCGAGTCACGAGTGATTTAAGAGTGGCCATAGTGGAGCTATCCAAAGTACTCAAAATCCGTCAATGCGATGCGGCCTGGCCCGGCAATAGTGTGCTATAGCGCATTTTGCGCTGCGCTGAGCCCCGATCCGCCCCGGCACGCGCCGACAAAGTGAGCGCGAATTTTATGGGCGCCGCAGACTCGATCGCACAAAAAGTCTGTCGTCTGCGATCTCCCTATTACTCATAAAATTAATACAGATATAGTACCTTTTGTGGTAATTATCCCGTTTAATGGGAGGAAACATGGCTAAAGTGTGAAAAATATTAAGTTTAATTTAAATTTGGAGTTTCCAAGTAATGTAAGATCGCTGGACCGATTTAGATAATATTTGAATCAAATACAATATATTAATAATAATACTCCCCACACCGGTTTCGGTGACAGTGGCCGGTTTCATTGAAACCAGACCAGGTACGCAGGAGTAATTTTATAGTGCCCAAGTGTGTGCGCAGTACACAAGAGCACTCTCTATTCCTTTACTCTCATAACCCAGTGGGACGGAAGACCGACACGACTGGCGAGAGATCAGGCGCAGGACCGACTTTTTACATGCCCATCCGACGCATGGATCATCTTACTTGTCAGACAATCAGGTGATCAGCCTGCATTGTCCTAACCAAACTTGGAAATAACATGTTTGCAACGCGGGATTCGAACCCACGACCTCCGGAGTCGAGAGCGACGCTCTAACCACTAGACCACGGAGGCGTTGACAAGACAATATATTATGACTGTGTATTAGAGTTATAGAAACTACGGAGCGTCATAAATCAGAAAACATATCTGTACCGCTTCAAGTGCAAAGAGAGCCCATCGTGCAGGTGTGATACTAGTAAAATAGAAAATGTGCCTCATCTTCTAACAGAATGCCCAATATACTCGAGGCCAAAATATGATCTGGAGGTGAAAATAGGACTAGAAATAAATGTTAATAGCATGACGGAAATTGTGAAAGATAAGAAAAATAGGGGAGAATTTTTGCCATATTGTGTTAAAATAATAAAAGAAGTAAATAGTATTAACAGAATAGAATATATAAGTGGAAGATAATAAATTGTGTAGACATAGGACGATATAAATTGTATTAAGAACATAAATCCCTCGAATAAAAATCAGGGACAAGAGCATTGTTAAAAAAATAATCAGAATACATATAATACTAGATGATGTCTGTGTGGATCATGAAGCTAATATAGAGAGGAGCTGGCCTAAGCAACTGTTCACTGTGATTTTCAACTAGGTCCTGACGTCATCATTGTGGGCGGGGCTTAAGTCAGTACACTTTTAGCGTTTGTCAGGTGCACACGTAACGAGACTCCCAATAAATTGGTGTTTTTTGCGTTTTTAACAACGAAAGGATGAAGTATTGTGTTTTACAATGTCGAAAACACTCAGACAGACGTTCTGATAATATAAATACCATCACATTTCATTTGTAAATAATTTTAAATGTAATTTAAATATAAAAGTTCTAGAACATTTTAGCTTTCATCGTTAATTATACTACTTGACACGAGATGGCCAGACCTTTGAAAGATAACACAGACGTAAATGCTTATAATTTTGAATAAGTTTATTGCAATAATCATACTTGAATACTTAAAACTGTTATACCGTTATACACATTTAATAGCTAAAACCGTGATTATATAGCTTTTATTATGATATTACTTATAAACCACCATCTGTCATCATCTTGGATAACTATTTTGAACGTAACAAATATCCTGGACCGTATTTAGAATTACATTATTAACCGACTTCCAAAAAACGAGGAGGTTGTATTTTTATTAAGTATCGCAATGACAGTTTGTTTGCTAATGTTGATTGTTGACGCGCGGCTGAGATTTGGCCAAACAAAAACGTTTTTGTTTGCGGACATTTCTTTTAAGTTTTTGTTTTAATTTTTTTGTGATATTAATGGGTAATATGTGATATTATTATAGTAATCGATTAATAAAATACTAGCTGAATCACATTCATTGATAAAATATTACCACAAATTTTGGATTCGCTCAAAAATAAAAAAATAACTGAAAGAGTTGAAGCTGCCACGGGGTTGACCAAAAACAAGGTAATACCTTTAATGTACAGAATTGATCGATTACCTATAAATTAATGTTATCAGAATATTTTTGCTAACGCTACTTTTTGAGCAAACAAAACTCATTGCGATCCCATTTTGATCGCGCATGGATTATCATCTTTCATGTACTTACCATCGAAGAAATTGCTTCATAGCCCATAGGCCCGAGGCCGCCTCCCCCCTTCCCTATTACCTCTTAAAAGGCCGGCAATGCACCTGCAGCTCTTCAGATGTTGCGAGTGTCCATGGGCGACGGAAGTTGCTTTCCATCAGGTGACCCGTTTCCTCGTTTGTCCTCTTATTTTACATAAAAAATCGGTGAAAATACTAATCCTAATTTTATTCACTGAACTTATTATAATTAATAATATACATTTTTTAAAGTTCTCAGTACGTCCCATAATATTCAAGAATATTCAAGAATTTTGACATCTAGTGTAAGATAGCTGAACTACGTAGTAACATTAACATCGACCTATTTATAATATATCTATCTATAAATTATCACGCGTCGCTTCTTAAGGAAATTTGATTACGACACCTCCTCTCTATATTAGCTTCATGGTGTGGATATATAGTTTGTGCGTTTTAAGATGATATGGGTGACACATTATAATTGACAGTAGTAGGGAAGTTAATCGATACTTTAAAAATATCGAATCACTTCGTAAAGGACAAGGGTACAAGGGTATGAAGACGGATTTTTTTGAGTTCCCAGCATAATTGTTCTCATAGAAAAAGTTGTTAATTTTGACGGGCTCATTTGATGGTTTCAAGGATAACGGTGTTAACACTAACATCTTGTATAATGTAATACAATAATTAAGAATACAAGTATTTTTTGCGTCGTAGGCTCGGACTAACCTGTATAGTTATGTTCATATTATTGTAGTAATGTTACAAATATTCGAATATCGAATCGGTAGATCAGAAGCCGGAAACTCGAGCGCGGTCCGACCTTGTGTAATATGTATTTGATGCGTAAAAACGATAAGTATTTTGTACGGCTTTAGTTTAAATGCGATTATGGGTGCCGAAATATATCTTGTAGGTACTAGATGACACCCGCAACTCCGTTGCGTTAAAGTTCGTATGTCGCGCGGGAACCGTACATTTTTTCGGGATAAAAGGTATTGTACGTCCTTTCCCGAGACTCAAATCATCTTCATACCAAATTCCAGCAACATCGGTTCAGCGGTTTGGGCGTGAAAAGGTAACACCGACACACAGTCAGTATTGATTATGAAAGTGTAGAAGGGATATAATTATTACCTATGTATTAAATATGTGTATCATAATATTATAAAAATCTTAAATATATTATGATATTATCTTATATCTTTAAACGAGCAATGCAATTCTTGTATATATATATATATATATATATATATATATATACTTATATAATTGGAATCTCGGAATCGGCTCCAACGATTTTCATGAAATTTAGTTTATAGGGGGTTTCGGGCGCGATAAATCGATCTAGCTAGGAATCATTTTCAGAAAATGTATTTTTATTCGTGTTTTATCAATAGTCGATAAACTGAAAAATATGACTCTTCCTAACATCAAGTCCTTCAGCACGGGGCCAGACTGACGTGGTGTGAAGTGCCCATAGATATTATATTCGTCTAAGGTTGCCCATGTTCGACGTCGATTGTGCAGCTGCGCTGTCATGGTATTAATCATTTCGTCATGAGGGATCATGTGGTCCACCAATATGGAGAAGGACCAATTAAAACTAAAGACTAAACTCTAAACTTTAGAGTCTAAAGTATTGGTCCATCATGAGTAATTTTAATTCGGCAACGGCAATTGCGACTCCTCTAGTGTTACGGATGCGGTAGTCGCCTCGTGTTGAATGTCAAAATAATCTCAATATTTTGAGAAAATAATTATAATTTAAATTGTTAATTGCCTTAGCATTCTTAACATTAAAATAACTTACAAGTATTTATAGCTTTAACTAATGGCCTTTTGTTTGTTTTGTCAATCAACACGTGTTTTTCTCGAAGGTCCCTTGTTTCTAAAATAAGTTCCTTTATTATTAGTTAGTACGCACATCTTATATTATTATGCGCATTTAGTTGTTTACCATGTAACATGCGAGTATGCAGTATGCAAGATAGGTACATAATGCAAAAGAAATAACTGTACATAGGATATACATATTACCTACTTAACAACTCTTCCTTACTAAACATGGTAAAGCTGACAAGAAGTAGATAATATACAAAAAAAAACTTTAAAGTCAAACATTAAAATTAGATAATGCAGGCAGTTTAGGCATTACGTTGGAAAAGATATAAGTACATAAAATAGATAACGTCCGGAACTCCGTTGCGCCAAAATCGTTTATCACCCGAAATTGCCCGGGACCCGTACATATATATCGGAATTTTACCAAATTTCCACAAAATCTATTTAGCGGTTTGGGCGTAAAGAGGTAACAAATAGACAGACACACTTTCGCGTTTATAATATTTGGTTAGATTAGTGATACTTAAACTTGCAATATTTTTTCAGGTGGTATACGTAGCGGGCGCTTTCGACCTCTTCCACGTCGGTCATCTTGATTTCCTGGAGGCTGCGCACGCGCAGGGCGACTTCCTCATAGTAGGGTTACACACCGACCTCGAGGTCAACCGGTACAAGGGCTCCAACTACCCCATAATGAACCTCCACGAGCGAGTGCTGTCCGTGCTCGCGTGTAAGGTGAGTGATGATTAGAATGTTTAGTGTATTATGTTATATGTATACGCTATCGGCTATAATAAAGTTAACCAGAATTTGTATGCTACAATTATAACATTAAGTATAACAATAATTAATAAAGTGTACACGACGAATCGAAGCGGCAACGGTTATTGATCCCCTGTCAAAAAATTTGTCCTATTTCATCGTCTTCTACATAAACCGCGATTAATAATGAAGCGACAGATGTTTCTAGTCTCAGGGCGATAATATCGTAATTTGCATACTGGATTAGACCTGAGTATGAAGTAGGTAAATAGTTTTGAACTCAAAACGTTGGAGGTTTTATTGTAAGAGTAACGTAACGTTGTGGTAACCAAACAACTCTAAACTGACCCTGTGATAACCTAACGGCGTCACAGTAACACGCAGATCGCGAGATAAACTGTCTAATTCTTCAATAAATAAAATATTGGCACCATTTATTGTGTAAGTGCCAATATTTTTGCGTTGCAATTGTTAAAATAACTAAAGCAAAATTTACTTTCACATTTGTAGCTTTTGTTTGTTTCTTGGTCAGGATAATTAAATCGACAGTTTGTGCTCGATATGGGGGCCCAATACTTATTCTTCGAATGTCGTTACTCGTTTCGATCGCAAAGTGTCTGCTTTTGCGTACCCACATGACCACCGACGACGTATGAAAAGCGCCCATTCTAAAAGTTTGTTTTTGTACTTTGTACAGACTTTTAGAACGGGCGCTTCTCATACGTCGCCACCGTACGCCACCTAATTACGGACTAAAAGACAAAATTATTTAACATGGCCAATGAAACTGCCCGCCAACTGCATATGAACTTTTCAGCCGAGTCTCTACTCGGCAGCTCGGTAGGTGTGATTAGGCCCTGTGACTTAACATAACCCACCGCATTGGGTAGGTTCATAATCTGTCTATTCGCGATTCTTCGCGAGACAGTGCTCTCGGTTAATTTCATTGGGAGAAATCAGGAACATACAAACAGATCTCGATCAACACTGACATAACTCACTAAATAGCATACGACCGCCAACTGCTTACAAACTATCTCTGTAGCCCTAGCACGGCCACCAGTAGAAATGCGAAAGTATGGACAAACTGTGGAGATAAACTTAAGGTAGCGTTCCGATCTTTTTTCGTTCACAAAAATTCAATTAAAATGCCACTTTATGACAGAATATAGTCCTAAAAATTCAAATAATATTCTACTTTATGACATATACTATAGTCTGTCATAAAGTGGCATTTTAATTGAATTTTTGTCGGTCGCGATTGGCCGCGGTAAAGATCGGAACGGCACCTTAAGTTTATGTCCACAGTTTGTCTATAGTTTTGCATTTCTACTGGTGGCCGTGCTAGGGCTACTGGTGACATTGCGGTTGGTTCTATAACAACTGGTTACATAATATTCCAGTACGTGCACGAGGTAGTGATCGGCGCGCCGTACGAGGTGACCGCGGAGCTGATGGAACACTTCAGGGTGGGCGTGGTCTGCCACGGCCGCACCCACATCGCTGCCGGCGCCGACCACCGCGACCCCTACATCGTGCCCAAGCAGCGGGGCTGCTTCAAGGTCAGTTCACATAATTAAAAAGTCAAAAGTTGTGCAGTGTTCGATGTTCAGGCCATTTAGCCGAAACTTTTTCGTTTTCGCTTCATTATAGAATCTCCGATCAAGACGTGGGAGAGCCATGCTTCGGCACGAATGGGCCGGCTCGCCCGGATAAATACCACGGGCTCACAGAAAACCGGCGTGAAACAGCGCTTGCGCTGTGTTTCGCCGAGTGAGTGAGTTTACCGGAGGCCCAATCCCCTACCCTATTCCCTTCCCTACCCTCCCCTATTCCCTTCCCTTCCCATCCCTACCCTCCCCTATTACCCTATCCCCTCTTAAAAGGCCGGCAACGCACCTGCAGCTCTTCTGATGCTGCAAGTGTCCATGGGCGACGGAAGTTGCTTTCCATCAGGTGACCCGTTTGCTCGTTTATTTCATTTAAAAAAAATGTATGGAATGACATAAGACGAGTCGAACGTCAGCGTCATATTAACGAACGCTTATGTCAATTCCATACATTTTACGATATAACGAAGCGTAAATGAAAAGATTTTGGCTCACCCCCCAGGTCTCTGTGCCTGCCCGTTGCATGCGCCTTTGCCCTCCGCTACTGAGCGAGGAAGCGGAGGATATAGGCGCATGTGTACAGCAACTACCAAGAACGTGTCATTTGAACGTTCTACATAACGACTGTACTGATAAATAATAATTTACCTACAGCGTGACGTTGTGCCCGTACACTCCTCTCGTCACCACAGAAACCAAAATATCGAACACCACATCTTCCGCTTTCGTGTTTGCCAGAAATATTAAGGGCCTGTTTCACCACTTTATGATAAAGTTCCTAATAGGCTATTCATAATTCACACACCTGGAATAAATACTGGAGTCTCAAAGAGATTTTCAAAAGTAACTTACCAGTTAGCATAAAAACAAAAACCATGACGAGCTGCCTGCTACCGTGTCTAACTTACGGTTGCCAGACATGGAAATACACAGCTAAAGTAAAGAGAAAAATTATTACATGCCAACGAGGCATGGAAAGAAGCATGTTAAAGATAAGAAGAATTGAAAAAATTAGACATACAAAAATAAGAGAGGAAACAAAAGCAACGGATGCTTTGTGCTACGCTCATAAATTAAAATGGAAGTGGGCCGGCCATGTAGCCAGATTGTCGGATGAACGTTGGACCATAAGAGTGACACGATGGAATGGCCCGCTCGGTAAGCGTAACAGAGGCAGACCGCTTAAAAGATGGGCAGACGATATTAAATCTATAGCCGGGCCACGATGGACAAACATAGCCCAAGATAGAGAAAAGTGGGCATCTCTGGAGGAGGCCTTCACCCGCGGAGGGGTTCTGGATGATTAATAATTAGTTTAATTCCTACATATTTAGTTTTTTTTATTCTTAGTGTAATAATCGTCTATTGGCGGCTCTCGACATAGGCGAACGCGTTGGCCAACGCGTCTGCAGACGCGTTGGCCCAATGTGTAGAACGGGCGTTCGCGCGTTGGCCAACGTCTAAATACCTACGGCCAACGCGCGAACGCCCGTTCTACACATTGGGCCAACGCGTCTGCAGACGCGTTGGCCAACGCGTTCGCCTATGTCGAGAGCCGCCATATGAAATAAAGGCTTTTTTTATTTTTTATTTTTATTTTAATTCACAACTTTTTTGACAGATTCTCCATACTTGATCTGTCAAGTTAATTGGTGGATAGCCTTATCAGGAAGTGGTGAAAGAGGCCCTAATACTAAATGTACTGCAAACTGCGGGCAAGACGGAAGATGTTGCCCGCAGCGCCGTTGGAGCGCGCACGTTCGATGCTGTAACAAACTATGGACGGACGGCGCTGCTCAAGCGCGCGACTTTAAAAAGCAACTACTACCCCCATACATCTTCAAACGCGCGGCGCTCCAACGGCGCTGCCGAAACGCGTAACGATAAAACCAGCCTAAAAGGACTAGATTCTAGAAGATAAAGTCGTCGGAGTGATACGTGGCGATAAGATAATATTCTAGCGCCAAACTAAGCCTCAGTAACAATATTGACTTTTCAGATCCTTGACTCCGGCAACAATATGACAACTGAGGACATAGTGCAGCGAATAATACGCCATCGCCTTGAATTTGAAGAGAGAAACAATAAGAAGGAGCAAAAAGAAATATCTATCATGAAGTCCGCACAGAAGAATCATCTGAAACAGAACGGCAACTGCGACGTCAAAGTGTTTCCAGGATAATTTTAGTCTTTATTAATATAAAAATATTAATCTAAATTAGCCATAGAAAATGTTTAGCCAAATTACGTGTAATTCTCGTAGTCATTTCTGTGTTTTTGCAGGAGTGCAAAGCGCCCTTAATGGAAAACATTAGCAACTAATTTCCCATACAAATTGGGCCTTAGAAAAATAAAAATAGTGAATAACTATACAGTTATACACGTTTTATATGAAACGTCACATCACAGACAAAAAAGGAGGATTGTCGTTAACATGCTCAGGGTGAGAATTGACAAAAATCATGCTGTCTCACTCGCTCGCGATCGAGCACACAATTATTCTGCGGATTGAACAAAAATAATTACGAGAATTGCCCCTCTGTTACAGTTAAATGATTATAATTGATGTAGTGTAATTTAAATTTAATTATTATGTAAATGTTATAATATAAAGGCACAAGCTATATCTCCAACAACATTCACTCCTGTACCAGATCAAATCGTAAGTCTTCAAGTAGTTTGATCGTAGCAAACATTGTTAAAGCATCTTGCGCCAAAATACCATTGTAGTTTTTAGATTAAAAAAAATATACTATTTACTAACCATCTACTGCCTAATTCTCGTACTTTGGACTCGCACTTTGGAGTTCGTGGTACGAAAATTAGGCCCCAGGGGATTGACAATGCGTAATTCGACTCAGTTTTGAAATTTGGCCGGTAAAGTCAGTAATAAACGGCCGTTCCCAAAATTTGATCTATCTCTGGTTTTGCCCTACTAGAGATAGGAATAGCTCACTTTAGAATGTCAATTGTGAGCTATTCCTATCTCTAGTAGGGCAAAACCAGAGATAGATCAGATATTGGGAACGGCCGTTAGTGGCCATTATCGCGTGATAAGCTTACGAATTCTAGTCGAACGGAAATTTATTACTGCAATGTTTTCACGCATTAGCATGGCCATAGAAATGCGAAAATATAGAAAAACTCTGGAGATAAACTGAAGGTACAGCTCCGATATTTACTGCGGCTAACCGCGACCGACAAAAAGTCGAATAAAATGACACTTTATGACATAGATCATAGACTATAGTCTACTCTATGTCTATGTCATATAGTAAGATTTTATTTGAATTTTTAGCCTTCCTAACCTAACCTTCAGTTTACCTCTGCAGTTTCTATACTTTCGGATTTCTATTGTGGACATGCAAGGGCTACAGCATAGACAGTAAACAGAAAGTTTTGCTAGAAACTATATTTTGTCAATAATATAATATGACGTATGCAACATGTCGGATTTTGGTCGGATTGTTTACTGTATATGCTAGTAGCGCCCTCTGCCCGAATATTTACGTAATATTCCCACGTTATTTATTGTAAATACCCCACTCAAAACGCACAGTTTTAACTAAATGTTCTTGTATCTATTATTTTCATTAAACTGTAATCATGTTTAACCTACTAGGTAGGTTTAAATGCATTTGAATTGTGTATATTTTGCTGTATTTACTGTATATTACTATTATCGTTATTCTTAGCAAATTATGTCAGTGTCATATACATTTTAAGAACATTTCAAAGTAAGGAACTTATTTTCGAGCTTGGCAAAATTTTTAAATTTATTTATGCATCTATATTCTATATAAACATTGTAAAAACATGACAATATTTATTTTTATAAACCATATTATATTTTGTGTTTTTATATTTGGGTTTTAGCAATATTATGTTACTTTACAAAATAATTGTTTGACAAATTGACTCCTGATATGATAAATGTTCCGGCTTTTGTAGCCCGCTCACCGATCACGTAGAAATACGGGCATTGATTTTGATTTTTTAATTATTATTTACATGTCAAAATATCACTATCTGCTTCATAATAAACATATGTTTTGGAAACGAGACAGCGTTCGTTTGCGAACGAAAGAGACAAGACAGCTCAATGCCTGATATTTCACATCTATCGTGAAACCAGACTTATTTTGTATTATAATTTTTTTAATCCTTTTTCTATGAAATCATATATGCAGAAATTATTATATATGTAAGCATCGTCGCATCGAGTGTTGTGGCTTACCCCATACGATTTCAAAAGTAGTGTTGGTAAAAAAAAAGCATTACTCATAATAACTAATTGTTAAATGCCCATTAGCAATAATTCAATTAATCGTACATGCTAAACATACTATTGCTAATATCGTGTGCCACAATAGTCTGCGATCATGAAAAACCACGTCCGCGCTATTTCGCACCGCGGCGCTAACTGTACATGAATCGATGCGAAATAATTCTCGACACGGTGCGATGCGAACCGACAATTCACGATGCCGCGTTTTAAGCAAATAGCAAAGCGATAGCACGTAGAATGCTGTGACTTCTAAATTAGCATATTGTTAATGAAATTAATAGAATAATATAGCATTAATTCCAATTACTAATACAAAGAATATTTGGTCGTGACGTGTAGCGTCGCTCCGTTGCAGCGTAGTGTCGCTATAGTGCAGTCTCGCCTTAACAGTAAAAACTCAACATTCCAATAATAGTTTCAGCTTTGATTTTACAAATGTATCGTGTATTAGGAGTCAATTTAATAATAATTTGAGCTTAACCCACCAGAAATGTAATTTTATAAATTATTATCAATATAATTATATTATTGTTTTACGATTAAAAAAAAAACAAAATTATAACAAAATTTGTTTTATTTTATTAGTATGTACAAAGTATATTTACACTACATGTTGCATTGTGTTCCATTTTATAAATACATACAGTGCTCCCAAAGTGATACTTAAAGCGCATAGAAATTTTCGTAATTTTTCGGCATCGGTCCTATATTTCCCGAGCGTCGGAAGACTTCGCTGCAAGCGCTGTTTTAAACTTAACTTAAGGAAAACAGCGCTCTGCAGCGCTGACAGCGCAGCGCTTTCACGTTGGTGAAAACAATACTTGCGATAGGTGCCCCTTAGAGATGGACGATATACATCGATTTATTTAAAACACTCGATGTATAGTAACGATGCATCGTATAAACCGATGTATTGTTAATACTTCAACATCGAATATATATCGATGTTTTTCATTCGATACATCGACCAAGCAAATTAGGAATGAGTATACTATGAGTGAAACGAAACGTTATAATCAGTGCTGCCAATATAACAAACGCGCCTATCAGTTATTATAGGCTGAATTGGCTATGTTTCCATTGCCGCGGAGCCGGTATAGCAAAATTAAAAGTATTTAAATTAAACCAACAAAACAAAACAACAATATGGCCGAGTTTTTGGAAGAACGTGAAAGAGTGATGTTGTGTTTTTATATTATTTTCCTAAAATTGTGTTATCTGGGTTTTTAATGTGTAATATTGGTAGGACATTAACCATTAAATATTCATTATCGTGCACAAGTGTGGGAAAGTGATGTAATAACCAGAAACGTGCTTTTTTGTGTTCCCTCCAAAACTCCATCAAAAGTTTCAGTAAAGCGTCCTACCACTTTACTGAATCGACCGACTTGACTTCTTGACTGTATTGACTTTATACTTAGACTTTGACTAGACTTTAGACCTGACTGACCTGACGATAATATAGAAAAAATTGTATAAAGAATATTGTTTTCCCGCCATAATATTATACTCGACACTGGCCATGGTTATAGCCGAAGTGCCATTATATGAAAAAAAAAAAAAAAAAACAATATGGCCGACCGAGTCTCTGCTGTGGAAACGTGTGTTGTGTTTTAATACGATACAAGTGTTTGCTTTGTTTGAAACTAAAAAGAAACTTTGATTTATCAACAGGTATGTGTATTAATAAACAGAATAATGTATTTAGTGATAATGGGTTCGAAATTTTACTGGTAATATCACATTGTTTTGTTGTCAAAAAGTAGAAAGTAATTACTTATGTTGAAAATATTTTACGTTTTACTGCGCGTGCATATAACTAATTAACATATAAAAGAGAAGATTACGTTACGAAGTTTGCATTAATTTCGCAATGTAATACGATTTGATTGGAAGGTTATATTTTTACCCTGAAATACTACCTACCGTAGTGATTCCAAGTTATCGATACTATATTATCGATTATGATGCGGCATAAACATATTTGTATTTTACTAGGCAGTTAATAGGTATTATTATAAATACCCCGTAAACCGTGCTATAAAGTATTATTTTTTTAACTTTCAGTTATAATGGGACCCAAGAAAAAAAGTTCAGTTTGGCAGTTCTTTAACAAAATTGATGATAAGAAAACGAAATGCAAACTATGTCAAAAGGAAATTAAGTCTGCTGGAAATACTACGAACTTAATTGGGCACGTTCGTAATGTTCATAAGGCTGCTTATCTTGAAATTCAGCCAAAACAAAATACATTAAATGCAGAAGAAATATCGAATCCTCTAAATACCAAGGTAACGCCTAACGATAACATTGATGATGGTTTACTTCAATCTGAACCGATTCCTAGTACAAGTGGCAGTGGCAATAAAAGATCCTGTGAGCCGTTACCGAAAACCGTAAATGAAACTATTGATTTAGACTTAGAAGAAAACGTTACCCCTTTAAAACGCCAAAAAACAATACAGGCCGCCTTTAAAGATATTTCTTCTTACTCAGAATCTGGACAGAAGACAAGGAAACTGAACAACTGTTTATTATTCATGATTTGCAAAGACCATCAGCCTTTCTCAATTGTTGAAAACGAAGGCTTCAGAACTCTAATGAAAACAGTTGCTCCTCAATATAAACTCCCGAGTAGAACAACTCTAAGACGCTGGCTGGACGATAAATATGAAGTAATTTCAGAGACAATTAAAAAAATGCTATCCTCTATAGAAGATATAACCCTAACAACGGATATTTGGTCGGATACCTTAAATATGAAAAGTTTTTTGGGCATCACAGCGCATTTCGGAATAGACATTGAACTATACTCAATCACTTTAGGCGTGTACGAATTGGATGAAAGACATACATCAGATTATCTTTCTGAAATTCTCTTAAAGGTATGCCAAGACTGGAAAATAGACCAAGAGAATGTAACGGCTGTTGTTACTGACAACGCAGCCAATATAGTAAAGGCGATCGAATTAGCGTTCGGTAGAAGGAAACATATCCCATGTTTTGCCCATACTTTGAATTTGGTAGCTGAAGGCACAATGATGTGTACTGAGTGGAGAAACATTGTTTCTAAAGTAAAAACAATAGTGACTTGGTTTAAACAGAGTTGCGTAGCTAGTGACGAGTTACGTAAAGCCTGCGGCTATGGAGTCTCCTGCTGGGGTAAAATTAATACAAAGCGTGGATACTCGTTGGAACAGTACATACTATATGTTACAAAGATTTCTAGAACTCCGCAGTGTCATAAATGATATTCTCTTCCGCCACCCCAGAGCACCTGCAATGCTCAGTGCATCGGATATATCTACTGTATCGTCTGTCATCGTGGTGTTGCGACCCTTGGAAGCGGCTACAAAAGAAATTTCGGGTGATAAATACTGCACAAGTAGTAAAATTATTCCCTTAGTTCGTTGCATGCTCTCTAAAATAACTTCAGCTGTTATAGAAGATCCCGTAGCGAAGGAGGTGCAAAAACTTGCTATTAATGAAATAAATAAAAGAATGGGTTCTATAGAACATGTGAGTGCTCTTGCTATCGCAAGTATTCTAGATCCACGGTTCAAAAGAATACATTTCAATGATGCAATAGCTTGTTCGAATGCTGTTTCGAAAATTAAGGATATAATGAAGAAGAATTTGCAAAGCAATGAAGAACCTGAGTCAGATTCTGATAAATCTGATAAAAATGAAGAGGTCTTTTCATTATGGACTGATCACCATAAGTTAGTGCATCGTAACTGGAAAATTAACAAATCTGAAGATGTTTTGTCTGACGAACTTTCAGTTTATCTCAGAAGTCCTGTTGGAAGACTGAACGAAAATCCGTTAGAAATCTGGAGGGATTATAAAATACAATTCCCGAAGCTGTACAAAATAGCTTTCAAGTATTTGACAATAGTTGGCACGTCAGTACCTTCAGAAAGACTTTTTTCACAGGCAGGGCTAGTTTTGACTGAACGAAGGAACCGATTGAAGGGGAAAAGATTAAGTAAACTTTTATTTTTACATAGCATTGACAAAAAATATTGGAATATGTAAAAAAAAATGTGTTGGCTGTGTGATTTTGAATTTGAATAAATATATTTCCTGCTTTTATTAATACATATTTTTGTTTTAATTAAGGCCTAACCTAACCTAAAATACGTCATGGCGAAAACAATCGATGTTTAAGAAACATCGATGTATTTCTCAATACATCGTATTACCATCGATGTGACCGGTCGATGCATTACATCGAAAAAAACATCGATGTATATTTTAAATGTCCATCCCTAGTGCCCCTTTAGGTGTTGGTGAAAACGGGCAGTAGTCTACTATAATACATTTGTGCCAAATAACATAAAAATTGCTCCATAAATAATTTTCCGCTTTTTTTCAAATTTTCCTCTGTATCTTCGCTCCTTTTGGTCTTAGCATGACGAGATATAGCCTCTAGCCTTCCTCGATAAATGGCATATCAATCAGATTAGCGCGTTCAAACAATCTAACAAACTCTTCAGCTTTATAGTATTATTATAGATAAATATTGCATTATCACCATACTCGCTGACACAGCTTATCAGGACCATAAAGTTAATATACCTAGTGGAGTAGTGCAACAATCTCGAGCTGTCACACGAAACCCAAATTGATTTACGTCTACGTCTGTGTGTACAAATATGTTTACGTGTGCGTGTTAGTAATGTATTACAATCATCTTTCTAAGAGCTTAAGAGCGGCCGCAGACTTACAATTTCAAGTTGCCCAATACACCTACCACCTACCAAATACACCTTTTTAATTGTAGGTAATAAAGGAATCGCGGTTCTTATACGATCGGTGTCCAATTATTTAGTTGTACAATTTAGTTGGATGCAATGTGCCTGCTCTCATAAGTCGCTATAAAAAATAAAATAAAAAAAAGTCTTTATTCAAACCAACAAAACAGATCAATTTAAACAAGTTACAAAAACAGATATAATTTGAAATGGCGGCCTTACTGCTGGAAGCAGTCTCTTCCAGGCAACCATAAAATATAACTAAAAATATTTAAAATAAAAAAAATATAAGATAAGATACTATTAGAATGTAAATAAATAAATATAATACTAATATTGGTATACTATGCAATTTAGTTGGCCAATTAGTCCGGCCGGTTAGGCTAAATTGTCAGCATGCCGATAAGTGCCGACTGGATGTCAAACAGATGAGAAAAAAGAGTTTTGCTGTCATGTATCACACGTCTCTTTTTACCACGCAGTGTTATTGATGCTAATAATTGATGGTGACATCACGCTTGCTCGCCTTTGTTTCTCTATTCCGCTAGGTATACTAACTTTATGATCCGGACTCACCCTGTCCTCCTCAGCTGTCCACATAATACGCTTAGGTACTAGCCTTACGTTAAATAGTATTGGCGTGAAATATACCGATGTGGCGTTTCATATCCCTGGAGTTGACGAAGGTAACGTTGCAGGTCTGGCAGGAATCGCTGTCGGGGTGGTAGTCCAGGTGGATCACCAAGTGGTCCAGGCTGGTGCAGGTCTCGCAGCAGACGGGGCACGGGAACTGGCCCACTTCGAACATCAGGTGCACACGCATGTGGCTGCGGAGACGGCACTATAATAATAAAAAAACTTGAGAGGTGTCAAAGGACACGCGGATGGAACGAAGTTCCAGTTTATTATTTGTTATACAAAAAACCTTTATACACTCAAAAAATAGACAGAGAGAGAAACACGCGCTACCGCACGGCTATAGTTAGCAAAAATTCTATAGTTGTGAGCCGTGCGACACAACTTTTCGCCTTATTTTTTTCTGTCTAGCTCCCTTTCGCAACGCGCGATAAGGAACTTCGTTACAATAATAATAACTCCTACACCGGTTTCGGTGACGGTCGCCGGTTTCATTGAAATCAAGATCAGTTTTATAGCATCCAATTGTGTGCGCAGTACACAAGAGTACTCTCTATTCCTTTTACTCTCATAGCCCAATGGGACGGAAGACCGACATGGCTGGCGAGAGATCAGGCGCAGGACCGACTTTTTACATGCCCATCCGACGCATGGATCATCTCACTTGTCAGACAATCAGGTGATCAGCCTGCATTATCCTAACCAAACTTGGAAATAACATGTTTCCAACGCCGGAATCGAATCCACGACCTCCGAGGCAACAGCCGAGCTCTGAACAACTGGGCCACGGAGGCGTTACTGTGGATACAAGTTAAGGTCTTGTTACACCTAGTAGAGTGGCGAAACATTGCTCCCAAAGCTGAGTCGAGAGCACTGTCTCGGTCTACTCGGTACTCGGTAGGTGTAATCAAGACAATTCAATGTTGAATAGAATAAAGTATCTACCTAACTAACTTCTTGCCACGTTACAAGTGTCTCTAGCGCAAACTATCCAGTTAAGAGAGACATGATATTAGAAATCTCAATATCATTTCTGGAAACCTATCTATAGATATATTATGGCCACATATTATGGCTTTCATGAAAACCCTAATGCGGCTGATCGATTACACCTACTTACTACGTTTTACTTGAATAGGTCTTATAGTTTCGGAGAAAAGTGGCTGTGACATACGAATTAGCAGACAGACATGAATCTATAAGTGTTCCCTTTTCTTGCTTTTTGGCTACGGAACCCTAAAAAAGTTTAATGCTCAGCTTTTACCTTATCACCACACGTCGCCCCGCAAAAGGGGCAGTGCAGACGCTCCTCCGGATGTTTGGTCTTCGGGCGAGTGGTCAACGTGGGCGTGGTCTCCTTTTGCGTGGTCTCCTTGGGCGTGGTCACTGAGGGCGTAGTGTCCGTGGGCGTAGTGTCCGTGGGCGTGGTCTCTGTGAGCGTGGTCTCCCTGAGCGTGGTTTCCGTGAGCGTGGTCCCCGTGGGCGAGGCCACCGTGGGCGTGGTCTCCGTGGTCCCGGCCGTGCAGCTGGCCGACTTGGGCCAGCGATCGTACCTCGCCAGCCCCTTCGTTACTTTATTTAGTACATCTGGTACGGAGACACAAGGAATCCTGAGAATCAACATAAGAAACTTTTATCTCGAAAAATGTACGGTTCTCGCGCGATAAACGAACTTTGGCGCAACGGGAGAGCATGGCTCTCCCAATACGTGGGAGAGCCATGCTTCGGCACGAACGTGCCGGCTCGACCGGAGAAATACCACGTTCTCACAGAAAACCGGCGTGAAACAGCGCTGTGTTTCGCCGAGTGAGTGAGTTTACCGGAGGCCCAATCCCCTACCCTATTCCCTTCCCTACCCTCCCCTAATTCCTTGCCATCCCTACCCTCCCCTATTACCCTATTCCCTCTTAAAAGGCCGGCAACGCACCTGCACCTCTTCTGATGCTGCGAGTGTCCATGGGCGACGGAAGTTGATTTCCATCAGGTGATCCGTTTGCTCGTTTGCCCCCCTATATCATAAAAAAAACGGAGTTGCGGGCGTCAGAACTCAGAGGACAGAGCGCATATACTCTATATATTTAAAGTTGATCGCACATTTGCCAGCACTTGTACGCGCCGAACGTACTGCACAGTTCAGGAAATGCGGCGCGTACGGTGCGGATGTTAACGCAAGTATCCGATCGCAAGTTTGCCACAGCGAGTATCCAAACGTCGAGCGCCCCTTAAAGGGCCCATTCACGCCAAGACTGCCGTGCAGTCTTGCCGTGAATGGGCCTCTTTACGTCTCCCGCGCATCTCTTTTCCTTTGCAGTGGAAGGCCGGCGCCGGCGTGCGGCACCGCCATTACATCTCTACACATTAACTATCGAACATTATATTATCACTGCGCTTTAACTTAATAAATGTTAAGGAAGATTGATGTTCTTCTTCTAACAAAGTCTGAAGACTAACAAGGTGCAGTCACCTCACCAGCGGACCCCCTTAAATATTTAATCTATTTTGTTTTTAGTATTTGTTATAGCGCGAGCGGCAAGATATACACAATCTGTGAAAATTTCAGAAGTCTAGCTATAGTGGTTCTTGAGTTACAGCCTGGAGACACACAGACAGACAGTCTGGACAGACATCGAAGTCTTAGTAAAAGGATCCCGTTTTAATCCTTTGGGAACGGAACAATAAAAATTAATTATAAAATCGTCAATTTTGCTTTAGTCGCCTTCTTGAGAATACTTTGTAAATCTTACCTTTCATTACGATGTAAAAAATATAAACGCCTGTGGTGCGCGCCGCTGCGGAAGTGCAGATGGAAGGTCCTGATATTAGCAAAGCTGACGCCGCAGTGGCACGCGTACGGCTTCTCGCCCGTGTGCGTGCGCTCGTGGACGCGCAGAGGGGCCCTTGAGGAAAGGGTTAACGTTAGTTGGGGAGTCCAGAATGCTATTTGAACTCGTGACTGGATGAACACGATAACTAACAGTAGAAAATGCCTTTTTTGCATAAATGGAGGCTTTAGGGCCAGAAAAATTATTTGAAATAAAAAAACACTGTACATTTTATGGTAGACAGATATATTAGCCAGGTGATAAAGTACAAGGTTTGCTCAAATTGTAAGGGAAAAAATGAGTAATTGTTGTATGTTACAAATGTTAGTTACAGACTACAGTCAGAGTAGACAGAATTATAGAGTATGCCGAACATAGAACTGATGTTGAAATTTTTAATTTTGACGTATTATGACGAAAATCGTCGCTAGGGTTGTTAACTTGTTACCTACGAATTTAAAACTATGACATATTCGTTGGACGTGTTCCTCTTTGGTCGTATTGTGGTTTGTTTTGGCACATGCGATTAAAATTGACAGAATCCAATTTTGAAATCTTTATTTTAAATATTTAACCCTTTAGCCGCCAAGGTCGGAATAATCCGACAAATATTTTCGGGCCCATTTCGCCAAGGTCGGATATTTACGACCAGTACCACTACTCGGTTAATCTGCCTTTTTTGTTTGATAGCACTGTATTATATTGAAATAATGTTTATACTTGGTAAATAGTTAACGAAGTAATAATTTACAATTGATTACACTTTAGTTTCTTAATTAGAAGACCTAAAAATAATGTCTAAAGTTAAATAAATTAACGAAAATATTCTTAGAAAAGTATATTGATGTCCAACGCCCGAGTAGGAAAAATCCGACAGTAGGGACGGGACATAAGCAATGATTTACTGATACAAAAATCCACATAAATGAAAACATTTCTGTTTTTACTAACTAATTTATTATAAAGCAATGGTTACTGAACAAATAAACTTATTTTACCTAATTTATAATAAATATAGTATAAAAATTTCAGTGATTGAATTGACGATTCCCATCCCTATCCTGCATGTTGTCAGCACACCCTGCGCCACGGTCGGAAAAAGACGACCGCTTCTGACGTCATAAGCGAGTACCCCTTCTAGAATTTTCCACTAGTGTTGTGGTTATAATGATGCTATCGATAAATGTGATTGTAGTGGATACTTAAATTAGAAATAAAATTACAATAAATTACGAAGTAACGCTTTCCTATCTGTCTGTCTGCTACGACATTTAGATGAAATAGTATGCGTGTAAAGGGGATGGGATATGGATCTATTGAAAATCTATATATTTTGTAGTAGGTTATATATTTTAACAACTCAATTATTTAATCCGTGGAAACTATGAAATTAATATTATTTGAAATGTAATAACAAATATCGGGAATTATGTCACTTCACTATTCAAGCTGTTTTTATCTAATGTTTTTGCCAGCGTTGTATATCTACTTACAACATTATGGATTCAAATAATTTTAGATATCAGTTTATACTTTATATAAATTATAAATTATCGACATCCAAAAAGATAAGTTTGCACATCACTATTACATATTTCGAGCTGGCGCTAGAAGCACGACAATTGATTTTAAGCTCGGCGGTTAAAGGGTTAAAAATAAATTATATCAGCCAGCGCGAGGCACATTCCCTTCATAATCCTAGTGAAACCCGACGAATTTGACAGATATTGAAACCTGTCCGTTTCTTTGCAGTCGAAGTACTGGTAGTTATGTCTATTGTGCTACAGTCATGCTCGTCAACTCACGTCTTCATTTGTGTAAGTTACTCGAGCGTCGCGGAGATAGAACTTTTTAGATTGGGTCAAACTTAGGAAAAAATAATATGAGCGTATTTGTCCGGCGCCCTAGGCGGTCGTCTAGCGTTGGATATTACATTCTAATATTATAAATGCGAAAGTACGTTTGTTACCTTTTCACGCCCAAACAGCTGAACCGATTTTGCTGAAATATGGTATGGCGATACTGTAAGTTCCGGGAAAAGACATAGCATACTTTTTATCCCGAAAAAATGTACGGTTTACGCGCAATAAACGAATTTTGGCGCAGCTTCGTTGCGGGCGTCATGTCATCTAGTATTTTTTACATGTATCTTATATCTTTAAACGAGCAATTCTTGTATATATATATAATTGGAATCTCGGAATAGGCTCGAACGATTTTCATGAGTATATGGGGGGATTCGGTGGCGATAAATCGATCTAGCTAGGAATCATTTTTAAAAAATGTCATTTTCATCGAATACCGAGCAAAGCTCGGTCAAATAGCTAGTGTACACTAATACAGGGTGCAATTAAACCTACCGGCCAAATTTTTAGGGCATTTGGCATCGTTAGGAGAGTCCCTTTACCCAAAAATAGGGTGTTAATTTTTTACAATAACATATTATTTTATTCCAATCGAAATCGTTGCAGGATAGTCACTTCGTAAGAATTACGATATGACGCCGGTCGGTCTGTCGCCACTCGCCATACACGCACGTAGGGGTAGAGCGGGGGTGGCGCGGGGCGCCAGAGGGGCGCGAAAGGCACGCACCGGCGTTAAAACGGGATGGCGGCGGCGTAGGCGCGTAGTGGCCATAATTGTGGTGTTTTTTAGGAAAACTTTCGGAAGCTATTTTTAAAAATTGTAGTACCTACTGAGTGGAGTGATTTTTAACAAGGATCAATACTTACATCAAAATTTGGCCGGAAGGTTTAATTGCACCCTGTATAATAGAGAGGTAAAATTTGTTTTTTTGTTTGTAGGTAGTAGAGGTAATCTCTGAAACTACTGGTCCGATGGCAAACATTTTAACACCGATGGAAAGCTGGTATGTTCCTGAGGCTATATTAATTTAGGTACCAAAAGTTGTTTTTTTCTGAAATTATGTCATTCTCAGAATTCCAAGCGAGCGAAGCTTCCAAAAGCTTATATATTATATTATAATAATACTGACTTCTCCGGAAACGCCTTGCCGCAGGTCTGGCAGACGTACGGTTTGTGTTTGCGGTGGGTGACCAGGATGTGCCTCGTGAGGGTCTGCTTCGATATGAAGCACCCCCCGCACTCCGCGCACTCGTATGGTTTCTCGCCTGCAACATGCAGATGTAAGTTGATGATGTATTGATATAAGATTTGTGATTATATTTTATTGATTATAGAGTTCGCTGTGAAAGAAGCAGCACTGAAAGTAATTCTTTTTCACATTTGTATGGAAAATTTCATGACGCCCATACAAATCACAAAAAAATTTGCTCTTTCAGAGCTGCAAAGTGACAAAGATGAATAACTTTCCCAGTTTTCCACATTTTCCAATCACGCTTTGCTCTTATTAGACGCAGCGTGATACTTTCTATGCATCATAAATATGTGTTGTTTTTTTGTTTTTCCCTAAGTGTCTAAACACACTAGGCCGAAAAAATGCGGCCGAAGTTCCGCATGATTACGCCTGCTATGTATTTTATACCGATGACACACCATGCCGAAATTAGCCGCGTATTGTATGCGTTTGACCTCATCGTTTGACATTGCTGACGAGTGACGTAATCTTACCGAACTTCGGCCGCGTAAACAAAAGCTCGAGCCTCGATGAGAATAATGTGTGTTACAAATTATTGTAACATGCATAAAAATGACAATTTTTTACAGAAATATCAATATTTCAGTCTAGATACACAAAAATATTATCATTTCTGACATAAAGTAATATACATAACAAATCACCTGTATGTACCCTTGTGTGTGATATCAAATTTTGCTTGGATTGACAATTCTTCCCACAGAACTTGCAATTATATGTTTTCCGTACACGGGGATGACAATGAGCATTATGCCACTGCAGTCTACTTTTATAAATAAACTCCATTGCACATTTCTTACATGGGTAAATATTGCCTGACTGCATGATTTTCTTTTTTGGAGGTTCACTTTTTATATTCGACGATTCTAAAAGTGAATTTTTGAAGCTAGATGAGTTTACATTAGGAGTTGAAATTATATCATTCGGAAGAGGAATTTCCGAATCTGAGGGAGTAGAGGTTTCAAGCGGCACGGTGGTGGTTAATAGTGGGTCTACTTCAGTATAATGCATCACTTGTGAAAATAGATTTTTAATTTTTTTTCTTGGTTTGTCTACAATGTATAGGCATCTCCTTAACACCACATTTTCGTCACTATTAGTATCTGGGCTAGGAAGTTGGTTCTCTAATGATTTTGAATTAATTTTCCTTTGATAGGTTTTTTCTGATGTTCCAGGTACTGGTCCTATTGAATCTGTAAATAATATTTCATATTAATACTAAAAATAATACATTTTATTTTGAAGACATGCTTTATGTAGATTGTGGGCAAGTATATTAGATTTTTTTAAGAAAAAGAAACTTTTTAGAGAAATTAATTTGCATTGGAATATTTTTTATTTTAAATGCATAAAAACTGCCTAAAAATTCTTGCACACGGCAACTATTTAGACATAATTCCACAATTTACCTTTTGACTCCTCATTTATTTGATCAGCATAATATTTTGGCACAGAATAATTCACCAAATCAGACTGCTTCATTACGGCTAATTCTACTTTTTCTTCAATCTGTAACAGAAAATGAGTTTTTTTTTGGCTACTTATGTTACTAGGTACACAGGTTTAAAAATAATTTTAAAAATGTTCCTACAAATTATTTATGTGCAGTAAGCACTTGTAAAACAGTAACCTCATTGGAGTTCTGAAGATGTGTCCTCCTAGCTAGCACAAACAGTTGCTGAGCCTGCCGCAAACGCGTGCGACACAAGGAACATATTCTAGGCGGGTTTTCCAACTGTAAAATTCAAATTGACATTTTTTTATTACATTATGCCTGCTAGTTGCAGGCAACAGTCCATAGGCCTTAGGAATCTGTAATACAATACAAAAATTATTGTTTCAATGATTCTATTCTTGAGCATTGCAGGGCTGTAGCTAGAGTCAATGCTGAGGTAGGACAGCATTGGTTACAGGCAGGACGGAAGTAAAAAATTATCATAATATTAATTATTATTGATCTGTCCTCGGAGCATGGGTTCCTAAATCAATCACCATGTTTACAAATATTTGCTTGCTACAATTTTTTTTTATCACAAACTATGAACAAACAATTTAATAATAAAAATATATCTCTATTATATTTCTCTGTACTAAATTAAACAAACCTTTATCTCTGCTAACTGCTCACAGACATTCCATAAATTGTTATTTACAATATCGCTAACATTTTTTGAAGGATGAAAACATACTAAACAAGAGGCTTGTTCCATTTTTCAGTCGAAAACAGAGTAACTACGAGTCACAACTAAAAACGTGCGATACGATTTAATGTAAGATAAATTTACAACAATTTATTTATTTATTTATGATCACCATTGATTCTGAACACATTTACAATTAACAAAAGTCAATCAAAGTCACTGTCTCACAATTTTTTTTTTCCTAATATGGCACTTCGGTCTTTGGCTATAAAACCATGGCCAGTGTTGAGTAAATGGCGGAAAACAATATTCTTCAGAAAGTGCGCGTCAGTAGCGCCATAATATTACAAAATAAGTTAAGGGGCATATTATGTGAAAAAGTAAACAAGGGCTTATTTATTTTGTATATTATAGTAAATAAAATCCCACCAAAAACATGAAATATAAAAGGAGCCAAGCAAAATATTGCGTAAAAAGTCTCCCATACAAATTTACAGCACTGAACCCTTTATACGCCAGTCCGACTCGCAAGTGCGGCCAAGTGGCCGGTTTCATAATTTTCCCTTTTATTGTGAATAAAGGATAGGCCTTTATAGATAGGCCGGGTACCAAATTTCAAGGTCTGCTAGAAGTACCTTAGAATTCTGATGATCTGTCAGTCAGTGAGTGACAAAATGGCAACAAAATGTAGTAAATTTGACCATCCGTAACTATCACCAGAGTAGACAGAATGATAGAGTATACCATAGACATAATATATCAGTATATATTATGTCTATGGAGTATACCGACTTAGAACTGAGGTTGAAATTTTTAAGTTTGACGTATTATGACAAAAATCGTCGCTAGGGTTGTTACCTACGAATTTAAAACTAATGACAATATTGCAGGCATAAGCTTTTCTGTATTTCTCTGGGATGTATAAATAAAACACGTTAATTTTAAATTATTTATATGTGCACACTTAGTTATTACAAAAAAACAAGTAGGTACCTAGTATATATTATACTTACCTATGTTAAAAAAATAAAACCAACTTCAAATTGTATAGAGTAATAATTATATATAAAACTGCCTTTATCAAACTACTCTGTCCGCCTGTCTGTCTGTCTCCAGGCTGTACCTATCTCAAGAACCGGTATAGCTAGACTTCTGAAATTTTCACAGATTCTGTATATTTTCTGTTGCCGCTATAACAACAAATACTAAAAACAAAATAAATTAATTAATATTTAAGGGTTTAGGCTCCCATACAACAAACGTGTTTTTTTTTCCTTTTTTGCTCGATATTAATAATGGTAACAGGTGGGGACTTAAAATTTTCACAAAGTCCTTAATTATATATATTATACTATAATAATTAATAATAATATTTACAATAAACTAATTAAGGGTGGCTCCCATACAAAAAACACAATTATTGGCCTATGTTTGCTCTATAACGGTACGGAACCCATCGTCCGCGAGTCCGACTCAAATGCGAGTCGGACTCGCGGACGATGGGCCGATTATTATTTTTAAGTTAAACGCACAAAAAAATATATTTACAAATTTGTTACTGAAAAATATTTGCGTCTATTGCGACCAGTTCTAAAAGCTTTGTTATTATTTTTCACGATATAAAAAATCCTCATTCGGATAAATAGCTTCAAAAAATATTTTTTGGACAAAATGGACAAATAACATTTGACATCTTTATGTCCTTTATTTTGTTAAAAATTGTTAGCAATATTTTATTATTGATGTGATCTTTAAAAGTCGACTGCAAAGTTTTCTCTAATTTAGCTACATAGTTTACGAAATCTTCGGGAGGTATGATTAGGAGCTGTGAGTTTGTATTTTTGCTATAATCCTTGTGATGCAAATAATGAGTCTCGGCACTGAAATTTTGGATAGTCTTATCTAATGGTGGATTTATATAAGATTCAAAAATAAGGCAATCCTTATGAATTTCTTTAAATTTTTTTAGAAGATAACCGCAAACATAAAAAAAAGATTTTTTCTCAGGCAGGTTCATGTCATTGTAATCTGAACTCAAAATTATAGTGTTTTTGATACCATCTTCTTCTTGAACTATTGAAACATTAGGTGGAATATTCTCTTTGTTACGTGAACTTTACACAAATTTTTCTTACTAAAGAATCACATTCAATTAAAACTTTTCCCAAATCGTCTGCACAGTTTCCTCCTTTCGGAGGTTTTATTATATTACAAAAAAACAATTTTCGGAAAGCTGAAATAAATTGTCTGCTTCTTGGTTCTATAGACATTCCATTTTTTGTCCTTATTTGCCCAAAAAGATTTTCGAGCACGTCTTGATTAAGACGTCTAGTAAATAAGAAACTATAACCTTCCAATTTTAAGGTCCTCAAGTAGCAATAATATGGATTTTATAGTTATTTGAAATCCTTGTATAAATTTCATGTTTGACGTAACATCATGCCCGTTCTTGGAGTTTATTAATTTCAAGTTTTTAAAAAACAAAAGCATTTCCTCTAAAAATGAAACTTGTGATTTCTCGACACACAGAATGCTCTTCTGTATTCATAGTCAGCTTTCAGAGTGGAAGAGTTTAAGATATCAAATAAATTATTAATTAATTTAACCAACTCAACAGTATCCCTCCCCTTTTCCTCAATCAATTTAAAATCAATATATGTAGCTACTCCAGAGGCGACAGAGTTGCTTAATAGCTGCGTGGCTTAACATACTTTCATTTTTTCAAAGTTTGATGGATAAATGTGACTATTCGTTAATTTCCGTGCAAATTTGAACTCCTTTTTTTATCCTGATTATAAAATTTTAGAATATGCTCGTATTTGGCTACTTTACCATTAAAGTGAAAGTCGTAATAATTCATAAAGTTATTGCGGACTGATTTAAAAAGATGTTTCGTATCATTTCGTCATCGAAAATATAGTATATTTTTCTGTGATTAATAAAAAAATATGGCTTATCAATAGTAACTGACCTCTTCGACGCTTTCAACGAATCAGATCCCATATCAGATACAAATGTTCTGATATTAAGGCCAGTCTCCAACAAATTTTTCAGAAGGCCGTCTATCCATTTAGCTATCTCATCGTAATTGCGACATTCTGAGAGTAGTGCGAATGCTATGGGTTGTTTCCAATTAATAAATATGCCGCGAATTATCACAACTAAAGCGTTTTTGGCCGGCTCTGCTGTTTGAACCCCTTCGATTTCATGAAATCCTATTATTTTTAAGTTTTTAAGCTCATGGCGTCAACTATTACTGAACAATATTTTTCCTGCTCTGTCATATTTTCTACTTTAATTTTAAGTGCTAACATTACTTTGTCATTGATCTCGGTAGTGATTGGAATGTAGTGTTTGCTTAGTGTACTTGCACAGGGCATGCATAATGCACTTTGCAGAAAACGGTAAGCTTGTGGGCTATTAAAATGTAAATTCAAACAAAATATAATAAAGTCCTGGTTATATCTATTTCCTTTATGATGGAATTTTAAATCGGTCTGGGCCTTTACTAACATAGCTAGTTCTTTCGTTAAAAATTGATCATGATAGTTTATGGAACATATTTTTTTTTTCTGAGATTGACAGTCTATATTTTCATATAATTTAATTTTTTTTTGTGGCTTCTGAAAGATCAGGTATTAGTTTTCTCTTACGTGGAATAGTGGTCTGAGTAGAATTATCGGTCAAAATAATATTCTCCGTTGTTACAGTCTGTGTTTCCTGCTCTTTTTTATGTAAAATTGGTAAATTTAAACTAGGTATTGCATTTTTTTTTAATTGTTTTCGACGTGAGTTTGTTAGAATATTGTGCTCAGCAAAATGATATTCGCAAACTAAGTAGCTCTTATGTGGCTTATGTAGTAAATCTTCCCGACATATTAAATGAAGCCACTCGGAACGTCTGTAAAAAAAACATCCATACTAATATTATAAATGCGAAAGTGTGTCTGTCTGTCTGATACCTCTTCACGTCCAAACCGCTGAACCGATTTTGCTAAAATTTGGCATGGAGATACTTTGAGTCCCGGGAAAGGACATAGGATACTTTTTACCCGAAAAAATGTACGGTTCCAGCGCGATAAACGAAATTTGGCGCAACGGAGTTATTAATGTAAAATATAAAATCGCTCTTTTAATATAATATCCATACTACCTGTTATTATAAATGCAAAAGTGTGTCTGTCTGTTCTTCCATACCTCTTCAACCAAACTCTTCACGCCCAAACCGCTGAACCAATTTTGCTGTAATTTGGTATGGAGATAGGTTCTCTAAGGAAAAATGTACAGTTCCCGCGCGATAAACAAATTTTGGCGCAATGTGGAGCCCTAGTGTATCCCATAACCTAAGCACTTTTGTAGCACACTTTACAGTCCACTAACTTTATCTAATAAAGGAAAAACAAAGCCTTCATTATTTTTTTTACGTCCGTGGCCTTCATATTCGAACTAGTACAATAAACAAACACTTATTATAGATATTCACCTTTCAGCATTAGCAGGAAGAGTAAACAATACCAATGTCGGTTTCAACAAGGATGAATTAAGGCACCCGTAGACGCTGCAGTATACTCCCGGCATTATTTAAATATAAGTAGTTAATTAAAAACTCGACGGGAAAGAATACGTGGATCGCTCGACGTGTTCTTACTTCTTCGTATGGATGTTGTTTATGTTTTGGCACATGCCATTAAAATTGTCAGAATCCAATTTTGAAATCCATATTTTAAAATATATTTTAAAAATAAATTATATCGGCCAGTTCGAGGCACATTCCGTTCATAATCCTAGTGAAACTCGACAAATTTGACGGATATTAAAACCGGTCCGTCTCTTTGCAGTCGAACTATAGTTATGTCTATTGTCAATGATATTCTATGTTACTATAGAAACTACGTACGTACTTGCATAATGGAGGTCAGTGGTAAGTGGTAACTATTGAAGTATTTATCGAAATTTCATGTAATTTGGAACGCTATTTTTAATACTTGCTCCTAGTGACCGAAATTCTAAATCCCTAGCTTTGTTAACATCGAAGATAAAAGGGGTGTGAAAATATAGCCGCGAAAAGGCCGTGCCTTTGCTAAAAAGCTTGGCTATGGCACTGCCGTTCCCCCAGCTCTCACTCATGCTTCGCAGGAATTTCGCGGCGCCGCGGCGTCGCGCACGGTTCTCGCGCGAGTGGGGATGCGGTCGGGGAACCAGCCGCGAAGTGCGAAAAATATGCGAATCGGATCCACAATTCCACACTCACGTTTCGCGGAAATTCCGTGGCGTCGCGCGCGGTTCTCACGCGAGTGGGGATGGGGCCTTAGGGCCGGGACACAAAAACACGGCACGACGTCGTACGACGTCGTACGGCGCCGTGTCGTGGGAATCCACGACGCGCGTCGTAAAAAACTGCGGCACGGCGCCGTACGGCGTCGTACGACGTCGCGTCTTAGAAACTCATCTTGAATTTCTACGTGAGTTTCTACGGCACGACGTCGTACGACGCCGTGCCGTGGTTTTTTAGGCTTATGTTTTTATGTTTAGTTTTTATTATTTTAATCATGTATAAACAATTAATACGTTGTTTACGACTTGACCAGCAACTTGTTATGGCGTTACCATGACATCTTTTGGACATGCGTAATAAACGGTTTGTCCAAAAATACGCCGACGAACACGGCCAGTATGCGCGATCCACGGCGCGATGCACATCGATCCGCGCCGCGCTGCGCGGCGCGCTCTCGCGCGCGAGTGTGGATCGGCAGTTAGATAGCTCATTTATCAAAGAAGGCTTTAGGCTATTATCACGCTAAAAACTAATAGGACCAAAGAAACAGAGGAAATGTGGTTAAAACGGAAAATTATTAGGAAGGGTTTATCTCACGAACTACTAAAGCAATTTTGTATGTTATTTGGCACAGATATAGAGTAGACTACGTGAAGAGAGATGAGCTATTTTGTTGCGAAAAAAATGTACGTTTACCGTAAAATTCCTACTAATTTACGCGAGTGAAGCCGCGTGGGACATCTAGTTTATAATATAAAGTAAGATAAATACGGCTCAAAAGCGCAAACTATAGTGCGTCAAGAAAGTGAAGAAAATGAATTGTTTTAAATGAAAGATCAAATGATTTCTTATAAAATATAATAATTTATACTACTTACTCGTACTTGACTAAGCATTTATGCGGTATTGTTACCTAACGTTTATATTATATTGTGACAATAGTCAATATTCAAAGTATGTGGGTTTGTTATTAAAATATGATTCAATGTGAAAACTCAAATATAATAAAAGTTTAACTATATTAAAATATGATTACTTAAGTAAAAAAATGTAATACTTATTAAAAACGAAACAAATATAATATTATGTATTTTATGTGTAAAATAAATGTAACTATAAACAATAAAATTACTTTTATTTACGACTTGAAGAAAAGGATAATTTCCAAGTTCGGTTCAATTTACCTATTTATAAAAAAAAATATAGTTCTCTTTTTAAACTTTTCTCAAAACGCTCAAAACGATCCATAATCCGTTCCACTTGGGTTTGTATCACTGACGCTCACATGCTAGTGGAACGGGAACAACTACGGTCTTGAGCGTGAGCGTTTCTAACGTCATCTGGAACGCGGGGAATATATACTGTCGTAATTGAAAGTGTAATGCGAAGACTCAGCTAAACATGAAGAATGTTTGCAGTGTTTTAGTAAATTTTATAGACTTAAATCTTCTTCAAGAGTATTAATGTTGTAAAATTTAAATAAAAACAAGATTTTCAAAAACATTACATTTTATTGTTATAAAGTAAAAAGTATTACTACTTGTACTATTGTCTATTCTGTGGTATTGCACATTTACTGCCGATCCACACTCGCGCGCAACAGCGCGGCGCGGATCGCGCATACTGCCAAATTTACTGATCCACACGCGCAAGGTTCGCGACATGTCCGCAATGTTGCCACTTTTTAATTTCTTCACTTTCTTGACGCACTATAGTTTGCGCTTTTGAGCCGTATTTATCTTACTTTATATTATAAACTAGATGTCCCACGCGGCTTCACTCGCGTAAATTAGTAGGAATTTTACGGTAAACGTACATTTTTTTCGCAACAAAATAGCTCATCTCTCTTCACGTAGTCTACTCTATATCTGTGCCAAATAACATACAAAATTGCTTTAGTAGTTCGTGAGATAAACCCTTCCTAATAATTTTCCGTTTTAACCACATTTCCTCTGTTTCTTTGGTCCTATTAGTTTTTAGCGTGATAATAGCCTAAAGCCTTCTTTGATAAATGAGCTATCTAACTGCCGATCCACACTCGCGCGCGAGAGCGCGCCGCGCAGCGCGGCGCGGATCGATGTGCATCGCGCCGTGGATCGCGCATACTGGCCGTGTTCGTCGGCGTATTTTTGGACAAACCGTTTATTACGCATGTCCAAAAGATGTCATGGTAACGCCATAACAAGTTGCTGGTCAAGTCGTAAACAACGTATTAATTGTTTATACATGATTAAAATAATAAAAACTAAACATAAAAACATAAGCCTAAAAAACCACGGCACGGCGCCGTACGGCGTCGTACGACGTCGCGTCTTAGAAACTCATCTTGAATTTCTACGTGAGTTTCTACGGCACGACGTCGTACGACGCCGTGCCGTGGTTTTTTAGGCTTATGTTTTTATGTTTAGTTTTTATTATTTTAATCATGTATAAACAATTAATACGTTGTTTACGACTTGACCAGCAACTTGTTATGGCGTTACCATGACATCTTTTGGACATGCGTAATAAACGGTTTGTCCAAAAATACGCCGACGAACACGGCCAGTATGCGCGATCCACGGCGCGATGCACATCGATCCGCGCCGCGCTGCGCGGCGCGCTCTCGCGCGCGAGTGTGGATCGGCAGTTAGATAGCTCATTTATCAAAGAAGGCTTTAGGCTATTATCACGCTAAAAACTAATAGGACCAAAGAAACAGAGGAAATGTGGTTAAAACGGAAAATTATTAGGAAGGGTTTATCTCACGAACTACTAAAGCAATTTTGTATGTTATTTGGCACAGATATAGAGTAGACTACGTGAAGAGAGATGAGCTATTTTGTTGCGAAAAAAATGTACGTTTACCGTAAAATTCCTACTAATTTACGCGAGTGAAGCCGCGTGGGACATCTAGTTTATAATATAAAGTAAGATAAATACGGCTCAAAAGCGCAAACTATAGTGCGTCAAGAAAGTGAAGAAATTAAAAAGTGGCAACATTGCGGACATGTCGCGAACCTTGCGCGTGTGGATCAGTAAATTTGGCAGTATGCGCGATCCGCGCCGCGCTGTTGCGCGCGAGTGTGGATCGGCAGTAAATGTGCAATACCACAGAATAGACAATAGTACAAGTAGTAATACTTTTTTACTTTATAACAATAAAATGTAATGTTTTTGAAAATCTTGTTTTTATTTAAATTTTACAACATTAATACTCTTGAAGAAGATTTAAGTCTATAAAATTTACTAAAACACTGCAAACATTCTTCATGTTTAGCTGAGTCTTCGGTTTACACTTTCAATTACGACAGTATATATTCCCCGCGTTCCAGATGACGTTAGAAACGCTCACGCTCAAGACCGTAGTTGTTCCCGTTCCACTAGCATGTGAGCGTCAGTGATACAAACCCAAGTGGAACGGATTATGGATCGTTTTGAGCGTTTTGAGAAAAGTTTAAAAAGAGAACTATATTTTTTTTTATAAATAGGTAAATTGAACCGAACTTGGAAATTATCCTTTTCTTCAAGTCGTAAATAAAAGTAATTTTATTGTTTATAGTTACATTTATTTTACACATAAAATACATAATATTATATTTGTTTCGTTTTTAATAAGTATTACATTTTTTTACTTAAGTAATCATATTTTAATATAGTTAAACTTTTATTATATTTGAGTTTTCACATTGAATCATATTTTAATAACAAACCCACATACTTTGAATATTGACTATTGTCACAATATAATATAAACGTTAGGTAACAATACCGCATAAATGCTTAGTCAAGTACGAGTAAGTAGTATAAATTATTATATTTTATAAGAAATCATTTGATCTTTCATTTAAAACAATTCATTTTCCAATCAAAATATTTCATTAAATGTTATTTAGTTTATTTAAGTAATTTAAATATTACATATTTGTAATGAAACAATAATATAAAGTTTTTTTGTCTCTACTCTCTCCTGAAAACTTTCGGAACATGGCTTTCGCGATATAGTTACGTTAAAATTAAAAAAAAAACTAGAACGCCCACTTTGACCCATCTTCGTCAAGGGTCGTTTTGAGCGAAAATGATGACGTCATGAGTGACGTCATAGCCGCTATCAAAACGACCCCGGTCGCCAAAGGGAACGGCAGAAGGGGACGTTTTGAGCGTTTTGGTCAAAATTAACGTCATCTGGAACGCAGCCATTAAGTCTATGCTTTCAATATACTTACTTAGATAGATTCTTACTTGAGCAATATCATAAGGACGCTATAATCACATTTTTTCACAAATATCAGCGATTTTCAGGTACCATTAGGAGTCACACTGCGAGGATATTTAATATTTTGGTTTCAAATGAAAGGTAATATATTCATCTCCACGTCTATAACTCCACACTCACGTTTCGCGGAAATTTCGCGGCGTCGCGCGCGAGTGGGGATGGGGCTTATACTGTCATTTTTTATATCTGGCAATAAAATAGTTCAAACGTTAAATATTTTTTACCGCTGGTAGCATTTTGAATTAATATGGCCAGTGTTGCCAATTTAGCATATTTTATGCTAAATTTGGCATATTTTTACGTTGTTTAGCATATTTATTTGTTGTTTAGCATATAGCATATTTTTTAGCATATGATTATTTAATAAAAAAATTACCATAACAGGGTAATAATTACTCTGAAAAGAGTGAAAGTATTACGCATTATTACCACTACCACATTCTAACGCCGAAATTGAACGCGTTTTCAGCCAAATGAATGTGATAGGTAAAGACTTCGCAACCGTTTGTCAGTAAAAAAACTTTAAATGCTATTTTATACATCAAATTCGGCCTAAAGAGGATAAGGAAATGCTGTTATTCGTGCTCAGTTCCGGATAACGGAACGGATAACGTATTGCGGTCTATAGATAGGTACCAACTACCAAGGACAGCTATAGTTTGGACAATGAATCTTCTATTAAGTATACGTTTACATGTACATCAGCAGCATCAGCCATCGATGAAGACCAAGATAATATTTTGTTCGATAATGTAATTGATTAAAACATAAAATAAATCGAGATTTTGTTGATTATTGGAACGAAGTTCCTTATCCCACGTTGCGCCTTGGGCTAGACTGAAAAAGTTGTAACGACACTTTTTTATTAATACCTGCATGGACTGCATGGTAGAGGCAGAGGGCGTTGATAGTTTAGTTTTTTTATTGAATCGTAAATACTGTTATACAAATAATACATGGCCAGTCTGTCATCATTTGACTTAATTAATCTGTGACTCTCGCAGGAATGTCTAAAAAATAATAGAGTCAATATTTTGACTAAGATAGAAAAGCGTTTGAAACTTATATTTTTTTATTTAAGGTCGAATTTTGACCATTGGGCGACCTCTAGTATTGAGAAATACATACCCGATGTATGTTTTTCTCTATAGAAATAGACTCCTATTTAAAACTTCGTTCCATCCGGGTATCCCTTGACACCTCTCAAGTTTTTTTATTAAAGATTTAAATTTAAATAACGTTTTATTAGACTATGAAAAGTTTTAGCATAATTTTATAACAATTGGCATAATTTTGGCAAAATTTTAACACCAGTTTAGCAAATTTTGTATGAGTCGTGTTGGCAACACTGAATATGGCAGAACTGTACATATTGAATCAGTATTCTTGTTTTGAGTTTTTGTCGCCGTACCGCCGTAAATTGATAGTGTGACGTGGTTTAGCGCAGATTTAGTGTTTATTGACGATCGTTTTGAGCGTTTTGAGAAAAGTTTAAAAAGAGAACTATATTTTTTTTTATAAATAGGTAAATTGAACCGAACTTGGAAATTATCCTTTTCTTCAAGTCGTAAATAAAAGTAATTTTATTGTTTATAGTTACATTTATTTTACACATAAAATACATAATATTATATTTGTTTCGTTTTTAATAAGTATTACATTTTTTTACTTAAGTAATCATATTTTAATATAGTTAAACTTTTATTATATTTGAGTTTTCACATTGAATCATATTTTAATAACAAACCCACATACTTTGAATATTGACTATTGTCACAATATAATATAAACGTTAGGTAACAATACCGCATAAATGCTTAGTCAAGTACGAGTAAGTAGTATAAATTATTATATTTTATAAGAAATCATTTGATCTTTCATTTAAAACAATTCATTTTCCAATCAAAATATTTCATTAAATGTTATTTAGTTTATTTAAGTAATTTAAATATTACATATTTGTAATGAAACAATAATATAAAGTTTTTTTGTCTCTACTCTCTCCTGAAAACTTTCGGAACATGGCTTTCGCGATATCGTTACGTTAAAATTAAAAAAAAAACTAGAACGCCCACTTTGACCCATCTTCGTCAAGGGTCGTTTTGAGCGAAAATGATGACGTCATGAGTGACGTCATAGCCGCTATCAAAACGACCCCGGTCGCCAAAGGGAACGGCAGAAGGGGACGTTTTGAGCGTTTTGGTCAAAATTAACGTCATCTGGAACGCAGCCATTAAGTCTATGCTTTCAATATACTTACTTAGATAGATTCTTACTTGAGCAATATCATAAGGACGCTATAATCACATTTTTTCACAAATATCAGCGATTTTCAGGTACCATTAGGAGTCACACTGCGAGGATATTTAATATTTTGGTTTCAAATGAAAGGTAATATATTCATCTCCACGTCTATAACTCCACACTCACGTTTCGCGGAAATTTCGCGGCGTCGCGCGCGAGTGGGGATGGGGCTTATACTGTCATTTTTTATATCTGGCAATAAAATAGTTCAAACGTTAAATATTTTTTACCGCTGGTAGCATTTTGAATTAATATGGCCAGTGTTGCCAATTTAGCATATTTTATGCTAAATTTGGCATATTTTTACGTTGTTTAGCATATTTATTTGTTGTTTAGCATATAGCATATTTTTTAGCATATGATTATTTAATAAAAAAATTACCATAACAGGGTAATAATTACTCTGAAAAGAGTGAAAGTATTACGCATTATTACCACTACCACATTCTAACGCCGAAATTGAACGCGTTTTCAGCCAAATGAATGTGATAGGTAAAGACTTCGCAACCGTTTGTCAGTAAAAAAACTTTAAATGCTATTTTATACATCAAATTCGGCCTAAAGAGGATAAGGAAATGCTGTTATTCGTGCTCAGTTCCGGATAACGGAACGGATAACGTATTGCGGTCTATAGATAGGTACCAACTACCAAGGACAGCTATAGTTTGGACAATGAATCTTCTATTAAGTATACGTTTACATGTACATCAGCAGCATCAGCCATCGATGAAGACCAAGATAATATTTTGTTCGATAATGTAATTGATTAAAACATAAAATAAATCGAGATTTTGTTGATTATTGGAACGAAGTTCCTTATCCCACGTTGCGCCTTGGGCTAGACTGAAAAAGTTGTAACGACACTTTTTTATTAATACCTGCATGGACTGCATGGTAGAGGCAGAGGGCGTTGATAGTTTAGTTTTTTTATTGAATCGTAAATACTGTTATACAAATAATACATGGCCAGTCTGTCATCATTTGACTTAATTAATCTGTGACTCTCGCAGGAATGTCTAAAAAATAATAGAGTCAATATTTTGACTAAGATAGAAAAGCGTTTGAAACTTATATTTTTTTATTTAAGGTCGAATTTTGACCATTGGGCGACCTCTAGTATTGAGAAATACATACCCGATGTATGTTTTTCTCTATAGAAATAGACTCCTATTTAAAACTTCGTTCCATCCGGGTATCCCTTGACACCTCTCAAGTTTTTTTATTAAAGATTTAAATTTAAATAACGTTTTATTAGACTATGAAAAGTTTTAGCATAATTTTATAACAATTGGCATAATTTTGGCAAAATTTTAACACCAGTTTAGCAAATTTTGTATGAGTCGTGTTGGCAACACTGAATATGGCAGAACTGTACATATTGAATCAGTATTCTTGTTTTGAGTTTTTGTCGCCGTACCGCCGTAAATTGATAGTGTGACGTGGTTTAGCGCAGATTTAGTGTTTATTGACGAACTGTGAAGTTTTTGATGTTTATACCAAGGTGCAGAAAAAAGAAATCGAGATTTTGTTCCCAGGTAAGTTCTATGATCTATCGCTTCACTGATCGCCCACTTTATCAACAACAGCAACTGTTAGATCAGAGAATATTTTCGTCATTCTCACATTAGTTATTCAGTAATATGCTCAATACATTAGAACGCTTAATAACGAATATGTCTCGTTGTTTCACTCGTTGCACGGTTAATCATTCGTCACATTTTTGCAGAAGGCACTACGCACTACTATGTTGTATTTAATTTTATCCCAAATTAATAAAGAAGGCAAATTTGGCAAATACTACGTGTTTTAACCATTCATGGCGGCATCTAGAATAAAGTACAACTTTAAAGTTGTGTCCAACGCATAAACGCCGGCTTTTGCGACGGACAAAATTTTCTACGAATATGTCTAGATTTTTCAATTTTTAATGCTATTTAAAGCTGGATGTAATGTTAACATCATGTTAAACCATAAAGTTAATATACTAGGTATATTAACTTTGTGTTATACATAGTTTTGTAAGCATAAAGCAAGTAAATGATACAAGCATTCTAAAGTAGCCTCCTTTAGAATGCTTGTATCCTAAAGTAGCTTTTCAATATAAGTATACTAGCGACCCGCCCCGCCGTCGCATGGGCATAAAATATATAGCCACTGAAAAAATGATTAAAATCTATAGCCTATGATCCTTCACATGGTCTACTTCTTATCTGTGCAGCCTATGATCCTTCACATGGTCTACTTCTTATCTGTGCCAAATAACATAAAAATTGCTCCAGTAGTTTGCGAGACAAACCCTTTCAAATAATTTCCCCCTTTTTTTTCCCACATTCTCCCATTAGTTTTAGCGTGATAAAATATAGCCTATAGCCTTCCTCAATAAATGTAACACTGAAAGAATTTTTCAAATCGGACCAGTAGTTCCTGAGATTAGCGCGTTCAAGTTAGCCCTTTCAAATAATATACGTGGGAGAGCCATGCTTCGGCACGAATGGGCCGGCTCGACCGGAGAAATACCACGTTCTCACAGAAAACCGGCGTGAAACAGCGCTTGCGCTGTGTTTTGCCGAGTGAGTGAGTTTACCGGAGGTCCAATCCCCTAACCTTTTTTTTCCCTACCCTCCCCTATTCCCTTCCCTTCCCATCCCTACTATTTCTGGGTGGTTCACAAAAAAATTACCACGATGGCTAAGGCTTCGCTGCGCTACGCTCCCGCCTTAGCCATCTAACCTAACCCAACCAAGTCGTATTGGGCCAGCACGAAGGGATACATTGCTGTAATTAATTACCTAAGAATTGTATACTGTTCTTATATTTATGACACGTTCCGTCACACGTAACTTCAAACACGTATTTAAAAAAACCTATGCATCCTCTAGACACAAATCAGGTGTCATTTGTCACTAACCCCTATAAAATTCCACCGTTCCCTCCTCTCTACCTATAATGCGTGATTCAAATGCCAACCCAACATTGTGACACGAGAATTTTATATATAAGATTATACAACCAAAATTACTAATTGCTGTCATTTAATAAAATATATGAAGCTTCACTTGATATAAATAACATGTTACATGAGGGAGAAGAAAAAATTAGGAAGGAATCAAATACTTTGCTACCAGTTATAACAATCTTGAATCATAATGCTTACTACAAGTGGAAAATAAACTAAACAATACTTTTTACAAATTATTTTAAATAAATTAACGATCAGCGTTAGCTTTATTAATAATTTTTAAAGGTTACATAAATAAAACCAGCAAATTCTAGTTGGACTGGCGTTGCAAAAGGAATTGACTCCACTCCAATCAGCTAACAAACATGTTTGTTACCTGATTGGAGCATATTCTATAGGAGCCACTTAATATTATGTATTATCTGTGTATTGTTGTCATAATGTCAACTTAAAGTATGAAAGAGCCTTTAGATAAATTAATTTGCTACTTCATGATTAAGGAGATACAGAAGATTGACAGGTTGGTAAACATGACAGACAGGCAAAACAGACTATCAATAAATAGGGTCCAATTTTTACCTTTTGGGTATGGAACCCAAATATACTTAAAACTCAAATAAGCTCCCTCGTGTCGTGAGTCAGGGATCAGTAAACTGAGTCCAATTTTATAGAACCCACATCCAAAAGTGGTGGTTACGTGAGCATCTGGAGCTGTAATTCAGAAGGGCGGCATATATTATAAGATTTATAAGGCTAATATATTGGGTCTAATTTTTGGAACCCAAATTCTAGATTGATAAACTCTTTGGAAGTCAAAGAGGATGTTTACGCGGGCATCTGGAGCTGTAGGTCAGTATGGTGGCATATAAAAAGCTAGTAAATTGGGTAAAATTTTTGGAACCCAAATTACAAATTGTGGTTAAAAGGGAATGTTTACGCGGGCATTTGTAGCTGTTGTTTGGGAGGGTGGAATATATTATAACTAATACAGAATTATAAGATCTAGTAGGTTGCGTTTTTTGGAATCCATTTCTCCCAATGGTAACCTTTCTTCGTAAGTTGGTTAAATGTGGATGGTTACGCGGGCATCTGGAGCTGTAATTCAGTAGGGTGGCCAATATATTATAAATCATAATAATATACCTAAGGCTAGTAGGTTGGGTCCAATTTTTGGAAACCAAATCCCCTTTTTTTTTTTTTTTATTTTAAAATTGGGGCCGTCTATAGACTGTTCGTCCATATCCTTTTTTTGTTATTTTATTATTTAGATTTTTCGCACCAAGGATAATTGAAATAATATTATGAATTTTAATTAATTGTGGTCCATCACGCCATGGACACTTTTTTTTTTTTTTTATTTTTTTTTTTTTTATATATATATATATGTGTATATGTATATTTAATAGAATAGAGTATAATATGTTATACATATAATAAATAAATATATACATTTATTGTTTTATAAATTGCATAATAATAATATTAATGTTTTGAACGGTGAGGTCCCAGTCGGTGTGGCGGCCAGTAGATCCGACATTTTCCGATTTCCTTAGATTTTATGCTGCTCCACCCTTTGCCTTTAGATGTTGTGACATTGGCTTGGTGGAGAGGGGTCACTCAAGCTGGGTGGAGTTTCTAGGTTGTTAAAAAGACATCGTTCTGTGTCGAATCTACCCGCCATGTGGCTTAGGACTTTATCGTTCCTGTCTTTTATAGCCATTTAAAAAAAAAAAAAAAAAAAAAAAAAAAAAAAAAACCCAAATCCCCTTTGGATCTTCGGAAATCGGTCAAAAGGCAACCGGACATCTGTAGCTGTTAGGCCGGGCGCGCACTAGCGGCCAGGCCGCGGCAGCCATCTAGATAGATACCTTAGTATGAAACCGCCATAGACCACGCGCACCTGGCCGCCATACCTTTCGATGGCCGCTGCGGCCTGTCCTCTAGTGCTCGCCCGGCCTAACAGCTACAGATGTCCGCGTGCCTTTTGACCGATTTCCGAAGATCCAAAGGGGATTTGGTTTCCAAAAATTGGACCCAACCTACTAGCCTTAGGTATATTATTATAATTTATAATATATTGGCACCCTACTGAAAGCCACCCTACCAAACTACAGTAAGTACCTAGTTCGCTAGGGTGGCATAATAATATAATGTAAGGCTAGTAAATTGAGTCTAAATATTTGGAACCCATTTATCGAAATGATAACCTCTCTTCGTAAGTCGGTTAAAAGGGGATGTTTACGCGGATCTGGGGCTGTAGTTCAGTAGGGTGGCATAGAAAAGGCTGAGGTGCGCGGGCGCCGCTCATCGCGAGCGCATCGCGTGAGTCACCGCCGCCCAGAATAGCCCGCGTCGGGCGCCGCCTACCGGCCGGGGCGGGCGGGCCTCAGTGGCTGCCGAGCCGCTTGAGGAGCGGCGTGCTAGTGCCGCCGTGGTCACTGGTGGCGTTGGCGCGGCATGCGCGGCCATGCCGGTGCGACACCGCGAGCACGGGGACGACACCATCGCACCACCGGAGGCCAAGCGCTGCAGGCATTGCGACGGTACTGTAATCAACACTAAATTAAAATAATTGGCCATGTGCGAGTTGGACTCGGTCACGAAGGGTTCCGTACCTACAGGCTACAGAGCAAAAATAGGCCAAAAATTGTTTTTTTTTGTATGGGAGCTTCCTTAAATATTAAGATTATTTTGTTCTTAGTATTTGTTAAAGCGGCAACAGACATACCTACACAATCTGTGAAAATTTCTTGAGATACAGCCTGGAGACAGACGGACAGACATTGAAGTCTTAGTAATAGGGTCCCGTTGTTACCCATGGGGACGGAACCCTAAAAATTACCACCCTACTGCCTACTTCTCAGGCCGTTGTTAAAGGTCCATTGATGCTGAAAATCAACGCATTAGGAGCGTACCTTTCGCCGTAGTTTTTCGTTGAATTGTCTACCTCTAGACTTGTGGTGATAAGCTTCGTTGTTTTGCGCGGACGCACGTGCAGCACCCAATCGATACATTTATATAAACACTAGCTGTTGCCCGCGACTTCGTCCGCGTTAGTATAGTAGATCACGTCCCAAGTATTATTATTGTACAAAAATATTCCATGTACAGCATTGACTTTCCTACGATTTTATTATATATAGATGATCCGCGCGGCTTCGCTTGCGTAATTTAGGAATTTCTCGCGACTGTACATTTTTCCGCAAAAAAAATAGCCTATGTCCCTTAACGTGGTCTATTTTTCATGTTTGCCAAATAACATAAAAACTGCTTCAGTAGTTCTTAAGAATCTTAAGATAATAAGCAATCTATACTATAATATTATAAATGCGAAAGTATCTCTGTCTGTGTCGCTTTCACGCCAAAACTACTGAACCGATTGCAATGAAATTTTGTACACAGTTATTCTAGAGTCTGAGAAAGGACATAGGCTACATTTTGATGTGGGAAAATATCTTATTTCCATGAAAATATCGATGAAAATTAATTCGCATTGCGCGTGGCCAGCGCTCATCCCGGGGGTCCTGGGTTCGAGTCCCGCAGGCGGAACAAAAAGTTTTCAATGTTCCTGGGTCTTGGATGTGTATTAAAATAATATTTCAAAAATCTTAAATATATTTTATGTATAATATTATAAAAAATATATCGATGCAATGAACATTTTAGTTCTAATACGGTTCAACAGATGGCGTTTTATTTTTTACTTCATTGTAACATAGAACTAATCACACTTATTAGTTATTATGTTTTTGTTTATAGTTTTTAATACGTTAGAATATTATGTTTAATAATATTATCACTTGGTATAATAATAATCAATCTATCTTATCTTATAGAACTCCTACTGCATTTCTAAGGAGTTCGAGTGTACCGTGTTGGCCTATATTCCATCCAGAAAATACTTATATCAATGCAATCAACATTTTAATTCTATTCTATTCTAATATATGAAAACAGATGGCGTTTTATTTTTTACTTCATTATTGTAACAGAACTAATCACACCTACTTTATTATATATTATTGTTTTTTTTCATAACTAGCTGTTGCCCGCGACTTTGTCCGCGTGGACTTTAGTTTATAGCGCGCGGTTTTTGTGTCAAATTTAAAAACTTTTTAAAACCCTGGTAAATGGTACCCCTCTTAGGGCCGCGCTACACCGGAATGGCAGCGCTGAAAGTGCTCGCCTCGCAGCTGCCATTCCGGTGTAGTGCGGCCCTTAATTAATCAAAATACCCAAAAACAGCTGTGCAGTGTACACATAATCTATACTAATATTATAAATGCGAAAGTATCTCTGTCTGTCTGTCTGTCTGTCAGTCTCGCTTTCACGCCAAACGCCAAAACTACCGAATCGATTGTAATGAAATTTTGTACACAGATAGTCTAAAGCCTGAGAAAGGACATGGGCTACTTTTTTACTGGAAAAAAGGGTTGTATGGGTCGTAAATTTGTTCAAAAAATTCATAATAAATGGCGCCGTGCGTCTTCTACATCGCGCTGATGCTTGCCCAAAAGTCTTTCCATAAGATGTGGTATCATCTTACATTTAAGTCTCGATTTTTTTCGATTGTTATATCTATTCTACGGTATTAAATAACTCAGTACTTTATCTGTGCAGGCAGTGACGTAACCTTAAGACCAAATTTCACCAACGACTGTTAAAGTTAATGCTCGAATTAGTATCACGTTAGCTGTTTCGTTTTTCATATGAATGAAAGAGAAGACAGGACATTTTAACAAGCTGTTAACACTAACAGACGTTGGTGAAATTGGGGCTAAACATAGAACTAATCATACTTATTAGTTACTAGCTGTTGCCCGCGACTTCGTCCGCGTGTACTTTAGTTTATAGCGCGCGGTGTCAACAAAATTTGTGTCAAATTTAAAAACTTTTTAAAACCCTGGTAAGTGGTACCCCTCTTAGGGCCGCGCTACACTGGAATGGTAGCGCTGAAAGTGCTCGCCTCGCCGCTGCCATACAAAAAATACAATTTTTATCTCTTTTTGCTCTATAGCGGTACGGAACCCATCGTGCACGAGTCCGACTCGCACTTGGCCGATTATTGTGTTTTTTTTTTTATTAGAAAGGGGGTTAGTGTAAAAGTTTACTTTATTCGAACTTTCCCATTATAAAAAAAATAAAAATTACTTCACTCGAGGAGCTATCTACCGTGCTATTCGTAAGCACAACACAAAAATAATCCGGGAGTTGACAGTATGTTTAAAATTTTAAAATAATTATTAACTCTAAAACAATCATCATCATCATCATATCAGCCTATAGTCGTCCACTGCTGGACATAGGCCTCTCAATGAACGCCAAGATGACCGATCTCCTGCTACTCGCATCCAACATGGGCCTGCAACTAAGCGGAGATCGTCGTCCCACCTAGTTGGAGGTCGACCTACACCCCGATTTCCCAGCCTTGGTCTCCATTCCAGAGTAAGTTTACACCAGCGATTGTCTGTTCTTCGAGCTACGTGACCAGCCCAGTTCCACTTCAGCGTACTGATTTTCTGCACTATGTCGGTGACTTTAGTTCTTTGACGAATTGTTTCATTTCGAAGCTTATCCGCCAAAGAAACTCCGAGCATAGCGCGTTCCATAGCACGCTGAGCGACGGAAAACTTACGAGCTAGCCTTGCTGTAAAAGGCCAGGTTTCCGCCCCGTAGGTCATAACGGGAAGCACGCATTGATCGAAGACTTTCGTCTTCAAGCTCTGCGGAATATGCGACGTGAGAATGTGGCTTAGCTTCCTGAATGCTGCCCAACCCAATTGTATCCTCCTATCGGTTTCTCTCTCGAAGTTATGTCTACCTACCTGCAGTATGTGCCCCAAATAGACATATTCCGTTACGACTTCGAGAAAGACACCGTTAACTGCAACCGGTCTCGGGAGAACATGTTCGTTGAACATGACTTTCGTCTTGTCCAAGTTCATCCCGAGACCGATCCGCCGGGAAGATTCATTTAGGTCGTTCAACATTTCCTGCAAGTCCTCCAACGATTCTGCCAATATGACGATATCGTCAGCGAAACGAAGGTGTGAGAGGTACTTGCCATTAACGTTTATGCCACGTCCTTTCCAGTTTAGGGTCTTGAAGGCGTCCTCTAACGCATTTGTGAACAGTTTCGGGGAAATAATATCCCCCTGTCTCACTCCTCGATGCAAATAGATTGGCCTTGTTGTGGCCCCCTGTACTCGGACGGACATAGACGCGGCATTATATAGACCTTTCAAAACTTCGACGTAACGCCAATCGACTTGACATCGTTGCAGGGCTTCCAGAACAGCCCAGGTCTCAACAGAGTCAAAAGCCTTCTCATAGTCCACAAAGGCAAGGCACAATGGCTGCCTGTACTCATGTGACTTTTGTACAACTTGCCTTAAGGTGTGAATATGGTCTATGGTGCTAAAGCCTCTGCGAAACCCAGTCTGCTCCGGTGGCTGGAATTCGTCAAGTTTATTGGATAGGCGATTCGTAATGATCCTAGAAAACAACTTATATATGTGACTCAAAAGCGAGATGGGTCTATAATTTTTAAGAAGGGTGTTATCGCCCTTCTTAAAAAAGGGAACCACCTCGCTTTTAAGCCACTCTTCGGGGGAAACTCCCCGTTGAAGGACAAAATTAAAGACTTTACGAAGCTCTCTCAAGACGGGTTCACCTCCCGCTCTGAGAAGTTCGATCGTAATTCCGTCCCTTCCCGGGGCCTTTCCTCCTTTAAGTTGTTTCAGAGCCAATCCGATTTCGCCTATACTGACGTCAGGAAGCTCACCAGAAAGATGCCGGGTGAGTTTGGCACGCGGGTCGTCATCACGAGGATCAGGTTGCGAAGCATGTGAAGCATACAAGCGGCTATAGAAATCCTCGATCTCGGACAGAACCCCCCCTCGTGAGGAAACGATTTGGCCACAGCTATTCTTCACCTTCGTCAGATGACTCCTCCCTAAAACAATACAAATAACGAAAAAATAATTATTGATTTATTTTATTTTACATTGAAAAAAAATGAATTTATTAAATGTAAATCACGTGATTGGAAACGCCAATCTGAAGCAGTGACGTCATCGTTCAGTGTCAAACAAAATTGACAGTTGTTAGGTTAAACACTTACTCACTTTTGCTTTGTCTAAGACGCTTGTTTTGTTTCATGAACGATGACGTCACTACGTGATCACGTGACCTAGGCTGCGTTTTTGTGACATATTATGAATTCAGTATTTAAAATAATTTATAACTCATTCTAGGGCATAATCATGAATAAAATATTAATTTACAGGTATTATTGTAAACAACTGAAGCGCTTAAAACTATTTAAAAAAAGTTGTCAACTCCCCTATTGCTCCTCTGATATTTATGCAATTAATTTATTTGTGAGCATAATGTACATTGTTTACACAGTGCTCAATGTCCGAACTACCGTTGGTAATTTTGTTTAGTTGCGGTAATATTTTAGATGAAATACGGTACCTGGGTCCGTGGAGCGAGAAGACGCGCACTTAACTGCAAGCGATCCGTTTGTTTTACTTTCTAATGTGATTAGGCTGTTAACTTTTTAATTGCAATTAAGGCTGTCAAAACGGTCTAGTTTTATGCCAGCCAGTTCTCAAAATAACCGTTAATATACGCCTCAGAAGGCCTGAGCGAATAAAAAGTCTTGATTTTTGGTGACCCAAATATAAAATCAGAAGTAAGACCGCCAGTCTTGTCATTCGATCCAATTCTGACATTCGTATAGAGCCGCCTTTTTCAGCAAAAAATACGACCATACGCCGATACGTAGCGCGAGAAAATACGACCAGCCTCGAGACTCAAAGTATATCCATTGTACATGCCAATTTTTTTCCAAATATAATATATCCTTATCCCTATCGCCTGGGTCGCTCATATCATTCCGAAGCCTAGCCGAAGTGTTCAAACACTAGACCGAAAATACGCGGCTGAACTTCGGCATGATTACGCTTGCAATGCGCTACGCATACAATATAACGCGACGTTATTTTGGCATGGTGTGTCATCAGCAATTTAAAATACATTGCATTGAATTTCGGCCGCGTTTTATCGGCCTAGTGTGTTTAGACACTAAAAGCCTAAAAGGCAACAGACGAACAGACCGTCAGACATACAGAGACACTTTCACCTATTTGTTATTAGCATGGAAGTTTTTGCAAACATTTGTCTCACCGAAAAAATGCGTAGGTAACTCGAAAGTCCGAAAGCAATTAACGAAAGAGTGGGCGCTCTCAACAAACAAGAGTAGGCGCCCTTTAGTACATTCCGATTTGTATGAGTTATCCCTTATTTTCGCGTTAATTTTCCGAGTATATTTCGAGATGTGGTGGGTGTGGACTGTGGAGTGTGAAGTGTGACGGGAGACGCGCGACTTATGTAAGTCTCGTAAACAAATGCACAATGCACGTGTCTGGAGCTTGCATAACTGGACCGAGGCGCCCGACAATGCTGCAATGTTCCGATGTAGAGCAAAGTATGGGTGGGGAGATTAGTTTCTCAAACATTGTATGGCAAGTTTGGAAATGTCTCAGCGAAAAAGGGATTCCGAGAAGGGATTTTTATGGAGTGTTTTGACATCTCTCAAAAGTAGAGTGGTTGTACGTGGGAGAGCCATGCTTCCTCACGAATGGGCTGGCTCGACCGAAGAAATACCACGTTCTCACAGAAAACCGGCGTGAAACAGCGCTTGCGCTGTGTTTCGCCGAGTGAGTGAGTTTACCGGAGGCCCAATCCCCTACCCTATTCCCTTTCCTACCCTCCCCTATTCCCTTCCCTTCCCATCCGTACCCTCCCCTATTACAATATTCCCTCTTAAAAGGCCGGCAACGCACCTGCAGCTCTCCTGATGCTGCGAGTGTCCATGGGCGACGGAAGTTGCTTTCCATCAGGTGACCCGTTTGCTCGTTTGCCCCCTTATTTCATAAAAAAAAGTGGAAGACTTTCGTTAGGTCGTTACAACATTATGCAATGTTTTCAAGGGTACTTATTGCAAAAACAAAAAAATAAAATGTTATTAATAAATAACGAATTTTTGGAAACAGGACGTAACGGGAACATGAGAAGTCATGGGTGCGGAGTGCCTATGAAATGGTTCACAAGTCACAATAGAGCACTTTGAAGAATTTTCAGACTTTTATCAGTGTCTATGTTCCGTGCCGCGCGAAACAATTAATATAACACAAGATTTTGAATAGAGTTTAGTTTGAATATTGCCTTTGAATCGCTTAATTTCAAACTGAAAATACACATTAAATTTTCTCTATAAAATAATTTTATAAGTCATTTAAATAACTGATAATATCCAGAACACATCTGTGCAAACTTGAAATAAGCATGAGGCAAGGTCTCCGTAACAAGATGCAACACCTTGATCTTTTGTCTCAGAATCACGTGCTTTTGTTACCGTAACCGTTGTAATGCGATTGTAACTTAATATTGATCAGTGATCACAGTTTATTACTAATGTAATTTACTTGTATATCTCTATTGTAAAGATTAAAGATAACATTTTACAGTCGTATAACTTTACAATCAAATTTTTATTTTGTCTTGCGAATAATTGTTGATAACTCTACATTTTAGGACGAGAGTTGATATGCTTTTAGTAATGTTTGTGTTTACTTCAGCATCAGGTACAACAAATGAAATAAAATTCTTTGAATTATACAACGGAATAATTAGTACCAAGGTAAAGCAGTAAATTAGAATTCTAGTAAATGTAACGTAAAATGTCTTCACGTTACAATAAACTCCACATTCATTAGAACTATTGGACGTGATTCTCATATTTTAGGATTCCGTCTAAAAATAATATGTTGACCCCATTTTCATTCCAGCGACTTGTATGTTAAAATCTCGGCTCTCGACGTGGTTGTTAATGTTATTCGTATGGCTCTGCGTGGTATTAATTATACCTTATTAGCAAGAACTTTTACTCTAATTACTACTGTCAAAAACATCCCAAGAGATTAGAAAAAAAAATTGGGGTGAGCTTAGTACAAAATTCGTATCTGCACTGAATATTCTCGTGCTCAATTTTAATTAAATTCCAGTCGGATTTGGTTTTTCCAGCGTTTTAATGAACATCGTAAGTGGATTACATCTTAAAGCGAGCTTCCTTCCTCGTCTGCTAATTTTCCCTTTGATTCATTCGCTATTTTTAATTTTGTGATCATTAGGTGTTCCAAAATAAAATTGTTTGATTTTGCATTAAAAGCCTGTGTTTTTAACTTTCCCGCTTCCATTTTAAGATTTTTCTTTTGACCTTAGGAGACTATGCCCTAATTGCTGGGAAAACGGTATTGACAAAACCGAGTAAAGTAATTAGTCTGTAGAAATGGGCTGTCCCATTTCTACAGACTACTTACTTTACTCAGAGAGTACTGTATAAATTACCTAATAAGGATGGTTTCTAAGTGGCTTAATAGGAAATCAGCAAGGCCAAACCAAGCCAATCAGCCAAGGAAGGAAGAGATAAGAGAAGGAACCGACACAGTTCTTTCTTCTTTGGCTGATAGCTGTAGTAGATTTGGCGTTCGAGCACCCAGTTGTGACCTATGTATCTGTAGTATTGTCGTAGTAAACGCATAGTATTTCCGCTGCGTGAAGATGCGTGTTGTGACAGCCAGCAATGTTATGGCAGGTGGCGGTGTCAGCCAGTCAATGCCAGCGTTGTACTACTGGGTTGTAGTTTGTTTTATTTACTACATAATATATCATCATCCCTCTTATCTCTACTTGGAGCGATGTGAATAAACATGTTTTGAATTGATTTGTCATTATTCAGAAGTAATAAATCAGAACTAATTTTTTTCATGCTAAATACCTATGTAGTATTAAAAGTAATAGAAGAATAATAAGATTTAGAGAAAAAAAGTGAACGAAAGAGATTCTAGAGAGCCAGAGACAGATTCACTATAACATATAACTAAGTACTACCGGCTGCATTTAACTCTTACATTTAGAAGATCATCATCCAATTCTCTACCTATTACAGGGGTTCCTTAGGAAGAAGAACCGATATTCGCCAATACTAACATGAAAACACAGTCAAATATTCTCCAAAGAACAGTCATCATTAGAAATAACCCCGCCCACTACACCAAATAAATAACCATATTTATAATAAAGAATGTTGACAAAAACATAGTTCGGATTGTACAAGTGGTTTATATGAATTACACAACGAGAGATAGCCAGTGCCAAAATTCTATTTGTAACGACAAACCGAGACCGGTATATATTTTAACTGCCCACCCATAAACCAAACTACGAACGACAATAGGGATACGACACACGTTTTTGTCTATTATTTTTAGAAGGATAGTATTGACGTCATCTGTCAATTTGTCATGAAATTATTTAGGTAGCCCTATTCATGGAAGAGCATCAAGATTTAAGAATCAACAACATAGCTAATTCTATTTCGATAGAAGTGTTACCAAAATAAATGAATGTTTGATCGTCATATTTGCGTTTTGTCATTTTGCATAAACCTATTTGCTCCAGGTTAGCGCCATTCTGGTTTTATCTGTCGAGTGGCTCCTCTAATTAAACATATAAAGGCAGCAGCATGAGTCCATGGAGTGTTCTTATTAAGAACCTGAAGGCTTTTCCGAATTTTCTCTCCGAGCGCATCTGAAAACAATCCCGAGGAGACTATAAATAAAAGCGATAAAACAATTTAACGGTATAATCAGAAGTGATCTTAAACGCGATAATCTCGACAGGCTCCCGGTAACGTTTGAAAACAACATTTAATTACATAGTTTGACTTCATTTCGGAGAATAATAAGATCGTTCGCGAGTCCCAACACAAACACGACCGAGTCGCGGACGGCACCCGCCGCCAACGCACGCGCACAAATAGATTTCCACCATTTTTATGGATGGAAATTAGCTTTTACTAGTAATCCACGAGCCAGTGACAGCAAAACTTCAGATTCATACGGTTAGCCTGAAGAAAATAAGACAAAAATTGAGCTTTATACTTTATCGAAGGTCTACCTAATGGCTAATACCTTCAAAATTGGAACCCCTAAAGTAACCGCGACCGTTGTTGTTAAGTTGCTGGAAATTCTTACCTCTGTAGGGGGACGAAAATCTGTTTGGTCATAGGACCGAAAACGAACAATTTTCTTTAGTCACACCCTATTTACGAACAGGAGTGACGTCAATAAAATATCTCGCATATTACCAAGACGATTTATCTCAACGAAAATGCTACGGAAATCTACACACAAATCATGATAATATGCTCCGAAAGAGTTTCCAAAAATATGATAAGTATTTATATGAAATTATATGTGATTTTTTCAACACCGCGCCCGTAAATATTCATTAATGCCGCGGTGGTTAGGTACATATAACTGTCTTCGTTAAAATTTAGAAAACTTTCAAAACTACAGGGTTTACATTGAGCGCTTCATACGAAAATTTTGAAAAACCATCCCTTATACCTCCTAAGCCTATAAGGTATGAGATTTCATATGCACAGTACGCCTCCATGCGTTGAATAGGCATAAAAAGTCGGTCCAGCGCCTTATCTCCCGCAAATCGAGTTCGTCATCCGTCCCACCCTACTGGGATATAAATATCGGCCAAGTGCGGACAATCGGACTCGCGCACGAAGCGTTCCGTACCGATACAGAGCAAAAATGGGCTAAAAATTGTGTTTTTTGTATGGGAATTTACATTATTATGCCCCGCTCAAATTTTTATTTTATTTTAATATTATTATTAAATATTAAAGTACACATATAAAAAAAGAATGTGTGAAAAATTCAAGTGCCTACCTCTTGCGATTATTCATAGCGAAAAAGGCCGAAAAAATCAAAAAATCATGTTTGTTGTATGGGAGCCCCCCCTTAAATATTAATTTTATTTTGTTTTCAGTATTTGTTAAAGCGGCAACAGATAAACACAATCTGTGAAAATTTCAGAAGTCAGCTATAGCGGTTTTTGAGATACAGCCTGGAGACAGACAGACGGACAGACAACGAAGTCTTAGTAATAGGGTCCCGTTTTTACCCATTGGGTACGGAACCCTAAAAAAGAAAGAGTGCTCTTGCGTACTGCTTGACACACTTGGGTACTATAAAATTTAGTCCTGCGAAACTGGCCTGGTTTCAATGAAACCGGCTACCGTCACCGAAATCGGCGCGGGAGTTATTATTATGAGATTTAAATTCAAAGAATGCTCCTATGTTACTACACTACATAACAAATGAACACGTAACAATTTCAAAGATTACGCTACAGAGCGCTGCAACTGTGTGACATTGACACGAAATAAAAACAAAAACTTGTAACCTTGCGATCCGATCTGGTTTAAATGAAAACAATTCTGTTACAAACAATGAGTAACTGTTATCTATTGAGACAAAATAAACTAATTTATTAGCAAGAAGGCATTTTGAAGTGAGAGCAGAAGATAAAAGAAGAGTTTTGAAACGCTTTTTTAAACTCCAGACAGCTTATTGAGGACTGGGACTTTGGAAATTTAATTTTTCACAAGTTATTTTTGGAATTCTTTAAACCCTTAGGATGCATCCTAGTTCCTACTTATCAGTAATTTTCAAGTACTTTTGACGTTGATGAGCACGGACATCCTATTCCAACCTATTTTGTGACAGTCAAGCTGGCAAGTGGCGCTCTGAGACTTTTTCGTTTTCGCTTCGTTATAGAATCGCCGATCAAAATGTATGGAATTGACATTAGACGAGTCGAATGTCAACGTCATGTTAACGAATGCTTATGTCAATTCCATACATTTTCATCGGCGATTCTATAACGATGCAAAAACGAAAAGATTTTGTCTCACCCCCCTGGCTAGACATTCCGGTATGGGGGGCGGTGGTAATGGTAATGTATGTTTAACCGATACCCGGAAAACATGAGGACTTTTATACGATTTGAACGTTTTTCTTAGAACATTAACTGCTGCTTCTTTTGTATATTTTATTTGAATGAAATTTTCTATGTGATTCAAAGCACGCGTTGCAATTGTTGTATTAGTCGAGTCACGTGATGCGCTTGGAATATAAATGATCAATGTACGCTCAACTTTAACGTCATCGATCCTTATTCTTGCTGAATTTATTGTTTCGGAATTCTTATTACGTTTTTATAGGCTACTTGTTTCTATACCAGCTCATATTATTTTAGTGTCTTAGGTTTTATTTTTTTTGTAATTTAAAAATAAGAGAGCGTTTGACCTTTTTATCTATTTCGCAAAGCGGTAGTTTATCGCTCTACCAACAAATTGCTTTAAGGTAAAAGCACTAATGGCAGACGCTTTAAGGAAACATGGAACATTTGAATGTTGTAAAATATATATTTATTAAAATAAAGGATTGTTAACTTCTTCCATGTCTTCAGTAACTCTTACAAAATAAAACTATTATGATTATTCACTGACAAATCAATTAAAAAATAAATTATTGGTCTTTTTGTAAACTTAGTCATAACAACTAATAGATGACATCACAGTAAACGAACATCACTAATAGTCGACACCAATATGAACTGATAGTTGACATAGAACATTACATTACATTTAACATTTTTCCTATTATTAGGTCTTTATTTGCCGTTTTTTCAAAAGATTTCATTTACTTCATCATAGTAACTACATGCATATGAAATATTATCCACGTTGTCTCCAGATTCTATCCATTCTTTTTCCATGCTAAAACTATCTTTCCTTTTATTTTTATTTTTCATATATTTTTTCCTAGCAAATTTATTTTGAGTCTTTAGTCTCCATGCTTCTCTTGCCTCTTCTTTGTTCTTCTTTCTTTTCTCAGTTCTCCTTTTTCTTCTTTTTACTGATAAAAAACTAAAGCAATCGATTTTTAGATCAGACAAGGTTTAATATGTCAATTTTTAGGTACAGTAGTTGTAATTTGTTAGCTTGTTAATAGAATTATATTTTCAGAGAATATTGATGAATAAACTACAAAATAACTTAAGTATGTATTGCAAAATGATGATATGAGTTCCATGTCATCTATTAGGTTTTTTACATTTTCAAGAACTAATAGTAGACACCCTTTATATTGTTAGGGAAAATGGATAAAAAATCATAAATAATCATTAATTAGTGTAAACAACATGACCATTAATCCAATGAAATCAATAGAAATTACAAAAAATCAAATAAATGTATTCAAAACCTACGTGCAAAATTTCGCCTTCCTTAAATATTAGCTAAGAAACTGCCGAGCGCGTGTTGACGCGGTCACATTTTTACGAAAACTGATCCCATTTTAAAATTTTGTTCCCGAAAGCGTCCCTAATATATTTTTTCACATCAAAAGATAGCTTGAGAAGCTTATAAAATTTATAGTGTTGAGAAAAAATTAGACTAATTCTTATTTTTATGGTATTTTTGTCGTAAGTGTCATCTATTAGTTCCGAGTCTACCATTAGTGCTTTTACCTTAAATATGTGTGGCACATTTCTAGAAAGTAGAGTCAGTAGTCAGTACTCAGAAGCAAGTGAGAGAAATATAATGATGATTGAATAACTGTTAATATCGCTTGCGGTCATTGTACGAGATGTAGCTCAAACTTATCATATTACATCCGCGGGAGTCTGATACAGTTTATATAAATTACGCTAATGACGTGTTAAAAACAATCGAAAAGTGTTATGCTGTCAGATGTGTCAATTAATTATAATTTATTTTTTTTGTGTTTCGTGTACTTTTTTATATTTTTTGTAAAAGTTCGTGTGCACTTCTATTCGTTGTAAGTATTTTAGACTGTCAAGTTTCCAGACTCTACTCGTTTGGGATCGTTCAACAATTACGTGATCATTTTTAATTGTTGAATGATCCCTTTGCGGGCGTGGCGTTTTCAGAGATGTAATATGTTTAGACACAATATTATACAGTTGAATCATAATTTTAATTAAATACTCCGTCTCCTAACAGATATTATAGCATTTAGCACAGACTAATAAATAGTGTATGTACACTGCAGCATACAGTGTTGATTTTCAGATCACCTTAATATATCACTTTCTTTATTTTTGTCCACAATATAAGCGTGTTTTGCACAATATTGACACGAAAAAGTAATTAGTGGAGCCGTTTTTATGTGCCTACCTTGACCTCGTTCCAAACTTTACGATGCGCTATTCACTTTTTATACTTTTTTTCTAAACACGCTCACCGAAGTGACAGGTGGAAGCATTGCCGCTTCGCCATAAATCATCAGCTGTCTCGATCGTTCACTTCCAGTGGAAAGAGACAACCTTCGTGACGAGGTTGTCTGATCCCACTTATGACTCCCCTAGCGCCTATTAATTGTTGTTTTCGAAGTGGTTGTCTATTTGTGACAAATTTATTTGTTTAGACTTTGCCAAATTATGAATTATTGTTTACGATTTTGGTTTTAGCATAAATATACTAATCCGTTATTTGTTGCAAATGCAACTATAACGGTCGTCTTTAAGTGCAAAGTCACATTCAATATTATCAAATAATACAATGTTTTAGTTTCCGACAACAAATGTTTTTGTCTCATTTTGATTGGTAAACAGAAATACTACAAATGTCTGTCATCCTGCAATGTTGTCACAATATTGGAGTAACATGAAGCTGTCTGGTAGTGCCTTTAGCTTTGATGGTAGAGCTGTATTTTTACCACGTTGATCATATGCTCCATTATCGAATTGAAGCAACTCGTCTTTAAAACCCAAAACAACTGTTTTCAAGCTTGGTTAGGGTAGTGGAGACTGAGTGTCTGACAAGAATAATGATCCATGCGACGGATGGGCATATAATACGTCGGTCCTGGGACTGATCTTCCATCAATCGCATCGGAATACCGTCTGATGTATGTATAACAACAATGATAGATCGATTTTTAATTTCCCGTGGTGACGGCGAACGTCAGATGTCGTTGAACGGCAACAGTTCAAGGTGTGGACACGTACCGTATTACCATTATCACAGACAGCATCTTGGACCGGACTCAACTGGCTGGACCGCAGCCGATTTCCAATTGCATATGCACTCGTTTATTTTAAGAGATTTAATTAATATTTAGCGCTGCATCCAAAAGTTATGTTTACAACCATTACGGATGATCCAAGATTCGAGAATGTTATTGTGCAAATTCTTGATGTTATTCAACATAACAATAGAGGCTTTTTGGTTATAACAAGTGCACAAGTAACGGACAGATTTACTTTAAATATGTTCACTGTCGTCTTACGGACTTTTGTCTGTATGTATTAAATAAATACTTGAAGATATTTGACGATGCAATATATACGATTTACAATACAAAGCAACTAAATGGTATTGTTCCGTAAATCTCAATTCCGATGCGCAGCTTAATAGCCATTGTTTATCCAATTTTCCATGTTTTGGCAATACAGCATGATCACACTTTCGTTGCCAAAACGTTCAGAACTAGCTGATGGTGATGATTTGTTATCGTTGTAAAAATAAATTGTGCAAAGTACTAACAGATATGATGTGACAAGTGCCAACGTAATTGCAATTTGCAACTAAAACGCTGATAGATGAATACGATGTGTTGCTGTTCGTAAACTCAACAACCTGGAATTTAATGCTTCCTTTGCAACGTCAGAAATGTTACCTGGAAATAGTCAAGAGAAATGATAAATCCTCTTTCCATCACTGTTTTTCTCACATGGTTCACCCATTTACAATGTTACTTGTGGTAAAGATGTTCCATCGGATTTTCTTTCTCAGGATAAAGGAATCGATTTAAAAAAGTTATGGTAAAAGTTTGCAAACCGCTTATAACTTCCATATTGGCCTACTTATACGCACATCGGTTGATGTTTCCACTGGGTACTTCTAAACACGCAATAGATTAGTATTACATGCGATGATTGATCTCGTCTGTTGACTGCTACCTATTCAATATTAAAATCTCAGTGAGCTTCTCCAAATATTTATGTTTTCATATAATACGCGCTTTTGATGCTTCGACATTGAAACCCACTATGAGTAATTTTCCTTGTCACGTCGCAACGCCCGTATATATATATATCTATGGCGTTCGTTATGGACAATTAAAGCGTTTTATGTTCTTTTTCGCGTCTGTCGAATTCATTTACATCAGATTGAGTTGGTTTCTAAGTATCGTATTTAGTTCTCCTCTGGTACTCCTCTTCAGATAGATTTACCAAAAAATCCCATGCAAAACATCACAAGTTTCGGTTTCATAAGAGGAAAACGAAAGTAAATATCGGCCTCCTTCCAGCACGTATTCGCATCTAACGAAAATGAAGGTAAAATGTCGTGCGTAGGCAGACAAGTAATTTAGCAGCGCAGTGCATTACATAAAATGGGTTATACGATTAACAATTTGTAGACTATTAAATGATTATACGTCAGTCGTCACCGCGAAAGAAATAGTATCATTCTTGAAAGAGGGGATCGCCTTTGGTAATACCCTTTTTGGCGCATGCGACATGCATACTGCAACCGTTTTTGCGGTGCGGTTTTTGAACTAGCTTGTAAATGTTTTGGTCAATGTGAATAAATATAGTGTGCAATTAATCAAACGTGCAACATATTCATTAAATACGTGGAAGGTTACACGCCTAAATTATATGACGAACCTTTTAAAATTGTGCAACGCGGTGACACTTAATAAATGCAATAAATCGTCCTAGATCGTTTAAAAAATGTTAAAAGATTAGGCCATCGCAAGGCAAACATTAAAAACAGCTGTAGCGAAATGTTCAAAAATATAATCTGTCCTAAAAGCTTCTTTTGCAATGTTATCATGTTACTTTGTTATTTTTTGGATCCAGTTGCAACATATTCTGCGAAATTCGTGTCCGAAGGAAAATAAATATTTTCCATTATCTCTTCTTAGTCAAAATCTCCTCCGTTACTTTTATTCGTTACTCCTTTCTTAATCTCTAAAAACTTCTGCCTAAAAACTGCTCCAGTTTTGCATAACCCCTTTAACAACTTATTATCGGTAAAATATATTTATTATCTCATCGGCTTTTTTGACGTCATTTTCCACCTCTACTATTTAAGTCCCGTTTTAGACTGAATGTTCGCATGGTGGAACAGGTGGGAGAGATCTAGGCAAATTGGACACGTTAAATTCGTACTTGTGACTCAGTCATTGATATTACAGGTTCGCTCGTTACAATTTTGGCTTTAACTAATACATCTTTCGATTGTCAAGGGCGAACAATACGTGTACATTGTAAGTCTGCGTCACGGGTGTAGTGAATAATGTTATTGCTTTATTTATGTTGTGTTCGGGCTTGAAATTCTTCACTTTATTTAATAGTTTCATTGTTTGTTTCCTTCACATTTTATTTCCAACTATTCAGCTTGCTGGTGGTTTATTACCGGGACGTTGGTTTTCCTGTTGTGTTGACATGGAAAACAGGGGCATTTGTCAACGATTTAATTCATTCCTAAAGTTTGTCAAATCTAAATGTTTTAAGTATCCTTTCTATAAAAATATTCGATTTTAGTTTTTACCTTATTGTAGTTAGGGCGTAACATTTCCTCTGAAGCATCCCGTTTTATCCATAATTAATATAGATGTAATATGAATGTATTATTATTAATGTTACTGGCGCATAATTGTGCAGGATGGGCGCGGAGAAGCACAAGAATATACTGTGTATAATAAAATGCTCATTTGGGAAATCTGTTACCTAACTGTGTCAGCGGCGCGGGCGCATGAGCCAGCCGGAAATGCTTGGCTTTTTCAGCCTGCAGACTTATTTCTGTCTGCACCCTGTCATGCGAGGGCGTCATCTTTACGTGGCGGATTTGTTTGGCATTTAAAGTCATTAATTTGTTAATCATTGGACGATGAATGTTCAAAGGGGCTTCAGTCCCGCGAAATCAGTGACGTTTTGTAAAGTTTTGTTGGGCCGTAATGGACAAATACGACTGTCACTATGATGAAGCTGCCTGGAGGCCCCTTTCTACGCTGGGCCATGATGGTGAATCATGAGTCATGACTGCCACCATGATTGCGATGCCATCTATGACTATCGATTGTTAATGCCATAAATAATCTATGGCATTAACAATCGATATCGATCGTGCGCAATCATATACGAATATTCGTAGTCGCATGTATCTATCGCATCTGATGCCTGTATTTGTCTTTTCGTAATCGATGTTCATTGTAAGGTGCATCCGATTCACTCTTAATATTATTGCTTTGATAACTTGCCAAGCAAATATGTGTCAGATTGAGTTAAACGATCGGTAGTAAAGTATGGCCTCCGAATTTGTAACAAATGCAGTCGCTGACGCCGCAGTCAGAAAGCGTTAAGAGTATTTCGCTACTCTAAATTCTAAAATAACAGTTATTTCATGCACCTGTCACTCGAGCTCGTCCAATATCAACATGGTATTTCACGCCTCGATACCGCTCGGTTGGTAGTTTATTAGATGAATGCTACACATTTTTGGCTAAGCCTCCTTTTGTAATATGATTGAGGTGTTTATTTCCAAGTGTTGATTTAACCTATTTTCTATTGCACTAAATTAGCGTTTATTTTTATTGCTACGTTTTAATTATGTCTGCTTTACTGCTCTGCGTAACCAGCTAGTTTGGTACGCACTACGCATATAGTGGCATCAGTAAACCCTCGGCCTCGTCTAGATCTATGCCAATATAAATCGTAATCTACTACAATGTATACGTATCATAGGTATTCTCATAATAGCCCAGTCCTAATTCAAAATTAAATTCAATTGCGACACGACGGAATCCAAAAACTCAACGAACTCGGAAAATGCGGCCAGTTAGTTTCCAACCTGCGCTCTTAATAGGTCAGCCGGCGGTAGTTCGTTAGTCTCTGAACTGACATTATATTTCACATACGGTACCAACGCATCGACACGCCAAAAGGACCGCTCGTTCTGGCCGTGTACCAAAGAACGCGAATTCAGGCCTAACTAATGTGCATAAGAGAGACGAGACCCAAGTTGGCATTTTGATCGCCGCCGTCTCATCGCCAAACACGCAATCGGCACACGTATCATAGATAACTCGAAGTGATATAATAAACTAGTAGCACATAAAATAAATACAGTAGACCAGCTTTGTGGTAGAGCGCTCGAGCCGCACGCAAGTGTGATTGCAGATAATTTAAAGTAGCAAAGTAGAGTATGAATAACGTCGTACACGCTTATTACACCCAATCTACGATTTAATATTACTATAGCTTCGATGCAGATCCTATTAAATGTCAAAAAATATTCTCATTTACGTCAAACATTTCTCTAACTAGAGAATATGTTGCAGTTTCCACTAATAAGATCCCTTTTATACCGTCAAAGTAGAGACGACGACGACGTAGTAGATGACGTTTAATATTTTACGAGGCTGCATTGAAACATTATTTCTTTATTATTGTTATTTTGTTTAGCAAAATCGACAACCATGTAATTTTGGTTCAGGGAGTTTGAAGGAGGTGAGTGACTCTACTGTTTAATATTTGTATTGCGCTTGTATCTACGCTTGAATAGAGATTTGATTGGTGGCGAATGTCTCTCGTCACTCGTAGGCACATGTTTGTAACGGTACACATCGTATTGTATGTTCGTTCGTCATATAGATTTAGAAAGTGAAACTGATGTAAATAAATGTTTTTTTTCTCACATATAAAATGCTCGTATCGCGCTGTTCGGCTCAAGGGTCTTGGTTGAAATTTTGTTTGCTTATCGGGCAGGTCTGAAAATCGTCCAACAACTATTTTCATACTTAAAATAATATGCCAAAACAACGTTTCGTATGTCAGCTAGTAAATCTAATATAGTAAATTCTTTTTTTTTTACCTCTGGGATACGCCCAACTTACTCTGCTCTCTCGCAGTTCGCTGAAAGGTCTTAACTCTAAAGGTTCAAGGCCCCTCATGTTTGGATTCGATGGATTACCCTAATAACTCCAGCAATCTTCTCCTAAGTTTGGATAATCGATGTCGACGATGAGGCATATATTATTATGTTCCTCTATTCCGTGTTAGTAATCTATATTTGCCCATCATTGGCGTACGTGGACAAGTCGCATAACATGTGACTCATGCACCGTGATTGACTGTCATGTCATGGCTTTCGTAAATGTGATGAATGGGTATTTTCGGGATCAGCGCGTATGACGGGTGATGGGGTGACGCTTTTTGACACGCGTAACGTAAAACGTGACGTGCGGCGATCCGAAGACGATCCAAGTCAAACAATCTGGGTAGCCGCCTCAGAAAATTCCGCGGGCCAGAATTGTTACTTGTTAGGAACTAAAGAGAAACAACAGGTTTCACTCTGAGTGCCGGCAAAAAAAAAACGAAACAGCAGGTATACACTTACATTGAATCGTAGAAATAGTGGGGTTATTACTTCCTTTTACACCTTGCCGGCGATATACTCTCCCTCCGTCTTACGAATTGTTGTTCTGACCACGTCGCCTTCGAGTCACTTTAAAAAAATGCATGACTCCGCCCGCACCGCGCCGCTAAAAAAGTTTTCACCTCAAAAACTTATCCAGTCCTCATAGTGGAAGATAATAATAACTAATTATTATTATAGTTTTTCTTTGTATTAATTGTATATTATTCAAAGCGCGTTTGTTGCTGTTTATACTGAATCCTAATTGACGTACATGCAGTATATTACCCACAGTGCGGAATTATGCAAACACGACTTATTATAACTTGGCTGTTATGTTTATGATTCAGCACGAGTTCAATTGTTTATTTTATGTTTTCAGGTAATTAACCTTTTGATGTTTCTGAGCGGAGTGCATGTAGCAACAGATACCAGTGAGTATAAAATGTTTTACGCGTGTTTTGACCCATATGGTAAAATATTCTTTAAAAGGTATGTTTTATTGAAATGGCTTCTACACCAATTTCGGCATAACTGGTCGGTTTCATTGAAACTAAGTAACACAAGAGTCGTAGTGTCTAAGTGGAACTTCTACGTATTACCTGGTATTACTTTATTCCATCAGAAAGAGAATGCCCATAAAACGAAGAAAGAAGGTCCATCTTTTTTGTAGTCTGCTTTGTCGTACCTTGTCCTCAAGACAACATTTTTCATTAGCACCAACGCGGAAAGCGAACAAACAAACGACCTCCGAATACAGACCCATCAGCCAAGCTCTAAACCACTTTAGTGACGGTGAAGTTTTTAGAATCCAAGATTAAAATCGTGTACAGTAATAATAATAATAATAATAATAGCTCCCAACACCGGTTTCGGTGACGGTGGCCGGTTTCATTGAAACCAGGCCAGCTACGCAGGAGTAATTTTATAGTGCCCTAGTGTGTGCGCAGTACACAAGAGCACTCTCTATTCCTTTACTCTCATAACCCAGTGAGACGGACGACCGACACGACTGGCGAGAGATCAGGCGCAGGACCGACTTTTTACATGCCCATCCGACGCATGGATCATCTTACTTGTCAGACAATCAGGTGATCAGCCTGCATTGTCCTAACCAAACTTGGAAATAACAACGCGGGAATCGAACCCACGACCTCCGAGTTAAGAGCCGCGCTCTATACCACTAGACCACGGAGGCGCGTGTACAGTGATCAGAGTATAAACATAGAATATACCTATAAACTAGAACTTTAAGGTCAAAACCAAAAATAAAAACATGATTTGGAGGGGTTCCAATTGCTAGACAAAATATTTTTCCACATTTGAAGCATGAAATGTTCCAATGTTTATCGCTTAGATATTATACAAAATACTATTCGTCTTTAGTCTATTTTATTGTCTGTTTCTGCCTTGGTGCTAGTTGAGGTGCTAGTACTAGTTGTTGTAGTGTTAATACTAGTTGGTGAAATTATCTGATAAAATGTTTTTTATTGTATTTGCCTTGGTGTTACGCAAAATGTACGGAGGACAAGGGAAGTCTGAAACTTTCTGATATGGTTTTTACCGAAAATCTGGTGAACTTTAGAGGTAACTCACAGCATCAAAACTATAGCAATTGTACATTTAAAATTGAAGAAACAAAAAAAGGAAATTTCTAATTTCCTGCGTCTTCCCTATACCGATTCATTCAGACAAGCAGCCATTTTTAATAATTACGCCCCCAGTGGTTTTGAGATATTATATCTTCATTCTTCACGTTCGGAATATCGTGGTCGAATATTTTAGTAGGTGGAAAAAATAGGAATTAATGTATGATGTCATATGAATCTCATAATACTTGGATAGAACACAAATACATCGGCCACCACGAAAACTCCAAAGCATAAGTCTTCTACATCAAAGATAAATAATATTAATATTATCAGGGTAAGTTTTGATTCTAAAGAAAATATAATAGACGTTTAGTCTTGTCTCTCTTTCATATTAGGTCTACTTTTGCATTGAAGACGAAAGATGAAATATCTAATTCATGGTTATTTTTATCGAGATCAAGTAAATCATCTAACTATAATGCTTGTTATCAAAGCCTTAATATAATTTTTGATAATCGCATTAATTTACGGAAAAGATGGCGGAAAGTCATAAATGAAGAATTTACAGGGATGTTTGTGATTTTTATGAAACGTAAAATATGTGATTTTATTGCGGCTGTCTGTAGGTGCCTAGCATACTCGTAAAATACGCGTATATACTCAGAATACAATAGCCAGAGTAAAAACGGGGAATTTATGAGAGTCTGACGTTATGATCGCTTGTGGTCGCGATATGGCCGGGGTAGCTGCTCGATCTATTCTCTGGTTAACGACCTGTTTCAGATTATGACCCCATATCCAGGTCTTGTAGAGCATTGATGGTAGGCTCGGAAGACTTTCCAACGAAATAATTCTTTTCGTCTCAAATTATGTAAAGTTTAGACCTTAAAATATAATCTTTCTTGTATGATTTTAGATACTCTTGCGTCATGTAAACTTTACCGCGAGTATCCTAACAAATTTTATTAAAATCGGTTCAGCTGTTTAAAATCAAAGAGGTGACATCCAGACACACTTTCGCACTTTTGAGTATTAATTCATCCAAATCATTTCACAATGATTCCTTTCTATTGTTCTCTAAAAGAACTCTTATATTTAAAACTTGGCCAATTTTCCAGTGTCGTAGCAGAGTACACGTTGTGGGCGCTTGTTTTTCGCGTCTCAGAAATAGACTCGTCCACTACTTTACTAAAAAATATGAAAAAGCACAGGATTGGCCGCGTACGAAATGACCATCCTCATCAATCAGTCACTTGGCTCTGGGCCAAGATTTTTTCCACGTTTAAGTTTTTAAAAGCTTTTATTTAACTTGCTCTGTATGTATGTAAGTATGTATGTTCGGGTGAAATCTTGGAACTCAATTTTGGAGTAGATATATTTAACCGATCGAGCTGATATTTTGCAGGCACGTTAAGTTTGAATGACAATACATGATATTGTATGTGACATAACTCTAAATCCAATATGGCCGACCATCCAAGATGGCGAAATAGTTATTTTCTATGCAGTTCTACAACATGGATATTAAATGAAAGGGCTTTTTGAGAGTATCTCGAAAATGAATGTAATGTCATACTAAATCCAATATGGCGGATCATCCAAGATAGAGGTATAGTTATTTTTAATGCACTTCTGCAATATGGGTATCAAATGAAAGGGCTCATTGAGAGTAACTTAGAAACGAACGTAATGTCATTCTACATCCAATATGGCGTCTCATTCAAGGTAGGGGATATAGTTATTTATAATGCACTTCTGTGATATGGGTAGCAAATGAAAGGGCTCATTGAGAGTAACTCGGAAACGAATGTATTATATCATTCTTCATCCAATATGGCGGTTCATCTAAGATAGGGGAATATAGTTATTTTTAAAGCACTTCTGCAATATGGGTATCAAACAAAAAGGCTTATTGAGAGTAAATTGAAAAGTCATGTCGTGTCCTGTCGTGCCGTGTCGTGTCGTATCGTGTCGTATCGTAACATGTCGTGTCGTGTCGTATCGTGTCTTGTTATGTCAAGTCAAAACCAGTCGGGCATTTGAAAATGCCTGGTTGAATCCGGTGAGACTTAACAATCTGTCAATATTTAATTACTTTAATAAAATAAAAAATATAATATCAGTTTACTCACTTAAATTGGCACTTACTAGTTTATTATTAACAAATCACGCGACAAGCTTTTATTATAATGCAAATTGTATAATATATTGAGGTTATAACTTAATAGTTAGAATTTTTAAGGGGAAATTTATTTTCTTTTTAAAGTATTTAAATAAAAGCTTTTTTTCAAAAACTTTTTGCTTATAATTTATTTAGTTTTAGCCCGATAATTCGGCTAGAGCTTTTGACGCCAGAATCGTGCTATCGTTGTTTTATTCTCGATTTATGTGTTTTTTACGACCCCATATAATTAGACTCTCGCTCGCGTTAAAATTATATTTGCTGTGAAAAAATTGCAGTCGTTTCGTTGTGCAGTGCGACCGTCCGGTGTCTGTTTATGCCATCACATTGTTGGGTTATGGCTTTTCGTATCTAGGTTAAACTTGTAACGTAAATATTGTTAAATATTTATTTTAAGAGTGCACCTGCTTGTTATTGGAAGTTTATTCTAGATATTACGAGAAATGCATTTTAGTATTCAGATGATTATTCTAATATTTCCTCGATGTGAGTATTTATCGGATAGTGTTATTGTATGAATGGAAGCGCCTAATTTCGTTGTCGATGACAGACGTTAATGGTATGTACTATGTACCGGTGTCATAGCGGTTGGAGACGTACTAACCACGACACCTTTACGCAATTCCTGTCTCACGGTGCGCGCTTGCCAAGTCGCCGAGCGCTACGTCACGCTGAGATCCTTCGCCTTTGGAAGGGTTGGCACTTGTAGGGCGTCATTAATGCCTAGTCTCTGAGTTTTTTGACAGGATTTTATCTATTCACTATCGCTTCTGATAATGACTAGGGAAAAAAACATATTAGCGATGCTAGTGAAAAGATAAACATCTGTCCAAAAACCTCAGAAATAAGGCATAAGTCAGATAAAGGATATTGTTGGAACGAAGTTTCTTATCGCGCTTTGCGAAAGGGGGCTCATCTAGCCCCCTTTCGCAAAAAATTGTAACGACATGACACGAAAGTGTCAGTATATTACAATTAGAGCAAAAATGCTAGAGTTGTAAGCCGTGCGGTAGCGCGTCTCTCTCTGTCTCTCTCTTTTTTTTGTTCTTTTTTTATAACATCGTTCCATCCGGGTGTAAGGCATAAGTCAGATAAAGGATATTGTTGGAACGAAGTGTCTTATCGCGCTTTGCGAAAGGGGGCTCATCTAGCCCCCTTTCGCAAAAAATTGTAACGACATGACACGAAAGTGTCAGTATATTACAATTAGAGCAAAAATGCTAGAGTTGTAAGCCGTGCGGTAGCGCGTCTCTCTCTGTCTCTCTCTTTTTTTTGTTCTTTTTTTATAACATCGTTCCATCCGGGTGTCCCTTGATACCTCTCAAGTTTTTTGGATCTCCTTTTGGTTTCACATCTTATTGGATTAAATAATTGCAAGTCAACTAGAATTTTCAGAGGCGGTCTTTTTCCCCCTTTTTTGCCGATGTCCGGCTTTACTGGTTATCCGGCTATTAGGCTCGGCTTGGCAACCCTACGCTCAGGGGAAAGTGCTCCCGCTGGACGCAATTAGAATTGTTTTCTAAGAAAAATACCGCCACCCGCCATTAAGTTTTCGCTCTATATATAATACTGTGACCCACTTCTGCGGTGAGATCTTAATTATTTATTTTGATATAGTCGGTCGTTAGCATTTCTAATTTCATATGTCATTATGGTTCGTTACCAGGGGAAGACATTTCGGCCGTAACGTTCGATTTATAGTTTACTCGATCATCATCAACAGCTTCAATTCCGGCATGTAAATATAAAGCAGCTCTGTTTACTCCGCGGATTTGTTTACCATGTGGATAAACGTATATCAAAAGGGCTAATTGATACACCAAAAACCTTGCATTTGATTGCGTCATGCTTAAAAATATGGTTACTCATGCGAAGGTTCTTGTGTAATCCTTTGTTAAATCACAACCTTATTTATGTTACGTCTTATTCTGTTTACTCTTTGAACTTTAGTAATATTGAGCTTATTGTTATATTAATAGTAAAATATTATCTATTGGAATTCATTAAAAATAGATTTTTGTGAAGACAACTAGTACTTACAGAAAACAAATTACAAAGGGAATTAGATATACTGGTGTTTTTATAATGAACCTTTTCAATAAAAGAAAGTTCTGATACCAATTTAACACCAATTTTGTGTTCCTGCTATTCATTTCACTCTTTGATATATAGACACATCAAAGTCAAATAAAAAATGCGCCCGTCCAATTTGGAGGAGGAGCGATTTAAATTGCTTAGACGGGGCTTCTTTTGTATGATTTTTTTAAGTTTTCCGTACGTGCGCCTTGGATCATTTCTTCCTAGTCGGCCAATGAACTTTTGCTCCTTATTTAGATTATAGAAGTGGAGACGACGGACGCAATCGGGGCGCGCTCTGCAAAATCAGATGATCGCTTCCGCAATCTGTACGGTGTACCGCATCTACACCCGAATTGTGGTACACTACCTGTTCCACATACCAATATTTCGATGATGAATATCCCTAATTCTCCAGATTAATTGCTTCGTTGGTTGCGTATTTTAGCCGACAAATATTAATTTGCTAGCTATTTTTCTACGAGACTAATCAATTTGAAAAAAAAAACTTTATTTCAAAAGTTTGGTGGACTATTGTAAATCGTAAAGTTTTGTAGGTCCAAAGTACAAATTATAATTAATCATTCGTACTTCGGACCACGTCTGTACATTAAATGTAAGGTAAGTATTGATTATTTCTGATAAATCATCAGTATTCGTTTGATTTTAAATTAATCACATAATGTACATTAGTAAAAATCAGTCGCAAAACAAGTTGTCGCAATATTTCTCGTCACATATACGGTGTTCAGAAATAGAGCCCCGGAAGCGTCCGAGCGACCCGTTTGGTATTTGTTCAAACGTTGACCTAAAACAGTGCTCGCTTTGCTCGTTTGATATTTGGGCTCGTGTCCCGCCCGGTCTATCCAGGCATCTCGAATCTGCTACGCATCAACTGGAAATGTCAAGAAAATTTCTAAGACTAACGGCCGTTCCCAATATTTGATCTATCTCTGGTTTTGCCATACTAGAGATAGGAATAGCTCACATTAGAGATTAGAGACATATATTTTATGTCAATTGTGAGCTATTCCTATCTCTAGTAGGGCAAAACCAGAGATAGATCAAATATTGGGAATGGCCGTTAGAGAAATACTTTTTCAGACAACTTTCTCAACATATTTTTATATTTTCTTTGTAGTCGATTGGTCTAGAAACTAATGTTGAGTTTCTTATGTATAATCAGTCGATTCATCTCGAATCTTCTTTGTATCAGAAGAAAAATTTCGGAATAATCCATAACTCCATTGCGAGCGGTTTGTTTTCAGACAACTTGCTCAACATTTTATAATTACTCCACATCTTTTGTCTCGTAACTCATGTGTTATACCAGTTTCTTTAAGATATGAACCGTCCACAGATCAATGGTGAACAAATAATGCCACATGTTGAATCCCCTGAAGGGCGTCCCTTAATCCAGATATAAACTGCGGTTAAAACGTTTGTTTTCATATTTTGTTGATCGTCACGCGGCATCATGCCAGCCAGCACCCAGCACGTAACATGACATGTGAATGGAAGACATCACGTGCTACATCGTCTTCCATTAAATAGAAGTATTTTATCATATATATCTGGTGTAGAAACTACAGCATCTTCCGTATTAATAACATCATCTACTTACTCTAAAATTTCTTGACTTAGTCGCGTAAAGCACCAAAGAAAGTTGTTATAAGTTTACTTCATAACGACACACAGCTGTTTTCCCTAATGACAATAATATCATCGAATATAATTTCTTGATTTTTCTTTACCCCCAGAAAACCAAGAAAAAATTCGAGTGCTGATAAATATAGTGGAGTGTTCTCTCTTAACGTTAGAACCCTTTCTGCAGTTGAAGAACGACCTTCGTTCATTAGTCTGAAATCTGAATTCACTCCATAGCGAGCAAGCGGAAAGCGAGGGACGCTAACCGAGAGGAAGGAAATTGGCAATGGTGCTATTGGCGTTAGACACGTCTTAGCCATTATTGGCTTATAAATAAATGGCCAACGATGAAATAATACCACTTGTGTAACACGGTGAAGTGCATTTGTGTCGGTTGTTTTGGAAGCGCGAAAGAATTTCACCAGTACTCGTAAATATTTTGAACAGGTGCGCCTAACGTACGATGTTAATTTAGTACTTGGCCCCATCGCGTCGTTTAGTCAAGCCGGGCTTTTTAAATATGCAGATTTTCTTTACGTTCACTGCTAGTTTGGCAGATGTAAAATATATTCGAAGGACAGTGTGTTCCTCTTGTCGTTCTAAAATAGATGCAGTTGGATGGCGTGAAAATATTGCAGTGATTTTGGTGGCGTTGGAACTGCAAAGGTGACCTTTAATCTGAAGTGATATAACAGAACCAGAAGTAAGAAAACTCGATAAATCGTTATTACCTACCTACTACCTACGTACATATTTTAATGAGACAACTCCTGACGCAGTTGAACTCACACATTTATTAGTTGCTCAAGTTGTTAATATTTTGACAGGAAATGTATGAACTATGTAAAACCTTTAATAAGAAGCTCCTGCCTTAAGGGTATATAGGCTATCCACCACTTAACTTGAGAGATAGAGTATGGAGAATCTGTCAATAAAGTTGTGGATAGCCTATCCGGCATTTTATCAGGAAGTGGTGAAACAGGCCCTAAATGTTTATTAGAGGAATAGTTTGAATTTACCCATGATGCTGGAAGTTAACTCGCCGGGGAATAACATGTTTGTCTCTTTTGGCCGAGGCTGAACATCTCTTCTATTTAAACCGGAAGTCTTATTGATGTTCTACATGTTTGAATTTAAAAGCATTTCTTGATTCTCAGAATATAATATTATTACGTTTAAGGCGCGGCATTGATATACAATGATATAGTAATTTTCGTCTGCGATAAAGGTAGATATTATTTTCAAGAATTAGTTGTTCTAGATAAGATTAACGATATTATTGCTATTATCGTTTACAAAAAGTTTACATTGATATTGATAGTTTCTTGTAGTTTGTCACAATCTCTAATCTATCTCTCTCTAATCTAGGAAAATTTTGTTAAAGGTTAGAAAGAGAAAGGTTTCAGACCAAAAAATAATGCCAACAAGGAAACATTTCGTTTTTTGAGTTTCTTTAGCCTTTTTTAGGTATTTAGTCGCTAATAGTTTTTGTTTTTCAAATTATAATACTATTACCACAGAATATATATTAGTAGTTGCTATTACTGAGTCAGTCTATAAGACCACATTACTCGACTTTAAAAGTGACTAAAAAAGGATACTAATTTGTCACGTTATTAATTTCTATGAAATACATGAAACTTCCTCGCATTACTGAATACGGTGGTCTGGTTTATGTGCGTCTATGGATTCTGCTTCTAATTTTCAAAGTTGGGACTTAGAACCCAAGAGATCTTAACTTTACTTATCAACTGGTTATCAACAAAGTGTACACGAAGTTTTTTAACACGTTCATTGCCACATCACGCGACGTCGCGTGATGCGTCCTCTACCCTGTAGCCGACCACGTGACGTCGCGTGGTAGTGCCTTACGATTTTGTTTACCCTTAAAAAAGTGGCCGTAGCGTAATGGCTGATGGCATTAGTATTGGCCACTAGGGAAGGGAATAACCTTTTTGGCGGGGGGCGTGGCCTGTATATAGAATAACAAAATAACCCAATTAAACGTTGTTTTGGCCATGTCGGTAAGTTCCCTATTTTTGGCCTGGCAAATAACGTGTTAAGCTAAAAGTAATTTTGTTTCAGTTACTCAGAATTTTTAAAATTAAAAACAAAATCTTGGCAACCGGTGAAATTATACGAATATCAGTTATTGTTATAAAAATTCCAACCTGTTGTCTATTAATATTTATATTTAGAAGCGGGCACATTAAATATCACAATAAAAAGTGTATAAAAGCTTTTTGGCAATCAAGAGAAATGTAAAAAATGATGTTGTGAAAAAAAAGTTGAAACGGTGTTTTTTAAAATCGTAGAAATTCAAGATATAAATTTCACGAAAAAAGTTGATACTGCTAATAGGTATGATGAAATTTTTCTAAACCATAAAATTGTCAAGATTTATTAACCGATGTTTAAATTCGTTTCATACAGAATTGTTATACAGTTAATGTTATTAAAATTACAAAGACTTGGCGAGGGCGCAAATTTTCGATACATTTCGTAACTTTTGTTTTCGTTTTAATAATAATATAATTAAATTATTATATATACAACATACCTACTTTTAGTTTGCTACTTTTATTAGTAATTTTATATTAGCAACTGATAGAGTTAGTGCCGACAAAATGTAGAGCGTATAATTTTCACGTCGCGTTGTAAAACGCTAATTAATTCAAAGATAGTCACACCTAGTAATGATAATTTTTTAAATACGTGGCGTGGCACCATCGTATTATATAAACACGGCTCTCTATTCATAAATAAAGAAGCCAGATTAAATAAAATTGAAAATGTAAAAGGATTCCAATTATTATTAGAGATGTGCCGACCACTTTTGTAGTCGGCGAATAGTCGGCAAAAAGCGCCGACTAATCGGCTTTTTACTTTTTTGCTATTATTGAATTTACATTAAAGAAAAACCTTGATTATTATTTATTATGTGTTCATATCATAGTCAATCAGTGTTACACATTTTAAAATTAAATGAAGAGTTTTTGAAATTACTTACTAGTAGACATTAAGTATATTTTTTGTAGATATAATTTTAACAACAAATTAAGTAAGTATGTATTATTAAATCGAGATTTCATGTACATGCAATATTTAATGAAAACCATCAACTGTATCATAGAAACAAAATAAAGTAACGTACGCGAAGTAAACATAACACGATTCGACACGTTTGCAGGCGGCGTGCCGCGTGTGCGACTTACCCGCGAAACAGCAGTAAAAAAGCGTTACGGAAACTTCCGAAACCATGATCGGCTTGGCCGACTAGTCGGCCGATTAGTCGGCCGACTAGTCGGCCGATTAGTCGGCTTCTTTGCAGCCGACTAATCGGCTAGTCGGCCAAAGTCATGATCGGCACATCTCTAATTATTATAAATGGAAATACTCATCATTATCACTGTCTGAGCCTATATACCTTTATGACTTGAGGAAATCAACCTAAAAATTGCCCTATCCATAACTGTTAGTTATTTGTTCATTCGACCAAATCAAATGATGGCGCTGCGACCATCAATGTGCGCACTGCGCAATATTATGCTTCAATCTTCAGAGGATTACTTCCTTGCTGATTATTCCTCCTTTTCGATTCTCGTAAACACAATAAAACGAACTCAGTCGTTGTGACTTGTGGTCAACTGTGTGCGGTTATTCTATAACGTATGGCTGTGCGGGATTTGGCACGTGCGCTATAGAACTTTAATAGTTCTGTTACGGACGTCCCCGTGACAAATTATGGCTCGTGTAAAGTTAATTTATACGCATACCGTTTTCGAGAGACACCTGATTGAAATTTACAACAATTGTCATTGTTCTTGGCGTGATTGGTCGGCTTGGATCTGTCCTGATCTTTCCAAATCCGGGATACCGATGCGAGCATACGCTTTATCGATATGAGTCAAATGGTAACCGCATTAGATGACTATTTACTTTGATATTTTTGAATGATAAGCCTAAGATAACCCTTGGAAGGCAAAGGAAACCTGAAAGTGCAAGTGAATGAGACACATCGCTTTAAGAGGATTCCACACCGCCATTTTTTCCATACAAACGTTGTCCCCTGTTTCCTCCCTGGATAATGCTAGTAGAGTTATAATTTTTTTCCTGAATATCTACGGCCACTAATACAATGTCCCTATGTTTTCTTTTTTTTCATAATTTAATTATTAAATAAGATATGAACGTTCAAAAACCTAAAAAAATGGCCAGATTTTCCGCTGTGTTCAAACGTCCAGAAAACAGATTTGGCTAGATTATACAAAAAAAGCAAAACATAGGAACACAGCTCAAGCCTTTTTTAAATCTTTAATGAAAAAAGTACTTAAATCGGTTAAGTTTTGGAGAAGGAATCAGGGGACAACGAATCGTTGATTTTCTGGATTTTCTGCAGTTGTCTCTATCGCGTTCTGCGGTATAGGCTTGAGGTAAGGGAGACAGCTATAGATATTACACATACTTTTTTTTCATTTCTCTAGCCCCTGGTGTATCCTCTTAAAAAGCTAAGTTTTTACGGATCACAAGCAACGCACGATTGTCCTGCCAGTCCTGAGAAACACCCTAATCTGTTGCCCCTATCTTTAGAAATTGATACAAGCTAAGTCATATATCATGTGCTTTACATTGTATTATGTATTTAATTGGAGTGTGCGCATACCTCGATCGCGTTGAGTAACAGCTATCATTGTATCTACGTGTACGGACTCGTGTTTGTACAGCTGCATAGGCAGACCTGGGTGGATCTAGCTGGCCGACGATAAACAGACCGCCCATAGCCGGCCCGCTGAAAACATCCTTTTACGTCATCGCCGCGTTATGGCAACACAAATCACGGCCTGTCTTGTACGCGGTCGTGCAATTGCAATAGAACATTCCAACAAGGAAAAACTGCGCAAAGGGAAAATATTTACAGAACTATTTTAGCGTTGACGTAGACTCTCTCACAGTGATAAATGTTATAGGGGTGGTGGGCATTAGCGTGTAATTGCTATGGCCCTACATTACAGAGGTTTGACAGTGCTCGGCTAAAGACCTAAATATTGTCAGAAGTTCGAAATTCCGACGTAAGCGATGCTTCCACATATTATTGTTTAAATAACGTTTACCGTAATTCGTTTCTCACGAGCCATACAATATAAACAGCGTCGTCACTCGGCATCACACGCATCCCCGCAGATTACCGTTGCCGGCAATTCATTCATCGGCTCCCAAAGTCAATTGAGATCCAAATTTAGCCGTAGAGCATTAAGCCAAATCTATACAGTTGTGCAAGTGGGCTCGCTCTGGACCGCTTCGAGTTCTAGGTTGCCGTACCGATGTTTGATATAAATGTAAGTAATTTGTAACACTTGAAGTATTGCACGCCCCGAACGAATGCGTTTCTAGGTTAATCAAACATTCAGTCCAGAACTTATCCTAACCTATTTTTTCTGATGACGAAACGTTGGCAAAATAATGGTTTTTCGCGAGTTTTGTTTGCATAATGCAATGACGTGTGCTCTCGCCGATCAAAGATTAGCAGTATTTGCGTAAATGGCTCCTACATAACATAATCGAATCGAATTCAATTCGTGAGCTAGTCAGATCTAATTTGTAACGTAAAACCAAGGTAAAACATCTTTTAGCAGCGAACCGAACCTAACCCAACCGAACGTTTATCGTATCGAACAAACTACCTCGCTGAACGATTGGATGTTTTGACATTCGAAGATTTGCCAGTTGGGAATATTACGCGGAACATTAAAAGTGTAGACATAACAAATAATTTAGGTATTGTGCGGAGTGAGAAACGAAAGACAAGTGCGGCGGAAAGCGCCGATCGAGGTCAAGTTTTTTCGAGACGCCCCACAAATCATATTTAGCTAACGCTATTGTGTCCGTGTGAAGCGGAGAAATGGAGTGCAATATAACAATGTTGGGGAGACGACTGAAACAAATGAATCGTAATCGATTGTAGTTAGTGCTTTAGATGGGAATTTTAAGTGGTTGAGATGCGTCTGATCTATATCTGTTATCGAAACAGCGATATGGTTTGAATTATTTGATGCAATATGTTAAGGGTTATTAGAGGGAATGCTTCAAGATAGCTCTTGGTGCGGAATTTATACACTTTACATCTACAAGATCCTACGTCAAGTTAAATAATATTCGATTCTCAGTTTGCCTATTATGTGTGTAGTTTGGTCGTAGGCCGGCCATAGACGGACCGTATCTTGCAGTCGAAACCGACTGCAAAATGCGGTCGCCGCACGACGATCTGCAGTATTTTAAATACTAAATTCATATCCGCCATACACGGACCGCTCGAGCAGTTCTTGAGCGGTCGGTGCCAACCCGACCGCTTTAGAGCAGTCGGTCCCGACTGCAAGTTGCGGTCTGTCTATGGCCACTGGCCAGTCTAACGTCTATTCCACCTGGTATCAGTTACTAGTTTACCTTCTCCTAACACAACTGTTGGTTCCGCGAACGATCACTGTCGGTGTTTACTATGAATTAGCAAGTGTATCGTCAGGTGGGCGGGCAGGTGGCGCCCACGCTGAGTGCCGCGTGCAACGTGACGTCACCCCCGCTGCCTTCGCCCTAGAGGAACCTTCAGACTTCGCTCCTAATGCTATAGTATTAAAAACTATGGCGTCGTCGGAGCCTGAACCTTCACTTACGCCTTACGGAACTGATTGTTACTGACCTAACTTATACCGGACTTTGGGCGTTTATCAGATTGTTAATAATTAGTATTGATTGTATTGTTTTGAATTCTTCGATGACATTGTAACATAAAATTTAGGTTTTTTAGCTGGATTTTTATCCTTCGGTGGAAATACGTTATATTTTCGTTACTAGTGCAACTTCTTCGGCCTTTGTACCTTTATCGCTTATCAGCTCATGTTTGGGTTCGTTAGTTGTATTGCACAATGTTGTGATCCATGTCTTTGATGACGTCGTTCGGTTTGTTTGTTTCACTTCGTCATTTCCTAAGCTTTGCCCTCTAGGAACCTTCGAGTTTGGCGTGATTTGTTCCAACGTTCCAACAACAACTGACCTCATCTTCTGCTGAAATTTGGAAAGTCCAAATGAGAATGTCCAAATGAATTACACTTTCTTCTTGCCTGGTATTTTTGAGTCCTCTTTTGACGTCGTATTGCAGATTTTTCTGTCAGTACTGCAGCTATCAGAAAACTAGCGGTAAACATTTTTTCATGTATTTTGACCAACTCGAAATACGTATTTATCTAATGGATTTATCAATATGCAGCAATTTTTTTAGATGATCACTTATATTATGTTTGCATTCTTGTATGACGTGTTATTTAATCCAAAGAAAAGCTCTATTGCTATGGAGCTCATCATTCGCGCTTATATTGCATCTATAAAGGCAAATATAGAAAAGAATTTATGGTAGCCATATTTATTTTATCTTCGGCGGGCGTCTGAGTGTATCTATTGATCTAACACAGTATCTCTAGACCTGAACTAATTTTGGCGAAAACCGAACGATTGATTTGTATAGCCGCGAGGAAAAATAGACTTGGCATCGATAAAAGCTATGCCTATAAGTAGGTAATGGGCTGAAGGCCGCTCTGTATATGTGGAATTATTCAATGCTATTTTAGAATCGTGCATTCGGTACGTAATGAGGGAGAATATCGAGATGGTGCGTTTTCCCATACGGCATACCCATTCTGCTCACACATTAGGGTCTGGGAGTTTGATTAGGTACCATAAAGTTAATATACCTAGCGGAATAGAGAAACAAAGAACAAACAAAACAAGAAACAAAGAGATATGTCACTATCAGTAACACTGCGTGGTAAAAAGAGACGTGTGATACACAGCAGCACTATTTTTTTGACGTCCAGTCGGCACGTGCCGTACTTTGACAATTTTATCTCATTAATCAAATTTGCTGATGAATTTAAAGAAATGTTGTTTTAACTTACTAACGTGAAAATAAAAAGAAATCAGTCTTCTACTTCCTCATTCAGAGTTATAGAACTATCACAAGATGTAATCATGATCTAGCGTAATATAAACATTGGACATGCTGTGCATGTATCTCCAGCTATAGGAAGATTGGAAAACATTCGATTGGCGCAAAGACAAAATATAATATCCAATTAAGCATGGCTCGGGTCAATATGACCCGGCGTCATTGTCGCCGGGTTAATGCACTTCTCATAATTATTATAACAAACCTTATAAGTGCTTATAGACTAAAGTGTATAGTAGTTAATATTATTAATGCTTAATTATATTGTCATGTATGCGATAAATCAATAAACACTAACACATGTGAGTTACGGCGACGTTTAACTTTATTTACTTTTGAATGCTCTTGGCCAACGAAAACTAATATTCCAGTTTCAAATATTTCATGTTGTCTAAAGGCCCCCATATACGAGGAGGTCGATCGATCCGATCGGATCGACCGCAGGCTAATCTAACGGTATACGTTTTGTGCGTTCCCGTGTTTCAATCAGGTGGCGTATTAAGTAACTTTGATGAACATGAACTCCATTGCTTATGGTCACAATTTTAAAGTTTAAGCCTAAGCCCCTGGCTTGTCCAACTTATCGCAGGTCGGGCCGTTTCCTTATGTTCGGGCAACACTAACGAGAAACGCCTTTAATTATCGCGTTAATTCTAAAACATGTTATAGCATTATCGCCTTTACGTGCCACTAATTAAAGGCGATAATGCTATAACATGTTTTAGAATTAACGCGATAATTAACGGCGTTTCTCGTTAGTGTGGCCCGAGCATTAGCCGAAATACTTTCGTTCGAAAGTTCGGGCATCGCGCGGGCCGACCGAAACTTAAGTAATTTTAAGCTAGTACGAAGTAATTTCGAACTGAGGTCATTTCGAAATTTCGGACGGTTATTGGTCGGATCCGAAGATTTGAATGCGCAATTTCGGAATAGGGCTCCAGACTCGTTTTGTGCGTTCCCGTATGTTTGATTTCATTTTCAGACCGACCTGCCATGCCATCAGTTTGACCAGAACGATCGGCCCGTATAGTATAGGGGGCCTTTAGTTGAAGCAATAAACTGCAGTTCTAATAGACAAAATTGTCACAGCACTAAATCTAGAGATAATAAAACTTTCATGTCTTCAAAGGTTTTTAAATTTAGTGAATATTTTATGACATCAAAAATTCTTTGATGCTGCAAATATTATAACTGATATTATAATATTTGGGTGAAGGAAAATTGTAAATTAACTTGTGCAAAATATTGTTGTAGTCGAGGCAAAATAAGAGAAGAGGGGTGATTCACAATCATTTCCGTTCGATTATTATTCGGAAACTTACTGCGCGGATATCGGTTAACGACAAGCGTGGCTCGATTTTATTGGCTGTCAGAAGGAAGTTTAGTTGTCGAATCCGAGTCGGAAAATAAAATGCCTGGATTAAGAAAAATATTTTTTGCAACTACCCTACATAATCTGTATAAATGCTGTGATAGTAGGTACTTATCTGAAAAAAAAAATGACCACATTGCGGAGTATTTTCCCGCACAAAAGCCTTATGCTAAGTACTCACATACGGTTTTGCTCGATAGTTTTACTCCGAATCGAAGGAAATGACATATTTTACATATTTAATTCCATCGGAGCCGGCTCGAAGCGAGCCTTCGAGCTGTCAGTTTTTCGGTGCACACGGTGGTTATCGCTCGATTTGGAGTAAAACTATCGAGCAAAACCGTATGTATGTCAGTACTTAGCATAAGACTATGTTTCTAGTCATTTTACAAAATATATTATGGTATAACATGTCTTTTTCTTCTCGAATTCCCGCTAGACCATTCTCTAGTAGAGGTTTGAGAGTAGAGGTTATGAATTATTTGTAGGTAGAGAGACCTTATGAAAAACCGATGCGTAGCGTACCGAGTAATCATTCGGTACATGTTCTTTATTATCGTAGATCTATTTCGGTAGTATTAAGTGGCATTTGTAAATAAACAAGTGTTATTGTCGTATACACGTATGAGTATGACACACGACGAACGTGTGGGCGGGCCGAACGCTAGTGACAAATCAGCGCCACGTAATCGGTCTAGGCACGCGTAGTTGCATAATGCCAGAGATTTCTGGACGGTGTTGTTCAGGTGTCTGAATCGCGCTATCGAAATTCCTAGAAGTTGGACGCGTTTTCGTGGGACGGTCTGCTAGCCGCAACTTGCAAGCCAGTACGAATGTTGATTTGGTGGTGTAAAGAGGTTCTTGGATTGGTGGTACTAAAGTGAATGGGTTGTAGGTTTTATTAAAAGTTTTTATGAAAATATAGAATACTTACTGAGAGTTTCTAATTTCTATGAAAATTATGGAGTATTTGAAAGGTCCTGTGTGAGGTTAAATAATTCAAAATAGACTGCAGTTGATGCTCGTTAAGTTGAGCATGGTATATCCCTTCTAAAATCTAACCAATGTGGGCAATGTCTGGTTTTACAACAGTTGCTCTCATAGATATTTTTGAAGATCCATCTATATACTCTGTAGGCGCAGTTCAATTTTTTTTTACTTCGTCTGGTGGGATTGCGTGTGACACGTGTTTAATGTATCTCGGCGTTGTGCGGTGAGTCAGCGTGTTTGTTTACCTGGTGGTAACGGGTTGTTGCGGACGCGGCAGCAACTTGTGTTACTGTTGTGTTGGTACTCCTGTTACGCAATACAAGGCCACGCCGACCTTTTTTTTCTGAGGAGATCATTGTTGCCATGGAATTGCCTCTATGGTGCTTATATACTCTATGGTATGTCAAAGAGTATGGACGTCAACAAGAAAGTGTTTAAAATTCCAATTTGGTAGTTTAGACTTTAGATTAAGCGCCAATGTAGTACGGAGTTTGGTGATGTAGAATGTAGATTGAAGATAGAACTTAGATTAGGTTAGGTACTCTACCTAAGAGCGAAAAAAAAGTATTCTGATAAAAAAGCGCTTTGTAAAATGTGTTTTTTTTCCAAGAAAATATTCTAATTACTATTAAGTGTTAACGTTATTTTCATCTCTATCTTATCTATTTTACCTCTCTCTCCCACACATAACTACGAATTCGGATCGCATCGCATAGCAAATATCTGTGACAAATCAGAAAACTCATAATACTTAAAAATGACATTGTGAATTGTGATGCAATGTTTCGCAGTTTTGTGTGGGAACCCCCTCTTTGTCTGTCAGCTGTCAAAAAATGCCATGTACCGATAGAAAAGATGTTTGTATCCAGTAATTAAATATATCTCATTGCTCATAATGCAATAGTTTACATGTTGAGTAATGTCTTAATCAAACATATTTTAGCTATTTGCTTATTTTAGAATGTTTACAGCGAATTTAATTTACACCGCATAACTCACGTGAGCGGACGGACGGACGTGTGTTATTTATTTCCCGTACGGATTTTATTGTCCGACCAAAAACTAAAAATGCATTAGTCAAGGAAATTCGATCGACTCTGTTTTTGATGTCTACAAAGTTAACAATGTAGATATTGTTTTCATTTATAACTATGTATTATAAATGCTAAGTCTGCTGAACTCCCGGGAATGATTACGTGACAAATAGTATTCTATGTCCTTTATATAATAATACTATTTGTCCCGTAATCGTGTGATTGTTCAATGAACGAATTTTGGCGCAACGAAGTTATCTAGGGCGTCATCTAGTATTATTTAATATGTGTCTAAAAGCAATGCAAATGCCCGGCAGGCTGCAGCCTTATTCCCGAAACAGGTGCCTTACTCCCGAAACTGATTTCGATTTTCGATTTCAACGGTTTTTTTGACATTTTTTAGACATATTTTAGATGGCTAAAGTGTCTAAAAACCGTTGAAATCGAAAATCGAAATCGATTATCAGGGAGTAGTATTCGGGAGTAAAGCACCTGATATCAAACTGGTGCCTTACTCCCGAAACTGATATCGATTTAGATTTTCGATTTCAACGGTTTTTTGACATTTTTAGATATATTTTAGATGTCTAAAGTGTCAAAAAACCGTTGAAATCGAAAATCGAAATCGATGTCAGTTTCGGGAGTGAGGCAATATCAGATTTTTGACACTTTAGACATCTAAAACATGAAGAAATAGAATGTCTAAAGTGTCAAAAATGTGTTATCAGATTGATATCATTTTCGGTAAAAAGGCTGCAGGCAGGCAGGTAAATTTGAAGGTCTGTGTATAGGAGAAATTTGAGAATGACAATCCGGCGTCACTTCGTTTTTCGTATTCTAATTAGCTGTCACTCTATCAGTGAAGGCGAAGGCTGGTGCTTCTTAAAAAGTAAGTCTGAGGCTGTATACATGATATTATACGTAGAAAATTTGATGACGGTCTTCAAAAAAAGGAATGATGGGGATTTGGAGGCAGGATCTTAAGAAAGGTCTCTTCGACTGGGCAAGGTCAGACCCACCATATTCATTTCAGCTGTCACACTAAGGGCCGATTCACACCGGAATGGTCGCTTGAGAAGTCTACGGCCGTAGACTTCTAAAGCGATACTATGTATTAAAATATTTATTAGATAAAAATGTATTTGACCCATAGATTCGATTTTCCAAAAGGGAAGCCGACGGGAATCGGGTTATATAGACTCTTCGCCACTGCTATAACTACGCCTCTGGTGCGACCCACCCTTAGTAAACTTCGATACCGCGATGCAGGATGGTTTCGATAGTTGATTGAAATATATTATACGAAAGTAGCTAAGCGCCAAGTCCGCATCTTCGTTGCGCTATAAAAATTCGTTTATCGTGCGGGAACCGTACAGACAGACAGACACACTTTCGCATTTATTAGTATGGATAAGCACTTGACCTAGACAATGTCGGTATGCGATCTATTTCGGGCCGGTATGCAGTTTACGTAAACCGAAAGGCGAAACGGGCCTGCCAATATATCATACAAGTTGCGTCTATGCACCATTAGATAACACTATCTCAAACGAAGCATCCGCACACAGTACGGTATATAGACGTGGAAAATAAATGAGTGATAATAGTTTACGGAGCAAAGCTCGGTCAAATAGCTAGTAGTTAATTAAACGACATTGACATTTTATGAGAATACTTTTTTGTAGTTTAATAGGATTAGGAATCAAGGGTCAAACAAGAAAAGAAAAAGCATCAATTTTGCTATAAAAATTTTGTTTGTAGCCAGCTTGTGAAAAGTTTTGGACAGGAGTGTAAAGTAGGAGTTGTAGGATTGGCACTACACGAAATTTGGCCTATTGACTTACCTTTTGTTATGTATGTTAAGTTATGTTTGTGTGGTCATCTATAAAGGGCTGCCATTGTAAGTGATTGTCGAATTTTCGAATAGAGCCACAATAAACATCGGAAGTTTCCACATTGTGCAAGGGCTCGTAAAAGTTGGTTGAATTAGAGCGACGGCACAGTGCTCAAGTGCGGTGCGTTGCGTCGCTTCGTCGCACCGCAGCGATGCTGCGACAAATAACTTATCACTTTCATGCTGAAATATTCACGCACCAATGGCTGCGCGGCCACAAGAGTATTAGACAATCATAGTGCATTACTCCCCCCTCCTGCTTCTTTTCCATCAATTCGTTGCAGCAACGCATTCGTGCATAATGTGCCATATGTGAAATACATAATGCATAATTGTTGCCGCTACTAAAACGCACCGCAGTGGAGAAACGTGGCTTCGCTCTTAGGGCGTTACCCGTGTAGGTGCCGACTGCTGACTGCTGCCGCGCCTAATTTCAACACAATATATCGATCATTTAGTTGTAGGTTTGGCTATTTTTACATAGTTGGGTAGTTGTTACTAGTTAAGTACTGATTGTTGTATTGGCTAAATAATATGTACTTGACGTATTAAGGAAGGAAATATGTAAATGACCGCACGATGCAAGTAAATTATTACGTGTGTGTTTTGTGGTAACTGTTGTCATATTGTGCTAGTTGTGGTCTTAGGCTAGTAGTGGATGGAAGTCCTTTCCTTCTTTATCCTGTTGCGAGTCTTTGCGCGTCGCCATATGGCTACGTCGGTAAGCATGGCAAGCTATAACTTTAAGCTTCAAAAGCTTTATTAGCAATATTTTTTTGAATCCTCCTTGTTATTTGTGAACTAGTGAAAATATTTTTTGCATACTGAACTTGGAATCGAGCCGACCACTTGATGGTGTGCTGTCCGTGGATACTCGTAACAACAGAGGTGTAACTCTCCTAGTGTTGTGAGTTGAGCTCCTTAAAACCCCTTTAGACTTCCAATCAACTCAAACGGTGAGACAATAATATAAGCGTTGTTTAGGCCGCAGTATTCATCCGGTGCTGTGGCCAAGCATGGCTCCCAAATATTTGAGAGACTTTATTTTTCATCAGTCCTCTTTAACCAACTCTTCTACAGGTTCTTGACAACCACGCGGGTACATATCAGTAAGACTGTAAAACTTACGAAGTGTGTCTTGTTTCAGAGAGTCGGTCCGTGTGCGGCGGCGGGTCAGAGGGCGGCGAGGGGCGCGCGTGGCGCGTGACCCTCGACCACGACCTGGTGGAGACCCTCAGCGCCATATACCCCGAGTGGTTCAAGCAGCCGCGCCGGGACCGCCCCCCGCCCGCTTCGCCGCCCTCCCCCGTTACGCCAGCTACGCCCGTCACACCGGTCACCCCGCAGACGTCAGATAACGATATATTCAGGTGGGTGCAGTGTGAACCCTCACAGTAAGGACATGAAGCATAGACAGAGTGCTAAAATGCTGTCAGTTTTTGCCTGTATATTAGGTAGGAAATTGGATGACCATAGTTGAAATGTAGGAGATAAAGGAATAGAGTTATGGTAGCCCGACACCATTGTTGCCAAGAATTATTATTAACGACATTATGCCCGCACGGAATATAACTTAACGGGATCTAATGCTCTATTAGAGTGCTATTTCACATTGTACCATCTTGTTACTACCATATTTTTGCTTATAATCGTTCTTATTCTCATGCATTCCAGTTCCGGTGCGGAGGAGATGGCTAGCGGGCAGGGCAGCAGCGGCGCCAGCGAGCCGCCCAGCTCGCCGCGCCCTTCGCCGCCCAAGGTGGTGGTGGACGACAGCCCGCTGCAGCCGGCCATGGGGAAACATAAAGAATGTAAGTTGTCTGCTCAGCGTAAGTTTATGTCACTCGCCTTAAGATTATAGTGCGACATGCGCATATGCAGGTCATTGTAGCCCTGACGTCACTGCGACCCTTGATGATCTATTATGACTAACAGCGCATAGATGGATATCAGTAATAAATAATAATTCGTATCCGATTTGATGCCATGCAAATTGTTTGTAAACGCCTTTTGCTTATGTGTTAGACGTTAGCAAATTTAGCTAGAGAATACGTACGCTAAACTCCTAACAAAAATTACTCAGAAACTGCGCATAAAGATGATTTATTTTATAAAGTGAAGAATATTATAGCTTTATGATTACGAAACTGACAACTAATTAAACTTTTTAATCGGGACTTAACGCGACTTATTTAAGTAGTAATGCTACTACGATTACATACTTTTTCTCGACGTTTCAGCCGTGTTGGGGACGAGGGGACTAGTCCCCTCGTGACCACGGTTAAGTCCCGATTAAAAAGTTTAATTATAATGCAATGCGAAAGTTTAAAATGAAAGTGACAACTGCAGTGTGTTCGCTAAGAATCCTTCGTCAAAATCCCCATAATATACCACCATCCATAGACGTTACTCCAAACACGTACGCCGCGAGCAAACTCCGCCCAAGTTCCAACGTTTTGCGCCTCACAACAGGATAAATATTTCTAATCGGTCGGAAAATAACGCGAGCATTTCACACGACACGAAAAATATTGTTATTTTATCCATATGAACGGTGTCATAAATTGTGGACAAAAATTCGATCGCCCACTTGGTCGTTAACACGTGGGCTATTACGTAAGTCTCTCGCCCAGTAACCCACAGTGTTGCGTCTGTAACACGGTCGCGGCGCAACACTAGTTCCCTTGTGCAGTGTTTATTGGTGTTGGCAGCACGCCAGCTAGCCAGCGTACCGTCTACTGTGTGTACCGCCGTTATGTGGCGGCCGGGATATAGCGGTGAATGGTTTCGATTATTTTCCTAGAGGGTGGTGATTGTTGACGTATTTTATTTTAACCACCGAGTGTCTTACGCCGGTTTTCGCTGGGTTGGTTTCCGAAACGGGGTTTCTTAATATCATAGTAGACTCGATGTTCAAAAAGAGTATTTTTGAATATTAATTTTGAATCAAAATATTTTAATTTTGTTCCATTTAATAAAAAAAAACCATATTGTATATTATAAACTTTTTATAAACAGATTGGTCGTTTTATAAATAAAGAGGTATTCTGCAAAAACGGTTTTATCTCAGACTAGACTCTCAGAAGCTCCGTTTTTCTCTGATAGTGTAGTAATAGACTACACTATCAGAGGAAAACGGAGCTTTCGTAGAAATCCGATCGATCGAAATCGGAAGATCACTGTCATAAGTCACAACACTAATCAATTCCAATTGTCACGTAAAAGGCTCATGCGGCCATTTACGTTACAATACACATTACACATGCATTATGTATCCAGGTACTCCGGCTTACATTGTTCAGATCATTTACATGTAAATTGCATTTAAGGCCGGTATAAATAGTCAGTACTCAAGATGCCTCTCGGTCTCAAGACGCGATTCGACTCTATGATTGGTCAAATTTTGACAGCCAACCAATCACAGACCCCGAACCGTGTCTTAAGACCGAGATGCATCTTGAGTACTGACTATTTATACCGGCCTAAGAATACACACGCTGTATTATATAGATGATAGACGTATCCGCACGTTTTCTCCTGGTAATTTGTCGATTACATCGAAACGAACTTACCGAGATTGAGCATCATCTGTCTACGGCAAGATGTTATCAGCTCATAGTCCACCACAACCACTAGCTCCTGTCCGATTTCCGAGGATCTTGACAGGAGTTCAGCTAGTAACAGCGTTGTTCATTGGTTAACGGCCGTTCCCTATATTTGATCTATCTCTGGTTTTGCCCTACTAGAGATAGGAATAGTTATCTATCTTATGTCAATTCAATGTTAGCTGCGATCGGTCGTATGTCAAACTAGAGATAGATTGAATAATGGGAACCGGCCTAATATTTTTTTACATTAGCCAATCAGAAGTACTTCAGCCAAAAAAACTTCAGAAACCGGTCATAGAAAACATTTATAAACACTGTAATGTTACAGAATTTTTCGATTGTTGTCTGATGTGTTTTTTTTTCTTTAGCGTTGAAAGTGAAGCTGATGATGAGGCGGCCAATCAATGAGCTGGTGGAGCAGGGGATTATGCCACGTGAGTAAACTATAACACTAAACTATATGCAACTCTTTCTCTCATAACCAATCCCAATAGGCTAGTGACGACTGACGTTATTTCGCTCTCTTTCTAATCACTGCAAATTGTTATGTATTTTATTTTCGTTGTTAGATGGTTTTAAATGCCCGGGTTTGTTGCTTAAACAAAAATGCAATAATTTTTATTTGGTGCGTTTTAATTTTATGAGGGGGTTTTAATTAATTTTAATTACCATTAAGGTGCATTAGAGAGTGGAAAATCGTGTAATGTAACGTCATACTTTTTAAGGAAAAAAAATATGTAGTTTTCTTCATTGACATATCAAATAAAAATATTTTAAAATTGAACGTAACGTTAAAAGTTTGCGTTAAAAGGATGGCGTAAACAGCGCATACTGTATACAAATTGCGTAATGTAATACTTGAACGATCCCTTAACAACTAAACGATGGTATGGCGCCCTGCGCGGCCGTCGTGCGTAGGCGCACGTTATTTGCGGGCCAAACTCACGTTTTTAAAACTATTGGCAGAGCATATAGATCACATTTATACCACACAAATAAATGTCAATTTTGTTCGCCGCGACTATGTTTAATGCTTTGAACAGTTGTCGTTATTCATGAAGCCCAAATCCGAGAATCGAGAGACAAACTTCATGAAGAGTTTCAAATTTGAATGAAATTATTTGTCTCAGAATTTAGATTATGGTATACTTGGTATTGGTATATGGTATATAGTATGGTACACAGAAATGGATATGCTAGAGAACTAGATCCATTTCTGTGGTATGGTACTTGGTATATGGAATATAGTACTTGTGTTGAAAAACAATTACTGTTACGTCTTGAAATTATTATGACTGTTGTAAATGGTCAATGCTATATAATAAAACAAATGCGAAAGTATAATATGTCTGTTCCTTCTGTGCTCTAAAACTCTTAGATATTTGGCGCAGAGCGGGAAAGGACATATTATAATAGTTTATTTTTAGTAGTTATCAAGAAAATTGTACGAAGCCCACGCTATAAACGAATTTGAATTTAGATGCAAGTAGCATCTAGTTAGTTATTTATTAAAAATATATATATATCTACCATATTGAAGCCACCATCTTAACTTAAAGTGCGGTTTTATTATACTAACGCAATAGTCTGTAATCGTTATAGGTATATACAGTTATTATATTTTACGAGCTTTTGCCCGCGGCTTCGCTCGCGTTAAGAAGTATTATTTAAATATACAAACATTCATGCCCTATTTTAACCCCTTGGAAGTGGAATTGATCAAAATCCTTTCTTGGTGGATGCCTACGTCATAATATATTCCTGCATGCCAAATTTCAGCCCGATCCAGTGGTTTGGGCTGTGCGTTGATAGATCACCATGTCAGTCAGTCACCTTTGAGTTATATTATAGATTTTACTTGTGTTTAACAGCATTGAAAACGCCTCCAACGTACTTCAAGCAGCTGACGAGCTTGAACCGAGCGAAGACTGGCGACATACTGAAGGCCAAGATCCAGCGACGGCCGGCCAGAGACGAATTGGAGCGACGACATATACTCGAGCAAGTAAGTTAGATACGAGATAGAATAAATGATAATTTAACATCTAGAAACAGAATTGAAAGAAAGAAAATAAAAAGACAATTAGGTAAGTTAAGAATAAATGAATCTTTTAAAGTTTTTCTTGAATGAATTAAGAGCGGGCTGCCAAATTTGGCTGTGTTTTCTAATAAGTATTAGTTCTATAAGTTTTTTTTCGAAATTAATATTTCTGGGCTTTTCAACAGATATCTGTTACACTTATTGAGTTACTATCATTCAATTTCGCCACTACTACAATCATACACTTTATAAAATAATGGCCGAAGGAAATATTAGTATTGTATTTAATTTTTAAGTAATCATCAAAAACAGTTTTCGGACTTACGACCTTTACTTTCGTGCTATAATGCGGGAACCGTTGTTACGCGATATTGTTCACTATGCCCCGAGCATTGAATCATGGAATCATTATATTACGATTGTAGGATAGCGGGGTGTGTAGGCGCTAGGCGGGGCTAGCGTGCTTTGATATTTTTTATCAGCAGGCTCTTAAGACCGAACGAGTTCTTAGTCCTTTTATGAGCGATATGAAAATTTATAAGTGATCTTGATACAATGTTTATGATATTGTTTTCAGGAATGCCACGTGGACCCCAGCCTGGCGGAGCGCCAGCGGATGTTAAAGAAGGCCATCCTCGCGGACCAGCTCAACGACCAGCTGTCGCACCGGCCCGGCCCGCTCGAGCTCATACAGAAGAACATCCTCCACACCGAGGAGAACATTGAGTCCGCCGTCAAGAGCGGCACCGTCGCCTTCAAGGCCACCAGCGAGGGCGCCTCCGCCCGCCCGCCCCACCCCTCCTCCTACTGTGGCCCGCCCGACGACGCGTCCCCCTCCCCCTCGCCGCCCGCGGCGCCCCCCGCGCCCCACCCTGCCCAGCACCCCGCTCAACACCCCGCTCCCGGCAAGGACAAGAAGTCCCGCTGCAAGAAGACCAAGCCGTGCCGGTCGCGCTTCAAGTTCCACGAGTACAAGGGCCCGCCGAGCGCGCAGAAGGCGCCCTCGCCGCCCGACGCTGCCGAGACGCCGTACGACCTGCTCCTGCAGCAGCAGCAGCTCCTGCTGCAGCTCATGTGGCCGCCCTCGCCCGCCGCCTCCGTCGCCTCCGACTCCTCCGACCCCGCCGCCCCCGCGCCCTCGCAGCCGCCGCCCCCCGCCGCCCGCTACGAGGACATGCGCGTGCCCGACCTGCGTGCCGAGTGCAAGCGCCGCAACCTGCCCGTCTCCGGCCCCAAGACGCAGCTCATCGACCGCCTGCGCCTCAACTCCGACGTCAAGGACGAGCCGCCGCGCTCGCCGATGTCGGTCGCCTCGCCCGAGTCGCGCGCCGACTCCGAGCAGGCGGACGACATCGTGCAGTCGCAGTCGCAGCAGATCGGCGAGCAGTCGCGCCAAATCCGCGAGCTCAAGCGGCAGCTGGAGGACCTGCGGCGGCAGCTGGAGGCGGCGCGGCGCGATGCGGCCGGCCACGCCGCCGGCGCGCAGAGTCGCCGCCTGCTGCAGAAGCATCTGCACATCACGCAGCTGCAGGCGCAGATCGAGGCGCACGAGCGCCGGAGCCGCCCCGCCGCGCCCCCCGCGCCGCAGTACGTGCTCGCGGCGCCGGCGGCGGACGCGGCGCGCGATCGCTACGTCCGCGTCGTCGCCGTCGCTTCGCCTCCCGGCGCCGACTTGCGCCCGGACGCCGCCCCCGGCGCCGCCAACACGGCCCTGCTCCTCAACGGGGGGGAAATCAAGATCGTCCCCATCGCCCTGGTCTCGTCGACGCCCTTCGAGCCCGAGCGCGCGGCCCCGGTGCCTCCCCCGCCCCCGCCGCCGCCGATGCCGCCCGCCCCGCGGGAGGCGCCGCCGCCCGCGACTGACGCCAGCCTGAACGAGGAGATCGAGGACGTTCTCGAGATAATCGCGAAGTCCGGCGAGCTCCCGACGGGCGGCGCAGGGTGCGTGTCGACCGACTCGCTGGACTCCGGCTTCCCTGGCGGCGCCGACTTCGCCCCCGCCGACATCCTGGGCGGGAGCCTGCTGAGCTACTCGCCCGCCGGCGACGCGCTCGCCGCGGAGAGCGCGCAGCGGGAGCTGAACGCCATCCGGGACGACATCCTCGGGCAGGCGGAGTTCGACACGCCGAGCGGGCAGAACGACGAGCGCGGACTCGACGCCGACCTCAGCGTGGAGCGGCTGCTGGCGGGCGACGAGTTCGACGCGACCTTCGCCGGCCCCGCCTCGCCCGGCCGCGACGACCTGTACGACATCTTCGCCGCCTGCGACGCCGCGCCAGCCATGGACGTGGACGACGAGCCGCCGGAGCGCATGAGCACGACGCCCGGCGTCGCCGACCTGCCCGACCACACGAGGATGGGCTTCGACGACATGGCGGACCTCGTCTTCCCCGCCCCGGACTCGCCGAACGGCTACGGGGGCGCCGACTTCGACCTGCGCCAGTTCGGCCTCGACACGATGTGCATGGACGGCGACCCGTACGACACCTACACGAGCGGCGTGGAGCCGAACCGGTTCAGTCGGAGCAACATGCAGCAGAGCGACCCCGTGATGGGCGCGGTGCTCGCGCGCCCCGCCCCCCGCCCCATGCACAAGCACTACTCGTGGGACAAGATAGAGTACGGCGACGCCACCTGACCCGCGCCTCCCTGTGGGACCCGGCTCCGGCTCTAGAGCCCACTCGTGATACCCCGTCGCGCTGAGAAGTAGCGGGAAAACCATCGCGGTCGATCCGAGTGAAGTTAGCAGGAGGACAAACGCTAGTCTGAATGAAGTGTCTCTTTCTTCCAAGATAGTGACTTACGTAATATTAGAATATAGAGGAATATCTGCGCGAAGCGCGCACGGCGAGGACTGGACGCTCACTATTTAATTACCGGTACTTAATTTTCGATATGAATGTCGCTAGTTGTATAACGTAGTGTTTATTGTTAATTAGTATGAGTGCGAAGCGTTCGTCGAGTCGGGCCGAGGTCGGCTCGGATCGATTCTAGTCGCCGAGGCGTATCTACTTATGTATATAATGAAAGTATATTAATCGTATAATACTCAACATAGTTGTGGATTCTGCATTCCGCCCGTGGACTAAAATTTAGGGGAAGCGCTTGTGCCTCTCTCGCCGAAGGAATCGTTCGACGGAAGCACGACGTTCGAAGTCTCCTTATGGATAGCTAATTCCCAATTCATTAACGACATTCCAGTCTTGTGCAGGTGCACGTTGCTAGCGCTCCGGTCGCACCGCCGGAGAGTGAGGGAGGTCGCATCGCAAAGTGCACGTTTACAAGCCATCGTCATGGGTGGGACCAGCTCGGGAACAATATTAATACAAATTCAGTAAGATTAAAGTGGGGAGCCGGCCCGACCGAACGGTCTATGCGAGCGTTCCCTCGTCGCTCTCTAAATATATATCCAACTACTGCTAAGTCCTTTAAATGTTATGGTAGGTTTAGTTTCGAGTCGTAGTTTTGTTGAGTAGCTGTTGTTTTTGTTTATTAAAATTGTACTTCACAAACGTAACATTCTTGACAATGTATCATTCCAGTGTATCGTCTTAAAGATTTAGGCTAGGTGCTCCGGTCATCCGCTGCGGGAATGTTTGCATAGACGTTCGTCGGACGCTCGGGGGGGGCGTGGCGTATACGGTGCGTCGCCGCCGCTCGGTCGACGTACACCGATATCGAAAAATATTGCCATTATTTGCATTTATAATTTAATTAATTTATTACCGGTCACGACAACGAATGCGGCGTCACTGCCGACCATGTGCCAATATGTCAAAATATTTCCGATACAAGCGATACCGTGCAGATGTGGCTCGCGGCGGGCCGCGCAGTTTGGTGCTATATTTATGAAAATATATAAATAAATTATTCGCGTCGTATGGTACGAGAACGTAACGCTACATTGCAGCGTATCAAGGGAGTCATTATCTTCGCTTTTAACACTTCCGAGAACAATTTTATTAGCAATAACTCGCAGTTTATTTAGGTTAGGTTTAAAATGAACAGCAATTCTAGGGTAATATGAGCGTAAACAAATCTTTCGGAATAGATTAATCTCTGATTTTTCGCTTCACTAAACGTAAGTATTATTCCATTATCTAAGTAAATTATACGACTAACTTATAAAATTTCTAATTGCTCATCTAAATTGTACCTATTTAGTTTAGCGAATTGTATCGATGGGTGATCGTGTGAGAAGTGTTACTCGAAGTGCGATTTCATTATTTAACTTGTGAGATTAGTCTACATTTATTTAACAAGATATGAGGCCTGATTTCTATTCGGCGGCTAAGCGGCCCCGCTGCGCTATTAGCACATATCGCAGGAAAGCGACAGACAGATCTACGGTCTCACACGTCAAAGGAGAGATAGAGCCAGATGCAATATAACTCAGTAGAGTTATGTCGCACCTTGCTCTATCTCTCCTTGATGCTAATGGCGTTCACGTAATTTAGAATGAGACGCATATACGCCGCTCGGCCGCCGATTGCATCAGATCTAAGTGAGATTTAATATTTTCATTAGATGTATGTGTATCTACTTGTTACTATTGTTGTAATTTGGTAGGAGAGTTTTATGATATTTGTTTTATATTTGGTAATATATTCTGAGGTGATATGTATCAGTGCTACTTATTTACTTAAGCAGATCATAATGGCTTCACTATATTGCGTTCATGCTAACATGTTGTGCCCATTCCAGTTCCATATTTAAGAAATCCCTTCATTTTATTTATTTGTTGTAGTAAATGTGTTTTATTTATTTTTAATAGCTTATGGCTAATAATAATTGCAATACACAAAATATGCTCGTTGAGAATTTAAATGACCTGATAAAAAATTCTTACGAATAAACCTTGAAATAAAATTAAATAACATAAATTTTAATTTTAAGTTATTCATATTTTCTTTAGTCTATGGTTATTCTGTAAATAAAATTGAAGAACCCAATTTATGTCACTTCAATTCTAAACGAGCAAAGAGACAACAGAGGTGTTAGTGCGAGTTTTATTCGATCATACGCATCGAGCACGTTAACGCGAATTTATATGGAATCAAAGCAGCGCCATCTACTGGCTAACGTGGATACTGCTTTGATCCCATATAAATTCGCGTAAACGTTTTCGATGCGTCGGATCGAATAAAACTCGCACTAACCCCTCAGAAGCCAAGTACAAGCCTTTTTAAAACTAAGTTAGATGACATAAAAGGAAAATTAATTAAAATTAAAAAACGCATGTATTCGTCAATTAATATTTTTTTTGCATAAATTCTTCTTGCTTGGGCTTTTGGACTAAGCAGTAGGGTGTGTGAAGAATGCTTTTTTTTCCTATATCAATATTGATAAATAGAAGAATATGTGGTAACTTTCTTAAGATAATAATTATAATCTCAAAACCCAACTTATTTTACCTTTAACAAAGCCTTTAGAATCAAGTAAGGATCATTATCGGTAAATATCTAAACAAACTTGTTAACTTATAGTCATTGGTTATTTATTAGCTAATAAAACAAAAGTTTAATGCCCGTTTTCACCAACTATATGCTATCGCCAAATATTCCCAATGGTCTTTTAGGGTCATGTTACTTATTATTATTCTTAAACATATATGAATGTTAATAAAATTCTTATTATTCTTAAACATCTATGTGTGGCTTGTTAAACTAATATGTATTCTGTGGTGTGGCCAAGGCCTTAATCTCTAAGACTGGGTTGCACCAACTAACTTTGACTTTAACCTTAACTATAACCGGAAAAATTGACAGATGTCGTATGAGAATATAGGGTGTTTGGACGCCATATTTAACTTTAACTATAACCACGCCTTCTGGTGAAATCTTTAGAGATCTTATGTATAAGCCATATACATAAGATCTCTTTCACTATATGGTACCTTTAGAAGACGCATTAGGAAGGAATTGACGTTAGGAAGCATTTGGTGAAAACGGACGTACATAAGGTAGTTTAGGAGAAGGTTGTATATTTTATACTTAAATTTACATAGTCAATACGTAAGTATGTTTATCGTGTATGGAGCTAAGTGTATCATGTTTGTGATAATCATAATATTGAAGTCAATGCTATAAGCTGATACGATATTTTTTACCTTGCCGTATATTGAAGCCTTGTAAATATTACCTTAGCCTTTACTAGCATAAGAAAAGATTGTTGAAATAAAGTTTTGGCATAAACATTATTTGGTTTTTTATTGCAAGTACCTTTTATAATCTGGGCGAGCGAAGCGAGCCCTAGTATATCCCACAACCTGAGCACGTTGTGTGGTTGTTTGATAGTTAATGCTTGTGTTATCATCGGTCAGTCAAGTTTGGGTTACTATAAAAGCATAAAAATAAAAATCGGTCAAGTGCGAGTTGGATAATAATTATTAAATTATTAAAGTATTTAAAGCTTATTTAAAGTAAATAAAATTAAGTATTTTGTGAACATTTCAGGTGGCTACCTCTTGTCATCATTAATACCGAGCAAAAAATGTTTAAAAATTCACGTTTGTTGTATGGGACTTAATTATTAATTTTATTTAAATTTTATTAAACTGTATTAATTATTAAATTATACTTAAATAAAATTGAGTATTTTGTGAACATTTCACAAGGCTACTTGTCATCATTAATATCGCCCCTCTTAAATATTTAATTTAATTTAAGTATTCAAGTTTTTCTTTTTATAGTTTTATATTTAAAGTTTGTATATATAATATATCTGTATATTTTAGATTGTATTTTAGTGTTTAGATTTCTATCCTATTATTCTTAACATTTATTATTATTTCTTTGCAATTAAATTTTATTTATTTAAGTATTTCGTTTTTAGTATTTGTTGTTATAGCGGCAACAGAAGAGAGTCATCTGTAAAAATTTCAACTCTAGCTATTACCGTTCTTGAGGTACCCTTTGGGTACGGAACCCTAAAAACTGGTTTATAAATTACTAGCTGTTGCCCGCGACTTCGTCCGCGTGGACTTCAGTTTATAGCGCGCGATGTCAACAAAATTGGTGTCAAAAGCACAATAGACATATAATTCTGTCTACTCTGTCAAAAGCTTTTATAAAAAAAACTCTGGTACTCCTTAAATCAAAACAGCTGTGCAGTGTGCACTTAATATTTCATTTTTTTTAAATTAAACTTTATATATTTATGCCAAATTTTAAAGCTTATTTAGCCCCCCAATTACACAACTTTACCCATAAACTATTTATCATTGATAGGATTAAGGTTACGTCACTGTATATAATCGAAAGAAACCGAATCTCGAATGTATGATGATACCACCTCTTATAGGAAGATGTTGGACAAGCGTTAGCGCGATGTAGAAGACGCACGGTGCCATCTATTATGAATTTTTGGAACTAACTTAATTTGAACAAATTTATGCATTTTTACCCCCTTACAACCTTTTTTCCAGTAAAAAAGTAGCCTATGTCCTTTCTCAGGCTTTAGACTATCTGTATACAAAATTTCATTACAATAGTTTCGGTAGTTTTGGCATTTGGCGTGAAAGCGAGACTGACAAACAGACAGACAGACAGAGATACTTTCGCATTTATAATATTAGTATAGATTATGTGCACACTGCACAGCTGTTTTTGGGTATTTTGATTAATTAAGGGCCGCGCTACACCGGAATGGCAGCGGCGAGGCGAGCACTTTCAGCACTGCCATTCCGGTGTAGCGCGGCCCTAAGAGGGGTACCATTTACCAGGGTTTTAAAAAGTTTTTAAATTTGACACAAATTTTGTTGACACCGCGCGCTATAAACTAAAGTCCACGCGGACGAAGTCGCGGGCAACAGCTAGGCAACAGCAAACAATAATATACAGGGTGTCCCAGAACTCAACGTCAAGCCGAAACGGGGCGACAGGATTGATTGTAACCATCATGAGAAAAATCACAAAAAAAATCTATCCTATGCAGTTTGAAAATTATGGGCATTTAAGAAAAACCTAAAAATTTGGTCAAACTGTAACCATTTTTCGGTTATTGTGGTTAATTTTTATTACTTTTGTTCATTTCAACTTTGGAATCGTAAACCTAAATAACATTTCTAGAATCACAGTCAAAAATAATGACACAATTGCCCCAAGTTTCCTAGAATTAAGACTATTTGTTAAACTATGAATTTAAAATTTTCAAAATTTGTCGACTTTGAAAGGCCCTCCTTTAAAAAAAATGTACTAGAGTGCCTTGGCAAGTGCCGTAAAAAGTTGGCGCATTTAATCAGGATTGTAAAATGGTACAATACCTGTTAGTTTCGTATTAAAAAAATGAGTAAAAAATTAAAAACCTCAAGTAACCCGATTTTTGCTAACCCATTTTAGTCAGTTAAAACGTTTTTTATTCGCACAAGCTCTTAATAGGTTCTTAATTTTAAGGCAAAATGATAAGAGAGATGGGTAGTGGACATGTTTGCCATGAGTGAGCAAGACAGTCCCGCCACTTTTACGAAAGTCAACAAAAGTAAAATCAATAAAATAATGAAAAATCTTGCCCTAGTTTAGTTTAGGTTTATTGGAATAAAAGTCAGATAGGGAAATAACATTTTTTATTACAAAAAAGATGGTTACATAAACTTACACAATTTTCACGAGTGGCATGTGGAGAATCCACATTTAATGCGAGAAGACAGAACCCAGCCCAGTATCGCTTTAAAGTAAACCTGTGGACCGGAATTTTAAACGGCAAAATTGTTGGGCCTTTTGAGCTGCCTGAGAGCTTGAATGGCACGAATTACCTACATTTTTTACGAGAAAATTTACTAACTTTGTTAGAGGACGTACCACTAACAGATCGTCGCCACATGTGGTATCAACAAGATGGCTGCCCAGCACATTACGCAGTACAAGTAAGAGATTTCCTTAACCAGGAATATCCGGAAAGGTGGATTGGACGTTCAGGCACTATCTCGTGGCCAGCCCGTTCCCAAGATTTAAATCCACTGGATTTTTTTTAATGGGGCGTTCTCAAAGAAAAAGTTTATTCGAAGCCCATTGAGAGCGTAGCCGAGCTGCGTGAACGAATTTCTCAAGCTGCTGAGGACATCAACTCTCGAGGATATGCCCGGCTAATAAGTAGATCTTTTATAAGAAGATGTAGGGTGTGGTATTGAGGCTGATGGTAAACAATTTGAACATTTGTTGTAATAAAAAATGTTATTTCCCTATCTGACTTTTATTCCAATAAACCTAAACTAAACTAGGGCAAGATTTTTCATTATTTTATTGATTTTACTTTTGTTGACTTTCGTAAAAGTGGCGGGACTGTCTTGCTCACTCATGGCAAACATGTCCACTACCCATCTCTCTCATCATTTTGCCTTAAAATTAAGAACCTACTAAGAGCTTGTGCGAATAAAAAACGTTTTAACTGACTAAAATGGGTTAGCAAAAATCGGGTTACTTGAGGTTTTTAATTTTTTACTCATTTTTTTAGTACGAAACTAACAGGTATTGTACCATTTTACAATTCTGACTAAATGCGCCAACTTTTTATGGCACTTGCCAAGGCACTCTAGTACATTTTTTTTAAAGGAGGGCCTTTCAAAGTTGACAAATTTTGAAAATTTTAAATTCATTGTTTAACAAATAGTCTTAATTCTAGGAAACTTGGGGCAATTGTGTCATTATTTTTGACTGTGATTCTAGAAATGTTATTTAGGTTTACGATTCCAAAGTTTAAATGAACAAAAGTAATAAAAATTAACCACAATAACCGAAAAATGGTTACAGTTTGACCAAATTTTTAGGTTTTTCTTAAATGCCCATAATTTTCAAATTGCATAGGATAGTTTTTTTTGTGATTTTTCTTATGATGGTTACAATCAATCCTGTCGCCCCGTTTCGGCTTGACGTTGAGTTCTGGGACACCCTGTATAATAAAGTAGGTATGATTAGTTCTGTTACAATAATGAAGTAAAAATTAAAACGCCATCTGTTTTCATATATTAGAATTAAAATATTGATTGCATTGATATGTTTTCTGGATGGAATATAGGCCAACACGGTACACTCGAACTCCTTAGAAATGCAGTAGGAGTTCTATAAGATAAGATAGATTGATTATTATTATACCATGTGATAATATTATTAAACATAATATTCTAACGTATTAAAAACTATAAACAAAAACATAAATAACTAATAAGTATGATTAGTTCTATGTTACAATGAAGTAAAATATAAAACGCCATCTGTTGAATCGTATTAGAACTAAAATGTTCATTGCATCGATATATTTCTGGATTTTTTATAATATTATACATAAAATATATTTAAGATTTTTGAAATATTATTTTAATACACATCCAAGACCCAGGAACATTGAAAACTTTTTGTTCCGCCTGCGGGACTCGAACCCAGGACCCCCGGGATGAGCGCTGGCCACGCGCAATGCGCATTAATTTTCATCGATATTTTCATGGAAATAAGATATTTTCCCACATTAAAATGTAGCCTATGTCCTTTCTCAGACTCTAGAATAACTGTGTACAAAATTTCATTGCAATCGGTTCAGTAGTTTTGGCGTGAAAGCGAGACAGACAGACAGAGATATTTTCGCATTTATAATATTACTAGTATGGATAGTATGGATTACCACGTATGTATTACAAAATGTACTTACGAAAAAAAATTGGGAGTGCCTCCGCTGCCGGGCGGCGCCGGTTGCCGAAATGGCTGCGGTATAATATATCATAAACTTAGTAGTTAGTATATTATAAGTTTATGTAATAAGTAGTACCTGGATGACCGAGCTTTGCTCGGTATAGCAAACACTCATTGACTTTGTGTTACTTAATAACGCCATCTGCTGGTCGTTAAAACAATTAGTTGCTCGCAAAATAGTATTATTATCCGGCAATAGATGTCAGGAATAGTTATATTTTTCAATTTATCGATTATCAATAAAACACGAATAAAAAGACAATTTCTGAAAATGAGAGTTCACTGTGAAAGTAGCAGCTCTGAAAGACGAATTTTTTTTTTCACTTTTGTATGGGAGGGGAAACTCGTGACGCTCGGGCCCTTTCGGTCGTTTGGTCGTTCAGCGCTGCTACTTTCACAGTGAACTCTCTACAAGGTATTTGTGACAGGTGTAACAAAAATAAGTATTATCACTTATTTTTGTTACACCCTGTATATTGTCTTGTGTATTGCGCACACACTTGGGCACTATAAAATTACTCCTGCGTAACTGGCCTGGTTTCGTTGAAACCAGAGTGTTCTTGTGTATTGCGCACACACTTGGGCACTATAAAATTACTCCTTCTTAACTGGCCTGGTTTCATTGAAACCAGAGTGCTCTTGCGCACACACTTGGGTACTTTAAAATTACTCCTGCGTAACGTGCTCTTTTGTATTGCGCACACACTTGGGCACTATTTTTTTATTTTATTTTATGAAATAAGGGGGCAAACGAGCAAACGGGTCACCTGATGGAAAGCAACTTCCGTCGCCCATGGACACTCGCAGGATCAGAAGAGCTGCAGGTGCGTTGTCGGCCTTTTAAGAGGGAATAGGTTAATAGGGATGGGGAGGAATGGGAGGGGAAGGGAATAGGGGAGGGTAGGGAAGCGAATAGGGTAGGGGATTGGGCCTCCGGTAAACTCACTCACTCGGCGAAACACAGCGCAAGCGCTGTTTCACGCCGGTTTCCTGTGAGAACGTGGTATTTCTCCTGTCGAGCCGGCCCATTCGTACCGAAGCATGGCTCTCCCACGTATCTACTATAAAATTACCCCTGCGTAACTGGCCTAGTTTCTTTGAAACCAGAGTGCTCTTGTGTATTGCGCACACACTTGGGCGCTATAAAATTACTCCTGAGTAATTTTATAGCGCCTGAGTAACCTGTTTTCAGAACGCGTCGTGGCCGTTTTCATTAGGGCCACAACACGGATTCGCGTCGTGGCTGTTTTTAAATGCTCAGAACGCGTCATGGCTTTTCTCGATTACCACAACGCGTTGTGGTCGAATAGCACGTCAGCCACGACACGAATTTCGTTAAGTGGTATTTCTGTGATTACCAGCGTAGCTAGCACGGGGTTTCCCAGTCGATTCTTCGGAAGAAAGTAATAGTTTCTTTCCCATGTCTACATATCTTATTCCCGAGCATGGCACCACCCATCGACTTGAGTTTCAGTGGACAAAGACAAGAAACTCTTTCCATAGCAACCATTAAAGCAACGGCATTTTTTTTTTTTTTTACATTTAGTTTCTTGGTTCTTTTTTTTTAATTATGGCACCTCGGCTATAAAACCATGGCCAGTGTCGAGTAAATGCAGGCGGCAAATTCAAAAAATCGACGTGTAGCAACCTTGTCTATAGCCAGAATTATAGTTTTGATCTACGAAATACGAATAATAAAAACTAAGGAACTTTATTATTCGTAGTTTGTAGATCAAAACTATAAACCTGCACTTTGTTATTTTTCCACATATTACTAGGTACTATTTAAAGGCATAAATACGGAGCCAAATTTAGCTTTCAGAGATCTGTATGAAATAGCAAGGTTAAAATAATAAAATACTTAATAAAATTTTAAAGCTTTCTTCGTCATAAAAACTTAATTTTTATTTCGATTAACTTGTGTAACTGAAACATTAACAACATTCTTATTAACATCGCTAGCGTGGGGGCTTATTTTTATTTGTCCTTGCACTATATTTAGCATTGAGGTGTAAGGGCTTTCTGGGACTTCGTGGGTTTTCTCTGATTTGGCTTGGTTGTCATTGCGGACCGTTTCGTAAACTGAATTTTTCATTGACACATACGGCTGATTTTGTGACTGTTCAGTGTAGTATCCGTTTTGGTTAGCAGAATTTACTGTATTAGATCGGTTCATACCGTTATCTTCATCATTGTTTACGGAATTAGAATATTCGAATGAGCCTTTCCTTTGTATACTATTTGATCTAGATGAGTTGACTATCGACTGCACGGTAGATGCGCTGCCTTGTATGCTTTCAAGCTCCTGTGAATATACTTCTTCGCTCTTTTGGAATCTTTGTACTGGGGCTGATAAAGGTACTTTGTTCTGAAGGGATACGGAGCTCAAAGATCTACTGGGAGAGTTCTGTGATCCTCTTCTATCTACGCGTGAATTTGTTGCTTTTTCCTGATTGTAAGCACCATTGTTAGCTGCTTCTATGGAGCCGTACGCGCTGTCTTTAGTTGAGCTCGGTGTAGATTCTTCTTTCATACCGTATCTTCTTGTGACGTTCGCTGGTGCTACCGGTTCTATATTTTGGACGTCGTACGAGAGTTGATTCTTGTCCTGTCTTTTAACGCCTTCGATTACTTCCCCTGTTCTTGGGTTTATGTGTTTCTCTGTGTCATACCGTAGTGTTACTCTGTGACTTTCGTCTAGGGGATGTGGTCTCGATCTGTCTTCTAGCTCGACATCACTGTCTTCGTATGTGCTCGGTTCATTGCTTTCTTCCTGTAAGATGAAATAAAAGACATTATTCTTAGATTCGTCATTCGATATTAAACATAGTGCGCAATTTCATCGCGCAGAAATTCAACGCGAGGATACCGTACCGCGTTTCTACGTAATAAAATCTGTTTTTTCCTATGATTCAGAGTAATTTGCATAACAACATTACATCTCAATCGATTCAGCGGTCTGGATCTGGAGAGATAATAAAATGAAGATCACTACACTTTAGCATTCATAATATTAAGAATTTACCTCTTCATCAGCTTCCTCAATCACGCTATTCTGTATCCACTCTCGTATCCTCTGCTTCTTAGCTCTTCTGTCCACGGTAGTCTCAATGCCGCTGTCGAGGAAGTGTTTCAGTAGAATATTCTTCTCGTTGGGATCACTGTGGAAACTGTACATGGACGGACAGAGCTCATCTATATCACCTCCAGCTGAAAAAAAAGTTATTTTGAGTATTACTATCACAATTCTGTTCATTGAGACTGATTATTTCGAAAGATAAATCTTGAATAACTAATTATCTTATACAAGAATAACCTTAACACATTGATGGACAGTAACGTCCACGGACGTTCAGATAGTAAATAATGATACGACAGAACGCCTGTAGACGTCATAGTTATTACTCGTGTCACGGCAGTACGTCTGAGGGCGTGTGATTTTCAATACTTTTACAAGGAAGAACATGTTGTAGTGTCACCGCAAAAGTAATGCGGCTTTCCTACTGTCATCGTACATAGTTCTACAACATGTCAAGTTACACACATATTGACAGAATTCCGGTACCCCTCTCCCCGCACAGTACGCTCGTGGGCGTCGTGTTTTCATACATTTAGTCACGTAGTGCGCGTCGGCGGGAGGATTAGTGTCACCTCATACTTTCGCGCGCAAATAACGGTTCGAGTGGTAAGTTATCAACGTATTTTTGTGTTTTTATTTATCGAAACATTCAAATTAAATTCATGTAACTTACGTATAAGGTAATTGTGCTTCTAATATTAGTAGTTGCTTGTTTTGAATGCAGTTTTTTGGTATTGAAACAATAATGAATTTATCTACAGATGGCGCCTGGAGATCCGTACGAAAGGGAACAAAAACGGTTGTTAGAATTGTTCAATGAAGTTGAATTGATAACATAGAAAATGTTATGGACTTTTTTCATCTAGTTTTTCCACGGAATTTCGTTGAATATCTGGTAATATGTACTAATAATTATGGTAAATCTTTGTGCCAAACTAACAAACCACATACAAGATATAGCCGCAAAGCTGTCTTTCGTGAAACCAATTATGAAGAAATGCTGAAATTTCTAGGACTTAGCCTTCTGAAAGGTCATATAAAATGTCCTAAACAAAGGAACCTTTTTACTTTAACCAAAGCAATGTATTATCATCCGATATTTACCTACACTATGTCAGGGCGACGGTATGAACAATTATTCTAAAGCTAAAAGAGTTTTAATGTTTTATTTGAATTTCAATACAGGCAAGATAAAAAGATGATTATATTAGCAACTTGTTAATTATAAAAGAGGCTGATTAATTTTGTGATTATTATTAAACAAATTTATATATAAAATACTGGTTTTATTACTATTATCTGTATAATCAACTTTACGGCTATAGGCGTGTAGTCCCTATGCGTAGTTTTCATGACATGCAACATGACAGTACGCTCATAGACGTAAGCGCCTATAGGCGTTCTGTCACTCAACAACATTGTACATACAACCGCATTGACACTACGCCCATAGGCAATGTATGAGAATAAGAAGTGTCATTTAGGAAGAAATTCTTAACTTGTACTGTCCACCAACGTGTTAAATTACGATAATAAAACGAGAACGCTTTTAATTATTTAATTTCGCTTAGAGACTATGTAGCTGTTTAGTATTGAAGTCGTATTTTATGACGATAAACATTTTATATCTAGTTATACAACTAATGACGTTGTTTGGATATTTACTTTTGTGTCTATTCATAGATTTACATTTTTGGTAAAGGTTACTTGGAATGAATGGTCCTCCAGTCTTTGTACAGATTATAATAAACAAAGATTTTTTAGAAAATTTTCATCTTTAAGTCAATGTTAAGTATTGAATAAATATAATAAAATCAATTAATTCAGTGTCCGTCCATCTCTATCAACTTTTCCAACGTTTCCGAAACAGACAGAAACAAGTAACAATAAGTCAAACGTTTGTATCATTTGCCATAATGACTAAACTTTAGAATTTACTTACGAACTCTATCCGTGTAGCCTTTAGCCATCCATCTATCATCCATATAACGTTGTAGGTCGTTAAAATTAGCTGCTCTCTTTTCCACTCGCGGTTCAACCAATCTCTTGAACATCTTTTGAGCTTTAGAAGACACCATTTTCCATAACTTCGGTTGTTTCTTCAATGGATTCGAACTATTATACCAATTATAATAACTGAAACAATACAGCATATTAAAAAAAATTGGAGTTCGTTATTTCTTTTAATAAGAAAAAAAATCAGAAGAAAGGAGGATATTCCAGTTAGAATAGAACTTACGGGTAGAGCTTTGCTTTGTAATATTCCCTATTAGAGAGCACTCTAATACGGAATATTACGCAAAGGTTTTACGTGGGAGAGCCATGCTTCGGCACGAATGGGCTGACTCGACCGGAGAAATACCACGGGCTCATAGAAAACCGGCGTGAAACAGCGTTTGCGCTGTGTTTCGTCGAGTGAGTGAGTTTACCGGAGGCCCAATCCCCTACCCTTTTCCCTTCCCTACCCTCTCCTGTTCCCTTCCCTACCCTCCCCTACCCTATTACCCTATTCCCTCTTAAAAGGCCGGCAACGCACCTGCAGCTCTTCTGATGCGAGTGTCCATGGGCGACGGAAGTTGCTTTCAATCAGGTGACCCGTTTTCTCGTTTGCCCCCTTATTTATAAAAAAAAAGGTCGGAGCAGAGAGCGCTACTAGCACGTATGGTAATTGGTAAATAATAATCCGACTAAAATCCGAGATGTTGCACACGCCATATCAGATTATCGACAGAAACGTTATCAAACGTCGAATAAAACTTTGAGCTGGTGCTGTCCTCCAGCGTGAAAACATTGCAGTAAGTACTCAATTTTTCCTATTCGGTACCTAGTCCTAGTTTGTATCCCATTACCTACAAGGTAGTACGTACCTACTCTTAAAAGGGAATTCTGAAATTAAAAGTAAAAAAGAGTGCATTGGGAGGAAGTGATATTTTCATGATGAAGTCCAATAAAACACGCAGTTTGATGCCCTTGTCGAAGGCCAAGTAAACATCGTGGCCTACATTTCATACCACGCATGCATCATTATTCTATCGTCCAAGTATAAATAGACCGATAAAAACAAACAAAATCCACACTTCCACGGGCTGTCGGGCTGGAGTTATCTAACCATCTGCTGAAGATTGTTCAGAAATTGCTCATGGTTGTTTGTCTAAACTATTGTATTGTTCTAAGAATGCTCCAGAATATTTCGTTGCTACGTGACCTTGTATGTGGTAATGGAGTATTCAAATACAATATCATTTCTTGTACTTTCTATGTCACTACATCTTTGGTATCTTTTTGTTTCTCTCAAGTACCTAGCCTAGGTACTTACAATGTGCTTTACTGATAAAAATGTAGTGTTTTTCAATGATTTTCTTACCTTAAATATCTAGGATCATCAAACGACGCTTTCTGCCACGGCAAACAGCCCGTCAAACATATAAAAATAACTACTCCAAACTGCCATATATCGTGGCTGACCAAGGCTCTGAAATAAGGACACAAATTATAGAGGTATTTGGGAGTTACTCTATCTAGGACTTCGAACTTGTCTACTTCTATGTTCTATTAGACATTGGCTATTATTTAGGCTATCGGTCATTTGCTCTAAGCTCAACTCAGTAATGCTTGGCTTATATCTTTAATCGTTATACTTTTGTCTGTTTAGTTGTTTTCCCTCGAATCTTTGTCTACATAAAGGTCCTGACCCCTGTCAGCAACTGTTCTATACTTAAACCTTCATTGAATGCCTAAGAATTCTGTCTAAATTTTAATTCTTTTTCACTTACTTATAAGAACTATCCATCGACAGCCGTAGCACCTCCGGCGGGGAGTACGGCAACCATTCGTTCCGTCTTCTCACCACAGAGTTTACTTTCCTTGTCTCGCCGAAATCACATAGCTTAATTCTAGAAAAGTCTGTTTTAAATATTAAAATATTATCTAATTTCACATCTCGATGCACTAGGTCCCTTTGGTGGAGATGTTCCAATGCCGCTGCTAGCTGCTTTGTTACCCGTTTGGTGTGGATTTCACCGATACCAGTATCAAACATGTTTGATGTCAGATCACCTGGAATATAACATTTAATATTTAATAAATCTTAAAAGAACTTTGGTTTAAGTGAGTGAAGCTGGCTTAGGAATCATAGTGTTGATAGAATATAAAAATATACCTACATAAGAAGTCAGTCAAGATGAAGTAGTTAAAGGAGCCATTTCATCTCTGATTGATGTATAGTTTGCGTTGGACTCGGTTGGACATACACCCAAATACTTGGAATAGTTGAATCTCACGAATGGCTGGCTACTGAATGCCAGCGCCATTAATATTAAACGACCAGTCTCAATCAGAACATAGAAGTATAAAATATTTCAAAATTGTTAGAAATGTTGATATTATTGAGACTGAAGATACAATGTGAGGAGATAAAACAAGTCGTGCTTCATAAAATCGAATCTCGTTTAATAAAATCGCTTATTATACCTGACAGTGTGACTGTGTGTAAAGCAAGAGATATTTTTAGAATTTAGATAAGCTTTCAAATACACCTATATCATAGTTGTAATTGGTGTTATCGTGAATAATTTAATGGATGCAGATTCATCCGTCTTTGGCTGCAATCCAACCGTCCGTAAACACGTGCATTAGGACCGAATTTACGCAGTGTTTAATCAATTCATTTGAATTATATCAATAATAGGAACTGATTCGTACCTAACGGTGCGTACTCTTGGCAGAATACGTAAAACCCGGCAGTTTCGAAAGCGACATCGAACGTAGTTACGATATTCTTATGAGCACTCAAATGTAGACTGTAGTGAAACTCCCGGTAGAAATCTCGTATGGACACGTAGGGTTTTGGTAGAGCCTTCAAGACAATCTCAGTGTCTGAAGCTCTATGTTCCACGAGCAAAATTTTTCCGAACCATCCTTCCCCGACTATTTGCAATATATCAAACTCTTCAACGAGGGAAACCTGTAAATTAATGATGGTTTACATTAAACCGTAGCACATCATTCAAGTATCCAAATAAAATGGATAGCAGTAAAATAGAATAAAAAATGTAAAAGAAACTAATATAGAAAATTATATCAATATTGGTCAGTGGTTAGAACTATTTAGTTGAAAGACTTTAGGAATTGTTGATTAATTAGATTATGAAATAGAACGTGAAATATGCAGAAATATAAGCGGCAGGTGATTAGCAGAATAACAAATGATTAAATGACACAGTGATTAATTAATTAAGCCTGATAAATTTAAATATGAGATCACGCTCACACTTCATGGTATTTACAATAAGTCCTGTCATAGGTAATATGAATCTAAAGTGTAAGGTCTAAGGTGACTATGTACGTGTACGTCGCCAAAAATCCTGCTTGACAAGTCTTAAAACTTTATTTTACATTAGGACTTACGTATATGATTTCGTACATGTAATAAGTTAGCTGTTAGATGATATGGAGTTTAGGGAAACTCATGCTTGTTCTTACTCATACTCACTTTTTCTAATTCAAATTCTCTTATTTTGTGTATGGAGCCAGTAAGAGCTCTCCTATTGCCGTCATTCATCTTTGGTCCTTTGAATTCATTGTCCTCTCTGTAACAAAGACCCCACTTCAGTAAGCTACCTCGTTAGTTATCTTTACCTTTCTTACAATAACACGTTTACCATTCCGTAAAGTAATTAACGTATTTCTCGTATGTTAAGAAATATTTACTTAATTGCATTTACTATTTCTTTCGATTTATTAATCTCTTTGTAAAGTGTAAAGACACTTTCAGATACCTAAAACTACATCATTGTCAAAATTTATATTTTTTTCGTATGCAAGAAAATATTGTATTGGATTAAGTGCTTTCGATTTATCATCCTCTCTGTAATTAGTAAAATGACCTTCATTTAGAGAGTTACCTAACTCTACATCATTGTTAATATTCATGTGTTGTGCGTATCCTATTAAATATTTTATTGGATTGACTTCTTTGGCTTAATAAAAATCTCTGTGTAAAAATACCTTACTTTAGAGAGTTACCTAACTTCACGTCATTGTTACAATTTATGTGTTGTTCGTTTGCAAGGAAATGTTTTATAGACTGCCGAATAGATTTAACATCGTCCCCATTTCACATTTCGTTGAGTGAATGCTCTTGGCCGTTAGCCAGGTCGTGATGTCTACTCCAGATCCAGACAGCTGCACTGACGTCACTATGACGTCACCAATTTTATTTTACCGAGTTGTCTCATTCATTGTCTTCATTGTGAGACAGGAAGTACATGTTTTGTTACAAGCTGAAGAATGCTTTACGTTTTTGAGTGGCATGTCTTAGGAGAATTATACCTACAATCTACATGGCTTAGTCATTAGCTATTAAGCGTGAAGATAAGTTAATTAACATTTTTCATTATTTAGTTCTCATATTATTAAATCTTTTACGGGTTTAAAAGCTTTTACGGGTATACAGGGTGTAACAAAACTAAGTGATAGTACTTTACCCCCTATACCTACAGTATGTAACAAAAATAAGTGATAATACTTTAGGGTGTGTACGTGTTCCTTGTAGTGAGTTCACTGTGAAAGTAGCAGCTCTAAAAGACGATCATTTTTTTTTCAAAAAAATTTTGTCTTTCAGTGCTGCCACTTTCACAGTGAACTCTCTACAAGGAACACGTACACATCCTAAAGTATTATCAATTATTTTTGTTACAACCTGTATAGAGCAGCGCTAAAAAGAGTAACTTTCTTTCACTTGTGTATGGAAAAATTCATGACGCTTGGGGGGCACATTCACTCCCTAAAGTATCATCACTTAGTATTATAATGAAACTTTTTAATCGGGACTTAACGCGACTTATTTAAGTAGTAATGCTACTACGAGTACATACTTTTTCTCGACGTTTCGGCCGTGTTGCAACGGCCGTGGTCACGAGGGGACTGCAGGAGCGCGACGTCGTTCTCATAGCCGCAGTGAAAAATCGCCAGACAAATAAATCCGCGGTAGCAGAACATCTGCTTGATATGGGGACTAATCACTGGATGGAGCTACACGACCCTAAAATCCTCTCTACGGATCGTCATTACCACACGAGAGTAATACGTGAAGCAATTGAAATTAAAAAGTACAAAAATTTCAATCGTGAGGACGGATTTAAATTGTCGCCCGCCTGGAATCCAGTGATCAATAAGTGCAAACCGCGTGTGTCACCTGTGTCTACAAGTGTAAACCCGGATACAGTTAGTGTTGTGTGTCGCAGTGAACCTACTGACTTTCAGTGTATTGGAACACAAATATTGGACAATTCGAGGGTAGTCGTAGAACCGACCGCCCGGTGCAAACGAAGACGTCGCGCTCCTGCAGTCCCCTCGTGACCACGGCCGTTGCAACACGGCCGAAACGTCGAGAAAAAGTATGTACTCGTAGTAGCATTACTACTTAAATAAGTCGCGTTAAGTCCCGATTAAAAAGTTTCATTATAATGCAACGCGAAAGTTTAAAATGTTATCACTTAGTATTGTTACACCCTGTATGTATAAATAATATCTAGATTATCTAGTTATTATAATTCAATTCGATAAAGCCAATTTGTTCAAGTTGTTAATCGCAACCGTCTCCCCAAAATTATAGGAAAATGGTCGAACTGTATTAGAAATTCCTTAGATGTGAATCGTAACATATTTGTAAATATTATAAATCTGATATTTACGTTGGTGGTACGATATTATAGGAACGATTTAATGTGTTACAAAATTTGTTTCTTGTTTCTTTCTTTACTTTCGTCTATAGATCCTTCGATCGTGGATTCTAGGAAATCTATTGTTATTCTATGGTGTCTCGCACACCGGCGAGCGTATGATGGGGCTTGATGGGTTAATTTTAAGAATACTTGTTAGTTATTTATTGAATAATTAATTATTCGTACGCTACATATAACAATTAAAACATATCAGTTGCATTCACAGAAATGGATCTAGATCCATTTCTGTGGTTGCATTGCATATTTTTATTGCAGCATTGCATTCAAGGGTCACTGCCACTTGTTGGACATATCAATTTCATGCAATTTTGCCAATATTATGCAAAGACGTCGATGTTCGCTTTTTTTGGTAAAGTGATTACTGTTTTATCGGGGTCGGGTGTTAAAATGCGTTTTATTGAAATAGTTTAATAGTTCAACGGCTGATCGTAGTTTAAACCGTTTAGTGACGTCAATACTGTGGGAAGATCCAGTGGACGAACGGAATGTATGCCAAGTCGGTCACCTAAATGATTTAGGGTGCAGATTATAATTTGAACCGTTGTTAGTTGTTTACAGGGTGTAACAAAATAAAATCATAATACTTAAGGGTGTGCCGTGTGTCTGAGTCCCCTGTATAGAGTGAATAGAGTTCAATGTGAATGTAGCAGCGCTGAAAGAACAATTTTTTTATTTTTGTATAGGCAAGCGCCAATTGTAATGACATTTTCTACACAGATATTCTAGAGCCTGAGAAGGCTTCATTTCGATGAGGAAAAATATCTTATTTCCATGGAAATAACGATGAAAATGAATTCTCACTTATAATACCACAAGAGCTTCAAAATTATCGGGTATTTCCCGATAGGTTCGTTGCAAACAAATGAAGGAGTCAAGTTTTTCAGGCAGATAATTTTGAAGCTCGTGTGGTATTCGGGGGATTATTTTTCCGTCCCAAATGTCGGCCAATAGAATTAGAATTTGTTTTTTATATATAGCAACTACCAGAGAAAATTTTCAAAAAATTATCAGTATAATACCATGTAGGTTGTACCACGTGACGTCGAATGGTGCAATTCTATTGGTCGATATTTGGGTCGGAAAAATAATGACTTATAATACCACAAGAGCTTCAAAATTATCGGGTATTTCCCGATAGGTTCGTTGCAAACAAATGAAGGAGTCAAGTTTTTCAGGTTAAAAAATCACGAGCGCGAAGCGCGAGTGATTTTTAATTTGTTTTTTATATATAGCAACTACCAGAGAAAATTTTCAAAAAATTATCAGTATAATACGTCCATGTAGGTTGTACCACGTGACGTCGAATGGTGCAATTCTATTGGTCGATATTTGGGTCGGAAAAATAATCATTTAAATCATTTAAATGCTGTAAAGGCCCATATAATAGATCTATATCAAATCAACAATGTATTTAAAGTCTTTAATTTGATAAGGATTAATGCTGTATTTGTTAAAATCGCTTCGAAAATTAGCCATTAAATAATGGCTAATTTTCGAAGCTACTACAAATTTTGTAGTAATAAGTAAATGACAAAAAAATGTTATTGTGGGATATCCATAAGAGATAGACAATAGACATATTATACCATCGCTAATTTTTCTGTAGACCTTTTCATTGTGTACAATAAGTACTTAGTGCATTATTTTGATAAATCTCGTAGGGTTCAGCCTGCGTTTCCAATGTAAGCGGATTTTTTTTAATTATTTACGAAATCACATTAGAAACCTCAACAATAAAATGTATTGCTCCACTATTTAATTAATGTTATTAAACTTATAAACCTTCCTCTTCAATCGCTCTATTTATTAAACAGTGGATTTCTACAACTTGCATTTTTTATATAATTTTGGTGGAAATTTTTGTTTCCACCAAAATTGGGGATTAGGTGTTTACGGGAAACTGGGCCCGTACCACGAAACGGTTTTGAGACTCAAACAATCGTACGAGAATGTTGCGTCCTACTCTTACAAACGTGAAATGACGTTGTTAGAGCAGGACGCGGCATTCTCTACAAGGCGCAGGTTCGGTCTCATATGGAATTAATTCTCCACCTTAGACACAAGTTCGTTTCGACTCTCAGTGACATTTTGCCGAGAAATATTAGGGGAGCCGGTATATACAGCATCACCTGTACTATCATCCGCATAGCAATGAATGCCGTTGGTTTGTAACATGTCATTGATATGCAGTATGAATAGAGTAGGCGATAGCACACAGCCCTGAGGGACACCAGCATTAACAGACTGAGTTTCCGAGCATTCGCCGTCAACTACGACCTTTATGCTTCTGTCTGCTTAGCAGACAGAAGCATAAAGGTCGTAGCCCGAGAAATTATGTAAGTGGGTCACTAGTTTCTTAGAAACTAGTGACCCACTTACATAATTTCTCGGGCAGCCCGTATGATGGAATTCGCAATGTCCAAACTAACAGCCAATGCCTCTCCCTTCGACTCAATTGCCTGAGCCCATTTTTTTTTTTAAGGACGGGAAATGCTCCTACGCATTCCGCGGGGGACGGGGAAATCCTGCCGCGGATATGTGGGGCTCTCTGCGGTCGGCAAGGTGGTAAATTGACCGCAGCTCTACCCACTAAAACCCGTCCGTGCCTTCTCCTCCGCTTGGCGCTGAGCCGCTGGACCCGCCTGAGGCGAAAACTGCAGCGGCCCAGTTAGCGGCGTCTGCTTTCGCGCAGATACTCCGCGCGGCAGTCTGCTGCCGCCTACTCCGGGAGAGCTGCCCAAGGCACCGGGCGCTCTACGTCCGAAAGGACTCGTGCAATAGGCAGCGGGTTCCCCAGCCCGTTGCCTGAGTGCTATCTACGGCGGGAGCTGGCGCTCGTGTTCAGCGCGTCTACGCCCTCCACGCCGTCTTCGAATTGGGTCTGCGGCCACATCCGCCTCTCTGACCCGCTCGGCGGCCTCCTTCTGTGACATGACTTCCTCACAGAAGGTAGCTATTGCGTCCCATCCCTGTCTCGAACGAACAATATTTGAGATTATGGCCGGGAGTGTTAAGTCAAGTCCGGTGGTCGCAACAAGCACCGCTCGCTGTTCAACCCAGGCTAGGCATTCCAGGAGCGTGTGCTGTGCGGTATCATCATCATGATCGCAGTGGTGGCAACAAGGCGTTGGTTCCCTCCTGGCCGTGTGGTGCAGGTAATGACCGAAGCAACCATGCCCGGTCAGCACCTGAACCATTCGGTAGGTCAGAGCACCTCGAGCGTTTGCCACCCACTGTTGGAGTACAGGCCGAATTGCCGCCACTATTTGGCGACCTGCGGTTGGCGACGCCATCTGGTCCTGCCAGGCGCGCATTAGTATAACACGCGCCTGGCGGCGCCATCGGGTTACCAGGTCTGGTGGAACCCGTTCTCCACGTTCTTTGACTTCGGCAGTACGGAAATACACCTCAGCCAGTACACGTGCCTCCAAGTCCCATGGAGGGGACCCAATTGCCTGAGCCCAACGATGAGTCAGGTATGCCAAGAGATCACCAGCCGAGCGACCCTTACGGAACCCGTATTGTTTGTCGCTTAGCAATACCTGGCCGTCCAAGTATCGAAGAAGCTGGCTATTGATAATGGATTCCATTATCTTCGAGAAGAGAGAGGTATAGCGATTGGTCTGTAGTTGGAAGGATTTGAGCGGTCACTTTTTTTGGGGATCGGGTGCACCAAGGCTGTCTTCCAGGAAGCCGGGACGATGCCATTGGAATAGGAGAGCCGAAAAAGACGCGTCAAGACCGGAGCCAACTCTGGAGCACACTTTTTCAACACAATAGGCGGGATTCCGTCAGGCCCACTCGACTTTTGGATATCAAGGGAACAGAGAGCTTTTCGCACTGAGCGCTGATGAAACCGAATATCCGACATGATGCTCGTGCATCGCGGTATGGTCGGCGGTTTCTGCCCCTCGTCATCCAGGGTCGAGTTTGACGCAAAGAGCTTGCCCAGAAGATCGGCTTTGTCCTTTGCGTCTTGGGCCAACGATCCATTTCCTACGTGTAGGGATGGTAGGGTTGGCTTGCAGAAATTTCCTTCAATAGCTTTGGCCAGAGACCAGAATGCACGGGTTCCGGAGGGGAGGCAGTCAAGTCTCTTGCCAATTCTATTGACGTGCTGTTGCTTTGCCCGAGTAATCTCTTTCTTGAGGGACCTAGGGGCAAGGTTGTACTCCTTTTTATATGTGCTGGTATTTAAATCCCGAGCAGACACTGCGTTGGCCCAGGATTGGTAAGCTTCCTGCTTCCAGCGAGAAGCTTTTTTGGGGGATGAACCAAACCAGGGACGAAATCTGCCGCCAGTTGGCACTACAGAGGTCGGAATGAAAAGTTCCATCCCCTGCATCACCACATCGGCAACAGAGTTGGCAGTGTTGTCGGGATCATCCGGCGAGAAGCACACGTGCCCCCAAGGATAGGATGCAAAAAACGACCGCATCCCATCCCAGTCTGCTGACTTGTAGTGCCACACACGACGGTATTTAACAGCGCGCTGTCTTAACACCGTCGTAAGTGGCACAGAACTCCTAACAAGGCAATGATCCGATGAACCAAGTGGTGCAGTTACGGATATTTGATAGCCGTCAGGATTTGAAGTCAGTAGGAGGTCCAACAAGGAAGGATTCTGACCATCCACATCTGGGATTCGCGTAGGCGTAGCAACCAGTTGTGTCAAGTCGTTCGCAAGGGCAAAGTTGCAGACAGATCTCCCCGCATGATCAGTTTTACTGGAATTGAGCCAGTCGGCGTGGTGGGCATTAAAGTCGCCAAGTATTATGATCTCTGCGGATGGGAAGCAGCTTGCAGGTGCTCCAAGAGTCGGTCCGTCTCGGGGTCACCACTACGGGGGACCTATATAGGCACGCATAGACGCGAGGGTGGTCGTCGCAATCTATGCGGAGCCATAAGTTTGATAGGTCCATGACCTCAAGAGTGCTGAGGCGGCGAGAGCTGATATCATCTCTGATATACACACACACTCCAGCTTTGGGTAGAAAGGAGTGCTCGAGGTAATACCCTGGGTGGGAAAGGTATGATGTGTCACTCGGAGATGATATCTGCGTCTCGGTTAAAAAGAGCAAAGCCGGCTTTGCCGTCTCAAGGTGGTAATGGACAGCATTAAGGTTGGAGTGTAATCCCCTGATATTACAAAAGTCCATGTTTAATATCGAGGGGGGAGCCTTTGTGTGTTTGCTCTTGCCCCGAGCAGATTGGAGCGCAGTTTTGCCCTCCCCAGAATACGAGGGGCAGTCTGGACGTCCACGTTCAGTTCCAGGAGTTCCTGAGCCTGGACGTCCAGAGAGGGATTCTCCAACGCAGTTGGTACCCTCCTGGGGTAACAAATTGTTTTTCAACTGCGGCATTTCTAGGGGGGTAGGGCCTCCGGTAAACTCACTCACTCGGCGAAACAAAGCGCTGTTTCACGCCGGTTTTCTGTGAGGCCGTGGTATTTCTCCGGTCGAGCCGGCCCATTCGTGCCGAAGCATGGCTCTCCCACGGACAATATATGTGTAGATACCATCAAAATCATTGGCTCTTAGATAAATGATAAGTCTCGCGCGCGTAGCGCACGCGCTAGACCAATCATTCATCTAAGCATTGGCTGTTAACAGACTAACGTGAGTTGGTCGAATTATGTCAATTCAATGTAATTCGTGATTATATAGTAGTTAGGTTTGACACAACGTGACCAATTTACGTAGGTCCGCGATCTGTCTTCGAATCAACTTTTCTGACGCATACACATCCTAAGTTATTATCAATTTGTTTTCTTACCGTGTATTCTGTTTTAATAGGTACTTTACATTAATTAATAATACATGTTAAGTAAATTTATTGTACTTAGTACTTACCTACATAATAATATAAGGAACATTAATTACTTAAATGTAATTAAATGAAAAATTGGACATAGGTACCTAAGCCTCAAACATCTGTCAAACTCTTCATTAAATTGAAGTTTAATCATAATTAAATGTACGGCCTCGTAGTATGTTGAAAACAAATTACTTTCTAGAAATCCCTTTGATAATATGCTAGAGCCGTCTTGTCGCAAGGAAATTATTCTGAAGAAAATAAGATGAGTAGGAACTAGAAAGTAATCCAGATTTCCTTCCGCAAACAAACCGAGAAATAGCACAGAGTTACAATGACCGAAAGCATGAGTAAAGGGAAATCACTACCGAAAATAAGCTTTATTGTAAGTGCTATGTACCCACCTACGTAATAGTATGCCATTGAAATGTCAATGAAATCATATTTATTAATTTATGTACTTACAACGTATAAATACAGTGATTATTATTTTTATTCTCTTACCAACGCATGCACAATATTATGTTTATGTATCCTAAAATCCATAAGGGTTCCTTAAAGTACGAAACCTTAAAAGCTGTTTGGGTCGCTACTTGCACCCACAACCAACTGCAACTATTGCACTACGTAGATATTTATTTACATACTAGGGTTAATAACGCTTTATTTTGAGATCCGTAGTTTTTACGCTGATTTTATATGAAGTAAATGTTTGCATTTTATTAAAATGTCGTGTCTGGCCACAGAATTATATCAAGTTTTGTGCTTCGACTCAGGTAAGTACTGTTTGGAGTTTTTGACGTTACTGTATTTTACGTACCCACAAACTACCACTTGGGTTAGTTATTATTACGTAAGTAATAACGAAAATCACAATACTAACACTGTCACTATAATTATTTCACTTCATGTCACATTTCCTCACTGTTTCACGGCACACGCGCGCTCCGTGTTATTTCTACAGTGCGGCTGCCTCCCGGATGGTTATTTTAGTGCTATAGTGCAAGGAACAGAAATATAACGATCAACGACCTATTACATTCTCACTTTAAAGGAGTGTTTTTTCAAGTGTTGTTAAAATGAGCAAAAGTGGCTGTGACTTCAAGGATTTGAAACCCTGGCACGTAGTGATTACCTGGGTACCTAAATTCTCTTCGACCCAGGCTTTATAAAATTACTGGTCGTACGTCGTAATATCTAAATAGCGTTTTTACTCCCTAAGATTATGCTCATGATCGTTATATTAGCATGTTGTTTTAATTAATGGATCGTAAATCGTTGGTGCCGTCTGATGCCCTATTCATGGGTGCAGGGTGGTATCAACTGATTGCGAATATAAATTATAAAACTATCATATAATATAACGAGGATTAGTGAATTTTTTCGGGTTACGCTGCCAGCGTATCAGCCAATATTGTCATTGAGTACGAGAATACGGGGTAAACTAAAGGCCTCACTCAGAGACATTGAATGCTTAACTATAATAATTAAGTAACTGAAGACTTTGTCAGGAAATAGATCAAGTTAAATTATTATTCCTCATTAAAGTAAATCAATAAATCCATATTTTATGTGCAATGTCCTATTGAAAACGGCAAAGGAATAATAATAAGAATTGCGTATCCAAATTATACAAAGAATAACTTCATATTGATAACCGGCTTCGCTGTTTTGTTACGTGGTGTCTTCGATCACTAGTATATTAGTGATCGAAGCGCGGTGTGCACAATCGTGGGCAAGCCGCAAGTATTAAGTATACAACTAAAAAAAAGTGCTATTTTAGTATTTTATGTTCCCTCTAAAACTTCGCTAAAGAAATCTACACATTGACTACATTGATAATTTTGTGAACTTTCAACTAAAGCTCTTCTGATGCTGCGAGTGTCCATGGGCGACGGAAGTTGCTTTCCATCAGGTGACCCGTTTGCTCGTTTGCCCCCTTATTTCATAAAAAAAGACTGGTCCAAAGAATGGTATGGACTATGGACTAACATAATATCGTTTTACCCACGAACATCTACAGAAAGTGCTAGAAACTACAGCTTCTTTCTTTTTTTCTTCTTCATAATTCAGCACTAAACTAAGCCGGGTTTGATCAAACCTTCAAACGCGTCGGAACACGATCAAACGGCGCGTCAAACATAACGAAAATATGAAATTTCATCAAACAAGCTTCAAACACGTAAATGTTTGACAAACCGTTCGAACTAGCTTTGTCGGTCTAACGATCAAATCGGTTTGAGTCAAACCAAAATTTACGTGTTTGAGTCAAACCGTTTGATCGTCTTCGGGGCCCTTTAGGAATCGTAATTCCCATACTATTACCGTTTTAAATTTGGTTCCTTTTGATCTGTAATGTAACGTCAGCCTAGTATAACCGCTCAAGGTCACCTAAATATTGCAAATGTATTGAAATGTGTACCTAAGGTACACTTTTTGACAAGTATTGTGAGCATGTTTTTTTAACGGAGTTACTTTACCTTAGTTTTTGTTATTCGTAGAAAACGATGCTAAAATTGTACTATAGATACTAGAACATTGTTTCCCGCCATTTACTCGACACTGGCCATGGTTTTATAGCTGAAGTGCCATAAGAAGAAAAAAAAAGAGGAATAAGAAGAAGACATTCTCTCTGCTTCTCAATTGTCAATTCGAGTTTCGACATTAGACAGTTGTTTTGTTTTGATTTTTGTATGATTGCATTTTAGTGCATTATTTGTTTTTAAAAAGTGTTGGTTGCCACAAAGACAAAATAGTTTTCAACAATTCGTAATTAAAAGACTCTTAAATTCTGTTATTCGTTAAATAAAAGGAGTTCGGTTTGCTGATTTCGTCATATAAACTATAAAGGCAAGTCTTTTAGGTTATGTTATGATTTTACCTATATGTTTTTTCCACTGACCTCTATATTACACGTTTTTTCTCATGGGCGTACCGAGGGGGGGCAGGGGGAGGGGCAGCTGCCCCCCCTGGATCATGTTGACGTCCCTACTAAGTATATTTATATCTATTACTTTTATCTATAAAAATTAAGAAAACGATTTTTTGCCATTTGTTTGCAATACAAATTTTTACAACTAAAAATTATTATTTTTTATTCGTTATAAACACCTAGCTTATGAAAAAACTGATTTGCCCCCCCCCCCCTGGCCCAGAACCATGTTTTTTCTTGTAATTCATTACAAGTATACTACGTAGATTTCTAAAGATGATACATACACTACATTTTAATATAGTAATTTAACATGGTTAAATTTTCATCCTGTAACTGTTAATAAATGTGGATGTTTGCTCATAAACAGTATCAAACAAACATATTTTGTTTGAAATATTGTATATTTCTTTGAAAGTAATAACATTCCTTTGAAATATTTATTTGAAAGTAATAACATTCCTTAATTTCTGACGCTCAATACCTTGATTGGGGAAAAGCCAGACACAATAGCTATTCTATTGTTATCACGGTTGCCGGTGACCACTTAGGGCTTGAGGCATTAATTGTATTATAACTGTGTAGGTGAATATCAAAACCCGGCAAGTCACACCCATACTCGAAACTGAACTCTTGTTGATTTTATTGAATTTTGTGAGAAAAATGGAACAACGCAGTATATGCAAATCAGTGTGGTGAATCCTGAAAGAGCAAAGAAGATGTCTGTGTCAAAAGTTAAAAAGAAAAATGCAGAGAATAAAGTTAAAAAAAACATATTTCTCTCATTTGCCAAGTTTCGCTTATGGTGGACATACCGGGATTTGATACTTGCCTACACAACTACAAAAATTATACACTTATTTATTAATTTATTATATTGCTCTTACATATTATGATTTATGAGTATTCCAATCTACATGTAGATTAAAGATTTGTTACATCTTTGAGAACAACTGTATGTGCTTTTAAAGACAAAAACCTATATCTATATAGGTCTAACAATATAATTTCTTTGTGTTATGTTAAAATTTACGCCAAATGAAGGCTACTTGCTGAATATCAAGTACAGTTGATATTAGGCCAAAGCTGAGCAGTATGTAGATAACTAAGGTGACCATAAGTTTAGTATGTACACTACATGTAATAATTGCTAATTACTGGCTGGACTCTGACAATGCGGTATGCTGCATTGTTTAATTTAGATTTTAAATTTTATATATACGGAAATACTAGCACCGCGCGCCGTTACGTACCCAATGCGTAAAAACGGACCCCTGTAAAGATCTTCTGCCTGTAGAAATCACTCGGCAGGGCATAATAGCCCTTTAACTAAGTCGCTACTTTCAGTGTCAGATTCCGGTAGTAAATAGTAATCTATTAGCACTAAAACCTAATCGCCTATAAAACAGTAGGATCCATGTACTTATTCGATTTTATAGATTTGGTTTACGAGACTTGGCTGTTTTAAATAGCTCTTTATTGCGCTGACATGATTGGTAGCGTTGTTCTAGAGCCCGATGTACCATCGAGGAAATTGATTCCTAGGCAGTTGACAGACCAACGTCATTTGGCCGGATCATGTCTTCTTGATATAGATTCAATTTCACTGAACAAAATATGCATATTTCTAGTAGAACTTGGCCTAGGAAACCGTATTTCACCCTTATCATCAAATAAAAGCTTTAAATAATAAATAAAGTCTATTTGAAAATACTAGAGATCGCCCAATGGTCGAAATTTGACCTTAGTCTCAACGACATTAGGACTACTATATTTTGTAAAAAAATATTGACTTTATCATATATTTTTTTCAACTCTTGTCTCTGGGACTCAGCTGACCTCAAACTGGCTGTGTAAGCATTGTCTAATAGAGTCTGACTAGCGAAAGATGAGACTGGAAAAAGGCGGCAAATTTAAAAAATCGACGTTTAACAACCATGTCTATAGCCGGAATTATAGTTTTAATCTACGAACTATGAATAATAAAAACTAAGAAACCTTATTATTCGTAGTTCGTAGATCAAAGCTATAATTCTGGCTATAGACATGGTTGTTAAACGTCGATTTTTTTAATTTGCCACCTGATTTCCAGTCTCATCTTTCGCTAGCCAGACTCTAGTTTCTAAGAATCAATAAAAAAAACTTTAATCCATTTTCAATTTGTCAACTTGTTGTCAACAGACTTCAAAGTTCAACCATAAATAAAAGAGTATAATTCGTATGTATAGGCTTGTCACTCAAAAAACTGTCATTTTTTTTAGTGTGCACATTGTAGCGCATTGTTGTGTGTGTAATGTTTTATTTGTTAAAAAAATGTATGATAAAAGCATAATTATGAAATAATATTAGCTCGATGCACTCCTTCACCATATAAACTATAACTGTGCAAAATTTCATGCACCTACGTTTCCCCATTTTTCGTGAAAAGGGTTACAAAGTTTTTCGCTCACGTATTTATATATAGATATATGATTTTATATTTTTTAATTTGCACTGACGAAAACGCTTTTGCGGTACTTCCGATTTGGATGTGGGTGTGACGAGTAGGTAATTTAATATCTTTTATTTATCGCGCTCGTTTTTTATTTCAAGTACGTAAATAATAAGATTAAGCCTAGAAAGATTTGTAAGATATATTTTCTTTAATAATTCAAATAAAACATTTTTTTAATATATTATCTCCATTTATTGCAGTTGGGAAAGGATTATTTTGGAAAGTGTAGATTTCATTTTGAATTGTAAATTCATTTATTCTCAAAGTGTGACATGCGGGCCATGGTGGGGACTATCGCGAGTCATAAAGCCGCAAAAATAAGGGAGGGGCGCGCAAATGTCGTGGTCACATTTTTTTCTGGTGTCGATGCTGGAGCCAAACTGTACCTTTTCTCAGGGTAAAAAGTATCCTTTCCCGGGACTCAAAGTATCTCCATGGCCAGCAAAATCGGTACAACGCTTTGGGCGTGAAGAAGTAATAGACAGACAGACAGACGCACTTTCGCATTCATATAGTAATATATATTAGTGTGGATATAAAAAATAAATAAAAGAAAAATTGATAATAAGAAATAGTTTGGAAAATATGCGGAACTGTAAAACATACCTATCGTAAACACGCGTCAGCATAATAAATGCTATATTAGGACTAGCACTATCAATACACGCGTAGATGGGGCAATAAACTAGGCTCGTATCTCCTTATCTGGTCTTTCATAAGCACCATCTCCGTGGTTTATGGTCCGCCACTCCACAGTCCACACCCACTTACATAAGTACTAGTTTATTATTTAATTAAACATCTGTAGACGCTTTCACATCTTTAACGGTCGATAGTTTTGCTGGTTCTACTGTACACGGTTGGTAGTTAATATTATATTATATTAACACATATAACAAAAAAAGTTGGTAAAAGAAACAAAAAACCTCGCGAAATGTACCCAGGCCCATCTTAGAACTAAGACGAGTCTACCTGTGTATTGTGTAGGTACCTGAAGAGTCAAGCTCCTTTTTGCGATAATCTTATATCTTTAAACGAGCAATTCTTGTATATATACATATATATACAAGAATTGATACTACGTGGGAGAGCCATGCTTCGGCACGAATGGGCCGGCTCGACCGGAGAAATACCACGTTCTCACAGAAAACCGGCGTGAAACAGCGCTTGCGCTGCCGCGCTGTGTTTCGCCGAGTGAGTGAGTTTACCGGAGGCCCAATCCCCTAACCTATTCCCTTCCCTACCCTCCCCAATCCCCTCCCTTCCCTTCTCTACCCTCCCCTATTCCCTTCCCTTTCCTTCCTTACCCTCCCATATTACCCTGTTCCCTCTTAAAAGGCCAGCAACGCACTTGCAACTCTTCTGATGCTGCGAGTGTCCATGGGCGACGGAAGTTGCTTTCCATCAGGTGACCCGTTTGCTCGTTTGCCCCCTTTATTTCATTAAAAAAAAAAAAACTCTACTCCCACACCCACCACCCACGGCCTGCCAGCACGCAGATTATCAGAAAGGGTTGTTCAGGGAAGTAGCTAACGGAGTTTTAATACAGCTGAACCTACATTATTTCTTTTTTTCCCCACCCCACCACTCCTACACCCGCCGCCGACGGCCTGCTAGCACGCAGATTATCAGAAAGGGTTGTCCAGGGAAGTAGCTAACGGAGTTTTAATACAGCTGAACCTACATTATTTCTCTCATAGATCTAAACTCCCCTCCCGCGGGCGCACCCCCGCCTTGGTAGCGCCCACTTCGAAACGGGCGTAAATCGCAATATTTTAATTTCGCCATAACTTCTAAACCAAACGTCCAATTTTAATCATTCAAAGACCAAATATTGTCCACATAAACTGTACTTTGAGATGAAATAATTTATTTTGATAAGGATTATTATCATGAGTAAAATAAATGCATTTAAATGTAGTCCAAAAAAAAATCAAGATTTTTAAATAAAAATATGGTTGTTGTGCCTCACTTGACATAGATAGGTATAGTGTGTCGCGGACATTTTTGTAGATATTTATAAGATCTACATTTACTTAGAACATTGTATGGTTCTATCTTTTATAGTTTAGGCAGCGTACGCAAAATAAGTAAATTTTCTGGTTGTTTCCGAAATACTGAAATATCTTACGGAACCCTATATTTTCCAAAATAAAAAGTAGCCTATGTTACTCGTATATAATGTACCTTTCGAATGGTGAAAGAATTTTTAAAATCGGTCCAGTAGTTTTTGAGCCTATTCGTTACAATTTAACAAACAAACAAACAAACAAAGTTTACCTCTTTATAATATTAGTATAGATATATCGACCATTGGGCGATCTCTAGTATGGTTAATTAGGTGTCTAGATGTTATGCCATCTGGAATTTCGATTTTCCAAAGCAGGAACTCCAGAGACAAAGACCACACATTCATGTGGGAAACCTCATTCCTTCATTCCGATGGCATAATTGAACTCACGGGCCGTTCACAGTCGTTTTGCCTTGGAGCTACTGTGAAAATCGTCCCTATCTCGTTGGCATAAGATCCTACTTATGGAATAGCTCAAGCTGTAAGCAGTATGCTAATACCTCGGCTACAATTAAAGCTGTACCTTAACCTTACACGTTGACAGTTCAGATTGTACTCATAATAGCTCGCAGATAGCATGCGAACAGTCACGACCGCTCCGGATTCAATTAAGTACTATCTCAATACTCAATAGACATCACTCCTATTTTCTGCTGTGTGCAGTTCAAAAGAACCTTAGGAAAAAGATTTGACAAGACGGGTAAGTGAAACCCTATTTTCTGTGTTGCAGCCTGCAAGTCCAAAGGAACTTTGGAATAAGATTTGACAAGACGTGTCAGAACCGTGTACCACCGATTTTTACCCGGAAGGTTTTGATCTAATTTTCTGCATTTCTCCTCAATTCTTACCTAACCCTTTAAAACCCCTTTAAAGCTTCGCACGAACATAATGGTTTGATCTTCGGGAAAACTTTAACAGACTAAAACTCTTGAACTAAAGACTTTGTAGCTTATAATTTACTTGGAGAATTCCTTAGGTATAGTATTTTATGTACCTACACCGTTAGTATTCACGGATCACGGTACAGGATTAATTAAGATTTAAGCCATTTCGTTACGCCGACAGCTAGAAAGTCCTAAATTCCAATAGAATTTGAGGCTATTGTTTTGCTTAAGTCCGCAAATGTCGTGAGAAACCTGCGTGTTTCAGCACAAGCTGACAACACACAATAGGACTACGTTAAACCTATCTACACTAACCCCCTTACGAAAAAAAATAATTACGCAGTGATAATTTACTACTATTCGAGGTCCGCAGACCGCAGTCTTTGATGTCATATTATTACGTTTCCAATATGCCAGACCCCAATATTATTTCAAAAATGTACAGCGCCATCGGCCATCAGCCATGACACTGGCTAATGCAATTTGACTAAGCGCTCTGTTTACTTTGTAAAGCTATTGCGTCATTATTCTGCCGACGTTTGGGGAACACGGTTCTCCTCAATTAAGGTATCGTATCAGCTCATCTTCCGTCCTACGCTAGGGTTGCTAGGCTTCGTACATAGTGCTTAAAGTTTAAACTATCTAGGGTTCTCACTCCTCAGACCGCTAAGGCTTGATTTATTTGCGTCCGCGCGAACTAGCGATTTGGCAACTACAACGCTCGTTCGCGCGGGTTTAAGACTTCATCTCTATGGAGCTCTATTCTATTATTACAACTTTGATAACTTTGGCACTTAAAGTATTGTCACAGAATATATTATATTAGTAGTACCAACTATTGTTCTACTTTGGATAATATAATGTCCCTTCTATGTCACATCCATATTATAAATTTGGAAGTATGTCTGTCTGTCACCTCTTGTCACCCAAACCGCTGAGCCGATTTTGCCATTTGATATTGGACCATGGAGATACTTTGAGTTCCGGAAAATCTATACGGTTCCCGCGTGATAAACTCATTTTGCTGAAACTTGGCGTCATCAAGTAAAGTATACCTATTGTGAAAGGAAAAGGTCTATGTGACAACCCTGAATAGGGGAATAATGAGACAGAGGAGAATTGTTTCTAAAATACAGCTCATATGGTCTAATGGATTTTAGACCTATTAAATTTTAGTGCTTACTGCTTCTTAATGGTCTTTTTAAATGTTTAATTTATGGTCCTTTATATGGTTTTATCTGACCCGTGCCACTTCGTTGGTGTTAAAACTGAAAAGCCTTTTACTTGATGTCGATGTTATTTTTTTTTTATTAAAATAATGTACTAGCTGTTGCCCGCGACTTCGTCCGCGTCAGCAAAATGTGATAACCAAGATAATTTAAAAAAAAACCCTTTTTAAGAGGAGTCCACACCGCCCTTTTTTCCATATTTCTCTAGCCCCTGGTGTATCCTCTTAAGGTTCCTTACCCAAATAGCAAAAATGGGAACTTATTACAAATACTTTGATGCCTGTCTGTCCGTCTCCAGGCTGTATCTCAAGAACCGTGCTAACTAGATAGTTGGCATAACTAACGTTTTTTTATTGTCGCTATTGCAGCTAATACTAAAAACAAAATAAAGAAAGTATTTGAAGGAGGCTCCCATTCAACAAATGCCTTAATTTGGCTTTTTGCCGTCAGTGTGACCACAAAATACCTATTGTTAAGAACGGACACGTAGTGCCGTAAACCAGCGAGACTTATCGAGGGAACACAGGCAACATAAATCCCCTACTCGATACTAGATGGCGTTAGGTGTATGATTATTGATCACCGATTTTACTGAATTTGGTATGGACATACTTTGAGACCCGGAGAGGACACAGATACTGTTTATCCCGTTAAAGTGTACGGTTCCCGCGCGAGGGCATCATCTAGTATTAATCTCCTAAAATATATAAAAAGAAACCGGCGAAGTGCGAGTTGGACTCGCCCATGAAGGGTTCCGCAGCAGCAATAAGGTTTATTTTTATGAAAATAAAAGGTTTTTGATTTATTTCTATATATTTCAGTTGATTTAATGAAAGTTAAATGAAGGTGTACCATTTATGACGTATAAAAAAAACTACTTGCTAGATCTCGTCGAAACCAATTTTCGTTGATAGTTTTTATAGTAATGAACATCATATATATGTATATATATTTAGACTTATTATGCCCCTACTTTAGTAGTTAGAGGGGGGGGCGGGGGGGGGGGACACATAGGTTGTACATGAAAATATTTTTATTTTGTTTCAGTGGTACCCCTAAAATTTTTAATAATTTTTCCATTTTTATATCAAAATCTTAATGCGGTTCACAGACTACATGTACTTACCAAGTTTCAATGACCAAGTTCCATCAAAGTGGCTGTGACATACGTACGGACAGACAGACATGACGAATATGTAAGGGTTCCGTTTTTTGCCATTTGGCTACGGAACCCTAAAATGAATCTCTTAGTATGTCTAACTGAACTTTTTCTTTGAAAAACTTACGATGATCAAGGATGGTTCTTACGGAGAGAAACAAAAATTATTATGTAATAAAATTACGTCCATTAGATTTCGCGCGATACGTCTAGAAAATAAAATGGAACCAGTTCCTTTTGTAATGTTAGTAAATAAGTACTTATCTTTTAATAAATAATTTTTATTTATTTATTAAATAAGTAACTAATTAGTGTTTCATTTTTATGTAACATTTTTTTTATTACTATCAGGCAAATTTTTTGTGAGTAGCTTCATTTTGATAAGTAGAACAATCCATATTTTAGGACCATCTAATCAAAGAATGAAATCCTTTCTATTTCTGTTAGCTACCACTTACAAGATTTTTCGCAGATAAAAATGTTGTTCGTCTTATCAAAATTAAGCTACTCAAAAAAATAGCTTGATAGTAATTAAAAAAATGTCCTATTGCAATAATATTATGCTATAAATAATAATATTAAGTTCAAGATACTATCAAAGCTGCATGTTATATTACAGTTTAATATAAATCTGAATTTTATTACAATATAATTAAATATTTCCTCATCAGCTGCAGAAGAGTAGCTCAGAGTAATTAATAATTATTTTAAAGTAATAATTATGTCTCGGTAATAAAATTTTGCAATTCATTTATTTAGTTTACGGTATGCCTATGACTTCCTATATTTATATATATTGGAATTAATTGGTGAGTAATAAAATTGTTAGACGCACCTTGTTAAACTGGTTACGTTAGGTTTCCTCATTAGGGTTCAGGGGCGTATTTAGTTTGGGGGCAACTTAATATCTTTACACACCAACGGGACGCACAGATAGACATAGCAATTCGATATGAAAAATATAATTTAGAGGGCCTGTTTCACCACTTGCTGATAAGTGCCGGATAGGCTATCCACCACTTCGCTTGACATATAGAGCATGGAGAATCTGTCAAAAAAGTTGTTATAATTTTTATACCTAAGAACCTTACTGTGCTGCTAGTAGTTTACAATGTACCTCCCTCCTCCTATAGTGGAGTAGAGCTCCAAGGGCATGTTTCACCACTTTCTGATAAAGTGCCGAATAGGCTATTCACAACTTTTTTGATAGATTCTCCATACTTGTTTTGTCAAGTTAATTGTTGGATAGCCTATTCGTCACTTATCAGGAAGTGGTGAAACAGGCCCTTAGGCTCGATTTATATGCGTCCGCGCGAACGAGCGGTTTGGCCACTACACCTCGAGATCACAAGCTATGGTATGTAAATATTTATATTAAAAGCGCAGGTAAAGCAAAATAGATGATCTTTTAATTCATTTTTATACTGGACATTTGTGCCCCGCGGTGTTAGCCGCGGTTTTAGTTATACCGTAATAAAATATTATGTAAAGTACCAATAATAGGGTCTAAACGGGGCGATACATGGTTCTTCAATGGTTTATGGAAGTGATGATGATTATGATGAATGTAATTTGTGTAGTAGCATATGCTTTTCGTTCTTAAAACAACGTCGAAACTCCCAAAATTGTATCTATAAAGAGTCAGGAGTTCTCTCAGCACCTCCTAACCCAAACCATGGTATATACCTTTTGAGAATCGGTTCACAAACAGCGCGGCGGAGTAATCGTTGAGCATAAAAAACGATTAACGAACATAGCACCTCCTTCATTTTGAAAGTTGGTTCAAATTGTAGCCTATGTGTTATTCTGATGTACATAATATATTATGCTATAATATTGTAAAGTTTCATTAAAATCCGTTCAGTAGTTTTTGCGTGAAAGAGTAACAAACATCCAAACAAACTTTCGCCTTTATAATATTAGTAGGATAATACGCTATGAACGAGAACGAGTGGACGCATATAAATCGAGCCTATAAGTCTATTATGTTTTGTCCTCTTGGTCAAGCGCATTTTCAAACGACAACGACAAATATTGTACAAGTTGACATTTACTTAAAAATTAAATAAAAAACTAAAAAGAACCTTTTATTGAATCCGACACTGCACAAGACCATTATGATGGTATCACCGTCGGAGATAGGACAATCATATTAGATACAACATGTAGGTCGGCGCAATTGGTTTGGCATTTCGCACTGGCACAGGCACTGGCACGAGTGGGCCAGCGCTGGCATCGTGCGACGATATAATCTCACTTAATGACTAACTACTTCGATTTATTGAATGAGCTTCACTGAAATGTGACTTCACGGAAGTGTGACTCTAGCTTAGGGTCATCTCAATTATGTTTAGACAGAAATTTAACTAACATACTTTGAACATAAAAACAATAACAATGAAACTTGAAAAATAATGAAACAATGAATGAATTTCCAAACTTTTTTTTTTATTTTGTTAAAAATTAAAATTGCACTGTGCACTGTTTTCTTAAGTGGGTAGAAAAATGATTTCAAAATTATCCAAACAGGGTAGAATCGACTTAGAATGCTTGCCGAAACTATTGTATTTCTATTGGTTAATACCAGTGCCACTTGTGTTAACCAATAGCTTTGTAGGTAAAGAAAAAAAAAATGCTGTCGCTGCAATAATAACATTATATTCCTTTCTCTTTATGTATCGTTGATTGCATGATCATAATTGTTTACAAGACAAACTCTACCGCCCATTAGTTCTCACGTAGTGTGGCCACGCCTTAACAACGCTTATCATGTACACCTGTCGAGCATTAACAGATGCTGCAAGTTGCTATACTAAAGTAAATAAACCTTTTCATGGGCGTACCCAGGATTCTAGCTAGGGGGGCTAGCATACCTGTTTCGAGAAGATGGTAGCCTGGTAGGTGGGATGGGATATATTGAAGCGAAAAATCACGAAAATTTACTTTTATTAATCTGACTGAAAATATGTTTTGTTTCCAACACTTCATTTTGCGCAAAGCAGGTAACAAGTTTTTAATTCCCACCTGCCAGGAAAATTGAGGCTGCCCCCTGCCCCTACCTGGGTACGCCCATGAACCTTTTATCTCCTGCAGGCTGCAGGCAAAGGTTTCAAAAGATTAAGAAAATGTATTTTACTTTTCTCCCTTATATTTTTTTAATAGAATGGCCAATGGTTTTTGACTTTTGTCGTGTATTACACATATTTCTATTACACGTATACATATTTTAATTTATTATACATATATCTCTTCATACAAATCATGACTCACAAAATAATTACGCTCGTGTGAATCAAACAGGACTTTTATATGAAACTGAATGCAGCAGAATTTCTGCCAGCCGAAATTCACTCATAACTCATAAATTACGCTTGTTTGGCTTCTTCCATAGCTCAATATCAAATTCGCGTGAAAGAGACAAATTACTATTATAGGTCAATGGACAATGGCCTTACTCCTTTTCATTGACCGGGATATAGATATGAACGTTGTCAAAACATGAATAACGATTATTGATTCTGGCTCGATAGTTTAGTGGCGTAGAAAGTCATTTGCAAACTATCTCCATGCTAATAACTTAGGGCGAGGTGCTGAACAGTGTCTTGAGATCGTGGGATTAGTCTCAAGTAGGGTTGCCATCACCTTTATTGCCGTCGCCGCTCTAGCACGACAAAAATCCCGGACATTTGGCGGAAATATGGCTATTTCCCTGGACACCAATTAAAACAATATACTATTACGTCCCAATTATTACAAACAAAAATTTGTAATAATTTGATTAACTTAAGTCCTTGAAATCGTACTTGATTTTGATCAAAGAAGAAAGAAAGTGTGTATGCTTAGTGAGTTTTTATCTTTCGTTAATTGCTGCCTGGCTAAAAACTCAACAAAAGTCTCCGGATTTCACCCGGACACTTTTCAAAAGCCCGGCCGGACGGTCCCCGGACGCCCTTCAAACTAGGACAAATCCGGGGAAATCCGGACGGATGGCAACCCTAGTCTCAAGTCACCGTTTCCAGGAGTTGTTTTACCTCTAAAAGTACCTTTACGTCGAGGTAATAAAGGGGAACTTGGAGGTTAAATATTATGTATGAATGGACTATTTGTTCAGAATTCAGTTGAATTTAAATGATATATCTAAGAGGTCTTTTAAAAAATAAACGCTAAATGAGGCTATATAAACATGATTGTCCTTTATTATGAACCTTTTTTGAATGTAAAAATTAAATTATTTGTTTAGTCAGTTCGGTAATAGTAGAGGATGGGAGGGTGCTAATTTGTAGTCACTCGAGCGTCATGGAGACTTAGTAGGTTTTGTACTTACATTAGATAAAACTGATTAAAAAATAACAAGAGCGTTTTTTATTTTAGTGGTGGGTTCAGAAACTGCAGCCATTTTAAAGTTTTGAAAAAAATATATATTCAGAAAATTGTTTATTTAAGTCAGTTTTAAATATACATATTTTAGACAGCAAGAGCTAAATCATTTAGTGCAAAATAAAATATCTGCGAAGCTTAGTTTGGAAAATATGAAGCTTTACTTTTTTATATTTTAAAATGTACCTACAGGCTTACGGCTTACCAAACCTTTGAATCGTCAGTGCTTTATATGGAAGCTTCTTTGGGGTATACTAAACATCCAGTATCTTAATCTGACAGATCCGATGACATTTCAATGTAAAAAAAAAAAAAAATTAACACACCACATGAGAAATCTGATTTCTATACCATGATAACTAGACACATGTCGGTTTTAATTAATAAATAATTAATCTAACACGCTGGAGCTACTCACGAAATCCCCTCTTCCCCTCCCCAACTATAAAATATAAATACATGGAAGATGTATGGACTGTCAGTCAAATCTTACATCATGGCAGCAGCTTAAGCTTTGTATTTTGGCTTCAGCGTACCTGAGCAAAATATTAACAATTTCAAATTAAGAATACGCAATGCAGGATTTGCAATGTTTTATTAAAAACTAGTATTTTTTCATATTAATATTGAATGCACTGTAACTCTTGGTGGAAATTCATGTTTCTCAGTAATAATATACACTTAATTTCATGCACCTATTCCACTTTATTAATTTATTTTATCACAATTTCACACGACCGGTTTCGACAAAATTACAGTAACTTTTCACTAAAAACTGCATTTTCTTTAACTTTGAAGTTCCCTAGAAAACTTTAATGTAATAATAATTAATGATCAGGACACGAATATTCGATTAAGCGACCATATAAACAACCATAAAGTACTAAGAGCCGCGAAATAGAAAGTCCATAACGCATCCTCGAAGTACGGTCTGCAAAATTACCGTACAGGTTTTCAGTGATTCTTCTGTGTTGCAAATAGTGTCTATGTTAATTATTGTTAATACCATGGACTATGGAGTAAAGACAATAATTAAAAAACGAATTACCAAAATTGAACATAAGAATTTCAACATTAACTCCAGTCCAGTAAAGCACACATTACTTCTGAGATTTCAAAAAGACGCGCGCATTCTAGTGAATTCGTGCGAATGCGCGCGTCTCTCAGAAGTAATGAGTGCTTAACGCTCAGGAGTTAAGGTTGAATTTCTTATGTTCAATTTTGATAATTCGCTTTCGATACGCCAGTTTTATCTAGTTTTATATTTTATTTTAAATATTAACAATTAACAAAGACACTATTTGCAACACTTCTTCGACTCTGCGCTAGTATACCACACGCCTATTATGGCCTAGCGTAACAAAAATATTGTATACTTTTTTCGATAAAAATAACTAAATAATCGGCCAAGTGCTAGTCGGACTCGCGCACGAATGGTTCCGTACCATTATTGAACGAAAGTTGGCCAAATATTATGTTTTTTAAATATTTATTTTATTTTAATTTTTTTTATGAATTATTAAAGAACAAATATAATTTAGAATCTTGTGAGTATTTCAAGTGCCTACCCGCTACCATTATTGATTACAAGCAAAAAAACCGGCCAAGTGCGAGTCGGACTCGCGCACCGAGGGTTCCGTACAAAGAGAATATAATCACTACGTTTGTTCCGTACAAACCTGCAAGGTTTACAAAGTTCGTTCATTACGACAATCGAGTCATAACTATGGTATTTTTATTGCAAAATGAAATCCATAACATTACAATGGGGAAAGATGGAGGAGCATAAATTTAAGACAAAGATCTCTTTATCGTTTAAGTAATAGCTCTACGCGTTCATGAGGAAAAAAGTAATAAGTTTATATTTATTAAAAAATATATATTTTGTAATGTAACTAAAAATTTAAGGTTTTCGGAATTTTTCCTTTATGTGTGCTATAAAACGTTGCTTCATGCCAAATTTCAAGATTCTAGGTCGACTGGAAGTACCCTTTAGGTTTTGATTCCCTTGCGAGTACTTGCGAGTTTCAAAATATGCAGCTTAAATTGCTGTTTCTTTTGATTGCGTTGACATAGAAGTTTGATTTTGTTACAGCTTAAAGGTATTATAGACCTGAGTATTTGGTATGAATTTCAATTTAATACCTCTACGCGTTTATGAGGAAATGGGTAGTAAGTTTAAAATTATTAAAAAAAAATATATTATGTGATGTAACTAAAAATTTATGGTTTTCGTAATTTTTCCTTTATCTATGCTATAAGACGTTGCTTCGTACCAAATTTCAAGATTCTGAGTTCACGGGAAGCACCCTGCAGGTTTTGATTCCCTTGCAAGTGTCGAAAATTTGCGGCATAAACGGCTGTATCTTTTGATTGCGTTGGCTTAGAAGTTTGATTTTTTCACAGCTTCAAGGGACAGTAGACCTGAGTAATTGATATAAATTTCAGCTTCATACCTCCACGCGTTCCTGAGAAAAAGGGTCTTGACAGACGGATGGACGGACAGACGGACAACAAAGTGATCCTATAAGGGTTCCGTTTTTTCCTTTTGAGGTACGGAACCCTAAAAAGACCAAAAGAATTACGTTTGTTGTATGGTACTGGGAGGGGCGGGCTCCCATACTACAAACGTAATTTATAGGGGTTAAATATTTATTTTATTTTGTTTTTAGTATTTGTCGTTATAGCGGCAACAGAAATACACTATCTGTGAAAATTACAGAAGTGTAACTATAGCGGTTCTTGAGTTAAAGCATGGAGACAGACGGACAGACATCGAAGTCTCAGTAATAGGGTCCCTTTTCCTTTGATTGGGTACTTTTAATCCAAAATGTAATTTTTTTAATTACATTTTGGATAATCACACAATGCAGATAATAATCATTGATCAAAAAATTAAAATCTTGTTGTCCTTGTCTTGAAAATGCTTCTTGTAATAGTTCTTGAAGTGCTTCCGGTTGGCATTCTCTATGTTCTTTTCATTTCTATGTCTGTATGCTGGTTGCTGACCGTACTAAGCTCAGTATATTTTGTTGTCGTCGTAAAGCATTCTATAAGTGTGCGAGGAGCCGCGATATTTACCATAAGTCGTTATCGACAACTATTTATGGTGGAGGCATGATAAATTATTATTAAACTTACTAATAAAAACGATGTTTGTTTGTTCTTGTCTGGTACGTAGAAATAGTCGCTTGACGGACAAAACGTCATGAAATGAAATGAAAAATATTTATTTCTAAGTAGGTTACCAAAGTTAACACTTTTAGAATGTCGCGTCTACATGAGGCCTACCACCGGTTCGGGAATTACCCCGCCGAGAAGAACCGGTTACCGGCGTAAGAAACTCGCACGGGGCCACCTTTTACCAAAAAGGTGGATAATAACAAGTCAGTTTACTTACTTTACTGCATTGCCGTTAATTTTGTATTATCTATTGTGCAAAACAAAACTACAAAATAATTTTCCGATTTTAGCTTTACAACCGTCCTATCAGATTAAGTAATAGAGGAATAAACGCTTTATTAAATGCGCCTGCGCGTGCGATTTCACATCAAACAGTTATTGATATAATATTATGCTGTAAGTATTATTAACAGTTTAATATTATTTTAATTAAATTATATTTTTGTTTCAGCCGAACCACGGCTGCCGAAGAGTTGAAACGCCGGGAATTAGAAAAGTTCTTTGTGGAATCCGTAAGTGCTTTTAAAATATTATTGAAAAAAACATCTTAAAGCTTTGCGTGAAGAACACACTAAGTAGACTGTCTTTGTTTTCACTATAGGTACTTAATATAAAACTGAGCATTAGCCTTTACATTACTTTGTGAAGGCTATGTATGGTATACGTTCCGTTATATATAGGCGTCATTGCATGTCACATAATTCAAGACATGATTGGATGAACCACGTAAGTAACAATGTGAAAACTGCCGTTTTTTTTGCATAAATGGAGAACTTTAGGACAGGGAAAATGATTTGAAATCGAGAAAATGTGGATTCTATGTATAGCTAGATATATTAGCCAGGTGATGAAATAGACGAATGAATTACAAGATTGGGGGAAAATAAGTAATTACACGGATGTTGCAAAATGCTATCGTTAGTTAGTTTGTTAGTGGTTCATCCCCTCATTTTTCACTTTAATTAAGATTTTATGTTTATAGCGGGTTCTGGGGGCACGGCAGTGCCCCCGCCAAGTCGAGCAAAAAAGCGGCACGGCCGTACCATCCTTTTCTCGAACCAATTCAGGCCCTTTTTGACCCCCTATAACTTCATTGTGGATTAACCAACAAGCCTGAATTTTTAGTTGTTAAGCAAGCATTATATAAACACGGTATATTTAAAATTTTATTCAATTTGAACGAGTAGTTTAAGAGCTGTAACTTGTTAAAGTTTCTTAATTTTGTCACTGACTGACTGACTGACTGACTGACCGATCACCAAAAGTCTAAGGCACATCTAGTAGACATAGAACCTTCAAACTTAGAATATAATTAGTGTTTAGTGTCTAAATCAAGGGAAAATTCAAATATTTCAAAATTTCTGTCTGGTTTTCTAGATACACTAACTTCGTAAATAACTTTGTAATCCCATATAAATGTATAGGATTACAAAGTTACATTTGCGGTTTATTAATCATTGTACCCGTACCATCAATATCTCCGGTTTATCGTCGGTAGAAAGATATCTAGCTAGTGTTTAGTGTCTTAATTAAGGGAAAACCTAATAAACATTTCATAATTACTGTCCAGTTTTCTTCTTCTTTCTCTAACTTCGTGAACAACTTTGTAATCCCATATTCTTACATGTATAAGATTACAAAGTTACATTAATTGCAATTTATGAATCATTGTACCGGTACCATCGATATTTCCGTACGTACATTCGAAGGAGTAATAGTTGTAGATAGGTATGAAGCACTAGCTTTTGCCCGCGGCTTCGCTCGCGTGGAATTCAAAGATCGCGTAAAATACGAATATTCTTGTAAACCTCCTTTGGAAACCTGACGTTTTTCCAAGACCAAATATAGCCTATGTTACTCTTCATCCTTTCAACTAAGTCTAGGTCAAAAATCAAGTTGATTGGTTGCTTCGCTAGGCCGTGAAGGAAGGACAATCAAACAAACAAACACACTTTCGCATTGATAATAATATTAGTATGGATATTGGATAGTCATGAAAGGCAAGTAGTATAGTAATACTGTATACATAATGATTACATTATTATTAAGTAATTGTAAGTTTTATATTTTGTTTGTTATAAAAATCGTTATTGATATTTATAGTAGTAAAAGGTGCCATAAAGGAGAAAAGTAGGACTCTACAAAAAGAAGTGAGATCCCATCAAAAACATCCTGTAAAAAAACCAAGTCTCGCAACTCAGTTTTTATACCGTAAATATTTATGAGATCCATGCAATACCAAGTCGGTTAATTTATTCAGTCCCTACCTAGGCGACCTTCTGTCTCAAGTTAGTATAGGTACGTAAGTTATTATCATATCAATATCAAAAATCTTTTACGTTTTAAATAAATAGATCGACTTGGACATCGCATGATTAGATTTAGTATAACACTATACAGTATCACACAGCACTACATGTACGGGCCTGCATCAATCGCATGGAGCGCAATAGACTTAACAATCTGATACTTAATATTATAATAATTATGTATAAATTGTAACATACATTGTGTTTTCATGCGATGTCCAAGTCGATCTATTTATTTAAAACGTAAAAGATTTTTAATATTGATATGATAGTAACTTACGTACCCATACTAACTTGAGACAGAAGGTCCCCTAGGTAGGGACTGAATAAATAAACCGACTTGGTATTGCATGGATCTCATAAATTTTTACGGTATAAAAACTGAGTTGCGAGACTTGGTTTTTTTACAGGATGTTTTTGATGGGATTAAAGTATTCCACAATCCAATCTAGCGCTGGATTGGATATGACTGGAATAATGTAAATGTTTACTTTATTATAGCCTGTCAAAAAAGTGAAGAAATTAAAAAGTGGCAACTGGCAACATCGTAGTGTCATCCCTTTAAAATCAATCTAAGAAAAAAGGGATGACACTACGATTGCCACTTTTTAATTTCTTCACTTTTTTGACAGACTATACAGTAATAATTTAGCGCTGGATTGGATTACTGGATTGGAATAATGACACCGGCCATGAAGTGCGTTCAATGTAACTTTGACATTGACTTTGTCGACTTTGTAATAGAATTTTCTCATTTTTTGATTGCTGCAAACAATTCAGAAAACATAATAATATTGTATTCTAGCTGTTGTCCCGGTGAACTTCGTGTCACTTTAAAACCTTCCCTGGACTTCTACGAATATTTTAAGACTAAAATCAGCCCAATCCGTTCAGCCGTTTTCGAGTTTTAGCGCGACTAACACATTTGAAAATCCATTTTTATATATAAGAGAAGATATACTCTATAGTGTATAAAACAGCCCTTAGCGGTTACTTTATATTATAAAGGCTGGCACATTCTATTTGTTTATTTCGCGGCTACTGGCTACCGCGGCCGCTCTCACGACTCAATCTAATAAATAGCTATGGGAGATATTCAGTAATAAGATACCGCGGCCGGGACGCCACCTACAGGTGGAATTTATAACTACGGAATACTTGTAAAATGCCGTGTGATTTCAGAATGAGGTAAATAAGAAATTCTGTGCGTCTTTTTGGAATCAGGCGGCAAATAATAAATTGCAGAAAATTCTGTAGGTATATTAATGACCATTGTTTTGAGACGGAAAGCCAGAAATTCGGTTAAGATTCTGGCCTAGAGAGCATACTGAGGACGTGTCAAAATTTTAGTAATTTAATTCAAAACTAGGTCCTTTTGTCATTAAAGCAAACCCTTGTCAAAAATATTTGTACAAATAATGGTACAAATGGTCAATTTGCGTAGCACCAGAGGATTTATAGGTGTTTTTCCTGTAGTACCTAATTATATGGGTGATGGCAGTCAATTTCAGTCAAACATTGAAGGAGCTAGGACAGTCAGGTCAGACAATATGAGACAGATCGTAAAGCGATAATATAACTGATTCTAATAGAGCTAGTACAGTCACGCTGCACGCACCGAACACCGTTGCCACCGGAGGCGATGCTGGCCGTTTCAAAAACAACAATAATTTCAAATCTGGAACACTGGGGCTTCCTCGGAATACAGGCATGCAATGTTCTCCTTCTTCTTTTTAACTTGCTTTTTTTAAATATTTTCAGCAGCAATGTATCTGATTTAATTCAGACTTATGCTTCTCAATTTTTATGAAGGTTTGGTAATTTATTTGACCAAGCAAGTTTCTTGTAATAAAAGGTATAAAACGACTGTGCCAATTTGAATTAAATTGCCCAGCGAAAAAGTACCACAGCAAACCTTTCGCCTATTTGTTAAGCAAATAAGGCCTTGTCTAATGCCTTACGAGCGTCGAAATAAGGAACTAATTAAAATGCAACATTCTGATTGGCATTAGCCAATCTCATTGTTTTATTTACTGGAGTCCACAGGTAGAGAAATCTCTACATTTTCAATTCGGTAATTTATTTCCGAAGTGAAAAACTTTGCATACGTATATCCGCTACCTTTTAAGTGATAAAGTCCAAGCTGAGAAAGCCAGTAGTAAACTAAAAAGAGACGAAAGCCTTATTTACAGTATCTCCCGCTGTTTCAACCCTAACCCACCACATGTTTTAGTGAAAAATGGCTAACAATTTTTCTTCAAAGCTTATTGCTTAGTGCGGTCGCATCATCGGTTGACTTTGCACCGATGTTTCGCTGCAAACTTAACAAACGGACTACGGACCCCGAAGACAATGTAAATAGCCAGGACGTTAAGTATTGAGATAACATTGTGTCGATCTGGCTCATAAACGCTTCCCTTTGTTCATGCGCGAGACTCACGATGCAATTTCAGAAGATTTGCCGACAATTTGCGGCCCTCAGCTATAAGTCACCCGGACCTCGATGTGTTGGGAAGATGTGCCTGGCGTGAAAAATTGTCGGTATGAGGATACCGAATTCTTTTTCTTTAAAAATGACCTCCCGTAAGGAATAGCTAGTGTCAGCGATTTGAAAGATGATACCTACAGAATGAGATGTCATAATTTGGGCATAAACGTATACTTTCAAAAATTAGGGAACGCAATCGTCGAAGCAGAGGGCGCCTGCGACTAGCACACTGCACATGCAGTAAATAATCCGACCGATATGTTCCACACGTTGTTAATATTGACAGAAACGATGTCAAACATCGACAATAACTTTTTGTTTACTGTCCATGCTGGTAGAGTGAAGATATTGCAGTACTAATATTTCCTATTGAGTCATAGGCAAAATATGATGGAACTCCGTAATTTGGTCAGGTCAAGCCCAGCTGATAGATCATGACTAACATGGTTTTCATTCACCAAATAACATGGACCTGCAGGAACAGTTTAGCAACCATCTTTGCTCAAATGAGCATAGTAGCCATACTAAACAGTAAACAAATTAGATATTCCTTCAAATCAAGTCCTAATAAAAATTCTTCCATTTTTTTTTGTAATTAGGGAATATAAAATCCCTTAAAAATCGTAATATATCCTGTAGTTTACGACACATTTCCTTCCCTTTACGGATACAAATGCAAGGGTGAAGAATTAATTACCATAAGTTTAGTGATAAACATACTTTGTATGTTAATTTGTAAAAACACAGATTTTTGTTACATTTAACAAGGACAATATTATTGTGTACCTATTATGTTAAAGTTGTTTTGAAATTCTAATCGTCGGAATATTTAAGGATTTCTGTGACCTATGTTTTCACTAGCTTTAAGTCTTTACTAAATTAAGTAAATAAATAAGTCAGCATTTAAATGATATTTTAGTCATAAGCTTACTTGCACAGCACAGAGCACCGATTCATTTGTTGTCTGGTACAAGAATACTTATAACATAATACATATTATAATATACTTATACATATTTCTATAAATGTACTTTTCCGTCTCTCAGTGTCTCCATACCGAATCTTATCTAAATCGTTTCAGCGACGTACTGTACGCGTGTAAAGGTAACAGACAGTCAGAATAAGACAGACAGACAGAAACACTTTCGAATTTATAGTATTAGTAAAGGTGAGGAATAATATCGATTTGGATCACACAGTATGGACATTTTATTAGTAAGTAAGATGGAGTTATAAATGTAGATGTACCGCTTAGATACCTAAGACCAGCTAGTATCCTTAGTAATTACTAGCACTATTGTGCGCCAGGGGGCGGGGGACATTAGGAGGCAGCAATTTGACGGATTAATACACCCCAGGCCGTAACAACGTAATAACACACGTATGGGAATCGAAACCACACTCCCACAAAAGTATCTATCAATTTCCGAATGGGCCTGCAGTTACAGGTATTCTATTACCGCTATATTACTCATATACGGTTGGAATGATAGGGATATGAGGCTTGGGAAATTTCATAAGGGTTCTCTTAGTATTCTATTGTAGAGGAGATGTCTAAAAAGTTATCAGTTATCACTTATCACATAATTATATTAATTAAATCTTTACTCACTACAATGACAAGAAAAATAACGAATAAAGTTTAGGTGCCCCGCGCCACGAGAATATTATCTTATATCTTTAAAGTTTAAACGAGCAATTCTTGTATATATACATATAATTGGAATCTCGGAGTCGGCTCCAAAGATTTTCATGAAATTTAGTATACAGGGGGTTTCGGGGGCGATTAATCGATCTAGCTAGGAATCATTTTTAGAAAATGTCATTTTATTGGTGTTTTATCGAATACCGAGCAAAGCTCGGTCAAATATCTAGTATAATCTTTAAGTTAAAACATAAACTACTTCAATTTAAAGATTGCACATAACTTTCTAATACTTATTTAATTTAAAAATAGGACATAAAACGGTTCTCATAAATAAAGCACAGTTCTAATATAATGGCCAAATATTATCACGTCCTCGAGTATTGAACATGTCACACCAGTCACCACTCACCAGTCATTCTGTATAATAGTTATATATTATTATTATTTGATTGCCAGAGCAAAATTTGAATTTATTTATGCTTCCAGTAAATTATTAATTAAATTGTTGAGATTTAATTACAGTTTTCGGCACTATTACAAAGTGGAAAATGATTTTTGTGTCAAACAAAAAATTAATCATAATTAATTATTTATTAATTATTGGAAACCATAAAACACTAATCAACAAAATGAATCGGCGCCAAACTTTATAAAACTCAATCAATGACTATAAAAATCTAATATAATGAATATTAAATATAATTAATTGATTTCAAACAAAATGAAAAAAAAGTTTTATAACAGTAATTTCTGGATAAAATAAGTTTCCCAATTCTGAGTAGGAAAACACTAATAAAATGGAAAATCTACCATTTTATTAGTGTTGTGTAATAGAATAATTATAATTAATGGATGTTGTGTGTTGTATTATGGAAAAATCTATAGAATCATTGTCATTTTAAACAAAATATTATTTAAAACATAACAACTTTTATCATATTAAGTACTCAGAATTGTAAAACTTTTTTTTATCCATATTCTTCGACTTAAACCTTTTGACGACATTTGTTGGTGTTGAATAATACAGCAGAGTCAATATTCAAATGAATGCAAACAACAGTTGACCTCTTCCAGATAACAGAAACAATGATACGAAATAAGACAAGACGATAAGAAGCCAATAAAGTAGTCACTTGAGATGGGTACACCCCCATAGTATGTAGGTTTAAAATTAACACCAATCTAGAAAGAGTTAAATATATTGAGACACAATATAAAAAAATCGGCCAAGTACCTACCTTGCCGGACTCGCGCACAAAGGCTTCCGTACCGTACCATTTTAAAAACAAAGATTGTGTTTTTTGTATTGGAGTCCCTATTAAACTTACAGTATTAGACTTGAGGGTGGCAACTGCCAAAAATGTCCGGCACTGAAAAACAAGATCCCTCCACTTAGGGTGCAGCCAAACGAGCGTAATTTGTGAGTTGTGCATCGGCACTCCTTCACCATAATATAAACTATAATGCTAAGTACTCACATATACGGTTTTGCTCGATCGAGCAATAACGTCGAGCAAAATCCGCGGCTCCGGATTTCGTCTACACATTCAGCATTGCTCGATAGTTTTATTCTAAACCGATATATTTAATTCCATCAAGCCGGCTCGATGCGAGCCTTCGAGCTGTCAGTTTTGCGGCCCACACAGTAATTATTAATCGATTTGGAGTAAAACTATCGAGCAAAACCGCATGTGAGTACTTAGCATTACTGTGCATAATTTCATTCACCTTAAATCACCTAAGTTTCCCCAGTTTTCGTCAAAAGGGATACAAAGTTTTTCTCTCGCGTATTAATATAAGTATATAGATACATAAAACTGTTTGGACAATTATTATGACAGCAGTATTGCTGTCAAGTTATGTCCGGCTTTTATTGGTTATTATCACTGACGTCCATTATACAAGTACGCTGGACTTATGATACCCAACTGTTTTTGTGCCTATTTGAAGCGGAATCAGCGCCCCCAATGCGGTGAAAGAGAACTAAATGGCCGCTTAGTCGCTATTGGTTATCATCACTAGTATTAGTTCCAAGTACTCCCACCACTGCTATCAGCGCCAATATGGCGACATTCAAACGTCATTTTTACATCAGATTAAGTTCTCTTCCCCCGCATTGGGGGCGCAGATTCCGTTTCAAATAGGCAAAAAAATAGCTGCCATTTCAAAGGGTATCTTAAGTCCAGCGTACTTGTATAATGGAGGTCAGTGGTTATTATGAATCCATTCACCAGTGCCACTGTCTCCCACATGACATCATATTGACATCTCACTCGGTATGTAGCAGCCAGCAGTCGTGCAGCACGCCGCGCGCCGCTTCGCGTCCGCACTCCGCATAATGCGGACCTATTTTTTGCTGTACACTCTACAAGCGAAGGAATTTTAAACCGAACATGTCTACTGTACTGGCGTTACCACTGGTTTCTGGACTTTATTTTTCTGCTTATTTAAAATTTTATCTCTCTTCGCGTGTTACTTTGCCAAAGGCCCAAAGCCAATATAATTTTGTTGGCTTACTATTTAATAGGAATTAAGACACTTGTCGAAAATAAGTTACTTAATAAATTTTTTCCCTTTTGCGCCATTGTGGAATAAAATAAACTAAATTCTGTATTCTTTCTCGTTCTTTGTATACCCTTATGAAAGAGAAGGCCTATTTGATTTGAGGAATAGCGGAATAGACTACGTGAATTCTCAAATGGGGTCTCAAATTTCTAATTAGCCTAAAATCTAAATTGGGTGTACTTTTAAATATTTTGTATAATTGTGGCTATCACATTTTGTTCATTCTTAATCTTATATTGTGCACTTATTAATTTATCAAATATAATATATTTCGAATAATTCTTGACTGAGGAATGACAGACATTCCTTAGTCTTCTCTACTTTCAGTAGTATTTCGTAAACCAACAGTAGGGGAAGTAGTAACGGTAGCCGCTGCAGCATAATCGCTTGACGTGGGTTTGTTTTAGAAATTGAGAGGTTCAGTCGTGACGATTCCTCCACGGCTTTGTATCATTGTGTGTCTGATCTTTGCATCTTTGATATTGCCCGTTTCCGCCTTCTAACCATGATTTATTAAACCAATTGCAGGTTCTTGTTTATTCTGCAGTGTTTTTTTGCCATAGTTTTACTATGTTTTAGGACTTGTTAAACATTATCATAAAAAGTGGTGTTACAGTTTTGTGTACTATGCAGCGCATTTTACGTAACGAGCGTCGTCTAAGGTTCTTTTCGATAGTTCTTTTCAAACCAAGATAGGTTACCTCGGATTGAAATATAAGCACTAGGTTGGCACTAGGACCAAGCTTGGTGCCAACTTATTACATTCTACCGACTATTACATAGTCTATATTCAGTGGATATTTACTATTTAAGATACGGTATCGGGATATTGTTTATGCGCTAGCTCTGCGCCCCGGCTCCGCCCAACTCCACCCATCAGATTCGCAGATTACCGATACATAGTGTAGTGATATTTTATTAGTTATTTGCTTAGAAATAACCCTTATTTTACCACTTCATGGCTACGCTACGGCATACGCACCTAAAACACAGTAGGTATTAGAACTTAGTCCACACTTTCATAATATTAGATTCGAGGATATTTAGTGAGATGATCTTCCTACATCCATTTAATCCTTGCAAATGTCCCTTACAAAACCGATATATTTCATAATTCCAATTTTTTATTTTGTTAACTCAAAGTCCTGCCCAAATTTTACGGAACCCGTGAGATAAACATTTTATTTTTAAACCGTATTAATTAACAATTACCTACTCTTTAACTAATCGGCCTACCTCTCAACACATAATCACCTCTTAATTAACTTAATACGACTAATGTAAGCTTGCTTTAAATGTAGCCTATTACAGTTTGTTCTAACATTTAAATTGCCATTAGCTCTAATTCAATTGATAATAACTTCCAACGGTCTTCTTCGACTTAGATAAGTTCGCTTATTGAATATTGAAACGGAAGATTCGTTATTAAGATTAGGAAAAAGGTTTATTTATGATCCCTTTTATGGCTTACCGGTGGATTGTCTATTGAATTTGTGTGTCGTGGTTTTGAATTTATTAGTTGCTTCATACTTGTATTTGTATCGTTATTCGTTACTCAACATTTATAGGTAATTTATGAACTAGATGACGCCCGCAACTCCGTTGCGTCAAAAATGGTTTATCGCGCGGGAACCGTGTATTTTTCCGGATAAAAAGTATCCGATGTTCTTTCTCGGGATTCAAAGTAGCTTTATACAAAATTACAGAATAATCGGTTCACCGGTTTGGGCGTGAAGAGGTGACAAACAGACACACACACTTTCGCATTTATAATGATCTAGTATCAATTTTGGAAGTTGTAAATTTTACTCCAAATAAAGCCTGAAGCAGCCATCAGGCTTGAAGCAGTCTTTCAGTAATCTTTTATTCACATTTACAATTATAGTGCTCCAAGGCTTTAAATGAATATGTCAATGGGCGCTGCTGGTAAAGGAGAACTGTCAAAAATGATGTTTTTGTATGAAAACAGCGTTAGTTCCATTTCTCGCCACGTTCATTTCAAGCCTTGTCGAACTGTAAAATCAATATCCACAATCTATGCTGTTCTTTTTTTATTAAAGCTATTGTGACAATTTTAAATCGTACATGGAATTTTGTTTATATATGTATAGACAAATTGGGTAGAGTAAATGACCTGCTTTCGAACTTCTGGGGCTGATATGTCTTGATTACACCTACCGAGTAAAGCGAGACAGTGCCCTCGGTCGAGCATGTGGATAATAAATGTGTGCTCGGCCGAGAACACTGTCTCGTTGTAGTACTCGGTAAGGGTAATCGACACATAAATAAAGTATAGGGCCAGTAGACCCTTCCATTTGTAACACTTACCACTTCGGACTGTAAGGAGATTAACCGAAACTTACTTAAGACGATTATTAATTGAAGACGTCAGTGGTTGAAGTGGGTAAATACTAAATAATTTATTTATAACATAAAGAATTTAGGACTTTCTTGTTGTCGGCAAAGCGAAATGGCTTAAATTAATCTTGTACCTCTGTATTATCTTTCAAGAATGTACGATTTTATACGTGGGAGAGCCATGCTTCGGCACGAATGGGCTGGCTTGACCGCAGAAATACCACGTTCTCTCAGAAAACCGGCGTGAAACAGCACTTGCGCTGTGTTTCGCCGAGTGAGTGCGTTTACCGGAGGCCCAATCCCCTACCCTTATCCCTTCCCTACCCTCCCCTATTCCCTTCCCATCCCATCCCTACCCTCGCCTATTACCCTATTCCCTCTTAAAAGGCCGGCAACGCACCTGCAGCTCTTCTGATGCTGCGAGTGTCCATGGGCGACGGAAGTTGCTTTCCATCAGGTGACCCGTTTGCTCGTTATAAGGGGGCACCTTATTTCATTAAAAAAAAAAGTGCTAACGGTGCGTTTCCGCTTTAAATATGTAAATGTAAATTGAAAACTTTTTAAAACAATAACTCATTTTTTCCTCATAATTTGAACAAACCTTGTAAATTACCTACTTCTTCATCTATCTACAGGGTGTAACAAAAATAAGTGATAATACTTTAGGGTGTGTACGTGTTCCTTGTAGAGAGTTCACTGTGAAAGTAGCCGCGCTAAAAGACGATTTTTTTTTTCACTTTTGTATGGGGAAACTCGTGACGCTCGGGCCCTTGCCTATACAAAAGTGGAAAAAAATCGTTTTTCAGCGCGGCTACTTTCACAGTGAACTCTCTACAAGGAACACGTACACACCCTAAAGTATTATCACTTATTTTTGTTAGACACCGTATACTTAAAATAAACATTTTTGATTTTAAATCATTTCCAGGTCATAAAGCTCCCATTTATGTAAAAAAAAATCTACAGTTTTCAAATTGTTAGTTACCCACTTTATCTACTTATTATTTTACCACCTTCAACCCATTCAGAAGCTGCGTTATTAATAAGTTTTTAAGTTAAACATCTTAATTTGGATTAAGTATTGGGCTGAGGAAATCCTAAATTGATTTTATCGACTTACAACTTAAGTTAAATTGATTATTCAAATAATAAGGTTTTGAAATGAATTATTATGCTTTGTTAGTCCTTACTCCTTGGCTTTTAATAAAATACAAGATTTACATGAAATTTCGAAAAGTTAACGGTATGCCCTATATATCCATACATACTACAGTTCCATTCTAATATTATAAATGCGAAACTGTGTCTGTCTGTCTGTTACCTCTTCACGCACAAACCGCTAAACCGATTTTTCACTGGTCAAAGTCGAGTACGATTTCATAAGGACTTAAGTTAATCAGATTTTAACAAATTCTTGAAACAAAACAAACTACTATCAAACAGACTAAGAAAGCCTAGCCAAATATATTAAACAACAAAAAATAAATTATAAACAAAGAACTAAAAAAAAAAAGATTTTATTAAAATAGTCTAATAAAGAAGAAAATAAATTTCTCCCTAAAAATTTTAACTATTAAGTTAAAATCCTCAATATATTAATTTGCATGATAATAAAAGCTTTTTGCGTGATTTGTAAATAAACTAACTGTACCAATATAACTTAGTAAAATGATATTAAATTTTTATTTTAATAAATTTATCAAATACTTACTGATAGATTGTTAAGGGCCTGTTTCACCGCTTCCTGATAAGGCTATCCACCACTTAATTTGGCTGCAGCAATATCGATTTTTCTCTATAATGACTAAAGCTAAGAAATTAAAGTTTATTGTCAGTATTCATCATGTCTTTATCTTTGAATTACCCATAGCATAACACGATTGGTCAACTTTTATAACACAGAATGATTAAGTAATCAAAAAAAACCTCTATAAAAACAGGACTTCTAATTTTGCCAACAGAGGAGAGTGATTTAAAAGCTTCCAAAAGGGGTATGAAGATTTTGGCCGACCTACTGACCCCTAATTTTTCGCCAATGATATATTATATAAAAAACTCAAAGCAGATATGTTACTACCGCGCGCGTTGTGAAGCTTCAAATACGACCCAATTGGGTCGTCTTTTATTTAGTCTGTCTCTTTTATATAAATGGCATTTCGTATCTTTTGTTTCACTTATCTGTCAAATTTGTCAATGTTGTTCGGAAGAGATTTAAACCGGAAAATAATATGAACGTAACAGATCTCAGATATGTTACTACCGCGCGCGTTGTGAAGCTTCAAATACGACCCAATTGGGTCGTCTTTTATCTAGTCTGTCTCTTTTATGTAAATGGCATTTCGTATCTTTTGTTTCACTTATCTGTCAAATTTGTCAATGTTGTTCGGAAGAGATTTAAACCGGAAAATAATATGAACGTAACAGATCTGTATAAGTAGAATATCATTGCTTTTCGCGTTCACAATTTTTTTTTCAAAAATGGATTTAAGATACAAGATTTTTTTTCAAATCTTGGGCAAAACTGCGTAAGGTGTCATATTTTGAAGATTTGAGCTGTATCTTAAATTGGTAAAACTTTAGCAGCTCATTTCTTCGAAATGTGACCCTTGACGAGGTTTTGTCTAAGATTATTTTTTGTTTGTATTGATGTTAGCTATCCATTTTTGAAAAAAATATTCGTGAACGCGAAAAAACACATTTAGCGAAAGTAGGTCGGCCAAAATCTTCATACCCCTTTGGTCAACGAGGTTTTTTTGTACTTACGTGTTGCCTCATTCATGTTTAAAGCTAACCCTACTTCTCCCAGATGCATTTATATGCGTGTAGCTTTAGACAATGTTAAAACACCATTCCTCCCAAAAACGTTTCTATTGCCCCACTATCTGACGCGTTGGGATCTTGACAAATGGACGTTATTTGTTCCAGGTGATTGGCGATCCCTACCCGGCTGATTGTTTCGCGAGCCCCGAATCCCGGATAAATGGAGCATCCGCCGGGCGATTTCTCCACCGCGATGCATACATCAACGTGACTAAGGTGAGTCTTTTAATCATAGTCTGGAATATTCTATACCATTATGTAAAATATACGACTTTTCTTTTTCTACTCATCTTGTGTCAATTATGATGAAGTTCTGATGCTGGAATACTTCGAATCCACATTTAACTTAAGGGGTGGAATTTTGACGAATTGTATAAACTCCTGTCACATTCATCTCCCCTTTTTTAACCCCAAAATGGCACTTATTATTATAGTTTTTGATCTTCGTTGCGACGGATGACATTTTAGCTAAAGGTTCATATTTTATTGCAAAAGCATCTTCCAGAAATCTTTTCTTCAGACAATATGATTTTCAGATTAGTTAGCAGTTTTTATAATATAAACTTTTGAAAAATAGCAGTTAAAAATTAAGGAAACGGTCAGTGCTCTTCATGTGTCCAAATCATATTAGGTTACCAACAAGTGTAACAACCGTATTAATAGCGGTGTGACGGTTAATATTTTACGCGGGGGCACTAATTGGGCACACGTCAGCGGGGCCCATAATGTGGTCATCTGTTACCGGGGCCTCCCTGAGCACGGAACCCAACATGTCATTAAGCCAATTCATACCGTCAAAAGACGTTGCCTGATACGAACCAAGAATAATAATTTCATTATTGTTTTCAGTGAAAGTGGATATTCAGGATTGGCTTTTCTTTTTTCCAGGTTTTTACTGTTACAAACTTCTCGCAATACTTAGCACTAGCAGATTTATTTTAGCTCTCTTTTTTTTAATGAAATAAGGGGGCAAACGAGCAAACGGGTCACCTGATGGAAAGCAATTTCCGTCGCCCATGGACACTCGCAGCATCAGAAGAGTTGCAGGTGCGTTGCTGGCCTTCCAAGAGGGAAGAGGGTAATAGGGCAGGGTAGGGAAGGGAAGGGAATAGGGGAGGGTAGGGAAGGGAATAGGGTAGGGGATCGGACCTCACTCACTCACTCGGCGAAACACAGCGCAAGCGCTATTTCACGCCGGTTTCTGTGAGAACGTGGTATTTCTCCGGTCGAGCCGGCCCATTCGTGCCGAAGCATGGCTCTCCCACGTGTAAAAAAAAAAAACACTTTTTGTTGGCGTGTGCCAGAAAAATAATATGATTTTCACTATTGTATGTATCGCTCCAGATACGAAGGCAATTATTACAACTAGATCATGTGCCAATGCACATCACATTGTATCGTGCACCATGTAGACCTCCTGAAAACTTTAAGAGCAGTTTATATTTACAGTGAATGTTTATGTGGTCAAAATATTGTCCCAACTAGTGCACGTTTATAGTAAGCCAACACTGTATTAAATCTATAAGTTACACGTGATTATTAAGAGGGGCATGATAGAATTAATCACGGCCGTCTTGACAAACGAGGCGTCTGGAATTTCACACGCCGTATAATGTAATGTCTCACGCTTGATGTTCTCGATTAATTCTTTTGGAATATTCTTATATCTATGATAAATTATATTTACTTAAAAAAAAACTATTACATTTCAAGAAATCTAATTCTAGAGCTCAGTCAAAATGCATTCGCCAGTTTCGATAGTGAAAACAGATATAAGTAAAAATGTATGAGATTTGACATAACGTATCGCTAAGTGTTATGGCGTTTGTGATTGCATTTAGACTAGGCACTCCCTGATGCCAGTTGCCAATTTTATTTTAAAAGAGACAGAAAAAACATTTAACTGAAGTCAGGTCTAATGCCACCAAACACCATATTATGCCTTCATAGCATTGTGCACGATATTCCGTCGAATTTCCCTCTCGTACCTTCGTCGCCATATTTTTCCTCACTATTCGATCATAGTAGAGGTATTTATCTCCCTGCATTCGCCAAGAAACGAGATCGTCGCTAGGCGCGGCCATACAACCGATAAATCTGCCGCACTTAACTCCCAACCGGTTGGATGGGGAATGGGATTTCCGCGTGCGAGAACCCGATGCGCCGGCGCATAAATCTATGCCCGTATTGTGATATTGTGTTGCTATTATGAGAATCTGGGAAGGCTGGACATCACATAAACAAGCCACGTCGCCCCGACGGCTGATGGTTTGATATGTCACTAAACCGAAGAATATAAATGCGACGTCTTGCGAATGCTGCGTCCCAGTTTCATGTGAAGGGTAGAGAAATCGGCTAATATATGTTTGGTAGTTGGTACGTGGATACGGATATATAATATAAAATAATATCTAAGTCCAGTCCCAAGAGTGATTCTGTAAAGTAAGAAAATAAAAGTTTTATTGAAAAATTGTCTTGTGGGAAATGAAATTACCCCAAGCACCTAATCCGTACGACCACTTATCTTCTGCAGCCTAATTTTATAAATTTTCTGACATTTTGATCAGGTTTCACCGGTCCTAATAGGGTGTGCACTATCGTGATCAAACGGACGATGGCTACACGTGTTTCCAGCGAAATTACCATTATTATCGATCATCGCGGCCCTAACGACCCTGGATAGGCGCGAGTTCCAACAACGACGCTAGAATTCGCTAGAATTTTCTGGAGATATTCAAGCAAATTCGACATCTTTAATTCCGAGTTCGCACGATCGTGGTCGGGGAATGGTAATACCTTCGTTTGCGGTATCTTATCATTCGAGTTATGTATTTGTGTCTACGGAATTATTGATTCTCTCGTCGATACAATTGGTGTATTTTAAAGGTGGAGGGAAACCTTTAACCCGTCAATCCCCAAGAAGCATGTGTCTGAGATACCCACGATGGAGGTGCTACATTATGAAAAAACCGGCAAAGGGTTCCAGCAGCAGCAATAAGGTTTATTTCTTTTTTTGATTTATTTTTATATTTCAGTTGATTTAATTAAATTTAAATTCAGGTTTACCATTTATGATGTATAAAAAAAACTACTTGCTAAATCTCGTTGAAACCAATTTTCGTTGGTAGTTTTTATGGTAATGTAAGTACCTATCCATCTATTATATATAAAAATGGATTTTCAAATGTGTTAGTCGCGCTAAAACTTGAAAACGGCTGAACGGATTGGGCTGATTTTAGCCTTAAAATATTCGTAGAAGTCCAGGGAAGGTTTTAAAGTGACACGAAGTTCACCGGGACAGCTAGTATCATATTTTTTTTTTAGAATTGTCATGCCCCTACTTTAGAAGTTAGAGGGGGGGGGGGACGACACATATTTTACCAATGTAGAATAGTCTTTCTCGCAAACTATTCAGTTTAGAAAAAAAATGATATTAGAAACCTCAATATGATATTTTGTAAATACCTATCCATAGATACCCCACACGCATAGCAAAAATTTTTTTTGTTTCAGTTGTACCTATGGGGAGCCCCTAATTTTTTTTCCATTTTTGTATCAAAATATTAATGCGGTTTACAGACTACATCTACTTACCAAGTTTCAATATTATAGCTCTTATAGTTTCGGAGAAAAGTGGCTGTGACATCCTACACATTTATTTATGTAGCTTAAATTTAAAACGGATTGCATATCAAAAATTGTTTTAAGCTATTGCTTTTATTTAGTTGCATTAGTCACACGTATTTCTTGGAAAACATAATAGTTGCATATGATGGAAGCCATTCTCGTTAGGATTCCAGACTTGAAATTGTAGCACTAACCCCAACTGTAACACAATATTTTGAAGCGGGCCCACATATCACTCGTGATTAATATTTCTGCGGCTCCGGAGTTATCAGCGCCACTTCGTTATACTGTCAAAGGAGCGCTAATTTTATTTAGTGGCCATGAAATTGGATTCCGTATTTTTTGCTCGAACACTTGAAGACAAGTGGGTAACTAACAATTTGGTAATTTTAGTTTTTGCATAAACGGAGGATTTAAGGCTGGTATAAATAGTCAGTACTTAAGATGCGACCCGATCTCAAGACGCGGTTCGGCTCTGTGATTGGTCCAAATTTTGACAGCCAACCAATCACAGAGCCTGAACCGTGTCTTGAGACCGAGATGCATCTTGAGTACTGACTCTAAAAATTATTTGAGATAAAAAAATAAGGAGTTTATGTATATCCACTATCCAGATATTGTATTAGCCAGATGATGAACTAGGTAGGAATTAGGATACTAGGTTTGTAGTTGCCCTCATAAGGGACCTATCAGACAGAGAACGGTCATGCGCGGTCATGCGTTCAAGCGGTCAGTTTCGCGTGATCTTTGTTGAATGTAGATTGTATAAGTTATAACGTTATATTATAATATACATAGATACTCACACAGGGGGCGTTCTGACCGCGTCAGAATTGCTCCTGTGTGACTGACCGCTCAAACGCGGAGTGCGAACGCAGAACGCTTGAACGCGTGACCGCTCTCTGTCTAATATACTCTTCTTCTTCTTCTTCTTAGCTTATTCCCACTTTACGTAGGGTCGGCTCTCCTAGTATATTTGCGTCAAGAAATTCTATCTTGGGTTGTCGATTTAGGCAATTTATTTACAGCTAGTGCTTTGGTCATACTGGTCCACCGTGTGGCTGGTGGTCTGCCTCTAGCCCTCTTAGCTTCTGGCTAATATACTAAGTCCCACAAATGTTAGTTATCCACTTCATCCTCTTACGTCTTCAATACTCATTGCACAAAAACATTTGTATTAGTTATCTTACGGCTTGAAGCTTTTATCCTATATCTTTTGGTTTTATCTTTATTGTGGTTATCAACATCTCATTTGATATTGGCACTATAATCTTGGAGATACGTTCTTTTGGTGATCATATCTTTAATAGTGTTTATTGTGACATAAAGCGGTGAAACTAAATGCTATGTTCGATTCTCTTTAGTTTTATGACGATTATTAAAGCCTACAAGTCATGTATTATGGGTATATTTAAGAGGTATGTTGTAGGCGTAATATTATGTTAGAAAGTTTCAGAATTTGTGTCTGTATCTGGTGTAGGATCAAAATAAAGCATTATCTAAGGCATTTTTGTTAAAAATAAGTTTATCATAATTCATAATATTATGTTTGACTTCTTAAAAAAAAACCTCCAACAAGTCCGAGAATATCTGCTTGTGCCTTCTTCTCATCCCTGCATAGTTTCTTGCATGATACGTAGTTTCCAGAGATTATATTATTGTTACGTGCTAGTGTAAGTCTGTATTCCCCCGATAAGTTCCGCTGGTTTGTCGTAAGTATGGTCGAAATTCGACCATACTTGCAACGACATTAGGACTGCTGCCTATGTTTTGTAAAAAATATTGACTTCATCATAGTTTTTTTCAATTCTCGTCTCTGGGACTCAGCTGATCTCAGACTGGCCGTTTAAGCATTGTCTAATAGTATCTAAAATTAAATTTAAAAAAATCCATTTTTAATTTGTCAACTTGTTGTCAACAGACTTCAACCATAAATAAAAGAGTATAATTCGTATGTATAGGCTTGTCACTCAAAGATCTGTCATCTTTCCTAGCAGTAGTGTCGTAGTGTGTGTAACGTTTTATTTGTTAAAAATATAATTTAAGCATTGTCTAATAGTATCTAAAAATAAATAAAAAAAAACAATAATCCATTTTCAATTTGTCAACTTGTTGTCAACAGACTTCAACCATTAATTAAAAGAGTACAATTTGTATGTATAGGCTTGTCACTCAAAAATCTGTCCTTTTTCCTTGTAGTAGTGTCGTAGTGTATGTAACGTTTTATTTGTTAAAAATATATATGATAAAAGCATAATTTTAAAATAATATTAGCTCGATGCACTCCTTCACCATATAAACTATAACTGTGCGAAATTTCATGCACCTACGTTTCCCCATTTTTCGTAAAAAGGGTTACAAAGTTTTTCTGTCACGTATTAATATATAGATGTGGTGAAGGAGTGCTAATATTATTTTAAAATTATGCTTGTATCATATATATTTTTAACAAATAAAACGTTACACACACTACGACACTCACAAGGATAAATGACAGATTTTTGAGTGACAAGCCTATACATACGAATTTATACTCTTTTATTTATGGTTGAAGTCTGTTAACAAGTTGAGAAATTGGAAATGGATTATTGTTTTTTTTTTATTTTATTTTTAGATACTATTAGGCAATGCTTAAACGGCCAGTCTGAGATCATCTGAGTCCCAGAGACAAGAATTGAAAAAAACTATGATGAAGTCAATATTTTTTACAAAATATAGGTAATAATAATAATAATAATAATAATAGCTCCCACACCGATTTCGGTGACGGTGGCCGGTTTCATTGATACTAGGCCAGCTACGCAGGAGTAATTTTATAGTGCCCAAGTGTGTGCGCAGTACACAAGAGCACTCTCTATTCCTTTACTCTCATAACCCAGTGGGACGGAAGACCGACACGACCGGCGAGAGAACAGGCGCAGGACCGACTTTTTACATGCCCATCCGACGCATGGATCATCTTACTTGTCAGACAATCAGGTGATCAGCCTGCATTGTCCTAACCAAACTTGGAAATAACATGTTTCCAACGCGGGATTCGAACCCACGACCTCCGAGTCAAGAGCCGCGCTCTGTACCACTAGACCACGGAGGCGTAAAAAATAGGTAGTAGACCTAATGTCGTTGCAAGTAAGGTCGAATTTCGACCATTGGGCGATATCTAGTTGGATTTAATGTAAAAAAAAACTACATTTTCCCTTGTGGTGTACGGTAGTAGCGTGGTGTAATGATTTCGAATGCGAATTATTTTACACCCGACACAGTCTGACCCCGGGCCGGCCGCGTCGTAACTCGGGAGGTACGTGTAAAATGCCGATTTATTTCTTAATGCATTCGCTAGATCGGGTAACGAGTATCTCGTTACCCGATCTAGCGTCTAGCGATCTAGCTTAAGAACCGTCGGGGTGGATGTAAAAGATCCTTAATTTTTTGTTCGCGGTTAGTTTCTAATGAGATTTTAATAATTTGGTGGCCATTCTCATCAATTCTTATGATATCGTTTCCTGCCTCCGAGACTTTTCAGAAATTTCAACAAGGCCTACAATGATTCATCTACACTACTATTATAAAGAGGAAAGATTTGATTGTTTGTTTGTCTTGAATAGGCTCCGAAACTACTGGACCGATTTGAAAGATTATTTTACCATTGGAATCCTACATTAATTCTGCTGAACATAGGCTAAATTTTATTTTGGAAAAAAAATAGGGTTCCGTAAGATATTTGGGATTTTCGGACGCAAGGTGTAAAAAATCAACCAGAAATGTTACTTTTTTCGCGTAAGCTGCCTAAACTATAAAAGATAGAACCATAAAATGTACTAAGTAATTGTAGATATTTTAAATATCTACAAAAAAGTCCGCGACACACTATACCTATCTATGTTAAGTGAGGCACAATAACTATTTTTTTATTAAAAAATCTTGAAATGTTTTTGGACTACATTTTAATGCCTTTATTTTACTCATGTCATTAATTCTTATCAAAATAAATTACAGTTAATGTAGATAATATTTGGTCTTTGAATGATCAAAATTGGACGTTTGGTTTTAATGTTATGGCGAAATTAAAATATTACGATTTCTGCTGCACGTTGCGAATTTGGCGTCGTCAAGGCGCGCCGCGCGGGTGTGCTCGCCCGGAGAGTCCACGTAAATATTAATTATTATTACCTCGATCATGGGAATCGCAGACACAATAGATTTATAATATAATAGTTATGCGACAGCCGGGTGCCGCTTCATTGATGGGATAATATTATAGTGCTTCATTAATTCATTACGTTTTGAATGACTATTATTTTTGATTGCTATTATAATTAATTTCTATAACTATAAATCAAACATAACACTTAAAATATAAAAAAAAATTCAATATATTTTTTTTAATAATAATTATAATATAGTAGTTATAGGCTAAATAGTGTAAACCATTTTTATGTTCTGCTTAACATAAAGATTGACTAAGAAATAAAGATTGAAAATCAATCAAAATCAATGTCCACCCGTGCGAAGCCGGGGCGGGCCGCTAGTAGACTATATTCTACGCTCTCAGTTCATATTTATTTCTCTCTGCATTTTATGTATTTTATGATATTTAAGAATTAAGAAATTGAAAAAAAAATTAAGATTATTGAAATTGTTAGTAATCAATTTATTTCAAATCAATTCATTTAGATCTGTTAGCTAAAATTGATTACTATAACCGGCTTCTGGCTTTTTATACAAGTGTCAAAGGCTTTAACGCTTAAATCGATGGCTCCTATTACTGGCTCTAGGTGGTCCGCGCGAAAGTACAAATAGCCAGCTTTATTTGTCAGATAGGCTGTATTAGTTTTATTCGTTCCGACCACATAGGCCATATTTCAAGGGAAGCTTTTCAAGGCAAGCTTTGTTATGGATGAGCTGCCTAGATAAGTTTCTTTTGAGTTATTGGTTAATAGGCATGCTAGGCTTATTTTTATTTTTCGCGCAGTAAATTTGTGTATGGTAAAGACCAAAAACTTATGTGTTTTCTTAGTATCTCCATACACATTTTTTTCCTGTATAAAATTTGGCAACTATTTAAGAGCTGCAACTTTTACTGTGAACTCTATCAATGGAAAATTACCGATATAATAATTTTGGGAGTACCTATATAAAATTATCACTTTGTTTTGATACCTGTGCAAATCAGTACATCGGTTTTAGCTGAAAGAAGTGGCAGATAGGCAGACAGACATACCTTAGCATTTATTTAAAGACTAGCTGTCCCGGTGAACTTCGTGTCACTTTAAAACCTTCACTGGACTTATACGAATATTTTGAGACTAAAGTTAGCCCAATCCGTTCAGCCGATTTCGAGTTTTAGCGTTAACCTCGTGATCAAAGAAACGTTTCCTTATCTGGTGATGATCATAGAGCTGACGATGACTGTATATAAAGGCATAAAAGGGAATGTTATACGGGCGTATTTATTTTATAATGAGTCATATCTATCGCGGCCGCGCCGATAATCACGGAAAATTATTGGGAACTCGAAATCGTGAGAACGAGCTTTCCGTCGAGCTTTTCTAGTGCGAAATGACATTTACAACTAAAGGTAGCACGTGGATGCTAGCGACTGCGACGCGCGACTCGTCAGCGATGTCGATAGCGAATTTGACTAATAGCAGAATAGACGTAGTAGGTAGCTAATAGCGCCGATAGGTAGCTTGGCGCTTGTGATGTAATAAAAAATGTGTCTTATTTAATTTTTGATTACTTACTTCGATATGAAAACTAGCGAATGCAATTCGTACCCAAGTGCCCTAGGTAGATACTAGGTACTAGCCCTACACAATGTCGATAGCATATTAGATCGGTAAGTGTCATGGCGTTTGCTCTATGTCAAATCATAATATTATGCGATCGTGCTTTGGATCGATGTCGATAGGGCGATGCGTAGCCACATTAGTCTATGACAAATAACTCTGCACAGTGTATTGCCTAATTCCGGAAAATTTTACGAGACTCGCGCACAGTCGCGCGATCATAACGCAGTCGCAAAGGTTGGAGTAATACCCTTTACGTTAATTAGCTCGTAAACTCTATCTGTATGCACACTACGAATTCCTAGGGTAGTTGGAACTTGGAAGTTTATGGCAAGATGCACAAATGGTCGGAGTTAGTGGCCATCTTGGTTCTACAAGCTATCAAACTTGAAGAATGTGTCGTTCGATTTGAATCCCAGAATACCTGACGAGATTAGAGTTTATGTACCTAGGCCTAGTTTAAGTACTAGAACATCAAATTGTATTTTATTTTTAAGTGTCTTTTTTCTAAATAAATAAATATGTGAATATCCTCAAGTTGTTTAGACCAACAGTGTGCTATGGGCGAGTTTCTTTTTTTGCGTGAGATGTTTGACAGTTTTGTTTTTTTTCATAACATCAATAAAGTATAGTTTTCACAGAGCCAGTACTGGCTGCCAATAAGACTGGCAGCCAGTACTGGCTCTGTGAAAACTATACTTTAGGTTAGGTAAGCGTATGAAATGATTACGAGGTTTATGAAATACTTACATCTGTTATACACACTACTTTTTAACTATTACTTAAATGGATATTTAGGCAGGCTACCACTTATCATGATTCCATGTCTGTCTAGTGTCTGCCGTGTGACTTTTTTCAATAGAGTTATTTACTTTTTGTCAATAAGGGCCTTGTCGTTGAGCTTTTACATAATCATAAGCTCTATGCAGTTAACGATGCTTACAGAATGTGACTATAAACTATAAACTGTACTTACAATATATTGTGGGAGCGATAATGAGTAGTAGTTGTGTGAAACCAATAAATATCACAGTAGTTGTTAGGATAATGAACAGTGGAATATGAATGAAAAGTGAAAATACGAGGTGAAATAGAAAGGTTGTTTAGAATTTGAAATGTATGAACCGACGAAAGATTGTAGTGTAGATTTTTGCAGATAGTTTTATTGCCGAGCTGAATATGACTATAAATATTATATTATTATTGTTATTTTGTTTGTTAAGTTGTAACTTGTAAAAGATTCAAAACTATAAAAATAAAAAAAAAATCCATTTAAAGACATTAAAAACGCCTACTCTTATTTAGTAAACAAAATTGTATGAAGCAAACTAGGGTCAAAACTAATTGAAACCCATATGATAAACGTAATTTTTTCTGTTAAATATCGCCACGCCATATTTCAAGAATTCTGAATTTGGCTTCAATAATAAGAAACGAACTCAAGAATACTAAATACCATGTCTTCAAACGTAATCCATATATAGAATAATGCCAGTGGATGTAAAATCATCTTGCATGGATAATGTAGTTTGTAGGGATGATACTAGTGTTTACTTTCAATTAATTTCAAACATAATATTTTGGACCCTTTATGCATCATTAGAAAAATTGATTCATAGAGTCTCTCTGCCCAAGGGGTAACTGGTACATTAACCCTGTAGTTCTATTATTGATGTCGTGTTAGCTCAAGCAGGAGATCGCGGGTTCGAATCTCGCCAGTTATAATAATTAGCATGGACTAGACTAACGGGCTGTTGAGCGTCCATATTACTTTAGGAAAAGCTGAATTGACCATTGGGTGGAAGCTTAAAACCGTCGATTAGCGCATCCCTGCACGTATGGTAAACAGTGAATTTGTATGGCGTATGGGGACCTAATTCTCGGTGTTCGTAGACTTTCACACACGGAGATTTGTAGTGATAAGCCTATTGGTGTCAGGCGAGATTGTCCGGGCTAGCGGATAGGACCTGAAAGCGCATGTACTGCACCTATCTCCCGTCGGGCGCGGGCTGTGCAAACATCGGGTGGTGTAAGTTTTAGGCGATAGAAAATTTCGATAGCGCGATGCAGCATTGTGATTTGTGACGTAAGTTGTACCTCCACAATATGATTAGTGAGTATTAGTGACCAACCGAGGATCCTGACATTGGTAGTCTAAAATAACACACATTTAAAATAATAAAAAAGTGAACTGATCTTTTTTTTTTTTTAATGAAATAACGGGGCAAACGAGCAAACGGGTCACCTGATGGTAAGCAACTTCCGTCGCCCATGGACACTCGCAGCATCAGAAGAGCTGCAGGTGCGTTGCCTGCCTTTTAAGAGGGAATAGGGTAATAGGGGAGGGTAGGGAAGGAAATAAAGTAGGGGATTGGGCCTCCGGTAAACTCACTCACTCGGCGAAACACAGCGCTAGCGCTGTTTCACGCCGGTTTTCTGTGAGGACGTGGTAAGTATTTCTCCGGTCGAGCCGGCCCATTCGTGCCGAAGCATGACTCTCCCACGTATCGTAACCTCTCGTTTTTCCTCTTACATGCTCCAATTAATGAAAGAAGGGTAGAAGAGGAGAAAGAGGGGTAGTAAAAGACCAAGAAAAAACTAGCTAAAAGTGCTGGCAGGGGGAAGTGGCGGAAGCTCCAACGACAAGGTTTTTAATAGAATAAATAAGAACTCTATCGCGGACTATTCTGATTATGTAGACTTCATCTATTTCGTTAAAAGATGTCTGTTTTACTAATTAATGTCACTCCGCATCTGCTGAGTCAACGTCGGTTGCTTACCTGTCACAAGTTGCTTAATCGCTCTACGGATTTTCGGACTGGACAGATTTTTGACACCAGTAAACCATATGACCAGATTTTTTTACTGCTACGTCGTCATCATCGTAATCAGCCTATTGCCGTCCACTGCGGAACGCCTCCCCCAAACGTAAACCTAACTAATTTATCTTCAAGACTTAGCCGCTGTCTCCTCTCCCTCGTGCAGCCTTTCACTGCAGATATTGTCCGCGCGATCCGTACGGCTCATTACCATACACTATGTCCGTGACAGCGGCGCAATTAACTATCTGTTTATTGTTGTTGAATTATAAACGACGTTGCCGTATCACTCCCGTTGGAAAGCTCCTGATTTGTGGCCTCAGGTACACATGGCCCGTCCGTAACTAATATTATAGATGACACAGTGCGTATGTAAAGCCGAAGAACTGATTTTAACTAGTGTGAAGTTACTTTGAGTCCTGGAATTGGACATAGGATAGTTTTTATTGCGACAAAATGTTCGCGAATGTAGGCAACAGTCACTCAGTTAGATCCATTCACACTAATATTATAAATCAGCCTACCCTGTTGCCGTAAACCCTAAAGCGATTTTGATGAAATTAGTTGTGAAGATACTTTGAAGCCTGGGAAAGGAAGGATAGTTTTCGCTTGGAAAAATGTTTTAAACGAATTTCAGCACAACAATATCTAGACTCTAATTCTAGAATACAAACAGACTGGATAGTAATAAAAGAACCTGCAAAGAATTCCAGAAGTACCGGAATCTATACGAATTTTGTTTTACTGGAATTCTATTACAGACCGTTTCTTTAAAAAATCTCTAAAACATCTTTATGTTTTAGAGGTACTCTAAAACATCTCTAAACGGTCTGTAATAGAGTGGTCTTTATGTCGTTTGCATACTGATAATGTCAGAAGTAAAACAAAAGTGAATGTGCAGGATGGATAAGGCTCTCATGTGCACAGCCGGACGTCGCACGACGTCGGATTCCTGGCGTTCTTGTCGGTAACTTGTTCAGGGTAACCAGGAACAATTATTGACAGCTGCGTTATCGTAATGCTATCGAAAGGAAATTGTATGATGACAACTAGTTTTGCACGGAGACACAAAAATATATCAAACTATATGATGACCCATTAACTTCGTTTAACTTAACTCCTCATAATAAATTTCCTCACCGTATAAACCTTCCATGGACTTTCACGAATATTTCAAGACTGTATTTTGCAAAATCGGTTCCGCGGTTCTCGAGTTTTAGCGAGACTAACAAAATTTAAGAGGAGTCCACACCGCCCTTTTTTCCATACAAACGTTGTCCTCTGTTTCCTCCCTGGATAATGCTAGTAGAGTTATAATTTTTTTCCTGAATATCTACGGCCACTAATACGAGTACAATGTCCCTATGTTTTCTTTTTTTTCATATTTTAATTATTAAATATGATATGAACGTTCAAAAACCCAAAAAATGGCCAGATTTTCCGCTGTGTTCAAACCAGAAAACAGATTTGGCTAGATTGTACAAAAAAAATAAAACATAGGAACACAGCCCAAGCCTTTCTTTAATCTTTAATGAAAAAAGTACCTGATTCCTTCTCCAAAATTAAAGTTTTGGAGAAGGAATCAGGGGACAACAAATCGTTGATTTTCTGGATTTTCTGCAGTTGTCTCTATCTCGTTCTGCGGTATAGGCTTGAGGTAAGGGAGACAGCTATAGATATTATACGTATCGCCCCTGGTGTATCCTCTTAAGTTTCATTTTTATTTATATGTGTATAAGATAGATATTATTACGTTTATTTAACGTAAGTATTTTACATTAGAAATGCAGAGAATGCTATTTGCTGTTTGATAGAGAACGGACTGGATTCAAATGATGCATTAAAACGCTTAGTAGTAAAGGCCTGATGAATATTACAATGTCTTTACAATCCTTTTATGAACCTCGAAATCTGTTGCCATGTTTACGTAATAAGCGCTAGTTGCCATGTGAACAATATAAATGGCTGTTTATATCTTCATTAATATCTCGCGGTGCAGATATTTTGCAACGAATATTTACCGGCTCCCAAGTAGGTAAATGTCAATTTAATTTAAATTGTTGACTCCGCTGATGTTCTGAGCTCATGTTAAGATTTTAGATTAGTTAAATTTTCGTAATGCTTTTGTTTAGTTGGGTAATTGATATTTACTGGTAGGCAGCAGTTGTTTTGGAGGTGTATTATCTCTTGATGGCGTTGTTGGTTGTCTGGCAACCAATCGGAGGCGCCATCTCTTCACCAATGCTTTGGTTTAGATAAATACACAACCTTAGAAATCACGCTGGTCCCAATTCCACCAATTGTAATATATTTTAATATAAACATTGTAATATTTTTTTTTTGTTATTGAAGTTAAAACGTCTTTAACAGCGTTGTGTATTTTTTGAGATGGGCAAAAAATGTTAAACTCATGTTAGGAATTAGGATAATACTGCTGATCGATGATCCTTAAGGTGACGCCGCGTTAAAGTAAAAAATCGTTTTGGATATGTTTTAGATCGCAAGAAATGGAAAGGGCGTCAAAAAAAAAATCGATATCGCTGCAGCCAAATTATCAAGGCGTCACCCACCAGCGGAGCGGTCTTTCTACCGCGCAGTGACAATGTATATCCTTCCTGCGAAACCCGCTATTTCGTTTATACATCTGCTGGCAGTCCCGATTAGAACCCGATGTTTTATTTGGAATTAACAAACGATTTAAAGTTGTTAATTTTCTTTGCTCAATAACCGAGCGTGTGCAACCCGCGGTGCAGTTTGTCGAGCAAGTCGCGACTCGCGGGCGACTCGGGCGAGTGCAATACATTACAATGTTACAAGATGAAACGTTTGATATTTAACAGATCTGATCTGATACGACGATCAACCTTTCACGATGCTCCACGTCCTCGTTACAAAACGCTGTACTAATAACAGTCTGTGGACGCGAAACTAATTCTAATGGAGGCTGGAATATTGAACAATAGTGGTTTGTGCGGGATATAACATTTAGTGGTAATATTTAGGTTTAACGCCTCCGTGGTCCAGTGGTTTAGAGCGTGGCTCTTGGTTCGAAGGTCGTGCGTTAGATTCCCGCGTTGGACACGTGTTAGGTACTTCCAAGTTTCATGGTTAGGACAATGCAGGCTGACCGCCTGATTTTCTGACAAGTGGGTAAGATGATCCATGCGTCGGATGGGCATGTTGAAGGCGGTCCTGTGCCTGATCTCTCGCCAGTCGTGTCGGTCATCCGTCCATGAAAGTAGATGAATGGAGATTGCTCTTGTGTACTGCGCACACACTTGGGCACTATGAAATTACTCATGCGTACCTGGAATGGATTTGAAGCAGCTAGAAGCTACCTAGCTACTTACGATTGTATTAATATTAGAAATGGTTTTCATTGACATTCCAGGTTAGGTTTTTTCGTTACGGAATTTCTTGATTCGGTCGTCGCGCTCAAAGTCTGCGACAAAAGCTATGCAATAGCTTAATACATTAATAACGAGCTTCGCTCGCGTTAAGAAGTATTATTATATACAAACTTTCATCCCCTATTTGAACCCCTTGGGGTTGAAATTTATCAAAATCCTTTCTTAGCGGATGCCTACGTCATAACATCTATCTGCATGCCAAATTTCAGCCCGATCCGTCCAGTGGTTTGGGCTGTGCGTTGATAAATCACTATGTCAATCAGTCAGTCAGTCACCTTTGAGTTTTATATATATAGATAATAATGTGTAATTTGTCAATCACGTTCGATAAATGATTATAATTTACTTTATATGTATTTTATTTTAAATTATGTGTCCACACTCCACACTCCACATCCACTTGCAGTTTTCAAGCCGTCTCTACAAATCATTCCATATTTCACTCGCGACTGTCCGCTGAGCGCCTTGAGGGGAATTATGGTCCAGTTACCCGATAATAAAGATACCACACTATTAATATACACATGATGTTTGACTCAATAATTCATTTCCCCCACGAAATTGTAATGTGATTTATATACGAATTAGTCATCCAATATTCGTGGTCAAGTGATTTAGAGTTCGAGGTCGTGGATTCGATTCCCGCGTTGGATAATGATTCTTAGTTTGGTTAGGACTTAGGTCAATGCAGGCTGATTACCTGATGGCTGATTCACCTGATTGTCTGACAAGTAAGATGCTCCATGCGACTGATGGGTAAGTAAAAAGTCGATCCTGCGCCTGATCTCTCGCCAGTCGTGTCAGTCATACGTGCCACAGTCTATAAGAATTTAGTGTAAATTACGAGAGATAGATAGTGTTTCTGTGTACTGCGAAAACTTGGGCACTATTAACTCCGGCACGTTGGCCCGGTTTCAATAACGGCCACCGTCACCGAAACCGGTGGGGGAGGCAATACACGAGATATTTGACACAATAATTCATTTTCCTCGAAATTGTAGTATGATTTATACAAGAATTACTCATCCAATAAATGGTTATTTGAGCTGTTTATTGATTTTTCCGATAAGATCCGATAAGAAACGAATTTGATGTATTAAGTTATTGACTTACTGCTCGTGGGTGCGTACGGTTTTTGTAGTAATACATCTTAGGAGAGGTTTATGACTACTGTCATTAAAATAATATTATTAAGTAAGTAGTCTTCGAATCGAAATGCCCGAATACGCCTGTTTGGGTTAGTGACTGTTGTCAATTGGATGTCAAAATACTGTGTTCTGAAATTTTTAATCCTTGACTAAGTATAATATGACGATGACCATAAGTATATACTAAGTATATAGTACTAAGTTTATACAATTTTCGTATCACTGTCCTCTCTAGACCCAATATGAACCTTCCCTGGACATCCACGAACATTTCAATACCAATAATAGCCAAATCGGTTCAGACGTTCTCAACTCTAATAGCGGAAGTAAATAGTAATAAAATTTAAAATTCTTTTTTTAGGGTTCCGTTACCAAAGGGTGAAAACGGAACCCTATTCATGAGGCTTCTATGTCTGTCTGCCCGTCTGTCTGTCCGTCTGTCTGTCTCCAGGCTGTATCTCAAGAACCGCTAAAGCTGGAGTTCAGAAATTTTCACAGATTATCTATATCTGTTGCCGCTATAACAACAAATACTAAAAACATTATTATTTTTAACAAAAAATTAAAACGGACTTCCAAGGTAAAAACAATAATAGATAGCTGAATCTTTAGTTCTCTGACAGAATATTTGAAACTTTTGGAACTAGCACCGACTTCAAAATTATGAAGATTGAGTACAGAAATAGTAGAGTTTAGCCGAATTCGGAAAAAGGCACTATTAGATAGGAAAAATTATTTAATACTTTTTAGTTCATATTATAAGGAAGTTATTATTGTTAAATAAATAAGGACATAACGTGATGACTGATGATATTTTATGGTATTGTGTGTATATTGTATCCATATACAACCATGTGTATTGTGACATTGGTGACCCTGACATGGTAGTGATGATGATGATGATGATGATGAATGTAATTTGCATAGTAGCATACGCTTTCAGTTCTTAAAACAGCGCCTAAGCCCCCAAACTTGTATTTATAAGGAATCCGGAGTTCTGTTAGTCTCTTTGGAACCATAGTATACGTCGGTGCAAAATCTTGCGTTTTGGTAGCATATGCTTAGGATGCTTCTTATAAAACCAAAATCACCATATGTTTCCATATAAATTTCGAGGAGTTCTCTCGATTACTCATGGATCCCATCATCAGGTCACCACTTTTGTGAACATGGTACCAAATTGGAGTGAAACCTAATACAACAAAACAAAAATTTCGAAAATCGGTTCACAAACGACGGAGTAACCGTCGAACATACAAAAAAAAAAAAAAAAAAAAAAAACTCCACAGCTGAACATATAACCTCCTCCTTTTTGGAAGTCGGTTAAAAATAAAATTAATATTTAAAGGGGGCTCCCATACAACAAACGTGATTTTTTTGGCCTTTTTTGCTCGATATCAATAATGGCAACAGGTAGGCACTGATATTTTCACAAAGGCCTTAATTGTATGTCTACTTCAATATTTAAGAATAATATTAAAATAAAATAAAAAATTAAGGGGTTTTTGTATGGGAGCCTCCATACAAAAACACAATTTTTCGCCTATTTTCCTCTATGGAACCCTTCGTGCGCGAGTCCGACTCGCACTTGGTCGATTATTTTGTATTAAAGGTAGGAGGTATATCAGAAAATTAATGGGTAAGTACTTTAAACAAACGCCATAGTGTTTCATAGAAGCTCCAATTTAAGTAATATTTTGACTTGATGATTTCTAAAAAAATAATTAGTAAATCCTTAAAAATCTCATATAATTTATGGACCCCATTAACTAAAACCACAGATAAGAGAGAGCTCTATCCGCAAGTGGCATCGAGATAACGATGAGGAACGCTATATATAATTACTCTGTCATCCGCGAACGTTTTTTTATTAGAAGCTTTTGCTTGCATAACTCTAAAGTTATTAATGATAACGATACTTTCACGCCTAATAACTATTAGGGGCCTCACATTAGTTACGTCACTGATAGGTATTAAACAGCGTCACGTGTCGTCCTCGACACAGGTTGTCACTTGTTAGTACTTAGTTGTGAATAGAGATGTGCCGACTAGTCGGTAAAGCCGACTATCCGGCCACTTTTGTAGTCGGCGAATAGTCGGCAAAAAGCGCCGACTATCCGGCTTTTTATAATTTTACTATTATTGATATTACATTTAAGAAAAGCCTTGATTATTTTGAAATTAAGTGAATGGTTTCTGAAATTATTTGCTTGTAAAGAAATACTTATGAGTTATGAAATTACTTAATAATTATTAAATAAAATTTGTATTTTAAATACCAAAGAGAACAACATAATATGTAGTACTATCTCCTTCATTCTAAACATTTATAATAAAAAAGTATGGCACTCGGGGACTGCCGTGGTAAAGCTATTGCATAGCATTTTTATCAACTTACTAGTTGACGCCCATATCTCCGTTGCGCCAAAATTCGTTTTAACGCGGCAATACTATGTCCTTTCACGGGACTCCGAGTACCTTCATTCAAAATTTCAGTAAAAAAGGTTAAGCGGATTGGCCAACCAAAACCAAATAAAAAGAATAACCAAAACACGATCCGACATATTCGCAGGCGGCGTAAGCGACTTACTCGCGAATTAGCAGTAAGTAAATGAAGCATTACGGCAACATCCGAAACCATGATCGGCTTCTTTGCAACCGACTAATCGGCTAGTCGGCCAAAGTCATATCTCTAGTTGTGAATTCTGATATTATACTTAAGCTCGTATCTTTTGACTTATGCCAATCAAACCCATAGGTGAATAGATAAATTCCAGCCAAGAAACATCATAATCCGGATTTTAACCCTCTTTAGAGCGCGTTCAGACGTGCGCGTATTCTGCGCGTGTTCTACGCGTGTTCTACTATAGTTTTCCCATTCCCAGCGCGGCACGCGCTGAACCCGCGCAGAACCTGCGCGCAGGCTGCGCGCGTGTTTTCCCATACGCTATAGTAGAACACGCGCACGTCTGAACGCGCCCTTACAGTTTTCCCGAAAAAGTTTAATTTATGTGTTTATGACTATCTACTTTTCCGCCACACAAAATTACCTTGAATTCAATAAGCTTCAAATGTGACGTAATTTATAAACGACCCCCTATGTTGTGGATTTTATTCTTATGGCAACAGGTTTTTAGTGATTGGAACAGTCATAAAGTTTAATAATACCTTAACAAAACTAACTGAATTGCCACTTTTGGACTCTGGTCATAAATAATTTTGATGCAAAACGGAACATTTACCGAGAAAAATAATATCCACAGCTGAAGAGAGAACATTCACCTTTCTTGTAAATCGGTAAAAAGGCTCTAAATATTTTAAAAACTAGGTTGGGTTAGGAGGTTGTGCCGTGATTATTATGCCGTTTTTGAGATCTTAATATTAGTTTAAAGTTTAAACGTCAAATCGTTAACAAATCACCAAAAATAATAATTGAATAGATAAATCCAGTCCAGTCGAAAACCTTACAAACCGAGCATTAGATAGTAATTTAATAAATTGTTTTAATGTAAACGCAAAATTAAAAAATTGAATTAAATGAAGGCGACGCCTTTGAATTGAAGAAATTATCAAATTTGGCTGTAGCGATATCGATTTTTCTCAGCAATGACTAAAGCTAAGAAATTAAAGTTAATTGTCAGTATTCATCATGTCTTTGTCTTTAAATTACCCATAGCATAATACGATTGGTCAACTTTTATAACACAGAATAATCAATCAAAAATACCTCTGTAAAAAAAGGGAGTCTAGTTTTGCCAACAGAGGAGAGTGATTTAAGCTTCTAAAATTTGTACATAGATTGGTTTAAGCATACACTTTAATTTGCCCATAGCTTATATGAAATATGTTTATGGTTTTTAAATTACGCGACAAAAACCATTTTGTCGCTTACGCCCTTTCCATTTCTTGCTGTTTCATTTCTTGTTTTCTTCAAAACAAGCAATCTAAAACATATTCAACACGGATACTCAAACGCGGCGTCACCTTAATAAACGACAGTATAAGTAACAATTTCAAGAAAAAAAATTGATGATAGGCCGTTTCCAAAGCTGAGTACTAATATTTAATAGTACCGACAATTAAAGCAACATTTAAAAGTCAATAAGATGCCATTGTGATGCGATTACAATATTGGACTATCAACAGCTATAATAGAGGTCGATGATCGATTGTGGCGAGCGCCAAGGTCGATGACCGCAGACCAATAGTCAAACCAGTAAAAATTGTACGATCTGCGCACTTTAAAACTCTGGAATGAACTGTCACCAGCAAACATTCAACAAGACAGCGTTTTCCGGACCAATACGACCTGCAAACATTCAAGAAGACAGCGTATTCCCACTTAAAAGGCTGGCAACGCATCAGCAGCTCTTCTAATGTTGCGAGTATCCATGAGCAGCGGTAGTTGCTTTCCATCAGGTGACCCGTTTGCTCGTTTGTCCCCTTATTTTATAAAAAAAATATCTTTTGCAAAAGTAAACGTTGGTTTTAGTCATTATAAATATTTAATTAACTAAAACTTGTTACTAGACACTTTGTTGCGACTTGCGCCTAATTTTATTCTAGGAAACTTTTGTAAACCCTGCTAGGTTCTGAAAAAACAGTTGCAGTTACAAACAAATTTAACCTTCCATCAACATTTTTATGTACTAAAAAATCGAATAATTTTACAAAAAATCACTACTTAATAAAAATAAAATTGATAATGTAAACAATCCTATAAAATGGTTGTTTAGTTGATTAATGTAATTAGCATCTGTCAATCCTTCTGTAGAACACCATTTTTAATGTGACAGTTAATTTTTGTGAAGTTCTTTAACCAGTGCAAGTGCCACAAAGTGAAATTGTTTTTTATTCAGAAACGTTAAATGTTGGTTTACTTTTTTAATTATTCGTCTCCTGACGCGCGACCTCTTTTGAGTCTTGAAAAGATATCGCGCCAAACATAGTGCCTTGCTACTGCAAGGCACAATCTGTGGCGCTTGACGAATTACACCAAATGCGCTTGAAAGATATCAAACAGTCCTTTCGAAAGACACCAAATATTGCGCTCGAAGACACCAAATAGTGCAGCGCATTGCAAAAAAAGTGATGCACTTATCATGAATGGGAGAAGAGCGTGACAGTGAGGCGTGTTCAAATAATGCGCATACATCATAGCGATACACCTGCGAAGCCCCGCCCACTACCATCATCAGGCCATTCCAGCGCCGGCCGTCGGGTGCGCAGGTTGTGTTGTGTGTGACACTAGAAAGGAAACTGAACACGGACTGTAAGTTATTTTATTTTTTTACTACATTACCTGGTGAGTTTCGTATAGTCTCCTTCCCATGCCTTCCTTGGACTTCCAGGAATATTTCAAGGCTAAAATTAGCCCAATCGGTTCAGCCATTCTCGAGTTCTAGTGAGACTAACAAAATTTAAAATATTTTTTTATTAATATAGATGTTTATAATGAAGTGACATTATAATCTACATCCGGCTTGTCACTTATTTATAGTTTACCATTATCATGAACTGCAGGTGAAATTATAGTGATTGTAACTACTACAGCGTTTTATAAGTTATCAACATTTTTAACCATTTATAAAGATACAATTTATTGTTGTGAATATAATTTGGTTAAAAATTCACCAACTTGTTGCACTTGTGGGTGGAGTTAAGTTTTAGCGCAAGCGCAAAACTCTTCCTTTTATAGTAAAAAAGTTTAAGATACATGTTGATGTAGGTAATGTATCAAAAGTTTTGGCAAGACATAAAATTGTTTTTTTTTAGTTTGTGATTTGTTTGACTTTAATTAAGTAATAATTTTATTGATTACCACAAAAGTTATAAAAACACCTGTACATGGTGTAATACAGTCTACTTTTCTTACTATTCAAAAAATTATTGGCGTTTGGTTTCTAAAATTTTGGCCGTCGTTTCAAGATACCACGTCTTACATTTTGAGAACTATCATCTAAATCGCTATATATATTCGTCAGGCTAGGCCCGGGAATCCCGTTTTTATTATTCGTAGGGAATCCCTCTAAAATCCATCTAGAAAGGCACCAGCCTTCGCCACTTATAAATACATAATAATAATTATTATATTGTTGAATTAGCATGACAAAATGTATTTTGATAATGGCACGCTGCACGAGCAAATATTTTGTGCTCGTTTTCCCAAAAATGTTAGCTTATTTGAGACATCATAATATATCGTAATGTGATAATTTATCCACATTTGTAGTTTATATTTTGAATTATTACCCATTTGTTTATTTTAGACTGATAAAAGGCGCGCGGCGCTACGTTTACTATCATGGCTGTTAATTTTGGTAAGATAGAGAATTATTGTAAAGAGTTATCTTAAGTTGTAAGTTGTCAAGCGTGATTGTAGCTGTCAATTTCACAATATTTAATTATTTTATCTTTTCGAACTTAATTTGTTGCATGTTTTAAATGATAATTAAAATAATTTGTAAAGAGATCATCATTATAATATTATCATTTTGCAGTAATTTCTCTGATATATGCCGGTCTTAAGATATTATTTTCTTATGTAGCATTTTTCCTTTCTTACTAATTGAAAAAGGAACATTACATTACTTATTTTAGAATATAATCTGTGTTTATTTTCGTTTCGTTTATATTTACGGTCTTATATAACTGTAGACCAATCACCAATATTTAAAGCATTGAGTTCCTGCATTGTCTGTTCAAAATTTTAGTGTTAATTCAATTTAAAACTTGCTTGCATTGCCACTTGCTCCGGTCTGAATTATTATATATTCTGTTTAGTCTGGTGATTAAACAAAAACGAGAAATCAAAATGAAATATATAAGGGGTTTTCCAATAAGGACTTAACAACTTTTTTTCAAAATTAAATTAAAACCACTTGAGATACTATTTCAAAAATTTTAGTATCGAATTAAAGTACAATGAAAAAATTTTTGAATGTAACTCGACTTCCCTCATATTATGGGCACTGCAGGCGCCGATGATTCGTTGAACCTAATTTTCTATGACTCGACCACACATTTTGACTATTTCGCGTATAATTTTGGCTCTGAGCTCTTCCAACGTCGTCGGCTTATCCAATGACTTGACGCAGCCAAAAAAAAATCTACAGACGTTAAATCGCACGGACGAGGCGATTAATCAACTGGTACATTTTTTGATATTCCTATATATCATATCCTATTGAAACCTCATGCTTTATAAATTCATATCTTATATTCGGGCCAAAAATAATACATAATTATGGCCAATCTACGTACCTGTCTACTAGGGCGAAAATTAACGGAACTGACAGTGACAGTTCGATGTTAAGTAAAAAAGTGCGTCCACTAAATAAAATCAAAATTGGATAACCCTTTACATAACACCAATTCCTCCCTCTTGTTTCTTCAAGCGTTCTTACATCTTTTGCGCAGCCCATAACTATTCTTGTAATATTTATCTGGTACTTATGTAAAATTACTTAAGCCCGACTAGCAACGTAGTGCGCGATGTAAGATATTCGTGGTAACTATGACAACTGCTGCGACACCAGTCACATTGTCCTCGAACAATGAAAAAGAGGGCACCCGGGAAATGTGGATGCGCTTTGCATGCGTTTGTATCGCGCGCCCCCATCGCCGTACAAAATGTGTACAAGATATGAATTGTGTAATGTCGTTTGTTTAACTCTACTGGTATTTCATTTATGCGGAATTGTGCTCCAAGTTGTCTTTTAGAGGTTCGTTTTGTGCATTCCCGTGTGTTTCCCGTCAGGTCGACCTGCGAACAGTCCGATCGGGTTTGCCTCCCTGTATTGGGCATTTATGCGCAAAAGTATTTCCGGCATTTGTCATCAATCTGGCAAAGATTTGAAGTAGCCTATGTCATCTTCCATTGTCTGCTCTGTATTTATACTTTCATCAAAATCGTTTCATTCGTTTCAAGGGATATTTTTTGATGGAAAGAAATTATTGTTGATCGATCAGTATCGATTATGATGTAGTTACTTAACTTAAATAAATAAATAAATCATTTAAAAAATTGATCCTACTTCTCAAAAAAATATTGGGCTTTTTAAAGCCTTATTGGCCCTAAACCTTAATCAAGGGGAATTCTAACAACAGCATCGTTTGCATGTGTAATAGAGTTTAGCTCGCTAATAGTCAAGACGTGACCGTATGTAGTCCACTTTCGTATAATTATCCCGGGAAAAATGTACTGATTGCACTCGCTAGTGTTTCCTGGTTAATTACCAGTGCCGTGTTTGTTAGTTGAAATACAATGTGGTACGAGGAAGTGACGAATTTAAATTTTAAAACTAAATATAAACAAATAATCATTAAACTTAATGATAATTTCTAAATTATTATCAATAATAATTTATCTTAGATATAAATAAAAATGGTAGTCTCCCTAAAACTCGAATACGGCTTAAGCGATTTGGCTAATTTTAGTCTTTCTAGGAGGTCTAGGGAAGGTTTGTATTAGGAGGGAAATTATATGAAGTTCACCGGGTCATCAAGGATTCTTTATTTTCTGCCTATGGGTTAGCTCCATCGAAGTGATTCTTGGCTCAGATTGTGATATAATTATATTTACAAGGCATTAAAGGAAACAATTATTATAAACAATTATTAGTTACTTAAATATTTCCGTTATGGATAAATAAAATGAACAAGCGTTGATGTAAAGACTACAAAAAAAAAGTACCTATGCGATTCGTGAAATACATCGTACGTAGTAAATCATTGTCCATTTGCGAATATATTTGCATTTTATCGTACCAGTTGCACCACCTTTTACCTCTACAGCACCGTGTTTATGAATCCTCAGAGACATTAAACGATTTAATTGATTTAAGCTCAGACCCGGGGCGACGGGAAGTCTTCAATTACAATTAATACATCTCCACACTTGATCATCAGTCCTGTCATCCTAAATTGCTACCGATGAAAGTGGACCTTCTCTCGAAATAATAGAGTATATTTTCCCGTGCACTGGAAGGCTGGAGCATCACCTGTTTCTCGTTTTTAGTGGTCTTTATTCTAAACTGTATCTTCTGTACACAAGGATGGATTTCTTTTGCAGATATTTTAGCAAGTCTGAGATGGTCCGCTGTTATGAATGCTCGGTTTTGTGCATTCATCTTTCAATAGGTATGACTAACATCCGGCGAACAGCTGTTGCGTCTTGATATGGCTTTTATCTTATTGATAACAGCAAAAGTATTCTCGCGAATTTTGCAGGTTGACCATGTACTCAAACTGGGTCGGCAATTAAAATTTTATGCTTAATGTATTTAGAAAGGATTGGGTGTATCTTGTCAGGAATTTAGCTAAATATTCATTCCACTATGTTCAATTTATTATCTTAACAATTATATAAAGCAGCATTTTATTGCAGTGTCGTAATATCTATTTCTAGACCTTCTAACAGACCAAAGAAAACTACACGTTCTAAATACGGAGAGTCGAAAGCCTTATTAAATTTGAAGTCACCAAACCTGATATAAATTTTTGGTGTGCATGAATAAATTTAGGATTATAGAAATATTATTAAGGCTTTATTACCGGTGAATTATAATAAAATAAATATTACATTCCTGCGGCGTGTTAGTTCGGTAGCGACAAGTATTCAGAGACGCTGTGAGATTCGAATTTCGATAATTCGTTACATTTATGGTGAGGGTGTCGGATTGATGAGATGAGCTCTAATCTTCAGTTGTTCCTAAATAATAAAAAAGTTTTTTTCTTTTTTTTATATTTTCAATTTAAATTTAAGTTAGATATGTTATGTTTGAAAATGCTAAGAATTCAAATAAAAAGATTTTCTATACTATGAACTTTTAAGGTGCCAATATTTGCGTGTTTACTGGTTTTACCATATTCGACTTTTTATAGTTTAGGCATAACATATTGGGAAGAATCCGCGAAAAACTAGTTCTTAGAGACGTGAGTCCCGTTTCTGCACACAATCATTTTTAAATATGTACCTACTGCTATTAAGCTTTAGCTAGACAAAGAGAAGTCGCGTGGTAATCATATTCATAATCATATTATTCTCCTTTCGATTTATCTAAGTATATAAGTATAGTGTCCGACACCATTCGCTTTTGTTACTTCATCGTTTATCGTTTTGAGTTATTCGACTGTTTACGAAATGACCCATTTAATATTTGTACGATCTGTTATAATCGAATTTGATTTATCGTCTAGGTCTGTTCGACGCCTGTTTTATGGGTATGTTTATATGACGGGAGATGGATGTGTACCGAGTTCCTTATTACTTGCCGTTTGTTCTCTGGGTGGTAGATTTATTTGACAGGAAGCGATGGTCGCGCCCTCTGCTGCTGATGTATTGCCGGGATGCGATCTAAATTGCGTGAATGGTTATTGATCGTTTCTCGATCGATTTCTTATCTTCTGGACGTTTATGATAGGTGCTATTGTCCATTGCTGCCATCGAAATATAAAACGATATTAAATAGTCAGACATACCGCTAAATATGGTTACTTACATTTTAATAAGTAGCAACGAAAATTGTGTGACCAACTTTAGTGTGGCAACGTGGTGGCAACAAACTGTTTTTTTTTGTACTCTGTTGGTCTTCTAAAGTATTTTTTATTAATAGATTGCAAGCTTTTGTCATAGTTAAAAATTTAGACGGTGGCTTTACCTGAGAACCTGAGAAAAGCCTTGGTCTTGGTAAATACTTCTTTTGACTGGAACGATAAAATAGTAAAAAATAAATAATTGAGTTCAAATTTAAAATTATGTCATTTACGGTTTAATTTTTAATATATTTTTATTATAATATATTAATTTTGTAAAGTCTATAATCTTAAAGTAGTCTGTTTGTGCTCAAAAAGCATAAAATCGTCTTATATTATGTAACAATTAGTTTGTTTAGAAAAAAAGGAATACAAAGGAATTTAGATATTGAGACCAGTAAAATGGCCTGTGAAATATAGACAAAATCTAAGATAAGTAACGTGTTGATGAAAGCAAAGAAGGTTTATACTTTATTGGTGATAATTTAATGAGTATAGCGTGCGGCAGTGGTGCGGTATGTTTGCGCCAGAGCAATGACGACTTTCTAATGTCGCCAGTATTTGTGGGCTGAGCTCTCCGATTAAGTAATAAATGATGTGGATGTACTAGAATGCTAGCTAATTTAATCAAGAAGTCGCTAAGTGGTGTTGAATACTAGTTGCTTGTCCTTCTTCGGCAATCGATGCTATCTGAAATGGAAATGGAAATATTGATAATAAGTAATGTCATAGTTTCATAATATAGTCGTTAACAACGAAAGGTCAGGTTTAAGACAAAATGCTGTCTGCAAATAAAAAATATAGAAGGGTTGTATAATTTCTTAACCCTTCAAAGTAAGCGGTGCACTTCACCATTGAATGTGTACTAACTAGCGGTGGCGGTGTTATATATGACAGGCGGTACGAGCGACCCGCACTTGTCAATCACTTGAGTCTCGAGACGCATGGCATGATTCCTAGCGAACCTCCACGAACTTTGCTAAATGAATATCACTCTTATCACTTTCGAATACGGTCCAAATTCCCAAATTGGACAATCAGCTTAGCTACGGTCATCCATCACGACGAACGCGTAACGAACCTTTATTCGAGAGATGCGCTTGAGACGGTTTTTACCACCCTCCTGTGCTTATTGATGGATCACGAATTTGAATTGGTTTATCTCGTCAAATAAACATCTCGATTTATCTGCGGTCGATCACCCCTTATCTAGATAGTTCTTTCGAATATCCTTTAATGTCTATTCAAATTTCGTCTCCGAAATCAATTATGGTTACTCAAAAGGCTTATCAGATTCGCATAATTGAATAAGTGATGTGTAGGGAGTCTGGGAGTGGTTCTAATGATCTGGAGATGTTATCGCTGGTGACGTTTCAATACAACATAGATCAATCGATCGGAGAACAGATGGTGCCTTTGAATCGATTGTACAACTTGGATGTTTTGACATTTCGTGTCTAATTATGTCGTTATTACCGTGGTTTGCGCGCTTCGAATATCTTGAATATTTAAAAAACTTGTCACAAGAGTTCTGACTCAATCCTTATCATAATCTTAAATTTCATGAGCTCTGAATCAGCCAAAGTGCTAATAAGCCTCCGGGCTTGAAATACAGACCGAAGCATAAATGATGATGAAGAAAACATTTGGAGACAAAATAACGAGAGCTCTTAATATTTATTTCCTTATTCAACAACAGGACAGCTTGGATCAATTGTCATGTGAACATACTTAAATGTGAATAATGCAAGAGAAATATTCAAATAGTTGTATTTCGCGTTAGTCGCGTGCAGGGATTTCGTGGAATGTGAACGCCCAGTCGTAGTTACAGACTACTTAGAGTTATTTTCCCTGGAAGTTTATATGATTGTAATACCTATGTCGTCGGCATAGAGGTCCAGTTAGAGGTAAAATAACTCCAAACGCCGTATAGTGGCTAGATCTTATCGTGTTTCTTTCCTCACATCGCGAGGCTTTCTAGCCTAACGGATTTACTGCGTCTTACATCAATTCGTACTTACTATTGTTGTAAGCTACTGCTTGTTTACTATAGCTACTGAATTTAGACTTTTTGAGATCCTGATCTTCTTTATTTTTAACCCCCGACAAAAAAGAGGGGTGTTATAAGTTTGACGTGTCTTTCTGTCGGTCTGTCTGTTTGTCTGTGGCATCGTAGCATTCAAACGGGTGGGCCGATTTTGATCTAGTTTTTTTTGTTTGAAAGATGACTTAACTGAGAGTGTTCTTAGCTATAGTTCATCATCATCAGCCAGCTCCGTGCTGAAAAATCGCGGTTCATCTGGTTCGTGAAGGACCGATTAGCAACTTGCAGTCGTTTGGTGGGCTTTATTGCATTATAGTTCGTGACATTTATGAATATTTACACATTAATGGAAAGTTGACCTGGTGCTGCAGCATCACCTGGTAATCAATAGGATACGCAACTCCTCACCAACTTAAAGAGCAATGGTTTCGTGTTTGAGCTCATTTTAATTGCGACAACTAGTAAGACGTAGATAACCAATAATTTTTTGCATCACCTGGATCCTATAAGAACCGAGTTCCATATGAACCCAAAGTGGAGGTTTCATGTTTGGACTCATATTAACGGCCTCATCCAAAAGGACATTCCTAGATGGTATTCATTGGGATATAATATGATCCTGTTGATAATAATTTATATTCTGCACTATAACCAACACAATTTTAAAAAGCATGAAATAAAATTAAATTAAGAAATTTTAAAAAAACCCCGCCAAACAACTTTAAAAAGTAATGAAATAATATATTTTACTGAATTTAAATTTAAATAATTCCTAAGTGTAAAGTGATATTTTAGTCCATAATTGTTGTCAAGGTGTGTCGGGGGACCGCTAATGTAGATGTTTAAATTCACATAACATTATAGTTTAAGGGTCAGTTTTCAGCGAACCAAATCGAGACAGTCAGTGACATGGCGATACAAAACGCAAAAGACACTGTTGGCGGTCCCCCGACACACCGTGACAACAATTATGGACTAAAATATCACTTTCCACTTTACACTTACAAATATCACTTTACACTTGGAAATTATATTTAAATTTAAAGTCAGTAAAATATATTATTTCATTACTTTTTAAAGTTGTTTGGCGGGGTTTTTTTTAAATTTCTTAATTATTGCCATAAATAGAACTTTTTCCACAGTGGACGCCTTCTGAACTCAAATATTATGTATTATTTTGTGCTCATGTTTTTGTTCAATGTTAAAACTATTTTTTGTTTAATTCTATTTTTTGTATTAATTGGATCAATTTATTTCCTCCTTTAAACAAGTATTTATTGACTATGTGCGTTACCTCCCTAATAATTTCTTAAATAATCATTATTATCAATTCTATAGTATTGTAGCATGTCATTTGTTAAAAAAAATTAGTTGAAATGTAGAAACTGGCAATAATATTATTATCTATTACGTTTCTCTTGGCCATCAATTATTTCTAACTGTATTTTTATTTGACTTTTCCTTGTTTATATTAAATTAATTATAAGAGTGATGGTCCTCCATGTATATTATTTGCGTAGAGCATTAATAAAACACCTTGTCATAGCATTGCTTTGTATCTTTAGATTTGTCTATGTGCTTAGTGCTTGATTGTTCTTCTTCCAAACGTGTTTGTCAATGACAAGCGGACGCCTATATTAAACATTAGAATAAGAATAGAACTAACTAGTTAGGAAGCAAAATAGTTTGCAGAAAAAATAAGTTAAAAGCATGTTATTTTGTTAGCACTACTATTTTTCCTGTATTTTGATTATAATCTGGATTAATTCTAATTTCAATAATGCAAGATAACCATTATATTATCATTATGTTAATACAGGCTCATTTATGATTGGTGTAACCGTATAACTAATAATATCGTCCACGTACGTCACATAAATGTGATTAATGTCTTCATATGCCTGATGAAGGAAACTAAATATGCCGCCGGGTAATTACGTACATTAAGTGTTTCCTCTAAACTTTACCGAAATTTTTATTTAATTTTATTGTTGATAAAGAATTGGGAACAGATTTAATTCATAGATCCTATAATTTAAAAATCAAATTAATGCCTAATTCTTCACTACCATCATTCACTAAGGAAAATATACATTAAGTAAATAACGTTCCTATGAATGTTGATTATTTATTATGGATTACTACCGGTCTCTGATTAAAACAGTAAAACAAGCTCATCTACAAATTAAAGTTAATACATTTTTGACTGATTTATTTAATGACGTTCTATAAAATTATGCAGAATGATATGATGTTTAGAGATAACCTATTCAAGAAATAATCTGACGAAAGGCACCAGCGTAAGAAACTAAAAACATTTGACATTATATTTTTTAACAAACAAAATATTGTGTTATTTTTAAACGGGGCTAGCAATAATTGTCTTCGTACTTTTTTGTTAAGTACTTTAATACGTGTGTTTTATTCTTTTTCAAATAATTATTCCCACTTATATTCTAGTCTATAATAGCACTCAATCAAGTGGAGCTTCCTCAAGTTTTTCTAGGGTAGGAATTCCCTAATTTAAGTTGGCAAAAACGATTGTTCCGTTGGCAATATTTTTGGCGAGGTGAATTACAGTTTTGACGTTGCCCGCTTTCGCATATCCGGCTCTCACTAGGTGATGACTGATGAGCCATTACGTATCTCATACGTATATCACTCAATGTCACTGGGAGATAGTCTTTCGTCGGACGTATTCTTGTTTGTTGTTGGACACAGGTTTCTTGGGTGCCCATTTTAGGAGTTTTAGCTTTAAGTTCTCTTCGTATCTCTCTATGATATTTCAAAAAATATTTTTATAATTGTTTTTTTTTTTTGTAAACTCAATAGTTTTTATTGTTACTACTCTTCAGTTTTTGCTATATAAGTGTTTGATCCAAATGTTGTAATCGTTCACGTATGTACCGGATCTGAATTGCTATGATTTAGTTTTGAGCGTTGGTATTTAACTTGCAATTGTTCCAAATTACCGAGAGCCCGGCCAGTGTTGATTCTCCTAATGCCATTGTTCTTGGCACGAATGCCGCTATCCACACGCCTTTTAAACCGTGACTTTCACTGCGCCACAGTCTCATAATGGACCGAGATGATAGGTGTTCCGTCGTCTTTTTATAAATCGTCAAGGCCAGCGAGACCCACGACAATATGAGAATTTTTTAACTGTACCGTTTGAATATTTATACTTTCATGTTTGTGATCGAGCTTATTTAACTTTTATTGTTGTTGGATAAGGTCTCCTTTGCGTGGTGCTCGATTATTATCGATGTACTATTCGTCTAGAGGCGGCGATCACTCATTATAAATGAGTTACTTTAGTTGGCGGTTTCATATTTTTTTGCTGGCTTCTCAGAAACGCGATAAGGCGCTATACTGTACCGGGCTTTTTTTACTGCGCTCTAATCAATTACAAAAAATCCTAAAGTTTTATGACGAAAACGATAAGTGTGGTGACAAAATATGAGAGATAACCAGTTTGGGAACAATATTATTCTCAGTCGTTAGATAAGAATTGAAGTATTATTATTTATTATTGTCCCGTAATAAAGTTGTATATATAAATTGTTATGATTTATTAAACAGCTCTGATGGTACTAATTTAAAAACTAAATCTTATGATGACTATTCATTATAGTCATTAATCGGGACCATTAAAATAAGTTTCACATTAAAAATTTAACTAAGTATTCAGTTGTTTTTTACAATTGTCACTTTTCATGAAAAAGATTAAAAGTCTACAAAATTTGTTGTTTTTACCAAAATGAGAATATATTGACCACTTTTGCAGTAGCAAATTTGACACCATCAAAAAACTACCTGTTATTTTTTGCTGTTGTTCAAATGTGGTAAAATGATTGATTATTTTAAGAGTCAATTTATTTTTATTATATTGTTTTTTTGCAGAATATTTATAAGAGTTGTATCATTATCATTAATAACTTTTAGATATTTTTAACTATCAGCTAAAAGTCGTTGAACTATAAACCTTATCTTAATTTGCCTTTAAATCTTAACGTTTTAAGAGGCTTCAGCGGTAAAGTAGGATCCACTAGTAGTATTAAAATTTAAATTGATTCAATTAATCTTGCGCATGTTAATCAACTCCAAATTAATAACAGTAACTCTATTATCTATGGTCAAATTCATAATTGGTATCATCATGTACATTCCGAAAAGCCCCTCGTATTGCACCAGCCTCGATTCGAAATTAATTTCGAGTGGCGTGGTTGCGAGGTCCGTAATTATCTCGGCATCGATTCTATGCGCCCGTAATGAAGATATCGAACCCTTCTTTATTGCGATAATGAAATATAGAAGGAGCTCGCTTGATTTACTACTCCCATATGCAATATTCCTAACTTATCTTCTAATTTCTGCAATAACGAAGCTCAGCTCTCGAAATTGTTATTTTAACTGCACTCTGCGTTGCTGCAACGCCTAATTATAAACGTTTATGGTCGCAGATAATGAGTTAATTGTTTACATTAATGTTTACGAGGTTGTTAAATTATGGTTCGCTGATTACGGAGAACTGAGTGGGGTCGTAATGCTCGCTAATAATTTTTGATTTGACTGAGGGGACTGGGACCATCTTCCAACCTCAGTTAACCATATAAACCTAAATTTTAACCTTTAGTAAATACAGCTCGTAATATTTCATTTTATTCATTAACTTTTCAGTTTGATGCAAATGGGCCTCAAACACTTACTGTTTGAGGCTCATTGAGCCCAATCTCAAGAATTCCTGCTTTTGTCAAAGGGTTTTCGTTTAACGTTGTCAAAATCTGAGGATTATGTAAGCGCTCGCCTCGTCCCCGTACTCCGTAGGCCATTCACCGCCGCACCGAGACGTGCATAAAAATCAGTCGTAATCATTTTTTATCGTCGCGACACACTAGTTAAACGATTGTTGATCTCAACTGAGCTCTTTTTAAGATCGTCTGAAATTAGATTCTGTTAAGGGGGCGACTAACCCTAAAGTGTCTAAATTTTAAATAAAATAGAGAAATTGGAAGGAAAGTTAGAGGCACAGAAAACAGAGAATAAGGACCCCCAGGTTGTGTTGTACGGGGTGCTTAAAAACAATACTGATGACGAAGTGCTAGAGGCCATCAGATCTCAGAATAGGCACCTCGTAGAAGACATCCTGGGAGGGGGAGAGAATAGGATGAAAGTAAAGTACAGGAAGAAGGGAAAAGGTGATCACACTGAGCACGTGGTGCTCACTGTGTCTCCGGGGCTGTGGGCGCGTTTCACCGAGGCAGGACATCTATATATAGACGTCCAGCGCGTCAGGGTCGCCGACCAGTCCCCCCTAATCCAGTGCTCGCGCTGCTTAGGGTACGGACATGGGCGGCGATTCCGTAGTGCCACCGAGGAGAAATGCGCACACTGCTCCGGAGCTCATCACCAGTCTCAGTGTGATGATCGTCAGGCCGTGCTGCACGATTTGTCAGAACTCAGAAGGAACATCCCGAAGACACAATGGTGACAAAGTTAAATGGTGTTATTGTATCAAACTTAGTTGTACCTTTGTCATCATTATTCGAACTAGAGATTCGACCTTAATTTCAATGACATGGGACTATAACTACCTACCTATATTTTGTAAAAAATATTGACTTTATCTTTTTTTTTCAACTCTTGTCTCTGGGACTTAGCTGATCTCAGACTGGCCGTGTAAGCTTTGTCTAATAGTATCTCAGATTCAATAATAAAACTATAATCCATTTTCAACTTGTCAACTTGTTGTCAACAGACTTCAACCATAAATAAAAAGATTATAATTCGTATGTATAGGCTTGTCAGTCAAAAATCTGTCATTTCTCATGTGTGTGTGTTGTAGTGTGTGTAATGTTTTATTTGTTAAAAAAATGTATGATAAAAACATAATTTAAAAATAATATTAGTTCGATGCACTCCTTCCATAGCAAGTTCGTTCAGTAGAGAAAATGCCATTAGAGGAGGCTCTCTAATTTTAATCAGAAACAATTTGAAGTTTAAGGAACGTAAGGATATCGTGAGTCTCTCTACTGAACGAATAATAGAGGTGGCCTGCATAGAGCTGAGCCATCTAATCGTTGTGGGCGTATACAGGCCTCCATCAGGGTTATACGATTCTTTTGAAGTAACAATGGAACAAATTTTGTCAAAAATATGTGCATCTAATAAAAAGGTTATTATATGTGGTGATTTTAACATTAATTTATTAGATTTAACCTCCACTACTGTTAGATTCACATCTTTATTTCAATCGTATAACCTTTACAGTTTGTTTCAGGAACCTACAAGGGTCTGTGAGACTACAGCCACTTGTATTGACAACATATTTACTAATCTTATTCCTGATAAAAAAGAAATAATTAATAAGCTAAGTTCTGATCACTGTGGACAAATAGCTTCTTTTAATTTGAAATGTGACAGTGACGCGAAGAAAAATCTTGTGTTTATTCCTGTGACCACAAAACGTATTGAGCAATTTAGAAGTAAATTAAATTCAAATATCCATTTATTGGATAGGTCACACAGCTCTGATGAAGCTTTTAATAAATTATTTAAGGTGATAAGAACTCAATTTAATTCAATATTTACTTCTAAAACAGTTAGAAACAGTAATAAAAAAACTAAATTTATTGAATGGGCAACAAAGGGGATTAAAATTAGTAGAAAAAGATTATATGAACTATACGATGAAAGGTGTATTAACAATAGTGAAGTATTTAAAGCATATGTTAAAAACTACTCAAAAACCTTTAGAAAAGTTTGCAAAGCTGCTAAAGCCCTGTACATAAAAAACAAAATTAAACGCTCTAAAAATAAAATAAAAACAACATGGCAGGTTATAGCTGGTGAGACTGGAAATGTATCCTGTCGCAGCTCTGATTTTGAACTATACTTTGAAAATAAAAAGATTACTAATGATCAAGAAGTTGCGACGGTCTTTGAAAAGTTTTTTGCTGACATTCCGGTCTCAACGACTAAAAATTTAAATTCTTCACCTGAAGCTGCCGAAAAGCTACTCAGAGACAATGTAAAGGAGTGTGATGTCAATTTTAAGTTTAGAGAAATTAACCCCAGAGATATTATTGATACCTTTAAATTGTTGAATATTAAAAATACTGCAGATCTCTGGGGCATGTCTACAAAAATTATTAAATCAATAATTGATATCGTAGCTCCTCATCTAGCAATGATTTTTAATAACTGCATAAAAAATGGTGTTTTTCCTGACTTGATGAAGCATAGCAAGATTGTTCCTTTATTTAAAGCCGGGACTAAATCGGATCCCACTAATTTCAGGCCTATATCGATTCTACCGACCTTTAGTAAAATATTTGAAAAAATTATTTTAAAACAATTACTAGTGCATTTTAATTCAAATAATTTGCTGCACGATAACCAATACGGATTTACTAAGGGTCGATCCACAACGGATGCTGGTATAGGACTTCTTTGTAGTATTTTTGAAGCTTGGGAGGAGTCGCAGGATGCCTTAGGTGTGTTTTGCGATCTCTCCAAAGCCTTCGATTGTGTTGAGCATGCTACATTGATCAGGAAACTGCGCCACTACGGCATAAAGGACTCTGCTCTCAGCCTTTTGACTTCTTACCTTAAAAATAGGACTCAAAGGGTTGAGGTAAATAGTAAAAGGTCCAATGGAACCAAAATAGAATTAGGTGTCCCACAGGGATCTATCTTAGGCCCATTTCTTTTTCTCATCTATATAAATGACTTACCTTATCTAGTAAAGGATAATAATAATGAGATAGTGCTTTTTGCTGATGACACTTCACTTATTTTTAAAGTGAAGCGACAACAGTCGAACTACGACGAGGTAAACAGTGCTCTCTCAAAAATAGTACATTGGTTTAATGTTAATAACTTACTTTTAAATTCTAGTAAAACTAAATGTATAAAGTTTACTTTGCCCAATGTTAGGCAAGTCCAAACCAATGTGCTATTAAATGATGAGAAGATGAATTTGGTAGATAACACTGTATTCCTAGGTATTACACTTGATAGTAAATTACAGTGGGGTCCTCACATTGCTAATCTAGCAGGTAGGCTCTGTTCTGCAGCATATGCAGTCAGAAAAATTAGAGAAATTTCTGACGAAGACACGGCACGATTAGTATATTTTAGTTATTTTCATAGTAGGATGTCATATGGAATCCTTTTATGGGGAAACGCTGCCGACATTAATACAATATTTGTGCTGCAGAAGCGAGCCATACGTTCTATTTATAAAATGTCTGCTTTAGAATCTCTGAGAGATAAATTTAAAGAAATTGGTATTCTAACTGTTGCTTCTCAATACATTTTGGATAATGTAATATATGTTAGAAAAAATATAAATAAATTTAAAGTTAAAAGTGACATCCACTGTAGAAATACTAGAAATAAGCACAAGCTGGACATGCCAGTGATCAGACTTAGTAAAGTCAGTAAATCTTTTAAAGGTCAATGTATACGCCTTTACAATAAAATCCCAGAAAACGTTCAAAATCTTTCCATTAATAAATTTAAAAAAGTAGTCAAAGAGCGTTTGTGTGCCAAAGCTTATTATAAGGTCAATGATTTCATAGAAGATGGCACATCTTGGGAGTAGGATGGCTTCTTGCTTGGCTACTTCTACATTATTATATTATGACTTACAATTATGTATGTTGACATTGTATATAATATTAAGTTACAAAATTGTAAACTTTATTTTAAAAGAATAATTTTTCTCTCACTTTTTTGGTAAAAAGTGGAACCCGTGCGAGTTTCTTACGCCGGTTCTTCTCGCCGGGGTAGTTCCCGAACCGGTGGTAGGCATCAGGTAGACATTCTGAAAAAATTTGATTCAAATTTACTCAGAAATAAAACATTTTTTTTTTTTTTTTTTTTTTTTTTTTTTTCCCCATATAAACTATAACTGTGCTAAATTTCATGCACCTACGTTTCCCACCCATTTTTCGTAAAAAGGGTTACAAAGTTTTTCGTTCGCGTATTAATATTATGATTAATTATTATTTTTTCTTTCTTTTAGGTGACAAGAAAAACGGAGGACATGAAATAAATGTAAGTTCATTGCATACTTATTTTCTTCTTCATCTACACTAATATGTATTCTGTGTCTATGTTACAAAATATAATCAAATGAAGCTAGTTTTTAGTCGCACAGTCGACGCTTATAAGTATAAAATTATTATAATGTAGTCATGGCGGTCTTGCACAGCATATTAAACTCATTTCGCAACTAGCTCTATACTAATCCACCGTAAGTTACTTCCAAGAAATCTAGCCACTCATTAGTTTGCAATAATTACATTTCAAAATAAACGAGCCGTCGTCCATCCCTTTCTGATACAATGGCTGTCGCATGGACCAGATGAAACAGATGGCAGATAAAGTCGTGCATCAGATGAGATCGAGATCACAACATGGGCATATTAAAATTGTGTCCCATTATTTATACATTGCCGGTCATATTGCACGGTGCACATTTAAGTGCATAAGTCAAATGGGGTCTCTAGCTTGGGCAGGTTGAGTCTGTTTACTTTCTTTAGTTTGGTTAGCAAGGTTGTAACTGTAGGGAAATGGGGGTCGCGGCTTTTGTTGTTGAGTTATGGCAAATATTACGCTAAATATTTTACGTTTTTGGTGTCTGATTCGAAACTTTCTGCAACTATGTGTTGGTTAACACTAGTTATGTAAAATATGTTTTTATCATTGCTTTATACACATACATAATATTATTTCCAGTGACTTGAATGATCTATTTTCAATATTGTGACATTAAAATCATTCCTTATTTTAACTTTAAAATCTGAGGAGTTTCAACCGAACCTTAGATCGATTAAATATGGCTTAACTCCAGATCTGCGGATAATATGGCCAAGCGCACCACAATTATCCACGCATTGCACGTACCTTGAATTACTACAGAATGTTTTTAAATGAAGGTCTTAAAGTACGCCTCCTCTGCTAAAGATAAAGATTATAATGATGAAGAACATTTCAAATCGAGAAATAAATGTAGAGAGGAAGATAATAATATTTAGAAAAGGGAATCATAGAATAAATAGAAAAGTTCCTGGCTTTGTGAGTATCCATACTTCCATACTAATATTATAAATGCGAAAGTGTGTCTGTCTGTCCGTCTGTCTGTCTGTCTGTCTGTCTATTACCTCTTCACGCTCGAACCGCTGAACCGATTTTGCTAAAATTTGGCATGGAGATACTTTGAGACCCGGGAAAGGACATAGGATAGTTTTTATCCCGGAAAAATGTACGGTTCCCGCGCGATAAACGAATTTTGGCGCAACAGAGTTGCGGGTATCGTCTAGTTTAGAATAAACGATTAATACTTAAAGTAAAAGCAATTTAATATTGATAAATAAATAAAAAACTGAATTAATGACAAGGGGCGGGCTATCGGCAGCCACTGATGAAATTAGTCACAAATGAAAGTACTGATATTTAGGAACAACTTTTGCTTTGGACTTGTTATTGTATTCCATTTAGTTTAGAAAATAATTAAATGCGAACTAATGTATCCGCATAGTACAATATTGCTAAATAATTATTTATTATTTATGTTTACCTAAATGCTAATGCATCGTTCTAAATATAAATAATTTTTTTTATTTTTATTTTATAAACTTCCAAATCAAGCAATACAATAGAACCAGTTTGTGCTGCTGCGCACACGTTATGTAGTTACACATTTCCTTTGATTGATGTCAACATACACTGAGGCCCGTATAAAAAGTCAGTACTTAAGATGCGATCCGATCTCAAGACGCGGTTCGGCTCTGTGATTGGTCCAAATTTTGACACCCAACCAATCACAGAGCCTGAACTGTGTCTTGAGACCGAGATGCATCTTGAGTACTGACTATTTATACCAGCCTAAGAATTTTTGAAATTACGAAAAAAAGTACTCGTAGTACCCATTTCAATAAAACTTCTACTCTTGACTCTTACATACTTATTAATGCTTACGTCTGTGGCAAACCAAAGGAAAACTATATTTTATGTACTTTTGATAGATTGGCGGTTATACAAGTCTCCAAAGGTGTTTTCGACTAACGGACGGGTCCCACGCGCGTGTATAGGATATGTAGATCGCGAGGCGACGATTAAGTTAGCGCTATGGTAATTCAGTCTCTATTTTCTAAGTTATAAGGTACACGTGAATTCCACGTTGGCTTAGCCGGTAGCCGTTTTATCTTTCGTGATTCTGCTACCTACGTTTAGGTTGTAAGAGGTGGTTTATGGGACGACGCCGATGTTAATTCGATGTAGACAATGGATGAAGACTTTTAATGCGATCGTCGCAATTCTTTTATCTTTTAGCAAGTCTTTGTTTTTTTAAAGGTGTGCCTACACTCTTGGTTCGTGTCTTCGCGTGCTATTGTTGTATCTGTTGTTGCAATTCATTTTTTTTTAAATCTCAAAGACAGACTATAGAGTAGAGACAGAATGCTGCAGTTGTGATGTCATCAGATTAATTATTACTAATGTTGCCAATTTAAAACTTCCTTGCTTTGGTCTCATTATCCAGAGAAAACTTTTTGACATCATTATTTTAGGCTTTGGTTGGTTTAGGATCGGAAAACGCAGCAACAAAGAATAATGTACCATAATAATACTATGTAATTTATTATTTTCCATATGCGGGCATTTTCAAAAAAATGTGTACCCCTGGTTTTTACCTTGTCCCTTGACTTCGCTACAGATTATTTGCAAAAAATTACATACTAACATTTTGTAATTTTAATGTAGGAGCAAAAACAAGTTTTCTTTTATTAAAATACATTCACGTTTGTATAAAATTTTATTTAGTATGAGATTTATAAGGGTTTTTAAGTACCGAAACCTATTAAATTCACCTGTCCCCTTCCCAAAAGTTGTAACAAAATCTTTAATAACTATTTTTTTTCTTAAAGTAAGTTACTAAAAAAACATATGTTAGATTCCTAAATACTTAATGTATCAATTGAATGTCTTGTTTTATATTTTACATTTAGTCGCACAACGGAATCTGTTTCGTCGAAAAATCGATTTTGTTTCAATAATATCAGAATAATATAACGTTTTCAGCGTTCTTTTTAACTTATTCCATTAGTTCAATATTTTTCCTTGTATATGACATTCAAATAAAGGTAAATAAATGACCTTAAAAAATATAGACATATTTTTGCAAGGGTACACGTTTTTTTGAAAATGCCCATGCCTCATTGCATACAACAAAGTAACCAGTCGTAATATAGATTCGAATCCTCTCATGGTACTCGCAGCGTTTATTTCGAGTTGTATTTCAATTTCCCCTGCTGGCGGCCCGCGCTATCGCCCTGTTCCCAGCATGGACGGAATATGTTAGGCGCGCGAGAACATTTTGATTCGCACAAATAGAATTTCAAAAGGACGTGTGTTTGTCTGCAAATGATTTAAAATTAAAGATCGTGACTCGTGTGCCCGCTCCGCAGTTCCACTACACGTTTTGTATCAATAATCTGTACCATGTTTTGCGTAAGTTTAATAGTTATGTCGGAATGCAATTTTGTCTTGTGGATTGAATTGTGGTCGTGGATTGAGTTTTGAAATTAAAGAGATTATACCATAGATGCCGCGTCGATATTCGATATTCAGACTGGGTTGTAGGTTTTTACGTAATGTTGTAGTGCATTTGCGTTAAAAAGTCAATAAATATTTCTGTGTGACAGTATGTCACTAAAGTATTAGCTTGCTGTAGTTGGTGTGAATGTACATCAATTACTCAGTCAAGTTTTTTTTAGTCTTTTTAATTCGCGAACTTACTTCTTTCGCAAACTTTCGTATACTACTTTGGATAGTCTGATCACTCTGAACTATCAAAAGGATTTTGCTAAGCTGTTCTTCGTAAGTAAGTATTCAAATATTTTGTTGTTGTGTCACTCTGTCCTTTGAATTTGCACAAGTTAAATGTTATGAAATATCTCAGTCTGTTTCCCGTTTGTGCTCGAAATGTATTCTAGGGCTTAAACATTTTGTAAAATATGTTCATGACACGGGCATAAAGAAACATGCTTATCATATAAATGTTTGCCCTTTGCAGGATTAGAGTTTTCTCTAGGAAGAAACGAGCTGCATCTGGTTTGGTAAAAAATGACTACGAATATTTAAGGCATAGCTACCTACTGCTTGGCTTGTATTATTACATACAGTAAAAATATATCATTCAAATATTATATGGGTGCGATGGTTAATCTATACTAATATTATAATTCTGCAGAGTTTGTTTGAATGTTTTTTTGTTTGAACGCGCTAATCTCAGGAACCACTGGTCCGATTTGAAAAATTATTTTACTGTTGGATGGCCCATTTATTGAGGAAGGCTATAGGCTACATTTTATCACGCTAAGACTAATAGGAGCGAAGAAATAGAGGAAAATGTGAAAAAAACGGGGGAAATTGTATGAAAGGGCTTATTTGAACGCGCTAATCTCAGGAATCGGACCAGTGCGATTTGAAAAATTCTTTCAGTGTTAGATAGCCCATTTATCTAGGAAGGCTATAGGCTATATTTTATCACGCTAAGACTAATAGGAGCAAAGAAATAGAGGCAAATGTGGAAAAAGAGGAGGAAAATTATTTGAAATTGCTTATAATCTTAAGAACTACTGGAGCAATTTTTATGTTAATTGGCAAACGTGAAGAATAGACCGAGTGAAGGAACAGAGGCTATTTTTTGCGGAAAAATGTACGGTTGCGTGAAATTCCTAAATTACGCAAGTAAAGCCGCGCGGAACATCTATACTTATATAAAAAAATCGTAGGAAAGTCAATTCTGTACATTGAATATTTTTGTACAATAAATAATACTTGGGATGTGATCTAATATGCTAACGCGGACGAAGTCGCGGGCAACAGCTAGTTTTTAATAGTTTGTCATTAATTGGCTAGTTGAGAGCAGAAGTAATCCAAGTGACCTTTTGTAACTTTTGAGATATTAATCAAAACGCGTTTTTATTGAATAAACAAGTGTTTATTAAATTAGTTGCAAGGTGTTTATGTTTTATGATTGATATTAACCTAAGTCAATCTTAATTAGAAAATTGTGGTGTCATAGCCAATATTTTCAAAGGTTTTGTAATTTTTATGAACTTAGATCACTTCTGCTATTACAATAAAATATAATAATGCTATTGCAGAAGGGAAATCATAGAACTTATGAAAATTACTTTATTATTGATTAAAAACGACCTAATATCTTATATCTAATCACTTTCATCACCTTCCACACTTGGTAGCACATCCTCCTCTTCATTTTCAGCTGCATTGTTCCTTCTTCTAGTATGATGAGGTAAGTTTAGATAAAACTGATGGTGACAAGGTGGCACATAGTGCACTTCTGCACTGTAATAAAATTTATTGTGAAGTGGTCCAAGTGTCAACAATGAACATGGATTACTTCTCTACCGAGTCCAAATCACTGGTGAAGTTGTCCAAGTGACATACAAGTCACTTGGATCATAACTCCACTAACAAATTATGTTTTTAATGGCCATGCAGAAATGTCAAATATAGGACTTTGTTCAGAAAAATGGCTCGTATCACTTGGATTACTTCTGCACTAACTAAGTTTAGTCCCACGGAGGGCAAAAAGTGACTTAACTCTGTTTTGACAAAAAGGTCACTTGGATTACTTCTGCTCTCAACTAGCCAATTATTGATATGACATCCTTTACACAAGAAGTAGATTTTTTTATGAAATAAGGGGGCAAACGTGCAAACGGGTCACCTGATGGAAAGCAACTTCCGTCGCCCATGGACATTCGCAGCATCTGGTGCGTTGCCGGCCTTTTAAGAGGGAATAGGGTAATAGGGGAGGGCAGGGATGGGAAGGGAAGGGAATAGGGGAGGGTGGGGCAGGGAATAGGGGAGGGTAGGGAAGGGAATAGGGTAGGGGATTGGGCCTCCGGTAAACTCACTTACTCGGCGAAACACAGCGCAAGCGCTGTTTTACGCCGGTTTTCTGTGAGAACTATTTCTCCGGTCGTGCCGCCCCATTCGTGCCGAAGCATGGCTCTCCCACGTATAAATATAGTAGACGTGATCAAAATAATCGTAGTCAAAATTTTTACAAACCTAAGAAAAAATCATATTTATTTCGCTTACACTTTGCCAAAAGTGGAATTGAAATTTGGCGAAAGTTACATCTTCCTTTTCTTATTAAATTCAAACTTTATTAATGTAAACCGTATTAAACCCGTATGTCTTACTTCTAACTCTGAGAACATTGTCTAGAGTTGTATTGTATTTTTAACGTGACAGGTAAGCACAGTTAGAAATCGTGTATGAATAATGAGCAGTTTTTTGCATCTAGTTTTTGCGCCGTAGCGAAAGGCTCCTATATTTTTGACTACCGATTTCCTTATCTACACTAAACTATAAAACTAATCCCTAATCGTCTCAATTATATTTTTTACTTTTTTTTTCTAACTACTGTTTATAAATAATTTATTGATTTGGTTAATATTTGGCTAATGGCTATTTGGTTTTATTTTCTCCTTTGGACGTTTTTGTAAAAGCACCACAAATATTTCTAAGAACGACGCGATGACTAATTGCCGCACTCAGAGACGAATATTTATTACTTAATTGTATTTCAATGAATTGTATATAAATACCACGTTCTCACAGAAAACCGGCGTGAAACAGCGCTTGCGCTGAGTTTACCGGAGGCCTAATCCCCTACCCTATTCCCTTTCCTACCCTCCCCTATTACCCTATTCCCTCTTAAGAGGATTCCACACCACCCTTTTTTCCATACAAACGTTGTCCCCTGTTTCCTCCCTGGATAATGCTAGTAGAGTTATAATTTTTTTCCTGAATATCTACGGCCACTAATACAATGTCCCTATGTTTTCTTTTTTTTCATAATTTAATTATTAAATAAGATATGAACGTTCAAAAACCCAAAAAAATGGCCAGATTTTCCACTGTGTTCAAACGTCCAGAAAACAGATTTGGCTAGATTATACAAAAAAAGCAAAACATAGGAACACAGCTCAAGCCTTTTTTTAATCTTTAATGAAAAAAGTACTTAAATCGGTTAAGTTTTGGAGAAGGAATCAGGGGACAACGAATCGTTGATTTTCTGGATTTTCTGCAGTTGTCTCTATCGCGTTCTGCGGTATAGGCTTGAGGTAAGGGAGACAGCTATAGATATTACACGTACTTTTTTTTCATTTCTCTAGCCCCTGTTGTATCCTCTTAAAAGGCCGGCAACGCACATGCGAGTGTCCATAGGCGACGGAAGTTGCTTTCCATCAGGTGACCCGTTTACTCGTTTGCCTTCTTATTTCATAAAAAAAAAATCGACAGACATTGTATAGGGATTATGTCAAAATCTTCAAAAAATTCTCTGATTGAGTTCGATCATATTCCAATCAATAATGGAGGCACGGGATATGTATAAATTTTAAAATTTGTATTTAAAGTTCTGTAAATGAAATCAAAACCACTTGAACTTTAGTGCCTAAATGAAATCCACACCATACATTTCTAGATTCAATCTGGAGGCGAATATTTTACGGACGCTACATCTGACGTGTTGTGTCCGTTACGTCGCATTACGCGATTATCCGTCCGGAGTTGTTCTACCCCTGACTCGACCTAAATGCCGACAACATAAGGGTTACTCTCATAGAGTAACTCTCAACAGATCTTTATGCAAACTGCCGTGTTAGACATGCATGTTTCGCCTCTCAGCATAATTCTATTTAGTTTGTTTCGATCTTGTTTATTATTTCAGTCCTTACGATTATTATTTACTATCATTTATTATTATTCTATGACTATTATTTATTTATGCGAATTAGGTTCTTTTCGTTTTTAGGCGGTTTGTGTTCTTAAATTTATGCCACAGCACGAAAATTCAGAAACTAGTAATGGCAAGTCCGAATGTTTCGGCTACTATTGTGGTCGAAACTAAAACCAAAGTCTAAACTAGATTTTTTCCGGAAGTGTCCCGAGACCAAAACCGAAATTTCGTTGTTAATAAAAGAATTATATTTTTTTCCTAAGATTGTTAAAAGATGATAAAGCTACATTGTATTTTGTAATAAAGTTGTAGTCATCCTTTGTTTTTTGAACCAGAACAGATGAGCTTAGTTGCGAATAACTTAAGATATGCTTAGCATTCTATAATATATCCTATGATCTGAACAGCAAGGTTTATTTCCATAAATAATGTGATCGCGTGCGACCAGAATATAGAAAACTTGTCACCAGCTTGACCATTATCACGCGAGTCTTAGATTGCACATTGGTACTACTAATACGTTATATTCTGTGACATTGGTATTCTGTGATATATTGCAACTAGTGCCACACTTGGAGCGACACCGGCTGCTTTTGATCGCTACAAAATGAACGGTTACTCCTAAATTTCTTCTTTCTTCATAGGCAACATCTAGCCCTGTACTGCCCGCTGTACACATTGGGCCAGCGCATAGGCCAACGTGTAGAGGCCTTTTTGGCCATAAGTTGGCAGTGACATTCCGTAATCTAATACTTTGGCCCAATCGCTGCCCCAAGTCCCAACCCAACGCGATTTTTCTTAGTAAAGCGGCTGTTAATATAGGCCTACCTATATTAACAGCCGCTTTACTAAGAAAAATCTTTACGAAGCTTAACTACTTGGGATGCCTTCGTCTGTCATGAAACGTTTCTTATCATAGCATGTCAAAGAGAAGCAGCCTTGTTTAGTTGGTTGTGTAAGTATTTTTACTAGAGATCGCCCAATGGTCGAAATTCGACCTTAGTTTCGACGACATCTTTCAATCTACCTATATTTTGTAAAAAATATTGACCATCATTTTTTTTTCAACTCTTGTCTCTGGGACTTAGCTGATCTCATAATTGTCTAGAATAGTATCTTAGATTCAATAATAAAACTATAATCCATTTCCAATTTGTCAACTTCAGTCAACTTGTTGTCAATAGACTTCAACCATAAATAAAAGAGTATAATTCGTATGTATAGGCTTGTCAGTTGTCACTCAAAAATCTGTCATTTCTTATGTGTGTTTTATTTGTTAAAAGAATGTATGATAAAAGCATAATTTCAAAATAATATTAGCTCGATGCACTCCTTCACCATATAAACTATAACTGTGCAAAATTTCATGCACCTACGTTTCCCCATTTTTCGTAAAAAGGGTTACTAAGATTTTCGTTTGCGTATTAATATTATAATTAATAAAGGGGTAGATGTTGACAGTGACGTGAAATAGGCTACTTGACCTACTTTTTTTCTTCATGCTAATCGCTTCTTAATTTTTCACCAAAAAAACTAATATTTTAAACAGTAGAAACCCATAAAAATGTTGATTGAAAAATTTGCCTTTTGGCTTTTAAATGAAGCCGAAAACACTGTCCGCCATAGTGTGACGTCATATTTTTTGTATTTTATACTTTCTATGTGATTATTACTATGTTATCCAAAGTTTTCGCGAAATTCCTTATTTTCTACAATTTTTTTGTTTCCCAGGCCATAGGATATTTATTATCCCGGAAAAATGTACGGTCCCCGCGATATAAACTAATTTCGGTGCAACGGAGTTGCAGGGGTCATCCAGTTATTTGTATGTTACTAAATTGTATAACAACTAGTGATTACCTTTAATTGATGTTTCTATTTATCTTCAATTTCCTTTGCTCTTTCCTTTGCTGTCTCAAGTCTCAACTTACTAGTAACTTCTTTGCTTGTGACTACTTTCTCCCTTTCTCACGATAATAATCAAACTCTTATAAATGGTTAAAATTTGTTTGGATTAGTCTCTTTGAAAGCGGAATAAAAAGATATTAAGATATAATATTAACTATAATCTCTATCATCAGCACTTTATGAAGTAATTAGATGCTGCAGTATGTTGTTGCTCGAAACTTCGTTTTGTCAAAATATACTAATCGCGTAGAATCGTGTTTTTTTTTAATCGTGATTATTAACTATCCTATGTTCTTTTCCAGGCCTCAGAGTCTTTGAGAACCGTGTCTGTTCTAAATTTAATTTATCTCGTGGTAACTGTGTACTGTTACCACAGCAAAGGAAACTTTTTGTTGCAGCAAAATGTATTTTGCTGCAACAAAAAGTTTCCTTTGCTGAGACACAAAGTACATACAAATAAATTAAGTATATTATCTTTGGATGATATCAATCTCTCGAATCAACGATTTGAGGGTGAAGAGGCAACATACACATTAGATATTTCACGTTTAATTAGTAATGAATAATGATATTATTATTGAAGTATGGATGTTGCTAGTTACTCGGCAACAAACACCAATGATTGGTTTACAAAATTGTTCATTACTTAACTATCATTAGCATACAATGCGTAGACGCATAACAATGAATAACAAACTTTAATTTCCAGTCAAAGCGCAAGGTGAAGATATTATGGTAGTTTGTTAAGTACAAGTTTTAACTTCATAAAAACCTTCGAGTTGAAGTTATGACTGAAAGCCCCTTACGTAATATATCAAAAAAAAATATTTTTGTTCTTTCATCGTTGCTACTTTCACAGTGAACTCTATATAAGGGACACCTACACAGTTACATTACGCACTCTAAAGTATTGTTGTACTATGTTTTGTTACACCTTGTATTTGAATGCCCGCCTATTGAAGGTCCACAGTTTTTGTCCGTCATGAGACTTTTGCAATGTGGCAGACAAACACAAGCACATCTTGTAGAATGTAGAATATGATGTTTTACAATAATTTTTAAATACCCTATGTAAGTGTTGTTCGAAAAGCGAATTTATCTGTAGCCGCCTTTGAGGCGTAGAGTAGTACACTAGGGTTAAAAACTAAGAAAAAGTAACTCCGTCAAAAACAGTCATGTTCTACAATACTTGTCAGAAATGTGTACCTACCGGCTACCTTTTTTTTAACATGGAAAAATACCTTACGCATCCCGGCAAATTGGGGATATCGGCCGGGCATGGGCGTACCCAGGTTCTGGGCCAGGGGGGGCAATTGCCCAGGTTATAGGCCAGAGGGTGGGAAATCAGATTTTTCAGAAGTTAGGTGTTTATAAAGAATAAAAAATTAATTAATTTTTAGTTGTAAAAATATTGTATTCAGTATTGCAGACAAATGGCAAAAATTCGTTTTCTTAATTTTTATAGATAAAAGTACTAGATAATATACTTAGTAGGGACGTCAACATGATCCAGGCCAGGCAGCTGCCCCCCCCTGCCCCCCACCCTACCAATACCCATTAGTTACTTATACTTTTGAACAAATATGTTTAACCTTAGTTTGACCTTCAATGACGTTAAATTAGCAATAAATTCGACCAACATTACGTTTCGAACTTTTGGTAAGCTTCTCGTATCAGCTTTCACATAATGAGTGCAATGCAAGTTGCATTTGACAAACCAACCATTATAAACAAGATTGAAAGGAAAGGAGAAAGCCCACTCTCCATAGTGTCTCAGGCCCAATGTGGACATCAAAAAATCGTCTAAATATTGAGTGTTCTAAAAACTTAATAGTATTATATATCTGAGAAAAAAAGTTAAAATGGCGCCATTTTTGTAGAAATACATATTTTTTTAACTTTTTGGCTATTTTATATATTATGAAAATGCGCATGAAAGAAAGATATAATTCAAGTCCTTTTCCGAGTTTCTCAATAATTTATAATAATAAATTATTGAATATAACAATAGATGTAATTCAAATATATATTATTAAGTTTGACAAAAAAGTTTTGATGCCCGTTTCAGTTGGAAGAATTTTTTTCAAACATTATCTTTTACCATTATAGATTGGCATTTGTACTAAGTATGTATTTATTATCTTATAATATACCTGCATAATTTGCTAGCTGAAAGAAAGCTAAATATAATAAGACAAAATAAAATAAAACACATTTGTATGATATTAAGTATCTATATTTTCTTCAATGTCATATTCTATCAACAAATCATCTAAAAATAGTGCTGGAGGGCATATATTTGACTGAAATCTAGCCCAACCTATATACCAAAGAACAGTCATAACATGTGAACAGCAGCCTACCGTACGTTTCCCTACTATGCAATTGCAATAATATAATTCAATTGCATCTCTGCCAACAAAATTGTTATTTATTTTAATATATATAAAATATACCTTTCGATTTACATGTCTGCTTTGTATTTTTGCACGTAATAGCCAGCAGTTTTCATTAATTAATAGGCTTGGTAGTCTTCTGTTTTGTTCTCTATATATCTCAATAGTATACATACCATTGGCTCTGATATGTTCCCCATAGTAAGATCTCGCTTGTTTTATTTGGTAAGTACCACAAGCTATTAATATTAAATCATCCATTGTTAAGCGTGGAAAGTTAGTCAAATTATCAGAGCCAACATTAATATTCACAAATCGAGCCCTCCAGCGATTTAAATTAAGTTCATTTACATGATCCGCTAAGGTGTTATGAATTAACATTTTTTCATTTATTACTGATAATATTTGACTTGCATCAGGTCTGTCTAATATTCTAGGATGGAACCTATTTATTAATGCTGCACCAATTGCAAAGTCTTGCATCATGTGAGATGATGCTCGATTAAAAAACTCTTGCCGGAACAATTTAAATGCCTGTTTAAATACACCATTGATGACCTCAACAACCCAGCGACAAATAGTCACTTTTCTAGAATGATTAGCTTCAAGGGTAGATAGTTGTGATTCACCTTCTTCTCTTGAGGATGGAACTTGAATTGAATACCCACATTCTCTCAGTAGTGGTAAAGAATCTCTAAATCCTCGATCTAATATGAATACATCACCGGGTTGAAAATATCTCCTCAATGGTGTATTTTCAGAAATAAATTCATTTTTAAGTATATCAGCATCTGACATAGTTGCTGGATAGGGCCCTAAGACATCTAAAATATATCCATCCGTGCATGTTATAAGAAATGGTTTCACTAGATTACTTAGCTTATGCATTGAGTATGTCTGTTTTTGGTATTTATAATTTGAACTTTTTTGAATAAATACATAGGTTCCATCCATGATTACTATAGGTTTAATTTGGTTTGTGCTTCCAAATAATCCATTAGGAATTATTAAATTCCTTTCAGCAATGTTTTGTCGGGTCATATGCTCTATACCCAGATTTTGTGGTACAAAATCTTGAGTCAGAAATTCTCTAGCAATTGACATTAATCTCTCTAAAGTACTTCTAGGAATCTTAAACAGCGTAGAGAGTCTTTGGTCTGAATCACCAGTCCTCAGTTTTGTTAAGTATGCAGCAAGTGCAGTGGCACCTCTGTGTGCATTATTTAGTCGAGGAACCTCATCCAATATTTGTCTAAATTGATGTTTGGACATTCCGAGCCAATAATAAACTAAGTGATCATCACTGTCTTCAATATTTTGAAAATCAATATTATGACCAATCTGATTTTTTAACAATGATACCAAATCTTCAATAAATGCTGCAGTAAAACTATGGTTTCCATCTTCAACAATTAAATTATCCCATAAACGGCTTCTCAAATGAAAGTTACAGATGCGACAGTTTTGTGGAACATAAAACGATAAATCGCACAACAGCCTCACCCGAATTGACAGAGGAATGTGTATTCTTTCCGTTTCTAGGCAGTCAGGGAAAATACAGCATCTTTGTGTATTGGAAGCTCGCGTGTAATTTGGTAGAATTATTTCTGAATTACTTGTAGTAGCAGATGTTGATGCTGCCGAGGCCCTGTCTGCTCTCTGCCAGCATGGATGACAGATGCGGCTTGATGACAAAATCTTAAAAGCAGAAAATAATAACAATTAATTATTGTAAAACCAGTAAACAAACAATATATAATGTTATACTTTTATAGTATTTTATATATTAAACCAAATTAAATATTACCTCTCGTGGAGAAATCCATTCTATTATTACATTTCTAATGAGGCTTTCTCTATCCGAATTAGTTTGTAATTCGTGATTTCTGATTCTTCTTATCGATCGATCACAATTTATACAGCGATTCAGACGCACAGAGTCATCTAGCCCTTGTTGTAGTGCAAGACTTTCAGTTATTGCTACCCAGCAATTGTGGCAAACAACATTATCTCCTGACACCTAAAAACAATTTTAATAATAAATATTCAACAATTAAACCATGATGTAAGAAATAATAGAATCATTTTATTATATTCTTACCTGCTGCGGTGCAACCCACTGCTGTATTACGCTTATTTCTTCGGGCTCTAAAATACGGTTCTCGGTAACATTATTACCACAATTTACACAATGTTCTTCAGACATTTTGGTGTGCAAAATCAAATAGCGTAATCCTTTAATCCAGAGCCAAGTTATCGTAGAAGGAGAGAACAAAACCAGTAAAATAATGCCAAAGTCGTACGTGAAAAGCCGGAACAAGTTCAGGAAAGAAAGCCAGGTCGCGGTGAAAGAAATCGAAAACAAAACAAAACGCATCCACATTGAGCAGTAAGCAACAAGCGAACATTCAAAAGTTTCATTCGTTTGAAAAATGTCATTCACATTTCAGTCATCAGTGTTGCCGCTTGTCACAAAAAAATGAAATCGATAAATCGGTTACGTAAAAAAACAATCGATATGACTTTTTTATCTTTATTGTATAAAGTAACAAACGGACATATTGGTTTTAAGATAAATATTTGCTTTTGGTTAATTCCACATAGAATTACCAACAGCGGCCCATTATTTGTATTTAACCTGAGTTCATTTTATTCGTTTATAAATCGATAACCGGATCGATTGATCATAGTAAAAATATTTTATCTTCGGGCAACATTTCACCTCAACTATGTTTTATTTATGTGCTTAGATGCTTAGATACTAATAAAATTCCCTTTTTTATTGAAATATTACTGATTATAGTGGCGCTTATTTAAATGTTATCAAAAATCATGTCTCTTTATGGTACATTTCTGGACAAAGTAAATCATCTTAAGATAGCTGTCCACTATGGGCCTGAAATGGGCATTCTCCTTTAAAACATACTGCAGAGGTCAATTGGCCGCCGATGATGACGTCAGAGCGAAACTTTAAAAATGTATTGAGAAAAAACTAGCCAATGAATTTCAAAATTATTTAATTTATATTCTTAAAAATACCCTATTTTAACGAAAAAAAAATATAAAAAGTACATGTGATTTTTTTTGGACAATGCCCATTGCATTTCAATATTATTGTTAGTAGAACTGGGGTACTGATCTTAGACAAGACAATCTTCTGATACTAGTCTTGGACGTACAGTTTGTAACTATAGGACCTAACACATATCCGCTACATGGAGTTATCTTAGATCTAACATTAGCACAAATATAGTGGAAACCCGATGAAAGTTGTATCTGCAGAACCGGCGCCTATTAATAACGTATTAAGTGTGTAATCCACTTTATGTAGATGCGACTTTAATAAGGAGCATTACGTTTTTGCAATATTAAATCTTAACATTGTATCTTCTGCTGTCCCAATTATGTAGTTGTGTCTGCACCGAAAGCGCATTTCAAATGAAGGTAACAACGTATAAGACTAGCCCCATACACACGTTATCCGTGTTTGTTTTCCTTATGTGGATTTCCGATTTGGAACTCCGTGAGACAAGCGCAAACATTCGTTTTTTTTCACGCTAGAACGCGCCGGCTTGCACTCGCATCGTACGTGCGGAATTCGTTTCGTACGAAAAAAAATGAACGTGTGTGACAGTTTTCTACTAATTCGCTCTTAACTTTAGACGGATTGTCCACTGATTCGATATTTTTTTTATGTGTTCATAATATTCACAGATCAGGTGTTTGCTTGGAGCACTATAAAAATATGTCAAATGTAGGCTACAATTAAAATAAGGTTGGAAAACACTGATGTAGGATGTAGAAATAAATAAACCTTAGGAATTAGGATCAATTCAGACCGCAACGCGACGAAGCGAGGAGAGGCGCGGCGCGGCATAAATTTGTATGGATTTGACAGATTTTGATTGCGTGAGACGTCTTGCGAATCTGTCAAATCCATATTATAAATTTAGAAATGCATCTACGCGTCGCGGTCTGAATCAAGGGTTGATTCAGACCGCACCGCGACGCATTTCTAATTTTTTTTTTTTTATGAAATAAGGCAAACGAGCAAACGGGTCACCTGATGGAAAGCAACTTCCGTCGCCCATGGCCACTCGCAACATCAGAAGAGCTGCAAGTGCGTTGCCGGCCTTTTAAGAGGGAATAGGGGGAGGGTAGGGAAGGGAAGGGAATAGTTGAGGGTAGGGAAGGGAATAGGGTAGGGGTTAGGGGATTGGGCCTCCGGTAAACTCACTCACTGGGCGAAACACAGCGCAAGCGCTGTTTCACGCCGGTTTTCTGTGAGAACGTGGTATTTATCCGGTCGAGCCGGCCCATTCGTGCCGAAGCATGGCTCTCCCACGTATAGCATGGCTCTACGTATATTTGTATGGATTTGACAGATTTCAATTGCACGAGGCTACATGTCAATTTGTCAATTCAGTACAAATTTAGAAATGCATCTGCGCGTCACGTCGCGGTCTGAATCAACCCTTACTCTACAAAACCTTACTCTACGCGCGAAAATAACACCGAGTCGAGAATTCTCAAGTGCGCCGCGGTCATTAAGTGAATTAGTGATGTTATAACGTCTATAATTACCCGTCGTGCTCGCCTCCAACCCGAAAGCGAGTTTTATCGATACTAAATCGATTGTCGTAAATCGATTCCATTGTTGCCGCGAGTTCTTATATGGGATCGGCCCAAAATAAATCACGAGGGAACCATATCGGTGCAATCGTATCAGATCCCCGGGCTAGGAGATATTATGCCGTTGAATTAGCATCCTCCTGCATGACCATCTTATCGTGGTCGTATTATATTCGTGCGGATGAAATCGTGCGATCATGTTCTGATCTTGTTCCTCATGTGTCGCCTCTGTTTTTACCCGACTGCGTTAAAGAAGTTATATTTTCTGAGAGCATTTGTATAATTGCTTGACGAGCTCTGTAGCCTCGTACTATTAAAGTACGGGAGTTATAGGGGATTATGTAATCAACAAATTTTGGTTGATTACTGAACCCTAAAACGGAACCCTAACAAGCTGATTTTTTGTTTATATAATTTAAGAGTAACATTGTCCTACAAATAGAACAATCCATATTTTAGGACCATCGAATCAAAGTATGAAATCCTTTCTATTTCTGTTAGATAAGTGGACAATTTCAGAAAAACGTGTACGGGGTATAAAATTTCATTTTAATTTTTGTGACAATTTTTTCTTTTTATCTATAATTTTTTCTATAATGTAATAGAAAATATCTTTTATTATAAAAAAAAAAAAACAAAAAAGAACGCGGAATTTAAGGCATTTTCCTGATAATATCAAAAATGGCCGTAGAAAAAGTCGCCCAACGGAGGTCACATAATGCTACCTTCTTGTTGTTTTACATTGTTTAAAAATTAACCATCTTATTTAGCACTAATACATTTTTGGTATCAAATACTATACAAGTTTGGCACTCTGTAAACAATAACAATAATCAAAGAAAAGTGATTAATAACAGTAAATCTTGGTCACATACCTGAACAAAGAAATTGAAACACCTGCACTTCAACAATATTTCCGCGCTTTTCACTAGTTAGTTTGCCAGTAAAAACAAAAAGACGTACCTGTCGACGAAGAACATACGTTGTTTTGCCAGATCGTGCCGAATAATTTCTAGTATTAGAAGAATTTTTGCAAAAACGAGCGGTCACAAAGCGGAATCTTCCGGAAGACTAAAATTTTCGTTTTAAATTCAAATTAATTCTTAAAAGAAATTACATATAAAAATATATAATTGATACTTTCAACTGATACATTTGACTTTTGAGATTTTAAATTATATATAGAAATCACTTCCAATACTGGATATTTTTAAAAATCAATCATTATCTCATCTTAGTTGGAAAGGGGACAGGTATATTTGGTTTTCAATACTTTCAAACCTTCGTAAGTTTTTTATTTAGTAAAGTAACAACAAGACGACAATTTATATATGTATTTAAACATATACTTTTTTCACTTAAATTAATATATTCTGTTAAAAGTTATTTATCTCAACAAAATAAATTAACAAAGTCGAGGGACAAGGCAAAATCAGGGGGTACACATTTTTTTGAAAATGCCCAAGTACCAATTTCAAGATTTTTTCGCAAATAAAAATGTTGTTCGTCGTATCAAAATTAAGCTATGTACTCACAAAAAATTAGCTTGATAGTAATAAAAAAAATTGTTCTAGGGCTCCATTTTAGGGCTCCCGTACTATGACAAATATTAGCTTAAGGGGGCGACTAACCCTAAAGTGTCGATTTTATAATTATTTTTATACTTGAAAATAAGCCCCGAATTGTTTGATTGTCCAAAATTAGATACTGCATTATATTTCCGAGAATTCGATCTGAGCAAAAACACGATATCTTAAAATTTTCTTACAAAAATGCATCTAATTTTCACGAATTTTTCATTTATTGCCATAACCGTGCATTGAACTAAGTTAATATTTTAACATATTATATAAAATTCTATCATTGAGTTCATCAATGTTGTATATTTATCGAGTTATTAAGAAAAAACTAATTTGACGAGAAATCCGCGTCGTCCTTTTTCACCTGGCATATGAAACACGGGCGTGAGTGTGAAGAGAGAAGGACGATGTTTGATTTTTTGGGTTAGTCGCCCTCTTAAGTTGTTGTAAGATTCGTGTTAATTACTAGAGTGACACTGGGTACCGTATCAAAATGCAGTTGAAATTTTTACGTTTCTAACTTTCTAAGTACAACATGTTACCGAGACCGATATATTTTACAGTCCCTTTTTGGACATAATAAAGCTGTTCAGACTTCAGGGGTACATTATTATTTATTATGCATATTAATTATTAACTAGCTGTTTGATCGAGCATGCATAAAAGTTTCTGTAGTGGTAGAGCTAGGCCTCATGTAGACGTAAAAGTGTTAACTTTGTTAACCTATTTAGAAATATGTAAATATTTTGATTTTGTAATTAACTTCAGTAAACCTTATACTTATATCTTTGGTTATTTATAGTTAATTTATCATTAACATGCGAATGCTAATTATATGGTGCAATGCAACGACAGTATTGCAGTTGTAGTGATAACTTTATCTGACATTATTAGCTACTACATGTCACTTGCAACTATGTTTGCTCAAAAATCGTTAATCGCTTATCCTGCCCTAGTAGACAAGTGGCAAGCGATTATCGTAAACGCTAACAAAATGTATGCGATTTGACATAAGTCATCGCTTCGCTAGCGAATACTAATGTCAAATCCCATACATTTTGTGGTGTTGGCGTTTATGATAATCGCTTGCCGCTTGTCTAGGCCCGGTCTGCCACAGTATAATGCCGAAGTTACGCAACTGATTACTGAAGTTCATAACGTTACTCCTGTGTTTTACGGCAGCCTAATTTCGATCGATCGTTTTGTGATCGTTTTAGGTGTGTCATACTCATATTTGCCGAAAATTTGAAACGTAAAATTTAACCTGAATGTTTTTTCGAAATTTTACGTTTCTAGCTGGCAGTAAGAGTTGACACTTGACCCTTAATCTACCGACATCTACAACTATTAAAGAATCATGGTTGAATCTCCAGTTTGTGAAGTTCAGTGCCAGGCTACGTTACGCTACCTCAAAGATGGTTCTTTCATCCTTCTTTAGGATGTAATTGTTCTTCTGTTTTTTACTTGATTTTCACAATCTTAGTACTTAACAGAGTTGAGTTTAACTGACCGACATCAAAAATCAGAATATAGCGAAGGGGAAATCACATGTGCCAGTTTTGCGCCGATTGCTGTGTGTTTAATGATGTTTTTTGTTGCAGGTTATCAATGACCTGAATGATTCTCACATCAACGGTGCTGATTAAACGTGAGTTTTTAATTTTATATCTGGGGGAAGCGCAAAAGCTGTTACAATTTTGACAGCTCCTATATGGAGTGCAACATGTATGGTTCCATTAGTTCGCTGCGAAAGTTGCAGCGCTGGTGGTGTAACTTATATTTTACATTTGTATTGAATATTATATCGTACATTTGCACACACTCATCCATACAAAATATCACAAAAAAATGCTCTTTCACTACTACTTTTAAAGTGAGTTCTATATTATAATTATAAGGGACACATACATGATACACATTACACACCCTAAAGTATTATCACTTAATTTTGTTACACCTTATTTATTCGAAAATCGATATTTGATAACGTTTCGTAGCAGTTTCTTTTTCTTTTTCAAATTCAATTCAAAATTTATTTGCATGAATGTACATAAGATAAAGGTCTTAAATGTAATAATATTAGCTTTCTGCAGAAATTCATAATCTCGTATTTAATTTAGACTCAATTTAACTGAGACTTTTTTCTTTCTGGTGAAAACTTGTTTAGGTGCATTTAATTGGGTATATTTTGATATAGAGAAACATGCTAGTCTATAAGTACTTAATTGAATGACCTAAATATTATTGTTGGTATCTCCTCAATATATTATTTTAGTAAATGAAAATAACATTGCTATAATAAACTTAATTAGCGTGGGTTGCAACTTGCACCAGAGGCGTAGTTATAGTTAAGGTTAAGGTTATCGTCAAATATAATATTATCGTCCATTGTGGACTAACTAAACTAGGGATTTGACAGTTCATTTGCCATTTTGGTATGGTTAAAGTTAAAGTAATTATAGTTAAAGTAAGTTGGTCCAACCCACCCTTATTATAGCAATGTTATTTATTGTACTTTATTTGCGATTTATTTTTTATTATAATTGCTTTATTATAATTGCGATCGTAAATTTCTTCATATCAGCAAATAATTAAGATTTACTCAATTTGTATAACATTGAAGATTCGGGTGCTCCAAATTGTATTCTACATAATGGTTATCTATTAATAATATTAATGTTTCTTTATATAATAGGATATGTACGTACTTATTTATAAGTAACTATTTGACAGTTGACACGTTTCGCAAAAAAAATCTTCATATTTTTTTCGTACCTCGTAAGGGCGCGTTCTGACGTGCGCGTTTTCTGCATGTATTCAGATCGCGTGTATTCCCAAGCGCTATAACAGCAGAATACGCGCGCGGCTGAGTTTCTAACTGTGCTGTCTAATTCAATATTACTAGCAAAGTTAGAGAAAAAGTGTATGGGACTTGACATAAATTGTTATGTCAAATCCCATACATATTTGATTCCTAACATCGAGTACGAGTTGTCTTAGTTTTTTACTGGTGATAACTCATCGATACGTCGGACAAATAAAACTGTAATTCAATTACACCACCTCGCCGGCTTGATTTGATTGTCGTTTGACCCGACGCGTCGGACACATTGGCCTGTTAGCTGTCGGTCGCGGCGGACTCCTCGATTTATCTTCATCGGACACTATCGACCCTATAGCTGGGAATAGGTTTTGTGGTGTAACTTTTTAGGGTTAATATAAGTACCTATTTTGTGAAAACGGACATGCAGTTTAACTATAAATATATACATCATTTTCATATAGTAGAATTAAAATGTTGATTGCATTGATATATTTTCTGGATGGAATACAGGCCAACACGGTACACTCGAACTCCTTTATTTTAGATCGCCTTCTGTTGTCAATTCTTCATTTTATATGTTCTTTATTTTATGTGTGTGTTTGTAACTGTGATGTGCGCAATAAAGTATATTCATTCATTCATTCATTCATTCATTCATTCATTCATTCATTCATTCATAATGCATGCATTTCTAATGTATTATATTAGAAATGCAGTAGGAGTTCTATAAGATAAGATAGATTGATTATTATTATACCAAGTGATAATATTATTAAACATATTATTCTAACGTATTAAAAACTATAAACAAAAACATAATAACTAATAAGTATGATTAGTTCTATGTTACAATGAAGTAAAAAAAACGCCATCTGTTGAATCGTATTAGAACTAAAATGTTCATTGCATCGATATATTTCTGGATTTTTTATAATATTATACATAAAATATATTTAAGATTTTTGAAATTTTATTTTAATACACATCCAAGACCCAGGAACATTGAAAACTTTTTGTTCCGCTTGCGGGACTCGAACCCAGGACCCCCGGGATGAGCGCTGGCCACGCGCAATGCGAATTAATTTTCATCGATATTTTCATGGAAATAAGATATTTTCCCACATCAAAATGTAGCCTATGTCCTTTCTCAGACTCTAGAATAACTGTGTACAAAATTTCATTGCAATCGGTTCAGTAGTTTTGGCGTGAAAGCGAGACAGACAGACAGAGATACTTTCGCATTAATTATAATATTAGTATGGATTAGTATGGATTATAAAGGCGAAAGTTTGTTTGGATGTATGGATGTATAGATGTGTGGATGTGTGGATGTATGGATGTTTGTTACTTAAACTTTACAATAATATAGCTTATACATCAGAATAACACATAGGCTACAATTTTAACCGACTTTCAAAATGGGGGAGGTGTTATGTTCGTTTTCTTATATTCAACGATTACTCCGCCGTTTGTTAACCGATTTTCAAAATTTTTCTCTTGGTATATTATTCACAAAAGTGGTGATCTAATGAAGGATCCATAAGTAATCGAGGGAACTCCTCAAAACTTATAGGGGAACATGTAGTGACTTCGGTTTCGTGAGAAGTATTCTAAGCGTATGCTACCAACAAGTAAGATTTTGCACCGAGGTATACCTGGTATACCGTGGATCTCAGGAACTACAGGTCCGATTTAAAAACTTATCTCAGTGTTAGATAGATCATTTATCGAGTAAGACTATAGGCTATATTATATTATAACGCTAAGACTAATACGACCGAAGAAACTCAGGAAAATGTGGGAAAAACGGGGGAAATATTTTTTTATGGGAAAATGTACGGTTTCTGTAAAATTCCTAATTTACGCGGGCGAAGCCGCGCGGGACATCTATTACTTATATTATTGTTCCACCGTTTATTGACTGATTTTGAAAACTGTTTTGTAGCTGTATAGTGTTTTAAATACACTATAGAGGTGCAATAACCTGAATTTGGTACAATGCTTACAATTGTGGTGATATGCTAATGAGATATACTTAGAGGAAACTTCTGGATATTTTGGGACACACATAAACGCGAAAATAAACAAATTAAATAGGCCTAAACCTCCCGTAAATCATTATTTCGATTGAAAAGCGCATGAAAATCCGTGCAGTGGTTTTTGAGTTTACCACGATCAGACTTACAGACAGACAGAACTAAGGACTTTGTTTTATAACATGTAGTGAATAGTGATTAATAAAAGGGGTATGAAGATTTTGGCCGACCTACTTTCGCTAAATGTGTTTTTTCGCGTTCACGAATATTTTTTTCAAAAATGGATAGCTAACATCAGTATAAACAAAAAATAATCTTAGACAAAACCTCGTAAAGGGTCACATTTCGAAGATATGAGCTGCTAAAGTTTTACCAATTTAAGATATTGCAACTTTGGCAGCTCAAATCTTCAAAATGTGACACCTTACGCGGTTTTCTCCAAGGTTATTTTTTGTTTGTATTGATGTTAGCTATCCATTTTCGAAAAAAATATTCGTGAACGCGAAAAAACACATTTAGCGGACAGTAGGGTCGGCAAGGCTCCATACAAAAATCTTCATACCCCTTTAAATACAATTGAGTATTTTGTGGTTACATTGACGGCAAAAGGCCAAATTAAGGCAATTGTTGTATGGGAGCCTCCTCCAAATACTTTCTTTATTTTGTTTTTAGTATTTATTTCTATAGCGGCGATAGAAAAACGTTATTTGTTCCAACTATCTAGCTAGCGCAGTTCTTAGGATACAGCCTGGAGACGGACAGACAGACAGGCTTCAAGGTCTTTGTAATGAGTTCCCATTTTTGCTATTTAGGTAAGGAACATTAAAAAGGGGACAATTTTTCTCTTTTTTAGTATCTTTGTTATCACATTTTACTGACGCGGACGAAGTCGCGGGCAATAGCTAGTTGACGTATAAAAAAACTACCTGCTAGATCAAGTTCAAACCAATTTTTCTGGTTAGAAAAAAATGTTATTAAAAACCTCAATATTATGATTTTTTAAGACCTATCCATAGACACGCATAGATTAGATGAAAAAAAAAGTTTTTTTTCAGTTGTACCAATGGGGACCCCTAAAATTTTTAATATTTTTTGCATTTTTGTATCAAAATCTTAATGCGGTTCACACATTACATCTACTTACCAAGTTTCAATAGTATAGCTCTTATAGTTTCGGAGAAAAGTGGCTGTGACATACGGACGGACAGACAGACAGATAGACATGAAGAATCTATAAGGGTTCCGTTTTTTGCCATTTGGCTACGGAAACCTAAAAATCAGTCAACAAACGGTGGAACAATAATGTAATCAAAGGCAAGATTTTTGATAATAATGTGATGATTCATGGCGTAATTATAATTACTATAGTGATGATGATTAGTATTATTGACACATTGACATAATAATATGTTTTTAGTTGCTGACACAACGCCAAAATTGCCGAACATTTATCTATAAGGATTCAAGAGAACCAGGGTGTACTTCAGCGCAAATTCTTATTTTTTGGTAGTATAAAATATTTATATGTAAATTAAACGTAAAATCATTATACGTTTCCATATAAATTTTAAGGAGTCCTGTCGATTTCCTATGGATTGCATCATCAGATCATCACTTTTGTGATCATGTTACTAAATTCGGGCTACATCTCATACAACAACAAAATAATTTTGAAAATCAGTCTACATCGGAAGTCGGTTAAGAAGTAGCCTAAGTTATGCCTTACTACATCAGCTATGTGCCAAAAAAAGTCCCGTCAAAATCGCTCCAGTCATTTCAGAGATTAGCCGGAACAAACTGACAGACAGACATACAGACAAAAATTGTAAAAAATGTTGTTTTGGTGTATGTACCCAATATATACATTCATATGCATCTAGATGCATATGAATGTAAATATACATTCATATGCATCTAGTAAAAACGGTTCTTTCAATATTACAAACAGACACTCCAATTTTATTTATATGTATAAATGTATAGATGTATTTATGTTCCTGTTTAGTGATTTAGTTTAGAATAATATAATATATTACTAGCTGTCCTGGCAAGCACGTATCTTTAGATTTATCATTCCTCTGTATATTAACTCGAATAATAATCGATTAAAAAATCGATATACCTATTAAAGTGGCCAAAGAGACGGGGCGCGGCGATGCCTTCGAATCGATTCCGCGCGTACGGGTATTTCCATCACTAAAGCGCTCTTGTGACGTCACAGTAGGTATGAAAAAAGTGACACGCTCGTGTTCATACAAATTGGAGCGACATGGCGGTTCTAACTAGATCCATGTTCTGTGTGCAATACTAATGGTCACTGTTGCAAAATTGTTCCTTGTGCATGATTGCACCCTGTATACTTAAGGATGTGACAGCCAGATAGCGCTCAATTCTCACTTATAATACCACAAGAGCTTCAAAATTATCGGGAAATGCCAGATAATTTTGAAGCTCGTGTGGTATTCGGGGGATTATTTTTCCGTCCCAAATGTCGGCCCATAGAATTAGAATTTGTTTTTTATATATAGCAACTACCAGAGAAAATTTTCAAAAAATTATCAGTATAATACCATGTAGGTTGTACCACGTGACGTCGAATGGTGCAATTCTATTGGTCGATATTTGGGTCGGAAAAATAATCTTTCAAATCTGAATTTTTTTCTTCATAAAATAATTATGTTATCGATTATTAAAACTAACCCCATTTTATACGAATCAAAATGTTTACACAGCGAATATCTATACAAGATCTACATATCTTTGTGTAACACGTTGGAGAAGTCACATGACAGGCACAGAGTACAGAGTACAGACACCCAATCTTCAATAGTTATACACTGCGAACTGTACGTAAATATCTACAGAATGTAACAAAAATAAGTGATAATAATTTAGGGCAAATGTGGCCAACACGCGGCCCGCGGGCCACATGCGGCCCGCCGTCTGTTACCTTGTAGCCCGCGAAGCCGAGCACATTTTTGATAGTAAAAAAGTTAATACTAAAATTACCTTATCATACCTACTATACCTACTATAATAAGCAAACAAACACTTCTTTTCTTTTACTTTTAAAATAATAGCTCTAACTAAGTTGTAATAGGAAAAATTAGTATCTCATTTTGACTTTCATTCCACTACGAGTATACATAAAATTTGGTAGTGCGGCCCGGGGAAAATTCTACTTCCGAATTTCGGCCCAAGTGTCGAAAAGGTTGGCCACCCTTGCTTTAGGATGTATTATGTGTTACATAGAGTTCACTCTGAAGGTAACAACTAACAGCGCTGTATGAGCAATTTTTTTTGTTATTTTTATAGGCAAACGCCCCAGCGTCATGACTCTTTCCATACAAAAGTCAGAGAAAAAGTTACTTATTTAGAGCTGCTAGCCTGCTACTTTCACAGTGAACTCTATACAGGCGACACATACACATAACACACCCTATAGTATTATCACTTAGTTTTGTTACACTCTGTATAGTGTATAGGCTTTTAGAGGGTACTACATGTAATGTTAGGTCTAATATTATGCTAATCATACGTTTGTTTAGAACGGGCATAAAACTTTGAAATTGATTTTTATATGAATACTTTAGTGCTTACTATCTCAGTTGAAAGCGCCCGATAAATATTGTAGAGAGAAAATTGTGACCTAATATAAACCTATCCATCTTGCCTATACTAAATAATAATATGAAGCTGGAGAGCCAAGTTCTTGTGCAGATAAGGATATCGCTTTTGAATTAAAATTATAAATTATTGGATAATATAATTGGTGCACACGGGCCGACCGTCACGAGGCGATGGTATCTCGAAGCGTGTATCCGTCAGGCCGACCGCCGTCGGGTCAGATGGCGGTCAGATCGACCTATCGGGCCCGATCCAGCCTTACCCTCGCAATTGATTCGAGATCGATTGCGATACAATCGAGAGTCGAATCAACTCGATCTCAGTTGGACGACTCTCGAATCTCGACATCTACACTAGCGCATGATCAAGCGGTGCAGGTGGCTCAATTTGTACTAACCAGAGGGCCTAGACAAGCGGCAAGCGATTATCGTAAACGCTAACGCCATCCCCACAAAATGTATGGGATTTGACATTAGTATTCGCTAGCGAAGCGATGACTTATGTCAAATCGCATACATTTTGTTAGCGTTTACGATAATCGCTTGCCACTTGTCCACTAGAGCTGGATTGCTATGACTTTTGGTTAACACGATGTTAATTTTGATTAGAGTTTGTTCAGCAGTACAGAAAGGAACTTAATTGATTATTATGAATCGTGCTACAGCAATGCAACAGGCGTTTGTACAATTTTTCCTGTTGCATTGCTCTTGCAAAATACACATTCACCCCGAGATCTTGATTGAAGCTAAATAGATATCGGAACAGACTCGTAATCCAAATCGAATGTGAGAGTGATATCTACTGAGTAGATATCAACTCGGTATCGCCCAGCGATAACCATTGTCTTACGATCGTATCGCGAAGTTCGTTTGTATCGAATCTCGATGTACAATCCGATACGATAGCGAATCAGAGAATCCGCAAAACGTCAAGTCATTCCGTGGGAATATCGGTTATGAGTTGACAGTTTTCTATTGTTTTTTCCAAAGCTCTCTCTTCAGCGTTAAGTCACGGAAATTAACGTTTAATTGTAGATAACTGATTAGATTTTAGATTAGAAGTGTGCCTTATTATCGTGCTCGTACAATTTTATTTGTATAGAAACGAAGCTATAATCAGTATTACAGTACTCTGTGCTATAATTTAGAAATGTTAATGTTTTTCCAATAACATAAGTAATGAAGAGAAATATTATGATTGGAAGCTTCTTTGCAAGATTAACATATTTGGTTCTAGTGGACCACGCTTCTTAACCCGACCTATTGTACTATCAAGGTAATCAAATGCAAATTGCAAATTTAAGCTAGCATAAGTAAGGTAACATAGTTATAATAGTACAATTATAGGTCGGGTTAAGAAGCGTGGTCAAATAAAAGGCCCGTGAAATTTGATTACAAAAAATTAAAACCGACTTCCAAGGTAAATAATAATAACATCCTCGTAATATGAACTAAAAAGTATTAAATAATTTTTCTTATCTAATAGTGCCTTTTTCCGTATTCGGCTAAAACTCAACTATTTCTGTACTCAATCTTCATCATTTTGAAGTCGGTGCCAGATATAGCTGAATCTTCAGTCTGCCAGAATATTTGAAACTTTTGTAACTAACTAAACTACACTAGCTGTTACCACCTCTTATAAAAATACGCATGAGCAAGCGATAGCGCGATCTAGGCGACTCTTGGCACCAACTGTTATGAGTTTTTGGAACTAACTTAATTTGAACGCATTTTCACCCCCTTACAACCCCCTTTTCCAGTTAAAAGGTATCCTATGTTCTTTCTCAGGCTCTAGACTATCTGTGTACAAAATTTCATTACAATCGGTTCAGTAGTTTTGGCGCTGTTGTTTCTGATGTCTTTGTTGGTAGGTAGTTATTAATTAATAACGTGTATAACAATCGAAAGAATCGAAAAACCCGATTCAACATGATACCACCTCTTAGAGAAATACATATTATAAGCAAGCGATAGCGCGATCTAGGCGACTCTTGGCGCTATCTGTTATGAGTTTTTAGACTAACTTAATTTGAATAAATTTACGCATTTTCACCCGCTTACAACCTTTTTTTCCAGTTTAAAGTAGTCTATGTCCTTTCTCAGGCTTTATACTATCTGTATACAAAATTTCATTACAATCGGTTCGGTAGTTTTGGCGTGAAAGCGAGACAGACAGACAGACAGTCAGACAGACAGAGATACTTTCGCATTTATAATATTTTCTCCCATAAAATTTTTGTTTTCTAACTTTGCCTACTTAATTAGCAAAGGCAACCCAAGCAGACCCTGTTCTCAGTCAAGATTCTCTAGACTATCTGTGTACAAAATTTCATTACAATCGGTTTAGTAGTTTTGGCGCTGTTGTTTCTACTGTACTATGTTGGTAGGTGAGTTATTAATTAATAACGTGTATAACAATCGAAAGAATCGAAAAACCCAATTCTACATGATACCACCTCTTATAGAAATACATAATATGAGCAAGCGATAGCGCGATCTAGGCGACTCTTGGCGCCATCTGTTATGAGTTTTTGGAACTAACTTAATTTGAAAAAATTTACGCATTTTCATCCTCTTACAACCCCTTTTTCCAGTTAAAAAGTAACCTATGTCCTTTCTCAGGCTTTAGACTATCTGTGTACAAAATTTCATAACAATCGGTTCAGTAGTTTTGGCGTGAAAGCGAGACAGACAGACAGAGATACTTTCGCATTTATAATATTAATATAGATAATAGACCAAAAGCTCTGATAAAATACACCGGATCACCGAAGTTAAGCAACGTCGGGCGCGGTTAGTACTTGGATGGGTGACCGCCTGGGCTGTGAGTTGTGACGCGTGATGTTGGCTTTTTTGCTGCTAAAACTTTTTGTAGAATCACTACCATCTACTAATAATATTTTATAGGATTTGTTGAAGAAAATACTGATAAAATTCTTTACTTTCAACAATTCATAATACTTGGGTAATTTTGGGCTTGATTAAAATGAAGGTACATTACATTCGCCATAAAAACTAAGTAAGTACGGTATTGACACGGTTATAACAATTTAGCGAATTGCTTTTATGTGGAGATATGAGCTAGGGGTGGTTATTAACTTGTTACGTAGGGCTGTCACGATGCAATTACGAGCTAATAGTTAAAATATATCATAATTATTAACTAAAATAAGAGCGTAAGGCACACATTTGACATTACTTCTGAGAAGTAAGCTGCTTCGATAATACAAGTAACATTAATTAAATAATTAATGTTACTTGTATCTCTCAATTCAATAATAATTATACACTTTCCTTGCACTTATTCCACTTTATTTTAAGATATTTATTACAAAATTGTTAAATACACGACCGATTTTGAAAAAATACACACCTGATGATGAAATAAATACCAAATGTGTGCCAACGCTCTAGAGTTAAGGCTGAATTTGTTATGTTCAATTTTGGTGACATTGTGGTAATGATGATGATGATGATGAATGTAATTTGCATAGTAGCATATGCTTTCAGTTCTTAAAACAGCACCGAAACCCCCAAACTTGTATCTATAAGGAATCCGGAGTTCTCTTAGTATCTTCGGAACCATAGTATACCTCGTTGCGAAATCTTGCGTTTTGGTAGCATATGCTTAGGATGCTTCTCATAAAACCAAAATCACCATATGTTTCCATATTGTTACGTGCTAGGGTTCGAAGGATTTGGAGAGAAAGACCTGCTGACGCTCTTGAAGACTTTATTCACTAAGTCCAGGTCACACGAGCACACACTAGGTCACAACACTTAGCACTAAGTCCAAACACTAATCACTAGGTCCAATCACTAAACACTATCACTGTCCTAGGCCGTAGTCAAGTCGAAGGTTTCACTGGTTCACGCACTATTGTTCACTTGTTGTCACTCCGAAATCGCCTTGATGATCGCTCGAACTGAACTGAACTACGGCCCGTCCTCCTGGGCTCCTGCGATTATTTATGTGGCGAGACGAATTCCAGAAAGTTCCCGATTCACGTAAACAAGTAAGCAAGTATGGGAATTTTCTAGGAGGCTCGAGCATGTACCACCTAGCGCCATCTAGTTTCGAGTAGGGGATTTATGTGTAGTGTGTCCCCTGATCAGTTTCGCTGGTTTGCCACTAGATGGCACCACATGTCCGTATACCGTGTACCGTAACAATATAAATTTCGAGGAGTTCCCTCGATTACTCATGGATCCCATCATCAGGTCACCACTTTTGTGAACATGGTACCAAATTGGAGTGAAACCTATTACAACAAAACAAAAATTTCGAAAATCGGTTCACAAACGGCGGACTAATCGTTGAACATACAAAAAAAAATATCTCCACAGCCGAACTTATAACCTCCTCCTTTTTGGAAGTCGGTTAAAATAAAGAAAACGTGGGTTGTTTGGGGCCACTGAGCTGATATTGACATAGAAGGAGTTACGTTTTCTTCATCTTCTTTATTAAGTATAGATGACTCCGTAGAATAAAGCGATGAAAACTCTGCTTCCAGGGTTATTCCGTTTCAAAAAGGGTTTCTAAATTCCTTCGATCGCGGATTCTTGGAAATCTATTTTGGAGTTGTTAGGTTAATGGAATACAAAACATGGTCCACTTCCATACAAATGTTTCCACCTAAGTTTTAGAAGTGTAGTTGACTAAACGTAGCGTAAAGGAGTGAGCATACTGAGACGGGCCGTGCCGGGGCTCAGCGTGCCGGGGCTCATCGCAAAAATCCGCCTCCATACAATTTGTATGGAAGCGGATGCGCGTATCGCACACTGTGTCGGGGCGCAGCGGATTTCCGCTTCCATACAAATTGTATGGAGGCGGATTTTTGCGATGAGCCCCGGCACGCTAAGCCCCGGCACGGCCCGTCTCAGTGTGCGCACTCCTTAAATGATAATCGTAAAGTTCCTTCATTTTAGGTTCGCTGAATCACTAATGTGTAATGAGGGGTATCGCATATCGCCGACTTCCATAAAAGCCTAGTCTGTGTCATGTACGAGAAACACAAAGGCGTATAAACATTACACATCTGCAGATGTTATGGCCTAGCTAAGACAATGCTGCGACATACGAAGTTAGCTGAAATTAACGGTGACCGAAGAAACTTATTGCGTTTGTTTTGGGGTGAATTACAGTATAAAATATTATTATGTCATTGATTGATAAGTCGATTATAAGTGATTTCATTTAAAAAACCATACGTGAATTTAGTCATATCTACATAGAAATTCGCTTACTCAGTAAAAATCCACACTTAATACGCAGAAGTTATAGTTATACAATATACATGGTTATACATTTTTTGTCTGTATACGAACTGAGGACCTTTTTATATGGGGTATAATATGGGGGTAGGTTAATAACTTTGCTGTTCACGGCTTGCCGTTGCCGTGGCCGTTAAAGCGTCTGCATACGTTTCCATACATTCTGATTTCCAATTTCACTGTGACGGGAAAAACGTGTCGTGCCACGGCATTATAACAGCGACCATTGTCCCTCGGCGATTGCCCATTAATAAGTGGCCATGCCATGACCGGAAAATTATAAGTGGCCATATGACCGGCCAATTATAAGCGGCCATATGACCGGCCAATAAATAAATGGCCCGCTCGGACAGTTCTATTGCCTTAACGGGCTCGTGTCACGAATGGCCTGAAGCCGTATGGATTTTATACGTTCTAATGAGGATTTGATTTGTGTTAATTGATATCGACGCTATAAAGTTCAGGTTAATTGTTGAGAGGACGACGGTCGACGTATTTCGGTTAAAGTAATGAACAATGGTTTTCTATGTTATCTCAGGTGATTAGAAATGATTTGTGTTTATTAATATTTTGTTGAGCTCAAGGTTTTATATAGTTTGTAGATATTAGATAAGACGCATTGTTGATAAGTGATAACATACGCTGCACACACGTTAAAAAAATTTACGCAGATTTATGCCTTCAAAAAACCGCTAGGCACAGCGTTTGGGTGTGGTAGAATCGTGTATAGTAATAGTAGAAATGGTAGAAATTTGCATCAGTCTCTTCTTTTAGGTTTTGATAATAATAATTAATTTTTCATCTTTCTGATGAGTGTTTCTTAATTACTAAAATGGCTTATTTGCATACAAGTTACCACTTCAAATGCGATCTGCGTAAGCGCCCTGTGAACTATTACTTGAGTAATTATGTTTACGATCACAAAACATCGCGAATTAGCATACATCCTTGAATTGTGTAAGTTGCGTCAAGATCTTGACGTTATTGTAAAGGCATGTTCACAAATGAAGACGTGAGTGGAAGGACCACATGACTAACATTTTATAACATTAGGAAAATTATAAATTACCTTTATTCCTTTATTTCTTATACTACACACACAATCCGCAGTTTTCTCCCATAAAATTTTTGTTTTCTAACTTTGCCTACTTAATTAGCAAAAGCAACCCAAGCAGACCCTGTTCTCAGTCAAGATTCTGTCGTTGATTTTAAGTTCCATATAAAAAAAATATACAAGGTATTTTACAAGTCGCACGTCACGATTACGTATTTAATTTAGAATTTTGACAGTGAAATTAGCGAAGTTTCCTCGACGGTTTTTTCCTCGATAAACTCTACGGCCATAAGAAAATCGATTATAATAAAGACGTCTTTTGCCAAATCGTTGTGCTACTCCTAAACGGTAATAAAATCTCTAATAGCAAGTGCACAGCCGTAAAATTGTTATTAGATTTCCAACACGGATACGCTTATATTAGTCGAGGTTCGTGTTCAATTGTCACTGGACATAACTCCACAGCCTCGTCTGAATGGTAAGAACTATTCCCGTTTTTAAATTATTATAGGTCTATCAGAATCTGATGGCAAAAAGTGAGAAAATAAATTGACTCTAGCAATACCGGGGTAATTGGAATAAAACATTTTGATTCTTTTTTTCCTTTAGCGGCTTAGTCTGTGTGTGAAACATGCAAATATATAAAAAATTATCCAATGATCAAGGATATTTTTTGAAAATCTGCTGTCGAAAATTGCCATCAGATTCTGGTAGACTTATACCCTTTGGATGGTATTTTTTTAATCGTTATAACACGCTGATTTTGCTCCTGCCATTTATAATCTTTTTAACTGTAGCATCGTATCATTTTAATAGTAGTTTCATATAAGTTTTCACTCTCCTTTTTTCTGTTACAGATATATGATCCTATCATTCTTTCTTTCATCACTCCATTCGCAATTTCAGTTGTTTTGGTTTCTTATAGATCATTTTAATCGACTTTTTAAACATGCATCTTGCTATATCTTCGCCAGCAAGATGTTCCATCAAGCGAGTGCTACCCGCCGTGCGCACGCGCCTTCTATTAGCGTCAATTAGCGTTGCGCTCTGATCCCTTTGATCTATCGACCCAGCCACGTCGTCGTCCCAGCACTCATCTGATTATACTTTCTTAACACTGCGTATGTGAGTTCGTTTTGGTCATTCTTTCATATAGCAACGTCATTTGGTACTTTAATTATTAGGGTTTTCTGTCACGAACGACTATTTTAACTGTTGTTGAAATTACCTTTCTTATTTGTAAATCACGTCATTAAACAACAACGTGAATAATAATTACATTATGATGTTGTGTTGTCGTAATTTAGGTAACGTTTTCTTCAAAATCAAAACTTTTGTTTTAATTTCACTTATTTTTTAAAGCTATTTTCTAAATCCACGGTTATGTCCGCAATTGTTACGTGAGTACTGTTCACCCTGCAATCCTTCTTTTTTCGAAAAATTGCATTTCAGTTGATATTTTAATATGATTTTGAAGTACCTACTCACTCAATTTTGATAAAACGTTATCATGATTTAGCGAATATTTAGTCACAGTTGACACTCCTTGGTTTTAATCATAATTCCAAATGTGTAACATTCAAGGAAATGTGCCTTATATAAACACATAGTTGATAAGCTTAATTGCTTATAGCACGATATAGACATTATCTGAGCACCATTTCCAACATAATAACCACTATCAAAACAATAACAGTTCCCCGATAACCTATCGGTCTCTCAGTTCGATCTTCGTTCTGTGCTCATTAACTGCTCCCAGTGATTTTATTTCAACTGATTTCGAGTGATGTGTTTATGTGATTTCGTGTAGTACATGTGATTATTGTGGTGGTAGGTATTGTTTTTTACTACGCATGTATTTAAAACCTAGGCAAAACGATCATGTGCCATTTTATAGGTTGTGTTTTTTCTTTATTACTGGTGTGTGACGCGTGCTCTTAGGTCATTAAATAAAGATTTTAGAATCAATGCATTATCTATATGTACGTTATTCGAAGTATAATTATTGGTCTATTGTTGTATGACCCTCCATAATTTTATCGGTGTTAAATTGTTCGAGAGAGCGTGCTCCGGCTGATTGAGATTTTTTACGTCCGAATGGGCAGGTTCATCATTAATCATCTCTTGTTTGGAAGGACATTTGTGTGTTTGGAGAAAGACGTCGAAAGTATTTTTTGTGGCGCACAAAATGCACGGTCATGGTAGCATTGTTTTGGTGCAAATGCAACCATTGTCACCATGCAACGCCATCGGTGTTAGGAATTAGCATTTTACTACCTATTTTATTTTGTCTCATTTCTTCACTTTTTATTTACTCGTTAATGTCGCTTCTCGATTCGTTACCATCTACATGTATGATGTAACTCTACATTTCCCCTGTACATCCTGTAAGTTGAAACTTTTTGCTCACTTATTCATTCGTTTACTTTTCATTTAATCACGCTCCCTTCTTGATTTGCTTTCCGTTCAGTCGTCATTACTGTTTCATTCGTTCATCGTGACAGGTATATAGAAAGGCTTGGTGTTTTCAGGCGTTTAGCATGTTCTGGATGTCCCGGAGTCGATTGTGGGTGCCGCTTCTGTTCCTGGCCTCCCAGTGGTTCCAGCGGTGAGAATGAATAAGGCCAAAAATCCGACAGCATTGTCTCATTGAGGCCAAATATCCGACAGATTTTCAACACTTTGACTGCAACAAAAATAGGACGACATAAAAATATATAAGGTTCTCAGTTTTACCTATAATCCGCAATTTTTTTAACTGCTGATGCTACCTGGACAATATTTATTTAAACATTTACACACACATGACATTCAGTAAATAAAACAGTGGATCAGCATTTTACTATATGTATTTTATTGAAAGTTTTCTTAAAATTTGTGAAATAATAAAGTTTTTCACTTTATCATGGTCTGTAAGATATTGGAATTAGTACTTTTTAGTTTTTACTATCGCCTCATTTAGCTTTAATAATTATAAGAGATTTTTATATTCGTAAATAAGATATTTCTTCTGTATTTTATAACCATTTAGAACTATTTCATTTTATTTCTTTCATATTTCAATTGTATTTTTTTACTACATAATAATGTGTTTCTGACACGTTCTATTTAATTGAGATCATTAATTACTATTTATGAGTACTTGATGTGAAATGACTTGCAATGCAATAATAAATTAAATTGTTATTATTGATTTTCCTTGAAAATTATAAAAAACTGCAATACAATGCAAAGCAGTGCAATTGAGTATTTACTATAAAAATATTGTTTTTGTTGATACATTCTAGTACTAATTACTTTATCATAATGTTGATATTTTATTGGGTATTTACTACCAATTACTATCTATTTTGTTTATTGTTTTTCTAGATGTTAATAATATTTTTTATGACAATATATTTAATAGGTGCAATACTAATTAACTGTCTAGCAATATTAGTGACTTTTTGTGTATTTAACTATTGTTCATTAAAAACTAATTGAATAACACATATGCCAAGACCGTTTTGCCTATGGACTATGAGTCTATGACACGTTTTGTTTACGTGTGCGAATGCAATAATGCATTCCAAGTTGGCGAAGTGACACGCTGTACTTATATTAGTGATCGAAGGCTGTGACGCATTTATTTTTATAAAACTAGGGGGCAAACGAGCAAACGGGTCACCTGATGGAGAGCAACTTCCGCCGCCCATAGACGTTCGTAACATCAGAAGAGTAGCTGTGTTCCCGGTCTTTTAAGGGGCCATTCAAAACTGGTCATTAAATTGGCCTTTTTAATTGAGCCATTCAAAACTGGTCAGTATTTAGATACTACTCAAGAAGACACTTTGAATTGACTCATTTAAAAAAAAAACTGGACAAGTGCGAGTTGGACTCGCCCATTAAGGGTTCCGCAGCAGCAATAAGGTTTTTTTTATGAAATTAAGAGGTTTTTGATTTATTTTCATATTTCAGTTGATTTAATGAAAGTTAAACCTTAAGGTTTACCATTAATTATGACGTATAAAAACGTTGGTAGTTTTTGTAGTAATTTACATCTTTTTTTTTTTGACTTATCATTTGACTAATTTAGAATTTGGAGAGGGGGGGGGGGCACACATTTTACCACTTTGGAAGTGTCTCTCGCAAACTATTCAGGTTAGAAAAAAATGATATTAGAAACCTTAATATGATTTTTGAAGACCCATCCATTGATACCCCACACGCATAGTTTAGATGAAAACATTTTTTTTTTGTTTCAGTTGTATCTATGGAGACCCCTAAAATTTTTAATAATTTTTCCATTTTTGTATCAAAATCTTAAAGCGGTTCACAGGCTACATCTAAGTACTTACTAAGTTTCAATAGTATAGCTCTTATAGTTTCGGAAAAAGGTGGCTGTGACATATGGACGGACAGACAGACAGACACGACGAATGTACAAGGGTTCCTTTTTTGCCATTTGGCTACGGAACCCTAAAAAACATCTCATCCTCTCGTCCTAACTCGTAAGTAAAGTAGTCGTTGCAATCTGAACTGGTCCTAAGAGAGATCTGGTCCAGCATTTTCCCTTTTAAACCCTTTAGTTGTGCCAACTGCCGAATTTCATACCTGTCTATTTGCAGAATTCCCGTAAAAGGTGCTTAAGGTTTTAGGTTGGTACGTTTAATGTGGCTATAATTTACTTAACTTGGCTGTCGGAGTATGTAAATGTATGACACCGCGGTGACCCGCTGCTGCGGAGAATACATTATGGCGGACATTCGTAAATTTACTCGCTATATAAACGACGCGATTTCTCGCGACTTAGAGAATAGGGAATACTAAATAAATAATACACAGGTTGTAATAATACCATGGCCATGTTTTACCATACGGTAAAGCATGATTTTGACTAATGGTGCTCCCACACTGCTGTTACAAAATGTTTGTATACTGCATTTTGTAACATAAAAACATTTCCTAACAAATGTTGCCAATTATTGTTACATTTTGTTAGGAACTGTTAAATGTTATAAGGGGATATGTTATAATGTTATAATATTTTCTATAAGTGTAGGAGCACTTATAGAAAATATTTAGTAACATTTTATAACATTTAATTTCATTTAAATCTGGTATTGACTCACCTCATACTCCACCGTCGCCTATAAAATACCAAACAAAAGGTAACACGTCGTGCTTGATTTTGTTATAACTTATAAGTAATTTGTTTTGTTATAATTTGTTAACTAAAAGTTTACTAAACATTTTCTAACATGAAAACATTTTTAACATTTTTTAACATTTGTGACTAAATGTTTGAACATAATACTGGAATTAGCTTGAATTATCTGGTATAGTTTAAAACCTATATGATTATCTTTAAAAATATATAAATGAATAATGCCCGTTTTCACTTTTCACCAACATCACCTAAAATTTAGGTGTCCCATAAGCCAATATAAGGGACACCTAACGTCAGTTTTGTTTTCAACGACCGCGTTTAAGTGACACCAGCTAAACCATTATAATTTAAGGTATGAATTGACAACCCCGTAACTCTTAGGTGACGTATATCACTACATAGTATAAAAAAGTCGCTTTTCCTCCTCATGTCCCTTTGTTCCCTTTAATCTTTAAAACTACGCAACGGATTTTGATGCGGTTTTCTTTAATAGATAGAGTTAGACTAGCACGAGTCTGCGCATGAGTACCGAAAACTATTTCACCTCAATTTTTTTATACGATCCTCTTCAAATTGCCCTCATATTTTGTTTTCATTGTTTACTTATATCGTTTTTTTATCTTAGCAAAAGTAGACAAAAAATTGTGTTTTTTGTATGGCTCCAGGCTGTATCTCAAGAACTGCTATAGTTGACTTCTGAAATTCTCACAGATTGTGTTTATCTGTTGCCGCTATAAGAGAACAAATACTAAAAATAAAATAAAATTAATATTTAAGGGGGCTCCCATACAAGAAACTCCCATACAAAAAACACAATTTTTTGTTTACTTTTGCTAAGATAAAAAAAAGATATAAACAATGAATTTTTTTTAAATCTCTATTAATAATATTATTTAATATTGTATAGAGAATTTAAAAATATATATAACTTAGACATTATTATTTTTTTACATATATTTTTTTTTTGGGTCGAAAGTACCCAAATTTGTGATTTTTCAAACCTTTAAAAATTCATATCTTTAAAAATATTAACTTTATCGTGAAAAGTCATAGCATAGCACCTTTTTTATTGGTATTTCAATAAAGAATATAAAAAAAAATGTCCGGTTGAAAAATAACAATTCCTTGCTATTGTTTAAACAATGTTTGTTTAAACAATTGCGGAGAAATACCACGTCCTCACAGAAAACCGGCGTGAAACAACGCTTCCGCTGTGTTTCGCCGAGTAAGTGAGTTTACCGGAGGCCCAATCCCCTACCCTTTTCCTTTCCCTACCCTTTTCCTTTCCCTACCCTCCCCTATTTCCTTCCGTACCCTCCCCTATTCCCTTCCGTAACCTGCCCTATTCCCTTCCCTACCCTCCCCTATTACCCCTTAGAAGGCCGACAACGCACCTGCAGCTCTTCTGATGCTGCGAGTGTCCATGGGCGACGGAAGTTGCTTTCCATCAGGTGACCCGTTTGCTCGCTTGCCCCCTTATTTCATTTAAAAAAAAAAAAAAACGGCGCAGCAGCGGCGGCGCCTGTGAAAAGGGGTACAAGGATGAGTATGCAACGGCGGCGCGCCGCCGCGGTGGTGGTGCAGCTGCCGCTGCAGCGCGTGTGTAAAGGAAACACGCTAATGCTCGGTTCGCCTCCCTCACTGATGTAATGCTTGACTCTGTAACGTTACATTACAAGCGAATTCTCCCGGTGAGGGAGCACCTTTATGCGAATTACGACCCATTGAATCTTGATAACACTTCATAATAAACCTGAATATCGCGTCTTTTAAGTAAGGAATTTTCATAATCTTATATCTTTAAACGAGCAATTCTTGTATATAAATATATAATTGGAATCTCGGAATCGGCTCCAACGATTTTCACGAAATTTCGTATATAGGGGGTTTCGGGGGCGATAAATCGATCTAACTAGGAATAATTTTTAGAAAATGTCATTTTATTCGTGTTTTATCGAATACAATTATATATATATATATATATATATATATATATATATATATATATATATATATATATATATATATATATATATATATATATATATATATATATATATATTAAACTTTATTTTGTTTCAAAAATCTAAATGCGATATGACATGTACCTAATTATATTACGAATCTAATATAAAGTTAATAAGTATAAAACTAAACTATTTTAGAAATAAACACTAATATACATATACTATAAGTAAAAAATTAAATCTAGGTCGGAGGCTGCGGGCAAAGTGCCAATTACACTGGCAGCATTACCTCGTTGTATGGCCAAACTAATGCGCTGGCCGAGGTAAGCACCAGCCCTAGGGTCATTTGATTTGTCGACCAGTCTTTGGGATAAATCCTTAAATAGGACCTTTGCGCTGGGGCCCCACGGACCCAGGGTTTCAACACCAAAAGGCAGGAATATGAAGTCTTGGCCCAGGCATTCATATTTCCGCCTCTTGTTGGTCTCCGCGTTAGCAGCGGCCGCTCCCGCCTCCCTTGAGGTGGCCGTCACATGCGACGCCGCCAATGTGTCCACGCACGTGGCGTCCCAGACTAAAGGTCTGCCCCGGCTCCATGGAATGAGCGTCATTCCATCAGGTCTCTTGCCGTCGTCACGCGCGATACCGTTCGGCTCGAGTGTAGCCGGCACGTTGACGGTGGCAAGAGCCCTGCGGATGACGTCATTTATGGAGGCATGACGGGCCTGGCGGCCGGCACTCCGGCGGCAAGACAGTCCGTGGCGCCCCTGGCGGTCCACTGTGGTGCCGCAATGCCAGCGATGGGCTTCGGTGATTTCGGCACCTATACGCAAGCCGACTGAAACGTTGAAGGTGTGATTGTCCAAAAGTGTGCCTATATTGGATGATGGGATTGCCAGGAGCCAGTACCCCGATTCTGGCTCAGCGGAAGCCAAGAGACGCGCACGGTCTGCGGCGGACGAGCAATTTAGAAGGTTAAGTTTAGCCAAATTTAGTAGTGGTTCATCCCAATTTTTTTGGATGCTGGTATTGACTGGGATTTCGGCCGTACAGGTTTCACGCCATGTTTTTATAGCTTCGGTTAAGGAGTCAATGCCAACGCTGCCTAATGAATTGGTGACGATTTTTTTAAAAAGTGAGTTGATGCTATGGGCTGAAGAAAGGAACGCGGACAGCGACACACTAGCCACCGTTCTTATACCCAGGCCTCCGAACCGGATGGGCAGAGTAGCTTGAACCCAAGAGGTATCGGAGATTCGGCAGTTAAGAATATTGACTAATGTGTTTCTTAGGGTCTGGTCTAGTTGAGACAGTGAATCTGAATACTCCCATAAAGGACAGCACCTTAGAGCATATGTCAATTTGGGCACAAACAGACAGAAACGAATGATTTGATACGCCATATGGGACTTTATTGTCATGAGTTTGCCGGATGATTGTGAAAATTTGTTGTTTTGTTCCGAAATATAGGTGTTAAAGCCGTCGCTAAAAATGGGAGCACCTAGTAAGCGGAGGGACTCTTTACTAAGAATTTTGATGTTAGGGGACAAATTATTAAATTTTGATATCGTATCGGGTGATTGAACGACGGGATTATCATTATTAATAAAAAGTTCGCATTTAGAGAAATTAAGTTCCAAATCAATCGATTGGAATTTCTCTATTAGGGATTGTAAGTCAAGTAGGACTGTGGCTGCGTCTCCACCGAGGGTCCCATCATCCAGGTACCAAATGTTGAATTCTGAAGAAAGAGATGTGATGATCGAATGTATGGTGAGACTAAAAATAGCTGGGCCCAGAGGATCGCCTTGCTGGCAACCGGTAGAGGAAAGCAAAAGATCGCTCCTATATATAAGTGATGAATCCGAACCATAGCATTGTAAGATGTATTCTTGGATTTCTGGCACGTGTTTTTGAACTTCTCTCAGAAGAGCACTTCTAGAGATAGAATTAAAAGCATTTTTCACGTCAACTTTAAGGACTACTTGCCCCGTTTTGGCTTTTATATAGGTACGGAGTGCGTGGACGGCAGCCTCACAGCCACCCTTACTACCAAAACCGAGTTGAACAGGTTGAAAAGTGTCCGTCAGCTTACGCGAAATATATTTACAGCAGATTTTAGAAGCAATTCTTCGGTAGGTGCAGCCGACAGCTATAGGGCGGATGCTACCGTCTTTTTTTTTTAAGGCACACAAATTGGCGCCATATAAGATGTTTGTAACATTATGAGGAACCTTGCCAGATAGCATGAGGTTAATTAAGTCTGTCAGGTCTGCTAGAAGTGCTCTGGCGGAGTCTCCCGGAGTACAGATTAGGTCCTTCAAGTGCTGCGGACTTAAGCCATCGTACCCACTGGCCGATCCTGTCCTGAAGGACATAATGGCGTGCTTTATATCTTTTACTGAGGCCTGTACCGGTTCTACAGCGGTGCTGGATGGAAGTGGTTTGGTGGGTGGAGGAAGTGAGGGGTGTTTATGGCGGAGAGCTTCAAGGGTATGTTCATCGTACGGAGCTATTGAATCATTGGAGAAAAGCAGGTTGGCAGCGCCTTTAAGGTCTCCGTCACTGATCTTTGATTCTATTTTATGTGTTGAACTATGCGAAATGGTTAGATGCGGACGTGGGTTATCATGGGGGTTAATCGATAGTGAATGGTTGACAGTGTGGTTGTTAATAGTGGAGCAGTTGTTTTTAATTATTGAAGTTAGTGACCGTTTTTTATCTTGTATAGCGTGGAGAATGTTGTATGAAAAACAAAGGAGGTTTTCCCACTGCTTGCAGCAACCGGGGTTAGAAATAACGTCTCTAATTACCGATGAAAGGTGCTTGGCTACCTGAATCCTAGCACCTTTAGGGATACGTTTTAAAATAGGGATTGACGACTTATAATTTGAAATTGTTTGCCAAAATGGGATTTCGGTTGATGATGGGGGTATCGAGGATGTACTACTGAGGTTTGCGTTGTGATTGTGCGTCTTACCTAAATGTATATTCAAACCTTTTACCCCTTTGAAAGACCGGTCGCAGGTCGGACAACGTATGAAATTAACCGGCGCTCCCGCGGTCTCCGACATTATTTATCAAACCGCTAATCTAAAAAGATAATAATATTATAAAGGACGCGTAAAAACTAATATGTAAACAGTACAATAAAATAGGCTTATAATAAAATAAAAAGATATAGCTAAAATAATTATTCACTAACCATCCTTAAAAAATTAAATAGGCTAAAAACAAACACTCATAATAACTAATTATAAACACTTAAGCATGCAATAGTTCATTTTAGTACAAAAAAAAAATAATTCCATCATCATCCATTCTACACGTATGCAGTCCAGGGAGACCGACTCAACGTGATGTGTGGGATGATATTGATCATCAATTTCGTCGTCGAAGTGTTTTGTCGTCCGCGGACGACTAGCAGCAGCCTTTCGTCGTGGGTACTGGGTACTGGTACATTCGAAACTGGCAGAGCATTGCCTGGCTAAACTAGCTAGACTCAGTATAGGTACTTCACGTTATTTATCCGATTTATAGAAATATGAAATCAGATTAATTCCAAAACGATGTGTTCGCTAAACAAAGAAAATTTTGTTGAAAATCAATTTTTCCTTATTGATGGTTTGAATTTGACACCAATGTCAGTCTCTGAAAATTTTTCATTTACTTATCTTGTATTTTCCAATTTTCCTGCTCAATGTATCACTTATATATATATATATATATATATATATATATATATATATATATATATATATATAATTGGAATCTCGGAATCGGCTTCAACGATTTTCATGAAATTTAGTATAAAGGGGGTTTCGGGGGCGACAAATTGATCTAGCTAGGAATTATTATTAGAAAATGTCATTTTATTCGTGTTTTATCGAATACCGAGCAAAGCTCGGTCAAATAGCTAGTTATTATAATATAATATGCAAAGTCATAAACGTGGTAATAATGTAAATTAATGTAGATCATCATTGTTAATGTGGCGCCTTGTTATATTGGCTCCAGACTATCAGAAATGTAATACTTAATTATTATTTTTGCTGTCGATGCTTTATTATTCTCAACATATTTATTAGCAAAAAGTGTCACAAGAACTAATTGCAAAAAACCTTAACTGCTTTACTATTTAATAGATATACAACTTCAAGAGATTAAAAACTTACGAGATGTGTCATGTGACTTCCTGTATTCAAAAGCTAACTAATCCAGGTTTAGTTCATTTCATTCATTTGAATGATACCCCCATTTAAATGAATGAAATGAACTAAAACTGGTAGTAAGTATGTCAAAAAATTAAACTCCAGAAAATTTGACGAAATAAACTTTTCATTAAGTACTTTGTATTTCTTTATTATTACCGTGTGATAATATAAGCTTGCTCAACTTAACAACTTAACCGCTAATAGCGGTAAGACCGCCAATTTGCCAAAAGAGGCACAAGTTACAAGTTGGAAGCCGGCGACATGAAGCGGCAGCAGACGACGAGTCGCGACACTACTGGGGTCTATGTATTTCTATGAAATACCCTGCGCAGCTACTAGCGACACGAAGCTATAGCGACACTTTCATAGAAAAACATAGAAACAGTAGTGTCGCGACGACACGTCGTCTGCTGCCGCTTCATGTCGCCCGCTGCCAACTGGCACCTTTAGTTTTACTGTAAACTCTATACAAGGGACACAATCTCCACATCCTAAAGCATTATGAATTGGATCGATGCACCCTGTATATTTTTTTTAGTTTGTGTGCAAATAAAATAATAATCTATATATTTTCATTTGTTTGCAGCGTGAGTATGGTGGTGGTGTTGAACGGCGTGCTGGCGGACGAGTGCCCGACGTCGGTGCGGGCGCTGCTGGCGGCGCACCCGGGGTACCGGGACGCGGCGGCGCAGCTGCTGGCCGGGGCGCCGCGCGTCGTCGGCCCCCAGGGTCTGCTGTACGTCGCGCAGCGGGAGATGGCGGCCGCGGTGCCGCACGACAGTGAGTAGCTTTAAGGTGCTTCACCGGGAGCATTTGCAATAATTTGAATATACCAATCACGTTCACGACCCACAAAATTATGGTCGTGTAAATGAAGTATGGCCTCTGCCACGAAATTAACGGGCAACGGAGCGCGAGCGGGAGCAGTAGCGGCGGCGCGGGAAGCTGTGAAGTATGCCGCGCGCCGCTCGCCGCGCCACCGCGCTGCCTTCATATACTGGTAATTGGTAAATCTATGTATACTTTCGAACGCGTCACTCTCGCGCCGCCACCGCTACCGCTCCGCTGCCCGCTGATTTCGAGGCTGAGGCCTTAGAATTTCATATTATGGAACCAAATGCACTTGCAGCAGAATTTCTACCAACCGAAATTACGCAACTAAAGTCTCCGAATCCTATTTGAATGGAAAAAGTGAATCGTCCTGAAGAATAAACCTAATTTAGTAAATTAATAAATATGTTATCGATGTTTTATCTATTTCAGAGAACGTCACTATCATAGGATCGGACGACGCCACAACATGTATAATAGTCATAGTCAAGCATTCAGGTAAATTATTATATAAGGTAAAATATTTCCACCCTTTTCCGTGCAACTTTATTTTAAAATTTGTTAATAGCGGTGGAACCGTTCTCCGAGATAATAATTAACTATCCTTCGTCCTAATACTATTATATTTATATCACCATACCAAATTATATTAAAATCGATTGAGCGTATTAAGAGTAAAGTGTTTTTTTTTTATTACTAATATTATGTGTTTTATAATTTTCAGGTTCAGGCGCAGTCTCGCTGGCGCACTTCGACGGCTCGGGCACGGCGGAGGCGGCGGCGGCGATGGTGGCGAAGACGCAGCAGCTCGCGGTCGGCTATCCCGAGGGCCGGCTCGAGCTGCAGCTCGTCGGCGGCTTCACCGACCCCCACAGATACTCCGACAAGCTGTTCGCTAATATCATGCGTGAGTATTCAGCTTCAGCTCAGCCCAAATGTCAATCTATCTCCTGGTGCTGACTTCTCACGGCGCGTAATATCGCCAGCCGCGCCGCGCCGAGACGATTTTTAAACTGTACGAGTTCTCGCCTGTCATATGTACACCTTGAGTCACTACCTTCATACGGCGCGTGGCTCGAGTTGGCGCGGCGCGGCTCGTGATATTACGCGCCGTGAGAAGCCGGCATAGGACGCTCAACGCTGACGCCCATGCCACGGCCTATACGGCGGCTTATTTATATTTAAATATATCTAAAGGCATCACCGAACCCCACAGATACTCCTACAAGCTGTTCGCTAATATCATGCGTGAGTATCACCTTCAGCTTAAACCTGGATTTATATATAGGCCGTATAGGCCGCCCTCACTAATGCAGCCAAGGTGAAGCAACGTCCTAAAGCCCCTAAGGGGAGGTAGATTTCGTACGTTTTGATTCGATTTTGTTCTCCTTTACACAATCAAAAATCGAATCAACTGAATCTCAGTAGGATTTGCGGGGTCGCTGCTGGTAAAGGAGAACTGTCAAAAATGGCGTTTTTGTATGATGACAGCGTTGGTTCCTTTTTTCGCCACGTGCATTTAAAGCATTGTCGAGCTCTATGGTTAAATATGGCGTCTTGATGGTGTCCATTTTTAACTTTGACCAAATATTTGACATTTTGCATTGTAGTTAAAGTTCTAGTTAAAGTTCCAGTTATAGTTAAAGTAAGTTGGTGCAACCCACCCTTAACAATATGTATACAGTATGTACGCATGATAGGTAATGACTTAATGAGTTTCTGTGTCTGGAATAACGTACACTATACAGACAGACAAGTGATAATTAAATTTGTCGCGAAGGTCGTTCCATCTGTCAGGGTGCCAAATACCGTACCGTCATGTTACAATTGGGCGTGGGCAGCAGCACGCTAATTCTCATAACGATCCTATTACAACAGAGTAGGGTTTAGAATTGAAAGACATTTAGCTGCACTATGTGATCGAATTTATCGCTCATAGATCCTCGTAAAATTGGGAATGCAGATAATGTCGCATATAATATTAAGTATAGGGTTTATTAAAATTATTATTGGACTTTTGATTAACTTGAAATAATTTAATAGATTGTTGTAGACGCCTGAAGGCAGATACAAATCAATATTTTGCGAAGTTTTTGAAAATCTAAAAAATAAAACATAATATAGAAATAAGCAAAAAAGCAACTCATATTTTTTTCCTTTCAATCTACTATCATTCCTTTTTAGTAATAAAACAAACATACTTAAATCATAATTTTATTCCTTCCAGTTAAAAACATAAATCATAATTTTATTTTCAGTGTCGTTCCACCGTCTGACCGAGGAGATAGACCTGACTCTCGCGTGCTGCTGCGAGCTCAACACGGCGCTCGGGGGCTCCGCTCCGGCGCCTCTGGTGACGGGCGTGGGGCTCGACCTGCGCGCCGGGGAAATCTTCCCCGCCAACTTCCCTGATAAGGGCCCCGAACTGCCGCTGCGCAGCGCGAGAGCCTTCACCGGCGGGCCCAACTCGACGCAAGTAAGTGTCGTCCGACGCGTTCCTTTATGGGAGGGGGTGATTTTTGGGAAAACTCTGTTAGTTAGGGTCAATTAGGGCTTGGAAACCTGGTTAATCTTCGTAAACCTGTTCGTTAGAAAAGAGTATATTTATTTCGATTCCGCTCTGATGGACTGGATAACTCGACGCAGGTAAGTCGCCCGCGTGATCGCCGCCCCCAATGAGGGTTGTCGATATATTATCATTTGCCACCCTACCCTCACCGGCTTCATCCACCCATGTCTTCAATTGCTTGCGATCTCGTGGTGTAGCGACCGGGCTGCTCGGTCACGCGGACTCATATAAATCTAGTTTTAATATGCGAGTTTCACCAAAAAGTCCCCTAAACCCCCCAAAATGAAGGATGTTTGGCGCTATGTAGCCGTAGGGTCGTTCATGTCGAAATGTCGTGTCCTAGTTCCGACAGACATATGAAAGCTGTACAGTGACAATTAAAAGCTATTTCGTGACATATGGCAGCTATTTGAGAAGACAATTGACACGATAGACCCTACGGGCTACGGCTACAAAACAAAGAAGAAGAGAAAAGCGCCATCTATAATCTGTAAATAAATCACAATTTCAGGTGCTGGACATATACGACAACGGCATCGGTATGCTGCGCATCGGCCCGTTCAACTACGACCCCCTGCGCAGCGTAGACCTGTGGCTGCAGCAGTCGGACGAGTTCATCCTGCAGCACCTCAGCACCACGCCCACGCTGGAACCGCCGCACTTCGTACATAACGTGAGAGATAAATAATGCCTTAACAATATAGCAAAAAAAATATTTTTTGTGGAGCTTTAGAGCGTCTGACAGAGCGACTAAGGGCCTGAGAGAATAAGGGCCTGATTCACCACGTCCTGATAAGGCTATCCAACACTTAACTTGACAGATAGAGTATGGAGAATCTGCCAAATAAGTGGTGAAATATGCTCTAAATGTCTAAAGCAGTATAAAATGCTTTAATTTATGATTTCCAGATCCGCATGATGCTCAAGTTCATCCAGCAGCATCCTTTCCCCGCTGTGACAGTGTTTCCCGAAAACCGCGCGCACTACTACCGCCGCGACGAGCAGACCGGCTGCTGGATGCCCGTGAGGTTCTAGCTGTAGACAACACTAGCGTAAACAACTACGGAACCCTAAAACGCGCTACGAGCATAGACAATATGTACCAGCGAAGAAGCGTATACAACAGTTCTATATAAAATATCTACTATAACAGTAGCATATAAAAATATATCTACCAGCGACTAAGTGTAGACAACGGTTCTAGACATAGACTACAGCATAGATAATATCTACGCGATATCGCGTCGCGGCTCGTGAGAAGCAGACCGGCTGTTTGGTTCTAGCCATAGACAACACGAATAGAGACAAATGACAATAGGGCCGGTATAAATAGTACTCAAGATGCATCTCGGTCTCAAGACACGGTTTAGGCTCTGTGATTGGTTGGCTGTCAAAATTTGTACCAATCACAGAGCCGAACCGCGTCTTGAGACCGGGTTGCATCTTAAGTACTGACTATTTATAAGCATCTTAGCATAGACAACCAGACCGACTGCTGTCTGTTCTAGCCGTAGACAAATAGTACCGTCTAAGCATAGACAGTTCTGCAGCTGCAGATTTTTAAATAAGAAAAAGTATGTAGACTATGTACATGTTGAACCATTAATAACGCACAATAATGTAGAATCAACGTATCTTGTCATCAAATGTATGTTGTAATCATCGATCATATGACAATGACACAATGTGTCCATTGCCGCTTATTTTATCTTCTCTAATATAATTGTCATTAAATTAAAAACATATCATAGATAATAAGTACGATAATATGTAAAAATATAGAATTATTTCCACTACTTATTTGTATACCGTGCTTCAAACGCATTCCACTAAAGTAGTAATAAAAACTGACTGGTTTTTAAAATACTACAGTAAAACCATATTGTGACGGTCCAGCTTGTAGATGCAAAAGGGAACGGGAAGGCGATTGTAAAATCTGGTATCACCAACCTAAAACTTAAAATTGATTTGAATTGACATGACGTGCTGCCTATTATAGTTCCTGCACGTTAGGGCTATAACTCACCGGGTCATATTCACAGCCAGTGACATTACCACCTCTACGTCGCTGCAAAGCGTTGTTTTTAAACTTAACTTTAAGAAAAACACCGCTTTGCAGTTTGCAGTTGCTTGGACGTTGCCATGGTAACATCACTGGCTACGTCGCGTTGGCTTCCCGGTGAGTTATTATAGCCCTTATGTACAAAGCAAGTACTGTCTTAATGCTGTACTAAACGGTGGTGTTGTCTGGTTAGAGAATGTTTTTAAAAATTAAACTTAAAATATAATATGTATCACTAGATTCACTAGTGATTTCAAATTCTTTGTTGTATAGTTTTTTTTTATTTAGTGAGCACCTAATTTTTGTAAATATAATTATAATATAGAGTTTATATTAATTGTATATTTTGACTTTCTTATAGGAAATTACAAATGATAAGACGTGAATATGTTAATTACTTATAAAAGAATGAAATCTTTACATCACATCAAAATGAGACTTCTATTCTATCTGACCCAAAAAAGGAAGTAGATTACAATATTATGTATGACATGTTTTAAATAGGGAAGATGCGATATTTTTATTCTTGTGTTTATTTTAAAGAACTCTATGTAGAATATAGACCACAAGTATATTAAAAAATTAAAACACTGGAATTTACTAAAAAAATGCGGTTTAAAATTTTTTATTTAAATTTTGGCGCCAAAACGGATCTATAGTCTGTATGACGTCACTACTGTCCTGCCCCGCGTTCCATTTTAGCAATAAAAACGATCAAAACGCTCAAAATGGAGGCATTTTGAACGTTTTGATCGTCTTAACGCTAAATGGAACGCGGGGTTAGCAGGTGTGACGTCACTGTTCAGTGACGTCACACGGTGTGACAGAACCATTGCAGTGGCCCTCATTTTAATATTTTATATTTTTTTCACATTTTAATAACAAAATTTTCATAAATATTATATTTGCATGGTAAGAAAATTATATTGTTATATTTTTGTCATCCATGAATTAAGAATATTATTATTAAATGATAGATTAAGAAGCGGAGATAAAATAATTGTAAATTATTAGTATTTAGGCAGTTTGCTTTAGAAATTGAGTATGCATTAGTAGAATATATTCACAATATGACGCTAGTTATGTTGTAAATAATTATTGGTCGCTATATTGTAAGCTAGTTAAATGGAGTTACTAGTTATTGTTTTGAAATATGACAATTATATTGAGTGTTTATTGATGTGTTGTTTTAATTTGTTTCTATTTAGTTTTTAATTGAATCATTCATTCAATTGTAACTCAACTTGGGGAAAACCGGCATATTTTATTTGAAGTTGGCTTTGAGCTGCCCCTATTTCTTTTGTAATGACTCTAGAATGACGGTGTTCACAGTAGATGACAAAGTAATCTTTTATAAACCTAATACAGACGTTAGATGTCCCCACGTATTAATTGTGTGGCAAATATAGTTGATATTTCAAAGAAACATCTTGTAGACCATTTGTAGACGGACTTTCCTAGTCTTTGGGGCAAGTCCGTCTAAAGGCGGTTTTTGACATCGTATATGGTTTTGAGGGCACTTGTGAACCGCAACATACTGCTTACAATTATTTAACGTATTATTATTCGGTAGATTGTAATCTATCGAAGTGAAAATCAAAGTGAATACAGTTTTAATCACGTTACTACGCAGCCGGCTAATCACTTGCACTAGTTACTACCTGCCCTAATTACTTGCAAGTTGCACTTATTACTAATGAAAGTGAAAACGGGCCTTTAGACCTGACGTAATATGAAAACGCTTCCCGCCATTTACTCGACACTGGCACAGTATAGCAATAATAAATGTCATATTGCTATACTGTGACACTGGCCATGGTTTTATAGCCGAAGTGGCATAATAAGAAAAAAAAGAGGAAGAAGAGTTATGTTAGTTGACAGTAACATTTTGACAAAAGACAGAATACATTTCACCACATTTCACTTATTTTTTAATTTTTTTTTAATTTATTGGGAGCTGGAAACGAGTCCTTTGCTCCAAAAACAATAATAATACAAAATACAACAGATTAAAATTAAAAAAAAGGAATGTCTTTCTTCTATGTTGGTTCTCACCACAGGCTCTCACCAATGTTCACACTAAGCACTATTTACAAAAAAAAAAAACAAAACACTACGGTACCTATTTACAATTTAAACTTTTTTCATCGTTGAGCATAATTATAACGGTATAAACATTTGAAAAAATTGTAATTAGACCAATGATATTCTATGTTACTAACGTAACTTAGAAACTCATTGAATTAGACAGTAAATTTTCTGGGCGGCGGGGTACACTTATATCTTCATCTCTACAAATTTTATCTATTTCAGAGCAGAGTAAAATTCTGTCCAGACCTAGTGCTTTGCAATCAAAGATTATATGTTTGAGGTCAGCATCATTTTCTAAGCATTTGGGGCATTTTGCATCATCTAAAATTCTTAATTTATGGAGGTGGGAGGGGACTAAGCAGTGTCCAAATCTCATCCTTGTTATTACTGATGTGAATTTTCTTGATTCAGACTGTACAGTGTTATACCATGGAATTGAAAAATCTTTCTTTATGTCACTGTACCATTTACCCTTATTAACCTTTACTATATTCCAGATTCTTTTCCATAGCTCAAACATTTCATCTTTGACAGTCAAAAAGAGGTCTGTAAATGGCACTTTTATGATGTCCTTATGATCCTCATCTGGTGGTCCTCTAGAGACTGTATCCGCCCTCTCATTTCCAGCAATTCCTCTGTGGGAGGGAGCAACCCATAGAAATTCAATATTAATGTTATTACTGACTAATTCATGTAGAATGTTTTTGATCTTAAAAGTTAAATAATTACTTTTGAAACTTAAATTACTATTATCTAGAGCTACTAACACACTTTTACTATATGATATTACAAGAAAATTATTTACATATGACAAAGTTTTTATATAATGCCATTTAAACAGCATAACATTCGGCTGTGTAGATAGAACACATATTACTGATTATAAAACATTTGGTAACATCCAGAAATTCATCATAATAAGCAGATTTAACCTCATCTATAGTTTTCGACCCATCTGTATAGATTTTGTAAAAGTCTGTTTTCTTTTCTATAAAACTGAGAAAGTCGGTCTTACCATAGATGTCTCCAGTTGTTACCAAATATTTTTTCTCTAGAGAACCTTCAAAGTTGTCATAAATTGGCCATAGATCACTAGAATAATGTCATTTGTCATATTTAAAACCAACTTTAACAAAGTCGGCATCTGTGGCAAAATCCTTGTACATTTCACTTATTTGTGACAGTGTTGCCAGATCAGGGGATTTCCCCCTAGATTTAGGGGGTTTTCGACCAAGTTAGGGGCAAAACAGGGGAAAAAATATTTAGAGGATTTTTAGGGGAAATTCAAAATACACGTCAAATACAGTTTTTTTGCCAAATATCACGTAATTTTTTTTACCATCTTTTAAATAATTGAGCGCCACAACGACTAATCAAGGTCGAGATTCGAGATGTTGAAAAGATGAATACAGTTCGACAAGGCTTTAAGTAAAAAACGTGACATATCCCTAGGGACTAATGTGGTGCTAGTGCGATATCTACCTTTTTTTATAATAGAATATCATAGCTGGCAACACTGGTAAGTGATTTGACAGCGAGCCGTACGCAAAAAAATCAGGGGGTGTGCACTTCTGTGTCGGTGAAAGCTCACCCACACATAGATATTTTTACACTAGTTGCGCTGGTTCAAATGTTTGCCACTATTAAAAAGAATCCATTATGGTAGTTTTTTTTTTAATTTCATCATGTTTTCATAGAAAATATTTGTATTGATTGATATTTCAACAAATTGTTTTAGAAAATTTAATTGGCAAAACATCAAAGCTGTTTAAATTATCACGAACTAAAAGCTATTTCATTCTTTGAACAAAATTAGAAATAAAATATTTGTATTTTTATAGACATCTGTACTGGCAACATAAATAGTTAGTTCGCTATCTGTGGTTAGTTTATTTTCAAGTGAAATTCTGAGGTTATATACTTAAATATTTTCTCGTATTTTGTTCATTTAACAGCAAATTTACGTTAAGTTGACTATAATATTATGTCCTCCGTAAAATCCTGTGTATGTTTTTATGCCAGTTAGAAGTTGAGACACTTTAAATATTGAAAAATAGACTCCTGCCATATTTATGTTGTTGTGTGTTTGTGTTTTGTTTATATTGAAAAATCGACTTCGAAACTGTTTTTCTTGTGCGTTAAACAAATAATTAATATATAACTTGATCATAATCCTAATGTGTTATAGTGTTATTGAATTTCACGCAATTATGATTCATATATTTTCAATTTTCATATGGCTAACCGGAAGTTAATGAAAGTTTCCTTTGGAATAAATAAAAAATTTGAAAAATTTTATAAATCTGTTTTATTTCTATTTGTTTTTATGCGATAACTGTAAGAATGGATATGTCAGAATATATTATTCCAATTAAAATGTGGTATAATATATTCTGATAGTTCCATTCTTTCGGATTTATTAATAAAGAGTATCGCCACCCCACCCAGCTAAAAATTCAAATTTCCCGCTATAGAGAATCGTAGAATTTTAAATTTCCCGCCAGCTGACGTCATCACCACTTCAGCGCCCTCTGCCCCTACTTCACAGGTACTAAAGAATTTGAGGGGTACACTTTTTTCTATGAAGTTCCGCTTCTTCTCCTTGTGAGTATAGTATTCGTTGAAAAAAAGTCTGGAACAAATTGTTGATAAGTTTTGTTTTGCATTTTTGCAGGCATCTTGTTGTTTTTGTGTTTCAAATTTGAAGAAGAGAAGTAAATTGAGGCCATGGAGAAACCTACTGTGACCGAACAACCTCCCCCGTATTCTGCTACAATGCCGCCAGGTATACAATACATTTTTCAACAAAAACATCTATAATTTAATGATCATAAAATTGATAACGACGTGTTTACGCTAACGCAAATTGGATTCAACAATTAATTGACCTGCTTTATAATACTTTGAAGGTTTTTTTCTGTGCTATGTTTGATGATTATTATTATTTCACAATAATAATATGCTGAGTGCATGTTGAGACAAATTATGAAAGATAGATAAGTTTCATCACTCATCAGCATACGGTGGTATTATTATAATAAGTCACAATTTTAGCAATTTCATCAATAACATTTTACTAAAAATTATACAAGGAAAATGACATATATAGAAGGTTATTGGAAATACGGTCTGAACACTATACGTAGCTGTTTGGAGGCACTTCACATGGCTATTTGTATTATGTTGTGTATGTTTGGCAAATATTGGCCATATTTGCCTCTTTGACAAATATGACCAATACCAAATGTATTCTGACCTTTGTCGGTTTTTGACGCACATCAAAGGAGTCAAATAGGCAAGTAAAGAAAATCAAGTAAAAGTTTGGTATTTTACGTCCATGTGTGGAAGGCCGTATTTGCCTTTATTTGCTTGTTTGTGTATACGTCAATAATTTTGCCAAATACAACAAATAAGTAGCGAATAGCAAATGCAAATAGCCATGTGAAGTGCCTCCACTTAAGACACTTAAGACATTGATGCTACATGTAACATCAACTGAATCTTAAATCTTAAAAAAAAGAGTTATGGCAAAGTTTAAGTTACTTAGACATCTGATATGCCTTTTCATCTATTTTGGTTGTACAGAAAAGTAAAGTAGTAACTTGTATGCTATAAATTTTTTTTTAAAGTATTATGCACAATTCATTATTGGTGGTAGCATCTTATTCTAAATGTGTTACATATTATAAACTTCACTCTATACCTCTTATTAGGTTCCTATAATGTATTTTTAACTTGTTATTGATGTGATGTGTCATGTAGAGAGTGTGTTTATACCCTAATGTTGATAAGCATTACAGCTAAAGTGATTCATACAGTTAGTAATGGAATGAGTTTTTAGGTATGCATAATGTGATTACAAATATGAATTATTATATTGTTTTTTTCCTCAAACTGCTGAAATATAACTCATTATATAATTCATTTCTATATTTTCTTAAATTATATTAGATTGCAAAATCTAAAAGAGTGAAATCCCAATTTTTATTAATTAAATTGCAGCACTATTTATACACTTACTCAATCATTTATCGTTGCAAAAGGTAAAAGCAATATCTTTTTATCTGAATCCTTATTTTATGCTTAGACAGAATATTTTCTATTTAAAGATACAATTAGTATATTGTTTAATACGAATTATGGCCGTTCCCAATATTTGATCTATCTCTGGTTTTGCCCTACTAGAGATAGTAATAGCTCACAATTGACATAATTTATGTCTAATGTGAGCTATTCCTATCTCTAGTAGGGCCAAACCAGAGATAGATCAAATATTGGGAACAGCCGTTAGAGGTATGACAGGTGACATAAGTACACAAAATAATATTGCCAATTGAGAATGTTGACATATAAAGATCCCACCTAGTATAGGTTCATATCTAGGCAGGTTAAATAGAAGTTGTTAGTTCGATAGTTGTTATTTTAGTTATAGGATGTGATAACAGATGGCACTGTACAAATTTTGTAATCCGCTACATCGCGCTATCGAAAACCTAATGTGAGCCTATATAAGCCTGAGTTAGTTTCAAATAAACCGAGTTCCAACAGCAGTGTGGTGGTTTCATTGAGGTTACCCTACGCAGCAACATATGGTGCCGAAACCCGGGAACCAAGTGAGTGAGTAGTAAGTGTAGTGGACAGTGAAGAAGTGAAGTGAATAGTGAATAGTGAGTGCGGCGGACAAGGTAGGGACCCAGTGAATAGTGAGTGCGGTGGAACAGTGAATAGTGAGTGGACAGGACCCAAGTGACTAGTGAGTGCAAGTGACAGGACCCTCGGATGGCAGTGACAGGGACCCTCAAATTGCAGTGACAGGAAGCTTGGATTGCAGTGACAGGAGATTCGGATTGCAGTGAGTAGTGCTTGCAAATAACAAGAAAATTGGATTGCAGTGAGTAGTAGGTGCAAAGGACAATAGACCGTAAGTAGACTATAAATAAGAGACTCTTCAAATTAAGTGGCTTGGACTTGTAAGTTGTATTCAGAGCTGTGCGAATTGTGAGATTCTGTGAAGTATATGACAGTTGTATTGGCATAAAGCGATTGACATAATGGAGTCACTTTTGCTAGAACAAGAGGAAATCAGTACACTCATAAAGAAAGGTTTTACTAACTATAAAAAAACAGCCAAAGATAAATTAACTTCGATTTATATAAACAATAGATTGGAAATTTTAGAACCATTATGGACAAAATTTAGAGAAAACCATTTTAAGATTGTGAATACTGCATCTAAGGCCGAGAGATTACAGACACATACCACTCTTCTATGAAATAAGTTCATAGAAGAGTGGTATGATACTGTCGAAGAAACATACAGCGAATATAAATGTAAATTAAAGGTAGACATGATTAATAAAAGCGAGATAAGAGATGCACCTGCGATGTCTGCATGCAACCAAAGCTGTAATCCCGCAAAGCCAGAGGTTAAATTACCTCAAATCCAGCTTCCCACATTTTCGGGAGCATACGAAGAGTGGCAAAGTTTTCACGATATGTTCCTGTCGCTCATCCATAACAATGACTCTTTAAGTGCTGTGCAAAAGATGCATTATTTGAAGTGCGGCTTAATTAAGAGATGCTATTGCGAAGTATGACTACTACCCTCAAATTGCAGTGACAGGAAGCTCGGATTGCAGTGACAGGAGATTCGGATTGCAGTGACAGGAGATTCGGATTGCAGTGAGTAGTGCGTGCAAATAACAAGAAAATTGGATTGCAGTGAGTAGTAGGTGCAAAGGACAATAGACCGTAAGTAGACTATAAATAAGAGACTCTTCAAATTAAGTGGCTTGGACTTGTAAGTTGTATTCAGAGCTGTGCGAATTGTGAGATTCTGTGAAGTATATGACAGTTGTATTGGCATAAAGCGATTGACATAATGGAGTCACTTTTGCTAGAACAAGAGGAAATCAGTACACTCATAAAGAAAGGTTTTACTAACTATAAAAAAACAGCCAAAGATAAATTAACTTCGATTTATATAAACAATAACCATTATGGACAAAATTTAGAGAAAACCATTTTAAGATAGTGAATACTGCATCTAAGGCCGAGAGATTACAGACACATACCACTCTTCTATGAAATAAGTTCATAGAAGAGTGGTATGATACTGTCGAAGAAACATACAGCGAATATAAATGTAAATTAAAGGTAGACATGATTAATAAAAGCGAGATAAGAGATGCACCTGCGATGTCTGCATGCAACCAAAGCTGTAATCCCGCAAAGCCAGAGGTTAAATTACCTCAAATCCAGCTTCCCACATTTTCGGGAGCATACGAAAAGTGGCAAAGCTTTCACGATATGTTCCTGTCGCTCATCCATAACAATGACTCTTTAAGTGCTGTGCAAAAGATGCATTATTTGAAGTGCGGCTTAAGAGATGCTATTGCGAAGTATGACTACTACCGAATCAAATTACCCTGAAGCTTGCGACAAATTAGTTAAACGGTACAGCAATAAGAGATATAATGCGAATGAAGTTATGAAAAAACTATTTTCATTGAAATCCGCAAATAGCGAATCCGCAGCCGCAATTAAGAATTTGCTTGACACTACTGCCGTTTGTTTGAAATCGCTACAGAATTTAGGAGTTGAGACAGATAAATGGGATGTGATTATTATTTATATCACCGTCTCAAAGCTAGACTATTAGACACGAACGGAGTGGGAGTCGGAAGTAAGCCGAAGAGAGTCAGATGATTTCCCAACCTGGAATGAATTAGTTACATTTTTAGAGAAGAAATTCAGAACCTTCTAAGGTTCTGAATTTCTTCTCTAAAAACAACATCTCTAGATGTTGTCCGATTCCAAGTCCGGTCGCCGCTTTGCAATGTCCAATGAAATTAAAGTCCATCATTATCCAATATAAGAGAAGCTGCGTAATGTGCGCGAAACCACACTTGTTATACCAATGCAAACGATTCGGATCTAAGTCTCCCCAAGAGTGAGCAGAGTTTATCAAATCCAAGAGGCTTTGTTTCAATTGTTTTGCACGTACCCACAACGTCAAGAATTGCCATCAGACTACGTGTTGCCGACGTTGTGGTAGAAGGCATCACACACTGCTGCATTATGAGAGAAGTCGGCCTCGAGAGAATTCCAGCCAACCAACTTCATCCACTGGTACTGCATCCAACTCAGGAGACGCAGTTCACAGCCATGAGAGAGAAATTCCAAAGTATGAGAAAAAAGTAGTAGCTCATTTTGCTAGTGAGAATTACCAAAAGCATAACAGAGTGTTGTTACCTACAGCTTTAGTGAGAATTAAATCACAAAATGGCTACTGTCAAAGTGCGCGTGTGTTAATTGATCAAGGTTCAGAGACATCCTTTGTTGCTGAGAGTGTAGTCAAATCACTTGGTCTTAACCGCAAACCAGTTAATAGTTTAGTATCAGGTGTAGGTCAAAGCAAAGAGAATATATCTAAGAGTGAGATTACTTTTGAGATAGAGTCACTTCATAATCGTGACTTTTCTTTATCGATTAATGCATTTGTTTTAAATTCATTAACATCATTTCTTCCATCTTCCAAAGCTTGCATCCTGAACTGGCCAGATCTCGACCACTTACCTTTAGCAGATCCTTGTTATGGTTCACCTGGAAAAATAGACCTTATTCTAGGAGTAGAGGGTTATAGTCAAATATTATTAAGTGGTCTTCTTAAGCATTCATCACCCAGAGGTCCGATTGCTCAGAATACCCAGCTAGGCTGCATCATATCAGGCAATGCAGGTCGCACAAGAGAGCAAACACCAAGAGCTGTTAGTTATCACCTGAAAGTAAAAGAAGATAGTATGCTAAAACAATTTCGAGATATAGAGAGAAAGCCAGACATAAAGGAAAGGAAATTATGTAAAGAAGAAAAGAGATGTAAAGAAATAGATGAGACTACAGCTGCAATAATTACTAAAGGCAGACATGTTGTGAGATTACCCTTTCGAGATCCTGATCCACAGTGTTTGTATGATAAATCCAAGGATGTCGGAATAAAGAGATCTAAACAGTTCTTAGGAAACAAATTTAACAGAGATGAGTTTAAGGAAGTACTTACCACGATGGATGTTGATCACGTACCACAATCCTGTAGAGTTGCACGTTTTCACTGATGTGTCTCAGGTGGCATATGCTGCAGCCGTGTACCCAAAGTCCAAGAGGTAAAGTGGTAATACTTACGTATATATCGTCGCAGCCAGGTTTGGCTGCGACGATATATACGCTTGGCTACGTTCAAAAGCTTATTAGTACTATTCCAAATTTTGAGTTGTGTGCAACTATGATTGGAGTAAAGGTGTTGTTTAAGGTATTCACAGATTGAAGATACCTAAGGAGAAGTTATTTGCCTGGTCCAATTCCACTCTACTTTTAGCTTTAACTTGGCTTAGAAGAGAACCGAGTTGTTGGGCCACATTCGAGATTAAAGAGGTTTCCGAAATTTCATATTGCCACAGATCAAAAGCCACTGACTGTGCCTCAAGAATAAGAGGTACTTCGGTCAGAGAACTGAGAGAGCAAGATTTGTGATGGTATGGTCCAGAGATAATGTAAGTGAGTGATATTTCCTGTAAGACAATAGATGTCAGCACTGACATAGAAGCGAGAACAACCACGGTGCTGGCAATTTATCCTAAGAAGATTTTGTATAGTTGAGATTTCCACACTTGAGTGAATTCTGAGAGTATTATTAAAATCGGAAACCTGAAACAAAAGTAATACTAGTTAAACAAATGGATAAAGTATTTGATATTCTAATAGAAGTATAAAAGCTGCGCAAGAAATTTATTTCGAAGAAGATTTAAGTAGTCGGAGAACTACGAGAATTGTTACGAAGAAAAACCAACTGCACACCCTATCATCCATTTTCATTGGAACGGAGTGTTCAGGGTGGGCGGCTATATTACCCAATGTTCTTGTTCTTTCAATGAGAAACAATTTGCCTAGTAATCGCACGTCAGTGAGAGAGAGAGAGTACTAGCAACACTTACCTTTGGAAAATTGAGAACCGCTTTTGACCCTGGTGGAAGTTGCTTAAGTTTTATATCCAATCTACTTTTTGAGTGAGAGTATAGATAATCCAATGCCCTTGACGCCCGATCACTTTTTGATCGGTGAACCACTGGTTACAATTTCAGAACCAGATTATACTGAGACGCGTCTTACTGGCGTTCAGCGATGAAAGCTTACTCAAACGATGGTTAATGTGATTTTAAATAATAGACTTTAATGTTTAACAGAGACTGTATCAGAAATTAATGATATTTTGTTAATGATTTTGTTGTATATTTTGAGATCAACTCTACTTAGAGACGCTATTTAGAGATGACCATATATGAGACGAGAGTAGTTAAAACCATGCAGGTAAAGACAACATTTCCAGAGTAGTTGTATTTAAATCAAAGATGGTATCTTTAAACGTCCGTGTAATAAGTTGTGTATGTTGTGAAAAGCCAATTAAGTTAATTTCGTTTGAGTTTTGTTTTTACCTGCATAACATCTTGTGTGTCTACTGTTACTTAATTGTGAGTTTGAATGATAGTGTAAAATTGTTGATTCTTGTGTTTAAGTTATATTGTTGCTCTTTACACCAAGGAGATTGTTAATATTTATTATTAAGTCAAATGTGTGAATGTCAAGTTTGAGAAAGTAAACATTTTCATGTAATTGTAATAGCAACAAGATGTAAGTTAACTAGCTTTTTTCTTTTTATAAGTTTGAAAAGGAACGAGTCCTTTTGGTGGGCGGGATGTTTAATACGAATTAGAGGTATGACAGGTGACATAAGTACACAAAATAATATTGCCAATTGAGAACGTTGACATATAAAGATCCTACCTAGTATAGGTTCATATCTAGGCAGGTTAAATAGAAGTTGTTAGTTCGATAGTTGTTATTTTAGTTATAGGATGTGATAACAGATGGCACTGTACAAATTTTGTAATCCGCTACATCGCGCTATCGAAAACCTAATGTGAGCCTATATAAGCCTGAGTTAGTTTCGAATAAACCGAGTTCCAACAGCAGTGTGGTGGTTTCATTGAGGTTACCCTACGCAGCAACAATATTCATTTAAAAATGCCCGCAATCCACAGAAGTAAAATCATTTTCTCATTTTTCATTCATCTTTTATTTAAAATGTTTCAGGTTCCCAAAACATTCCTCAGTATGGACCACCACCGCAGCCGCAGGGATCATTTCCACCTCCCCCACCAGGCTACACTCCGCAACAGTACCCCTCCGCACCACAAGGCCAACCGTATGCCATGCCAAACTACGGAGCAACTAACATCATTATACCACCAACAATAATAGCCGTTGGTGCCTGTCCAGCCTGCCGAGTCGGTATACTAGAAGATGATTTCACATGTCTCGGTATTTTATGTGCTATCCTCTTTTTCCCTATTGGAATCTTGTGCTGTCTCGCTCTCAAGAACAGGAGGTGCTCAAACTGTGGAGCAATGTTCGGATAGAAATGCTACAAATGTTTGTTGATTGAATTTGGATATCAGATATTGCAATGTAAAACTGCCGTCCAGTTTGGAAAACCATTTCTTTTCAAATTATTCTTAGAATTTATAGATATCTGAACAGGGGCATCTTCTTGATGAAGTAATTTGCTTAACAAAACAATTCATAAGTTTCAAGTTTATATTAAAACAAGTGCCTAAAATGTGAACCATTTAAAAAGTGTATGTAAAGCAATCAATAATATTGTTTGCTTTACATACTTATATAAACTAATATAATTTTATAAAGATATTATTGTAAGTTGTAAAAAAATACTTTTTAACATAATATTTTGCAAAAACGTAAGTGACCTAAATGTTTAAATGTAGCTTATTGTGTTTTGTTCACTTGTATTTTTTTTTTCAAAATCTTACAAAATTTATTAAGCAATGATGTGGATATTATTTGAACGGCTTAAAATAGGATTAGTTGCATAGACTCATTCAAAGTTGTGGCCATACGAAATGCCAATTATTATTATTATAACTTTAATTTTTTACTGTGCCTTAATTTTTAATTCTTTAAAAGGTAATTTTCATAATTTTTAAAAAACGAAATCTAATCTGATTTTATTATTTTATGTAAGTACTATTGTAATTGCAAACTTTTGTTTCAATTTTTTGATTTAAGCTCGGTCGCACATTATCCGAATTTTTGTTCAGAAAAATTCGGGCGCTCATACATTTTGACACGTCAGAATTCTGGGGGGGGGCCGGGATCCACAATAAATTGTATGAACAGAATGCGTTTCGGCGGGGCTTCCGAATTTTTCTGATCAGAAATTCGGATAATGTGCGGCCGGGCTTAATTAGGACAAAACATTTTATAAAATTATTAACTAAAGTTAATAATTTTATAAAAAATATCTTTTCTGTTTCCTTGGTAAGTTTTTAAAAGTATTGTTATACAACAATACTTTTAAAAATTTTGAAAATGTAACAAATTACTTTTAAAAATTTTCGACCATACGGTCGAAACCTACAAAAAATGTAGGTTAAAACAAAATTAAAAAATGTTGACATTTTAAACAGGTTTTTTTAACAGCAGTTTTATATTTTTCTGTCTTCTATGTTTTTATTAAATTGATCTTTCTATAAAATAGACGACTTGAATAGGGCTGTAATGTTTTCACGTTAGAGGCAACACCAGCGTATACAGTAAATACAGTAAACATAAAGTTTCCTTCGACGATCGACGTTTTTGTCAATATTCTGATATGACGTGTGTAACCTGTCGGATTTTGGTCAGATTTACTTACTGTATGTCACTGACCTCCATTATACAAGTACGCTGGACTTATGATACCCTTTGAAATGACCGCTATTTTTTGTGCCTATTATTAGTATTTGAAGCGGAAACAGCGCCCCCAATGCGGGGGAAGAGAACTAAATCTGACATAAAAATTACGTTTGAAAGTCGCCATATTGGCGCTGATAGCAGTAGTGGGAGTACTTGGAACTAATACTACTTTCTACAGACTACAACCAATAGCGATTAAGCGGCCATTTGCAAGTTACGTCAGATTTAGTTCTCTTCCCCCGCATTGGTGGCGCTGATTCCGCTTCAAATAGGCACAATAAACAGTTGGGTATCATAAGTCCAGCGTACTTGTATAATGGAGGTCAGTGCTGTATGTGTTATTTGTTTCCAGTATGTGTTAGAAGCGCCCTCTGCTCTACTTTCCGTAATATTCTCTATTAATTTTTACTTTTTTGTAATACAGGAAAAATGCAATGTTTAGTCTCTGTTGTAACCTACTTATTACTGTGGATATTTTTTAATCTAGTGGTATTCTCATATCCTAGTACTTTTTGTCAATTTCTATTATTTTATGAATGCTAGCTTTATAGTACTACATCATAGGTATTTAAAGTAATTTCCAAACAACATCAACAATTTTTCTGTTGTTCCATGAGAATACAAATTATATGAATTATCATATTATTATTATTGAATATCATTACATTTTTCATAATAAGGTAAAACTCCTACCCAATTATTGGCATATTAACGGCCATTCCCAATATTTGATATAGATCTGGTTTTGCCCTACTAGAGATAGGAATTATAGCTCACAATTGACATAAAATATATGTCTCTAATGTCTAATGTGAGCTATTCCTATCTCTAGTAGGGCAAAACCAGAGATAGATCAAATATTGGGAATGGCCGTAAGAGTATACTGTATACAGAAAGTCATAGTATTTTCAAACAAAATATAAGGTGGCAATAATAGGATGCCAACGATAGCCGATAGGGTGGTTTATCCTAGCTAGTAATGTACAAAGTAGGAGTAATATATTATATTTTTATATGCAAATATTTAGTTATTTTGATTTAATTTTGTATCATTATTCATTAGGCTTCATTTCCACCAGAGATGTGTTGCGAGGAATGTGCTTTTATGATCCAATAGCATCGCCGCGCTGAGCGATGTCATGGCGAGCTCACGTCAATGAAGCGATTCCATTGGTTCTCAAAAACACATTCCTCGCAAGTCGCAACACATCTCTGGTGGAAACGCAGTCTCAACATTGGCATAGTTCACAAGCAAGGCAGTGGCAAGCAATAATCATGGTAACTTTAGAGATGAAATAACTTCTTGTGTAATAAAACAAATTGATAATACTTTAACTGCCGCATTCAAAGACAATTTAATGATGATTAAAGTTCAATTTAATTAAGAGTTTGACAGATAATGTATGGGGCTCAAAATCTTCATTTGATTACTGTTAAGAGGAAACGCTTACACTGTTTTTCCATACATATTCCCATATTACTACTCCCTGGACAATGCGTCTAGACAAATGATTTTTATTCAATATTGGTATCTGTTAAATCTATGCCTCTACGTTCGATTTTTTCTAAATTTAACCCATAAAACAAATTTGAAAGATCTTTAAGATAAAATAAAAACGTAGAGGCATAGACTCACTCTTCCTGAAGATATTTATAAAAATAATAATTAGATAGGCTCTATTTTGAAGGAGGAATCAGAGGACTACGTTACCTCGATTTAGTGTATCTGCCTCTATCACAATACACGTGCCGGCGCATGGTGAAGCGTGATGGCAATAGCTACTGCACCCGCGTTTCCTCTTAAGTAATTAAGGAGGCGACTAACCTTAAAGTGTCGATTTAATAATTCATTTTTATACTTGAAAATAAGCCCCGATATGTCTCATTTTCTAAAATTAGATACTACAATATATTTCCGAGAATTTGATCTGAACAAAAACACGATATCTTAAAATTTTCTCGTTAGAAAAAAATTACAAAGATGCATCTAATTTTCACGAATTTTTCATTTATTGCCATAACCGTGCATTGAACTAAGTTAATATTTTAACACATTGTATAAAATTCTATCATTGAGAGATCGACCTAGCGGATTTTTAAAATGTTGTATATTTATCGAGCTATTGAGAAAAAACTAATTTGGCGATGAATCCGCGTCGTTCTTTTTCACCTAGGATATGAAAGACGGGCGTGAGTGTGAAGAGAGAAGGACGATGTTTGATTTTTGGGGTTAGTCGCCCTCTTAATACTCGTCTCTGAGTGCGGATGTGGTACACATCCCTTGTATAGAGTTCACAGTCAAAATTGGCAGCGCTAAATGAGTTACTTTTGATTTTCATGTTTCTATGAGAAATACCACAACGTCATGAATTTGAGTAGCTTTTAGTGTTGCCACTTTCAGTGATCTTTATACTATAGGGGCCTGTTTCACTACTTCCATATAAAGTGCCGGATAGGCTATCCACAACTTTTTGACAGATTCTCCATACTCTATCTGTCAAGTGAAGTGGTGGATAGCATATCCGGCACTTATCGGGTAGTTGTGAAACAGGCCCTAAGGGGGACACACCTTAAAGTATCACTTTATTACACCCTGTATAGACCGACAAGGGTCTTATGGCGCGTGGTGACTTTTGGAAATAATGAACATCTATTACTGTACTTGGCGAAATGTGTCGGTAGTGGTCATTGACTCCCTGTCAAAAACTTGTCATTTTCTTTACAAAGGCGCGATTGTCAACATCTGACACTTCATTGTCAATCGCGGTTTATATTATGTATAGGAAATGATAAGTTTTTGACGGGGAGTCAATGACCACTACCGCCATGTTTCGCCGAGTACAGTATGGTAAAGTGTCACTTTGTAGACATGAGTGGATGAACCGGGTAACTAACATTTTACAACATAAGAGCAATCACTCATTTTGTCCCTTTTAATTTAAACATACCTACTTCATCATCTGGATAATATTATAATAGAATCCTTTTATTTTAAAAAGTTTTCCCGGTCTTAAAGCCTTTATGCAAAACCGACAGTATTCCAATTGTTACCTGCTTTATCCACTCCTGTCTCTGACAGTAACATCCAAGTGCCACTTAAGATCTTTGTAAGATCCGTCAGTCATTCGGCATAGATAAATAAAGATAGCTATGTAATATTGTAACTAACTATAATTTAGATTAATATCTATTTTAAAGCCAAATTATATAAGTGATGATATTAAAACATATTATGAAACTTAGATTAAGATTACTGAATCCCGATTTTCGTAACAATTTGTGATAAACTAATTCATTGTCAGCTTTCGCGCCGTCTCACTTGGTTTATAATACTATAAAATATAGTTGCGAGAATTGGGTTTCAAGTTAAGATTATATTGTATAGAAATATATACTATAACTATCAGTTATATTTGTAATACAAATAAATAATAAAGTTACGATATTTGAGTTATAACTAATGTCTATTTAAAATTAATGTTAGATTATAAAATAGTGCTGCTTTATTCGAATAAACGAAATATAATATTATGTAACGTACTACGCTTTCGTAGAGCTGCTGCAATATAATATTATTATTTTAACAAGAATATTAATAATTTATGTAGACCGGTCTGCTTCTTTAGTTTAAACTAGATTAACACAGTGTTTAGAGTGTATCTTAATATGGTCGGTCGTGGGTTAAATTATCTCAACTGAATTGTTGTATTTTAGCTTTTTGAAAAAATACAGGTTGATTTTTTTATTAAAAGGATTCATGCGTGTGATGGGCATTTAAATATGTCCTGTGCCTGGTCTCTTGCCAGTTGTTTTGTCACCCATCCCATTGGGACAGAGCTACTTGCTTTTAGCGCACACACTTGAGCACTATAAATTCGGAGCTGCGTAGCTAGCCGGATTTCAATGATATTGATAAACATTAATTTATCATTGAATTATTCAATATTATTAGAAGGTATAATTTTATTCGTCTATTACAAGGACAATCCTAAGTCCAGTAGATACTGTCGAACAAAGACATCGTCCCATTTCCCGGCAATATAATAATGGGATGTTATCTGGGACAAACTCGCACCTATTGTTTCTAAACCATTGTGCGAACGGCCATAGGCGAGGGAAAAGTTAGGACGACGCGACGACATTATAATCATATGAAATATTAAAATGCATCTTGATAAATGATACTACGAGTATACCCTATCACCAATACCATAATAGATGATATACCAACTAAGGGCCTGTTTCACCACTTCCTGATAAGTGCCGGATAGGCTATCCACAGACCACAACTTATCTGACAGATACTCCATACTCTATCTGTCAGATAGGATGCGGATAGCCTATCCGAATTCCGACACTTATCAGGAAGTGGTGAAACAGGCCCTTAGTATCATAATACTACTTTGGCTTCGTCCGTGGCAATTACTGTTTACTGTTACTATGTTTGCGATTTAGAACTTTACAAAGAAAATAATATTTTCTTTGTATTATATACCTACTTACCGTTTTTAGGGTTCCGTAACCAAATGGCAAAAAACGGAACCCTTATAGTCTGTCTGATTGTCTGTCTGTCTGTCTGTCCGTCTGTATGTCACAGCCACTTTTCTCCGAAACTATAAGAGCTATACCTACTATTAAAACTTGGTAAGTAGATGTAGCCTGTGAACCGCTTTAAGATATTGATACAAAAATGGAAAACTTATTAAAAATTCTTCCCCATAGATACAACAATAAGGTTTATTTTTTTATGAAAGTAGTAAGTACAGCTACAAGTTACAACAGTTGTAAAAAACTTCTTTTAGTTGTTTCACTTTAAACTTTTTGTGCTAGTTTCATTAGAAAAAAAAGCGAGAAAATAATATACCGTATCTATTTTAAATGCGCATGGGTCTGATCTGTGGCTTGAACGATAAAAACCTGAGTTCAGCCAAACACTGTCATGTTATATTATACCTACCTAATATCCATCGACGGTTCTGATGATGACGATGATTTAAACTGTACAATACAGCTTCATTATAGCACGTAATGAGGGAGTGTGGCACACATTCGCTCCGCCGGCCATCAATGGCGACGTTTACACATAATTAATGAGAATTTTAAAGCCTGCGAAGGCATTTCGGACTTTTCGCTCGCGAAAAGATCCTTTAACTGCAGCAGTTAAATGCTCATGGTTACCTACATATAATGTCTTAATTTAATTAATTGTTTGTAAATGTAGTGGCGGTACCCACAATTCGCCTAACAATCCTGCATCGCACTATCGAAGTTTCGGAGAACGGCAAGATATATACAACGTCTGAAATGACGTCAGTGGGCTTCGGCCTGACCGCGGTCAGGCCGAAGCCCATGCATGAAGAGCATGAAGAGCATGCTATCTCGCTCGGTCGGAAGATCTTCCTTTTCGGCCGCCACTAACAACGTTAAAAGATCGAGACTCGAGTTTGTCAAGAGATCATTAAAAAAAATCTATACCTACCTAATACGAGTATTATAAACCTGAAGAGTATGTTTGCTTGAACACGTCAATCTCAGGAACTACAGGTCCGATTTAAAAACTTATCTCAGTGTTAGATAGATCATTTATCGAGTAAGACTATAGGCTATTTTATCACGCTAAGACTAATACGACCGAAGAAACTCAGGAAAATGTAGGAAAAACGGGGGAAATATTTTTTATGGGAAAATGTACGGTTTCTGTAAAATTCCTAATTTACGCGGGCGAAGCCGCGCGGGACTTCTAGTTTGTTATAAAAATGTATGATAAAAGCATAATTTCAAAATAATATTAGCTCGATGCACTCCTTCACCATGTAAACTATAACTGTGCAAAATTTCATTCAGGTACGTTTCCCCGTTTTTCGTCAAAAGGGATACAAAGTTTTTGGCTCACGTATTAATATATAGATAGACTAGCTGTTGCCCGCGACTTCGTCCGCGTGGACTTCAGTTTATAGCGCGCGATGTCAACAAAATTGGTGTCAAAAGCTTTTATAAAAAAACCCTGGTACCCCTTAAATCAATACAGCTGTGCAGTGTGCACACAATAAGTATTTCATTTTTTTATATTAAACTTTATATTTTATGCCAAATTTTAAAGCTTATTTAGCCCCCCAATTACACAACTTTACCCATAAACTATTTATCATTGATAGGTTTAAGTCTACGTCACTGCACAGATAAAGTACTGAGTTATTTAATACCGTAGAATAGATATAACAATCGCAAAAAAAAATCGAAACTTAAATGTAAGATGATACCACCTCTTATAGAAAGACTTTTGAGCAATTAGCGTCAGCGCGATGTAGAAGACGCACGGCGCCATCTTTTATGAATTTTTGGAACTAACTTAATTTGAACAAATTTACGCATTTTTACCCCCTTACAACCCTTTTTTCCAGTAAAAAAGTTGCCTATGTCCTTTCTCAGGCTTTAGACTTATCTGTATACAAAATTTCATTACAATCGGTTCGGCAGTTTTGGCGTTTGGCGTGAAAGCGAGACTGACAGACAGACAGAGATACTTTCGCATTTATAATATTAGTATAGATTATGTGCACACTGCACAGCTGTTTTTGGGTATTTTGATTAATTAAGGGCCGCGCTACACCGGAATGGCAGCGGCGAGGCAAGCACTTTCAGCGCTGCCATTCCGGTGTAGCGCGGCCCTAAGAGGGGTACCACTTACCAGGGTTTTAAAAAGTTTTTAAATTTGACACAAATTTGTTGACACCGCGTGCTATAAACTAAAGTCCACGCGGACGAAATCGCGGGCAACAGCTAGTTATGAATAAAAACAATAATATATAATAAAGTAGGTATGATTAGTTCTGTTACAATAATGAAGTAAAAAATAAAGCGCCATCTGTTTTCATATATTAGAATTAAAATGTTGATTGCATTGATATATTTTCTGGATGGAATATAGGCCAACACGGTACACTCGAACTCCTTAGAAATGGAGTAGGAGTTCTATAAGATAAGATAGATTGATTATTATTATAGCAAGTGATAATATTATTAAACATAATATTCTAACGTATTAAAAACTATAAACAAAAACATAATAACTAATAAGTATGATTAGTTCTATGTTACAATGAAGTAAAAAATAAAACACCATCTGTTTAATCGTATTAGAACTAAAATGTTCGTTGCATCGATATATTTCTGGATTTTTTATAATATTATACTTACATAAAATATATTTAAGATTTTTGAAATATTATTTTAATACACATCCAAGACCTAAAAACATTGAAAACTTTTTGTTCCGCCTGCGGGACTCGAACCCAGGACCCCCGGGATGAGCGCTGGCCACGCGCAATGCGAATTAATTTTCATCGATATTTTCATGGAAATAAGATATTTTCCCACATTAAAATGTAGCCTATGTCCTTTCTCAGACTCTAGAATAACTGTGTACAAAATTTCATTGCAATCAGTTCAGTAGTTTTGGCGTGAAAGCGAGACAGACAGACAGACAGACAGACAGACAGAGATACTTTCGCATTTATAATATTAGTATGGATACCTACATAGAAATGACGATACGTCGTCTGCTGCAACTTCATGTAGTCGGCGATGTCGATATTATCGAAAGACATTTGTCTAAGTACCTAGAGTAGGCCCTTTAGCCAAGAAGTATTCTGTATCGTTTTTTTTTATAGAATCGCCGATCAAAATGTATGAAAAGGGCAGCAACCACATTGGGTTAATTTTGAAAGTGCCGGCCAATTGAAATAAACCCGTTATTTTATTAGAATATTAATATACTGAATAATTCGGCGAATCCACAAAGAAGCGATAAAGAAAACATCTTTCCTAAAGGGCCAGGTTCATTGTGCTACAGTATTTTTAGTTCGCGTGCGTCGCTACTCGTGGGGTTTTGCATGGTTTAATTAATATTTAATGGCGGACCTCACACATGGGTGGCTTATTGGAGTACTCTGGTGTTTCGTCCCAAGGTTTTTGGGCCCAGTGGGCCCAATGACCAGATATGAATTTTTAAATTTTAACATTTTTTCATCTGGCGATTGGTCCCAAGTAATAATTATTTTTTATGACTTTTGGGTTTATGTCCGTAGGGCTAGCAAAAAAGTTGTAGATTTGAATAAAAAAAATAAAAATTACTTTGTATGAAAACATTTATTACACACTGAATGAACATATGACATTTAAGGAAAAATAATTCAATGGACATGTATAATAAATTAAAATCTCTTATGATATATTCAATAATAACAAAAGTACCTATTTTCTAGATAATCTAATTATATTATTATTGTATAGTTATTTCAGTTTCAAATATATATTATATAATATTATTTATAATTATTATTTTTATATGCCTAAAGCTTATATATATATTTTTTTCTTTAATTGGCAAATTATATATGAAATTCTTTGTAAGATAACGACTAATTAATTAATTAATTTATATTTATAAGTAAGTCTAATTTAATTGCGCGCCATTGTTATGGCAGAATGTTAGAACTATAAGTAGTTAATAAGACCTTTATAATATCAACAACATTGTGGCAATAAAGACATTTGAATTTGAAAATGAAAAATATTCTGTATGACGTTACGTTTATGGCAACTTTCTGCCGATAGACGCGAGCGGCTATATAGCTATATATAGATACAAAAAAGGAAACTTCACAAGTCTATTGTGCTACTACGATAGAATCATTTTACTATGTGAAAAGAACCATTAAAATTTCTCGCAGTATAAGGCAGGTATTTTTTTAAAACTTGATTCGTCGCAGTATGTTTAGGTATTAATAATAATAATAATATAAGTTTTAAGGTGATAGTGTTTAATATGTTTTAAATGTATATTAGTCCGTCAAGAAAGTGAAGAAATTAAAAAGTGGCAACATCGTAGTGTCATCCCTTTCAAATCAATCTAAGAAAAAAGGGATGTTGCCACTTTTTAATTTCTTCACTTTCTTGACGGACTATACAAAACAATATAATAGTTATAACTAATTATTTTTGTGCCAACGATACTTCAAAATTTCTTGCCAGAAAACAATGGACCATAAAAGTGGGACCAATCGCTAGATAAAAAATGTTAAAAATTCATATCTGGTCATTCGGCCCACTGGGCCTAAAAACCTTGGGACGAAACACCAGAGTACTCGTTTATTGCTATATAGTTTGCATTTTTTATGAGCGCCATTGTTTGTGTTGAAGCTATTAATTTAAAATTATAATCTTCTTTTGACTATACAATAATAAATAAAGGCAGATGATGTATAATAATATTATACACTATACAGTTTAATACTTATACACTAGCGGCTAGCCTATCCCTAAAAATAACGTAACGACATAGAGAAGATGAAGAAGTAAAGTCTAAGCTTAATCTACATTAAAATTAAAGTAAGTTTTTGTTTACTCAAAATTAAAATTAGAAAACTGTAGAGTGTATACCGCCGTACTCAGAGACATTTAATTACGATTAACCTTCAATTTAATGGAGAGTTTGACAGATAATGTATGAAGCTTATGTTAACATTCTGAATTAATTACATTTAAGTAATGTTCCACTCTCAGTGCGGCAGTAGACTTCTAACTTTTATACCTTCATAATATCTGGAGTTGTTAAATAAATAGTGCGGTAACTTTAAAAAAATAATATGCAGCTTTAGTTGATGGAAATTGGAATCGCTAATTAAAAGTTATTAAATTTTCATTTTTGATTGCTAAAGTATTAACTACAATATTATTATTAACTAAATAGTTTTCACAAAGCAGCAAACTAAAAGCGGCATTTCCAACAGGACTGCAAAATATTCGTACTTATATATTAAATTATATAATATTAAATTAATGATGACATCCGTGACTTGGTTTGCGCAAAGGCTATCTCCTGTATCCAGCAGCAACCTTATTATTTATGTTCCTAAAGGGGTTAATGTAATTAAAGGCTAGGAAAAAGCTGAGCGTAAGTTCATTGCCATATTATAAATTGGTGACAAGAGGCAAAGCTTGTCGGGAAAAATACCAGCACCATAATTTGACAAGCCCTGAAAAACGGCTGGGCTCTGCCCTAGTAGACAAATGGCAAGCGATTATCGTATATATCGTTTACGATAATCGCTGGACGCTTGTCTAGGCCCCTTCTCTCCTCGTTTTAATGCGTCTTTGCTCACCTCTTCACGCTTAAATTGAGATTTTTAAGTAATTTGGAGATATTTTATATTCCAGAAAAAATATGGGCTAGTTTATTTACCAGTTACACTGGAATGCATAAAACGAATTCGATCAGGTTGGCCAGCGATCAGTCCGACCTATTCCTATATTATGGTCTGACCGTATATGGGGCCCTTAATAGAAAATATTTTCGAGCAATCAGGAATCTTCATAAAATTATGCTCTGTAGCGAAAAATAAAATCTTTCATCAGGCCCATTCGTCTGTATTCGTAGCCAATAATTTGATATTATATGAAATAGAAAATGGGATATTTTTTCGTCCGCTGGCCCGGAACAAATGATATAGAGTTCGCTTTCGCTGAACAGTATTTATGATTTTAGGGTGAGTTTACACTTATGATACAAACTCTACTAGCATTTTTTATAAAATAAGGGGGAAAAAACGGTTCACCTGATGGAAAGCAATGGGCGACGGTGCCCATGGACACTCGCAAAATTAGAAAAGCTGCAGGTGCGTTGCCGGCCTTTTAAGAGGGAATACGCTCTCTTCTTAAAGGTTTGCTGGTTGTACACCTTTTTTAATAGCTACAGAATATTATATTTTAGTACTTGTAAACTTATAATAATTGATTAAAACAAGCTTATAACGTTTTCTGGGTAATTTAGTTTTGTTTGAGAAAGTATTGCTACCTAAAGCCTAGGTCGTGATGTAAAAGCGAAATTGATTATCACATCACGATCAGTAAATGTCTGTCTGTCTGTCTGAACCTCTTCACGCCCAAAACGCTGAACCAATTTTGCTCCGGTCCGGGTGTTATCGAAATTCTCATACAAACGTATGAGAATTTCGATAGTAGTTTAAGATAGTAATTACCTAGGTTCCTGTACAAAAATTCACTGCAAAATATTCACATACCAAAAAATATGAACCATTACAATTTAGTATTTAAATATTGTAATCGTTCATAATTATTTTTGGTATGTAAATATTTTGCAGTGAATATGTACAGGAACCTAGGTAATTACTAGGTAAGCTGAATAATAACTCAACTATGGTAAATATTTTCGTATGTAACAGGTCCAATAGAACCAAAATAGAATTAGGTGTCCCACAGGGATCTATTTTAGGCCCATTTCTTTTTCTCGTCTATATAAATGACTTACCTTACCTTGTTAAGGAAAATGATAATGAGATAGTACTTTTTGCTGATGACACTTCACTTATTTTTAAAGTGAAGCGACAACAGTCAAATTAGGACGAGGTAAACAGTGCTCTCTCAAAAATAGTACATTGGTTTAATGCTAATAACTTACTTTTAAATTCCAGTAAAACTAAATGTGTAAAGTTCACTTTGCCCAATGTTAGGTAAGTCCAAACCAATGTACTATTGAATGATGAGAAGATGAGAATTTGGTAGACACCACTGTATTCTTAGGTATAACACTTGATAGTAAATTACAGTGGGGTCCTCATATTGTTAATCTTGCAGGTAGGCTCAGTTCTGCGGCATATGCAGTCAGAAAAATCAGAGAAATTTCTGATGAAGACACGGCACGATTAGTATATTTTAGTTATTTTCATAGTAGAATGGCATATGGAATCCTTTTATGGGGAAACGCTGCCGACATTAATACAATATTTGTGCTGCAGAAGCGAGCCATACGCTCTATTTATAAAATGTCTTCTTTTGAATCTCTGAGAGATAAATTTAAAGAAATTGGTATTCTAACTGTTGCTTCTCAATACATTTTGGATAATGTAATATATGTTAGAAAAAATATAAGTAAATTTAAAGCTAAAAGTGACATTCATTGTAGGAACACCAGAAATAAGCATAAGCTGGATTTGCCGATGATCAGACTTAGTAAAGTTAGTAAATCATTTAAAGGTCAATGTATACGCCTGTACAATAAAATCCCAGAAAACGTTCAAAATTTTTCGATTAATAAATTTAAAAAAGTAGTCAAAGAACGTTTGTGTGCCAAAGCCTATTACAAGGTCAATGATTTCATAAACGATGGCACATCTTGGGAGTAGGATGGCTCCTTGCAAGGCTACTTCTACATTATTATATTATGAGTTACAATTATGTATGGATGTTGACATTGTATAATTTTAAGTTAGAATTGTAAATTTTATTTTAAAAAAGAATAATTTTTTTCTCACTTTTTTGGTAAAAAAAGCGAGAAACCCCGTGCGAGTTTCTTACGCCGGTTCTTCTCACCGGGATAGTTCCCGAACCGGTGGTAGGCACCATTAGCATCAACGTTCTGAAAGTATTTGTTACAAATCTATTCGGAAATAAAACAATTTTTTTTTTTTTTATGGGAAATGATCTTGGTATTACGTTTTTATGAGAATTTCGATGGCACCCGGACTCTTAAGAGGAAACGCTAACACTGTTTTTCCATACAAAGTATTAGCCTGGTTTCTCCCTGGACAATGCGCCTAGACAAATGTTTTTTTATACAATATTAGGATCTGTTAAAGCCAGTGACGGATTAACCCTTAATCAAATTAAGCAATTGCCTAGGGCATCACGTCGGAGGGGGCACCAGAAGAAGGACAAAAAACATCCGTCCTTAGGGCATCACGTCTCACCACTCTCACTTCACCAAAAACCTCAGCAAAAAAAGTTTCTAAAAAATATTGTGTAATAATGTTTTTAGGTGGTAAAAGCTTAAAGACAGTCACAATACACGTGCAGGGTGAAGTGTGATGGCAATAGTTTCTTCACGAATGGGCCGGCTCGACCGGAGAAATACCACGTTCTAACAGAAAACCGGCGTGAAACAGCGCTTGCTCTGTGTTTCGACGAGTGAGTGAGTTTACCGGAGGCCCAATCCCCTACCCTATTGCCTTCCCTACCCTCCCCGATCCCCTTCCCATTCCTACCCTCCCCTATTCCCTCTTAAAAGGCTGGCAACGCACCTGCAGCTCTTCTGATGCTGCGAGTGTCCATGGGCGACGGAAGTTGCTTTCCATCAGGTGACCCGTTTGCTCGTTGGCCCCCTTATTTCATAAAAAAAAATCTTCTGCACCCGCGATCCCTCTTAAGATACTATGAGTTCCGGGAAAGGACACAGTATAATTTGTATCCCGAGAAAATGTACGGTTCCCGCGCCATAAAAATTTTTTGGTGCAATGGAGTTCCGGGCGTCGTTTGGTGATAAATCAATTTGTCAGTGTAACCGACTCTTTATATTTATGTTAAATTTAATGAAAATCGTTTGGTTCCAATACTCATTTATATGAAACTACGTATTTACTCAGACGACATACTTATTACTGGCTCGATTGATACTTGGAACACGATCTCCATTAACTAGAAACATACATAAATACTACAGATCTTATGGCAAAGGATGGCAGATTTTCAAAAAATATCCTTGATCATTGGATAAATTTTTATATTTGCATGTTTCACACACAGAATCAGCCGTTTGTAAGGAATTGCTAAGAGTCAATTTATTTTCTCACTTTTTTGCCATCAGATTCTGGTAGACCTATAGTAATATTGGATAATATGAATATCACGTTGTTATACAGTATACTTCCATACCTATATTAGCGTATTTTCTCTTTATTGTGAAAAAGTTCTAAGTGTGGCCATATTAAAAAAAACCCATACAATATTTTTTTGAAATTTTAACTTTCTTGATAAAACTGATACGGTGTCAAGAATTACAGTTGTGTTAAAAGTTGAATTGAATTAATAATATCCACGTGTCTAGATGAATTCGTGGTAAAAATTACATTTATTTTCAACTAGACGTTCCGCGCGGCTTCGCGGTAACCGTACATTTTTCCACCAGAAATAGTAGTCTATGTCCTTTCGCGTGGTCCTCTCTATATCTTTGCCAAATATCATAAAAATTGCACCAGTAGTTCGTGAGACAAGCACTTTCAAATAGTTTTTCCTGTGTTTGCCACATTTTCCTCTGTTTCTTTGGTGTTAGGCTTAGCGTGATAAAATATAGCTTATAGCCTTCCTCGATAAATGAGCTATCTAACAATGAAATAATTATATTATATTAAATTTTTAAATCGGAGCAGTAGCTCCTGAGATTAGCGCGTTCAAACAAACAAACAAGCAGCTTTATAATATTACTAGCGACCCGCCTTGGCTTCGCACGGGTAGAAAATAGCCTATGTATAATATATAATTATATGTAATGTATAATATCGCCACTTACAAAAAAATATTATATTAAAATCTTTTCAGTAGATTTGATTTATATTCATTACTATTTACTACATGTGGCCCGCATTGGTCGGTACTGCCGCAAAAGCTACGTCCAGCAATTTTTAAATCTGTAATATTATCTTCGAAAATATTCATTTAAATCATATATGCTATAACTGGCCATATAGATCTATATTAAATTAATAATGTAATTTAAAGTATTTAATTAAATAATGGTTATTGCCGTATTGATTAAAATCGCTTCGAAAATTAGCCATTATTTGAAGTTGAATAAAAAAAATGTTATTGTGGGATATTCATAAGAGATAGACATATACCATAGCGGAGTTTTCTGTAGACCTTTTCATTGTGTACAATACTTAGTACATTATTTTATTAAATCTCGTAGGGTTCAGCCTGCGTTTGCAATGTAAGCGGAAAAAATGTAATAATTTACGACATCACATTGGAAACTCCAAAATTAACAGTATTTCTCCGCTATTTAATGAATGTTATTTTACTTATTTAAACCCTCCTCTTTAATCACTTTATCTATCAAGCAAAACCGCATCAAAATCTTTTGCGTAGTTTTAAAGATTAAAGGGAACAAAGGGACATGAGGGAAATCACTATCACTACATACCTATTATAAAACGACTTTGTTTTATAATATGTAGTGATAAATTCAAGTATAGATTTTTCCTAACGTTCTAGTTTTAAATGAGGGGAGGAGGAGGACAGGATCGGGAATGTCTGATTGCCACTCAAGTATAAATTAGCTTAAAGGATTAGACGACGTCTCAACGAGTTGTACTCGTATATTATTATTTGCATATTATAATATATGAATAAACAATTTTATGTAACTCGAAAAGGATTTGCATCTATTTCTTCTCCATTAGCTCTAGCTATATGTATGTAATAATAAAAAAGTATGTAAATGTAAAAATAAAGAACGTATATTTTCTCTCCTGCGACTACCCTGCGACTAACCTACTGGTTTTTAATCTGTCGTCTCGTCAAGTCGTGTAACTTTTAGTTACTTAATTAATCAAAAGCCTAGGTGAATTAAGCCCCGTCGATTTGTAAAGGCTACCCAAGTGTATAGAGTCTGCGAAGTTAAGAATTCACTTGTAAATTTTAAATTGTCTGTCAAGTTGTAAGCGCCGGATCGTAAACTGACGGCACAAAATCGTTTTTCACTTTCGTGTTTGCAGTCTATGATTTTAGTAGAATAGAATAGAATGGTTTGTTGCATAAATGTGGTAGGTATGAAAGGTGTTACAATATTATGAAGAAATATGAATGTCTATAATATTCGACAAGGCTTTAAATGAACGTGGCGAGAGGGGGAACTAGCGCTGTTTTCATACAAAAACGTCATTTTTGACAGTTCTTCTTTACCAGCAGCGCCCATTGACATATTCATTTAAAGCCTTGGTGCACTATATATGTTCAAATTGTAATTTTCCATCTTTTTAGTAAAAGATGGCCCCGTGCGAGTTTCTTACGCCGGTTCTTCTCGCCGGGTTAGTTCCCGAACCGGCGGTAGGCACCTTAGTATCGACGTTCAGAAATATTTTTGTAAAAAAATTACTCTGAATAAAAAATATTTTGATTTTTTTTTAATATAATATTTTTTTCTATTAGACAATTACTAGCTGATTACACCCGCAACTCCGACTAGCTGATTACGTCCGCAACTCCGTTGCTATTAGACAATTACTAGCTGATTACACCCGCAACTCCGACTAGCTGATTACGCCCTCAACTCCGTTGCTATTAGACAATTACTAGCTGATTACACCCGCAACTCCGACTAGCTGATTACGCCCGCAACTCCGTTGCTATTAGACAATTACTAGCTGATTACACCGGCAACTCCGACTAGCTGATTACGCCCTCAACTCCGTTGCTATTAGACAATTACTAGCTGATTACACCCGCAACTCCGACTAGCTGATTACGTCCGCAACTCCGTTGCTATTAGACAATTACTAGCTGATTACACCCGCAACTCCGACTAGCTGATTACGCCCTCAACTCCGTTGCTATTAGACAATTACTAGCTGATTACACCCGCAACTCCGACTAGCTGATTACGCCCGCAACTCCGTTGCTATTAGACAATTACTAGCTGATTACACCGGCAACTCCGACTAGCTGATTACGCCCTCAACTCCGTTGCTATTAGACAATTACTAGCTGATTACACCCGCAACTCCGACTAGCTGATTACGCCCTCAACTCCGTTGCTATTAGACAATTACTAGCTGATTACACCCGCAACTCCGACTAGCTGATTACGCCCGCAACTCCGTTGCTATTAGACAATTACTAGCTGATTACACCCGCAACTCCGACTAGCTGATTACGCCCTCAACTCCGTTGCTATTAGACAATTATTAGCTGATTACACCCGCAACTCCGACTAGCTGATTACGCCCTCAACTCCGTTGCTATTAGACAATTACTAACTGATTACGCCCTCAACTCCGTTGCTATTAGACAATTACTAACTGATTACGCCCGCAACTCCGTTGCTATTAGACAATTACTAGCTGATTACACCCGCAACTCCGACTAGCTGATTACGCCCTCAACTCCGTTGCTATTAGACAATTACTAGCTGATTACGCCCGCAACTCCGTTGCTATTAGACAATTACTAGCTGATTACACCCGCAACTCCGACTAGCTGATTACGCCCTCAACTCCGTTGCTATTAGACAATTACTAACTGATTACGCCCTCAACTCCGTTGCTATTAGACAATTACTAGCTGATTACGCCCGCAACTCCGTTGCTATTAGACAATTACTAGCTGATTACACCCGCAACTCCGACTAGCTGATTACGCCCGCAACTCTGTTGCTATTAGACAACTACTAGCTGATTACGCGCGCGAACCGTACATTTTTCCGGGATAGAAAGTATTTTATGTCGTTTTCCGGGACTTAAAGTATCTCGATACTAAATTTCAGCCAAATCGGTTCAGGGGTTTAAACGTGAAGAGGTACAGCACTTTCGCATTTATAATATTAGTACCGAAGTTTAGATTTTACTCCTTTCTAAACCTTATGGTCGCCTTACTCGCACAATGCATGTTTACTAAACTGCACCTGATGGGAGGTTCTCGGGAGTTTTAATAGACTATATCGTGACTTCACAACATTGTACAAAATGGCGAATAAAGTGCAACCTCGATATAGCAAAATATCGGAGCTCGGGAATAAGAAAATATTCGTTATCATGTGGTTATATCGAGTAATTAGCTGAACTGAGGTCTGTTATGTTGAGTTTAGGTTGGTCTAAAATTCGTTATAAAGAGGTAAAAAATAGTTTCATTTACTTTAACATTACGTACTCATCTTGTTAAAGCGAATAACTTACTAATAAACAATAAAACATGTTTATCACAATATTTTAAATTATTGTTTGTATTTTCTATTAAAAAAATTTAGGTAGGTAACAATTTTTTTTTACATTAAGTATCAAAATTAAACGTAGTGAAATCCGTATAAGTAGGTATACTGTACTCGGCAAAACATGGCGGTAGCGGTCATTGACTCTCCCTGTCAAAAACTTGTTATATTTTATACAAAGCCACGAGTGACAACATCTGACACATCACTGTCAATCGCGGTTTATATAGAAAATGACAAAATTTTACAGAGAGTCAATGACCGCTACCGCCATGTTTCGCCGAGCACAGTAGGTATAGTAGGTACATAATATCTTGGTGGGTACTGTCACTGTTCACTGTCAAAGTAGGAGCGCTGAAAGAGCAACGTTTTTTACTTTTGTACGGTCAAATGCGTTTGACGCTGGGACGCTTGCCCACACAAATCGCAAAAAAAAAACTTTTAGTTTACGTTGTTTTGTCACTGTATACGTTATTTTGTACACTCAGACCTAATCGATAAGCACATAAAACTACATTACAATCCGTCCAGCCGTTGCAGTGAAGTTTAGCAGCAAATGGCGGGACACGAGAATTTTGTATATATATGAGACTAAATTATATCGCACTCTAAATCCTTCGCGCAGAAATTAGTTTATCACGGACCATACATTTTTCCACTAAACTATCGTATACTCTTTCCCGGGAATTAAATCGCCTCAATACTATATTCATGAAAATCGGTTAACCCGGGTTGACTCAGACCGCATCGTGACTATGTATTTGACAGATTCGCAAGACGTCTCACGCTATTGAAATCTGTCAAATTCATACAAATTATGCCTGCGCCTCGCCTCGCCTCGTCGCGTTGCGGTCTGAATCAACCCTAATGTACCATCGAGGAAGTTGATTCCTATGCAATTGACAGACCAACGTTATTTGCTGTTATTTGGTCGAATATGTCAATTCAATGTTAATTGTGATCTGTCAGCTGGGTTTGACGTAACGCGACCAAACTACTTAGGTCCCCGATTTGCATAGGAATCAACTTATCTGATAGTAACAAGAGATAACAGACGTACACTTTGATATATTATGATACTAGATGTCCCGCGCGGCTTCGCCCGCGTAAATTAGGAATTTTACAGAAACCGTACATTTTCTCATAAAAAATATTTCCCCCGTTTTTCCCACATTTTCTTGAGTTTCTTCGGTCGAGATTGACGCGTTCAAGCAAACATACTCTTCAGGTTTATAATATTAGGTAGGTATAGATTTTTTTTAATTATCGCTTGACAAACTCGAGTCTCGATCTAAAATAATATGAAATGGTATAATATGGTAGTGATGATGATGATGATGATGATGATGAATGTAATTTGCATAGTAACATATGCTTTCTGCTCTTAAACAACGCCGAAACTCCCAAACTTGTATCTATAAAGAATCAGGAGTTCTCTCAGCACCTTCCGAGCCACGGTATACCAGGTATATCTCGGTGCAAAATCTTACTTGTTGGTAGCATATGCTTATTTACCAAATTGGGATGATACCCTATATACCAAAAGAAAAATTTTGAAAATCGGTTAACAAACGGCGGAGTAATCGTTGAATATAAGAAAACGAACATAACACCTCCCCCATTTTGAAAGTCGGTTAAAATTGTAGCCTATGTGTTATTCTGATGTATAAGCTATATTATTGTAAAGTTTCATTAAAATCCGTTCAGTAGTTTTTGCGTGAAAGAGTAACAAACATCCATACATCCACACATCCATACATCCAAACAAACTTTCGGCTTTACGAGTATAATATTAGTAGGATAGATAGGAGTTTCTCTCATACTTCATGTGGAATTACTACGAGTACCGTATATGTACGCTTTAAAAGCAAGTCAGTGATAAATCAGTGATTAGTTTCCGGCAAATATGGTTCGTATTAGGGTGCTCTCTCACCGGGAGCATTCGTTTGTAATGTAACGTTACAGAGTCGAGCATTGCAATGCACACCTTGCAATGATACAGTAAGTTATATCTTGAAACAACTTGTAACATCAACTAGCTACGGAATGCTCAAATGTAATGCTCAAAAACAGCAATGTGATGCTCAAAGTGGAATCTTTAATGTTGCATTACACGTGTAATGTAATGCTCAAAAACAATATATAATATTACATTACAACTTTTACAAGTGAATGTTCGCGGTGAGGGAGCACCTTTGTACCTCCACTGAGGCCATAATATGTCTCCTATCGATCTAGGGTTGTAAAGCGATTGGATAAAGCCAGACACAGTCAGGTTTTTGATCCGGACTAAAATAGAGTCCGACTTTCTTCGACATCTATCTTCTACCAAGGTATCAATTATATCTTTTATATAAATTCTTGCGTCGGGGTGTCTGTTACTTTCGTCCGGCTGAACCGATTGTGTTGTGGGAGCTTATGCTGTAAGCCTGAGAATCGGCCAATGTTTAGTTTTTACCGACTTCCAAAAAGGAGGAGGTTATACGTTCGGCTGTATGTATCTTTTTTTTTTGTATGTTCAACGATAACTCAGCCGTTTGTGATCGGATTTTCAAAATTATTTTTGTGTTGTATAGGGTTTAACTCGAATTTGGTACCATGTTCACAAAAGTGGTGATCTAATGATTCCCATCATCCTGGAGGAATCGAGGGGATTCCTTGAAATTTGTATGGAAACATATAGTAATTTTAATTTTTTCTGAAGCATTCGAGGTAAATGCTACCAAAAAGTAAGATTTCTGGATCCGAAGGTACCCAACAGAACTTTAGAATCCTTATTGATACAGGTTTGGGGATTTCGGCGTTGTTTAAACAACTGAAAGCATAAGCCAACACATCAATTTATTTGATCATCATCATCAAAATCATAATTATGCCATGGGTCATCACATTATGACCCAATTATTGATGCTTTTCGTGATATTTTGCATCGAAGCAGATGTTTTTGATGATTATTTCGCTGTTTGTGGACCGATTTTCAAAATTATTGTTGTTGTATAGGATATAATCTTGATTTTGTATAATAATTTCGAAAGTTGTGAGCAGATGATGGGATATATGAGCAATGGGCCTTGTCCAAAAAAAATCACATGTATTTTTTATATTTTTTTTCGTTAAAATAGAGTATTTTAAGAATATAAATTAAATAATTTTGAAATTCATTGGCTAGTTTTTTCTCAATAAATTTTTTAAATTTCCTTTCAATCTTATTTATAATGGCTGGTTCGTCATATGCAAGTTCTCATTATGTGAAAGCTGATACGAGAAGCTCACCAAAAGTTCGAAACGTAATGTTGGTCGAATTTATTGCTAATTTAACGCCATTGAAGGTCAAACAAAGGTTAAACGTATTTGTTCAAAAATATAAGTAACTAATGGGTATTTTTTTCCTTTATATACAGAAAAACGATCCCTGACCTTATTCCTCGAAATGTTTTTGTAATGAGCAAAATTAAAAAAAAATGGACAATCCCCATTGAGGGAAATCCTTGAAATTTATGAAAAGACTCATAGTGGTTAAAGTGTTGTTTCTAGTAACTTAAACATATGTTACGAATAAGAGAAAGATCATACGAAGGTGTCTCTTGGTCCAAAGGCACTGAACAGAACTCCTGAACCTTTAAAGCTAAAAGTTTTTAAATTGCAACATCGCTTTGATAACTGCAAGCATTTACCACAATTTCGCTTACAGTAACATAATGTGATAAGTTAACATTTTTTAAGAATAAGAATAAGAATACTTTTATTTCCAGCATCACACGAAACATCATAATAATTAAACAGTATTCAGTGGTACAGTTATTATGATCTAGTCACAAACAGTAAGTATATATAAGTATATCTATAAATATTATTACAATGCTGTGTGATGCCAAAAATTGGCCCCAGCTCAGCAAACGCAGCAAGCGAGCCGGCTGCACTGATATTCTGCGGGGGCCAATGAGTGGCTTCACAATACTAATAAACTAAACAGTAAAACGTACAGAAATTGACATGGAACTAAAGTCAAGAAAGTGAAGAAATAAAAAATAAAATTAAAAATTAAAAAATTAAAAATTAAAACTAAAAGTTAAAAAGTGGCAACATCGTAGTGTCCGTCGTAGTGGTTATTTACGCATAAAGCCTTATCTTGTAGATAACTAAAAAGTGTGAAATTATTATTTTTAACAAAAAATTAAAACCGACTTCCAAGGTAAAAACAATAATAATATGAACTAAAAAGTATTAAATAACTCTTACTCTATAATAGTGCCTTTTTCAGAATCTAAACGCTCTTAAAGTGTGAGATCGGCATCACATAATTTTACAACGTTGACAGCATCTGAAATTATAACAGAGGGTTCAAGCAAATTCTCACTCCCACCTTACTTAGTAAAATACCGAGACCAGCCAGTTATTTTTTAATACCATACTTTATGTGTTCAAAGGGGAAGGGGAATCTTATTAGACAAATAACAATAATCTGTACACGCGATATCTAACCTATTGACTATTAAAACTGCGACTTCAGATAAAAATCCTCAATTATAGCAGTCCGGCTATTTCATACGAACTGACTTGTTTATCCCGCTTTTCGTTTTGGCAACCCTGTATCGATCCGACAACAGGTATGATGTATTGAATTTTAAATTACATTCTCGAACGCCACGCTTCCTATTAAAACTTAAACTATTTACGACGAGCTAAAATTAAAAACATGCTTCGATAAACTTCACGTGCGCGCCATTTTAAGAAGGTTTATATTAAACTAGATTTTTCTCGTAACTTTCTTCACATATAATTGAAGACGTGAGTTGAAGAACACGATAACTTACAAGTTACAGTAAAAAATTGCCATTTTTTTAAATAGAGAGGCTTTAGGGCTGGAAAAATGATTTAAAAAAAAAAACTGTGCATAACATGTGTATTGTGTAGCCAGATTTATAAGACAGGTTGATGAAGTAGATAGGTTACAAAATTTATTCAGATTATAAGGGAAGAAATGAGTAAACGTCCGTATGTTACAAAATGTTAGTTATCTTTAATTTTGCTTAATAGGAGCCATAAAATTATAAGCAATAAAAACTATCTAATGTTCTTTCTTGGGACTTAGGGTGTAACGAGTATAAAGATTGAATAGTCCGCCCTTTGCCTTGGTACAGTGCACATAGTTAAATTTTAACCGACTTCCAAAAAGGAGGAGGTTATACGTTCGTCTGTTTATATATATATTTTTTGTATGTTCAACCATAACTTCGCCGTTCGTGGACCGATCTTCATGATTATTTTGTTGTTGTACAGGGTTGTTGAATTTGAGGTTGGTACCATGTTCACAAAAGTGGTGATCTGATGATGGGATCCATGAGGAATCGAGGGGACTCCTTGAAATTTGTATGGAAACATATAGTGATTTCGATTTTTTCTGAAGTGTTTTAGGCATATACTACCAAAAAGTAAGATTTTGCACCAGGATGTACCCTGGTTCCGGAGGTACCCAACAGAACTTTCGAATCCGTATAGATACAAGTTCGAGAATTTTGGCTTTATTTATACTACTCCAAGCAAAAGCCAATAAATTCTACATTACTTTTGCTGAACATAGGCTAAATTTTATTTTGGAAAAAATTGGGTTTCGTAAGATATTTGTGTTTTTCGGACGCCAGGTATAAAATCAACCAGAAAAGTTACTTATTTTGCGTTCGCTGCCGATACTATATAAGATAGAACCATAAAATGTTCTAAATAATTGTAGATCTTATAAATGTCTACAAAAAAGTCCGCAATATACTATACTTATCTATGTCGAGTAAGGCACAATAACAATTTTGTTATTTAAAAATCTTGAAATTTTTTTTGGACAACATTTAACGCGTTTATTTTACTTATGCAATTAATCCTTATGAAAATAAATTATTTCATCACTAAGTACGGTTTATGTAGATAATATTTGGTCTTTGAATGATTAAAATTGGACGTTAAGTTTTGAAATTATGGCGAAATGAAAATATAACGATAGTGGGTGTCACCAAGCGGGGGTGCGCGTGCGGGGGGAAGACAATCTGTGCAGTGTGCACTATAATATGCATCCCTTCGAATAATGACTGCGTCCGCGACGTCGATGTCAGTGTTGCAGTCTGTGAATTGACCTGAGAATCAGTTTGCTGACCGACTCTTTCCTGGGTACGCTTTTTGCAGCCGTAGCCGACATCCACGCGGGCGGAGCCGCGAGCGACCGCTAGTAATAATATGTACAACTCTAAGACAACAAGCTATAAGTAATATAGCCTTGTGGTCTCATAGGTGACTAAAAAGGGTAAAATTATTATTTTTTAACAAAAAATTAAAACCGACTTCCAAGGTAAAAATAAAAGTAATATTCTTAAAAATAATCTAAAAAGAATCAAATAATTCTTATTCGTTATTATAGTGCCGTCTTCAGACTTCGCCTAAAACTCAACTATTTCTGTACTCAATCTTCATGCTTTTGAAGTCGGTACCAGCTTACCTTAGCGTAATTTCTAATATATCAAGGATCTCAGAACTTTTCCGGGCTGGTAGCGACTTCAAAAGTACGAAGATTGAGTACAGAAATAGTTGAGGTTTAGGCGAAGTCTGAAGACTGCACTATAATAACGAATAAGAATTATTTGATTCTTTTTAGATTATTTTTAAGAATATTACTTTTGTTTTTACCTTGGAAGTCGGTTTTATTTTTTAAAAAAAAAATAATAATAATATTATAAATCGAAGTGAATAGTTAAAAGTGATTTAATTCAAAGTCATCAAAGCTCAAACATATATAGATATAAATATTGTTACGGTACATGGTATACGGACACGGGAGGGCATTTAGCGACAAACCAGCGAAACTTACCGAGGGAGCACAGGCAACATAAATCCACTACTCAATACTAGATGGCATGAGGTGCGCAAGTACATACTTGAACCTTCTAGAAAACCAACACTTGTTTACGTGTTTACCGGTTTATTTTGTTTACGTGTGTACGTTTTTGTTGTTTACTTTTATTGTGGTACATGCTCGAGCTGTCTAGAAAGTTCCCACAGTTGTTTACTTGTTTACGTGTATCGAGAACTTTCTGGAATTCGTCTCGCCATATAAAAAGCCGCAGGTAGACGGCCAATTCAGTTCAGTTCGATCTGAGTGATCTTCGAGGCGACAACAAGTGATCAATAGTGAGTAAACCAGTGAAACCTGCGACTCAGCTATGATCTAGGACAGTGATAGTGCTTAGTGATTGGACCTAGTGATTAGTGTTTGGACTTAGTGCTAAGTGTTGTGACCTAGTGTTTAGTGCAGTGTTAATAAAGTCTTCAAGAGAGTCAGCAGGTCTTTCTCTCCAAAGCCTTCGAACCCTTGTACGTAACAATATCAACAAAAATCATACACTCCACAATCATTTCATACAAAATTTAATCAATATGATGTTTTCTAACTCAGAGGTTAATGCGAGAAGATCACTTCTTCTAGAAGAAATAGACTTTTCACTTACACAAACGCCTCCGTGGTACAGTGGTTAAGAGCGCGGCTCTTGACTCGGAGGTCGTGTATTCGATTCCCGCGTTGGAAACATGTTAATTTCAAGTATGGATAGGACTTAGGAGTTTAGGACAATGCAGGCCGATCAGGCATGTAAATTGTAAAGAGTCGATCCTGCGCCTGATCTCTTGCCAGTCGTGTCGGTCTTCTGTCCTACTGGGGTTATGAGAGTAAAGGAATAGAGAGTGCTCTTGTGTACTGCGCACACACTTGGGCACTATAAAATTACTCCTGCGTACCTGGCCCGGTTTCAGTGAAACCGGCCACCGTCACCGAAAAAAATTTACCCCCACACCGTGGGGGTATATTATTATTAATTACATTAGGATTAGGAATCGCTTTATGAAAATCTGTCTCGCGGGAAATGGATATTGTGTTAGCAACTCAATAATTAATAACATAGCTATGACAAATTATACTGGTTACGCACCTCGTGACTGGGCCGTAAACATGAACGATTGAGTAAAGGTGCTCCCAGACAGTAGTTATATAACGTTAGATAACATTTTTGTCTAACTTTTTTTAACGAATTATAACAAAAAAGACGAATAATTCTTGACATGTTGTAGCGTATGTTGTACGCTGTTATAAAATGTTATCGTGTTACACAATGTTTGTGGGGTCAGTACTTTGTACCTTGTTTGCAAGTGTGTGAATGCTGACGCGTGCGAGTTGGAATTGTGTAGGTAAGATGTTACGTGTGAACGGAGTCTAGAATATCATAATTAATATTTTCAATAAACAGTCGGTCTACCACTCTCGAGCCTTTCACTTGTGCCCTCCTGCTACTGCTCTGGATTCTACACCATAGACATAACAACGTTATGTAACTGCTGTGTAGCAGCACCTTTACTTAAGAAAAAACAAGAGAAAAAAACACTGCCACACTCAGATAATAATAAATAACTGTGTAAATGATGATTTTGACAAATAATGTGGATTAGGAGTGGATTAGTGTAGATTATGCCTTACATCAAAATTTTCTTTTAATTGTAGTAAAGTAATTTATTATTCCTCTCTGAATGTGGAATCAGGCAATTTAATCAGTTTGAATCAGTTTTTATTATACGTAGGTTGGAATAATTAAAATTCATCCTGATCCTAAAAAAAAACTTGTTACCAATTTAAATATTATATTCAATCGCACAATTATTTGATCGACCTTCACTTCTTTGTTTTTTCTTTGATCAAAATAAAATAAAACACTGTACAACAATGAGCGAATGAATGAATGAATGAATGAATGAATGAATGAATGAATGCATGAATGGTTTATTACTAAAAAAAATAAAACATGACCAAAACATGACATATAGACTACAAATATACGACTTACTACTAACTACTTAATTACAATAATAATTACAATAAAACACCGGTAGCTATATAAAAGTGTCAAACTGTCTTCACAAATCATAATATTAATACGCGAACGAAAAACTTTGTAACCCTTTTTACGAAAAATGGGGAAACGTAGGTGCATGAAATTTCGCACAGTTATAGTTTATATGGTGAAGGAGTGCATCGAACTAATATTATTTTGAAATTATGCTTTTATCATACATTTTTTTAACAAATAAAACATTACACACACTAAAACACACGCACATGAGAAATGACAGATTTTTGAGTGACAAGCCTATACATACGAATTATACTCTTTTATTTATGGTTGAAGTCTGTTGACAAGAAGTTGACAAATTTAAAACGGATTATAGTTTTTTTATTGAATCTTAGATACTATTAGACAATGCTTACACGGCCAGTCTGAGATCAGCTGAGTCCCAGAGACCATGATAAAGTCAATATTTTTTTACAAATTAAACGTAGTAGTCCTAATATCGTTGAAACTAAGGTCGAATTTTGACCATTGGGCGATATCTAGTTCTTTTAAATATTTCATAATATGCCTAGACTTTGTTGATGCATGTATTCTGTTCCAAGTAACAAATATCGTTTCGATGTTCAAGATTCAATCCGAAACAGGTTTACCGAAGGTTTCCTTGTCAAACTTCAAATAGCCGCTAGCTACGAAATAGCCGGCAACTCAATTATAAGAGGGTAATCAAAGCCGAAGTCTGCAGGTCGTGTGAGGCCGAACATCGCATGCATTTTGATGCATGCATGGAAATTGGGGGTATTGCGCATGCATTGCAATGTAATGTTAGATGCATTTCGGAAATGGTTTGGGCGTTTAGAGTCATGATTTGGCGTTATCCGCGAAACAATGTTTGGCACACTTTTAATTTTACAAAGGATATACAGGGTGTAACAAAAACAAGTGATAATACTTTAGGGTGTGTACGTGTTCCTGGTAGAGAGTTCACTGTGAAAGTAGCAGCGCTGAAAGACCAAAATTTTTTTTCACTTTTGTATGGGGAAACTCGTGACGCTCGGGCTCTTGCCCATACAAAAGTGAAAAAAAATGTTCGTCTTTCAGAGCTGCTACTTTCACAGTGAACTCTCTACAAGGAACATGTACACACCCTAAAGTATTATCACTAGTTTTTGTTACACACTGTATACGTATAATATCCATTGTTTATAATGCCAGTAAGTGTTTCTACATGATAAAAATCGAGAAAAACTATTTATTTCGATACTAGCTAGCTTCACTACTAGGTTTTAAATAACTAAAAAGTACACCACGAGAATTCTGTACTTTTCCGGGATATGAGTAAAATGCAATCTCTGTGTTTATTCACAGCCTAAACAAATATCAAATTCCAATATGCATGCTGCGCTAGTATAAATTGACCCTAGAGTCAATTTATACTAGCGCAGAGTCAAAGCGAAACTGAACACATAAAATTGAACACATAAAATTCAACCTTAACTCCAGAGCGTAACGCATACATTTAACTTCTGCGAGGCCAAACAGCGTTGGTCGGGCCGCGGGCGCATCAAAGCGAATTCGCGCGGATGCGCGCGCCTTTTTAAATTCTCAGAAGTAATAAATGATATAGATATAGATATATTTGCTCTCAAACATGCCAAATATAAAAAATGTCTTATAGATAGACTTAAAAATTTACATATTATAAATAATTAAAACCTTGCATTCCTCTTCAATAAATAATTTACAAACATTACACTTACAATTATGCTAAATTTAATTTTACTACTATTTTAACTATTATTAACAAACACACTTAACACAATTGACACACAAATATACCCTTATATTAATTAAGTATATATATAATTTACTCTCTACTTCCTTAATTTCTATTTTTTCCTATACTAAATTATTCATCTGTGGTCACCGCTGTTGGTTTTACATTTAGTAAATATTATAATTGCATACTTTACTAATATTCATGTAAGACTGTTTGGAGACCCCAATATATGAAAATAAAATAAAATAAAGTGCGTTAACTCTTTGGAGTTAAGGTTGAATTTGTTATATTCATTTTTAATAATTCGCTTCGATGCGCTTCGACTCTGCGCTAGTATAAATTGACCCTAAAGTCTGTTAAGTAGTTTATGTGTTAAAAATAACAATCAAAACAAAGTGTCGCCTTTATAATCTAAATGATTAATTTGATTATATATCTAAACCACAATATACAATCTATCTACTCTGTCTAAACTAAGAAAAAAGAATTTAACATTGTTCCAAACATAATATCCCTTTTTTAGGGTTCAGTACCCAAAGGGTAAAAATGGGACCCTATTACTAAGACTTTGATATCCGTCTGTCTGTCTGTCTGCTCCCATACAACAAACTTGATTTTTTTGCTATTTTTTTCTCGATATCAATAACGGCAACACAAGGCACTAGGCACTTGAAATATTCAAGAAATACTCAGTTTTATTTGTACTTTAAGAGGATAGGACCGAGGGCTAGAGAAATAAAAAAAAGCCTCCCCCCGCAGAGGGCAATAGAGACAACTGCAGAAAATCAACGATTCGTTGTCTCCTGATTTCTTTTTTTATTTAAAAATTAAAGCAAGGCTTGAGCTGTGTTCCTATGTTTTATTTTTTTATGTAATCTAGCCAAATTTGTTTCCTCTATGTTTGAACACAGCGGAAAATCTGGCCTTTTTTGGGTTTTTGAACGTTCATATCTTTTTTAATAATTAAATTATGAAAAAAAAAAAGAAAACATAAAGACATGCTAATAGTGGCCATCGATTCAGGACAAAAATTATAACTCTACCGGCACTATCCAGGGAGGAAACAGGGGACAACGTTTGTATGGAAAAACGGCTCTAGTGTGTCATCTTAATAATTTATAATAAAGTTGAAATAAATGAAATAATTAATGGGGGCCTCCCATACAAAAAACTAAATTTTTCGTCTATTTTTTCTCTACTGTGGTACGGAACCCTTCGTGCGCGAGTCCAACTCGCACTTGGCCGATTTTTTATATCTAACTGAAATTCTACTTCACTATCCAATCCATCATGTATGAAAGGATTCTTCATAAAAAAACCCTACATTTTTCCATTACGTAAGCTTTAATAATCCGGCTCAGCTCAGGTTGAAGTTGAGTTAGTTCGTAGAGGCAGTGCTCTCGTAGACCCCGCCGTAGACGCACGTAGCGCTACGCCGTAGCACCGCTACGAAAGTCTGTGAAGTGGTTTGAAGTGGTTTTAAAGTGAATGTAATAATTATTATGAAGTGGTTTTATGATGATTATAATAGTATCTAAATAATATGCAAGCAATAAATAAAATAATATTACCTATACAGAAAATTTTTAAGGAGGCAAGAAACTGCTTTTAGTTTGACTAATCTGAGTTCAGGCTAAACCAATTTAACAGTAGATTCATAGATATCAGAAACAAACATCTCTATGAGTACATTCTGGAAAAATAAACAATAGAAAATGTAGCTTTTAAAATAAACTACGTATTTCTAACGCATTGTAAAAGCCCAAAAACCAAAACCGAAAAGATTACAAAACATTTCTTTCAGAGTGAAAAGAACATAAATTATAATGATTATTATTCATAACGTTGGTTGGTTGCTACTAATTCACTACAAGAAATGTTACAAAAATCGTGGATATTTTCCGAGTACTTCATATGTAAAAAAAATTAACAGAAAATTTTCAGTTTTTTAAAAACATGATCCCGCATTATCATAAAAATTAATGTTATTTTTTATTACTTTTGTATACAATGATGAATAAACGTATAGTCAAGAAAGTACCTGTTGCCTGCAACTTCGCAGGCGTGTATAGTAAAACTTGTGCCTTTTTTTAATTAATAATATTGTTATTACTTATATAATATACTTATATATTATACGTGGGAGAGCCATGCTTCGGCACGAATGGACCGGCTCGACCGGAGAAATACCATGTTCTCGCAGAAAATCGGCGTGGAACAGCGCTTGCGCTGTGTTTCGGCAACTGAGTGAGTTTACCGGAGGCCCAATCCCCTACCCTATTCCCTTCCCTACCCTCCCCTATTACCCTATTCCCTCTTAAAAGGCCGGCAACGCACCTGCAGCTCTTCTGATGCTGCGAGTGTCTATGGGCGACGGAAGTTGATTTCCATCAGGTGACCCATTTGCTAGTTTGCCTCCTTATTTCATAAAAAAAATGTGATGTTTTGCATTTTTTTGTATATAATAAATGTTATAATATTACAAATGCGATAGAGTGCATGTCAACTGTGTGTGTAAGTCTGTCTGAGTGTTATTACGCTTAATCGGCTAAACAATTTAACTGTTAGTCTTAGTCAAGGAAAAGGTTTTAAGATTTTTTCTCTAGTTTTTATCGTGCAAAATGTAGGGCAACTCTCCCATATAAAACAAATAAAACAGCCAATATCCCTTGGGACGTATGCCCATGTCAACACAAGGTATGTAGCTTCTCATAAATAATATATAGATACATGGGCGTACCCAGGTTCTGGGCCAGGGGGGGGCATATTACCCAGGTTCTGGTGCCAAGGGGGGGGGGGGCAAATTACCCAGGTTCTGGGCCAGGGGGGGGGGGGGCAAATCAGATTTTTCATAAGCTAGGTGTTTATAAAGAATAAAAAAAATAATAATTTTTAGTTGTAAAAATATTGTATTGCAAACAAATGGCAAAAATTCGTTCTTAATTTTTAATTTTTATAGATAAAAGTACTAGATAATATACTCAGTAGGGACGTCAACATGATCCAGGGGGGGGGCAGCTGCCCCCCCTGCCCCCCCCCCCCCCCCTCGGTACGCCCATGTATAGATATCATAATTAATATTGATATCTATATAATAATACGTGAGCCAAAAACTTTGTATCCCTTTTGACGAAAAATGGGGAAACCTAGGTGAATGAAATTTTGCACAGTTATAGCTTATATGGTGAAGGAGTGCATCGAACTAATATTATTTTGAAATTATGCTTTTATCATACATTTTTTTAACAAATAAAACGTTACACACACTACAACACACACACTAGGAAAAATGACAGATTTTTAAATGACAAGCCTATACATATGAATTATACTCTTTTTATTTATGGTTGAAGTCTGTTGACAACAAGGTGACATATTGAAAATGGATTATAGTTTTTTTTTATTGAATCTTAGATACTATTAGACAATGCTTACACGGCCAGTCTGAGATCAGCCGAGTGGCAGCTGCCCCCCCCTGGATCATGTTGACGTCCCTACTAAGTATATTATCTAGTACTTTCATGTATAAAAATTAAAAATAATAAAACGAATTTTTGTCATTTGTTTGCAATTCAATATTTTTATAACTAAAAATTATTAATTTTTTATTCTTTATAAGCACCTAGCTTAAAAAAAATCTGATTTGAAAATGAGGAGGTAAAACGTTCGGCTGTTGTATCTTTTTTTTTACATAATAGAAAGTATCCGATATCTTCCCCGGAATATAAAGTATATCCGTACCAAATATCAGCAAAACTAGTTCAACGGTTTGGGCGTGAAGAGGTAATAGACCGACAGGCAGACACACTATCTCATTTATACTATTACTATAGACTATAGAGTATAGATAGTATGGATATGGATGTCTGTATATTCGGTCAAACTCCTGGCTAATCCAGACTTACCTTTAGAGATTTTACAGTGTTGTACATATGAACTGATATATATTTTACCATTTTGGAGTGAATACATTCATTTCGCAATTGAAAACATGAGGGGAAGAACTAGGTAACTTACATAAGAGCAATTACTCATTTTTTTCCCTTATAATTTGAACAAACCTAGTAATTTAACTAATTCACCATCTAGTTAATATATCTAGCTATATATAGAATCCATATTTTTGTGATTACAAAACATTTTCCCGGTTAAGACCGAGAATGGCATAAGTTGAGGTTTTAGGCCGGCCGCACATTGTCCGAAATTTCTGATCAGAAACAGTTGAACGTCCGCGCTGTCTCTTACATTTTGTAATGAGCCGAGTTAGCTCGAACTCGCCGGAAGGATATTTCGGATAGTGTGCGGGGTGGTCTCCGGCGAAATTCAACTGTTTCTGATCAGAATTCGGACAATGTGCGGCCGGGCTTAAGAAGCCTCAATAATTTATGCCAAAAACGTCAGTTTAAATTTGTCACTTACTTAATTCATCCACTCATGCTTTCAATTATTTTGGGACGTCAATTATTTATCCATTCATAACAAAAGGCTTCCAGAAGTTCCAGAACTTGACTTAAAACCAAAGAAGCGTATCAAATATTTGAGAGGCCAATTCAACACAATCGAAATTCGAAACCCATCGTTCATTCAAACCCAGCCGTCAGCCTAATGGAATACTGAGTGCACGCTGAGGTAATTTTAGCCGTAATTGTCACTTAAGTTACTGATAGCCTACTCAGGTATTAAGGATTAGGTTTAGGCTCGATTTATACAATGTGTCCCGACACCGGTGTCCGATCCTTTAATGTCATGATGTATGGCATATTTTAGTGACAAATTGGCTTTCCAAAATTTTTTTTTTCCAACTTAAAAAAAAAAATCTCTGGCTTCATACTGATCTGACCAATACTTCATAAGTGTAACTAACGTTATAACTTCTAAACTATCTGACTTGGAGCATAGTAAAATAATTTATTTTAGATGAAAACCGCCTCTATCTTTTAAAACTAAAAAAGAACCAGTTTAATGCGCTAGATTTTTCACAAAAAGCCATTAATTAAAAAATACACATTTTTTTCCTTAAAGTTTGGTTTTTCTGTGTTTAATTCCACGAAATGTATAACATAATATTACCTGTGTAAGCGTAGTCCCCACTCCACATGTTGAACTATCAAATGAGACCTTTCTTATCTTCATAGGATATTTACATGAGAAGTACTGGTCAGATTAGTGTGAAAGTCCGAGAAAAACTAAAATGGCTGCCATTTTACAACCGTGAGAGAGAGAAAAAAAATTGAGAGCCAATTTGTCGATAAAATATGCCATAGATCATGACATTAAAGGATCGGAGACCGGTGTCGGGATGCATTGTAATTATACAATGCGTCCCGACACCGGTGTCCGGTGTCGGGACGCATTGGTGTCGGACATTAGTCCGAAAGTGGTTTGGAGGCTACATCGCGAGATCATTGACAGCGCGTCCGCACCGCTAATTAAATAAATCGTTACATACTATCGCTTGTAATGTAGAATCGGTTAAGCTATTTGAGCGCTCAGACAGACGGATGCAGACTCTTTATAATATAAAATAATATATTAGACACTACATAAAATTCAAGTGAGGTGAAGCGCCTGCTACCCTATATAGATGAAGAAACCTGTAGTTAGGGCTAGCAGTATTTTTCCCCTAGATACAGAACATAAAGAGCTTTTGCAAAATTATATCGTCTACTCCCAAAACTCCCTAGGCTTGAACGGCTGATTTACGCTAATTTATTCAGGAGTTACTCGTATAACTCGTTTTAAACTTAGAAAGCGTTGTTGAAAATCTAATATTTATATCAATGAGCCATAATGGATGACTACACGCCACCCTATTCTAGGTGTGACACGCACTTGGTCAGTTATAACACGAAGCGAAGCATTATTTAATTCATTATATATACTACGTGGTTGCCGTAAAGTAATTATAAATAAAGTATTTAATAAATGATATTATTACATACCATTAATTTTATAACACTACATATTTAAAATTTACGTTTTTGTTTACGTTCTTTTCATTAAATAATGTTATACCGCTAATATAAGAAATAACAGACTAATGACAATTGAAATAAAAAACCGACTTCCCCATTCACCATCTCAAACACTACTATAACAGATTTTTATGAAAATTGGAGTATTCCCTAAGTTGAACAATACCTAGTACAAAAAACCGGCCAAGTGCGAGTTGGACTCGCCCATGAAGGGTTCCGCAGCAGCAGTAAGATTTATTTGTATGAAATTAAAAGGTTTTTGATTTATTTTTATATTTCGGTTGATTTAATCAAAGTTAAATTGAGGTTTACTATTTATGACGTATAAAAAAAAACTACATGCTAGATCTCGTTCAAACCAATTTTCGTTGGTAGTTTTTATAGTAATGTACATCATATAATTTTTTTATAATTAGAAGTTAGAGGGGGGAGACACACATTTTACCACTTTGGAAGAGTCTCTCTCGCAAACTATTCAGGTTAGAAAAAAATGATATTAGAAACCTCAATATGATTTTTGAAGACCTATCCAGAGATACCCAACACGCAGAGGTTAGATGAAAAAAAATTTTTTTGTTTCAGTTGTACCTATAATTTTTAATAAATTTATAAATTTACCCTACAATTTTTAACATTTTTTCCATTTTTGTATCAAAATATTAATGCGGTTTACAGATTACATCTACTTACAAGTTTCAATAGCTCTTATAGTTTCGGAGAAAAGTGGCTGTGACATACGGACGGACAGACAGACAGACAGACAGACAGACATGACGAATCTATAAGGGTTCCGTTTTTTGCCATTACTTAAATAAAATAAAATAAAAAACATAAAAACATACACAGGTTGAGCTACACAGGTTGAGCTGATATAGACTAGCATAATACAAAAAAATGGCAGTGCTGAAAATAATACCTACATACAAACGGGTTGAATTGAAAACCTCCTTTTTTGAAGTCAGTTAATGATTTTTAGTATGATTTCCAACTATTCAATAAAATACTCCATGTAAACTAAAAAAATATACATAAATAATAAAGATCTAATTATCAATCATTTAGCGTCAAAAAAAGAAATTAACAAAACATTAAAAAAATATTCAATAAAAGGCACCATTCCATATTACTTTAATAAAATTACAAATAATAATAATCTTTTTCGTTAATAACACACAAAAATACACAATTCTACACCAAAATATAGCAGGTATATTGAATAAGTCTAGCCTATTTGAATTAACTTTAGATAGATTGGAAAAGGAAGAAAACTTAAACGTAAGTATTATATGTCTGACAGAAACATTTATTAAAAAGGGCTCAGAAGCAAACCTTAAACTAAAAAAGAATATAATGTAGCGTCACAATTTACTAGAATCAATAAAAAGAGAGGGGGGTGTTTGCATACTAGTAAAGAATGATATAAACTTTATATCATTAAGTAACTTACAAAAGGACATTACACCAGTAGAACATGATTTTGAATATTGTGCGATCAAAATAGTGTCACTACAACTAACAATCATATGTATCTATAGGACACCACAGTCTGATATTAATATATTCTTTGCAAAACTACAAGATTTACTGATAAAATTAAAAATTAACCCAAACAAAAAGGTGATATTATGCGGAGATTGGAATATCAACGTTATAGATAATAATAAAATATCGCAACAACTCTTATCTTTACTCGCTAATTTTAATTTAAACAATCATATTAATAATCCTACAAGAAAAAAATCATGCATCGACCTTATCATAAGTAATTTAAAAGATGTAACTTCTAAAATCCACTTGTTAGGTTTATCGGATCATGAAACTGGACAAACATTGACACTTGAATCTGCACAAATTAATGACAAAAATTCACATCATAGAAAACAATATTACTTTGTTGAAAGAAGAGACTATTCAAAAAACAACATTATAAAATTTCATGAATGCCTTAGGTCACTCTCATTTAGTGAAGTGTATGCACAAAACGACACAAATACAGCATTTAATATATTTCACGAGGATCTGACTCTTTTTTACAATTTATGTTTCCCAATAGTTATGGTCAAAATAACACTAAAAAAGAAAAACAACCAGTGGATTACAAAAGGATTTAAAAAATCGTGTATTACAAAAAGAAAACTTTACATAAAATACCTAAATGAAAAAGCAAATAAAACAATTAACAAAAATCACTACGTAAAATATGCTAAGGTTTTAAAAAAATGTATAGCAACATCTAGGTCACATGGTAACACCAGATTTATAAATCAAGCGAAAAATAAAACTAGGGCAGCTTGGCAAATCATTAATTCATTTGTAAGAGAACCTGATATAAAAGATGACATTGAATCAATTAAAATAAATAATCGAATATATAATAATGCATATGACATAGCTAACAAATTTAATGAACATTTCATATCAATTAACAAAAATAACAATTTATTAAAAAGAAATCAAATAAAATATTATGAAAAAATTAATAACAATATAAAAACTTTATTTTTGACACCTGTTACACCAGAAGAAATTATAAAAACAATAAAATCTCTTAATAATACCAACGCAACTGGTTTTGATGATGTTAGAACAGACATATTAAAATCAATTGCAAATATCGTAAGTTTACCATTAGAGCATATAATAAACCTATCGCTTAGTGAAGGAATTTTCCCAAATATGCTTAAAAACGCAATTGTAAAACCGTTACATAAAAAAGGCGACAAAAACGATATTAATAATTATCGACCAGTTAGCTTAATATCTAACATCTCTAAAATATTTGAAAAAATCATGTATTCTAGACTAAACACATTTATAACAACGCAAAATATACTAAGCCCAAAACAATACGGATTTAGAAAAAATTCAAGTACAGGTTTGGCGTGTTTTTCACTAAATAAAATTATTACAGAGAAACTAAATCAAGGCGACAAAGTGATTGGATTGTTTCTAGACATGACTAAGGCCTTCGATTTAATATGTCATAAAACTTTGCTAGCCAAGCTTGATAGGTACGGAATAAGAGGTAAGGCTTTAGAATGGATAGCAAGTTATCTTAAAGATCGGAAACAAACTGTACACATTACAAAAACACTAAAAAATAAAAAAAGAATCATAAAAGCTAAATATAAAAAGAATAATCCCTATGGTGTTCCGCAAGGTAGTAACTTAGGACCTTTACTATTTTTGTTTTATATTAATGACTTCCCTGACTATGTAGATGACGAAACTGTAATGTACGCAGATGATATAACAATAATTATAGCACATAAAAATAAAATGAGGTTAGAAGAAGATGTAAACTTATGTTTAAAAAAGATTATGGATTGGATGAAAGCTAATAATTTACTAATAAATACAAATAAGACTATGCTAATTAACTTTAAAATGAAACAAACTAATGAAATTAATCTTAATATTACAATTCAAGGAAACAATATTAATGTAGTTAATAATACAAACTTCTTAGGTATAAACATTGACGACATATGCTCATGGAAATATCATACAGAACATATAAGCAACAAACTAGATAGGTTTACGTATGTGCTTAGAACACTATATCACAATGTAAACAATAAATCAGCTTTAATAGCCTATCATGGATGCGTCGAATCTATATTGAGGTACGGCATAATTATGTGGGGCAATTCTGTAACTGCCAACCAAATCTTTATTAAACAAAAAGCTTGTATACGAGCAATGAGTGGTGCTTGGAGATTAGACAGCTGCAAGCCACTTTTTCAAAAGTATGGTATCCTACCGCTACCATGCCTTTATATATTCGAAATGTTAAAATTTGTAAAGAAACATTACCATCTATTTGAGAACAATTTATCGAGCCAAAGACAAATAAGGAAGGAGAAACTACTGGTCCCTACTCAGAAAAAGAATATATTCTCTAATAGTGCATACTGTATGGCAATAAAATTATATAATAAATTACCTGATGAATTTAAAGATAAAAATTGTATACTATTTAATAAATTGACATTTAAATTACTTATAAAAAAATGCTATTACACAATCAATGAATACTTTAATGATAAAGAAATGAATCGTAGTATCTAATGGAATTATTATATATATATAAATAATAAATAAATTAAATAAATAAATGAAATTTATGTAATGATGACTATTATGATTACTATTATTATTAATAACTATTGACATTGACTTTGAAACCATAAATGCTAATTAATTTATTGACATATTAATATCTATATTAGAATATAATAATAATAATCATATCGAAATAAAATAAGATGATAATTCATGACATAAATATTGTTCATTATCTAAAATTTAAATTGTTTATGTAAAAAAAAGCACAAATTGACATAATATTATTGTATTAAGTTCTTTATAATAATTATTTAAGTATTAGAAATAGTATACTTGAAAATATAATAAGATAAAAGGACAAATAATTATAAGTAGTATTAGTATAAGTAAATAAATTATAAATTAGAATGTATAAAATTTGCACGCCACCCAAAGGCAAAATAAGAGAGCTTGATCATATTTCTTTAACATCATATTGTACCTTATTTCAGCAAATAAATGATTTCTATTTCTATTTCTATTTCTATTTCTGTGTATTTCAAACGCTTTTTTCCTCGAAGGTATAACCGTATAAATGTTGGATTTTTCCGAACATTTCCGAGTTAAAAATACCTCCTATTTCCAGTTCTCGACGGAAGTCAATTATTTTTTATCGATCCACATTTTATTATTTTAATTGAAAAAGTTCAGAGCCGAAATGTTAGGAAAGGTTGAAAGTGAGGTTACTATTTTGTATAGTTCGTGTGTTATGTTTATAAATATTCATTTTGATCTACATGTGAGCTACATGGAACTCGAACAAATTAAAAAGTTCTTCATCACGCATGTCATTGAAATTGGTAACACTTTAGCCTATAGCTTTGTTTACATTAAGATCAAAGCGCACGGAAGTGAGCAGGCCAAGTTAAAAAAGAGTTCAAATCCAATGCGTGATCATCTTCATCAACAGCCTGATCCATATAATAATACTTCTAAATTTGAACTTGGCAGTTTTTCGTGCTAAACGTAACACTTGATTAATTGTAAAATTAGATAATATTATTATATTATCTAGTTTTGCAATTAATTTTAAAAATATTAATTTTTTTCTCACTTTTTTTGGTAAAAAGTGGGACCCCGTGCGAGTTTCTTACGCCGGTTCTTCTCGCCGGGATAGTTCCCGAACCGGTGGTAGGCACCATTAGCATCAACGTTCTGAAAGTATTTGTTACAAATCTATTCGGATATAAAACAATTTTTATTTTATTATTTTATTTTATTTTATTTTATAATAATTATTAACCTGCCAAGTTCAAATTAGAAGTATTATGGATGCTGTTGATGAAGATGATTACGATCGATGAAGTGCATCTGAACTTGGCGTTGGATTGGATTTGAACTTTTTTTTAGGCCAACAATTATCCGATATAGGAACATTTAACAGGTATATTTTGGTGGGTCAAAATGAACTAAAACATACTAGATGTTTAATAGTATACTTAGCGCTTTTGTAACTTTTACACTTAATAATTTAGCTCCAAACATTCCATTATCACAATAATATTTTGTTTACGCAAATATACTAAGCATACTGCATAACATACTATTATGATCAGGCAAAAAGATGGTATATTGATGTTTTGGGAAAAAATAAGATGTAATAGAATTAATCCATTCTAAGAAAACATACGACATTACGACGCAGGTTTCATCACGTATTTTTAGGTATCGAGATAAGTCTTGGCTATAAAAAATCCAATTACACAGATTTAACGAGTGTTTTCGCTGATTTCATGTTTTTACGATACTTTCTAGAAGGCTTTAGTATACAAAAATCCTACCCGTTTTTACGACTTAGGACAGTCTGGGATAATAAAATGTTTATATTTTAATTTGAAAACTAACGACGCAATTGTATATGAAGTAATTAAATGTCGTAAAATTATTTTATGTTACAAATAAATTATTATGAGTACCTACTTTTCTATGTACAATAGGTACATAGAAAAGTGACGAATTTGTGTGAAACTTCACACAAATTCGTTAATCGTGCGCTAAACTGTCGTTTGTCCTTTCCCGGGACTCAATGTATATTTGTACCATTTATCTAAATCAGTTCAGCGATTAAGCGCAACAGCCAGTTTGTTAAATTTTTGAACTTAAATCGCGTATATCTGTACATTAAAAGTCTCAAAGCCTGCGATAAAAGCTTTGCAATAGCTTTATTGTTACTAAAGTGACATGTATCAAAAGACATTCACAGAAGAATTACAATTTACAAGAAACCTTTTCAACATTACTTATGTAGTAAAATTTTATTACCCTTAGTGCCTTATCACACTGGCGATTAGCGAGCGATTTGAAAGCGACGCGACTGCGCAGCGCACACGCCGCGATTGCGCGGCGTGGCGTGGACGCCATTTTGTACACTCGTCTACACAGATTATTATTATATATAGTAGACTCGTCTAGGGAGCGACGTCAGAATCCATTTTGCTGCTGAGTGTCTAAAACGCCGAAGGTAAGCTGCGTGCACGCCGCGCAATCGCGACGTCATCGCGGCGTGAACGCTGCGCAATCGCGTCGCTTTCAAATCGCTCGCTAATCGCCTGTGTGATAAGGCCCTAAGTCTGAATTAATTAATTCCTACTAGACGTAAGTTTGAACAACAATATACCGAGAACATAATCCTTTAGAGCCACAATAAATCAGGGCCCGGGCCTTTAGGGGCTATAAATATACAAAGATCATGTTATAATTAGTCCCTAAGAGATTTCAGGCCCCACGCTGAAAAGTTAAGTGATGTCTGAACTCGAATTTCGTACGTAGAATGGAGATATAACTTACAAGGCTGGATTCGTCATAATTCTATTAATCTCCTTAATTTTTAATTGTAATTAACTTGGCAAGACCGTATCAGGGTATTTGGAGAATTTGCATCCAATTATTTCAACTGCTTTAGTAATGATAAAATGGCATGAATTGTGCGCTTGAGAGAAAGTATTAATATCATTTTTAATATCGAATTTTGATAGTGAGATTAACGTAGGCTTTTGGTCAAAAGACCCAAAATACAACTTTGTTTTTGGTGGAAGTGAAAAAATACACCTTATCTCATGCAATAATAATTTACATTAACCCTTTTAAACTCATTCTCCCAATATCCCATTACGAAATTTAGAATAACGACAAAAATGTTCGCACAAAAGACGCAAAAATTATACAACCTTAAGATAATTTAGGAGAAAATTGGATTTTTAAGGAACGAATGTTAAGACGCTCCCCCTACGGAGATGCCGTAATTTACCGTTTTTAGAGCCTTATTAACTCATAATTTGAAAGCTACAAAATTATAATAAAAAAACACCAATAATCTTCAGTATATGAACATTCCTATCATAGTTATTAATTTCCTAATTTTTCACTGCATTCAGTATCTCCAGTATTTACAAATTACGTTTATTTGATATCAATAGATTGACAATTTCATTAAGTACATATTTGCCGTTTGAATTTTTTTAGGTCAATGTTGAACCAAGAAAAGTAAAAAAAATGGATTTTGTCGCGATCTCGGCTACGCGGCAAATGTATGGTCAAGGTCGTTTGCTCAGGGGATGCCCTTAAACAGAAATCCCGCACGACTAATATCCATTCAAAATTATCTTACCTCTAAACAACCTTTTAAATCAATCAAACGGTTCACGCTCCTAAAAACACTATACTTAATTAAAATGCCAAAGTATGTTTGTCTGTACCTTTTCACGCTTAAACTCCTGAACTGATTTCAAAGAAAGTTGGTATAGAATTTTTTTGAGTCCGAAAAATGAATCCCGGAAAAATGAATTACTTATTTCCGCGTGATACAGGAATTAGCCAGTAACAACCAATAACTCTATAAAATAACGGACTTAAGTAAGATAAGGTTTGATCGAAATTCATAAAACTCATATAATAAACCTGTAATAAATACGATTTTTTGTTGAGGTATTATAATGCACACGGCGTTTTTTTGTAGCGACGCAATCGCGCGTTTTGCGAACGCGCGATCTATGGGCTGATTACACCTATCGAGTAGAGTGACGACTGACGAGAGAGTGCAAACAGTCGATTTTGAAACAGACAATTTGATTGACCGAGAGCAGTGAGCACTGTTTCGCCACTCTCGGTAGGTGTAACAAAACCCTATCAGGCCTTAATGCTTGTTAGTCGTGTTTGCAACGCGCGACTGTAGCGATGTAAACGCGCGATCATGTCGGGCGACAGCGGGGAGAAAACGGAGGGAGGAGGTCATTGAATCGCGTTTGTATCACGCATTGAGCGCCCTATGTAGGGCACACACTTAGCGATCGTTTCGCGATTGTGTCTATGCAAACGCACGATAGTATTGCGATTGCATCGCTTTAAAATTTGTCATGTGCTAGGGTCCTAATAAATATACGATTTATTTTTATAAGGCTCATAATGTCGCGAATAAACGAGTGTACTTACCCTGAGATTTCTCCGTGAGAAATGTTCCGTTTCTTGGTACATTTAAAAAAGTCTTTATAACTGCTTGTTGTTTGTTTTGATTTATATATAGAAAGAACAATAAAATATGTACAATACAAATAATCAAAAACATTTCAAATACAAGTCGTACCAAATCGGCGCCTACTTAGCACCTAATATAGACGCAGTCTTGTATTTTAAAAGCTACTAAAACAGTTATTGATGTCAATTTAAAATATAAGAAACGCATTAAAAGTACTTATCACTATAATTTTATTAACATGATAATAATATTATTGTTTCAAAGATTTTACAAAATGTTCCAGAGCGTTTAGAAATAAAAGTTTACTTTGACCACAAAGCCCAAAAAATAAAAACTATTTCATTCCATAAAAACTAAAACCTTTTATCCGATGTGAATATTTAATTGAATAAACTGAAAAGTAAATATCGTTTGTATGGGCAGTGTTGTTGAAATAGGCAATTATTCAAAACTGGTATTATCGTCACAAACAATCAAAATAGCAGGAACAAAGACGAAGGATGCATAAAGTAAGCTAAATATGAAAAAGTGTGTCAGTCTGTGTGTGTATCTGTTTTTTTACCCTTAAAGGCTACAATGAATCTGTGTACTATTTGATGACTACAATGGGTGTAAAAACACCCGGTCCACCTTCGTATATTATTCGTATATCAAAATCTGCGTGTGCTAATCCCTGTTTTTCCTGCGCATTCGGGGGCTATTTATCTATTAGAAGAATACACGAAATCGCGGAGCGATCAGTTTGCGCATAAAAAAACTATAGCCAAAAGATTTCGTGACCCGGGTGTAAAAACACCCTTGTAGCCTTTAAAGGAGTGTTGTTTTGATCGCGGTAGCGAACGTTCGCGCACCGCTCAGCAACATACGTAGCAAATATTAATAAAATTAATTAATATTTCGCGAGTCGCGCGGCTCACAGCCGCTGCACCGACACCATGGCGCTCGTATCCAACGAGTTGCTGGCGTTCGTACAACACGTCGTCAACACCATGGACGAAGATGGCATCGTGCAGCTGTGCAGGTCCACCTACACCAACGAGGAGATCTGCAAGGGTAGGCTCGTGCTGTACGAAGCGCTCGGCAAGACAGCGCAGATGACGTCCCGGAGGAGAGACGGAAGCGAACGAAGCTTGCAGGACATCATCTCCATGCTCAAGCAGACTAATCCTGCGAAATTGCCGGTGTTTGTGGCCAAGCAGCTCGATAAATATGCGTCGCGGAGCTCAGCGTGACTCGCCGTTTTGCACGTCAGCGAAATCGAGTGGGTCAGCAACAGCCGCCGCCATCAGCTCGCCGTCCGCGTCACCGCGTGACGTCGACACGAAATTGATGCCATGGACTCAAGCAAAAAATTATGCAAGCGTCGCTGCTTGCCCCGCACCGCCCCCGCGGGCAAAGGAGGGCCGCAAGGCTGAAAATCTTCGACTCGATAGGGATGAGAGCAGGAGGTGCGACGAGGAGGGCTTCGTTCTGGTGGAGAGGAGGAAGAAGAGGAAGCCCACCGTCCGAAACCACCGCGGCACCGCACCTTATGTGCCCGAGCTGCGCCTGCGGAGCGAGGTGTCCGCGACGCCGCTCTACGTGTCGCGCCTGCACTGGTCCATGACGGTAGAAGACCTCGTAAACTACATCCGCGAGAAGACCACCTACACCTTGAGGATGGAGCGTCTGCACTCTCGCCACAAAGTGAATTTCAGTTCCTTTGTAGTGAGAGTGCCGACTCAAGTTTTATCCATCTTCGAGGTGTAGGAGTTCTGGCCCGCCGGTGTAGTTTACCGAAGGTTCCGGGGGAGGCGCCCAAACGAAGCGCGCATCATGTCGCCGATAGAGACTTTACGTGATAAAGTGTAGTGTGAGTGTGTGGGTGAATGTGTAAATAATATATATTAGGATAAAATTGTTCGGCGTGCATCTGTTGTCTGATTGCCATAACACAAGTTTTTACTTAGCATGAGATTAGACGACGTGATGTACGCTACCTAGCTTTTATACTATTGTATATTATTGTATGCTTAATAAAGAATTTGAATTTGAATTTGAAATTTGAATTTGAAAAGGTTAAGGAGAACATTTGGTATGGACTATGGAGATACTTATTGAGGGACGGGAGAGGATATAGGATAGTTTTTATCCCGGAAAAATGTACGTTAAACGAGCGGTAAACGAGCAGGCATCATCTAGTCCTGTATTATGTCACGAAATGATGTCCACGCGTCACTTAGCCAAGTTTCTTCGAGAAGGTTTCACCCTAATCCGATTATGTCGTTTGGAAAACTCTCGAAGGTTCGGAAAATCTTACCTCTAATATCTGTTGTAAAAAACTTGTGACATGTTTGTTATTAATAATCCCTAAGTAAAAAAACGGTTAATTTTAATAATTTTATCAGGAAGAACGTTTAAATTAAACTTTATTGCTATCATAATATATGTAAATCGTTTTAAAATAAATACTTAGTTGAAATAGTTACATGAAATGCAGTATAAAGCCCGCACAGTATACCTCTCGGCAAAAATGGAAAGGAAATTCGCATTAAATTAATTCAAATCAAATTATTTGATAAACATACATAAATATACAATAGTTGAAAGCTGGCAGTACATCACATCGTCTAATCCCATGCTAAGTAAAAACTTCTGTTATGGCAATCAGACAACGGATGCACGCCGAACAATTTCATCCTAATACTAGCTGTCCCGGCAAATGTCGTCTTGCCGCATAAAGTATTTCGATTTTATAGGTATGTCACCATGGCAACGTCCATCGCTCTTCCGTCACACAAACAATGGTCGCGGTCAGTCTCGAGTTGTAATAATTTACTATTATTTATTATATTTATTATTTATTATAAAAAAGTAGTAAGATTCACGAAAATCGGTCGAGCCGTTTCAAAGGAGTTCAACCACGCATCCCATGACACGAGAATTTTATATATTAGATAGAGCTATATTATTCACACAGCACACAGCAGTTTATCATGCATTGTTCGATTGTTGAGTCTTTGTGATTGACATCTTTGCATTCACACTACCATGACAATGTCATGAATAAAACATCCTTCTAAGCATGTTAGTAACACTGATACGAGATTTATACTCGCGCCTCGTGGCTCAGCTCGCGGCGCATCTCGCAGCTCGCGTCGAAGCGCGAGTGTAAACACAAAGCTCGCGTCCCCCTCGAGCTCCTTGTAACATTGTGGAAATCGCTCCCGACGCGAGCTCTGCGAGCCGCGAGCTCGAGTTTACACTCAGGGCTCGCGGCGCGTCTCGCGGCTCGCCTCGTGGCTCGCGCGCGAGTGTAAATCGAGTATAAGCTTAAGTTCTGAAATATAATCCAGTATATTGGCCAGAGCTCATGACGTCATGTATCCGACGCCAAATGTGCTGGTGTGCCACAGCATTGTATTGGTGAGAAAAATGATTGTAATTATTGTAAATGTATTGTATATTGTTATAGAGTGTAACAAAACTAAGTAATAATATTTCAGGGTGTGTATGTGTTCCTTATATAGAGTTCACTGTGAAAGTATGAGCGCTAATAGAAATACTTTTTTACCATTTGTATGAGCAAATCCATGACGCTGGGGCGCTTGCCCATACAAATCACAAGACACAAACAGTGAATAATTCTGTATGAGGGATACGAACACCCTAAATTATTATGACTTAGTTTTATTCCACCCTGTATAGATCATATTTGCAGTAATGGCATCCCAACAAAGTCATAATATAATGCAGCCAGTATATATTGGGTTATATTTTAGAACATACGCTTAAGTAGTGCAATATAGAACCCAGAGAGTTCGGATGGGCCAATTTATCAAAGTTTGTATGGATTCCACACCGGCACTATTTCCCAAGAACTGTCTAGGGAATGAATGAAGCTATAAAAGAAAAATATTTTTCCATTTTCTCCGACTTCTATTGCGTTTAACTTAAATTGAATTTTCTAATTTGGAGGTTACCAATAAAAGTGTGTAAACTTGTACTTTGCGTGATGATTTTATTTGCTCTTATTGAAAATAAAGTTCAAGATTAGTACCAATATTATGAATGCAAAAGTGTGTCTGTCTGTCTGTTACCTACAATTAATATAGTTTAAATTTAAATATCTTAAAAAAACACTCCGCTTCGTGTCGCGACGACTTTTTATGATACTAGATGACGCACGCAAGTCCGTTGCGTCAAAATTCGTTTGTCCCGCGGAAACCGTATTTTTTTCCGGGATAAAAAGTAAGTATCCTATGTCCTTTCCCGGGACTCGAAGTATCTCCATACCAGATTTCAGCAAAATCGGTTTAATCAATCAGATGCTATTTCGCATTTCTTATAATTATTAGTATGGATGCATATTGGTTTCATAAGAGGCATAAAAACGTGGCGTCTTGGTCTTCTGATATTTTAACCATCTTGCTTCAAGCTTACAAACTCCCCTTATAATTAAAACCGGCGAAACAAACTCAATGCACGTAGATAAGGTACAACAGACACTAGACATTAAAGACGGCGGCGTTTTGTTATCTCGCTGTATTGTGTACAATATTGTCACAATACAAGTATACACAGTATACTTGTATTGTGACAATATTAAGTTATATACAGCTAAGTCACTGACCTCCATTATACAAGTACGCTGGACTTATGATACCCACCTGCTTTTTGTGCCTATTTCAAGCGGAATCAGCGCCCCCAATGCGGGGGTAGAGAACTAAATTTGACGTAAATTGCAAATGGCTGCTTAATCATTATTGGTTGTCATCACTAGTATTAGTTCCAAGTACTCTCACTACTGCTATTAGCGCCAATATGGCGACTTTCAAACGTTATTTTTACGTCAGATTTAGGTCTCTTCACCCGCATTGGGGGCGCTGATTCCGCTTCGAATAGGCACAAAAAATAGCTGTAATTTCAAAGGGTATCATAAGTCCAGCGTAAGTACTTGTATAATGGAGGTCAGTGAGCTAAGTTGACATCAAAGTATTCGCGCGCTACGAGGTGACTGTCCGATCTTTGTCACGACTCAAGAGCGACCACGACCGACAAAAAAAATGTTACTTTGTAACAAAGGCTATTTTTCTGGTTACATTTTCTACCGACAATGGTTTTGCGACCCACGCTGCTGCAGGTGCTGCTGCTTTATCGTGGCGTAGAGCAAAATACTATGGCTTTTGTCACACAGTGGCACAACAGACTATTATCTATTCTGTGCCACAGTGTCACTTTATTTGAATTTTTGTCGATCGCGGTCGCTTGCCGTGTTGATGTGATTTTTATTCTATATGATCAGTATATGCCATGCGATGCATTTTTAATTTATAGACCATTTAAAGAAAATATTTTTAATTTCTACACAGCATACAAAAACGATAACTTTCATATACACATGACACGCTCAAATATAGCTCGTAGTGTCGTAAAAACGTAGCTAGGGCAACGGAATTTGTATGACCGACCCGAGTTTAAAAACCAAGGTGTACATATTTTATACGCCAGACGCCTAGATACAGTGCATTTCGATGACATTTTGTTAAAGCATTTTTTGACTTTTATGAATTTTAAATTTTATGAATTTGCGTAGTACATTATGAATTTCCTTCATAAATTGTAATGAAAATTATTGTAATTACGTGCACTTGATTCGCGTATTCTAAGATGAGAACGCAGATGTACTACTATAAACTACTGAGAAATGTGATGTTATAAACACCGATCACACCTACCTGACATGCACACGGAGCACACGGGTCACATTATACATACAAAATGTATGGAAAATATGGCATGACAAAATGTGCGCGACATAATATTGTTGTACAAAGTACACCTTCAAGAAAGTCATAATATAATGTAACCATTATATTATGTAACCATTGAAATTACCATTTTCTGTAGGTTCGCTAAATAATAATCAATATTTAATAAGTATACAAAACTTAAAGATATAATTATGCTGTGTTGAAATAATCGGCCAAGTGCGAGTCGGACTCGCGCACTAAGGGTTCCGTTAATATTTATTAAAGTACACATATAACTAAGGACTTTGAGAAAAAATCAAGTACCTACCTGTTGCCTTTATTATATGCCATATGGAGCAAAAAAGGCCAAAAAAATCACGTTTGTTGTATGGGAGCCCCCCTTAAATATTAATTTTATTTTGTTTTTAGTATTTCTTGTTATAGCGACAACCTATGCGGCAACAGATATACACAATCTGAGAAAATTTCAGAAGTCTAGGTATAGCGGTTCTTGAGTTACAGCCTGGAGACAGACGGACAGAGGGACAGACATCGAGGTCTCAGTAATAGGGTCCCGTTTTTACCCTTTGGGTACGGAACTCTAAAAATATTATATTACGCTAACTTTCAATCGATTTCCAAAAAGGAGGAGGTTCTATGATCGAGGAAAACAAAATAATATTATTATGTCCACTACATTAATTGTTTTCGCCATTCTAAAATCTAAATTATTTAATAATATACGAAGCACACATTTTTGCAGTATTTTATTAATTTTTACACGAAGCGTTATCGTGAATAGTTTTTAATTTATTAATCTAGCGCATTGTCTGCCAACAGCGCGTGAAGTTAATCAGATAAACTAAAAATATAATATTATGTCAGCCATTTTTGGACAAAATTCATTGTTTAAAAATATTGTAAACGTACTACATAATTATTATTGTTCTGAATATTAAATACATGCTAATATTTTAAATTCGAAAGTGTATCTGTCTGTTACCTCTTCACGCCCAAACCGCTGAACCGATTTTGCTGAAATTTGGTATGGAGATACTTTGAGTCCCGGGAAAGGACTTAGGATACTTTTTGTCCCGGATAAATGTACAGTTATTAAACTATACAGTTATTATATTAACTGCGATAAACGAGTATTGGCGCAACGTAGTTGCAGGCGTCATCTAGAATCTAGATAGCTTTTGTGGTAAATGGTAATTTGCGCCCCATGTACGGCTTCGGCCACCTTCGGCCAAAACAATATTCTCGGTCAATATTTCAGCTTCAAATGTTAATTTTCTAGAAAACATTGAAATGGAATGATCTGTTTCCCGAAATGCTGTTTTCAAATTTGCATAGCTTTTATAACGGGTTTTGAGCGCGGCGACCGAATCAAAAAATTCCGTTACGAAAATAAACCTAACACATCGTCTAACGTCATTTCAATTAGGTACAATTCGGCACGGTGTTTGAGTGCGTGCGACTAGACGTATGCGTGTAGAATAGCAGACTTTACCGCGGCAGTCCCCGAATGCCAAATATTTTTTTATATTTAAATACATTCTAGCATGCGGCAAGTAGGTACTAGAATTGAGTGCAATGAATATAACTTCAAGGTTAGTAAACCATTGGATTATGAGGGCTAGTGAAGCGAAACCTAATCAAGGCGAGCGAAGCGAGCCCTACTATATCTCACAACCCATTTTGATTTTTGTGGTACGGAAAAACTATCACGCCTATTGATTTGTGCTAATTTTTATTTCTATATACATAGATATCAGATATGTGGTATCATCAGTCAGTCAATTTATGATGACGCGAGCCCTCACAAAGCTCGGCTTTTAGCTAGTTATTATTATGTAATTAATTAAACCTGTACAGCAATTTTGAAAATCGGCTTTCTAGTTTCTTTTCGACTTTCCATTCTTCGGTCCAACACTTACACACATTAAATAACTTGTATTATTATAATTATTACTTAAACCATCAATCCCCAAGCGGCAGCCGGCTGCCGCATAACAATTGAAAATCTATTGTGTCTGCGATACCCACGATGGAGGTGTTAATTAAAATTGTTTATATTGATAATAATGTACTCGGAATATTAACTAAATGTTGGAATAATATTGGTTTTCACGGTGGTTTGGCGGTTGCGAAATATAACAGTAAACAGAAATTACATTAGTAACGGATTCTGTTCAAATGATTTCGATTTCTTGTTAATTAATAATAGTAGGGGAGGCAAGTGTGCTATTTTTGTAGTTACTCGAGTGTCATGGAGAACTAGTAGGTTAAGTAGATTAGGTAAAATGGAGAAAAAAATAACATGAGAGTTTTTTAATTTTGCTGTGCGCCAAGGAGCAACAGCCATTTTAAAGTTATGAAAAATAAAATTCATAAAAAATTGCTTACATTGGGAATTTATTACCTACAAAATTTAAGACAGCAAGGACTAAAATATTTAGTCGAGTGCGACATAAAATATCTGGGAAGCTTAAATCATGTGAAATTCTGAAGCTTTATTTTTGAAATTTTAAAATGTTCTTAAAGGCTTACCGTACCTTTAAATCATCAGCCCCCGTAGACAAGTGGCAAAACGCTAACGCTAGCGCTACAAAATGTATGGATTTGACATTAGTATTCGCTAGCGAAGCGATGACTTATGTCAAATCGCATACATTTTGTAGCGCTAGCGTTAGCGTTAGCGCTTTGCCGCTTGTCTACAGGCCCTGTGCTGCATGTGTAAGCTTCTTTAGGGTACCTATACTTGATATCCACTATCTTAATCTGACAGATCCGTTAAGATGACATATCAAAACTTGGTTTAAAAATTGTGACCACCTGTGCGAAGGAGGGGGAGATAGGGTCTAAAAATTGAAGGCGTGAGTGCAAGAACACGATAACTAACATTTTATAACATACGGACATTCACAAATTTTTTTCATCATCATTTACTTCATCACCATCATTTTTGACTGTTACTTAATAGTTACTCTACTCACGACTTCAATTATGAAATTCGTGTGACGTACTCTATATAATAAATGGTCTCTAAGTACAAAGTTAAGTCTGTGATTGACCTGTGTACAAGAGTGAATTACTAAGGAGCTCTCAACATATTTAAGAACTCGCTAATTCACCGTTTTTTAAATGGAATATTAAGGAGGAGTTTACATTGGAGTAATGAGAAATCCGCCATCGTTAATTTGTCGACTTATACATATTTCTTATTCATGGAATTTAAATGTAGTTAACATTGGTTTAAGATAATATTATGTTCCTAATCTTGGTGGCTGCTAAATAAAATATATTGCTATCCGAGATGATGCCGGCAACTCCTTTGATAAAAAATTCGGAACCGTACTTTTTTCAGGATAAAAAGTATCCTATGTCGTTTTTCGAATATTCGCAGAATTGGTTCAGCGATCTTTTTAATAATATTGGTAATTGCTATGGATTACTATACTTCTATTGGGTATGGACTAATGTCCTACTGGAAGCGTAAAAAGTGTGTATAGTTCTTAATCCAGTGAAGTTTTTATAGAGATTGATCCGACACGAGCGACGCATTTTTAATCTGTATTAATATTCAGCGGATTAAAGGAAGCCTTTGTTCGTTCGACTTTTAACAACCCGATAATGAAAAACTAAAGTCACAGTAATGGAAATCAGTCGAAAAAGTTATGTTAACGATACCGTGCACGCTGCATATAACTAATGCATAATATAATAATTATTATTACAATTTTAAATTGCAATGTCCGTTTATTGATATTAAAAATTCAGCTAGTACTGGGTTTGTTTTTTGGAACGAAGTTCCTTATCGCGCGTTGCGACAGGGGCACCGACCAAGTGGAAAGGGGGCTAGACGGAAAAGTTATAACGACACGACACAAATTAAGTGTCATGTCGACTTACAACTAGAGCAAAAATGCTATTCTCTCAAGTTTTTTGACAGTAGTTTGTCTATTCACTTTTGCGTGTACCTATTATATTTCTCAATAGCTTTGTCCACACTGTGCCTTTTTCTGTTCGTCAAGGGCATGCGTTATAGCGGAGTCAGCAGCGAACGTGAGGCAAAGTTGATGACGAAAATTGAAGATGAAAGTGCACAGTGTGGACATAGCTACGTGGACGTCAAAATAATATTTGTTAATAATTAATTAATCCAACAGCTCTATTGGAAGAATAAACTCCTGTAAACAAAACTCAGAAATTGACTCGTTGTCGATTTTGTTGAAATACCTGTCTCATACAGATAATAACAACAAACTTTTTAAACAAAGATTTTACTGTAAACTAATAATACTAACGAAAACTTTTAATTGGCGTGGGTAACTGAGCTGTGTATTCTATTTGTTACAATAAAACAATATTACCTACCGCTAAAGTAATATAAAATAGAAACAACTGCATTTCTATATACTATTAGAGAATTCATATGCAGATGACCGACCTACTTAATTTGGTCGCGTTTTACCTAACACAGTCGACAGCGGCAGATCGCGTATAGCACTGTATCATAAAGTTAATATACCTAACGGAATAGAGAAACAAAGGCCTGAGCAAGAGAGATGTCACTGTCAGTAACACTGCGTGGTAAAAAGAGACGTGTGATACATGAGAGCAGCACTCTTTTTTTGACGTCCAGTCGGCACGTGCCGCACGTTGACAATTTAATCTCATAGAATTCATGTTCAATCATGCTTGTGTAAGTGTATACTTACGTACGTATGATGTTCAGAGCGTCCATACATCATCTAACATTATAATATTCGTCAAAAGAGTAACAGACATCCATCAAAACTCGTATATTAGTGAAATTTTCTCGTAGCTTCAACCACGTACCGCGTGAATTTGTTTTTTCTAAACAGCCTTCACGATAAAATATAATAAAATACGTGAGATACCTCCACTGATAATGTATGAATAAATTTGTATAAAGTCTCTCATTTTATACAGTTAATAAGAAAAGTTTAATTGCAAATATAAGTACAAATTTTGCAATTGTACCCATAATTTAATCTTATTATATATAAAATTCTCGTGTCACAATGTTAGGCCGCGTACTCCTCCGAAACGGCTTTACTGATTTTAACCAAATTTTATATGCATATTCAGTGGGTCTGAGAATCGGCTACTGGGTACTTTTTATATTGATATGTGCATTTTTGTTGAATAAATAATAGTAAATTATTACAACTCGCGACTGACGGCTACCATTGTTTGTGCGACGGGATAGCGATGGACGTTGCCATAGTGACATACTTATTTAGTCACTTCAATAAAATAATACGGGCGAAATACTTATGGCAAAGAAACGTTCGCCGGGACAGCTAGTATTAATATATGAAGCTTATATCCATACTAACATACTAATATTATCAATGTCAAAGTGTCTGCCGTCCCTGTCTATATGTCTGTTTGTCTGTCTCACGCCTAAACCACTGAACCGATTTCGTTGAAATTTAGAATTTAGATATTTTGAGTCCTGAAAAAGGACATGGGATACTTTTTATCCCGGAAAAATGTACGGTTCCCGCGCGGTAAACGATTTTTGGTACAACGGAGTTGCGGGCGTCATCTAATTAATATTATGAAGTTTGTTTGTTTGAACACGGTTTTTTTAAATGAAACAAGCAAAGGGGTAAACAAGCAAACGGGTCACCTGATGGAAAGCAACTTCCGTCGCACATGGACACTCGCAACATCAGAAGAGCTGCAGGTGCGTTGCCGGCCTTTTAAGAGGGAATAAGGGAGGGTAAGGAAAGGAATAGGGTAGGGGATTGGGCCTCCGGTAAATTCAGTCACTCGGCGAAACACAGCGCAACCGCCGGTTTCACGCCGGTTTTCTGTAAGCCTTATTGGTATTTCTCCGATCGTGCCGGCGCATTCGTGCCGAAGCATGGCTCTACCAAGTGCGTGGCTCTACCACGTGGTTACATCAGAAACTACTGGTTCGAATTAAAGTAATCTTTTTATCATTAGCTAGCTGAACTAACCATTAGGATAATTTCCTAAAATAAAGGCACTCTTAACGTTCATTACTGTAAATAGGTTACCTGCTTAACATTTACATAATTAAGACGCGGAGTGTTGCCATACAGATGAAAAGGGCAAGGGATATTTCGGTCGTAATTGGACATCTCCTTATAGCGAGAGTTGACAATCACTAATTAGATAGCATTGCAAGCGAATAATAAATGCTATAGAATAGTAACCGAATCGAAAAATCTGTGAAGTGCGAGTCGGACTCTCGCCGAAGGGTTCCGTACCATATTTGAATAATAGTCATAAGGTACACCTTATCATAAAAAGTATGTAGAAAGAATCAGGATAAAGTAAGGTAGGCGCTCTTTATAATAGTTTCCAATATTTTCACCTATCGCTGATCTAGGGTATGTATGGTCAACAGAAAAGGTAATAAATAGAGAAACAAAAGTTTTACTATGAAATTAAAACTTTTCTCGTAATTTAAATATATTTTATGTCTTCCCTTTTTTCTATAGACATAATAAGAAATTATTAAATTTACATTTGGCTGTCGATTGTGGTAATATAAAAATTAATTCTCTCTGTCATATTACTTCCTCTCTCACGCCGCATATGGCTGGCGATCTCTTTCCATTTTACGAATTTAGGATCTGACCTAAAAAAATCCACATCGCTGGCTAAGAAGTTTTCACTTCAAACAAATTTTTTTATGTTTTGCGGACTCTACTTTCATCGATATATTGGCAACTATAACCCCAAAGTATTGTACCGCCTATCTTCATTGTATCCCTGGGTCTAAAGTACCTCGAACTGGAGGCCTAACCCTCAATTTACATATTTATATGTTATATTATATCAACCCTGCAAAGTTTATCTGATTGTCATGAATATGGTAACCGGTAAAACGGTTTTTGATGGTGATAACTCATAAGTGATAACGTTAAAAATATTGAAGGTGTTCGAGTGTTGAAATTTAAAAAAAAATTACCCAAAAATTTTTTGAACGATTTTCTAATTGTAGTTGGAGTATTAAAATTTTCTCGGAATTTCAGTACTAGTAGTAACTAAATGATGCTCGGGTCCTCTGGAATAAGCCGTACGTAGTGTTTAATGAATAAGATTTAAACTTTTAATATTTTGATTGATTGATTAATCAACATTCCAATTAAGTAATAATAATATTATTTCAATTATCCTTGGTGCGAAAAACCTATAAACAAAGATAGCAAAAAAAGGATATGGGCGAATAGCCCCCCAAATTACATAATAAAAAAATAATAAAAAAAAACTTTTAATATTTTCACGTCTCAAATCTTAAAATTTGCAGCTAGACTAAATTCAAATTTCAATTATTTTCTACTATAAAATTGCCCTGACGAAATAAATTGAGCTAAAATTTAATAAACATTGCAGCAGAATATTATGGTGATATTTAATGAAACGCTGACATAAAAAGGTAATAAAATGAAACGGGCTATACAACAAATCGTAAACTCAAACACATAAATTGAAATTTTGAACATTATTTAAACAGTTTATATTGAAAATGCTTGCAGTGTTGTTTAGAAAAACTGTCGATGTGCTGTATTTTTTAACTTCCAAAGCGTAACTTTAAAGTGTAAAAAAGTGCTTCATAGCGTTAACTATCTATTTACATATTACAAGTAAAAAAAATACAATCGCGAACAAAGGGTATAAATAATAAAGTGTAAATGAGGAAGTGTTAATTATATATTACAAGTGTAAAAATTGAGTACAATCGCGAACAAAGTGTAAACGATGAATTAGTGTTGACATGAAAGTGTTAAAATGTTGAACGGTGGTGGGCCGTCGACGTCGGTGGGCAAAACCACCGCGTCCCCGGTTCGGGCCTCGCCGAGTCCTGTCCGCATTCCGTCCCCTCTGAAGTCCGCATTATCCCCCGCGGGCCGCCAGAGATCTCCTAGGCGGTGTCAGTTTGCGGCCCCCTCAGAGGACCCGAAGGACAAATGTGGCACGTCCTGGCTGTGTCGGAGAGGGGCCGGAGTTGAGGGGGAGGACTCGGGCTCAGAGTCACCGGGACCGAGCGTCCCCCTGCCGCAGGGTTGTGAGGACTCCGCGCCGCCGCCGAAGAACTGCTTCAGACTGGTTATGCTGGGGTAAGTTGTTTCAATTTACTAATGTACCTATCCCGAATAGCTGCTTCAAACTAGTTTTGCTAATACTACAGGAATCAGGATTCAACTTATGTCGCCTACCAAGTATAAAGGAACCAAAAGAAGTTGTTGCATATTATTATGGTTAGAGCAATAGAAATTGATGGTTTCGTTCGTATTATCATACTTAGGGCCGGTTTCACCACTTCCTGATAAGGCTATCCACCACTTAACTTGACAGATGAAGTATGGAGAATCTGTCAAAAAAGTTGTGAATAGCCTATTCGGCACTTTATCAGAAAGTGGTGAAACAGGCCCTTAGTTTTGTAACAGATATAGATATAGGTATTAGATTTTATTACAAAAATATTGAATACCCAGAAACGTGCCGAATTATAAAAGAACATATTAATATTTGTTTGTAGCAATTTCCTTTAAAGTAGGATACTTTAAAGGAAATTGCTACAAACAAATATTAATATGTTCTTTTGAAATTGCTATTGGAACGTCGCGTCGAACAGAAGTGATTTTGGAGCTAATATCGAGACATTAATTGAACTTCACCTAAATACGAGACCTACGCGAAAGCTTTATGTTCGCGAAATTACTTTTCAAGTATCAAGGTTCTTCGTTTTTTATGTTTTGTAACAATAGAATTACCTAATTGGAGAAATTGAAGCATAGAATCTTTCAGCTGTGCTTGACATAACCCAAACTATGTACGTAGGTACTCCTACTGCATAATCAACTCCACTGATAGTACCAACAAAATAGAAGTGCCTGCTTTATTATTATTTTTTAAATTACATTGCTAAAATTAAAATTTTCTTAAATCACAGTAAAATAATAAAAAAAACATGATAAAAAAACAATAGCTGTTTTGAAATTATACACACAGTGGAGTTTAATATACACAGCCAGACACATCAAATATTGCTAGCTAAAATATACCCCGACAAAGTTCAAAATAACAACCATTTGTCAGTATCAGTCGCGATATAAAATCGTACATCAATTCACATCTACCCGCAATGAAAAGTACAATCGCGCGCAAATGGCGTATTCGTTTACTTCAGTGATGTTCAACCTGTGGATAGCGAGTTCGTGACCCCCAAAGGGTTATAAAGAAGGGTCGCGAAACATCTGTAGGAGGGTCGCCAGAAATCCAGAAAACTAATTCATTTAAAAATATAAATATTAAAAAAAATGTTATATTGAGTGGGAGAAATTTACCAAAATGATATTATATTCATAAACATACATACACTATAAAAAAGCAAAGGATGAGGGCAGGGCCCCATAAGGGCTACTGGCGCCTGTGTGCAAAAAAAGGATTTTGGCGCCCCTTTAGGCAATTTTTTTTGGACCTTGGTTTTGGCGCACCATATCTTATAAAAGGTTGAACAACACTGGTTTACGTCACCTCCCCTTTGTCCCCTCCGTCTCCTTCGTCCCCCGATCTCCATACTCGTAACAGATCTAAGCGATAAATCACGCGTTGACAACCGCAACCGAATTGCGAATTCAACTCTGATTACCATCTCTGTCGGCGACTGTACTTAGGCTGCGTTTACAGTGAGTAAGCAAGTATTGGTAGAGTGGTTAATCTATCTAACTGTGATCACCTTCACGTTGGGCTATGACGGATTACCAGGATGATAATAATACCCCCACACCGGTTTCGGTGACGGTGGCCGGTTTCATTGAAACCAGGCCAGTTACGCAGGAGTCATTTTAAAGGGTCCCAGTGTGATCGCAATATACAAGAGCAGTCTCTATTTTTTTACTCCCAATACCCAGTGGGAGGGAGGACCGACACGAGTGGCGACAGATCAGGCGCAGGACCGACTTTATACATGCCCTTCAAACTCATGCCTCATAGCCACACTCCAAAGTCTAAACCATTAGTTTACGGAGGCGTTATTAGTTATTACCATGATGGCGAAGATATATTGTATTCATGCATAATCGACGTCGATCATGGGCATCGATGGGCAATCATTGACGAATACAACACTGCACCATTGCAATCGCTTATCAAACCATGGGCTAAGGTAGAGATATGATATAACATGTATCACTATTGAAAAATAGATATGTAAGTCAGAGAACTCGTCCAGCATTAATCTTGCTCATAAATCCGTAAGTTTATGAAGTATATTTAAAAGTACAACACAGTACAGTTAAGCACAGTAGCTTAGCTGAATTAAAATAAATAAATATAACTTTATTTCAGACTAATTTTGTCCGTAGATTTGTTAGAGACAGTTAGTAACAGTTAGCTTATATAAGTAATATGTTAGTAGTGTTAGTATTATAGTAATCTGTATAATATTTACGACATCAAGCCTATCCCTATCTCCATCCAGTGTTTTTGAATGGGACAGTCTAATTTAGAGGCAATGATCGTCAGAATGCTGTTTTCACTGTTACGAAGTCTCTGCAATAACGATGCTACCTTTTTGCGCATCACTGAAAAAACCAAAGTCGGGAAAACTTTGGTTCGTAGAACCTATTTAGCAATCTGTGGTAGATTAAGTTCATTTTTATGTAGATAATTTTGCGTAAATAACGAGTAGAACTGTAACAGGAGGAAGGATATACGTTACTTTTTTGTCGGAAAATGTACGGTCCCCAGGGAACTACTCATACGTTTGTGGAGCCGCGCGGAATGCCTTACTAGATATAATTCATATTTAGATAATTTTATTACAAAATAGAAATTAAAAGTAGCATTTTATTTCTTAAATAGGACGCGAATTTTGGCAACAAGAACTAATGGTTGGAGACCGACCGTCGTCGAATACAAACAAACTAAGACAAAATAAATGTCCCTTATTTATTTTACTCTTTCAAAGGCCCTCCTCGCAAGCTAGTGTACCAATGTATAAATTTTCATTATAATGTATTTTGAAGTGAAAACTTCTTTAGCGGCGTTGAGCACTTTCGTGGGATGGGTAAAGACTGTGAAACTCGCGTCAGATTCTCGTGCTGATCGAAAAACCGTAAGACGGTTGGAGAGTAGTGTTGTAACATCGAAATCGATTAATCGAACAATCGATTGTTTTTTTTTCGATTGTCGATATTTTTTAATCGATTGTAAGAGTTCCGATTAATTCAAAAAATCGATGTTCATAAAAAATGGGTTAAAAATTTAATCGATTGTAAGGGTTTCGATTAATTAAAAAATCAATTTTTTAAAAATCGATTTTCATAAAAAATGGGTTAAAAAAAATAATGCACAACGTTAATAATCAAGTTTTCACTTCTGCCGGCACTCCCGGAGTGCAACCCGTCTTTTTTTTTAAATAAAACTAACGACCACATTATTATATACCTAGCATGTTATCAGAGATATTGGTAGAAAACGAACAAACATATGTGGTCGGATTATATCTAGTCAATGTAAGGCTGGCCGCATACATACGTTTTCCGTTTACCGTTATACTTGGAATCAGTAGAACATAATTACATTTACTGACGCACACATTCGCTTTTTTTTCGAACGAACCGAATCGCGCGTTCGCGCGTGAACAAAAACGAACATTGACGCTAGTCTTACGGAATTCCAAAATCCAAATCGAAAGTTGGAAATTGAATACGGAAAACGTCTGTACGCGCCATGCGACCAGCCTTAGTGTCTATACACACTAGGCCGAAAAAACGCGGCTGAAGTTCGGCATGATTACGCCTGCGATGTATTTTAAATTACTGATGACACACCATGCCGAAATTACGTCGCGTATGCGTAGCGCATTGCTGGCGTAACCATGCCGAACTTCGGCCGCGTATTTTCAGCCTTAGACGTGAATTGTCGGTTGGCTTGATATAGCACTGCCAAATTACGTAGGTCTACCATCTGCCTATGAATCGATTTCGCTGATAGTAATTAGTACAATGGTTATGAAAACTTAGAATACAATTACAACTTTACCTGATGTTCATCCAAACATTGAATTTGTGAGTCAATTATGTAACAACTGATTTCACAGTAGTTTACTTATAATTTAGTTCATTCTGTGATTACCTTGTTGTGATAATAGAACTTGTTTATATTCTAACTAGATTGCAGTCAGGTAGAACTGTTATAAAAACATTATTTTGGTGTAAAATACTCCTAAAAATCAAGCTAATGTTTTGTTTTTTTTTTATACTCAGTGGTTAATTTTGTATTATGCCTTCCCACGTTGGACCCTGATGAAGAACCATGATTGCGAAGAATGTGAAAGTAAAATACAGATTTCGCCTGATGCCAAAGTAGATTTAAGATTGCCAAGACATTAAATAAAATATTAAAAACTGACGTCCGCACATTCATTGATCTATAATTGGTTTAACCGTACATTTTAATAGGGGTAAAAGTATATTTTGTCCTTACGGGACTCAAAATATTTACATACCAAACTTCAGCAAAATCGCTTCAGCGGTTTAGGCGTGAAGAGGTACTTAACAGACAGACAGACAGACATACAGAGAGATAAACAGACAAACACACTTTCGCATTTATAATATTAGTATGGATTTTGTACAAAACTAAAATAAATACAACTATAGCTTCATAGTTTGCTGTAAGTACATTTAAAACTACAGCCATAAAATATAATTCATAAAATAAACTAGTAACTTTGTTCAATGTTGGAAGTGGTTTAAAATGTCCGCCTCTCAGCCGAGACGAGAATATACTTTGTAAAGTTGTACCAGGTGAGAAATGGTTACTACGGCTCTTTTGTAAGCATTTCTACATACTAATATTTCAAGAGTAAGTGTCTCTCTATCTATTTTCTCTGCACGCTTAAATTGCAGGACTGATTTTGTAAAAATTTCATACGGAGATAATGGTTACATATAAGGGTCAATTCAGACCGCAACGTGACGCGTAGATGCATTTCTAAATTTGTATGGATTTGACAGTTTTTCATGACGTCTCACGCGATTGAATTTTGTCAAATCCATACAAATTTAGAAATGCATCTACGCGTCGCGTTGCGGTCTGAATTGACCCTTATTGGTATAATCTATCTAATGTATACTCCTCCGAAACGGCTTCACTGATTTTAACCAAGTTTTATATGCATATTCAGTGGGTCTGAGAATCGGCTACTGGGTACTTATTATATTGATAAGTGCATTTGTTGAATAAATAATAATAAATTACTACAACTTGAGAATGACGGCGACCATTGTTTGTACGACGGGATAGCGATGGACGTTGCCATGGTGACATACTTATTTAGTCTCTTCAATAAAATAATGGGCGAAATACTTTATATAGCAAAGAGACGTTTGCCGGGACAGCTAGTATTATACATAATATATAATGGTAGTTTTTACCAAGTAAGAATGATGAAATAAAAATGTCTTATATATAACAATAAAAATATCTATATGTTATACGTTATAGTCATTCAGTTTTATCCCTTTTACTTAAAAAAATAACGCAACAAACAAGGACGACAAATTGTATAACTATTATCTTTTATCAGTACCAGGGTTTATTGGAACGAAGTTCCTTATCGCGCGTTCGGCGTAAAGGCTAGCTGATAGGCTGGACAGAAAGATATTTGACCTCGACACTTTTTATTAGTACCTGCATGGTAGGGGCAGAGGGCGACTAGATGGCGTTTTTTTAAATAAACCAACGCATTGTTAGTAATCCTGGGCATCAATAGAAGGCGTTTTTTAAATAATTTTTTTGAGTGTAAATGTATACAAGTTTTTTGAACATAAGAAATAACTTCGTTCCATTCGGGTGTGCCTTGACACCTCTCAAGTATTTTTATAACTAAAGTAATAAACGTACATATTTTCAGAGCTATAAAGTTAATATACCTAGCGGAATAGAGAAACAAAGGCCTGAGCAAGAGAGATGTCACTATCAGTTGTTAAACTAATATGTATTCTGTGCTATCAGTAACACTACGTAGTAAAAAGAGAGATACATGACAGCAACAATATTTTTTGACGTCCAGTCGGCACGTGTCGCACGTAGACAATTTAATCTCATAGAAATCATGTTCAATCATGCTTGCGTAAGTGTATTCGTACACATATTTTTACACACAGATGAAACCAATTTCGGTTTCGTTTGACAGCTCGAGATTGTTGCTCTATTCCGCTAGGTATATTAACTTTATGTTCAGAGCACAAATAAACTAGATCACAGACTTCGAAATTGAATCAGTCGGTTTCACGACACAAAGCCAATAATGTAACCCTTTTGTAGTAAAAGCAAAGGCTCTACGCACAAACGACATTATTTCCGTTGACAAAATGTCTATTACGTCTACCGAATAAATCCGTAAAATTTGGCCCGAAAAGGGTGTATTAGATATAGCACTTATATCCATTAGGGCGTTTGTGCACTACACGGAATTTTACCATCCGGCGCGGCACGGCATCTCGATTTCCTACCTTATTGTGTAAACGTGAAAGTTATGAACGCCGGACGGTAAAATTCCGTGTGGTGCACAAACGCCCTTACAGTAATGTTTTGCTTTAAGTACTAGATCAGCCTTTCCCAAAGTGGGCGATAACGCCCCCTTGTGGGTATGTACAGATAAAACTTTAGGTTGTGTAATGTGTATGTTTCCTTTGTATAAATTATAATTCCCTATAAAAGTAGTAGGGCTGAAAAAGTTACCTTTTTATTTTATGGGAAAATTCATGAAGTTTTTATCAAAGTAAAAAAAAATCGTTTGCGTTGTTTATGATAGGGCAGCAGTAGATAAAAGTTTAAGCATTAGTGTCCTCCTACAATTTTTTTGTTGTTAAATTTTGAATGAAGTCTTGTTCTAAATCATCTAAAGAACATAACTGCATTCATAACTCATTACGTAATTTTTTGTGAGTTAGTACACGGATGCTTAACAGCGTCCAATTACAAGTTATGTAGGTACACACAACACATACATACCCTAAGCATTATCACTCAGTTTCGTTTTATCCTGTATAAATATATATATATACGTCCGACTTGATGTCAGAACAGTTATAAAGCCTGGCCATTTAGGCAAGACTTTTTCGTTATCGCTTCGTTATAGAATCGCCGATCATAATGTATGGAATTGACATAAGCGCTCGTTAATATGACGTTGACGTTCGACTCGTCTTATGTCATTCCATACATTTTATTGGCGATTCTATAAAGAAGCTATAAAGAAAAGATCTTGGCTCACCCCCTGGCAAATAGCGCATGTTATATTAGACATAAGGAAGCAATTTTGCCAGATGCATTTTATGTAGCAGCAGATTTAGCCCGGCCTCTATAAAGTTTTTGCTATTTCCTTGTGTTATGGTAAGCTTCATGCGCTCTTTTTTCATAGCGTGTCAAAGAAAAACACAAGTCTATCGAGGGTTGAATAGTATTCTATTGTATTTAAAAGGCTTTTTATACACTTACGGACGTTCCCAATATTTGATCTATCTCTGGTTTTGCCCTACTAGAGATAGGAATAGCTCACAATTGACATAAAATATATGTCTCTAATATCTAATGTGAGCTATTCCTATCTCTAGTAGGGCAAAACCAGAGATAGATCAAATATTGGGAACGGCCGTTAAACGACTGACTGGTCTCTTGATGCTATTTTTGAATGTTATCCTATCAATGTTATCTATACTAATATTATAATTCTGCAGAGTTTGTTAGTTTTTTTGTTTGTTTGTTTGTTTGTTTGTTTGAAAGCGCTAATCTCAGGAAGTAATGGTCCGATTTGAAAAATTCTTTCAGTGTTAGATAGCCCATTTATTGAGGAAGGCTATAGACTATATTTTATCACGCTAAGACTAATAGAAACGAAGAAATATAGGAAAATGTGGAGAAAACGGGGGAAAATTATTTGAAAGGGCTTATTTGAACGCGCTAATCTCAGGAATTACTGGTCGGATTTGAAAAATTCTTTCAGTGTTAGATATCCCATTGATCGAGGAAGGTTACAGACTATATTTTATCACGCTAAGACTAATAAGAGCGAAGAAATAAAGGAAAGTGTGGAAAAAACGGGGAAATTATTTGAAAGGGCTTATTTCCGATTTGAAAAATTCTTTCAGTGTTAGATAGCTTATTTATTGAGGAAGGCCATAGGTTATATTTATTATTCTACAACTAATAGGAGCGAAGAAATAGAGGAATATGTGGAAAAAACGGGGGAAATTATATGAAATTGCTTATTATCTTAAGATTCTTAAGAACTACTGGAGCAATTTTTGTGTTAATTGGCAAACATGAAGAATAGACCACGTTAAGGGACATAGGCTATTTTTTGCGGAAAAATGTACGGTCGCGTGAAATTCCTAAATTACGCAAGCGAAACCGCGCGGAACATCTATATATAATAAAATCGTAGGAAAGTCAATGCTGTGCATTGAATATTTTTGTACAATAAATAATACTTGGGACGTGATCTACTATACTAACGCGGACGAAGTCGCGGGCAACAGCTAGTACCTAATAATCTTCTTATATATAAAATTCTCGTGTCACAATGTTAGTTACCGTACTCCTCCGAAATAGCTTTACTGATTTTTACCAAATTTTATATGCATGTTCAGTAGGTCTGAGAATCGACTACTGGGTACTTTTTATATTGATAAGTGCATTTGTTGAATAAGTAATAGTAAATTATTACAACTCAAGACTGACAGCGACCACCGTTTGTGCGACGGGATAGCGATGGACGTTGACATGGTGACATACTTATTTAGTCACTTCAATAAAATAATATGGGCGATGTCAATGATGTTTTTTATAATAAAATATCACTGGGCGAAATACTTAATTAGATGGCAAAACAACGTTTGCCGGGACAGCTAGTATATGTCTATTACTTTTAATCATGCTAATTTTAACATTAACACTGATTATTCACAGGCAACTTAACACCAATACTTGGCCAATCGAGGACAGAAACAGTTTTAGCTAATGCGGTCCATGCATACACAATGTCGGCGCGTTTGATCGTTGGGCCGAGAAATTGACGCTACTGTGTTGAGCTATACTGTGTTGTATAGTGTATAGTGTACACTGTATACCTTGTAAAGAAGAGCGAGGTCACACTGTTCCGTTGCTTTGACGGAACGGAAAAACGCAACGCCACAAAGCGTTAAAACACCTTAAGTACTACAGCGCTATGTACGCTTAAATCCTTCTCCCATTTATTCTTCTATCCGTGTTGTTTTGTCATCACACCGCTACGGGCAACCCAACGCTATGGAGCGTCCGTCCGCCGCAACTTTATCAGTGGCATGAATTTAAACAATTTAAAAAATTCACGCCTTAGTAGGCGTTAAATTTCTTCAAAATCAGCGAATTAAAAAAAATTCTATGACCTTCACGACGACTGTCCTATTTTGCACTGGCAAGTTGTTTATGCAAAGTTATTTATTTGCCCTTGTAGGGGTTGTCTCCTACAGATGATGGTTGCTGGATGCTGGATGATAGTGATGATGATAGAGATGCTGATGCTGATGTGTTGTGTGTTAAATAATACGCTCTTGATGCTTGATAATGCTCTGCTATTGCTTTGCTGTTGCTCTGCTGTTGCTCTGCTGTTGCTCTGCTGTATTTCGTCGTAAATGCATAAATTTATACAAGTTCAAACGTGCCGGTCAATGTCATACCGAGCCGTACAAGTTTAAATGATGAGTAAGCAAACGTGCCAGTTCAATGAACGTGCCGGCTCAATGTCATACCGAGCCGTACAAGTTCACTGTACGTGTTAGTGAACCGTACATCTTGCCACTCTAAAAGAAAAGAAAAAATCTAAAAAATAAAAACGTAAATTAAATTAAGAAATAAAGAAACCTAAACATTTAACAAATTAAGTAGTAAAAAGGAAAGATTTAGTCTATCCGGGGAAGTCTGGGGAACGTGACTGTCAATGTTGCGGTGGGGGCGCATTCCTCGCTCCGACACAGGCGTGCGGGCAGCGCGTAGACGGGGGGTACGGGCGCGGGACTGGTCTGCTCCGTCGGTTCCTCTGGCGGCGTCTCCCGACTGCTCGATAGTCATTGATGTTCGCTTTCTTTGGACCAGGAATCTGTTGCTGTATGGTCCCGTACACTCCATCGTCTCTTTTTGTGCTAGGTATGGAGACCGATGTATTAATAAAGTTATTCAATGTTGATGTTGTAGGCAGCATAATTCCTTGCTGATGTTGCATTTTGATATTGATGTTGTTCGAGGTGTGACGTCCCAGCAACGTAAAGGTGTCTCCTTTCACAGTCGAGTCCTGACCTGGGACAATAATGCTGTTTGTGATGTAATTTTCTTTACGTATGTGACCCAGTGACTCATTTTGATGAATAAACTGTTTGAGGCTATCTGATGACTCTTTGCTGTTGTTCTTGATTTCCCAGTTCTTGGATACATTTTCTTCTTGTTTTAATATTGCATATAAATAGTGACGTTTAGGTGCTTTGCTGGAATTTGGAGCGCATGTTGTTGAGAGTGATGTACTCGATGTTGACCGCCACACGTCCACATTCTGCGATGTTTGCAGTTTGCTGTTTGAGTACACGACTGACTCATGAATTTTCATGTTCGTGTCCATTGCACTGCTTGCAACGCCGCGTTGATATACATGGTCTATTATGATGCGTGTAGAGACAATTATTTATGCAGATATTATGTTTTTTCAAAATCTCTATTTGCTCTCTGCCTGATAGGTTAAAAAATGTTGTACACATGTAGAGATCGTGGATTGCCTTACATACGACACATGATTTTTGTCTGTATGTTACAAAGGCTTGATATTGTCCTTTCTGGGAATGTTCGTTTTGATATTGCGACCATGTCGAGTTTTTGTTATAATTTGACGATCTCGGTGCTTGATAAACATGTTTGTTTGTGATGTTATTTTCCTTTTCCCTGTGCTGAATAGGCTCTAAGGCTGTAAACTTGCTCTCGATAAATGTCATGAAATCTTCAAGTGTAGAAATAGACCGTGGCTCCTTGCGGGACTCCTGGTAGTTGGTGTAGGTGTCCACATCCAGTTTTTTTCAAAGAATGTGGACCAATAGCGGATCCCAGCTGTTAGTATCCACTCCCAAATTATGGATGGCGTGAATACATTCGGTAGTGGTGTCGTAGAGCTTCTTCAGTTCATAAGATGACTGTTTGTGACTGGTTGGTTGACTGAGAAGGATTTCGACTTGTTTGGTGAAAAGCAGCTGAGGATTGTTGTAGCGATGATTTAAAATTTCCCAGGCGATCTCGTAGTTTTTGCTGATATGTGAAGATGTTGAATTATGTGCTCCGCCTCCCCTTTAACTCTACATTTTAAATCCTGCATTTTTTGCGCGTCAGTGATATATTTGTTATTATGTATTGCTTCGGTACATAAATCGTGGAATGTTGGCCATTGTTCATAATTACCAGTAAATATTGGTATATCTATCTGGGGCAAAGATTGTTGTACATGTGCGTTAGAGCATAATTTTTGATTTAAACTTCTTTTCGCGGTGATATATTTTGACTCTATTTCGGTGAATGCTTCCTCGTAATGGGTGTCGGTTCCCGGTGATAAAATGTCTATGCGCAGGTGAAGTTCTTCGATGTTACGCCATCGCTGTTGAAGGTAATGCAGCTCGTCCTCGATCTCCCATTTCTCTTCGATGTTTTGTTCGCTGATACGTTTTAATTGCCGCTCTAGTGCCCGAAAATTGGCGTACTGCTGTACCAAAATATCTTGATAGTCGAGGTTTGACTTGTTCAAAATGAATTTTTGGAATTTGAAATTGAGTTCCTGCATTTTCCTTGGAAGTCGAGGGAGTTGAAAGCTGCGAGATTGTTGGTGTCGCAGGCCTTTCTGAATCCGCTGCCACGGTGGCTCTTAATGTTGTGTAAAAATGCTTTACCTCGATGTAGATGTCTTTTTTGAAATATTCTGATGACTTATCTTCGACTCCCTGCAATGTGTTGTTATTAAGTTCAAATTCACCCCACAAGTTGTCTATTGCCGCAATGCGTTTTTGAAAGTATTCCGGCGTTTTTCTAATTGCGGAGTCCTTTTTATAATTGATGTGGATCTTCTCGATCTCCTTAATTATAGCGCTCTGACGTGCCAGTAGCTCCTGCATGATGATGAAGGATGTATTTAGTGTATTAAGAGTCTCTTTACAGTATGTGCGTGTTGTCTCAACTCTTCCGGGGCGACCCGCTTGTGGGAGACCGGTTGAGCCGATTCGCTACCGTATCATGACAATAAAAAACACACCAAATGATAAGTGATGTTCCTCGCAGTAACAATGTTTCTCCTTAAAGTTTCTTCTCAATGCTTCATGTTGATAGGTGATGTTCCTGATGATCCACAGATGCGTTGATTCTTACTCCTTTCGAAGGACCAAAATGTAGGGGTTGTGTCCTACAGTTGATGGATGCTGGATGCTGGATGCTGGATGCTGGATGATGCTGATAGAGATGCTGATGCTGATAGAGATGCTGATACTGATAGAGATGCTAATGCTGATGATAGGTGTTAAATGATACGCTCTTGATGCTTGATAATGCTCTGCTATTGCTTTGCTGTTGCTCTGCTGTTGCTCTGCTGTTGCTCTGCTGTTGCTCTGCTGTTGCTCTGCTGTTGCTCTGCTGTTGCTCTGCTGTTGCTCTGCTGTTGCTCTGCTGTTGCTCTGCTGTTGCTCTGCTGTTGCTCTGCTGTATTTCGTCGTAAATGCATAAGTTCAAACGTGCCGGTCAATGTCATACCGAGCCGTACAAGTTTAAATGATGAGTAAGCAAACCTGCCAGTTCAATGTACGTGCCGGGTCAATGTCATACCGAGCCGTACAAGTTCACTGTACGTGTTAGTGAACCGTACAGCCCTAAAAATTTTGTTTGCAGGCCGCGACACTAACTGCCGCACTCAGAGTGGAACATTTGTTGCTTAAATGTAATTAATTAAATTTTTGACATAAGCTCCATACATTATCTGTCAAACTCTTCATTTAATTGAAGGTTAATCATAACTTAATGTCTCTGAGTACGGCGGTAAGAGTCTAAGACCAAAACGCCTTTGTGGCTCGTATAAAAAAAAGGTTGAGTACCACTGCTATGGAACGTTGTTGTACGTTGCGTCGTCAGAAAGGCTGCTTCTGCGTCATCATCCACTCTCTCCTTTATATCCGTCTTTTACGCCAACGACGCAACGCATCTATTCAATTTGAATTATCAGAAAATATATTGTATGTAAAAAATCAGAGCGGCATCGCTACGTTGCTACAGCGTTGCTACAGCGTAGTTGCAGCGTCACTACGGCGTAGCTGCGACGTTGCTACGGCGTATCTGCAGCGTTGCTACGGCGTTGCTACAGCGTTGCTACGGCGTTGCTACAGTGTTGCTACGGTGTAGTTGCAGCGTCACTACGGCGTAGCTGCGACGTTGCTACGGCGTATCTGCAGCCTTCCTACAGCAATATAGCTTTTAGGGTTGAGACCGCAACGCGACGAGGCGAGGCGAGGCGCGGCGCGGCATTTGACAGATTTCAATTACTTTTTTTTAATGACGCGAGACGTCTTGCGAATCTGTCAAATCCATATAAATTTAGAAATGCATCTACACGTCGCGTTGCCGTCTGAATCAACCCAAATTCAGACCGCAACGTGACGAGGCGAGGCGAGGCGCGGTATGGCATGAATATGTATGGATTTGACAGATTTCAATTGCGCGAGGCGACATGCCAATCTGTCAATTCAGTACAAATTTAGAAATGCATATACGCGTCGCGTTGCGGTCTGAATTAACCCTTATTCTGTAGCATTTCCTATGTCCATGCCGATATATTAGCATATTGATGATGTCACTGGCCTAAGGATCATCCATAAATTACTTCATGCGTCTACGGGTCTGTTTGCATTGAATGCTCCTAAAAACCAAACTGATTTTGATGAACTTGGAGGAGTTCGAGTCTGCGGAAAGGAACATTATAATGGTAATTTTCTATTGCAACAAAATGCACCGGTGGGACATGTTTTTACATGGAAATGTGAGTAGACATTATAATATGTTATGATGACCTCAGCTGTGTCTTTTGCTATGTGGTTGAGCGCGTGGTCAGCGCCCAAGCCGGGGGTCGCGGGTTCGAATTCCGCCAACGGAACAACAAGTTTTCAATGTCCCTAGGTCATGAATGAATATTAAATAAATGTAAGTAGGTATCTAAGTATAATAAAACTCATAAATATTCATATAGTATGAAAGTATTAAATATTTTTCCGTTGTCTGATACCTGTATATTATGTGCTAAGTAGGTACCTAAAGGACTTGCCTTTAGGTGCTTCGCACAGGGCCAGACTGACGTGGTGTGAAGCGTCCATGATATTATTTTTACTTATTAAGTTTACTTAAAACTCCTTCTTATAATTCCATTTTACCTAAATGGAATAATAATAAAACTCGAAGCAGAAGACTATACTTTAACATAGTATAGTCTAACTATAACAGTAAACAAACTTTTGTCTTCGTCCGCTTTCAGGGTCATTAAACATTCACTATTTACTATAAAACGCAGAATCATACCACAGTGTAAATTTAATACAGTAGACTGTAGAGCATAGGTTCTTAACCTTTTAGTCATGAGGGACCATCTTACCAAATGTTTGACTTGCCGGGGACCACTCTCTTGGCTTACCTAAATTAAGGGAGGCCTGATAAAGAAAACAAGCACAACTATAAATAATATAGTGGTCCGCGGACCACTGGTTAAGAACCACTGGTAGAGTAACAAAGTCCAAACCAAAGTCACTCAACAAAGAAACATGCATTAGGCTGCGTTTCCACAGTGTTTGCGTTGTAAAGAATATGTTTTTGAGAACCAATAGAATCGCTTTACTTTTTCCTGACCTCACTAAGCGCAACGCTTCTTTTAGATCTTAAAATCATATTCCTCGCAACACAGTCTCGGTGGAAACGCAGCCTAATTGTGGCGCACTCACTATGATTTTGCTACTTCAAGTTATCTGAATTTACGCTGCCCGGACGCACATTGTCCGAATTCTGATCAGAAACAGTTGAATTTCGCCGGACCGCCACCCCGCACATTATCCGAAATATCCTTCCGGCGAGTTCGAGCTCACTCGGCTCAGTACAAAATGTAAGAGACAGCGGACGTTCAACTGTTTCTGATCAGTTTGGTGAATGCTCAAAAATGTATGGACCAAAACCCCGGAATCGATTGAAACCATTTATATGTGGCATAGTAGACTACTTATACAGCATCCCAAATACAATATCCTTTTTGGATTAAACAATCACAGAGTACTTTAAAAACGATCGCAACTAATTGACTTTTCTTATAAGATATTCAGGACGACGCGATGCTACAAACGTTAGAGTGGCGATTAGTACGTAGTAAAAACATTTTTAATACAGATGTACAGTGTTGTAATTATGTATTTATGAATTTAATGTTTAAAATATATTTATCACTTTTATATCTGACAGTATAGAATGTTAGTTTGGTATATAAAATAATCTGTATACAATATGTACTGTTTTTTAGAATTATTAAGTACACGATATCGGTTATATGATCGTTTTTTTTTATAAAATAAGGGGGCAAACGAGCAAACGGGTCACCTGATGGAAAGCAACTATACTGTCGCCCATTGACACCCGCAACATTAGAAGAGCTGCAAGTACGTTGCCAGCCTTTGAAGGTTTGCAGGTCGTATTGAAAATATAGTGACAGTTTATTTCAGAGTTTTACAGTGCGCAGCAGAAAGTTACGCAAAAGACGTACGGGGGAAGACTGCCACTCATCAAGGTGATGAGGATGGTATATTTTTTGCGTGGGCGATAGCGAAAAGTTGCAGGTGGTATGATTCCGAACAATTTCTTAGAGCACTCCCCGTGATACAACCGATAGAGGATGTAGAGTGAAGCCACTTGTGATTTAGTTTATTCTTAAAATATATTATATTTGACATACTTTTTCAGGGTTCCGTACCCAAAGGGTAAAAACGGGACACTATTACTGAGACTTCGATGTCTGTCCGTCTGTCTGTCTCCAGGATCTTACTCAAGAACCGCTATAGCTAGACTTCTGAAATCTTCACAGATTGTGTATATCTGATGCCGCTGTAACAAAAGATACTAAAAACTAAATAAAAACTAAATTAAGATTCATGGGAGGCTCCCATACAACAAACGTGATTTTTTGCCCTTTTTGGCTCCTAATCTATAATGGCTATATTATGTAGACACATGATTTTTTTACGAAATCCTCAATTATGTGTGTGCTTTAATATTTAATAGCAAAATTAAAATAAAATAAATAATTAAGGGGGGCTCCCATACAAATTACAATTTTTCCCTACTTTCGCTCTATAACGGTACGGAACCCTTCGTGCGCGAGTCCGACTCGCACTTGGCCGAGATTTTTTCTATTTAATTGTACATTATTGTTTATCAACATCGCTTTCACGAGAAAGATCACAAAAACAAAGGAAATAACTAGTTGATTCGAACTAGATACCACACTGTGTATCTCAGATTTATTTTTTCAAATTATCGGTTTCGGTTATGGTTTAGAAAAAAATGAATTGCATATTTTCAGTCTTCTATTTATGCTCTACTTTGCTGTACATAAATTATTTTAATCGACTATGGGTTTTTTTTGGGCATAGTCCTTTCGGACAATGTGCGGCCGGGCTTAATGTCTCCACTCTCCGCCCGACGCGTATTTCATTCTGGCCGATCTAGTATAGTGCGTCAAGAAGGTCAACAGGCGGGAAAATTTTCTAATCGTAATTACGCTTAAAAGATGTACTTTTTTCTTTGTATTTTCATAGAGAACGCTTATTACATTTTAAATATTGTCACCTTGCACATTTTTATCTCGAATTATTAAAGTTCTCTTATTTTTTATTTCATTAAAAAAAAATCCCGCCTGTCATGACTTTCTTGACAGACTATATATTATATTATGTTACTGTTAGAATGCAGAATACGTTAACGTGCACATTACCTAGGTAATCTGCAGATTCCCTGAGTTCATCCGTGAAATTTTTAAATAAATAAAGTTTATATTTGCACTTTACTTAGTTAGTTTCCATACCCTTCCTTATAGTACTTTAGTGTGTGTATATATTTCTTGTAGAGAGTTGACTGTGAAAGTGGCAGCGCTGAAAAACCATTTTTTTGTGATTTGTACGGACAAGGTCACGAGTTTCCCCATACAAAATTGAAAAAAATAGCTCTTTCAGCGCTGCTACTTTCACAACTCTGTACACAGGACTCATACACACCTTAAAGTATTATCACTTGGTTTTGGGACACCTTGTAGATCTACTGTATATATTACTTATTATGTGACCATACTTAAACTTTCAGCATTATCAACATTGTATTTTATTAAAAGATACATTGTCAGTTCATACAAAATACAACCTTATCTCCGTATATTTAGTGCGTAAACTCGAATGAAGGGGACTCACTCAAAAATGTATGAATTACAACACGCTAGCCCGGCGCTAAAATTAATGTACTAGACGACATAAATATGTAACTTAAGTAGAAAATACGTGATACTTTCAGCGAGAAATGTACTTGGAGTATACTTATTAACCCAATTTAGGATTAACTTAAAAAATTCTAGCTTTAAATTCTAGCTTCAACGAAATTTAGAATGCTGACTGTAGCTTTTGGGAGGTTTCGCTACTTTTCGAAAATTTTTAGATTTCATTTTTTTAATGTTGGGTTACAAATCCTAGTAGGTATATCTTATGTTAGAGGATCATTGGTTAAAAACATGTTTAGCAGTAACTTAAAAATAAATGTCAGTAGAAAGTACTAAATATTGTGAAAATAGTGAAAGACTGCGTGATAATTATACGGCCTGCTTTCACTTTGTTTTTGAATAATAAAACAATAATAAAATAACATAATTTACAAAATTATATTTTGTTTAAAGTTACGTTTGGGGTCAAACACATTACGTCATATTACGAACATTTAGATTTTTTTAAATTGACTTCTCTTTATTTAAAGTTTTTTTTTAAGAAATAAGGGGGCAAACGAGCAAACGGGTCACCTGATGGAAAGCAACTTCCGTCGCCCATGGACACTCGCAGATCAGAAGAGCTGCAGGTGCGTTGCAAGTAGGGATGGGAAGGGAAGGGAATAGGGGAGGGTAGGGAAGGGAATAGGGTAGGGGATTGGACCTCCGGTAAACTCACTCACTCGGCGAAACACAGCGCAAGCGCTGCTTCACGCTGGTTTTCTGTGAGAACGTGGTATTTCTCCGGTCGAGCCGGCCCATTCGTGCCGAAGCATGGCTCTCCCACGTCTAAATACTTACCTTTATCATAATATATTGTCTCATTTGTTATGACCCTCCAGGGAGGGTTATAGTGAGTCACTATAATATACTCAATGCAATGTAAAGTTTCTTGAAGCAGTACACTATTTAATAAGTCAGTCTGGCTGTTTACGCAAATTTAAATTCCAACTTCCTCCAACCACAACTTTCTTACTTCGCAAACGAATTACCGTCATGAAGAATATTAAAGTATTAAATCTGGTTATTTTAAACGTTACAAGTTACTTTAAAAATGAAAATTTCTGGTACAACACGCATATTAACTTGGCACCTGATTCCATAAAGTTTCCTCTATGGTTCCAAAATGACTCTGTAATTTTATACTTTAACAGTATTCAGAATTTAATGTTAGCATTTAGGTACTATAACTTAGCGGGCCCTTAGACGGAGCAATATCACACTCAATATTTATTGAACAACTTATATTTTGACAACAATATTGAAAGGCGTTCAATATTAACCCTAGACGGTCAATAATATTGCGCAATACTTGATAACTGACAGTTATGTCACAATAAAATTGTCGGATAACTTCGGTGTCGGTGTGTCTAAACTCTAATGTCATGGCAATCATATTTTTTTTTATGATTGCCATGATTTCCGGGTTTTTAGGCACATGCCTTATCCATTTTCCTGTCTACTGTAAAGACACCTAACCCAACACGTATAGTTTCAGCTGGAAATATTACAGCAACATTTTCTCTTTCAGTTCTGCTCGCGTGGGCAAGACCTCCCTCGTCGCGCGTTTTCTGGGCACCAAGTTTGAGGACAGCTACACGCCCACCATCGAGGACTTCCACCGGAAGCTGTACCGCATCAGGGGCGAGGTGTACCAGCTCGACCTGCTGGACACCTCCGGCAACCATCCCTTCCCGGCGATGAGACGGCTGTCGTTTCTTACAGGTTTGTATGTTTCATTTAGTTTTAATAAGTTGGTTCTTTCATGTTTTACTGGTAAGCTAAAGGTAGGAGATTAGGTGTCTCGGTCACTCGGTTTTTTACCGTAAATATTAATATTTATGCATGTGACAGTACAACAGGGTCTAAGAAACTAGGTATTAAATTAAACTCCATCAGAAAATTATATATTACAATTTAATTACAATAACAAAATTTGCGGTCAACTGCAAACATTTTAGTTCGCACCGTAGCTGTGGGGTAACACCCCGTGCATTTGACGGTAATATCCGTCTGGGTTCATTTCCGCCGGCAGATTGCTGTTTTTACACTTATCCTGGAGTGCTAATTTCATTGGAAAATATACTGCAGTATCGTCTGCAGCTACTAAACGTAAACCAGATTTGAACCTCCGGCGAAAACAAAAAGGTGTAATAGGTTTGACGTGTCAGTCTGTCTGTGCAGACATGTGTATTGTGTAACATTGTACAGCATCCAAACGAGTGGGCTGATTTTGATTTAGTTTTACGCTCACTGCTGAAAACTTTTCTGGGGTTTTTATAGATGCTTCAATTTAAATATTTATTTATTCGCATTTAGTTCAATGAAATGTAGAATTCAACGGTAAATTTTGCTTGGATAAAATCAAAACACTAATGAAAACCGTCTAACCACCATTTCTAAGAAAATTAAACGAAAATCATGTTTATTTTGTAGGTCAGAGATCACAGACATTTTGTTTAACGTACCGACGTTATTAAATATAATATTTTCCTTAAGTTCAAGGTTTGTTGGAAGATATTACAGAATTGAGATTCAAGAGGCACTTACGTCGCCGTTTTCGGGGAATTCATATTTTATAAAACGTTTCCCTTTTTAGCCGACTACAAAGCCAGAAAAGATAAGGATTTTGGCAATGTATTTATACCTACGTATTATGAGTGTTCATAAATTATTAATTATTATTAATTTTTAATTACGAGGAATGTAGAGTTTTTGTTTTTTATGTACTTAACAAAAATTATGGATATTGGCACTCTTACCGTTTCGATCGGTTTCTTCCAGACATTTAAAACTTGTGCGTTTTGGTTGTCTACTGCTTCTGCCCCAAAATTTATCCATCGAACAAACATACATACGAAACTGCCAAAACCTTTAAGTTTGCACCTCGCATTTTTATTTTTTACCCGACTATTGCAAGGAAATCCTTGCAATAGTCGGGTAAAAAATAAAACATCCATATAGAATGCTAGTTAAATGACTCAAATAGCGATGGAGGACGATGAGAAAAATCCATATATTAAGAATGCAATGAATTTGTATTCCACAGACGAACGGGGACACGTATCTTATTACGGGGCTATTTGGGTGTATTGGGGATAAATGGGTAGTGGGTTCGATTTTATTACTTACTAAATGTTACTCGCTTCGTTACCCCTAAAATTGCTGGACCGGTTTTGCTGGCTAGCACAGTTCTTAATTTTTCTACACTTTTCTTCTTTTTCATAAATCGGTTAAAATGCGCATAGTTGCGCAAATGCAATTGTAACTCCTCTGGAGTTTTCAGATTACCATCTTATAAAAATTTAATTGAACCGAGTTCGAACCCAGAACCTTAGTATTGCCCCTCGTATTGCAAGACATACTTTATTGTAAAACTGATGAGTAACCATTTACATAGTCGCCGACTTTTCAAATGACTTTAACTTTCTCCACTCTTAAAAGTTTAAATTAATAACAGTATAAATTTTCCCCTGGGTGAGCTCTAACGACTTAAGAAAATCGCGGACAAAAGACAGCTATCATTTTTTGTGGATGTATTTAATTTTATGATGCTACTTTTTTCTAGGTGATTCTCACTCTATATAAGCTCGAATACACTTGTAATATCCTTTGCTATTGAATACAATTTGACTAAGGGGCGATTCCACGAAAGAAATGGAACGCGTTCAATGCACACTGAACCGGTTCAAAACGTATAAACGCGATTATAACATCGAATTGCATTTCACCAACATAAACTGAACGCGTTCACAGCAAATACTCTGAACGCCCAAAGTCCGAAGTTTAACGTCATAAAACCCGTTCAAGCCCTGTCATGGCGGAACAAAAAAGATAGACAAAAGAAAATATGTCAAGATGACAGTTTTGACACATGCGTTTGGTTAGTTTATGTATTGTTTTCTTGCTATTTCGTAGTTAAGTGAAATCCATTTAAATTAGAACGAGATTTATGTCACCGCATGAACGCGTTCAGTGAGAACTAAGTTTTATAAAACGAAGTTTTCAGCGTGCCTGGTGAAATCCCACCTAAAACGCCATAGCTTATAACACAGGTCAACAAAATCGAAAAAAAAATTGTTGCCTGCAAACTAATAGCAGTTTCTATAAGAGTTTTGTGTGCACGATGTATGTTTCTATGAAGCTTTCTTTCTATCAGCTCAGACTTTTAAGACATTTCATTCCAAAGTTTCAAAAATCTCGCATTTTAGCCTATTTCAGAATCACATTGCAGTTGAAAGTATTCATTTTTATTAGTTTTGTAATATGTATGCCAGACGGAGACACTTCTTATTGAGAATGTAACTTGTTTCAATGAGTTATGACTAATTTCCCCAATGTTATGACGGTTTTCAAAATGCTTTACCTAGCTCATACTACGTGCCACGTGGAGTAACAATTTTTGTATGAAAAAAGAAAGTTTAGTTTACAACTCTCTTTTAATAAAAAAATATAATATTATGTAATTTAAATTGAGATCTAAACATATTTTATCAAAACTCATAAAAATAAATTATTTCAATAGTTGTAAAGCGATTCTGAAATAGACTAAAATTCGATATTCTTGAAAATTTGGAATGAAATATCTTAAAAACCTGAGCTGATAGAAAGAAAATTTCATAGAAACATGTGATCGGGGCACAAAGTTCTTACAGAAACAGCTTTTAGTTTTCAGGCACCAAATTTATTGTTGACCTGTGTAATCTATAACATCATGTAATACCTAACTCTACCTCGTGGGAATCGCAGACACAATAGATTTTCAATTGTTATGCGACAGCCAGGTGCCGCTTGGAGATTGATGGGTTAATATTTTGTATTATGAGTACAGAGTATGATAGGTCAGTATGCATTGCAACGTCTCGAATCGTTGCGATGCGTTTTTATACTAGATTAAAATAATATTACTTATGTCTATCAATTTAATATCAGTCTTCTTAAATATATTTAGTACTTTACTTCTAAAATATTTTTAGTAAAGACCCAGTTTCATCAAGCAATGTTAAATAAATAATGATCTTGCTTGTTAAATCAGTTAACGGCCTGTTAGAGCTATCGAGCGTTCCACCATACGCTAATGTCATGTCAAATCGCCTAACACGGTGTTAAATTTTAATTCCTGCTGGGGAGGTCCGTTAAATATATAACAGGCCGTTATAATAGTCAAAACAAAAACTGTCAATGATAATATCCAATACAAGAAGTTTACACCCTATCCAATATAAATAAAAGAATCTGTTTTGACTTTTGAGTGTTTCCGCCATGCTTCGCCCCATCCTTACATATTATTTATTATTTTTCATGTTATGCATAATTATTTATTTTCATTTTGTCAAAAATTCATACCTCGGATTTTCCTTGACATTGCAAATACACTGACTTGTATCAAAATTACCAAACCGAAATAAGTAAATAAAAGTTTGTATCATGATTCATGTTTTCAGCTTTGACAGATCATAATTATTATCGTAGCCTGGTAAATTAAAAAGAACTATTGTAGTCTAACAAATGTATGCGATCAGAGATATTTTAATTTGGTCGCATTATCTACCAGATGATGTAATATACGAATAAGGTGAAAATGACACATTCAAATTCAAATTCAAATTCTTTATTAAGCATACAATAATATACAATAGTATAAAAGCTAGGTAGCGTACATCACGTCGTCTAATCCCATGCTAAGTAAAAACTTGTGTTATGGCAATCAGACAACAGATGCACGCCGAACAATTTTATCCTAATATTTACACATTCACACACACAATCACACTACACTTTATCACGTAAAGTCTCTTTCGGCGACGTGATGCGCGCTTCGTTCGGGAGCCTCCCCCGGAACCTCCGGTAAACTACACCGGCGGGCCAGAACTCCTCCACCTCGAAGATGGTTAAAACTTGAGTCGGCATTCTCACCACAAAGGAACTGAAATTCACTTTGTGGCGAGAGTGCAGACGCTCCACCCTCAAGGTGTAGGTGGTCTTCTCGCGGATGTAGTTTACGACGTCTTCGACCGTCATGGACCAGTGCAGGCGCGACACGTAGAGCGGCGTCGCGGGCACCTCGCTCCGCAGGCGCAGCTCGGGCACATAAGGTGCGGTGCCGCGGTGGTTGCGGACGGTGGGCTTCCTCTTCTTCCTCCTCTCCACCAGAACGAAGCCCTCCTCATCGCACCTCCTGCTCTCGTCCCTGTCGAGTCGAAGATGTTCAGCCTTGCGGCCCTCCTGTGCACCCCTCGCCTTTGGCCGCGCGGGTGGTGCGGGGCAAGCAGCGACGCTTGCATAATTTTTCGCTTGAGTCGATGGCCTCAATTTCGTGTCGACGTCATGCGGTGACGCGGACGGCGAGCTGACGGCGGCGGCTGTTGCTGACTCACTAGATTTCGCTGACGTGCAAAACGGCGAGCCGCGCTGAGCTCGGATGCTCGGGTGACATACATAATGAATTATTACTTTTTAATTGTATTAATTCACTACGTAACTCACTGATGGTGGATTCCGAGGCATCCAATCTACCTCGCATCTCGTCCAGCTCTGCCCTCATGATGTTGAACTTCTGGAGCAGGCTGGAGACGTTGACGTGGTCCGTCGATACCGCCGGCAGTTTGTGGAGCTGCTTGGCCACAAACACCGGCAATTCCGCAGGATTAGTCTGCTTGAGCAGGGAGATGATGTCCTGCAAGCTTCGTTCGCTTCCGTCTCTCCTCCGGGACGTCATCTGCGCTGTCTTCCCGAGCGCTTCGTACAGCACGAGCCTGCCCTTGCAGATCTCCTCGTTGGTGTAGGTGGACCTGCACAGCTGCACGATGCCATCTTCGTCCATGGTGTTGACGACGTGTTGTACGAACGCCAGCAGCTCGTTGGATACGAGCGCCATGGTGTCGGTGCAGCGGCTGTGAGCCGCGCGACTCGCGAAATATTAATTAATTTTATTAATATTTGCTACGTGTGTTGCTGAGCGGTGCGCGACCGTTCGCTACCGCGATCAAAACAACAATTGCAGCCAACATGTCGTATTGCAATTTCGTCACCTTATAACAAGAACAAACTCAGGTGGTAGGCAACGTAGTTTCTTCGTTCATATTTCAAAAAGTGTATCATGATACCCATTTTGAATAAAAAGATATTTTATTTTTATTTTTATTTTTTTATTTAACGAATTGAATGTTATTCACTCGTTGTACACTTAACATTGCATTTACTAATCCGCTGTTAAATTTTTACTGTGGGATATAAGTATTTTAACAGTCTGTTTAATTAATGCCTTGTTAGGATTTAACAAACAGAGGTTGGTGAAATTGGGTCAAGTATAAAATCTAAATAATTTTAACCGCCTCCTAAAAGAATGGAAGGTTCAATGTTTATTGTTTGACTATAATATAATTATTTTATTAATTAATCTTTTGTCAAAACGTTTAACAGCTAAAGATAAATCCACCACCGAAATGTACCTTAGAGATCGTTGAGTTTTGACGTATCCTAAAATAACCTTTTTCGTAGGCTTACCAGCTTAATAAGACTCAAGGGGAAAAGGGTTGATATTTTAAACATGAGATTTGACATGTTTAGGGGTTAAGATTATTTCCTTACTAGGTATTACCAGGAAATTTTATCGTGCGTTTTTTGCATGGTTCCCATACTTTTTTGCATGGTTCCCATACTTTTTTGCATGATTACCATACTTTTTTTTACATAAAAGCTATTCAGGAAGTCAAAGTATCACCATACAAAACTTCAACAAAATTGGTTCATTTGTCTCAACATCCTGTCTATAAAAATAAATACAGTGCAGTCTGATATAAGTAATTAATTTAGATTTAGAACCTCACTTAATCTCAAGTTGTCAGGTGATCGCCATTGAAATACCATACTATGGAAGAGTAACTAAGTTAAGTAAAAGGTTTTAGTAACTAAGTTAAGTAAAATTTCGTGAAATTACACACGCGATGTACTTTTAGTTAGTTGTGCTAGTGATAGTTACAAACATGGCATCGAAACTTAATGTCGGTCGTACAATAACGTGAAACTCAAACTGATTTTTTTTTTCACTCAGAATATAATGGTGCCTACTGATTCGGGAACTAACCCGACGAGAAGAACCGGCGTAAGAATATGTAATATTACACTTTTTTTTAATTTATAAAATTATAGTGTCATAGTGTCTAAATAAAATACACCAATTAGTGTACAATGTGATTTTCATAGCTACGTGTAACGTGTTGTTGGTAACTGGAACTTGAGCGGACCAATCGTCTCTCGTCAACTCAACTTAACTCGTCAGTGATTATGAACAATGTCAGATGTGCAAAATAGACTTTTTTTATTTTATTTCATAAAACATGTCTTAAAAATCAAAGCCATCATGAGCTGAAAAGAAAAAATCTATATTATGCATAGTTTCTGAAATAGCTACATTAAAAATGTCGTATATTACTAAGATAGCTTAAAAAATTTAGACTTTGTATCGCTGTACTGTAAAGTTGTTATTTTTCCATCAGACATTCATAATAATAATTATAGTCATGAGCGCAATGTTTGAGATCTATAGTTCTATATTCTATAGTATGGTATTTCGTTGGCGATCGCGAAGTGATTAGTGTAAGGAATTAGTGCGCATACCCCGCGTGATTTATTGCTAGTACAGTGATTTTAATGTAATAGATATACAGTTGGCTACGAATATATTCTTACTTTAAGCTTTTATTAAATTTTAGTTTTGGATCTGAGTCGTTGGTTAGCGAGAACAACAGGTAGAATAAAGTATGGCGAATAGTTATACTTCAGTGCTAACGGTAAATATAGGTTCCGACTGATATTATATTATAGAGGTACTCAAAGTTGAAAAAAACTTGAGAGGTGTCAAGGGACACCCGGATGGAACGAAGTTATAAAAACTCCATCTAGTTGACGACCAGGAATACTGACAACGACACTTTTGTGGAATTGTATTAAAATTTATTAAACCGTCCGGAAGATGTCTCTGTTTATTCTCAAAAACACCATCTAGTTGACGCCCAGGAATACTATCAACGCCCACTGCCCCTACAGCGCAGGAACTAATAAAAATGTGTCGTTACAACTTTTTCCGTCTAACCCCCTTTCGTAACGCGCGATAAGGAATTTAGTTCCAAAAAAATAATAAACTAAATTATTTATTTCATTCGTGTGAGAGTAACATGTCATATACCATACGAGTATGTTACAAAATTTACACGTGACAAGCTATAATATAATTTGTTCTAAAGTAGTATAACTAGTAATTCACTGTTACTGTAGTTCATCAATCAAAACGCTTGTCGGATGTCAATACTGTGTCAAGTGAAATCTGTCACTTGCCACTTGTCATTTTCAACATAACATACTTACCACGATGGTGCGAGTATAATAATAGTCCTATAAGATTGCTAATGTTTGATCTGCTTGTCTGTTCGCTCTTCACGCTTAAATTATTGGATGATTTAGATCAGGGGTCACCAAATGGCGGACCGCGGTCCGCATCTGGACCGCCGCGCCGACCCATTGTGTGCGGACTGCGGACCAAGCATTTGCGAAGATGAACTTCGTTAAATCTGATGAATTTCGAAGATGAACTTCGTTGATCTTTAATCATGATATAACTTACTATCAGAGACCATTAATTATAATTATTATATTAATTAACCTGGTTACGTTTACTAAATCGGTAATTAGAAGGTTAAGAGCCTACTGTCAGAAGTAGCCCCGTCCCGCCCCGCCTTCATACACCGCTATCCTCTAATCGTGATACAATGATTCCATGAAACGTGCTCTCGGGCATTGTGCTTGCTGCAACTAATAGTGAACAATATCGCGTAATAACGGTTCCAGCATTATAGCACGAAAGTAAAGGTTGTAAGTCCCAAAACTGTTATTTGATGATAAACTAAATACAATACTAAAAGGTATTTCCTTTAGCTATTATTTTATAAAGTGTGTGATTGTAGTAGTGCAAGTTATTTAATGATAGTAATTTTAAATTTAATAATTGTAACAGATATTTGTTGAAAAGTCCAGAAAGATTCATAATTTCGAAAAGTAAAACTATCGTGTCATAATAAGTGAATCGTGTTTTCGGTCAGCCAAATATCAGATAAATATACAATGATTAAATAAATCTCAATTTCATTTGAGTCAATCGTCTTCCGTCTTATTAGAAAACACAACAAAATTTGACAGCCCGCTCTTAAGTTATATACATAAAAATGTAGTGTGTAGATGAATACATAATATAATAAGAAAATCCAGTTTCAAATAGCCTAAGCCAAAGATATTATAGAAACAATCGCTCGCATTTTGATGAGAACCTAGTTGTTTTTATAAAACTAGTATAATATTATTTGTACATTTTTACTATTCGTAGATTAATATACATAAGTCAATGAGAGTCTCTTATGGTGCCTTCTCACGGCGCGTATTATCTCAAACCGCGCCGCGCCCGCTCTAGCCACGCGCCGTGTAAAGGGGCGGCTCGGGCTGGCTCGAGCAGGCGCGTTTAATATCACGCGCCAGCTCGAGCCACGCGCCCTAAGAAAGTGGTGGCGTGGCTGCGTTCTCACGGCGCGTGCTACCACAAGCCGCGCCGCGCCCGCTCGAGCCACGCGCCGTGTGAAGGGGTGGCGCGGCGCGGCTCGTGCAGGCGCGTCCCGATCCGATTAAAGTCGGTAACAAACTATCAATAACAAATATCTTCGTGCTAGCTATAGCGCGATGTACCCGCCAAGCAGCGGCATCTGTTATCAAAATAAAGGAATTAAACTTAATATAACAAAATTAGCGGCATAGATTGAAATGCAACCTAGTTGCCTAGTGAATAAAGTTGCATTTCATTAAAATTTACCTATTTAACGTAGTGACTTAGAGCAAAATGATATCTATAATCGTGTTAATAAAGTTTAATTTTACTTGAATGTTTGTCAGCGTGGCGCGGCTTGTGATATAACGCGCCGTGTGAAGGGGTGGCGCGGCGCGGCTCGTGCAGGCGCGTCCCGATCCGATTAAAGGCGGTAACTTCAAAGGCGTGGCTTCAAACATATTGAAATGAAATGAAATGAAATGAAATATACTTATTCTCTGAGTACAGCCATTATTAATTATTATTTATTATTATCATTAATATTCAATGTTCAGCTAGATTACATAATACATTGCCACAGCACTTGTTATTGTGCACAAATAATTGATTTTACACTGAAAGTGAAACCAAACTGATAATAATTGACCAGAAACTAAGCTTTGTGCGTCGAGAAATCCAGCAGAGTGTACGCTGACCCAGTTGTTGAAATTGCATTCGATACTACGGAGCCCCTAGCCGAGACGTTTTCGCTACTGAATAGAATTGCCGATCAAAAATACAGGGTGTAACCAAAATAAGTGATAATAATTTAGGGTGTGTACGTGTTCCTTGTAGAGAGTTCACTGTGAAAGTAGCAGGCCTTTAGGGTACTTTTTTTGGTCTTTTAAGACCAAAAAAATTTTTTCACTTTTGTATGGGGAAACTCGTGACGCTCGGGCCCTTGCCCTGCCCTTGAACTCTCTACAAGGAACACATACACACCCTAAAGTATTATGAATTATCACTTATTTTTGTTATACACTGTATATTACATTCGACTCATGTTACGTTAATTCCATACATTTTGATCGGCAATTCTATATGGAAGCGATAAAGAAAACGTGTTGGGAAGGGGCTCTGGGCGGTAATTAAGAATTGCTTTCCGATGAAACTGCCGACCGGAATTAGTTACGAAAGATTAACCAATAGATTACTTAACGGTTTCATTGGGATTTTAACCCTTTATAATATATTTTACTAGCTGTCCCGGTGAACTTCGTGGCACTTTAAAACCTTCCCTGGACTTCTATGAATATTTTAAGACTAAAATTAGCCCAATCCGTTCAGCCGTTCTCGAGTTTTGCGCTTAGCAACACATTCAGCGACTCATTTTTATATTATAGACAAGGAAAAAAATATTCTGTTTATTTATTATAAAGTACATAAAATAAATAAAACAATATATAGTATATAAAATATACTGTAAAAAATTCATACTTCCATAATTATATTATAAAATATATGAAAGTCTGTCTGATTGTTATCTCTTCACAGCCAAACCGCTTATCCGATCTTGCTGAAAGATATAGAGATACTTTGAATCCCGGAAAAATTTACAGCTTCCGCGCAATTAACGTATTTTGATATATTTATATTTACGTAACGTAAAGTGGAATATTATCGCAAGAAAAGTGTATAATTATTGCTGTGAAACATGAATTTCCACCAAGAACTTACAGTACATTCAATATTATATGTAAAAATATCCAAAGATGCTTACATTTTCATTTTGATTTCCAAGCTAAGCCAAACATGTACCGTACAAAGTAAGCCATAAACATTCAATTATTCAATTTATTATTCATTCAATCACATATTCAATTATTCATTCATAATTCATTCGAAGCGCTTAACACTGTGTGTATGACATAAAGCGCTTAAGGTGCTCCCTCACCGGGAGCGTTCGCTTGTAATGTAACGTTACAGAGTCGAGCATTACATCAGTGAGGGAGGCGAACCGAGCATTACAATGCGCACCTTGTAATTCAAAGTGTAATATCGTGATACAACTTGTAACATCAGTGCTACGTTACAGTAAAGTTAACTTGCTATGGAATGCTCAAGATCGAATCTATAATGTTACATTACACGCGAATGCTCCTGTGCTCAAATACGTACATGTCCCGTAGCCATGTCGTAGCGGTTCGTAGAAGGTCTACGATAAATTTTTAATTGTAAAATATAATATGGATGCAACAGCTTAACAGTCACACAGACGGATAGACAGAATACTTTTGCATTTATAATATTAGTATCGACTAAGCCCGGCCGCACATTGTCCGAAATTTCTGATCAGAAACAGTTTCAAACGTCCGCGCTGTCTCTTACATTTTGTACTGAGCCGAGTGAGCTCGAACTCGCCGGAAGGATATTTCGGATAGTGTGCGGGGTGGCGGTCCGGCGAAATTCAACTGTTTCTGATCAGAATTCGGACAATGTGCGGCCGGGCTAACTCTTCACGCCAACCGATTTTGCTGAAAGGTATGGGGATACCTTGAGTCCTGGGAAAGGACATAGGGTACTTTTCCAAAAAAAATCGAATTTTGGCGCAACGGAGTAACGGGCGTCGTTTAGTATTTGTATGATATCTTTTGTTAGTATGTTAGTGATTAAACTGTTTCGAACGGATGAACCGATTTTGATCAAAATTGTTTGGTAAGTATAGAAGTAGTTTTTATTATTCGTAGTATAGATTATATAAATTTTGTATAAAGGGGGTTTTGGGGGCGCTAAATCGATCTAGCTAGGAATAATTTTTAGAAAATTTCATTTTCATAGAATACCGAGCAAAGCTCGGCCAAATAGCTATTGTATATTTATTGTTTGCACTATGTTTATCATAATTTGGCGCTATCATAAGTTATGTGTCATTGCATAGAATGCTATGAAACTTAAAAACACTAGCAACGAAATACGTCTTTGTGTGCACACTAATTAATTATTTACTTATTACAAACTTAGAACAAAGATGGTGGAAACGTAACTTAATTCAAATTACATCCATGCTCATTAGCGCTCGTATTACGTATTCAAATGTGCTTAGGTGCGCTTATTAACTTTTTTAAAGAAACTCGACCCGAATATTCAAAGCGTGATATAATATAATTAAACTCGGTTATAATATAAAACGCTCGTAAAAGCAATTGCGAATTTTATAATTATATTAGAATATGAACGAGGCCGTTAAAATAATGTGTAACTATTAACTAGATTTTGTCTACGTCCCACTAGAATCTAGTTGTACAAAGCATTTAGACTAAATTGCATTCAAAAGTTTAGAAGTTACTTAAAAAGTATAAAATAACGAATTGTATATGCTATGCCCATTTTCTTGTTTTTTTTTTTTTACAGGAGTTTATCTATTCACTGTGTTTAAATTGTAATACAGCTTTTGATTGGCGAGCGTCAAAAATCAACCAATCAACAGCGCTAATGAAAAGATAAACACCTGTGTCAGAAACCTCAGAAACTAGAAAGGGGTGTTTAGATTTTAATCCACAGTTAAGGTTGTTAACATACCTAGACCCAATAACACCCACGACTGTAGTTAATACTCGAATCACTATCACATTACCTCTTTCGTTTTTATTAATGAAAGAGATGACATGACATTTTAACCACCTGTTAACACTAACAAACGCTGGTGAATTTGGGCTTTAATTTCCACTCATTTAATGATAGTTTTTAGGTGAACGATTAACAAACATCCAACCACTAATTGCCAGATATTAACATCTTACCTCAAAATTTTAATCACTCTTTTTAAATATGCAAATATTTAAAATTAAAATATTTTGTATTTTCAGCACAGGTAAAATATTAAATGCGTACAATAAAACGAATACGTGCTTGAAGTTCGGAAGGCTCTGTGTCATTTGGAATACAAAGTATTACATTAAAGGCATGTTCAGACGACGCGTTTATTACTCATTTCGTTAAGTAATAACAGTGGGAATTTTCCTATTGACTATTTAAGCTTAATTGAAAAATTCCTTCTTTGATAAAAATGAAAAAGTAATAAATACTTGTTATATCAAGATAGCTGTTAAATTTTCGATTTCATAATACACAAAAAATATTAATAAATATCCACAGCCGAACATAATAATATAACCTCCTCCTTTTTTAAGTCGGTTAAAATACGTGTGGGACTCGGGGACTGCTGCAGTAAAGCCATTGTATAGCATTTTTTATCAAATTATGCAATTATAATTCGCATATGTCTAGTGGCACCAGGCACGCACACAAACAGTGCCGACGTCTGCCGTTTATAAATAAGTTTTGTTTTGTTTATTCAGATCAAGATGAATTTTTATAGAAACGTTATGAATATTCAATGGATCCTAATCTTAGCTCTTAGCTCACGTTAAAGTGTCCCGTTTACAATGTATGACATAAACGTTATTAAGTCTAGTAAATTCTCGCTACGTCGCATACTATGTAGGATTATTATGTAACATAGTATTAGTATACTATGCTCCTCTAAGCTCTAGGGTTGGTCACCGTTTAATTTTCTTGATACAAATACTAAATAATTAAATAACTAGTAGTCGCTACAGACATCACATAAATGATACTGTGAAATTGTTATTCTGGCAATAAGTAGATAAATATTATCACATTCAAAGCTAAGAAGTCAGGTTTCTAAGAGTTCACTCAGCGAAACTTGGCGGTAGCGGTCATTGACGCCCAGTCAAAAACTTGTCATTTTCTATACAAAGTCGCGATTGACAACATCTGACACTTCATTGTCAATCGCGGTTTATGTAGAAAATGACAAGTTTTGACAGGGAGTCAATGACCGCTACCGCCATGTTTCGCCGAGTGAACCTTACCTTTTGGGGTTGCATACTAGAATCAATTCAGACCAAAACGCGACGCGTAGATGCATTTCTAAAGTATGGATTTGACAGATTTGCAAGACGTCTCACACAGTTGAAGTCTGTCAGATAGTTCACGAGTCACGTGTCTCATACGTTGCTATAATATTTTGATCATTATGTTTCTATCCACGGAGCGAGCAGCCGAACGAGTCCTTACGAGGGAAATTCTCGACACCTTGATAAATGTCTCGCTCGAGGTAAGTTGACCAAGAATTTCCCTTGCAAGGCAGCCTCGCATGGCTAAATATTATACGCACATAAACGTATCCTAAATGCAATAAAAACTACGCTTTAATTAGTAAAGTTACGTAACTTCTGAGGGATCGATCAGACAAATTAAAGTGGTCACGCGTTCAATCTGCATTCGCATTCTGCGTTCGAGCTGTTAGTCACACAGGAGGAATTCTGATGCTGTCAGAATGTTCCCTTTAATACAACACAAAGAACGTAAAACTGATCGCTAAAACGCTAGACCGCGTGACCGCTCTCTGTCTGATAGGTCCCTGACATGAAACACTTTTAGACTGAACAAAGTACATTTTATTTGTTAGAGTGTAAACAGATTGTCGTAACTTGTAGCCAGTCTACTCCAATAATTGTTTGACAGCCCTGGTAGTGTCGCAGACTCAATTATGTCGTAGTTAACTGGAATACCTGCACATAATTACAGCTGATAGCACCTTAGACACCCACTGTCAATTAAGATACTATCTAGATCAGAGGTTCCCAAACTCTTTTTTTAAGGGTTCCGTACCCAAATGTTCAAAACCCTGTTACTAAGACTTCGATTTCTGTCCGTCTGTTTGTCTGTCTCCAGGCTGTATCTCAAGAACCGCTATAGCAAGACTTTTGAAATTTTCACAGATTATACTTAAGCCCGTCACAGACTTAGCTAAAATTTATATTAATATACCGTACTATAATATATATTATAGTAGCTACCAGAAATAATTATAGCTGAGTGTGCGGTCACGCGAAAATTAATATAGAAAATATATAGTAATATGCCTAGCTATAAAAATAATAATATATATTATAGCTAAGTCTGTGACGGGCTTTATTGTATTTTTGTTGACGTTATAATAAATACGAAAAAATAAATTACTCAATTAAATATTTAAGGGGGGCTCCTATACAACAAACGGGATTTCTTTGCTATTTTTGCTCGATATCAATAATGGCAACACTTGAAATATTTACAAAACATTTGTATTTATACTTTAATATAAATATATTAAAATAATTAAAGGGCATCCCTTAAAAAAACACAATTCTTTGCAATTATTTTGCAACTCGCAGTAAGCCGATTTTTATAGACCACTTCCAAAATTTTGCTGGATTTGGTAGAGTTTTTAGGCATCTACCAGTCTACCAGTCTCCCGTGGATCCCTGGGGGTCCACCAGGACCATTTTGGAAATTACTGATGTAGATACTATGAGGCGTTTTTTTGACATGAAGTATACGTAAAGAATTAATATGTTATTCAACCCGCATTTACGGATAGCGCTATAGGACGCGTCAATGGAAGCGTTTCAAATGAGCTTAATTTGAGTAAATAAATTTCATTTCAAATTACTACATCTACACCATACATTACAATCACTTTTAACTTCTGTATAGCCTCAGAACAGAGAAAATCTCAAAATTTATAAAAGCGGTAGTTTTGAGCCCGAAACGAAAAACTAAAGGCCTGAAATTGCTAAATCAATAGCCAGCACTCAGGTATAGTCAACAGTGTAAATACAAACTGCAAACAGAAACGTTTAGTTTATTTCGTACAATTTCAAAGGCTAAAAACCGTTCAACGCTGATTTGCCCAATTGTCGTAAATATTTGTGGTGTTGTCACGTTTCGGTCCATGATTTCCACAGCACAATACATCCAAATATTGTCTTAGCCCTTAATAAAAAGAATACCCCTGCTAGGAAATCCCTGCTACGTAACACGGTCCAATACGACCTGCAAACCTTCAAGAAGAGAGCGTATATATCCTCTTAAAAGGCCGGCAACGCACCTGCAGCTCTTCTAATGTTGCGAGTGTCCATGGGCGACGGTAGTTGCTTTCCATCAGGTGACGCGTCTGCCCCCTTATTTCATAAAAAAAGAGCAAGGGCTTCCAAGATTCACAAATCACACAGGACACTACTCCTAACTTCGGGATGTCCAAGAGTTACGACAGCACTCTCTAACAACATCCTCTCATCCCCAGGCGACCTCTTCGTGCTGGTATTCGCGATGGACTGCCGCGAGTCCTTCGAGGAGGTGATTCGCCTCCGGGAGCAGATCCTCGAGACGAAGGCGAACGCGGGGGGTGGCGGGGGAAGAGGGAGGAAGCAGGCGCTGCGCGTGCCCATGGCGCTCGCGGGCAACAAGTGCGATAGAGAACTCAAGTTAGTATAAAAGTGATGTGGGAAAATTTGCCGCCCTTATCTATTAATGGTCCATTATCCAGTGTCTATCTACTTATGTATGTGTGTGTTGTAACTTGTAATCTTATAGTAAATAATTTTATAAGAGTGCCGTTTGTGGGATCACAAACTGACAGGGGGCCACGGAAGATCAGGCGCCACGGCTTGCCGCGGGTGATGCCTGAGTGGCTTTCCCTTTAAACATGCGGTGTGTGCATTGCACAGCCATAACCGAACACCCATTACTTTTTAAGTAGTTCAATGTTGTATGTTAATTTGTCATGTCAATTTGTTGTTATTTTTCTGTGTTAAAAGCTCTGGCTGTGCTCTGTCCTTGTATGTTTAATAAAGATGTTTTTTTTTTATTATATCACTGCTACAAGGATAGCTGAGGTGCACACTTGAGGTATCCTGGTAGTAGTGTTTATGGATGAAGGGAACTTTGAGGGAGCAGCGCGGGGTTACAATAGTAGACAACGACCTTTGCATACCCATTACTTAGCCCCTGTAATATCTTAAGACTCACAGGTCACATTGTATGTATAATACCTAAAAAAAGCTTTGTCTTCGTGAATTGCTGATATTATCTTCGCATAAAGATTAATATTATGTTTATTACTGTTGCTGTTATTTGCATTAATGTTGTTTTTATTTGGTACAGCAATGAAGAAACACGCAAACATATACTACCAAAATGCTTAGAGGAGTAAAAACCAAATATTCGCATGTCTAAAATCAGTCAGTATAGAAGCATAAATGAGGGCATATCATTCAATCAGACTATCTCTGATAGATCTATGTTACGAGCTACGAAATAAAAAGTGTTTTATTGGCTCATTCAAGTAGTTGTATAGGGTTCGAAGGCTGTAAACGGGTTAGTGCTAAGGGTTGATTTTTATTGCCTCGATATTTAGTATATAAATCAAAAGGACGATCGCATTTTTAAAGAAATTGTTTGAGTTGAGTTTAAAATAGCACGCAAATAATCTTGTAACGTAACGTAATTATTATGTTTGACGAATGTTTATGAAGTAAACGTATTGTTTCCCAGTTTCTGAGGGTTTTTTGACAAGAGTTTGTCTTTTTTTTTAAATAGCATTGTTGATTGGTTAACTATTTAACGTTGTACTAAAAGCGCTGATGAAAATATGAACTATTGTTAAAACACCCGTTAGGCTTCAGTCTCGAAACCAGCGGGCAGCGGGGCGGGAGTGGCGCTGCGCGCCGCTCTGTTTTCGGGGCCTGTCCATATAAATCTTTACATTGTCACGCACCGCCGCGCCGCTCCCGCCCCGCTGATTGCTGGTTTCGAGACTAAAGCTTTAAACTAGGCATAAGGCTGCGTTTCCAGCAGAGATGTGTTGCGAGGAATGTGTTTTTAAGATCTAATAGAATCGCTGCGCTGAGCGAGGTCACGTCAATCAAGCGATTCTATTGGTTCTCAAAAACACATTCCTCGCAACACATCTCTGGTGGATGCAGACGCAGCCTTAGTCTTATTTAAAATCTAAATTGAAAATGTTCCTTATGTGATATAATATTATTTCAGTCCGCGTTGTCTTATTTGCTCGCCCATTCTAAATATTATGAGGCGTATGTGAATGGGACCTCAAGCGGGTTGCGACTGCGACATGATAATAATTGATAATCTATAGGCAATATTATCATAATTGTTATTAGTTACAGCAATAATAATTATTGTGCTACAGTTAATATAATATTACGATTCAGCAGATATAGAGTATGTCTGGAACATCAATGACTCCTTTATTTATTTATACAGGACTGTCCAACCCGAGGAAGCTACGGCGTACTGCGCGACTCAAGACTCGTCGTGCGTGTTCGTTGAAACTTCCGCGAAAAAGAACTTCCAAGTTGACGACCTATTCTACGAGCTGTTCGTCGTCGCCAACTTACCCCTGGAGATGGCTCCGAACCACCACAAACGGGTCACCACCACCTTCGGGAGCCCCTGCACCCTCCCACCCACGAGCAGCCAGAGCAGTCGGAGTAAAAAGTGCACTCTATCCATCAAGAGAAAGCTGTCCGACGCGTGTGGGGTAGTAGCCCCAAACGTGAGGAGACCCAGCATTCGCACAGACCTGATGATCATGAGAACGAAGACATGTGCCAAAGGAGATGGGGACAGTGGGAGTGGGAGCCCCAAGTTGAATCTGCAGAGGTTGGTTCGTAATGATAATAAGAGGTCGTGTAATATTCAGTAAGTTTTTGGAAATGTTTAGGAACCCTGTTTACGCCTTTGGACTGTTGTCTGTGTGTTGTAGTTATTGCCACAGTGCGTAAGAGAAGTTGGAAAATAGAGGTTGGTAACCAGTGGCGCTCCTGTTGCTCACTGAAATCTTATTTTCATTGACAGATTGAGAAGTGACTGCCGCACGTGATGAATTTTATTGATTACTAAACTGTAGTTAAATGAAGATTTTGACATAAGCCAAACTCTTCATAACATTGAAGTTTAATCATTACGGGTCTATACGGACGGACCGCATTTCAACAGCAATCCAACCGCAAATTGCAGTTCAAGTGCAGTTTGAATGCAGTTGACACGACTGCAATAGAACTGCAAACCAAACAGCTCACACGACTGCACGCCAACTGCAACTGACCTGCAATCCGACTGCGCGTTTGGTTTGCAGTTTTATTGCAGTCGTGTCAACTGCATTCAAACTGCACTTGAACTGCAATTTGCGGTTGGATTGCAGTTGAAATGCGGTCCGTCTGTATAGACCCTAAATGTCTCTGAGTAATTGTTATTTTCAAAATCTACAGAACCTCATTCTAATTTATCTTGAAAAGGCTCAGAATAAGGCAGGTGCTAAAATTTGCAGCAGTGCAGTATGACCATTAAATGTGAGATTAGTATTTGCCCCAGATTTTTTAATAAGTTGATACCCAAAGGTGGTGGTTTTTTATTTAATTTAGTCGGCATTTTCTCAATAATTTATCTCTCTCTTATGTAATTAATAATTACTAAATAATATAATATTTTATTTGTGTTGTTGTTGTAACAAAAAACATTTTAGTACCTACAGGCTACATGATATACTAATAATAAGAGAGTATTATAGTATAACAACTATAGGTCTACCAGAATGTCATGGCAAAAAGTGAGAAAATAAATTATTGACTCTAGCAATACCGGGATATTTGGAATAAAACATTTTGATCCTTTTTTTCCTTATAGCGGCTTATTCTGTGTGTGAAACATGCAAATAAAAAAATGATCAAAGATATTTTTTGAAAATCTGCCATCAAAATTTGCCATCAGATTTTGGTAGACCTATAATAAAACTGTATTGTTTCTAATTTTTTAAGGTCCAATGGTGTATTATGTACTTACATAAAATGTTTTTGTAAGGCCTAAATGTTTTGAGCCCCATGTAAACTTTCGTATGTTACGGTATAAAATACTAAAAGTATTTTTAGTATTTTATACTTATGTTATTTATTATTAACTCCATGAATAGGTGTAAAAAAGAAGCTCCTAAGCTAGACAAATTTTACCACTTTTTAATATTTCCGAAATAAGGAGGATATCTTGTCTAGAATAGAAAACAAGTCTTAAAAAATATATTTTCGTAAAAGTTCTAAATAAATCACATCTATCCTTTAGCTAAACGGTCGTTACTTTAAGTACCTTACAAACTTTTAATGTGCTTTTTATCGTTAAACGTTATGATACGAAAATGACGTTCATAGCCAAGACGTTTTCTTTATCACTTTATAGAAAATTGACATAAGCGTTCGATAATATGAAGTTCTAAATTCTAATTTTGATGAACTTTATAAAACGTCTTGGCTAAAGGCCCTTAACTCGTCCCTAAAGATTACTCCCATTGTAAAGTATGATCACCGAAAAATATGATGACCTAATAGTAATAATATTTATGGAAGCCACCGCGTCAGTCTGGCCCGCCCCTAAGCACCTGAAGGACTTGTGTTACGGGTACCAGGCCATTTAGCCGAAACTCTTTCGTTTTCGCTTCGTTATAGAATCGCCGATAAAAATGTATGGAATTGACATTAGACGAGTCGAAAGTCAACGTCATGTTAACGAACGCTTATGTCAATTCCATACATTTTCATCGGCGATTCTATAAACGAAGCGAAAACGAAAAGATTTTGTCTCACCCCCCTGACAAGTAACAACGGATTTATTTGATACTTTTTGTTTTATACTAAACGTATAATTAAGATTTTCATTCTCACAAAGCGGTAAGACCGCTAATTTGCGCTCTTCTATAAATTTGTTTCTTTTTCTCTTTTTGTATCTTAAGATGTGCAAATAAAGATTTTATTATTATTTATTATATTTAATACACATCCATGATCCAAGAAGATTGAAAACTTTTTGTGCTCACGGCGATATTCGAACCCACGACCCCCGGCTTGAGCTACCACGCGCTAAACCACTGAGCCACAGAGGCCGTCCACTCAAAATGAGAGTGAGAGAGTCAGCAATCGAAGTGACATTCGAAGTACAAGAATCGGGCACCTGTTTGTATACCGTTAAACAAATAACGTCTCAAAGATCGGAATTTTATGCCTTGTTTATTTTTATTCACAAACTTAAGTCCAATGCGACGTTATTTTATGTGATCCGCGTTTTGAAGCTCATGTAAATAAATACAGAACCCTAAAGCGGGGAATTGACTATCGGGCCGCCCGTCACGGGCAGGTCTGTTGCATGTCTGCTCGTCAATTCCTCTGTGCCCGTTACCTAGGAATGGGGATTGTCCATTTTTTTTAAATTTTGCTCATTACAAAAACATTTCGAGGAATAAGGTCAGTGATCGTTTTTCTGTATATAAACGAAAAAAATACCCATTAGTTACTTATATTTTTGAACAAATACGTTTAACCTTTGTTTGACCTTCAATGGCGTTAAATTAGCAATAAATTCGACCAACATTACGTTTCGAACTTTTTTTAAGCTTCTCGTATCAGCTTTCACATAATGAGAACTTGCATTTGACGAAACAGCCATTATAAATAAGATTGAAAGGAAATTTAAAACATATGCAGAGGTCAATAATTGGCGGCCGATGATGACGTCAGAGCGAAACTTTAAAAATGTATTGAGAAAAAAATAGCCAATGAATTTCAAAATTGTTTAATTTATATTCTTAAAATACCCTATTTTAACGAAAAAAAATATAAAAAATACATGTGTTTTTTTTGGACAATGCCCATTGGCCCGTAGCGGGCGGCCCGATAGTCAATTCCCCGCTTAACAAGAAGAAAAGTAGACATAAAAATATGTTTCTTATACAGGGTGTTACTAAGCAAAGTGCAATTTTTTGCTTTGCATAGAGTCGACTGTGAAAGTAGCAGCGCTTAAAGAGCATTTTTTTATGATTTGTAATTGCAAGCGCCCTAGAATGAAAGAATTTTCCCAAACAAAAGTGAAAAAAATGACTCTTTCAGCGCTGCTACTTTCACAGTGAATTCTATACAGGGGAGACATGCACAAGCTAAAGTATTATCTCTTAGTTTCGTTACACCCTGTACTGTATAGAGTTAATTGCGAAAGTAGCAGCGCTAAAAGAGCGTTTTTTGTGATACGTATGGGCAAACGCCTCTAAAATGTTTCCATATAAAAGGTTCATCTTTCAGCGCTGCCACTTTAACAGTCTACTCTATAAGGTTAGGGGAACTCATACACGCCCTAAAGTATTATCACTTTATTTTGTTACACCCTGTAGGCTGTATGTATACTAAGTAAGATCATAAAATATGTCATGTTATTGTAGAAAACTTTTGTTACATAAGGATTTGTAAAAGTGGTTTACCTTTCTACTTTGTACTTATTTGTTCTGGCTTGGTTCTGGCGTTACAACTTACGGCCGTTCCCAATATTTGATCTATCTCTGGTTTTGCCCTACTAGAGATAGGAATAGCTCACAATTGACATAAAATATATGTCTCTAATGTCTAATGTGAGCTATTCCTATGTCTAGTAGGGCAAAACCAGAGATAGATCAAATATTGGGAACGGCCGTTAGAAATAAAAGAAAAACTAAGTTTGCCATTAAATAAGGGTTCTATCACACTGAATTTTACTTTATTTTAATATGAATAATGACATATAATGAACGATATTCATTATTCATGTATCCAATATCCACTTTATGTAATGGTGATGTTTATTTAAAGAAACGGCATGTAAAATGAACTATCGAAGAGATTAATTAATAGTCAGATGACGGACCTACGTCATTTGGTCGGATTACTTTAATCCTATGGCTTTCGTCAGTCGGATGGGTTTGACATAATGCAATTTGCAAACAAGTTAGAGCTTGTCTGATTTGAAATGACGCGCCCCACCACTTCACTGGTTGATATAAATGAAAAATATTGTACTGTGAATACGAGGGAGGTGCGCGTCATTTAAAGTAAAGGGCCCCCGAGACGATCAAACGGTTTGATTCAAACCTTACGTGTTTGATGCAACCGTTTGATGTCGGTTTGAATGGTTTGTCAAACGACACTGCGCAGTTTCATTCAATACGCGCTGTCGAGTACACGTCTTGTGAATTGTGATGCAGAAGATGCTCTAGAGTCTAGACTCTAGAGTCCAGATTCTAGAACGGGGATCGCGATTTTCTTATCTTATGTTTAAGTATAACGTTAATGTCCTGCGTCAAAAGAGAAAAAAAAAAAGAAAACTACTTTGGTCCAAATTAATGGTATGGCCTATCGACTAAGATAATATCGTATTACCCACAAACATCTACAGAATGTGCTAGAAACTACAGCTTCTTTTTTTCTTCTTCATAATCCAGCACTAAACTAAGCGGGTTTGATCAAACGCGTCGGAACACGATCAAACGGCGCGTCAAACACAACAAAAATATGAAATTTCATCAAACAAGCTTCAAACACACCGTTTAACAAACCGTTCAAACTAGCTTTGTAAACGATCAAATCGGTATGAGTCAAACCAAAATTTACATGTTTGAGTCAAACCGTTTGATCGTCTTCGGGGCCCTTAAGACAAGCCCTACGTAGATCCATCAACTGTCTATGAATCAACTTCTCTGGTAGTACAATGACACAGAACTTTACAGTGTGACTTTAGAATAAACCATAAAGTTAATATACCTAGCGGAATAGAGCAACAATCTCGAGCTGACAAACGAAACCAAAATTGGTTTTCATCTGTGTGAAAAATATGTGTACGTATACACTTACACAAGCATGATTGAACATGAATTCTATGAGATTAAATAGTCAACGTGCGGCACGTGCCGACTGGACGTCAAAAAAGAGTGCTGCTGTCATGTATCACACGTCTCTTTTTTACCACGCAGTGTTACTGATAGTGACATCTCTCTTGATCAGGCCTTTGTTTCTCTATTCCGCTAGGTATAATAACTTTATGGAATAAACAGTCTACTTCATATTGAATAGAATTGCCCGTCACTCATATTACAGTTGTGCATTGTTACCGCATCTGATATAGCTGTAGGAATATAATGTATGGAATATTTCTCTAGTATTTCTACAAAAATACTTCCTAAAAACATATTATGTTAAGAAATATATAACACAGATAACTGAAATTTACCAATTTCAAAAGTTAGTGTGATAAAACCAATTCAGTCAGCGGCTGTAGTTTCTTGTATAAAATTGTTATAACTTTATAAGTACCAACAATTGAGTACTTTGTGCTTAGAGTAATTTGGCAAAAGGAAATAAATAGCATTTTACATAACGAAAAGAATACTCCATTTATCAAATACCTTTGTGAAGCCACCTTTATGTACAGAAATCTTTGTCTACCTATCAACTCTACATATCACATTTTGGCTTTTTATCTTTGAGAAAATTTATGTGAGGGACCAAAATTGATATAAGTTCTATGGCGCCCTAATCTCTCGACTGAAAATTAACTCTGCTAAAAAGGATGCAAATGTATTTTTAATAAGAAATATTTCGGTTACAAATCATGGCGAAAGGCAGTATATAATAAGGAATAAATGGCGCTATGTAACCGTAGGACCTATCGTGTCAATTGTCGTATCAATCAGTTGTCATATGTCACAAAATAGCTTCCATATGTCACGATGTAGCTGTCATATGTCTGTCTAACACGACATTTGACACGAAAGACCCTACCGTGAATCGTTCCCCTGTGGCAAATAATAATATATCGAAAACCCGCATTAAAAAAACAGCTGTGAAGCTAGTGAAAAAATTTGAAGATTGCGCCGCGTCCAGCCGAGCTAGCACGGCCACCAGTAGAAATGCGAAAGTATGGACAAACTGTGGACATAAACTAAAGGTCCGTTCTGATCTTTACCGCGGCTAATCGCGACCAACAAAAATTCAATTAAAATGCCACTTTATGACAGACTATAGTATTTGTAATAAAGAAGGATATTATTTGAATTCTTAGGACTATAGTCTGTCATAAAGTGGCATTTTTATTGAATTTTTCGGAACGAAAAAAGATCGGAACTTCACCTTAAGTTTATCTCCACAGTTTGTCTATACTTTCGCATTTCTACTGGTGGCCGTGCTAGCTCGGCAGGTGTTAGTAACAGTAGTAGTGACAGTATACATTGCAACGTGACGAAGCGAACTGAACTTTATTTACTACACGAGAAGATTCTTATTAAATTGACAACATACTGCCACCTTGTAAGGTGCCTGTTCCAAATTTGAATGGCTCATTAAAAATCCATATCAACGCCTCGTTCATCACAATGTGAATTGACCCTTAGTGCTGCTTAGTTTCTGCCAGAGAAATGTGCATCCTTTTCTGCCGGGTTCTGTACCGTGTTATAAATGTAACGATGCTATGCATTTGTGCTTTATAATTAAAGATATGACATTATGTATAACCCTGTCTATGCTGAAAATAAATGTTTCAATGTGCTAGGTTTTTTATTTTAACCTTTACTCATTTGGACTTAACTTATAAGATAAACACCAGTCAAAAATTTCAGAAATATTTTTACCTCAGTGTGCTTAATTTTTTTTTTTGAAAGGTTTTAAGGTTAGTACAGGTTCCCTAGAATTTTTTTTTATTACTATCAAGCTAATTTTTCGTGAGTAGCTTCTTTTCGCGAAATTTCTGAAAAGTGGTAGCTAACAGAGAAAGAAAGGATTTCATATTTTGATTTCATGCTCCTAAAATATGGATTGTTCAATTTGTAGGACAATGTTACTCTTAAATTTTATAACTATTAACCTATCAACATTATACAAAAAAATCAGCTGGTTAGTAATTAAAAAAAACACGGGTTGCACTCCGGAAGTTCCGGCAGAAGTGAAAACTTGATTATTAACATTGTGCATTATGTTTTTAAACCCATTTTTATGAAAATCGATTTTTAAAAAATCTATTTTTTTAATTAATCGAAACCCTTACAATCGATTAAATTTTTAACCCATTTTTTATGAAAATCGATTTTTAAAAAATCGTTTTTTTTAATTAATCGAAACCCTTACAATCGATTATAAAATATCGACAATCTAAAAAAAAAACAATCGATGTTCGATTAATCGATTTCGATGTTACAACACTACTCTCCAACCGTTTTACGATTTTTCGATCAGCACGAGAATCTGACGCGAGTTTCACAGTTTTTACCCATCCCACAAAAGTGCTCAACGCCGCTAAAGAAGTTTTCACTTCAAAAATAACTAGGGAACCTGTGCGACGAACCAAAAATTCGTTTGATCTATGTGATAAGTTTAGTTAACTGTCCCCTTACAGACTTGGTTGATCTCTGTTAAGTACCAGGTCACAGAACCAATCTGTAAGAAGGATCCTGCCTTGAGGTTCATTAATTACATGACACAACGTAAAGGGACAGAAACTAAACTTGTCACATAGATCAAACAAATTTTCGGTGATAAAGGTAAAATTTGTAATGTAAAATACAATCACTACAATTTGAAAAGCATATTGTATAGTTTTACATATTTTTCCAGAATTTGACACGCAGGTGTATCAAACACTACAATAAAGTAATCTCTGTAAAAAACCAAAGATTGTTAGTGATCGTTATCGTAATATTATTTTATTCGTATTTTTATTAGTAAGTAAGCATTTAGCGACGGTTTGTATTTAAACTAAATTCGGCCAAATTTGACGGACTAATCCAGCTTATAAATGGAGTAATTTGAACACGTCAATACCAGGGGTTAGTTCCAAATTGGCTTTTGTAATACGACGCTCAACAGCACTCATTGATTTTAAATATGCAAATATGCACTGAACATTTTAAATATATTGTAGCTCATTACTAGCTAAAAACCGAGCTTTGTGAGGGCTCGCATCGTCACATCTTGAATGACTGATGAAAACACATCTACAATATCTATACATACATATAAATAAAATTGGAGTGGCTGTTTGTAATATTGAAAGAACCATTATTTACTACATGCATATGAATGTACATACGGTACATATACCAAAATAGCACTTTTTACAATTTTTGTCTGTCTGTATGTCTGTCTGTTTGTTCCGGCTAATCTCCGAAACGGCTGGGGCGATTTAAACGGGACTTTTTTGGCAGATAGCTGATGTAATAAGGAGTAACTTAGGCTACTTTTAAACCGACTTTCAATAAAGGAGGAGGATTTATTTTATTTTTTATATATTTTTTTCGGAAAAATTCTCTCTTTTTTATTATGCTCTTATCACATTTTGCTGACGCGGACGAAGTCGCGGGCAACAGCTAGTATTAAATAAAAAAAAATACTATGTTAAAGCACAAATCAATAGGCTTGATAGTTTTAGGTGTACCACAAAAATATGTTCAGGTTGAGGGATTAGGCTTTGCTTCGCTCGCTCTGTCCTCTGATTAAACATTTTTTAATAATTATTTTTAGGGTTCCGTATTTAATAATTTATATTCATGACTGCCACACTAACTGCCGCACTCAGAGTGGAACATTTGTTACTTAATTGTAATTAATTCAAAAATTTTGACATAAGCTCCATACATTATCTGTCAAACTCTTCATTTAATTGAAGGTTAATCATAACTTAATGTCTCTGAGTACGGCGGTTAGAGTCGAATATTAACTACTTACCTTTTTTAAGTGAAGATTTTGACATAAGCTCATTAATTATCTGTCAAGTTTAATCATCATTAAATGTCTATGTGCGGTCATTAGTATTCAAGAAATAAGTATATAATTGAAGTAGTATTATCGGTGAAATTGCTACTCGAGCACGCATGAAAATCAATTAGGCATGATGACTATTTTTTTTTCTTATCGGTAATTGAAAGATACTTAAAAAATAGAAACATCGCTGAAAAAATGACTCTGATAGCTTAAAAATTCATCAAGATATGACAATTCAAAAATCTTATAAAAAAGACCTGCCCGAAACGCTCCATACAAAGTGCTACGAAAGTATGACGTCAGTCTTTCGTAGTTTGTATGCATCGGGAGACAACTTTGTTCGACAGGTATATTAAATATTGCGTTTATGAAAGTGGTTTCATAACAAAAGTTGCTTTTAATTGCATAAGTTATCGAATTGTATACAAATATTAAGAAATTTAATTGAAAAAAAAAATCGACTTGAATATCAAACTTTGAATGCGCATAACAAAAAAAATACAAATGCTATCAAGCTGAAATTTTGGGAACACTTATTTTTTACCGTGATTTCTTTATTTTAATTATTAACAAAATTCGCTAATCTTTGACCTTGTCATCATCCCCATTATGTAAGTCAACGTCTGCAGTCGTCGCGGTCACTTTTTCAGGTACTTCTCGACGTCCTGGTACAAACTACATAGGTAAAGTATAATTGTGTAAACGCCAACGCCAACGCCACTTAATTTACGGGATTTGACATTAGTATTCGCTAGCGAAGCGATGACCTAATATGTCAAATCGCATACATTTTGTTAGCGTTTACGATAATCGGTTGCCACTTGTCTACTAGGGCTGGTCGAACAGGAACTTTATATTTCACCAGCATTACCTATTACAAATAGTGACCGACCGAACTTTCGGTTTCGGTTTCGGTTTCGGCCAAAATATAGCCGAAACTTTCGGCCCCGCCGAAACTCATGCGTCGTTCGGTAAACTTCACAGTTAACTCGACGTGCTTGCTTGCCAGCGAGGCCCCGGCTCAGTTCGCCACCATCTCTTTATTTAGTTTTGAGATTATATTGTGTTCCAGATTTAGTCCCAAATCATTTATTTACTAATAAATCAGTGAGATTTATTAGTAAATCATCTCGCCTCACTCTTTTCCTTTGACCACGCGTTTTATTTAAATATTTAAGATTAGCTTTTAACTATGGACACGCAATCTCTTAGACCGCTCCTACCCTGCTAGAATCTTATCTAGCCCACTTCCCCCTAAGCTTCACTCTTGCGGTCCTCAGTATATTTTTCTGGATTAGTGGCAAAACGCCTTCTGGAGCAAAAAAAATGTGACGTCAACTGCAACTTCATTTTGAACTTCGACCGTGGTCGTGTCCATGTTTCCCATAAAAAATAATATACTGCAATTGATTGTGTTTTCAGTAGTACGTCGTTAATGTCGACCTCGTTTTATAAAACTTAGTTCTCATTAAATGCGTTCCTGCGGGGATGTAAATCTCGTTTTTTTTTCAAATGGATTTTATAATCTTCTCATATATGTTATAAACGTGTTTAAATACGTTTAGAACCGGTTTAGTGTGCGCTAAGTGCGTTCAATTTCTTTGGTGAAATCGCACCTACTTGGAATCGTATAAAAAACGGATTTTAGTAGTTAAAGGAACGAATTATAGTACATAAAAGTTTCTAGGCAACATATTTGAGTCTAAGATCAATAATATTTATTTTAAAAAACATCGCAAAAAGTAAAAAATTCAATGTGGTACTTTTTCTTTACTATAAAAAGTTGTAATTTATGGTAAAAATCAATAAATTTCAGTAAATAATTGTAATTTTAAATGTTTTACCCAGTTTCGGTTTCGGTTTCGGTTTCGGCCGAAACTGAGAGCAAGGCCGAAAGTTCGGTTTCAGTTTCGGTCGGACACTAATTACAAACAAATAAACAAAGAAATAATGTTATTATATTTATAAAGAAATATTTTATTTTTATAATATAACAGTTACCAATTATATTAAACTCATAAATTATAGCACAAGAGCCAAGAGCCATACAATATCAGTTTCATCAGTTCAAACAAAGAAATCATCCAAATATGTCGCCATATTTTATTATTTTAATACGAGCGTATAAGAGTAAACAACTACAGTAGGGCCTCGATAGTGCTAACCCCAGCTAATCCGAATACCTCTATAATCCGAACAACCTGTCTTTCCCCGCGCAAATCACTCCCGCAGCAGCGCCGCCGCATTCTAATGCCGAGTTAAGGAGTGAGCACACTGAGCCGGGCCGTGCTGGGGCTCAGCGTGCCGGGGCTCATCGCAAAAATCCGCCTCCATACGCTGTGCCCCGACACAGTGTGCGACACGCGCATCCGCTTCCAATGCTTCCATACATATTGTATGGAGGCGGATTTTTGCGATGAGCCCCGGCACGCTGAGCCCCAGCACGGCCCGTCTCAGTGTGCTCACTTTTTTAGATGTCTTAAGTACTACACGTATTGTTTTTGACCGCCCCGCGCGCTATTTCACCATTTTGTTATAGGTATTTGTGCGTTATAATGCGGCTTCAACATCCAAGAAAAGCGTTGTTTTATTGCAAAAATGCCTTTAAAATGTCTACATAGTACATACTATAATCCAAATCAGCGTACATCTGAACAGGGTTATATTTTGGGTGTTCGGTCTATCGAGACCCTACTGTAATTACTTAGTTATATTAAACTCATAAATTATTTGTATTTATTTATAAGAGCTAAGCCATACAATAAGTATCAGTTCAAACAAAGAAATCATCAAAGTATGTCGGCATTTTTATTATTATAATATAACAATTGAGAAGTATATTAAACTCGTAAATTATAGTACAAGACTCAAGAGCCATCGTCATCTGAAACACGGCCGTGGCCGTGTTTGTCAATCCGAGAGGCCCTCAGTGGCCCCTCGACTTGTGCCAGTTGTGCCCCAATTCCGCACAATGACTGACTCAATATTGTACCATATTTATCGTTCCGCAGGACTGAACGTCAATAAATACTTGTCTTATATGACAAATAGTCCTGTTAGTTTTGGGTAATAGGTGTAGTGTTCGACGTATAAAAGTAATACAGCATGACGTGTGCGACATGTTCTTGATACTTTTTTTTTTTTATGAAATAAGGGGGCAAACGAGCAAACGGGTCACCTGATGGAAAGCAACTTCCGTCGCCCATGGACACTCGCAGCATCAGAAGAGCTGCAGGTGCGTTGCCGGCCTTTTAAGGGGTAATAGGGGAGGGTACGGAAGGGAATAGGGGAGGGTACGGAAGGAAATAGAGGAGGGTAGGGAAAGGAAAAGGGTAGGGGATTGGGCCTCCGGTAAACTCACTCACTCGGCGAAACACAGCGGAAGCGCTGTTTCACGCCGGTTTTCTGTGAGGACGTGGTATTTCTCCGGTCGAGCCAGCCCATTCCTGCCGAAGCATGGCTCTCCCACGTCAAAAAACTTAAGGAGAGTACTCTGTACTCGATTCTCATTATAATTATGTAATAAAACTAGGTACTTAATTTTTGTCCGATGAATCATGGACACTAAGTAAATTACGTGGCTAGGCAAGTACGCATACTATGCGGCATCGTAGGATCGTCGATCACAATGCAAAAAAATACAACTATTTCTCATAGTCCCTAGCAAAAAACCAAATTTTCTTTCTACGTATTTCGTAAAAGCAAAATAGCTCATTCTCTCGAAAGTATGTAAATATGCGTGAAAATATTACCGGCATCATATTTAGGAACCAACCAAATACGTAGAAGTACGTAAATATACGTGGTCACAAAAATAAAACGTACGAGAATATTTCCCGCTGAAAATTCTCGAGTACCTTTTCATATCGAGTAATCGGGTGTTTTTTTAGACATGCTTTTTAGAAGTAGAAAATAATTTTAAAATTCGTATCGCATTTTATTTTCGATTAGCATATATTTTGAACTAAATATAAAAATGCCGTTTTAAGCAATAACCACAAAGGTAACAATTTTTATTTTTTATTTTTTTATAAAGACCCAAATAAATATTCGTGGCTTCAGAAAATCTCCACAAAAAGTTTTACTAGACGTAGAATCAATAATCATTATATTATTAAATAATTTGTACAAAGTGCTATAGGTAGAACCGCGGCCTACGACGCGCTATATACATAATTATATAAAGGCATGCTCCCGCCGCCCCGGCCGAAAAAACTACGTACCGCAATTTTTAAATCTATAATATCTTCGAAAATATTCATTTAAATCATATTCTATCAAAAACATTTCATGACAAAATGTCACCTCGATGGCCACAAAAGGTTTGCCCTGAGAAAAAGACATCAGATCCAATGTAGAGTCAAGCTTCTGAATCTATGCGGAATAACTCTATCGACCCTAACTCCTACAGCTTCGCTGTTTTGCTAACCATCGTGGAGGTTAGATTAACACCCGGTTTCTGAAATTTACGTGGGAGAGCCATGCTTCGGCACGAATGGGCCGGCTCGACCGGAGAAATACCACGTCCTCACAGAAAACCGGCGTAAAACAGCGCTTCCGCTGTGTTTCGCCGAGTGAGTGAGTTTACCGGAGGCCCAATCCCCTACCCTTTTCCTTTCCCTACCCTCCCCTATTTCCTTCCGTACCCTCCCCTATTCCCTCCCCTACCCTCCCCTATTACCCCTTAAAAGGCCGGCAACGCACCTGCAGCTCTTCTGATGCTGCGAGTGTCCATGGGCGACGGAAGTTGCTTTCCATCAGGTGACCCGTTTGCTCGTTTGCCCCCTTATTTCATAAAAAAAAAAAAGGCTGATCAACACTAAAATTAACTAATCGCCTGTTAAATCTCTTGTCAAGTAACAATTGGGTTGCTAGAAGCACGGTTAGTTAGTTTAATTTGATCAGCGCGTCAGTTGACGGTAGCTGTTCAATTTGACTCGAGAACGATATGTCAACCGCCATTTTGGGTTTCCGAAACGCTTGTCAAGCCGTGATCTTAGATTAAAGGTTTGTCAAAAGCTGTGTTAACTAATCGGTAATTGTGGGTGAATTAACTTGTGAATTCAATTTATTTTTTATGTGAATCTACATTTTCTCTTTGAAACTACGTTACTACAATGTTCGTAACACATTTATTATGAAGTTTTAATAAAAATTCGTAAAAAATACGTTGATTATGCAAATAAACTGTTTATTTGCAGTACTCGTTTTATTTGCAAAAAATGTATATTATAATCAATTTCATTTCTATAATGAACAAGAATTTAGGATTCGATATCGTCTGAAAAATTGAAATTCGGAATTCTGACAAAAGAACGAAAATAAACAAATCGCATGTCAAATCAAAATGATCACAGATTAGTCAATTTTCGTCTGATCAATGTTTCAAAAAGTATCAGATTTGATATTCCCAGAACATTTTTGAAAGCAATGACAGTCTGCAATTCCTTCTTTTGACATTTAATTTGCATTTTTGATAGTTAAAAGTGAAGCAATGAACGAAAACAAACAAATTGCTAGTCAAATTAAAAATGATCATAGCTTAGTTAATTTTCGGCTAATCAATGTATCAGAAACTCAAACTGATTTGACATCCATGCTAAATTAACAGCAGTGTTAGTTGATCAGTGATTTGACAGACCTTTCAGAAACCGGGGGTTAGTTTCTGATAAGAAGCTTATTTTATGGCGTATGACGCAGCGTATTTTAGATATCAATAAAATCTAAAGTATTAAACCTATTCAATTGGGACTTTGTATGTTTAATAATTGTATTATTGACATCATATTCTGAGAATATGAACTATCTGGTACATCGGAAACCTCTTCTATGAGGGTAAGCTTCCACCCCCCCCCCCCCCCCCACGTCACGTTTTCGAGACATTTGGAAATGAAAATCGCCATTTGTGTCCTTTGGACTCTTAAGGCGATATTTACTTCTAAATATCTCGGAAACGTAACACTTTAGGATACCATGTTATATAACATTTTTTGTTTGTATAAGTGTACTCTATTCAAATATACCACTTTTATCGTGCTCGGAAATTTTGAAAAAAATATCAAGATGGCCTATGCCACAAAGGTTCGTTCCCCTTTCAGCTTTCTAGCACTTCAGAAAGTAGCCAAACATTTTGATGATCATCAGTGTGTCAGTGACGAAATCGGTGTATTTTAGATATCAATAAAATCTAAAGTATTAGTGCTATTCAATTGAGACTCTGTAACGACGGAAACCAATTCTATGAGGGTTCAAAAAACGGCGAAACACTTCAAGAAAAGGTAGGTAGTGCCCTTGCGCTTCGCTTGGCTCGTCTCGGCGGCGACACTACCGTGTCCCCAGATGCCATAAAGGACCATAATATAAAAAAAAAATATTGTTGGATATCCATATGAGATAGAAAAAATATACCATCGCGGAGTTTTCTGTAGACCTTTTTAAATATTTTTGTAGAACTTAGTACATCTTTTTGATAAATCTCGCAGGGCTAAGCCTGCGTTTGCAATATAATATAAGCGGAAAATTTTAATTATTTACGACATCACATTAGAAACTTCAAAAATAAAAGTATTTCTCCACTATTTAAAGAATGTTTTTATACATAAAAACCTTCCTCTTGAATCATTCTATCCATTAAAAAAACCGCATCAAAATCCGTTGCGTATTTCTAAAGATTTAAGCATACAAAGGGACATAGGGACAGAGACCGCGACTTTGTTTTATTTATTTATTTTATTTATTTATTTATACTATGTAGTGATTATAAAATAGTATGCGAAAGGTATATATGTACGTATGTATATATGTATGTACGTTTGTTACTTTTATACCTTTCTTGTTAGAAAGTCAGGTTACTTCAAAATTCAAAGCTGTAACAGAACTTTTCAAACAACATTTTTCCAACGCCGGAATCGAACCAACGATCGATTCAAGATCTACGCCAATACACCACGGAGGTTTATTATAAGAGAACCCTTTATTGTATAACACGAAACTAACCTAGAATGAGTTTTTGCGGGGGCTTTGTATAAACTAGCAGGCAGCAGCAAACGTTGCACTGCGAGCGTCACTTCAACTGACCAACTCTTTTGTGTCAACTTCTCGACATCAAAGAGAAATTTTAAACTAGATATAACATGGAAGCGTACGCTTTCTAAAATTTTAAAGTAACTTTGTCAAAAAATTAAAATGTTTAAAATGAACGAACGCAAAGCGTATGCCTATACCTACTAATACTGCTATGTTTTTTACGTGACGTTTCCAAGGCAGACCTTGTGTATTATTTACTATGTGTTTTTTTTTTATAAATAAGGGGGTAAAAAATCTATAACCAGTAGCAAAATTGTAGGATAAGTAAATTGTAAATGCGTTCCAAGATGCCCGAAGCGCTGATAAACCTGACTGAAAAGGCTGTAGGGGTGAGGGAATTCGGTACCAGCCCAAATGAATATATCGGTACCTTGAATACTTTACAGGTATGAACTTGGCACTTGGTGGAAATATTTAGCACTAATGAAACATAATCTTTTTGAACTATTCTCTGCTATTTTATACAATGTCATTAAAATAATTATTTTTGTCGAAATCGGTCAATGTAATTTGTTAAAAAAATATTTTAATCCTAGATGACCAAAACTCATTTATCACGGGGAACCGTACATTATTCCGGAATAAAAAATAGCCTATGTCCTTTCCCGGAACTCAAAGTATCTCCATACCAAATTTCAGCAAAATTGGTTCAGTGGTTTAGGCGTGAAGAGGTAACAGACAGACATACAGACAGACACACTTTCGCATTTATAAATATTAGTAATAACTAATATTATTATGGATTTTACGAGAGTATCATTTTGTAATTTGATAGGTAATGGCCAGTCCATTTCCTATCGAACCAAAAACTATGTATGTAGAGGAATATTTCGAAAGTAGAATCCGGGATTGGTTGTCCACCAGCCGGGCTAGCACGGCCACCAGTAGAAATGCGAAAGTATAGACAAACTGTGGAGATGAACTTAAGGTGAAGTTCCGATCTTTTTTCGTTCCGAAAAATTCAATTAAAATGCCACTTTATGACAGACTATATACCTAAAAATTCAAATATTATTCTACTTTATGACATATATAATTATAGTCTGTCATAAAGTGGCATTTTAATTGAATTTTTGTCGGAACGGACCTTAAAGTATGTCCACAGTTTGTTCATACTTTCGTATTTCTACTGGTGGCCGTGCTAGCGCGGCAGATAAGCCAACCTCGATTTAGCTTTTGAAGTGGAACTTCTTAGGGCGCGTTGAGAGTGAAATTTCAAAGAAGTGTCGTAAAAAAGAAGGTCCAATTAATAACAATATTGCGTCACGAGTCACGACCACGAGTCACGAGTCACGACACACGACGCCGCCGTCACGATTTTGCAACTTTTACTTCTGACACGTGTACTCTGTAGACACGTTTTTTTTAGGGTTCCGTACCCAAAGGGTAAAAACGGGACCCTATTACTAAGACTTCGATGTCTGTCTGTCCGTCCGTCTGTATCCAGGCTGTATCTCAAGAAATGCTATAGCTAGACTTCTCAAATTTTCACAGATTGTGTATTTCTGTTGCCGCTATAACAACAAATACTAAAAACAAAACAAATTAAATACTTAATTAAGCGGTCCCATACAAAAAACACATTTTTTACCTATTTTTGCTCTAAAATGGTACGGAACCCTTCGTGCGCGAGTCCAACTCGCACTTGGCCGATTTTTATTTTAATAAGAAACTGATATTCAATGGCATGTAATTGTACAACAAACAAGAAATAATTTTGCCATGAATATTATAAACCTAAACCCAAAACTTCTCCAAAATGGCTACTTAAGCCGTTTCGAAGGAGTTTGGCAACAGACATCACGACACGAGGATTCTAGAATCTAGATCCTTTTAGGCTCAAAACACACCGGAATGGCAGAGGCGAGGCGAGCAGTTTCAGTCGCCTCGTCTCTGCCATTCCGGTGTAGATCGGTCCTTAGGGATCCGTAGCCAAATGACAAAAAACGGAAGTTTGATGACCGAGCCATCGTCTGTTTTACTGTATGTCCGACCGTATGTCACAGTAACTTTTTTGCATAATATGTTTGTAATATTAAGATACTTCTGCGTGTAGAAACGAATTTCCACACAGAAATAGCCTGTAAAGTCCATTACAGAAACTATAATAGCCGACAATACACATTATAACACTACAGCAACACTGAATATTCTAAGCACAGTACCATTTTTGCCAACTCCTAAGTAATTTGCATACTAATTCTGCGGGGGTTGCATGCAACGAGAAATATGCGGTAATTGTTGCATTTTTATGCCTTCGTGACTTGAATTTTATGGTAATACTCTTTTTTTCCAATAGTAATAAATCTTCCAGTACATAATATGTGTGTAGTATATTCTTATTTGCTTACATTAGTGAGGAACTTCTCTTAACGAGAGCCATACTTCGGCACGAATGGGCCGGCTTGACCGGAGAAATACCACGTTCTCACAGAAAACCGGCGTGAAACAGCGCTTGCGCTGTATTTCGCCGAGTGAGTGAGTTTACCGGAGGCCCAATTCCCTTTCCTACCCTATTTTCTTCTCTTCCCTACCCACCCCTATTACCCTATTCCCTCTTAAAAGGCCGGCAACGTACCTACAGCTCTTCTGATGCTGCGAGTGTCCATGGGCAACGGAAGTTGCTTTCCGTCAGGTGACCCGTTTGCTCGTTTGCCCCCTTATTTCATTAAAAAAAAAGAATGCAAAGTGGGTATGTATGTTACCTCTTCACGCCCAAACCGTTGAACCGATTTTTATAATTTGTCTATGATAATAGTATTGATGCCTATATTATTGTGATGGGATTTTCACCAGATTCAAAACTATTGACTATTTTTTATAGGTATTTAAGATGGTATGTTTGTTACATTAAAATTATACCAATGAAAAAACAAAAGTTTACAATAATAGAATTCGCGAAATGACGGTCTTCAATACTAAACACAACCAGTACAAGCTGACACTTCGTAGCCAAGCACCTGTTTGCTACGATAGGTCAAGTTACACCAGATGCCCTTTTGCTGTATGTAAAAGTAAATTTTTTTATAGATTTAGATTAAAGTAAAGTGTCTGGGTTGTATCCGCTTCTTTTGCTCGGTATCAATGACGACAAATGGTAGGCACACAAAAGCCTTAATTATATGTTTACTTTAATAATTATTAATAATATTTAAATAAAATTAAAATTTAAGGGGGGCTCTCGTACAAAAAACACAATTTTTGGCCTATTTGTGCTCTATAACGGTACGGAACCCTTCGTGCGCGAGTCCGACTCGCACTTGGCCGATTATTATCCTAGTGGTAGACTATACATACATAGTCCATACTAATAATATATACTATAATTATATTATAAATGCAAAAATGTGTCTGTGTGTCTGTAACTTGTTTATACTTTCAAACCGCTGAACCGATTTTTGCTGAAATTTGGTATGGAGATACTTGATAAAAAATGATTAGGGTCAAAAATCATATGAACAAAGACAATTAAATTATAATTATGAGCATAGTAACATGAGAACTGAGCAGTATCATTTAAGTCTTCATAACGAATAAATGACATTTCGGGTGTTATCAGATGTTGTCGCATGTTCTCGTCGAGTAGCGTGTCGTCAGTTGTCGTTTGTAGTCGCGTATCGTCCAGTGTCGTAGTTTGTTAGAGCGCCATCTAATTGCTTATCTGGAACTCAATTTTCACGCTTCGAATGTCGTTTCGATCGTACGCTATACTCTTGCGTGTGAGACAGTATGTGTGGCCCAACTGGCGCCACAATCCTGTCGAATTTTCTTAAGCGCGGTGGCATACATATCGCAGTCATCTGGTTGAACCTGATATTCAATTGTAAGACTAGAGCATTCATTGAGTGTAACCATTTATTTGAATGACCTTAACGTCAATTTTTCAAGTCGTTAATTGTAACGTAACGTCTAAAGGTCAACTCGTCAATTATTTGACTGTAAATTAAGTGTTTTCATTGAATGAATTCCCTAGTCATTCAATTAAATAGCAGATTCTAATAGATACCTGCGACATGTATACGACAGCTGAAATCAATATGTGGGCAGCGGACTGACCGAGAATAAAACCTCGTTCGGTCGAAACATCTTCCTATGTGGCCAACACTATACAGATTGTAACAAAACTAAGTGATAATACTTTAGGGTACGTGTTCCTTGTAGAGAGTTCACTGTGAAAGCAGCAGCGCTGTAAGAGCATTTTTAAACTTTTGTATGGACAAACCCGTGACGCTGGGGAGCTTGCCCATACAAAAGTGAAAACAATGGTATTTCAGCCCTGTTCCTTTCACAGTGAAATCTTTACAAAGAAGACATATGCCCCCTTAAGTAGTTTCACTTTGTTTTGTTACATCTTTGTGAAATATCATGCTATCGAAGCTTATCGTTGTATGAGAATCGGTCCCCTCACACCCGAGGGCGTAACAATTTGGTGGCAATCTGCAGGCAATTTATATGCGCTAGTTTGTACACTAAATTGTACACTAGTGTCCTTCGACAGTTTAGACTAGTTTACTAGCAGCAGCTTTGCCTGGCTTCCTATGAGTCTTGAGTTTGCGATAAAATGTTTTATTTAAACAGTAAACTGCCATTTACATGTTGTGCTTTAATGAGCTATGTTTGATAAGATAATCGAAGTTTTACAGTTTTAGAGAAAGCCAACTTTCTATTAAATATAGCCTCCGTTGGTGTGTGGCAAATTTTTATAGTGGTAATAGTTAGAGGGGAAGGAATGTACACTTTACCAATTTGAAGAATCCTCACGTAAGTATGATTATTGATTAGTAAGATCATCAATCTTTACATTTTTTCCATTAGGAGGTCACACAAATTAAAATAAAACCGATAGTTTTTAATTTCTGATAAGTTTACCTAGCGTAAAATTTGGGGTCGAACCAAGCCCAAAACATTAATAACATTGAATAATATAATATACATAATAATTTGTGACAACCCGCATCAAGACGATGACGCCTCTGATGTGATAACTGATATTAGTTTAATTATGAATTAATATCAACGCTCCCTTCTCCTAGACACTTTAGGGTTGTCACTCAACTTTGAATAGGTTTTCAGAACAGACAACTTGCCTAGAGATTGGTTGATATAAGTATTTTTGGGTTATGGCGTGATTTTTTTACGTGAATACAAATAATGAAGACTAATTTAATGAATATGTACATTGTACGCGTGTATACGAATACGAAATGGTAAACATATTTTTTTGTATACGAAAATGCAACATAATATTATACTCACCATACCATATTATTTTGTTTATTATGAATTTCATATTATATGAATCCGAAAAATTATCAGTTTGACAAGCAAAGTATATAGTCGATGTTCCTAAACAAACATCCTTTTGCCACTAAATCGTATGAGCGGTTGTCGACACGATTAACTTCGATCGCATACAAAGTAAACATTATTTCACTTTATCTATAATGCCATTAGTCTTATCGAACCATAAATGATATTTCTGAATATTTTATGTTTTTAAAGTACGAAAGTATAATAACATTTTTGTACATTTTTAGTTTTGACAACCCTAAAGCATTAATGAAGTATTGAGAGAACTAGACTATAAAATATTGTTGTACTTACTAAAGCACATTAATTGCAAACTACCATCCATTCATATTATGCGGCAGTGTATGTCAGTTAACTCTTCGTGTTTAATATTCTGAATCATTTTAATGATTTTGATATTGCAAATGACATTGTTGCGATCGCGGGAAAAATTTCCCTTTGATAAAAAAAACTTGCAAAATTGCAGAAAAAAGGTAGTTTTAGAATTAATCTTAAATTGGGTAGCTTTTAGCGAAAATCTATTACAACCACTTTATTCGATATCTGACACTAGGTGTTGGGCCCAAAATAATGGCCTTTAGGCTATAACCATATCTTATAAACCTTTCTGATATTGCACCACTAAATAAGGCTTTATTACAATGACTAAGGTTTCTAGGTACTTCAATCTATAAGTCCATACCCATTTTGGGCTTGGTTCGGCCCCAAATTTTACCGCAATATTCCTTACGATAAGACCTTAATAATAAGGGATAAGAACCATCTTATAAGCTTCCAGCTACGAGACTCTGTATGGTGTACAAGTTTTTAGGGTTTTTCATTTACGTTTATTATAATCACATCACTAGCTATTTGACCGAGCTTTGCTCGGTATTCGATAAAACACGAATAAAATGACATTTTCTAAAAATGATTCCTAGCTAGATCGATTTATCGCCCCCGAAACCCCCTATATACTAAATTTCATGAAAATCGTTGGAGCCGATTTCGAGATCCCAATTATATATATATATATATATATATATATATATATATATATATATATATATATATATATATATATATATATATATATATATATATATATATATATATATATATATACTATAGGAGACTGCACTCTAGTAAATATTTAAATTAAGTTTCGAATTTGCGGCACCAGTTAGCAGCACCGTTGTGATGCGCGGTAAAGAGAAAATTAGTGTGTGTTTGTTTCTTCGTCACGCTAAACGTACTGAACACGTTTTGATCAAAATTAATAATATGGTTTCAGTTTAGACTAGTGTGTGCGAGCGAATGTTCGGTTTCGGTTTCGTTTTGGTAAAAACACGAGTTTCAGTTTAGTTTCGTTTTCGGCGGCAAACTTGCCGAAACTACGACCGAAACCGTATGTGCATTCGGGAGTTTCCGCGCTGTTATCGGTCATGTTCGGCGCGTTGAATGAATCCGATCAGAGCTAATGTCGTGATTCGCTCGTTTGTTTGTTTGCTATTCGTTTTGTTTTGTTGTGGTGGCGAGTTTTCGAGAGATTTATTTTGAATTTGGTAAGTTTTATCTCGTTTTATGTCGTTATAACATAAGAGCGGGTATTAAAAATAAAAAAAATATATTCAATATGACTGATAAAGGTATAATCAAGTTTAATCTAACCTATAATTTTTTATTTTTTGGTTCGCAAATGCTATACGTAAACAAACATTAGTTAGGTAGTTAGTAATGACTATAGTGCATTTCATGGTAATAATGTTATAGATTCAGAGTTTCAAAGTTCATTTTAGTATTTATCACCAAGGTATCTAAGTGGCAATTACAGTAGATACTACCTATATAGTTAAAAGACCCGACTATGGGACGGGTTATGTAGATGTCCTAAATATTGCGAGTAATTAAAAGAAATCGAGACTATAAATCCTTCGTTTTCTTTTTAATACATAATTTGATATATTTTAGAGTATAAAGAGAAATCTATGTGATTTAAAGAGAAAACAGTAAAGACTGACTGATTATAGGTAATAAGGTTTTCTTTATTTTTCCCTCAAAATATGAGCCTTGTAAGGAAGTTTCGGTTTCGGTTTCGGCCGAAAAAGACGCCGTTGTCGAAATTCGTTTTCGGTTTCGGTTTCGGTCGTAAAACTAGTTTCGGTCGGACACTCGTTTAGACTTTCAATTACTATACTTAGGCTATTTTCATGCCGAAAAGTTACGAAAACGCTGTAACTTTTTAGATTTTGGACGCAGTCAATATTCGCTCTTCTTTTAACAGGGTTAAAATACAAAGTGTAATAATAAACTGTATCCTCAAGACGTCGCTTTAAAGACAATTATTATAAAATTCCTGACTCCATATCCAACGAAATTCAAAGCTGAAATTGAATATCGACACATGAGTTTTCGACCAGGAATACGGGCTATTACATAAAATAAACAGAGCCAAGAAGAAAAATGCTTGTTTTTAATTGAGTACTATCAGAAAACTGATAGAATTCTGTATACAGAGTGTAACTAAAATGTGATATAAGGTGTGTACCTAAATGTGTCTCTTGCGTAGAGTTTAATGTAGCAGCCCTGAAAGAGTTTTTTTTTAATTTTGTTTGATAAATTCATGACGCTAACGGCATTTCTCATAGAAATAAGTAAAAAAAAATCTTTTAGTGCTACTAATTTCAAAGTAAACTCTATAAAAATACTACACACACACCCAGTAAGTATTAATATCACTTTTTTTTTGTTCATCGAGGAGGTTTTTTAATCCGACCGTATATATATGGTCTTTTTTATGTCTTTTATAGTTACTAAGAATTTTGTTTGATGTCTATACACACGTAATACGTGTCGTGACTACGTGACGCGGCTAGCAGTGGACGTCTCAGTATAACGAGCTAGTTGGCCAGTTTTATTAAACCAGATTAAGAATATTTTTATACCGCTTCAGTGTGTGCGCAGTACAGAGCTTCCTTTACTCTCGTAATCAGACAAATCAGACAAGAGCACCTCGATTATTAATACAGCTTCATCTCATGTTCAGTTCATTATCATAAAAATAACCTAACATCCTAACATCAAAGTAAACTCTTTAATACGTTAATCAAGCGTCAAACGGCAGATTTTTGGAGTTTAGACCCATTAGAGCGTTTTGTGAGAGTAGCACAAACTACAAGTGACAAAAAATAGACTCGATCGAAGTATAATAATAATATAGTAGATACCTCCAGTACTAAAGAAGTTGCGGGCAACATCTAGTATTCAATATTTGTTACATTAATATTGCTGACCCTACCGTGGAAGTGAGTAAAGTGACGATGACGTCACAGGTACATTTCCTCCCCTTGGACACAAGTGGATTGCTGGGGATAGTATTAAGGAAGCTGTCTAAATATGACACCCACTTACACCGACGCGAATTTAGTAGCACATAAGCTTTGTCCACACTGTGCCTTTTTCTGTTCGTCAAGGGCATGCGTTATAGCGCTGTCAACAGCGAACGTGAGGCAAGCCCGCGACGCATGTCCTCTGACCGTATCCAAAACTTTCGCTTTGTTATTAAATATGACAGTTGGCGTTGCGTTCGTTGACGCATTCAATTATTGAATGCGCCAAATCAAAAGTTGCATGAAATAAGATGACGAAAATTGAAGACGAAAGCTAGTGTGGACATAGCTATTCCCTTACATTTTGCGAAATCTCACTAAATAATATTGCTGCTTTAAATGTCGTATATTCGGGACAATATTATAGGACGCACGATTCACGAATCATGCTTACTTTCATCCATACTATAGTTTGTGCGTTTTATGATGATATGGGTGACACATTATAATTGACAATAGTAGGGAAGTTACCTATTGGCGGCTCTCGACATAGGCGAACGCGTTGGCCAACGCGTCTGCAGACGCGTTGGCCCAATGTGTAGAATGGGCGTTCGCGCGTTGGCCGTAGGTATTTAGACGTTGGCCAACGCGCGAACGCCCGTTCTACACATTGGGCCAACGCGTCTGCAGACGCGTTGGCCAACGCGTTCGCCTATGTCGAGAGCCGCCATAAGAAAATTAATCGATAGTTTAAAAATATCGAATCACTTCGTAAAGGAATTGCAATCGAAATTATCGATTTCGTACTGACGTTTCAGAGTGGCGACGGCGATTTAAAATGGCCGGCCTTTTTATCGATTTGATTTCGATTCAACAGTGTCAATCTCTATTGGCATAAGTTCCATTTCATGCATCTGACATTTTTCAAATATTTTCGTAACAATAATTTTCACAGTTAAAATTTATTATTTTATATTAATAAGTTAGCATTTAGCAACTTTTCATTTTTATTCATTTACAATTATAGGAAACATTTGTTTTTGTAGATGGAATATAATTTATTACATTTTGTTTTTTTTTTTTGTTTTCTTGTAAAAAAAACCCTTAGCAAGGAATATGAGAAGTGTCACCCATATCATCTTAAAACGCACAAACTATAATATTATTAATTTGAAAGTGTGTCTGCCTGTTTATCTGTATGTCTGTCTGTCCGTTACTTCTCCACGCCCAAACTGCTGAACCGATTTTGCTTAAAGGTATGGAGATACTTTGAGTCCTGGTAAAGGACATAGGATATTTTTTATTCCTGAAAAATGTACGGTTTACCGCGCCATAAACGAATTTTGGCGCAACGGAGTTGCGGACGTCATCTATTTATTTTTCGTGCTTAAGGAGGAATGGTTTGTTTATTAGTTACAAATCATTCCTCCTTAAGCACGAAAAATAAATTATTTTTATCAAGTCATTAATATTAAAGCATTTACGACAAACTATTTTATTTTACTTAAACTTCTTCTCTATTCTTCTTCTCCATCCGTGCTTGATATTTATTGCTCAACGTTTTAAGCAGTATATGCCAACCATAAAACCTTTTTAACCGTACTTCCATTAATGAGGACGAGCTGGCTACTTGTCTTTGTATTTTTTTTTGCTATAACATTCACCTAACTTTAACATAGGTCGTTTGTGGATTTTATCAATTTACTTAATATTTACATTCTTATAATATTATTAAATTCATTGCCATACTTTTATTTTGGTCACGGTTTGATATGTGCCCGACAAGTGCAGCTCAGCAGTTTAATTTTGTGGAATTGTCTTCGGAGTGACTCTACATGCTGTTAGGTGTTTTACTGCTATCACAGCTTGTTACTCTGATTGTTCGTGGAAATCCTTCTATTATATGTAATAAACAGCTTGTCCCAAACCTACGCGAGATCCATACTACGGATCTCGCGCAGGCTTGGGACAAAATGAACCCTTTATTTTTTTTCGCTCTTTGTCTTTAAAAAACAGACAATATGATAATTAACTTTATGCCATGTCTGCAGTCTGAGTAAGTGCATTTGGGTCTTAAGCTATTGTTTTGTATCCAATTAATATATTTTATCAAAACCATGTACCTATATAGAAAACCTAATTCAGTTGTTGGTAATTAAAATCTTTATGTTACTTGAAATAGTTTACACTCAGAAAATAACATTACGTTACCAAGATCAAAAGAGAAAAAATAGGCCAAATACCGAGAGTACTGTTAGGGAGGGGAAGAGGGGATTTTGCGACAAGCTCGAGCGTGTCAGATTAAGCTTATATAGGCTTCCGTTATGACGTGTCTAGTTATCATGGTATAGAAATCAGATTTCTTACGTGGTGGGTTAAAAAAGGTTATTTTCGAATATTGAAATGTTATCGGATCTGTCAGATTAAGATAGAGCATGTTTAGTATACCCCGAAGAAGCTTCCATATAAAGCACTGACGATTCAAAGGTTAGGTAAGCCTGTAGGGACATGTTAAAATATAAAAAAATAAAGCTTCATATTTTCCTAACTAGGCTTCCCAGATATTTTATGTTGCACTAAACTAAATTATTTAGTCCTTGTTGACTAAAATCTTGTTATAATAATAGGCTACTTTACCTACTTTTTTCTTCATGCTAATCGCTTCTTAGTCATTCATTATCACCAAAAAAAAATAATATTTTAATACTTTGAACAGTAGGAACCCATAAAAATGTTGATTGAAAATTATGCCTTTTAAATGGCGCCGAAAACACTGTCCGCCATAGTGTGACGTCATATTGTTGTATTTTATACTTTCTTTATTGAAAAATTTTTATGTGCAAGACGTACGAGTCCAAAAGTGCCAAAAAATTAGAAAAGAATTAAATAAGAAATGAGAAATCATTTGTAATATTGAAAACTTTTGGAGAAAAGTTTTGCCCATTTCATTTCCCAACTGCAATAAATGGAGATAATAATATATAAAACTGAAGTCTTATTTGAATTATTCAAGAAAATATATTTTACACAAATCTTTCTAGGCTTATTCTTATTATTTATGTACAAATAATTTATCGAGCGCGTTAAATAAAAAATATTAAATTACTAGTGTGATGACGTCAAATCCAAATCGGAAATACCGCGAAAGCGTTTTTGTCAGTACAAATTAAAAAAGATAAAATCGTATTTTCAAATCGACTTTATTTATCAATCATAAACTTTAATTTGATTATAAGCGTCAAATACGGTTTCCTAGGCCAAGTTCTACTAGAAATATGCATTTATTCAATGAAATTGAACAATTTTTTTTTACTGAATATAATATTATGTCATGTAGCCTATTTACCTAAATAAGCAATTTTCTTAATATATTTTCTTTTCCATAACTTTAAAATGCTGCAGTTTCTAAACTCACCGCTAAAATTAAAAGCGCTCTAATTATTTTCTTTATCAGTTTTACCTAATGTAAAAAAACTACTAGGTTTCCATGAACCTCGTGTGACTAAACGAATAGCACCCTCCTCTCCCCTACTTTGGCTAGAGTAGTTTAGGCAAGTAAGTACATTCGTCGTCAGATGTTCGAATAAAATTCATGACACGTGTAGACAGATGTCTAGGACTGGAGATAAGTTGTCTAGCAAAGTTGGACTACAAAAGCTAATAATACAATTGAAGACGTGAGTGAAAAAACCACATATAACATAACTAACATTTTATAACATAAGGACATATTTTACGCATAGATTATAGGAGAATTACGCATACGGCAGAGTCGAAGCGACGCGTTCTGTTTTTCGCCTAAGCATAATATATTCCTGTCTATTGTTTTATGTAATAAAAAAGAAAAAAACTTGAGAGGTGTCAAGGGACACCCGAATGGAACGAAGTTATTTCTTGTTAAGATAATAAAATTAAAAAAAAAACGCCATCTAGTTGACGCACAGGAATACTTACTATAAACGCTCTCTGCCCCTAACATGCAGGTACTAATAAAAAAGTGTCGAGGTCAAAATATCAACAAATATCGTTCTGTAGACAGAACGGCGTAAATCTGAATGCTAGAGCCTTCAGATTTACGCCGAACGCGCGATAAGGAACTTCGTTCCTAAAAATCAGCTATGAAAAATGAAAATGCGATTGCGAGCGTTGACGCGCTCTCCTATATTTTTGCAGAAGAAATTTGAACTTAAATGAAGACGTGAGTGGATAAACACGATAACTAACATTTTGTAACTCACGGATATTTATAAATTCATTTTTCCCCTAGAATGAATAGACGTTGTAAATTATATACCTCATCACCTGGCTTATAATATATCTGGCTACACATAAAATGCACAGTTTTTTTTAAATAATTTTTTCGTCCCTAAAGCCTCTCTTTATGAAAAAACAGCAACTTTTTACAGTTAATAGTTATTTTGTTCTTCCACAAGAACAGAATAGTAATTGTAGACAAAAACTATGACTATCCTAGTGTGAGTTGAGCCGAAAAGTAAACGTTACAAGGCAAGCGAAATACAAATTATTCCAAGAAAAGAATTAATACAAACCACATTTGCAGATTTGCAACTTGCAAAAAAAGTAAGTTGATTTGCTCATTTTGAGGCTTAAAAAGTTGGAAGTTTTCAAGTAAAGGGCAAACGTGAATTCATAACCTCGAAAATTTTACGGAAATATTTTGTACGCTGTGTCAGGAATATCGGATGTCCAGCGAAAAAGTGCAAACGATATTTCCGGGAATTTTGTTTTATTACAATAATAAAATATTCTTTTGAAGAATTTTATTGCGGTCTCTACTGATATTCTATTTTTTTCAGTGTATTTGGTAACATTTATGTATCTCTAGGCCATATGTAATTGCTCTTTTTTGTTTGATAGCAATTTATTTTAAACGAGAGTTTCATACATGTTTTGTGCAAATTGATATCAAAAATAAAGCAACGGACTACAGTTGCAAATCACAAAATTTATTTTAAATCTCCCAGGTTTGGAACTACCATCCTGAATAGTTTTATTCTCAATCTGTCCTCTATTTATCTTCATGCTTAGTTAGTTATAATGCATATAACAACCGTTATAAATACTTACAGGCAAGATCTTAATTATCAGTCAGAGACCTCACAAAACTCTCAACTTGAAGTATTATGGTGCTCAACGGAAATTCGAAGTTCTACCCGCAATAAGGTGGAATCGTCGCTCTCAAATCGTAAGAATTTATTAATCATTCTAACTCTGGGCAACTTTATTAATTGAGGGCTCTGTGGAGTATCTACTTAGGTATTGGACTCTGACATAGTTTTACTTAGGGTCAGTTCGCATTGAAACGAGTCAAGACGAGAGTGTTACGATGCAAATTGGCGTTGCGTTTTTGGTCATTTGATTTTTGTATTTATTTTATGCATCGCGGTCACATTTGCTATATTGTATCGATTCGGTGTTATTAATAGGCACGGTGATTTGATAAATAAATATATTTACTTGAGGGAGAAGCCGCATTTACTCGTTCATAATTTATATCCCACACTTATACATCGCATTCTTTATCAAGCGCGACCACCTCGAAACAACTGAACATTGGTGTAAAAAATGATTGTATTTTCTTGTGATTTAGAGGCTAGTTTTAAGCTTGTAATATATTATATCAGACCGAAAACGGGCCGTTCCCGAAAACGAATGATCCGAACATAAAGAGCTAGGCCTAAACTTCTTAAAACAATAAAGACTACAATAAAATAAAACGGCTAACGCCTTTAGCGAAATCAGTTTATGAGCGTTAGAGAACATTTGTAGCAGGAAAAGCTTCGTAAATGTCTAATTTTAGTTTTTATGTACAGAGTCGAGGCGCTATTGTGTTCGGGGTGTTTCTAGCACCCCTAGGAACGCCTGGGGGGTGTTAGAGCACCCCAAACACGGCGGGGGTGGGGTCTCTTAGCTCACCTGCTATTACAGGCCGTAATAGCAGCTTCCAACTTCTCGACTAGTGTAATTACATAGGGTGTGATGCATTTGGGCCCACTGGCGCGGATCTGGGTTAAGTTAACCCTGGGTTAAATATCATGTCGTCTATCGTTGGTATTTGTGAAATATTAATGTTTTACACAGCTTCGCCAGCGTAAAAACAGTATCGCGCGGTAACCGTACATTTTCCTGCGATAAAAAGTAAGTATATGCTATCAGCTATGTTCTTCCCTGTGGTCTACTCTATATTGTCTTTCATCAGTAGTTTGAGTGATGCTTACAAACAAATAATAATAATATCTATGGACGCTTTACACCACGTCAGTCTAGCTCCGTGCTAAGTAGCTGAAGGACTTGTGTTACGGGTACCAGGCAACGGAAAAATATTTAATACTTTATACTATACATAATATATTTAAGATTTTTATTATATGATACACATATTTAATACTCATCCGTGACCCATGAACATTGGAAATTTTCTTCCATCGGCGGGATTCAAACCCGCGACCCGCGGCATGAGCGTTGGCAACACGCCCATCCACTGAGGCACGGAGGACGTCAACAAAGAAATTAACTTTTCCTCTTAGATATAATGAGATACTAACTAAAGGTTAGCTTTGAGATAGACCCGTGGAAGTTGGCCTAAGTGTTGCACTAAGGCTGCATAAAGAGAATGAAGAAAGGTAAGCGTGCAGCTAAAAAATGAAACGAAAACCTTTTAGAGCTCATTGCTTGTAATAAAATATAAGCTTATTATATTTTATTACAAGCAATGACGGTTGTTGAAATTCTATTTGCCACCAGGTGCCGCGTTATAGCCCTTGGCCCCCGTATCACGTATCTTGCGAGAGCAATGCGATAGCAACTACTGCGCGATAATTGCTCCAAAATCGCAATTTCGTATCACGTATCAGCCAAAACAATACCCCAATAGACATAACTACAATACGATTGCAATCGATCACTATACATGACACCATTGTTTGTGACATTCATGACACCTACCATTATTGCTAGTGGATTGTTGATCGCTATTTTTACGTGATAAGGTGGCTACCTTATCACGTAAAAATAGCGATCAAGCGGTCTGTCCTGTCAAACTGCTGTCATATGTCACGATATAGCTGTCATTTGTAACGATAATATGTCTTTTTAACACGACTAGAGATCGCCCAATGGTCGAAATTCGACCTTAGTTTCAACGACATTAGGACTAAAAATATTGACTTCATCATTTTTTTTGCAACTCTTGTCTCTGGGACTCAGCTGATCTCAGACTGACCGTGTAAGCATTGTCGTGTAAGCAGTAAGTTAATAGTATCTAAGATTCAATAAAAAAAAACTATAATCCATTTTCAATTTGTCACCTTATTGTCAACAGACTTCAACCATAAATAAAAGAGTATAATTCGTATATATAGGCTTGTCACTCAAAAATCTGTCATTTTTCCTAGTGTGTGTGTGTTGTTGTGTGTGTAATGTTTTATTTGTTAAAAAAATGTATGATAAAAGCATAATTTCAAAATAATACTAGCTCGTTGCACTCCTTCACCATATAAACTATAACTGTGCAAAATTTCATTCACCTACGTTTCCCCATTTTTCGTCAAAAGGGATACAAAGTTTTTGGCTCACGTATTAATATATAGATAGACCCGAAGGCTACATATCGACGGCACCTGGTGACATACAGAATTTCAACAATCCTCATTGTTTAATAGTATTCAAGAGTTAGTATTTACAATGTTTCAGACTGCAGTTTCTTTGCATTCTGTCATTTCTGTCAGAAAATTGAACGCATCTGTATATGAAATGTACAGCTGTAGCCTGTAAGCGATTGTTCGTACGAAGTAGGTCAAGTGTACCCTCGTACATAAGACGCAGTACACGACAATACGTTTGTAGTAGATACGACTGTTCTTTTCGCGACAATCTTTTGAAATAAGACGTTTGAAATGTACTTAGGGGTATTTTATGGTGACTTTCCGACCTTTGCCGCAACTCGCATGCGACCACGACCGACAAAAATTCAAATAAAATGCCATTATATGACATACGCTATAGTTAATTCTTCCTACTCCTATTTTCTTCTGCTTAATTTCGTTGCGGGTCCCAAGACAGCTTTAGCATGTCCCTCGGGCTCCCTGAGATCATATCAAAGGGCGACACAGGACATTAACAGTAGTGCGAATGTGTGTGTGTGTGTGTGTTTTTTTTTAATGAAATAAGGGGGCAAACGAGCAAACGGGTCACCTGATGGAAAGCAATTTCCGTCGCACATGGACACTCGCAGCACCAGAAGAGCTGCAGGTGCATTGCCGGCCTTTTAAGAGGGAATAGGGTAATAGGGGAGGGTAGGGAAGGGAAGGGAAGGGAATAGGAGAGGGCAGGGAAGGGAATAGGGTAGGGGATTGGGCCTCCGGTAAACTCACTCACTCGGCGAAACACAGCGCTGTTTGACGCCGGTTTTCTGTGAGAATGTGGTATTTCTCCGGTCGAGCCGGCTATTCGTGCCGAAGCATGGCTCTCCCACGTGTGTGGTGGACCAAAGCCCGTTAAAAAAAATACGCTATACTTAGATTTTATTTTGCTCTTCGCCACCACAAAGCAGTGGCGACATGGGTCTCAAAAGTGTATCTGAAAATTAAAAAATCCATAAACTGTAAATCCATACTAATATTATATTAAATGCGAATGTGTATCGCGGTCTATCTGTCTGTTTCCTTTTCACGCTGAAACCGCTGAACCGATTTTTTGTAATTTGGTATGGAGATACCTTGAGTCCCGGGAAAGGACATAGGATACTTTTTATCCCGGAATAATGTACGGTTCCCGCGCGATAAATGAATTTTGGCACAACGGAGTTGCCGGTGTCATCTAGTTAAAAAATAAAGTCGTTTGAGATGCCACAAAAATCTGATTATTTATGATCGCTATTTCACTATAATAGCATCCGCGGCCTAATGGGTAGATTGGTTTGCAATCGCAGAGGGTGCAGGTCATAAAGTTAATATTATACCTAGCGGAATAGAGAAACAAAGGTCTGAGCAAGAGACAGGTCACTATCAGTAACACTGCGTGGTAAAAAGAGACGTGTGATCCATGACAGCAGCACTCTTTTTTGACGTCCAGTCAGGACGTGCCGCACGTTGACAATTTAATCTCATAGAAATTATGTTTAATCATGCTTGTGTAAGTGTATACGTACACATATATTTACACACAGATGAAACTAATTTCGGTTCGGTTGACAGCTCGAGATTTTTGCTCTATTCCGCTATGTATATTAACTTTATGGTGCAGGTTCGATCCCGGGTGGAGGCGTGTACCTATAAGACATTTTCTGATCTCAAGTCCACAATACGGACGCTCGTGCGGTGAAGGAAAACATCGTGCGGAAACCCGCTCACATGTTGGTCGCAGACATATTGACCTGTTCTTTCCTCTGGACTAGGCCGACTATGATGCGAGAATGCCGTATGCGCTTGGACAACCATACGGGCATTTAAAATCTTGTCCCAGGCACTACAGTCTTTGAAGAGTGGTTACTTCGCTCTGAAAATACTGTATAAAATATCACCCACAAAGGATGCAAAGGCCTAGTTTTTTATTTCACTATAGTTTCTGTTGTTGAGAGCATTTTTAACTGAATACTTAAAATGTTTACTGAGGAAATCAAAGATCATTAAAAATTCAACAGCCAACTCCAATGAAACAAAAATCTGTTCATTTACATTTCAGTAATGAATAGGCGAGCGCTTGGGAGAATCTTTCGATTTTAATTATATATTCACCGATTGAAAACTTTTTTTCGATACTCAAGTTCCAGAGTCGATCAAGTGTAAAAATCTTGACAAGCTTTTGCTAAAGCTGAGTTTACATCGGCGAATTCACCCTTATTTATACAGTCTGACAGTGTAGCAAGGGGTTTACGAAAATAAGGCCTCCCTACTAGACAAGTGGCAAGCGCTTATCGTAAACACCAACAAAATGTATGCGATTTGACATAAGTCTCGCTTCGCTAGCGAATACTAATATCAAATCCCATGCACTTTGTTGGCGTTAACGATAATCGCTTGCCACTTGTCTACAGAGCCAGGTGACTTTCCGATACCCGCGGCAAGCGACCGCGACGAACAAAATCAAATAAAATGCGGCTGTATGACATAGGTTTTAGGTTTCATTTTCTATTAACATTGGTCTAGCAACCCATGCCGCCGCTGCTTTGTAGTGGAGTACAGCAAAATGAAACCTAGGTCATAAAGTGGCATTTCATTTGAATTTATGTCAGTAGCGGTTATTCGCGGCAAAGGTCGAAACGGTCAGTCTAAATGAGCCATTCAAAATTAGAATAGGCAAAACAACTGGCGACATATATATCGGATGGCGAAAAACGCGATATTCAATGCAAAACATCTTCTTGTTAAGTAAATTAGATTCGATTTTGAAATCAGTTAAAAATTAATCGCATTACATGGCTTCATTTCGGTACAATGTAAAGACGTGGCCTAAATCGCGTCATAGTCATTCTCGTAGCACCTCTACGGCGTAGCTATCTCGTAGCACTTCTACGTAATCTCGTAGCGCTCTCTAATATTAAAAATGCGAAAGTCTGCGCTGAACCATTTTTAATCAAATTTTGTATGCAGATACTTACAATCCCAGGAAAAGACATAGTATAGTTATTATTGTATATTACACATTCGTTTTTCTTTACACAAAAACCACAAAGCGGGTTTTATCAAAATGAGCATCATTTGACTCTAGATTTAGACATAGGCCTCTTCATCCTGAAAACGTACAGAGTTCCAGTAAGATGAGATGCACTTGAAACCACATTTACGTGCTTAAATGTACAATATTAAGAAATGTTAATTAAAATAATCATTAAAAATCGGAGAACATATTTATGAATAAACTAATGCAAACCTTACTTAACTGTATGAATTTAGTCTTAACCAAATTGGTTAAGCTGTTCTCGAGTTTTAGTGAAACTAATAAAATTTTAATCCAATTTTATTTATATAAATAGATATATATATATATATATATATATATATATATATATATATATATATATATATATATATATATATATATATATATATATATATAATATAAGCGTGGCGACAAAAATGTCGGAACAGCTAGATATTATTATTATACTTATCTTTCTTATTTTAATTACTGACAAAGAAAACTACATTGAATTTATCCACATGTACGTCTAGCCTACATGTTAAACATTTGACCTCATTTACTGATCCTCTATTGTCATGTCTGAGGGAGTAGCCATGCACAATGTGGGATATTAACTTTCCTTTGTCTTTTTCCTTTATATACTATGTGTTGGTGTTATCCTTGAAACCATCAAATGAGTCCGTCAAAATGAACAACTTTTTCTATGAGAACAATGCTGGTAACTCAAAAAAAGCCGTCTTTATACCCATACGGATGCCCGGATCGGCAATTTGTATGGGTATGAAGACGGATTTTTTTGAATTCCCAGCATTGTTCTCATAGAAAAAGTTGTTCATTTTGACGGGCTCATTTGATGGTTTCAAGGATAACGGTGTTTACACTAATATCTTGTATATACGAAACACAACTTATTTTCATTATATTTTTAATGGAAAATTTATGCTATGCTATACATGTGTAAATATTATTTATAATAGTTACAATACTTTTTGTAATCTAAATCAAATAGAAAAAATAAACTGCTATTGTGCGATGCTTACGTGCTTAAAGTAATTGTATTAGTAACACTTTTCATTTATGCTCGATAAATATAAAACGAGTCCCTTTACCTGGTCATGACACTACCTATAAACGGCTCGACCGATTTTGATAAAATATAGCGTCTAGTAGAGTAGAACACGGGGAAAGACAAAGGCTGCCTTTTATCACGTTATGTGCTGCATTTATTTTAACACGTAGATAACCGTAGGTAACAGCTTGTGCTCGATATATTTTTTTTAATGAGCCTATGCTATCTCACTGCTGGGTAAAGGCTTCCCCAAGGTCTTCCATCTGTCTCGCTCCAACGCCACCGCAGGCCAGCCTGGCTTGTAGGCATCCAGTTCATCTCGCCATCATTCCATAAATGCATTTTCATATTAACTGCGTCTATTGTTATAACTTGAATGAAAGTTTAGTTTCCGAGCTATATCGGACAGGATATATATACACACCATTAGCTTCGATAGCGGTAAGAGAGTTATTAGTTATTACAAACTAACTCGCTTTTCTATTTCCCTTACTTCCTGCAAACGCCAGTGAATGCATCCACATTGTTTTATAAATGCGAAAGTGTGTCCGTCTGTTACCTCTTCACTCCCAAACCACTGAACCGATTTTGATGAAACGTTCTCGCGCAAAAAACGAGTTTCTGCGCTATCCGCGAAAACGAGTTGCGAGCGTCATGTTGTAGGAAATATAAATCCCACCAAAAACATAAATGTAACTTTAAGAACAAGTGGGCGTGAAGAGGTCACAGACAGACAGACACACTTCATAAAGACACCTTCTATTCATTTAATAAATTTACTTCACTTCACAAATAAATATTTACGGGGAGCTCACTCATTTTATAATGTACTCGTAATAGTTTATGTTTGATTAAATATTATGCGACTATATTTTCGTATAGCTAGTCTATTGGAAAAGGCATCGTAGCTAGTTTGTATACAGAACGAATTGCGGAATAAAAATATACAAATAATATACAAAACCAATACAGTCGGAATCGTAGTTTCAATATCAGAAGTTGCTGGCGGTTTGCCAGACCCAAACTTTATGAACGAAATCAAAGGCAAATTTTGAATATCAGAATTTTGGAGTCAGGATTCAGGACATTTTCTTTTTTTGGGGTTCCGTACCCAAAGGGTAAAAACGAGACCCTATTACTGAGACTTCGATGTCTGTCTACCTTCTACCTTCCTTCTCTTCTGTACTACCTTCACCTCTAAGACAGTTGGAAAAAACAATAAGAGTAAATTTAGTGAATGGGCTACACCAGGTACTATGAAAAGCAGATTAAAACTGTATGACCTTTATAATGAAAGAACTATAAATCAAAGTGAACACTTTATAAACTATGTAAGATTATATTCAAAAATATTTAAGCAAGTCTCCAGGGCTGCCAAATCTATTCACATTAGAAATAAAATTAAGAATTCAAAAAATAAAGTATAGACAACGTGGCAAATAATAGCAAGTGAAACTGGAAGAGTCGCCAGTCACAACTCAGATTTTAAATTAAATATAGATAACAAAAATATAACTTCCGACAATGATGTTGCGACTGCCTTTGAGAATTTTTTTGCTGACATTCCAGTTTCAATTACAAGTAACCTAAAGGACTCTCCTGATGATGCTATATTGTTACTTAAAGAAAATGTAAATGAATGTGATATCGACTTCAGATTTAAAGAAGTAGGTAATTTAGTCACAATGACACTGTTATTTTATAATATATTTTTTGTATAATATATTATATTTTCCATCTTTTTAGAAAAAGATGGCCCCGTGCGAGTTTCTTACGCCGGTTCTTCTCGCCGGGTTAGTTCCCGAACCGGTGGTAAGCATCCGTGTAGCCCAAATATAGTCCATGTCCATGTCCAAGATCTATCACAATCTTTCAATAAGTTTTAGAGCCTGTTCGATTCCGGCAAAGCTCTACCCTTTGTAATAATGGAAAACAGTTTATGTACGCCTACTTATAAACGCTCCGAACATCGTTTCAAATTAATTAATAATTATATTATATTCATTCATTATCAGACGGAGAACCAACTTTTCCTATGCCCATCCGACACATGGATCATTTTTCTAGTCAGACAATTAGGTAATAAGTAATAACCCTGCACAAAACACTCTTACAGAAATATTCAAGCTTATAGCAGAATAATTTGTTTTTAACGAATAAAATACTTAAAATAACACTTCCAATAAAGTTTAAATACCAATGTATTGGTACATGTTATCTATAAAGCAAAACAAACACAACTAAAAGGCAGAGCAAAACTCTTGACTTGTATTTCCGTCCAATATTTATACTACTTGTTGCTTGTTAAGTACGCGGGCTTTGGCTCGCGGCCAATTCGCCGTATCATTACTTGTTGATTTTTAGGGTTCCGTACTCAAAAAGGAAAATATAGATACTATAAGATCACTTTATCGTCCATCTGTCTGTTAAAATCCTTTATTTCAGGAGTGGAGGTATTATATTAATTTGAAAAAAATATAGAAATTTATATTAAGTAATACTGAGAACCAAAGGTTTCAACCATTTATAAAGTTTAAAAATTTAGAAAGTTACGTTTCAAGTGTCAGGAAAATTGATATGAAAACTGTATTTTAAAAAATAAATTATATTATATGTATGTAGTCCATTGAAATGTTACATGAGCTTTGTTTTTTGAATTTTTTTGAAGACGTAATTTTTAGGACATGTGGAGGGGGTCAACACAAGCTTAACCTCAAGTTTGTGGAGTCGCCTAGGTATAACTTTTTCTATTTTTAATTTAGGGTAAAAGGTATAAACACGTACAACAAGAATTAGGTATAGGCAAAAAATTGCAACAAATGATGATTTTACATATTTTTGTAAGAAGTTTTTGAGGTATCGCGAAAATAGTATAAAAATGAAATGAAATGAAATAGTTTATTAAATCAAGTTACATAGACTCATTTGTTAGTAAAGGCTTATAAGGTATTGTCACCCCTTTTTCCAAGATGGCGGCCGGGGTACAAGAGTGGCGACCCCAAAAACTTGAGGTTAAGCTACTATCGACCCCCTACATGTCCCAAAAATAAAATTGCGTCCTCTAATAAATGCAATGTTCGGTCCTTAAATTGTAACATATTTTCAATGGACTATTGAGTTAATATTATGGAAATTGGTGTTTAACGTGTGGCGGAGCATATTACGTATAGTCTATTCAAATCTGTATTATCTCGGAGTAGCTCTAAGAGTAAACCTTATGCCGTCAGTATTAAGGTCATTTTATGGGTAAAAAAACTGTGAACGATATTTAGGCCGCACTTGATGAAATCAGTTTGAGTGGTTATTTATAAAGGATATTGAGTTGACTATAGATCCTTTCGACCGACCGAACGCTATTTGCATACTTTGCTCAAAATAAATCTTGGCCTACGATTCTAAAATCTCATGAGATTTAATTTTTTCGTTTACGATCTACGGCGTAGGGAAAACATCTCGTTTCAAATGAAGCTATCGTGTTCCTGTAACACTTTTAATGGGACATTAGTACGTTATCGTTTTACCGTATTGAACTATCTAGAAGACATTAAAGGATTTAAAGTTGCGAGCATTTTTAAACTTTTATCTTGTAGCAAAGAACGCCATTTTCTGCAACTTCCTTCATATAATTTAAAGTTGCCAAGTATTCTTATAAAATGTTCAAAGTGACAATTTTTGTGGAGAATAACTGTGTATAGCAAGTATCCATACTAATAATACTAATAAAATTATAGATATGTAAGTGTGTCTGTCTGTCGTGTCTGTCACATTGTCACGTTAAATTTATAGCTTTAGTTAAGTCCATGAAATAAATTATGATAATTTATTTCATGTACTTAACTAAAGCTATAGTTACTTTTCTTTTATTTCTGTTACATAGCTGTAAGCCACAACATTGTAATTTTCCATTTTTTTAGTAAAAGATGGTCCCGTGCGAGTTTCTTACGTCGGTTCTTCTCGGCGGGGTAGTTCCTGAACCGGTTGTAGGCAACGTAGTTTCTTCGTTCGACTTTCAAAAAGTGTATCATGATACCCATTTTGAATAAAAATATATTTTATTTTATTATTTTTATTTTAAAAAATATGGATTGTTGTTTCTAGTTGTCTTCGATCTCTTGTTGCTTTAAATAGCTGGACTGCAAAAATATTGCCCATATTATTGCGGCCAGCGGCATGCAAGAATTATTGATGTTAGTCCGCAATCAAACACTATCTTATGCCCTAATCTATGCAGATAGATTAGGGCATAAGATAGTTTTTAATTCGGCAAAATGTATGGTTATCGCGCGTATGAATTTCGGCGACACGAAGCTACGGGGAACATCTATACTTACTATTACACTAATACTTACTAATATTATAAATGCAAAAGTGTGTCTGTCTGTCTGTTACCTCTTCACGCCCAAACCGCTGAACCGATTTTGCTATGGGTATGGAAATACTTTGAGTCCCGGGAAAGGACATAAGATACTTTTTATCCCGAAAAATGTACGGTTACCGTGTATGAATTTCGATGCAATGGAGTAACGCGGAACGTCTAGTCTATATTTTCTGTTATGAAAGTGTCAAATAAGCAGTTTGCGAAGTACTATCGCCATTAAAACGGTAGTTTCCGAAAAAGCTAAGTGAAAATTCGAAGGTGAAATTGAGATTTTATGTGTACCCATTTAACTTTATATCGTCAATAGCATGTGTCATAAACTGTTAAGCCCGCCACACACGTTCGAGTAGTTTGGTATTTTTAAATAAAATTAGGGGGCAAACGAGCAAACGGGTCGTCACCTGATGGAAAGCAACTACCGTCGCCCATAGACACTCGCAACATCAGAGAAGTTGCATTGCCGGCCTCCTCTCTTCTTGAAGGTTATATATATAATTATATATATGATAAAACATAAAACCAAACTATTGTATCATACACGAAGTAGATAGCTTACTTGTCTGCTCGAACTTTCTCTTTATATAATGGAAACATTCGCCAATATAATGGAAGCATTATAGAGCTATGTTGTTATAACAAAGAGCCTGAATTGATGTACTAGGCACTAACGTAAGGTTTCCATTACTCCATTTTTATCGGTTTTTTGAATCTACTAAATTTTGAAGATTATAATTATTAAAATCCTTCATAATTAAAAATTGGTATTTTCTAATACTTTATTAAAAACATCAAGTATAAAATGTCCATCACCAAAATCGTAGGAATAGGTTTCTATTCCTACGGTGAAGACCTTTCATCTTACAAAGAACTAGCCTTGGCAACTATTGACTAAGATAATATGACTTGTGCAGGTAAAGGCTAGTTTCGTTAATTTTGGAAACATTTAGGATTCGTCAAAAAAATTGGTTTTATTAATAATTGGGTTCATTATTTGAGTAAAATTGAATATTATTGACATTCACATAAACGGCTCTACAAACCAAGAAGCATCAATTTAAAAGTAGTTCAACACTAAATCGGCCACTCTGGCTGAATGAGTTATATGTAACATATTATGTACTGAAATAAATAATAGGCTTTAAAGATTGTGAAATATATAAAAAATGTAAGTATGAAATAATGTGTGAAAATATGAGAACGTTACCTATACTGAAAATGTTAAATATAAGTAGTTAATGTAAAAGCTGTGATATAATATTATGAATAAGCAATGTATATTGAAGAAAAAAATTATTGTATTTAAAAGTAAAAAACCGCGTATGAACAAAATGTTAGATGTAAGTATATAATGTAAAAAGTTGGATGAAAAAGAAATGTAAGTATAAAATTATTTATTGTACAAAAGTTAAAAAACCGTGTATGAACAAAAATGTAAATTACAGTATATAAAAATAGTAACATAATTGATGGAAATAAGTCATGTATAACTTCTAAAAAACAAATCTATCTCTAACTATCAAATAGGTTCATACCACATCCTGAGATTTTAAATGTTGGTCGCCAGACGCCAAGCCTTTGAACGTGTGAAGCGGCTATTAGAGTTTATGGCGTACATAAACGAGCACAATAATAGGTAACATTAGAGACTACTTAGCGAATCTTCACGACTCAATCTGGCGCCGACCAGCCTCGAGGTGACCACACTTTATGAGGGAATGGCGGGACATAAAATACTGTTGCCTGTAAAAGTAAAACTTCTATTCGGGGATTGCAAGGGTTTAACTTGCAATGTAACGCATTGATTCATTTTTAACTAGATGACGATTTTTAACTAGATGACGTTTCACGCAACTGAAATATGTCAAATCTATACGAGCCTCGCCTCGCCTCGTCTCGTTGCGGTCTTAATTGACCCTTGTTTAAGAAGGGCACAAATAAAATTACAACACCAAAAAGTATATTTTATAAACGATTTGTACAAAATCATCATCTAAATTCGAGTTGCTATACAACCTATCATTATTTGCACGCAACTTCGGTTATTTACTGACGTATTGTATGTTTGGGAACATGTTGTACATGTTTGGGAGCCGCGCCGACGGTTCGGGAATGTTTACACATACTATACGTGTATCGTCGGATTAATTAATTAGTTTTTAATCAAACAAAAACACGCAACTGTCGTACGGTCAGCAAAAGTTATAAACTATACTGTATTATAAGCTAAGTACTCACATGCGGTTTTGCTCGATAGTTTTACTCCAAATCGAGTAATAATAATTACTGTGTGGACCGCAAAACTCACAGCTCGAAGGCTCGCATCGAGCCGGCTCGAAGGAGCTGGCATCGAGCCCGCTCGATGGAATTAAATATATCGATTTTGAGTAAAACCATCGAGCAATGCTGAATGTGCGGACGAAAGCCCGGGCCGCGGGTTGCTCGACGTTATTGCTCGATCGAGCAAAACCGTATGTGAGTAGGTACTTAGCATTAATTTGACTACGTTGCAATAGTACCGGCGGCGGTAGTTGCTTTCCATCAGGTTTGTCGCTCGTTTGTCCCCTTATTTCATAAAAGAAAAAAAATGCAAGGGAATGCAATTTTGCAAAAAAGCGCTGGCTTGGATAACTGGATTTTAATAATGTAAACTGTGCTCTTACGGCTATAAATTTTTTTGTTGTTACAATCACATCCTTTTACGTTATTTTGTTAAAGCTTTATGTGCATTGTGCATATAATATAATTATCAAATTTCATCAAAGTCGGTTCCTAGGCAAATTAAACGTGAATAGGTAACAGAGAGACAGACGCACTTTCGTATTTCATCTCTTATTCATTTCGCATTCATAACACACTTTCGAAAAAACCGTTGCCGTCATCCTTGTAGAACTGACTGAAAATATTTTTAGCAACTGACATCTTTGCTGGCGGTACATACGCGTTTGTTTGTGTTTTCATTTAGCAGTCTTATTTAATTGCCATTTATTTGTTTGCTGTTAAAACATAATATATTATCACTTTATTGTTTACTATCCTATAGTCACAACAGCATTAAATGTCCAAGTTTAAATCGGACCTTTTCTATAAATAATCAACTGCACAAATTTTGCGCATAGTGATGTACGTGGCTATTCTGTTTATATAAAAACGTTTAGGCAGAAAAATAATAGACACTCCCGAAAAAAAACTTCTTTGATACAATACATACTTAATAAATATTATATTATATAAAAAAGAATCCATATTTCGCGTGGTCATGACATCACGACATACTTATTAATAATAATACTCGTAATGAAACTGGATGACGCTCGCGCTATAAACGGATTTTGACACGTAGGAAACGTATTAAAATCCGTTTATCGCGCGGGAACCGTACATTTTTCCGGGATAAAAAGTTTACTATGTCCTTTCTCGGAACACAAAGTATATCTCCATACCAAATTTCAGCAAAATCGGTGGGTTGGGGGCTGGGGCGTGAACGTAACAGTAAGAGGGACAGACACACTTTCACATTTTATTTATTGTTATGTACAAAATTAAGACATATTTTTTAAAAGTGACAATATAACATTGGCGTACTTATCTCTTTAAGAGATCTCCTTCAACAAACCATAAACAGTAGTGGATATAAAATGCTGTGAAAACAGTGCACGTCTAAAGACACACCATTTAAACTAAGTAGTGCATTAAAGACATAATACTAACACTTAAAGCTAAATTCATAATATTATTATTTATTATACTTACTTAAATAAGTAACATATTAATATAATAAACATAAATAATAATATACAATACTCAGTGCCGTAAATAGCCTTTTTTGCGCCCTGTGCGAGCTTCTATATAACTGCACCTTTGTTTTTTAACCGACTTCCAAAAAGGAGGAGCTTATAATATTTTCGTCTGTAGATATTATTTTACTACATTGAGAAACATCTCTGGGGCCGGGGGCGCAGCGGGAACTTATCGGGAGCAATTCGAAAAATAAGGATCTCTCTGGTCTGGCCATTCTTGCGCCCCCCAGAGTCTACGCCCTGTCCCTGGGCACCGATGGCACCGCCCTATTTACGGCACTGACAATACTTACATACAATATAATATATACCTATGTGATATGAAGAAGCAATTTTTAATATGACTGGTCTCTCGCTAGGTGGAGTAAAAGAGAACCTTTCATGTAGCTATTGAAGTGAGCGCGAACGAAGCAGTTTAAAGAGGAGCGTGAGGATTTATAATATTATTATGGAAATGGAGGATAAAATCATATAGTTACATGAGATAATTTTTTATTGAGGGCCACTTTCACCACTTTCTGATAAAGTGCCGAATTCACAACTTTTTTGACAGATTCTCCATACTTGATCTGGTAAGTTAATTGGTGGATAGCGTATTCGTCACTTATCCGGAAGTGGTGAAACAGGCCCTTAATATATGTCGTATTCAGACCTACAGCTTACAAGACTATAATCCAGTGTTATAAATAATGGTCACTCTAGTTATCATAGTGAGTGCGGACCACCCGCCGGAATTACATCAAAACCTTTTTAAGGACCTTATTTCATTTGCTTAGAGTAAAATAAAAAACCTAATGGAAGCTGAGATGAGAATTTGGTTTGTTTGGGTTAAGTTTGAAGTGAGTAATTTGCGCATAATATGAATTAATATGATGCTTAACTATCACCTTGTGTTTAAAATTAAAATAAAATACGTGCACTCAGGGTTTGCCGCGGTAAAGCTATATTGCATAGCATTTTTTATCAACTTATGCAATTATAATTCGCATACGTCTAATAATTAGAAGCACACAAATACCGTGCCGAAGTCTGGCAACGCCGCACTTCGACCAGCATGACAGCGCTGTGTCGGAGTGGGGGCATAGAATTAGAACATTGATATCGTTGAGTGGGGGTGTTAGGTTCATAAAGTTAATATACGTTCTAGCGGAATAGAGAAACAAAGGCCTGAGCAAGAGACATGCAAGGGAGATGTCACTATCAGTAACACTGCGTGCGTGGTTAAAGAGACGTGTGATACATGACAGCAGCACTCTTTTTTTGACGTCCAGTCGGCACGTGCCGCACGTTGACAATTTAATCTCATACAATTCATGAATGTTCAATCATGCTTGTGTAAGTGTATACGTACACATATTTTTACACACAGATAAAAACCAATTCTGGTTACGTTTGACAGCTCGAGATTGTTGCTCTATTCCACTAGGTATAATAACTTTATGGTTAGGTTCTTCGTTAAAATCGGCCAAGTGCGAATCGGACTCGCGCACGCAGGGTTCCGTACCGGTATAGAGCGAAAGTAGACAAAAATTGTGTTTTTTGTATGGGATCCCCCCTTGAATATTTAATTTATTTTGTTTTTAGTATTTCTTGCTATAGCGGCAACAGAAATTCACAATCTGTGAAAATTTCAGAACTCTAGCTATAGCGGTTCTTGAGTTACAGCCTGGAGACAGACAGACAGACGGACAGACATCGAAGTCTCAGTAATAGGGTCCCACTTTTACCCTTTGGGTACGGAACCCTAAAAAGTAAAAACGTAATCATCTCATCCATAGATAGTACAGTTAACAGTACCTACCTTAAAGGGTTTACCTTGGGTTTGTAAGGTTCAAGTTTTTTGATTAAATTAAATATAATAAATGATATAGAATGTAAAATATTTAAATGAAATAATTACGAGGGCTGCTATTTATGTATCCGGAACTGGCCACTTACAAGAACAATATTTAAAAAGTAATTACAACATTTGAAAATAGAACTCTTTGGTTGAAGAATACATTTTGTTTCATGTGACTGTCAATTATTTTTCCATTGTGGCGTCATTTTGAAAATTGCGTGTCTTCATTTGCCATGGATTTAACGCGTGAACATTTTCGTGCAATGATTTACTACGATTTTCGGCGTGGGCTAAATCAACAACAGTGCTTTATTCAACTCACCGCAACTTTTGGAGATGAAGCACCATCAAAAACCACTGTTTATCACTGGTACAGTGAGTTTAATCGTGGGCGGTCTATGCTCACGGATGAAAATAAAGAAGGTCGCCCAAAAACAGCTGTTGTCCCACAAAATATAGATGCTGTGCGGGAACTAATAATGCGTGATCGTCATGTTACATATCGCGAGATAGAGGCGTCCTTAGGCATAAGTATGACGAGCATACATAAGATATTACACGAACATTTGGCTGTAAAAAAAATATGTTCGCGTTGGATTCCGCACAACTTGACAATCGATCAAAAACGGGCTCGTGTCGATTGGTGCAAAAAAATGATAAAAAAATACAACCGTGGTACGTCAAAAGCCGTTTATAATATCTACACAGGTGATGAATCTTGGATCTATGCATATGACCCCGAAACTAAACAACAGTCAACGGTGTGGGTGTTCCAAGATGAGCCGAAACCAACAAAAGTTACTCGTGCAAAAAGTACTTTGAAGCAAATGGTCGCCTGTTTTTTTGGAATTAATGGACATGTGGCTACAGTGCCATTAGAGAATCGTAAAACGGTTAATTCTGAATGGTATACGACCATTTGTTTACCAGAAGTCTTTGAAGAAATAAGAAAGGACAACCGACAACGCAGAATCATAGTACATCACGACAATGCTAGCTGTCACACCGCAGCTGAAACAACTCAGTTTTTGGAGGGTCAAAAGATCGAATTGACTGGTCATCCGCCGTACAGCCCTGATTTGGCACCTAACGATTTCTTTTTATTTCCATACGCGAAGAACAAATTACGTGGTCAACGTTTTTCGAGCCGCGAAGAGGCTGTTGATGCGTTCAAAATGCACGTTTTGGAGATACCTCAATCAGAATGGAAAAAGTGCTATGAAAATTGGTTCCAGCGTATGCAAAAGTGTGTCGATCATCGCGGCGAATATTTTGAAAAGCAATAAAACCATATTAAAATATGATATATGTTTGTTTCTTTTTTTAATTCCGGATACATAAATAGCAGCCCTCGTATAGTTAATAAAACATTTACACATTTATGGAATTATCAAAATATATTTTATTTGATTATGAAGAGAAACGGATGTTCATATTATAACGTCACAGTCAAAAGTCAATTACATTTACGGGGCTTAGTTTAATATAATTCAATTTAATAAATATTTTTATGTTAAAAATAAATACTAGAAATTATTTAAATATGCATAAATATTATAAGCAATTAAAATAAGACTTTAAATTGAAAGCGGAAGTTATTTAAATTGCGCACTAGCGCCACAAGCGGAACTCACACTTTACCCGCCTAAATTATTGAGAGTAGAGAGGGAACTTGTGGACTGGAGGGTTTTCTCCAGGACAGTTGGTGGAGATCCTTCGTAGAGGATAGTCTATAGCAGTAAAGTGTGAGCTCGGTGCTTGAGCTATAAAATAGAATTATTACTGTGAGCAAGTAATGAGGAGAAAGTGTTTTAAAAAGTATTTAGTGTTATAAACGTGGATGTATTAAATATTTTGATTGAGAGATTGGAGAATAAGTGTAATAAACAAAGTGATCTGAGTGTTTGAGTTTTATTCTAATAATAAGTGTACAGTGTTGTTTTTACAGGTTATAAACCCTAATCATGTGACGTAGCCGTAGGTTTAGACTTCTCTACTCAGAGCTCGTAGAGTCTCTCTATTTTGCGTGAAGAGTCTTCTGAGTGAAGACTGAAGACCATGGGTTATTGGTTAGTACGCATTGTTTTCTTGTCCCCAAATACTGCCTGACTGGCGTGAATATAAGTAACCCTGATGTATTTTTTGCCCCAAAGTAATAATTAAAGAAAACAAATTAGACAAAAATGGCTAAACCGAGAGAAAAATGCGAGCGACGTCTTGTAATTAGCGAGACTTGGTCAATAACTACAGCCTTTGAGGCTTTACCTAATAACACAGACAGACCACAGACATGGAAAATGAACATACCTACCTACTACTGCTCGCGTAAAGTTTCAGAGATTTACATTTACATAAGTGGAACGCTGGACATACCATTGGTCAATAAAAAAAAATTGGTTGGAAAATGAACACCTACCTACTACTGCTCGCGTAAAGTTTCAGAGATTTACATTTACATAAGTGGAACGCTGGACATACCATTGGTCAATAAAAAAAAAATTGGTTGGAAAATGAACATACCTACCTACTACTGCTCGCGTAAAGTTTCAGAGATTTACATTTAAGTGGAACGCTGAGATGGCATTGGTCAATAAAAAAAAATTGGTCAAAAAAATATAAAAACTATCTATAGGTACGCCACTTTAAATTTCAATTTTGTATTGCTTGAGATTGCTATATTGCGTCACTGCGTCTTGTCTCCTTTATCGTTGTATCTGACCTACTATCTGACTCTTATTTTATGAGAAATCATTAGAACTAGAGTCTAGACCAGAGAAAGAACAAGACAGAAGGCCTTATGAGGCCACCAAGATTCTGATCTTTAATACTAAAAGAATTCTCTTATATAAGCTCAGGCCGTATTTTATGTTTATGGCCTAACCCTCGTCTAAGAATTTTATTAGAAATTGCAAACTCGAAACCGACCCATATCCAAAAATATGATAAGTAATATAAAATATTAATTCACAGGATTAGAATTAGGTACATTCAGAATAGGTACTTACCAATTTCTTATAATATTATTATTGTGATTGTAAACACAATATTATTGTAATAGCAGTGTTTTATCTTAGTACCTAGGTAATCATCACCTAAAACATCGTTAAGAAAGTTTATCAAACCGCCCCCGTATCACGTATCTATAATGCGATAGCAATTATTGCGCGATAATTGCTCCAAAATCGCAATTTCGTATCACGTATCAGCCAAAACAATACGATTGCAATCGATCACTATACATGACACCATTGTTTGTGACATTCATGACACCCAGCAATCGCTCGTGCGATTATTGCTAGGGGATTGTTGATCGCTATTTTTATGTGATAAGGTAGCGGGTCACAAACAAGCAAACTTCCGTGTCTATGTAATCTATAGATGGAATCAATACTATGTAATATTGTGTTACTGTTACATAATCGTTATAGCCGGAAATTATTGTGGACTTCGGCTGTAACTCACAGTTTACGATATTCTAGTCAAAGCCCAGCGAGCGGCCAATTAGATCGACGATCTACGATTATCGTGTAGATCAGTGACTCCCAAAGTGAGCTAACTCCCTAAATATTAGGTGGCACGCTGGGGTTCCGTGCCTTGGTCTCGGGGTTCTGCTAAAACCAATTTAATATGCTAATTGTTAAGTTAGTATTTTTATTTATTAACAAAAATAAACTTAGTTTAAAATTTTCAGGGCCGGTTCCTAATATAATTTTAACTAAGCACCTAGAACTTCATAAAGCTCGGGCCGAACTAACGAGAAATGTCATGAATAATTGCGATAATGCCAAAACATTTTATAGCATTATCGCCTATAAAATATAAATAATCTATACTTATATTATAAATGCTCTATACTTATATTATAAATCTCTGTCTGTCTGTCTCGCTTTCACGCCAAAACTACCGAACCGATTGTAATGAAATTTTGTATACAGATAGTCTAAAGCCTGAGAAAGGACATAGGCTACTTTTTTACTCGAAAAAAGGGTTGTAAGGGGGTGAAAATACGAACATTTGTTCAAATTAAGTTAGTTCCAAAAATTCATACTAGATGGCGCCGCGAGTCTCTTACATCGCCCTAACGCTTGCCCAACATCTTTCTATAAGATTGAAACCCGAATGTATAATTTCATCATACATTCGGGTTTCAATTATTTTCGATTGTTATTTCTTTTTTACGTTATTTAATAAGTACTTTATATTATATACAGTGACGTAACCTTAAACCTTTCAATGATAAATAGTTTATGGGTAAAGTTGTGTAATTGGGCGGCTAAATAAGCTTTAAAATTTGGCATAAAATATAAAGTTTAATTTTAAAAAATGAAATATGTGCACACTGCACAGCTGTTTTGATTTAAGGGGTATCAGGGTTTTTTTTTTATAAAAGCTTTTGACACCAATTTTGTTGACATCGCGCGCTATAAACTGAAGTACACGCGGACGAAGTCACGGGCAACAGCTAGTGACATATAAAGGCGATAATGCTATAACATTTTTTTGCATTACCTATCGCAATGATAGCATTTCTCGTTAGTGTGGCCCGAGCAGACAGAAAACTTTGTGTACTTATAGTTAAATAAATATTTCTGAGCAACTTAAAAGCATAAAGTCCGAAATACGAATTCAAAGTTTAAGAATTTTATTTACGAAAACGTAAAATACATATGAGTCGAAAATCTCAAACGTACCTACGACGTCAGCAAACATATTATTATCTGATTGATCAAACCGATTTTACTTTCCGATAACGAGGCGCGAAGTTTTAATGGAGCGGGCAAATTAAAGGATCACGGGACTCGTATTCGCTAATTTGATACATCGGTAAATATAAAGGTGAGAAGGCAGGCTAAATTCCGAGCAACGAAGCGACGGTGCTGTAAACTAAGCTTAGAATTATTACCACTTACACTGTTGTTTAACTCCAATATATAATTCAACAACACTATTATTAGGTTTTTTTATGAAATAAGGGGCAAACGAGCAAACTGGTAACCCGATGGAAAGCAACTTCCGTCGCCCATGGACACTCGTGCGTTGCCGGCCTTTTAAGAGGGAATAGGGTAATAGGGGAGGGTAGGGATGGGAAGGGAAGGGAATAGGGGAGGGTAGGGAAGGGAATAGGGTAGGGGATTGGGCCTCCGGTAAACTCACTCTCTCGGCGAAACACAGCGCAAGCGCTGTTTCACGCCGGTTTTCTGTGAGAACGTGGTATTTCTCCGATCGAGCCAGCCCATTCGTGCCGAAGCATGGCTCTCCCACGTATATACAACTGTTTCGACTTTACGACTAGATTTTGATATTGCTGTAAACTGAAAAGTACTTATTTAAAACATGGGCCTTAAAACATGGGGATTGAAAAGCAATTAAATAACGAGCGTTGATGAAAATTGTGTAAATCCTGTTTTGACCTTTAAATAGGTACCTAGGCAACTGTTTATTGGAAATCCTACAAACTGCAAACTTTAATTCGGCCTATTGTTTAATCGGTCTGAATCAGTACAAAGTACAAACTAGGTACAATCAGAATATTATGGACATTGTTGGTCGATACCAAATATTAAGTGCGCGCCTACTTATATTTAATTGAATGAAATGTTAATTTAATTCAATTATAAGTGCTTAATTAATGTGTCACTCTGAGTGCGGCAGTTAAATACTTTTTATTGAGGCTTACTCTTTCAAAAACGATAGTAAAACAAAAAATAGTTAATTTGAAAAACTCTTTATAAAGTGTTCTAGATATTCATTCACGTATCTTTGTATCCCGGCGTCGAGACGCAGATGGCTTGTTAACATTCAAACGAGTTCGATTTTATCGTCCCACACGCTCGTGAATAACACTGACTGTTTAGGGTTCCGCAGTCGATAAGACACTTTTGATACGAATGACGCTGGAGAATGAAGACGACCGAGAAAAGCGCTGAACACAAAAATAAGGAGAAACTTAATGAAGCGCTGTTTGTACCATAAAGTTAATATACCTACCTAGCGGAATAGAGCAACAATCTCGAGCTGTCAAACGAAACCGAAATTGGTTTCATCTATGTGTAAAAATATGTGTAAGTATACACTTACACAAGCATGATTGAACATGAATTCTATGAGATTAAATTGTCAACGTGCGGCACGTGCCGACTGGACGTCAAAGAAAGAGTGCTGCTGTCATGTATCACACGTCTTTTTTTATCACGCAGTGTTACTGATAGTGACATCTCTCTTGCTCAGGCCTTTGTTTCTCTATTCCGCTAGGTATATTAACTTTATGGTTTGTACGCGAGCCGATACTCGCACAACTAGGTATTATAGTTCACTACATTTTTACATAATATTATCATGAGTCTGAAATTATGAAATGAAAGTCTGAAATGTGAATTTATGAAAAAAGAGAGAGAATCTTATATATAAAATTCTCGTGTCACAATGTTAGGCCGTGTACTCCTCCGAAACGGCTTTACTGATTTTAGCCAAATTTTATATGCATATTCAGTGGGTCTGAGAATCGGCTACTGCGTACTTTTTATATTGATAAATGCATTTGTTTAATTAATAATAGTAAATTATTACAACTCGAGACTGCCAGGCGTCAGCATAGTAAAAGAGGTGAAGTAAGTTATCTTCATACAAAAGCACCGCGCGCGGCTTGTCTGTGTGCGCCATAGTACCTATCAATGCGTCGCCACGTACGGCACACAACAAAATCTCGGCCAGTTTTATAAGGCTGGTACCACGGAGCTAATACTAAGTATTAGCTCCGTGGCTGGTACCGCCGAGATTTTGTTGTGTGCCGTACGTGGCGACGCATTGATACTATGGCGCACACATACAAGCCGCGCGTGGTGCCTTTGAATGAAGATAACTTTATCTTACTTCCCCTCTTTTTACTATGCTGCCAGCGACCATTGTTTGTGCGACGGGATGGCGATGGACGTTGCCATGGCGACATAGGTACTTATTTAGTCACTTCTATAGTTTCGTTGTCTGGTACCCGTAACACAAATCATTCGAAACCTTACCACGGGGTCAGACGGACGTCGTGTAAAGCGTTGTCTGAAACAGTTCTTAAGAGGGTATACAAGGGGCGAGAGAAATTGAAAATAGGTATTTGAAAATGTATTGTTGTCTCACTAATCTCAAGTCTCCCACCGCAGAGCGCGATAGAGACAACACGACAAAAGTTCTAATAAAAGAACAGAAAATCTTCGATTCGTTGTCCGCTGATTCCTTCTCCAAAACTTAACCGATTTAAGTACTTTTTGATTGAGCTGTGTTCCTATGTTGTATTTTTTTGTATATTTTAGCCAGTTTTGTTTTCTGGGTGTTTGAACACAGAGGAAAATCTGGCCATTTCTTGGGTTTTTGGACGCTCTTATCTTTTTTAATAATAAAATTATGAAAAAAAAGAAAACATAGGGACATGCTAATAGTGGCCATAGATATTCAGGAAAAAAACATAACTCTACCGGCATTACCCAGGGAGGAAACAGGGGACAACGTTTGTATGGAAACACAGCGGTGTGGACTCCTTCTAACAGAATAAAATCACAAGTTTCAAATAAAATCCATTTAATAACCAATTCCAAAGCCATAACAATAGAACCAAGAGTAGTACGACAAATCGATAAAAATACTTTAACATCTCTTTATGACTAAACTTTACAATGTGTGTGTTCCGAAATACAACCAGTAGACTAACTAATGTTTTTACGCACAACGAGAAAATTTTGTCTAGGTCCATGTTTTCTCGATATTTGATGGTTTGTCTTTTCATCTCTATTGACCCTAACATGACTGATGACATACTTTTTTTCTCGTGTCTGTCGTCACAATTAGATATAATTGTGTTTTTTTTTTATCTGAGCTATTTTTGTCTACGAACAATAACATGACAACACAATATTTTTATCGAGTTTTGGTGAGATTTTGACATTATGAGAAGATTAGTATGTCGTCTACGGTTTGGAAGGTAAAGACACACGCTTGCGATGTCTGTTCCTTATTTTAACAAAAATATATATCTCAAATGGCATCATCGACATATCTTATCGAGTATGGCTTACTCGATAAGAACGAGAAATTTAGTAAGCAATAACATTAATAACTTAAGCAATAACATTAATAACTTGAGCTCATCTACCGCGATAACTCGTACGCAGCTAGTTTGTGCTACCGCGCGCGAGCAGCCTCACTCGTCTGAGAGTAAGGGGTCGGACCCCTTAAGAGCAGGGGAGACCCGTGTCCCCACGTCAGATAAAAATAGCTTATTTTCGTAGCTCTCCCCAATATTGCCCGACTAGAATGTCACACGTGTGACTTTAGGGGCGGGGGCCAGGCCCCCCTCATTGTTTTTTTCCAAACCAACTAGCAACAGACTAGTTATAGCCACGATTAAACTACCATGGTCTTAACCAGACCAGTAGCTTAGACCCTTTCGAAAAAAAAAAAGAGAAATTTATCTAAGCGACGTACGCATATTAGGGTAAGAGAGATATAATAATATGTTGGTGCGGTTCGGTGCTGGTGTGCTAGTATATTATACATACTAGAGAGACAAATGTGACCTACAAAGTCATAATATTATGTAACAACGTCCACATAAAGTTAGTATACTTAACGGAATAGAGCAACAATCTCGAACTGATAAACAAAACCGAAATTACGTCTGTGTGTAAAAATTTGTTTACGTATACACTTACACAAGCATTTTTCTAAGAGATTAAATTGTCAACGTGCCGATAAGTGCCGACTGGACGTCAAACAAATGAAAAAATGGTTTTGCTGCTGTCATGACTCATGTATCACAATTCACGTCTCTTTTTACCACACAGTGTTACTGATAGTGACATCTCGCTTGCTCAGGCCTTTGTTTCTCTATTCCGCTTGGTATATTATTAACTTTATGAACGTGCATGAACTTGCCAGTACATTTCGGAAGGAATCAACAGTATGGCCCCATGTGAGCTGGTCAGTATACTGAGTTACATATCGGAACACACGCTATGAAATACTTATATGATAGCAAAACCTATTTAAAACACTGCATTAAAAGTTCACTTGAAGGAATGAAAACTTACAATTTGACACTAAAGAATTATCTAGAATTATTATCTATGTCTACTTCGTGAATCGATAAAATAATAGACACCAGTCTTATAAGCATTCTGCACTTTCTATAAAAAAGTAATAAATATAAATAATATGATAATCATATGAATGTTCATTTTTGTTTGTGATTTATTCTTTCTTAATTTTATGAAATTTGGAAAACTTAAAGCTAAACATAAAAACAAATACAAATACACAGACAAGAAGGTCAATTATTAAAAATTCAAAAGAAAAAACTTTGACACCAAAATGGAGTCAGTGGTTAAAAAGATAAGAAGAAATAAGTTATTTACTTACAGAATAAAAACCGTCACTTCTTTAGCATTAAGCCGATCGAAGAATTAAAAAAATGTTGGCGGATATGAAAAAAACACTTAATGTGTACTTTATAATTACTTTTTAATTTCACAAAATTTCAAATGAGATAAAATATTATCACATTACTTCTTAACCTAATAGACTTCATTGTGCGAGTGAGACGAAAGACGTGCATTTGTCTATTACTTTCTCTGTCCACGGTCTACTCTAACATTTGACATACTTTCCTTTCTCGATATAAAATAAAAAACAGGCTGTATATATACATTTGTTTACTCGAATAAAATTATTATCTAACATCACGCATACGCCCGCAAATTCTTACGTCACTCAATGTCCATTTATTTAGAAACTAAGAAGCAAACGCACTACGTAACTTGCTAAATTTGCTAAAGTAAGTGAGCCAATTCTCTTAGAATAAAACTATATACGTGCGAGAAGGACAGAACGACCGTCTCGCTTGGCGAGCGCGATCTTCAGTACTTAAGAACTTAGTGCGAGCAGGACAGACGACGGATGTCTTACTATTAATAATTGTCGTGATTTTTCTCTCCGATATAAGTAGGTGCGAGCAGGACAGATAACATCCGTCTCGCTCAGTTGACAGGCATGATGTTTTTTCCAGCACATCAGAAGTTAGTGCGAACAGGACTAACAATAGCTATCTCTTTCGTTTGGCAGGCGTGATGTTTCTCTCCAGTAAGTGTGAGCGGGACATACGACAGCTATCTCGCTTAATTGGCTGGCGCGATGTTCTGTTTGTGTCGCCGATGGTCATAGTTAACCAGTCTCTGGCCGACGAGGTATTTGTCGTTCTTTATGTGCTCGTACAGTTTTCTGAACTGGCGGATCTGGAAAATTTTAGCTTGTTAGACTATAAAATAACCTTAGACACAAATTAATGTTTTTAAGATTTACCATTTTAAAAATTTTACTTCAAAATTGAACTTAATTCAAAATATCAAAGCAAAAATATTTTTTGACTAGACGTTCCGCGCAGCTTCGCACTAGTGTTAAACAAGAAACAAACCTGGAACACAGCGAGCGCTCCCAACACGACCACCAATAACAAGGCTGGGTAAATCCGCCTCGCTACCAAGTTACGATGCGTCGGTGAGGTCAGTAGTAACGGCGCTAGGGACTTGGCCAGCGCGTACGGTACCGCCAGCGCCAGACCGAGCCAACGCACGAGGGGGGCTGCGACGGAGCCGAGGATGAATCTGTGAAACGAAATTGTGGGGTAAAGTTATTTAAATTGTGTTGGATTGTGTAAAGTGTGTTGCAGTAGTCTACGAATAATAAAAACTAAGGAAGAGCAACTGTGTCAAAAAAATTGTCCACAAGTCTAGCTCGTCATCCATATAACTTGACAAATTCTCTCATAAATGAGAATACATAGGCTCGGTTGCAACTTGCAGCTCGCATTGAACCAACTATCGACGTCGATTGTGCATGCTAGATAGCTTCTGAATCATGTGAATGGCTATCATAGTTAACATGGAGCAACGATGAGAGGGGCTTAAAGCTTTTTGGCCATTGTTGGCCCCAACCCTACATGTAATTTCAATGACATCACTAATGTGGGATATGCGTGATGACCATAAAGGAAGATCTTCCGAGAGAGGTGTTATGCTCGGGCCGTAGCCCAAGTAATTGATTTCAGCTGTCTTATCTATACCGACGCCCACAATTAACGCCGAATGTGGCGTTAATTGTGGGCACCGCCACAGACATACCAACTGATTCTGTGCTATGCATATTTTACTCACTTGAGATCCATCTCTCGTATCCCGTCCCTGTATGCCTTCTCGATTGCTCGTCGCATGCTCCAATCCGGACCCATCATGGTGAGTGCACACACAATCTTCGTGTACAGCACGCCTAAAGCCCAGTCCTGCCACATGAACAGAACGGGCGACTGTTCCAACGGGACTCGCAGCGGTATCACTAGCACCTGAAAATTTGAATTTTACAAGTCAAATGCTGTTTGAAATTAAAAATAATTAAGTATACCTTAGATTTCATTAAATTTTATGATAACATCAGTAAGATAATACTTATTAATAATAAGTATTATCTTACTGATGTTATCAACATCAGTAAGATAATACTTATTATTACTTAATTTCAATCGAGCTTTACATGTCCAATAACTGAAATTTTGTCTAGTTTCTACTAAAAATCAATAAAAACTGTTAGTTATAGTTAGATAATTTATGAACAAAAATAAATATTTTTGTTCATAAATTATCTAACTGTTTGTTTTTTTATGCTAAGTATTAATTTTTTTACAGCAATTTCTATAAAATATAACCTAAACTGGCCAACAATTGGTCATTTACGGTAAGTTAATTTTTTAAGATTGTTCTCACATAAAACGAAAGTCAATGCACATTACAAACTTGTTCCAGTTACATACTGCTGTCTTTATCTAATTTGCACAATCACAGTCACTCACCAGCTCCAGCACCAGGCCGAGCGCCAACGCCGCGGCACGCGAGCGCCGCGCGAGCTGCCTGCCGCGGCCACAGCACCGCGCGCCTCTCGTTGTCTCCGTCTAACACGCGCTATCTCTGTCACTCACCAGCTCCAGCAGCAGGCCGAACATGAGCGGCACCAAGCCGAGCAGCGCCAACGCCGCGAGCGCCGCGCGCGCCGCCTGCCGCCCCCACAGCGCCGCGCGTGCCGTCAGCGCCGCCCGCCCGCCGCGCGCCCAGCCCGCCAGCAGCGCGCCGCCGCGACCCGCAGCCCAGCATAGGTATAGGCCTGGGTGGTAAATAGGAATAAGTATCTAAAACATAATATTTTATGTTTTATACCCAGATGGTAATATTTTCTTAGTTTGATAGGGCTGGGCTAGGAAGAAGCATTTAGGTATCATAAAATATTAGAATTGAGGTACTGCACATACCACAAGCAGCCGTATATAGCTCGTGCACTCCCTCTGAGGCCTTCGGTAGCCACAGCGTCATCACTTTCCGCCCGATAGCCACCGGAATTACCTGAAACCACACAAATAATTAAGTAACAAAATTATTCTAATGTCATGTTTCTGTGGTGATCGATTCAGGTGTTGACAAATGAGCCATCAGCTTAAGATGAAAAAAAAGATATAGTTTTATTAACAAAGACTTCAATACTTATGTTTTAAACTCTTTATTATTCCATGTTACGTACAAAATGCTCTTAATATTCCATAATTATGCATTTAAGATTTTAATGTTTCTTGAAGATTGATTTTAGCCTGCCATCTTTTCCGTACGTCAACGGCATCTGCCTTCATTTTCCCCGACCGGATGTATTCTATACAATTGTATCACTAGAATCAATCTCCCGGAAATCAAAACATCTACCATAACATTTAACATCCTCCAATCACGAAATATTTATTGATACCGAGATAATCAAATATATTATGAAGGTTTAACGTAAATTATTACATAAACTAAACATAAAGCTTACAGCTCGGCCATCTGACAAGTGGAAACGACCTCGTTCCTAGCTTTTTTTTTTTATTAAATAAGGGGGCAAACGAGCAAACGTGTCACCTGATGGTAAGCAACTACCGTCGCCCATGGACACTCGCAACATCAGAAGAGCTGCAGGTGCGTTGCCGGCCTTTTAAGAGGGTATACGCTCTTTTCTTGAAGGTTTGCAGGTCGTATCGGTCCGGAAATACTGCTGGTGACAGTTCATTCCAGAGTTTTACAGTGCGCGGCAGAAAGTTACGCGAAAAACGCACTGTGGAAGACTGCCACTCATCAAGGTGATGAGGATGGTATGTTTTTCGCGTGGGAAGATAGTACGTACGTAGTAGACGTGGGACGGAGCGAAAAGTTGCAGGTGGTATGATTCCGAACAATTCCTCAGAGCACTCCCCGTGATACAACCGATAGAGGATGCAGAGTGAAGCAACATCTCGGCGTAATTCCAGGGGGTCCAAGCTGTTTGAAACACTATGGCAGTCAACAATTCGAGCAGCCCTTCGTTGGATACGATCCAGAGGGAGCAGTTGGTATTTTGGCGCCCCTGCCCAGAGATGAGAACAATATTCCATATGAGGCCGAACCTGCGCCTTGTAGAGTTGTAGGCGTTGGTCCGGACTGAAGTACTGTCTTGCTCTGTTAAGAACGCCAAGCTTCTTCGAGGCTAATTTGGCCTTACCCTCAAGATGATATCGGAACTGGACTTCGCTCGATATGTTGACGCCAAGTATCTCAATGCTAGGGGAGATGGTTAAAGATGTGCCCTCGAAACGAGGATAAACGACCATTGGCGACTTTTTATTGGTGAACGCGCAGACTTGTGTCTTGGCGGGGTTGAATTGGACTAAGTTACGTCTACCCCATTCAGAGACCTTCTCCAATGAATTCTCCACCTTAGACACAAGTTCGTTTCGACTCTCAGTGACATTTTGCCGAGAAATATTAGGGGAGCCGGTATATAAAGCATCACCTGTACTATCATCCGCATACTCGTAGCAATGAATGCCTTTGGTTTGTAACATGTCATTGATATGCAGTATGAATAGAGTAGGCGATAGCTATATTATTTATTTCTCAATGAAAGTGAATTAGAAACGAAATACATAGTTATTTTAAATTTTCCTTTTCTTCTATCGTCATCGTCATCGATATCCAACATTCATTTCCAGATTGATCAAACCAGAAGCTCGATGATCGGTCGGTCGGCGATTCGATGTTCTTGTTTACTGCGTAGAACCTCCGTCACTTCGTTAACTCGCGGTTTCTATCTTCGTATCGTCTCAGCTGTGATTCATCGCGATAATCATTTGTTGAACGTTACTCAAACTCACAGGCAGGTAGTCGTCGAGATCGGCCGTCGAGCTCCAGCTCATCGTCCGAAGCTCGACTCCTACTAAAACGTTGCTCCAGTTCCTCGTTTCTGCCGTGGCCCGTGACGTCTCGAGTGGGTAGTCATCGAGATTGGCCGTCGCTCCAGCTCACCGTCCGACACTCGACTTGTACTAAAACGTTGCTCTTTGTTTCTGTCGTGTTATGTCGTCTCATTCATCAAACGTCGCTCAAGCTCATGGTCCGTGTCATGTCATCTTATTTATCAAACGTCACTCGAGCTCATGGTTCGTGTCATGTCATCTCATTCATCAAAAGTCATTGAAGCTCATGGTTCGTGTCATGTCATCTCATTCATCAAAAGTCATTGAAGCTCATGGTTCGTGTCATGTCATTTCATTCATCAAACGTCACTCAAGTCATGGCTCGTGTCATGTCATCTCATTCATCAAACGTCACTCAAGTCATGGCTCGTGTCATGTCATCTCATTCATCAAACGTCACTCAAGTCATGGCTCGTGTCATTTCATCTCATTCATCAAACGTCACTCAAGCTCATGATTCATGACGTGTCATCTCATTCATCAAATATCACTTAAGCTCATCTTACGTGTCATGTCATCTCATTCATCAAACGTCACTTAAGCTCATCGTTCGTGTCATGACGTCATATTCATCGACCGTCGCTCAAGCTCATCGTTCGATTCATATGACGTCTCGTGTATGTAGTCGTAGAGATCGGCCGTCGCTCCAGCTCACCGTCCGAAACTCTACTTCTACGTCTCGTATCTCTCATCAATTTATCCCTGAGACGTTGCTCAAGCTCCTCGTCATCAGGGATGGGTGTACATAAAGATCTTCATTCTCCGGTGAGGCTCACGCTCCTAGCTGCCTCGAGGTTCATGTAGCGAAAATCACGTGGACCCCGTCTCCACGGAACATGCATCGCCAGTCGCCACACTTGTACTTCTCGATCGCTCGCCAAGATGCAACCAGGCTCATCATGAATTACGGTCAATCTGAAACTTGCAATTGTTTGTGTTAGATCATAATATTGCCTTTTATTGTTTTTAAAGCAATGGTTGTGCACATAAAAAAAGATAGACATGATTTGAATTTTTAATTAAGTACATAAGTTTTATTACAATAATTATGTGCTCATCACTGCATCAAGGATTTTTCCAAATTAAATTAAAAAATATAGTTATGTTTAATAGGAGACTTGTTGTCATAATTATTATGCCTTGTCTGTGTTTAGGCAATTACAACTGTAACTAGTTATTAAACTTTATTGAAAACATTACATTAATTAATAATAATAGGACAGTCAATCTGAATATTAATTCATTTTTATATTAATATCTTCACCTACATTTTTATGAATCATTATCAACAATTGAAAAGTTATATTACCAATCAAATTAATTTTACTTAAAACACACTAACTCGACAAACAATATTAATAATTATTGTTATATTATTAAAACGCACTTACGTTTTTCATACTGAGGGCGCCGAATTGGATCCATTATCCACTTCTGAAGATATTAACAAAGACTTCAATACTTATGTTTTAAACTCTTTATTATTCCATGTTACGTACAAAATGCTCTTAATATTCCATAATTATGCATTTAAGACTTTAATGTTTCTTGAAGATTGATTTTAGCCTGCCATCTTTTCCGTACGTCAACGGCATCTGCCTTCATTTTCCCCGACCGGATGTATTCTATACAATTGTATCACTAGAATATTTTTTTTAGAACTAGAATTACATTTAACATCCTCCAATCACGAAATATTTATTGATACCGAGATAATCAAATATATTAAGGTTTAACGTAAATTATTACATAAACTAAACATAAAGCTTACAGTTTGAAGCTTAATTTTACAGCTACTGACCAGCGTGATAGCGCTCGCCATGATGAGCGACAGGGACACCAGCAACAGCAGCGCCGCCAGCCGCAGCGGGAACCACGCCGCGCGCGCGTACGGTTCGAACCCAGCCGGCCCGTCGCGCCGCATCAGCGCCTGTAGAAAAGATAATTTTTAGTGTTCCGTAGCCAGAGAGTAAACACTGAATCAGTTATTGGACACTCTGTTTTGTTGCAGTTAATGTTGTATGCAGGGTGTAAAAAACAAAGTAATAATGCTTTATGGTGTGTATGTCATTTCATTGAGGGTTTGAAAAGTCAATTTTTGTTTGATATTTAAATAAAAATACCTTATTTTATCGTAAATAATAAAATTTCATGATTAAATGATTTATACTTATTCTTTCTTTTAATGCCTATTTCAACCTAATCTCAATCGAGCGTTACTTGTCCAATGACTAGTTCTACGTGTCCAATAATTTAAATTTTGTCTAATAGCGTTTTTTTCTGTTTTTGTCAAAAAGAAATAATTGTATATAAAAACTAAAAAAATATCCTAAGATCACATAACCAACCTGTAACCAAACTAATAACTATTAACCTGGTGCGGCGGATGGAGAGGTTGTTAAGGATTAAATAATGAATACACGACAAGTAGTGCACTACACCTGATGATGATTTTGTCAAAACCGGTCGAGAAAAATAATAACTTTGTAAGAAATCTTATAATAATAAAGTTCCACTTTATGAAGTGGAAGTGGAACAGTGGAAGAAAAGTGTATAATTATTAAAATGAACATGAATTTCCACCAAAAAGTATGTAATAGTGGTTAGGGTTTAAAAAAAAATAACTGTAAAAAAAACAACTGTCAACCTGGTGCGCGGCGCCCAACTGGTGAGGCGGGTGCGGAGGCGGGTGCGGCTCGTTGTCCCTCGCGCTGTCACCTAACAGGTAGGACCGAAGCCCTAGCAGGCCGGCGGCGCAGGCGCACCACGCGCGGAGCCCCGCCTTCAGCCATGTCCGAGTGTGGGACTGTTCCAGGAGAGCAGGCAGAATCACCTGAAGGAATTAATCCTATATATTTAAACGAGCAATATATATATATATATATATATATATATATATATATATATATATATATATATATATATATATATATATATAATTGGAATCTCGGAATCGGCTCCAACGATTTCCATGAAATTTAGTATATAGGGTGTTTCGGGGGCGATAAATCGATCTAGCTAGGAATTATTTTTAGAAAATGTCATTTTATACGTGTTTTATCGAATACCGAGCAAAGCTCGGTCAAATAGCTAGTTTATATTAATATGAGATTGATATTGAAGAAGATATGAAAGAAAATTTAATTGTTTCAATATAAGATTAAGATCATGATTGAGGAGAACCAGTCAATAAGGCACACAGAGTTACTATTAACTAGACGTAATATAAAAATTAAAATTAATGCATAAAATATAATAAGGAGATAAAATAAACTGTCGAAAAATATTGAAATCAGTCTAGTAGTTTTGTCGCATTACGAAAAAAACATTTCTCTTTAAGTAGTAAACCTCACAAGTTCTTTATAAGATAATAGCTTTGTCCACATTGTGCCTTTTTTTGACAAGAGCATGCGTTATAGCGCAGTCAACAGCGAAGGTGTGACATGCCCGTGACGCGCGTAAAAATCCACCCGCGTTGAAAGAAAAGTGTCATAACGCGCGCTACGATTTCAACGCGCGTTACGGGCATGCCTCACGTTTGTTGTTGACAGCGCTATAAGGCAGGCCCTTGATGAACAGAAAAAGGCACAATGTGGACAAAGCTATTAGATAACTAGACAATGCCTTCAACTTCTTCGCGCCCAAAAACAATAACATATATGATTTTTTAAAATATAAATTATCCTATACCTTTGAACTCCACACTTTTGGTTTTCAATATTATTCATAAAATTATTACCTGCAGCAAGAGCAACTCCAGACTGAGTTCATTGACAGGAGCTTCGGTGTGTACTGCAACCGCGTATGGCAGGAAACCAGGCAGGAGGTTCTTGATAACCCTGATCGGCAACCACAGCATGAACAGCACAGCTGTCCCAAACACCATAGCAGAGACAACCAGACGTCGCATGTGAGACCACACTGGGAGGTGGATCATTTCCTGGAAAAGAAAGAATTAGTATTATAGTAATCTACTAAAAGGCTTTTGGCCATTATAACACATACTACTAATTTTGATTATAACTTGTATCTCTTTATTCTAGGATAATCAATAAGCACCTTAATTTATCTTAAAGAAAGTGGTTATTATAATATTGTGATATTATTTCAGGCATAAAAGAATAAACATATCATATCCTTTACAAAACATTAATTTTTAGTTACAACATAATAAGAGAAGATTAATTATTTAATAATAATCTTTAAATGGTTAGTTTCCTTACTTGAACAGGACTGAAGTCTGGGTCGTTCAAGTTCTTCAGGAACCATAGCACTCCTGGCCGCAACACTTCTCGGAGTAGAAGAATGAATGATGCAAAGTAATATACGTAGACCATTCCGACGAGCCAGTGTATGAACATGAGGGTCCACGGTGCAGCATGCAGGCTAGACTCTCGGTCTTTGAGGGTCGCATCAAACATGGACAAGGAGCAAAGGTCCAGCCACCATCCACACACCAAGGGTATGACTCCGATCTGCAATTGCAAAATTAGTAACCTTACTTACAAAAAGATGTGCAAGATGTGCAACACAGTGTATGCAGTTTAGAAAAACAATGCTTTGTCTGTCAAGTGATGATAAAGTATCGAACTTTACTACAAAAGATTTAAACACCCGTTGAACAGTTGATTAGAGAAAAATTCAGTACAAAATGGTCTCAAAACAACTGTTCAACAGATGTTAAATCTTTTGTGATAAGACCGATAATGTCTGTAAAAATATTATGGTAATATATTTTAATAATGGTGCTCCTACACTGCCGTTAGAAAATGTTTAGTAACATAAGCTAAGAAAACAAATGATATCAAAATAAAACATAATGTCCACAACATGGACAAAAAAACACAAGTTGAATAATAAATAATACATAATTGTATACTGCAAGTGATGGAATGTCACATTTATTACACAAATTTATGTAATACTTATGTATTCAATTGCTAACAGGCAATTGAAAAAATATGTAGATAAGAATATGACTTGGCATTTCTGATATTATTCATTGTTATAAAGTTATGTGAAATGATCATAAAATTAATTGTATATTATTTTATCAAGTGTAATTCTCAAAATAATTTAAACATACCTCCACGACTGACAGCAGGGCCACCTTTACGACAACATAGCAAAAACCAAGAGCCTTTTTAGCACTGCGGAGACGTAGCAAAGATGCCATTCCATGCAGAACTGCCAACACAGCCCCCAGTATTACGTAGCCTGCTAGAGCTGTCAGTGGCCCAGCAAATGGGCCTTCTGCGGCCAATCCTGCTACAATAGCTCCCAATTTTCCAATGTGGTATGGACAGAATGCAAACACAACTATGAACAGTGTGTTCAACGAGACAACCCAGAACACATGCTCGAGGAACACCATAGATCCGTCCAGTCCGAGAAGTCTCGCCCAGGTCAGCTCCTCCGCAGCAGCTCTGTCCCATTCCATCGGGTTCCAGTTGGCCTCATCGCCAACGAGTGGATCATCAGCATTCTCAACATTGGGCTCCTCCCTCGGTGTTCTTTCATCACCTGCCCCTTCATTCACTTGCTCATTATTGTTGTCCTGAAGTGGCATGTCCTCGGGTAGAGGGCCCTGCAGGTTTTCTCTCTCCATCCAATCTGGTCCGCCTCCATGCATGATTTGCTCCCGCAACCACACAAGGCCGATGAACGAGAACAGCGTACAGGTGACCACGAAGCAGCCGGAGAAGACATCCTTGGCGAGATTCTCAGCGGACACAATATCAAAAGGTAGAGATATAACTGGGTCCAGGGAGCCCGTGAACAGACATCTATAGGTGCGGCACGCGGTCAACGGAACGATGCCCAGCCACGCTAAGGCCACCAGAGTGTAGTGAAGCCAGTCTTTGACCGCAGATGCGACAGACGTAACGAGACCACCGACGACATCACGGATGGGCAGCCGTCTCGGCATATCCGGGGAGTAGATCGGCATGAAAGAGAAGCGGTGCCCGCAGAGCTCGCAGATTTCCTTCCTCGAGTACCGCATCCATTGCACTAAACATTCCTGATGAATCCATTTTATAGAGCCGGTGCAAATACAGGGATGGAAAAGGGGACGATCCGACGAAGCCTCGGATCGACAGAATCGACAGAAATCAGCTCCAGAATTGTCATTATCCATCATTGCCCACTACGCCGATCTTTGTTCGCAATTAAGAGCAAACAGCACAAAGACACTATGTTCCAATTCACGCACAAATAAACCTGAAATTACACATTATAGTGTAATAATTTAGGGTTAATAATGAAACACTGTCACTTCCTAAAGTATTCAATAAAGATTTTGTGAATAATGTATCGAATGTTGATCAGATTTACATATTTCTTGAGTTTCCTTCACAGTCCATTTCATTGACGTTTGAAATAATTTTCATTTTTCATAGATCTACATTCTACGCGTTTAGAAAGTTCGATCCACAGACTAATAAGAGATACTCGTATTACGTTCGATGATCGATCGTCTACGATTAGATTTCAGAATTCAGAATACAAATCGAAAAGGAAGGTTTGTCTGTTTTGCAACAAAAATGTGTTAAGCGCTTATTCCACTTATCCTAAGCGCTTATTCCACTTGTCCTATTTAGGAAGTCCTAGCTAGGACTTCCCCCTACCTAAAAAATTTAGTCAAGTGGAATAACATTTTTAGAAAGCTAGGATCCTAGCTAGGATCCTAAATCGGAAGAAAATGTGGCTCCTGAATGACTAAATCAGTGTTGCCAGATGGTTTCAACCTTTTATCTGTAGTGGGAACTGCTAAATCTGTATTAAAGTCAATATATATTATGTTATAAGATCTGGAATCCATTCGTAGGTAATTTCTTAAGTCTGCTGGTTCCAAGTAGTTCAGAAAATTCATAATTCATAATTTTACGTGGAGCAAAAATTCTTTCAACGATCTTTTTCGCCTTTTATTTATTTTTATTTTCATTGAGCCAACAGTTAAGCCTATGAGAAGACCAATTTTTTGTTGCTTTGATAGAACTGGAGCCATTAAGAAGACGTCTGACCAAAATGACAACTGATTTAGTCACTTAATTAAGACAAGTGCTTCTAATAAGTCTCCTATGTAGGATCCTAGCTAGGACTTCCTAACTAGGTTAAGTGGAATAAGCGCTTTACAACTTACATAGGTACTGTGTGTAAGGGGGATATTAGATTATCATATATATTGGATCCGAGATCATTGAGTCAATGATATTGGATAATGTAATATAGACTTATGATTCATTTCTTCCTTGATCATAGATTTTTGACATTTGCTGAGAGATTGGATCCAATACGGTCATAGAAATAGGTGTTGCCAGTTATTTAATATAAAAAAGAGTTTTTAATTTCTTGTTCGTTAATATGTTTCAAATAATGTAATGTAATTATTTTTCTAATTATATACTTGGATAATCTTGCTGAAATAACAAAAAACAAGCCATATTAAAAATGATGATGTCTTTTGACAAATCGAATTCTCTGAGATCTAGTAACCCTGACGTCAATACCTGTCAGCGTTAGCGCTCTCCATTGGCTATTGAAACCACATATGACGTAAAATAGGATCAATGAAATATGATAATGTAATATGCAGATATGATCAAATGATCATATATATTGGATCCTATATATGATCCAATATAAATGATAATGTAATACCCCCCTTACCTAGGCTATAATTATACCTTGTGGCCGGTAAGCGTGCAGCATCAAATATTTTGATTATAAAATGAGATTTGAGAAGATTGATCATTGAAGTACCGTACCACAGATATTAGTTAATATATTAAAGTATTAACTTATTATATTACGTATCTACCGTGATTCGTAAATGGTTTATATGGTACTTGTGTAATGTATTACAACTTACACAATACAAAATACAGTCGTTATGTTTTTGAACGAATCTTCAAAAGTACCTTAAATTTTTAATCTGTATAGGTTTGTCAATTGTTAGTGTCAGACTCAGCTGTACACGTCAGATGTTTCTATTGTCAATGTCAAAATAAATAAATCATACATAAATTCTGAGAATTACAACTATTTAGGAAATAAAGAATAATATTATGTATAAAATACAAGAAAAATCTCATAATTTATTAAAATTAAACAACAATTAAATACGTGAGCTACGTGAGTTTTGAAACACAAACACATGACAATATATTTGTTATAAGTGATTGAGAAACTAGATCCTACAAAGTATTTTTATTTTATTTGTATGGAAATAAAAGCATAATGTCTAAGGACACTGTTATAAAGATTGATGATTTTAAAAGTGGCAATGGGGATGCACAAAGGACTGAAGCCAATATACTTTGTCTAGACATATCTCCTTATAGTCAGTTAGTTCAATTTACTTGCTGTTCTGCATTTTTATTTGTATGCTATTTAGCATACGGCTATTTCCTAGAACTTATATTCTCGGGCAGTGAGGTTAAACCTGTCAGTTTATATATTACTCTAGTACAATTTATTATAACAGCATGTTTAAGTTACATAGAATCACTCATAAGGCTTTCTACAAAAAGAAAGTAAGTATTTTTAAATAATTTCTATTTCCAAAATTTTTTCATGTAACATAAAAAATAAACAATACTGTCCATTATAATATTAATTTACGGAGCAACAACTTCAAATCTATTTTTAATAACAAAAATGTGGTGTTTCAGAGTACCCTTGCGGACATATGCAATATTAGCAGCTCTGACATTAGGCACAATGTCATTCTCAAATTTAGCACTCAGCTATTTGAACTATCCAACACAGCTGATATTTAAAAGCTGCAAGCTGATACCGGTGATGATTGGCAGTATTATTATATTAGGAAAAAGATACAATTTCTTGGACTACTCTGCTGCTATAATTATGTGTATTGGACTTACTATGTTTACTCTAGGTAATGTTATAAAAAACAAAAACCTTTTTTTCCCTGCTTACTAAGTCAAAATAACAATTATCATCTTTTAGACAAGGATAGCATTTTTGTATGGCTGACATCCTTACAATTTTCTGATAAGAATTGTTATGTCCAGTAATTTTATTTATAGTTTGTGTAATTTTTTAATAATTGTTAATTTTTTTCAGCTGACTCAAAAACATCACCAAATTTTGACTTTGTTGGTGTTATAGTGATATCCTTAGCATTGCTCTGTGATGCTATCATTGGTAATGTACAGGAGAAAGCTATGAAACAATTCCAAGCATCGAATAACGAAGTTGTCTTCTATTCATATGCTATCGCTTGCATTTACCTGATAGTAATTACTGCATTTAGCGGTATACTGACTGATGGATTTGTATACTGTGCTCAGGTAATGCTATTAAGCTTATTTATAATAGCTGTTGTAGCAATATTTTTTCCAAAGTAACTTATCATTATCTCTTTTAAATTCTAATTTCATTTTAACTAAAATTATTCAGCTAGTCCAGTCATTAAGAATTACATTTTCAAAAAAATAAACTAGGCATTTTTCATTCAAGTAATGCTTCATGATTTATTCATTAAGGCGATGCCTTGATAATTTGGCTGTAGCGATATCGATTTTTCTCAGCAATGACTAAAGCTGAGAAATTATAGTTGTATGTATGTCTTTGTCTTTGAATTACCCATAGCATAACACGATTGGTCAACTTTTATAACACAGAATAACCAATTAAAAAGACCTCTGTAAAAAAAGGGATTCCGATTTTGCCAACAGAGGAGAGTGATTTAAGCTTCCAAAATTTTTACATAAATTGGTTAAAGCATATACTTTAATTTGCCCATAGCTTATATGAAATGTATTTATGGTTTTTAAATTACGCGACAAAAACCATTTTTTCGCTACGCCCTTTCCATTTTTTGCTGTTTTCTATGAGAGGCCGCACGGTTTTTTATGTTGTGTATTTTCAGAAACCCATGACAATGTATACAAACATATTCCTGCTCAGCGTAAGCGGGTACATGGGGTTGCAAGCTGTGCTGACGTTAGTGAGGTTATGTGGAGCGACCGTTGCAGTCACTGTCACAACCATGAGAAAAGCCCTCTCTATTGTCATATCGTTCTTGTTGTTTAGTAAACCATTCGTTTTCCAGTGAGTATACAAAGATCTTAAATAATACCTATACTTATAAACATTTCTACAGTACTTAGTATGCTATGCACACTTATAAGATTGCTTGGCAAAAAGGGAGAAAGAAAACACAACATTGTGTGTGCTGCCTTTACTGAAGCTTATAATTCCGCATTTACAGTAGTAGATTCTTGCTAACCAAATAAATTTCATAAAAAAAAAACAAATTATTAAAAGCTAGCAACTAAACTTTTTCTTCTTTTTCAGATATGCATGGTCAGGAATGCTAGTTGTTTTGGCAATATATTTAAATCATTATAGTAAAAAACATCCAAGATATGTACCAGGACCAATCCTAAAATGTTGGCATTTCATGCAATCCTTCTACCAAAATGAGTATTCTTACTTGAGGATAAGAAGTAAAATGTATGCAGATACCGTCTAAAAAGAAAGTGATATTTACCTATTTCATTATAGTCATTCTTAAGCAATAAAATAATACAAATAATAATACTATTTATATTATGTAAAAGACCATTTCGGAAATCGTTTTAACACATTCAGTGCCACCGACTCACCTGTATAGTCCACGTTTTGATTCCAGTGCCGCCGACTCACCTGTATAGTTCAGTGTTTTTCACTAATATTTCCAAAATGCATCCGTATTTTCTGCTATAAAATTATAGTCTAGACTAAATATATTATGCTAAATTAAAGATTTATGCGGTGGGCCGGGCGTGGAGATCCCGTTTATTTTTTAAAGGAAAAAAAACTTTTCTGCAATGCCTTGAACTACACAGGTGAGTTCACGGACATAGATCCTCAAACTGTAAATATGTACAATAGAATGTTGAAGCTACTTTTGAAAATTGTCTTTACTGGTACTTATCTACAACACACAATGTGTCATAACTCATAAGTACAAACCTAATACTACAAAATTAATGGAACTATTATAATCTATGGAACCTATTAGACAGAGAGCGCTCACGCGGTCAAGCATTCAAGTGTTCAGTTATGCATTCTTTGTGTTGTATTACGTACTCACACAGATGTATTATGTACTCACACAGAGGGCGTTCCGACCGCGTCAGAATTGCTACTGTGTGACTGACCGCTCGAAAGTAGAATGCGGACGCAGAACTTTTGAACGCGTCGATTCCTGCAGGCTGCAGTTAATTTAGTAACATTTGCGCTCACTAGGTGCGCTGCCATGATTTTCATGCAATTTTTTGATAGTCGACAGTCGTTAATGAAATACTATATTACAATGACAAATACATATCTACAACACACACTGTAACATGATAGAAATAAAAGATAAAATATATCAATTACATTTATTTTTTATATGTACAAAATCTTATAAATCTAATTTTCATACAAAAGTGTCCAAATTTAGTGTTTGATTACTTGGAATGTTATAAGACACTATTTTTCATTGATCTATACAATTTCTAGAATATTGAAATAAAAAAGCGACTTTGAGACTTTAGAAAATAAAAATAAATTGCACAAATGTTCGTTTAATAATATAAGCAAGCCTAGAGCCAATTTCGTTCACGCCTGTGTCCGTTATTAATCAAATCATGCTTTCTCTGTCGTTCATTAATTCTTCAAGCCCCATAAGAGCACCGGTGATTGCGACAACAATAGAATACCATAGCATTTCCTGGAAAATGTGATCGAAGTATTAATGTAGAAAGAGAAAACAGTATTTTGGCAAAATTGGGGTTTAGCCAAAAATAAATAGTTATAACTTATAAGATTTTAGTTGGTGCTCTTTCAGTCTCTATAAGGGAAGGAGTTTTGGCGCCTATACTCTTTGGCGTAACCATAAAGTTAATATACCTAGCAGAATAGAGCAACAATCTCGACAAGAAACCGAAATTGATTTACATCTGTGTGTACAAATATGTTAACGTGTGCATGTTAGTAATGTTTTACAAGCATCTTTCTAAGAGCTTAAATTGTCAACGCGCCGATAAGTGCCGACTGGACATGTCAAACAGATGAAAAAAAAGAGTTCTGCTGTCATGTATCACACGTCTCTTTACCACGCAGTGTTACTGGCCAGGCCTTTGTTTCTTTATTCCGCTAGGTATATTAACTTTATGGGTGTAACCCGAATGTAAAATTGTTTAAATTTCACCGTACGTACTTAAAATGAGAATATCTGTCAAAACAATTATTAATATTAAACAGGTCACAAATACTAAACACTATAGAAATTAAATATGCATCCGTCTTAATCTATCGTTTGCTCTTAATATACAATAACTCTTTGGTACACGGTCCTAAAGCTATAATAAAAATCAATTTGGCGTTGCATATACCTCGCGGCAATCGCAGCGACTGTATAATCTGTGAAAAGGACCTTATATTACAGGGTATATATTTAAAAAAGTCGGTATATATCCAGGGTACACGTAACAAATTCCTCTAACTATACCTGCCTACAGTATAGAATCTTGGTGTAAAAGTTTGGGTTACAAAACAATGTATGTTGCAGCCATCTAGTTAAATAACCAGTTAATTCGATACTTAGCCGTCATTTAACGGGTTTTAATGTTAGACTTCATCTATATAATGTTAATCATCCGTCTTAGATAATTGTCGAAAGGAAATGTTTTTAGTGATTCTTCGTATTTGTAATTACATACAATAATACTGTGGTATCGTAATGAACGGACTAGGCGTAATGTCTGGCATATTTAACTGGCTGTAACATGTGCATGGTCAAATCATGATTAGCCCCACTATTAAACTGATAAAAAAGAAAGTAGACTTAATGTTAATTGTAGTAAATTGGAAAATCTTTTCTGAACACATTATTTTGAATAGCTTTTACGGATTGTTAATAGATAGGTATATTTTTGATTTTAAAAGGTGATTCATTTTGTGTAGAAATTTTTTACTTTGGGGGCCAATCTACTTCCTTTCTGTCAGGACTTACGTGATAAAATATCACATATTTTGAATTTGGAATATGAAAATATTGTGTATTCTAATTTTGATTTACACCTATTGCTTATAATAGTGAGTTTGTACATATGCAAAATAACACTCTAAAATGTGCCTAAGCTAAATATAGTAAATTTTTAAAATTATAAAATGATTGTGATGTTTTTAGGGTAGCCATGAATCTGCATTTCACGAAAATAATATCAAACAATCAGCATCAATATTATGTTTTGGCAACAATTAAAGATTTTTTGTAACGGCAACCCTTTCTCGCACCAAAATAACAAGATGGCTGATAATTAACATGACAAGCTCACTTTCCTGTAGTTTGTTTTAAGTTAAATGTTAATGGAAAATAGCAGTCTGTGCAGCTCGTTACAAAACTACATTCATTGAGGTTATAATTACATTTTTGTCATAATATTGCCAAAAAATGTCACATTCAATATGCATAGCAAATATAAAATGTTGCCCACCAAAAAAGTATATTTTTTCTTATTTTAATATTTCAAATTTTTGTACCCGTGGCAAAACTTTACGAAGCGGCTGCATGTTTTATGACAAAATGTAATCACCTCTGTGAGTTCAACGTGACAATTCGCTAAGGTTACACTTCCAGTTAAATCACTTGCACTTTGGTCCGGAGTAACTAGCACTATGCGGTCTAACCGGAACGATTCACTATATCACAGCTTAGTCTTGCACTTCTCTGTACGGTATTTCACTCGTCACTGTGAAGGATTCGAAGTAGTGATTTAGGAATTCGAAAGTCGGCCGTTTCTCTGGTATGGCATCCCAGCACTGCAGCATTAGTCTATAGATGTCGTCTGGTAGGTAGTGTCCGACGGGCTTGGGCATTCTGTACCCTCTTTCCACTTGCTCTATGACCTCCTTTCCGTGCAAACCCGGGTACGGTATCTGGCCATACGTGAACAGTTCCATAAGAAGAATACCATACGACCAAACGTCGCTTTTTATGGAGAATCGGCCGTAAATGATCGCTTCGGGCGCCGTCCATTTTACAGGGAATCTCGATCCCTGTTTGGGGCAGTACTCGTTGTCTTCTATCACTCTAGCTAAGCCGAAATCACAGATCTTCGCTACATTGTTGTCACCTATTAACACGTTGCGAGCCGCTAAATCTCTGTGGATTAGGAGTTTGGATTCTAGGTACTCCATGCCTGAGGCGACTTGGGCGGCTATGTAGACTAGGTCTTCGAAGTGGAGGGCTTTCCCTTCGCCATTTCTGAGGAATTCTAGGAGGGAGCCCTTGCACATGTATTCTTGGACGATATAGACAGGCTCCTGTGTCGAGCAGACTGCGTATAAAGCGACTAGACGTTTGTGTCTGAACTTTTTCATGATGGCTGCCTCCTGAAGGAACGCTTGCTTGGACATTGTGCCTTCTCGCAGTGTTTTTACGGCAACCTGAAAATTAAAGAAAGTGTTAGTTAGCCTTGTTTAGTTTAGTTTGTGATTTTCTTTCATGTGCATATTTAATAGATACAAAAGACTTAACAAAACCTATTTATCTACGGTAAGATTCTGAGCAACTTTAAATATCCTTTTAATTAGAAGCTTCTGAAAACTTTTGATTTTAATTTATTCAGAAAAAAAAATTCTTTCAATTTTTTAGGTTTTATTCTTTTGAACCACAGCCCTGTCAAGTAAGTAACCCTAGCTGTTAGGGCTGCTACTTTCTCACGTCGCTTAAAATTTTTATAATATATAATATTAATTAAACAGAGAATAACTATACGAGGTATTCTTGTCTTAAAGGCCTGATTAGCGATAAGTGCAATTGATAGTAATTAGGAGAAAGTGTGGACAGCTATAACTGATATAATATTCACATTTATTAGTGATAAGTGCATTAACACTTATCACTAATAAATGTGAATATTATACAGGCCTTAAGACACTGGAAAAGTCACTTGACAGACAAGACCTCGAATATTTAAACTCTGTAATAAAGATTAATAATATGGAGAGTATCACAATCGTCACTCACCTCAATATTATTACACCACTTCCCATAGTAAACCTCTCCGAAGTTCCCCTGCCCCAGTTTCCGGATGAGCTGTATCTGTGCCCGGGGGATCTCCCACTTGTCGCGCAGCTCGGGGCCCAGGTCCCACATCTGGGGCTCGGGCTTGGGGCACGGCCGGGCCAGCACGTGGCACAGCCCTAGCGCGTTCTCTGCAACTCGGGGACGAGGATTGCAATGAATTTTGTGATAAAAAAACATACAAGAGATGTCTCTTGTATGTTTTGTTTTTCACATAGAAAAAAATCCTTTCAACATACAAGGCACACAACTTAACCTAGTCATTGCTAATATAATATCGGGAAAATTGATTCCTAGGCTGATGTAGATCCATCAGGTATTTGGTTGGGTTTATGTGAAGTCAATTTTAGTCGTGATCAACGGATAAATTTTGGTTGAGCTACGCCAAGTATAGCTAACGGGCTATAGTTATTTGGCGTAGCTCAACCAAAATTACATAGGCTCGTCATCTGCCTATGAATCAATTTTTCTGAGGTGAAAACACACTCCAACATCAAAATAAAATCTTAATTTCTTGACTGATAAAATTAGCCAAGAATTATGAATCTTCATAAGGTTACATTTTATGTTCTTCGTCATATCGCGACATCTTTAACTTAGTTGGTGCTCTATTCGGAAGTAGAGGGGCTACAAATCCCATCAAATAAACCAAATATCTGAGTTCCTTGTATATTTTAAGAGTAAAAACACTCTCAGCGAAGTATAAACTTCAAATATTCAACCACAACGATGGTCGTTTAATATTTTTCTTACTTTAATAATAAATGCAAATACTCACTCGTGTAAGACATAACCAGCGCCGGCAAACTCGGGAACGTCTGATTCGTCGCGATGTAGAATCCGCCATTATCGAGCGGCTTGATCTTATAATGCTTCACGTGGTAGCCTCTTCCCTCCTCCCAGTCTTTGACGGAAAGGCTGAACCCGTGCGGATTGTGCTCTGCCGGACGCACTAGGAAGGTGCCTCGAGGGTTGATCTCTGCTAGCAGTAGCTTGTCAGCCTCCTTTCTGGACACGTGCGGGAAGAACCAACTGGAAATGAAAGATTGTGAAGGTTATTCTAATGATCACTTAAGTTATAATCTGCATGTATGCCCATTCATAAGAAATTAACTGCATCCCAATTCTAATAAAAATAAAAACAGTTTTAGCTTGGATGGTATGAAACATCCAAAAAAACTGCTTTTTGACTGACTTAAGACCAATCAGCACTCAGCAGTCAAAACGCGTTTGATATTACTATCTACTATTTGAAGTTAATTTTACCGAAACTGCATCGAGACCAAATCGAATCTGTACCGCGCAGTGATGATAGTGGGTTATCTAATAATTAATCACTATACTTAATAATTATTATGAAATTAGACGAGTCATCGTTATAGTAAGGTATTTATGAGAATTCACTTTTAAAATATATCAATAAGAACAAATCGACTCTACTTTTTCACACTGCTAGAGTATGTATCATCATTAGAAATTAAAAAAGACTGAATTTAAAGGCTCCATAATTTCATATTTCCGATACAAATTCTTACAATATAATCGGATACGCGGTAATGAAATTGGAGAATTGAATGCAATCAACGCCGTGCGCCGTATTTCGTTGGAAACGCTGAATTTGTGCACGACAGCGACGGGACAGCAACAAGCATGATAATTGCTCTGTATCACGCACGGATTAACGACATAAACCCGAAACTGTGATGAACTAAGATTTGTTATTTTTTGCACACTCTAGATTTGATTTTTGGATATTTCTGTAAGAGTAATCCTTATGTGATCAACACAAAGGTATGCTGAGTCATCCGTTGTGATGCACAATATTGGGAAAGTATTATTTAAAATAAGGACAAAAATATTAATGAAGTAGCTTCCCACTGAAGCGCCAAAATGCAAGGTTACATTTTGCTAGACTATAGAATGTTCTCCATTTAGAGGCAAAACGCCAGTCGCCATACCGCATACCTACGTATTTGCGCGAGGGTGGAAGAAATAAGAAAGAATCAATCCTTACTCGATGGAGGTTTCCCCGGAGACTAACTTGAATATTGTCACGGCGATGTGAAGTTTAAAAGCAGAATAATGTGCGGTAGACGTATATATTCAAATGGTCTCCCCATTTGAAACTCAAATACCTCTACCGCACATAGTACGCCATGCCACGGGGTATGTTTCCACCGCAGTTCAGCTAAGCTGCGATGCGAGAAACGTATTTTTTAAGTAGCAACAGAATCGCTTTATTGGAACTCATTGCAGCGATTATATTGGGTTGAAATAAACCATTTCTGGCAATCGTAAATCAGCTCAACTTAACCTCGTTCGAAACGCAGCCTTTCGGCCAATGCCAATACTTAATACTTATACTCACTCCTCGCACTCCACGGAGCTCTCCTCGGCCACGAAGTTGGCGGGCACGAGGCCCTCGCGGCGCGTGGTGAGGTGCAGCACCCGCCACCAGTCCGGCTCCGCGTCGCTCAGCACCTCCATGCGGTCGCCCTTCCGAAACGAGATGTCGGACTCCGCACGGGCGGAATACGCGCATAGCGCCTTGACCACTCGACGACCGCCGTTGGATATACCTGGAAAACAGTGGAGGGAACTCTTCAGAAGAATATAATTTATATTTTATACGATATAGTAACAAAACATGTATGTAATAGCTACTCTTCAAAGGTTCATGAATTAATTATCCATTATAACTCTGTCTGGGATGTCTTCAAAAGGATATAGTGTTAACCAGTGGAAACGAAGGCATCGATGGATGGAAGAGGCCTAAAGCATAGATCAAGGGGCCTATTATGAGCTCTTAAATCCATTCACTTTACGTCCTTATACAGTCAGTATAAGGACGTAAAGAGAATGGATTTAAGAGCTCATGATAGAGGCCCTGGACAGTAAAAAAATCATATATAAGTGCAAACTCACATGCTCCCGGGTTTCTCGTCCTTACTATGTCAGCTGGGCGCCTGGAAACGGCGCGGTTGTTGGGCTCGCCGGTATACCTCGTCTCCAGCGAGGGGCAGGTGGTGAAACCCGCCTCGTTCTTCTTGTACGCCGGGTATACTGGAAGGTAGAAATGGATCGTTAGACTGAAGTCTACAGTATAAAATTTAGTTGCATTGAAAAGGCTGCAGAAGTAATTTAGACGTTGGGCAGAGAGATTAGAAAGAAAGAAATATGAGATGCATATGCAAACTTTCACTAAAATTTCACAAATTGGAGCCCACTCAGCTTAGATTGCAAACAAACATAGAGCGTGCAAAATTTCACGAATCACAAGATAAGACCACAGCAAACAAGAAAATTTTGATCGCGACAAAAATTGCAGTGCTCGTGGGATTTGAAGGATAAAGCTTGGTCATGAAATTACAAAAGGCACCTACGTTTATTGAGTAAAAAATCGATATTTGGATTTGAGTCAGAAGACCAATCTGTCGAGCAAGTCGTCTGGCATAGCGTGAAACCAATTGAAGTTAATTGAATAATTCCACTTCGAATAAAATACAAATCATTTTAAACCCTCCAACAATTTGTAGCAAATTAATTAATGCAAATTCAAAAATTATAAGACCCAGTGGACTGGAGTTGTTAGCTGAGATAATATTAGAATTTTTTCCTCCCACCGCACTTTCGTTTGCTGCTCCACTGGATTCCGTTTGCGATATTATTCAAGCAAACTCCAGCGGAGGAATTTTTGTAATAATATTAAAATTAATAATAAACCCGAGGGGAGGCATCAGGCAAGGCTCATTTCTACGAAAACTCATTTCGCAGCTTAGTTTTATTTCTATTTGCCCCGATTTAGCCATTTGTGTTTGATATTTAAAGAAACGATTAGGAATTCTAAAAACTCTATTAAGTTAAGGCATTTTCTAGGTATAGAGCTAAGAGCTTAGTTTATTTAGCGTGCCTAAGTAATTTATAAAGGCTGTAAATAAAACGACGTAGCCCGTAACGTTGTTTTATAGTTCAGACTTCGGGTTTCAGGCTTCTAGTTTCGAGAAAATTTGTTCACAATGCTTGCACTACAGAGGTTTAGAGCAGGGATGTTGCGGATGCCGATTTTTTCACATCCGCGGATAAGAATGCGGATGCGGATTTTTAGAGGTTCACATCCGCGGATGCGGATGCAGATGTTTCGGATCCTACATAAATATAGTTTATAAAATGAAAAAGTATTATTTTAATTTTTAATTAATGTGTTACAAAATAATAGTACAGGTCCTAGAACAAATTTTTTAATTAATATCAAGCTAATTTTTTTCTGAGTAGCTTCATTTTGAAACCCATTTTGAATAGAACAATCCATATTTTAAGACCATCATAATCGAAATATTACATCATATTTATCTTTGTTAGCTACCACTTTCGCAGAGGAAATTGTTGTTCCTTTTATCAAAATGAAACTGCTTACAAAAAATTACCTTATTAGTAATAAAAAAATTGTTCTATGGAACCAGTACTATAATAATTATACTTTTGTATTAAAGAGATAATAATTTGTAAATGAAAATTACATTAATTCCCCTGTATAACCTCTACCACTTTTTTGTTAGTAAGTACACGAATTTATAAATAGGAACTAAAAGCATTATACTTAAATTATTTAATAGTAATAATGCCGCTTTTTATTAAATAAGAAGCACAAACAAACACGTAGTGATTAATTTACACAAGACAATAATTAATGCACCACAATAAACGCGTCGGATCCTGTGACCGTTTTTAGGGTTCCGTAATCAGGAACCCTTATATTTTCGGTCTATCTGCCCGTCTGTCTGTCTGTTTCTCCGCGGTTTCGCTCAGAGAATAGCCTACGAAGCCGAAATTCGGCATGAATGCACATACATATAAACGGTGTCGACAAAATGGTATATAAACCTTTAAAAAATTTATGGGATCTCCCTTTACACACCAAGCGGGGATAAGTCTTTTTATTTTGCGTCCACTCCACCGTGTCGTTGGATAGGGTTTTAAAAAATATTACAAGTATTATTATTCGAAGAAATATGAAAAGTTTTAAAGTGGAAGAAATCGTTAGTGCCCAGTGTCTCCCCCTTCTACCAGCTATTAGCTAAACGGTTGATTCTGAAAAATATGTGGAAAAATTCACGGGAGTAGGAAATAATTATGCTAAATTTTAAAAGAAAATTATCACGGCTAAGAAGACTTTATAAGTTATTGAGAAGTACACAGGAATTTTTCGTTCAAATTCCTTTGAATGTAACTGAGATGATGTTGTTAGTAGTGTAAAACATGTTATAATTGTACATTCATTGACGATACAAAACTTATCAAAAACTGGCGATACTACGGTACCCTCTATTGTGCGTGGCCGATAAGCACTTGGCCGGCTTTTTCGCTCCCATTGGTCATTTGTCACGCGCAAACGGCACGCGCCACTCACAGACCCCGCCGCTTTTTTTTTCTTGCGGATTTATGCGGATGCGGATGCTCCGCATTTGCGGATGCGGATGCAGATATTCGCAACATCCCTGGTTTAGAGGCATGCTTAAATTAATTTTGCGGAGACTAAAGACGCTTCACATTATAGCATCTACTACCAAGTCATTGCTTTATTATCAACATAAAATTAACCAACTAACACAAAGGGTTTAACTAGGGAAGCAGTTACAACATGATGGCGATAATCATGATCATAAAAATTACACTATAGATAATAGAAACTATCTAGTAAAATCAGCTTCTAATACTCCAGAAAGATGTCAAGCTAAATCCCTATCTGACCTACATTCACTGCCATTCGCAAATTACTCAAATAAAGTACGTTGAATGCGCGCAATCAAAGAGGAACGAGGTCAAATATATGAATGGAATTGTAAAGGATCCTACTTTCATCGGCAACGAAAGCGGGGAATGCAACGGGAAATCTGGAGCAATACTCCCCAGAGACGGCACAGGACAGGCGATACGTTACCAATAACGTGAGTGTTTCAAGTTTCTACAACAATGTAGGTACCTACACACATTTCAGAGCGTTTCAATGGAGCGTTTTGGGATTGATAGCATCTCTTTTGCAATAAGATGTGCATCTCCTTTACGATCGCATTTTCAAAGTAAGGATGTGACCGAATTCTCGGAAACATCAACAATCACAGGCTGCTCTTGATTGGCTAATAATAACAATAGCTCCCACACCGATTTCGGTGACAGTGGCCGGTTTTATAGAGGACATAAGTAATTTTATTGTGACCAAATGTGTGCGCAGTACACAAGAGCACTCTCTATTCCTTTTACTCTCATAACCCAGTGGGACGGAAGACCGACACGACTAGCGAGAGATCAGGCGCAGGACCGGCTTTTTACATGCCCATCCGACGCATGGATCATCTTACTTGTCAGACAATCAGGTGATCAGCCTGATTGTCCTAGCCAAACTTGGAAATAGCATGTTACCAACGCGGGAATCGAACCCACGACTTCCGAGTCAAGAGTCACGCTCTTAACCACTGGACCACGAAGGCGTTGTTTGGTTTAATAAACAGCATATTTATTTAGCCAAACAACGCCTTTGAGAGTATCTTTACAATTTCAGAATTTCACAGTGAATGTTAAAAGAATTTTGAATATTTGCAAACGAGCGGGTCACCGGTCACCCGATGGAAAACAACTTCCGTCGCCCATGGACGAGTGTCCATGGGCACAGCATCAGAAGAGCTGCAGGTGCGTTACCGGCCTTTAAAGAAAGAATAGGGGTACGGATGGGGATGGTAGGAAAGGGAATAGGGGATTGGGCCTCCGGTAAACTCACTCACTCGGCGAAACACAGCGCAAGCGCTGTTTCACGCCGGTTTTCTGTGAGAACGTGGTATTTCTCCGGTCGAGCCGGCCCATCCGTGCCGAAGCATGGATCTCCCACGTTATTATATACTTACAACTCTTTTGTGGTTATTGCATACCCGTAGAACATGTTGGGTCTAAAGGTAAAAAAAACAAAAGAGAATTCAAATATGAAAAAATATTACGGATGTGAATAGAAAAAGTGGGTCAGTTGAGACAAACTTCGTAACATGGACACTCAATTTGTCAAAACAATTTGTTTGCCCACCAAGGCATACAAGTTTTAAACTGCTTGGAGGCATAATGAGGTTTCTCAAATTCTTGCCAGATGTTTGAGCCAGATGTGATACAGGCTTTATGATGACTCAGTTGCATGGCCGGTTTCTCTTGAGGTATATTGGTTTAGACTTTAGTGCAATTGAATTTACTCAAACATGTAAAATATTTTTTTTACTAAACTTTACACGCATGCGTTACTTTGTTGAGAGTGATATCTACTAATTTTGTTGAGTCAAAAGATCAGAATTACGAATCAGATATTGTAGGTGTCCATTTGGCTGGTCTTTGACTGGTCTTCCAACCCCAGAAAAAAAAAGCGCAACAAATGGCTAGCACAATATATACTAACATCTATATATTTATACGTGAGAGAAAAACTTTGTAAAGAAAATGGGGAAACGTAGGTGCATGAAATTACGCACAGTTATAGTTTATATGGTGAAGGAGTGCATCGAGCTAATATTATTTTAAAATTATGCTTTTATCATATATATTTTTAACAAATAAAACGTTACACACACTACGACACTACTACTAGAAAAAAAATACAGATTTTTGAGTGACAAACCTATACATACGAATTATACCGTACTCTTTTATTTATGGTTGAAGTCTGTTGACAACAAGTTGACAAATTGAAAATGGATTATTGTTTTTTTTTATTTAATTTTACATACTATTAGACAATGCTTAAACAGCCAGTCTGAGATCAGCTGGGTCCCAGGGACAAGAATTGAAAAAAACTATGATTAAGTCAATATTTTTTACAAAATATAGGTAGCAGTCCTAATATCGTTGGAAGTAAGGTCGAATTTCGACCATTGGGCGATCTCTAATTATTATTTACTATCGATGTCAACACGCGGTCGCATTGGAGGCTATTTAACCAAGGCAAATAGGTCTTTGGCCGCTGTTTGACCTTTTTATCGGCGCGACGCGTACGCGGCGTATGATTGATGTTCATTACCGATGAATGAATCAATTCAATTTATTTATAGAGCTTTCGCAAATCCAACGGTGTTAATTTGTAAGCTTTTCCAGCCTTTTATTTCGCACTTGATGTTTCTTCCGTAAAATAAAATCCTCTGTAAACCACCTCGTTAAAAGTTGCCCAGGGGCTCAAATAGTACTGCAGTGATTTTGATGAAATTGGCACAAAAATAGAGTGGGTTGGAAAGGACGGGGACAAGAATTCTAACAATAATAAAATTATCTTGTTCCTTTTATTTGTATTCAGGCACTTATTAGCAACCCTTTTTAAAAACCGACTTCTCCAGTAACTTATTCGCTAAGATCTTTTTCATAAAATGAACGCCTGAATAATTTACAAAGACTGATGTCATTAAAATGATGTCACCATTTTTAAACAGTCCATAAACAAGAGGGTTGTAGACGCTTCTAAATTGCAAAAGTAAATTATTCTCATATACGTTTCACCATAAACATTTTACGACGTCTAGATCAAATAATTTAAGATATTAATGACAACGATCTTGCTGCTCAGCTATCTGGAAGCATCTCACGTTTGACGTTTCTACTTTAAATCCTTGGTTTGAAAATTGAAAAGTGATCAGTAATATTCTGTGTTTTATGTAACTTTAATTGTTGTATCTTAACTAGCTTCAATTTTATCGTTATCATAATCACTAACCACACTGGATTTTGGGTCAAAACTACCATCAATATCTACTTATCTTCAAAAATGACTTTAATTATTCCACCGATCCCACAATTCTCATCTTTTAATAAGTTCAGCACAAAAGCCTTTATTAATCTAACGTTTTTCCCGCATAATCCCCAGTAAGCCACACAAAGACAGTAAATGTTCTTCTGCTTCAAACATCGTGCGAAAACATCTCGAGCATTGTTCTTCAAGAAATTATTTCCGCCTGCTTATTCGAATCTGGAAATTTTTCGCTCTTTAACTTCGCGGATTAGCTGCTATTATGTTCAGTGAATATCTGTGTACAACTATCGGTTTTAAGCTCGTTATGAGCGTGAACTTCAGCGTGTTATAACTACAGATTGAGCTTAATGAAACTGTCACAAGTTCATAACTTACATAATAATGTTAGCTACTAGTTTTACCTAGCGAACGTTGGAATAAAAACTAACCCTTACAACATTTTGTAAAATGGATTCGTTACATCGAGTTTCGTCCTAGTCAGATACGCTACAAAAGGCACTGCTAATAATTAACTATGCATTATATATGTATTACAGAAAAATGCTCTATTAAAATTCCTTTTGCACGAAAGTCGGAGCCAACATAATATAGTAAATGATTTTCTAGTGTGAATAATGAACCGCACGCAACATCGCCTTGCAGGCTTCAATCCAACTGAGGTTTATGCTTACACCGGCTTACTCGGAACTGGATGCAAAGAGGATTACGTGGGTGGGCGTTGGATAGCGTAATATAACTACATGTTCACATCTCTGTTCGTATCTTACATCTAAGTTAATACTGCAGCTTAAGACCCCGCGTAAGGACGACAGAAATGTTACCAACTATTATGAACTCTAGCATTCGCAAGAAGGTCAACTTCACAACTTAATTGCTTCCCTGTACAATCAATTCTTGTGGAAGATTTGGCTTTTCCCTACGTGTGTAAGGACCTGTAATCATGCTTGTAATAGAGTCAAATATGTGTGACAAGTCTGTCTTTAATTAGGCTCAAGCCCAGTTTGACAAATTGTAATTACAACCTCTCTTTCTTCTATGTTTCTCTTTCTTTTAATTAATTCCCTGTTCCTCGCCCGAGACATTACCATTAGCGGTGACCCCATCATTATTTTTAAGTCTCAAATTTCCAAATTAAGACGTACCCACAAAAGCCTGATGAAAATTTAGATGCCATTGCGGTATAATTACCGAGAATTGCCGAGACTCGTCCGGGGAGTAATGTAACGGTAGTATTTATGACTAGCACAGCCCACGGCGAGCGGAATGTAAATGTCGCTTCTCTATAAAATTTTGACCTCTATCATGGCGGTAAGTTTTGGAGACTCTAATGCAAATTAAGCTTAAAAAAAACTGCACCCTGAGCACTAATCCAGCCGAGTAAAATGCATAATATTGTGTCGAAATACTTATGGTATTCAAATTGCGACTAACTCTCGGGGAAGGAAATAGGATAATTTTTGTCTTGGTTATCGCGTGGTAAGCTAATTTCAGCACCACGAAGCTTTGCGTTTAACCTTTAACGTCTAGTTTTATATAAAGCAGCTACGTGAACTAGAGCTAGTAGATATAAATATTTTCCAGTAGCTCCTACATTCCCACCCCAAAACGGGAAGCTGGAGATCAGTTAAGGGAAACAAATGTGCGTAACTGCGGGTAAAGTCACATTAAGATAGTGTTGCCCGGAACGAGATTGCGTAGACGCCAGACCTTGTAGGTACATCCCAAAAGCGATGGATGCAATTTTTTGTAGTTATATCAGTAGCGCAAGATTTTAAGACTTTAACGTTGTTAGTGGCGGCCGAAAAGGAAGATCTTCCGACCGAGCGAGACAGCATGCTCGGTCAGGCCGAAGCCCACTGACGTCATTTCAGACGTTGTATATATCTTGCCGTTCTCCGAAACTTCGATTGCGCGATGCAGGAATGTTAGGCGAATTGAGAAAAGACTCTTGCCTAGGCTGCTTTAGAAACCTTGCCTGTAGACTGTAGAGTCAGACATACTGATGGGCCAGCTCATATTATCTATGATATAATTTTTCTCCGTTCGAAATAAGATACATAGTTATCTATTTACTATTTTTTTTTTGCTGAAGGCAGGTCAAGTAATTCTGATGCCACTGCGACCCTTGAGGATCTATTAGTATATATTAGTGCTATTTTTATTAGAATTAAAATGAAGGAATGCTAAGTGATGGTTAAATTCCGAGAACATCTTTTGTGCAAGGCAGATCTTTGAGTGAACCATGAAGCTAATATCTACGAGTATAATAGCTTCATGGAGTGAACCATCCCACATAGGATATGTAAGATTTTCCTCCCACGAAAAGACAATATAGCTGATTATTTGGAAGGTTCTCGAAATAGATGAAAGGTTCTCGAACTCACCCAAAGGTCTGTCGGGATCATGTCGGCGGCTGCAGCATTTGTTACCCATGACGCGGCCCGCCAGTCACCGCGCCAAGCCACGTCTGCAAACAATAAAATATATTTTATACATACTATAAGTTTTACATAATATCATGACCGCTAGGCAAAAATCATCACAGACTGGATAAGTACCAGACGATGGACGACACCGCCGTGGGCCGTGGCCCGGCCTCGAAAAAAATGGCGCGATGAGCTTCATGCATACAAGCCAGGTTGCCCTACGGAGGGCGTTAGATCCAGAAGTGGAAAACCTTGGCCTTTCCCAGCAGTGGGGCAGCATAGGCTCTTAAAAAAGTACTACAGAAAAAGTCTAGATTTAAAAATAAACGTTAGCCTAGTCCTTTTTACATTTTATAATAATCTTCTATCTATATAAAAATGGATTTCCAATTGTGTTAGTAACGCTATAACTCGATAACGGCTGAACCTATTATGCTAATTTTAGTCTTAAAATAATCCTTGAACTCCAGGGAAGGTTTTAAAGTGACACGAAGTTCACCGGGACAGCTAGTCCTATATATAAAAATGGATTTTCAAATGTGTTAGTCGCGCTAAAACTCGAAAACGGCTGAACGGATTGGGCTGACTTTAGTCTTAAAATATTCGTAGAAGTCCAGGGAAGGTTTTAAAGTGACACGAAGTTCACCGGGACAGCTAGTACATAATATTTTCACAATAATACATGTTTTAAAATAAAAATTCTGCAGAGATATATTCTGTCTAGACCTATTAATAATCGTAACTTCGTAAGCCTACTTCTGAATAACGATTTTCACTTGTAATTTTGGCACGAGCACATTTTAACACAGACGAAAACACTTAAAATTCATTGAATGTAATATAGGCATACCAAATAAAAATAACGACGTCTTATACTCGATAGAATTAAGCTTTAATAGAGTCATATTTAGAGTTAAGTATGAGCAGTCGTTGATCGTTGAACAAAAAATCCATACTAAATACTAATACAGTAGAACTCCAATTATCCGAATTAATGAGGACCTTGGCCCATTCGGATAATCAAATATTCGGATAATCGAATTTAAAAAAAAAATTGCCATTGGAGTGAATAAAAGCTACGTTTTGATATTGCACTATTTTTTTATTGAATTAAATGAAAGAAACATGAAATTTTCACATGTTTTAAACGGCACACAACGGCAACTTAAGACAAGTCAAGTCAAGACTTGACGCGCAAACACTGGCTTCGCGGGGGGAAGAATAATAGCGCGTGATTCGGATAATCGGCGATCCGGATAGTCGGGGTTCGGATAATTGGAGTTCTACTGTATTATAAATGTGAAATCATAAAATATCTGTCTGACTGTTACCTCCTCACGCTCACGGCTCAACCCGCTGAAGCGATTTTGCCGAAATTTGCTAAGGAGATACTTGGAGTCCCGGGAAAGGACACTATTTATGTCGTAAAAACGTACGGTTCCCGCGCGACAAACTAGTTTTGGCCGAACGGAGTTAGGGCCGGGACACAAAAACACGACACGACGTTTTGTCGTACCACGACGCGACGTCGTTTCACGATGCGTCATCGTGTCGTAGGAATCTACGACTCGCGTCGTAAAAAACTACGACACGACATAGCACGACGTCGTACGACGTCGCGTCGTAGAAACTCACGACGTCGCGTCGTAGAAACTTACGACAGTTGTATTCAAAATTCAAAGAAGACGCATCGTAAATTTCTACGACGCATTGTCGTGCCGTGTACCGTGGCACGTCACGATGTCGCGTCGTGGTTTTTTACGATGCTCGTCGTGGATTCCCAGGACACGACGTCGCATCGTGAAATGACGCCGTGTCGTGGTACGACACGACGTCGTGTCGTATTTTTGTGTCCCGGCATCTAGTACTCGATAACGCTTAATAGAGTCATATTTAGAGCCAAGTATGAGCAATCGTTGATCGCTGAACAAGAAATTATTGATAAGGTGAACATTAATCATTCCCTTATCGGTAGATCCGACGCGGAGTTGTGTCAACAGCGTGTTCCCACGGCTCCCATACTTTCTACGTGATCGGGAATATTGCGATTCGCGATCGTTGACTTTGATTTATATGTGTGACTATTGACTGAGCCATACAGCATACATACAAACACCTATTTCCTAAACGGGGTAGGCTTATCAGCCATACCTACCAGTAGGGTTGCCATCCGTCCGGATTTCCCCGGATTTGTACTAGTTTGAAGGGCGTCCGGGGTGCGTTCGGCCGGGTTTTTTAAAAGTGTCCGGTTTAAATCCAGACACTTTTGATGAGAGAAATTTAACTTTTAAGTCATGCAGCAATAAACGAAAGATAAAAACTCGCTTAGCATACACGCGGTTTCTTGCACGGATTTGAGTTAGTCAGGTTTTTAAAAATTCTTGTTGGAAAAGCAAACATTGGCAAGACGTTATCGTAAATACTGTTTAAGAGGTGACCTGGGAAATAACCACATTTCGGCCAAATGTCCGGGAATTTTGTCGTGCCTGACCGGCGAAGGGAATTTGGGCGATGGCAACCCTACCTCCCAGTCTACCGCAGGGGTTGAAAATTGAAAACCGCTAAGAAATACTATAAAAGCAAATGCGCTTGTCTTGCATCTGTTTAAATGTTCGTCTGCCTGTCTGTCTGCATGTCTGTCTGCCCGTGCATCTGACTCCGTCTCCCTGTCTATCTGTGCATCTGTTAAATTTTCTGTTGAAATGTTCACGCTCAAGCCGTTGAACTGCGATGAAATATGGTATGGAGATCTTTGAATCTCGGACACGACACATAAAACGAATTTCGGCCCAACTAACTTCCGGGTAACCTTTACCTACGTCCGCGTCACTTCCAGTTTTACGTTAATTCAAATCTAAAGGGTACCGTTCGTTAATATTACTCATTATAACTTTGGTTGGACTCAGGGTCAATTCAGACCGTAACGCGACGAGGCGAGGCGCAGCGCGGCATTTTGTATGGATTTGACAGATTTCAATTGCGTGAGATGTTTTTTTATGAATTGATGAGAGAATTTTAGAAATGCATCTACGCGTCGCACTGTGTCTGAATCAACCCTTATAGCAACAACGAGGTAACCTTATTGGGATTGTCAGAAATTCCAGTTAATTAAACCACATTCATAATATTTCTCTCTTTATCTTTAGTTACTTTATTTTGAAGTTAGCTTTATAATTCAGTTTTTCGTGAGAATAAAGGATTATTATTGGATTAAGTTCGCAAAACATTCGTATATATGTTTGTTAAAAATACAAATATGTAGATCACAGTAGTTCGTTCATTGTGAATTCTAAATAAAGTGTTATTTGCAGATAACATTTTGAATAAATCCGATTTGATCCAGCATTTTTCTGGTTCGCTCACATCGTCCATTGTTATGGGGGAAATATAGCTTGTATGAGATTTTTATTTTCAACAATCTATGACTAGTGCGGGGAATTGACTTCCGGGCCGCCCGCAAGTCTGTACATGAATGGTCGCGACGGGCGGCCTGTCGTCATTCGCGCCTTGGAGAGCGACTGGAGCACTTAAAATATTATTTTAAAACATATCATTGTAAACAATACAAACACTAAACTTCGGAATGGAGGAATAAAAACAATTTTGACATTCGTTTATTTCCATTTACCGGTCGTATCCTTGTTTGTAGAAAGTACTCGTAAAATCCAAAGAAATCAATGACGATGCTAATCTATCATTTGTTACAAAGAAGATTGAGTCCATGAGTCCACGACCGAGCTGTAGCCCTCTATCTATTCCACTGACTTGCCTGTTCTGTATGTGTTCAATTATAGGGGCAAGCGACAGACTTGTGCCAGACTGTGCGGCCCGCGGGCAGTCCGGTAGTGAATTCCCCGCTTTAGCAGAAGCTAGACGTTTTCCGTCACTACTTTAGCATGGTTCGATGACTTTATGTTTTATTCGTGTTTTATTTTATTTACTGTTTTTTATGATGCTAACCTGATAGTTCAAGTGTCTATAACTGCTTATACAGCATAATATTATAAATACAAAAGTGTGTATGTCTGTCTGTCTATCCGCTACCTGTTGACGCCCAAACCGCTTAACTGATTTTTCTGAAATTTGGTATGGAGAATCTTTGAGTCCCGGGAAAGGACATAATATGATACTTTTGATCCCGGAAAAATGTACGGTTCTTGCGAGATAAACAAATGGCGCAACGGAGTTGCAGACATCGACTGATACAGTAATAAGTCATAAAGCAATTTAATTCAGTCAGTCAACGTCTTGAAATCAATAAACAAAACTTTGGCAATAAGAATTCCAACCGTTGTCTCTATTTAGTATTTGAATTGATAAGTTTGTTTCAATCGCCGCAGGTATCGACAATATTATGCCTAGATCGTAGCAACTAGCGGCTTTGATTTCGTCGCCAAGTGACAACACCTTTGTAGCGAACTCGATATTGTTAAAGTTGTTGCAAAACTTCTCAGTTCGATTTTGACCCTTTTACAATTTACGGGCAAGTTTTAAATGTTTTGTCTTCTGTCACTTGATATAAAGTAAAGGCCGGTCTTCACGTTAACCACGATGGATGACTTATGAGTATTGAGCATTAGTTATGAATTATGATGGACAATCATGCACGATTGCCACTAATTTGGAAGTACTTTCAAGTTTCAAATCAGATAATATTCGAGACTCCTGAATATGAATAATATTAAAGAGTGTCTACAAGTCACAAGACACTCTTTAATATTATTAATATTTGACATCTATTAAAATTTGGATCTTTTTTACTAGGTTTCCGTAATCAAAGGGTATAAACGGGACCCTATTACTAAGACTTCGATGTCTGTCTACGTCCGTCTGTCTGTCTGTCTCCAGGCTGTATCTCAAGAACTGCTATAGCTAGACTTCTGAAATTTTTACAGATTGCGTAGGTATATCTGTTGCCGCTATATATCAACAAATACTAAAAACTGAATAAAATGTAGGGGGGCTTCCATACAACAAACGTTATTTTTTTGGTCTTTTTGCTAGTAATCAATAATGGCAAAAGCTAGGCGCTTGAAATTTTCATAAAGACCTTAGTTAGGAATGTCTACTTTCGTAATTAATAATAATATTTAAATAAAATAAATTGAAGGGAGCCTCCATTCAATTTATTTTATTTAAATATACAAAACATATTATATACAAAAACACAATTTTTGCCATATTTTTCGTCTATAACGATACGGAACTCTTCGCGCGCGAGTCCGACTCGCACTTGGCAGATTTTTTACATTCCCATCTTCATTGCCATAATATGAATACATTAGTATTGTTATTCATAATTTATATTGTACATAAAACATTCATAGTTTATGGACATCAACATCAAACAAAGCAATTACTTACTTACAATCTCATTAGAATTCTGATCATCACCATAGAATTCCATTGCACAGTCCTCACCGTACTGGATTATTATTGACAAAACTTGGCTTACAATAGAAATTAGAAACCAATACAGCCAGTCCATTTCACCTAGGATTTCCTAAATATGAACCATATGACGTCGACGTAGAGGTCATCAAAGATTTATCGTAGGTAAAATAACTGTGAACTGGTTCGTACCATCGGAATTTCCTGTTTACGAAATACACAATGAACCCAATAAGCTGGCCTTATATTTTTGCGGTAGTGGGCTACATAATAAATTAAATAATTGAAGTTATATTATGTATTCTTACAACAGTGTACTAGAGGCACAGTATAAATTACATACAGTAGACTTTTAACATACAGTAGATCTTTTAAGTAGATAACAAGCCAACGGTAGGATACAAAAGTAAAGTCTAGATATTTTAAATAGTAGATTACTTATACAGTGTGTAACAAAAATAAGTGATAATACTTTAGGGTGTGTGCGTGTTCCTTGTAGAGAGTTCACTGTGAAAGTAGCAGCTCTGAAAGACGAAAAATTTTTTTCACTTTTGTATGGGCAAGGGTCCGAGAGTCACGAGTTTCCCCATACAAAAGTGAAAAAAAATGTTGGTCTTTCAGCGCTGCTACTTTCACAGTGAACTCTATACATAGGAACACATACACACCCTAAAGTATTATCACTTATTTTTGTTACACTCTGTATATACAAAAAAGTGTGACCAATATTCAGATTATTAAGGAAATTTATAATTATATAATTGTTGTAATTAGGTTATAACTGGATTTAGGTATGTTCTATTACAAGCCTATGGCGGATTGCTTGACGCACGCAAAAAACATATTCGTAATAACCATTACAGCACTTTGAAACCAGGAAAAAGGGTTTTAGGAACAAATTGGTACAACGTGAATGGTTTAATCTACAACAATGACCGAAAATCTTTATTTGTTGTTCCCTTATCGCCCTTTGCTGACGAAAACGAGTTGAATGCGCCCATTACCGTCGCGTGCTTGGCTCAGTTTAACTTATATTAACACTCCGACTAAATTAATAGCAAATACTGTTAATTTCGAGATTATAGAGCATAGAATAAAGAGTGTAAATATAGGCATGTGCCTGTAACGTAGAGCTCGACAAGGCTTTAAAATTTAAATGAACGTGGCGAAAAAAGTAACTAAGGCCGCCATCATACAAAAACGCACCAGCCCACGTTTATTAAAAGCCTTGTAGGACTTTTGTAATGTAATCGTAACGTTAGATCGAATAATAAACGTCAAATGTATGACAGCTGTCAGTTGTCAAGTATATCGACAGCTTCTCTCAACCCCTCGTGGCTTTTATGGATAAAAAAATAATCGTATCTGGATTCGTATTCCTACTATTACAAGTTCAATAATAATACCGATAGTAATAGATATTATGTACGCTACATAATTAGCGGATAATGCGCTAGAACTTGTAAAAGTTTTGAGATAGAACTATTATTATCAAAAATGTGAGGTATTTGACATGTACGCAATAATTGCAAGCGATAAAACTACTGAACGATGCTAAAATTCATATTGTGTTTTTGGTTGTCGAAATATCAAATGCAATTTAAAGGCTCTGGATCATTAACGGGCGACAAATGAATAAATGCAGACTTATCGCCAGATGCGTTGGCTTCGACTGCGCATAGATTTTTGTCGTTTACTTTCGGTTACGGTTCCTCCCAACACCCCTAGCCCCTGCTGAAGACACTTGAAGAAAGTGAAGGTGCGGGGGACGCGTCGCCCCAACCTGTTGCTGCCAATCAATAAAACGCGTTACAGCCCCAAACACCAAACACGTCCAAACCCCCGAATATCCTTTGTTCGAGGAATGAATAGCAACGAAATCGGCTTTAAACAGCACTGAACCCCACCTTGGAGTACTGCTTATTAAAGAAACAAAGACTGAGCTTACGGAAATGGATTCTCGAATCTCGAGTAATAACGGCTAGGAAATTCTTGCTAATGTAATAAAGGTGTGTCTTGATCTGTTACCACTTACCCCTTCGCCTAAATGTTAATTCAGTTCATTTATTTCCGCAGTTTCGATATTTCGCATGAAGAATATAGCGAGTATATAGGACAGTTCTTATCCAGGAAATGATATGATATATTTAATTATACGTGAAATTCATGCACATACCATATAAATATTTCCAATTTTACGCACGGTATCCAAACGAATTTCGATGCAACGAAGCTGCGGGCTTAATTAGTATGTAACATATATTTCCGGTTTCTGAAAGGCTGATCAACACTAAAATTAACTAATCGCCTGTTAAATCTCTTGTCAAGTAACAACTGGGTTGCTAGAAGCACGGTTAGTTAGATTAATTTGATCGGCGCGTCAGTTGACGGTAGCTGTTCAATTTGACTCGAGAATGATATGTCAACCGCCATTTTGGGTTTCCGAAACGCTTGTCAAGCCGTGATCATAGATTAAAGGTTTGTCAAAAGCTGTGTCAACTAATCGGTAATTGTGGGTGAATTAACTTATGAATTCAATTTATTTTTTATGTGAATCTACATTTTCTCTTTGAAACTACGTTACAATAAGGTTCGTAAACACATTTATTATGAAGTTTTAGTAAAAATTCATAAGAAATACGTCGATTACGCAAATTAACTGTTTATTTGCAGTACTCGTTTTATTTGCAAAAAATGTATATTATAATGAATTTCATTTCTATAATGAAGAAGAATTTAGGATTCGATATCGTCAGAAAAATTGAAATTCGGAATTCTGACAAATGAACGAAAATAAACAAATCGCATGTCAAATCAAAATGAACACAGATTAGTTAATTTTCGTCTGATCAATGTTTCAAAAAGTATCAGATTTGAAATTCCCAGAACATTTTTGAAAGCAATGACAGTCTGCAATTCCTTCTTTTGACATTTAATTTGCATTTTTGATAGTTAATAGTGAAACAATGAATGAAAATAAACAAATCGCTAGTCAAATTAAAAATGATCATAGATTAGTTAATTTTCAGCTGATCAATGTATCAGAAACTCAAACTGATTTGACATCCATGCTAAATTAACAGCAGTGTTAGTTGATCAGTGATTTGACAGACCTTTCAGAAACCGGGGGATAGACATACAAAATTCACTCCAAAAGGGAACTTCATTTACTTTCTTAGTAAGATAATCAATTCATTAATACAAACAACATCATTAAAGAAACAATGGGGTACGCTAAATAAGTGCATGAAAACGAAGAAGTCCCAATTATATTATCGCCGGGAGTTGTTTGTCAAAATATACCTTTTCTTTCATTCATTCAAAGAACGAGAGAGATAACACGATTTAATATATGATAAACACTAACAGACATTGGTAAAATTGGGACTTAGGGCCTGTTTCACCACGTCTTCCTCAACTTTTTTGATAGATCTCCATACTCTTGTCAAGTTATGTGGTGGATAGCCTATCCGGCGCTTATCGGGAAGTGGTGAAACAGGCCCTAAATATAATTCTAATCAGCATAATTCGTTAACACATAATTGCCATTAGAGCGTGAGTCAAACGAATCAAGAGGAGATAACAGAAATCAATAATATTATGTTTGAATAGGTTGATCATTACGCACTAGTAATATTGACTGTTTGTAATATTATATTGTATAAACCAATATATTTAGTAAAATTTATTGTGAAACTCTTAAATTGCCAAGGGCCTGTTTCACCACCTGCTGATAAAGTGCCGGATAGGCTATCCACAACTTATTTGATAGATTCTCCATACTTTAACCTGTCAAGTTAAGTTGTGGATAGCCTATCCGGCACTTATCGGGAAGTGGTGAAACCCTAAGAGCCTGTTTCACCGCTTCCTGATAAGTGACGAATAGGCTATCCACCAATTATCTTGACAGATCCAGTATGGAGAATCTGTCAAAAGAGTTGTGAATAGCCTATTTGGCATATTAACAGAAAGTGGTGAAACAGGCCCTAAATAATTGAAAGATATTATGGAGATACTTTGGGTGCCGGGAAAGGACATAAAATAGTTACTATCTCAAAAAATAACGACTCATGCACGATAAACGATTCACGAAAGAAATAGCGGCAATATCTACTTAAAATTATTCCGGAAATATGTTTTATAAATAACAAGATCTAATAATAGGGTTACAAAGGGGAAATCCCCTCAAATACAACTCGTCTAAAATTCCTAATCCGAAATACGGTACCCAAACCGCGAAACCGTTCGCGTTATAGCGAAGGATACCTACCATGCCGTTCATGAATTATTTCGTCTTTCACAGGACCCTTACGACAAAAACAAGAGGTTCATAACATAGAAATTCCGAGATAAGGCATGTAATATTTTAATTTTAAGTCAGAAGTGTTCTCTATTTCGTCTTTAAACTTAAAGTATTGGTTTGTCCAATACTTTAAGTTTAAAGACGAAATGAATTTTGGCATGGAGGTGTTTTAAATGCAACAAGTTTTTGTGATGACAAATTTAAAAGCTAATATTATAGTGACCCATAATATAATTTTTTTAAAACACTATAATAGACAAACTAACAAATTAACAAAGGAATACTGTCAGTTTGCCCCTAAAATGTATCACATAGACGAGATTATAGTATGTGAACAAAGCTACAGTGGTCAAGCTAAGCACGCAGAAAAAGATAATAAAGGTTTTATCATGCAAAAATAAATGTCAAGTGCGAATTTAACGAACGACATTGCGGGCAACATCTAGTGTAGACTGTAGACTAATTTAACAGTACAAAGGGGGATACCGGAAAAGTAGCAAGGATATTATCACAGCGCATGATCCGAGAGCGGTCAATAACCCGCCCCGTCTTGAACTTGAACTACAAACCAATACTAATACTGTCACCGCTATCCTTGATAACATCATTTCCTGTATCATCCAGATCTTAACTAGTTTCTGCATGGATGGATTTTGTGTTATTACTATAATTTCCTGTTCTTGTTTCATCTTGTTGGAAAAGCGTACCATGTATTGTATTATTCAGTCTATCAGAATCTTCACAGTTATCACAATAATTTGAAATTGAAGTACATAGTCTGAATTTCCCATAGATAATTCTTATTTACAACGCCTTATTGAAATCTCAAGAACTATAACTAGTTTTTGATACTTAGATAATATTATATGGCTAAGAGATTCTATTAGATATGATTATTATATTACTTGTATAACGTTTAATGAAGGCATATACGGTACAGGTAGCATTACATTATTATTGATCTCAATAAGCTTAATATCTGAATTATTTTTTATCCATTGTTTCATAGTCACCGAAGCGTAATTTTCTCGTAGAATCTTAAGCCATATCAAAGCAAGTCGGTCACCCATTGTATAATAAAAATAATCAAGAAAGCTAATGAAGTAAGAAATATAAGAAATATGGAAACTCGCAGAACAAAAGGAAAGGGAATGAACAAGATTAATGACGTAATTGTTGTCCCTTTTCAACGATTTCACAGCAGTCTGACCCTGGCTTTTGTGGAATATGATTTTTTAGGTAATTCTACAAATTTTTATATAGTTTCTTATGATCTCTGGAGTCTGGCGTGTAGGTATATATGAAAGTATTGAACAATTTATCAAAAATACAGACTAAAACACAACAGATAACATACTACTTACAAGTAATTTGAGCATCAACGTTCTGGTGAATTCAACACACGTCACCACAATACATACGCGGAATAGAATATCAGATATAATATTTTAACAACAGTTTATCCGTGCAAAATATTTTTAAAGCCATTGTCTTCGAAATAAAGTTTTAATGACGTATAAAAATATGAGGAAAAACTTATACAACATCTTAGTCTTAATTCAAAGCCTACCAACTTTTCGCTAAAATCAACCATAACATAAAACCGTAAAATAAAGAGGAATCTCACAAAAATCTGACATCTGACCCTCGTCCCCAAACTCTCCTTAGTGACGCTATAAGGAACCTCTTGTTTGCCGACAAACTCGTAGGTACAATGAACTTGACAGTGAGTTTAAAATTTGAGGGCGTTACGCAGCTGTGCGAGACAATAGACCGCCTGCGTTTAATGTTCTCGATACACTACACAGGAACTCGGGGACCTCGCTAGGGGAGATAGAACACTCGTAAATATAATTAGTTTAGCATAATTTAACAGTTTCTGACCTGCCGAGGGTGTTTCTGGGCTACATTTGTATCACAACGAAATACCAGTCGGAAATGGTAGCAGTGAATCATATAAATAAATACTTAAATAATTTTTAAGATTGAAAACATGATCTTTATAGACTCATCGAAGTCATATAAAACTATTGATCAAATCTCAAAAATTACTCAAAATTCAAATACAAATAAGTTAGCGAAAGGTAAAGAGCAACTCATATTACGTAAACAAAGTAACAGCTACAAGGACTCAACTTTGAAACTCATTCAACTAGAAACGTTAACTTCGACCCTAACAAATCATTATAACTCGAGTTAAAGTTGGAGACAGTAACATACTTTACCGAGATGTACCACAATTGCTTTGTCATCGAATTACATTACAAGATCTAGAAAGTTCGGTCTCAGCATTCGTTAAAAACTTTCTAACATTATATCAGAGTAACACCCATTTGCTAAGTTTTAAGACATTTAAGATTTGAGCTCTAGGGAGAAACTAAATTAAATACTCGGAGATGATGAAAATTATTAATTAAATATCTATAAATCTTTAAAGAAATTTTACCAAAAAAATTAAGAGTTCCCACTGATTTTTATTGACTATTCTAAAACACTATAAAACAAGAAATACAAATTGTTCAACGTTCATGTTGATGATGAAATAACTGCTTTTACCAGTGTTACTGATATTGCTAAATAAATATTTATGAACAATAAACTGGAAATCATATATGGAAATCATAGACAATACGCTCTATATTGGCTTTCTCGGTCACCACTTACCCTAAATGGCTGTATACTTACGCGGCTGAAAATGTAAGGTTACACAAGATGTACAAAACGGGATATGTAAATTCTGGTACAGGGTTTTTGGCAATCATCGACTTCAGACATTCAAGGGCTTAATAATGTAATTTTACCTAAAAAACACGTTTTATCGTAATCTTATTTTTCATTACGATACAATTAAAGTAACAATAAACGTTAACGTACACGTTAACAATTTATCTAAAGTGACGAGGGAGAGCCATGCTTCGGCACGATTGGGCTGGTTCGACCGAAGAAATACCACGGGCTCACAGAAAACCGGGGTGAAACAGCGCTTGCGCTGTGTTTCGCCCAGTGAGTGAGTTTACCGGAGGCCCAATCCTCTACCCTAGTCCCTTCCCTTCTCATCCCTATCCTCCCCTATTACCATATTCCCTCTTAAAAGGCCGGCAACGCACCTGCAGCTCTTACGATGCTGCGAGTGTCCATGGGCGACGGAAGATGCTTTCCATCAGGTGACCCGTGAAGTGAAGTGAGATAAGTATGAGTAAAGTTTACTCTTTCCGCTTAAAAACGTTAGATAATTTTCATTACACTGCACCAACACAAACATACTTGAAACAACTCGCGAGTAATCTTCTGTAATCATACACTTTTCCTCGTGTGGCCTCATGTAGGTAATAATATGACAGTCACCGCAGTCGTAACACTCGAAGTCAATGGACAGAATAATTCCTGACGTTTCCCAGGAAAATGTGATTATGCAGGAAACGTAGGCCAACCTGTGTTTGGTATCAATGATGGGGGCTTATTATGCGATACACGGATCGATATGCGAAGACTTAGACGTTTTCCGCCGGAAACGGTTGCTATGGAAATCGGGATAATGTATTCCGATACTTTGAAAATGCAAATACCTTAGGTGGATTTTGTCGGAGTTTTTATGAAATGAAGTGATTTCGCAATCGATATCGGGTGATATTTCAATCTATGTACACTGAAATATTTATTCAGAGAAAAGTTAAATAATGTAGAGAAAGCAGGAGATAATTAGTGAATAAATCTTGGCATAACAATGAATATAAGAGCTGGGAGTAATAAAGCCTCAACAATTAGAAATTCAATTCAAACAATTAGTTACCTTAAGCCTATTCCATTTTCCCAAACTTTCGGGTGTTGTTTGTAACCAAAATATGATCATAATGAATACCAATATAAATAAATTGTAGGATGCGTACAAAGGGACGCGTGTGAACGCTGAATGGACCCGCATACGGCGTTAACGCAATCTTGTTCCGGCCAACACTATATTTATGTGAGTCTACTCTCCGGAACGCACATTTATTTCCCTAAACTGATCCCGAGCTTCCCGTTTTTGTGGATCGAGTCACAAATGCTCCTATAAAATGTACGGAAAATTGGATAACTAAATTTCTCGACTTGAGAAATATTAAAGACACTGAAGAAGAATCGAATAATTTGCATTTCGTAATTGGAATTATCAAATTTTATCTACTTGACCTGTTTTCGTGACTCTTAAGATAAATTTTAAGGAAAAACCACAATATTGCAAAGCTTATCCGGAAGAAAAAAATCAATATACGTAAATTAAAATATAATTTGCAATATTACGTAATCGTATATTTCGTTTTGATTTGTAAAATATGAAAGAGAAATTGATTAACAATAGCAGCCCATGCGTTACTAATTCTGAATGCCGTGGCAAACTACACGTGGACGACTAAATCTCCGATGTTATATTTTTTAGAGCGAGCGAATTTCACTCTCTAAAATTAATGTAGACAGTCATAACTCATAGCCACGTCCGCTATTACCTTTATAATCGTTCCGACGACGCAATCGAGATTATGTTTTGGTAACGCTTCCTCGATGGCCGAGCAAATTATATTTTGGTAACCCATTTCCTTAAATACGGAATGTTTGTGTGGCTAACTCGACATTTTTGGAATATGAAGCAAATCTTGTGGGATTTGTGTTAGCACATATAAATGCGTAGCCACGTGCAGATTTACTATTATTATATTTTTTTCATTGTTCTTAATTACTACATTAAAATCGACTGTTATTTTCTCATCAACTATCGTTTATATGCCTTACATAAATATTACAACAGCCCGCATACATAAACTTTACTGTTTTATTATGAGCAACTCTGAAGTCTTCCCTGATGAATATCGGAGGGTAACCGGATGTTATACAACCGTTCATTAAACTTACACCCCAAAGAAACAGGTGCATTTTAAATGTGTTTTTAATCCATTAATAATCTACCCCACCAGTGACTTGCAGTTCGCCATAATAAAAGTCAAGAAGGTGTCAAAATGGATGCACTTGAAAAGTGAACTGCCATGAGCAAATATGTGTTTTGACACAGATTCCCTTCACTAAACGCAGCCAATTGCCATAAGCCTGAGGTAGAGAGAAAGAAGAGACTTGCCTGCATATTTTATGTCAGTTTGTAGTATCTAGCTAGTAAGACAACAGAAAATTGTTTATCAGGCGCAATCGGTGCCATTGCATTGGCAATAAAAGGGATGACATTGCGTCTTACCATCGAGATTAACGGTGTTTTGGCATTCCCTCAGCTCTCCTTTGAAGTTGGTACTAATTTATTGCGAGAAACTCCGAGCTACCGACAAGTTGGGATGTTCTTTGAATTCATCGAGCGTCTGCGCCTAATTTATTAACGAGTTTTAACATAAAGGTACCAAACAATAGCACCTGGCACAAGTCTTACAAGAATCTATGTAACACGTGTAATTAAACGATGCCAGTTTTTTCATGCGTGAAACTTCGCGTTACCGACAAATTGGGATATTATTTGTATCGAAGACGTAAGAACGCCTGCGCCTAATTTATCTTTTTTTTTTTTACACGAAGGCACCAAACAATAGCATCTGGCACAGGTCTTACAAGAATCTATACATGTGCAATTAAACGTTGCCAGTTTTTTGTCCAAATTGCCGCTCAGCTGGTGTATGGGAACGAGCGCCCTTCTGTCGCGTGGTCGTGTGGGGTGCCCCGATCAATACCGGGCTTCCCTGCCCACGAAACCATTACCTACTTACCGTCCTGGCATTATAATTTCATACACGTATCCATTAACATAAACCTTGACTTGACTTCTGTTTCTTGTAAATTCTCAACTTCGGACGTGCGAATTATATTGCGTTGCTTTGGTAGGTAGATTAGGGTTTTACGTCGAAAAACAAGCAATTCAGCTAGTGGTGTGATTATCTTACAATTTATTTTAATCATAAGTAATCTCTGTCGGAAATCTAATCACCTATCTTCGGCGTACTGCATTTATTGTGTGACCTGATTGTTGTCTGTATAATGAGCAGATTGCATAATGAGCAAATTAGATACTTATTATACGTTCGTGAGATTTTCATCATACAACTCAGCGCGGCCGTTACTTGGGAATTTATTAGCTTCTTAATTTATTGGCTTACTGTAATTACCTGTTTGGATTGCCAAACGTGCCTTTGTATGGTCATGTTTCATGTAGCTTGTTATGATAAAGATGTTTACATAATACTTGTACCGCTTCATCGACAGCATTGTCTTAACTCTAAAGTAAATATCATACAAGGCACCCTGATCATTATAATAATTTATATTGTTTGTAATTATCATTCTTGTTAATAACAGCAGGCAGTTTGGTTGTACATATTTTTAATCACTTCACCGTCTATGTTTTTACCAGTTGGTAAAGACTAGACTAGAAAGTGAGTTATTTCGGTTGAAGTAGAATTGAATCATCGTTGTATTGATTACAATGTCGCTTCCACATCCTTCCTGACGAGTAACGATATCTTTCAAACGAGATATTGCGTATTAGATTCCTAAAATTACGAAATTAAAATATTCTTTATCCCTGTTGTAATTTTGCTATTTAAAATTTTCGTTGTTATAAAATATCTGCGTACAATTTCAATTGAAATTGTAGTATGTGATACGAGTATGTGCTACGAGTATGTGCTTAGAAATACGACATGACATCGCATTTTATAACTTGTAATTATTTCTGTAGCATCTTCCAAACATGCTTTTGGTACCTCGTTCCTCCGTAGCACTACAGAAAAATCTGGTCATGGACATTTAGTACAGTTAGTAGAAATTAACACAGTTTCTTGAACCACGTGTTAATTGTGACGCTATAAAAGTAAAACCTCTTGCACAACCTCTCCAGCCATAATAATACGGTCACTGGACTTTTTCATAACCGTAATGGAGAAAGTTCCGATAGGATTTATTGGATCTATAATGCTGTGAAAATACTGTTCGCTAGGATCAATAGAATTTTACTTTTATTTACACATTAATACAGTTAAAGGATACAGTTAAAAAATTGTCCCTAAAAGATTTCGTCGCTAATTGATTGTAAAATCTGGAAGATGGCAAACTAATTATACTTAGGGACTCTAAGGTTAAATTGTAAAAAATAATGTTATAAACAGCATATTACTTAGGAATTAGACAGCTTCAGATAACACAAAACCATCGGAGGTAGATTATACTAGAGATAAGCCAAACTCTTCATTAGGCATGTTAAGCAGAGAGCTTACAGATTGGAGGTGTTAACAGCCCAAGCATCCCCTCGCTCATAATTTTCATCTTAAGATTGATGAATATTATCACTTACCTAGCGTAATACCGAGTTTATTAATCACCATTAAGGGCTCGTTTTAACAGCACTGATTAAATGGGACTTGAATTTATCGTCAACATTTAAACCCTGTTAAATGGTTAATCTCAGTTTGTAAGTTTATGATTTTGCGTAAGCAACTTCTATAAATTCACATGCTAAAAACATATGAATCTTTAACAAATTAGAGAGTTCGGTAATTACAGCTAAGTTTTCAGATAAAATAGAGAGATTTCTTTAAAAGCTTTACCTTACGGCATAATAATACGTATAGTACTGTAACGAGAACTGAAAAATCGTCAAGGAGAGCAAGCAATCGAAAACAATTTACTAGATGCGGCACACAAACAGCAGACACAACAAATACTTCTACGGAATGCAATTATGCTATTAACAGGTGCAGCATTCTTGAAATTTGTTTATACAAATAGAAAAGTACAATGCATACAGAATCGAGACGGCCTTGTTTGTAAGCACGCTATCGTGTGTACAATATGTTTGCTATCATCGTTAATAATGAGTTTACTTTAAGTTTATAAGTTGCTTAAAAGAAGGTACTTAATAAAGCAATCATACTTTTTAACAATCTTAAAAATAAATAAGTAGGTACCACAGATAAACTAATCAAACTTAAAGGTTGAAGGTGATGCTTAATCGTTGTTAAAAATAAATACGAGTTAATCGATAATTGCCGCTTCGTGCTAATCGGTAATAATGTAATTACTTCATCAGCGCCAGTTAATGGTACCAGTTTAGAATATTTTAACACTAAATGTTTATCGTCGGTATTAATTTATAGGCCCACTGCAGTATGACCACATTTATCACAACATCAATTTTGTTTAATCGATTATAAGTGATGAATTGGACTCCTTGATCTAATTGCTACATCGATTAAAATGTTGCACTCATGTGCAACGATTACATAACTTGAAGGACAGCAAAAGGCAGCATAACCTTAAAAATAACGTTAAAGAAAAAGACGACAAACTGCATAATTTATAACCTAGTATGAAAATAAGGCTTTTTAATTATTTTTTTTGTTTATTCAACTTAAAGCCTATTATTGACAGGGTGGCATCTAGTTAAATCTAGTGTCTATTCCGATTCTTTTCGTTGACTCTCAGAAAAAGGATTTTTGTGAATTAAATTCACTGAAACCTTTCTTAGGACACCCAATTTGTTCAAGCAGGGGATCGCACACAGTCGCACGAAAATAAGGTGGAAAATATTGTCATATCAATAAAATACTACCACCCTTACAAGGGGACTGGGTTATTGATTGCCTGCTCAAAATAGGAAGGGTTCAAGGAAAAACAACAATCACAGGATATATGCTAATTAATGGAACTCCATTTAGGTAATAAATATTTTCTTATTATTATTATTGTTAGAGGGAAAACTACGTTAATAAGGAAAGAACGAATTTCATCCACTCCCAGAATTGATCGGTTCATTCATCACGATCATTACTTCGTCTGATTTACATAACACACTACCCAGTACCCCTATCTTACTTTATAACATAGCCTATTTCATGAGGAGCAAATCTTAGTACCTCAGGTATGGAGTATGGACGTTAAAAGCTCACTCGCTTGAGTAATATAAGTATGAAGTGACTGCATTGCGACGGGCTCTGGCTTGTAGCCCTCACAACTTGTGCTGACTTCATTTGCCTCACCAAGTTGCGTTATTGTTCTTTTCATTTTATACGCATCAGCTTTAAACTCTTGCTAATTTAAATTAAATTGCTACCTTTTTTCTTGAAATTAACGCATAGATATATATATTTTTATGACCTTAAAACAATACAACTACCACATTAATAAAAATGTAGACCTGCTCTACTCTCCGTAAAAAATATTCATTCACATGCAATATGTTTACTTGAAGATGCTTTCAAAAGGGTGCCGCTACCAGGTGTTTTACCACTTTTTAGACTCAAGGGCTGACCACAGCTGCTAACAATTATTCGAGCATCACCAAATTAAAAATGACCACCTGTTATTCTCTTTTTATACAATCTCATGGATGTTCCCTTTCTTATACTGAGCGGTTGATCGTCATGCAATATCATTATCACCCTTCAAATCTTTCTTATTTCATTGCATACCTTCATAACCATTCAGAATTGGTCGCGCATTATTTTACATACGTTTTGTTTATTAATTCTCTCCATTAAAATACCCCCAAACACATAACGAACCCCATCGTGACCCCCTTTAGCCCCTTATTAAATGTAAGTGCACTCCACGCAGCCATAACTCATAAACCGTCTACATACCGTTAAGTTTAACGCTCCATTTGGAAACATAATATTATGCGTCAAAAACTATAATTTTAAATATTTACTTTCGATAACTGTGTTTGTATTGATTTGTATATATTGTGCCGCGCACTGTACCTTTAAACCTTTGGAACAAACTGTCACCAGCAGTATTTCCGGACCAATACGACCTGCAAACCTTCAAAAAGAGAGCGTATTCCTTCTAAAAGAGAGCGTATCCTCTTAAAAGGTCGGCAACGCACCTGCAGCTCTTCTAATGTTTAAGTATGTCCATGGGCGACGGTAGTTGCTATCCATTAGGTGACCCGTTTGCTCGTTTGCCCCCCATATTTTATAAAAAAAGTAGGATAGTGGTAAACAAAGCTAAGAACTCCAAAGATCATGTTAGCTTATTAATCTATTATTAATCTATGCTAAGGTATCGTTTACTGTATGGCAATTCGGCATGCGGCGTATTGCCATTGACAGTTGATTCTCGCCGTGCGGCGTAAATCGTGCGGCTATGGTCACCCGTGTAAACCCCGCATGCTCACGCACTCTACACCTTCTTTTTTTAAGTGGACTAACAGGCGCCAGTAGGCCTTTTTTATGAAATAAGGGGGCAAACGAGCAAACGGGTCACCTGATGGTAAGCAACTTCCGTCGCCCATGGACTTCTGTGAGAACGTGGTATTTCTCCGGTCGAGCCGGCCCATTCGGGCCGAAGCATGGCTCTCGCACGTATAAAGGCCTACTACGAAATCGTTTTGGGACTCAAACAATTGGACGAGAATGCCGCGTCCTGCTCTAACAACGTCATTTCACGCTTGTTAGAGTAGGATGCGGCAGTCTCGTTCGATTGTTTGAGTCTCAAAACAGTTTCGTGGTACAAGCCCAGATTACACCTACCGAGTAGAGTGGCGAGACAGACAGACAGACAGACAGACAGAAACAGTGCTTGTGATTAGCATTAGCTACCACATTGCCGATTGGAATTATCCAATGTGGTAACTGGAACATCGTCAGAGCTTGTTTAATAATAAGTACAATTTAGTGTTTGTAGAAATCATTATATTTTTGATATTTTATGCAATTCCAGATACCTCAGAGCATTTCAATTGTAATCTGCTAAAGATAATATTCTGTATTCATTGCAAAGTCAAGGTAAGTCATTCGCGTTAAAAACCTATCTATGTAGGAACTATTTGATCATGCAGGAAGTTTACGTACCTATGAGTCAAATGCCTCGTCGCTACAAAAAGTTATACAAAAACATACTATTCATGCACGCTAACTAAGTGAATAAGGTTTATAACTTTAATTTTATAAAATTTGAGTGTATTTAATCAGAAATTGTCTTCTTAAATTCATATAACACCACTTGAAGTTGTTGGCAACTTCGTAGATAAGATTAATTTATCGCGCCAGGAACCGTACGTTTTTTTCGAGATAAAACTACCTAGGTTCTTAGCAAGGTCTCAAAGTATCTCATGCCAAAATTAGTAACCGTTTTGTAGGATTTCAGAAACATTAATAGCGGGATTGAGGATTTTGCACTGTTAGGTCCGCTAAAAATAATGAAAACTGCTGTCTGGTTAATCGATTAGGCGGACTAAGCTTAAAGAGGTAACTAAACACTCACACTTTCGCTCGTATAATATTGGTATGGATATGGGTAGTTATGAAATTGCATTCGATAACATTATGGCTGCCATACATGCTACGCTACGGTCTATCGGAGAGGCCCACCTGTGAAGGTATGCCTGTTCAGGTAGACCGGAATGTGTGTGGGAATAGACCAGCGGGGCTAAAATAGTCACATTTAGCAATTCCTCTCAATCAATTCAGCAAATGAATTGTCAAAACTGTCAAACTGACAAATGTCAAATCAGTACAAAAATACAGAAATGAATTGCAAGCAGAGTTGCATTTTGCGATTTTAGAAAAATGAATCATATTATGATTCTTCAAAGCGACCATTTTAGCCCCGCTGTGCAGTTTTTGAGCCTGCGCAGGCGACCGGAGCAAAATCGAAAATAAATTCTTTCGAGTGACACCTGCGCAGCCAGCGCAGGCATACCTGAACAGGCGGCTTACATTACGTAATACGCTGTCCACGGTTCGTGCTAAGCGACCAACTTCCTCGGCATTGATGGAGCGATATGGTAGATTGTTTGTGGTTATCGCTTCCTAACATTGTGACGAGATATGTCCAGTGATGTAAGCTTCACACCACGGAAACTATTACCGCTTCGTGTCTAAGAGAACATTCGTTGAGCCAACTTTGGTAGCGACCAACCTATACAAGGTGTAACATGACTAAGTGGAAATACTTTAATGCTGGGTTTTATTTTAGAACCTAGGCTCTCAAGAGCGAACGCCACTTGAGACACGACAGTCTGAAGACAAATTATTATCATACAAAACACATACCCACACAAACCAATATTTCGTATTGGAATAGTCTGTCTTGGTCCAAGTGACCGCTTGCTCTTAGGCCGGTATAAATAGTAGATGCGACCCGGTCTCAAGACGCGATTCGGCTCTGTAATTGGTCCAAATTTTGACAGCCAACCAATCACAGAGCCTGAACCGTGTCCTGCGACCGATATGCATCTTGAGTACTGACTATTGTCTATATATACCGGCCTTAGTGTAGTATTAAGGTTTAAAGCAGGCAGTAGATTCCTTCACCGTTACAAATGCAGATCCTGTGGCTCGATCTAATTGAGCGTGTTACGTGCAGCGGTGACCGGCTGCGACATTGTGTCTCCGACTGGAAACTGTATATTGATGGGTCAATGCATTGAATAGCAGCGGTGTATTTTATAAACTCTTAGCGGGCCCCTAGAAAAGCAATTTTATTGCGTTATTGTGTTATAATATCACGTATTGCGGAATATTATTGACCGTTTAGTGATGGTATTAAACGTCGCGAGCCTTAAGCTCGGCCGCACATTGTCCGAATTCTGATCAGAAACAGTTGAATTTCGCCGGACCGCCACCCCGCACACTATCCGAAATATCCTTCCGGCGAGTTCGAGCTCACTCGGCTCAGTACAAAATGTAAGAGACAGCGCGGACGTTCAACTGTCTCTGATCAGAAATTTCGGACAATGTGCGGCCGGGCTAAATCTAATTGTTTTGACAATAATGTGTATAAATAACTGTTCAATAAAATTGAAGCATGATATTGACAATACAACTGATCGTTATACACACATACAAGTTACAACATATAACACAAAGAAGCCCAAAGGTTCCGGCAGCAACTCTCACACCTGTTGTTATGAAGGCGAAATTTTTTTTAATATTTTTCACTCCTTCACGCCTAAACGGATTAAGTGAGTTTAATACAAATTGTAAAAGTTTAGTGCAGGAAAAAATCACAACTTTTTTCCCCTAAGAAACCGCGCGACATACACGCTTTATATGATGTAAGCAGGCATTTTCACCGTAAGAGAACCGTTCTTCATAATTCACACCTTATGTTGTTTCAACGTTGAGCCTTAAGAGTATTTAGTACAGCAAGCCAAACGCATATTTTACATTTGTTACAGAAAGAGACCCCAAAATATCAACCAAAACACGAATTAAAGGATAAAAGAGTCCTATAATAATCTATTAAGCCTCATGATTTTGAGGTCTGTAAATGATCTTTGCAGATACTTTGAACTCTGTAAATACGAATTGGAACTAGAACAAACCTTATAATAAGCTTCCATACACGTGGTAATTTAATCACGAGTCTAATTTCAAAGTTTCGTTCCGACCAACTTCGCCGAGAGTTTCGGTTGTTGAATTATACCCTTCAGCATCTTTCGTATTTAGCTCTCCTAATTATATTTCACAGTCTGGTGTCGAATAAACATCTTTGTAATAATAATAAGTCCCGTTAACGCTTTAGATATCATTGGAATTAAATATGCAGCAATATGCGTCTAGGGGCTTAGAGTCCCACATACCCCGGTAGCCCTCCCCAGACTGCCGGGGATGCGTAAACGCATTGCTTATAAACTAATATAATTTATTTTATCTGTAGTCTTTGGATTTATTTTATCCGTAGTTTGTATTATCTTTGTGTAATAGTAGAGTTTTATGGCGCAAGAGCTCTACAATTTTCCGGGATTACAATATGTACCCTATCACCCTTTCCCGAGACTTGAACTTTTCTCAGAAAAAACTTTATGAAAGACGATTTAGCGATGCGAACAGACGCAATTTTGAACGATATTAATGTAGAAGTAGAGTATAATTAAGGACCTGTTACTGTAATTTTTCGTTATATTGCCGTTCACTATCACTAGCATATCAGAAATCATCAGCTTACATTTATACAGATGGATTTACGAAATAGGAACTGTATTAAATACTTGAGTTTGCTTTCGAAATTCTCGTTCGACGTGAATTTATTGGCTATGTGCAACAGACGATGAAGTGATAGCTGTTAATTCCGAGTATTAGTTTATGCAAACCTGTAAGATCTTTGAAAATAACCAACTCACTGAACAAGATATTCTACGCGAGAACAGCAAAAGATACAATGCTTATAAATATGTAAATAAACGTAAATCAGCCAGTTTATAAGAAATTAATGCCTGGTGTATATGATAAAATACAAATAAAAATCGGCCTAGTGCGAGCCGGGCTCGCGCACGAAGGGTTCCGTACCATTATTGAGTAAAAGATGGCAAACATTGTGTTTTTTGTATGGGAGCCCCTCTTAAATATTTATTTTATTAATTTTTTTCATTATATATATAATTAATAATTTTGTAAGTACTTTAAGTGCCTACCTGCTACACTTATTGATTACGAGTTTGTTGTAGGGGATCTCCCCATATTTATGGGGAGATCCCCTACAACAAACTTAATAAATATTTATTTATTAAGTTTTTAGTATTTGTTGTTATAGCGGCAACAGAAATACACAATCTGTGAAAATTTCAGAAGCCTAGCTATAACGGTTATGGAGCTACAGCCTGGAGACAGACGGACAGACATCGAAGTCTCAGTAATAGGGTCCCGTTTTTACCCTTTGGGTACGGAACCCTAAAAAGCAATTGCGTACTCTTCTTAAATCCTTTATCATTTCATTTTGTTTTTATAAGCAACTCCATGTTTTTCGCAATTCGTTCATCTCGTAATACGTACAATAAATACCATCTTTGTTTTTCTGGAGAAGTAAACTATTTCTAGTTTAGGGAGAACCTGTCTTTACCGACACTTTCGCATTAATTTATATTCGTGTGGATAGACAGTGGTCAGCGAGCACTAAGTATAAAGTGTACTAGGATATGAAACCGTATATCTACGCTAGATACATCTTCTACCTACATAATATGCGGCAGGCAACCACAAGCCTATTCAGCCTGTTGAAGACTGCGGTAGTCTACCGCAGTCTACAACAAGCAGTACCGCCGGTAGACATGCACTAAAAGTAGGGTTGCCATCACCCAAATTCCCTTCGCCGGTCAGGCACGACAAAATTCCCGGACATTTGGCCAAAATGTGGTTATTTCCCCGGACACCTCTAAAAAACAGTATTTACGATAACATCTTGACAATTTTTGCTTTTCCAACAAGAATTTGTAAAAATCTGACTAACTCAAGTCCGTGCTAGAAACCGTGTGTATGCTTAGCAAGTTTGTATCTTTCGTAAATTACTGCCTTGTTAAAAAGTTGGATTTCTCTCAGCAAAAGTGTCCGGATTTCAACCGGACACTTTTTAAAAACCCGGCCGGACGCACCCCGGAACTTGGACAAATCCGGGGAAATCCGGACGGATGGCAACCGTAACTAAAAGCATTAGCAGTAGGATTTGAATTTAATTCCGCATCTCCCGAAGTATTTTGTAACGATTATATTAGATAATAAAAATAGTTGAGAGCTACCTATTAAGATATTCCTTTAATGAATCAATCATCTAAATCTAAATAACGAAGAAACCACATGAAAAGGCTACACATAATTATATCAGACAATGTCAATGTCAACAAAATGACATACAGAACAATACACGATTCAGCACAATGTCCAAAAAAGAGACAAGATAGCCAAAAGAAAAATCTGAAAATGAGTTTATTTCGTTGACTCGATAAAGAGTCTGTCTGACGGCGCTATACAGGGAGCCCATTTTACACCGACACAATTTTGCTGCACATCGTCAAAGGCTTTGAGTATCGCGTTTGTTTTTGCATAACTACGCAGCAATTTTCAATCTACCTTCATTTTTCCAGCCCGTAAGCGTTGATCTTTTATAATGCACGATGTTTTTTAAGAATATTTTGCATAGGAAACTCCTTAGAAAGTAATGTTTTAGTGTGAATATTGATCCTTTGAGAGCGCATATAAACGAAAAACAAGCTAAGTAAGAGCTTACAGTTTCTACTCTTTGCAACTTTCACCCTGAAAAATATATGCATGAAAGTTACAAAATTAAAGTCAATTGCTTCTAAACTGTAAAAGAATACGTAACCATAAATCCTAGCAACGTTCAGTTTTCAAATCGTTCCGAAAATCTTCTAAAATTCCGAAGCTTCAAATTGTTTGACCAGATGCGTTTGATTAAACTAGCCGGGTCCACACGGGTGTGACGAAGGGCGGCAGTAGTTTAGAAATGTCATTGGTATTTCGGAAAAAATCCAATTAAAAACTGACTGCGCATTCAGATTCGAATTTCACAGATAGGCTTCGCATGGCTTAACGGTTTAGGACACGAGCCAATTAGATTGGACATAAAAAAAAACATTTGAATTTCGAATAGTTACTAATTTGATATTTTTACATAAAATGCATCTCTACTATGTATTTAGTTACATAAACTTTTTAACTATGTACAATAATTATTGTCTTTTATACAGGGTGTAACAAAACTAAGTGACAATACTTATTACAGAGTTCACTGTGAAAGTAGCAGTGCTGAAAGACCAAATTTTTGTCACTTTTGTATGGGCAAGCGCCCAAAAAAGGTCTTTCAGCGCTGCTACTTTCACAGGGAACTCTCTACAAGGAACACGCACACACACCAAAGTATTATCACTTAGTTTTGTTACACATCATAATCATACATCAGTTACTTATAATGGATATTCACTGGATGGCAAAAACAATAATCAAGAAGCTGTTGAATCCATTTACGAGGAATTATAAGACGCAATCAAACACATAAATAAGCTAGACGCAACCGGGTCCATGAACTTGAATATATTTAGCTTGACGCAGGGGCAAAATGGGAATGCATGAGTAATGTGCATATAAAAAGTGTAAAAAAATATGCATTGTTGCAGCGAATAAACCATAACGCGGATTTTCCAGCGTTTTTGTAAAGTGGACCAAAGTGGGTTGGTTAACATGGGTTTTAATAAGCCAGCTAATGGGCTGTGTAAATGTCTTTTTGAGAGCAATATGATGACATTTTTGTCTGATTTTATGCAACCATTTAAAGCTTTTTTGGACGTCATTTAATCAACTATGTTGTGATATTGATAAAAATTATTATCCCTTCGGAATTATTGAGAGTACTTAGGGTCAATTCAGACCGCAACGTGACGCGTAGCTGCCGTGAGCTGCATTTCAAAATTTTATATAGAATTGAAAGATTTCAATGCATCTTGCATGTCGTCTTACGAAATTGAAGTCTGTCAAATACATACAAAGAAGAAGGGGCATTTTTGTATGGGACCCGTACCCAAGCTGTAGCACGTTGAGACATATATCAAATGAAAGGGCTTGAAAAGCTGTACATTTTCTTGTATGACATAAAATCTCTAAACCATGGGAGAAAAAAGTTGACGAGGGTAGAAGGTAAGAAAAAATTACAAAAAAACAACCTGTATTATTGCATCAATTTATAGTGTTGCTGGTAAGGAATCATTTCTGGAAAGTAATCGTATATGACAAACTTAAGGAAAGTGTTGTATTTCAATATAATCTTTCATATTTTAAAGAAATGTATGAGAAAACAATAAAACCTTAAAAATCTAACCTTTCTTGGATTTTATCGTATATAATCACAATGTTTTATGATTAGCAATACTAGCGAATGGCGCAATAATACAGGATGTTTTATTTTTTCCGAAAATGAAAAAAATAACCTCTAATGAATCTAGAATTAATGTGTAGTGTTGCTAGTAAGGAATAATTTCTCAAAAGTAATCATATATGGGAAACTTAAGGAAAGTGTTGTATTTCAATATATTGCTTCATATTTCAAAGAAATGTATGAGAAAACAATAAAATGCTGAATGTCGAACCTTTGCCAGATTTTTTCGTTACTTATCATTTTGTATAAATTGTTTATAATTAGCAATACTATCGCATGGTGCAATAATAAAGAATGTTTTTTTTTTAATTCTTAGGAAAAAATAAAACATCCTGTATTATTGCACTATTCGCTAGTATTGCTTATTATAAACAATTTTTCCAAAGTAACAATGTACGGTAAAATCCAGGAAAGGTTAGATTTTTAAGGTTTTATTGTTTTCCCATACGTTTCTTCAAAATATGAAACAATATACTAAAATATAACACTTTCCTTAAGTTTGTCATAAACGATTACTTTCCAGAAATTATTCCTTACCAGCAACACTATAAATTGATGCAATAATACAGGGTGTTTTTTGTGATTTTTTTTTTTACCTTCTTTAACTTTTTTCTCCCATGGTTTAGAGTTTTATCGTCATACAATAAAATGTTCAACTTTTTAAGCCCTTTCATTTGGTATATGTCTCAACGTGCTACATTGGTGGGTACGAAATGCTCCTCCTCCTTTAGAAATGCAGCTCACGGCAGCTATGCGTCGCGTTGCGGTCTGAATTGACCAAAATTGGTACTAAAAAGAAAAATAATAATACAAATACAATTTTATTATTGATTATGCTGAAATCATTACTTAATTTAATTTAGTAGGTTAATTGAATAATGTTGTGAGCTCTTCGGAACGCCATACAAAATAAACAAGAGAAAAGGGTAGGAGTAGATATTATTTGTTTTTGCAGTTGAATGCAGATGCAGCTATTGTTGATGAATAAACAAATACAAAACAATCCTTGAAATAATACATTATGTACATACCTTTTATTGTTTATAAATTATTATAAAAGGAATGAGGAAAGTTCAGCGTACTACTATACTAATATAATATAATTAGTACTGACGTATTGTGATTTGTAAGTGTGAAATAAGGAAAAAAAATAATTTAGACAGTAATCTAATCGGAAAATTAAGTTTTCAAGTAAAATGGTAAGTATATGATACAGAGAAATAAGTATAATTGTTTCACACGTAAGAATGCAATTTAACTATACTTACCGGAATCCGGATGCATAAAATGAAGCACATACCCTTACATTTAATGACAGCCGTTTTTTAGAAAGGATTAAGTTATGTCACAGTGCCTGTAATAAAGTGTAGATGTCCCGTTTTAATTAAATCACATAAAAGTAGAGAAAAAGGAATTGGCTTGTTAGGAGCAAAAAGAAAGGCTAGAGAATAGAGAAATAAAAATTAGCCAAAGGTTAGCCAAAATTCTCGTTCCTGAAATTCAGACGTATATCTCCCTGTCCAGAAAAGGTTTCTTTTATTACCAAACTAACTAATGCAGAGGGTATCTTAATTGCTAGTGAGATTGTTATTCAACGCGAAGCGATGGCCGCATTAAATCCAGTAACTCAATATCACACAAATTACGTGAAAAGATTCCAAGGAATACGTGATCTGGGGTATCTGATGCGTTAGGCCTCTCCATTTTCGGTCCCATCGGGACTTAGCAGTCTAATAGTATCACGATCGATTGGCACGCCTGAATAAATAAAAGTTTTAGTTCCGAATTTATCTTTAACGCCGGGATAAGCATGAGCATCGGGTATATTCTATCTGAATTATAACTTTTTTCATAAGCATCACCTTCTACGTTCCTAATGTTCAAGCAAATATCTCAATGAGTCGAAAATATGCTCTAAGATTGTGTACATTAGTAGGAGACACTTTTAGTGCTAGGGGTAATTACGGTAGACAATGTTGCTTAGCTTAAAAGGTTTTATCATGAAATGACTCTACAAAATATTTTAACTATGTTAAAATTAACGGAGTGCTGAGCGAAACATCCAATTTAACACATTTGTTTCCACGTAACCAGAAACCTTGTAATCTTGAGATGAAATTGAAGGTTCCAAAAAAATTGGTTATCTTAAATTCTGAAGAGGCTATGATATATTTGTAACCCGTACATGTGTGCGTACGAATACCTTGCGAGTAACAAACAAGAAACAGTTTGCAACTAGAAGACCTACAATTTGAGAGAACAAGGAACGTTTATGAAATAACTATAGAAAGTTCAGAGTTTACCCGAAAGTTTCCTTAAGTTTGATCCTTATGTCTTCGACATAACAGTCTTAAAAGAGGTAACAAAGGTCTGGATCGACTACGTGAGAATCTATCCCCGTTAAGATTCGCAAACTAGACCACTTACTGCGCTGACTGAGTTGCATAATAGCTGCAATTATATCGACTTTAATGAAGGACTGGAGGGCTTTGACAAGGCATTATGTTTGACCCCTCTCGAACAAAGACTGACCATTTAACCTTTTGTTCAATCCGCTACTATTTATTCCATTGAATTTGATTCTGCGTTTATATAAACTGTGTTTTATAATAATAACCTTCGAAGAAGTTCATAATTGCTTATTTAATTCATGAAGACCTAAGCGGCCGCATCCGGCCGCGATAACAATGGAAAAGCTATTGTGTCTCGTTATTCCACGATCGATGGGTTCTCTATTTTTCAATGACATATATTAATATTTTCGTAATTTTTTAAAAAGTAACAAAATAAAGAGTTCATAAAAATAATTTGAAAAATTTATAAGCTGTTTTTCTAGATATTTTACTAAAGAAGCTTTAACTTCTATATCTTACCAGTATCTAGTCTGAATTACATGGCTTCAAGTACCTGTAAAAGAAAATCAAAGATTAGTAAAATGCATATTTTGAGTGATCATCAATAAATATTGCGTTAACTTTTACGTAAAATAGCGTGAAATATACTTGTTGTGACTTCATTTGCCGTGCAGCTGTGCGTGATGTCGGTCCAAAGGGAATTATTATTTTTTGTCGATTGCGAAATACTAAACGAGTTTTAACATCATGACATCTATTTGCAAACAAAACTAATTTGAATATTCTAGTTACAGTTGGTTAAGTAAACATTTTAAGTGTCCAAATATTTAACACAAGCTTTTAAACGTTACAAAATGAAACAATATTGTTATAGACCGAAATCCTTGATCAATAACTATATAACAATATTATAACTTCATGTTAGCTTCATTCGAAAGTCAGTTACCCAAGAGACAATGAATGCCCATAAAGAAATAAAAGTAATGATACCAATTCACCACCCAATCCAGACAATCATTGTCTTCACAACGACGTACTAAATCTTTCAAGTAAACAATTTAAGCATAAGTAATCCAAAGATCGAGCATGAGCTAAATCAATCCCAACGAGGATAAACAGTCCTTTACGACCAAGTCGAGGTCAGCGCACGATCTGCCATTCAAAACTTCTGTTATCAAGATATAGTCAATTCACAGTTAATTCATCCTGGAGTTTCTATGAGAGTCATCCTTATGTCATTGCCGTAAATGCTCCTTTGAATATAAGCCTGTAACTAATGAAGGCAGTCAAGTCAAAATATGTCATGCTGAGTTTCCACGGTTGCCAAGGCTTGGCAAGCATCCACAAGGCACAAGCTTCCACGAACTCGCTTGGCATTTGGAAGTCGTTTACACGCTTGTGAATGCGTCAAGCAAGCGCCCTTCGATCTACGTCCAAGAACCGACACTACACCGGATCGGATACAAGCGTCCATAAGCTCACACAAGCCAAGCCAGATACTCTATTTACACGCTTGTACGTGTGGACGCTGGTCGAGCCTTGGCAAGCATAGAAAGGCAGCGCTACAGTAGGTCTACTACGAAACTGTTTTGAGACTCAAACAATCGGACGAGAATGTCGCCTCCTGCTCTAACAACAGCATTTTCACGTTTGTTAGAGTGGGAGGCGGCATTCTCGTCCGATTATTTGAGTCTCAAAACAGTTTCGTGGTACAAGGCCAGGTTACAACTCGAGAGATTCTCAGACATAGTGAAACCAATCCAATAACGATATGCAGCTTTTACATTTATTCGAATACACTTAAATAGCACTAAGCACTAGCAGCTATTATTCTACTAGCTATTCAAATCCAATATCAATGCAGTTTTATTCCTTCTTCCATCTAATCAGTTTTTTATGAAACAACAAAACAGTCCGATAAACCTCAAAACACTATTGGAATTTGGACCAATCACAACGATGGCATGACATTATTTCAGTTTGAGATAAAACGAATTGAGTTTAAAATGAACGAAACTGCACTTGAGTTCTTTTTAAATTCGATGTACTGGATCCAAAACACGAACATCGAACACCCAAGCATGAAAATAGCCCGAAATGATGTGGGAACAATAATCCCCCTCGAGTTGTATTTATAGACGAAGTATATTCGATGCGTTGAAATATTTCAATCATAACAACTCCTGTTAATTAATGATCGGTTTGAGATACTTGAGCCATGTTTTACAGTTTCTTTGATGTTAAGGATCACGAAACTGATTTATTTCTTAGTAAGGATAACGCTACCGTTCTATTTCTACTCGTTTAACTGTACACTGATTGCGCTATTTTAATCCAACAGTAATACAACTTTATTATTTTTTGTACGAGTTTTTTCCGTTTGAAAAACAATTATTAGATTTATTGAAATACAAGAATTATTTCAAAATATGTTTTAATACATGAGAATTTTGTAGTTTGATCTGAAATGAACTGGATCGAATGCTGTATGAAAATGAAACTGCATTAATATTGTATTAGCATGGTAGAATATGGTTACTGTTCAACACCAGTTACTCAATTTATACACCATACAATGTGGCAGAAGGCGTGTCAAGTGTCAACACTAATTACGTCATGTCAATTTCACTAGGGACACTTGCAATCCATTTGGACCTTTATTACTGACACAAACTTATGTTTATGGCATATTATAAGAATTAGTGTGACAGAATATTTGCGCTAAAATTTAAATGTTTCACGTGAACTGTATGTAATATCTACTGTCATAATTGTTAGGCATACCCCATAAGCGTTACGTATTATCCGAAAGCACCAAAACAAAACCACAGCCGAACATATTATAACCTCCTCGCTTTTTGGAAGTCGGTTAAAAAACAAAATAATTGTTTTATGGACAGAACTACAATTCCTATATATTCTTAATCCAAAGGTATGCAATGTTGGTATAACACTAGAAAATGGTATTTTCAAAAAATTTAAACCAACTTCAAACGCGTTTTATTTGGTAAAAACTTTAAAGATGAGAAAAAAATTATTTTGACATAATTCGGATTAGATCGAAGCTATTTATCTTAAAGATCGATTACAATAGCAGAATCGAGGTACATAATGCTGAAGATACAGTGTTTTTCATTGAGGTCATGCATATTTTCAGGTTGTGTGTCCTCGTTCGTGAAATATTTGGGGCAATGAGTGGCTTTTAGAGCACATTGCTACAATTAATGATGATCATTATGAGAAGCGAGAACGTCAAAAGGACTGAAAAAATCCTATCTAGATCTATTATTAGAAATGTGTATGTGTTCGTACAGAATTCATAACTTGTTGGTAATGGTAAATGTTATGGGTACGAGCTACACCTTATGCCCAATCCAAGGTTTTTCTTTCGCGCTTTCGATGATAGTCTCAAGTCAAAATATGAACTAATCAACCTGTTAGAACAATCAGAAAACGGCCATTATTAGTCTTTATTCATTGCATTGATCATACAACTGAGCACGTGCAGACTGTAACTTTTAAAATTAACTGCACTTGTCAATTGTCCATTTAAATCCCCGAATCATATTTCTGAATCGAGACGCATTTAAAAAAATTCGGATAAAGTCACGTTCTTCTCACAAAATATTTTTATAAAATTAAGCGTTTACGATCGTTTTTTCACTTATTGTGCACTATGTAATAAAACACGCTATGTATTTTTATTACGAATGTTCTTTATTGAGAAAATAAGGTCAGCGCTTCCCGTTACTCCCATTGAGAATGTAAAATTAAAACTCTTAATGAGCATATAAAGCGAGGAAAGGGAAAGATGTGTACAATGTTGCTTTGAAATACTTTTACACTATACATTATATTTCATTAAAAATAAGCCGAAGAAAAAATAAACACGTTAAAAATAACAAAAAAAGTTTTTTGACTATTTAAGTTGTACAATAAAGATTATAAAATATATGAAATGGGGTCAAATGATACTAATAATGATAATAACGACAACACTCCACATACAAAACATAATTTAAAAGTAGTTTGTATAATCTAGTCAATATCCTGCCACGCCCGTAAATGACGTCCTAAGCTCCTAACAAGGGATCAAGAGAATGCGAAATAAAATGTTATGGTAAAGGTTATGTTAACAAATTGCTGTCGTAGACGTTGACGTTTTAATTGTGAAATAAATGCTGGGAATGTTAGCCCAAGAAATATGGAGGAAGAACATAATTATAATAACCGTAGGTACTATAGACCAGCCATTCTCAAAGTGTGCTTCGCACAGTTCTGCGGGTCAACAAAGACCTTGTACGAACTAGGAGCTCCGCGAGAGATACATAAATTGCTTTAAGAGATGTCATCAGACACCAGCATGGAGACAATTCATCCAAAATACAAAATTATCTTTCGGGGGTCCGTCAAAAATGTCACTTCTTAAAAGGCTTCCACCCCCAGTAAACTTTGAGAACCATTATAATGTTTATAGACCTAAAGACGATAGATAATAATAATAGCTCCCACACCGGTTACGGTGACGGTGGCCGGTTTCATTGAAACCAGGCCAGCTACGCAGGAGTAATTTTATAGTGCCCAAGTGTGTGCGCAGTACACAAGAGCACTCTCTATTCCTTTACTCTCATAACCCAGTGGGACGGAAGACCGACACGACCGGCGAGAGATCAGGCGCAGGACCGACTTTTTACATGCCCATCCGACGAATGGATCATCTAACTTGTCAGACAATCAGGTGATCAGCCTGCACTGTCCTAACCAAACTTGGAAATAACATATTGTTTCCAACGCGGGAATCGAACCCACGACCTCCGAGTCAAGAGCCGCGGTCTATAATACCACTAGACCACGGAGGCGTCACGATAGATGATGACTTAAATCACATTAAAGTAAACGTGATTGGTGATTATGATAACATAGATGATGAGACCTGGCCGCATGGATACAGGACATCCTAGCTTTTGTAAAATGACAAAGAGACATACTCAAGCTTTATTGTGTGGAAGTATCATCCGCATGATGCTTCCACACAATAAAGCTCGATCGAGAGGATCAATGATTACGAATCAAAACATTGTTTACAGCAACCATAATAAACAAACACCTACAATCTACATGTATTAACATAAGTAGTTCTATTGAACTATTTTGATTATCGCATGGAAACCGCACATTTTATTGGAATTAAAAGTGTCCTATTGTCCTTTCTCGGGACTCAAAGTATCTCCATGCCAAATTTCAGAAAAATCGGTTCAGTGGTTTGTGCGACAGACAGACATGGAAGTATGGATGGAACATATTTTTATATAATTTTATTTATTTAGGAATATATATATATATATATATATATATATATATATATATATATATATATATATATATATATATATATATATATATATATATATATATACAGGGTGTAACAAAAATAAGTGATAATACTTTAGGGTGTGTACGTGTTCCTTGTAGAGAATTCACTATGAAAGTAGCAGCGCTGAAAGACCAAACTTTTTTTTCACTTTTGTATGGGAAAACTCGTGACGCTCGGGCCCTTGCCCATACAAAAGTGAAAAAATTTTTTCGTCTTTCAGCGCTGCTACTTTTACAGTAAACTCTCTACAAGAAACACGTACACACCCTAAAGTATTATCACTTATTTTTGTTACACACTGTATATATATATATATATATATATATATATATATATATATATATATATATATACTAGATGTCCCGCGCGGCTTCGCCCGAATCCGTAGGTACATTTTCCCATAAAAAATATTTCCCCCGTTTTTCCCACATTTTCCTGAGTTTCTTCTGTCGTATTAGTCTTAGAGTAATAATATAATATAACCTTCTCGATAAATGATGAGTCTTACTCGATAAATGATCTATCTAACACTGAGATAAGTTTTTAAATCGGACCTGTAGTTTCTGAGATTGACGCGTTCAAGCAAACATACTCTTCAGGTTTATAATATTAGGTAGATATAGATTTTTTTTAATTATCGCTTGACAAACTCGAGTCTCGATCTAAAAGACTATGAAATGGTATAATATGGTAGTGATGATGATGATGATGATGATGATGAAGAATGTAATTTGCATAGTAGCATATGCTTTCTGTTCTTAAAACAACGTCGAAACTCCCAAACTTGTATCTATAAAGAATCAGGAATTCTCTCAGCACATTCCGAACCACGGTATACCAGGTATATCTCGGTGCAAAATCTTACTTGTTGGTAGCATATGCTTAGAATACTTCTCACGAAACCGAAGTCACCATATGTTTCCCTATAAGTTTTGAGAAGTTCCCTCGATTACTTATGGATCCTTCATCAGATCACCACTTTTCTGAATATAATACCAAATTGGGATGATACCCTATATACCAAAAGAAAAATTTTGAAAATCGGTTAACAAACGGCGAAGTAATCGTTCAACATAAGAAAACGAACATAACACCTCCCCCATTTTGAAAGTCGGTTAAAATTGTAGCCTATGTGTTATTTATTTAATATTTTAATCAGCACATGAATTGAATAACAAAATTTTTTTCAAATTAATCGTAGCACCATCTGTCAGGACAAACTAAAATTGAAATAGAATAATATTGAATGCGATGATAGCGCCGTCCGCCGGATCTAATGTAAAACATTCCAAAATCAACAACTCCTTATAAATAAGAAATTAATTGAAAAAACATTTTCCAGTAGACCAAACTGTAAATCTAAACCATTCTCGAATCTCCACGAATTCGGGGGCGATAAATCGATCTAGCTAGGAATCATTTTTAGAAAATGTTATTCGTGTTTTATCGATAATCGATAAAATGAAAAATATAACTCTTCCTGACATCTATTGGCGAATAATAATACTATTTTGTAAGCAACTAATCGCTTTAACGACACAACAACAGCTAAAGCTACTCCAGCAGATGACGTTGTTAAGTAACACGAAGTCAATGAGTGTATGCTATACCGAGCAAAGCTCGGTCATCCAGGTATTATTATATTATATTAAATGAACAGGTATTGAAATAAAATTATGATATTCTTTGAAAAGTTGTTTTTTTACACACTTTCGGTAGTGTTTTGATGAATAAAGATATGCCCCGCCTACTTGGGTAGGTAGTAGGGAGAGTAGTGGTAGTCGCTCGACTTCGGTCTGACGGTCACTTCTTCTATCAGCTACGAGCCCGAGTGGTAGTGTTGAGTGATATAACAATATTCTGTGTTTTACTCTTCCTACAAGAATGTACAAATTGTACACTTTCAATATACTTTCGCAGTAATTATCTTTAAATAACTGACTGTTAAAGAAACAATAAAAACAGGAAGGAGCAATACATCCCAAAACAAACTTAATCAACTAAGAACTTACAGAGAGAACAAGCGATACTTCGACGCTGATCGTATAAAGCATAAACGATTTAATCACAAGTTTAATTAGTCTTAACTCTGCTCAATCACTACACCAGCGTACGCCTTCTAACCATTTGTTTTAATGATAACAACTCGTCTTTAGCTACATTAGATTTTCGTTGCAAATAATCCCCATTAGATTTTTGTCCATTCTCTTTAGTCTGATGACTTCAGTTTTATCTGTCATAGTCTTTATTTTTATTTTTGTATCGGAAACCCTAAATAGAGAATTAAAAAAAGGATAATTTCTAACAAAGATACATTTAACAGTTAGCATGTCAATAGATACGATTGAATATTAATTACAAATTAACTAACTGTTAACTAGCCAATAATGGCTTAAAAATTTGATAACTGTTATATAACGGGCTATATGATCTTCAAAATCCGTTACATATGTAAATGCATACTGTTATCCTCAACTTTTGTAACTATCAGAGCGTGGTTACTTCTATGTGTATTCAGATATAAAACTGTGAAACGAGACATAATATGATAAGATCGCTTTATGAGAGCCCCAAATAACTTCTCAGCGTCATAATTATGAATGTCTGGCATTGCTTTCACGTTTCATTCCTAAAAACCACTTTAAATAACTATACAGTATACAGTGTGGAAAATTCACAGTTTTAGTCAGTTCAGCTTCAACATTTCCTTTCATATATTAAGCTGAAAAGAATAATATTTACTATACCTTGTTCTTAGCCAAAAGCTGGAGGAGCTATCTTCATTATCATCTTAGTTAGCCATACTCGTACATAATATTATTGTGTCGCATTATAATCAAAGGTTATAAGTAAGAAGAATTTTAATAAATCCGATAAAGTAACGCTTGAATCGAACCACTTTCAAACTTCGCAGTTTTATAGCTTCCAATCCACATAACACGGCACAAGCCCACTCAAACTAGTTCAGCTACAAGCACTAGAGCTCATACTTCAACCACTCCAAATTCGCAGACAGACGGAGCGTACACGGGAATTCAATCAATTCTGACACGACAACAGCTACGAAATGTTTACATTCACACAAAAAACAGACTTCCAAAAAAACTCCAAATCTGCATTATCATACTGGTATTGTCTAAAGAATTTTGTCAATGTCTGGTTTTAAAGGCAGCCCAAAAGTTACTTGTTAAAAAATATGGGAACACTATTTTGAAATATTCGGAATAAGACTGTTCACAGTACGTATTTGTTAAATCAGTGTGAAGTCTTGATAGCAGCTATGTTTCGAAAATTTTGGGAGAGATTGTAATAACTAGTGACCCTCACAGACATTTATGGAGAACTTTCGTATGCATATTTTAGTTTGTGTCGTGAATAAATCACTCAGAGTGCAATTTTTTAACGATATTTTTATTTTATTTTATATTATCAACATTTTATTTTATCAACATTAACCTGCTTTCGTTGAATACTTAATTAAAATGTTAGTTGCTCCATTCGCATTAGAAATTAAATGAAGTCATTTCTTGCAGTAAGACAAATACCTTTCATTAGCAAAGCCAGAGCCAGTGAGTTAATAATATTTAAGCTCAGTTTCAACAGTCGTATGTCAAAGAAAACGAGGCCGTCGTCGTATCTTACTAAGATAGCAGTGTAAAACATTTCTTGGAGAATTTTTAGTGTCACACGTATCTGAAGTTTTAATTTCCAGATAAAAATCCCAAAAATTACATTTATAATTTTATTCCATAGTGCTGCGGGGCTAAAATGGTCACATTTAGCAATTCCTCTCAATCAATTCAGCAAATGAACTGTCAAAACTGTCAAACTGACAAATGTCAAATCGTTACAAAAATACAGAAATGAATTGCAAGCAGAGTTGCATTTTGCGATTTTAGAAAAATGAATCATATTATGATTCATATCATGATTCTTCAAAGCGACCATTTTAGCCCCGCTGTTATACCATTTTTTAAGTCGTCAAGGGCTTTCTGCCCTTATCCTTGTCTTTCTTCCAAACTATTTGTACAAAGGCAATTACATATTCAACTTTATGTAATTTTAGTCCATCACGGCTTAGGGCGCTGATATAGACCAACATATACGAATTATGGCGGTTCTGTAATAATACCTGTACATACGGGTCGAATTGATAACCTCCTTTTTTGAAGTCGGTTAAAAACCATCGAGCTTATTCAACACTAACATCACTAGGAACAGCCCAAGAAACAGAATTACTCTTCCCAAAGAAGGTCGTATTTTTCCACATCGTGTCAACTGCATCAGAATATTCATTTTCTTTATCACCGTAAACAATAACACGAATTAAGACGTTCCACTGCCGGCAGCCTTCGTGGATCACATTTAGTAATTACTTTGCATCCTGCATTACGGTTATGTCTTATAATAACCCTAATCTGTGTACTTATCAGACTTCCATCGACTCATAATCCTAGTATTTATTTACGCTTGTCAGTTTTTTTCCGAAAAACCTAAACAATCATAATATCTGCTTTGAGTCTGAACTTATATATTATGTACCTTAGCGGTTGTACTTCGGGATAATATTACTTTTTGAATTGTGATAATATGAAGATTACTACTTCTAATCGTTGTATATAATATTATGTAGGCATTACGTAGGCCATGACTGCCCAGTCAAGTTAACCAAATAAGTCAAGAACTTTTATGTTAACCAAATAAAAATAAGTTATCATAATAAATATTAGAGTATAGAAGCAGTTGCTAATAATTGTGGTTTTAGAACTCGTGTGATACAGCTGTCCCTTAGGTAATAATGCAATAAGGTAGCAATATTTCTGATTTTAGCCGTAATAACTGTGACCTGTGTGTGATTATACAAGACTTGGTAAGTTCCCAAAAAAAGTAACTAACCAGGCCATTTAGCCGAAACTTTTTCGTTTTCGCTTCGTTATAGAATCGCCGGTCAAAATGTATGGAATTAACATAAGACAAGTCGAACGTCAACGTCATATTAACGAACGCTTATGTCAATTCCATACATTTTCATCGGCGATTCTATAACGAAGCGAAAACGAAAAGATTTTGGCTCACCCCCCTGAAGAAATTAACAAATTAAAGAAGCAAGATCGAGTAAATATCGTAACTAAGTAGTTATAACAACTTTACTTCATTCTACAAAAGAGTTGAAATTGAGACACAATCCACGCAGTTCCGAATTACGTTCAATACGACAAAATTGCCGTCATGAGACAAATTCTCTAAACTAATTTACATTTCCTAATATTGTTACTTGTGAACGAGGATAACCAACCATGATACTTTAGATCCCTTCTAATATAAAATATGTCTTTCTGACCACTCCTGATCCACTTTTAAAGCGCTCAAATGATTTTGATAAAATTAGGTATACCTTGTGTCTTTCTATGTCTGTCTATGTTATTGTGTCTGTTTCTTGAACTCTCCTATAAAAGAAATTGAGCAGTTATTATTTCTTAATACGTCGATCGTGGAAAAACGAGACACAATAGAATTTCTATTGTGTCTCGGTCACCGGTGACCGTATGGAGCTTGATGAATTAAATGCACAATTAAAAGTTGCAGCCGACATCTTGTTTTAACACGTGTTATCGTGATGCACTTCCAAAATATGATTATTCTTCAAAAATAAATAATATGGAACTTAATAATAATAAATGCGAGGTGGTACATAAACAGAAAGTTATCAAACTAGGAATAGTGACCCTAATTACTGAAACTCTCTTGGGTCAATCCAACAGTTGTATAATGTTTGAGTTGCTTATCGTTACCCGTCGTAAACGGCCTATTTACGTAACTGTTATAAACAAATGGTCATTGCTCAGTGATTTGAATACTAATATTTTAAAACATAACAATATGATATGAAATAACTTTGAGATTTTAAAATCACAAAATAAATAAAATATTTAATACTTATAATGATATTTATTTCTTGACTAGTTCTTGACTTAAAATTTTGAGTCTCAAAGAGTTTCTAAAATTTATATTTATTCATATTTCTTCTTATCTGTCCCAGTTCTCAGGTTTTTGACCAAAGTTATTTAACAGCGTTGTTGAATAGATAGAGGCAAATCAAAAGCTCTAGTTGATAGATAAACTCCTATCAAAAACGATTCAAACCGGGCCGAAGTCATAGCTTAGTCTGTCTTTTGCTGATTTTTACATCTTACATTTTTCCCACTTGATTGACAATTGAGGCTACATTTGAAGCGCCTTTAATTGCACCTGCCTCGATATTTGAAGCGTGGCGGTTAACCGCTGTATTGATGTCAAGATTACTTATGCCGTCGACGTGCGCAGGGTCAGGAGAGTTCGTGGAATTTCGCAAACGTAACCGTCATCCCACGTCCGCACGACAATGCTCGTCTAGATCCTTGAGAATTAATAAACGTGGAACGCTTCACGAATGGCCATCAAACGGCGAATTTTGACGTGACTGTGATTGCCTTTAAAATGTGTGGCATCTTGAATTGCTTCATTAGGATTTTCTACAGAAGTTCTACCACAGAGGACGGATAATATTATGTTCTTACGTATTTAAACGACTTCTTCTTCAAACAGGCTTCTTACTCCTTGGTAAGTCGCGACTTGCGAGTAGCAGAGTAGGTATCTTAACTTCATTGCAACTTACAAGATTGGTTCCCCTATTTCACAAAGGCATCCGAGTTCTACAAAAAAAATCAGACAGTTAAGTTGAAGACACCCCGATTCCCAGTCTACTTCCAATTATTCTATTCTTTGACTGACAGGAGATATCCACTTTCACCTAAGATGTCACTGGCTCGTTAGAATAAGTCACACCACTCATGGCACAGTCGTTATCTAGTCATAGCACTCACCGTTCACGAGATATCAAATTTACTATTCAGTGAAAATAAATGAAAGTTAATCGACTGACACCACGACTGCAGTAATTGCTGTTAAATACAGAATTCCATGCCATGTTGCTCTCAAAGCGAAAGAGGCATTTTTTCGCATGAAAAAGTGAAAAACTCGAACAAACTGAAGTTTATTTAATGTTATGCGGTTAAAAAGGTTGGTTCCTATTGAGAAATTAGCCCCAGTATAAAAATGACATATCACATAAGTGAAACCAATAGGAATTAAGTTAAGAATTGTAATATTTATTTTGTAAGTTCAGAAAGTATTATATATTTCAGAAAGTACTATATTTTCAAGCGACTGCTACTTACTGGAAATGGATGCTATTAAAAACGACAAAAATAAACAAAGAAACAGTCTCGAGAATAATTAAAGAGCAAGAAAAGGCTATAAGTATTAGGGATTTAACACGATTATTCAATTTTTTTTTCAGAATGTAACACTTGTTGCATGGTTTAAAGTTTAAACCATAGATGGTGGAACTTCCTTGTGGAGTACGACTATAAATATTAATCGCGGACCCAATAGCAACGCAGACAGGTCAGCGCCCTGTGATCCGATTGTTTTATACCCATAACGACCTTTTTATTAACATATAAAAAATATAAAGATTAAAACGTAATATGCAGTTTTATTTGTAATCTTGTTACTTCTGAGCTAATGTTGCGAATACATTATGATCCTATTAAGAAACGTAACAACGCAGTTGTTATTGTAATTAAATCAGATTGTGACTTTTGACTTCTATACCAGAAACATCTTCGGTTTTGATTTGCATAAATAAACAAAATATTAGGTAAGTTATAACTTATAAGTAACATTCATCTTTTCATCGTCATACTATGAAATTATTATTATCTATCAAATTGATGGAAAAAGGAGAGTAAACTTCAGCTCTCGTTTACGTTCCCTATTACTATTTAGTATTTGTCTATTGTTCTTAGTAGCTTTCTGCAATTTGGTGTCCTCATGATTGTTTACACAAAATTTAACTATTTAGTAGTATCTGTGATACCTAGTTTACAAAAGCACCACCACTAGTAGTTCACCTTAGAGAGGCAGAAATATAAAGTATCTTTTAAATTAAATTAATTCACGACATGCGGCATTTTCATTTCGTTCGGAATTTAGAAGATGATATTTAACTTCCGTTTGATACCCCCAAAATCATATTCCATATGTAAATGGGCCAGCTATTTGTGTAATGATCTGGCTAATACAACTTGTTTGGGGCTGACTCATCATCGAACAAAGCGATGACCCACTACTTTATCAATAAGATCGTTAACCATAAGTTATTGGCTTGTGGTACTCCGAGCTCCCATGTTGGGAACGTGAAAATCAATTTTAGTTATTCTCAAGTTGCTGAATATTTCACTGTTACGTATCAATAATGAATTAACACCCATGTAAAAATATACTGTTATAGCCCGTTAAGCTACTTTTCTAACGCATTACACAAGGACAGAACAATGTATGTAGTGGACCAAAATTTAAAAACCTTTTTAAGAAGTTACAAACTGTAAATAACCTTAGTGTGCCTGTGGAGAATAGATTAGGACGAATAACATTAACCCCTAAACCCAACACACTGCTCCCCAGGTTGTCGTCCATCATGGCTTGACCTGATCATTGTATCCTCGCCAGACTCGATTTGTAAACATGGTCAGTGTTCAGCGGCAATGTTCTCGTATCATGTCCTGATATACGTTGCTTTTAATATTCACACTCCTAAATCTAAACGTAGAACATTCCTGCAACGAAATTTCTCATCCATGGACGTGGATGCCATAAGAGAAGATGCATCTATTATAGATTGGACGGCCCTATATACAGCAGCTTCAGTATCAACTAAATTAAAAACCTCCACCAGTATTAGTAAGGAATTAAAAACCTCCACCTTGGCATCAGCCAAGGTGGAGGTTTTTAATTCCTTACTTACATCGCTTTACGATAAACATGCTCCTATTAAAGCCGTAAGAATTAAGCATCTACCTGCACCTTGGTTGTCAAATGAATTAAAAACCCTAATTAATGCCAAACATGCTGCTAAGGCAAAGTTTAAGAGGAATAACTCCGAAGAGCATCGAGAGAAACCGTTGCAATACCATGTGTCGAGATGCTCAACGGCGATATATCCATGCCTCAGTTGAGAACGGCGATCCAAGCAAAACTTGGAAATTCCTTAAAACTCTTGGCATCGGCAAAAAATCTAATTTGGGCGACTCCTGCAGTGTCGATATTAATGCGGTAAACAGTTTCTTAATTTGATATACGCATCAACGACGGCCCTAGTCAAAGTTACTGATGACATTCGGTCCGGCATGGACGAAAAGAAGCTGACCATCTTAACTTTGCTCGACTTCAGTAAAGCGTTCGACTCTATTGATCATGACATCCTTCTCCGCTTACTGGAAGTCTTTAACTTTTCATCTTCTGTGATTCAGTCACTTCACAGTTACCTTTTTAGCCGACGTCAAAAAGTTAAAATGTCCCCCAAGGTGGTGTATTGTCTCCTTTACTTTTTGCCCTTTTTATAAATTTTGTCACGTTATTAATAACCACCTCATTCCATTTATACGCAGATGATTTACAAATTTATACGCAATCGACTTTGGACGCATTACCTGACGCAGTTGGGGTTATGAATCGAAATTTAGCGGCCATTTGTGACTGGAGTAAAGAGTTTGGTTTATTTCTAAATCCTGTTAAGTCACAGTAAATAATTATTGGCAGTCCGGGGCTTATCTCAATTATTATTTTTAACAAAAAATTAAAACCGACTTCCAAGGTAAAAACAATAATACCAGATAGCTGAATCTTTAGTTCTCTGACAGAATATTTGAAACTTTTGGAACTGGCACCGACTTCAAAATTATGAAGATTGAGTACAGAAATAGTTGAGGTTTAGCCGAATTCGGAAAAAGGCACTATTAGATAGGATAAATTATTTAATACTTTTTAGTTCATATTAATATAAGGATGTTATTATTGTTTTTACCTTGGAAGTCGGTTTTAATTTTTTGTTAAAAATAATAATTTCACTCTTTTTAGTTACCCACTAACCATTGCGTAAGAAAATACTTCAACCCCTTAATATTATCTTATTCTTGGTAAATGTTTACAAACCTACCCCAATTTATTTGACAAACTACTACAAAAGGAAGTCGACGGGCTCCTATATCTGGGTCTTGTAGTCTAAGTTCCAACCTAACCTAACCTACTTTTGGACTTTCTAGATTGTGTTTGTTTAAAGAAGACTTTTAAAGAAGACTTAAAAACATTTTTAAGTCTTCTTTAAAAGACGTGTCAAATTTAAATTTATGTAGTAAGTATATAATTATATTGATTATATTTATATTATAATATCGTATGTATATGTTACGCTCAAATACCGATATCGCTCAACAAGCGAAAAAATGGCTCACAACGCGTTGTGGTCACAGTGAAACAGCCACGACGCGAAATTCGCGTCGTGGCTCTAATGAAAACGGCCACGACGCGTTCTGGCAATCACCAAAAGACCATAACGCGAAAGTGTCGTGGCTGATATGCTATTCGTTTTTCTTGACTTGTTCTTGATTGATTAATCGTCCATAGGTATGGAAGACTATATTTGAATTACCACGCGTACTACAATATATTTTTTCTTTTACTAAATCACTGCATAACGTGTTTATCATTATTATTTACAAAATATCCATAATTCCATACTATACGTACTAATATTATTAATGTGTGTCTAGCGCAACGTATATATTTATTAAGATCAGATTACCTTATATTTAAAAGAAACAACAACAACAAACAATAACACGTTGCGCTAGACAGACAGATATTAGCACGGATATTATGGAACTATGGATATTTTCAAATAATAATGAAAAACACGTTATGCAGTGATTTAGTAAAAGAAAAAATATTTTGTAGTACGCGTGGAAATTTAAATATAATCTTCCATACCTATGGACGATTAATCAATCGAGAACAAATCAAGAAGAAAAACAAAAAGCATATTAGCCACGACACGAATTTCGCGTTATGGTCTTTTTGTGATTGCCAGAACGCGTCGTGGCCGTTTTCATTAGAGCCACGACGCGAATTTCGCGTCGTGGCTGTTTCACTGTGACCACAACGCGTTGTGAGCCATTTTTTCGCTCATTGAGCGATTTCGGCCTTTGAGCGTAACATATATATTTTAGCATAATATGTATGTTTAATTATATTACATTATATATCTATCTATGTACTTATTTTTTTTTAATATTTAGCTTTTTATGTCTCAGTTTAATTAATATACTTTTAGCACTATACCCGATTCCAGCATTCTAATCCTCTCACTCAAAGGTTGCCTGGAAGAGATTGCTGCTAAGTAATAAGGCCGCCTTTGTGTGCTTTCTGCATTTATTAATATTATTTCTTTTTAAACTTTGTATTTTATGTAATTGATTGTGCACAATAAAGTATATTTTCATTTTTTCATTTCATTTTCATTAACCAGTAAAAATATCCACCAAACGAAGAACCGTATTTTTCGGAAGTCAGTTACAAATAAAGTATAATTATTACTTACCTTAAGGAAAACGAAGGAAATAAAAAATACGTCCATGACATCAGCTCCAGGCTAGACTATAAATCTTACTGGGTCAGTGTCCGATACATTGACTAGTAGATCGCTCCCACATCAATAAAACAATTTATTAATATTATTGTAAGTACTCGAGTTGCATTCAATACTATGATACCGCAGATTTGTTCCAGAAGTGTTAATTTTTATTTTTTATTAATCTGGCTACTTAAGAATCTAGACAAAAGAACCTAGATCTTAGATAGAAACTCCAGGAAAAAACCACATAAGTACGCTTGGAAAATATTGTAGAAAATAAAATACGATTGCTCGTTTTCTAGATATATTCGATTCGTAAAAAGGGTGGGAACTCCATACAGTAACTGCGCAGTTTCCATCACAATTTTCGCCGCGAAAAACGAACGCTGAAATTCCAAATGGAAAATAAAAGTGAGAGCCATTTTGTAGGAAATTAAGTGCATTAGGGGATGCCCCGACACGAAAATCTAATCAAGGTCTAGTTGTACGTTAGAACTGAACGATTTTGTAAAATACAATTTAACTTATAGGTTATATATTGGCATGGTATGGTTTTATATGGTAGTCGGTACATATAATACCAAGTCCTTACGAAAGACGATATAATTACAAATCCTGGTGCTGTCTTCTTTTAAGAAGAGAATAATATATTAGATGGAGAGAAACAATAAACAGCCTACAAATGGGAAGCCCATACTCATAAAATATCTCTCTCACACCAATAAAGTTTGCGTGAAGTCATAAAGTACCAAAAATAGAACAATCATTTAATTTGGTTAAATTTAGACGTCACGTCAGTGGCAGACTATTATGGACAATAAACGAGAGATATAAAGTTAACGACCCGTAATTAAAGTTTCACCTTTCTGTGCTAAATCATCAACTAATGACTTACGGTAAGACAGAACCCAACAACTCCGTGGTACAGTGGTTTAGAGCTTTACTCTCGTACTAAATTACATTCCCGCATCGAAAAATTTATGTTGTTTCCAAGTTTGGTTAGGACACAGTAGTCTGAACACCTGTATGTCTGACAAGAAAGATAACCCATGCGTTACATGATGCGGTCATTGTATATTTCTTGAAACTGCGCAAACAATTAGGCACTCTAAATATTACTACTACGTTGCTGACCTGGTGACAATGATGCGGGCACCGTCACCGAAACCAGTGTTGGAGGCATCATAATATCTATATGTATAAACTTTGTAACCCTTTTTACGAAAAATGGGCAAACGTAGGTGCATGAAATTTCGCACAGTTATAGTTTATATTGTGTAGGAGTGCATCGAGCTAATATTATTTTGAAATGATGCTTTTATCATACATTATTTTAACAAATAAAACATTACACACTCTACAATGTGCACACTACCATCTTTTTTGACAAGCCTATACATACGAATTATAGTCATTTGTTTATGGTTGAAGTCTGTTGTCAAATAAAAAAAGGATTTTTGTTTTTTTTATTCAATCTGAAATTGTCAATATGTACTTTAAACGGAGAGCCAAAAGAAGAAGATAATTAAATTTAAGGTCGAATTTCGTACGTGAGAATGGTACTCGGTTAGATTAGTTATATTTTTAGAGACTGCCATTTTTCAAAATCCCGACTGAAAAAGCTGAAAATCTAAAGAAATCAATGCAACGAAATACGATCATAAAATCAAGCCGAGATTAGAGGAAGTGAAAGGCGAACAACCTCATAATCAAATAGGAGGTCCTTATTTCGTGGATAAGAACCACACACCGGATACGACGGTCGCGTATCACTGTTCGTGTCCCATGCCAGTAAACGGGGGGTATTGACTTGATGGAAAAGTGACCAATCAATCGCCACTGGGACTTGTGACTCCTCGTATCGGATGTCATCATGATCGGATATCATTAGCTACAGTCACGACTTTTAACATTTACGCATCAAATTTCATTGAAACCAACACAATATGTCCATTGTCCATCCATCCATATTTTGAATATAATATGTATTTTCCTTCCCAATTCAAGCAAAAATTGTGAACCAAAGTGGTAAGAGTAGGATATAATATTATAGACTATAGAGTATATTGAATGCATGATTATCGATTTTCAACGCACTTTAACACTTAAAATATTTTTGTAAAAATAAGTATAGGATTACATTATAAAATTCGTTGTTGTAAAACTTAATAAATTTAATACCAACATATAACTTAATAAAAGCATTATAATAAAGAACAGAAAATGAGGCAAATAATAAAAGATAACAGAAATGTAAATAAGAAGCTCTTACCGTAAGATTTTATAATAAAAAATGAGATTCTTGGATTAAGTGTTCTTTGTACCTAAGAAGGGATTGTTGTAGGATTATGAGTAATCCAAGAAAATGCACAGATAGAATAGAAAGATGAAAAAGGTTAAACCAGTATTATATAATACTATGAATTATGATTATGTTAGTCAATATGTAGCTCTACGTATTAAGTTTAGGTAAAATTAAGGCTGAACGAATAAGTCATAATCATGTTAATTATTGTCAATATCAACATAAAACTTTTTATCACCAATCACCAGTGCGCCTTGTTTCTTTCTTGTAGGTACTCGTAGTATCTTTATTATTTTCATAATCGCACTAACACATTCTGCATAAGCTAAGTTAAGATAATACTTAATTTTTAGATTTACAAGATAAAACCATGTATTATTGCAATCAGCATACGATAAAATGATTATATTATTAGGTTAACACTTTAGAACTCAATAAATCATAACTTGTAACTTAACGGTGCCAAACTCTTAGAACTTTTCATATAAATTTTAACATCCTTAAGTATCAACTTTCACATGATACCCTAGTAAACGAATGATTCTGCTTGGAAAAGTCGAAACCAGAAATGTTGACTTTGGTACCTTGTTTAGACTAATTAGGAGATAAACATACTAAAAGTCCTGGCCCCTCAGAGGTTCGGTTTTTTGCTTACTCATCAAAAACGGTGCTTCGTACGTAATTCTTTTGTACTACATAATAAAATCTAATTAAATTTTCTATAGCTTTGTCCTTTACACTTTGTATCTATCTCCAATCATTGCCTCGCTATGAGCTTCTAAAATTGGCCGAGTGTGTTTTTTAGGGTTTCGTACCCAAAGGGTAAAAACGGGACCCTATACTGAGACTTTAATGTCTGTCCGTCTTCCTGACCGTCTGTCTGTCCATCCGTCTGTCCGTCTGTTTGTCCGTCCGTCTGTCCGTCTGTCTGTCCGTCTGTCTGTCCGTCTGTCTGTCCGTCTGTCTGTCCGTCTGTCTGTCCGTCTGTCTGTCTCCGGCTATAACTCAATAACGATAATAGCTAGAGAGTTGAAATTTTCAGAGATGGTGTACTTCTGTTGCCGCTATAATAATAAATACTAAAAACAAAAGAAATTAAATATTTTAGGGGGGCTATCATACAACAAACTTGATTTTTTTTTCAATTTTTTACCCTAAAAAACACACTTTTGAAAATCGGCCAATTTTAGAAGCTCATAGCGAGGCAATGATAGGAAATAGATACAAAGTATAAAGGACGAAGTTGTAGAGAATTTAATTAGCTTTTATTATATAGTAGAAAAGAATTTCGTACGAAGCACCTTTTTTTATGAGTAAGCAAAAAACCAAAAAACGGGACCTTCTTTACCCACCTCCCTCGGGCTCACCTCGGAGGGGTCAGGACTTTTAGTATGTTTATCTCTTAATTACTCTAAACAAAGTACCAAAGTTAAATTTTCTGCTTTCGACTTTTCCAAGCAGACCCCCATTTTGGACATTCGTTTACTAGGCTATGACAGGGATATTAAATTCAAGTAAATACATGATAGCAATTTTAATCTAAGATTGTTAAAAATTTCGATTTTTAGGAAGATGATTAGAATAATTTTATTACCAAATGCAATGAAACAGCTGATAAAGTATTGATTTTTTTAATGGTTGCAATGAGTAAAGAAGCGATAAAAAAGTAATTAGCAAGTCTTCCACAAAATCCATTGTAAACCCCTAACAATGAATAGAGTCACGAGGAGAAAATCCTAGAATTCTTTATGATTAAAATTCCAATATATGATATTAAACAAATTAATATCATATATTGGAAAACTAAAATAAATTACAAAAACAAACCTGCTAGAAGAATAAAAGTAAATACATAATCAAAACAAGAAAGTTTGATTAATGCTTGAAAAATCGTTAATGAGGAACATGTGAAGAGAAACCGTTTTTAGAACGAAAGTGGCAATTGTGATATTACACACACTCCTCTGATATTATTCAATATAGTCTACACGTTATTAGAGGTAATAGCATAGTTTTAGTGATAGTCGAGCTGGTTTACATTCATTCTGAGAAAGTTTGCAACATTTTATGAGAACGAGTATATATACTGGCACAGTACATATATATTAGTAGTACCAAATACTGGCGAGAATCTTAACAACCTAATTTTATTTTAAACTCCAGAGTTTATATTTTCAAAAAATGTCATTCTAAAGAATAGATGAAACGGTTTTAAAACATGTTTGTATTAAGTAAATCGTACCGTCCCAAATTCAAACTGCCTAAGGTCACAGACCCTTATCTGTGAGACCCACATTGTTTACTTCTTGTTAAAACATGTCTTAACTTGTCAATGATCATAACGCAGACTGGGGACTAAAATACTACATCTTATAAGCACCGTTTAAGTGGATGTACACGAAGCAAAAAAGAACATTGTTCCACACTAGTTGCATTTTAAGAGAACAATGCTGTACCACCTAATAAGTACTTCAAAAAACCTATGTGTCTAAGTACATTCCCTTGGAAATCCCTCTATTGTAGCTAAGGGCTATGCAGCGTTGGCAACCCCTCACGCAGTATTGATATATCCATCCCTTTTCCCCACACCTTCCAATGGCCCACCCTCTATTCACGGTACTGTGAGATAATTAAATATTTATGTCATGAAAATACTTCGTACACCATTAATTAAAATGTTATACGTTCTTTTCGTTTGGACGGTTTATGTGATCGATATTTTTAAGTAGTTAAATAATATTTTAGACAATATTTTGGTTAGTTACAACACGATACAGATCATCTAAACAAAACCCATACCTGTTTCTCTGATGTAAATTCAAATGTGTCCGGGCATTCCGAAATACTGAACCATCAGTTAGTCAAATAGATTCCTAATGGCACAAGACTGTTAACTTTATTGTTTTGTTATTACTTGTACACAGCACAGACACTCACACTGAATCGAAAACAACAGACGCTAGCGGATCAATAAATCTTGGTAATTATGATATTGATAACACTGAATAATAAAATATTACAAAAGCTCGATCACGAGAAAGCTTATTACGTGTGAACGCGACGTGAACTCACTACTGCGTTCGGGTGGCGACTGACTGCATAAGGGGCAGACGGCGCGGGGGGAGACGCGGTAGGGGACGCGCGCGTTGAGCCGCTCGAAGGCGACGAACCAGCCTCATGTCATTCTGATATGATAACAAATGTATACAAAGCTGACACCGCTAGCAACAATGCACACGGAAAATATATTTTCTAACACTAGTAAGAATAATTTGGAGATTCTTAACATTGGATATACGGTAGCAAAAGAATCACCATGGAATACCAGGGATTACAATCTCAATACTTACCAACATTTAATTTCCCAAAATCTCATAATGATGAAAACTAAATTAATAAGCAAAGTAAAGAAAAAAATATTATTCAAGCAGGGAAGTGCAATTAACATTACCATTTTGATATACGGCGTCACGGTTTTAGTTCCACATAATTAGAGACGGGTCGATAGATGGTTTCCTTTTTTGCGAAGTTTACATCTCCCATAAAAATAGGATGTTGACCTTTTGTGATGCTACTGCTGATGTCATGATTTAATGGAATAATTAAGAAAAAATATTTACCTAGAGCTTTGCAATAAAAGTATTAGCTACAACGATTACATTCAAGAGCGATTGCAATAGTAGATCCAATGTCAGCTTAACCGACAATTAAGCACACAGTAAACCCTTAGAAAAAAATCTATAAGTGAGAAAACTAAATAAAATAAAGTCTCTCTATTTTCATATTAGGTACTCCGTACTCAAATAATTTGTATATTGGACACAAATTTGCTACAATACCAAACCACAAATACCTAGCACAGCCGGATAGCCCAAAACAGTTAAATAAATCTCACAGGCTTTTGAAAAATATACATAAAATTTTAGATGTTAAATTAAAGACAATATAAAAATAAACTACAATTCATAGTACCAAAAATAATTTAAGATCCTTGATGGATGCTGAGAAGTTAATGATTTGATCTTGGTTAGACGACTCGTGCCAAAGTAAATATAAACAAAAAAGTCTCTTGGCTATGGGATGGGTTACGTAATTAAGAAGCATGTGGTTCACATTTGACGAGAACGAACTATGTATTTAAAAATAGAAACAACAAATAAAGAAGTTCTACCCTATCGTTTAGGTCTTGATCACTTCAAAGTAATTTTCTTGTATTCTAAATACTGTTTAGTTTGTCATTATTGGCGAATTCAGAATAATTTGATATTTTTAATATATTGTGTTATATTAATGTCAGGTGAGGTCAGTTTTTAAAAATTAACAAAAGTAAACTTAAAGGATTTAATCATCAACTTACTTATAATTTTATAAAATTCACTATCCAAATGTATAATAAAAGCACAGTTAATGTAATTTATGTAAAACACAAGTCATTCCGTGACATTGAGTCACTACTCACTACCATTAGCATGCCGCATCTTACACATATGGAATGGAACCGAATAGCAATAAATAACATGAACCCGAGACGATATTTTAATTTCGATAGAAACACAAGCGAAAAAGTGTTTAGGAAAAGCGATAAAATTAAACGAGAAATGGCACGACATGCTGTGCAGTTAGCGACCCTTGTACCGACAAAGAGGCTGTAAAAACAAACAAAAGAGCCCAAACTGTTAGTTGTATTTGCAGTAGACACTCTGCAAACAAACGCCAAGATTTATTGCTGATCGGCGTGTGCGGCTGACATTCTCTGGTGTTTTACGTCTGGCAGGACCTTTATGTTAACGTCATAAGGGTCACTCCCCAAAACCTTGAGGTAAAAAAAACTCTGGACGGACTCTTTGTAGCTTTTCGCTGAGTTATGTCATATTTATTATTTGCCTTTGGCGGCGACACCATCTCCAACATGTGCGCATCCATTGACAGCAGTTTCAAAGGCTTCTGAGTTCTGTTGCGCTATACGCTGTAGTGATTATTTATATATAAAGTAAAGTAGTAGTAAGTAGTATAGTAAAGTAGTATAAACTGTAAAATAAATAAAAAAACATTGTACTTATGTAGTTTCTCGGCGGCTTAAATCAGTACTAAAGATATTTTAAAAACTATTAGGGCCTGTTTCACTACTTTCTGATAAAGTGCCGAATAGATTATTCACAACTTTTTTGACAGATTCTCCATACTTCATCTGTCAATTTAAGTGGTGGATAGCCTATTCGGCACTTATCAGGAAGTGGTGAAACAGGCTCTTAGTATCATAAATAACATTTTTAGTTAACTTGTAGATTTATATTATAATTGAAGTATTATAGGAAAATTTACAGTCTAATTTGGAATTTAACGTTACTAAAAAATATAAATGGTAACAAAAACTTAGCAACGGAAGATGGTTATCACTTCATTTATTTTATACTTTTAAGTTATAGATAAATATAATTAAAACTTTACTAAATAAAAAAACAAAAAGTAAAATAACTTGCAGGATCAACATTTAAAACGGAGCGAAATCCTATAAGAGCATATTATGCTAATAATAACGTTGCGCGAGCGCACACAAAAACAGCACGCGCGCACCCCAACACGCGGGGTAGCTGCAGATGACGCTCATAACGGGACAACTGACGGAAACTTGTTACGCCCACATACTCAGACAAACGTAAATACTACGGCTTAAACGTTTTCGATCTGACATTTTTAGCTCGAGCTGAACTTGGAGCTCATTAGTTTAAAATGATTGGATTTAATAAACATTGGTTTAGAAAACATTGGAAAGATACATAATATTTGAAAACCAGAAAAGTTTGGTTATCATTTTGCTACAATTTATGATAAAGTAAGGTTAAAAATATTTTGCTTTATGGAATCATCATCATAATATTAATACGCGAACGAAAAACTTTGTAACCCTTTTTACGAATAAATTAAGAAATTTAAAAAAACCCCCGCCAAACAACTTTAAAAAGTAATGAAATAATATTTACTGCCTTTAAGTTCAAATAATTCCTAACTTGTGTAAAGTAATATTTTAGTCCATAATTGTTGTCACAGTGTGTCGGGGGACCGCCAAGTTAACTACAACCTACAACCGCCAAGTCGCTGATTATCTCCATTCGGTTCGCTCTGAACTGATCCTTAAACTATAAATTATAATGTTATGTGAAATCTCAAATCAAACATCTACATTAGCGGTCCCCCGACACACCTTGACAACAATAATTATGGACTAAAATATTACTTTACACAAGTTAGGAATTATTTGAACTTAAAGGCAGTAAATATTATTTCATTACTTTTTAAAGTTGTTTGGCGGGGTTTTTTTTAAATTTCTTAATTTAATTTTATTTCATACATTTTAAACTTGTGTTGGGTATAGTGCAGAATAATTCCTATCAACGTAATTACCATCTATCAATATCCTTTTCGATGAGGCCCTTAATATGAGCCCAAACATGAAACCTCCACTTTGGGCTCATACGAAGCTCGGTTCCTATAGAATCCAGGTGATGCTGCAGCAGCAGCATGTAAATATTGATTGAAATAAACCCTGATTGTCCAGCACTGAGCAGGCTGATGATGATGAATTATAGCTATGAACAAAAACATCAATAGGATATCCAACTCCTCCCCAACTTGGAGCAGAGGTTTCGTATTTGGGCTTCAGTTACAAAGAAGGCTTGAAATACAAGTAAAGGCATAATTTTGCCGCTATTTATGAAATGAAAACTAAGTTTAAAAATATTTTTGCACGAATTAAAGGAGAATTTCTAAGCCTTATAATATCAGAAGTAGAAAGAGCCATGTAGATGCACAACGTAACGGTGTCTCAGAACATGTCGGAGCATATCTTAAGACGTTATGTAAATTGGAGAATGATTTACGCGCGACACCTACTCCTTTATGACATGGCCACTGCATCGTCTCGACATTGCTCATAAAGTACGGTCGTTGGACCTAGATCTAGTTTATTCATTTATAAATTTTCTATTGGCAAATATATAAAGAAAACGAAATCAGAAATTGTTATGCAAATTGGCGGTGTAACTTTAAACGGTTTTTTTACAGAAATGTAACAACAAAATCATTCGAGAAATACAAACGGCACCTAAAACTATATACATATAAATACTGTAAGTAATAAAAATGGTCTTCTATATACATTAAGATTGGATTCTTTAATAGCCAGTACCTGGATGACCGAGCTTTGATCGGTATAGCAAACACTATATATATATACAAGAATTGATCGACGGGCTGCGCAAACTAATATCGCCATATTTTTTTAATGTCACGTCCGAATATTTTGTTTCGCCTATTTAACTCATTTGCCGGTGAGGTCGTTACAGTGGTGCACTCGTCATACAGGTAAGTGCCATAGTTTTCGGTTTATGCAGACTTTGCCCGTCGTTTCGACGGGTGGTTAGCTTTACCGTTAGTTTTTCTACTGAAATGCAAGTATTTAGTTTTGACGTAAACTGTGTTTTTTTTTTTACATGTTTTCGTTAATTTAAGATGCTATAGATAATTTATTTAACCAAGAACTTAGTAAAATAAATATTTAGAAGCGTTCTTTCTAAACAGCCATCGAGTATAGTGCGCAGAGCAGTTTTCGTCGGGCCAAGCTTCTTTGGAGGGAATAGAGAACGAAGAAGAGTCTTTTCCAAATTCTTCAAGACAAAAACGGAGGAAAACATGTGGGAAATGCTACTACAAGAAAAGCGTATGACTAAAAGTATATTTTGCTATAATTGTAAGGTAGCAATATGAGGTGAACAAAAATATTTTTTTTATCACATGTGCTAAAGAAAAGTAGTTTATTTTATTTTTTATTACGTTTTATATTTCTATATGCCATATAATGCCAAAAAACTGATTGTTTTGTTTTGAGTATTATTTTATTTTGTTTTAGAAAAGTTTGATTAAAAATTTTCCTATTTTTTTAGAGGTCTAAGAATTTTTTTTTACTTTCAAAAGTAAATAAAAAATGTAATTTTGAGAAGTTTTGTTTTATTGCTAAGCTCATCATATGTCTGTAAAAAAAAAACCAGGTTCAGAAAGTGGTAAAATCTCGTCGTTTCGACGGATGGTTAGCTTAAACAGGGTCTCCCAGAAGGTTAGCTATCTAGGGTTAAAGATATAAGATACATTTTTCACAACGACACATTCCGCTATTTAACCAATAGCTATAATTATTTATAAAAGAAATAATTTCATTAAAAGATCTTCAACGCTTTTAGACTCACTAATGGTTCCTAATTTCATAAATTTTTCTAATTCTCTAAATCTATTAAGCTATATACCGTTCAGGTTTATCTTACCTCTGTTAAGACCTTTATTACAATGACATAAGGATAAAACTAAAACGGCTCTACCGTTTAGTTAGTGCGATCCATCACATCAACATCAAACGTAAAGTTTACAGGCGGCGTGACGTTCTTAGTTAAGCATCCGCGTAATTACCGATTCCACGCCTAAAAGAACGTTTGATGTGACTCACGAATGAACTGCAGTAACAATGAAAGGAAAAAAGGTTCTTCAGATTCAGCGAGTGATCATAGTGGCAGGATCGAAAGTATTTAGACTTTTGATATCAATTTTGGAATATAGCTGTAAAATAAATAGGAACCCGATAGTTTTTCATTAAAATGGAATCTAATCTCTCCTTAATTACTTAAATAAAGCAGGAAACATGAGTCACCTGCAGGTGCAATATAGAACTTCTCTAGTGCTGCGGGTTTCATTTCTTCTTCCTAAAATACCTTAGGGGATGCCCTTAGGTCTGGCGATGGCGAAGCAATACTTACCTCTAAGGCTTAGCAATGTGTATTTATGTCTTACTCAAGACAATCAATTTACAATTTGGCCAAGCAATCCGCTACCTACTTCAGAATCTGAAGTCGCAATTACCATATTAAAAGCCGATTCACGTGGTATTAATCAAAGAAAAGATTTCCATACCGTCTCTGAAGTAAATTAAAATTCAAAAATGAGGTTATTATCGAATGTTCTTAGAATACTACGAGCAATTTTATATTTTTATTAAACATCTTCCTCGGAGGAATTAAGTAATTATCGTGTTAGATGATGGTTTGCCCGAAGAGCGGAAATATCGATCATTTACCTATTACTTTTCGCTTAACTCGACGCCTACCTTATTAAGTGTAATGTGGTTACTTATATTATTAATTCTTGATGTATCATTAGTCTGGGGAATTTTCTTAAATAACAAAACACTTTAACTTAAAAAGCTTCTTAATAATTAACATTAATCCTTTTTATTCATACTATTTACGCACATCTGATGAAGCACACAAAAGTAATAAAGGTCTAAATAAGGTCATTGCATAATGCTCATCATAATAATAGTCATTAAGTCATTTTGAGATTAGGATCTAATGATACTATACTTAGAGGCCGAAATCAGAAGCCAACAAACGTAAAACCAGAATGTATAATAAAGTAAACACGGATGATGGAGATTTAAACTGGCCACGCCCAAGCTATATCGGCGAGGATAATTATAAACGGAATGGACGCGACCTGGATACACGTGAAGACTATTTCCAGACAACGGAAGGTATGTCAGGTAAACACAGACATATCCCAGCACTCAGTAGATGCCGCAGGGCAATTTATTCATTCAAAGTATATACGCGAGCGATTCGAGATAAAAAAAATCTTATATCGGCTAGGTATTGGGTTTTTCTTTAACTGTAGTTTGTGATAATTGCCGCGCTTATCAGCTAAAACTACGCTTATCAGCTAAAGCTACATTGACGATTAGTGTTAAAATAGTTAAATTAGTCATGTCGGTAGGAACATTTACAATTTCATACTAAAGCATTAAAAATAAAAAATTATATTGCAAAATTATTAGCTACAGTTTTCACAATAATTAGTATTCTTAGCTCTGTACCACACAGTAAGTGCGAAAATGACACGCTAGTCTTCATACAGCCTACACAAGTAGGTATACCGTATATGTTGCAGGTAGCTTTCAGAATAACACGACCGTTCCCACCTCCATTATCTCCGCTTTACATTCGCGCCCGCTTCAATCACAATAAAAGGTCCTGTGTTATTGTCGTTTATTCAATATTCATAGCCATTTTGTATATTTCATTTCGTTCACCGAAGAATTGCTTATTACATATTTCAGCATCACTATCAATTATTCCCAAAGGTGTGATTCATATCGTGTTAGCTATCGAATTTATGGCTGATCTCTACAATAGTGCATATTTTGGTATTTTTACAGAAACGTAATTGGCAAACTTGTTAATATTTTATGTAGCTCAGCATAAAAATTTAAATACCAAACAGACTTGGTTATCTTAATCAACAAAAGAGATGCTCAAACAGAAAAAGGCAAATATGAAATCTTATTTCACCCGAGTGCAGTGTTGAAAATTGATATTCGACAGTCAAAAAAGGAGCCACAATTGAACACTGATCTAACAATAGCTGTAGATATGGAGGGCAGACGGGATGCAAATAACAAAAATCAATACATCCGAACGCAACCGTCCGACTTGCACAAAATCTATTCTCACCATTTAACGCCCGCAGTGCCAGTTACATTAATTAAACCTTTAATTTTATTGTCAGCATAAAAAGTTCTATTTATTTTAACTTTGTTAAAAACTCCTGAAACACTTGGAAAATATATTGTTTCAGGAGTTTTTAACAAAGTTAAAAGCTTTAAAGGTCAAAGTTACATAAGACTAGGGTTGCCATCCGTCCGGATTTCCCCGGATTTGGACTAGTTTGAAGGGCGTCCGGGGTGCGTCCGGCCGGGTTTTTTAAAAGTGTCCGGTTGAAATCCAGACACTTTTGATAAGAGAAGTTTAACTTTTAAGTCATGCAGCAATAAACGAAAGATAAAAACTCGCTTAGCATACACGCGGTTTCTTGCACGGACTTCAGTTAGTCAGGTTTTTACAAATTCTTGTTGGAAAAGCAAACATTGGCAGGACGTTATCGTAAATAATGTTTAAGAGGTGTCCGGGGAAATAACCACATTTCGGCCAAATGTCCGGGAATTTTGTAGTGCCTGACCGGCGAAGGGAATTTGGGCGATGGCAACCCTACATAAGACGAAATGGACGATACTCTTTCTTCGTCTTCGAAGTAACTACAACCTGCATATTGTGTTATCTGTTAAAATGTATTTAAATAACTTTAGTAAACTATACCCATTTTGATAAAATAAGGCTCATTCATACTAATAAATAAAAAAGTGTGTCTGTCTGTTACCTTTTCACGTACAATCCGCTGAAACCGATTTTGCTGACATTTGGTATGGAGATTCTTTGAGTCCCGGAAAACGACATAGGATACTTTTTATTCTCAGCATAAAGTTCTCGCGCGTTAAACGAATTATGGAATGGTTGCGTGTGTCATCTATGCATAAATTACTATTATAATGGAGACAATGGGAACAACATAAGGCTACTTTATACCAGTAAATACAGTAGATAGTAGAAAAATAATAATAACAATAAGAAGAGTTTATTTTGCAAATCACACAACACAATATTTACAAAAGGACGAAAGAACAAGGACACAAATAATTAATAATTTAACATTATATTGTGTGATGCCAATGGCCCCCAGCTCAGCATTAGCAGCGGGTTGCTGCACTGATTTTCTGCTGGGGCCAAAATGGGGCCAAAATCTAGTAATCCAGTAGATATAGAGTGCAAAGTGCCTCTTAGTAATGCAGACAGTGATCAGACGGACACAGACGCATCCTTAATAGACAATAGATCATCTTACGTCCGTTTGAGAACGCTAGCTGATTAACAATGAACCGATCCTAAAGAAAAATGATAAATTGAATCTTTAAATATTTTATGAGTAAGCTTGGCATATTATATCACAGGCTATCACAGGTCAAAAGACAAATTTAGACGACCTTTTTAATTTCATAGCTTGATGGCTTGGGATCGTTATAGATAGTTCCATATTATTAATTTAGCTTAAATATTAGTAGCTCATTAGCTTCAGCTTCTTAATTTTTTGTTCTATCTTTTTTACGCATATTTTTTACCTCCTAAGCCCTAAGATGTGTCCAATATACTTGAGCTCTATACATTTTTAATATACGCGTACCGCTCGAGTTTCACGAGCCAAGACATGAAGGTGATACTCGAAACCAACCTTTTGACCCTTCTTGACCCCTGTAGTTTTGACCCATAACTCAGAGGAGCTCTTCGTCAGCTATATTATTATATTCAGTTAAAATACCAGCCAAGTGCGGGACGGAACGCGCACGATGGATACAGTGCAAAACATATTATAAAAAAGATTTCTTGTATGGAAGTCCCACTGATTGTTTCAAATGATTGGTATTTTTGTTATAATTTGGTAACAGCAATAGTATATCAGTGAAAACTTAAATTTTCCAGCTATATTTGTAACTATTCAATAATCTGTGATATCTAGATTATAAATCGCATTTATTTGTACTACAGCAGTTTTAAAGAAACAGAACCTTAAAAATATAATATATTAATTATATTTTAACGTAGCAGATGACATTTTATATTTAAAAATAAAGATTGAAAATATTAAGATTCGATTTAAAAAAATAATATTTGGATACGACGTATTAATAATAACCGGATGTTAATTATACTTAATGCCATATTCGTTACTAATGGAACCAGATGCAGATATTGATGGACAATTATAAAATACCCATATTGGGCTTACCTTAAAGAGCAAGTAACCAAATATGTAAAACGGTAATAAAACATAATTTTAGTGACTCAAGAGTCAAGATGTTGCCCGCAACATCGTTCAATATAATATGAATACATATTAAGCAAAGCTCGGAAGTCGGAGCACAGCAGGGCTAAAATGGTCATATTTAGCAATTCCTCTCAATCAATTCAGCAAATGAATTGTCAAAATTGTCAAACTGATAAATGTCAAATCAGTACAAAAATACAGAAATTAATTGCAAGCAGAGTTGCATTTTGCGATTTTAGAAAATGAATCATATTATGATTCATATCATGATTCTTCAAAGCGACCATTTTAGCCCCGCAGGGCGCTACCAGCACATACAGTAAAATAATCTTAGAAAAATCCGACATTCCGCACACGTCATGTCAGAATATTGACTTCACCGTTGTCAAAAGTCAAGTAAAACTTTTTTTTACTGTCTATGCTCTGCTATGCTGGTGCTATCTAGCGTGAGAGCATTGCAGTAATATATGCTATTGGGAGGAACAGTAAAACTGTCATTTGTATAGAATTTGGAATCGCTCAAGGATTTTAAGGTTAAAGCACAAGCTACTCTGCAAACTTTTGCTACAACTTTAATGTTATTACTTATTAGTTAATATTTCAGTAAATAACCCGCTAAGTGAGTTCACAACATCCGTCTAGACGGGCACTACAAAGGGAACTCCGCATGAACCAGACAAAGGTCTTGAGGATATCCCTACTCATTACCGGAACACTGGACTTGCATATGAATGTAGCCAGAAAATGGGCTTGTGCTAAAACGAATTAGCGCTAAACGTTTTAAAATCAGGAAACCTTTTATCTAATGGTCTGCGAGATTAAAGGAGAAAACACAACTGTTGGTTGAAAAGAAAATATACTGCTTCAAATATTTTGTAAATACAAAATAGAAATCAATATGAATAATATACATAATATTGATATTGATTGTAGGAATTCATAATATACGGTTAGGAAACTTTAATTCAAATGATTTTACTTATTTTAAAGCTCGATCCAAGTTAAGACTTTAATTTTCATAAAAACTTAATTTTGAGTAATTAACAAAATATTATGATAAAATAAAGCATTAGTAAAGATATGTTTTGAAATGATGTCATATCTTATACACATCAAAGATTACGGTAACAAAAGAATAAACAAGAACTTTCATGCTCACACTTGACCTTTACCTTACGTCACCCATCCCATAGATAGAACGAAAGCCATAAAACTTCTTTCTGATAAATGGTAATCAATTTCTCCTTTATGGTACCAATTTAGTTGTTCGTTTTCTTTGAAATTGAAACTTACACCATAATCGGCCCATATGAATGCAATATACAGTGTGTAACAAAAATAAGTGATAATACTTTAAGGTGTGTACGTGTTCCTTGTAGAGAGTTCACTGTGAAAGTAGCAGCGCTGAAAGACGAAAACTTTTTTTCACTTTTGTATGGGCAAGGGCCCGAGCGTCACGACTTTTCCCATACAAAAGTGAAAAAAAAATTTGGTCTTTTACCGCTGCTACTTTCAGAGTGAACTCTCTACAAGGAACACGTACACACCCTAAAGTATTATCACTTATTTTTGTTACACCCTGTATAGACACAAAAAGTAACCAAGCAAATAAGGTTTTCTCCACATTCTCTTGAGGATAGGCATATACTGCATAGCAAGTGCAATCTCCATAATAATTCCACTTTACGATGTAGACTGTAGTGTCCGGTTTTTGTGTCGTCCATTACGCATATTACCAGCTAGCTAGTTACAGGTAACACTAATCGCATAAAAAGTGATAGCTGACAACAGATTGCAGCATACAGCTACAGTTAAGTTTTCTCTTGATGATCTTTCTACTTTGTTGCATAAGGACAATTTTTTATCCTTCCTCTCCCCTTGTGCAAATCCTTATTGTCTTAAAGGCAAGAACTTCATATCGACACAGCTAGTAGTAAACGACATACAATAATGTTAAATTAGGCATTTAAAAACAACCCCCGATTCAATAATCTCGATCAAGTCAGCTTTCGAACAAAATAAAATAGATTAAAGTCGGTGCAGTCGTTTAGATGCTATAATGCCACGGACAGACACAAACAGATAGACAGACGTGTTAAACTTATAACACCTCTTTTTTTTCATCGGGGGTTAAAATAATGAAATTTAAGTAAATTTGCCCAAAATTTTAAAATCCTACGGCCTACTTGCAAAAGCATAATATCACTGTGCTGAGTAATGAAAATAATTTCACGATCCATATTTAACCCACTAACCCGGTGACGTGAGTTACTCTATAATTTCAAATCTGGGTTAATTTTAAACCATCTTAAGAACAGTCTAAGACCCAATTTCACCAACCTCTGTTTGTTAAATCCTAACAAGGCATTACTTAACGGACCTAGGAAAATTAAACAGACTGTTAAAATACTTATGTCCCACAGTAAAAATTTAACAGCAGATTAGTAAATGCAATGTTAAGTGAACAACGAGTGAACAACTATCAATTCATTCATTCTTGTTATAAGGCGACGAAATTGCAATGTACAAGATTAATACATGTTTGCTGCAATGTATCACTTTCTTCCATAGTAGTATAATAGTAGATAATGCGACCAAATTAAAATATCACTGATCGCATACATTTGTTACGCTATAATATTTCTTCTTAATTTACCAGGTTAATAATTATTATCTGTCAAAGCTGAAAACATGAATCATAATACAAACTTTTATTTACATATTTCGGTTTGTAAATTTTGATACAAGTTAGTCTATTTGCAATGTCAAGGAAAATCCGAGGGCTGAATTTTTGGCAAAGTGAAAATAAATAATTATTCATAACTATGAAAATAATTAATAATAAGGACGTAGCGGAAACATGGCGAAAAGACTCAAAAGTCAAAACAGATTCTTTTATTGATATTGCATAAGATTGTCTTTGAAAGTTGTTATTTTGACTCATATAACAGCCTGTTAAATATTTAACGGACCTCCATAGCAGGAATTAAATTTAACGCCGTGTTAGGTGATTTGACATGACATTAGCGTATGGTGGAACGCTCGATAGCTCTAACAGGCCGTTAACTGATTTAACAAGCCATTATTTATTTAACATTGCTTGATGAAACTGGGTCTTATTGGTCTAGTTTTAACTGCAGTGGCTGCGCCTTCTGATGATATTTTTTTACTTCTATCTCGTTTTATATATACTCCTTGTACATATTTCGAAATTCCAAATAAGTAGAGGGTTTTAGAGAAATGAATTCTACATATTGTTCATGGTAACGTATGTAAATTTTAGTAAGGTTAATTACTGTTACAGGTCAACTTATATCTCAGTAGATGGACGACATTTTTAGGAAATTATGATATTACTAGCTGTCCCGGCAAACGTTGTTTTGCCATAAAATTATTTTCCCTATTTTCCTGCTTTTCTCTTGAAGGTTTTTCTGATTTTTTTTCTATAAACCTCACGGAGCCCGAGACCTTTCCAACGAATGCAAAACCGTGGAAATCGGTTCGTGCGTTCTGGAGTTATAGCGCCAGGAAGGAAAACCGAAGGAAAATGTCGTGATTCTAGTGTTTCGCCATAAAGCAGGGAGCACAATGGCTCTGGTGACGGAACCAATAATGGCAATCTTAGGTATTATTTTCGGTTAATAAAAAATTTTCGAAAATTAATGTCTAAAACAAACAAATATAACAGTACCTGAACTTTATAGACATTTTACAAAAAATAAATACACTCCCGGGGGAGGCAACATGTGCGCAATAATCATCAAAACCTATTTTCAAAATGGTTCATAAAAATAAATATAATCAATAAGTAATAAAATAAGTCTTGTCTTCTGAATTACAAAATTATAAAAATTCCCGGTGACTCTGCTGGTAATTTTCGCCGGTAAATTTGTCATGACCTTCTTCGCCCTTTGACTCCTGCAAGATGACGTCTCGTACTTTATCGTCTAGTCTTGCCGGTTCAGCCAGCTTCCGACGTAGTGTGCTGTGTGGCGGTCCGGCCGACGTTCAAATGTTTCGTATCAGAAATTTCGGACAATGTGCGGCCGGGCTAAAGGTCTCAGCAACCAGGCCATAAGCTCCAAAAAAAAAATAGTTGTTACACTATTTGACAGGATTGGACAACAAATGTTTGACATGTAATAAACAAATCAGCATCTATTGAAATGATAAAGTATTCATTAATCATTACACATATCGAGTTTTCATTGTTTTTAAGATGTATTCTGCTATTCGGGACGGAAACAAATCCAACAAATCAAAAACCATTGCAATTGGTCCAGCCGTTCTCGAGTTATAAGTGTTGTAACAAACACGACTTTCTTTTATATATATAGATAAGATAAATAGATAAATAAATGTCATAAGAGATTACACAATGTAAAAGTAACTTTATGAAATGCTATAACGAAGAGGTAGGACTTTGGTTTCACTGTTTTATGTTGTTGTATTTTGTTAGCTGTTAAACGCTTCCTTCGCAACAATATCTGAATTCTGATGATAGCGCAACACTAAAATACATTGTATTTTAACCGCGTTTAATTTCGGAACATTCTGGCAAATTCCAATTTTAAATCCTGATTAGCTCAAAGCAGTGCAACTTTGCATGTATCTATTACAAATTCACCACCGGTCCACCGGTCGATGAACGAAACTCTGCAAAATTGCTTCGTTAACGGAATTTGCATGGCGTTTAGGCGAATACATTACCGTGGGAGCTAATAGACTATTAGGCTATGTAATACATAGGGCTGCTTGTGTTAGCAGACATTTGAAATCTATACTAATATTATCATTCTGCAGAGTTTGTTAGTTAGTTAGTTTGTTTGTTTGAACGCGCTAATCTCAGGAACTACTGGTCCGATTTGAAAAATTCTTTCAGTGTTAGATAGCCAATTTATCGAGGAAGGCTATAGGCTATATTTTATCACGCTAAGATTAATAGAAACGAAGAAATAGAGGAAAATGTGGAAAAAACGGGGGAAATTATATGAAATTGCTTTTTATCTTAAGATTCTTAAGAACTACTGGAGCAATTTTTATGTTATTTGGCAAACATGAAGAATAGACCACGTTACGGCTATTTTTTTGCGGAAAAATGTACGGTCGCGTGAAATTCCTAAATTACGCAAGCGAAGCCGCGCGGAGCATCTATCTACTTATATAGAATAAAATCGTAGGAAAGTTAATGCTGTACATTGAATATTATTGTACAATAAATAATACTTGGGATGTGATCTACTATACTAACTCGGACGAAGTCGCGGGCAACAGCTAGTGATTAATAAATTATTGACAGAAATATGATAGAATTGTTAATTGCGAGAGAAACAAAACTTAGGGCCTGTTTCACCGCTTTCTGATAAAGTGCTGAATAGGCTATTTACAACTTTTTTGACAGATTCTCCATACTTCGTCTGTCAAGTTAAGTGGTCAAGTTAAACAGGCCCTTCAGAGCCCATATGACCCTAACTTGACTACATACTTTAACCTAGATCTGAAATCTGTAAGGTCTAGAAAACTGATTTTTTGACACAAGTAACTTCAGTTCATAAAGATTAAATACTCAAGACGAAAACACGATAGTACTCAAAAAATACTCGATAGTTTCTTTTTTACAAAAAACCTTGTTTTAGACACATTTTTGCTTGGATCCTCGAAGTTTGCTGTCTTTTCTTTAATAATTTTTAATATCTAAAAAGGTATGATAAAACCTAAATTTGCTCAAAACACTTTTTTCATAATCATTATAGTTCGTCTTTTATTCAAGTAAAACTAACTCGGCGATGATTCCGCGCCGTCCTTTTTCAACTGGCATATGAAAGACGGGCGTGAGTGTGAAGAGAGAAGTACGATGTTTGATTTTTAGAGTCAGAAGATTAAGAATCTTTGGAGATGTTTTCTACCAGCTAAAATTTATTCATCATCAACTCATCGTTTAATTTTAGTACCTTGATCGTGGGAATCCCAGACACAATAGATTTTCAATTTTTATGCGGCAGCCGGGTGCCGCTTGGGGATTGATGGGAAACATGCAATAATTATTATGGTTCCTCTTTCTATTGACATGTCTTTCTTAATAACGTGTTTTGTCTCAAAAGGATAGCATCAGGTAAGTATTATAATATAATATGTCATTGATTCTATATTTTTTTTATTTCTGACCAATTATTATTTTATAAATCGTTGTGTTATAAATCCTCTAAAAGAGGATAACCCTAAATCTATAAGTCCAAATATGGCTACCTCCATCCATTTCTGAATCAAAGAATCCCATCGCAATTAACCGACTCGCTTCTTCAATATTTACAGTTACTTCGGCTCTGCTATTTGAATACTAAAGTCTAATCGTTTTCTATTATGATCCATAATTCTACTTAGCCATATTTACATAATTTATCAATATTTCTTTAACGCTTCATTCGTTTCCTAATTGATTAATATTTTACAATAGATATTGGTTTTTTTAATCAATATTAGAATGATTAACATACGAAAGTGTGTTACCACTTACCAGTTACCACTTACCTACCTCTAAATACTTAAGCCAATGAACCGATTTGGATAAAATTTGATAAAGATACTTGGGGTAAGTACCGGAAAGGTCACAGGATGGTTATTATTACAGCAAAAGGATCCCGCCGTATAAGAATTTCTGAGCAAAGTGAGGGCAACTAGTTAGGACAATAAAGCTATAGTCGTAAAATGGAAATGATGAACAAAAGAAATGAATATAAATATGTTTTGGAACTTCACACAAAAGATACAGATAAAGATAAAAATGATATATTGTAGATCGAGGATATTATATTATGTGACACGAGAAGAGTTGACTAAAAAGCTTTTTGCGAGATTAGAAAGAATTTAACAGACATTTGTCTTCGGGCTGGAATAAAGATATGAAAGACAAGAAAATAATTCAATATTTGAGGGAGACATCTCCTGAATTAAATGCTATGTTTTTTTTTAAGTGGCCCCTTATATGGGACCTCATGTTTCCGAAGGGAAGAGAATTTTTTTTACATTTTTAATTATGTATATCATGTACATTATTATTATATTTATACGTATATATATATATATATATATATATATATATATATATATATATATATATATATATATATATATATATATATATTTATACGTATATATATATATATATATATATATATTTAAATCGCCGAAGACTTGTTGCGTCTTTTCAAAGTCGAACCCTATGGCGTCTACCATTCCCAATGACTTTTTAATTGTTATTCGTGCGAATATAGTTACATTGCTGTCATGTGAATTCTATTGTCGACGAAAAATTTTGTTTACGTACGAAAATTAGATATTCAATTTGAAATAATTCTCGCTGGTTTTTTGCTTCCGTTCTCGGTGGAAATCATGTGACACATTGTATATTTTTGTATTCGTTCCATGCATTTAATCGTTTTTCCTACATCCATTTAAATGTATGGATATATTGATACCGTATATTGTACTATATTAATTCCATGCATTCTACTAATTAAATGACTCCTTACTATATTTGAGATTATATCGGTACCGTATATTATTTTTTTATGTACGCCATAAACTGTTGAGTTTGTTGCTTCCTCCTAACCTTATATGTTATATCGATACATACATAGGTACCTATATAATAGATCCCAATAAATTCATTGCGTGATGTGGTCTCTGTCTACCCCAATGAGGGACAGGAGTGACGATATGTATGTATAAATAGAGAATCATCCCTCTTTATGAAGTCGATTAAAATGAAATACTTATTTCTATAACTTGGAGTACATAACAGACATTAAAAACAAGTTATCCCTATATTACATAGATTAATTAAATTTTAAATTATAATTAGGTAAGTCCGCTAGGCTAACTAAAAAATATTAAGAATAATTATGATAGATATGATCATTTTATTTATGTGAGCGTGTTTCTTCTGAACTTAAGTATGAACACAAAATAAAACAATTGTTTCGGTAGTAGGTATTTTTAAGTTTTATTGTTTAAAATCAAGTAGGTACAATAATAAACCCATAGTCATAATAATCAAAGTGTCGGACAAATCAAATACACCGAAATAGGAACATAAAAGTAATTTAAGAAATAAACAATTTTAAGAACGACCAGTTGAGAGGCTAATTTACTGTGACATTGACTATAGTTAACTAGTGTATGTAAGCAATACTAGTTTTCAATCGTGGCTCTGCCCACGTGACAAGTTGATAAAATTTAACAAATTGAAATTCGTTATTAGCCGTTTAGGCGTTAAAAAAATAAAACAAAAATGCTTAGAAAAATATTAACCTGAAGAATCACATATCAGACATACCTATCAGTACAAAGTCTCAAAAAAAGGCCCTTTAGGCGTCGAAAAGAAAAATAAAAACGTTTAAAAAATTATTAACGTACCTATCAAAAATAAGATAAAACAGTCCAAAATCTCAAAAAATTACACAACTACACAAAAATTACACAACAATATATATACTTTGTAAATTTAAATTATGGTTATTATCTATAATAGTACCTATTATTTCTGTTTATTTGTTTTGTACAAAAAGAGGACGGTATTTGATTATAATACAAGTTCACAATAATAATAAATTTTTTCGTAAGTAGTTGGTTAACGCGCGCGCGTAAGCAAACACGACGCGACGTTGCGTTCTGTGCTGTGATAGTCATAGTCAATCATGGTTGTCGTGATTGATGTAGATCGTTTCGATCGTTTTTTGTATTGTTTATTGTATCTTCTTCTTCCTAGTCGTATCCTCATGGCTGAGGGACGTGACCACCAAAATTTGCTTTTTGGGATAAGGCTCTCCACTTGTCTCTATTTTTGGCCTGATGAAATGCCTCCTGGAACGTGCAGTCAGCAGCCTTGACAATCGCGTCTGTCCATCGTGTAGCCACTCTGCCTCTGCCTCTTTTCCCCTCTAATTGCCCAGCTAGTATGAGACTCTCAAGATTATTAGGCTCCCGGCGGGCTATGTGGCCAAAAAAGGCAAGTGATCGTTGTAGACAAAGCGTGGACAGGCGGGTGGTAATTTTGAGTTGCTGAAGTATAGACGTGTTGGTCCGGTGTGCGGTCCAAGGGATGCCGAGCATTTTACGCCAGCACCACATTTCAAAAGCGTCAATCTTAGCTCGAGTACGTGCTTTTAGTGTCCATGTCTCGGAGGCATATAAAAATATTGAAAAGATTAGGGAACGCATTAGTGTTATTTTTGTGCTACGATAGATGTTCTTATTCTTCCATATCTTTTCTAAGCGCCCAACCGCAGATTTAGCCATCTGAGCCCGTCGGACAACCTCCCTCTCGCAGTTACCATTGTTGCTAATCAACGATCCCAGGTAGACAAACTCCTCTACGGGTTGGAGATCTTGTAGTAAGGATGTCTTTTGTATTTGGTTCAGCTTATCGACGTACATCAGTTTGGTTTTATTGCGATTGATTTGGAGGCCAAAGTCTCGACTAATCTTTTCGAGCCGCGCTAGAAGTTCAGCAAGTTTCACTTCGCAAGTACTTATAAGCGTGGTGTCGTCAGCGAACCTTAGGTTGTTGAGAAGGTATCCGTTAATTTTAATACCATCCTCCCAATCTTCCAATACTCGACGCATTATATATTCGCCTACGAGGTTGAACAGCTGTGGAGAGAGGATGCAACCCTGTCTGTCACCACGCTCTGTAGCAAACGGCTCTGACAGATCATTGTCTAATCGCACCCTTGATCGACCTTCCAGATAGAGGTTTTGTACCAAAAATATGAGATGATCGGGGACGCCCAACTCTCTCATCACCTCCAGCATTTTGGACCAGACGATGCAGTCAAAGGCCTTAGCGTAATTCACAAAACAGAGTACTATTGGGACATTGAATTCTCTGCTCTTTTCTATCAGCTGACGGATGTTTAGGATTTGTTCTCGGGTACCCCTGCCCTTTACGAATCCCGCCTGCTCTTTGGATATCTGTCTAGTTATATAGTGTGCCAATCTGTTGTTTATAACATGGAGAAGAATCTTACTGGCGTGTGAAATTAGTAAGATGGTCCGATAATTTCCACACTTTTTAGTCGACCCTTTCTTATGTAGTGATATCACGAGAGATTCTGTCCAATCGTCTGGCCACTGTCCTGTTCTCCATACTTTAAGACATATTGAATGCATTACTCTGATTCAACACTTACCCAAGCTCTTAAGCACTTGTGCCTGTATACCATCTCCACCGCAAGCTTTTGCTTTTAGCTTATTTATAGCTGCTTCTACTTCATGGAGAACGATGTCGGGTTCTTTATCTGTAAAATCTAATCTAGTGTCAGGTTCATCAGCGTCATATTTGTACAGGTCTTGGCAGTAGTTCCTCCATCTTGTCATCACTTGGTTCTTGTCTAAAATCAGGTTACCCTTTTCATCTTCTATGTTCCAAGATTTTGATTTTCGTTCCCGTGTGAGAATTTTTACCTTTTGGAACATGTCTCTTGGATGTAGGGTATCAGAGTGTGTTTGTATATCTCTACATATAGAATTGATATATGCATTCTTGTCATGTCTACAGAGACGCTGTACTAGTGAGTCAAGTTCAGAGTATCGCTGTTGTTCTTCCTTTGAACGAATTCCTCCAGTCTTTAGAGCCTTTCTTTGTGCGATTGCCTCCCAAGTGGTCATCCACTCAGATCTAGGGTGTTTTACTTTCCGTCCATTTGTGATTGTTCTAGTTGTCTCTTCTAATGCGGCCTTAAGCTGATTCCATGATGTATTGGCTGAGTCAAATGGGCAATACGTTTCACTGTCCAGTCGAGTTTGTAGTGTGTCCTCAAAAGCTTTCGCTTCTTGTGTTAGAAGAATATTTTTGGATGGTGGAGGCTTTGAAACTACTTTGAGGCGGACTCTGTATTGAGCTATTAACAGCTGATGGTCGCTGCCACAATCTGCACCCGGAAAAGTCTTTGAGAGAGTTATGCACGACTTCCATCTGCTGCTGATTAATATGAAGTCAATCTGATTTTTATGACCTGTTGGCGATCGCCATGTCCATAAGCGTCTTGGATGTTGTTTATATGCCGTGTTAGTTACGAATAGTCCTTTTTCAATGCAAAACTCTAACAACATCTCACCTCGACTGTTGCGGGCTCCTAAGCCGTATTCCCTAATAACATTCCTTAGGTGTTGATCATTATCAGTGTGCCCTATCTTAGCATTAAAGTCTCCCAGGATGATAGTACATTCCTTCTTTGGTAACGCTTTGTAGGTTAATTCTAGCTCGTGGTAACATTCCTCCATCTCTTCTTCGGTGGCTGCACTGGTCGGCGCATAGACCTGTACAAAGTTAATTGGGTGTGGATGGGCTGAAATTTTTAAGGATATAATTCTATTGTTGATGGTATTATACCCCAATACCTTGTCTCGTAGCCAGCTAGCAACTATGAAGCCCACACCACTAAAACTATTGTCTTGCCTGTCAGAGTAGATTACCATATTTCCCTCAGTTGTGATGTGGTATCCGTTATCTTTGACATGGGTCTCACTCAATCCTAGTATAGCCAGATTATAGCGCTCCATCTCCGCTTCAACAACTTCGATTTTTCCTGGCCTTAAAAGTCCACGGACATTCCAGGTTCCTATTGTTATTGCCCTTCCCTTGGGTGTTAGTTTGCTAGAGTAAGATGTTATGTTTCCAACTGCAGCCGGTAGCCAATTTCACACCAGTCGGCCCGGAACCAAGCTGGCGCCGAGCGTTAGTCGGGTCGCATGACATCATGTTATCTCTGGTGGCGTTCTTAATCATGGTGGTTTTCTTGGGATTATAGTCGCGGTAGTTTCCCGTTGCTTTCCGCGCCGGACTTTTTGAGGGTATTTAGTCCTCAAGGCCACTACTGCCTAGGAGTCAGGTTATCATATCCGCCGCCTGAGACTCGGCGTTGTTACTCGCTTAGCACCACCCGGGGGACACGTGTAGGGTAGTAAAAGGTAATTCCTACGGACGCGAGTAACCACCGCCCCCGTTTATTGTATCAAGTTTGATTAATTTTAAACATTGATTTGATTTGTAATCTAATTTTAATTGCCTGAAATGTAAAATCAGCGATATGCGATCAGTAGTTGGGAAAGGGTCCGGTGGCTTTAACACAGGTTATACTGTAACCTAGCTAAGCTGCCGGTTGCGATCTTAACATTCTAATATAAAAAACCATTGAAAATAAAATAATTTGCATGTTGTAATTGTCTAGATTAAGGTTTTTATGTTATCGAGCTGAATAAAAGTACATTATTATTATTATAAGTATGCCATCACAGTTACTATAAATCTTGTCAAGGGTGTCGATTTATGAATGAAGAAAGTCACCAAGTCAAGATTTAAAAATAATCTCAGAACACTGTACAGTGTACAGCCTAGCCCATGACCCGGTAACCACTTGACGTTGAGTTTCGATGCACTTTGGGCTATTTTCTCATTACCGTGGCTTTCTAATAGCGAAAGAATTATTTAAATTGGTTCAGTAGTCTCGTAACTCGTAAGTTAAATAGTAATAAGCAAACGATTAAATATTTCGTCTCTACAATATTAGTAAGTATAGATATTTAAAAATACATTAGTTCCAACCCAATTCGCAGTCTAAACTCACTCACAGATGGGCTTTTGTTTAAAATATACAATAGGTAAGTACTTATCAAAGAAAATCATATACGTAGGTATGTAGGTAGGGACATAGTAGTTAATACGTAATACGTACGTAAGTATATAAACAGTTCAACAACAAACAGGACACTGGACGTCAGGATAAAGATCGTAAATTGCATATTTATTTGTAAATAAGAAATTTAGAAGATTTATAAAGCGATTTTATGTTCTTTCGTTTTATAGGTAGAACAAAATTATTTGTAATAATATTGATATTATTCTTGGTCACAATTAAAACATTTTTTTTGTATTACAAAATGGGTCGACGGCCAAGGCCATTTTATTTTGTCTTTAAAATAGTTTTTAAAATCACTTCTTTTAAAAAAAAACGATCTACATCAATCACGACAACCATTGACACGACAATCTAACACTGAAAGAATTTTTCAAATCGGACCAGTAGTTCCTGAGATAAGCGCGTTCAAATAAGCCCTTTCAAATAATTTCCCTCCGTTTTTTCCACATTTTCCTCTATTTCTTCGCTTCTATTATTCTTAGCGTGATAAAATATTGCTTATAGCCTTCCTCGATAAATGGGCTATCTAACACTGAAAGAATTTTTCAAATCGGACTAGTAGTTCCTGAGATTAACGCGTTAAAACAAACAAACAACCTCTCCTGCTTTATAATATTGAAGTGTAGATAACATTTTTACTACTTTTCTTACTATTCTACTACTATTTTTCGAAAATGTGTCAAATAACTACCTAATTGTAATATCGACATTGCATCGATTCGATATATTTGTTCCTGTTTTCCTGAAATACAGTTACAGATTTAATCATTATTCTGAATGATCGTCATTATGTTTTTAGGGCTATTCAGGAAAAAGGCGTTCAGGAAAATGAGGAATTCACTAAATTCGTTTATAATGAAGTATTGATATAAAGAAAATTATTAAGAACTTAGAAATGTTGCGGGCCTTTATAACTTGGTATAAAAAAAGTAGTGAAAAACAGACAAATGTTGGCACAGTCGAGAAATGTAAATGACGTCTTATTTGGAAATTTTTGTAGAACGTATTTCAAAGAGAGAGAGAGAGCATAAAACGAAGACCTCTATCCACACCAAAGCACTGCGATCAAATAAAGTGAGCCAGCAGATTTTATCGCAAAATAGGTTTCAACCCGTCACGTTGAGTATATCGGCAAGGCATTCAAAACAAACAATGCGCAGGACAATGACGCGAATTTTATGAACATTTTAAAAATATAATTTTTAGTTATTTAATGTAAGTTGATGTGTTATTTGTTGGTATCGGATTCTTCTCTTCTTTATCTTCAAATTAACATTAAATTTTTAATCCTTTCTAGCTCATTTTTTTTTATAAATAATAAATTGTAAGCGGCAGTATCGAAACGACACGCAAAAATTTCATAATTTGGTACTTTTTTTATAATAACTTTTGAAATATTACCTCTACTTTCAAATAGTTTTAGCAGCATTTTTGTAAGTTAATTAGACATTGAAATGTGTAATGTTACATCAAATTTACGAAGGCGTTGTGAACCCAACTTTGAAGACATGAATTTAGTCTCTCTCAAATATTCGCCCCACTACACAATATTTATACCACAAGCGTCATTACGTCCGCGCTGGCCGGCAAAAAATATAAACAAAAACATGCCCTTGCATGTCGCGTGCGAACTCCGCCCCCTCGCCTCTGTCACCCCCGCGTCTCCTCTGGGACGATGTCGTTTTGTGGGACGTAATTAAATCACACATTAGAATTGATAAAAACTTTATTATATACAGGAATCCACATTATCGGCGTGTTATACGTAAACAAAGTATCGAATATACGCCACCGATATACGGCGCACAGTAGCGACCTCCAAAATTCGCGCGCCAAATAGCGGAACTAAGAAATACGCCGAAAAGCACTCCGGTGACAAAACAACGTCCATGCCAATATTTCACCCAGCCATTGTACTAACCTTAACACTACTTCTGGCTGAATTTGAGAGATGGTCAATCTTGCGTCCGTATACAGGATGCAACAAGTCAGTCGGACGCAATATCATCGGTAAAAACCGCCATGTAGGACGCAATATCAACTCCGGGGTGGAAATATATATATATATATATATATATATATATATTTATACGTATATATATATATATATATATATATATATATATATATATATATATATATTTATTTATTTATTTATTAACACTTACTGTTAACAAAATAATCGCTTGCAAGTCGATGGTGTGCATCACATTTCGTTGCATAAAGGTTCAATGGTGACAATACTTACATTACATACTATTTATTCATATCACATTTATATAAATACATTTTGCTGTTTACTACACATTGTCTGTTAATTTTAAATGCAGATATAATACAGTTTTTGAAAATTTGTACCTTAAAATATAATTTTTAACATTTACGTATTCATTACAGTTTTCTTATGGCAATTGCTGTGATTAAATAACATGTGTTAAGGATAGGTTATTCCAAATTCACGTTTCTAGAATGAGTAATTTTTAAAGAAAGCGTCATTAAAAAAAACTGAAAAATATATACATGTATAGATACATCTTTTAACTAGTGACTTTTACGGTTAGAAACACAATACAGATAATTTTACTCGATAAAATAAAATTCCGAAACAACCTCGATTTTAAAAACATTTTCAGTTTTATAGGACTTACAGGGACTCAATCAAAAAATAATTTGGATAGTTCGATTACTATTAAAATTTTACAGGGAAGTGTACGGATACATGTTTAGTTATACTATTTTTTATGTAAGTAAAAAGGTTTTTTCTCCTATTTCGCCCTATCATGGACGCGGCGATCGTCGTAACCGCCACTGTACAAGGCGCGCTGATATGAATGTTATTTTAATGTCTTTTACGTCGATATTCGCACTGACAGACATCGGCCTGCTAATTTAGGAATAACCTCCCCTTAAGTATATTATATTGCAGTACATAATATACGTTCTAACATTTACAATTTGTTTTTGCTACTTAATCTATATATCTATGCTATGTTATATTATTTTATAACCATATATATATATATATATATATATATATATATATATATATATATATATATATATATATATATATATATATATATATATATATATATATATATATATGACAAGTTATTATAAACTCATTATTAAATACCATATTTAATAATATTATGAGGTTATATGACATTCTTGTAAACATTATACCTATTAATTATATTTTATATACATAAGGCACTTTTGGGTCTCCTAAAGTTACTTTAGGAGAATTCCAAATTGAATATTATAATAAATACTAAATTGATTGTCACTACTATTGGTCTGCGGGATCATATTATGCAACGGTTGCCCGTGCTATGGTGTCTCATCTCAACCGCACCGGGCACTCCGCGCTAAATGCGTCATGTTTGGCGTCATTGCTGCCATCCCTCTCACAATTTATACAATGTGGTTTCACATCTAGTTTCTCGCATTGGGACTAATGATGGTCCCCTCCGTATTGGCTACACTTTTCCTGATCTTCACTGTTGCAGTGCCGCCTTCCATGCCCATATCCTAAGCAGCGTGAACACTGTATTAGGGGGGACTGGTCGGCGACACGCACTCGCTGCATATCCACATACAAGTGGCCGGCTTTGGTAAAGGTCTGCCACAGCCGAGGGGACAACGTAAGGACCACATGGTCAGTCTCATTATCCCTTCCTCTTCTTCTATATTTTACGTATAGAGTGTACTTTTCACACGGCGGTGGCGGCGGTGTGAGGTGCTTATTTTCATTTTTTACAGCTTCGAGAATCTCGTCGTCTGTCATCGATTTAAGCACCCCATAGAGCACCACCTGCGGGGTAGCGCATACTATTGTCTCAACATTAAAGTTACTTTCAGTATTATCTATTTTCTCCTTAATTCTGTCTCTTTCCTTTCTGTCACTAAAGCCTATTATCACTTTCCGTTTTTTCGCTTTCCTTACCCTATCTATTTTCACTCCTTCCTTGCTAGCTTCTATTATTTTTCCTACTTTCGATACTATATCCGTTGTTGTCATAAAATTTTCTTTATCAGTTATTACAATGGAGTGGAGAGTATTGGGTTTTAGCCGTCGCTTACCAGCTGCCGCTGCGAGGGCAGCGGGCGGCGCATTAAATGCTATGTTATCTCTTCCATAAATAAGAATATAACGGAATAAATAATACTTAATATTTAACACCTCAACCTCAGGGTAGACGTATAAAAGGTAAACCTATTACTATTGTAATTTGTAATCATACATTAAGCTACATACTTACTGTTTCCAATATACTCTAAGTAGTTTATTTATAATAAAGAGTAAATAAGAATAAATTAACATACAATTTGTAGTGCATCTATGAACGTTTCGGTACTATTTCTTCTATTACTTAACTCGTGTTTTACTTAACTTGTATTATACTTAAGTTGATCAAAAAGTCAATTTTATCACTCAAATTATTGGTCAAAATGTTAGTTATGAAACACTCAAGATACGTAGCCGTGGACACGAACAAAGCGAGGTACAGAAATAGAACAACAAAGGCACTTGACGGTAAAAATGGGTCAGCATTTAATTATTTTTTCTATTTTTAACCCACCAGTGTGGGCAATACGTCATAAACTATTATAAGTGGGTTGCACCAACTTACTTTAACCAAAACAAAATGTCATATGAACTGTCAAATCCCTAATAAAAGTTGTACTAATATGTATTCTGTGGTAAAAGTCCATAATGGACGCCATATTTGACGATAACCTTAACTATAACTACGCCTCTGGTGCAGTGCAAGTCAACCAACCCTTAGACAATCTCTGTATTAGATCGCTCGAATCGGGCGCACGCAAACTGTATGCTATTATCTTTAGCATGTCAACCGCCCTTGAACACTCCAAGGCACTAATTCCTGACTTCAACAAGAAACAATCAGAATTAGTGCTCACCTTGGGTAGGAACCAATTAAGAATCCTTACCAAAAGCCTAACTGGGCACTGCGAGCTCAACAAACACCTAAAGAATGGGTATTTGTAGCAGAACGACTTGCAGATTCTGTGAGGAGGACGATGAAACACCTATTTACCTTCTTCTCGACTGCCCTGCTCTTATACAGAGCAGGAACAGGCACCTTGGTCGCCACGAATACTTGTCCACAGAGGAAATTCGTGGCACCAACCCCAACCATATCGTTCAATTTATGAGCAGTATTGGGTTGGGGATGATACTCTAGTGCGAAGGAGTCACAATAGATCTTCATGGGTCGTGTGTCGTCAGTGACGTCAGGGCTACAGCGACCTGCCTTCTTTAAAAAAAAATGTCACCCGCCTAAAAATTGTCACTGTGATGAGCGAGTCTTATTTCATGGACACGGCTGGGTTACCCTACTGTAATCTGTACCACGTTTATACTGTGCTTTTAGTTATGCGTTATTAACTTACTACTTATTAAGTTGTTAGGTCACTAGCATCCGTAATCCGCCGGGGATGCGTAAAGCATTTCCCTATGTAAATTGCTAGCATTTGCTTTCGGTATTATTAAGACGTCCCTCATTCATGATGACAAGGCTTCAATTAGCTACTGTAGAAGCCATGATGGTACTATCGAAATATGCCATCGGAGAACATCAATAATAATTGGTACTGCTTGAACTTTTAGGATGGGCAACGCCCTGGTTAAGTGATGAAGCAATATAATTGTTCTTCTAATCCACTAAAAGTATTGAACAATCGATATTAACATTTAATGGATTAACTATTAATAATGATGACATTTTTAAACGTGGTAGATCCACACTCATATCAAGCCACTGTCTCTCTCAAAACTTGCTTGTAACAGTGCTTATTAACGCTACTGGTTCTACAATTATCATTGGTACTGGATATCACTAACGACTAGATAATATAATCAATCCACCAGATTCCTGATTTATTAATAAAATTAAATTAAGAAATTTAAAAAAACCCCCGCCAAACAACTTTAAAAAGTAATGAAATAATATTTACTGCCTTTAAGTTCAAATAGTTCCTAACTTGTGTAAAGTAATATTTTAGTCCATAATTGTTGTCAAGATGTGTCGGGGGACCGCCAAGTAAACTACAACCTACAACCGCCAAGTCGCTGATTACCTATCCCGATTCAGATCGCTGTGAATTGATCCTTAAACTTGTTATGTGAAATCAAACATCTACCGCGGTCCCCCGATACACCTTGACAACAATTATGGACTAAAATATTACTTTACACAAGTTATGAATTATTTGAACTTAAAGATAGTAAATATTATTTCATTACTTTTTAAAGTTGTTTTGGCGGCGGTTTTTTTAAATTTCTTAATTTAATTTTATTTCATACTTTTTAAACTTGTGTTGGTTATAGTGCAGAATAATTCCTATCAACAGAATCATATTCTCATGATTACCATCTATCAATGTCCTTTTCGATGAGGCCGTCAATATGAGCCCAAACATGAAACCTCCACTTTGGGTTCATAAGAAGCTCGGTTCTTATAGAATCCAGGTGATGCTGCAGCAGCAGCATGTAAATATTTACTGTTTATACTTTATCTACTTCTTACTGGTTGTCTGCTCTAAGTTGGCGAGGAATTGGATATCCTATTGATTACCAGGTGATGCTGCAGCACCAGGTCAACTTTGCATTATTATGTGTATACGTATATAGTATTTTCACAAATGTCACGAACTAGAATGAAATATATACCCATCAAACGACTACCAGTTTCTAACGGCCTTTCATGAACCAGATAAACCCTGATTGTCCAGCACTGAGCAGGCTGATAATGATGAATTATAGCTAAGAACACTCTCGATTATGTCAACTTTCAAACAAAAAAAACTAGATCAAAATTGGTGCACCCGTTTGGATGCTACGATGCCATGCCCCACGGACAGATACACACACAGACAAACAGACAGACAGACAGACACGTCAAACTTATAACACCCCTCTTTTTTATCGGGGGTTAAAAAGAGCACACATCTCGGCGTCATAAACTTGTGTGTTACAGACTTTTATCGCGATCGATTTACTGTTAAATGTGATCTTTTACATATAAGCGCGGTTCTTTAGAATCATGTGGCTGACGTGTATTAAAATTTATGGTGGTGAAATATTTTCTGGATAAAAGTGAGATGAATTTATGGCCAAAATAAGAAGTAAATTTGCGAGGGGGAACGATGGAACGAAAGCAAAACGCAACCCGCACTCGCTTCGTGAATATGCGAATAGCTTTGTCCACATATGAAAGTTGATGACGAAAATTGAAGATGAAAGTGCACAGTGTGGACTAATTGCGAATGTAATAAGTGGTAATAATATTGTTAGCTTTTCAAAAAACGAACGCGACGAAAACCGCGACCAAATGTCTGTCATGACATGTCGCGACCTCTTTAGGTACTTTTACTTTTTAATGGTGCGGCTTAAGCGCCATACATTTCTAAATCAAAAGCGTGATTCCATTAATTAATTTTCTGCTTACTATTGTAGTAACTAGTACTTGAGAGACAAGCTACGCCTAGTTTAAGTACAAGAACATCAAATTATTGTATATGTTATTTCTAAGTGTATTTTCTAAATAAATTCTAAATTACTTCATAAGTCAGGTGTTTTTAAATGTTTTGAATATTATCTGCAACAAATTACCATATATTTGTCTATATGTGTAAGCATAGGTGTAAGTAATGTACTTTTATCTTAGTATTATGTTCTAGTTTCCTGTATGTAACTTAGTATACTTAACTTTGCAATACTTTAAGCTTATATAGTTTCAACTGAATGTAGTGCTTGAATTCACGTGTAAGTTGTAACTAACTTTTATAGTGGCACTTTTATATTTTTTTATCTTTATCAATATTTGACGCCTGTGTTCATTAAATGGTAGTAGAACCTTGTTTCCCCAAAAGACTTTTGAGCCCTATTCAGTTGAGAATTGATTCGCAAGCAGCAGTAACATCTTCAAAACATCTTCAACCTACGTCCAGGAAAACAGAACACTTGAAAAACACTTTCGAGAATTCGTTAAAACGCCAAACAAAGTAAAAACATCCGACATCAAAGACTTCGGATCTTTTAGGTACTCGGATAGCTAGTTTAATTTGAAAGTATTTTCAAATATTTTCTAGAGTTCCTGTTTATATTATGCTAAATAATAGTGTGCAAACCTCAAGATTTTGGCAATTGCATATGATATATTTTATAAACATTTCATATCATATCTACGTAAACGATATGACCAAGTTCTTACACTTCTGAATTGACAAATGCCACGATCATAATTACGTCTTCACTTGATGCACCTATAATGCCCTTAGGCAATAGAAACTCACATAGAACGATTCTTGTGATTGTCTGGTACGAAGGATTATAAGGATTTCCTTTATTTTAAAACACCCTAAAATGAGAGCAAGTCATATCCCATTCAACCTACACAATATGCGCGTGGGCCCGACTCGTCTGGTGAGTATCATTCCAACTTCCAAACCATGGCTCTCTCCTGTGACTCATTGTTTCGGAGTCATTGGAACACTTTTCATTGAGAGCACTGCCAGTGAATCAGGGCTTTAAGAATGCATATAATATTATGATATTACTAGCTGTCCCGGCAAACGTTTCTTTGTCATTCTTTTACGTGGGAGAGCCATGCTTCGGCACGAATGGGCCGGCTCGACCGGAGAAATACCTCGTTCTCACAGAAAACCGGCGTGAAACAGCGCTAGCGCTGTGTTTCGCTGAGTGAGTGAGTTTACCGGAGGCCCAATCCCCTACTCTATTCCCTTCCCTACCCTCCCCTATTCCCTTCCCATCCCTACCCTCCTATTACCCTATTCCCTCTTAAAAGGCCGGCAACGCACCTGCAGCTCTTCTGATGCTGCGAGTGTCCATGGGTGACGGAAGTTGCTTTCCATCAAGTAATATAATAAGTACCTAGTAGTCGATACTCAGACCCATTGAATATGCATATAAAATTTGGTTTAAAATCAGTAAAGCCGTTTCGGAGGAGTACGCGGCCTATCATTGTGACACGAGAATTTTATATATTATAAGATAAGAAGATAAATGTTTACTAAGAGTTGTATAAATGACGTTTGTTATATGTAGGCACTTACTTATCTTTGGGATAGTGTTACGGCCGTTCCCAATATTCAATCTATTATATGTCTCTAATGTCTAATGTGAGCTATTCCTATCTCTAGTGGGGCAAAACCAGAGATAGATCAAATATTGGGAACGGCCGTAAGTCTATTTGGTGTAATAGATGCAGCGATGAATTTTGCATAATAATCGCGAAACATTCTTGTTGGTTTTCATTAGCTCCAAACAACGCCAAAGAAGCAAGTAAACTTGAAAATGGATTTCTTATTTGAGGAACTTCTTTTAACCAAATGGGAATGATTTTTAGAAAGTAACTGAAAATAGGAAAACGAAGAGCTTCAGTCTAAATATATAATTTAAAACATAATGGGAAGAGAATAAAAAGGTTAAAGGTTATCCCAATATTAACTGGAAAATAAGAGACAGAAGTAATATATTTTATTTAAAAGACGTTTTTATATAAAAGAAAAATAAATATTTAAAAATTAAAACTAATATTACATTATATTATAAATTTTACTCTGCTTAAGGCAAACTGGCTTAATTAAAAGTAAACAAATACTGATTATAGTAATGTTATAAAATTATCTGATCAAATCTAATTCCACATTAAATTTAGATAGTTCAGTGGGATCTAAATGTGTTTCAAATTGACATCACACGATGTTAAAGTTGGCCATTCGTTCCCGATATTCCTGTTCTACTTTTGGAAGGCGGTAACGATTTTCGTTTACGGTCTGCTAGGGTTGATACTTGCTTCTAATATTTGTTGCGGTAGGTCCTGCCCGAAAAATGCTGCGGGGAGTGGAGTACCATAGGTTTTAGTGGGTAGATCCTACATGGAGTCCCACGTACCCCGCCCGATGTCCCCAATCCGCCGAGGATGCGCAAAACACTTCCTCATGTAAAAAAGTGTTGCTCTTATTTTTCAAAGTACTTACGTACAGAAAGATATAAATGTTGATAAATTGATAAACTGTTTGATTGTTTTTGAATTTTGAATTATCTTAAAAAATACTGTTTCTCTAACCGCGATCTTCTTGACATATTCATATTCTCGTTTAACCCAAATTTTGGGATGCTCGCCATGGAATCTTCATTTTTTGGCATCCCTACAGGTAGCTCAACTAGATGCATAAAAGATGAGGTCTATAATAAACCCATTCAGCCGTCCTGGTCCCTGATCTATTATTTTTGGACTCGTGTTGCTAAACAAATTAACAGTGACACGATTCACGAATGACCGGATATACTTACTGTTTTATCTTCGCGACTATTTTCGTCGTGAGTGCTTTTTAATGTTCTGTTTCAATTGAGTTATTTTTTATAGATTGCTGTAGGCTTGTGACGTAATCGTTACGTTAATCTACGTTTACCTTTAATGGAAAATGGTAAATTGCTAGTCATTTCTTATATTTTTTACTTCATTAATTATTAAGCTTCTATTTGACGGATACTAATAAAAATCGGTCAAGAGCGAGTCGCGCACGTAGGGTATAGAGGAAATATAGACGAAAAAATGTGTTTTTGTAGGGGAGCCCCCCTAAAATATTTATTTTATTTCAATTTTATTATTAATTATTAGACTACGAATAAAATAAGAATATTGTGAAAATTTGAAGTGCCTAGCTGTTGATATTATTGGTTGGACAACCCAAAAAGGTCAAAAAATTACGTTTGTTGTATGGGAGCCCGATTAAATTTTTTATTTTATTTTTAGTATATTTAGTTGTTGACGTGGCAATAGAAATACGTTATCTGTGAAAATTTCAGAAGTCTAGCTATAGCGGTTATTGAGTTACAGCCTGGAGACAGCCAGACAGACATACAGACAGACAAACGGACAGACATCGAAGTCTCAGTAATTATAGGGTCCCGTTCTTACCCTTTGGGTACGGAACCCTAAAAATGACCATCTTCTCAGTCTGTCTATTCCTTATTCCATTCCTCAGATTTTGATCATCATCCAAGAAAAACCCATCCCATGGAATTTTTCGGATACCTTTTTACCTCCATCTATTTAACAACAGGGGCAACTGATGTAATTACCATAGTTTAAGTTTAAAAACTGGCCAGTAATAAAATTCAATACATTAGATGCAAAAAATATCGGTCGCCGTTACGCTTCGAGTTGTTGAAGATATTCGAATGAATAAACACTGCAACGTTTGTTCCCTGCTAATCGTGAACGATAACACGCTAATGAAATTGAATGATGATAAGAAACCCGAAGCAAAAAAGCTAACATATTATATTATTGCTACGAGTAAAGTTACATCTCAAGAAATCAATAGATTTAATACTTCTCAAATAAAAGGGTAGCTTCAAACTTTTTCTGAACTCAAACAAGCATAACTTCAAAATATAAAATTTCAAAGAGCCCTTGTTAAAAAGTCTAAAACCCCGCTACAAATTATGACCAACTCGGATACAGTTATAATGAGGATTAAACTCAAATTATACTTAATGCGTTCATTGAATCATTCCGCTTTAATTAGAACCGGAATCGTAGTTGGACACCTCTACATGTAAACGCGTCTCGTCGGCCTTTTGCATGGCGATAGAGATCAGTATCTAATGTGACAAAAACGGAGAGAACAAGGAAGCTTAAGAGCGCACCTGACACTAACTTGACTACATACTTAAACCTAGATCTCAAAATAAAAACCTTGTTTTAGACACAAGTTTGCTGTCTTTTCTTTATTATTTTTTAATGTCTAAAAAGGCATTGATAAAACCTAAATTTGCTTAAAACACTTTTTTCATTAAATTCAAGTAAAACTAACTTGGCGATGATTCCACGCCATCCTTTTTCACCTGGCATATGAAAGACGGGCGTGAGTGTGAAAAGAGAAGGACGATGTTTGATTTTTTGAGTCAGGAGCGCTCTTTAGCAGAGCAATCAGCTTCAACATGATCCACCAAATCTCAGGAAATTGGGATATCAAATTGGGATTTTTTGTGTGCTGAAGGCAGGTCAAGTAGGCCTGATGTCACTGCGACCCTTGAGGATCTATTGTGACTCTATAGAGTACCGTCCACATTCCAATGCTGCTCATAAATTGAACGATGTGGTTAGGGTTGGTGCCACGAATTTCCTCTGTGGGTGGGTATTCGTAGCGACCAAGGTGCCTGTTTCTACTCTGTAATAGAGCAGGACAGTCAAGAAGGTGTATACTGTGTAGGTGTCTCGTCCTCCTCCTCGCAGAATATGCGTTGAGCTACTAACACCTATTCTGTTAAGGTGCTTATTGAGCTTGCAGTGCCCATATCGATATACCATGCCGTTTGTTTCCAGAGTAGACAAGCTTCAGCAGTTAAGAGCATCAATTTCCATATTCACGTAACAGTCCCCCGGCTTCCACGAACAAATCGTTTAAAGTCCGGTGCGTGAATCAATAACAGCGCCAACCACTGTTGCACGGCCTGTCATTTTCGTATACACAATCCCGTCCCGTGTATTTATACACCGGGGGCCACGATTGGTGGGCTTGGGATTGAGTCATGACTCATGAATATCGACATTTACTGTACTGAACTTGTGATAAAAGAGATTTTATAAGAGCAAATGGGCATTGAGTTACTAGATACTTAACTGTGCTAGAATCTAAAGACTATCTTGGTATGATTATGCTGATGATCTAGGGTTGACTATTCTTATGCCCAGTTTCTAAGACATTTTGGCAATATTTGGTGAGTCTGACTCATGTTGCCTTATGTAAAAAAAATTATAAATCAACGACGCTATTGAATATGCAATTAGACAAGCTTCTTAAAACTTAAAATAGGTATATAAAATAGCATTAGTAGGAATAATTATTTCGCCATCTTGGATGGTCGGCCATATTGGATTTAGAGTGATGTCACATACCATATCGTGCATGGTCCTCCAAACTAAACGAGTATGCAAAATTTCAGCTCAATCGGTTAAATATATCCACTACAAAATTGTGGTCCAAAATTCCACCGAAACATACATACAAACTTACGTTTTGTGTTGTAGATAGAAACTGTTTATTAATTTGTGGACACTGACAGCAGGACATATTAGAGCGGTAAATATCTATTTTACGCGATTTCATCAATTTAAACTTAATCAACTGTATCAACGTTTCAATTTCGAACCCGGACGGACACATACAAACTTAGGGCTTCAAATTATACTAATCCGACCATTTTCACGGTGAAAATTGAAATGAAATTGAATAAATCACTTCACAACATTCTTAGCAAAATCATAATATGGAATACGGGATTAACATGTTATATCGAGCGGCTAAACAGCTTAACTGATTAAAATTACGCGATGTGGATTACCGCACTATATTATATTAAAGATAATATAATATGTAACATACTACATTATCAAAGCATTTCGCAAACTTCCGGGAAAAAGAATGATTAATACAGAATGTGGCGAAGACTGGTCAGCATTAGGTAGTTTTAGGTAGGGATTCTGAAGACAATTCTTATTCCATTCAATTATTGAATGCGCTAATACGAAAGTTGAATGAAAGAAGATGACGAAAATTGAAGATGAAATTGCACAGTGTGGACATACATAGCTAATCTACATCGTAATAGGAATAAGAAACACAATCGCAATTAGTATAAAAAATACTTCGTTTATACGGTTTATCTTTACACGATTTTGATACACATACAGATCGAATTCCTATGCAAATTACCTATACATATACGGTCGTATGAATAAAAACTTAGCGAAGGTTTACAACAGCTTTATAAGCCTGTTGTAAAATTTAATATGAATAAAGGTTCTCTAACAGTGCTCTAACACCTTTTTAAGGTGACAGCTGTCAAAAAATAGCGCGCCTGTTTTAAACCTATTTTAAGAACATTTTAAGCATAATCGATATGAATAAACGTTTGCTAACAGTTGTTTAGGCGCGAAACGTCAAATAGGAGTTCGCAAACTTTAGTGAAGCCTCGGACCTACTTTAAGACCATTTTAAGAGACTGAAAATGGACGCAATATCGAGTATTATCGCGATTTCTGACATTATTGCAATTTCAAGAATCAGTAAGGGTCTCTACAGACGGACCGCATTTCAACTGCAATCCAACCGCAAATTGCAGTTCAAGTGCAGTTTAAATCCAGTTGACACGATTACGGGTCTACACAGACGGATCGCGTTTCAACTGCAATCCAACCGCAAATTGCAGTTCAAGTGCAGTTTGAATGCAGTTGACACGATTGCAATTCGACTGCAATAGAACTGCAAACCATACAGTTTACACGACTGCACGCCAACTGCAACTGAACTGCAATCCGACTGCGCGTTTAGTTTGCAGTTCTATTGCAGTCGTATTGCAGTCGTGTCAACTGCATTCAAACTGCACTTGAACTGCAATTTGCGGTTGGATTGCAGTTGAAATGCGGTCCATCTGTGTAGACCTTACAATAGAACTGCAAACCAAACGCGCAGTTGGATTGCAGTTCAGTTGCAGACTTGCAGTTGGCGTGCAGTCGTGTGAACTGCATACTGACTGCATCTAAACTGCACCATCCTACCCGCCCGCACGGTCTGCTCTCCAGCAGTGCAGTTTGGATGCAGTCGGTATGCAGTTCACACGACTGCACGCCAACTGCAAATGAACTGCAATCCAACTGCGCGTTTGGTTTGCAGTTCTATTGCAGTCGTGTCAACTGCATTCAAACTGCACTTGAACTGCAATTTGCGGTTGGATTGCAGTTGAAATGCGGTCCGTCTGTATAGACCCTTAGATACATTGTGTCAAATGCACTAATTGTAGGCCTCAAAAGTAAAACAGAATAAAATAGTATTTTTTAGTTATCTTCTCCTTCTTTTCATTATTCTTCTTCTTCTTTTATTATGGCGGCCTTAGTGAGTTGCCAATGTCAAAGTCTACTTTGCTCTATGATTTATAAAATCCATAAAGTACATTTATTTTTTCTTTACTCTTTATTTTTGACACATTGAATACAATTTTTAATCTGTGGAATACAATAAATTGACACACTGCCAACATTACCAAAAAAAATTCTTATAAAACGTCATCTAAAGGTATTTTACTTAGCGAAGACTTAGCAAGCGTTTATTCATATGGAGTGTTATAAGACGGTTTTTAACTTTAGTGAACATTTTAGTTAGAAAGCTGTTAAAACGTTCACTAAGATTTTTTTATTCATACCACCGATAGGCTATAGTACAGCACATGTTTACTGTTCACTTCGATTTTTTTAAATGTATTGTTTAAAATTATCTACCTGATATTTGTGAGCACGTGTGACTCTTATTTTCATGAAATTTGGTATATAGGGGGTTTCGGGGGCGACAAATCGATCTAGCTAGAAATCATTTTCAGAAAATGTCATTTTATTCGTGTTTTATCGAATATATAAACCCTACGAGATTTATCAAAATAATGTACCAAGTATTGTACACAATGAAAAGATCTACAGAAAACTCCGCGATGATATAATATGTTTATCTCTTATGGGTATCCCACAATAACATTTTTTTTCATTTACTTTTTATGACAAATAATGGCTAATTTTCGAAGCAATTAATCCTTATCCAATTAAATACCTTGAATATATATTATAAAATTGACGGCCTCTGTGGCGCAGTTGGTGGGCTGTTGGTAGCTCAAGCCGGAGGTCGCGGGTTCGAATCCCGCTGATGGAACAAAAAGTTTTTCAAAGTTCCTGGGTCATGGATGTGTATTAAATATGTGTATCATATAATAAAAATCTTAAATATATGTATAGTATAAAAAGTATTAAATATATATCCGTTGTCTGGTACCCGTAACACAAGTCCTTCAGGTACTTAGCACGGGGCTAGACTGACGTGGTGTGAAGCGTCCATAGATATTATTATTATTATTATTAAAACGTATATAATCATATTTACAGCATAATGAACATTTTCGAAGATGTTACAGATTTAAAAATTGGGGGACGTAGCTTTTGCGGCGGTGCCGACCAATGCGGGCCATGGGTGTCGGGTAGTAATGAATATTACTGAATGATTTTAATCATTTCTTCAGTGAGTGACATAGGCTAGATAATATATTTTATACCCGTGTGAAGCCGGGGGGGTCGCTAGTATTGTAATTAATTAAAGACTAAAAGAGCTTGAAAAACAAAAAGAAACACTATAGAAAAGTAGATTTCTTGTACAATATACAAAACTGTTTGTCCGGGCAATATTTACATTGAAACTGTCTCCGGAATTCTCCGGTAAAAATGCACAAGCATTTTCATGGCCCAGTTTTGCCGGATCGACGGCCATAGCGTTCATTTCACGACTCATCGGCAAATCGGATGGTGTATATCCGATGGGCGAGAAAAACTGAAGATATGGCAGGGAATTGGATTCGGGCATATTCAAAAGGTGAAATTCAAGCAAAGGTACTACCTTTGCTTGAATTTCACCTTTTGAATTTTGTTTTTTGTTTTTAAAAACCGCATTTGTTTGCGAGACGGTAAATAGCCCATTTAAGGGGAAGCTGGTCGATCTGGTCGAATTCATCGCAGGCCGTCCTTATAGGAGTCCGGTTCGGTTGGCCTGCGATCAGTCCGAACTGGATATGCCAGCCTTCTAGTATATATGGACATCATAGTGTGATTAAAGTAAGCTATTTATTTAGATTAACTTTATACCTAACTGGATTGTATAATGATATTTTCTAAACCATAGCTTACAGAAGGCTAAGAAGATAGAGTTAGATCTTATAAATTCGACCCTACAACAGGCAAAAATTAACAAGGCACCTCTTCTTAAGGAGTCTTTTCGAGTTGGAATTATAAAATTGCAAAATATGCCGTAGAAAAACACAACAAAATATTTTATTTTTCGCGTCTACCTACATCTTACTCTATGGCCTCATATCACATGTAAAGTTTGCACGCAGCCCTCCTTCCCGATGCTACGATATTTATTTTGAACGGCATTTTCTATTCCGATTTGCGCTCTACATTTTCAACTAATCGTCACATTTCGGGGAAGTGATACCAGAATTTGCATGTCGTTTTGCCTCTTTCGCGAAATAAAATGATATCGTTCGTTTGCGAATATAAAAAGCTAAGAAATACTTGACTTTGGCTTGCATTGAATAGGATCCTAGATTCTACTCTAGAACTATACTAGCTATTGCCTATTGGCCGCATTTTGAGCACAGAATATGGATAGAGACTGAAAACAAGCATTACCATACCCAATTTGTTGGGCGTTATTACTGCAATTTTTTTAACTTATGACGATGACTTAAATTTATAAGGCATGTATTTAAATCAATATCTGTATATTCCCTTTTCTCGATCAAAATATTTGAAAGTTTCACCAAAAATACTGACTTGCACACTAATTATGCACCCTAAATAATGCGAATTCAGCATACTATTTAAAGTTATTTGTGAAACTGTTTTACTGAACGAATAACTATTATTAATATAGTATATCTAACAATTCCTTAGTTCAACAAACATACTACAACTTTTTAAAGGAAAACCATCACCTAAATTACTTTTAGGAACATCAATTATTCTAAATAAAACCCAATTTAATCTGTTATGTTCATATAATTAAGAACACATAAAAATCATCAAGTGCTAACTTAACATGGACTAAACTTTGGCACAGTGAATGGTAACTCAGTTTATAAACAACTAGCAACCCGCCCCGGCTTCGCACGGGTATAAAATATAAATAGCCACTGAAAAAATTATTAAAATCGATTCAGCAGTTTTGATTTACACTCATTATAGCGGTCGCCCGCGGCTCCGCCCGGTGCAAAAAGCATACCCAGGATTAAGACTCGGTCAGCAAAATGATTGCCAGGTCAATTCACAGACTCCGACACTTAATCGACGACGACGACGGATTCATTATAGGTAGGTACCTATAATGAATCCGTCGTCGTCTACGCAGACTGCACACTGCACAGATTGTCTTCCTCCCGCACGCGCACCCTCGCCTTGGTGACGCCCACTATCGTAATATTTTAATTTCGCCATAACTTCTAAACCAAACGTCCAATTTTAATAATTCAAAGACCAAACATTATCTACATAAAATTTACTTAATGATGAAATAATTTATTTTGATAAGGATTATTAGCATGAGTAAAATAAATGCGTTTAAATGTAGTCCAAAAAAAAATCAAGATTTTTAAATAAAAGAATGGTTGTTGTGCCTCACTTGACATAGATAGGTATAGAGTGTCGCGGACATTTTTGTAGATAATTATAAGATCTTTATTTACTTAGAACATTGTATGTATCTTTTATAGTTTAGGCAGCATACACAAAATAAGTAAATTTTCTGGTTGTTTCTGAAAAACTAAAATATCTTACGGAACCCTATATTTTTCAAAATAAAAAGTAGCCTATGTTACTCGTAAATAATGTAGCTTTCGAATGGTGAAAGAATTTTTAAAATCGGTCCAGTAGTTTTTAAGCCTATTCATTACAATGAAACAAACAAACAAACAAACAAACAAACAAACATACAAACAAATAAATAAAGTTTACCTCTTTATAATATTAGTATAGAAGTATAGATAATAATAAACAATCGGCAACGAGCGAGTCGGATTCGCGCACCAAAGGGTTCCTTACCGATATATTGCAAAATAATTAAGCCTCCGGCTTAGGAATTGCACTCTAGGGGTTGACAAGCTACTAAAGAAAAAAAAAGAATAAACAAATGGCTTCATTTAGAGTTCGACAAGGATGTTTATGAACGTGACAAGAAAAGAACTAACGCTTCTATCATACAAAAACGTCATTTTTGACAGTTACCCTTTACCAGCAGCGCACATTGACACATTCAATTAAAGCCTTGTCGAACTGTATGAGTCGACGGAGCCCCGCTACGCGGAGCTACTACTTCTGGGTTGTTCACAAAAAATAACCACGATGATCTAACCTAACCCAATCAAGTCGTATTGGGCCAACATTGATATTAATTATTTAAGAATCATTAATAAATTTATTAACCCATAATACAATTACAATACAGTAGTGAATTTTGATAATTTTTCTTAATTTTTATCAAGAAACCTTGAATTATATAGGTTTGGAATGATAAAATCTTTCACCATATATCTCATCATAATTACCAAAAATCTTTGTTGCTAACACAGAAATAGATCAAGATATATCTGTGGTCGCTAAAGAGTAATGCGAGCGCAAAGGAGTGAGTGCGGCGTTAGATGAGGAGGCCCCAACATGTTTTTCAGTAAAACAGAGAAACAAAAAGAAAATAAAGTTAGGTTAGAAATATTTTAGTTGCAGGATTTGTCAATTTGTAGACATTTGATAATAGAAATTGATTTTATTGTGGTGCACCTTTCGATATCGTTTTTAGAAATTCCGTTGTAAGATTGTCTAATTTAGAGTGCAAGTTAGTATTTTTGATAAACAATTTAAATTTTAGTTTTACAAATAATATATCCGATGTATGAACCATATTTTTGGTGTGAATTCGGTCTCATTTTGTATGACAGGACATGCTCAGTTAATCAATTGTTTTTTTTTATCAGCATTAGTTTTTCTGGTATGCATTCAGTTAATTAGCGGAGTTAAGGTAGTGTGCTGAAAATTATTCTGATGTGCATTTAATAATATCCCAATTTATAACCAGAATAGTCTAGTAGAGTAAAAATTGAAAGCCGTCCAGTACTTTTTGCATTACAGAAACAAACATACAACTTCTTTATTATATTAGTATTTACTATTTAGTATATAGATTATATTTATTTATTTTTTAAATATATTCGGTGTCACGTGCTTATGAAGGTCGGTTGGCGCCAGTGACAGCGCCGGGGCGTCGCGTCGCCAGGGCCCAGTAAATACCATTCTCAATTATCCACCTCTAACTCAACCTTAATACCAACGACATAGGGATCACGCTTCTAGAAACAGAGGTAGAATTATTCTGAACGGTAGGCGTATGAAAATAGAAGCCTACCCCGTGAAATGCATTAATCTTCTAAAAATAGATTCGTCATTCGTGACTCGATATTAGCCATATTAACATGACCTTAATTAGCATGTATATAGATTAAACATAAGTAATAGTTACTCATATTACTGGCCTATTATGATAATAAATAATAATCCCTTAAAGATTTCAGTTTGGGAAAATAAATGGTATTATAATATTAACACTGCAGTACACGCGCCCCTTTTTTTTACACGAGTACTCGCGTAGCCTACCATGGTAGGCCATCTAAAAATCTTAATTGTTTTCATTATAATTATTATTTTATTAAAATGACAAATAAAATGAAAAATATAATTAATTTACTTACTTTTATAATCAAAAACTATTTAATTAATTATTAAATTACTGAAAAATCTAAAACTTTGTAAATTTCTATGAAAATGTGACAAAAATCGTATTGATGAAATCAAACATGTGTATTCATTACGTGAGAATTTTGTTTGATTTATGTTACTCGAGATTCAATCCTACTTACAGATCAGAATAAAACCAAAAAAGACAAATCTATCACCACTTTCTTGGCGATCAAATTTGGGCTAACCTGCAGCGTTGACATTGCCCCATACGTCTTATCGGTGGGGCTAAATCGTGTTGGTTTCTTAAAAAATCTTGAATTGTAGTACATAAAATATTTCTTCTATTTATACACTCAATTATTTTTATATTTTGATTATTTTTTTCTAAGAATAAACGACCCTAAACTTCAGAAGTTACCGGATTAGCTCATTTTCATACAAGTGTGACTCCTAGACTTGGGTTTACAAAACTGGTCAATATTTGTCACTTGTATTACTCTTGATCGCTTATTTAGCTACAGCAGCCAACTTAGATCACAATTTTCCATTTCAAAATTCACATCAAAAGCCTGCCGAGGAAATTAGACAACCGGCACTGATGGTGCTAAGTTTTCATTGTGAAAACTACAAAATAGTTTATTTATTGATTAATTAAATATTTAACACTGGTAAAATATGTAATTGCTTATTAATTTTTTAACTATTTCTTGCCATTTGTTGAGATTTCCTATGTTTCTGGTTAGTCAGAATATGGTTACGACGTCAATCTGTACAGGTCACTATATCTTATTAAAAAATTAAATTTTAGTGTTTGTAATCAAATTATCATAAATGTATTTTAGTATGAATGCATAAAATATACAATCATAAACAATAAAAACGTTATAAATTAATAATTAACAAAAACATACATGGTTGAATTTAGTACCATTGGATTGGGCGATCTCTAGTACGTATTACTTACTAAAAAGAATTCGGTACGATTGCAATTTGCAAAATACTCTACAGTCTAAGTTCAATAGTTTTTCACCGCAGCAGAAATGACGAGCATCTAAAAGTTTTGAATTAAAAAAAAAAATTTCGTCGGTTAATAATTTAGACTAGGTATGTCGGTCATATTTTTGAGCCCTATTTTCATCGTGTCTACTGTCTGCATTTAAAAAATCTTAGGTGGTGTTCATATATTTGCCTTTATTTTCGCAATGGTTAACTCGTAGGTCATAACCTCAGAACGCCTCCTTGGTCAAGTGGTTCAGAGCATGGCTCTTGACTCGGAGGTCGTGGGTTCGATTCCCGCGTTAGAAACATATTATTTCCACGTTTGGTTAGGATAATGCAGGCTGATCACTGACAAGTAAGATGATCCATGCGTCGGATGGGCATGTAAAAAGTCGGTCCTGCGCCTGACCTCTCGCCAGTCGTGTTGATCTTCCGTCCCACTGGGTTATGAGAGTAAAAGGAATAGAGAGTGCTCTTTTGTATTGCGCACACACTTGGGCACTATAAAATTACTCCTGCGTAACTGGCCTGATTTCAATGTAATCGGCCACCGTCACCGAAACCGGTGTGGGAGTTATTATATAACCTCAGAACAGGAAAAAAATCTGTGGTCATAACTCATACATAATAACATTCTAGAGATTTTCTACCATTCTGTTAAAATTAAAATAACCCTATACTGTAAACACTAATCAGACTATGGACTTTGGACGTGTTCAGAGTGAGTCATTTTCTCCTCTAACCGCATTTCCTGCGAATAGCAACCCTACGCTGCAAGATTCAGTACATAACAATGGGGCAACAACGGCCCCGAACTTTAGGGTGGTTTGAGGGCCGCCAGCTACGGGTTACCTTGTATCTGACCGATATTCTTTGTTTGCTATGAAAATAGGTTAAAAGGTTAAAAGGTTTCACGGAACTTTCCGTTGACAAAACACTAAGCTGCCCCAATATAAATATGCACAGTAGACTCATTCTCAAAGTGTACCGGACTCCGGACTTAGGGCTTTGCAAAGACCTTGTAGGGTCTCCGCGGGCGATAAATAAATAGTTTTAAATTTGTCACCAGACACCAGGACAATCAGCATGGCGACCAGAATGGAGATGACTGAGTAGTGAGTGACCCTACTGTATAATTTATATTGTTCTGCTGCTGTTTTCCACTAACACCATGCTGCAAACGTAATCTTCTATTTGTGTTATGCAAAGCTTTATTGCATTTAAACATTCAGAACAAAGGATTTGGAAATTAATCTATAAACAAGTACTTAAATAATGTGTTACTGGCTATTTGACCGAGCTTTGCTCGGTATTCGATAAAACACGAATAAAATGACATTTTCTAAAAATGATTCCTAGCTAGATCGATTTATTACCCCCGAAACCCCTAGATATAATATTTCATGAAAATCGTCGAAGCCGATTCCGAGATTCCAATCACATATAATACTAGCGACCCGCCCCGGCGTCGCACGGGAAAAAATGATTAAAAATCGATAGCCTATGATGCCTCACGTGGTCTACTTCTTATCTGTGCCAAATAACATAAAAACTGCTCCACTGGTTCGCGAGATAATTTTTCGCGCCCTTTCAAACAATTTCCCCCGTTTTTTCCACATTCTCCTATTAGTCTTAGCGTGAAAAATAAAGCCTATAGCCTTCCTCAATTAAAACACTGAAAGAATTTTTTAAATCGGACCAGTAGTTTCTGAGATTAGCGCGTTCAAGTTAGCCCTTTCAAATAATTTTCCCCGTTTTTTCCACATTTTCCTCTATTTCTTCGCTCCTATTAGTCATAGCGTGATAAAATATAGCCCATAGCCTTCCTCGATATATGGGCGATATATCGTTTTAAAGATTAAAGGGAACAAAGGGACATGAGGGAAAAAAAGCGACTTTGTTTTATAATAATATTATGTATAGATGTTACGCTCAAAATATTAATAATAATTTGAAATATTTATAATATAATATCTATGGTCGCTTCACACCACGTCAGTCTGGCCCCGTGCTAAGTACCTAAAGGACTTGTGTTACAGGTACCAGACAACGGCAATATTTTTAATACTTTTATCCTATACATATTATTTAAGATTTTTATTATATCATACATATATTTAATACACGTCCAGACCTGGGAACATTGAAAACTTTTTTGTTCCGTCGGCGGGATTCGAACCCGCGACCCCCGGCTTGAGCTACCAACGCGCTCACCACTGAACCACAGAGGTCGTCTCAATATTATGTAGTACTTACGCGTGGACCGTAGTAATTCAAATACAATATTCCATACCCATGGACGATTAATCAATCAAGAACAAATCAATTTTAAACGTGGGAGAGCCATGCTTCGGCACAAATGGGCCGGCTCGACCGGAGAAATACCACGTTCTCACAGAAAACCGGCATGAAACAGCGATTGCGCTGTGTTTCGCCGAGTGAGTGAGTTTACTCGAGGCCCAATCCCCTGCCCTTCCCTACCCTCCCCTAATATATTAATACGAAATATCTTTTCGCAGATTTATTGAATTCCGAAATAGGAAAATTGAAGAGGGGGTGAATAAATCGTAATATGGATAGTCAGAATACTTCATTTATAACTTTTAACTGTAAAAATATTAAGAGGTCCTTGAATTGTGTATCAATTCTAAGTCAAACAGTGGATATTATTGCTTTACAAGAAACCTGGCTGCTGCCTCAGGAAATGTCGGAACTGAGCCGAATTAATACACAATTTAGCAACTATGGAAAATCAGCTGTTGACACATCGCAAGGTATATTGCGAGGGCGACCGTACGGCGGTGTGGCTCTGCTGTGGAATAAAAGGAAGTTTAGCTGTGTATCTGTGATAAAATGTGAAAGTGATAGAATCGCGGCAATTAAAATTACTACTGTCGACCGCGAATTTCTTGTATTTAGTGTGTACATGCCAACGGACTGTTCGGACAATTTATTAGAATATGTTCAGTGTCTTAGTGAGATTGTAGCAATCATTGAACAATGTGACATAGAATCAGCTTATATCTTAAGGGACTTTAATGCACATCCTGGGGAGAACTTTGGAAATGAGTTGTTAAATTTTTGTAATGAACAAAAATGGTGTTGCATCGACATTGGCATGCTAGAACAGGATACTTTTACTTTCGTCAGTGAGGCACACGGCAGTCGAAGATGGTTGGATCACTGCGTAATCACCGAGTCTGCGCGACGGTCAGTAGTCTCAGTGCAGGTACGTTATGATATTTATTGGTCAGATCATTACCCTTTAGGAATACAGTGTAACATATACACAGTAGTACCGACACTTCGGTTGCCGTGTGCGTCAAATAATAATAAAATTGTCTGGGGCAATAGAGACGAAAGTCAAATAGAGTTGTACACTAAATTATGTAATGAAAAACTTAGAGAAATTGATTTTCCTTATAAATTAGGCTCATGCTGTGATTCGCCATGCCATATCAAAAGCAAGGAACATTTAGCTATAATTGATAATTTATATTCTAAAATTGTAAATACTCTGCAAGATGCTGCTATTTACACCTACAGGGGTAAAAACAATAATAAGAGAAAAAAATGTCACATTGTGGGGTGGAACAAATATGTCAGAAACGCTCACCGTGACGCTAGACAAAAAATTTTGAACTGGGTTCGTTGTGGTCGGCCACGTGTTGGTAATGTTTATGCTGATATGTGCGAGTCTAGATCTTTGTTTAAATCAAAATTAAAGCACTGTCAGAATAATCGAGAACTGATCAAAATGAATGACATAGTAGAAAATCACAAAAATAAAGACTTCCGCGGATTTTGGCAGGAAACGAAAAAGATAAGCCCCAAACCTAATGTCCCGGTGAGTGTCGATGGTATTAGTGAACCTAAGGATATAGCTAATATGTTTAGGGCTCACTTTTTTGTTAGGAGCGTTTCTCAGCAATCTGAGGAAGTGAATAATGCTGAGGCTGTTGTTGCTGGCAATTATGAGCGAGTTACTGGTAAAGATGTTTTATCAGTTATTAAACAAATGACCAGAGGGAAATCGCCAGGCCATGACAGCCTCAGTATTGAGCACTTCCTGCATGCAGGCCCACATCTACCTAGGCTCTTAGGATTGTTATTTACGATCTGTAAAAGACATTCCTATCTGCCTCTAGATCTTATGAGAACTGTTGTAGTACCTGTTATTAAAAACAAAACTGGAGATATATCAGAGAAGGCCAACTATCGGCCAATATCACTTGCCACAGTCACGGCTAAAGTGCTTGATGGTTTGCTTGAGAGACAACTTAAAAAAATACTTAACCTACATGACGCGCAGTTTGGTTTTAGACCGAAGCTATCCACTGAGAGTGCGATTTTGTCTCTCAAGCATATCATCAAGTACTATACGGACCGCAAAACATGTATTTATGGGGCTTTTCTTGACTTGTCCAAGGCATTTGATCTGGTAAGATACAATATTCTGTGGTATAAGATGGTAAAGTATGGCGTACCATCTGATGCAATAAATCTATTTAAATATTGGTACGAACACCAGATAAACCAGGTCAGATGGCTTGGACAGTTGTCAGATGAGTATAGGCTGGAGTGTGGAGTAAGGCAAGGTGGATTATCGTCGCCTACTCTATTTAATCTATATGTCAATGAATTGATTGATGAACTCAGCAAAACCAAGGTTGGTTGCTCACTTGATGGTCACTTTGTTAACAGCATAAGTTATGCAGACGACATGGTGTTGCTGAGTCCATCAATCGCAGCACTTCGAAGGCTGATGGTTGTCTGTGAGAAATATGCGGAGTCACACGGCCTTGTCTACAACGTCCAGAAGAGTAATCTTGTAATCTTTAAAGCAAAAGGACGTAATGTAGACTTAGTACCGACTGTGACGCTAAATGGCATGGCTCTTACGAGAGTATCGACTTTCAAATATCTTGGTCACATTGTGACCGAGGATTTGAAGGACGATAGTGATTTGGAGAGAGAGCGGAGGGCGTTGGCAGTCCGATGCAATATGTTGGCCCGCAGATTTTCACGGTGTAGTGCAGAAGTTAAAATAACTCTTTTAAAGCTTTTTGCCAAAGTATGTACACGTGCAATCTGTGGGTCAACTACACGCAGCGGACTTACAACGCTTTCCGAATTCAATATAACAATGCACTGAGAGTGATGATGGGGCTGCCACGATTCTGCAGCGCATCAAATATGTTCGCACAAGCGCATACTGATGGCTTCCAAGCTGTTATACGCAAGCGGGTTGCCTCCTTGATGAGCTGAGTTCGTGACAGCACCAACATCATTCTTAGAATAATTAGTGACAAATTTGACTGTCCCATTGTGCGCCATTGGGTGCATATACATGTGCATGTACCTAGTGCCGCAAACAGGTCAAAAAGATATTTAAATTGATTGGATTTTATTATGTCTACTAACATAGTTTTTTAAGTATTGTAATTACTAACAAATTATGGACTTAGTCTGAAATAAATTATTTATTATTATTATTATTATTAATACCTTCCCTTCCTATCCCTACCCTCCTCTATTACCCTATTCCCTCTTAAAAAGCCGGCAACGCACCTGCAGCTCTTCTGATGCTGCGAGTGTCCATGGGCGACGGAAGTTGCTTTCCATCAGGTGACCCGTTTGCTCGTATGCCCTAATTTCAATGCCCTATTTTTTTAATGCCCTATTTCATAAAAAAAAATCGAACAGAATATCAGCCACAACACGAATTTTGCGTTATGGTCTTTTTGTGATTGCCAGAATGCGTCGTGGCCGTTTTCATTAGAGCCACAACGCGAATTTCGCGTCGTGGCTGTTTCACTGTGACCACAATGCAACGCGTTGTGAGCTAAGCTATTTCTTCATTGTATATGTATGTTACGCTCAAAGACTTGAGCGTAACATATACAATGATGAGAAGAAGATGTTAATGACGGCTTATGGCCTAGCCAGCCATTGACAATGAAGTGTCAGATATTGTTTATTGTGGTTTTATATGGAAAATGACAAGTTTTTGACAGGGAGGCAATGCCCGCTAGCGACAAGTTAGCACTAGTGGAGTATAGGTACAAAAAACATTATTTTAATAGCTCAGTTATAAAATGATAATATAATATTATATCAATAAGAGTTTAGTAGGTACATTACCAATTACCCATTCAGTAATAAATAGTAAAACAGAATAAATAACTTAAGAGTTATGGCTTAAGCCTATCGTTCATGAAATAGCTTTCCTATGTTTAGAATGTAAATGAGTTTGTTATCTTGCTTTAATTCGTCAAGCCCCATACGGTCACATGTGACCAACATACACACACAATAGAAATTCTATTATGTCTTGTTTTTCCATGATCAACGGGTTAAGAGTAGTGTCCTTCCTACTGTCCATCTGGACAGTAGAAGAACTTAAAAATGAACAAAAATATTTCAGGAAACATCAGGATTCTAGTGAATGATTAAACAACATGATACAAGTAAAATAGTCTTAAAAATTCGCATAATAATAATTATATGTATTAAATTAAGATGAGATAAAGAAATAGGAAACTCTCTTGCCTATCGCTAAGACTTCGCCTATAATAAATTTGAAAAGCATTTTGTAACATTTAATTAAATAAAACAAAATTATGGACTCGATCGATAGCGATTTATCAATAAATCGATCGCTATTTTTAAAAATCTTCGATTCATAATTTCATTGTTATTTTATTTAGTCTATTGAAGCTAGTGAAGGTAAGGAAATTTTAATAACAATTTTAATACAAAATATTATTGTTTTATTTTTATATGGAAAATGACAAGTTTTTGACAGGGAGGCAATGCCCGCTAGCGACAAGTTAGCACTAGTGGAGTATAGGTACAAAAAACATTATTTTAATAGCTCAGTTATAAAATGATAATATAATATTATATCAATAAGAGTTTAGTAGGTACATTACCAATTACCCATTCAGTAATAAATAGTAAAACAGAATGAATAACTTAAGAGTTATGGCTTAAGCCTATCGCTCATGAAATAGCTTTCCTATGTTTAGAATGTAAATGAGTTTGTTATCTTGCTTTAATTCGTCAAGCCCCATACGGTCACATGTGACCAACATTAGAAATTCTATTATGTCTTGTTTTTCCATGATCAACGGGTTAAGAGTAGATGGACAGTAGAAGAACTTAAAAATGAACAAAAATATTTCAGGAAACATCAGGATTCTAGTGAATGATTAAACAACATGATACAAGTAAAATAGTCTTAAAAATTCGCATAATAATAATTATATGTATTAAATTAAGATGAGATAAAGAAATAGGAAACTCTCTTGCCTATCGCTAAGACTTCGCCTATAGTAAATTTGAAAAGCATTTTGTAACATTTAATTAAATAAAACAAAATTATGGACTCGATCGATAGCGATTTATCAATAAATCGATCGCTATTTTTAAAAATCTTCGATTCATAATTTCATTGTTATTTTGTTTAGTCTATTGAAGCTAGTGAAGGTCAGGAAATTTTAATAACAATTTTAATACAAAATATTATTGTTTTATTTTTATATGGAAAATGACAAGTTTTTGACAGGGAGGCAATGCCCGCTAGCGACAAGTTAGCACTAGTGGAGTATAGGTACAAAAAACATTATTTTAATAGCTCAGTTATAAAATGATAAAATAATATTATATCAATAAGAGTTTAGTAGGTACATTACCAATTACCCATTCAGTAATAAATAGTAAAACAGAATGAATAACTTAAGAGTTATATATAGTACTTAAGGCTTAAGCCTATCGCTCATGAAATAGCTTTCCTATGTTTAGAATGTAAATGAGTTTGTTATCTTGCTTTAATTCGTCAAGCCCCATACGGTCACATGTGACCAACATTAGAAATTCTATTATGTCTTGTTTTTCCATGATCAACGGGTTAAGAGTAGATGGACAGTAAAAGAACTTAAAAATGAACAAAAATATTTCAGGAAACATCAGGATTCTAGTGAATGAACAACATGATACAAGTAAAATAGTCTTAAAAATTCGCATAATAATAATTATATGTATTAAATTAAGATGAGATAAAGAAATAGGAAACTCTCTTGCCTATCGCTAAGACTTCGCCTATAATAAATTTGAAAAGCATTTTGTAACATTTAATTAAATAAAACAAAATTATGGACTCGATCGATAGCGATTTATCAATAAATCGATCGCTATTTTTAAAAATCCTCGATTCATAATTTCATTGTTATTTTGTTTAGTCTATTGAAGCTAGTGAAGGTAAGGAAATTTTAATAACAATTTTAATACAAAATATTATTGTTTTATTTTTATATGGAAAATGACAAGTTTTTGACAGGGAGGCAATGCCCGCTAGCGACAAGTTAGCACTAGTGGAGTATAGGTACAAAAAACATTATTTTAATAGCTCAGTTATAAAATGATAATATAATATTATATCAATAAGAGTTTAGTAGGTACATTACCAATTACCCATTCAGTAATAAATAGTAAAACAGAATGAATAACTTAAGAGTTATGGCTTAAGCCTATCGTTCATGAAATAGCTTTCCTATGTTTAGAATGTAAATGAGTTTGTTATCTTGCTTTAATTCGTCAAGCCCCATACGGTCACATGTGACCAACATACACACACAATAGAAATTCTATTATGTCTTGTTTTTCCATGATCAACGGGTTAAGAGTAGATGGACAGTAGAAGAACTTAAAAATGAACAAAAATATTTCAGGAAACATCAGGATTCTAGTGAATGATTAAACAACATGATACAAGTAAAATAGTCTTAAAAATTCGCATAATAATAATTATATGTATTAAATTAAGATGAGATAAAGAAATAGGAAACTCTCTTGCCTATCGCTAAGACTTCGCCTATAATAAATTTGAAAAGCATTTTGTAACATTTAATTAAATAAAACAAAATTATGGACTCGATCGATAGCGATTTATCAATAAATCGATCGCTATTTTTAAAAATCTTCGATTCATAATTTCATTGTTATTTTATTTAGTCTATTGAAGCTAGTGAAGGTAAGGAAATTTTAATAACAATTTTAATACAAAATATTATTGTTTTATTTGATAAAAACAATAATAAAAAGACTCACCCGAGAAAGAAGTTGAGATGCCCTGCGACGTACTCGAAACATGGAATTTATGAAGCTACAGTTAAAACTTAACTTATATTCATAAAAAATCTAGTTTTAGTCACGATTTACATTAAATCTCAATAATTTGCATGAAAAAAATATTTTCAAAGTACAGCATCGATCAACAAAAATCTGCAATTTGACAGATAAATGTCTAATGTCAGCCGTCAGCGCCCTGCGCAGGGTTGCCAGATGCAATTTTACGATTTCCCCCAAACTGATTTTTATATTTCCATAAAATGATACGTTTTCAAAAAAAATCCCTAATCGCTTTATTACAGAAAAAAAGCGAATATAAAATTGAAACTACTTTTATTCGATTTAGCAATTTCAATCACTCGAAAGTTAAACAGATACACAACACATGGTCGCTCGCTCGACCAAAGAGACAATTTTTTTAAAGGGGTGACAGAGTGCGTGTAAGTACGCGGACTATGGTTCGACGATCTTAGGAGTTAGGCTGATATATAGATCTCAAGACTCGATTGTGATTGGTCCAAATTTTGACAGCCAACCAATCACAGAGCCTGAACCGTGTCTTGAGACCGAGATGCATCTTGAGTACTGACTATTTATACCAGCCTTAATCACCTGTGTGTCAGCAAAGAGCCGCGAGCCGCGAGCCTGGGGGCATGGTAATCCAGTGTGAGCGATTCTCGTGTATCACCGACGCGAGCCGAGTAAGTTCGCGAACTTAAAACCCGCGTAATTTAAGTTCGTACGTCTGTCAAGCCTTTTACGCACTCGACCAAACAAACCAAAACAAACAAACAACAAATTTGCCAGGATGTTAATTGAATGAAAAGGACGTTGGTTTCATTTGTTTGTTATGTTTTTTAGAAGTGCTAACCCCAAAAAATCCCCATAGTGTATTTATTTTCCCCAAACATTTCCCCAAAGATACTGTTTCCCCAAATTTTCACCTAGAGTCAAAATTTTCCCCAGGATTGCGAAAGAAACCCCCAATCTGGCAACCCTGGCCCAGCGGTCAGCCACTGAATATATTAGGACGGTCAGCCATTTTTTTTTTTATTAATGCACTTCGGCTATTTAACCATCGCCAGTGTCAAGTATATTATGGCGGGAAAACAATATTCTGTAATACAATAATTTTCAGCATCGTTTCTTTATATTCTCAAGTCGTGGTCAGGTCTAAAGTCTATTCAAGTCTATTAAGTAAAATCAAGAAGTTAAGTCGGTTGATTCAGTAAAGTGGTAAACGCTTTACTGAAACTTTCGATGGAGTTTTGGAGGGAACACCAAATAGCAAGTTTCTGGATATTGCATCACTTTCCTACACTTGCGCATGATAACGAATATCTAATGGTTAGTTAATACAAGTTTAGGAAAATAATACAAAAACACAATATAATAATATTACATTATATCTCTTTCACATGCCCGGCATCCCGGCAAAACAGTCAGCCATATAAATTATGTTTTTTTTTTCGTTTCACGTTTAGGCTGTGAGCATGGGCGTACCCAGGTTCTGGGCCAAGGGGGGGCAAATAACCCAGGTTCTGGGCCAGGGGGGGGGGCAAATTACCCAGGTTCTGGGCCAGCCAAATCAGATTTTTTATAAGCTAGATGTTTATCAAATATAAAAATTTAATAATTTTTAGTTGTAAAAATATTGCATTATATTTACGCCAGTATTATAGTACTCTAATTATATTATAATACTAGCTGTTGCCCGCGACTTCGTCCGCGTGGACTTCAGTTTATAGCGCACGATGTCAACAAAATTGGTGTCAAAAGCTTTTATAAAAAAACCCTGGTACCCCTTAAATCAATACAGCTGTGCAGTGTGCACACAATAAGTATTTCATTTTTTTATATTAAACTTTATATTTTATGCCGAATTTTAAAGCTTATTTAGCCCTCCAATTACACAACTTTACCCATAAACTATTTATCATTGATAGATTTAAGGTTACGTCACTGCACAGATAAAGTACTGAGTTATTTAATACCGTAGAATAGATATAACAATCGAAAAAAATCGAAACTTAAATGCAAGATGATACCACGTCTTATAGAAAGACTTTTGAGCTAGCGTCAGCGCGATGTAGAAGACGCACGGCGCCATCTTTTATGAATTGTTGGAACTAACTTAATTTGAACAAATTTACGCATTTTCACCCCCTTACAACCCTTTTTCCAGTAAAAAAGTAGCCTATGTCCTTTCTCAGGCTTTAGACTATCTGTATAACGCCTCCGTGGTCTAGTGGTATAGAGCGCGGCTCTTGACTCGGAGGTCGTGGGTTCGATTCCCGCGTTGGAAACATGTTATTTCCAAGTTTGGTTAGGACAATGCAGGCTGATCACCTGATTGTCTGACAAGTAAGATGATCCATGCGTCGGATGGGCATGTAAAAAGTCGGTCCTGCGCCTGATCTCTCACCGGTCGTGTCGGTCTTCCGTCCCACTGGGTTATGAGAGTAAAGGAATAGAGAGTGCTCTTGTGTACTGCGCACACACTTGGACACTATAAAATTACTCCTGCGTAGCTGGCCTGGTTTCAATTTGAAACCGGCCACCGTCACCGAAACCGGTGTGGGAGCTATTATTTATATTATAATATCTGTATACAAAATTTCATTACAATCGGTTCGGAAGTTTTGGCGTTTGGCGTGAAAGCGAGACTGACAGACAGACAGACAGACAGACAGACAGAGATACTTTTGGCGTTTGGCGTGAAAGCAAGACTGACAGACAGACAGAGATACTTTCGCATTTATAATAGTAGTATAGATTATGTGCACACTGCATAGCTGTTTTTGGGTATTTTGATTAATTAAGGGCCGCGCTACACCGGAAGCACTTACCAGGGTTTTAAAAAGTTTTTAAATTTGACACAAATTTTGTTGACACCGCGCGCTATAAACTAAAGTCCACGCAGACGATGTCGCGGGCAACAGCTAGTTATGAATAAAAACAATATTATATAGTAAAGTACCTAGGTATGATTAGTTCTGTTACAATAATAAAGTAAAAATTAAAACGCCATGTGTTTTCATATATTAGAATTAAAATGTTGATTGCATTGATATATTTTCTGGATGGAATATAGGCCAACACGGTACACTCGAACTCCTTTATTTTAGAGCGCCTTCTGTTGTCAACTTGTCACATATATTAGAAATGCAGTAGGAGTTCTATAAGATAAGATAGATTGATTATTATTATACCAAGTGATTATATTATTAAACATAATATTCTAACGTATTAAAAACTATAAACAAAAACATACTAACTAATAAGTATGATTAGTTCTATGTTACAATAAAGTAAAAAATAAAACGCCATCTGTTGAATCGTATTAGAACTAAAATGTTCATTGCATCGATATATTTCTGGATTTTTTATAATATTATACATAAAATATATTTAAGATTTTTGAAATTTTATTTTAATACACATCCAAGACCCAGGAACATTGAAAACTTTTTGTTCCGCCTGCGGGACTCGAACCCAGGACCCCCGGGATGAGCGCTGGCCACGCGCAATGCGAATTCATTTTCATCGATATTTTCATGGAAATAAGATATTTTCCCACATCAAAATGTAGCCTATGTCCTTTCTCAGACTCTAGAATAACTGTATACAAAATTTCATTGCAATCGGTTCAGTAGTTTTGGCGTGAAAGCAAGACAGACAGACAGACAGACAGACAGAGATACTTTCGCATTTATAATATTAGTATGGATAATATTCTAACGTATTAAAAACTATAAACAAAAACATACTAACTAATAAGTATGATTAGTTCTATGTTACAATAAAGTAAAAAATAAAACGCCATCTGTTGAATCGTATTAGAACTAAAATGTTCATTCCATCGATATATTTCTGGATTTTTTATAATATTATACATAAAATATGTTTAAGATTTTTGAAATTTTATTTTAATACACATCCAAGACCCAGGAACATTGAAAACTTTTTGTTCCGCCTGCGGCACTCGAACCCAGGACCCTCGGGATGAGCGCTGGCCACGCGCAATGCGAATTCATTTTTATCGATATTTTCATGGAAATAAGATATTTTCCCACATCAAAATGTAGCCTATGTCCTTTCTCAGACTCTAGAATAACTGTATACAAAATTTCATTGCAATCGGTTCAGTAGTTTTGGCGTGAAAGCAAGACAGACAGACAGACAGACAGGCAGAGATACTTTCGCATTTATAATATTAGTATGGATTGTAGTATATAATATTGTATTATATAAAATATTATATTTTATTTTCTTTCAACTTTTTAGATGTAAGTAAGTAGTAAGGTAATTAGTTGTATATTGTTTTCTTTTTGCATATTGCCTATTTGCTTTTTATAATATAAAATAATTTCCTGCTTTTTGGTTGCTTGGAAGAAATTGCTGCATAGCAATAAAGCCGCCTTTTGCGTTTATATGTAGTTTACTAATAGTACTAATAAGTTTGTATTTCTTTATATTATTATGTTATGTGTAAATGCAATAAAGAATATTCATTCATTCATTCATTGTATTGCAAACAAATGGCAATGATTCGTTTTCTTAATTTTTTATTTTTATAGATAAAAGTACTAAATAATATACTTAGTAGGGACGTCAACATGATCCAGAGGAGGGGGGGGGGGGCAGCTGCCCCTGCCCATCCTTTGATGTGCGGCCCAAAAACCGTGGTAGAAAGGAAATTATACGTGGGAGATCCATGCTTCGGCACGAATGGGCCAGCTCGACTGGATAAATACCACGTTCTCACAGAAAACCGGCGTGAAACAGCGCTTGTGCTGTGTTTCGCCGAGTGAGTGAGTTTACCGGAGGCCCAATCCCCTAACCCCTACCCTTCCCTACCCTCAACTATTCCCTTCCCTTCCCTACCCTCCCCTATTACCCTATTGTCTCTTAAAAGGCCGGCAACACACTTGCAGCTCTTCTGATGCTGCGAGTGTCCATGGGCGACGGAAGTTGCTTTCCATCAGGTGACCCGTTTGCTCGTTTGCCCCCTTATTTCGTAAAAAAAAAAAAACTGACACCGCCGCCATTCCACTCTATCGCTGGCATCATCGGCCATCCTACGCCACTACGTCCTCCCCACGCTGGCCCATCTTGTAGAGCCGCTATTATAATTAGCGATTTGTTTGACATTGGTGATTTACTACGGAAATATTTTTTTAAAAGAAGGAAACGAAGAAATGTCAATGATTTGTACAAACTCATGTTTGTAAATTGTAAATGAAGCGCTAAATTACAGAATTTATTCAAAAATTAGTAAGAGTATTAAACAACATTTTAATAGTTTATTTAGTATCCATGATTTATTAACATGGAGGAAGAAAGTAAGTTGTTAACATAAGTTAAAAATAGGAATTAAAAGTCTGTCTACATTCGCAATTTCCTTTTTACAGAATTACTTCGAAAGAAAAAGAAAGCATTGAATGGGAGCAACAAGCGGGTTTTAGCTGAAGCATGTAATGATCTAGCATCATTTTATTACAAGAATAGCAGATATAGTGACGCCTTGGATGAGTATAGGAATGAGGCCTCTATATGCAAGGAACTCGGTCTGCGTTTGGAGTGGGCCACCTGCAACAGAATGATCGGTGAAATGTACATGCTGATGGCTGAATTTGACAAAGCACTTAAATACGAGGAGAGACATCTAAGTAAGTTTTATCTCTTTGATCTTCAAAATAAAAGAGCTATGAGAGTTCCTTTCCTAGGAATCAAAGTACCACTACAAAACACTAAATTTACAACTAGTTATACAGTTTCCCACCAAACTGTTGTAATACATGTTATACAACACTGTGTGATGTCTAATGTGTGTAAGACAGTAGACACATTTCATGTTTGTTCTTTTTTTGTTATTTAAGGTGTTGCAAAGGAACTGAAGAATTTAGTCGAAGAACAGAGAGCTATGGCGACACTAGGAAGAATATACCTTCTGCAGGGCCAGAGCTCAACTAGAGATGAAGAATCAAAAACATCATTGACAGCAGCAGAAAAGGCTTTTATGAAGAGTCTGGTACTCTGTGAAAAGTAATTATTATTCATATCTTTCATTCAGTGGCGTAACTATACAATCTGGGACCCGTGGCAAACTGATGAAGCACAGCCGTGTCGGATTATAAAGAACTTAATACATTTTTACATATTACAACACCTTACAATCATGATAAGGTTTTATCTGATCTGAACTGCAGATCATTTTCCTAATGATAGGTACTTATCTGCGTGCTGTAACTGTCACATGCATTGTAGCAAAAAAATTGCGTACCTAAATAAAGATTGGCCAAAATAATGATAACGTACCAGGTAACCAGTGATAGGCAAGTTGGATTACAAGGGGCGCCGGACTAGCAATGGGCTGGATTAACGAGGGTCTACTGTATGTGCATTTTCAGTTGTCTGATTGCCACACCACAAGTGTAACTTTTGATATTGATTACTGCATGGTTTGGTCTATCCTATTTTAGTGTGTCAATAAAGAATTGATTTGAAAAAAAAAATAACTTCCAGATTAAATGGTAAAATCAACAAATCAGAACTGATGGACATGCGGGCGAGGCTCCTCCTTAACATTGGTGTAGTCCAAGAGCACATGGGATTCTTGGATAAGGCCTTAGACTGCATAAACAAGGCCATAACAATATGCTCCAATCAGGATCTGTATGAGGTGCTACATAACTGCTACACTACTGAGGCACTGCTTCACTATAACAAAAGGAAAGATCATGCGAAAGCACTGAGTTGTTTAAATAAAGCTTTAGAAGTTGCAAGTCGGCTAGAAGATAAGGTTAGTTTTGTTTCCTTTATCATAATAAATGCTACTTTACGTTAGAGTGGATTGACATGATAATATGCTCTGTGTAGCAAAAATGGTTATACTCTTTCACAAAATAAATCTTAATCATTTTTGGAATTTTTACTCTATCTTGCTTAAATTTGTATGCAAGACCAAACATCTTTAACAATTATTTTGGTATCTTATAGGTGTTAAAAATGTGTGAAACTCTGTCGTCAAAAGCTGACATACTATGTAAGATGTCAGATTACCAGAGTGCTAAACAAGTACTACTCAAAGCTTGGAAACTGAAGACGCCTGATGAAGAAGAAAGGGAGAATATTGAATCCAATTTAAAAATTGGTAAAAAATTTAAATACCATTTTATACTTACTATTTTTTTTCTATGTCTGTATTATATAATATGAACTGTATCAATCTTTATTAAAGAAGTTGTAACAAACCTGTAGCTAAGTCTAATTATATTATTTTGTTTTATACCTACAGTAGCAGCAATGTGTTATACTGAGGATCTGTTGATATCTACAAATCCAACTGATCATGTCACATTCAAGAAGCTTTATGAGAAACTTGGTGACGGGGCCTGTCATGTAAAGAACTACCCCGGGGCCATTCAGTATTATTTAAAAATGTTGGACCATGCTGAGTTAGCGGGTGACACTGGGAAAACACTTATCCCTATTTATGTCAGGTATAAAGCTTTCTTTATTACAATCTGCATGCTATGCATAAGAGTATTTTTACACTGGGGGTTTGCGGATTGGGCGATTGCACGCAACTATACATTTAGATTAAGATAAATTAGCGGTGCTTGGTTTTTTTTTGTTTAGTTGAATGTTTCAATAAAATCTTGATTCAAAATAAGAACTATAAAGGTTTAAAAAATCGCATTTAAATTGAAGTATAATTTATTTTTTGTCATTGTTATGTTAATTAAAATTTATTGTTTGTAATGATTTTTTTATTGAAAACCCTGACCTAGGGGTAAGGGCTTATAGCTAGGGAACTTTATCGTTTTGTTGCGATGCATCACGATCACGACATACTTAATAAAAAAAATGTTAACATTTTCAGTTTATACCAAACATACAAAGACATGGGTGGATACCACGAAGCTCTACAGTACATGTACAAAGAATACGAATTAATCAAAGACGTGCCCAAAGAGGCGTACACCACTCTGTGTAATATCGCCGAAGTATCTTTCCTTGCTAAGAAACCGTATGACCAAATTGAAAAGGCTTGTTTGGATGCTAGAAGCGCGGTAAGATATATTTATTGAATTCATTTATGAGAAAAGCAACAACACAAACTAAATAAATGCGTATATAGCGTAGCCTTCCTTTCTCCAAAAAAGAAATTGGTGTCTTAATCTATACTAATATTATAAAGCGGAAGAGTTTGTTAGTTTGTTTGTTTGTTTGTTTGTTTGTTTGAACGCGCTAATCTCAGGAACTACTGGTCCGATTTGAAAAATTCTTTCAGTGTTAGATAGCCCAGTTATTGAGGAAGGCTATTGGCTATATTTCATTACGCTAAGACTAATAGGAGCGAAGAAATAGAGGAAAATGTGGAAAAAAACGGGGGAAATTATTTGAAAGGGCTTATCTCACGAACTATTGGAGCAATTTTTCTGTTATTTAGCACAGATAAGAAGTAGACCACGTGAAGTATCATAGGCTATTTTTTGTGGACTAATTTGTCTGTGAAATATCTAATTTACGTGGGCGAAGCCGCGCCGAACTTTATATTTCGCGTGGTCACGATATCACGCGTAAACGGCTGGACACATTTTGCTGAAATTTGGTATAAAGATACTTTGAGTCCCGAAAAAGAACATAGGATACATTTTGTCCCGGAAAAAATTACGGTTACTGCACAATATACTTTTATGATTTGTGCGTAAACTATTCAATCTATTTTGATATAAATTTGGAATGGCAATACTTTCGTTCTCCTGAAAGGACAAGGGATACCTTTTTATCCCGGAAAATATACGCTTCCCGCACAATAATCTTTTATGATTCTCGCCTAAACTATCTATTTTGATGAATTTTGGCATGGAGATTGGAGATACTAATTTGAATTAGTATCTCCAATCTCTGGAATGTTTTCAAAATACGAGGAATGTTTTTTGCCCCGGAAAAAATGTGCGGTTCCCACAAAATATACTTTTCTGATTTGCGCGTAAACGATTCAATCGATGTACGGAACAATTATAAACTAAAGTCCACGCGGACGAAGTCGCGGGCAACAGCTAGTTTATGAAATATCTAAGATTCTTTAATTTGACTTTGACTGTGCTGCCATTAGGCCAGGTCTTATATATTTCCATATAAAAACTTAGTTTGGCTGGCTTTATTCAAACCCATATAAAATGTGTTAATTAATAATATTTGAAATTATCTTATAGGCTCGAGAGTGGAACAAAAGGAAGTATGAAGTTAGAATTCTTAAGAATCTCCTGAAGTATCAAGAAGAATACTGTGAAATGGACAAAATGGAGGAAACAAAAGCTGATCTTAGGCTATTGGGCTACGATGATGCGAATCTCGAGTATTCTGAGGATGAACAGAGTTCTGCCGGGGGTTGCGATGAAGATACAACACATATCGGTGATGATATATGCTTGGAGGATTTGACAGGTAAAGGTCTATTATTTTGTCTCTACATTTCTATGACAGTCTCATCACAAATCACAATACAAATAGTGTAACTTAGCTATGTTATTGAATCAAATTCGTCCAACATAAAGACAAGTTTTACCTGCACTTCATGATACGGCATTATATTATGTATTTCATATCGGCCACACACACGTCATATATTTATATGCATGATTTCATGGCCAATTCGGTTGAATGTAAATATTCTGTAAATAATTATTAACATAAAGGAATTACGTATCTTGATATTTTTTATTCGGATAATTCAGATCTATCTGACACAAACGAAGAAGACATGGTAGATAAGAAACGCGAGACTCGCAGGCGAGGAAAAGGTTTCACCATGAAGAAGAATATGAAAGGTGAAACTCAGTTGCATGTGGTGAGTTGTGAAGTTGGATTATTATCTTATATATAAAATTCTCGTGTCACAATGTTAGTCACCATACTCCTCCAAAATGGCTTTACTGATTTTAACCAAATTTTATATGCATATTCAGTGGGTCTGAGAATCGGCTACTGTGTACTTTTTATATTGATAAGTGCATTTGTTAAATAAATAATAGTCAATTAATACAACTCGAGACTGACGGCGACTATTATTTGTGCGACGGGATAGCGATGGACGTTGCCATGGTGACATACTTATTTAGTCACTTTAATAAAATAATACGGGCGAAATACTTTATATGGCAAAGAAACGTTTGCCGGGACAGCTAGTAATAAAATAAAATATAAAATTTTATCTCAGGCTTCGATTGTCCACAGACCACAAATCATTAATCACTTAGGGGGATATAAGATTATCATATACGAGCTTTTTCCCGCGGCTTCGCTCGCGTTAAGAAGTATTATATACAAACTTTCATCCCCTATTTGAACCACTTAGGGTTGGAATTTATCAAAATCCTTTCTTAGCGGATGCCTACGTTATAACATCCACCTGCATGCCATTTCAGCCCGATCCGTCCAGTGGTTTGGGCTGGGCGTTGATAGATCACTATGTCAATCAGTCAGTCACCTTTGAGTCAATGATATTGGATAATGTAATATAGACATAATTATGATTCATTTCTTCCTTGATCATAGATTTTTGACATTTGCTGAGAGATTGGATCCAATACGGTCATAGAAATAGGTGTTGCCAGTTATTTAATATAAAAAATAGTTTTTAATTTCTTGTTCGTTAATATGTTTCAAATAATGTAAGTAATGTAATTATTTTTCTAATTATATACTTGGATAATCTTGCTGAAATAACAAAAAACAAGCTATATTAAAAATGACGATGTCTTTTGACAAATCGAATTCTCTGAGATCTAGTAACCCTGACGTCAATACCTGTCTGCGTTAGCGCTCTCCATTGGCTATTGAAACCAAATATGACGTAAAATAGGATCAATGAAATATGATAATGTAATATTATGTGGATATGATCAAATGATCATATATATTGGATCCTATATGTATATGATCATAGAAATGATCCAATATAAATGATAATATATTACCCCCCTTATAGACACACACATTAACATAAAGTGCGAGACACACATTAACATAAAGACACACACATGCAAGTGCTCCCGCCAAAACTCAGACTGGCCCAGAGCCCCGAAGATCATATAATAAATGCCTTCCTCGAGTTCCAGGCAATAATAAGAGCAAACAAGACCATGAAGCTCTTGACCTGCAATAAGATCATGCAGGCCTATCAGCGGAAAAATCAAAAGCTGTTAGAAGTGAGACTCGAGGATGCAAAAGCTGCCATATACGACAATGTCACCTCAACAATAATTGCCGGGGCGATGACAGGGCAGTATATGGCGGCATTAAGTGCCGACTGCGGATTCGTGGTTCTGGACGAGGATGAGACAAAACGCACGGGAACACTCAAATTTATCACAAAATCTGAGGATCCAATAGTGGTAATAGCGGAATGTACCAGAATAATGCTGGAAGACAGGATACTAGAAATGGCAGAAGTCCTATCTGGGGACCCCGAATCTAGCATGGACTGGGACATATTCGCGAAACCTATCAACTACTCGTGGGTCAATGGGGTTCCTGGATGTGGGAAGACAACTTGGATCATTAATAACTTCAATGAGGAAACAGACGTTATAATAACAACTACAATCGAAGCAGCCGAGGATCTAAAGCAAAGGCTATCGCTACGAACTGGCAACAAAGTTAAAGATAAAGTTCGTACCATGGCCTCTTTGCTGGTAAATGGGACAAAAGGAACCTACAAAAGGTTGATAGTTGACGAGGCCCTCATGAACCATTTCGGCTCAATCGTCATGGCGAATCAGTTAACAGGCGCCAACGATGTCATCCTCATTGGAGATATTAACCAACTTCCGTTTATAGAGCGTGAAAACCTCTTTAAACTTAATTACACTCGTCCAAACCTGGTAACCAGCATCACCCAGGAGTTGTCTTGCACACACAGGAGCCCTATGGATGTGGCATACGCCTTAAACATGGTCTATAATAACATCTATTCATCGAAGGAAATTGTGCGGTCCCTAAAGCTAATGAAGTATACAGGAGCGAGAATACCTAAAACCGATCTAAATACCCTGTATCTTGTCCACACACAAGAGGAGAAAGCAGCCCTCACTAATACAGGCTATGGATCGGGAACGGACTCTTGCGTCCTCACAATCCATGAAGCTCAGGGATTAACGAGTCCTTCGGTGATCATCATACAGACCAAGTCCCGAAAGCTGGCAATCCATGACAGCGTTCCTCATGCAGTTGTAGCTATATCCCGGCACACTAACACCTGTGTCTATTACACTGACACTGATGGAGACGCTGGCAAGCTTCATAAAAAGAGCCACGGAGGTGTCAACCGAACACATAAAAGATTATAATATAAAAATGGCTATAAAAGACAGGAACGATAAAGTCCTAAGCCACATGGCGGGTAGATTCGACACAGAACGATATCTTTTTAACAACCTAGAAACTCCATCCAGCTTGAGTGACCCCTCTCCACCAAGCCAATGTCACAACATCTAAAGGCAAAGGGTGGAGCAGCATAAAATCTAAGGAAATCGGAAAATGTCGGATCTACTGGCCGCCACACCGACTGGGACCTCACCGTTCAAAACATTAATATTAATATTATGCAATTTATAAAACAATAAATGTATATATTTATTTATTATATGTATAACATATTATACTCTATTCTATTAAATATATATATATATACACATATATATAAAAAAAAAAAAAAGTGTCCATGGCGTGATGGACCACAATTAATTAAAATTCATAATATTATTTCAATTATCCTTGGTGCGAAAAATCTAAATAATAAAATAACAAAAAAAGGATATGGACGAACAGTCTATAGACGGCCCCAATTTTATAATAAAAAAAAAAAAAACAAAGTGCGAGTTGGACTCGTGCACGACGGTTTCCGTATATTCCGTATTTTATTTGTTACATGTTCCTGTAACAAAACATTGTCTATATTTCCAGGCGTGCATATCTGGTAACCGTTTGCTCGTGGAACGTCTACTAGGCCAGGGTCATCCGGTCAACATACGAGACAATGCTGGCTGGTTACCGCTACATGAGGCCTGTATACACGGCCATACTGATGTGGCGAGAATACTGATTGATAACGGTGCCAATATTAATGATAGAGGAGGAGTTAATTGTGATGGTAAGCAGCAAAATGTACAGTAATCACCTACCTTTTACCACATACCAATTTTATTCATGTTATAGTCATAAACAATATGTAGCATGAATAAATAGCTGAATAAATAGCTGAGCTGAATCAATTTTTTTTGACAATCGTCTATCTGTTTGTCTGTCCATCATGATATATATATACATACTTTGAGTTCAAGGAAAGGAAAAAGGATATAGATAACCCGGAAAAAATACTAGTCCCGCGTGCTAAATGATTATTCCGACGCTACGGTGTTTCGAGCAACATTTCGTTCTTAGTTCTTCAAAGTAAAGTCTTCTGATAATGTTTTGTACGATTTAATTAAATAACTTTTCAGGTATCACACCTCTATACGACGCGGCCAGCAACGGTCACTTAGATGTAGTACAGATGCTTCTACAAAATGGTGCCATTCCCACTCTCAAGACTGACTTTGGTGAAACGCCACTCCAAGTTTTACAAAAATGGCGCACTGGAACTATTTTAACGAGGGACGAAGAAGCACTATACAATTACATAATAAGTAATATACAAAACTATATCGATAAGGATAACGCTAGTGAACCAGTTTTAAATAGATCCAAATCAAAAACACCAGTGAAACCTATACAAGATAGAACTCCGCCTAGTACTTCTAAAATGAGTGGTAGAATAAAGGAATTAGAATCACCTGTATTCAAAAGACGCAATATCATAGAAGATGACAGCGATGACGATATGAATTTATCACAAGTAATAAGAAATGAAGTAGCTTTCCCATCAGATGATACGAATTCTGATGAAGAATTACCTAAACCTGATGATCGTAAAACATCAGGAGTGAAAGAATATAGGAACGCAATATCAGCTTTGAGAAATAGAAATGTAGATGTACCAGAAACAGAAATAAAAAAGACAAAACCAAAATCAGCTTTACTTGACCCCAGTGAAGTAGATGATGATTGGTTAGATGATGATTTAGGTATAACTAAAAATAAGAAGCGAAAACTAAGCGATCCAATCACAGTAGTAGCTAAAAAGACTAATATCGAAAGTATAAAGGAAAGTATAGACAGCATAAATAGGATAGAACCTCTAGTAGAAAATAATGTTGATAAACAAAAGAAGAGGTATGATTTGATAGATCTAAGTGCCAACAGTTCGGATGCTGATAGCTTTCAGAGAAACGAAAATGTTTGTCCTAAGGTAACAAAGAATTCTTTTAAAGATACATCAAGGGAATTAAACGAAAGTAAATCTAGGGATAGTAGAGATGGTATGAGGCGACGTTGGAAAAGGCAAAGTACGTTACTAAAAGCTGGATTTCAAAGAAGAAAGTCGTTCGATCGTTCTAGTAACAGTGGAAGCGACTGCGAAAATAGTAAAGACAAAAGCAATAAGTCCCCTAGAAAATCGTCTAGTGACAACTTCGGATACTCAAATTCCAACGATGGCTTTAATATAGTACAAAATATGAATCCCAGTGTGATGCAAGCGATGAATGTTATACAACCGATAAGTATAGTGCAGCCTTCCAAAACTGGGAGGCCGATGCAGACACAAATTTTGCCGCCTGCAGCAGTCAAAGTCAAAGTTGAGGATAAGGTTTTGTTGATATCATTGAAGCTAGAGACAATAAATAGGTTGACAATTAGCTGGCTAGTTGAAAAAGTTAAATCTAGATATTACAAGTAAGTACACATTCAGTTAAACAAACAAAAAATGACATACTAAACATTGTACACGTTATTTGTTTATAGACAATGCAATCATTGCATTTTGACCCATTTTTGTTGCTATTTATCTGACGAACACCCTTTTTTTTATCTGACAAACCCCCTAACTAAAGCTTTGAAAAGTAGTACCTTCGTAACATTAGAGCCTTATTATTTTACACTATAACATGTTTTGTTCTGTGTGCCTTTTATCACACAGAACATAAAGTAAAATCAAGGAAATCATTGTACAGCGTATCTTTTGTAAAAATATTTTCTTAGTTATTAAAAATATGTCTGTCATTTCTAGATTAACGGGTGTCCGACCAGTGTTCAGTTTAATGACGTCAGACGGAGCGATCCTCTCTGAGGAAGACCCGTTGAGTCTAGTGCTGGCTTCGCCGGAGCTGCATACTTGTATCAGCAACTTCAAGGCTTCGCCGGCCGAAGAGAGATATTTGGAGTGCTGCGACGCTTTGGGTGTTTGTAAGTTGCTTTTATGTTGTACGCAGAGCAAGTAGTATATCGCTACTTGCGCCTTTAAGGCCAGGTAGTCCCAAAAATTAGCAGCAGTACGAATATCGATGTTAATGACCGAATCATTTATTAAAAAACTATTCGGTTATTTTGTTAGAACTATAAAAAAGCTATACTTTTTGTAAAAAAAATCATAATATAATTGTCATTGAAAATTACGATGTTCGAATTTAAAGTGTATTTTTATGGTGATATTCACGATTTTTTTATAGAATTACCATGCCATTTTTCAATTTATTATTCTGTTCGGTTATTTTGTTACTTTGTTCCTTTTTGAGTCTACATCAATTTTGGTGTAAGAGAATTTCACATAATTTCTTAAGACTGGAAGCTTAAAAATCAGTCTTTTCCCAGAATCCGCGAACTGGCCTCGCCTTAACTCGCGTAATAAAAAATTGCTATGACGATTACGCAGATACGCGCAATAAAGAGTTAAGAAGCGATTATTGAGCGTTCTTTCATAATGCTGCGTGTTCTGTTATTTTTAAAAAGATACACGTTATATTATTAAGTATACATAATAATTTAAAGTGATAACCGTTTATTTCAGCACCATCACAAGAAATTCAACAAGCCATCGGCCGAAGTATAACAACACGAAGAATAGCTCTGGGAATGCAGACATTATCACAAACACAAATGAGACCTTTATTCCGAGCACTCACGCATCAAACTCATATCACAGCTGTTATGATAAGCAACAACAACATAGGAGACGAAGGACTTAAGTATCTAACCGAAGCGATATGCACTATGAAGCATGTAACGCATTTAGACATCAGTAGAAATAATATATCCGCTGACGGTATAAAAACTTTCTTGAGTGCATTCGAGAAACCAGGACGACAAATGTGCCAAGGGTTAGAAGATTTGGATGTAAGCGGAAACCCTATATCAAACGATGGCTTCAAATCCATAGTCAAATTGAGTCAGTATTTAAAATTACGAGTGTTAAAACTAAATAACTGTGGTATAACTGAAGTGAGTGATAGCAATAAGAGCTGTAATAACTTTGACACGTTAGAAGTCATAGACCTAAGTAACAATGATATAAGGAATGCAACAGTAAACTGTATACTGACATCTCTAAATCCGAATATATTGATTGAATTGGAGTTGGATAATATCAGAGCAGATGGGACAGTGGTTGGATGTATAGCTAATTTTATGGACACCGCTAAAGATGTGAAGATACGAAGACTGGGCTTGTCTAAGTGTAAATTAGTGGACTCTCAATTCATGAGAATATTCAGGTAATTATTTAAAAAACCGGCCAAGTGCGAGTCGGACTCGCGCACGAAGGGTTTCATAAACATTGATTATAAGCAAAACAGGCCAAAAAAACACGTTTCTTGTAAGGGAGGTACCCTTAAGTATTAACTTTATTTTTAGTATTTGTTGTTATAGCGGCAAACAGATATACACAATCTGTGAAAATTTCAGAAGCCTAGCTATAGCGGTTCTTGAGATACAGCCTGGAGACAGACAGACAGACAGACAGACAGACAACGAAGTCTTAGTGATAGGGTCCCGTTTTTAGCCTTTGGTTACGGAACCCTAAAAAAACGATTGTCACTTCACATTTTGCTAGTAGTCACCACATTGTAACTACATATTTAAATATCATAGGATGCTATTCGCCATTCGCCAATAAGCGGGGTTTATATTAAATCACTGCTTTATCTTAAACTCCCACAACATATTTTATCCTTGTGTTTTTTTATATTTTATAGTTCTACTATTTTTCCAGATCTCTCGGCCGAGCGAGAAACCTACAATCGCTATCATTGAGAGGCAACAACTTAACGTTCATAGCGTTGAAGAAGTTACTGCAGAGGCAACCTCCAGTGCCACAGATCAATCTTGAGGGTTGCCAGGACATATTCAAGTATTCCCCGGACTCAGATTTTCAAGTGTGGCTGCCTGCTGTTGATTTCGGCAGGTGTATACCAGAGATTAACGTCACTCCGGTGTTTAAAACTGACGAAGAACGAGACAGCTATAAATCGTTTTCGAAAACGTGGCTCAGTTGTTTCAAAGGCCGCGGCATGATCGAGCACTGCGATGGGAATGTTACAAAGTTTACAGCTAGATAGTTAGTTGTATTTGAAAGAAAGAAATAAAGAAAGAAATAAACTTTATTTGGTAAAACAATAAAATATGTACAATACAAATAATCAAAAACATTTCAAATACAGGTCTTACCAAATTTAAGGGTCAGGACACCGAATCGAGCGACGAACGACCTGCCCCTTAGCATGGCCACCAAGATTTGTTACCGGTACATTGTAGACAAGAAATAACTATATAAATAATCCTGCTTCAAAGTATGAAAACTATAGTTATTTCTTTTCTATGAAACTGGATACAAATGCTAAGGGGGCAGGCAATGCACCCATCAATCCCCAAGCGGCAGCCGGCTGCCGCATAACAATTGAAAATCTATTGTGTCTTCACCCACGATGGAGGTGTTTATGAAATACAAAACTGTCAAAAAGCACGACGCTTCGTGACATTTTAATTTCTTCTTCCTCTTTTAAAAATGGCCGCCTCGGTGAGTTGCCAATGTCAGAGTGGCTAGTATTGCTATGCAAACGTTTTTTTTTCTCTTTTCGGAGAAGTAAAATCAATAAGCTATATAATGTTTTGTCTTTAGTTTGATAATCGAATTTTACGACTCTACGATAATTAGTAAGGGTCAATTTATACTAGCGCAGAGTCAAAGCGCATCGAAGCGAATTACCAAAAATGAACATAACAAATTCAACCTTAACTCCAAAGTACGAATTACTTCGGAGATTTTAAACATACGCGCGCATTCTACCGAATTCGCGCGAATTACGCTGGTTAGTCTCGCAGAAGTAATATTTTGTGTTCTGGAGTTAAGGTGGATTTTTTTATGTTCAGTTTTTGGTAATTCGCTTTGACGCGCTTCGACTCTTGCGCTATCTACTATAAATTGACCCTAAGGATGATGGTGATGATGAGGTGTACTGTGTATTTATGAAATGGTGTAGATAATAATAATTACTATGTGGCCTTTTACAATGTAATACATCAGAAATGATGCGTATAATTTATTGATGTCTCCTTCTTATTCAGAGAGCGTAATCTTATATTTGAAGTTAGATTTGACTAGACACTTGATTATTTTTCTGTATGGTTTGGTATGTAAACTTAGTCGATTTTAGTGAATATTGTTAGAATATTAAAATTTTTATGTATGTAAGTTTGTATTATAATGTTTGCAGAAGTAATTTGGTTGATTTGGACCATAAAACATAAAGAATACAATATTGCCATTTAAGTGTCGCGAGTTGATTCTCAATAATTTAATAGCTATGAAGTGCCTTCAGTTAAATCCATAGAAAACTAAAACATAAATCAATATATATTTTTACAAGTGCCTTGAAAATAAGCACAGTATATTTTTAAGTCGTGTAATTTAATACTGCAATTTTATATTAAGCTTATGAATAGCAAGAAGCGTTCCTGTTGTAACTTATAAGTTTCTAGTACTCTTTTAACTCTTAGGTTCCACTCACACTGGGGCAGAGGAACGTTTTGAGCGTCTCGTTTTTTGCCGACAGCATATGCATCTCTATTGTTCTACGAGCTTTTGCCCGCGGCTTCGCTCGCGTTAAGAAGCATTATTATATACAAACTTTCATCCCCTATTTGAACCCTTTGGGGTTGGAATTCATCAAAATCCTTTCTTAGCGGATGCCTACGTTATAACATCTACCTGCATGCCAAATTTCAGCCCAATCCGTCCAGTGGTTTGGGCTGTGCGTTGATAGATCACTATCAGGACCCGATCTAGCCATTTAGCCGCTCCAGGCAAAGATCATTTTCGCCGCCCTTTACATATACAGGAAACATATTTGTTGGGGGAAAATGGGAGGAATATTTAAGTAAAATACTCAAATATTTCCACTAGCAAACTTAAGGTAGGTTAGCTGGTAAAATTCTCAAACTTAAGTGGTGGATGGCTAGGTTGGAAGATACGAGTAAGTCAATTTCGCCGCCCCTCATTTTTGCCGCTCTGGGCAAATGCACGGCTCGCCCCCCATTAGATCGGGCCCTGATCACTATGTCAATCAGTCACCTTTGAGTTTTATATAGGTACTAGCTGTTACCCGCGACTTCGTCCGCGTGGACTTTATAGCTGTTGTTCCCGTACATCGATTGAGTCGCTTACGCGCAAATCAGAAAAGTATATTGTGTGGGAACCGCAGATTTTTCCGGGACAAAAAACATTCCTTGTCCTAGATTCAAATTAGTATCTCCAATATAGTTTAGGCGAGAATCATAAAAGTTTAATGTGCGGGAACCGTATATTTTCCGGGATAAAAAGTATCCCTTGTCCTTTCCCGAGACTGAAAGTATTGCCATACCAAATTTAATCAAAATAGATTGAATAGTTTAGACTTTAGGCGATAATCATAAAAGTTTATTGTGCGGGAACCGTACATTTTCCGGGACAAACTCAGTTTTCCATGTCCTTTCCCAAAACTCAAATTATCTCCATACCAAATTTCATCAAATATTTATAAGAATTAAATATTAAAGTTAGAAAAATTTAATATTAAAGATTGAATAGTTTACGCGCAAATCATAAAAGTATATTGTGCAGTAAACAGTTATTTTTCCGGGACAAAATATATCCTATGTTCTTCTTCGGGACTCAAAGTATCTTTATACCAAATTTCAGCAAAATGGGTCCAGCCGTTTAAGCGTGATGTCGTGACCACGCGAAATATAACGTACTGCGCAGCTTCGCCCGCGTAAATTAGATATTTCTAATTTTTTTTTATTTATTTATTCTTTCAGTGTTAGATTTCTATCTAACACTGAAAGAATTTTTCAAATCGGACCAGTAGTTCCCGAGATAAGTGCGTTCAAATAAGCCATTTCAAATAATTTCTCCCGTTTTTTCCACATTTTCCTCTATTTCTTCGCTGCTTTTAGTTTGAGCGTGATAAAATATAGCCTTTAGCCTTTCTCGATAAATGGGCTATCTAACACTGAAAGAATTTTTCAAATCGGACCAGTAGTTCCTGAGATTAGCGCGTTCAAACAAACAAACTAACAAACTCTTCCGCTTTATATTATTAGTATAGATATAGATTATTTAAGTACAAATTTCTGCTACTACCTAAATACGGGATCGCGCTTCGACGCTCCCATTGGCTCATCGACGTTTCTATAATATTTTCATAGCAGAAATTGCCCCAGTGCCAGTTGAGCCTTAGTGAGTCCTTAACATGAGTTATAAATTGCTAGCAAGCACCACCGATAAATCGAAGCCTCAAAATATTTGACTAATTGACAATTGTTATCTTTATAATGTGCTATTTTTTCTGTTAATAATAATAATCTAAAACTTAACTGTAAATATATGAATTTATTTAAAAAAATATTTTTATTTCCTATCTTTTTTACCGCCGCGTCGTCGTACGGTACCGCGAGTCCGCGACCGCGTGATGACTGATGGTCGGAGCCAGGGTACATTACATACATTTTTGGTCAATTATTTCTTCTCGAGCAAAACTTTGTAATGTCGGCTGTACACTCTCGCCGAGAGCTCTCGGGCGAGAGTCTCGTGTGAGCCCCTTGCCCGAGTGCGATCGTGTACATTCTCGCTTAGTTCAATCGCAGTTATGAACCATTCACCATGCATCACTGATCTCCATTAGCGTAGGTACTTGTATAATGGAGGTCAGTGCCATGCATCGAAAGATATCATTGAAATTGAAAAAAAACAAAAATAAAAAAAGATCTTTAATCATATAATTTTATTTCTCACAGATAATGACTGATAATGACGTTTATTATTGTTACTTTTCTGTTCTGCACTGTCAAGCGGCGCGACTAGTAGTGAAAAACGCGAGAGTGTACAGTAATGCGCTCGCTTTCCTCGCGAGGCCCTTTGTCTCGGGCGCAAAATACCGACACCGGACCGAGAGGGTCCGAGACAGGCGAGACGAGGCGAGTGCACCCATTTACACTCTCGCACTCGGGCCGCCTCGCTGTGTCTTGGCGAGAGTGTACAGCCGATATAAAATGCAGGGACTAATACTATGGATACTAGCGACCGCTAGCTGCGACTCCGTGGGTGGGGAGGGCAGTGGCAGCCTCCCACGCATGAAGGAAAAAAATGTTTTTTCAGTCATTTCCTCTCATTTGAAAATTTATCAGTGTACTTATCATAGACATAATATAAATGGTACTTATCATAGACATAATATATACTGATTATGTCTATGGTACTTATAGTTTTTGAAAGAAAAACATAGTCAACTGACCATAACACGTTGGATTATACGTCAGCTGGCGCCTGGCTCCTTGAACATGAAAAAATATATATATTTTCAATGAATTCCTCTCAGTATTTCCTATATTATACGAGGGCTGCTATTTATGTATCCGGAACTGGCCACTTACAAGAACAATATTTAAAAAGTAATTACAACATTTGAAAATAGAACTCTTTGGTTGAAGAATACATTTTGTTTCATGTGACTGTCAATTATTTTTCCATTGTGGCGTCATTTTGAAAATTGCGTGTCTTCATTTGCCATGGATTTAACGCGTGAACATTTTCGTGCAATGATTTACTACGATTTTCGGCGTGGGCTAAATCAACAACAGTGCTTTATTCAACTCACCGCAACTTTTGGAGATGAAGCACCATCAAAAACCACTGTTTATCACTGGTACAGTGAGTTTAATCGTGGGCGGTCTATGCTCACGGATGAAAATAAAGAAGGTCGCCCAAAAACAGCTGTTGTCCCACAAAATATAGATGCTGTGCGGGAACTAATAATGCGTGATCGTCATGTTACATATCGCGAGATAGAGGCGTCCTTAGGCATAAGTATGACGAGCATACATAAGATATTACACGAACATTTGGCTGTAAAAAAAATATGTTCGCGTTGGATTCCGCACAACTTGACAATCGATCAAAAACGGGCTCGTGTCGATTGGTGCAAAAAAATGATAAAAAAATACAACCGTGGTACGTCAAAAGCCGTTTATAATATCTACACAGGTGATGAATCTTGGATGAAATCGCATATGACCCCGAAACTAAACAACAGTCAACGGTGTGGGTGTTCCAAGATGAGCCGAAACCAACAAAAGTTACTCATGCAAAAAGTACTTTGAAGCAAATGGTCGCCTGTTTTTTTGGAATTAATGGACATGTGGCTACAGTGCCATTAGAGAATCGTAAAACGGTTAATTCTGAATGGTATACGACCATTTGTTTACCAGAAGTCTTTGAAGAAATAAGAAAGGACAACCGACAACGCAGAATCATATTACATCACGACAATGCTAGCTGTCACACCTCAGCTGAAACAACTCAGTTTTTGGAGGGTCAAAAGATCGTATTGACTGGTCATCCGCCGTACAGCCCTGATTTGGCACCTAACGATTTCTTTTTATTTCCATACGCGAAGAACAAATTACGTGGTCAACGTTTTTCGAGCCGCGAAGAGACTGTTGATGCGTTCAAAATGCACGTTTTGGAGATACCTCAATCAGAATGGAAAAAGTGCTATGAAAATTGGTTCCAGCGTATGCAAAAGTGTGTCGATCATCGCGGCGAATATTTTGAAAAGCAATAAAACCATATTAAATGATATATGTTTGTTTCTTTTTTAATTCCGGATACATAAATAGCAGCCCTCGTATAATACAGTATAGTCCGTCAAGAAAGTGAAGAATCAAGAAATTAAAAAGTGGCAACATCGCAGTGTCATCCCTTTTTTCTGATAAATTTGAAAGGTATGACACTACGATGTTGCCACTTTTATATTTCTTCACTTTCTTGACAGACTACATTTATAATATTTCCTCTTGAAAGAGTGATTTTAGGGAACACTTGAACTGTTGTATTATTTCCCTAAAATTGTGTTAATGGTGTTTTTAATGAGTAATATTGGTAAGATATTAACCATTAGATATTCGTTATCGTGCACAAGTGTAGGAAAGTGATACAATATCCAGAAACGAGCTATTTTGTGATCCATCCAAAACTCCATCGAAAGTTTCAATAAAGCGTCTACCACATTACTAAATCAACCGACTTGACTCCTTGACTGTATTGACTTTTTACTTCAACTTTGACTAGACTTTTGACCTGACGATATAAAGAAACGATGCTGAAAATTGTATGCAACAATTCTCGTTTCCCGCCATTTATAATACTTGACACTGGCCACGGTTATATAGCCGAAGTGCCGTAATAAGAAAAAAAAGTGAATTGATTTTTGACACTTGACAATGACAGTAAAAAACAAGTTCACCACAAGTTCTAACCTCAAATATAATTCACAACATTAGGAAAAGTTTTGAATAAAACTCTTTAACCCATCGATCGTGGAATAATAATTAGTAGAAACTGAAAAATTCTTTTTACGGGTAAAGTCTGATATAAACAGCAAAAAATGGCGGAACAAGTAAATCAAAGGATTGAGAGTATGATAGGCGAGCTAGAGCAAATGCGCCGAACCAACTTGTATCAAGATGAAGAAATAAAGTTTGTATACTTACTTTATTTAATTCAAGTTAAATTTTATTCACGTTTCATAACTTATCCATTTGATCGTTTACAGAGAAATTTCTCGAAAACGTAAGGAGTTTGAGTATAGAATTCAAAGAAGAATGAAAGCGAAGGATGATTTTGTTCAGTACATAGCATTTGAACTGGCACTACTAGAAGACATTGTACTCAGGAGGAAACAGCTAAAGATGACCGAAAAGAAACGCGACATCGAATTCGCGATAGCAGGTCGAGTAAACAAAGTTTTTAAACAATTTCTGTTCAGATTCCAAGATGATATTGCCATTTATTTTGAATACCTCAAGTTCTGCAGAAGTGTTGGCTTCGATTTCGCCGTATCATCTATAATTGGACAGATGTTACAGGTAAAAAGCGTTGTTTTTTAATGTTATTAGTGATTTCATCATTTTATGTAAGAAGTACTAAGTACAGTATAAGTATATTGTTCCAATTTTGTTTTAGATTCACGGCGACAAACCTAAAGCGTGGCAGTTGGCAAGCTATTGGGAAAAGAAAGAAGCTAACAACCTTGAAAATGCTGCCAGTTTTCTACTGAAAGGCATCCACAGACACCCAGAAGCTGACTTTCTGTATTTAGACCTATTTGAAATAGAACTTACAAATGCTTTCAAAGCTGAGAATGATGAAGACAAAGTAAATTATTATTTTCCTTTCCTAATTATATGATAATGATTTTGTCATCAATTATTTATACCGCATTGTATATTTTTTTAGGAAAAAAGTATTAAAAAAGCTGATATTGTTTGGAGGAACGGCTTAAAAAATATTACAGACATTAGATTTTTGTTTAAAATATGTGATATAGCATTGAAATATGCTGTTGATAACTCAGTAACTGATGCAATCAAACGAGAAGTGTGGAGCAAGAGGTCGGAAAAAGAAGTTTGGACATACATAGCGGAAAAGGAACTTGAAGTATGAATACATATTGAGTTTAATTATTACTAACATAATTTTATAAGATTATACATTTTCTACTTTTTATGGTCTTATCAAAATAAGAGGTTATAACACTTTATAAAACTATGTGAAATCAATGTAAATCTTTTAGGGATACCATTGGGAAGAAGTTGAGGAATTTGTAACAGAAGAATTTCAGTTTCCAGAGCAGATAAATTTTTATATTGCTGCGTATGAGGAAGCATTGAAACAGGTTTGTATAAAATACTGGGTGCATTTTACAGCTTGTTTGAAAAGCAATATTTTATAATTTAAATGTAAACAAAGATATATTTAGATGTCTTACATTCATCACTCATCAGTAACATTTTAGCATTTGTATGCATGATTCACTGGCCTCTTAGCGCAAATAGATTAACCACCACTAACAGCATCTCTCAATGTCTTAGAAATAGGTAGAATAAAAGATGTTACTCTCCTAGGCAATGTCTATAGAAGGAATGTATTAAAATGTTTCTTTTTAGATACCAGATAAGAAGTTATTGACAAAATATATCCATGGCTTGTTGGCAGTAAATAACAGCCTATGTTCAGATTTGCAGCAGATAACTGCTGTAAAACATGCCTGGTATTTTGGTCTTGAAAATGGACTGCTAGACAATGATATGTATGAATTTGGTTTCAATATGTTGAAGCTGGACGATTTATCAAATGAAGAATTGTCAAAGGTATGCAATATATTTTAATGTTTTAAAAAGTGTATTTTTATAATAATAGATTACACTACTTACATCCATATTTCCATATTAATATTATAAATGCGAAATTGTGTCTGTCTGTTACTTTTCGACGCCCAAACCGTGCAACCCACTTGGCTGAAATTTGGTATGGACATACTTTGAGTTCCGGGTAAGGACATAGGATACTTTTTAGGATTTCATTCTGAAAAATTAACGGTTCCCGCGCGATAATCGAATTTCGGCGCAATGGAGTTGCGGGCGTTATCTAGTTTTAAATATATAAAAAAATTATAATAAGCCTCATCATTAGTATGGTTAAGTTAATTGTAAATCTGTCAATCTAAGTATGTCTCTTTCGATATTTCAATATCTTTTTACTCAGATTCTACAAGAGGGACTGAGAAATAGTCCACAATGCAGATTCTTATGGGAGGAGAATTTGTCGCTACATAAAAATGACGAAAACAAAATGTTGAGCATCATAGGAGAAGCTGGCAAAAGTTTAAAATCCGATGATTTAATTTACCTTTGGAATTATTTGCTAGACAATCTGGAATCTCAAATTGTGGTAAGTTTAATATATGTACCATTGAGGAAATTGATTCCTAGGCAGTCGACATACCAACGTTTTTTGGTCGCATCATGTCAATTAAATGTTAACCGTGATATGTCGGCTGAGTTTGACGTAACATAGTACATTGTACATGTAGCGTTATGTTAATAATTGGTCTTACATGTAAAATAATAATATTATAAGTCTCATTAAAATCTTACGCCAAGCGCATTGAAAATCACCCAAACCCACTAGAAAACCATCTAATGCAAAATCAGATAAAAACTTTTAATATAATAAAGAGGAAAGCACCCCAAGATCTAATATAGAGAATATAAATATTGAACTAGTCAAAGGGCTAGATTCATTCAAGATAAATTAAAAATTACATAAACTCTAGCTAAATGTCCTGAACCAGGCAGATTGCAAGAAAAAAAATAAGTCTCATAAACTTTATTTAAGAGTAAAAAGTTGTATCAGGATGATAAGAATTTTTTGCCTCACACAATTTATCTTATCTGATCTGATGTTTCTCCTTTAAAATAATATCTGAAATTGCATAGATTACTAGAATTTGTTGTATGGCTATGTAGGTTCTTACATACTTGCTTCATTCTAATCTTATGTCTTTAAACAAGCAATTCTTGTATATATGTATATAATTGGAATCTCAGAATCGGCTCCAACGATTTTCATGAAATTTAGTATATAGGGGGTTTCAGAGGCGATAAATCGATCTAGCTAGGAATCATTTTTAGAAAATGTCTTTAAGTCAATGAGAGTTTGCTATACCGAGCAAAGCTCGGTCATCCAGTTACTAAATTAAAAATCATGAAACGAAGATGCATGTTGCTATGAAAACAAAGATCTTATGAATAATATTTTTATTATTTACTATTATACCAAGGAACCTGAAAACTAATAGAACTTTACTCTAAAATATTGCAGATATTTTAAAGCAGCTTAGTAACTCTAATCTTATTAATTTCTTGTTTCAGTTCAAAAACTGTTATAAAAGGTTTCAAAACTGTGAAAGTTCCATTCTGTTGTCTCTTAAACCAAAGTTCTTGATGAAAATCTACGAACATAATGGTTTGAAGGCAGCTCGAGAGGTGTATGAAGATTTTGTAAGGACACCCCCGACTCAAGTGGATGTTCATGATGTTATGATTCAAATAGAACTCTCTCAAGAAAAGCCAGCATTGAAAAATATCAGAAAATGTTTTGAGTGTGCTATCCAACATCACGGACAAACCAATATAAATGTTTGGATGGACTACATTAAATTCGAAACTCAAAACGGAAACCTCCAATCCGCCCCTGCCATACATAGAAGAGCTATTGCAGTTCTTAATAAGGACGTAGTTAGTGACTTCTTAAAAGCACAAGCTTTAGCAAAACTAAAATGAGCTTCCAAAATAAATAAAATGTTAAAAACAAAATAAGTTTATTTGAATAACCTCACCTTCGCACAACAAAATTAAAATCTTCATGGAACACCATTTATTCTATGTACAATAAAAATTTACTCAAAATCACTACAAGAAGTCAAAATCTCTACTTTGGTGACTGATACTTATAGTAACGAATACATAAATGCATAATATTCCCCGAGGTATTTTACTGCATAGCTGCAATAGGAGCAATGTAGTACCTAAATATAAGTGATGAGCCACGCTTGTGCTGTTTGGTGCGGAGGAGTTCCCTCCAGCAGGATTGCCAGGATGGATACGCAGGCATCAGTGGTGGGTTACCCGCCTTCAGACTACTTCCCGCGACTGCCATGCAGGTAGACACAACCACCAACGGGTACGTTATAGTACTGGTCACGAAAGTGAGCAGCGGCACTGTATAATACCTCAGGTCTTTCGTCTTCACCAAGTATTTGTTAACATAATACGCCAGTATTCCCGTGACGGCGACACAGGTTAGATCTCCCAGCAGTTTCGGTATTATTCCGTGGTAGAAACCTAGGAGTCCGTCGTCTTTATAGATCGATACGATAGCACCCAAAAGGGAGCTGTAGTCCTCTTCCTTCCCGACAAACGAGGCCATCATTCTAAGAGAGACGACATGGAAAGGATAGGACACTACGACTGACGCCGTGTGCATGATCATATCTCGGCGGCCGAGCTTGATGTAGTCCTCCATGATCGGTTCCTCATCGGTGATGATGTTCGGGGGATCATTGAATTCCGGCAACTCGATGCCCAATCCGTGAACGACTGTCGACGTGAGCTGGCTCGATGCAATCAGGCCGAGAACTTTCGCCGATAATCCCCTGTAGCAACCGAAGAAACCGTCGGACTTCTTGATGTGCTTTATATACTGGAATACATTAGGTAATATCATCGCGGGCCGACCGAATAGAGTTGTGGAGCGCCGCGGGGGCAGAGGCTCGTATCCCAGTTGTATGAGGACCTTCGCATATTCCATAGGGTGACATACTGTAGCCACGACCAGCTGCGAAGGCAGAGCCGCTATCTTTTCTTTATCAATTTCGTCCATAATTAAAAATACAAAATTCTTATTTTCTCACTGTAATCAAAAATTGTCAATTGAATTTTGAGATTTGACAACTGACCACAGATTACTAGTATATATATATATTTTTTTTTTTTCTTGGCAACTTGACACAATTTCGCGTATGTTGTGCCACAGACAAGTAAAAGGTAAGGAACTAGCGGAAGGAATAACAGGAACGGAATTTGGAATACGATAATTAAATAGTTTATAACTTTACATTTAAATAAATTACAATGAAATACAAAATTAAATTTTAATGTTATTTACAGATAGGTAATTACTTATACAAATATATACATGTTTATTATTATAATGAAGTAGAGTATTTACAGAAGTAGGAAATGGGATAGGAATCAATGATAAGCTATTATATAAATTGGAATGATCATGGAGAGGACAGGATAAAATAATATGGTTTAAATCGCCAATTTCGCCACACTCGCATAAATCATCACGTCGAACGCCAATTCTCTTAAGGTGTGTAGGAATGCACAAATGACCCAGTCTCATTCGAATAATCGATGATGTTACGTTTTTTGAGAGATGAATTTTAGCAAACCAAGGCTTAGTTGGGATTACAGGTTGAATTTTTTGATAATGAACTGCTTTTGTTTGACTGCTCAGTCTCCATGACTCATCCCACGCTTCTACGAGAGAGTTCCTGGCAAGAGCAACCAAATCATTACAGGTACATTAGGTAATATCATCGCGGGCCGACCGAATAGAGTTGTGGAGCGCCGCGGGGGCAGAGGCTCGTATCCCAGTTGTATGAGGACCTTCGCATATTCCATAGGGTGACATACTGTAGCCACGACCAGCTGCGAAGGCAGAGCCGCTATCTTTTCTTTATCAATTTCGTCCATAATTAAAAATACAAAATTCTTATTTTCTCACTGTAATCAAAAATTGTCAATTGAATTTTGAGATTTGACAACTGACCACAGATTACTAGTTTAAATTTGTACAACTGACAATCGAGCAATAGACAACACAGTTATTTCTTTAAATTCAAAATGGCTCAGTACTACGAACGGCTAGTTTCAAGCTAAATAGGCGGTAATATTTAATTCTAGTCTTAGATTTTAGGAAATTATTTTCAGTGGTTTTAAATCTATAAATCCATAAATCCGTGCTGAATGTGTGTAATTAGCTAACTTACAGTGTAATCTACACTTACTGTAAGTTTTTGAAGCACGTTTTACCGTATTTCGTTGAATTTAACTCGGTAAGTTTTCTTTGTTTGATGTTTCGTGATAAGCAAAAAAAGTAGCTGATAGGAGTGATAGGTAAAAATTGTTTAACTATATATACGCGCGCAGACTGACTGACTGATTTTTGTGGGTTTCAACTCCCAAAACAGTTTTAGCATGTCCCTCGGACTCCCTGGGATTCTAACAAAGATAATAATAATGCGATAGTGGTTTTCGTGATAGGTTACGGGGACGATCATATACAGGAATTACGATAGTCTAATGCTAAGTACTCACATACGGTTTTGCTCGATAGTTTTACTCCAAAACGAAGGAAATGACATATTTGACATATTTAATTCCATCGAGCCGGCTCGAAGCGAGCCTTCGAGCTGTCAATTTTGGCGGTCCACACGGTAGTTAAATTGCTCGATTTGGAGTAAAACTATCGAGCAAAACAGTATGTCAGTACTTAGCATATGTACTAATATTATTATAAATTATAATAATTATGTACTTAGTTAAAATACTAATTGTCAACCTATCTTATTGTAAGGAACAGTAAAAGAAACAAACATGAGTGTTAGAAATGAGAATTTATTAAGCGCTCGTAGTTAATAATTCCATGGAGCTCTCCTCTTCGACTCTGTAGAGTTGCGGTGATAAAGTTGGCGATGCTTCTTCAGGCAGTTTATCGTCAGTCTACAAACAAAAATATTATATTATGGTGCCCATACACGGGACAATTTGTCGTTTCGATCGACCGTCAAGAAAATCGTCCAATCGATCTTTTGAACGTAAATCGTTTGCGATATTGCTACACACGTACAATTTGTCGTTCGATATTAACATCGAGGAGATAAATCGTTACGATAATAATTGTCCCGTGTATACTGTATGGCCACCTTTATACATATTAAAGTTTAATTTAATATTATTTTATGAATACCTAATAACTATTAATTAACCATAGAAGTAACGCCGCACTCAGGGACATTATAGCTTACTTAATTTTAAATTTTAATTATTTAATGAAGAGTGTTATATGGCAAATGTATGGAGTTTACAAAGTCAAAATCTATACTAATCTATACTTCTATACTAATATAATAAATGTGAAAGTATCTCTGTCTGTCTGTCTGTCTCGCTTTCATGCCAAAACTACCGAACCGATTGTAATGAAATTTTGTATACAGATAGTCTAAAGCCTGAGAAAGGACATAGGCTACTTTTTTACTGGATAAAAGGGTTGTAAGGGGATGAAAATGCGTAAATTTGTTCAAATTAAGTTGCTTCCAAAAATTCATAATAGATGGCGCCGTGCGTCTCCTACATCGCGCTGACGCTTGCTCAAAAGTCTTTCTAAGATAAGAGGTGGTATCATCTTACAATTTAGGTGTTGATTTAGGTTTCGATATTTTTCGATTGTTATTTCTATAAGTACTACGTTTTTAAAAAAGACGTAACCTTAAACCTATCAATGATAAATAGTTTATGGGTAAAGTTGTGTAATTGAGATTTGAAATTTGGCATTAAATATAAAGTTTAATTTAAAAAAATGTAATATTATGTGCACACTGCACAGCTGTTTTGATTTAAGGGGTACCAGGGTTTTTTTTATAAAAGTTTTTGATACCAACTTTGTTGACATCGCGCGCTATAAACTGAAGTCCACGCGGACGAAGTCGCGGGCAACAGCTAGTCTTTAATAAATTAAAGTTAATTAATCATTAAATTACTATGAATGCGGTTGATAATGTAACCATCTGAAATCTATGGCCGTAAGAATCTCTCAGACACAAGAGTAGCATGCACTGGCGCGGGCGGGGCCCCGTATAAAAAATTGTTTGGGGCCCAATTTGGGAGGCGGAAAGTTTTATTTTATTTTTGCTGACGGACGTTGGAGGTGCCCGTAACTTGGGGGTCCCGTATAATTGATACTGCAGATTGGTTTAAAAACAACTTCAAACATACTAACGTTTAGCACCTTCTCATCATCGCTGTCGGTGTCCTCTGAAGATTCCTCGTCGTTTTCCGTCTCGTCTCTCTCTTCGAGCGGCTCAAACGATACTTCTTTGTCGATCACATCTGTAAACATGAAAATAGTTATATAAGTTAAAAATATATAACCAGTCTACGTTGGAATAAGTAAAAAAATTATAACCCTCTACGTAAAATAGGTATACATTTTAAATGTATATTTTAAGTAGAGGGTTATAATTTTTAAGGGAGGGTTTAATTAAAATTAAAGTTTTAATAATAATATTTTACACTAGATGACACCGGCAAGTGGCAACTCCGTTGCGTCAAAATTCATTTATCGCGCGGGAACCGTACATTTTTCCGGGATAAAAAGTATCCTATGTCCTTTCCCGGGACTCAAAATGTCTCCGTCCAAATTTCAGCAAAATCTGTTCAGCGGTTTGGGCATGAAGAGGTAACAGACAGACAGACACACTTTCGCATTTATAATAATATTATACCTAGTATGGATAATGGATATATGGATATTTGAAATGTACTAACAAAGCTCTTTCATTTGATGTCCCACACGACATCGTCAAGAAATCTTTACTGCCTTTGCTTACATGACGAGAGCGGACGATCAAAAGGCTTCCGAGTTCCGACGACACCTCATTTGTCTAATAATGAGAACTAGTTTAGAAGTTATGAGGGAACAGATGAACATCTACAGCCACACACATAAATAATTGTATAATTTAAAAAATAATAAAAGTGTTTCAAACAGGCTTTACCCCTCAGAATTACGCCGAGATGGAGCTTCACAGTTCAGGGGTGGTTCCTATACTTACTTTGTCTACCACCCACTTTGAGAACAAATTATCTTTTAGCGCCCCCCATGGTTCTAATTTAAAATGCATCCAGATGAAATAAATCAACCCCCAAGCATTTACACAACGCCCCCATTTTTTTCTGGGTCCTACACGGCCCCCCTTCAGACCTCCAGCGCCCACAAGAGCGTGTTATCGCCCACTTTGGAAAAGGCTGCTCTATATCCTCTATCGGTTGTGACTTGTGACTTGTGTCACGTGGTGTGCTCTGAGGAATTGTTCGGAATCATACCTCCTGTAACTTTTCGCCATTGCTTCATATATCATCCTCATCACCTTGATGAGTGGCAGTCTTCCACCGTGCGTTTTTCGCTTAACTTTCTACCGCACACTATAAGACTATGGAATGAACTGTCACCAGCAGTATTTCTTGTCTTACCTCTAAACCTCAGCGAGCCACGTCTAGGCACGATCTTGTCGTCATTGGGTTCGACAATAACAGTCGGCACCACTTCTATCACTACACCGTTAGTCTTCTTGTCTTCTTCTGTGGATTCTTCTTTGTTCTGAAAGATAAATTATTATTTGCGTTTTTGTTTACACAAAGTTTTCGGGGCACGTATAATAAATTAACTTATATATTTAACTACCGCGATATTAATATTTTCCAGTGCGCCTGAAAGAGATAAATTACATTAGCAGCGAGGTAAGGTAAGTTCACCATATTTTACAAACTTCTGAGTTTTGGTTTTAGTTGGAGCTTGATCTAGTAATTCAAGGTTCGTTGTCTTTGTATAATATGTGATGTTTCCAACATGCCAGGCAAAAAAGCCGTTTAGTTAGTTAGTTGACGTATTATGTAATATATTATATAAGTATGTAATTCAACTGATTCAGTCACAAAACCAGATTCAACGTCGCTGTTGAGTCTAGTCTTTAATCGTTTGGCTAGTCAAAAATTCGGCTTGAGAAATTAATTCATGGGTCGTGTACCCATGAATTAATTAAATGGACCTACGTAATTTGGTCGGATTATGTCAAACACAGCAACACGACTTACAATTAATTACAATTACCATGTTATAACCCGACCAAACAACGTAGATCCTTCATCTGCCTATTGAATATAAATCAATTTCCCCGATGGTACATACGACAAACGCTACGGATGGTTCCATCAGTTTGGTAGCCTTTTCTTTGTTCCTCATGATGTTGTCGTCGGTCTCCTTCTCCAAGCGCAGCTTGTACGCCTTCTGAGTTCTCCACATCTGACAAATAGAATAGCTTGTCTTGAATCACCTGTTGTTTTAGCCTCCAAAGCAAAAAAAAGAGGAATTTTTAGAGAGCAGATCCAACTGCCCTTGAAAAAGACAGCAACTTTGCTCGTCTATCCTATTGGTAAACCGTTGGTCGGTTTCTACTGGTGGTATACCTAATATTCTTTTTGGCACGCTTTAGTTCTAGGACTAATGTCTAAACAGCTTTCGGATTTAGGCATGATGGATATCGTTAGTTTCATCTTGGTCGTAACGGGGATATATCGATCATTTGGGGTTTTTTAAAACGAGGTTATATAAAAAGTCACTTACATGAGACCCACAATAGCACAATCCCAGGATGAATATAACGATGAGTGCGATGAAGAACTTGTCTGTGTTCTCCTCCTCAGCATCAGGCAGTTGGTGCAGCAGGTCGTAGGGCAGACGGGACGGTGGATCTTCTACCCAAGTTTTGTCCATACTCTGAAAATTATGGATGAATATGGAGACAAAAAAGGATTATGAACCACTACGTCTGACCCGAATTCGTGATTCACGGATGACGAAGAGTAGTGAGGTATCTGTAGCCGAAGTTAGTGCGTCAAGACTCAAGCATTATAATGCTGGAGTCTTGACGCACTAACTTCGGCTACTATAGTAACTAGTACTCTTACGTCTATTCTGGGCCGTAATTTACGGGTTCGCAATTCGCATCGGGGCATTGGACAGAATGCGAAAGAGGTGTAGGAGAAAGCGCTTGTTGACAATACATCCAACCTTTATTTATAATATTTAGATATACGTACTCCATCTGATTAGAGTATACTCTATCTGTCAGATAAGTTGTGGGTTGCCAATCCGGCATTATCAGTAAGTGGTAAAACAGTCCCAGCTGTAATCGATGTTACAATCGTGCTGAAATATTTTTTTTACAATGGACGCTCTCAGTACCGCAATACCTACCACAAGCTTCCATTATGAGCAGCGCCTCGGCCAGTTCATCGAACTGATCACCGCATTGCGCGCTGCAGATACCTGCGCTGAGTGTTGACTGCCTCTTTAATTCTATTCTATAGTATCTCTCTCTCTCTCTTTTGGCTCTTCTGAAGAATCCAAGAAATAGTTCTTACCACAAGGAAGCTTCCATTATGCGCTGTAGTAGGTTGTCTCGGCCAGGCTCCATCGAACTGGTCGCTGCATTGCGCACTGCGAACACCTCGTGCGTTGACTGCACTCACTGCAGCCGACTCCCGAGTGAATAACATGTACTCTTCTAGTGGCTTCATCTCATCACCGTTCACTTCCACTAGGATGTCTGAAAAGATAAGTTGAGGCGGATTACAATGAACAACTAGATGGATTATAAAGTTAACCTACTATCCTGATAAATATTAGATTAAACCTGGAGAATTGAAGAAGAAAATATGATATGAATTAAATTTAAAGATTTAAAAAGAAACATAGTGGCTTATGAGCAATAGCCAAGAAATGGAACATAAACACAAAACGAAAGAAGAAGTATTTAAATGTGTTTAGAATTTAAATGTGTTTAGAAATCAACTGAAACTACAGTCCAAAAGGAAAAAGTTTAACGCTTTAATTAAAGAAGAATGGCAGCTAGAACTAGAAATGCTTCCAAGATAAGAAACAAGAGAGACTAAATCTAGAAGATGAGTTTAAAGCGTAGGTTAGTTGGGATTTATTACTCACTCGAAAGGCATCCGTTATATCCCTTATAAATAGCAAGTCTAGGATCTGTAGTGTTCAGTCCACCTATCTGGACCTCGTTAATTCCAACATCGAAGACTTCCCATAGACCCTGAGGAGGTAGCTTCTCTAGAGGCACCTCTATACGGTCTATGAGAAGTTTGGCGTTCTGACCAACGCGAGTGTAGTAGACTGTGTGTCGGGCTCCTGTGGGGGAGGTTTTCTAATCAGCATACAGTTCATGTAACTAGCACTATTTTGTAATCAGAAGATAACGCTTGAGAGTTCCAGAATCTTTTAGCTATTATATTATTGTGTTAAGGGATTCATGTTAAGGGCCTACCAAGTTATCAGTCTCAATCCAGACTTACTTTGGAGGAAAATTATTGATGTGCCTAAGGATTTATAATTTGTAGCTGTTTTCTTTTTTTTTAACAAATGGGTGTATTTTCAAACTTAAGAGTTTATGTACCAGTGCAAATTAAAGTAACTATTTTGTTTCCAGTTAAGGAACGCACCCAATATCAATGAATTACTAAGCGGGGTGTCGTCTTATTTATAGTATGGTAAACAAATAAAATCTTTTTAGAAATTCTGCTTTCGTCCTAATGCTTTCTAAATAAATACTTAAACGAGACCAATTCTAAGATACACTAACAATTTAGCAACTAAACCAAATTTAGGTCTAACACATGCAAAACTTCTCAGGAAACATGGTAATAAATAACACTAACTAGACACACTAACATCTCAGCTCTAAATAACTGCCTACTATAGTAAAAGTAGTTATTGCTTATTACGTAAAAACTTGACTCGTATTAATACTGAAACCTGCTGGCTTTAAATAGATATAGGTCCTGGATGTAGGTTTTATCTCAAACTGGGTACGGTAGATTGAATAACTAGCCCTATCAGAGAGTTATTTAATACTAACGTTTAATACTTTGTAAGCTGCTCACTACCCACAAAATCTTTTAGCTTCAAATATAGTTGCTGTTAGTTTCTGCAATTGTTATACTCCATCAGATTAAATTTCTTATAAGCAGAATATGGCAGACCTACATTATTTAGTCGAGTTACGTCAAGTCAAATATGATCTGTCGGCCATACTTAACCAAATTATATTGATCCCCCATCTGCTTATAAAGCCATTTCTTTGGTAGTATCTACTCCCGAATAGCTTTTCTGACTATCTAATTTTATTCAGAGACAATACGTAACTTATCTGGGGGCACGGTAGTGCCCCAGCCAACCTTTTTATTTGATTTTACTCAAATTAGTTAGGTAATGTCTCTCTCAAATTATAACCGGAAAGAAACAGTAATATTATACCGTTTAGGAAATTCCTATCTTTAACTTCAACGCCATACGCCGAATCATCTTCTCGGTCTTCTTCAAACTTCAAATACCCCTCCTGTGTTATCGCCACTAGCAGGTAGTAGCTGCGTCTAAAAATAATAATTACACAAAGTTGCCTCTCTACCTCAATTTTTTTTTATTGAATACAAGTTGTTTAGTTTTTTTTATGTTTCTTCCTACTTTAACACTTTTTACATATTCATTTGTGCTCAATATTTGGTATTTGTAATAAAATAAAACTTACTTGTTTTCAGTTTGTACGAGAAGTATCACAGTGTTCTTCTGTCTAAGATCGTTGCTTGAAAATGCTAGTTTTATTTTTATCTGAAAAATTGACAATATTTCAGACATGAAACTTCAGGAAAATAGCACCTCAAAAATCTTACAATATGTATGTTGATGAGTTGTGAGTTCTAACTTTGGATTTTAGGGTTTCTGAGTTAGATAAGTTGAACAAGTTTGTGTGTTAACTTCATTTATCATTCATCATCGATTACTAATTGACAATGAACCAACATCAATCTTTCTATCATCACTTACCTGTGTAATAGCGTCCCCCAACAAGAACTTCCTCTGAAGAATGCTTTCGCCGTTAAAATCCGCTCCCTTCTCATCCACGCAGTATTCCCCAAAGTAGCTGGTGAGGTCGCAGTCGCAACTGCTCTCACGATTCGCGAAGTCCTCGGCGCAGACGCCTCCATTCTTACACGGTTCCGCGTCGCATTTCATATCGCATTCTGGGAGGACGCCTGTGAGCTCTGGATCAAAAAGACACCGAAGACCGCAAATTTAGGGAATAGTGCCCAAATCTCATGCGTCGAATGGCAAGTTCGCGCCTAATGTAGTGTGTGCGTTGAAGTAAGAGCTTATAATTATTAATTAGCATCAAAACGACATTCAAAGTATAGTCATTAAAGCCAAAACCCGAAAGAAATTAGTAACTTGATAAAATTTTAGGGGGTTGTTAAAGAAGGTAAAGTAACTTACCGTGTGAGTTTGCAGCGTTCGTGGGTGTACGGAAAGGGTTGAAAAGGGGTGAAAAAGGTTTTTTGTTAATAACATTGCGTAAAAAATTAGTAACACGCTGCAAATTTGGAATTAGGTTGTTCTTACCGTTTTGTAACGTGTATTAAATTTGCAGCGTTTTGCAATATACGGAACATTGTTAATTATTAAAAAACAATAAAATTTGTTAATAACAGGGGTGAAAAAAATTAGTAACTCGGTGTAAATTTAGAATTATGATGTTCTTACCATTTTGTAAAGTTTATTACTATATGAACAAATATTTCATTTAGTATTGATGGTAAAAAAGTAAGTGAAGAGTTGCAATGCAAAGAAAATGTTGTCAGCATGTATTTGAAACATTTTTCAACTTTTCATAATTAATAACTTACAGTAATAATACTACGGAACAATAAATAAAATATGTTAATAATATTTCGTGGATAAAATTTTTCATAATTTACTATTTTCATATTTATTAACTTTTAACTTTCATTAACTTTTTTATCAGTATTACTAACTGAAATTTTTGTTCATATAGTAATTGACAATGTTCCGTTCGTTGCAAAAAGCTGCAAAATTAATACACGTTACAAAACGGTAAGAAATTTGCAGCGTGTTACTATTTTTTTTACCCTTGTTATTAACGAATTTCATTGTTTTTCAATAATGAACAATGTTTATTTTGTTGAAAATTACTGTAAATTTGATATACGTTAGAAAACGGTAAAAACAACTTAATTATAACATTGTAGCGTGTTACTACATTTTTTACCCTTGTTGATAACACATTTAATTGTTTTTTAATAATAAACAATGTTCCGTATATTGCAAAACGCTGCAAATTACAAAACGGTAAGAAAAACCTAATTCCAAATTTGCAGCGTGTTACTAGTTTTTTACGCAATGTTATTAACAAAAAACCTTTTTCACCCCTTTTCAACTCTTTCCGTACACCCCAGAACACTGCAAAATCACACGGTAAGTTATTTTACCTTCTTTAACAACCTCCTAAAATTTTATCAAGTTACTAATTTCTTTCGGGTTTTGGCTTTAATGACTGGCCTAGTACATGGGAATCGGATCTATAGATAGGTCGCACTCTGGGAGGACACTTGTGAGCTCTGGATTAGAAAAACATCGATGATCTCGTATGCGCAAAATGAATGATGTCCAAGTCTCAGGAGGCGAATGACCCTTTGGGCGTTCACGCCTGATTTACTTAGCAGGTATGTGCGCGGAAGTAAGAGCTTATATCATGGAAGCGACAGTCAAAGTGTAAGAATCGGATCCTAGTTCTATCATTTCCTAAAATACAAAAAACTCGACGTTGTGATGGACTCAATGTTACTCTTCATGGTCGAACGAATCTAGAGATATCTCTCAAACTCATATCCGACAAGCCGTTTGGTAAAATTTGCTGATGCCAATAATTAATTACACAGTAGTTATGAACGGGAAGACCTAAGAAAGAAAAGTATTTGTAGCGATAGAACTATGTTTGAAATATTTCGATCGAACCCTGCGGCGGGGAACTTACTTGTGAGGGGAACACATGACAGTGACTCATACATTTTTTTAACTCCTAAACGATAGCTGTGTGGTAAACGAGACTTTAAAGTCTATTGGTTTGTAGATGTAGCAAGATGTACTAATTGTTCCTACACAACGGAAGTGATTTCAAATATCTATCTAGAAGATAACTCACTCACGCGCTATGATATAATAATATTACGAGTAAAGAAAATTGAAATCCGGAAGAGAAAATCCTAATCGATATCACATTAAAAGGTAATTTACTCTTTCCTCGTTAATAGTTTACCGAAACAATAAAAAAATCTTGGCTTAGCGCGATCATCTATTATAGTCTCTCCTCACCCTACCAAGAGTCCTAAAAGTCAAATTCTGCGAATTCCTCTTCCACTTTTGCCAAGTAAGTTATATCACGAGCTGTATAAAAAAAGGGTTATGATATACATGCTTAGTGTGCCTTACCTTGTTCAATGTTCTGCTGAGCTTTCTTCGACAGATCTACAACGTGGTCAGCAATTTTAAAGCCCCTGACGCAACCGACATAGCCACCTTGCGGTAGAGACGTTGCTCGCGGTGCCAAATGCAGAGAGAACGGATCGAAACCTCCCAAATTCATTTGGAAGTAGTCCATTGGGGGTGCAGGCGGTCTTTGAGGTCGAATTACCTCTGAAATAAATACGTTTGTGTGTTTGTTTTATCTAAGTAGTTTCGATACTTCTGGTTAGGTCATGATCAGTTACGATTATATAACATTGTCGTATTAAATTTGAAAGGACATTATTGCAATATCTTTTGAAGATTATTTCTTTTTCACTTATCTTAGCACTTTTTGTATTAATTCCTTAAGAAGACACTTACTTTTACACACTTGCGGGCCACGGTGCCGGGCTGCATGTTTCAAATTGATATGGTTCATTGAATGCATCGCATTTCGCAACGAAGTGCGAAAACGCTATACTATGAATAACTCACTTTTTCAATATCTTTAACACTTACCAAGTTCCGGATTTTTCCACGGCTTGTTGGTGTAGTTAGACAATAGCTTGGCAACTTTGTTGATCGTCGTGTTTTTGTCATTTACGTGCAGCGTAGTACTATTCTCTGTGCGTATGATAGCTATCTGTACACTTTCACCTTTGTTGATTTTCTCGCATGTTACGTTCATTTGCACTATTTCATCTTCGTTATTAAACATGTATATTATTTCCGTTCCATTGTGTATGAATAGGTGAATGAAATTGTTGAGATTGTCGTTAGCGTATAAGACTAGAGCGTTGTCGTCGTATGTTCGAAGGTTCATCAGAACGTTTTCCGTCATCATTTTTTTCAACCTCATCTTCTCTGCATCCGTCGCGTTGTCAACTAAGTAGTTCTTCTTTAAATACGCATCTCGCGTTTGGAACGTTAGTGCCTTTTCGTTGATATCTGTATACATTTCAATTGGATTAATATGGTATAAGTGATTTAAGAAAGCAAATACATAAGAAAGAAGTCATAAAGCTATGTTAGGACTCAGGGTAAGTCACCAGGCTTCTCACCGAGAATATTTTGCTCTAATTTTAGGTAAAATTATCTCTGTAAGAAAATTTAGCTTGTAATTAGAGTGCACCCATTGTTGTACTACAGACTACAGTGCACTCTGATGGCGGACCAACAAAAAACTTGCTAATTTTGTTTATTCGGACTTTCCCAGATTAAGACGGAAGTCTTAATCTAAACTTAAACCTTATTTATAACTCAAAACAATTAGGAATAATTGTTTTGAGTTATAAATAAGGTTCTATATTTTGCAATAAATGCATAGTTACATTTACAATTATCTCACACCCACACAAATACTTTAAATATTTGTGACGTAAAATAATGAATCAAGGGACAAATTCGAAAGCAATGTATCGAAACGTTGTACCGTGAAAGATGGATCAAGCGATCATGTTGGTCGTTATGCAAATATAGGAGTCCTTCCTTACACAGCGAGCAATTAGCCAATGTTAACGGAAATTGTATTAACATTATCTGCTGCTATGTAGGTAAGTTGTATCTGATGTCGTCGGGAGCATGTGAAAATTATTATATAAGTTGTTATAGAATATTCTGGTCGCGATAAGCGATTATGCGTTAGCTTAGTTAAAGACGTGAGTGGAAGAACTAGATAACCAACATTATAACACAATTACTCATTAATGAAGATAAGGAGGGATAAGGGTACTTACTCTCCTCGCAATGCACACCCAAATGCGCCCAGGGATTCTTGCATATGCACTCATAGCTCGACCATAGCTCCTTACACACCGCCTTGTTCAGACACGGGTTGGGCACACAGGAGGGCTTGCAATCCTTGATGATCTCTGACAGGTGGACAGACATGTAGCTGTAGATGTCCAGGATCTCACCGTTCACGACCAAGCCTCGGAAACAACCGATCAGACCTTGGTTGACGGCGGACTTTTTGAGATGTTCCCTAGAAAGAAAGAGTTTAAAATTGTTTTAGGTAGAGTTTATGGAAGGAGTTTTTAGATTAAGGGGTGATTGTGAATACGTCGCAGCCAACTGGTTAAAATAAAATTTCAATCTAACAGCTAGATTCAATCACACGTCTAGCTTTTTAATTGAATATTTGAGGCGTTCAAAACTTTCAACATACAGCTGATTCGAAAGCTGCTGCGCCGTCTAATTGAATAGACATGACGAAATATTTTTTTTTGTTGGTAAATGAAGGACCATTCAAAAATAGAAATATCGGTGAAAAAATGACTCTGATAACTTAAAAACTCTCCAAGATCTCACAATTCAAAAGTCACATAAAAACAGTATATTATAAGTTTATGCATAAAATAGACCTTCCCAAAACGCTCCATACAAAATGTCAGCTAACTATGACGTCACGCCTAGCTAGTTTGTTCGATAGTTATGTTAAATATTGCGTTTATGAAAATGGTTTCACCAGAAAAAATGTTATAAATTGCATAACTTATCGAATGGTATACAAAAATTAAGGAATTTTATTAAAAAAAATCGACTTGACTATCCAACTTTGAAGGCTCATAACAAAAAAAATACATAAGTTATGAAGATGAAATTTTGGGAATATTTATTTTTTATCGCTTTGTCTTTATTTTATTAAAAAAATTAGCTAATCTTTGACCTTGTTGTCATCCCTATTAGTACAGCGCTCACCACCACAGCGGGGCTAGGTGCGTTTAGTTTTCAATTTGTCGTCAACTAGCCGGTGTTTGTGAAGATATTTTTCGGAAAGAAAGTAGTAAATATACGTGACAATTATGGGGGCATTTACGCTAATCTATAAGGAACATAATATACACATCCTAAAGTATTATAACTTTTATTTGTTACAAACTTACACCCCGTATCTGTTCCTTTACTAAAATTGGACTAGCACTTAGCAGATCGGGTTTTTTTCAAAGTAAATGATGAAACATTTTTTTTTCTATAATAATATTACTGGTAAAGACTAGAGAGTAGAGAAAACACTTTAAAATCTACTTGTAACTAATAGGACCTAGGTAGCATGTTTACAAATGAAATATCCCTTATCGCTTTCACAATTATTAGAAATACGTGCTAAAAACTATTTCATTATATTATGCGATTCGAGTGATTTGAATATTTTTACTTTCAAAACTATTAACATGCACGTATTGAAAATAATATTAATTATTAATACTCTATTTCTATGTAAAATCAATGTTACTGTGAATTTTTAATACATAAAATTAGACTAAGTATAGAGTTTTGTAACATTTATAAACTTTCGTTTTAAGTGCTTACCGCCGTACTCATTTAACTATGATTAACCTTCATGACAGAGGCTTATGTCAAAATTATGTTTTTTTTTTATGAAATAAGGGGGCAAACGAGCAAACGGGTTACCTGATGGAAAGCAACTTCCGTCGCCCATGGACACTCGCAACATCAGAAGAGCTGCAGGTGCGTTGCCGGCCTTTTACAAGGGAATAGGGGAGGGTAGGGAAGGAAATAGGGGAGGGTAGGGAAGGGAAAAGGGTAGGGTAGGGGATTGGGCCTCCGGTAAACTCACTCACTCGGCGAAACACAGCGCAAGCGCTGTTTCACGCCGGTTTTCAATTTAAGTACATTGTAATTAAATAAATGTTCCACTCTGAGTGCGGTAGTTAGATAGGTACTTTAATTATTCAGGCATAAGAAAAACAATAGAGTAGAACTAATAAAATAATAATAGAGACTAGACAGCAACATAATGATTAATTTTATTCATAAGTTCAAGCTAGACCATAGTCTCAAAATGTAGTACCGGTATAACAGCTAATGAATATAGTTTAGGGCGGTTTCATAATAACATTTGGTACCTCATTAAATTTAGAATTTAGATCTTTCGTTAGGCTTGAGAGTTCATCAACCAATATTAGCCCTTTTTGAAACGGCATAGTATTAGGCCCTAGGATTAGATACAACTATCTCTTAGCCTATTATCTATATTCCTTTATTGTTAGATCCTCTAAAGATGAGTTGCCTAAGAGGTTATCTAACATTCGGTTATCATTTTAAGGGCTAGGAGGGTTTGATATAGGGCCGTTATCAAATTAGTTCACCGAAGCGTTGTGACTTGCCACCTACGTTATAATTGTGTTTGTTCACGTGGAACACTGATATTTGGTCGTACTGGAATAATTATTTGATCCTTTTGGAATTGGAATTAACTAATAACATAGGAATTATAACCGTACACAGATATTTTTTTTTTTGGAATGCTAAAATTTTAGGAACATATTTAGAATTTAGAAGGGACCTATAAAAATATAAGAAACTGGAATTTCTGATGTGTTTACAACTGCTCTTCATATTTCATATGCGTGAAAAAGTTAACAATTCTCGTGTCACAATGTTAGGCCGCGTACTCCTCCGAAACGGCTTTACTGATTTTAACCAAATTTTATATGCATATTCAGTGGGTCTGAGAATCGGCTACTGGACACTTTTTATATTGATAAGTGCATTTGTTAAATAAATAATAATAAATTATTACAACTCGAGACTGACGGCGACCATTGTTTGTGCGACGGGATAGCGATGGACGTTGCCATAGTGACATACTTATTTAGTCACTTCAATTAAATAATATGGTTGAAAGGTGAAATACTTTATATTATGGCATAGAAACGTTTGCTAGGACAGCTAGTATATTATATAATAACTGACGAACTATCTATCGCTCTATATAAACTTTACTTTTTTGGTAACTATTAAGCAATAAATTAGATCCAAATTATAAGCCGGGCATTTCAATTACTGGTCATTTCGTATCAATGCCAGCGTAATAGACTGCATGCAGCAGTGTTGCAACGAGTAGTAGGAAACAACGTCCTAAGTTGTGTGATCCCTACGATAATTCCATCACATTTTTTTTACCTGCTTACTATTATTACTGCTACGTTATGCTAGGAATTAGGATTAAATTACTAGCAATACTTACGCTGTAGCTCCCCCGATGAACATGCTGCCCTCAAACGGTCCAAACTCCTCCTCCTGTAGTAGATTCAGCATCTGGTATTCCGTGTTGAGCATAAACCGAACATGGTAGAAGTTGTAGTCTATCCATATCTTGTGCCACTCCCCCCCGTTGAGTTTCCTCTTGGAGTTGATGACTAGCTTCCTGGTGGTACCCGTGTTGAGGGTGAAGTTGAAGGTCAGCTCGTGTTCTGGAAGAACGGGGTTTCATGAGAAGCAAAGGTGTAATAGAAAATGTTAGAGATACGTCTTTACTTCAGTCTTCAATTTAAAAAAAATAGCATGGATGAAGGCTATTAGCGTTCTATCAGATGTTTGCGATTCTGCTCCCATTTACGTACCAAGTTTGGCAATGTAACCCAAAATATATAATAAACAGCCAAGGTCAACGAAGAGGATAAGGAAGAAGGAGACTGCAAGTTTTCACCAACTTTTTTTAACGGGCTTTGGCCCCCCACACATTCCCACCACTGTATCTCCTGTGTCGCCAGGATCGACAGCGGTATCCAACCACGAAAACCCTTTGATATGATCTCAGGGAGAGATCGCAACGAAATTAATCAGAAGAAGATAGGAGGAGTAGACAGTCAATTATACAGTTTTCTCTCCCCATAAAAAGCGGGAGACAGCACAAAGTTGCAATGACCGAAAGTCAAAGAACTAAAGGGAAAGCACCACGGGAATAATTAATGTTAATTAATTAATACCTACTGTGTAGTTAAAAAAAACTTAAATAATACCTACTGAAGTTAGGTTAAAGATTTCTTTTGATCGGTGCTAACTGCTAATTGTCAAGGAAAGAAGAAAGATAGGCTTTCATACTTACCACTAGTCAAAGCCACCATGAACGACGGGTAATTAGGTCTAATGGGTGGCTGGAACAGCAGTATCGCGCTGGTGCCAGTTGTTCTGAAGCTAAACGCGATATCTCCTTTACGCCAGCCCGGCACCTCGATGTAGGACTGAGAGGTGGTAAATGTGACCACGTAGCGCTGAGTGTCTGAGGAAGGAAGGTTCTACTTTTGCAAAGCAAGATTATTTTCAAAAGTTAATTACACAATAAAACACAAAGAGAATACCATTTTGTAGTTAAATAGAAAACTGACTGGATTGAACTAGGAAAGAAACTCCTTTAATTAAAATACTTAACTATGGTAAACTTTAAAAAATTTTGGACGTAAAATTATAACAAAGTCTTACAAGATTTAAACGCTTATTTGATTTTATCCTAAACCCGTGAACGTTTTCGACTTCATCGGATGAATTAAATACATTAGGGCAGATTACCTCCCTTATATTGTTTGAGATTTATGAAGGTCTACTTTAAATATTTGTTTGGAATACTCGGGGGTTATAATTTTAGACGCTTTAAGGACGGAATGTGTCCTTTGTTGGCACAAGTTATTTTATCTTTAGACGTTTTATAAAATACATTGTCTTTTGTAATTTCGTAATATTCTGTATTCATTAGAGGAGCGTTTCGTTTTAAGTAGGGTGCTTGGGAATCCTGTTTGCTATTCAAATTTTTTCTTTACCTCATCGTTTAAACAATTTTTATGCACGATTATATTTTAAGAGCATACCTACTTGCTTCAATTGCAAGAATATATTGCAAAAATATATTATAATCAGTTAACGAACTTTAATCACGAACATTTTTCACCATTTTACTAAAAGAAGGTACCGTGCGAGCTTCATGGTAAATCCTATTTTGAGATTTTAGCTTTGCAATTGAAGTAAAAGAATACATTTCAATTGAAGTAAAAGAATCGATTGTCCATGATGTGGCATGATGGCAATAATAGTTACTATTATTGCCATCATGCCACATCATGATGGCAATAATAGTAACTATTATGTTACAACAACAATCGATGTCGATCATGGGCACCTGACGTTAGCATAATAATTATATACCTCATTGTCTATATTATGCTAACGTCAAGACAACGCATACAATTTTATTCCCTTTTGGGTGTTATATAAGGACAAAACACATACTCATCTCAACACACTCCAGCGGTCCCAGGATAATCATTCCCTGAGCCTCTTCAGACAGATCCTTCTGCAGGAGGAAGAACATCTCGGTGATGCCGAGGCTCAGTGCCACTTGGTGTCGCAGTTGCAGTATTGCGTTGAGTTGACGCAGACAGATGGTGGACCATTGCTCTTTGGTCGAGTTATATCATACTGATAGTCGTGACTGAGCTTGACATAACAGGGCCAAATTACGGCAATCCACCATCTGCCAATCAACTTCCAACGAAGAAACTTCCTACAATTTAATTCCCTTTCGGATTAACGGTACACCTACTTGTCTCAACACACTCCAACGGGCCTAGGGTGATTCTCCCCTGAGCCTCCTCAGAGAGATCCTTCTGCTGGAGAAAGAACATCTCGGTGATGCCGAGGCTGGTGGGGCTGACGAAGGTGCCTTCATCGCAGTGCCACTTGTTCTCGTTGGCGTCGCAGTTGCAGGACTGCGTTGGATTGACGCAGGTTGCGTTGACGCCGCAGGGGCAGTAGCCGCTAAGCAAGAAGAAATATCTCTTTTTTGAAAATTTCCGACAACGGCATGGAAAGAAGGATAAAGAAAATTATGAAATTACGTGGCAAATATACAAGAAGGACATTGCATTTAGCAGTTAGGAGGAAATTAATTTTATGGCATCATAGACAAAATGCCTTTTAAATTAACAGCAATATAGTTGCCAACATTTTTCCAACCTTAGGAAAAAGCGTCTTTCTAATGCATACTAATATTAAACTCTTTGATTGATTATGATGATGATATGGACGATGACGTTTTGTGAAAGAAATAGCTTATTTTCATTAAGTTATCAATGTATTTCTATTAAAGGTTTTAAAAGTGACTTACCGCTTCACATTCCCGATATAATCGACGGTATCATCAGATGACGATATGAACCACGTCGCACTGTGTAGCTCCAGGGGCGCCATGAAACAATCATACTTGATGTACTGGCGACAGAACAGGGAGTGGGAGATCAGCTCTTGCAGCATCTCGGCCGTGAACTCCCGGTACTTGATCTTGAAGCTGAAGTCTTGACCGAGAGCTGATCTTACGTCCTAGGAAAGTAAAAAACTAGGCCTTTACATCCGTTGTGGATTTATACAGTATTTTTCAGAGCGAAGTAACCACTCCTCAAATACTGTTGTGCCTGGGACAAGATTTTTAAATGTCCGTATGGTTGCCCAAGCGCATACGGCATTCTCGCATTATAGTCGGCCTAGTCTAGAGGAAAGAACTAGTCAATACGTCTGGGACCAACTATGTGCGGGTTTCCTCACGATGTTTTTGTTCACCGTACGTGCGTCCGTATTATGTACTTGAGATCTGAAGATGTCTCATAGGTAGACGCCTCCAGCCGGGTTCGAACCTGCACCCTCTAGGAGTGCGAACCGATTAAGGTCTACCCATTAGACCACGGGCGCTCCGTTGGGAAAGTAAGAGTCACTTAAAAATCGTCGTGTTTTATGCATTTTATTAAGGAATCTTCTGCTTCTTCGTATATTTACTATGAGGCAATACATAAAAGCTTAAGTTAACCTTGGATTAAAATTATGCTATTTCTTTCATCCTTTGTTTTTATACAAGTACAGGCTGATATATTTTACTTTAAACTGGTGAGCCACTTCTTAATGCGGAATTCCAACGATCAGTTTTCGGTGAGTCCCATTTACAACTGGCAGACTTCTAAAAACCCAGGAGGGGCGTAAATGCCTGTATAACGTAAAGAAGGTCGACCACTTTATAAAAAGTCGAAAGGTTTATTTACCACTTGACTAGGCAGATTATGCTCCACGACGGTTGTAGAGGAGTCAGCCTCGATTTGGAACTCGCACTTCACATGCGCCGGGGGAAACTTCCCGTTCCCATCTATGTCAATGAGGTACACGTCGTTTCTCGTATAGCCCAAAAGAGCTAGCTCTTCACAAGTCTTCCTGAAGGTTGCGAAGTGGCAGTTTTCTCCAATGTAACCTGCAGGGTACAAAGTAAAAATTACATTATGGTGGGACGCAGAGTTAGTACGCACGGAGACAGTTCCCTTCAAACTCTTGCAATGAACTATTTCCATCTTATATTTTCTTATCTTCTTTTGTTTTTTGAAAAAAAATTAATTAAAATTCTATTACAATCACATCACGGTGTGAATGACCGTAAAATTACTAGGTATTACAAATTTTGTGGCGTTGAAATCATATTATTAAATTTATAAAATGACTCTTCTTCAGCGTATTACATTTCCTTATTAACAAGAATGCCGTCGTTATCTAATACGTACCTAGTAAAAGGTTTAGGTATCGGCTGTGTAAAAACTTTTGTTAGTTAAGCTCTTACAAAAAAAAACTTACCAGTATTCTCACAGTTGCATATAACACGGTCCTCTCGTATAGAGCAGATGCCCCCGTGCTCACAAGTGTTGGGTCTGGTACAGGGGTCAACGTATCTGCAGTCATCTATCGCGACCTCGCCTACTACTCGCTCGGTGTTTATCACGTACCTACAAGTTATAGATTTTTGACGAAATTGATTGAGTTGTCCACACTCCACAGCAGAAATACGAAAGATAATCTGTCACCATATCCCTAAAATCTGTATTTTAGGGATATGGTGACAGATTTTCTTTTGCCAATTATTCATTTTCTCTGTTCTTTCGTAGAAAGAAAATAATGGTCATATTAAGCTTGAGCAAAATAAGTATACTGTTACCAAGAAAACAGCCAGAAGCTAATAAAATCTTGACTTTCTTAGCTTCTGTCAGTATCAGATTAGTAGTAATTAGATTATTGGATAGAAATAACATTAAAATACAAGAAAATAAGTATTGCTTTGTTACGCTTTTACTGACACACATTATTATTGGGTACTTGCCTTGGTTCTATGAGTAGCCCATTGATTTTTATATTTCTCATACAACCGATCAGACCCAAATTGGCTGACTTCAATCCACTACCAATCACAATTTTATCCTGAAGTTGGAAATCTAAACCTGGAAGAATTAAAAATAAATAAATGATCTTTATAATGCCTTTCTGAAAAGTCTGAACTGATCGTCTATTATAAACTGCTACCTATACTATCTGCAAGAGAAACCGTATATTTTTCTCGGATAATAATGTGACCTATCCTTTATCCTTTCTCCAAACTCAAAGCATTACCATACAAATTCAAAGAAGTCAGTTCGGCGGTTTAAAAGTCAGTACCTGGACGACCGAGCTTTGCTCGGTATAGCAAACACTCATTGACTTCGTGTTACTTAACAACGTCATTTGCTGGAATAGCTTTAGCTGTTGTTGTGTCGTTAAAGCAATAAGTTGTGTTCACGCACAAGATATATCTGCTATCCTGGTCTAGCTGACGTACAATACCTGTAGCAGCCCATTGGTCGTCCATCACGCGATAATTGCAGCGATTGGCCGCCGATGACGTGATACGCGGTCGAAGCTGCCGTGAGAACCCCTCATACGCACCTACATTCGATTCTGAATTCTCCATCTTGAAATACGCATTGTAACCCCTACACATTTTCGCTAAAAATCGCTAACTACAATTGTAAAAATTTGTAATAATATACGCAAGAAGTCGAGCCAGCTGTTTTTCTTCACTGCCCAAATAAAAAGCCAAACCAAGCCAGCCAAAACACGCAAACATAAATTTTGTGGTCCTACGTTCGCCGGACATAATATTTGGAGAAGCCAATTATTTGAGAGACTAAAAATCGCTAACTGCAATTGTAAAAATTTGTAATAATATACGCAAGAAGTCGAGCCAGCTGTTTTTCTTCACTGCCCAAATAAAAGGCCAAACCAAGCCAGCCAAAACACGCAAACATAAATTTTGTGGTCCTACGTTCGCCGGACATAATATTTGGAGAAGCCAATTATTTGAGAGACGCTATTTGGTGGAGAATTCAGTGCATCACGGTAAGACGTGCCAGCTAAAATCTCCTAAACCTTTACCTTTTCGCCTTGGTGATTCCGCATTCCTGTAACAGCCGAGGTACACGACGTGCCTGCTCATCGCCTCACACGATACCAGCGTTTTGAGCAAATCCGACAGCACTTTTGGAAGCGATGGTCCCAGGAGTACGTGTCCGAGCTTCAGACGAGAAGTAAATGGCAGCAGAACAAGGGAGACCTCAAGGAGGACATGCTGGTCCTCATCAAGGACGACCACTTGCCGCCGATGAAGTGGAGTTTAGGCCGCATTATCAAAACCTATCCAGGCAGAGACGGAGTTTCGCGAGTTGCCGATATTCGCAAAGCAGATGGCGTTGTACGGCGAGCCTTCTCCAAGATTTGCCCACTTCTTCCTCAAGAATCTTAATACCTGAACTGTTGGAACCTGCAGATGCTCCAGATTCCAAGGCCGGGGAGTATGTTCACGCACAAGATATATCTGCTATCCTGGTCTAGCTGACGTACAATACCTGTAGCAGCCCATTGGTCGTCCATCACGCGATAATTGCAGCGATTGGCCGCCGATGACGTGATACGCGGTCGAAGCTGCCGTGAGAACCCCTCATACGCACCTACATTCGATTCTGAATTCTCCATCTTGAAATACGCATTTTAACCCCTTCACATTTTCGCTAAAAATCGCTAACTACAATTGTAAAAATTTGTAATAAGATACGCAAATTTTCAACGCATTCTTCACTGCCCAAACAAAAGGCCAAACCGAGCCAGCCAAAACACGCAAACAAGTTGCTCACAAAATAGAATTATTATTCGCCAATAGATGTCAGGAAGAGTTGTATTTTTCAGTTTATCGATTATCGATAAAACACGAATAAAAAGACATTTTCTAAAAACGATTCCTAGCTAGATCGATTTATCGCCCCCGAAACCCCCTATATACTAAATTTCATGAAAATCGTTTTAGCCGATTCCGAGATTCCAATTACACTAACATTCTTCTGGTTTCTTATTCTTCTGACTATTCACATCGGTCAAACTACTGTGGGGATCATTTGTTTTTAGTCCTTAAAAGGAACTCACCAAACATCTGAGCATGCTTATTGTGGTAGTCCACAGTTAGCTTTATTCTTCCTTTCCTATAATCCAGTTCCACGTTATGCCAGTCATTGCTGACGTTGAATTTAACCGACTTCAGTACTGTAACGTTCTTGCCAACGTCTGGTACAAGTTCAAATCTTATCTCCTCTTTTACCATCCGTATCTAAAATCACGAATTGTAATTGTTAAAATTTTAAAAATCTTTAAATATATACTTCTATATATTTGAAGATTTTAAAAATTTTAACTGATTTTAATTAGCAATTTTTCATTTCTTTACCTATGAGTTAACAGTTGGGGTTTCCATTTTAAAGAACTTTTAACAAACAGGAAAATTTATACAACGATCATAAGAAATGTGTCTTTCTAACTTTATGTTATAGTGTTCTTTAATATTACTGATAAATATAATACAATGTACCTGATCAGTAATGTACCTACAGCTGATCAGTAATCACGTAAAAGATGTGAAAATAAGATTAATTCTGGGGTAAAGTATATTTAAGGCTTTCCAACAAAAATTAAAACATTCTGTTCGCCTTTTTTGCTTTACGTCGTATTTTCGTTTTTCGTCGTTCAATAAATTTTTAATTTTTATGTAAACATTTACAAAGCCCAGTATAGGCTTGTACTATTATCTATTCTGAGGTATAGGCTATAATACCTCAAATTTAAAGTGAAAATAAAATAAATGCCCTATAATCGTTGGGTTGAAATTTATATTTACCGTGGGAGAGCCATGCTACGGTACGAATGGGCCGGCTCGACCGGAGAAATACCACGGGCTCTCAGAAAATCGGCGTGAAACAGCCTTGCGCTGTGTTGATTGTGTGAGTGAGTTTACCGGAGAACAAATCCCTACCCTATTCGCTTCCTTACCCTCCCCTACCCTATTACCCTATTCCCTAATATCTTAAAGGCTGGCAACGCACTTGCAGCTCTTCTGATGTTGCAGGTGTCCATGGGCGACGGAAGTTGCTTTCCATCAGGTGACCCGTTTGCTCGTTTGCCCCGTTATTTTATATATACAATATAAAAAAATATCAAAATAAACTCATTGTTAAAGTTTTAAACTACTGGCTAAATGCTGATGATGAACAACACAAAAAGAATATTATCGACAATTTGGCATCGCTAATACTCATCAAGCATTCGGTTTACATTTTGCGCCCTAATAAAGATTAATTTATGCTTACACAATTAAGCCAATTTGCATAAGCTCCATTTAGTTTGCCAAATAAAATATGCGTTCAACGATACAATTCGGTGAAAATGTTTAAATCGATACGTGGTTTTAATAGACCAAAAGCCGTAAAAATATAAATAGTAATAATTGGTAGAAACCTTTAATTGGTAGCTGAAGAATAATAAAAAGGCGATCAAAATATTTGATAGCATAGTTCTCATACCTTTACTAATTGGTTACGTCATTGCTTTGATGATGCTATGAAGGAAAATTTTGTTAAAACCAAAATACAATGCTTCTTCAATTTAAATTCAGACTACTATCAATTCAAACATAATAATAATATTGAGATAAGAAATTAATCTGTGAATCTGAAGTATTTATAACGTATTTTAACGCTGCGCACTAGTTTTATTGGATACCAAATATTAACATTATTTAAATCGCAATAATGAGTGAAAAATAATATACAAAGTAAATAATAATAACAAATAACGCAAATGCGAATTACGTCACAAGATTTCAAGATAAAGACGCTGCTAAGATTTTCTAGATAACTATAAAACGCTAAGCTCGACGATAAATATACGATATTTATTGCAGATACAAAGAAATAACAATTTCTCACCTCCCAGTAACCTTGTCCAGTGGTGATCTGGCTGTACGCTAAAACCGCCATATTCTTAGTGGTCTTAAAGTCGAAAATCAGATTCATGCTGTTGCTCTGATTCAAAGGCCACCAGATATGCGACGTCGCGAATGGATACGTTATAGGTATAACCTCAATATCCACCTCCTCAAATTCAGCATCCAACTGCCCGATATAGTGCACCTTAGGATTGTTCTGTTTGAGCTCATACAGAATAGACACATCGTTGTAGTAAACATATTTGAGGTTGCCGGCGAAATTGTTGAAGGATTTGAGTCCCTTCATTTTATGCAAATCCGGTCCACCGCAAATGTAGATTTCTGGGTCGATGCAAACGAATTTCGCGTCGCCGGGCATTTCGTACTTAGCCACTATGTCGTCTAGGTACGTTAATACTTGTTTCTCCTGTATTATTATTGTTATGTTATGCCAGCGGTTGTTGTTGACTTTGTTCCCGATGTAATCTTCGACCGGTCCATCGCCTAAGTCGATGCGAATGGCGACTTTTTCTTTGTGTATCGATAGCGCGATGTGATGGTGTTTATCGTCGATTTGGCCGCTCGCGTAGAACAGCGCTGAATCATCGAAACGTGTCTGAAATGTAAATTATCTGAGGTTTATCTTAAGCTTATCTCAGAAAGATATGACATTGAACCACGGAATAACAAAGAATGCATTTTCCATTTATTAATTGCCTACGTGTTTTCTCTTAATTATTATGGTATTTGTTTTCTATTTCATGATTAAAAATTATGTGAGACATAATACTTTTAATTAAGCACATAAGTTCGTTTATGGAAGTAGCTCCAGCCCACGATTCCAAGTCATAAAAATATGCAATAAAATAAATAGAATTCAACTACCACACAATCTAAGATGCTTACAAGGACATAATAAAAAGACAATTTAATTTAAAATTATATGCCACTAATAAATTATGATTTAAATCATTTATTTAAGGACTCTCGTCTTAACGGGAACTATAAATTAATCCATGGAATGCTGATAATTATTTAATTGTTTGTGTGCATAATTGTATAATTAGAAGCACAAATCTATAGAAAGAGGCGTAAAATTGGCGTAAATTGCTATTTGTGATCTGCTTCCCTTAAGAAACTTGGATGGGTGACTGAGGTATAAATTGATTATTGAGAACTAAGACAAAGATTTTAAATAGGGAAAAAACTTCGCTTCTTCAGTTCTTAAAAAGCTGCTGTATCTATAAAGCTCACGTCAAATTACACATTTTTGAAATATTCTGTTGCAACTTCTGTAATTTGTAGCGTCGTGGCAATGAAGATGCCGAGTCGTAAAGATCATTTTAATGAAGTTGAAGTGTTCAAAAAACAGAAAACCCTCAAGATTTTTAAGTTAAAATCACGAACAAAATATACATAAGCGGAAAAATCATCCGGTTTTCCTCAATTCTCTGGATGTTACCTTAAAGTGCAAGCTGACCCTGGTGTTGGTTGAGTGCACGCGGTCTTTCCAATCGTACACCCGATACGACACGTAACTCGAGCCGCGGAGAGTCAGTACCGTCGCCGCTGGATGCAAAATACGGGAAAAATTAAGGAGAGAAAGAAAATTATTACTAGCTAGGAGATTGGTCTCTAGTATCCAATTGAGGGAAAGAAATTTGGAAAGCGAAAAGAATAATATTAACTACTAGTCGGACAAGGTAGGTCTAACCTACATTTCTTCTTACAACTTTAGTTACGGGTCCCAATACATTCAAGGTGTAATAAAACAAGTGATAATAATTATTTAGGAGTTCGGAATCCCTTATATAGAGTTAGCTGTGAAAGTAGCAGCGCTGAAAGAGTAACTTTTTGGGCAAATATTTGTATGGGAAAATTCATGACGTTGGGGCATTTCTCATAGAAACGTAAAAAAACTCTTTCAGCGCTGCTACTTTTACAGTGAAATCTATTTAAGGAACACATACACACATTAAAATAGTAGTACATACTTTTCAGCCCAATATAATAATTTGCATTTTGTAAATATATATTTTTTAAGTTTCCTCCTCAACTTTCAAATAAAGTGGTAATCGATATTCATTCCTATTTTAGATATTATTGCAACGCGATTAACACACAGACACAATTTTAATAAAAACCCTGCTTGAACTACAGGTGTCAAACCGGATTCGTATTTGGAGACAAAAACATCAAGTTTTTGGTGCAGTATCTAGTTGCTTGTAAAAACTCGGCCAAGTGCGAGTTGGACTCGCGCACGAAGGGTTCCGTTATCCGTACCATAGAGCAAAAATAGAATTTTTATTTATTTACATATTATTTTTTTTATTTTAATTTTATTATTTTTTAAATGGAATATTAAGTATTTTGAGTTTCAAGTGCCTACCTCTTGCCATTATTGATATCGAGGTAAAAAAGGCTGAAAAATAGCTTTTGTTGTATGGGATAATAATTTTATAATAATTAAATTAAATTAAATAATAATTTTATTTCGTTTTTTAGTATTTATTGTTATAGCGGCAACAGAAATACAGAATCTGTGAAAATTTCAACTCGCTAGCTATTACAATTTCTGAGATATAGCCTGGAGACAGACAGACGGACAGACATCGAAGTCTTAGTAATAGGGTCCCATTTTTATCCTTTGGGTACGGAACCCTAAAAAGTAGAATTAGCCACGAATGCAAATACCAACTTGTTTCGATCAAAAATAATCTGCAGACAGATTAAAAATGAGCTACACGATTTTGAATTAGGTATCATTTTTGGAATGTAATAATAACGGACGGACAGACATCGAAGTCTTAGTAATAGGGTTCCATTTTTACCCTTTGGGTACGGAACCCTAAAAAGTAGAATTAGCCACGAATGCAAATAGCAACTTGTTTCGATCAAAAATAATCTGCAGACACATTGAAAATGAGCTACACGATTTTGAATTAGGTATCATTTTTGGGATGTAATAATAACGGACGGACAGACATCGAAGTCTTAGTAATAGGGTTCCATTTTTACCCTTTGGGTACGGAACCCTAAAAAGTAGAATTAGCCACGAATGCAAATACCAACTTGTTTCGATCAAAAATAATCTGCAGACTCATTAAAAATGAGCTACACGATTTTGAATTAGGTATCATTTTTGGAATGTAATAATAACGGACGGACAGACATCGAAGTCTTAGTAATAGGGTTCCATTTTTAATCTTTGGGTACGGAACCCTAAAAAGTAGAATTAGCCACGAATGCAAATACCAACTTGTTTCGATCAAAAATAATCTGCAGACACATTAAAAATGAGCTACACGATTTTGAATTAGGTATCATTTTTGGAATGTAATAATAACGGACGGACAGACATCGAAGTCTTAGTAATAGGGTTCCATTTTTACCCTTTGGGTACGGAACCCTAAAAAGTAGAATTAGCCACGAATGCAAATACCAACTTGTTTCGATCAAAAATAATCTGCAGACACATTAAAAATGAGCTACACGATTTTGAATTAGGTATCATTTTTGGAATGTAATAATAACGGACGGACAGACATCGAAGTCTTAGTAATAGGGTTCCATTTTTACCCTTTGGGTACGGAACCCTAAAAAGTAGAATTAGCCACGAATGCAAATACCAACTTGTTTCGATCAAAAATAATCTGCAGACACATTAAAAATGAGCTACACGATTTTGAATTAGGTATCATTTTTGGAATGTAATAATAACGGACGGACAGACATCGAAGTCTTAGTAATAGGGTTCCATTTTTACCCTTTGGGTACGGAACCCTAAAAAGTAGAATTAGCCACGAATGCAAATACCAACTTGTTTCGATCAAAAATAATCTGCAGACACATTAAAAATGAGCTACACGATTTTGAATTAGGTATCATTTTTGGAATGTAATAATTTAGGACGTGAGAAAATTTTAATTTTAGTAATATTGAGAGAAAAATTTGAAGACTTAGAAAATATTTGCAGGTTTGTTACAGGCTAATAACAGATTGATTCTTCTGTCTTCTCTCCATAAGTACTAAAAGTAGTAAAACAGTTTTGACTACTGCCCTACTAAGACAAGTGGCAAGCGTGTATGCGATTTGACATAAGTCATCGCTTCGCTAGCGAATACTAATGTCAAATCACATACATTTTGTTGGCGTTTACGATAGTCGCTTGACACTTGTCTCTAGGCCCTGGCCAGTTAACATTTTTCCAATCCAGTGATCCAATCATTGGAATAACGTAAACCTGCTATGACTACTTGTTAGTTGTTGGCTATGACTACAATAAATGTTGGCTAGTAAAAAAACACTTACTATAAACATCACAGAGTTGTTCTTCATACAATGTGCCGAAGCAATCACATCTGTAGCCGTTATACTCATTTATACATCTAGAACCTTCGAAGCACAGATTTTCCATCGTCTTACATTTATTAATACATCCTTCTTTAACGTTCTCATGTTTGGTCGCTATTAATGGAACTATTGGTAGGAGATCAGAAGCAGCTTTGCCAGAACCTAGCACCATATCACTGATGCAACCGACGAATGATTCTATGATGTATTTCACTCCATGTAGTTTTTCTTCTGATGAGAGACCTATAAAGTATTAAACTTATTATTACTTTAATTATTTAGTCACTTAAAGCTTATTCCAAGGTTTTTAAACTAGATGACGCCCGCATCTCCGTTGCGGCAAAATTTGTTTATCGCGCGAGATTAATATATTTTCCGAATTTCAGCAAAATCGGCTCAGTAGTTTGGGCGTGAAAAGGTAACAGACAGACAGATATGCATCCATAAGTATAATTAACATCTAGTGGTAGAACGTTCAAATGCAGTTACTACAGTCTTGGAAAGGGGCGCGTGCTATGTTAAATTCTCGCATAAAAGTTGTAACTTGTTTCGACTTTCGCTTTGAAATATTCGTCAAACTTTTGGTGCTAAGTTGAAATTCTTAATACTGTTTTAAAACTTGAGATGGCTTGATTTCAAACATATTTAATGCGACAATTGTAGTTCAATCTTAAACTGTATAATTTTCTAAATATCAATTTGTAGCACACGTTCGGCGAATTATACTAAAAAACATTTGAAAATTAGATAAATTATTTATTTAAACATTTAAATAATTTATGACTTATTAACGATCAAATGAAATCTAAAATTAATAATTTTGCTTATAATCAGGTAACTCACGTCGATATTAAAATCCGATAATGTGCAATATCAAGAAAAACAAGATGCTAAAGGTGACCTCAGAACACTTTCAAATTATACGAACAATAATATGGACACCAAGGTGAACTGGTAAAACACAATAATATCCTCGTTAGAACACATAAAAAGCTAACATTTGAAACACATGAAATATTCAATACATTAGGTGACAAAGGCCTTCGAATATTAAGGATGTGATAAACTTTCTTGGGTGGGTAAATGTGTATATTTCTAAAGTATTGTTGAACACTAAATAGTGTTATTTATTTTGTTGTGTTAATGGAAGAAGAAAATTAAAATTTTCACTTTTCGAATGGATTAATATAGAAACTATAAAGAATGAAAATTGAATTGAAGGTAGCAGTAGCAACGGCTCTTTCCATATTTTCTAGCGACTTGTGTCCTTGGATTCTTCTTTTCATAATTATTTGCAATACTTATAGAAATATTATTTTTAGTATTTGCCTTACCTCCAATCAATATAACCGAAGTCAAGTTATCGGTGATGCCATAATTGGTGTCGAAGCTGAGACCCTGAAATCATAAAACCACTGCAAATATTAAAAGTCTTCCATTAGCGAATACACTACGGTCAATGCCACGAAGCTAGTCACAAAAATATATACAACTAGATTTTAAATGGCTAGATAAAAAATAGATAGGCAGGTCAGAAAATATAAGGCATATTTTCAACATGAGATTTTGTTAACTATTCTTCTGCTTTTAACCATGTAATGTAGATCTAAAAAACATACATCACACTTTGATCACTTACCTTCAAATACACTTCTTCTTTCAGATTATCTACTTTAGCTATAAGCCTTGCTCCGTGGACATCTATAGTGACAACCACGCTGTGCCATTGGTCTCTGTTGAGAGCTCTACCTACTGTTACTGATGTTAGATGTTTGCCGAAGACGTGGACAACTGGAATCCATAGAAAAAGTGTTGACGTACAGATATTATTTAATGTTGATTTTTACGTAAAGCCTAGTTCAGGTTTTGTGACTTGAAAAGAGAGTTTTGTTGATTTGAGAATCTAAGTTTGACAAAATCAATATTTTCCAAAATAATAAGTTCTTAAAAAAACGGTCTACCGGTTTTTGTTACTCTCATGATCAAGACGAATCAACAAAATCGGTTTAGCGGTTGAGGAGCGTGATGAGGTGTTACCTCACACAGACAGACAGACAGACACACTTTCACATTTATAATATTAGTGTAGATAAATATATAATTTATAATCCACTGGCGTATTTAGACCGAAAACTACCAGTTTTAAAGACTACAGTTTTAAATCCCCCTTTGCATGATATATCAAAGTTTTAATTGCAATAAGAGATCAAAAACGTGATTTTGATTATTACAATAAATTGGTATCAGTGACACAATTACGGCAAGGTTTACCTTTCAATTCTCCTTTCTCCACGATAACGTATAAGGCGTACGGTTGCATTTTGAACACAGGATTCTTGACATTGTGGTACACTAGCAGACCGTGAGGGAGTCTGGTGCGAAATTTGAACGATATCTCCCTGCATAACCTAAAAATGAAGGACAAAATCATTTACCATCTTAAAGGAAGAATTTTCGCAATTTAAGATTTCTGTAGCACTGAGGATAGCTAGTATTACACCACACTGTATTTCCTTACCCTAGATAAGATCAGTGTAATAGGATTTAAGGAGTAAGTCTCCCTGAAGTACCCTGCAAAGGGATAACTTTCCTAACTACCAGACCTGAAATAATGTGGTGTAATATCGCCTGATTTTGAGCTTTCGATTGTGGCATTAAGAATAGGACTTGTGTAACACTCTGTTTCAAATCGTTTTGATTTAAATAAGCACAGCTAAGTATGGTTAACTGTAATCCAATTTAAATGCAACGTGTCCCCCACGCTCAATAAAAATACCACACAATTTTTTATGAAGTTTATTGTTTTGATTGGATTTGGACATTTGGATAAAATTTAAACAGAGTAAGTATACAAAATTATCGCCCCTTTAGACAATTTTGGCACACCATGGTCAATGGGCCAGTTAAAAAGGAAGAGGTCGCATGCAATATGCACTATCTACGTAGATCATGGGCAATCATATTTTAGTCTTCTTCATCTGTAATTGCTCGTATTGGTCACTAACGGGCAAACTTATAGATACCACATTATTATTTTTTAATAAACAATCCCAGTCTCAATAAGATTAAAAAAACATATTACCTCAATTGAAATCGTTGTATGATATCCCCATCCAGTTGTATATACGTGTTGTCCTTAGCGAACATGAAGGTTCGGTGATGGCCAGACTCAGCGAAGGTGAGGAATCTATCTCTGTCGCTGGGAGGTATCGGCGGTATGACGGTGGTGTATGTAGACGACGTGATATTGACGGTGGTGGCGGCTGACGATGTCGATGTGTGGATCGACGCTACTGTTGTTATCTGGGGAGCTGAAAGAGAACAGAAACGTTTGACTGGAAGAGAATGTGTTGCGACTCAAGTACTGAACCTCTATTGTATACTGCGTAATCGATATTTTTAATTAAATTTTTATTATTTTATCAAAGATATTAATGATTAATGACTAAATACTGCCTGCTTCTATACCAATATTCTAATATTTTTGTTGTTAACTTCAATATAAGATAAATTATTATAACTCATTAATAATTTTTAAGTGTTCTTGAAACTGTAACAAAATATTCCATTTTAAAAACACTTACACAAATTATTTTCTCCATAATTGCACTCGATGTTATCATCAATTGAATTAGACTCTGAGTGCCACTGAACATAACTGCAATAAGATCTAATTGCTGGGAATAATTCTCCTTCATTGATAAAGACATCTAGAATCTAGCTAAGATTGCTTCCAATGATTGCAATGTGTAATTGAATGAGATGTCTGTTTTAAGAAGTTTCTGTATAACTACATAAGTTTTTGGCTTACAGTTAAGTATATTGTTAATCACTTTGCTAATAAAATACAAAATTAAATTCATTGCATTGCAAGAAAGGTTTTAACTAACTTTTAACTATGTTGCAGGGTCTGGTAGAATCATTTAGTGATATGACTATCTGTTTAATTAGACTACATAAATGACGAAGGTTAGGCAGAAAAATAAATGTTTAAGGGCCTGTTTCACCACTTCCTGATAAGTGCCGAATAGGCTATCCACCACTTAACTTGACAGATAAAGTATGGAGAATCTGTCAAAAAAGTTGTGAATAGCCTATTCGCCACTTTATTAGGAAGTGGTGAAACAGGCCCTAAAAATTATATATCAACTAGCTGTTGCCCGCGACTTCGTCCGCGTGGACTTCAGTTTATAGCGCGCGATGTCAACAAAATTGGTGTCAAAAGCTTTTATAAAAAAACCCTGGTACCCCTTAAATCAATACAGCTGTGCAGTGTGCACACAATAAGTATTTCATTTTTTTATATTAAACTTTATACTTTATGCCAAATTTTAAAGCTTATTTAGCCCTCCAATTACACAACTTTACCCATAAACTATTTATCATTGATAGATTTAAGGTTACGTCACTGCAGATAAAGTACTGAGTTATTTAATACCGTAGAATAGATATAACAATCGAAAAAAATCGAAACTTAAAAAGATGATACCACGTCTTATAGAAAGACTTTTGAGCAAGCGCCAGCGCGATGTAGAAGACGCACGGCGCCATCTATTATGAATTGTTGGAACTAACTTAATTTGAACAAATTTACGCATTTTCACCCCCTTACAACCCTTTTTTCCAGTAAAAAAGTAGCCTATGTCCTTTCTCAGGCTTTAGACTATCTGTATACAAAATTTCATTACAATCGGTTCGGAAGTTTTGGCGTTTTGCGTGAAAGCGAGACTGACAGACAGACAGAGATACTTTTGGCGTTTGGCGTGAAAGCGAGACTGACAGACAGACAGACAGACAGAGATACTTTCGCATTTATAATATTAGTATAGATTATGTGCACACTGCATAGCTGTTTTTGGGTATTTTGATTAATTAAGGGCCGCGCTACACCGGAAGCACTTACCAGGGTATTAAAAAGTTTTTAAATTTGACACAAATTTTGTTGACACCGCGCGCTATAAACTAAAGTCCACGCGGACGAAGTCGCGGGCAACAGCTAGTATTATACATAAAATATGTTTAAGATTTTTGAAATTTTATTTTAATACACATCCAAGACCCAGGAACATTGAAAACTTTTTGTTCCGCCTGCGGGACTCGAACCCAGGACCCCCGGGATGAGCGCTGGCCACGCGCAATGCGAATTCATTTTCATCGATATTTTCATGGAAATAAGATATTTTCCCACATCAAAATGTAGCCTATGTCCTTTCTCAGACTCTAGAATAACTGTATACAAAATTTCATTGCAATCGGTTCAGTAGTTTTGGCGTGAAAGCAAGACAGACAGACAGACAGACAGACAGAGATACTTTCGCATTTATAATATTAGTATGGATAGTATGGATTAGAAATGCAGTAGGAGTTCTACATAAGATAAGATAGATTGATTATTATTATACCAAGTGATAATATTATTAAACATAATATTCTAACGTATTAAAAACTATAAACAAAAACATACTAACTAATAAGTATGATTAGTTCTATGTTACAATAAAGTAAAAAATAAAACGCCATCTGTTGAATCGTATTAGAACTAAAATGTTCATTCCATCGATATATTTCTGGATTTTTTATAATATTATACATAAAATATGTTTAAGATTTTTTAAATTTTATTTTAATACACATTCAAGACCCAGGAACATTGAAAACTTTTTGTTCCGCCTGCGGGACTCGAACCCAGGACCCCCGGGATGAGCGCTGGCCACGCGCAATGCGAATTCATTTTCATCGAAATTTTCATGGAAATAAGATATTTTCCCACATCAAAATGTAGCCTATGTCCTTTCTCAGACTCTAGAATAACTGTATACAAAATTTCATTGCAATCGGTTCAGTAGTTTTGGCGTGAAAGCAAGACAGACAGACAGACAGACAGACAGAGATACTTTCGCATTTATAATATTAGTATGGATTAGTATGAGTGAGAAACTGAGAACACAAAATGCAAACACAAACAGAACCGAATAAAACAACTATTTTTGTGCCTTATGCATTTAACATTGGCAGTAGTTCATATTCCCAGAAGAGCGTTAATTGATTTTACCACGTAGAAGTTAGAAATATCTATTTTAAATGATTTTTGTTTATTTTTTTTCTTTGTTTACTATTTTCTCACCTTTATCATCAGAGGCAAGGTCTATCGGTAGACTGGTGTCGATATCAGCTGTTCGACATAAAATTAATATAGCGGCGATGTATCCTCGTCTTGCCCACACATCCATGTCGCTCGATTAAGGTCATTTATCTGAAAGAATCAAAGGCTTTACAGACGATCGTATTGCTCCCTAAAGATGGCAACTCATTTTGGTTCGAGCACTCGACGGTTCCTTTCGATCGAAATTAAATGGTTTATTTCGATGAAATAAGGGGGCAAACGAGCAAACGGGCCACCTGATGGAAAGCAACTTCCGTCGCCCATGGACACTCGCAGCACCAGGAGAGCTGCAGGTGCGTTGCCGGCATTTTAAGAGGGAATAGGGTAATAGGAGATTGTAGGGATGGGAAGGGAAGGGAATAGGGAAGGATAGGGAAGGGAATAGGGTAGGGGATTGGGCCTCCGGTAAGCTCACTCACTCGGCGAAACACAGCGCAAGCGCTGTTTCACGCCGGTTTTCTGTGAGAACGTGATATTTCTCCGGTCGAGCTGGCCCATTCGTGGCTCGAACCATGGCTCTCCCACGTATATCTAAAAGGGGTTTTATTGTTATCTTATATTTCCTTATATTTGCTTTTAAAAAATCTGTTCAAATCAGTTCATTTGCGATGAATCGCAAAGTTCAACAAAATATAAGTGGGTTCTCGGGAATTGTTTTTTAAAAGTGTGGAACTTTAAATTACTTGAATTGTTCAAATTAGTGACGAAGGATCCTTTGCAGAAATAGTTATTAGAAACGTAAAAGAAAATATTGTAGAGTATTTATTGTAACGGACTCATAGGGATACGTCATTGCTTCAAACTTATAAATGTGTGTGATGATGAATTTAGGTGATGTAAAATTGTAAATGTTTGTTATATAGTATGTTGCTTAATCACATAGAATGCGTGTGCTTTATCATACACGAGCAGAAGAGTCAAATTGTGGTCATGTGAGTCAGACTTCATGTTGCAACTTGTCACAATCTTAACAAAGAACTGTGATGTCCCCCACGATGTCCCCAATTCATATTATATGCCAAATCATGACCACGTGGTCGCAATCTCCAAGAATAACGTCACAGAATACATATTAGTACAAGTATAAGGTAAGAAACTATACCTCGTTAAAAACTTTAAAAGTGGTGATAGAGGTATTTCATTTGAAAAAAATTACATTTGGGTTTTTTTAATATATGCTTAATAAACTTGCTGGAAAGCAACTTCCCATCGCCTATGGACACTCGCAGCATCGGAAGAGCTACAGGTGCGTTGCCGGCCTTTTAAGTGCGAATTGAGTAATAGGGGAGGGTAGGGACCCTTCCCTATTACTATATAGGGTAGAGGATTGGGCTTCCGGTAAATTCTACGATAATATTATTTGTTTTTGACAGCTGCATGTGAACAGTTTTTCAAGCCAGGCCAAACTGTTCACACGCGGCATATACCAAGCCAATACTGGCTGCCAGTCTTATTGGCAGCCAGTACTGGCTCTGTGAAAACTATACTTTAGGCCCATAGGCCATACCTCACCAGGATGCCATGGCGACGTGGCCAGCGACTTTACCATAGTTACGTCTGGCGGCTCTACGTCGCCACAAAGTGGTGTTATTCTTAAATTTTATGAAAATTTAAGAAAATCCCCTGAGAATCTGCAGCGACTGATTGAGTGACGGAGCATGCAAAGAGGTGCAAACAACTGGCAATGTCACCAGTCGCCGCATGCGGAGCGGTTGATTCTGGCTACGCTGGCTACTTGCCAACGTCGCCAGTCGGTCGCCAGGTGAGTTACCCGTCATACATCTCAATAGAACTAGTTGGCGACGTCGCTGGCCACGGTGTGGCGTCCCGGTGATTATGGCCCTTAGTTTATCCAGTAGCCACTGTAGAAATGTGAAACACTTGCACAAATTTTATGGACAAACTGAAATAAAGACTATATTATCCTTAGTTTAATCTCTCACTTTCTCTATTCCAGCGTAGGATGGAAACCTTTCTACGGTGGCTTTGCTAAGTGTGTAACGATACCTATTTAATATTTCTCAAGGAAAAATGATTCTTTTTTTTGTGTGAAAGGACATACGGTCTACTAGGAGTTGTGAAATGTTACTCTAGCAGATAAGGTAGAGCTAGCTTTTTCCGTGGTTACTCTATGTATCTATACTAATACTATAAATATTATCTTAATAGGGAATAGGGTCGATAAATTGATCTAGCTAGGAATCATTTTTAGAAAATGTCATTTAATTCGTGTTTTATCGAATACCGAGCAAAGCTCGGTCAAATAGCTAGTTATATCTTTAAACGAGCAATTCTTGTATATATATAATTGGAATCTCGGAATCGGCTCCAACGTTTTTCATGAAATTTAGTATATAGGGGGTTTCGGGGGCGATAAATCGATCTAACTAGGAATCATTTTTAGAAAATGTCATTTTATTCGTGTTTTATCGAATACCGAGCAAAGCTCGGTCAAATAGCTAGTACATAATAATAATAATAAATTTAACAGGAACCACTGGTCCAGATTGAAAAATTATTTCAGTGTAAGATAGCCTATTCATTGAGGAAGGCTAAAGGCTTTATTTTATCACGCTTAGACTAATAGGAGCGAAGAAATAGAGGAAAATGTGGAACAAAAACGGGAGAAATTATTTGAAAAGGCTTATCTCGTGAACTACTGGAGCAATTTTTCTGTTATTTGGCACATATAAGAAGTAGACCGCGTAAAAGCTCATAGGCAATTTTTTGTGGACTAATTTGTCTGTGAAATATCTAATTTACGCGGACGAACGCGCGGAACGTCTAGTGTGTCATACGTAGAGTTAACCACGGGGAAGGCCATAGAAAATACAAAATAAAAGGTTGTTGTGAAAAAAAAAAACAAGGAAGAGCTATTATAGCTTAGATTGTAATTGATAATTTTATTTGTTTAAAATAGCTACTATAGTGTAAAGAACCGAGTCAGGTTAGTCATCAGTCATCAGTCATCACAACCAAAGAAGAGATGAAACATAATATTTACCGTTTAATATTTGCTGTATGTTTATGGAAAATAACGGCAAACTATTGTAAGAACATTATTCAATGAGTGAAAGCTGTGTAGCGAAATGCCAGAATATTTGATAAAGTGATTCTTTCGCTTTACCAAAAGTTCTTCACCGAGAAGATGATTTCTTAAAAAATTGGCATCCGTTCTTAAAATTGATAAAAATATACAAGCAATTCTGAATCCTTTTGTGTATGTTGTAGGGTCCAGTTTGAAATGATATGACCCTATATGGGGTATGGAGCGGAAATATAGAATCATGCACGCAAACTACTGTTAATGAAAACCGACCAAAGTGTCTCGACTGGAGCTCTAAAGAGAAATACAGCATCAAAATATTATTATGTTAATACATTCCCAAAATTAAACTAGGATGTTGGTGGCAAGTGGTAAGTCCTAAACAGTCTAAGAAATAATTACATTTTCTTTAAATCTAAAAAGTAAATGAAAATTGTTTCGAACAATTTCAATTAATTTAATACCATTATGATTGTATCTTAATGTATAATTTATGTTTAGCTAGGAAAAACCAATTCAACTCAGCAGATAAGAAAATAAAAAAAAAAAAACAGTAAAAACTCACGTTAAAAACTGATAATCCGATTTCAACTCAACAGTGCATCAAATGTCACAATTCGAATTTGGAAACATTTATTCGCGGCGTTTTTATTTTTTTCACCGGCCATACGCTGCAAGGACGTTTTATCCCGTCAATCGCGACACACTGAGACTAACAACACATAATGACACCTACAAATTGTCCTCGCCGGGCAGACTTGGGGCTCGGAGAGATGGCGGGAGCGGTCATTTATTCCACTTTGACTATCAGGAAGTACGAGATACAATTGTCAGAGAAAATGATAATAATGGCATTATCGTTAGATCCTTGTCAGTCTTTGTAGCATCTAAATTAGGTCTAAGTGCTTGCTTAATATGATGTAACTTTAGTTTTCTTTACAAAATATTTAAAATATGACATTGTTACCCGATTGTGGTTTATTGTAGGCTGGTGTGCAAATAATGTTTATCAACGGCATATTAAAATAGACAAAAAACTTAATTCTCAATTTAAAATCCGAAAAATACGAATTAATGTGCTAACTCCGTAAGAAAATTGGCTCATTGGAATCGACTCCATTTATCTCTCTAGGCTCTAGCAGAGATTATTAAATTGTTGCTAGCTGTTGCTACGTATGTTTTAGCTTCTCGTTGCTGGCGTCCACGTCACAGTCAGTGATGTGAGATGTCACTTTAGTGGTCGTCTTGTGACTTGTTAGAGCTGGCGCGCACTACGACTTTTTGTCGCGCGATTATTTTACCGACCGACCAAAATTCAAATAAAATGTTACTTTATGAAATAGGCTACAGATTTCATTTTCTACCGACATTTGTCTAGCGACCCATGCTGCCGCTGCTTTTCAATGGCGTAGAGCGAAATGAAATCTATAGCTTATGTCACAAAGTGGCATTTTATTTGAATTTGTGTAAGTCAATAAAATAATCGCGCGACAAAAACTACTGAAGAAAAAAAAACTTCAAATTCTTTATTCAAATTGTAACTTCTCCAAAAGTTCTCTCAATCTTTTTGCTCTTATTTTGTTCTTCGTGCCATTTATCTTAACAAATCTGACCTTTCAGTTTCTTATTTTAAATAGCCGGCTCCATGGCCAGTACCGGTTGTATAAAAGCCGTAGTTTTCGTGTTGCATTAATGCATTGCTCTCAATTAAGGAGCGAATATGGAGCGAGAGGCGACTCTTGACACTGTCCCTAATTGACATTAACCAGTAATTCGCACTGCTCATTCCGACGCGACGCCTGTCTGTGATTGGAAATTCGGATCCCGATTCTTGTAACTCGAATGTCGCTTCGAACATCTGTCTCATTCGAGAAAACAACATGCGCTCGAATGTACTAGTTATTTTAACGCAACATTAATGCCGCAGTCAACTGGTTTAAATAGCCGTTCAATCAATCAGCTAGCCCTTTGACTGAACATTGATGATTGAATGGCTTTTTTAACCAGTCTACAGCTTCGTTCATTGTTCGATTTAGTCCCTTTAGACTTTAGATCGAGGTAATGTTTTTAACGTAACATTTTTTTGCTTTTTTGGTTTCTTCAAAGCCTATTTCGAATATAGATTAATGGCAATACTTTTAAAGACAAGAACTTCAAAGTTGTTGTAGAACCAATATCTAATGAGGTCACAATATCTGTCAGGGTCGAATAGACTAAGTCGGCGTCAGGTACAGACCTTTTAGCGACGAACATACTTTATTCAAGTTGCATTCGACAAGTTCAGCATTGAATTTGGATTTTGAAAGTAGGCAAGTTAGAAAAAAAATGGCATTCCGGGAGTACCGGCTAAAATTAAAACGAAACAGCAGAGCAGGCATATAAATATTTACTTAGTACTGTAGAAAGAGAAGAAACTCTAACTCTCTCGCGCTGTCTTAGGAATTCTTGATCAGTTCTGGGTGTCTTGAGTCTTGACTGAGCACAACGCCGCTAAGAATTTTTTTAGTTCCAAAAATCTGAAATTGCAATTTTTAAGTTATGACGAGGTTATGACTTATGACTTATGAGTCTAAAAAATATTACATAAAACTTCTTGGAAGTTGGAACTCAATATTGGATTGTCGACTTTCTTTAGCGTTCCAATAAGTGGACAATTTTCCACGCTTTCGGCGTTGTATTTGTTTAGAACTTCGTGATGTTTGCGAATTGTTGATCTAAATAAGTTCTAACTCTATTATTATGTAATGCTTTTTGACTAAACAGTCAAGCTTTGAGCGTGAAACGTGAATGGAAAACGTCAATTTTTAATCGCTATCCAAAAAAGAAGGAGGTTTATTTTTATCCATACGAATGCGTAAGTGTGTTTGTATGTAACCTCTTTAGTCTTAGCGTAAAACCGTTTTAAATAAAAGGTATGGAAATGACTTTGAGTCCCGGCCAGAATATACTGTATAGTTTTTATTTCGGAAAAATGTACGGTACCCACAATAGCATCTATGGGTAAAAAATTACAATATCAAGTATAATACTCAGCTCTTTAAACCTCTAGTTTACTATAAGTACTCAAGTGAACTTGGATAACCGGACCAAACCAGTCCAGCCCGCATGAATCTAGATTGTGACATTTGACCTACCATTAGCCAATAAACCGTAGGATGACCTAAGAAGCTTTAGATATAGGAATAGGTTCAGGACAAAATACCCTAGGACATATTATAGGGCCTTAAAGTAAGTATACAAGACATTTGACTAAAATAATCGGCCAAGTGCGAGCCGGACTCGCGCACGAAGGGTTCCGTACCGTTATAGAGCACAAATAGGCCAAAAATTGTGTTTTTGTGTGGGAGCCCCTCTTAAATTGTTATTTTATTTTAATATTATAATTAATAATATGTGCACTTTAATTAAATATCAAGTACACATATTACAAAGGACTTTGTAAAAAAATCAAGTGCCTACCTGTTTGCATTATTGATAATGTAGAGAAAAAAAGGCCGAAAAAATCACATTTGTTGTTCCCATACAAAAAATATGTGATTTTTCGGTTTTGAATATTTATTTTATTTCGTTTTTAGTATTTGTTGTTATAGCGGCAACAGAAATACACAATCTGTAAAAAAATCAGAAGTCTAGCTATAGCGGTTCTTGAAATACAACCTTGAGACAGACAGACGGACAGACAACGAAGTCCCAGTAATAAGTAGGGTCCCGTTTTTACCCTTGGGGTATGGAACCCTAATAATTAAGAATAGGCATGTATGATGTAGTATATCGCGAGTGAGCTTCAAAGATACGGGGGCTGCGGAATGGGGCAACCATCAAACCGTTGCGGTTTTTTAATATCGGTCAGATAATCAGATTATCTATTAATTATTCTTAATTTTTCTTTTGCAGTTTCAAAACAGGCAGGTGCTAATCTGCCGCACGTAACGATCTTTCACCGTAAGTGATGTTGCGCTGATCGATATTTTGGTGATGATGTAACTATAATACATCACTATAATAACTGGTGAACGGTGGCCATCACTTATCGCTGTTTCCATTGCTTTTACGCCGGCACCGGCTTGTCGTGGCCCGTGATGTAGGAACTAAGAAACTAGCTGACCCGGCAAACGTTGTATTGCCATATAAATATGTATTTATATTAGAATAATATTTCTATATAATATTATGTATACAATATATTATGTAACGTTCAAAGACCGAAAACGCTCAGTGAGCGAAAAAATGGCTCACAACGCGTTGTGGTCATAGTGAAAACGGCCACGACTTTGGTAATCACAGAAATACCACAAAGCGAAATTCGTGTCGTGACGCGTTCTGAGCATTAAAAAACAGCCACGACGCGAATCCGTGTTGTGGCCCTAATAAAACGGCCACGACGCGTTCTGAAACCAGATTAGATACTCAGGAGTAATTTTATAGCGCCCAAGTGTGTGCGCAATACACAAGAGCACTCTGGTTTCAATGAAACTAGGCCAGTTATGCAGGAGTAATTTAATAGTCCCCAAGTGTGTGCGCAATACACAAGAGCACGTTACGCAGGAGTAATTTTTAAGTGCCCAAGTGTGTGCGCAATACACAATAGCACTCTGGTTTCAATGAAACCAGGCCAGTAGAGCAGAAGTCATTTCATAATGCCCAAGTGTGTGTGCAATACACAAGAGCACTCTGGTTCCAATGAAACCAGGCCAGTGTTTCGCGTTGCAGACGCTCTTGTCCCGCGTCTCGCTCGCGTCCCGCGATACTGTCGGAGGTTTGGCCGAAGCCTTAACATTACCCCACCGAATAATTAAGGCCTCTCTTAATAATTAAGGCCTCTGAATCAATTTCTTCGATTATACAAGCGAAAAGAATATTTTGTACTTAATATTTTCGCGATCTAGAAGTTGTTTTGAATTGTTGAGTACGTATGTAACATTCCTACATATTTGTAATAATAATAAAGGATTAAGGAACTCATTATGCAAATATCTAGTAAATGGCTAATTTTATTAATTTAATTGTACACAACTTGTAACATGTTGTATAAGAGCCTAAGAGGTAACTTTATTTACTAACATGTAACTAATTTACATGTTAATTATAATAACTAAGTACACCTAACTTGCATTGTATGACGTTCCTATAATAACAAAATAATGTCATTGATTTAACATTTTCTTTGCTTAAATCTTTGAAAAATTTAAAATAACGTGTTTTCGGTAAAATTAAGACCGGTTCTCTAGCTTAAATAATTATGCCACATACTACGCTTATCATATCTTTAAAAGTTGTATTCCGATTTTGACGTGACGTGAAGTACGAACAGACGTGACGTCCGAAGGGACGTGACGTACAACAACGGACACAGTCCCGGCACCGGACGCGACACTGTCCGTGCTCACCCTGCATTACGGACGACCTACATACAGACACATACAATATCTTGTTTTGTTTTATCATTTGAATGTAGCTAGTTGTAAACTATAATAATTTATAAACCTTGTACGCGAACAAATTATTACAAAAGCGACAGAAAAAGGATATGAGCCCATAGAAGACCTAAACTACATATTGTAAAAAAAAACTAAAGTTCGGTCACGCAACAAGTAAAATTAGGAAACTCTACCTGTCTCCTTGCTATATTATTATTATATTATTTATTATTATTATTATATACTAGAGGTTCCCAAACTTATTTTGTCTAACGCCCACTTTAAAAACAAATTATATTTTAGCGCCCCCATTGTTTCAATTTAAAATGCATCCTGATTAAATAAATCACCCCCCAAGCCTCTACACAACGCCCCCATTTTTTTCTGGGTCCCACACCGCCTCTGGGTCCCACACCGCCCCATTCAGACCTTCAGCGCCCACAAGGGGGCGTAATTATCGCCCACTTTGGGAAAGGCTGCTGTATACTGTATACGTGCTATCAGTTCTAGCTTGCTTTTTCTTTATATCCTACTAGATGACGCCCGCAATTTCGTTGCGCCAAAATTCGTTTATCGTGCGGGAACCGTACATTTTTACGGGATAAGAAGTATCATATGTCCTTTCCCGAGACTCAAAGTATCTTCATACCAAATTCCAGCAAAATCGGTTCAGCGTTTTGAGCGTGAAGAGGTAACAGACCGAGAGACAGACACACTTTCGCATTTATAATATTAAGGGTCTGTTTCACCACTTCCTGATAAGTGCCGGATAGGCTATCCACCACTTAGATTGACAGATAAAGTATGGAAAATCTGTCAAAAAAGTTGTGGATAGCCTATCCGGCACTTTATCAGGAAGTGGTGAAACAGAGGGTAAGTATATTATGGATGGTTTGATTTCTCTTAATAATTAGAAAAATCTGTAATGCCTGTCACAAAAATCACATCTTGATTCTAATATTATGTACTTGTACAACGTTAAACGTAATACAATAAAGTCCTACGTGCTCTTACGTCTTTGGCTTATCGACAACTATTACAAAAGTAAGTTTTGTTAAATATTTTGAGTAACAGTTGCATTGTGAACGTGATAATATTTTTAGAAAATAACAATAATAATATAATTAAGTATTATTAATTATTCAATTGACCAAAATGGAGGCACCATTGGAGGTATAAGAATCGGACACCTCAATACTAGTAATAAAACAAAGTATCACAGCTTCTGGCACATAGCACTTCTGTCACTAAGGGCGGATTCGACCAAACTGGAGTAAAATTTTACTCGAGTATAACTGTTTCCTGATCTAAGAGTAAGCTGGTTTTGCGTTTTTCCAACTTCTAATCCAAGAATGAGGTAATTACACGGGAGTAAATATTTACACGGGCTATTTTGGTGGAGTAAATATTAAACTGAGAATAGTTGCACAACAGGGTGTCAACTGTTACGGTCGGTGTCATTGTGAACTATAATTGACATTTTATATCATGCTCTTTGAGTAACTTGGTAAAATGCAAACGATAATATCCTAGAGTAAATTAAAGGTACTCGTATAACTTCAAGTTTGGTCGAATCGGGCCCTAAAATTACATTATTATTAGTGCCGTAGCCCGTAACACTCTAAAGTACCAAATCGAGGCGCAATTCGAGGTATAGGAATCGGACCCCTGAATACTAGTACAACTCAAGTACTTCGTTCTGCAGTGGCATAAGTAGGTACATTAGTATTAGTGCTGTAATTAATTAACTAAATTATTTTAACTAACCCTCCGTGCACCATGTGGGGTTTCACAAACCTCAGACGTACAAAAATCCTCATAACTTTTTATAAATTCGTGTGGTTTTTTGACTCTTTAAGTAGGTAGCTGGAGTTTTGTACTCCATTTGGTACTGCCGCTAAATGATAAGGCAACGTCATAACGTTGCCTTACCATTTAGCGGCAGTGGTTTAGCATTTGCGTCACCGATGTAAAGAACAGCTGATGTGCACAAAGTGTGCTGGGTTCCTACAAACCCCACATTTTCATTCATCATCATTATTATCACATAGTATTGTGAAATGTGAAAAAATCTGTATTTCCTGGGTATTTGAATTTGTTTCGACTTAATTAGCATTCGTGGACACGTTTAAGGACAAATTAAGCGTGACTTCGATAGAAAAAGATTTAAAAATCGCAAAGATATTCTACGGATTCCGAGAGGCTTTCGTAAGCGCTTTCGCGAATTTCTTGGCGAAGCAGCTCCTGAACCACCAGGTTTACCAACATCAATAAAGAGGACAGAGGTGTTCAAATTCAGAAAGATAAATTGAAAATTCAAATACGGGTGTGAGCACAATAATGTACCTTTTTGCTCAGTGCTTACACATACCGTGCACACTTTTATTTTAAAAAGTAAAATCGGTCAAGTGCGAGTCGGACTCGCGCAAGAAGGGTTTCGTACCATTATAGAGAAAAATTAGGCCAGTGTTTTTTGTATGGGATCCCCTCTTAATTTTTTATTTTGTATTATTATTAATATTAAATATTAAAGTACACATAAAACTAAGGATTACAGCCTGGAGACATACAGACGGACAGACAACGAAGTCTTAGTAATAGGGTCCCGTTTTTTACCCTTTAGGTATGGAACCCTAAAAAGTACTGATTTCAACGTGGGAGAGCCATGCTTCGGCACGAATGGGCCGGCTCGACCGGAGAAATACCACGTTCTCACAGAAAACCGGCGTAAAACAGCGCTTGCGCTGTGTTTCGCCGAGTGAGTGAGTTTACCGGAGGCCCAATCTCCTACCTTATTCCCTTCCCTACCCTCCCCTATTCCCTTCCTTTCCCTTCCCATCCCTACCCTCCGCTATTACCCTATTCCCTCTTAAAAGGCCGGCAACGCACCTGCAGCTCTTCTGATGCTGCGAGTGTCCATGGGCGACGGAAGTTGCTTTCCATCAGGTGACCCGTTTGCTCGTTTGCCCCCTTATTACATAAAAAAAAAAAAAAAAAAAAAAAACCTGCCTCAATACTTATCATGTAGACTGGCTATATTAGGTTAATGTTATATTATGTGTATGCCTGTTATCCCATCAAGCCCCATAAGCTCACCGGTGAGCGAGACACAATAGAATAACAATAGATTTCCAAGAATCCACGATCGAAGGATTAAAATTTGGAATATGAAAAATAAAAGGAAACTGTTTATTTGTTGGAGCCAGCCCGACGAAGAGTCTATGTTTTACGAGCTTTTGCCCGCGGCTTCGCTCGCGTTAAGAAGTATTATTATGTACAAACTTTCATCCCCTATTTTAACCCCTTGGGGTTGGAATTTATCAAAATCCTTTCTTAGCGGATGCCTACGTCATAATATCTACCCGCATGCCAAATTTCAGCCCGATCCGTCCAGTGGTTTGGGCTGTGCGTGGTAGGTCACTATGTCAATCAGTCAGTCACCTTTGAGTTTTTTTATATATAGATAGATTTATTTATTTATTTATTTATACTTTTTGCACAATGTACAATGGCGAACTTAATGCCATATTATGGCGTCTTACTTGGTAAAAGATTACTACATTATTATTTTTGGCTGTAGGAATGAAAATGTTATTTCACTCGATATTATTTTATGTTACAATAAAATAGACAAAAAATAGTTATTTTTAGTAAAATAAACAAATAAATACAAATTACGATTTCCTTGCCTAGATAAGTCTTGGGGTTTGAGAAACCCCACGTGGTTCACAGTGTAACTTTTATCCACGTGGTGCACGGAGGGTTAATCTTATATCATTAAACGAGCAATTCTTGTATATATATAATTGGAATCTCGGAACCGGCTCCAACGATTTTCATGAAATTTAGTATATAGGGGGTTTCGGGGGCGATAAATCGATCTAGCTAGGAATCATTTTTAGAAAATGACATTTTATTCATGTTTTATCGAATACCGAGCAAAGCTCGGTCAAATAGCTAGTTTAATTATAATATTGGCTGTAAGTTGTAACGCTCAAATCTACCAAATCGAGGGGCAATTCGAAGTATGAGAATCGGAGCCCTGAGTACGAGTAGAAGAACTAAGTAGTCATAGTGTCTGTGGCTTAAGTACATTAATATTAGTGCTGTAAATTGTAATACTCATAGTAAGTAGGTCATGATAATGTTAGTTATTATCTCGTTACATAAATTGACCGTTTTACTACACGTAACATTCTGTACTTCACCAAATTATGATTTTGTACTAAGTATTTTTTGTTTCTAAATTTAATTTTTTTAGTTTATCTAGATCAATCAGTTGTTATCTAGGTCTTAGTTTGGTAAGGATGCTGATAATACCAGCTGAGTGATTCTGAACTTAAAATATTTAATACTACGAGTTCATACGGGTATTATGTGTATTTGTTATTCAATTTGAAATTTTGTGAGGCGAGAATCGTTATTTACAATAAGTAGGTACTACTTTAACCTATTACCGTCAGGCCAGAAATTACAAAATACCATTATAAGTAAATCACCTTAGATGTTAAAACTTAAGTGGTAACTTATTGCAAATTAGATAATATCTATAAAATATGAGTCTGACTTTACAAATGAAGATATATTTTAAACTCGGAATAGAAAAATGCCCTTTTCTAGTCCGTGGTTTTAAGGGTTGTAAGGTTTAAAATTAGAATACCTATTCGGTCTAGTATTCTTTGCCAACTTTCATTAGCAAGGTGCTTTTGTTACGATTATAGCACTGACATAGTGTTAAACACGGACGAAAATAAACATTTTAGTTCAATGCTTTTAATTTTTAGGCGCAATTCTCGAATGGTTAATGGTATTACCAAGCACCAATTTAATGTATTTTCGTTCATTACAAAATATATTGCAATACAAAAGAGCGAGCTTGTATAACTGCAATAGCGTTTTTGTCGTAGGCTTAAGCGCAATACCGAAGTTACTAAATTAAATTAATGTCTCGAAATCTTGCGGCATTTTCATACAGTGCACACAGATTCTGTTCTAAAGTGGTGCTTATGTTGTACCCATAAGGATTGTTCGGAGGTAAAAAGATACAGAACTTGTAGTTGCCATGCGACTAGATTCTGCGAAGAAAACGCAAAGCGAAGTGAACGCCGGTCGCCGCGCCGCTCCGTTCGCCCGCGCCCGGCGCCGCCGCTCGCCATTCGCGCGATAGAGGGAGGAGAGAGTGGTACGCTTGCGCCGCCATTTTTTGCCGCCGCACGCGCACCTTTCAAAATTCGAAAATCCTCGTCTAGTGTTTATAGACAGTGCTGTGTTTGTGTACTTTTGTGTTGACCTGCGTGTTGTGAGACGAATTAGTAGTGCAGTGTATCAGTGTTTAACGGAATTGCCTAAGAGAAGGTAAGAACTAAGAACGGATGTTTACAGTTATTGTATAACTTTGGAGAAAGCATTCCATAAAGCGGCATCTCTAATAGAATTAAGTGTCCAACAAATTGATCTAGCAATTTATAGAAAGAAAATAACTAGTCCACTTTCATAAAAAAACATGCATCTACCCGCACGTTTCGTAGTGTCATAGTTGAGGAAACTCCATTTTAAGTGCCGATTAAATATCGTTTTACCATACAGTTTGTGCTTAGAATAAACGCAAGAGAAATGCGGTTGAGTCATCTTTACAGTTTTCCCGACAAACACTTGACTGTCATTTGACATGGTTCTTTTGCGCGAGAAATCTTCGAGACAAAGCTTACTTGAGGTCTGCTTGAGGCGATAGTTAGGGCCGACCGGTAATATTAATCAGAAATCGTTTAATTGGCATGTATTTACATTATAAAATACATTACACTAATTTGCAAATTTTAGGGGGAAGCTGGGTGGGTGTTTTAAATATTTTGTAGAATCGGAGTACACACGTCTGCGAGAAATCACTGACGATGCGATTAGTTAGTAGTGTGAAATTACCCTAAAAGCTCTGAAAGAATCTTCCCCTGTAGCTGTTGAATGGTTGGGCCATTCGGTTCCAACTTCCGACTTCCACCACCAACTTCTAATGACTAACCGCCGTGCTGACACTTTTAATTATGATTAATCTTCAATTTAATGAAGATTTATGTATGGGGCTTATGTCAAAATTTTGAATTATTAACATTTAATAACGGAGAAAGGAATTAGATATATATATTATGCTGAAGATTATTGCTGTATTTTTATTAAAATTTTAAAGCTTTCAAAATTATGAGTTAATAAGACTCTAAAAACGGTAAATTACGGCATCTCCGTAGGGGGAGCGTCTTAAGAACACTAGTCTTTTCTACCAAAAACAGGCTGTAGCCAGCCATGTAATCGGAATCGGTTAATTATAATTAAATTAAATTTAAGACACATTTTATAAAATGCTAAAGAATACAACAATATAATCGTTGAAGGGAAATCTTACCGTGTAGAAAGAAGTAAAGTTGGTTTAAAAACTGGTTACTTTTGCTGGGAAATAACTGAACTTTACGTGTATCACGCACGTATGTACACAGTATATACGAGTACGTTACAACTTACTGAATCAATCAAAATTATGGTTATTTTTTACCAAGTTTTAGTACATAGCTAGATGTTGCCTGATATTTCCTTCCAACAAGACCAGCGTACACATAAGGATTAATACTATTATTGTAGCCCCTAGCCAAAGTTTTCTTTATCGTTGAATCGCCGAATTGACGAAGACGAATGTCGACTTCATATTATCGAACGCTTATGTCCATTCCATAAATTTTTGATCGGCGATTCTAATAAAGAAGCGATAAAAAATACGTGTTGGCTACGATCTCAGGAACTTATATAGGCTTGTATTCGCCTTCAATTGCCCATAATCTTCGTGAGTTGTGCGTGCTATAGACAGCTTTACAATCATGGTAATTCATCATAGCCCAACGCACATGCCTTTAGGTTTTAGCATCCACTTCCATTTTACGGAAGTAGGTAAAACTAATTATCCATAAACGATTTATAAATGACCACAAACCTATTATACTTTCTTTTTGCGAAGGGCAGTATTACAAGTGCTTAATAATCATCAAATTGAGTTCAGTAATTGCTGTGTGGTAGTACCTTAGTGGGTTAATTGAATCTAATCTCGCATTAGAGAAAATCTTGTGCTAATTTTTGTACCACCAAGCTCTTAGTATGAAGCAAACTAACTGTAGGGATTTTTTCTAAAGTTCTAGTTTATTGTAAATACCATAATTTAGAGCTCTTAAAAATTCGTAGCTATCATATCTAAACCTGGTTTATGGATGCCGAGGTAGGTTGACAAAATGTTGCCCGCAAGTCGCGCAACTTCTTTATCTCGAGGAACAGTAGTCCGTTTTTACATTTATCCGCGATAGAAAGTAGAAACTACTATTCTTTCTCTGGACTCGAACTCGAATAAACCAAAAAAAATCGTATTTCGACGGGGAACCGAGTTATGATGAAAAAACTGAATTGAACCTATTTTCAAGATGGCGGAAAATCCACAAGGTTATTTTGGTCGACAATTTGAACTGAAGCTTTTCTAGTGATCCCCCACGGAATATCCAAAATTTCGCTTTCTCGGTTCATTTGCATTTCTAACCCGATTTTCCTACGTAATGACTGGAGAAATTAGGAGGGAAGTAATACGAAGATCACCGTATCATCTAGCTTTAAATAATATTGGTTTCTCTGCACTCTATGACGTAGGTTACACGTTCAGTTTCTCATTAGTTCAGTGATCAGTCCATCAATCTGGTAAAGATTGTCGCGAAACTGAACGTCTAACCCACGGATTGACTGATCATTTTTTTAGTATGTACTTTTCGGTCATCAGTCTGACGTCAATCACGGATTGATGGACTGAACTGATGTCAGATTGAATGTGTAACCACAAGTGTAACTGTCTATAAGTAATACTAGCTGTTTGACCGAGCTTTGCTCGGTATTCGATAAAACACGAATAAAATGACATTTTCTAAAAATGATTCCTAGCTAGATCGATTTATCGGCCCCGAAACCCCCTATATATACTAAATTTCATGAAAATCGTTGGAGCCGATTCCGAGATTCCAAATATATATTTATATACTAGATGTCCCGCGCGGCTTCGCCCGCGTAAATTAAAAATTTTACAGAATCCGTAGGTACATTTTCCCATAAAAATATTTCCCCTGTTTTTCCCACATTTTCCTGAGTTTCTTCTGTCGTATTAGTCTTAGAGTAATAATATAATATAACCTTCTCGATAAATGATGAGTCTTACTCGATAAATGATCTATCTAACACTGAGATAAGTTTTTTAATCGGACCTGTAGTTTCTGAGATTGACGCGTTCAAGCAAACATACTCTTCAGGTTTATAATATTAGGTAGATATAGATTTTTTTTTAATTATCGCTTGACAAACTCGAGTCTCGATCTAAAAGACTATGAAATGGTATAATATGGTAGTGATGATGATGATGATGATGATGATGAAGAATGTAATTTGCATAGTAGCATATGCTTTCTGTTCTTAAAACAACGCCGAAACTCCCAAACTTGTATCTATAAAGAATCAGGAATTCTCTCAGCACCTTCCGAACCACGGTATACCAGGTATATCTCGGTGCAAAATCTTACTTGTTGGTAGCATATGCTTAGAATACTTCTCACGAAACCGAAGTCACCATATGTTTCCCTATAAGTTTTGAGGAGTTCCCTCGATTACTTATGGATCCTTCATCAGATCACCACTTTTCTGAATATAATACCAAATTGGGATGATACCCTATATACCAAAAGAAAAATTTTGAAAATCGGTTAACAAACGGCGGAGTAATCGTTGAATATAAGAAAACGAACATAACACCTCCCCCATTTTGAAAGTCGGTTAAAATTGTAGCCTATGTGTTATTTATTTAATATTTTAATCAGCACATGAATTGAATAACAAAATTTTTTTCAAATTAATCGTAGCACCATCTGTCAGGACAAACTAAAATTGAAATAGAATAATATTGAATGCGATGATAGCGCCGTCCGCCGGATCTAATGTAAAACATTCCAAAATCAACAACTCCTTTTAAATAAGAAATTAATTGAAAAAACATTTTCCAGTAGACCAAACTGTAAATCTAAACCATTCTCGAATCTCCACGAACACACACAAAAAATTTCATCAAAATTGGTCCAGTCGTTTAGGAGGAGTTCAGTCACATACACACGCACACAAGAAATATATATATTAAGATATGTATACAAGAATTGCTCGTTTAAAGATATAAGATTGCTAGTGTTACAGTATTGTTCGTCTTTTTCTTTAGCCATCTAGATTCTAGAAATTGCTTGTAAGTGTTATCAGTGACAACCGTTCTGAATGCAGTTACTTAGCATACACATTAACCATTACTATCTCCCTCATTACCATTGTACGGAGGGAGATGAAAAATGCATCTTACAGAAGAGGTTGTATTGCGAATATGTACAGTCTGTCAAAGTCAGTCAAAGTAAAAGTCATGAAATTAAAAAGTGGCAACATCGTAGTATCATCCCTTTCAAATCAATCTAAGAAAAAAGGGATGACACTACGATGTTGCCACTTTTTAATTTCATGACTTTTTTGACAGACTGTACTTACTGTGGTCTGTGAGTTTCTTTTGTAGTATACAAGCGATCTTAAAATCAAATGTTTTAGTTATAGTTTTTGGTTACTATCTTTTTTTATTTCATTTCAACGAATCAGCTTTACTTAGTATTTAGTACTTAGCAATACCTATCCCATCTTGATAAGTTTTTTACAAAAACAATAGGGCTGAACTTCTATTTCATAGGGTTGCAACTTTGTACTTAATTTAGATAAAATACTTACAATTAGCAATTAGATCTGGGTTTCTTTAAGTACATTATCTAGATTACATTTAGGTTTAATTAAAATAAAAAAAAAATAGTTACAGAATGTCGTTAATCCTGCACCAACGACAGAGGGCGACTTAACTCAATAAATAATACAACATTTTAAAAATCTGCTAGGTCAGATTCTCAATGATAGAATTTTATACAGTGTGTAACTAAAATACTAACTTAGCTGTTTAATGCACGGTTATGGCAATATATATGAAATATCGAGAAAATTTTAAGATATCGTGTTTTCGCTCAGATCCAATTCTTGTAAATATAATGTAGTATCTATGTTTAGAAAATGAAACAATTCGGGGCTTATTTTCAAGATTAGTATAAAAATGAATTATAAAATCAACAATTATGGGTTAGTCCGCCCCCTTAAGTTGATAAGACCTTATGCCTCCTCTACATATCGGCGGATGCGTCGGGAGATGCATCCGCAACCATATCTGCGGATAAATTGCGATCCGTCCACACATCTGCGAGTTAATCAGTCTGTGCTCAATCGTGAAAGACGTAACTCGTGCCGCAAAAAATGGATATAGAGACAGTAGCGGCTGCTTCTATATACTTAATTAGCACTTATAATTATACCCTAAAAGTGTACTGCAGTAGAGTAATAAAAAAAATGGTGGGGCAGTTTCCTCATTGGTCATGTTAGCCATTTCGACGACAAACACACATGTCCACTCCCACTAAATTTCCGTCGAATACTGATACATCGGCAGACGTGTGGACAGGCGCCTTGCATTCGCGCTCGATCCCTTTGATCCGTGTCGAAAAACCGACACCAAACGGATGTGTGGCAGATGCATCGGCCGACGTCAAATACCTACCACAGACAAGCAAAAACCGCCGTCTACACATCGGCGGACGCATCCGCAGATACAATCTGCCGACGCGTCCGCCGATATGTAGAGGAGACTTTAGACAAAGAGTTTATATTATATGTAAGGAAATGGAAAAACAAAATTTACACACAAAGTAAGAAAAAGCTACGATTTATTCGCAATGGAAAGCAAAACTGTCCATATTTGGTGATACTTTGATATTGTCTATTTTCTTCTTACGGATGTTCGTACCGGATGTTATCACGGGTTATCGCACTAAATTAGACCTAAATGGATTGTTATAAAGTTGGAAATCGTTTGTAAGGCATGCGTATGAAAATTAGCATTTGTTCACGGGCAAGTGATGGTGAAAGAGGGGCATACCAACCTTGAAAAAATGTCCGCAACACACATGCGCGCGCGCCGGAAAGAATATGCAAAACATTAAAATAACATACATAATGTATAATGACGTCACATCATTAATTGTACCGTGTAATTTTAAATATTTCAAGGTTTTTAGTTAAAAATATTAAGCAATTAATCATGCAACTTATTATTGGATTTGAATTTTTTTGTGATATCCCTAAAAACTTTAGATTAATGCTCACTTTTTGGGGTTTCTTACAGTTTATTGCAGAGCTATTCAATAGGATATATTTATCACTCTAATGTTTTCACGTTAGAGGCAGCACCAGCGTAGACAGTTAAAACAAAAAGTTTTGTTTGACGTTTGACAAATGACAATGTTTCTGTCAATATTCTGATATGAGTAATGACGTTTGCAACACGTCGGGGTTCGGTCGGATTATTTACTGTATGTATGCTAGTAGCGCCCTCTGCTCTGATCTTTTCGTAACATTACCTGATAGAGTGTTGTCATCGGTTAGTGCTTTGTCGTTAGCAAATCAAAATTGCTAATGAATAGAAAAAACTTTAGAAACTGGGCATTAAACTTTTCCAAAGATGTCCTCAATAATTTTCAGCAATAGACGCTACTTATTATTGATTGCATTAAAAGATTACATGTTATTTTCTAATGTAACTTCCCTATTAAGTTGTACGTAATAAAAATAACCTTAATGAAATTTTAAGTGCCTCAAAGACTGACCTGTGACTTATAGTGGATTTGTAAGGTTGGTCAATAACAACAGGCTTTAAGCATCTATAATTGAGGTCATATATTATGCGTATAAGGTACATTGGTATTAAGTTTTGTTATTGTTTAATAATGTCTGTCTAAAGATTAGTGTTTATTGGTTAATTTTATTGGTTACTAGCTGTCCCGGTGAACTTCGTGTCACAGGTCATTTTAAAACCTTCCCTGGACTTCTACGAATATTTCAAGACTAAAATCAGCCCAATCCGTTCTGCCGTTCTCGAGTTTTGCGCTTAGCAACACATTCAGCGACTCATTTTTATATTATAGATTTGTTATTTAGTTAAATAAAAGTTTTTAAACACTCTCTTTAACATTAAAATTAAACATTTTTACAATATTAAAATGAATTTTCCAATTTTTTTTTTATCTTTGATTACATATAGGCAGGTACATTATACAAAGTACATTATATTATACTTTTAATTGCGAAAGTGTGTGTGTTTTGCTTAAAAAGATTATTCTACGTACTAAACTGATGAAAAGCATGCAGATGTCAGGTAAGATAATTTATTTTAGGAAAAATCTCTCTTTAATAAAAAAAAAAAAACAGTTGTAGTTGCACTTACGCGCTCTTCCTTTAGTAAAACTAGCTATTTGACCGAGCTTTGCTCGGTATTCGATAAAACACGAATAAAATGACATTTTCTAAAAATGATTTCTAGCTAGATCGATTTATCGCCCCCGAAACCCCCTATATACTAAATTTCATGAAAATCGTTGGAGCCGATTCCGAGATTCCAATTATATATATACATATATACAAGAATTACTCGTTTAAAGATATAAGATATAGATTTTTTTTGTTTTATGATGATTTAAATCATTAAATATGTATTGTAAGATTAAAAAAAAAATAAGGAACTTTACTTGCACAACGGTAATTCCAGTCAATCAGTTGTTAATATCGTGTGTTCACACGCCGGTACAATTACTGAATTCTTGTGCACTTCAACTTTTAAGGGCAATCGTGTCAACTGCTGATGCTTCGGAATGAGAAGTACCTACATCTACGTGGAAGGGACAATAACTGATGTAAAGGGCTGATATAAAGGGCTTTTTAGGGTCGGCAATTTCAATCATATCAAAGGGTTTTCGTTTGGATACCGCTGTCGATCCTGGCGACACAGGAGATACAGTTGTGGGAATGTGTGGTGGTCCAAAGCCCGTTAAAAAAATCACGCCAATAAAGAAATTCGGAGGTACTTAAATAGATCCCTACTTACCTCTTGTTTCGAAAACCAAATCTTATATTTTGTACTATTATGAGTGGTAACCTTTTTTTTTTAATTCGAAAAATGCCATTATGCATCCCCGGCAGTGCTGGGGAAGACAACCGCGGTATGTGGGACTCGCTGCGGCCGATGAGATGTGGGGCCACCGCAGTTCTGTCAGGGGGCGTCTGCCTGGTCGTCGGCAGACACGTCTGATTGAGGGTGTTCAGACACCCCCCAGGCCTAACAGAGACCCTATTAGGGCTTGTTTAGGCCATTCCTCTGCGCTTACGTCGCGATGCACTGGAACACATAGCGCATCGCGACCAGCTCGGGGGCATGAGTGGTAACCTAAGAAAAGCAATTTACTGTCAAAACATAGTTCAAAAACAGGATAAAAACAATACGTTAAAATTAAATACGCGCGAAATAATATTAGACACAAAACAAAGTGTTTTTGAAAATTTCATTTCCATTTTTCTAAGCGTGGCAGTGCGTTCTTTTTTTTCAGTACCAATGCAGCTAGATATTTAAGAAATTCGAATTGAATTAAGAAAATACACTGACGAAAGTCAGCCCAGTTTTCTGCCTGCATAAAATATCGAGAACCTGACTTTCTGCGCAACATAAGTCTTCAATAATAGACGTGTTTTCATTTTAATAATAACTATTAAATAATCTAATTGATGCCATATTACATAAAAACCATAATGTAGTCACTTTCGACTTGTTAATACGAGGAGAAAATTGAATGACGGGCTGTGGAGGCTTATGAAACAGGTTTCTGACTTCCAATCAATAGACTAAGATTGCTCGCAACTTTTATTATACTTTAGTAGTGGTTTTTGTTGATTTTGTGAAAGGAGTTTATCTTTTCTTGAGTGCTTTGGCTAACGCCAAAACATCCAGTCAACAATTATTAATGTTGAAAGGATATATTATATATTTATCTTCGGAGACCGAATTGCGAAGATTAAAGTAAGTAAGTATTTTCCGAAATGAAAACTCCCTAAAGTATTTACCAAATTATCTACAAAATGGGTTACCTGATATTTGAGGAGGCATTTAAAATCCAAGAAGAATATTGCTCTTCTATTCATAAAATGTCGTCCTTAATTACGTGTCGTTCGAAATTTAAAATGCTAATCAACTTGCAACACCACCTGAAGGATGCCTGAGAAAGCTGCGTCATTAAAACGTTATTGTAATAAAATAGGTAATTTAAATATTTTATGTTTAAATGTTAATTGAAAAACGACCTTGCCATTCAAACGATATGTCACAAAATTGCATGAAACCATAATAGATTGCGCATCGTGAAGTTGCTGATTTAAGAGTTTCATGAAAATAGATTCCCAAGAATTGCTCGTTTAAAGATATTAAAGATAAATCATAATGTTGTGTGAACATTTTTGGAATAGGGGGCTGCCAAAATCCCGAAAAATCTTGCATAATTTAAGGTAACTTGGCTAGTTCTTTCTAGGATGCTGGCCATTGGACATTCTGTAAGGTGCAGTTAATTAGAATAATTCTTCAGTTCCATAATATTATAGATTTTCCTAAGAAGAACATAATAATTGTAACAAGTTAACTACACTCTAATTGATAATTCTACTATTAGTAGTATTTAAGACCCAATAATGCAACTTCGTTTTTTAACCGACTTCCAAAAAACGAGGAGGTTATATATTCAGCTGTGGGTTTTAATTTTTTTTTATTTTTGTATGTTCGACCACTACTCCGCCGTTTGTGAACCAATTTACAAAATTTTTGTTTTGTTATATTAGGTTTCACTCCAATTTGGTCCCATTTTCACAAAAGTGGTGATCTGATGATGGGATCCATGAGTAATCGAGGGAACTCCTCAAAATTTATATGGAAATATATGATGATTTTGGTTTTACGAGAAGCATCCTAAGCATATGCTACTAAAACGCAAGATTTTGCACCAAGGTATACTATGGTTCCGAAGATACTAAGAGAACTCCGGATTCCTTATAGATACAATTTTGGGGGTTTAGGCGTGGTTTTAAGAACTGAAAGCATATGCTACTATGCAAATTACATTCATCATCATCATCATCATCACTACCATGTCAGGGTCACCAATGTCACAACTCACATGGTTGTATATGGATACATTATACACACAACGCCATAAAATATCATCTGTCCTCACGTTATGTCCTTATTTATTTGGTATATTTCAAAGCGATTTTAATATAAAAAAATATATACTTAATGTTGTTTCATAATGTTTTTTCAAAATACATAATATTTCAAGTACCACAAAATTGAACATAAGTAACAAATTCAACCTTTACTCCAGAGCGTAAGGCACACATTTGGGTTGGACTGAAGGAAACGGGGCACTATGGAAAAAATATTTTTTTTTCGTCAAAATTTAATCTCTTATAACCACTCTTTTTGAATATACCAATCGATAGAGGGCGCCAAGGGGAGCAAAAAAGCTCAGATAAACTTTTCTCAAAAATCAACCCCTATCGAAAGACAGGCCGAAATGTGACCCTCGTTAGCACGGAGAAAATACTTAAAAAAATTTGGACGAAAAAATTCAACCTCTTATAACCACCCCTTTTGAAAATACCAATCGATAGGGGGCGCCAAGGGGAGTAAAAAAAGCTCAAATAAACTTTTCTCAAAAATCAACCCCCGGCCAGATACAGGCCGATATACGAACCTCGTTTGTTGTCTAAGGATTAAATCGAACCATTAAAACCGACTTCCAAGGTAAAAACAATAATAACATCCTTATAATATGAACTAAAAAGTATTAAATAATTTTTCCTTTGCCTTTTTCCGAATTCGGCTAAACCTCAACTATTTCTGTACTCAATCTTCATAATTTTGAAGTCGGTGCCAGTTCCAAAAGTTTCAAATATTCTGTCAGAGAACTAAAGATTCAGCTATCTGGTACCGACTTCAAAATGATGAAGATTGAGTACAGAAATAGTTGAGGTTTAGCCGAATTCGGAAAAAGGCAAAGGAAAAATTATTTAATACTTTTTAGTTCATATTATAAGGATGTTATTATTGTTTTTACCTTGGAAGTCGGTTTTAATGGTTCGATTTAATCCTTAGACAACAAACCATTATTTTGATGAAACGCATTTTGCTTAGCCAGTGCACAATGGCCCCCGATGGCCCACTGCAGGCCGCGCCATTGCTCGCCACGCCTGTAAATCGTCCGCCATCATACACCATTACCCCGTCTACACAATGGCGATTGCCTGTAGTGGGCCAGCATGTACCATTGTGAAGAGGCACCTTTAATTCGCTTGACGTTTGTTCGATGTTCAAGAGTTCCATTTTGCTGTACTAAGGACGAAGCTGATTGTTGCATTAAAATAGTCGAATCGTATCAAAACATTTTTATCATGTTTTAAGTCAGTTGCGAAATCAGCAAGTCGTTTCGTCAGCTGACGCGGAAGACGCGATCAAATGTCGCTTGCTGTTTTCCGTTTTATTGTTACTAGTTTTGTTGAGAGTTTAACCGACTTTGGAAGGTGCTGATATAATACCGTGTATAAATGCTCAAACGTGTGTCTGTTTGTTACAAGGTGCAGCAGGTGCTGCATGCAGAACCGATTTTGATGCAATTTTGCGAAGATAAAATATGAGAGGTACTAGGATATGACTTAGGAAGATTTTTGTCTCAAAAAAGTGTATGATTCTTGATTAACACAATGCAGGCGTAATTTTACCACCCTGTTTTTTAGTTTTGCCAATCTAAAAGTATAGGGACTCTTATTAATATTTATGATGTAAATATATGTAAACTGTGCTCCCTGGATTTTACCAGCTAAAGTAACCACTTAAGGCCATGGACGTTCAGAAAAAACTATGATCATGCATTTATTTGATTAATCTCATACATTTCCGTAAATAAGGCTATTAAGAAATCGCCATTTTTGGAATTGTTTTGTTAAAGATGTTAAGTTCTACCATTTATTTTATTTCGGTGTAAAAACTTAGGAAGTATAATATATTCAAGGATTGTAATAATACAAGTATAATGACTGCATGTGAAACTGATTTTATTAATGTGGTTTTGCAAGAATACAAGAAAAACATAGTGCAACGTGTACAAAACAATAATTTTTGCCCCGTCATATTCATAGATTTCCTTGTCACATTATTTATTCTTCCCTAGAAATATATCTTTCAACGGTGGCCATGATTTGCTTACTGCCGCGTCTTCCAGAAAGTTCTGCATTATATTATAAGCCGTAGCTGAAAGCAAAAATTCTCAATCTTGTTTTTGAATTATGACACTATTGATAGCATAATAGCAATAGTGTCATTATTAATAAAGTGTGCGGTTGGTAGCTGTGTGTCTGGACTCTGGCCCTTAAGTTATTTTCAGATAGGGCAGATACAATTTTACCATATTAGGAGCCTGTTTCACCCTCTTTCTGATAAAGTGCCTAATAGGCTATTCACAACTTTTTTGACAGATTCTGCATACTTGATCTGTCAAGTTAATTGGTGGATAGCCTTATCAGGAAGTGGTGAAACAGGCCCTAAATCTACTAGCACTTTTATATGCAGCATTTTTGTTTGACTGCTGAAAGAACCCTTCTTTAGCAACTCTAAAAAAAGAGATCGAATTATTTGCGTCTTTTCTTTCTAGTATAGAGCCATCCCCTTCTGTTCGGCAAACACGGCCAACGTGTGGAGGCTGCTTAAAGCCTCGATTACACCGACAATAGCGGGGGGGGGGGGGACGACGACGACTTCGATGTCTGTCCGTCCGTCTTTCCGTCTGTCTTCAGGCTGTAACTCAAGAACTAGATAGCTAGAGAGTTGAAATTTTCACAGATTATGTATTTCTGTTGCCGCTATAACAAAACAAATACTAAAAACAAAATAAATTAAATATTTAAGGGGGGCTCCTATACAACAAACGTGATTTTTCAAACATTTTTTGCTCGGTACCAATGATGACAACAGGTAGGCACTTGAAATTTTCACAAAAGCCTTAATTATATGTGCACTTTAATAATGGCTCCCATACAAAAAACACAATTTTTATCCTATTTTTGGTCTATAACGGTACGAAACCCTTCGTGCGTGAGTCCAACTTTTTTAGCACTACCAGCACCCTGGGCGCCGAAGAAATCTCGCCCAGGGCGCTAGTAGTGCTAAAACCGGCCCTGTACACCGAGACAGTGCTCTGACTCGCCACTTTACTCAGTAGGTGTAACAAGGCCCTAAACAAAGGTTGCTACAATACCTGCTTTAGCAAAGATTAGCAAAATAAATAAGATAAAAATCATAGAAATAAATGTCAAACAGTATTTCCAATATGTAAGATTAGAATACATTTTTATTTAACAGAAGGTTATGTATTTTTAGCCGCAAACTTCTTCAACCGTATTTGGTCACGACAATTTCGAATTCGCATGCTACATAAGAATTATTACGGTAAAACAGCAGTATCTCGGTAGTACAAACAAAGGTTTAGGACCGTGAAGGTATGCTGATAAGTGATAACGTTTATTGCTGCTGATAAGTGATATGTTTTAGAGATAAATTTGTTTAGTGACGCTTATGGTGTATTCTGTAGGGGAAGTGAACTGTTTTTCGTTCGGTAATTTAAAGTTATTTGAGTTGTGTCGGCTTAGTTACATTTTTAGTTGTGTCGGTGCAAACAGCCTTTTTCAGTTCGGTAATTGAAAGATCTTTTGGTTGGTGTAAATAAACTTTTAATGCCCAGCTTATGAGGTGTTTCGATTGAAGTTACATATTATATTCTTCATTACTAGTGATTTTTATTTACTAAAAGCGAAACATTGACCAATAAACAACGTTGTTGCATAAATAAACCTGTCAAAAACCCCATCAACTGGGCATTGATCTTCTAATTGGCACGTTCTTTTGGTGTTTTTAATTTTACTAGAGATCGCCCAATGGTCGAAATTAGACCTCAAATAAAAAATTAAATTATAAGTTTCAAATTTTAACGCTTTTCTATTCATATTAGACTATTGTCAAAATATTGACTTTATTATTTTTTTGACATAATTCCTGCGACAGTCTCAGATTCATAAAGTCAAATGATGACAGACTGGCCGTGTAATAATTATCTAACAGTATTAATTAAGATTCAATTTAAAAAAACTAAATCTATTTTAAATTTGACTACAGACTTCAACCATAAAAGAGTACAATTCTTGTGTATAGGCTTGTCAATCAAAATCTCCTAGTGTGTGTGTTGTAGTGCGTGTGATGTTTAATTTGTTAAAAAAATGTATGATAAAAGCATTATTTCAAAACAATATTAGCTCGATGCACTACTTCACCATATAAACTATAACTGTGCAAAATTTCATTCAGACATTCACCTTTGTTTACGCATTTTTCGTCAAAAGGGATCTAAACTCCAAAGTTTTTCCCTCGCGTAATAATATTATGTATAATATAGATTAATGATGCCTAGGATTTGGGGAGGTCTTATGGAACTTTTTCTGTCTAGAAAAAGTTCCATAAGACCTCCCCAAGGAAAACTAAGGAAGTGTCTATTTAGTATGGTAATCAAGTTTCTCTTCTCACAATTCTCTCTTAGGTGTTGGTGTAATGAGGCCTGTTTATAAAAAGTTTAATTACTATGAGCTAACTAGACATTTCAATACTGAAGAAGGTACTATCATAGAAACTATCATAGGCGGAGCTACTTTATTTGGTTGAGCTATCTCAACTGTAGTCGTGAATCCTTATCTGATAGCTGGGCTTGACATAACTCGAACAAATTACGTGCCTATACATACATTTCTCTGGTGGTACCTAGTTATACCCATGTGTATTTTTACGTTTTTGTCTTTGATTTTACCAAGTTTCTGAGGATTTTCAATTTGAAAATGTAGATATTATCTTTTTAATTCGCAATACACTGCACAGAAGCCAAAATTATTTAATTATATAGTAACTAATTAGAGCAATTAGTTAAAACTTTTAAAGGTCATACTTTTAATTATGTTTGTAGGTACTACCATCGTATTCTAATATTTTTCTCACGCTTAGTGTTTTCTGAGAATAAAATTATTATATTATTATTAAGTATTTTTTTATTTATGTATTTATAAAAACCAAAAAATGAAAAGGACGACACAACAACGAAAACGTATGGAGCTTGTGTGATATGTCAAAATCTTCACTTTATTAAAGTTAAGTATTCACCAAAGTCACACCGCTGTACTTAGATTTCAGAGACATTTCACCACCTTCAATTGTAGAGTTTGACAGATAGGTAATGTATGGGGCTTATGTCAAAATTTTGATGTTCCGCGCGGCTTCGCTTGCGTAATTTAGGAATTTCACGCGACCGTACATTTTTCCGCAAAAAAATAGCCTTTGCCCCTAACGTGGTCTATTCTTCATGTTTGCCAAATAACATAAAAATTTCTCCAGTAGTTCTTAAGAATTTTAAGATAATAAGCAATTTCATATAGTTTCCCCCATTTTTTCCGCATTCTCCTCTATTTCTTCGCTCCGATTAGTCGTAGGATAATAAAATATAGCCTATGGCCTTCCTCGATAAATAGGCTATCTAACACTGAAAGAATTTTTCAAATAGGACCAGTAGTTCTTGAGATTAGCGCGTTCAAATAAGCCCTTTCAAATAATTTCCCCCCGTTTTTTCCACATTTTCCTCTATTTCTTCGTTTCTATTAATCTTAGCGTGATAAAATATAGCCTATAGCCTTCCTCGATAAATGGCCTATCTAACACTGAAATAATTTTTTAAATCGGACCAGTAGTTCCTGAGATTAGCGCGTTCAAACAAACAAACAAACAAGCAAACTAACAAACTCTGCAGAATTATAATATTAAGTATAGATTTATTTAAATCGAATGACAATGTATTACAATAGCAGATATGAGAAAATTAAAAACAACAGTTATCATCTGCCAAGAAAATCTGCGCTGTTTTTACAAGTTTTCCGCCTTCACAATAGGAAGTAATGTAAAATGACTCAGTCTTTGTTACTTTTATGTTGTTCTCTTTGTAATATTTAATCCCAAGTTAAAGCATAAATAAGGGCTTATAATATTTCAATATTCAGTGACTATCAGCCGGTCGAAAAAGAGTACTTAGACCTACGAATAATAAAAAGACTCATATATTAACAGGGTATTTAAAATATGTTATTCTTCTTCTACTTTTGTATTATGGCGGCCTCAGGAGTTGTCAATGTGGTGACTTGCTTTGTGTTATGGTGTCTTCTCACGGCGCGTGTTATCGCAAGCCGCGCCGCGCCCGCTCGAGCCACGCGCCGTGTGAAGCGGTGGCTCGGGCTGGCTCGAGCCGGCGCGTTTAATATCACGCGCCAGCTCGAGCCACGCGCCCTAAGGAAGTGGTGGCGTGGTTGCGTTCTCACGGCGCGTGCTAATACGAGCCGCGCCGCGCCCGCTCGAGTGAAGGGGTGGCGCGGCGCGGCTCGTGCAGGCGCGTCCCGATCCGATTAAAGTCGGTAACTACAAAGGCGCGGCTTGAGCAAACAGGCGAGCACGAGCCACCCCTTCTCACGGCGCGTGATATCACAAGCCGCGCCACGCCGATAAAAATTCAAGTAAAATAAAACTTTATTAACACGAGAATAGATATCGTTTTGCTCTAAGTCACTTCGTTAAATAAGTAAATTTTAATGAAATGCAACTTTGTCCACTAGGCAACTAGGTTGCATTTCAATCTATGCCGCTAATTTTATTAAATTAAGTGTAATTCATTTATTTGATAACAGATGCCGCTGCTTGGCGGCTACATCGCGCTATAGCTAGCACGAAGATTTTTATTACAGGTGCACTCATTCTTGGTGTTGTAGTATTATCACGCCAGAGGGATTGAGTCCCAGGGTGGGATACCCTGGGCAGAGTAGACAGAATGATAGAGTATGCCGTCTTAGAACGTATGTTGAAATTTTTAAATTTGACGTGTGGTATTATGACGAATATCGTCGCTAGGGTTGTTAAATTGTTACCTACGAATTTAAAACTATGACATATTCGCTGGACGTGTTCCTCTTTGGTCGTATTGTTGTTTGTGTTTTGGCACATGTGATTAAAATTGTCAGAATCTAATTTTGAAATCTTTATTTTAAATATTAAAAAATTAATTATATCAGCCAGCGCGAGGCACATTCCATTTATAATCCTAGTGAAACCCGACGAATTTCACAGATATACCTGTCCGTATCTTTGCAGTCGAACTACTGGTAGTTATGTCTATTGTGCCCTGGGGGCTGGGACTAAATTCCTATGGCGTGTATTGGTCCTCAAATACTGGTGGCAGTTTATTCCTGAGTTTCAGTGCATGGCAGGATGTTACGCAAAAAATGCACGGTGGAAGACTGCCACTCACCAAAGTGATGAGGATTGATGATGGTATGTTTTTCGCGTGGAATGATTACGAAAGCTTGCAGGATGTACGATTCCGAACAATAATAATTGCTCAAAATCTTCCCAGTTCCCCGTGATGCTATACTACGTATATTATGTTTCTACTCGTACTGGTGGAAGAATGACGCTTCTGTTCGAGCACAACATCACGAAATCCGTCTGTACGGGCTACGGCTACCCTGGGACTAAAATCGCTCTGACATGATAATTCTACAACACCAAGGTCCAAGAGTGAGTGTGAATGGAAATAGTTTCATACTAGTCAATCACCTTATACCTATAACAAATATCTTCGTGCTAGCTATAGCGCGATGTAGCCGCCAAGCAGCGACATCTGTTATCAAAATAAAGGAATTAAACTTAATATAATAAAATTAGCGGCATAGATTGAAATGCAACCTAGTTCCCTAGTGAATGAAGTTGCATTTCATTAAAATTTACTTATTTAACTTAGAGCAAAATGATATCTATTATCGTGTTAATAAAGTTTAATTTTACTTGAATGTATGTCAGCGTGGCGCGGCTTGTGATATAACGCTCCGTGAGAAGGGGTGGCTCGTGCTCGCCTGTGGCTCGTGCTCGCTCGTAATAGCTGGCTCGGCGCGGCGCGGCTTGTGATATCACACGCCGTGAGAAGCCAGCTTTAGACTTCTCTATAATGTGATATGTTACTCTTTGTTACACAAAGTTAAGTTTAATCTATACTAATATTATAAATGCGAAAGTATCTCTGTCTGTCTGTCTGTCTGTCTCGCTTTCACGCCAAAACTACCGAACCGATTGTAATGAAATTTTGTATACAGATAGTCTAAAGCCTGAGAAAGGACATAGGCTACTTTTTTACTGGAAAAAAGGGTTGTAAGGGGGTGAAAATACGAAAATTTGTTCAAATTAAGTTAGTTCCAAAAATTCATACTAGATGGCGCCGTGCGTCTCTTACATCGCGCTAACGCTTGCCCAACATCTTTCTATAAGAGGTGGTATCATCATACATCCGAGTTCTGATTTTTTTTCGATTGATATTTCTTTTTTACGTTATGTAATAAGTCAGTACTTTATATTTTAAACAGTGACCTATACCTAAACCTATTAATGATAAATAGTTTATGGGTAAAGTTGTGTAATTGGGCGGCTAAATAAGCTTTAAAATTTGGCATAAAATATAAAGTTTAATTTAAAAAAATGAAATATTATGTGCATACTGCACAGCTGTTTTAAACTGAAGTCCACGCGGACGAAGTCGCGGGCAACAGCTAGTATCAAATATGGGGCCTTTATCCAAGTTAGTAGTAAGAAAGTAACAAACGATTGACAGCACAACTATTATGCCATATAAGGAGGTAATATCAAGTTGTTCCAAACAAGGCGTTAAACCAGATCTTATTGGTATTTTTATTGCAGAATGTTCTAATTATAACTCCTTATTGTATCCATTGGTTAAGGCTTAAACAGTAAAAAAGTATGGTGTTTTTGTGGAGTCATTCTTGAAATGTTTTCTCATTTGACATAGCAAATAGATTGTGCATCGCGAATTCTCTGTCTCTAAATAAAATATAGTTAAGATAGAATATGTTGATTATAATGCACTATCAGAGAAATTGATTCTTATTCCGGACCTACGTAGTTTGGCCGGGTTATATCAAACCTAGCTTATGGAAAACAACTACATATTGAAGTGACATAATCCATGCAAATGACGTAGATCCGTCAACTGCCCATGGTACATTTGGTAGAAAACATCTTTATGAATATATATAGGAAGCAAATATCATGCTGACAATAGGATATATATTGCTTAAGGCGACGCCTTGATCATTTGGCTGTAGCGATATCGATTTTTCTCAGCAATGACTAAAGCTAAGAAATTATAGTTCATTGTCAGTATTCATCATATTATCTTTATCTTTGAATTACTCATAGCATAACACGATTGGTCAATTTTTATAACACAGAATAATCAATCAAAAATACCTCTGTAAAAAAAAGGATTCCTAAGCTATTTTGCCAACAGAGGAGAGTGATTTAAGCTTCCATTTGTACATAGATAAATTGGTTCAAGCATACACTTTAATTTGCCCATAGCTTATATGAAATGTATTTATGGTTTTTAAATTACGCGACAAAACCATTTTGTTTTTTACTTTAACGCGGCGTCACCTTAAACGGCAGCACGAGCATAGACAATAAGCACAAGTTTTGTTCGACGTTTGACAGCGTTTCTGTCAATATTCTGATATGACGTGTGCAATATGTGCTAGTGGTGTGCTCTGCTCCAACTTTTGCGTAATATTTCCTTTAAAATATGTCAAACTTTAAATATCCCAAAGTAAGTAATTTGGAGTATTTTAAGTTTGGCATTTATTAGGAAATACATTCACATTTTTGGAAACAAGCATTTCCCCATGTTAATAAAAAGGGTACCTACTGTATAATATTCCAAAAATGTTATGCGTCCAGTCGACAGTTTATGAAACTATAACTGAACAGCAAATCCACTTGAAAAGAAAAACAGACTCAAAATCCATGTTTCACTGTATTCATTTAAATATTTTTCTATGGCTAAAGTATAGACTCTCTTTTCGACTCTATTATACGTTATGTAAGGGTTTGCCGTAATAAAAACAGTTTTCGTGACAACAATTACGGAGAAACATCATATTTTGGTCCTTGCGTAACTATTATCTAAATTTTCTATAATAGTTTTTGAATCCTACTACAGGCGGAATCGGTGTAGTACCTATATTTCAAATTTCAAATTTTTATTTGCAACCAAGTACAGTTTTGTTTTCAGTATTCAGTATTCAGTAGAATATTTGCACACCATTTATACTAATAAAGTCTCTGTCTTTAATTCTGTCTGTCATGATTTTACACGATACGATTTTATTATATCTACCGAATTATAGTCCATTGCATTGCGATGTCAAATAAAAAAAAAAAAAAAAAAAAAAAAAAAAAAAAATATATATATATATATATATATATATATATATATATATATATATATATATATATATATATATATATATATATATATATATATATATATATATATATATATATATATATATATATATATATATATATATATATATATATATTTTTTTTTATAATAATTTCATACGTATTAAGATGTAATAAGCTAAGAATAATTATTTCCGTGAGTACAATAATTGTGCTGATAGCGATCTGTGTATATATATATATATATATATGACTCTTCCTGACATCTATTGGCGAATAATAATACTATGTTTTGAGCAACTAATTGTTTTGACGACCAGCAGATGGCGTTATTAAGTAACACGAAACCAATGAGTGTTTGCTATACCGAGCAAAGCTCGGTCATCCAGGTACTTGTACCTATAATGTTACATACTAATATTTAAATGCGAATGTGTGTTTTTCAATCTCGTTATGCGAATAATAATACTATGTTTTGAGCAACTAATTGTTTTGACGACCAGCAGATGGCGTTATTAAGTAACACGAAACCAATGAGTGTTTGCTATACCGAGCAAAGCTCGGTCATCCAGGTACTTGTACCTATAATGTTACATACTAATATTTAAATGCGAATGTGTGTTTTTCAATCTCGTTATCTGTTACCTCGATGCTGCTGAACCGATTCGGACGAAGTAACGGGCAACACGTTACACAGATGTAAAAAAATACATAATTTCATACGTATTAACATGTAATAGGCTAAGAATAATTATTTCCGTGAGTACAATAATTGTGCTGATAGCGATCTGTTCTCATCATTATCACATGATGACGCTTATTTTAATGATAAGAATAAAATAATGATAAGGGTAGTCTTAGCTTTAGCCACCAGTTCTAGTCTTGACTTAGCAAGAGTAGATTTTAATAAAAATGAAGATAGAGATAATAATAATGATACCCCACACAGGTTTTGATGACTGTGGCCGGATAGATCAGGTGCAGGACCGACTTTTTACATGCGCCTGCGACGAATGGATCTTGCTGGTCAGACAATCAGGTGAACAACCTAACCAAACATGGAAATAAATGTATGTTTTATACAATATGTTTCCAACGCAGAAATCAAACCCATGACCACAAGTCAAGAGCCAAGCTCTTAATATATATATATATATATATATATATATATATATATATATATATATATATATATATATATATATATATATATATATATATACAAGAATTGCTCGTTTAAAGATATAAGATATAAAGGTAGTATGAGAGTATGGATATCTTTTTAAGATTTATAAACAAAGATTAATATATATAAATAAATAATTAACGACTGCTGATAGATTAAATAGCTGATTATAACCATAAAATACTGCGAGAGGTAAACCAGTTAAAATCCGTAAAAAGCGGTTAGTATAAATATTCCAAATTAGTATGATCTCATCTTGAATCCGAATTATGTATATGAACGTTCGAAATACCAACAACATAATATCTTTGTATGTATAGTTGTATATCTCCACACAAGTATAATTCTCGACTTCGCCCGTTAGGTAGGTGAGGTAGGTGGTAGCATCTACTAAAATTGTCTAATCAGGTAACAGGTATTCAAAATTCGAGCCAATAGCCATAATTATGCAATATCATGAACACTAACAAAAATACCGCGTTCCACAATAGCTTTTCTTTGGTGTCCCTCCTTAAATTTCTACGTTAAATGAATTTTGATACTGATGCAATGTAAACAAAGTGGGTGGCTATAAGGCTACGAATTTAAAGGTCCGAACCTACCAATAATAAAAACTAAGGAAAAGTAGCTCCGTCAAAAACCGTGTTCTTCAATACTTGTCATAAATGTGTACCTAGGGCCTAGGCACAGTATAGCAATATGACAACCTAGGTACACATTTTCAATACATTTGCAATATTAAATCACTCTCGTCTATTGGCAAAATAGGAATCCTTTTTTTTACAGAGGTCTTTTTGATAGATTATTCTATGTTATAAAAGTTGACCAATCGTGTTATGCTATGGGTAATTCATCAAGACATGATGAATAGTGATAATGAACTTTAATTCTTAGCTTTAGTCAAAAATCAATATCGCTACAGGCAAATTATCAAGGCATCGCCTTAAACAGTATAAAAATTGCTTGTCGTCAGAATTTGTTACGGATTAAAAAGACAGACAAACATAATATATATATTATTATCAACGTAGTGTGATGTATCATGTAAATTATGTTTAGCGTCGTGAATATGAATCTAATGATATTTAAAGGTCGCTTGCCCCGAGGATGTACAAGGCTGGCCGGTTTCGGCTATTTCGACCGTTTTCGCATATTGTGCATTAGCAACTTTGATGTGTTATGAAGTTGATAAATATAATATACTAGATGTCCCGCGCGGCTTCGCCCGCGTAAATTAGGAATTTTACAGAAACCGTACATTTTTCCATAAAAAATATAACCCCCGTTTTTCCCACATTCTCCTGAGTTTCTTCGGTCGTATTAGTCTTAGCGTGATAATATAATATAGCCTATAGTCTTACTCGATAAATGCTCTATCTAACACTGAGATAAGTTTCTAAATCGGACCTGTAGTTCCTGAGATGGACGCGTTCAAGCAAACATACTCTTCAGGTTTATAATATTAGGTAGGTATAGATTTTTTTTAATTATCGCTTGACAAACTCGAGTCTCGGTCTAAAAGACTATGAAATGGTATAATATGGTAGTGATGATGATGATGATGATGAATGTAATTTGCATAGTAGCATATGCTTTCTGTATCTATAAAGAATCAGGAGTTCTCTCAGCACCTTCCGAACCACGGTTTACCAGATATATCTCGGTGCAAAATCTTACTTGTTGGTAGCATATTATGCTTAAAATACTTCTCACGAAACCGAAGTCACCACATGTTTCCCTATAAGTTTTGAGGAGTTCCCTCGATTACTTATGGATCCTTCATCAGATCACCACTTTTGTGAATATAATACCAAATTAGGATGATACCCTATATACCAAAAGAAAAATTTTGAAAATCGGTTAACAAACGGCGGAGTAATCGTTGAATATAAGAAAACGAACATAACACCTCCCAGATTTTGAAAGTCGGTATATAAATCAGAATAACAGTCGGTAAATACATCAGAATAACACATAGGCTACAATTTTTTGTAGCCTATGTGTTATTCTGATGTATAAGCTATACTATTGTAAAGTTTAATTGAAATCCGTTCAGTAGTTTTTGCGTGAAAGAGTAACAAACATCCATACATCCACACATCCACACATCCAAACAAACTTTCGCCTTTATAATATTAGTAGGATAGTAGGATAAAATATCGCAGCCATACTAATTTTTAGCGCTAAAGTGCCTATTTGGGAGATCGCAGACGACAGACTTTTTGTGCGATCGAGTCATGGATGGCCGCGCCATGCCGACTGTATGAGCGCCGCAGACTCATCGCACAAAAAGTCTGTCGTCTGCGATCTCCCTTAGTCTTAGTTCTACTTATTTATTACCGGCTAAAGCGATTTCGATTGGGTATGGAGGTAGATTTTATCATGGCAATATGTATGGCAATTCGATTTTTTTTTCGTTCGCCCGTACATATAGGTATCATTATGTTGGTATCCCAAAGAAACTAATATTAAGTTTCTTATCATTTAAAGAGCCCATAATAATCTCTCTGACACATTATGACTCGCTATATTGCACATATTTCCACTATCTGCCTTGTGGCTGATAAAAGTGAATACCACCTAGAAGAGAACCAATAAGTGTCAACAGTATCATATTCCTCATATTATTAGCTTTGATAAAACTCCTAGCCATAATAAAAACTGAAATTGACTGCCTATCTATGCCATTAACTGTACGAACTATGACATGATGCTGTGAACTAAGGTGCTTGCATTTCAGCCCACTCACACCCACGGTTGCGATGGTTAACCAGAGCGAGGTTTATTGGTTACTATTGTGAGATATTGGGTGATATATTAGGAAAGGTCCAATTTATTTGGCTCTATTTGTCGATGATGATTATTGATTCTCGCTTTTTCGCTGGTAAGATGGCGACACAAGCGCGCCAAGTTGCAATGGAAAGGTTTTCGTTTTTCGGAAGTTAAAAGTGACAGATTAACAAAATAAATCTGTCATTTTGTCTTATGAATCTGTAAATATTAAGCACTATTACCTGCTATTACTGAATTGCTGTAAAGTTTGGTTGGTGCTGGTGCCGAGCTTGCATTGACGTTTAAAATACTTAAGAAAATTTTGGCCATATTATATTTTCAATAAACTAACATAATTTCTCTTTGTTATTTAAGTATTCTACCCATCGATGTTATGCTCATTTTTATGACCTTACGGTGTTCGTTTTGAAAGTGTAGACAATTTTCCAGAGGCGTGGATGTTACACGAATAATTTTGTCATCATCAAAGCACAAGAATTCGAAAATGAACGGCGAAATTATCATACCAACTCGTTCGAGACGGCGATATTCCAAATTTGAATAAGAAACCTTAAAAATAATCCATTTATAAATATTCAAAATTGGAAACTAGTTCGCCAAGGCAATGGACCTACTGCCCACAGAGCGTGTCTCGTTCAACCTTTATTGATTGAAACAACTTTCAACTCATACATTTGTTTATATGTAAAAAATATATATATTATGGTGCCTTCTCACGGCGCGTATTATCGCATGCCGCGCCGCGCCCGTTCGAGCCACGCGCCGTGTGAAGGGGTGGCTCGTGCTCGCCTGTGGCTCGTGCTCGCTCGTAATAGCTGGCTCGGCGCGGCGCGGCTTGTGATATCACACGCCGTGAGATGCCAGCCTTAGACTTATCTTGTGCTGATGTTTTAATACAGCATAAGACAATAGGCATCCTATACAATTTTTTACACAAAAAGGTTAGTTTTTAAAACCTCCATTGTTATATGGCAGCCGGCTGCCGCTTGGGAATCTATCCAGGCCTATTTCCACAACTACAAATGCATCTTCTGTTTCGTCAAGAGCGATATCCAACAAATAAAAACTCTTTGATACCTAGGGAGCTGTGGGTCATACTAAAACTTGGGACACGCTAGAAATATTTTTCTATTATTTTCTTATAATATGTAATCGCTATTCTTATTGAATTATCAAGCTAATTTTGATTTTGAATATAATACGGCAGTTTTTCAGGAGTTTTATAGCTATTCAGAACTAATATCTTGCTTCTTCAGTTTTATGATTGTAAAAAATGTCATAAAAGTAGTGGGTAGGTAAGAGATATTAAATAACAAAGCTGTAACCGTATTACTTAACTACCGCATGAGACAATATAATCTGGGAATATTCTAGTTTCTAAGCATAAAAATTAAAATCGCAAAGTATTAAACAAAATAAAAATGTATTGTTGCATAATGCATTGCTTGGATGCTCTAAAATAAAGTGTTTTTGCTTGTACTGCAGTGCCAATCAAAAAAAAAAAAGCAATAGCACGTGCATTTATTTTCACCGCGCACTAGAAAGACCGGGGATTTTTTTTTATGAAATAAGGGGGCAAACGAGCAAACGGGTCACCTGATGGAAAGCAACTTCCGTCGCCCATGGACACTCGCAGTGGGCGCTAGCGCAGCATCAGAAGAGCTGCAGGTGCGTTGCCGGCCTTTTAAGAAGGAATAGGGTAATAGGGGAGGGTAGGGATGGGAAGGGAAGGGAATAGGAGAGGGATGGGAGTAGGGGATTGGGCACGCTGACGACCTGGCGATTATGGTGGTGGGAAAATGCGCATCGGTGGTCGCTGGGTTGATGCAGTCAGCACTAAGAGTCGTCGAGAATTGGTGCCAAAGGGTCAAGCTAACAGTAAATGCTGATAAGACGGTCTTGATACCTTTCACCAAAAAGAGGAAGTTGGAGGGACTAAGACCCCCAACACTCTTTGGGAAAACTATTAAGTTTGCGGGTGATGTCAAATATCTAGGAGTAATCCTAGACAAAGGACTCACTTGGAATAAGCACATCGAGTATATTACGAAAAAGGCTAGATGTGCTCTGGGTTCCTGTTGGAAGCTTGTCAGCTCTAAATGGGGTATTCGGCCGAAGGCAATGCTATGGCTATATACAGCCGTAGTGAGACCGATTACCACATATGGCTGCGCAGTGTGGCATAAAAAGGCTGAACAAGTAAACTGTCACAAAAGACTAAACAGCGTACAGAGACTGGCATGTCTAATAATCACGGGTGCACTCTCGTCAACACCCACCGCTTCCCTCGAGGCCCTGATCAACTTAACTCCGCTTCCTCTGCTTGTTCAGATGGAGGCCAAAAAGGTGGCTCTCAGGGCCAGGACGGCGGGTGGGACGAATTGGGTCTCCACCCCATTTCGACAGCTGGAACAGTCTCTCAGTGAATCACCTATCATGGCCATGCCATCAGATGCCATGATCAAGGTGTATAGCTTTTCGAAGCAGTACCAGGTTTTTATACCTTCCAGGGAGGACTGGGAAAGGAAAAATCCAATCGATGTCCGCCCTAGCGACATAGTTTGGTTCACGGATGGATCAAGGAAAGACAACCGTGCGGGAGCCGGAATCTACGGAGGCAGGCCACCAAAAGGCAAATACGCCTGTTTGGGGGAGCTTGCGACCGTGTTTCAGGCTGAAGTCTTCGCTATCCTCGGTTGTTCACTAGAAAGCCTGGAGATGGCCCTAGTTAATAAAAACGTTTTTATCTTCTCCGATAGTCAAGCTGCACTTAAAGCACTGACTGCCGCAGAAGTCTCGTCCAAATTAGTTCTGGAATGCATTGAGACGTTAAACATGCTGGGAAGGAACAACAACATCCGCCTAGTATGGGTCCCGGGCCACAGCAACGTCCCCGGCAATGAAACCGCTGACGAGCTGGCTAGGCTTGGGGCCGAGAGTCTCATATATGGTCCAGAACCATTCTGTGGTATAACTCCCAGTACCACAAAGCAAGTGCTCAAGGAATGGGGTCACAGACTATGCAGGAAGCAATGGGCTGAGACCCCTGGCCTTGAACACTCCAAGGCACTAATTCCTGACTTCAACAAGAAACAATCAGAATTAGTGCTCACCTTGGATAGGAACCAATTAAAAATCCTTACCAGAAGCCTAACTGGGCACTGCAAGCTCAACAAACACCTAAACAGAATGGGTATTTGTAGCATAATGACTTGCAGATTCTGTGAGGAGGAGGATGAAACACCTATTCACCTTCTCCTCGGCTGCCCTGCTCTACTACAGAGCAGGAACAGGCACCTTGGTCACCACGAATACTCGTCCACAGAGGAAATTCGTGGCACCAACCCCAACCATATCGTTCAATTTATGAGCAGTATAGGGTTGGGGATGATACTCTAGTGCGAAGGAGTCACAATAAATCCTCATGGGTCGCAGTGACGTCAGGGCTACAGTGACCTGCCTTCTTTAAAAAAAAAAAAAAAAAAAAGGGATTGGGCCTCCGGTAAACTCACTCACTCGGCGAAACACAGCGCAAGCTCTGTTTCACGCCGGTTTTCTGTGAGAACGTGGTATTTCTCCGGTCGACCCATTCGTGCCAAAGCATGGCTCTCCCACGATTACTTCCTATCCTTCGCCGCGCCGGTGGTCTATTGACCCTTGTGTTTTGAATTTTCTTAACTTCACGTGTTGCCCGAGTCAAGGCCACTAAAGTGTTTTGAAAAAGAAAAATACAATCCTTTTAAATAGATTTGAATTAACAGAATCTTAGAAGATTTCGTTTCTTCCAGTTGCTATCCAAAACGCATTTCTAGTCAACCGTGGCTTGAGAATAAAAACGCATCCGAGCGACCTCGCCGCAGCCTCGCGTTCACCGCCGCCATTGGACAGATAGACAGTCACTTTTTATGTATATAATGTCGCAAAAACGTTGCTTTGTTCGGCAATCTCTTGTAATTAGGTACTAACGAGAGTTTGAATGCGCATTGACATTATCAATGAAATTGCAATTAAATGTTTTGGAATTGTCAAATTGACTTGTGTAATTCAACGTTCTATGCACCTGTATAGAACTCGGTTGTTGTCCCTTTCCAATTATATATAATATACATAGTTGCAAAAGGACAAACATATAATATTCTGTTACATAGGTACTATGCATTTTATAGTGTAGAGGCTATGTACTCGTAGCCTTGGAAAAAGAATAGGTAACTCCGAATGGAAAAAAACGACGCTAGGGGTTCCATACCATTTTAATAATTTTATGCTTTGGGTACAGGACCCTAAAGAGTTTAACATTGCGACACAAACTCGAATCACATTAACTACAAATATAAAAACTGAACACAAAAAATATTCTCGTGACTGTACTGCCAAGTATATTTTAACAATGAAAATGAAAACGCCGTAAGTGATAATAATCTGCATTGTATATTATAAACGACTGAGTTACCTCGAATTTAGTTGCGAAACTGACTTATATCATAATAGGTAATATGGCTTCCCACGGTACAATAACAAGGCGTTTTACACTGTTTTTATAATTTTAGTTACTTCACTTTCTTTCCGGTGCCATGTTACAATTAATTTTTTGGGTACTCTACGTACGATGCTTATGTAATTAAAGACTAAAGGAGTGAGCACACTGAGACGGGCCGTGCCGGGGCTCATCGCAAAAATCCGCCTCCATACAATTTGTATGAAAGCGGAATTCCGCTGCGCCCCGACACAGTGTGCGATACGTGCATCCGCTTCCATACAAATTGTATGGAGACGGATTTTTGCGATGAGCCCCGGCACGGCCCGTCTCTATGTGCTCACGCCTTAAAGGTGACCTTCCGATCCTCGCGGCGACCGCGACCGACAAAAATCCAAATTAAATGACTCTTTAGACCTTAATTTTCTACCGACATTGGTTTAAAGACCCAATTTGCCGCTGCTGCTTTGAAGTTATGATTCAAAATATCTACGGTACGAATACGTACTGTAAAAACAAAGTAAGAGGAAGAAATGCAGACGAAAGTTTTAAAAGAAAACAAAGGACTTTTTTATTTAAAAAAAAGTAGATAAGACTCCTTACCTAAAATAATGTTAAACTATGCTTAAAATACTCGTAGGTTAAAATTAGCAATGTTACGGAAGCTAGACAATATTAAATATCATTTGTCGAAGAAGGAAATGTTAACTAAATTACATAGTAACATAATGTGATATGAATTATGCATTAGATAATATCTAAATTGTGCATTAAGATTTTCAGAAGTCAAGGATTGTGAAACTTATTTCCTTGCACTTAAAGTTTCGTGTTTAAACCAACAATATAAATTTTTATATCATTAAATATTAGATCTCGTTAAAACACATGCAGAGACCCAAAAGCCTTATGTACAAATTGGACCAACGCATGGTGGAGCCAGCGCTTTGGTTTAACATGTAGAGGCCTACTTGGCCATAAGTTGGAAATTCCGTTCTCTACAATTTGGTCCAATACGCTGGCTCAATGCGTTGGCCCCATGTGTACAGTGGAAAACATATTTAAAGCATCCTTTCCACGTTGGCACATAATGTACCAATGCAAGCAATAACGAACATGTTGACAGATTTAATCTATTGCGACAGAACTCAGCTCTGTTGGGTATTGAAGGTAGCAGAGAAGTGGGCAATGCGAGAATGTAAATAGCTTTGTCCACACCGTGCCTTTTTTTGTTCATCAAGGGCATGCGTTATAGCGCAGTCAACAACGCACGTGAGGCATGCCCGCGACGCTATGACACTTTTCTTTCCAACGCGGGTGGATTTTGACGCATTCAATTATTGAATATGCCAAACGAAAGTTGAATAAAAAGATGATGACGAAAATTGAAGATGAAATTGCATTGTGTGGACATAGCTAATATGTCACAAACGCTGCCACTCGTCATGCCGCTGCCGCTGCCCGATGCGGCAAGTGAGTACGAAGGCTGAGTGTTAACACTCACTCGCGTCGTTACTATATATTTTGCCGCAGAAGTATCCAGAGAAATATTTCCAAATCAGCAGGAGCAGCGGTAGTGGCAGCCATGATATAAGTAGATAGTTTTTACAATTAGGAAGGCAATCACGGTTATTTCGTCCCAAGGTAGAGGCAATATTTTCTCTGATTGCTATAATATAGAACTCGAAATCTAAATTGCAAACAATGTTTTTGAATGATAAAATCGATTGTTTACTTCAATTCATGGCCACATTTGACATGCGCGGAACTGGGTCAGATTGGCTGACTAAGAGTGATGCAACTTTAGATACAATGAACCATAAAATATTAGGAATGAACCACAAATATAAGCAACCACAAAAGATTGGGAATGAACCAGAAAGGGCGTACAGGTTGTCAGGTCCGGATCTACGTTTTAAAAAGGGGGGAGCAAAATCCCAATTTGCCGCCCTCCAAGCAAAAATTGGTAATAATTTTCATGGTCACATAGGTTTTAACCGCAGAACGAGTTCTACGGAACTTTGTTGAATTGAAGTGGCGGTGATGAGAAGTCAGGCCGAGGTCCCTGGCGACAAGGGGCGCCTCCAAGTCTTTTAACAACAGGTATAATTATGCGAAACAATTTTGACATTATCTGTCAAACTCTACATTAAATTGGAGTTTAATCATTAAATGTCTCTGAGTGTGGCATTAAGAGTTAATTTCTCTGTAATGACGGGTTCATGCAAATGACATGAGGATCACTGTCTGAGAAATTCTCCAACAACTTTGAATTTACTATACAGCTCCGAGGAGATGTAGAAGCTCTTGACGATGTTTATAGATGATGATGGGAAACAATGATTTTGAAACCAACAAACCGTGTACCTAGTATCGCCCATACCATCATGACTAGCGAGATGATGTGAACGATGGAACAGACATTGACGGTTGGTCGGCCGGTGATAAGATCGATGATGATCGTTGATCATAAAGTAGCATAGTGCATTTTGCGAGTAGAATCACACGCGCGAACACGTCAATACATCAAAGTGTTTCTCACAAACATTTCACTTTCTCTAGAATTGCGATAGCTCTATTGTTTAAAGTTTATGACTTTATTCTAGTAAAGTTCAGTTTTACTTTTCTCTTGATTTTCTAGATTCAGTATTGCCTGTGGAAATTATCAATATTAATAAGATTTTCCCTTTTCCTGCGGCCATTTCTCAGGTTGTTTTTTAGTTCTTTTATCTTATTTGATGATCCAAATCGATATGTTTTAGTATGTAGTTAAATATAATATCTTAATTTACCATTTTCCTTAACTCAATGATGCTATACTAAAATTAGGTAATTATTGAAATTAAAAGAGAAATTTTGCGCCTTTTTTTTAAATGACCAACGTGTGAAGATACCAAAATGTTTTCTTTTCTCTGTCTTTTCAGACTTTTAGTCTACCGAATATTTTCTTTGGTCTTTAGTTTATTGTATAGCTGTTAAACAATGGCCAAACGGCGCGGCGGAATCTCAATCGGTTTGGAAAGTGAGCGTTTGGAAATTGTGAGACGTGACGTCCTACCGACCTCCTTACGTAGGATATTGTAGGATATGGTTTTATGATTTGACTGTGGGATATGCCTTTGTAATGCTTGATGCGGTAAATTCAGTATAAGTATACTGTGTCTTATCTAATTAACACATTCATAATGGCACAAAATTTCTTTATCTTGTTCTTTGCATATATAATATAAAGGTTTTCATATACTTATATATGAAAACCTTTATAGTTTATGTATACTTATAGAATATACTTATAGCTATGATTATAGAAATAATACATACTAGCTAATTTCACCACCACCACCACCACCTTTCAGGACAAAAAGTGGTTAAGTGTAAGTGTGATGTGATACAAAGTAAATTCAAAGTTTAGAATCCCAAAACTGCCTCAGACCGCCCTTCAGGCTTTTCTTGATTGTTGAGTTTATTTTAGGTCCCTGTCGCCTCTGTCAGTCCTGATTCTTGAGACAAACTACTAAATATGTTGTTACTACTAACTCCTGGTAACAGGTATCTTTACAGTGCTATAGCCGACAAAATATTCTGCTACATTATACATTGATTATAAACATTATGAAGATACATTTTAATGTATGCAGCAATAACCATAATTGCTAGCAGGGTAGCTATACTATAGGGATTTCAGAGTGGTGAGATGATAATGGTGATTTTTTGTTTCAGGTAATTCATCACCACATATAGGATTGTTATTCCCCACCATCGGGTAAGAGTCATCTCATATCATACAGGTTTGTTTATTGTTTAACTTATTCCAATCTAACTTTAACAGTTGAACAAATATGATATTAATCATTCGTGTTTAATTAAAAAAGACGAAGAATGGACTACAAGTAGATTAAAATGAATTTGCAAAATTAGTTCCTTGATTAGTTGTTTTGTAAAAGAGACCAAAAGGATGTGCGAAAAGTCCATAGACAATTCTTTGCAATTAAAAAAACAGTTGAGAGTTGTTTACACCTGCAGATCGACCAGCCTCACACAAGAATGCACATACGCGGTGTTTACTTTACATAACCGCCATCTTGTCTCCGGATTTCGGCGACCGGTCGCTTACATCACTGAAGAAAGTCAATGGCTTTCTACACTTATTGGTGTTTATTGATCATATTTGGTCGATTAATTTAAAAAAATTACGTAATATATTGAGGTTTAGTCGTGACTGAAGATTTTTCAATTACACCCCAGTATTAAGGAGTAATGAATTCAATATTCGTGAACCTTTGACTTCCACTAGTTTGTCAGCTTTCCTTGTCAAAATTAAAAATAAATTTGACTTGATAGCTGTAATAATGTTACATGAATTATGTGATTATGGTCTCTCAATCAACTGCAGCTGTTATTGTAGTGGTACGAATAACAACATTTGCCCTATTTTGTTTATGTTTGTAAGTACAAATATATTATGGTCGGTTTATATTATTGCAATTCAGTGATCGAATCCAGCGCTGGATGATGCACTGGAATGGATCACTGGATCGGAATATTGTTAACCGGGCATTGGGAAAGGAAAGCAGAAGTAGAAGTTATAAACTTTGCAAATATTTTTATCATTTAAATGGTTAGTGTGCAAAAGCCTTAACCTCTCCAATGAGCTAAGAAAATAACCACTATATTTAATAAAGCTTATAAATGATCTTGTTTACTTTCCTACTATCTGAACCATTTATCGAGACATAATTCATATTTCAGATTTATATCTTTGGTATAATTCAGGGCATAGGCAACATATTAAATTAGTGAAAGTATAGCTGAACAATGATCAATAAATTGTAGATATGTTAAAATAATGATTGCATCTTATCAGATGATAAATGCCAATGATAATTTAAGTGTTTTATGCAACACACTTCCTGCTTACTAAATTAGATCAGTTTTACATAATCATAGTATTTGGTTCATAATTTCGTCTTTAATGATTGATAGGCTAAATAATGGAAACGTTATAATATGTTGTAAAATCGGTATAAAATATGGAACAATGTTTTCACTTGAATTATTATTAATTTGTTAGAATAAAAAAAAAAATGTGTCTTAACTCTTAAATTTAGAAATATTGCAGCTGAGTGTGTACAATCAAAGTTAAATTCAGTTTACTTACTAATTTAGATACATAATTAGCTGAGTATGTACGGTCGTAGATAAATTCAGTTTGAGGACAAAAATTGATAAAATGGTAATTGTCTTCAACTCGAAACCTCGTACGTAAATAATGGTATATTCAAAAACGTCATTTCACAAAAGAGCCATTTGAAGATATGCCATCAAACAGCTTTCCTGTCAGGGCCGTCTCTAGCCCATGTGGCGCCCGTGTGCAAACATTACCCTAGCGCCCCCTAACAAGCGCGCACGCGTACAAAGTAAAAGTACAGTTTGTCCGGCCGCTTAAGGGTGAGGACTCTAAGCGGTGGCTTCTTTCGTTCCACCAGAAGAAATATAACAGCACATCAAGTTACCACATAGGTACTGTCAAATTTCTCCAATATAAAATAGATAACAAACTTTATTGTTATTTGTTTGTAGATTGAAGATTTTTTTCGGTTTTGACCATGATGTGCTGTTGAGTCTAGACTGACCCTAACAAGCCTGGTTAGGCTAGGGGTTCCAAAATGTAAATTTTATATCGCTTTTAATAAGTAATAGTACTTCAATTTCACTTTAAATTTCATGTTTTATATTTATTAAACATCACATCATCACAATATCGGTATTAATTCGATTTCATTATTCGATTTCCTTGAAGAGCTCTAACTTCTCTACATCCGAAGAGCCAGCTGGGCACAGTTTGTTTTCTAAGTTACAACACTGTGCTTTTTTGTATCTAAATCCAAATCCTCCCACTACCTATTTTGAAAAAACGAGCGATAGGACACTCACTATTACACTAAATAATATAATCTTCATATTTTAAGTATGTGTTTTAAGGTTCATTTCACGTTGAAAAATAAAGATTATAATATTTATATTGCAAAAGCCGAACCGCTCATGCCTTGCTTTGCTGTAATTCTACAATTATAAGAAGAGCTTCGGATATTACACAAAAATGTTTGCAAACTGGAGTTCTTTTTACGTTGGTCAATAAAGCGTAGGCCGTGGCGGCCGGCCAGCGCGGGCGCGCGCCGAGTGCGAGCAGCGCTCGGCGCCCCTAGGACCGCGGCGCCCGTGTGCACCGCACACATTGCACCTAAGGTTTCCTGTAAAATTGGGATTTTGGACATACGTAGGACGGCACGCACCGAACAGTACACAATACAGAGGTTAATACATTATACGTACAAATAACAGTACATAATACAGAGGTTAATACACAATATACAAGTAAGTAAACAGTTGTTTTTATTTACTTAACTTTTCAAAGTAAATACGCGGAATCGCTAGAAACTTGTGTACGTATATGTGTGTGAAAACGTCGCGTGCAAGTTTCTTGTTCAAGGAGAGATGTAAACCATTCAGATGTGGCCTCGTCGGTAGAATGCTTCAAACGTTTTTTTATGGCAATCGAGAAAAACCACATCCGATTTTTTTTGTTTCATGTTACGTCTTTAATTGAAGATATTTAACAGTGTACAAGTCTGTGGCTTCAATAAAGATATTATTTATTTAATTAGTGTAATTATTACCTATTAAAATCAGAGATTATATTTAGAGATGGGTAGATTAGACATCAGCTAGAATATTGACCTGATTTTTTAGGGTTCCGTAGCCAAATGGCAAAAAACGGAACCCTTATAGATTTGTCATTTTATTATCGTTTGTGCCTCGATTCGCCGCTAGTACTGTCGATCATGACTGTCGCGCTTCTAGAAAGCGTTTATACTAAATTTCATGAATGAAAATCGTTGGAACCGATTCCGAGATTCCAATTATATTAGGTATATACAAGAATTGCTCGTTTAAAGATATAAGATATAATACCTATGTATTCAAAAGGATTCTTTACCGTACTCAAAGTATCTCATTACCAAATATCTGTATTAAGCGTGAAGAAGTTACAGACAGACAGTATTATAGTCTATTTAATATGTATAGGTTGTAATATGGGGTTACAGGCAAATCTATAGCTTGTGGAGTAATATCCCAGCAACAGAGAGTAATAATAATTAATAGTTAGGTAATAACTGGTTGTGTACGCAATTGAGGTAAATACCTCTTTGAAGCCTGTCGGATTATATACATGAGATTGTAATATGCGTACCCGTGCTAACGCGTTTGCTTAAAATAGACTTTCTATGAAACGAGCGTCAGTAAAGCTTTAAGTATTTTTATAAATGTTTTTGTGCAAGAGGTTTTGGGGGAGACGACATTTTTTCCCCGCTTTCCGAGCTTGGGTTTATAGGTTATCTTATCTGAAATCTCTTATCCCTGGGCAACCGTGTATTTTTTTGACGAGTGTTGATGATTTGAAAGCTTGGAGTGTTCTCCAAACTTTCATCTCTTAAGAGCGAGCTGGTGGACGATTATTATTGTTTTAAAGGGGTATGAAGATTTTTATATGGAGCCTAGCCGACCTACTGTCCGCCATTGTGTTTTTTCCGCGTTCACGAATATTTTTTTCAAAAATGGATAGCTAACATCAATACAAACAAAAATAATCTTGGACAAAACCGCGTAATTCGTGAACGCGAAAAAACACAATAGCGGACAGTAAGGTCGGCCAAAATCTTCATACCCCTTTGTATTACTATAACTTTCAAATTTTAAAACAAGATCAAAAACGGCTTATCCGTTTTGGAGCTACGATGCCACTCTTCCACACATACATAAGACCCCCACTTCCTCTATTTTTTATTAGGAATGACGGTTTAAAATTATCTTATTTTAGGTATATTGTTTTATCTAGTCTTTTAATAATTCGTGTTTTACTTCAGGAGTTAATGTGACAATACAAACTCATAATAAGCAATGTAAATGACCAAAATGTCGTGTACTCGTGTGAAAATCGTCGTGGGAGACTGAAGTTGATTGAAGGTCGTTTTTAGACTCACCTTGGTTTTGTTCGTGCTATTATCATAGCTTAAATAATACTTGACAAAATGCTAAGTTAGCGCTTAAACAGGGGGTACTTTTATAAGTAGAGTACTTGTTTTTAAGCACTTACGGATATTGTCGAGGAGATTTTGTGGAGTTGTTTTCTTCATTCCTGACCGTCCCGACCTCCTAAACTGATACCAACTGATCCGTACTCCCAAATAAACTCGAATCAAGATGGACATCGCGTTAGCAAACGTCAAATTCTCGATCCTTTATAAGTTACTTAAATTAACTATGCCAACACGTGCGTTAGTGTAGATTTCGGGAGTAGCAAATCCTACTGCGATCGAGTTGATTCTCTCGATTGCGTCCGAAGTAAGGGTGCTGACGGAAATCAGTCTTGAATCATTTTTTGGAGTAATAGCTGACACCAGCATGTGATGATAATAATTAATAGCCAAAGTCCAGGCAAGTTGGGTCTTTGCCTACTTTATTATTCGTAGGTCTATAATCTATACTCTATGCACAAGATGAATAGCAGTCATTAGCGTTGATATAATCAGGTGATACTTAGCGCGGTTATGACGGAGATAACATCGGTGGACAAGTGTGAGAGGCATAGCTGTATAGTATATTAGTTAAACACGGCACCGACAATGTTAATGACAAATTACGCCGCCACCCTACCTTTTTCCTCAAAAAAGGGTAGCTTATGTTCATCCCCCTAGTCTGCTCTATTTCTGTGTTAAATTACATAAATTATCGGTCCAGTAGTTTGTGAGATTATGGCGTTCAAACAAACAAACTCTACAGGATGTACAAAACTAGTATAGTATAGATTTAATTAAAAGACACAATTAAAGCTAACTGCCATACTCAGAGGCATTTAATTATGATTAATCTTCAATTTAATGAAAAGTTTGACAGATAATGTACGGGGCTTATGTCAAAATTTTCAATTAATTACATTAGTGCCGAGTTCGGCAGTTACTCACTTACTCATTTTCGGCAGGTTAGGTCAATCCTAAAAGTAGACAGCCTGTAAATTTTACACACCCTAAGGCCTAAACGAAGTATATGTAAGAAGATTTGTCCGGGTAACATAGATTTTTAATATTGATTATTACATACTGTAACAAAATTACTCAATATATTCCCAAAAAAGTCAGTAACCTTTGCGACAAAAACACCAGATGGTCGTGTTACGCAATGGCTCAGTACGCTCGGTACTGTTACGACGGCGCCTGAGGGGTACCCGGTTTGAATCTGCTAAGAAAAATACAACTTTACGTTCGTATTATGAGGTTAGTACTTCTTATGTTCGCTTCTTAATATGAGATAATTATTCCTTTTAAATATGAAGTCTGTAAGAGTGTTTATAGATGATATTTTGATTGGCAGATTTGAGATCTTCTTGTACATTGTTATAATTTCAAGCGAATTTCAAGATATCTCACAAGAGGCGTCAAAAACTCTGTATTCTGCAAATACATCTTTTCTGCAAGGAATCATTCTGAAAGGAATCTTTGTCATATAGAAAACAACAGTATTAACCCGTCTTTTGACCTCAATGGAAACTTACTTTAAAACCAGTATAAAATCTTTTAAACACGTTTTAAAATACCTAATGTAACTTGAGAACCAATAAGCAATAATTCATCTTAAAGTCAGTGATGTTTATACCATAGTTTTGTTTTATATTGATTTAAATTTTCTTTGTTGAAAAATATAATATTATCTGCTCAATTTTTAAACCACCAACAAAACAGCGGTAAATAAATCGAATATTTTCCGCGATACAAGTATCCTTTCTCGTTCTTTATACTCCGAGTACCTACTCTTATGTCTATGCTACATTTTATCAAAATCGGTCCAGCTGTTTCGTTGCAAACAACCAAACTTTTCCTCTTTGTAATAATTACTGTAGATAAACTGTAGTATAATTATGATTTACTTGAATTTTGCATGTAAATGCGAAAGTCTGTCTGTTACCTCTTCACGCTAAAACCGCTGAACCGATTTTGCTGAAATTTGTTATGCAGATATTTTGAGTCCCGGGAGAGGATGTACGATACTTTTTATCCTGGAAAAATGTACCGAATTTTATAAGTGATAACTATTTTAGTGCAACTGAGTTGCGGGCTTCAACAAAACATTATAATGATCTCTTATCTCAAGTTTGGATGTCCAAATACTTGTTTATGTAAAAGTGTGTTAAAAACGGTTTCTATACAAGTTTAACAAGTAATACAACCGTATTTCCCCCGAATTTGTCGTCAAATAAAGTGAAGCCCTCATTTGTGGAGTAAAATAAGAAAAAGGTGAAGTTCTTGTGAACACACTGTTTAAAGTATTTAACCCACACGGGGCTAACCCCTATAGAAGAGTATTTAGTAGACTTAAGGGATTAAAAAACTTTTTTTTTGATAACTGCCAACTAAATTAGAATTATATACGTCGTGTTTATTTACTAACTATAGACTTACTAGGATGTTTTGGCACTAAATGAAATCGTTATGGGGCGAAACAGCTGTAACTCAAAATGACACTAGCGTACAAACATGTCACATTAAAATTTTGCACCTCCAGACCCCGAGAGTCAGGAATAGGTTCAAAAAGGGCATCCGAAAAGAAAGAACAATGACGTCACACTTATTTTGGAGTCAAGGACCGCGTCCATTACCGCTGCGCGTGAGTCGACTTAATATGGGCCTTTTAAGATCTTATCTTCGCTTGCTTTTCATGGTTTTTGGATTCTCCGTGTTAGGCATATCATTTGAATTTTAAACTACTTGAACTATTTTGCTTTGTAAGTAGTGGTAAGGTCATAACATGTTGTGACCTTGTGTTTACAACATTTTCTAACACGTTTTCCATTTTGTCAATTGTTGCGAAAGTTTAGTGCGCAGAAATGAATTTGGTACCTGCTTTCATATTAGAGTTTCCTCTGAACGAGCTGCTGACTTAACTTCTACATGTTATTATGCTTAAAAATGTAGTATCCAGATGTAATGTAGTGTTTGTGCTATAACTTAAGACGCCTTTACTTTGAGACCATCCATTGATTACGTAGGGTATAATAATAAATACAAAATATTATTATCTATATACGTGAGAGAAAAACTTCGTAACTCTTTTTACGAAAAATGGGGAAACGTAGGTGCATGAAATTTCGCACAGTTATAGTTTATATGGTGAAGGAGTGCATCGAGCTAATATTATTTTAAAATTATGCTTTTATCATATTTATTTTTAACAAATAAAACGTTACACACACTACGACACTACTACTAGGAAAAATGACAGATTTTTGAGTGACAAGCCTATATATACGAATTATACTCTTTTATTTATGGTTGAAGTCTGCTGACAACAAGTTGACAAATTGAAAATGGATTACTGTGTTTTTTTTATTTAATTTTAGATACTATTAGACAATGCTTAAACGGCCAGTCTGAGATCAGCTGAGTCCCAGAGACAAGAATTGAAAAAAACTATGATGAAGTCAATATTTTTTACAAAATATAGGTAGTAGTCCTAATGTCGTTGCAAGTAAGGTCGAATTTCGACCATTGGGCGATCTCTAGTTTATTATGAATACGTTATTGTGTCTATCAGTCTATCTGTTATTTCTTTACGCCCAAACCGCGACATATATTGGGTAAGGGACTTTTGATACTTTTTATCCCGGAAAAATGTATGGTTCCCGGGCCTCATCTAGATTCTAGTACATAATTAAATTAATGAAAATTTCGAACCCCTCAAAGAGCTTCACGTGATACTTGGTGATCCATTTGGAATCACTTGAAAATACATCTTCTATACTTATAAAATTACATGTCCTGACTGACTGACTGACTGATTCATCATCGCTGAGCAAAAACTGTTAAAGTTATAGCCACGAAATTTGGTGAGTAGGGTTCTTTTATTAAGTAGACACCCACTAAGGAAGGTATTTTGAAAATTTTACCCCGAAGGGGGTGAAATAGGGGTTGAAAGTTTGAATGAAAGTCCGTCATTTCTTGAGTTAGAATCATGAAACTTTATTTTTGGCTTACTGATTAAAAATGAATGGATATGTATTTAAGCGTTTTTGGAAATTATACCTCCAAGGGGGTGAAATTGGGGTTGAAAGTTTGAATGAAAGTCCGTTATTTCTTGAGTTAGAAACATGAAATTTTATGTTTGGGCTACTGATTAAAAATGATTGGATACGTGTTTAGACGTTTCTGGAAATTCTACCCCGAGGGGGTGAAATAGGGGTTGAAAGTTTAAATGAAAGTCCGTCATTTCTTAAGTTAGAAATATGAAAGTTTCTTTTTGGACTGCTGATTAAAAATAAATGGATAGGTATTGAAGCGTTTTTGTAAATTCTACCCCCAAGGGGGTGAAATTGGGATTGAAAGTTTGAATGAAAGTCCGTCATTTCTTGAGTTAGAAACATGAAACTTTATTTTTGTGCTACTGATTAAAAATGAATGGATAGGTATTGAAGCGTTTTTGGAAATTCTATCCCCAAGGGGGTGAAATTGGGATTGAAAGTTTGAATGAAAGTCCGTCATTTCTTGAGTTAGAAGCATGAAACTTTATTTTTGTGCTACTGATTAAAAATGAATGGATACGTATTTAAGCGTTTCTGGTAATTCTACCCCCAAGGGGTGAAATTGGCGTAGAAAATTTCAATGAAAGTCCGTCATTTTTTGAGTTACAAACATAAAAGATTATTGACGTTTGACGTTTGCTTAAATAGGGTCCCGTTTTAACCTTTGTTTAAGGAACCACAAAAAGGGGAAAATTATCGAACTTTGTTATTATATTATATTATTATGTTAAGGCGGACGAAGTCGCGGGCAACAGCTAGTTCCCAATAAAAATAATTTAAAGAATGAGCACACTGAGACGGGCCGTGCCGGGACTCAGCGTGCCGGGGCTCATCGCAAAAATCCGCCTCCATACAATTTGTATGGAAGCGGATGCGCGTATCGCACACTGTGTCGGGGCGCAGCGGATTTCCGCTTCTATACAAATTGTACGGAGGCGGATTTTTGCGATGAGCCCCGGCACGCTGAGCCCCGGCACGGCCCGTCTCAGTGTGCTCACTCCTTTATCCTTTACGTTTCGATGTACGAGTAAACGACCTAAGCAATGATGTACAGGATGTAACGGTGTTCACATCCGATAAAATATTATTATCGTTTCCTGCAAATCGGTAACATGTATTATGAGTACACGTATTTTAAGTACTAATTACAATATAACTGTACAGTCCAGCCACAGTGGTAAATTATTATTTTTCATGCTAGAACGAATCGGCACACACAAAATTCACCAAAAAATTTTTATGTAACAAACAGCCAAGTCCCTTTATGAAATCTTATCATCGTTTAAAGTTTTCAGGTCTCAGACAAGCCAAGTCCTATTCAAAATATTATTTACTGATTTTAAATCAACATTCAGTGACTGCATCTTTTACTGCATACAAATATTTTTAAAATTTTGTTATTCACTCGAGAACGTCTGAACAGATTTGGCAAATTTTATTCTTTAACTATTCGTGGAAGTCCAGGGAAGGTTTTTATTAAGAGGAAAGTGATACGAAGTCCACCGAGTCATCTAGTTTTATAATCACAGTGTTGTCTTTCCGCCACTTCTTCTTGTCTCTGCTAAGTGCTAGCTTGAGCTTCAAGTCATGACATTGGCATTCTCTCGTCGACTTATATATTTGTCTTGCAGTAATTTGTTATTATTCAGCCTAACCGCATTGTAAACTAGTTCTTATCCGGCTGTGGTTGGTGTCAGTGTCGTGGCTTTGAAAGGATTTTTGATCCACTTCGGCTGACCTTTGGCTAGCAAGGTTAGGCTACTGTTTGATATTATGCTTTACCCACGCGTATCACAATGCTAAGTGTCTAAACACACTATCGCAGCGTAATCATGCGGAATTTCCGCCGCGTAACTTCGGCATAGTGTGTTATAGACACAGTCATTGATATTATAATATTATGTTCACAATTTTTGAACAAGTGTTCATAACGACGACGCTTTACATATGGTTGGTTCGTTCCGAAATATACGCCAGCTCATTGACGATTATCACTTTATTGAGTTGTCATCAAGGCAAGCGAAGCGAGCCCAGTATATCCCACAACCTGAGGTTTTGTGGTACACTTTAGGGAAAATTTATCATGCTTATTGATTTGTTCTTTAACATAGTAATTTTTATTTATATGTAGATGTGTTATCATCAGTCAGTCCGTAAGAACAGTATACTGTATACACTATACAAGGTAATATTTCGGAACTATGTCAATGAATGCAGCTTCTCTGTTGGCATTGAAGATGCTTTGAAATAACCTGTTTCATTTTGTATAAAAACATTGTGGTAGAGTAGACCATGGGCAAGGCTTAGCACCAATTTCACCAACGACTGTTAATGCTCGAATTAGTATAACGTTATCTCTTTCGTCTTTCATTTGAATGAAAGAGAAGACATGACCACTCTATTAGTGGTCATTGACCACTAATAGACGTTGGTGACACTGGAGTTACTTTTATAATTATTACAGTGTCTGAGAGTCATCAGAGGAACAGGCCTTGGATACTTTTATGATATAGATTCTCTATGTCGTGATAGTCCCATATTTCTCAAAACTCATTATCTACTTCAAATCTTGTTTTTAGCTCCGTATTACGTATATCCCATACGTCTCGAAAGCGAGGAAGATCAGTTACCAGCTAACGACCTCTACGCCTCAGTGGCCGTAACAAGATCGGTAGAAATCTCAGGGCCTGGGATCGAGTTTCGCGCTATCGATATTTCAACAGTACCGGCTAGATTAACTGACTGAGTAAGCTAGGTTGTTTGTTTACTATCAGAGAACTGAAAAATTGATTCATTGATATATTATAATGACTACTTAACGCCTCCGTGGAATAGTGGTTTATAGACCACATGGCTCTTGACTCGGAGGTCGAGGATTCGATTCCCGCGTGGGAGGCGTGTTATTTCCAAGTTTGGTTAGGACAATGCAGGCTGATCACCTGATTGTCAGACAAGTAATATGATCCATGCGTTGGATGGACATGTAAAAAGTCGCTCTTGCGCCTAATCTCTCGCCAGCGGTGTCGGTCGTCCGTCTCACTGGGTTATGAGAGTAAAGGAATAGAGAGTGTTCTTGTGTACTGCGCACACACTTGGGCACTATAAAAATACTCCTGCGTAACTGGCCAGCTTTCAATGAAACTCGCCACCGTCATCGAAACCGGTGCGGGAGTTATTTTTATTATTATTATGTTTGTTAGATTATAATGGTTACGAAATAGGTCGGAGCAGAGGGTGCACATACAGTGAATAATCCGACCAAAATCCGATATGTTGCACACGTCATAATGTTAGAAATAAGAAACGTTGTCGAGCGTCGAACAAAACTTTTTGTTTACTTACTATACTGTCTGTGCTGGTACTACTGCCTCTAGCGTAAAAACATTGCAGTGTATTCGCGTAACATAAATGTCAGGAGTCAAGACCAGCCGTTTAATATTGACTTGCCAAACCCAACATAATAATGTAGGTGTGATATCTGCAGTAGAATCAATTTCTATGATATCTAAATAAAATAATATAACTTATTCATATTATTATTTTGTTGGAACTATATTATTTTTAGTGAATTGATTATTGTTTACGTTTTTCGATGGTAGGTAGTTCGTAGTTTACTTCGTGGCTCTATGTAAAGGAAAAGTTTCTAAAAATCGTTTTAATTTTTTCTCACCACAAAACTATTTTGAGTTTAATTCTAACTATATTTAGAATTTTAGTTCATCGACCATATTGACAGGAAAAAACAAAAAATCAACTACATCTTCATTTCCGTGTCTTCAATCATATCTGTGGGAATAGGAAGTATTTTACTTTCACCGTTTAGTATGTCAGTTTGCTTTTTCGCTTGTTCGACAATTGTTTCTTGTCGGCGCCGTGACCGAAATTTCGATGTCATGTTGGTGACAGAATTTAGGGTCAATGAATCCCTGTAAGTTAAGTTAACTTCATGGACGTAAAGCAATAGACAATGCAGCCATTTACTTGTTTTAAATTAATAGTTTTAGATTAGAAAACATCTCATTTACAATTTAATATTTTACACGATATGAAAGATAATGTATCACATATTTTGTTTCTGATTAGATCATAAAAGTTTTCAGAAACGCTTGTTAAATTCCGAAATACTTAAGTCACAGCCTGGTTGCCTTAAAACCCTTTAAAGTTTAAATGTTGTAGGATTTGGGTGTATGTGTAATTTTATGCATTCATACAAGAATTACACATGCTTCGAACCGTGAGATACCTAAGCTGCGTTCACACCACTGTCAGCAGGCGAGTGTTATGCGGTTTATGATGGCCAAATTATGGACCAATACAGGCGATGAGGAAAATGTAGAGAGCAATATTTTATATTGCACCAAGATTGACAGCCATTGGACGTGTTACGTTAATTCGTAATGATAGTGAGTTGTGACTGTATATGTATATTCATTTTCGTTGACACCCAAACGACAAATTTTACCCGACGGCGTAAACAAAAGATGGGTAATGAAGGATACGAAAATAACATACATGCCTATGTTATGTTTGTATGTACGTTTGTAATGGCTAAACTACTGGTCCGATTTTATAAAATGAGGTGTCAATAGATTGTCAGGATACTGATCCATTTTGCGGTCCTTATATTTTGCATACCCAACTCTACCCAGCTGCAGCACCCGATGTATTACGGTATGAACACGGCTTTAGCCTCGTAAACCTGTATACTAATTACCACAAATATGGCGTGACTTGTAAACTTGTAATTCGATGAAAGCTGGCACAGATTTAATTCGACTGTCACTATTGACATTACGTATGTAGAAAATGATATTTACAGAAAGCATGATTTAGCCAACTTACTAACCGCACTCAGAGTGGAACATTTATAACATGTCAATTACTTAAATGTAATTAATTCATAATTTTGACATAAGCCAGACATTATCTGTCAAACTCTTCATAAAATTTAAGGTTACTCATAATTCATAATTAAATGTCTAGACATAAGTAATGTTTAAATTTTTTCTCAAAGTATCTTTGGAAAACTTTGTTTCCCTTTTGACGAAAAATGCGGAAACATAGGTGAATGAAATTTTGCACAGTTATAGTTTATATGGTGAAGGAGTGCATCGAATTAATATTATTTTGAAATTACGCTTTTATCAAACATTTTTTTAACAAACAAAACATTACACACACTACAACACACACACACACATGAGAAATGACAGATTTTTGAGTGACAAGCCTATACATACGAATTATACTCTTTTATTTATGGTTGAAGTCTGTTGACAACAAGGTGACAAATTGAAAATGGATTATAGTTTTTTTTATTGAATCTAAGATACTATTAGACAATGCTTACACGGACAGTCTGAGATCAGCTAAGTCCCAGAGACAAGAGTTGAAAAATAATATGATATGGTCAATATTTTTTATAAAATATAGGTAGTAGTCCTAATGTCGTTGAAACTAAGGTCGATCGAACATTGGGCGATCTCTAGTAAAGAGAAATAGGTATAGGTTGGGTAAGGCCGAAAGTGTGTCTGTCTGTTACCTCTTCACACTTAAACCGCTGGACCGATTTTGCTGAAATTTAGTATGGAGATAATTTGAGTCCCGGAAAAGGACATAGAACATGTTATCCCGGAAAAATGAACGGTTCCCGCACGATAACCTAACATTAGCGCAACGGAGTTGCGGGCGTTGTCTAGTTTAAGGCAGATTCGACCAAACTGGAGTAAAATTTTACTCGAGTATAACTGTTTCCTGATCTAAGAGTAAGCTGGTTTTGCGTTTTCCTAACTTCTAATCCAAGAATGAGGTAATTACACGGGAGTAAATATTTACACGGGCTATTTTGGTGGCAGGAGTAAATATTAAACTGAGAATAGTTGCACAGGTTCAACTGTCACGGTCGGTGTCATTGTAAACTATAATTGACATTTTATTTCATACTCTTTGAGTAACTTGGTAAAATGCAAACGATAATACCCTAGAGTAAATTAAAGGAGTAAAATTATTCTCATGAGAGTTATACTCGTGTAACTTCAAGTTTGGTCGAATCGGGCCTTAATATTATAATCTTTTCTGAGCCCATCTTTTAAGATTCTTCTCAAAGCAAGCATCATCTTTAAAGCAGTCGGTAAAAGCTACGGAGAGGTCAACGTTAAGTGCGTTTTAATGAAAGTTACGTAAAAGTTTTCATTACATGGGAAGAGACTTAATTACGTATTGTGTTATAACATGTCGTCATTTGCATAAAATAATGTCGGGGTGATCATTTTAAAGGTTTTTTTCCATACGGAGAGAGCGGCTCCAACTCGACCCTGAATCTTGCTGCCGTCCGTATAGATCATATGGATGTGGCTGTCGACCACGTCAGCATACGAGTCCTCATCTACCATCCCGAACCTCAGCTCTACCTGCTCTGCCGGATGTGGGTCCTCAATCGCGGAAGCCATTCGTTCCACCTCTCTGTCCCTCAATGCCGGGTAGGACACTCCCTTCTTCATCTCAAGTACTCGTATTCTGAGATCAAGAGGAAGCATCCCAGCAACAGCAGCGCAGAGTTCAGGGAGACGGTCCGATATATGCTTTGCAGATCTTCATATTAAAGGTTGACATCTAACGGTCGCACTTAAAGACATTGTCGATTGATAACTTCAATTTAATGAAAAATTTGACAGATAATCTATGGAGCTTATGCAAATTTGTTTATTTAATTACAGTTAAGAGCCCATATGACCCTAACTTGACTACATACATTAACCTAGATCTCAAAATCTGTAAGATCTAGAAAACTGATTTTTTGACTCAAGTAACTTCAGTTCATAAAGATTAAATGCTCAAGACGAAAACACGATTACTCAAAAAATGCTCGATAGTTTCTTTTTTACAAAAAACCTTGTTTTAGACACATTTTTGCTTGGATCTTCAAAGTTTGCTGTCTTTTCTTTAATATCTAAAAAGGCATTGATAAAACCTAAATTTGCTCAAAATACTTTTTTCATAATCATTATAGTTCGTCTTTTATTTAAGTAAAACTAACTCGGCGATGATTCCGCGCCGTTCTTTTTCACCTGGCATATGAAAAACGGGCGTGAGTGTGAAGAGAGAAGGACGATGTTTGATTTTTAGAGTCAGGTGAGCTCTTAAGTAATTAATATTCATCTCTGAGTGCGGCAGATAGATTGTTATCTAGTTTTTATGTGTGTGTGTCAGACGCTTCGTGTTTTCTTCTTTCATTTAACTTTTAAAACAAAAAAGCAAAATCAGCTATCTGTTTAATATAACACACAAACAGACACAAGTTTTAGTTGACCTGTTGTCATTAAGGGTTAAATTCCAAAAGTAAAGTACCTTTTCGAATATCTTTCTATCGCACATTTGGTAAAAAAGAAAATTTTCTGTCATTTTCCGTCAAGCTATGCCCATATGGCAATGACGTCACATCGGTCAGCCATCGTGCTAATAGAAAGCACGTGAAAACGAATGAATTTGGTTAAGCAGTTAGAGGAAAGCGCAGTTCGTTCACATTTGTACTGCTTTTGGAAAATGGACCTTACGTTGTTTGGAATAGGGCTTAAAAATCGTGTACATTGTGTGTATGTTTGTTAATCCTTATCGAGAAATGAAAATATTAAACCTATTGTAACTTTGAAAGAGAAAAGTGAAAGTGAAAAATTTGTTTAAAATAAGGAGATAACTTTGGAGATACGCAACTATGCCCGCGCAATTAGGTAATTTCTCGGAAAAACTGAATTCTCCCACAAAAATAGCCTGGTCCTTTCCCATGGTCTACTCTAGTTCGGTGCCAACTGCCAAGTATTACATCAAAATCGACGTAGTGGTTCGTGAAATTAGCGTGTTCAAAGAAACCTTCAGCTTTATAATATAACTAGATGACGCCCGCAACTCCGTTACGCCAAAACTCGTTTATCGTGCGGGAACCGTACATTTTTCCGGGACAAAAAGTTTATCCTATCTCCTTTCCCGGGACTCAAAGTATCTCCATGCCAAATTTCAGCAAAATCGGTTCAGTGGTTTGGGCGTGAAGAGGTAACAGACAGACAGACAGACAGACGGACAGACAGACAGACACACTTTCGCATTTTTAATATTAGTATGGATTGTGCAGATTTTAAAATTAGGTACTCTGTAAAGATTAATTGAATTTTCTAGCAATTATCAACGTTTATATAAATAATTTTCCAGATCAGATATTCATACAAATTCTTTAGCGTTTTCGTATACAATTATCCTTCTGTCTCGTAAACGACTATCCCGATCTTGTTGTACTTTATATATTATATTATATGTTCATGCTTTATACAATAATTGTAATATTGTAAGAACTCTTTGATTCCACATTAATACAATAAATATTATTCTTTTCTATTCTATTTCTGGGACATTGCCTAGATAACATTATACTTCCTAGCTGCAGTTCCGGTTAGCAATTGCAATATTATATTTAGAACTTAACGGAAGGTCTAATGAAGGTCATTTTGTCATGCTTTTGACCTTTGACAATGAGACTGTGTCATTTGTCATTAGTCATTACTATTATTAAGGGCCCCCGAGAAGATCAAACGGTTTGATTCAAACCGTACCTGTTTGATGCAACCGTTTGATTTCGGTTTGAATGGTTTGTCAAACGACACTGCGCAGTTTCATTTAATACGCGCTGTCGTGTACACGTCTTGTGATGCAGAAGATGCTCTAGAGTCTAGACTCTATTCTAGAACGGGGATCGCGTTTTTCATATCTTATGTTTATAACGTTATTGTCCTGCGTCAGAAGAGAAAAAAAAAAAACAAAACGACTTTGGTCCAAATTAATGGTATGGCCTATCGACTAAAATAATATCGTCTTACCCACGAATATCTACAGAAAGTGCTAGAAACTACAGCTTCTTTTTTTTCTTCTTCAGAATCCAGCACTAAACTAAGCGGGTTTGATCAAACACGTCGGAACACGATCAAACGGCGCGTCAAATACAACGAAAATATGAAATTTCATCAAACAAGCTTCAAACACGTAAATGTTTGACAAACCGTTCAAACTAGCTTTGTAAACGATCAAATCAGTTTGAGTCAAACCAAAATTTACGTGTTTGAGTCAAACCGTTTGATCGTCTTCGGGACCCTTTAAATAACGCTTGTTTTTCGACAGGCAGCCAACTACAACACAATTTTTAACTTTTTTAGGTTGCACTTTGGTGATATTAATGTTCACTTCTTTGTAATATTCTTTCCTTCTATCTGCCGCATAAAAATTGAAAATCTATTCACTATTGTGTCTGCGATACCCGATACCCACGATGGAGGTGTTAAATGAAGAGTTTAAGAACTGATAATTTATGGGCCTTTATGTTAAAATATACATTTATAAACAGTTTCTAGTTATTAATTTTCGTCTGCGGCAATTAGACTACGAGTACTTTTAATTTTACGAACTTCAACGTGGGCACATATTACATATTATAGTTTACGTATAAAAATACTAATTATTGTATTAATAATTACGCACGCATCAAAAGAGCATTGCTCTTGTCGATTTCTAATTAATTGATGATGCATATAAACACTCGTAATTAGCTTAAGTGTTATGTTAATGAACATAACTCATTCAACATGCAAAATATGTAGAGAACTTCATCATATTGTGTTCATGCCAGACCGATGATCGGTTTTAAGGTTTTTTGGCTGTTGTTTATTGCTTTTGATTGGCGTGAAACAGCTAATCAATATAAGGATAAACTCTTCTCAAAAAACTTCAAAAAGTAGGCATAGGTGAAATTCGCCTAGCCCCGATAAATAATATCCTTTGAGCTTCTTCAGGAACCAAGTCTATGCTAAATAGGTTATACTGATTCCTATTTCCTATAGGTTATACTAAATAGGTTTAGCGGCTTAGTAATTTAAATTTTAAACCAAGTACATCCAAATTTCCTACTCCTCGGATTGCATAAAATTATCATTTTTCGCGGGTGGATGTAAAGTATCTGTAGGTAGTAATAATTGACAAGGGCTAAGAAGCTAAGTACACTTTGTAATTAACGTACTATAGACGAGGGCTAACACGCTATAAGTATACGTAACTATTGAAGCCTTATGCTAAGTTCATTGACCCACAATATTTACCCATGTCGAAAGCGGCCGGTTCGGGAACTGTGGTTCATACTAATGAGCTGATTTACATCATTTTAGATGTAGCTTTATGAAGTGTTAGTTCCCCTGGTAAATAGAGAAGGGATAACTTATACAGGTGTAGCAAAGTAACATAATTATATTATGAGGATGGAATTATAGCTATACGAGTAAGCGTCTCTCCCCCCCTGGTGAGATTTCGTGAGATTTTATTCAATCCCCCCACCCCCAAATGTCACGTGATGATGATCTGTCTTGACTAGACGTAACCCGACTAAATTACGTATTATCTATCTAAATTACATACTATGAATTTACTGACGGTAAATAAATATGTCCTTAATTTCGTATCCTAAAATTAATTAAACTAAGTATGTAATATATGAATGTGATATTGCGTTCGTTAGTGGTGACGAGAGGAGGTAACGTTTTGCTAATTAAGTCTCTACTTAATATTCATTTGTGGTTGCAATTATGAGTTGTACTGTATTTGATTTTGGGTCTTTTTATAGTTCCCTATCCATCCCTAAAATGGGATAAAATTACTAAGACATCGCCATGGGCGTACCCAGGTTCTGGGCCAGAGGGGGGGGCAAATTACCAAGGTTCTGGTGCCAGGGGGGGCAAATTACCCAGGTTCTCGGCCAGGGGAGGGGGGGGGGGGGGCAAATCAGATTTTTCATAAGCTAGGTGTTTTATAAAGAATAAAAAATTAATAATTTTTAGTTGTAAAAATATTATATTGCAAACTAATGGCAAAATTCATTTTCTTAATTTTTAATTTTATAGATAAAAGTACTAGATAATATACTTAGACGTCAACATGATCCAGGGGGGGCAGCTGCCCCCCCCTGCCCCCCCCCCCCCTCGGTACGCCCATGGTCACATCGCTGAAAAGTAAGAAATAATTAACATTCAAGGGAGAGTGCGCCCATTCGGTCTAACTTCGGCTGATGATCTACTGTATAATACATGATACATCCAAGTCATCCATACTAATATTATAAATGCGAAAGTGTGTCTGTCTGTTACCGCTTCCCGCCCAAACCGCTGAACCGATTTTGCTGTAACTTGGTACGGAGATATTTTGAGTCCCGGCCCCCGGGAAAGGATAAGGGATAATGCTTATCCCGGTAAAACTGTTACTGTATACAGTTACCGCGCAATAAACGACTTTTGGCGCAACAGTTACGGGCATCATCTTGTATTTAATCTGTCTGAACTATTGATATATTATAAGGAAGTAGATAATGCGATGTACCGTTAGTTAAGAGCTAGAAATTCATCAAGCGGACCGATCGAATGATCCCAGACTAGACAGATAACCATAAAAGACCTAGATAACTAATGGTGGTAATTTAAATAGAGCCGCAAGGATCATCCGTCTCATTTATTGAAAACAGTATGTTTCCGTATTGAAATTAACATTGTAATTATTTTATGTAATAATATAATGTCTCTAATTATAAGATGCAAAACGCGTTTAATTACTTGTCTCTGTGTTGAGCTAGTTAATAAAAAAAAAAACATTACCAAGCGATAATACTGCCGCAGTCAGAGACGAATTTTGATTACAAGATATTGACTTAAGCTCTATAATATTAACATTTGTTATATTATTCATTTAATTACAGTTAAGTAATTAATATTCGTCTCTGAGTGTGTCTGTAAAACAACATATTTATACTGTGCTTATATCGATTTACTTTTATCAACAACAATTTCACTTTCGAATTGCATTTGTGTAGACAATACATAATACATTAAACTGTATATATGTTTATAGTTGATAGATACAGTTGCGTAGACAAGTGCTTCGTATTCTACGCACGTTCAATAGAGTTCAACGCCTTGGCATCTCGTGAGCCGAGAATCGAGGGACCACGTTTAAGAGGAGTCCACACCGCCGTTTTTCCATACAAACGTTGTCCCCTGTTTCCTCCCTGGATAATGCCAGTAGAGTTATGATTTTTTTCCTGAATATGTATGGCCACCATTAGCATGTCCCTATGTTTTCTTTTTTTTCATAATTTAATTATTAAAAAAGATAAGAACGTTCAAAAACCCAAAAAATGGCCAGATTTTCCTCTGTGTTCAAACACCCAGAAAACAAAACTGGCTAAAATATACAAAAAATAAATAAAACATAGGAACACAGCTCAAGCCTTGCTTTAATTCTTAATGAAACAATTACTTAAATCGGTTAAGTTTTGGAGAAGGAATCAGCGGACAACTAATCGAAGATTTTCTGTTCTTTTATTATAACTTTTGTCGTGTTGTCTCTATCGCGCTCTGCGGTGGGAGACTTGAGATTGGTGAGACAGCAATACATTTTCAAATACCTATTTTCAATTTCTCTCGCCCCTGGTGTATCCTCTTAACCGACAAAAACTAAACAGGGGCAACGATTTTGACAGCTTGAATGTTTGTCCCACTGCAACATAGGGCCTAAGCTCTGATTTTTATTGTAAGGCGTGAGTGTTAGTTATATTATGTTATGCCTTCTTATTATAACCAAATAGTAAATACTATTTTGCTAATAGTTGCTGTTTAATGCTTCCTATTTACTTATTTTATTAGACGATGCTCGCAATTTTTTTATGCAACTATTTGTTTATCGTATCAAAAGATGCCATCAAAGAGTTTCGTGGTTTGTTACCGCTCTTGAGCCTGCCAACAATGGACCAACGCTCGTTTGAAAAAAAAAAACAAAGCTGCTTTATAGTTACAATAAAATGGTACAATCAGGGTACTACGAGTTCATTCTTTCACCGGATCTTGTGCTAATTATTTTCCAACATAATTGATTTTATTATCGGAAACGTTCTTTTGTTCGAATTTGAACTGTATCACGTCGTGTTTGAGTCGAGAATCGATCGATTTTGGCGGATCCGATGGACCAGTCTGATCGCCTCTTACTTTCGTTAATTTCACTTTCTGTTACGTATCAAAATACCGAGTTGCGTGACACCAGATGGTAGCCCAAAAACTGGGTTTCAGGGTTTGGGGGTAGGTACAGTCTCCCAAAATTGGGATCTCCTTAAATATGAGATATAGAGCCTTTAAAAACTCAGATTGGGAGGTAGAGTGTCCCAAAAGTTAGTTTCGGGCTTATAGCCTTTAAAAGCTACGTTTGGAAATAAAGCGTCTCAAAACTACGTTTGGAGGTAGAGCCTCTCAATACTATGTTTGGAGGTAGAGCCTCCCAAAACTACTTTTCCAGGTAAAGCCTCCTAAACAACGTTTGGAAGTAGACTTCTTCAAACGCTTGGGAGTAGAGCCTCATAAAACTACCTTTGGAAGTAGACTCGGTGGGTGGGGCTCGACAATGCGGTTGGGGGTAGAGTGTCCCTAATCTACATTGCCCTTTCTCGACAGTCAAGGTGTTACCATGCCGAAGTTTCGTCAAAATCGTTTCAGCGCCAAAAGAGGTCACAGACAAAATACTAAGAAAATGTCTGTTGTATATTGCGTAATAATCAGAAACTCATAGTAACAACATTGAGTATTGAGTAACCTCTCAGTTTGATTACTTTAATTGGTGGCTTCGAGAGAACAATTATTTTAATTTATCTTTTTGTTGCAGGTATTGTGCTACTGGACTATTGATATACTATGGCAGGTGTTACGCAAGGTAATGTGATAAAACTACTATTTGAATTGTTAATGTATAGCAAAATGGCTAACAAACTGTTTGTCTTTACAAAATTATAATATGATATTTGATACTAGATGACCCGTGAACAACGCTAGCGATACAAACTTTACTAATATTTTTTAAATCAGCAGTTCTCAAAATTTTTAGTGACGGAACCCTTTAATGCTTCGTTACCATGCTTGCCAAGGCTTGACCAGCGTCCACAAGCACAAGCGTGTAAAGAGAGTGCTGGGCTTGCGTGAGCTTATGGACGCTTGCTACTATTATTCGTAGGACGTTTGTATCCGATCCGGTGTAGTGTCGGTTTTTGGATACAGATCAAAGGACGCATTCGCAATCGTGTAAGCGACTTCCAAATGCCAAGCGAAATTTGTGGAATCTTGTGTGCACGCAGCATAAAAATATTGTTTTGTCCTTGAATGAATTGTCACCATGTGTCTGATGACATTTCTAAAAACAATGTATTTCTAAAAACAATGTAGTTTTTTGTTGTCGGAGCCAACAACAAAAAACTTCAAAGGTGGTAAGAAGTTCAAACAAAAATTTTATAGCACCCTCTACTGTTTATACACTGATAGTAAAAGCTTGTTACAAGCCTTAACTAAATAATACACGAATAAAAAACGAAAGATAAAGTTAAAATATGTTTCCGTTGTTAGAGGTTTATTTAACTTCTGCAAACAGTTTAAAATGTTGTCGGAAATGGCATAAGTGGCTGTAGCAACCTCCAACTTATAATAGGGACTAACTGGATAAGGGTTTTTGCCCGTGTAAATAAAGAATAATCCCGCAAAAATAGCCTATGTCTTTCCCCGTGGTCTATTCTATAAATGTGCCAAATAACACAAAAATCGGCCCAGTATTTCGTGAGATTAGCGCTTTCAAACTGAAAAACTGTTCCGCTTTATAAGTGAAGATTGAATTGACGATACGCCCATTCAAGCAAATGACCGGTCCACTCTCCAAAAACGTACATAAAATGCATTCAAACGTCCGTTTGGACGGAAGCCGGCTATGTTTGTATTGCATTAGTTTGGAAAGTCTTCTAACCGGCTGCTCCGTCAATGCACAAGATAAAGCTTATAGTAGAGATTTAATGATATTTAACTTTAATTTAATGAAGTCAATGACGTAAATTCCATCCATATTTCTGTCACGCTCATCATTAAATTGAAGTTAACTATTCATTAAATGTTTGAGTGAGGCCGTTAGAATAGTAATAGTGAGAGCTATAATAAAAGCTAAAGTTATTACTTAGCTCGTTTAAAATTATTGTAGTGCAAATTATTCGGGCGCGAGACTCGCTGCCAATTTTGTAATCTGTTATTAAGTTAATGAGGGTACATTTGAAACTTCGACACGGGCGCATCACGTATTGCATTTTCATAATCTACGCTTAAAAGTTCAAAGGCACATCTCACATTATCGCTGGAATTTCCACTTTAATAGCACAACTTACGGTTGAAATTGCTATGCGAAATGTGCTAAACACTTAAAAGTATCGATAATGATGATCGATGGCTAAATTGCATTCGTGCTCATCGTTAGAATCAGTGCATAAATTAGTTTAATAACCGTTTGTGTTCTAAATTCGAAACTTCACATTTTCAACTTTGCAGGATTCGAAGTAGCAGGCTTTGGCACAAATGGAAATTAGAAAAAAAAACATGGCAGTCACACACTCAAACAGCAAAAAAGTGTTTGTGTTTTAAATTTGAAATTTTACTTTTAGGGATTTGAAATGTCAAACTTTGGCACATGCCAATAAAAAAAACAAAAACCTACCGAATAAAAAAGTTAAATGTAAAAATTGGCGCCACATTGAATCATTGAATCGTGTAAAAATTGTAGACGGATGGTGAAAAATATATTATGCTGACCTTTTGCACGTAGCGAGCTCAATTCGTGCCAATGTCAAATGTTATGTATATGTAAACCTACATGAAATAACTCAAATCGATACGAAATTTTACCTTTTAAGCGATAATGTGAAAGCTTGTAAGTTTACGTAAAACTTCATGGTCATGAAGTTATTGGTTCAACTTATTAAAAGGAAAAACTTTGATAACAATCGAAATAATTTATAAATAGAATTTTGATTTTCGAATGTAAACGACAACAAAAGCTGAGGTTATAAGAACCCTCTAAAAGGTTAAATAAATATTCTTTTTAACTGGTTAGAAGTAAGGTTGTTTAGGTATAAATATCACATGATAAAGTGACATGTCGAAACTTTATTAATACACGGCGAGCAAGTTTTGATACTAACCGGTTTTTCGTCATGTGATTTTACATTTTGTGGTTAGAATAATATTATTTTTTTCAATAAAAAACATGCTTTTGCCATAAAGACTTGCCAGCCTTTAATTTTTTGCTTCTTTGCATGAAACTTGCATGCGCATGTGTCAAGACATTTGGCCGAGACCTTATTAGTTACGTAAGAAATACCTGTTACAACTTACAAGTACATAGCGAAAGTAGTCTTGAGCTGTGACCTTATGAATTTCTCTTCATACTTTTCGCACTCCCTTTTGCTATTCACGAAGATGACGTTTCAAATGTTCTTTCTTCAAGATTATATATAATAAAATAAAATCCATAATATTATACTTACCCATAACACGCAAATTTTCAAGTTGGATGGTTACTTTTTACAGAAACCAATACCTTTATTTAATTATATTCTTAAATTTGAAGTCAAAACTATTTTACTATCTGCATGCGAATTCTGTTCAGAAAAGTAAAAATTCATCTAGGCTAAGAAACATTTAATAATCTGAGCATAATTACAACTCACTGGCATTTAACACAAAAAATAAAAAATAAAAATGTTCTAATTTCAAACGGTTCCAAAATGGCGCTGGAACCTTGGGTTATCGGAGCGTTTCTCCGTTTGTATAGGTGTTATACAACATGGAGATTCCTCGGATACTTATGGTATTTCATTATCCGCGTTTTGTTTGCTGTTCTGGCTGTTATAAATTCTGTATAAGTATTTTTTGTTTAAAGACGGTCCCTGGCTTTGTAGATTAACTTCTGTAAGCTATTTTACTTCAGATTCTTATTGGTATGTAGTCACGAATATTAAACATAATTAAATATTCTATGCGGCAGTTTGAGTGGAAGTTTCATGGTGGTATAGCTCGATCTTGCAGCCTTTTGCGGCGCATTTTAACGGTAAAAACTCCGCCAAGATCACGCACGTAAAAAAATTAAATGACGCTTCCGTTTCACGTTTTTTTTAGTCAATTAAGCAACGGATACGTCAATCTAAGATTTACATAATACTTAATCACCTCATCAGGGTGTCCGTATAAAATTCAATAATTTAACACTTTCTACTGCGTTTTCTTTTTTATCTGTTTACGTTAATTTAATTGTATCAACAAAGTGTTTCATGGTGCGACAATTCTGCGATTGTTTAGAAAGCGTTTCTCCACGCGCCAATGGGTGCATTTTTATTTGAACAACACATTTTTGGTTGTCTCTGAAGGTCGATCTGAGGCTTTAGTTTCAATATTTAGTAATCTTTGGTGTTGGTATTCTCACGTCGTTTCCAAAGTTAATATTTCCAAACTTAATAATATTTGGTTCTCTTGCTATTTTTTTTTTATGAAATAAGGGGGCAAACGAGCAAACGGGTCTGATGGAAAGCAACTTCCGTCGCCCATGGACACTCGCAGCATCAGAAGAGCTGCAGGTGCGTTGCCGGCCTTTTAAGAGGGAATAGGGTAATAGGGGAGGGTAGGGAAGGGAAGGGAAGGGAAAAGTTGAGGGTAGGGAAGGGAATAGGGTAGGGGTTAGGAGATTGGGCCTCCGGTAAACTCACTCACTCGGCGAAATCACAGCGCAAGCGCTGTTTCACGCCGGTTTTCTGTGAGAACGTGGTATTTATCCGGTCGAGCCGGCCCATTCGTGCCGAAGCATGGCTCTCCCACGTATAAATTATTTATTACGTATAAACTATTTCATTTATGATCTTACTTGATTGTATTTTTCAAGGAAAAATCTACAATTTTGATGCAAAACACGATGATTTACAACTTAAATGACTTTTAAACATTACGTGCAATTTGAGAATTTTTATTTTGCCAAGAAAGTTAAGTTTTCCGAGTTATAATTTAACTGGTAAAATCGTGCACGGTTAATTTGTGAGTTACCGCTAACTTGTTTGTTATGGTTATATTTGCGAAGGACCCGAATTTGCCTGACAGTTATATAGCGGGATATAGTTCGGAGAATTATTATGGTGGTTAAAATTTAAGCATATTTTAGTGTATGCGCAATATGGTTCATTTTTTTGGAAATTTTATTTCATTGTTTGCTTATTTTACTATTGTCTAGCACTAGTTTGTGTGCATATAGCTATTGTCACTTTCAATTAATTTGGGCGTATATTTGAAGGCGTGATTGAATGAAGTGGGTAAGTTACAATTTTAGAATCTTAGTTTTATCGCATAATTTTTTTTTATAATTTTCCCGGGCCTAAGGTTGCCTTAGGACCGGCATTTTATTTTTGAAATAAAAAAATGTTGATTTTTAGGATTATGTACTCAAAGGGTAAAAACGGGACCCTATTTACTAAGACTTCGTTGTCCGTCTGTCCATCTGTATATCTCCAGGCTATAACTCAAGAACGGTAATAGCTAGAGAGTTGAAATGTTCACAGATTGTGTATATGTGTTGCCGCTATAATGAAAAATACTAAAAACAAAATAAAATGAATATTTAATATTTATTCCCATACAACAAACGTGATTTTTTTGGCCTTTTTTGCTCTATATCAATAATAGCAATAGGTAGGTACTTGAATTTTGCACACAATCCTTAGTTTTATGTGTACTTTAATATTTAATAATATTATCTCCCCTACAAAAAACACAAATTTTGGAAGTAGATTTTCAGATAGAGTACAAAATTTCATCAAAATCGGCCAAGCCGTTATAGGTTTAAAATATTTTGACAGGCAGTGGACGCAAGTCGCGTCCATCCTATGCAGGAACAAATATAACTTTTTTGCAGGAACAAATATTATTTGACCCGGTGACAAAATCGTATTTATTGTACCACAAGCTATCTAAACAGTTTACTGTAAACTCAAATCGATTCTCCTAACCGTTGGTATTTTATCAGTATGCGTGCAAATGCCATGTACCAACTCCCGCCCGCTCCCAAATGTCAAAATCGTGATTTTTGTTAGCGTTTCGCAAACCATGGCTGCAAGTTGTGCAAAGCTACTTGTAAAAGCAAGGGCTACGATAATGGAGATAAAAGTAGAATAACATTTCACTAATGTTGGACAACTAAGTAAAAGAGGTTTGCCAAGCGACGATTGCTTGCTGAATCAGAAAGAAGAATAAAGAAGGAAAGAGAATTACTGTATAATAGGTACTATCAGAGAAGTCGATTTATAGGCAGATTGGCGGACCTTCGTATTTGGTCGCGTTACGACTTACGTCAAAACTATCCGTCAGATCACAGCTAACACTGATTTGACAAAATCCGACCAATTAACGTAGGTCCGTGAACTGCCTAAGAATTAATTTCTTCGATGGTACTATTTTAATCAAAAATAGAGCACTTACTGAGCTATAGAGATAAGTTTCTTAAAAGTAAAATAAGACCTGTTCCAAAATCCTTTCATTTCTGATCTAAAATACTTAGCAAGTCCTTCGTATCGTCCCAAATCTTAATATTAAGTGTCGAGAGTCGAGACTAAACAAAAAAGTTTTATGGTAACACTAACGTCATAGACAACTAATTATTAATCTGTGTTTAGTTATTTAACTAATTACTAGGTAGCCGTAACTTTAAGGTCATCGTTTACATGTAAGGTTTATTGTTATTAAATTAATTACATCCTGAACTATATCTTGATGATCTTTCGTTAAAAATCCTTCTTACTATGGCTAAAACTTTGGTTTTATCTAACGCTCTCCTACTCCGTACTTGGGCTAACCATATTATTTATCTAAATATTATAATATAATTAAGAACGAATTTGTATCTTTATTGCCTCTGTATAACATAAATAACATATCTACAGCCGTTACCGTACGGAATTATGTTAAGATTGCTCTCCGCTGCGCTTGCTCAAGTACGGAACCAAAGGTAATTTTGTGTTGCAACAAATCTGTATTTACATGTAGATCGAGCAGTTTCGATAAGTATAGCTAATATGCAAAGAATACGGCCTTGATATGATCCGGATAAGACAATGGGAGAATTAGTAGAGCAAAACGATAGATACTGAACTAGTGGGTAGTATGACCCTGTTAGACATTTCTTCCGCGACGCGAGGTCGAGCGTGACCGAAGCGAATTCTTCATTCGTTCCAACTGTCCAATTACATCTGAACCGTATGCCAATACTCCAATTTAAAGATCATTTCATTCGGCATAACCGAAGCGACTAAAGACAAAAGGCTGCCGCTCCGGATACAACCGTATAGCGCACGGTTCAACCTGATTTGGTCACTTTTTAGACCATGAAACAGCTATTGGCATCAAATTGTCTCGTAATTTAGTTTCCATCGGCAGGGTTGGTCTATTTTGCAAGTTGCGAGCCCATTTTCTATGCCTATAATATGTTTCCATTAAAAGCGCATTAGCGGGGCCGTTCGGAGTCTACGCGCTACTTGTCACTGACCCAGAATTTGGGCATTTTCCCCCACTTAGGAAATAAGTTGCAAATTACCTGTAGTATCATCAATATTATGAGCGTCAAGCTATTGCGATGCGAAATTTTTGGAGTTGCATTACGCGAATGTGATTTTATGTGATGTGATTTATGCGTTGCCAATTTACCTACGTGTCTGGTGTTTTCCCGACAGTTTTGTTATATATTGTTAACGACATAATATGCCACTCTATCTAAAAAGGACTAATCCTATTCTTCCTAATAGTATTTGAATCTTATAATATAATTTGATACTTAAAGGTGTCGAAAAGGATAAAGACAAGACGCACTCACAAATAAATTATTTTCAATATTCAATGATGGGTTTTCTTCATTTCAACATGAACATCTGGTTAATGAAGACGTGACTACAGTCGCGCCAAATTTAGATTCAAATATGTCACTTAGAATACCTCACTCCATCGAGCACCATTCATTAAATTCGTCTCTTTCGTCGTATTTAGACCGTTTTAGTCATTATACAGTGCTCTGCCCGCATGAGGTGTGTGAACTATGTCCTAATTCCTCGCTCAAAGGGATTCTTGCGCATTTTCCCCCACTTTGGAAATAAGTTGCAAATTACCTGTAGTATCATCAATATTATCAGCGTCAAGCTATTGCGATGCGAAATTTTTGGAGTTGCATTACGCGAATGTGATTTTATGTGATGTGATTTATGCGTTGCGAATTTACCTACGTGTCTGGTGTTTTCCCGACAGTTTTGCTATATATTGTTAACGACATAATATGCCACTCTATCTAAAAAGGACTAATCCTATTCGTCCTAATAGTATTTGAATCTTATAATATAATTTGATACTTAAAGGTGTCGAAAAGGATAAAGACAAGACGCACTCACAAATAAATTATTTTCAATATTCAATGATGGGTTTTCTTCATTTCAACATGAAGATCTGGTTAATGAAGACGTGACTACAGTCGCGCCAAATTTAGATTCAAATATGTCACTTAGAATACCTCACTCCATCGAGCACCATTCATTAAATTCGTCTCTTTCGTCGTATTTAGACCGTTTTAGTCATTATACAGTGCTCTGCCCGCATGAGGTGTGTGAACTATGTCCTAATTCCTCGCTCAAAGGGATTCTTGCGCTTTGAACGTACACCGATTAATGTTGTAATAACATTGCACTTCCATCAGAAATTATATCTTATGAGTTTTGATATTACTTTAATTGGACCAAAGTTACTTTCCTCTTACTTTCCTTTTTTTCAATTATATTTAAGCAACATTTTATCCTGATACAAACTTTGATGTATTTTATGTAATTTGACACCTGCTGCAGTGTTTGCAAGAGCTGCAGAAGCTGCTAAAGACAAAAGGCTGCCGCTCCGGATGCAACCGTACAGCGCACGGTTCAACCTGATTTGGTCACTTTTTAGACCATGAAACAGCTATTGGCATCAAATTGTCTCGTAATTTAGTTTCCATCGGCAGGGTTGGTCTATTTTGCAAGTTGCGACCCCATTTTCTATGCCTATAATATGTTTCCATTAAAAGCGCATTAGCGGGGCCGTTCGGAGTCTACGCGCTACTTGTCACTGACCCAGAATTTGGGCATTTTCCCCCACTTTGGAAATAAGTTGCAAATTACCTGTAGTATCATCAATATTATCAGCGTCAAGCTATTGCGATGCGAAATTTTTGGAGTTGCATTACGCGAATGTGATTTTATGTGATGTGATTTATGCGTTGCGAATTTACCTACGTGTCTGGTGTTTTCCCGACAGTTTTGCTATATATTGTTAACGACATAATATGCCACTCTATCTAAAAAGGACTAATCCTATTCGTCCTAATAGTATTTGAATCTTATAATATAATTTGATACTTAAAGGTGTCGAAAAGGATAAAGACAAGACGCACTCACAAATAAATTATTTTCAATATTCAATGATGGGTTTTCTTCATTTCAACATGAACATCTGGTTAATGAAGACGTGACTACAGTCGCGCCAAATTTAGATTCAAATATGTCACTTAGAATACCTCACTCCATCGAGGACCATTCATTAAATTCGTCTCTTTCGTCGTATTTAGACCGTTTTAGTCATTATACAGTGCTCTGCCCGCATGAGGTGTGTGAACTATGTCCTAATTCCTCGCTCAAAGGGATTCTTGCGCATTTTCCCCCACTTTGGAAATAAGTTGCAAATTACCTGTAGTATCATCAATATTATCAGAGTCAAGCTATTGCGATGCGAAATTTTTGGAGTTGCATTACGCGAATGTGATTTTATGTGATGTGATTTATGCGTTGCCAATTTACCTACGTGTCTGGTGTTTTCCCGACAGTTTTGCTATATATTGTTAACGACATAATATGCCACTCTATCTAAAAAGGACTAATCCTATTCTTCTTAATAGTATTTGAATCTTATAATATAATTTGATACTTAAAGGTGTCGAAAAGGATAAAGACAAGACGCACTCACAAATAAATTATTTTCAATATTCAATGATGGGTTTTCTTCATTTCAACATGAACATCTGGTTAATGAAGACGTGACTACAGTCGTGCCAAATTTAGATTCAAATAATATGTCACTTAAAATACCTCACTCCATCGAGCAAAATTAATTAAATTCGTCTCTTTCGTCGTATTTAGACCGTTTTAGTCATTATACAGTGCTCTGCCCGCATGAGGTGTGTGAACTATGTCCTAATTCCTCGCTCAAAGGGATTCTTGCGCTTTGAACGTACACCGATTAATGTTGTAATAACAATGCACTTCCATCAGAAATTATATCTTATGAGTTTTGATATTACTTTAATTGGACCAAAGTTACTTTCCTCTTACTTTCCTTTTTTTTAATTATATTTAAGCAACATTTTATCCTGATACAAACTTTGATGTATTTTATGTAATTTGACACCTGCTGCAGTGTTTGCAAGAGCTGCAGAAGCTGCTAAAGACAAAAGGCTGCCTCTCCGGATGCAACCGTACAGCGCACGGTTCAACCTGATTTGGTCACTTTTTAGACCATGAAACAGCTATTGGCATCAAATTGTCTCGTAATTTAGTTTCCATCGGCAGGGTTGGTCTATTTTGCAAGTTGCGACCCCATTTTCTATGCCTATAATATGTTTCCATTAAAAGCGCATTAGCGGGGCCGTTCGGAGTCTACGCGCTACTTGTCACTGACCCAGAATTTGGGCATTTTCCCCCACTTTGAAAATAAGTTGCAAATTACCTGTAGTATCATCAATATTATCAGCGTCAAGCTATTGCGATGCGAAATTTTTGGAGTTGCATTACGCGAATGTGATTTTATGTGATGTGATTTATGCGTTGCCAATTTATCTACGTGTCTGGTGTTTTCCCGACAGTTTTGCTATATATTGTTAACGACATAATATGCCACTCTATCTAAAAAGGACTAATCCTATTCGTCCTAATAGTATTTGAATCTTATAATATAATTTGATACTTAAAGGTGTCGAAAAGGATAAAGACAAAGCGCACTCACAAATAAATTATTTTCAATATTCAATGATAGGTTTTCTTCATTTCAACATGAACATCTTGTTAATGAAGACGTGACTACAGTCGCGCCAAATTTAGATTCAAATAATATGTTACTTAAAATACCTCACTCCATCGAGCAAAATTCATTAAATTCGTCTCTTTCGTCGTATTTAGACCGTTTTAGTCATTATACAGTGCTCTGCCCGCATGAGGTGTGTGAACTATGTCCTAATTCCTCGCTCAAAGGGATTCTTGCGCTTTGAACGTACACCGATTAATGTTGTAATAACATTGCACTTCCATCAGAAATTATATCTTATGAGTTTTGATATTACTTTAATTGGACCAAAGTTACTTTCCTCTTACTTTCCTTTTTTTCAATTATATTTGAGCAACATTTTATCCTGATACAAACTTTGATGTATTTTATGTAATTTGACACCTGCTGCAGTGTTTGCAAGAGCTATTATGCTTTTAAATACTGAGCATATTAAGCTTTTAAGATTTTCCACTGAGGCGGCAAATATGTGGCCCTCCAAAAGACTCCAAGACTTTCAGGAGGCGAAGGCATTATCATTGTTCGTTATGAGTGGATTCCAAAGTATCTCCAAAATTTCAGCAAAATCGGTTCAGTGGTTTGGGTGTGAAGAGGTAACAGACATACAGACACACTTTCGCATTTATAATATTAGTATAGATGGATTTTATAGCTCTCATTCGCCATAATTCGAACTGTAACAGTTACAACTGCGGAAACCCATTAAAATGGTTCATCTGCTGATTTGAATGTTGATGATACAAGTGACCTGTTTCCTGTAATCTATGTAATGACTTATTTATGGTATAGCAGGAAGGTGCACCTGATGGTAAGTGATGCGAGAGATTGCGATTTGAAGCCCTCTGAATAGCCTAAGATAAACGGTTTATAACTTTCATCCTTCAATAAATAGTTTGGAACATGATAGTACCTATACCAATTACCAAAATGATTTGTTCGTTTTAATAACCAGCGGACAATTAAGACGCTTCTAATGATAATATGTCATTTGTCTTTTGATAAGTAGTTTAGAAGTTACGAGGGAACAGATGAATATACATAAATACATACATACATACATAGCCTGTCAAAATCATAACCCTCCTTTTGCTTTGCCCTAGTCGGGTAAAAAAATGTACACCATCTGCATTTAAGTAAAAAATGTCTTATGACCAGTTACCAGAGTTTTTTTGACAGCAATTATTTATTTATCTATTCATATTGAATACATAATATTTTAATTGCCAAAGTGTCTCTGTCTATATCGTCTTGACGCCCAAACCGCTGAACCGAATTTGCTGTTTGTAATGGAGATTCTTTGAGACCCGGAAAAGGAAATGGGATAATTCTTATCCCGGAAAAATTTACAGTCCCGCGCGACAAGAGAATTTTGACACAACGGAAAATTGCAGGCGTCGTCCAGTAAATTATGTTTCTCAAATACTATATCTGAAACAGGAGCCAAACATCATACTTTATATCTATTATATTTTAGTATCATTATACCTGCTCATTCACTTCATATAACTTTTCAAAGAAACTCCCGCGTTTACGCAATTCGAAAATTGCAAGTGCGTCTTATAAATATTTTAATGCCCATATTCCCTTGCGCACTTTATGTTCGTACAAGGACCATACGTCGTAACCGGCCATATGTGGCTAACGTAATGTCGATCTTAACGGCTTCGCCTGTATTATCATATTCAGTGATGTCAAATGTCAGTCGCCATTTTATGTGATTTTATATTGCTGAACGTGGGAGCATATTGAATTGGATATTTTCTTCCTGTTAATAACTACTCTATAATATTGACTTCTATTATGTGAAAGATTGCCTGATTTATAAACTACCAGGCATTGCTCGCAACTTTATCTCTTTACTCGTAAACAGCTGAACCGATTTTAATGAAATTTGGTATTCACATTCATAAAGTCAGAACACCCGAGGAAAGATTTATAAAGTGGAAAAATTTACGTTTAAATATGGTGGATTTACCAATACCATTAAACTATATTATATACGTATAGTCTGTCAAGAAAGTTATGACAGGCTGGAAATTTTTTAAATGAAATAAAAATATGAGAACTTTATTAATTTGAGATAAAAATGTGCAAAATGATAATATTTAAAATGTAATAAGTGTTCTCTGTAAAAATACACCATAAAAGCGTGATTACGTTTAAAAAAAAATCCCGCCTGTCATGACTTTCTTGACGGACTATACGTTAATTTTGTAGACGTACTGTTAGAGCCATAGAACAGTTAGAAGATAGGCCTACGTAATTTCAAATTTGTTTTGGGGTTTGTCTTTTGACACACCTAACATTAACATGACCCGACCAAATTATATGTATCCACCACGAATAAATTCTGAGTACATTATTCTGTCAATTGTTAGTTCAACAGTCAACTGCTTTATCTCGTAATGAATGAAATGATGAATGGTGCACACAATAGATGTTACAGTTTAAATATTATAAATGATGTAAATTATTCAACCAGCGTAACACTCCCACGTAAAAGCGAAAGCCTAATTAAATGTGCTCAAAAATGACGCAACAATGATGGTGAGTGTTTATAATCTTATTTACACCATTGTGAAGGTCTGGGAATGCTGTGATCACGACAGAGACTTTCATCTTTCTCACTTTTGTTACAGTGTAATCTATAGAAATCTATGAATTGACTTTAGGGCTACTGAAATGAATTAATGCTGTGAAATCGCTTTTATGGAACTAAAACGTCACTAGGCCTTTCTTTGGGCGATAAGATAAAAACGGTTTAAAGTATTGCGTAATACATAAAGCAAGCAACAGAAGTTTTGGGCTTGGCAACATTTTTCTTAGCGGAAAGTAGCGGTGTTAATTACAGTACGAGTTGCATTTATCACGAAAGAGTTGTCAGTTCTCTAAACACTTTCATTTATGTGTTTATCTTGTCAACAATAAATTCTATCATAATAACGGGCTAACGGGAAAATGTTATTTATGCCCTTGATTTAGTACTACGAGACATGAATTATTTGAATATAAAACAAATAAAATCGAGTGTATTTGAATGGATGGACTTGTATTCCAAATGTTACGAGTATCTATGACGAATGAGTATCAAATGGGTGTTGAAATACGGCTATTTAGCTTCTTTTTTGGGAGTCACCCAAGGCTGACTTTTTTCACTTCTTCACTTCTTTTTGAATTAGTTGATATTACGAATCTTACTCAGAAAGAATTGTAGACCACTGTACAAGCACAGCTTGTGGTCATACTAAGTGACATTTTGCACAGAATGACGTAGTTTAATGCGAATCGTGACTTCAAACGCCTCGAATTCATCGAGTAGTCAAGCCTTTTTTCCTTCGAAGATCTTTTCCAGAAATGTTGTTTTTAAAATGAATGCATTTTTTTTCTAATAATTGCCATAATAATAAAAAAAATGATTATATCAAGACATACGTAAAACAAAACTTAACGAAAAATTTATCTGCTTCTTCTTATATATAAAATTCTCGTGTCAGAATGTTAGGCCGCGTACTCCTCTGAAACGGCTTTACTGATTTTAACCAAATTTTATATGCATATTCAGTGGGTCTGAGAATCGACTACTGGGCACTTTTTATATTGATAAGTGCATTTGTTGAATAAATAATAGTAAATTATTACAACTCGAGACTGACGGCGACCATTGTTTGTGCGACGGGATAGCGATGGACGTTGCCATGGTGACATACTTATTTAGTCACTTCAATAAAATAATATGGGCGAAATACTTTATATGGCAAAGAAACGTTTGCCGGGACAGCTATTAATATAATAAAAGCCAACACTCCAATGATTACAATATGAAAGCTATATCCTTAATTACCGATAGCCTGTCAATCGCTGCAGTAGTAAGAAAGTTATTTATGGACTATAGGTTTCTCCTATCATACGTCGACGCACGCGATTCTATTGATGTAATATATCTTCCGATCAGACAGATGAATTGTCTTTAGTATCCGATGAGGTATTTAGGTGAAGAACAATGCATAGGAAGTATGTAATGAATCTCATAGAAATTGATGACTATAGGCAGAATTATTGTCAGGGAAATACCATTTATAGTGAGACACAATAAGATCAGTTCAAGAATTTATAGAAAAAGCTAAGAATCGATTGCTATAGTGTTACACTAAACCGCTGTTATAAATCTAGCTCAAAGATTAGAAGATAAAACTATCGAGCCTCGATCTTTCAAGATAAGTTATATTGATAAAGATAAATAAAAGCTAACTGAAACCATTGAAATCGGCTCAGACTTACTTTCACAAATTGTATCATTATGTTACAGTTTCAAATACTAATATGTGTGCTGCATACAGAAGTAATTAAAGACAATGAGATGTCTACGCTCACGTATGTTTTATTTTTACGTTTACTATCTTTTTTTTGTGCAAAGCTTATGTAAGAAACTTAATAATTCTCTGAGCTATCTCTGATGAGGAAGTTCTGTGAAGTATAATTTCGTTCTATCAGGATGTTCCTTCCTTTCCAAGGGATAAACCTTGTATGTTAATTTCCCAGTTTTAAGGTTTCCAGTGTCAGGTGTTTCAACATCTGCTATCACATGACTCACACTTTGGTTTATATTTTTATACGGTTCGCTGTTGAGGGTCTCGTAAACACCTTTCGTAACAGCTGTTAACTAGTTCAAGGCTATAACTTAAAACTTAAGGTTTTTTTTATATAAAGTCGACAACTGCGTATATAATTTTAGCATATAGATATGTTATAGTATTAATTAAAATTGAATCTGTAGGTATATGTGTGTGAGCGCTAATCTCGAGAACGGCTGATCCGATTTCACCAATTCTTTTTTTATTGTCTTTGTTAATGTTACGGAGAGTATCTCCATAGATATGACGACCGCTATTTGGTGGTAGGCACCATTAGCATCAACGTTCTGAAAGTATTTGTTACAAATCTATTCGGAAATAAAACAATTTTTATTTTTTATTTATTTGTATATAAAGTGATTTGAATCATAATAATAATTGTTATGATTCAAATTTTATTAATAATTGAATTTAAGTTTTGTCAAAAGGCAAGAAGATGCGATAATTAGATTTCACCTTCTTTTAGTATTGTAAGTTCTAGTAAACTTTTAATATTTATTATTTTGCTTCTCTATTATCACATTGCCAACCTTGATAACTCCAGCTCGATTCAATAAAAAGTCGTGTTCATAGTAACAAAGAATTGTTCTAATGGTTTAAATTATGAATCTGATACTATATTAGAAGGAAGTGTTATGCACCAAGGTGACCTACCTCTCACTGCGATGCGGCACACCCAATACATATACTAGATACTTTTATTTGTTTGTTACTGGTCCTTATGATTAAAGGAATGAATCCTTTAAACAAGCTTACTTTAATTTTGGATTAATGGATAATTAAAACCTTTCATTATATAGCTATCATGTAAAATAAATTTGTAATGTTGATTCTGCCAGATAATCTCCAAATAATATTTTATACGTCAAACGCATTCTTATTGGCGAGACTCCATAAATCTGTTGCTCTACGTTTATTTGACGACAACGAGAATGCTAATTAAGTATTAACCATAGGATCTGGACTGGATGACTGAAGCAAAATCGGTGTCAATATTTCCAAGATACTATTATACAGCCAAAGTAATAAGATACCACGAGTTATTGTACTAGTAGATAGCTAAAGAGAAAATATCAAATGTATCCTCGGATCTCCATTGACATGTAAAACTGAACTGGGCCGCTCAAATGGGCCAGTAACGGTAACCCGAGCAACCGATACAGTTCTCTAGTTATTTCTCTTGGAACGGGAAGTGTTAATTGGACGTCCGACTTAACCTTTAAATCCTCTATTATTTGCATTTGGCCTAAAATTTCTTAGCTGGGAAAACATTCAGGATGAAATTATTCAAATGTTTTGAATATCCCCATCCTGAATATTTCAAGGCCAACAATTTTCAACAGTTGCTATTTTTTTTTAAATAAATAAATAGCAACTGTTGAAAATCGCGGTAGGAAATTCTCTCATTTTGCAAATTTTAATTTTTACCATCACACTGCATCATTGGCAGAATTATAACCATGATCGTTGCAGTTCTTGACATGGACCATTAATTCGTCTTTGTAATCACATCTTTTTTATACATGGAGCTCCATTGACAGATATCTCACATTTAAATGCGGTTTGACCCATACTCTCAATGAATTTTCTCAAGTATTCAATCGTATCTAGTCCAGCGATTGTTCCGCTAGTTGTGCCTCGAATCTTCGCGGCTTTCGACTGTGAATTATTGCTTTAAGTCATTTCATGGATTTGTGCGCCACGATGGAGCAATTTGAAAGCTTTAGCGTATCTAATCATTTCTATTGTGTTTATTTCTTTTTATCTCTGTGTGATCTTTTATCTTTTGAGAACGTTGGTAGGACTGTTATAGTTCAAATAAACAATATTAAATTAGTCTCTCGATAGATAGCCGCATCTATCTTTGAGCCGGTTTTTAAAGGCATCAGAGTATTGAAATTGAATTTGCAGTTCCTAAACTATGTTTCGGTAGTACTTCCTTACACTGAGGATTAACGTCCAAAATCCTCACGGTCTTTGTGCTAGTCCTCCATGATGATGCTCACTTGGGCCAGCCAACAAATTAATGGCAGGGCTAGTAATGACCGCGAACGATTTGGATCTAACATTTAGGTTGGAGCTTGGGCTAAGCTAGATTGAATTTCACGCGGGAAATAATGGCACAGTGGAGGCAATTATTGATGTTAGTGGTTTAATGATAACGGGACTTGGCAATGCCAGTGCGGCTAGTCCACTGAATGGACGAAAGCTGGCATTTAATTGTTTATGAATTATTTATTGGGCATTTGTGGATTGTATTCCTATCAATACAGATCAACGTTGACAATAAGTTGAGTTTTCTCTTGAGCTATATTCTTGTTGGTATATTTTTAAGACAGCTTTTTCTTATGGCAACGTTACTTATTTAAATAAAAATATTTCTTGTACAATGAATATAATTATTCAAATACTGTAATTCTATTTAAAACGAAAATCAATTTTATAGCATCTCCGATCACAAATTGTGTACTTAGTTGTTATGCAAATAAAATTTGATATTCCAATCAAAGCAATTAGAACGAGTCAAAGTTGAGATCATTAATAATGATGACTGCCATTTTACTTCTGTGCATTAATTGGATTTGGGTCGTAATATTAATTGAGAAGGTGAAGGTTATTTCGACATTATCAGCAGACTTTTGTTTCTTTTAAAACCTTTTATTGTTTATTTTAATATTTCGTCATATATGTTAGCGGTAAAATAATATAGTTATTAGCTAGTTATTAGGTATACCTTTATTGTTATAATATATTTTTGTGCTTGCGCTATTGAATTTTGTCAATAGCGGATTTCAAGAGTTGTGATAACTTACAATCTACCTACATTTGGGTAGGATGTTGTGATTTAGGTCATGACGTTTTATCGTATATGTATTCATGTATATTGTATAGCCTTCAATTTAAGGCTACAACTTTAAATAATTAAAAATGATAAACCATTGAACAAAGTTTTGCCCGTGAAATAATCTTAAAATTCATTTAACCTTGTAAATTTACCCTTTGCACACCCTTTTTGCTAGTAAGTACGTATTTGCGGTTAGTTTAAGTCAAGCGATATAATAAGTGAATTGCATAAATCTGAGAACACTACTGCCACTTCATTCCCATTAAAAAGGTCAGACTAATTCTACTTGTGTATTAATATAACAATTGGAATTAGTTTTGCTGTTAGAAGTGATTGAAATACTATGTTGGTTGAAACTGTGACATTTTTTACTGTACTTAAGATGATACGTTTTCTAATCAATTGACAAGAAAGAGAGGAATTGATAGTTCCAAATTCCAATATTATTTTCAGATTTTAATTGGCAACGATTTTTCATGATATCACAATACCTAATTTTTATGTTTCGTTTGACAACATCCTACGAGGGTTTTTCCATTCTAAACGAATATTGCAGCTATTTTATCAAAGTTGTAGACAATCCTGCGTCAGGCTTTTCGTATATTGGAAGCCTTTTGGGGTCAAACAATGGCACGCGACCATCACGACCCACAATACAGCTGTAGCAGGCTGTAGCCTGTAAGTGACAGTTCATTCATACACGCTCTAGTAAGCCACAGGTAACATTCGACACAATACAAGATTTACTTTCCTCTATTTGTTGCCTGTCATTATTTCAATGCAGTGGTTTGAAGCACCAATGATTTTGAATGGGACTTTCCTTTTGTGTCCATTGTTTAAAGTAGTTTGGGTCATAATTGTACATAAACGTTATCGTTCGATTCAAATTTTTGTATATATGTATTATATGGATGGATTTTTTCGTGAAGGAGATGAATGTTTTCTAAATTCTGTATTAATTTTTCGCCCGTTGGTGATAGATGACTAAATATATTATTTTGAATGGCGTTAGCCTGTTTTCTCATTCTGGGATTAGTATTTGGTACTTACTTTACTACCATCTATTTTCCACAAACCTATAAACATGCTTTGGTATAATGTGTAACTATAAGTATCGTTTGTGAAATTATTATTATATATAGCGCCACGAGATCCTAGTAATTTAGTAAAAGTCTAAAATCGGTTGTTACCTAAAAAACAAAAATAAACAATACTAGCTATTTCACCGAGCTTTTGCTCGGTATTCGATGAAAATGACATTTTCTAAAAATATACGAGCAATTCTTGTATATATATATATATACAAGAATTGCTCGTTTAAAGATATAAGAATAACATTACATAATTATAGTAGACCGTACTTACATTTGCTCATTGCATGACGCCTAATCGCGTTTTGTACTCGAATATAATTAAGTGAAAAAAACTGTTTATCCAATTACAAGATTAACAGGCGTAAAAATTAACTAATTGTAAATAAATGCCTTTAATTTTGTTTAACATTGCTGAGAGTTGTTCGCTAATTTATTACGTGAATCGCTTTTGGTTTTCTTTGAAATTCCAATATGATTTACTCGTTTATCTTATACAATTTATCATTTTCCTTGGATAAAATCTGACATTTCTCTGTCTTTGGCCCAGTTATAGATTAGACTACATATTTAATTAAAATCGGCCAAATCGTCAAAAAAACCTACGAATAATAAAAACTAAAGAAACCTTAATAAGTAAGTTTCATTAGTGTTGATAGATAACACTGTATACGAGGTTATATTATTTATAATAACTTTGTACTTATATTTATATAGTAGGTAGAATATTAATTATACAAAATCAATATTGGACCATGATGATGTCCCTTGAGGTATATCGTGTTAATAACTGCAATTGAATAAATCTAAAGGTTTATGCAACGTCAAAACCGTTATACTTTTGCCTAGTATCCGTTCAGTTTTAGCGTAATCAACCGCTTGATTATCTTAAAAATATCAAATCTATTTGTCTGTTGTAAAATCTGATAAGTTAATTCCCACGGTCCTCTACTGGTACAACGGAAGCCTCCAAACCACAAATACTGCCATGCAGATACATCCCTTCCCACGTAAAAAAGGGAGACATATTACCCACGTAAAAAGGAAACATAGGAGACATATTGAGACTTTGCTTATAAAAAAGTCTTTATTTTAACCTGATAATGAATATTAGGATAGGAATAATGCAAATATAATATTATCGCCTCAAGCCCAAAGCGGTAACCGGCGACCGCGATAACAATTGAATAGCATTGTGTCTGGTTTTCCCACGATTGAGGCTTTTAGATTTTGCGTGGTTTCGGTTATTCTCTCTGTTATGAATTCCATTAAGGGCTGGTTTCACCACTTCCTGATAAGTGCCGGATAGGCTATCCACCACTTAACTTGACAGATAGAGTATGTAGAATCTGTCAAAAAAGTGGTGGATAGCGTATCCGGCATTTTATCATGCATTTTCAAATGCATTCAAATGCTATCCAGCCGTCTTGTTAGTCTCACAAAGCACTGTCAGTCATATGATCCGGTAATTAACTTGTCAATACTACCATAGCTATTACCAGTGCTAGTGATCACTTTCCAGACAGGTTGGTTAGTTGCTAATAATAGTTTTGCATTTACAGTGATTAGTGTGATCTTACTCAATAGGATATATTGAAATCCGACGATTTTGGTCGGAATATTTTCTATATTATGTGCTAGTGCCTAGTGGCGCCCTTTGCTCACTCATTCACCTTAGCGTTATATTCCCTATTGTAGTTTAGTTGGTTTCTGTGGCTTTTAGAATCACAATAAGTAAATTAAATACCAATATTATGTGTATTCTAAGTATCTATTCCAAGTTTCACTATTTTCTTATTTATTATCTCATCTGAACCATATTGCTTCTAGAACAATAGTGATATCAATTGCCTGCACCCATTTTGATATTTCGCTGGCGGCGCTTGCGCACGGCCCACATCGCCTTGCATAACGTGTACGCCTCCAGACACAATTTAATTGAATTTCGAACAATCGCTTCGCTATTAGAAGAAATAAGCGATTAGAAGAAATAAGCAATTGCGAAGAAATCAACATTTCGAAATAATTTCGTTGTTACAGTTTTATTGATTAAAAGAAAGGTGAAAGTAAATTTTTCTATTGCTTTTGTTTTTAGATTTATTATGTTACTTTATTGGCTATTGTTTCGATTTTCTCGATCGGTTATAATGTTAGAGATTTGGAAATGAATCGACTTCTGCAGCTGTAGATTGAATCGATAAAGATAGAGTGGTGAGAGCAAATAGTGCAATGTTTAATGCAATAAGGCATTACATTATTTAACTACAATGTTTTCACGCTAAGGGCAATACCAGCGTATACGGTATACTACGAATAATAAGGCTTAGGCCAAACCTACGCGACCACGCGACTGCGAAGCGGGAGCGTCAAGTTGCGTCAAGTTGTCAAATGTGTGTTTTGTATTGACGCTCCCGCTTCGCAGTCGCGTGGTCGCGTAGGTTTGAACAAAGCATAAAAACTAACGGTATACAAAAAGTTTTGTTAGACGTTTGACAATGTTACTGTGAATATAAAGATCTAAGTTTCAGGCATTGACATAGCTCGACCAATTTACGTAGTGGCACTACGGTAGTGCCACCACCTGCCTGAATCGAGTGGCACAAGGAATGTAATAACAAAATGTATTTTCGTATCACGTTTATCGTTAATCATTGCGTGTTTTTCGTCTTTTTACCCAGTTTCATATTTTTGCATGGTCGCGTGAGAAATCTCGTAGTTTACATATTATTAAGTCGGGTCTGTAAAAACTCGATAGCTACTTAAGAAGCTATGAATTATTCAGGAGGTTGTTAACGATTGTCTTTGGCTAAATCACTATCATTAAGGCTTGGCCCTCCAATCTTTGTTATTTATATTATACCTCAAAATAGACCTTTTATATTATCTTACTAGCTGTCCCGGCAAACGTTTCTTTGCCATAATATAAAGTATTTCACCCATATTATTTTATTAAAGTGACTAAATAAGTATGTCACCATGGCAACGTCCATCGCTATCCCGTCGCACAAACAATGGTCGCCGTCAGTTTCGAGTTGTAATAATTTACTATTATTTATTCAACAAATGCACTTATCAATATAATAAGTACCCAGTAGCCGATTCTCAGACCCACTGTATATGCATATAAAATTTGGTTAAAATCAGTAAAGCCGTTTCGGAGGAGTACGCTATCTAACATTGTGATTTGTGGATTTTTATCCCACAAAAATATACTGTTTCTGCTTGACTAGGAATGTAGGCGCAACTATTTCATACAACTATTAAAAAAACTCATTTGTTTTAGCTTTCTTTTATAAAGGATTTGCCTTCATCCAGACCATCTTCTTTACTTTTATAATTATGTTTTTCATCTGTTAATTTTGACTATTCTCTCATCAAGCTGCGGCTATCCAAAGTATTTTAGTTGAAATATATTCACATACACATACCGGGTTGCATAATATTCACATGTAAGACAATTTGATATAAACGTCTATGTACCATTGACGAAAGGAAAATGCGGCCAGTTGCGAAATGAGACCGAACGTGGTCGGTATTGTTAATGGTTGGGACAAGAATATCTTTCGGAAGTAAATCAGTTTATACTAGTTGTAAATGTTTCGCTTTCGTAAATAAGGTAAGGTAGGGTAAGTATACCGTACATATTCCTACATAAAAATAGCCTATGTTCTTACTTCTTCTATGTTCACAAAAAACATTAAAATCTGTTCAGTTGTTCGTGGTGCGGGTTGATTATGACCGCTACTCGACGCGTAGATGCATTTCTAAATTTATATGGATTTGACAGATTCGCAAGACGTCACGCGCAATTGAAATCTGTCAAGTCCATACAAATTTATGCCGCGCCGCGCCTCGCCTCGTCGCGTTGCGGTCTGAATTGACCCTTACGTGGTCAAACAAAAGGCGCGGTCACAGCCATAAAGAAGGAACTTTTTTTTGGTCATGAAAATTTTCAGGGGATACTTTAAATGTCAAAAAGGCATAGTACTGATTTCATAAGGATCTGTTTACGCTTGAATCTCTTGCATTTTTTCCACTATTTAGCAAATGTTTTTTTTTTGTTTTCAGGTAAGTAAATGGTTTATGCACTACATACGTGTTTTGGAGCGAAACAAATAAAAAAAGGTGCGTGCGCACTGCGTGTATATTTATACTCCTCAAAAGTCTCAGCGGTTGAAGAGACAGACGTACAAAATATAATTAGCATACACAATTTTCTCCGCACTAACCTTGAATCATAAACACTTGTAGCAAGCCACGAGATGCAAACGCGATTGTTTACCAAACATCAGCACGCGCCGCTTGTCAAGTAGGTTAAACTACACATAGTACTTCTATCCCTGTTACGTCAGACCGTTATACGGAATATACAGAATTATGCATTGTGTAGGTTCCATATTATGTACCATTGCATTTCACCTTCCCTAGTATACAGGCTGTACGTTTAACACCGTTATCCTTAAAACCATCAAATGAGCTTGTCAAAATGAACAACTTTTTCTATGAGAACAATGCATTGCAATCCTGGGAACTCAAAAAATCCGTCTTCATACCCATACAAAAATTTTTCGAGTTCCCAGCATTGTTCTCATAGAAAAAGTTGTTCATTCTGACGGGCTTATTTGTTAGTTTTAAGGATAACGGTGTTAAACCTAACACCCTATTAATAATACTAGATGAACGCCCGCAACTCCGTTGTGCCAAAACTCGCGGGAACCGTGCATTGTTCCGGAATGACAAGCATCCTATGTCCTTCGTCGGGACTCAAAGTAACTCCATACTCAGCCTCAGCAAATTCGTTTTAGCTGTTTGGGTGTTTGGGTGTTATGTGAAGAGACAAAAATCAGACAGATAGACAAAATATGTTTTAATGCCTTTATATGCTTAATATGGGAATTAGGAGACGATTTTAAAGTCTAGGCATCCTTTCGTAATCATTAAGAAAGGAGCGTATGCCCTTAAAAAGCCGCTAACGGATTTTGCAACTCTTCCTCCAATCTGGTTATCCGTTTTTTGGTTTCGATTTGCAGCCATATAATAATTATGATCGTATGGTTTCTTAGGGTAAATCCACACTGCTCCGATGTGTTGCGTCAACGGAATTTATTAACTGGAGATATATGTGCCAGTAAAACTACCTCGCAATACTGTCTCTAATTATAAGTCTATACTTACATGAAATTTTGTAAAATGTCAATTAACGCCGCCAACTTGTAAATGGTCACTTGACAAGGTGTCAGTTATCATTTTGGCCACGCACCAAAACACCTCTTTACGACAAATTCTGGCTTAAATAAATAAATCAAATATCATGCCGATGTTTTGGTCGATTCATCAGACCTGACAGGTCCGCCAACATGACCAACATAATGGCCAATGTGGCACAAATGAAGTCATTGCTCCACTCCCGACTAGTTCTTACATAATTAAGGACAGAAGCCTGTCACTTAGACTTCGTCATCAAGTCATAAGCTGATAGCGATTTAAAAAAAATGCTTCTAGAACGTTGTGCAGCCTTAGGAACGTACTTCGAAGGGTCACTGAAAAGCACGATTGGCTTTTTGATCGCTAAGCAAAATATTATTATTGTTATTTATTATTATATATGTATTACATACTAAGCAGACGTGAGACGATATCCAATTATGGTGCAGAAGCATTATAATTCACTGAGTTTCCGCGCGGCTTCGCTCGCGTAAATTAGATATTTTACAGACAAATTAGTCCACAAAAAAAGCCTATGATCCTTCACGTGGTCGACTTCTTATATGTGCCAAATAACATTGAAATTGCTTCAGTAGTTCGTGAGATTAGCGCGTTCAAACTAACAAACAAACAAACTCTTCCGCTTTATAAAATCATTTTAGTAATAAGTGTAGATTAGTATAGAAAACTCATTAAACTCACAACAGATTGATAAAATAAACATGATACATTATATTCAACCAGCAATATGCCTAAGTAAATAATTGAATGAATTAAATCATAAAATTTTCATTTGTTCTGAAATATACCTAATATTGTAGCTTGTACCACGCGTCATTTTTTATTTGCCTCAAACGGTCGGGCTAACGGTTAGCGCGGGATGTAAACTGACCTATAACAGCCAACATCACCTGATCACAATACCGGCAATGTACAATAGTGTAACTCAGTTGTATTCTCGAAAAAAGCACGCAACTTGATACATTGTTTTGATCCTATAGTTTGAAATGGCCATTAGCTTTGTCTACACTGCGCCTTTTTTTGTTCATCAAGGGCATGCGTTATAACTTGCCCGCGACGCTATGGCACTTTTCTTTCCAACGCGGGCGGATTTTGACGCATTCAATTATTGAATATGCCAAACGAAAGTTGAATAAAAAGATGATGACGAAAATTGAAGATGAAATTGCATAGTGTGGACATAGCTAATGCGAACTATCTGCGCATTTGACAATTTCGACGGCAATAATTCTCGAAATCAAAAATGTGTGGGATTTGACACATCAATCAATTATCAATATGACATCAATGTATCTGTCGCAGCCAACTGGTTTAAATAGCCGTTCAATCAAACAGCTAGCCCTTTGACTGAACAACGCTATTCAATCACACGTCTACCTTTTTAATTGAATATTTAAGTCGCTCAAAACGTTCAATACTACAACTAATTCAAAAGTTCTTTAACTAGTCGATTATCGATTGCGATGCCTTTTGAATGTCAAAAAAATTTTTTTTCGAACTTCGCTGTCGAAAACTTGTGTATCATGACTAAGAGCCATACCTCCTCTAAAATTATCTAAAGTCAAACTGATAAGGTATGCCGTATGTCGTGTCCTAACTCCTAGCGTATGCTTAGGGCAGTTTACTAGGAAGATGGACTACTTTATACCATTTATACTATGGCCTGATTGTGTACACACCTACTATTGACCTCTATAACGTAAACAAACCAGTTGTTGACCCTTTGATCTCGTTGTAGTTATCTAACCAATACAGTGTTTAGCCGACTACGACGAAGCTAAGAAGTGTAATGATGTTGATGATCTATGTTAGAAGGGATGTTACATTGATCAACAGCACCTGAATTTGTGAAGTTTCAATAGGTTGGTTAAATGAGTAATGACTAATGACATATACTTTTTAAGAAGGTAGCGCATGAGAGGCCGGCAAAACACTTGCAAATTTTAACTTTTCTAATATTGCGGGTGTCTTTTGCCTAATGACATATACTTTTCAAGAAGGTAGCGCATGAAAGGCCGGCAAACAAAGCACTTGCAAGTTTTAACTTTTCTAATATTGCGGGTGTCTTTTGCCTAATGACATATACTTTTCAAGAAGGTAGTGCATGAAAGGCCGGCAAACAAAGCACTTGCAAGTTTTAACTTTTCTAATATTGCGGGTGTCCTTTGCCTAATGACATAATATACTTTTCAAGAAGGTAGCGCATGAAAGGCCGGCAAACAAAGCACTTGCAAGTTTTAACTTTTCTAATATTGCGGGCACATTGCGGGTGTCTTTTGTGACGGTAGTCATTTCCCATCAGGTGATCCGTTTGCTCTTCTTCCCTCATCCTTTCGAATACCGTCTTAGTACTTCCCTTTAAAAGAAAGGGTAAACGACTAAGTAATTTTAATATTCAAATTATTCTCTACTGTGACTGCTAAGTAGTTCTAATATTATTTTCTATTGTAAACGAATTTTGCCGCAACGGGTTGACGGCCTCCAGTAGTTTCCTAATATATCGATTGACAAACGTGTATGTGTTTCAAAATATGCGTAATGGTAAGATAATATTGAATATTATCCGTTTCACTCTACTTGTTCAATTAACGTGTTGCGACATCGTAGAGTTATACTCCCAAAGACATGACATACTAGGAACTGAGGAAATAATACTTTATACGTGGGAGAGCCATGCTTCGGCACGAATGGGCCGGCTCGACCGGAGAAATACCACGTTCTCACAGAAAACCGGCGTGAAACAGCGCTTGCGCTGTGTTTCGCCGAGTGAGTGAGTTTACCGGAGGCCCAATCCCCTAACCTATTCCCTTCCCTTCCCTTCCCTATTACCCCATTTCCCTCTTAAAAGGCCGGCAACGCACTTGCAATTTCCCTCTTAAAAGGCCGGCAACGCACTTGCAGCTCTTCTGATGCTGCGAGTGTCCATGGGCGACGGATGTTGCTTTTCATCAGGTGACCCGTTTGCTCGTTTGCCCCCTTATTTCATAAAAAAAAAGTGGTTGAGCTCTAAAATATTATATGAAAACAGTTCGCGCAAAATATAATAGAGCTTTATAGGATTAAAAAGTATTTTTTTGCGGAATAAAAAAAGAGAAGGTACCATATTCGTTTTGTATAATTTATATTTTAACAAAACTTGAGAGGTGTCACCCGAATGGAACAAAGTTATTTCTTAAGTTCAAAAAATCTGTAAGTATACATATTATTAGCTCAAAAAATACTTAAAAAGTGCCATCTATTGACGCCCAGGAATACTATCAATGCCCTCTGCCCCTACCATGCAGGTATTAATAAAAAAGTGTCGAGGTCAAATATCGTTCTGTCTAGCCTCTTTTACGCCGAACGCGCGATAAGGAACTTCGTTCCAAAAAGGAAAGAAAGTATAAAAATGTAAGGTTAGAAGTATAAGTGGAGGTAGGACAAAAAAAAGAGTCAGAAGTGACGGCAAGTGTTCTGTTGCTTTGGTTCTATAAAACCACATCCTCTCAATATTTTCTTCTAGGAACGTTCGACCCATTTCCGATGGTTAGTTGTGTTATAAAATCATCAATTCAATTAGTAAAATTGTTTTGAAGTTCAACAAAAGCTATTGAGATTTCATCTCTCCAGTCGTTTTGAGGCAGAGAAATCAGCTAATATAGGAATGGTAGTCAAAATATAACGATTTTTTTTTTAATTTGGCTGTAGCGATATCGATCTTTCTCAGCAATGACTAAGCTAAGAAATTAAAGTTCATTGTCAGTATCAACACAGAATAATCAATCAAAAAGACCTCTGTAAAAAATGGATTCCTATTTTGCCAACAGAGGAGAGTGATATTTTAAGCTTCCAAAATTTGTACATAAATAAATTGGTTCAAGCATACACTTTAATTTGCCGATAGCTTATATAAACTGTATTTATGGTTTTTAAATTACGCGACAAAAACGATTTTGTCGTTTACGCCCTTTCCATTTTTTCTGTTCCATTACTTGTTTTCTATGAAAGGCCGGCCCGGCCTCATAGAAAACAAGCAACCTAAAACATATCCAACACGGTTTACTTTAACGCGGCGTCACCTTTAAACATGACAACTCTATTCTTTCCTCAATCTGTTAAAAGGCTACACACGTAACTTAGGAACTGATAAACAATCGAAATAACGTACAGAAAACGCTAAATATTACAACACACAGATGTTCATCACGTGGAAAATACTGTTTTCGTTGTTTCATCTGTATAATAAAATAATATCAACAGAGTAGGGATAAGGATACAGCTATACTGGGTGTAACGAAAAAAACATGTTAATAGTGCATAGGGTGTGTATGAGCCCCCTGTATGGAGATCGTGAAGATGGAGATCACTGTGAAGCAGCTTTACCACTTATATCCCCTAAAGTAATCGCAATGTATTATAATATATCTTATATTTGTGCCTTTCATTAAAATCAGTTCAGAAGTTTCGAAAGAAAAGTTTTCTATCTATACTATAGTATAGATAGAAAACTTTTCTTTCGAAAAGTCTCCACTCGGGCTAACTTGTCGCTAGCGGTCGTTGACACCCTGTAAAAAACTTGTCATTTTCCATATAAAACCATGATAAACAATATCTGACACTTCATTGTCAATCGCGGTTTATATGGAAAATGACAAGTTCTATTATTATAAAGCGGCAGAGTTTGTTTGTTTGTTTGAACGCGCTAATCTCAGGAACTACTGGTCGGATTCGAAAAATTCTTTCAGTGTTAGTTATCGAGGAAGGCTATATAGCCTATAGGCAATATTTTATCACGCTAAGACTAATAAGAGCGAAGAAATAGAGGAAAATGTAGAAAAAACGGGGGAATTTATTTGAAAGGGCTTTTCTCACGAACTACTCGAGCAATTTTCATGTTATTTGGCACAGATAAGAAATAGACCACGTGAAGGATTATAGCCAATTTTTTGTGGACTAATTTGTCTGTGAAATATCTAATTTATGTGGGCGAAGCCGCCCGGAACGTCTAGTATTTTATAATATAAAATATAACAAAAATAGTCATAAGAATTATACAAACTTCAATGCAATTGTTAACTTTGTAGAGCTAGTTAGTATTGTCGTTCGTTAGGGTTGACGAAAATATTGTTTATTTGAATGTAGCATTCAATTTATTACTTTGTATCTGACGATGGTGAAGCCAAAAAAATGTTTTTGCTGTTTATGTATATTGTATGTTTGTGTCATCGTATCGCGTCTTAAAATAATATTATTGGTATTGGTTTAATTTTAGTATTTGGGGCAATATTTAATTGGTAATGATATGCTAAGTACTCACATACTGTTTTACTCGATCGAGCAATCACGTAGAGTAAAAAACCACGGCTTGGGCTTTCGTCCACACATTCAGCATTATTATACTTTTACTCCAAATCGAGTAAAATTTATCGTGTGGGCCGCAAAACTCACACTAAAGCTCGACGGCTCGCATCGAGTAAGTTTGAAGGAAATTAGATTGATAAGATGATAATTTTTACTCGATTTGGAGTAAAGTAATACCCTATATAAGCTTAGCAATAGAGATAATACACTGCTATAAATATTATATTTAATTAAATTAGATGACGTCCATAACTCCGTTGCGCCAAAATTCGTTAATTACGCGGGAACTGTACATTTTTCCGGGATAAAAATAAACTTATGCTCTTTGCCGGGTCTCAAAGTATCTCCATACCAAATTTCAGTATAATCGTTTCAGCGGTTTGGGCGTGAAGAGTTAACAGACTGACAGACCGACACACGCATTTAGAGATTTAATATGGAGATCTGTGTTATTAATATTATCCTAAGCAAAACTTACGCAACTCTTTAGTGACAACCCTAACCCTAAACGCGCTTACAGCCTTGTAAGTTTTTTGGGGCCTTGCACTAAACTATTGTACAGAATTAAACTGACAGGTTTCGTAATACGAACTAGTTATTGTGGCCAGTTTTCCTCGTATTTTACTGTTATGGTCCGTTTACATTATTCCAATCCAGTAATCCAATCCAGCGCTTTTTGCAAATTGCATTCCAGTGCATTAGTCCCGTTAATATAACAGTGCGCCAGCGCTGGATTGGATCTATATAGCTATGACATTGCGGATATAAAAAAACATAAAATTAAATAATAATTTATTAATAACTGAAATGAAACCTCCTTTAGCGTAATGTGCACTTTTATGGGGGACAAGCGTGACCTGATCGCGAATTCGTAAGATTGCCGGCGTCTGTAAGTCCGTGTTCTAGGTTCAATAGTAAGGTAAGTATAGCCTGGAATCTCATTAGCATACTGTACGGAACCCTAAAATACATAACCCAAATCGCAATAAAAACCTGTTATTCTCATAAAACAATACCCTTGTATTTTTACATCGAAAGTGGTACTAAAGTTCCGATGTGTATGCTTGATAAATTCGTACGAGACACGCCGAAGTGAAATCATAAATTTTGTAATACCAGCTTTGTGGTTACAAATGTGGAGTTGTTGCTGTCAACCTGAACATATGGCTTGGCTTTACATAATAATACCTACAGATATAGAAACGGTAGATCATTAGATACGATATTTTGAAAATACTCGAATTAATATATTATATATGTCGTAGGATGATTTGATAAATCGAATTTTCGCGAAAATTCTAGGGATTTCGCGAAAACACGGATTTATCAAATCATCCTACGACATATACAGGGTGTAAGAAAACTAGGTGATAAGATAATTGATTTAGGGTGCATATTATATCTCTGTGTAGAGTCCATTGTAAAAGTTGCAGCGCTATAAGAGCTTTTTTTTGTATGGACAGATTTATGCCCATACCGAAATTACTCTTTCAATGCTGCTACTTTCACAGTGAACTCTCACATCCTAAAGTATTATCACTTTGCATGCACGGAGAAAGAGAGGGAATTAATAATTTACCTACCCCTCTAGAAGTAGTAGGATACTTTTATATCGCGCGGCTTCCGACGGCACTCCCGGAGTGTTGGTTCTCTAGCTTCAGCTCGGATTTTTCGAAGGTTCTCCCACGGTACAACTCAGTAGTGTAACGTGACAACTTTCAATGAACCTATCAGATGCTACGTGTTCCAATCCCACGTCGTGACACGATATACTTCCGTAGATCACGTATCGAGATTTATCTTATTATATTATGGTATTAACCACGAAGTCACATAGTCCATATTTTACTGATGATGAAGTTTTATTAAGTAATTATGAAAACGGGTAATAAGTTGCAGTAGAAAAAGTGATAAGTTTAAATCCGGGATGAAAACTATGTCCTTTTTCGGGACCAAAAGTATCCCCATGCAACAGCGAAATTGGTTCAGCGGTTTGAGCGTGAAGAGTTAAAGACCGACAGACACACTTTCGCATTTATAATATTATTAGTATGGACGGATAGCCTATGTCACCCACGGCATCATTACCACAATAGACATAACTACTCAGTACCATCTATTGACATACTTATAATATTTTGTTAAAATCAGACCGTTTCTTTTTTACGATTTATCCATTACGAGTAGGGTCGGTTTTAGCACTACCTGTGCCCTGGGCGAGATTTCTTCGGCGCCCAAGGTGCTGGTAGTACTTACTGAAAAAATTGGCGCCCCTTTTGTTTGCCTTTACGCTCCTTTTTATCTGGTGCCTTGGGTGGTCGCTCAGCGTCGACCCCCCCTCCCCTAACGCCGCTACTGGTTACAAGGGCATCAGGGCACAAACCTAAATCACAGGCTCACAGAAAACCGGCGTGAAACAACGCCTGCGCTGTGTTTCGCCGCGTGAGTAAGTTTACCGGAGGCCCAATCCCCTACCCTATCCCCTTCCTACCCTCCCCCCCTACCCTATTACCCCATTCTCTCTTAAAAGGCCGGCAACGTACCTGCAGCTCTTCTGATGTTGCAAATGTCCATGGGCGACGGAAGTTGCTTTCCATCAGGTGACCCGTTTGCTCGTTTGTCCCCTTATTTTATTTAAAAAAATCGACTGCCAAAATCATAACCCTTCCTAGAGCCCCTAGCTAATACGTTTATCGCTATTTTTAGTGGCGATTCTGTAAAGAGGCGATAAAGAAAAGGTGTTGGCTAGAAACTCAGGTGCAGAACCCAACGTCGCAGCGTTTTCCAATACCGTTAGTTGATTAGCAATTTTTCTACCGTCTCGTCTTGTTTTTATAATTACAGAAAAAGTCAGTGGGCCAATGAGGCGATTTCTTGTTCCTTATTGAGACGACCTATTTGCACAGTATGCCAGCGCTGGCAATTGTATTTAATTGTACAATTTGTTATTTAATTATGACACACTGACCAACTTTTTGTATAATCCACACTTCCATACTAATATTATAAATGCGAAAGTGTGTCTGTCTGTCTGTCTGTTGCCTCTTCACGCCGATTTTGCTGGGCATGGAGATACTTTGAGTCCCGGGAAAGAACACAGGATATCTTTTATCCCGGATAAATGCATTAGTATTGCATGGTATTCTACTTCATATACCTAACTACAGTTGCATAAAATAGAATCTCCGATTTTACAGATTTCATGAACTTTTATGGACATTGTCTATAAAAATGTGAGTTTCGAAATTTCTTCAAGCCTTAATGATTGATGAAAGGCTGTTTCATCACTCGATTAGATTGTTAAGAAACTCAGTTTTGACACAAAATTACTTTATGCAATGGCGACAATATTGTTAAGTATTTAGGTGATAACTAGATTTTGCCAGGAACTTAGTTGGGATAAAATTCGTTTATCGGACCAGAAACTATTATATAAGTTACAATCACATAATATAATATATAAGTTTCAGTTTAACGGCTTATAAGTGAAGTGATAACAGACATTCATACACAAAGAAAGACACATTATTGCAATATTAGTATAGATTAAAGCTCTTGTGATTACCTATTGTGATTTTCGGGTCGATCTCTTAACTTGGGTCCATCAGGTCTTATAGTCTTTTTTTTTTAATGAAATAAGGGGGCAAACGAGAAAACGGGTCACCTGATGGAAAGCAACTTCCGTCGCCCATGGACACTCGCAGCATCAGAAGAGCTGCAAGTGCGTTGCCGACCTTTTAAGAGGGAATAGGGTAATAGGGGAGGGTAGGGAGGGGAAGGGAAGGGAATAGTTGAGGGTAGGGAAGGGAATAGGGTAGGGGTTAGGGGATTGGGCCTCCGGTAAACTCTCTCACTCGGCGAAACACAGCGCAAGCGCTGTTTCACGCCGGTTTTCTGTGAGAACGTGGTATTTATCCGGTCGAGCCGGCCCATTCGTGCCTTCTTAATAATTAAGTCTTACTTCTTATACCATTTAACTTGCCAAGTGTACTAGCACGTGTAAACACAGCATATTGCCTAATACCAAAGGCTAGACTACGCCTATTAACATGTCGCTCGTCTCTTAGAAAGTGGCGCACTCGCTGACTGCTAATGGTGATATTGTTCAGTTCCGGACTGGAACTTGGAAGTAAGTATATTATGTCTCACTCACTTTTGAGTGTCATGTTTTAAAAAGAACGAGGTTATATATGTGGATATTTTTTTTCTCTGGTCGCTTCACACCATGTCAGTCTGGCCGCTTGCTAAGTTTCCGAAGAAATTGTGTTTTGGGAGTCACAGAAATCATTAATTATTGTAACTAGCTATTTGACCGAGCTTCGCTCGGTATTCGATGTAAATGACATTTTCTAAAAATGATCCCTAGCTAGATCGATTTATCGCCCCCGAAACCCCCTATATACTAAATCTATCTTAGAGTCATCTTGCAGAAAAAGAGACTAAGCGTGTTTACACACGGCACGCTCGCCGCCGCGGCACCGCCGCGCGCCGCGCCGCGGTAGAGAGTCGCCGCCGCGCGCCGTTGCAGCGGCGCCGTGTGAAAAGGGCCCATAGAAATACAAGGATAAATATGCAGTGGCGCCGCCGCGGTGGCGGTGCCGCTGCGGCATGCGGCGTGTGTGTAAACACGCTAAGGGCCTGTTTCACCACTTCCTGATAAGTGCCGAATAGGCTATCCACTACTTTACTTGACAAATTAAGTATGGATAGTCTGTTAAAAAAGGTGTGAATAGCCTATTCGGCACTTTATCGGAAAGTGGTGAAACAGGCCCTAACAGCCGTATTCAGAGACATTTAATTACGATTAACCTTCAATTTAATGGAGAGTTTGTCAGATAATGTATGGGGCTTATGTCAAAATTTTGAATTAATAACATTTAAGTAAATAATGTTCCACTCTGAGTGCGCCAGTAAGTAGGTATGTTAGAACTAAGTATTCCTTATGTTTCTATTGTATTCTACGTGTGTCCCAATGGCATGTAGTTCTACCCAGTCTATTAATACCATATTATGATATGGACTTAGTCCTTAGATTTTAATTGAACTTTTAGACCAAATAACGTGCCGTCATACTTGTAATTATTAATCTTAATAAAAACCGATGAGTAATTATTTGATCCCATGTAACAGGATCGAACCCACGTCCAACCCAATTACATATTGAGCTTACGCGCCTATTGGCAGGTCATTACTCATTATGAACACGCGAAACTTTACATTTTGATCTTATACTTTTAATGACTGGGATGATAATTTAACATTGTCTAAGCGGATACAACGAAACCCGGTTTACGGTTAGTATTGAACATTGCCGCACCTTTCAATCTTATTGTAAAATAAATTGTACAATAAAGTATTGTTCAATGTTATTGTAGGTTTAGGGGCTTCCTTATAATGAAGTCAGAGATCACGTATATCTATACTAATATTATAAATGCGAAGGTATCTCTGTCTGTCTGTCTCGCTTTCACGCCAAAACTACCGAACCGATTGTAATGAAATTTTGTATACAGATAGTCTAAAGCCTGAGAAAGGACATAGGCTACTTTTTTACTGGAAAAAAAGGGTTGTACGGGGGTGAAAATACGAAAATTTGTTCAAATTAAGTTAGTTCCATAAACTCATACTAGATGGCGCCGTGCATCTTTTACATCACGCTAACGCTTGCCCAACATCTTTCTATAAGAGGTGGTATTATCATACATAAGAGTTTCGATTGTTATTTCTTTTTTACGTTATATAATAAGTCAGTACTTTATATTATACGCAGTGACGTAACCTTAAACCTATCAATGATAAATAGTTTATGGGTAAAGTGGTGTAATTGGGGGGCTAAATAAGCTTTAAAATTTGGCATAAAATATAAAGTTTAATTAAAAAAAAATGAAATATGTGCACACTGCACAGCTGTTTTGATTTAAGGGGTACCAGGGTTTTTTTTATAAAAGCTTTTGACACCAATTTTGTTGACATCGCGCGCTATAAACTGAAGTCCACGCGGACGAAGTCGCGGGCAACAGAATGCATTAGGTATGTTTTAATGTTTTTAACATTTACACAAGTATGATTAAGGAAATGAAAAAACTTGAAGTCTTCCTAGAGTGAGCTAGCGAATGGTGATGAATTATGTCATATATTAGATTTAGCATCAAATAGAGCTAGATCAAAATCGGTCTATCCGTTTGGATGACGCAATGCCACGGACAGACACAAAAACACAAACAGACAGATACAACGTCAAACCTATAAAACCCAGGTTTCTTTATCGTTGCGGGTTAAAAATTGTATTTTTTTATTTTTGAAGCAACATCATAATATTATGTCCATCACCCACTTTTAAATGGAAGAAAAAGTACTGTCAACTTTTAAAATATTAAAAACATATCGATGTTATTAAATTATCAGAAATCAGTGAATGTTGTGCATTAAATGCAAGGCGACAATGTTGCAAAAGTTAATGAGATACGCCCGTGACCAACATACAGACAGATGACAATCCGCCTGATAACTCGCTCAAAATAAGGACAAAAACAAGCGGGTACTAGTATTTTTAACGAGAACATTTTAAACTTTAAATAGGCTGCTATTCTTAATTAAGTGTTGTTCGTTTGCTCGTTTTTTTCCCAATTTTATAAAAAAAAGGCTGTGTGTTGCAATTAAGTAGGTAATTGTGTAAAACTAATCTTATACTAGCTGAACGGCAAACGTTGTCCGCTAGCTTTATTTAGGGTATAAACAATTATATTCATGTTGGCTAGTTCTCATAGATCTACCCAATATGCATATAAAGTTTTAACAAAATCTGTCCATCCGTTTAGGAGGATTTTGACAAATATGATGATACGAGAATTTTGTATTACAATAATTCAAACGTCAAACAAATTTTCGCAAAAACGAAAGTGCAGATGTAGTAGGTCAAAATCCTTCTACCACAACGTATACGACCCGCAAACCTTCAAGAAGAGGGCGCATTTCCTCTCAAAAAGCCCGCAACGCAACTGCATCTCTGCTGATGCTATGAGTGTCCATGAGCGACGTAATGAGCGACGGCAGTTTCTCTCCACCAGCAGGCGTAGCTTGGTCACCATAGAAACGGTTTCTTTCTACAGAAGAATCGACATACTGACAGATTTTATCGACAAAATGGCGGATTTATATTGTCTAACTGTCATTTTGTCTATTCTTTCTAGAAAGAAACCATTTCTATGGTGACCATGCTACGCCTGTAGGTAACAGGTGCAGGCCCTTTAATTTTAAATAAAATTAGTTTTTATTATTCGTAGGCTATGTGGCTTAATTTACATATCGAAAATACATGGTCTGCTTACCTTTGTTTCACAGAAAGTCACATGACGAACAAAGACGGCGAAAAAACACGCTGCGTATATCTTTATAATAGGACAGGCAGTGATTATTCCTCAGCAAACACGTATAATGTAGGTACGTTTCCTTACGTTTAACGATCTCATATTTAACGGTACCGTTACTCGAACCGCACCGTTCCTTTGTGCCCTAAGCGATCGATAAACTTCAGTGTACATACGGATCAATATTGTACAGAATAACGCTGGAATAATGAATACCTGAGGATGAAACATGGACGCTGTTGAGAGACTTTCCAGTTAAGTGGAAATAGGTCAAACAGGTGTTTTTTTGTTAGCCTATACTTTCCCACTGCTTGGCAAAGGTCCATTGTAGAAAACAAATAATGTCGGCACCTGCAAACGTTAAAATTATTGCTTTAGCTGTTAATGCCATTTTAAAAGTAGTTTATAAAATTTGAACTTCTGATGTAGTCAGTCAGTAGTAGATAATTACGGCTTATCTTAAGTTACCTTGGAAAATAAGAAAAAAAAACGTTTTTGATACACAAATAGATGTTGCGTCGATATTGTCCGTGATAAAAAGTTTTACATCCCATTCCGGAGACTCTCAATTCTATTTCAAATTTGATATAAATGAGCAGTTTATGCGGTAATAGACATATACGCTTAATAATATTAATACCTAGCTTAGTCTGTCTTGGCGTCTGCGTAAAAGGCGAAACGCCGTACAACACTCGCCCGTATGTTTCCACTATTGGATCCGTGTGTCAATCGCGTGTATCGGCTCTCATAAAACTATGTAGGTGCAAGAAAGTATTGCAACCTCGATACTTTCATATAAACGTGGATACACACTAATCGTGCGTAACGCAGTCTCATTCATGCCACATTATAGTGCGTTTCTTCTAAATGTAACCAAAAACCCGATCAAACGAATCCATACTGGGTAATATGGGCGAAAGTGTGTCTGCCTGTCTGTCTTTTCACGCCTAAACCGCTGAACTGATATTGCTGAAATTTGGTATGGAGATATTTTGGGTTCCGTGAAAGAACATAGGATACTTTTTATCCAGGAAATGTACAGTTATAGCTCGATAAACGAATTTTATACGTGGGAGGCCCATGCTTCGGCACGAATGGGCCGGCTCGACCGGATAAATACCACGCTCTCACCGGAAAACCGGCGTGAAACAGCGCTTGCGCTGTGTTTTGCCGAGTGAGTGAGTTTACCGGAGGCCCAATCCCCTAACCCCTACCCTATTCCCTTCCCTACCCTGAACTATTCCCTTCCCTTCCCTACCCTCCCCTATTACCCTATTCCCTCTTAAAAGGCCGGCAACGCACTTGCAGCTCTTCTGATGCTGCGAGTGTCTATGGGCGACGGAAGTTGCTTTCCATCAGGTGACCCGTTTGCTCGTTTGCCCCCTTATTTCATAAAAAAAAAATTTTTTTTGGGGCAACCTAGTAGCGGGCGTCATATATTGTGTTTATATATTATAATTATGTAATGCACACACTATTGCACACTAGATGACCCGGTGAACCTCGTATCACTTCCCACCTAATATAATCCGTCCCTGGACGAATATAATGAGAAATATAAATAAAATTATCCAAATATGTTTAGCCGTTCTCGAAATTTAGCGTGACTAATAAAATTAAAAGTTCTCATTTATCATATAGAAGATTTAATAGATTTAATTCAAATATAAAACTGATCGAAAATCTAAGGTAGTCGTAGATAATAATAAACGCAGCGACGACGTTGAACTCTAATGTACGTAGCTACGACGCAACGTAACGTAAAGCGCTCGCTAAACGGTAATTCTGCATTACATGCATTACGTGCTGTAATGCACGAATTATCGTGTATTGCAGTGAATGATGCGAATTACATGCAAACTACGTGCTGTACAACGTGCTGTACATTGAATTGAATTACTCTTTAATTTTTCAGCACGACATGCGTAACGTGCTGTAATTCATGCATGATCGTTTATTGTAGTGAATGACGCGAATGACATGCAAATTACGTGCTGTACATGATTGACAAGTTGTTTAATTTTTCGTCATGCAATATGTGCATCAAATATCAATGCAGCGGATCGCGCGATCGGCATGTCATGGGACAACTCAGTTCCAGGGTGGTGCTTCCGAACACTTAAAAAATTATGCATTTCTTTGTACGGGGCATACAAACTGTTAATGTGTACAAAATTAATAAATCAAATAATATATTTTGGCATATATAATATAAAATGATATTATAATGATCATGAAATAACTTTCTCAATTTAATTTAAGTATACTTACAAAAAACTTTGTTGAGTATTTAAAAGAACGTATCGTGGTCTCCGTGGTCCGGTGGTTTAGAGCGTGGCTCTTGACTCGGAGGTCGTGGGTTTGATTCCCGCGTTGGAAACAATAATCCAAACTTGAAAATAACATATTATGTTATTTTAATATTATGTGTTATTTAATAATAACATATTATGTTATTTTCAAGTTTGGTTAGGGCAATGCAGGCTATTCACCTAATCGTCAGACAAGTAATGATCCGTGCGTCGGATGGGCATGTAAAAAGTCAGTCCTGCGCCTGATCTTTCGCCAGTCGTGTCGTTCTTCCGTCCCACTGGGCTATGAGAGTAAAAGGAATAGAGAGTACCTATACCTGCTCTTGTGTACTGCGCACACATTTGAGCACTATGAAATTACTCCTGTGGGATGGTTTCAATGAAACCGGCCACCGTCACCGAAACCGGTGTGCGAAACCGGATATATTTGTACAATTTTATTCAAGGTGCAGTGAATAAGATAAAAAAGATTATCATCACAAAAAACTTGAGAGGTGTCAAGAGACACCCGGATGGAACGAAGTTCCAGTTTACATATTATACTAGTTTATTGTACTTTAACAACTATAGCAAAAATGCTATAGTTGTAAGCCGTGCGGTACTGCATGTTTCTCTCTCTCACTCTCTCGCACTCGTACTGAACAGTGTGGTGAAGCGATGATTTTTTTGAGTGTATTCAGTTTTTTTTACATAAGAAATAATACCTATCTAAACCACATACTATATCGTGTATTGTCATCCAAACTAAACGTGTATGCAAAATTTCAGCTCACTCGGTTAAATATTATCTGCTTCAAAATTGAGTTCCAAGATTTCACCCGAACATACATACTTACATACATACAGAGCAAGTTAAATAAAAGCTTTTAAAAAGCCCCGCCACCTGTGTACAGACACCAGCACTAAATTTTAATTATTATTTTAATAGTTTATAATATAAATTAAAATAATTAGTTTATAATATAAATTATAAACTATTGAGAGTAATTAAAATTTAGTATTTGTTTGTTTAGTAAATAATATTATTATTATCCTCTTGAATTATCCTCCTGAATTATCATGCTGCATGATGAAAAATGAGCGTTCATCATGCAGCATGTAATTCACGTAAATGAATGGTCATGCTGAATTACCGTCTACGGGGTACTTAAAAACCGTTTACAACTTTAATTTAATGAACAGTTTGACAGATTGTATGGAGTATCAAAATCTTCATTAAATTAAAGTTAAGCCATGATTAAATCGTTGAATGTAACATTATTATACTTAATTATTATCAGTTTAAAGCTACATTGAAACAGTACTTTGTGTCAACTATTCGTATAATAAAATACATGCTGAATACCTCGCTGATCGTAACCAACAAAACCAATCAGCCGAATGATTTATTCAAGCAATCGATTTTTATTCCTATTTATAAGAGACAACCAATGGCTCTGATATTGATCAGTCGACGTCTCGTCGATTTTAATCTATATATTAATACGTGAGCCAAAAACTTTGTATTCCTTGTGACGAAAAGTGGGGAGACGTAGGTAAATGAAATTTTGCACAGTTATAGTTTATATGGTGAAGGAGTGCATCGAGCTAATATTATTTTGAAATTATGCTTTTAACATACATTTTTTAACAAATAAAACATTACACACACAACGACACACACACTAGGAAAAATGACAGATTTTTGAGTGACAAGCCTATACATACGAATTATACTCTTTTATTAATGGTTGAAGTCTGTTGACAACAAGGTGACAAATTTAAAATGGATTATAGTTTTTTTTATTGAATCTTAGATACTATTAGACAATGCTTACACGGCCAGTCTGAGATCAGCTGAGTCCCAGAGACAAGAGTTGAAAAAAATATAATGAAGTCAATATTTTTAGTCTTAATGTCGAACGACATTAAGATTAAAAATATTTTCGACCTTAGTTTCAACGTTGAAACCAAGGTCGAATTTCGACCATTGGGCGATCTCTAGTAAGTTGAAATGCGTTATGCGTTTGAGTGCAAAGAACGCCGCGTTTGTCATGTGTGTTGCTACATTAATATTCATATTGTGTCAAAAAATGTTAACATAAGCATGGACTATATAGTGGTCTTATTATATGTAATAACTAATAAGTACATGAAATTAATAATGTTTGTAATTTTTTTTCAAGATGTAAGTATGTAATATTTTTATAGTTTTTTAAGATTTTATCGAAAATAGTTATTTCAAACTGACAGGACATAAAATCAATTTAATATGACATAATTGATCGCCGTACAAGTTACAACACTCGCGCGTATGTTACATTTCGTAACGATTTTGCTTTTCAATTTCATTAATTAACTCCTTCTTATACTATGACAGATCTGGCCAAAATTAAACTTTAATACCATGAAATTAAGTCGTACAGTGGAAAACCGGATCTGCTTTTGACTGTACATACTTCCATTATAGTACAATTCCGGTCTAGATATCAGATGCTGAACACGCGAAGACAGACGAGTTTTGTATCTAGAATCTCAATGTCAAAGTCAAAATAAAGTAGAAAGAAAGACGGGGTCACACGGAGTAGTGACCAAGTATGAAAGTATGACAAGATGGACATCTCAAATTTCAAATTTTGAACCATTTTCGGAACTTTACACCGCACTTTCAAAGTCGTTGATCTCACGAAACCAGAAAGTTAAGGTCAACTTAGAGTAGTTATCGTACACCAGCAGTGTGCCTTTTAGTAAAACATAATGACAACATAATAGAAGTGTGGAAAGCTCGAAACCAATTTGGAATTGAAGGGCGATATCTGGCGGAATCGTATTTTATGATTTTTTTAATGTAAAATAAGGGGGCAAACGAGCAAACGGGTCACCTGATGGAAAACAACTACCGTTGCCCATGGACACTCACAACAACAAGAGCTGCAGGTGCGATGCCAGCCTTTTAAGAGGGAATACGCTATCTTCTTGTAGGTTTGCAGTTTGGAGTAAAACTATCATCAGATGCTTTTAATGGGATAGATACAGGTTAACTCTTTATTATGATTCATAAAGGAACCCTATCTAAAACGTAAGAAAAGTATCTTACCTCTACCAATTACCATCGCTTATGTCGCTTATGCCCGCAATGGTTTCTTTCTATCAGGTTATTCATCGTCTCATTTGCCTCCTATGCCATAAAAGGTATTTTTAAAAAGTTCAGTTTCATTTATTCAGTCTTCTAAATGTCACATAATAAGTAGGTAATTTCACATCCGGCTCAAACTTATAGCACACCTACATTTTGTCTTGTGTCGGTTATGAAAACAAGTATTTAATACGCTGTTACATAATTTCTTTGTCTATTAGGTACTTGAACTAACAATTGTGTGTACACTTTACACTGTTAGAATAGTGTTGGGAATATGCGTTATCGATAAAATTGTTACGGATTGAAAACGCCATAATTTTTTAACCGCTAGAAGGCAAGTCTCGCTAGGAGTACAAAAATATCACTGTGATATTCACTGTGATATTTAAAACTTATAGAAAAAGGCCAAATGTCGCTAATATAAATTATACTAAGTGTTCGTTACATTATAAGATGATTTTTACTGCTACAGAGAAGGATATTTTTTTTAACATCAACAATAATAATTATTATTAAGTAAGTACTTACAAATATATATTTTTGAAAAATTATAATAAAGTAAACTATTATATTTCAAGTGTAATACTGTCAAAAATAAACTAAATGATTATATAAAAGCTATATTACTCTTATTAGATACATCATTCATTTATTATTATCATTGAATTAAAAAGCCTAATTAATGATAATAATTTAAACGCGCATAAATTATATCGTTAGTTTATCGATATCGATACAAAACAGCACCTCCCTAGAAGTGTCCCGTGTGGGAATGACTATAGGAAGCGGGGTCACTGACACACCTGTACGCGGATGCGCGTTGCACTATAATGGCGTTTAAACATGGCTGCCGTTTATGAAAAACGAGAAAAAACGCGGTAAATGTTAATACAAAAAGTTTAGTGAGATTTGAGCGTTGAACCCACGAAGCTAAAACAAAGGTTGAACCTGAGAGGTTTTAAAGTGGGAGACGGTAGTGCTACATAGTAGGTACATTGCTAATATGTTATTGCCCAAAAAATGCATCGTTTTAGCTGACTACGCCAAAAAGGCAGTTGTTTTCCAGTACATGTATTTCAAAAACTGCTTAGTAGTTAGTAAGAAAAAAACGTACGCTTGAGTCCACACGCACACTAAGATAAATTACAAAAGAATTGATATAATAGCAAAATATATTAATCAGATGTGATTTGTGAGCGATCTGACCCTCATAGCACCGTAAAAAGTGTAATGTAAATGTTTACAATTACTTAAATTTTTTAACGTCTTTATCCACCAAACGCTATCCTCTACTTCAGCAATAATATCATTAACGCCTCCGTGGTCTAGTGGTATAGAGCGCGGCTCCTGAGTCCTGACTCGGAGGTCGTGGGTTCGATTCCCGCGTTGGAAACATGTTATTTCCAAGTTTGGTTAGGACAATGCAGGCAGATCACCTGATAGTCTGACAAGTAAGATGATCCATGCGTCGGATGGGCATGTAAAAAGTCGGTCCTGCGCCTGATCTTTAGGCTCTCACCGGGCGTGTCGGTCTTCCGTCCCACTGGGTTATGAGAGTAAAGGAATAGAGAGTGCTCTTGTGTACTGCGCACACACTGGGGCACTATAAAATTACTTACATACCATTATGTTATAAAACAGTTACAGAGAAATGAGAAAGAAATGCCACGTACCTGGGAAATCGTACCCCAAAACCTTTATAAGGATATATCGGCTATAGACGCTTACAAAAACAGCAATTAAACTCGGTGCATTCAGTGTTCGATGATGCGTTGACTAATTGCAAAGGTTAAGACTTACGTTATAGTTAGTCACGGGCCGGTGGTTCACGTGAAGTTTAAGGTTTAATACCACAATCCTACTTGAATCTAGTTTGGATTAAAGTGGGAGAAGGTCAGGACTATAAGATCGGGAAAGAAGTGGACACGAGTATTATGAGACTTGTTGAACAATTCAGAAAAAATATGACTCTTTGGCGAAATAGTGTTTTACGTATGCTTTCTGGCGCATGACCACCATCTTGTAAATTGTAAAGTGTCACTTGAGAAACAGCTGTTACAAACTGTCAATGTCATTTAACATTTTGCATGTGCGATTCATTAAAACGCTCGTGTCATTTCGAGTGACAGCTGTTTCATCCAAGTATTCCTTGCCCACGTAAAAAGATATTTGTAAGCCTGAACTTTAAAGTTTAACTTTTGAAGTTTTACTATTGCAAGTGGTCTAAATATTTTTATTTTAATAAATTATTGCATTGTCATTGGCTCTAGTGCTTCGAATTCGAATTAATTACACTACTGGGGCTAGGTAAAAATCGTGCTCTAAGATTCCGATACATACATACAGCCTAAGCTAATAAAAGCGTGTTAAAAAGGCTAGTGCCATTGCGAGTGACCCCTACAGCCTACTTCAGCCTTGCCTCCTTGACTCATTGGACATCCCTCATGTATGATATTAATGTGTAATATTGGTAGAATATTAACCATTATGATATTCTTTATCGTGCACAAAACATGTAGGCAAACGCTACAACTTCCAGAAACGTGCTTTTTTGTGTTCCCTCCAAAACTCCGTCGAAAGTTTTTTTTTTTATGAAATAAGGGGGCAAACGAGCAAACGGGTCACCTGATGGAAAGCAACTTCCGTCAAGCAAGCATGGCTCTCCCACGTATAAAAGTTTCAGTAAAGCGTCTACCAGAATCATTGACTGCTTTAACTTTTACTTATATTTTGAATACACTTTAGACTTGACGATAATAATATTATAGTGAAACGATCATGAAACAATGATGAAAATTACCTATTGTAAGAAGAAAATTGTTTTCCCGCCATATTTTACATGACGCTGGCCATGTTTTAAAAGCCGAGCGCCATTAGGAGTTACAGCTTTTTTCATTTTTTTATGAAATAATATGCAAACGAGCAAACGGGTCACCTGATGGAAAGCAACTTCCGTCGCCCATGGACACTCGCAGCATCAGAAGAGCTGCAGGTGCGTTGCCGGCCTTTTAAGAGGGAATAGGGTAATAGGGGAGGGTAGGGATGGGAAGGGAAAGGAATAGGGGAGGGTAGAGAAGGGAATAGGGTAGGGGATGACCGGGCCTCCGGTAAACTTACTCACTCGGCGAAACACAGCGCAAGCGCTGTTTCACGCCGGTTTTCTGTGAGAACGTGGTATTTCTCGAGCCGGCCCATTCGTGCCGAAGCATGGCTTTTCCACGTCGAAATTCAGCTGCCTTGTCCCCATGAACACATCCTTGTAGGCCAGTGGTCTGCAGTAAGTACTATTATTTTTTGTTCCAGAATGTTTCGGTGGAAGGGGAAGGTGAGGTAGTCGACAGATGGCAGTGAGCCCGGCTATGTACCGCCCCGGGCCGCTCGACCCGTACGCGTCGCAGAGGGTGAGTGTTTGTTGTTTTAGTTTTGGTGTGTGATCATAGATGGCGCTTTTAAAAGGAGACTCAGTGGGTCATTCTCAACAACTTTTGTTCTACTACTTTTACAAATACTTAAGCGAAAAAAGCCTTTTCCGTATTAAAAAAGTCACGTGACCAACAAAGTTTTTATGGATAATATTCAATATTTTTCCTGAATTTCCCAAAAGTCGTAGAACAAAAGTTGTTCAGAATGACCCGCTGAGTCACCGTCTTTCGTCTTGGTACACCTTATTTAAAACAACCTGTATAGTTCGATGTAGAGCAGGGCTTGTCTACCTTTCTAACCGACTTCACTAAAAGGAATATGCATACATTTTTTGACGAAATTTTGTGACCTTCCCAGTGTTAGAGTCGTGTTAGCGGCGAAGGAATCGTGGATGGATTTTTTTAATCATGTAAATTATAAAAGTAAACCAATTTGCTAACAGCTTTGATTTTATTATAATATTGTACTATTGAAAACTCATATTGTATCATTACTTTTTATTACAATATGAGCTTTTCTTAAATACTCGTAAAATATTATGTTCAAAAAATCTTCAGCAAACAATAAGAATTTAAAACCGTATTATCTGTACATCATATACGCCATCAATAATTCCGCATGACCCGCATAACAGAAAGCAACCTAAATATTTACACTGTAATTATTGTCCGAGCTCGATTAATGAACTTGTTAACCTACTCCGCCCAAAACGGATTGCATCGGTGACCAGTGACCACACGTCATCATTTTGAGGGACCAATCAAAATTCGAATAACCCGTGGGCCGTATTACTTTTAACCGTCAGACTGACGAATCAAAAACCCTAAAAATAATGTTTACAACAGCGACAGGCAAATCTTCAAAACGGAGCTTCGTTCTAAACAGCACTGACGGCTTTTCTGGAATTGTTAGTGTTCATGATCGATGAAACAAAGAGACGATTGACGTAATGCCTGATATACAGTCTGTCAAGAAAGTGAAGAAATTAAAAAGTGGCAACATCGTAGTGTCATCCCTTTCAAATCAATCTAAGAAAAAAGGGATGACACTACGATGTTGCCACTTTTTTATTTCTTCACTTTCTTGACAGACTGTATATTAACGTATTTGCAAATTACACCGTACTCTCACTGTCATGCAGTTGCAAATAAATGATGATGTTAGTTGTGATCAACATAATATTTTATTGGTAAAAAAGTTTATTGTGGAAATAATGATCCAAAAATGTTTATTGAGAATTCATAGGTACTTTCAATTTACGCTCAACTAAACGAAATAACTAATAAAAGCGTTTGGAGAATTTTTATTTGTCCCAAAATATCTGATATTATATGTTTCATTTTTGATCATTTATTTGTCTATTCATGCATTTATTCATCAAACTTTGTATTTATTTTGTACAAAGAGATGCCCGTAACTCCATTGCGCCAAAATTCATTTATTGCGCGGAAACTGTACATTTTTACGGGATAAAACTATCCTTTGTAATTTCCCGGAACTCAAAGTATCTCCATATCAAATTTCAGCAAAATCGGTATAGTGGTTTGGGCGTGAAGAGGCAACAGACAGACAGAAAGACAGACAATACTTTCGCATTTATAATATTAGTATTTTGCTCATTTATTTGTCTCTTCATGCATGTATTCATCAATCTTTATATTTATACCTATTGTATTTTGTAAAACGAGTATCGTTTATCAGTTTTATATTATTTTCTCTGTCGGTTCAGTTATTGCATTTTCAATTCGAACCAATAACTAGAACCGTTCAATCGTTCATCATTCAATTAATATTTATTATAATTTGTTAAATTTTCTACATTTTTATTTTCCTCCGCTCCATTCAAAATTTTCCACATTTTTATTTTCCTTCATGCTTTCATTCTTACAGCGTGTTCAATCGTTTAGCATTCAATTATTATTTTTATAATTTGTTAAATTTTCTACGCTATTCTTTTCCTCCACTTCATTCATAATTTGATACATTTTTATTTTTATTCATTCTTTCATTTTATTTCTTTTTATCACTTTCTTCACTTTTCACATACGAACGTATGTTTATGAGTTCCATTCAATCATTCATTCGTTATTCAAGACGTCAGCTGATCTGTCCGTGCGTGATGGCGCGTGTGTTGACATTATCGTCGTACCTCCGAAACAGGAGTCACGTCCGCGCAAATTGTTTTATTTGATTCGTCTATTGGTGCACGAAATTCCGTGACTCAGAGATTTAGAATTTTATTATACTTATTATGAATTTTATTATATTTTAAGATTTATTACATTTTATATTGATCTTTAAAAAATATATCTTAGGGTTCGATCACATCGAGACAAAGCCATAGCGTAAAAATTATCGCTTATATCAAGACATCAAGTCACAAATTTTGCTATAGGAGTATTACCCATACCACAGAACTTACCAAAAAACAGATTATTTGGTAAGTTCCGCCTTTTTTGTGCAATGTAGGATTTTAGCCAATTCGTCCTGCTTCTAATTTTTTTTTTATGAAATAAGGGGGCAAACGAGCAAACGGGTCACCTGATGGAAAGCAACTTCCGTCGCCCATGGACACTCGCAGCATCAGAAGAGCTGCAGGTGCGTTGCCAGCCTTTTAAGAGGGAATAGGGTAATAGGGGAGGGTAGGGATGGGAAGGGAATTGGGGAGGGTAGGGAAGGGAATAGGGTAGGGGATTGGGCCTCCGGTAAACTCACTCACTCGGCGAAACACAGCGCTAGCGCTGTTTCACGCCGGTTTTCTGTGAGAACGTGGTATTTCTCCGGTCGAGCCGACCCATTCGTGCCGAAGCATGGCTCTCCCACGTATGCTTCTAAAATATGCTGGCTTCAGTTATACCATAGGTAAATATAGAATTGTTGATTCCGAACGTATTAAACAAAACGTTTGTGTTTGGATGAACGGAATGGAAAACGCCGCCAACGTCCAAAGTTAGATTAGTATCGAATTCGCATTCCAAAAATAGCCATTATAAAAATGACCTTCCTTTCGACTAGTCTGGTATGCGTAGAAAAGTTTAACATCACGACTTTATAAGGCCGAGTGGTTCACGACTAGGCCCTACATCTACTGACCGACTTCTAAATAAGGTATCACAATTTGTATTTAAATAATCATCATATATATATATATAGCCATAGTCAAATCAGTTCTTAGAGTCTCGCTGTTTAGACACAAAAATAAGCCCGCCTTAATTTAATTTTGTTTTAAATATTATTTGTTGTCACAGCGGCAACAGGAATAAAGAAATTCTGAAGATTTCAATTGTCTTGATGTATCACAGTTCTTGAGTTGCAGACGGGCGGACGAACTGACAGAGAAGTCTTAGATTCCATTTTTAGGGTTCCATACCCAAAGGGTAAAAACGGGACCCTATTACTAAGACTTCGTTGTCTGTTCGTCTGTCCGTCTGTCTGTCTGTCTGTCTCCAGGCTGTAACTCAAGAACGGTAATAGCTAGAGAGTTGAAATTTTCACAGATTATGTATATCTGCTGCCACTATAATAACAAATACTAAAAACAAAATAAAATTAATGTTTAAGAGGGGTACCCCATACAACAAACGTGATTTATTTTGCCTCTTTTGCTCTATATCAATAATGGCAATTACAGGTAGTTACTTGAATTTTTCTCAAAGTACTTAGTTATATGTGTACTATAAATATTCAATAACAATATTAAAATAAAATAAAAAATGAAGGGGGTGAAATAAAATAAAGATTTCGTGCGATTTTCTTGATTGTTTAGTTCACGAACGTGCGCTACGGAGAGGGTAAAATGTACCATCGAGAAGAAATTATTGATTCATAGGCAGTTGATGGCCCTACGTTGTATGGTCGGATTATGTCACATAAATGTCAATTCAACGTAAAGCTGGAAACTGCTGGAAACAAATTATCGGAAGTTTTCATCGGATGCGGCTTATTTCTATCTGATTAATTCAAAATACTGGAGATGTGCAGACTAGTTGCCGACTAGTCGGTAAAGCCGACTATCCGGCCACTTTCGTAGCCGGCGACTAGTCGGCAAAAAGCGCTGACTAACCGGCTTTTTATTATTTTACTCTTATTGAAATTACATTTAAAAGAAAAACCTTGATTGTTTTGAAATTAAATGAATTGTTTCTGAAATTATTTGTGATTTTAACATAACCAAAACATGATCCGCCAAGTCCGCAGGCGGGGTATGCGACTTAGTCGGCTTCTTTGCATCCGACTAGTCGGCTAGTCGGCTATTCGGCCAAAGTCATGATTGGAACATCTCTACAAAGTACACTAAACTGTGCACATTGTCTGACATAAGTCGCGACGTTCGGACGTCCGAACAGAATCTGGCTGGCCGGATGTTTTTGCATCTGCGGACGTCCGAGGATTATGAACCGTGCACATTGTTAAGCCGCATCCGTCAGCCGCGACTTATGAGAACGTCCGATAATTTGTTGTTGTTTGTCCGATAGCTTGTCGCGATCTGTCGGCTAGGTATGACCGTTTGACATAACTCGACCAAACTACGTAGGTCCGCCATCTGCCTATGAAGCAACTTCTGTGATAGTACCTGTTGTAAATTGGATTCTCGTAGTTGTGTAAAGGTTCTGCATCTCAGACAGGTTAAATCATTCACTTCATGATCATAAACTTATATAAAGATATAACTTTTCAATCATTGCACTTAACATTTATAAGATTGCAAATACGTAAAACTTAAACAAAAGAAAATCCGAAAGAAAATGTGGAAAACACGACTGTCAAATCAATTCTCTCACGGGTGGTGAACTATTTTGAATAACATTACGGAAACATCATAATACCACGCTCGACGTGGTCCTTCTAGCCGGATTACCTTATGTGACTCGACAAAGCTTATAACGCTTTTAGAATATTTCTAACCTTTTGCCTTTGAATGCCGTATGGCCATCTTGGGTTAATGCCGAAACATGCGTCTATTTTCTATTGATTTCCGTAAAAAAGATACGATGATATTTTGACATAAAACTACGCATTTATTTTATTTAAGTTACCTCTTCACGTCCAAACCGCTGAACCGAGTTTGCTAAAATTAGGTATGGATACACTTTAAGTCCCGGGTAAGGACATCGGATACTTTTTATCCCAGAAAAATGTATGGTTCCCGCGTCATAAACGAATTTCCGTGCGACGGAGTTGCGGCCATCGACTAGTATTATGATAAATCTTCATATAAATTGCCTGCAAATTGCAATGTTTGTAGTTTGTAAGCGCTGCGTGCGCATGCGCAAGCCTCGTGCATCCATCAAGGATCACACCTTTTACTACAGCATTCCTCAAGGAAAGTGATATTAATATTATGTATCTAGACCAGGAATTAGCATTATAGTATTTGCATAGCATTTACATAAATACAGGGTGTATTTATTCCATTAACGGCCGTACTCATATAGTTTATTGATTACTTACTTCAACTTAAGATTTTGATATAAGCTCCATACATTTTCTGAAATACCGTTACGTTTACATTCAATTTATGTATGTAATCGAAAATGTCTCTTGGAAAAACTTTTTCTACAACAACTTTCATATTAAAAAACTGGTGTTTCATGACAAGATACTAAGATCTAAAACTTTAGACCCTGTAGACACGTGTATTACTTTAGTATAAAATGCCAGATTTAAAAAAAGTGGCATTTATTTAGCTGTGTATTTATTCATTCTCAATAAAGGAATATACGATAGTACAGTAAGCCTACTAATAATTTATTTCTATTACATCAATTTAGACATAACATGTACCTAGTTACCTACCCATTATTCACTGACTTCTTAGTTCTTAAAGCGAAAAAAAAAGGAATTTACTCCTTACAAACTTCGATAGACGATAACACTAAATATTTTGTAAATAATTCCGGAATTTCAGAATATGACTTTAGATTTGAATTATCAGAAAATGTGTGGAAAATTCATTGAAATTCTGAAGTCGGAGCTTATCAGGGTGAAAACGGGGACCGACTCCGTTATCCTGACCATTTGCCACAATGACTCCGACTGAACATACAAACAACCTTATGTAAGCGAAGGGTAAGGCGGCGTTCATAGTAGGTATCACTATCATCCTCACTACATAATATTATACGAGTAAAACAAAGTCGCTTTTTTCCCTCATGTCCCTTTTGTTCCCTTTAATCTTTCTAACTACGCAACGGATTTTCATGAGGTTTTCTTTAATAGATAGAGCATGATTAAAGAGTAAGGTTTATAAGTATAATAACATTAATTAAATAGTGGAGAAATACTGTTAATTTTGAGATTTCTAATGTGATGTCGTAAATAATTGCATTTTTTCCGCTTACATTGCAAACGCAGGCTGAACCCTACGAGATTTATCAAAATAATGTACTAAGTATTGTACACTATGCAAAGGTCTATAGAAAACTCCGCGATGGTATAATATGTCTATTGTCTATCTCTTATGGATATCCCACAATAATTTTTTTGACATTTTACTTTTAACTTCAAATAATGGCTAATTTTCGAAGTGATTTTTACCAATACGACAATAATCCTTATTCAATTAAATACTTTAAAATTTAAATACATTATAGATCTATATGGCCCTTTACAGTATATGATTTAAATTAATATTTTCGAAGATATTACAGATTAAAAAATTGCGGGACGTTGCTTTTGCGGCGGTAACCGACCAATGCGGGCCACGGGTAGCAATGAATATAATTAAAAACTACTGAATTGATTTTAATAATTTTTTCAGTGAGTGATAGGCTATAATATATTTTATACGTTACAGTACTGTTTAGTTAGTTTTACAGTATAAAGTTATATTAAGCGAATACTAACTAAACAGTACTGTTTAGTTAGTATTCGCGTAATATAACTTTTGTTTAATTTGCATTGAATAAGCTATAAACAAATTTTGGCGCAACGGAGTTGTGGGCGTCATCTAGTAAAATATAAGCGTTATCTGAAATCGCCTCTAACTCCGCGCTCGATTTGAACTATCTCGTTCTAGTACATATCAAGCTGATCTACTGTACGGTATTTATATTATGTATATGTATTAAGTAATGACCCGCCCCGGCTTCGCATGGGTATTATTAATTTAAATCATATACTGTAAAGGGCCATATAGATATATAATGTATTTAAATTTTAGTTTAATACTTTTTCTGCAAATCAATTTCAATTCTTATGGCACCAATATAAGCAATAGAGCTATTGCACAATGCACGCTGCAAATATTTTGCGGCAGTAGCGAATAACAGTTGTCCCCGTTTATGTCACAATCGTGACATTTATTATCTGGCAACACAATTTTATCTTGTAAACTATTTTATTTTAATGCTGGCAATCGGAACGTGAGCGAGTACAGATTTCATTGCGGGTATTCATCATCACCACCATTATTTCTTAGATAAATATGACTGTCTGTGTAGTTAATTCGTAGCGCCTTACCTGCTGATCTGTATCCCGGTGTCTAGTATTAATTTATCTTCGTATCTTGTTTGATTCAGACCGTTTTCTATCAAACAACAAAAGAGGATCCTAAAACTTAATGTTCACGTTACAAGAATTAGGAACAAAGAAAATATGCTATATCTCGGATGACTGTCTGTCATATAACTTGCGTATTTTATGCCCGGTTCTTAAAGTTTTTCGACCTGTTTATTCAACAGAGTTGCTTCTCTGTTAATATTTTGGCTATAGCCAATCGAAAGCTCTATTGAACAGATAAACTATTCAGAAACCCACAAAAACATTCGTTGTAATTTTTACATACCAGCGACCGCGACATAGGACGTTCTGAAAATTTATTTGGTTTCAAAATTTGGAAATAAAACAATTTTTATTGGAACGAAGTTCGTTATCGCGCATTCGACGTTAATCTGAAGGCTAGACAGAACGATATTTGACCTTGATTTGACCTCGACGCTTTTTTATTAGTATCAACATGTTAGGGGCAGAGGACATTCATAGTAAGTATACGTCCTGTGCGTCAACTGGATAGCGTTTTTTGAGAATAAACAGCAACGAGTTGTTAGTATTCCTGGGTGTCAATAGTTGGCGTTTTATAAATAATTATTTTTGAGTGTATATGTACCTATACAGGTTTTTTGAACATAAGAAATAACTTCGTTCCATTCGGGTGTCCCTTGACACCTCTCAAGTTTTATTTATTTTATTAAGCATGGTGGACACGTCTTTACATTTGCCAGGGAGTGGTACAGGTGTAACACCTAGTCTGTGCTTTCCATTTTGCCGCCATTGTTATTTGTTCTGCCAATTGCCATTTAAATATTCAATTGTTTAGTGGACTTCCGCTTGCATTGACTTTTTCACGAGATAACGTAGGCGCGTGGTTTTAAAGCGAATGGTATCGAAAGATAATATAACGATTTTGAATTTATATATTATGATGTGATAAACAATTGGCAGCAATATATTTGCTAGAAAAAGCTAGACTGTACAAGCAATACTATACTTAATATAATATCTTATATCTTTAAACGAGCAATTCTTGTATATAATATCTATATAATTGGAATCTCGGGATCGGCTCCAACGATTTTCATGAAATTTAGTATATAGGGGGTTTCGGGGGCGATAAATCGATCTAGCTAGGAATAATTTTTAGAAAATGTCATTTTATTCGTGTTTTATCGAATACCGAGCAAAGCTCGGTCAAATACTTATATATAATATTATACTTATTATACTTACTTAAAGTATATTTTCAAAAGTAGGTAGGTATATATTTTCACTCCGAAGTTTGTCTTCAAAATTAGCAATCGCAACTTGGCTAAAGGCGTTTAAATCTTAACATTCAATAGCCTTTCTCCAAGATCCTTCCCCATATATTTCACCATCCCATCCCATATATTTTTCACTCTGAAGTTTACTGGAATTAGCGATTGCAAGTTGGTTGAAGGCGTTTAAATCTTTACATTTAATTTCGTTCTAAAAATCGCAAGGGTCAAACCGATTAGAAGCACAAAACCCTGCTCCACAAATGTCCAACAAATACCAACAAACCTTTTCGCCCACCGGACTGAAATGAACGGAATAAAATACAGTAAGCTTTATTGAGGACGCGACTGGATGAAGTGGGTAAGTAACAATTTTAACATTTTTGTTTTTTAGGGTTCCGTAGTCAACAAGGAAGGGTTCCTTACCCTTATAGTTTTGGTCTGTCCGTCCGTTTGTCTGTCTGTTTGTCCGCGGTTTTGCTTAGAGACTTTAGGACCTACAAAGCTAGCTAGTTGGCCGGTTTTTATTTTGCATAAATGTAGGCTTTGGGAGTGAAAAATGATTTGAAATAGAAAAAAAATGTGGATTTTGTTTATAGCTAGATGATGAAGTAGGTAAGCTCAAATAAATTATAAGGAAAAAAATGAGAAATGGTCCTAATAATTTAGTTACCCACTTCATCCACTCACGCTTTTTATTGTGGAGAAATAGGTTTTGCATTTAAATACCAAGTTTAGTGATTAAAACCGATATTTTGCAACTTGTTCGCGTTGTTGACCACAAATTTTTAAGTGGAAACTTTTAATGAAAAAATGGAAATTCTAAAACTTTTCTTTTCTAACAGATTTGATTAGAGCAAGAATTCTCGAAAATTGAAACTAGTGTGCTACTTTATGATTCTGGAATAGTCCAGAAGTTATTCAAAAATTAGTATCTGGGTACTAATTTTTATCTGACTGCCAGAAAGGGTTTTATACAAGAATCTTGGATTAGTTCCGAGTGCGACATCCTCATAATCTATGATCGAGATCCGAGAATCAGACCTCAAACCTACACTTACTCGTACTTACGTAAAATAAATACAGAGCGTTTAAAATTATTTTACCTTCAACCTACCCTTTATTTCAACCATACAACGATCATAATATAAACTCCAAAGTAGGTAGGTCATAAAACTTGTAGACACGGTGGATTTATTTGTCTTTGTGTAAAACTATTCGTGGCACGATATGCTGGTGTATTCTAAGTTGTGAGGTTAAACTTATAAAAACTTAATACGAACTTAGGCGTTTCATATTGCTGCTTTTTGGTAAATAACAGCTATTGAGCGGCTTATTTTTAGAAGAATGGATTGCTTATTTTAGAATTAGACCATCAGAGGTGCTACAAAGAGTTAGCTAAGAATACAATGCAATCTTAGTGACATATTATTGGAGATTAGCTTTGTCCACACTGTGCCTTTTTCTGTTCGTCAAGGGCATGCGTTATACCGCAGTCAACAGCGAACGTGCGGCATGCCCGCGACGCATACCTTCTGACCGCATCCAAAACTTCAAAAATTCAGACAATATTGGCGTTGCGTTCCTTGACGCATGCAATTATTGAATGCGCCAATATGAAAGTTGATGACGAAAATTGAAGATGAAAGTGCACAGTGTGGATTATTATTGTCAAAAGTAGAATAATAGAAAGCACTGTATGCGGCATTCTCCAGCCTGAATAAAGCCAGCCATTATTATATACTAGGATTTCATAGCTCCAGGACTAAAACTTCGGTCGTACTGTGAATCGGTTTTCATTATACGACACGACACGACACGACACGACACAACACGATACGTCATACGACATGACACGGCACGACACGACACGACACGACTGATACATCAATTAATAGCATTGACAGTATGTCACTGGAAAGACAGCTGTTGGAGCCTAGGGAGTGCGAAACAGCTGTCTTTCCAGTGACATTTTCCAAGATGTTTTATTTCTTGCCAAAAGCCTTGTAATAATAATATATTTTCTAGTTAGTTTTTATTATTCGTAGTTTCTAGTCAATGAGCAGGTATAACTTCTCCGACTTGGAACCTAATCGTGCTAATGCTATGCTGCTTTATCATGAGTTTAAAGCTATTATCGATACTCGATACCGACTACCGTAAATTTTTAGCATGGCAAATTTTACAGCGCCTCTAGCGGTTACTTGCGGAATTAAAATCACCATACTAAATATTTACGTAGTCGGTATCGATTATCGATAAATACTATAGCTTTAAAGTCATGGTAGAGCTACTTTTATGTATATAGCACATCATAATCATGTCAGGTATACCGCAATGAACTGTTCGTAACATATCTTAGAATATCTGCTGTAAAAACAGCTGATTACCTCCTCATTTGCGTAATGTTATCATTACAGTACTGGCAAAACCATTAAGCTGTACAGTATAAATGTCATTCAGTAGGTTAACTCTGCCACGTCGTTGTGAAAGCAAACTAGCTCTTTACTTCTTCTTCTTTACTTAACAGTACTATACTTCTCTCCCTGATTTTTTGCACACAAGATTCTTTGTAAATACTCTAAATACTCTAATGTATGCTTTCGCTCGGGTGGCTTAGCATGAACTATGAATATGGTGTACTGTATATTCATTACATTGTGGTTATACTAATTGCCCTAGTAGAATATTCTTCAATTCCAAACATAAAATAATAGAAATCCTTCTTTTATCGTAAGTGGAGATGATTTTGCCCTTTGCAAAAAACTTCAGGTTTCGAAATCCTTACAGTCAGTCCCTCGTTCACCCACTTAAAAGTGGTTCTATATTCCACGAATTTTTAAACATTTCAGCTGCATAATTGAATCTCTAATGATCAGGCGCGGTCGCAGCCTGAAATTTTGGGGGGGTCACTCACTATAGTCACTACACAAATATATTTTTTTTATCTGCGCCCTCGGACGGTTCTGGGTTGACATGGGGTTGACAGCTGTCTAAGGTCGGACGCAGTGGTGGTTAGCTAGTAATTTCCTTTTATTATTTGGCAAGTTTTTGAGATTTTTCAATTGTACCTTAGATTTTGGGGGGGTCATGTCCCCTGTGACCCCCCCACCCTTCGGACCGCGCCTGCTAATCATACCCAAGAGATTATAAGTTTTGTCAATAACATTTTCAAACTTTTGACTTTCGTTTAGTAATGAACACGACTTCCTGGCGATTTTCCGGAAGTCATAACACTTTCCCTTTTAATGTTTGCGCTCGTAAGACTCATCAATTTCGTATCATGCTAATATTTAATATATCTTATGATGGTACACAGCTTATTACATTCTGTAATGCCGCGGTATATACTAACGTAACTTCTCTATTATACTAGTCTAATGTCTTGTAATGCTTATGATAAAGATAGGTTTTGAATTCCAGCTTAGGAAGCAAACTTGAAAACAATATATCAATAATATTGTTTTCAAGTTTGCTTTGTCAAGGCTTTAGGTCAGTTTAGGTTTGTCAGTCACTTCGTTTTAAAAATGTAATCCTATTGCTACGAAAATGAAGAAAGAGGTTAGAGGAAGTGCCAAAGAGTAGACTGTAGTGTATAATAATATGTACACACACAAAAACGTTTAAACGTGGGAGAGCCATGCTTCTGCGCGAATGGGCCGGCTCGACCGGAGAAATACCACGTTCTCACAGAAAACCCGCATGAAACAGCGCTTGCGCTGTGTTTCGCCGAGTGAGTGAGTTTACCGGAGGCCTAATCCCCTGCCCTATTCCCTTCCCTACCCTTCTCTACCCTCCCCTATTACCCTTACCCCTCTTAAAAGGCCGGAAACGCACCTGCAGCTCTTTTGATGCTGCGAGTGTCCATTGGCGACGGAAGTTGCTTTCCATCAGGTGACCCGTTTGCTCGATTGCCCCCTTATTTCATTTAAAAAAAGAGCTATTCTGGCTAAGTTCCTAATTTGTTATTTTTTTTATTAATTTTATTTGAAGGCAGACACTGCAGAGAGCTTAGCTTTGGAAATAAGTTAATAAATCTACTTGGCGCCAGTTCTATAAATAATTATTACCTTCTAGGTCCTAGGTTTATATTTATAACTGACCTAGAAGCAGACACACAACCATTAATTAAAATATTACCTTCGTTTCAAGGCTTTTTATAATCCTATTTTATAGTAAACCGCATACGAGTTGTAATTTTTGTTGCAAATATTTTTAAAAAGTAAATATTATGTATTCAATAATGGCTAAGTCAGAAATACCTATTTTAATATTCCTATATACCCATTATTATTATTCCCATACCTCAGGTACTTAGCACGGGGCCAAACTGACGTGGTGTGAAGCGTCCATAGATATTATTATTATTATCTATATATATAAAATTTAAAGGTGACTGACTGACTGATTGACATAGTGATCTATCAACGCACAGCCCAAACCACTGGACGGATCGGGCTGAAATTTGGCATGCAGGTAGATGTTATGAGTAAGGCATCCGCTAGGAAAGGATTTTGATAAATTCCAACCCCAAGGGGTTCAAATAGGGGATGAAAGTTTGTTTATAATAATACTTCTTAACGCGAGCGAAGCCGCGGGCAAAAGCTAGTTATTATATTATGTGACTGTAAAAACACTTTTTTTTCTTTTTCTCAAAAAAAATTCACCCATTACTACTGCGAAGACTGAGCTGTTCCTATTTTACGCTGGTTTTCTGTAAGGCTGTAACATTTAATCATCGAGCTAGTCATAAGCTGGTCGAGCTGGCCCATTCGTGTTTGTGCTTTTATGAAAAACGTAAATGTAGGCCTCGGCATGTGGACAAAAATAATCCAAATGTCAAGGTGTTTCGTACTCGTACAATGATCAGTTCAAATATTTTAATTAAATTATACCTCAATGTTATGATTGATGACTGCATTATAGTATGTAGTACAATAGATATTATATTGGCATTAGAGTATTGGAATCTCGCAAGCCTTATGTACCTTTATCTATACTAATAATAATTTACTAGCTATTTGACCGAGCTTTGCTCGGTATTCGATAAAACACAAATGAAAATTACATTTTCTAAATATGATTTCTAGCTAGATCGATTTATCGTTCCCGAAACCCCCTATATACTAAATTTCATAAAAATCGTTGGAGTCAATTCCGAGATTCCAATTATATACATATTATATACATACTAGAGATCGCCCAATGGTCGAAATTCGACCTTACTTGCAACGACATATTTAGAACTACTAAGTACCTATTTGTAAAAAAATATTGACTTCATCATAGTTTTTTTCAAAACTTGTCTCTGGGACTCAGCTGATCTCAGACTGGCCGTTTAAGCATTGTCTAATAGTATCTAAAATTAATTAAAAAAACAATAATCCATTTTCAATTTGTCAACTTGTTGTCAACAGACTTCAACCATACATAAAAGAGTATAATTCGTATGTAAAGGCTTGTCACTCAAAAATCTGTCATCTTTTTTAGTAGTAGTGTCGTAGTGTGTGTAACGTTTTATTTGTTAAAAATATATATGATAAAAGCATAATTTTAAAATAATATTAGCTCGATGCACTTCCTCACCATATAAACTATAACTGTGCGAAATTTCATGCACCTATGTTTCCCCATTTTTCGTAAAAAGGGTTACAAAGTTTTTCTCTCACGTATTAATATATAGATATACAGGAATTGCTCGTTTAAAGATATAAGATATTTATAAATGTCAAAGTGCGCCAGTCTGTCTTTCTATCTTTTACAGCGTTGCCAGATTTTTTTTGTTCCAAGTCGGGACTTTGGAACTTTTTGAGTGAAAAAGCGGGATTCTTCAGTCAAAAGCGGGACAAAGTATGAAGTGTGTTTTTATCATTTTATTGGCGTTAAAATAACGTTCACGTGACAATAGATAGCTAAAGTAGACAAAGAAAATCCACCCCTCTACCTCCCACAGTCCATACTCTTATCTTCATTACGCACCTTTCTTTCTCAGCACTTTCTTTCTTGGACTTGGACTTTCCCCAAAAAGCGGGACTGAGCCTGTCTCGCGCGGGACATTTAATTTTGATGAAAAAATCGGGACGTCCCGCCAAAATCGGGACGTCTGGCAACGCTGATCTTTTACCTCTTTACGGCCAAACCGATGAACTGATTTTGCTAAAATTTGGTATAGAGATACATTAAGTCCCGGAAAAGGCCATAATATACTTTTTATCCTGTAAAAATGTACGGTTCTGGCGTAATAAACTACTTTTGGCGTAACGGATTTGCTGGCGTCATAATAGTGGTTACTGTATTTTGTTGCTATATTACATCTTAATTCTTATGGTACTTGGATAAGTTTGTCAGGGGGGCTAAAATGGTCGCTTTGGAGAATCATATTAGGAATCATAATAAGTACATCATCATTTATTTTTTTAAATCACAAAATGGCCACTCTGCTTGCAATTCATGTCTAGTAATTCGTACTAATTTGACATTCGTCAGTTTGACTGTTCTGACGATTCAGTTTCTGAATTGTTTTTAGAGGAATTGCAAAATGCGACTAGTTCGACAAGCTTTGTTTTGAACGTTGCGAGAAAAGGAACTAACGCTGTTTTCATACAAAAACGTCATTTTTGACAGTTCTCCTTTACCAGCAGCGGCAGCAGCGCCCTTTTACATATTCATTTAAAGCCTTGGTGCACTATATATTATTTTGTTTTAAATTGTAATTTTCCATCTTTTTAGTAAAAGATGGTCCCGTGCGACTTTCTTACGCCGGTTCTTCTCGCCGGGTTAGTTCCCGAACCGGTGGTAGGCACCTTAGTAACGACGATTTTTTATTTTGACCATTTTAGCCTCCCAGGACGACGCGGATTGCGAAGCTGGCTGGACTAGAAAGTAGATATGAACTCTAACGGCCGTTCTCAATATATGATCTATCTCTGGTTTTGCCTTACTAGAGATAGGAATAACTCACATTAGACATTAGAGACATATATTTTATATCAATTATGAGCTATTCCTGTCTCTAGTAGGGCAAAACCAGAGATAGATCAAATATTGGGAATGGCCGTAAGTGCTTCTTGGTTATCATTGACAGCTAAAGACCATGAATGTTAAGCAGCTGTCTCTCTAGTATTATGCTTTAGTTCTGATAATTGTGGCTTGTGTGTGGCTTACCAATTTGTTGATCCTGATTTCCACAGTCGCTTATTTCACATTTCTTAACTCCGATTTCTTTGAGTCCACTGTTAGTATTTATTCACATTCCAAGGTGAATTTACCCTAAGCTTTGTCGCTATCAGGGCGATCACGCTCCTCAATAGTCTTGTCCAAATTGGTCCATTGTTGTCTTCTATAGTTTCATAATATCCTCTACAAAGTGTATTTTTCATTGAATGTTTTGATCCGTTTAAGATAGGATTTAACTAATGTTTTTTTTTTTAAGTAAAAATATTACTTACCGCCGTACTCAGAGACATTTAATTACGATTAACCTTCAATTTAATGTAGAGTTTGACAGATAATGTATGGGGCTTACGTCAAAATTTTGAATTAATTACATTTAAGTAATTAATGTTCCACTCTGAGTACGGCAGTTAGTACATAGTTTTTATTATTCGTAGGTACATAACCAATATTTAAAATATTTTCTAGCATATCGTATAATATATAATAGCTCCCACACCGGTTTCGGTGACGGTGGCCGGTTTCATTGAAACTAGGCCAGCTATGCAGGAATAATTTTATAGTGCCCAAGTGTTTGCGCAGTACACAAGAGCACTCTCTGTTCATTTACTCTCATAACTCAGTGGGGCGGAAGACCGACACGACCGGCGAGAGATTAGGCGCAGGATCGACTTTTTACATGCCCATCTGACGCATGGATCATCTTACTTGTCAGACAATCAGGTGATCAGCCTGCATTGTCCTAACCAAACTTGGAAATAACATGTTTCCAACGCGGGAATCGAACCCACAACCTCCGAGTCAAGAGCCGCGCTCTATACCACTAGACCACGGAGGCGTTATCGTATGATATGACATGTTATGACTTATGACGAGTATATCGCAGATATTGCTATTTTGTGGTTTTGAGGGGTGTTGTTACCCAGTCGTAAAACTACTCCCGAGTAGCAGTTGAGAGAGCGAGCTTTGAGCGATAAAAGAAACAATAGTAGTAGGTACCTAAAGAAGCAGAGTTTCCTTGGGCTTTTTTTTTTATTAAATAAGGGGGCAAACGTGCAAACGGGTCACCTGATGGAAAGCAACATCCGTCGCCCATGGACACTCGCAGCATCAGAAGAGCTGCAATTGCGTTGCCGGCCTTTTAAGAGGGAATAGGGTAATAAGGGAGGGTAGGGAAGGGAAGGTAGGGAAGGGAAGGGAATAGGGGAGGGCAGGGAAGGGAATAGGGTAGGGGATTGGGCCTCCGCCCTCCGGTAAACTCACTCACTCGGCGAAACACAGCGCAAGCGCTATTTCACGCCGGTTTTCTGTGAGAACGTGGTATATTTTCTCCGGTCGAGGGGGCCCATTCGTGCCGAAGCATGGCTCTCCCACGTATAAATTAGGCTAACCTATTTAAACCGTCATTCTCCCTCATACACTTTTCAGGGAAATACTTGAGACCGTTACCAAAACACGATTATAATAATGTTAACTTAATATTATTTGAAATTCAAAATAAATGATTTATAGACTTTTCGTGTTTTGTCAATGCTAACTGAATTATCTATCATAACATCATCGGTGAAAATGGCGAAATTAACCAATGAAGGAATAGCAGTGTCCATATCAACCAATTAAAATAAATCTATTTGACATTTGCACTGATTAATTGTACAAGCGCAAATCCATGTCCATATTAATGTTATAAATGCGAAAGAGTGTCTGTCTGTCTGTTAGACTGTTACCTCTTCCTGCCCGAACCGCTGAACTGATTTTGCTGAAATTTAGTATGGAGTCCTGTTAAAGAACATAGAATACTTTTTATTATGGAAAAATGTACGGTTCCTGTCATCTAGGAGACTATCATTCATCTGTACACTACACTGTTACCGCAAATGACGCGTCAACAAATTAACAATGTTACATCATAACAGGTACATCCGTGACATTAAGAAAACACTTATCATCAGGTGCCTTTACCGCTTACGTTATATTGCTATGTGACTTTCCATGCCTTTTATATATGGCCTAACATGTCATGTAAGTTAAGTAGCATTTTCTTTGGATACTTATTTTTTGAGAAGATGTAAAAGAATTTCTTTCTTTCTTTAACCCATCAATCCCCAAGCGGTACCCGGCTGTCGCATAGCAATTGTAAATATCTTGTGTCTGCGATTCCCACGATCAAGGTATTAACGATAAGGAAGCAAGTTCAACAATGATTTAATTAGTTGAAAGCAATTTTATTTTAACTTGATGACGACATAAAATTAGTTCACCTGCGCTGGAACCGTACATAAAATGTACGGCAAAAAACTACAACAAAGACTATCGTATGTCCTTTCGTCTTTATCTAAATCAGTTCAGACGTTTAACGAAGAGATTATTATTTCGCGAAGATATTACTTTTGCGAATATTGGGTCAGGAGTAATAAATTACCTTACTTTTAAGTAAGGGTTAAGACCCGTCTTATAAGAACGGTGTCAATCGGTGCGATCCTTAGATCCCCACAAAGGTACACGTACTAATCCGAAAAAATTAAACCGTTAACCCCTAAATGGGTGCTGTAAAAATAGATACAACGCTTGGCCGGGATCCTGGGCACCCCAGTTTTATTGTGGACATAAATTTTACCGCACCGGGAGATTGCCTGTGTACTTCATCGCTGCTGGGCCATATTTATTACACGTACAGATTTGGCCATTACATAAAATGGTCGGAGCTTACTTGGCGTAAACTTAAGGGTTAAACGCCTATTATACGTTAGCTTGATGGATTTGTAAAACATTCTAGGGTTAAGGTGGGACCGCACTAGGTTTAACTGCAGACTGCGACACGACATCACTTTCTAGTAGTACTAACAATTAAGTAATATTAAAGAGTGTTTGACTGCAACGTATCGCGTCGCTTCTCAGCAGTGCAGTGCGGTTTCAACGTTAAAGTTGACCTAAGTTAACAAGTTGTATCTTTAAATAGGAAGAAATCTTATTCTTTTTAGAGTTCCGTACCCAAAGGGTAAAAACGGGACCCTATTACTAAGACTTCGTTGTCTGTCCGTCTGTTGGGAGGGTATTACATTATCATTTATATATGATCATTTCTTTGATCATATATAGGATCCAATATATATGATCATTTGATCATATCTGCATATTACATTATCATATTTCATTGATCCTATTTTACGTCATATGTGGTTTCAATAGCCAATGGAGAGCGCTAAAGCTGACAGGTATTGACGTCAGGGTTACTAGATCTCAGAGAATTCGATTTGTCAAAAGACAAAATGTTTTTTGTTATTTCAGCAAGATTATCCATTCGAAAAATAGTTACATTACATTATTTGAAACATATTAACGAACAAGAAATTAAAAACTCTTTTTTATATTAAATAACTGGCAACACCTATTTCTATGACCGTATTGGATCCAATCTCTCAGCAAATGTCAAAAATCTATGATCAAGGAAGAAATGAATCATATGTCTATATTACATTATCCAATATCATTGACTCAATGATCTCGGATCCAATATATATGATAATCTAATATCCCCCTATGTCTGTCTGTCTCCAGGCTGTAACTCAAGAACGGTAAAAGCTGGAGTCTGGAGAGTTGAATTTTTAACAGATTGTGTATATCTGTTGCCACTTTAACAACAAACACTAAAAACAAAATCAAATTAATATATTTTAAGAGGACTCCCATACAAAAAACGTGATTTTTTTGGCCTTTTTTGCTCTATATCGATAATGGCAACAGGTAGATAATTGATTTTTTCACAAATTCCTTAGTTATATGTGTTCTTTAATATTTATAAATGATATTAAAATAAATTAAAAAATAAAGGTTGGCTCCCATCCAAAAAGCACCATTTTGTCCTAATTTTGCTCTATAATGGTACGGAACCCTTCGTGCGCGAGTCCGACTCGCACTTGGCTGATTTTTTAACCATAATAATTCTCATAATTTATATGATGGCTAAAACAAAGGGTTAATTTTAACCTAGATTGGTGCAAATGTTCCCAAGTCAGTCTACCACAAATTATTGTTGAAACTACTCTCAAAGCTTGTGGATTCCGTATTTTCTTGAAATGTAAAATTTTATGTCGAAGAGCTATAAAAAATTTACTCCTCTTGCCAAGTAGTTGAGTTAAGATAAAAAATGGCTGTTATCTCTGAAAGTATCTTAAAATTACTTTTCTAAAGTAGTAAGTTCGAGTTAAAAGTTTTTATGGGTATAGAGGTCAAGTTTTTGGCTTCTTATTTTATTAGCCAAAATGCTCTGTTCTAGTAGATTGTTAGTATGTGCTAAGGCTCCTCTTCACGTTGCCCTGATAGATAACCACCGACGTCGATAGATAGTGAGAGACTATATAATATTATTATGTGCTACACGCTACGAATAATAAAAACTAGATACACTTTAGTAAGCTGGTATGGGAGCATCATGAATAATATGCCAATGGCAATCAAATTATGAATTTTATTTAACCCTTAAAGTTTATGCTCTTTCTAAGACAGGATATTTAACAATCCAAGGCGACTGCCAATCAACAAGGCGTCAACCCGCAGACGTCAACTTGGCTATAATGGCTAAGCAAGACCGCTTGCTGGCGTTTAAACCCAAACGTGGTTCTTTTTGGTTGTGTTTGAACATAAGTGAGAGCTCTAGATATCTCAAACGCTGAGATAAACAGAACACGCCTCTACACGCCTACATTTTCACTAACATATCAAGATCATACTAAATCAAGATTAAGTTTCACTAACATTTAGATTTATTCGTTTGTTGAGGTATCTGATGAAATGGGCCAGAAATCGAGCAGCCCTAGTAGACAAGTGTCAAGCGATTATCGTAAACGCCAACAAAATGTATGGGACTTGACATTAGTATTCGCGAAGCGATGACTTATGTCAAATCGCATACACTTTGTTGACGTAATACGATAAACGCTTGCCACTTGTCTAGTAGGGCTGATCCGACTACCTCATGGTGAGCAATTGCCACTGTAACAACAGTCACACTTGAAAATCCTCTGATGTTATTTTCCTCTCGCCAGCAAATATGTTCACAGTGTGTAATTATTCAAAGTTCGGTGTCTTTGTATGTTATGTGACTGACATACTAAAATTGTAATGCAAAAGTGTGTCTGTCTGTCTTTTTTTTTAATGGAATAAGGGGGAAAACGAGCAAACGGGTCGCCTGATGGAAAGCAACTTCCGTCGCCCATGGACACTCGCAGCATCAGAAGAGCTGCAGGTGCGTTGCCGGCCTTTTAAGAGGGATTAGGGTAATAGGGGAGGGTAGGGAAGGAAAGGGAATAGGGGAGGGTAGGGAAGGGAATAGGGTAGGGGATTGGGCCTCCGGTAAACTCACTCACTCAGCGAAACACAGCGCAAACGCTGTTTCACGCTGGTTTTCTGTGAGAACGTGGTATTTCTCCGGTCGAGCCGGCCCATTCGTGCCGAAGCATGGCTCTCCCACATGTGTGTTACCTGTTCCCGCTCAAACCGCGGAACCGACTTTGCTAGGTATGTAGCTTTGTTTCCCGGGAATGGACATAGGATACATACTTATCCCGAAAAATTGTACGGTCACCGCGTGATAAACAAATTTTGGTCATCTAGTTTCTAATATTTCAGACATAGAAGAGATACATAGAGAACAGCCCTTGTAGATAAACATTTCGTTAATAAGGTGGTTTGCCCGGCGTCATGGGGGTTGGGTCTGTGAGACCCATCACTTTTTATTTCACTTGTAATTCGGTTACCATGAGTTCGGCGTGTCCAAATTTCTCAATAGCTAGAGCTGTTGAGTTGGTCTATAAGTCACAGGTAACGCGTTAGTCCTGCGTCGGCCGCAGCGGTAGTAACAGGGGCCCAAAGTTGCATAAGGTATGTGAGACCCATCCCCGCAGTCAGTGTAACAATTTCGGGACATCTTACGCAGACATTATTGTGATAATTATCAGTGTTTTTAACATTTTTTTTGTATTTTTGTTGTGTTTTACAATGGAATTAGATAATTTATAGTAAAATTTATTATATTTTTTGTAGGTACTTACTTAATTACTTTTTTGTGTTTTTTGTAGGTACTTGAAGTACTTTAATCTTCGATCGTGGATTCTTGGAAATCTATTGTTATTCTGTTGTTGTCGTGATCATCGGTGATCTTAATATGGATCTCAAAATGGATCGAGAAGAGGCAGAACGACAACCCATTTTTTCAATTTTACAAGAGTCGGAACTCGGACTCTGATTTTACCTCGTCAGACCAGGAAATATGCGAAGAAGAAGATCTCTTGAGTAAACGTAGGAATTCTAGTGACGCAGAGCAAGATATCTCTGGCGATGATGATATTCCACTGTCTTAGAAATCGATTGTCGGAAGAGCATTGTACTGTATCTGAATCGGCTAGTTCGTGGCAAAGACGGTACAATGGGCATTGTCCAAAAAAAATCACATTTACTTTTTATATTTTTTTTCGTTAAAATAGGGTATTTTAAGAATATAAATTAAATAATTTTGAAATTCATTGGCTAGTTTTTTCTCAATAAATTTTTAAAGTTTCGCTCTGACGTCATCATCGGCCGCCAATTGACCTCTGTATATGTTTTAAATTTCCTTTTAATCTTATTTATAATGGCTGGTTCGTCAAATGCAAGTTCTCATTGTGTGAAAGCTGATACGAGAAGCTTAAAAAAAGTTCGAAACGTAATGTTGGTCGAATTTATTGCTAATTTAACGCCATTGAAGGTCAAACAAAGGTTAAACGTATTTGTTCAAAAATATAAGTAACTACCCATTAGTTATTTTTTTCGTTTATATACAGAAAAACGATCACTGACCTTATTCCTCGAAATGTTTTTGTAATGAGCAAAATTAAAAAAAATGGACAATCCCCATTTGGTACAAGACGCCTATTGAAAAATTTCTTGGTGAATCATCAGGGGAACCTCCGACAAAGAAGCCGAATATTCGCAAAAGATGCCAAGACTGTCCAGCCAAAAAAGACCGTAAAACGAATTATTTCATTTGCGAAAGTTGCAACTTGCACCAAACACATTTGCTTAGAACATATTGTTGTACCTTTCTGTGCTGATTGCACCAAAGATAATGATTAGATGTGATTATTTGTTAATTTTTTATAAAAATATTTTAGTATTCTTTATTTTTAGTAAAATGGCACTTATTGTACAAGTGACATTAAAAAATTAAAACTGATTGTTAATTAGTAATAGACTAACATTTAAGTAGAGGAGAAATATGTTGTTGATTTTTGTCGTTCTTTTTTTAAATCTCTATTAAATATGGTTAAAAATTATATAATATATTTATGTTTCATTAATTCATATAAATACACATTGAACTTAATATAAACATATAAAATAAATTGATTCTTATAAAAGGTTAGACTAATTTTGATATCTAAGACACGGGTATGTGAGACCCACTCCAACGTCCGTGTAACACTTTTCTGCCCCCATGACGCCGGGTTAAAAGTAGAGTTTGACTGAGATGGCAATATGCTCCAAGCACGAGGAAACGAGACAAATATGTTATATGGCCAATATGCTTGTCGTGATGTTTTTCCACAATCGGCAAATTACAGAGTCACGATTTCGTCTGTTCGATAAGTTTTATTATATTATCACGTTTCCAGAACATTCTGACAAATGATCTTACAGAAATTAACTTCAACTTTTTTAATTGGGAAAACGACAATTTTCTTTACTAAAGCAATTTTAATTTATTTTCCAACGAAATTGATAAAATCAAACGGTTTTTGGTGACGAATGGAAAAAAAGGAAAATCACTAATCAGTTTGATAACGAGTGAAAACTAAAGTAAAAATAATACCCAACGTAGGTACCGTTTACACTTTACGTATAAATATGTGATATGAATTTGACATACGGAATATGCTATGACAAAAAATATACGATTTATACGTGGGAGAGCCATGCTTCGGCACGAATGGGCCGGCTCGACCGGAGAAATACCACGTTCTCACAGAAAACCGGCGTGAAACAGTGCTTGCGCTGTGTTTCGCCGAGTGAGTGAGTTTACCGGAGGCCCAATTCCCTTCCGTATCCTCCCCTTTTCCCTACCCTTCCCATCCCTACCCTCCCCTATTATCCTATTCCCTCTTAAAAGGCCGGCAACGCACCTGCAGCTCTTCTGATGCTGCCATGTGTCCATGGGCGACGGAAGTTGCTTTCCATCAGGAGACCCGTTTGCTCGTTTGCCCCCTTATTTCATTAAAAAAAAATACGATTTTTTCCTTTATCTGGCCTGTGTTCTAGACGTTGCTTCGTACCAAATGTTAAGAGTTCATGGGAAGTCGAACTCGCCAGGAAAAACGGCACTTACAGGGTGTATGTTTCGTTTTTCCTGGCGAGGAACAAAATCCTAAATTAATTTGTATCATCAGTATGCTGTGTTTAGTACACTATACATTTTATTATAGTACCATCAAAGAAATTGATTCCTAGGCAGTTGACAGACCAACGTCATTTGGTCGGATCATGTTAATTCAATTTTAATTGTGATCTGTCGGCTGGGTTTGAGGTAACGCGACCAAACTACGTACGTCCTATCTGCTTAGGAATCAACTTCTCTGATAGTACATTATACTGATGATGAAGGAGACATAAACATTGAAAGTAAAAGCAAATCACAATCGTAAACCCGACTTTACGTCCGATTTGTGCAAAATCGTAAAGCAAAATTATCCCGAATTACCCATAAACCGAAATCGTGTCCACGTATAAAGACGATAGACGAAATAGCATGGATTAGAATGCCAAATAAGTATTAAGTAGCGGGGAATAGATTGGCAATATGCGTAAATACATGATATTAATGAGAATACTTCTAGCTATTTCGTCACGATATTGAATGAATTGAATGAGAATACTTGAATATTGAATGAGAATACTACTATGAGAATACTACGTAAATACATGATATTAATGAGAATACTTCTAGCTATTTCGTCACGATATTGAATGAATTGAATGAGAATACTTGAATATTGAATGAGAATACTACTATGAAAATACTACGTAAATACATGATATTAATGAGAATACTTCTAGCTATTTCGTCACGATATTGAATGAATTGAATGAGAATACTTGAATATTGAATGAGAGTACTACTATGAAAATAAATACATGATATTAATGAGAATACTTCTAGCTATTTCGTCACGATATTGAATGAATTGAATGAGAATACTTGAATATTGAATGAGAGTACTACTATGAAAATAAATACATGATATTAATGAGAATACTTCTAGCTATTTCGTCACGATATTGAATGAATTGAATGAGAATACTTGAATATTGAATGAGAGTACTACTATGAAAATAAATACATGATATTAATGAGAATACTTCTAGCTATTTCGTCACGATATTGTATTATATTTCGCCAACCTACTAAAATAATTATATTTAAAGTACACTAGATGACGCTAGCAACTTCGATTGCGACGAAAGACGTTTATGGCGAAGGAACTGTATATTTTTGCGACAAAAACTATCCTATGTCCTTTCCCGGGACTCGTAGTATCTGCATACCAAATTTCATCAAAATCGGTTTAGCGATTTAAGCGTGAGGAGGAACACTTTCGTATTATAAAAATTTGGTATGGATTATTATTAATTATTATTATCAGTGCAATGATTGATGTACAACCGAAGTGGCCTCGGCCACTTTCGGCCAATAGGCCAATAATAATCAGTAGGCGAAATCTTGAGAAGAAATTCTAACTTAGATATTAAGATGTCAAATACACATCCTCCTAGCTATCAAGTTTTGAGAAAGTAAAGGTTGTCACAGACAGAGCAGGTAATGTAAAGATGTATATTATAGCACGATACATCTCGATACATCTTTCTACAGAAATCGTCAGGAGACCACACACAACAGCTATAATGTATATTTTTACATCTTCGTATCTTAATATACAGAGCTATATGAAAATATACATTTATATTTTGATACATCTAAATACATCTCAATACATCTTAATATATTTCTGTATATTACTATACATCTCTTCTCTTCATAGGATGTTCAAAAATGTCTGTGATTATATTATATGTGTATGATAGACAGATACACACAGTGTTGCCAGTTGCCACCCTAGCACAGCACTTCACAGCAGGTACTGCAGGCAGCCTGTTCCCCAGAGCCTATATTTTCAACAAATATCTTAAATCCACATCGTTCTGTTTTTGGCACAATATGTAACAATGCGCGCATCACAATTACAAACCGAATCATCTTCTGATGAACTATCTAGTAAAACTAATAGCAAGTAACTCGATTGGCCATAGTATTACAACATTAAAAATAAGAACAGCCTGTATAACACCTCAGCAGCTGAAATGTGCGTCAAGCGGGGCGGCTACCATTGAAATGTAGGGAAAGATACATTACATTACCTGTTGTGTGTGTGATACATTAATATAATGTAAAGATATACATCCCGGGATGTAATGTACATTTATACATTACCTGCTCTGTCTGTGACAGCCTTAAAAATCATGACGCTGAAAATTCCGTTACGTCACTTACCTCCGTGACGCAACGAGAAGGGGTTACAAATGTGAGCATCTTTGAGAAGGATCGTGAAGGATCAAAGTGTCCAGAAGTAATTTATGTATGACCTTTATAATATTATGGTGCGGGTTTTATGGGCATTCACATCCAATCAGGTGACCAGCGAGATCGTTGAGGGCTTGCGCCAGTTAATTGTTGAACATACTTACATATTATTGTTATCGCTCTCTTATTCGAATTATTAAATGAGATGGAATGAGAAATGATCAGCAGTCAACAGTATATATTTAGACTTTAGAGAATTGACAGAGCTTCCCCTGTCCAACTGCATCCATATTAATATTATAAATGCGCAGGTCTGTCTGTCATCTCTTCACACCCCGAACCGATTTTGATTAAATTTATGGGTACGGATAATATATCCACCACATAATATACCTATATAGGTATGGAGATTATATGGATAGGAAAAATGTACGGTTCCCACGCGATAAACGAATCAAACTAACAACAAAAATAAATGTACTTTATAGAATATTATAATATTAGTATAGATATTTTAGTTGTAGGTTACTTCATTTTTAGGGTTCCGTACCCGAAGGGTAAAAACGGGACCCTATTACTAAGACTTCGATGTCTGTCTGTCCATCTGTCTGTCTTCTGAAATTTTCACAGAATGTGTATATCTGTTGCCGCTATTACAACAAATAGGTAGGTACTAAAAACAAAATAAATTTAAATGTTTAAGGGGGGCTGAGTGGGCTCCCACCTTATGTCTGTGGGGGCTCCCATACAACAAACGTAATTTTTTTTGCTATTTATTGCTCGTAATTTATTTTTGTAATTTAATAATTAATAAAATTGAAATAAAATAAATATTTAATTCCATACAAAAATCACATTTTTGGGGTATTTTTGCTCTATAACGGTACTGCACCATTCGTGCGCGAGTTCAACTCGCACTTGGCCGATTTTTTGTATGTATAAATCTAATCGAATCTAATTAGCCGTTTGTGTCCCACTGCTGGGCAAAGGCCTCCCCTCCCCTTATGAATAAATAAAAAAATAAAATGAATAAAAACGTGAAAAAAAATATACCACGAAATTCCGAAGCTGCAGTTGTTGACCATGATTAAAACAATGCGAATAAAAACTATAACGATTCACGGGCCGATAAAAACGTTTTGTTTCGAGTACCGCGGAAAACCGTGCAATCTAAATTTTCAATAGCATTCCAAAATAACCGGTTCACAAACGATTATACCATTTTGTTCTATAGACATATCGCACAAAATAACCGCACAAAACGGGAAAATCGCCGAAAACAATTTTCAGTAAAGTTTTATATGCAATAATTATAAACGGGTCACATGGTGTAAATCAAACAGCAGGAGGAGTTGCAGGGTTGGTGAACTATTTGCAAACCTAGTTACAAATATAACCCTTCCTTTTCATTAGTTTTCGGGTAACAACTATGCATATGCACCGTTTATTATTCATACAGCATATTTCACTATAGTTTGTTTATCACAAACTCTTCTTTTCACAGTAATATTATAAAATTAATAAAGATAATAGATACTTAAATTGACACTAAAAAGTTCTGTCGGAGCTCCGATAGACCCACAATATGCCAGTTAATACGACTTAACTCTACTTCCATCTCAGCAATGTGTTCGTTCAGCCGCAGAGAGCGTCCGTTGTACGTAGCCAGTTCTAATTTTTGGTGGCGGTACCCTGCCTTCGCCCGGGGATTCTTAGCACCCCCCGCTGCGCCGTTACCGTGGCCGGTACCATGGCCAGGAATAGCGCAGCAACCGGGAACTGGGGGCAGTAAATCTGGGTTGTGCTGCATAGGGGGGAAATTTGCCATAGTCACCACGCTTGGCAAACGGGTTGGTGACCGCAGACTGGAATGCTTTTTACTAATAGTGCTGCTGCCCAATATCAGTTATGGCATTTATAGCATTCCAGAATTCGTCATGGTTATACCGCCATGGAATGGTAGCCGGAGCCTAAGAGCCTATTACCCTATTCCCTCTTAAAAGGCCGGCAACGCACCTGCAGCTATTCTGATGCTGCGAGAGTCCTGGGCGACGGAAGTTGATTTCCATCAGGTGACCCGTTTGCTCGTTTGCCCCCTTATTTCATAAAAAAAAAGAAAAGAAAAGGATAGCGGGGTGTGTAGGCGGGGCTAGCGTGCTATGATAATACGATATATGAATTTTTGGCAGCCCGGTCTTAATCGGGTCGAACCGTCTTCAGAACAAAATCTCGCTACTGAAGTATAAAGTTGAAAGGAAATAAAATACCTTTATATTGCCAATAATACGAACGAAACAACGACGGAGATATGAAATAAATGAAAATTTCTGTTTATCTTAAACGCTGCAATATCGTCGTCAGAGCCCCGATTCTGATATCTCAATCCAACATCGATACAACTTCGATTTAGTTCGGATGCTATGAAACATTAGATTAATAATATTAATCATTTTATAGTCTATACTCTAGCAATTAAACGAACGTCAAACGACTAATTTTAAGAGTTATGGCCACTATCGCATTTCATGTTGCTTTGGCGTTTATATTTTTTTTGACGTGTATTAATACGAAGATCATCATCGCAAGAAGCATCGAAACAAGTTGAAATTAATTTTAAAACACAAGACTATATAGGGAATATACACATTACATATTTTAAACGTGGGAGAGCCATGCTTCGGCACGAATGGGCCGGCTCGACCGGAGGAATACCACGTTCTCACAGAAAACCGGCGTGAAACAGCGCTTGCGCTGTGTTTCGCTGAGTGAGTGAGTTTACCGGAGGCCCAATCCCTGCACTATTCCCTTCCCTACCCTCCCCTATTCCCTTCCCTTCCCTACCTTATTACCTTATTCCCTCTTAAAAGGCCGGCAACGCAACTGCAGCTCCTCTGATGCTGTGAGTGTCCATGGGCGACGGAAGTCATCAGGTGACCCGTTTGCTCGTTTGCCCCCTTATTTCATAAAAAAAAAAATACACGTACAACGTAGGGGTACGTCCTGCGCAACGTTGCAACGAGGCAGCACTGGCAGGGTCGCCATGCAATGCAACTTCGGGAGTGTGATCGTAAGATGTAATCGAGTAATCTTTACTAATTAACTAACTTATGAACACAATATTCTAACACAATTATAAAAATCACTAGAGGGTTAAACACTAAAAACCGTACATAGTCTATTTCATTTCATAGTTTCACGTAGATAAAATATCGGATACATTTTAAGTTTCCGATAATTTTTTTTCGGAAATCTTCGCGGAATCAAATATTATTTGATTGTTCCGAGTATTATTCGATTAGTATTGTTCTATAGTTAGGGTTCAGGCAAAATCGGCATTATCGTTTATCGTTAGATTTAAATAACAGAATCAGTACAGATGAACTGTAATTTCAGTTCATACTTCGATAACAATATGGCGAAATTGTACATTTTGTTTCGGTTTTAGTATGATGAGCGAAAACGTTTAGTATTTGCGTTTTTTCATCATCAATCTCCATTCTGAGAGCTAAGTGTCATTGTCATTACACACCAATAGGACGTAAAATACAATTTGTATTCGATTGAAACAACACCCCTGGAATACAATTGTATGCCACGGACAAGATTTTTAGTCTTTGCAACATTTTTGCGTTGATATCTATACATCTATAGATACATACATACATATAAATAAAATTGGAGTGTCTGTTTGTAATATTGAAAGAACCGTTTTTTACTAAATACATATGAATGTATATAGAGTACAGACACCAAAACAACATTTTTTACAATTTTTGTCTGTATGTCTGTCTGTCTGTCTGTTTGTTCCGGCTAATCTCTGAAATGGCTGGAGCGATTTTGACGGGACTTTTTTAGGCACATAGCTGATGTAGTAAGGAATAACTTAGGCTACTTTTTAACCGACTTCCGAAAAGGAGGAGGATATATTTTACTTTTTTTATAAAGGAACCTTAAAAAGGGGATTTTTTCTCTGTTTTTTATTATATTTGTTATCACATTTTGCTGACGCGGACGAAGTCGCGGGCAACAGCTAGTTTCTTAATATTATTTACTAATATTATAAATGTGAAAATATCAATCTGCCTGTAACTTTCTCACGCTGAAACGACTGAATCGATTTAGATGAAATATGTTGTAAGGTGCATGGGAAATGACAGAGACAGTTTTTGTTGGGGAAATAAATAAAATTATTTACTTCTAAGAGACCGAATTTCGGCACAACGGAGTTTCAGGCGTCACCTTGTCCTATATGATCGTTATAATATATAACAATAAAACGATGCTGTCCTTCACCGTAATGAATTTAGCAACGGGAATTTCATAACAGGACGAAGTTCCCTCATCTAATTCGTGCGAAGTTCACTGCAGTGAAGTGAATAACTTTGGAGTATTCAGCGGCAATAAGATGTGCAAGTGGATTACACCGACACTGTTATAACAAGCCTTTATTAAACGAGCTACGACTATCAACATCCAAGAAAGCCTTTTAACCTCAAAATAAAAACACCCAAACATATAACCACAAGTCCCAACGTCCCATTCTCTTGTGTTTCCGGTTGGATTCCGATCGTTCGAGATCATCACAACGCCGCCGCTGAAGTATTAATTTCAGTTCATTACTTGAGTTGTGCACTTTTTGAAGTGAAATTTCTTTAGGCGCGTTGAGTCTTAGAGTCATAAAAATAAGTTCGAAATAATAATAATATTGCGCCCCGACGCCGACACGATCTTGGACAGATGTTTTATTTCTGACACGTGTACTCTCTTCTTATAAAAGTAGCAAGTGCTCACGATGGCCCACTGGAAAGTACAAACCACGCCATTGCGCGCCACGCCCGGTAATCGTCCACCATCATACACCACTACCCCGTCTACGCAATGGCGATGGATTGTAGTAAGCATAGTCCATTGTGAAAAGGCACCTGAAGATGGCACGTTACCATTAATATCAGTTAATTCCCACTAGGTAATGGGAGTAAAGGAATAACAGAGTGCTTTTGTGTACTGCACACATACTTTCGCACTATAAAACTACTCCTGCGTAACTGACCTTGTCACCGAAATCGCTGTGGTACCTCTATATTCACCTAGCTTCCATCACCATAACTACATTTACTCACAAAAACGTAGCTTATAAAACAAATACCAAATCCTTTTATTCAAGTTTTATCTGTGTGGATATGGGGGTTGACGTCACTGAGATAACAGTACAAGGGTACGATTGACGCTATCAGGGAAAGCCATAGAGGAAAATATACACTCGAAAACGGGAACTAGGAAACAGACAAACATTTCTATTTTCACAATATACAAAATACCAGATGACGCCCGCCCGGAAACCGTACATTTTTATAGGTTACAAAATATCCTCCGGGACCAAAGTATCTCCATATCAAATTTCTGCAAAATCGGTTCAGCGGTTTGGGCGGTAAGAGGTAACAGATAGACAAACACATTCGAATTTATGATATCATTCACCATTTTCATGTGAATTCTATGTCCTATGTTCACACGAGGATACAGAAAAGAACATTGACTTATCTGTCTTCTGATCACTTCCTGATAAGTGCCGGATCACAGATTATCGGATAGACAATCCACAACTTTTTTGACAGATGGAGTATGGAATAGCCGGATAGGCTAAACACAACTTATCTAACAGATATTAGATAAGTTGTGTTTAGCCTATCCGACACTTTATCAGGCCCTAAGCTTAAGGTTTTTGCTCTACGTATCATATTATAGGTTTCAATAAATGCCTTCTAGTTATATTAAAAGTTATTTACACAAGTAACACACAAGGTTAAGATAAAAAGTTGTATTACGTGAGTGCAGTACCGCGCCCAAACCACATACTTGTGGCTAGTAAACATAGTAAACAGTGTTTATTATACTGTGGTTCTGTAGTATAAAATATTAAAGCTTAAGATATGGATAGAGTCACTATTGCCCCGTTTCTAAAGTTTTTTTGACAGGAGTTTATCTGTTCAACGGCGTTGTTCGTTGGTCCACGTGTTGTTGTAAGCCCATAAAAAGCGCTATAGTCAAAATAATTTAAGGTGGCACCAGCGGTCACTGACCTTTCTAGTTTAGGAGCTATGTGAAAAATGGTCGCACTGTATTCTGTCAGTGAATTTTTTAGTGACCACGAAATTATCCAATAACGCGTAACTATACTTGTTATTAATAAAATATGTTATAACTACTATAGGTGCTACATTTTAAAATGTAATCCTGGAGGCATACCAGCTGTAAGTTAAAAAATTTTTTCGTCAGCAATTTCACCCCTTTGTGCAAACGAACGCCTTACTACCGAGGTCCTAATACACAGTGTGAAATAGGTGCAAATTAAAAAAAAATACAGATAATATAGCATAATATTTTGCTTTTAGTGTTGTGTCAAGAACTCGAGACTTACGCCCATATTTTTAGACGTTGGTTCAAGATTTCCATTGTTTAACCAAACGTCATAATTTTTAAATATTTAAGTTGAAACGAGTAATCTCGAGGAAACGACTAATGATACGGGTGTAAGACCTTGCCTGATATTTCACAGCAAACTTAACGTGATTTTAGCAGTCATGCAGACCCCTAATAAAAAGAAACGTACGGAACAATGAACTTGAGGTATTGTATTTCCTCTACAGCGTGGCTAAACCAGTCTAGCTTGTGCCTAGGAATTGTCCCTTAGAAAGCACTTTCGCTCCTTACTCATTAATATGGATTAAATAATATTGTACCACTATTAACCTTTATTATATTTGTGGTGGTACTATAAAAGTAAATATTATTACAATAATTTTTAGCGTTTATTGTATTTCATTGTAGGTACTACTCAATTAGCTTTAGGTACAGCAAAAGGGTTAATTGACAACTAAACGAAATGAAGCGTATTGGCGTTTCATTAAGGGTATGTTCAGATATAAAACCTCTCACCGCACGTTTACAACTACATCCATTTTACACTAACGCGCGTTTTTGCGAATAAAATGTATCTTTTTAACGCGTTAAGCGCTCTTCATCTAAACCTACGCGGGTCCCGGACTCTTAAGAAATTATCCAATTTTTGACATTTCGTATCGCCATGCATCGTTGTGTTATTACGTAACCCGCTCCACACTTACCCCATTAGCAATTTTCGCAGAATCTTCGAGAAACAACCTGGAGCACGCGAAATGAACGAACTATAAATCACAAGTTATCACAAAATGTCAACACGCCTGCAAATTACAGCCACGTTGATTTACCATCGCGCCATCGCATGTATCTCGCATCTCAAACTATTACTCATGTTCAAATTTAGAGTGTACGATATTAGTTGGGACACGTTATTAGGGGCAAGAGAGACATTTTTGGGGAGTAATTTAAATATGTTATTTTACAATGATAAAAGTTTTATTCTTTCTATGAAAAAAAAAACCTCTAAACGGTTCTGCTAGCAAAAAGGATTTTATGTCGTAATACCTCGATCGTGGGAATCGCAGACACAATAGATTTTCAATTGTTATGCGATAGCCGGATGCCGCTTGGGGATTGATGGGTTAAAAAGCGTCGTTGATTGGTTAATGTATCTTGCATCTCCAACTTTAAAGTGTACGATATTAGTTGGGACACATCATTTGGGGCAAGAGAGACATATTTTCGGCATAAAGGTAGGTAATTTATGTAATTGTATATCGATAGAAGTCTAGATAGGTAGTCAAAAAACCCCAAAAACCTGTAAATGTTTTGCCGTAATATTTAAATCAAAAGCGCTAGTGAACAAGGCTCGATACAAATGCGCCCGCCCGAAAGCGCGGTTTGGCGGCTACTACGCAAGACCACAAGCAATTGAATGTAAATTACAGAGCGACCGCGCCGCTATTTAAATAAATCGTCACATACATTTACATGTGATCTCGCGGTATAGCATAAGATAAACCAGAACGTCGTGAACACTTTTTTCCAGTTGACAATAATACACGTACAGAAGATCTTAATTCTTACAGTTTTCATAAGAATAAAACGCATAAAAATCAAGTAAAAAAAAAACTGAGACAAAATTAAAGAAAAAAGTTCAAAAGTCACGACTTGTTAAAAATTACGGTAACTCGTTAATAAATTCAATTATATCTTTCCTTAAGATTAGGAAAAGTTACCCTTTATCAGAAGGGCATTGTTCCGAGCGTATTGGGTACTTCTGTAATGTTGGGTAATTCTGTAATAATGGGTAATTAGAGTTTACAGGCGTTCCCGAGGGTAACCGATAAAAGCGATAACTTCACAGCTGGTTTCGTTTATATCGCTTCAATTGTTTTGAGGGGTTATTGGTTGTTTTATAGCGCTCTCAGATTGGAAATTTTCAACTCATAATATAACTTTTGGGGTTGTTTTTGAGAATATTTAGGGGAAAAAACAAAAGTTTCAGAACTCTAGCTATAGCGGTTTTCGGAGTCAGGCGTACGAACACGACGACGGACAGACAGCTTTTACCCTTTGGGTACGGAACTCTAAAAACGGGATAGGTACTATTGTCAGTCATCACAGCTACAGCATTATATCTAATATATAAAAATAAGTCGGGTTTTCCTTCCTGACGCTATAACTCCAGAACGCACGAACCGATTTCCACGGTTTTGCATTAGTTGGAAAGGTCTCGGGCTCCGTGAGGTCTATAGAAAAAAAAATCAGAAAAAACTTCAAGAGAAAAGCAGGAAAACAGGGAAAATCATTTTATGGCATTTAAAACGTTTGCGGGACAGATAGTATTTTATGTTTTTTTCAGTTCTAAATGGGCATAAAAATTATGAATGCAAGTACAGAACACCCGTGAGTTACCAAAGTTCAGATTTTTTCCCAATTTTTTACTTCTCCCAACACTGCAGCGGTTTGTGTGGATTGTAGAATGATATAAAGTCGTGCACCGCATGTTTGCATGTTTGCTATCATTTTTTTTGGCTCTCCCGGAGAGTTCTACTAGATAACATGCAAGTTAAAGTTGCATACTATTATGTGTGTGTGTGCGGGCTCAGCATTTTTTTTGTCAGATCGATCTGTAACTTTGGTGACATTACTTAGTAATCTCGTAATCTCAGAGTACTTCATATTATTAACCTTTATTAGTTTAAAACAAAATATTATCTTAAAAGTAATTTATTGCAATTTGCACCTGAAGTTTTCGTTTTAAGAGCTTATAATAATTAAATTGTTTTTCTTTTTCAGGTAAGTAGACGTCTAAAACTCTCAAGTTAAATAGAATAAAAACAGGTAAGTATATAAATTTCATAAAAATATAACAGGTAAAGTTGGTAAAGCCCTGTTACTGAGGTTTTTTGACGGAAGTACGCGGAATATTCCCGAAAATAATAACTTAAACTATTTTTTTTTGACAGGGAGTTAATGACCGCTACCGCCATGTTTTGCCGAGTACAGTATAGCGCTTTTGACTGACTAATGTCAGAATATTAACCAATCAATAACTTTATTGAACACGTAAACTCCATTCAAAAACACTCAGAAACTGTGCGTAAGATAGATAGGTAATAAAATTTATTACGTTTATTCTAGTAGGATCTATACAAGGTGTAACAAAACTAAGTAATAATACTTTAGGGCGTGCAAGTGTCCTTACTATATAGAGTTCACTGTGAAAGTAGCAGCGCTGAAACTACAAAAAAAATTTTGTGATTTGTATGAACAAGCGCTCCAGCGTCATGAATTTTTCCAATCAAAATAATATGTAAAAAACAAGTTACTTTTTCATCGCTGCTACTTTCACAGTGAACTCTATACGGGGTACCCGTCCCATACACACCCTAAAGTATTATCACTTAGTTTTGTTACACCCTGTATAAAATAAAAAAAATATTATAAGTTCTATAAAATATATACATGTAAGTATAAAATATTTTTTGTAACATACTCCGTGTGCAGGAAATATTATTGTTACCTCTTTTATTAAAAAAACAATTCTTTTTTATACCGGACAAATCAGTCTTGTTTCGCACTAGAAAACTTTACAGTACATGACAATATCGTCCTGTAAAGCACCAGAATGGAATATTACATTTTCAAGTGGCGCAGCGAAAGTGTTAATGTTTCCTGTAACAGGTCTACTGGAAGAGATTCCAATTTGGAATAAGTAGTACCTTTGTACTAAAATGTATCTCTAGTTTTAAGTTTTTATATGTTACCTGGTTATGTGTAAGTAGGTACATAAATTATTAAATAAATTAATAATAAATAAAAACATATAAAATCCCTTATTCCTTAAATATTCATTGGCTCCAACTATCAATCCACATTATGTAGGCAGAGACAAATCGTTTAAGAATATATGAGGGTAAAAAATGGGTAAGGTCCTCTTGACAATTGTTTCCCGCGGTCATTTGTCTTCCTTCCCTCCCCGGGATTCCTCGGGGACTTCCAGGGATTCGCGTATCCCGGAATATTAGTGGTGTAATAATTCGCCTTTAAATCTCCTGGAATCGTTCGAGTTTGTAACGGCCTACCACACTTATGGGGTTGGAATGCTCAGCAGTGGCAATGGACAGTGGACACTCAAGCAAATCCTAAGGGAATTCAGTTGGAATCCTTATATTTATTTGATGGTTTGAAATTAAAAGTCAGAGGTGTAGCTGTAATATGAGATGTTAGTGTAAACACCGTTATCCTTGAAACCATCAATTAATGAGCCCGTCATAATGAACAACTTTTTCTACTCGTATGAGAACAATCGAGAAGAAAAAAAAATCTTACCCATACCTACATAATATGAAGACGGATTTTTTGAGTTCCCAAAAAATAAATACAGTGTGTTAGTGTAGATACTGTTATCCTTGAAACCATCAAATGAGCCCGTCATAATGAACAACTTTTTCTATGAGAACAATGCTGGGAACTAAAAAAAATGCCATCTTCATACCCATTTTGAGTTCCCAGCATTGTTCTCATAGAAAAAGTTGTTCATTTTGACGGGCTCATTTGATGGTTTCAAGGATAACGGTATCTACACTAACACACTGTATTTATTTTTTACGGCCATTGTGGGACAATTACCACAATGGCCGTTACGGCCATTAGGCCGTAAAAACACATTCCCACCTTTGCAACTCCAGTAACTAGCATCGAATACCGGTTACCAACCACGAAAACCCTTTAATATAATCTCTGCTGGAACGTGCCAATCAGTTTTACTGATTGGGACCCACAATGAAATTAATCAGAAGAAAGGAGAATAGGGTGTAAATTTATTTAACTGCCTGAATACCAGCCAGCAGAAGTCTTGAGGAACTTATCTAGTTATTATAACTATAATAATTATTATCATGTCTAGGAAAACCAACTTTATATCCCTAAAATTGTAGGTTTATAAAACTTCCCTAGACAATAAAATCGGGAAAATTACTAAGCATTAGACTGAGAGATTTCCTAAAAGCCTCTATCCCGGAAAATCCTGCGAATCGCGACAACGACTATTTAATCAATAAGTATCGGTGAAACAATAAAATAAAGCTCACAAGTTACCCATAAACCCGGGAAGTATCGCGAAGTGTCATACGAATGAAAATCGATTTAAAGTTACGATTGCGAATAAAAATCGAGTTTTGTTTGCTTTTTATGACACGTTAAAGTTTCGATGTGTGCGTGAAAATATTTGTTTTTAGTTGAGTTAAATTATGGACTTAAATAGTATTTGAGGTTTTAGGCTGGCATAAAATATAGTTAGTACTCAAGATGCATCTCGGTCTCAAGACACGGTCAAAATTTGGACCAATCACAGAGCCGAACCGCGCCTTGAGACCGGGTCGCATCTTAAGTACTGACTATTTATACCAGCCTAAGTTTAGCAGATGGACAGCTTGATGATAATACAGTAAATGCCTCTTATTAGGGGAGCAGTCTTTTAGTGGTTTAGTGGTTTACCCTCACAAAAACCCGGTTATTATGAGGGTAAACCACGGCTGTAGCTTTGTATAGGACAAAGGCCCGCATTCAGAATTCAGATACATATTTAATATTTTAATAATTATAAGTTATATTTTTCGTCCAAGAGCTGAACAGAGAACATTATTAGAAGATCATTTCTTAACGAAAAAATCTTATTAACCTAAAATTAAGTAAACATTAAAGGCGCCGGTTGGCAGCGGGCGACATGAAGCAACCGCAGACGACGTGTCGCAGCGACACTACTGGTTTGTATGTATTTCTATGAATACCCTGCGCAGCTAGCGACACGAAGCTAGCGACACTTCATCGAACTCTCTGAGTGTAGCCGTCAGATCAACATTACAGTTTTTAATGCAGTATGGACCATAAAGTTAATATACCTAGCGGGATAGAGAAACAAAGGCCTGAGCAAGAGAGATGTCACTATCAGTAACACTGCGTGGTAAAAAGAGACGTGTGATACATGACAGCAGCACTCTTTTTTTGACGTCCAGTCGGCACGTGCCGCACGTTGACAATTTAATCTCGTAGAATTCATGTTCAATCATGCTTGTGTAAGTGTATACGTACACAACTACACATATTTTTCACACAGATGAAAACCAATTTCAGTTACGTTTGACAGGTCGAGATTGTTGCTCTATTATATACTAACTACTATATATTAACTTTGTGGTATGGACAAAACAATTAGTTGTAAATAAAGCCGCTAGTTTACTAATGTTATTTTGCCAAAAGCCGCTTTTAGTTGAGGAAAGAGTCTTACCAGATAATTGGATACGGTTCCATCTTGGAGGGGTTTTGTATAATGCAAGAACCAATCCATATTAAATTAATCTTGAAAACATGTAATTTGTATTCAAAGACACCGTTGCTCATAGGTCGTGTGCTCGGTACAAAATAGAAAACAGAATTGATGTATCAATAAGTTCCGAAAAGGCGTTTGAGTGGCGATGAAAATATATTTTCGTCTGAGTTTTCATTATTTTCGTCAGAATTAGATGGCGATTTCTAAATGGAATTTTTGGTTATAGCATCTAGATTAATCATATGATATAGAATGCCTGCTAATTTAGGGTGAAGCGAAACGAGCGTAATTTTGTGAGTCGTGAGTCGCAGAATTTCTACCGCGTAAATATATTTTTATACAATCCATGACTTACAAAATTACGCTCGTGTGAATCAAACAGGACTTTTGTATGAAACTAAATGCAGCAGAATTTCTGCCACCGAAATTCTGCGACTCGCAACTCACAAATTACGTTCGTTTGGCTTAACCCTTAGAGAAGAGCCAGCGAAGCCAGACCTTCGTCATTTTAAAAAGTCGATAATTCTTCTGTACCTACATGTTTTTCCTTGTCCCTATTGAGATAAGAACGACCACAAACTATGGAGTTTGGGTCGCAGCTTAGGAGGTATCAATTGCTGAAGGTCTACCTAACCATCAATAAAGAATAAAGTTCATTTTTTATCTAATTTTCCTCGGGATAACTCTAGGAATGTTGCCTTTCGCTGCCAAAGTGTTACTTCGCTTTGTCAGGTACGAACTTAAAGTACGCGGGTTTTAAGTTCGCGAACTAGTCGGCTCGCGTCGGTGACAGTCGAGAATCGCTCACACTGGATTGCCATAATGCCCCCAGGCTCGCGGCTCGCGGCTCTTTGCTGACACACAGGCGATTCAGATCGTCGAGCCATAAGTCCGCGTACTTACTCGCACGTCTGTCACCCCCTTTACATCTTATATTCATAGCATTTATTATCTTACATCTATAACCTTTTTAAGAAAAGTCCCTTAAATAAAAAAGAATAAAGAAAACCTTTAAGAACTTTACATAACTATCGAACGTATATTGCTTTTCTCTCTCTCTTTCTTGCCTTTCTCTCTCAGTTACAGCCCAAGTCGATGTTAAACTAATACTGCTCGGTCCAGTAAGCTTTAGTGCTCAGAGCAATACTGAATGGGGAACTAGGAGCAAACAAAGGTACATTTAAATTTTTAATCAACCCAAATCGTTAAGCCAGCTGAACTCTATAGTTTCAGAATATAAGCTACAGAGATGAGAAACTGGTAGAAGTGACGGAAAAGTAGTTTCAGAGAGTAGTCAGGCGGACAGTTTTTTTATTTTATTTCAGTAGTTGTTGATAGATATAATAATTTACTAATATTATAAAACTGAAGAGTTAGTTTGTCGCAAATATCACGAACGATGGGATAGATTTTAATGTAATTTAGCATAAATATACAAGGTGTAACAAAACTAAGTGATAATACTTTAGGATGAATACATGTTCCTTGTAGTGAGTTCCTTGTAGTGAGCGCCCCATCGTAACGAGTTTTCCCATACAAAAGTGAAAAAAAAAGGTCTTTCAGTGCTGCTACTTTCACAGTGAACTCACTGCAAGGAATACGTACACATCCTAAAGTATTATCACTTAGTTTTATTACACCCTGTAGAATTGGGCACAGAAAGGATATTCTAAGTGAAACAGCGCTTGCGCTGTGTTTCGCCGAGTGAGTGAGTTTACCGGAGGCCCAATCCCCTACCCTATTTCCTTCCCTACCCGCCCCTATTCCCTTCCCTGCCCATCCCTACCCTCCCCTATTACCCTATTCCCTCTTACCGGCAACGCACCTGCAGCTCTTCTGATGCTGCGAGTGTCCATGGGCGACGGAAGTTGCTTTCCATCAGGTGACCCGTTTGCTCGTTTGCCCCCTTATTTCATTAAAAAAAAAAATCTAAGGATACTTTTTTTGCGGGAAAGGGTAAGTTGCCGCGGCATTCCTTGTGGGCGGAACCGCTCCGTATGTCAGTGTATTTACAAAAAATTTGTTACAAATCTCCCACCAACCAAAGCTAATAAGAAATTGTGTGCAAAATCCAATAAAATGTTGCTTTTGCAGGAAATTACATCGCGGAAGCAATTGTTTGGTGGCGAATTTGCTGTCGGTACTTTAATTAGCTATTAAAGCGACGAAATCAACGTATTTCGTTTCGCTTAAATGAAATTGTAATTTTGTTTTCGTAACCTTTATCATGTCGTCATCAGAATACATATACTTAACTGTAGGTACTATCAGAGAAGTTGATTCCTATGCAAATCGGGGACCTATGTGGTTTGGTTGCGTTACGTCAAACCCAGCTGACAGATCACAATTAACATTGAATTGACATATTCGACCAAATAACGTTGGTCTGTCAATTGCATAGGAATCAACTTCCTCGATGGTACAAAAGGCGCATAATATTAGGATTGGTTTGAGGGAACTAACTGGACAGTAAATAGGGATGTGTAGAATATCTACCGATAATTTACACTGTCAGCCAATAACGTGTCACCTAATCACGGTCTACCAATAGCATCTATCAAATCAATCGCCAAAATCAAGGCAAATCGCCCCACCAAAGAGACCTAAAAATCGAACACAGCGCCTTCCCCATCCATTTTTGCCGAGCTATCTTAAAGTTCTATAAATAGTTCTATTTAAGTAATTCACTTTCTAATTATAAAGGCTATTTTAAATGGCTTTGCTTAGGGACATAGAGACACTTCTATTTTCTTCTATGCTAACAGGAACTGAAGTTAAACGAAAACAGAAGTTTCTCGTCACGTACTTGATATTCTATTCAGTGTATCATCTGATGCGTTGTACCTACACGGCCATTTTGTGTACCAGCTTACCAGCTTAAATCGAATTTCAACTTTATATTTTTAAATTTCGAATGCTTGTCAACGACTTAGTTATGCACTTTTATATTTGGAATTCGTTTGATATAAAATAATTCGTATTTTAAGCAAATAGCGTACGTTCTACAGGCCTACAAGACTTGGATTACATTAACTTGGGATTGTGGATACGAAGTAGCTTTATTTTAAATAAAATTAGAGGGCAAACGATCAGACGGATCACCTGATGGTGATCATAAATAGGGTATTTTAAGAATATAAATTAAATAATTTTGAAATTCATTGGCTAGTTTTTTCGCAAGTTTCGCTCTGACTTCATCATCGGCGGCGAATCGACCTCTGCAGTATGTTTTAAATTTCCTTTCAATCTTATTTTTAATGGCTGATTCGTCAAATGCATGTTCTTATTATGTCAAAGCTGATACGAGAAGCTTACCAAAAGTTCGAAACGTAATGTTGGTCGAATTTATTGCTAATTTAACGCCATTGAAGGTGAAACAAAGGTTAAACATATTTGTTCAAAAATATAAGTAACTAATGGGTATATTTTCGTTTATATACAGAAAAACGATCACTGACCTTATTCCTCGAAATGTTTTTGTAATGAGCAAAATTAAAAAAAAATGGACAATCCCCATTGCCGTCGCCCGTGGACACTCGCAACATCGGGAGAGTTGCAGTTCGTTGCCGACCTTTAAAGACAGACCTCGTTCTGTTACTGAAGGTTTGTAAATTGCAAGTCATATTGGTCCGGAATTATTGCTAAAGCTGTTACTAAAAATGACAATAGTGCTTGTTGCTATTTTGGCGACATTCAAAATTAAACTTGGAAGACATTAGCTATGTCCACACTGTGCACTTTCATCTTCAATTTTCGTCATCTTCTTTCATTCAACTTTCGTATTGGCGCCTTCAATAATTGAATGCGTCAAAGAACGCAACGCCAACGAGCTATGTCCACACTGTGCACTTTCACCTTCAATTTTCGTCATAAACTTTCATAATATTGGCGCATTGAATAATTGAATGCGTATAATTTATTAAATTTTGGATACGGTCAGAGTTGCCTCACGTTCGCTGTTGACTGCGCTATAACGCATGCCCTTAACGAACAGAAAAAGGCACAGTGTGGACAAAGCTATTGGCAAAGCCATCAGTGTAAAACAGTCACTCAAGAGTCAAGAGACAATTCAAATATGGCGGCGATTATTTCTTATATTGACCACGCTGCGCCCCATCCCATAGCATCCTTGTAATTCAGTAATAGACATAACGTAGCCTCTAAAATCACGCCTTCTTGATACTAAAATCTAAAGTTTATTCTCCAATAAACTCCAACACATAAGCAAAGGAAACGAAAATTTCTTAGCCTCATAAAAGATTAATCGGTTTTTTGTTGTATAACGTAAATTTTGGAAAACGTAAATATTTATTGAACGTTTTTACGATGGCCCTCGCGAAGTTAAGGGCAATTAAATAGGGCGAATAGGGCTCAAGCCGAGACGAGATCTAATAAAAGCCTTTTCACTCTTTACACCGCATTTTACTGACGATTTTTATGAAATGTTGGCAAATTAAATTATTAATTAGCCCTATTTTGGTAAAAAAAAATAGGAATTATACGAGGATTTTTGTCCAAAATCTTGAATGTATACTTGCTAATTTGTAAAAATACTGTTTTAGTAGCAAGTTCTATTTTAACTGTAAGCAGTTAAAAAGTTCTACGCCTAAATCCTGTAAACAATAAACCGCAATAAACGAGTAATAAACAGATTGGCCGTAGTTTTTCAATCTGTGGACCGTTCGAAATTCAAATATTCAAACGCTAACCGAATATTAAGTGCCATTATTTAGTCACAAAGGCTGACTATCTGATGGACGCTCAATTTCGTTCAGGAATCGACTGAAAAATATCAACAGCGCTGTCGAGCGCTTCGTAAATGTCGTTTATATTGAACCTTTGTAGTTTTCTGACGATAACCATTGTCGTATGTAATGGATATGGCATATGGAGCTAGTCCAAGCCAAAAGTTTGATCCAATGGTCCGACTACGTGGTTGCATTGGAACTTTTTGACTTAAGAGGTATGAATTCTATCTAGGTCAACTGCAACTTACGACTTTTTCTTGAAAATGCATGTCTCTAAGTTGTGCGAGAACCTAAGCTTGAAAACATTGACTAATACAATTTATTAACGGCCATTCCCAATATTTGATCTATCTCTGGTTTTGCCCTACTAGAGATAGGAATAGCTCATATTAGACATTAGAGACATATATTTTTATGTCAATTGTGAGCTATTCCTATCTCTAGTAGGGCAAAACCAGAGATAGATCAAATATTGGGAATGGCCGTAAGAGACATACTCGGTTGTCGAATCTGAAACTTAAAACGTTCAGTTAGGGTTGATTCAGACCGCGACGCGACGCGTACATGAATTTCTAAAGTAGGTACCTATTGAATTGACTGACTGCAATCGCGTGAGACGTCTCGCAAATCTGTGAAATCCATACTTTAGATTATTGATCAATTTCCAATTCTAAATTCAAGATTCCATTCCTTATTACTTCAACTAGGATTTAAATAGCCGAGCTATTTATAAACGCACAATTCAAATAAAAGGCCAACCTGTTCCAATTGTGAAAGGGATATAGCATGTCGGTGTCTGTTACCGTTTACTGCTAGCGTTACGGTAATATAAGGCGGGAAATCGCTGGAAAGTGGGAATGAGATTGGAGAATAAACCTTATAATCATATCCCACGTCTGGCTTTGACAACCTTAATTCTACCTCGAGTAACTTGGAGAATGGAGCTTGATTTAGTTTTAAAACATCTTTATTCTGGACCAAATGACAGCCGCTACTCCGTTTAAATTTCAACAAAATCGATTTAGCGGTTTGGTGTGAAAAGGTTACAGACACACATACATACACACTTTCGCATCTATGAAATCAGTATGAATTGGCATATTTTGCCGTATTACTTCATTCGCCATGCAAATGAAACAAGACGCCTAGTCGTACAAGTTAAATATTCTAAACAACCGTCGAAAAGAACAAGAAACTATCTATCTTTGCAAAGTTTTCGTGTTGCAAACAAAAATTTTATGCCATTAGCACTTATGTACCTCAAAACTGAAAACTAACAAGTATATGCCATAAGACATAATCCTGTACTTCCAAGTTTACCCTCAGCTGCGGGCGATACAACCCGCATTGTGGAGCGCAACTTCCATCCCACTTCTGAAATATAATTCAGAAGTGGGATCGGGTATGCTTCTTTCCCACCGAACTCCGGGTAGTTTGGAAACTTTCTTAAAAGGTTATCGGATAAAAAGAAATAAGATTATAAATCAATACTTCGGAGCTATTTCAGCGTTTGAATTTAGTTTTGTTTTAAAGTTGAAACTTTTACAATGGATGGATTTTTCTCTTAATGTTCTGTTTCAACTGTGCAGTTTTTATTAAAGTTTGGAATCGTTGAAATGGTCCGTTTTAAATATCTTTTGATTCGGATATTGTAATTTTATATCGGAAATAGTGTGACAGAAAATATATTTTTTTTCAACATATTAGCTGTTAAGGTTGTGGAAATTTAATTTAATCTTGTACATAGCTTTATTGGATCTAAACACTTTTTATTTCATACGTAGAATATTTTATTGGTCAATTGTAAAACATTAATTAAGTAGGTTCCTACTTATAATTTAAAAAAATATCATGATGATTAAATAGCACGTTTTCAAGGTTTTATCATAAAAATTTCCCGATTACGAGGCTTGCGAAGCTTTTGAGTATATTTTATAGTAAGGTAAGGTCAGCGACTCATTAACGAATGAAAATTTCATACATATTTTAAAATGTAGAGACTAGAGAGTGTTCATAAAATGTTTTTCGTACAAAACTTTCGGATTTTGTATGTTTTTATTAGCGCTATGATGATTGAGTAATGCCCTGTTTTACTTAGTAGTGCTAAGTAGGTCATCGATGAAAAATTTTTGTGATAGTATGTAGTAAAATTTATGCAATCGTTCGTCATATTCATCTTGGATTGGTGTGCGATCTCAGGTATGACAAAAACTGCATTGGTGACCGCTGCTTACAATCTGGCGACGCGTCTTGTTCTTGTGGATGGTGCCAAGAATTTTTGTTTTCAATTGTTTAATTTGTCAATAATAATTGTTAGTGAAAACAATCAATTTTTTCTCGTCTGAATGACTTTGTTGCGTTACCTAAGACATTTTAAGCTTGTCCCTTAGGCTCACTGATATCATCAAAGGGTTTCGTGGTTGGTTACCTCTGTCGATCCTTGCTTTTAGGAGTAGCAGTGGTGAACACTGAACATATTATGCACGTTTTTAATTATCGACAGTACATCATTTACTGGTATATAAAACATTTCAAAATTAAAAAGTAGAATAAACATTAAACATAATAAATTTTTTTTAATATTTCGGGAAACTTTCGGGTGAAATCGAAACTAATTTAACGTGTTTATATAGCCAGAATATGTTGATTTCTACGAACACAGGGACTGGTAAAAATATATTATTTAGGTCAATTCTCAGTTTTATCATAAAAATGACAGCAATTTTTGTGTGTGTTTTCACGTGTTTTTTCAGGCAAACGTTTTTAATTGTCATTCTGGGACTGGGACTAAAATGATCCCGATATCTGATTCGTGGATCATTTGGGAACCACTAAAGCGAATGCGGTCGCTGAGAACAGAGTAAATTGGTCATTGACCTATTCGATTGTTTTTGGTTCCGCATTTTATTACAGTCATGATCAGGCAAAGCTTTACTATTACTTATTTTACTTCTATGCACTGTACACTAATTATTCTATAGTCTACTATTGTTTCTAAGCTCTACCCAAAAATAAATGTCTTAGCTTGTGTCTCATTTAAGTAAGCTTTTTATTACACAAATTATCCTATTTACTCCGATTCGATGTTCAATTAAACGTAAACAAAAATTCATCTAATCTATATACTTTGCGACTAATTGCATATAAATTGATAGCATTGAAACGTGTATAATATTCTCTAATCAGCCGTGCCATAAAAAGATTACAGTTCAAGAGTGAAGGCTAAACCCGGTGCACAGTTTGTTTATAATATGGGTACACTTAATCCCAGGGTTTGAACCTTTGGCGTTCCGAGAAGATAGTAAACCCGCCTAAGTGTTGTTGTTAATTGAAAACCGCATAATATCCCAAAGTACGGCCTAACTGAGCGTCACAAATGTTAGAATTACTCTACTATTCCGCTTGAAGTAGATTAAGCAAAAATCTTTTTTCTGGTTTACTTTTTATAAGGCCAAGTTTAAAAAACTAACGTTTTCGATTTTGATTTTTTAATCATAGTTAAGATTGTTTATGGTTTCAATCCTGTCTCGATATAATAAAACTAAGTACAAAATAGTATTCTCATATAATCGGGGTACCATGCGTACTTTGTTGACTTTTACAGAAAACCGTTACTTATGATTATTAAGATGCAGAATAGCTATTATTTTTATAATATTATGATGTAAATAAATATTTAAAAATATTAAAATCGGTAGAGTAGTTTTTTTTAAAAGGACTATATAATTTCAAAAATAATGCAGGAATATTCATAAGTGTAATCTTCAGATTACATCAAGAACATGAAATTGTATGGGACTGTTTCTTCTGAGTAAACGTATCTGTGCATACCATCGCGCACAACAAATTGTGGTTGAACAACGGTTCTGGCGCATTCCGTTAAAAACACCTTTTGTTTCTGGGCAATTAATTTCGCCGTTTCAAGAGTTATGTTTTGTTCCACTATCTTATATCATAACGTTCCCGGGGATATGTGATCCCGAGCGGATTTTGTTAGGAATTCTTACAATATTTCTGGGTGTTTGGGTTTTCTATGTATCCTCGTGTTTTGTGAGTTTTTCTTTCCTAAAAGGATATTAATTAGTACTAAACTAGATTTTACTTTTTGGTCAAAACTACTTTCTGTCTTTTTGGAGATATGAAGTAACTCAGACTTGGAACTACGACCTTTGTTTAAACATTATAAATTATATTTTCCTTGAAAAGGAAGAAACTTACAAACTTGCACATTTAGAATAATATCAGTGTGATGTGATATTATGTATGTTACGCAAGTAAACCAGCAGTACAGTAACATCCAAATCAACCCATTATTTTAATTCATCAAGCCCCATACGGTCACCGGTGACCAAGACACAATAGAAATTCTATTGTGTCTCGTTTTTCCATGATCGAAGTTCCAACCTAATAATGCTTTAATAATCAATTAAAAAACCTAAAAGTCTGTTACAAAATACTAATCGGAAACTCTATTTACAATCTTGTTTCGGTATCAGGATGGTCAGGCCGCCGGGGATCCCCCGTTCCAATCACTGGGACTATTGGGCACGTGCGGGGATCCCCCGGGACAATAGGAGCACTTTCATTAAGCTATCGCAGCAGCTCGATTTGAAACAGACCTCGGACGTAAATTAGGCTTTGAAAACGTGAGCGCAAACTGCTATAAACTTGATGGTTTATTTGTAGGTGCAACCTGGTTTTGAGCTTGGATAAAAACTAAGAATGAAAGGTGTTCTTTTAAAAAGGTTTACGCGATGATAAGATTATGAGGATTTTCGAATTTGATCTAAGATTTTTATCTAAAAGCTAGCGCCTAATAAAATACTTTAGACTGTCTACGAGTATTATCAATTAAGTGTTTGCAATAGAATTTTAGTATGGCAAATTAAATAAAGTGAGACACTATGAAAGGCGTTTTATTTAGTTACAAATTATTTACATTTTAACTTTTACCGAAAAAAGAGTGTTAAAAACGTAAATGCTGGATAACGGGGGAATTAACAGAACTAATGATACAACGAGTGTCACAAATTGTACTGATTAAAATCTCGGAAACAAAGTTTTAGGAAATTCACAATTAAAGGCGCAAACAATTCGAATTGCCTCAATTTAAACAAACAGACATTCTGCGAGTTTCGAAATTCAGACGGTTTTACTAATCAGATGAGGCACGCACAATAACTTCATTGTACTGTAGTTAGCGTTTGTCGATATGTTTTCCAACTATTCAAACCTTTGTTTATATGAACGTGCCTAACTCTTTGGTTTTCTGATTTTGATCCCAGAATCTAGATATTAAAATATTGTTCTATTTAAGATTAAAACGGCGTAAAATATATGAAATTACACGTTGATTCAGTTTTTCCCATTTAAGTTTTGTGAGAATTACGTTAATTTTCTAATTGCATGTTATTTCTGTTTTAGATATACGAGACAGCGGAGGGAACTCGCCCTAAGAAATGGTCCTCAAAATTGAAGCTTAACACTTCTGGAAGTTCAAAATCTTCGGACAAATCACCCGACAGTCCGTACATGTATGGAACTATTGGTGGGCAAGGGGGATCATCTTTGTCCAAATCAATGAAGTACGCTGAAACTTTTCTCTATGGGTCCGTAAGGACGTCCACACCACCGACGAGACCTAGTGCATATCCTACTTATCCTGAGGTACCTGGACCAGTTTTAATAAGCACGCCACAAAAACCTACTCCACATAACTATGCTGTAATTCTATGTTCCTGTCCTGAGTACCTAAACGGTACCAAGAAAACAAGCTCTACCAAAGTCAGTATATGTAAGAAATGTAAAGGATCTCGCCTACCTTTGACTATAGCAGACAGTCCCAGATTGCTTGTCGGAGGCACCGTCAGAGGACCACAACTCAGTCGAGATGCAGGGCTTATGCGAGCTGGAACTGTTCGGGTACAGGGCTCGAAATCGAGGCCCAGTATATTGAAATCAAATGGCGAATCAGATCCATATGATTTAATGCGAAGGAGTCGACTTATCCCACCACATGAAGCACGAATCGGTAGTCAATTTTCAGTCACTAGGTCTCGTGCTAAAAGTATTAGCCCTTGTAGAATCAAAACAAAAAAATTGAGCCCTGAAAGCATACGAAAAAATAGAAGTAAGTCAGTAAGTCGTGTAAATGAGGTGTGGATAGACGAAGAGGAAACTTCAAATACAAATGACTCGAAGAAATCAATACTAGCATGTGACATTAATCCTTACGATTTGGTGAAATGTAATGATTCACCAAAGTCAATGGCAGAAATTGAATTTGAGGATGCATTTAGTGATGTATTTGAAGATTCGAGTAAAGACAAAAAATCTCTTACAACGAGTCAAAAATCTGACATACACGTGAAGGCAATTGGTGGTCAGAGAATCAGAGTTTCTAATGAAGGAAGTAATAATAATGAAGCATCAATTTATGATCCTGTTGACTATGATCTCAAAAATTATGATTTTAAATCGACTGATATGTCCTCAGCATTATCATTACCAAACATTAAAAATGAAAACAACAAATCAGGAATTTTAAATAAAACTAGTAACAAAAAATTTACTGCACTATCCCCTGGTAATCGTACAAAACAAAAAAGTGTATCACCTAAGCGACCACCAAGAAGAGTAAGGAATATCAAGACGGATGATGATAGTGAAAGTGACAATCACTGCATACCTGAGAAAACCTTTATTAAAAAAATGACGAACGACAGAAATTCAAAATATAAGTATAGCAACGCCGACACTATAAAATCTATCCTGAAAAAGCCAAAAAGTGTAGAACAAGATAAACACAATTCAAAATTAGAACTATCAGAAAATCAATCAAGCAACAAGACTGTTAGTTCTCAGTTTTATCTACCTAAACCTAAAGAAAAAAGGCAACCTACAACAAAAAATACTGTGCAAAGAAAACGTGTACAGTTTTTAGTGGAAAATGAGGAAACAAAGATTATTTACACTGCGGATCTAAGTCTTCAAAATATAGAAAAAGAAGAAAAAGAAACATCGCCAAATAATGAAAACGCCATAGAATATGTCGAGGAGACGGATACAAATAACGAGTCAACACCTGTTGCTAACACTGACACCTCATGTCAAGACATCTCAGCAGATAATGAAGCGCATCCGGACTCCCAATTGTACGAAGACGTTGAACCAAATGTTGCTAATGGTGATATTTGTACAGAAGAAACACTTACCGGTAGTCAAGATAAATCAGAAGAGGTAGTCGACAAAGGTAAACAAGTTTTTAAATTTAATATAAATTCAATTTCATGCATGAAAATGTTTAAAGTACTTAAATTTAGTACGTTCATACTTTTCATTAATTGAAACTATGGCTATTAATATATTTTATGATTAGACACCATTAATTGCCGACTTGTAATTATTTACATTATGACGTCATTAACTTTTTATTCTATCAATATAATTTTTTATTTTTCAGATAACAATATTCCGAAAGTGAAAACTTTACGTCGATCTGAATCAGAACGAGTTCAGCCGACAATATTGATTCAACAGCCAAAGTTTTTGGACACAATGGCTTTACGAAATAAACCTAAACATGGCCATACAAGTCAAGTTTTTCTACAATTCGTAAATGAGGCAGATTCCTCTGTGTTCCAATCTAATGAACATCAGGATGATACTAAAGATTTTAAATTTGACTCTGTCGAAGCAAGTAAAGAGTACATCAATAATGATATTGACAACGGAAATCTTAGTGACACAAGTGAAATAACTAGTAACGTGTTGAAGAATCTACGATGTGGTATAAATGGATCACCAGAGCCACCTCCGAGATTAAAAACAAAAACTAAAAAACATAACTATGTAAAAACAAGGTTTGTACGTAATAATTCATCAAGTTCAACGAGTGATGAGTGGTCAGATACTAACGACACCGAACAGAAAACTGTTTTAAGGGTAAAACAATTTGATTCTGATGATTGTGAAGAATTAAAAAATAAACTGTCGCTGGTCGAAATTGAATCTAGAAAAACATCCATACAAATTACTGGCAATGACTGCTACTCGACAATGAATGTAAGTAGTGATACGCCCATTTACTTGTCATCAGTAGTAGTAAATGATGATTCTGGAAACGCTTGCAATACGTACCAAACTGGGACTACTGTAACAATAAGTGTTGGTACACCTGAAAATGAAGTAAAAAAATCGAAAAGCCAAATATACATAGGTGGAATTTTCCCTGAAGCAAACAGTACAAAGGAAGAAGCAAACACTTATGAGGAATATTACAGCAATAATTACAGAAATGAAAAGTATGACGACTTAAATAGAAACCTAATGAGTTCAATTTTGAATGATCCCGTTGAAGCAGTGAGACGCAATTTGATTCCTCATGTTTGTGGCAAAAAAGATGATCACAGAGAAAGTTGTAACAGCCACAATGAACAACTTGAGAGTGGCAATTTTGTTACAAAATTATTTAATGATCCCTTCTTTGCCCATCTGGCTGAAGGATTAGATTCAAATCTTGTAAAGAAACTAATAGAAAATTCATTGATGAAACTCCAGGAAGTGAAACACCAGGAAGGAACAGACAGCAGCAAAGCAACATTAGAAAAACTTATAGAAAGTTCCCTTATAAACTTAAAAGAGGAAGTTTCTAAATCCGAAAAAGCAAAATCACATGAAAATGCTGAAACGAAAGAAACTGACGAACGAAAACTTAATAGCAGTTCACCAGATAACGAAAATTGCTGCTCTGCTCCTTATGAAAGTATGGAGTATGAAAGCGGTGCGATAGGTATTTTATCCGACCTCGAACCACTGTCAGATTGTTATAATGCATCAGCTAGTGAATTATCAACTGAAGATGATACAAATTCAACTAGATCTAAATTTTATCAAATGCTAGTTGATGCTGCAATATGTGACTTGGAAACCGCTAATAATACTGATGATGATCATCATTACGAAGCAATACGACTCAATAGTGATCCTATATATGAAGAAATAGGAGACATGCCTCCTCCTCTTCCAATTAATCCACCACCAAACTCCTTAATGCTATTGGATGATGAAAAACGAAGCGGTTCCAGGTCTATATTTGAGGGAGCATCGAAGTATGATATACTTTCTTATTTAGTCGATGCCAAGGAAAGAGGTATCGATGACGAAGAAACTTATATTACTAACTACGAAAATGATACTGAAAATTCGACAATCTTGGTTGATTCTAAAGAAAAGGATAATACTTCTGCTATTAAGGCTCATATTTCCAGTAATACTAGCCAGCTATCAAACACTTCAGATTCTAGCGAAGATAATTCATTGATCATTCATCAAGAAATTTTACAGAAATCAGTTGTTTGCAAGAAGACATCCGCAGAAATTGAACGCAATGATTCTGGCGTTGGGTCAGAAACTAGCAAGTCGTCTAGGAGTAGATTGCAAGGGAAGATTGCTCCTAACAGTATATTATGCGACAAAGATGCTGCCATACATTTATGTGAGGATTGTGACACAGCTGTTGAAACACAAATGACTGAACAAGGTAAAAACTTATGCTTAACATTTTAGAGGGATAATATTATGACACGTTATATTTGATAATGTTTATTATTTTTATATACTTTTAGGTTCCATATACGCTCCGTTAGTGTGTCGTAAATGTTCCAAGAAACGAGCTGAACGTAAAGAAATTATAACGGAAATAGTTGAAACCGAAGAAAAATATGGTCGCGACTTATTAATAATACTAGAAGAGTTCTATAAACCTATGCTAGTTGCTGGCCTTTTAACTCACGAACAACTAAGTGCTATATTTTTAAACGTAGAAGAACTAATAGAGAACAATCAGGTACTATCGGAAAAACTAAGAGATGGACTCGAAATAGCTGTTGAACAAGGAGACGAGGTAAGCTTATTATGCTTTTAATGCAAATTATTTGACATACATAATATTATGAAATGTTAGAAAAAAATGTAATACACAAGCTATAAGACAATGTATACATACAGATATATTTATATGTACTATTGACTATCATAGTAATCCAAAGCTTAAAATAGAAATCGATGAAATTCGTCAGCAACAGTATTGAAAGTAGTTTTATCCAAAGTAAAACCCTTAACAAGATGTTTTTCAGAATGACACTCATAGAAACTTCGAGGTGAAAATACAGCTTCCTGTCAATACCTGAGTAATTCCTCTTTAATTCCAGGATTTACTGACGGTGAACGTGGGGAAGATTCTTCTGGAATGCTCCGGCATGCTGACCGCGTTTCAATCGTACTGCGTGAAGCAGGCCGGAGCGGCCCTACTGCTGGCAGGTCTCGAGAAGGAGAAGGAACTCCTGAGGATATTCTTACGCGTGTCGCAAATGGAAAATGCGGTTCTGAGGCGAATGAATCTTAACTCGTTCCTCATGGTACGTACTACTATTGAATACCTGGATTTAATAGTAGTTAATATTCTTAAAAAATATGGTTCTTGTAGTATCATTCAAGTTATTATCTGAATGTAACAAACAAGCAATTACTATGGAATTGATATTATTTTAAATAAATTACGCGTCCCAAGCGTCGTGTCACGCGACATGTGAAATCAAATTCTAAACTCTTTTGACTTAATTAACTTAGCTGTCAAAACTATCTTATTTAATTAAAGCTGATTGCACATTTGCCATCTTCGTACGCGCGGCGTGCCGTACGAGTTGAAAGCCCCATGTATATTATACACGAACTGCCGAGCGTACGGTGCGTACGAACGTGCAAGGTTGCACATATGAAATTCTAAAATGCGACGCGTTCGGCGCATGCGAGCTGATAAATGTGCGATCACCTTAACGTCCGATTTCACCAACGTCTTATAAGCCCGGCCGCACATTGTGCGCACATAAGAGACATCGCGGACGTTCAACTGTTTCTGATCAGAAATTTCGGACAATGTACGGCCGGGCTAAAATGTCATGTCTTCTCATTCATTCATATGAAAAACAAAAGTGCTAACACTACTATATATTATGATACTAATATCGCAATGTTAAAATTCTTCACAGGTTCCTGTACAACGCGTGACAAAATATCCCCTCCTTCTCTCGCGATTGTACCGCGCGACTGCGGCTTGCGCGTCCGAGCGCGAGGACGTGAAGAATGCGCAGCGCTGCGTCGAGTCGCGTCTCGAGGAGATCAACGCAGCGGCTGCGGCGGCGGCGGCTGCGGCTAGAGACGTACCTTTATGGCGGCGACTGGCGGCGGCGAGGCGGACCGCACACGACCTGCACGTAGCCGATATACGGCTGAGAAAGATGGCGGTAGACGTGCTGGACTGGAATCATGATGATGCAAGGTATGCTGGTATCTCAAGGCTTTTGTTCCCCTGATTTCATGCACAGTCAGAGTATTTGCTTTATCATATCTAGAAAAAAGCAAGAATGAAAAGACTTTGTTAGCCGTTAAGCTAATTAGCATTTCTTTGTGTAAATCGACCAACTTTTAATGATAAAATCTTAATAGCACGTATCGTAGTAGCTATGTTGTTAACGTTGAATTAAGTGATTTTGTGTGGTAAAAAAGGGAATTCATGCAGTTTTCCTCAAATGCCGACAAAATAAGAAGTACGCCACACACATTTACTTCCTCTAACAAAGCACCAATGTTTATAGAAAGCTGATGTTTTGCAAATTACCACCTCTCGATGTAATTTACTGCGAACAGGACAAATTATACCATTAGGCATCATGGAGAGGCATATGTGTAAAATAAGCTATAAGCGACAGCGGTTCACAAAAGAGTTTGAGTCATTGCGCATTATTGGATTTGAATATTATATTCTTGTAGAAGTATCCTGTAAAATTATATTGAAAATGTGTTTAAAAAATTCCATTACTTTTTTATGGATTAACAAAAACTTGAATGCGTATTTTTATTTAAACCTATCAAATTACTGTTTTGAATGTTATATTCTTTGCAAATAATATTATTATAAACAAACATAAAAAATATTTTTGTAACCCCTACGCAAGATTAAAGAACCATTTAGTTACACTTGTTCACTCCAAGTTCGCTGTCGCTTACACCTTATCCCACCTAATCGATAATTGTCGCTTGTGTCGTTAACGGCAAGTGTTATTCTCCGGGGCTCTTGTCGCTTGCGCTAAATAACTTCAAATTGTGCACACACCGTGTCACTACTGAATATTAATTGTCGCGCCGCGCCGTTTTGGGGTTGCGTTACTTATGACGATAAAAGAGACGCTTAAACCACGGTATCTAATATATCTGGATGACGTTTTGGAAAATCGGCTATAGTAATATTAGTTCATAATATGATGTACACATTATGTAAGGATTCTCTGTGTCTGTACAATATGACATACACACAACTAAAATAACTTTGCACTCTGTCACTGGCCACTGACCTCACAGCTGATAAAAAATGGAAATTAAATTCAGCTACATATCAATGACCGCAGTATCGTGGAGAAAGCAAAAAATCCAACATAATATTTTACCTCACCTAAATCTAAAAAAAAATATGGACCTTATAAATCTCTGTTGTCATCAAATTCATCGTAAGCAAGTAATTATGAACATTATTAATAACATCTTCTTTCCTGTCAGGTTCGCCATGGAAGGCAAGCTGCTGTTCACCCAACCGAACGACAACAACTGGCGCAAGGGCCGCACCATCAAGCTCATGCCCATCAACGCTCTTTTGGTTACTAATGGAAAGGTAAGTAACTTCACAAAATATACTTTTTTACAATTTTCGGGATGTTTTTAATATAGTCTTGTTTATTACAACTACTGCCAGAGTTTATGATTAACCAGAAGTTTATTATAGTGGTTTATTATAAACTATCACCATAGATGGAGCTAGGAAGAATGCCTTTCTTCATTGTTATGACAAACTGTGAAGTAGGGTGGTATTCCTAAAACTTCATTGCTATTGACTCCGTTTGCTTCTTGCATTTTTAAGATCGTCACCCAAACATCTATCTATCATAAAGACTTGGACTTCTTTTTCATTAACCTATCTTTTGACATAGTTTAAAGGTGACTCCTAAGTCCTACCTAAAGCATCCTACTGGTCCTACTTCCTACTAATATTATAAAGGCGAAAGTTTGTGAGTTTGTTACTTCTTCGTGCTCAAACGGCTGAAGCGATTCCGACAAAATTTTACATGGAGCTAGCTGACATTCCGACTTCCAAAATAGAAGAGGTTTTCTTAAATAATGACGTTTACATCAAACTTTCTCATTTCCAGCCAAACATAGCGCACAAAACGAACGAAATCCGCGAGACGAGGGAGGCGCGGGACCGCGAGGCCAGGGAACGCGAGGGCGACGCGTTGTTCGCCCGCAGCGGCGTCCGCGAAGCCGCATTGCTGCTGGTGCGCGAGAAAGCCGGACGGTACACGCTGCATCGCGACCCGCTGTTCCTGGACCGATGCGTGGTCGCCGCTGACCACGAGCCAGAACATTTCTTTGAGGTCCACGAGATCACGACTAAGGACTCGTTTATTTTTAAGGTGAGATTTCCCCTTTTTTATGTTGACAGGGCCCAGAAACCATTAGGTTGTCAGGTCTTAGAAGTTTAGCGCAAGTATTTATTGGACGCTGCATTCTAGAATAAAGTGGATTTAATCAAATGGATCTTGATAAATCATCCAATGGATCATCTGGAAGATCACATAATGGTAAGCGATTTTAGCAACTATTGGTGCGTGAGGCAGCGCTCCTCCTGGTTTGCGAGAAACCTGGACGATACGCGCTACATCGTGATCTACTGTTCCTAGACAGATGATTGGCCGCTGATTACGATTTAGATTCCATAATCAACCCCTAGAACTCCTAGGATGAGACCGCACTAGACGTAACTACACAACAGCGCAGCGACGCGACACTTCACGGCCAAAAAAATCTTTTTATGAAATAGCATGCCTTGCTGCACAGCGCGCTACGCGGCAACTGCACTACTGAGTCGCGACATAAGACATCAGTCCTGTGGAACGTGCATCGTTCAACTGCAGCATAATGTCACTTAGTGCTGTCTATCATTTTAACCGACTTCAAAAAAAGAGGTTGTCAATTCGACGCGTATGTATGTAATATTTCCAGAACTGACCATTTTTTGTATTATGTTAATCTATAACAGCTTCTGCACAAATGCGCCAAATTTAAAAAGTGTATGTATGTATGTACTATGTATGTATGTTTTTATGTTTGTGCACGCATATCTCCGGAACTGCAAGTCTGATTTAAGTAATTATTTTCTTATTGTACCAGGTATTGTTCAACTTAGGGAATACTGCAAGTTTCATCAAAATAGGTTCAGTAGTTTTGAGATAGGGAATTTTAATTCTTAATTACGTACAATTATTTGAGGTCGCTTTTATCTTTTTAAAGTACTATTATTCGCTCTTATTACGACAGTAAAATGAGGGTAGAAAATATTGGTGTCAGTCTTATGACAAAACCCAGAGTGAGAAGCAGTTCTGCAGTTTATCCCATTTAAGCTGAAGCTCATTTAGAGTAAATTCATTTTATAATTTATTCATTCACCTGTACGGAGTTGATTAGGCGGGATCTGCTTAAAATACGTTAAATTAGTAAACTTGTTTGTTCGTGAATTGCACAGTTTGAGTTAGTATTTGCAGCAAAAGTTATAGATGATGTCCCAAACCGCATGTTTCGGAGGTCTTTGGTCTCTGAAACTTACCTCATTTCGTGTAGCGTAGTATGTCACTAATTTGAGGTACCCGCTTTTAATGAAACTAGATCGATTTTTTTTTTAACTAGGTCGACGAATTTTAAGCTGGGCTGCAATGAAAGGAGTACCTTCTTTTGTATTTAATGAAGTACAATTTCGAATCGTATTTTCATCGATCAATTTTTACAGTATTTTATCGAGCAGTTCTGAACTCCCTAAGTGCCGTGTCTGGTTTTGGTGCCTCCTTTGATCCATCAAAAACTGATTTTTGTCCTGCAACTTTTTCATTTGTGCGGTAAATCCGCACAAATGAAAAAGTAGCAGGACAGAAATGAGATAACGCACATAATTCTATAGAGTCTAAAGACTAAAAAGTGAATGCTTTCTAACACTACATATTTCAGTAACTAATTTTTCTCCCAAATGCATACTAAAACTCGTCCATACATTACATTAAACGCCAACCACGTTCGTGCAAGTCAGCAGCTATATATTTACAACGAACCATTGCACTTTACTGCACGTTTGAGGTATTTTTGTAAGCTCGTTAGATCTAGTACTGCCTGCGGTATAAATTGTTGTAATTGCGCCCAAATAGAAATGTGTTACGTTTATTGTCTCTACTTATGTTCTGTTGGAATTTATAGCGTTCCGCAACCATATAAATGTTATACAGGGTGTTAGGTTTAACACCGTTGTCCTTAAAACCATCAAATGAGCCCGTCAAAATGAACAACTTTTTCTATTAGAACAATGCTGGGAACTCAAAAAATCCGTCTTCATACCCATACAAATTGCCGAGGGCATGCGTATGGGTATGAAGATGGCATTCTCTTTAAGCTTTGGTTAAACCAACGGATATTTTGGAAATATCTTCTGCTTCTATAAAATCTTTGAGGCAGATCAATAATTCTGCTTCCTCGAGACAAAATATTGTCGTTTATTCTGAAAGAAAGTCTCGTTCGAAAAATATATTCTCCATGTCAAAAATATTATAATATGCTTTTGTTCCTTTCTCACATGCTCCTCTTTTATCCCCAGGCTGAGGAAAGTTCCCGGACCCGAACCTGGTACCGGCAGCTGCAGTACCACGCGCAGGGCGCAGGCGCCTGGCGCAAGCGGCGGAACGCGCTCGCCAACATCATGATCAACCCCATGCTCACCAGGAACTAGGACCATGTGCGCCAAGATTGAAGTTAACCCTAGGTTGAAAATCATTTGCGCCAGTCTGGGTTAAAGTTGGGATTGAAAAATTTCAATTGCGCCAATGAGGGTTAAAGTTATACCTGGGTTGAAAATCATTTGCGCCAGTCTGGGTTATAGTTGGGATTAAAAATCCCATTTGCGCCAGTCTGGATTAAAATTATCCCTAGGTTGAAAATAATTTGCGCCAATCTAGATTGATGTTATCCCTGGGTTGATAATCATTTACGCCAGTCTGGGTTAAAGTTAATCCTGGGCTGAAAAATTGTCTCGTTTGTCATATATATATAACATGAAACAAGGGATATTTTAACACAGTGTTTTTAACTCGTATTAGCGCATGCGGACTTCAGAGTGCTTCTGAAATGTACACATTTGGAAGTACACTAACTCCGAAGGGTCTATACTGGCAAGCGTGATAGAAGACGATCAGGGATCCAATTCTTGTATCACCAAACTTCGTCTTTGTGAACGCCTCAAACTTTCGACTGTGCGCAGATCGGAGATTCGAGAATTGGACAACCAATTTATTAGTTGCTAACATTGCCAGCATAACATTTATTTGTGTCCGTAAAAAGTACTAAACCCGCCTAAGTGCTAACTTAAGAAGCATTTTGTTAAATATAATACGTATGCTGCTACCTAATGCTTTCACTGCCTCTTAAGTCTTACACCTCGTTTATACTCATCCGGATTCCACGGATGGTTGTAATTGGGGCTTAACGAAAAACTAAAGGAAAAAAGTTAATAAAGTAAAAAAAAAAAGAAAAAAAGTGTCAGAGAAAACGGAAAAGTAAGGGTCAGTTCACACGCAACTGCAGTATAATATGTCGACACTTGATCTTCGATCACATATATTATTATCACTTGACATTTAAACAATTTTGTAACGTTATTTTCTGCGTTTTCCTTGCGTTTTCTTTCAGTGTGAGACCCGAAGTTTCAGACATTTCCAATCCTTTCAAATTCAAGATGGAGAACCAAAGTGTTTTCGTTAACTTTTTTCTCTTCTCGCATACAACACTTTGCTTAGATTTAATTAAATATTAAGTTTGGTTGATTGCAATTTTTATTATTTTTATCTTTTTAAATGCCACTAGATAAGTTTAGCATATACCAAAATGTAGCTTATTGAATGTGCCCTATATGTTAATAAAACGTTAAGAGTAAAGAATCGTTAACTTTAATAGCTGTGATATCCAGAATATTGAAAAAAATTCAAAAGATTTTTTTGTAATTATGTAAAAGGTTAACTGTTCAAAAATAACTTAGAATCCTGACTAGTCTTAAGATAGAAATAATAAAAATAATTTAGTATATTATAATTGAAATGTATTTATTGTTTTATTCTACTGTTTTATTTGCTTCATTATTGTAATTAGTAAAGGTGTAAGTAATTGTAATTAATAAATAGTGAATGAATAATAAAATAAATTAATTGTGAAAAGTTTTTATACTTATTGTGCCTACCCAAATAAACTTCACTAAAATATAATAATATTCTAGTACACTACTCTATAATATATTAAGTAAGTATAGATAATCATTTACAATATTATTTCCTATCAGTACCTATTTAGTTATTGTCTACATTTGACTGCTGTTGTTTTCATTTTATTGCAGTAATTATAAAATTATACAAAATAATATTAAATCGAAAATAATATGCTTGCAATCTAATTCGCCGATATATATACACAAGATGATATTTAGCTTTTTTTGTTTTAGATAAATAAAATAAAATAAAATATTATTCTATTCAATTCACATTAGTTTTACTAGAAAAAAATTTAACGAAATTGTAAATAGTTCCATGAATCTGGCAAGCCAAATATTGTTTTGAAAAAACAATTTAAATCTACCCACACACGTTGATTTTATCGAAACCGGTGGTTTAATTTGTTGTGATATTAAAATTCATCGTAAAATTTCAATATAAAAGCGGAATATCATAATAAAATTTTAGTGGAAACAAAACTCAACATCCACTAAAATATTAGTCTACACAACTCGGCTACGGGTTAAAGACAATATTTTGTCAGAATTGTAATTTTACATGTTATGAAATAAATAAATAAATAAATAAAAATTATGTCCGTGACATAGGGTGACGTGACATAACATCAGTTTAATATAATAATACCTCAAATAAAAAAAAAAATGTTCCTTACCACCTCCAGCGTGTTGTCGCGGCAGACTCGATAGATTTTCAAGGGATTGATGGGTTAATTTTACCGCGAACAATATCGGAACAATGGGCGCCGGCAGTAATAATTTCCAAGGGATGCAGATTTTAGTTTTCTTTCTTTTCTTCTTACTTTTTACGAACAACAGTGACTGTCTATTTACGCCAACAAAATACATTGTGCGCTTTTATAATTCTGGGCGTCACGTTATCGTGGAAGCCGACTTCCATGATAAAACTTTGGGTACGTTAAATGCCCTTTTAATTTTACGCACCGCAGTTCGCTTTCAAAATTCTGGAAGTGATGGAAATATCGTGGACGTCAGCGGTAGAACGATAACACAGAGAAGTAAAATGCCTGAAAACGTTTAAACGTGAACATCCACGTCCATAACGCTACGATTAGGCTGCCTTCACATTAAGTCGCGAGTAGTGCGGTGCGGCAGCCGCGCGACTTCTATGCTAAAACGAGCCGCGCGGAAGGCAGCCGTGATATAAAATTGTCCGTCTGTGGGTTTCGAACCCAGCTTTCTATGCGATGCGCTCAACCATCAGCCCACAGAGATAGTCAATCTTATTCTTAGTTCTTTCACGTCATATTTCTTGGTATATTAATAACTCAAGCACAGCTACATATTTGAATAATAATAATATTGCTAAAGACAATATACGGATATGAAATTCCTCCGAGCGAAATCTAATTCAAGTTAACAGCCTAATTTCCCTCGCATTCCACACCGACAGTACAAAATTATGTAATTATAGCTTCAGAGGAATATTCCAGAATCAATCTCATAACTTCGCTTTGGTTTATGTGTTTGGAATTAAATTCATAAAGTGATGATGAAGTGCTTTTAGGTATAATTTATAAGGCTCTGGAGTACCGATTGTCTATTACTGTAAGGACAGTTTGACAAAAAAGAGTGCACGTATTAATCGAGGGCGATTTTTATATATATATTTTTCCTAGGCAACCACTAGATAACGCTTGAACTGTGCTTGAACCATAAAGTTAATATACCTAGCGGAATAGAGCAACAATCTCGAGCTGTCAAACGAAACCGAAATTGGTTTCATCTATGTGTAAAAATATGTTTTTTTTTTTATGAAATAAGGGGGCAAACGAGCAAACGGGTCACCTGATGGAAAGCAACTTCCGTCGCCCATGGACACTCGCAGCATCAGAAGAGCTGCAGGTGCGTTGCCGACCTTTTAAGAGGGAATAGGGTAATAGGGGAGGGTAGGGATGGGAAGGGAATTGGGGAGGGTAGGGAAGGGAATAGGGTAGGGGATTGGGCCTCCGGTAAACTCACTCACTCGGCGAAACACAGCGCTAGCGCTGTTTCACGCCGGTTTTCTGTGAGAACGTGGTATTTCTCCGGTCGAGCCGACCCATTCGTGCCGAAGCATGGCTCTCCCACGTATTTTAAATAGAAAGTCGGTTTTTTATTTTTAATTATACAACTTGTTCTATGTGTACGTATACACTTACACAAGCATGATTGAACATGAATTCTATGAGATTAAATTGTCAACGTGCGGCACGTGCCGACTGGACGCCAAAAAAAGAGTGCTGCTGTCATGTATCACACGTCTCTTTTTACCACGCAGTGTTACTGATAGTGACATCTCTCTTGCTCAGGCCTTTGTTTCTCTATTCCGGTATATTAACTTTATGGCTTGAACGCATTTTCGACACAATATATGCACTAGGTTATCATTGACTAGTACTGTAATGTTGCCAAATAATAAAAACTTTTAATTCCAGTTGTCATCACGCCAGAGATTTGCCAAGCAAGTAAGTTACAGTTACAGTCAGGTTTACGAATTACGCATCACCCTCAAAAGATCACATTTTCCCCGTTTTTTAAACATTTTTTGCTGATGCTTTCCCATCCCCGATAAATGGGGTAAAATGTTTCTTCAAATCGAACCCCCCGATAAAATATTTTGAGTTTAGATGTAAATATTAGGTAGTTCAAACAAACATAAAAAGGCGAGAAGTTAATTCTTACAATGCACAGATTCGTACCTATGCTGCGACACAAGCATTCGATATACTAATTTATATTATATTCAGTGGCGGCGTCAGTTTGGTGACTGCCCAGGGTGCCAGAGAAGGGACGCCAACGGCAGCAACTAGTATTTTTTTATAATAATTATTATCTGGGGACACGGCAGTGCCTCCGCCAAGTCGAGCGCGAAGCAAACACTGCCGTCTGCCGTGCCGTCCTTTATACCTATTATTATTTATATATTTTTTTAAATTACCAAAAAAGCAATACCTTTTTGCAATCATAAAAAAGTTTAATGAATATACCTTTTATTACGACTCATAGGAACATCAACGAAATGATTTGTTGCTTTCGATTAGTTTCTTTTATGAAAGTTGGAGAATCCAGATTCAGTCCCCTGTGGATAGTATTTCATCCGGAGTGTTTTCTATCAGCTCTCCACACTCCGCAAATGTTATTTATACCTCGCTCGGGACGTGTATTTTATGGTTTTATTTAATTTAAATAAAATCATTTTTATCGTCGCAGAACTGGGTTAGGTTTTGAATTTGTTTTCCAATACAGATTGAAATGTTTTGTTTTAAATCTTTTTGATATATCACCGTTTTGAAATGGTATAAATGGTTGCTTTAAAGAGGCAAAGAGCTCACCTAGGATAAGGTTGTTGTTTTGTCCGGTATTTTTTTGTGACTCACCTGGCAACCCTACTCGCTAATAAAGTTTTTTTTTTATTACATAATTCACAGTTTTCGTCTGCCATGTGACTTCTCCAGTATGCCAGAAAAAGACAAGCAGAACTTGTCTGAGAAGTGTATGTTATTCGCTCTGTAAATATTGTATTATTTTCATTTATATGGAGGTAATAATCAAATTTTTATAAATTAAAATTGTACCACGTTGGACGACAAAATGGCTCCTGTAAATCTGGCATGCTACTCACGTCTCCTATTCCTGACGAATTTGGGATGAGTTTTGTCACTTGCATCAAGTAATGGCTTCTGAGGGTCCCGTATGGGTCAAAAGAGGGTGCTGTGTGGGTCAAAAGGGGATAAAAAGGTTCGAGTTTGGATGAAAAGGTTCGGCGCGGGGCGGATTATGTCATGTTTAGTTTCATTTGATTTGCCTTGCTTGCTATTGTGGCAGGTGATAAAAAGTGAAAATAAAAAATATATAAAAATATTAGATGACTTCCGCAAATCCGTTGCGCCAAAATATTATGTTTATCGCGTGGGAACCTTACATTTTTCCGGGATAAAACTGTCCTAGTACTTATGTCCTTTTCCGGGACTCAAAATGTCTCCATACCAAATTTCATCAGAATCAGTTCAGTGGTTTAAGAAAGAAGAGGTATCATACAGGCGCACTTTCTAAACTATCCTAGTATGTCCTTCTCCGGGACTCAAAGTATCTCCATACCCAGCTAAATTGGGACAGCGGTTTGGGCGTGAAGAGGTAACAGACAGACACATTTTCGCATAGATAATATTAGTATGGATTCATATTTATATTTATTGTTAGTAAACTGTCTCTTAAACTTGCCAGGCCTAGCAAAGCTAGCTAGGTCATAAAGTGCCATTATATTTTAATATCTGGTGGTCGCGGTCGCTTGCTGTGAGGATCGAAAAACCACCTTAAGGCCATCCCCTGAGCAAACGACCTTCAGCATACATTTGCCGCGTAGCCGACGTCGCGCAAAATCCGTTTTTTTTTTACTTATCTTAGTTCAAAATTCACCTAAAAAAAATCAAACGTCCAGTATGTAGTTAATGAAATTGCCGATCTATTATCTATAGAATAAACACACGCCGTTTCAAATAACCGTAATTTGTAAATACTAGGGAGATACTGAATGTTTGTTTGAATTTAAATTAATTGGTATTACTTTGGAAGCTGATATAAAAAACAAAAATAGGAAATTAATAACTATGAAATGAACGTTCAAATATAGTAGGTATTTGAACGTTCATTTCATGACTATTGCTGTATTTTTATTAAAATGTTGTATCTTGTAAGTTATGAGTTAATATAGGCTCTAAAAACGGTAAATTACGGCATCAAGGTAGGGGGAGGGTCTTAAGGTTGTAAACAAAGAATATTTTACTCCTTGACAGGACACAACCAAAATATCCTTTATGTAAATAAATCCTTGGCATACTAAACACCATTTAATATTAACTTGGCAGCGCTGACGGCGCTTTAAAGCGCTGGATTAGCGGCGATGCAGTTTTTCACTACATTCCTTCGGTACTAAAGTCCATATTATACTTTTAAATTGAGTCGCTATTTTCATTGCAAATTTATATAAGCCTGTGCTGTTTTGGCCCCTCACTAAGTAACTATTAGTTTATAAATGTGCATTTAAAGCACATTATACTTATCTTTATTTCGGAGTCAGAGTATATTAAAATATAAATCTTTTTAACTGCGTTTTCAGGTTATTTAAAGAGTGGTTAAGTATTTAGAGGATAAAAATCATTATCAGCTTTGTTTACGGCTCACGGCTTTATTAGGTATTTGTAAAGCGTTAAGGTTTTACAGCTCTTTTATGACCATGACTACATTTATTGCTAAAATCTATTAATCTAAAGTCTTTATTCTAAAACCATTCATTAAAAAATTGTAATTTTTCACCCCTTCAACGTTTGATTTTTATGACCTTTTCATAGTTAAAATAAACGAGCAGTCGGATCACTTGCAGGCTTAGCACGGCCACAGTAGAAATACGAAAGAATAGAAACGCTGACAGTTTTTGCGGACAAACTGACGGATTTCCTTTGCCAATCTGTCACTTTGTCTATTCTTCCGTAGAAAGAAATCGTTTCTATGGTGAACATGCTAAGCCTGTTGATAGGCAACTGCGACTGCCAAACTTCTTTTGATCTTTCATTACAAACTACATACTCGGTTATTCGCGGTTTTGAAATTACACCGTCAGTTTCAAAACTAACAAACATGTGTTTGTTTGGTGAAACAAAGAAACACATGTCTTTTATTCCAGCTAAGTTTTCAAAGCCGTCATGTTGTCCAAACTAAGCTATTTTGAGGCGATGTTACCTTTGTTCACTTCACCTGTAACGTTATCAAAAGATCGGATTTCAATCACGTCCAATATCCGAACAAACTTTCACGCGGCCCCACAGACGCCTAAACAAAGGAAACTTAGGCTACAAATAAGGGAACAAAGTAGCTCATGTTACTGTCCTAAGGCTGCTAGTTGCTACATAAACAGCGAAACACTACAATCGATACTAATATTATAAATGCGAAAGTGTGTCTGTTTCTGATTTTGATGAAATTTAATGTGGAGATATTTTGAGACACATAAAAGGACATAGACATTTTTAAGGCAAAATAGGTAAGATGCGTCATCTTTGAATTTTGAATAATAACTGTGACAGTGACACAGGAACGCATCGTGAGTTTCTACGACGCGACGTCGTGCCGTGTATCGGGGCATGTTACGATGTCGCGACGTAGTTTTCTACGATGCTTGTCGTAGATTCCCACGACGCGAAGTCGCATCGTGAAACGACGCCGCATTGTGGTACGACACGACATCGCGTCGTATCGTGTTTATGTGTCCCACTCCCGGCCCTAGTAAGGAGTTGAAAGCATCACGCGAGTGGAGTCGTCAGAGTGCGTGTGATGAATTCGCCTATGTAACAGATGAAAAAAGTTACTCTTTCAGCGCTACTACTTTCACAGTGAACTCTATACAAGGGGCTCATACACTCCCTAAACTATCATCGCTTTGTTTCGTTACTCCCTGTATAAAGGCAATGAACATTCAGCAGACGAGTGCCCTAGATTTTCAAACGTCAAAGGCTTTTAATGAAGCTACTTTCAGTACAAACTGAGAGCAAATGCAGCAATCAAAGGCCTTGAAGACGCGTGACACAAGCAGACTTTGATGAGCAATTCTGACGATTGTCTCGTGTAAGATATGCCACTTATGAGCAACTTTTAGCGGTTTTTAACACCCGACAAAAAAGAGACTGTTTGTCTGTGTGTGTATCTGTCCGTGGCATCGTAGCATCCAAACGGGTGGACCGATTTTGATCTAGTTTTTTTTGTTTGAAAGCTGACATGATCGAGAGTGTTCTTAGCTATAATTCATCATCATCAGCCTGCTCAGTCCTGGACAATCAGGGTTTATCTGGTTCATGGAAGGCCGTTAGCAAATTGTAGTCGTTTGATGGGTTTTATATTTCATTCTAGTTCGTGATATTTGTGAATATACAATATACGTATACACATAATAATGGAAAGTTGACCTGGTGCTGCAGCATCACCTGGTAATCAATAGGATATCCAACTCCTCGCCAACTAAGAGCAGAGGTTTCGTGTTTGGGCTCATTTTAATTGTGACAACCAATAAGAAGTAGATAAAGTATAAACAGTAAATATTTACATGCTGCTGCTGCAGCATCACCTTGATTCTATAGGAACCGAGCTTCGTATGAACCCAAAGTGGAGGTTTCATGTTTGGGCTCATTTTAACGGCCTCATCGAAAAGGACATTGATAGATGGTAATCATGAGAATATGATTCTGATGATAGGAATTATTCTGCACTATAACCAACACAAGTTTAAAAAGTATGAAATAAAATTAAATTAAGAAATTTAAAAAAACCCCCGCCAAAACAACTTTAAAAAGTAATGAAATAATATTTACTGCCTTTAAGTTCAAATAATTCATAACTTGTGTAAAGTAATATTTTAGTACATAATTGTTGTCAAGGTGTGTCGGGGGACCGCTAATGTAGATGTTTAATTTCACTTGACAAGTTTAAGGACACACACAATTCACAGCGATCTGAATCGAGATAGGTAATCAGCGACTTGGCGGTTGTAGATTGTAGTTTACTTGGCGGTCCCCCGACACACCGTGACAACAATTATGGACTAAAATATTACTTTACACAAGTTATGAATTATTTGAACTTAAAGGCAGTAAATATTATTTCATTACTTTTTAAAGTTGTTTTGGCGGGGTTTTTTTTAAATTTCTTAATTTAATTTTATTAGGTCATGTGGAAGTCGGTATATATATACAATGTGTCCCGACACCGGTGTCCGATTTTTTAAAGTCATGATCTATGCCATATTTTATCGACAAATTGGCTCTAAAATTTTTTCTCTCTCTCACGGTTGTAAAATGGCAGCCATTTTAATTTTTCTCGGGCTTTCACACTAATCTGACCAGTACTTCACTTGTAAATATCCTATGAAGATAAAAAAGGTCTCATTTGATAGCTGAATTTGTGGACTACGCTTACACAGGCAATATGTTATAAATTTCGTGGAATTAGACATAGAAAAACCCAAGTTTAAGAAAAAAAATGTGTATTTTTTATTAATGGCTTTTTGTAAAAAATCTAGCACATTAAACTGGTTCTTTTTTATTTTTAAAAGATAGTGTGAAAGCCCGAGAAAAATTAAAATGGCTGCCATTTTACAACCATCAGAGAGAGAAAAAATTTGAGGGCCAATTTGTCGATAAAATATGCCATAGATCACGACATTAAAGGATCGGACACCGGTGTCGGGATACATTGTATATATATATCTCTAATTTTAGCATAATTAAATATTAGTTATCCCGGAAAAATGTGCGGTTCTGGGCGCGCGATAAGCGAACTTTTGCACAACAGAGTTGCGGGCGTCGACTATTGATGCACAAAAATGCCACAGGCTCTATTTTACAGATTTAAGTAGAAAGGTAATCGATATTTTTTCTTCGTAGACGGGAAAAATGCTAAAAATGCTAAACAAATATTTTTTTTGTATTCTTTTCTTTGTACATGCACGTTTCTCTTCTTTAGGTACTGCAATCTCACCTTTGCCCGTGGTTACCTGGAAGAGATTGCTACCTAGTAATAAGGCCGCCATTGTGACACCTGAATATTTTGTCTTTTTTCTTGTATTCCTTAATTTGTATCTTTATAAGTGTGCACAATAAAGAATATTTCATTCATTTTTTCATTCATTCAAAAATCTCTGTGCAGTAGAACCAATATTAATACTTATATCGTGGAGTGGATGATCGTCTTAAATTTGAGTCACGTTCGTTCTTTATGACGGCGGTGGTACACTCGATATCAAACCAAAACATTTCAACGAAAATATACCATCTCATGTATGATTTTCAATTTTCAGTTTAAAGTTATGATATTTTGATAACTGGCAAATATCTTTTCATATAATAATATTATGTATTTGAGTATATAGAAAGAACGTTTTTTATGAAATTGTCTAAATCAAGGTTTCTCTAACTTTCGGCTCCACGAACCCCTGTTACCAGATGACAACGAACCCCTTACTAATAATTATATTAATAAAACTAATAATTAACTGTTGAAGAAAATAAGGTTTTTATTTGAATAGATTTAATGTTTACACATAAAGTGCCAAATGAATTAATGTCTTTAATATAATATTAAGTCTTTCTAATATTAATGCTTGACAGACATATTAGTGTTTGTTTCTTGTCGCATGGATTCAATGTTAGTAGTAATAATTTTGGACAGTTTTTTTTATTCTGACTCGGTATCAAGTCGATTTCTGTATTTAGTTTTTATCATGACCAGGTGTGAAAACCCACTTTCATAGCAAAGGTAAAAAGCAATACTCTGCCTATATAGCTGCCCAAGAATCTATCAAAGACATCCTTTTGAAATCAGCATAAAGAGTTTCATCTACGGACATTTCTAATAATGACTCATGTTGCCACCATTACCTTAATCTTGTCCCCCTGTCGTCGAATGGCGAATGCCTAGGGGTGCGCGTACCCCACTTTGAGAAACCCTGGTCTAAATAAAACGTTGTGAGCCCCATTATGTTGACATAGAATTATTGTTTCGAAATATAATTTTAATGACGAATGTACAGCGTTTGTGCGTAATTGTTTATAAAGCGCATTAAAAAACCACAAGCGGTCACATTAAAATCTGCTTGGCTTTGATGTCATTTACTTTGACAGCTCATAATTAATGTTGCCAACGCAAATTTTACATTATTAAACGGGATAATTTTAACTAAGTATATTTTCGAGTAGCGACGAAAAAGGCTAAGTTAAGTATACGGTAAAATGTTTAGATTTTAGGGAAAAGTAGATTTTAAAATCAAAGGTTTGCATTCCAGGATTAGGACCAAACAACAGGAACATGCACACATTTAATCCGCGCTGTAGAAGGGGAATGAAATATTATTCCTTTTCCTACTCCACTTGGTCTTACGAATCTTCGATCAGGTCACAAGTTCTCATGACTTTAACATGTTTTATCCCTAAAAAGCGCGCCACTAAATCAATTTTGTCTTTAAAAATGCAGCATAGAACTCAACACTAATGGCGCTCAAAAATTTAATTTCACACGTCCGTCATCGGGGTAAAAATACCCCTAGACATAATTCGGAGCTCCGATTAAGTGTCCACAAAACCTTGATTACATCCATTCCGTTTAATGAAATCACGTTCCGAAAACAAAAAGCTCTTAATGTCCATTTTCATAGCTACCCTCGTTTATATCTTATACTAATAGCACCCTTGTTATTGATGAAAAACGGTCTGCGAATCAATTTGTTGGGAATAATTACATATCGGTGGTCTGATGTGTTAGGGGGTGAAGGGGGGTGAAAAGGGGGTGAAATGGGGCGAGAGGGGTCGATTGAGGCGAACAAATGACGGGGCGGTGATGTGTTCTAATGAAGTAACATTTAATGGGCGACCTGGTAATGATCCTTATCTGAAGAATGTTTTTGGCGATGATTGAGTAAAGGAGATGAGGAGTGAGGTCGATTTTTTTTTCTTACCGCTGCTGATACTATCGCCCACACTTTAAAATATTTAATGACTTCTTAACTTGAGTTTAATCAAAAATTTGACGGAAAATGTATGGAGTTTATGCCAAAATCTTCATTATAAATATTAAAGTTCATTCATAAAATATATTTGTGTATGGCTGTAACAGTACCAAAAGTTGAATAAAGCTAATACGTTAATATAATATTATTATGATAAAAAATGTCCAAATTCAGCATAATATTTTCGGAGTCTGTTCGATGCAAACAATGAAACAAACAAAAGTCAGATAATAAATAGATTAGAGATGGTAAGTACTGTATCTTATTTGATTTTTTTAAGGTCCTAAATATGTACCAATTATCCTAACTGGCAGTAAACTCACGATATTAGGCAATTATCCGTGTCTTGTAATTTCGTCCCGTCGCACGTTTTTGTCAAATTGAAAGCCCGTGGCAGAATGTGGGTTAATCCGACCCGCGCTGTCTAAGCCGTGCCAAGTGAGCACCAGCTGCTTGGGGGTTAACTTATTAAAGTCCTTTTTAAATAGAGACAATTATAAGCCCACATATGAGGATGGCATGAAGGATACATTGACGCTCTGACTGATAAAAATATGCATACAGTGAAGTTCTGCTTGATATTGTCTGAAATTTTGGAGAGTTTACATTAATGACAAATAATTTAATCTTATATCTTAAACGAGCAATTCTTGTATATATATATATATATATATATATATATATATATATATATATATATAGTTGGAATCTCAGAATCGGCTCCAACCATTTTCATGAAATTTAGTAATTAGGGGTTTCGGGGGCGATAAATCGATCTAGCTAGGAATCATTTTTAGAAAATGTCATTTTATTCGCCTCTTATTAAATACCGAGCAAAGCTCGGTCAAATAGCTAGTTCATAATATAATGGTATATGGGACCCTCCTAAAATCTATGTTTTAACTTTTAACTAAACTTTGAGATTTTCTTATTTCGACAAAAGTATTTTTGCACGTTACTACAAACATATTCGTAACGTCCACTCAATTTTTCGTGAGCAGATGCCAATCCCTTCAGGCACTAAAAATACATCCAAATAAATATCATTTCATTTCAGCATCTGTAAAAATCTGTTACCTCAACTCCTATATTTTGTAGTGTACTTTTCAAAAAAGTATGCTACATACGCGTTTTATCTGAATTTTTATTCCAATAATAATATTATTATCTGATCGCAACCAACGGAACGTAACTAATAAAAAGCAAATACCCCGTTTTCTGCCACTAAATGATATGATGAAAGTTACAAAGCTTGCGGATTTGGTTCACTGTAGTTTCAGTGCAAAATGTCCGAACGAGGGTATTTTCCGAGAAATTGCTATAATTTTACACTCAAAAGAAAAATCTTGAGAAATGAGGACTAAAACCAGCAAACTGGAGCACGATTCACTCATGCTGCGATGTTTTAACACTTTTTAGAACATTTTGCAACTTTTTTAGTAAATTTTAAAACTTTTAGAAGTTTCACCTAAGCCACTCTAAGATTTAAATCACAGCCGAAAAGCGCAACTGCACTAGAAGGGTTAAGTTTTTCAAGTGTACTTAAGTTATTTCTTTGATAATATTATGATTGGTGCCAAAACTTTACACGTGGGAGAGTCATGCTTCGGCACGAATGGGCCGGCTCGACCGGAGAAATACCACGTTCTCACAGAAAACCGGCGTTTGCGCTGTATTTCGCCGAGTGAGTGAGTTAACCGGAGGCCCAATTCCGTACCCTATTCCCTTCCCTACCCTCCCCTTTTCCCGTTCCTTCCCATCCCTACCCTCCCCTATTACCCTATTCCCTCTTAAAAGGCCGGCAACGCACCTGCAGCTCTTCTGATGCCGCGAGTGTCCATGGGCGACGGAAGTTGCTTTCCATCAGGTGACCCGTTTGCTCGTTTGCCCCCTTATTTCATAAAAAAAAAACTTGTCAGATAATAATTATAATAAAGAGAGCCGAAATAGAAGCCCTATTTCGGCTTTCAGTTGGAGATTTAGAAAATTATTAAAACAAAAAATTATAATACGCTTTAGTGTGCATTTAATATGGAACCATTTTCTTAACCGTGCAGTTACTTTTCAATAATAGTGTATTTCGAATTTCGAACGTGAAATCTTCTTCGACTGTAGTTTTTCTTAGGTCCTTGATATAAGGTATAAACGTAAAAGTAAGGTACTAGAGGCTAATTTTCCATCTGCGGCTGAGATTTTTTAATAAATGTCGCGTTAGTTAGTAGAGTCTGGCAACAGAACTGGGTGAGCGGCGGCTTACTCACAAATCCGGCTGACTGCACCGACGGCTTATTCTGGTAACTGCTTCAATGTAATGCAGTATTTGTATCGATTCATTATTTACTGGACGTTTCGCGCGGCTCCGCCCGCGAAAATAGGAAATTCCGCGGAAACCGACGATTTTCCTGCAAAATGAAGCAAAATATGTCCATCATCGTGGTCTACTCAATGGATGGGCCAAATTACATTAAAATAGGCCTAGTACCTCTATTTCTTGAGATTACAGAGTTTCTTTGTTTCAAATATGTATTTGAAACAAAGAAACTCTGCAGTTTTATAATCTAAGTACATATAGATAAATTGCATTAAATAATATATTTTATTAATGTCCGTCATTGAAGTGAATACTTCTTTAGCGATTCATTCCATTTTGTCAACTTTATAAAGCCGTTAAAATTTACATGCTGATATACTTATTACATTGTTAGAAAATCCTTAATTGAAAACCACGATATACTAGAATAATATGATATTTTGCATCTTTCTTTATTTTATTTCCAACTGTTATAATAAAAGTAAAATAACAAAATTGAAACTGAATAAACTGTCATATAAAACTGACATTACCAGCACTGAAGAATTTAACAAAGAGCAGTGTTCAGTTGCTAGAAGATAATAGGATGTATCCGTTCTTGTTCGTCCCAGCTGAGTTCTATCAGGGCGAGTCAGCGTTCGGGTAACAATAGACAGTGTACTGTCGAGTATTTTATATTAATATTATGTGTTTTGTATGATTTTGCCTTTATATTTATACTAGCTGTTGTCGAAATAAAAACAAAGACGAATAATTTCCCTCGTTTCTTCCAGCCTAAATTTTCGACCTATTCTTCACTCTTATTAGTCGCAGAGGGATATTATTTACTATATAGATTAAAGCATTTCTCGATATGACTGTTCAGAACAAAAATCAATACTCAATTCGAACCATTAATAATTTATGAGATTAGTGCAAAGTAACAAACAAGCAAAGTCTTCAGTTTAATAATATAGTTTGATTATTAGCTGACATAGATTCTGGCTACTTCATTCTTCGATTTATCTATGTAAATAATGAATTTTCAATTTTGTTAGTCTCGCTAAGACTCGAGAACGGCTGAACCGATTTGGCTAATTTTAGTCTTGAAATGTCTGTGGAAGTCCGGGGAAGGTTTATATTATCATCATCATCAGCATCAGGGTCACCTTATAAATGAAGCACGCTACGAAAAAATACTGCTCTATTATAGCTTTGATATCGCTTCGACCAGAATAAGGGTGTTTCCGACACCGCATTGCAGCTGGACGGATTACCAGACTCAACTTTTTTCAATTAACAACCAAAATTGGTTTGCTAAGATGTACAGTTGTGCTGTGCTTTTATTAGCCACGGTATGACAAATTCCATACTAAGTGCTTATTTTCATTTAGAATATTATAAAATTTATTTATATTATTCGCACAATAAGACGTAAGCATTTGCGACTCCTGTATAAAATTCCGTTGTGACTTGCGCCAAAATTAGTTTTACCGCGTGGGAACCGTACATTTTTCCAGGGTAAAAAGTATATTTTATCCTTTTCCGGGACTCAAAGTATCTCCATTCCAAATTTAAGCAAAATCGGTTCAGAGTTCGGACATGAAGAGGTAACAAACAGACAAATATACTTTCGCATTTATTATATTAGTATGAATTCCATTTCAATTTCCAACGCAATTTAATTTTTTTTATGAAATAAGGGGGCAAACGAGCAAACGTGTCACCTGATGGAATGCAACTACCGTCGCCCATGGATACTCACAACATCAGAAGAGCTGCAGGTGCGTTGCCGGCCTTTTAAGAGGGAATACGCTCTCTTATTGAAGGTTTGTAGGTCATATAGGTCCGGAAATACTACTGGTGACAGTTCGTTCCAGAGTTTAACAGTGCGCGGTAGAAAATTACGCCAAAAACGCACGGTGAAAGACTGCCACTCATCACTGGTATATTTTTCGCGTAGGGCGATGGCGAAAATTTGCAGGAGGTATGATTCCGAACAATTCCTCAGAGAAAAATATTCCTCTATCCCCGTGATACAACAGATAGATGATGCAGAGTGAAGCTACAAATTTACACTAATTTACAAATATAATAATTATTTCAAGATACAATAAAACTTGGAAAAACATTAAAGACAATAAAATAAAACCTTTTATTTCCCTCCGTAAAATATGATCAACAAATTATGTCACTTAATTAGTTGCAGGTGAACATCTTCCAAGTTATTGTGACTACGAGTTTATAGTAAATGTATCCTTATTTCGTGGGCAATAAAGGTTATTTAGAGGTAAAATAACTTTGTATTATTTACTCGGCAGATGGCGCCGGGAAGCCCCGCCGGGGAACTCCCGTCACCATCTTTTATTTTCACACAATACTTTGAGTATAGATATTAAGTTTTACCTTTTTTAACGTTGCATAATATTTTTTTTAATCGATAGAGTGAAGAGGAAGGTTTATAAGTATAATAACATTGCAAACGAAGGCTGAACCCTACGATATTTATTAAAATAATGTAAAAAGTATTGTACAGTGTACACAATGTAAAGGTCAACAGAAAACTTCGCGGTAGTATATTATGTCTATCTCTTATTGATATCCCACAATAACATTTTTTGTCATTTACTTTTTACAATAAATAATGGCTAATTTTCGAAGCGATTTTAACCAATATGGAATTAATCTTTATTCAATTAAATACTTTAAATACATTGTTGATTTAATACATATCTATATTATGGCCCTTTACAGCATATGATTTAAATAAATATTTTCGAAGATATTACACATTTAAAAATTGTGGGACGTAGCATTAGCGGCGGTGCCGACCAATGTCTGGGCAACAGGTACCTCCAAGTAATGAGTATAAATCAAAACTACTGAATCGATTTTAATCATTTTTTCAGTGAGTGACATAGGTATATTTCATACCCTTGCGAAGCCGGGGCGGGTCGCTAGTTTTATTTATAAAACTAAAATAATATTATATTAATGATATGCTCACATGCGGTTTTGCTCGATAGTTTTACTCGTGTGGACCGCAAAACTGACAGCTCGAAGGCTCGCATCGAGCCGGCTTGATGGAATTAAATATATCGATTTAGAATAAAAAAAACTATCGAGCAATGCTGAATGTGTGGATGAAATCTCGAGCCACGGGTTTTGCTCGACGTTATTGCTCGATCAAGCAACACCGTATGTGAGTACTTAGCATTAGCTCATGAACTTAAATGTAATGCTAAGTACTCAACTTAGCATAAAGGTGCCCATACACGGGACGATTTGTCGTTTCGATCGATCGTCAAGAAAATCGTCCAATCGATCTTTTGAACGTAAATCGTTTGCGATATTGCTACACACGTACAATTTGTCGTTCGATTTTAACATCGAGGAGATAAATCGTTACGATAATTGTACCGTGTATGGCCACCCTTACATTTAAGTTCATCAGCTAAGGACTTAGTTCCAGGTAGAGGCATGAGCGAAGCCACAACATCTCGTTGCACTGCGTTATTGAAACATACAAACATTTTTACCCGACTACGGCGAAGCAAAAAGGAGGGTTATGATTTTGGCCTGTATGTATGTATGTATATATGTATGTATGTATGTATGTATGTATGTATGTATGTATGTCTGTATGTGGATATGGATGTTCATCTGTTCCCTCGTAACTTTAAACCTACTTAACGCATTTGGACAAATGATGTGTCGTTAGAAGCCTCTTGACTGTCCGCTGGTTATAGGCTACATGACATCACGTTCAATTGACTGTAGCACCATCTAGGGGACTGAAAGTAAAGAACAAAAAAATATATTTTTCCTGACAATGTCGTGTGGGGTATCGAAAGAAAGAGCTTTATATTATTATAATTATAATAATCTAAACACCGACGCACCGCGTCACCGCAACGCAACATAGCGTTGTGGCCTCGAATTCAGTGCCTTAAGTTTCAGCTAAATTCAGAGAATCCCCGTCGCTGACAAGTTTTATATTTATGGCTTCAACGACTTGGCAAGATAGGCCAATCGGTAGCTAATAGCTATATCCTTACTACTATAATAAATTAATGTGAAAGTTGGTCTGTCGCTCGACTATCTTCACGCTTCAGCCTATTTATATAAAATTTAATTTGAATGTATTTTCAGTCCGAGTAAAAAAGTGATAAGCTGCGGGCCTACTTGCGGGCTGTGGATACAGCAAGGTAGGCTTTTTATGTTTAAAAGTCAGTTCACTTCGCTACGCGACGCGGCAATGAGATGCTTTTTTTAAATAATAATTAATTATTCAAAACTCAACATTGTTCCAGGAAGATACACATTTAATAAACAGATTTGCCGCTTTCGGTTTCTGTCTGTAACAAATAATGGCTCATTTAAAATGCATTTACTAATTTACTACATAACGCCTCGCGATAATGTGAACTAACCCTAAGCAACAAGATACATTAGCCATTAGGGGGTTTCCATGAGTTTGTCGCCATGAATTATTTTACAACAACTTCTACACAAAAGTATTATAAATCAAACCAAACCTTACTTAGTTTCTTTCGCATTAATAAATTTGAAAACTCACAAAACAGATGCTGCAGTGCTGGAACCGTTGCGAATTAGCCCGTATTACATTGTAATAAGGTGTGTGATTTGTGCCACACATTTGGATTATAAAGTCGACTGCGGCATGAGGTAGGGCGATATGAAGATTGTGGTGTGAAAATATACCAGTAATTCCGCTGCGATTGCCTGCTATTTGTTGGTACGCTTTTAAAATATTTTATGCAGGAATGTTCTAGTATCTCGGAGTTTTAAAATTATGTTATTTCATTACTTTAGTTAAAGGAAACTGTTTTTGTTAGAACTTTAATAATAAATCATCTTTGCGCCCAAAGATCTTAGATCTATGTTTGCTCTAAATTACCTAGCGGTAGTAGTACAGCGTAGCGCCTAAACACCTGCGTAGCGACTAAAGCACCTGCGTAGCGCCTAAACTACTGCGTAGCGACTAAACACCTGCGTAGCGCCTAAACTACTGCGTAGTGACTAAAGCACCTGCGTAGCGCCTAAACTACTGCGTAGCGACTAAAGCACCTGCGTAGCGCCTAAACTACTGCGTAGTGACTAAAGCACCTGCGTAGCGCCTAAACTACTGCGTAGCGACTAAAGCACCTGCGTAGCGCCTAAACTACTGCGTAGCGACTAAAGCACCTGCGTAGCGCCTAAACTACTGCGTAGCGACTAAAGCACCTGCGTAGCGCCTAAACTACTGCGTAGCGACTAAAGCACCTGCGTAGCGCCTAAACTACTGCGTAGTGACTAAAGCACCTGCGTAGCGCCTAAACTACTGCGTAGCGACTAAAGCACCTGCGTAGCGCCTAAACTACTGCGTAGTGACTAAAGCACCTGCGTAGCGCCTAAACTACTGCGTAGCGACTAAAGCACCTGCGTAGCGCCTAAACTACTGCGTAGCGACTAAAGCACCTGCGTAGCGCCTAAACTACTGCGTAGTGACTAAAGCACCTGCGTAGCGCCTAAACTACTGCGTAGCGACTAAAGCACCTGCGTAGCGCCTAAACTACTGCGTAGCGACTAAAGCACCTGCGTAGCGCCTAAACTACTGCGTAGCGACTAAAGCACCTGCGTAGCGCCTAAACTACTGCGTAGCGACTAAAGCACCTGCGTAGCGCCTAAACTACTGCGTAGTGACTAAAGCACCTGCGTAGCGCCTAAACTACTGCGTAGCGACTAAAGCACCTGCGTAGCGCCTAAACTACTGCGTAGTGACTAAAGCACCTGCGTAGCGCCTAAACTACTGCGTAGCGACTAAAGCACCTGCGTAGCGCCTAAACTACTGCGTAGTGACTAAAGCACCTGCGTAGCGCCTAAACTACTGCGTAGCGACTAAAGCACCTGCGTAGCGCCTAAACTACTGCGTAGTGACTAAAGCACCTGCGTAGCGCCTAAACTACTGCGTAGCGACTAAAGCACCTGCGTAGCGCCTAAACTACTGCGTAGCGACTAAAGCACCTGCGTAGCGCCTAAACTACTGCGTAGTGACTAAAGCACCTGCGTAGCGCCTAAACTACTGCGTAGCGACTAAAGCACCTGCGTAGCGCCTAAACTACTGCGTAGTGACTAAAGCACCTGCGTAGCGCCTAAACTACTGCGTAGCGACTAAAGCACCTGCGTAGCGCCTAAACTACTGCGTAGTGACTAAAGCACCTGCGTAGCGCCTAAACTACTGCGTAGCGACTAAAGCACCTGCGTAGCGCCTAAACTACTGCGTAGCGACTAAAGCACCTGCGTAGCGCCTAAACTACTGCGTAGCGACTAAAGCACCTGCGTAGCGCCTAAACTACTGCGTAGTGACTAAAGCACCTGCGTAGCGCCTAAACTACTGCGTAGCGACTAAAGCACCTGCGTAGCGCCTAAACTACTGCGTAGTGACTAAAGCACCTGCGTAGCGCCTAAACTACTGCGTAGCGACTAAAGCACCTGCGTAGCGCCTAAACTACTGCGTAGCGACTAAAGCACCTGCGTAGCGCCTAAACTACTGCGTAGTGACTAAAGCACCTGCGTAGCGCCTAAACTACTGCGTAGCGACTAAAGCACCTGCGTAGCGCCTAAACTACTGCGTAGCGACTAAAGCACCTGCGTAGCGCCTAAACTACTGCGTAGTGACTAAAGCACCTGCGTAGCGCCTAAACTACTGCGTAGCGACTAAAGCACCTGCGTAGCGCCTAAACTACTGCGTAGTGACTAAAGCACCTGCGTAGCGCCTAAACTACTGCGTAGCGACTAAAGCACCTGCGTAGCGCCTAAACTACTGCGTAGTGACTAAAGCACCTGCGTAGCGCCTAAACTACTGCGTAGCGACTAAAGCACCTGCGTAGCGCCTAAACTACTGCGTAGCGACTAAACACCTGCGCAACGCCTAAACACCTGCGTAGCACCTAAACTACTGCGTAACGCCTAAACACCTGCGCAACGCCTAAACACCTGCGTAGCACCTAAACACTTGCGTAGTGCCTAAACTTCTGCGTAGCACCTAAACACTTGCGTAGCGCCTAAACTTCTGCGTAGCACCTAAACTGCTGCGTAGCGCCTAAATTGCTGCTCAGCGCCTAAATTACTGCATAACGCCTAAACACCTGCGTAGCGCCTAAACTGCTGCGTAGCGCCTAAACTGCTGCGTAGCGCCTACACTTCTGCGTAGCGCCTACACTTCTGCAAAGCAACTAAACCGCTTAGCGCTTAACTGCTGCGTAGCGCCTACACTTCTGCAAAGCAACTAAACCGCTTAGCGCTTAACTGCTGCGTAGCGCCTACACTTCTGCGTAGCACCTAAACCGCTTAGCGCCTAAACTACTGCGTAGTGCCTAAACTTAATGTATTTTAACCTCTTAACCAGTCAAGAGGCGTTACAATATCAACCTAACCTATTTTTAAAAACCTCTGTAAAGACCGGATGGACCCTAAAACTTTTCTCTTCCATTAAAATATCAAAATTCCTGACTTTAAATCAACTGTATCGTCTGAATCTCTGAAAATGTCCTCGTAAGTCTCTTTAAAATCGCAATACGTAAACAGAGCATGTAGGCCTCAGACGAATCCGGAGGCGAGTCACGTTCAGACAACATGACGATGTAACAAACTTTTGTTATTTCAAAACGTCGTATTTTGAGCAAAAAAATTATGGTTAACGCTTTTACTTTGAAAGATTTTTATGATTCTCTCATCGTTCGAATTACAATTTATTGTTTTTATTTTATTTTATTTTCATTGTTATATTTTAATTTTCTTAGTAAAAATATGTGGTAGAAGCTACCACATATTTTTACTTAGAAAATTAAAGATTCTGACATTAAATAGGATTTTCTCATTTCGAATGCTCTCTAAAGCACAGTAAGCTTTAGAGAGCTAGTTAGTAATCCTAGAACACTCGATCTCACTAAATTAGCTTAATAGTAGCTTGTTAAACAGAACAAACCAACTCTAGGTTTCTAAGTAAACATATTATATTACATGCATATATCCTAGCTAGTAATTAGCACTAAGCTATTACAAAGGAACTCGGTCAGCAAGTAGTATCCTCCTGATAAACGACACAATTAAGGAGGTATTATCGTCCGACAATCTTCTGTTGCCAGCAGTAAAAGAGGCTTGACTTGCGAGCGAAATGGTATATGAAATAGTAAAAGAAATATATTTAACTTGATGTTGCCCGCTATTTAGATGAAATCTTTACAATTTTCCGAATTTATTCCGGAAAAATCTAATGAAATTGTTTAAAGTTAAAATAATATTTTTTGTAAAGGGAATATTAAAATATTGTATACAGATAGCATAGTATGTAACATTAAAAACTTCGTATATTATGACAGGCCGTTATAATAGCGGGGCGGACTGAATTTTTTATATACTACCGACTTCAAAAAAAGAAGGTTATCAATTCGACCCGTATGTACTTATATAATATTTCTAGAACTGCCCAGTTTTTGTAAATGTTAGTCTATATCAGCGTCTAAACAAATGTGCCAAATTTAAAAAAATGCATGTATGTATGTTTTTATGTTTGAGTTCGATAATCACCTCAACTACAAGTCCGATTTAAGTAATGCTTTTTTATGGTATTAAGTATTGTTCAACTTAGGGGATGCTGCAAGTTTCATCAAAATAGGTTCAGTAGCATTGAGTTAGGGTATTTTAATTCTTAACTACATACAATTTTGAAGTCGGTTTTATCTTTTTAAAATACTATTATTATGATGATCCACCTCAGTCATAAATGTGTGCAAACCTTTATCCAAAGTTTTATTTTAAAATATCACATGTTAACCCTAGTCCCCCTGTTGTAATATATTGTATTTCTTGGCGAATAAGTATAATAAATCGTGACAAACATACAGACGTCAACAGCGGTCCCGCCATGGGCGGATTTCCTAGACACTTAACATTTCACACAACGGCTTTCCGTCGCTGATTACAAAGACGGGTACAACAGGGTAGAAATATATGCTAAGCCTTTTGTACATGGTATTTGATGAAGAAATAATTTAAGTATTTTTTAATTATTATTCATTAATCATTATTAGAACAAGTTGTATAATTAAAAATATAAAACCGACTTTCTATTTAAAATACGTGGGAGAGCCATGCTTCGGCACGAATGGGCCGGCTCGACCGGATAAATACCACGTTCTCACAGAAAACCGGCGTGAAACAGCGCTTGCGCTGTGTTTCGTCGAGTGAGTGAGTTTACCGGAGGCCCAATCCCCTACCCTATTCCCTTCCCTACCCTCCCCTATTACCCTATTCCCTCTTACACATGCAGCTTTTCTGATGCTGCGAGTGTCCATGGGCGACGGAAGTTGCTTTCCATCAGGTGACCCGTATGCTCGTTTGCCCCCTTATTTCATAAAAAAAAATTGTAACAAAATTGTACTTAAGATACTTCAAAAACTAATTCACCCATTTCGATGAAATTTGCAGTATTGTCTAAGTTGAACAATACCAGTAGAAAAAAAACGCTTAAATCGGACTTGTAGTTCCGGAGATATGCGAACACAAACATAAAAACGTTCACTTTTGAAAGGCACATTAGTATACATAGACTAATATAATATACGAAAACTGGGCAGTTTTTGAGTTTTACATTAGTCGAATTGACAACCTCCTTTTTTAAGTCGGTTAAAAAGTAATCATCAGGCAATGGGTTGTCATTATGAAACCTATTACTGGTTACTTTAGCCGACCTGCGCAAAGAACATGAGGACCACTAGAGTGTGGCTTCCTTCCTCACTCTTTATTCCTCATTCCTCACTCTTCAGTCCTCATTGCTCAGTCAGAAACATTTTATCCTTGTTATATAAGGACCTTTGTGGGCCTCTCATTAAATGTATTCTCTTTAGACGTTCTTGAAAAGGCATTTTTAATGTAGTTAACTTAGTATCGTATTGGCATATTACGCTGTTTCAGAATAGACTTTAGATTTGTATGGTCATTAATACAATAATAATGGTTATATGAATATAACACAAAAATATCCATACTAATATTATAAATGCGAAAGTGTGTCTGTCTGTCTGTCACCTCTTCACGCCCAAACCGCTGAACCGATTTTGATGCAATTCGGTATGGAGATACTTTGAGTCTCGAGAAAGGACATAGGACACTTTTTATCCCGAAAAAATGTACGGTTTCCGCGCGATAAACAAATTTTGGCGCGATGGAGTTGCGGGCGTCATCTAGTACAAAAATAAAGTAAAGTCTTAGGAGCGCTAAAGGTGGCTTTCCGATCCCCGCGGCACGCAGATAAGACCGACAAAAATTCAAATAAATTAACCCCTTTATGAACTAGGCTAGGATTGTCGGTCGCGGTCGCGTGCTACGAAGATCGGAATGTTACAACTACGCTTCAGACTACTACGCTACGCCTAGTCGCGCATACATATTCACAGTTCACACGCACACTCACACAATATGTAACTAAACTACGTCCCAATAGACATAACTACCAGTAGTTCGACTGCAAAGAAACGGACAGGTTTCAATATCTGTCAAATTCGTCGGGTTTCCCTAGGATTATGAACGGAATGTGCCTCGCGCTGGCTGAGGTAATTTATTTATATTTAAAATAAAGATTTCAAAATTGGATTCTGACAATTTTAATCGCATGTGCCAAAACACAAACAACAATAAGACCAAAGAGGAACACGTGCAGCGAATATGTCATAGTTTTAGATTCGTAGGTAACAAGTTAACAACCCTAGCGACGATTTTCGTCTTAATACGTCAAATTTAAAAATTTCAACATCAGTTCTAAGTCGGCATACTCTATCGTTCTGTCTACTCTGACTACGTAATGTTTATAAGTGAGTATAGTAGTATATATTAATATTTTATATTGTATAGGTAATATTATCGCTTTTTTTATGCTTGAGGTTCCTTAAAAAAATCTGCTCGGTCATCAAAACCACTATTATTACCTCCAAATTCCAATATTCTATATTGGAATTTGGAGGTAATAATAGTGGTTAATAATAGTGGTGGAGGTAATAATATCATTATTACATAAAACAGCCCAAAGATAAATATAATATCCATTGTAAATTCTGGAAATTAAACTCGCGAGACAAAGGGAGGGATCGGCAAATAAAGACGATTTGTTTCGGCAACAAATGACGCTCATTAGTAAAGGCCAATCTGGATAAGAATAAGGAATATTCAAACTAACACCTTGGCTATTACGTATGGCGATTGGCTCTGGTTGCCTAAGGGCCTGATTACACCTACCAGGTAGAGTGGCGAGTGAGGGGCTAGACAGTGCTTTAGCCAATTTTATAGGCCGAGAGCATAGATAGTACCCCTTGGAATTACGCCGAGATGTGACTTCACTCTGCATCCTCTATCGGATGTATCACGGGGAGTGCTCTGAGGAATTGTTCGAAATCATACCTCCTGCATTTTTCCGCCATCGTTCCACGAGAAAAATATACCATTCTAATCACCTTGATGAGTAGCAGTCTTCCACCGTACAAATTTTGGGAGCTTAAATCACTCTCCTAGTTTTTTTTTTTTTTTTTATGAAATAAGTGGGGCAAACGAGCAAACGGGTCACCTGATGGAAAGCAACTTCCGTCGCCCATGGACACTCGCAGCATCAGAAGAGCTGCATGTGCGTTGCCGGCCTTTTAAGAGGGAATAGGGTAATAGGGGAGGGAAGGGAAGGGGAGGGAATAGGGTAGGGGATTGGGCCTCCGGTAAACTCACTCACTCGGCGAAACACAGTGCAAGCGCTGTTTCACGCCGGTTTTCTGTGAGAACGTGGTATTTATCCGGTCGAGCCGGCCCATTCGTGCCGAAGCATGGCTCTCCCACGTATATATTCGCTAGTTTCGATAGCGAAGTTAGAAGTAATAATCGGCAAAGTGCGAGTCGGACTCGCGCACGAAGGGTTCCGTACGTTATGGAGCAAAATTAGGCCAAAAATTATGTTTTCGTATGGGAAGGGAAGGGAAGGAAAATTTGCACTGTTAGGCCACGTTACTCTGTAGGTGCAATCGGATCCTTTAAGCTAAAATAAATACCTTAAGCTTTATAATGTTAGTATGGTTGAAAGATTCCTCCCAAGTGTACGATATCAAATATCCGCAATAAAGTTGAGGTAAAAAACAAAATGAATGAGAAAAATTAGATTATGTTTAAATATTATTTTTTATTTTACCCATTTTGAATCAATCATCTAAGGAAAGTCTTTAACAGTCGCTGAAGGAAATCGGTCGCCTTTGGTGCGTAATAACAGAAAGTACCTACTATACCAGTTTTCTGGGTAGGTACCTACTAGGTATCTACTTTATAGATTCTTCAGTCGGTAAATCTTTTTTTATTTGGATAATTTTGAGTATGTTTAAAGACCACACACAGAAGAGTACCTATTTTTTAAGATTAAGATTTTTGACTGTTTCTGAAAATTATGCTGTTAAAACGGCTTCGAATTCGTCTTTAACATTTAATGTGGTTTCCCCAAAATGACGAACTATTTAGTTAGAGCTACGTATTAGCATTAAGTCGCTTATTGTTTTGAAATAAGCTAAAACCACGTAACGAGTGTAGCGATAAATCTCACGACTGTCGTGTCAATTGGCACTTACAGGGCAGGTGGGCGCGCGAGTGGGTAAGCCCGCCCCTGACAATGATTGATATAGGCCCCGACAAGACCTTATGACACAAAAACGGACCTTACAATTTTATTGAAGATGAAATGTTTCCAATGTAACTTGCAAGCTAACCTTCCGACTAGAGATATAATCTTATAATATTCTTGTGTTACAGTGTCTGTTGCCAAACTTCTATGAAACGGCTAAAATGATTTAGATGAAATTTGTCATGAAGGTACTTAAAGAGACGAAAATGGATATAGGATAGTTTTTGTTTCGGAAGACCACACTGTTCTACAAGCGCTATAAACGTTTTTTTACTTTAAGAGGGCGACCAATCAAAAAAATTAAACATCGTCCTTCTCTCTTCACACTCACGCCCATCTTTCATATGCCAGGTGAAAAAGGACGACGCGGATTCATCGCCAAATTAGTTTTTTCTCAATAACTCGATAAATATACAACATTTTAAAAATCCGCTAGGTCGATCTCTCAATGATAGAATTTTATACAATGTTTTAAAATATTAACTTAGTTCAATGCACGGTTATGGCAATAAATGAAAAATTCGTGAAAATTAGATGCATCTTTGTGATTTTTTTCTATCGAGAAAATTTTAAGATATCGTGTTTTTGCTCAGATCGAATTCTCGGAAATATAATGTAGTATCTAATTTTGGAAGATGAAACTATTCGGGGCTTATTTTCAAGTATAAAAATGAATTATAAAATCTACACTTTAGGGTTAGTCGCCCCCATAAGGTTTTGCGTTGTCTAGTTTTATGTTTTGAACATTTTTAAGGGAAGTCGCTGATTTACAAATAATCACTTCGATCCGTCGCAAATTAATACTTCCATCGCAGATTCCAGGAAATGCTATGGTATTCTATTGTTGTCGCGATCACCGGTGCTCTTATGGGGCTTGAAAAGTTAACTGATATGAACTGGTTTCTTATATTTATTTACTAAGAAACCTAAGTTCTCAATCAACACTTTTTCTTTATCGCTTCTTTATAGAATCGCCGATCTAAATGTATGAAATTGACATAAGACGAATCTAATATATTTCGATTCCATAACTATAGAACGCTTAATATGACAATTCCATACATATTTGGTCAGCGAAGTTTGTAATGTATCGAAACGACCTAAGCCAGTCATAATTTTACGCTGAAAGGTAAAAATAGAATCCATTTAGGATTCTGGAAAATTCCCTTTACAAACAAAATAAAGTCCAAAGTATTGAAAAGTACGTGCATGTTTAATGTGCCGAAAAATTTTTAATGAGTATTATTATAAATCAGTTTGGTAAACATAGTAGACAATTGAAATTACTAATTTAGGAATAATTAGTACAGTATTTATTATTATATAAAAGTTTGCGACTTTGTGCGGTCGAAAGAAAATAATTTACTTAAACCATAAACTTATAGGCTATACAAATAAGATATTTCATACTATGGAATACTAACAATTAATTCATTATTAGTAATATTTTCCTTTTGTTGTACTTTTGTCATTGCAAAAAAAAACTTTTGCTATATGTATCCTATAATCCAAACCTCGTGTCAATTATTCAAAAATGAGTCCTTGTCTCCCATATTTTTTACTTTAACATTATATTATATATATTTTATGATTCAGTAAAACTCAATTGAATATTTAACAGATAAATATTTTATTTGGTTGGGAGCTTACCTCAGAACTGGAAAATAAGGAGCTTACGGTGTTTTGTTATTCGATTGAGTTCACAATACCTCATGGCGAATTACGAAATCAATCAATGTGAATTTTCAATTTTCCTCTGACCGGACCGTTTGGTACTAAGAGGGAAACGCAGAAAATGTTTAGCATTTGTATTGAGAAAATATGAAGGCTGTGTTCACACCACACTTATAGCCGGTTTACACGTATTAAGTAGATAAGTAGTAACTAAAATATTCTAAGTGTCTAGTTTAGTACTTACTAAATTTTAACTTGCTACTTGCTACAAAATTTTGTGTTTACACGCAATTAACAACTTAAAATTTTGTTAACTACTTATCAACTTAATACGTGTAAACCAGCCATAAAGTAAAATGTAACGCTCGCCTGGATGGCGCGGCGGTTGAAAGTTACTTCGGTTTGAACCATAAAGTTAATATACCTAGCGGAATTAATCAACAATCTCGAGCTGTCAAACGAAACCGAAATTGATTTACGTCTGTGTGTAAAAATTGTTTACGTATACACGTACACAAGCATCTTTCTAAGAGATTAAATTGTCAACGTGCCGATAAGTGCCAACTGGACGTCAAACAGATGAAAAAAATTAGTTCTGCTGTCATGTATCACACGTCTCTTTTTACCACGCATTGTTACTGATACTGACATCGCGCTTGCTCAGGCCTTTGTTTCTCTATTCCGCTAGGTATAGTATATAACTTTATGGTTTGAACGCAGCCTAAATGCTTTCCGATCTACACAGTACGCGACCACGATCGACGAAAATTCAAATAAAATAAAATTTATGAACTAGGCTTTAGGTTTCATTTTCTATCGACATTGGTCTAGCGCGGGCGCGTGTGAAGATCGGAAGATTACTTTGCTCCGTTCCCTAAAATTATTTTAAAAAGAACGAATAATCAGATCGTTAAGACAAGATACTACAAAAATAGTAGGCTACCGCCTACCAGTGGCTTTAAATAAAACTTAAAGAATTCTAAAGGTAACCTACTATTTTTGTAGTATCTTGTCTTAACGATTTTCTGATTCTTCATTCTTTATTTCGTTAGGATCTGTAGAAATGATAAATATCTAACGTCTTGTAAGAAAAAGAAAAACATTTCGAATCAAGTAGGAGTGAAAACGAAGCAAAAAAAATATATTTTTGCCTCGCGGTAAAAATAGAGATATACTGATTAACTCGGCGAAACATGGCGGTAGCGGTCATTGACTCCCTGCCAAAAAGTTGGCATTTTCTATACAAAGCCGCTATTGACAACATCTGACACTTCATTGTCAATCGCGGTCAATAGCGTGTAATGTGTCGAGCTAGCGAACGGTCGTGCTCCACGTTATACACGCTGCAAATATTAATTAATTAATATTTCGCGAATCGCGCGGCACATTGCCGCTGCACGTGACCATGGCGCTCGTGGCCAACGAGTTGCTGGCGTTTATCCAGCACGCCATCGACACCATGGATGAGGTCAGCATCATGCAGATCTGCAAGTTCTCCTTCACCAGTGAGGAGATTTGCCAAGGGAAGCAGCTGCTGTATGAGACGTTCGGCCAGAGCGCGAACATGCCGTCGCGACGAAGAGACGGAACCGAAAGGAGCGTGCAGGACATCATCTCCCTGCTGAAGCAGACCGATCCGGATGAGGTACCGGCTTTTGTGGCTAAACAGCTGCATATGCTGCCGCCCGTCACGCTGGACCACGTCGACGTCGTCAGCCTACTGAAGGACATCAGGTTCCTGAAGGAACCTGATGTTCGGGGTAGATTGCAGGTGTCGGAATCTATCATCAGTGACCTACGTAGTGAATTATCACAATTGAAAAGTAATAATTCATTATGTGGGTCACCTGACGCTGCATACGTAACCCGACGCCAAGGCGCACAGGCGATCATGTTTAGCCCGTCAGCATATTTATCGGACGGGTCAACGAACGCTGCCGCTGCCACCCCCGCCCGCGTTCCCCTCCCAGTTGCGCCGACGCTGAGTCCACAGGCGACTCAGCAAAACTACGCGACTGTTGCTGGTCGCCCCGCACCTTCCCCGCGGGCGAACAAAAATGGGGAGAATGAGACCTGTAAGGCTTCGGAGAGCCGTAAGTCCACGGAGAGCCGTAAGTCTACGGATAGCTGCAAGGCTACGAAGAGCCGCAAGGCCAAGTCTTCTCGACCTGGCAAGGACGAGAGCAGGGGGTGCGATGAGGAGGGCTTCATACTGGTGGAGAGGAGGAAGAAGAAGCCCGCCACCCGCAACCATCGCGGCACCGCGCCCTATGTACCTGAGCTGCGTCTGCGGAGCGAGGTCCTCCGCGACGCCCCTGTACATATCTCACCTGCACTGGTCCTGGAGGTCGAGGACGTCGTCAACTACATCAGTAAGAAGACATCCCTCCACTTGAGGGTCGAACGTCTGCAGTCTCGCCACAAGGTCAACTTTAGTTCCTTTGTGGTGAGAGTACCGACGCATCTTCTGTCGACCTTTGAAGCGGAGGAATTCTGGCCGACTGATGTGGTCTACCGAAGGTTCCGGGGAAGACTCCGAAATGAAGCGCGCGTCACGTCGCCGATAACTCGTGATAAAGAGTAGTTATTAGGTGTATATAATTTATATGTATGTTAGTCATTAAGGTATATATTGTATGGGCCTATATAGCTATAAATAAATAAAATAAAATAAATAACCTTCCCTCCATGTCAAAAACTTGTCATTTTCTATATATAGTAAATCACAAGTTTTTGACAGACATTTTCTATATACTTATAGACACTTCTAAATATAAAAATTTTCAGGAAGTCAATGACCGCTACCGCCACGTTTCGCCGAGTATAGTATAGTAATAATATCTCTCCTTCACGACGCGCGACGGCTTGGCAGACGGCAAATTTTTAATCACATCACAATGAGGCTAAATTTATATGCGTGGTTTGGCGCAAGATGACAATCAAAGGTATGTAAATGACATTGTGACAGCGCCGCTATTTGAAATCGTTACTTTTAATGGGGAAGATGCGACATTTTTATTTTTGTGTTCATTTCGAAGAACTCCATGTAGAATAGACCACAAGTATGAAGGGTATCTGCAGGTGGAACCTGGAGTCCTGAAATACAGGGTATCCTAGTTTAGGCTCCAGTTCACACGTTTAAATGTCTTTGTTATTGTATTCTGTACCATTATCTGTAAGTTGTGTTTGGTACTACTTATATTATATACTCCGTGGTTGTGTGAAAAATATACCTTTTTATTATTGTTATTATTTAAAAATGGAATTTACTGCGAAATATGCGGTTTAAAATTGTCAAATTCCCATCCCTACCCTCCCCTATTACCCTATTCCCTCTTAAAAGGCCGGCAACGCACCTGCAGCTCTTCTGATGCTGCGACTGCGAGTGTCCATGTAAAAAAAACAATATTTTATAAAATACTAGCTGTCCCGGAAAACGTTTCTTTGCCATAATATAAAGTATTTCGCCCGTATTATTTAATTGAAGTGACTAAATAAGTATGTCACTATGGCAACGTCCATCGCTATCCCGTCGCACAACCAATGGTCGCCGTCAGTCTCGAGTAGTAATAATTTACTATTATTTATTCAACAAATGCACTAATCAATATAAAAACTACCCAGTAGCCGATTCTCGGACCAGTATAAATATGCATATAAAATTTGGTAAAATCGGTAAAGCCGTTTCGGAGGAGTATGGTGACTAACATACACGAGAATTTTTATATAATATAATATTAACCTTGCAGTGGCCCTTCTTTAATATTTTTTAACATTTTAATATTATATTCGCATGGGATATCTATTGCTTGTGATTTTGTGTAGCGGCCAAACCGCACTGTTAGACGGTCAATTATAAACCTCTTTTTAAAAAAAAGGATTTTATTTAAACACACTTAATTTTAATTCACAATTAGAATTAGAAATGGATAGCCAGGCAAATGCCGCGCGCGGATGTTGAAAGATGGACAGGAACTAACTAACTCGGGCCGAATGCAGGGATTATATATCAAATGGGAAGAGTAGTGCTAGGCACTATTATATACTAGGTTAGTATATAACAGCCCCCAGGGTTAGGAGGAAACTTATCCCTAAAAGGGTTAAGTTTATGGAAGAGAAGAACGGATTTTAGGAAGCGGAATTTCATTCAGGGTTTCAAGTGGAATTTCGATATGGGATTCTGGTGGGACATCGGGGAGTTCTTGAGTCTTATTTATTTCGAATTTACGTTTATAAAAGTTTATTCGACATGTGCCTGACTTCACAAATCTGCGATAAATCGTGATAAAAATAAAAATTGTAATGACACAAATTATTACAATAGTGGAATATGAATAATATTGCCCATATTGAACTATATGAGGTCTGTCGATTATTTCATTTAATTTTTTAACAATATCATGATTAATTTCTACATTCTTATAAATTTTCCTTAAGTCCAAATTAATGTCAGATATGTTTAAGGTGGAAACAAATGGTTTTATCTTATTAAACATAACAGAATTACAACAGGTATCATTTAACAAACTAAAATTCATAGTTATCGGTTGTATTTTGATTATTTGCGAATGAACAGGTATAAGTTTCAAATCCTTTTTAAAGGCTACACAATTTTCAGGTAAATTGAATATTCCTGTACCAAATAATATTATCTCTGATGCAACAGAGTCTTTACAGTCTATTGACAATTTTGTAGCATCTGTATTTACATATAAAAATTTGTTGTTTGATAAACGGTGAAAAATGTCTATAAATCCAACAAAAAACTTTGTTTCGCAAATATTGGGCACAGACTTTAACGGTTTTGTAATAATTTCTGATTCACAGGTGGGGGATGTTGAGCTAGAATAGACATCGACATCATTACAGATATAATTTGAATAGTGCATGGACTTACAATTATTTAAACTATCTAACTTACAATAAAAACTTCTATCTCTACTTAACGCTATGTATTTAGTAGTCGGTACTATTGTGCTATACGTTTTATTAGCCATTACAACGGGGTATGGAATGTTTTGATACAGGTAATAATTTCTTAAATTCACGAGAGGTATATTTAATACAAATACTAATTTATTATTACTGTAATAGGAAGCTATTTCACATATGCTAAACAGTGTATATATGTTTTCTATGGATAGGGTTACAGGGAGCTGATGATAGCTAGCCAAAAATCTATAATTTTGAACAAGTTCGGTAAATAACTGAGTCGGAGTTATTATAGAGGGATATAAAACATTCGACTTACTAAACATAATTGCGTTAATAATATCTTCTAATTTAAAAGATAACGTCAACAAACTACTCTCTAAAGTATTTAATAATTGATTAAAATTAGATTTTATTATTAAGTTATTTGAAACAGCTGTTAAATTTTGTTGGCCGAGGGTCAGAGCCTGAATGGCCTTATTTATATGTTTTTCGTTGACGCTTATTTTATTTATAATTTCGTTTAAAGATGACAGAGTTGAGGTGGTGACCAAAATATTTTGTTTTACCAATTGTGATAATTTGGATTGGTCGCGTTCAATAATTTGAATAGCCGAATTATAACGGAGGGCGTCATCCTCGTCCAGAGTGCCGAACAAGTGTTTGGATACTGTGCCAACTGCACCAAACCACGCAGATCTTTTAGATCTAATTTCTATCAAATGAGATATTGAATCAAAGTCGCGAATGATATCATTCAGTCTGACTGACAACGGTCCCAGTAAGTTATGACATTCGATATCTGCATAGAGAGTACTTTGCTTACAAATTATCTCCAAGCTACCTATTACACCGTTCAAGTTCTTAATACTTGGTTGTATAAAAGATATATCTATTGGTATTAGGACCTTAAGATGTCCATCTATTATTTTAAGTGATCCGATTGGATCGAAATATATTCCAGAAGTATTCATAGATGTATCGATGAATGCTTCCTGTGCGGAGCTTTCAAAACTGTAAAATAATAATAAAATATGTTAAATTTATAATAATAAAAAATTGATACCGTAAGTATCACTAATCCTAAACTAACCGTTATTTTAACTAAGAATCGCCACGCCAGGCTAACTTAACCTCATCATAGTGATGAGTGACGTGTCTTCTATTTATTAATAAAGTAAGACTATTTCTACCGTTAATCTTAATTACTCTATATGGGCCTTTCCAAATGGGTGAAAGAGCCTTACGCAAACGGAGGTGATTTTTCGAATAGACATAATCACCTGCATGATAAGTGACAGGTCGAGTGTGCGTGTCGTAATAAGTTTTAGAAGCAATTTTAGATCTATTTATACATTCAACAGCTTTGTCTCTAGTGATTTTCAGGCGGTGCTGAAGCATCCTGATGTAATCCGAGCAAGTAGCGTCCAGAGCGGGTTCATAGAGAGAATTTGGAAGGATAGCTTTATGACCGAAAAGTAATTCATAAGGAGTATAGTCAGTTGTTGAATGTGTAGCTGTGTTATAAGCCAGCATTGCTGTGTACACATACTTAGGCCAATTATCTTGGTTTTCACAAATATAGGATTTCAAATATTCTTTTAATGTCGAATGACTTCTCTCTAAAGCGCCTTGTGTTTGTGGGTGATAGGGAGAAGACCACAGTTGCTTAATTTTAAGGAATTTACAAGTTTCTTTAAACATGTCTGCCGTAAAATTGGTTCCTTGATCTGTTAGTATAGTTTTTGGAATACCGAATAATGAGATAAAATGTATTAAGCAGTCACTAGTCTCTTCAGCTGTAGTACTCCGGATAGGGTAAGCGATTGAATATTTCGTTAAATCATCTTGTAGGGTAAGTATATACTTGAGTTTAGCTGTACCGGATTCAGGAAGAGGACCAACAATGTCTAAGGATACTCTTTCAAAGGGAGCAGTGGAGGTTGAAGTTATCTGCATAGGAGCTCTATTTATTTTCCTAAGGGCTTTATTAGTCTGGCAAGAACTGCAATTTTTTACATACTTTTCAATTTCACTTCGCATATTTTTCCAATAGTATTGCTCACGGATCCTATTATACATTCTACTGGAACCAAGATGTCCGGATATTGGTATGTCATGATTTTCACGAAGAATTTTCGGGACTTCAGAAGGACTGGGGTAATAAATTTTATTTCTATAAATATTTATTTGTATTTTCGTGTTATGGAATAAATGAGCAAGCATTGTATAAATTTTAATATATGTATGTTTGTCGAAAGGATTCCTAAAATCTGTAATACTCACTTTGTCAATATGCTCATTTCTTAGAATTAAATGATTTTTAAGGTTACATAAGGATACAAAGATGTCCTTATAAGAACATGTATCAAAGTGATGAACTTTGTAAAATAAGAAATAATACGTTTTATTCGTTAAATTGATCTCTTTATAGGTAAACAATTCTTTTTCTGAGTTTATGAATGTTTCAGAGTCTGTGTAATTTGAAAGAATTTCTTCTACATATGGATTGGATTCATCAAGATCAAGTGATGTAGGTATTATAATTGTTTTCTGTTGACCTTTCATTATGCTATCATTATGTTCGACTATATCAGTATTATATTTCACAGATGACGGAGTTTTCAAGAATTCGGAATAAGTATCAGTTAAACAATTAGTATTATTTTCATTTATAATATCATTTATTTCTGTTTCAGGTTCACGAGGTGCTCTCGGAGACTCAACCAACATAGGAGGAGTTGTCAGGATATTATCATTGGGAGATATAGGTGGGACATTGTTTTGTCCACTTATCGATGGTTGCGGTTCAAGTAATGGATCTATATCAGGTAATGGTTCAATGACTAAAGGATCAGAAGTGTTTTGTCCACTTGTCGACGGTTGTGGTTCAAGTAATGGATCAATATCAGGTAATGGTTCAATGGCTAAAGGATCAGAAGTGTCGAGATTCAAATCTTCTATGTTTATAAGTTCGTCAGAATTAAAAGAAGTAGGGGATACTAAAAGATCCATCAGATCCTTATCTAGGTTATTAGGATCACTCTCAGTAGGATTAGGATATAGCGAATCAGTTTTTTCAGGTTGTACAGGATTTACAGGGTTTACAGGATATCTGGATAGTGCATCTGCATTTGTATTTATTTTCCCCTTTTTATATTGAATTTCGTAATCGAATTCTTCGAGTTTTAGTCTCCAGCGGATCAGTCTGGAGCCTGGATCTTTACAGTTAAATAACCAATTTAGAGGTTTGTGATCCGTAATAATTTTAAAGCGGCGACCGAAAAGGTAAGGACGAAAAACTTTTGTGCCGAATACTATAGCGAGACATTCCTTTTCAGTAACAGAATAATTTATTTCGGCTTTATTTAAGGTTCTAGAGGAGTAAGCTATAGGGCGATCTCGGCCAACTGGACCCTGGGATAGGATTGCTGAAATGGCATAATTAGATGCGTCGCAGGTAAGTATGAAGGGTTGGCTAAAATCAGGATAAGCTAATATAGGAGCACTAATTAAGCTTTGTTTAAGAGTTTCAAAGGCAAGTTGTTGCTCTTCCTTCCAAGAAAATGGCGCATCCTTTTTTAGTAAATTAGTAAGTGATTTTGCTATTTTAGAGAAGTTAGGGATAAATCTACGATAGTAGGATACAAGTCCAAGAAATGACTTTATGTCTTTAGGTGACTTTGGTGTAGGAAATTTAGTTACGGCTTCTGTTATTTTTGGGTTTGGCCTTACACCATCCTCACCGATTGTGTGTCCTAAATAGACTACCTCCTTACGAAGAAATTGACATTTTTCAGGTTGTAATTTCAGATTAAATTTACGGAGTCTATCGAATACGGCTTTAAGATTATCTATGTGTGATTCAAGGTCAAATGAGTAAATTACAATGTCATCTAAATAAACGAAACACCGGCTTCCTTGTAGTCCTGATAAGCAGGTATTCATTAATTTTTGAAATGTACTTGGTGCGTTTTTGAGGCCAAATGGCATACGGTTAAATTGGAAATGACCTTGAGGAACAGAAAATGCAGTTTTGGGTGCATCATCGGCTGAAATACGAATCTGATGGAACCCGGAAGCTAAGTCGAGGGTTGTAAAATATTTGCTTTTACCAAGCTGGTCAAGGATTTCGGAAATTTGTGGAATAGGATAGGTTTCACCCACACTTATATCGTTAAGTTTTCTGTAGTCTATTACGATACGCCACTTGCGTTGGCCATTTGAATCTAATTTTTTGGGAACTACCCATATGGGTGAGCTCCAAGGAGAAGATGACGGTTCTATTATATTTTGTTCAAGCATCTGATTTATTTGTTTTTCTACTTCCTGTTTGTGACATTCGGGGAACCTATATGATTTGGTATGGATGGGAACATTACTGTTTGTTCTAATTGTGTGCTCTATTGCAGAAGTATAAGTAAGCTGGTCATTAGGTAAGTGGAAAATATCTGGATATTGGCTACACAGGTTGGTAAGAGAGTTGCGCTCTTCCGAATTTAAATGTTCAGTTCGGAGTTCTTTGATCACAGCTTCGGATCTTTCCGGAGTAAATAAATTTGAATTTATGGAACACATGTGATTTAAATTTAAAGGTTCAACGGTAAGGCTAAGATTCCTTTTGACATGAGCGTAATTTTCGGAAGTATTGGCAATAGTTAAATTGACACGATAATTATCTTTAATTTTAACAATACAATTAGATATAAGTAAATTTTCTGTAAGATGTTGATCAGCGATAATACCTTCTTTTAAATTAGTTTGTTGCACTGAGCATTCAATAACGGCTTCGCTTCTAGGTGGAACAATAAAAAATGGCTCAGTGAAAAGTAATTTTATTTCTAATTTTCCTATCTTTAAGGTGTCATTTGTGTAATCTATTTTACAGCCAAACTCGGACAAGAAGTCTGTACCAATAATTCCGTCATACGGTAAACTAATATCTTTGATTACATGAAATTTAAATGCTAACGGTTTCTTATCGTTAAATTTTAGTTTCAATTGAAAGTGACCTTCTGTAGAAGTTGGCTCGTCCCCAGGGTCAATGCCTTTAAGTTTTATAGGCTCTTTAATTAATTTTTTGCTATTTAATATACAACTTTCTTTCAGTAAGCAGATCGACGAACCCGAGTCGACTAACAAGGATAAAGGAATATCTGACACCTGGGATTCTACAAGCACATGGGGTAAGCGTCTTTTAGTTGTATCGATATTAATCTCATATATTTCTTTTTTTTCAGGTTCGACTATGAGGGAGTCTTCGGTTTGGGGCTGGTTACCCTGCTGCGTGACTCGGATATTTGCATCTCCGATTTGGGGCTGGCTACCCTGCTGTGTGATGCATGATTTAGAAGCACCTCCGTTTCGGGGCTGGTTACCCTGTTGTATGGCGCTATGCAACTTAATTTGAGCGTTTCCATTTTGGGGCTGGTTACCCTTGTGGTCCTTGGATTTGGAAGAATGGACACTTGCTTGGGGCTGGTTACCCGTGTGGTCCTTGGATTTGGAAGAATGGACACTTGCTTGGGGCTGGTTACCCGTGTGGTCCTTGGATTTGGAAGAATGGACACTTGCTTGGGGCTGGTTACCCGTGTGGTCCTTGGATTTGGAAGCGGTGCCATTAGTGGATATTGATATTGTTGGTTGATGGTTGGGTCTCACGAGACACCTCCGTGAGCCCGCTATTCGTTTAAAGTATCATTTTCATTATAGTTATTTGGGGCATCAAAGCTAGTGGATGGTTGAGACTCGTCATAGTATGCATTGTCATTTTCGACGCAGTTAATACGCGCGGGCCTTGGCTTGAAAGGTTCCTGGTTTGGTCTTTGTGGAGATTGGAAAGTATTAGTTTTAAATCTATTATTATTAAACTCACGCTTCCTACATTGTTCAATAGTGTGTCCTTGGGTTTTGCAATACCTACAAAATAGACTGTGCACATTTTGCTCGTTAAATCTTGGCATCTGAGGCTTAGAAAATTGGTAAGGATAAGAAGGTTTTTGGACATAACGATTAGAGGGAGGTTGACGCTGAGACAAAGATGATGAATGTGGATTACGCTTATTAAATAAATTTATAATTGCTTCTTCGGATAACGCTTCGTTAATAGCTTGATTTAGGTTAGTGGGACTTTTACTGCGCACTAGATTAGAAACTTCGGGCTTAAGGCCGATCAAGAATGTGTGCAAAGCTAGGTCTTCCATCGCACTTATTCGACCTTGTAGCTCGCTTTTCTTTTTATTTGATAGGTTAATTTCAGTTAACAATTTTGACAAGCATGTTTCTACGCGTAACGCGAATTTATTGACTGGTTCACTATTTAATTGCCGACATTCTTGTAAGTCAGTTAATAGATGAGCGTAGTGTTTTCGCTCTCCAAATTGCTTATTTAGGAAAACATTTAATTGCTCCCATGACTCGAACTCCTTAATGGAGCAAGTAGACTCCGCTTTACCTTCAAGTTGTGACAGTATGAATTTGAATAGTATGTGTTTTTGATCTTCTGTGGCTAGTTTCATAGCATTGTCACAGTTGGATATAAATGAATTTAATTTTTCTCTTGACCCATCAAAGGGTTTTATGAATTTAAACAAAATACTTATATCTAGATCTATTTTCGAAATTTGAATTTGTGTCTGAGACCTTGTTTTTGGTAGAGCTAATGGTTGCGATGGTTGTTGTGGTTGTTGTGGTTGCGGTGAAGACATTTTGAACAAATATTAAATAAAATAATATTATAAATGAATCTTTCGGTGTAATAGACAGCTACGGTGCAGCAAGATATACAATGCTCTTATCAGCTAGTCAGCTAGTTCTTAGAATTGTCTTTAGACGAAAACAACTGCACTCGTAGACCCCAAAGGATAGTTATTATTTTTCTAACACTCACAGTTGGCAGGACACAATGATGAAAATTGAAGAATACAGGAACATCACGAGCACGGAGTAGCACAAATAATGCTATTGATAGCAGAATAAACACCAACACTTCTCTTTTCTTTACTTTTTGGAACACTTTCACTTTCGATTTATTTTCACTCGATTTTCACGATTTTCACACACGATTCACGAAAACCGGTTAGGAAGACAGAAGGAGACGTTTTCCACGGATACCCAGTCGGTATCCCGCCGCGCTGCCACCAATGTTAGACGGTCAATTATAAACCTCTTTTTAAAAAAAAGGATTTTATTTAAACACACTTAATTTTAATTCACAATTAGAATTAGAAATGGATAGCCAGGCAAATGCCGCGCGCGGATGTTGAAAGATGGACAGGAACTAACTAACTCGGGCCGAATGCAGGGATTATATATCAAATGGGAAGAGTAGTGCTAGGCACTATTATATACTAGGTTAGTATATAACAGCACCATCCCAAACGCAACTACGTTAAAGGCGTTTTTTAAGTAAAATAAGGAGAAAAACGAGCAAACAGGTCACTGGAAATCATTTACCGTCGCCTATTGGGCACTTGCGACATCTTAGCTTCAAATCTTCAATCCAGCCTTATAAGCGGTTCATTCAAGTCTCTACATCTTTCAACTCCAGTACATCTGATTATCATATTTTTTGTGTTTCCCCGCTTTATTTCTCCCCAGTGATCCCGGGCTGGTTTGCATATTGAATTCCGATATAGTGCTCAAATTTATAGCCCAACATTCCCCGAATATTGTTTTGTAACTACTGAATATAATGCTCCCATAGAGTTTCGTACATATTCAGTGTAAAATGAATCCATACTAATATTATAAATGCGAAAGTGTCTGTCTGTTACCTCTTCACGCTCAAACTGCTGAACCGATTTTGCTGAAATTTGGCACGGAAATGCTTTGAGTCCCAGGAAAGGACATAGGATACTTTTAGTCCTGGAAAAATGTACGGTTCCCGCGCGACAAACGAATTTTGGCGCAACAGAGTTGCGGGTGTCATCTAGTACGCTATAAAAATGTTTGTACTATGAGAGATTTTTCATTCAGATGATAGACTTAGGATGGATTTATATGAGTGAGCGAGATCATATTTAGCAATAGTATGTAACGGTTTCTCTAACTTTTTACATAGTACTATCAGAGAAGTTGATTCCTAGGCATATGGTGCTTTTTATGGTGCTCTTTATGGAGCTTTTCCTCTCATGTGGTTGTCATCCGCGCGCGGATCTGGTCCGCATGCGGGTGACAACATACTCCTGGCCGCGCGTGTTGCCCGCATGAATTAATGATAGGGGAGAATACCCATACTACGTGACCTACTTTTTAAGATTTTTTTTACCCCCCCCCCCCCCTCTCCCCCTGGTGACCACACGTAGTATTTGCCAAGACCCCCCCCTTCAATTGTTCACGTAGTATTTGTTCGCGCCTTAGCTACGAACACCGATACAATCGTCGAGCGCGGCTGTCGGCGCTCTTCCATCCCACTCACACGCACGGTAATATTCACGGCGCGGTACGAGGTCCGCCGTGAACCTCTTCTATACCTACAACCGACGTGGACGCTCACAGTTTAAAATTATTATCTCAAATTCAAAATTGTAAAAGTATCGAAAATATAACATTTGTATAAAGAGTACAGTTTTTAATTCATTCTCTTATGTTCGACCGAACAGTATTGACAAGAATAATTTTTGGCTATAAATAACCATAATAAATGCCGGTGTCAAGTAAAAAATGTCGAGAAAAAAATTTCGTATGACGTTTCTCTCGGCGAAATTGACTACGTGACAAAAGTCTAGACCCCCTCCCCCCTCTTGTGACCAAGTGTAGTATTTTGAAGACCTCCCTCCCCCCCCTAAATGTGTCACGTAGTATGGGTACGTTCCCTAGGATGCCGGCAACTTTCCCGCCGGCATCCACGCGTGGGCGATGACTTGCTTGACAGGAAAAGCAGAGCTCAACCATAGCTCAACTGCCTAAATATCGGGAATATTATTTTAAAATGTAAATATAAACTTATTCCATCCTAAATGAAGGAGGTTTTATGTTAGATTGAAACCTGTGGTTATTTTAAAGTTTTTTTTCATTTGTTTTATTTTATTTACATGAAAATAACGAACATTTAAAGGAAAACACTTTTTATATAATAAAGTGTAATGCCACATCTATTTAGTTTTTTAACCCCTGATATGTTTTAGGAAATCCATATGTTAAAGTATTGATATGAGTTACGGGTTTATTTCCTTGAGAATGTAATATACGGACCGAACAAAAATATTGTAGTTCGGACTTCGGATGTGTATTAAAGAATTATGACGCCCATATTTTTGTCTTATTTATATTGTGTCACTTTGAACTTAGGAAGCTTTTAAAAATTATTTTATTAATGAATTTTAAATATTATATTATTTTATTAATGAATTAATGCATAGCAAAAACTTTCTCCCTTCCATTGTGCCATGGCTAATGTGTTTTAATACCTCGATAGTGGGCATCGCAGACACAGTATATATTCAATCGTATTGCGGCAGCCAGGTGCCGCTTGGGGATTGATGGGTTAAAAACATTTCGACGATTGCAATTTCGCTTATCGCGCGGAAACCGTACAACTTTCCATGACAAATAGTATCCTATGTCCTTTCCCTTAAGTCAAAGTGTCTCCATACAAATTTCAATGGGGATTGTCAATTTTTTTTTAATTTTGCTCATTACAAAAACATTTCGAGGAATAAGGTCAGTGATCGTTTTTCTGTATATAAACGAAAAAAATACCCATTAGTTACTTATATTTTTGAACAAATATGTTTAACCTTTGTTTGACCTTCAATGGCGTTAAATTAGCAATAAATTCGACCAACATTACGTTTCGAAATTTTGGTAGACGAGAAGCCTACCAAAATTTCGAAACGTAATAACGTATCAGCTTTCACATAATGAGAACTTGCATTTGACGAACCAGCCATTATAAATAAGATTGAAAGGAAAAAACATACTGCAGAGGTCAATTATTGGCCGCCGATGATGACGTCAGAGCGGAACTTTAAAAATTTATTGAGAAAAAACTAGCCAATGAATTTCAAAATTATTTAATTTATATTCTTAAAATACCCTATTTTAACGAAAAAAAATATAAAAAGTACATGTGATTTTTTTTGGACAATGCCCATTCAGCGGTTTAAGTGGAAAGCGGTAACAGATAGACAAACTTTCCCATTCAAAATATTAGTAAGGATTCATCTTCCCTAGGGTCAATTCAGACCGCAACGCGACGGGGCGAGGCGAGGCGAGGCGCGGCATTTTGTATGGATTTGACTTTGACAGATTTCAATTGCGTCAGACGTCTTGCGAATCTGTCAAATCCATATAAATTTAAAAATGCATCTACGCGTCGCGTTTCGGTCTGAATCAACCCAAGTAATCAATATATCACAATGGGCCATCGCGATAAACTACTGGCAACTCTTAACGGCCGTTCCCAATATTTGATCTATCTCTGGTTTTGCCCTACTAGAGATAGGAATAGCTCACAATTGACATAAAATATATGTCTCTAATGTCAATTGTGAGCTATTCCTATCTCTAGTAGGGCAAAACCAGAGATAGATCAAATATTGGGAACGGCCGTTAAAGATTTAACCCGTAAAAGTCTCCCGAAAAAACGGACAACAGTAGCAAAAAGCGGTCAAGTAATATTACAGGCATTTACGGGTTAACAAACGCCGTAATACATCAGACGGGGTATCATTAGTCCCAGCTCACCTCTTCTTTTTCACTGTCACTCTGTCACGCCGACTGCCCTAATATAAACGTGAATTAAGTAGTCTACATCAACGTATTCAAGAGAATTCGCTATATTTCACTTTTTTGGCATACAGGGTGTAACAAAACATAGTGATAATACTTCAGGGTGTGTAATATGTGTCCGTATACAGGGTGTAACAAAACTAAGTGATAATACTTTAGGATGAGTACGTGTTCCTTGTAGAGAGTTCACTGTAAAAGTAGCAACGCCGAAAGAGCAAAAAAAATTTTTTTTCACTTTTGTATGGGAAAACTCGTGACGCCAGGGTGCTTGCCCATACAAATCACGAAAAAAAATTTGGTCTTTCAGTACTGCTACTTTCACAGTGAACTCTCTATAAGGAACACATACACTCCCTAAAGTATTATCACTTAGTTTTGTTACAGCCTGTATAGACATCCCTGTGAAAGTAGCAGCGCTGAAAGAGCAATTTTTTTGTGATTTGTATGGGCAAGCACCCCAGCGTCATATTTTTTTTATACAAAGGTGAAAAAAGTTACTCTTTCAGGGCTGCTATTTCCAGGGTGAAATCTATACGAGGGGCACATACATACCCTAAAGTATCATCACTTAGTTTTGTTACACCCTGTATAGAGTTACTGTCGCAATTTGCAAGGGATTGACCAATCGCGAAAACCAATCCCGCGGGATATGAATTACGGGATTGCAATTTGTAATTACAGAAACAGAAATTGTGAAATAATAATGACCATTTGGCCCATTAAGGCCGCGAGTCGTTATATCGCACCAAGGGTGCCGTCACATTATGAAGTATAAAAATACATGTGGAGCTCGGGGAATGCCGTGGTAAAGCTTTTGCATGGAATTTTTATCAACTTATTTTAATTCGCATATTACGTCTAGCTACGGAACCCTAAAAAACATACGTTCAAAGTTCAAACTCTACCGACAATTCTTGTCGTGTTTGCTCTTCAAAACCGCCAATTAACAGGCTGAGCCAATTTGTAAAATGGCAGTCGTCTAAAATAACATGTCCTTTCTGAATTAGGTGGAATTGTTTTTGTCGCAAAACGGGACCAGTTTTTGGTATACAGGATTTTGTGATTGGCAGTTTTTTTACGATACTTTACTGTAATTTTATTTTTATTTTATTTTTCTTTACTTTCACAAAGACACAATATTATCCCACCAAAAACATTTTCATGTAAGAATGTTGCCAAGATTAGAACATAATATTATAGTTCGTCGTGTCAAAAAGTAGTGAGATCTCATGTAGAGCCAAGTTTCTAACCTTACATACTCAACCCTAAATTAAGTTCAAAGCCCTGGCGAATAACAAAATGGCCAAGCCACCGATTTTGACTAATGTGTAGAGTTTTTAGATTCTTCTCGTGCGGCTGACACATTATAATATTATTATCAAATATTTTGCCGTGCTTTAGGGTAAAATGAAGGTTTTTAGATTTAGGGTTGAGTATGTAAGGTTAGAAACTTGGCTCTACATGAGATCTCACTACTTTTTGACACGACGAACTATAATATTATGTTCTCATCTTGGCAACATTTTTACATGAAAATGTTTTTGGTGGGATTTCATTTCTTTTTGTAAGCTGGTTTACGTCGTTTTTTCTTTTGGTTCATTTCTTAGGGTTCCGTACCCATAGGGTAGAAACGGGACCCTATTACTGAGACTTCGATGTCTGTCCGTCTGTCTGTCTCCAGGCTGTAACTTAAGAACGGTAATAGCTAGAGAGTTGAAATTTTCACAGATTATGTATATCTGTTGCCGCTGTAACAACAAATACTAAAAAAAATGAAATTTATATTTAAGGGGGGCTCCCATACAACAAACGTGTATTTTTTGGCCTTTTTTGGTCTATATAAATAATGGCAACAGGTAGGTAATTGATTTTTTCTCAAAGTCCTTAGTTATATGTCTACTTTAATATTTAATAATAATATTAAAATAAAATAAAAAAATTAAGGTTTATTATTTTATTCCCATACAAAAAACACAAATTTTTGCCTAATTTTGCTCTATAATGGTACGGATATAGGTTAAGTTGGGTTTGATAATTTTTATGTTGTTTCAGTACTAATATTATGTTACATACCAAATTTCAGCTTTCTAAGACTTCAGGAAGTTCCCTAACAGTTTTGATGATCGGTGAGTCAGTGACCAAATTGTGGATTTTTGGACACCTATAAAATCTAAAGTATAATAGCTACGATATTCAAAATTTGCGCATTTAATAACTATACCCATGTCATTATATCTTAAAAATTTCAACTATCTGGTATTATTCAAACCAAAGTTACGAGGGTTCAAAAATACGACGAAACGTTTCGAGAAAAGGTAGGTAGTGCCTTGCGCGCTTCGCTTGGCTCATCTTGGCGGGGGCACTCCCGTGCCCCCAGATGCTTTACAAGTATTTACCCTCCATAAACCACTGAAGTTCGTCCGGAGTGTAATGTTTAACAATGCTAGATAGTAACGTTTTGTTTTTTAATACTTACTAGTTTTAAAAAATGTTAGCTTTACAATTTGCTATATATTTTATAGTATCAGTAATAGATATATATTTAAAACACATAACGAAAGAAAGGTATAAAGTTAATCTTACAAGAATAAACTATTAACAAAAATATTTACTTAGCCATGTTCATTTAGATTTTAGAACGTTATTTAGATAAAATGCATTTTTGTACAGCCTAATTTTTTGAAGTTTAGCAGCAAGATTCGGCGTTTGGATTCTATATTGTTATTTCTTTTTAGTACATATGTCTCACAAAAATTTCTGATTCCATATAGGTAAATATGGTTTTAACCCCGAAAGCATTTAGAAAAAACATGGGTCACAAAAATTTCTAATTCCATATAAATATTTCAACCTCGAAAGTAGTTAGAAATTTCATACTTTTGAAATTAACATGTGACATGTCTCTAAGTTTGTGCCTGGAAAACTATCAGCTTTTATATTGACGAAAGTGCGGCCGTCGCGGGCTCTTGGGTTTATGTCCATCATCTAGGTACTAAGTTTTTTTTATGTATAAATTATTCCAATAAAAAAAAAAACTTGGTAGATGATGGACATAATAACCCAAGAGCCAACCAACCAACGTGGGTGTTGTAACGTCACTGCAAACAATAACGTTTATATGTACATATACATATCGGGATTAAACGGTAATACCCGATCGCATTGTTATGATAAGCCCCATAATTATTAATTAACTGACTTTAGTAACAAACTGATTATAACACAAAGGGCGGCTTACCTATTGTGAACTGTCTAATCCGCATAATGAGGATAAATAAAACAGATTTCGCCCATTGTTTGGTAATTTCACATTTTGGATAAACGGCCTAGGCATTGAATAGGCTGGCCTATTCAACTGGATGTCTATACTATTGTAAAACAGCTAAGATGAAATAAAAAGTTACTTTATATTTGGTCTGAGTAAAATACATTTATTATTCTACAAGTAATCTTCTCTTCTAATAATTATGTATATAAAACTCCGAATCGGCTTTACTGATTTTAACCAAATTTTATATGCATATTCAGTGGGTCTGAGAATCGGCTACTGGGTACTTTTTATATTGATAAGTGCATTTGTTGAATAAATAATAGTAAATTATTACAATTAGAGACCGAGGGTGACTATTGTTTGTGCGACGGGATAGCGATGGACGTTGCCATGGTGACATACTTCTTTAGTAACTTCAATAAAATAATACAGGCAAAATACTTTATAATATGGCAACGAAACGTTTGCCGGGAGAGCTAGTAATATTAAAATAGTACGGTGACGTGGGAATCATTTCGTAACCTTACACCATAAAGTTTTCAATGTCTTTTTAATGCTTCTAATTACTTCAAAATTCTAGCACAATAGACATAACGACCAGTAGTTCGACTGCAAAGAGACGGACAGGTTTCAATATCTGTCAAATTCGTCGGGTTTCACTAGGATTACGAACGGAATGTGCCTCGCGCTGGCTGATATAATTTATTTTTAAATATTTATAATAAGGATTTCAAAATTAGACTCTGTCAATTTTAATCGCATGTGCCAAAACATAAACAACAATACGACCAAAGAGGAACACGTCCAGCGAATATGACATAGTTTTAAATTCGTATGTGACAATTTAACAACCCTAGCAACGATTTTCGTCATAATACGTCAAATTTAAAAATTTCAACATCAGTTCTACGTCGGCATACTCGATAGAGAATAATAATTCTGTCTACTCTGATTCTAGCAAGCAGAAATGCATGAAGTTTCGCTTTTGATACGACAGATACGGTAGTAGAGCTTACGTTTACCCCTATATTTACCCATTTACAGGGTGCAATTAAACCTATCAGCCAAATTTTTTTTTAGGGCGTACGTATCATAAGGAGAGTTCAGTTAACCAAAAAAATAGGGTGTTAATTTTTTACAATATCATATTTTATCCCATTTAGGTCACTTTGCGGCGGTGGGTATGAGCGGGGTGACGCGGGGGATGCACGCGCGCGGGGGGTACGTCACGCGTGACGCGCCTGCGACGCGTAGTATCCAATTACTTGTGGTGTTTTAGGATAACTTTCGGAAGCTATTTCTCAACATTGTAGTACTGAGTGATTATAAAAGAAAAAATACGTGTATTTTATAAGGATCAATTAGTTTTTATTATTCGTAGGGAACTAATACATAAAAATTTGGACGGAAGGTTTAATTGCACCCTGTTTAACCACATAGTTACCACATTTTACTCTAATGTTGATCTTTGCAAGCAATATAATTAATGTCACGATACTGAAATTCCCTACATACCAGTAATCAGCCCAATGTAAATATTAGCTCATACAAAGTTACACAATATGAATGAGATTTATTAATGTTACTGAACTTCCGGCTAATCCCGGAAGTCAACTTAGCTAAGGGCAAAATAGTAGAGTATAAGGACTTGTAGTACTTATAGAAAACGCTAAGGGCATGTTTCACCACTTCCCGATAAGTATGGGATAGATAGAGATCTTGACAGATAGAGTATGGGGCATCTATCAAATAAGTTGTGGATAGCCTATCCGGCACTTTATCAGGAAGTGGTGAAACAGGCCCTTAGTGTTTGTCATGTTTTCAGAGTCTTATATAATTTTGCTGCCTTTTTAACAGACCCAAATCTTATATCTTTAAACGAGCAATTCTTGTATATATATATATATATATATATATATATATATATATATATATATATATATATATATATATATATATATATATATATATATATATATATATATATAATTGGAATCTCGGGATCGGCTCCAACGATTTTCATGAAATTTAGTATAAAGGAGGTTTCGGGGGTGATAAATCGATCTAGCTAGGTATCATTTTTAGAAAATGTCTTTTTATTCGTGTTTTATCGAATACCGAGCAAAGCTCGGTCAAATAGCTAGTGGTATTTAATCAAAACATCACCTGCGTTGTTTCAATTCACTTCTTGCAATTTTCAGAATTGAAAAACAAAGATAACAACCCAGACACCCAAAATAAATATAGGATAATAACATTTATGTTACGATAATAGTAGTTATTTTCGCTTGTAACATTATCTTTTATTGCATTCATACCCCGTTGAAACAGTTTCGCGATACCAAAATTACAATATGGATCGCTGTGAGCGTAGATTACCTCCATCTTGACGATATTAAATTTAGACGTCATACAGCGAACTACGTTTTCGCAAATATGACGCAATGAAAATTTAATTTAACGACGAATAGGTAGCAGAAGTTTATATCATGTATTTCTGCTTACTAGAAATTTGAACAAACTTTAGAAGCGTTCAATTTTTTTATTGGTTTTCTAGTAAGTAAAAACTAAATAACGTTTTTAAGGATCAGCTAGTAAGGGTCAGTTCCCACTGTAACTACGCGTCACGTTGCTGTGGGGGCTGATCCTAAGGGTCAATTCAGACCGCAACGCGACGAGGCGAGGCGAGGCGCGGCGCAGCATAAATTTGTATTATATACATACAAATTTAGAAATGCATCTACGCGTCGCGTTGCCGTCTGAATCAACCCAGACAACATATTGAAGTGATATTCGTGTCGTAAGAGTTAGTCCCTGGGCCAATTCATAAAAAATACAGAATGATTTAATAGCAGACAACAAACACAAACGAAGCAATTAAAAAGCTAGCGGTGTCCAGCAAAAGCGTAATGGCACAAACAAACCTTTAGACCCAATTTCACCAACCTCTGTTTGTTACATCCTAACAAGGCATTACTTAACGGACCTTGGAAAATTAAACAGACTGTTAAAATACTTATGTCCCACAGTAAAAATTTTACAGCGGATTAGTAAATGCAACGTTAAGTGAACAACGAGTGAATAACATTCAATTCGTTCGTTCTTGTTATAAAGCGACGAAATTGGAATGTACAAGTTTAATACGACATGTTGGCTGCAATGTGTCATTTTCACCTTTTTCGTATAATACGTCATCTGGTAGATAATGCGACCAAATTAAAATATCACTGATCGCATACATTTGTTACACTACAATAGTTCTTTTTAATTTACCAGGTTAAGAATTATGATCTGTCAAAGCTGAAAACATGAATCATGATACAAACTTTTATTTACTTATTTCGGCTTGGTAATTTTGATACAAGTCTGTGTATTTGCAATGTCAAGGAAAATCCGAGAGCTGAATTTTTGACAAAATGAAAATAAATAATTATGCATAACATGAAAAATAATAAATAATATGTAAGGATGTGGCGAAACATGGCGGCAACACTCAAAATTCAAAACAGATTCTTTTATTGATATTGGATATTGTCTTTAAAAAGTTGTTGTTTTGACTATTATAACGGCCTGTTATATATTTAACGGACCTCCCCAGCAGGAATTAAAATTTAACACCGTGTTAGGCGATTTGACATGACATTAGCGTATGGTGGAACGCTCGATAGCTCTAACAGGCCGTTAACTGATTTAACAAGCCGTTAATTATTTAACATTGCTTGATGAAACTGGGTCTAAAATTCTTAGCGTCGCAATTTTTCTTCACTAATTTACGACTAAAACTGAATTATGTCTATTTCACGTTGTTCCATTATACATAATTTAATTTTTATGTCCGTACTGAGAATTATCTTTGCTGTTGTGCCTCGCATTTTGATATTTTTCAGGTGAACAATGTTTTGTTGCTTGTGATGCATTGCGTTTTTTTCGCATATCCTTTTACATTTTGATGTAACTACGAATAATAAAAACCAATGAAAAGTAACTCCGTCAAAAAACATGTTCTACAATAATTGTCAAAAAAGGGTACCAAGTGGTACCAAGGTACACATACACACAATAGACATAACTACAAGTAGTTCGACTGCAAAGAAACGGACACAATAGACATAACTACCAGCATAGCTAGCACAAGCACGTAGACAAACGAAAGAAACTAAATTTTGACAGTTTTACCGGAAAAACATTGGAGAAAAAGTTTCTTTCGTATCTCGATATCTTCCGCTTTTGAAAATCTATAAGTCAAGCATTTTGATGCGTTCAAAATGCACGTTTTGGAGATACCTCAATCAGAATGGAAAAAGTGCTATGAAAATTGGTTCCAGCGTATGCAAAAGTGTGTCGATCATCGCGGCGAATATTTTGAAAAGCAATAAATATTATATTAAATGATATATGTTTGTTTCTTTTTTTAATTCCGGATACATAAATAGCAGCCCTCGTAATTCCGGCTATAGACAGGGTTGCTATACATCGATTTTTTTAATTTGCCGCCATTTATTCGACACTGGCCATGGTTTTATAGCCAAGTGCCATAATAAAAATAAAATCAGAATCAAGAAACTAAATGTCAAAAGCGGATCGTCATGCTTGACATATAGATTTTCAAAAGCGAAAGATATCGAGATACGAAAGAAACTTTTACTCCAATGTTTTTCCGGTAAAACTGTCAAAATTTAGTTTTTTTCGTTTGTCTACGTGCTTGTGCTAGCTATGCAGGTTTAAAACGGTAATAGCACAGGCAATAATTGTGGTAATAGTATAGCGGTTTCTTAATCTTTATTATTCGTAGTGACTAGTGATGTTACATTATTTCAGAGACCATAAGCAAGGACATAGGCTACTTACGTGTAAAATGTGTCATTACCGTGGGAAGTTGCGAACGAATCTGCGGGAAACTGTGACAATTTCACTTTATATTGCATCTTAGTACATATTTTAAGTCAGCAATAGTTTTATTGTCCGCCATTAATTTAATGAACTACCGCGAAAGTTAATATTATGATCCCCTCGTTAGTTGTAACCCGGATCACTTTAGCAGTTAATTCAGTAATTACACAATAAACCAAGGACCTGGCTAACTTTAATCCAAGTCTTTGTTCGGTATAGGGTTGACAGAAGACACCTGATAGTTATGACCAAACGCCTGGTTGAAAATAATAGCAACGATGTAACGCCATATTCCTGAAGAAAATAAATAGCAAAATTCGTGCCAATAACTTTTTTACTGGCATTGGTCGATCATAATATTATTGTATTTTAACACTTCAAGTCCAGTGCTTGTATTCTTATATTATATAAATAATTATATCCAATTTTTTGCAGTATTAGATGAAACAATGTCAGGTAATTTAGAATTTTTGTTGACAGAGAAAAGTGACATAGCACTTGCAATGTGCCAAAATGTTATTGATACATTTTTAATTTCTTGCTTTGCTGTCGAAATTATCGAAAGCAAGTGGTCTAAGTACTATAATTATAACTCCCACACTAGTTTCGGTGACGGTAGGTAGCCGGTTTTTTAAAACTAAGCCAGTTACGCAGGAGTAATTTTATAGTGCCCTAGTGTTCGCGGTACACAATAACACTCTCTATTCCTTTACTCTCATAACCATGCTCATAACCCAGTGGGACGGAAGATCGACTGACGAGTGGCGAGAGATCAGGCACAGTACATACTTTTTACATGCCTCTCCGACACATGTATCATCTTATTGGCAGATAGTCAGGTGATCAGCCTGCATTGTCCTTACCAAACTTAGAAATAACATGTTTCCAACGCGGGAATCGAACCTACGATCTCCGAGTCAAAAGCCACGTTATACCACTGAACCACGGATGCGATCATGTACTATGATAACGCAATAAACGTATCTAACGATTCACCTAAATAGTTTGAAATATATTATCAGGTATTTTGGACTCCAAGGCTGGCAACCCTGGTCCGGTAAATACGAAGTTTGCCGGAGTTAGTGTGGCCATCTTAGATGGCTTCCAGCTTTCCTCTACTTATAGCGCGAGCGGTCCAAAGTTAAGTTTATATTTTTCTTTGCCCCTTTCTTATAGATTCAGAAAATAGAGACAGGTTATCCATAATATTATTATAAATGCGAATGTGTTGTTGTTACTGTTACCTCTTCACGCTTTTATATTTTTAAACGATTTTCTGGGATAAAATGTATCCATATCCAATGCTCTTTTCGGGACTCAAAGTATCTCCATACCAAATTTCAGCAAAAACGGTACATAGATTTTTGGGGTAAAGAGATAACAGACAAACAAAGTACTTTTGCATTTATGTTATTTATTTACACTTTTGCATTTACTTATGTATTTTTACATAATATTAGTATGGATAACCCACAATAATATATATTATCCGTTATCCTTATCCGTTAGGATATATTCTATAGGCGTACCTTAGGATGTAAAGTTTGTATTGGAATAGGAAACTTAAACGCCGAGATTATGATTACGGTTTTGTATAGTAGTGTTTCCGGGACTTACCGTAGATAAGCTGGTAATGATGGCATTCTTTTCAGTTAACGCTGCTTTTATAGTTAAACTTAACGCTAAGTAATGTTTAAGGGAATTGGCTTCTCTATACTAATGGCAAAGCAAGTCAAATCTAAATTATTTACATGTCTAATCGTAAAAAAACTATCTGACTCGGCAAAAAATGTTTTAACTTTTACCATATTACGTTAAACGTGTCATACACATAAAACAATAAACTTTTCCCTTTATTAACTCTATCTATTTAAAAATGCATGAAACAACGGTACGTAGTATGAAAGATCTAAGCATTATATTATAAGAACTAACAGCATCAGGAGACTTCGTTTTAAACTAGTAAAAATAAAAAAAATATTGGATTATTTTTTAAATACGCGAAAAAACTATTTTATTGCCTGTTAAAAATAATAGCAATATTGCAAAAATACGTTTCAAAAAACTTAAAATAATGTTAATACTTAAAGTTTTAATAATTTGGCACGGCACAAATGAAAAGCCGCATAAGTTGAAAATGTCGGAATCCGCCCTCGCGGGTAATACTTTGATATTTTTATCATGGCACGTTTATCACAACGCCAAAATGGACTATTTTAATTTGTCCCATTTAACCGTTACAAAGGCAAGAGTATAAAATATAAAATGTAAGCTTTTAACACCTTTTAATATGTTTATTGATATTTCGTGAAAGAAATTTTGTTTTTTTTTTTACTTGCAAAAATAAATTTATGGGAATATGCGTGGAGGCCACAAAGGAAGATCTCCCAAGCGAGCAAAGAGATATTATTATGCCCGGCCAGGCTGGAATTTTGTTATTTAATTACTACACAGTTTAGAATGGAATATTAAAAAAATAACCTATCACTTCTGCAGTATCTTGCTGTTTTCAATTTTTTTTATTAGATAATAGTTCCCCAAATTGGTAATGGCGATATTTGGCAATCAACACTCGAGCAGTGTTGATTGCCAAATTGTAACCAATAACATATTATAGACAAATATATTGCAGTCTGCAATTTACTCAGAGTAATCAATTTGTCTGCCCAATTTCTCAATCAAAAGCTATTGTTTTGAATTGAGGAAACCATAGGTTAAGTAAACCATAGGGTATTTTCCAAAATAAAAGTACATAGTATTGCAAGTGCTCATGACATTAAGACCCTGTTTATTCTTCTGGCTTATGTTGCAAGAATGCCGAATATGCAATCATACTGACATAATATTATGAAATCTAATCCCAGGCACTACATTATTCGAAGAGTGGTTGCTTCGCTCTGAAAAATCTGTATAAATCATCCTACATCGGATGCAAAGGCCTTGTTTTGTGACGTCTAGAATAAATGCGAATAGTCAATGAGTTTCTAAAATACTAGAGTAGCAATGTCTTACAAAAGATTCTCAGAAATGCGTAACCACTTTTTTGTTCAAAAGACAATGTCAAGTCATATATTCGTTATGTCATTATGTATGTGAGATATGCCTGCAGGCATCTTAGAAGTGGCAACGCGTTGTTACCGTAAACTTCCAATCTATAGAGTAGCAATGTCTTACAAAAGATTCTCAGAAATGCGTAACCACTTTTTTGTTCAAAAGACAATGTCAAGTCATATATTCGTTATGTCATTATGTATGTGAGATATGCCTGCAGGCATCTTCGAAGTGGCAACGCGTTGCTACCGTAAAATTCCAATCTAGTTACGTTAGTAACATAGAATATCATTGGTTCATAGTACATTGAACATTATTATTCTGGGATTTCATTATACGTCACACTTGTCTTACCAGTGCGATACGGCATCTTCTGCTCTAATCAGCGTACTGAATTTTATTTCGGAATCTTGGTTACTTTTGCATCCGTTGGCATTTAAAACCTATTCTCGCCAAGTAGATAGAACTGAGATTAACACTACATTGATGCTTAGAACTATAGTTCGTGCGTTTTATGATGATATGCGTGACACATTATAATTGACAATAGTAGGGAAGTCACCTAACAAAAATTAATCGATAATTTAAAAATATCGAATCATTTCGTAAAGGAATTGCAATCGAAATTATCGATTTCGTACTGACATTTCTGTGGGCCGGCGATTTAAGATGGCTGCCCTTTTTTATCGATTTGATTTCGATTCAACAGAGTCAATCGCTATTGACAAAAGTTCCGTTTCATGCATCTGACATTTTTTCAAATGTTTTCGTAACAATAATTTTATACTCCTATTTCACAGTGAATATTTATAATTTTATATGAATAAGTTAGCATTTAGCAACTTTTCATTTTTATTCATTTACAATTATAGGAAACATTTGTTTTTGTAGATGGAATATAATTTTTTACATTTTGATTTTTTTTGTTTTCTTGTAAAAAACCCGTAGCAAGGAATATGAGAAGTGTCACCCATATCATCTTAAAACGCACAAACTATAGTGCCTCGCCGAATTAAACGTACCCAAATGTAGTACCCAATATGGAATTTTTGTTACTATATTAGCATATTAGATAATCTTAGCCTACTTATAGAGCTTAGACCCTTTTCACAGCTATTACTTTCTTATACACCCATAACCTCCTTATATACAATATATTTTAGGCTAAGGAGCCTAAAATATATTGTATTAAAATTACAATGATTAATATATTTAAAAATATGTATATCATGTTGCTACGTCACTTTGCAAGTTGCAACCCTAACCAAAACTCTATTGGGGCACTCTCGCTGGAGACATTTTACAGGTAGACAAAGAGGTAGACATAGCTTAGCTTAGCTTAGCATAGCTAGTCTTGGTAGTACTAGTCAATGGGAAAGATCCAATCCATAGATCCAAACATCCATCCAAAGACTATGGTCGGAGGAAAATCGGTGAAATCCAATCTCGACATTTTTCATCAGGCAAGTTTTTCGAATGTTATGAATTCGTTCATTCGTAACTGTTCGGGCTTTGTTCGTGAAAGGGATTTGAATTTTTGAAATTTTACGCGTATTTTCGTTGAGTGTTAGGTGTTCTGTTGTTGTCAATATTAGTTTAGCTCCTAACCTAAACTACGACAAATAATTACATATTAAAATACCTATATTTTAATATACTTACTCATTTTTTTAGCAATTAGTGTTATTTAAGGGGAGAAATTGATATTATTATAAAATCCCGTACCTTAATTTTACTATTTGTGTAAAATAATTTGGACAGAAAGAAAATATACTTCTGTAAATGAAGCTGCTGAAATGAGATAAATGTGTTGAAAATGTTTAACAGCCGTTGGTATATTTTTTATCAAAAAATAATTATTATACTTAATGGCATATTATTATATTTAAAGTGTACTTTTTCTATACTAACATTATACCTAAAGCGGAAAAGTTTTGTTTGTTTGAACGCGCTAATCTCAGGTCCGATTTGAAAAATTCTTTCAGTGTTAGACAGCCCATTTATCGAGGAAGGCTTTATAGCCTATAGGTTATATTTTATTACGCTTAGACTTATAGGAGCGAAGAAATAGAAGAAAATTGATTTTGATCTTGATTTTGAAACATGAATTCTCTTTCGTCATCGACTACTCTAATAATATTATTAATAATTCATATATAATTTGCAACGGAAGCTAGCGCCGGAAGGATATTATAACATTATACCGATATAAGATAACGCACTATACTGATACATAATCCATACTAATATTATAAAATATGCGAAATTATATATTATGTCCGCCTGTCTGCCTGTCTGTTACCTCTTGACGACCAAATCGCGGAACCGATATTGCTGAAATTTGGTATGGAGATACTTAATATCCCGGGACAGGACATACTACTTTTTATCCCGGAGGAAAACGAATTTTGAAGCACCGGAGTTACGGGTGTTATCTAGTTACATCATAAAATGTCTGCGGCCTAAACTTATCGGATCACCTAAATTATTATCATGCTGTTCCCAAATATTTGCACGAGTTTTATCAAAAGTCAAAACCGATCGCAAATCGATGAAGTGAAATTGTCCTACATTTGCGAATAACGTGATAAAAATCAAAGACAAGAATTTAAACTGATGATAAAAATAGGTTTATTGGTCGTAATTGTAGTAAACGAAAGTAATATTAAGATCATTTTTTTTAATTTGTCTGTTTAATCCACATTGTGCCACGGTAGTGCTTTTGCCAAAACAAGGAAACAAATTAAGCGTATTTTTTTTTTCAAAAAATATTACAATATATTATAGGTAAATGTGAGTCAGTTATTAGTTAACATTAAAATTAATTTAGGAGTTAACGCGTTATAATGTTACAGACAAACAGACAGATACACAATCGCATTTATACTAGACGACGCCCGTAACTTGATCATGATGCGCCAAAGTTTAAATTCAATTCGGTATCGCACATGAACCATGCATTTTTTCGGGTTAAAAAGTATCATATTATTATATTATATCCTTTGACCTTTCCCGAGACTCAAATTATCACCGTACCAAATTTCAGCAAAATCGGTTCAGCGGCTTGGGCGTGAAGAGGTAACAGACAGACACACTTTCGCATGTATAATTTTTTTTTTTAATGAAATAAGCAAACGGGTCACCTGATGGAAAGCAACTTCCGTCGCCCATGGACACTCGCAGCATCAGAAGAGCTGCAGTTGCGTTGCCGGCCTTTGAAGAGGGAATAGGGTAATAGGGGAGGGTAGGGATTGGAAGGGAAGGGAATAGGGGAGGGTAGGAAAGGGAATAGGGTAGGGGATTGGGCCTCCGGTAAACTCACTCACTCGGCGAAACACAGCGCAAGCGCTGTTTCACGCCAGTTTTCTGTGAGAACGTGGTATTTCTCCGGTCGAGCCGGCCCATTCGTGCCGAAGCGTGGCTCTCCCACGTATAATATTATTGTTGTTGTAACATAATATTTGGGTCACATTTGAGTTGGAGTTTTGGGAATCACTTACATCAAACCAGATGTCGCATATCAGATATCAACATTTTTGAAATCAGGATTCTTCCAGGAACATTTATGAACAGCCGGATAGTGATGTATAAATAAAATAAATAAAATAAACGTATGAAAATATTGTGACTTAATAATATGAGTTTTGCGCCTTCGACCGAAATTAATATGCAGTGAAAATAATGAAAATATGATGAAGCTAGATAATTACTATGTAAGATTTTTTCGACAAAGGTTTTGTAGCACAAAACCTAAAATAAGGGGATGTACTATCTGTGCAGTTTTCCTAAAATCTCCTGATCCCCACTCAAAATATCAGTATGCATCCGCGCCTGGTGTGATTATTATATTGCTTAAATTATAAATTGGTTAACATTTTTGTAATACGTACAAAAAAAATCTTTTATTATAATATTATTATGTAATAAATATAATCATTATTGTTGGGGACGATGATGGCTCCGTCCATTTGATGTGATTTAATGATCAGAATTTGAGATGGATCATCGTGGCGACTGGCGAACTGATTCCAGAGATGCTGATTGCTGAGAGTTTTTGGTAAATGATATTCCAACATTTATATATAAGTTAAGAAGTACATGAAAAGTTACTAGCACTTTTTGACAGCTCGAGATAAAGGAAAGTGAAAAAAGGCAGCAAGCACCGGTGACAATTGTTCAATAATTGACATTGGGTTGTCAAAATATCCCGCGCTCGGTCCTTCTATATAGGATAAAATCAATAATTGTCGAAGAAGATTCGACAATTATTGATTTTATCCTAGTTTTACAATTAGAGATCATAATGCGACTCAGTGGCGCTTAATGTCGAATTATGCTGAAACTACTTTTCTGTCAGAGTTGGTATCCATTGCACGCATCAAGCGAAACCACTACTTTTGATAGTGCTCGATTGTGCGAAGCGGTGTTGTTGTTGAAACATTCAACGTTAAGCATTATTCCGCATAATGCGCTATAATGCTCTTATTGGAAAACAGCCTGTGTTTGAAAATAAATTAATTTTCAGATTTCAATTCCAAAAATTAATACAGATAGTTTTATTAGTACAAAATAATAATTGTAAATTACAGCCATATATTATGTCATAGTATATTATATTATTGTTTATGCTGTATATTGCATGTATTGTTAATACGATTAAAGGGATGTTTTCATACAAGTTTTTGAATGAGGTCACAATTGAAATCGGTTTCTTTGTAATTGAGGCAACAATGAAATATGTAATAATAGCGTGATGACACAATACCATTGAAAATAATTAATTGTTGTACAAGCAAGTGTGTATCGGTCTTATCATTATAAAAATGTTCAACAGCAATAATCCATACTAATATTATAAATCCGAAACAGTGTCTGTATATCTGTCAGTATGTTACCTCTTCACTCCCAAACCGCAGCACCGATTTTGCTGATATTTGATTATATAATTAAATACTTTACATAGCGAGTTTTTTACGCCGGTTCTTCTCGCCGCGGCGCCGGGTTAGTTCCCGAACAGTGGTAGGCACCTTAGTATCAACGTTAGGTACGTTCGGAAATTATTTTGTAAAAAAAATACTCTGAATAAAAATTATTTTGATTTGATTTGAATTGATTTGATATCACAGAAAATAAGTTTCCGCATGATGAACGAGTTGTGGGTTGAAAGAATTGCAAGCGGTGTCTAGCATTACATCTACTGTTAGGAGGATACACCAAGGGCTAGAGAAATGAAAAACAAGTATTTGTAAAATCTATTGCTGTCTCCCTAGCCTAAAACCGCGGGGGACCGCAGAGCGCGATAGAGACAACTGCAGCTTAAATTAAAAATTATAATAAAAGAACAGAATTGTCCCCACTGGTTTCTTCTTCAAAACTTTTAGTACTTTTTTCATTAAAAATTAAAGCAAGTTTTGAGCTGTCCATTTGACTGATTGAAAATCTGGCCATTTTTTTGGGTTTTTGAACGTTCATATTATCTTTTTAAATAATAGAATAATGAAAACAGAAAGAAAACACAGGGACATGCTAATAGTGGCCATAGATATCCAGGAAAAATATTATAACTCTACCGGTACTATCCAGGGAGGAAACAGGGGACAACGTTTGTATAGAAAAACGGCCCTAATATTATGTGTCTCCTAATTATAAGCAGCTAGCATTAATTGTATGGTCAATCTTTTAATGTCTGACCAAAGTCAAGTCAACATGAACTATGGAGGCATAGATTAAATATAATGATTATATTATAAAATACGATTGTGATATAAATATAGCTCCATTAGTTAATGAGATTTATCTACTAGATGCTCTCGAGACTTGGCCTATTATTACGAGTATTTGTCATTGTGAGTAAGATTAATAGCTATGATGTCACCTACTTTTCGTCGAAATTCTTGTTTTGTTTACAATAGTTGGAGGAGAGTCAATAGGGCAGCCTTCTAGGAAATTCCCATGAGTGACTACTAGAGTATGAACTTCAAACAGATGCTAATAGAAAACTAGACCGTTGCATCCATTGTGGATGATTTATACACTACTTTCAGAGCAAAGTGACCATAACTTAATTACTGTCGTGCCTGGGACAAGATTTTTAATGTACTATCAGAGAAGTTGATTCCTATGCAAATTGGGGACCTAAGTAGTTTGGTTGCGTTACGTCAAACCCAGCTGACAGATCACAATTAACATTGAATTGACATATTCGACCAAATAACGTTGGTCTGTCAATTGCATAGGAATCAACTTCCTCGATGGTACTATGGTTAAGATGTATGATAACGCTAAAACATACCACATACACATATTAATCCTATGAAAATATTATTATATACCTAATTATATTGTAATAAGTCTCTAACACAATAGACAAAACGAACCAGTAGGCCGACTTGCAAGTGTTCTCAAAATTTAGACGTTTGACGTAATATTATGTCAAATAAACCGTCGCATGCTCGGTTTCATCATTCATGGTACCGGCGCACCGTGCCGGCCGATTTGTCAGTTTGTTTGAAGTCGGCCTACTGGTTCGTTATAATATATATAGTATCTCTAATATGAAAACGTTTTTATATAAAAAAGTAAAGTATCGTAAGAACACTTACGTGAAGCCATGTTTGTCAAAATTATGTAGTATGTATAAGTATAAAGCATACTAACCTAACCTATTACCTAACCTAACCTCTATGTTTGCATTACTCTGTCGCATAACAGATATAGTCAAAATAGTTTAAGTAAAAGCCAATGTTTCTCTTGACTTGGCAGAGTACGCTTGGGTATCAACTATTTGAATATGCATGTAAGACAGTCTTGTTGAAATTGAAACTTCACAGTCGACTGATTTTACCAACTGTCCAAAATAGATGAGGTTGTAAACTAGACAGGTATTGATTTCTATTATATAATTCGAGATTTCGGGCTTGGAAGACGTTTAACATGGGTTCAAGGTGGATTAAGAGTACCTACCTACTCTATAGGTATTCAAAAAGTAATTAATACTTTCGGAATGTCCGGATTTTTATATGTAAGTAATGTGTTAACATTGACACATTACCTATATGATATTTTACTTTTTTTTTAAGGAAATATTACTTACTAAAAAAGAAGGTGGAGAAGAGAGATGCCCGCCAAAAGTTTATAAAAAAAAAACATTTGATGATTTTCATATTTCGAAAAAGTGCAGAATATTTTAATGCAAAAATTTGTTAGAATAAGTTTTATTTCTCAAAACTTTCATAGTAATAATTAAAACTAGAGATCGCCCAATGGTCGAAATTCGATCTTAGTTTCAACTAAATTAGAACTACTACCTATATTTTGTAAAAAAAATTGACTATCTTGTCTCCGGGACACAGCATATTATGTCAGACTGGCCGTGTAAGCATTGTTTAATACATAGACATAATACTTATATACTGTCGTAAAGACCACCTGACAACTCGAAAATGCGTGACCATTTTTGATCTGTCAATGTGTGCGTGTGCTAGTGATGTATATTTTACTATCGATAGTATAGTATTTTGCTATCGATAGTTTAGTCCGTTCGAGTTATTTTACCTGAGTTTCTATAAGAAATAAATAATATGCAACTTTGATAGATTTGTATTTCAAATTAGGTATCATAAATTTTAATTGGCAAAAAAAGGTGACGATTGAAAAGTAGATACACATTTTCTTTTGGAATGATTTTTCAATCGTCGGATATGTTATGACATGAGGTTCTTATAGGGGTAAATAATTTACACTTAACACATTATAAAGTTACTTATTTATTACTCAGGTAAAATCTATCTGGTAAATCAGTCCTTACATTGAAAGTAAACGTTGAAAGTAAACAACACACATAGTATATTATATTTTATTCTTAAATTAAATACATATTATAAAATATCATAATATTTTATTACAATTATTTTGAACCGACTTCCAAACAGGAGGAGTCTAGACGTTCGCCTGTGGATATATTTTTATGTATGTTCAACGATTACTCCGCCGTTTATGAACCGATTTTCAAATTTTTTCTTTTGCTGTACATTGTATTGTTCCGAGTAGGTATCATGTTCACAAAAGTGGTGGTCTGGTGATGGAAACAATGAGAAATCGAAGTGACTCCTTGATATTCAAATGGGAACATATGGTCCCAGAAAACGTTCAAAATCTTTCGATTAATAAATTTAAAAAAGTAGTCAAAGAACGTTTTGTGCCAAAGCCAAAATGATTTCATAATTGATGGCACATCTTGGGAGTAGAATGCTGAATGACTGCTTGCAAGGCTACTTCTACATGACTTACAATTATTATGTATCTATCTATGTTTACATTGTATAATTTTTAGTTACAGCATTGTAAATTTTGTTTTAAAAGATTATTTTTTTCTCACTTTTTTTGGTAAAAAGTGGGCGTGCGAGTTTCTTACGCCGGTTCTTCTCGTCGGCTTAGTTACCGAACCGGTGGTAGGCACCATGTATTCTGAAAATATATTTTATTTTAGATTTGTTCAGAAATAAAGCAATTTTGATTTTGATTTTTTAAAACACCAACTGTAAGTATAGAAAACGTTAAGGACAGCTAAAATGAGTAAAATTATTATTTTTAAACAAAAAATTAAAACCGACTTCCAAGGCAATGACAATAGTAATATTATACTTAAATGAACTAAAAAGTATTAAATAATTCTTATTCTGTACTCAGTATTAATTCTGTTCTCAATCTTCATTATTTTGCAATCGGTACCAGCTAACCTAATCGCCAGTTCTCTGACAGAATAGGTATAACAGCAACTTATATACTTAGGACTGGTACCGACTTCAAAATTATGAAGATTGAGTACAGAATAAGGATTATTTAATACTTTTTAGTTCATATAAGTATAATCTTAAATGAACTAAAAAGCATTAATTGCTTATAATTGCTTATTTTTAATAATTGCTTCAGTAACAAGTGCAACAGTATGTCAAACTTACTGGCACAAATAAAGTTGGGATAGCTCCTTTAACCAAAATAGTATTTATTCTAATTTTTCTTTAAAAATTTTCAATGAAATGTTTGCTACATATTGTTGAATTTTTCTTGGGATTCCAACCAACACGCCCAATTAATTTCAGCCATTTTCCTCTTATTAGAGGATCTTGAGGGAATCTGTAAAACAAATGATTATGATATATAAATATAAACCTTCCTCTAGTTTTAGAGTCACTCTATATTATAGTAGTTATATTATATTAGCTATATTATACTATACTATATTATATTAGTTAAAATAAGATAATATGTCCTTTTTAGTCCGGCCGCACATTTTCCGAATTTCTGATCACAAAAATTCGGACGCCCCGCCCCGCTCATACATTTTGACACGTCAGAAATTCTTTTAGTATGATGGGTATACAACAAAATGTATGAACAGAGTGCGTTCCGCCGGGCGTCCGAATTTTTCTGATCAGAAATTTCGGATAATGTGCGGCCGGGCTTAAGGTGATAAATATAAAGGTAAATGATTTTTATTTTAGATTTATGTTATTGTAAAATATCGATAAGCATATCGATAAATTTGATTCAAGCACTAGCGTATATGTAAGAAATTTTGATGAAAAATTTTTCTTCAAAATTTGTGTAATATAGGAACAATAGTACCTTTTGTTACGCAAAATATGAAAGTAAAAGGGAGGATTCACAATATTTTATTTGAAATAGAGAACTAAAGACCAGAATAATATAGCAAAAATAAACACATCGTAGCAATTAGGACATGAAGATTAATTACGGGTGAAATGTATATTTTTCAGGATTATTCCTATGATTTACACTACAATCACTCACAGCACAAGTTATTATTGTTATATATAATAGTATTTGTTGAAAATAACATACGATTTAAATAATAAATTGCAAATACCGAAAGGGCATAAAAACGATTGACGACTTTTGACGACCTGTCAAATAAAAGTTGTTACAATTTTCATTAGACTGCCTCTCTCTTTTCATCTTGTTATAATTCCATAAAGGATTTTCTTCTCTCTCGCACTCTTTGTTGGTCTTTAGCATTATAGGTTTATGGTTTAATAGTATCTCAGATTCAATAAAAAATACTATCTTGTTGTCAACAGACTTCAACCAAAAATAAAAGAGTACAGTTCGTATGTATCTTAGGCTTGTCACTCAAAAATCTGTCATTTTTCCTAGTATATGTGTTGTAGTGTGTGTAATGTTTTATTTATTTAAAAAACGTATGATAAAAGCTTAATTTCAAAATAATATTAGCTCGATGCACTCCTTCACCATATAAACTATAACTGTGCAAAATTTCATTCACCTACGTTTCCCCATTTTTCGTCAAAAGGGATACAAAGTTTTTCTCTTGCGTATTAATATATATATTGTTGATGTGTAACAAGGAGTATATTACGCATGGACAAAATTGTCGATTCTCTGTTTTTAGGTTAGTAAAAAATTATATTGTAATAATTACGTTTTCCTCTAAGTAAAGTGTAATTTACTGTATTTAATGAATAAATTCTCTGTTTTTAGATGAATCATATTGTTTTGTGCTGAAAACTCCTACATCTTATATATGTCGTAGGATGATTTGATAAATCCGTGTTTTCGCGAAATCCCTAGAATTTTCGCGAAAATTCGATTTATCAAATCATCCTACGATGTCGTAGGATGATTTGATAAATCGAATTTTCGCGAAAATTCTAGGGATTTCGCGAAAACACGGATTTATCAAATCATCCTACGACATATATATCATTATAATTATAAAAACTAGATAATATTATATGGTCTGCCGAAATTAGTATATCGCGCGGGAACCGTAATTTTTTGCGAAATACAAAGAAAGTGCTTTCCCGGGATTTAAAGTATCTCTATACCCGGCAAAATCGGATCAGCGGTTATGGCGTGAAGTGGAGGTATAAACAGATAGACAAACGGACTTTCGTATTTATAATATTAGTAATAGTAAGTATACGATAAGCTTTAATTGATGCTGAGCTGCCAGTGTAAGCTGCAAGTACAAGATAATAGTCGTATAAGAAACTGTTGCCAGTATTGATCAATATAAGACACACTGGGATAATCATTGAAGTATTTTTCCGATTACATTAGTTTTATTTCCTTATTTTCAATACCAATAAATTGATTACACATACCGGTCCCTCGACAGGACATTAATCAGAAATCTAAGTTGGCGCAGACCGGCTTCAAGCGACCACAATATGCCAATACAAACACTACGTTGTTTGGTCCGATGGTTTAGAGTTTTTATTGGCTCAAAGGTCATGGATTCGATTTCCGCGTTGAGAAAGTTTTGTGTCCAAATTTGGTAAGTAGGTACAATGCAGGTTGATCAATGATCACATAATGCCCATTCGTGCCGAAGCATGGCTCTCCCACGTATAGATGATGCATACAAATATAATAGTATTTTAAACGAATAACATGGTAAATTAGATATGTATGAAGAAACCTGACAAAGATTTTCAATGACAGAAAATAATTTCATACTATTTTCGACAGACTTTTTTCTGAAATTCGGTGAAGGCGACATTTTGTGTCCCGTATGCACCGCTTTAGTATCCATCCACGTTTAAGTAGGCTAATATAATATATTTAATATTACTGATGAACATTATTCAAGGATCTATTCATTATTTTACTACTGTTGTGACATTTTAAATAAAGCAATCGTTATTTATGTGTCTACTGAAACTATATTTTTATTGAATTTGATTTCAATTTTATTAAATGTAACACAATAATGTACATATTATGTACATTATTGTGTTACAACTTACATTTAATAAAATGACATACGTAAAAGCTATGTCCACACCATAGACTTATTTATATACTGTCGTAAGTTTATGCTCCACACTGTGCCTTTTTTTGTTCATTAAGGGCATGCGTTCTAGGATCATTGATTAAAAATAATAATTAGAAGTTTGCCGCTTTGCTTTTACAAAATGATTATTTAATAAGAAATTAAATATTATATCTAGTTTAAGTGATAGACGATGCACGGCAATGCCGCTCGGATTAGTGTTAGGTTTTTTCGTCACGGACTTTCTTGAGTCGGTTGCCACTTGCCGCCTGCCGCGATAAAAGCTATGCAATAGTTTAAAACTATTATAGGATACAGCCCGTTGACAGAAAGATGGATAGACAGCAAGCTTTATGAATAAAGACCTACTAACTTCTTGGCTAAGGATCCCTAAAAAGGGCCAGAGTAGGTAATTGAATAATATTTATTTTTTTATTTTTAAAACGTGTTTCTAAATTATTAACATATCGCTGGCACCGCGATGGTGTGAATCACTGGCGCCATACAATATTAATAGCACAATACAAAATATTAGACATACGGTAGAGTAACTTTGCCGTGTTCTTAAAATCAAAGATGGGTAACAAGTTTGATACGAGTTACGACGTTATACGTCATAGTATCTGCGAGTTAGTAACCATATAGAGTTACCAATCCCAGCACCCGTAGCATGGCTACAATAGAAATAAGAAAGTATAGACAAACAGCGGAGTTAAACTGAAGGTGCCGTTCCGATCTTTACCGCGGCTAGCCGCGATCGAAAAAAAATAATTAAAATGCCACTTTATGACATAGGCTATAGTCTACGTCATAAAGTAGGATTTTATTTGATTTTTAAGACTATAGTCTAGAATATCATAAAGTGGCATTATATTTGATTTTTTGTCAATCGTGGCTAGCCGCGGTAAAGATATATACTTTCGTATTTCTAATGTAGCCATGCTACGGGTGCTGGTTGCAAAATCTAATACTTAACCAAGCAAGTTTAGCCGGTCATTTGTATTAAAAAGCCAGACTCTTTGCTACTGCAGGCATTTTACTATCAATTTAATATTAGTTTTCGTCATTTTTAAGTCCGGCTTCATCCTAACGTTCAGCAGTCCTAACCGTGTACATTTTTCTGCTCGCTAAACGTTATCTGAAATCACACTTACGTGTGGGCGCATGATTCACGCGGTGTAATATGGAATGAATACTACTGTTTATTATATTTTATACTGTTACAATGTAACACTTGTGCCTCACATGTTTTATCTAAACTAATTTATTCCCATTGTCAATTAACTGACACAATAATTATGACATTACTAGCTGTCCCGGCAAACGTTTCTTTGCCATATAAAGTATTTCGCCCGTATTATTTTATTGAAGTGACTAAATAAGTATGTCACCATGGCAACGTCCATCGCTATCCCGTCGCACAAACAATATTCGCCGTCAGTCTCGAGTTGTAATAATTTACTATTATTTATTCAACAAATGCACTTATCAATATAACAAGTACCTAGTAGCCGATTCTCAGACCCACTGAATATGCATATAAAATTTGGTTAAAATCAGTAAAGCCGTTTCGGAGAAGTACGCGGCCTAACATTGTGACACGAGAATTTTATATATTAGAGATAATATAAGAAGAAGAAATACTAACCGTTTTATTATTATGTTGATGTAATATTAAGACATGACGTCATAAAAATTAAATTGTTAAGAAAGCACTGTCAGTATTTCTCCTACAACTTACAACGTACGGTAACCTTGCGGCAATGTCATATTGTGAAAATGCGTATACTACTTATTATTACCGACTCGTGTTTTATAGTTCCTTTTGATAACATACGAATTTGATTAGGTAGGCCTATAATATCGCGAAACAGTGTTGATTCCAGGAAATATAATGTAGTTAATAGCAAAGTTCAAACGTAAATTCTGAGAATTCTACTAGTTCGATCAACGTTAATTGATTTACCGACAAACGAGCAATTGGGTCGCCTGATGGTAATCGCCATATGCAGCACCAGAGGAGTTATAAGAGCGCTGTAGCCCTTAACTCCTTAGTTTTTTAATTTTAGTTAATTGAAAGATATTATCTCACTCAGAGACGAATATTAATTACTTAACTGTATTATAAACACACCGGCCAAATTAGAGGAACATAACAAAATTTTAATTTTTTTTTAAATTGTTCACTGATTTTTATATATTTATTTATTTATTTACTAATTGATTATTAAAAAATAAATTTTATATAAATTTAGGACATAAAAACGTGAAAAATAGAAAAATATCAGCAAAAATCAAAAAATTAAGAAAATCTTTGAAATTTCAGTAGTAAGTTTTTAAGATAAATTCTCCATTTTTATTAAAGAAATGCCATGTTAAAAGCGTGTAATGCCTTCTACGGATCTCAAGAGGGCCTGGATACGCCATTCCATGCTTGCATTTTAATTGTCAATCATTTCCTGTGGGATATTCTCCTACTCCTCCAGTAGCGCCAACTCGAGCTCCTGGACACATTTTGGAGCTGGAGTTTTAACTCGTACCGTTCACCCATTGATGTGCCACACGTCTTCAATCGGATCCACATCTGTAGACCACGCTGGCCTCTCCACCTGGGCTACGCCAGCATCGTTTAGGTAATAATGCCCGATTTTCTTACTCTATGGACGCACATAAAATTGAAATTACTACATAAAACTGTGTAAAAGGCACACCATGCAGTTCCAGGATGTCGGTGCTATAGCACTGTACTGTCAAAGTACCATCATCTATAATCATCAGCTCCATGCGGGCTCCAAATCATATGCAACTCCAAACCATTACGAAGCCTGCATCATAGGCCACTGTTTCCGGTAAGTTTGATGGCCTGTAGCTTTCCTTATGATTTATCCACATTCTTTATCGCCTGTCAATACAATGTACACAGAATTTGCTCCCATCACTGTACAGCACAAGATTTCACTCACTTGTCTAATTTTGATGTTCACGCGCAAATCTTAGCCTGGCTCTTCGGTGTCCTGTCTCAAGTTTTGGTGCCCTTGCTGGCACTTTTGAGTTTAATTTAACTTCTTTGAGTCTTCTTCTTACTGTACAATCACTTACACGTTCATCTTGGACCTGTTCCGACAGGTTTCGTGTCTGCATAGCAGTTTGAGGTCGATTTTTTAAGTTTTGTTTCCTTACAAAATGGTCATCCTGAACCATTGTCACCCGATATCTGCCTTGTTCTCGTCTCCGAACGTAAGATCCAGTCTCTCTGAAGCGTTGAAAGTTACGCTGAACCACGGAAGCCGACACACCTAAGGCCTGACTGACCGAACGGTAGGTGTGACCTTTCTCTATCGTGGTTACAGCTCTAGCTGTCGCAGATGCTGGGAAATCACTTATTTTGTATCTAAGCAATGTGTTCTTCCAAAAACCAAACAATCAAATGAGCTGAGCATACCTTTCACCCCGCTAAAACGCCATTCTTATCAGGAACACTTACAACGTCAATAATCGAAAAACACTTATTAGGGCATAATTGCTATAAAAACCTGTCAACTTGCCAGTTTTGTTCAATATTTTATTTCTTGAATGAGCTTAGAAGCTATAAAAAAAGGCTTTCAGACAGCCCGACCCACTTGAGTTCAAGTTTTGGCCCTTTTTACCTATGTTCCGCTAATTTTGCCAGTGTGTGTATTATATCAAAAATAAAAAATTACAATTTAGTCATAATAAGTCTTTCAGTGCATTGCAGTGAAACAACCTGTAGCCCTAGCATGGCCACCAATAGAAATGCGAAAGTATAGACAAACTGTGGATATAAACTTAAGCCGCCGTTCCGATCTTTTTTGTTCCGAAAATTTCAATTAAAATGCCACCTTATGACAGACCATAGTCCTAAAAATGTAAAAAATTATTCAACTTTATGACATAAGTAATATAAGTCAATCATAAAGTGGCATTTTAAATTTTAATTGAATTTTTGTCGGTCGCGATTAACCGCGATAAAGATCGGGACGGCATGCACCTTAAGTTTATGTCCACAATTTATCTATACTCATTTCTACTGGTGGCCATGCTAGGGCTACATCCAAACATATGAATTGCGAGCCCTTCTTCGAAATCACTTTATGTGGATTGTGGATATCTGGAATGGATAAATGGATTGACAGAGTTTGTATAGACCCTGTTATAGGTTATTCCATAGATTTTAGACATCGTGACATAGCGTCGTGACACGTGCGTTATGCGTGCGAGTTTCTTACGCCGGTTCTTCTCGCCGGGGTAGTTCCCGAGTCTAGATATCAGGTAGGCATCAGGCACATTCTGAAAAAAAAAATGATTCAAATTTTGTCAGAAATAAAACAATTTTTTTTTATTTTATTTAAAATTTCATACATACGTTCTTAACGTATGTACTTATGCAAATTTTAATTATAATAAGGATGGAGTTATTATAACTCTTTCTCGATTTAACATAATATGGCTAAGTCTAGCTCTAATAAATTAATATCTAGATTCGTGAATTACCAGTTGTTTAATCATATTGCGCCATTCTAATAAAACAAGTAATTCAGGATTGGAACAGTGTGTAGGTTTGCATTGCATAGCACCTCTTACATAAACTGCATTTAATATGAAATAGCAGCAAAGATACCTTTTTCCAAGCCTATTGTTTATTAAAAAAACATGATCCAATTTTGAAGAAATTGTCTTAGGGCCTGTTTCACCACTTTCTGATAAAGTTCCGAATAGGCTATTCACAACTTTTTTGACAGATTGTCCATACTTGATCTGTCAAGTTAATTGGTGGAGAGCCTATTCGTCACTTATCAGGAAGTGGTGAAACAGGTCCTTAACCTTTTCTTATGTCACATAATATTGTGGAATCTTAAATTATTGCCACTTTTTATACCTACTCAAATAATACTAAAGGGACTTCAAGTTTTAACGTATTGCTAATCTACCAACACAAACAAACCGACACAGACATGATAAATTAATGAAACACACATTCTTAAAGATGAAAGAAAATATTTTTATAAAAGTATTAAGACTTTCAAAATATACATAAAATTAATGAGTTTATTTCTAATACTGGAAAATCGCGATAATATCTTTGGCACGTGTTTAAATAAGTCGCAGATATACACTAGTAACCTAATTTTGACGTTTAAATTAGTATTTGATCACTTTTTAGGGTTCCGTAGTTAACAACTAGGTCATGATCCAATGTCAATTTTACTTTGTCATCCCGACAATGGGTAAGCCATCAGTCATTATAATTATTGCTTGTCATTTCTGGGTCAGCTCAAAACACAATTTGACAAAGATGAAACAACGTGTAACAAAACTAGGTAATAATACTTTCAGGGTGTATGTGTCCCTCATATAGTAGAGTTCGCTGTAAAAGTAGCAGCGTTGAAAGAGCAATTTTTTGTGATTTGTATCGGCAAGCGCCCCCGCGTCATGAATTTTTCCATACAAAGGTGAAAAAATGTTACTCTTTCAACGCTGCTACTTTCACAGTGAACATTGTACCATCGAGGAAGTTGATTCCTATGCAATTGACAGACCAACGTTATTTGGTCGAATATGTCAATTCAATGTTAACCCTCGGTTGGTCGCGTGGGGTCTTTAAAAGCCCGGAGTTTGCGAAATCGAGAAAAAACTATATATTTTAAATTAATCGTAGCAACTCCGCTCTTTAGGTAGCTTCCTAAAAGGAATTATATTTCGATATATATAATTGCCACTAATCTAAGCTCGCGTGCATGTATTATGTGTTACAGATGTGTTTATTCACGCTGGGTTCTTTAAAGACCCCAGGTGACCAACCGCGTAACTAAATTCGATTTGATATTTTCATACAGTTTTCACACCGAAATGGGTTTCTTTTGTGATTTTCCTTGTATTTTAATAATAAACCAATTAAAATTTTCGTGTGTTTATTCTTATTGTTTTATATTGCATACAAGAAGTTTTAGACGCACTTTTCCAGAAATGCATATTTTGCTATGTAGACCAAAATTATGATGATTATTTTTTGGTGATGATTAGAAACTAATTGTCGGTATATTTACCATACGTTTAAAGTATTAGAACAGGAAATTGTATAAAATATATAAGGTTTTGTTGCTGAAAATTTGTCAATGTTTTACATTCAATAGTTTATATGTTATTTGGACTTAGCTTTTTAAATTTCAATCTAAGTTATATGAAATTTAACTGTTATTTTAGTTACCTACACGTTTTACCACAATTTTAAAATAATATTGTTTTTTTTAATTTTTCCAACTCACGCTTTCCACTTGAAATTTTTTGACTTCAATTTTTAATTTGTAAGTTTTCGTTATAAGTATTATAAATATGTATATAATCTAATAATTTACAGAAAAAAGTTAAGAAATATATAAATTTATGCCATTTTTATGTCATTTAATTTTCGGGCTTTCAAAGACCCCAGGTGATCAACGGCGTTATTTTAAAAGCGCGACCAACCGAGGGTTAATTGTGATCTGTCAGCTGGGTTTGACGTAATGCGACCAAACTACTTAGGTCCCCGATTTGCATAGGAATCAATTTCTCTGATAGTACATGAGACGATATTATGTATGGAGATACCCTACAGTCTTATCACTTAGTTTTGTTACACCTGTATAATATGCTAAAGAGAGAGCGTTTAAAACCATAAATGCGATAGAAATAGGAATTAGAAGGCCAGCTTTGACAAGCTTGTGTTTATGTCACATACCCAAGAGCAGTTTAGTTCCTTTTTTCGCCACGTTCATTTTAAGCCTTGTCGAGCTCTTTGCTGCCTCTCAACGTTGGCTCACTAGAGACCAATATAAGCTATAACCTAGCTATAACAAACAAGGCAATATTCGCCTATGGTTGATCATGAGCAACATACCTATAGGGAATACTATACAAAGGTACTAGCTACTAGCACATACAACTAATAATCCGACCGAAATCCGATTGTCAGAAACGTTGTGAAAGCTCTAGCAAAACTTTTTGTTCACTGTATGTGCTGGTGCTGCCGTCTGGCGTGAAAACATTACAGTAAATAAATAAAATATCTTTTTATTCAAAATAGGTATCATAAATACTCTTTTTGAACGTCGTAGAGAGAACGAAGAAACTAAGGTGCCTACCACCGGTTCGGGAACTAACCCGGCGAGAAGAACCGGCGTAAGAAATCGCAAGTATAACCTATTGCCCATGTGTGATGTCGATAGTGCATGTTTTACTGTGTGAATACACGACGAACGAATGTTCGATGAACGAACGACTACTGACGAATGTTTATAGACAATCAGGGTTTTCCATCATGGCCAACGTGAAAAATCGTTTAAGAGATTTTATCAGATTGAATGTGATTTTCAATGACGCTCCTATAAATATAAATGCTGTATGTTTCTAAGGAAGTTTGATTAATCAAATAGCAGCAGATTGTGACGAGGAAGACGTCTGGAAATTTCCTTTAATGTCCTCTCGTCCTTTTTCAACCTAATTTATTCCCGGGAATAAGGATAACAGAATATATCAACATCGCCTTGAGTCGTATTCGAGAATTTGACTTGTGGCTTTTAATAAGTTAACTTCCTTTATTCCTTTGATGTCTTGCGAGATGTTTGAAGTAAATAAACTAAATACAAGCGCCTTTTTTATTATTATGTTAAATAAAAATATATATTTTTTTACATAAATAATCGGCCAAGACGTGCTAGTTGGGTTCCGTACCGATAAAGAGCAAAAATAGGTCAAAACTTGTGTTTTTTGTATGGGAGCCCCTCTTAAATATTTATTTTATTTAAATATTATTATTAATTATTAAGAAAAACATATATAATTGAGGACTTTGTCAAAATTTCAAGTGCCTACCTGTTGGCATTATTGTTACCAAGCAAAAAAGGCAAAAAATCACGTTTGTTGTATCATGTATGGGGCCCCCCTTAAACATTAATTTTATTTTGTTTTTAGTATTAATTGTTGTTATAGCGGCAACAGATATATACTTACACAATCTGTGAAAATTTCAGAAGCGGTTCTTGAGATGGGTACAGCCTGGATACAGACAGACAGACGGACAGATATTTCATCTTTTTCTATACAAAATGCAATTGGCAATGAATGATAGATGTTGTCTGGTCTAAGAATTGTGTAAATAGTTTATTTAACAGAATACAGTGCGAACATTTTTCTCATTGCTCTTAGACTACAAACTTCAATGACCGCTGGTAGCATCTTATCGTATTTTGACAATAGTGAATCGATGAAATCCTTTGTAAAACCGCTCGAAACTGGGCATAGACCTGAACAAACTACTAACTATTGAAATACTAGATTATTGAAGGTAAAATTGGAACAATGGGATGATCAAAGTTGGATATTTCGGGCCACGTATGGGACTAATGATGTGCACATCCGATGTCCCATTATCGAGTTTAACGCCTCGTTCAGATTTGACGGTAACGCATCGTTCGGTTCATTTTGCTATAATAAGTTGACTTCTATGAGACACTAAAAGAATTGCTCGTTTAAAGATATAAGATATGTTCCATACATGTACGTTACATAATATAAGAATCATAATCACAAGATGGCGCCCGCAACTCCGTTGCGTTGGAGTAAGTTTATTCTTTCCCGGGACTCAAAGTATCTGCATACCATATTTCATCAAAATCAGTTTAGACGGATATACTAACTTTCGTATATTTCATAACATTAGTAATTCAAGACGTTAGTGGATGAATAGGGTAAGTAACATGAAAAAAAACTTCCCATTTTTTTGTTTTAATGGAGGCTTTAGGGCCGGAAAAAATATTTGAAATAGAAAAAGTATGGATTATATGTGTAGCCAGATATATTAGATAAGTTTGAGCTTGGTTATGAAGTAGATAAGTCACAAGTTTTATTAAAATAATTAGAGAAAAAATGAGAGTAATGACTGTGTACTATCGGATAAAATATTTCCCATAGAAGGATTTTTATTTTGGTCAGGTTATATAATTATATCAAGCACATCTGAAGGACGAATTTTAACATTGATTTGACATAGCCCGACCAAATGACGTTACGTCCATCATATCTCAGGTCTATGAATCAACTATTTCTCTAGTAGGTACATGCTATGCATATTGAATAAAGTTTATAGTTAGAGCTATGACTAACACTGACAAAACTAGGTTATTAGTTCAATATCACACATAACGTATTCTAAATGTATTATGTATTAATGAAGTTGAATAATATTACTTAGATAGTACAAACCATGACAAATATTCGTATTATAAATATCGAAAATAAAATTAAGTTTTAACTACAGCAGCATCAGTTTGGTTATTTAGTAGATACGATATAATATTCTCTCTGCTTCTTGCCGATAGAGTTCCAACAAATCCTTTTTAAAGTTTCAAGTCACTAGTAAGTTTGATTAACAATTTACAAAAGTAGACGCCCAAACCGCTGAACCGGTTTTGCTGAAATTTGGTATGGAGATACTTGATACTTTTTATCCCGAAAAAATGTTCGGTTCCCGCGCGAATCGCGATTAACCCTAGAAAGATAATCATGTTGGGGGTAACGTTAAAGATATTCTTGCGCTTCTCGAGCGCACGACATTTTTAGGGTTTTTCTGACACCTGAAAAGCTTTTTATTCAAGACCAGCCTGCTTTAGTATACAGTTCATACTTATTAGAAGTAAATAAAATCTAAACATTTTTATAATTATTTATTTTACGAAAAATATAACACAAACTTTTAAACCTTTAATAAAAATTAACAAAAAATATCAGTCTTCTTTTAACAGTATATAATTTCTCTTTGTGAGATCGTAACAAGTATTGCTTATTGCGACTTAAAAATAACATAAAAGTATAAAAAAAAATATATCTTTGAGACTTATATTGGTACACTAAATGCAATCGACACACACATCTTTTTTGTGTTCGCCACAGATGCATTTCTTGCATTTCGTGCAAGTCATTTTTGACATCCGCCTTTTTTTAGATGTGCATAAGTCACAATATCGCCTTTTTTTTGGTTCCGGCTCACCTTCTCTATCTTCAGCTTCATTTCTAGCCAATTTTGGTAATGTAGCTTCTATAGCGGCTCGGGCAGATCGTTTAAGAGTAGGAATGAGCAATCTGCTATTCATCCAGGGCTCTGTGAGTTGAGTGTTTAATTTTTTCATAAACTCTCTACGATTCAATGGCTTTTGTTGCATGACGGTCATATTATGGTGGTAAATAACGTAAGAATTAACAAAAGCCATATTAAACATCCCATAAAACATTGCCATAGGCCATCGATTAGTTTTACGTGAGCAGGACATAGAGGAGCACATTTGGTCAAAGCTGTCAACGCCGCCTTTAGTTTTGTTGTAGAACATCACCATTTCTGGTTTTCCTGAGGATGCATTTATTAACCCTGGCTCATCACATGAAGACAATAGAAAAACCATTTTTGAAGGCTTTGGTTTGTAAGACACCAGGGTCAAAGGGCCATCGTAACAAAACATAGACGTGCCAACAGGTCGAGAGCGAGTGTTCTTTATCTCTTCTGGTATCTCTCGTTTATTCGATCTTATAGTTCCCAGAAGTGTAAGATTGTAAGGTTGGAGGAGAAGAGACTTAGCAAGGGGAACGGACGTAAACCAATTATCACATGTGATGTTACGGTTAGAGCCATGTACACTGCGAGACAGTTCTTTTACGTAGAATTCTCCTTGTGGCAATCCATTTGTTTTAGTGGCCTTACCTATGTATGGAATAGCGTCGATCATATAATTTGAGCTAACATCGCACATCATAGGGATTTTTATACCGTACTTATTTGGCTTGTTCGGTATGTACATACGAAATGGGCAACGACCACGAAACCCAAGTAATTGTTCGTCGATAGTAAGGTATTCTCCTGGCGTATAACTTATTCTACACTGCGTAATGAAAAGCTCCCAAACTTTCCTAATCGGTATGAAAGGATCTTCTTGACGAAGAGCTGGTCGCAAATTCTTATCGTCCATCCTTAGACATCTTATGAGAAAATCGAATCTATCTCGACTCATAGCCGCTACGTATTTTGACCCTGAAGAAGAGGTGTCAAAGAGCTCTTCAGAAGAAAGGTGGTTATCTTTCATCGCAGCTGTAAATACTAAAACACCAAGCAAAGCTCGGATTTCTTGTACACATGTGTCAGAAAACGTTGCGCTGGTCATGTTTTCACGTCGTTTATTAGATATTTCGTGATTTGTCCACTTAACGATCTCATCGATAATTTCCGCAGTGATGAAAAGATCAAAGCATAGTTTTGGATCCACGATATTCCTACACATCCTTGTAGGACCCCGGGCAGAACGAACAATATTTATCGCCGATGTCCTTGACCGCCGCTCTCCTTTTGACGTAGTCCAACAATGTTTGTTTTTTCCTTTGAGTACCCTTTTGCTCGGTATAATAATTCGCGTGTCTTGTCTGGGTAAAGTGGCAACCGCAGGAACCTCAGGGGACCCAGGAGGTGAGGCATCAGTAATTTCATTTACTAATGTTGTACTTACATTTACAGATTCGCTAATAATTGACTCGTTACAAACTTCTTCTTCGTCACTCTGAACGTCATCCTCACTCAAATGATCCTCTTCTTCCTGATCACTATCCTCACCAGCAAACTGGATATCATCGCCACATTCCTCATACAACGCATTAGTTATTTCCTCCTCAGCCAAGTATCTTTTCTGTGCCATGATTTCCAAATCCTATAACACATAAATAACTGTAAAACATCATTGAAATAATTACGAATTAAACTTCATGAATGCCGGCGAAAGTTACACAAAAGATAATCATGCGCTTCTCGAGCGCAACACCTACCGAAAACAGCTAATCTAAAGCACCTACCGGTGACACACGTACGCCCCGCTGTAGCACTTGGCGACCACTGAAATTACCTGCCACGAGAGGATCGGGAGCGCGCTATTTAGAAAGAGACAACTGTATATGCATTTTGCGTGCGCCTCTGAGGCGCAGATTATCTTTCTAGGGTTAACAAAACGAACGCGCAACGGAGTTGTGGGCGTCATCTAGTTTACAATGAGGAAACCATACAGTATAAACTTATCTAGAAACCGGGAAAGGATATCTAGAAAACTATCCCGGATCCCAAGACTCGAAGTGTCTCCGTAGCAAATTTCAGCAAAATCGGTTCAGCGGTTTAGGCGTGAAGAGATAAAAGACAAACAGACACACTTTTGCATGTTTAATAATAGTATGGAATTAAGTATAGATATAAATTACAAATATCTATATTTATGCATGACATTTTCAGGAATATCTAGGTGAGACAATTTGTATGACTGTAAAGGAAAACCAAATCCGCACAAGGTTATATAATATCTATATTTATATATATGACACTTTCGGGAATATCAATATGTGATATTTTGTAAAGGAAAACGAATTAGAGCCAGTCCACACGGCGCGTTGTGTTACGTTGCGTCGTCTCAACGCAAACATTTTGACGCATAGTCAGCCACACGGGCCCTGCACTGCGCCATCGCAGCGTTATGAGGCAGTCAATATCAACGCCCCGTCCAGTTTCGTCTGAGGGGCTGCTGTTCGTCATGTGTGCGTTGCGACGACGCAGCGCGCCGTGTGAGCACCTTCATTATTTGTATGTAAAACAACGCAAAGGCAGCGCTACGTCGCGTCGACGCAACGCTGACGCAATGCGCCGTGTGGACTGGTTCTTAACTGGGGCTTCCTTAACTTAAGATTTAAATATTATCTAGAAGTTATACCCAGGTTTTTTTTTTAATTTTTTGACTGGAATTATTTTTTTTATAGAGTTTTTGATTGGTTAGCTTTTTGCAATGACTTAAGAGGGTAACTTACCCCAAAAATCAAACATCGTTTTTCTCCCTTCACACTCACGCCCGTCTTTCATATGCTAGGTGAAAAAGAACAACGCGGATTCATCGCCAAATTATTTTTTTCAATAACTCGATAAATATACAACATTTTAAAAATCCGCTAGGTCGATCTCTCAATGATAGAATTTTATACAATGTGTTAAAATATTAACTTAGTTCAATGCACGGTTATGGCAATAAATGAAAAAATCGTGAAAATTAGATGCATCTTTGTGATTTTTTTCTATCGAGAAAATTTTAAGATTCGTGTTTTTGCTCAGATCTAATTCTCTGAAATATAATGTAGTATCTAATTTTAGAAAATGAAACAATTTGGGGTTATTTTCAAGTATAAAAATGAATTATAAAATCGACACTTTAGGGTTAGTCGCCCCCTTAAGAAACAGGTTTTTTGACGTTTTTTTATCTAGAAAAAAGGGCTTTGTCGTAATACCATAATGACCTCTTTAACATTAGAAATCAGATCTAGAGAGTAATAGAATGACAAAAAATATAAAAATTTGTTATTCAAGAAAACTTGAAAGACGTGTCAAGGGACACCTAGATGGAACGAAGTTATAAAAATAATTTACAAATGCCTGCATAATAAAAAAGGCCCGCAGGGCAGCTTGTGGAAAGCTGTTGGGGAGTAGCGACCCCACGTACCCGAGTGCTCCCTGTTCGTTCTCCGGCTCCGGCTTGCCTTCACCAGCCGGCCGGAGTGAAAACTGACGGAGAATCAGGCTCTACCTCTGTCTTGCCTTAACCGGCCGGTCAGAGTGGAGTCGCAAGAGAGGGAGGATGTGAAGCGTCCCCCTGAGGGTGCAAATGATCGGCCTTTAAAGTCCAGCGACACCTCTTCTGCCTCAAGCCGCTCTGTCAATATTGCCGCCTCGGTGCACCGTGCGTGCGACCATTTTGAGGGGCCCATTCAAAGAGTTGGCGAGTCACCGTCTCTTTTATGATGAATGTTTCCACGTTGTATCGGCAGACGCCATAGTCCTTCCATAGTCCCAGTTACCCAGTCCACTAGCACTTCACCCCCATAGCCCGGTATCATTCCTAATATCCATTCTCTGCAATAGTCCTACACTGGCCGCTGGCTCTCCTTGGTCGTACTCCCATACTGGGGACAATGGAGAGTCGTAACATTTAGATAAAAACTGTGTAACGGACCTCTACGTGTTGGCTTCGGCCCACGCATGCCTTTCAAAGGTCCGGGATTTAATTGCCCGTGAGTAAGGAATGCCTTACACAAACATAATAATAATAATAATAATGAAGAGTACCGCTACCCCAGCTTAAAAAAATTAAAATTAGAGGAATGGTAGAATTTTGAATTTCCCGCCAGTTGACTTCATCACCACATCAACCCCGTCTGCCCCTACTTCGCAGGTACTAAATTAAGCGTCGGTCAAAAAGTGTAGTTGCAACTTTTTCCGTCTAACCCCTTTCGCAACGCGCGATAAGGAACTTCGTTCCAACAATTCAGGCAGCAATTCGCTTAAGAGCTCACCTGACTCTAAAAATCAAACATCGTCCTTCTCTCTTCACACTCACGCCCGTCTTTCATATGCCAGGTGAAAAAGGACGGGGCGGAATCATCGCCGAGTTAGTTTTACTTGTGTAAAAGACGAACTATAATGATTATGAAAAAAGTGTTTTGAGCAAATTTAGGTTGTATCAATACCTTTTTAGATATTAAAAAATATTAAAGAAAAGACAGCAAACTTCGAAGATCCAAGCAAAAATGTGTCTAAAACAAGGTTTTTTGTAAAAAAGAAACTATCAAGCATTTTTTGAGTAATCGTGTTTTCGTCTTAAACATTTAATCTTTATGAACTGAAGTAACTTGTGTCAAAAAATCAGCTTTCAAGACCTTACAGATTTTGAGATCTAGGTTAAAGTATGTAGTCAAGTTAGGGTCATATGGGCTCTTAACGTTAACGTAGAAACGTTAAATATTATTTGCTATATTATGGTGTTACAAAACTAAGTGAACTACTAAGTATAATGATAATTAATATGTGCTCTATGTGTAGTAGAATCGAAGTCAATGGCCGAACGTGTTGGTCGAATAAAACCGAAGCCAAAACATTGCAAACTAAAAAACAGGCGAAACTTAATAAGGAATAAATAAAACAATGAATAGATCATCAAGATTCAATACATTTTTACCTTTGATATTAAAGTTAAACAAGACACCGGGTCCGAGCTAATTGCTTTTAACTCGAACACTCGCCGAAGCGATTTGCAAACTTTGCTTCAAATTATACATATAAATATACTGCCGTAGGAACAGGGCCTTTTTAGAATTTAAATGTCTCAACACGAGTGACCCAGTGGGGCCAACGCATTTACGATCCGCAGGATGATAAGGCAGATAATAATGTAGACAGTAGACAGTAGTAACATAACATTTATGTGTACATGTCGTAGGATGATTTGATAAATCCGTGTTTTCGCGAAATCCCTAGAATTTGAAAAATTCGATTTATCAAATCATCCTACGATGTCGTAGGATGATTTGATAAATCGAATTTTCGCGAAAATTCTAGGGATTTCGCGAAAACACGGATTTATCAAATCATCCTACGACATACATAACATATAAGTATAATAATATAAAGCCTTCTATTACAAATCTGAACATCTTCAATTAGTGAACAAAACATTTCTTTTTAATTAAAAATAGCCATAATTATAGTACTTAGTGATTAAGATTCTTATTTACATTAACGTGAACAAACTTATTTATCTTCGATGATGTATTACAAAATATTCTGAGCTCATCCTTACTTTCGAAATCACTGTTTGAATTCTATAGAGCAAACAAATTAGCAATTTATTGATCTTTTACAAGAGAAATCTTGACTTTGCGACTTATTAAACTCATCGCTACTGATGATTTTTGATCAATCAACTTTGATTGGATAATAAGTATTCCAAGCTCTTTTATATTTCTTTAACTGTAACCAGTTAGCCACTCAATTGTGTAACGAATTTTCAGAATAGAGTTTGAGTATGAATCGATATATTATTTTAGCATCTGTATTCTGTAGCAACATTTTTGTAGTAAAAAGTTGCTGCTATGTTTGCTAAAATGTCTATTTCCCGCTGTACACATGAGGCAAACTCCACACATTGGCCTAACGCTCTGGTCAGCGTTAGGCCAATGTGTGGAGACTGGAGGCCTACTTTGCCACAAGTTGGGAGCGACATCCCGTACTCTACATCATCTGCATACATGTTGCGTTAGTCCAATGCGCTGGCTCCATTTGTTGGCCTGCAATGTGTACAGCAGGCTTATAGCATACATATTCGACATTAATCATGGACGTTTAATGAATACTAGAGATCGCCCAATGGTCGAAATTCGACCTTAGTTTCAACGACATTAGGACTACTACCTATATTTTGTAAAAAATAATATTGACTTTATCATATTTTTTTTCAACTCTTGTCTCTGAGACTCAGCTGATCTTAGACTGGCCGTGTAAGCATTGTCTAATAGTATCTTAGATTCAATAAAAAAAAAACTATAATCCATTTTCAATTTGTCAACTTGTTGTCAACAGACTTCAACCATAAATAAAAGAGTATAATTTGTATGTACTCGCATAGGCTTGTCACTCAAAAATCTGTCATTTCAGTGTGTGCGTTGTAGTGAGTGTAATGTTTTATTTGTTAAAAAAAATGTATGATAAAAGCATAATTTCAAAATAATATTAGTTCGATGCACTCCTTCACCATATAAACTATAACTGAGTAAAATTTCATGCACCTAAGTTTCCCCATTTTTCGTAAAAAGGGTTACAAAGTTTTTCGTTCGCGTATTAATATTATGATTAAGCCCCTCTATACGTTGTTGTATTGGTCCATTTTGGGCTAAATAAAATAACAATGCAACTTAGAATGGTCTGAGAGCATTAGAATTTGATAATTTAGCTACGCACGTAATATGACAAGATAACCTATTAATTTAGCAAGTTGACCGATAAGTGTATCGTCGTTATCAGTCACCAGCTAGACTAAAATAATTGATATTTTTATCATTTTTTGTCTACTTGTTAGGTAAAAGAAAACTAAAAGCGATAGAAAACATGCTAAAGGCATACACTGTGGAGGGCACGAAAGCATCCTGGATTGTGGAGTATTTAATTAATATAGTGTGTGCTAAGAAAAATACGTAAAAACTGTACATTTTATCGCTTTATTTACTAACCTATGCTATTTCCCGTTGGTAATATTATAATTATTATGTTAATTAAACATTAAAATCGATCCGGTAGCACAACCTAGTGACCCATTAATAGACTAAGGCTTAGAATGTAGAGTTTGTGTTAGTGGAGTAGAACAGCGGTTCTCAAACTTTTTTGAATCCTTGAAAGAAGGGACCTTTTTCCAAAGACTTCTATTTAATCAGTTTAAATAGAAGTCTTTGCCTTTTTCACGGACCCCCCAAAAAGTTTTGGCTTTGTTTGAATGAATTGTCTCTATGCTGGTGTCTGAACTCTGATGACATTTCTAAAAATAATTTAAGTATCGTCCGCGAAGCCTACAATGCCTATTTTATATAAAATAAGGGAGCAAACGAGCAAATTGGTCATTTGATGGAAAGCAACTTCCATCGCCCATGGACAATCGAAACATCAGAAGAGCTGCAGGTGCGTTGCCGGCTTTTTAAGAGAGAATAGTGTAACAGGGTAGGGGGTAAACTCACTTACTCGGCGAAACACAGTGCAATCGCTGTTTTACGCCGGTTTTCTGTGAGCCCGTGGTATTTCTCCGATCGAACCGGCCCAGTCGTGCCGAAGCATGGCTCTCCCCCGTAAAAAAGAAATGAGCAGATTCGACCACCTCATCCGCAACTAGTCTATTGCGTGGGAACCGTACATTTAGCTCTTGCATGGCTCTCCCACGGTCAATGTTTCTTTCCGAATGGCTGGTGTAGATATAATTAATTGAAAGCTTGACTTTTTCTTCATAGTACCAGACACCAGTGTCATCTCGTTTTGGCAATTTTTTGGATTATTATAAAATGCTTTTCTTTTGATTTGTGGCATGTGATTAATGTTCATCCATACTTTCATACTTTCGTATCACTATACTAATTATAAATGCGAAAGTGCGTCGGTCTGTTTGCCTGTCTGTCAGCCTGTTACCTCTTTACGCCCAAACCACTGAACCGAATTTGCTGAAATTTGGTATACTTTGAGTCCTGGGTCTCGATAAAAAGTATCCAATGTCCTTTACATTGGATTTTATCGTGGAAAAATGTACAGTTCCGATAAATGAATTTTGGCGCAATGAAGCCGTGAGCATCATCTTGTTACCTATAATTTATTGAAAGAGAAATAGTAGAGCTAATTTAAATACGTTATTTATTCGTGATCTTTCTATTTTTGTTCGGGTTACAACAATTAATTTAAACTAGAGATCGCCCAATGGTCGAAATTTGACCTTAATTTTAACGACATTAGGAATATCATTTTTTTTTTCAACTCTTGTCTCTGGGACTTAGCTGATCTCAGACTGGCCGTGTAAGCATTGTCTAATAGTATCTTAGATTCAATAAAAAAACTATAATCCATTTTCAATTTGTCAACTTGTTGTCAACAGACTTCAATCATAAATGAAAGAGTATAATTCGTATGTATAGGCTTGTCACTCAAAAATCTGTCATTTCTCATGTGTGTGTGTTGTAGTGTGTGTAATGTTTTATTTGTTAAAAAAATGTGTGATAAAAGCATAATTTCAAAATAATAATATGTCGATGCACTCCTTCACCATATAAACTATAACTGTGCAAAATTTCATGCACCTATGTTTTCCCATTTTTCGTAAAAAGGGTTACAAAGATTTTCGTTCGCGTATTAATATTATGATGATAATGATACAGTCGATTTGTGAATATTACAATGATTTTCATATCATTAAATGTTAGGATGTGGATATTTTTTTATAAAAATTATTAGCCTTAATGCCTAAAATAAAAAAAAATACTATAGTCCACCAAAATTATGAAAATAAACGGTTTTTTCGAACTCTTTCTCACTAAAAAATTTTATGGATCATTCTGTATAAATATTGACCTCTCAATTCATTTCCATCCATCCTATATATCGGGAGGTATGCGAAGTATGTTATCATAGTAAAGTTCAAGGTTGAGCTTTTGCTAAGCCATCAGTGAGTGTTCAGACGCCGGCGCGCGCGCAGTTATGTGAGTGACAAAATTGAAAGTGACGAAATGGATTGTATCATGAAGTATTTTTTGTGAGTATTTTTTTCGAACAGTTTTAAAATGCGAAATTAATTTAGAACTTTTTAAAAAAGGATTTTATGTCATTTGCGAATTTTTTGCGGTATTTTCATGTACATTTTTGGGTCTCTTTCCAGTTTATGCAATTGTTGTTGTCAATGCAAAAAATCTTTTTATTTATTAACGATTGGCTTTCGATTTCTCTTCGGATATTTTGATATTGGTATTTAGTTTGACTTGATGAGATATAGAATGTATATTCTATATCTCATCAAATGGATTGTATCATGAAGTATTTTTTGTGAGTATTTTTTTCGAACAGTTTTAAAATGCGAAATTAATTTAGAACTTTTTAAAAAAGGATTTTATGTCATTTGCGAATTTTTTGCGGTATTTTCATGTACATTTTTGGGTCTCTTTCCAGTTTATGCAATTGTTGTTGTCAATGCAAAAAATCTTTTTATTTATTAACGATTGGCTTTCGATTTCTCTTCGGATATTTTGATATTGGTATTTGGTTTGACTTGATGAGATATAGAATATACTATTATGTGAAATATATTCAAATTTATGATTATAATACTTTGCTCTTTACCCTACTTACGTTCTTAAAATAAATCAGTAAAATATTGTAATAATTTATAATGATTTTAATGTCTAGTCGTAAGTGGCACTTACGATGCCAATATTTAAGAATTTAATTTCTTAAATAAACCATAACATCTTTAAAGAAAAACATTTCATAGATTAAAATTTCTGAAGTTCAGACATTGATGCGCACGAAGGGTTCCGTACCGTTATAGAGCAAAAAAAGGCCAAAAATTGTGTTTTTTGTATAGGGGAGCCTCCCTTAAATTTTTATTTTATTTTATTAATATACTTAAATATTGAATTAGACATATAATTAAGGCTTTTGTGAAAATATCAAGTTACTATTATTGATATCGAGCAAAAAAGGACAAAAAAATCACGTTTGTTGTATGGGCCCTCCGCCCCCTTTAAACATAAATTTTATTTTGTTTTTAGTATTTGTTGTTATAGCGGCAACCAATACACACAATCTGTGAAAATTTCAGAACTCTAGCTACAGCGGTTCTTCAGATACAGCCTGGAGACAGACAGACGGACAGACAACGAAGTTTCATGAATAGGGTCCCGTTTTCACCCTTTGGGTGCGGAACCCTAAAAAATAGTAGTTATCAAAAATTCCAGTAACCCTTTTAGTGGTTTCGGAGTTTATAAATAAAAATTAAAAATCCCATAAACTCGTCTGCGCGATTAAAGCTATTCGGGACTATACATATAAAAAAAGTTTAGTTTACTAAAAAACAGGCAAGTGAATAAAGTAAACCAAACTTGGAAAATAAATATTTATCATAATATCATCTACAAAAATTAGCTCTATATTTTTTATTTGAGTGGCACAGGGCTCCATTCCTGAAACATCGCATTTACAATTCCTGAAATCGAATTATTTATTTTGTTATTTGCAAAAATAATAAAAACATTCGATCGAGAATACCAAAATACAAACGAATCGACAGAAGTATTTGTGTGCTATGTGCGTGTGTTCGATTCGATGGCGAAAATAAAACGAGAAAAGTTATTTAAATTGTATGAAAGAGTGTGAAAACAAATTCAGCGCATTGCAACGATGATCGGGCATTGAACAGTTTACTATTTGTGCAAAATTGAACCTTTAAGGCTTTTTGTGCAAAACTGAACCTTTCTATTTTTAAATATTTTGTGCAAAATTGAACATTTAAGGCCCTGTATTCCCAAAAACGGACGATTTTCAAGATTTAAAAGTGACAGTAGACACAAAAATATAGTAATTTAAATTCTGAAAAAAATATATTTGTTAGTTAAGGATCTAACACAGTGGAATTTATATTCCATTACACAATATCATGAACTTCACTCGATAGAAAAAAATCCCAAACTTACCTCTTCTTTTAACGAATTTTCCATACTATGTCCAAATTATTTGGAATTTTCAGATAATTTTTGCACTGAATTAAAGACAAAGAATATATCTAGGGTGATTTGTTTTTTTGACTCGATTTAATTGATGTATAAAAAAACGACGATCAAAAAACTATAAAATAGCAGGCGCAAAGGTTCGGCTGGTACGCTTTCAGTCACACACTTTGCGCCTGCTATTTTATAGTTTTTTGATCGTCGTTTTTTTATACATCAATTAAATCGAGTCAAAAAAACGAATCGCCCTAGATATATTCTTTTAGTTAAATGTAATATGTAGGTATGCGTACATGGCAGCAAAGTTAATAAAATCATTTGTCTCTTCATTTCTCTCTTAGATAGTCACTCCTTAAACGTCAGTCGTCAACCCCGTTCTGATTGGTCAAAACTCCGAAAACGTTTGTCGTTTGTTTGACGTAAAATATAAGAATATTAAGTACAGAGCACATAACGTGTTAGAATTTATAATATGATTATTATTATACTCACATTTTCACGTGTGCGAATCACAGCCGGTCTTTAAATAATCTTAACCGGCCTTGGCAATGAAAATAATAATATGTCCAGGCCACTGTCACTTTAATAGTCATGATTAAGTAGGTGGGCAGTTCCATGTAAAAGTCTACCATAAACTAAGAAAATAAATACCTGATTTTGGTATTAAATATACTTAATTATAGTCACATTATTATGGTACTATTAAGATTTTATAAAAGCAACAATTTCTAAGCATTACTTTTCTAGCAAAGCTGCCATTTATGAGATGATGTCGTGAGCTCGGCTGAGTGTGGTTTTGTGTGATGAAGTTCTGGCTTAGTTTTCACGTTATCTATTTTAAATTCTTGTCATATATTGTTACACACTGATTGTTCAAACAATTAAATACTGATATAGCTTTTGAAATTCGGGAAAATTCATTTTTATAAAGATATATAATAGGCTTGTAGGATCACAGTGTCGAGTTGTAGTGTCGGTCACATAAAAAACATTACTTTTGTCTTTAACTACAGTAAAATTACATTTACATCAATAAAATTAAAAACTTTCCTACGTGACGCCGTTACTCAAATGATGCCGGCATTAAAAATTTGTCTTCTTTTTTTATAACACCTAAACTCTAAAAATATTTTTTTAGTGTCAGTCACATTATAGAGTTAATCACGCCCAAAAGCAGTTTTTTGTTTTTTAGTTTTGGTGATAGAGGGCAAAAATAGCTATAGAAAGCAGTGAGAGAGAAGCAGAAAGCTAATTTATTATTTTAAGAACCTGCCAGACCACCTCAAAGTCAAATATAATCCAAAATTTAGCGATGTCTGGAAATGGGAAGCAATTGTCACAAAAATTTTGCCGTAGAATATGAGATTCTTACAAATATCGCAAGAAAATAAGATAAAATTAATATTTAAACTTTATTAAACGTAAGGTAGACTTACAGAACTGGAAACCTTCTAAAGTAATAGCGACCGAAACTTCATAGTGTCTGGTCGTTCTTACCTCTTTATGGCTCATATAAAGGAAAATTTTTAGCTTAAAAAATGACGAAAGTCTGCCTATCGCTGGCTCTTGGGTTATTATGTTAATCGTTTTTGAGAAGATTTCGTGTTGAGTTATTTTTTGACAAATTATTAGTGATTTCGTTTTTGTGATGTTTAAGTTCAAAAAAAGCATTTTAATGAATTAACTAATTACTGATTTGCTTTTATATAATTTAAGAGTTCATATTGTACGTGCTGAGATACATAAATTTTAAGGTGTCATGTAAAACTACCGACTTTTACCTGCACAAAGTGAGTGTAGTGTCGGTCACGTTTTGGGCTGTAGTGTCGGTCACAATTTCTTTTGCTAATAAATATTTTTTAAATAACTTACAGGTTTTAAGTAACCATTTTATAACAGTTTGTTTCATTCACTTTCGATAAAAATACAAAGTAGAGTTATTTAGCACTCAGAGAGGAAGATTATTGGTGTTTAGAAACTCTCTTGGAAACGACTTCCTTTTGCATGTAGTGTCGGTCACGTTTATGTTTGACTAAATAAATGCTATTTGAAGACAACAGTGTACACCATTTTTTCTGCATAAGTTAACTTGTTTAATCTGCTACAAAGCCATCTTAAAATTGATATTAATAACCATAATATATGACAAAATAAAACGCAAGTCGTATCAAATGTAGAGTCAGTCACATATGAAATTGCCCAGGTACTATTTTTAAAATAGTAATATAGGTATAGATATTTTTGAAAATCTGCTGTCAAAAATGGCCATCAGATTCTGGTAGACCTATAATACTTAATCTGAGGTCTGAACAGAATTGAACCATGACCCAGGCCGCAAAAGCCAAAATGTCAGAGAAATTTAAATAAAACTAAAAGCCAAAGCACTTTTATTTACAAAAAGGCAGACATGTTTATTTTACTCACCAACTGGTTTGTTTATTTTATTTTATTTATTGTGTTTTCTTTAGCGCAGGCTAAAAATAGTGACTTTGTGCACCTAAACTAAAAAGTAAACACTTTTTAAGTTATAGCTTAAATAGAGGTAGAAATGGTAAGGATGAAAAGGACTTTTGTTTGATACCTAAAAAGAGATACCTATAGATTGCCGCTCGCTCGCCACATACACACAAAAACACGTCTAACTTATAAAATAACTTTTTTGTTAGCGCTTAAAAACTTTATAAGGTACTAAAAGGGTTATAAGAGTATACGCATATATAGGGCATAAAATTATGTAGAAAAATATCGGCCAAGTGCGAGCCGGACTCGCGCACGAAGGGTTCCGTATCGTTATAGAGCGAAAGTAGGTAAAAAAATGTTTTTTTTGTATGGGAGCCCCCCTCAATAATAATTTTATTTCAATTTTATTATTAACAATTTAAGTACAAATATAATTAAAAATTTTGTGAAAATTTCTTGTGCCTAGCTATTGCCATTATAGCAAAAAAGGCCAAAAAAATCTCGTTTCTTGTATGGCAGTCCCCCTTAAGAGGAGTCCACACCGCCCTTTTTTCCATACAAACGTTGTCCCCTGTTTCCTCCCTGGATAATGCTAGTAGAGTTATAATTTTTTTCCTGAATATTTACGGCCACTAATACAATGTCCCTATGTTTTCTTTTTTTTCATAATTTAATTATTAAATAAGATATGAACGTTCAAAAACCCAAAAAAATGGCCAGATTTTCCGCTGTGTTCAAACGTCCAGAAAACAGATTTGGCTAGATTATACAAAAAAAGCAAAACATAGGAACACAGCTCAAGCTTTTTTTTATCAGGGGACAACGAATCGTTGATTTTCTGGATTTTCTGCAGTTGTCTCTATCGCGTTCTGCGGTATAGGCTTGAGGTAAGGGAGACAGCTATAGATATTACACGTACTTTTTTTTCATTTCTCTAGCCCCTGGTGTATCCTCTTAAGAAGGCGAGAAACCCAAAAAATCTAACATCATCCTTCTCTCTTCACACTTACGCCCGTCTTTCATATGCCAGGTGAAAAAGAACGACGCGGATTCATCGCCAAATTAGTTTTTTCTCAATAACTCGATAAATATACAACATTTTGAAAATCCGCTAGGTCGATCTCTCGATTGATAAATGATAGAATTTTATTGTGTTAAAATATTAACTTAGTTTAATGCGCGGTTATGGCAATAAATGAAAAATCCGTGAAAATTAGATGCATCTTTGTAATTTTTTCTATCGAGAAAATTTTAAGATATCGTGTTTTTGCTCAGATCAAATTCTCGGAAATATAATGTAGTATCTAATTTTTGAAAATGAAACAATTCGGGGCTTATTTTCAAGTAAGTATAAAAATGAATTATAAAATCGACACTTTAGGGTTAGTCGCCCCCTTAAATATTAATTTTATTTTGTTTTTAGTATTTTTTGTTATAGCAGTAGCTGCTAACCATTTGGCGACATCGTCAACAACAACACGTTTTCTTCATCGCTTCTTTATAGAATCGTCGATATTATGAAGTCAACATTCGATTCTTGTCGTGTCAATCCCATTTTTTATCGCTGATTCTACAAAGAAGCTATAAAAAAGTGTTGGCTAGTTCAGGTAATAGTAAAACGGCGTGTATCAGGATGCTTAAGAGGATTCCACACCGCCGTTTTTCCATACAAACGCTGTCCCCTGGATAATGCCGGTAGAGTTATGATTTTTTTCCTGAATATCTATGGCCACTATTAGCATGTCCCTATGTTTTATTTTTTTTCATAATTTAATTATTAAAAAAGATAAGAACGTCCAAAAACCCAAAAAAATGGCCAGATTTTCCTCTGTGTTCAAACACCCAGAAAACAAAACTGGCTAGAATATACAAAAAAAATAAAACATAGGAACACAGCTCAAGCCTTGCTTTAATTCTTAATGAAAAAATTACTTAAATCGGTTAAGTTTTGGAGAAGGAATTAGCGGACAACGAATCGAAGATTTTCTGTTCTTTTATTAGAACTTTTGTCGTGTTGTCTCTATCGCGCTCTGCGGTGGGAGACTTGAGATTGGTGAGACAGCAATACATTTTCAAATACCTATTTTCAATTTCTCTCGCCCCTGGTGTATCCTCTTAAGCCTTAATTTTATGCCTTAATTATTAAATTTTATTATATTTGTTTGTGTTAATCTGTCAAATAAACGAACTTAGCTCTAGCATATTTAATTAAATTCAGGTTACATGGTTTTGATCAATGAAGTTATCCTCAAGTCGCTTGCATGTCAAGTAGAGGAGTTAGCGCATGCAGTCCACGCTAAACATTTGACTAGTGTTTCAATTTGTTTTAGTTAGTTCATTTGTATAGACGACAGACTAGTGGTAGTGTAGAACAGTTACCAGTTAGAATGTGCTTCCTTTAGCCAAAACGTTTTCTTTATCGCTTCTTTACAGAATCGCAGATCAAAATGTTTGGAATTGACATAAGCGTTCGATAATAAGAAGTTGACGTTCGACTTATTTGTCAATTCACTTTGATCGGCGATTCTATAAAGAATCAATAAATAGAAAGTCTCGGCTAGGGGCTGAGGGGCACTCAGGGCTATTCTAGTGGCATTTGATAATTTATATTTTCACCAAGTAATAAATCATATTGTTAGACTTAGGCTGGCCGCATCGATACGTTTTCCGTATTCGATTTTCGATCCATGCTAATATAAAAAATGCAACAGTGTTTGTCTGTCAGTTCGTGTTAGACACTATAATATAATATTACTAACTTAAGTCGATGAACCTACAGCGCGCTTTAAGAAATATTATTTTTATCACTAAATCATACATATCCATACTTTTACTAATATTATAAATGCGAAAGTGTGTCTGTCTGTCTGTCTGTTACCTCTTCACGGCCGAACCGCTGAACCCATTTTGCTGAAATTTGGTATGGAGATACTTTGAGTCCCGGGACATAAGATACTTTTTATCCCGGAAAATGTACGGTTCCCGCGCGATAAACGAATTTTGGCGCAAAGGAGTTGCGGGCGTCATCTAGTAAAATTAAAATATGGGTCCTGTAAAAATCCTCTATCTTATATCTTTAAACAAGCAATTCTTGTATATATATAATTGGAATCTCGGAATCGGCTCCAACGATTTTCATGAAATTTTGGCGATAAATCTATCTAGTTAAATCATTTTTAGAAAATGTCATTTTATTCGTGTTTTATCGAATACCGAGCAAAACTCGGTCATATAACTAGTATAATATTATATTTTATGGATCGAGTTCAAGCGCCAGAAAGTAATTACAATTAAGTGGTCGATGGGAGAGCAACATTGTTGAAACTAAACTAAGAAAACCGCACTTAACATTAGCAAGTCCTGACGTCACTCGATTCAAAGAACTCTTATCTACAGACAAACATTAAGATGATACCGTTACTTGAATGATGAATGATTAAAGACGAATAAATATAAACCGGACCCCAGTGATTCCCAAACTGTTTTCACGCTAAACAGCACCAGTATAGAAAGTAATTAAAAATTTTTGATTGACGTTTGACAACTTTTCTGTGATTTCTGACAATTATTCTGCTGTGACGTATGCAATATTATTATGTCGGATTTTGGTCGGTTTATTAATATTTTTAGTTTATTAATATTCCTAATACTTATTGCGCAAAGGTCGGAACACAAAAATGTTTACAGTGAAAGTCTTAAAACTAGAAATACATTTCAGTACAAAGGTACTACTTATTCCGATTGGAATCTCTTCCAGTAGACCTGTTACAGGAAATTTAGAAAACAGGTAACAAAAATCAGTGCACACAACAATTGAGTCTATATAAAAATAACAATTACTTATTATAAATACCTACGCAAATTAGCAGAAAACTATATGATAACAAATTATATAAAAATAAAATATAAATGTAATAGTAATCTATAATTATAATTACGTACCTACTTACATATTAAGTACTTATATATACTTAAATAAAATATTATAGAAACAAATATTTTAAAATTTACAAATACACAAATATGTAAATAAATAAATATATATATATATATATATATATATATATATATATATATATATATATATATATATATATATATATATATATATATATATATATATATATATTCAAATACATATACATATAATATATATTACTATATATATTACTTATATAAAATTTTAGGGGTTTGATTGAGGTGACATTGTTAGGTGAAGCTTAAATAGTGCTCATGCAGTCTTCTCTTAAAAAGTGCAAGAGTTTTACATTCACGTATTTGACTTGGCAAGGAATTCCAAAGTTTAGCAGCATAAGTAGTGAAGGAGTATGCAAAGAAGTCAGTACGATGAGGAGGGATATCTAAAAGGGTGCGTCTAAAGGATCGACAGGACGGATTTTGTAAGTTGGGAAAGGAGAAGCGCTCTTTCAGATAGGAAGGGGATGTAGGACTAAATAAAATAATAAATAGAAAACACAGTATACGATAATTTCTACGCAAGCGAATAGGGAGCCACTGCAATTGCTTTCTAAATTCGGACACGTGATCATACTTCTTAAGGCCAAAAATGAAACGTATCGAAAGATTTTGCAGTCGCTCCAACTTGTTTAAAATATCTTCATTCGCGTCTAAATAACAAACATCTGCATAATCGATAATGGATTGGATAAGGGTCTGCGCTAATAAGATCTTAGTAGGAGTTGGTAGAAACTTTTGCAGCAATTTGAGTGAATGCAAGGTGTGATAAACTTTACGACTAACGTTGCTCACATTGGAATTCCATGACAGATGTTCATCAAAAATAACTCCCAGGTTTTTAGCAGTGTCGGAGAAAGGTATCGTGGTGCCGTTCAATATAATTGGAGGAAGGGTAGCTTTATCAAGCAGAGCTAGCACCCGCTTACTGCCCATTAACAGTGCCTTAGTTTTAGTAGTTTATCCCAATATTAATAAGAGAGTGAATAAAAAATTCGACTAATATTTATGTATATTTTCATAATATTGTACAAAAACTACTTTTATTATAATTTTACGTGGTATTCTACTATCAAATCTAGTAGGTACAAAATATTATAAATAATTTAAGCGAAATCTGTCAGGAATATATTTTAGTAACCTAATTATGACCTGAGCTCTGTGTACGTAGTGCTGGTGCAGACACAATTGGTTCAATCAAGTTTACAACGTTTTAAATTCGTAATTACTAAATACATACTTAAATTATAATTAATTAGGTCTTTCAGGTAATAAACGAATGGACTTCTTTTGTAAAACGTGAAACTCTGGCCATTGTGTGAGTTATTGCATATTTATTTGTATGCAAATTCATTAAAGGAACAAAACTGAAAATCAGTGAAATAATATCATGTGTAGCTAATTAAATTATTGCCTTAGTTACCGAATAAGTAGCTTAAATACGTAAAATGCATGAGAGCTGTCAATTCGAAATCTACATTCTACAAGGGTAAATTTATAATCGCAAAGGTCGAACGAATGCGCGCGGATTTGCCAGAGCGCCTACTCGCGGATTTGCCAGAGCGCCTACTCGCGGATTTGCGAGTGATGACGCGTATAAGATTCGCTTGTGTGCGTTTGGATGCGCGAGAATGCGCGCGCACCAACCGAGCTTTGCTCAGTATTCGATAAAACACGAATAAAATGACATTTTCTAAAAATAATCTAGCTAGATCGATTTATCGCCCCGAAACCTTATATCTTTAAATGAGCAATTCTTGTATATATATATATATATATATATATATATATATATATATATATATATATATATATATATGTTATAGGCAAACTCCGAAGCTCCGGCGCTTCTAGGTTGGACTGGTCAATCCTCAGGTCAGACTGAATGACTTAGTCAAAGCCCAAACAAATGTAAATTTTCGGCCTTTGACTAAACAATTTTCGTCAAACCTGGGAGGGACTAATTTGGTCAGGCAAACGTCAAAACACAATTTTATTAAATCGGGGTTTGACGAGTCAAACTCCGATATAGGTATGAAGTGTCTTATCTTTGTATATTTGGAAGCATTTTATCATTTAAGCAGCTTTCAAGTCTTAACCGCTTAACTCTGCCAGTTCTGACACCTGATTGGTCAGCTTACGTGATTTTCACTTTTATATTATTTGAGATGCTTTGAGAGAATGCCGTGTGGCATTAGGCCCGCCTTTTGTACGATGTGCAATAAAGTATAAAATAAATAAATAAATGCTTTGGAATATACGGAGGTTAGTTTGTAAGATTAGGTAAGTATAAAAAAATAACATTTTTAAAATTTTGATGTTTATTGTTTTAATAATTTCTTAAGTAATTAAAATGGAAAATTAATCATTTTTCTGGCATGGTGAGGCATTAAGAGGATTCCACACCGCCATTTTTTCCATACAAACGTTGTCCCCTGTTTCCTCCCTGGATAATGCTAGTAGAGTTATAATTTTTTTCCTGAATATCTACGGCCACTAATACAATGTCCCTATGTTTTCCTTTTTTTCATAATTTAATTATTAAATAAGATATGAACGTTCAAAAACCCAATAAAATGGCCAGATTTTCCACTGTGTTCAAACGTCCAGAAAACAGATTTGGATAGATTATACAAAAAAAGCAAAACATAGGAACACAGCTCAAGCCTTTTTTTAATCTTTAATGAAAAAAGTACTTAAATCGGTTAAGTTTTGGAGAAGGAATCAGGGGACAACGAATCGTTGATTTTCTGGATTTTCTGCAGTTGTCTCTATCGCGTTAATCATTTTTCTGACATGGTGAGGCATTAATGTTAATGTTAATTGTTTTAATAAACTTCTTTATCCACGTTTTTAGTAACAACAACACCGTTTGATTCACTCATCTTCAATTTTACACAATTACACGCCCGTGTGCGTGCGTACACAATTGAGCGTGCGCTCAATGAACGAACATGAAATGACAAAACAATCGGTCCGAACACCGCGAGAGACATTATGAACCTTTAAACATGTTCAGATCAACGTTTGACCGAGTTTTGCAGTCGCTTCTAGGATTGACTAGGCCAAAACCGAAACAGAATAATTTACTTTCGACGTTTGACTGAAAAGTTAGGAGCTCCTGGGTTAGACTAAAAATACTTCAGGCAAAGGGCGAAATTGAAATGTATTTCGGGGATCGCCTAACGGCTTTGGCCAAACCTAGGATAAACCAGTCCTTCCGCGAAGAGACTGTGTATCGGACTTTGACTATAACATATATATATATATATATATATATATATATATATATATATATATATATATATATATATATATATATATATATATATAGCATTTTTTATCAATTTATGCAATTATAATTATTCGCATGTACGTCTAGTGGCAAGCAAACAAACTTTTGTGTGCGTGCGACTAGAGTTAGACGTATGCGAATTTTATTTTGATACACCCAGTATCACTCTCACATCTGAATAAGCTAAAAAGTCATACTTAAGAACGTGCCAAACATCATCTCTCAAAAAACATTACCCTTTTTGGCACAATCGGGTAACAAATAATCGCGGCTGTATTCATGCAAAAATGAACCCCCATTACTCATGTTATCGCGGCACTTAAGTTTTCAAGTTTGGGAGCCACTGCACATTATTCGGTGCGATAAGGGGACGTAATGTATGCGATATCGGTAGTGCGGACAGTGTTAACGGCGGTAATGGTTACGATATTAAATATCGGTTTCCCTGGTAAACCGAGTGAAAATTTGAGATTTAAATGCAAGAAATATAAATTTTAAGGCCCTGTAAATGGTATACGAGATTCGAGAAACATTGGGCTTCTCGCGATTGGATTGGCCTGACGGAAAAGGCATGCGATCAGTCCGAACAGATAGATTATAGATTGGGCTGAGAAAGCTTTAATTTAAAACTGTTGCGTTAACATATATCGTTGTAAATACTAATAAATTCTCCTATGTCTCTTCTGATAAAATGTTGATACTGATAAAACATAATTCCCATAACAGTCGGGATACCTGAGATCAAATCAAAGGATTTTTCATGGTAGGATACAAGTATCAACAAGTATCAATGGCCAATTATGCCCGTTTAGAAATAATACATCGAAACTAGATTACGCCCGCAACTCCGTTGCGCCAAAACTCGTTTATCGTGTGGGAACCGTACATTTTATCGGGATAAAAAGTATCCTATGACCTTTCCCAGGACTCAAAGCAACTCCAACGCAAAATCGATTCCGCGTTTTGGGCGAGAAGAGGTAACATACAGAACGACACACTTTCGCATTGTCTATATTATATATAAAACTCAAAGGTGAATGACTGGCTGATTGACATAGTGATCTATCAACGCACAGCCCAAACCGCTGGACGGATCGGGCTGAAATTTGGAATTCAGGTAGATGTTATGATGTAGGCATCCGCTAAGAAAGGATTTTAATTAATTCCAACCCCAAAGGGTTCAAATAGGGGATGAAAGTTTGTATATAATAATACCTCTTAACGCGAGCGAAGCCGCGGGCAAAAGCTCGTCTATAAATATAAAACTCAAAGGTGAATGACTGACATGTGATCTATCAACGCACAGCCCAAACCACTGGACCGATCGAGCTGAAATTTGGCATGCAGGTAGATATTATGACGTAGGCATCTGCTAAGAAAGGATTTTGATTAATTCCACCTCCAAGGGGTTAAAATAGGGGATGAAAGATTGTATATAATAATACTTCTTAACGTGAGCGAAGCCGCGGGCAAAAGCTCGTATTAGTATATATTCACATACAAATGAAATATCAGTAACAGTATCATAGTATTATCATATTTTATCATAATGTCAACAAATTAACGAGAAGCGGATGCGTTTGATTGCATTGTCTATTTATGGAAATGGCGATTATGGATATCGACGCATTTTAATTGCTAATATTTTAACGGATTCTAATTACCAAATGTGGGCCACATATGGTTATTAGAATAATCTTCGAAATTATTAATACACAATAATATGCAATAAAATGTCTGCTAAATACAAAAATCTAACCATCTAATTCTTACAACTTTTCTATATTAAAATTATAGAATTTAAGATGTGTCTAAGGCGGCTCAATTATTTCGAAAACATCTTGATAAGATATTAATTTTGTAAAATGATTTATGTCTTTTATAACCTCGATTTCCCTAACAATTCGTCATTTCTGTCGTCCCATCGAAAGCGCCAATTATCGCCTATGTCTTAAGACTGACATTGCGAAAAAGTTACGCATAACACGTGGGTTTGATGAACTTGGATGGAAATGTCAAATTACCTATTTCCCGACAATTTCCATTGGTCGGGTTTTATAAGAATTTCCACATCATAAGTCATCACTTTTTTCTGCTATTTTTGTGAATTTAATGATTATTATTATTTATTTTACTACAGTCTAATAAAGAATATAGTAGACTATAAAAGAGCTTGACAAAAAAATTATGGATCATAAACGGCAAAATCTTCGAAAATTATATATTAGATACAATAATAGGCTATTTAACGCAAAGGTCGGAACAGAGGGCGCTACTAGCACAAACTGTTAATATATGATATGTATTATGTATTCGACGTTGTCAAACGATGCACAAAACTTTTGGAACGTAGTTCCTTATCGCGCGTAGCGCCTTGCGGGGGCTAGACTGAAAAAGTTGTAACGACACTTTTTTATTAGTACCTGCATGGTAGGGGCAGAGGGCGTTGATAGTTTAGTTTTTTTTAAATATTGAATCTTAAATACTGTCAGACAAATAATACACGGCCAGTCTGTCATCATTTGACTAAATTAATCTGAGACTGTCGCGGTCGCGGGAATTATGTCAATAAAATAATAAAGTCAATATTTTGACAATATAATATCAATATAAAAGCGTTTGAAACTTATAATTTTTTTATTTGTGGTCGAATTTTGACCATTGGGCGATCTCTATAGTATTGAGAAATAGACTCCTTTTTATAACTTCGTTCCATCCGGGTGTCCCTTGACACCTCTCAAGTTTTTTTTTACCACAGACAGTGGTGCTACCTCTAGGCTCATTGCAGTAATACACATTATACTATCTTATTTAATATCGCTTAGTGCGGCTATGTTTTCATTTATTTTTATGTACTGTGACGTCACTCACAGTAGTATAAATTTAAGATGTCTCGCGAACACAACTCCGATGTTCCAGCTTTACGATTATGAGGACAGTCTATTTTTGCAACTGCATTTGCTCGTAATTTTAAATGTAATGTGCTATATCTTAACTACATGTTGTAATAAACTTCTAAAGAACATTTCATTGGAACTTTTTATCGGCCGATACGATTGGGACTCTTAGAGTCTGTTTAACCACTACCAGATAAGTGCCGGGTAGGATATCCACAACTTATCTGACAAATACTCCATCAGTCAGATAAGTTGTGGATGGCCTATCCGGCACTTATCAAAAAGTGGTGAAACAGGCCCTTAAAAATTAATTGGGCAACTATCTAAACGGGGTTGGAAGACGAGATTCTGAGTTAGAGTTATCCCGGAAAGAATAAGATAAAGACTAAATATTATAGTTGATATTTTATTAGTTTGTTTATAATTAATTTTTAATTACCATTTATTAAAGATTACCTTATCTAAATTCAAATAGAACGTATTTAATTAGATTCCTTTCACCGTTAGTTAAGTAACTGGTCACTAAATTGCTATCATTAATAATAATGTATCAAATGTAGTTTCTTCTATTCGGCGACTTTGATTACCTTAACGAAAGCAGAACCCCTAGCCAACACGTTTGCTTTATCGCATCTTTATAGAATCACCGCGCGCCTCACCGATTAAAATGTAACCATGCTATAGAATTTTGAAATATCTAATAATATAATATTAAGATTATAATAATTATATTGTACCTACTAACTGTATAGGAAAAAAAGATGTTATATTTTGTCCTCGTAAAAACCTGTAGGCAGACTAAAATTATTATAATAATACGGCTATAAGTGGATACAGGGGCCTCGTGATAATTTGAACCTGTTCAATATTTTTGCCTTCGAATGAAATTATATACTTCGACAGAGATAACGCTACTTGAGCGAAAGTGAAATCTCTGATATATGCCAAAAGCCTCATTAGAATGATCAGATTGTTCCAACTTAAGCAACCAGTCACGGATTATATTAATGTGATAACTGATAAGATATACAACGTGTCCCGACACCAGTGTCCGATCATTATGAGGTATGGCATAATATTTTATTGACAAATTGGCTCTTAAATTTCTCTCTCTCTCGGTTGTAAAATGGCTGCCATTTTAGTTTTTTCGGGCGGTCATAGTAATCTGCCAACACTTCTCACGTCGGTAATAGAATATTATATTATATGTTTTGAAAAGAAATGAAATATTCGTGAGATGCATCTCTGTAATTTTTTTCTATCGAGAAAATTTTAAGATATCGTGTTTTCGCTCTTATTTATTCTATATTTAAAATGAAATAATTCGTATCTGGGTGCGGCAGTAAGTCTATTTCTGTGTCGCTTAATCGATTTTTATGTATGGTGGAACCGGTCAAAAGAATTATCATTTGATTTATTGCTAGATCAAATTACCAACACTTTGACAATGTTAGCGTAGCCGTGTCGCTAAACAAACAAGATAAGGATCAATTATTTTGAGAAAGGCGACGCTTCTGTGGCCTAGTTGTTCCGAGTGAGTTAGATTTTCCGGCCGGAGCAACATTATTATGATACGAGCTTTTGCCCGCGGCTTCGCTCGCGTTAAGAAGTATTATTACATACAAACTTTCATCCCCTATTTTAACCCCTTAGAGGTGGAATTGATCAAAATACTTTCTTAGCGGATGCCTACGTCATAATATCTACCTGCATGCCAAATTTCAGCCCGATCGGTCCAGTGGTTTGGGCTGTGCGTTGATAGATCACCATGTCAGTCAGTCAATATGTATAGCTGTTATAAATTTCACGTGTGTCTGTGTGCCTGCCCGTAGCATTGTGGCATCCAAACGTTTGGAACGACTTTGATCGGGTTTTTTTTTTTGGTTTTTAAGCTGACACGATTGGGAGTTTTTTAGAAAGTGCTGAAAGGCTTGGCTCTACAAGTTACAACCTATTACATTTTTACATTACATTATACATATTATTACATTATTGGGTTTACAATTATTTTCTTACAACCTGATAGGTTGTAAGCAAATTGGATCAATATTATTTTACATTCTAAATCATATCGTTTTTAGGGTTCCCTACCCAAAGGGTAAAAACGGGGGTCCCGTTTACTGAGACTTCGTTGTCTGTCTGTCCGTCTCTGTCTGTCTCCAGGCTGTATCTCAAAAATCGCTATAGCTAGACATTTAGTTTAGTGTATTTCTATTGTCGCTATAATAACAAATAAAAACAAAATAAAATTTAAAATTAAGGGGGCTCCCATACTTACAACAAATGTGATTTTTTTGGCTTTTTTGCTCTATATCAGTAATGGTAACAAGTAGGCACTTGAAATTTTCACAAAATCCTCAATTATAATATGTGTACTTTATTTTTTATTGTGTGAGTCCGACTCGCACTTGGCCGATTTAAATTTAGTACAGTTCTCAAGTCAATTCTGCAAACATGACTCCTGCGTAGCTGGTTTCTTTAAAACCGGCCACCAGTAGTTATTAGGAGAGTGTCAGGTTGTCGAGAATAGCCTATGATTTCGTGAGCTATCGCTACCTAATTCACACCTGGGTATTTGCGGACTTAGTAGCGCTAAGTCGATGGTCAGGAGTACCGTTATTCCGTGACTTAGTAACTGTGTACTGAGCCTAAGCTGTTTTAGTGTTGACCTTCCTAATCACGAGGAACTGTATGTATGTGTGTATATATATATATATATACACACACTGGCAAAATTAGCGGAACATAGGTAAAAAGGGCCAAAACTTGAACTCAAGTGGGTCGGGCTGTCTGAAAGCCTTTTTTATAGCTTCTAAGCTCATTCAAGAAATAAAATATTGAACAAAACTGGCAAGTTGACAGGTTTTTATAGCAATTATGCCCTAATAAGTGTTTTTCGATTATTGACGTTGTAAGTGTTCCTGATAAGAATGGCGTTTTAGCGGGGTGCAAGGTGTGCTCAGCTCATTTGATTGTTTGGTTTTTGGAAGAACACATTGCTTAGATACAAAACTAGTGATTTCCCAGCATCTGCGACAACTAGAGTTGTAACCACGATAGAGAAAGGTCACACCTACCGTTCGGTCAGTCAGGCCTTACGTGTGTCGGCTTCCGTGGTTCATCGTAACTTTCAACGCTTCAGAGAGACTGGATCTTACGTTCGGAGACGAGAATAAGGCAGATATCGGGTGACAATGGTTCAGGATGACCATTTTGTAAGGAAACAAAACTTAAGAAATCGACCTCAAACTGCTATGCAGACACGAAACCTGTCGGAACAGGTCCAAGATGAACGTGTAAGTGATTGTACAGTAAGAAGAAGATTCAAAGAAGTTAAATTAAACTCAAAAGTGCCAGCAAGGGCACCAAAACTTGAGACAGGACACCGAAGAGCCAAGCTAAGATTTGCGCGTGAACATCAAAATTAGACAAGCGAGTGAAATCTTGTGCTGTACAGTGATGGGAGCAAATTCTGTGTACATTGTATTGACAGGCGATAAAGAATGTGGATAAATCATAAGGAAAGCTACAGGCCATCAAACTTACCGGAAACAGTGGCCTATGATGCAGGCTTCGTAATGGTTTGGAGTTGCATATGATTTGGAGCCCGCATGGAGCTGATGATTATAGATGATGGTACTTTGACAGTACAGGGCTATAGCACCGACATCCTGGAACTGCATGGTGTGCCTTTTACACAGTTTTAGGTAGTAATTTCAATTTTATGTGCGTCCATAGAGTAAGAAAATCGGGCATTATTACCTAAACGATGCTGGCGTAGCCCAGGTGGAGAGGCCAGCGTGGTCTACGGATATGGATCCGATTGAAAACGTGTGGCACATAAATGGGTGAACGGTACGAGTTAAAACTCCAGCTCCAAAATGTGTCCAGGAGCTCGAGTTAACGCTAGTGGAGGAGTAGGAGAATATCCCACAGGAAATGATTGACAATTAAAATGCAAGCATGGAATGGCGTATCCAGGCCCTCTTGAGATCCATAGAAGGCATTACACGCTTTTAACATGGCATTTCTTTAATAAAAATGGAGAATTTATCTTAAAAACTTACTACTGAAATTTCAAAACAATTTAAAAAAAAATTGAAAATTTTGTTATGTTCCTCTAATTTTGCCGGTGTGTTTATATATATATATATATATATATATATATATATATATATATATATATATATATATATATAGGTAATATGATTTATATTATAGACTTTATACGTGGGAGAGCCATGCTTCGGCAAGAATGGGCCGGCTCGACCGGATAAATACCACGTTCTCACAGAAAACCGGCGTGAAACAGCGCTTGCGCTGTGTTTCGCCGAGTGAGTGAGTTTACCGGAGGCCCAATCCCCTAACCCCTACCCTATTCCCTTCCCTACCCTCAACTATTCCCTTCCCTTCCCTACCCTCCCCTATTCCCTCTTAAAAGGTCGGCAACGCACTTGCGGCTCTTCTGATGCTGCGAGTGTCCATGGGCGACGGAAGTTGCTTTCCATCAGGTGACCCGTTTGCTCGTTTGCCCCCTTATTTCATAAAAAAAAAAAAGACTAGACGACGCCCGCAACTCTGTTGCGGCAATGTCGGCACTACAAAATAGCGGCTCTACAAGATGGGCCAGCGCTGGGTGATCGAATGGCGCATGCGATGGCTATGCTATGACTTCACCAGATGACCCGGTGAACTTCGTATCACCTCCCTCCTAATATGAACCTTCTCTTGAATTCTACGAATAATTATTTCGAGACTAAAATTAAAATAATGGTTTATGGTAGTGATGATGATGACAATGATGAATGTAATAATAGCATAATATGAATATGCTTTCCGTTCTTAAAACAACGCTGAAACTCCCAAACTTGTATCTTTAAAAAGTCGGAAGTTATGTTTATAATGTAAAAGCTATAATTATTATTGTAAAGTTTCATCCCAACAAATCATAACATTTTAACAGGTATGTTTTTGGTGGAATTTCAATACTTTTTTCAAGAAATTATACGTTTTTTATTTTTTTTATTAATCTACATATTATAACACACGACCTGAGTGTCAAATTTCATTACGTTAGGAAAATTGGAAGTGGTATCTAAAGTTCGTAGATGAATCGACTCACGCTTGACTGATTTCTCAAATTCCTCATTTTTTTATTAAACTGTATATATATATATATAAGTCACATAATTACATGACCTGCGTGCCAAATTTCATAACGCTAGGACAATCGGAAGTGGCCTCTAAGGTTTGTAAGTGAACCGACTCACGCTTGACCGATTTCTTAAATTTCTAATTTTTTTGTCAATCTACATATAACACACGACCTGTGTGCCAAATTTCATAACGCTAGGACAATTGGAAGTGGCCTAGAGGTTTTGATTACCGGTCAGTGAGTGAGTGAGTGCCAAAATTAGCTATTTTCACATTTTTCTTTTCATCCTAAAATATATCCCCATGAAAATAGCTTTTCACGGGGAGATATTTCAAGATCTACCGAAGCTATATCTATTAAATTTGGTATACTGTTTAAGTACTAGCACATAATTACGTAGGTATAATTTCATCTTTGCACTCGCAATAGGCACTGAGCTACAGGGGGTCAAAAGTGCGTCGAAACGGTTCGAGTAAATAGTGCACAGCATGCGCGCGGCCTGCTAGAACTTAGCCGCGCACTTCGTGCGCTTTGATTAATATCCGTTCAGTAGTTTTTGAATAAAAGAGTAACAAACATCCATGCATCCATACAAACTTTCGCCTTTATCATATTATTATAGCTTCATTCATTATGAGATCACGTACTCGTCATTTTGAATAAAATTCGTAAATTGTAATACGAATTACAACGTCCTCACTCGAGCGCGGTCGGGCACCGACTGTCGTATCGCCAACGTGTAGAGGCGTACCGCCATCGCTGGGCCATCATCCTTTGATGTCCGACCGAAAAACTGACACCGCCGCCATTCCACGGCCAGCGCTGGCCATCCTACGCCACTACGTCCTCCCCACGCTATACCATCGTGTAGAGCCGCAATCATATATTATGCAAACACATTGGCCGACACGTTGGCCGGTGCGCTGGCCCATTGTGTAGAACGGGAGAAATACCTACCGCCAACACGCGAACGCCCGTTCTACACATTGGGCCAGCGCGCCGACCAACGCGTCGGCCAACGCGAGAACCGCCCATTTTCCGGGATAAAAAGCATCCTATATCCTTTCCTTGGACTTAAAGTATCTCCTTAATTAATTTAAGCAAAATTGGTTAAACGGTTTAGGCCTGAAGAGGTAAGAAACAGGTAGGCACACATTCGCATTTATAATATTTGTATGGATGTAGGATCAAAGCTCTGAGATTGAAACAACAACCATGCATTATAGAGGCGCGAATTTTTGCGATGAGTAATGGCATATTTTTGTCTCAGGTTAACGAGTGTCTATCTAGAGTGAATAACAATACTAGCTATTTGACCGAGCTTTGCTCGGTATTCGATAACACACGAATAAAATGACATTTTCTAAAAATGATTCCTAGCTAGATCGATTTATCGCCCCCGAAACCCCCTATATACTAAATTTCATGAAAATCGTTGGAGCCGATTCCGAGATTCCAATTATATATATACAAGAATTGCTCGTTTAAAGATATAAGATAATAGAGGAGAGTCTTTTTAAAACAGGATATACCGTATGCCATAATATTATTATGATTCTCCTCATAATTTTTAAGTTTTTAGTTTTATCTTCAAATTTCTTATAAATTGTTTCCTATATTTCGTATAAATTGGAAGTACGATATCAATATTTTGCTATTTCTGAAATACGTTATTAGTGAAATATTATGGGGTCCGGGATACATAAGCTTTTTAGAGGGATATCTAAGAAGCTTACCGAAGCCACCCGAGACCCCAGAGCCGGGTGCTACCTGGCACAGCAGATAGCAATTGCCATCCAACGTAGCAATGCTGTCAGCTTGCTGGGTACTCTTCCAGATGGGGACGACCTGGGAAATTCTTTCTTTTCAAAGGTTCATTTTAAGTTTTTATGTATTTGTAGGTACAATGTATTTCTTTTTTAGTTTTTGGCGCAATATATTTTTGTTATTACTGCGTTTGAAATAAACATTTCAAATATTCACGAATATTCACTTCGCTGCGCTGCGTTTCTGGACAAGTTTGATTTGACTTCCAAAACCTATTAATGGCATGTTTAACATACATTAGCGGGTGATGTAAGTGGTGTGGACTATGAATTTTTAACATTCATATATTATTCACGGCGGGCTTGAAGTAAAGAGAATGACATCAGATGACGTTCATTCAATGTCTATTGTGAATGAATACATTGTTAAAGTATTCAATACAGTAAAAACTTTTCAGCTCTTACATATCCATATTCCATACTAATATTATAATTATTAAATATTAATGGACCCTGTTAAACATTCGAGTAGTAACCCACAAATATACGTGTTAAGTTATAAATGTAGTAATTACGTCCTTTAGATGTCTTAGAACAAGACTGAATTCAAAATTAACAACAAAAATTTTTTTGGGTCAGGAGACAAATTCTTAACTTTAAGAATTAATGTTTGTCCGCTCGCTTTGTTTATTTCTACGGGTTATTAAAAGACACAAAATGTTACAACTTTTTAAAGTGAAATAAATTCCAAGTCAGATCATTTTTTGAAGTTTCAATAAATCAAAAAGTAACGAAATTGTTATTGATCAAACCGATAAACATATTTCGCATTTGTTGTTACAAATATGGCGCCTAAACAAAGGAATAAGATTAGCATAAACATTATGCTGTATGCAGTTTTGTTTTCGCATATAAATATCGTCGTTTACATATTTTACTAACGTGATAAATACTTTGAAGATGAATGGTTGTTGGCTGGTAGCAAACATTCAAGTGCGGTAATCAGTACTCCATACTAATGTTGTAAATTGACGACCCAGCTGTCAGTGGCTCAATAGCTATATCCACACTATGCAATTTCATCTCCAATTTTCGTCATCATCTTTTTATTCAACTTTCGTTTGGCATATTCAATAATAATTGAATGCGTCAAAATCCATCCGCGTTGGAAAGAAAAGTGTCATAGCTTCGCGGGCATGCCTCTCGTGCGATGTTGACTGCGCTATAAGTTATGACGCATGCCCTTGATGAACAAAAAAAGCACAGTGTGGACAAAGCTAATGGTTAAGAGCGTGTGGTGGCTTAAGACGGGGGTCGTGGGACGCGGGTACGAATCCCGCCGACGGAACAAAAAGTTTTCAATATTCGTGGGTCATGGATGTGCATCAAATTTTTATTATAATATGTATCATATAATTATAATAAAAATCTTAAATATAGTAATATTATGTATAATATAAAAGTATTTAATGTATTTCCGTTGTCTGGTACCTGTAACACAAGTCCTTCAGGAACTAAGCTGCACGGGGGCAGACTGACGCGGTGTGAAGCTTCCATAGGTATAAATTCGAAAGTGTGTTTGTCTGTTACCTACTCACGCCCAAACTGCTGAAGCGATTTTGATAAAATTTGGTACGGAAATACTTTGAGTGTCACAAGGATACCTACTTATTATAGAATACTTTTGCTACGGCTTGTGCTACTAAAGCGCACACCCAGTGAGCCACAGAGAAGAACTTTTGAAGACTCAAATGAGTAACAATTATTTTTTAACTAAACCCAAAAGGCAAGCAGAATGCATCGCAACTTTTTGCACGATTATAATAAGTTTGCAATTTGAATGCAAGTTGCGGTTAGCGAAAAAATTTGGCATCACGACATAAAACATGGTGGAGCGTGCGCCGAAAGTAAACTAAGACCGCACAGGTCAACATAAAACTAAGTACTTCTTTTGCATCCATACTAATCATATACTACCAAAGGTGTGTCTGTCTGTCTGTTGCCTTTCACGCACAAACCGGTGAACCAATTTTGCTGTTGTAGATACTTTAACCGCCGCACGCAGAGTGGAACATTAATTACATTAAATATAATTAATTCAAATTTCAACATAAGCCCCATACATTATCTGTCAAAGTCTTCATTAAATTGAAGGTTAATCATAATTAAATGTCTCTGTGTACGGTGGTAAATCTCATAGTCAGGGAGCTCTAGAATATTTTTTTTTATTACTATCAAGGAAATATTTTGTGAGTAGCTTCATTTTGATACGACAAACAACATTTTCATCTGCGAAAAATCTTGAAAGTCCTTTCTAACAGAGATAGAAAGGATTTCATACTTTGTTTTGATGTTCCTAAAATATGGATTGTTCTATTTGTAGGAAAATGCTACTCTTAAATTATAAGTATAGCTGTTAATCTACCAATATACAAAAAAATCAGCTGGTTAGGGTTCCGTTCTAGGGTTCTGTAATCAACAAATCTTGGTTGATACGGTACCCTAAAACGGAACCCTAACTAACAGATTTTTTATATATTGGTAGGTTAATAGTTATATAATTTAAGAGTAACATTGTCCTACAAATAGAACAATCCATATTTTAGGACCATCAAATCAAAGTATGAAATCCTTTCTATCTCTGTTAGAGCTACCACTTTCAAGATTTTTCGCAAATAAAAATGTTGTTTGTCTTATCAAAATGAAGCTACTCACAAAAATTAGCTTGATAGTAATAAAAAAATATTTTAGGGCTCCCTGACTATCAGGAAAGGACTTAAAATCCTTTTTATATCAAAAATTGTACGGTTCCCGCGCGATTTTTTAATGAAATAAGGGGGCAAACGAGCAAACGGGTCACCTGATGGAAAGCAAATTCCGCCGCCCATGGACACTCGCAGCATCAGAAGGGCTGCAGGTGCGTTGCCGGCCTTTCAAGAGGGAATAGGGTAATAGGGGAGGGTAGGGATGGGAAGGGAAGGGAAGGGAATTGGGCTTCCGCTAAACTCACTCACTCGGCGAAATACAGCGCAAGCGCTGTTTCACGCCGGTTTTCTGTGAGAACGTGGTATTTCTCCGGTCGAGCCGGCCCATTCGTGCAGAAGCACGGCTCTCCCACGTACGAGCGATAAACGAATTTTGGCAGAACGGAGTTGCGAACATCAAAATAAAAATGAATTTTGAATCTAGTCTCCCAAAAACTCGAGAACGGCTAAACCGATTTGGATTATTTAAGTCTTGAAATATTCATGGAATTCCGGGGAAAGGATTATGTCAGGAGGGAAGTCATACGAAGTTTACCGGGTCACCTAGTAAAGTTTAAAAACAATATGAGCGTATTTTGCTATTTTTACCCGACTACAGCGAAGCAAAAAGAAGGGTTATAATTTTGACCAGTATGTATGTACTATGTATGTTTACCCCCTTACTAATAAACGTTGTATAAGCTTTGAAATGTTATACAGTGTTTTGTTCCTGTCACACAAGCGACATTTTTAATTGGATTGAAGAAGACAAAACCCTGCATAACTATTCAAAGCTTATACAGCGTTTATTAAGTAAGGGGGATATTGTATAATGTAGATATATAATATAATAATAATACTTAAGTGTAACGGGCCTCGTTGGCTTCGGCCCCACGCATGCCTTCCAAAGGTCCGGGATGTATTTACCCGTGAGCAAGGAATGCCTTACACAAACATAATAATAATATTATAATGATATCTGCCTAAATTCGTTATCCGCGTGGGAACGATAGTTTTCCGGGACAAAAAGTATCTCCATGCCCAACAAAATCGGTTCAGCGGTTTGAGTGTGAACAGATAACAGACAGAGAGACAGACAGACTCTTTCGCATATTTTATAATATTTTATAAAGTTACTTATTATAGATAGTATGGCCACAATAGACATAACTACCAGTAGTTCGACTGCAAAGAAACGGACAGGTTTCAATATCTGTCAAATTCGTCGGGTTTCACTAGGATTATGAATGGAATGTGCCTCGCGCTGGCTGATATAATTTATTTTTTAATATTTAAAATAAATATTTCAAAATTGGATTCTGACAATTATTTTAATCGCATCTGCCAAAACACAAACAACAATACGACCAAGGAGGAACACGTCCAGCGAATATGTCATAGTTTTAAATTCGTAGGTAACAAGTTAACAACCCTAGCGACGATTTTCGTCATAATATTACGTCAAATTTAAAAATTTCATCATCAGTTCTAAGCATAGACTTAATATATACTGTCGTAGGTTTATGGTTCTAAGTCTGCATACTCTTTAATTCTGTCTACTCTGGTATGGATACAAAACTTCAAGACTATTTCAATGTGGATATATTATCTGAATAAATAGGGTAGTGCGTGTCACAGCCAGAACAGTCATACAGTTGGAAATTTACTTCACGTATATAATGTTATTTGTGTACGGCTCCAGAAATAAATAACATTTTGTTTAAGATGCGTTTATTATTCGCTATGGCTTTCATAATTAAGAAGTGTAGGTTGCATATCATTTGGCATTATATTGAATAGTCCTGATTCTCGAATCAATGCTATAATATATTTCTGTTACGCTGCTCAAGTCGCTGAAGTGTGAACCGATTTTACTATAATTTGGTATGGAGATAATATTATTTTGAGTATAAAGGACATAGGATACAGTTTATCCAGGAAAAACGTACGGTTTCCGCGCGATAAACAAATTTTGGCGCAACGGAGTTGCGGGCGTCATCTAGTTATTTATATTTTAAGCACCTACTGACTTATATAATTAAAGCATCTTAATTTTGCTATTTTAATCCAATACAAATAAAGCTTCAATTCAGATTTGGATTCTATCATACTGTGGCGGTACCCACAATTCGCCTAACATTCCTGCATCGCGCTATCGAAGTTACGTAGAACGGCAAGATATATACAACGTCTGAAATGACGTCAGTGGGCTTCGGCCTGACCGAGCATGCTATCTCGCTCGATCGGAAGATCTTCCTTTTCGGCCGCCACTAACAACGTCAAATTGACAAGCCAAGTTCTTCTCGCCGGGTTTTATCCCGAACCGATGGAAGGTCAGCACGTAAACATTTTGAAAAGATTTGTTTTTTTTTTCTCAGAAATTGAACAATCTCTATTTTCTTTAATTATTTTTAAGTTTAGACCAATCAGAACTTGTGTGACATTAAACGACAAAGTTTTATTTTCTAAGACCTAGACTGTCAAAACTTTGTCAAAAGTGTTTTATTATCTTTTAATATTAAATAAAAATAACAGAATCAAGGTGCAGGTTTAATTGAATAGTTACGTAGATGAGATAAGCGAAACTATATTATTTTGATAAAATTGGAAAATATTTTTCGCTGATCATAATGACGAAATAATTATAAAAATACACGTACACACCCTTAATTATTATCACTTATTTTTGTTACACCCTGTATATGCGCAGTGACGGTTCGCCATACATCAATCGAATCATTTTTGTTACCGAATTTGGTCGTCATAAACGTATTAGCTAAGACCCCAGGGGACATGAAGTTACAAATTAAAATGTTAACGAATTTTGAGATGATAATGTATAGTAATTCACAATTCCAAAATAATTATCGATAGTTAAAAAGTTTTGGATTATACCAAGATACTTTGACATGGCTATAGCAGTTTCAAAAGCATTTTCACTCCTACCCCGAATAGAGCGTGTCGTGAAACTTTCCGGATGCTCTTTAGTCTCTATGTAATTTCCGGAAATTGTCCTAAACGCTACACCCGTGTGGTCACAGCGCCATTTCGCACAGCGGCATATATCTCCACGGCCGTAAAGCCGAGCCCACTTCAGTCTGCAGAAGTTAATGCATTATGGTTACACTGTGATACACAGAAAATTGCGACACAGTAGTAATTAATAGGACGCCAGTAAATAAACGTTTGCCAAGTCGGAATTGTGTATTATTGTTTGGCATAATCTTAACATCAACGTAAGAATATTATTATCAATTTAAGTGTCGTCTACTTTTCAGGAAATAAAATGTTTCTGTCAATGTAAAATTGTTAAATTCGTGGAATAATAAGAAAGTTAACTAACAAAAGATTTTAAACCCGAATACACTGACAGTTTTCATAATATTATGTTTGTAATCTATCGAACTCAAATTTTTAGTCATCCAAAGCTCACAATTTTTTTACAAAACTACAAAAATATTGTGGCACTAAGATGCAGATGACATGACATGGGTGCATTGATGTACACTTTTACTTCGTTCTTATTTCGGCCACATCATTACTTACTTTTGACTTTGACAAAAGTGAGTGTGGACCTACATTTAGTGACATTTTACAAGATGGCGTCACTTCGATTTCAGCCACGATAGGGTTTTGTAGAGCTGTTAAAGACAACCAGCTCTGCTCGTCGGGGTTAAAAATACATTCTATGCTAAGAAATTCATACGGCATATTCTCGGATTGAAATCAGTTTCTTGAAAGGTTCCTTTATAGTTCCATCCAACGCCATTCGAGACTAATGTCTCTCCAATATCCCAATCTCTAAGCATTTTATGTAGAGCTATGGAAATGTAGACAATGCGATCAGGCGTGCTTGTATAATATAAGGCTGTTATATGTTCGGGGGTCACATGTTATTTGAAGGAGTTACTGATAGAACGTCTATGTCAAAATAAAAGAATCACATGGTATAGTTTCCTTTATTTTGTTGGAACCGCATATGAGAGGAACTTTCGAAGACAATTTACAAGAAAGCATACAATTTTGGGTCAGTATGCTACCTAATGATTCTGTTAGTATCGCTCAAATTACTTTCTACTAGAATTGACGAAGGATTTCTGGATTTGCTCATTTCTCTTTGAAAAATTGTTATATTGTTATGTATGATATTTTATCATCGATTATGTATGTAAAAATACATGGGCACGCTTTAGGTCCATTCTTATTTTTATTTCAACAAATAATTGAGTTAAAAACACTAGACGTAACATAAATAATAATTGCTTGAATGTGACAATGTTTGTCAAATTCATACGTATTGACTGTCAAATCTATCGCATTCTCAGCTCTGTACGAATATGTGAAACTTCATATAGACTTTATTGCCATCGTCGCTATTGTCAAGTTTTATGAAAGGAAAATGTAGTAAATTTTTACCATACATTTTTATTTCGATTCGGTCATGACTTCTTTATTTGAGTTTCGCCTGTTTTATAAGGTCTTCGGAATACAATAGAATGAACGCCGATCGCGGTTTATGTGACTGTATGAAATACCCGACAAATACCATAGACCTATACATTATAGACAAGGTAAGTAGAATCACGAAATATTTGGTATTACCCAGAAATATTTATATGTCAACATATTGTAAAATGCCACTCAAGAGTCAAGAGTCAAGACACACTTGGCTCCCTAGTCAAAATACCAGTTTCCATAGCGAAGTTTATACAGTGTGTAACAAAAACTAGTGATAATACTTTAGGGTGTGTACATGTTCCGTGTAGAGAGTTCACTGTGAAAGTAGCAGCTCTGAAAGACGAATATTTTTTTTTCACTTTTGTATGGGCAAGAGCCCGAGCGTCACGAGTTTCCCCATACAAAAGTGAAAAAAAATTTTGGTCTTTCAGCGCTGCTACTTTCACAGTGAACTCTCTACAAGGAACACGTACACACCCTAAAGTATTATCACTTGTTTTTGTTACACCCTGTATTACGTCAAAAAATTGATGAAGCTCTTATTAATAAATCCAATTATTATTTTTGCATGAAGCCGAAATGAAAACTAACGATGGAGTGATTTTGGATGACAGCTGCTTGACATCGCATACGTATAACGTGGTGTTACAATCTTGTGATATTCGGATGACATTGTTGTGGAGGCGCGATTATCAAAGTATGCAACCGCTGACAATAATAATTATTAATATGTGATACTTTACAAGTTTGCGCCACTAGTGGCATAAGTCACCACGCCATAAGGCCCTCGTCGATCTTTGAATCATAATGTTATTTTGCCTCCGTCATTTTTTTATTGTAAATTTTTAGGAAAATTAACACCAATTTATATAATATTCTTACCCCTGCTAGTAAGCTTTTGAAATATCTTGGTGCTGATTTCATCAAAACGGTTTTCCAAAATTTATTACTTCAAGTAAAAAACCTCAAAAATGTTTAACAAATATATTGGGATCACGCGAAGTAATAATATTATTTGAAGAAAATGTGACTATTGTATTAAACTTTGTTCTTTACGATGTAGGAAGTTGTAAAACAAAATGCCGGTTCATTTAAACCTCATTTATACTCGTGCCAGCGTTAATTAAACCAGCTTGCCAATGTCCTAACATACAAAGACAGTGAAGTAATCCAGACAGATTTCCGTACTAACTACTATGCCAAAAACGAGAACGACAAAAGATTTATTTATCACTCTTGCATCTTACTAACTGACCTGAAGATCTTTCGCCCGATTATTAGAATAGATTCAATAACGGTTTTATGGGGCTCTCTTTCTTTCTTTTCTCTCTCTTCCTTTTGTAATACCTACGCACACTGCACACACTTGGACATCATAAAATTACTCATACGTGGGCCGGTTTCCATGAAACTGGCCACTGCTGATGAGGAAGGTAATAAGGGTTTTTTTTCGTATTCATTTTATAATCCTTGTGGCTCAATAAGTGTGACATCAGTTACATAGCGGTATAAAGTTATTAACCAGTTTTATATTCTTATAATAACCAGTCATGACTTGTCGTGGCTCTAATAACATAACGTTAACCGATTATTCACTTATAATTTGCAAGCGAACCATGAAATTAACTGGTTTACGATCCATTTACAGATCATGACACACTATCATCATGTCATTTCATGAAGATCATGTCATCGTAGTTAATCACATTGAAGTCACCGATACTTTAATATTATACCACTAGACAACGCCTACGTGGTCTAGTGGTATAGATCGCGGCTCTCGAGTCTCGACTCGGAGGTCGTGGGTTCGATTCCCGCGTTGGAAACATGTTATCTCCAAGTTTGGTTAGGACAATGCAGGCTGGTCACCTGATTGTCCAAGTAAGATGATTCATACGTCGGATGGGCATGTAAAAAGTTGGTCCTGCGCTTGATCTCTCGCAGGTCGTGTCGGTCTTCCATCCTACTGGGTTATGAGAGGAAAGGAAAAGAGAGAGTTCTTGTGTACTGCGCACAAACTTGGGCACTATAAAAATTACTCCTGCGTAGCTGGCCTGGTTTCAATGAAACCGGCCATCGTCACCGAAACCGGTGTGGGAGTTATTATTATTATTATAAATGCCAAAGTGTGTCTGTCTGTCTGTTACCTCTTGACGCTCAAATTGTTTAATCGATTTTGTTGAAATTTGGTATTGAGATACATTGAGTCCCGGGAAAGGACATAATATTATAATGCTTTTTATCCCGGAAAAATGTACGGTTCCAGTGCGATTTTGGAACGGAGTTGCGGGTGTCATCTAGTAATATTATAAGTGATTAACTTTATACAAGATGTCAGATTCGTAACTGATATAGACCTCAAGGATTCTAAGATGCCTATGTTATAGACACGATCTTTATTCACGACATAAACATAAGCCGATAGAAATAGCAACGCATATGACCTAGTACTCACAATAAACAAAATGTCTGCGCTCGCAAACAAAATCATCGTAACAAGATTGTGTTGAGTAAATCTTAATTTGACTGGGCATTGGTCCGGAAAAATCCACACCAAGATACGGAAAATGAAATACGTTCATTTGCTGAACGAGCATCAGAATCTGATGTGGGACTATAACACTAATGAGAAATGCTTTAGATCTAGATATAGATAGATCTAGGACGTCTTGTAAAGATTTACATAGTAACTAATTGAAGACGTGAGTGGATGAAGTGGGTAAGTAACACTTGAAAATGTCCCTTTTTTAGCCCCCGACAAAAAAGAGGGGTGTTTTAAGTTTGACGTGTCTGTCTGTCTGTATGTCTGTCTGTCTGTCTGTCTGTCTATCTGTCTGTCTGTCTGTCTGTCTGTCTGTTTGTCTGTGTGTGTATCTGTCCGTGGCATCGTAGCATCCAAACGGGTGGACCGATTTTGATCTAGTTTTTTTTGTTTGAAAGCTGACATGATTGACAGTGTTCTTAGATATAATTCATCATCATCATTCTGTTCAGTGCTGAACAATCAGGGTTTATCTGGTCCATGAAAGGCCGTTGGCAACTTGTAGTCGTTTGATGGGTTTTATATTTCATTCTAGTTCGTGACATTTGTGAATATACAATATTCACATAATAATGGAAAGTTGACCTGGTGCTGCAGCATCACCTGGTAATCAATAGGATATCCAACTCCTCGCCAACTTAAAGCAGAGGTTTCGTGTTTGGGCTCATTTTAATTGCGGCAACCAGTAAGAAGTAGCTAAACAGTAAATATTTACATGCTGCTGCTGCAGCATCACCTAGATTCTATAGGAACCGAGATCAGTATTAACCCAAAGTGGAGGTTTCATGTTTAGGCTCATATTAACGGTCTCATCGAAAAGGATATTGATAGAATATGGTAATTATGAGAATATGATTGTGTTGATAGGAATTATTCTGCATTATTTAAACCATCACAAGTTTAAAAAGTAGGTATGAAATATAATAAAATTAAGAAATTTAAAAAATCCCCCGCCAAACAACTTTAAAAAGTAATGAAATAATATTAACTGCCTTTAAGTTCAAATAATTCCTAACTTGTGTAAAGTAATATTTTAGTCCATAATTGTTGTTAAGGTGTGTCGGGGGACCGCTTATGTAGATGTTTGATTTCACATAACAAGTTTAAGTTTAAGCGAACTGAATCGAGATAATCAGCGACTTGGCGGTTGTAGGTTGTAGGTCCCCCGACACACCTTGACAACAATTATGGACTAAAATATTACTTTACACAAGTTAGGAATTATTTGAACTTAAAGGCAGTTAATATTATTTCATTACTTTTTAAAGTTGTTTGGCGGGGGTTTTTTTAAATTTCTTAATTTAATTTTATTGCATAAATGGATGCTTTAGGACTGCAAAAATTATTTGAAATAAAAAATGAGGATTTTACATAAAATCTTAATTATATTAGTCAGATGATACATAAGTTACAAGGTTTGTTAAAATTATGAGGGAAAAATTTGTGTCAATTATTCTCATGTATACAGGGTGTAACAAAAATAAGTGATAATACTTTAGGGTGTGTACTTGTTCCTTGTAGAGAGTTCACTGTGAAAGTAGCAGCGCGGAAAGACCAAATTTTTTTTACATACTTACCCTTGCCCATACAAAAGTGAAAAAAAGTTTTCGTCTTTCAGCGCTGCTACTTTCATAGTGAACTCTCTACAAGAAACACGTGCACACCTTAAAGTATTATCACTTATTTTTGTTACACACTGTATAAAGTTCACTTCATCCACTCATGTCTTTAATTATTATTAAGGTACCTATCCTATCATTCGATTTTCAAAGTTTAATTTTTGCTGCCGATTCCCAACAGTGGTAAAAACCATGTACGATTCCTTTAGTTATAGTTTTTAAATTATCTATCGACGCTTCACACCACGTCAGTCTGGCCCCGTGGTAAGTACCTGAAGGACTTGTGTTACAGGTACCAGACAACGGATATATATTTAATACTTTTTATACTATACATATATTTAAGATTTTTTATTATATGATACACATATTTAATACACATCCATGACCCAGGAACTTTGAAAAACTTTTTGTTCCGTCGGCGGGATTTCCCGGCTTGAGCTACCAACGCGCTCACCACTAAGCCACAGAGGTCGTTAAATAGATTTTTTTTATTGCTGCGGGCGGGAAGGAGTCCCAGAATACTTCCTGAATCTTTATTTCCCGTCAATTATTTCCGTTAACTGTTATATTTTAGAAATCAAATAAATCTCTATCAATTATAAAGGCCACCATCTGAAAAAAATCAGCCTCTAGCGATTAGTTTCATTACAACAATACAACAAATTTCTGTATAGAAAAACGAATAAAATCATCAGCAAGTAACTTTACTGTATATAAGTAACGAGCGCTCAAAACCTCATTTTCCTTCTATTCGCCTTTGTGAATTGCTGACACACAAGAGGTCGTGAATAAAACTGACCTGCTTACAAACGATCTCGCCAGTTTGGAAGAATTGTATTGAATTTGATGTATTCCGTTCCATTTGGCGTCTCCAACGAAGTGTCTGCCAAGTTATCTACGTTATATTTCAACGAAACGGCGGACATGTTGAGATTTCGTGTTTAATTTTATTGATTTATATCGCAATGAAGACGGTTTCGTGTGAAGTTAATTTCAAAAGTGCTGGAATAATGTTGTAAGTTGATTTACAAGTCAAATAGTCCGTTGTGCCAAAATCCGTTTATCGCGCATCAACCGTACATTTTTTCGGAATAAAAAGTATCCTTAGATATCCTTTCTCGGGACTCAAAGTATCTCCATACTAAATTTCAGCAAAATCAGTTCAGAAGTTTGGGCGTTAAGAGGTAATAAAGAGACAGACACAATTTGTATATTTATAATATTAGTATGGATACTGAATACATTTTGCGTGTGAGGCTGTTAATTTAAAAATGCTGGAATAAAGTAACAAGTTGATTTACTAGTTATATTACTCACTCAATATATTATTTCTTTAGTTTTAAATAAAGGTTGTAAACAAAAAAGAGGGGAGCTTACATAACTTTTTATAAGTTTTTACAAGCCTTTTGTCACATTTGATCGCGTGCGATAGTGTAAGTAAATAATAAAAGTTCATCACATTAAATTTTACTTGCATGTTGTAAAGTTTTTTTTTATGAAATCGCCGAAATTTCTGGAATAATAAATGACTATGCAGCACGCGAAGCAATTAAGGGGATCTAAAGTAAACAGTGTATTTTGTGATAATTCTGTTGAGTTATTTTGTATCCTTTTGTACTGAGTAGTGAAATGATTCGTCTGCTAGATGGCGCCCTCAACACCGTTGCGACAAAATTCGATTATGGCGCCGGGACCGTACATTTTTCCGAGATAAAAAGTATCCTATGTCCTTCCCCAGGACTCAAAGTATCTGCATACCAAATTTCAGAAATATCGGTTTAGTGGTTTGGGCGTGAAGAGGTAACAGAGAAACACACTCACACATTTATAATAATAGTATGGAGATCCTTCTTATTATCTCAGATTATATTATCTCAGAAACATAAAACATTTTAATAATATTATGAAAAGAAAATGTTTTATTTTTATTTTAAGCAGCTAGGTGCTTATATCTGTTTCACACTAAACGATTTTAATTCCTATCAATCCTTTACGCTTACGACTTCGCTTACCCGACTGCCAGGAGGGTTATGTTTTTAGCGCGTATATTGTATCTTGTAAGTATGTCATTCTACATAGAAAAATGTAGAAGATGAAAGTGGATTATAAAATGCAGTCGGAGGTATATTTTATGATTTAAGAAATGTTAAACTTAATGCAACATACCTCCGACTGCATTTTGTAGTCCACTTTCTTCTTCTATCAAATTAAAACATGGATTAGTTAAAATTGTTTTGCAGTCGGGTTTTTTGATTTTTGAATTAATTTATTTTAGTATAAAAACTTTTAAAAGGCTTTTTATTCGAATTATCTCATTTATTGGCCATATAAACCAGCTTCTGTTCTCACACAAATCTGACTAAGCCACTTAAAGTATTTCTGAGATCATAAATTTTATGTGTTTTCACCATTTACAGAATACGCAATTAAATTGCAACAACTAACTTAACGACTAGTGACTGTACTATAAACTATAAAGTTAAGTCACCACACCATAGACTATAAATGGTCAGATGTGTCATAACTTTAACCCAAGAGCGGCGGCGGTTACTAGCGACAGCCAGCTTTTCGTCCTTTTATAAAAGTTGGCTTGTAAATGACCCCTAAATAATAGCGGTAAGAACGACCAGCAACAGAGTTTCGATTGCGGTTACTCTAGGTCGAGGTATCCAATTCTGAAGGTCCCTTGATAAAGAGTGAAGCTCAATTTTTTAAAAGCAAATATTTTATTTTCAGGGCACCGTACCCAAAGGGTAAAAACGGAACCCTATTACTAAAACTTCGTTGTCTGTGCGTCTGTCTGTCTCCAGGCTGAATCTCAAGAACCGCTTTAGTTAGACTTCTGAAATTTTTACAGATTGTGTCTATCTGTTGTCGATATAACAAAAATTTCTGAAAACAGAATAAAAATAATATTTAAGGGTTCTCTATACAATTTTGTGGCAATATTTTACGGTTTTACGGGATACTTTTATATTAAATAAGTTACATAATGTATAATGTAGACACAAAAACCACAGAGAATCTAGTATTACACAGCTTCAATACGTTTCCCACAAAATCCGTAAAAATGTATAGAAACTATTATAATAGTCCAAGAGCCAGCGACAGCTAGACTTATACAATATACAGGCCATCTCAAAGTTTAGAAGTGTCTGGCTGTAGGAAGCAACTCTCAAAAATGTACGGCAGCGGAAGAAGAGATTCCTATACAGTTATCCTAGAAAAAAATAAAATAATTTATTTTATACTTTATCGAAGGTGAATTTTCAGAAGGATACCTTCTAAAGTTACCACGAGCGAATCTCCATAGTTTCTGGTGATTCTTATGTACCACTATGGTAGTCATAATACAGGAAAACTCAGCTTTAATAAAATGATGAAATCCTGGCTGGCTCTTGGGTTATAACGTAAACAACAAAAACTATTTTCAAATGATTTGTGGCTGTAACAAATTGATTTCTAAATGGATTCCATTTGGATGACACATACGTGTTGTTTGTTGCAAAATTGACAACTAAAAGTGGCAACAACGTGGCAAAACGCTGAGGTCAGAGGTCTTAGGTGTTACCAGCTTCTGACCATTGATGAACATCAACATACATCTACGAATAATGAAAACTAAGGAAGAGTAACAAGTAAGGGAGTGATACATTATGCATGTATTGGGTACACAATTTTATGTAAATATAGAAGTAACAATTAATGTCACTTACGCCTTTATTTCGTTAATTTGAGTGTTGGTGTTTCGTTGATATTGCCAGATATTGCCATATTTTAGTGTGGGAAAAGGAACCAAATTCAAAACGGAGGGAGTTACGTTTCCTTAATATTTATATGATAAAATTAATGCGAACGTCTAGACGTTCAGAGAATATTTGCAATAATTTATTCTGAATAAAAAAGTTTTGAGTTTGAGTTTGTATGTATGTTAGAATTTCTTTAAAGAATTTCTAGAAGTTAGAACGTCTGTATTTTTTTCAGATTTTGGTATGGAGATAGTTTATGTCTCAGGAAAGAACATAATAATGCTTTTTATCCCGAAAAAATGTACAATTTATCCGGGATGAAAAGCATGTTTATAATGAGTACCTAATAGTACCGAATAATATTTTTATATATAAAATTCTCGTGTTAGGCCGTATAGTCCTCCGAAACGGCTTTACTGATTTTAAACAAATTTTATATTATGCATATTCAGTGGGTCTGAGAATCGGCTACTGGGTACTTTTTATATTGATAAGTGCATTTGTTGAATAAATAATAGTAAATTATTACAACTCGAGACTGACGGCGACCATTGTTTGTGCGACGGGATAGCGATGGACGACGGTGACATACTTATTTAGTCACACTCACATAATATGGGCGAAATACTTTATATGGCAAAGAAACGTTTGCCGGGACAATCATTGGTTTTATTAAGTAATCAATAAATCAACTGTAATCTCATTAGGAATTCAGTATCAAATAACGTTTGTCGACATCACAGTTAGCTCATGAGTCATGAACAAGGTGCTAAAACTACATAAAATGTCCTCGTACTGATATTATGTGCAATATATCTTACGATATGACGTCCGCAACTCGGTCGGGTCAAATTAGTTTATCGCGCGGGAACCGCACGTTTTTCCGGGATAAAACGATACAGTATCTCCATACCAAACAGCAAAATCGGTTCAGGGGCTTGGGCTTGAAGCGGTAACAGACAGACATACTTTCGCATTTATAATATAACGAGGTTATTGGTTCATCACAGCCAAAGAAGGGCCTTTAATTTATCGTTGGGGATTATGACAATTCTCATCCAAGATGTCTTAATGAACCAATATTTGTTGAGAAAGCGGCAATCAGAAAATACTCAGGTAACATCACGTATGCAAAGCTCATTTGATATGCAAAACACGACTCTATTAAATCATGTATTATTTGATTAAGCTATTCATTTTGCGTACACAATCAATTTAGTTTGATTTCTGAATTCAGATATTCGTGATTTTGTAGTAGGAAGTGTTTTGTTTCATCTTATTAAGTTCTCGTTAGTGTTAGGGCTTGTTTATAATTTGCACCTATCGAGTAGAGTGGCGTGACAGTATTCTTGGCCGACACTTTAATAGGTAAATAATCCGACCAAAATCCGACATGTTGCACACGTATTATATCAGAATACTAGCGACCGGCCCCGGCGTCGCAAGGGTATAAAATATATAGCCACTGAAAAAAATATTAAAATCGATCGCCTATGATCCTTCACGTGGTCTACTTCTTATCGGTGCTAAATAACATAAAAATTGCTCCAATAGTTTGCGAGATAAGCCCTTTCAAATAATTTCCCCCGTTTTTTCTGAAAGAATCATCAAAATACGTTGCTTAGTTTTAAAGATTAAAGGGAACAAATTAAGGGACATGAGGGAAAAAAAGCGACTTAGTTTTATAATATTATGTAAAGATTGACAAAAACGTTGCCAAACGTCAAACAATACGTTTTTTACTGGTGCTGTCGCTTGCATGAAAACATTGCAATAATAATATATCGCTGGCCCGGGCAATAAATGCGTAATATCAAAAATAGTTTTGTTCAGGAGAGACAAAATAAGCTATTTTGTTTATAGTGCAGCGTACAGTGGTTCAAAACAAATGTGTGATGTCTCATATGAAAGTTAATTTTTTTTAATTATTTGACCATATCACAATAATTGTAATAGTATAAAAAAATATTCAAATAATTGAAAAAAGTATAATATAACTAATAAGCGATATTGTTTCAATTGTAACATTGTTTATTGACTTTATAAAAACACCAAACCGCTTGAGACTTACGGCTGTAAGAACATAATACGACGTATTTTTCGCTTTAGATTTCGAGCTTACCAGCCGATTACTCCGTTCTTCTGGGGAATCTTACAGCGAAAGCTTAGTTGTATCGTATCTCCACCGGTTTTTTTAGTTATGTTTCATAGAGTAATGCAAGAATACAGTTTTAGTCGTAAGAGAATTTTCGATTCAATAAAGTTTTTGTCATTTATTATACCGAAAATATTATTTTAAAAATATGAAATAAATAGGGGTTATAGACTAATACTCAGAGAGGCCAAAAATCAAATAACATTAAAAAGGGCGTAACCGGCGTTTACCGCTTTGTTGCCCGGGGCCAGCGATATATCCTAATAATTCAGTAGTTTCATGTTTTGTTTGTATCTTTTTATATAACTTTCCATAAGATTTTCAATCAAAATTCAACTCATAAAGATTGAATGCGTTTAGCGGCTTATCAACTCTTTGAGGCTAGAAGGTTCTAGAATCCAATTATAGCTGAAAGATTAATACAATATGAGATTTCCCCTGCGTCGGTAATAAAATTACAAGGATGTATCCACTAATCGGATCCGCAAAATTATTCCGGCCAAACGAATTGCCATTTTCCATTATTGTACGTAAAAAGCAATTATTTTCAATCCATTTCCATTCGTAAAAGGCTTGTTATAATTTGCCACAGTCCGGTCAAAATATTATACAGATTATACTAGCTGACCTAGTTGCTTTGGCATATAAGTTATACTTTATTATGCATGTATTATACTGTTTATACATAATTCCTCTTGAAATTTCAGTCATCGTATCTAATAAAAATCCTCATGAAAATCCGTAGTGTAAAAGAATTAGCACTTTGTTACATACTATTTATTAATACATTGGATGCCGTGTAAGCACAAAAATTATATTATCTTTGAGGTAAAATGTTTAGCAAATATTGGCGCAACGATTGGTTTATCTGTGCCTTTACCTTCCTAAGCATTTTACGAGAACCCTTTACTACAATATGAAGTTAATGAATAGAGCATTTAAGTCATTACCACTTCGTTTTAAGTCATTAATATCCATTATATGGAAGTTATTTAACTTGATATTTCTTGTTTCAGATGTCTCCTTGGATTACACGTTGTCAAAATATACGGGAGTGAACCACGTAAGTTAACTTGCTTATAATATTAACAATATGTTTAAGATAAACAAACGATGACACGTATAATGCTTTCTGCGTAAACAAAGTTGCGGGCAATATTGCTACATAAAATTTCCTTTTGAAAATTGCAATGACTCAAAAAGTAGGTTATAATAATGACTTGGTGCATGCAAAATGAAGCCATAGTGTTATAAGAAGCTCTATAAATTACCACCTCTTTATATACAAGTATCAAAATCGCAATCAACTTACAAAAAACGTACCGTGACCGATGCCATTAGCTACGATCAAGATTAGTTAAAACAGCTGCTCTAATATAAGGGTGTGTTTAAAGGTTAGTGTAGAAATATTAAGTTATTTCTGTGTAAATGCCACTAACCTGCATTTTTATAACACGCTCCTTTTTATTAAATTGTTCTTAAAATAGGTATTACGTATTTAGCGATAATTACGTGTACGTAGAGTTTAATTTAACCCGTAAACCTTTATAACTTTTCGTAGAGTTTATATACCGTCTTCTTAAACATCTAAGCTTTGAAGAGACTGCTAATTCAATAGATGAATAAAATAACGTATTTTATGAATTATAAATACCTAAATTATAGTCAACACAAGTCATGATTTTAATTTTTAGCAAAAAAATAAGAGTGCAATATAATTATGTTTCGACGTGACGATACTAAAAATATTCGTATAATTTCGTCAACTTTTCAAAATATCTATTATTTTTGTGTTTCATTGTGTGTTCATCACCTAACAGATAGAATCTCACTAACGCGTTTATTTCTTAAACCTGGGCTTTGACAAATAGTTAGAGATAGCACGTTCGTGTTAAAACAGTTGTTAAAGCCCATTGTATTGGGGCTAAGTGAAACAAAACTACGATTAACTAAATAAGGAATAATACACTAAAGGTCGTAGCTATAGGTGCTATAAATCTATTAGACTTTACAATCACTATTATGGTAACACTCAAGAAAGTATTAAAATAGGATATAGTCCAATGTTTTTACGCTATACAGCAAGTACCAGCATATTATACAGTAAACAAAATCGAATCGACGTTCGACAACATTTTTGTCAATATTTTAATATGACGCGCGCAACATGATTTTGGCTCTGATTTTGGTTAGCAGCCCGAAACTGATATCAATCTGATATCAGATTTTTGACACACATATTTTAGATTTTGACGTTCTTCATATTTTAGATGTCTAAAGTGTCAAAAATCTGACATTAGTTTGATACACTGATCTCCATTAAATACAAGATACGCTAGACTTATGATACCCTTTAAAATGACAGCGATTTTGTTTGGAATCAGCGCCCCCAATGCGGGGGAAGAGAACTAAATATGACCTAAAATGACGTTCGAAAGTCACTATATTGGCGCTGATATCAGTAGCGGGAGTACTTGGAACTAATACTAGTTTCTACAACCAACAGCGATTAAGCAGCCATGCAAGTTACGTCAGATTTAGTTCTCTTCCCCCGCATTGGGGGCGCTGATTCCGCTTCAAATAGGCACATAAAACAGTCCAGCGTACTTGTATAATGGAGGTCAGTGGTTTAATATCAGTTTCGGGAATAAGGCTGCAGATTATATTTTATTTTATGTGCTAGTAGCCCTCTCTGCTCCGACCTTAGCGTAATATTTACTATTAGCTTTGTCCACACTGTGCCTTTTTCTGTCGTCAAGGGCATGCGTTATAGCGCAGTCAACAGCGAACGTGAGGCATGCCCGCGACGCATGCCCTCTGAACGTATCTAAGACTACAAAAATGACATTAGCTATGTCCACACTGTGCACTTTCATCTTTTTCGTCAATTTTCGTCATCAACTTTCATATTAGCGCATTCAATAATTGAATGCATCAAGGAACGCAACGCCACTATTGTCATTTTTGAAGTTTTGGATACGGTCAGAGGGCATGCGTCGCGGGCATGTCTCACGTTCGCTGTTGACTGCGCTATAACGCATGCCCTTGACGAACAGAAAAAGGCACAGTGTGGACAAAGCTAATGTCCTATTTATACTCGTATTTCAACGTGACGAGACGTTGCGACGTATTTTAAATGAGCCATTCTGGAATAACCAGCCCGAGAAGTGGCAAGTCTGTCAATTCAATATGTATCACCTTGTGCTGTTAATAAAGTAAATTTTTGAATGAGTCATTTAAAAATGCTTCGCATCGATGCATCACAAACTGACCCAATGCGTCTGCAATCAAAATGATTATAAAAATTATTGATCTTTATCATATTGTTTCAGCAATGAAATATAACCTCCTAGTAGACATTCTGGACAACAATTCAATTGAAAATATAGAACATGTCGATGGGCCAGATAAAGAAGCATACAGGATAATAAACGACAAAGTACTATCGATGAAACTAGACAAACTATCGGAATCTGAACCTTTGAGGACACTAAAAACACCCTTCGAAATCTACGCAAACGTAGAAATAACGAAAGATTCAGGAACTCTCTTCTTGATCAAGAATGCTGATGCAGACGATGAGTCCTTGTACCTGTCCTTGAAGTTTTTGCCAGCCGGCGAAGAGCTGATGGGTATTGAGCTAAATTTCGTCAATGGTATTTCGATCGCATTCGAATACGTATTAAGCGAAAAAGACCGAGAATGGGTGAGGTTCGCTTTTCACGTCGAAGAAGATAGTGTTAGTATGGTAAAGAATTGTGAATTTGATGAAAAAGATAAGGAACCGCTGGATCCACCAATCAAAGAAGTCGCTTTTCTGCACGAGGCTGTACTTTTTGTTGGAAAATCACACGAGAACGATTCGGAGTTGTTCAAGGTGAGTCCCATTTATTTTGTTTCATTTATAAATAGTAATTTCAGTATTAATGGATTTCAATTTGAAATGATGACCTTCTGGACTTGCGTTACTCAACAGCAATTACTATTTTTTCTAAATTTGCTATTAGTTGTGAACCAAATATACGGACTGGTTCATTCTAAAAGGTTATAACATTATCCTAATAGCATTCAAATCTTATAATAACTACTCAGTGTCTTGCTCAGGTATTGAAGTTATAGTTTAGGTTATGTTAATCACGAAAGCTACCTTTATATAAAAAATCACGTTTTTCTGTGTAATAGCCGTAATTAGTTTTTGCCAAATTTTATAATTTCTTTAATAATAATAATTAATATCTATTGGACGCTTCACACCGCGTCAGTCTGGCCCCGTGCTAAGTACCTGAAGGACTTGTGTTTTATATAATACTTTTATACCATACATAATATATTTAAGATTTTTATTATATCATACACATATTTAATACACATCCAGACCCGGGAACATTGAAAACTTTTTGTTCCGTCACGTCGGCGGGATTCGAACACGCGACCCCCGGCTTGAGCTGCCACACACTCAACCAATTGAGCCACAGAGGTCGTCGAACTTTACAATTATTATTATTGTCTTCGCCATTTTAAGGATTCCCTTAAATATCTAGTACATAAATATCTGCATGGTGTTTTCTGTTTAGTATAAAAGAAAATCGTGTTACCCGGTTCATTCAGAGTAATTCTGCCACTCACAGAAACTTTATTATGACTTCATAAGGTTTGAAATCGTAGAGACGCCGAGGGAAAAGATTAAGTAGATTACCTAGATCGCCTCAAAGCCGTTTGGGTCCGCCGGATTAGGGCGTGTGTACTTCACACGAATATGATTTAAAAGTATTTTCAGTCTTAGCCTAAACATACGTCTCGCAGGCGTGCAATCCTTCGATATATCAAAAATGGCGGAACTTATTTTCACGTTAAGGACATCGTATGCTAATTCCTGGCTTCCACTGAGTTGGCCTAAGAGTGCACAATCTTCAATCATTAGAAAGATACAAACGATATAATATTTTGATTTCGTGTACGCCTCGCGGACGTAGATTAGGTTTCTAGGGTTAAGTATGAAATGTTTTAAACAAAATAACTTTTAGGTAGTAAAATAATTAATTTGTGGGCCTAGTGACGTCCGTTATCCGTAACTCCTTTGCACAAAAATACCTGCCCGTCTTTCAAAGTATCTCCATACCATATTATGTCACGTAAATCGTTTGATCCTCTCGTTAATCGTAAAGAGATAACAAATAGACAGACGCACTTTCAAAATAATTACTAACAGCTACTGTCTGTCAAGAAAGTGAAGAAATTAATAAGTGGCAACATCGTATTGTCATCCCTTTTTTCTCAGATTGCTTTGAAGGGGATGACACTACGATGTTGCCACTTTTTAATTTTTTCACTTTCTTGACAGACTGTATAATATTATAAATGCGAAAGTGTGTCTGTCTGTCTGTGTATTACCTCTTCACGCCCAAACCGCTGAATCGATTTTGTTGAAATTTGGTATGGAGATAATTTGAGTCCCGGCGAAGGACATAGGATACTTTTTTACTAACAGCTAATATTATAAATGCGAAAGTGTGTCTGTCTGTCTGTTACCTCATCACGCCCAAACCGCTGAACCGATTTTGCTAAAATTCGGTATGGAGATACTTTGAGTCCCGGGAAAGGACATAGGATACTTTTTATACCGGAAAAATGTACGGAAAAGTTATTCCTATTGTTATTTAAGTACCAATAATTAGTATTAGTAGTAACAAGTAATAAGTGTATGTTAAAAAAATAGTATATAAATGAATTTAGTAAGTATTATATTTTATGTAGTGTAGTTAGTAAACACAGCAATAAAGGATATTTTATTTATTTTTATTTAATTTATAATTATTATTAGGCTAGGTATTTAAATGCACCATTTTTACGTGTTTTTTCCATCTCTTAAAATAATATGTAGTGTCATCTGTGATATTTTATTGTGTATTGAAAGAGACTTTGGACGGATTGAGTGGCGTTGATAGTAAAACATACATTTCCGTGACTAAATTATTACAGTCCAGCACTGTATTACATAATATGTTTGAAGATAAAATAGAAATGTTGCCTACAATTTATAGTTAACGTATTGTTGTTCTAATTTCCGCAACCCCGTGATTTACAGTGAAGGAAGGGAACTACAAGCCGCTAAATACAATTTCATAGCGAGTGCTAATGTACCCTAACCCCAATATTAAATCTGACTTCATTATACTAACGCTCCCCGTTTCCTGTTGCCAATGAGTTATATTTGGTAGTTCGCGAACTGTATGTTTAGTTTAGATTTTAGCGTTTGGCGAGTATGTTTAGTTCACGAAATTGCATTCGATTTTGATAGGGAAATTAGAAATCTAAAATGAAATTTGACATTCAGAAGCAAAGCATACGCGGCATACGTCGTGTCATGCGTGGGTCAATTAGACCGCAACGCGACGAGGCGAGGCGAGGCGCTGCGTGGCATAAATTTATATGGAACGCGGGATTGAAATCTGTCAAATGTCAGATTTCAATCACTCGAGACGTCTCGCGAATCTGTCAAATCAACCCCGCTACTTTGAAAATATGTGTCTAAACACACCATGTCGAAGATACGCGGCCGAAGTTCGGCAAGATTACGCCTGCAATGTAGTTTAAATGCCGTGCCGAAATTACGTCGCGTTAGAGCGTACAGCCGAACTTTGGTCGAGCGTAAGTTCGGCAGCGATTCGGCGGTAATATTTTTTTCGGCGTCACTTCGGCGGCGTTCGAGACACTGAATATTCGGACAAAGTTATGCAACTGAATTCCCGCCGCGAACTTTCGGTTCTTATCGTGTGTCACATCAGCCGAATGCGTCGGAACGTAATATCGGACACGGAACTTCGGCATATTCGTATTATGTCCGCGTATATTCGGCATGATGTGTTTAGACACTTTATATCATACTAGATGACGCCCGCAACTCCGTTGCGCCAAAATTTTTTTATCGTGCGGGAACCGTACATTCTCCGGAATTGCCTATGTCCTTTCTCGGGATTAAAAGTATCTCCATACCCAATTTCAGCAAAATTGGATAAGCGGTTTGGGTGTGAAGAGGTAGGTACTTAACAGATAGACAGACAGACAGACCGATAGACAGACAGACACACTTTAGCACTCATAATATCAGTGTATGTATAGATTATTAAGTTAAAATTATTTTTTATTTTCTTAAAGTTCCTAATCTTAATTGTGGTGTAATACTTATATTACCATAGTAACTATTTAGTATTATAATATAATACTAAATAGTTAAAATAATTGTTATGACTAGGTATGTACATGTTATGTACCATCGGGGAAGTTGATTCCTATGCAATTGACAGACCAACGTTATTTGGTCGAATATGTCAATTCAATGTTAATTGTGATCTGTCAGCTGGGTTGGACGTAACGCAACCAAATCACGTAGGTCCTCGATTTGCATAGGAATCAACTTCTCTGATAGTACATAGGTGCTCATAAGCCATAACAATATTTTTTTCAGAAAAAAAAACCTAACTTTATTTCGTAATAAAGTTAAGTACGTCCTGACGTAGGCAATATTGGTTTTGCCGGAGTGACTAAAACACTATTAGCGCCATCACCATTCGAGTCGTGTTCGCCATTTTGTGGATTTATACGAAACAGTAATGGCTTCATAACATCCTGTGTTTACTAATATTTTCTAATATCCTCTATTGAGCGAACTTTTTGGTAGTTAGTTAACGTGTTAGTCTTATGAAAATCGTAGCTTGGAATTAATATACTTATTGCAAATTTTGACATCGGCTTAAAAAATCTAAGAGAACATCAAGATTATTGTTATATTATAGAGAAATCTAAAATTGTCATGCTAAGCGGGCTGTACGAAGCTAAACATATAGTAGGAAGCTATATTAATAAGAGTTGAGTATCTGTAGCGTTCATCTGTCTCAAATTTTGTTTGAAACAATTGAAAACTCTACATTCCAACACATTGTGTACCTTATATGCCTACAATAAAATATAGTAGATACCAATAATGATTTTACAATAGAATAAAAAAATTGTTTTCAGATAACACGGTAAATGTTTGGCCCGTTTTTTCAATTCAATTTCGTACAATTTTTGTATATTTAAATAATCACTTTTTACAACAAAATCGTCGGAACACGTGGCTTAGGGCGTTTTAGCTCGCCATGTAAAGCTGATCAAATAACAGTTGCAGTTTTAACCCTGATCCGGAAAGCGCCGACCGGATAACGAGATTTCTATTGTTGAATAAAATAACATACATTTTTCATTTGATTTTTTATGTAGATACTAGCTGTTCTCTGCAACTTCGTACGGGCAAAACGTCCACAGGGACCGTTCATTTTACTGCAATAAAAGTAGCTTTAGATGTCTTTTTTCATGGTCCCTTTCGGTTTTAGTAGGTATATATGACAGAGAAAAGAAAAATATATATTGTTAAGAATAGCAAAACGCTTTGCTATGCTTGGAGTATGAAAATATAAGGCACTATCGCTCGAGAAAAGATATCCTATCTATCTCGTTTTTCGAACTCAAAATACCAAATTTCGTCTCATTTTACGCTAAAGCGGACATCTCCTGTGTCTTAGCTTTAGCGTAAATTGAGACGATCTACCTATCACATTTGATAGGTAGACTGATACAATATATTATTATAGCATGCATTTTATTAGTGTGGCAGCAACGGCAAGTGGCACAGAAAACCGGCGTGAAACAGCGCTTGCGCTGTATTTCGCCGAGTGAGTGAGTTTACCGGAGGCCCAATCCCCTACCCTATTCCCTTCCCTACCCTCCCCTATTCCCTTGCCTTCCCTACCCTCCCCTATTACCATATTCCCTCTTATAAGGCCGGCAACGCACTTGCAGCTCTTCTGATGCTGCAAATGTCCATGGGCGACGGAAGTTGCTTTCCATCAGGTGACCCGTTTGCTCGTTTGCCCCCTTATTTCATAAAAAAAAAGTATAAAAATATTAACTTGATTAATATGTCCGTTATCTCTGCTAAATACGTAAAGTACCTGGATGACCGAGCTTTGCTCGGTATAGCAAGCACTCATTGACTTCGTGTTACTTAATAACGCCATCTGCTGGTCGTTAAAACAATTAGTTGCTCACATAATAATATTATTATTCGCCAATAGATGTCAGGAAGAGTCATATTTTTCAGTTTATCGATTATCGATAAAACACGAATAAAAAGACATTTTCTGAGAATGATTCCTAGCTAGATCGATTTATCGCCCCCGAAACCCCCTATATACTAAATTTCATGCAAATCGTTGGAGCCGATTCCGAGATTCCAATTATATATATATATATATATATATATATATATATATATATATATATATATATATATATATATATATATATATATATATATATATATATATACATATATACAAGAATTGCTCGTTTAAGGATATAAGATAAGATACGTGAAGTATATTTTAAGCCGGTTATTAGAATAAACCTTCCAGTTTCCACACTTACCTGCATTACATGAATAAAAGTCTGTTCTCGTAATTTCTAATACTCAAACTTCTGGAATCCACTTATGTAAGTTGAACAAGAGTTTATAGGGACTGAATTTGCGTCTGTTCTGAGGCGGAAAATCCTATGATTTAGGGCCGAGAGCCTTATCGCAATCTCGCACGTCTCTCATATTTCACGCCGATTTAGAATTCACTATTTTAACCTATTATCCTTAGTTCATTCTGGTCATTTGTATGCTTAACCCTTGTTGAAAGAAGAGGGGTGTTGTAAGATTAACGTGTCTTTCTGTGTGTTTTTATGTTTGTTCGTGGCATCTTAAAATCTCAACGGGTGGCATTTTGATCTTGAATGCTGATCATCCTATATAATATTTAGGGTGTTAATGTGGCACCTGTATAGAGTTTACTGTGAAAGCTATAAGCAGGTATAAGTCCAGAATGATGTGATATTCAAAAACTTTTGCATGTACAACATTAGTGCTAAGCTGCCATGTAAAAGTTGGCCTACAGTAGTTTTGTCTCTCGGATGTCTGTTGCCCTGCACACAATTTATCTTGGCGAGGTTGACGGGTGACAGGTCGGTACTCTGTTACGTGTGACGTGAAGATGTTGGGATGTGTGTTACAATTTAACAAATTGTGAATTGTGATTAAAATTAAGAATCCGAGAAACAATAAGTGTCTCCAAGGCTTACTAAGTAAGCCTTACATTAGTAAGGCAAATAAGATAACTACATAGTTACCAAAAGGAGTCTCTATATATTTCTAGGAATTATGATCTTTATTCATCTATCATATTTCTAGTATATTTCTAGGAAATATAAAGTTTTGAAATTGAACTATCGTATTTCTTAAGATTTTATTGAAATAAATACTCTTCTAAGTCTTCTATGTACTACTTCATCAAACAATAATTGACCTTGCAACTTCCGCTTAATTTTTTTTACAAAATGGTAAGTGTAAGCCGTTATTATTCGTAGGTGTAAGCAGAGAAGGACAATATTTTCTGTCTAGCATTCACCCTCTTAAATAGACAGCACGTGAATAATAACACAGTGACTTTTCACTGGGACCTAAATACTTAATTATCGGTCTTTTTCCGTTCTTTTCGGCACAATGTGGAACAAAGAAGCCTCACTAATAGACTCATTAATCACCTGATAAATTTGAGCCGTAGATTTATGGACGTTCTGTTCTGTAATTACGCGCTCGTTTTTCATAATTCTGAATATCTTGACCTAGACTTTGAAAAATGTTGCCAAGGTCGCAAGCATTTGTGATCGATTGTTTCGATGCAAATGAACAGAGCCCCTAGCCAACGTTATTTCTTTATAGTTTCTTTATAGAATCGACAATCAAAAATGTGTGAAATTAGCATTCGATGAATGAAAGTCCACATTCGGTTTGTGTTAATTTTTCTTTCTTGGCCCTAAGAAACTAGTCACCACCAGCTGATTCATAATAATAAACCAACGTTTTTCCCACATTTTCCTCTATTTCTTCGCTCCTATTAGTTTTAGTGTGATAAAATATAACCCGATAAATGGACTAATGGGCTATCTAACACTGAAATAATTTTTACAATTATTTCAGTGTTAGATTTGTTTAAATCGGACCAGTAGTTCCTGAAATTAGAGCGTTCAAACAAACTAACAAATAAACAAACAAACAAAATCTCCCACTTTATAATATTAGTATAGGTAGATTATTAATAAAGTACATATTTGTTTGGAGCTCCGTGCTAACACTTGAGGATCCTAAACTACTTTTGTTGTTATAAAAATTAAAGCTTACTTAATTAAGTAAGTACGCTGTACTTCACATGTCATTAGAATTCATTTTATCTGCAAACAAATTTTATGTACAAAAAATGTCACAAATGCTGTTCTGTTGGTGAGTCTATAAAAATAAATAAATAAATAAGTGCCAAAGTTTGGTGTTCCGATCAAAAGTTCAGTGCAGAATGCAGTACCCAAAATTACATAAAACAATTAATGGTAGTATCTAAATTCTAAGGTATATGTTTACTGTTTCGTTCTCTTAAAACTTTAGGAACCTAAACAGTTCTTGGTATTAAACGGCAGGCTTTTAGCTTTTGTATTTTCGTGCACCGGAAGCGGAGGCGAGACAGCTGTGAAGTTACGGCAAAACGGATATTATCCGACCAAACTTACTTCACACCTATTATACCAGGACCGCGCCAACTGTGTACAGCCACAGTATAAGTAGTATTAAGTAGAGCTTCTTTTCAGACACACTAATGATTATAGTGAAGCAACCAACACGCAAATTCATACTTCCATACTAATATTATACATGCGAAAGTGTGTATGTCTGTTTGGTTACCTCTTCACACCATAACCCGTTGGACTGATTTTGCTGTTTGGTATAGAGATATTTTGAGTCCCGGAAAAGGACTTATGAGACTTTTTATCCCGGAAAATGTACGGTTTCTGCACAATTAATTATTTTGGGCGCTACAGACTTGCGGTCTAGTATAAATAGTACGTCATAGTAGACTATCTTTATATTAGACAACATACTAATTACATAGTATATATTGAAGAGCAAGCAACACAAATCTTATATCTTTAAACGAGCAATTCTTGTACATATATAATATATCTCTAGGAATCTAGGAATCGGCTCCAACGATTTTCATGAAATAATTTTAAGAACACAAATAAAAATAAAAAAAAAATAAAAAAATATATATCCACAGCCGAACATAATTATATTGTATAACCTTCTCCTTTTTGGAAGTCGGATAAAAATGTAATTTTATTCGTGTTTTATCGAATAACGAGCAAAGCTCGGTCAAATAGCTAGTGATTATTACACAGTAAACCATCTTCTGATGAATCAAATTGGGCGCTTTTATAAACTTTTTTCTGATAGCTTTGAAGCTAAGCTGAAGAAAACGATGCAGTATCTCGAATCTCCTTGTGGGCACATAAAACTAGTAGCTGTTCTAAACGAATTTGATTTTATGAACATGGCTATGTAGCCGTGTTATTGTTACGATCCGATAATTTAAAATTGTTCTCTGAGGATTCTCTTAACGTAGATAATTTTGTTCTCATATTTGGTTATAATAATTTATAACGACGTAGACTCATCACCGGAATGTGCAGAAAATTGTCGGATATAGTCAAGAGCGACGGTCCTGCGCCTGACTGTCTTGTCAGTTGTCAATCAACCGCTGTAAGAGGTAACTAAACTAAAGGCTACGCAGGAGGCGTACAGCGCACAAAATCGAGTATTGTACATATTTTACTGCATGGCCTGGTAAAAAAACCGGCCACCATCATCGAACCCTGTGTGGGAGGCATAATCCGATCCTTACATTGAATCTATCTATGTTTAGAAGCCGCTACAGATCTACGTATAGACCCAAAGTGTATGCTTCGAATTTTACTTGCACAGAATTCAATTTCTGAGCTCTACGCACGAAGGAGCAGAGTCGCATACCTTTAAGCTTTTAAGTGAAAAATACGGAACCCGCTGCCAAAACGGCGGAATACACTTTGTGACTTACTGAGAAAATGCATTTACAAGTTGCAAGCCTATTTGGAATATTCTAAAGGTAGCGAAACTATAAAAATAAATTAAATAGCTTTAGAGCGCCTAAACCAAAGGTGATACTATTATTATAATCTTTAGTTTAGATTATGGAGCAATAAGAGAGTATCATAAATTGGACGTCATGGCTTTCAGTGTCATTGTAGCTGAAGAACGGACAATGGGTGTTCAATGTTCATCTTAAAAATAATTATAATCGAAGATGCTTTAAAAATATTTATTCGGTGTAAGGTGACCCCTAAAACAAATTACCTATGGCATATAATAACTCCCACACCGGTTTCAGTGATGGTGGCCGGTTTTATTGGAAAAAGGCCAGATACGCAGGAGTAATTTCATAGTATCAAGGTGTGTGCGCATTACACAAGAGTGCTCTCTATTCCTTTACTCTCATAACCCAGTGGGACGGAAGACCGACACGACTGGCGAGAGATCAGGTGCAGGAACAACTTTTTACATGCCCATCCGACGCATGAATCATCTTACTTGTGAGATAAATAATCAGGTTATTCCGCACTGTCCTAACCAAACCTGAAAATAACCATGTTCCCAACACGGGAATCGAACCCATGACCTCCGAGTCAAGAGCCACGCTCTAGACCACTGGACGTAAGTAGTATATTAAGTTGCATAGCGTAGTATAAGCTCTTAATAGTACCTAAACTGGACAGGTCAGCTTACAAAGAGTTACGTTACGTCTGCGTTTCGTCGTAGAAACTCACGATGCGTGTTATTTAAAATTCAAAGAAATTAACTGCGTCAATAATTCACCCTGCATTGTATCGATGGCGTCGTGCCGTGTATTGTGGCATTTTACGATGTCTCGGCGTAGTTTTTTACGATGCTTCCCACGATGCGACATCGCATCGTGAAACGAAGCTGTATCGTGGTACGACACGACGTCGTGTCGTGTTTATGTCAAGAAAGTTGATCCTTCACAAAGTTTCTGTATCGACGTATAAAGTTAATGTTAATTACGTCATTAATCTTAATCAACGTCATTTAGTCTTTTCAGTAAAGTTTTGAATAGGTACAGTTATTTTATACCTGGGATTCTGTTCTGAGGATCAGTAATTATTCTTATACATATTTCAAAGTTAGAATATAGCTTAGATCGCAGCGTAAGGTGACAAAGCGCTATACATCCATAGTCAATACTAATAGCATAAATGCGAAAGTGCGCATGTCTGTCAGCGGTTTGAGCGTGTAGAGGTAGCATGCTCAAACCGCTGAACCGATTGTTGAAATTTGGTAAGGACTTAGAGTCTCGGGAAAGGACATAGGAAACTTTTTTTCCGAAAAAAATGTACGGTTTCCACGCGATAACTGAATTTTGGCGGAACGAAGCTGCGAATCTAGTTTTTGATAAGCCATTCAAAATTAGAACAGGCAGCCTACCACAGGCTGTATTTCATTGAATGTGTATGTGTATGTTCAGTTTTGGATAATTTACCTATTTAAAAAACATCGCATTGCATGGACACATCCCGTTGCAATGTTAAATAGTCCTTGGTGTAAAACAACTGTCTTTATAGTGACACAACACTGTACGTCGAGAGAACCAAAAGTCCTATTTTACAAGGCTCGTAAGACTATGAACTTATATTTTGTGTGCATTTTGTAAAAGTAGGTATTATTTCATATTAATATGAGTTTTTAATTATAAGAACACTTTTAGTATTCATTTTAGATAATCGTTAATTTTTTGATACAGGAATATATTCATAATCTCAAAAAAATCCGAAATTTTTATTGGGCTTTTTACAAAGGTTTTCTTTATGTAGAATTTCAAAGAAGTTTTCGAGGGAAAGCTCAGTCAAATGTAGCACAAAGGGGATACGAAGATTCCTGAGTTGTGGAGGTGTTTTGTGAAAATAAGGATATATTAAAGGCTTGGGTTACAATAATCCCGATGACCTATCCTAAAATAATTTCGGATATTTGGTTTGAACTTTGAATAAAACATGTTAGTAATGTTTTATAATTTATATAATCTTATTGACGCTTTTATAAAATACAGTAGAATTACTAGTTACCATCAGAGGATTGATTCGCGACTGTCGACTAGCTGCTAGCATAACCTCACCAAAATATTATGTAGGTACGACTTTTTCAGCTGCCTATGAATCAATAATTGCAGCCGTTGTCGAAAAACCAATAAGTACATTATGTTATAATATTACAATATATCAAAAAGTGTAATTTGCTTGAAAATACTTTAGAGCCTGGGAAAGGAAATAGGACACAGCAACAGAATTTCTGCTCAAATGAGTTGTAACTTGCGATTAACGTCTAGTACAGCTATACTCAACCTGCGACCCGCCGGGGCTTTATCAATGGCCCGCTTGATGTTACGTCAATTTTAAATTCACGCCCACCTGCAAAATAAGTGCGAAGTCGTCGTAAAAGTCGTCTCTTTTAAATCGCAAATTTTAAATAACATTATGTTTAATCCAAAAAAAAATTTGCTTGTGGCCCGAGACACCTAGACCAAAACTTGTTTGTGGCCCGTATAAAAAAAGGTTGAGTACCACTAGTCTAGTACCTACACCAATATATTTACAAGCTGCATTCCGTCTCAGTGTAAACTGACCTCTAACGAAAAAGATCAGTCAAAATCACAATCCGCCATTATAATATATATCCGGAGTGCGCCTAATTTCTAAGTGAGTGTCATAAATTTCCCGCGCGAAGTTTTTCAACTGGCGTACATCTGGCGTATTCATCATCGTTGACGTCGGAATATCTAAGGGCCTGTCCACATGCCCAAGTCACGACGTCATCAACGTGGAACGGTGCGGTAACGTGGCACGGTACGTTGATAAATTTACGTTAACGTAACGTAAAAATGTACGTCACGACGACGCAACGTTGCACGTCGCCGTGCCTTGTAAAATTCTACCACAATAGTATGTCTATTATACCAGTACTCACGATGCGTTCCTGTGTTAGTGCCACAGTTGTTATTCAAAATTCAAAGATGACGCATCGTGAGTTTCTACGTTGCGACTTGTATAATATTGATTGACGTTACGATGAAATACGATGTCGCGACGTAGTTTTTTTACGATGCTCGTCGTAGATTTCTACGCCGCATCGTGGTACGACACGACGTCGTATCGTGTTTATGTGTACCGGTCCTAATACACCACGTTACCGCACCATTCCACGTTAACGACGTCGTGACGTGGAGATGTGGACAGGCCGTAAGAGCGCCATTTTAATTTCGCTATACAGATACAAACGTTTCGCTGGATTGCCTTTTGTTATTGCTTGAGGTTTCGCGCGGCTCCGCCAGCGTAAATGAGGCATTTGCAGGAACCGTACATTTTCCCGCAAAAGCCTATGCTCTTTTCTTCCCTATGTATTGCTAATGCTATGCCAAATAGCTTAAAAATCGAACCTACTTAGTTTGTGAAATAAGAGCATTTTTCCACTTTTTCCTCTGATTCTTCGTTTCTATTGGTTTGACCCTCAACATCTTGTTTAAGTTATAACTCGAAGCTTTCCTCGATAAATATAGTATCCACCACAAAAATATTTTTTCAATTCTAACCAGTACTTCCTGATAATAGCGCGTTCGGCGGACAAACAAACCAAACTCTTTAGCTTTATTATTATATGTATATGTATATGTTATGGAATGGAAGCTAGCACTACCTTCCATTCCATAACATACTTCATTTTATAAAACCTTATGAATTGTAAACAATGTTTATAACAAAAACATCACCTAGAATATTGAATGAAGTTTACTTTATGTACGTGGTGGGAATTCTATGGGCAATAAAAATGTACGTCTATTTTCGACAAACATTCAAACTATGTACAGTAAGATGGTAATTCTGCCGTGCAGACACTAAAGCGCAGTAAGGCGCATTTTGGTGATTTTCCGTTTTTGATATATTCTAAATCTACATTTTTTTCACTTTATTTCTGGCTTACTCACATTATCCTACGTTAAATGGAAGTATTTTATTTTTAACCATAAAGTTTTTTGAAAATGCAGTAACGACCCCATTTTACCGCTAAAAAGACATTATTGCTATATGAATCGCAGTAAAATCACTTGCTGCAAGGATTTTTTGTGATTTCAGATTAAAACGCAGTAAATACAAATAAAATACTGTTTTTTAAATAGTTCCGTATACACACATAGTTACGTGAAAACCTAATTAAAACGCAGTATATGTTAACTCCATACAGACAGTTTTTACTGCATTTAATCAGTACTAGTGATTACTAATTAAAATGCAGTAAATTCAGGTATAATACTGCATTTAAAAAAAATAATTGCTATATCGATATAATCTATACTACTTACTAAAATGCAGTATTTGTATAGTATTTTGAAAGATTTGTATGTATGCAATAGGGATGATGACAAGGTCAAAGATTAGCGAATTTTGTTAATAAAATAAAGAAATCATGGTAAAAAATAAGTGTTCCCAAAACTTCAGCTTGATAGCATTTGTTTTTTTTTTTGTTATGCGCCTTCAAAGATGGATATTCAAGTCGATTTTTTTTTCAATTAAATTTCTTAATATTTGTATACAATTCGATAACTTATACATTTAAAAGCAACTTTTGTTATGAAACCACTTTCATAAACGCAATATTTAATATACCTGTCGAACAAAGTTGTCTCCCGATGCGTACAAACTACGAAAGACTGACGTCATACTTTCGTAGCACTTTGTATGGAGCGTTTCGGGCAGGTCTTTTTTATGAGATATTTGAATTGTCATATCTTGGTGAATTTTTAAGCTATCAGAGTCATTCTTTCAACGATGTTTCTATTTTTTAAGTGTCTTTCAATTACCGATAAGAAAAAAAAATAGTCATCATGCCTATTTGTACAACTATCTTTTACAAAAAGATATAAGTACTTGCAGGCTATTGTAAATTGTATTTTGATATTCAATTATAATGATTATTATTGCATGGTGAGGTCAATATTAGATTTTACTATATCAACAATGGTTAAAATGACACCATATTAATTAACGATAAGTGTAATCGCTTAGTTTTGGTCGGTTTTAATTCTTATTAATGACAATTGATAAGTTAAAAAATTTGTTACTTATTAATATACCACTTACTTCTCAGTTCCACCATTTTATAGATTTTTGTGTTCCTTTCAGTGCCAATTATGGACTAATTAATTGTATAATGAAGTGCTTAGTATTCCTAATGCACATAAAAATGGTATTTTTTTAAATATAGTACTAGGTATTTACAGTTTTAAGCCTTATTTCAAAATAACGATGTTAACGTACTAAGAGAAGATAATAATTGTTAGTTTTTTATGCAAAAATGCAGATTTTTTAATAAATTTTAAGCTTAGAAACGAAGTTCAAATGAAAAACGCATCCTATTTGATTATTAAAAATAAAATTTTCATAATTAAATTATTATGCTGTTTCATTTGTATGCACTACTTCTTTTATGTTCCAGAATTATGTAATTTTCGGTTTTTTTCTGTGCAGTAAAGGGGCCCCAAAAATATTAATGCCTGTAATAAATTATTCATGGGGTTTTCAGGGCATTCTTTACGTCTAGGATTAAGTTTACGTTATTCCCTTTGAGATAAAGTTGAAAAAGAACAAAACAAATACATTTTAATATATATTTTTTTTGTTTTTAAACTTTAAACGCGTTTTTCTCCGAATCATGATTTTGCACTTACTGCGCTTTAGTGTCTGCACGGCAGAATTGTGCTTCTATCTGACTGTGCGTGTGCAGGCGTCGAACAAAACTGTTTGTTTATTGTCTATGCTGGTGCTGGCCTCTAGTGTGAAAACAATACTACCGTACAGTAATTTATATCCTAGTAGATGACCGCCCGCCCGAAATACCACTGCGCCAAAATTCGACTATCGCTCGGTTGCCGTACAATTTCCGGGGAAAATCTTCATACCAAATCTCAGCAAAATCGGTTCAGCGAAACGAATTTTATTTCTTCGTCACGCTTGTTTAAGCAACGGTTGTGTACGTTTAACAGACAGAGATACAGACAAACATACGTTCGCATTTATATTATTAGTATGGATTATTAAATACTGAACAAACAGTATTATAACGCCAGAAATAACTTGAAGCGATAATACCCTCCTTTTTTGATAAAATGTCTTTGTCCAAAGTCGGCATTGTGAACATTCTGAAATCCGCTGACTGGCTGTCATGTCTGAGCAGTAAGGATTTAATTTTATTAAGCTGACCCACTTGTTAAGATATTACAATTAATTTCATTTGACACTTTTGCTGTAATAAAGTTGTAGGATATTCGCTGATAGAAGCTGATTTTTGCTAAAAAAATATAATAGAATTCTTTTTGTACCATCTTATTTAAATAATGTTATAACTTGTGAAATAAAATTATACTTATTGAAACACAGAATTCCTGAAATGAATTCATGCAATCCATACTAATATTATAAATGCGAAAGTGTGTCTGTTTGTCTGTCTTTCTGTTGCCTCTTCACTTCCAAACCTCATAACCGATGTTGCTGTAATTTGGTATGGAAAAAGAATACTTTTTAGTCCGGAAAAATGTACGGTTCCTTTCGTGATATACGAATTTTGGTTCTATGGTCGAGTTGCGGGCGTCATCCTACTAATATTATAAAGGCGAAAGTTTGTTTGGATGTATGGATGTGTGGATGTGTGGATGTGTGGATGTATGGATGTTTGTTACTCTTTCACGCAAAAACTATTGAACGGATTTTAATGAAACTTTACAATAATATAGCTTATACATCAGAATAACACATAGGCTACAATTTTAACTGACTTTCAAAATGGGCGAGGTGTTATGTTCGTTTTCTTATATTCAACGATTACTCCGCCGTTTGTTAACCGATTTTCAAAATTTTTCTTTTGGTATATAGGGTATCATCCCAATTTGGTATTATATTCACAAAAGTGGTGATCTGATGAAGATCCATAAGTAATCGAGGGAACTCCTCAAAACGTATAGGGAAACATGTGGTGACTTCGGTTTTGTGAGAAGTATTCTAAGCATATGCTACTAACAAGTAAGATTTTGTACCGAGATATACCTGGTATACCGATCATTTATCGAGTAAGACTATAGGCTATATTATATTATCACGCTAAGACTAATACGACCGAAAAAACTCAGGAAAATGTGGGGAAAACGGGGTTAATATTTTTTATGGCAAAATGTACGTTTTCTGTAAAATTCCTAATTTACGCGGGCGAAGCCGTGCGGGACATCTAGTTTCTTATATTATTGTGACGTTAGCATTTTTCACATCGTAATAAGGGCCGGGACACATAAACACGACACGACGCGTCATATCGGGTCACGATGCGTCATCTTTGAATTTTGAATAACAACTGTGTCACTGACACAGAAACGCATCGTGAGTTTCTACGACGCGACGTCGTGTATCATGACACGTTACGGTGTCACGACGTAGTTTTTTACGATGCTCGTCGTAGATTCCCACGACGCGACGTCGCATCGTGAAACGACGCCGCATCGTGGTAGGACACGATGTCGTATCGTGTTTATGTGTCCCGGCCCTAACAATATTATTATTATTGTTTTTATCAGATTTAGATTTAATAGATTCAATATTCTTACATATCGCAGAGTGCACATTTATGATGAAAATTATGCTAATACTATCGCACTAAAAGCAACCATATAAAGTTAAGTGTCATACCGGGGAATCAGAATTCTAGAATGCCATTCGACTTTATTACTATTTTCTACCATTACCCTTATAACGTGTGTAGGCATGGCATATCGAGAAACCAAAATAGTTTTTTAACATCACTTTGACTTTATTCAGGGCAATTACAGTGACTTTTTTTATTAAAGACCCAAAGAAAAATACAATCACAATAATAATATACTTAATGTAAAATAGTGTTACATAAGCCATTGCTGGTTTTTAGGCACATAACTATTGTCAATTCTGTCTAAATAATTGGGAAGTAACTTTTCCTTATAGTAAGGATATTTTTTGTGAAATATACGTAATGCCATTTATGATCTTGATTTCTACCTCCCTTTCTCCCTCCCTTCTTAAGAAAATAACGGCAAACGGTCGGATCTCTAGGTTTACATGAAAACCGGCTAAGTACGAGTTGGACTCGCCCATGAAGGATTCCGCAGCAGCAGTAAGGTTTGTTTTTAAAAGCTTTTATTTAACTTGCTCTGTACGTATGTAAGTATGTATGTTCGGGTGAAATATTGGAACTCAATTTTGAAGCAGATATAATTAACCGATTGAGCTGAAATTTTGCATACACGTTAAGTTTGGATGACAATACACGATATGGTATGTGGCATCACTCTAAATCCAATATGGCCGACAATCCAAGATGGTGAAATAGTTATTTTCGATGCAGTCCTACAATATGGATATTAAATGAAAGGGCTTTTTGGGAGTATCTCAAAAACGAATGTAATGTCATTCTACATCCAATATGGCGGCACATCCAAGATACGGGAATAGTTATTTTTAATGCACTTCTGCAATATGGGTATCAAATGAAAGGGCCCATTAAGAATAACTCGGAAACGAATGTAATGTCATTCTATATCCAATATGGCGGCTCATCCAAAATACGAGAACAGTTATTTTCAATCGTCACGTGAGTCGTGACGTCACGTGAGTCGTGACGTGACGTGAAATAACGTGACGCGACTTCAAGTCAAATCCAGCCGGGTTTCAGAAAATGCCCGGTTGAAGCCGGTCACTTTTGTTAAATAAAATTTAACTTTTTAGTCACGCAGAAATAAACGGAATAGAACAACTCGCTAAATATAGATTTTTCACTAGTCAAAGTCGAGTACGATTTCTTAAGGACTTAAGTTAATCAGAATTTAACAAATTCTTGAAACAAAACAAATTATGTACTATCAAACAGACTAAGAAGTCTAGCCAGAGATAACTAAAAAACAAAAAAAAAAAGATTATAAACATAAAACTTTTTGAAAAAAGATTTTATTTAAATAGTCTAAAAAGAAGAAAATAAATTTCTCCTTAAAAATTTTAACTTTTAAGTTAAAATCCTCAATACAATTTGCATGATAATAAAAGCTTGTTGCGAGATTTGTAAATAAACTATATTATGTAGTACCAATATTATATCTGAGGAAATTGATAATATTATTTTAATTTAATTTTATCAAGTACTGATAGATTGTTAAGTCTCGCGAGTCGCGACAAGCTTTTATTACATTGAGGATTTTAACTTAAAAATTAAAATTTTTAAGGAGAAATTTATTTTCTTCTTTTTAGACTATTTAAATAAAAGCTTTTTTCGAAAAGAGTTTTATTTATAATTTATTTTATTAAATTAAAAGGTTTTTTTTTTAATTTATTTTTATATTTCAGTTGATTTAACAGTAAATTTAAGGTTTACCATTTATGACGTAAAAAAAACTACTTGCTAGATCTCGTTCAAATCAATTTTCGTTGGTAGTTTTTATGGTAATGTAGGTAAATCATATATTTTTTTGACTCATCATGACTCCTTTAGAAGTTAGGGGGGGAGGGGGGGGGGGGGGGGAATGGACACATTTTACCATTTTGGAAGAGTCTCTCTCGCAAACTATTCAGGTTAAAAAACATATATATAAGAAACTTTAATAACACTTAAGTATAATTTTTGAAGATGAAATTTTTTTTTATTGGTTTAAGGTTTACCATTTATGAAGTATAAAAAAACTACTTGCTACATCTCGTTCAAACCAATTTTCGTTCGTAGTTTTTTAAAGTAATGTACATCATTTGTTTTTTTAATTTTTAGAAGATAGAGGGGCACACATTTCACCACGTTGGAAGAGTCTCTCTTGCAAACTATTTAGGTTAGAAAAAAAATATTGATATAGTGAGTAAATAAATAGTAAATTTAATTATTCTATTCTATTCCTTTCTAAATGGCGTTGCAGCAGCGCTCATTCGGACAGACCCATAATCGAACTTTTATGTTTAATGTTTCTGAACTGAAAACCCATCGAAATATCAAGTACTTAACGGGAAAGCGTACATTGAAAAAACGCAATCTCATAATTCGTGCCGATAGCGAGATGCGAATTTATTCTACCGTCAGCTTCATTCCTAGCCTACAAAAGACCTCCATATTTTTAATCTTCTATACAATGATTTCGAAAGTAAGGATGAGCCGTATCACGTATGTCACCAGTCACCACTCACCAATTACCATCGAGGTTGTAGTTTGTGTCAAGCAATGTAAGTGATAAATTTATTGTCATAATATTGAAAATAAATGTTTTCTAGCGAAATATATTTTATACAGAATGGCGGCTAAACTGAAAGCAAAAAAGTTGTCTTTTCTATCAATAAAAAGATCGACACTGTGTTTTTAGACGTATGTTAGTGCTGGATTTTTTTACCAAACGGATACAATGTGATCTTAATATAAGGGCCTTTAATTATTAAAAAACAAAAAAAATCTCAAACAAATTACAACAATAATTTGGTTGCGAATTTTTAAACGCTCAGGAGCTTAACGCTTCTTTCAACGCTTAACGATTTTTTCTACCTAAAAATATACTTTTGTCACGCTTGCCTTAAATGACAATCACTAGTAACATTTCCAATGAGCACTCAATGGGGACATTATTTCTTGTTCGAGGCCTATCCTTACGCTATTTATGAACAAGTCAATGCTTCTAACGGAACAATGCACGTCAACGCAACAAGGGATATGTTGTTTAAGCTCTGTCAATACAGCTTGTTAGTTTTCCGAATGTTCGTAGACATAACTCTTGACAATCGGTAACAAAATAATAATGACATTGCCTACAACATTGCTAAGTTTATTCTAGTTGGGTAATTTGAATGTAATTATAGACCTCATATAATTATAATATCATAATATTATATTATTATGTATAACATTTCATACTTTTGGTATAAGAGTTTTGTTTGTTTGCAACAAAATTCTTCAAAATTACTATACTGGTTGTGATGAAATTCTAACAAAATATATTATGAACACTACGGTCTACGAGAAAGGGTATAGATTATAGGCTGCTGTTTTTTAGCTGAAAAATTTATGGTTTCTAGAAATTCTGGTTCAAACAAAGTTAAGAACAAAAACAAACCGGCCAAGTGCGTGTCGGGCCACGCGCAATATAGGGTTCCGTAGTACAGCTAGTTTTTGATAATTTCGGTATGGTCAATGAATGTACATTTATAACGTGTTTTACACTACTAACAACATCATCTCAGTTACGTTCAAAGGAATTTGAACGAAAAGTCCCTTTATATTTCGTCGAATAGGTACATTTTTTTTAGTTGATCGACTATAACTCAAAAAACTTATTAAGTCTTATTAGCCGTTATAGTTTTCCTTTTAAATTCAGCATATTTTATACTCCCATGAATTTTTTCACATTTCCAGAGGCAACCGTTTAAGTGGTAGAAGGGGGGGGGGGGGGACACTGGACTCTAACGATTTTTTCCACTTTAAAACTTAATATTTCACTAACAGATTCCTAAATCGGGAAATGACCTATGAATACTCATAATATTTTTTAAAAACCTATCCAACAACACTCCATACGATGGGGTGGACGTGAAAAAAAAATCATCCCCGCTTGATGTGTAGGGAAGGTACCATAAAAAAATATTTTTTAAGATTTCATGAACCATTTTGCCGGCATCATTAATATGTGCATTCATGTCAAATTACAGCTTTGTAGGTCCTATAGTCTCTGAGCAAAACCGCGGACCGACAGACGGACGGACAGACCGAAACTATAAGAGTTCCTTGTTGACTACGGAACCCTAACAAGTACATTATCGTAGAATAATATTTTGTTTAATTTTTTTCAGGGGGCTATTCAAGACTTGTTGATACTACCGAACCTGAAAATCTACAACCAAGAGATGATCTGTAAGGATGTAAGTAATAATTCTTTTAAACCTGTCGGGGTTTAGCGGGGATAGTAACAGCAACGTATTCGTATCATAATTGAAAAAAAAGAGAATCGAACACTTTCACAAATTTTTCGTGCTTGTGCAGCGTGATGCGGGTTTTTGATATTATGATGTTGATTTTGCTTGTTTTTGTGTATTTTACACTATTTTAAACCTCTAAAGTCTAAAGCAATCGATTTACATCAAGAACAAAAGTTCCGGGCCACACTTCGTTGTGGGGTCGAATCGTAAAAACAACGTCGCACAGCAATGCAATTTAGTAGCAGTTTTTACTACTTTTGTGGTTGATCGTTACGATGCGATGCCGCAACGCAGAGTTGTGGCCCAGCACGAATTTGTTGCCACAGAAAACGTTCGTTATACGTACCATAGAATAGATAATAGTACAAGTAGTACTTTAAGTGCTTGTTCAGACATGCGGGAACCGCGTGGTTTCCGTGCTCTATGAACGCTAGGTAATACAACGCCATAGTAATAAGCTGCGAGCGGCTTAAGAGGATTCCACACCGCCATTTTTCCCATACAAACGCTGTCCCCTGTTTCCTCCCTGGATAATGCTAGTAGAGTTATAATTTTTTTCCTGAATATCTACGGCCACTAATACAATGTCCCTATGTTTTCCTTTTTTTCATAATTTAATTATTAAATAAGATATGAACGTTCAAAAACCCAAAAAAATGGCCAGATTTTCCACTGTGTTCAAACGTCCAGAAAACAGATTTGGATAGATTATACAAAAAAAGCAAAACATAGGAACACAGCTCAAGCCTTTTTTTAATCTTTAATGAAAAAAGTACTTAAATCGGTTAAGTTTTGGAGAAGGAATCAGGGGACAACGAATCGTTGATTTTCTGGATTTTCTGCAGTTGTCTCTATCGCGTTCTGCGGTATAGGCTTGAGGTAAGGGAGACAGCTATAGATATTACACGTACTTTTTTTTCATTTCTCTAGCTGCTGTGGTATCCTCTTAACCGCGCGGATCTAAACCGCGCGGTGCCCGCTGTGTATGGACAAGCACTAAGTAGATCTATACAAATTACAATGCGATAGCGCAACGCAGTATTGTGGTCAGAAAACTTTGCTAATGGATTCTACAAATTCACTTAATAATCTGTCTGTCCCAAATTCGCAAATACAGTCAAAACAACTAGTCAAAGTTGTATTTGTGTAAGGCAGGCAATAGGATTAGAGTGCATCCGTGTAAGCCGTCAGTTCGAAAAATCCACAGCAAACTGAAAGATTGAGCGGGCCCGTCAGATTTTATTGTGCAAATTCGAATTGCTTCCTATATACAAAACTAGAAGTCGATTTACGTGTGTATCTTAGGCCAGACGCACGAACATTAATTATTACTAGCTATTTGATATTATTACTAGCTATTTGATATTATACGATAAAACACGAACAAAATGACATTTTCTAAAAATGATTCCTAGAAATAGATAGAAAGCAACTTCTGTCGCCCATGGACACTCGCAGCATCAGAAGAGCTGCAGGTGCGTGGCCGGCCTTTTAAGAGGGAATAGGGTAATAGGGGAGGGTAGGGAAGGGTAGGGGATTGGGCCTCCGGTACACTCACTCACTCGGCAAAACACAGCGAATGCGCTGTTTCACGCCGGTTTTCAGTGAGCCCGTAGTATTTCTGCGGTCGAAGCAAGGCTCTCTCACGTTACCTACCTAGACTACTGTGGTTTTTACTTTAAATTTGTTGAATTATTGCATGAATGATGAATGAAGTTCGATAATAACTTACTTATTTGTTATTTACAAATTCCAACACATTTACCTATTGTTTTTTTTTTAATTGTACTGATCCATTTTTTATATTACTTCACAGGATAAACTACCTGATAGTGTGAGTGTGTTACTATAAATAATATAAAATATGTTTTAACCAATATAATGTTTAACATAATATCTATTTATCTAAGGTGTTCTATTTACACAGCTATTAAGTATAGCATACTCCTCTAAAATAATTGTTCTATCTGCAGACTTTATGCAATAGTACAGTCAAAAACATAGGAGTCGCATAAAATAATACTAGCTAGACTTGGTACTACTATAATATATTCAGTGGGTAGGCAGGTCTAGCAGTGTGAGCCAACTAGTACTAAATATATACTATGTTTGTCAACCACATTATGACAAGAAATAATATAATAAATAATACATTACATAATATTCGGAAGTAATAACTAATAAATATTTTTCAGTAGTTCTAAACTGGTAAAGAATCACTCTAAGTTGTACACAATTTTTAGATCTACAACCATAAAAGCAATATTGGAGGCAATTTTAAAGATGTTTGTTGGCTCCATCTAAATCTACGTAAATTATTATATTTTCAGGGCGTGCGAAGCGAGCCCTAGTATTTTATATCCCACAACCTGAACATTTTGTGGTACATTTTGCGGAAAAACTATCACGCCCATTGATGTGTTATCATCAGTTAGTCAAGGTGTGACGACGCGAGCCCTCACAAAGCTCGGCTTTTAGCTAGTTATTTCTTATAGACTTCTAATGTTTTTGACTGTACTACCTACTTGGGTCAACTAATACTATATTTGTGTCGCAGACTCACAGAGAACGCCCGCCAGGAAAGTCTGTAAGTCGAAATGCATGCACTTTAGGGTTAAACACACGATAAAAACCCTATGGTGGCTCCACTATCCGAATATTCCACATATTATTCGTACATATTGTAGGATAAAGTAAGAAAAAACTACTATAACACATACATAAGTACTCAATACATAATAATAAAAAAATATTTTGGATCCAAAAATTTTTGGTTGGCACCAACATTTTGAGGTTATAGGACACACTACGGCACTTGGGTGATAATAATGATTGATACCACAAGTAACTGGTGTTAATGCGTGAAGGTTATTCCTTAATGTCGTAATCAAAGATAATATTTTGTCGATCATAAAATCGTCCATAAACTCAAACAAGGCATGAACGTGGAGCCCCCAAATATAGTAGCATCACTTAGGAACCCTAATGGTTCTATAGAAAATGTAAATCTAAAATAATTAAATGAGCAGGAAAATAAAAAATAGGCACTGCGCTGCATTTTTATTATAACAATTAAAATAAATGTGATTCGTTAATATCTTTAATTCCTATAAATTCCACAATATCTAATATTTCCTTGGTTAATAATAAATACTCAAGGAGATATATTTTTTTCACATTCTCTTTCTCATTTCTTTATATTTTCCTGGTCTATTCTATATCTAACAGAGATAGCACAGAGATAGTGAAATAAACGGAAAATGACAAAAATATTATATTTAGTCAATTTAGTTGTTATGATGACGACCATGGGCGTACCCAGGTTTTGGGCCAGGGGTGTGGGGGCAAATTATGCAGATTCTGGGCCAGTGGGGGGCAAATCAGATTTTTTATAAGCTAGGTGTTTATAAAGAATAAAAAATTAATAATTTTATATTATTAATTATATATATATAAAAATATTAAACATGATCCAGGGGGGCAGCTACCCCCTCCCCCCCCCCCCCCTCTCGGTACGCCCATGATGTCAACCTATGCGTCATAGGCTTAGTTCGTATGGTTCTTATATAACTTATAACAAGCTTTGTAAAATGCTGCTTGATATATTTTAATTTTCCATTTAATGGCTTTCAGTATAATGCTTTTATAACCTTTCCGTTTTATTATTTAAATACCTATTATACCTTGCAGTGTGATAATATATTTTTTATATTTACAGTTCTTAGATAGCAGTTATATTCGTGGTAAGATTTTTGTTACTTTTTAGTTATTACTTTTCAGTTGTTGATACTAGTTTATTTTCTGAAAATAAATCTCAAATAAATCTACATTGTTTGATTTCCGATAAATTTTTATTATCTACTAAATATTTTACTGTTGCTATAAAATATTTTAATGGCTTATAATTAAGTTATCGGTGGTCATTATAATTGTTCCCTATTTTAATTAATATAAACTATTTACTAGACGATGAAAGCAAAATTGGAAAAAAAGAAGCTGAAAAAGGAGAAAAAGGCGATCCCGGTACAAAGGGCGAAAGAGGCGAAAGGGGTGAAAAGGGTGAAAGAGGGGAAAAGGGTGGAATGGTAATGTATTTGTTTATATTTTAAAATTTATAATGAAACGTTTATTGAACATGGAAGGTCGGTAGTCCTCAGACTACCAACCTTAAAAAACAACGAGGTTCCAGTGTCTCAACACGGGAACCTCGTAGTTAAGATATCACTGGCTTCAAAACCTTAGTTGTTTTAAATTTATTTTGTACTAGTTGATGCCCGTAACTCCGTTGCGCCTCAATTCACTTATCGCTCGCGAACCGTACATTTTCCGGGGATAAAAAGTATCCTCAAAGAATCTTCATACCAAAATTCAGCAAAATCGGTTCATTGGTTCGGCTGTGAAGATGTAACAGACATACAGACGCACTTTCGCATATATAATATTAGTATGCCATTAGAGGTAAAAATAAACGTATATTTTAACTCTTCATCAACGTAGAGTTGAGTTGTGTTTTATTGTTATTTACTAATATTAAATTATATTAATAAATATTATATTAATATTCCGCAAAAATACATTATTCTTGGTATATAATTGATAACTGAATATAATTTTTTCAACAAAGGAACTTCTCAAAAAGCAGAATCAGTAATAACCAGAATTATAATATTGTAAACGCGTCGTAAATACAAAATATTTTAAATACAAGATTACAATTAACATTTTGATTTTTTTTGATAACTTGATTTATTTTTTAGGGTGAACCGGGCGCATCTATCACGGGGCCAAGAGGACCACAGGGACACGCGGGAGCAATTGGACCAAAAGGCCCAGAGGGGGTAAGTTAAATGAAAACCATGAAATAAAAATAAAAAATCGTTAGCTTATATTAATTTCCAAAATCTGCACCGGAAATTAAGCCAATTTTAAAAAGTAAAGTACATAGGTAAATATTTTTTTTAGATAGTGTAAGTGATTATTTTAATACGAGTATTCATTTCCAGACATGCAGTTGCTCGAAAGAGGTGGTTTCCAATTTATTACTAAGTATGCCAGAGATGAGAGGACCACAAGGACCTCGAGGGGAAAGAGGAGAAAAAGGGGAAGATGGTGACGATGGAGCTACGGTAATTTTCATATTTGTTGTAATTGAAGCTCAAAAAGAAATTAAAAAATATACTAAAAGTTATTATAATACGTCATAATTATTAATTTAAACTGGCCAATATATTTTAATGAATTATATGATTAACACAACAGTACACAATATTATCGGCAAAATTTAAAAAATAGTGGCTCTAGATGACCAATATAATTACAAAGAGTACTAAAAGGCAAGAACATCGCTTACATGTCGATAGTAATTTATACACATCTATGATCATTATTTAGGGAGCAACTGGTAATCCGGGTGAAAGGGGACCACAGGGTGAACCGGGTAAGCACGGAGATCCAGGTCGAGATGGAATACCCGGTAGAGACGGTAAAGATGGACCAAAAGGGGAACCGGGGAAAGATGGTGCTCCCGGCTTACGAGGACCAGTAGGACCTCCAGGCCCACCAGGCCCTCCAGGACCAGTGCCAAAGGTGATTGATGACAATATCACATGCTTATATTTTTTTGGTTACGGGATAATCAAACGTACATGGCGTAAAAAGTGATTTCGTATTATAATATTATTGCGTTGGTTATAATATCATTGTACAATGGCTATTTACCATATTATTTCAAATGCAAGTTAGGACATTTTATATTAAGTATAGTTATTTAAGTATGTTGAAAAAAATTGTGTCAGAAATTATATTGACAGGAAATAGAAGTCGCAAAGGAACCAGCGCTGGTGGAAAAAGGTGACATGGGTCCACCGGGGCCTCCGGGTGTGGAAGGACCGATGGGCAAAATCGGAGAAAAGGGAGAGAAAGGAGCTAGTGGAGAAAAGGGAGCCAAAGGAGATACGGTAATACATAAGGTGAGTTTATTTCTTGATGATTTCCAAAAAATATACAACTAATATAGCATTTACCAAATCAGTAACACGTCAATAATAATAATAATTTTTTTGTTATCGTTACATCTTTTTGTTTATAATTAGGGAATAGATGGGGCACCAGGCCCTAGTGGTGAAACAGGTGCACCAGGGGAGAATGGTATTCCTGGAACACCTGGAAAGCATGGACGTCACGGTGAAAAGGGAGACAGAGGTGACAAAGGTGACAGAGGTGACGTAGGTCCTGCGGGGGCACCGGCAAGATTATCTTCTATACTGGATGCTAACATAGATCATCTGGAGTGTAAGTATATTACTGACTATTTTTAAGATACTATTCAGTGAAATAGCAAAGCCCTCATATCCATAGTACGCAATCATACAGTAAAAGTTAATATTTACAAATAAAAACTCTGTAAAACGATAACTCATGCTATATTTAACTGTGTTTCATGCAGTTAAAAGGCATTAAAAGTTTAATTTGGGTTATGTTTATTATATTGTACATAATATAGTTTTTTGAGTGTTGGCATTTCCAATTCATATTATGTTCTGTACAGGTTTCCTAACCTATATAGGATAGCAGGCGCTTCACCTCACTTGATTTTTATGTAGTGTCTAATAAATTTTATTTTATATTTTTATGTAAAATAAGCGGAAAGCTCTTGTCGTATTACAAGTCTTTGAGATTGGCACAAATTACGAAGTATTTACGAGTTCAGATTATTTATATTTCTATTTTGTAAGATTATTGTATTGTTAATTTTTTTATATAGATTGTGAATCTCAATAAAATTTCTCATTGCTATGTTTTTTCAGATACCGCAATAATCAAAAGATTTAAAGGGGCTAGAGGAGATGACGGGAAAGATGGACAAAAGGTAACAATTAATTATTTAATTTAAAAAAAAGGAACATTTGTCTCATAAATGCATAGGAAATAATCGTTACACTATTTTAGGGTGACCGAGGTGAAATAGGGCCAATTGGTCCTATTGGACCCCCGGGAAAAGATGGTCTTCCCGGTCACAAGGGGTCTAGAGGTCATACAGGTGCACCTGGAGAGAAGGGTACAAGAGGTGAAAAGGGTGAATCGGGACCTCCTGGACCACCTGGAAATGTCGCACAATCTGAAATTACTCTCATGAAAGTAGGTATGAATTTATTACATAATTTTTATTATAGTTCCGTAAGAATACATAATAACGTCATTAAAATCAAAATCAATCAGAAAATAATAATTCGCAAAAGGAAATACTGTGTATATAAATGATTTTAATAATTGTTTCGAATTTATTGTGTTCATGTCTTTTGTGCAGGGTCCTAAAGGAGACAGTGGTCAAAAAGGTGCAAAAGGGGATAGAGGAAGTAGAGGAGGAAGTGGTCCTCGAGGGTGGAAGGGGGAGCCTGGGTCCAGAGGAATGCAAGGAGTTAGTGACATTTCCTTATTTATATATTTTTATACGTATTAAACAGGTATTAAAAGAGAAATTGAATCAAAGGAAGATGGCTGACTCAAGGATGGCTGATGTCAAGCTCAACCAATAGATTATGAATAACTTTCACTTAACATTACCCGACAAAATAGCGTAGGTCCGCTATCTGCCAATGAATCAAATTCCCAACAATTGTAAAATATCTAACATCAATATTTTTACAGCAAAAGGGTGAAAAGGGTGACAGGGGTGAACCCGGCAAAGATGGATTGCCGGGACCAGTAGGTCCTCGTGGCGAGTGCAACTGGCACAACGTGACCGTACCACGTGGTCCGCCTGGACCACCTGGACCCCCCGGACCACCAGGAGTCTCCCTTACTGGTCCTAAAGGCGAACCCGCGTCGGTGAACGTTGACAATTATATCGAATACGACGAAGTTGATCCAGGTATTCAATTTCTGTGAGAAATTCGCAATCCATGCCCATAATTTCATTTCCGATTACCCTTTGAAAATTCTGCTTTTCTCTCTACGTCGTAAAGTTTACTTTAAAAAAAAATTAAGCAGGATGTAGACTCAACCTTTTCGTTGACCGTAAAATTTTGTTCACACATTCTGCTTAACTGTTAATAATAATAAAAATGTGAATAAACGACGAAATCTTAATGTTTTCTCTCTACCGGCACGGCAAAAAAATTTGAATAAACGTTCATTTATATATTTATTTTAAAATATATCATAATTATTGTTTTAGATACCTTCCTAAATGACGACGACTTTTTCATGGCGACCACGGTTATGCTGTTCAAATCTAAAATGGGTTACATAAAGGTAAATATTTACAATATTACAAAAACAGTAAAACCTACAGTTAATAAAATATCATCCGCTTTTGCTCAATTTCACAGTTTTTTAAATGTAGTCAACAGTGTTGTTGACGAGTCAATATTTTGGCGTTATTTAATCAAAAGCGCTTTGAATAACTAGCCATATTTAAATAAGAATATTATAATGAAGTAACGGGATTTCCTTTTGCAGAAAACTCACACTATTCGTTTGGGAACACTCGCGTATGTTTTAGATGAAGATGAATTGGTCTTGCGGGTGCAAAAAGGATGGCAGCCGGTGCTGGTAATATGCTTAACTTGTTAATATTCGATTTTGTGTAATTTTTATATGTCGTATAGATATTTGGAGATATTTTCCACGAATGAAAGATTCGTAGAAAAGATTGACCTCCAAACTGACTTCCGAAATTAGACCCAAAAATAATGTTACTATTAACACGTTCAGGCGTTAAAATATCAAGCTAATAATATAATATCAAAAACTTTTCTAATAAACTTAGATAATAAAAATAGGTCTAGTTGTTATAGATATCAATTTCGGGCCTAGGAATGCGAGATGTTTTGTACTGGTAACACATTTGATACGTCCATGGATTGCGACTAAAGCTTGCCATCAGACAATTTGTCTGTTCTACTTTCTTTTTCAGTTTATTTGATGATAATAATATTCATAATAATATTATTATCATCGACATTGTGATGTCTCATTTTTCTACAATTTTTGCAATTTTTTCAGCGTACAAAACGAAATATTTTAAGCTCAAATAGAATCCAGCCTCCATCAACACCAAGGCCTTCTCTTCCTGCACGGCAGCAAACCACTTCGCAAAGTAGTTATGTAAGTAGAATTAAAACTATACACAATAATTAATTAAATAGCATTACATCACAAACATAACAAAGGTTTACAAATTAATTAGGGTTTTTTTTACATTCAACATTTGTTGATTTGTCGCATTTAACTCTTAATATCATATTTTTTGCGAAGCCCAAATGTGTTTCTCGTTATTGGAAATGAACTTGGTAGTGGAAATTCTTTACGTCAATCAATTATTATTGATCGCTCGTTATCATTTAGACATCTTTTTCTCCGGTTCCGGTTCCGGTTAAGTCGCCCTGCGATCACTCCGATGGATCGGCCTCCTATGTAACATTATGACTATCATAGAAGTTGATTCACAGGCAGATGAGGGACCGACGTAATTTGGTCGCGTTATGTCAAACCCAGCCAACAGAATATCACAATTAACATTTAATTGACGTGATCCGACCAAATCACGTTGGTATATGAATCAATTTCCTCAATGGTATAATTTATTCTAATTTGATACTAAATAAATATTAAGTAAGTTCTTCTTGCAGATTCGAATGATAGCGCTAAACGAGCCATACTCGGGCAACATGTTGAGTAGAACCAATCGAACTGGCAGGAGTGCTGTGGACCTGGCGTGCCACACAGAAGGCGAGAGACTCGCCATTAGTGGAAAATTTGTGGCGTTCCTATCAACCAAGTGAGTAATTGTACTTAAATACAGAACCTTTTATCCAAATCCTGTTAATTATAAACGTGGAAGCTTGATCCTGTCTGTTATGTTTTACGCTTGCCTTCTTGTATGTAACCTTATTACATGGGAAGGCAAAGTCAATCTGATGAACCTGTTCTAACTAATTTTGTGCATTCCCGTGTGCATTCATCAGGTTGGCCTGTGATCAGACCGACTGGATTGACCGGCCTCCCCATATGCGTATGCCGCCGAACCAATTTTGATGACTTTAGATATTCGTTATGTCATAAGAAAGGATTATAATATTATAGGAAATATTGTAACGTGAAAAACATTACCAATTTACTTTTACGCTTTGCAGAGAAGAAGACTTGAACGTGGTGATCAAGAACAGCCTTTACAAGTCAATTCGGGATATTCCTATAGTGAACCTCCACGGGGATCAGATGTTCCCCTCCTGGAGGACTATCTTCGACGGATCACAGGCTCCGTTTTCTACAAATATCTACAGTTTCAGCGGTAGAAATGTGCTGAAGGATAATGTATGGTAAGGTTTTATGTGATCACCGATGTGGGAATATGCGTGGCGGCCACAAAGAAAGATCTTCCGACCGAGCGAGGTATTGGGCTCGATCAGGCCGAAGCCCACGTAATACATAACCGACGCGCTCAGAAAACTTCGATAGCGCGATGCAGGAATGTTAGGCGAATTGTGGGTACTGCCACATAATAAAACATGACAGTGTCGGGACGCCACTTAATTCTATCTACAGAGATCTAAAGGTATTCTTCGTCCTTGTTGTATAATATGATTGCTCCTTGCTAAAAAAGAGTTTGTACCCGCAACACTGAAGAAGTTGCAAGTAGTCTTCCAGCCTCCTACTTTCTGAAGGTTGGAAGGTATTAAATCAAGTGACTTTAATAAGATCTGGAAGCATAAAATTCACTGTAGAAGTGTAGACTACCAGCCCTCTCTCCCTCAGGTTTGCAGATTTTGAAAAAGTGACTATAAAAAGATCATGAAGCTAAAATTCACTGTTTTTCAGGCCAAACAAATCAGTGTGGCATGGAAGCAACGCGTTTGGCCTACACAAGCAGGCCGACTCCTGCGACGAGTGGTCCAGCAAAGGGCCGCAAAGATTCGGAGCTGCATCTCCACTCTACAATCATAGATTGTTAGAGCAGAATAGGCAAGTATTCTTAATATTACCCCAATACCAACAAACCTAAATGTCTTAAACCTAAACCTGTAATATTTTACCGTATTTTTTTTTTTTTTATGAAAGAAGGGGGCAAACGAGCAAACGGGTCACCTGATGGAAAGCAACTTACGTCGCCCATGGACACTCGCAGCATCAGAAGAGCTGCAGGTGCGTTGCCGGCCTTTTAAGACGGAATAGGGTAATAGGGGAGGGTAGGGATGGGAAGGGAAGGGAATAGGGGAGGATAGGGAAGGGAATTGGGCCTCCGGTAAACTCACTCACTCTGGTTTTCTGTGAGAACGTGGTATTTCTCCGGTCGAGCTGGCCCATTCGTGCCGAAGCATGGCTCTCCCACGTATTTCAGCGCCACGAAGTTGCGAAGAGGTTTTTGCAGCTCGAGCTCGAGCATTAAAGTCGACTACCACATTGAGTTCATATGAATGAAAGTCTTCTCCATCTCCAAACAAAGACAAAACACAATGTAATATTGGAGAAATTACGGCAAAGACAAAATCCTATATTCATAGTGTATTTTTTATATTATAAACAGAGCCTTGTTTATATTTAGATCAGAATTAATTAAAACGGACTATCTATATCCATTATCCATATCAACCCATCAAGCCCCATAAGCTCACCGGTGAACGAGACACAATAGATTTACAAGAATCCACGATCGAAGGACTAATATTATAAATGTTAAAGTGTGTCTATCGGCCTGTTGTCCTAGAAAAAATTTATGTAAAACTAAATTAGTTTAGCGCGAAATGAAATTGCGGGCGACATCTAATACATTATAATACAGTATAATAACAGTTGCTTCCTACTGTAACAATGTGCGAATGACACTAATTCAAGTCCTATAGTTATAGCTGCGGCAGGGGATAAGCCAAGACTATTATAGTGGACTGGACTCTGGTCTATTGTTCAGATAATTGTTGTCTAACGTAATCTAAGACTGGATAGGCCTGTTTCTTGGAATATTGTGGCTGAAATATCTTGTACCTATCTTTGAAGCGTATGGGAGTAGAATTAATAGTAGAAATTGTTGTATTTTGCACACAACTACTGCGAAGCCAAAGGAAAGTATTTTTATTATATTGTATGGATGTATGTATGTACGTGCCCTCGTAGCGGCTAATCTACTGGTTGGCTTTTAATAAAATATTATAGTAAAATAATGTATTTTTTACGTAGTCGGGTTATAGTTTTTTTTTTACTTATTTCTTGTTCCTTTTTAGATATTCCTGTGATAAGAAACTCATAGTGCTATGTATAGAGTCAACACCGCAAAGACGGAAAGAACAAATAAGAAGAAGAAGACATAACCAGTAAGTTAAAATTATCAATTATGAACGACAAATAATCTTTCCTTTTATCAAGAAACGTATATATATATATATATATATATATATATATATATATATATATATATATATATATATATATATATATATATATATATATATATATATATATATATATATATATATATATATATATATATATATATATATATACGTTTCTTGATAAATATATATTTGTATATATATATATATATATTTGTATTTTTTTATTTTATTTATCATTCTGTTTATACAATCTAACAATTTACTAATAATTAAATTTAAAGGATGCGTGATTGGTCGATTTTTTTCAATTTCTAAAATTTTCCTTTTCAGGTATGCAAGACATCGACACATGGAAAGACACATTGATTCACTTTATTAATATTATGCTAAATTATATTTAGAATTATATAATTCAATGTACTAATATTTTATTAGGGCACTTTACACTGCAATATGAAAAGACGATGCGATGCTTTTCTAAATAATTGAGCTATTTTAAACTGGAATGGTTTGTCATTCCCATGCCGCAGTCGGCTGTTCTGTTAATTTTTGGATGGATGGATGGCTTTGTTTAAAAATTATAGAGGTAGGTACATCGCAATAATTCGAATCGCGTCGCTCGTCAAGGTGAAATGTAAACTGGCCCTTAGAGTCAAAACTACATGGCAATTTCAATATAAAATAATGTAAAATGTCAAAGTCTAGATTATAAAATTATCTATTTACATTGCGAAATTACTGTCTTGTTACATCCAGTATCTACTCTAAGACTGGCCATAGACGGACCGCAAGTCGCAGTCGGGACCGAGTGCTCTAGAGCGGTCGCGTTGAAGTCGTACACGACTGCAACACGACCGCATCATGCAGTCGACTATATATAACTTTGTTGCTCGACCGCACCGCGGAACTCGACCGCAGAGCGACTGCTCCGACCTCTCAAGAACTGCTCGAGCGGTCCGTGTATTGCGGATATGAATTTAGTATGGAAACTGCAGATCGCCGTGCGGCAACAGCATCTTGCAGTCGGTTCTCGACTGCATGATGCGGTCAGTCTATGGCCGGCCTAAGAATATTGTGAGCGTGCGTTCTCTGCAAGCAGTCTACCATGAATCTGGTGTACTGTAATATGTAATTCATATTGTAGAATTACTGTTCATAGTTAAGGTAAAAGCCCTAGTTGTGCTATACTAAAACTTAAGTTATTTACTTTAGAAAGTTATTGTAATGTTCGTTTACACTATTTAGTTGCGTATTTGCAAAAGCTAGAATTTATTTAACTTTTATTAGGTTGTTTTAGTAGTAAGCTGACTGGCTGGCTAAAATGGTCGCTTTGAAGAATCATGACATGAATCATAATACCTATGATTTATTTTTCTAAAATCGCAAAATGCAACTCGGCTTGCAATTCATTTCTGTTTTTTGTACTGACTTGACATTTGTCAGTTTGACAGTTTTGACAATTAATTTGCTGAATTAATTGAGAGGAATTGCTAAATGTGACCATTTTAGCCCCGCTGTAATCGTTAGTTTGAGTTCAATTATGGTCATAGTAATATAAGTCTATGAAGTATTATAGGATAGTGCTTAAAATAAAAATCTTAACTATGCTGATTACATTAAATTTTATTAGCCAGATTTTTGACTAAGGGCATGTTTCACCACTTCCTGATAAAGTTCCGGATATGCTATCCACAACCTATTTGACAGATTCTCCATACTCTATCTGTCAAGTTAAGTGGTAGATAGCCTATCCGGCACTTATCAGGAAGTTGTGAAACAGCCCCATATTCAGCTTTTATTAATTCATGCTACGATTTTGACTTGGTCTTTTTATTTTTAATAAAGAATGAGGTTAATTTTTTAAGCTATGGTGCCATAGTCATGCACACATGAGCTGTGTCATGTGTGTCAATTAATAATGGTGGTCGCTAGTGTCTTATTGATTGAAATGCAGTTCTAAAAGGATGGATAACACGCTAACTCAACTAAGACCGCAATTTTGTAAAATGTCAATTGTAAACTTTCAAAATACCTATTGTAAACTCCGTGTTCTTCAATGTCATCTATATATCCTTGTCCATGCCATCGAATAATCAATTAATGACACTTCTCTCCGAGGACAATGTCATCGACGTGTCATAATATCCTTGTAGGCATACTTGTACCTAGTCATGTCATTGTAAAAAAATATCCTATTGGCAGTTACAATAACATATTTGTTCTGAAAATACTGTGTAAATCATCCACAACGGATGCAAATGCCTAGTTTTTCACAATAACATAGTCAACATGAGTCACTATTAAAGTTACACTTTTGCAGTTTAAAAAATTGTTGAAAACTGCTAAAACGTTAAAGTTAAGACTAACATAATGTCTTAAAACGTTTATGACGTTATTTTAGACAGTATTTATTACCTAATCGTGTAAAGCTAGGTGCCATAACTATTTTGTATTTTTTTTACTTGTTGATTCATAAGAAATAAATAAGCATCTAAAATTACTCTTCTTATTTATTTTATTCTCCAAAATGACAATTATATATGAATAAATGGAGTACTATAATTATCCTACATTACTTACGAAGACAGGCAGATAGACAAACAGATGTAATGATAGGTAAAAACTAAGGCTACGTTTCCACCTGAGATGAGCGGAGCTGTGGAGGAACTGTAAAATTATTCATTGAAGTTTATTCATCATTTAAACATGCGGCGGTCAGACAAAATACAGAATTAATGACTTGAATGTTACGGTAAGCTAAAAACTATTTTAAAAACACACACTTGATCAAAATAAAAGCTTTGAACATGAAATGAAAATTAATGACACACAAAAAGAATGCTTAAAAAGAAGGAATTTAAATAAAAGGATGCACAATGCACATGATGAAACACATTGAAATTACAGAATGCGAGAAACAAATGAATACGGAATCGTGAAATCTATACAAATTGGAACTATTATCGCGTAGCCTCCAAACTCATTTGCTATAAGTGAGTTTGCAAGTGCAGCTTAAACTTGGCAAGCCTCTTGTGCTCGTAATAATTGGTACCATTTACTCTCAGCTCATCGTCACAAATATTCTTTTTGCTAGAAAAAAAAAACTGAATCTCTATATTTTTCTTTTATCTTGTTTCAATATCTTGTTTAAATAGTGATTTAATAGGGAATATTCCTAAAGGTCTGAGCAGAGGGCGCTACTTGCATTGTATATGCTAGTATAGTTTTAATAGTAGAAACCACATAGTTTTAATAGTAGAGACCACATAAATGACATAGGTCCGTCAACTGAATAGGAATCAATTTCCTCGGTGGTACTTTTGAAACTAAAAACTAACGGCCGCAACATTATATTTTAATGATGACTTAACTTTGTGGCGGTACCCACAATTCGCCTAACATTCCTGCATCGCGCTATCGAATTTTCCTGAGCACGGGGTCCCTCTCCTGGTCATTGCACGCGCTATCGAAGTTTTCTGAGCGCGTCAGGTTATATATGACAGCTGAGATGTATCACGTGGGCTTCGTCCTGACCGGGCATAACACCTCGCTCGGTCGGAAGATCTTCCTTTGTGGCCGCCACTCATTTTCCCACATTGGTGACCCTCGACAGAACACGCCTCCTTCATCATCATCGCTCCCCGCCCCTCCGCACCGCGCCAGCCAGCATCGCCTCATCGGGTACATCGTCCACTAGCCGCAATGTACCGCGGCCTGGGCGACTCCGCATCGGCATCATCGAGCTTTCTCACTACACCGACCGGTCAGCAAGCAGAGCACATCTCTCCTGGTCAGCACGTAGCATCGGCCCCGCACGGCAGCTTATCCGACTCACTGGATCCCGTGCAGCAGCTTACAGTTCCGACTCACTGGGACTCGCTGCAACAGTTCCGACTCACTTGAACTCACTGGCATTGGCGACTCAAGCGACAAGACTTCAAGATTCGACCTCCGGTCTACGGGGGGGAGTGATGTGGCGGTACCCACAATTCGTCTAACATACATTCCTGCATCGCGCTATCGAAGTTTCGGAGAACGGCAAGATATATACAACGTCTGAAATGACGTCAGTGGGCTTCGGCCTGACCGAGCATGCTATCTCGCTCGGTCGGAAGATCTTCCTTTGTGGCAGCCACGCATATCCCACAACTTCATTTTAATGAAGAGTTTGACAGATAATGAATGGCGCTTATGTCAAAATCTTCATTCAATTACAGCTGTTAATAATTACTTTACTGTAATTAATTGATAATGACTTACTCTGAGGCAAACTTATTTAATAATGCTTTTCGTTTTTCGTATAAAGAAAATTGTCTAGCTGAGCACGGCAGTTAACTTATCCTTTTTTATATATTTTTCAAGTTTTCTAAAGTCCTTTTTTCACAATCAAACTACCACGGGTAAAATTTAACGGCCGTTCCCAATATTCAATCTATCTCTGGTTTGACATACAACCGATCGCAGCTAACATTGAATTGACATAAAATATATGTCTCTAATGTCTAATGTGAGCTATTCCTATCTCTAGTAGGGCAAAACCAGAGATAGATCAAATATTGGGAACGGCCGTAAGACGAGATGAAAAATAGCAACAATAAGTGGTTACCTTTACACAGTTTCCATAAAACACTAAGGAACTAGCTGCCAACTCTTTCCCCCGCACAATGGACGTCGGCTTTGTCATCTGTTGTCATAGATCTAGGAAAACCAGACATGCCATGCAAATGCAAAAAGTGAATATATATATATATATATATATATATATATATATATATATATATATATATATATATATATATATATATATATATATATATATATATAAAGAAAGTCGTGTTTGTTACAACACTTATAACTCGAGAACGGCTGGACCAATTGCCATGGTTTTTGATTTGTTGGATTTGTTTCCGTCCCGAATAGCAGAATGCATCTTAAAAATAATGAAAACTCGATATGTGTAATGAATACTTAATCATTTCAATAGATGCTGATTTGTTTATTACATGTCAAACATTTGTTGTCCAATCCTGTCAAATAGTGTAACAACTATTTTTTTTTTGGAGCTTATGGCCTGGTTGCTGAGACCTTTAAGCCACAACTTTATTTTTTTCTGAAGACATCATGTGTGCGTTCAGAAATTTATTTTTTGTAAAATGTCTACCAAGTTCAGGTACTCTTATATTTGTTTGTTTTAGACAGTAATTTTCGAAAATTATTTATTAATTATTTAATTTATAATTCCCGAAAATAATACCTAAGATTTATTCTACAGTAAAAACATAAAATCATCGGAAAGGAACGGAATTTAGGCTGCTTTATGGCGAAACACTAGAATCATGACATTTTCTAGCGAACACTCAAAAATACAATGTCTGTTTCCAAATGACTTCATAAGGGATACTTTTTATCCCGGAAAATGTACGGTTTCCGCACAATAAACTATTTCTTTTTAATGAAATAAGGGGGCAAATTAGCAAACGGGTCACCTGATCGAAAGCAACTTCCGTCGCCCATGGACACTCGCAGCATCAGAAGAGCTGCAAGTGCGTTGCCGGCCTTTTAAGAGGGAATAGGGTAATAGGGGAGGGTAGGGAAGGGAAGGGAAGGGAATAGTTGAGGGTAGGGAAGAGAATAGGGTAGGGGTAAGGGGATTGGGCCTCCGGTAAACTCACTCACTCGGCGAAACACAGCGCAAGCGCTGTTTCACGCCGGTTTTCTGTGAGTTTACTATGATGATAACTATGATTTTCACCTAAACCATTTAATCTATTTTGATGAAATTTGGCATGGAGCTATACTCATTTTAATCATGGTTAAATCGTTAAGACAGGACAACGTCTGTCAGATCAGCTAGCTATATATATATATATATATACTAGAATTGCTCGTTTAAAGATCCTACTTTCACGCAAAAACTACTGAACGGATTTTAATGAAACTGTACAATAATATAGCTTATACATCAGAATAACACACAGGCTACAATTTTAACCGACTTTCAAAATGGGGGAGGTGTTATGTTCGTTTTCTTATGTTCAACGATTACTCCGCCGTTTATTAACCGATTTTCAAATTTTTTTTTTTTTGTATATAGGGTATCATCCCAATTCGGTATTATATTCACTAAAGTGGTAATCTGATGTAGGATCCAGAAGTAATCGAGGGAACTCCTCAAAATTTATAGGGAAACATGTGGTGACTTCTGTTTCGTGAGAAGTTTTCTTAGCAGATGCTACCAACAAGTAAGATTTTGCACCGAGGTGTACCTGATATACCGTGGTTCGGAAGGTGCTGGGAGAACTCCTGATTCTTTATAGATACAAGTTTGGGGGTTTCGGCGTTGTTTTAAGAACGGAAAGCATATGCTACTATGCAAATTACATTCATCTTCATCACTATCATATTATTATACCATGCATCGTCCCATGGTTATGAGCCTATAATCACGCTGTTATTGGTACTTTTCATAGTCTTTTAGATCGAGACTCGAGTTTGTCAAGCGATAATTTAAAAAAATCTATACCTACCTAATATCATAAAACCCGAAGTGTATGTTTGCTTGAACGCGTTAATCTCAGGAACTACAGGTCCGATTAAAAAACTTATTTCAGTGTTAGATAGCCCATTTATCACGCTAAGACTAATACGGCCGAAGCAACTCAGGAAAATGTGGGAAAAATGGGGGAACTATTAGAAATTACGAACTACTGGAGCAATTTTTATGGCAATATTAAGCACAGATATAGAATAGACCAGGTGAAGGGAGTAGGGACATAAGCTATTTTTTATGGGAAAATGTACGGTTTCTGTAGAATTCCTAATTTACGCGGGCGAAGCCGCGTGGGACATCTAGTATAAGATAAGGAAATCTATTTACAGGTTTAACTAGGCACATCTACTGTACATTTTCCCTATATCTTCGCTCACACTTGGAGCTTTTTATTGAGCGCAAACATTGTACAACTCGCACGTATAAACAACTCTAGGTTAACGTCAGCTGGAATTTTGTTTCTTTGTTTGTTCGGAAAAAGTTAGCAAACAAAAGAAGTTATAATAATATTATGTAACAACTCAAAAATATTACTTAATATCGTTTATATTATAATATTATAATTATAGGTACTTATACAATATACATTAATATCATAGTCGATGTTTTTATGAATAAGTTAGTAAAATTTTATGGCACTATTTATTAGTTTTACATTATATAGGTAACTTTATTGTAAATCAATGACAATTATTACAATTAATGCAAATAGAAAAATCATTATATCGCGCAGGGGCGCGAATCTATTTACAGGGGAAAAGGGCCTGAAAATTATAAGTGGATTATAAGTGGCTAAAGACATATCGCAAGACCTATTTTATTCAAGTTTTTGGTAAAACGACTGATACTAGTCAGATTTAAACTTAAAGGTTATTATAATTAATACGGTAATAGTTTATAAAAACACTTAGCTGACGTAAAGATACAAAGATGAAACGGACAACATTGATAAATATTTTGAACTAGTATTTTAAAATTTTTGGTAAGTAAGGGAGCATACCCATACTACGTGACCAACTTATTAAGATTTTTTGAGTATGGGTATGCTCCCTAACTATGGTAGTTACTTACCAAAAATTCATATCATACATGGGTATGATACCAAAAATAAAAAATAAAAACATTTGAACCCTGTATGAATACCAGAGTTCAAATAACATTTAAATATTATGTCATGACATAACATGTCATGACATTGTCCGCATTACATTGTAATGTGACTGGTCTCGCGGTTTGGAGTATAATTATTACTTAAGGGGGTGACTAACCCTAAAGTGTCGATTTTATAATTCATTTTTATACTTGAAAATATGCCCCGAATTGTTTTATTTTCTAAAATTAGATACTTCATTATATTTCCGAGAATTCCATCTGAGCAAAAACACGATATCTTAAAATTTTCTCGATAGAAAAAATCACAAAGATGCATCTAATTTTCACGATTTTTTCATTTATTGCCATAACCGTGCATTGAACTAAGTTCATATTTTAACACATTGTATAAAATTCTATCATTGAGAGATCGACCTAGTGGATTTTTAAAATGTTGTATATTTATCGAGTTATTGAGAAAAAACTAATTTGGTTAAGAATCCGCGTCGTTCTTTTTCACCTTGCATATAAAAGACGGGCGTGAGTGTGAAGAGAGAAGGACGATGTTTGATTTTTGGGGTAAGTCGCTCTCCTGATGAAAAAACTGTTCGACGTATTTATAATAAATTTTCCCAACATACCTTTAATCAAAAACAGTTGCAAGTCAAAAATCTAAACTACAGTGTTTCTACGGGATACCATGCTTATCGAAGTCATAAATCGAAGCTAGTTTGGGTCAAAACTCAAAATATACTTATTACTAGCTGTTGCCCGCGACTCCGTCCGCGTGGACTTCAGTTTAAACAGCGCGCGATGGTTCCCGTTTCCGTAGGAATGCCGGCATAAAATGTAGCCGACACTGCTGCAAAGCTTTCTTAAAAATCCATCTAATAACAAAATTGGTTTTGGTCAAATTTCAAAGATTTGTAAAACGTTGTTCATTACTTTTGGCGTGAAAGCGAGGTAGACAGACAGACAGACAGAGATCACATTTGTAATATTAGTATAGATTACAACTTTCTACTCTCTTACCTAAATAATAAACTGTTAATTAATAATTAGATTCAAGACCGCATATGCCTTCGCTTCGTCTTCGTAGACATTCGGCTTGAGAAATCTTGTATGGGCTAGATTGCGTCGGGAATAGTCTAATAATCCTAAATTGTGCAGCTTGGGAGTCCAGTCTTGGACTACCATGAGTTCTCACGATAATATAGTTTTTGTATTTTGAGTGAAAACTTGTTTAGTGGTGTTGTGCGCTTTTAGCAATGGGTGGAAATGTTAAAAATTCGTGTAGCACTAGGGGACTGCTACGGTAAAGCTATTATATTATAACAATGCGCATACGACTAGTCACACGCACACAAACACCGTGCCGAAGTTTACCGAACGTGCATCGTCGTTGTAGTTCGGTTTTAGTTTCGGTTCGGTGCACAGCAGTTCTGCTGTGCCGGTCGGATTGCCCAACCTTAACCTAACCTAACCGCGCGGTTAGGTTAGGTTAAGGTTTAGGTCTCGGTATTTCTTGATTCGATCGCCGCGCTCGAAGCTCGCGATAAAAGCATATGCAATAGCTTAAAAGTTCGTAGAAGGGACGCAGAATGACGGCCAGCGTGGTGTAAGCGAGGAAGTAATATCCCTCTCTCTTTCCACACTATTTCCGGACCTATACGACCTGCAAACCTTCAAGAAAAGAGCGTATTCCCTCTTAAAAGGCCAGCAATGCACCTGCAGATCTGTTGTTGCGAGTGTCCATGGGCGACGGCAGTTGCTTTCCATCAGGCGACCCGTTTGCTCGTTTGCCCCCTTATTTCATAAAAAAAAGTGCGGTGAAAATTAATGCTTGCACAGCAGCTGTTTAGTATTCATTTCTGTCGGCACTACTGGAGACGTTACACATATAATTTTGTTTCTATAACAACTTACAAAATATATAAGGAGGTTAATTATATTCGTATGCTTACCTATATATTTTTTATGTTTCTTCTGATCCTGGTTACGTGAAGGTAAATAAATAGTACAGTAAAAAATTAAATAAACTTAGTGTCACTTTTTGGTCACTTTCATAATAATTAGTAATGAATAATGAATAACGTCTCACTCAAGTTAAAATTTTTCAGGCTTAAGAAAGCAGCCTTACAAAAAATATAGAAATATTTATTACATAGGAACATACTAAAACTAAAACAATTTTAACACTGCATTAACGCCCATGTAAAAACAAAACACTTTCAATTAGTAAATTACATTTTGAATGCAGTTACATAAGCAGGTCGTGCTTGTGACACGCCTGACAAGTGATAATGGCGATGTCATGCGATGAAGCTAAAATTAATTAATAATATATATATTTATAATCATAATATTAATACGCAAACGAAAAACTTTGTAACCATTTTTTCGAAAAATGGGGTAACGTAGATGCATGAAATTTTGCACAGTTATAGTTTATATGGTGAAGGAGTGCATCGAGCTAATATTATTTTGAAATTATGCTTTTATCATACATTTTTTTAACAAATACAACATTACACACACTACAACACACACCTAGGAAAATGACAGATTTTTGAGTGACGAGCCTATACATACGAATTTATACTCTTTTATTTATGGTTGAAGACTGTTGACAACAAGTTGACAAATTGATAATGGATTATAGTTTTTTTTATTGAATCTAAGATACTATTACACAATGCTTACACGGCCAGTTTGAAATCAGCTAACTCCCAAAGACCAGAGTTGAAAAAAAAATGATAAAGTCAATATTATTTTTTACAAAATATAGGTAGTCCGTAGTAGTCTTAATGTCGTTGAAACTAAGGTCGAATTTCGACCATTAGGCGATCTCTAGTATTAATTATTACTTGGTACTAATCCAAATCGGAAAATGAAAAAAAAATCCCATTTTCCGATGTGGATTGAACGGCTTGCTTTTGACTTTTCTCGTAATATAGGTTATAGGTACTTATCCTTTTTTGGTAGCACTGGCTAATGCTGTTGATCCTCATAGGAGTTACAGAATCAAACAAACTAAGACACCATTTTCAATAAGGACTAATAAGGACTAAAATGTTAATAATATTATGATCTCACTGTTATAATGACAAAGACAGTTTTGTGACTAAAGACTACAACTGTGATATTTAGATGATAGTGAAATGGGCGTAAATGCAAAGCAACTTAAAATTATACTGATAATAATATGTCAGTGACAGAAGGAATATAACGTTACACTAACCTAAATTAATATGCTGTCTTTTACTAGACATTTTACAAGACTTTTTAGTTTTATTTTTGGGCCTTATGTAGTCTTGTAGACATGCCTGCATGCTCATTTCTAGTCCCATGCTGAGACGCTTTATTATTCATCCGGCAGTACTAGAAGCTTCAGGCAAACCTAAACTAAAACCGAATCTTGAAACCCTTACAATATCTGAAGTATTGCACCTGACTGGATCTACATAAAGTTTTAAACTTGGAAGTTTGTGGAAACAGGATCGAGTTCAAATAGTAGAGTTTGAGATCTGGCGAGACTCCAACCGACAATCTATTAACAATAGTCCGTTCTCTGTTACTGCATTAGGAAACGTAAATAGGAACTTGTTAATACTAACTTCACGCATATTCGCTTCTGCAGCTCCTTTATAGTTTGCGTCGTCATTGGCAATTTCGAAATTGAGCAACGGTGTTTCGGTTTGAGGATATAGGGAAGACCCGTAGATGCATAATATTATAAAAATTGATGTAGTTATATAGTAGACTTGGATTAAAGGTACTTAATAATAAATGAGGACCTAATACTTCAGTGCCTTGAGTTGTCAGATCGAAATAACGCTCCCAATTCTGATAAAACGGAAGATAAAACACGAGATCCTGAAATATTATGTATTTTCTGAGAAAGTCATGCATAGGCAGATGTTGAAATAACGTAATTTGTTCGTGTTTTGTCAACCCCAGCTAATCTTTAAACGGTATTCCTCCAAATAAAAAAGGTCCGCTATAATAATTGACCTATGAATGCACATATCAGCAGGCTTAGCATGGTCAACAACGAAACGGTTTCTTTCTACGGGAGAATAGACAAAGAGACAGTTAAAGGAAATCCGCCAATTTGTCACTAAAGTCTGTCAGTATGTCCACTGTCCATTGTTTTTTCGTTCATACTGTTGGTTTGGTGGTATGTCGGAGCCTCTATTGCGTACGCTGCGGTACTGCAATGTAACGTAACAAAATTGCTTCGTTCAAACGAATTACAAAATTAAGTTTACTTCTTTCATGTTCATACTTTCAGTGTACGGACGTATTCGTTAATTACCAGCAAATATGTGCCTACAAACAGGTTGGAAGTTTTCCCATCAGTCGCGAACGTGAAATGCCCGCGGTAGTCCACTGCTCCAACACTGCAAACTTTTTTAATATAATATCCAACTCATAGAAATAATTGATACAACGTTTTCTAGAACAGTCACGAATTGAATTTTCTTTTCGGGAACACAAGATAGTTTAACATTTTAGCAATTTACTTCATTGCATTTTAACGGGAATCGGCCTACCTTAGATTCTAACCACTGCAACTTTCAAGTTATAATAATTATTATTAGATATAGCTGTTTAAATAAGTATGTGTAAGATCTTTGTTATATAGTTAATGGAAGCAGGCGTTACTTTGCGGAAATCCATAGTTTAAATTTAGTTTGTTATTATTTTTAGCAATATTCCGCGAAAACAACTTCCACCTTTAAGTAAATGAGTGAGTGTACGCATAGGCATGCGTACAGCACCTCCCTCCTCCCACACTGCCTATACGTACACTCGCATGCAAGAACTTGCAAACACCACCACCACACAAGCTATGTTGGCAAATCCGTGCAAGGCCCCTCACCACCATGCAGGTTGAAAACCTCGACGCGCATTTCGCCCCAACACCGGAGCATCCTCAGGATGTGGACTCTATGAACAACGTCCGTTAAGTCCGTCCGTTCTTTGATATATTGTATTCTGGCACTCGTGACTAGTTTTTAACACTATACTTTTTCTACATAATATGTAACAATATGTGTTCATACAATGCTTAAATTATTGCCTTGTCTTTGATAAAAATCCGTTCAGTACCTACTTGTTGTCTGAAGAAGTAACAAAAAACAATTACAAACCTTTAAAAATTTTGATATCAAGCAGAATGTAACATCCAACAAGACATATCTAGTTTTTGCATATCAGTGGTCCGCCTGCGACATAATTTGGGTCTCATTCAACTTGTCTGTGCCGAAATCCTCAATGACTAACTTTGTACATTATTTCTTGCTATTACTTAAAACCATTCATCTGGGTTGCAATTCAAAGTGAATAAATTCAGTATTACCACAGGACATCTATTCTTATATTTTGTATCTCGGAATGATTGGCTGTATATATATGTATGAGTGCCTGTGCGATATCATGTTGTGTTCGTTTTCAGGGCATGCAAAGTGTGTGCATTGACGGTACGTCCATATAAATCATCAATTTTTGACATAATATTTTCAACTACCATCGTTGTTCCAATTATTATTGTACTGAAAAAAAGTAATATTATTATGAGTCACATCTGCGTGTGCATACGATTATAATAATTATTATAATTATTATCGACTGTGTAATTTATATTTCAGCATAATCGCAACAACTAACCGGTTTTTTTGACAATTTTACCGTCATGGTAAAATTGTCAAAAAAACCGGCCAAGTGCAAGTTGGACTCGCCCTTGCAGGGTTCCGCAGCAGCAATAAGGTTTGTTTTTATGAAATTAAGAGGTTTTTGAATTATTTTCATATTTCAGTTGATTTAATGAAAGTTAAATTAAGCTGGTTTACCATTTATGACGTATAAAAAAAACTACTGGCTAGACCTCGCTCGAACCAATTTTCGTTGGTAGTTTTTATAGTAATGTACATCATATATTTTTTTAGACTTATCATGCCCCTTTTTAGAAGTAAGAGGGGGGACACACATTTTATCACTTTGGAAGAGTCTCTCTCGCAAACTATTCAGGTTAGAAAAAAATGATATGAGAAACCTTAATATAATTTTTGAAGACCTATCCATAGATATCCCACACGCATAGCTTAGATGTTTTTTTTTTGTTTCAGTTGTATCTATGGCACCCCTAAAATTTTTGATAATTTTTTCATTTTTGTATCAAAATCTTAAAGAACCGCTTTAAGATTTTGATACAAAAATGGACTACATCTACTTACCAAGTTTCAATAGTATAGATCTTATAGTTTCGGAGATAAGTGGCTGTGACATATGGATAGACAGACAGACAGCCATCCATTTTTTGCCATTTGGCTACGGAACCCTAAAAATGGATGGACTTACGTTCCATTAAAGCTCTAATTACAATCGATTCACACAATAAAAATAGAAAAATAGAAATTTTTACTATAGAGTCTGAATGGACCATACTGTTTGAGATTGCTGCTATATAAAATTAACCGAACTCGAACTAAGAATTTCTTCAATGACCACCAATATTTCATACTAACTCTTGATACATAAAACAAATTGCCACAGTTCAAAACAGTGCAGTAGATCAATCTACATTCGTGTACGAGGCATTACGGTGCGCGGTTGGCTCGCCTCCAACACCCGGCCGCGCACAAAAACCAGTTATTTTTTGCTGGTGATTAGCAGCCCACAGTAAATCCGCCCAGGTACTGACAGACTGGTATATGAGCAGGGCAGATACAGTAGACGTTGCATAAATATATTACTTAAGTGTTTTTACGTACACGAAAGGTTCTTGGCACCGGAGTTTTCGAGTTTGTATTCTTACAGCCCTGCCAGGCTTTTTTGTGTGTTATCAAAGCCTGACTGCCATCTTGTAAATCGTCACAATGACGGTCTCCGTCATCGTCAGTTTGAGGCCAAAATCTCATTTTCACCTGGTGTCATTTATTTGAAGGCTTTTCACCAAAGACTTCATTAAATATCTTCCAAATGCCACACGATCCTTTTAGATCTGGAGACTCTATATGAATCTCAAGCTGTAATGTCGGTCAAAATTTATTGTTGGAGATACCACTATGAAATTGTTATGAATGAAATGCCAAAACGAGCCACGACAGGTACGTCACATACCTTGAAAATGTCTTCATTGGAAAAATGTGTTTCTTTCAAATGAAATTATCAAGAGCATAATATTACAACAAGAGACAAGATAGGGCTTATATAACTAAAATATTAAGGAAGAATAGGAAAAATCGATTATGTTAAGACCAATATAAATTAAAGTTTACTTTGGACCAATAAAAAATATTTTTCTCAAACTACGCATCTCGAAGTAACTCAATAAAGTTCACGTAGCTGGTTAACATTTCATACAAGATTTTATTGCAGATTCATACACATTCAAAGACCATTCCTCGGCGGATATTACAGCATCATTCAATGGCGTCGCACTGCGCACTGAAATATGGCGGACACTGGAATACCATTCCTTGCAATTGCTGCATCTTATATCTGCTACCGTTGAACGTTCGATCTGAGGAAATAATTCTGTTGTGTGAATTTGATGCTTACACTTATTTGAGAAATATTAAATAATTTAGGTCTCAAAAATAATAAATTTATTTATTAGTTTTGGAAAACCAACTGCTTATGTTTATAATAAAATAGAACTTATAGAAGGTTTCCTAACGTTTTGTTTATGTATTTCTTTAAGTACTGATAAAACAGTTTTGGGTGCTTACTGCTAACGAATGTTTTTGCGGAGCAAATTTTTTGTTAAATTTAGGCACTTACAGAAACTTGAACCTTAAATCATAGACTTACTAATTAATAACTCAGTTACTGAACTGAAAAAATGTTTTACACTTCTGCCTCTCTAGGGTCTGGTGATTCTCTGGTCAGGAAATGTTTAAAGCTTAAAAACTTGCTAGGGTATATGCTGCCTTTTTGAAAACAAATCTGCGTGAGACTAAAGTCACATTCGAAAAAGCGGGAAAACACATCGAGCACGTTTACCAAATCTGTCAAATTCTCTTTCAAAAGCCTTAATTTACCGTACAAAAGTAGATTAGCTCACATCAGTAAGTCCACTGAAACGCTCCTAATGTGGTCCGGTCCTAATTTCCACACTAATGTTTATCCCGAATTCCACCCCTTTCAATGTTCACAATACGAGGTGATAAATTGCCCATTCGAGGTGCTCCTGACAGGTATTCAGTATTCGATTAGGAATTGTCTGATGATGTATGATGGGCGGATCCTTTTGTGAGATATGAATTCTATTTCAATATGTAAGTGAATAAGCCATCATTTTGTCAGATGTTTCATGCATTCTATTCCTGCTTCCCCTTTTTTGTTTCTTTTTTTATTTACCTTATCCTCATTTTTATCCTTCATCTATTTCTATATTTATGTTTGGTGAATCGGTTTGTTAGTTACCAAATGGTATACGACCTGGATTATTGGTCCAAACTTCGTATCTGCCGTAATAGACAACGTTCGCTTATCAATGTTTTGATCTATTGCCCGGCAGAATTTGTGAACATGGCTCCCGACTGCCGTCAGCTCGATACAGATTGTGGCATGGCAATAAATCGGCTGTACGTCAGAGGAAATCAAAATGTCGTCCGTTAAAAAATCTGCGAACGACCTGTCAGAGTCGTGGTGTAATTTAAGCTTGAAAGCAATATGTGCTGAAATATTTTGGTTTCATTGTTGTAGTTTTACAATTTATAAGTAACTTGATGGTTATTCGTAATGTTTGTCTAGTTGACGAGTATAACTACCCAATATCTGAACTACCTACAACGCACTTTTTCGGGATTTTGTGGGTCATCGTGATATTTGTACAAGATAGTGAAGAAAAGAAGATAATAAATTAAGTATCAATTTGTTTTCGATTTCATTCATTGTTTACAGTCTGTAACAATCACGGTTTTTTGATGGCAGAATATGAATTTCCATTTTGGTGTAAAATGTAAAAATAAATTATAAACAAAAAACTTAAAAAAAAAAAGCTTTTATTTAAATAGTCTAAGAATAAAATAAATTTCTCCTTAAAAATGTTAACTTTTATGTTAAAATCCTCAATGTATTATACAATTTGAATAATATTAATAAAAGCTTGTCGCGCGACTGTCGAGAGACTTAACAATCTATCAGTACTTGCTAAATTTATTAAAATAAAAATATAATATCAATTTGCTCAGTCATATTGGTACTACATCTACATTTGTAGTTTATTTACAAATCGCGCGACAAGCTTTTATTATCATGCAAATTGTATAATACATTGAGGATTTTAACATAAAAGTTAAAATTTTTAAGTAGAAATTTATTTTATTCTTTTTAGACTATTTAAATAAAAGCTTTTTTTCAAAAAGTTTTTTGTTTATAATTTATTTTTTGTTTTTAGTTATCTCTGGCTAGACTTCTTAGTCTGTTTGATAGTACATAATTTGTTTTGTTTCAAGAATTTGTTAAAATCTGATCAACTTAAGTCCTTAAGAAATCGTACTCGACTTTGACTAGTGAAAAATCTATATTTAGCGAGTTGTTCTATTCCGTTTATTATTATATATTATATTTATATACTAAAAAGTTAAATTTCATTTAACAAAAGTGACCGGCTTCAACCGGGCATTTTCTGAAACCCGGCTGGATTTGACTTAAAGTCACGTCACGTTATTTCACGTCACGTCGCGACTCACGTGACGTCACGTAAAATCACGACACATACCTTCACGTCACGACACGACACGACACGACACGACATGACACGACTTGACTCTTGACATTCGTTTTCGAGTTACTCTCAAAAAGCCCTTTCATTTAATATCCATATTGTACGACTGCATAAAAACAGTAATTATTTCGCCATCTTGGATAAGCGTCCATATTGAACCTATGTAGAATGACATTACATTCGTTTTCGAGTTACTCTCAAAAAGCCCTTTCATTTAATATCCATATTGTAGAACTGCATTGAAAATAACTATTTCGCCATCTTGGATTGTCGGCCATATTGGATTTAGAGTGATGCCACATACCATATCGTGTATTGTCATCCAAACTAAACGTGTGTGGCGGTACCCATAATTCGCCTAACATTCCTGCATCGCGCTATCGAAGGTTCGGAGAACGGCAAGATAATATACAACGTCTGAAATGACGTCAGTGGGCTTCGGCCTGACCGAGCATGCTATCTCGCTCGGTCGGAAGATCTTCCTTTTCGTGCGCCACTAACAACGTTAAATTGGTGACCACCGACAAGAACACGCATCCTTCTGGACATCAATCATCATCAACACTCCCCGCCCCTCCGCACCACGTCAGCAGACATCAAGCATAACCGGGCCGCCTCGACCATAAGCCGCGTTGGAGGTCCGCGCCGGTCGAACCCTCGTCTGGCTTGAACGGGGCAGCCATAGGCTACAACGACCGGTCAGCAAGCAGAGCACGGGGTCCCTCTCCTGGTCATTGCACGCGTAGCTTCGGCCCACACCTGACAACACAAGCGCATCGAAGAATACCACAGGTCTTCGGGGGGGAGTGATGTGGCGGTACCCATAATTCGCCTAACATTCCTGCATCGCGCTATCGAAGGTTCGGAGAACGGCAAGATAATATACAACGTCTGAAATGACGTCAGTGGGCTTCGGCCTGACCGAGCATGCTATCTCGCTCGGTCGGAAGATCTTCCTTTTCGTGCGCCACTAACAACGTTAAACGTGTATGCAAAATTTCAGCTCAATCGGTTAAATATATCTGCTTCCAAATTGAGTTCCAAGATTTCACCCGAACATACATACTTACATACATACAGAGCAAGTTAAATAAAAGCTTGTAAAAATATTTCGTTTCGTAAATATTTCGTCTCTTTTTCGTAATTTCTTCCTTCACTTTATTTTTTTGCTATACTTACACCTTCAAAATACATTATAATAAAAATTCAAAGACTACATAAACCCGTAATTTGACGAAAACATTTTAATGGTGATATAAGATCCGGTACGAACGTAAAACGATATCGCTTTATAAATACGAGGCTATTTTTCTAAATCGTATCGTCGTAGATAATATCGTCTGTGTCATAAATGCTGAAGAGTATTTTGTCTTATCGCCAAGATTGAGGATATTGGGTCGAACTTTGATGGATAGCTTCGGGTAAATATGTCCCATAACTGCTTGTAGAGCCGAACATGTTTAACTTTTTCATGCAGCAAGATCATCTTCATTTATTATCGAATAGAAGTCGTTCTCTGAATGGCAATCGTTTCTATGACCTATTCCCTTTTTATTTGTCGTCATGAAAAGTAACGACTCCATAAAACAGAGTCTTCTACTTGCATTTGAGGTCTTAGGTGTTGGTTCTTGTAGGATTTTTACACCATAATAATTTTAATTATAAAATGATGTCAACCGAAGCTTTTTGTATATATGGAATATGGACGCTTCCTACCACGTTAGTCTGGGCCCGTGGTAAGGTCGGACTTGTTTTTCGGGTACCAGACAAAAGAAATGTATTTAGTACTTTTATACGAAACATAATATTCCGGATTTTTTATTATAATAATATCATACACAATACACATTCACATCCCAGGAACATTGAAAACTTTCGGCGGAATTTTACCCACGACCCCGGGGCTTCAGCCGCCACACGCTCGTCGTTCAACCATTTAGCCACAGAGATCGACACATACTGGAATAGAAATCGAAATCACAGAGGCATTAAAACTGAAATAGGCAAGACAGGCTCATTTAAATAACGGCAAGGGCTCATCTGAATAACGAGTATTATTAGCCCAGATTCATAAAATCAATTACCAACTAAATACATTAATTTAATCATTGTTACGATCTCTAATTAAAATGATACTGCGAAATCTTGCTCTTAAATTAAATTAAATTTTCTAATATTAGATGTTTGCCGGACGTTCAAGATTTGTAATAATTTTAATAATATGAACTAATTACCTTTATCGTCGTAGAAACAAGGGTTTGCGGAGTTAATTGAATCTTGTATTTTATAATGATTGTTATTATGCTACTAAGCTTAGAGATACAATGTAATTTAGCACGTAATATTCTGAGTATTTTCTTGCTTGATTCAATAATGGGTCTTAGTAATAGGGTCCCGATTTTACCCTTTGGGTATGGAACCCTAAAAAGACAGTTTTCAAATTTTTTTAGTTACCACGGAGATCCACCCAATTTTGTTAGTTACCCACTTTATGTCTTCATTTGTCTCCCTCTGATCTATATTTATTTGAAATTCCCAAAGCAATCCTTGACAGGAAATTGCTCCGGTAATATTCTTCTAATATTCATAATATCTTATATTTAGTAATTTACCATCCCCTAAATCTCCTACTTTTGAGCTTACGTGGAATCAATTAGACTTAACTTTTACATGGAGATTACCAGCTTATATCGACGAAGTTCGTGCATCGCCAGTTTCAAAACTTTGCCCTTTAGGGTCAGGTCAGACTGCAATGTGACGCGTAGATGCCGTGAGATGCATTTCTAATGGGTAAGCGCCCGAGCGTCATGACTTTTCCCATACAAATGTAAAATAGCCATTAGTGCTTTTTTACAGTGAACTCTATATAGGGGACCCATAAACACAGTAAAGTATTATGACTTGTTTTGTTACATATTGACCGACTTCCGACGAGACGTCATGTAAATGGACTAAGCATAACCAAATGCCTAGCCTATGAATAAAGTTCCCTGATAGTATATATTTTTATTTAATCTGATAGTTGCTGTATATAGAGCGCTTTACATGACATTGACGCATTTGTACCTAAGTGAACAATTTTACGCCGCTTCTGAGTGATTTTCATCACCTCGTCGAGCGGCAACTGCGTTGATATTACTTCAAGCTTTAACATTTTAAAAGAAGAAAAGGACCATCAAACGCTCTTGTATCAGGTAAAAAGTGTTTCAGTTTTGTTGTTAAAAATCATGTGCCACCTGTGATGAAGAATGAGTATATTCCCTCTCGTAAAAAACTTAAACGGATAATCTTATATTGTGTATAGCAGCAATCCATACTATATACCAGTTTTCCATACTATCCATACTATTTCCCAAAGTGGACGATAATGCCCGCTTGTGGGCGCTGGGGCCGTGTGGCCAGAAAAAAATGGGGGCGTTGTGTACAAGCTTAGGGGGTGATTTATTTCATCTGAATGCATTTTAAATTGAAACAACGCTAAAACATTATTTGTTCTCAAAGTGAGCAGTAGACAAAACAAGTTTGGAAACCGCTGCTATATACTATAGTATAATATAAATGCAAAAGTTTGTCCGTCTATCTGTCTGTTACCTCTTCATGCCCAAACTGCCGAACCGACTTTGCTGAAATTTGGCATGAAGAATAATAGCTCCCCACACCGGTTTCGGTGACGATGGCCGGTTTCATTGAAACCAGGCCAGCTACGCAGTGCTAGTGTTAAAGCTATCATCATTACATGACGACCTCTGTGGCTCAGTTAGTGGGCTGTTGGTAGCTCAAGCCGGGGGTCGCGGGTTCGAATCCCGCCGACGGAACAAAAAGTTTTCAAAGTTCCTGGGTTATGAATGTGTATTGAATATGTGTATAATGTAAGAAAAATCTTAAATATATGTATAGTATGAAAGTATTAAATATATTTCCGTTGTATGGTATGGTAGGTACTTACCACGGGGCCAGACTGACGTGGTGTGAAGCGTCCATAGATATTAATACTTCGATCACAGTTTCCAGGAAATGCTATTGTATTCTATTGTTGTCACGATCACCGGTGCTCTTATGGGACTTAAAGAATTATCATAATTACATTTATTTTCAAAACATTCAATTTAATAGTTAATACCCATGCAGACTAAACGAAATACCATCCTATGGAACGATAATGTTCATACATTGGGCCGTTCAAAAATTACTCAAGCCACTGCTATAACTGACCCGAGTATGATAAATAACTATACTGTACTCGGCGAAACATGGCGGTAGCGGTCATTGACCCTGTCAAAAAAATTGACATCTATATATATAAAACTCAAAGGTGACTGACAAACTCAAACTCAAACTCAAAATTTTTTATTCAGAATAAATTTTTTCAAATATTCTCTGAACGTCGGGGCTACACAGATACCTACCACCGGTTCGGGAACTAACCCGGCGAGAAGAACCGGCATAAGAAACTCGCACGGGGCCATCTTTTTCTAAAAAGATGGAAAATTACAAAAAATATATTATAAAATAACAGCAGTGTGACTAAATAAAATAGAACGAGTGTACAATTATTATACATAATATTATATAGAAACAGCTCTGCAAGGGGCGACCTTATTCCCATGGTGTACTATCATTCATGAAATCAGTAACTTTATAGTACGCTTTGGTATACAAACGTTCTTTAACAACTTTTTTAAATCTATTAATTGAGAGATTTTGAACGATTTCTGGACCTTTAAGAGAATTTTTGACTTTAGTAAGTCTAGTCACCGGAATTTCAAGCTTATGTTTATTACGAGTATTTCTCCCATGGGTGTCACATTTTTTCGTGAATTGATATATATTCTTTTTAACATAATATAATACATGACACGGTGATCTATCAACGCACAGCCTAAACCACTGGACCGATCGGGCTGGAATTTGGCATGCAGGTAGATATTATGACGTAGGCATTCGCTAAGAAAGGATTTTGATCAATTCCACCTCCAAGGGGTTAAAATAGGGGATGAAAGTTTGTATATAATAATACTTCTTAACGCGAGCGAAGCCGCGGGTAAAAGCTCGTTTTCTATATAAAGCCGCGATTGACAACATCTGACACTTCATTGTCAATCACGGTTTATATAGATAATGACAAGCTTTTAACAGGGAGTCAATGACCGCTACCGCCATGTTTTGCCGAGTACGGTATAAAATTACGCCATGGTGCCTTCCTTGGTGGGCTTATAGGGGAACCATTTTTGACTCGCATATAGACTTCCATAGTATTGTATTACGATGTGTCGAAAGTACCTTTCATTAACATTGTTTAACCAAACTTGCTCAATTTATTCGAAATACCAATACTATTATGAACTTTGAGCCATGTTAATTATACGAATAAGTTGAAACGGGCTTTGTACATCATAAACTATTCACCGAACACTTATAAACTGTTTACCTTGTAAATAACTTCGGGCTGGGGGCTTTAAATAAATTTCATTTCCATTAATATTCATTGGATATGATCTTAAAATTTTCACCGTTTTCGGTTGGGATTTTGTAATTCTACCATTGTTTTAAACATAGTCTTCGTGTTTTACATAATTAGATAAAGGGTGCAAATAACAATGAATTTCGCTGGTCAATTTAGAACGTGTTTTTATTTCATATCAGTTCAACAGGTTTGGCCCACCACACATCCACTGTATCTCCTCAGTCGCCAGGATAAAGGTGGGTTTCCACGGTCCACCGGAGATGAGCTAAGCTGTGTTGCGAGGAATGTGTTTTACAAATGAAGCGTTTCTAACTAATATATAAAAATAAGTCGGGTTTTCTTTCCTGACGCTATAACTCCAGAACGCACGAACCGATTTCCATGGATTTGCATTCGTTGGAAAGGTGTCGGGCTCCGTGAGGTCTATAGAAAAAAAAATCCGAAAATTCTTCAAGAGAAAAGCAAGAAAACAGGGAAAATCATTTTATGGCAAAACAATGTTTGTCGTCACAGCTAGTAGGTTTTTAAAAACACAATCCTTGCAACGCAGCTTAGCTTCGCTTTCTCTCTGGTGGAAACGCAGCCTGACAGCGGTATCGAAGCACGAAATTCCTTCGTTATGATCTCAGGGTCATTCTTAAGCTGATTTGGGACCCACAACGAAATTAATCAGAATAATTATTCTTCTGATTACTTCACTTTCGATCTAAACCTTTCTTACTTTAAGATTCTGTGTATCTAGTATCTAGCGCTTTTTAAGTCCTAGATTTTTCCAATTTGAGAGAAATATGCTAAGTTAGTGAAAGTAGAAAAATGTTTGCTGCTCTGTAACTTATCCATACTTTCATTAAGTAAGTATAAGTAGGTATTTCAAATGTTTGTGAACAGCTTTCATGGATGAAAATAATAATATAAACAAGAAAATTCCGTTGCGCCAAAATTCGTTTATCGCACGGGAACCGTACATTTTTCCGGGATAAAAAGTATCCTATGTCCTTTCCCGAGTCTCAAAGTATATCCATACCAATTTTCAGCTAAATCGGTTCAGCAGTTTGGGCGTGAAACAGACAGACAGAAGGACAGGCAGGCGGACGGACTCTTTCGAATTTATAATATTAGTATGGAAGTATGGAATAAATGAATTATAATTTGATCGCGTGAAATGCAACAAAAAGTATAAAATTATTTACTAGCAAACATGTCAGCATCAGAATTCAGAAACTTCGCCATCAAATCAATCTCGTTAAACCCATTAACAAAGATTCATGGGGCCAAAACTTCCACGTTAAATCGACAATTACAGCAATTTCTGACCCCCATTAGACAAGATGGGAGTTTCCGACTTCAATCTTCCTCGGCTATGAATTGATGAATTGCTAATCGTTAAATTACTTAGCTATTTAACTAGTTACTTAAGGTGACGCCGCGTTAAATTAAAAAACCGTGTTGGAAATGTTTTAGATCCGGCCCGGCCTCTCGTAGTAAACAAAAAATGGAAAGGGCGTAAGGGACAAAATGGTTTTGTCGTGTAATTTAAAAACCATAAACATATTTCATTAATATAAGCAATGGTCAAATTAAAGTGTATGCTTGAACCAATCTGTGTACAAATTTTGGAAGCTTAAATCACTCTCCTCTGTTAGCAAAATTAGAAGCCTTTTTTTACACATGTCTTTTTGATTGAATATTCTGTGTTATAAAAGTTGACTAATCGTATTATGCTATGGGTAATTCAAAGACAAAGACATGATGAATACTAACAATGAACTTTAATTTCTTAGCTTTAGTCATTGCTAAGAAAAATCAATACACACCGCTACAGCCAAATTATTAAGGCGTGGCCTTAAAAGTAATATTTACTTTCAGAACAATAAATTTTAAAGTGGGTATGTCAGTCCGTCAGTCACTGAAGTTTTATTTTTTGAAATTTGTTACATATATGTGAAAACACATTTTATCTCAAAAAAGGAAATAGAATAGCTTTTATAGTAGATAAATCTACGAATCCAGCGCAATCGAGAGCTGTAGCCAAAACAAATCCAGCCAAACAAATTCAGAATTCGTTGACATCGAGGCAAACAACGTCTAGTTAATTTATAAGTATCAAAATAGGTTTATTTTACGGCGTTACAATATTCTTCGCTAGGCAATTCATTCTAGAATTCTTAAGTCCTTTCATCTTTTTCTTCTGGTAACAGTGTTTGTCGGTCTGCATGCCTCAGATGATTTATAGGTATCGAACAATCTGGGATTGGAACTGTTTGTCCGTCAGCCCGTCACCCGTGACAGGACCGTCGGATTTGATTAGTGACCGACATGCAGTTGTTATGAGAGAACACGTTTCAGCTATACCAACGTATGGTTTCGTCAAATACGCTCAGATCAATCCGGCATCAGACGTATTGATTTATCGGTCGTAACCTTAAGCGACCCTTTATCCGACATTATTATCGGTCCGATATCGTATCGAATATTGTAAAAATGGTCAATCTCGCTTCTGAGCACTAAATATACTTTGGAAACTTAACAAAAAGATAATAATTAATAGATGATGATGAAAAAACTTTGTTTTCAACACTACACTCCAGTCGACGGATCGGACAAGGGCCGTTCGTCTGTAAGAAGCTTAAGCCAAATAAAACATTTAATAAATAAATAAAATTATAAGTCTTACTTTCTGTAGACAACCTTGGCTAAGCAAATTTGTTTTGCTTAGCCAAGGTTGTCTACAGAAATGTCGTAATTTTTCCCTAAAAATTTTACTTACTAACACCCAATATATTGCTTAAATTAATAAGTGAAGGAGCCTCTACAACAACTAAAAGCCTTTGTTGTCTTTAGTAGTAGTTAATTGAAGAATAATATATTTAATAAAATGAAATAAAATGCCTTTATTTTTTATCATCAAAAGCGTGTTTTACCCATAAAGTGAGCATAAAGGTAATATTACCCATCGGAATAGTGAAACAATCCCGAGCTATCAAACGTAACCAAAATTGATTTAGATCTGTGTATACAGTTATGTTTACGTGTGCGTGTTAGTGATGTACTGTATACATCTTGTAATTCGACAAAATACCGATCATGGTATAATAATTGTAAGATTGTAATAAAAATAATAAAATAGGATAAAATAAAACTGCATAGAATAATAATAATATTGTAATTTTGGAGAAAAATATTACTTTTATCATTAAACATTTTTGTAGCAAAAAAACAAAAGATATACATACTTATAAATAACTCATTTATTTATTCATGCTAATATTATAAATGTGAAAGTAACTCTGTCTGTCTATCAGTCTGTCTTTCACGGCTCTACCCCTGAAATAGCAGCTGCTATTTCTTAGAAGTCACGTACAGACTACAGTCATGTAAGCGACTTTTAATTAGTATCCTACCTACTCCAAAAATGTGCCATCGTTATACTTTATAAAATCATTGACCTTTTAGGATAACTATAGGATTTGGCACACAAACTTTCTATGACTACTTTTGTAAATTTATTAATGGAAAGATTTTGAACGTTTTCTGGGATGTTATCGTAAAGGCGTATATATTGACCCGTAAAAGATTTACTGACTTTACTAAGTCTGATCACCGGCAAATCTAGCTTGCGCTTATTTCTGGTGTTCCTACAGTGAATGTCACTTTTAGCTTTTAATTTACTTACATTGACATCTAAAAGATTTACTGACTTTACTAAGTCTGATCACCGGCAAATCTAGCTTGTGCTTATTTCTGGTGTTCCTACAGTGAATTTAGCTTTAAATTTACTTATTTTATCCTGTAACTTAGTGCATTTAGATATAAGCTTCTTTTCTTTTGATATAAATTCTAGTTGAAAGGAGGTCGATGGTGAAGACAGTTGTAGCAGCGTTGGCGAGGACGTAGAATGCGATGACGACGGTATACATATTGTGGCTAACTCTGGTGGTACAATGTCTCTGTAAACGTAGGATGACACAGTGCGCCTAGGCTTTATCTTGATCTATAACAAAAAAATGGCTGTTATTGCTACTTACTACTATATCATACCTTTTTTATTTTAAATCAATATGCAGATACACAATATAAAAACAGTCAAACTAAAAAACTTTTCTAAAATTTTAAACGATTTTTGTTTTGTAAAACCATAACTATGATTCATGGCATAGTACAATATAAGGCAAACAAATCGGTTCGTTTATTCATACAAATATTTATGATGTGTGGAAGAATATCTAGCTTATTTACTGACGATGCCCTACACCGAGCTGATCTTCTATTGAAGGAATGATCTGATACCTGATCTAGTGAATATGCCATACCCATTTTGTATGTAGAAAGACATTACATCTGTGGAAATTTCAGAAGTCTATTACTATAGCGGTTCTCGAGATACAGCCTGGAGACCCGAGACAGACAGACGGACAGACGGACAGATGGACAGATGGACAGACGGACGGACGGACGGACAGACGGACAGGCAACAAAGTCTTAGTAGTAGGGTCCCGTTTTTACCCTTTGGGTGCGGAACTCTACAAACGATAAATTATGTATGAAAGTATATTAATATAAATTAATAATAAAGTACGGATCAGTTACGTTATCAATTATCATGTCAACATTCCTAGATAATTAGTATAACTAAAAAAATATATTCATATCGATACTACTTATCGATAACCTGATGCAGCCCTAGTGTAAAATAGATGAAAATTGTTTACACAAAATATCCTTAAATTGTGCACCATGGCTAGTCAAGTTACGTTTTCCATATAAATAAACATATATAGAAGTGAATTATCAAAATCAATACCAATAACTCGTAGGGAATTGGCAAAAATAAACTTAAAATTGGGTCCTGTCGATAATTCACCTGTGAAATGAATATTTGTCCGGGTTTTTTCGATGTGTTGTAGCACAATCGGTGACCGAACAAGTTACCATATTGTTGCGAAAGCAACTTACTGAGAATTATTCACTTTAACACATAAAATCACTATTTTTCTGAGAGCCCAAATTGACTCCATGGTTTTACTGTTTTTAGAATTGTCCTTTTCAGAATAATTATCATATATTATAATAGTTACCATATTGTTGCGAAAGCAACTTACTGAAAATTATTCACTTTAACACATAAAATCACTATTTTTCTGAGAGCCCAAATTGACTCTATGGTTTTACCGTTTTTAGAATTGTCCTTTTCAGAATAATTATCATATATTATAATAGTTACCATATTGTTGCGAAAGCAACTTACTGAAAATTATTCACTTTAACACATAAAATCACTATTTTTCTGAGAGCCCAAATTGACTCTATGGTTTTACCGTTTTTAGAATTGTCCTTTTCAGAATAATTATCATATATTATAATAGTTACCATATTGTTGCGAAAGCAACTTACTGAAAATTATTCACTTTAACACATAAAATCACTATTTTTCTGAGAGCCCAAATTGACTCTATGGTTTTACCGTTTTTAGAATTGTCCTTTTCAGAATAATTAATAGCAATTCGTAAAAATTTATAGTCAAAGTGGATTTTCGTTCTCTTATTCCTTTCTTCTCACTTTTGATCTATTTAAAATTACTGTTAAATCTTGCTTCTCTGTCTTATTAACAGACTATTAAAAACTGCAGCAACTCCAAAAATTATGGGATAATATGTACAATATTTGCTTTCTAATAAACCCAATTAAACTGGTTTTAAAGCGTGCCAAGCAATTTCACATACAATATACTGTTTTTGAATGAGATTTGTTGAAATTCTATTTGCCACCGGGTGCCGTGATGTAGACGTCAGGTCTATCGTGTCCCTCATTATATTCAATATCTTTAATTTCATATGAAACATATCATAAAAGATGTTTACAGCTTAAAAAAGTCTCTCCTTTCCGAAGCCTTCTTAATAATATAACCCTACTTCTGACGAAGTCGGGTAAAAGCCTTCCAATTTCTCAGAAGTACCTCCATTCATTAAGGAAATTACGTCCATTATCCTCTACTACATAAATTATTGAATGCACCCTGTCACATTAGGTGTCCGTCTGTCACGTTGTCCTGTATTCCCTTGTCTTGTCTCACGTCACGTACCGGTAAGCCCTCCATAAACACGTCAGCTACATCTAGTTTACCTAGGATAGCTTAGGTCAAGCTAAATCATTCGCTAATAGCCAGCTGTTGCTACTACAACCGAGAGTCCTAAATTAGACTGGAAGAGATTCTAATGTCTACGCGATTTTTTTGTACGATTGCAAATAAATTTTTACCGAGTTAGCATATTTGGATAATTCTTCTTATATTATCTAGCATAGACTCTACAATAATTGGTCCCATTATAACAGAATTGTAGACTATGGGTATGATGGGTTTTATTCGCCGAAGAAGTTACTTAGTTTTGAATGTAACTTCGCGTTAAACAAGTCAAAAGTTACAGTTACATTTGACTTCATCAAATCATGAATGATTTGCGCATACAATAAGAATGAAAAAGGTAATTATTTTATCAGTCCTACATGAGTGTAAGTAAGAGTGTAAGAGTCCTCCACTTACATAATTAAATCTACAGAAACACATATTATTATAGTTGAAAAGGGGAAGAGGGGATTTCGGGAGTAGCTCGAGCGTGTCAGGTTAAGCTTGCATAGGCTTCCGACATGTGTCTAGTTATTATGGTATAGAAATCAGATTTCTCAGGTGGTGGGTAAAAAAATGTTTTTTTTTTTTAATATTGAAGTGTCGGATCTGTCAGATTAAGATAGGGGATGTTTAGTATACCCCAAAGAAGCTTCCATATAAAGCACTGACGATTCAAAGGTTAGATAAGCCTGTAGGGCCATTTTAAAATATAAAAAATAAAGCTTCATATTTTCTTAACTAAGCTTCGCAGATATTGTATTTTGCTCTAAACTAAATAATTTCGACCTCTTTGTCTAAAATATATTTATATTTTACCTAAATTAGCAATTTTCTGAATATATTTTCTTTTTCAAAGCTTTAAAATGGCTCCAGTCTCTGAACCCACCGCTAAAACAAAAAACGCTCTTATTTTTTTTAACAGCTTTACCTAATGTACAAAACCTACTAGGTCTCCATGACGCTCGAGTGACTACAATAATAGCACCCTCCCCTCCTCTACTATTATACACTCTATTATTATTTTTAACAAAAATTAAAACCGACCTCCAACCGACCGGCTGCGCCCCCCGAGCCCCCCCCCCCCCTTCGGTATCCGTGGCTGAGTAGTTAAGTAAGACCCACTCATCACAGCCTTGAGATGCCTTAAAATTAATACTTCGTAAACATCAGAAAACAGATGATCTTATCTGAAGATTACGAAAATCTCAAATGCGAATTTCTTCTAAACGGAGAGTTTACTGGCGGTGGAAACGGTAAGTAGGAGTTTTTCTCACCCAAAACAATCCTCCTTAACCCATACAAAAAAAAAATACAAAATACAAAAATCTTTATTCACAAACTTAAAATACAATATAATAACAGTGTTTGAGACCCTTATAAGTAAATTACCTGTGTTAGGGGAATCTCGCTCTGCCGAAAACAATAAACTTGGGAAGTACCGTAAGTACCGTATATTAAGTGAGGCTAGTAATTATTACAAAGAGAAATATAGAGTTTACTCATGGACGTATTTAAAAAGTTTACATTTTTTTTTTAATTTATTCATTATAATTACTTACTAATATCTTAAAAGCTATTCGGGAAGCGAGCGCGTATGTGCTTCTGTTGTTGAAATGTGGGTGTGAGTGTTGTGTGTATGTATGTAGGTGATGTGCGTGTGTTTGTGTTGTGTGTGACAATGTTCGGTATAATATGTGGATGTAAATAAATAATAAGCCAAATTCATGCTGGGTAAAAACAATTTCATTTTAGATAAGGAAAACCTAACATAACCTAGTAAACAGTGCTTCCGTTTCGTCATAGCTTAAGTGGCGTGTAGTAGCCATTTATTTAGTGTCTGTTTCAATTTATATTTGCTTAAACCATAAATGTTCTGTTTTTTATTAATTAGGTTGTAAATGTGGGTGGATTGAGATGCATATTGTCTTGCAGCAAAGTTGGATCTTACTTTGACTTTATCGATATTTTTTTTATTTCTTCGCTGTGTTGCTTTGCTATTAATACTTATAATTTAATTGTTTATGGACTTTTAAGACTGTGTGTAAGGTATATAATTTTTTTAAAATGACCGAGTACGCTGCCTTGTGGAACCCATGTCACCTTAGCCAAATTTTTCTAAGTATTTTCGCCATACTAACAAGGGTCACATTTCGGCCTGTCATTCGACAGGGGTTGATTTTTGAGAAAAGTTTATCTGAGCTTTTTTGCTTTCCTTGACGCCCCCTATCGATTGGTATAATAATAAAAAGGGGTGGTCATAGGGGGTTGTATTTTTGTCGTCAAAATTTTTCTAAGTATTTTCGCCATACAAACGAGGTTCGTATATCGGCCTGTATCTGACCGGGGGTTGATTTTTGAGAAAAGTTTATTTGAGCTTTCTTACTCCCCTTGGCGCCCCCTATCGATTGGTATATTCAAAAGGGGTGGTTATAAGAGGTTGAATTTTTTCGTCCAAATTTTTTTAAGTATTTTCTCCGTGCTAACGAGGGTCACATTTCGGCCTGTCTTTCGACAGGGGTTGTTTTTTGAGAAAAGTTTATCTGAGCTTTTTTGCTCCCTTTGGCGCCCCCTATCGATTGGTATATTCAAAAAGGGTGGTTATAAGAAGTTAAAATTTTGACGAAAAATTTTTCTAAATATTTTTTCCATAGTGCCGTTTCCTTCAGTCCAACCCAAATGTGTGCCTTACGCTCTGAAGTAAAGGTTGAATTTGTTACTTATGTTCAATTTTGTGGTACTTGAAATATTATGTATTTTGAAACAGAATTATGAAACAACACTACGTGGGAGAGCCATACTTCGGCACGAATGGCCGGCCCATTCGTGCCGAAGTCTCTACCGGATAAATTCATTCAAACACGTTCTCACAGAAAACCAGCGTGAAACAGCGCTTGCGCTGTGTTTCGCCGAGTGAGTGAGTTTACCGGAGGCCCAATCCCCTAACCCCTACCCTATTCCCTTCCCTACCCTCAACTATTCCCTTCCCTTCCCTACCCTCCCCTATTACCCTACTCCCTCTTAAAAGGCCGGCAACGCACTTGCAGTTCTTCTGATGCTGCGAGTGTCCATGGGCGACGGAAGTTGCTTTCCATCAGGTGACCCGTTTGCTCGTTTGCCCCCTTATTTCATAAAAAAAAATAAGTATATTTTTTATATTAAAATCGCTTTGAAATATACCAAATAAATAAGGACATAACGTGATGACTGATGATATTTTATGGTGTTGTGTGTATATTGTATCCATATACAACCATGTGAGTTGTGACATTGGTGACCCTGACATGGTAGTGATGATGATGATGATGAATGTAATTTGGATAGTAGCATATGCTTTCAGTTCTTAAAACAACGCCTAAACCCCCAAACTTGTATCTATAAGGAATCCGGAGTTCTCTTAGTATCTTCGGAACCATAGTATACCTTGGTGCAAAATCTTGCGTTTTGGTAGCATATGCTTAGGATGCTTCTCATAAAACCTAAATCACCTTATGTTTCCATATAAATTTTGAGGAGTTCCCTCGATCACTTATGGATACCATCATCAGATCACCACTTTTGTGAAAATGGGACCAAATTGGAGTGAAACATAATATAACAAAGCAAAAATTTTGAAAATCGGTTCACAAACGGCGGAGTAGTGGTCGAACATACAAAAAAAAATATATCCACAGCCGAATATATAACCTCCTCGTTTTTTGGAAGTCGGTTAAAAATATGATCACTTTTAACACCCTGTGTATCTCGAATACGCAGTTGGCACGCCTAACACAACTCCTTGTTAAAATAGACCCCTAAATACCCCAGCATGAAGAAACATAACAAATTAACCCGTACCTTGTAACATGACAGAATATATGGCGCACTCGCTGTCACCGGACAAATACGGACAAGAATGACCGGGTATTTACGACCGCGGTCGCCAGCCGGGTTAATATCGCTGAAACTGGGGGTATATTTTTTGAGACATGAGTATTGTAGTAGGAATAACTTTATTGGTGAAGTAGGAATAAGAAATAATACTTGATGTGACCTGTAATTTTCTTGCACCAAAATAAAACAAATTGAAATTGATTTGAGTTTGAGCGTGATGAAGTAACAGACAAAGATACAAAATATGGAAATACAGACAGTATTTGTGTGTATGAGTGTATGATGTTGTTGTATAGGTATGGATATATAAAAAAGTTACGACTGTCATATTGTATACAAGACCTTAGACCTCTAAGCCATAATATTATGTCGCATTCATTGTACCTGAGTATTTCCACTATAACAACAACAAGTCGAGTTTTCATGAAAAATGGATTTTTTTGTTATGGACTGTGGACACCTAACTTGAAGGCTTATTCTAGACCTCGTTAACTTTACGTGTAATTACGTAATTAGTTACTAACTAATGTTAATTACAACTTACAGCATACCACATTCTACTCACGTCTTCTATAAACAATGGCACGCGCGCCGCCTCTTAAGTCTGTTTTGAGTTGTTTTGCCGGGAATGTAACCTCTATGCCAACTACACAAGGGCCACCTCAATGGAAGTCGGAGGTAAAATATTTGGGAATAGAACGTACCAAACCGGGTAGTAAAGAGTACCTGTAAACTATAGTTTATGGAACAATTATAGCCAGATATTTATTGGTGGTACACCGTGATTCTTAGAATGTGATAGTACTATGGTAAAGTCCACAAAAATTGGCAAAAGTAATAAAAAAGTTACAGGATGTATCATTAGGGCTATTTAAAACAGTATAAGCACGATTGTAAAATATGTATTTAAAACAGCAAAACTGATTGACTTTTAGATCAAGGCACAGATCATACTTTAATTTCGCAAACTTGTTTCTCTTATAATTCACTAATCTTTTTTTTCAAAATTCTACCCCTAAGGTAACTAAATAAGGAATATCTACTTCAAACAAGCGAAGCTGCTAGAAAAGTTGGTTGTACATTGTAAAATGTATATTTCATAATAAATTTAATAATATTATAATATTATGTGAGCCGTCTACGATACATTAATATTACTAACTTGAAATAAACTTTACCACAAAAACCAAGTAAGTATACAGTTTTACAAAAATAGAATAAAAATATATTTAAATTAACCCTAGAAAGATAATCATGTTGGGGGTAACGTTAAAGATATTCTTGCGCTTCTCGAGCGCACGACTTTTTTATGGTTTCTCTGACACCTGAAAAGCTTTTTATTCAAAACCAGCCTGCTTTAGTATACAGTTCATACTTATTAGAAGTAAATAAAATCTAAACATTTTTATAATTATTTATTTTACGAAAAATATAACACAAACTTTTAAACCTTTAATAAAAATTAACAAAAAATATCAGTCTTCTTTTAACAGTATATAATTTCTCTTTGTGAGATCGTAACAAGTATTGCTTATTGCGACTTAAAAATAACATAAAAATATAAAAAAAAAAATATCTTTGAGACTTATATTGGTACACTAAATGCAATCGACACACACATCTTTTTTGTGTTCGCCACAGATGCATTTCTTGCATTTCGTGCAAGTCATTTTTGACATCCGCCTTTTTTTAGATGTGCATAAGTCACAATATCGCCTTTTTTTTAGTTCCGGCTCACCTTCTCTATCTTCAGCTTCATTTCTAGCCAATTTTGGTAATGTAGCTTCTATAGCGGCTCGGGCAGATCGTTTAAGAGTAGGAATGAGCAATCTGCTATTCATCCAGGGCTCTGTGAGTTGAGTTTTCCTTTGAGTAAGTACCCTTTTGCTCGGTATAATAATTCGCGTGTCTTGTCTGGGTAAAGTGGCAACCGCAGGAACCTCAGGGAACCCAGGAGGTGAGGCATCAGTAATTTCATTTACTAATGTTGTACTTACATTTACAGATTCGCTAATAATTGACTCGTTACAAACTTCTTCTTCGTCACTCTGAACGTCATCCTCACTCAAATGATCCTCTTCTTCCTGATCACTATCCTCACCAGCAAACTGGATATCATCGCCACATTCCTCATACAACGCATTAGTTATTTCCTCCTCAGCCAAGTATCTTTTCTGTGCCATGATTTCCAAATCCTATAACACATAAATAACTGTAAAACATCATAGAAATAATTACGAATTAAACTTCATGAATGCCGGCGAAAGTTACACAAAAGATAATCATGCGCTTCTCGAGCGCAACACCTACCGAAAACAGCTAATCTAAAACACTTACCGGTGACACACGTACGCCCCGCTGTAGCACTTGGCGACCACTGAAATTACCTGCCACGACAGGATCGGGAGCGCGCTATTTAGAAAGAGACAACTGTATATGCATTTTGCGTGCGCCTCTGAGGCGCAGATTATCTTTCTAGGGTTAAACCTTTGTACCATAGTTGGGAATTAAATAAATATTACAATCGCAACAAAAAGGTACAATTTGGGTGTTGCGGTCGGACCAACGTCCATCGTTCACCATATTGTTGAATTAGTTATTTGCGGTCAAACAAATTGCCATTCGAACATGACGTGAAAGACACAAAAGGCCATTGTCAGAATTTTCACCCCGTGACGGACGAAAACGAAACACTTTAATCATTTAATTTTTTTCTTTTAAGGTCATGTAAATCGTATTATTTTTAAAACACGTACACAGCTAAGTAGAAATTAACGTACATCCTTAGAAATGACAACGTAAACAGCGCGCAAAAACATCGCGCAAAGACGTATCAATAATTAATTATTGTGCGCCTAGTCTTAGTAGACTTACGCTATCGGACTAATTACAATGCGCAAAAATAGTTGTGTTACAAAATAGACGTTTCATAAAAACAAATTAAAAAAAAAAAAAACAATATAATCTACAATCCACGACTAACTTTGACACACACCAACGCAACTTAAATAGACTACTCAAAAAAGGAGATATATTAAGTATCTCTTTTTTTGAGTAGTCTATTGATATATCATTACATTCTGACAATAGGAGATACTCCCTAACGGCTAAAGGGTTTATAAAAACAGTCCAATCGATCCCACGAACCCGTAAGCCTATTTCTTTCGAAAGAAATTAGAGTGTCTCGGCGGAAAGTTTAAATGGTCCATAATACGATTGAATTTGAGAAATTTTGCTAATGTTAAACGGAATCTCCAGAATCTTATTGCTCCAATAAGTTCCGGACAGTTTCAACGCTTTAATACTTTGGGATTCCGGAAAAGTTCGGATTTCTTTCTTTACGACTCTTTAAGATACATTTGTAGCGGAATGTGGGATTAGCATTTTTGAGATTCCGCGATGAATTCTGCGACTCACTTCTTGTGAAGTTAAATTAGATTATTCTAGCTTCTAATATTTCTTCAACTTCTTTGGCTTTCATCCATTAAGTCCCTGAGGTTTTCTGAAAGGCGTTAATCTTTACATTAGTGTGATAAAACGTTAGTCAGGTGATAATGCTTTAAAAAGATAAACTCTTGTTGAAAAATCTTTAGAATTAAATAAACAGTATACTAGCGTAATTGTTTGAAATTAATTATTGTTACATCTGTAACTATAGCTTGTGCGTTTTAAGATGATATGGGTGACAGTTTTCATATTCCTTGCTACGGGTTTTTTTTACAAGAAAACAAAAAAAAATGTAATAAATTATATTCCATGTACAAAAACAAATGTTTCCTTTAATTGTAAATTAACAAAAATTAAAAGTTCCTAAATGCTAACTTATTAATATAAAATTTGTGAAATAGGCGTAAGTATAAAATTATTGTTACGAAAACATTTGAAAAATGTCTGATGCATGAAACGGAACTTATGGCAATAGAGATTGACTCTGTCGAATCGAAATCAAATCGATAATTATTATTTTTAACAAAAAATTAAAACCGACTTCCAAGGTAAAAACAATAATAACATCCTTATAATATTATGAACCGCTTGACAGATTAAAGCGAGACGGCAGACAGTTATTGTACTAATGAACGCTAAACGCAATACATAAGGTTGAAATTAGGTTTTTTTCCAGAATAGTAGGTAAATAATATCTCGGCAATTTCGCGCAGTTTGTATTACTTTGTATGGAAGTGAGACATGCATGTTACTTTATCGAAGCAGCTTACTTCTCAGAAGTAATGTCAAATGTGTGCCTTACGCTCTGAAGTTAAGGCTGAATTTGTTATATTTAATTTTGGTGACATTGGTGACCCTGACGTGGTAATGATGATGATGATGATGATGATGATGAATGTAATTTGCATAGTAGCATATGATTTCAGTTCTTAAAACAGAGCCTAAGCCCCCAAACTTTTATTTATAAGGAATCCGGAGTTCTGTTAGTATCTTTGTAAACATAGTATACCTCGGTGCAAAATCTTGCATTTTGGTAGCATATGCTTAGGATACTTCTTATAAAACCAAAATCACCATATGTTTCCATATAAATTTTGAGGAGTTCCCTCGATTACTCATTACTCATGGATTACTCATGGATCCCATCATCAGGTCACCACTTTGTGAACATGGTACCAAATTGGAGTGAAACATAATACAACGAAATAAAAATTTCGAAAATCGGTTCACAAACGGCGGAGTAATCGTTGTACATACAAAAAAAAATCTCCACAGCCGAACATATTATATAACCTCCTCCTTTTTGGAAGTCGGTTAAAAAGGGCGGCCATCTTAAATCGCCGGCACCACTGAAATGTCGGTACGAAATCGATAATTGCGATTGCAATTCCTTTACGAAGTGATTCGATATTTTTAAATTATCGATTAATTTTTGTTAGGTAATTTCCCTACTATTGTCAATTATGTGTCACGCATATCATCATAAAACGCACAAACTATAATCAGTACCAGGACAAACACGTCAAAAAACTTTACAATAAATTTGACATACGTATTACGGGCCTGTTTCACCACTTCCTGATAAAGTGCCGGATAGGCTATCCACAATTTATTTGACAGATTCTCCATACTCTATATGTTAAGTTAAGTGATGGATAGCCTATCCGGCACTTATCAGGAAGTGGTTAAACAGGCCCTTAGTAATGTGAAGTTTTTCGTCGTAATTATTACTTAATTTTTATGATGGTTAATCGTTAAACGTATTAAGTTCAAGCACTTAATTTTACACTTCTGTATGATTTTCATTTAGAATAAAGTTATATACTATACAGTATACAGGTCTTAAAGTATTTAAATTTAAATATAAATGTAAAATACAAAAGGCACATAATGAAACGCTTGATATTTAAATCGTATTAAACGTAGGTATGTTCATTTTAACATTACATTAATTGGCCTTAACATTTTCACGTTTTAATTAAAAAAGGTTAAGTCATTAATATGCGGCCGCATACGCCGAAAAACTTCGCGAAATGAAATTTTAACAATTTTCAAATAAAATTTTATAATTACAATTGAAATTCTCTTTTATGACAATTTATTTTTTGAGAGAATGTTGTATTAGTTTATTTTTAGTAGTTAGTCAAACAATACTGTCAGGGTCAGCTACATTGCTACGTCGCGTTTTCCGTATTCGAATTCCTAATGTGGGATTATGTACGATTTGGGATTCCGTGAGACTAGCGCAAACATTGTTTTTTTTCACGCGCGAACGCGCTGGCTTGCTTCGAGTCAAAGACCTCTATTTAAATAGATGTCTTTGCTTCGAGTGCAGAGTGATGTACGTGCGGAATTCATTCTGTTCGGAAAAAAAGCGAACGTATGCGCCAGTGCCACCAGTTAATAATAATAAAGTTTCTATATATTATATTAATACGCGAGCGAAAAACTTTGGATCCCTTTTTACGAAAAATATGGAAACGTAGGTGATTGAAATTTTGCACAGTTATAGTTTATATGGTGAAGAAGTGCATCGAGCTAATATTATTTTGAAATTATGTTTTTATTATCATACATTTTTAACAAATAAAACATTACCCACACTACAACACACACACCAGGAGATTCTGATTGATACGCTTGTTTGAATTATTGTACTCTTTTATATATTTTTATGGTTGAAGTCTGTTGTCAGTGGTTGTCAAATTAAAAAGTTTTTTTTATTGAATCTTGAAAACTGTTAGACAATTATTACACGGCCAGTCTCTCATCATAATTGTCTTTATTAATCTGAGACTGTCGCAGGAATTATGTCTAAAAAGTAATAAAGTCAATATTTTGACTTTGACGTGACCATTTTACGGACACGAATAGTCGTACATAATATTGCACGCAGTTTAGGCGAGGCGTACAATATTATATTACATACTATGTAGGTATCATTGTTGATTCTATAATTGTTCTCAACTTACCTTCGTCCACCATATAGCACGACCAACTCCCAACTAGTTCAATGTGTTCCCAGTTTGAATTAAATTTAGCCGCAGAATAATAATTCTGTCGGAATTCGTTATAAAATCTGCCATATTTTGAGCTCAGATAATGTGTTACTTGATTAAAATAGTTAGGTTTGTGGCCTATAATATGTTCGTATTAATTTCGTTTCGAATTTCATCACAATTTATATTTTAGTAAATTTAAATTGTGTTAATGTTAGTTCTAATTTTAATCAAATAATCACTTACACATCACTCTGGTCTAGAGTAATAAAATTAACCAATCATTTCAATTATATCTAAGGATACTTACCTATATTATGACGAAGTGTTTATTAAAATTAGTCTCGTCAAGTTCATCAAAGAAAGCTATTTAATTGATAGGTAATTAGGGAATATTATGTAGGTATTAGAGTTTTATATTATACTAGTGCAAACTCTACAAGGCTCTTTCAGCACATTTTTTTTTAAATGTTTTTGGTTGGAACTAATGCTGGCCCCTCACGGCGCGTGATATCATGAAATCAATCGGATCGGACGCACCTGCTCGAGCCAGCTCACGCTACCTCCAAAGGGGGTGGCCCTTACAGGGTGCGGGCGCGTGGATAGAGCTGGCGCAGCGCGGCTCGTGATATTACGCGCCGTGAGAAGCCGGCATAACACTGGACAAGATTCTCTGATTATTTATCATACAGTATTAAGCGCATACATAGACGTAGACTACAATCTATGTTCTATGAAGTAGTAATGAGATTGTACAGAATATCATAAAATTATTATGGTGTAAGATGGCTATGATTTTATTTATTAATTTGAGAATGTACAACTTTGAATCAAAATCGTGAGTGGATAAAGTAGGTAACTAACAATTATTATAATATTATAATATAGTATAGCCAGATATATTGGCCAGATGATGAAGTAGATAAGTTAAGGTTTGTTCAGATCATAAGGGAAAACGTAAATAATTGCTCTTATGTTATAAAATGTTAGTTATCTACTCGTAATTCATCCACTCGCGTCTTAAATTATTCAAAACATTTACATTTTACAGTCCACTTGGTGTTTTCACATCCAAAAAATATATTTCCTAATTTTTCAAAAGGTATTTCCTATTTATAAATAACTCGAGGGTCTATAGATAAAGATAATCTAGGGTCCAAAAAATAAATCCCAAAGGCTTTTGGGTCTAAAAATCAATTTATCAGGGATTTGGCTACGAATTTAAGATGTTTTATCGGTTTTATCTTATAAAGGTAATATAAATATGTGTTACTGTTGAAAACCTTTTTAGGATTCCGTAATTCGATCTCAGAATCATATTTTTTCGTCATGTCAGTCTGTTCTGTCTGTCTGTGTTTTTCCATGCATCCATTAGCATCATTTTTTGAAATTGCCGACAAAGTGTTAAAGTAAAAACACTAAAAATATTTTTTGTGGGGATGATTTTTTTTTGCAGTCACCCCGTCGTCATTTAAATAGATAAGTACGTCTTTTAAAATAATAAAAAAAAATTGTTAATACGATTTTTTGATTTAGTAATATAATTCTGCTAATCCTTTCTATTGAATTGAATTAAACACTAAACTTTAAGAGTATACAAAAAGCAATAACAAAAACATTATCACGTTATAATTGGACGCTGTTAAACATTCGTGTACTAACCCACATAAAAATTACGTATTGAGTTTTGAATGCAGTTATGTTCTATAAACGATTTAGAACAAGACTGCATTCAAAATTTATCAACAAAAAAATATTGTGGGTTAGGATACTAATGCTTAACAGCGACCATATTACCGTAGGGTACATTCAAACGCAATTGTATTTTCAACTTCACACTTTTATTGTTTAAGAGTTTCGACGCTACCGTCTATAGAAAATGTATTAGTTGAAGGCATGAGCGGATGAAGCGGGTAAGTAACAATTTGAAAACTGTTGTTTTTTCATAAATGGAGGTTTTGCGACCAAGAAAATTATTTTTATAGCTAGATACATTATTCAGATGTTGAAGAAGGTAAGGTTCAAGTTATAAGGGAAAATATGAGTAGTTGCTCTTATATTATAAAATTTTAGTTACCCGGTTCATCCACTCATGTCTTCAGTTCAACTCTTAAGAATTTTCAACACGCTTACGTAACTCGAGACATAGCCACTTCACCATCGATATTACAGAGGCAACATCTTGGGAATTTGATAAAGTTACTGGGAACCTAAATTAAATTGGAAACCAGTTTTACCTAGCGTAGTTTGCTATACTTAAACAAAAAAACGTTAAAAGGATAAAAAAAATATATTATAATGGAACTATGGACGTTTTCTTCACAGTTTAAAACAGTTTGATTTTGTTGTTGATTTAATGTTTGATTTTACGCAGTGCGTTGGCACATTATAATAGGTAAGTATGCATTAATTTGTTTCTTTTAAAATATATCATCAATAGTAACGGGTTGCAGCCATTATTTAATATCAGCGCGAATGCTCCAAAAATGTACAAATATTTAAATGCTGATGAAAAGCCAACGCTGCATTTTGTGAAATTTTACAACGCGGCAAACAATTTGCTGTGAAAATTCAAATATTAGGCTGGCCCCACACACACGTTTGCTGTATTCAATTTTCGAATTCGTTTTCCGTATGCATAGAATCAGTTGAAAATACATTAACTGACGCACATGTTCGCTTTTATTCCAAACGGAACGAATTACGCACGTACATTTCGAGTGTAACCGGAGCCGAAAAAAAGTTTGCGCTATTCCCACGGAATTCAAAATCGAAATCCCGCATTAGTAAATCGAATACGGAAAACGTGCGTATACGGCCAGCCTTACTGTCCGAATCGGCAGCACGCAACCGGACGAATTGAATAGGGCCGTTATTCTTGAAATGTTAATGGAATCGCGCGAAAAACTGTTACATTCAGATTGTTTGGATTCTCTGCATTCCTCCTCTGATAAGAATCCTGAGCGAATATCGACCTTACTGTTATTGATTTGGTCGTTTCTAATGGAGTGGTACTGGTTTATGTTGGATAGTTTTGTGGTAGGACCTGGGAATTATATTATGTGGGATGTTTAGTTTAAGCTGTAACCAGCCCTTTGATTCCCTAATTTTTATTAACGTGAACTTTATTAGGTTTATTATGATATTTGCGCACGCATTAACGCAGATTAAAAAGATAAAACGTCCAAATTTTGACATAATATTTTTTATCGTGTTTTAAACAGTTCAAACGTCATAATAATTATGAACTTACCATGCACTTGAACCAATATGTTCAATTGAAACTTACAAAATCACTTACTGAAAGTAAACATAATAATAATAAGCCCGCAGGGCAGCTTGTGGTGAGCTGTTGGGGAGTAGTGACCCCACGTACCCGAGTGCTCCCAGGGAAGTCTCTGTTCTCCATCTCCGGCTTGCCTTCACTGGCCAGCTGGAATTAACACTGACGGAGAATCAGACCTCTGCCTTAGCTTAACCGGCCGGACAGAGTGGAGTCGCAAGAGCTTCGGCTCGGAGGGAGGATGTGAAGCATAAGTGGCGAGTGGGCGACGTGATGGGACCCTCTGAGGGTGCAAATGATCGGCGTTTAAAGTCCATAGCGACACCTCTTCTGCCTCAGGCCGCTCTATCAATGTTGCCGCCTCGGTGTACCGTACGTGCGACCATTTCGAGGGGTCCATTTAAAGAGTTGGCGAGTCACAGTCTCTTTTATGATGCATATTTCCACGTTGTATCGGGAGATGCCATAGCCCATTCCCTGTAATAGTCCTACACTGGCCGCTGGCTCTCTTTGGTCGTACTCCCATAGTGCGGACAGGGAGAGCCGCCGTTAGATTAAAACTGTGTAACGGGCCTCTACGTGTTGGCTTCGGCCCCAGGTATGCCTTCCAAAGGTCCGGGATTTAATTGCCCGTGAGCAAAGAATACCTTACACAAACATTATAATAATTCATCAAAAAATATTGGTAGAAACATCACGAATTCATGCTGAAAAAAGAAAGATAAATATTCCGATGTTTTGTAAATAATAAGTCAATTTCAAAACTCAGTGGGAGTTCTAGGTCCAGATGAGATAAACGAATTTGTTTATCCAATTTTCTCATATTTTGATAAGTTAGATTCACTTGAATATTTATTGAGTATTGTGAGGCGATTGCCACTACTTCTGAGTCATGGCTTGTAGGGCCCGAACCCTTTTTCATTTATATTTTCTACGAGAAGGGCTACCAGGTCATATGAGAAAAGCCGGACAGGTAAATTAAAAAACCATGCGGTAACCACAGTCTACATTAATAGAAATAGCGTTTTACCAAAATAATGGAACTAGCCAGGGGCCTGTTTTCATAGAGAGAAACCTGTATTGGATAACTTTTAATCGAACCTATTTGAATATATCCTCGCTATTTTCATTCTGGCGGAGAATATACTTCTTGTTAAAAAAGATTATAATTTTTAAATCGCAAAAAATAAGTACTTAAATCAAATAAAAAATGTTTAATAGTCATAATGTTGAGAGTGTTTGTGCCTTGGTTGTGGAAACATGAGGCGAGAAAAACCACCATGCGATCGTGATTACGTTTAAAAAAATTAGTTCTGTGTACTCTTTCTAGACAAACTGCAAGGACAGCTGATAACATATGGAAATAATACTCTTCAAATTTTAAACGACCTGTGTCTCAAACAGTACTCTTTAAAACTTTAAATGACTTGTGTCCCATTACATCCTGAAGTGTGGCGACCCCATAACTGATTGACCCTTTTCGGATTCTAAAAGTGATGAAAGTAATTTTGTATCGGAGTAGCCGAAGGGTCAGGTGAGACTGGAAAGGTTTCCAATCGCAGTCGGAATTAAAGATTTTATCAACAAATGTACGAGAAAATTTTATGGTTTCAGATGGTTTCTCATTAGTTTTATTTCGGCTAATAGATTTTGGTCGTACATTAAAGCGGTATTGTGGTTTGATTTATGAAGCGTATAGCATAATAACTGAAATGCTTTTAATTCATTCATTCCATCATTTCATTCCACACGTACATTTCATGTGCAAGTCAGCGCGTTAGCGCATAAAAAAAGCGGCTACCTTATCACGTAAATATAGCGATCAACAATCCACTAGCAATAATCACGCGAGCGATTGCTGGGTGTCATGAATGTCACAAACAATGGTGTCATATATGTATAGTGAACGGTGTCATATATTGCAATCGTATTGTTTTGGCTGATACGTGATACGAAATGCGATTTTGGAGCAATTATCTTGCAATAATTGCTATCGCATTGCTCTCGCAAGATACGTGATACGGGGGCGGATGTCTGCGCTAGTCTCACGAAATTTCGAATACGGGAAACGAATTCGGAAAACGTGCGTTTGCGGCAACCCTTGACGAGACCGCACTAAAGCGATACGACACGATGCGACACATTACGTTCCATAGAACTGACGTTTGTAAAACATGAGATTCAAGTTTCTAAAAGGTCACTACTATGGAACTTAAAATGTTGCGTCGTGACTCGTGGCGTTGCGCGTTGACGCGTACTGTCGCGTTGTGGTGTTGCGCGTTGCCGCGTAGTGTCACGTTGTGGGCTCACTTTTACTATATTTATTATTTACATTATGGCATTGGTTATGGTACAGGAACAAATGTAAGCACTTATTTTATCAAACATCGGAAATAAATGAAGGTATTTCTCCATTTATAATTGGCTTACCTAATCGATGTTTCACTCTAAGGAAACTAGAGATCGCCTAAAGGTCGAAATTCGACCTTACTTGCAACGACATTAGGACTACTACCTATATTTTGTAAAAAATATTGACTTAATCATAGTTTTTTTCAATTCTTGTCTCTGGGACTCAGATGATCTCAGACTGGCCGTTTAAGCATTGTCTAACTGTTATCTAAAATTAAATAAAAAAAGCAATAATCATTTTCAATTAGTCAATTTGTTGTCAACAGACTTCAACCATAAATAAAAGAGTAGGTATAATTCATAGACATAATATAATGATATAATTCGTATATATAGGCTTGTCACTCAAAAATCTGTCATTTTTCCTAGTAGTAGTGTCGTAGTGTGTGTAACGTTTTATTTGTTAAAAATATGTATGATAAAAGCATAATTTTAAAATAATATTAGCTCGATGTACTCCTTCACTATATAAACTATAACTGTGCGCATGCACCTACGTTTTCCCATTTTTCGTAAAAAGGGTTACAAAGTTTTTCTCTCACGTATTAATATATAGATACTCATCAAAACATAGTATTGTCAATATATTTATACTTAATTTATATTGTTTATAAGGCAATAAAATTGTATTAAATGTTATTTTACTGAAAAAATTTAATTCATAATTCTTTTCCAAAATAACCATTTATCCATGTCCATCCATCCAAACCTACGTATTTAATGTTAAATCCACGTGTTTGAGGCATTCTTTGGCCGTTCTTATGGTTTATTATTTAACCACAAAACTCTACAATACCTAGCATAAAATGCTTACTAAAAACCTTTATTCTCACTTTTATCACATGAAATAATATGCAGACCGACTCCTTTGCTATGACCGAGTAACTCGGACCTAACTTGACAGTCTTTTCACGCTTATACACCGATATAAGGCTTTCTTATAGATCTCAATGGTAATAACGGACTACATTAATAATAATTTGATGATAATGTATTTTGGACATCTCTTTTAAATCCATTAATACTAACTGCCAAATCACCCATCCATGGATACGCCATGATTGCGTAAAGATTTAACAGCATCTGAAAAAAGAGTTCATTTTAAAAACACCATGACCTCAACCCTAACAATGAATGTGTTTTTGAATTCTATTTCTATCCCCATTTGTAAAGGCTTGATAGCTTGATCTCAGTTGCTAATGGACTCTCAAACCGAGTCGGTTAAGTCAGAAACCGCTTTCTATTTTCAAGAGCATTCGCCTTTCGATGAAAGTACCTAATGATCGCAAGACGTTTTTTCCGAGATAATGTATTGAAAATCGTCGAAGTCGATAGTTCTGAGGTTACTGAAACTGTTATAAGAAAATGGAATGGAATGGAAATGGAAAACATATTTGTATCTTTTTGAAGCTTATTTTTTAGCCCCTGATTAAAAAGAGGGATGCTATAAGTTAGACGTGTCTGTCAATGTGTATATCTGTTCGTAGCTTTGTAACATATAAACGGGTGGACCGGTATTGATCTATTTTTTTTTATTTTAAGCTGACATTATCGAGAGTGTTCTTAGCTATAGTTCATCATTATCAGCCCGCTCAGTGCTGAAAATTTTGAGTTTTATCTAGTTACATAACATTTTTTCATAGGAGGTTGTTTTTTTTTTTCTTTATTTAATTTTGTCTATGTTATTCTAAAACTGGGAGAAGGCTAGTAGGCCTAGAACACCTGCAAGGTTTTTGAGCTTTTGAGTCCTGCGTCACTGTTGGTAAGCTTTTAAGCTTTAATAATAATAATTGGCCTTATTTTTATGTTTCCTGGATGAAAATTATCGAACAACATCTTTCACAGATATTATTAGCTGTTTAGTAAACAATAATATATATGCTACAAGTTACAACCCTGTAAAGTGCTTATGAAACATTATAATAACTAGCTATTTGACCGAGCTTTGCTCGGTATTCGATAAAACACGAATAAAATGACATTTCCTAAAAATGATTCCTAGCTAGATCGATTTATCGCCCCCCGTTACCCTTTATACTAAATTTCATAAAAATCGTTGGAGCCGTTTCCGAGATTCTAATTATATATATATATATATATATATATATATATATATATATATATATATATATATATATATATATATATATATATACAAGAATTACTCGTTTAAAGATTTAAGATATTAATATTGTAATTTAAACTTTATTCCTCTATAGCATGCAACAGTAAGCTCAAAAATTATTTCAGCTAGACTCTAATTCCATTTGCTTTAGAGAGATTATGGCGCATTGTTATAATTATATAATTTAGATGCTACACGGCCTTCTGCCTTTTATTCCGAGCGCCAACTTAGACAATACACTACTGCTGAATTAGACATTCTCTTGAAATAGCGTATGCGAAATTTTGTTATTCAGTTCTATTTACTTTTTACATGTTCATTTATATTCAAGCTTATGTGACTGTTACCCGACTACGAAGTCATGGGCGCCGCCAAGGGGGTGCCAGGTTGTGCACTTGCAATCTTGGGAATCTCGGGATCAACAGGAATTATTGAAATAACAGTAGAAAGACCGTAATTCTGAACTTCCTAGAAAGACCAACAGCGGTCAAATGACCCATCGTATGTTTTTACTTTTTTTTTTCTCTTACTATTTTGCTTTTGCATTTTATTTATCATGTAATTATTTATAAATGTAACTAAATTAAATAATAGAACAAATATTCAAGAAAATTATTTAAAAAGCATTTTAAACACCTGCTACCGATAAAATGACATTATAATGACTCCACAAGATTTATTGGTTTTGTTCCTGTATTTGAGCATAAAACACAGTTTTTCCAGTTTTATATTTTCTCATTTCAGCAATAGAATGGTAAAGTTACTCTTATGTACAGTAATTAACGTCTAGAAGCCATGAACATCTTGATGAAAATACCCTATTGGAGGATAAAACTGTTATTTTTTCGTGTCGTATTTTTGGTCTTAATTTAGACCATTTATGTAAATAAAAGTATTTATCCCACTTTTGTCCAATGAGTCATTGACAAGTCTATTTCAGTCGAGTTTTTATAAATTTTAAATCAAATTTCAAATACAATACACAGACAAAACATAATAATAATAAAAAAAAAGAAAAATAAAACTTGCAAGAAAAACCCACTTTCTTTAGAAATTTTATGCAAGCGGTCAATTGACCGCTGCGGTCTTTCTAGGTAGGTTGTTATTTAAAACTTATAATTATTGAGCAATCATTAAAAACACGTTATCACAATTTAAACAATCGAAAATTATTAAATGTCACGAGAGGAAAACGAATTTCACGCAACGGTAACAAAAATATCGCAAATTAAATACGAAAATGCGGTCATTTGACCGCTCTGGTCTTTCTAGTGATAAAAAGCCGTCTATTGGATTTTTTTTTTTTTTAGTTTCGGCACTAAATGTTAACGTAAATAGACAGTCACTGTTGTTCGTAAAAAGTAAAAAGAAAACTGAAATCTGCACCCCTTGGAAATTATTTCTGCCGTGCCTATGTACGAAATGTAATGTGTTTATCATCTATGTATGAATGTATTAAGCACCATCATAGAAATTGATTCATAGATCCACCTAAATTCCACGTCTATGTCAAGTATAACGAAAACGGTAAAAATTTGCTTATTGCGCGAAAGTCATACATTTTGCCGAGGTAACACTTTATTATGTCCTTTCCCGGGACTAAAAGTATCTTTACATCAAACTACAGTATTGGTTCAATAGTTTAAGTGTGAAGAAGAAACGTACAGACATCCACATTTCGCATTCATAATATTATTAGTAAAGCTTGACGCTTATAATGATGATGATGAATATATCTGGTTCATTGCACAATATTTTTACGTTATAAAAAGCTGGCACGCACAATCTCATTGTTTAGATTAAAATTATTATTGTCCTCCATTATACGGCCCCAGCACATCAATCTTGGGCCCCCAATTGAGTTAACTACTTTAATCTAATCAATCTTTTTGGCCGCTTTACTCAAATTGAAGTAGTTAAAAGGAAATAAAAAGCTACAATGGTGCTATAATATTCCCCTGTACCGATTTTGGCGAAACCAAACAACGCAACGCAACTTTATATTGCCGAAATGTGTACGCAACACAAGATGACACGTGCCGATTCCTGCGAGATTTCAACGGTATTAAAATAAACATAAATTACACTAGAGACCGTAAACAAAAAACCTTTATAAAATTCACTCTCATTTCTAGGGCAACGCCGCATATTGCTATTAAATTTTTCGTTTTCAGGTGAAACAAAAGCTTGTGCCTTTTAAAACGAAATATTAGCTGGTTTCGAGTTTACATGTTCTCGGATAAGATACGAATCAGGGCCAGTTGTCCGTTTCGTTTTTAGTTTTATCAGCTGAAAACGTACTGCTTTTTTCGTATAAAAATAAACTTGCCAGTCGTTAAAACTAATATAGTTAAACTTAATATTAAATTGAGATATTCATAAGCATATTGTTTTGTATGCAAATTGTAAGGTAAGAAAATAAGATCATTAAAATTCTTACATAACTTTTAAAATTTTGTAAAAAATTTAAAATATAATATTAAGATGGAGTACATATACATCACTGGATTATCTTCTTATTATATTTAATTCAAAACCCTCCAAAATTAATTTATTTAAAAAAAATTACAAATGCATTATATTCCAAACATGACCCACGACTCCATAAGCCATCTGCAGACACATCGAATAGATTTGAATAAGTTTAATGGACAAATCAGTCCCCGGGCCAAAGATATTGATATTCAACTGGCAAAAGTTTTAAAATGGCGGACACGTACGTTGAAGTCCATTTCTACGAGAATTTGAGATCTAGAAAATGAAACAAGCAAAATATAAATATAACTTCAAAGCAACTCATCTGGAAATAATTTAAAATTGTTTAATAATTGTAAGTAAATTAAAAATTGTGTGTGTAGTTTTTACTCGAGAGACTCCAGGTTTCTGAGATTTTTGGGCAGGAATGTCAGGATCATAAAGTTAATATACCTAGCGGAATAGAGAAACAGAGGCCTGAGCATGCGAGATTTCACTATCAGTAACACTGCGTGGTAAAAAGACACGGGTGATACATGACAGCAGAACCAATTTTTTTTTCATCTGTTTGACATCCAGTCGGCACTTATCGGCATGTTGACAATTTAGGAAGATGTATAAGTGAATACGTAAACAAAATATTATTACACACAGACGTGTTATTCAATTATGGTTTCGTTTGACAGCTCGAGATTGTTGCTCTATTCCGTTAGGTATATTAAATTTATGGTCAGGATACAGGAGCGTTTTTGACTGTATTTTTTATGTCTTCGGGGGAAAGGAAGGGGGGGGGGGGGGGCAACTGCCACATCAAAATATGTAGTAAAGTTTCGTCATCGAGGCAAAGTCTCCCAAAGTTTTCCACTTCATGCTCTCGAGTGTGCCAGGCGTTCTTAAGTTTATCCAGTATAATATTGCCCCATTGCTCCCCTTCGTCATAAAGCTGGCGACGTCCTTGCCCGTGGCCAAGTAAGTACTCAAGAGGGTGCAGGTTCGATCCCGATCGGAGGTGTGTAACAAGTGGACATTTTCAGATCTCAAGTGTATGATATCACGGTATAGCGGCCAAACCGCTCATTCGCACGGACGCATATAAATCGAGACTTAAATTAATAACAAAATAAATTGAACTTCTGCAATTTATAACAAAAGAAATTGAACTTCTGTAACTTATTTTCTTTTCACATTTATTATTAAGTGGACCTTATACGTGGTTTCGCCCACAAAAAACAAACAGCAAACTTTACGGTTATCCTAGAGAGCAGGGGTCACCAATTAGTTTTGCTCGGGGTCCGTTTTAGGACATGAAATGACCTTCGCGGTCCACACATTTTATATAAAAAAAATTATTAAAGATACTTAGGTAATTACGGAAATAACAAAGGTATTTTTAGATATCAATGAGAAAAGTAACCATTTTTTGTAGCTAATTATCTCTCTGAAGTTTGGAGTGAAATATTCGTGCAAGCTATAGATATTGACATTAAATCCTGGAGATGGGGAAATCCTAAGATAAGTCCTGGTCCTAAAATCATCTTCGCTTCGGACATGCTTGGTCCGTACACAACGGGTCGGCGGTCCGGATGCGGACCGCGGTCCGCCATTTGGTGACCCCTGCTATAGAGTATAGATAATCAAATATTAAAAAGTTCTAAGAATAGCCTTGGGCCCTTTCTATTCTTTTAACTCCCTACGAATAATAAAAACTATTATTATAGGTAGAACTTACCCAAATAAAAATTAAATATTAGATAAACTTTATAGATATAACCATGCAGGTCTTCACCACAAGGCGATTCATAAAACTTGTAATTTAACTAGGTTTACATTAGACATTAATAAAATAATAATAATAATTAAGAGTAAAATTTTTTGACTTTTAAAGAAATATCTTTAAAAGCTACGAATGATAAAAACTAAGGAAACGTAACTCCCATACTATTACCGTTTTAAAAGCATTGTTGTAATATTATATCCGACTAGACGTTCCGCGCGGCTTCGCCCGCGTAAATAAGTTATTTCACAGGCAAATTAGTCCATTAAAAATAGCCTATGATCCTTAACGTGGTCTACTTCTTATCTGTGCCAAATAACAGAAAAATTGCTCCAGTAGTTCGTGAGATAAGCCTTTCAAATAATTTCCCTCGTTTTTTTCACATTTCCTCTGTTTCTTCGCTCCTATTAGTCTTAGCGTGATTAAATATAGCTTATATCCTTTCTCAATAAATGGGTATTTAACGCTGAAATAATTTTTCAAATCGGACCAGTATTTACTGAAATTAGCGCCTTCAAATAAGCCCTTTCAAATAATTTCCCCCCGTTTTTTCCACATTTTCCTCTATTTCTTCGCTCCTATGAGTCTTAGCGTAATAAAATATAGCCTATATTCCTCAATAAATGGGCTATCTAACACTGAAAAAATTTTTCAAATCGGACCAGTAGTTCCTGAGATTAGCGCGTTCAAATAAACAAACTCTTCCGCTTTATAATAATAGTATAGAAGTATAGATTAGGAATTTATTATACTACTAACTGTGCCCCGCGGAGTTACCCGCGGCTTGTTAGGGGAAAAACTTAATAATGATACTTTCTCACTGTAAAAAGTATCTTTAATGTGTTAATCTAGATTCTGAGTATCAATTAACTCCATACTAAATTTTATTATAATCCCTCTAGCTGTTTATATCTGAAGAAGTAACAAACTCACAAACTTCCTCCTTTATTAGTCTGATTATTTTCGTAGCTCTAATAGATTTCTCTTGAAATTTGAAGTATCTCAAACAAGTGAAAGTGCTGTAAGATTAAAACCATTAATCGACTACACTCATAACTTTCAGCCTGCTCAATTTGAGTAATCCGGCTCCAATTGAAAAGGTTTATCAAGTTTAATTTTACTTATCGAACATTTGGCAATTAACGTTTCCCCTTTAATTTTTTCCATGAGCCTGTGTTTTAGGGTTTCGTATATCTAAAGCAAAAACCATTTTACTACAGTTTGGCTGGCAAAATGTATAATATTAATATTAAATGTTAATTTAATATTAATATAATATTAGAACTAGGATATAATATCTGTTTTGCCAAAATTTTCATTGTATAGTAATTCATACATCATCATTAATTGCTAAATAAAGTAAATATTACTAAGGGCACAGAATATATATTAGCTAAGGGTCAATTTATATTAGCGCAGAGTCTAAGCGCATCGAAGCGAAGCATCCAAACCGAAGCAAACCCGGCCAACGCTTACGTTCTGGTGTTAAGGTTGAATTTTCTGTGTTCAGTTTTTGGGAACTCGCTTCGTTGCGCTTCGACTCTGCTCTATTATATGTTAATAATATAATATAATAGGATAATAAATGGCTACTAAATTTAATACGGAACCCGTGTGCGCCAGTCCGATTCGCGTTTGGCGGATTTTTATAATTAGAAAAGTACGAGCAATTAAAAGTTGTAATTGTCGAGACGACTGCTAAAATTTGCCTCCGAGTGAACAATGAGCAAAGACAATAAAAAAGAAATGCGAAAACTTTCTTAATTACGAACGAAAATTACATTGGTCATTTAAGGATTATGTAGTAAATTGCCAGTTTACAGGGTACACCTGAACCGAAACGTTCTTACAATCCCTCGTTTTCTTTATTGCTTCTTCAAAGAATTGCCGATCAGTGGAATTGATATAAGCGTTCGATTATATTAAGTTGATGTTCGACTCGTGTAATGTCAATTCCATACATTTTGATCCGAACGAAACGGCCGAAATTAGAATTATCGTAGCCATCTTGCAAAGCGTTATATTATCTGTTTCACACATATTTCCTGTCAACGTGATTCAAGTTTACGTAGTAACTATTCAGTACTTAATCTGTGTTCTAGTTTAAGCAATAAGAATGCCAAATTATGGATCACTGCAGTTGTATTCTGTGTCTGTTACTGTTTAATTAAGGCAGGGATTAATCTCAATCAAAAACGATAACCTTGCACACAACCAAAGACCAAGCGTATACGCATCGCAATAAGATTCATTTTAGCTTAGCATAAAACTGTAACAACTCTGGCGGATCTTCGCTATTTTTCATGTTTTTTGTTAAATATCTTTGTAAATAAATATTAAGAAACAAAATTGTTCGGTTAAAGAAGTTTTAATATAGATTTACTAACAATTTATTCAAATAAAATGTATAATTATCCTAGTTAATACTTATATTTCGACGAAATAGAGTTTTTTCAGAGGTGAGTTTGTAAATTAATTACAGCCAAAGTATTACGTTTTATTAAAATGTTTATGGTTTAAGGTATTTTAAATATTGTGCTTTATCTCATATTTTTTAACACTTCGTTATTATATTGGAACTAGGTAAACCGGGAGTCACGGAATAACAAATTGGGGTTTATCCTCGCCTTAAGCGTTGTTGCGCATATAAATGTAGAACAGTAATTGTCTCCGTCATAATGACAATTATTACAAGTGATTCATCCATGATAAACTCATTCACACGCAGAAGCTATAGGCTTAAGTGCCTGTTCAGATGAGGCGTTTTACGCGCGACGTCCATACGCGCGTTCAATTTCTATTGCATCCAGATACCGCGTTTTACGCGCGTTTTTACGCTACAAACATAGACTCGAAGTTATCACCCTCCAATCAAATACGTCCATTCGCAACGGACTCGCGCGTAGTTCTGGGCGCTGCAATGGCACCCAAGTATCTCGCCTCGCGCGTCGCTCACGCGTTTTACGGGCGAGTCGAGAGTCCCGCTCATTGCAAGCATTTTACGCGCGAGTGAAAACGCGCGTAGGCATCTGGACGCGATATATGTAGCTCTAGTATCTCAGGTACGCGCGTTAAATGCGCGAGTCGCTCACTTGCGCTTAAAACGCCTCATCTGGACAGGCTCTAAGAGCCTGTAGCCAAGACGTCATATTAGTGCGGTCTCTCCAAGTTTGCTCATACCAATAAAAGCCGCCAATGCGAGCTGGTGCGGCGAGACTCGTGATATTACCTACACACCGTGAGAAGCTAGCATGATTGTCCATGAGTGTTGTAGATTTTTCATGCTGAAGCTTCGGAATTATCGTAGCTAGCATGGCCCACTTGGGCCTTTAGGCATTATCATAAAGCAATTACAGATTAAATTAATTGGAAAATTCTAAGTAATTTACTTAATTACAAAAACTAGGACAGTACGTTCAGTCTGTGTAAAATGAAAATAAAAAAGAAATTATGTCATTAACATTATAATAACTTTTCCAAGAAGTGTTTTTAATTTTTAAATCACCTTATATAAATTTAAAAGGTTTTTAATTACAATAATCTACGGGTTTAGTACTTGTAGGAATTTATCTTGACTTACTGGTGTACTTACAAAAAGGCGTGTCTGTCTGTTTCTTACACACTCAAACCGCTGCACGGATTTTTTACAAACTTTGGCATTACTTGATTTTTGCTTACGAATAACAAAAACTAACCAAACGTTACTCCCATACTTCTTGAGCGTTGGTGTGTCGTAGTCTTGTCATATTTTAGTGTGCGAAAAGGAACCAAAGTTTTCATGTGGTAGAGCCATGCTTCGGCGCGAATGGGCCGGCGTGAAACAGCGCTTGTGCTGTGTTTCGCCGAGTGAGTGAGTTTACCGGGGGCCCAATTCCCTACCCTTCCCTTCCCTACCCTTCCCTATTCCCTTGCTTACCTCCTACCCTGTAATCATATTCCCTCTTCTCCTATATTAAAAGGCCGGCAACGCACCTGCAGCTCTTCTGATGTTGCGCGTGTCCATGGGCGACGGAAGTTACTTTCCATCAGGGTACCCGTTTGCTCGTTTGTCCCCTTATTTTATAAAAAAAACCTTTTCGCACACTAAAATATGACAAGGCTACGACACACTCACTAAAATATAAAGTCGTTGACAATAATTGTCACTCCTATAAAAACGCAAAATTGTGTACCGACTACCGAATTAATATTTTGTGCATAAAGTATGCATGTAGTGCTCGTATGCATGACGACCTCTGTGGCTCAATTGGTTGAGTTGACAGCTCAAGCCGGGGGTCGCGGGTTCGAATCCCGCCGACGGAACAAAAAGCTTTCAATGTTCCCGGGTCTGGATGTGTATTAAATATGTGTATGATATAATAAAAATCTTAAATATATATGTATAGTATGAAAGTATTAAATATATTTCCGTTGTCTGGTACCTGTAACACAAGTCCTTCAGGTACTTAGCACGGGGCCAGACTGACGTGGTGTGAAGCGTCCATAGACAAAAAAAAATGTATTCGGGTCTCATTTTGTAGACTCATTTTTGACACAGTTATTCTTCAGTTATTCTTTTTCAGTTTTTATTATTCGTAGATTTTCGCCGAATATACCTTTTTTTTTTTTTTTTTTTTTTTTTTTTTTTTTTTTTTTTTTTAAGACGGGAAATGCGCTTAAGCATCCCCGGCGGCACTGGGACAGGACCTCCGGGGTATGTGGGACTCGCTGCGGCCGAAAAGATGGTAAGTTGGCCGCAGCTCTACCCACTAAAACCCGTCCGTGCCTTCTTCTCCGCTTTATGCTGGGCCGCTGGACCCGTCTGAGACGAAAACTGCAGCGGCCCAGTTAGCGGCGTCTGCTTTCAGCACAGATACTCAGCGCGACATTCTGCTGTCGCTTACTCCGGAAGAGCTGCCCAAGGCACTGGGCGCTCTGTAACCGGATAGACTCGTGCAATGGGCGGCGGGTTCCCCAATCCGTCGCCCGAGTCCTATCTACGGCGGGAGCTGGCGCTCGTGTTCGGCGCGCCTGCGCCCTCGCCGAATATACCTACGTATTTCTGTGCAATGAAGTTGGACCACGAAATAACGTAGATTTCGTAAATGTTTTTCCAAGTAGACGACAAAGGCATTAAAATTTTCTTTTTTTAAAGTCGTTTACATGAGTTTGTTCTTTTTAGGGTTCCGTATCCAAAGGGTAAAAACGGGACCCTATTACTTAGACTTCGAAGTCTGTCCATCTGTCCGTCTGTATGTCATCAGGCTTCTAAAGAGACTTAGCTAGACTTCTGAAATTTTCACAGTTTGTGTATATCTGTTGCCGCTATAACAACAAATACTTACTGAAAATAAAATAAAGTTAATAATTATATGTTATAAGGCGGGCTTCCATACAAGAAACGTGATTTTTTGGCCTTTTTTGCTCGTAATCCTTATTTATATTTGTACTTTAATAATTAATAATAAAATTAAAATTAAGTAAATATTTAAGGTTCCCATACAAAAAACACAATTTTTTGTCTACTTTCACTCTATACCGGTACGGAACCCTTCGTGCGCGAGTCCGACTCGCACTTGGCCGATTTTTTTAAGTCGTTTACCTGAGTCTCGTGGTGAAAACTGTCTTATCCGAGCATTAAGAATCACACTCAATTAAATCTAAATCGTTAAAATGTTTCGAACGAAGCGCCGTTCTGGACATTAAAATTGTGATATTGCGTGAATCAGTAAACGTAAATGAGAATGTAATGAAAAAATAGCCATTAGTTCAGTGAGATGGAATATCAGTAGACGTGATTCATGAAATTCATTCCGCCATCTGGCGTGTTCCCACTGTCGGACTGCATCGTGCCGGAAAACTGAAAAGTCTGACAACGCCCACGTGGTGCAATGTAAATAGTTCGGTGGCGGTGGTCGGTTTGATCGAAACCGACCACCGTTAGACGAGGGAGAGTCATGCTTCAGCACGAATGGGCCGGCTCAACCGGAGAAATACCACGTTCTCACAGAAAACCAGCGTGAAACAGCGCTTGCGCGATGTTTCGCCGAGTGAGTGAGTTTAACGGAGGCCCAATCCCCTACCCTGTTCCCTTCCCTACCCTCCCCAATTCCCTCTTAAAAGGCCGGCAATGCACCTGCAACTCTTCTGATGCTGCGAGTGTCCATGGGCACCGGAAGTTGCTTTCCATCAGACCCGTTTGCTCGTATAATATTATGTCATTAAAAAAAAAACAGACGCGGGAGTGTTTTTGTGGTGTCCAAGTATGAATGAAGAACACAACAGCACTTTTTCAACTTTTAATTTTGTAATCAATGGAAAGGATAGTCCGACACGACCGACGAGAGATTAGGATATTATACTTTTCATATGCTTATCAGACGTATGTGTACATTTCCTGTCAGACAATCAGGAGATTAGCCTGTATTCTCCAAATCAAACTAGAAAATAATGTTTTCCAACAAGGGAATCGAGCCTACGACCTTCGATTTAAAAGCCAGGCTCTTAGCCACTGGATGACAGAGGCGATACACATATTAAGTATAAGCAAGAATAAGGATAAGGATGACCAAGAATACAAATAATCGGCCAAGTGCGAGCCGGACTCGCGCACGAAGGCTTCCGTACCGTTGTACAGGAAAAATAGGCGAAAAATTGTGTTTTTGTATGGGAGCCCCTCTTATTTTTTTTATTTTTTAAATATTATTCTTAAATATGGAAGTAGACATATAATTAAGGCCTTTGTGAAAATATCAAGTGCCTACCTGTTGCCATTATTGATATCGAGCAAAAAAGGCCAAAAAAATCACGTCTGTTGTATGTGAGCCCCCTTTAAATATTAATTTTATTTTGTTTTTAGGATTTTTTGCTATAGCGGCAACAGATATACAAATTACACAATCTGTGAAAATTTCAGAACTCTAGCTATAGCGCTTCTTGAGATGCAGCTTGGAGACAGATAGACGGACAGACAGACATCGAAGTCTCACGAATAGGGTCCCGTTTTCACCCTTTGGGTACGGAACCCTAAAAGCTCCGTTTTCGTGATATTCCCGTGACGTGACCGCTAGTGGAAACACGCCTATCCTCTTATTACTCCTCCAAAGTTACGGCTGCTAATTTATAACGTTTAAGAATTCCTGTTTATTAAATTTACAATTTTATTTTATTAGAATCTTTCTGTTCAGAGCATAAAGTTAATATACCTAGCGGAATAGAGAAACAAAGGCCCGAGCAAGAAAGATGTCTCTATCAGTAACACTGCGTAGTAAAAAAAGACGTGTGATACATGACAGCAGCACTCTTTTTTTGACGTCCAGTCGGCACGTGCCGCACGTTGACAATTTAACCTCATAGAAATCATGTTCAATCATGCTTGTGTACGTATATACTATACGTACACATATTTTTACACACAGATGAAACCAATTTCGGTTTCGTTTGACAGCTCGAGATGGTTGCTCTATTCCGCTAGGTATATTAACTTTATGGTTCAGAGAGAATTTATTCTATGTCATTTAGTTACCTTTGTTTCGTTAATGTTGCATATTTCTTGTTTAAGTTAGTTTACTGTAAGTACTTCTATACTAATATTATAAATATTTAGCTGAAATTTGGTATGGAGATAGTTTGAGTCCCGAGAAAGGACTTTTCCCGCCGTAATAAACGAATTTTGGGAGTTCATCGTTCAGAGATCATCAACTATATTCTTACCACTTAAAGCGTGACTCTCGTAGCATACATTTAGTATGTTACGAAGGTCGCGCTTAAACTGGTCTTATCATAGTAATATTATAAAGGCAATAATATTGTGTCTGGCTACTATTTACCTCTTCCTTATGTTGTTGAATCGATTTATAATAGAGATTACTTGACTCGGAAAAAGGAAATTCATATACTAATATTTTAAATGCGAAAGTGTTTTTGTCTGTCTGTCACCTCTTCACACGCTCAAACCACTAAACCGATTTCGCTGGGTATGGAGGTGCTTTGAGTCCTGAGAAAGGACAAAGGATACTTTATTTTATCAGAAGCCCTAGCATGGCCAAAGTAGAAATGTAAAGTATAGAAACTCTGTGAGTCATCTTTTGTCGGTCGCGGCTAGCCGCGGGAAAGATCGGAACCTCAGAACAGGAAAACAAGGAACGGTACCTTCAGTTTATCTCCACAGTTTTTCTATACTTTCGCATGTCTACGGTGGCCATGCTAGAGTCGCTGTCATCGGTTCAGCGGTTTTAATATTAGTATGGAAGTATGGGTTGTTTTGATTAATCGTAGTCATGTATTACACCTTTGATCGATGGTATGATGTATGATAATACTTAAGAAACAAAAGATCAATTCAGAAAAACAGTGATTCCGTCTTGTTCAAAGCATACCCCATTCAACATTCTCAGTTCTACACATAAGTAAAAAACATGTAGGAAGAATAAAATCTTAAAATAAACTGCAACAGTAGGTCAGAGTAAAACAATGGTACGTGTAATTTCTGCAGGTTTATTTTTTATGTTAATAATCACGAACAAAAGCATTGTTCAAGAATACGCGCCTATCAAATGAAGATGGAATACGTAATGGTACAAAACTGAGACCATGGATTTTATTTGAAGTTTATAGGCTATTTTATTTACAATTTTTGACGGATACACATTGTGATATTTTAGCTTAGAGAGTATTAGGCAGCTGATTTAAAAATAAAAATAAACAAAGTTTTGTTTCATAGTTGTATAAGGGTCACTTCAGACCGCAACGCGAGGCGTAGATGCATTTCTTTAGAACCAGCCCAGCTGACGCAACGCGCCGTGCGTTGCGTCAGCTGCAAAAAATATGCAACAGTCAGCGTTGCGTTGACGCGCCAGCGCTGCCGTTGCGTTGTTTTACATACAAATAACCAAGGTGTTCACACGGCGCGCTGCGTCGTCGAAACGCACACAATATGACGGACAGCAGTCCCCGAGACGAAGATGGCGTTAAGACTGCTTCGTACTAACGCTGCGATGGCGCAGCGCCTGTGTGGCCGGCTATGCGTCAAAATATTTGCGTTGCAACGACGCAACGCAATGCAACGCGCCGTGTGGACTGGCTCTTATTCAATTATTGCGTGAGACGTCATTAATTGATTTTGGCCACATGAAGAATCTGACGAAAAATACATATACAAGACAAGCCGACTCTCATTTCCAATGGAAACTCAAACAATAAATCGACTGCGTCCACGCGTGTAATTCGTATCTGGTCGGAAGTTTTTTATCGTTACAATTTTATCACTGAATACTTTTTATAAATAATATTATACTGAAAATATGAAGGCTTTTTCATTTTTCGCACAAAACTGATGAAGGCATTATTCTTCGTGAATTCAATTTACCATTAAAATTGCATGCATGAATTTTTTTGCTATTTTTAATCAGTGATACCCGAAAATATTGGCTTGTGGAAAATCAGTACTAGCCTGATTCTATGAAACCGGTTATTTGAAACAAGCGATAACGAGAAATAGTTAATTATTACCTGACATAGCTGTAGTAATGATTGTATGGAGTTCTCTTTGATAGTAAAAGCATGGTTATGGCGGATTTAAAAATAAAACTTAGGCTATATTTGGTATTTTTTTAAGTTTGGTACCAGAAAATGGTCGCCTTGGCCGGCCTTGAAAAAGATGGCGTTAAAGCTTATTAGAATGTAGATACATACGAGCCAGGTTGGCCTACGGTGGCGTTAGATCGAGAGGAGTGGAAAACCTTTGGGACAGCCTTAGCCCATCAGAGGGACAGCTACATAGGCTTTTTACTCTTATAAAAATATTATTTAATAACGCAAATACATAGTATTAATATATAAATACATAAAATTAAGCTCTTAAATACTGCTACTTCAAGCGATATATGATTATTTAACGCTTGAGGCCGTAAAAGTTCGAAGAGGTTTACAAAAACTATAGTAGGTATTACACCTTCTTAACTACACTCTCGGAGTCATCGAATATCTGCAACAAAATATTATAATATTATGATCCTTTGCTTCCTATTGGAGCAGCACACTGCACACAACCATTCCGCATTTCAATGGCTCGCTTCCGACTCAGTCAATCGGACGATCCTTCTTTTGTTAGTTGACTGATCACATTTGCAATTCAATCGGCAAATTTAGACATATACGAGACTGAACTCAAATGTAAATGCACTAGTAAATTTCCTAGAATCACTAGCCTCATTAGACATACAGCCACGTCTCTTAGCGAAGGATATAAGTCTTCGCCATAGAATTTATATGCTAAAAGTTGGGAATCTTTAATCGTCTTCTTTTTTTTTTTGCGCAGGGGAAACCCGTCATGGGTGCCCCGGGTTGGGGATGTGCCTCAGTTAGCTGAAGCACTCCGGGGGTATGTGAGACTCTTACTCACTAAAACCACCTGCGGTTCGCCTTCAGCCGCAAAAGAGAGGGATGTCCCGGATCTAACAAACACAGGACTCCCTCCACGACCATCCGGTCTACCTCAGAAGGGACCGGACTTCCACCAAAGTTAGGGAACAGTTCGGCAAACTGAAGCGTTCCCCTCGGCGCCGGGACTGGCTAAGCCGGGGAGGTTCCCATCCTCTCCCGGAGCCCCGTTAGACGAGACTTAGGAGGTTCGCATAGCGTCGCCTCCGCACTCCCGTCCTACGCTGGCGGAGCGGCAGAGAGGTGGGATCGTACTCTCTGTCCCGCTCCGCGGCCTCTTTCTGCGACAAAACAATTTCGCAGAAAGAGACCGCCGCCTGCCAGGCCTCATCGCTCTCGAGCATGCAGCGCACCATGCTCGAGAGCGAGAGGTCCCCTCCTAGCACTGCCACGAGGTCGTGGCGCTGCACGGCCCAACGATCGCACACCTCAAGGGTATGCTGGGCCGTGTCCTCCACAGCGCCGCACTCATGGCAGGCTGGCGTTGGCTCTCTCCTGGCGACCTTACACAGGTACTCAACGAAGCATCCGTGCCCGGTGAGTACTTGTGTAAGGCGGATCTTTAATCGTCTAGACCAGGGGTTCCCAATCTTTTTCAGCCTGCGGCGCAGTTGCACGTCAATATTTTGTCACGGTGCTCTACTCTACGTAGCTATTAGGAAAAATTACATAAATAAACACCTTTAATGATTTAATAATCATTGATAATTAGTAAGGTTATGCAGGTAAATAATAATATACAAATATTTTCATCTACCTGCTTCAACTAATTAATATTATAATATACTTCTTTTATTTTTGTGGTTTCGGATAAGGATGGAAGATCGACTTACGGCGCCCCTCTTGCCTTTCCACAACGCACTAGGGCGCCGCGGCGCATAGTTTGGGAACCCGTGGTCTAGACAACAAACGACTGAATCCAGGACAGGCACTCCATGGAACTTTCATTGATTTTCCACAAGCCAATATCACGTGCGACCAGTTACTCACGATCTTTCCCGATTCGGATATACAACATCTTAACCTTCGGATATTATAATGTGCTTATCTGTGCTTATTAAACAACATCGTAATCAATTTGGAGCGATATTTTTAATTTGGCCGGATAGATCTTAGTCTCTGCTAAAAACTCTGTGCCACTACATTGATTGACTGCACCGATGTTTAAGTGGTATGAAACTTGATCGAGAAGAATGTCAATTCACTGAGAGAGTCACTTAAATTCTACGAATAATAAAAACTATAAATTATTATATTTTTATTGGATTAAGATGCTCTCCCTACGGAGATGCCGTAATTGACCGTTTTAAGAGTCTTATTAACTCATAATTTGAAAGCTACAAAATTATAATAAAAATACAGCAATAATCTTCAGCACATGAATATTCCTTTCTCCGTTATTGATTTCCTATTTTTGTTTATTATACTCATGATATCAGCTTTCAATATAACACCAATTTTAGCATATTTTCGTACACTTTTATCGCGTGTAAATTGTATAATATAATAATATGTTTTTTTAAATAATTTTACACAAAATTAGCATACCATACCAAAAAATATTATTACATTTATATAGACGTTAAAAACATATTATTTTTGTGGTGCTTAAATATCTGAATAGACAATTTATTCTTGCGACACCAAACACATTAAGCCATTGTTATTGCAATGACATCATTTTATCAAATGGAATTGGCCAAGATATGGGTGAGCTCAAACAAAAGGCTTAAAATTCAAGTTGGTATACGAAAAGCAATTTGTTCGTGTAATTACGCTGCTGTCAGTTAATTCATAACATCAAAGCAATAACACGTAACATATCTTTGTTTTGTGTATGCTTGGTGGATGGTCTGAACAATATAATAAGAGAGCAATAAAAAGTATAAAACTAGTGGTTTAAAGGAAAGTATTTTCGATCTTTGCAACATCATCTTTACTATGAAACTAGATCTATGGTTCATAATATTATATTTTGAGAAGCAGATATCTATCTAGATACACAGACAGATAATTTTCGCGTTAATTTTTGAGGAAAGTTTATTTTTATTGAGGAAAGTTTAGTTTAAAAATACGGGATGTATATCGAAGGCTACGAAGATGCAGAAACTTGGCAGGCCTTAGGTAGTCATAAGGGCAATGGCAAAAACGTACATTAAAGGTTTTAGGAAAATAAGAATATAATAACATTATCAAATATCATATTTAGTAGTCGTTAAAGTATTATTCAGATTTTTGTTTTCTGCAAGGATATAACAACTGAAAGCAAATTTTATTACTGTCATAAGGAACGCGAACAGGTTATGGCTGACGCCTGACACTCATATTATGACACCATCGATAAGGCAAATTTCAACATGCAAAATCGCAGTCAGAAACATAACATAACAAAAAAAGGATATGGGCGGATAGCCCATAAACGGCCCCAAATTATAAAAAAAAACATGCACAATCATACTTGGATGGCACTGTCAAGTGGTCGTGGTTGTAAAAAAGGTGTGTCTCAACTCTCAAGTGGCATGGCGGTATTAAAAAAATCCTTGTAGGACTGTAGATAAAATTTTACTTTTTAAAATTAGACATAAGAGATTGTGCATTCGAACTACACCTTGACAAAAAAGAGTTTGGCACGTTGATAGCTGGAACTAAAAGTTTTTATTTATGGCAGTTATTGTCAACATTACAGTTTTAAGATTTTAAGTTATATTCCTCCAAGGCTTTAAATGAATGTGGATGGGGCGCTGCTGGTAAAAGAGAACTGTCAAACACATGTCAAAAATGACGTTTTTGTATGATAGAAGCGTTAATTCCTTTTCTCGCCACTATCATTTAAAGCCTTGTCGAACTGTACTTGTTACAGTACATTTTGTGTCAAAATTGCGTTCAAGGGTAGGTTATAGTAAGTTATAGTAATAAAAGAAAAGCGTCCTCATTCAAAACGCGCTCTTTTTTGCCAAGCTGAACGTTTTAAAACGCTTCTTCCTCTAACTCGAACCGGGAAGTTACTCGCTTCTTAACGAAACAAGATGACACCTTGAGTAATAGTCTAAGCATTCACGTCAGGTTACGTACTCGAACATAATTTTTCTTCGTAAAATATCGTGCCACGTCCATCCGAGGAATGAATACGGGCGCCATTTTCTTTTTTTGCGCAAAATGTGAGCAGAAATTCGATTTTCACGTCGATAGTTTGAAATTGATTACATGCTTTGATAGTTCGGTATTTTCAACAAACGTTTAACGACAGGGTTTCCAAGTTGTAGTTTCAAATGAGCGTAAAGTATGACGTTACTAAAGGATACAATATTTTAAAAAGAAGAAAGTAATTGTAATAATTTGATCTAATATATCTTATGTCTTTAAACGAGCAATTCTTGTATATTATATGTATATATATAATTAGAATCTCGGATTCGGCTCCAACGATTTTCATGAAATTTAGTATATAGAGGGTTTCGGGGGCGATAAATCGATATAGCTAGGAATCATTTTTAGGAAATGTCATTTTATTCGTGTTTTATCCAATAAATCGAGTCAAATAGCTAGTTACAATATTAAACTCTAATACAATAATAAAAAGTTTAACAGATAATGTATCACATGGTACTATCAGAGAAGTTGATTTATTTATAAGAATTTTGACATGCTTATGTCAAAATCCTTATTTAAATACAGTTTAGTAAATTAATTATTTATTCATCTCTGAGTACGGCAGTTAAAGTTTCTAAACACAAGCGGCATTTCAGGTGCTAATAGGCACAGAACAACGGAATTTGAAAGTATCTGCAAAATATATTATGTTTCTCTGGCTCCACCTAATTTAAAGTTTATTAACATACAAATCGTTGTATCGCACAAGAGGCTGTTCATACGAACTTGGATGTAATTTCGCGGTCCAGTGCCGCTATTCGCGACAAACTTCATTGAAAACTGATTTCCTGAGCAAAGTTTGTGCACGTGAAGAATTCTGTATTGGAACTCGATAAAGAACATTGTTTTATGGTATGAACGTTGCTTTTCTTTTTTATTTATAGATCTGGGAAAAATATAAATGATTTCTTTACAAGTTCACATTGAGTTGTTGCGTTGCGTTATCGTTGTGATCGCTTCATATGCGTTGAGATGACGCGCAATATTACAATCCCCGCGTTCCACTTGGTGTTAAAAACGATTAAAACGCTCAAAATAGGAGGTATTTTGATCGTTCTTAACGCTAAGTGGAACGCGGGGATTTTAAGACTGACTGACACACAAGAGTGACAGTGCAGTACATCATTAGCCGCGTACTGACCAAGCGGGCAGCCTCGCGAGGCAGTTGCTCGGTCGGTCAGGACCTGCCTCGCCCGAGACAAACGCGCGCGGTGCCGAAATTGGTTTCATCTGTGTGTAAAAATATGTGTACGTATACACTTACACAAGTATGATTGAACATGAATTCTATGAGATTAAATTGTCACCATGCGGCACGTGCCGACTGGACGTCAAAAAAAGAATGCTTCTGTTATGTATCACACGTCTCTTTTTACCACGCAGTGTTACTGATAGTGACATCTCTCTTGCTTAGGCGTTTTTTTTTTCTATTCCGCTAGGTATATTAACTTTATGTTTGTAACACGCTTTCCTGACAGGACCTTACCGCGCAAAAAACCTTCAAAGGAAAATCGTTGTTCTAGAAAACTTGCAATTTTAATTTTAAATTACAGCTCCTCAGAGACACTTTGAACGTATTCTAAAATTATTTACAACAGAAACTTGAAATGTAACGCAATATAAATATAATATATTCAGTGAGTTACGTCCGCTATCTAGCCTAGCGACGAGAAAAGTTGGAAACTAAAAATTGTCACAAAACAGCCCATATTCCTAATGGAATAAGGTGTTTTTGTTTGTGCAACTTGAAACTTCTTTATATCAAAACTTTTTACGCTCCCCGCAGTGAAACATTTAAAACGAACACTCGCTGTTGCTCGAATTGTTCAATTTTTCTGTTTGTCTTGACCAAAGTTTCAAGTGTGAAGTGCGGATATAAATCAAGGCTTTTGTATCTGGGGACGTCGTTTAGTGAAATGTGACTCATAAAAACGCAGACTCTTGAAGTATTTTAAGAGATCTTGGAAATTGCATAATCAGCTCTCACAACTAATATCCTAGTGTGAGAGCTACAGCTATAATCATTTTAAGTACCTAAATAGAGAATCAATTAAAGTGACTGTTTGTTTTCTGGAGTGACGAGTTTGCTGAGTAAAATATTTTTATTTTTTTATTATTATTACAGTGCCTCTTCACGTTGGCTCATGATGGACAGTAAATAATTACGAATGTGCAGATGCCAGAGTCAGCCCTGGATTTATAAATAGGCCGTATAGGGCGCGGCCTAGAGGCAGCAACATCTTAAGGGGGCGGCAGCGTCCTAGGGTGGAGGCAGATTTTCTTCATGGGGCGGTGGAAATAAAGGGGCCTACTCTCGTAAAAAATATAAATCCGGCACAAGCCGCATGCGGTCCGCGGACCGCGTGTTGCCGACCGCTACTTTAAAGAAACAAATTATCATTTTTAATGACTAGATACATCTTAAATACTTTTCAAAAAGTGGTTATAGAACATCTTTTAACTGATAACAAACTTCCAAGATTTTCATTTCCAAGAAATAATGTTTCCTTAAAAGTAAAATGTTCAATAAATAGATATTCGAATTTTCTTGGATAAACTTAATATTAATTGTTCATTTTTTGCGAGCTAATTCTCTTGGTTGGTGTATTTATTGGAATTAATTTTATTCTTTCACTTTAGTGAACATAACATTTTCCTATTGTAATTACTGGTAGAGAAAAAGTCGAATTGTATTCTAATTTTCTTCGAATATTTTTATGGTCGTTGTTTCGGATAAGATTTTATTTTATAACAATAGAAAGTGTGCCTATTTGCTCACCCTTTAAAATTTAAGATTTGGTTGTTATAAGCCAGGGGTCACCAATAATTGGTTTCGCTCGGGGTCCGTTTTAGGACATGAAATGAACTTCGCGGTCCACACATTTTATATATAAAAAAAAATAAACATAGGTAATTACGGAATTTTTTATGATATCAATAAGAAATGTAACCATTTTTGTAGCTAATAAATCTCTCTGAAGTTTGGAGTGAAATATTGGTGCAAGCTATAGATATTGACATAATATCCTGGAGGTATTGAAGTCCTAAGATGAACGATGATCATCTTCGAACATGCTTGGTCCGCGGTCCACCATTTGGTGACCCCTGTTATACCACAGGTTCATAACAACTAAATCGCAACAGTTACCAATTTTATAAAGTTAGTAATTACTAGATGACGCCCGCAACTCCGTTGCGCCAAAATCGTTTATCGTGCGAGAACCGTTCATTTTTCCGGGATAAAAAGTTCCCCTTTATTTTCCTCGGGATTCAAAGTATCTCATAGCAAATTTTAGAACAATCGATTCAGTGGTTCAGGCATGAAGAGATAACAGACATACATACACACTTTCGATATTAGTGTGGCAGTATGGATTATTGTTAACTGAAACGTAAGGTGTGAGTTTTTTTTATTAGGGCCGAAATAATGCTTGGCGCTTATTTTGTTAGGGCGACCGCGCATCGCATAATAAAAAGTACTAGACGCGCACATTTGAAACAAAACGTCTCATAGACAAAGTTGTCTAAGGGTTGATTCAGACCGCAACGCGACGCGTAGATGCATTTCTATATTTGTATGGATTTGACAGATTTCAATTGCGTCAGACGTCTTGCGAATCTGTCAAATCCATACTAATTTAGAAATGCATATTTACGCGTCACGTTGCGGTCTGAATTGACCCTTATGCGTACAAGAACTGTTGCCGTGCAACAAGTCTGAGTAACGACTGTCGGCTTCCCTTTGAAGTGTATGTGAGCGCGCACATCAACTACAAAACTGTCTAGCGGTGTACCTAGTCTGATCCGAGCGTTCTCTACTGATGAGTATACAATTGTATGCAATGCGTCGTCGTAGTCGTTTCGTCTTGGTATGCGCCGCGTGGTAGACACAACTGTTTCTTTTTAATCGTAAATTCTGACTCGTCTATGTGAAACAAGATTGTCTAAAAACTGTCTCGAATGTGCGCGAATAATTATTGTTATATCGAATGCTCTCATCAAAATTGTACCGATAGTCGCGAATCCGAACTACGAACGATCTCTGCACTTTCTTGTAGACGATGTTACAAAAAATGTGCTTTGTAGTCTCTGACAATCTATAAAAAAATTACCTAATTAATTTATGTGTATATAACATTTTAATATTATCATGGCCTCTTAAATCACAAAACTCCCGTTGAAATCCCGTTAACGTTAAATAAAAAAATAAACATTACGACAATTTGTATGTTTTGTTTCAACAGTTGCTTCGCTTGTTAAAATGTTAATGAATATATAATAAAAAACGTGTACTTTTTTCATGAATAAATATTATTTTCGTCGAAATATGAATAAAGATGAGCTTAACAAACGTCGATTAATTATCAATTTCCCATTTGCGGTGGTCGGAATTTGGAGTATGGCAATAATAGGGAAAATTTGCAAACATGAAACATGGTTTTATAACAGTGAAATTTATTACTTTCCATTTCCACGCGGCCTGTATGTCGGTATGGAGATTTTGATTGTGTTTGCTACTAAAATTTTGAGTTATTGTTGATTTTGGTACACTTAATTGAAGTAAAAACAGCCTATATGCTTAAGAAATACTCATAATAAAGTCACTATAATATCTACTAAGTAAATACTAGCTTTTTCTGTCACTATTAACTTCATTACTTCAAAGTTTTGCTTCAATTCTGACTAACACTAATGAAAACAGACATGAAATAGATCGGAAAACACAGACCCACCAAAAAAGAAAGCAAGGTTGTGTGAGAAGGATAGAAGATACACCTAAAAGCGATCCAATTTTCTGCATTTACGAATTTTTGCTCCTATGTTTCCCGATTGCATAGCGTTCGCCAAATGTCAATTAGGGTCACGTGAATAAAATTGCTGTCAATTTGAATCGAAGCCAGGAAACCAGGGTCACTAATAAAGCGTATTCTCAAGTCAATCACAACATGAATTAAGGTAACTACGATCTTGTTGACCGCAACGGGATTTGCGACTTGCTGGTCGCTGAGCTGAGTCAAAATACATTTGCCAGTTTTACACTGGTGGCCATTCTTTGTTGGCGTTGCACACACTTAGGTAAATTTCTGTCTTAGCTTCAATGAAAGTGGGACCCAAGTGTCTGCGTAACACCAAAGCCAATTTTTTTATCGTTTTGCTCGATATCGATTTTTCTCAACAATGACTAAAGCTAAGAAGTTTAATTCATTGTCAGTATTTATCATGTCTTTATCTTTGAATTACCCATAGCATTACATGATTGGTCAACTTTTATAACACAGAATAATTAATCAAAAATACCTCTATAAAACAGGGATTTTAATTTTGCCAACAAAGGAGAGTGATTTTAGCTTCCAAAATTTGTACATAGATTAGTTCAAGCATACACTATAATTTGCCCATAGCTTATATGAAATATATTTATGGGTTTTTAAATTACGCGACAAAAACCATTTTGTCGCTTACGCCCTTGCTTGCTGTTCCATTTCTTGTTTACCATGAGAGGCCGGGCTGGCCATCATCTTAAGAAAACAAATCATCTTAAACATATCCAAAACGATTTTCCACTTTTACCAGGCGTCACCTAATTTGGTGTCGGATAAGCTGTCACGAATGGCTAGAGAATCGACTTTTCGCCTATCCGACATCCGATCACCTTTCTTTTCAGACAATCAACTAAGTGATTTTTTCAAGAGTGCCAACGCGACGCTAGAATTAAGCCCACAAAGCTCTAAATCCATACTAATAACTCTCGTAAATGCGAAAAGTATGTCTGTCTGTTACCTCTTCACGCTCTTGCCGAACCGATTTCCGGAAAAATTATTATGAAGATACTTTTTATGCTGGAAAAAATCTGCGGTTGCACGATAAACGAATTTTGGCGCAACGGAGTTGCGGGCGTCATCTAGTTACTAATAAGCAATAGCTTTGTCCACACTCTACCTTTTTCTGTTCGTCAAGGGCATGCGTTTTAGTGCAGTCAACAGCGAACGTGAAGCATGCCCGCGACGCACGCCCTCTCCCTTCCTTGACGCATTCAATTATTGAATGCGCCAATATGAAAGTTGATTACGAAAATTGAAGATGAAAGTGCACAGTGTGGACATAGCTATTGCGTCCCGCGACCCAATCCCGTCGCGGTCGCTCGGTCGCATAGTTCGGATGGCTACCTTAGGTCCTATAACGTAGAATCTAGATACTTAGCTACCCCGAGCACGTGCCAAATACTGGGGAATATCCTGGAATGGTGACATAACAATGAGATGGCATGTCAGGACTTAAGTGGATTTGGTTACCCTGATTTGATACTTTCCCATTAATATGGATAGGAGAATGTTCGTGGAATTTGGAGCTTCACTATCACTATTACACTGGAATAACAAAGGTAAATAGTGAGTGTATGTTTTTTGATTCTATATGAAGAACTACCTAACTGATTTGATCAAGTCACGCATGTTGCATTAATTTTGTATGAATACTTAATTAATATTACTCGCGCGGAAACCGTACATTTTTCGAAATACAAAGTGTCCTATGTCCCGCGGGACTCAAATGTATTAGTACCAAGTTTCAGCAAACCCGGTTTAGCGATTTAGGCGTGAAGATGTAACAAACAAACAGACAGATATTCGCATGGAAGTATGGATGTTACATTTTTGTTAATTGAAATAGAGTATAGACAAAGACGCGGAGATTCTTTCAAACAATCCAGGCTTCCGAACACATTAAAGACAATAGATTAATTGTAAGTCTTCCCGAAGTTTCTATTACAAGTTCGCACTCACCGCTAATGCCGTTTGTGAGCTGTCTAAAACAAACTCCATTTTTAGGGTTCCGTACTCACCAAGGAACTCTTATAGTTTCGGTCTGTCCGTCCGTCTGTCTGTCCGTCTTAAAAATATTTTTAAGGTACCTCCCCCTACACATTTTTTGTCGCATCCTCCGCACCATGTGGGGTGTCGTTGGATACGGTTTTTAAAAATATTACGAGTATTAAAAGATCATTTTCCGATTTAGGGATCCATTTGTGAAATATAAAGTTTCAAAATGGAAAAAATCGTTAGAGTCCAGTAACCCCCTCCCTCCCTCCCTCCCCTCTGGAAACTAAACGGTTGCTTCAAATGAAAATGATCACAGCTAAGAAGAATTCATAAGATGATGTTGTTAGTATTGTAAAACACGTTATAAAGTGCATTCATTGGCAATACAAAAATTATCAAAAACTAGCGGTACCACGGAACCCTATGTTGCGCGTGGCACGACACGCACTTGGCCGGTTTTGCAAAGTAGGCTAACGTCGAAATACGTTTAATTACTTGCCAAGAAGCCGCCAACAGCTGTTCGTGCAAGTTTTGCTGCAGTTTCAAAAGAAAAAACTTCAGTGTTCGGATCAGAAACTTATATTATAACGAGATTTTTTCGCCCCAGATGGATGGTCTTAATATTAGTTATGAATAATATAAGCTGATGCCTGAGACTTCATTTTATCCGATACAGTTCCTAATTTCTTACTTAAAGTTGGCTCTTATAAGATTTTTTTACAAAGTATTTAATATTACTTACGATAAAATTAACTTATTAACTTTGCCGCTTTTAAGGAGTGTAAGTCAGATACTTTATAGTGTAAAAGCAAAACTTGGAAAATATTGAAACAGGGACTTTGTCCACACAATTTTTTGAGCCCCCGCAGACTGCAGACTTTTAGTCGGCCGATAGTTTAATCGAAAGGTTAATAGTACGAAGATGTATGAAGGTGCGCACACTAAACAATTCGTATCGGAGGATAATAATAATGTACTGAAGTCTGAAACCCCAGTTTGGTCAAACTATCGACCGACTGTAGTCTACGGGGGCTTAGTTAGCTATTCTTATATATATGACAAAGATAATATCATGTACGATATAAGTTATTGGTTCTATTCATCCATTTTCTGATTGTAGTTCTTGTTGATTTGATACGCTAATTTTTCGTGCCAAAATGCATTAGCCAGCAAGAATGGAATTTGTGTACCGCGGTCGGCATTTTTGAGCCATTTACAATGATTTATAACAAAGTATACGTTTTATCTAAGGTGGAATCTACGTTCATTATTTTCTACAATGCAAATTGTTCCGGTTGTTTCAATCGAATCTTTGAAGGTATTTTCACTTTGATATGCATTAAATATGAAGAGTATTTTCATCTAATATGTAATTTTTGATGCATTTTTTGATTAGTGATTCCGATGAGTGCCTTATTCAGAATACGATTTTTGAGCCATATGACATAATATTATTGTGATTGGCATCTTAGATGCTCGCCCATGCAAGTTCATGGACAATGAGGAAAAATGATTGACAAACACAGGCGATTATGAACATGTAAAGATCTATATATAAATATAATACATCTTTAATTATTGATCACCGATCGCTGATTATGTATAGATGCTGTCGGTAGAAAATAGCTAAACAATCATGTGGTTATTTTCATTTATTAGCAAACGTTACCTTTTAAGTATCAATTGATACTTGAAAGGCCAAGAACCGACAATATATTAATATACAATAATTTTTTATTTTCAAAATAATTATGGCTTTAAAGAACGCTGTTTTACAAAAAAAAAACATAAAAATCAAAACAGCATTGTTAACATTAAAAAAAATTAATAAAGAGCTACAAACATTCATGCATCACAATTCAAAAACATAGTAGGAAGTATACTATGTGGTTTTATACTCCGAGGCTTTTTAACATAAAATCTTATGCCTCCACAGTAAGGCTTCTTTAGGTCGTATCCTTACTTAAAGATTTTATTTTAAGACTTCCCCGAACGAATATGAAGCTTATCTAGATGTTCGTAGAGTGCATTTTACCGGTGTAAGTGTGTTTAAGATAAAGTGTAACTACCTCGCAATACGATTCAGACATTGTTATATGCAAGCCTCAAAAGCCTTTGATAAAATGATAGTTATGCCACCGCAAGGGTCCCGTGCCTTGCGGTGGCATAACTATCATTTTATCAAAGCGGTTAACACTGGAGTGTTGGTCGTAAAACTTTTGTAAATAGACAGGGACTACTTACAAAAATTTTACGACCAACACTTCTTCTGTTTGTTTTTTATACCGCACAAATCGGTTAAATAGTAATATTGTAGCCACAGAAATAGATCAAGATAATATATGTCCGTGATTGGAGCTAAAGTAATCCAAATTAAAATCGCGACACATCACACAACGCAACACTTCACTTTCCATAGAAGTGACGTTTTACGAACGTAAATCTGACGTTTTACAAACGTCAGTTTTATGAAACTTGAAGTATCGCGTCGTGTCGTGTCGCTTTAATGCAGTCTCGTCTTGAGGGGCCTGTCGGACATAGAGCGCTCACTCGTTCAAGCGTTCTGCGTTCGTAGTCTACGTTCAATTATGACGCGGTCAGAACGCCCCCTGTGTGAGTTTGTCTATGAAACACAAAGAACGCAAAACTGACCGCTTTAACGTCACTGGATCCCTGACCTCTTTTGAAATGATGATCTACAAGGACACGAGGTTTTTCATAAGACAATGTTGAAACGTATAATGGCATAACTATCCACGGCCATCTGAATAAACAAACAAACTCTAAGGGCTCCCGTATACGGGCCACCGGCCGCAACCACAAAACGCCGCTACCGATATTTCTTGTAGTTTTCATACATTTTATATGGACTCGCCGCACACGTGTGACGCCGGTGACCTCCACACGCTACAGCGATTCACTTTACGACCAAAAGACTAGCTTAAAACGGCGTTTTTGGCTGTCGCGTATGGCCTGTGTGCGGCGACACTATAAGCCATATTGTATGTAAAATAGCACAAGTTTCGTTAAAAAGCATGTACGAAAAATCTTCCGATCAACGATATAACTTTTAATTCCCAGTTTTTTCAGTTTGGAACTAGCCATTGCGAAGGTGCGATCTGAAAGTTTAATCAGAAAAATGAAGTTAGTCCCCTAAAATTTCCATTCTTTTTGTTCGTTTTGACCCAGTTAAGTTCGCTAATTAGAGTCATTCCTTGCGAGTTATTTGCAAGCCTATTAGCGATTCCAAATGAGATAGGAGTGTATTTTGAAGTTGATTTTGTGAAACGATTGTCACGTATGAAAACTTTATGATAAAAGTTTAACACTGAACATAAGACGCGAGGAACAATGTAATGGTTTCTCTTGTTTTAAATATTTTGGTTACTAATGTTATATTGGTCTGTTTCTTTAATATTAATAATTTTAACATTATATTGTACCCTCATTTCTTTACTTAAATTCTCTATAATATGCACAATATCGTCTTAATTGCATGTATTTAGTGATGGGCAAAACTGGTTCTGGTCTTGCAGTCTTAGTCTCAGTCTTAGTTGGGAAGACCAAGACCAATTTTGCTCACTACTACTTGTATTGGTCCATCATGGAGAGGCCACCTACGAAATAATAATATGTCTCATAATATAATAAGTATTCTGGGTTTGATACCGATCACCTATTAAGTAACATTTTTAATTTATTTATTAATTATATTTATATAGGTATTCAATGAGATTATTATAGTAACATCAAATCAATAGATTATACAAGAGTGTACTTACTAGAGAATTTCAGAGGGGAACGTTTAAATGGATTTTGCTGGTATTTTGCTATTAACGACAGTCCAAAATTAATTTTAACTGTGATTACTTCTTAATACTAACGACATAAGGTTTATTCTCCTACAAAATTCGAGTTAAATAACTCTAGAAACGAGACAGTATTGCGGTTTCACACAAAACTTTCGTTGCGAAAACTAGTCAGCACCAAATGTATGAATTTCTGGATGTTTTAAATACGTTGTCTCAGTGGTGAACGATGATTGACAATATAATATTATTATATTACAAAATTTACAAATGTGTGTAAGTGCGCTCGTTCGTTTTCATAAGTTGCTTGTGAAACTTTAAATGTTAGCGTTGCAAGAATCTTATATCTTTAAACGAGCAATTCTTGTATATATATATATATATATATAATTGGAATCTCGGAATCGGCTCCAATGATTTTCATGAAATTTAGTATATAGGGGGTTTTGGGGGCGATAAATCGATCTAGCTAGGAATCATTCTCAGAAAATGTCTTTTTATTCGTGTTTTATCGATAATCGATAAACTGAAAAATATGACTCTTCCTGACATCTATTGGCGAATAATAATACTATTATGTGAGCAACTAATTGTTTTAACGACCAGCAGATGGCGTTATTAAGTAACACGAAGTCAATGAGTGTTTGCTATACCGAGCCAAGCTCGGTCATCCAGGTACTTTGTTTTTAATTCGGAAGAGTTTAGGCCCTAAACTCTTCCGATTTTGCAATTTCCGATGTTGCAATATTATCTGTCCCTAAACTTTAGGGTCAGCAATGCAATGCATTTTTTAATGTGCTAATAGAAATGATCTCCAGTGGCAAGATTTTAAATCTAATGTTCTTGTGTTCAGTTCTGAATGACTGATTAGGATTACTATTGCGTATTTATTTATATATTATTAATATTGAATATCTAAGTTGCAAACCCACATCACGTTTCAATGTGAATTGGCCCTTATATTACATATATTATGTATTATGTTATCACTACTACGAACACGATATTACACGGAGCTTATGCTAGTATTAATCTGAGCCCCGTATATCCAGAACATAAGCCCGGTATAAGACTGATCAATCAAATCTTGCCCCGAACTGACAAAGTCGCTAGTCCCACTTGCTGTGGGTTCACTGTAAATCGCTGTCAATTGTATATTTTGCTGAAAATGTTCATTTCCGAGACCCGAGTGTCAAATTTTATCAAAATCGGTTTTACGGTTTAAGAGGGCGACTAACCCCAAAAATCAAACATCGTCCTTCTCTCTTCACACTCACGCCCGTCTTTCATATGCCAGGTGAAAAAGAACGACGCGGATTCATCGCCAAATTAGTTTTTTCTCAATAACTCAATAAATATACAACATTTTAAAAATCCGCTAGGTCGATCTCTCAATGATAGAATTTTATACAATGTGTAAAAAATATTAATTTAGTTCAATGCACGGTTATGGCAATAAATGAAGAATTCGTGAAAATTAGTTGCATCTTTGTGATTTTTTTCTATCGTTCTCGATATTTTAAGATATCCGGTTCCCCCCCAGCCATCTCTGAGCAAACGACCTTGACCATACATTTGCCGCGTTGCCGAGATCGCGCGAAAATCCTATTTTTTTTTTACTTATCTAAATTCAAAATTGACCTAAAAAATTCGTACCAAAACCCATACCAAATTTCAGTAAAATGGGTAAACGGTTTGAGCGTGATGAGATAACAGATAGACACACATAACTGTCGGTAAATATGGTCATAGAAGTGTACAAAATACACTGAGCTAAGTGGGACCACGATACAAAGTGAGGGTACACCAGCGAATTTGGAAATACGGGGACCGAAATGAGAATACTTACCGAGAATTGGGTCCGGTCTCTGACGTGTATTCTGCATTGAATTTCAGATACTGATTGTTTGTTAAGCTGTTACCAACCTCCGACTAAACATCGGTTTCGGTTTGGAAGTGTGTCAGACAAATCCAAGAGTACTGTTATTATACTATTTTGACAGTAACAACAATTTACCATACTATTAAAATGTCAATATAGAGAGGCTGTAAATTGCATAAAGTAAAGATTTTTTAATATTTAGGTATTTCCAATTTCATGGTATGTACCATAAATAAAGTTAAAATTATAGTGAACTTTATATTACAACTATATTAAAATCGATCCAAATCTTTTCTTTTTTGCTAATAGCTAGTCTATTCAATGGTATTTTAGTAATCTTATATATAAAAATAGATTTTCAAATGTGTTAGTCGCGCTAAAACTCGAAAACGGCTGAACGGATTGGGCTGATTTTAGTCTTAAAATATTCATAGAAGTCCAGGGAAGGTTTTAAAGTGCCACAATGTTCACCGGGACAGCTAGTAGACTATAATATTAATAATGCAAGAAGTTCGGTATGTCAAAAAACTCTACAAAGTCATATTTTAAGAGATTAAAAGAATATTACTAGGGCTTATTTTCATTGGTCGTTAACTCGTTCGTTATGCAGCATGCGGGCAGTCCCCGCAGCCGAGATAACGACCAATGAAAGTTACAAGTCGATACGTGTTCGTTACACCGCCTGCGGGGATTGCCCGCATGCTTTATACCGACCGTGATATCTACCAATGAAATTCATCGGTCGATATACAGCTTGCGGGACGCAAGTTGCCACGTTTCCGACAGTTCCCAATGGCCGCCATACTACTGCAAAGGAGATTTTTTTTATTTGTACCACCCTGTAACTTTTTTTAACAGTTCCCTGTATGATCATAAATAGAAGTCTGATAATGCCATACTTGTGGGAGGTCGTGAATGTGAACAATATTTTTTCAAAATCCTAAGATTTTATTCGTAATTCGAACGATTTATAACAGTATGGCACTAATTTTTCTGTAAGTTTGAGGTTTAACAAAATATATAAATACAAAGTTTCAAACACCTAGGTGGCGGCAATCTTGTCAAAGCAGATGTTATGTTGTTTATTATTCTGCGGCTCCCACCGCTCGAAAGATTTCTCAAGATGTCTTCCATCCCATAGTTATAGTATGGTTACATACTTTTTTTAAGGTTGAATTTGATCCAATTTTATCCAAATGAACGGAATACAATGATGCCTAAGGGTCTAAACACGCAAGGCTGAATTACGCCGGCGTAATTTACGTGGCCGAAATTACGTTCAGCCGCTTACGCCTGATGCGACACACTATAAATTACGCGAAGAGCCGAAATTTCGCGGCGTAACTTTCGGTGCGGAACGCGAGCGTAAGTGAGTATTTAAAATTCTCAGATGTAATGTGTGCGTTAACGATTTGGAGTTAAGGTTTGATTTGCTATGTTCGGTTTTGATAATTCCGTCGCGTATCTAAGTGTGTTGCTATACAAAACATTACCGCCGAATCGCTGCCGAACTTTACGCTCGACTTGGCTCGACGGAAATTCGGCTGGCGACGGATTTTCGGCATAGCGTGTCGTCTGTCGCGTTACGTCCGTCCGTAAAAATTATCATGATCTTCTACTGTATCACACTCTAAATGCAATTGTAACTCCTTACACAATGTTTCTGATGAGCCATGCCTGTTTCTATTTTTCAGTAAAGTTCGCACCCAAAATCTTTTTCTCTTCTCCTTCAGTGACGCCAATAGTTTCTTCTTCAATAAATCACAGACTGTCAAAATTGCTCCGCGTAACATCAATTGTCGTTCCATGGCAAGAACGTCTGTAACTGGCGACGAACACAGAGGTTGTCCCCAGCCCTGCGGGCCCTATCGACTAATGAAAACGGTTCCCCGAATGCGGGCCCTGTGGCACGCGTACCAGAAATCTCCCGCACCCCGCATGCGGGCCCTATCGACTAATGAAAACGGTTCCCCGAATGCGGGCCCTGTGGCATGCGTTTCAGAAATCTCCCGCACCCCGCATGCGGACCCTATCGACCAATGAAAATGAGCCAAGGTGTACTCGGCGAATTGAGACAGTAGCGGTCATTGACTCCCTTTAAAAAAACTTGTCATTTTCTATAAAAACTGCCATTAACAATGAAATGTCAGATGTTCCTTTAAGAGCGATATCGTATTTTGCATATTCGATGTGAACTGAATATGAAGCATAATAATATATATTTTTTTAATATAATAATATATTATCTATGGACGCTTCACACCACGTCAGTCTGGCCCCGTGGTAAGTACCTGAAGGACTTGTGTTACGGGTGCCAGACAACGGAAATATATTTAATACTTTTATACTATACATATATTTAAGATTTTTATTATATGATACACATATTTAATACACATCCATGACCCAGGAACTTTGAAAACTTTTTGTTCCGTCGGGACTCGAACCCACGACCCCCGGCTTGAGCTACCAACAGCCCACCAACTGCGCCACAAAGGTCGTCAATTATCACTTCAAACTCATAAAAAGTTGAAGATTACTATCATTCTAAGAGTTACCAAGAGGTTTTCCGTGTGTTCTTAATTCCGTGTTTCTTAATCTGTGTCTTTATAAAAGGTCAATTTTATTCTTAAATATTCTAAATACAGTGCGAGCATTTTTCATTTCAGCGCCTAGACTAAATAGGTCATTGACCGCTACTGCCTCGTTTCGCCGACTACATTATAGTTATATTAATGACATAGTAATTAGTCAAAATGAAACCAATTTACAAATTAATTCTAGACATATTTTTATGTTTAAATATTCAATGCAGAGTAACCTTCATGATATAATGTTATATCCAAAACTTGCTCTAAGATTAATTTTACCCGCTCGTTAATTTTAATGCGTTAGTGTCTTGAAATATGGGGGTCGTAACTAAAAGGATGGTTTTAAAGATAAGGCCCATTCTTAGGTAATAGTGGATGGACTTAGATACAAGTCGAATGAAAATAGACAATATGACGCAAAATGTTGGAACAGAGGGCGCTACTAGCATATACAGTAAAATATCTGCTGGGAGCGCCCTGACGTGGGAGAGCCATGCTTCGGCACGAGTGGGCCGGCTCGACCGAAGAATTACCACGGGCTCACAGAAAACCGGCTTCAAACAGCGCTTGCGCTGTGTTTCGCCGAGTGAGTGAGTTTACCGGAGACCCAATCTCCTACCCTTTTCCCTTCCCTACCCTCTCCTATCTCCTTCCGTACCCTCCCATATTCCCTTCCCAATCCTCCCCTATTACCCTATTCCCTTTTAAAAGGCCGGCAACGCACCTGCAGCTCTTCTGATGCTACGAGTGTCCATGGGCGACGGAAGTTATTTTCCATCAGGTGACTCGTTGGCTCGTTTGCCCCCTTATTTCATTTAAAAAACCGGCCAAACTGATATGTTGCACACGTCATATATTGACAGAAACGTTGTCAAACGTCAAACAAAATGTTTGTTTAGTATATGCTGGTGCTGCCGTCTAGCTTGAAAACAATTGAGTAAAATAAATACTGTTATTAGAATAAGTGTAAGAAACTAAAAAAAAAACTAAACTATCAATGCCCCTACCATGCAGGTACTAATAAAAAGTGTCGTTACAACTTTTTCGGTCTAGCCCCGCAAGGCGCAACGCGCGATAAGGATCTACGTTCCAATAATATTATAATTACTAGATGACCCGGTGAACTTCGTATCACTTTCCGCTTAATAGCAACCTTCCCCCGACTTCCACGAACATTTCAAGACTAAAATTAACCAAATTAGTTTAGGCGCCCTCGAGTTTTAGCGAGACTAACAAAATTTAAAATTTCTTTTTGTTTACTTAGATGTAGATTTCACGCGATCGAAGATTATCGAATTTCTTCTCAACGACTTAGTTAAACTAATCTTATCCAAAGTATACAATCCTCTAATTTAATACAGGTCAGTGAAACGAAGTTATACAAAGCCAATAAGAACCCTCCGAGAACTTAAACACCCTAGATATGCAAATCGAGTTCCCGCAACTTATAATTTTCTTTTGAATAATGAAATTTTAATTAATTCCCGTCTCAAAAAATGTATACTTAATTGGCACTCCGTCATATCTCCTGCGATTAATTTCAAAATTTTCATTTCATTTATATGGTAATCGCAGTTCCTTTCGAGATGAAGTTATATTGTTCGGAGACTCTGGACATAAGGTTCTACCACCAAACTTACAAAACTTTGGATTTTTGTTACAGTTATTTGATATGCGATTGGAATTCGCAGAAGCCCTAAAATTGGGAAGGATGTATTTGGATTGGATCCTTCAATCCTTTAATTTATATTAATATCCTTTGCAATTAAAAAAAACCGGCCAAGTGCGAGTTGGACTCGCCCATGAATGGTTCCGCAGCAGCAATAAGGTTTATTTTTATGAAATTAAGATGTTTTCCATTTATTTTCATATTTCAGAAAAAATGATATTAGAAACCTCAATATTATTTTTAAAGACCTATCCATAGATACCCCACACACATAGGTTAAATGAAAAAAAAATTATTTTTGGTTCAGTTGTATCTATGGGGACCCCTAAAATTTTTAATATTTCTTACGTTTTTGTAACAAAATATTAAAGCGGTTTACAGATTACATCTACTTACCAAGTTTCAATAGTATAGCTCTTATAGTTTCGGAGAAAAGTGGCTGTGACATACGGACGGACAGACAGACAGACAGACAGACATGACGAATCTATAAGGGTTCCGTTTTTGCCGTTTGGCTACGGAACCCTAAAAAGCAGCTGGTGTGAAATAATAATATTAGTAGAAGAGTCGAAGAGGGGATTTCGCGACATCGATTTGCGATAAGCTTCGCAGATATTTAATGTTGCCCTAAACTAAATGATTTAGTCCTTGTTGTCTAAGATCTTGTTATAATTTGCCCAAATAAGCAATTTTCTTAATATATTTTCTTTTTCGTAACTTTAAAATGGCTGCAGTTTGTAAACTCACCGCTAAAATAAAAACGCTCTTGTTGTTTTTTTTATTTATATTGTATAAAACCTAGGTACTAGGTCTTCATGACGCTAGAGTAACTACAAGAATAGCACTCTCGGCTCCCCTACTATATAGTTTATACGTCAGAAACTCGCCAACTAACTGCCGCACTCAAAGTGGCACATTAATTACCTAATTGTAATTTGTAATTAATTCAAAATTTTGACATAAGCCCCCATATCTGTCAAAGTCTTCATTAAATTGAAGGTCATAATTAAATGTCTCTAAATACGGCGGTTTAACTGTTTATTATATTAATGATTAGACAGATAATATGTGTTTGTATATAATTTAGTAGAAGTATAAGTTTATATTACAGTATTATATTGTTTTAAAATATTAGCGTTCCACATCATCCACTACTGCTTCAATTAAAAAAGGACAATTAGAAGTACACGAACTATTCTAGAATTAATTGGTTTGGTCGTGAAAAGTATTCAAATTCTAAAAGATTATCTTGCACTCCTTTGTTAATTCCAATGTTTAAACTGAAACCGGCGCAGCCATCCATTGTTTTAAAACCGAAAGCTCTCCCATTTATTAAAACTTTGTTTTAATTTTTCAAAGTATTTTATTCATCTTTTTGACTGTTTCGTTAGTCTCTTTTTAGTATTATAATTCGTGTAAGTCTCAACTTTATATGTAACAACGTAATATTTAGTTATTTGTTTTAAATCTAAAAATTCCGAATAAAATAAAAACGGGAGAAACGGGAGTTAAGTTTGACTTTTACTTTGAAATTATTAAGAGGGCGACTAACCTAAAAAATCAAACATCGTCCTTCTCTCTTCACACTCACGCGCGCCCGTCTTTCATATGCCAGGTGAAAAAGGACGACGCGGAATCATCGCTAAATTAGGTTTTTCTTAATAACACGATAAATATACAACATTTTAAAAATCTGCCAGGTCAGTATCTCAATGATATAATTTTATAATATAATATGATATTAACTTAGTTTAATGTATTGTTATGGCAATATATGAAAAATTCTTTAAAATTAGATGCATCTTTGTGATTTTTTTCTATCGAGAAAATTTAAAGATATCGTGTTTTCGCTCAGATCAAATTCTTGGAAATATAATATTATGATAGTATCTATGTTTCGAAAATGAAACAATTCGGGGCTTATTTTCTAGTATAAAAATGAATTATAAAATCGACAATTTTAGATCGACGGTTAGTCGTCCCATTAATAGATGTTGCGCGCGGCTCTGCCCGCGTCAAAACAGCATGACGTGTTAAAAGGGAATACGAGTATTACGCAAAAGTCAGAGCAGAGGGCGCTACTTGTTCATACAGTAAATAATCCGACACATTTCACACGTCATTATATCAAAATATTGTCAGATACTTTATCAAACAGCAAACAAAATATTTTGTTTATCTGTGCTGGTGCTGCGCAAAAAAATTGCCGTAATATAATATTCTTTTGGCATTTTGCCGTTATAAAAAGTATTTTATGTCCACCACAGGGAAGCCTTTGTGGCCTATTCTATGTCAATGCTATCAATATCGGCCGAGTAATTTCGGAGTCTATTTGATGCAAACAAAATTTTCTCCTTTATAATTTGTATAGGTTTTTCATTTATGTGTAAATTATGAGTGATTTGAGTGGTATAATATTATGTTATAACGAAATTGCCGTTAAGCACTTATGTGCTCTATTATTTTACTCTTAACAAAGGACTCTCAGCAAGGCAACACTGAACCGTCAGAAATAAAAGAAGAAGAAGATTGAAAATACCTGTCAAAACAGTGAGCAGGTCACAGCAGGTGCAATCCCGGCGGTATTAACAAAGAGGGCCGCGAGCAGACATTTTGTATTACGAAAAGTGAAAAGATTCGTAAATGGAGAGTGCATCGCCCAATCTACTGAACCTAAAAGCTCATTTCAATATTTCAGGTTAAATTCAAAGCTTTCAATGAACACAACAAAAAGTCCAGTATTTGTCACACTGGTACCGCGCGTAAATTTGTTTTAGGCCAGTTTCCTTGACTAATTATAGCTATAATTCTAGAAAATAAGAGTGAAATCCTATACAAATAATTGAATCCTAAAAAAGTTGAATACTTGTAACAAAAGAAATCTATTTAAAATTCTCAAATGATCTAAAATTTTTACCCCTAACATAATATTATTATGTTTTGATGATAGGTACGTCTTATTAATTTAAAACTACCTTACACTAAGCACACCTGATGATAAATTATTTCGAAACTAGTCGCGTATTTTGTGAAAATTTATAATAATTTCATAATAAAAAAAAAAGTGTTCGAAAAATTATGTTTCATTAAAGTTTTATAATTATTAATTTTCCAAATTACACACATGCGATTTGAACTAACTTGCCAATAATGTGTTAGCCTGTACGATAACAACTATTAGCCAACGCTAATCAGGCTTGTATCCAAATACTTTTGCCGCCAAAAATCATTTGTCAGAACCATCGTGCGTGCCAGAACGATGTAATTGTGCGCAGTTTAGCGCCGCAACTGGCACATGTGCCCACTATTGCCTACATTATATTTATTCGGTACCAACAATTACGTTGGGGTATGTTTCTATTTCCTTTAATATAAATTCCGAAGAAATTTGCACTTTTGAACTTGCACTGAAATTTCTTCAACTACAAATCAATTTTTTAAGGTACTGCATAGCTCTTATCGTGGGCTTTGAGCGCGGCGACCGAATCAAGAAATTCCGTAACGAAAAAACCTAACACCCCCACTTCAACCGGTACAGCGGTGCGACGTTGCCGTGCATCTTTGGCACATGGTTCGTGTGCGAGCGACTAGATGTATGGCGTATGCGAATTATAATTGCATAAGCTAAAAAAAATGCTATGCAATAGCTTTACCACGGCAGTGCCACACGTAATATTATTTTTTTATTGTTAAACATTTTTTAAGGATTTTTTTCCAAATAAATAAATATTATAAACGTCGTCGAAGACCAATATAATGGTGAAATACAGCAAAGTAAAAACAGACAAAAACCGGTGATCTAGTTGAAAAACACGATCCTGAAAGAACTAATTTTCCAGTTGGAAAAACGGAATTTTATTTAAAATATTACTCTTTCGGGCTGAATGAAAAGCAATTTTCTTGATATCTACCGTCCATTAAAACTTCAGGACCGTGACAGAAGATTAATGGAAAAGGACATGCAATAGTAAACACACGCGCAAAATCACACCCACGGATAAATATTTAAAAAGCAACTTTACCGGAGAATACAGTGTATAATATATTGATAAAATTTCTTTAATTTGAGGGGGCTACGTTCACACACAGCGAAAATTATTATTTATGTATACAGCCTTATAGTTCGATTTTTGCGCGAGAGTAAAAGTACTATTAGATTTTAAACGCGATGTATGAGGTGGTATAGGACGCTGCCTCGTGCGTAGGCATATTACGCACGAGTAAATACACCTCTTTAATTTTGGTCGAGAAACTTTTGATTCATAAAAGTATAATATCAAATTTTTCCTACATTAATATAATCTTATTAAAGCATATTGCCAGACATTTTACGCAACTATTTTTGCCTTTACATGAAATTCAAAGATCGATATACCTACTTGTCTGAAATTATTATATTATATCTCAAATCTCAGGATTTATCCTCAAGTAGGTTATTAAAAAGAAGACAATCTCCCAACTAAACCGTCTAATTTATTTACAAAGAGCCGATTATGTTTAATGAAAGTATTCGTAATCCTACTTAATACTAGTTACTATTCCGCGGTTAACTTCAAGATTACCGAAGTTTAATCCCCGTTAGCGAGAAGGATTACTAGTGTATAATTTCATTCGCCAAACTTCTATCAACTTTAACATTTAACATATAAATTAAAGGATTTATTTCTTAATCTTATTACTGGAATTTGTGTACTGTATTTAAATTAAATGGGTTGGTGTTAATATTCTAGTGATTTAAAAAAATAAAAAACTTACTGATAGTCTACCAAGATTTCCTCTTAATGAAGACTTAAATATATTTGTCACGGCGATTTTAATTATTTACCAAGTTTACCGGTTTTAGGTATTGGCCTAGCTTTTCTTCGTAGATGAAATTTTAACTCCAAATCAAACGGATTTTATTAATAACCTACTGCTAGTGACGTAAAAAACGATGCAGTTATACCTTTGTCCCCTGATCAAGCAAAACAATGAATAAACGAAATCGATCTGAATCGAAGATCAGTAATGCAAGTCTTGTTCTACGGAGGCGAGGCTCTACGTCTAGAATGTAATTTATATTCAAATTTGCATCTTCAATAGCATTAGTAAACTGAAATTACTTAGACATTTATGTAAATAGCTTATTAAGTCGATTGTAACTAAAATCTTAATAGCATTTAAATAAGGGCTCTCGAGTTCAAATACTAAGGTTTTAGGTTTACATTGTTCGTTTAATACCTTTTGTACATTTGAGACCTATTGTAAATAGCAATCGAAAACTTTAACCAAAATAGCACCTGAGTCCTAATTATTTTGATAGTCTAGTGGGGTCTCAGTCGCACTTGAAAAGGGAACTTCTTCACGGGCCCGCCGTTTATCTTTCAAACAGAGTTTTAAATAATATTATTTAAAACTAGATGTTCCGCGCGGCTTTGCCCGCGTAATTTAAGAATTTCACGGAAACCGTACATTTTTCCGAAAAAAATAGCCTCTTCACGTAGTCTATTTTTCATGTGTGCTAAATAACATAAAAATTGTTCTAGTATTTTCTTCAGATAATAAGCAATTTCATATAATTTTCCTTGTTTCTTCCTCATTTTTCTCTGTTCCTTGGCTCCAATTGATCTTAGCTTAATATTATATAGCCTTCCTCGATAAATGGACTATCTAACACTGAAAGATTTTTTTAAATCGGACCAGTAGCTCCTGAGATTACCACGTTCAAACAAACAAACTCTTCAGCTTTATAATATTAATTATTATGTATAAAATTAGTTAATTAAAATCCTGGGTCACGTTGGGCTTCGATAGACTGATAATAATGCTTTATGCTTGTCATCATGATTGCTAAGCTGTATAGCATGCATAATGCATATTATATAGACGTTAACCAATATCATAGATGAATGTGCTTTAGATAATAAATTTATTGTTTCCATTTCCATATCTAATGTGGAGAGACAACATAGTAGGTATATTATTTGACTCAATCGTTTGCCGTGGATTCGCACTTCATAAAAGCATTTCAATTTGGAAGAATCAAAACTTCTATAGAATTTGCCTTTATTGTCTCATATCTCATATTGTAATAAAGTTCTTCCCATTCATATCATCATAACATTAATAAGTTATACTTAGACAAAAAAACACACATTGCTTTTATGTCATTAATTTCTTTCTTTGCAAACTAGTACTGTACACGTCTTGTACTCTTTTATTTTCTTTCCTCTCTGCTGATCACCAACAGTATAAGTGTCAAAAACAACGCTACCCTCTGAAAGTACTGTATCATAGCGACGAACGAAGTGGCACTTTAAAAACAATTTCATCAAGTCGTCCCATTCAATGACCTTCATAAAGGCAAATGCCTATTTCGCCTTGAACTAGAAAATTGCGCACAAAAGTCCAATAGACCTAGATTTTATCTTTATTTTCTGTTTTCATTCCGTTCCCATTGAGTTAGGTCTAATGATGTATTGAAGACTTTAATACGGTATAATGAACGTTATTTCAGCGTAACGTGTTAAAGCCTGTCCACATCTCTACGTCACGACGTCGTCAACGTGGAACGGTGTGGCGTGGCACGTTACGTTGCCGCGACGTGCAAATTTACGCCAACGTAACGTGAAAACGTACGTCACGAAAACGCAACGTTGCACGTTGTCGTGTGTAGTATATTGATAAATAGAGATATGCCTCGTTTACTTGGTAGGTAGTGGGGAGAGTGGTAGTAGTCGCCCGACTTCGGTCTGACGATCACTTCTTCTATCAGCTACGAGCCCGAGTGGTGGTGTTGAGTGATAAACAGTATTCTGTGTTTTACTCTCCCTACAAGAAATAAGAATGTACAAGTTGTACACCGTGCTTTGTGAAATTCTACCTATTGTACACAGACATAGATATTATCTATCTTGATCTATGTCTGTGCTACTGTGCATGTATTAACTGAGCAAGCGCAACGGATCGAGCCACGTCGGCCGACATGTCACATGACATGCAGTTTTACGGTGACGTTGCTCTACCGTAAACTTTTGCTATTCGAATAACATATTTATAGTTAATGCACAATAGGTAGAACATAAAAATAACCAAGGTGTTCACACTGCGCACTGCGTCGTCGCAACGCACACAATATGACGAAAGCAGCCCCTGAGACGAAGCGGAACGCAACATAACGCACCGTGTGGACTGGCTCTTACTTATTTGTGGCAAGCATAAAAAAGTTTAAACTAGTCTTATAAATTGGAATGTGTGTGTTTCTGTCGGTCCTATGTCTGTCTGTTTGTTACCTCTTCACGCACAAACCGCTGAAACGATATCCCTAAAACTTGGCAATGGTGTTTGAGTCCTGGAAAAGGACATAGGATTCTTTATATCCCGGAAAATGTACAACTCATATCCGGGTGTTATCTAGTTTTACTATAGTTCGATTATTTTTACTGCTTAAAGTTAGTGAGAATTCTTTTGTTTTTTCATCGTTTTATCAAGTCAAATTTTTATGATAACATTTTTTTATTTGAACAGATTACATTTGAATTTAAATAACTGAAGATTAAAAGCATTAAAAAATAAGTCAACATTAATTTATTAGCTCTAAAGGCCATGTTACACCTACCAAGTAGAGTGGCGAGACAGTGCAGCTTTCGGCCACTCGCCACATCTACTCCAGTAGCCCTAGCATGGCCACCAGTAGAAATGCGAAAGTATAGACAAACTGTGGACATAAACTTAAGGTGCCGTTCCGATCTTTACCGCGGCTAATCGCTACCGACAAATATTCAATTAAAATGCCACTTTATGACAGACTATATTATATTATGTCATATAGTAGGATATTATTTCAATTTTTAGGACTATAGTCTGTCATAAAGTGGCATTAAAATTGAATTTTTCGGAACGAAAAAAGATCTGAACGGCACTTAAGTTTATGTCCACAGTTTGTTGTGGCGCATTTGGTCGCCATGCTAGCCCAGCAAGTTATCGATGCATTAGTTAGTTTCGTAAGGATAATTTAGATTATTATAAGTTTCCTAAGGACCTACCAGGCCCTTTGAGCACTATGCACCGATAAAATCTTCCTCTAATTTATTCTGAAGTTTGAGTTTGAGTTTTAATCTACTTAGCACTTTTGATTTTCAAAGGTTTTGAATTGCATCTTACTTATTTTTTTTAAGGTTTAAAATCGGTGTTTTTTTTTTTAAATTAAATTCTCGAACGCGACTGTGGCGAAATGAATCAAAGTCGTGGAGCGTGAGTTGTCGTAGTGATCTATCGTCATGTAAACCTCCTTTATGCATCCATTATCTTATTTGTATCGTATACAAAATATACAATATTTCCAGAACTCTCCAGTTTTCGTACTTATTATTAACACTAGAAAGACCGGAGCGGTCAAATGACCGCATTTTCGTTTTTAATTTGCGATATTTTTGTTACCGTAGCGTGAAATTCGTTTTCCTTTCGTGACATTTTCGATTGTTTAAATTGTGATAACGTGTTTTTAATGATTGCTCAATAATTATAAGTTTTAAATAACAACCTACCTAGAAAGACCGCAGCGGTCAATTCACCGCTTGAATAAAATTTCTAAAGAAAGTGGGTTTTTCTTGCAAGTTTTATTTTGCTTTCAATTTTTTTATTATTATTATGCTTTGTTTGTATATTGTATTTGAAATTTGATTTAAACTTTATGAAAAACTCGACTAAAATAGACTTGTCAATGACTCATAGGACAAAAGTGGGATAAATACTTTTATTTACATAAATGGTCTAAGATTTCACATTTTTATATGTAAAAATAATGGTAATACAATTACAAATATAGTATGTGCACAAATAAAACTGTTGCCTGTTTTGATATTGTACTCGTAACGTATTTCAAGTTTTTGCCTAATGAAACCCTGTTTTTTGAAAATTATTAACTTTACTACAAAAATCTGTGTCAATTTTCATAGTATTATTGCCTGAGTTGAGCTAACACAGCCAGGGTTTATTAGTCGTTTGAATTTCAATAAAATATTTATGCTGAGTTAAATTTATTTTTTAATTTACCTACACAAACGAAGCAAATAACAAACTAAAGATTGCGAATTGTACTTCTATGAAAATATGATAAAAATTGTTATATTTATGCAAATTTTGAGTATATTTAATTTCTAAAGCATATTTTTTGTACATTTATAGCTTTAGTGATAAAAGATTTTTATATTGCTACCAAAAATACGACACGAAAAAATAATAATTTTGTCCTCCAATAGGGTATTTTTATCAAGATGTTCATGGCTTCTCATTATCTCAGAAGTCATTAGTCATAACATTACGCTCAAGACCGAAAATATTATGGCGCGGGCGGTCTACCACGTGTAGAATAATTACAATAAGTATAATTGGTACAGAAATAAGTTTTTCTGATATCACGAGAATCGTTTTCTGAACTACACTCGCTTGCTAAAAAAGTACAACTGCTTAAAATGATGTAAATTATTATTTTTTAATGTATAAATAATATTTTTTAACATAGAAAGATGCAAACATTTTATTATCAGACCTTTCACGGAATTAAGTGCTTCACAATGCTAAATAAGATTTCATTAAGATCGCGCTTACAGAAAACCAATTCATGCTAATATTATAAATAAGAAATTGTGTCTGTCTGTCTGTTTGTTAAAAGTTTGTCTTCGCGCCCAAACTGCTGACGATTTCGCGGTTTTTTTTTTTTTATGAAATAAGGGGGCAAACGAGCAAACGGGTCACCTGATGGAAAGCAACTTCCGTCGCCCATGGACACACACACACACACACTCGCAGCATCAGAAGAGCTGCAAGTGCGTTGCCGACCTTTTAAGAGGGAATAGGGTAATAGGGGAGGGTAGGGAAGGGAATAGTTGAGGGTAGGGAAGGGAATAGGGTAGGGGTGGGGATTGGGCCTCCGGTAAACTCACTCACTCGGCGAAACACAGCGCAAGCGCTGTTTCACGCCGGTTTTCTGTGAGAACGTGGTATTTATCCGGTCGAGCCGGCCCATTCGTGCCGAAGCATGGCTCTCCCACGTATCACGGTTTGGAGATACTTTGATTTCCGGGAAAATGTACGGTTCCCACGCGATAAAAGTACCCTGATCCCGTTTGTCATCTACTATATAAACATAAAAGTCAAAGTTATAACACAATTTACTTGAAAAATCAAAGGTACATAATATTTTCATACTTTCGGCATCTTGAAAAATATTGTACCTAGTTTATTTTGCAGGCTAGTACATTTATTTGTATTCAACAAATTCTTATACTGCTCGATAATAATGTACAAACATGTTTTTTATTTACGACAACACGACAGCTATCGCACGTGCAAGATTACAATAAATATACAAATACTCTTCTCCCACATTACTGAATCACACAAAGCTCCTACCGATTTATATAAAGTCGAGATTAAGCGATCAAAGTACGGGAGGGCTATCGAAGTGAACAGGTATAATTTAACTACACGAAAAAGCTTTAAAAAGCTTATATGAGATTGGCAAAAAGCTTAAATCCCGACGAAATTTAAAAATAAATCGAGGAATCACTTTTGTATTGGATGCTTGATGGACGCCTTTAATTTGCGATTAAGCTTTGTTCTCGATCTGAAATAGATCCTGAATGATTTACATCACAATAATAATTAAGGTAACTCAAACTCAAACACTTTTTATTCAGAATAATTTTTTGCAAATATTCTCTGAACGTCTACATGATGCCTACCACCGGTTCGGGAACTTGCCCGGCGAGAAGAACCGGCGTAAGAAACTCGCACGGGGCCCACTTTTTTACCAAAAAATGTGAGAAAAAAATTAATCTTTTAAAATAAGGTTTACAATGTTGTAACTTAAAATTATATATACAATGTCAACATACATACATAATTGTAAGTCATAAAATATTATGTAGAAATAGCCTTGCGAGCAGCCATCCTACTCCCAAGATGTGCCATCGTTTATGAAATCATTGACCTTATAATAGTCTTTGGCACACAAACGCTCTTTGACTACTTTTTTAAATTTATTAATGAAAAGATTTTGAACGTTTTCTGGGATTTTATTGTAAAGGCGTATTTTACCTTTAAAAGATTTACTAACTTTACTAAGTCTTATATATATATACACCGGTATTTCTAGTTTATACTTATTTCTAGTGTTTCTTCCGTGACTGTCACTTTTGGTTGTAAATTTTCTAAGATTCTTTCTAACATTTAATACATTATCCAAAATGTATTGAGAAGCAACAGTTAGAATACTAATTTCTTTAAACTTTTCTCTCAGAGATTCAAAAGCTGACATTTTATAAATTGAACGTATAACGTATCGTGGCTTCACTCGAGCTACATCGCTCTGCTACGTATAGTAGCTGTAAAGTAACTTTCATAACTTTGCCGTAAGCATACCACGACCTACAAAAATTCAAACAAAATGCCATTTTATGACCTTGGCTATAATAATAGATTTTATTTTCTACGTAGAGCAAAATTAAACATATAAAAGCCTAGGTCATAAAACTTTATTTGAATTTTTGTCGGACGCTTGCCGTGTTGACCATAATGGTACCTTAACGGCGAAGCTTTTAAACATTTTACAAGCATATTATGCCACATTGATTGGGTTGCGTCGTTGGACGCGAAATGAGGCAAAAACGGCTGAAGTAAGAAAGAAAGAAAAAAGAAAGAAAATAGTTTATTGACCACAATGTTTAAGTACAAGGGTTTTTTACAATTAACAGTCCCCCAAACTAGGCAAGGCCTGTCCTATGGGGGAGTTTAAAAGAGTACGGTATAAGTATTACAAACAAAAGCAAAAACAATTTACATAAAGAAAACAAATGAAACAACCTCAGAAATAACAAAAGATACAATATTTTTCTTAAAACTAAAATAATATGCATTTTTAATGTGTAATATTATAACATTATAGTGAGCGTGAACGTGTGTGTGTGCGTGTGTGGAGGGCGACAAGGAGAACGACTTTCTTGTATAGCGTTTTCGCAGCGAAATAGCTATGTGGCATACCTACAATACGTTTTTTCATTTCCACAAAACGCACCGCAATCGACCGGAGCAATGTGGCCTTATTCTTTGTAAATTGTAAAGCTGCTTAACAGGTATAAACATCTTTTTAAACTTATCATGCTATGGTTTAAACCACGAGGTAGGTATGTTACAATGTTCATACATTAATATATCAATTTATTAGCTAGTGAGCGTCCGTGGCCTAATGGGTAGACCTTTGGTTTGCACTCGCAGAGGGTGCAGGGTCGATCCTGGATTGAGGCGTGTACCAAAGAGACATTTTCTGATTTCAAGAACACAATACGGATGCTCGTACGATGAAGGAAAACATCGTGAGGAAACCCACTCATATGTTAGTCCCAGACATATTGACCTGTTCTTTCCTCTGGATGTAGAGAGAATGCCGTATGCGCTTGGGCAACCATACGGACATTTAAATCTTGTCCCAGGCACTACAGTATTTAAAGAGTGGTTACTTCGCTCTGCAAAATACTGTATAAATCATCCACAATATACGCAAAGGTCTAATATTAGCTAGCCTCGCAGTTTGGACCATAGACAGAACTAATATAGATTTTTTCGATTATACAGATGTATATCTGTGTAATAAATAATCTGTGTAAAAAAAAATCTCTAAGTAAATACCACCCGACTTAATCTTTTAAGGGGAGAAAAATAATGTTTTCTATGTCACATGTAATTTACAAATTGGCTAGCAAAGAAAACCCCTGCCGGGTCGACCGTCAAAATATCTCTTCTTATAAACCAATTATGTTAAAATTTCCACGGAGCGGAATATCAAATAAACATCAGGTGAACTAAATTACAATTTCTGTGTCTACCTGGAGGATAGATTTTATCAAAACCATAAGTTTCTGTTTGATTAATATTTTATGATCGAGGAAACTTCGGGAAACTTGGTCGCTATCGTCCTTAATTTTAATTGTATTATCGAATATATTTCTTAATATAATTTAATTTTAGGGTATCCATACTAATATTATAAACGCGAAAGTCTGTCTGTCTGTGGGTTTGTTTCACGCTTAAGCCGCTAAACTGTTTTATATGAAAATTTCCATTTCGTATGGATATACTTTGAGTCCCGCTAAAGGACATAAGATTCTTTTAATCCCGAGAAAATGCGCGGTTCCCGAGTGATAAACGAATTTCCGCGCAACGGAGTTGCAGGCATCCACTAATATTTTATTAGATACTAGCCGTTGCCCGCGACTTCATCCGCGTCAGCAAAATGTGATAACGAAGATAATAAAAAAGTTAGAATTTTTCCGAACAAAATATATAAAAAAGTAAAATATATCCTCCTGCTTTATTAAAAGTCAGTCAAAAAGTAGCCTAAGTTACTCCTTATTACATCAGCTATCTGCCAAAAAAAGTCCCGTCAAAATCGGTCCAGCCGTTTCGGAGATTAGCCGGAACAAACAGACAGACATACAGACAGACAAAAATTGTAAAAAAATGCTATTTTGGTATATGTATCGTAATTACATTCATATGCATGTAGTAAGAAACGGTTCTTTCAATATTACAAACAGACACTTCAATTTTATTTATATGTATAGATAAAACTGGGCTCAAGCTGTGAAAGATTACGCTGATGCGACATCGTGATAACGCAGTAGGTACGTTTAAAATGTGTAGTTTCGAATACGTTAATATTGTCGTATTGCGATATTCAGTATTTTGTAATTCCTAAGCTCATTTTCGTTATGTTTATTTTTTAGTTTCTTTTTAACTTTCATTTTTTTAAATAAAATAAGGGGGCAAACGAGCAAACGGTTCACCTGATGGAAAGCAACTTTCGTTGCCCATGGACACTCGCAGCATCAGAAGAGCTGGAGGTGCGTTGCCGGCCTTTTAAGAGGGAATAGGGTAATAGGGGAGGGCAGGGATGGGAAGGGAAGGGAAGAGAATAGGGGAGGGTGGGGAAGGGAATAGGGGAGGGTAGGGAAGGGAATAGGGTAGGGGATTGGGCCTCCGGTAAACTCACTCACTCGGCGAAACACAGCGCAAGCGCTGTTTTACGCCGGTTTTCTGTGAGAACGTGGTATTTCTCCGGTCGAGCCGGCTTATTCGTGCCGAAGCATGGCTCTCCCACGTATGGCATGACCGTTTAATATGTATGAAATAAGGACCAACTCTTTCTTACTCGTTTCTTGTCAGAAAATATTCATGTGAACAGCCTGCATTCTCATAACCATGAAGGTTAACAACAACACGGAAATCGAACTGTCGATCTCCCACTTAAAAAGGCTATGGAGGTATTAAAATGCTCCTTTGCACCTTCAAAATCAAAAGTCGGGGTCCGGGGAAGCTATCACCCTCGAAATCTTGCGAGGACCTTGCCCGCTTCATTATCAATTAATAGATTATATTACCGTGTAATGCCTATAACCTGTCTGAATACTAAATATGAATAAATAAATAAATAAATAAAAAGATGACGCTCGCAAATCCGTTATCCGGGAACCTTAAAAGGGGACCATAAAGTTGATATACCTAGCGGAATAGAGCAACAATCTCGAGCTATCAAACGAAACCGAAATTGGTTTCATCTGTGTGTAAAAATATGTGTACGTATACACTTACACAAGCATGATTGAACATGATTTCTATGAGATTAAATTGTTAACGTGCGACACGTGCCGACTAGACGTCAAAAAAAGAGTGCTGCTGTCATGTATCACACGTCTCTTTTTACCACGCAGTGTTAATGATAGTGACATCTCTCTTGCTCAGGCCTTTGTTTCTCTATTCCGCTAGGTAGGTATATTAACTTTATGGAGAGAACGCGGGTGCAGTAAAATCTAAACGAAGAAACTATTGCCATCACGCTTCACCCTGCGCCGGCACGTGTATTGTGATAGAGACAGACATAAATCGAGGTAACGTAGTCTTCTGATTCTTCCTTCAAAATAGAGCCTATCTAATTATATTTTTTTAAATATCTTCAGAAATTCAGAAATGGTGAGCCTATGTTATGCCTCCTATGTATTATGGTCGGTGGATTGACGGGATACGGGACATAATTTTTTTGCGATTTTTGAAGGGTCATATTTTTTATTTGTTAGTAAATTTAGAAAAAATCGAACGTAGAGGTATAGATTCAACAGATCCCAATATTGGATAAAAAATCATTTGTCTAGACGCATTGTCCAGGTAGTAAATTGGGGAATACGTTTGTATGGAAAAACAGCGTTTACTCTTTATTTTTTCCGGGATAAATATTATAATATATTTAGTTCTTTCCTGGAACTCAAAGTACCTTTCATCAAAATCGGCTAAGTGCTTTAAGTATAAAGATGTATCAGACAGACAGACACGAGCAAACAGACACACTTTCACATATTTTATAATATTAGTATGAATTGTTTGTTATATCTTATATCTTCAAACGAGCAATTCTTGTATATATATGATTGGAATCTCGGAATCGGCTCCAATGATTTTCATGAAATTTAGTATACTCGTATAGGGGGTTTCGGTGGCGATAAGTCGATCTAGCTAGGAATCATTTTTAGAAAATGTCATATTTTGATTCGTGTTATATCGAATACCGATCAAAGCTCGGTCAAATAGCTACTTGGTAATAATAAGAATAGGCGCAAAAAGTTTTGTAAAAAATTAAGGCCACTTTATTTCAAGGATCTTAGACTAGGTTCGCCTTGAACCACTTTTTGTTTGAAATGTTTTCAAAGAGAGTAAGAAAAGCGCTTATTCCTCAAGTTTTTACAATACAATATAATAACAAAGGATTTTTCTTTGCCAATTTCTTATATTTCATACAACTTGTGTTCTTGACAATACCTACTCGTCCTTATTTTTCAATGACTGGGTCGTTTCTAGGTAATAATTTTGTTGCGTAATCTATGCTAATATAATAAATGCGAAAGTATCTCTGTCCGTCTACCTGTTACTCCTGAACCGATTTTGAGAAAAAAAAATAGTATTAATTTTGGAGATGTGATAATTTGAGTTCAGAGATAAAATAGTTTTACGCCAAAAATGGACGATCCCTACTATAGTCGATTACTGAGAAAAGTAAGTACTTAAATGTTGGAAAAAAGGTTTGTAAATTGTAACCAATAAAATAACACACGAGTCATAATAAATAGTAAAAAATGTAATTATTAAAAAAAAATGTATTACCTCCTCTTAATATAAACCTTACGTTCTGGACTTCCACGAATATATCAAGAATAAACTTAGCCAAAACCGTTCATCCGTTCCAAAGTTTTAGCGAGACTTAAAAAATTGAAAATTAAATTATATTTTACATAAATAAAAAATAATTTTTATTTATACACAAGAAAGTTAACACAATTTACACCAATTTAAATCAAAAAATATTATAATCCAAAAGCGATTCCGACAAATTGAAGCGGGGCTTAAAAAACCGATAGCTTTTATAAAATTTTAATTTCCACAGCAGTACAGATCAGACGACACTTCAAAGGAGAGGCGTCAGTTTTTTACAGCGTTACACAATTTCAAAGGCCTTCGCCTTATCTCGCTCGGCTTGCCGATTGAAATTTTTCGGAGTGACACTTACGATTCCATTTTGAACCTCTTACAAAGTTATTCCAAATAAATATATTTTTTATGTTGCGTTAAATCGTTTTTTTTAATTGTAAAAGTGATAAAGATTTAATGCACCAAACGCGAACCAACGCTAAGCGACATCTATTGACACTGTTGTATAATTACATCACCAAAACTATTTTTCCCCACTACGACGATTAAATGAGAGGTAATGAGTTTTTGAATGTTTTTTGTTCCACCGTAATACTCAAATTAGTGATCTGATTTTGATCAATGCGGTGTGAATGGAACCCAGCAAACAATAAGTTTAGAGCCTGTCCAGATGAGGCGACACGCGCGTACCCGAGATACTAGAGCTACATAATATTATATCGCGTCCAGATGCCTACGCGCGTTTTCTTACTCGCGCGTAAAACGCGAGTCGAGATACTTGGGTGCCGTTGCATTGTCCAGAAGTACGCGCGAGTCCGCTGCGAATGGACGTATTTGATTGGAGCACATAAGTTCGAGTCCATGTTTGTAGCGTAAAACGCGGTATCTAGATGCAATAGAAATTGAAACGCGCGTATGGACTTAATTATTTTGTCGTCGTTTTATAAAATCTGAAAGTTGTCCTGCTTATAACCCCTATAATAGAACGACCAGAAACTATGGAGTATCGGTTGCGGTTACTTTTAAAGTAAGGTAGGGTCAGGTCGAAGGTAAGGTTAATAGGTCAGAACTGGAAACTCCTAAATTAGGAGAAATTTTTTTCTTCGGTTTATCCGTAGAAATATTGTAACTTAAATTAAAACTACCAATTTTATGATTGAATAGCATAAAATAAGAATTTAAATGTTAAATTCCACCACTTAGACATACTATTACTAAAATAAAGCGATTGTAAGCTCGAAAATTGGGTCAAATTGAATACGGGTTCGGTTTGAAAACAATCAGTTCGACTGACTATTGAGAGTGCAAAACAGTAAACCTATTTCAAATTTTCACTCTGAATTTTATTGAAATACTCTGCATTAGTTTCTGAAGTTTGACGTGAAGTGATTCATATTTTTTATAGGTATTTTTTTAAGCAACGCAAAGTGTCTTTCCTACTGTTTAGGGTTTTAAAAGCGATTCGTTTTACTCTTCAAGCTTGATATATAAGGTACCTAATATATTATAGTATCTTTACTGTACTCGGCGAAACATGGCGATGGCGGTAGCGGTCATTGTCAAAAACTTGTCATTTTCTATATAAACCATAGACATAATATATGCATTATATTATGTCTATGATATAAACCGTGATTGACAATAAAGTGTCAGATGTTGTATGTGTCAGTACAGTATAGACGATACAATGTGTCAGGTAAGCACTACTAGTCAAATTTTTATACAACTCTGAAGACAAACAAATAATATACATAATTAATATACATAATATATTATTATAATATTATACCTAAAAATAGGGGAACATGCATAATATCATGTTCCCAGATCCCAGACTATGATAGAACATTGGTACGTACAAAGCCCGCATGGAAATAAGAGTTTTTACTTTTTATAAGTATAATAATATTTAGATGCAAGAAGTGTAAACAATTTTTTGATGACCTCTCAGTAATTTAATAATAATTAATTAAATCGTTTTTATTTTTAATACTAAGTTTATTAATTATGTTTATGATTTCATTCGTTGTTTTCATAAAATGATAATAGTTATGAAAACAATTAACATTTTTAAATGGCCTACCATGGTAGAACACAAGATCAAGTTTGTGTAAAAACTTAATCGTGTGTGTACTGTATTGTAAAATAACAAGCTATTAAGAGGATACACCAGGGGCTAGAGAAATGAAAAAAAAGTACGTGTAATATCTATAGCTGTCTCCCTTACCTCAAGCCTATACCGTAGAACGCGATAGAGACAACTGCAGAAAATCCAGAAAATCAACGATTCGTTGTCCCCTGATTCCTTCTCCAAAACTTAACCGATTTAAGTACTTTTTTCATTAAAGATTAAAAAAAGGCTTGAGCTGTGTTCCTATGTTTTGCTTTTTTTTGTATAATCTAGCCAAATCTGTTTTCTGGACGTTTGAACACAGCGGAAAATCTGGCCATTTTTTTGGGTTTTTGAACGTTCATATCTTATTTAATAATTAAATTATGAAAAAAAAGGAAACATAGGGACATTGTATTAGTGGCCGTAGATATTCAGGAAAAAAATTATCACTCTACTAGCATTATCCAGGGAGGAAACAGGGGACAGCGTTTGTATGGAAAAAAGGGCGGTGTGGAATCCTCTTAATAATTAAATTACGTTTTGCTTACTTTGCAAGGTTAGAATAATTCTATTATTCTAACCTTGCAAAGTAGGCAAAACGTAAAAAAGTAAGGCTGAGTTGCTTACTATTTTTACGTTTTGCTTAAACGTAAAAATAGTAACTTGGTTCCAAAAACAATTGTAAAACAAACAAGCTATATAATATAAACTAGTAGTCCCGCGCGGCTTCGCCCGCGTAAATTAGGAATTTTACAGAAACCGTACATTTTCCCATAAAAAATATTTCCCCTATTTTTCCCACATTTTCCTGAGTTTCTTCGGTCGTATTAGTCTTAGCGTGATAATATAATATAACCTATAGTCTTACTCGATAAATGATCTATCTAACACTGAGATAAGTTTTTAAATCGGACCTGTAGTTCCTGAGATTGACGCGTTCAAGCAAACATACTCTTCAGGTTTATAATATTAGGTAGGTATAGATTTTTTTAAATTATCGCTTGAGAAACTCGAGTCTCGATCTAAAAGACTATGAAATGGTATAATATGGTAGTGATGATGATGATGATGATGATGATGAATGTAATTTGCATAGTAGCATATGCTTTCTGTTCTTAAAAGAACGCCGAAACTCCCAAACTTGTATCTATAAAGAATCAGGAGTTCTCTCAGCACCTTCCGAACCACGGTATACCAGGTATATCTCGGTGCAAAATCTTTCTTGTAGCATATGCTTAGAATACTTCTCACGAAACCGAAGTCACCGCATGTTTCCCTATAAGTTTTGAGGAGTTCCCTCGATTACTTATGGATCCTTCATCAGATCACCACTTTTGTGAATAAAATACCAAATTGGGATGATACCCTATATACCAAAAGAAAAATTTTGAAAATCGGTTAACAAACGGCGGAGTAATCGTTGAATATAAGAAAACGAACATAACACCTCCCCCATTTTGAAAGTCGGTTAAAATTGTAGCCTATGTGTTATTCTGATGTATAAGCTATATTATTGTAAAGTTTCATTAAAATCCGTTCAGTAGTTTTTGCGTGAAAGAGTAACAAACATCCATACATCCATACATCCACACATCCATACATCCAAACAAACTTTCGCCTTTATATTATTAGTAGGATTATACCCTTACATACATAATGTTGTTTGTCTGTATCCTTAAAATAGCCAAGTTAATTGGCAACTCGAGCCTGGTATAAAATTAATTGAGTATTGATAAGGGTATCAGGAGATAAGAAATCGTTAGGCCGCCATTACTGTACTGTACTAGGCTTTCATCGAAATAATGAGGGAACCTCTATAAACCCTTTGTTTTACGCTTGTAATATCAAAGAGCTGAATTAAAAATATAATACAAGTTGTGACGCAATACGTCGAGTCCGCAATAGATCATAATATTTAAATTGATATTATAATACAAGGGGTTTATTAGTTAACTATCATAATAAACTATACAAATAAAAACTGTATGCTTTGATAGTTTTTTGGGTGAGAAGAGAGATATTCTCTTTGACTAAAGAAACTGGTTTATAACTTACAAGGATGATGGATGGATGATATTGTCATGGGAGTGGGGATGCGAAACTGATGTCACTTAATAAATATTAAACGAAACATAATATGTACTATCACAGAAGTTTATGCATATACAGATGGCTAACCTTCGTAATTTGGTCACATTATGTCAAACCCCTCCGACAAATCACAGCCATAGACATAATATAATAGTATATATTATGTCTATGATCACAGCTAATATTGAATTGACTTAATCTGACCAATTGACGTAGGTCCGTCAACTGCCTATGAATCGATTTCTTCAATGGTACAAAATATAGTTGACATTATAATTTGATATCAAATTAAAAGGATATGTCAGGATATGTCTCTTGAACATGAGAGTGCATAGTGTGGACACAATATACATAACTACCAGTAGTTCGACTGCAAAGAAACGGACCGGTTTCAATATCTGTCAAATTCGTCGGGTTTCACTAGGATTATGAACGGAATGTGCCTCACGCTGGCTGATATATTTTATTTTTAAATATTTAAAATAAATATTTCAAAATTGGATTCTGACAATTTTAATCGCATGTGCCAAAACACAAACAACAATACGACCAAAGAGGAACACGTCCAGCGAATATGTCATAGTTTTAAATTCGTAGGTAACAATTTAACATCCCTAGCGACGATTTTCGTCATAATACGTCAAATTTAAAAATTTCAACATCAGTTCTAAGTCGGTATACTCTATCATTCTGTCTACTCTGGTGTGGACAAAGCTTATTTCAATATAGCGGCTTTAGTTTTTTGACCACGCGTCAAAAGACCGTTGTGTTGTACAACATGATAACAACTCAAAATTGACTGTCTCGAAATACATTAAAACCGTCCTTCTGGCACTAAAAAATTAACTACTCCATGACGTCACTATGAGGAAAGAATATTGATCATTCGTCAGTTTAAATTAGATCGTTGATTTTAATCAAAATTGCTATTGAATCATGTTGGCTAATATTAGAATAAGTTTTCCTTTGTTTGCTTTTAATCGCTTTGAACAAGATGAGAGATATTCTTGGCTGTTACTATTAAAGGAATAAGGACTCTAAATATAACCAGTAACTTCATCTAGAAATAACACTCGATGTTACTGGTGAATAGCGACTTAGTTTTATAAATATAACATATAATTTTCCTCAATTATAATATGAAAACTACATATAAAATTATACGAGAGGCGCGCGTAGTCTTTTCGACGTCGGCGTTGCGACTAAAACAATTATTGGGATCCTTGCTGCAAAGGGGGTGCGGAGAGTAAATATAAGATATTTATTTAGTATATAAATAAATTATGAAAAGCTACTGAGAGAATGATACGGATTCAACGAGAAATATACATATGTCGTAGGATGATTTGATAAATCCGTGTTTTCGCGAAATCCCTAGAATTTTCGCGAAAATTCGATTTATCAAATCATCCTACGACATCGTAGGATGATTTGATAAATCGATTTTTCGCGAAAATTCTAGGGATTTCGCGAAAACACGGATTTATCAAATCATCCTACGACACATACATAATATCAGCGAAAATGTATTGAAGGGAGTCGATTCGACGTCGCGCGACCGCTTGAAGGTTAATTAAAGAGGCATAGAACTTCTTCATAAACGTCAATTTTTAGGGTTCCGTAGCCAAATGGCATAAAACGGAACCCTTATAGATTCGTCAAGACTGTCTGTCTTTCTGTCTGTTCGTCCGTATGTCACAGCCACTTTTCTCCGAAACTATAAGAGCTATACTATTGAAACTTGGTAGATGTAATCTATAAACCGCATTAAGATTTTGATACAAAAATGGAAAAATTATTAAAAAATTTAGAGGTCCCCATAGGTACAATTGAAACAAAAAAAAATGTTTTCATCTAATCTATGCTTGTGGGGTATCTATGGATACGTCTTAAAAATCATATTGAGGTTTCTGATATCATTTTTTCTAACCTGAATAGTTTGCGACTGAGACTCTTTCAAAGTAGTAAAATGTGTGTCCCCCCCTAGAAGTTAGGCTTCTAAAGTAGAGGCATGATAAGTCTAAAAAATATAATATGTGATGTACTATCAGAAAAGTTGATTCCTATGCAAATCGGGGACCTAAGTAGTTTGGTTGCGTTACGTCAAACCCAGCTGACAGATCACAATCCGGGAGTTGACAACTTTTTAAAAATAGTTTTAAGCGCCCGTATCCAAAACTTCAAAAATGACAATATTGGCGTTGCGTTCTTTGACGCATTCAATGGGGATTGTCCATTTTTTTTTAATTTTGCTCATTACAAAAACGTTTCGAGGAATAAGGTCAGTGATCGTTTTTCTGTGTATTAACGAAAAAAATACCTATTAGTTACTTATATTTTTGAACAAATATGTTTAACCTTTGTTTGACCTTCAATGGCGTTAAATTAGCAATAAATTCGACCAACATTACGTTTCGAACTTTTGGTAAGCTTCTCGTATCAGCTTTTACATAATGAGAACTTGCATTTGACGAAACAGCCATTATAAATAAGATTGAAAGGAAAAAACATACTGCAGAGGTCAATTATTGGCCGCCGATGATGACGTCAGAGCGAAACTTTAAAAATTTATTGAGAAAAAACTAGCCAATGAATTTCAAAATTATTTCAAAGTAATTTATATTCTTAAAATAAACGAAAAAAAAATAAAAAGTACATGTGATTTTTTTTGGACAATGCCCATTATTGAATGCGCCAATATGTAAGTTGATGACGAAAATTGAAGATGAAAGTGCACAATGTGGACATAGGTATTTATAATATTATACATGCGCTCAATAAGATTTCACCTTTTACGTGTTGTTATAACGATCCCTTTGTAATTACACCGACGAGCGTGGCACAGACGCACTAATTACACATCGATGACAGTGAGGATTTCTTTTATGATGTTATTATAACGGTTTTTCAGGTAAAACCTTATCATTTCGTTGTTGATTTTTTCAGAAAAAATAGTCTTGGTAAACGGTTTTTCAGGTCTGGTATACTACAGTGTACCAGACTTGAAAATATAATATATTAGCATAAATTATATGAAAATATAATAAAATATATTAGAATATATCTTATATATAAAATTCTCGTGTAACAATGTTAGGCCGCGTACTCCTCTGAAACGGCTTTACTGATTTTAACCAAATTTTATATGCATATTCAGTGGGTCTGAGAATCGGCTACTGAGTCCTTTTTATATTGATAAGTGCATTTGTTGAATAAATAATAGCAAATTATTACAACTCGACACTGACGGCGACCATTGTTTGTGCGACGGGATAGCTATGGACGTTGCCATGGTGACATACTATTTAGTCACTACAATAAAATAATTCGGGCGAAATACTTCATATGGCAAAGCAACGTTTGCCGGGGCAGCTAGTTTTATTATAATATTTTAATAAAAATTATGCTATACATGTTTAATGCGAAGTGTGGTTATCGGTTTGTCTGATCTATCTTTACAACTAAACAACTGAAACGTCTGAAATCCCCTAGAAAGGAAGTAGGATAGTATTTCGACAAAATGTACGATTACCGTGTTTTACGGATATTATGCATTACCATATTATATGTATTACCAATCTCTACGTGAAAAAAATATGTAATCTATTTCGTAAATAATTTTTGGCTGATACGCAAAAATATTACAAAGCAAAATGTCACAAGGATCATTAATTTATGATACCACGTCTTTGAACCCTTTTTGAATTTTATCGCAAGATATTATTACTGATCCTTTTTATTGTGTCATCAAAATTTACCCCGGAGATAAGTGTAATCGACTCATATCCGGATTTATGATCAAACAAGATAACTTTATGGTAATAGAATTTTGTTTATCTCCTTAAATATTTTTAGCATGAATATTTTCATAAATAGGTATAACATGCCTATTTTCATTTACATTATGCTAAATTTGGAAAACTACTTCTATAAATATCAATACTGTTTGCTACAAATCTAATTCCTTTTTATGTATTCCATGGATCAAATATTAATACGCTAGCGAAAAACTTTGATCCCATTCAAATGACGAAAAATTCAGAAAAGTAGGTGCATGAAGTTTTTCACAGTTAAAGTTTATAATATTATGGTGAAGGAGTGCATCGAGCTAATATTGTTTTGAAATTATGTTTTTATCATACATTTTTTTAACAAATAAAACATTAGACATACTACAACACATCCACTAGGAGATTTTGAGTGACATGTGTGTAGGACACACAAATTGTACTCTTTTATTTATGGTCTATTTTCAATTTGACAACAGACTTCACTGTTGTCAAATTGAAAATAGATTAAGTTTTTTTATTGAATCTTAAATGCTGCATTAGTTATTTACTACACGGCCAGTCTGTCATCATTTGACTTTATTAATCTAAGCCTGTCGCAGGAATTATGTTATAAAATAATAAAGTCAATATTTTGACAATAGAATATCAATAGAAGAGCGTTGAAATTTTAAACTTATAATTTATTTTTTTATTTGAGGTCGAATTTCGACCATTGGGCGATCTCTAGTTATATTATTAAATTGCGAAATCTGTGCTACGAGAAACTACGTAGAGGGTTCTAGCTACGCCAGTGGCACCGCGGCATCGTAGCGAGCAGGACGTGTGCTACGCGCGCGTAGCGGATACTCCGACCGCTACGAATATTAATTGAGTAAAATTATATTGATATAAATTATATTGATATAAATTATATTGAGCAAATTAATATTGAGCGTTGCGATAGTGAAGTGTAAAATTTTGGTAACAATTTTCAGGTAACAAGTGTCAAGTGGTTAGGGAGTACTTAAAAATTATTTCGTTTTATTCGCCGAGTAGATGTTGAACGTTTGAGTGTAATGGTCTGTTAAGATAACGTCAGGCGATTTTACTCGCGGCTTTGGTTAACTGTTAATGTTGAAAAGCCCCTCGTAGTGTTCGTTGGTATTCATTAAAATATCTTATGTTTCAACGGCTAACGAGATGGTGTTGAGCAAAAATTACAGTTTCCATTCAGCAACTACTTTGTAATTTTTTAGTCATTACTGTGTTTGAATATAATATTTTATTCACTACATATTCATAGGGTTTCAATCAACTTATAGACTTTAAGACATGTTTATAGCACGATAATAGTACGATAAATTAACATTGTTAATAGTACTGATCGCTTCGTTGGATGAAATTTTAAGGAATTAATATAATAATTATACTTTTCAGAATAATATAGTAAAAGTGAATCCATAAATTTATGAGTATTTTTAAATAAAAAAAAAATAACATAAGTTTAAAATTTCAAAACGTCTAAAGGTTAATATGAGAAATAACTATAAACTGATAAGTAGTAGTATTGTATTTCCTATTAAATTATTATTGTTTCAAAATTATTAATAATTTTTAAATCACGTTTTAAAATAAGAAATAGAAGATAATATGACGATCAACGTCAGATGTTTTTCGTTCTGGTTCTATTTACTGGTTCTCGTAAATAATTTAATATTGTTACCTACGAATAATAAAAACTAGACTTATTATTCGGGACTTAACGTGACTTATTTCTAGAAGTGATGCTACATAAAAAAAAAGTATGTAGTAGCATCACTTCTAGAAATAAGTCACGTTAAGTCCCGAATAATAAGTTTCAATTATAATGCAACGCGAAAGTTTAAAAGTTTATAATTTAATATTGTGTATATTATATTATTTTTAGTTTTCTTTATTAAAAAACACGGAGCAATTTTGAATATAAATATTTAAGCTATTGTTAAAATGAAAACAAATTTAACTTTTTACCCTCCCGAGACTTTAAGTAATATTATATTTTTAACATTACAACTCTTGAAATTTTATTACAAAAGTAACATGAACTTTTGTTACGATTTTGTAATGATTGACAAGGGGATAGAATATTTTTCAAGTAAAGTAGACGCAACCAAATAATATAATATTTGTTTTGTTTATTTTATAAATGTTTTAATCGAACTGTGCGTGGTTGAGCGTTAGCTATGTAACATAATATTATAAAACAAAGTTGCTTTTTTTTCTTACTTAAGAGCCCATATGACCCTAACTTGACTACATACTTTAACCTAGATCTCAAAATCTGTAAGGTCTAGAAAACTAATTTTTTGACACAAGTAACTTCAGTTCATAAAGATTAAATGCTCAAGACGAAAACACGATTACTCAAAAAATGCTCGATATTTTCTTTTTTACAAAAAACCTTGTTTTAGACACATTTTTGCTTGGATCTTCGAAGTTTGCTGTCTTCTCTTTAGTATTTTTTAATATTTAAAAAGGTATTGATAAAACCTAAATTTGCTCAAAACACTTTTTTCATAATCATTATAGTTCGTCTTTTATTCAAGTAAAACTAACTCGGTGATGATTCCGCGCCGTTCTTTTTCACCTGGCATATGAGAGACGGGCGTGGGTGTGAAGAGAGAAGGACGACGTTTGATTTTTAGAGTCAGGTGAGCTCTTAACGCAACTTATTTCTAGAAGTGATGCTACTACATAAAAAAAAGTATGTAGTAGCATCACTTCTAGAAATAAGTCGCGTTAAGTCCCGAATAATAAGTTTCAATTATAATGCAACGCGAAAGTTTAAAAGTTTATAATTTAATATTGTGTATATTATATTATTTTTAGTTTTCTTTATTAAAAACACGGAGCAATTTTTAATATAAATATTTAAGCTATTGTTAAAATGAAAACAAATTTAACTTTTTACCCTCCCGAGACTTTAAGTAATATTATATTTTCAACATTACAACTCTTGAAATTTTATTACAAAAGTAAAATGAACTTTTGTTACGATTTTGTAATGATTCACAAGGGGATAGAATATTTTTCAAGTAAAGAAGACGCAACCAAATAATATAATATTTGTTTTGTTTATTTTATAAATGTTTAATTCGGACTGTGCGTGGTTGAGCGTTATCTATGTAACATAATATTATAAAACAAAGTCGCTTTTTTTTCTTACTTAACGCAACTTATTTCTAGAAGTGATGCTACTGCATAAAAAAAAAAGTATGTAGTAGCATCACTTCTAGAAATAAGTCGCGTTAAGTCCCGAATAATAAGTTTCAATTATGATGCAACGCGAAAGTTTAAAAGTTTATAATTTAATATTGTGTATATTATATTATTTTTAGTTTTCTTTATTAAAAAAACTCGGAGCAATTTTGAATATAAATATTTAAGCTATTGTTAAAATGAAAACAAATTTAACTTTTTACCCTCCCGAGACTTTAAGTAATTTAATTTGTTATTATTTTTAGCAATATTCCGCGAAAACGGAATGCGGAATATTGCTAAAAATAGTAACAAACTAAATTTAAACTATGGATTTCCGCAAAGTAACGCCTGATTCCATTAACTTTAAGTAATATTATATTTTTAACATTACAACTCTTGAAATTTTATTACAAAAGTAACATGAACTTTTGTTACGATTTTGTAATGATTCACAAGGGGATAAAATATTTTTCAAGTAAAGTAGACGCAACCAAATAATATAATATTTGTTTTGTTTATTTTATAAATGTTTTATTCGGACTGTGTGTGGTTGAGCGTTATCTATGTAACATAATATTATAAAACAAAGTCGCTTTTTTTCTTACTTAACGCGACTTATTTCTAGAAGTGATGCTACTACATAAAAAAAAGTATGTAGTAGCATCACTTCTAGAAATAAGTCGCGTTAAGTCCCGAATAATAAGTTTCAATTATGATGCAACGCGAAAGTTTAAAAGTTTATAATTTAATATTGTGTATATTATATTATTTTAAGTTTTCTTTATAAAAAAAACACGGAGCAATTTTGAATATAAAATTTAAGCTATTGTTAAAATGAAAACAAATTTAACTTTTTACCCTCCCGAGACTTTAAGTAATATTATATTTTCAACATTACAACTCTTGAAATTTTATTACAAAAGTAACATGAACTTTTGTTACGATTTTGTAATGATTCACAAGGGGATAGAATATTTTTCAAGTAAAGTAGACGCAACCAAATAATATAATATTTGTTTTGTTTATTTTATAAATGTTTTATTCGGACTGTGCGTGGTTGAGCGTTATCTATGTAACATGATATTATAAAACAAAGTCGCTTTTTTTTCTCTCATTGTCCCTTTGTTCCCTTTAATCTTTAAAACTACCTAACGGATTTTGATACGGCTTTCTTTAATAGATAGAGTAATTCAAGAGGAAGGTTATATAGGTATAATAACATTCATACAACAGTGGAGAAATACTGTTGTTGTTGGGGTTTCTAATGTGATGTCTTAAATAATTACATTTATCCGCTTACATAGCAAACGCAGGCTGAACCCTACGAGATTTATCAACATAATTTTCGTGGGGGAGCCATGCTTCGGCACGTATGAGCCGGCTCGACCGGAGAAATACCACGGGCTCACAGAAAACCGGCGTCAAACAACGCTTGCGCTGTGTTTCGCCGAGTGAGTGAGTTTATCGGAGGCCCAATCCCCTACCCTTTTCCCTTCCCTACCCTCTCCTATTCCTTCCCTTCCCTTCCCTCCCCTATTCCCTTCCATACCCTCCCCTATTCCCTTCCCTACCCTCCCCTATTCCCTTCCCTACCCTCTCCTATTACCCTATTCCCTCTTAAAAGGCCGGCATATGAATGAATATTTTCGAAGATAATACAGATTTAAAAATTGCGGGACGTAGCTTTTGCGGCGGTAACCGACCAATGCGGGCCACGGGTAGTAATAATGAATGCAAGTCAAAACTGTTGAATCGATTTTAACCTTTTTTTCAGTAGCTATATATTATTTTATACCCGATGCGACGGGCCGCGCCGGGGCGGCAACACATACAGATTTTCTAAGACGAAGCAATATTACATTTCTTCTGCAATTTATCATATTATTATTCATCATGAATAATAATATTATTATAATGTATAAAACATAAAGTATTTAATGATTTAGGGAAAATATTACACTTTTTGGAAATATGTAGTTTGGTTATTAATTGTTGTTTACTCTTCTAAAAAATAATTTTATCAAATAATAAAATTGAAACCTAAAACATATCGGCTTCAGTCATTTTGTGCACAGATGAACAGTTTTTTTTCTCTATTTATAGTGGCATAAATAACAATACTTTCTCTCCTAGCTTACTTGTTTCAGGGCCCATACCACGAAACGGTTTTGAGACTCAAACAATCGTACGAGAATGTTGCGTCCTACTCTTACAAACGTGAAATGACGTTGTTAGAGCAGGACGCGGCATTCTTGTCCGATCGTTTGAGTCTCAAAAACGTTTCGTAGTAGGCCTACGGGGTGGCTCACACCTTCAAGAATGTCATTTTTCTTCTTAATCTTCTTGAAGCCAGTAGGCTTCCAGAATAGACTCTGCTACGTCTTCTCTTAAATTGATAAAAGCATGTTTTTAGAGCAATTTTACAATTGCACAACAAAAAAGAAGCATAGATAATTCAAATCATCACAACGGTAAATAAATCAACATTTGAAAACTTGAATAAATAAGAATAATCATAACGTAATTAACTAGTATGAGTCTCTGAGACTCACTCGGCGTAATAATTCACCAAATATGGTATGTGCGTACTTAACCTCTCGGCACCACGTCGCCCGCGTCACTTTATGAAGGTACTGAGATGTGAGGGAAATTAGCTGCTAAGATTTTTGAATTATGGCCGTTTAAAATTTTGATGTGAGCCTCTGGGACTCAGGAAGTGAATTAAGGGTTAAAATACTCAATAATATTATATTCCTTATTGCCCGTGGGTTCGTTCAGACCCAATCGACAACAACTTGTATGGCAAGTTGATGTCGATTGGGTCTTCTTTCTTACAGTTTCAAGACCTGTTGAAGTATCTTCCGACTTAAGAGCTCTTTGTTGTTCAGTGCTTATTATAATATCTTGCCTTATTTGTGACGTCGCTTTGATTATCTTCTGAGACGTACAAAGCAAAAATGTATTTTAATTCTGAATGTTCAATATTATTCTATTAAAAAGATAATTGTTTGCAAATAAGAGATTAAAATGAATTCGTAAGTTACTACATCACTGGATCCGATCACTGAACCGATTTTGTTTTAAGTAATAAGTTACGTACCTACTTTTTTATTCATCACTTTTTATTCAATCTTCTTAATTTTTTTATATAATATTATACTCAAAAATATAATCTATACTAATATTATAAATGCGAAAGTATCTCTGTCTGTCTGTCTGTCTGTCTCGCTTTCACGCCAAAACTACTGAACCGAGTGTAATGAAATTTTGTACACAGATAGTCTAAAGCCTGAGAAAGGACATAGGCTATTTTTTTTACTGGAAAAAGGGGTTGTAAGGGGGTGAAAATGCGTAAATTTGTTCAAGTTAAGTTAGTTCCAAAAACTCATAACAGATGGCGCCAAGAGTCGCCTACATCGCTTGCTCATAATATGTATTTCTATAAGAGGTGTTACCATGTTAAGATAAGTTTTTCGATTCTTTCGATTGTTATACACGTCATTAAATAATAACTCACCTACCAACTTAGATATCAGAAACAACAGCGCCAAAACTACTGAACCGATTGTAATGAAATTTTGTACACAGATTTTTATTTGATTGTAAGTTTATGCGTAAATTTGTTCATATTAAGAGAGGATTAAGCTTTAAAATTTGGTATAAAAATGGGGTACCAGGGTTTTAAAAAGCTTTTGACACCAATTTTGTTGACACCGCGCGCTATAAACTGAAGGCCTCGCGGACGAAGTCCCGGGCAACAGTGTTATTAGGTATATGTAGTCGTTCTATATTATTGAATGCTAAATAATAATATTATTGATGAAAACGTAACAAACTATATTGGCCAGTTGTAAAGTGTGTAACAAAAGTAAGTGATAATAATTGAGGGTGTGTACGTGTTCCTCGTAGAGAGTTCACTGTGAAAGTAGCAGCGCTGAAAGACGAACATTTTTTTACCTAACTTTTGTATGGGCAAGGGCCCGAGCGTCACGAGTTTCCCCATACAAAAGGAAAAAAAAATTGGTCTTTCAGCGCTGCTACTATCACAGTGAACTCTGTACAAGGAACACGTACACACCCTAAAGTATTATCACTTATTTTTGTTACAGCCTGTATAATTAAAGATCTTCCCATTCATATTTTCACGATGGCTGAAATAGGTGCTTATATTTTACTTTTCACATCTTTCGCCTCGAGTTTTTTCGCATGTAGTAATGTTACCGTATCAGTTATATGTTTTCGAAGTAAAATGTATGTTGTATGTTAATGTATGACGCGAGCTACTTACTAATCCGAAACTCTCGTGAGCACTTTATATGATTCATATTTATATTCGAATAAACATCAGGTTACACGAGACAAAACGTGACGCAGCGATGCATTTCTTTATACAGACATTCATACAGATTGAAATTAAACTTTATTTACAATAAAATACTCGTTTCATTACAAGAGCGTAAGAGTGGGTCCACATTGCAACTCGGCGCGATGCAGCGCTGCATTTTGAAAAAAGCTATTTAAAAATAAAATAGGTAGCCCAATATCAAGCGCGACAATTCAGTTTTTATTATTGTGTAGTAAATAAATTTCGTTTTCAAATTCCTAATTTAAAATGCATCTCACCAAAATTATACTGTAGCATCTAATTATTATTGTATCTGCATTCTAAGCAAATAAACGACCTATCTATCTGCCAGCACGCCTCAGCTAGTTGCATCGTGAACTCCTCCGAAGTTTCAGTAGGGTTCTATATCGAGTAAGGAACCCTAAAACGCGTCACTATAATATGTTTGCTGTTGAAACAAATAGTGACGCATGCATGCGTGATGCACCAGTTTTATGTGAGACCAGGGTATCATTTAATCCGCCTACGGTAAAGTTTATTCATAATAATTTCAAAAACGTTATAATTTCGCAAATGTGTGGGCTGGTGTGGGTGGAAAATTTGGTTCTCTTACATGACAATGTTTTTCTTTTATCTAAATTGGACGTGAAATTGAAGAGAAAATTATATCTCGTTTAATTCTATATAAATAATATATTTGGTTTTCAAGGATTTTTTTAGGTTATATGCCTCAACCCCAATAAAACTGAATAAAAAATGTCAATTGCTTCACTAAAAGGCATAGTGTTTTGGACCCATTACCTAAGGTAATCAAAGCGCACGGAAGTGCGCAGGCCTAGTTCCAGCAGGCCGTGCGCTTGCCGTGCACTATTTACACGAACTGGTTCGACGCACATTTGACCCCCCTTTAGCTCAGTGCCTATTTCGAAAGCAAACATAAAATTATACCCACGTAATTATATACTAGTACTTAAGCAGAGTACCCAATTTCATAGATATAGATTTGGTAGAACCTGAAATATGTCCCTGTAAAAATTACTAATATTGGCACTCACTCACTCACTGACCGGTAATCAAAACCTCTGGGCCAATTCCAATTGTCCTAGTGTTATGAAATGACACAGGTCGTGTGTTATAATTATGTTAAAAATTAAGAAATTTAAGAAATCGGTCAGTTGTGAGTTAGCTCATCTACGAACTGTAGATAAAAAATCTTATATACCAGTGATTCCATGAGAATACGATGAGGAGGGTACTGTACTGTTTACTTAATAATTTGGATTCTATTGATATTTTAACAAATACCACTGGCGGCATCTATCGAAACTATTGTTTATATCGGGCGTGGCACAAAAAGATAGAAATTGGTGAGATTGCTTGAAAAAAGTATTGAAATATCACCAAAAACATACTTAAGTACTTACTTACTACGATAGCTCAGCGACCTAAAATGGATCTTCGCCTACGACACGAGTTTGCACCACTTGTCGCGATCTTGCGCAGTTTCTTGCCACTCTGTGACTTGAAGATCGTACAGGTCCGACTCCACGATATCTAGCCACCGGTACCGTGGACGGCCGACAAGTCGTCGCCCGATCAGACGCCCAAGGAACGCTCAAAGGAAAAAAAAGGAACGCTAAATTTGAACTTGGCAGGTTTTTGTGACATACGTTACACTTGATTAATTACATTATAATTAGATAATATTCATACAATTTAATTAACCTGCCAAGTTCAAATTAGAAGTGTTACGGTCAGGCTGTTGATGAAAATGATTATGATCGATGAAGTGCATCTAAACTTGGCATTCGATTTAATTCCAACTCTTTGTTTGCCTCTAGGAACTAGGCCTTATTGTAACAGGATTGTTATTGGTGGGTTATTAAGTAAACGATACGCAATTACAAGCCAATTACTAGCAAACCGTATAAACGGAGAGTAATTAGTACGAAATAGTTTCAATTTACCAGATAATTAATTAAGAAATCATTTTAATGAAAGCAATGGAATGACCTCTTCAAAACTTAAGATATAATTACTCTATCTAATTAATCTATTTGAGATTTATTAAATAGAGTAATTTCATGTAATTCAGCCATCTTACAGCAGGGAAGGGCATATTTTATGGAAAAGGAAGGTATAGCTAGATAAAATCGGCTAAATATCAGATAGTTGATTGGAGAATCTAATATTTGCTTCATTTTTAACCGAATTCAAAAAGGTACATGTTCGGTTTTTTTCGTGAAAGCTTCTTTAGCGACGTTTTACACATTTTTGAGAAAAGTAAAAAAAGTCAAACTGGAATCAGGATAGTTGATCTGATCTAAAACTCGAAAGACGGCTAGAGAGCTGTTATAGCCCACTGACGTAGCGTAAGGCTGCCTTTCCACCAGAGCTGAACGGAGCTGTGTTGCGGGGAATGTGTTTTTGAAAACCAATAGATTCGCTTCATTGACATGACTTTGTCATGACATCGCTCAGCGCAGCGATGCTATTGGTTCTCAAAAACACACTCCTTGGAACACAGCTCCGCTCATCTTTGGTGGAAACGCAGCCTAAGACAGGAAGTAATATCCCCCTCTTTTTCTGAAATGTATGTTTAAGCTCTTACCGCTATTCACTTTCTTGAAATCCAGTATTTTTCTCTTGAGATTATAGTTTTTTAATTGTGTGTAGAAAAGCCTTAAACCTTAAATCAGCTTACGCACTATACCTTCAGACGTAAGGCTCGATTGCGATTGAATACCACTGGAATGCACTCATCTTACTTTTAATAATAATTATTGTACACAGACGTAAACTAATTAAATAGTACTACGTCATACCTACGTCATTAACCTACGTGATTTTTTGTTAGTGCTTAATATTATTTTTTCATTGTTTGTATTGATAAATCTATACTTCTATACTAATATTATAAATGCGAAAGTATCTCTGTCTGTCTGTCTCGCTTTCACGCCGAAACTACTGAACCGATTGTAATGAAATTTTGTACACAGATAGTCTAAAGTCTGAGAAAGGACATAGGCTACTTTTTAACTGGAAAAAAGGGTTGTAAGGGGGTGAAAATGCGTAAATTTGTTCAAATTAAGTTAGTTCCAAAAACTCATAATAGATGGCGCCATGCCGTCTCCTACATCTAAATAACTCCGTATTTTATCTATGCAGTGACGTAACCTTAAACCTATCAATGATAAATAGTTTATGGGTAAAGTTATGTAATTGGGGGGCTTAATATAAATTTGGCGTAAATAAAGTTTAATTTAAAAAACTGAAATAAGTTATGTGCACACTGCACAGCTGTTTTTGGGTGTTTTGATTTAAGGGGTACCAGGGTTTTTTATAAAAGCTTTTGACACCAATTTTGTTGACATCGCGCGCTATAAACTGAAGTCCACGCGGACGAAGTCGCGGGCAACAGCTAGTAAATAAATATAATTTATTTGCGTCCGCCGGAACGCACGGTTTGGCTGCGAAACCTCAAGCTCACAACCAATTGAATGTAAATGACAGCACGACCGCGCCGCTATTTAAATAAATCGTTACATTTTGCTTGTAACCTCGCAGAGCAGCAGCCATGCCGCGCGTTTGGACGGACTTTTATAAATCTAGGTTTATCACTTTACGCACTACCTTCACAATAAGGGCTGATTCAGATTGCAACGCGACGCGTAGATGCATTTCTAAATTTATATGGATTTGACGGATTCGCAAGACGTCTCATGCAATTGAAATCTGTCAAATCCATACAAATTTATGCCGCGCCGCGCCTCGACTCGTCGCGTTGCGGTCTGAATTTACCCTTAGGCTTACGTAATAAAACACGGAATCTTCAAACCCTATCTCCCTAATAGGCTTAAAACGGGCTTAAGATAATTCTGGCCGTGGTATTTGCCTTCCGAAATCCTTACCTAAAACCGCTTTAGATAGTTAAGATCTGAACAGTTGATAAAACTACATCGTCCCAAGTTTTCGTCTAATACTCGATTCAAGATCGAAATTGTGTTAACAAGTACCCTTCTAGGGACAAGCTACGAAATAATAGAAACAAAATATTATCAAAATATAATATTATTATGACTAATATTATAATTTATGCGAAAGGTTGTTAGTGTGCACTGTGTATGCTTGTTACTTCTTCACGTCTAAACACCTGGAGTGATTTTATTGGAAAACATAGCGATTTATTTTTACTTTTAAACAGCGGGTAGCACCCTTTAATAGGACCGCGGTGCATTATAGCTTACAACTTATCATACTACTTTATAAAGTGGATTTTCTAGAGAGATAAAATATGGATAGATTAATTTTTTATCGTCCTATCAATCGTCTCCTATCAGTGCTTATAGCACTTTTCCTGTCATGCGTGCATGCATCGCCCGCGCGACTTGCATAAAGCTCGCATCCTATCATTTCATATCGTCGCTGCGCGTGCGATACCGCGTATGAGCAGTTGGTAAAGGGAACAAATATAATGACCACCAAAAAATGCACTGATACCCTAAACTTGTTTACCAAAAAAAGATAATTAACACCATAAAAGTAAAGTCTAAAATTGCAATACTACCAGCTATTTTAGTCATGACAACACTTCAAATTGTAATCGAACACCAAATATGTAAATGATCACCAAATAAAGTAAATCATCACCAAATATAGTAAATGACCACCAAATATAGTAAATAATCACCAAATATAGCAAATGATCACTAAATATAGTAAATGATCACCAAATATAGTAAATTATCACCAAATCCTTGTGAGCAAATCAATGCGATATTTCTGTCCAAATAAATCACTACGATTGACAAAACATGTAAGCATATTATTAACAAAATAGTCAGCCAAGTGTGAGTCGGACATGGAGGGTTCCGTACCGTTATAGAACAAAATTAGACATAACATTGTGTTTTTGTATGGGAGCCACTTTAAAATTATTTTTATTATTATTATTACCTAATTATTGAAGTTAACTTATTATAATCAAGGCCTTTGCGAAAATATCAACGTGCCTGCCGGTTGCCATTATTGATATCGAGCAAAAAAGGTAAAAAAATAACGTTTGTTGTATGGCCCCTTAAATAATAATTTTATTTTGTTTTAGTTGGTAAATAAATAAATAAAATAAATAAAAATTGTTTTATTTCTGAATAAATTTGAATCAAATATTTTCAGAATGTTGAACTACATGTTGCCTACCACCGGTACTTGTTGTTATAGCGGCAACAGATATACACAATCTGTAAAATTTTTAGAAGTCTAGCTGGAGTGGTTCTTGAGATACAGCCTAGGCCCTAGAGAAAGACAGACGGACGGACAGACGGACAAAAATCGAAGTCTCAGTAATAGATTCCCGTTTTTAGTTTGGTTCCATACCCAAAGGGTACAAACGGGACTCTTTTACTAAGACTTCGATGTCTGTCTGTCCGTCTATCTGTCTTCTTCTCTTTACTAGGATATTTGCTAAATAAAAATATATTTGGTTATAATTTTACATTAAAATGCTAACGTTTAATGTTGGTGATCATTTACTACTTTTGGTTTAAGTAACAATGATTTGTTTGGAGTCATTTTGCATAAATACGATACCGAGATACTAAATCTTCGATATTTACTAATTTTGGTGATCATTTACTATTTTTGGTTTTATGATGTTAAATCTTTTGTTATCATTTTACATTAAAATGGTGGTCTGTATTTTGGTGATCGTTTACTATTTCTGTCTGTGAAATGTTACTATTTCTGGTGATCAGTTAATTATAAGCCGTTGGTAAATACCGCGTAACAGCAAAATGCGCAAAATTGAGATATTGTGCCAGCCGATTCGAAACGCATATTGGCTAATATTAAGCTTCACAGAATTTAAATTATCCAATTAGAAACGTACATTTTTTCCTGTCATGCGGGCTACACGCGCGCTGCCAGTGTTGTAACCCGCATGAGGACCAAATTTGCGCGCGGGTGACAACAGGCATGCCAGGTAAAGCACGTAATTATAAATTCTGAGTGTAATGTTACTAATGTACTATGATAAACTGTACTACTAAACTATACTGTGACAAACTATATGAGTGTTATATTGATTAACATAATAACGCAAAAACAGTTTTAACCCAAAATATATCAAAGATAAACCGCCCGTTTTTGGTGTATTTAGAAAAACGAAATCTAGATTTTGCTGCACTGCAGTGGGCCACTCAACACAAGAGCTGGTGCAGACTCAAGTATGAAATTCAATAGACAGATGTATGAAATCCGGTGGCTACCCACTATTTTCCTATTCATTCGTTCCTGAATGAATTTGACCGAACGACTTATACGCGTGTTATATTTGGAACGCTCACCGTGCAAGAATAATATTATGCTGGGCTTTAGACAGTCTGCAATTATCGTGTGTATGTTAAGTACCTTTTCAAACTTAGGTCATGAATTTATTAAAATATTTTTTTTTTTAATTAATATATTAGATACTGATTACTGAGAAAATATGGAGGGTATTATACCAGAAAAAGTACAGTTTCTTGGATCAACGAAGTTTCGAATAACATAAAATATTGTTCATAAAGTCGATGATCATACCACGATTGAAAAAAAGTAGATAACCGCTATTTGTCCTAAATTCTTTAATGCAGTTTTTTTAAATAGAGAGAATGATTCAAAAGAAACATTTATAAGTATTATTTTAGAGATCATGTTAATGTTTACGCAAACGAAGCCGCGCTGGTCAGCCTACACACGGTAAAACAAGCATTAAACTGCATTTAACATGTTAAAATGTTAACTATCATTAAATCTTCATAATCACCCGACTAAACCAGGGGTGGATTCAATTTGTTCGTAATTGGCAGTGCGAGCTTGTTAATTGTCAATTACACAGGTAAATAGGTCGATACTGCAGTGTTACATAGGCTATTGTTCGCTTTACGAGAAAAGCGTATTTGTAAAGGACAAAGGTTTAACTAAAGTAATTTAAATTATACTTAGGTCTTAGGGTCAGTTTGCACTGCGATGCGGCGATGCGTTTTTAAGGCGACGCCTTGATAATTTGGCTGTAGCGGTATCGATTTTTCTCAGCAATGACTAAAACTAAGAAATTCAAGTTCATTGTCAGTATTTATCATATCTTTGTCTTTGAATTACCCTGTAGCATAACATGATTGGTCATCTTTTATAACACAGAATATTCAATCAAAAAACTTCTGTAAAAAAGGGATTCCAATTTTGCTAACAGAGGAGAGTGATTTAAGTTCCAGGTTGCTTACAGCATACACTTTAATTTGCCTAAAGCTTATATGAAAAATATATTTATGGTTTTTAAATTACGCGACAAAAAACATTTTGTCGCTTACGCCCTTTCCATTTCTTGTTTTCTGCCGGGCCGGCCTCTTATAGAAAACAAGCAATCTAAAACATATCCAACAAAAAGCCATTTCAAAATTGGAATAAACAGTCTGTCACATCGAGCAGCAAGTCTGTCGACCTAAAGGTGGCTTTCGGATCTTTGCCGCGAGCGACCACGACCGAAGAAAATTCAAATAAAATGCTACTTTATGACATAGAATATAAATGTCATTTTCTACTGACATTTTGGTGGCGACCCACGCTGCCGCCGGCGGCGGCGTAAAAGCTAGTAGGTAGAGTAAAATGAAACCTATCGCCTATGTCATAAAGTGGCATTATGTTTGAATTTGCGTCGGTCGCGGTCGCTCGCGGCGAAGATCCGAAAGCCACCTTTAGTTTTTTATGGAATATCGCTGACTTTTTTCAGCTTCTGAGCGGATTTTGTTATTGATTTTATTTGATACTAGATGACGCCCGCAACTCTGGTTTGCCAAGAATCGTTTATCGTGCGGGAACCTTACTTTTTGGGACAAAAAGTAACCTATGTACTTTCCCGGGACTTAAAGTTTGAAAAAGCCGCGAACCGCTTCGAGAAAAGTATGCTACAGCCGTGCCTTTGCTAAAAAGCTTGGCTGGAGCACTGCCGTGCTCCCAGATCTCTGTAGATTTTATCAAAATTGGCTTAGCAGTTTAAGAGGTAACATAAGAGTAGTTTAATGATTACTTAAATTTGGTGAAGATTTCCATGAAAATATATAATATATCAAGTTTATGTCGAAATCTTCTTGAAATTAAAAACAAATAGTTCAATTAAATATTTTTAAAGGTGCCCTCCGCACCCTCCGCAGCAAGCGACATGAAGCCTGCGACACTTATTCATAGAATTACATAGTAACCAGTAGTGTCGCGACGACACGTCGTCGCTGCCGCTTCATGTAGCCAACCTCCAACTTGTACCTTAGGAGTGAGCACACTGAGACGGGCCGTGCCGGGGCTCAGCGTGCCGGGGCTCATCGCAAAAATCCGCCTCCATACAATTTGTATGGAAGCGGAAATCCGCTGCGCCCCGACACAGTGTGCGATACGCGCATCCGCTTCCATACAAATTGTATGGAGGCGGATTTTTGCGATGAGCCCCGGCACGGCCCGACTCAGTGTGCTCACTCCTTTAAGCAGACGTAGGTCTCAATATGATGCGCACATTCACATGCCAAAAGCTAAACTAGATTAGAATTACTAACCTGTAATTACTGTTGGAAATACCTAAGCTTGTAATTTCAGGCCCTTTGAGAGGCCAAAATTCATTTGTCGTTGATTACATACCCCGGTATGAGATCAAACACAACCTATACCAAATTAAATTTCCATTGACATGAAAGAAAGAAAATGTTTCTTTTTTTGATGGTTGTTATTGTTCTTTTAAGTCAATATCACGGACGTAAAAAAAGTACGGACGGATCGCCATTAAGAAATGAGTGAAGCACCCTTAATAAGCCCAGGCGATCATATGTACACATCTTGCACAAACACTCGCACTGTAATAAGCCGATCGTACCGCCATTACGCAATTAGACTGCATCGCGGTGACACGTCTTTGTCATTCATAAATAAAAATAAATATGCCATCTTGTGTTGTAAAATGGTGCAAGAACAATACAACCTTACACAAAAAACATCAAGGAATAATATTTCATAGGTAAGATAACATATTTTTAAAGTATTTTGATAAAATAATGTAAATATTAATTCAACTTCAACAGGTCAGTAATGTCCATAACAAAGTGGGGAAATTTTCCCCAAACCGGGGAAAATTTTAAATTATTTTTAAATAATCAAATAATTAATTTTATTATCTTTTATTAGTGTCATGTAAGTATTTAGCATACTATTGACCAGTAATTAGGCAGGAATACAATAATAGGGGTGTAGACAGTGAACGAAATCTAATACAAATTATTGTTTTTTTGAGAGTTTGTATTATAGAATTACCGAAAATGGACATATTTTACTTAATAACTTTATAATATTTTTTATATTTAATAAGTGATTTTTTAAATTGAAATAAGAGTGTATTTATTTTTATACATATTTTTAGGTGTAACAAAATACTTATGTACTATCAGAGAAGTTGATTCCTATACAAATCGGGGACATAAGTAGTTTGGTTGCGTTACGTCAAACCCAGCCGACAGATCACAATTAACATTGAATTGACATAAGTATTCGACCAAATAACGTTGGTCTGTCAATTGCATAGGAATCAACTTCCTTGATGGTACATCTGTAAAATAAATATATTTCCTAAAAATAGTCTACACCCTTTGACGACCTCTGTGGCTCAGTGGGTAGGCTGTCGGTAGCTCAAGCCGGGGGTCGCGGGTTCGAATCCTGCTGACGGAACAAAAAGTTTTCAAAGTTCCTGGGTCATGAGTGTGTATTAAATATGTGTATCATATAATAAAAATCTTAAATATATGTATAGTATAACAGTATTAAATATATTTCCGTTGTCTGGTACCCGTAACACAAGTCCTTCAGGTACTTAGCACGGGGTCAGACTGACGTGGTGTGAAGCGTTCATAGATAAAATTGTTGTCTTAGATTTCCTTCAGTAGTAGGGGAGGGAAGGTGCTATTGGTGTAGTCACCCGAGCGTCATTGAGAGCTAGTAGGAATGAAAATATTGAATGGACCTCTGGACCAGGAATAAATTTAACAATTTGTTAGGTGATTTGATTTGACGTTAGCGCATGGTAGAACTCTCGATAGCTCTAACAGGCCGTTAACTGATTTAACAAGCCATTATTTATTTAACATTACTTGATTGTTTGATGAAACGGGTTACGGGACTTAAGTATCTTATATCTTTTCGTATACAGGTTTCTTATATAGGTTTAGGGGGCGATAAATCTGTCTAGCTAGGAATTATTTTTAGAAACTGTCATTTTATTCGTGTTTTATCGAATACCGAGCAAAGCTCGGTCAAATAGCTAGTAATAATTTTATTATTGTAAATGTTTGTACATAATCATTATTATTAATAATGTTATGTAAATAATATACTTCTCTGTACGTAATATGTGTTTTTTTTTCTATCTATAGTGTCATAAAAATAATATTTTCATTATGACATCTTTAACAACCGCTTACATTTCTGAAGCGAAATATGTTTAAATATAAAAAAATACATTTAACTTGTCTGAGTTTACAAAAAAAAGTAGGGAAATTTTACAAATTTATGATTTATATGGCAACCCTCATATCACGCACACGTCCTACACGGGCGGCCATAACTAGGCTTCACTCGTGATTAGAGAAGGTTACGTCCGTACTTTTTTTACGTCCGTGGTCAATATCAGGTGTACGGGCAATAATATTATAGTTATGGCAATATAGTATAACAAGCTTTCCCTTTCATTAGCGCCCCGCGCGCAGATCTGGTCCGCATGCGGGTGACAACAAGGCCGCGCGCGTGTTGCTCGCATTACAGGAAAAACATCTATGAAATGATAGAAAGCGGGTTACTTTTATGCGGACCAGATCCGCGTACGGGCGATGACACATGACAGAAAAAGCGTCCTCAAAAAGTACAAATACAAATCTTTATTGTCATAGCTTGATTTACATTTTTTTTTAAAGTGGCAGTCCCCCAAACTAGGCGCAGCCTGTGCTATGGGGGAATTATTACCGAATTACAATAAAAAGAGTGCAAAAAATAACAGCTAAAGATAAATTTAAATTAACAAAAATATTGTTAATTAAAGTAAATCTTGTTCTCGAGTCACGCCGATTCCAGAAATTTCAATTGCATGATTTAGGATTGATTGGTTAGTACTTAGTTATAATGTTAATTAGGGTGCGAAAAATAGGTGTTGACCCATTCCCAGACCTACCCGATAAGTACAAAAATTTCAATAAAATCTGTACAGCCGTTTTCGAGGACTTTGCAAAGAAACACCACGATACAAACATTTTTATTGTGTCAACTTGTTATTGAATATACTGAATTTATCTCGTCGTTATATAATACAACCTCGTCCAATAAAATTCGTATCTATTTGAAGCATAAGATTTCGTCTACACATCAACTTGAATGTTCATCTTTATTCACCTTCATACTATCTATATATTAATATGTGAGCCAAAAACTTTGTATCCCTTTTGACGAAAAATGGGGAAACGTAGGTGCATGAAATTTTGCACAGTTATAGTTTATATGGTGAGAGAGTGCATCGAGCTAATATTATTTTGAAATTATGCTTTTATCATACATTTTTTAACAAATAAAACATTACACACACTACAACACACACACTAGGAAAAATGACACATTTTTGAGTGACAAGCCACATACGAATTATACTCTTTTATTTATGGTTGAAGTCTGTTGTCAACAAGGTGACAAATTGAAAATGGATTATAGTTTTTTTTATTGAATCTTAGATACTATTAGACAACGCTTACACGGCCAGTCTGAGATCAGCTGAGTCCCAGAGACAAGAATTGAAAAAAATATGATAGTCAATATTTTTTTACAAAATATAGGTACTTAGTAGTCCTAATGTCATTGAAACTAAGGTCGAATTTCAACCATTGGGCGATCTCTAGTTATAATAATGTTACAACATAATAAATGTCAAATTTTATGCATGGTATGATTTACTTTATGAAAATACTTGCTTTGTAGTTCACGAACTCACTAGAACGTTGTCAAAAATATTAAGTTACGACTTTTTAATATGGTTCAAAAGAATCTGCGAGAATTGTAATTATATTGCCAAAATATAAAAGTAATATATATTGTTTTATTTATTTAGTTTATTAACTCTTTTATATAACAACATATAACAACTTTACATCTGTTACAAAATACGACAAGTACAGTACAAATTGTGTGGATTTTCATTTATTATGGAACAGATTTTTCAGGTATTGTGTTACATTGGCGCCTGCACTAGGCTGAGCCTGTCCTGCAGGTCAACGAAATTTTAACATAAAAATATTATGATATTATACCTATTTAACAAAAAGAGCAGTTTCTTAAAATAAAGGATGAACAAAAATTAATATTATTAAAAGTAAAAATTAAAGTAAGTACTTATCTTAAAAAAAATTAAAGTGCGCGCTCTGTGTGTGTGTGCGCGCTGTGAGTGTGTGTGTGTGTGCGTGTGTGTGTGTGTGTGTGTGTGTGTGTGTGTGTGTGTGTGTGTGTGTGTGTGTGTGATGACGTCATTTTGTTGATTTATGCCTGTCGGGGTGTAGGTCGACCTCCAACTAGGTGGGACGACGATCTCCGCTTAGTTGCAGGCCCATGTTGGATGCGAGTAGCAGGAGATCGGTCATCTTGGCGTTCATTGAGAGAGGCCTATGTCCAGCAGTGGACGACTATAGGCTGATATGATGATGATGATGATGCCTATTTATTATTATGTCAAAATTCGAAAGTCCGATGTTTCTTACGACTTATCAAGGCATTATGACTATTTTTTTTTCTTATCGGTAAATGAAAGACCCTTAAAAAATAGAAACATCGTTGAAAGAATGACTCTGATAGCTTAAAAATTCACCAAGATATGACTATTCAAATATCTCATAAAAAAGGCCTGCCCGAAACGCTCCATACAAAGTGCTACGAAAGTATGACGTCAGTCTTTCGTAGTTTGTACGCACCGGGAGACAACTTTGTTCGACAGGTATATTAAATATTGCGTTTATGAAAGTGGTTTCATAACAAAAGTTGCTTTTAATTGCACAAGTTATCGAATTGTATACAAATATTAAGAAATTTAATTGAAAAAAAAATTCGACTTGAATATCCAACTTTGAAGGCGCACTACAAAAAAATACAAATGCTACCAAGCTGTAATTTTGGTAACACTTATTTTTTACCATGATTTCTTTATTTTATTAACAAAATTCGCTAATCTTTGACCTTGTCATCATCCCTATTTGATGTTATACTACGATATTGTATCGAAATACTTTCAGTGGTATATGTAACATAAACTTAGTTGCCTTTTTTTAAATGTCAGTAATCTGGCTATAAGTGTAATGGGTAACTAATTACTATACTAATACACCATGCTTTTATCTAATTTACTTTTATCACGTGTTATTATAGGTAACTATTAGGTCACGTCATTCAAACATAAAAATCCACATCGAAATTGGTGGACCTTCTACGACTACTATACAAACTCATTACGCTCCTTTCGCATGCGGTTAAAAAGGTTCTCAGTATAAACACACTTAACATAGCCTTCATATGAGAGAAACAATCGTCCACATGTCACAAGCTTCTAGGTTATCGGACCGACTTTCAATAGCCGTGTTGAGCGCCGTCCTACGTTTCCGACTTACCGTAGATCTAGGAAACATAGACCGGTCACACAGACTAACAAGGATAGTTTTGATCGACTAAGTTATTTTTATGAAATAACTATTTAGTTCTAGGTTATCGGACCAACTTTCAATAGGCGTGTTGAGCGTGGCTGTCCTACGCTTCCGACTTACAGTAGATATATTATATATAAAACATAGAACGGTCACACACACTTACAAGGATGGTTTTGATCAACTAAGGTATTGTTATGAAATGACTATTTAGTTTTAGGTTATCGGACCATCCTATGCTTTCGTCTTACCGGAGATCTAGAAAACATATACCAGTCACACAGACTTACAAAAATGATTTTGATCGACTGACTAAAATTGGAGAGAAAGAGAAGATCACCGGGTCACCTAGTAAGGAATATAGTTTGACAGTAATAATATACACTTTTCATGCACTTTTTCCACTTTTATTAATTAACAAAAATTATGTGTCGTGTGAAACATAGTTGTTAATTAATAAAAGTGGAAAAATTGCATGAAAAGTGTATAATTATTATTACTGTGAAACATGAATTTCCACCAAGAAGTTACGGTATATTCAATATCATACATCGAATATAGTTTGTTTTGAAAGTTTTTTTTTTTATTATTGGCACGGACCTGAAATGTAAAGTATTGCTGCTATTATCCATTGAATTCTGCTTCTCCATTGCTTCTCCATGAAATTATCATCAAAATCCTTGCAGATCTATAATTCAACGTTGTACGCGCGGTGCTTTGTGTGCTACGTAGCTTACATTATTAATTAAGTACTGTTTAATATTTACAGAATAGGGTACAGAAAAAGGAGTTTATTGACATTGCCTTTGTTTCGGTAATCAAAGACTTAAACCTAAATGGAATGCAACGAGCGCGTTTTATTATAAGTTGGATTTTTTAAAAAGAACTTCACACCATTTTAGCCCCTTTTATCATGTTTATAATTAAGTGATCTGATTGGCCACAGAAATAAGAAGCAAATGCTACAGTTAATGCTATGCTAATGCTAAACCGATTTGATAGGTATGGAGTTACATCGAGTCCCGTAAAAAGACATCGAATAATTTTTATCCCCGAAAAAAGTACGGTACTCGCGTAATAAACGAAATTTGGTGCAACGGAATCGCGTGCGTAAACTCGTTCAGTCTCGAGTAGGACAAAGTCCTGTCTATATCATTCTAAGTTCTATATTTACTTACGTCCGTTTCATTTATTATTTATACACGAATGTTTTCCGAAGCCCCATAAACCCAAAAGGAATGTTTGTTTGCTGGTTTATTTTTAGAACCCTCGCATATATTATCATTTATCAATAAACTGTGTCTACTTCAAAGACAGGTACCAAAAGCAGGCAGAATCGATATCAAAGCAATTTAATGTTTCCATTATTGTTGCTGGGCAAGAATTATGATTTCAGTGTAATATCAATTAATGGAGATGTAACTTAAAAACCTGTCAAATATCTTGGTAACATTGACAAAGTCACTGATCGTTAAGTTCTAACTGCCGCACTCAGAGTGGAACATTAATTACTTAAATGTAATTAATTCAATATGTGACATGAGCCCCATACATTATCTGTCAAACTCTTCATTAAATTAAGGGTTAATAATAATTAAATGTCTCTGAGTACGGCGGTAAGAGTCTAATAATATTATTCTTTTATAATTGATTCGTAAGCAGACGGTGGACCTATGTAATATGGTCAGATTGTGTCATGTCAGTCAACATAAGTTGATCACCATGTGTTGGGCTTAACGTAACCCGTGAAAATTACATAGGTCCGCCATCTGCCTTAGATGAATAAACTTCTCTGATAGTATCTACTTACATCGCGATCATCAAAATTACCAAGGTAGATTAGATAGATAGATTAACACGTCTTTATTGCTCACATAAAAAATGGGTATACAATCAGACTTAAAGTACTTAAAACTAAGACATTAATGTGGGCATTATGAGCCAATAAAATATAAATAAACAAACAATTCTTATCTTTTTTTCCACCTTGTGAATATAATATTTTAAACATGTGAAGATAATCTCGGGAATAAAACGAAATATAAATGTTCGACATTTTTATCCAGTATAAATCTTTACAATCTTTTTCCCATTTGTGAAGTGTGAACTCGAGATAAGTGAGAAAATGAACGAATAAAATGTTGAGGTGAAATAAAATCAATATGGCGATGGTTATATCTCAGACGACGAAGGCGGCGATAGGCGGGATCCTAGCGCTGATGATACTCGGAGCTGTTCTGGTGGTGGGGGTGGCTTTTGGCTGGTTTGACCCCAAGAGGGAGGATGAGGATACGCCGGCAAAGATCAGCGCGCGGCTGCAAGGACGGACGTCGTTTGTAACGCATCGCGCGGTAAGCTCGATTTTGTTTTGAACGTTTTTACGTGACACATAGATGAATTTCTTAATTTGTATAAATTTCACACTACACAGTTGCAAGACGTCTCATGCAAATGAAATCTGTCAATTTAGTACAAATTGATTAGAAATGCATTTGCGTCACATTTTGGTCTGAATTTACCCTGAGGGCGCGCCCCCATCAGACACGTCGCGGTGTCGTCAACGTGCAACGACACGACACCGCCAACGTGACACGTTGCGGTGCCGCACCGTGACACGGTGCCGCAAACGGTGCGCCGCCTCATGCCTCTATTCAGTTTGTTTGAAATCTGACAATATTTGCATTACGCGACTTTGAGAGGTATTTCCATATTATGCTTCGTTAAAGTTTGGAACGCAATTTTTATTCGGAATTTTCTCTGAAAAGGGCTTGACCGTGCCACGACACGACGCCGAGCCGAGTAGATGGGGACGCGCTGTACATCGCTTTTCTGTAGTATTATTATTGTTTTGGGGGATTATGACAAAAAAAGCAATTGTTAGAATCTGATGTAAGTGAGGGATGTGTTCCCATTTTTGTGACAAACATTCAATTATGTAAGGGTTATTTCTCATTCGTCTTCGTGGTCCAGTAGTTTAGAGACTCGCTCTTGACTCACAGGTCGTGAGTTCAATTTTCGCGTTGGAAACATGTTATAAGTTTGGTTAGGACAATGCAGGCTGATGAGGCATATAAAAAGTTGGCCTTATCTCAAGCCAGTCGTGTCGGTCGTGCGTCCCACTGGGTTATGAGAGTAAAGGAATAGAGAGTGCTCTTGTGTACTGCGCTCACACCTGGGCAATATTAAATTACTCCAGCATAACTGGCCTGGTTTCAATGAAACCGGCCACCGTCACCGAAATCGGTGTGGGAGTTATTATTATTTAATTTTCTCATTGCAACATTGCAAGGTGTCGCGATACATTAAATGAGCCAAAGAACAGGCATCACAATACCGCGGAGGCTAGTCTCTCAATTGTATGTTTATTTCCTTTTTTATTAAGTTCTTTCAATGTTTAGTGGCACCACATATTTCCAGTCACGATGCAATGGCCTTCATTATTTCGCGATTATACCAATAAAACTAAAAACAATTACTCAACAGTAAGTCGTTACGCTACTGAGCTGTTAATAAACTCGCGTGTTGTTGAGATCTCGACAAGAAATAGATTTTTTAATTAGAATCACGCATAAGCCGCTGAAACGATGTTGATGAAATTTGAACTAGAGATTTTGAGTTTTAAAAGGACATTGGACAGGACAAAGGACAGGCTCTTTTGGAATGAAAATGTGTTAAGATTTTCAGACCTACAAGTTTAGGCCTAGCATATGCCATTTGTAACTAAACATTACATAAACTTATTAATTTTGGAGGAGTTTGGCAGCGAACACTGAAACAAGTAAAAATATATTATACAACTAGTTGATGCCCGTAACTCCGTTGCGCCAAATTTCGTTTGTCGCGCGGGAATCGTACATTTTTGGGACAAAAAGTATCCATAGGATACTTTTTTCCCGAAAAATGTACGATTCCCGGGACTCAAAGTATCTCCATGCCAAATTTCAGCAAAATCGGTTCAGCGGTTAGGGCGTGAAGAGGTAACAGACAGACAGACAGACACACTTTCGCATTTATAATATTAGTACGGATTGCATATTAATATAGTATAATAGGAAGCATTACAAACGTTACGGGCTGTTTTTGTAATCATCCAGATTCTTGCTCAAAAATTCCTTCTATTCTCGGAGTTTTAACACTTTTATTGGCTCATCATCCAGAACTGATTACATTTGCCAAGTTTTGATTACGGTACGTAATCATTCCTCGGGACCGGTCTGAATCACTGAAAGCATTGATTTCACATTTTTCGATACAGGTTCGAAGTTTGATAAGCTTCCTTTTGAATTTCGGTAATGAATATTCTTCATTACGATATGAGAGTTACTGATTTTACAGATAATTCGAGGGTTTTAAAAGCTATGCAAAAGAATAAAAAGATAAAAAAGATGTTATCTTTTTTATTTTTTTATAAAATAGAGTACGATTATTGGTAGGTACTCTAAAAAAAGCTAAGAACTGGGTTACATAAATGAAAATATTCACTTTATGTAGACTTTATGTATGCGTTTATATATTATATCGTTATTATTGTCGTTATGTTTTACGGCCGTTCCCAATATTTGATCTATCTCTGGTTTGGCCCTACTAGAGATAGGAATAGCTCACATTACATCACTAATACATCACATTAGAGACATATATTTTATGTCAATTGTGAGCTATTCCTATCTCTAGTAGGGCAAAACCAGAGATAGATCAAATATTGGGAACGGCCGTTAGAGTATCAGACAAATAATGAAAGATTAGCTTATAATATCATGTAGAGTAAATGCTAAAAACAAGCTGTTCTCCACGACCACTACGCAAGCGCAACAAAATACGTGAAGCGTTTACAGCTACAGAAATCCTATATCCTTCGAGACAAGTGGCAAAGCGCTAACGCTAACGCTAGCGATAGCGCTACAAAATGTATGCGATTTGACATAAGTCATCGTTTCGCTAGCGAATACTAATGTCAAATCCATACATTTTGTAGCGTTAGCGTTTTGCCACTTGTCTACGGGGGCAGAACATTCATTAAAATCGGTCCAGATGTTAACGGGCACAGTTTTGTAAATAAAGATAAGGTAGCTAATTAGGGATGGCAAAATTCATGTAAAACACACGGATTTTTTAGAGTCAAAAACATTATATTGCCAATAAAACCTCACGCAGTTTCCTTGACCCTAAAACTACTGTACCTTTTCGTGTGGTCACATATACCCTTTGTGCCTTAATTACGATACAAGCTACAATGAAAATATTAGAAGCACACATCCTAACAATACTGCATGACATGCAGCTACGTTGAAAGGGGTCCTTTCAGTACCTACAGGATCAAAGAGCCCGAAAATAACTCCATTATACTCATATTCCGGTAATGTAATACACAATATAACTGCTACTTACCAGCAAAAAGATAGAAAAGGTTTTTTTCTCTTTAGACTTTCATCATCAACATCTTGTGCTTGCTTGTTTGAAGCTATTGCATAGGTTTTGAGCGCGGCGACCGAATCAAGAAATTTCCTAACCGTAAGCAAACCTAATACTCGTCTAACGTCGTTTCAGTTCGGCAGTCTTCGACACGGTGTTTGAGTTCGTGCGATTAGACGTAAGCGTGTAGACTAGCTGGTAACTGCAAAAGCTTTACCACGGCAATCCCCGAGTGCCACACTTATTGTTTATTTCATTTTGTTCCAATTGACTTTATAATTATAAGGTCAGTACAAATTGCAACTTGAGATAGAGCCGTTCAAAATAGGCAGCCAAATACAGCTGAGTGAGTGAGCAGCTATGCTATAAAGTTCAGTTTTGAAATACTCATTTAAAAAGTATTGTAAAGTGTACATTGAATCACCTCGTCAAGTTGCAAACGGAAATGAAAAATGTTTTATTTCTAAATCAGTTAACAATAATTAACACTTTTAGAACGTCTACGTGAGGCCTACCACGGGTTCGGGAACTAACCCAGCGGGAAGAACTGGCGTAAGAAACTCGCACGTGGCCGCCTGTTACCAAAAAGATGGGAAAATTGTTCTTTAAAAAAAATGCTTTGCAATTTGAACTAATCAGTGCGGTTCAACATATTAATTATTCATAGTCAAGTCTAATGCGCACGCTAAACGGTAATTCTGCATTACATGCATTACGTGCTGTAATGCACGAATTATCGTGTATTGCAGTGAATGATGCGAATTACATGCAAACTACGTGCTGTACAACGTGCTGTACATTGAATGACAACTTCTTTAATTTTTCAGCACGACATGAGTGACGTGCTGTAATTCACGCATGATCGTTTATTGTAGTGAATGACGCGAATGACATGCAAACTACGTGCTGTACATTGATTTACAAGTGATTTAATTTTTCGTCATGCAATAATGCAGCGGATCGCGCGATCGGTATGTCATCGGCATGCCCATGGGACAACTCAGTTCCAGGGTGGTGCTCCCGAACACTTAAAAAAAATATGCGTTTCTTTGAACAGGGCATACAAACTGTTAATGTGCGCAAAATTAATAAATCAAATAATATATTTTGCCATAATATAATATTTTATTGCTAATAAATAACTTTTGGACGAATATAGGCTGATATGATGATGATGATGATGAAATAACTTTTTCAATTTAATTTATACAAAAAACGTCGGTAAGTATTTACAAGAACGTATCGTGATCTCCGTGGTCCAGTGGTTTAGCGTGGTCGTGGGTTTGATTCTCGCGTTGGAAACAATATTTTATTTCCAAGATTGGTTAGGACAATGCAGGCTGATCACCTAATTGTCTGACAAGTAATGATCCATGCGTCGGATGGGCATGTAAAAAGTCGGCCCTGCGCCTGATCTTTCGCCAGTCGTGTCGTTCTTTCGGCCCACTGGGCTAGGAGAGTAAAAGGAATAGAGAGTATACCTACTCTTGTGTACTGTGCACACATTTGAGCACTATAAAATTACTCCTGTGGGATGGTCTCAATGAAACCGGCCACCGTCACCGAAACCGGTGTGGGAAACCGGAAATATTTGTACAATAATTTATTCAAGGTGCAATGAATAAGATTATCATCATAAAAAAACTTGAGAGGTGTCAAGGGACACCCGGATGGAACGAAGGTCCAGTTTACATGTTATACTAGTTACTTTAAAAACTATAGCAAAAATGCTAAATAGTTGTAAGCCGTGCGGTAGTGCTTGTTTCTCTCCCCCTCTCTGGCATTGAACAGTGCGGTGAAGCGACGTCTATTTTTGAGTGTAGGGGAACTGCATGCAAAACGGACCATGCAGGCAAAACGGAACGGTCAAATTACTTGAAACCTACTAGGGCCATCTATTTGCTAGGTAACGCTACTAATTACTCGGGCCCTTCCCGTTCTCGGTCATTGCCGGCGAAACTGTCATACGGAACAGCGGATTTTTATTGCGGTTAAATTTTTTTTTCACATTTTGATGTAAAAAACACAATTTTTGACCAGTCCGCACTTTTGTTGTAATTAATATTTTCTATTTAATGATATGACACAGTGTTCTGCATGATTTTAACTTTAATATAGTATTTAAAGAATGAAAGGGGTAAAACGGTTAACTTCAAAATGTGACATTTATTCATGAAAACCTAAAAACAAAAAAGACGGGTGCAGTGCATGATTTGTCTCCTCTAGGCACATTGTAGTTTAGTTGTACACAACATTTATTTGTAAAAGGTATTCCCCAAATGACATATGCATTGGGACCATTTTGCCCTTTACCGTGGTCCATTTTACCTTCACACGCAGGCAAAATGGCCTGTGTGATTAATAGGAATTGTAGAGTGATTAATAATAAAGATATTCTATAAAAAATTTAATAGTAAAGCTATATTTGTTGATGTAAGACGAGTTTTGCCTTAAATATGCAATTTTGCCTTCAGTTCCCCTATACAGGTTTTTATTACTTACTTAAGAAATAATACCTATCTAAGCCCGGGTGTCCTTTGACACCTCTCAAGTTTTTTTTGTTTATTTTCCGTTATTATGGTGTGTGAAATATTTTAGTGAAATTATACATTTATTCGAGCTAATTTTTTTTTTTTAATTTTTGGCAGTTTAGAGTTTAGACTGAAATGTTTCTTAAAATGTTTAACCTATACTTGGTACTACTAATATATATTCTGTGCCTAAACATAAATTAAAAAAATATATACTTATCGGATATAATAGGTATGTGTTTTTTTTCTTCTGTTCTGAATTTCGAAATTCAATAATAGAATAGAGAAGGAGATAATTTTCCGAGCTCCACGCGGTAACTTGTTTTCGCATTTCTTTTATTTAATTTTTAAGTTTATTAATTTACGTTTTAGTTTTATTGTTCAATAAAGTGTTTTGATATGTAACTTCTTTCAATACATATCTGTATCTATCTAATATCACAGCTAATATATAAAAATTAGTCGGGGTTTCCTTCCTGACGCTATAACTCCAGAACGCACGAACCGATTTCCACGATTTTGCATTCGTTGGAAAGGTCTCGGGCTCCGTGAGGTTTATAAAACAAAAAAAAATCAGAAAAACTTCAAGAGAAAAGCAGGAAAACTGGGTAAACAGGCAAAACAACATTTGCCGGGACAGCTAGTACTTATTATAAAACAAAGTCGCTTTTTTTCCCTCATGTCCCTTTGTTCCCTTTAATCTTTAAAACTACGCAACGGATTTTGATGATTTTCTCAGTGTTAGATAGCCCATTTATCGAGGAAGGCTATAGGCTATATTTTATCACGCTAAGACTAATAGGAGCGAAGAAATAGATGAAAATGTGGAAAAATATTTGAAAGGGCTAACTTGAACGCGCTAATCTCAGGAACTACTGGTCCGATTTGAAAAATTCTTTCAGTGTTAGATAGTCCATTTATTGAGGAAGTCTATAGGCTATATTTTATCACGCTAAGACGATTAGAAGAATGCGGAAAAAACGGAGGAAATAATTTGAAAGGGCTTATCTCGCGAACTACTGCGGCAATTTTTATGTTATTTGGCACAGATAAGAAGTAGCCCACGTGAAGGATTATAGGCTATCGATTTTAATCAGTTTTTTAGTGGCTATATATTTTATACCTACCCGTGCGACGCCGGCGCGGGTCGCTAGTTTTAATTAACTTGTTAATAACACGAGTGTGTTTACTATGACAAAAGCCCCGCCACCCGTGTCACAGACACCAGCACTAAATTTTAATTATTATTTTTAATAGTTTATAACATAAATTATAATAATTAGTTTTTAATAGTTTATAATATAAATTAAAAACTATTGAGAACAATTAAATTTTTGTATATTTTTTTAATGAAATAAGGGGGCAAACGAGCAAACGGGTCACCTGATGGAAAGAAACCATATCATTCAATTTTTGAGCAGTATAGGGTTGGGGATGATACTCTAGTGCGAAGGAGTCACAATAGATCCTCATGGGTCGCAGTGACGTCAGGGCTACAGAGACCTGCCTTCTTTAAAAAAAAATTACCCAAAAATGTTTTCAAACTGGAGTTCTTTTTACGTTGGTCAATAAAGCGTGGGCCGTGGCGGCCGGCCAGCGCGCGCGCGCGCCAAGTGCGAGCGGCGCTCGGTGCCCTTAGGACCGCGGCGCCCGTGTGCACCGCACACGTTGCACCTATGGGAAAGACGCCCCTGAGGGGGGGGTAGGGATGGGAAGGGAAGGGAATAGGGTAAGGGATTGGGCCTCCGGTAAACTCACTCACTCGGCGAAACACAGCGCAAGCGCTGTTTCATGCCGGTTTTCTGTGAGAACGTGGTATTTCTCCGGTCGAGCCGGCCCATTCGTGCCGAAGCATGGCTCTCCCAGGTTTTTTTTTTTAGTTTAGTAAATAACATTATTATTATACTCTTGAATTATCCTCCTGAATTATCATGCTGCATGATGAAAAATGAGCGTTGTTTCATGCCGGTTTTCTGTGAGAACGTGGTATTTCTCCGGTCGAGCCGGCCCATTCGTGCCGAAGCATGGCTCTCCCAGGTTTTTTTTTTTTTAGTTTAGTAAATAACATTATTATTATACTCTTGAATTATCCTCCTGAATTATCATGCTGCATGATGAAAAATGAGCGTTCATCATGCAGCATGTAATTCACGTAAATGAATGGTCATGCTGAATTACCGTGTACGGGGTACTTAATGCGAACGCAGCTTTAGATGTAGCATATCTTTCAATCAACACTTAAATAATACAAAACAATCTAAAAATATGTATTTTATTTAAATCGACTGACGTCACAAAAAGCCTAATTGGTCTAATTTAGTTCGAACCCTGATGTCACCGTAGGAGAGTCTTTGAACGAGCATGCAATGAAATAAACGGCCTACGGTTTAACAGCGCGGATTTATTTTTATGAATGAACGTTTTTAATGAAAAATAACCATTTATAACACACAATTTACTCGCTTATCGCTGTTTATTTAATAAGATTGCGAAATGTAAACGATTTATAAAGGTGAAACACGAATAAAATACATTACCAAGTTTTGGTATTTAGCTATAGCATAGCTTTTATCGCGGGATTTGAGCGCGGCGACCGAATCAAGAAAAAACCTAACATCCTCACTCCGACTGGCACACCGTGCCGGTCGGTGAAAACGCTGCACCGACCGTCACGGTCGTCGTCTTTCAGTTCTGCACACTTTAGCACGGTCTTTGTGTGCGTGCGACTGTATGCGAAATCTAAAAAAAACGCATTTGATAAAAAATGCTATGCAATAGTTTTACTAAAGTAATATTGTGATTTGGAAATGCTCTTTTTAAGGATCTCAGGGTCTTTTCATATCGAAATATTGTAATGGGACACGACACGATTATCAATAATTTAGCATGAAACAATTCTAATTTTTAGTGGCACGCAATTTTACTTTCTAAAACATCGCCAAGTTTGTTTCGTTTTTTTAGACAGTCTTAAGAATTCACCTGACCCTATACATACTTAAATCTAGATCTCAAAATCTGTAAGATCTAGAAAACTGATTTTCTTACACAAGTAACATCAGTTCATGAAGATTAAACGCTCAAGACAAAAACACAATTACTGAAAAATGCTCGATAGTTTTTTTTACAAGAAACCTTCTTTTGGACACATTTTTGCTTGGATCTTCTAAGTTTGCTTTTCTCAAAATACTTTTTTCTTAATCATTATAGTTCGTCTTTTATTCAAGTAAAACTAACTTGGCGATGATTCCGCGTCGTCCTTTTTCACCTGGCATATGAAAAACGGGCGTGAGTGTGAAGAGAGAAGGACGATGTTTGATTTTTTGGGTCAGTAGTCCTCTTAAAGGTGTAATTCTAAAAGTGAATACCATTTCTGTTCATATTATTATTTGAATCATATTATTTACTTTTAGAATAAAATAATCAGTCATAATAATTTTACATCTAACCTAATAACTTGCTTGACGAAAACTTTATTAATAAATAAAAAAGAAAATAATATTCGAAAACAAAAACAGCGATAACTTTTTATCTGCCATACTGCATAGTGTTATAATATTATAGACATTAGGTATGCTGTACTGCAGTTTATAGGCTTTTATTCAGCAGCCAGACATACGCACTACACAGACAAAACAAAACAAAACTAAGTAAATATATTGGTATACCTTTAACAAATTTATAACATTTTTTTGCCAAAATTACAGTACCTTATAAATATAAAGCAAGTTCTTTGATGTGATTCTTTATACATTTTTCACAAGGCGAAATATGAGTTCTGACTAAATCATGAAGACAATCACCCCCACACATACGTTGCTTTAAGAAGCAACCCTTGTGTTGCTGCAATTTTATTAAATAAAGTTCATTTTTGAACTCTACTTTACGTGACGGAATATAATTTGATATCGTAAATTAGTTGAAAATCAACAAAATGAAAGACTGAAAATGCATACTTCTATACTAATATTATAAATGCGACAGTGTGTCTGTCTGTTACCTCTTTACGCCCAAACCGCTGAACCAATTTTGCTGGCCATGGAGATACTTTTAGTCCCGGGATAGGACATAGGATACTTTTTATCCCGGGAGAATGTAAGGTCCACGCGATAATCAAATTTTGGCGCAACGGAGTTACGGGCGTCGTCTAGTATGATATCATTTATTATGTTTGTTCTTTACTTTTCCGTAAAGTCTTGGTTATAAATCCCAGCCCAAGTGAGTAGTAAAACTAGTGATTATGATGAATACATATTAAAAAGTGGAATGTTTCGTAGCAGGCCCCGCTCATGTTCCACACTTAACGTTCTCACTTTGTGCGAAAGTGGGCCATTAGACAGAAAGCTGTTACATAAAAAAAATCATTAGTTCTGTTATTTATTTCGCTGGAAGATGTATGATACGTACGTAAGTTGTTGTTAGTAGGGTTGTTGGTGGATTTATCAATATCATTATGAGATCTTCATATTAATGAAATAGAATATAATAATGAGAAAGGGTATAGATAGTATAGAACAAGCATAATAATATATTATCGTACAATTTTAATATCATACATATTTGTATCACCAAACTCATCAATTTTCTACCGTACAAACCTTCCTTGGACTTCCACAAATATTTCAAGACTAAAATGAACAAAATCAGTTTATCCTTTCTCTAGATTTAGCGAGGCTAACAAAAATTCATTTTTATTCATATAGATGTGTTCCGAATATTTCTTTGATCGCCAAGAACAATTTATAATTTCACTGTAATAATATCATTAAATCAATAGCTACACATAATTATTATAGACTCTTTAATATAGAGTTTACCCCAGCCATTTATTAAAAGATAACTATTTTTAAATCGCTTTATTTGTTCGGTGTTGAATAATTAATTTTAATTTCAATCACAATGATTCAGTTGTTATTATTTATTAACTGTAGATTCAAAAGTTTAAAGCGATGTACAAAAATATTTTTACAATAAAATAAAATATTATTGTAAATGAAAAGTAGCTTAAGAAAATTTGTGAATCATTCAATTACAGATATGAAACGAAACCCCAGAGTTTTTAGCGAACAAAAAAAATAATATAAGCAAAAGCTTTTAAAAGGTAATGAAGACAGACGTTGGAAACACACCTTTAAAATGACGCCATATTATTATTTGCGAACAAGTCGTGCGAATTATGAGTAATTCGTCATTTCGCAGATATGTTCGCTTTCTGGAAATATAATATTATTCATGTATTAAAACTTCTATTATTTATGCAAACTTCATACTTATATTATAAAATATGCAAAAGTTTGTTTGTATGTCTGTCCATCTGTCAGTTTGCCTATCTATATGTCTGTTATCTCTTCACGCCCAACCGCTGATCCGATTTTGCTGTTTGGTATGAAGATACTTGTCCCGGGACAGGATCAGTTACCACTTCAGTCTTCACACCAAAACCGCTTAACCGATTTTGCTAAAATTTGATATGGAGATACTTTAAGTCCCGAGCAAGGACTTAGGATACTTTTTATCCCGAAAAAACGTACGGTTCCCGCGCGATATACTAATTTTGGTTTGGTTTGGTCATCTAGTATTTTGTACACTTACTACAATACTTAGAACATTATTATCTCTCGCGTAGATAATATTTTTAATTACAATACACAGAAAAAAGGAATTCTTTGAAGGAATACTTGGAATACTTTCTTTGTAGTTAACGAGTTAGAAAATTCGAGCTCGCTCAGTTCCTTTGTGGGGTTACATTAAAATAAGCTAAATTTTATAAAGTTTTTTGCAGTTTTGCGCTAGAAAAATATTTATTGTCACAATAACTAACATTGTGACACCAGAATTTTATATTAAGTATTATAAGATAAGATATTTTATAATGTAATAAAATATTTTATCAGTTCCTTGCATATAAAATGCTACTTGTTAATTGGCAGTTATATCAAACGTGATTAGAATCTTAGTTTTCCTACTATGTACCTTTTCAACTAGGTATATTATAATTATAAATTATTGGCCAACACGGCTGTACTGATTTTAACCACCAAATTTTATATGCATATTTAGTAGGTCTGAGAATCGGCTACTATCTATTTTTTATAGTGATTAGGGTTTTTTGTTTTTTTTTTATTATTGGACAATTTTTTTATTTTTATTTTTCTATAATGCGGCAGTAAAAATACATACAACCCTAAATTTTTACCCTTTTATCACCAACCCCTATTTTTCGGATGGATCGGGCTAAAATTTGGCATGCAGGTGGTTGTTATGACGTAGGCATCCGCTAAGAAAGGATTTTAATCAATTCTACCCCAAGGGGATAAAAAAGGGGATGAAATTTTGTATGAAACTTTGACAATTTTAAACCTATTGGGCTGAGACTTTGATACCTTATTAATAATAAAACATACTTCCAGTTACAACACAACAACTATAATCAAACACAAATTCAAAGTCACAATCAACTTACAATAAATCCGAAGACAATCAAAAAGGTAACAAAATATTTTACAAAGGAAATGTCCAATGGACGGTTCACGTGACTACAATCATTAGCATTTTGATAATAATATGTTCTACATTTGAGTATGCATTTAGTGATATAGTTTATAGGGTGTAACAAACTAAGTAACAATACTTCAGAGTGTGTATGTGTCCCTTATTATATTATGTTACTATAAGCTGTCCCGGCGCACGATTCTTTTGCCATATAAAGTGTTTCGCCCGTATTATTTTATTAAGTGACTAAATAAGTATGTCGCCATGACATCGTCCATCGCTATCGTCGCACAAACAATGTTCGCCGTCAGTCTCGAGTTGTAATAATTTACTTTTATTTATTTAACAAATGCACTTATCATAAAAAGTACCCAGTAGCCGATTCTCAGACTTACTGAATATGGTGTACGGTAGCTGCTAACAATTGTGACACAAGAATTTTATATTATGTTATAATATTATGTTTAGAGTCAACTGTGAAAGTAGTCATCGCTGAAAGAGCATTTTTATGAGCAAGCGCCTCAGCGTCATGAGTTTGTCCACAAAAGATATAAAAAATACTCTTTCATCGCTGCTACTTTCACAGTGAATACAGGTGGCTCATACACATCCTAAAATGTTATCACTTTGTTTTGTCACACACTGTATATTTTAGCACGTTTAAATAAAGTCCCTATTTTTAAATTATCAAAAAATGTAATTTCTATGAATCCCATATGTAGCTTAAATTACTGAATAGAATTATAATTTAGCATACGCGTTTTTTCGATTTAATATTATTACAATTTGTAGTGCGGTGACCGGGAATTTTGCTGCAACAATGCTAACATCACGTCCGAATAATGTTATTTCTTAGAACTTTAAGTATATACCGTACTTTCATCCTGATAGAGCAATTCTGGCGAGCGATATAAATCGATAAAAGACAAATAGAGGACATAAAACACTGTAACATCTCGTGTTACAGTGTTTTAGGCCTGAGAATAGGTTTTTATCTACTTTATATTGATACTAGAAATAATTTTTATGGCAAGACAACATTTTCCGGGTCATCTGGAATATATTTAGGTTACATGACATAGAACAGGACAATTTTTTTTTAACACACAATACGTAGGCATAGGACGTAGGCTACAATTTGTCTCAACACAACAAAATTATGTTGCCACTGGTAAGAGATTGTCAATGGTCATCTATCTCAGAATGTCTGAAGATGAAGCAAAAATCATATTCTGAGATAGGGAACGTGCACAATTAATTGTTGCGAACTATTATAGTCGCCGAGTCTTGTGCTCGATAATTTTATTACTTGCTATGTCACTTGCTGCCACCTAAAGCTCTTGCACGTTCTCTTCTAAGACTAGCTGTTTGACCGAGAGATATATATATATATATATATATATACAACAATTGCTCGTTTAAAGATATAAGATTATAGAAATAGATATCATTTATTTGCTGAAATAAGGTTATTTGCTGAAATAATGTTAAAGTTATTTGATCAAGCTCTCTTATTTTGCCTTTGGGTGCGTGCAAATTATATACTACTTAAAATTATATATTTTATTCTTTTATCTGATTATGTTTTGCAATTATCCTATTTCTAATAAATAAATAATTATTATAAAATCTTAATACAAATAATAGGTCAATATGGGCTTTTTTCGATTGATGCCAGCGAACTGAAATTTCTGCTATTTATTTACATAGCATGTGTATCCTATAGTTCCTGCACGTTCCCTATTGGGAACAATTTTTATGTTCCATTTGCGGCTTGTTAGCGAGTTTGAACAAACTTCGCGCTGATTGTGGTATAACTGCTGTAAACAATAGAGCAATTAAAACTGCGCCGTAGTTTTGGAGTTATCTCGTGAAGACAAACAAAATGTGTTTTATTTGGGTTCAATTTTGTACAGTTTTGTATATCTGCAGTTAATTCATTTTAAGCCCTCTAGAAATTGTGTCACATTTGTAATATTATAAGTTATAACATTACGATATTACCAATTTCTCTAAAAATAAATATATTTCACACTGTTTCTTGATTTGCCGAAGATACCTCCTGATTATAAATAATACTTGAAGTGACCTATTTTCATTGTGATAATTTGATTTATTTTCAGGTAAACCCAGATGAAAACAGACTGCCAGTGACATCACATTCGTCTCCATGTAAGTTACAAACGTAAAATAAAGTAAGCCAGAGCCCGGAATTTACACTGTAGACTTTACGTAGATAATCTACACCGTAGACAGACTTTCCGTAGAGGGTCTACACCGTAGACTTTCCGTAGAGGCTCTACGCCGTAGACTCTACGTATATTGTCTACACTGCAGTGGACTTTACGAAAATGTCTACGCCGTAGACATTTCGTAGATGATCTACGCCGTAGACTCTCCTTAGAGAAGCTACAGTGTAGTCCAATAAAATTACGGCTCAAAATAGGTTAAATAAACATGAACGAACACAGTTTGGGGTATTTAAGGATCGATAGGGGGGTGTATTCTGAGCATAAATTCCAATTTGAGGGGTTCTACTGAGGTCACCTCAAGGTCATTTCGATAGAAACACGTTTAATTCGATATCTCGAGATTGATCAATGTTGGGCAAAAAATTGCAGAAACCTTTTCTCTTCCAAATTAAATTTACTAACTTTTTAATGTGAAACTTTTTTTTTACATTAATATTTTTCAACTTATTACTCCTGCAAGGCAAAAATTTTACTTTTTTTTCTATTTAAAAATTATCGGCTAAGTGCGAGTCGGACTCGCGCACGAAGGGTTCCGTACTGTTATAGAGCGAAAATAAGGAAAAAATTGTGTTTTTTGTATGGGAGCCCCCCTAAATTATTTATTTTATTTTAATTGTATTATGGAATATTAAAGCACGCATATAATTAAGGATTTTTTGAAAATTTCAAGTGTCTATATGTCGCCATTATGGATTACGAGCCAAAAAGACCAAAAATATAACGTTTCTTGTATGGGAGTCCGCTTAAATATTAATTTTATTTTGTTTTTAGTATTTTTTGTTATAGCGGCACCAGAAATACATAATCTGTGAAAATTTCAGAAGTCTAGCTATAGCGCTTCTTGAGTTACAGCCTAGAGACAGACAGACAGACGGACGGACAGACAGATGGACAGACAGACGTACAGACATCGAAGTGTCAGTAATAGGGTCCCGTTTTTACCCTTTGGGTACGGAACCCTAAAAAGTAAAATGTTTGCCTTTCGGGAGTAATAAGTTGAAAAATATTAATGTTAAAAAAGTTTCAGATAAAAAAGTTAGTAAATTTAATTTGGAAGAGAAGATCTCTACAATTTTTTGCCTAACACTGATCATTCTCGAGATATCGAATTAAACGCGTTTCCATCGAAATGACCTTGAGCTGACTTATATAGTCTCAGCGTAGAGGCTCGATAGCGTGACTTTATACTCTACTTGAAGGGTCTACAACGTAGTCTTTACGTAAAAGGTCTACGCCGTAGACTGTCCGTAGAGGAGCTACAACGTAGTCTCGCCGTAGACTATTTGTAGGTTATCCACACGGTAGACTTTTCGTAGACAGTCTTCAATGTACACTCTGTAGACTGTAGAGAATCTACAACTTGGATAATGTAGTCTTTATATTATTATATTGTAGTAGTAAAAGTCATATTGGACACGATTAAAAAAAATTCTTTTTTCATTGTTCTTGTAAGTATAACACAAACATTTGTTACTAAAAAACAAGCAAATAAATTACCACCCTGTTGGCAAAGTTATGGAAATGGATCTACATTCTTTAATCTTTTTCCAGTCAGCCTCAAAGGAGAAAAAATCAATACAGTAAGTATAAATTATTGATACTTGTTGTTTTTCGTATACTTCAACAAAGATTTTCGTATTGGGAACCCGTATTTTAGGATTATCTAAGATTAAGCGTGTTATCACGAATAATGTTATGTTTTTGGGGCAAACATTATTTATTCCGTAATGTGTGAAAAAGGTGTGTATTATATAATTTCTATGAATAAAATATGTAAATGTGCATTGTGTATTGAATATGACGAAGTTCTAATTTCTCAATATGAGTACAATAAATGTACGGTCTAAGTACGTATTCTGTCACTTGTAATACGTACTTTTATTGAGCTATCAGAGCAATTCAATGTTATAATATAAGACAGGTGCGCACCTACATTATTATGTCGAGCTATGACAAGTGAATCTAAATTACGATTTGTAATAACCCGATCAAATTGCCTAGGTATAGGTCGTCTATCAAACAACTTCTGTAAATTCACAATGTAGTATTCACGTGATTTGGGGGGGTTATCTCGGCCGTACATTATAGATCAAGAGCCCGCGAGGGCGAGACCTTCCTTCGTTTCGTAAAACTGAAATTTTACCTGTTGGTGGCCTTTGCAGAGGCAAGAACGACCAGCAAGTATTTTATTTCGGTCGCGGATACTTTAGGAGGTATCCAGTTTTGAAAGTCTACCCGACCTTCGAGAAGAAGAAAAGCTCAATTTCACACAACAAGGGTCACAAACAGGTCAATTTTCAGCTTTGCGAAACGAAGGAAGGTGTGGCCCTCACGGGCTCTTACTATATTATTTGCCAAAACCGAACCAAGAGTTTGAAACCACCTATAAAATAATTTCTCTGACAGTGCGTGACACTGCAATGTGATGATACAACCTGATAGTTCTCATGGTTATGCATGAAACCCTTAATAATACCAAAGTCTTTACAACTTATGCTGTTACGGTTAACTGCAGGTTAGCTTCCAAGTTAATGAGTACGAAGTTAAGCTTTCTTGGAAGTACTTACTAAGGTTGCTGCTATAAAATGAGAACTAAGCTGTTTTTATCATTTCATAGACATTATTTTCATTCAGTCGTCATCACTATCTTCGTCTTCATCAGAAGCATCATCATTAGTTTTAGATTATTAGACAATATAGACGTGGGGGAGCCATGCTTCGGCACGAGTGGGCCGGCTCGACCGGAGAAATACCACGTTCTCACAGAAAACCGACGTGAAACAGCGCTTGCGCTGTGTTTCGTCGAGTGAGTGAGTTTACCGGAGGGCCAATTGCCTATCCTATTCCCTTCCCTACCCTCCTCTATTCCCTTCCCTTCCCATCCCTACCCTTCCCTATTCCCTCTTAAAAGGCCGACAATGCACCTGCAGCTCTTCTAATGCTGCGAGTGTCCATGGGCGACGGAAGTTGCTTTCCATCAGGTGACCCATTTGTTCGTTTGCCCCCTTATTTCATTAAAAAAAAAATTATATGAAAATTATAATTAATCATTAGTAATACCAATCATGTTAATAAAATACTCATTAGTAACCGGTAATTACTAAAAATTCATGACAATATTCTGTAAATAGCTTTCTCGTATTATTATGTATTGTGTGATGGTAAAAATTAATACATATTCATATTCCTAAATAAAACACCGAATACATCATATCCATTATTTTAAATAAGAGTAGACCGAGCAAGTATCTTGTGTTCTAAGGAACCCCGATTATTATTATAAGAGTAGTAACTTAGTGCCGACTGAACTTTAAAAAATTATTCGCTTAAATAATTTTATTGGAACTCAGACGATATTTTTACCATATTTTTCAAAATCCTCATAATAAAATAAAATCTAATCTTTTCAGATTAGACATGGTTATATTCATTTTATGGTCATATATTTAATTTTCTCCACATAACATATTACATACTTCATAAATAACCCTATTTCAGCAGTTTATCAAGGGTAATAAGGTTCCGTATAAATTATGGATGAAGGGTTTTACTGGCGTTGTTTTGTCTTAAGGTGGCTTTCCGATCTATGCCACAAGCGATCGCGACCGAAAAAAATTCAAATTAAAATGTTACTTCATGACCTAGGCTATAGGTTTCATTTTGCTCTACGCCAGTAGTAACAAACACAGGACTGCCTCCACTACCGGCCGGTCTACATCACAAGGGCCGGTCCCTTACACCAAGTTAGGGAACGCTTAGGCAAACTAAAGCGTTCCCCTCGGCGCCGGGACTAGCTAGGCCGGGCACCTGCCCATCCTGACCCGGAGCCCCGTGAAATCCGCGGAAGTTATTGGAGGTTCGCATAGCGACGCCTCCGCACTCCCGTCCTACGCCGGCGGAGCAGAACGGAGGATGGGTCATCCTCTCTGGGCATCCTCGCGGAGCGAATCCGCGGCCTCTTTCTGCGAAAGGACGGTTTTGCGGAAAGAGACCGCCGCCTGCCAGGCCTCATCGCTCTCGAGCATGCAGCGAACCTGCTCGAGAGCGAGAGGTCCTGCCCAAGCCTACGCCAGTACCTAACCTAACCTAATCTAACTAGCTGTAGCATGGGTCGCTAGACCAATGTCGGTAAAAAAAGCCTTTAACATACGTCATAAAGTGGCATGTTATTTTAATTTTAGTCGGCCGTGTTCGCTTGCAGCGTCAATCGAAACGGTACCTTTATCGCTTTTTCGGTCCGGATGTAAGATTGTTGGTAGATTCAACTTTCTTTCATTCGTTGAACAAATTACATTATAAAATATTCACTCTCGAGGAATTTCATTTAAATAATGTTCTCGTGCAAAGTTTGAGTTATTTTCAAATTAGAATACTACATAAGGACTATGTGACATTTAAATTTTCTTCATAAAATACATTGCAAAAAGTTGTAGCGAATCTGGAAATGAATTGGTTTTTAAAGGAGTGAGCACACTGAGACGGATTTTTGCGATGAACCCCGGCACGCTGAGCCCCAGCACGGCCCGTCTCAGTGTGATCACTCCTTAACAGTTATGTGTGTTAGATTATTTTAACATTTCATGATTATTCTAAGAAATGTACTTAAAGTGATACAATATCCGATTTTGACCACTTTAGACTCATTTTACTATTACTACAGTAACACAACTTATAACTTGTTAGATACGTTACATCATCAGAATTACATCAATATAATCAATCAAATAGTTGAAATTATTTAAACAAATGAAAGCTGCTGAAATCAAAAACTTCTCGCCATTGTAACATTTTAGCTATTATAAAAGCAAAATTACAAGTCAGGTTTGGGCATACCTAGGAAATGACATAATTATCATGATGGCCCATGTTAGACTGTTGAAGCACGTACACACTTAGTAAAAAATAAATAGAGTCTGATGATTTAAAATACGTGGGAGAGCCATGCTTCGGCACGAATGGGCCGGCTCGACCGGATAAATACCACGTTCTCACAGAAAACCGGCGTGAAACAGCGCTTGCGCTGTGTTTCGCCGAGTGAGTGAGTTTACCGGAGGCCCAATCCCCTAGCCCCTACCCTATTCCCTTCCCTACCCTCAACTATTCCCTTCCCTTCCCTTCCCTACCCTCCCCTATTACCCTATTCCCTCTTAAAAGGCCGGCAACGCACTTGCAGCTCTTCTGATGCTGCGAGTGTCCACGGGCGACGGAAGTTGCTTTCCATCAGGTGACCCGTTTGCTCGTTTGCCCCCTTATTTCATAAAAAAAAAAAACTATAATTTTAGATATAACAGTAATATTGTGATTTTTTCAAACCGTAACAAGTCCGATAATTACTATCAGTTGATCACAAACCATTATTATACAAATACAATTAGATACATTAATGCAAAGTGAAACCAACAAGACATTGGCCAAACATTATGCTGAGTCCAATCCGGAGAGATTGGCTATTAACTAAATAAGCACATATTATTGTCTACTGTGTCTAAACACACTAGGCCGAAAATACGCGGCCGAATTTCGGTATGATTATGCCTGCAATGTATATTTAATTGCTGATGATAATGACCATGCCGAAATTACATCGCGTTATATTGTATGCGTAGAGCATTACTGGCGTAATCATGGCGAACTTCGGCCGCGTTTTTTCGGCCTTGTGTATTTAAGCACTTAGACAAGCTGATTCATAGGTTGATGGTGGACCTATTTATTTTGGTTGCGTTACATCAAATACAACCAAGGAATCAGGACTAATATTAACCTGACATAGACCGATCAAATGACGCAGGTCCGTCATCTGCTTAAGAATATATTTCTTCTATAGTACAATAGAATAAGACAGAGAACAAGGTGTGAGTGGAAAATTGATAAATGACTAGATAACTCTGGTCTTTTTTGAGTACGGTATATCATGCTTTTTTGCTTTGGAATTTTATAATGAATCAACTCATTATGAAATTCCAAAGCAAAAAAGCGTCTAGAATCCTTATTCCGACATTCATACAGCACAGATCTAGTGCTGGAATTCATTACTCCTATACTGTATTTTTTTTTATGAAATAAGGGTGCAAACGAGCAAACGGGTCACCTGATGGAAAGCAACTTCCGTCGCCCATGGACACTCGCAGTATCAGAAGAGCTGCACGTGCGTTGCCGGCCTTTTAAGAGGTAATAGGGTAATAGGGGAGGGTAGGGATGGGAAGGGAAGGGAATAGGGGAGGGTAGGGAAGGAAATAGGGTCGGGGATTGGGCCTCCGGTAAACTCACTCACTCGGCGAAACACAGCGCAAGCGCTGTTTCACGCCGGTTTTCTGTGAGAACGTGGTATTTCTCCGGTCGAGCCGGCCCATTCGTGCCGAAGCATGGCTCTCCCACGTTTAAGTATTATTCTGAATGACGACTAATTCGTCGCGTCTTTCTTTGCTATCTTTTCGCTTAGTGGTTTTTCTTTATTCGTACCTTAGTGCGTACACCTCTAGACATGTTCTAGGCAAAATAAACAGCGCATGTGTACAGAAGACTCGTCCCCGTAACATCGCTATATGAGTTTCATAGAAAAAGTTTCTATTTGACCGTAGACTTAAAGTGTAACAGCCCTTTTATTACGTTACTTAGTACAAAATGTGGTACTGAGTATGTTTTGTAAAGTTTTGTAATTATTCTAACGCTTCTCAACATTTTAAAACCTACGCATAAAATATTCATGACATGGATTTAGCATTGGACGCGTTAATCTGGGCCCATAACCTAAATAAACACTAACCGGTTTCTTTTTTTTAGTTAAAATATAAAGTCAACAAAATATTATTATTTTACTATGCATAATATCTATGGTCTTTGTGTATCATGTATATGTCCTATTGTATATCTTGTTTTAAAAAATGTTAATACTCTAAGAAAAACCAACGTATTGAGTCTTAGTACGTTGGTTTTTCGTAGAGTATTTTTATTTTATTCGTAGGTTGAACGATGAATAATTTTTGTGTCATGACTTATCTATATTCTATAGCTAAAAATATTACTTTCATTTCACTACGAGACGAGTAACAAATTCATACATAATATTTTGACTCTATAAAGTTTTGTGACTTGTTTCGACGTTTTAAATATAAAGGCTGTCACAGACAGAGCTGGTAATGTATATTAATGTATATTACATCCCGGGATGTATATCTTTACATTATATTAATGTATCACACACACAACAGGTAATGTAATGTATCTTTCCCTACATTTCAATACTAAACGCCCCGCTTGACGCATATTTCAGCTGCTAAAGTGTTATACAGGCTATTCTTATTTTTAATGTTGTAATACTATGGCCTTTCGAGTTATTTGCTATTAGATTCACTAGATAGTTCATCAGAAGATGATTCGAATTGTAATTTTGATGCGCGCATTGTAACATATTGTGAAAAAACAGGACGATGTGGATTGAAGATATTTGATTGAAAATATAGGCTCTGGGGAACAGACTGCCTGCAGTACCTGGTGTGAAGTGCTGTGCTAAGGTGGCAAGTGGCAACACTGTGTGTATCTGTCTATCATACACATATAATATAATCACAGAATTTTTTGAACACCCTATGAAGAGAAGAGATGTATCGAAATATACAGAAATATATTGAGATGTATTTAGATGTATCAAAATATAAATGTATATTTTCATATAGCTCGGTATCTTAAGATACGAAGATGTAAAAATATACATTATAGCTGCTGTGTGTGGTCTCCTGACGATTTCTATAGAAAGATATATTGAGATGTATCGAGATGTATCGTGCTATAATATACATCTTTACATTACCTGCTCTGTGTGTGACAAGCTTAAATCGTTTTAAAAATCCACCAAACCGAAATATGAAATATAGAACGGCACAAACCTCTTCCAAACTTTTCAATCGAAACTTCGCTTCTCATTCTCGAGTTAGGAATTAAGTTTGAGCTTTTCCTTGGCTTTAGAAAACTGAGTTTCGTAGCGGATTGTTATATTTACCACTTACATTTGAGACACTATTTATAGATTACGAGAAAGTTTAGTCCTTTGTAAAAAAAAGCGAATTCACAGCAAGAAAATTTACCTTCAGTTAATAAAAATTATCTAATCGTTATATTGTTATAATATTTTATTTTATATTAGCTAAAATAGATTACTTTGTGATATTTTTTACATATTGTTTTAATATTATTTATTAGTTAAGGTAGACAACAAAAATCCAGTAAAGAAAAGAAACCAGAAAAACTGGGTACCTATTAAATAATAATTAAAACATTATAAGTATTATTTAAACAACATTAATGAATTTCATGTTTTTCAACAGGTTGCCAGCGCCGGACAGTGTAGATGTAGTGTTAACGACTTTTCACAAATTTTGGAGGCCCTGCCGGAATTAAAAGGACCCCCGGGGCCTCAAGGCCCCACAGGTGCAGACGGCACAACCGGGGCTCCAGGCAAAACGGTAAACTCTCGTTTCTAACTTATAATAATTGACTTCTATTTTTAAATTATTCCTACATTATTTTTTGGGATGACATGCTTAAAAAATCAAAGCATGTGTTTCGAATTACAACCCAGTATACTGGCAAGTGCTCGTAATATCATCCGACGCCATATTGTACTGAGTTCAACTGGTAAGACTAGTGTGACGCATTATAATTAGTGTATGTAAAAGCAATAGTGCGATCCCAACTAAGTCAATGCACTTAATATATTCAATGTGTACCAAGTAGCATATTTTTAAGTATGAGTAACACTCTATTGTATTAGGTTTTTAACCTATAATGATAGTTTTTGTATGCTGTTATAAATAAATAAATACGGGGTGCAATTAAACCTTCCTGCCAAATTTTTTCCAGGGCTTAGGTATCATTAGGAGAGTCCATTTAACCAAATAAAATTGGGTGTTATTTTTTTTCAATGACATATTTTATCCCATTTAAAATCGTTGCAGAACGGTCACTCGCGGCGCGAGGGAATGACAGGGGGTGACGCGGGATGAGGTGCGCGCGCGGGGGCAGGTCACGCACGGCCGACGCATTGTGTCCATTAATTGTAGTGTTTTTTAGGATAACTTTCGGAAGGTATTTCTCAACATTTTAGTACTGAGTGAGTATAAAAGAAAAAATACGTGTATTTTTATTTTTAACAAGGATTAATATATCAAAATTTGGCAGGAACGTTTAATTGCACCCTGTATTTTGTCACGAATCAACAGAATGGCGTCGATAAATGACGTTATACTCGTAAGTACTGACTAGGTTGGGTTTCACGTATTCCTTTACACAATTTTAAGATGTCTTTTTGTCCAGGGTCAAATGGGAGATCCAGGCCCCCCAGGGTCTCCCGGTCAGAAGGGCGACCGAGGGGAGCGGGGCGACGTCGGTGCCCCGGGTGTCGAGGGGCAACCGGGCCCCAAAGGGGAGCCGGGACTAGATGGCACCCCGGGGTTACAGGGGCCAGTGGGCCCGCCTGGTCCACCTGGAGTGGTAGCTTCGGCTCTTATAGTAAGTGACCGAATCTAGTAAAATTATAAATGCGTAAGTCTGTCTATTACACGCTCAAACTGTGCTAAAACCGCTGGTCCAATTTCTATAAAATTTGGTTTGGAGATACTTTGTCACTCAAAGTTGTATATCGATTTTCTACTTGATATTACGATAATTTAAATGGCGGAAACTGTACACATGAGTGAACGTATTTTAGCGCAAGTTGCGGGCAATATCTAGTTACGACATTGAATAAGCTTTTACAACAACCTCAAATTTTAATCACCCTGATCCAAGGAAAAACTTAAGACCCAATTTTGCACTAAATCATTCCACTCTTATAAAACTGCTTTATAACAAACTGTATGAGTATAATTGGGCCTTAAATCAAAACTGCAGTTCGCTTAAGATAAACCAGCCAGTCGGATGATTTGATAAACGCTGTTAAGTCCACGGGACGAGACATCTTTTAATTTAACTTACTTCAATAATCCTTGACCTATTAAAAATTAAACATTGAATAAGAAAGTCTTGTATTAAGTAGCTTAATAGTTAAATAGGTACTTGATAGTTCGTGGACTGTATTTATGTAGTTTAACTTTTATTTTTACATATTTTGTAAACAATAAGTAAGTGTACACATAATAAAATATGCAATGCTAGCTAAAGTTTTACCAAACGACTTGGCAATGCATAAAAATAATACAAAATTAAAAATGTGAAATAGCCTGACGGCACTTGGCATTTCAATTTTGTTTTGCTATAGTCGAGGCGCTGTGCCCAGTCTTATTTCATTGTCAACTGACCCTTAAATTCTAAAGTTTACTTATAAATGTATTAATACTAACCACATCACATTTAAAAGTCGCTAAAATTACATTAAAAAGAATATAGAACTAGCTCACAAGCTCGCCAAAAGTGTTTTTAATAACATTCCCCATGTTAACTCTGAAAGCATTTCCAGTGATTCTTAATTCATCACAAGGGAATGAGCATTTGCATACTACATACATAATCACATACGTAGTAATTTCTTTTTGAGAATATTATATTAGTTTTTACTGGGAATCGCGGGTCGATTTCGCTTTGAATTTCAAATTTTATTACATTCATAATTAGGTACCTTGCGAAGTCAAATAAAAAAGTTGATACTTTAGATTTGGAAACTTTTAATAATGGGTAAAAGAAGGAAGGAAGAAAGGCTGGGCATGCATATGTGTATACTCACATAATTATTTATAGGCTTTGGTTTATTTAGCGGACTATTGCTGAAAATGATAATATACTGAATTTCAAGCTATGAATTTTCGCAAAGTAACGCCTAATTCTATGAACTTTTAATAAACCAAGTATAGGGACGGTAGGTTAAGACATCGCAAAGCCACAATAGACATAACTACCAGTAGTTCGACTGCAAAGAGATTCACAGGTTTCAATATCTGTCAAATTCGTCGGGTTTCACTAGGATTATGAACTGAATGTGCCTCGCGCTGGCTGATATAATTTATTTTTAAATATTTAAAATTTAAAGATTTCAAAATTGGATTCTGATAATTTTAATCGCATGTGCCAAAACACAAACAACAATACGACCAAAAAGGAACACGTCCAGCGAATATGTCATAGTTTTAAATTCGTAGGTAACAATTTAACAACCCTAGCGACGATTTTCGTCATAATACGTCAAAATTAAAAATTTCACATGAGTTCTAAGTCGGTATACTCTATCATTCTGTCTACTCTAGCAAAGCTGAGAGTAGGTATAATAATATATATGACCGTTATGTCGACATCCCTCGCTATTATCTCAAAACCTCAGGTGTCCCATCTTACCCTACCGTCCCCTAATACATTTTATTATTGAATCATGGCTGGTAAAAGGTTAGCTATAAGCGAACCCAATTCAAAAATATAAAATTAATGGCGATGAAACCCTCATAAGCAATTTATAACCAGTATTTCGACCTTCCAACCACTTTTTGATAAAATAAGGTAGGGATTTAATCAATTTTATGTACAGGAAACTACTCGGTTATACGGAAATGGCGACCGCGGAATTCAGGGGCCTCCCGGAGAACGGGGGCCCATGGGTCTGACGGGGCCCAAAGGGGAGAGGGGTTACCAGGGAAATAAGGGAGAGAGAGGGTTGCATGGATCCAAAGGCGACAAGGGAGAGCGGGTGAGTAAAACTCTGACACATTTTAATTGATTGTGACAAGTGGTAGGATAGGCACATGACGAACCTATGTCATTTGTTCGATCAAGTCACTGTTAGTTGTGAAATCACAATGTAACTGAGCTTGACAATCTGCCTATGAATCCATTTCCCTAACAGTGGGTAGGTTAAATTCTAGGTATCTACACGTCAAGTAACCTACTTTCCTTGCTTGTAAGCACTAATATTATATACAGGGCACATAGACCAATATCCTAATGTAAATATTTGGTTTCCACTGTAAACAAACATAATCTGTAATTATTACTATGCAGGGCTATTATCGAAAGTGATTTCGTCCTATATCAATAAATAATTCACTAAAATGGAGCGAAGGCCAAAAAAGTTTCTTGTAAATGAAAAAATAGTAATACTCAAGAGCCTCAGCCAACTTACATAAACTGTCAGACTCGTCAATAATCGGCCAAGTGCGAGTCGGACTCGCGCACGAAGGGTTTAGTACAATTTAATAGAGCAAAAATGGGCCAAATTGTGTTTTTTGTATGGAAGACTCCCTTTTTAATTTTTATATTTAGACTTAATTTATACGAAATAAATTAAACCTATGTGAAAACATCAACTGCCTCCTGCCTACCCATTGGCATTATTGATATCGAGCAAAAAGGCCAAAAAAAAATGGTTGTATTTGAGCTCCCCTTAAATATTAATGTGAAAAATTCAGAACTCTAGCTATAGCGGTTCTTGAGATACAGCCTGTAGACATACTGACGAACGGACGGATGGACAGACGGACCGAGGGACGGACAACAAAGTCTTAGTATTAGGGTCCGGTTTTCACCCTTTGGATACGGAACCCTAAAAAGTGGACCGTCACAAGAAAAAACTCAATAAATCCCGAATCACCCTTAGCTTATGTAGGTATCAAAGTGGAAAACAAACTCCGTAACGAAATAACCGTTTGACCCTTGTCCGTTAGCATATAACTACATTACAGGGGTACGTTGGCCTTCGGGGGCCCCACGGTGCGAAAGGCGAGCGGGGCCCCGCCGGCCGAGACGGGATACCTGGCCTGCCAGGCCAAAATGGCCGGCCCGCGGAAAAAGGAGAAAAAGGTAACGAAGTCCGCCATCAAATTTTATGATTCTCCATATTTATGTCCAGGGAACGCGTTTATAAGAATTTAAGGCTTCATATCAGCCGTTCGGAAAATTTTTACTTCTTTCCTTAACCCTCAATAAAACAGATTTAGTATTTCAGGTATAGATCTCGCATTATGTTTTATAGTTACATTAAATATTGCGCACCCTAGCAATAAAGGCTTAAGTGTTTCCTGTTTTATTTTTCCGAACAAGGGGATCAAGTTTTAGCACCATTCGTAGAATTGTTTCTTGTTTTAGAAACAAGAAAATATATTTTTTTCATTTCAATTGTTTGAAAAATGTCCAAGACATCGACAAAGCGAAAATATTCACTCGAAAGAATACTACACCCACCTGAAGGAGGCAGCTAGATTTTATTTAGAAATTCATAAAAGAATCTTACGAGGATTTTAATTTTAAATAAGTGTCACTTCACCTCACTCGAGACGACGTAAAATCTTAAAAAGGTTCTCGTGTACTAAGTACCTTAAATGCACGTAAATAACGGTTTTTAATTAAATTTATGTCATTAGTGGAATTCTGTTTTAGGGGCCCAAGGTCTGCCGGGGCCTCCGGGGCCCGCAGGTGGGGGCCAGGCCGAAAACTTAATTACAACTGACGTCGCCCGCACAGGTAAAATAAAATCAAGATAAGTACACAATTTGATTATGTTTGGGATGTTTTGTTTATGTTCAGCGATAAACAAGGATTTCCGCGATTAATTTTCATAAAATTTGGGACCGGCGCCGGGTATTATTAAACGCTGTTGGAAGTTCGTCCGCTAATTGTTCACGCAGGGTAATAAACAAAACCGACTGCAGAGTTTCTTACCTGCAGGCTTAGCATGGTCACCATAGAAAGGTTTATTCTTACGGTAAATTAGACAAAGTGATGGATTAATAAAGGAAATCTGTCAGTTAGTCCGCAAAAACTGTCAGCGTTTCTATTCTTTCGCATTTTTACTGTGGCCATGCTAGGTCTATGGGTGACTCTCCGATATTTGCTGCAAGCGACCGCGACCGACAAAAATTCAAATAAAATGTCAATTTATGACCTGAGTTATAGGTTTCATTTTCTATCGACATTGGACTAGCGACCCATGCCACCGCTGCTATGTAATGGTGCAGAGCAAAATGCAACCTATAGCGTATGTCATAAAGTGGCATTTTAGTTGAATTTTTGTTGGTCGCGGACGCTTGTCGCGTTGATGACGGTATTTTTTAAGGGATGAGTAGGCAGTTCCTGTAGGCAGGTACGTTTAACGTTGTCGAATAATAAATAATTATCGCTAAAAATTAAGAAGTATGCTCATCTCTTGGTTTGTCTTTATACCTCTATTTCTTCTACCTATATTTTGATCATCATACGTTATATCCAACTTTGCGGTGATATTATTATAATAATTATTTTAACAGATATTTTAATACTCAGGGTCGCACAACACATAAGTGTTTATTCTCTATGTCATGTTATATTCCGAAACAACCCAGATAGTGAAGAGTAAACGAAATTTTGGAATATTTTCAAGTTTCCTTTCATTTTCCTCACGCACCCTAGCAAATCGTTGTATAAGCGACCCACGTTGCGTCGTTAAGGTGAATTGAAATTGCTGGATTAGAAGATCAAACCTCCACAAATACGATATCACAGTATAAATAATGTAGTACGCTATCTTCATACTACCGCATCGGGAGAACGTATGATAATTATTATACAGGATGTAACAAAACTAACTGATAATACTTTAGGATATGTACGTATTCCTTTGTTGAGAGCTCTCTGTGAAAGAAGCAGCGCTGAAAGACATTTTTTTTACTTTTGTATGGGCACGGGCCCGAGCGTCACGAATTTCCCCATACAAAAGTGAGAAATGTTTTTATCTTTCAGCGCTGCTACTTTCACAGTGAACTCTTTACAAGTAACACGTACACACCTTAAAGTATTATCACTTAGTTTTGTTACACCCTGTAGATTAGGACACTATTGCAATACAAATTATTTGTTTGCATAATAATTTGACCATAATAATAAGATACAGCTATACAAACCACATTATCTTGAGACTGTTGTTTGACTTGTTGCTAAAAAACAGTTCATATTATACTAGTGAATTTTCGATAAACCATATAATCAAACATAAATCAGTGATTTAATCTAAGCACTGATTTTATGTTGTCAGACCATAAGCCGCTTAAGACCTGCGATGCACAAGTTAATTTGAGAATCGCAGGGTTTGAAATTTAATGTTAGGCTAGTCTACTCTGTTTATTTGTACTGTGATGCTATTTTGACTTTCTGCCGACGATATAGCTAGGGATCAATATCGTAGAAACTAAATTATATTTACTTTCTAGCATATTATAATACTATTATGTAAACTCTCATGTGTCAAATAAGCCAGTGCAGTGTAATATTTACTTTAAGATAAACATCAACCGAAATATTTTAATTCACAATAAAGGTAGAAGTTGGAATCCGGCGACATGAAGCGGCAGCAGACGACGTGTCGCAGCGACACTACTGGTTTCTATGTATTCCTATGAAATACCCTCCGCAGCAAGCGACACGAAGCTAGCCACACAATACATAGCAACTAGTGTCGCGTCTATACGTCGTCTGCCACCGCTTCATATCGCCCGCTGCCAGGATTAAATCTACAGTATTAGTGATTAAATCTGCAGGTCTTCAAAGGATATTTTTTTTATGAAGCAAGGAGGCAAACGAGCAAATGAGTCACCTGATGGAAAGCAACTTCCGTCGCCCATGGACACACGTAACATCAGAAGAGCTGCAGGTGGTTGCCGCCTTTTAAGAGGGAATAGGATTACAGGGTAGGGGAGGTAAGGAAGGGAATAGGGAAGGGAAGGGTAGGAAATTGGGCCTCCGGTAAACTCGCTCACTCGGCGAAACACAGCGCAAGTGCTATTTCACGCCGGTTTTCTGTGAGCCCGTATTTCTCCGGTCAAGCCGGCTCATTCATGCTGAAGCATGGCTCTACCACGTAATAAAGGGGTTTGGGTAATATTGGCGTCATTTTCAAATCTCGCAGCCACTCACCAAACCGGCATACTATGAAAGAACATATCAAGGGGAGTAAACTTTATTATGGGGGACATATAGCTGAACTATATCGGAGCCGAGATATTAGGCATTTTAAGTTCGTATCTTCAACTAAGAGTAAATTCAATCATAACATGAATACTCAGGAAAAAACAAAAAAAAAACTGCATTATTTATTAGCTTAAAGCCTTCCTCTAACAAAACTAAGTGATAATACTTTAAGGTGTGTACCTACTGTGTATGAGTCCCATGTATAGAGTTTACTGTAAAAGTAGTAGCGCTGAATGAGAACATATTTTTTTCACTTTTGTATGGGGAAACTCTTTACGCCAGGGCGCTTGTCCATTGCAAATCACAAAAAAAAATGTCTTTCAGCGCTGCCCTTTCACAGTGAACTCTATACAATTGGGACACATAATATTATATACTCTAACTAAACTATTATAACTTAGTTTTGTAACAACCTGTAGATATAGATACAAGTACAATTCATTTCATCATTTATTTTTATTTTTAGTTGTCCCTTTAAACTACGGATTTTGATGATTCTTTCAGTGTTAGATAGCCCATTTATTGGGGAAGGATAAAGGCTACATTTTATCACGCTAATACTAATAGAAGCGAAGAAATAGAGGAAAATGTTGAACAAAACGGGGAAAATTATTTGAAAGGGCTAACTTGAACGCGTTAATCTCAAGTGGTCCGATTTGAAAATTTTTTTTTAGTATTTATAGCCCATTTATTGAGGAAGGCTATAGGGTATATTTTATCACGCTAAGAGTAATAGGAGAATGTAGAAAAAACGGGGGAAATTATTTGAAAGGGCTTATCTCGCGAACTACTGGAGCAATTTTTATGTTATTTGGCACAGATAAGAAGTAGACCACGTGAAGGATCATAGGCTATCAATTTTAATCACTTTTTCAGTGGCTATATATTTTATACCCGTGTGACGCCAGGGCAGGTCGTTAGTATTTTATAAAACATTCCTGCAGCAGCAGCTGTATTTCTATAATGAGCCGGGAAGTAGATAAATAGTGAAAATAATCGACATTATATCATGGGAACAACACCCTAGAGTCATTTTACCCACAACACATTAACACACAAGAACAATAATAATTATGATTGCCTAATATTGCATCCGGCCCCTTAAAAACCACTGTTTAGTGAAATACACTCTTAACCCTTAATTAGTCGCATGGGGTCAAATCACTTTCAAACCGAAAAAAATATGTGCTAGAGTTCTAGGAATGCTCTTGGTAGTCTCCTAACTCCTATTGAGGTATCCTAATAAGTGATAGCCGGTCAGCTAGCTCTGGTTCATTCATCGCTACTCTCTTGAGCGCTGACCCCATGCGATCACTTACGTGACTTTTTTGTCACAAGATAAGTTTCTATTTTTGTAATATTACGTTTAATTGTTTCATTATTTTTGTTATAATTCAGGATTTTTCATAAATATACATGTATATCATTCTATTAATAGCATTTTCTTACATTATTAGTACAATAGCGGCTGAAAGGTTTCTGAAGATCAAAGATATTTTATGAGGCTAGCCTCCAAACTTCGAAACTATACACCGATTTTTGATGGCCATGAATCGGAAAGCAAGATTGAAGAGTCCAGTAATTATTAAAATTATCTCTGACCACTGGATAGTGATAATGATGATGATCAGGGGGTGATTACCAAAACTGCGTAAAAAATCATAAAAGTGAGGAAAATATGTTTGTCAATATTATCTCAAGATCTAATTCCTTGGTGCTGCAAAAAAAATTTGGTTATCAGAGTGAAAAATATATTTTTTTCATCTCAATCTCAGCTTTAGTGATATTTTGGACATTTCGAGACAGAAAAGAAGTTGATTAATTTTTTTTGTTGTAAAGAGACAAAGAAAGGTTTTTGTTGATTAATATTAATAACAGTAAGGCCCTCTAACAATTTGCATAATTGATACTTCGTTTTATTCATTTCTTCAACTTAATTTTCACTATTTTATTTGGGGTCAGTATAGACCCCATGCGACTACTTGTGTGATTTTCTTGATGCACCTAATTAAGGGTTAAATCTGGCTATATTTTAGTCGGACGAGAGTTAAACCCCGTGTGAAAATATGTATGAAAAATTATTCATATTTGACGCGGACGAAGTCGTGGGCAATAGCTAGTGAGAAATATATATCCAACAGATTAATATACCCTTTCTACACCTGTTTCTTAAGGATAGCTCCATAAAATGGCGTTAATTACTATTGATTTTGTGAATATAAGGCGCAAAAAGAAATATACTAAAATAATCGTAGCTCAGCTCCGATATTACTTAGAACAATTTTTATTACTAATATATGTTTCTCTAATGTAGTGCTACAAAATAGTATTGGTTTTATCCCTGGCCGCTGGAAAAAAAAAATGACGCCACAGGTCCATACAAAGTTACTCAATGCCCTTTTATTAATTGTCATAATATATTAACTGTCACTGCTTATTATAACTGTTTAAAATATTTATTGGCTAATAACCTGCCTAAGCAATTTATTAGTAGTCACTTTAGTTTCAGTCTGTTGCAAGTTTCAGTGTGTTTGTAAAGTAGAGATATTAACATCAAGGTGGCATAATATTATTTAACTTTTATTCTTGCAATTGTCGTAACGAAATAAAGTTATACATTAATTTATTTTACTACTTACTAATGCTCTCAAGACGCGAGTTTAATTTAGCAGACTATGGTGATTATGGCGTACTAAATAAGTATGGGTAATGGTAAGTATGGGTGAATAAGTAGTTGCTTTCCATCAGGTGAACCGTTTGCTCGTTTGCCCCCTTATTTCATCAAAAAAATGAAATAAGTACATAATATAATATATTATATAAAATAAGTATACATTCACAACTCCGCCATAGATGTATGAATACGGCAATAATGACTGCCGGTTCCGGACGCGGAAATCTTGACCCTTTTGAAGGGCATAATGTATTTTGGCCCTTTTAATGGCATATTTTGTACCTTAACCAATTCAGTGAAATAAACAAGTAGTATAGCAAACAGTAAACAGTTTTCGTTAACGTTAAATATCATTTATGAGTTTGAGTTTTAAAAACGTTGCCCGCAAACTATTAAGAGGGAACCGTACATTTATTTGGTCTCAATGAAAAGTGTTTTAATTCCTTTGAATATGGTTTAATTTCAATCAATCTTGCCAAGCTTCATCAAATCGAGTTATTTTGATGCAACAAATAAAATATGTTTCTTCTTAGGGCTTGACTGCACTGAGTCCTCAGCCTTAAATTTTGCGTGCAGCGGGGCGGGAGCGGTGGCGGTGCGGGAGCGGCGCGCGGCGTACTGGACAGCTTTTCGCACAGCCGCAAACGCTCCCGCCCGACTGCCTGCAAAATTCGGGGTTGAGGCTTAAGAGCCCCCGCAGACTTTTAGTCGGCCGATAGTTATACCAAATTGGGTTTTTCAGTAATTTCAGTACATTATTATGGGCCGATACACATCGTTTAGTATGCGCACATTCACATCTTCATACTGATTAACCTATCGATCGTGGAATAACGAGACACAATAGCTTACCTATTGTTATCGCGGCCGGATGCGGCCGCTTATGTCTTCATGAATTAAGGGGGCGACTAACCCTAAAGTGTCGATTTTATAATTCATTTTTATACTTGAAAATAAACCCCAAATTGTTTCATTTACTAAAATTAGATACTACATTATATTTCCGAGAATTCGATCTGACCAAAAACACGATATCTTCACAAAGATGCATCTAATTTTCACGAATTTTTCATTTATTGCCATAACCGTCCATTGAACTAAGTTAATATTTTAACACATTGTATAAAATTTTATCATTGAGAGATAGACCTAGCGGATTTTTAAAATGTTGTATATTTATCGAGTTATTGAGACAAAACTAATTTGGCGATGAATCCGCGTCGTTCTTTTTCACCTGGCATATGAAAGACGGGCGTGAGTGTGAAGAGAGAAGGGCGATGTTTGATTTTTGGGGTTAGTCGCCCTCTTAAGCTTTCAAACTATCGGCCGACTAAAAGTCTGCAGTCTGCGGGGGCTTGCGACACGACGTGACACTTTACTTCCATAGAACTGACATTTTGCAAACGTGAATCTGACGTTTCACAAACGTCAGTTCTATGGAACGTGAAGTGTCGCAACGTAGTCATTCAGGGCCCGTACCACGAAATGGTTTTGAGACTCAAACAATCGTTCGAGAATGTTGCGTCCTACTCTTACAAACGTGAAATGACGTTGTTAGAGCAGGACGCGGCATTCTCGACCGATTGTTTGAGTCTCAAAACGGTTTCGTAGTAGGCCTACAGTATCGTCTTTAATAATATTTTGATATAGCAAAAGTGTGACCACCTCCCCTCGGTCAAAGTAAATACTGGGACACTCTTCAAGACAAAAGGACATTGTCTCAATAATGACCTCCTAATGAAGTTTGTTCAGAATAAGCAGTTGGGTGTAACCAAATAGAATTGTGAGTAAAAAATGAACTTAGCGTTATTTGGGTCAGGAGTCGTAAATTATTAAAGCATTAGGTTTGTTCCAACTACAAATTACTATTATTAAGTGGTGAGATTTGAAAAACGTTTGAGGTGTATTTGAATACTTTGGATGTGTTTTGAAAGCACTTGTTATGGCCGTAGTGGGCCTATAATATTGCCTCTTTAATCTATACGATCGGTATTCGTTTATGTTTGCCTATCATGGTAATCGACGTTATGGTGACCAACGTAGAGTCATATCTGCGTTGACAATACTTCTACGTAGGTAGAGTCCGCTCTAAAGATGCTATACTATTTTTGCTAGTCTTAAAAGTGTTTTACTACAATTACTACTATCATTGCTACAGTCTTGAAAGTTAAAATTATATTATTTCTATCATTAGCTTGATTATAAAAACCTCTAAATGATATAGTACAATATTATTATTGTACTAATATATTCATTTATAAACTACTTTCTATTTAAATTCATATTATAACCACCTCTGTAAAAATAATACTTAATCATAATCCATGCATTTGTTGTGAGTTAAATTACACTTTAAATTATTAATTACTATCCGTGTCTGCTATAATTATTATATCTATTAGTAATTTAAGTATAGTATCATTCTATTATATTTATAATATATATGTATAGTATTATTGTATATTTTTATTATGCATGTTGTTTTTTTTTTTTTTTTGTATTCTTTTGTTTGCACATGCACGTTTCTATTCTTTACTGCAATCTCACCTTTGCCCGTGGTGGTTGCCTAGAAGAGATTGCTACCTAGTAATAAGGCCGCCATTGTGACACCTGAATATTTTGTCCTTTTTCTTGTACTCCTTTATAAGTGTGCACAATAAAGAATATTTCATTCATTCATTTTCACCTCTGAATATAGCACAAAAAATCAAGCTAATGATAAAATAATATAATTGCTACAGAGCTATAATAGTATTAATTGTAATAAAACACTTGCAAAAACTTTTTTAAGAAGCATATTATGCTTCAAAAAAAAGTTGTAAATGTTACACGATTTGTCTTCTAGAATTGGGATAATGAAGGCTTTCTTTATACTATACTAGATGACCCGGTGAACTTCGTATCGCTTCCCTCCAAATAAAAACCTTCCCTGGACTTTCACGAACATTTCAAGACTAAAATCAGCCAAATCGGTTCAGCCGTTCTCAAGATTTGGCGAGACTAACAAAATTAAATAAAACATACTTTTATCTACATAGATCTATGTAGCACCACATAATATCTATATTATGTGGTGCGAATGTTCATATTCTTATTCATACTATACCTAAAACTTATCCCAAAATCCCAAAAAGAGCCTTAAGTTCCCTTTGCGAAGTTCGACTATGAGTCTATTACTTTTACGACGAAGGCTGAATTACTCGAGTAGGCATTGTTCTTTTTATGCCGATTGAAGTATAAAAGTTTTCCCTCGATGTCTATAAACAAAATGGCGGCACGGGGGAACACTGGAATCAGATTAACTCCCAACATTTGTTATCTAGCATCCGATGATTTAATTTTTCAAGTCTTTGAAGTGTGTATTATTTACCGAGGAATGAGAATAATATGTCGAGAAATGTCCCTTTGGTATTTGTCAGAAGAATTGAATTTGTAGATGTATACATTTACGTGTCACATCTTAATATATAAAATTCTCGTGTCACAATGTTAGTTACCGTATTTCTCCGAAACGGCTTTACTGATTCTTACCAAATTTTATAATTATGCATATCGAGTCAGTAGGTCTGAGAATCGGCTACTGGCTACTTTTTATATTGATAAGTGCATTTGTTGAATAAATAAAAGTAAATTATTATAACTCGAGACTGACTGCGACCATTGTGTGTGTGACGGGATAGCGATGGACGTGGCTATGGTGCCATACTTATTTAGCCACTTCAATAAAATAATTTGGGCTAAATACTTGATATATTAATAAATATAACAAAACGTTTGCCGGGACACCTAGTAATGTTGTATAAGTTGTATTTCCATACAAATATTAAATGTATATTAAATGTATAAATATATATTCTGAGCTTACACTAACTGCCGCTCGTCAGAGACGAATCATATAAATTACTTAACTCTTACGGCCGTTCCCAATATTTGATTTATCTCTGGTTTTGCCCTACTAGAGATAGGAATAGCTCACAATTGACATAAAATATGTCTCTAATGTCTAATGTGAGCTATTCCTATCTCTAGTAGGGCAAAACCAGAGATAGATCAAATATTGGGAATGGCCGTTAATTGAAGAGTTTGATAGAAATGTGTCAAAATTTTCATTCGATTACAACTACGAATAATAAAAACTAAAGAAACGTAACTCCCATACTTCAACCGTTTTAAATTTGGCTCCTTTTCGAACACTAAAATATGACAATTCAGATTTTCGCCAAGGTCGTATCCCAGGTAACGTATCATAATATTGCGCGCCGGACGACAGCCTGCGCGGTTATTGTCATTGTCATAGTTATGAAACAATAATTGTCAAAAGCGGATAGTATTATGCAGTATACACCAAGCACATCTACTATCACGAAGAAACGAGCACATAATTATTTTTTTAAAATCAAACATTATTCTCTGATCCTTAACCCTTCAGTAAGTGCCAAAATCTTTGCAAAAATGTAGGGTACGTGGTTTGCAAAAAAAAATGGCACCCGGCCTACCCCTTTTTGTACAAATAATGTAATAACCTTACATCTAATCCATATTTTAGGTTTGTGTGAAAAATATTATAATATATGTTAAATTTTCTATCTATCAAGCCATCATAATATAGTATTTAGTCAGATGTGATATTTGTCTCACCACTGTAAACTTTGAAATCTATGTTTCTAACTATTTCGCAACAAATATATTAATATATTATTATAATCTCAATAACACAGAGCTATACAAACTGTTTATGTAAACAATTCTTTGAAATAACTTAACTTGTTATCAATAAACAGATAAGAGATAAGAGTAATAAAAACCGGTTTTGGTATTATACACAAGCAAACTTCGTCCTTATTGCCATACAAATAAAGTTCAAAATGGCCGCGGCGGGCAAAAAGCCGTTATAAATAGGTAATGTTTTTCTTGATTATTTTACTAAAACGATACTATTATATACTATTACTAGGATCTAAATCGTTTTGTACACGATAATATACGCTTTTAACGTCAATTATTTACAAAAATATTACACAAATCGCGTTCAAATCCCATAAATAAAAACCAAATTTTCTCGTGTAAACTAGAAGTTATTACGATGTAAGTATTTCTTTCAAATGATTATCTAAAACTATTTATAAATTATAATCAAGAAATTAAACTATTTTACTACTTACATTCGTTAAATCCATCAATAATATCAAACAAACAACACAACATGGCAGAACACACACGAAAAATTCACGATTTTCAAATGACTGACAAATATTCGTCGACCACAGATTGTATAATATTTTGCATTCATAATGTGGCAAATTTATCGTAGATCATAACTAACCAAACTTCTTCATACAAAAGTAGTCTCTAAGTCGACGAAATACGTAATTCAATCGAACGAAAGAGCGCGGCCACATCCGGCCGCTTGGGTGTAGACGGAATGGCTGCTGCAGTATAATCTGTGGCGGCCGGATCCGGCCGCTTGGGGATTAAAAGGTTAAGACATCGATATTAATAATATACAATATGTAATAATTATGAACAAATATTTTAAGACTCGGGCGAATTTTAAACTGTCCGAGTACCTAGAGAAGACGTTTTCAGATTACAAAAATCTATGTGCTAAATTATTACAGAATATGAAATAAAAAACTTACGTAAATTTTGTACTTACTTATAACTCACAATTAATATATTATTTTAAGAACAGTTAGCAGTTTTTTATTTTTGTTCATTTACAATATGAAGAAAATATTTGTTTTTGTCGATTGAACATAATTTATTACATTATGTTTTATTGTTTTGTTGTAAAAAAATCCGTAGCCAGGAATATGAGAATACCCATATTATCTTATAACGCATTTAGTATAATGTCAGCCAAACCCTAAAATTTCGTTTATGATTAACCCTCCGTGCACCACGTGAATAAAAGTTACACCGTGCACCACGTGGGGTTTGTCAAACCCCAAGACTTACCTGGGCAAGAAATGCGTAATTTGTATTTATTTGTTCATTTTATTTCAAATAACTGTTTTTTATATATTTAATTGTAATATAAAACGATACTTGCTGAGATATTCAATTTGTATTCCTTATATACTTAGTTTTATAATTTTAAAGCAGAACGGGAAATGAAAGGTAACTTTTCAACTGTGGGAGCTCACCAAAAAAGAGTCTTATGTTTTACTTGGTAAAAGATTAGTAAATTTTCATTTTTGGGTGTAAAGGTTTAAAAAATGGGAGTTATAAAACTAAGTATATAAGGAATACAAATTGAATAATATTAACATAATAAAATCAGTCAACACGATATTCAGGCAAGTTGAAATCAGTACATTTCTTACAATGAAAGTGGGCACGGTATGTGTAAGCAAATAGGTCTACTATTGTGCTCACAACCGTATTTGAGTTTTTAATTTATGTTCCTGATACAATCTGAACACTTCTTTATTGATTTTTATAATTTTTCTGGTGGTCCAGGGGCTGCTTTGCCAAGAAATGCGTGAAACCGCTTACAATAACCTCTCAGTATCCATGGTTTATATATTTGCGATTTTTCAAATCTTCTTCTATGAATGTCATACTTAATTTGTTCATAAACCTGTTCAGGAATATTATTTAATTGAAATGAATTTAAATATGCGTGAAAAATAGATTTTTTCACATTTCACAATATTCTGTCTATACAAGTTTTTAACGACATCCTGAACTACGTGAGGTTTGTGGAACCCCAGCACACTTTGTGCACGTCGGTTCGTTGCATCAGTGAAGAAAATCCTAAACTACTGCCGCCAAACGGTAAGGCAACGTCTTAACTCCAGCTACATAAAGCGTCAAAAAAATCACACGAATTTAAAAAAAGTTATGAAATGTTTTGTACGTCTGGGGTTTGTCAGACCCCACGTGGTGCACGGAGAGTTAAATTGTTACATCTTGCATAACACTGTCCATGGCGACTTTGTAAAATTTTTGTAATTATATTATTTATTGATTATTGCACTATTACAATAACATGTAAATGTAATAAGACAAACACAAAGAGCAAAAGAAAAATCCAATTCTCTCATCTCCTACAATTTGAAAGCCTTCATCGCAATTTCTACGTACATACTAATAACTTCGCCATTGAAGTATAAGTATAAACTTGGTACATTATACATAATATTGTAATTAATTATTCATGTTTTCGGCAAATACAAGGGGAATAAAACACTAACAGCCTGTATTACGTTAACATTAATAAACTTGTTTTATGGTTTAATATATTTCCGTCGCAGGGCCGCGGGAAGTTCTCAAACTGAAGGGTGACAGGGGGGAGAGAGGAGAAAAGGTAAGTTCATACCTACTGAGTACCGAAACAAGATGCGACGAAACGCGGCGTCAATTTAGCAATTGAAAATTGAACTTTATTGTCTATACTATAAGGCAGTATTTACTGCTATCTATTGATGATAATTTATAATAATATGATCTACCGTTCGTCACGTTTTGGTTTGAACAGCCCGTATCTAAAGCGTTGGATCACGCGGCACGTCTTTTCGACCACAGGCTATCTTACTCGAGTACGCACATACAGCAGCTGACGTATGACACGACCTGCTATCGAAATGACCAAAAGAATTGGGCCCCTGACCCTGAATTAAAAAAAATGTAAACGAAGATTTTTTTTCGATTTTTGGTATCACAATGAATTGAATATTCCATCAGCAAGTTAACTTTTAATACTAGATTATGACACTCCCTAATTCCTAGTTTAAAAGCCTGAGGTGCGCCATAAAAAGTCACCGTATGTTTTAAGTTAATAAAGGCGATGCTATAAATGAGATTATGCTTATTTTAGAAGCCATAACTTTGCTATTAATTCTGCGCATAAAAAGTCATAAACAGAAATGAAACACATTTGTTATAAAGGTGTGCCGTAGCGACACGTTATAAAAGGTAAAAAATAATTTTTATGGCCCTTTTTTATGTTCTATTTTGCTGTATAAGTCTTGTATAGCATCGAATGATCAGATAGGCAAGTTCAGATAAATATACAAAAAAATATATTATATTTTGTTGATATCCTAAAAATATTTTTATTATTAGGGAGAAAAAGGGACTCGTGGTATGGAAGGACCGCAAGGTTTTCCTGGAACTGATGGGAAACCTGGCGAGCGCGGAGACGTGGGGCCATCCGGCCTTCCCGGAGTGCAGGGGCCCCAGGGACTCTCGGGGCCCAAAGGGGACAAAGGGGAGGCGGGGCCACCCGGACCGGTTGCTTTTTCGAAAGACGAAGCTGCAGTTATGACAAAGGTAATTATAAAAATTAAGTGGCCTATCTGATAGTTTATATATTATTTACACGCTAGATACACGAGTTAATTTACAAAATTGTAAATATCATTTTGTTTTTAAGCTCGACACTGAAAGAATATAATTATTGCTAGAATTCAAGTGCATACAGATGGAAGTTTTAATAAATTTTAAAATGTAACGCTATAATTATTCTCATCGTAACAAAAATCTAATTTACGCGGATAACGCTGAGATAAGCTTACCAGGGTAATAAAGGAAGCCAGGTTATAAATTGGTTGGGAACGTTAATTTTATTTTATCCCTTAATTTGTATTCAAACTACGCCAACGAACTATCCAAAATTGCCAAAATCCAATAAATAATCCAAAACTCAATTAGGGTCATAGAATAAACATTAAACAGGACGACTAATTCGAAGACTCGAGTGAAATTTCTGATGTCAATTGAGTAGTAAATAGTGGCAGTTGTGCCTTGAATCATCAATCAATGTAATCAATAAACTAGAAAACTGTTCTGGACTGTAGACTGCGAAAAATCTTCAATAAAATTATAAGGTCCGAAAATTTCTAAAATATACGGTCCTGATAAAATCCAAACTTTACTAATATTTGAGGTGGAAGAAATCATCTTAAGAATTCTATTTCAGTGAGTTTATTTCTTGGTAATTAAATATATTATAATATTTCAGGGAGAAAAGGGCGAAACTGGTCCGCGAGGTAAGCGCGGACATCCGGGTCCTCCTGGGCCTCGTGGGGCACCGGGGCTACCGGGGCCCCCGGGGACACCGGGCACAGATGGACCTTCCGGAGACATAGGACTGCCTGGATGGACGGTAAAAATGTTATTTAAAAATTACATAAGTTTTTTTACAAACTGTATTTTCAAGCAACAGGAAAGTTTATAATTTATTATTTTTAATCAAACCGTTTAAATTCAAAATGCGTATATTTTTAATAGGGCCCACCGGGTGCCGTAGGTCAGCCCGGACCTCCGGGGCAAAAAGGTGAAAAAGGCGACTCCGGGATAACCTCAACGGACCTAGAAAAGGTAAATTGGCAGATCGTACAAACGTTTGGCCGCCGCGCAATAAATTACAGCTGGTACTCTGTTAACAGATAAAAGGGGAAAAGGGTGACCGCGGGTTCAACGGGGCGCCGGGGCCGACTGGTAGGGAAGGCCCCCGCGGGCCGCCGGGGCCCCAGGGTCCGGCGGCTCCTAATATGCAGTACCTACCTGTCCCCGGTCCGCCGGGGCCCCCGGGTCCTCCGGGGCCCCCGGGATACGCTAACGAGGTTCCGTTCGACACGTTGACGGATAGCCCCGGGACTAAACGCGGGCCCGGCTCAGGTGACTAATCCCTGTTGTTACAAAACTCATCAAACACCCGCAATTCTTCATTTTCTTTTCAGCTCTAACAAAATAATACTCCTTGTAACAATAAAATCCGATATTAAATACTAGATGAGGCTCGGAAATCACACGGGAACTTTTTAGTGTTCCGTACCCAAAGGGTAAAAACGGGACCCTATTACTAAGACTTCGATGTCTGTCCGTCTGTCTGTCACCAGGCTGTAACTCAAGAACCGCTGTAGCTAGACTTCTGAATTTTTTACAGATTATGTACATATATTATCTGTTGCCGCTATAACAACAAAAACTAAAAACAAAATAAGTACGAGTAAATTAAATATTTAAAACGGGCTCCCATACAACAAACGTGTTTTTTTTTACTATTTTTGCTCTTAATCAACACGTAGGCAATTGAAATGTTCACACAATACTTAGTTGTATTTTTACTTTAAAACTAATAAAATTTAAAAAAATAAAATAATTAAGGGGGTAATACAAAAAATACAATTTTTAGCCTATTTTTGCTCTGTAGTGCTACGGAACCCTTTATGCGCGAGTACGGCTCGTACTTGGCCAATTTTTTCTTAATTATTTCACGTCCTTTCCCGTCTCTCGTATGTACATATTATTTTAGCAGCTATTTAACTGTGGAGAGGTAGCATGCGGACACATTTTCGCATAATTACAATATTAGTAGTATGATACTAAAGTTTTTGTAAATAGTGGACACCATTTACGATGTTGCCACTTTTTAATTTCTTCACTTTTTTGACAGACTCTATATTATACTGACTATGTTTTATGAGTCGTAAAATATAATATTTTTATGACAGATATTAAGTGACTATTATATTTCAGGCAAACCCTACGACTCGATACAGATGCTCAGAAAACTGAATCAAATAATGAAGATGCATAAAATATATCGACCTGAGCAATTTGGTAACTATGTTTTATATTATATATTTTAATTACAAAGTTTGAGAAACCTAAGTGATAGTAATTGCATAGCTTTTATTGCGGGCTTTGAGCACGTCGACCGGCAGTACTTGGGACTGCCGTGCCGGTCGGTGTTAGGTTTTTTCGATACATATTTTTTTGATTCGGTCGACGTGCTCAAAGCCCGCAATAAAAGCTATGCAATTACTATCACTTAGGTTTCTCAACTCGTACCGCTGTGCCGGTCGGTGCGGCGTTGCCGTGCATAGTCTAACGTCGTTTCAGTTCGGCAGACTTTGGCACGGTGTTTGCGCGCGTGCTACTAGACGTATGCGAATTATAATTGCATCAGTTGATAAGTGTGCATGTCTTCCATCAACTATAGTCTATGCTTTTACTTTTTACCTCTATGAGAATAGTACCGAATGTCACGGATTTTCCCTCACAAAAAGGTCACTTCTTTAATTTTTGTAGGGTTCTTTCGATGCTGCGACTTTCATAGTGAATTCTAAAATATACGAACACATACACATTACACACCCATAGACATAGATCAAAATAGATACCGCATGTCGCTCCTTTTGTAGGAAAACGAGCGTGTCACTTTTTTCCTACGTACTGTGACGTACTGATGATAAGAATCGTGTCCATTATCTAGGCCAACGTTTCTATTTGAAGTTTCACAGTTCAATATGGCACTTTTAGGCATTTAGGCATTTTTAAAATTGCGATTGACGTCTGATTCTGATAAAAGACTTTTGAAAGACGAGCATTGCTCGTTGTTTGGGAACGCAATATGGCACGCGAAATACATATACATGCGGTATCTATCTTGACCTATGTCACACATGTGTACACACCTTTTTTTTTTTTTTTTTTTTTCGTTGGGGAAATGCGTTTACGCATCCCCGGCAGTCTGGGGAGGGCTACCGGGGTATGTGGGACTCCCTGGGGGTGGAGGGCCGCGCCCGGGCATACCCACTAAAACCCCAACGGTGTTCCTACTCTTCCGCTTAAGGCAGAGCCACGGGATACGCGGAATACACAACCGCGACCCTGCCAGCGGATGCCTCTAAAGGCTTCAGTGCATGGCTGTTAGGCCTACACTGTCACTACAACGCGATGCGCGGAGCACACCCTAAAGCATTATCAAAGTGATAATGTTGAAATTGTTCAAGTTTTGTTACAATTTGAAACTACTGATGTTTGAAGCTCTAAATAATATTTTTAGCCCCAAGCGACCCGGACCAGTTAGATACTCTAGAAAATCCTGATGTCCCCGGAGAGGAAGAGGAAGACGGGGTAACATTAGTCGGCACGGTGTTATTCAAAACTACGGACTCATTGTTACGGGTAAGTACTATTAAAGCTACTGCATAGCTATTATCGCGGGTTTAGAGCTCGGCGACCGAATCAAGAAATTCCGTAACGAAAAAACCTAACACACGACCGCCGTACCGCTGTGCCGGTCGGTGCAGCGATGCCAGACCTCGGTACGGTGTTTGTGTGTGCGACTGCGACTAAACGTGTGCGAATTATAATTGCATAACTTGATAAAAATGCTATGCTTTAGATTTACAGCGGCAGTCCCCGAGTGCCACACATATTTTTGTTAATATCTTTCATTCGTGTCACAAAACATCGACTTTTATTTTTATTGGTATTGTAACTTTCAAAAAGTGTTCAAAAAAGAATTTACAAATTACACTAAAGGAAAATTGGTACGCTTCATTCACGGAGCACTTTTGTTACCGAAAAAGTTATTTAAAACTTCTGTCCCTTTACTCTTATTTATTATTATACCTCTTTAATAACACTTGTTACGTAAATTTACTACTTTCTTTCTGAAAACTATCTTGAAACAACCACAAACACCGGCTAGTTGACGCCAAATTGTAAACTAAACGCAACTAGCGCCACAGTGGTGAGCATTGAACTAATTCAATTAGACGGCGGCTTTTGAATCAGCTGTAGTCTTGAACGTTATGACTGAATGAAAATTGATAGATTGGCGTTCAGTCAAAGGGCTAGTTATTTGATTGAACACCTATTTTAACCAGTTGCCTGCAACATAATATATGCTGTGCGTAGGGTTGCCAACCATACTGTTTTAAACAGTATTATACTGTTTTTCATTAAATTATACTTTTTACTGTTGAAGAAAAATAAAGTATACAAAATACTGTTTTCAGCATCAAAATGTCAACAATTTATTATGGCGTATTAAACCAAGACGCTCAGACTTTTTTTTAAAATTTCAAGTTAGTTTTGACAGAAGCTCTAATTAATTCCTCGATCGTACTGTTCATTTTACTAAAATACTGTTGAAAATACTTCAGAGATCTGAATATACTTTATTTCTTGCCAAACAAGATGGCAACCCTAGCTGTGCGTTCGGCGCGTACGGTGCTGGATAATGTACGATCAGCTTTGATCTTAATATTTCATGATTTTTTTTTCAATGGAAGTCAACTGTGGCTTTGATTAACATACAGTATATCAAGCATATTATTATACAGCTGGGAGCAAACAGCCCTCGGGGGACAATGGCGTATGTCATTCAAGAGCAGGCACTTCTGGTTCGCGTCGACAACGGATGGCAGTACGTCGCGGTGAGTACCACACTACACAGAGGTGCAATGTCGGACAATACTTGAGCGGGACAGTGCACTTTGTTGGACATGCAATATGACATAAATTTTCATTATTAAGTAGGATTTAAAATAGTATTAAAAAGTCTTGTGTAATACAGAGTTTTACTCATTACGTTATATTGGATGGTTATTCTCTGTAATAATATTATAAATTTACCTGAAATCGAGCGTAAGCTACGCTACGCATGAAGTATTTAAAAGTCAAGAACCAAATTTGTAGAAGACACATGAATAAATATTTATTTATAATTAAATAAACACTTAGTAAACGAGACAAAATATATTTATTGGATTTACAATATTAAAGTTTCAATTATATTAACAAATAACATATACATCATACAAATAATAATGCCTTGTAAAATCTTAGTAATAATACTAAAGTATAAAATCGTATAATTTACTTTACTTGATAATTTACTACCGTCACAAGCATCTACTTCTTTTATTTAGTTGCTATTCGGCCTCAACGCCTCCGTGGTCTAGTGGTTTAGAGCGTGGCTGCTGACTCAGAGGTCGTGGGTTCGATTCCCGCGTTGGAAACATTTATGATTGTGTGACAAGTAAGATGATCCATGCGTCGGATGGGCATGTAAAAAGTCGGTCCTGCGCCTGATCTCTCGCCAGTCGTGTCGCGCGGTCTTCCGTCCCACTGGGTTATGAGAGTGAAAAGAATAGAGAGTACTCTTGAGTACTACGCACACACTTGGGCACTATAAAATTACTCCAGCGTAGCTGGCCTGGTTTCAATGAAACTGGCCACCGTCAAACCGGTGTGGAGTATTATTATTCGGCCTCAAGTATGAAAATAACTGCAAACCCATATTTAAGACCGAAGCTCGAAATTTTTCAGCCACATAATTAACTGTGCTAGTTGCGTGCGATTATTCGGCGTTTCCTCTCTATTCACATATTTACTCGCTCGCTAATTATGCCAGAATTTCCACAACTATACGTGGTGAATGCGGTTTCAATATATTTGTACGTTCGTATTGAAAACCTGAATTTCCTCCGTCTAACCATGTTAGTAATTAGCCCCTTTTGAGCGCACGTCTCCAAATAAATAATTGAGAGAACTTCTATTTCTAGTACCTAGTACCTACTATTATGATCATACACGACAACCTTAAGAATAAATGTCTGCAATATTTTTCGAGTTCAAAGCTATTTACTGCATTTACAATCGCGGTTTTTGTAGAAACTGAAGAAACACGTCAAGCTTTTTCAAGACGTCAAAGGCATAGTAAAAGGAGGGGAAGTAAGTTATCTTCATATAAAGGCACCGCGCGCGGCTTGCATGTGTGCGCCATAGTATCAATGCGTCGCCACGGACGGCACACAACAAAATCTCGGCGGTACCAGCCGGCTGGTAACTACTTCCCCTCCTTTTACTATGTCAAAGGGCTATCGCCTCAAATCATCGCATGGGAAACTAGAAATATAGTAATTAATTTATTAATCTAAAACCTCGAATTTTGCTTTCACCATAAGCTGTTTTACTCGCGCATGAGACATGGTGAGCGTTCGTGATGCCAATGACATTCGAGGTATCATAATTGGGACCCGCCACGGCAATGCTGTTTATGTGGGTAGTGCCTTTGCCTCTAATCCCCAAATAATTTTTTTTAATGAAATATGGGGGCAAACGAGCAAACGGGTCGCCTGATGGAAAGCAACTTCCGTCGCCCATGGACACTCGCAGCATCAGAAGAGCTGCATGTGCGTTGCCGGCCTTTTAAGAGGGAATAGGGCAATAGGGGATGGTAGGGAAGAGAAGGGAATAGGGGAGGGTAGGAAAGGGAATAGGGTAGGGGATTGGGCCTCCGGTAAACTCACTCACTTAGCGAAACGCCGGTTTTCTGTGAGAACGTGGTCGGAAATCCGGTCGAGCCGGCCCATTCGTGCCGAAGCATGGCTCTCCCACGTATAAAATTACGTTATACCTTTTCTAATACTTCCAGATATTTATATTTAGCCTTATAACTAAAAACTTAAACTAATGATATAATACATTTTATAGAGTCTCAGGAAAACGCTAAGGACACAATATATTATCTCACCTAAGTTAGTGACACTCTGTGATTTAAGGGGCTCTTAACTTTAAGAATCTGTCATCAAGTGGGACAGAGGGAAGGTCATTGACTGCAATTTTCATGCATGTCAGGAAGCTGCGCCAGTTATTGCACTTGCCCGAACTTCCAAAAGACGAACGGAGAATTTTAAAATACTGAATTACTTTTATTACGTATACCTCCATTTTAATAACTTATAATGCGACAAATCAAAAAGATTAATCGAACATGATTCAAATATGGGTCATAACTAGTTTTTATTATTCTGAAGTTACAGTGAGCGTGGCAAAAATTATAACTCGTAAAACATAACCCTCCTTTCTGGCAGTCTTAAACCAATGAAAGCTTTTTTATTAAAAATACCAATAACATGTCATAACAAGGAAATAAAATCAGTCTTTGAAGAAAGAATAACTTACGGCAATATTTTTCCATTCGGAAGCTCTTATATTAAATTCTTGTATATTTTTATCGAAGAACAGTATGCATGTAAATTCCGATATTTTGCGGTCTCTCTATGTTGGCCTATGGCAAATACTGCCTGTTTATGAGGAGCATAATATTCATCTACAATAGTTGCTCATGATCAGCGCGCAATTTCTCATTATATTATTATTATGCTAACGTGAAAAAATCAATGTAAACGAGGCAAGTATCTCCATGTGAAATTTCAACAAAATCGGTTTAGTGATTTGGGTGTGAAGAAGTAACAGAGATACAGACACACTTTCAAAATCAAAAATCAAAATCAAAATTGATTCACCTCTGAATAGATTTAAAATAAATGTTTTCAGAATGTCCTACCTACTGACCATCGGTTTGGAAACTAACCCGCGAGAAGAACTCGCACGGAGCCCACTTTTTACGAAAAAAGTGAGAAAAATTTCGCATTTCGAGTATAATATTAGTATGGATATAGAATTTAACTAAAAATGTTCCTTTCTATCCAGAAAGAGACTCTACGGACCCAAACAGTATGCGATTTGGGAATCACCCGATAGTTCTAATGTATGTGTTTGAACACGAGATCCTGCCTTATCTAAACTTCCTTATTTATAGCTACGCCGTTTTGAGCCGAAAATTTGACTTCATATTTCCATAGCTTGGGAATATTGATCCGGGGCCAAATAGTGGCTTAATGGTTTAATCATTAAATTAACCTAATACGCAAACATTATAATGGACTTAAAATAAACTCTATTTTTCACTAGATCCATGTTATTGAGAAAAGTTTAATAAGCTAAAATGATGATTTTAGAGAGTCACCATTTTGATGGTATTAATTGTTATTTATATTTTTGGTAGAATCATTTAATTAATATCATTGTTACTAAAATATTATTGTAGCGGTTTATTTAAGGCTGAACTTGGGAGGTAACATAGGCATACAACTTTACATATTACCATATACTTAGGGTAAACAGGGCTATGTCAATACGAAGTTATGTAATATAACCCCAACTTGGGATTATTAGAATACCTTACATAGCTGGCTAAATAAAGACAAGATATTATGTAGTTTAACATTTTGCTTATAAAATTTTAGAATTTCCTTCATGTCGTCGCAGACATTTTTTAATAACCGTTACAGTAAAATTTATGGAGAAATTTTTATGATTATTTTTCCGACCCAAATATCGACCAATAGAATTGCACCATTCGACGTCACGTGGTACAACCTACATGGTATTATACTGATAATTTTTTGAAAATTTTCTCTGGTAGTTGCTATATATAAAAAACAAATTCTAATTCTATTGGCCGACATTTGGGACGGAAAAATAATCCCCCGAATACCACACGAGCTCTTGTGGTGAAAACTTTTACAACAATAAAATAATTTCATTATCAACAAAATACACAAATACACAAAGTGTGTGAAAGAGTCAGTTGTTGCCATTATTATTACTAGAGATCGCCCAATGGTCGAAATTCGACCTTACTTGCAACGACATTAGGACTACTACCTATATTTTGTAAAAAATATTGACTTCATCATAGTTTTTTTCAATTCTTGTCTCTGGGACTCAGCTGATCTTACACTGGCCGTTTAAGCATTGTTTAGTATCTAAAATAAAAAAATAAAAAAACAATAATCCATTTTCAATTTGTCAACTTGTTGTCAACAGACTTCAACCATAAATAAAAGAGTATAATTCGTATGTATAGGCTTGTCACTCAAAAATCTGTCATTTTTCCTAGTTCCCGAACCGGTGGTAGGCATCATGTAGGACCATGTAGGACTTTCTGATAACATTTATTTTAAATTTATTCAGAAATAAAACAATTTTGATTTGATTTGATTTGACTAGTAGTAGTGTCGTAGTGTGTGTAACGTTTTATTTGTTAAAAATATACATGATAAAAGCATAATTTTAAAATAATATTAGCTCGATGCACTCCTCCACTATAACTGTGCGAAATTTCATGCACCTACGTTTCCCCATTTTTCGTAAAAAGGGTAACAAAGTTTTTCTTTCACGTATTAATATATAGATAGATACACTTAATAACATTTTGCCTAAAATTGTGCATACTGTAAGGGCCGCGCCACACCGGAATGGTAGCGGCGAGGCGAGCTCTTTCAGTGTCTGTCAATATTATGATTTTAAGTGCTCGCCTCACCGCTGCCATTCCGGTGTGGCGCGGCCCTATACTTTTTTGTACTCAAACCTGTTCTTACTGTGTACTGTAGTCTAAAGTATAGTCACAGAAATTCTGTTTCAAAACACCACGTCATGTCAATCTCTTCATCTTCATGTCAATCTCGTCAATCAAAAGCATCTTAATATAGCTCATATCCGTTACTAGACTCGAAAATATAAAAAGTAAGTTTATCTAGTGATAGATAAAAATCACAACATAACTGAAAAAGTCGTAGTAGCGATATTAATCGAAGTACGTCAGGATGACTTATGATGTTTTTTTTTTCATAGATGGGCTCCCTGCTGGCGATCCATAGCCAACCAGAGAGTGGGCCAACGCGGACCACACTCCAGAACATTTTGGAGACATCCAGCTTGGTACATCACAAGAATCCAGCGGGAGAAGGACCAGTCGTAAGTTGATTTGCTTTATCGATTTTTATGTTATTTGACAAAAATGTAAAGTATATTATAAAGAAAAATAAGGTTGTTTGCATCGAATAGGCTCCGAAACGAGTCTAAAAATCAACTGCAACAACCTATTATGAGTAAATTTGGCAAAAACATAAAGTATACCATGAAAAAGTACATATTATTAATATTATACTTTTTACTGGAAAAAGTTACATTTACAGCGGGAAAACTGTTTTTACGGGCGAAGCCCTGCGCAATAAAAAAAATTAAATAGTCTATTGCTAAGTACTCACATACGGTTTTACTCGATAGTTTTACTCCAAATCGAAAAAAAAAACCACGTGTGGACCGCAAATCTCACAGCTCGATGGCTCGCATCGATACAGCTCGAAGGCTCGCATCGAGCCGGCTCGATGGAATTAACTAAATATATCTAATTTCCTTCGATTTGGAGTAAAACTATCGAGCAATGCTGAATGCGTGGACGAAAACCATAGCCGTGGGTATACTCTACGTGATTGCTCGATCGAGCAAAACCGTATGTCACTACTTAGCATATAATATCATGGTTCGTCTAATAATTTAATAATTAATTATCTAATATTGGATATATTTTGTTTGTAGGGAGTTAATTTACTTATTCGACTATCATTACAACACTAATATTTAAGCGATTAATATCATAATTATCCTTATATTATTAATAGCGGTGATGATATTATATAAGTTGATGAAATGGAGAAAAAGTCAAATTTACAAGTGTACGAAGGCCGAATGTTAATTTTAATGTACGTAATTAGAGATTGACCCGCCTACTATGTATAAGTTAATATTCGTGTTTTGAATTTAATTAAACGAAACACGTGGACACTCAATTGAATTTTAAAGTCACTTATTAATATTTTGGAATATTTTTAGGAATCGTGACCTAGTTTAAGAGCACGTGTATGTCCTGATAGAACGTCTCCGTAGTCCAGTGGTTTGGAGGTTTTGGCTCCGAAGTCGTAGGCTCGATTTCCGCGTTGGAAAAATGTTGCTTTGACATTTGGCTAAGATAATACAAGCTCATCACCTAGATAGAAAGTCTTCGTGGTCCAGTGGTTTGGAGGTTTTGGCTCGGAAGTCGTAGGTTCGATTTCCGCGATGGAAAAATATTGCTTTGACATTTGGTTACGACAACGGAGGCTCATCAGCTGATCATTTGACAAGAAATATAATTTGTGCATCAAATGAGTTTGTCAAAAGTTGATCCTGCGCCTTATCTCTTACCAGAAGTGTCGGATATGCTATTGTGTTACGGCCGTTCCCAATATTTGATCTATCTCTGGTTTTGCCTTACTAGAGATAGGAATAGCTCACAATTGACATAAAATATATGTCTCTAATGTCTAATGTGAGCTATTCCTATCTCTAGTAGGGCAAAACCAGAGATAGATCAAATATTGGGAACGGCCGTTAAGAGTAAAGGAAAACAGAGTGCTTTTGTGTATATCGCACACACTAATTGGGCACTTTCAAATCAATCCCACGTAGCTGGCCTGGTTTCAATGAAACCTTCTACGGTCACCGAAATGGGAGTAGAGCAGTCAGTATTATAAACCGTATTATAATTGAAGAGAGTGGAGAAACTAGACAATAAACATTTTATAACCTAAGAAACATAACTAATTTTATCCCATATAATTGAACAAATCTTGTAACTTACCTACTTCATCATCTGGCTACTATTAAAGTAGCCAGATGATGAATTAGGTAAGTTTATAATAAATATCAGTTGTTCCGATTCCATACATAGAATCCACAGTTTTTTGATTTAAAAATATTTTCCCAGCCCTAAAGCTACATTTATGCAAAAAACGGCTATTTTTTATTTTTACTTACCTGCTTTATCCACCAATATCTTCATCTTCTTATAATATATAAAATTCTCGTGTCACAATGTTAGGCCGCCTACTCCTCCGAAACGGCTTTACTGATTTTAACCAAATTTTAAATGCATATTCAGTGGGTCTGAGAATCGGCTACTGGGTACTTTTTATATTGATAAGTGCATTTGTTGAATAAATAATAGTAAATTATTACAACTCGAGACTGACGGCGACTATTGTTTGTGCGACGGGATAGCGATGGACGTTGCCATGGTGACATACTTATTTAGTCACTTCAATAAAATAATACGGGCGAAATACTTTATATGGCAAAGAAACGTTTGCCGGGACAGCTAGTATTATTATAAAGAGACGGTATTGTCGAAATTAATGATGAAACTTTCGAGCACACATTCGTAGTTGAGAACTGCACAAGACAACAACATAATATTGACTACTCAGCAGATAATACGCTCGCTCCAAATCAAAACCATAGACTTAAGAAGCGGATACAATCGTACTTAATTGAAAACGTGAGTTGAAGAACACGATAACTATAAACTGTACTCGGCGAAACATGGTGATAGCGGTCATTGACTTGTCAATAACTTGTCATTTTTTATGCAAAGCCTCATTTGACACTTCATTGTCAATCGCGGCTTATATAGAAAATGACAAGTTTTTGACACGGAGTCAATGACCGCTACCGCCATGTTTCTCCGAGTATAACATTTTGTAACATTTACTCATTTTTACCCCTATTAATTTGAACAAGCCTTGTAATAATTTATCTACGTCATCACACGGCTAACGTATCTGGCACATATAATGCACATTATTTTTATTTCAAATAGTTTTTCCGGCCCCAAAGCCTCCATTTATGACTAAAACGTCAAATTTCTACTGTTACCTTTTGTGTTCTTCCACTTCCGTCTACAATTATAATGAGAAAATAGGAAAAAGCTTCATTCCAACACCTCGAATCTCGTTATGATGGTCACATGTCAGGTTATGGTTCAGAATGGTCGCACAATGTTATCGTGTATTACGCAAATGACCCAGTATTTCTGAACTTCTGGTTCACGATATGTTATCTTATATCTATAAATGAGCAATTCTTGTATATATCTATATATGTAATTGGAATCTCGGAGTCAGCTCCAACGATTTTCATGATATTTAGTATATAGGGGGTTTCTTTCGGGGACGATTAATCGATCTAGCTAGGAATCATTTTTAGAAAATGTCATTTTATTCGTGTTTTATCGAATACCGAGCAAAGCTCGGTCAAATAGCTAGTTATAATAATATGTATACCTACATATTATTATTACTAGCTTTTTAACCGAGACCGAGACCGTTATTATGGACTGAGGAAATATTTTTTTTTGCATTTTATCGTCTATTAATTATTTTATTGTCACAAGAAAATCACCTGCTGTAATGGCCCTTGTGGCTGCAGCCAGACGTTTCAAGTAAAAATAATTTAATTATTTATTGAATGATGATTTTGACAAGAACTCCAAACATTTTCTGTCAAACTTTTCATTCAATACAAGTTAAGTTATCGTTAAATATTACTCAGTAGGACTATTGTGACCTAAAAACTTTAGAACTAAACGTTAATGGATTGGCTTTGTTTGATTTTCACAATAAAATACACCGCTACGTCAATTTCTTCGATCTGTGACCGAAACAATCTCGAAATCTTACTCGCCGAACATTCACTTTATCTTCATTGACAAAGTTAAACCTACAGTGAAGTTTCTGGAACTTTAAACGCTTCTGTTTCAGCAAACAACGGTTATTTTCAGCGTTTTCAAGCCAAGAATTTCTCGTTCGTTAAGAATGTGCGAACCGCGGGCAGGTAACCGCGATACATTTTGTATGGATTGAGAATTCCGAATGAGCTTTCCTGAATATCCCTGTTTATGTTACACGTATATAACGTATATAATACACGTATATATAATAATATAATTGCATTTAGAACGTCTTGTATTATTACCTCGAGTTGACTACATCATTATTTACATCATTATCATTATACATATTATCATACCTTTTTTTGCTTTTTAAGGCTTTGAGCGCAGCGACCGAATCAAGAAATTCCGTAACGATAAAAACCTAACACCCCCACTCCGACCGGCTCAGCGGTGTTTGTGTATGTTTGTGCGTGCGACAAGTCGTATGCGAATAGGCATGATGACTATTTTTTTTTTCTTATCGGCAATTCAAAGACACTTAAAAAATAGAAACATCGTTGAAAGAATGACTCTGATAGCTTAAAAATTCACCAAGATATGACAATTCAAATATCTCATAAAAAGACCTGCCCGAAACGCTCCATACAAAGTGCTACGAAAGTATGACGTAAGTCTTTCGTAGTTTGTATGCATCGGGAGACAACTTTGTTCGATAGGTATATTAAATATTGCGTTTATGAAAGTGGTTTCATAACATAAGTTGCTTTTAATTGCATAAGTTATCGAATTGTATACAAATATTAAGAAATTTAATTGAAAAAAAAAATCTACTTGAATATCCAACTTTGAAGGCGCATATAAAAAAATACAAATGCTATCAAGCTGAAATTTTGGGAACACTTATTTTTTACCGTGATTTCTTTATTTTATTAACAAAATTCGCTAATATTTGACCTTGTCATCATCCCTATTATTTGTACAAGTTGATAAAAATGCTATGCAATAATTTTACCGCGGCAGTCCCCGAGTACCACAAGTATTTTTATATCGGGCTTTGGTTTATTCCCACCGCTGTATCTCCTGTGTCGCCAGGATCGTCAGCGGTATCTAACCACAAAAACTTGAGAGGTGGCAAGGGGCACCCAAATAGAACGAAGTTATTTCATATGTTCAAAAAACCTGTATAGGGACATTTACTCAAAAACATATACTCAAAATAAATATTTAAAAAACGCCATCTATTTGAGGCCCAGGAAAAAGGCGACAACGCGTCGGCTTATTCTCAAAAAACGCCATCTAGTTGATGCACAGGAATACTATCAACGCCCTCAGCTCCAAAATAATACCATGCAGGTACTAATAAAAAAGCATAGAGGTCAAATATCGTTCTGTCTAGCTTTTACGCCGAACACGCGATAAGGAACTTCGTTCCAAAAACCCTTGGTCTCTGGGAGCCCAAAGGATATCCTAAGCCGTCGTCCCGCAACGAAATTAATCAGAAGAAGTTAGGAGTAGGAAGTATATTTTCACTAGTGTGTAGAGTGTATACTAATTTTATCAATATCACCTTCACGTAAATAGTACAGGTATTTCAGATAGACATATTTTAAGCTGTTCCGAGAATAGTTTTTATCCTGAAATGTGTTTGAGTCACTGACACTCGCTATTAAACACGAATTTCGGCGTAGCCAGGATTCTTTTAAATATTTAAACATTCGTTTGTTCAAAATATATTTAAAAGGAAACTATATCTAAATATATAAGTAAAAGGTGACTGACTGACTGACTGACATAGTGATCTATCAATGCACAGCCCAAACCACTGGACGGATCGGGCTGAAATTTGGCATGCAGGTAGATGTTATGACGTAGGCATTCGCTAAGAAAGGATTTTGAGAAATTCCATCGCTAAGGGGATAAAATAGGGGATGAACGATTGTATAATATAATAATACTTCTTAACGCGAGCGAAGCCGCGGGCAAAAGCTAGTTTAGTATATTTTAGAATTCGTAGAAAACTGTATTTAATAGAAGATGACGCGTGCAACTCCGTTTCGCCAAAATATAGTTTATCGCACAAGAACCGTAAATTGTTTCGGGATCAAAAGTAACCTACGTCCGTTCCCGGCACTCCAAGTATCACCATATCTAATTTCAATAAAATCGGTTCAGCGGTTTGGGCGTGAAGAGATAATAGACAGACATACTCGACATTTATAATAATATTAGTGTGAATTGGACATAATTTGTAAGGAATTTACTAAGCTTGAAGCAATTTAAGCGGCTCTCTGTATTTGCGAGAGTGTGAGGGTATGTAATCATAGTCCTAAGAATATACTGCCTTCGTGTCGGAGCTTTGAAGCTTAGGTTCTCTTAGGAGAAATTAGAACTAATTTCTCGTTATACTTGAATCTTAACAACCTTTGTTAAGTACGTGTAAATACATAATAATGTTTAAATGTTTGTACGTGTAATATTATAATAGGACTCTGTTAAGCATTTGCGTATGATCCCACAAAAATTACGTATTGAGTTATGAATGCAGTCATGTTCTTTAGTTGGTTTCGAACAAGACTGCATTCACCAATACTAATTATCAACGACTTGATTAGTCGCTATTATCTTAAGAATATTAAAAACTAAGGTTCGTTCCAATTCGTTCGTAACCATTCGATTGCTATTCGTCATAATATTTTAATGTTCGAAAAAGAACCAAATTCAAAACGGTTGAAGTATGCGAGTTACGTTTCCTTCGTTTTTATTATTCGTAGCGTTACAACTTACAAAGGAAAGTATCCTGTGACTGCTATGACTGGCTTGTCTTTTGGTGCCTTTAACTCGCCTTCAAAGTCTAGCTAAATCCACTCAAATTATTTCCCAATGACCCCTACTCTTTCGCTTTAACTCCTGTATCCTCATAAGGCTCACTTGGGCCGCGCTAAATGTCAAGCGCCATGTTCGAAGTATATTAATTGTCATAATATTATCAAACAATTTACATAACCCTGTTTATCGTCCAATTTAAATTTCAATCAGAACGACCTTATGGTAATATCTTCTGTTTCTTATAACGAAATTTTAACTTGACATTAGTACTTATCTAGTAGAATATTATAGTAAGGGCCTGTTTCACCACTTCCTGATAAGGCTATCCACCACTTAACTTGACACATAGAGTATGGAAGATCTGTAAAATAAGCCTATCTGGCACCTTATCAGGAAGCGGTGAAACAGGCCCTTAGTATAGTACCCACTACCTAATACTTGTGTCAAGTTTAAATATAGTATTAGTATTTCCTTCTTACTATAACTATACTCATTTGTTCCCAGCTACGTCTGATCGCATTGAACGAGCCTCATACTGGCGACATGCACGGAGTGAGCAGCCTCAACTATGACTGCCAAAGACAAGCCCAGAGAGTAGGGTTAGAAGGAAGCTTCAAGGCGTTTGTGTCTTCAAGGTATAGTAGTTTATGAGCACAAGTCATAATATTTTTAAGGCAAAAAAAGAGTGCTCATTGTAAGTGTATTATTGTAAGTGTATACCGAAATGTAACATCTCTAGCAACCATATTTTATCCAAATAAATATCATTTCATTTCATATCATTTAATTTAATTTCATTTCATTTTGGGCACTATAAAGATACTCATGCCAAGGTCGGCAAACTATCGCCGTCATCTCAATGTATTATCTCCGTATTAGTCTTGTTTATTTATTTATTTTAGCCTCCTTATCAAGCTGCAGTTTTCTTTAGTTTCTTTGTTGCTTTTCTATCTTAAGCTTGTTTGCCCTTTTGGCAATAGGCCTCCTCCAGGGCTTTCCATCTTTCCCTGTTCCTCCCCAGTCTAGTCCAGGTGCTACCTGCTACATGTTTTATATCATCTGTCCATCTTTTAAATTGTCTTCCTTTCTTTCTTTTTCCAGTTCCATTAGTCTTGTTCCATTAGTCTTGTAATATTAATTAAATCACTCTATGAGGGTCATGATATTGCAAGACCTTGCAAGTCTATTAGTAAGTCGGTATTTTCAAACGACGCATATCTTTTGGAGGGCTACTGACCCAAAAAATCAAACATCGTCCTTCTCTCTTCACACTCACGCCCGTCTAATATGCCAGGTGAAAAGGGACGACGCGGAATCATCGCCAAGTTAGTTTTAATTGAATAAAAGACGAACTATATTGAAGCAAAAAGCATTTTGAGAAAATTTAGGTTTTATCAATGTCTTTTTAGATGTTAAAAAATATTAAAGAAAAGACAACAAACTTCGAAGATCCAAGCAAAAATGTGTCTAAAACAAGGTTTTTTTGTAAAAAAGAAACTATCAAGCATTTTTCCAGTTATCGTGTTTTCGTCAATTGTAGTTACTTGTGTAAAATAATCAGTTTTCTAGACATAACAGATCTAGGTTTAAGTACATACTTAAACCTAGATCTCAAAATCTGTAAGTCTGACTACATAGTCAAGTTAGGGTCAGGTGATTCTTAAATAGCAGTAGTCGCGTCACTTTTGTGTCACGTACCTTTACTGTCACGAGTAGCCGTATTGCAGGATAATTTTGCTACAGCAACGCTCTAGCGAAAGTTGTATAATAGCTGATGCTCTCGCCCGTGGCATTGCTGCCGCAACACACCCTGCAGATGTCTTTATTACGTCCAGGGTCCAAAACATCGACTCAATAGTCAGCTGGGTGGACCGAGACATACCGGTGGTCAACACACGAGGGGATGTCCTATTCAACTCCTGGGGTGAGATGTTCGACGGCTCCGGAGCTCTATTTGCCCACGCACCAAGGATTTACAGCTTCAACGGGAAGAATGTGCTGACGGATCCTGGGTGGTAAGTTTTCAAATGGCTATGCTTGTCTTTTATTCAGAGGCGGCTTAAAGCGTGGACGATGTTAGCCACCGCCTACGACCTCGCGGTCCACGCGAGGCGCGGGCTACGCGATTTTTCAGGATTAACCAGTTCTTATACTCATATTTTTAAAATAACAGTTTAAGTACGAAAAAATTCTATCTGTTAACAAAATCCTTCCCATCAATCAGGGGGCCTGACAAAGCATCTTGCCTACATCAAATTTTGGTCTTGCCCTGACACTGCTTTTATTATGTCTATGTATATATTTACAGCATGATTGGTAAGTTTTTCACTAGCTGCTAAGCAGTTTTTTGTACAAGTATAATATAAGCTCCGGATAAGAACAAGGTATCCAATGGGTCATGGGTGTGGGGCCATACTCAACAAATGAAACACATGCCCCTGTCACTCACCTATATTGTTACAATTATTACTTGCATTTGGTGCAGAGAACACTCACATTTAAATTGGTGAGAGGTTTTATACATGCTGTATGTTTTTATGACTCATTATTATGACATTAATATATTGAAACAACCTAATAATAGGGTTGTAAAATAATTTAAATCCGGATACGGTTCATGTTTCGGATACGTTCATGGATCTACGAATATGTCGAGTATAATTCCATGGCAATATTACATTATTCTCTTATTATAAAGTAAAGTAACTTTGTCATTAGGAAGTACAAACAACAATAAAGTATCAAAGATGGTAATAAAGGACACTGACAAATCTTCCGAGGTAATAACTTTCATGTCATGACGAAATATTTGCCTCAAATATACTTCGCTAATTATTATTTGAGAATTTCCATTAATTTCTCATTTGGGTATTCAAAGCAAACGACTTCAAAGGTGGAAATAGCGTAGTTATAATTAACTGTCGTTTCGTTAATGTTTTTGACAAAGTCCTCGAAATTAATCATTTTAATTTTGTTCCATTAGCCGATTCGTAATACACTATTGTATGAATTTACATGTATTTGCATTTAATTTTATATTTAACCATCCCACAGAATTGGGGTTTCAATCCAATGCCTTTTCAGAACTTTTTTTTATTAAATTTTAATTTTATTATAAAAAGGAAGTAAATTTCAAGGTCACCTTTGTTTTGTTTGTCGATAAACGTTTCTTCATTTACATTCTATTGTATTGCGATTGTTTTACAGCATTGTATAAGAATCCTAATATGTTGTTACTTAGTAGGATTCTTATACAATATTGTATCCCTTGTTCAGGCCAATAAAAGCAGTATGGCATGGAACGAGTCCCAATGGCGAGCCGGCCATGGACGCGTACTGCGATGCATGGCACAGCAGCAGTCCGGACAAATTTGGCCTGGCCTCCTCGCTACGCTCCAACAAGCTATTAGATCAAGAAACGTAAGTCTATTTCTTGGGTTCCTACTTTAAAAGGAATTATCTCTTCTCTATAAGATAAATTTTCGAAAATATGAAGTGATTGGTGTTTCGGATAAGCCAGTTCTTATTATTGTAATTTGACACATCGATTCAATGAAATGAATCTAAAATAAGCCATTAAAAACTATACATAAGTTTGAGCACTAGTTAAGCACTACACGAAAATATCACAATGGATTGACAGACTTGGCACCGACATTTTTGGCCTTTTCCAAATTGGACGGCTCATATTATTTTAAAAATGCATCTTATTGCCTCGTGATGTCGCAATGTCAATTGACCGACATGACGTTCCATCAATAAACGTAAGTCCAATTAATGTTATTGTTAATTCCGAAGTAGATAAACTTGAATTACCATAATCGTTACTCGGATTCGAATAATTCGGTCTTATTGCTGAGGCCCAACAAGTTATTAAATCAAGAATAATTTAATTAGTGTTATTACGAATTCGAATAATTTTTGAATATTACAGCTAAAATTTGAATCCGAATAATCTTGTTTCATAGTTGAGAAATTTTGATAATTTGAATAGATATCAAAATATAGGAAACCAAAGTTCAATCTTATATATTGTTAGTTAATTCTTTATAATATTAACTTTGTATTCTCTTATTTTCTGATGTTGTTTGATTTAGTATGTAAACACCGTGAGTAAGCTCAAATGTATTTGTGATGGTTCATCGCATCCCCGCTTTACAATAAAAACATTATAATTTTTGTCTTTATTTACATGCCATTGTTCATATTATTATGTTTCATCTATACTTGGTGCCCGATGAAGAAGTGCAACGCCAATATCTGACGTCAAACTTCTACAGTAAAATAAAAATATATAATTAAAGTAAAATAATATCTCAAACAAATTTCGCCGTCCGAGCAGTAAATATTTAGGAATGAATACTTATCTCTTTGATACGTAAAATTCACTTTTTAAACATTTGAATTTAAGAATATCGGGAAAATAGTTCGTTGGAGCTAGGACGCATATCTGCTTTGGAGCGTTGTGTTATTTTATTTTAATCTTGGGGTTGATATTAAGTTGATTAAAGTTCAAAGAAAATGCTGTGGCGACAGCTGCTGAAATTCATTTCGTTAATAATATAAATGGCTTTTGAGTCATTTCTTTTACAATAGAAATATACCAATATAAATAACGCTGTGGTAAAGCCATAGGACCAATATTAACAACTTTCTAAACCACTGACAGCAATTGGTTACTATGAGTTATATCAAAAAATATATTTATATTTCAGGTTAATTTTTTTAAGAAAAAGTAATTAATTTATATTAAATTACTGGATCCATAAGGATATAATGTCAATAAACCTTTGTATATCCTTAATTTTGGAGGCTTAAATCGGTTAGCGAAAGAGGCTTAGTTACCAAATTATAATTATTAAGTAATTAATTTTGTCAACAGATATTCGTGCAGTACGAGACTCATCGTGCTTTGCATTGAAGCGACACCACTTGATACAGCACGAAGAAAAAAACGCTCTAAGTAAGTCAGATTTAAATTGAAATAAAAATACAGGAAGATTTTTTAAAAACTATCCAAACTCTTAGAAGAAAATATACTCATGAAAATAAGCAACTTTTTATGCAGTCTACTTTTGAAGTTAAAAAGAGGCGTTTTTTTTATGGAACTGTAGATTTTTTTATAGAAGTTGCTTATTTTCGTAAGAATAATATTCACTTCTAGAAGTTTAGACCGACTTTAAAAATTCTTCCCGTCCCTGTATAATCCCGTATATAATCTATCTGCAGGCTTAGCATAACAAGATAAGAAACGGAAAACAATGGACATACTGACGAATTTAAGTAAGAAAATGGCGAATTTTCTGTCAAACTGTCACTTTGTTTAACCTTCCGTATTAGAGAGAAATCGCTTCTATGGTGGCCATGCTAAGCCTGCTGAGGTAAATGCATAAAAAATATGAAATCTTTCACTTTTTAACAGGTCTGACGTAAATGAAAAAATGAGAATCCAGAAACACATCGAAGAAAAACAAAACGACAGTAGTTATAATTTATAGACGTTGAAATTGTATTAAAATTAATCAAATTCAAAATATTATCCAATGCAATGCTAGTTTTCGGAATATAATTAGCTCTTACAAGAATAGCTTTCCCTGCTATTTTTGGAGTTTATTGAATAATAACAATATGGTTCAAAATTGGTGTATTAAGTAGCCACAATAATTGTGGCTACTTAATACACCAATTTTGAAAATCAAATAAATTTGATTATAGTATATTTACGACAATCATCTAAGATCACTATTATTATAAATATTACACAATGGAATCAATATGAGAGTTTAATATTATTTTAAGCTTTGATTGAAAAAATGAATTATTATTTTCTATAACAATTAGTTATTATTTTTTATAAACTATTATTACGGATACGAAGATTCCGAATTCGTATCCGTAAAGCAATAATTAATTTGTTATTTCATTATTTGTTTACAAGACTATCATTTATTTTATTATCAAATTACATACCTAAACTTATATTACACAAAACTTTTTATGTAACATAAAAATAAGGAGTCGGTTAAAAACTTAGCAACAGCGCAAACTAAAGTGTACAAAGCACAAAAGTTGCTTACAGAAATTGTAATAAGCAGATAATATTCCGTCGCTGGCATATTCAAAGGCGTCTAGTCCCAGTTCGTATTGTGTTGGATAATATAGAGATGTTCTAAATAAAATTGTGAAGACTGTACATAATAACGTAGTTACAAATGTAAATTCTCGTGGAGCATAACGACAATATTAAATAATCTATAGTCAAAAATACGACACGGCTTCCTCTCATGATTGCATTTTAAATAATTTCATAATTTCTGTAGTTATTAGTTTTATGTTTTCATATAATATAATATTGTTATTATTATTCAATCATCGCACTTTTATTTCATAGTAACACATTTTTCTACTACAACAACCTTTTCAGTTTGGGGAGAATATTTAATCCGTTACCGTAACCGGATTTAATTATAAAATTATATATATTATATAATTATATAAAATGTATACAAAAACACTCTTAATCTAGACCTTGAAAGTTCTACCTGAACTTGGCTTGGTTGTAAAATGTTCCACTTAAAACCCCACATCAAAGATTTGTTCCACTTAAAACCCCACATCAAAGATATTTAAATTTATAATTAGAATTTTAAATGTAACTCCTTATTGATGACTATTTTTGTATCCAGAATTTCAAGAGAATTTTAACGTAGCATTATTCACTGTTCATTCACAAAATACCTTAAGTATATTTTCTAAAATAAACTTCAAAATATAATCATTATTAAAGCAATGCAATTAAACTGCTACTAGTACTAATATTCAGTCGTAAATGTTTATCAAAATAATTTCCAATCCACTCAAAAGGTCTAAAATCTAAATAATTAACACTAACTATTTATGAAATAAATCGACTTACTTCACAGTATGAAAACACAAGGCCGAAGCACATTGAATATTCGCAGAGTAAATGATTTAAAAAGGTTTATTCGTTTCATGAAAGATATTTTTATGAAAGACTTTTAAAATCGGATTTAAATATCAAACAAAACCAAATAGAATAAACCTTTTGTAATTCAATATGCAGTGGTACTGATATTTTATTATTACAAAACTGAAATAAAAATATGAAATTAATATTTAAAATTTTACACACGGCGATATGAAATTATTATTTTCGTTTTTGGAGTTTCGAAAACGTTGATGATAATATTTTTAACAATACACGCTTTTTATTAGAAGCGTTATTTTTAATTTTTTCTTGGAATCGAAAATATTATTTTCGATTTCGGATACGGTTTAGATACATTTAGATACATTATGGTCCCTATTGTTGTTGAGCCATTACGCACAAATGACATAATATTTTTTTTAATCATGATATCTACAGGTGTAATAAAACTAAGTGATAATAATTTAGGGTGTGTACGTGTTCCTTATTACAAAGAGATCAGTGAAAATAGCAGCACTGAAAGACTAAAATTTTTTGGAAGATATATGTATTGACAAACGCTTTAGCGCGATGTGTTTTTCCATACAAAAGTTTAAAAAAGTTGCTCGCTTAGCGCCGCTACTTTCACAGTGAAATCCATACAGGAGACTCATACACACCCTTAAGTATTATCACTATGTTTTGTTACTGTATAATATTATACAGTTGGTAGAAAGCTTACAAAAATTACTATAATCACGTCTTATAAGTAATTATAGTAATTACTAATATTATTTTAAACTTACCTCAGACTTGTGATGGGAAGCCGTGTTTTCATGTCAGCTCTTTTGAAATAGTCGTTTTGTATATAGTCAGCTTTTAATATTTTCTATTTATATATAAAACCTGTATAGAAATGTAAATATATTCCTGTTTGATAGTTTAGTTTTTCCACTAGTACTGCTATTTTAACTTTTAATTTTTTATTAATTTAGTACAGATTATTAAATATATCATAGTTGTATTCATTAAAATATTGTTTTTGTTAAAATAAGTATCTTAATAACATAATTTATTTCATTTCTTTACTATGAGAATTTAAAATAAATTATCTTATAAGCATAATTTTCTTTTACATCATTGGTCTATAAATGTTATAGACCTAAAGTGTTTTTTACTAATCTGCTTGAAATAATTGTTGTCCCTTGGTACTGTAAACATATTACTTGTGTACTGAACTAATTGGTTAATTTTTAATACTTACGCATTTTTTAATAAGCAGTTACCCAAGGAATACACAGAAAAGTTGGCAAGTCCGTGTCGAATTTCGCATTGCGAAACGGGGCCGTGTGATTTTATTCATAACACCCGTTTGATTCGGATTCGAAAATCTATCGTGCCGACTAGACTGCCGATAATCAAAAGGTGTTTTCGAAGACAGCACGAACGCGCGGAATGTTTACTAATACAATCGAACGTCAATAGGGAATTTTACGCAGAGGGCATTACTGACACATAAACACATGTTGGACACGTCATTTTATCAGAATATTGACAGAAACGGCGACAAATGTCTAACAAAACTTTTTGCTTACTGCCTGTGCTGATACTGCCTCTAGCGTGAAAATATTGCAGTAATAGCCTGGGCGCGCACTAGCGGCCAGGCCGCGGCGGCCAGGTCGCGGCGGCCATCGAGATACATACGGGCCTATATCTCGCCCGGGCTTATATTCTACTTATTGTAAATAGTGGGGCACTTCGATTGTCAGTTCATCGACTTAACACAATTAATACCAGGTTCCTACTGTCACAACAGTAGTATTATAAGAAGTGAGTGAACATCACAAACAATATTATGAAAAGGCCCCCTGACGAACTAACTTATAGTAAGTGCGCTTTTGCTATATCCGCATGAAAGTTGCCCATTTCCTATAATTTCATAGATGTTTTTCACGCGGGCAAAACGTGCGGGTGCGCGTGGCCAGGAGAATGTCACCCGCATGCGGACCAGGTCCACACGCAGGACGTGTAAACAAACATAACATGAAAAGCGTCCAATTACGGTTGGACCACAACGCAATTTTCCATCGATTTTAATCCTTAAAAACACTTTGTTATATGAAACTAAAACTATAAGCCGACTAACATATTGACTGAAAGCCTTGAAGCTTTGAATTGATTCACAAATACTTTTGATTACAGGCGGCCTTGCCGGTTTTACATGCTGAATATTTAAATACCGCGCCCGAATATATTTTTTCGTGAATTGAAGGTAAAATCAAGCGCCATATTGAATTACGGTTTCGTTGTGTTATAGTGTTGATGTTATTATTGATTTTTGTTTTAAAAAAATATCTATGTAGTTTGGCTTAAGTGCTTAGAACGAGAGGAGGTGAGACGAAAATACTATTATCTCTACCGCCTCAGAAGTAAATATTATGTAGTTTAATTTTGAATTACTCCTAATAAACTCAGGAAGTGATCATTAGACGAGCTATTATAGTTCCTAAATCATCATAGTTTTGCCAGTCGCTCGTTTTGTAACAATAAAACATTTTTTAAATATTCAACAGTGCAGAGTGCTACATGACAAGTTGTAAAACGCTGCGAGGTTAAAATTCAAATAATTGACAATTTTAATTCGATATTCGAATCGTTTTTTATCAAATCACATTTTACAATATCAAAAGGGGTTAATAGCTAAATAATGGGCGCCAATATACTCAAATTGACCCTCTGTCACTCCACAAAACGGACATAACAATTTGAGCAATTTCGTATCGATCTGACCTGACATATAAGTTTAGCAAACACGTCATTTGGCACGATATCGCCTGCCGTAATAGACGCTTCATTACGTCACAATTTTCTTTTATGGTGCATCCATTGAGTAAAATATAATAGACGTGTAACATAAAGCATTTATTTGGCCAGAAACTGACCATAGTGCATACTGCATAGTTAGTTTGCATTCGTTAGTTTCGTTAGCGAAGTTGGTGTACTTGACACCCATACTTTTTTAACATTTAACTTTTTTAACAGCGAATGCTGCCCTAGTAGACAAGTGGTAAGCGATTATCGTAGACGCTAACAAAATGTATGCGATTTGACATAAGTCATCGCTTCGCTGGCGAATACTAATGACAAATCCCATACATTTGGTGGCGTTGGCGTTTACGATAATCGCTTGCCGCTTGTCTAGGTGCTTGTGACTAAGCATTCAGGGATTTTTTAAAACTTTTAAGTCGAAAAAATAAAGGAAATTTGAAAAGTAAAGAAAATAAATTTTTGGGGTTAAATTAAAGTTTTCCTGAGGGCCAATTCTGATAAGAAAAATGTGTGTGTAAGTGAGACAAAAAAGTGAGATTGGTACGATAAAGTTGTGGTGAATTAGAAAGAAAAAACAGATTTAGGCTTCAGATGTCCTGTTTAATGTACAACTGTTTAGTTCAGCTATTAAAAATACTATGTAAATAGTATAATAATAATTATATTGAATATGTCATAGTATTTTAAAATGCCCCATAATACCTTTTTTTAATTGGTATGCCCCTTTTTCAATTGGTAAAACTCCATTATAATATTGTTATGGTTACGTTTGAAGCTCATAATTTTAATTAATTAAATTAAATATATATTATGCTGTGATAACGTAGTCAAAGCATATTTTGATTGTATCAATTAATTTGTTCCCCGTCCTCTTATTATTTAAGATACGAGTTAATATGTTAAAACTTTCAAGTGTTACTTTAAATATGCTAGATGTATTGTACTTAGGTACGAGATGTTTAAAAATAAAAATAAACTTTTTGAATTGACGTTTTATTATTAAATATTTTTTACTGTCCCAAAGGTTCACAGGTCACACCATAAAGTTAATATACCTAGCGGAATAGAAAAACAAAGGCCTGAGCAAGAGAGATGTCACTATCAGTAACACTGCGTGGTAAAAAGAGACGTGTGATACATGACAGCAGCACTCTTTTTTGACGTCCAGTCGGCACGTGCCGCACGTTGACAATTTAATCTGATAGAATTCATGTTCAATCATGCTTGTGTAAGTGTATACGTACACATAATTTTCACACAGATGAAAACTAATTTGACAGCTCGAGATTGTTGCTCTAATCCGCTAGGTATATTAACTTTATAGTTCACACACATGCTGTAAGGTTGTCAGTCTTCGGAGTCATCAAAATTATTTTGCTCAAATTATGAAACATCAATTTCATTAAAGTATGGCACTTTAATGACATTGATATTTAATTCCTATTCACGCTTCCATGTCAATGCCACAGTCATCTGGTTGAATTTGCTATTTGATCAATTATTTATAGCCCTACTAATAAAAATGACTATGACCAAGTTCATTGAATGAAACCACTTAATTGACTGACTATATGCCAACTCTACGGGACAACTCGTCAAGTCTTTGACTGTAAATTAAATGGTTATTGGTTCCATTCAATGAATCCACTATTCTTTCAATCAAAATGTAGATTCAACCAGATAATCAACATTAGATATGCACTACTTGTACCATCGAGGAAATTGATTCCTAGGCAGTTGACGGACCTACGTCATGTGGTCGGCTTATGTCAACTCAATGTTCGCTGTGATCGGTTTGGTGGCTTTGACGTAACGCGACCAAATTACTTAGGTCCGCTATCTGCCTAGGAATCAACTTCTCTGATAGTACATAATATTGCTTGTACCAAAAGTCATGTTTTTGGAAGTCTAAGGGCCTGCTTCACCACTTCCTGATAAGGCTATCCACCAATTAACTTGACAGATCAAGTATGGAGAATCTGTCAAAAAAGATGTAAATAGCCTATTAGGCACTTTATCAGAAAGTGGTGATACAGGCCCTTATTCCAGTATACTGGATAGCACATAAATTTTATCATCGGGGTTGAAAATGTAGGTCTACGGCTTTAAACGCTTTATCCCTTCCCTTCAGCCGCGGGTAAAACATACAAAAAGCTTCTTACCTCATTAGCGAATTCAGGTTACCGAAAAGCACCTTTCTTTTAAGAACAAGGTTAATAATTCTTTGTACTGAGGTCGTCAGTTGTCAAATAGGGTCAAGTGTTGTCACAGTCGGAATTATGTCAACGGCCAAGACGCTGTAACGGCCATTGAGATCGGGAACAGGAAAATATTGATGTTTATGCACGTTTTGATCTGGAAAATCTTGAGATTCTTACATTGAGAGTATGGGGATATGAGAGGGAGCCACAAAGATGTTTAGAGAGTGCATCATAAGGTCTTAGTTGCCAGCTAATATTGGATCGTATAACATAAATATTTATAATGGTAACCCATGTGGTAAGCCAACTATTACAATGCAAACAAACACACCAAAACACGAATATACACAATTTTAGAAGGTTATTATGTTTTTAAAATTTAAATTTCACAATTTTTTATATTTTTAGCGATGGCTTAAAAATATATCGCCCATGACTATTAACAATGTCGGATGTGCAAAATCGTCATTTTTGTTTTATTTCATAAAATATGTCCTTTCACCAACCTTTCATGGCTATCATGAGGCTATCATAAGCTGAAAAGAAAAAATCTATATTATGCGTAGTTTCTGAAATAGCCACATTAAAAATGTCGTATATTACTACGATAGCCCGCTAACAATGTCGGATAGTCACTACCTACGTTATTAACGGAACGCGGAAGCGAGCAAGAGCGCACGATGTGCCACGTCCGACTATGTTAACGGAGGGAATGGACGTCGCGCTGTCACTTGTTTGCTACCGTTGTTATATTTTTTTACTTTTCGACTCCATTTTCAATGTCTACAAGATCAGCACGGCCAATTAAAACTTGGTATTCAACGAAATGAAGAAAAATATAGTAAAAGGCAAAAAATGCTGTTGTTAATATTATGTCCAAAGCTAACGCTAGTACGGAAAATGGTATTTACTATTCTTTATAATATTTTTAAATATTTTTAACAGTATAGCTTATGCTTTAGATTTGATTATGAGATGAATTCTTAACTTCATCAACATTAATTTATCGTAGGTAACTTAAAATTGTAGGATGTACCACATCCAACGTTCTTAACCGGTTTTTTAAATGTGTAAAATGTCGGTAGTACCACATACGACATTTTAATCGGTTTTACAAATGGTTAAATTGTCGGTAGTGCCACTTCTGACATTGTTATGTGGATTTATAAATTGGTAAAATGTCGGTAGTACTAAATCATAATCATTTCATTTAATTTTCTTATTGATTAAATGGAGCTTGTAGTTTGTACCATATCTGTCGTTGCTTACCAACTTTTAAGAAATTTCAGAAGGCTTTAAAAAGGGTAATTTTTGTGCGAAAATAAGGTTTTTGTTGGCACGTGTCATACATAATGAACTAATATATTTTTTTATTTACTAATCGTCTTTTTCATGGTTTTGCGATTTGGTGACAAGTAGCCGCAATAAAGCCAGACTTTCTTGGCATTTTGCTATTAAGCAGGTAGGCAACAAACATAAAGATTTACTCAAATTATGTAAAAGTGACATAATTCCTAAAAATAATATTTAAAATGCTATTTAAAATACCACACTGGATCAGAGAAAATCTCGGATGAAGAGGACTGCTTTTGAATAATTAATCTAATAACTACTAATCTCAATTTTTCATGTTAACAAAGGCTGTGGTGGTACGTAAGTCTCAAAATCTTAAAAATTTCTACATTTTAGGAAAATGTAGAAATTTTTAAGAACTACTTGACCCCGCGAACTGCTTTTCATTGGCCTGCAAAACAGTCAGTCCTTCGTCGGTACTTTCTGTATTCCCCACATATTTAGGCACTCTCATCTCTCCAGCATATTTGGAAGATCTAGATGAGATAGATAGCCGGTTTTTCGACTTGCAAATATAATATTTTCCATTACAAATTCGTGGTAGCCGCCGCCGTTGCCGCGTCGGCACGGGCGCCTTATTTTGAGCTTTAATCAAACTGTCCTTACTTCTAAAATATTTGGCCCATGGTAATAATTTAAAGGACAATTCTATTTTTCACATAAGTCCAATTAATATTTTGATACTTATGTAGGTAAGGATTAATAACGAATATGCAAAAAAAGACACGCTAGAAGGAGATGATTTGAAGTAAATTTTTTAATGAAAGTAATGGTTATTATTCGTTAACCATAAAAGATAGAAATAAGTTACCCTGGGCTTCTTGGTAGATAATGATGAGTACCATAAACATGTATAACATTATTTTGATGTATAATCAGTATTTTTCGTAGCGGAAGCGAAATCATGAAATTTTTGGCAAACTTTTACCACTTTGGGTTTTATTTTTGCTATTTTCGGTAGGGTCCATAATATTTTTCAGAATAATACATAGCTTGTGTTCTTTGCAAATGATGTAGCTTTCCAAAAGTAAAATAATTTTTAAAATTAGTTCAGTAGTTATTGAGCCCATTCAATACAAACAAACATACGAATAATACACATCTTTTTTTGTTTATAATTATTATATATTTTTTAATTTTTTTTTAGCTAATTTAATTTATGCTATCAAAAAGTCAACAAAATAGTGCCAACACTATTTTGTTATTTATAATGTATAATAATTTTTAATTTTAATGTTTTAAGTAAGTTTTCATTTCGGATGAAAATATGATTTTCCGAATTATTTAAATCATAAGGAATGTTTTGTATTTTCATACGTACATTGTTTTTACGTTTTATTTGACAGAAGTTCATAAAACAATTTTTTTTTCTTCAAATTATTGTCGTTTTTGTTGGTAATTTCTACATGCGACATATTTTTAAATTAACATTTATCACTCAACAATGACGTAAATGCCACTTCCGACAAGCAATCATCGATTTTCTACAAGAAACAATGTCGGTTCTGGCACTTCCGACAAATCAGCATTACTCGTATCCCGTTAAAAAGGTCAGAAGTGACTTTTCTCATATTTAGGCATAAGATACTCATAACAACATAACAAACGTAAATAACTTTTATAATATTACCCTGAAATTTCATGATCCTACTTGAAATAAGTAAAACGTTATGCACAATTTAGACTTTGAATCGCTCTCCCGTAAAGTTGTCGTTTTTCAAATCCGACATTGTTAATAGTCATGGGCGATATCACGGAATCTGCGATGGTCAACTTTCATAAAGTAACATTGTAATTGTAATTGAGCGAACGACAACAAGGCTCCACAGAACACCAGGGATCGCGGTGTAGGTACTATACCGCGATCATCACCTGAGTGGGGTCCTTTTCGGCAGCATTCGCATTACACTACATTGTGTTTTGTACCCAGATAGATATTAAAAATGTGTATTATAATGTCCGTCTCATTGTTTTTTTTTCTTTGTTTTTTATTTTGCTATGTTATTATTATTATTACTATGTTTGTGTTAGGTATTCCTTGCTCACGGGCAATTAAATCCCGGACCTTTGGAAGCCGAAGCCAACAAGTAGAGGCCCGTTACACGGTTTTAATCTAAATGTTATGTGACACTGGCCGGCGACTCTCCCTGTCCGCACTATGGGAGTACAACCAAGGAGAGCCAGCGGCCAGTGTAGGACTATTGCAGGGAATGGATATTAGAAATGATACCGGGCTATGGGGTGAGGTGCTAGTGGACTGGGTAACTGGAACTATGGAAGGACTATGGCGTCTGCCAATACAACGTGGAAACATGTATCATAAAGTTGGCAGACGGTGACCAACTCTTTGAATGGGCCCCTCAAAATGGTCGCACGCACGGTGCACCGAGGCGGCAACAATGACAGAGCGGCTTGAGGCAGGAGAGGTGTCGCTGGACTTTAAACGCCGATCATTTGCACCCTCAGAGGGTCCCATCACGTCGCCCACTCACCACTTACGCTTCACATCCTTCCTCCGAGCCGAAGCTCTTGCGACTCCACTCTGACCGGCCGGTTAAGGCAAGGCAAAGGTAGGGCCTGATTCTCCGTCGGTGTTCACTTCGGCCGGCCGGTGAAGGTAAGCCGGAGATGGAGAACAGGGGCTTCCCTGGGCTCGGGTTCGTGGGGTCGCTACTCCCCAACAGCTCGCCACAAGCTGCCCTGCGGGCATTATTATTATTATTATTATTATTATTATTATTATTATTATTATTATTAATTAATGAAACCGTCTCTGCTTAGATTACGATTACTGTAAACTTATTTAAGTTAACTAAGTAGAACAAAACTGCATTAAAATGCATCTAACACTTTATTTAAATAAAGATAGTGGATCGCCGTGGTCCGAATAATTTATTTTAAAGTAAATGTAAAATATTTTCTCTTGCGGGCAACTTGCGGGACATTACGCCGGAGAGTTATCGCCGCGGTGTATTTTTCTATTATCCTACTACGAAATATCTTCAGGCCCTATACAATCGCCTTATAAGTGGCTAATAGCTTATCTGTTAGCATTATATCTCTCTGACTCACGTCTTCTTCGTCACTTCTTTAGAATCGCCGATCAAAATGTATGGAACTGACCTAACATGAGTTGAATGTCGACTACATGAGTAGACTCAGAACCCGCGCGCGTGCCGGGCGCGTGTTTTCCCATACGCTATAATACACCCACGCAGAACACGCGCACGTCTGATTGCGCCCTTAGAATAACTACGTTCGAATGAACGCATATTTTAAATTATCATGCATGTAGAATATCTATAGAAAGCAATAGATCAAATTATAATCCGGATCTCTCAAGCGGCAAAAATTAATCTTCCACATACACAGAATTAAACGAGGAAAAGGAACGTGCCTTCCTAAAATTAAAAGGGATTTAGGGTAAATTAAAGGTGTTACGGTTTACAGAATACGCGTACTTGAATTTAGCCCCTATCCCGTTAAATTAAAGTCCATTTTCACAAGTAAACAATGCAGACACAGATTAATATCCTAATGTATACAGATACCAGTATGACCTATAATTACATAAAACGTGGAATGCTTCAGAGACTGATTTGTATTCAAACGTACTGCGAAATTAACGCTGCATTTACTAATTTACGAATGGGGAAATCGTTATTTTGTTTTCGTGGTCAGTTTTAAAGCCACGGTTTATAAAATAGATTAGTTAAACCAGTGGAATTCAAATGATGGAATGTGAGTTTTAATGGCAGTCACATTATGATTGTTTTTCTCTCTAATGAACATATAATTACTTGTCTACACCTTATATCTCAATGCTTATCTACAAGGATGGACCTTGCACTTAGATGACATTGGCATGGGGTGTTTTTGTTTTTATTTGTTTTTATGAAATAAGGGGGCAAACGAGCAAACGGGTCACCTGATGGAAAGCAACTTCCGTCGCCCATGGACACTTGCGGCATCAGAAGAGCTGCAAGTGCGTTGCCGGCCTTTTAAGAGGGAATAGGGTAATAGGGGAGGGTGGGAATGGGAAGGGAATAGGGAAGGGGATTGGACCTCCGGTAAACTCACTCACTCGGCGAAACACAGCGCAAGCGCTGTTTCACGCCGGTTTTCTGTGAGAACGTGGTATTTCTCCGGTCGAGCCGGCCCATTCGTGCCGATGCATGGCTCTCCCACGTGCGAATACTTGCAAAATGATAATAATTATTGTAATGAGCTTTCTCTCAAGTGACACTGTAAAAAGTATTTTATAAACTGTACAAGGTGCGGCGTTCGGTGTAGCATCGAATAAATTTATTCATAGGTAAACGGCGGTCCTAAGTCATTCGGTCGGGTTATATGATTCTAATTCATAAGGCTTCATACAGACGAACGGCACTTGTGTCGACGCGTGATATTCTTCTGTAAGTACTGACCTGTCTGCTGGATTTGACATAACGCTACTAAATTACGTACGTCCTCTATGATAGTACTAAATGAGCCTTGTAGGATTGTATCACGCGTCAACGTAGATATTATCTACTATCTACTTAGACCTTTTTATTGCTTCACTTATTAACTATTGTGTTATTGCTGTGTAGTTGGGAAACAAAAGAAACTCAAAATAACATAAATTATGGTAAGGTTATAGGACGCATTTTCCTATGATATAGATCATTCACGGATAGAGATCGCAGATTATAAAGTACGTTCACCTCGTAATCTTAATAACAGCTACTTTACAAGCTTAGAGGATTATTGCGCGGCTACCAGCGCAGCTAATCTGTTTATCAAAGTACACTCTATGCAGGGAGCTTGATTATAATGTAGCCTGCATTCATAGAGGCCAGTTCACACTGAATCGAGAAGACAATTATTTTTTATCTTATATCTTTAAACGAGCAATTCTTGTATATTTGGTGCCTTTGTACTGATCACTTCAATAATTTTGTGATCAGTAGCGTGCTCAAAATTTTTTGGCGTGTGGCATTAGTTGTTTGTTGAAAATTTGTTGAAAAGCACAGCGACTGTTACTTAAAATAATAGCAAGTTTCATGGATTAGTATAGTAGGGGGCAGGGGGATGCTTCAGGGGGTCCGCAGTATGCATTATTTATGTGTAGATGTGTTATCATCAGTTAGTCAAGGTGTGACGTCGCGAGCCCTCACAAAGCTCGGCTTTAGCTATACTGTACTCGGCGAAACATGGCGGTAGCGGTCATTGACGCTCTGTCAAAAACTTGTCATTTTCTATATAAACCGCGATTGACAATAGAGTGTCAGATGTTGTCAATCGAGCCTTTGTATAGAAAATGACAAGTTTTTGATAGGCCATGTTTTGCCGAGTACGGTATAATAATAAAAAATCTAAATTATTATACCCAAAAGCTTTTTTTTATAGTAGATAATAATTTGTTTGACGTTTGCAATACCCATGAGTTTCTTTGCCTTTATGAAATCTGAATCGCAAAGTATAAACCGATGCTAAAATATATTTTCAAAAATTCCATAAGCTTTTAAAACACTAAGTCTAATAAAAGTATTTTAAAATTAAACAGTTTCGGTGCTAAAAAATTCAAAGCTTTCGAATTTAGTTTCGTGTTCAGTTGAAGTTTGATGGATTTGAAAAATTTCCAACTTTTTAATTTCGCAATAATTTATTTTTAATTGAGTACCTACTCACGCGGATATAATATCAATATTGAATTTCTAATTGCGATTGAATCAATCGCAATTAGAAATTCAATCAATCAATAACAGTTACCTTTACACAATTATACATCTTATTACGAGCAACATTCTTATAATAAATAATTATTGTATGTGTGCTCAAATTAAAACAGCTTTTTTTTTTCAAAACCAATTTGCAAAATCTGCACTGAAAAAAATTTTATTCATAAAGCGTTATACACCAACGAAATTACAACAAATAAAACATAGTAAAACGTACTTAAGAAGGGTACAACTAAAATTTAAATTATAAAATGCTTCTGAAATGTTTCTAGGTCAATAAGTGATGAATAAAAATTTTTAATCCGTAAAATAAGTGGTTTTATCTATTTTCACCATAAAATGAAAAGCTGAATACTAATTTCATTAATGAAAGACGACACCTTCTCAAGTAAAATTTATCTCGATAAGATTGAGTCAAGAGATTTACAAGGTAAGTAACTAAGAGTTTCTCTTAAGGCCATCCCCTGAGCAAACGACCTTGACCATAAATTTGCCGCGTTGCCGAGATCGCACCAAAATCCTATTTTTCTACTAATCTTAGTTCAAAATTGACCTAAAAAAATTCAAACGGCAAATAAAATAATGTAGTTAGTGAAATTATCGATATAATGGCGTATGTTTCAAATAAATGTTATTTGTAATTACTAGAGAGATGCTGAATGTAGGTATGCTTGAATTTAAATAAATTGATATTACTTTGAAAGCTGATATCATGAGTATAATAAACAAAAATAGGAAATTAATAACAGATAAGTTAATGTTCATAATTATGGTGACGATTATTGCTGTATTTTTATTATAATTTTGTAGCTTTCAAATTATTAGTTAATAATACTCTAAATACGGTAAATTACGGCATCTCCGTAAGGGGAGCGCCTTAATATTCTCAACAACAAAGTGAAGCCGGTTTCATGTTTTGGTAAAAACTATTTTTTTTTATAGTTTAGTTATTTTCGAGTATTTTCGAGGCTAACAAAATGTAAAATTTATTTTTATTTATATAGATAGAAGATTGTGTCGCAAGTCCTCCAATCACATACCGTATGTGGAAGTCAAAATTTGGCATGAGCTATGGCTAGTCGACCAATATTTAACTTAAATCGTCTAGAGAGGAAGAAAGACAACGCGAAGTAGCAAAATGAACGCAGCACGGTAGAATCTGCAGGATTGTCCCCAGATTGACAAAATAAGCACAAAATGGTTGAATCCAAGATGGATATTATACGGACTGACGAAATCAGAATGGCATCATCCGCGACGGACATCAGCGCTGAATGTCAGATATGGGGATGAATTCTTTGCAGATTTATTGAAATAAATGAAAATATATTGCGTTCTCTACAAATTGACATAGATAAAATAACTAGAGATCGCCCAATGGTCGAAATTCGACCTTAGTTTCAACGACATTAGTACTACTACCTATATTTTGTAAAAAAATATTGACTTTATCATAATATTTTTTCAACTCTTGTCTCTGGGACTCAGCTGATCTCAGACTGGCCGTGTAGAGTTTTTTTTTTATTGAATCTATACTATTAGACAATACTTATTGACAATACATATTGTGTTATTAGACAATACATATCAGATTCAATAAAAAAAAACTCTAATCCATTTTCAATTTGTCACCTTGTTGTCAGACTTTAACCATAAATAAAAGAGTATAATTCGTATGTACAGGCTTATCACTCAAAAATCTGTCATTTTTCCTAGTGTGTGTGTTTTAGTGTGTGTAATGTTTTATTTGTTTAAAAAATTTATGATAAAAACATAATTTCAAAATAATATTAGCTCGATGCACGTGTTCACCATATAATCTATACTGCCGCACAATTCATAAACGCAGTAAGTACCACTTACTGCGTTTATGGTTGTTTTAGATATTCGAGATGCTGACGTTAAGCTCTATAATAATCAAAAACCCATTTTTTCCTATCGTTATTACAAAAGCCAAACCATATTAACATAAATGCAGTAAAGAGCAGATTTAAGATTTATGTACTTAGTATAACCGCAGTAAGAGTACTCAAAAACGTAATTTTACGTGAAAACCCATTGTTACTGAATAAGCAACATAACAAATATGCAGTATGTGCCAATTACGTCATTCTTATTATATTTCTAAAATTATTAATTTAGTCTTGCACATAGTATACATGCAGTAAGGTCATTTAAGCACTAAAAAAATTGTTTCCATGGTCAAAACAGATGACTAGTACCTACTTAACATTAATGCAGTACTTTACAATTATACTGCATACATATTAAGGTTCACCGAAGTGTTGTTTTAACTGCAACATATTACAAACGCACTAAATGACAATAACGGCATTTATAGTATGTGTGCGCATTGGTTTACCTTAAATTTTAATGACGTGAACTCAAAAATAACGGACTTAAGTCTATCTTAAATCTAATTTATTTAAGTCTTACTATTTTGAACACAGGTCTTTCCACTCTAGTGGCTGTAAAAATATAAGAAAAAGCATTTACAAAAGTAAGTTATCAATGTGAGATCAATAAATCAAATACCGTACTTATACCTAAATATTATGTACTTAGTTAAAAAAATAAAATTTCAAAAAGTGCTTACAACAATTTTTAAACATTGAAAATAAATACTTATTATAGTCTGTAAATATTTATTTAAAATGTAAATGAATTAGTTTTAGTATTACCGGCAAATTATACGAAAATCGTCTTCTATTTTCGGGCATTAGAGGAACTAACTTTTGGATAAGTAATTGCATTCTTTGTGGCTTCTAATATTCCTTTCATTTGTAATTTTGGAGTGGGCTTTGAAATATACCATTCAGATATATTTTTAACCTTCAAAAAATCTAAGGACATGTCAACAACAACTATCAGCAGACATGAATGTGTGCCCGGACTTTACATCTCAAATATTTAAAGACTATAATATTTATTAAAAAAATGGTTGTAAGCATTTTTGAAATTTTAATTTTTAACTGATATATCTATCTAGGTATATTGATAACTTACTTTTGTATAGTAGGCCTACCCAGAATCTGATGGCAAATTTTGATGGCAGAATTTTAAAAAATATCCTGATCATTGGATAAATTTTAAGGGTTCCGACCCAACGTGGCCGTCTGTCTGTCTCCAGGCTGTATTTCAAGAATCGCTATAGCTAGACTTCTGAATTTTTTACAGATTGTGTATATATTCTATTGCCAATATAACAACAAAATATACCGAAAACAAAATAAAATTAATATCTAAGGGGGACTCCTTCGCTCTATATCAAAAGTGGCAAAAGGTAGGGACTTGAATTTTTTATACATTCTTTTGTTATATGTGTATTTTAATATTTAAGGGGCGCTCCCATACAAAAAACACATTTTTTTAGCCTATTTTCGCTCTGTATTGGTACGGAACCCTTCGTGCGCGAGTCCAGCTCGCACGTGGCCAACTTTTTTTATATTTGCATGTTTCACACACAGAATCAGCCGTTATAAGGAAAAAATTGATAAAAATGTTTTATTACAACTACCCGGGTATTGTTAGAGACAATTTCTTTTCTCACTTTTTGCCATCAGATCCTGGTATACCTAGAAATGCTTTTTATTATATTTTCACAGCCACTAGAGTGCAAAGACATGTGTTAAAAATAGTAAGACTTAAATAGATTAGATTTAAAATAGTAAGACCGTTATTTTTTTAAATAGTAGTAGTAGCTAAAGCTGTGATTATTTCAGAAAAACTGTTAGGAAATTAAGATGCTCAAAGTACAATAATGTATAACATCTCGAGAAGAGAAATTGTTTTGTTTTGATTTTACGTATTTGATTTTCAATGTCTTAACAATAGATTGAGTCTGTGATTTCTTAAATTAAGAAATTCCAGTAATTATTATTTGTTTTCCTTGTGTCCTTTAAATTATTTGTACTCATTACTCATTTGGTAAAGTTCAACGTGAAGGCGGCATTGACATAAGATAAACGTAGTATAATTGTAATATTACTGTGCAGTAAATAGTATTGAAGAGTTATTTCAGTTCATGTTCCTACTCATAAATGCAGTAACCAGTTAATATACGGCGTATATATTATGGTGTAGGATTTTTATTACATTGAATCATCTCATATATACAGTACCGTAAGTACAGGAAACTACACATAAATGCAGTAAGAAACACTTTTACTGCATTTATGAGTAGTTGAGTACCGAGTGAAAACTAAGCGAAGCCATAACTGAAACGGTTTTTTTGATATTTTACACACAAAATATTAAACAAAAAGCAGAAAACCAATATCCACTTCATCTTCTAAATTCGCTCTTTGAACCCATATATATATTTTTACTAATGGTTGAGTAACAAAGTGCAGGCAACCAAAAATATAATTTCAACTTTGACCGCGTTTTTCTCGAAACCTTTGACATGTTCTTTACTGCGTTTACAAATTGCGCGGCAGTATAACTGTGCAAAATTTCATTCACCTATGTTTCCCCATTTTTCGTCAAAAGGGATACAAAGTTTTTGGCTCACGTATTAATATATAGATAACACCCGTTGTGTCAGCTTACGAACGTAGCTTTCGTAAGATATCTGGTATCTGTGCTAAGATAACCTGTGTTACAGAAACACCAAACTTCCTCTTTATAAGGTACTATTTGGTTAATTAACATGTTTTTATTTATTGTATAAAATGACAGTATCAGCTACTTTGACGTATGTTCAAAATTGCATGACTCTCAGTGTGCGAATCGCCTTCATAAGCAGATCATACTAAAATAAAACCTTTAAAGCGCTCCTCCTACGGAGATGCCGTAATTTACCGTATTCAAAGCCTTATTAACTTATAATTTGAAAGCTACAAAGTTATAATGAAAATACAGCAATAAATAATCTTCAGTATAATATTGATATTATATCCTTTCCCCGTTATAAATTTCCTATTTTTGTTTATTATACTCATGATATTAGCTTCCAAAGTAATACCAATTTATTAAAATTGAAGCATACTTTCAGCATCTCCCTAGTTTTTACCAATTACGTTTATTTGAAACACACGACAATAGATAGACAAAAATTTCATTAACAAAATTTTTATAATATTTTTTGATACATTTTGGAACTAAGATAAGTAAAAAAATAGGATTTTTGTGCGATCTTGCCAACGCTTCAAATGTATGGTCAAGATCGTTTGCACGGGGGATGGCCTTAATTGAGCTGTCTGTACAAGTAAAATAAACTGTTTGCATGCAAATTGTTCGTAGCTTTTGATTGACCTGTATAGAAAAGTTCGTTGAAAATCTGAATGTAAAATACTTTCAAAATATCGTAGTTACCTATTGGGTATTGATCAATGTACTATCAGAGAAGTTGATTCCTATGCAAATCGGGGACCTAAGTAGTTTGGTTGCATTACGTCAAACCCAGCCGACAGATCACAATTAACATTGAATTGACATATTCGACCAAATAACGTTGGTCTGTCAATTGCATAGGAATCAACTTCCTCGATGGTACATATTATAATCATCAGATCATCATTATTTTTGTTGATACCTACACTAAACCTATATTATAATTTAAAATTATTATCATTTTATATGTTTGTCTTATTCCTGTAGCGCTAGCACGGCTACCAGTAGAAATACGAAAGTATAGACAAACTGTGGATATAAACTAAAGGTGCCGTTCCGATCTTCATCGCAGCCAATCGCAACCGACAAAAACCAATTAAAATGCCACTTTATGACAGACTATAGTAAATGTCATAGAGTAGGATATTATTTGAATTTTTAATAGGACTATAGTCTGTCATAAAGTGGCATTTTAACCCTTAATTCGACCCTAAATAGAGGGCTATACGTTTACTTTAAAAAATTCTGGCTCGAAAATTATTCCATATTTTAATGAGGTTTATGTATTGTACCATTAAAAAACTCTTCTAGTTTTTATAAAAAAATACTATTTTATATGTTTCAAAGAAAAATAATATAAAAAATCGAAAAGTGTAAACCAAAGTCGATGGTTTGCAGGATACGTTTTTAAATAATGTTATTAAGGATATTTAAAATGGTCCAAGTTACACTTTAGCAATAGTTATTAATTGTCAACTATCTGAATCATGCGACTGAATAATAATTTGGACAAATCTGCTTTCATATCATACCTATAATTATGCCTAAACTATACGTTTAGCCGATTTGCCGCTTTCTCTGAAATCACACTACAAAATTCTATATATAGCGAGTTTCACTTCGTCGAATTAAAGGTGAAGTCGGTACTATCATCCTGGACCTTTTGTGAACTGCTGCAGCTGGAGCTGTTGGACTTATTGGACTTAAACTTTGTCCATGGTCTTCATTATACTTAATATTTCGACATTTGGTCTCAGATTTGATAATATCTATGGGAAAACTGTTCGGCCTCTTTAGTCTTAGCTTACTTTTGTACTGGTCTACGAAAAATATTTTGGTTATTCTAGGAATTTTACAATTCTATCCACTCTAAGCTCTTACAAAGCTTTCTTTTCCTCATTGAGTGAGAAGTAGCTTACTGAAAAAAAGTTTTTCTGATATTCCTAATTTTGTAAAAATTGGCAAATTGCTAGTTTGAGGCATTTCTTTTTAGTTGTCACATGAAAGGCCTTTTAAAGATCCAAAAGTATAGCTGGACACGATAACTGAGCTTTTGTTACAAGTAAAACTTAATTAATTGATCTTTACTTCTAGATGAAAACCCTCACCAACCACCTTGACTAAAACACTTTTAGTAGGTACTTAGATGGCTATTAAATCGGTTTTTGATATAATATTATCTTTTCCAATGTTTATCCTGTGGTTCTTTAGGTATATGACTCCATTATAGGTCATGAAACATTTTGTTAGGGCTTTCAAAGTTTCTGTCATTACTGCGCTTTTGCCAACCAGCCATAAGTAAGTTATATAGCTGTATTTTATTGAAATTTTATTTTTTTTACAGATCAGGACCTTAAAAGCGTCTTCTAAATGCTTTCTGAAATCAGCCAATCGATTAATACTTTTACTCGAAGTTTCAGAAGCTTTTATCTGTGAATGCTCTAAGTAGTCAAATTTTGATTAATTTTAAAATTCATAACGAAAACCTCCAATTTGTAGAAAATTACGTTTGAAATTAAGTCTATAATGTAGCTACTACTCTATGTGGACATTTAACACCCTAAAAAAGGGCATTTATAATCTTTTGCAGAAACTTATAACTACCCCTATGTTTCATCCCCAATAAATGTCACTGCTTGAGCAAATTGATAAACAAGCCAAAGAAACAACTATTATTTATCCTAACTTAGCCTTAAAACCAAAAAAATATTTTAAATTTATTTTTATTTCTTAAAAAAATGTAATGTGCTCTGAATCAGAGTTGCATAGCGGGCTATACGTATATATTGGAAGGGTGTTTTGTAGGAACCCGGCAATGTATAATATACTATACTATCATTTTCTCGAAAATTGTCAAATAGGGGTTTTTTTTATATTTTTCTGTAGTTCTTTAAACACTATAGGAAAGGTATATGAACAAAAAAAAATTAAAAATCGCGAAAAAAAAAATCCGTCGAATTTAGGGTTAATTGAATTTTTGGGAAAGAAAAAATATTGGAACGGTACCTTAAGATTATCTCCACAGAAATTTGTCCATACTTTCGCATTTCTACTGGTGGCCGTGCTAGGGCTACTGGTGTACCTACGTGACAGTCTTCATTCTTCAAAATGTATAAAATGGATGGTAAAATGTGTCATTACTCATTAGTTACCCCAAACATTAGCTATACCAATACAAGTCTGGCCTATAAATTAGTGCAGTTCAGAGAATATTACTTTTCCCTACAAGGATGTTTAATTAAGAGAATTGGTCTAATTTACGCCTATCATACGTTGAAAGTCATGTTAAAACCAGTTCAGCCGTTCCCTAGATCATTTTATACTGGCTATACTTTCTTGACACTTTTAAGAAAAGTCAACGTAATGAGAACTTAATGAAAATTGATGGCATTAGCTGTGATGAAATGTGTTAATGAACAAGCTCCAGTCACGTCACGTAATCGCGTAAGTACAACTAAGTGGATTTCGTGTGGTTATAACCCATCAACGTGCGAGAATATTGAACACTGATTTGTAGGTAAGGGTAGGTCATTACATACATATTCTCCTTTATTAATAAGAATATTTACGTCGCGTTAACAATAACGATTTGCTTGTTTGTGTCTGGCACATTGGAAAAGCTACATGAAAGACAAGGTTAGTTGTAAGTCTTCATAAATACGTTTTTAAAATTTTAATACATAATAATACTATCTGGTTAATATAAAACAAATCGTACAAGAATGATGCCATCAGCTAAATGTTTTAATTTTTATCCGATTTAGAAATATTGCGCACCCTTCACTGATTGATATATCCCTTGATTGATATATCAGGTAAGTATTTATTTAATAAGTATTATTATCTTGAATTTCAATTTTAATTAACTCTACTATTATTCTTTTATTACCTTACAGTCTTACAAAATTCTAAAATCTTGTGAATTTTTTGACTTTAACCTGTTAGCCTTTTACAGCGTTAAATTTGAAAATTTTGATGCCCCAATGGGGCACTCAAAGTAAGGATGTTTGATATTTCTGTCTAAATATTGGTCCCGTTCATATTATTATAATAATTATACGCATACTCGTAAGTCAATTATAAATTTTATTATTTGCTTTCCCCGACTTTATAAGCACAGAATTGCTCGTTCTTTATAGTATATTTGTATAAGAAATATTTACCCAAATATTTATTTTATTTTAGTATGATTTTCTATTGAATAAGTTTACTGTTCTTGTTGATTTATGTTTATCATAATTTACAACCTTGTGTATACTTTTCCACTTTATAGTAAAACATTAATAATAATAATCATCATAATTATTATGAAAATATTATTATCATAATTTGAAAAATTTCAAGTCCTACACGATGGTTAATATTTTCTGGACTCAGTAATACCCTTTTACCTATTGTGTATGAAACCCTAAAACAACAGTACAACCTTATTTATGAGCGTGTACTACTACTACTAAGGCCCTTTGTCCACTGCCATCGGCACCGGGATGACACTCGGGAGGTCACCGAATGGCGGACCGCGGTCCACGTTTTATACGTGGGAGAGCTATGCTTCGGCACAAAGCGGCCGGCTCGACCGGAGAAATACCACGTTCTCACGGAACGGTTTCGCCGAGTGAGTGAGTTTACCGGATGCCCAATCCCCTACCCTATTCCCTTCCCTACCCTCCCCTGGGTAATCCCTATTCCCTCTTAAAAGGCCGGCAACGCACTTTCAGCTCTTCTGATGCTGCGAGTGTCCAGGGGCGAGGGAAGTTGCTTTCTATCAGGCGACCTGTTTGCTCGTTTGCCCCCTTATTTCATAAAAGAAAAAAACCACCGGACCGCCGACCCATTGTGTGCAGACCAAGCATTTTTGAAGTATTGTTAAGAAAAAATTTCGGTCTCGATCTACTGATGAATACCTCCAGGATTTAATGTGAATAGCTTGCACCAATTTCACTTCAAACTTCAGAGAGATAAGAAGCAACAAAAATTTTCACTTTTCTCATTGATATGTAAATAAATACCTTTGTAATTTCCGAAATTACCTTTTAATTTTTTATCTAAGAACGTGTGGATCGCGACCTAGGCTATAGGTTTCGAGCGTCCGAACGAGCGGTTCAGAGCGTCCGTGGCCTAGTGGGTAGGCCTTTGATTTGCACTCGGGAGGCTGCAGGTTCGATTCCGGGTGTAGGCGTGTACCAATGAGAGTTTTTCAGATCTCAAGTACAGAATATGGACGCACATACGGCGAAGGAAAACATCGTGAGGAACCCGCACAAGGTTAGTTCCAGACCTATTTATTCCTCTACACTAGAGGGACTATGTTGCGAAAATGCCGTTTCCGCTTGGGCATCATATTATATTTTGAAGAGCGGTTACTTCGCTCTCTAAATTGTCCTCAATGGATGCAGAGTACAGACGCCTTGTTTTTTTTTAGGTTTTATTTTGCTCTACGCTATTATAAAGCAGCGACGGCATGGGTCGCTAGACCAATGTCGGTAGAAAATAAAACTTGTGTCAAGGGACACCCGAATGGAACGAAGTCATTTCTTATGTTCAAAAAACCTGTATACAATTAAAAAATATATTTAAAAAATCCATTTATTGACGCCTAGGAATACTTACTAACAACGCGTCGCTTTATATTCTCAAAAACCACCATCTAGTTGACGCACAGGAATACTATCAACGCCCTCTGCCCCTAAAAGTTTCGAGGTGAAATATCGTTTTATCTAGCCTCCTTTACGCCGAACGCGCGATAAGAAACTTCGTTCCAATAATACCTATAGCCTAGGTCGTAAAGTGGCATTTTATTTGAATTTTTGTCGGTGACGACTGACGTCCCGGTGATGGCGGCGGTGGACATACGGCCTAAAGATAAAGTAGGTAATGAAATTCAAACGGTGACATTATGTTGATTTATAGGAAACTTTACCTTGTAGACCTTTTTACATGATATGAATGTCAAGGGTAGTGGGGGATCAAAGACATATTTTATCAAAGTAATGTATCCCCCGGGAAGATTTGTCCCCTAAAAATATCCATTAAAATAATCAGAGTCTTTTTTTTACATTTCCTGATATATTTACTGAGAAATTGAATCATAAATAGGCGGATCAACGTTATTTGGTCGTGTTCTATCGTGGCAATGGTAGTCTTGGTTTGTGAGCTGGATAGCCTGACCAAATTAAATAGATCTACCTGTCAATTTATTTGATAGTACAGAGTCGTCAATCACTTTTAAAACTTTGTTTGTGAATTTGGATGGTTTGATTGCAGACGTGGTTGTGAATGTTAAGTGCACGGTGTAAGTGTGTGTGTATGGGTACGACGGATTTAACGGCAATGCCAAGCGAATTGCTTAGTCTGTTCGATTTCGCTCGAACAGACTAAGCAATTCGCTTGGCTTTGATTTTACTTTAATGAAAGTTACGAGACACAGAATTTTAAACTTAACTTATAGTGTTAAACTATAATCAAAAGTTTTTTATAATACCATTAATTTATAATATTGGCGATAATACCACCGCTACTATGACCACAATTCACGAACTGAAAACAATAATTTTAAGTTTCGCGGATCACTCCAAAAGTTTAACGTTATAGTTTGTAACGTTTTTAACTGCGGGTCATAATTTTCAAGTGCTAAATGAAAATGTTTTTTGTTTTCCTAATTTTCCTTCCTAGTTAAAATACTTTTAGCAATGTTTGAAGAGATAAATTATTTGCCAAAGACCTACGTGTATGTTTTGGCATATCGATGACATTATCATGGCGTAGATACGAAGTAAATAGGTCTCTAAAAATGGCAACTGACACCAGCGCCATTTCGGTTTGATATAGAATTATATAAGTCTTTTTTTTTTGAAATTGTTTATTCAGCTCAAAACATAAAAATAAGTAAGATGATATTATCAGAGTAGACAGAAATTATTGTTATGAGGGCGTGACTGTGACTCAGTTGTGTGACATTCACCAATGTGTCATAACACTGTCATAATTTATGAGAGTGTTATTTCTGTGAAAGTTTGTAGCTATGTCGTTTGACTGATATAAAGATAAAAATAATAAACCTAATAAAACAGAAGGCAAGCATTAAAATAGCCACAAAAGCTAATTCAATCCTTCACCGGAAGCTAAAAAAGACCAAAACACCTTCCTAAAAATATGTAACAGGTTTAACCGTTTAAACTTTAAAGTGTGTCCTGGGATTAATACTGCAGCCTGGTTACCGTGTTGTTTCCTGAGCACACTCATTTGCCGGAACTATATTTACCTGCTAAACGGTTTACACGTCCGGAATTCTCTGAAGACTTGCATGGTATTCACTAAAATTAATGGTGGCGAGTTTTTGGTTCCTAAGGGTGAAGCCAAACGAGCGTTATTTTTTGAGTTGTGAGTCGTAGAATTTCGGCTGGCAGATATTCTGCTGCATTCAGTTTCATACAAAAGTCCTGTTTGATTCACACGAGCGTAATTTTGTGAGTCATGATTTGTATGAAAATATATTTATGCGGCAGAAATTCTGCGACTCACGACTCACAAAATTACGCTCGTTTGGCTTCACCCTAACAAACGAGCGTAATTTGTGAGTTGTGAGTTGCAGAATTTCGGCTGACAGAAATTCTGCTGTATTCAATTTCATATAAAAGTCCTATTTGAATCACACGAGCCTAATTTTGTGAGTCATGATTTGTATGAAAAGATATTTACGTGACCGAAATTCTGCGACTCACAACTCACAAATTACGCTCGTTTGGTTTCACCCTAAGATATTATGGTGAGTTCATTTCTAGGTTGAGTTCCTACGAATAATATACTAATGCTATGGTATGGGACTCACCTAATTAGGCAGGAACTCAAGGAACCACGAGCGTTGGGGCTTCGCCGGCGGGCTAGAAAAACTCTTCCAAGAACACTTCGGTGACACAATCCTTTATGGAGCACAGTTCAGTCAGTAAGCCTTACACAGGGTTGTTAGATTTAGGCGGACTTGCGTAGACCTGGGCAAAGTTAACTCTGAGTTAAACATCATGTCATCTCTATCACTCACTTGGTGAGTGACAGATATAACATGATGTTTAACTCAGAGTTAACTTTAACTCAGATCTGCGCAAGTCCGCCTAAATCTAACAAGTGGGCCTTAAATATATTTTTTTTACAGACTCTCTCGCGAGACGCTTTGGTCAGACATCTTGTTTTCATCTTATCGCCCGCTTAGAAAAGACACTGCAATCACTCACTTTCGATAGCTCGCGAGCTGTCGTCAGTTTTGGCCATACTTAGATTGCTGCTATCGAAAAAAATTCGGTGGTACAAATCAATTAGTTATTTAATTATTAAGGTGGGAATACTGTTATGTAGATATCTGCGTGTTTTGTTGTAGACCGTACGTTTAAGTTTATGATTTTCGGTCGATTTGCTTGTCATCGTGATTGATCATGATCGTGTACAATGTACATAACAAATCATGCTTTACCTACATGATTTGTTATGTACACGATCATGATTATTTTGGTTGAAAATTTCGAATATGGTACTCTATGTCTGTGGTCCTACAGAAAGACATCTAATTAATCCATAAAAGCTGCTGTAGCCTGGGTTATAACTTCGCCTCTGACCAAATAAGAAGAAAATAAAATAGATAATTAATATAAAAATATATAAGAAACCCAAGAACAAGAAAAGGAGCACCTATAGGAAATATGAAAGTCAAGCTCAGGGATGAAAGTAAAGGTGAGGAAGATATCCAATTTGATTTAGATACTGAACCAGATGCCCCTATAGTAAAAGAGGCTCCTGACACCTATAAATGTTATTATCGTACAATATATTATAAGTTTATATTTGTAGCCCATATTTGAGTACCATATCCATATCATCCAGTTTTATTTTTTGGTTAATGCTGGATATAATAAAATATGATAAAAATAAGACTAAAAGATATGAGGGCTTTAAAAATAAATATGCGTGATAATAATAATTTTTTAACATATCAGAAAAATATCTAATTTTTTAACAGTTTTTATTTATCAGGCAAAAACAAAATGGTAGTCCATATTCGGTTACTTTCCTCTATTATAACGTGAACCAAAAGTTCAGAAACACTGAGTCATTTTCGTAATTATACACGGTAACATAGTGCAACGATTCTGAAAAAAATGGTAGCCTATATTTGGTTACTTTCCTCTACTTCGAAGAGTTGTGATAGCCCGCCGGCGAAGAATCCTCGTTGGTGGTTTCTTGAGTTCTCCTTAGCCGAGTGTTTGCACTTTATAACATTTAATAACAAGCGGGCATAGTTTTCCAACTTTATTTTCATTCTTAGTACCAGCTGTAATGGGTTTCGGACAATAAATACGATCTAGTTAGAACTTATCTCTGGAAAATTTCTAACGATAAAATTACGATATTTCTTTAAAAAATTTTCTTCTTTAAAACGGAGAATGCTTACCAATTTCTATTGAACTTAACTTATTTATCCTATAACTAGAGGTAGGTATATACTACGCTACAGTAGTGATAAATTTTAAAACGTCAAAAATCGTGCCCTCCCCAGATATAAGATCTCAAGGCATACCGATTAGAGTTCGCTCCGTCGCACATCTGATAAAGGCTTTCAAGTTATGCAGTTATGTCAGAACTTTATCTTATAAGATTCTATTTGAAACGAGCTATACTAGCTGGTGCTAACTGCTGGTGAATTGATTCGGATTTAAGGTGTCATCAGCAGATCAGATTTCACTTGGTACGAATAAAGTTCAGGGCTCGGGCGGCGGATTGGAGAATCCGCTGCCCACTGCACGAGCCCTGCCCGGTAGAAGAGCAGCCCGGTGACTCGGGCTGCTCTTCCAAAGGCTCAACAGTTTACAGCTGCTGCGATGGAGTCTGCACACTGCATAGGCAGATGCCGTTAACCGGGCTGCTGGCCCAGCATGGCCCAGCAGCGTAGCGGAGGAAGGAGAGACCAGTGGGTTTTAGTTTTTTTTTTTTATGAAATAAGGGGGCAAATAAGCAAACGGGTCACCTGATGGAAAGCAACTTATGTCGCCCATGAACACTCGCAGCATCAGAAGAGTTACAGGTGCGTTGCCGGCCTTTTAAGAGGGAATAGGGTAATACGGGAGGGTAGAGAAGGGAATAGGGGAGGGTAGGGAAGGGAATAGGGTAGGGGATTGGGCCTCCGGTAAACTCACTCACTCGGCGAAACACTGCGCAAGCGCTGTTTCACGCCGGTTTTCTGTGAGAACGTGGTATTTCTCCGGTCGAGCCGGCCCATTTGTGCCGAAGCATGGCTCTCCCACGTATGTGTTTAGTGGGTGCTCCTCCTTACCGCAGCACCTGCGGAGTCCCACATATTCCAGCGGCCATTCTCCCGGGCTGTCGGGATTGCTTAACGCATTTCCCACCGAAAAAAAAGGTACAAATAAAGTTGCAAGCAACATATTATCCAAACTATTATAAATGAGAAAATAATATGTCCGGCGGTATGTCTGTCTGTCTGTCTGTTACCTCTTCACGCTGGTAACTTAACGTTGATTTTGCTGAAATTGGGTATTTGGATACTTTGAGTCCCGAGAATGGACATAGGACACTTTTTATGCCGGAAAAATGTACAACGATTTTACAAGCGTCAATTAGTGATGGAATAAATGTAAAACATTTATATTTTTCATTTCCTAAATACGGAGAAACCTATTTTCGTCCTTGTAAATACTTTCCTTTGTAGATGGTTATTTTCCTTTTCATATAAACAATCCTAAAATAACGAAGTCATAAAAGCTATTCGTCCTCCGTGGATGGTTCAACGTTTGTTCAGTATAAGTATCATAGTATGAATTAAACATAGAATAAAAATGACATTTATTTTCATAACTTCCATTAACCCTCCGTGTAGGAGGTGGGGTATGACATACCCCAGCGCTCAAAAAATTGATACCATTTTTAAACGAATAAAGCGTGCGAGTTGGTTTTCTCAGTATCTGCAAATGAGACGTTGCTGCTTTAATTCCTGCCAAATAATGAGTCCTATGTTTGTCACCAATTCTGTAACATGTCCTTTAAGTGCGCTGGGGTATCACATACCCCACCCAGTACAGCACGTAGCGAAAAGGTAAGTATAACTTCTTTTGTTTTAATTTATTGACATGTTTATTTTGATGTTTAATTTGATGAAATATTATTTTCTGGTATAGGTTTAGATAAAAAATGTCTTGGTTATTGAAAAAAAATTTTTTTTGAGCACTGACCGAAGATGATGGTGATTGTAACGCTGAGCTAATGAATTCCGAACAAGAATCGGCTAGTAATGAAGATCAAATCAGTGATACCGGATATGCCATATACTAATAGGTAGAAATACTGGGCACATATTTTGCAAAATATATTATATGTCTATATTATGTATGTGACATACAAATTTTTGTGTCTAAATAACTGTCAATATTACGGAAACTTAAGTGATCAAGATCTGTTTTATATTGTTCATTTTAAATTTACATTTTTAATAGATTAAAACTAGAAATACTATTATAATGTAAAATTGAATTTATTTTACATAAACCAATTCATTATTAGTTATTTAAATATATTACTTATTATTTTACAATCATGAGGAACAATTTTTCGGATTTAACTACCTTTTATTGTTGGGGTATAGCATACTCCACCTAGTACAGCATGGTGAGATTAGTCACCTAGTACACGGAGGGTTAAATGTGCTAGGATAATATTTGCATCACGTACTTAATGTGGTTGTTACTTGCTGAGATTCACCAAGTAACCATGTGGTTTGACTTTATCTACGAAAACCTTTAAATTATGCTGGCAAAGGTTTTACAACGTAAAATGCACATATATTAATACTGCGCGACTTAACCGACTGGCCGTGTAATAAGCACAGTTTTTGTGTTACTTTCGCATAAGTTTTGTCGAATTTAGACTATAATTTGATTCATTCTTACATCTACCTGTCTTAGGACCGATATTCTTTAAGGTGTGTCAATTTTATTTCTTATATAGAGTTCTGTGTAAAAGTGGCAGCGCTGAAAAATATTTTTTGTGATTTTGTAAGTGCAAGCGCCCCAGTGCGGCGTGGCGTCATGAATTTGCCCATACAAAAAAGTTACTCTTTCAGCGCTGCTACTTTCACAACGAATTTTAACAGTTGCTTATGTGTATAAGTAACTGTTTAAAATTCGTTTAAGGTGTGTACCCTAAAGTATTATCACTTAGTTTTACAGGATGTATACGAAGAGGCCGCGGGTAAATCGGTTGGACTGCTAGCACGCCGACCTGACCAGACTCGTGCACAAAAGCATTTACGCAAAACTGGCCAGGCCGACCTGTCTGACTCCGACCGAATCCGATCAATCGAACTCCCTATGTATGTGAACCTTAATTTATCCTGCATAGATAAATGAATTTCACAGACAAAATCATCACCAGTTATCAACAGATAAAACAACCACAGCGTAACAGTTTCAATTAAACATCGCGGTTAACACCGGGATCAAACGATTTACTTTCCGCAATGCACATGCGCTCCCCCAGGACAGCAGATTAAAACCGATGTCATATGTGTAATCACCCGAATAAATTATTTAAACTGTCCAATAATGATAATGTCCATTAATTGAATTGTGTACTTTGTTGAATACAAAATATGGTGACAAAAATAATTTTTGACCTGTGTTATTTTATTAAGTTTTGACAACCAACTTTACTATACATCACAATAATATCATAGATGCATCAGCTATTCTCAAAATGTGCTCCGTAGAGTCCTGTAGCCCCAGGCAAAGGCTTTGTAGAAGCCCTGCAAACAAAACATAAATGGTTTTTGGCATCAGACTGGTGTATGGAGACAATTCATTCAAAAACAAAACATTTGTTGAGGGTCCATCAAAAATCTTTTCATGATACTCAATTGTATTTATAATATAATAAATAATAATACAATTAAAATAAATTTAAAAATTAAGGAGGGCTCCTAATCAAAAATTACTATTTTTGGCTTATTTTTGCTTTATAACGGTAAGGATCCCTTCGTGTGTGATCTGACTCGCGCTTGGCCGATTTTATTGTTTTCCTGAGAGTTGAGCACAAGCACATCAAAAATTATTTTACATTCGATATTCGATATCGCTACGATTACGCCATAGGACACCATGCTCAGTACTCACCTCTCCAGAAAACAGTAAAGGAGTGAGCACACTGAGACGGGCCGTGCCTTGCCGGGGCGGAAATTCGCTGCGCCCCGACACAGTGTGCGATACGCGCATCCGCTTCCATACAAATTGTATGGCGGCGGATTTTTGCGATGACCCCCGGCCCGCTGAGCCCCGTCACGGCCCGTCTCAGTGTGCTTACTCCTTAAGAGCGCGTTCAGACGTGCGCGTGTTCTGCGCGTGTTCTACTATAGCCTATGGGAAAACACGCACGCGGCACGGGCTGAACCCGCGCAGAACCTTTTTTTTAATCGTTGCGGGAATGCATTTACGCATACCCGGGGCCTGGAGAGGACCACCGAGGTATGTGGGACTCCCCAGGGCGGACGTAATATCCACACACGGGACTACCCACTAAAACGCCAACGTGTTCCTGCTCCTGAAGGTGGGACTACGGGAAACGCATGATTCAGCCGCGCGCGTGTTTTCCCATACGCTATAGTAGAACACGCGCGGAACACGCGTACGTCTGAACGCGCCCTAAAACAAGTTTGCAACAATAATGACGTCATAAATGTATCATGTCGGCACTAGAGTGTGTGGCCATTAACCTGACACAGGCCATTTGTAGCAACATTTTAAAGTCCTTTCATCGGACGTAATCCAATTTGGGCGTTGGACGCACGGGAGCCGTACTCGTTCTAGATTATTCACGATTTACACAACGAACAATTTGATTCGATTCCGACGTTTAAGTCTGTTACGATTTTCCAGTTAGAAAATAAACTAGCGAGAGCTGAATTGAAATGGTAAATTGTGGTTTTTATGTGGCCTGCAGCGTAAGCATTCATAGTTATGAAGAGGATTTCATACGCGATAGTGAAAATGATTTATATAAAAGGAGATGTTATATTATTATTCGAATTATACGAATATTACTAATAATGCGAATATTTGTATTTTTTTTATTATAATATAATGTTTTATGCAGCGTTCCTCGATGATATAATTGACTTGAGTGATATAATATTGAGGGACGGGAATAATTTTATATAGTCCTGGTTGTAATATTAATTATTAATATTTACCTGTTATAGCCCAACCAAATAAGGTGCCATATGCCTATGAATAATTTTCCTATTGTAATTATAGTATCAGTAATTAATTAATAATTACATAACTATAATTATAAAGAGAAAGAGACAGTACAAAAACATTCGATGAAACCCGCAACTCCGTCACCTACGCTAAATCCCTTTTATGGTACGGGAACCGTACAATTTTCACCGATGATAATTATCCTAGGTGTCCTTTCTCGGGACTCAAAGCATCTCCATTCTCTCAGCAAAATCGATACAGCGGTTTATGCTTGAAGAGGTTACATGCATACACAGTTTAGCATTAATTATAATATTACAAGAAAAAGATCTAACCTCATCAAGCCTAAAATCTTTTAGGCTTGATGAGGTAACAGACAAATTAAGAGGAGTCCACACCGCCGTTTTTCCATACAAACGTTGTCCCCTGTTTCCTCACTGGATAATGCCGGTAGAGTTATAATTTTTTTCCTGAATATCTATGGCCACTAATACAATGTCCCTATGTTTTCTTTTTTTTTTCATAATTTAGTTAATAAAAAAGATATGAACGTTCAAAAACTCAAAAAAATGGCCAGATTTTCCTCTGTATTCAAACACCCAGAAAACAATACTGGCTAGAATATACAAAAAAAAACTAAAACATAGGAACACAGCTCAATCCTTGCTTAATGAATGAAAAAAATCTTCTTAATGAAAAAAGTACTTAAATCGGTTAAGTTTTGGAGAAGGAATCAGCGGACAACGAATCGAAGATTTTCTGTTCTTTTATTAGAACTTTTGTCGTGTTGTCTCTATCGCGCTCTGCGGTGGGAGACTTGAGATTGGTGAGACAGCAATACATTTTCAAATACCTATTTTCAATTTCTCTCGCCCTCTTAACACACTCTTGCATTCGTTGAAATTCTAACACTACGTAAGTCAAAAATAGCAACTTTCAGGAGAGAGAAAAAATGAATTGAATTTTGTGTAGATTACACAGTAGTTCAGATTTACTTTTTAACTATTTTACGAGTTCTTGTTGGCCGACACGTGTTCCGATTGGCTAAAACGACACGTCTTCCGATTTTCTAGCGAATTGCATCAAAAGATCAAAAATAGACAAATGTCTCGAGGTGTTAGAACTTCAATGACGAAGATTAGTATGAACAAAATTTACACATTTATCGACTATCGACAAACTGCTGTTCATAATGAGTATTAGTGGATTGCGAACTATTATTGGGCCGCACCAAACGTCCTTGTGAACGAGCCACTTGCGACCACTTGTCCCTTTGTCAGATGGTTTACCCCCGGGTTACCTTAACCTTTTTATATAAAAAGTCAGCAAACTTCTCGATTACTTATAAAACGTATTTCACCTAATCTATGTTTATTCCCTTTATGCCCCTCGAAAAGGTTTTTTCTCTTTTTTGTTACGCGAATTTTTAGCATCGATGTGTATTAGATATTATAACTACCTAGTTGATGCCCGCAATGGAGTGTCAAAATTCGTTTAATATTATAACGTAACTATTTTTTTTAAATCGACTTTATATGCAACCACTGTGCATAATATGACACTTTACAAAACGGTAGCATTATATTTAACCTTCAAGCGGACGCGCGCTCTTTTGTAACGGCAGTGGTCACGCGTAACCTAAAAGACGTCTTAGGTAAAATGGTGAAACAAAACGTTTTTGATTCAAAATTATTTATTATTTCGTAAGTTTTTATAACAAAGTGTTTTAGTAAAAACTTTGTTATAAAAACCGTTGACCCAAAGTAGCTTATCTTGTGTGAACAGGGGCAGAAAAAGTTATCGGAATTTTCTTATCCGAGTTCCGATTTTCTCTTCATCTAGCAAGTTATTTAGTTATAGTTTATAATATTATACAACTGATAATAATAATTTGCCTCAATTACATGAAAGCTACGTATAGAATAATACGAGAGGGGCGCGGAGTTTTTTCGACGCCGATGCCGCGAATGATACGAACGCAATGAGCAATATCGATAATATCAGCGAAAACGTATTGAAAGGAGTCGATTCGACGTCGCGCGACCGCTTGAAGGTTAATGGAATAATGCTGCCGTTTGCTGCTATTAGACAAAATTGTTTTCATCGTATTGAAAACGAGATGTTACGGCAGACTTTGATATTTTTCAACAAAGTAGCCGTCTTGATCAAAGGCGTCCGTATAACAAATACTTTACTCGATCCAAAATGAACTAGAAGATTGCTCAATGTATTTTAAAGGGAATTGATGTTTACAGGTCTTTGAATGATGCTGCTATACAATCCATAAACCGACTGACGTCTAATATAAAACGTGCTTGGAAAAATTTACGCTCCTATTGGAAAGTGTTGTATGGAGTTTAAAATTATGACCGACGCAAATCTAAATCGAAAATCTCTGAGATGCCAATGCACTTTTATGGTATAATACAAACGGTATAAAACAACGGTATAAAAAAATATGGTACAAAACAACTTTTACCCGACGTCAAAGCAAAAGGGTTATGATTTTGAAATAACATATTATCTATATGTCGTAAGGGGGTACAAATGAAAGAGCATTTATTAGCTCTTTTCAAATATGTTTACCTATTTGAAAAGAGCTAATACCTACTTGTGATATTTACAAATATCACAAGTAGGTATACGTAGGAGAGACATGCTTCGGCACGAATGGGCCGGTTCGACCGGAGAAATATTACGTTCTCACAGAAAACCGGCGTGAAACAGCGCTTGCGCTGTGTTTCCCCGAGTGAGTGAGTTTACCGGAGGCCCAATCCCCTACCCTATTCCCTTCTCTACCCTCCCCTATTCCCTTCCCTTCCCATCCCTACCCTCCCTAGCTAACCTATTCCCTCTTAAAAGGCCGGCCACGCACCTCGTCTCTTCTGATGCTGCGAGTGTCCATGGGCGACGGAAGTTGCTTTCCATGAGGTGACCCGTTTGCTCGTTTGCCCCATATTTCATTAAAAAAAAGTAGTCGAGATAAAGTTTTTAAACTAGGTACTTACTTTTACTGTATAAATTGTGGGAATACGCTTGAGAGCCTCAAAAGAAGATGTTTCGACTGAGTTAGAAGTTGTCATTTCAGGCAACAACGCCTTTCAGAACTTTCAGACAAACTTCGATACCGCGATCCAGGATTGTAAGCTGTTCGATCCGCTACAAGTTGCTTTAGAGTTTAGACAGTAAAATATAAAGGTTGTAACAAAACATAGTGATAACTGATCAGGGGCGGATCTTGAATTTGTGGGGCCCTGGGCTAATACTGCTTAGGGGCCCTACCTAATTACTCAATGTATTGTCATTTTGACAAGAAACTGTTTTCTGTAGTGATGTAGGTATATCTATATACTATACTTAATATTATAAAGCGGAAGTGTGTGTTAGTTTGTTTGCTTGTTTGTTTGAACGCGCTAATCTCAGGAACTACTGGTCCGATTTGAAAAATTCTTTCAGTCTTAGATAGCCCATTTATCGAGGAAGGCTATAGTGTATATTTTATTACGCTAAGACTAATAGGAGCGAAGAAATAGAGGAAAATGTAGAAAAAATAGGGATAAATTATTTGACAGGGCTTATTTGAACGCGCTAATCTCAGTCACTACTGGTCCGATTTGAAAAATTCTTTCAGTGTTGGATAGGCCATTTATCGAGGAAGGCTATAAGCTATATTTTATTAATTTAAGACTAATAGGAGCTTAGAAATAGAGAAAATTATGGAAAAACGGGGAAAATTATTTGAATGGGCTTATCTCACGAACTATTGGAGCAACAATTTGCAGACTGAAAGAATTTTTCAAATCGGACCAGTAGTTCCTGAGATTAGCGCGTTCAAACTAACAAACGAACTGCAAATTCTTTTATTTGGTCATCGCATTGTAGGTCCTTTGTTAAATAGAAATTTATCGAAAGAACTGATAATTGATGATGACATTGTTGTCCTGTATTTGTTTTCTATATACGACATCCTGGAGAAAAAACACTCTGCTCCCCGTGTATTATATTTCTCTATGACTCTGCTTCACAGCTAGTGATCAGCATCGTTAAAAAATCTTTAAGATGGTATAGCAGTTTGGGAAAACATCAACAAGTTTCTTTTCATAAATTAGCCAAAAAATGTCACTGCAAGAGGTGTAAGACTCTGTCTTTGACTGCAGTAAGTAAGATTTTAACTGAATGCACTCATTCATTAAATGTTCGTCTACGGCATTTGGATAATGCGCCAACCTTATGATCGGATTTTTTTTAATTCTAGATATTTTTTATTATTGACAATATCGTCTATTGGTTTCAGTTCGGTTGGGGGCCCTCTGTATTCGCGGGGCCTTGGGCTGCAGCCCAAAAAGCCATATAGTAGATCCGCCCCTGTAACTGATAATATTTTAAGATGAGTATGTGTCTCTTATGCTATGTACTCAAATGCGGTTATGCTCGATAGTTTTACTCCAAATCGAGTAATAATTACTGTGTGGACCGCAAAACTCACAGCTCGAAGGCTCGTATCAAGCCGCTCGAAGGCTCGCATCGAGCCGGCTCGATTGAATTAAATATATCGATTTAGAATAAAACTATCGAGCAATGCTAAATGTGTGGACGGAATCCCGAGCCGCGGGTTTTGCTCGTATTGTTGCTCGATCGAGCAAAACCGTATGTGAGTACTTAGCATAAAATAGAGTTTACTCTGAAATAATACTATTATGTGCCGGGAAAGGACAAAATATTTGTTTTTTATGCCAAAATGTTCGGTTTAGACCCGCTAAGGCCCGATTCGACCAAACTTGAAGTTACACGAGTATAACTATCATGAGAATAATTTTACTCCTTTAATTTACTCTAGGATATTATCGTTTGCATTTTACCAAGTTACTCAAAGAGTATGAAATAAAATGTCAATTATAGTTCACAATGACACCGACCGTGACTTTCTCAGTTTAATATTTACTCCGCCAAAATAGCCCGTGTAAATATTTACTCCCGTGTAATTACCTTATTCTTGGATTAGAAGTTGGAAAAACGCAAAACCAGCTTACTCTTAGATTAGGAGACAGTTATACTCGAGTAAAATTTAACTCCAGTTTGGTCGAATCCGCACTAAAGAAGACACATAAATTAATTTTCCCTAGAGTACCATGTCCAACAAGAAAAACAGGAACTGTTAAAAACCGTACGTTTCTTAGTAAATATCTGCTTACACATGCACACCACCCAGTAAAGCACACTATAAATTTATTATGGCGGGCGCCAAGTTAACGATAAGCATGCAAAGCGTACACTAAGGTTAGGTTGCACCAGCGGCGTGGTTAAAGTTAAAGTTAAAATTATGGTTACAGTTAAATATGGCGGCCTTAAGCTTTAACTTTAACCTTAACTTTACCCGGAGAAATTCACAGATGTCTGTTGCGTTTACTTTTTTTATTGAAGCTGCAGGTAACGGAATTGAGGGTATAAAAAATTGAATTATCCGTAAAAATCGACAGAAAAAGTATAACAATACATAGTAAATTTTCAGATATACGTATGAGCGGAGGTTAAATATGGCGTTCTTGATATGGACGCCATATTTAACAATAACCAAAGATTGACATTTTGCACTATAGTTATATAGTTAAAGTTACAGTTGTAGTTAAAGTTAGTTGGTGCAACCCAACCTAATATACTTTCAAACTCACTGCACTACAGTCAACAAGGAAACAAAATACTTTGTAGTTCTAAACTTGCACGGGGCCAATTTATGATGCATCACCGGTAAAGGGCAGATTTTTAGTTAAGATTTTATCATCATCAGGTGATGATGACACCTGAGGGGTTAGTGCGAGTTTCATTCGATCATACGCATCGAGCACGTTAACGCGAATTTTTATGGAATCAAAGCAGCGCCAACTACTGGCTAACGTGGATACTGCTTTAATCCCATATAAATTCACGTTAACGTGCTCGATGCGTCGGATCGAATAAAACTCGCACTAACCCCTCTGATGATGATTTTATCGAAACCGGTCGTGTGAAAAATATTGTAATAAAGTAAATTAATAAAAGTGGAACAAGTGCATGAAAAGTGTATGTTATTACTGTAATTTAATTAGTCTCTATTTTTTTTTATATTATCCTTTCATCTGTCACGAACTGTCAAACCATTTTCGAAAATACTTTTGAATATTCTAATGCTAAGTACTCACATACGGTTTCGCTCGATAGTTTTACTCCAAATCGAGCAATAACCACCGCGTTGACCGCAAAACGAAGGCTCGCTTCGAGCCGGCTCGATGGAATTATATATTATATCAACTGTCAAATATGTCATTTCCTTCTGTCAAAACTGTCAAATATGTCATTTCAAAACTATCGAGCAAAACCGTATGTGAGTACTTAGCATTAGAGTAAGACGCCCATTTTGGGCGCTTGACAGACGAGCTATTATAATCTCTTTTTGACAGTAAAAAGCAGAAATAGGCGCCGGCTAAAATAGTCTTTCACCCAGAGCTGTCAACCGTCTAAAAAAATGACATGACGTTTTATTTTGTTTGTTTACAACTTTTCGTTTCACCTTCACCACACTCACTATCCTCAATCGAAAACCTTCCCAAAACCTTTTTTTCTCAACATAATATTGTAATACATTAAGAAGCCTTTCCAAGGCAGCCATGACATGACTAACTATTTTTCTTATGTGTTTATTAAAATAATTCAACACGAATTATTGTATTGGATATTTGAATCTATAGAAGCATCTGATAATACATTTAGACGACTGATGTCTATTTATCTTCCCTCAACATCCCTATTTCTCTCACTCACTATTCATGAAGTTCAAGTTATGAATAAAGTGATTAGGATTACCAATCCAAGTGGGATCCACATCCCAGATTGCTCAACTTGCATAGCAATGGTAACCTTCATTTCCCCGTCGGTTTCTTTAATATTTAATATTAATACATTATTGCTTAAGGGGGCGACTAACCCTAAAGTGTCGATTTTATAATTCATTTTTATACTTGAAAATAAGCCCTGAATTGTTTCATTTTCTAAAATTAGATACTACATTATATTTCCGAGAAATCGATCTGAGCAAAAACACGATATCTTAAAATTTTCTCGATAGAAAAAAATCACAAAGATGCATCTAATTTTCACGAATTTTTCATTTACTGCCATAATTGTGCATTGAACTAAGTTAATATTTTAACACATTGTGTAAAATTCCATCATTGAGAGATCGACCTAGCGGATTTTCAAAATGTTGTATATTTATCGAGTTATTGAGAAAAAACTAATTTGGCGATGAATCCGCGTCGTTCTTTTTCACCTGGCATATGAAAGACGGGCGTGAGTGTGAAGGGAGAAGGACGATGTTTGATTTTTGGGGTTAGTCGCCCTCTTAATGCTACATGCATTAAATAATAAGCTAAATAATTACAAAAACTTTAAAACTTCTAAGTATAATAACTCAAAAACCTGGCCTTGTAAAATCGCGATTTTTTTTCTTATGAATCAGAAATTAATGCTCTTTAAATCAAGGTATTTTTCATTTATAGACGCTTACTTTATTTATGAACTAAATTCATATATGGGAAGCTGCCATAGCTCTTTGAATGCCAGCAAAACTACAAACGAAACAGCAGAAGATGGCGTATATTTTCGCCACGCACTGCAAAAAGAGGGTGATTACTTCCTCTCCTGTCGGAGTAGCTCGTCAGCAGTCTACTTTCACTGAACCTCATGTGTTTTTTAGGGTTCCGTACCCAAAGGGTAAAAACGGGACTCTATTACCTACTAAGACTTCGTTGTCTATCCGTCTGTCTGTCACCAGGCTGTATCTCAAGAACCGCTATAGCTAGACTTCTGAAATTTTCACAGATTGTGTATATCTGTAATTGCCGCTATAACAACAAATACTGAAAACAAAATAAAATTAATGTTTAAGGCCCCCTCTTAAATATTAATTTTATTTTGTTTCCATACAACAAACGTGATTTTTTCGGCCTTTTTCGCTCTATATCAATAATGGCAAGAGGTAGGCACTTAACATTTTTCACATATTCTTATGTTATATGTGTACTTTAATATTTAATAATGATATTAAAATAAAATAAAAATTTTAGGGGGGCTCCCATACAAAAAACACAATTTTTAGCCTTTTTTTGCTCTGTACCAGTACGGAACCCTTCGTGCGCGAGTCCGACTCGCATTGGCCGATTTTGAAGTGAAAACTTCTTTAGCGTTGGGCACTTTTGTGGGATGGGTAAAAACTGTGAAACTCGCGTCAGATTCGAAAAACCGTAAGACGGTTGGAGAGTAGTGTTGTAACATCGAAATCAATTAATCGAACAATCGATTGTTTTTTTCGATTGTCGATATTTTTTAATCGATTAGGGTTTCGATTAATAAAAAAAACCAATTTTTTAAAATCGATTTTCATAAAAAATGGGTTAAGAAAAATAATGCACAACGTTAATAATCAAGTTTTCACTTCTGCCGGCACTCCCGGAGTGCAACCCGTCTTTTTTTTTAATGTATTTTGTTTAATACATTAAAAAAAATATTTTTTCCCCTATCAAAAAAGTTAACAAAGTCGCTAAATACCTCAATAGATGACGTCAGCACTCAGCAACTCCGTTGCGCTAAAATTCAGTTCTCACGCGGGAATCGTACATTCTTCCGGGATAAGATGTCATCTATGCCCTTTCCGGGGGCTCAAAGTATCTCCATGCCAAAAAGCAAAATAGATTCAGTGGTTTGGTCGTAAAGAGGTTACAGACAGACACACTTTCGCAATTGTAATATTAAAGTATGTAATATATTACAAGATATCCCGATATTAATACCATTCGTGCACCACTGTATTGTCGCGGGTATATAGTATATACCACCAAATTCCATCATCAATTGAATATACACTAATTTATAACCTTCAGTTCGCAAGATCCAAAATCTATCAAGATCTATACCAGTTTAGTTTAATAAACTTACTGAAACATTGTAAATTATTAGAATTCAAAGTCTGTAGCGACGTAAAATGCAACAAAAGTCAATTGCCTGTGAAAAAGTAACAGGGAGTTAACAACGTAGTCAAGAACGATTAATTTAAAAGTTTAAAAGTTTACATCTGAAAAAGTTTGCTTACTTTGTTGTTTTGTTGAAGTACACAAGTACTTTCTTATAATTAAGCATATTTCATTGTTTTTAAGAATCGTTCTGCATTATTCAAAGTGAATAATTTGTTTTGTGCAGAATTCAAGACTCTAGGTTATAGCACAGTTATAGTGACCAAATCGTCAATGAAGATTTTAGCTTTTAAACTAAAAATACTTTTACGTTAAAGCTACAGATAAGGAGATATTGAAATCCATACTAGTATTATGAATGCGAAAGTGTGTCTGTGTCTGTTACCTCTTCACGGCCAAACCGCTGAACCGATTTTGCTGAAATTTGGTATGGAGATACTATGAGTCGCGGGAAAAGACATAGGATACTTTTTATCCCGGCAACATGTACGGTTCCCGCGCGATAAACGGATTTTGGCGCAACGGAATTACAGGCGTCATATTGTTACTTATAAGTTATTAGATGACGCAATTCCGTTGCGCCAAAATTGGTTATAGTATGGGAACCGTATATTTTTCCTGGATGAAAAGTATCCTATGTCCTTTTTCGGCACTCAAAGTACTTAGAAGATTTACTAAAATCTATTTAGTGGTTTAGGCGTGCAGAGATAACAGACAGACATACACACTTTCGCATTTATAATATTAGTAGTTCTTTACATTTTGACAAAGGCAATTTATGCTTCAATGTTCATACTATATCTTCAGTATCATCAATATACAATGTACGAATTCGATTATGGACGAATACATCACACACAAAGTCGAGTATATCAAATCTTGGGGCAATAAAACATGAAAATTGGTCCGTTTGTCACATCCAATGTATCTAATGTGGTACATAAGTGACCTATCGGAACTTATGGGCTATTAACCTATGTGGTTATCGCTGGCTGCACTCGTGTTTGGGGCTATTTATTTTGATTGTTTGGTTGGTTAGGGATGTTTAATGCTGACGGTGTGTTGTTCTTTTTGTGTCTCAGGGAATATTAGTGGTGATAAACTGATAAGGATGATGATGATTTAGCGAGGGACATTTAAAACTGATTTTCATGAACTTCGGTTTTAGGATACGTCGACATAATATTATTATTCTGTTCTGATATAAGGATATCCGGCAAAACAATTGACAATAGAATTTCCCAGCAACCAAGTTACGGAAAATATCGTGTAGACTAGTAAAGTACATCATATTTTAATGAGGACTCTTTTTAAAAGGACATAATGCACGATTCTATTTTTTTAAACAGGGCCATTTTTAGGGTTACGTAGCTAAATGGCAAAAAACGGAACCCTTATACAACCAACCTGTACTTCGTTCTGGCAATAAATGAATTATGAATTATGAATACATTCGTCATGTCTGTCTGTCTGTCTGTCCGTCCATAGGTCACAGCCACTTTTCTTCGAAACTATAAGAGCTATACTATTGAAACTTGGTAAGTAGATGTAGTCTGTAAACCGCTTTAGGATTTTGATACAAAATTGGAAAAATTATTGAAAATTTTAGGGGTCCCCATAGATACAACTGAAACAAAAATATATTTTTTTCATTTAACCTATGCGTGTGGGGTATCTATGGATAGGTCTTCAAAAATCATATTAAGGTTTCTAATATCATTTTTTTGTAACCTGAATAGTTTGCGAGAGAGACTCTTCCGAAATGGAAAAATGTGTGTCCCCCCCCCCCCCCCTCTAACTTCTAAAGTATGATAAGTCTAAAAAATATATATGATGTACATTACTATAAAAACTACCAACGAAAATTGGTTCGAACGAGATCTAGCTAGTAGTTTTTTTTATACGTCATAAATGGTAAACCTTAATTTAACTTTTTATTAAATCAACTGAAATATGTAAATAAATCAAAAACCTCTTAATTTCACAAAAATAAACCTTAATGCTGCTGCGGAACCCTTCATGGGCGAGTCCAACTCGCACTTGGCTGGTTTTTTGGTATATAATTTTAAAGTGTAAAATTTTGTCAAACTATCTTATTATTTCATTTTCAAAATCGAATTTAAAAAGTGAACAGTGTTTTGATGTAAAGTTTACATAAAACAGACTAGTTCACCTTTTTCATGTTCCATTAATTACCTACATATTATTATGACGATGCATTTTTGCTACTTCTGGAAAAACGAAAATAAGTAATAATATAATTTAACCCCATATGAGAAGACACTTCTCCAAAATTATTAAAAAACCGCGAATCTGAGTTTTTCAGGTAGAACGATTCATAACCTTTTGGAAAGGTTTTCCTCAAAGAAAAAAGAAAGAACGAAATCTATATAAATAAAAATGAATTTTCCATTTTGTTATTGCTAAAAACAGATTTGGCTAATTTTTGTTTTGAAATATCCCTGGAAGTCGGGGGAAGGTTTAAATTAGTAGCGAAGTGATATGAGCTTCACCGGGTCGTATAGTAAAGCGTCTGAGGTAAACCGTGCTTTCGTGACGTACTCGTATCTACGGCAAACACTGTTAGCAATTATCTATTTCTGAGCCCTGCAGGCGCCTAAGTCAGAAATCAATAGCTAGCAAGTTGCATGTGATAGAGCAATGCTATTCCTTTGTGGCTTTCACTAGTTAACTAGCTATTTCGTCTTAGTAGCTATGCTGATACTGTTGCGCAGAACAAAAAACTGTTTGCTTTAAAAATGTTACTATTATTCTCATTGCCTTGCTTTCTTTTGTATAGCGGCAGCCGAAATGAATATTGCAAAAACCTTGCCCTGGTTTACAGGGAAATACAGATTTTGACAGACGTATAGACAGTTACAAAGTATAAGGCATACATACTGGTGGAGAGGAGGAAGAAGAAGCCCGCCGCCCGCAATCATCGCGGCACCGCGCCATATGTACCTGAGCTGCGTCTGCGGAACGAGGTCCCCGCGACGCCCCTGTACATATCCCGCCTGCACAGGTCCATGGAGGTCGAAGATGTCGTGGACTACATCAGTAAAAAGACATCCCTCCACTTGAGGGTCGAGCGTCTGCAGTCTCGCCACAAGGTCAACTTCAGTTCCTTTGTGGTGAGAGTACCGACGCATCTTCTCCCGACCTTTGAAGCGGAGGAATTCTGGCCGACTGATGTGGTTTACCGAAGGTTCCGGGGGAGACTCCGGAATGAAGCGCGCATCAAGTCGCCTTTAATTCGTGATAATGTGTAGTTGTTAAGTTTATATAATTTTTATGTATGTTAGTCATTAAGGTATATATTGTATGGGCCTACGTAGTCTGATTGAAATAAATAAATAAATAAATAAGGACGAACGATCGATAGAGATTCATTACTAAAACTTACTCTAATTTCTTAACCATAAAAATCGTACATGACTTAAAAATATTTTTAAGGTTTTCGTTGAATTACTCATCTTAATGCTATTTTTAATATACATCTATTGTTTTATCAAATAAAGTATCTTTTTTCTTTCTATCTTGTTCTCTCCTTTTCTCTCTCGTTACATAGAGACTCTCTGAAGCACAATCTGAACAATTCAGTACGAAAATCCCGTCAGAATATTGCGTATCTGTCGTTGCAACTGTGCATTGTGTTTATTGTGCAGAGCGTAAACTTGTGCCAACAACGCAATTAAAACAACGTCGTAAAGTCTGCTACTCAAAGTTAAATAAACGCGTGAACTTTGCACAAACATTTTCAGTTAAAATTTTGCTATTTGTTCATTGGCGAAAATGTCACTGGAATTTTTGATAGAAAAAAATACGTGTGACCCTCGGAGACTGCCGCGGTAAAGCTATTGCATAGCATTTTAACAACTTATACAATCATGATTCGCTTACGTCTAATCGCACGTACACAATCACCGTGCCGAAGTCTGTTTTTTGTTTATAGAATTTCTTGACTCGGTCACCGTGCTCAAAGTCCGTGATAAGAGCTATGCAATAAGTTAAAATATTTATCGCTCGCTGTACCCATAAAGCAATCAAAATTGCTGCAAAAACCAATTCAATCTTATATGATTATTATTGTTTAAACGAGCAATTCTTGTATATACTCGTATATTGCAGTTGTTGTTGTTGTATTGCAGTTCTTGTGTAATTGGAATCTCGGAATCGGCTCCAACGATTTTCATGAAATTTAGTATACAGGAGGTTTCGGGGGCGATAAATCGATCTAGCTAGGAATCATTTTAAGAAAATGTCATTTTATTCATGTTTTATCGAATACCGACGAAAGCTCGGTCAAATAGCTAGTTTGTAGTAAATTTACAACTTCATAATAATATTATGTTGGGTTAAAAATGTTCAAGATTCAGTGGCTTAATTCTCGTAACCCGAATGAGGTTTCGAACGCAGGGAGTGCTGTCTTCAATACAATCCATGCGATTCGGGATCCATAAAACCTTATGGTTCCACATATTTCTTTTTCAAACAACCCTTGCACGAAAGCCATAAGATAAGTCTACGATATCTGCGGTTTAGAAAAACCGTTTTAAAAACTCCCTATCGCATGACTGGAGGCAGTTGGTTTTCAATTCGTGACCACTCTGACAGGTGTGCTTACGGCCCGCGCTTCCAAACGCTAAAGTTAGATTGTGTTACAGCTAACTCGCGTGGATATTTTTATGTTCCAATTATTGTACTGTGATTCAGACTACTAATACGGGGTTGTTTTCAGTGAACAGTGGCTTTGGCTTTGGTATTAAAATTATTGTTTTAAATTAGTAAATGTTTCTCGTATTCTCAATGTAGGTTTAAATGTTAGCCATCATAATTTTACGATAGACAATATTATGTTACCATAATATTATTATTACATTTGGAAGTAAGTTTTACATAAAACTTAGTGTAATTTAGCTTGAGCTATAATAATTATTGTTATTTTCCACCTTTCTGGTAAAAGGTGGCTCCGTGCGAGTTTCTTACGCCGGTTCTTCTCGCCGGGTTAGTTCCCGAACCGGTGGTAGGCCTTATGTAGACGCGACGTTCTAAAAGTGTTAACTTTGTTTACCTACTTAGAAATAAAATATTTTTCATTTTTAATTGAGGAACATTCTGAAATCAGTTGTGAGGTATTTCAGCCGCTAATATAAAATGCCGCTGCTCCCCTTTACCCCGATATATGCACGAACATTATACTTTTTCACATCAAATCATGTTATAGCTGCCAATCATCTCTTTATAGAAGATCCGCATTGTACGCTTTTGTTACGGCGAGCCTCTTCAAACGATGGGACTTTGGAATTCGGAATTAATAAGCCTTTGGCTCCGTTTCTCCATCGCCGCCGTCACCGGGACGTACCGACAAATTTCAAATAAAATGACCTAGGCCATATGTATCATTTTGCTCTACGCCACTACAAAGCAGCAGCGGCGTGGATCACTAGATTGCTTTATGTTCGGGCCACACTAACGAGAAACGCCGTTAATTATCGCGTTAATTCTAAAACATATTTTTTTTATGAAATAAGGGGGCAAACGAGCATAGGGGTCACCTGATGGAAAGCAACTTCCGTCGCCCATGGACACTCGCAGCATTAGAAGAGCTGCATGTGCGTTGCCGGCCTTTTAAGAGGGAATAGGATAATAGGGGAGGGTAGGAAAGCGAATAGGGTAGGGGATTGGGCCTCCGGTAAACTCACTCACTCAGCGAAACACAGCGCAAGCGCTCTTTCACGCCGGTTTTCTGTGAGCACGTGGTATTTATCCGGTCGAGCCGGCCCATTCATGCCGAAGCATGGCTCTCCCACGTATAAAATTAGCATTATCGCCTTTAATTAGTGGCATGTAAAGGCGATAATGCTATAACATGTTTTAGAATTAACGCGATAATTAACGGCGTTTCTCGTTAGTGTGGCCCGAACATTACAGCAATCCCAAATAAAGAAACCAATTATAGTCTTATGGGTCTTCAATAGAGTATGAGCCTGTGGCGGCCAGACCTTCCTCAGTTTAGAAAAGAAGTTTAGAAAAGAGTAAACTTTTCCGAAAGTCAGGTAGACCTTCAGAATTGGATACCTCCTAAAGTAACCGCGATCGAAACTACGTTGTTGCTGGTCGTTCTTACCTCTGTAAAAGTCACAAACAGGTGAACTTTCAGCTTTTCTAAACTGAGGAAACTCTGGGTCTGCAATTTTTTTTGTAACGTCCCGGTGACGGCGAAGATGGACCGGCCGTTGGCTTTGTTTGGGATACTGTACAAGAATAACGTTTTCATACTCGATTTAATCTCACAATAAAGCCTTTAAACCAAGGGTTCGGAGGGTTTCATTACGATGACAATGAGGTTCCGAAGTTTGCCTCTTTTATGCAAGTGTGGTTAAATTTTCGTTTTGTGTGCTGACTTTATATTTTATGAGCCTTTAATGGTGGTTAATTTAGTTTTATCTATGAAACATAATATTTCTACGTAGGATGATAAAAAATATCCATACTTATATCCATACCAATATTATAAAGCCGACCTCTGTGGCTCAGTGGTGAGTGCGTCGGTAGCTAAAGCCGGGGGTCGCGGGTTCGAATCCCGCCTACGTAACAAAAAGTTTTTAAAGTTCCTGGGTCATGGATGTGTATTAAATATGTGTATCATATAATAAAAATCTTAAATATATGTATAGTATAAAAGTATTAAATATATTTCCGTTGTCTGGTACCTGTAACACAAGTCCTTTAGGTACTTACCAAGGGGGCAGACTGACGTGTTGTGAAGCGTCCATAGATATTATTATAAATGAAAAAGTGTGTCTGTCTGTCTGTCTATAACCTCTTCACGACTAAACCACTGAACAGATGTTGCTGGAATTTGGTATGGAGATACTCTTAGTCCTGGAAAAGGAAATAGGATATTTTAATACAGGAAAAATGTACGGTTTCCGCACGATAAACGAATTTTCATAATAAAATCTTTACAATAAATTACGAAAGACTTTATCTAATCTATAAAAATATAATATTATTTATTTTACTCCCTGGCGCGCACTATCGGCCAAACCGCAGCGGTCAGTCGCGACGACCATCGAGATAGATGAGAAATATTCCAAGTTATCATAATTATTAACAAGGTAAACAAGACAATAAAAATAACATCTTAATTACAGACATCTTTACCACAAATTACGAAACGATTAAGAGATTAGCGGTAAAAGTATCTACAGATTTAGTTTATCTTTTCCAAGTAAAAAAGTGTAATTATTTAAATGGTATTCCGATAGATTTTTCCTGAAACACGGGCGGTAATTGAGCTATTATTCACAAAAGTAAAGTATTCGCTGGCCGTTTTGCCATTTATTCCGCGGCAGGCGTTAGCGAATGCATTTAATTGGATATTTTCTACATTTTCCTTCGGCTCTCCATAAAATTTATTGTGTTTTAATCTAGTTTTCCGTAAAATGGAAAACATTCTTTTTACAAACAAATGATTAGTAATCCCCGTTCTTTTTAAATTCGCGTCGGGACGGTCCACATTAAATGTGTTTGCAATATGGCGACGGTAAGCCTCCAAAGTCCGATAGATGAAATTTTGGTACCATTTTCTTTTATTCAATAGTACTAAGAAGTGTGATGTTAGGCGTCGCCCGCAACTCCATTGCTCCAAAATTTGTTTATCACGTGGAAATTTCCGAGAATAGTATCCTATGTCCTTTTATGGGACTCAAAGTATCACCTTATTAAATTTCAGAAAAATATGTGCAGGAGTTTGGGCGTGAAGAGGTAACAGACAGACGACGCACTTTCGCATTATTGTTAAATATAATTTATTATTGGATATGCCTAATAGTTTTACTAAATATAGTAAAACTGTGTACGGCAGTTGTTTTAGTCAACATAAAGACCCACAGGCCACATACAGAAAGGCCGATCGATTCGGTCGTAATCGCAAGGCGATCTGGCCGGAGTTATTTGGTGCATTTCTTAGTTGTGCATGTGCCTTAACATAGATACTTGATTTTCAATGTCTTGTTAAAAAAATATGTGTGGCATTCGGAGACTGTCGCAGTTAGGCTACTGCATAGCATTTTTATCAACTTATGCAATTATAATTCGTATACTAGACAGTCGCACACACACAAAACACCGGGCCGAAGTCTGGCAACGCCGCACCGTTGTGCCGGTCGGAGTGTTAGATTTTTTTCGTTACAGAATGTTTGATTCGGTCGCCGCGCTCAAACCCTTTTTTTTATGAAATAAGGGGGCAAACGAGCAAACGGGTCACCTGATGGAAAGCAACTTCCGTTACCCATGGACACTCGACGCAGCATAATTAGAGCTACAAGTGCGTTGCCGGCCTTTTAAGAGGGAATAGCGTAATAGGGGAGGGTAGGGAAGGGAATAGGGGATGGAAGGGAAGAGAATAGGTGATGGTAGGGAAGGGAATAGGGTAGGGAATTAGGCCTCCGGTAAAGTCACTAACTCGGCGAAACACCGTGGTATTTCTCCGGTCGAGCCGGCCCATTCATGCCGAAGCATGGCTCTCCCACGTATAACATGGCTCTCCCACGTATACGAAAGCTTAAAATGTAATTCCAAATATAAATACTGTATTCGCGGCACTATCAAGATTTAATTTACAAGCGACATCAGCTCAAAACATCCCATTACTGTTACATCAGCTATTCTTTTATATTACGTACATCTAACGCCTCGCTTTAAGAGTAATGGACCTCTATTAAGATAATAGGGACATTGTTCAGAAAATCGTCGGGAATCTTCTTCTGCAATGTAATTATTGGCGTGGGTTAATCCACTCAATTTACTGAACATTTATATCATTTAACTAGCTGTTGCCCGCGACTTCGTCCGCGTCAACATAGTATAGAACCAGAGATGGATAGTCCGCTAACAAATATGAAAAAAGTAAAATATAACCTCCTCCTTTTTGGAAGTCAGTTAAAAAGTAGCCTAAGTAACACCTTACTATATCAGCTATCTACCAAAAAAAGTCCCGGCAAAATAGCCCCAGCCGTTTCAGAGATTAGCCGGAACAAACAGACAGACAGACAGACAGATAGACAGACATACATACAGACAAAAATTGTAAAAAATGTTGTTTTGTTGTATGTATCGTATATAGATTCATATGAATGTAGTAAAAAACGGTTCTTTCAATATAACAAACAGACACTCCAATTTTATTTATATGTATAGATATATTTAGGAATGTTTGGCTCATTGTTGTGTCTTTTTGAACCTTTTATTCTTTTATTTATTAAATTATGCCCGCATTTCGGTTGTGCCAAAATTCGATGATCGCACGAAGGCCGTAAATTGTTCCGGGATAAAAAGCATCCTATATAATTTTCCAAGACTCAAACTATCTCTATACCAAATTTCAGCAAAATCGGTAAAGCTATTTAAGCGTGTAGAGGCAAAAGCCAGAGAGACACTTTTTCATCTATAATATTAGTATGGACTGTGATTTTTAAGTGATCACAAAAATAATTGCAAAAACTAGAAGTTTATTTAAAACCACAGTCTTTTTAACGTCGTGTATAATCTTATATATGTATAAAACTAGCTGTCCCGGCAAACGTTTCTTTGCCATAATATAAAGTATTTCGCCCGTATTATTTTATTGAAGTGACTAAATAAGTATGTCACCATGGCAACGTCCATCGCTATCCCGTCGCACAAACAATAGTCGCCGTCAGTCTTGAGTTGTAATAATTTACTATTATTTATTCAACAAATGCACTTATCAATATAAAAAGTACCCAGTAGCCGATTCTCAAACCCACTGAATATGCATAATATAAAATTTGGTTAAAATCAGTAAGTATAACTAAAATATAACTTTATATGGCAAAACAACTTTTGGCGGGACAGCTAGTATTGTATAATATTTTATTTCCATACCCACTCCAAGATGATTAAAATACAAAACGCTCCCTCGCAAATTGTAAAACATTTTAGAAATATGAGGGAAGTTCGCAATAAAAATGATACACAAGTACGAACAGATGTAGAACAGGACGAGGCATTAGTCATTTGGCAACAAAAACATTTGCCGGGGAATCCCCGAGATTAATGAAGGTGGCAATAATGTTGTACAAATAAATGCCGCAGCGAAGAAAACAAAAACATCGAGAAAGGTATTTCCGATAGTTTGAGAACTTGTTTGGTATTTGATCGATGAGAAAATGTAGATGTAGGTACAGTATTTGATCAATCAGTTTCAATATAATGAAATATTTAATATTGTGTGATCGAAAATAACTGCTATTAAGCCGTAACCGCCCACTAACATTCCAAAGCTACACGTGTATTTTTCCTTTCATCTTTTGTGGGCTAACATACATTTAACTTTTAAATGAAAATGTACTATTAATATGTATTACATTCTTTAATATAAAGACATTTTGTATATATTATTTATATAGAAAAGCGTTCAAGGCTACAAAAGCTGACCCATTTTAAAATCGAATGAAGCCATAAAATCTTTTATATGTTTATATAAATTACTTTTTATGGGTTGAAGTGAAATTCACGCAAAGAGCAAACGCCTAGGTGATTGATCGCGATTGCTAACAAATTACCTTCTGCTTATTTACACAAATAACACAGTATAAATAGCATACAGTATCGTAAGTAGTAACACAGCCGTGCCCAAACTCGCTCGACTCGTAAGCGTCAGTTTAAAAAGAAATAGATTCGAAAATCATACTAAATTCATTCAAAATCAGGCTTTATTTAGTACCCAAGAAGATACACACTAAATAATTGACAAACTCGTCGGTGTTGAGCTACCTACTCTCACTTTTAGTGGCTAATTTAAAAATGAGACTCAAGATGTTGCAATGTGAATTTTCTCTTACGCGAGCGTATTGTGATTTTTTCTTTGCTACTTTTTTGTATAACTGAAACAGTCTACCATGAGTCTACTAAATAAATCACTCTGTTAGACATCCTTAATAGTGACGATGGTTTACTGTATGCCACTTATATTGTGCAATTAACTTGTGCTTGTAAAGGTGTAACTTTTTAATTTATTAATGTGATTAAATGCTGCTACGTTGCGTGCTGGCGTGAACTACACTTCGATGTTAGGGGCGTTAAAAACAAAGTTAGACGACATAACGTTTTATTTTCCTCTTTTATCTCTATACTAAGCTTTGGCACTTTACACAGCTTTATAATATTATAGGTTATAGGTCTACCAGAATCTGATGGCAAACTTTGATGGCAAAATTTAAAAAAATATCCTTATAAATTTTTATATCTGCATGTTTCACACAGAGAATCAGCCGTTTTAAGGAAAAAAGGGAGAAAATGTTTTATTTCAATTACCCCGGTATTGCCAGAGCCAAGTTCTTTTCTCACTTTTTGTCATCAGACCCTGGTAGACATAGAATTACAGTTATGTGACGAGTAATGACATAACAAACAAATGAAAAACAAGGTGCACACCTTCTAGTAATAATAAAATTATGCAATAAATTTAAAAGTATGTCTATATTCTGTACTCCTCAAACTAAAACCACTGTACTGATTTTTATAAAGTTTGGTACAAAGACACTTTGAGTCCCCGAAAAGATCATAGAATAGTTTTTATCCCGCAAAAAGTAAGTTCTGCGCGATAAACAAATCGGTTTGATTTAAGAAATCGGCCAAGTGCGAGTTGGACTCGCGCATGACGGGTTCCGTGCCACAATAGAGCAAAAGCAAGCTGAAATCTGTGAAAATTTAAGAAGTCTAGCTATAGCGATTCTTGAGTCAGACATCGCAATCTTAGTAATAGGGTCCCGTTTTTACCCTTTGGGTACGGGACCCTAAAAAAGCATACAAACAGCACTAACACTTCTATTCAGTGTTGATACACTTCAGAAATTGTTGAAAAGGAAGTGATATAACACTTTCGGCTCGTTTTAAAATTTTAATCCGACTGCGGATAGCGTGATCGTGCAAAATGCATGAGGCGGTCTCAAGCACCGATATCGACGTATTTCTACAGCTGTTGATGCATAAACATCAACTTATATTAAGCTGGCTTTAGCCTATATCCATACAAATCTATACTATATCTATACTAATACGAGCTTTTGCCCGCGGCTTCGCTCGCGTTAAGAAATATTATTATATACAAACTTTCATCCCCTCATCCAATTTTTTTTTGAGGAGGGGAAATACATTACGCATCCCCCGCCCCCTCGGGGGAAGGGGCAGGGGTATGTCAGACTCCCTCAGCAGAGGTTTACCGACTAAAACCCCCCCATGCCCTCGTCAGCGCTACACGTGAAGAAGCGGGATCGCAGTGCATTCACCGCGTCCTCCACAGCGCTTGCCGCTTCCGGCACCTCTTCGACTGCAGCAGCTTTTGCCGCCACCTGTCTGCACCGAGAGGCTCCCCGGGCATCGGGGGAGCCTTTCTCCTCGGGGCCTATGTTGCGGGCGGTGATCCCCCGATCAACCACCCACAGGCCTAGGCTTCAACCTCCATGGCGGGGGCGATTTCACTCGCCCCGGCCTTATTGGCTCCAGGCCGTTTACGCGGCCGAGCCTTGGAGGGAGCCTTGCGCTTCCTCCTCGTGCTGGGAGGCTTGCTGGATGCTGTAAAACAGCCGTTACTCCCCAGCACGTGGTTGCTCTCTCTGCCGAGCTCTGCGCAGAAGAAGCAGCTGGGCTCCTCCGCGCAGTCGGCGGCCTTGTGCCCCGGCTTCCCGCAACGGAAGCAATTCCCGCTACGGTCTACCGGGGACTGGCAGCTCGGTGCCAGGTGGCCGGTGTCCAGACATCGGTAGCACCGCTTTGGCCTCGCGGCCAGCAGCACCACTTTTGCCAGGACCCATCCTACCTGCAGCCGCCCAGAAGTTACTAACTTCTTGGCGGCGTCCGTGGGGACATAGAGCCACACGCTCCGTGCGCCCCTGGGCCTACCGTGATTTTGCCCGACCGGATGTCGGTGGCCGGGCAGCCGTCGTCCATGCCGGAGACGAGCAAATCTACTCTTTGGACAGGGCGAGCGATTTTCACTGCGTCCCTATCGAGGACCTCCCTCATTTTGTTCGCGAGGGCGTCCGCCTTCTGCTGGGCGTCTTCTCCGGTTACCTCCAGTATCCGGGCACCCGTCCTCGCCAGTTGGAATCGGACCCTGTTTTTGTGGTTTATACCCACTTCCTCCAGGTCGATCCGACTCGTCGCCTCCTTCAATATAGAGGCATACGTCACGCTCTTGTCTACCTCTTTCTCCAGCGTGAGAGTTATGGCGGCGGACTTGAACGGACGCAGCCCTTTCTTCTTTTTCTTCTTCTTTGGGGCGGCTGTAGATGGTGTAGCCGCCCCCTTCTTCTTCTTACCCTTCAGACCCACCGTGGTCCAAGGGGTCTCTGTACGGGTGGAGCTGGTGTTCGCTCCCCCTTGCGCCGCCTCCTGAGCGGCCTTTGTGGGCCGCTTCTTCTTTTTCCTGGCCTCTTTAGGCCTAGGCGCCGTGTGTGCAGTAGGGGCCTCTAGAGGAGCCGATGCAGCAACTGACGGTTGCGACTTCTTTTTCTTAGCCGGTTTCCCTTTCGCCTTGTGCAGAGGGGGTCCCGGCATTTCTTCCTCGATCGGCGGCCTTTTGTCCGACGCCAGCGAGGGTCTCCGTCTCGGCTCGGGCAGAAGACGGTCCTCCAACCCAGCAAGCCTGGCGTTGAGCATATTGCCAAAGGTCTCCACGTTTGCACGGGAGACTTCAGCCAATAGCTCACGCACGTCACCTGGGTTGGCTGGGAGGTCTGTCTGCGCAACTCGTCGAGCTCCTGGCGTAACTTCGCCACTTGCTCTTCGAGCCGCGCATTCTGAGCTTCCAGCCTCTTGATCTCCTCCGATGAGGAACGATCTTTCAGTTCCTCGAAGACCATTTTAATGGTCGCCACCGATTCTTTAAGGTACCTTACGTAGGTACCCTTAAGATTGGAGGACTTCGTGGCGACCATTTCAATGGTCTTCAGCGAAATCTCCACCGTCCTCATGAGATCAACGCCTGTCCGCTCCATAGCCTCTTCTCGCGAAGGAGAAGAAACGGGGAGTCCGGATTGGGAGCGGGTGGAGCTATAGTCGCTCGCGTTTTCCTCGCCTCCCACGCTGCGTCAGCGACCTCTTCCTCAGCCTGTAAACGAAAGGCCTTTTCCTTCTCCCGATTAAAGTCGGCCTGTGCCTTCGCCAGACCGGCATGTTGGCCGGTTGTCGGCGGGCGGCCACGACCTCTCTTTGGATTGGGCGCCACTTTGCTTTCGCTGAAAGACTAAATTTATTTTTCACTTTTGTATGGGGATTGGGGAAACTCGTGACGCTGGGGCGCTTGCCCATACAAAAGTGAAAAAAAAAATTGGTCTTTCAGCGCTGCTACTTTCACAGTGAACTCTCTACAAGGAACACGTACACACGTAAAAGTTTTACCATTTAGTTTTGTTACATCCTGTATAGGTTGTATACAGAATGTAACAAAACAAAAAATCGTACACATAATTTTCTCGGCTCTAAAGCCTCCATTTATGCAAAAAAGACAATTTTTTACTGTTACTTATCTGCTTCATTCACTAACGTCTTTTAATAAATTGATTACAAAAATGTATTACCTAGTTTAACCTCTCAGGAAACTGGGTAGCACATAATTCATTTCACATTCTACCCACGTCACTCAAACTTTGTAATCCCAACATTTACTATGTGGACTTTGGTGAGCTCAAAGTGGCTTATGTAGCGTATCATTATCATCACTAGACATCGGATTATATGCGCGATCAAAGTGCCAAAATATGCATGCAAGTATGCACGATAAATGGCCGAAATATGCACAAAATATGCACAGTCAAAAGTCACTTATTATTAAAATTTATTATTTTTTTGAAGACTATTCCGGTGGTGCCGTTAATAAAAGCGTAATTTTTTTTAATTTCATCAAATCCAGGATTCTAAATTTTTTATACAGCGCCAATAATAATTTTCTACCAACATTTTCCGATTGCAATCTTAATGCCCATGGAATTTTAATAAATCGGTAACTACTTTACTAATGTTGCCAACTATAAAGAAAAAATTTGTTTCTAGAAAGATATTGTACCTATCGGGTGTATTGCATTCTTTAAATGGGGATGGAGCCACGTATTTTAAGTGTTTTGATCTATCGTACCTCTGTTTTGTGGCCTTACGGCCGTTCCCAATATTTGATCTATCTCTGGTTTTGCCCTACTAGAGATAGGAATAGCTCACATTAGACATTAGAGACATACATTTTATGTCAATTGTGAGCTATTCCTATCTCTAGTAGGGCAAAACCAGAGATAGATCAAATATTGGGAATGGCCGTAAGTGTGTGTCATGATAGCTAGTTTGGAGACTACGAGGGCATAAAACTACCGAAATATGCACTATCAACGAAAAATTGCCAAAATATGCACTATCGCCTAAAAAATGCCATTATATGCATTTGCATATGCACGTATGCAAATGCATATAATCCGATGTCTTATCATCACCTATAACTTCCACACCGGTTTCGGTGACGGTGGCCGGTTGCATTGAAACCAGACCAGTTACGCAGGAGAAATTTTATAGTGCCTAAGTATTTGCGCAGCACACAAGAGCACTCTATCTTCCTCTCCTCTCATAACTCAGTGGGACGGACGACCGTCACGACTGGCGAGAAATCAGGCGTAGGAAAAGCTTTTTACATGCCCATCCAACCCATGGATCATCTTACTTGTCAGACAATCAGGCTTCAGCCTACATTGTTCCAACGAGGGAATCGAACCCGTTGGCTATTTATATATATAAAACTCAAAGGTGACTGACTGATTGACATAGTGATCTATCAACGCGCAGCCCAAATCACTGGACGGATTGGGCTGAAATTTGGCATGCAGGTAGATGCTATGACGTAGGCATCCGCTAAGAAAGGATTTTGATCAATTCCACCCTCAAGGGGTTAAAATAGGGGACGAAAGTTTGTATATAATAATACTTCTTAACGCGAGCGAAGCCGCGGGCAAAAGCTCGTTAAACCATAAAAAATTGTTTCCGAGGTTTTAGAGCACTCCTGCGGCTGCCGCATTTCTGTAGTGCCTCAGTGATGTTTGCTTTTGCGGATGTAGATAGTTTTGAAGCTATACCTCCGCAAAAGGACTGCATCGCTATTGGCCAGGGTCGGCGGCAGCAGCCACAGTGCCTGAGAGAGATAGTCGACAGCGGGGATTGTCCTCTGATCGGCTTTGTGATAAATAGGACTAAATCCCTTTTTAGAATAGAATATTAACATAGCGATAAGTTTCTTTACTAATATGGATCTGAGTAATATGAAATAAACATTTTTTTTTAAAGTATCTTATCAAATTATATTACAATAGATTTAGCAACTTAAGCGTAAATAGGTAGAAAAGACAGACTTGCATTGCATTGCATTTATAAAATCACTATATGCCATTGATTAATAATTAATTAAATGTGATAATATCTAATCCAATAATGCAACCATTCAATAAAACAATTAACCCATTTCCATATTCCCCATCAAAGTCACGCAATCGCGTAACAAGCCGGTAATTACAGAAACTTATTAAAATATGAATTGGCGGAATTTAAATAAATATTAAATTGTATTCGCCCCGTGGAATTGGCTATCCGCAAATAATAGAGGCGTTATTGGCTCATACGCGATTGCAATATTAATGCTCACTTAATCTTTTTAAATCACTGCCTGGTATATTCGTTATTTTGTCTCCCTAAATATAGTTCTATTCTGTTATTTGTATTAATACTATTATCTATTTAACTTATGAAAAAAATATGTGTGGCTCTCGGGGACGCGGTAAAGCTATTGCATTTTTTACCAACTTATGCAATTATAATTCGCATACGTCTGCTGAACTGAAAGGACGAGACGATGCACGACAACGCCGCCGCGCCGTGGCGGTCGGAGTGGGGGGATAGGTTTTTTTCGTTACGGAATACGGAATCTCTTGATTCGGTCGCCGCGCTTAAAACCCGCGATAAAAGCTATGCAATTACGTAAAAGATGCAAACCGGATACACGTTACCGTTATTTATATTGAAATCATAAAGTTACCTTAGGTATATTAACTTTATAATTTAAATACGTCTAATTTGTTACAGAAAAGGCACAATAGACATAATATATCATTCTGTCTACTCTGGAAAAGGTTTGAAAAAGTTTGGTTCATTTGGTTCGCCAAAATCAAAACGTCATCTTGTAAAGTGTCACAGTTTAAGATGAAACAGCTATTCCAACAGACAATGTCAGATCCATCCATACTATTACTTATAGACATAATATAATGCTACGACAGTATATATTATGTCTATGCTATTACTAATATTAATATAAATGCGAAAGTGTTTCTGTCTGTCTGTCTGTTACCTCTTCACGCCCAAACCGCTGAACCGATTTTGCTTAAATTTGGTATGGAGATACTTTGAGTCACGGGAAAGGACATAGGATACTATTTATTCCGGAAAAATGTACGGTTCCTGCGCGATAAACAATTTTTGGCGCAACAGAGTTACGGGCGTCATCTTGTCTACAAGCAAACAAAGTATCAACAAAAAGACAATTAATTAAGGAACGCACACAGAAATAAAACACAAATTCATTGTTCTTCAATTTTAGTGTTCAAATTGATTCAAATATATTTCACGGACGATCGCTTCATTTAATTAAAAACTTGTATCATTGTCAAAGTGTTCAGTCAGAGGCGAGCGATCTCCGAGAGAATAAATAAGTTTCTTTGTCGATCTTCTATTCGTAATTGACGGTATATTTTATGTTCCGGGTACTACTGAATTCATACTAATATTATAAATACGAAGGTGTAGCTGTCTGTCACTCTTTATCCCGGAAAAATGTACGGTTTCCGTGCGATAAACGAATTTTGGTGCAACGGAGTTTCGGGCGTCATCTAGTACATGTAATTGGGCCGGAAAATAATATAAAATTAAAAAACTGCAACATTATATTATGTGTAGCCAGATATTATATTAGCCAGGTGATGAAGTAGATAAGTTACAAGGTTTAATTCAATTTTTATGGAAACTAGCTGTCCTGTCAAATGTTGTTTTGCCATATAAAATATTTCGCCCATATTATTTTATTGAAGTGACTAAATAAGTATGTTACCATGGGAACGTCCATCGCTACCCCGTCGCACAAACAATGATCGCCGTCAGTCTCGAGTTGTAATAATTTACTATTATTTTCTGCAAAATATGCACTTATCAATAAAATAAGTATCCAATAGGCGATTCTCAGACCTACTGAATAAGCATATAAAATTTGATAAAAATCAGTTAAGCCGTTTCGGAGTACGGTAACTAACATTGTGACACGAGAATTTTATATATAACAGAGAAATTAGTAAATTTATGTCCATATGTTCCAAAATGTTAGTTATCGTGTTCTTGCATTCACATCTCTATTTATAACATAAGTAAGGATATGATATGGATTTAAACGCTTATTACAGCCACAGATTTTAAAAGTAAATTACAGCAATGAGCATATTCTTTGAATTAATTATTGCAAGATTAACTTTCTGTCGTGCTCATTTCTTGATAAATGAACGTATTTTCATTTTATTATAAAGAGTCGTGGAATTTTATTCGAATTTTAAAATGTTTTAGAACAATCTACAAAACTCATTGGTCATGAATGTCGTTACGGGATCGCGTAGGCCATGGGCGCCATGGTTTTCGTACCTAGTTTTCATAGACGTGAAAGAGATGGCGATATTTTTTCAAGAAAATAGAGCGAGACACTGTATAAACAACGATCACCGCCGCTGTTATAGCGGAATCCTACAAAAATATAATATATTTTTATCTTTCCCGTGATAATAAGTAGCATAATCCAGACTTAGGCCCACGTCTGTTAGTGTTAACAGCTTGTTAAAATGTCATGTCTTCTCTTTCATTCAAACGAAAGAAGTAAAGTGACACTAATCCGAGCTTTAACTTTAACAGTCGTTGGTGAAATTGAGCCTTAAGCTGCTATTACTATACTGTACACGGCGAAACATGGTCAAAAACCTTGTCATTTTCTATTTAAACCGCAATTGACAAACATCTGCCACTTCATTGTCAATCGCGATTTATATAGCTAAAATTACAAGTTTTTGACAGGTTAATGACCGCTACCGCCAACTACCGCCATGTTTCGCCGAGTACAGTATAGCCAATAACACTTAATCCATTCAGTTCGTTAAATATTTCAAAATGTGTGTTTCAATCAGCCGCAGCTAGCTTTAAACTAGTAAATAGAGGTCAGGTCAGGTCAAAGTTCAGTCAAATTCATTCACGTTCAGTCAGCATAAGCTTTCACATGCAGAATTCACTGTAACTTTCTTTCATCCAGATCTACATGTCAGGTCTTAAACCCGAGTTTGAAGAGATTTTGTGAAGTGGCTTTTGTGCGCAATTCCCGAGTTATGATTATAAAGTTCTGTTCATACAATCCACATTCATAACATTATCTCGAAGCTGTTAAGCATTCGTGTACTAACCCACAAAAAATTACGTATTGAGTTATGAATGCAGTTATGTTCTTTAGATGCTTTAGAACAAGACTGCGTTCAAAATTTAACAACAAATAAAATTGTGGGTTAGGACACTAATGCTTAACAGCGACCATCTACGAGTATATTATTACTAGATGATGCCCGCAACTCCAAAATAAAATATCGCTCGGGAACCATACGTTTTGCCGGGATGAAAAAGTATCCTATGTGCTCTCCCGTGACTCAAATATCACCATACCAAATTTCAGCAAAATCGGTTCAGCGGTTTGGGCGTGAAACAGACAGACTGACAGACACATTTTCGTATTTATAATATTACCAAAATTACCCTTACGGTAAAATCAGAAAATCAATTCCCTTCACAATCCGGTAAAAAGCCGATAAGTTGCATCATTGTTTAAAAATATTGCAGTTTCCCGCAATACAAGACTGAAGGAAGCCAATTCTCAGAACGTGAGAAAATCTCACCTTCGAATAAATTACCCAATTATGAGATTTTTACGAACGTAACACAGTTTGTGTATTCTCAAAACTTCACATTCGAGATAATCCGTGCAAAGATCGCTCGAGTCGAACGAGTAGGACCGGTTATTTCTACGATGGCGGAATTCGTACACCAATTTACACTCCTATTGGTGGATAGACGTTCGATTGGAAACCGGTTTCTGCACGATACAATTTGTTGCTGTGAGTTTGGGTATTCTCAGAACTTCACACTAGAAATGTTTCGTGTAAATATCGCTCGAGTCATACGAGTGCTAGGGACCGATAGATGTCGGAATTCGTACACAAATTCGCCCTCTTATTGGTGGATACATATCCACCAATAAGAGGGCGAATTTGCGAATATCGCAAAAGAAACACAAGTAAGCACGAAATTTTGTACTTCTTTGCTACATAGCAAAGAAGTACAAAATTTCGTGCTTACTTGTGTTTCTTTTGCGATATAATAACTTACTAATTATAAGTTAATGTGTTTAAAATAAATTATTTATAATTTCGTTAAATTAAAATATAGCTGAATTAGACTTAGTACATATTTTTATCAGAACTTTATATATAAAAATAGATTTCTAATTGTCTTAGTAACGCTAAGACTCGAAAACGGCTGAACGGATTGGGTTAATTTTAGTCTTAAAATATTCGTAGAAGTCCATGGAAGGTTTGAAAGTGACACGAAGTTGACCGGGACAGATAGTTCTTGGCAGATCATTCGAACTTGCCAGTAGATATGAATAGTTCGTGAGATAATTTTACGAGGGAAAATGTTCACATCCTGAGAATTGCCTCCCAGGTAAAATAAAATTGACGCTCCGATGGAAGGCTTTGGGCGCTCGCTTCATTGAGTTCGACGCCGGATATCCTCTGATATAAGACCGGAAGTAGCTAATTCTGCATCTATGATTTAATTTATCCGAGCTGAGAATTGCCCTATTTTATTCTTTAGGGGTGGGATTTTATCGATAATTGTATTGTTAGAAATATACTTCTTATATTGTATAATTTTAAAAGCCTATTCTATTCCACTGCTAGGCAAGGGCCTTTCCGAAAGGTCTTCCGCTTCCTTGTATCCTTGTATTATTTAATCGAAATTGGTTGAATATTTTGTGGACCTATTCTATGCAAACAAAAAGTTTATTTTTTGGTATATTTTTGTATATATTTTTTTTAACAATCAAATCAAATCAACATAGTTTTTATTAAAAGTATTTTTTTACAAAAAAATTCCGAACGTTGTTACTAAGGTGCTTACTATTTTAAATTGTCTTTTTGTAAAAGCAATGTTGTACTCTGGGAGAGCTCAGTTAACAAGAGGAACAATTATATATTTTTGTCGCGTGTCGCTAGGATCGACAGCGGTATCCGACCATGGCAACCCTAATATGATCTCAGGGAGCCCGAGAGACATGCTAGAGCTCTCTTGGGACTCGCAAAAAAATTAATCAGAAGATGGGAGAAATTGGAAATATCCAGTTTTCCCTCCCCATAAAAAGCGGGAAACAGCACAACAGCCAGTTGTAACGACCAAAGTCAAAGAAGTAAAGGGAAAGCACCACAGGAATAAATGTTAATTATGACTACTAAGCTAGATCAAAGTTAATTTTGTAATTTGTTTTGATATACTGTTTATTTTAATCTATTTATTTCATTTCGCAACATATTACTTGTTACACAATGTCTTTGATACACAAAGCATCGACGTTCTCTGAGTTACGTCAAAGTACGAATTCCTACGTCTATTCTACGAGTATCTGCCGATATTCGATATTATCAAGACTAGTCGTACCTGAAACTATTTTGTGCATTGTTATACCTGTAACCGACCGACGTCAATATAATTATGAACGACATCGATAGTTTCTATCGATAACTGAACTAGTCCCTCACTATGCAACGTTTTATTGAAAACGGATTTCGATTAGAAGTAACATTTATAACAAATTCGAAATAGTAATGAAATTGTATTAACTTACATTCTAATTTAATCACTTATTATATTTTGTTTTATTAATAACTAACAAATATTGCTTGAAGCACTGTTTTTATAGACTATACTAGCTGTTGCCCGCGACTTCGTCCGCGTCAGCAAAATGTGATAAAAAAAGAAAATGAAAAAGAGAGAAATTTTCCCCTTCCTTACCCAAATAGTAAAAATAGGATCTTGTTAAGTAGTTGATCTGATCACTTTTCATGAACCTTAAGTTTATTTTTTTAAACAAACATTGAAACCGACTTCCAAGGTAAAGACAAATAATAATATTAATACGCGAACGAAAAACTTTGTAACCCTTTTTACGAAAAATGGGGATACGTAGGTGCATGAAATTTTGCACAGTTATAGTTTATATGGTGAAGGAGTGCATCGAACTAATATTATTTTGAAATTATGCTTTTATCATACATTTTTTTAACAAATCAAACATTACACACACTACAACACACCTACATGAGAAATGACAGATTTTTGGGTGACAAGCCTATACATACGAATTATACTCTTTTTTTTTATGGTTGAAGTCTGTTGACAACAAGTTGACAAATTGAAAATGGATTATAGTTTTTTTTTTATTGAATCTAAGATACTATTAGACAACGCTTACACGGCCAGTCTGAGATCAGCTTAGTCCCAGAGACAAGAGTTGAAAAAAATGATAAAGTTAATATTTTTTACAAAATATAGGTAGTAGTCCTAAATATGTCGTTGAAAGTTGAAACTAAGTCGAATTTCGACCATTACGCGATCTCTAGTGTTCTTAAATGAACTAAAAAGTTTTAATTAATAATTCATATTCTGTACTCAGTATTCTGTTCTCAATCTTTATAATTTGAATTCGGTACCAGTCATATAAGTTGCAGTTATATTTTGTCATAGAACTGGCGATTAGGTTAGCTGGTAGTTGGTACCAACTTCAAAATAATGAAGATTGAGAACAGAAATACTGAGTACAGAATATGAATTATTTAATACTTTTTCGTTCATTTAATTTAGATCTACAAAAAAGCGGTAAATTGCACATAGAAATTGCGCTAAAGTTAGCTGCTACGGAGTAAAAATTATGAAGATTGAATACAGAAATAATTGACGCGTCTATTTGTGTCCCAAAAAATATCCAGAAGTTCCCTCTATATCTCACGAATTTCAGTATCAGAGCACTTCAGAGTATTTTCGTAAGCATTGTACCAAATTCGGGTAATTGTACCTCTATAAACACTAAATAGCAACAAAAGAGTTTTGAAAACCAGTCAGCAAACGGTCGAACAATAATAATATAATCAAAGGCAAGATTTTTAATAATAATGTGATGATTCATGGCATAATTACAGTTATGATGATGATTAGTATTATTGACACATTGACATAATAATATGCTTTTAGTAGTTGCAACAACGCCAAAATTGCCGAACATTTATCTATAAGGATTCAAGAGTTCTGTACAGCACCTTCGGAACCAGGGTGTACTTCGGCGCAAATTCTTAATTTTTGGTAGTTTAAGCTTAAAATCCTTCAGAAAAATGTAAAATCACTATAGGTTTCCATATAAATTTTAAGGAGTCCCGTCAATTTCTCATGGATTGCATCATCAGATCACCACTTTTGTGATCATGTTACCAAATTCGGGCCACATCTCATACAACAACAAAAGAATTTTGGAAATCGGTCTAAAACGACGGAGTTGTTCGCGAACCAATATAAAAAAAGTGAAATATATCCTCCTCCTTTTCGGAAGTCGGTTAAAAAGTAGCCTAAGTTATGCCTTACTACATCAGCCATGTGCCAAAAAAATTCCCGTCAAAATCGCTCCAGCCATTTCAGAAATTAGCCGGAACAAACAGACAGACAGACATACAGGCAAAAATTGTAAAAAAAATGTTGTTTTGGTGTATGTAGCGTATATACATTCATATGCATGTAGTAAAAAACGGTTTTTTCAATATTACAAACAGACACTCCAATTTTATTTATATGGTATATAGATGTATAGATTATAAGTACGCGATTATTATTAAGTTTGTAGCGAGGTATCGTAGCACCATGTAGCACATAATATTATTAAAGTTCTTTTTTTCTTAACTAAAGAAAGAAAAAAAAAGATTAACAACTCAATTTCTGCCATTTCAATATCATATTAAAAACGCGAACATACTAGGTAGCTTAGTAAAAAATTATACATTTTATGGCAAAATAAATGTTAACAATAAAATATTTAAACGAATTGCTATCCAGCCGACTAGTTTAATCTCGCATGATATTAATATTATAGCGGCTAATCTGTGTATAAATCAGAGGTAAACAATATATTCGGTGGATTACTCATAGACCTATTTCGTGTTTGGGAGGACTTGCATTTACTATTTCGTATACAATGCTACAAGGATATATAAATATACACCTAGATACCAGCTACTTTAATTTGGGTGATGAAGGCCGGTATTCATTGGAACAGGCCTTTCCCAAGAGTTGTGAGCACTCTCCCTTCTTTTACTCTCAAAACCATACGTTTGAGTAGGACAGAGACTGACAAGACTGTCGAGAGATCAGGCATAGGACTTTTTACAAGCCCATCCGACGCATGGATCATCTTTTTTTAACGCTGCAACGGCTGTTGCTGCTATCCAAACATGCCGCTTTTAAAATAAAATGACAAAAATGTATTACAACAAAACTTACAAATGGCGACTACCTTAGACTCCAATTGCTATCAAACAGGTAATAAACGAGTATATCCGAGATTAATATGAAATATTTATTAGGACTCGCCACATACTAGTTTTCCATTGAAAGGGATGAAACCACTTTAAATACCTAATGAAATTCATTAATGCTATAACGAACCCATCTTTTATTTATATTGTTGAAAGTTTTGTTTGTGAATGTGCTTCTGTTTGTGTTTTAAGTGGTGTAATTGTTGTAAAGAGTGGAACAGTGCTCATTTATTTATTTATAAGGGTTGTATGGTATGGTGAACTGATATAAAGGCCAAATTGGATGATGGATAAATGATGGATAACAATGATTGGCGTCATGATTGTGCAACATCCAATGTGGACTGAAGACTGGACTTGAACTACTGTGAACCGAAGTAGTCCGAGCCCAAGAGATAAGATATTTTAATTCTGTAAAAAAATCTGCAACCATCGAATATGTTTTAAGCTATTGCTTAGCTTTTATCGCGGGAATCAAGAAATTCCATAACGAAAAGAAACCTTATTCCTCCCACTTAAGATGATTATTGATATGAATGCACCACCAGGACAATGACCACCATTAACTCTTAGATTTTTCAAACCCTTTCAAATGTCTAATTATTAAAGTTTGTAGAAAATAATTTTATTCAACTGCTCGTAATATGAAAATGTTCGTTTATTTTACTTAGTTCTTAGTAATTTGAGAAAAACATTGTAGGCCGTTTGTTCAACCTGTCTAAACAATGATAAAATAACGTTACAGGGAATGTTATAAATGTTTATTAGTTCTTGTACTAAAAAAAGGTTAAAAATAGTGAATAATCTTAGAAATAAAACACTGTCAATTTAGACTCAATTGATTCGTGGAAATGTTTGTAAATTAAAAAATAAAACAATGTTGAATGTTCACACTTCCCACAGGATCGCAATTCGCAACCCAAAGCTGCGTAACACCAAATATTAAATTTTCCTGTTTATTTTCTGTTTATAAAAACGGCTTAAAGAAACACTTTAATTAATTATCCATTGAAAAAACATTCCCACCTAAGCCGGGACGGAGGGATGACAATTTTAATCATTCAGAAGGTTTCACGCTGGGAGAAAAATGACCCCGATTCGTTCATGAAAAATTTATGTAAGCCGAGAATTGTGAAATTTGAGCAAATTGAGCGTCGCGGCATTATGCTTCGTGAAAGGGGAAGTTTTGCCTTCTTTTAGGCTTTTCTTGTATCTTAATCCAATGCGTGTTTCTTTGGGGTTCCGTACCCAAAGGGTAAAAATGGGACCCAATAACTGAGACTTCGATGTCAGTCTGTCAGTCTGTCCGACTGTCTGTCTCCAGGCTGTATCTCAAGAACGGTGATAAGAAGAACAAGAAAGGTGATTTTTTTGAATCATTTTTTGCACGGTATTAATGATGACAACAGGTACCTACCCACCTGAAATGTTCACAAGATACTTAATTTTATTTTTAATTTAATAATTTATAATAATATTTAAATAAAATTAATAACTAAGCATTACCTAAAATAATTTGGCAAATAATAAATGATAATAAGAAAATTAATGAACATGTCTCTAGTTTAAAATATAAAAACTCAATAATAACCGAACCTCAAGAGCTAGCGGAAACCTTTAATAATTTCTTCATAGATCAAGTAGGAACTGTATCAAAAGATGGCGCTGCTGCTGATGCTATAAAGAAAAATCCACAATCCATCTTTGTTCGACCGGTGATTCCTCAAGACGTCATAAACGTAATTATAAATTTAAAAAATAAAAAAAGTTTTGGTCATGACGGCATATCCACAAAGGTAATAAAATATGTGAGTAGTTATGTGGCTCCTCCCATTGCACATATAATTAATGCATGTGTATCTGCTGGGAAATTTCCGGATAAACTTAAAGTAGTAAGAGTAATACCTATACATAAGAAAAACGCTAAAGATGAGATCACCAACTATAGACCCATTTCGTTAATCTTGATCTTCTCAAAAATAATTGAAAAGGTTATCTACAACTCCATATACGACTTTTTAAGTAAATTTAACATTCTTTGTACTGAGCAAAAGGGATTTAGAAAAAACACTAATATTAATATGGCTATATACGACTTTGTGCATCTAATACTGCCGTCAGTTGACAAAAAAAAATCCAATCTGTGCATTATTTACTGACTTATCCAAAGCTTTTGATTATGTTGATCATGACGTACTTCTAAGAAAACTAGAAGCCTACGGCATACGAGGTAATGCTCTTAACTTAATAAAAACTTACCTACAAGGACGCCAACAATTTACAGAAACTTCAAGAGTATGTTTTAAAACAAAAAAGGAAAGAAAAATCGCATCTTCGTTTAGGACTGTTAAATTTGGTGTACCACAAGGAAGTGTACTGGGTTCATTATTATTCTTATTGTATATAAACGATTTACCGACTCATATGCTTTATCCAATAGTTATTTTGCAGATGACAACACTCTTATAATAAAATGTAGCAATAAAAATACATATGAGATTGATATTAATAATGCACTCAAAGATTTTATTAATTGGCTAAAGAAAAACAATTTAATTATTAATCTAGATAAAACTAAGATGCACTTTTACCAACGAATACCAGACAAAGACATGAACGTAAACTATAAAGGACAATCTGTTGACAAAGTAACTACTGCAAAATTTTTGGGAATAATATTTGATAGTCAGCTCAAATGGAAAGCCCATTCTGACGAAGTCTGTAAAAAACTCAGCTCCGCTGCCTACGCATTATATAGTTTAACTAAGAAGGTTAATTTAGATACGGTACTAACAGCATACCACAGTTTAGTTGTTTCAATATTAAGATATGGAGTAATTTTTTGGGGCAACTGACTACAGTTGCCCCAAAAAATTGCTCTCACTAGAGAGCGAAAATATATATAAAGCACAAAAACGCTGCATAAGATGTATTGCTAATATAAAAGTTACCGACAGCTGCTTGCCTCTATTTAAAACATATAAACTCTTAACTTTCCCTTGTCTGTATATCCTGGAAGTAGCTATTTTTGTGAAAACAAACATTCACTTATTCCCGACCTTAAAAGAAACCAGAATTAGAAGAAAACTACGATCCAATTACGAAGATAAATTGTACACAACTGGGTACAAAACTGCTCTATTAAAAAAAAGCATTATCTGTATGGCTCCTCACATTTATAATCATATACCAAAAGTTATTAAGGAACAAGCTGTAAACAAATTTAAAAGGAGCCTCAAAGAAATGCTTATTGAAAAGTGCTATTATTCTGTATCAGAATTTCTGAATGACAAGATGTTAATTAAATAATAATTAGCTTAAAGTACATTGACATTTATTTTATTCTAGTAACAAAATTTAATATTATTATTATTCTGTTGACATTGATATTGATTTTATGATTATTATTATTATTAAAATTATTTGTATTTTTAATTGATATGACAATGTGCTTAATTAATTCAATTTTAATTGTTATTAATTTTGTACTTACATTAATTTTTGTGTTATTTTTAATTTTTTATACTAATCAATAATTATGACATTTTACCTGGATAGTTTACATTGTTACTGGATTTTACTAATTAACTATTTATTATGATATTTAACCTGATTATTACTATTGACTAATCGCAAGATTTTATGATGAATTGATTTTAAAATGTTTTAATTGCTTTTTTGATGTGACTTTTATTTACTTACTTAAATTTTAGACAAGGAAATTATGACATTTACTTACTAGATATTATGCTAATTTAAATCACATGTTTTTCTTTTACATACTATCTAATTGTTAACATATAATTTTATAGCCTGAAGTTTTAAATAATAATATGTTTAATAACTTAAATAATTTGACAATTGATGATAAAATTTTGCATGCCGTAAGGCAGAATGTATAAGGCTCTGAAAAATACTGTTCCATCTTATTATTGTACCTGCATTCTAAGCAAATAAACAATCTATCTATCTGTCTATCTATCTATCTATTAAGGGGGGGGGGGGGGTTATGAAATAAGGGGGCAAACAAGCAAACGGGCAAAAAAGCAGCTGATGGAAAGCAACTACCAGCAGGTGCGTTGCCAGCCTTTTAAGAGGGAATACGCTATCTTCTTGAAGGTTTTTAGGTCGTATAGGTCCGGAAATACTGCTGGTGACAGTTCGTTCCAGAGTTTTAGAGTGCGCGGCAGAAATTCACGCGATAAACGCACGGTGGAAGACTGCCACTTATCAAGTTGATTAGGATGATACATATTTTTTGCGTGGGACGATGGCGAAAAGTTGCAGGTGGTATGATTCCGCAGAGAACTCCCCGTGATACAACCGATAGAGGATGCAGATTGAAGCTACGTCTCGGCGTAATTCCAAGGGGTCCAAGCTGTTTGAGACACTATGGCAGTCAACTATTAGAGTGGCCCTTCGTTGGATACGATCCAGAGGGAGCAGTTGGTATTTTGGCGCCTCTGGCCAGAGATGAGAACAATATTCCATATTATAAGGCCGAACCTGCACCTTGTAGAGTTGTAGGCGTTGGTACGGACTGAAGTACTGTCTCGCTCTGTTCAGAACACCAAGCTTCTCTGTCGGAGTGATATCGGACCGAAACCAATTTTTAAGTGAAAATCAACATGAATTTCACTAAAAAAATGATTAAAGGCTAAGAAAATACGAAATATTCTAAATAAAGCATATTTTACCTCTTAAAAGAAAATGTTATCGAATAATACAGAGTTAATAATACTAACCATGGATCGGATCATACATAATTTTATCATCTCTTAGGGTGGGTTGCACGAGGCGTAGTTATAGTTAAGGTTAAGGTTATCGTCAAATATGGCGTCCATTATGGACCTTTACTAGGGATTTGACAGTTCATTTGACATTTTGTTATGGTTAAAGTTAAAGTTATAGTTAAAGTGAGTTGGTGCAACCCACCCTTAGTGTTTAATTTTTAATTCAGTTTTATAATAATATTACAGAGTGGGTTGCGGTTTGAATTTGTGTTTGTGTTGTTGGTGGCATATTACTTAATTGTTATTTTTAAGCAATTGCGACGTACTATGTTCAACTGACTTATACATTATAACTCAGTTTTTTCAACATCGGATATTTTTTGGGGTTTTTATAATTACAGAAATAGGTATATAATCATTTATTGTAACTGTATTCACATCTAGCTTCTTTAAATTACTATTCATAAGTGGACACTTGTAATTGGCATTCAAAATTACTATTCATAAGTGGAAACTTGTAATTGGGATTCAATTCTTATTTAAATAATAATTAATGTTTTAACGTTGTTAGTGGCGGCCGAAAAGGAAGATCTTCCGACCGAGAGAGATAGCATGCTCGGTCAGGCCGAAGCCCACTGACGTCATTTCAGACGTTGTATATATCTTGCCGTTCTCCGAAACTTCGATAGCGCGATGCAGGAATGTTAGGCAAATTGTGGGTACCGCCACACCACTCCCCCCCGAAGACCTGTGGTATTCTTCGATGCGCTTGTGTTGTCAGGTGTGAGCCGAAGCTACGCGTGCAATGACCAGGAGAGGGACCCCGTGCTCTGCTTGTTGACCGGTCGTTGGCTGTCCCGTTCAAGCCAGACACGGGTTCGACCGGCGCGGAAGCCTAACGCGGCTTATGGTCGAGGCGACCCGGTTATGCTTGATGTCTGCTGACGTGGTGCGGATGGGCGGGGAGTGTTGATGATGATTGATGTCCAGAAGGATACGTGTTCTTGTCGGTGGTTACCAATTTAACGTTGCTAGTGGCGGCCGAAGGAAGATCTTTCGATTTCGACCGAGCGACGTGTTTTGCTCGGTCAGGCCGAAGCCCCCTGACGTCATTTCAGACGTTGTATATATCTTGCCGTTCTCCGAAACTTCGATAGCGCGATGCAGGAATGTTCGGCGAATTGTGGGTACCGCCACAATGTTATTGTCTGTACACTGTAAGTTTTCCAAATAAAAATTATATCGATTGGTCTCCCCTATGTTAGAACTTTTGAGTACCCCATATTGCCCTAACATACTTCCTTATATCTGCATAATTAATATAAGCTCGCTGAAAACCGTCCCAGCGTCGAACGTGCCGAACCGTCCACAATAACAGATAATAAGGTTATTATTTTTGCGCCAGTTCAAACAATTTCCAGAATTATATGAAAGTGACAGTAACAAAGGCTTGTTTTAAACGTAGTCCTTACTGTACCCAATTTGCTTATGTAAATACGGTTTCCTTTCCTGAATTATTCATCGCCGTGGAACTTGTCTTTTTAAAATAAATAGAAAACGGAACTCCATTTCTGGTACATAACGAGGAAATTAAATTTAACACCCCGCCTTTTGAGGACATGAGATTCGCTGTAATTAGCTATTTATTGAATCGCCCTGACGTTTTAATCTAGTTGGAAAAAGGGAAATATTGGAATATAATTTTCTGTATATTTCTTAGATTTTCTTAATTGAATAATATACTCCCCGCGTTCCACTTGACGTTAAAAACCATCAAAACGCTCAAAATAGGAGACATTTTGAGCGTTTCGATCGTTTTTAACGTCAAGTGGAACGCGGGGACTATGGATAATTGGCATTTCATAGGTATCCTTGCCGTCAATTCATATACCTCTAAAATATTAGGATTTAAACTATCACACAAGTCAAAGAACTTCGTAGTGGTAGAATATTTTGTTATAAGCCTCGCGGTTAGACTAAATCCTGATAATTCCTATACTTTGGAAATCATGGCCTTATTTGGAAGTTACAAACCAAATTATCAATCAATGCCGATAAACATTGGATCAACTTTCGAACTTCGCGAAATATTAATTTCCGAATTTCGAAACTTTTGATTTAACAGACTGATTTGATTGTGTATTACTTAAAATTCTAAATTATGATATCTTAACTGAACTTTGTATTTTTTAAGGTAGCCCATAAAAGGAATTCTAAGATGTCTCATTTATTAGTAATTTGCAAATTTTGCTCTTAAGAAGGCGACTAACCCAAAAAATCAAAACATCGCCCTTCTCTCTTCACACTCACGCCCTGCTTTCATATGCCAGGTGGAAAAGGACGACGCGGATTCATCGCCAAATTAGTTTTGTCTCAATAACTCGATAAATATACAACATTTTAAAAATCCACTAGGTCGGTTTCTCAATGATAGAGTTTTATACAATGTGTTAAAATATTGAATTCTCCTAAATAAGCTACGTAAGCAGTTGACGTTAGAGAAATATGTCTTACTTATCTGATACTTAAAAAAATACGTGCAGCACTCGAGGGCTGCCGCGGTAAAAATATTGCATAGCATAATTTATCAACTTATGCATTTAAATTTTTTTTTTATCTATGGACACTTCACACCACGGCTGTCACCAGTCTGGCCCCGTGCTAAGTACCTGAAGGACTTGGGTTACGGGTACCAGACAACGGAAATATATTTAATACTTTTATACTATACATATATTTAAGATTTTTATCATATTATACACATCCACGACCCAGGTTAACTTTGAAAAAGTTTTGTTCCGTCGGCGGGATTCGAACCCGCGCCCCCGGGCTAGAGCTACAGATAGCCCACCAACTGAGCCACAGAGGTCGCCAAATTATAATTGCAATAGTTGATTAAAAATGCTAACGTAACGTCAATAAAGACGTATGCGAAATACTAGACATATGCGAATTATCGCATACGTCTAATCGCAGGCGCACAAACTCCGTGCCGAGGTCTGGCAATGCGTGTGTTAGGTTTTTTCGTTACGGTAAGTGTTACGTTAAAGTAAGTGTCAAAATTTGTTTATCGCTCGGAAACCTTACATTTTGCCAGTATAAAAAATATTATATGTCCTTTCCCGGAACTCAAAGTAGCTTCATACAAAATTTCAGCAAAAATAGTTCAGCGGTTTGGGCGTGAAGAGGTAACAGACAGACAGACATACAAACTTTCACATTTATAATATTAGTATGGAAGTATGGATCTACTTTAGTTACAGTACATGTCTTGTCAAACATTGGTGGATCTAGATCGCATATTCTAGATCTTGAATCCATACCAGGTGGATAAATAAACTGAGACCGCAGGAATTGTATTCCTTGTACAAACGCTAGTCAATATGGCTTTCTGTTCTAAGCTCCTAGGGCTTATGTATGCGGCATGCAGTCTCAGTAACATTATAATATATACTGAACTAGATGAAAAATTAACTTAGAATAATTATTATGATTCTTAAAAATATATATAAAAAACCTTTATTATCTCGTCTCTAGGTTAAAAATAAAAAACGCAACGTTATATGAGTTTTTACTCCAAAAATTCAAAACTTTTAACACTAGAAAGACCGGAATTCTGAACTTCCTAGAAAGACCAAGAGGGGTCAAATGACCCATCACATGTTTTTAAATTTTTTGTGTGTCTTACTATTTTGCTCAAAGATCAAAAGACTTTTATAATACTGTAACAAACTAGCAGTTTCTGAAATTAGTTAAATCAATCAAAGGATCACGTGAGAGATAAAAGATTTTTAAAAGTAATATAGCTTCGACTTATATTAAAATGTGATACAAAGAAGACATTTTTCTGCTTCAAATCTCACAAGATCTTCATTTCAACATTAAATTTCGCATGAATACAAGATATTACATTCAAAACATTTTCCTCAAAGCCAAAAGCTTTTATTCGATACAAATACGTTTTAAAGGAAATATAAAGCTGCGGCCGAACCTACGCGACCAAAGCGACTGCGAAGTGGCAGCGTCTGCAACGCGGGACGTTCGCGTTGGCAGAGCGGGAATAATCTACGGTTTCGCAGAGTCGCGCAGGTGTGCACACCAGTTTCGCGTTGTAGACGCTCCCGTCCCGCGTCCCGCGTTACTGACGCGTAGGTTTGGCCTTAAACTAAGATACGTTTTCAATACTGTCGCGTGCCTTAGGGAAAGCAAGAAAATAAAATCAGCGCCTGTATAATATCCCAGGACGAGGGCAATACAGGTAAATTGGGATAGATAAAATTCGTTTTACAATGCGGTACGGTAACTTGACTCAAATCGAGTTCCGTATCGGATACGGATAAATCTAATCTTTCACGAGGTTTTCATTTTTAACCGACTTCCAAAAGGGAGGAGATTTTTGCTACGAAGTGGATAATTTTTGTTTACTGTCATTGATCATTACAACTTTAACATAAAATTTCTTAAAGGCTTTGTTTCTTTGCTATTAATTACTTAACAACATGAATAAAATACATCAAAAATCTTTCAAAGTCTTGCAGCATTGACCAAGCTGATGATTATAAACTTATGGCTAAAATACGCATAGATTGTTCATGTCCACTATGTATACTTTTGCACATCACCACTTTCCTGAATTCATCATCTCATAAAATTTGTTAAAGGGTTGCCTGGAAGAAATTGCTTTCAAGTAATAAGGCCGCCCTTGTGTACATGTCTCATTTATTGTTTTTGTTAATGTAAATTTTACTGAATATGTTTGTGCACAATAAAGTATATTTGTTTGTTTGTTTGTTTGTCCACCTTCAAACAAGAAAAGTTTGATCAAAATAGGTAGTTTAGTGAAAACTTTTATGTGTTTTCACTAAAGGCTGGTCTTTGGTTTTCACCCCTCTGTTTATCGGGGGTTAACAATTTATTAAAAATATTGGCGTAGACGGGTTACGACGCGTAGACTTGCTACAGCGTAGACATGCTGCGGCGTAGACTAGCTACGACGAAAGGTTATATTTTATCTACTTATGAAAGAAATCAAAATAATAGTATCATTTAGATTTTAGTGTACCTTCTTATTATTGTATCCCACGGGAATACTATACCTACTTCTTCGGGATAAAAGTAGTGTTAATCGGAAGCCTAAATAATTATAGTTACTAAATGTGATCAAAATCTGTGCAGTATTTTTGCATTATGAAATAACTTACACAATCCAATTTACCTGAAATTAAAAAAAAACGACAAATTAAAAATTAATTTGTACGATAAGTAATATTGTCATGTTGTATGTCGAAATAATTATTTCATTTTGTATTTTAATACAAAATGAAATAATTATTTCGACATATTAGTTAAATTCCAGTCATTAATGCAATACACTATTAATTAAATAATTTGTTACTTCAAAGGATATAAATCACCTTTGAAATGAGTAAAATGAATACTCGTTTAAATAAAACATAATTACAAGTCAGCGTTTTGCCTCCATCTTTGTTCTTGAAGAACGTAAATATTCTTACGACCATAATATAATGATATGCTTTGATAAAAAGGTTATTAAGGGCCTCATTGTTATACAGAGTAGATTTATAGTAAAAGGAGGGGAAGTAAGGTATCTTCATTCATACAAAGGCACCGCGCGCGGCTTGTAGGTGTGCGCCATAGTATCAATGCGTCGCCACGGACGGCACACAACAAAATCTCGGCAGTAACAGCCTCTAAAACCTGGCCGAGATTTTGTTGTGTGCCGTCCGTGACGACGCATTGATACTATGGCGCACACATACAAGCCGCGCGCGGTGCTTTTGTATGAAGATAACTTACTTCCCCTCCTTTTACTATGGTAGAGTGGTGAGTGCAAACATACAATTTGATTGGTCGAGAGTAAGTTGTCTCGCCACTGTACTTGTTATGGCCTGTATTTACTTTGATTAGTGATAAGTACAGGTATTATTGCAGGTGATTAGTAATCTTTGATTAGAGCGAGTATAGGTAATTAGTGCAGGTGAGAGATTAGGAGAAATTAAAGGACTTGCACTAATCAGTTGCTGCACAATTGCTTTCTCCTGATTACTAATCACCTGCAATAATAACCTGCACTTATCATTAATCAAAGTTAATACAGGCACTTAGGAGCAACAAAGCCCTTGTCTTGACCTAAGTATGTAAATAGTGGATTCGATCGCACTATCAACACATTAGCTTGTCGTGTAGTAATTGTTTGACAAGGAAGATGATGTCATGTGTGATGGGCATGTAAATGATGGTCCTGCACCTAAGTCCTTAGCCAAGACCTTTTTTATCGCTATTTTATAGAATCACCGATCAAAATGTATGGAATATACATTACACGAGTTGAACGTCAAGTTCATATTATTATCGAACTCTCATGTCAATTCCATACATTTTGATCGGCGATTCTATAAAGTAGCGCTAAAGAAAAGGTTTCGGCTACAGGTTCTGATCTCTCGCCGATCATGTCGATCATTGTTAATAATAAATAATTGTCGATCATTGTTACTGGAATAAAAAAACTGTGTTATTTTACAAACACATTTCATTAAAATATACCTCCTGCGTATTTTTAGAAAGAATTCCTTCATTGCCTTGAAGTGTCATTAAATCTGGTAACAACAATATTCTTTCAACGCCTCCGTGGTATAGTAGTATACAGCGCGGCTCTTGACTCGGAGGTCGTGGGTTCGATTCCCGCGTTGGAAACATGTTATTTCTAAGTTTGGTTAGGACAATGCAGGCTGATCACCTGATTGTCTGACAAGTAAGATAATCCATGCGTCGGATGGGCATGTAAAAAGTCGGTCCTGCGCCTGATCTCCCGCCGGTCGTGTCGGTCTTTCGTCCCACTGAGTTATGAGAGTAAAAGAATAGAGAGTGCACTTGTGTACTGCGCACACACTTGGGCACTATAAAATTACTCCTGCGTAGCTGGCCTGGTTTCAATGAAACCAGCCACCGTCACCGAAACCGGTGTGGGAGCTATTATTGTTCTTTCAAGTCGGTTAAAATATAACTTGATAGTTAATGTATCAGCCAGAGATAAGTGCACCGGTAACCTTCAACAAAGGTCCTTGACAGCCACTTACAGCCATCGATCTTGTTGATCCAGCGATTGCGTGTTGGAGTCAACCTAAAGCTTGGAACACACACAAAAACTGAAAAAATAACTAGCTAAAAGCCGAGCGTCGTGAGGACTCGCGTCATTTTTCTGCGTGGTAATAATTTTGAAGGCAGTTTTTTTATATTTTGATCGTAACCAAATCTTGACTGAACGGTGATACATAAAAAACACGTTAAAGGACAAATCAATATTATAATCAGCACCAGAAAAGTGCTCAGTTTGTGGGGTATACTAGGATTCGCTTTAGTCGCCCTGATAATAAAAAAACAGGTTGCAACTTTAAAGAATAAGTTTGTACTTATTCGTTAAAGTTGCGACCTGTTTTTTTAAAAGCAAAAAAAAAAAGTCCTTATAAAGGACTCTGGTGTGTATCAGTGTTTCATCAATGAGATAAAATTACCTACCACAAGGACAGGGAAATGATCCCTTCGACAATATTTGCACATGATTACTGTACTGATAACTCTTTATCTTCCATTACAGTCTCTAGTCACAGTGCCCTATCATGAGTTTTATCATCATCATCAGTAGATCAAAACTGCACTTTCTGAAAATATATTTGTTTCAAATTAATTCAGAAATTGAAAAAAAATTTTTATACATCCATATTAATATTATAAATATGTGTCTGTGTGCCTTTTCACGCCCAAACTTCTAAACCGATATATACTTTGAGTTCAATAATATTATGATACTTTTTATCCCGGAAAAATGTACGGTTCATACGCGATAAATCCCGCGATGAATCCCGATTATTCAGCTTAGAAAAAAGTTTTATTTACATAATTCTTTAAATTAATACGTGAGCCAAAAACTTTGTATCCCTTTTGACGAAAAATGGGGAAACGTAGGTGCATGAAATTTTGCACAGTTATAGCTTATATGGTGAAGGAGTGCATTGAGCTAATATTTTTTTGAAGTTATGCTTTTATCATACATTTTTTAACAAATAAAACATTACACACACTACAACACACACACTAGGAAAAATGACAGATTTTTGAGTGACAAGCCTATACATACGAATTATACTCTTTTATTTTTGGTTGAAGTCTGTTGACAACAAGTTGACAAATTGAAAATGGATTATAGTTTTTTTATTGAATCTTAGATACTATTAGACAATTCTTACACGGACAGTCTGAGATCAGCTGAGTTCCAGAGACAAGAGTTGAAAAAATATGATAAAGTCAATATTTTTTACAAAATATAGGTAGTAGTCCTAATGTCGTTGAAACTAAGGTCGAATTTCGACCATAGGGCGATCTCTTGTATAGATAAATATAAAAAAAACCTGGCTCGTACTACATATTTTCACTGTGGACAAAACTGACCTGCTATAATGTCACGTATACTATAAAATCTACATGGATGTACAGATACAGATCTACAAGGAAGTTTCTTCACATGGATGTCAATGTCACGTGTCGTGGGCGTGCACGAGAAACAGCTGTTACTCAAAATAACTATCGGCAGTGTAAAATTGGCCAAAATAAATAAATATTACTAGATGATGCCCGCAACTCCGTTGCGCCAAAATCTGTTTATCGTGTGGGAACCGTATATTTTTCCGCGATACGGGACTCAAAGTCTCTCCATATCCAACAAAATCGGTTCAACGGTTTGGGCATGAAGAGGTGACAGACAGACATACAGACACATTTTCGCTGATTTTATAATATTAGTATCGATTTCAATGATATTGAAGGACGTGTCACGTGGGTATAATACAGTTGTCAATTTGTCTTACAACCGACTCTTTACAAAACGGCGGTCTACATTTCATGCACGTGTCCAAACATCCTTATAGCATTGTAATGTTATTTATATCATACAATGTTAATTGTTATGTTATGAATGCGAAATCAATTTACTTTTATGAATAAGAATGTATTTATATATACAAAAAGAATTATTTTTATGAAAATAATCTCACTTGAATATGCTTGGAGGTGGTTTCAAGTGTTTGTTAACAGAAAAGTCAATGGCATTGTTAGGGCCGTTTGTCCACAGTCAACGTCAACGGGACGACACCTTCAAAAATTAAAATAAAATGCCACTTTATGACCAAGGCTATAGGTTTCATTTTGCTATACGCTACTACAAGCGACAGAATGTCCGTAGCAAATCTATACTATCTATACTTAATATTATAAAGCGGAAGAGTTTGTTAGTTTGTTTGTTTGTTTGAATGCGCTAATCTCAGGAACTACTGGTTCGATTTGAAAAATGATTTCAGTGTTAGATAGCCCATTTATCGAGGAAGGCTATAGGCTATATTTTATCATGCTAACTAAAAGGAGCGAAGAAATAGAGGAAAATGTGGAAAATACGGAGGAAAATATTTGAAAGGGCTTATCTCACGATTTACTGAAAATTTTTTTTGATATTTGGCACAGATAAGAAGTTGACCACGTGAACCACGTGAAGGGTTATAGGCTATTTGTCTGTGAAAAATCTAATTTACGCGGGCAAAGCCGCGCGGAACGTCTATTATATAATATTATGTCCCAGTCATCTTTTTGAATCTGCTATTTAATTGTATGACTAGCTCATTCATTGAATGAAACCATTCAATCAGGGCGAGCGAAGCGAGCCCTAGTATATTCCACAACCTGACCAATTTTGTGGTACATTTTACGGAAAAACTATCACGCCTATTTGTTTGTACTTTAACGCAGTAATTTTAAATTAGAATAATATGTAGATATGTCATCATTGGTCAGTCAAGGTTTGGTTACTTTTAAAATATAAAAAACTGCTTTAAAGATTATAAACACACAGAAAAAAGTCGCGAACCCTCACAAAGTTCGGCTTTCAGCTAGTTTAATGACATTAGGTTTATTACGAGTATCATAACTAAAAGCGTACTCGTCATGTCTTTGACTGTAAAGTAAACGGTTTCATTCAATGAATTTGCTAGTCATTTAAAGGAGCAGATATTAAAATTTTTGTCGATAACGGCCCGTTGACAGGAAGGCCTTAGGGCAACAAGTGCGTTGCGGCGTCGCATCGTAAAAATCTACGACGTCGCAGAACGCATCGTGGAAATTTGCGACGCGACAACGAGATTTCCGATGACATTTTTGCGTTGTGACAACGTATCGCATTTCTGTGCGACGTTGTGTTTGCGATACGACGCCGCAACGCAGTGTTGTGGCCTGGGCCTTAGGCTATTTTAAACTATTAACAAAAACTTTTCCATTGAGGAATGTACACGTTTATCAAACCTCCACATGTTTTGTTCAATGAGTTCTGCAGCTATCACAAACCTTTGGATTTTCAGATTTATTTGAGTGTAAAATAATTTCAATTGTAACTGGAATTGTGGAAATGCCTCTTTTATATTCTGCGCATAAAGTTTTGTGTTGTAGTTATTATTTGTTATTGATTAGATTTGATCTTTTGTTCTTTTGTCTTTTTTATTGTCTGGCTGTGTTTGTCCCTTGTGTGTTTGATAAAGATTTATTTATTTATTTTTAATGTTTCTGCTTAGTTTTATAAGCGTCTATAATCAAGGCGAAGGTCACGGTCTCATTAAATTTGTGTCTAAATATAATAAAATATGTCTTAATTATATTTCTATTTAAAAACACACTTTCGTTAGGATAACGTGCAATGCAACCAGCATTGCACGTCGGAACTTACCTCAGGACCAGACTGACATGATTTGAACCATTTTAACATAATATTAATTATATTATACCATTACATCAAATGTCTAGTTTATTTATTTAAATAACAGACTAAAATAATAAACATTTCAAAGTCGCCACACAACATTCACATACTAAAAATCAATACGGTACTGAAAATATCTGTATTGAAAAGTGTATAGTCGTCCAAATGTTTGTCACCCCCGCCCGGAGTCAATACAGCAACAAAAGCGATTCTTTTCCGTTTCCAATCGAATACTTCATACGATTGTGCCGAGTTTATTTGAAGCTATTGAGGGTTTTTTACAATAATGCTTTCCACGCCGGTTTTGTTGACGGTGGCCGGTTACATTGAAATCAGGCAGAAGTTATTTTGTTGTGAAGAAAGTATGTGCGTTAGCCAACAAACAGCATTCTCACTTTCTTTTCTTTTGTAAACCAAAGGGACTGACGATGATCGACACGACTGGCGAGAGATCAGGCACAGGAACCACTTTTTAGGGTTCCGTACCCAAAGGGTAAAAACGGGACCCTATTACTAAGACTTCGTTGTCTGTACGTCTGTCTGTCTGTCTGTCTCCAGGCTGTAACTCAAGAACGGTAATAGCTAGAGAGTTGAAACTTTCACAGATTATGCATATATCTATAACATCAACTATAACAAAATAAAATTAATATTTAAGAGGGGCTCCTATACAATAAACATGTTTTTTTTGGCTTTTTTGCTCTATATCAATTATGACATTAGTTAGGTACTTGATTGATTTTTCCCAAAGTCCTTAGTTATATGTGTACTTTAATATTTAATAATAATAATATAATAAAATAAAAAAATAATGGGGGCTCACATACAAAAAACACAATTGTTGGCCTGATTTTGCTCTATAATGGTACGGAACCCTTCGCGTGCGAGCCCAACTCGCACTTAACCGATTATTTTAATTGTCGCTACTATAATATAGAAACTTGTGTAGTACTCGTGATTAAGCCCGAAAATTTTCCTCGAGTAGAAAATCTGTAGTGTAACATTTAATCAGAGCAGCTCTTCATCGTGAGTTTATGGGGTAAAGTCTATCCCATCGTCCCCATCCGGGTTCGTTATAGGGCCATATAATCCGGTCAGGAGGGTTAATACGAAGGGCTAGGTGTTATGTATCCATTATGCTTGAGCCCTATTAATTTTACATAGGAAGGAAATGTGATGCCGTTGGTGAAATTTTTTGTACCTTCATGGATCTTCGGAAAGGGTTGTATCCGTATAGGACATTTTGAAAGAATGCGATTATATAATATTTTACATTTCAAATATAAATCCTCAGTTTTGAGCTGAAATATATATATATAAAACTCAAAGGACTGACTGAAATGCTGATCTATCAACGCACAGCCCATACCATTGGACGGATCGAGCTGAAATTTGGTATGCAGGTAGATGTTATGATGGAGGCATCCGCTAAGAAAAGATTTTGATCAATTCCAACCCAAAGGGGTTAAAATAGGGGATGACAGTTTGTATATAATAATACTTCTTAACGCGAGCAAAGCCGCGGGCAAAAGCTCGTTAATATATAATTTTCGAAGTTCACTTATGCTGAAGTATGAGTGAACTAAGATAACTGGGTAAAAATCATATTTAGTATTTGAAGGAAATGGACACATTAATTAAGTTTAATTCAGTTTAAACCTTAATTTTCATAATGGAAGTTATTCCAATTCATTTAAAAAATATTCAACTTTTAAGCAAGTAATATTTATAATCAAAAAATTCCGAACGCAACCCTTCTACAATTTATCATTGAGCTCTTTGTAGGGTAGGTGTAAAAAATCCAGAATGAATTTGCAAGTCACCTCTTCCTCGTTTGTCAACCGATATCCGCCATTTTGTTTCATGCCGCCATCTTGTTGTTATGCCGAAGCGTCAAGACTTAAATTCCCTTGCACTGTATACGTTGAGACTTTGCTCAATTCACGTGCCTGTCGAAAAACGTCGAAGCGGGAAAATGTAGTCCTCAAAATAATATGTCGAGAGTATGAAATACCTTTAGTGTAAAGGATTTTATAATTATGTTAGACAGTTCGCTCATGAGCTTTCTTTGAAGATCATAGTTGAAGTCTTTAAATAACTTTCAAAGATCTTTTTGTAAGTATTTTAATTACATTGTTTATGTTTTTGGTGAATTTCTGGAATTATTATTTTAAAAGAGCGTTTTATTTCAGCTGTTTTATTATACTCGTATTCCCGTACGGTACCTTTTATCGCAAGAGACTATAAATGTGCCTTCATCATATATTTTATTAAGTAAGTTAGTTTTTATTTGCCAGAATATGTTTACAATGGGTGTTAACAATTTTGTCGGTACATCGGGGTACATGTAAGATAAGAACGAAGCCCTAAGCCGACACTTTGGTCAGGTATATGTATCCATTAGTAAAGGCGTCCTCATTTATAATAGTCGGACATAGGAGCGGACAGTCCGTAGATACGCTAAAATCTAGAAATGCGAGCATATTACGGGATTGCTGGTTGCGTAACTCTACGCAATGCGGTCCGTCGCCTAATTTTGTACAAGCGAATATCGTAAATTTTACAGGTACCTGACCTATACCACCTACCTATACTAATATTAAAGAAGGTTTGTTGGTTTGTTTTCATCGGAAAAATAAAGGTTTGTGACACTGGAGTGAGCCAAAATGTAGGCATGGAAGAACATAATATTATTGTGATTATATTTTAATAATATATTATCTTTACAAACGTCTCTGTAACTAATACCCCTACTCACAGAAATATTTATACGAATACAAGATTTGCAAACATATTGGACTATCATAATATCTTATTGTATTTGTAACTAGGTACTATACATAGGGTTTGATTTTTTTATATATTTTCCGTACGACCGAAATACTATCATTGTTATCTGATTTTGTAACCAAGCTTGGACATAGACCTGACAAAAACCTGACGCACATTCACAATTTGTGTTCGACTGGAATTTATGTTTACAGTATTATTATAAGTTACTGAATCTAACGACATTACAATGAAGCTCCAAGTATCATACAAGTCTAGGTATAATAATCTTGAAATCTTTCTCGACTAAGTTTCCTTACAGGAGTTTCCAAGATTTTCAACATTCTGGTATTTTCCAGGATGAAATTTTATAATTGTTCCGCTTCTGCACACGAAGTCATATTCTACGCTCCATACTCAGGAGGCAAGTTATGATCCATGACGTTGACAAAGTTGAGAATTCTCTCCTTCTCTCCTTGTTTTATGGAGCGTACTAAGTAATGATACACGGAAGAGTTGACACAATTTCCGATTACATACATGAATAATATTGCTCTATGTTCCGTCGGCTACAGTACTTTTACGTAATGTAAAGTCAAAATATTGTTATGTTCGTACGCTTCGAAAAATTACATTCTTTTGTCTTTGTTTTCGTACGTGCAAATAAATAATTATTAATTTATTAATAATTAGAGATCGCCCAATGGTCGAAATTCGACCTTAGTTTCAACGAAATTAGGACTACTACCTATATTTTGTAAAAAATATTGACTTTATCATATTTTTTTCAACTCTTGTCTCTGGGACTCAGCTGATCTCAGACTGGCCGTGTAAGCGTTGTCTAATAGTATCTAAGATTCAATAAAAAAAACTATAATCCATTTTCAATTTGTCAACTTATTGTCAACAAACTTCAACCATAAATAAAAGAGTATAATTCGTATGTATAGGCTTGTCACTCAAAAATCTGTTATCTTCTTGAGTGTGCGTATTGTAGTGTGTGTAATGTTTTATTTGTTAAAAAAAAGTATAATAAAAGCATAATTTCAAAATAATATTAGCTCGATGCACTCCTTCACCATATTATAAACTATATCTGTACAAAATTTCATTCACCTACGTTTTCCCATTTTTCGTCAGAAAGGATACAAAGTTTTTGGCTCACGTATTAATTTATATAGATAGATAATATTAAGTACATGTAAAGTTATTATAATAGATATTTTTAATTCTTAATTATTTAAACTTGTGAGGAAGTGATCCCACAATTTAGTATCTAAAAGCAAATGAAAATCTACCTAATACGGTACCCTAAGTTCAATATTATTATTATAGGATCTTCTCCTTCAACAATAAATACCTCCTACGCATAACATACATTGCTATAACCATCACACAGGCACTTATTATACCTTTAGAACTATTCTTTGAATGGACTTTTTATTAATAAGTTAAATAGCGATGTAATTATTGTATAATACCTACACAATAAAAATGACGTGTATTCTATTATACCATTCTTCCATTATTTTAGTGTTGAAGCCGAAAATATTTTTAGCGTGACCTGTAAATGTGTCGCATTTAAAATCCATCATAATATTATAGGCGAGTCACCATCGCTTCATTTATATGTTGTCAAAATGAATGACAGGGTTGCGAGTCCAAAATTAGCTAAACAAAAAATAAAAATATTTACTGCGAGTAGGTAATATTAAATAATGGTTGAAATTAGTAAAAGCTATGGAATGATTTTATGATTTTTTAGATAGTAGCTAGTTTTACGCCGTTTGCTTGAGGTTTTCGTATTTCAATTTTTGTTGGTTTTATAAATACTTACTACGATCGTAATCGTACAAGGATCTTCATCGTTTCTCTGCTTATTATAGGTACCTACACTTATACAGAATTCCGCTTTCCTCCACAAATATACTTTTACCACACCTATATTATAAACCTACTAACGCCTCGTGGTCCAGTGGTTCAGAGCTCGGCTCTTGACTCGGAGGGTTCGATTCCCGCGTTGGAAACATGTTATTTCCAAATTTGGTTAGGATAATGCAGGCTGATGACCTGATTGTCTGACAAGTAAGATGATCCATGCGTCGGATGGGCATGTAAAAAGTCGGTCCTGCGCCTGATCTCTCGCCAGTCGTGTCGGTCTGCCGTCCCACTGGGTTATGAGAGTAAAGGAATAGAGAGTGCTCTTGTGTACTGCGCATACACTTGGGCACTATAAAATTACTCCTGCGTAGCTGGCCTGGTTTCAATGAAACCGGCCACCGTCACCGAAACCGGTGTGGGAGCATTATTATTATTATAAACCTACCTCCACGTTTGAACCCTGAACCGTCGTAGAATTTTAGAAAAGAGATATCTTGAGCCCCGGGAAAGGACTGGTATTAAAAGGTGTTTGCGTGCGACTAGACGTACGCGAAATATAATTGAAAAAGTTGAAAAAAATGCTATGCAATAACTTTACCTCGGCAGTCCTCGAGTGTTTCGCGTATTTATTTTATCTTTAAGTAAATTATTACACAATTAGCTAAACTGTAAAAGCAGAAATTAGGAGCCATAACAATGCTTTTCGCCTCAGACATTCGCATTACACTCGGTTTCATTAATCGAAACGGGGTCATTTGTCCACGCGAGCCGGGATTAAAATATATAGGTCCACAAATTGGTGGCGATTCTGTCGGCCTCGTCTGTCTTTGTAATTGGTTTGGTGGTTTGTGATACAATCGAATGCGGGCGGTGAATGATCATCGAATTATGTGCGATCAATGCAAATATTAACGGTTTAGCGATTACATAAATATTAGATGTTGCATGATCTGTTACGGTCAGACGTTAGGCTAGAACTAGGATATATAAGCGGTCACGATGTAGGCCATATTTGTCTATGATTGAAGTAAGTTATTGCTTACTTACTTTAATTTCAAAACGGTAATTTTTTTGTAAAAATCTTTAACTTGAAATAAAAGAAATTCTCTCAGGTATTTGTCTTATGCCTGCCTAGAATACGCCAACGTGACATTATCTCACTCTACATGTTTTCTCGATGTTTGATGGTTTGCTTCTTCATCTCTATTGGCCCTAGCATGACAAAAAAATATTATGGCGTAGATCTATCATCGAAATAACACATTTTTATAGATTTTTGTCAAGATAATGTCGAGATTTTGACATTATGAGACGAGTAGTTTTTAATTATCTCGAGAGTGAGATATCTCGTTGGCGTATGCTAGGCGGGCTGATGGAGATATCGTCTAAGTGTCTAAACCTAAACACACCTGACACCAGGCCGAAGTTTCGCGGCGGAAGTTCGGCATGATTACGTCAGCAATGTCAAACGCATAGAATACAACGCGACGGAATTTCGGCATGGTAATATTATGTCATCGGTAAAAAATAAATTGCAGGCGGAATTATGCCGAACTTCCGCCTCGGAACTTTGGAATCGGATTTTTGGAAATTCCACCCTCAGCTGGACTTAACAGGGGATCAAAGTTTGTATGGTATACTATTTTACGTTTGCAAAGAGGCGGTAAAAACTAAAATCTTAAAACTTATTTTATGAATTGTCTAACCCTCCTAAAGAAGTTTTATATTAACCATAATATTAGTCGTTTCCTCGAGATTTCATCTACTGATCTCAACCTCAATCCTCAAAAATTATGACGTTTTACTAAACAAGACATAAAACGTGAAATGACATAATTTTTAAGAATTAAGTTTGAGTCGAGTAGAGGAATTCCTGAGGAGACGACCTAACTAACTTAACCCGGCCACTTAAAGTTTACTGTCGCTCAGAAATGAGTAATTCCAATTACTAGAGATCGCCCAATGGTCGAAATTCGACCTTAGTTTCAACGAGATTAGGACTACCTATATTTTGTAAAAAAAATTCACTTATCATAATTTATTTTTTCAATTCTTGTCTCTGGGACTCAGCTGATCTCAGATTGGCCGTGTAAGCATTGTCTAATAGTATCTAAGATTCAATAAAAAAAACTATAATCCATTTTCAATTTGTCACCTTGTTGACAACAGACTTCAACCATAAATAAAAGAGTATAATTCGTATGTATAGGCTTGTCACTCAAAAATCTGTCATTTTTCCTAGTGTGTGTGTTGTAGTGTGTGTAATGTTTTATTTGTTAAAAATATGTATGATAAAAACATAATTTCAAAACAATATTAGCTCGATGCACTCCTTCACCATATAAACTATAACTGTGCAAAATTTCATTCACCTACGTTTCCCCATTTTTCGTCAAAAGGGATACAAAGTTTTTGGCTCACGTATTAATATATAGATAATATTTAGTACCTAATTTACAATTTCGCAAAATATAGGCAAATGGCGTGTCAACTGTCGACATTTTGACAAATGTTAAATTACTAATTCTTAACTGTCTTGCAATGTGCAAGACAACCTAAGTATAATCGGCCTGACGCTGTCAAATGGTAATATTTTGATATTTACATACAAAATTGCGAAATTCTGTTAATAACTATTCAAATTAGTTTAATACCTTAGCTAACCTAAATATCATTTGACGACCTCTGTGGCTCAGTGCCCAGTTTTTTAGCGTGTTGTCAGCGTTCAAGCAGGGGGTCGCGTGTTCGATCCCGCCGACTAAACAAAAAGTTGTCAATGTTCCCGGGTTATGGCTGTGTGTTTTTTGACGTGGGAGAGCCATGCTTCGGCATGAATGGGCCGGCTCGACCAGAGAGATACCACGTCCTCACAGAAAACCGGCGTGAAACAGCGCTTCCACTGTGTTTCGCCGAGTAAGTGAGTTTACCGGAGGCCCAATCCCCTACCCTTTTCCTTTCCCTACCCTCCCCTATTTCCTTTCGTACCCTCCCCTATTCCCTTCCGTACCCACCCCTATTCCCTTCCGTACCCTCCCCTATTCCCTTCCCTACCCTCCCCTATTACCCCTTAGAAGGCCGGCAACGCACCTGCAGCTCTTCTGATGCTGCGAGTGTCCATGGGCAACGGAAGTTGCTTACCATCAGGTGACCCGTTTGCTCGTTTGCCCCCTTATTTCATAAAAAAAAAACATATATTAATAATCTTAAATACATGTATAGTATAAAAGTATTATAATATAATATATTTCCGTTGTTGTTAGTAGCACGGGGCCAGACTGACATGGTGTGAAGAGTCCATTCCAAGACAGTCCAAGAGTAGAGTCCAGCTATTATATTATTATTATTATAAATATTGTGATTTCTGATTTCATGTTATGAAGTAAATACATTGACCTAAATTTAAAAGATTGGCCCTGTCCACTTGTCAATAATGAAGGGATTTTTTCTAATTTAGGATAATTCCACATTCAGGCTAGATTTATATAATACGTCCGCCCAAACGCGCGGTTTGGTAGCTACGACGCGAGATCACAAGTAATTGTATGTAAATGACAGCTAACCGCGCCGCTATTTTCAAATGCGGGCTCTACACTCGCGGCGCGAATTGCGGCCGGCGATTCCCGGATGCTACGCGCCGTGAACAGGACGCGAACAAATACAGCCCTACTAAACTACACTCCCAAAACCGACACCGGACGGGGAAAGCCGCGAAGTGCGAACGCGAAACCGCGAAACCCTCCACACTCGCGGCTCGCGGCCTTCGCGGGCTTTCGCGCCGCGAGTGTGGAGCCAGCTTAACATTCGCTTATAATCTCGCTGTGTATGGCCAAACCGCGCGTTCGCACAGACGCATAATATAATTCCAGACTGCGGGCCTAAAATGGTAGTTTTGGGGAATCATAATATGATTCATTTTTTTTAAACCGCAAAATGCAAGCCTGCTTGCAATTCATGTCTAGTAATTCGTACTAATTTGAAATTTGTCAATTTGACAGTTTTGATAATTCATTTGCTGAATTGATTGAAAGGAATTGCTAAATGTGACCATTTTAGCCCCGCTGTAAGTGGCATTATTTTTCAAACCTTATAATAATTTATAGTCTACGTATCTACTATCTTGTTTCTTTCAGTACAGTAAATTCATTTTAATATACCGTATAATTGAACAAAGAAAATTACAGTATACAAAAGTTAAGATTGTATGAGATAGCGTGGAAAACTCAAAGGCATCAAAAGAAAATGCTGTCTATTTACTTGGCAGATTTCCTTAGCCTGTGGCGTATTCTATTTCAAGCATGAACAAATTGCAACTAACTATGGTATAATTTTATAATAGTTGCGGCTTGAGTGGAATAATGCTATACAATATTTTGCTACACCATTTTCTTGAATGTAAAACTACCTAAATTAAAAAGTGTAACTAGATTTCCAAAATGAAAGCTCAAGGAAACACGGAATATTTTTAGGTACATGACAAAAAGAGTATAGAGTTATGGTAACCACGATTTGATAATTTAAAACACTAATTTTTCGAAAAGGGTAGACCGTGCAAGTTTTTAAGGTGGTTCTTCTCGCATACTTAATTCCTAAACGGTGGGCCTTATGTAGCACAACTACACAATTCCAAGTAGTTCTAAAATAACTAAATACATAGTAAAAGTGAGTACGAAAAGTGTCCGTCTGTTGCAGCGATGTGGTCGATGGTCTGTTGCCTCTTCGCGCTCAACCCGCCATTTAGATGTCATTTGGTATGGAGAATTGATTATTTAAGTAACAGGAAAAAACAATCGTTATTGAAGCACTAAACAACTAGCTACAAGCCGAGCTTTATGAGAGCCCGCGTCGTTTTCCTGCGTGGTATGACGCAGACTGCAACGCGACGCGTAGACTCATTTCTAAATTTATATGGATTTGATAGATTTGCAAGACGTCTCGCACAATTGAAATCTGTCAAATCCATACAAAGATCTGAATTGACCCAGCCATTGAGGCAGTTTTTCAAATTTTATTGTAACCAAACCTTAACTGACCGATGATAACACATCTAAATATAAATAAAGATTAGGCAACAATAGGCGTGATAGTTTTTCCGTAAAGTATACAACAAAAGTGAAAAGGATGTGGGATATGTTAGGACTCGTTTCGCTCGAACTGATAATATTATATTATATTCTAACATGTAAAACGAAAGTAACATAGTAGCAGGCGACATGTACATAAAAAATTAAACATTATTTATTAATTGTTTTTTTTCAACTCATTGAGAAATCATAATTTTACCTAAATGGTCACCAACTATTACTAAGTAATACTTAGGGTTGATTCAGACCTCAACGCGACGTGTAGATGCATTTCTAAATTAGTATGGATTTGACAGATTCGCAAGACGTCTGACGCAATTGAAATCTGTCAAATCCATACAAATATAGAAATGTATCTACGCGTTGCGTTGCGGTCTGAATCAACCCTTATGCTTCACATTTTCTACCAGCGCTAGAAATTCTATTTCGATTTTACATAGAAAACATTTTAAAACGTTCATCAAAAATTGAGATCAATATCAGGTTTTGCAGAATTTAGCACACCTTGGCTTGTAGCCGAATTAGGAACTCTGAAAAGAATAATTGATTTTTGCCGTTTGGCTTGAAAGTTTTCGGCGTAAACTGCACGGAATCCATACTAATATTAGAAATGCGAAAGTATCTCTGTCTGTCTGTCTGTCTGTCTGTCTGTCTGTCTGTCTGTCTTGCTTTCACGCCAAAACTACTGAACCGATTGCAATGAAATTTTGTATACAGTTATTCTAGAGTCTGAGAAAGGACATAGGCTACATTTTGATGTGGGAAAATATCTTATTTCCATGAAAATTTCGATGAAAATGAATTCGCATTGCGCGTGGCCAGCGCTCATCCCGGGGGTCCTGGGTTCGAGTCCCGCAGGCGGAACAAAAAGTTTTCAATTTTCCTGGGTCTTGGATGTGTATTAAAATAAAATTTCAAAAATCTTAAACATATTTTATGTATAATATTATAAAAAATCCAGAAATATATCGATGGAATGAACATTTTAGTTCTAATACGATTCAAGAGATGGCGTTTTATTTTTTACTTTATTGTAACATAGAACTAATCATACTTATTAGTTTGTATGTTTTTGTTTATAGTTTTTAATACGTTAGAATATTATCTATACTAATATTATAAATGCGAAAGTATCTCTGTCTGTCTGTCTGTCTGTCTGTCTTGCTTTCACGCCAAAACTACTGAACCGATTGCAATGAAATTTTGTATACAGTTATTCTAGAGTCTGAGAAAGGACATAGGCTACATTTTGATGTGGGAAAATATCTTATTTCCATGAAAATTTCGATGAAAATGAATTCGCATTGCGCGTGGCCAGCGCTCATCCCGGGGGTCCTGGGTTCGAGTCCCGCAGGCGGAACAAAAAGTTTTCAATTTTCCTGGGTCTTGGATGTGTATTAAAATAAAATTTCAAAAATCTTAAACATATTTTATGTATAATATTATAAAAAATCCAGAAATATATCGATGGAATGAACATTATAGTTCTAATACGATTCAACAGATGGCGTTTTATTTTTTACTTTATTGTAACATAGAACTAATCATACTTATTAGTTTGTATGTTTTTGTTTATAGTTTTTAATACGTTAGAATATTATCTATACTAATATTATAAATGCGAAAGTATCTCTGTCTGTCTGTCTGTCTGTCTGTCTTGCTTTCACGCCAAAACTACTGAACCGATTGCAATGAAATTTTGTATACAGTTATTCTAGAGTCTGAGAAAGGACATAGGCTACATTTTGATGTGGGAAAATATCTTATTTCCATGAAAATTTCGATGAAAATGAATTCGCATTGCGCGTGGCCAGCGCTCATCCCGGGGGTCCTGGGTTCGAGTCCCGCAGGCGGAACAAAAAGTTTTCAATTTTCCTGGGTCTTGGATGTGTATTAAAATAAAATTTCAAAAACCTTAAACATATTTTATGTATAATATTATAAAAAATCCAGAAATATATCGATGGAATGAACATTTTAGTTCTAATACGATTCAACAGATGGCGTTTTATTTTTTACTTTATTGTAACATAGAACTAATCATACTTATTAGTTAGTATGTTTTTGTTTATAGTTTTTAATACGTTAGAATATTATCTATACTAATATTATAAATGCGAAAGTATCTCTGTCTGTCTGTCTCGCTTTCACGCCAAAACTACTGAACCGATAGTAATGAAATTTTGTACACAGATAGTCTAAAGCCTGAGAAAGGACATAGGCTACTTTTTAACTGGAAAAAGGGGTTGTAAGGGGGTGAAAATGCGTAAATTTGGTCAAATTAACTTAGTTCCAAAAACTTAAAACAGATGGCGCCAAGAGTCCCCTAGATCGCGCTATTGCTTGCTCATACGTATTTCTATAAGAGGTGGTACCATATTGAGCTAGATTTTTCGATTCTTTCGATTGTTATACACGTTATTAACTAATAACTCACCTACCAACTTAGACATCAAATTCAAAAACAACAGCGCCAAAACTACTGAACCGATTGTAATGAAATTTTGTACACAGATAGTCTAAAGCTTGAGAAAGGACATAGGCTACTTTTTAACTGGAAAAAGGGGTTGTAAGGGGGTGAAAATGCGTAAATTTGGTTAAATTAACTTAGTTCCAAAAAATTCAAAACAGATGGCGCCAAGAGTCCCCTAGATCGCGCTATTGCTTGCTCATGCGTATTTCTATAAGAGGTGGTACCATGTTGAGGTAGGTTTTACGATTCTTTCGATTGTTATACACGTTAATATTAACGAACTAGCTGTTGCCCGCGACTTCGTCCGCGTGGACTTTAGTTTATAGCGCGCGGTGTCAACAAAATTTGTGTCAAATTTAAAAACTTTTTAAAACCCTGGTAAGTGGTACCCCTCTTAGGGCCGCGTTACACCGGAATGGCAGCGCTGAAAGTGCTCGCCTCGCCGCTGCCATTCCGGTGTAGCGCTAGCACGGCCCTTAATTAATCAAAATACCCAAAAACAGCTGTGCAGTGTGCACATAATCTATACTAATATTATAAATGCGAAAGTATCTTTGTCTGTCTGTCAGTCTCGCTTTCACGCCAAACGCCAAAACTACCGAACCGATGGTAATGAAATTTTGTATACAGATAGTCTAAAGCCTGAGAAAGGACATAGGCTACTTTTTTTACTGGAAAAAAGGGTTGTAAGGGGGTGAAAATGCGTAAATTTGTTCAAATTAAGTTAGTTCCAACAATTCATAATAGATGGCGCCGTGCGTCTTCTACATCGCGCTGACGCTTGCTCAAAAGTCTTCCTATAAGACGTGGTATCATCTTACATTTAAGTTTCGATTTTTTTCGATTGTTATATCTATTCTACGGTATTAAATAACTCAGTACTTTATCTGTGCAGTGACGTAACCTTAAATCTATCAATGATAAATAGTTTATGGGTAAAGTTGTGTAATCGGAGGGCTAAATAAGCTTTAAAATTTGGCATAAAATATAAAGTTTAATATAAAAAAATGAAATACTTATTGTGTGCACACTGCACAGCTGTATTGATTTAAGGGGTACCAGGGTTTTTTTATAAAAGCTTTTGACACCAATTTTGTTGACATCGCGCGCTATAAAGTACTATAAACTGAAGTCCACGCGGACGAAGTCGCGGGCAACAGCTAGTATTTTATATGAAAACGTTTTTAGGTGTTAGTAATGAAAACCCTACGAAATATAATATTATGTTAGTTTTTATGGTTGTAAGATTTTCAGAACTTTCTCCTCCACTTATTCATACATAATATTCGTTATGTCTGGGGGTCGTGACCTCCCCCTTTATGACCTTCTTTCTTATGATGTTACCGGTTACGCAAACCTTTCCCTATCTTTCACTCTTTTAAATGCTTAGATTGTTATGAAAAATTATTACATTTTAAGAACCATATAAAAGAAGATATTGTATCAACAATTACTAATCATTTTTTCGATGATGGTAAACAGTACTTGTCAAAAAACCCTAAAGTTAATCTTAACCTAAATAGACAACAATACGTATAGTAACTTAATCTAAACCTATTTAATAGGCAACGACAGGAAGTATAACAATAATATTTAAGGATTACCTAATCTAGTGTATTTAAGTACTTACCTAATGTTTCTGAATGTATTCAAATATTACCTATTTAAACCAAATTATATACTTTAAACTCCATTCCATTCCATTATTTTCATAGTATGAAGATTAATTTGTGAACAGAGTATAAACAGCTAGTAATGTGAACTCTCAAGCTTATCCATCTTTTATGGTCTATAAAGAGCATGTTAATATTGAATACGGTTATAAATAAACTTTTCTCATTAGCCCGCGCCAAAGTAAAAGGCTACACGAATATGAAACTCCTTTAAATTAGCTATTTTCGAACAAACTAGCTGGCTGAAATTGATTTAATAACACTTTGCCGCGGCTTCCATATTTTGGGATTGTTTTAAATTAAGATTAGTTAATGTAAACGAAACGAATAACAACATCGGAATAAGTTGTTATAGTTTGTGCGTTTTAAGATGATATGGGTGACAGTTTTCATGTTCCTTGCTACGGGTTTTTTTTTACAAGATAACAAAATGTAATAAATTATATTCCATCTACAAAAACAGACGTTTCCTATAATTGTAAATGAATAAAAATGAAAAGATGCGAAATGCTAACTTATTAATAAAAATTACAAATGTTAACTATGAAATAGGAGTATAAAATTATTGTTACGAAAACATTTGAAAAATGTCATATGCATGAAACGGAACTTATGTCAATAGAGATTGACTCTTTTGAATCGAAATCAAATCGATAAAAAAGGGCGGCCATCTTAAATCGCCGGCACCACTGAAATGTCAGTACGAAATCGATAATTTCGATTGCAATTCCTTTACGAAGTGATTCGATATTTTTAAACTATCGATTAATTTTTGTTAGGTAACTTCCCTACTATTGTAATGTGTCACGCATATCATCATCATCAACGCACAGACTATAGTAGTGTTACACATAAGATATAAATACTTACTACCGCCTGCTACCGCACTGAGAGACGAATATAATAAACTGTAATTAAATTAAGATATTGACATTAGCTGTCAAGCTCTTCATTCAACTAAAGATTAATCAAACCCCACCTTTTGTTGTACGTTTACGAATATAATATTCTGTTTTTATTTAAATTTTTTTGCCGAAATAAATACTATTGACCTCTGGCGACAGAAGCTTCGCAACACCCCCGGGCACCACGACCCGCAGTTTGAAAAACACTGCTGTAGACTCACGTGTCGCATCCTCGGCAATTCTGCTAGAGTCGGGTTTCGGTCATAATTTCGGAACTTTATTAAAATTTTGCTAACTTATGAAGTTCATTTTGATCAGCAGTGGCGCCCACAAATTTTGCCTTTCTAATTTTGCTTGTCATTTTCGTTAATGCCATCATTACTCGGGGCCCTACGAGCCTGTAGCGTTTTTATTGGCAAACTTTAGTTATTAGAAAAAATTTGCTTCGGGCCCAGTCGAGATTGGGAATTGAGATAACATTTTTCTTTTGATATTTTTTTTTTCATAAAAATGGGGAAAGTTTTCATTTAATCGTTTCGGCCAGTTATTAAAGTCGTAAAGCTATGTGTCTTATGTCAAATTGAGACCTTGGACGCTAACAGAACCGCAGTAATTGTACATTATGGTGCGATGTTCGCGCACCATACTAGCTGTACTCTTTAGCTATATGCATCTTCGTGGTTTCACCTACTTATAATTGAAGACGTAAAATGATAAAGTTAGTAACTAACATTTTCAAAAATGTTCGTTTTAGCATAAATCTCCGGCTTAGGACGGGAAATGATTAAAAAAGTGGATTTTAGGTATACACAGCCACATAAAATCTATATTTTACTGATTGTAATCATTTTCCTGCTCCTCAAGCATCCATTCATTAAAAAAAACTAATGTTCAAAAATGTTATTTATTCAGGTGAATAAATAACATTTTTGAACATTAGTTTTTTTTTTTTTTAATTTTATTGTTTACTCTTCGTAGACTAGGTAGTCTACGAAGAGTAAACAATAAAATTTAAGAATATTTCTTTACGTAATCTTGGATTATGTTGTACAAAATCTCACCACGTATCATAAGAGAATATGATCCTATCCAAAAAGTTGCTACTTGCTTTTTTGACGACCTCCGTGGCTCAATGGTTAGAGTGTGTGGCAACTCAAGCCGGGGGTCGCGGGTTCGAATCCCGCCGACGGAACAAAAAGTTTTTCAATGTTCCTGGTTCATGGATGTGTATTAAATATGTGTATGATATACTCAAAATCTTAAATATATGTATAGTATAAGTATTAAATATAAATTTCCGTTGTCTGGTACCTGTAACACAAGTCCTATAGGTACTTAGCACGGGGCCAGACTGACGTGGTGTAAAGCGTCCATAGATATTATTATTATTATTTATTATTATTATGTTTATAAAAAACTCATGAATACTGCACCAAGATTTTTCATTGGGGCGTATTTTCACATTACACTTGGCCATACTCTTGAGCTCGAGTATATCAAGTACTCAAGTATATCAAGAAAGTCTTAATTACTAATTTCACGTTTCTGTGACTTCTCATAGTCACGCTGAGTCTAACATGAAAATGATATTTCTCAAGCGAACTCCGAGCTATATTTTATGCACTGTAAAGGAGTGAGCAGACTGAGACGGGCCGTGCCGGGGCTCATCGCAAAAATCCGCCTCCATACAATTTGTGTGGAAGCGGACATCCGCTGCGCCCCGACACAGTGTGCGATACGCGCATCCGCTTCCATACAAATTGTATGAAGGCGAATTTTAGCGATGAGCCCCGGCACGCTGAGCCCCGGCACGGCCCGTCTCAGTGTGCTCACTCCTTAAGTGAGCATTAGAGATGGTGCTCACAAATGTGATTTTCCTTGGCGGCTACGAATATTGGATGTCCATAATAGTAGATTTTGCGCCTGCCTGTTACCTCTTCACTTGACAAATTGACAATAATCTGAGACCACCGGGGCTAAAATGGTCACATTTAAGCAATTCCTCTCAATAAATTCAGCAGTCAAACTGACAAATGTGAAATTAGTTAGAATTACTAGACATGAATTGCAAGCAGAATTGCATTTTGCGATTAAAAAAAAATTAAACATAATATGATTCTCCAAAGCGACCATTTTAGCCCCGCTGAAAGTAAAGTAAGAATATAATAAACTAGATGACAACTCCGTCGCGCCAAAAATCGTTTATCGCGCGGGAACCGTACATTTTTTCGGGGTAAAAAGTATCCTTTATATGTCCTTTCCCAGGAGTCGGGACTCAATACCAAACTGTAAAATAGGTTCAGCCGTTTAAGCATGAATAGGTAACAGAAAGACAGACTTTCGAATTTATAATACTACTAGCTGTTACCCGCGACTTCGTCCGCGTCAACAAAATTTTAAAGTAAAATACATAGGTAAAAAATAAAAAAGTAAAAATATCCTCCTCCTTTTTGGAAGTCGGTTAAAAAGTAGCCTAAGTTACTCCTCATTACATCAGCTATCTGCCAATAAAAGTCCCGTCAAAATCGGTCTACCCATTTCGGAGATTAGCCGTAACAAACAGACAGACATACGGGCAGACAAAAATTCTAAAAATTGTTATTTTGGTGTAAGTACCGTCTAAATATTAATATGCATGTAGTAAAAAACGGTTATTTTAATATTACAAACAGACACTTCAATTTTATTTATATGTATGCACAGATGTATGTAGTAGGCTCGACTATATATTTAAAGTATACTGTATAGCGTAACAATAAATACCATTTTACGATAACACAATAAAAATTAAATCGCACATTCACACCTATAATCTGATATTGTATAGTTAACGTGAAAATTATAGTCCGAGAGCCCACAATGAAGTTGCTGAGTTACATGTAATTTCTCCGAAAGCACCATAAATAACCCAAGTCTATTATTACAAGGGCCTTAATCAAAAGATAACATCTTAATACTGTGGACTTCTTGGCTATGGACGTACACAGATACAACTATATTAAGTAACTGTGTTACTAGGAACACTTAATATTACTATAGGCGATTGAGAATAAAAGAAGTATAGACTTATAAATCGAGTACACTTAATAGTAAGAATTAGCTTCTTTTTCAATCTAATCAGTTTTCTATCAGCTGCTTACGAAATCGTAATTTTCGTAAGCAGCTGTTACGCAGGAGTAGTTTTATAATGCCCAAGTGTGTGCGCAGTACACAAGAGCACTCTCTATTCCTTTACTCTCATAATCCAGTGGGACGGAAGACTGACACGACTGGCAAGAGATCAGGCGCAGGACCGACTTTTTACATGGCCATCCGACGCCTGGATTATCTTACTTGTCAGAAAATCAGGTGATCAGCCTGCATTGTCCTAACCAAACTTGGAAATAACACGTTTCCAACGCGGGATTCGAACCCACGACCTCCGGAGTCGAGAGCGACGCTCTAACCACTAGACCACGGAGGCGTTGAATGTCAATAATATTATACATATTATAACAAATTTCATCTAAATCAGTTTAATAGTTTAAGCATGCAAAGAATTGAGCACACTCGTATTTATAATGATGTTAATTACATCTACAGATTTTATGGCGAAGCACTTTTCTCCCGAATAACATGGAAAATTCATCCCTAAGGGTCGGGACACATAAACACGATACGACGTCGTGTCGTACCACGATGCGACGTGGCGTCGTAGGAATCTTTTTTAAACGGGCTTTGGCCCACCACACATTCCCACCACTGTATCTCCTGTGTCGCTAGGAACGACAGCCGCATCCAACCACGAAAACCCTTTGATATGATCTCAGGGAGCCTGAGGGACATGCTAAAGCTGTCTTGGGACCCGCAACGAAATTAATCAGAAGAAAATAGGAGGAGTAGGAAGAATTCCAGATTCCCTCCCCAATATGAAGCGGGAGACAGCACAAAGTTGCAGTGACCGAAAGTCAAAGAACTGAAGGGGAGAAGCACCACGGGAATAAACGTTAATAATAATAGTGACTCCTACGCTAGAGCTAAATTAATTTATTGTGTTAGACTGTTGCCAATAGTAATTGTGACAAAAACGCTTGAAGGCACGGAAGTTCCTAGCGCTGTCCACGAGATCACCGTAGTATACGACACCAGATGTGCAGAGTAGGTTGTTTAGCATTGTAGTTCCATCGTCCTGCCAGAGACTGCACTCCCAGAGAACATGATGAGCCGTTTGTTCAAACATGTTGCCTTCGGTCGAGCACTCGCACATGGGTGACGCTACCAGATTAAATCCGTAGAGTTTGGCCTTAAAATTTCCATGACCGGTCAGGAATTGAGAAACGCAGTGATCAATATCCATCCAATGTTTGGATTTGTTGTTCACGAATATTAGGGAAAAAATTATAAAGATGTCGCCCTTTGGTGGAACAGTTCCAACGCGTCTGCCATTCGGATATTAGGCTTTGCAAAGAGTTTTCTAAAGGTTCAAACAATCTTGCTATTTTATTTCTATCGCGAGCGCTTAAAAAGAACGGGTTGAAAAAAGAAATGCTACCAAGACACTGTGGCACTGACACAGGAACGCGTCGTGAGTATCTACGACGCGACGTCGTGCCGTGTATCGTGGCACGTAGTTTTTTAAGATGCTCGTCGTAGATTCCCACGACGCGACGTCGCATCATGAAACGACGCCGCATTGTGGTACGACACGACGTCGTATCGTGTTTATGTGTCCCGGGCCTTAGCCGTAGTATTTTATAATCCTAAAATTCATAAAAAGTCGTTAGCTCGTTTTAAAGCGGGGAAAAATTTCTCGAAAGCTTAATTTTTAAACTTTACCGATACTTTGTAAGTTTCTGTAATCTGCACGGAGTTCCGAACTTGTAGCGAACTGTGCGGTCTGCATAAACAAATACTCAGATCCATCAAAAACTCGATTTATCCGAGAAATACTAGCGAGTTTGCGCCAAGAGTCATTTGATAGTTCGAAACACGGAAACATGATGGAGTTACACAAAAATATATTTGTTTCGCAAAACATTTGAAGCTAGTCTAATACAAGTGAAAAACAAAGGTATTCTCCAGATTTTTAGGGTTCCGTACCCAAAAGGTAAAAGGTACCCTATTACTAAGACTTCCATGTCCGTCTGTCTATCCGTCCGTCTGTTTGTCCGTCTGTCTGTCTGTCCGTCTGTCTGTCCGTCTGTCTGTCCGTCTGTCTGTCCGTCTGTCTGTCCGTCTGTCTGTCCGTCTGTCTGTCTGTCTGTCTGTCCGTCTGTCTGTCTCCAGGCTGTATCTCAAGAACGGTGATAGCTAGATAGTTGAAATTTTTGCAGATTGTATTTCTGTTGCCGCCATAACAACAAAATATACTAAAAACAAAATAAATCAAATATTTAAGAGAGTACCCAATACAACCATACAACATACTTGTTTTTTTTTTGGTATTTTTTGCTCTAAGTATATCAATAATGGCTACACTACACGTAGGCACTTGAAATATTCACAAAATACTTATTTACTTTTATAAATAAGGCGGGTTTCCATACAAAAACACAATTTTCGCCTATTTTTGCTCTATACTGATACCCTTCGTGCGCGAGTCGCAACTCGCACTTGACCGATTTTTTTTTTTTTTGACTCCACTTTTAGACTTCACAATTGCGGACTCCAAATTTAACTCCAGAAAATGGACTTGGAGTCCAATTTGATATTACGACTTTATAACATAAAAACTTACATTACTTTTTATATTAGTAGCAATTATTTTTTCAGATTTTTCACTGGAGGAAAGCTGATTTTTTTTTCAAATTGGACACCAAGTATGGACTTGTTGATGCATATACATCAACAAGTCCATACTTAGATAATATGTCAGTTTTTCGGTGCTTCATGTAGAGTTTTTGATCTAGTTTTCTAGAAACTCTAAAAATAATATTACTGATGATATTCTAAAAATTACAGTCGAATTCTTTTAAAAGATGTTTAAGCTGCCGGACAGATAAAATAAATTCTGCGAAACACAAAAGATATTTTCTTTCCGTCGTAATATTTCTCGAAGAGTTTTAGGGTATTAAATGTTGACCTAGGTCAACATGGACGCTCTGAATCCTTTAGTAACGCTATAAAAATACTAAAATACTAGAAACTGAGACGAGATATTTTTCACTGGAGCGAAGAAAATTCAAAGTGTGACAGCGATGATAAGAGATGGCAAGTTTTAAAAATGTCCATATACATGATTCGCGAAACTCTGATTTTGTCGGTATTTTACGCAATTACTTGCAACTAAACTGATTAACAGACCCACAAGTATTTTTTTTTACATTGGCGGTTTTTAGGCCGGGCGTGCACTAGCGGCCAGGTCGCGATGGCTATATGGTGTGGCTGCTGGCCGCCGCCGCCGCGCGCCGTGCGGCGAGGTGCGCGTGGTCTATGGGGGTTTCATATCTTGATGGCCGGGGCCGTCGCGACCTGGCCACTGCGGCCATCGAGATAGACACCTTCGTATGAAACCGCCATAGACGACGCGCACCTGGCGCAACGCGACCTGCGGCCACACCATACTTTCGATGGCCGCCGCGGCCTGGTCGCTAGTGCGCGCTCGGGCTAATGACCGCACTCATAGAGATTTTGTCATTACTAAACCTTAATTCAATGAAAATTTTGACATAAACCATGCATTTCCTGTTAAACTCTTCATCAAATTAAATCCCTTTAGTCCCAATTTCACCAACGTCTGTTAGTGTTAACAGCTTGTTAAAATGTAATGTCTTCTCTTTCATTCATATGTAAACCGAAAGAGATAACGTGATACTAATTCCAGCATTAACTTTAACAGTCGTTGGTGAAATTGGGCCTTAACCCTACAAATAAATGCCAATAAGGCATTATTCATTATTGGCATTTATTTGTAACGAATTCGATGTGGCAGAAATTGTATTTTATACTATGATTATCGGCTGCATTTTGTCGCGTCAAAATCTGTTGTTAAGTTTTTGTATTGTCTTGTCTGTTAGTACTACTTTCTGAGATTTTTGCTAGTGTTGGAAGCAAGTTGTTAGTATTATAATGGTAAAAATTATTTACATAACGTATTTTTCTTTCGATGATGATGCATTCCAAGTAATTTGTGGTACAGATAGCCGTTGCTAATTTTAAAATTGATAGTAACATAATTTATTACTATGACCCAAATATGATACGATGAAAGCTAATAAATTCTTCGAATCATAACCGCTATTGGTTAGTTTACGATTATTATACATTAGTATAATTTTGGATGTTACGAAAAGTGATTTCATATTTTAACCGATATCAATATCCGATTCGGTTCTTTGGTCAAAACCACAGGTCAAAACGCAGTCAATAATTCCTAATGCTAAGTTATATTCCAAAGATGCATAGGTTTCTGACATCCATTCTCATTCATCTCATCAAAGACACATATAATAAACCTAGAACGTGCACAGAGAGGGCTACTTAAAATCATGATAAAAAAGAAAATTATCTACAACACAGAACAACTCTATAAAGATTGTAATGTTCTATCTGTAAGAAAACTATATATACTTCAAACTATACTTAAGACACATAAAAATACAAAAATAGAATCAAGTGTACTGAATAAAAGAAACCCTCGTTGTGTTATCACCCTACCAACAGTGCGTACATCATTTGCAAAACAACAATTTTGCATATGTTCTATTATACTTTATAATAAAATAAACAGACTTAAACAGATTTACTCAATTCCATACAGTAAGTGCAAAAAAACATTAATGAATTGGCTTAAACAATTAACCTATGGGGAGATTGAACAACTACTGCAATAACCGTGCAAATATTCATTTTTATTACATATAATATATATTATTTATTACAATAATATTTTAAACACATATAGTATGAGTATATGACGTGTATGCATGTTTGTACTCAATAATTTATATTTACAAAGAATACATAATATTGAAAAATAAAATATATAAGTATACCTTTATTATTACAACACCTGTAACACAAATAAATAGAGCACTAAAATGCACACACACACACACACACACACACACACACACACACACACACACACACACACACACACACACACACACACACACACACACACACACACACACACACACACACACACACACACACACACACACACACACACACACACACACACACACACACACACACACACACACACACACACACACATTTGAAACTAAAATATATAAATATTATTTAATTTATACTAGGCCTTTGTATCTTAGATAAAAAATCAATTATTATGGAACAAGCATAAATCACTGTAATGTCATAATGTAATTCATGTTAGACCGATAGAGCGGGTCTCTCCTAATACAAGTTCTACTTAAAAGGAGAACTCCACCACATTGCAAATATGTAAATTTAATGAAAATAAAGATTTTTTGATTTTTGATTTTTTGATTTTTTTGATCCATTACATACTCCTGTGACAATAATATATTAAATTCGAAAGTGTTTCCTGTCTGTCTGTTTGTAACCTCTTCACGCCCAAACCACCGGACCGATTTTGCTAAAATTCGGTATGGAGATTCTTTGAAACCCGGGAAAGGAAATGTGTAGGATACTTTTCATCCTAGAAAATGTACAGTTCCCGTGCGATAATCTAATTTTGGCGCAATGGAGTTGAGGGCGTTATCTCGTATCACATAAGGCATCGCATTCAATATAATATTTTCAAATATAATACAAATAATAAAAACTAAGGAAGAGTGAAGCTTAGGCCAAACCTACGCGACTAGGCGACTGCGAAGCGGAGCGTCAAGTTGTCAAATGTCGCCTGGTCGCGTAACTTTGGCCTAAGCTTTACTGTGTCAAAAAATTGTCTGCGAGCTTTCTGCGAGTCTCCAAAATGTGACCCGAAAACACGCATACTTTATGCATGTATTCGGTACACTATTATGTGTAATTAATATAGAAGTGACAATAATTAATGTCAACGGCTTTATGTGTTTTGAGTGGTGTTTCATAGATATTATTGTCATATTTTAGTCTGTGAAAAAGAACCAAATTCAAAACTGTTGAAGTATGGGAGCTACGTTTCCTTAGTTTGGATTCGTAGATTGTATAATCTATAATATTAATATTGTAAATGCGAAAGTATCTCTGTATGTCTGTCTCGCTTTCACGTCAAAACTACCGAACCGATTGTAATGAAATTTTGTACACAAAAGCCTGAGAAAGGACATAGGCTACTTTTTTACTGGAAAAAAGGGTTGTAAGGGGGTGAAAATTCGTAAATTTGTTCAAATTAAGTTAGTTTCAAAAATTCATAATAAATGGGGCCGTGCGTCTCCTACATCGCGGTGACGCTTGCCCAGACTTCTTTCTATAAGAGGTGGTATCATCTTACATTTCAGTTTAGATTTTTTTCGATTGTTATTTATGTATTAAAATTTAATAACGTAAAAAAGCTACATATTTTATGCCAAATTTTAAAGCTTATTATGCCCATAATTGTTGTGTAATTATGGGCCTAAATAAGCTTTAAAATTTGGCATAAAATATAAAGTTTAATTTAAAATAATGAAATATTATGTACACACTGCACAGCTGTTTTGATTTAAGGGGTACCAGGGTTATTTTTAAAAAGCTTTTGACACCAATTTTGTTGCCATCGCGCGCTATAAACTGAAGTCCACGCGGACGAAGTCGCGGGCAACAGCTAGTAGTACATAAAATTATGCTTTCTTAAAATCAAACTTGTGCAACACAGAAACGTTAAGCTTTACCCGCATTCGACGTGATAAGTACTGCATTTTTAAATCTCTGAAGTCTGAATTTATATTAAATGCATCCAAATCTGTGCGTACTCTATCGGATAAGATGATATACAGTGAAGATGATTTTCTGAATATAATTATTATTTTAGTCGTTGGCAGCTTCTAATTCAGAAGTTTTTTTTTAAATTCTTTATTTTTAAAGGTATTTTAATATCACAGTGGTCAAGTCTCCCCCAATTTAGAAGTTGAAAGAAGAATTTATAGATTAAATAAAAACTCGTAGAAATCCGTAATGCGTATTTTGCCCTTTTTGTGAATCAGTTAATTCGGTCGGTTAAAAAGAGAACATTTTGGACGCGTGTTTGTGATTTCATTAGGCGTGCTATTGACGTTTAATTTAAATGATTTATGATTCACCTTTAAACAAACAACTCGTTTATTTTGTATTTACGATTTACAGGGTTTTTTTTATTTTTTTATTTTTATGGAAAAGCGTCAGCGTTAAAAAATACTCTTTCACAAGCGCCCCAAAGAAATTTATCACTTTTTTGGTTACATCCTGTATAGATATCTTATATCTTTAGCCCGGCCGCACATTGTCCGAATTCTGATCAGAAACAGTTGAATTTAATGAAATTTCGGACAATGTGCGGCCGGGCTTAAACGAGCAATTAATATAATTGGAATCTCGGAATCGGCTCCAACAATTTTCATGAAATTTAGTATATAGGGGGTTTAGCGGCAAATCGATCTAGCTAGGAATCATTTTTAGAAAATGTCATTTTATTTATGTTTTATCGAATACCGAGCAAAGCTCGGTCAAATAGCTAGTATTTTATTAAAATGGGTATATTTTGCTATTCCGTGATAAAATGTAGCCAATGTAATTAATAATATTATATTCCAGCGTGATGATTCGTTACGTCCTGTGACTACAGGACGTCATACTTGACACTGTGTATTACAGCCCAAAGTTTGCAATGAAATAAGTACCTAAATTGTTTTAATTGCAATTTAATGTCTCGCCTTCTGTTCTTAATTTTTTATGTTCCATTTTTTTTTTTCTATTCTTCATGCTTTACATGAGGACAGCCCCTTACTCCCAAGTCCAAGGGAGCCAGCCAGTCCAGATGAACAATAATAACTCCCACACCGGTTTCGGTGACGTTGGCCGGTTACATTGAAATCAGGCCAGTTACGCAGAAGTAATTTTATAGTGCCCAAGTGCGTGCGCAGTACACAAGAGCACTCTATTCCTTTACTCTCATTACCGAGTGGGACGTAAGACACCGACACGAGTGGCGAGAGTGCAGGTGCAGGACTGACTTTTTACATGCCCATCTGACGCACGGATCATCTTACTTATCAGGTGAGCCTGCATTGTCCTAACCAAATTCGGAAATAACATGTTTCCAACGCGGGATTCGAACCCACGACCTCCGAGTAAAGAGCCACACTCTAAACCACGGAACCCCTCCGTATTCCAGTAGCTTAGAGCGCACTATATAATATTAATTATAATTATTATTACTCCTGCGTCACTGACCTTGCTTCAATGAAAACGGGCACCGTCACCAAAATCGGTGTAGGAGTTATTATTTTATTTGAGAATACAGTGAACTCGATCGAAGAGAGTACTTTTTGGCACTGCCAACGTCGTCTACACTAGTGCACGGTCTTGTGGTGGCTTCATTTGTGACCACAGTGTCGAAAGGTTTGACGTTTGATCTCGATGTCGATTTTAAATCGAGTTTGTTCAAAATACGGATCATGAAAGATAATTCAAAATCGATATCTAATCAAATTCTTAAATCAAAATCGTATCGGTTTGGAGAGGGGTTAAATTAGATCGCAACGTGACGCGTAGATGCATTTCTTTTGTATGAATTTGACAGATTTTGCCAGACGTCACATGCAATTGAGATCTGTCAATCAGTACAAATACATAAACTCTACTGACTATAAAATTAGACGACGTACAAATAATAATTTTGGAAGAGATCTGTCAAACGGGATCTCATATCCACAGAGGGAAGTGTCATAATGACAGGAAGCCATAAACCGTTTAATTCCCATCCTCGGGCCCTTTGAACGGCCCGGGATAGGCTCATCCAATTAGAACAATCTCTCGCAAATGGGTCAGTATTGCATAACGTTGTTATAAGTGAATGTTAAGATCTTAATATTAGAAAGTAAATAAAAATAATTAGTCATGTGGGAATAATTAGTGTCAATTCGAACAGCAACGCGACGCGTAGATGCATTTTTAAATTTATGTACCGTACTGAATTGACAGATTTCAATTGAATGAGACGTCTTGCAAATCTGTCAAATCCATGCTTTAGAAATGCGTCTACGCGTCGCGTTGCGATCTGAGTTGACCCTAAGAGCTAGGCCACACTGTAAAGTCATAGTGTTGTTGTAATGCAAATTGCAATGCATATTAAAAACCCCGTATGTAAAGTGATGCATATTAAAAACACCATTACTCCGTTGCGCTAAAATTTATTTGATATACGGAAATCGTATTTTTTATAGCTTTGTCCACACTGTGCCTTTTTCTGTTCGTCAAGGGCATGCGTTATAGCGCAGTCAACAGCGAACGTGAGGCATGAACGTGAGTATCCAAAACTTCAATAAAATTAAATTAAGAAATTATAAAAAGAACCCCGCCAAACAACTTTAAAAAGTAATGAAATAATATTTAGTGCCTTTACGTTCAAATAATTCCTAACTTGTGTAAAGTAATATTTTAGTCTATAATTGTTGTCAAGGTGTGTCGGGGGACCGCAAATAAACTACAAAGTACAACCGCGAAGACGCTGATTATCTCCATTCGGTTCGCTGTGAACTGATCCTTAAACTATAATGTTATGCGAAATCTCAAATCAAACATCTACATTAGCGGTCCCCTGACACACCTTGACAACAATAATTATGGACTAAAATATTACTTTACACAAGTTAGGAATTATTTGAACGTACAGGCAGTAAATATTATTTCATAACTTTTTAAAGTTGTTTGGCGGAGGTTTTTTTAAATTTCTTAATACGGGACTCAAAGTATCATATTATGTAATGCCAAATTTCAGCAAAACGGTCTAGACTTGAAGACTTAACAGACAGACAGTCACACAGACTTTAGCATTTATAATATTAGTATAGAAGTAAGGAATGAATAAACATTACATAATAATATAATTCAATAAATAAATAATTAATTCATCGAACCAAAGCATCGAACCAAAGCAGGCCAAATTCTAGTAATAAAGTTATAATCAAACAATACAATATTGTATAATGTATAATTAAAGGCAATCGTTTAATTCAAATCAATGAACAATGAGTGTGGGTAGTCGGTTCGATGCACGTTGCATATGAATGGAATAGAAAATTAATTGTTACCTGTACAATGTACATACTATTATTTTTGTAACATTTGTATGCAATTAGTATTGCTTATAACAATATAGTATTTAGTATTGTAAGATTCTAGTGTTAGATAACTTGGTACTTATTTGGATTTTCTGAGATCTATAATAATTTCTATCTGAGCACGATCTCTATATTTAAGTACTAGCGATTGACCTCTGGATCCCCTTCTATAAAAAAAATCAAAGTACTATCAGACAATTTAAGTTATTGGCAGATGGCAGGCCTACGTTTTTTAGTCGCGATCTGCGGGGCTAAAATGGTCACATTTAGCAATTCCTCTCAATCAATTCAGCAAATCAATTATCAAAACTGTCAAACTCACGAATGTCAAATCAGTACGAATTCTATATATCTATACCTACGAATAACAAAAACTAAGGAATCGTAACTCCCATACTATTACCGTTTTAAATTTGGTTCCTTTTGATCTGTCATGTAACGTCAGCCTAGTACCGCTCAAGGTCACCTAAGTATTGCAAAATATGTATTGAAATGTATAGGTACTTAATAGTCACGGAGCCCGCGAAAGTATTTTCTTAGATTTCATATTAATATTTTCTTTAAGTACCGTACCTAGAAAACACTCAATTTCTACTACTACTTTTTCAATAATTATATTATTATATCAATGTCTTTTTAACACGTGTGTAAAAATTTACAAACGTCCATCTCCTATCCTCAAAACAAAGGAAAAAGGACATCGTCCATTAATCATGGACAATTAATAGTTCAATGGACATCATGATACTGTAATTGGACCGCATCCGATATAATAGGAGGTGCGCCGAAGAAATTTATTTCATCTTCTGTCGCGAGGCGTGGCAATTGTTGAAACGATTTCTTTGGAGTAGAGAGTTTACTGTATTTATTGTATAATCTAGCTTTTATCGTGAGTTTTGAGTACTATGACCGAATTAAGAAATTCCGTGGCGAAAAAACCTAACGCCCTCCACTCCGAACGGCACAGCGCTCGGTGCGGCTATGCCAGACTTCGGTACGGTGTTTGTGTGCGTGCTACTAGATTATTCTATCAACTTATGCGAATTTTAATTGCAGAAGTTGATAAAAAATGCTATGCTTTACTGCAACAGTTCCCGAGTGCCACGATATTTTATTATATTCCCAAGCCCACTTTGTTATAAAAATGCACAATGCATAATAGCTATGTCCACACAGTGCACTTTCATCTTCAATTTTCGTCATCAACTTTCATATTGGCGCATTCAATAATCGAATGCGTCAAGGAACACAACGCTAATATTGTAATTTTCGAAGTTTTGGATACGGTCAAAGGGCATGCGTCGCGAGCATGCATCACTTTCGCTGTTGACTGCGCTATAACGCATGCCTTTGACGAACAGAAAAAGGCACAGTGTGGACAAAGCTAATAAGCTATAGCTAACATTGTATACAATGTTTTGTCTTCGTTTGATACTGTAGAAAAGTTGCTTGCATTGAAAAAGTAGCTTGACAGACAAGGACAAAAAATGATAAAGCTTATTATTTGTGCAACTTCTTTAATAACTATAAATATCTCGGCCATATAATTACCTACGGGTGACGACTTCTTTTCTTTTTTTAAGTTTGTAATTACTAACCAATGGACCATGATAGTAGTTTGGAATAAAGACATTTGTATTCGTATTTAATAGTCAAGATCTTGGTATTTTCCGCATATATTGCAGAATTTTGTTCATCATACGGTAGTCACTTGTTTGGTGTTTATCTATATATTAATACGTGAGCCAAAAACTTTGTATCCCTTTTGACGAAAAATGGGGAAACGTAGGTGAATTAAATTTTGCACAGTTATAGCTTATATGGTGAAGGAGTGCATCGAGCTAATATTATTTTGAAATTATGCTTTTATCATACATTTTTTTTAACAAATAAAACATTATACAACACACACATTAGGAAAAATGACAGGTTTTTGAGTGACAAGCCTATACATACGAATTATACTCTTTTATTTATGGTTGAAGTCTGTTGACAACAAGGTGACAAATTGAAAATGGATTATAGTCTTTTATTGAATCTTAGATACTATTAGACAATGCTTACACGGCCAATCTGAGATCAGCTGAGTCCCAGAGACAAGAGTTGAAAAAAATATGATAAAGTCAATATTTTTTAACAAAGTATAGATAGTAGTCCTAATTTCGATGACACTAAGGTCGAATTTCGACCACTGGGCGATCTCTAGTAATATTAGTCACACAACCAAAGTCGTTTGGTTTGCTTGAAACTATGTTATGTCCTGGGACTCATATTATAACATGAAAGTATTTTCTACTTAAATTATTCTGAGAGTGCATCGGAACTGTAAGATTCACATAGAAGGCCTTAGATATTGGAAGCTTCTAGAAAATGAACATGTCGTGAATAAAGTTCACAATTTATGCGACGTCGAGAGCTACGGGCACTTCCAAGATTTTTATAGCCAGGTAAATGATATTAAAGTAAGTACTCCATAATAATATACTATATACTTCACATTAAATTCATATTTATCTAACGTAAACATTTCTTATGCTAATATTAAGAAACCACAATGCTGTCAATTGAAATATCACGTAAGATTTAGGAACCGCTATTTAAAAAAGTGCAATAAGAGTTCACTTATTTTGTCTTGCCAAGTTACGGTCCAAGCTTCTAAGACGCGAATGATATTTTGATGGTTTTGTTTCAGATTACAGATAAAGAGCAACCGTGACAAACTTAAACTTCTTATACTTATATAAAATTCTCGTGTCACAATGTTAGGCCGCGTACTCGTCCGAAAAGGCTTTACTGATTTTAACCAAATTTTATAATATAATATTAAATTACTACAATTCGAGACTGACGGCGACCATTGTTTGTGCGACGGGATAGCGATGGACGTTGCCATGGTGACATACTTATTTAGTCACTTCGAAATACTTTATTATATGACAAAGAAACGTTTGCCGGGACAGCTAGTAGTATTATATAAATTGATTCTTGTGGGTTTCATATAATTTTCTTCTTTAAAAGCAGTTCGCTGCAGTTCATTTGCGATAGATCGTAACGATTCATATTCCAATTTCAAGAATCCACTAATTGAAAGTACAATTAAGTTTGGCAGGTCGGTGCGCAAATTAATATTCAATTATGACACAATAAGCAATTCCGTTGGTTACATTCTGGCTGCCTGCCAGGATACTGTAAAAACCAGGAAATAACTGAAATGTCCTAAAGAAAATTCTAAATTCAATCAACAGATAGTAAAATTAATGGTTTATTAAACAAGTAATAATTAGTATTTACAGTAACAGTTATGTTTTTACTCCCTTACCAAAAAAATTATGACACGAGTGTAATTTGTAAAAACAAACATAAAAGTTAATATATCATTTATTATTATGATGTTTTGTATAAATATTATAACGACTGTTTACACATTGATGGGCTAGGATTCCTTCATAGAAGGACCTTCGCCGAACTGGTTAATGGATGTAAAATATTTTATATTCAATTACGTATGTCTACGAATTTATAGCTAGTGGGTTGCCTAAAAAATTTCAGCTCGCCAATTAAGGTGCTTCTATGAATGGATCCTAGGCCATGATATTTTGAAGCTATTGCATATCTTATCGAGGGCTTTGAGCGCGGCGACCGAATCAAGAAATTCCGTAACGAAGAACACAATATAACTTTCGTCTAACGTCGTTTCCATTTCTTTGCCGGACTTCGTTTGTGTGCGTGCGACTGGACGTTTGCGAATTATGATAACTAAATAATTATTATTGCATAAGTTGATAAAAATTTTATTAGTAAGCGGTAAATGTTTTCAAAAACATTTTCATATCATATTGATTAATACAAATACTAGATACTTACACGACTGAATTTTCACACTACTCCTGAATAAATACAGGAATTCTGCAACAGTCACATCAAATTGTTTGCCGGAAGCATAATAGGACACGCGTACAAGTGATACAGTATGTAATATGGCGTACAGTTTACAATATAATCCCATATCAGAGGCATAAGCACCTTGCACATAATCCGTCCAGATTGTAGCGAAGACGTATATCAGCGAACTAGGTGAGATTAGGGCTGTCGATAGTGAAATTTGAAAATTCGCGGATGTTATAAAAGATTATTTAACATCCTTCTGTTTGATGGAACTACCAGAAAAATAATTAGTGTATTTAAAATCATTTGAAGATGTGGTTGATGGTTTAATGATTGGATTTAAATCAAATAGAAGAAAAATATTTTATTCCAACTACCCCGTCATTGCTAGAGTCGATTTATTGTCTCACTTTTTGTCATCAAATTCTGGTAGACCTATATTTATTTATATACTAGCTGTCCCGGTGAACTTCGTGTCACTTTAAAACCTTCCCTGGACTTCTAGGAATATTTTAAGACTAAAATCAGCCCAATCCGTTGAGCCGTTTTCGAGTTTTAGCGCGACTAACACATTTGGAAATCCATTTTTATATATAAGACTAGCTGTCCCGGTGAACTTCGTGTCACTTTAAAACCTTCCCTGGACTTCTACGAATATTTTGAGACTAAAATTAGCCCAATCCGTTCAGCCGTTTTCGAGTTTTGGCGTTACTAACACAATTGGAAATCTATTTTTATATAATATAAAGATTTCATTTGATTTACCATGACGTACAATTTCCTATTACAAAAAGTATTGTCCAAGCTCGCGATGAGTCCAGATTTTTTAAGAAGATGGTAGCCCTGGGTGAGATTGGATAAATCTATTTCAAGATTACGGCTTAAGAATCCCAGTTAACCCTGTTAATAGAGGATCTTCATCACATGTTATGGGAGCTTTTTGTAAGTGTACACCGATTTTGCTTTCAATTGAGGCGCTCCCCTTACGGAGATGCCGTAATTTACCATAGGTATTTAAATTTTAAAGCTTTTTAAACTCATAATTAGAAAGCTAAAAGTATAATAAAAATACAGTAATAATCTTTTTTGTTTATTATACTCATGGTATTATTTTCCAACGTATTACCAATTTATTAAAATTGAAGGATACTTTCAGCATCTTCCTAGTATTTACAAATTACATTTATTTCAAACACACGACAAATTCATTAACTACAATAATAATAATTAATAATATATTCCCCGTTTGAATTTTTTAAATCAATTTTGAACTAAGATAGGTTAAAAAATAGGATTTTTGTGCGATCTCGGCAACACGTGAAATGTGTCAAGGTCGTTTGCTCGGGTTATGGCTACGAATAATAGGGTTATGGCCTTAATTAGTATAGATATATATATTTTTTTATGAAGTTCATTTTTAGCGTGACTCATTTTTTGTTATCACTTACTATATATTTTTATATTAAAAAATCTTCCTTGCAAGCTTAATGTTTCAATGCACCAATTTACAAAATAAGTTAATGTCATAAATAGTGTAATTTCTGATTTACCTTTATAAACCAAAACCCCTTTGGGTCAATATCATCATCATCTCATATTTCCCAAACTACCAAAAATGTGTACCAATTTTACCTTTGTTTTTTTACCTTGTCTCTGCACTAGATGATGTTTGGCATTTTGGATGCTCTAATAAAGGCATTGACAACAATAACATAATAAATGCATTTGCTGATCCATATTCTATGCTTTTTCAGGAAATATAATTTGCAGCGTCCATGTTTTTGTCGGAAATAGCTACTGATTCAATTTGCTAATAAATTCTACCGGGTCATTTCCTATTTGCATTCTGTATCACTCCCACCCACCTTTGTGTCATGGTACTAAGGTACACTGTTGCATAAATTCAGAGGGAAATTAATTATGAATGGTCAATAATCGCTAGACGTGCTATATCAAAATATTTGTTCGACACGCACATCACGTTAATTTTACAACTGAGGTTATCATCGTGTATCGTATTTGCATAACGATATGAATTGCCATCAATAATAATAATTATTGACATAATAAATCCTGCTTCTTTATAATTCTAGTTACCGATTTGATTAAACGTGGGAGAGCCATGCTTCGGCACGAATGGGCCGGCTCGACCGGAGAAATACCACGTTTTCACACAAAACCGGCGTGAAATAGCGCTTGCACTGTGTTTCGCCGAGTGAGTGAGTTTACCGGAGGCCCAATCCCCTACCCTATTCCCTCCCCTACCCTCCCCTATTTCCTTCACTTCCCATCCCTATCCTCCCCTATTCCCTCTTAAAAGACCGGCAACGCACCTGCAGCTCTTCTGATGCTGCGAGTGTCCATGGGCGACGGAAGTTGCTTTCCATCAGGTGACCCATTAGCTCGTTTGCCCCCTATTTCATTAAAAAAAATTAACAATACAGTAAAATTACCAGTTAATCGCCCATGACTTTTAACAATGTCGGATGTGAAAAACGACAACTTTACAGGAGAGCGATTCAAAGTCTAAATTGTGCATAACTTTTTACTTATTTCAAGTAGGATCATGAAATATCAGGGTATAAAAGTTATTTACTTTTAATATGTTATTATGAGTATCTCGTATTTTATGCCTAAATATGAGAAAAGTCACTTCTGACCTTTTTAACGGGGTACGACTTACGAGTAATGCTGATTTGTCGGAAGTGCCAGAACCGACATTGTTGCTTGTAGAAAATCGATGATACGAGTAGCTTGTCGGAAGTGGCATTTACGTCATTGTTAAGTGGCAACTGTTAATTTAAAAATATGTCGCATGTAGAAATTACCAATAAAAACGACAACAATTTAAAGAAAAAAAATAGTTTTATGGACTTCTGTCAAATAAAACGTAAAAACAATGTACGTATGAAAATACGAAACATTTCTTATGATTTAAATAATTCTGAAAATCAAATTTTCATCCGAAATGAAAACTTACTTAAAACATTGAAATTAAAAATTATTACCAACACTATTTTGTTGACTTTTTGATAGCATAACTTAAATTAACTAAACAAAATAAAAAAATAAAAAATATATAATAATTATGAAGAGAAAAAGTTTCTTTTATTCGTATGTTTGTTTGTATTAAATGGGCTCAATAACTACTGAAATAATTTTAAAAATTCTTTTACTTTTGGAAAGCTACATCATTTGCAAAGAACACAGGCTATGTATTAATCTGAAAAATATTAGGGATCCTACCGAAAACAGCAAAAATTTAACCCAAAGTGGTAAAAATTTGGCAAAAATTTCATTATTTCGCTTCCGCTACGAAAAATACTGATGATACATCAAAATAATGTTAAACATGTTTATAGTACTCATCATTATCTACAAAAAAGCCCTGGGCAGCTTATGTCTATCTTTTATGGTTAACGAATAATACCCATTACTTTCATTAAAATATTTACTTCAAATCATCTCCTCCTAGCGTGACTTTTTTTGCATATTCGTTATTAATCCTTACCTACATAAATATCAAAATATGATTTGGAATTATGTGAAAAATAGAATTGTCCTTTAAATTATTACCATGTCCATTCCCTCCGTTAACATAGTCGGATGTGGCACATCGTGCGCTCTTACTCGCTTCCGCGTTCCGTTAATAACGTAGGTAGTGACTATCGGACATTGTTAGCAGGCTATCTTAGTAATATACGACGTTTTTAATATTATTACGTATGGAAATCATTTTATCATCCTCCCACGTGACTATCAGTCCCAGAAATGTGTCAATAACAATTTTGGCATAGATATTACAGCCTAGATAAATTAGACACAAAAAATCGTAACCTAGGAATATTTCGCAAAGACCTGAAAATTGGTAGCTCAGACCTTAAATACACCATTACAAAGAAAACTTTAAAAGTCGCCGTCGAAAAAGCTTTTCAATTTTTCGTTTTTTTGTCTTCAAATCAACCCAAACCTCCACATTTCCATCTATCCTTCTCTTTTCAACCAATTAAAAAGGGAAAGCTGCTAATAAATACAAAGTCCTGTTCAAACACCCGGATTTTAATCGCACGTTAGATAAGCTTCGAATGTCACACACACGTCCTTGGGCCCCATTTGAATTGCTAATAGATAGCAATGTATTATTAATGTGAGGGTTTGTGCTGTGTTTTTAGTGTAAGTGCTTAGTACGGATGCTAAGCAAGAAAGCCGTATAATATAAGCCCTACACAGGGCGTAAGCTTGTGTGTCTGTGGTCCATTGTTTAATATTTGGTTTATGAATAGGATTCAGCACGCGTGTTTTGAATTTCCTTAACGCTATGTGTCTAAACACACTAGGCTGAATTACGCCGGCGTAAATTCCGCCGCGTTTCAAACTCATACAAAATACGGGCGGAACGCGAGAGACGACACACTATTCCGTCGCGTATTTGTATGCGTTTGACATTTGCGGCGGAATTTACGCCGGCGTAATTCAGCCTAGTGTGCTTAGACACTTTGAGCAGAAAACGCGCATGTCCTAACGCGACCTAATACTACGCAAAAGTCGGAACAGAGGGCGGTACATAAATAACAATTAACAATTAACAATTCGACCAAAATCCGACAAGTTGCACACTTTATATCAGAATATTAACAGAAACGTTGTCAAACGTAGAACAAAACTTTTGGTTTACTTTCTATGCTGGTGCTGTGTCTAGCGTGAAAACATTACAGTTATTATATCCTATTGTGTCATAGGGTAAATGACTAGTGATTAGACCAGTACCAGTCATTGGACAAAGCACAAAAACACAAAATTTCTTTTTTGAAAAAAAAAAAAGATTGGAAAGAAAATCAGGTAGTTTTTAAAGCAACCTTAATAAATATAGTGTTTTGTGAATTTGATGTCCGTGACGTCGCCTGTCGGCCCAGCGGAAGATTAGCGCGGATTGCTTGCAGTCAGCATAATATGCTGAGCTGCGTCGGCTTGTGCTCGAAAATACGTTATGCTATATTATTTATTGTAACTAAGCTATGTATGTTTTCTTGCGCAAATAAACGTTTTCTTTTCTATTATATTGGCTGGACTATATATCCGTGTTAGTTGTTATTACTTTTTGAGATATTTTAAAGAATAGAAAACGAAGAGAGCGAAAATTCCCGACATTTCCCTTTTCCGGCCGCATTCCTGACATAACTATGTCTAAAATTCCTGACATATCAGGAAAATTCCTGACATCTAGTCACCCTACTCGGGTACTAATACAACAAAAATAAATCTATACTAATATTATAATTGGGAAGAGTTTGTTTGTTTGTTTGTTTGTTTGAACGCGCTAATCTCAGGAACTACTGGTCAGATTTGAAAAATTCTTTTACTGTTTGATAGCCCATCCAACCATTATCGAGGAAGGCTATAGGCTATATTTTATCACGCTAAATATAGTAGGAAAGATGAAATAGAGGAAAATGTGGAAAAAACCGGGGGGAAATTATTTGAAAGGGCTTATTTGAACGCGCTAATCTCAGGAACTACTGGTCCGATTTGAAAAATTCTTTCAGTGTTAGATATCCCATTGATTGAGGAAGGTTATAAGCTATATTTTATCACGCTAAGACTAAAAGGAACGAAGAAATAGAGGAACATGTTGAAAAAACGGGGGAAAATATATGAAAGGGCCTATTTGAACGTGCTAATCTCAGGAACTGCTTATCCGATTTGAAAAATTCTTTCAATGTTAGATAGCCCATTCATATATTTTATCACGCTAAGACTAACAGGAGCGAAGAAATAGATGAAAATGTGGAAAAATTGGGGGAAATTATATGGAATTGCTTATTATATTATGAACTACTGGAGCAATTTTCATGTTATTTGGCAAACATGAAGAATAGACCACGTGAAGTGACATAGGCTCTTTTTTGCTGCAAAATATACGGTTGCGTGAAATTTCTAAATTACGCAAGCAAAGCCGCGCGGAACATCTATATATAATAAAATCGTAGGAAAGCCAATTCTGTATATTGAATATTTTTGTATAATAAATAATTATTAGGGATGTGATCTACTATGCTAACGCGGACGAAGTTGTTAATCACGCGAAATTGCTTATATTTATAATATCTATTATTCTATTATTTATCGAGGAAGGCTATTTTATCGCGCTAAGACTAATAGGAGCGAAGAAATAGTGGAAAGTGTGGAAAAAACAGGAGAAATTATTTAAAATTGCTTATTTGAACGCGCTAATCTCAGAAACTACTAGTTTGATTTGAAAAATTATTTCAGTGTTAGATAGCCTACACAGAAAAAACAGTATTCTCCGAATAAGAAAAATTATCTTGCATGAAAGCAATTTGCATTAAGTCAAGATTATGGTTGCCTCATATATAGTGAAACTAATATTTTCTTACGCTAAAAAAATAATAATCTTAAACTGATATTTGAAGTAATCTTGAATTAAGACAATTTCCGATTGATTTAATATAATACGTTTTCTACCAAGAATTATTAGAATTCTTAATGTAAGTTGATAATTCTCTTGATGCAAGCTTAGGATGTATTTTCATTTTAAGAAAATATTGATTTCAATCAAATAAGAAATCACTTTATTAGAAATAATATATGCTTAATTTAAATACATATTTTTTTCTGTCAACAATAATAAATCTAGCTTGAACCCTAACTTTACTTATTTAAAGTAGTGTTTATTTTAATATTAGAAAATTATATCCTTAGACCAATAACTAATATTTTAAATTTTAATTTATGCAACCTACGATAAAGAATAACCTTTCTTGTTTCGGGAAAAATATTTCTTGGTCTAATATTATTACTTTCTTTCAATAAAAGTTTTAAATGCTTGTGTTAAGTGGTTTTAATGTCTTAAATGTACTATTAATAAAGGCCTATTTAAACCGGAGCGGTATCCGCTACCGCCGTGGGTAGCGGTATCCCGATGGGTACGCGATTAACGCGCTAATAATAAACGCGATTAAGGCGATAATCACGTACCCATCGGGACACCGCTACCCACGGCGGTAGCGGATACCGCTCCGGTTTGAATAGGCCTTAATACGGCTCAGGAACTCCCAATAGTCCAATGGAAGTTCTGGAGGCGTTTCCTGAAAGGTAAATAAAAGACAACATACAAGGAACAACAGAAAAGCATATCAAATAGTGGTTTCTAAAACAAAATGAAGAGATGTTAATCGTATAAAAATTTATTTACTTACATAAAAGACAAAAATTTTGACAAAAAAATTGTTTGTGAGTTTCATAAAATTTCAAAATACTGTTTCCTCCAACTATTGTTTGTAATAAGGTATGTAAGTCAAAGTCTGGAAAATATCTTGTAATCAGTACATTTGTTGTGGTAACTTCCTGAGATTCAGAACAGCTAGAGGACGTAGGTTTTGTAAAGTCTGTTTCACTCAATGACTCTGAACACTCATTAAATGACTCTGTAGGTGCCTGAAAACATAAAATATGTGTGTAATGCACATTGGCTAAATCATGTACTTACATAAGTTTACCCTAAATAACTAGTACCTATAGATTGTCTTCATTGGCAAAGTTATTAAACAAATTGTGAATGTATTTTTAAACATAGTGTGACTAAAGAGCTTTAATATTCATTATACATCCTGCTGCATACAAAAAAGAATAAACGCCTCTCTGTTGCAGATGCAGAAGTGCACAGCACAGTGCAAATGCCAATGGATTTCACTTACATGAGCTGTGATAATTTCAGCTAGCTTTATCCGGGTCCCAAGATGAGGGCAGAGTTCCTTGAGGTGCTCTGGAATGAGTTTGTAGAATAACTCTGTTGTTATGCCATTTGCTGCAATGTAGAACCGAAATGATACATTTAAGTAATCTATGACTTAGCTTAACGTACTCAACATGGATATGATTTTTGATGAATTTTTGCATGGGTGGGTGGCACTTCAACAATACTATAATCAAAGGCTGGCCAGTAAAATCAATGCATACTTACACACAAAAACTTCTATTACTTCTGGAGAAATATTATTTGCCTCGAGGAGAGTAACTACGTTGTTATTTTCGTTCATTTTGTTTTACAAATTACCACTTAACCCGCACCACAAGAGATATTGCGTATATATTCACCTCAAATTTAAACTTGTTTAGCTTGCTTTAGCATGGCGCGCGCGCACTATCGTGGCGTCGCGTCGGTAGACTCGGTAGTCAATAGTCATAACTCATACCAAAAAAAAAATAGGTAGACTAGAAGTAACTTGTCATTAAATTAAAATATTTTTAACTTTTTCTTAAACTATATGTATTTGAAACAAGGTAATAATAAAATTTTAAGGCAAAACAGGATTTTACTAAAAACAAGATTTTATGTCATTAGTTTAAGATATATTTTTTTAAATTGCTCTAGATATGATTCAAGGTAATAATTTCTTCATTGGATGAAATGTTTCATTGTGTTAAATAAACTTACAGTTTGAAATAAGTATTTCATTGTATTAGAGCAATAAAATTTGAACTTCTTAGGTTAATTTTACTTATTCTTCAATTAATTTTTTTTTCCTTGATTGTAAAATTGCAACAAGAAAATATTTTTTTCATTTCGAGACTGCCATTATTTAAAGATGAATAAACATTACTTGTATTAACACAATTTTCCTTAAAATAACTTAATATGTCAAGAAAACTATTTTTCTTGATTCGAGAAATCCTTTTTATCTGTGTACTTATCAAAAAAGGCTATAGGCTTTATTTTATTACGCTAATACTAATAGGAGCGAAGAAATAGAGGGAAGGTTTGAAAAAACGGGGGAAATTATTTGAAAGGGCTTATTTGAACGTACTGGAGCAATTTTTATGTTATTTGGCACACATGAAGAATAGACCACGTGAAAGGACATGTTTCTTTTTTTTTTGCGGAAAAATGTACGGTTTCCGTGACATTCCTAAATTACGAGGGCGAAGCCGCGCGGAACATCTAGTATACATATAATGGAATATATTTCATTGCACATGCCTTGTCAATATAAACATGTTATCTGCTCACTATTTTCCATGGAGATCGAAGGTGATACTTATAATAAGGGCATAAAGCTCCTTCCAGGGGTAAAATAACTATAAACCAACTATGTTGACATACACACTATAATATTCTACAGTAGACAGTCTTCATTATTCGCCGCCAAAGCGCACGCACACATTGAGGTAATTTAGGATAACTTGAAGATGCAAAAGTAGGATTGTCACCTCGTATTTGCGTAAAACTTGTTTTAGTCTTGAGATACTTTGATTTTAATGACATATCTGAGTTTTCCTACTGTTTATTTAATATACAGTGGTACGGAATACGGATGTCACCCAGACAGTCATGACTATCTGATAAACTGATCGTCAATCTGCACGCGTGTGTTTACAAGTGCGTTACTGAGAACCTTCATTGTGTCTTTATAGTGCCAATAGCATACAGTTAAAAGCATTGGCAACATAAACTTCGAAAGTACTCGACCGTTTCTGATGAAAATACAGATATTGTAAAGTTTAGAACACAATATCACTGGGAAAGACATAATATAAGAAAGTACGGTTTCTACATTATAATAATAATAAATAATAATATTATTATGAAGCGCACCCAAGCAACATTCTCATATTGCTATGTTCGTTACCAAACTGATTCAAAACGTGTGGATATATTTTCTTAGGATTTACGAAGTTGTTTTATCTTGTAGTTTATGTATTTTTCATCTAAAAAAACTTTTAAGCATCATTTTAGCAACTCCAACAGCGCATTCTTAAACGCGCTACATCGAATCATAACGAAATAAATAACCATATTAAACGCACAATCTAAATAACCACTTGGATAATTTATGCCCAACTTACACGAGACTTCCCCACACGATGGAGTCGTCAAAAACTCATCAACAAAATCAATTTGTACACCAAAACTATCGACTAATAAATCACTCGTTACATATTATATGTATGCGGTGATCCATCAAACTCCTGATACGGTGGCCGCTGTCACATCATAAATTAGCCGTAATAGATTCCCAAGACCCTCGATTTGGAGCACTTTCATTTATTATGAGGACCTTAATTAAGTTAAAGTTTAGATGTAGCGTCAGAGGAATTGATTCATAGAACTCAGAAACAATTTGAAAGGGTTATGACAAAACATGTCAGGCATGCTCTGTCGGCTGGTCTTGACAGCAACCTGCGTAGACCATCTGTAGTTTTTATTATTCGTAGCCATCTACCTATGAAGCAATGTACCATCAGAAAAAAAAATTCTAGGCAGAAACAAGAAGGGAGGGTTCTGGTACGTTATCGGTTGTAATCTGTCGCCTTGAAGTTGGCATAAGTTGTCATTATCGCTTTCCATCTTATCTGTTTCATTAATAATTTTATCAAAAAAGAATTCAAAGAGTTTTTCCTTATCACGGGACCTCCGGTAAAGTTTCCCCTTTCCAACAAAAAAAGAATCATCAAAATCAGTTCACAAACAGCGAAGCTATAGGCGAACAAACAAATATTATACGGTCGAATTGAGAAACCTCCTCTTTTTGGAAGTCGGTTAAAATGCAAAAGCTACTCACTGACGCACTCAGAGAAGAGGATGATCAAAAAGGTTTATGTCAAAATCTTCATAAAATTAAGTTTGTGGAGGAATTTAAATCACACCATATACGTGGGAGAGCCATGCTTCGGCACGAATGGGCCGGCTCGACCGGATAAATACCACGTTTTCACAGAAAACCGGCGTGAAACAGCGCTTGCGCTGTGTTTCGCCGAGTGAGTGAGTTTACCGGAGGCCCAATCCCCTAACCCCTACCCTATTCCCTTCCCTACCCTCAACTATTCCCTTCCCTTCCCTTCCCTTCCCTACCCTCCCTTATTACCCTATTCCCTCTTAAAGGGCCGGCAACGCACTTGCAGCTCTTCTGATGCTGCGAGTGTCCATGGGCGACGGAAGCTGTTTTCCATCAGGTGACCCGTTCGCTCGTTTGCCCCCTTATTTCATAAAAAAAAACCATTATCATTAGAGCAAAAGTGTTGCTCCGTTCTTCACGCAAAAATTACTTAACGGATTTTAATCAAATTTAGTTAGGCAGTAATTCAGGCTTTGTGAAAAACACATAGGCTACTTTTCATCCTGAAAAATTACAGCGTCCATGTGGGATATTGTAATAACTAGGTTTAGCTACGGGTAATAGCTAGTAAGGAAATAAGAAAACGAAACTCCAGTCTCGTGCTCCTGAGACTTGTAACTTACACGGGCGGTGGGAATAAAATAAGATTTTTATTACACAACACCCTGGGCTCGCTCGTAATCTCAACCAACAGCTTGCGGCTTATATTTCTAAGCTGTTTGCTTTATCTTAGACTACGTTCACATTTTCGCATTTCGCATGAAACCTAAGCGCGCAAATGATTCAAAAGCGTTCGAAAATTAAGGCGCAAATGCGTCAAAAGCGTTCGAAAGATAAGCGTGCAAATGCGTCAAAAGCGTTTGATAGTTTGAAAAGATTGTACGTCAAAACTTTATATAATATCTGTCTGTTATCTTTATATTATGTGTGTCATAGTTTGAACAGATTGTAAGTCAAAACTAAAGCATTAATTGAAAGTTCAGCGCGCAAATGCGTCAAAAGCATTCGAATGTTCAGCAAGCAAATGCGCAGCAGCAAGCAGCAGCATTTGATAGTTTGAAAAGATTGTACGTCAAAACTTTTTATTATTATGTCTGTCTGTTATTAAGCTATTGCATATACCTATCGCAGGTTTTGAGCGCGGCGACCGAATCAAGAAATTCCGTAACTAAAATAACATAACACACCCCATTTCGACCGGCCGCGACACAGCAGTGCGGCGTTGAAAGCCGTGCGTCGTCTAACGTCGTTTCAGTTCGGCAGACTTCGGCACGGTGTTTGTATGCGTGCGACTAAACGTATTCGTGTAGACTAGCTGCTAACTGCAATAGCTTTACCGCAGCGGTCCTCGAGTACCACACGTATTTTTGTTGAACTAAAATAATTGAGACAGACTATAATAATCTCAGTAGCAATAAAGTTAACTAAGGTTCAAGTTAAACAATTAAGTTTACGACTGATAAGGCGCTATAAACTTAACTACTGTTTAATTTTTAATACTTAAGCTTCCACGACAATTGTGACGTCATACTCGGCTGTCAATCTTGATTATGTATAATTGTTATGACGCCTCGTATTATACTAGGGTTGTTGCTGTGACGGACAGACAGTCACACCTTCGCATCTATAATGTTAGTATGAATACTAACATTATAGATCCAGTATGTCTTTCTGTTCCATTCTAATTTCGGTTTTCCAAAATATAATATGAAGGCCATCCCCCGAGCAAACGACCTTGACCATACATTTGACGCGTTGCCGAGATCGCGCAAAAATCCTATGTTTTTACTTACCTTAATTCAAAATTGATCTAAAAAAAATAAAACGGGGAATATTTAGTTAATGAAATTGTCTATATAATAATATATTGTCGTGTGTTTCAAATAAACGTAATTTGTAAATACTAGGGAGATGCTGAAAGGATGCTTAAATTTTAATAAATTGGTATTACTTTGGAAGCTGATATCTTGAGTATAATAAACAAAAATAGAAAATTTAAAATGGGGAAAGGAATGTTGATATATTATTGCTGTATTTGTATTATTTATTTATTTATTTATAACTTTGTAGCTTTCAAATTATGAGTTTGAAAGGCTCTATCTATACTAATATTATAAATGCGAAAATATCTCTGTCTGTCTGTCTGTCTCTCTCGCTTTCACGCCAAAACTACCGAACCGATTGTAATGAAATTTTGTATACAGAGAGTCTAAAGCCTGAGAAAGGACATAGGCTACTTTTTTACTGGAAAAGAGCGTTGTAAGGGGGTGAAAATGCGTAAATTTGTTCAAATTACATCGCGCTAACGCTTGCCCAAAAGTCTTTCTATAAGAGTATTATCTTGCATTCGAATTTCAATTTTTTTCGATTGTTATCGATTGTTATCTGGGTGCACGGGAGTGCCCCCGCCAAGATGAGCCAAGCGAAGCGCGCTAGGGGGCATTTTCAAAAAAATGTGTACCCCTGGTTTTTACCTTGTCCCTTGACTTCGCTACAGATTATTTGTAAAAAATTACATACTAACATTTTGTAATTTTAATGTAGGAGCATAAACAAGTTTTCTTTTATTAAAATACATTCACGTTTGTATATAATTTTATTTAGTATGAGATTTATAAGGGTTTTTAAGTACCGAAACCTATTAAATTCACCTGTCCCCTTCCCAGAAGTTGTAACAAAATCTTTAATAACTATTTTTTTTCTTAAAGTAAGTTACTTAAAAAACATATGTTAGATTCTTAAATACTTAATGTATCAATTGAATGTCTTGTTATTGAAAAATCTAACATAATTTAACTACAAATTAATTAAAATTATAATCATGAAAAAACAACCCGGCCGGAATGTTCGGTTTAGTGACCGTTTTTTTTAGTTTTATAAACATACTACAAAAATATTTTCGGCACTAAATGATAGCACTATATTTCATTGTACATCGAGAAACTTCAATTTAAATTTAGTAGTTAAAAATCTGCTACAAGACGCGGACGCAGGTTGGATGGTTCTTCAGGAACGGTTTATTTGTTCAGATAAGTGACCATATTTTGTAAGCATTATTATACTTTCTCCAACTGTTTTTACTGTTGACACGTTGCAAAATTAGTTTAGTATTTAGTATAAAAAATGAAATTGTGATAACTATTATCGGTTATTTACAAACACTTTAAAAGTAAAAGAAAGTAATATTACGTGACTTCCGACTTGTGACTTTTCGTATGGTCACATATAATGGAACGGACAAGTCACAACAGGCGGAAAGCATAAGGCTTAGTTCACATTTTAAATTAATTATTTTTTTATTCACAGATTTTATTAAGAAAATTGGAGATTTTTAAACTGGTACGATTAACGTACAAATATATTTTTTATTACTTATGTGTTAAGGTGACGCCGCGTTAAAGTAAAAAACCGTTTTGGATATGTTTTAGATTGCTAGTTTTCTATGAAAGGCCGGCCCGGCCTCTCACAGAAAACAAGCAATGGAACAGCAAAAAATGGAAAGGGCGTAAGCGACAAAATAGTTTTGTCGCGTAATTTAAAAACCATAAATACATTTCATATAAGCTATGGGCAAATTAAAGTGTATGCTTGAACCAATCCATGTACATTTTTGGAAGCTTAAATCACTCTCCTCTGTAGGGAAAAATAGGAATCCTTTTTTTTTACACAGGTCTATTTGATTGATTATTCTGTGTTATAAAAGTTGACCAATCGTGTTATGCTATGGGTAAATCAAAGACAAAGACATGATAAATACTGCCAATGAACTTTAATTTCTTAGCTTTAGTTATTGCTGAGAAAAATCGATATCGCTACAGCCAAATCATAAAGGCGTCGACTTTACTTAACAATAACAAATATACTATTTAAAATTTAAGTACCTAAAAGTTTTATGTTTTTTAAAAATTTTGATTTTATTTCCACTACTTTTCTATCAGTAAAGTTGAAAATCATTTTGTGTCGTTGATATTTGCAGATTTATAATAACTAGACATCAGATTATATGCATTTGCATACTTGCATATGCAAATGCATATAATGTCACTTTTTAGGCGATAGTGCATATTTTGGCAATTTTTCGTTGATAGTGCATATTTCGGTAGTTTAACTTCCATGGGCATTAAGATTGCAATCGGAAAATGTTGGTAGAAAATTATTATTGGCGTATAATAAATAAATAAAAAGTCTTTATTTCAAGAAATTAAAAATCCTGGATTTTATGAAATTATAAAAATTGGCGCTTTTATTAATGTCACTACCGGAAAAGTCTTCAAAAAAATAATAAATTTTAATATTAAGTGACTTTTGATTGTGCATATTTTGTGCATATTTCGACCATTTTTCGTGCATATTTGCATGGATATTTCGGCACTTTGATCGTGCATATAATCCGATGTCATTAATAACTTAGGAATTCGTAGACATGTGAACACATCTTTATGATTATGAGATGTTCGTCCCTCTAATTATTGAAGTTAAATCTATGAAATCAAAGAATTTTTTACTTTTATAAGTAGTGCAACAATAAAAATGTTTAAATAAAAGGTTTTTGTGTTATAAAAACTCCTTTAAATATGTTAAATATTACTTACTCATGTAAAAAAATGAAAAATAACGTAGTGGTTGGGTCACATAGTCACACTATGGATTAAAAATAATTGCTACTCTTGTTGATCCTTGAAATTATCTAAATTTTTTTTAATAAACAATTAAATATGCATTTCACTAGATTAAATTAACGAAGAAATCCATTTATTGCTGTATTTTTTTGTATTAAATTATATTTTACATTTAGTCGCACAACGGAATCTGTTTCGTCGAAAATTCGATTTTGTTTCAATAATATCAGAATAATATAACGTTTTCAGCGTTCTTTTTAACTTATTCCATTAGTTCAATATTTTTCCTTGTATATGACATTCAAAAAAAGGTAAATAAATGACCTTAAAAAATATAGACATATTTTTGCAAGGGTACACGTTTTTTTGAAAATGCCCTAGGGCACTACCTAACTTTTTTCTTTTTTACGTTATTTAATAAATCAGTACTTTATCTATGCAGTGACGTAACCTTAAACCTATCAATAATAAATAGTTTATGGGTAAAGTTGTGTAATTGGGGGGCTAAATAAGCTTAAAAATTTGGCATAAAGTATAAAATTTACTTTAAAAAAATTGAAATATTATGTACATCTGTTTTGATTTAACAGGGTTTTTTTTTAATAAAAGCTTTTGACACCAATTTTGTTAAAATCGCGCGCTATAAACTGAAGTCCACGCGGACGAAGTCGCGGGCAACAGCTAGTAGTCTATATACGGTAAATTACGTAATCTCCGTAGGGGAAGGGCCTTAAGTTAACTATAATAATATGGATTATTCTGATTCAAAGTCTATTTTAATTTAGGTTCTATTGCGATCAGCGTTGACCAAACTTCTTATTTATTCTGATTTATAATTGAGTAATGAGTAAATAGAGGTTCTAACAAAACTAAATTAGTGATAATACTGTAGGGTGTGTGTGTAAAAAAAATTTTGCTCTTTCACCGCTGCTACTTTCACAGCGAACTCTATACAAGGGGCACATACACACACTAAAGTATTATCACTTAGTTTTGTTACACTCTGTAAGTATAGAATTAAATTGTTAAACAAAAAACCGGCCAAGTGCGAGTCGGACTCGCGCACCGAGGGTTCCGACAGCTTAAAGGTATTATAGACCTGAGTATTTGGTATGAATTTCAATTTAATACCTCTACGCGTTTATGAGGAAATGGGTAGTAAGTTTAAAATTATTAAAAAAAAATATATTATGTGATGTAACTAAAAATTTATGGTTTTCGTAATTTTTCCTTTATCTATGCTATAAGACGTTGCTTCGTACCAAATTTCAAGATTCTGAGTTCACGGGAAGCAGCCTGTAGGTTTTGATTCCCTTGCAAGTGTCGAAAATTTGCGGCATAAACGGCTGTACCTTTTGATTGCGTTGGCTTAGAAGTTTGATTTTTTCACAGCTTCAAGGGACAGTAGACCTGAGTAATTGATATAAATTTCAGCTTCATACCTCCACGCGTTCCTGAGAAAAAGGGTCTTGACAGACGGACAGACGGACAACAAAGTGATCCTATAAGGGTTCCGTTTTTTCCTTTTGAGGTACGGAACCCTAAAAATGAAGCAAAACCTAAGCAAAACCCATAACTTAACGCGAAGCTTTAAACAATGTTTGTACAAAGTGCAGGAAATGATATACAGCCTATTTGGTATCGGTGATAATTCAATGTAGGCTTTGGAATACCAATTGAAAAAAGTATTGCAATGAATACTTAATTTAAACACCGTTGTTTCCGGACATGATCCTTGTCAAAATGGCGCCAGTGCAATACTCATTTTAAGGTGACGCCGCGTTAAAGTAAAAAAACGGTGTTGGAAAATATTATGTTTTAGATTGCTTGTTATCTATTATAGAGGCAATACACAAGAAATGGAACAGAAAGAAATGGAAATCAACAAAATGGTTTTTGTCGCGTTATTTAAAAACCATAAATATATTTCATATAAGCTATGGGCAAATTAAAGTGTATTCTTGAACCAATCTATGTACAAATTTCTCTCCTCTGTTGGAAAAATTAGAATCCCTTTTTTGCAGAGGTCTTTTCGATTGATTATTCTGTGTTATAAAAGTTGACCAATCGTGTTATGCTATGGGTAATTCAAAGACAAAGACATGATGAATACTGATAATGAACTTTAATTTCTTAGCTTTAGCATTGCTGAGAAAAATTGATATCGCTACAGCCAAATTATCAAGGCGTCGTGCGCGTCACAAAAAACAGACAAAAATCAAACCAAACCTACTAAAATAATATTTCAGCTATTTATTTTATTCGTAATATTCTGTCTCTCTCCTTCGAAGAATTGCAGATATACAATTTTTAACTTACAGGAATTGTTATGTATACTTACTGACATTATAAATGTAAAAATGTGTATGTTTGTCTGTATGTCTTTCTGTAATCTCTTAACGCCCAAACCACTAAACTAAATTTGGAAAGGAGACACTTTGAGTCCCGGTAAGGACATAGGATACTTTTTATCCCGGAAAAATAGTATGTATCCCGAATAAAATATAACGGATGGATTGATAAATAATTACAGCGAAGGAACCCAGAACTAAGAAATTTAATCAATCAACTTCATCAATAATAATATGCGCAGCTGCTATAATCCCTTTTTTAGGATAAATAAATATGGCCGTCCTCTTTCCAGTGGTCTACACTTCGTCAGTGGTTAGTTTTATCAGAATTGCTCTATCGTAATTTGTAAGCCTATTCAATGTAATTTAATTATATACGGTAATACTATATAACGCCCGCAACTCCGTTGTTTTTTTTTTTATGAAATAAGGGGGCAAACGAGCAAACGGGTCACCTGATGGAAAGCAACTTCCGTCGCCCATGGACACTCGCAGCTTCAGAAGAGCTGCAGGTGCGTTGCCGGCCTTTTAAGAGGGAATAGGGTAATAGGGGAGGGTAGGGATGGGAAGGGAAGGGAATAGGGGAGGGTAGGGAAGGGAAGAGGGTAGGGGATTCGGCCTCCGGTAAACTCACTCACTCGGCGAAACACAGCGCAAGCGCTGTTTCACGCCGGTTTTCTGTGAGAACGTGGTATTTCTCCGGTCGAGCCGGCCCATTCGTGCCAAAGCATGGCTCTCCCACGTATAAAAAATGCGTTTATCGCGCGGGAAACGGACTTTTTTTTGGAATAAAAATTATCCTATATCCTTCCTCGGGACTCAAAGTAGGAGATAGGGAATTTCAGCTAAATCGGTCCAGCGGTTTGGGCGTGAAGAGGTAACAGACAGACATACAGACAGACGGACAGACTGACAGACAGACGTACACACTTTCGAATTTATAATATTAGCATGGATTTTGCTTAAATGTTTACTTGTAAACATTAGACTGTCACTTTGTTATAATAAAATCTCAACCTCTTCATTATTGGTTTTTGAAAAATCTAAGCGATGCATCGTGTAGGTTTTTAATAATTCAAAAAAATTGCTCAAAAATGAATTCTGGAGATTTGCCCACAAATTGAATAACCTGCATTATGTTTTGTCCTTATCTAACATTTTGGAAAAGTGCCTTGCTACACAAGGTCAAAACAATGTTTATATGGGTCAATTCAGACCGCAACGTGACGAGGCGACGCGAGGCGCGGCGCGGCATAAATTTGTATGAATTTGACAGATTTCAATTGCGTGAGACGTCTTGCGAAACTGTCAAATTCATATAAATAATTAGAAATGCATCTACGCGTCGCCTTGCGCGTTGCTTTCTGAATCAACCTTTAGGGTCAATTCGGACCGCAACGTGACGAGGCGAGGCGAGGTGTTGCGCGGCATAAATTTGTATGGATTTGACAGATTTCAATTGCATGAGACGTCTTGCGAATCTGTCAAATCCATATAAATTTAGAAATGCATCTACGCGTCGCGTTGCGATCTTAATCAATCCTATCATAGTAGCTAGGTACGTAAAAAGTTTAATTAGATCCAGCCTCTGCCAGCATCACCGTTGCACCAAAATTAATTTATTTGGAAACCGTGCATTTTTACGGGATAAAAATATCCTATATCCTTTCCCGGATTTCTACTCGAAGTACATAATAATCTATACTAATATTATAAATGCGAAAGTATCTCTGTCTGTCTGTCTGTCTGTCTGTCTGTCTGTCTGTCTGTCTGTCTCGCTTTCACGCCGAAACTACTGAACCGATTGCAATGAAATTTTGTACACAGTTATTCTAGAGTCTGAGAAAGGACATAGGCTACATTTTGATGTGGGAAAATATCTTATTTCCATGAAAATATCGATGAAAATTTATTCGCATTGCGCAGGCCAGCGCTCATCCCGGGGGTCCTGGGTTCGAGTCCCGCAGGCGGAACAAGTTTTCAATGTTCCTGGGTCTTGGATGTGTATTAAAATAATATTTCAAAAATCTTAAATATATTTTATGTATAATATTATAAAAAATCCAGAAATATATCGATACAATTTAGTTCTAATACGATTCAACAGATGGCGTTTTATTTTATTTTAGTTCTAATACGATTCAACAGATGGCGTTTTATTTTTTACTTAAATATATTTTATGTATCTATACTTCTATACTAATCCATACTAATATTATAAATGCGAAAGTATCTCTGTCTGTCTGTCTGTCTGTCTCACTTTCACGCCAAAAACTAATATTATAAATGCGAAAGTATCTCTGTCTGTCTGTCTGTCTCGCTTTCACGCCGAAACTACTGAACCGATTGCAATGAAATTTTGTACACAGTTATTCTAGAGTCTGAGAAAGGACATAGGCTACATTTTGATGTGGGAAAATATCTTATTTCCATGAAAATATCGATGAAAATTACTTCGCATTGCGCGTGGCCAGTGCTCATCCCGGGGGTCCTGGGTTCGAGTCCCGCAGGCGGAACAAAAAGTTTTCAATGTTCCTGGGTCTTGGATGTGTATTAAAATAATATTTCAAAAATCTTAAATATATTTTATGTATAATATTATAAAAAATCCAGAAATATATCGACGCGATGCAATGAACATTTTAGTTCTAATACGATTCAACAGATGGCGCTTTTTTTTTTACTTCGTTGGAACATAGAACTAATCATACTTATTACTTATTAGTTATTATGTTTTTGTTTATAGTTTTTAATACGTTAGAATATTATGTTTAATAATATTATCACTTGCTATAATAATAATCAATCTATCTTATCTTATAGAACTCCTACTGCATTTCTAAGGAGTTCGAGTGTGTTGTGTTGGCCTATATTCCATCCAGAAAATATATCAATGCAATCAACATTTTAATTCTAATATATGAAAACAGATGGCGCTTTATTTTTTACTTCATTATTATAACAGAACTAATCATACCTACTTTATTATATATTATTGTTTTTATTCATAACTAGCTGTTGCCCGCGACTTCGTCCGCGTGGACTTTAGTTTATAGCGCGCGGTGTCAACAAAATTTGTGTCAAATTTAAAAACTTTTTAAAACCCTGGTAAGTGGTACCCCTCTTAGGGCCGCGCTACACCGGAATGGCAGCGCTGAAAGTGCTCGCCTCGCCGCTGCCATTCCGGTGTAGCGCGGCCCTTAATTAATCAAAATACCCAAAAACAGCTGTGCAGTGTGCACATAATCTGTACTAATATTATGAATGCGAAAGTATCTCTGTCTGTCTGTCTGTCTGTCAGTCTCGCTTTCACGCCAAACGCCAAAACTACCGAACCGATTGTAATGAAATTTTGTATACTGATAGTCTAAAGCCTGAGAAAGGACATAGGCTACTTTTTTACTGGAAAAAAGGGTTGTAAGGGTCGTAAATTTGTTCAAAAAATTCATAATAGATGGCGCCGTGCGTCTTCTACATCGCGCTGACGCTTGCTCAAAAGTCTTTCTATAAGAGGTGGTATCATCTTACATTGAAGTCTCGATTTTTTTCGATTGTTATATCTATTCTACGGTATTAAATAACTCAGTACTTTATCTGTGCAGGCAGTGACGTAACCTTAAGACCAAATTTCACCAACGACTGTTAAAGTTAATGCTCGAATTAGTATCACGTTAGCTGTTTTGTTTTTCATATGAATGAAAGAGAAGACAGGATATTTTAACAAGCTGTTAACACTAACAGACGTTGGTGAAATTGGGGCTAAACCTATCAATGATAAATAGTTTATGGGTAAAGTTGTGTAATTGTGGGGCTAAATAAGCTTTAAAATTTGGCATAATATATAAAGTTTAACATACAAAAATGAAGTACTTATTGTTTGCACACTGCACAGCTGTATTGATTTAAGGGGTACCAGGGTTTTTTTATAAAAGCTTTTGACACCAATTTTGTTGACATCGCGCGCTATAAACTGAAGTCCACGCGGACGAAGTCGCGGGCAACAGCTAGTATTATAATATATTAAATATTCATACCAAATTTCAGCAAAATCGCTTTAGCGGTTTGGTCGTAAATAAATAACAGATTAGAGTAGGGGTTCCCAAACTGTGCGCCGCGGCACCCTGGTGCGCCGTGGAAAGGCAAGAGTGAGTCGATCCTTCATCACTATCCGAAACCACAAATATTATAAATTTAAATTAGAATATTAATTCAAATGTAAAGCAGGTATAATATGATTAAATATTTGTTTACTACTATTTACCTGCTTAACCTAACTACTCGTATAATCACTAAAGGTGTTAATTTATGTATCTTTTTCTAATAGCTAGGTAGAGTAGAGCCTTGACAAAATATTGCGACGTGTAACTGCGCCGCAGGCTGAAAAAGATTGGGAACCCCTGGATAAGACAATATACTCTCGCATTTATAATATCATGGATGGCGTTAATGTACAAATTACAAGAAGTTAAATATTTAATTAATGAAACCTTCCATTGTTTGGCTAACTACCAGTTAGCGTATTTTCTAAAACGTATCTTCATTTTCTAAAAGCGATTAATCTTTTTCGCTACTTAATTAACATAGAGTAATTAGCTATACGAGTCAAAAGGCAGAACTATTAAGTCGTGAGCCTTTGAACACGGCAATTTCCTGTTACACTTCAAATTAACGTAGTTTTTTAGTAAAAAAGTATTTAAAACGGCTATTCAGCGCCGGAGAAGTGTCCTGTTTTGCGCGGTTCAAACGTATTTTATATCTATGCGAATTATAAGCAGTTAGTTAAGTTTTGATAACTAATTAGTTTTGAGAAGAAAATCTTTTTTAGGGTTCCGTACCCAAATAGTAAAAACGGGACCATATTACTAAGACTTCGATGTCTGTCTGTCCGTCTGTACGTCTCCAGGCTGTATCTGAAGAACGGCTACAGCTAGATTTCTGAAATTTTCACAGATTGTGTATATCTATTGCCGCTATAACAACAAATACTAAAAATAAAATAAATTAAATATTTAAAGGGGGCTCCCATACAACAAACGTATTTTTTTTTTGCTATCTTTGCTCGATATCAATATTAGCAATAGCTAGGCGCTTGAAATGTTCACAAAATACTCAGTTATATTTATTATTTAATAATTAATAATAATATTTAAATAAAATAAATAATTAAGGGGGCTCCCATACAAACAAACAAAAATTACCTATTTTTGCTCTAAAATGGTACGGGACCCTTCGTGCGCGAGTCCAACTCGCACTTGGCTGACATTTTTATATAAAATTTGAAAAATCCATTCACAAATGTATTTTATCATTATATTGACGCTAAAATGGCCGACCGAACTTTCGGTTTCGGTTTCGGCCAGTTTCGGCCAAAAAATCTAGTTTCGGCCTTAGTTTCGGTTTCGGCCAAAATATAGCCGAAACCGAAACCGAAACTCATGCATTGTTCGGTAAACTTCGCAGTTAACTTGAGCTTGCTTGCCAACGAGGCCCTGGCTCAGTTCGCCGCCATTTAAACATGTTTTGAGATTATGTATTCCAGATTAGTCCCAAATCAAAAATTAACACTTCGTTTTATTTTCATTAAATTGTCTTAACTTATTTTTATCGAAATTATATTATTGAATTTTATAATATTCTACGATAAAAGCAGGCTTATTTAATACTAGCTGTTGCCCGCGACTTCGTCCGCGTTAGTATAGTAGATCATGTCTCAAGTATTATTTATTGTACAAAAATATTCAATGTACAGCATTGACTTTCCTACGATTTTATTATATTATATAGATATAGATGTTCCGCGCGGCTTCGCTTGCGTATTTTAGAAAATTCACGCGACCGTACATTTATCCGCAAAAAAATAGCCTATGTCCCTTAACGTGGTCTATTATTCATGTTTGCCAAATAACATAAAAATTGCTCCAGTAGTTCTTAAGAATCTTAATATAATAAGCAATTTCATATAATTTCCCCCGTTTTTTCCACATTTTCCTCTATTTATTCGCTCCTATTAGTCGTAGAATAATAAAATATAGCCATGGCCTTTCTCGATAATTAGGCTATCTAACACTAAAAGATTTTTTCACATTTGACTTGTAGTTCCTGAGATTAGCGCGTTCAAATAAGCCCTTTCAAATAATTTACCCCCGTTTTTCCCACACTTCCCTCTATTTCTTCGCTCTTATTAGTCTTAGCGTGATAAAATATAGCCTATAACCTTCTTCAACAAATGGGCTATCTAAAACTGAAAGATATTTTAAATCGGACCAGTACTTCCTGAGATTAGCGCGTTCAAATAAGCCCTTTCATATAATTTCCCCCCGATTTTTTCACATTTTCCACTATTTCTTCGCTCTTATTAGTTTCAGCGTGATCAAATATAGCTTGTAGCCTTTATTAATCAATGGGCTAACTAACACTGAAAGAATTTTTCAAATCGGACCAGTAGTTCCTGAGATTAGCGCGTTCAAATAAGCCCTTTCAAATAATTTGCCCCCGTTTTTTCCACATTTTCCTCTATTTCTTCGTTTCTATTAGTCTGAGCGTAATAAAATATAGCCTATAGCCTTCCTCGATAAATGGGCTATCTAACAGTAAAATAATTTTTCAAATCTGACCAGTAGTTCCTGAGATTAGCGCGTTCAAACAAACAAACAAACAAACTAACTAACAAACTCTGCAAAATTATAAAATTAGTATAGATATAACTGTTGGCAAATCACGTGCTATTTTAACAATGTTTCCTAAACAAACGATTTAGTAAATGCTTGATAAATTGATTATATTGTGTGTGAACTTTATTTACTTAAGAATTTTGTTTGACTCTGAGATTATAAGATATCTTAGGATATATCTTGTGAGATTTATCTAGTAAATCATCTCGCCTCACTCTTTTTTTTTTGGACACGCAATCTCTTAGGACTTAGACCGTTACTACCCTGCTAGAATCTTATCTAGCCGACTTCCCCGTAAGCTTCACTCTTGCGGCCCTCAGTATATTTTTCAGGTTTAGTGGCAAAACGCCTTCTGGAGAAAAAAAAATGTGACGTCAACTGCAAGTTTGCTTAGTCATTTCGTTTTGAACTTCGACTGCCGGCGGTCGTGTCCATGTCTCCCATAAAAATAATATACTGCAATTATTGATTTTGTTTTCAGTAGTACGTCGTTTAGTAGTATGTCTAAGGGAGGATTTCACCAATCGCACAACTTCGTTTTATAAAACTTAGTTCTCATTAAACGCGTTCCTACGGGGATCAATAAAAAAGCAATAAACGATATATAAACTACCCAAACGCATCATATTTTCGTCTATGATTTTCGTTTCGCCTTGACACTACACTGGCAGGACTTTAAGGGCTTTAATGAAGTTTAACCGTGCAATATTGGACGTTCTGAAGATAAAACTCGGATTTGTTGTGAACTTTATGTTAGTTAAATGCAATTTGGTGCTATAAACGCGTTTAAACGTGTAGAACCAATTTTGTGTACACTAAGCGTTAATTAAGAATAAAGGGGAATTTCACCAATCACACTTAAACGTTTTATTAAACTAAGTTCTCATTGAACAATGAACGCGTTTATATGGCGACGTTAATCTCGTTTTGTTTCACATATATATTTCATTCTTCATTGAATCGCGATGAATGAATCTACTTTTACGTTATTCGTTTGAATAATGATTTTTATACATTTTATCATCTTTGAGCCTTGTCACGTTGTTTTAGTAACAAATAGAAAGAAACGATAATTAAGCTAACCAAACGCATATCTGTGCAAAACTGTCAACTTAACAATTTTTTCGCGTATGTTTTTCGATCTGTCATACACTACACCGACAGGACATGTGTTTTATGAAGTTAAAACTCGAATATTGGTCGTTCAGAAGATAAAAATCGGATTTTCTGTGAATGAGACGAAGCGCATCTACTTGGAATCGTATAAAAAAACGGAATGTCGCAAAAAGTAAAAAATTTAATGTGGTACTTTTTCTTTAGTTTAAAAAATTGTAATTTATGTTAAAAATCAATAAATTTAAGTAAATAATCGTAATTTTAAATGTTTTACCAAGTTTCGGTTTCGGTTTCGGTTTCGGCCGAAACTAAGAGTAATGAAAAATCAGTTTCGGTCGGACACTAGTCATTGGTCTCATAATATCACACAACTGTATGAAAAAAATCGTGTTTTTTCATATTACCTACATATTGAGGCTCTAATCAAGAAATAGACAAATTTTCATTCTCTGCTCCAACCAGATACATCGAGCATAATCTATTATTTCAAATACAGACCATCGATGTACCGTCGAATAAATTGATTCATAGGTAGTAGACTGACCTACGTCATTTGGGCGAATTATCTAAACTGAATAGTCAATACAGACGAGATGACAGATGACGACTTAGAGCCAGTCATCACGGCGCGTTGCGTCGACGCAGCGCTGCCGTTGCGTTGTTTAACATACAAATAACCAAGGTGTTCAGACGGCGCGCTGCGTCGTCGAAACGCACACATGACGGACAGTAGCCCCCACTACTAAGCGGGAGGGGGTGTTGACGTTAAGACTGCTTCGTAATAACGCTGCGATGACGCAGCGCCTGACGTGTGACCGGCTATGCGTCAAACGGCAGCGCTGCGTCGACGCAACGCGCCTTGCCTAGCTCTAAGGGTTGATTCAGACCGCAACGCGACGCGTAGATGCATTTCTAAATTAGTATGGATTTGACAGATTCGCAAGACGTCTGACGCAATTGAAATCTGTCAAATCTATACAAAAATATGCCGCGCCGTGCCTCGCCGCGAATCGGAAATTCATATTCTTACAGATCGATCTATGAAATTCATAATCTGAAAAAATCAGAATGTGTGTGGATCGTACTGATATTGTATGGTATTCCGGTATTTCTGAATGAATTTCCTATTATGAAATTCCGGCTGTGTGAGGTCAGCCTGTGTCGTCATCTGTCATTTGGGTTTGACATAACGCGACTGAACTACGCAAGATGACGCAAGTCCATCTGCCTATGAAACTTCTATGATAGTACTAGAACCGCAGGTTGCGTCAGTTTAATGCTCCACTTTAAACTTACACCGCTAAGATCGTCTAATTAAAATCTTTGGCGCTAAACGCAGATTTCCCAAGGGAAATGTATGAAACAATGTTGCGTGCATAAAATCGGGCGACACACGAATTTATACCGCGGTCGGCCTCGTAAACATCTCTCAACAAGTCCCTGCCAACATCTGTGCCAGCCTATTAAAATGGCGCCGTCATACGCGACCGATTCAGTGATGCCAGATTGGGGGGAATCCCCCCAAATTTGGAGGTTTTTTTAGGTGATGGGGGGAAAATTGGGGGGAACAATTTTTTGGGGGGATTGTTGGAGGAAAAAATCTGGGAACAGACGACGAAATCTAAGTACTATGGGCCCGTTTCTACCCTTTGGTTACGACTTACGGAACCATAAAAATGATCAAGGAGCTCGCGAAGATGCTGATTCTATAAAGATTGGACGCTATTGCAGAAATAGTGTACATTCATCGTATCCATTTGTGAAATTCCCATTCATAATGAACAAAATTTTTCTTTTATAACTTGTGGGGGGATTTCTCTTGAAATCCCGAATTTTGGGGGGATTTCGGGGAACACTTGGGGAGAAACCGAATTGGCCGTCTGGCAACACTGGACTTCGATTTGCAGAATTTCCCTCCAAAGATTCTATGGTCTATAGAATTTTTGGAGGGAAATTCTGCAAATCGTATCATTATGTATAGACTGCTGTCTGATTTGTAGAATTATTTATCTCTGATCCGCTGTGTAATTGCCTGCCATTTTTCGATAATGAGACTATGAAACGTAGTACGACTTTTTCTAATTTTTATTCTAAAAATCCAATTCTTTATTATCAAGCAAATATGCTCGTATATTTGCAAATATCTATAGAATGTAAAAAAAATCACATAATATGATGCATTTTGACTTCTAGATGGCAAAAACACATATTAACAACAACAAAAAAAAGTAATTATATTTTACAACCACCCAGTGCCACAAGTAAAAAAAACCGGCCAAGTGCGAGTCGGACTCGCGCACCGAGGGTTCCGACAGCTTAAAGGTATTATAGACCTGAGTATTTGGTATGAATTTCAATTTAATACCTCTACGCGTTTATGAGGAAATGGGTAGTAAGTTTAAAATTATTAAAAAAATATATATTATGTGATGTAACTAAAAATTTATGGTTTTCGTAATTTTTCCTTTATCTATGCTATAAGACGTTGCTTCGTACCAAATTTCAAGATTCTGAGTTCACGGGAAGCACCCTGTAGGTTTTGATTCCCTTGCAAGTGTCGAAAATTTGCGGCATAAACGGCTGTATCTTTTGATTGCGTTGGCTTAGAAGTTTGATTTTTTCACAGCTTCAAGGGACAGTAGACCTGAGTAATTGATATAAATTTCAGCTTCATACCTCCACGCGTTCCTGAGAAAAAGGGTCTTGACAGACGGACAGACGGACAACAAAGTGATCCTATAAGGGTTCCGTTTTTTTCCTTTTGAGGTACGGAACCCTAAAAATAAACATAAAAAGTTAGTTTGACGAAATAAGTATTTTAGACTTCACTTACACTATTCGCCTTATCTTTTGGATCTTGCTTCGGTGACGTACATTGATGTATAAGAATAGATTGATTAAAAAAATGTTTTAATTACCTAATTATTCAATGACTCTATCTCGTACAAGTCATAATCGATTCATTCGTTTTAGAGGAGTTTTAACGCAAACACACTAACAGATGATTCATAATAATTGTTATAACATAAAGATATATGGGATTTTGATTGCAAGACAAAATAATATTTCGCCAGAAAATGTAATAAAACATTGTATTAAAAGGTACTTAAGTATATTGGAGATAATATTTTGGGACATACGCATTGCGCAGTCCAAATACAAAATATACAAACAATATAAATAGAAAATAACAAAATCCGTCAAAGGTTTTATCTTATTTTATCTATCACATAAATAACAATCGTTTACCTAAATATTGTACCGTCTTAATAACAATAACAATAACAATAACAATAAACAACTCTTAATTTACACAAACTCTGATCTCCACACTAGGATTCCTTGTGTCGTGGAGACCAGTCTCTTCCATCATGCACATAAATACTAGGAAACAATATTCAATTAAGTACTTATTTTAACCAGCTAATGACATATTTGACATTACTACAGACAGACTACTACAAATATGTTCCAAGCCTTTTTAACAAAACAATGTAAGTAAGTATTTATAAGTAAAAAAGAAAAAAAATAAAGAAAAATTCTTTTTTTTTTAAAGTAGACGACTATATACTGTATACAATATACATATTAAAATAGCATCACCAGAGCCACTAAAACCAGCTACAGTATGTGTAAGTTAGTGATGAGGTGAGTTACTTACACATGAGACCTGGCTTTTATTGCAATATTATTTATTATATTATTGTGTGTGTGTATGATAGTGTAGTGAGTAGTGATCTTGCAGTGTTGTGGTATGTCGGAGCATCCTAGCCCTACGACGGCGGTACGTCTTGGGTTCAGTGGTAGTGACTGCTAGGATGCTTGTGTGTGTGTATGTGTGTGTCTGTGTAGTAATTTGTAGTGTTAGTGTGGCAACGCGTCCTAGCCCTACGACGGCGGTTAATAGTAGGGCTTTAGTTTATATTTAGTAAATACCAAATATATTTTGGAATTTAGTTAACTGCCTATTTAGTAAAAGCTATATAATTAGTTTTACTATTATCTAGTCTTATGGGAAAAGATAATGTTAATACTATGTTCAGATAATTTTATTGATGCAAGCGGCAGATTATAATACTGGTAATATTGGTTTGGATTTGGACAAATAACGTTAGATTAGAACTGTTTAGATTAAATTATATTATAGTAGTCAAAATATTATAAGTGATAGTAATAGTAGATTATTAGATATTAATCTAATATACAAGGTGTAACAAAACTAAGTGATAATACTTTAGGGTATGTATGTGTTTCTTGTAGAGAATTCACTGTGAAAGTAGCAGCGCTGAAAGACCAAATTTTTTTACTGCGAAAAACTGATGGGATTATAGCAGGAAGTTGAGAGAAAGCAGCCGGAATTAATCAACAGAAGGGGTGTGGTTTTTCACCATGATAACGCTAGACCTCTCACATCTTTAGCCACTCAGCAAAAATTACGGGAGTTTGGCTGGGAGGTGTTAATGCATCCGCCGTATAGTCCTGACCTTGCACCTTCAGATTTCCACCTGTTTCGGTCGCTGCAGAATTCCTTAGGCAGTGTCAGGTTCAGTGTCAGGACATCACAAGAGGACTGCCAAAACCACTTGTCGTAGTTATTTCATGAGAAGCTCCAAATTTTTATAGCAATGTGATCATGTCCCTACCAACAAGATGGAAAAAATTTATCGAACAAAATGATACCTATATACTTTATTCAATTGTAAATAAACTTTAAAAAAAATCTTTTGAATTTTTATATACAATGCGAAGAAACTTTTTCCCCAACCTAATATTATCACTTAGTTTTGTTACACCCTGTATTTTTGAAGCTGAAAAGTTTGTTTGACCACGAACTATAGTGACTCGATTTGAAACTTTCATTATTAGATAGACCAATGTGTGTGTCTTTTTATAATAATATTATTTACCTCTTAATATATTATTAACTTACGTTATTGTGAAACACTAAGCATAAATTTTGAATTTAAAATACCCCGGAAAACGAGTGATGTTGATGATGATTTAAAACGCTCTCAATTGTATTAAGTACCTATATTAATCACTATTATTGCAAGAAAAACTAGACCAAAATCGACTCTTCAATGCCACGGACAGACAAACTATACAGACAGACGCGTCAAACTTATAAAAATACGTTATCAAATATCCAGTATCCAGTATTCATTATCTAGTGTCCATAATCCCACTGTCCAGTATCAGTATCAAGAGATAACATGTGGGGCCGAGCTAGTAATTGTTCGGTAGCTCTCTGTGGTTTTAATTACATGGTAATCCAATGAGCTTACAGAGTATCGATCACTGTCCTACCCGATTAGGACAGTTTCAGTTTTAAACCGAGACTACCCTTTATTTATATAAGTACACTTTTTGTTTTAAACTTAGTCTGCCATTAAATCTATTTTAGTCCAGTTTCTGTTTTAAACTAGTCTTGTTTTTTTTAATTGGTTTAGTTTTACTTTTAAATTAACCTACAATTTTAGATTAAGGGTCAATTTATACTAGCGCAGAGTCGAAGCGCATCGAAGCGAATTATTAAAACTGAACAAAACAAATTCAGCCTTAACTTTAAATCGTTAACGCACTTTATTACTTCTGAGAATTTTAAAAGGCGCGCGAATTCGCGTGAATGCGCCCGACCAACGCTGACTCGCCTCGCAGAAGTAATGTATACGTTACGCTCTGGAGTTACGGTTGAATATTCTGTGTTCAGTTTTTGAGAATTCATTTCGCTTTGCTTCGACTCTGCGCTATTATAAATTGACCCTTAGTACTCACTTATTTATTTTTTACGATTTTAATTATATGTCACGTATGTAATAGCGGTTTTTTTTAATAAGGGCGCAAACGAGCATACGGGTCACCTGATGGAAAGCAACTACCGTCGCCCATGGACACTCGCCATATTAGAAGAGCTGCAGATGCATTGCCAGCCTTTTGATGCAGTAGGCCATTGGAATGGACCGGAATGCAATTTTGTTCATTTCAGTGCATTCCAGCGCCCGTTTTCGTTATTCCAGTAGCAATCTAGCGCTGGATTTGGACTTTGGAATAACATAAACCAACCATTAAACTGAGGTCACCCTTTATCTAGAGGTATTTTCAGTACAGTTTTATACTAGCCTACAATTTGAAATTTAGAATTCACTATGAATTTTTACGAATAATATAAATGTGGATGTAAGTTTGATTGCTACGCGAAAACTACTCAAACTAGGATAGGCTGAGTAGTTGGACTTCACGAAACTTCGTTGACATATTTTGGAATATAAAATAAGAGTAATATAGGACGTTTTTATAAAAAACTAGATGACGCATGCAACTCCGTTGCAGCAAATTTATCGTACGTGATGCGTTTCACGGATTTTCCTATGTCCTTTCCCGGGACTGAAAGTATCTCCATACCAAATATTAGCAAAATCGGTTCAGTGGTTTGGGCGTGAAGAGATAGCAGACAGACAATTACAGCACTTACACATTTATATTAATTTATGGAAGTCAAATATTTATTTAAACATACCGTAATGTTTGTAGTTTTTATATTATATCGATGTCGTTTCTCTAATAATATAACATAGTAAAGCGTGGAATTGTACAAGCAATTCTCAACTTTGTAGATGCACATAAAGTATAAACGAACGAGGAAGGAGGTGAAATCGTCAATGCATTTTACTTCGTTTTATCAAGTAGTACCTACCCAGTATTTAGTACTATGTAGTATACGATTACAATACCTATGTCCACATTGTGCACTTTCATCTTCAATTTTCGTCGTCAACTTTCATATTGGCGCATTCAATAATTGAATTTTTTAAGTGTTGGATACGGTCAGAGGGCATGCCTCACGTTCGCTGTTGACTGCGCTATAACGCAGAAAAAGGCACAGTATGGACAACGCTACTGGGTAATTAGGTAGTGGGAAAAAATACTAGATAATAATATGTTGCTTGCAACTTCGTTTGTTGTAAGCTACGAAATATTCTTCGTAATCAGTACAGCCTCCTAAGGGTCAATTGAGACAAAACGCGACGAGGCGCGGCGCGGCATTAATTTGACAGATTTGGTGAGCGTGAAACGACTTGCGAATCTGTCAAATCTATACAAATTTAGAAATGCATCCACGCGTCGCGTTGCGGTCTGAATCAACCCTTAAGAGGATACACCAGGGGCGAGAGAAATTGAAAATAGGTATTTGAAAATGTATTGCTGTCTCACCAATCTCAAGTCTCCCGCAGAGCGCGATAGAGACAACACGACAAAAGTTCTAATAAAAGAACAGAAAATCTTCGATTCGTTGTCCGCTGATTCCTTCTCCAAAACTTAATTTAAGTACTTTTTTCATTAAGAATTAAAGCAAGGCTTGAGCTGTGTTCCTATGTTTTATTTTTTTTAGTATATTTTAGCCAGTTTTGTTTTCTGGGTGTTTGAACACAGAGAAAAAACTGGTCATTTTTTTGGGTTTTTGGACAAAAGATAAGATCTTTTCTAATAATAAAATTATTAAAAAATAGAAAACATAGGGACATGCTAAAAGTGGCCATAGATATTCAGGAAAAAAATCATAGCTCTACCGGCATTATCCAGGGAGGAAACAGGGGACAACGTTTGTATGAAAAAACGGCGGTGTGGACTCCTCTTAATATGAAGCCCAGTAAGAAAAAACAAAATCTTTCATGTCTGTACAAGACGACAAACACACGAAAAACACAAACACAAACACGCGCACACTACCATGTTTTGACTGACAAGCCTATACACATGAATTATACTCCTTTGTTTATGGTTGAAGTCTATTGTCAAATGGATTGTTTTTTTTTTTTATTAAATCTGAAATCGTCAATACTTTAAACGGGGAGCCAAAAGAAGACGGTGATTAAATTTAAGGTCGAATTTCGACCATTGGCGATCTCCAGTTTTCTCTATATTTTTTTTTGTGATCTCGCGCTGCAGCCACTCCGCGAGTTCGGGTGGACGCATACATATCAAGCCTAGGGGTCAAGTCAGACCACAACGCGACGAGGCGAGGCGAGGCGCGGCGCGGCATAAATTTGTAAGGATTTGACAGATGTCAATTGCGTGAGACGTCTTGGGAATCTGTCAAATCAATATAAATTTAGAAAAGCATTTACGCGTCGCGTTGCGTGCTGAATCAACCCTTAAATGTAACCCAAAATATTATGATCAGCATCAACGAAATGATGAGTACCGACGAAGCTCTACTCCGATTTACACGGAAATGCATATTTTAAACAACACAATTAGGTTAAGCACTTTTTGATATCAAAAATGGAATATGTTTCTCCCTGTCCCTAATTTTATTTTCTCATTTCGCTATTGGTCCAGGAGCCAGCGGCAGCCAGACCTTCATCAAAATTTTCAGCTTTTATAAATAACTGATTTTTTTTGCACAATATGTCCGCAATACAGGTAAGAATGACCAACAACTATAGAGGGTTGCGGTTACTTCGGAAGGTATGCCACTACCTATCTTTTCTCGAAATATTTCGTCGTTTTTTTTAACCTTCATAGATTTGGTTTCCGATGTACCAGATAGTTCAGATTCTCAGGATATGATGCAAATAATATACTAATTAAACATACAAAGTCTCAATTGACGTATTTACTGGTATGATGTATTTGTTGAAGTTAGGATCGAAGGAGTTAGGCCGTGTAGATTCAGAAGCTTGGCTCTACACGAGATCTTACATATTTTTCAAAGGGTAAACCTTATAATATGGTCATCTCGGCAACATTTTACAAGAAATGTTTTTGGTGGTTATCTTATTTTCTTCGAAAAACTGGCTGCCGTTGTCTCCTACTCTATATAATTAAGTCACGAGATACGAATTTCCGAGCTATTTTTGTGAGGTCGTTGCACTGAATATTAATATTTGGCCTAAATTTATATACGCTAATTATATTATAGTTTGCGTGAACAGACGAATGCTTTCGGCGAGCACTGTCATTACTGTAACTAGGAAACTAGAAAATAAATAAATAAAAAGCCCTTATAAAAAAATAGATTCCTCTAACTCTTACTAGATTTTCCAGCAGTGAGCAAGCTGATGATAAACTATTGCTAAGAACACTCTCGGATCTAAAAAAAACTACACCCAAATCGGTCCAGCCGTTTGCCACGGATAAACACATATTGACGGACCCGTCAAGCTTATACCAAATCCCCCTCTGTTTTCGACTCAATAAATGTACCTAGATACAATTTTTTTGTTTAATAAGTTAATGTGGTTATCGTCACCAAACAAAAACCGTGTTGCTGGGTTCTTTTTTACTCACTAGGGCTTTTGATTGGCTAACATTAAAATGTCAACTAATCAACAGCTCTATTGAAAAACTCCGATCAAGAAACCTTAGAAACAGGGCATTGTAAATATTTTATGAGCTTCCGTAAAACGTGACAAAAAATAACTTTATTGTCACTAGGTCCGCCTACACGATTAAAATAAAGTGTTAAAAACGAACACTCGTAGAGCGGCACGTATCTCTTCGTTTTGTAAAAAATTTTACGGCCGAAAGTTAATCATGTTAATTGCCAAGGCTGACTGATCTCTTGTGCGCGTTCGCACTCCGGGACGGAACATAAAAAAAATTACGTGTGGCACTATGGGGATTACCGCGGTAAAGCTATTTTATAGCATTTATTATCAACTTATGCAATTACAATTCGCATACGTCGAAGTCGTAATAGCACACAGACACCGTGCCTAAGTCTGGCAACGCCGCAGGAGTGGGGGGTGTTAGGTTTTTTCGTTACGGAATTGCTTGATTCGGTCGCCGCGCTCAAAGCCCGCGATAAAAGCTATATGCAATAACTTAAAAAATACTTAGGTCACGCTCAGGGGTGACTGCTTTAAAAGTAAATTCATAGAGAAATTGATATAATATTAAACAAGAATTATACAAGACTTTCTGTCCAAATAGTTACAAAATTGTTTATTAAATAATCATTAAAAAAGTCTATTGTTTTGTCATTCTTCTACATACTGCTTGGTATGATAGCGTAGAAGAGTAACGTGACAATTATGAGATTATAACTCACAAAATGTAACTTTTCTTTCTCTTTGTCTCTTTAAATCTCACCAATGTTGGTAATAAAATAAAAAAAGGCTATATATTATAATGATTGTAATGAGAATCGTTGAAAACATGTTACGAATAGACATTTACACCCAGAAACTCAATTACATTTTTGACGCTTTTTTTAATACTTTTATCACGTCTTTTTCCGCGACAACCACGACAAAACTTAATCCCTTTCCGCGACACCATGAGTCACGAGAAAGTGCGGTTGTTAGTCGCATAGTGTGTACGCGCCCAAAGGAAGGAAGCTTGTAACGCTAAATTCGGACCGGGTGGATTCTATCCATGTAATATATCGATGTTTGGAATTTCAAAGGAGACGGTAAACTATTCTGGACTATTTTACTAAACGTGGCGATGGCAGATTTACAAGTGTGGGCGCAATTCGTCAATCTACGTAATCATGATTTTCAAGAAAAATAAGTAGGAATGTGATTAGCCTTCTGATCTTGTGATGGATAATAAAATTTTATCTCCTTTCCTGGAAATCTAGAATATTCATTCCAAATATCCTAATACAGCGATTAGGTGAAGAGCTTTAAGTTTTGACAGACGGACAAACAGATTTGCGTTTATAACAGTTACAACACGGGTACTGGGTAGAGGGGTAGAGTCGAGTATGCATAATCTGTATGCTCAAGAGACATATGCACATTATGATTCTGAAAGGGAGTCATATTGGTTAATTTTTTTTTTTTACAAAAAAATAGATATAAAATAAATACCAATACGACATAATCTGCATGTATTCCTGAGTTTAACTCCATTTAAAGAATGCGGTCCTCGTATTTTACATACTCGATTCCACCTAGCGCCATTTCTATAATTCAAAATTCGGATATTCGAAGTCCAATGCACCATGCAGCTTGTATGTAACTGAAAATAAACTCATTGTATGGATTTAACGATGAAGCTTTTTATCGGCAAACACGATTAGCCGCTATTTCAGGAACACAAGAATTTTCATGAACCAATAAAAGTTGATGGCTCAGTAAGCTGATTGTATTTTCAGCACTTCCGGTTTGATATTAGGCACAAGCGTTCCTAAAAACCTGACTGGAAATCAAGTGGATGATGAATTCTATGATTCATTCTTTTCAAAGTGGACTTTTTGGACTTAGGCCAAAAAACACAAATTTTCTTACGAACCACGAGCCCACCACACATACCTACAACTGCAACTCCCGTGTCACCAGGATTAACAACTACGAAAACTTATTTCAAATTATGATCTTGGGCGTGCCCGAGAGGCAAGCTAAATTACGAGAAAAACTCCAGAAGGTACGGCAAGTGCTTCAGTACTGACCGTCCTATATGCCTTACATAAGAATATTTAAAGCGAAACGACGTTGATTTTATAAAAGTTTACGGTGGACCACGCCTTTCGTAGCCCTCTGTCCAGACCGGTGAGCAGTAGCATAATATTATATTCTGCCGTAATACTTGGCTGTATCGATACTAATATTATAAATGCGAAAGTCTATCTGTCTAAATTCTGTTACCTCTTCATGCCCAAACCGCTGAACCGATTTTGCTAAAATTTGGTATGGAGATACTTTGAGTCCAGGGAAAAGACAAACGATACTTCTTGAATTTGATCTAAATATTATTTTGAACGAGAGACCCCATTTAGACGTCAATATTTTGTTAAACTATGAAAATATTTTTTTGATTTTCCTCCTTGATAATTTGTAGTGTTTGTATGTTATATTCACTTTAGAAAAAAGTCTCCAAACATAATATTGTACAGTTCGACAAGACTTTATTTGAACGTGGGTGACATTGACGGGAGCGCTGCTGGTAAAGGAGAACTGTCAAACACCATGTCAAAAATCACGTTTTTCTATGATAGAAGCGTTTAGTTCCTTTTCTCGCCACGTTCAATTAAAGCCTTGTCGAACTGCTAGTATTAAGTGTTTCAGCTTTTTCGACATGTTTTTCATTATTTACCGTATCTATAATAGTACTTACACAGTTAGGTGTATTTAACGTCAGCTTTAACGAGTAAAATAACTTGACATTTGCCTTTCAGACTCATTATATAAATTAGGTTGATGTGGCAATTTATATTTGGAACGAGTTAAACCTATAAGGTAGACATTAACCTAGGATTACAAAATAAGCTGCCAATTAGTAACTGTACCGGCATATTAATTATTAGTTTAATTATACTGAGCTAATTATTGTGAACTGATAATAATATGATGTTATTGCAAAGGCAAATCCGAATTAATCCAATTTGTAAACGAATATAGTTAGTTAATGCACGATGAAATAAAGTAGAGAAGGCAAGTCGAGACGGTATATAACGACCTAATATCACCAAAAGTGTCAATAGGGAATATTAATTACTCAAACGTCGGAGCAGAGGGCGCTACTAGAACAAAAAAATATCCACAGCCGAACATAGAACCTTCTCCTTTTTTGGAAGTTGGTTAAAAAAACGTTAAAATGTAAAAGCTTCTTTGTTGCGATATGTGGACTGTGTCATTCAGTGATCGGAGGGACATTCGAGGCATGAAAATTGATCATCTGAACAAAAACACAAAAAAGGTACAGAAACGAATTTCTGGAAATTGGAATGTTTAAATTAATAATATTGTTAGTGGATAAATAAGAGAATAATTTATTTTATTGTCTGTCTCTTATTCAGTAGCTGCAAATTAGTAAATCTCTTTACAGCCTGATAAAATTGTCTCTCAATTTCGTCTTTTTTATTAATTTTTAAAATGTTCGTTGAAAAATGTCTCTTATTATAATTTTTAATTAAATTTGTTCAGCGTGACCACACGCGGGGTGAGCAATCAGCGTCGTAATTATCAGGGAAATTAAGCGCTCTTGTGACACCGGAACTGTAGCAATGCTGTACCAAAGATGGATTATTGACTCGCAACTCCATTGTGCAAAATTTTGTTTGTCGTGCGGGACGACACATTTTCTGGGATAAAAACTATCCTATGTCCTTTCCCGGGACTCAAAGTATCTTCATACCAAATTTTAGCATAATCGGTTCAGTGGTTTGGGCGTGAAGGGGTAACACATAGACACTTTGCATTTATAATATATGGATGTACAGGAGTGCATGGCAGTGTGATGTTGGCAGCACATGTCAAGTAAATACTATACTATCAGATTTGTGAGGCCAGTAGTCAGCAATTTCTTTTTATAAGAAAATTACAGGAACTTACAAAGACATAAGGAAAGAAAATTCTTGGGTAAAATATTTCGGAACGGCGATACTTCGTTGCGCACGTTTCCCAAAGAACACTAAGGGCGCGTTTCACCACTTTCTGATAAGTGCCGAATAGTCTATCTACCACTTAACTTGACAGATAAAATATGGAGAATCTGTTAAAAAAGTTGTGAATAGTCTATTCGGCACTTTATCAGAAAGTGGTGAAACAGACCCTAAAGCTAAAGGTATCTTGTTTTTATCGACTAGATTACAGTGGTCAGTGACTTAAATATTATATTTTCTAACTTTGCTACAGGCCTTGACCACGCAGATAGATAGAGGCTAATATAAATATTAGCCTATATACCGTAGGAACACTGTCCAGCGGTTAAAACCGCTGGACAGTGTTCCTACGGTATTTAAATTTATATAATTATTATTATCTCGTGCAACTTCTAGTAAGTTACCTACGTTACGTATTTGTTAATGGTACGGTGTACCCCATCCTTACAGATAAGACGTTATCCTTACTTATTTTCAATTGACCTCTTTTCCTACTGAAAAGCCAACCAAATATAACCAGATACTCCAGAAAAGCTAAAGTAGGTAAGTGGATAATTATTTGACTTCACCTAGCACTGATCTTAAGTGAGGTGAGACCTTATTCCCAACTCTTACGACTGCACTCATAGAGATTTATTTAATAACTTAACTTTATAAATAAATATTTTGTCATAAACATCAAAATTTTCTGTCAAACTTTTCATTTAATTAAAGTTAGAGATAGAAACTTAAAATTTTACACTCAATCAAAATTTATTTTTCAAAATCCCGTCCCTATGGGGTTTAAAAAAGAGACTACAGTTTGTATGCCTAAGTCTCGTGGGCAAGAAAGACCTAGTCTATAATAATAATTATACCTACATCTGTCTGTCTATTATATATACACGTCAATGATGATGATTGATGACGGAATAGCGTTAGTTGAGATCGAAAGTGTGCGCTCAAATTAGCAATGATGTCACTGTACTTATTTGTGGGATTATAAAATTATATTCATTACAGTCCACTATACCACAATACAAATAACATAATATTATGCAGTAGTATAATTCATCAATGGTCTCAAATATAACTCGTTTATTTTGATTTTATTAATCATATTTAATTTTACGCGGTAGCAACTTAATACTTTTTTCATAAAATTCAGGGAAAAACAAGAAAATAGGTCAGCAATTACTACCGTCGTTCATAGACAAGATCGGAACATCGGAAGAGTTGAAAGTTTGTTGTCGCCTTATAAATATTATTCCTGAAGACCGATTCGGAAAGTTGATTATTAAGATGCTCTACACTCTACTGTATATATTTATAATGTGTCTCCGGTCTTCGCTTGGATCGCATTACAACTAATCAAGTTTATTGATATTATTTGTCAGAATTCATTAACCGTATCTCCAAAAGAGTGTAGAACTTGAGAACTGTGGGGCTAAAATGGTCACATTTAGCAATTTATCTCAATCAATTCAGCAAATGAACTGTCAAACTGACTAATGTCAAATTAGTACGAAAGACATGAATTGCAAGCAGAGTGACCATTTTGTGATAAAAAAAAATGAATTTATGATTCATAATATGATTTTCCATAGCGACCATTTTAGCCCCGCAGCAGCTCTACGCAAGATATCCTATCCCGATATGAATCGTATGTTTTAGAATCTTTCCGAGATTTACTGCCGTACTCAGAGGCATTCAATAATGATTAAACTTTAATTTAATGAAGAGTTTAACAGATAATGTAATGAGGCATGCCAAAATTTCAAATAAATTAAGTAATTAAGTTAAGTAATTAAACATTTAAGTAATTAAAGTTCGTTTCTGAGTGCCGCAGTTAGAGTCCTTTCCAAGTATCAGACTAGCGTCTCTGTACCTTTGGTTTATGGCAGAAGACAGACAGATATACATAGATATTTCATAGCGACCCAGTGTTTGGAGTATGGCTTCTGACTCGGAAATCCTGGGTTCGAATAATGAGAAAGGGTTGTTTAAAATTGTAGTTTCGACAGTGCATCACCTGATTGTTTGACAAGTAAAATGATCTACACGTCGGATTGGAAAGTCAAAGTCATGTCCTGTCTTCGCTAGTCGTGGCGGAGATTCGTCACTGAGCTGGGCTACAAGAATGACGTAAAGGAAGGACTCCTGTACTGCGCATGCACTTGAGCAAAATAAAATCACATCTCCGTAGCACGCTTACTTTCAATGACGGTTTCATCGGCCATCGTCACTGAAACTGGTGTGGGTGTATTATTTTATGATTTCTCGCCACTTGACGAGGCGCTCATGTGTACTGAGCACACACTTAGACATTGCGTAGCTGGCTTAGTTTTAATGAAACCAGTCACCGTCAACCACTGGCGTTATTAGTTTCGGAAATTCACCAGCGTGAAAACTCTTTACAATTTAATCAGTAACAACACAAACCAGTAACACAAACCACAAACCAGTAACACCAACTTTCCTCAAAATACCGGACATTGTTCTGTCCGGTATGACCGTTAATTTTTTACCGGATGGGCCTCGAAAATACCGGACTGTACGCTTAAATACCGGACATCTGGCAACCCTATTCACAATGCGCAATCGATATATCGTTGGCCACCAGAGGGACGGTATGGTCTTTCGTATCAAATGTCGTGTCAGCCAGATGTACGACAGCTACATTGTGACACGTGGAATGTGTTTCGTGACACATGCCAGCTGTTTGACATGACAATTGTCACGAGTCACGACAGACCGGTACGGCTACATAGCGGCAAACATATAAACGCACGCCGCGCTCCGCTTTGACCAATGATCCCACGTAAAGTTTCCGAATCCGAGTCAAACGGAAATCGTGTATCCCAGGTGTCCCGTACTTGTTCCTCAATGAAGGACCGAACCAATCTAAAATGTACCATCGAGAAAATTTGTTCCTAGGCAGTTGACAGACCAACGTCATTTGGTCTGATCATGTCAATTCAATGTTAATAATGTGATATGTCGACTAGGTTTGACGTAACGCGACCAAATTACGTACCCCCATCATCCTAGGTATCAACTTCTCTGTTAGTACAATAATTGTCCAAAGCCAAGCCGGTAGAACAAAGCGAAATATCTACTTGGAGTTTCATGAAAATAACCCTTATGTAGCGTCCATAAAGGTTACGATAGAGGTAAAATGATCCTGAATGTCCTGTAATTTGTTCCCGATAACTAAATTTGGAATTTCCACTGCGTTTATACAGCTTCTATGCTAAATCTATTACGCATCGATATTGTCATTCGATTGCTGTTAACATCAATATAATTAAATTGTAATGAGTTTTCACGCTGGTGAATTTCCGAAACTAATAAGTAATAACGCCAATGGTTGACGGTGACTGGTTTCATTAAAACTAAGCCAGCTACGCAAGAGTAATGCCTAAGTGTGTGCTCAGTACACATGAGCGCCTCGTCAAGTGGCGAGAAATCAGGCATAAGTCCACCTTTTTGCAGACTATAAAATAATACACCCACACCAGTTTCAGTAACGATGGCCGATGAAACCGTCATTGAAAATAAGCGTGCTACGGAGATGTGATTTTATTGTGCTCAAGTGCATGCGCAGTACAGGAGTCCTTCCTTTACGTCATTCTTGTAGCCCAGCTCAGTGACGAATCTCCGCCACGACTAGCGAAGACAGGACATGACTTTGACTTTCCAATCCGACGTGTAGATCATTTAACTTGTCAAACAATCAGGTGATGCACTGTCGAAACTACAATTTAAAACAACCCTTTTTCTCATTATTCGATCGAACCCACGACTTCCGAGTCAGAAGCCATACTCCAAACACTGGGTCGCTGAAATATCTAGCCATATCTATCTGTCTTTTGCCATAAACCAAAGGTACAGAGACGCTAGTCTGATACTTGGAAAGGACTCTATCTGCGGCACTCAGAAACGAACTTTAATTACTTAAATGTTTAATTACTTAATTTGCGGTTTGAGCGACTAATTTCAACACACACACATTTTTTACAATCCCTTCCAACACAGTAAGCCTTTCTCGAAAAGTTTTCATTCATCGCGCCAAAATTCAAATGTTGATAAGCGTTACTCTATATAATCTATTTTAGTCAAAAAGCCTCGTTTAGGTGTACACTGACCCCGATATATAAAATTTCATATTCGGTTTTCCCCGTATATTATTGTGGACTTTTAATGTGAAACCAATTATAGGTAACGAAGGAACATTAATTAGGTCACGTTATAATTTACGTAGTAACCGATTGCAATATTAATTTTCATAAATTGTTAAATCATATTTTATATTTTAAATTTAAAATAATAACCGTCACAAATTTTTTAATTTTTTACAGAGTATTTTATATTGGAGTTTCCATGACAAGAGGTAAGAAGCAATTCACCGTTCAAGATCTCTTCTTCTAATGGAAAAGTGTATTACAGAAAATTCTTTAGCTTTTAGTAGGTCGAGATCTAAAGGGACTATAACATAGTGAACTGACTAATATTAATATTATTATCCTGATTATATAAAATTAGTAAGTGATCATCTTCGTCAATGATGTTTTTTTTTTTATAATAGATATTCGTAATAAAAAGGGTTTGTCAAAAGAACATAAGTCATGTCCACACAGTGCACTTTCATCTTCAATTTTCGTCATCAACTTTCATATTGGCGCATTCAATAATGAATGCGTCAAGGAACGCAACGCCAATATTGACATTTTTGAAGTTTTGGATACGGTCAGAGGCATGCATGCGTCGCGGGCATGCCTCACGTTCGCTGTTGACTGCGCTATAACGCATGCCCTTGACGAACAGAAAAAGGCACAGTGTGGACAAAGCTCAAAGAAGTAGCAGAATGCATTCTGAAAAGCTTTTCGTCGCTTTCTACCAGGCAATGGTAAAAGAACCTTACGCAGAAAAATAATCATTCGCAGTAAAATAATTTCTAAAATATGAATTCCAAAGTTGGCACCTGCAAAAGGCTGCGAAATTTTGTCCAGGCTCCAGGCTGAATAGGCCGCAAATAGAAATTAGTCGCAGATGCTCAGACCGCAAAAAGTTTGCCCGAACACAACTGCAAATATGCTACAACTTTACTATTTCATTTTAAATAGCTTATTATTTATTTATATCAGCAACTGTATCAAATGCAAACAAACGTAGTTACAAACGATTTTGGTTTTCTATTAAGCATTAAATTTAGTGCTACAAAAATGTTGCTTTTAGAACTTGGAATTTGAAATCTATCTAAGCAATTAATAATTCATCTGATGAGATCAATAATGTTAAATAAACTTTCGATTTTTAAAAGACAGCGTGAAGGGTAAATTATCATAATTGGTAGGCGTTTTTGGGGCATATTACCTAATTCTATTGAGAAGCTTCTTTCTATTCACAAGCAAAAAGTCTACTGTAATCTTATAATATTTTCATTAATATTTTCATGAATATTTTATAACTATGAAATTACATACAGTTTTTCCAAGTTGTGAAAATAAATGGATAAATGAGTGTTATCTTTAATTTCAATATTCATACTAAAATAATAACCGCTGTTGGCCCGCTCCACAAACTAAGTTTCAGAAATATTATACTGAAACAACAATTTTGTTCAAGCTTCGCTGGACTTGGTTACTGTTTCGGATAATAATTAGGGTAAATTATCATAATTCGTAGGCGTTTTTAGGGCATCCACTACCCGTAGAATAAAAAAATAAAACCGGCCAAGTGCGAGTTGGACTCGCCTATGAAGGGTTCTTCAGCAGCAATAAGTTATATTTTGTGAAATTAAGAGGTTTGTAATTTATTTTCATATTTCAGTTGATTTAATGAAAGTTAAATTAAGGTTTACCATTTATGACGTATAAAAAAAACTACTGGGTAGATCTCGTTCGAATCAATTTTTGTTGGTAGTTTTTGTAGTAATGTACATCATAATATATTTTTTTTAGACTTATCATGCCCCTCCTTTAGAAGTTAGAGAGGGGGGGACACACATTTTACCACTTTGGATGAGTCTCTCTCGCAAACTACTCAGGTTAGAAAAAAATGTTATTAGAAACCTCAATATGATTTTTTAAGACCTATCCATAGATACCTCACACGCATAGGTTAGATGATTTTTTTTTTGTTTCAGTTCTTAAAGCGGTTCACAGACTTCATCTACCTACCAAGTTTCAATAGTATAGCTTTTATAGTTTCGGAGAAAAGTGGCTGTGACATACGGACGGACAGACAGACAGACATACAGACAGACATGACGAATCTATAAGGGTTCCGTTTTTTGCCATTTGGCTACGGAACCCTAAAAACGCTATTGGTAAGACTTAGAAAATAAATGTTACTTTCTGGGATTGTCAGCATAAGTAAACGTAACAGCAGGTGGGCAAATATATTAAAAAAGAAAATACGGCAGTCCCCGAGTGGACTGCCGTATTTTTTCCATATCATATTATATCAACCTATGCAAATATACTTCGCATACACGCACCGTTCCGTAGTCGCACGCACACACGCACCGTTTCGAAGTCTGGCAATGCCGCATCGCCGCCTCCTGAGTGTAAGATCAAGGCCCGCGATAAAAGCTATCCAATAGCTTTATAAAATTACTTCTCCTGTAGCCCTAGCACGGCTACCAGTAGAAATGCGAAAGTATAGACAAACTGTGGACATAAACTAAAGGTGTCGTTCCGTCCTTTACTGCAGCCAATCGCGACGGACAAAAATTAAATTAAAATGCCACTTTATGATAGACTATAGTATATGTAATAAAGTAGGATATTATTTGAATTTTTAGGACTATATTGAATCATAAAGTGGCATTTTAATTGAATTTTTGTCGGTCGCGATTGGCTGCAGTAAAGAACGGAACGAAAAAAGATCGGAACGCTACCTTAAGTTTATCTCCACAGTTTGTCCATACTTTCGCATTTCTACTGGTGGCCGTGCTAGGGCTACAGGTACAGAATCCATTTTTACATGCTTGTCCGACGCTTAATAGACAATCAAACAATAAGCGGGGCTAAAATAGTCATATTTTGCAATTCTTCTCAAATCAATTCACAGAATGAATTGTCAAAACTGACAAAAGGACGAATGTCAAATTAGTACAAACTAGACCACTGATTAAACCACTGGACCACGGAGGTGTTACATGAATATAAAATGAACTATCATCGCACGTGGTCTCAGAACTCAGAAGTCAGAAATCACGCCGTCAGTTAAAGCCCAAGATACACCTATGACATAGTATATTATACTTCAACACGTCATAATAACTATTTTGTTGTAATGCAAAATATCTTATTCCTAAACGATTGTCTTCTAACATTAGGTTCATCATTTTTTTGTTTAGAAAGCGCTGAATCGATTTTGATTGAATGAAGCACAATAATAATATCATAATTATAATTATGAAGTAGACCATGAAGAAAAACATTACTTCAATAAGTAAAATGATGGGTTCCGCAGCAGCAGGTTTATTTTTATGAAATTAAAAAGTTTTTGATTTATTTTTATAATGCAGTTGATTTAGTGAAAGTTAAATTGGCTTATCATTTATGACGTATAAAAAATTCAGCCAATTACGAGTCGGACTCGCGCACGAAGGGTTCCGTGCCAATACTGATCAGAAATAGGCTAAAAATTGTGTTTTTTTTTAATGGGAACCCCCTTAATTTTTTATTTTATTTTAATATTATTATTAAATATGCCTGGCTATGGACAGACAAAGAACGCATATAAAAAAAGAATGTGTAAAAAATTCAAGTGCGACCTCTTGCCATTATTGATATAAAGCGAAAAAGGCTGAAAAAATCACGTTGGGTGTATGGCAGCCCCCTAAAATATATATTTTTTTAAGTCTAGCTATAGCGGTTCTTGAGATACAGCCTGGAGACAGACAGACGGACCGACAACGAAGCTACTTGCTACATCTAGTATTGTACATCATATATTTTTAGAAGTTTAGATGGAGGGGGCACACATTTTACCACTATGGAGGATCTGTCTCGCAAACTATTCAGGTTAGAAAAAAATATATTAGAAACCTCGATATGATTTTTGAAGACCTATCCAAAGATACCCCACACGCGTAGGTAGATGAAAAAAATATTGTTTTTGTTTCAGTTCAGTATGGAGACACCTAAAATGTTTTAATATTATTTTCTATTATGTATCAAAATCTTAGGAAGAGCGTTCCAGAGGAGAATAGCCTGGATATTAAAAGAAGAGTGGACGGAACTTGACTTGTGGGAAGGGCAACTTAAAAGCTGATTTGAAGTGGATCGGAGGTTTTTATCGTGCCTGCTGCAACGGTATTGAAAGTGAGGGGCGAGATATATGGGGATGATGCAGCAGTGAATATAGCACACACAGTGCCCGCAAAGAGCGGCGCTGACGTACTGGTAACTGTAGCTTGGAGCAATACGAAGAAACATGGTCGTATTTTCTAAGGTTGAATATGAATCGGAGGCAATTATTAAACAATCGGTCGACTTTATCGAGTTTGTCGGCATTAAGATCTAAATAGCACACGTCACCATAGTCAATTATAGGAAAGATAAGGACTGGACCAGCAAGGTCTTGACCGGAGTGGGAAGGAAATTTTTGAGCCGGTAGAAGGATCGTAGTATGTTAGTGACTTTGCTGGACACATTAGAAACATGAAATTGCCAAGTCAGAGAGGAATCGATATGTAAACCAAGATCTTTTACGCTTAGTAAGCTATAAATAGTAACCTTTAGTAAGCTATAAATAGTAAATTGTCTCCTCGCACGCGCAATATCAAAATAACGACGTCTTAACTGATTGCAATTGTTCAAGCATACACTATAATTCTGTTCTGTTCTGATCTGATCTGCCCTGCCCTGCCTTGCCCTGCCCTACCCTGCCCTACCCTGCCCTACCCTGCCCTACCCTACCCTACTCTACCCTCCTCTATTCTATTCTAGTCGTCATATGCACTGGCTAGTATACTGGAACTCACGCTCAGTTTAATAGGCTCTGGAGTGGATTGAATCTGTATAATATTATGTTGTAAGTATAGGGTTGCCAGGCATCTGGATAAAGCCGGACACAGTCAGGCTTTTTGATTGCTTGTCCGGCCAAAATTAAGAGGAGTCCGGCTTTTGTAGAGCTTTGAATGGAAAATGGTAAATTTTATATGAAAATCTACCATTTTTAGGAGATTTTACACCTAATAAAATGTAAAATTGTTTATAATAAAACAGAAAATATTCAGATTCTAAGTACTCGATAGCAGGACTTTTTTCTACATATGTCCGGCCAAGCTGGCTCCTTTGTCCGGCTTTTTGGTTAAGCGACCTGGCAATCCTATGTAAGTATATAAATAAGCAGAATAAAGGGATTTCGTCGAAATCAGATATCGAGTGCATGCAATACACTGCACTTGCTAAATTTAACACGAGAGCACTTATAACGATAGCGCTTAATAATTTCTACGCGAATGATTCCGCTATAATATGTTGTACGGGAGTTATTCATCAAATATTAATTTATACTGACTTTCAAAAGGAAGGTTATATTTCATTCAACTGAGTAGGTAAACTTTTGAATGCGTATTATATTATTTTTTAAGGCATTGAAAATGTTTGTCAAAAGATATCAACATCTCGCGAGATTTATACAATATGTCAACATTAAATTTTTTTATTTTTTTATTTCTGAGTAGAATTTAAGAAAATACTTTCAGAACGTTGATATAAGCTACGGTGCTTATAGTAAATTTAATAAATTTTATTAATTTAATAATTAAAAATTAAATTTTAATTTACTCACTTAAAATGGTTCTAGTTTATTTACAAATCGCGCGTCAAGCTTTTATTATCATGCAAATTGTATAATATTATAATGAGGTTATAACTTTATACTTAAAATATTAAAGGAAAAATAATTTATTTTCTTCTTTTATACTATAGAGTGTGTAAATAAAAGTCTTTTTTTAAAAAGTTTTATTTTTATGTTATTTCAATCATAAATTCATCTCAAATCAACTTGCACTTGAATCACGGGCTTACAGTTGTTCTATTATTCCAATAATAGTAAGTATTTCACACAATGGTACAGTGACCCCTGGGTCAGCTGTCCAAATATCACTTACGTCAGTATTTACACACCAACGAAAGTTATGTTTGTATAGATAACAAAAAAGTGAATTAATAAAAGATTTTATCTTTATCATTTCTTCATACTATTTATTTTGATAATAAAATATTCTTGTTGTCTCAAGATACGTTTATCGCGCGGAAACTGTCCTTTCCCGGGACTCCAAGTATCTCCATTAACAAAATTTAAAAAAATCGGTTCAGCGGCATGGGCGTGAAGAGGTAACAGACAGACAGACAGACATTTAAGACAGACACACTTTCGCATTTAGGTATAATACTTATTAGAATTTAGAATTCAAGTATTGATATGAATTTGAATAGTTAAAAGATGTTGCCCGCTATTTTATTGGTATATGACACGGGAACCGTTACGTAATTTCGAAACGACTATCATATGTTCTTTCTCAGGATCTAAATTTCACCAAAATTGTATAGCTTAGTCATAAAGAGGTGAAAAACAAACAGATGTATTTTTGCATATTTTACTTTAGATAAATAGTGTGCCTGTTTTAAAATGGGATTTAAAAATTAGTGATTTACCCAAAGATATATTTTTTATTTTGATTGAATCAAAATAAAAGTTCCATTTTCAAACTAGTTTCGATATTCAGTGAATTACTGCAATTCGTGTAGAAACCCGATAACTTGACCTCATCATAAAAGTTAATTTTTATGACCAATTAAAATGCAGTTTATTCACATGATGCCGCTTACGAAAGAGACTTTTTTTAATAAAATGTTCTTTAGGGATATTGTGCACTTTTTTGGAATGGGTAAGATGGAAAATTAGTTAGACGGAGAGCAGACGATTGACACGGCGTAGGAGAGAAAGTATAATATTATTATCACCCTCTCAGTCTAACGCGCGGCGAAAATCTATGCGCAAAAACCGATTATGAAATATCTAAATAAATGAAAATGTTTTTTTAGTTCTGTTGGTCGCGCTAGAACTCGAGAACGGGTGATCCGATTTGGCTAATTTTAGTCTTGAAATATTCCTGGTAGTCCAGGGAAGGTTTTTATTAGGAAGGAAGTGATACGAAGTTCACCGGGTCATCTAGTTATTATATTATTACTAGTTGTCCCGGCAAACGTTGTATTTCCAATATATACAGTATTTCGCCCGTATTATTTTATTGAAGTGACTAAATAAGTATGGCACCATGGCAACGTCCATCGCTATCCCGTCGCACAAACAATGGTCGCCGTCAGTCTCGAGTTGTAATAATTTACTATTATTTATGCAACAATTGCACTTATCAATATAAAAAGTATCCAATAGGCGATTCTCAGACCTACTGAATATTATGCATATAAAATTTGGTAAAAATCAGTATAGCCGTTTCGTAGGAGTACGGTAACTAACATTGTGACACGAGAATTTTATATATAAGATTTTAAAGAGAGCTAAGAAGAAAGATATACTTCCAAAAAAAAAAACAAGTGCTACTTTCCTATTTATATTGTCATTTCATAATATCATGAAATTGAATACATTTATTATTATTAATGTTTTACTAACTACGTACCAACATTAATAGCAAATAATCTTAAATCTTTATGTGATTTCTACGTAAAATTACGAAATCAAACGTGACACAGTTTTAAGAGGTCTATCTTAAGTCTCAGTTTGTCTTATCTTTACACGCCGGTAGAACTACTAATGAAAAAGATAAAACCGCAGAAATAGAAAAAGTTGAAGTGAAGCTACATACGATTTCTACTTATAATAATTATAAGCCAGAATTCCCAACGCCTTCTTAAGAGGATACACCAGGGGCGAGAGAAATTGAAAATAGGTATTTGAAAAATGTATTGCTGTCTCACCAATCTCAAGTCTCCCACCGCAGAGCGCGATAGAGACAACACGACAAAAGTTCTAATAAAAGAACAGAAAATCTTCGATTCGTTGTCCGCTGATTCCTTCTCCAAAACTTAACCGATTTAAGTACTTTTTCATTACGAATTAAAGCAAGGCTTGAGCTGTGTTCCTATGTTTTTTTTTTTTGTATATTTTAGCCAGTTTTGGTTTCTGGGTGTTTGAACACAGAGGAAAATCTTGCCATTTTTTTTGGGTTTTTGGAAGTTCTTATCTTTTTTAATAATAAAATTATGAAAAAAAAGAAAACATAGAGACATGCTAATAGTGGACATGCATAGATATTCAGGAAACAATCATAATTCTACCGGCATTATCCAGGGAGGAAATAGGGAACAGCATTTGTATGGAAAAACGGCGGTGTTGTGTCCTCTTAAAGTTAAGGGCTTATAAAATCAATAGACATCAGTCATCAGTCATCCCTGACTCTTAGAAGTGTAAAAAATACAGTATTTTAATGTCTCAAAACTTTGGCACGTTTTAAAAAAATGAAAAATATTGTACAAAACACAGTACAGAAGTACTGTCCGTCAACGTGTTAACTTAATTAAAAAGACGATCTGGATGTATTTATTCTACCACAGACCAGTAGCCCTAGTATGGCCACCAGTAGAAATGCGAAAGTATGGACAAACTGTGGACATAAACTTAAGAGGATACAACAGGGGCTAGAGAAATGAAAAAAAAGTACGTGTAATATCTATAGCTGTCTCCCTTACCTCAAGCCTATACCGCAGAACGCGATAGAGACAACTGCAGAAAATCCAGAAAATCAACGATTCGTTGTCCCCTGATTCCTTCTCCAAAACTTAACCGATTTAAGTACTTTTTTCATTAAAGATTAAAAAAAGGCTTGAGCTGTGTTCCTATGTTTTGCTTTTTTTGTATAATCTAGCCAAATCTGTTTTCTGGACGTCTGAACACAGTGGAAAATCTGGCCATTTTTTTGGGTTTTTGAACGTTCATATCTTATTTAATAATTAAATTATGAAAAAAAGGAAAACATAGGGACATTGTATTAGTGGCCGTAGATATTCAGGAAAAAAATTATAACTCTACTAGCATTATCCAGGGAGGAAATAGGGAACAGCATTTGTATGGAAAAAAGGGCGGTGTGGAATCCTCTTAAGGTGCCGTTCCGATCTTTACCACGGCAATTAAAATGCCACTTTATGACAGACTATAATATATGTCATAGAGAAGGATATTATTTGAATTTTTTGGACTATAGTCTGTCATAAAGTGGGATTTTAATTGAATTTTTCGGAACGAAAAAAGATCGGACTTCACCTTAAGTTTATCTCCATAGTTTGTCTATACTTTCGCATTTCTACTGATGGCCATGCTACTACTGTAACTTAAATACTAATTCTACTAATATTTTTTGCGTTTAATTTTTTTATTTGATTTAACCAGTAATATAAAAATTAAAAAGTATCTGTTTGTTACCCTATTTAGGTCAAATGCTTCGTATGAAAAACGCACAGCAAAAAATTTCCGACCTGCAACGAATTGCTAAACTCGAAACTTTTTCAATATCGGCCACAATGGACCTTCCAGATTATCAGAAAGGATGAAGCGACCTCGTTATCAAAGACAAAACCGGGTGAAATGCACTTTTATAGCGCACAAGACGAAAATAGTACGTCCTAGTACAGACCATTGAGAAAGGGACTCTAAAGAAAGCGGAGAAAGTCGATATTCCAAGAGCGGCGGTAACGCAATGGAAGGGCGCCGTAAGCTTAGCCACGTGCTTTCAACAACTCGCGCTTAGTTCTTCACTAACTGTGTGGGAGTGAGTATGTTTCAATGTCATGCGCGCTAGTGTCCGCGGAAAGCGATTTTCGCGAGTGACGTCACAGTTCACGTGTGCCGTGTGATGTTTTGAATGTGTCATTTCGAACATGGATTTAAACCGGTATGTTTTTTTTTATTTTTATTTAAATATGCAATGAAATAATGTTGAGGGGCTGCGATGCAATGTACTTTATTAGCGTATTCATTGTTAATGCTGTTAAATGTTTAATGTAGGGTAATTTGTCCTAAATTCATTGTTTATGTATATTCATTGCGCATGCCCGAATTATGTCAACACGCGGGGCCTAGATAGCTACAAACATTATATCGACTTGAGCTCCTAAGATGCTATTGCTGATAAAATTGAGTATTATTATTATTATTATGTGATCAATATTTATATTTTAGTTCATTAAATGCGTATTTTATTAGTTTAAGTAAACTTTAAAGATATTGTTTATGGTGACATTTTAATTTAAATATTTGGTGTATTCTTTTCATTTTCTTACTCAAATATTTTTCATAACATTTTGTAGCTCATTAAAACAATTATAGTATTTTTGATATTTATTATTTTACAATACAAATTACAATATTTATTACAAGATTTTCTATAGTGCCATGCGAAAGTTCAAAATGTTTTTGAAGCAAATCTTATCTTAATGTGGACTTCCCCCATAATAAGTATTATAAATTATAATCTCAGCGAATGCGCAAAATTTTATGAAAATGCATGTTTTTTTAAATTCTGAATACTATGCAAAATATTTGAGCAGGCACAAATTTAGACAGCTGCGCAATCGTAACCTTATTGAAAAAATTGTAACAGCTCACATATTATTATGCATTATTTGGTAATATTTCGCATTCTTATCCGATGGCCGAATGGTTTTAAGTATTATTATTTAGGTATAACATTATTTTGGTTTTCAATGGGTTTTATGCTTTTGTAGGTTTTACATGCCAATACTTTTACGTAGGTAATAATTATTAACGGAATTAAGAAATGCTTTGATAACATTGACTATTTAAATAAAGACGATGAATTATTTCTCTATTTTGTTGGGGAGTCTTTACTTTTCTTCTCATGTCTACTACTAAACTCCTTGAACTAAATCATAACATGATAAAACGGTAAAAAAGTGGTAATATTTGTTTTATTCTACCGCTCTCAGTAGAAAACCAGCATTAAGGTCCATCCCTTAAAACATAGGTCCAGTAATATGGGTATGTTCCCTTATCGCTTTCTTTTCACATAGAAAAAAGCTATTAAGTATTAAGCTAATGTTTATTTATGCTTATCATATCAATCGTGTACTAGGATAAAAGTAAAAGCTACACAACATCAAGGTCAAACGATTCATACATCTGATATCTTGAGAGTTAATAAGAGTTGAGACTTGAGATGTTCATTGAACTATAATGTGAACTATACAAAGTGCATTACACTGTAGAAAAGATGCTGATTGCTGATGTTGAGACATGATTCGCTAGGTTTGTCTCGTTGAACCCTTACATTTTTCCTTATACAAAAACTGACCGACAATAATTTATAATTACTATATTATAATATAGAAGGTCTGATTGTCTTTGTCTGATATTGAAAATGTCACTTAACAGACCTTGACTAATTATAATATGCTCAAATACTGTTATTTATAAGAAGGATATAGTAATTCAAACCTAGGTTATTAAAAGGTTTTCCAAATTATTTCTTTAGGTATATAAAACTTTCTTGATTTTCTTTTGTCAGTCTCAGATCTCATAACAGCTCATTACTCGTACAAATAATTGACGAAACGCAGATGGTTCTGTTGGGTTGTGCGCATGCGCGGAATCCGCGATTGTTACAGCCACAGTTGTTTGTATCTGTCAAGTATCTGTTATATTATCTTATCTACCACGGTAGTGTAGAAAATCGATGTAAAAAGGCGTTTCCGTGTAAAACGTTTTAGAAAATTGGACCTTCAGAAGTCTTCGCGCGGTTACCGTACATTTTGCCGGGATAAAAAAGTATCCTATGCCCTTTCCCGGGATTCAAAGTATCTCTATTCCAATAATTATAATAATAATGAAATTTGGTACGTTAATAGTTAATACTTTGTGTACTTAGGATATTTTTTATCCCAGAAAAATGTACGGTTCTATTTACGGCTCTATTTACGGCTCTATTTACGGCTCTATTTACGGTAATATCTAGTTATTTGTATCGGAAAGTTACGATCGTAAACATATTTCCCAAAAATACGGGGAAGGATAGATCCGACTAGTAAATTTTGCAATATTTTGTAAATAATTGTAATGTCAATCTCGTCTTCCATACATTGGTATTTTTTCATGGAATATGAAAAACTGGGTAAAATTATGGCATATTTTAAAGTATATCTACTGTCTACGATGTACTATCAAAAAAGTTGATTCCTATGCAAATCGGGGACCTAAGTAGGTTGCGTTACGTCAAACCCAGCTGACAGATCACAATTAACATTGAATTGACATATTCGACAAAATAACGTTGGTCTGTCAATTGCATAGGAATCAACTTCCTCGATGGTACATACACAAACATTTTTAGAAGCATATTTAATTAGCAAGGCGAATTTTGATGAAATTTGGCAATTAATGGTTCTCCTCTCCAGAGAAAGAACATTTATATTGTTTTCAAAATATCTTTTTCGACTTAGAATATTTTTTTCCTTTTTCTAGGAATCATGTAATGATATGATTATGACTGGGATTGTTACCACAAACATTCATGATTGATACATAGTCTGAATTAATTTATATAAGAGCCGCTACCATACACATAGGCTTCATTTGTCAGCTGTTCCTTCGCACGGGCAATTTATTTATGTTATTACAGCTCAAATTAGATCGTACATACCCGGGTACAGGATTATTCTACCTCCAAAAAATCATCTATGCCAAGGGAATAAGGATCATTTTGAAGTAAAACTTTCGGATTAAGATTTATTGCGAGTGAGGCAAGTGGTTTACCCGATTTGAATTTTTCATGCGAGACGTGGTGACTGGTGAAGTAACGCGTTGGCAGTACGAAATATTTTGTTGTCACATCAGATTTAAAGTTTGAAATCAGATTCAAAATACTAGTCCCTAGGGGATTCAGTATTTAGAATCTGATTAGTATAAATCTGACGCAAATTTGAAATAGCTAGCTGTTTGACCGAGCTTTGCTCATAATTTTATATATATATATATATATATATATATATATATATATATATATATATATATATATATATATATATATATATATATATATATATATATATATATATATATATATATATATATATATATATATATATATATATATATATATATATATATATATATATATATATATACTTATATATATATATATATATATATATATATATATATATATACTTATATATATATATACTTATATATATATATATATACTAATATATATATCTAAATTTTATGATGCTAAGACTAATAAGAGCGAAGAAATAGAGGAAAATGTGGAAAAAAACGGAGGAAATTATTTGAAAGGGCTAATCTCACTAACTACTGGAGCAATTTTTCTGTTACTTGGCACAGATAAGAAGTAGACCACGTGAAGGATCATAGGCAATTTTTTTTGGACTAATTTGTCTGTTAAATATCTAATTTACGCGGGCGAAGCTGCGCGGAACGTTATATTTCGCGTGGTCACGACATCACGCGTAAAGGACTGGACCCATTTTGCTGAAATTTAATATAAAGATAAAAGGTATAAAGATACTTTGAGTCCCGAAAAAGAATATAGGATACATTTTGTCCCATAAAAATGTACGGTTACTGCACAATATACCTTTATGATTTGCACGTAAACTATTCAATCTATTTTGATGGAATTTGGTATGGAGATACTTTCAGTCTCGGGAAAGGACAAGGGATACTTTTTATCCCGGAAAATATACGGTTCCTGCACAATAAACTTTTATGATTCTCGCCTGAGCCAGCAGAGTAAGTACATGATATTAGTTTAACAACCTAAACTATTTAATCTATTTCGATGAAATTTGGCCTGGAGATTGGAGATACTAATTTGAATTTGGGACAAGGAATATTTTTTGTCCCGGAAAATGTGCGGTTCCCTCGCATGTTGCGTGAGAAACTTTTCTGATTTGTGCGTAAACGACTCAATCGATGTACGGGAACAACTATAAACTAAAGTCCACGCGGACAAAGTCGGGGGCAACAGCTAGTTATTTCGACATATTCATGTTTTCAGCCGGAACCATTTTTCTCGTTAAAAAGTAGCCATGTTCCCCAAATACACATCGTGGGAATCTACCAATTAACAACATAAAATCGCAACTCGCAAGTTTCACCTGTAAAAACAATGGAGTTTTCATCGGACGTCCTTCAACTCTTTGCGTGTGTAATTCTCACTTTTATCTTTCGTACCGTGTAAACAATGAGATCAGTTCTCCGAAAGTCTATCGGAATAGCCGTGACAATGACTTTATGTTCGCGCCATAGATATTATAATTATAGATGTGCCTGTTCATGAATAAGGGTCGGTGCAGACAGAACGGAGCGTAGTGGAGAAGATTTTATTAACGCACTGTTTCTGTCTGCGCTGACCCTATAAGTCTTGACGCACGGCAAACGGGAATATACAAACAAACGGCATGTGTCGGCGGCACGCGTCGGCGCCCGTCGACGGCAGTCGGCGGCACGTGTCGGCGTCAGTCGACGGCAGTCTACGGCAAGTCGTCGAAAGTTTATGACGCTTGCAGGGGTCTACCACGACCTTTCCTAAAACTATCATCATGTTGCCAGAACACTTTGTTGTAAGATTACCGTACTCACTTTTCAAATATAATTTTACTAAAAACAGTAAAAAAATGCAATTAACATTGGTAAATCCGCTGTGTAATATCAACTTTTTTAAATTGTCAAACAGTGTCGCTTAGTAGAGGTGGTGGTAGGCCCCAGTTCTGACGTACCGGCCAAAGTATATTCCACAACCAGAGCACTTTTGTAGTACAATTTACGGAAAAACTTAGATGTGTAATTGTCATCGGTCAGTTACAGTTACTGTTAAAATATGAAAAATCTGCCTTAGATTATTACCACGCAGAAAAATGACGCGAACCCTCACAAAGCTCGGCTTTTAGCTAGTTACCTAGTAGGTATGATGAGTACAGACTCTATATTATTTTTACTGTGCTACTAATTTTAATTTTACGACGTGTTGTAGTATCTAAAGTAACATTTTTTATAGATGATAGTATAATTTTAATTACTAGTGGTCGAAATTCGACCTTACCTGCAACGACATTAGGACTACTACCTATATTTTGTAAAAAATATTGACTTCATCATAGTTTTTTTCAATTCTTGTCTCTGGGACTCAGCTGATCTCAGACTGGCCGTTTAAGCATTGTCTAATAGTATCTAAAATTAAATTAAAAAAAAAAACAATAATCCATTTTCAATTTGTCAACTTGTTGTCAACAGACTTTAACCATAAATAAAAGAGTATAATTCGTATGTATAGGCTTGTCACTCAAAAATCTGTAATTTTCCTAGTAGTAGTGTCGTAGTGTGTGTAACGTTTTATTTGTTAAAAATATATATGATAAAAGCATAATTTTAAAATAATATTAGCTCGATGCACTCCTTCACCATATAAACTATAACTGTACGAAATTTCATGCACCTACGTTTCCCCATTTTTCGTAAAAAGGGTTACAAAGTTTTTCTCTCACGTATTAATATAAGTATAGATTGTGTTACTGACAATTAAAAAATATTTATTTAATTGTCAATAACACCATACAACAACAATTATTATCATTTTACTGTTAATTGAGGATATTTTGCGTACAAAAACAAAATGAAAACGAAACAGCAGAGCAGACAGAGGAGATAATATTGCTTCCTCTCCTATTCCGCGTCGTACTTTTACTTACCTTACTACCCTTATGATTGTTTTTTTAATCTCACCATTTAAATAAAATTAAAAATATACATATGTAGTTTTTTATTATTAACTAGATGACGCCCGCAACTCCGTTGCGCCAAAACTCGTTTACGGCGCGGGAACCCCATCCTTTGCCGGGTCTCAAAGTATCTCCATACCAAATTTAAATTATAAAAACAGACAGACACACTTTCGCATAATATTAGTATGGATATTATATCAAACAAGCTTCCTTTATAGATTTACATACCGTTTTGTGATAAGTGCACTTTCGACTAAAATTGCCCATCATTATATAAACATGGTTTTGACTTTCTAGATGCATGAGCCTAGGCTGATCTAGATTTATGATCATTAACAGGTTAGGTCGGTAATATATGGAGTTATTAGATGTGATCGGTTTATGATCTTTTCATCTTGACGACATAGACGTAATATTGTGAAAGTTCTAATAAAGTTGTTTCACAAGAGAATCAACATTGTTACTAAGCGGATTTTACAAAAAAAAAAAAAATAAGTTGAATACTGTTTTTTTTTATGAGATAAGGGGGCAAATAAGCAAACGGGTCACCTGATGGAAAGCAACTTCCGTCGCCCATGGACACTCGCAGCATCAGAAGAGCTGCAGGTGCGTTGCCGGCCTTTTAAGAGGGAATAGGGAAGGGTAGGGATGGGAAGGGAAGGGAAGGGAATAGGGTAGGGTAGGGAATAGGGGATTGGGCCTCCGGTAAACTCACTCACTCGGCGAAACACAGCGCAAGCGCTGTTTCACGCCGGTTTTCTGTGAGAACGTGGTATTTCTCCGGTCGAGCCGGCCCATTCATGCCGAAGCATGGCTCTCCCACGTATAAATAATGCAACGTGGTCTCATTAATTTTTGAACTAAGAAGAATTTTAATCTTTATAAAATTCTCGTGTCACAATGTTCGTTCCCGTACTCCTCCGAAACGGCTTGACCGACTCTCATGAAATTTTGTGAGCATGTTGAGTAGGTCTGAGAATCGGCTACTGGGTACTTTTTATATTGATAAGTGCATTTGTTGTATAAATAATAGTAAATTATTACAACTCGAGACGATGGCGACCATTGTTTGCGCGACAGGACGGGACGGGACGTTACCATGGTAACATGCTTATTTAGTCACTTCAATTTATATTATCTATATATTAATACGTGAGAGACAAACTGTCTAACCCTTTTTACGAAAAATGGGGAAACGTAGGTGCATGAAATTTCGCACAGTTTATATGGTGAAGGAGTGCATCGAGCTAATATTATTTTAAAATTATGCTTTTATCATACATATTTTTAACAAATAAAACGTTATACACACTACGACACTACTACTAGGAAAAATGACAGATTTTTGAGTGACAAGCCTATACATACGAATTATATTACTTTATTTGTGGTTGAAGTCTGCTGACAACAAGTTGACAAATTGAAAATGTTTTTTTTTTTTTTTAATTTAATTTAAGTACTATTAGACAATGTTTAAACGGCCAGTCTGAGATCAGCTGAGTCCCAGAGACAAGAATTGAAAAAAACTATGATGAAGTCAAAAAATTTTAACTAAATATAGGTAGTAGTCCTAATGTCGTTGCAAGAAAGGTCGAATTTCGACCATTGGGCGATGTCTAGTTATAGCAAAGCAACGTTTGCCGGGGCAGCTAGTTTAAAATATAAATAATATTGCTATGTATACTCTGTACCTATCGGAACTGTAAAAATTGAATTATTATAGCAATAATAGAATTATGGTAAAGACTACGGGTAAAGAACTATAAATTTATGGATACAATTTTTTGATATTTAACCTTTATGTATTTATGATAAAAAAGCTGTTTTATATTCTTCTCTAGTTTTTTCTAAATAATAATGAGAAACTTCTGGTATAAACCAAAGCTTAGACCGTCGCGTATAAATAAAATTTAAATAATTTCGTTATATTCGATAGTGACGCGCCAGGCTTGATAGTGCAGTCGATAATAAAACGTCGATTATCGATAAAAAGCTTATTAAATTTTTAAGTAGATATTTCACGGTATCTTCACTTTAATCTCGTATCGGTGTAACCTGTTCCAGGGAACAATGGGAACATTGTTTGGGAGATAACATGATAAGTATTGCTATTACACAATATTAACTTTAAAACTAATTCATCATCATGGATGTCAGAAATGGGCTCTTGAATTTTGTGCGCTCAATTTTAATTTTGATCTAATAGTAAAAAGAATAGGTGGCTTACGTCACAAAAAGCAGTACATAATCTTGTTGAGTTTGTTATTTGTTTACGTAGGTGTAAAAAATAACAGAATCTAGAGATCAAAATGAATAAAAACGGCAGGACGTTAATCGTTATGTATGACATGCGTCTTATTACAAGTTCACAAAGCAACACTTTCATTGCTTACAATTAAACAAAATGATTTAAACAGTTTAAAAAGTTTTAGTACTTAAATCAAAATTGATAAGTTGTGACCATTGTGTATAGAGTTTCTTTATTTTTTGATACTAAAGTAAGAGCGTTACGTTGAAGAAGGCACAATATACACTCCGATCTAAATCGTAATCCAGGACATGGGTTCTGCAAGCCAGTTCTAACTTTTTGTCATACTTACATTCCTACGAACTACTTACTAAGCAGAGTAACTGTATCGGTTAAGTCTTAAAAAACAGAGTAACGGGACCATATTTTATTTATCATCCTACTTTATTTTACAGCTTAGAAGCACTATCCATGTCAATCGTCCAAACTATCGATAGTTTTCGCAACACTAATAATCCTGCGCTATCAGAATTTCCAATATTTTGGCATTCGCCAAATGCAGCTGTCACTCTTTTAGAACACCTAAATCCTATCTTCAAATTCAAATTTTATTCTACGTTCGAAAATGGAAATGGTGAACCATGAGTTATCATAACGGTTTATGATAGTGACGAAGTTTAAGAAATCTATGGTAAAATATGTATGGCGTGGGACGTTAGATTCGAAAAGTTATGTACATACTGATTTTTAAGCATGTGATTATGCTATTCTAATAGTCGATAAAATATATTTGACTGACCGTGAAATTGGATTGTCTGTTTCTTTATTTTTGTAAAATATTTTAGGTAAGTGGTCATTATTTTGGTTTCAAATAATATAAAGTAAAAAAAAAATAAGGTAAAATTTTATATGAATTGAATTTTGAAGTGGTCTCAATTATTGTCTGAAGGCCATTCAAGGGAGATATGAAATGAAATGAAATGAAATGAAATGAAATAGTTTATTAAATCAAGTTACATAGACTCATTTGTTAGTAAAGGCTTATAAATTATGTTAGTAAAATTATCTTTATAAGTTTAAATAAATAATAATACCTATTTTGACTACATAACGATTTTGACGATATCACATTAATTTAATAAATATCTTGACAAAAATTCCATTAATTTTCTGTAAAACTTGCTTAAATTAAAGTAAAGTAATCTCTTTCAGAGCCAGGTTAATAACCGCAAATATTTTAGTGCAATGAAGTCAAAGCTGAAGTAAATATAAAAGACAACACTTTAACAATAATAAAAATAAACAATAAAGCAGTAGACACAGGAAGCGAAGCATATTTTATAGTATAATGTGAGATTAGTCATGGAGCCAACGATGATTCGCATAACGCTTAAGGATAATAATTAATATGCGTTTAGTGACTACAGAGATAATACACGTATAAAAAAGAAAATATTGAAAAGAAAAATAGTATTTAAATGAAAATGAATCTCCAATAAGTCCTTATTATGAGGGAAGTTATACAAAGTTCACTGGCTACCTTATCACGTAAAAATAGCGATCAAGAATCCACTAGCATTAATCGCGCGAGTGATTGCTGGGTGTCATGAATGTCGCAAATAATGGTGTCATGTATAGTGATCGATTGCAATCGTATTGTTTTGGCTGATACGTGATACGAAACTGCGATTTTGGAGCAATTATCGCGCAATAATTGTTATCGCATTGCTCTCGCAAGATACTTGATACGGGGGCCGGTCATCTAGTAAAAATATAAAAAGATTAAGGGCCTGTTTCACCACTTTCTGATAAAATGCCTAATAGGCTATTCACAACCTTTTTGACAGATTCCCCATACTTGATCCGTCAAGATAATTGGTGGATAGCCTTATCAGGTGAAACAGGCCCTAAGGATGTAGGCTTATCCCAAATATAGATAGATAGTCTAGTCTTAGGGATGAATCAAAATAAATAAAGATCTAGAAGGTCACACGAAGACAGGCAATTGGCCCTTTAGTACCCTGAAGGACTTGTGTTACGGGTACCAGACAACGGAAATATAATACATATTTAATACTTTTATACTATACATATATTTAAGATTTTTATTATATGATACACATATTTGATCCATGACCCAGGAACTTTGAAAACTTTTTGTTCCCTCGGCGTGATTCGAACCCGCGACCCCCGGCTTGAGCTACCAACAGCCCACCAACTGAGCCACAGAGGTCGTCAAAATAAATAAACTGTGCAATTCATTTTATTAAACTTTAATTGTATTGTTTTGTATGTGAATTATTTTGAGTTTTATGGCACTTTCAGAGAACGATAAACAAATTAAAGGCGATTCACACTTTAAATTGTTTCAACAAATTGATTATTTAATCTACGTTTTAATCAATTTAGCCAATTCCAGTTAAAATTCCATCACGAGCTCACATACCAAATAATTTAGGTTCCAAACCATTAATTTATTTAAAGTCATTAGATAGAGCCAATTTCTTTTAAACATTTTAAACTAAATGACGTCTGAAATTCCGTTGCGCCAAAAAGTCAATTCTCGCGCGGGAACCGTACATTTTTCCGTAATAAAATGTATTAAGTATAATATGTCCTTTCCCGGGACAAAGTAGATATATACACACCCAGCAAAATCGGTTCAGCTGTTTGGGCGTGAAGGGGTAACAGACAGACACACTTTCAACTAAAACTATAATAAACTAACTATATTAGTAAGTATGGATTATATTAAGTAGGTATACTGTGTATTTTATGTGTGATATAAAATATTATAATAATTATTTTTACTTAATTGTATTATATCAAGATTATCTTTACACTGTACATTAGAAATAATCTTATGAATAAATCAACTTACTTGCTCTGTTTCAACTTTCAATACAGAAATACTAAAAACAAAATAAAGCTCCCATACAAGAAACGTAATTTTTTTGGCCTTTTTTGCTCGTAATCAATAATGACAACAGTTGGGCACTTGAAACTTTCACAAGATCCTTAATTATATTTGTATTTTAATAATTATTAATAATATTAAAATAAAATTAGTAAGTATTCAATTAACCCCATACAAAAAACACATTTTTTCCTATTTTAGCTCGTGCCTACCCTTCGTGCGCGAGTTTGACTCGCACTTGGCCGACTTTTATCATTTGGATATAGAACTCTTAAACGATATTGGCCGATTTTCAGACACACAAGATTCCAGTCGTCGCCGAGTAGAGAGATAGAGTACGGTTGACTACTTTATAAACTTTTACAGTAAAGTAAATTTTATTCTATAATTTGTGACTACGACTATCTTAAAAATCCAAATTTACTGAACGTGGAGCCCTAGCGAAATGAGTCAGACGGTTTGCCGGGGACGTGACGGGAATACGGTTAGTGTACGTGTTGTAACATGCCAGTAGCTCGAATGGCATGGTGTAGTAGTATGAGTATGAGCATTATAAAACGACAATGCAATAATAAAAATATAAAAAATATACTGATGATTTTTCTATAAACGTTAACTTAAAAATGATTATGCCTTATTGTCGATTTTCGAAACATGATAACTATACTTTACATGTAAAATTGAACAACAAGTAGCAGATGTCATCACGCAAGCGTCCTTTCATGCCTTTCACTTCAAAGATTGAACGAGTAACGCAAAATTTTATAGGCATTTATACTTGAATTTAAAAATAGAACTTTTCTATTTATAGAACAGAAATAAAATATACAACACAGTTACTCTATTTTATAAAGCCATGGACTTGTCCACTGGCAAGCGTGTGTGCAAGTAACTAGCACAAACAACCAACCGGCCTCGCTCTAAGACATCACGGAACAACTATAAAGTCAGCTTTTTGTTTCACATCAGAAAATACAGTTTTATCGTCTTCCCATTTCAGTGTCATTCAATTGATACTTAGTTTTACCCGATTACGAAGTGAGGGTAACGATTTTGGTAGAGTTTAGATCACCGTAGCGCCTAAACGTTCTTTAGTCAAGAAAATTTTAAGATATCGTGTTTTTGCTAGGTCTGATTCTCGGAAATATAATGCAGTATCTATGTCTACAAAATGAAACAAAATTCGGAGTTCATTTTCAAGTATAAAAATGAATTATAAAATCGTCAATTTAGGGTTAGTCGCCCCCAAAAGATAGTGATAGGGTATAAGAGCTAGCGAGAGAAATGCGTAGCTCGATTTTTATTCGGCGGTATCCGCTTTTCTGACATTTCACTAGATTTAGTTTAGTGAAATGACATATCACTAGATTTGTTTAGTAAGAAGACGTAAGAAACAAGAATATTCGGTATCTACCGCGATTTCATGATATCCCTAGGGATTTCGGGATATCCCTGATATCTTCTTTTCCCTGCGACTATATGTCGCAGGGAATATAGATAATAAATTATCGTAAGTAGTATTCAAAAGGATAAATTACTTTTTTCAATACTATAATAAATGACTTTTTATTTTTTAAACATACATTCAAATGTAAGTGGATTAGAAATAAGCTTCGTATAATTGCTTCAGACTTCAGAGAGACAAGTCGTATGGTCGTTCCTTCGTAGGGACGAAGTTATAACAAGCAAAGTTCATATGAACCTGACAAATTACTTTCTTGACTATGATCTGGGACAGGTGACACTAACGAAGTACGAACACAGAAATTGTTCGACGTTGATTCGAATTGTGCTTGGCATCTGAGGATTCGTTCACGTCATGCGATACGATATCGGTATACGACCTTGCGATATTTTATTAAGTAAATAGATACAAGATATAAATGTCGAACCCGTCTAAATACATGAGATTGGACAAATTCTTAATGTGACTTAAGGCTATTCGAACCACGACCACGACCACGACCGACAAGAATTGAAACCAAATGTTTCATAGCTTATAGATATATTACTTATTTTGTTTCTTTTATGTTTACGGCACAACAAATCAGTGGCGGTTCGATTGCTAGACCAATATCGATAGAAAATAAAAATAACAACTTGCAAAGTACCTACTCGTATTAAGTAATTAATCTGTAGGAGTACGAACAAAATATCGATTTATGTGCTTTTTACTTACTAAATTTTAATAAGTATAATGAAGATACAAACTCGTTTATATAACTTAAGAATTCATTTCTAAAATATCATTTATGGACCAATGAAAAATAACAGCTTTACTCCAATGGTACTTTTCTGACTGTTTTAACTTTACGACGTCACACCTCAGCACTTGGAGAATACTAATGCGGGACTATACATGAAAATGTTTCTTATGTCGTGAGCTCTAAAGGTCTTTCGGAAGTAAAATAACTCCGAATATAGTGCACTAAGCGGTGTACTTTAGTGTTTTAAATTCCTGAATGTATTGTCCTGGGATTAAAAGAAGTTAACAAAATGGTACATTGCTGGCAATTGTGATACGTGAGTGGGTTATAAAGGAAACGCGTAGTGTTTTCTGACGATAGTTCTTTTTTTTTATGAAATAAGGGGGCAAACGAGCAAACGAGTCACCTGATGGAAAGCAACTTCCGTCGCCCATGGACACTCGCAGCATCAGAAGAGCTGCAGATGCGTTGCCGGCCTTTTAAGAGGGAATAGGGTATTGGGGAAGGTGGGCATAGAAAGGGAACGGAATAAGGGAGGGTAGGGAAGGGAATAGGGTAGGGTATTGAGCCTCCGGTAAACTCACTCACTCGGCGAAACACAGCGCAAGCGCTGTTTCATTCCGGTTTTCTGTGAGGACGTGGTATTTCTCCGGTCGAGCCGGCCCATTCGTGCCGAACCATTTTTCTCCCACGTCAAAGTTCTGGTCTGATTGCATAGAGGCGATTTGGCAAAAAACCATTGGCACCATTGAGACGATTAGTACAGACGTTTACAGAAATCGTAACTTTACAGATATAGAGAGTAAATATTAGGTAGAAAATGCATAATATTGCTTTCGTCATTGTTTTTATTTTCATAAATTTTCTTGTCAGTACTAACAGTGAAGTACCCATTGATATTGCGTAGGTACTATATTGAGTGCTTAAGACTCTAAAATCTAAATTGTGTAAATGATACTCAAATGCCAAGCTGCCTTATTCAAATTTATTATGATCGATAATATCTTAGAGTAAAGTAAAGGTGTATTATTAAATTACTATAATTAGCATAGGCTCATGGGAACAAAGCTTTAATGCCAATCAAAGCTAAAAGGGAATATGGCAACAATAGGCGTAAGATATCAATTGCAATAAAGAGACTCAGACTTAACAAAGATCTAAGCAAGTTGCGTACTATAATTAGTCGGGAGTTACAATACACTTTTTAACAAAATTTTGTATATAGGGGGTTTCGGGGGCAATAAATCGATCTAGCTAGGAATCATTTTCAGAAAATGTCATTTTATTCGTGTTTTATCGAATACCGAGCAAAGCTCGGTCAAACAGCTAGTTATTTATTATTCTTTATATTTTTCTATATAAGTAATGTTTATTATTACTGCGATGGTAATTTTTTATCATTCCAAATCTGCGGGGCTAAAATGGTCACTTTGGAGAATCATTTAATGAATAAAAATATATATTTTTTTTAAATCGCAAAATGGTCAATCTGCTTGCAATTAATTATGTCTAGTAATTAGTACTCATTTGACATTCGTCAGTTTGACAGTTTTGACAATTCGTTTGCTGAATTGATTGAGAGGAATTGCTAAATGTTACCATTTTAGCCCCGCTGAGTTGTTCTTTTGATGATATTATCGTTTAGATTAAGTGCGTTTTGATGTTATTATCGTTTAGACTTTAGATTAAGTGCGATCTGAGCAAACATCTCCTGGTTGCTATACAGGTTGTAACAAAAATAAGTGATAATACTTTAAGGTTTGTGTGTGTCCCTCATACTTATTGAGTTCACTGTGAAAGTAGCAGCGCTGAGAGAGCAAAACTTTTTTGTGATTTATATCTAGGGCAAGCGACCGAGCGTCAAGAATTTTTCTATCCAAAGTTTAAAAAAAAGTTACTCTTTCAGCGCTGCTACTTCCACAGTGAACTAAATGCAGGGAACTAATATACACTCTAAAGTATTATTATCAGTTATCACTTAGTTTTGTTACACACTGTATATAATTGTAGAAAATTAAGCGCTTCCTGACATATTTCCCTCCATCACCTACCACCGCCAATACATAATTTGGCCGCAAGCAAATTGATACTTGGAGGACATTGACAGGATAGAGTTAGGGTCAATTCAGACCGCAACGTGACGCGTAGATGCATTTCTTTTTCTGCCATATTATGGAGGTGTTAACAAACATTAGGGTGACTTTCAATCCGAGTTTATTTTACAAAAAAAAATTTAGCAGAAAAAGTTAATTCAGTTGTAACGGTCAATCAACTATGAATTTATTTCTGAAGTATTTGCACAGATGTTAGTTTAATTACAGAATTAGTCACATGTTATATTTCGGTGATGAATCATGTACATGTAAACAGGTGAACGTGTGAGCTGGTAAATAAAAATAACTAAATAAAGATCACAGTATGTCGCAGGTACATTAACTCAATGAAGTGTATACAAGGTGTAACAAAACTAAGTGATAATTATTTAGGGCGTGTATGTGTTCCTTATAGAGAGTTCACTGTGAAAGTAGCAGCGCTGAAAGACCATTTTTTTTTTGGTTTTGTATGGGCAAGCGCCCCAGCGTCACGAGTTACCCCATATAAAAGTAAAAAAGTGGTATTTCAGCGCTGCTACTTTCATAGTAACTTTGTAGGAAGTCAATCAGACCTACCATGATCTCGCGGATACATGAACTCGCGGACTACTCGATTAGTACGGGAGCCCTATAACAATTTTTTTAATACATAAAACAGAAATAGAAAGAATTTCATACTTTGACTTGATGGTCTTAAAATATGAATTGTTCTATTTGTAGGACAATGTTATTCTTAAATTATAGAATGTGTTAGTGTAAACACCTTGAAACCATCAAATGAGCCCGTCAAAATGAAAAACTTTTTCTATGAGAACAATGCTGGGAACTCAAAAAAAAATGCCGTCTTCATACCCATACGGATGCCCGGATTGATAATTTGTATGGGTGTGAAGACGGATTCCTTGTCATATTTTGTGAACTTCTTGTTGTGTTATCTCCATCAAAGGTTCTTTTTCGAAACAACTTTTCTTTTTAATAATTATTATTATGTAGGCGTTAATATATCGGATGAACAAATTAAAACAAAGAAAACCTTTTATTTTAATCAATAAAATTAATTGCCATAGAAAGTTGATATTTAATTCGATCAATTAATATTACGTAAAATCTTTTACCCACCCAATAATAAGATGAATCGTATGTTCGTTTATTAATCGAATTGAGTAACTATAGCGTGGGTGAAACATAGACCTAGGAACAGCAGAAATGTGTCGGGAAATTAAATTACAATATTATATTTACTTTTGTTCCATCGTGTCGGTCGTAAGGTATAAATGCTCCGACATAAAAAATGTGAATTGAATCGTTTCAAAATATTTCCTGGTAGATAGACTGTACTCGGCGAAACATGGCGGTAGCGGTCATTGACTCCCTCCCTGTCAAATATAATTTTCTATATAAACCGCGATTGACAATGAAGTGTCAGATGTGAAATGTCAATTTTTTGACAGGGAGTCAATGACGCTACCGCCATGTTTCGCCGAGTACAGTATAGGTTTATTTTAGGTAGGGTACTTATTTTACGTAATCAGGTGCCTTACTCCCGAAACTGATATCTATTTCGATTTTCGATTTCAACGGTTTTTGACACTTTAGACATCTAAAATAGCGCTATTTTAGATGTCTAAAGTTTAAAAAACCGTGGTTGTATATTATTATAGTTTTCAGTAGCGACTGTGATGTATTTCAGTAATCAGTTCTTTATTTGCAGTAAAAGTGGTGGTTATACAAGATGTTTACAATATTAGTGGTTCTGACACTTTTAGCTATACAATAGCATGCAAATATTATATATAGTAAATTTTAATTATATGCCACATAGTCTACAATTATAAATTATTTATAATAAATTATTAGAAAAGCTAGTTCATTATTAGTTACATTAATCACATCATTAAGAATTATTATAAGTTATTACAAACAATATACCAATAATATAATATGCATAATCTTATTTATATTTTTTAATAATTAGTCAAGTAAATTTACTTAGGGGTTACAATATTATTATATGTCAATTTCGTCAACATTTTTTCAATACATAATATAAATAATTTCAGGTTTGTAGAAGTTCATTTGTAGAATAAAATGTTTTAGATTTGAGCCACTTTATGAGTTCTTTTTTAAATTTAATATAAGGTAACTCTTTAATTTCTTTCGGTATGGCATTGTATACTTTGATGCACATAGGGTAGTATTGTTTTTGATACAAGGTTATTCGTGGTAAAGTGTCGAGTACCAATCTGTCAGCATTTCTATTGCTTCGTGAGTATATTTCATGTGCTTCTGTAAATTGTCCATAATTCTGCTTTACAAAATTGGCTAGCTCGAATATGTATAGGCTAGGCAATGTCATCAGTCCTAGTCTTTTAAAAAGTGGTCTACATGATTAGGGGGGTGTACCACAAATGGCTCTTACACATTTCTTTTGTGCTATGAATACCTTATTAATTTCTGTCGAGTTTCCCCAGAGCATTAGACCGTATCTAAGAACAGATGCTACGTAAGCATGGTACATCGCGAGAACTGTAGGTAGTGCACATATTTGTCTCAATCTGAAAAGACCATAAACAAATCGGTTCAGCTTAGAGCATATATGCTCTATATGCGACTTCCAATTTAGATTTTGGTCAATATAGACTCCTAAAAATTTTGTGTCATTTACCTTTTTTATTGGTTGGTTATTGTACATAATATTATAAGTTGTTGTTTCATTTACACGAGTCTTAAATTCGATATAATTAGTTTTAGTCAGATTAACATAAAGATTATTATTTTGCAACCAAGAATATATTTTTTAATTGTTTCATTTAATTTAAGGTCAATTTATATAATTACTGAGATTCATGATTACTGATATGTCATCAACGAATAGTGTGAAATTATCGTCTGTCACGACAGGAAGATCATTAATAAAGATTAAAAATAGTAATGGACCTAGAAAACTCCCCTGGGGTACCCCACATTTGATTACTCTAGATTTGGACTTATGCACCGATTGTACATTGAAATGATTTATTGAAGATATTTCAACAAATTGCGTTCTCTGATAGAGGTAAGATCTAATCCAATCTAGAGCTGGACCCCTGATTCCCAAATTTTCAGTTGTGAAACAAAATCAAACGCCTTTGACATATCAAAAAATATGCCAAATGTAGGTTTTTTTTCATTTAAATTTTTAGCTACGGTATGAACAAGATTAGAAGCTACTTAAATAGTGTTTTTGTTAGTCTGATACCCATATTGTTCTTCTTTCAGTATTTTGTATTTGTTTATAAAAATAGTGATTCGTTTGTGCATACATTTTTCGAAAACTTTAGATATAACAGGTATAAGTGTTATAGGTCTGTAATTTGCTATTAATTTTTTATTTCCTTTTTTTAAGATCGGTTTTACTAATGATATTTTAAATATATTTGGGTATTGTCCTATTCATAAGATACGTTTATGAGGTAAGTGAGTATTGGCATTATTTCTTTTTTACAATATTTAAGGACTTTCGTTGAGATACCGTCATATCCTTCTGAATTTGTGTTTCTTAATGACTGTATGATTTTGCTTATTTCAGTAAAATCACGAGGTGTCAAGAAAATACTACTAAAAACGTTTGTTTTATTTGTATTGATATTATTTACCTTGTCATTATGAGCACTCGTCAAATTTATAAAATAGTTGTTAAATTCATTTGCAATGTCAAAAGGCTTAGTAATTAATTCATTATTTTCATTATATATTTCTGTTATAAAGTCATTACTATGCGTATTATTACTAATTTCATTATTTATTATTTTCCAGGTTGCTCTACATTTATTTTTTGCCTGTTTTTAATATTTATCATGGTATATTTTTTGAGGTATATAGGTATCGACTAGTACGAAATACCTTTGAATAAGATTCAAATTTATTTTATTTTCATTTGTTTTATTTTTGTAATATTTAAGACGTAGTGACCTTTTTATTTTACAACTTATTCGTATAGCTTTACTTATGCATTACTGCTTTGTAAGATTATTTTTAATTTTTTTAAAGGGGAAACATAGTTTATAGAAAAGAGTAAACTCATCATAGAAGGATTGCATTGCTATATTAATGTTTATTTCATTATAAACGTCATTAAAAGTTAGCTTGTCCAGGCAATTACGAAATTTATTCATATTTTCTAAGTTATAATCTCTTTTGTAAATGTAGTATGTCGCTGGTGTTTGTGGATTACTATTTACAGGTATGTTCAAGATTTGTGAGGTATTATGATCAGATAGTCCATGTTCAATTAGAGAGCTTGATGCTTTTGTGCTTGATGCTTTGATGCTATTCTGATTACTCTCTACATTTTGTAATAAAAATGTCTATTCTGCAGTAAACACCAATTGGGATAGTTTTGAAAGTGTTGTGTATCCTTTCGATCTATTATAAACCCTTCACTCCTTTTTTTGCATTGGGGAAATGCGATTACGCATCCCCGGCAGTCTGGGGAGGACTATTCCGCTTAAGGCCACGGGATACGCGGAATTCATAACCGTGACCCTGCCAGACTATACCCTTTCCTGGACATCCCTGGAATTCCACAATCGACTCCACATTAGTTCGAGTTTTACCATGATTAACAAACAGATTCATTTTTATTATAAGAGACGCACATACTATTTTGAATTTGAAGTCTATCTATCTATCACTAGCTCTGTAGTAACAAATCTTGTACGTATTTGTTCAATTGGTAGTATTTTAACAGTGGGTGTAACATTTCATCGAACGCCGGCTTATGATTTTTATTGCCTTGCTCGGTGTGGGCTGGAACCCTTAGGGACTGCAGCTATCGGACTATAATAGTACTATTAAATGTTGTGACTTAAGATTTCAATTTATATCTCTACTTAAAAGTTATTTAAAATTAAAAAAAGTACTATTGAATAATTGGCGGATGGAGGACCTACGTGATTCAGTCGGTTTATGATAATATGAGGTTTAATTGATTGGCTATGAAAAATGTTATACAGGGTGTAACAAAATTAAATGATAATACTTAAGGGTGTGTATGGGTCCCCCATATATAGAGTTCACTGTGAAAATAGCAGCGCTGAAAGAAGATTTTTTTTGGTCATTTATATGGCGATGCGCATAATCGGCATGAATTTTCCCATACAAAAGTAAAAAAAAGTTACTCTTTCAGAGCTGCCAGTTTCACAGTGACCCATAGAAACCCTAAAATATTATCATTAACTTTTATTTTATAATCTTAAGAAATTACGTAAAAATATATTAAATATTAATTACTGATGCCTAAATTACTATTAAAATATGTCTTATATAATTACTATGCGAAAACTAGTATTAATATTATTATTATCCCAATTCTTTCGTGAAGCACAAATATTCTACTTTACGTTAAAACATAATATTATTATCTAATATATAAAAATAAGTCGGGTTTTCCTTCCTGACGCTATAACTCCAGAACGCACGCACGAACCGATTTCCACGGTTTTGCATTCGTTGGAAAGGTCTCGGGCTCCGTGAGGTCTATAGAAAAAAAATCAGAAAAAACTTCAAGAGAAAAGCAGGAAAACAGGAAAAAACATTTATGGCGAAACAACGTTTTCGGGGACAGCTAGTTTTCTATGACGCAAAACATATCATACGAGCGCCGAGTACAACAATGCAGTAAGTCATAAAGTGATATTTTCACGCGCTTAATAGGCGTAGACATGTTAACACTTCAATCTCATTGGCGTAACAAAATGGGCGTTATGAAGACTGACACTTGGCCCTTATAAGGGTCTTAAAGAGGCCATTAGCTTTATTTAATGAATGCCTATAAATCTTTTCTCATTTAATATGGATCGTAATAGATCAAAGTGTACCATTTAAGTGTGGAAAAATGCAGTCTTTATCTTCCAAATGCATAATTAAGTTGAGACGTAATAAACGACAAAAATATATAAATGTAGATACCATGTATCTTTTTGTCATTTATTACATACCTGATACTACACACAAACTAAAATAATTATAGTCTACCAATGATGTTTTATTACTATTATTTAAAAAGTAACCAAAGCATTTTTGATGCGTTGATAGTGGAGAATGAATGCTACAGTAAGATTTGTATTATCCTGTCGTGGAATATGTTCAGATTTTCCACAATAATTTTCATATCTACTGTCAGCAAATTCTGTACGAAACATGAAATTTTATTCACGAAATAACCTGCCCTAAGGGACATTTTACGACTGCTCGTAGGACGATAAAACGCCCTGAATCCATAACCAGCCCTTCTGAATCTGTATCGGTATGAATAACGTCACTGAAAAATCACATTATTAAAATATAGTCCCGTGTTCTATCCTTTCTATTTTATTGCCTTTTTTCTGAATAGTGATTTATTACGCTTTGCCGCGTTATAGCTTATTCCTTTTATTTTTCCACATCATTTACTTTTCGCTATTGCTGGAATCTTAGATCAGGTAGGCCGGCCTTCACAGTTGGAATGGCTTTCTGGATTCATAATCTGAATTTTGTAATATTCATTCAGAATGTCTATAATACCACACAATATCTGGAAGATTCATACACATTCTGATAATTTCAGATTATGATTTTCTAAATCTAGGATGTAATGTTTCCCATGTAAAACCATTCTGAAGAAAAGTACAACAATTTATATTAATAATTATTAATTTCAGTCCATAAATTCAAAGAACCATTCATAAGTATCAAGCCAACCCTAGAGGTACGTCTAACATCAGGACAATCATTATAACGAGTAAATCTTGACAACGATAAGTTTTGTAATGACCACTCCTAAGAACTATTACAGAAAAATGCCTGCCTCCGGGTAATGAGACTAGACTCAGGCTATCATCGGGCCTATAAATAGACCTACTGGTTACTCAAAATAAAAGCTTAAGCTTGGTTGAGACAATTTTGTTTTGATGCCTATCTCGTTTTTGTTGTCGGGTTCATTTTGTAGGTATATTATTAATATTATGATCATTAATTTATTTGGATTTATTTTTTGTTACTAAGTCGGTCATTTACATAACTATATTATATTAGGTAGATCGAAAGCTTATTGTAATGTAATTATAGCAAAAATGACTGCAGAATAATTTTTATATAATATAAGTAACTATTTCTGTGTCAGAAGCATGGACTGGGAACAAAAAATTGCTAACGCATTGATACCTTTTAATAAGAATAGGCATTTTTTTTCAACTAGTGAAGTTGTTGCCACAAAAATGGCTTACTCAACTGTGTTTAATTCTATAAAGTCTTAAAATAACCTGAATTTGGACGGATTTAGCTGAAATATTTAGTTTCAACATTCATAACCCGTATAACTTTGTCAATATTAAGTTGAGTTTGGGCGTAGGTAGTAAGTAAGTTTGGGGTGAGGGTATGCTGCGGTCACCCGACGCAGTTCAAAACTGCCAAACTAAGCAATTAGTTCAATATTTCAATATTTTGGAATATGATTTTATATTTTGTAGGTCAATTCGACTATAATATAATAATACTGTTTCCATAACGTTATGGCTTAAATGTAGGCACGAGTAAAACTTAAAAATGTAATAAAATATAGTCTCAAACGTGTTCGTATTGTAATGTGAAGCTGTATTGAAATAAACGTTGGCCCATGATGGACAAATATTACAGTCGATTAAAAGCGTGTAGAGGGGCATAGCTATCCTAATTACCCATCATGGACGTTGATTATGCATACTGCCATCATTATTACAATCTTGGTTATCTATCAAGGCCCCGTTGGGCCTTGATATTCTTCACGTTAAGGGGGCGACTAACCCTAAAGTGTCGATTTTATAATTCATTTTTATACTTGAAAATAGGCCCCGAATTGTTTCATTTTATGGAATTAGATACTACGTTATATTTCCGAGAATTCGATATGAGCAAAAACACGATATCTTAAAATTTTCTTGATAGAAAAAATCACAAAGATGCATCTAATTTTCACCAATTTTTCATTTATTGCCTTTTAGTGCATTGAACTAAGTTCACATTTTAACACATTGTATAAAATTCTATCATTGAGAGATCGACCTAGCGGATTTTTAAAATGTTGTATATTTATCGAGTTATCGAGAAAAAACTAATTTGGCGATGAATCCTCGTCGTCCTTTTTCACCTGGCATATTATGAAAGACGGGCGTGAGTGTAAAGAGAGAAGGACGATGTTTAATTTTTTTTGGGTTAGTCGCCCTCTTAAGAATGGCTGAAATTTTCGAATCTTGATCGCAAGAACCGGGTTCGAATCCTGCCGACGGAACAAAAAGTTTTTAAAGGTCCTGGGTCATGCATATATGTATCAAATATGTGTATCATATAATAAAAATCTTATATATATGTATAGTATAAAAGTGTTAAATATATTTCCGTTGTCTGGTACCTGTAACACAAGTCCTTCAGGTACATACCACGGGGCCAGACTGACGTGGTGTGAGGCGTCCATAGATATTATTATTATTATTCAAAAGAAACAGAGATTGTTAGTCCAAAACGCTTTTAAAATTATAACTAGAAGCCCCGTGAACCTCGTATCACTTTCCTCCTAATAACCCTTTCTAATAACCTTCCCTGGATTTCCACGAATATTTCAAGATTAAAATTAGCCAAATCTGTTCTGCCGTTTTCTTTTTTGATTATTTTTTATTTATATAGATATTAGATTATTAGGACAGGAGCCATCCCAACAGGTAACCTAACCACAAAATGTCCAAATTAGGCTCACCCACTACATGGGGTCTATGCCAATTTTATGCTCAGCGACGCATAGTGACATCTAGTGGGTTTCAATTCCCACGAACTCGTTACAGATATAGGGGAACCGCAGATGTGGTGATGTTCTCATTATACGGATGACCGAACATTTAACTAACCCATACTAATGTTATAAATGCGAAAGTATGCCTGTATGTTTCCTTTTCACGCCGAAGCTGCTGAATTGACTTTGTTATAATTTGGTATGCAGATAATTTGAGAGGAAAGGACATAGGACACTCTTGAACCCGGAAAAATAAACGATTCCCGTGACAAACGATCCCATAATCCATGTAATCCCAAATCGCAGTCTTTAATTTTTAAGCGATCTTTAAGTGGTGCGCAGCCTATACCCCTACATATTTTATACAAGTGAGAGTAAGTCCTTATATTAGGAATTCAAGCCCAGTTGCCAGTCAACTCGGAGGGTGATAAATCTTGGAATTGTCAACATAATATTAGTGAAATATTTGCGAACTCGACTGCTATTCGTTATTTCGACAAAGACATACTTAAATGCTGGTACCGATTGCTTTGACAGTCCGTGAATTCTTCACGAGTTTATCTATACATAATATATTATATTGTTTATAGTGTGAGCGATAATATATTGCATTCCTGGTATTTTGTTTTAAAATCGATTTAAAAAGATAGAGTCAGTGACCTTATGGAGAGGGCAAGGCATTGATATTTTGCATAGACATAATATATACTGATATTTTGTATGATTTTTTTTTCAACTTGACAGATTCAAAATGAGGGGTATCATGTCTTTCAAGACGTGACTTATGATAGGCACATGTACTATCAGAGAAGTTGATTCCTAGGCAGATGGGATCGCTTTACGTCAAACCCAGCCGACAGATCACAATTAATAACATTGAATTGGCATGATCCGACCAAATGACGTTGGTCCGTCAACTGCCTAGGAATCAATGGAGGTAATTGATTCCTATGGTACATCGAAGTTAGTAGTTGAATAAATCGATTAAATTATTTGTTGAGAGACAAGATTGTTCAGAGATTTGGATGACCGCTCCAGCACCGCTGTCATAATTGCTTGCCATTTTTCTACTTCGCACATTTTTCTACTTCATTTCTAAAAAAATAATTAAAAAGTTAACATAAACCATAGACTAAGGAAATACTGGTCTGTGCATAAACGTATCAACGTATTTTCTGCACAAATATAACAATTCTTAATGAAAACTGTATAAAATAGTTAAAAAATAAGCCAGTATAGCTGATTTACATGGACAGCGGCGCTCTGTCCTTAAAGTTGCGATTAATTATTCCACTTTATGCAAATTCGGAATGCATCACCGACAGTTTTGTGAACAAAACATTTCAGTTAAGTCGTTTGTGGAAAAGAATAATCTAGGTTTTTGTGGTTCTAGCGAAGTCTGCTTTTAAGTTACTTTGGTTTCGGACCGGCTTTGTTTGTTGTTTGATTTAAAAAAAAGTAACTGTTTTTTTAGCTTTCCATTATTTAACCGCCTGCGTTTATAAATAACTAGATGACGCCCGCAACTCCGTTGCGCCAAAATTAGTTTATCGTGCCGGAACCGAACATTTTTCCGGGACAAAAAGTATCATAACATAATAATAATTATGTCCTTTCCCGGGACTCAAAGTTTCTCCATACCTTTCAGCAAAATTGGTTCTGCGGTTTGGACGTGAAGAGGTAACAGACAGACAGACAGATACACTTTCGCATTTTTAACATTTGTACGGAAGTACGGATTCCTTGTTAAGCTTATAATTTGTAATAAGTAGTTATTTTCGGGCAAAAAGTATGTACCAGGTACCTGCTATTTCCTTTTCCGTGTTCTGCTCTTTATCTGTGGCAAATTACATAAAATTCGGTCTAGTAAATACTTTGTAAGATTAGCGCGTTAAAAAAACTCTACAGATACTTATAATATGAGGTATTTTAGTATCTTGATTCATAAATAAACCGCTCAAATTCTTAAGCTTAACTTAAGAGGGCGACTAACCCAAAAAATCAAACATCGTCCTTCTCTCTTCACACTCACGCCCGTCTTTCATATGCGAGGTGAAAAAGGACGACGCGGTTTCATCGCCAAATTAGTTTTTTCTCAATAACTCGATAAATATACAACATTTTATAAATCGGCTTAGTCGGCTTCTCGATGATAGAATTTTAAACAATGTGTAATGTGTTAAATTATTAACTTAGTTCGATGCACGGTTATGGCAATAAATGAAAAATTCGTGATAATTAGATGCATCTTTGTGATTTTTTCTATCGAGACAATTTTTAAATATCGTGTTTTTGCTCAGATCGAATTCTCGGAAATATAATGTAGTATCTAATTTTAGAAAATGAAACAATTCGGGGCTTATTTTCAAGTAAGTATAAAAATAAATTATAAAATCGAAAATTTTGGGTTAGCCCTCTTAAGAATTAACACCCCAATTCATTCTTGCAAAAAAGCAAAAAGAACATTTCTCAGCGGGCTTTAAATGTCGAACCGTCAACATTTTTCCAGCATTTAGACATGTAGTAATGGTTTTCGGTGTACAAAAAGGAGCCAATAAGTTAGGAAACCTTGATTTGACAGCCCTTATTAGTACCTTTCAGAGCTTATTGCTATAATAACTTAGGTTTTAACATTCGGATTTGGATTATTATTATTTACGAAGATTTAAGACGTTGATAAATAACTTCTAAATATCATGTTTTATTTATATATTTTATATTTTTTTACCCGAAATGTTATGTGTAAATATAGTATCCTCTGAGTTTGGAATTGTTGTTTTCAATTGTAAAAGGACAATGCTGATTACCTGATTGTCTGACAACAAAGATTAATTAATCGCGTATTATCTTAAAAGGCCAGCAACGTACCTGCAACTCTTTTGATGTTGCGAGTGTCCATGGCCAATGGGCCACGGTGATTGCCATCAGGTGACCCATTTGCTCGTTTGCCCCTTAATTTTTTTTTTAAAATCTTACAAGAAAGCTATTGAGATGATGAAAATAATATGATCCTACCTTTGATGTACAAGTGTCAAAATTCGGCCCGGCGCCTGATACCTCACCAGTTGTGTCGGTCGGTAAAAGGAGGAGAAAGTACTCTTGTGTGTTACGCACACACTTTGACAACAAGAATCACTCTTGTGTGATTCTGTTGAGCTCATAAAGTTAATATACCTAGCGGAATAGAGCAACAATCTCGAGCTGTCAAACGAAACTTAAATTGGTTTTCATCTGTGTGAGAAATATATGTACGTATACACTTACACAAGCATGATTGAACATGAATTCTATGAGATTAAATTGTCAACGTGCGGCACGTGCCGACTGGACGTTAAAAAAAGAGTGCTGCTGTCATGTATCACACGTCGCATTTACAACGCAGTGTTACTGATAGTGACATTTCTCTTGCTCAGGCCTTTGTTTCTCTATTCCGCTAGGTATATTAACTTTATGGTTGAGCTGGCTGGGTTTTAAATTAAACCGGCTACCGTCACGAAAGCCAATTTAATAGCCATTATTATTATTATTTTCTAGATGAGCCGGTTAACTTCGTATCATTTCCCTCCTAATATCACACTTCCTTCGACTTCCACGAATATTTCAACACTGAATTTAGCCAAATTCGTTCAGCCGTTTTCGAGTTTCAGCGAGTCAGTATTTAAAGTTTATACAAATGTTCCTATTACAAGCACAGGATAATCCAATATAAAAAAGTAGTACATAAACTCCTCGATAACAATAGGTCAGTGACCTTTGATAAGACAGGCAGATTTATTTCCAATTGTAAATACACATAATGAGGACATTGTAACACTAATTGAATCTAATTAAAATACATTGCATCTGTTTATTATCTATCTTCCGTTCAGATTCTGCTAAATAAATCTCATAACGTTTTGATATGAATTCGATGCAGTCAGATTAATGCATCACTTACCAAGACAGTGACGTAGTAATATTATTTATTTATTTTTTAATGGTTAAACTAGATGACGCCCATAACTCTGTTGTGTCGACGGTAAAAATTATTTTATTGCGCTCTACGAATAATAAAAACTAAGGAGACGTAACGCCCATACTATTACCGTTTTAAATTTAGTTCCTTTCGAACTGTCATGTAACGTCAGCCTTTATACCGCTCAAGGCCACCTAAATATTGCAAATGTATTGAAATGTGTACCTAAGGTACACTTTTTTAACAAGTATTGTGAAGATTGTTTTTTGACGGAGTTAATGTTCCTTAATTTTTATTATTCGTAGATTTATCTTATATCTTTAAACGAGCAATTCTTGTATTTGCTCGTTTAAAGATATATACCCAAAAAAAACAAAAACAAGAATAATATGAAACAGTACACTACAAAAAGCTATACGAATTAATAGATAAGACGAACTCAGAATAAAAGTAACAGTGAATACCAAAACTTTGAACAGAAATTTTTAAGAACCATAGAGGACTGTAAAATAAAAAAAATAAAAAATTCTAACCCACCAAAACAAGACTGGATAAATAAAGATATCATCAGAGAAATCAACTACAGAAACAAATTATGCCAAAATCTAAAGACTAATCCAGAAAACAAATACCTTAAAGAAGAATTTACAAAACAAAGAAATCTAGTCACATACACAATTTAAAAAACGAAAAAGGAATACTATAACAAGAAATTGTTAGAGTGTAAAACTTATCCAGCTAAGGCCCGATTCGACCAAACTTGAAGTTATACGAGTATAACTATCATGAGAATAATTTTACTCCTTTAATTTACTCTAGGGTATTATTGTTTGCATTTTACCAAGTTACTCAAAGAGTATGAAATAAAATGTCGATTATAGTTCACAATGACACCGACCGTGACAGTTGACACCCCGTTGTGCAACTATTCTCAGTTTAATATTTACTCCACCAAAATAGCCCGTGTAAATATTTACTCCCGTGTAATTACCTCATTCTTGGATTAGAAGTTGGAAAAACGCAAAACCAGCTTACTCTTAGTTTAGGAGACAGTTATACTCGAGTAAAATTTTACTCCAGTTTGGTCGAATCCGCCCTAAGATGTGGAAGCTTATAAATTATATCTGTACCGACAAAACCAAAGAAAGACATATAATACCAAAACTAGAAATAGAGGATGCTGTAATAACGAATCAAAAAGACATTTGTGAATGCTTCAACAAGTTCTTCTCGACAGTAGGAGAGCAATTAGCACTCAAAATCCCGATTCAACATCACCATGAAAGGATCTTTACTGGTCAGGAGAGGACTCACACTAATCAAGAACTTACTACAATGACACCAACGACTGTAGACGAAGTGATTAGAATAATCAATAATTTAGATCCAAACACCAGTGCCGGCATAGACAATATTACTACTAAGTGTATTAAAAGTGTCAAAACGCTCATAGCTCCAGAGTTAACTCAATGTATAAATAATTGTCTAGCTTAAGGTATATTTCCAAATAGTCTTAAGATCGCTAAAGTGATTCCTATTTTCAAATCAGGCAAGAAAACCGACCCCAGTAATTACCGACCGATTTCCGTATTACCCGTAACGTAAAATTTTTGAAAAGGTTATTTACAATCGACTTGAATCTTACTTAAACTCAATTGATTTTCTATATAATAAACAGTATGGCTTCAGGCCCTAATCTAACACACTCGGCAACCGTAGATATAATAACAAAAATAAAAAACAATATTGATTCCAAAAAATTTGCTCTAGGTATCTTTATTGATTTGAAAAAAGCATTTGACACAGTTAGTCACAAAATTCTATTAAATAAACTAGCTGAAATTTGAATAAGTGGTAATGCTTATAATCTTTTAAAATCTTGTCTAACTGATCGATATCAAATAGTTAAACTCTCAGAACATAAAAGCCAACCCAGATTAATAACGTATGGCGTTCCGCAAGGCTCAATTTTAGGACCACTGCTTTTTCTTATATATATAAATAATATAAGCAAACTAAAATTAAATGGAGACTTGTCATTATATGCTGAAGATCCTTGCCTTTTCTATTTTGGCCATAAACTAGACCTTATTTTACAAGAAGCGCAAGACGACCTACATATGTTAAATAGATGGTTTCTCTCAAGTCTACTTACTATCAATGTAGCTAAAACAAACTTCATAATTTTCTCGGCTAAAAATAAAAAGACACAAAATTTTACCCCCCTAAAAATTAACGATAAAATTATAAATAAAGTAACTAACGAAAAATACTTAGGTCTCAATTTAGATAATAAACTTGGAAACGCCATATAGAAAAAGTAAAACAAAAAATTAATTCACTAACGGGCGCGTTGCGCGGAGTAGTTGGATGCCTACCGCAAAAAATACGGTACGTAATTTATAACTCGCTAGCTAAGTCACATATAGATTACTTGATCGAAATCTGGGGGTCGTCTGCTAAAACCAACCTTAAACCCCTTCAAATAGCCCGAAATAGATTAATTAAAACATTATTTCACTATGACTACCTGACACCTACATCAAAAATTTACAAAGACACGAAAATTCTAAATATTGACCAAACATACAAATATTACTCTTGCATTCTCGTCCGTAAATTTTTAAACAAAGATATACACACTAATATTACATTTACAAAAAAGAAAAATATACAAACAAAAGTGTTAAGAAGTGCTAATAACTTAATCTTGCCGATACCAAGAACAAACTACGGGAAGAGAAATGTCACGTACGAGAGTGCACAGCTATACAATAATAACCTACCAAAGTCGATCAAGGAAACTAAAAGTATAATCGCGTTTAAAAAATTATTAAAACATCACCTACAAGAACAAAAAACACAATATTATAATATTTAAAAAACTGAACAATCTTCATATTTCCCTATTGCCATTGTAACAAAAAAAATAAAAAAAAATAACGTAAATTAGATAAGTAGTTTTGGAGATTAGCGAATACAAACATAAAAACATACATACATACATATATATACATATACATACATACATTAATAATATATACATACATACAATATACATACATACTGAAAGAACTCCTTTTTTGAAGTCGGTTAGTAATTAAAATAATTAAAACAAATTACCTCCTAATTTACATCGATTACTCATCAAACCTACAAACTTTAGTGTCATATCTGTCGAAGAAACTTTAGGTCAATGTACACGATGTATTGTTCAACTTGTTTTGCAAGCCACAGTATTACACAGTATGTTGACTCAACTCATTCCTACATTCTAATTAAAACTTTACTTATTCCTACATTACAATTAACCGTAATGAAGAGGCGAGTTTGCATGCTTGTGATACTGTGTTGCCTTAAAACTTGTTAGACTAAATTGTCTGCTAGACTTGAGCTACTGGAGATCACCCTAATGTGTACGAACTTCGGAATCTTCGGAACCGAATGATTTTACCGGAGGCCCAATCCCCTAACCCCTACCCTATTCCCTTCCCTACCCTCAACTATTCCCTTCCCTTCCCTCCCCTATTACCCTATTCCCTCTTAAAAGGTCGGCAACGCACTTGCAGCTCTTCTGATGCTGCGAGTGTCCATGGGCGATGGAAGTTGCTTTCTCGTTCGACCCGTTTGCTCGTTTGCCCCCTTATTTAATAAAAAAAAAAAATCGGAACGGTCCAGTATGAGGATAGTCTACTGCAACCACGTATACTGTGATAACTGGCCTTATCGATTATAAAAATACCCTCAATTGTATCGATATATTTTTTCTTTGTTTACGTTATGAATTGTTAATTTTATAATTTTAACTGATTGTAATCTATCTCCTTAGCTCACTCGATGTGATTTGTAATGTTTACTATAGCTTACATTGTTTGTATCTCTTTACTTCATTGTCTTTCTGATGTAAGTGAATTAATGTAAATTCTTATGAGAATAAATGTCTTAAAACCTATAAATCGATCTAGCTAGGAATCATTTTTAAAAAATGTCATTTAATTCGTGTTTTATCGAGTAGCGAGCAAAGCTCGGTCAAACAGTTAGTATATTTAAACGAGCAATTCTTGTATATATTTATAATTGGAATCTCGGAATCGGCTCCAACGTTTTTCATGAAATTTAGTATATAGGGGGTTTCGGGGGCGATAAATCGATCTAGCTAGGAATCATTTTTAAAAAATGTCATTTTATTCGTGTTTTATCAAATACCGAGCGAAGCTCGGTCAAATAGCTAGTTTATTTTTTAAGGGTTAAACTAGATGACGCCCACAACTCTGTTGTGTCAACGATAAACATTATTTTATTGCGTTGGAACCCTACATTAACCGTATGGTTTTTGTCCCGGAAAAATGTACGGTTAACGAATTTTAGTTAGCCGTAGCCGTAGTTGCGGGCCTAGAACAATATAATATCCAAAGAAAATAATATAAAAGAAACCACCCACAAAATTCAATGAATTATACATAATATTATTAATCTAAATAAAGCAAGATTCCAAGGAATCTCAGAATCAAGTGCTTGTTAAGCGTCGATCTCATCCATTCTGCATGCAGGACTTCATATTTAGTACAAATATAGGTATATCTTTATAAAACCATTTATAAAGATAATAAATATCTATATTGCAAACCTACTCTTTATTACTAATTTTAAATAGGGTCTTTTGTTTTTGTCTATTATTATAAGTAGCTCTCTAATTATATACATGGACTTCTTAATTTTATGTTAAATTGAATTATATTTTATAATAGATGACCCGCTGAAATTTTTATCACTTCCTACCAATATACATCATAATTCTATTATAAGTTAATCCTTGGAATATTTTAAAACTTAATTTGGCCAAATCGGTTCAGCCGTTTTTCAGTTTTAGCGGGACTAACAGAATTGAAAATCTATTTTTATATTTTTATTTATATAGATCATATTACTTATTAATAATTAAGCATCACAAGACAAAATACTATTTAGCGTCTGTCTAAATGGTCGTTGTTAAGCATTTGTGTGATGTGTCCTTACTCCTTACCCACAATTTTTTTTATTGAATTTATAATGCGGTCTCGTTCTAAATAATCTAAAGCACATACCTTCATTATTCTTTGTGGCTTAGTACACGAATGCGTAACATAATTCGTCGTCAAAATAATTTAGCCTCATTATCCTCAGCGAGATTCACTAAATTATTCTAACCTTTATGCAGATCAGCGTAACGAACTCTTAAGCAAGCTATTCTGGCGTTAATCGCTCCTCGCCTGCTATTTATACTCTCCTGTATAATTCTAGAAGTCAATTCATCAATATGCGCCTGAAAACAATTCCTTATCCGTAAGAATATTAAATGCTTTATTATGTTTATTGAGATATTTGGACTTGACGTGTGACATAAAAGTCTTTACCCACGTATGGAATTAGCAAAATAGAATTTCTATTAACCGCACATAATTCCGCAATAAACGCGTTAATATATTTTCTTCTCTAATATTCGTGTAATTCTAAGTACGAATAGTGTAACACTGACACACTATTACCTTCCATTTTCTTGAAAGAAAGTCTTCCAAGCAGAACGACAATCCAAACAGAAAGATTAATATAATCAGATCAGTCGTGGAAGAGCGAACGCGTCGAAATGAATTTTAAAACGATCGAAAGGGTAAATAAAATAGCAATTAGAGTATACAGCAAATCTGTAAAAACAGAATTTTAATTATTATTTTGTGTTAATTTTATGATTTCGTAAAGCAGAGTGCGGTTGCGCAGTTACTTTATGTTATAACGTATTTTGAAAATTCGTATTATCTGTCACTAGCTGTTGCCCGCAACTTCGTCCGCGTCAGTATAGTAGATCACGTCCCAAGTATTATTTATTGTACAAAAACATTCAATGTACAATTGAATGTACAGCATTGATTTTTATATATAATTGTTCCGCGCGGCTTCGATTGCGTAATTTAGGAATTTCACGCGACCGTACATTTTTCCGCAAAAAATAGCCTATGTCCCTTAACGTGGTCTATTCTTCATGTTTGCCAAATAACATAAAAATTGCTCCAGTAGTTTCCTCTATTTCTTCGCTCCTATTAGTCGTAGAATAATAAAATATAACCTATGGCCTTCATCGATAAATGGGCTATCTAACACTGAAAGAATTTTTCAGTGTTAGATAGCCCATTTATTAGTTAGATAGTCCCAGACCAGACCAGACAAACAAACTAACAAACTCTGCAGAATTATAATATTAGTATAGATTTCTCTAAAATTAAAAAAAAATTGAGAGCTATGCATAGATATTAATTACTAAACGTAATAATGCTGGTGGTTTATATTTTATTGTGTCCCTTGTAAAGCGTTAGGTATCTGTCATTTATAAAATTAAAAATACAACATATTAGCACATAAGTAGACGTTTAATATTATACTCCTGATTTACCCTTTACTAGTGATCATTATCATCGTGAATCGTGATAGATAGCAGATATAATGGGGAATCTAAAAATACGTCAAGGCATATCTAACGCGTCAAATCATTGGGTGTCCTATAAATCCGTTCCAATCGCTTCCTAGTGAGGCGTCAATGATCGTTGCGACACTAAAGCGACAGATTTAAACAGAGCAGACATTAAGCTAAGTGACCTTTTAGACGACCGACACTGATTATATCTAAAGTCGGCACTACATAATATAGGCGAACGCGTTGGCTGACGCGTTGGCCGGTGCGCTGGCCCAATGTGTAGAAAGGGCGTTAGGTACTTCGTTCGTTCTACACATTGGGCCAGCGCACCGGCCCGCGTTCAGTTCAGTTCGCGCTTCCACTCTAATGGTATAGCCTTCGTAAATACGCCGCCGGCCCACGCGTCGGCCAACGCGTTCGCTTATGTGTTGTGCCGACTTAAGAACGTACAAGAGTGCTGCTTACGTTATTTTAGGATTAGTTACAACGTAGCGAGGCGATGCAATGAGAGAAAAATACTGTGTTAGATTTTTCAGAACGTAAAAAAGTTCTGTGCGATCTATTTTAGGGTCAATTCAAATTGCAACCTGACAAGGCGATGCAGTAAAAAGTTATTTGCATTTTTCAATACGCCATTAAAAAACTGAACTATATTATACATAATAATATTAAATTGACAATCTGGCAGCCCGCGGTGTAGTTACCTTAATTTTACTAAGATTTTGGCCTAAGCTTTAGAAATTTCGTTTAAGCTTTTCATTAAATTAAAGTTAAGTTATCATTGAATGTATTTGTCTCTCTCACTCTCTCGTGTTTCTTCCCTGTATGGACATGGTCCGGAAAATTCCGTACAAATGTTCCAAATAGAACTGAAAATGACTTCTGTCGCATTTCCGTCATTGTTGGATTTTACGTCTTAAATATTCTACTAATGTGAAGTCGAACGCTATCGATCGCGCGACGGAAATGTTCCTCTGAATAAATTATACCAAGTGAACGTACTGAATTTACACTATGTAATGTAATTGCGAATTTATACTTGACGAGGGCCGTTATAAATAGTCAGTACTTAAGATGCGACCCGGTCTCAAGACGCGATTCGGCTCTATGATTGGTCCAAATTTTGACAGCCAACCAATCACAGAGCCTGAACCGTGTCTTGAGATCGATATGCATCTTGAGTACTGACTATTTATACCGGCCTAGATGTTACGCGGTTCAGCCCGCGTTTTTCGCTCACAAAAGTTAAGTTAAGCCTACGTCCTTCATCTATGTCTGTGTCAAATTACATTCCATTTAAGTACTTCAAAAATTATTAATAATAAGTATATAAAAGTATATAAAAAAAAGTATAGATTGAAGTGAAAACCTTTTGAGCAGAGTTGTGCATTTTTTTCGGCATGGGTGAAAAAGGACGTGGAAAGTCACGTCAGGTTAAGGGACTTAAGAGGGCGACTAACCCCAAAAATCAAACATCGTCCTTCTCTCTTCACTTCTGTGAGTACAGAGCCCGTCTTTCATATGCCAGGTGAAATAGAACGACGCGCATTCATCGCCAAATTAGTTTTTTCTCAATAACTCATAAATATACAACATTTTAAAAATCCGCTAGGTCGATCTCTCAATGATAGAATTTTATACAATGTGTTAAAATATTAACATAGTTCAATGCACGGTTATGGCAATAAATGAAAAATTCGTGAAAATTAGATGCATCTTTGTGATTTTTTTCTATCGAGAAAATTTTAAGATATCGTGTTTTTGCTCAGATCGAATTCTCGGACATATAATGTAGTATCTAATTTTAGAAAATGAAACATTTCGGGGCTTATTTTGAAGTATAAAATTGAATTATAAAATCGACATTTTAGGGTTAGTCACACCCTTAAATGAAAATTTGTAAGACGGAGGAAGAGTCAGTACTTCTTTTTTGATTTTTCTACTGCGCGGCGAAAAATTGTACGAGTCCGGTTGTTTCGTTGTAAATCATTCCATTTCCATCTTTGCCGTCATTTCCAAAGTGCAATCCCTAGTTTTCTAACTTTAATAATTATATTAACTGCAAAGAGAGCCAGTTATTTGAATGAATACAACGTTAAATTTTAACGTTTCTCTTATTGCCTTAGAACAGTTCTTAACTCCAAAATCGATCCATTGTTTATAATATTGTATCTGTAACATAACTATGTGCCTCGACCTATTATGTAAAAACTAAAGCTATATTATTATGCCGTTGATAAACGGTGAATATTCTATACAGGCAAAGCAAACATGAATGTGCCTCCGCCGCATTTTCTGAGGCGGCTTTTCTTAAAAATGTTTATTTTTCGCCACTGGCTTACGGCCATGTTATTTTATGTTTAACACTTCTCCTGCCGAGTTTTCATGCATAGTTTGTTTAGAATATAAATATTGTATGACATAATATTCTTATATTACAATGCAATGTACTATCAGAGAAGTTGATTCCTATGCAAATCGGGGACCTAAGTAGTTTGGTTGCGTTACGTCAAACCCAGCTGACAGATCACAATTAACATTGAATTGACATATTCGACCAAATAACGTTGGTTTGTCAATTGCATAGGAATCAACTTCCTCGATGGTGCAATAATTTTCAAGCACTCAATAATTTGCCAATTAAAAGTGTGTGAATGATTTTGATGCAACATAATTTCGTAACCGTTGAGATAGGTGATCATTATAATTTATATTATGCAATTTTATTATGAAACTTCTTACATCTTGAGAGAATTGCTACTACACTGATTTTATATAAATGGGGAGTCAAAGGTTGGACTTTATGAAAAGAACATAAAATTGAAGTAACAACTAACAATATCGAGACTGCATTGAAATCGACTCTGAGTCCCTAGCCAACACTTTTCTTTATCGCTCCTTTATAGAATCGCCGATTAAAATATCTTATGGAATTGACATGACATAACTCGAATGGCGACTTCTTATTATCGGACGCTTATCCCAATTCCATACATTTCTGATCGGTAATTCTATAAAGAGCAGATTAATAAAACGTGTTGGATAGGGGCTCTGATTACTTAGCAGAATAGACCTACAGCTATGAACCTTTATAGTAGTCAATAAGTGAGAAAATTGTCCAAGTTATCAAATACGGAAGTTGTGAAGATATTCCAAGTTTTCCCCATCATTAAGTTGTTTAGACATTCGCTAAGTTTTGATAAGGAATCTCATCAGGGGCTGCGTGGTAGGTACCTTTGATCTTAACTTAACAAAATCTCTAAAAATAAACATAATTAAAAATTCGGAGAAAATTAATAAGGGAGAGTCTGGTATGTATTGCATGAGTGTTTTAGCTACCAAACGTTATTATTTTCCTGCCTGGCAAATAAACTTAGCGCTTTTTGCGCCACCTTAAGAGTTTTGTTAACTACAAGATTTTCTGAGTTGGTAACTATATTAATGAAAAAAAGTTTATTTACTTAAAAGGGTATCACAATTAGCAGTTATAAATCTTAACAAGGTCCGCAATTAACTGTAATGTAATAAAATTTACAATGTTGTAGAATGTAGAAAGTTCTTGATCATTTTTATTGCGATTTAATTTAAGAAAACTGATCATTATAATCTTTTGAACAATTCCGAAAATAAATTATTTATATTTTGTCTTCTATATTACAGGGTATTTAGAATTTTAAAGAGTTTTTATTTTTATTTTGTAATCATTATTGGATACAGTTGTACACATCTATGTATTTTACTTCGAAAGTTATCACTAAACCTCATAGAATTCAAACTACTCCAAACAATGCACAATAAATTCATAGCAAAAAAACATTTCACTTCCGAACCCTAAATCGTTATAAATTTAAAAACAATTGACCAAAGGTGGGGCAGTTTAAAATTCTTTTGTGAGTAATTGTAGGGCCGCAAAAACTTGGGCCGCAGCCAACAGGTTTATTTTCTCTGAACGGGAAGATGTATCGAGGGCGACTCACTGACACACTAAATTGTCTGGATATTCTCATCATTGTGACGAGCCCTGTACACTCAAATTGGGTATATAAGTGGGGGAATTAAAAAAAATTGTAAATTTTAAATACAAGTCTGAGATGAATATGGGGTTAAAACCCCACTAGTCAATTAAATTTACACAAAATATTTTCACATAAATATTTTAATTTTTTGTGACTTGCCTCGGTTCAATTTGGAACCATAGTTTTGTGACAGTTAAAAAGTTGTTCAAACTTTAAGCTACGATAATTAAAAATCATCTGTTGCACAATTGCAACAGAAAAATCCAATATGTTTATTATTTTATTTTATTTTTACTCAATTTACAAAAAAAAATATTGGGTTCAAGTTGACTGGCTTGTTTCGGTGTGACAGTGTATAATATTCTTAATTTTGTACATCATCAAACCCATTTACTCTCTAAGTTGTTACGATAGAGTCCCGACTCCTGATTGAGTCTCGAGTTACAACTTACATAACACTCTACAACAGTTTTTTTTTTTCAACTATTTTTAAGATGCGTCCTAGTGTGAAAAATATGTCTCAACCCCCCAACCTTTTGTTTAATTATTATAATATACCAGGGTATATATTATAATTTTCATTTTCTTACTATAGTATAAATCTTTTTAATCTTTGTTTTTTTACCGTCAAAGGAACTATATCGACCTATAAAGAAGCTTCGCGACCCTCAGATTGAAAAACACTGCCCCACAAAATTGGACAGTTTAGATTTCTATTACAAGGGAAATAAGTAAACCACTATTAAAACATAATTATAAAAAACTCATTTTGACCCCTAGTGTCCCTTGGTAACTTCCATCATCGATGATCTTTGACTACAAACCACTGGGTTACCACAAAATAATTAAAGAATTGCGCTCAAACTTAAGAAGATCTTGTTTTTACCAACAATATAATTTATTAGTCCCAAGTCCCAACTCCTAAGTACCATAATATCATCGATGAATCACTTTATCGTGACCTTATTAACTTATTTATTGCGTTGTAAATAATGATCTTTGACAACATAATTGTTTTAGATAAACAATTAAACAACATCGTAAGTTCGTAAATTATAAGAGCTGTAATTTCATTTATCATTTCTATGTTTACAAGGAAGTTTACAAAATGATGTAAGTAATGTAATTTCGTAATTTTAAGTTATGTTACTGTCATAGTACATATTATCCAAAATACCTACTATAGTAGTTACCTAATTTTAGACAACGGTAGAAACAACCGGCCTTTATATATTAAATAAGGGGGCAAACGAGTCATTTTCGAAAATGGTCCGCAGTCCGCACACAATGGGTCGGCGGTCCGGACGCCATATAATATCTTAATATATATATTTCTTGTGTGCGTGTGTATGTGACTGAACTCCTCCTAAACGACTGGACCAATTTTGATGAAATTTTTTGTGTGTGTTCGTGGAGATTCGAGAATGGTTTAGATTTACAGTTTGGTCTACTGGAAAATGTTTTTTCAATTAATTTCTTATTTATAAGGAGTTGTTGATTTTGGAATGTTTTACATTAGATCCGGCGGACGGCGCTATCATCGCATTCAATATTATTCTATTTCAATTTTAGTTTGTCCTGACAGATGGTACTACGATTAATTTGAAAAAAATTTTGTTATTCAATTCATGTGCTGATTAAAATATTAAATACATAGGCTACAATTTTAACCGACTTTCAAAATGGGGGAGGTGTTATGTTCGTTTTCTTATATTCAACGATTACTCCGCCGTTTGTTAACCGATTTTCAAAATTTTTCTTTTGGTATATAGGGTATCATCCCAATTTGGTATTATATTCAGAAAAGTGGTGATCTGATGAAGGATCCATAAGTAATCGAGGGAACTCCTCAAAACTTATAGGGAAACATATGGTGACTTCGGTTTCGTGAGAAGTATTCTAAGCATATGCTACCAACAAGTAAGATTTTGCACCGAGATATACCTGGTATAACGTGGTTCGGAAGGTGCTGAGAGAATTCCTGATTCTTTATAGATACAAGTTCGGGAGTTTCGGCGTTGTTTTCAGAACAGAAAGCATATGCTACTATGCAAATTACATTCTTCATCATCATCATCATCATCATCACTACCATATTATACCATTTCATAGTCTTTTAGATCGAGACTCGAGTTTGTCAAGCGATAATTAAAAAAAATCTATATCTACCTAATATTATAAACCTGAAGAGTATGTTTGCTTGAACGCGTCAATCTCAGAAACTACAGGTCCGATTTAAAAACTTATCTCAGTGTTAGATAGATCATTTATCGAGTAAGACTCATCATTTATCGAGAAGGTTATATTATATTATTACTCTAAGACTAATACGACAGAAGAAACTCAGGAAAATGTGGGAAAAACGGGGGAAATATTTTTTTTGGGAAAATGTACCTACGGATTCTGTAAAATTTCTAATTTACGCGGGCGAAGCCGCGCGGGACATCTAGTAGTATTATATTATATTAATAATATGATAAATTTTTTTATAAATCGCAATATGCAAGTCTGCTTGCATTCATGTCTAGTAATTTGTACTAATTTGACATTTGTCACTTGACAGTTTTGATAATTCATTTGCTGAATAATTGATTGAGGAATAATAATTGCTAAATGCGACCATTTTAGCCCCGCAGCTCTATAGAGCTGAGCTTCTTGAGTATACTCAAGAATACCCATAAACCATCTATCCTCATAATAACTTATATCGTTTTATGGACGGTTTTATGAACGTTCAGAATATCTTCACACGTTATCAAGTATTAATATTTAAATTTATTTAAATCGTCCCCACATAATTAATTCAGTTCAAGTAATAGAGTGCATAAATCACGTAAGTTTCTGGGAGCGCCGACTGCGGGTTTCGACGAAACGCGAAATGTACTCGACACTGAAATTCACTGCGACTCTGTGGCGGTTTCAGCTGGTGTAGGCCAGGGCTCGGGAACCGGTTGCAGAACAAAACCGGTTTTGGTCATTGACCCCAAACCGAAATCCATTTCGGTTAAAGGTTGCACTTTACCGGTAAAAACCGGTAAACGCAGAATACCGGTTTTTCTTTAATTTCGGTTTTGGTATTGAAAATTAACCGGTAATTTGCCGCGCGCGACGTTGCCACCCCGTGCGCAAGCGAAAAGTGAGATTTTGCATCAAGGTATACCATGGTTGCGAAGGTGCTGACGGAAGTGATACCTTATAGATACAAGTTTGGGGGTTTCAGCGTTGTTTTAAGATCGGAAAGTATGTGCAAAATATATTCATCAGAATGATAATAGTAATGGACATTGACATGGACATTACTATGTCGTATGTATGTGTGCTGTAGGGTGAATATTATGATTTATGCCTGTTATCGGCAACCACCTCGTTTCTGACAATTTTGATTTTTATAAAATGATCATACCGATTTTAATAGGTAATTAGTTTTCTATTAGGTATTTAACATATTTTATTTTAAAAAAATGTAGTGTTTTTATTTTACTCGACTTAAAAGTGTATTTGTTTTATAGTCTAAGTCAGCGGTGGGCAACAGGCGGACCGCGAAAGGTCAAATTTCGGACCGCGAAATATTGTACCTAAATATTAATTTAAAAATTAAAAAAAAATATGGTGCATTCCGAACACTTCAGAGAATTTTCTCCCGTTGGAAATTAAACTTAAAGTATTTTTCAACAAATTAGACAAATGTTAACTAACGATTTTTTTTTGAAGTTGTAAACCTCATTGTATATTAAAAAATATATATTTAAATAATTTTCGTAATTTTTTTTCACTTCATGGAGCCCTTATACATAATATTATATAAACATACTTAACAAGATCACGCCATAAAAGTTAAAAAAAAATGATACATACTTTGTTTATAATATTTTTTTAACTTGAACAAAAAACTATAAATCCACGGACGTAAAAAAAATACGGACGGATCGCCATTAAGAAATGAGTGAAGCACCCTTAATAAGCCCAGGCGATCATATGTACACATCTTGCACAAACACTCGCACTGTAATAAGCCGATCGTACCGCCATTACGCAATTAGACTGCATCGCGGTGACACATCTTTGTCATTCATAAATAAAAATAAATATGCCATCTTGTGTTGTAAAATGGTGCAAGAACAATACAACCTTACACAAAAAACATCAAGGAATAATATTTCATAGGTAAGATAACATATTTTTAAAGTATTTTGATAAAATAATGTAAATATTAATTCAACTTCAACAGGTCAGTAATGTCCATAACAAAGTGGGGAAATTTTCCCCAAACCGGGGAAAATTTTAAATTATTTTTAAATAATCAAATAAATAATTTTATTGTCTTTTATTAGTGTCATGTAAGTATTTAGCATACTATTGACCAGTAATTAGGCAGGAATACAATAATAGGGGTGTAGACAGTAAACGAAATCTAATACAAATTATTGTTTTTTTGAGAGTTTGTATTATAGAATTACCGAAAATGGACATATTTTACTTAATAACATTATAATATTTTTTATATATTTTAATAAGTGATTTTTTTTATTGAAATAAGAGTGTATTTATTTTTTATACATATTTTTAGGTGTAACAAAATACTTATGTACTATCAGAGAAGTTGATTCCTATGCAAATCGGGGACATACGAGTAAGTAGTTTGGTTGCGTTACGTCAAACCCAGCCGACAGATCACAATTAACATTGAATTGACATAAGTATTCGACCAAATAACGTTGGTCTGTCAGTTGCATAGGAATCAACTTCCTTAATCTGTAAAATAAATATATTTCCTAAAAATAGTCTACACCCCTATTAATTTCTTAATTTACAAAAGTGCATATAACTGTTGTTTGACTCAGTGTGTCTAGTCTAGTCTAGTCTGTGGCTCAGTGGGTGGGCTGTCGGTGGCTCAAGCCGGGGGTCGCGGGTTCGAATCCTGCCGACGGAACAAAAAGTTTTCAAAGTTCCTGGGTCATGGGTGTGTATTAAATATGTGTATCATATAATAAAAATCTTAAATATATGTATAGTATAACAGTATTAAATATATTTCCGTTGTCTGGTACCCGTAACACAAGTCCTTCAGGTACTTAGCACGGGGTCAGACTGACGTGGTGTGAACCGTCCATAGATAAAATTGTTGTCTTAGATTTCCTTCAGTAGTAGGGGAGGGAAGGTGCTATTGGTGTAGTCACCCGAGCGTCATTGAGACCTAGTAGGAATGAAAATATTGAATGGACCTCTAGACCAGGAATAAATTTAACACCATGTTAGGTGATTTGATTTGACGTTAGCGCATGGTAGAACTCTCGATAGCTCTAACAGGCCGTTAACTGATTTAACAAGCCATTATTTATTTAACATTACTTGATTGTTTGATGAAACGGGTTACGGGACTTAACTATCTTATATCTTTTCGTATACAGGTTTCATATATAGGTTTCGGGGGCGATAAATCTGTCTAGCTAGGAATTATTTTTAGAAAATGTCATTTTATTCGTGTTTTATCGAATACCGAGCAAAGCTCGGTCAAATAGCTAGTAATAATTTTATTATTGTAAATGTTTGTACATAATCATTATCACTAATATTGTTATGTAAATAATATACTTCTCTGTACGTAATATGTGTTTTTTTCTATCTATAGTGTCATAAAATTTTCATTATGACATCTTTAACAACCGCTTACATTTCTGAAGCGAAAAAAACATAAAAATATGTTTAAGTATAAAAAATACATTTAACTTGTCTGAGTTTACAAAATTTAAAAGTAGGGAAATTTATGATTTACATGGCAACCCTCATATCACGCACACGTCCTACACGGGCGGCCATAACTAGGCTTCACTCGTGATTAGAGAAGGTTACGTCCGTACTTTTTTTACGTCTGTGTATAAATCCAAGTAATATTGATTATTGTCAAAATTGTTTCATTTATCATCACATAGTTGTTTTTGTTTCAATGAAAGACATGTACTAACAATGATGAAAAACTCAAAGCAGATATGTTACTACCGCGCGCGTTGTGAAGATTCAAATACGACCCAATTGGGCCGTCTATTGTTTAGTCTGCATCGAGCGCAGTCATGAACGTGCCGCGTCTTGTCTTACCTAAATAAATTGAAAATGACGTCGTGCGTGTTTAGAAAATGTGTTTTTAATTATTTTTTCGAACAATCTGGAAAAAATCGAATTTTCGTCATAGCTCAGGCGAAGAAAGAGACAGCGATACGATTCGACGTTTAAAAATAGAACTGTCTCTTTTATGTAAATGGTTTTTCGTATCTCTTGTTTTACTTATCTGTCAAATTTGTCAATGTTTGCAATTTTGAATTTGAAAATTGTTCGGAAGAGATTTAAGCCGGAAAATAGTATGGACGTAACATATCTGTATGAGTAGAATATCATTTGTATTAACTAAAAAAAATCCGCCATTTGTTTATAAAAAATTTATAAACAAATGGACTATTTCGATGCTTTTAAATTTTTTTTTTCTTAAGTTAATGCTTTTGTAAATACTATGATTTTTAGAAACAACATTTTTTCTTAATAACAATATTTAATTGTTTACAATCGTTTTTTTAATATTTCTATTCTTAAAATTAATAGTTAAGAAAAGGAAATTTTTTTCTTAACTAATAATTTAAACAATAGAAATATAAAAAAACGATTATAAACAATTAAATTCACTCAACTTCAACTAAAAATCATATTATTTTCAAGAGCATAAAATTAAGAAAAATAAATTTTTAAAAGCATCGAAATAGTCCATTTGTTTATAATTTTTTTGTTAACAAATGGCGGATTTTTTTTTTAGTTAATACATGTCTTTCATTGATATAAAAACAATTGGGTGATGATAAATGAATAAATGAAACAATTTTTTTTTTTGACAATATTACTTGGATTTCTATTTTTTTCACTTGCATTTCCAGCTCCTTTGTTGGAGGCTGAAACATCAAATAAAAAAATATTTTTTTTATTAAGATTTTAAGAAATGTGTAGGAAGATTGCTGAATTGTTTTTGTAATATCGATGAATATAGTAGACAGTAGGTAAGAATCACAATATATACATAATTTTTTTAAAGCCAACGTAGGGCCGAGAGCAGAAAATATATTTTTTGTGGCTTTATTAGAAAGTAACAGGTTACCTGCAGAAGCAGCATTGGAACCGCCAGAGCCCTCATTGTTTGACTCAGAATTGGCACTCGAACTGCCAGTTCCTTGATTAGTAGCTAAAATAATAATTTTCAAATAATATATTGTATACTTGGTTTCAGAATCACTACATATTATGAAACAAAGTCGCTTTTTTCTTTCATGTCCCTTTGTTCCCTTTAATCTTTAAAACTACGCAACAGATTTTGATGCGGTTTTCTGTAGTAGATTTAAGTATATACATTCATTAAATAGTAGAGATATACTGTTAATTTTGGGGTTTCTAATGTGATGTCGTAAATAATTAAATTTTTTCCGCTTTCATTGTGTGGGATATGTGCATGGCGGCCAAAGGAAGATCTTCCGATGGAGCGAGGTGTTATGCTCGGTCAGGCCGGAGCCCACGTGATACATTTCAGCTATCGTATATATACCGACGCGCTCAGAAAACTTCGATAGCGCGATGCAGGAATGTTAGGCGAATTGTGGGTACCGCCACATCACTGCCCCCCGAAGACCGGAGGTCGAATCTTGAAGTCTTGTCGCTTGAGTCGCCAGTGCCAGTGAGTTCCAGTGAGTCGGAACTGTTGCAGTGAGTCCCAGTGAGTCGGAACTGTAAGCTGCTGCACGGGATCTAGTGAGTCGTATAGCTGCCGTGCGGGGCCGATGCTACGTGCTGACCAGGAGAGATGTGCTCTGCTTGCTGACCGGTCGGTGTAGTGAGAAAGCCCGATGATGCCGATGCGGAGTCGCCCAGGCCGCGGTACATTGCGGCTTGTGGACGAGGTACCCGATGAGGCGATGCTGGCTGGCGCGGTGCGGAGGGGCGGGGAGTGATGATGATGAAGGAGGCGTGTTCTGTCGCGGGTCACCAATGTGGGTATGCGCGTGGCGGCCAAAGGAAGATCTTCCGACCGAGCGAGGTGTTATGCTCGGTCAGGCCGGTTTACGTTATAAAATTATTACAAAAAAGTATTGATTTTTTAAACTTTTATGGCGTGATCTTGTTGAGTATGTTTATAAAAAGGGCTCCACGAACTGAACATTTTTTACGAAAATTATTTAAACATTTTCAATGAGGATAGAAGTTGGATGAGGAGAAATTTCGTTATTTAACATTTGTCCAATTTGTTGAAAAATTAACTTTAAGTTAAATTTCCAACGGGAGAAAATTCTCTGAAGTGTTCGGAATGCACCATATTTTTTTTTAATTTTTAAATTAATATTTAATACCTTATATAAATACCTTATAAAAATAATCAGTGTGACGTGCTCGGTTTTGAAGCCGCGCGCGCTACCTAAAAATGCCGAGCGGAGGCCTATTACGGCCGTTAAATTACGGCGTACAGGCCGGTACACAAAAACACGATAACACTAGCCTAACCTCCCTCACCTCAACTCCCAAGTGGCCCAAGCGGGCCGCTATAAGTGATAATAATAGATTTTCAAGAATCAGCGATCGAAGGATTAACCGGTTAATTTGGGTTTTCAGAATCGTTTGTGTGTTAGTAACCGGTAACCTTTACCATTTGGGTTACGTAAAAACCGTTCGCTTGTTTAACCGGTAAATAAAAGAACGATATATTTCAGGTTTTTAACCGAAATAAACCGGTATTTTCAAACTGGTTCCGAGCCCTGGTGTTGGCAGTAGGCCCGTAGTACTAGCGCCCCCTCCTGTATGCTTAGCATGGAAAAGTGACAGATTGTAAAGGAAAATATTATGTCCGGTAAATTTTCTTTTCCATTTCTATGGAAGACTGTACTCTAATGTACAGTATATACTGTATAGTCTTAAAACATAGTTATGTGATGTATATTGGTTTAATTTCGTGTTTCAGTTGCGGTCTGAATTAACCCAACAGTTCACAAACTTTTAAATACCTACCCCATGATGGTAGGGAATTCGTTTGTCCTATTCCATAAACAAAATTCCCAATTTTTAACGTTTATTTCATCGGAGTCTTTTCGTTAAAATAATTTCTAAGTCTCTCAAATTATTGTTTTAACGAAATTTAAGTGCGTATTATTTAACGTTTAGCCCAAACGATGTTTTCATAGAGATCCGTTTATAATGAATCCACTCCTTCATTTACATGAAAAGTGTTCGGGGTTTTCTTCGACGAGATTTTAATATTTCGCTCCGACAAGCTCGGCTTTGAACGCTTGAATAACTAAAACTATTAATCTAACCGCGAATAATAAATTAATGTCGTTAAGTAAGACGTCGGTAAACGTGTAAGGTATTAACTCCTTTATTAACCTTCAAAAAAGAAATATATGCGTAAGTGATTTTTAAAATTATTGTGTAATACTCCAAGAAATCATTGTTCAAAAAAACATTGAGTATACGTTGTCTTCGTTTTTTCTTTTAAATGGTTTTTCAAAATATCAGTTAGCATTAAATACTTGTAATAACATTTATTTAACGATAGCAATGTGCAGTGCAGTGCGCGAGTAAAAGAGACAGGCTCGAGTAAAACTACGAGTTTGTACTTGTTCCGCGACTGGATTTTATTTAGGCATAATAATGTATTATGTTTGGAGATATTATGTTCCCTATTGCCTATTGTTACATCATCAATCATGCATGATGCACCGTATATATTTTAATTTTAAAATAATAATTTTGTTGCTTAAATAAGTGTTTTGTAAATTAATAATATTATGGATATTGGTTGTAACTGAGGGTAACCACAGCTAGTCGTGGTTTAATAAACAACAATTAATTTTACATTACAAAATAATATTTATGAGCTCATACTGCAATTTGTTAATTTGAAACCACTGGCGAGAAAATGGAATTGAAATTGTGTTAACAGGAATCGATTAACAATTTCTACGAAAGCCTCAATTGGTTTTAATATTAGTAAACTTAAATTTTCCTTTAGGTACCTACTATCAGAGACATTAGTTATGTCCACACTGTGCACCTTCATCTTCAAATTTCGTCATCAACTTTCATAATGGCGCATTCAATAATTGAATATGCGTCAACGAACGCAACATCAACTGTCATTTTTAATAACAAAGCGAAAGTTTTGGATACGGTCACGCATGCGTCGCGGGCATGCCTTACGTTCGCTGTTGACTGCGGCATGACCTTGACGAACAGAAAAAGGCACAGTGTGGACAAAGCTATTGATTCCTAGGAAAAGTTACCTAATTTAGTGAATAGGACAAGATATTACTGCAATGTTTTCACGTTCGGAGCAGAACCAGCATACAAAGTAAACGAAAAGTTTGGCAAATTCAAAATATGTGCAACTGTCGGATTTGATCCGGCTCGTCACGGACCAAAATGATCCGGCTCGAAGGACCAAAATGATCCGACTCGAAGGACCAAAATGATCCGTACTCACTGTGGATGCCTTCTGGATGTTGGGATTCTAAGCTTCAAATAACACAACTAATTAAAAAAATATATATTAATTTTATTTTTAAATTATTAATTTTATATCTTGCCAATATGAGCCATACTTTTTGATTGACTAACTGACGTCTTACATATTGTCACTTGTATCTTTTTTAATTACAAAGGAGGTTTACAGAGGAGGCCTTATTCGATCCAACAGGATTTTGATCAGTTTACTTACTGTATGTGCTAGTAGTGCCCTCTGTTCCGACGTTTTGCGGAATTCCTGTTATTAAATTTCATGGATTATGTGCCAATCCAGATAATATTTATTTGCTGTGATTTTGAGAATTATTTTTAGGTTCATCGTCTTTCCTTAAGTTAATTCCAAAAATCTACGTAACAGACCGCATTGGTAAAGAAATATACGAGGAGGGGAGATTCCTTTATTTCTCACCGTGCCAATAAAACCTTTGTAACCTTGTAGTACATTCATTATTTAAGTACCCGTACATCTTCCTTTAGGATCCATAAAAATGGTCATGTCTTCCTGTTTTAATATTTGATGGTGTGAACGCGGCCTAAGCCATAAGTTTCCATCGTAAGTTTATCGACCTGGCGCCCAAGCTGAATAATTTAACGTATCCAACTGCATTTTCCGTTTTCTTTGTCTGCCTTTGATGATTCAATCGATACCAGCTTAATGGAGAATAAGCGCGTCATTAAAAACCTAAAGACATAATATAATAATAGGCTGGATGACTATTTTTTTTTCTTATTGGTAATTGAAAGACCCTTAAAAAATAGAAACATCGCTGAAAGAATGACTCTGATAGCTTAAAAATTCACCAAGATATGACAATTCAAACATCTCATAAAATAAACGCTCCATACAAAGTGCTACGAAAGACTGACGTCACTCTTTCGTAGTTTGTACGCATCGGGAGACAACTAAGTTCGATAGGTATATCAAATATTGTGTTTATGAAAGTGGTTTCATAACAAAAGTTGCTTTTAATTGCATAAGTTATCGATTGGTATACAAATATTAAGAAATTTAATTGAAAAAAAAATCGACTTGATTATCTAACTTTGAAGGCGCATAACAAAAAAAAATAAAAATGCTATCGAGCTGTAATTTTAGGAATACTTATTTTTCACCGTGATTTCTTTATTTTATTAACCAAATTCGCTAATCTTTGACCTCGTCATCATCCCTATTATAAGTAATAACTAATAACTGATAAGGTAAATAGTTTCAATTTTAATACTTATGTTACTTGATCGGGCTATGTGAAACACTCTATATTCACACTAAAAATAATCTCTGTTTAAAATTAGTGGTCATAATATTAACTCATACATTTTTTTATGAAAGAAGGGGGCAAACGGGTCACCTGATGGAAAGCAACTTCCGTCGCCCATGGACACTCGCAGCATCAGAAGAGCTGCAGGTGCGTTGCCAGCCTTTTAAGAGGGAATAGGGCAATAGGGGAGGGTAGGGATGGGAAGGGAAGGGAATTGGTCCTCCGGTGAACTCACTCACTCGGCGAAACACAGCGCAAGTGCTGTTTCACGCCGGTTTTCAGTGAGAACGTGGTATTTCTCCGGTCGACCCGGCCCATTCGTGCCGAAGTATGGCTCTCCCACGTGTTACTTAATAATCTTAATAATACTTTACTTTAATAATCATCAGAGTTGTATTTTTATGAAAAACAGAGCGGAGAACAGCGAAACTGTGATTTTAAATGTTAAAAAGCACTTGTTACAAATGTGTGCCGAAACATAAAAAGTAAAAAGTAGGTTCATACAAAACTTGACGTAAAGTGAGGCTCAGACTGGCACTAGTTATTTCAGTCAGTGCTTGCAGCGTCACTTGTGTATGTTGGAAATGTTTTTCCATTTTCCTATACTAATATTATGTATAATGAAGGTTTTCAGTTTGTTTGCAATGAATAAGCTCCAAAGAATCGATTTAGATCTTTGGTAGAGACATAGAGTAATCCGTGGAGAAAGTAACAGGCACAGAAGGGTTTTACTGCTTGAAAATGTGCGGTTTCTGATCAAAGTTTTATACGCACGAAGATGCGGGCAACATCTTTGTACTAGATATTTAATTAATTGTTAATCATAGCTATACGATACGATGTGGCTGGCATGCCATGTACGGCAAAAGCCCTTTATTTAAATAAATAAAGATTAAAAAGCAAATCTTTGTCCTAAAAATATATGTTATGCGGTCTCTACACGTTCAGACATGATGGACAAATAAACACAAAATAATATAATATTATAAATGTAGAAAGGAACATTGTTTGTTATCATAAAATCAACATAACAAAACTCATAATTATTGTAATTCAATAAAGATATATTGTTTGGCTTGTGAACTAGGCCTCTGTGCATTTTAAGACGAAAGAGAAGAGACAAAATTAAATTAAAGTTAAAATATTCTTATAGGACTATAATAAGTAGCACTATGTTAATTTACGAAAATCTACATAATATTCATTGTTTGAAATACACAAATACTGTCGACAATTTTGCCTCCGAAATATCTTATCAATATAGAGCTTAGCAAAAGCAATTTACATGTAAATAATTGCTCCTAATATTACGTTTAAACCGATTTAGTGTTAATCTAATTTAAATAAAACAACTTCTTGGAGCTATAAAACGCACGTGTCGCACCATAAACTATTGTGAATAATTTCTGTTAATTTACTGAATTAACTTGTGTCTGTTCGTTATGTCGCCAACACACGCTACACAAATAGCCAATGGTTGCGGCCAATGATGGACGATTATGAACATCAAACATATTGTAGAAATAATATTCGACTATGATTATTAATTAATAATTATATTATTGACGTCCATTGTGCTAACTATGGAAATCTCCGTAAATGCTATTAGCAATTATACCTTCACTATATTATGACGCCCGCAACTCTGTTGCGCCAAAATTCATACATCGCACTGGAACCGTGCATTTTTCTGGAAAAAATACTTTTTACGGGAAAGGACAGAGGAGCTCGTCAAGGTTTTAAACGAACGTGGCGAAAACAGTAACTAACGCTACAATCATACAAAAACGTCATTTTTGACAGTTTTCCTTTACCAGCAGCGCCCACGTTCATTTAAGGCCTTGTCGCACTTTACTTCCTATGTCCTTTCCCGGGACTCGAAATATCTCCATTGCAATTTTTAGCAAAATCGGTTCAGTAGTTTAAGCGTGAAGAGGTAATAGACAGGCACACTTTCGCATTTATAATATTAGTACTTATTAGTAGGATCTCAGCATATTATTTTTTTAATGTTGGCCACGTTAGTGAAAATTCAAATATAAGTATTAAACGGAACTAAAAATAATAATAATAATATCTATGGACGCTTCACACCACGTCAGTCTGGCCCTGTGGCAAGTACCTGAAGGACTTGTGTTACGGGTACCAGACAACGGAAATATATAATTTAATACTTTTATAATATACATATATTTAAGATTTTTATTATAATTATGATACAAATATTTAATACACATCCATGACCCAGGAACTTTGACAACTTTTTGTTCCGTCGGCGGGATTCGAACCCGCGACCCTTGAGCTACACCAACAGCCAACCAACTGAGCAACAGAGGTCGTCAAAAAAAGTAACTAGGTACATAATACCTATTATCTTTTAATTTATTGATACAAATTACAAACCTTTGCTGGTTTCTTTCTTGTCTTTTATGGCTAATAAAGATGACTTTACTGTATTTATATTGTTTAGCACATAATTTAGTGGTTATAAATATTTTATTGTTTATGCGTTTTCTTTTATAGTTGTGAATATAAAGTTGATATTCTGTTAAGTGATTTCTATGTCAATTTAATGAACTGTTAAAGATCACTTGAAAGGCGCTTGCAGATGAATAAATTATAATAATATTTTATGCTTCACTGACTTTTGTTAAGTTAGGCCATGTTGGTTCTGAAATCTCGCGAGAGCCGCGTATATTGCCGCGATATAAAGCCCTCGATTTTATTTGCTAAATATACAAGGTATAACAAAACTAAGTGATGATACTTTAGGTTGTGAATGTGTCCATTTATATTTTTATTAGTAAGTTTACTATGAAAGTAGCAGCGCTAAAAGAGCAGCCAATCTTTAAATATGCGTCGGTATGACAAAGAAAAATAATGTTATAATTTGATGACACGTCCTTGGTTACACTAAATATAAAATATTTCTTCAGAAAAATAGCACATTGATAAAAAACAGTTTCTCCATCCCTCTTTTACACTAAGTGTGTCTGTCTGTCTATCTATCAAACCACTGAACCGATTTTGCTGAAATTTGGTATGGAGATACTTTGAGTCCTGGGAAAGAACATAGGATACTTTTTATCCCGGAAAATATGTAGAGTTCCTGCGTGTTGCGGTCTTCATCTAGATAGTAGGTTGCCTAAAAGAAATTGCTTCAAAGTAATAAGGCCGCCTTTGTGTACATGTCTGACCTACCAATAATTATTGTTCATATTTAAGTTTCATTGTAATTAATTTTGTGCACAATAAAGTATATATTTTGTTTGTTTAGTCTATCTATTAAGCGTATAGTACATTTTCAATGTGAATGTAGGCCCTACAAGAGCATTCTAAACACGCCCAGTGACATCATCGTGGTTTAAAATACTGCATGTGATAGTGTGTAATCAAGAACGATTTGTCACGCGTGTTAACTGTGCTCGCTATACAGTTAGTTTATAGAGAGGCAAATTGTTAAACAATATAACCTTAAATAGTTAAGTTCAGGCGTTACTTTGCGGAAATCCATAGCTTAAGAGCCCATATGACCCTAACTTGACTACATACTTTAACCTAGATCTCAAAATCTGTAAGGTCTAGAAAACTGATTTTTTGACTCAAGTAACTTCAGTTCATAAAGATTAAATGCTCAAGACGAAAACACGATTACTCAAAAAATGCTCGATAGTTTCTTTTTTACAAAAAACCTTGTTTTAGACACATTTTTGCTTGGATCTTCGAAGTTTGCTGTCTTTTCTTTAATATTTTTTAATATCTAAAAAGGCATTGATAAAACCTAAATTTGCTCAAAACACTTTTTTCATAATCATTATAGTTCGTCTTTTATTCAAGTAAAACTAACTCGGCGATGCTTCCGCGCCGTCCTTTTTCACCTGGCATATGAAAGACGGGCGTGAGTGTGAAGAGAGAAGGACGATGTTTGAATTTTAGAGTCAGGTGAGCTCTTAAACTATGTTATGCGTACACTTACTCATTTACTTACAGGTTGAGGTTTATTTCGTGGCATATTGCTAGAAATAATAACATACAAAATATTAACAGAACATTATGTTTTCAGTAGACATCGGTTGGTACTAAGAGCCTGTTTCACCACTTCCTGGTAAGTGCCGGATAGGCTGTCTACAACTTAACTTGACACATAGTGTATGGAGCATCTGTCAACCAAATTGTGGATAGACTATCCTGCACCTTATCAGGAAGCCCTAAGGGCCTGTTTCAACACTTTCTGATAAAGTGCCGAATAGGCTATCCACAGTTTTTTTCACAGATTCTCCATACTTCATCTGTCAAGTTACACTTAACTTTACTGATAAGTCTCGAATAGGCTATACACCACTGTGTATAGCCTATTCGAGACTTATCAGGAACTGGTGAAACAGGTTTTAAGTGTTTTAAAATATACGAGTACCATCGAAGAAATTGTTTTATAGGCAGCTGTTGACGGACCTACGACATTAGGTTGGATTATGGATGGATTATTGGATGGATTGGATCATTAATCCAATGTACTTAACTCATCATAGATTATATTCAGTAGGTATCCTTACTAAAACTTAATCACAATAAAGGTGAAAGTTTGTGAGTTTGTGTGTTTGTTACTTCTTCACGTCTAAACGGCTGGAGCGATTTTAATAAAAAGTGTTATGGTGTTAGTTGATACCTTGAATTAACGCAGAGGCCACTTTTCACTGCGGGAAAATATCACAATTTATTGTCCCTAATAAATCATGGGTAACACCGCTGGGCACAGCTAGTGCTAAGATAAAATTACAGATTAGACGTCCAATATAATTGACAAGTTAAGCTTAGAACGTAAATCGCTTTGTACACAGATTAGTTAAGTAACACAAACCGAGAATTCAAACGAAGTATTTCACAACCATACTAAAGTTCCTTGTCAATTCTTAACGGCCAGTTAAACTGCAGTTAACAGTTTAATGAGATTATTAAACCGCGTTTATCAATACCGCCTCCTAGAACGGGTTTTTACGACTTAAACTAGATTAAATACGACATCTTCGTGACCCATTACTGTACTGATTTATTATCTTAGCTTTTATGGGCAAAATTGAAATGAAGGCCGCCACATTGTAAAGTTTTCCTTATTGGCCGGTTTACATTATTTCAATCCAGTAATCCACTCCAGCGCTTTTTTGCAAAATTGCATTCCAGTGAATTCCAGTGCACGATAACATTATTTCAATTAAGAATCCTTACCAGAAGCCTAACTGGGCACTGCAAGCTCAACGAACACCTAAACAGAATGGGTATTTGTAGAATAACGACTTACAGATTCTGTGAGGAGGAGGATGAGACACCTATTCGCCTTCTCCTCGACTGCCCTGCTCTACTACAGAGCAGGAACAGGTACGAATTTCCTCTGTGGATGAGTATTCGTGGCGACCAACGAATACTCATCCACAGAGGAAATTCGTGGCACCAACCCCAACCATATCACATTTATGAGCAGTATTGAGTTGGGGATGATACCCTAGTGCGAAGGAGTCACATAAGGATCTATTGATCCTTATGGGTCGCAGTGACGTCAGGGCTACAGCGACCTGCCTTAAAATGCGCTGGATTTGATCACTGGATTGGAATAATGTAAACAGGCCATAAGATACCGCTCTTTTATACTTACACCTGTCACGAGCATAATGATGACTTGACATAACCCGACCAAATAAAGTAGGTCTGCCGTATGCCCATGATTTACTAATTATAGTAAATAATATAGAGTTTTTATTATTTTTACATTAGTTTTAATATATATTTCTATTCACAGTGAAAATAAACAGACATTCGCCAGTGTATGCAAGTGTTTCACACGGCACAATCAAAAAAGTTAGTGCACTATAAAATCATTGTAATAAAATCGATTTAACGGATTTTACCAGCTGCTTTGATATCGAGGAAACGAGATCTGGAAGTCCAATAAAATGCAATAAACGTAAAGTAGAATTTCGGTAAATTTAAAATGTAAAAGTAAATCAAAAATCCGTGGATTTTCCTTCATAGTGCAATAAGGGAACGGTAATTTAGAAGTTCTCTCAACATAATGTAATACAAATATGGCCGGCATTCAAACGAAGTACATTCTTACATATAAGTTTTTGGAGTTTTCAGCTATTTGGTTGAATAAATGTACTATCAATGTACTTACATCCCAGGTGTAGCCTAAATGCTTAGTCAAAATGCATTCGCAGGTCTCGCCTACGTCAGTCGCCATGACGTTTTATCACTGCATTATGTTAATTTTTTGTACATGAAACTGAAAATCCTTATCCAATATTTCCACAATTCGTTAATAATTTCTAAACCTTAAGGGTAAGGTTGCCCAGAAGCACGTATCAAGAAATGAATTGCATTGTAATTTGTATCTCAATAATGTAAAAAAAGCATCAGGGGCGTTATAGCTACCTTATCTGACGTATCGATTATACGGGCCCCCGGACTAACGAGGCCCCATTCATAAAAAAAAACTCCCAATATATTTTTAATATGACAAGACATTATATTTTTTTATTTCATCGTGCGTGCAAAAATGTTTGATTTTAAAAATAATTATAATTTTTAAAAAAGTGTTAGATTCTCATTTCTTTTAATAATTAATAATTACCTATGCCAAATTTGTATACGCGACGCATATTACGCTCCTCAAAAGCATGCAAATTACAGGGTCAGTTAAACTCGGAATACGTGAATTCGGAAGGGAAGGGAAGCGTGAATTCGGAAACGGCCCAATCGGGAATGAGAAAATGATGTTATAAAATTTTATCTCCAACTCAATTCGGGGGCGGATAACGTGTCGGAATTTTTTACCCTTTACGCCTTAACGCGAAAAAATGGATATAATACGCTGTTATTGGCCTTATTGAAATACTTTCGATATTTAAGGGGTATTTCACACTTGCAAGTTGCAACATATAATTAAAAATAAAAACCAGTTGAATCTATCTAGGGGTTTAATGTTACATTACACGCGAATGATCGTCGGTCAGGGAGGTAGTATTGTAATGTAACGCTCAATGTCGAATCTAATGTTACATTACTCGTGAATGCTCGCGGTGAGGGAGCACCTTGAAGGTATCAATAACATTATGATGTGCGGTACGTCGTCGCTAATTGTGACGTAACTGTCGGTATTCGGGTTATCGCCTGACATAATGGCCTACAAGCGATTACACGGGATGGACGAAAGTGTTTGAACTATAGAGCTCGGAGTGGAGAGATGTGGCATTGGAATATCTTGAACATTTTTATATGAAGGGAGTTGGCAGGTTCGATTTTTGTAAAGAAATCATGCAGTTTTATTCTTTGTTCGATCCAGTACCTCATCACACTACAAAATGGAATCTTTTGATGATTTTACAATGAAATTGGGACTAGGAACATTTTTTTAACTTAAAAGAGGCTTTCGCATCCTCGCGGCAAGTGACTGCGACCGTCAAAAATTGAATAAAATACCACTTTATGACCTGGGCTATAAGTCGCATTTTTCTCTCCGCCACTACAAAGCAGCAGCGGCAGGCGCTAGACCAATGTCGGTAGAAAATGAATCCTATAACCTAGGTCATAAAGTGTCATTTTATTTGAATTTTTATTGGTCGCGGTTGCAGGTCGCTTGTCGCGAGGCTCAGAAAGTAAAGTAGGATCCCGATGCGACATTATAGCAGTTTAATTATTTGTTCTATCCAGTCTAGCCCCGTTCTACAATATGGTAGTTTCAGTGGAAACTCTGGATGTTTTTTGAAATTGACATTTGGGAGTTGGGACTTAGGACGTTAGATTTTTTCCCTTTTAAGAATTAAAACGGAATAATAAATAACACGTGTTCTTTTTATGTATTGTCTAGGTCTGTATAATCTTATCTATAGGTTCAAATGTCTAATTCCTAAGTCCTCTCAATCAAAACCCTAAGGTCCTGTTGTACGACTTCATGATAAAGTGCCGGATAGGCCACAACTTTTATGACAGACTCTCCATACTCTGTCCGTCAAGTTAAGTGGTGGATAGCCTAACCGCCGCTTATCAGGAAGTGGTGAAACAGGCCCTTAATATTCCAACTTAAAACTCAACTTCATTTGCTGGATGCTTCTCCAACTTTCACGGGCTATGGTATCAAATTATTTGATAGATAATAGTAGTGTTATACACGGCCAATAAATTTAATAGAATTTGGGATGGTTACTTACTATGAGTTATGCGGATATGCTTTCTCAAGACAAATCACCACTTAGGCCCAACCGCTGTAAGGGAGTTGTAAAAATTTTATAGAAAATGTTTCATGCGATTTAGAGAATGGTTTTTCATACGGGTTCTCCTACTTAAGTGATTTAATATCCTTAACACGTTGATGGATAGTACTTTTGTACTATTGTTCCTAGTTTGACAGTACTTCTTTTCATACTTTGCCTATAGACATAGTGTCACAACACACAGGAAATGTAATATATATGTAGCACGACAGTAATTATGTGTCCATAGGCGTCATCCGTCAATCAGCTATCGTCAGCAAAAGGGTTTTCGCTTGATCCGGTAACGAAGCCGCATCAAATAAGTCCTATAAGTATTTATTGCTGCTGTTCATAAGAATCCCTACCCACCATCTACAAAATATGATTTTATTTTTATGGAAAACATTTAGCAACCCGCGATGCACCGCCGCTGCGCAGTACTGGGCTAAATGTATGAAAAGACGACGTTTAGAGGCGTAGTGTGCGGCGTGGGGGGCGAAAAATGTTCAATGTGTGCGTGACCTATAAGTGTGTGTAATTCATTACATGGTGACAACTGACAGTACAAATTCTAAGATACCTCTACGGTGACACTACAAAAAGCTGCACGAAATGCTTGTATGAGAAATCGATCGTCTAGAAGCGTACTCTCTGTGGCTTGACCTAAACTCATACGTCAACAGGCGTACTGTCGTATCGCATTTTAACATTTTTTGAGTATTTACGTCTATGGGCGGTACTGTCCATCAACGTGTTAAATACTTAAGTTTAATTTTGTAAATTGAAAAAGTGTGTCTGTTTTTCTATTTTTAATCTCTTGACACTTCTTAAACGGCAGAAACGATTCATTTATTTGATAAAGAGTTATTTTAAGTGACACACGATAGTTATCGCTGCGTAAAAATGTACTTATGGTTTTCCAGAACACAATTTTTACATGGTCTGCGGCTCCCACCTTCTAAGTCCTAGCGTTAAGAGCCCATATGACCCTAACTGACTACATACATTAACCTAGATCTCAAAATGTGTAAGGTCTAGAAAACTGATTTTTTGGCACAAGTAACTTCAGTTCATAAAGATTAAATGCTCAAGACGAAAACACGATTACTCAAAAAATGCTCGATAGTTTCTTTTTTACAAAAAACCTTGTTTTAGACACATTTTTGCTTGGATCTTCGAAGTTTGCTGTCTTTTCTTTAATACTTTTTAATATCTAAAAAGGTATTGATAAAACCTAAATTTGCTCAAAACACTTTTTTCATAATCATTATAGTTCGTCTTTTATTCAAGTAAAACTAACTCGGCGATGATTCCGCGCCTTCCTTTTTCACCTGGCATATGAAAGACGGGCGTGAGTGTGAAGAGAGAAGGACGATGTTTGATTTTTAGAGTCAAGTGAGCTCTTAACAGTAAGTGTAAAAAAGTAAATAGTTTACAGATTTCTTTAACACTTTAACACTTTGCAGCGCTCGGTGTTGGTGACCAACTTTATTTCTACGTGTTAAAGTAAACCGAGTTGTTAAGTGAACTTGTTGAAATGGTACCAAGTCCCGAATAGCTCAGTAGTTAGTTTAATCAGTGACTCAAAACTTAATAATGTATGTGATTGTACGATTTGAGTTTTGACAATTTTCGTATATGTACCGTACTTAGGGCCAAATCAGACCGCAAAGCGACGAGGCGAGGCAAAGGGCGGCGCGGCATAAATTTGTTTAGAATTGACAGATTTCAATTGCTTGACAGTTGAGACGTCTTGCGAATCTGTCAATTCCATATTTTAGAAATGCATCTACGCGTCGCGTTGCCGTCTGAATCACCTTAGTTTCTTTTTGCCTCAGTTTCCAAAGTCTCAAAAAGACATACCTTCAGTTTACAAACATAATATACTTTATAGTTTAAAAAAGTCTCTAAATCGACCTTTATGAACTATGAATCATTTCCGAAGACATTGAGACTATTATAACTTCTTGAAAGTGATAATCATCTTCCGAAAACGAATTCAGGTTTGTCCACGGTTTGTCATTGTTAAGTGGTCAAAACAGTCTAACTGGGAAAGCTACCGGAAGCGCAATTTTCGTAGCAGCACATAAAAGCGACGATAAACAAGCGCTGTTTGCTTTACTTTCTGTCTGTGTTTGTGTGAGATAGAAAGCATACAAAGTTTTGATATTTTAAAAATACTGATGCTGTTGCTGGTAAAAGGTTGATTTTTTATTCTCTGTTCATGCCTAATGTTTAGTACAGTCTGTCAAGAAAGTGAAGAAATTAAAAAATGACAACATCGTAGTGTCATCCCCTTTAAATCAATCTAAGAAAAAAGGGTTGCCACTTTTTAATTTCTTCACTTTCTTGACGGACCATATATATTAAGTATGTTTGTTTGTAACGTTATGTAAAATTTAAAACAAAAAAAGTACCTACATTATTAAAATCATAGAGTAAAATATGAAGTTTAAATTTTAATTATATTTGTGAAAGTAGCAGCGCTGAAAGACCAAATTTTTGTTTTTCACTTTTGTATCCAGGGCAAGCGCTTCAGAGCGGCGGCGTCACGTTTTCCCATATAAAATTGAAAAAAATGTGGTGTTTCAGCGCTGCTACTTTCAAAGCGAACTTTAGTATACATAATATAAGGGAAACATACACTTATATGATGATGATGGCAATGCAGCAATTAATAATAAATAAATCATTTTATTCATCTCCACAAATTACAAGGATATATAAAGGTACTTAAAAACTAATTGTTTACACATACGAGTATTTATTAAGTTGTAACTTGTGGGAGATCTGGAGTCTAAACTAGGCCAAGTTTGTAATATAGATCTCCAGGCCCCCCCAACCAAAATTATTATATGTATTTGTGTACAATTTGTGAACATCACTTAGTTACACTCATTATAAATTACCATAAATCGTTGCATTAAAATAGTAAAACAAAACCGCGCGTCCCGCCGCATAAAGTGGAAGGCTAACGCAATTTTAACTTGCAACTTGCCCCAAGTAGTTTTAACAAGCGCGGTAAACGGGGTAAATATTTGGATAGACTCCGATCGAAGAGAAGTCAGGGCTGACACCGACAAGAAAATGTGAGGTCTCTGGCCGCACTTAGACACGTTTGATGATTACTTTAATTTAATGAAGATTTGACATTAGCTGTAAGTATTACGTTTTCACTTCATTAATAAACATTGAATTAAAATAAGGCCATAATTTAATGCCTCTAAAAGTGGCCATTGATTTTTCATTTGCTCGTCCTACATTTTACTAAAGCATTTATATCAGAAAACATTTAAAATCTCACTGTACTTAATAATAAAAATGTAGGTAAGGGTCCTCTTACTAAATAGAAGTATAATTAATATTTTTAATTTTAGCTGTAAGAGGCATAGCACGTCCGATTTAGTGTAAATATTTGCATAATATTTTTTATTCGTAGTTCTTAGGGTCAGACCGCAATGCGACGCGTTCATTTCTAAAGAACTGAATTGCGGTCTGAATTGACCCTTAAGAGCTAAACCTCTCGTTTGGCAACCCTGAACCGCTTCCGACATTTTTCATGCCAGAATAGACTGTAATATATTAGCATAGATACCAAAATGACGTTTTCCAATTTAAAATATTCATGGAGTCGCGGCGTCGGAAAGAAATCGACTGAATTACTTTAACTTTGACAATCCAAGTCGGGAAGTGTGTCAAAGTTTCCACGACACTTGTTCTATTATTTGAATTAGTTATGTTCTTATTTTAAAACTTTGAATTACATTTTTCTTTGTAGTGCCAAGACTCGGACGCTAGGGATAGGCTACGGCCTATGAACTACGGTGCTTATTTGACAAACTATTCAAAATAAATTTTGAGCCACCTAGTCACCCTAGGTGGCTAAAAATGGCACTAGTGATTGGACAGTACGTGTCATTGGACAGAGTACAAAAACACTATATTATTTATTAAGGTTGCTTTAAAAACTACCTGTTTTTCTTCAACCTTAATAAATATTGTGTTGTTGTGGTTTGTTCAATGACTGGTACTGGTCCAATCACTGTCCACTAGTAATTTACCCTACGTCAATTTAAAACCTTTTTAGCACACTTCTTGCCGCGATATCTAATATTAGTAATATTTTTAATTATTTATATTTTTATTTCATGTCTTTCCTGATTTTTTTTTAAATTTATTAATTTCAAGTAGTGTTAGGGTTTAATCAAAATTAATTGATCACGTGGCAACAAAATATAAATTATTGTATATTATATTTTTGTTCTACCACTGTATTCCACTTTGTTCTATATAGTATAATATAAAAAATGTTTTGCTGTTATTTCCACTATTCCTATTATGAGCAATAATTATTAACATTTACAAATGGTTCCAAGCTGCATGGTAATTATGGTACTACTGCCATTTCTTACGTGACTACAAACTATTTGATACTACCGTTATCATTAGTATTTACAGAGTTCTAGCATGTCCTTAGTGTTAACAAAATAAGGATCACTATTTGAGGTAGCCTTTGTAACATTAGAAGTACGCGCACAATATGCCGAGCCGCAGCGTGAGCAAGAGGACGGAAATCTGGTCAGATCTCTTGAGTACAATATATTTTGTATAAATTTACACCGGTACAATACTGCCCCGCTCAGCTCTTGGTCATCAGGATCAGTATCATTCTTATTCTGGCACCCAGTGTAGCGCTCTTATAAAATTTAAGAACTAAACAAAAAACTTCACTAAACTCTATAAATTCAATAATGAGAATGATAACACATTTTGCATTCAACCGATTGATATAATTATTTCACGATGTAACTCAAGTTTTCTAGCGCCGAAGGGGCAGAAAATAAACAAATGCCTACGCTTTTCATTCCTGCTCTTTTACACAGACACGTCAAACTTATGATACCTTTTTTTCGTCCGGGGTAAAATCATTTAATACTTAGCGCTCCGCCGCGACCTGCGCCCCGACATAACATGCACGCAGCTTTACATGTATTTACAAATTTTACAAATCGTTTACGCCACCATTACACAGCTGAACGTTTGAAGCAAATATTTGTCCCGCGCCCATTACACGCCCATTCACATTGAAATGAGCAGTTATATGACCATTACGTTGCCTCACCATTTCCAACGCTTTTACGATTTTATTGTTATGCTCGTACTGCAATATATCTACAAATGTCCGCGGTACTAAAAGAAAATCTAAAGCTTATTTGCTAATTAGATTAATAGTTAGTTATAGTGGCAAAGCATAATATGAGCCTAGTATTTAATTTTAACCTACATTTAATACTAGACGTATTAAAAAATTCATTAGGTACCTAATAAAATTCTAGAATAGGCCTTTATGTAAATTCTGTCTGTCTGTTACCTCTTCAAGTCCAAACCACTGAACCGATTTTGCTGAAATTTAGTAAGAGATACTTTGAATCCCAAAAAACAGCATAGAATACTTTGCATCCAGAAAAAGTGCACGGTTTCTGCGCGATAAACTAATTTTGGCGAACGGAGTTGAGGTCCTCATATAGTTTAAAATTTTTAATAAATTCAAAAATTCAAAAAAACAATATACTTATATTTGTAAAAAACGGTTGAACCTTAAAATATTATTTAAAAAGGTAACAATTTGCTTTACATTCAAAACATAGCTAGCAGCTACGAAGGAAAAGTTTTAAAATTACAACACAGCGAACAAGAAGCTGAAATCTTAAAAGAATGTACAAGAAAGAAAATGTTTACAAAAAGAATTTATCAAAGAACAAAAGGGACATTAGTATAAACGACATAACGAGGCAGTAAAAAGACACAAAAACTATGAAAGTAAAAATTTGTTAAAAGTTTTGTAGCAAAATGTAGCATAATTTGCAGAGACGTAATCCAAACTCCCATATCCATACTAATATTATAAATGCGAAAGAGTGTCTATCTGTCTGTTACCTCTTCACGCCCAAACCGCTGAACCGATTTTGCTGAAATTTGGCATGGAGATACTTTGAGTTCCGGGAAAGGACATAGGATACTTTTTGTTCCGAAAAAATGTACGGTCTCCGCGCGATAAACGAGTTTTGGCGCAACGGAGTTGCGGGCGTCATCTAGTAATATTATAAATGCGAAAGTTTGTCTGTCTGTCTGTTACCTCTTCACGCCCAAACCGCTGAACCGATTTTACTAAAATTCGGTATGGAGATACTTTAAGTTCCGGGAAAGGACATATTAGGATCCTTTTTGTCCCGGAAAATTGTATGGTTCCCGCGCGACAAACGAGTTTTGGCGCAACGGAGTTGCGGGCGCCGTCTAGTCAGCAATAAATGCAGAATTTAACTTTTCATTTCGATTTAATTTTGCTGGTGATTATCGATCGAGACTTGAATACAATACCATAGTAAAAGGAGGGGAAGTAAGTTATCTTCATACAAAGGCACCGCGCGCGGCTTGTATGTGTGCGCCATAGTATCAATGCGTCGCCACACGGCACACAACAAAATCTCGGCCAGTTGTATAAGGCTGATACCGCCGAGATTTTGTTGTGTGCCGTCCGTGACGCATTGATACTATGGCGCGCGCACACATACAAGCCGCGCGCGGTGCCTTTGTATGAAGATAACTTACATCCCCTCCTTTTACTATGACAATACAGACTTAAAAATGATTGAAATAGGATATTATAATATTATAGATAAAGTTATGGTAACATGTGACCATTTACATCCTGGATGTAAGGGGCCATAAGGCTTCTTTACCACCCTTGTTGTGAAGGGATATTTAATCACATACTTCCGAAATACAAACTTTACAATATTTAAACTAAAATTACCAAAATAAAATGTAATTCTAGCTTTGGAAAAATTGACACCGCGTAAATCCGGCTTATTTCGACCCATCTTTATTTCTTTTCCGTTTTTCGTGGTATTCGATTCGTAAAATAAAATATACCTAATTACAATAATTTATGATAGTTTAATTATATATATGATAGAAATTCTCATGTGAATATAAACACAAATCTTTACTTATCAAATAATATGATTAGATTGTCGTAAAGGAAGGATATAAGATTACTGCAAGTTTTTTGCTTTCGTTTGTGTTATCAGTATTATATCTAAAGCATCCATGACTCAGTGATTAGGAGCGGGACTCTGAACTTGGAGGTCGTGGGTTCGATTACCCACGTTGGAAAACTGTTATTTCCATGTCTGGTTAGGACAATACAGGCTAATCACCTGATTGCTGCGAATGATGAATTTGTGTACTGCGCACACACTTGCCACTATAAAATTACTCCTGCGTAACTGACATGGTTTCAATGAAACCGGCTACCGTCACCGAAACCGAGGTTGGACTTTTACAGAGTTCATCGTAAAAGTAGTAGCATTGAAAGAGTATTTTTTTGTGATTTGTATGGGCAAACTCATGACGCTGCGACGCGATGCTTGCCCATACAAATCATTAAAAAAATCGCTCTTTCAGCGCTGCTACATTCACGGTTACCTGTAGGTATACACAATACATATAATACACAGTACACTCCATATAGTATTACCGTTTAGTTTTATTACACCTCGTATAACGTGTAACAAAAATAAGTGATAAGTAATAAGTGATTTGTGATCAAGTTGATGGTTCACTCTGTTAGTAGAAAACATATTCAAATTATTTAAGACTAGCTGTTCCGCGCGGCTTCGCCCGCGTAATTTAGGAATTTCACGCAACCGTAGATTTTTCCCAAAAAAAATTGCCTATGTCCCTTCACGTGGTCTATTCTTCATGTTTGCCAAGTAACATAAAAATTGATCCGTATATAATTTACCCCGTTTTTTCCACATTTTCCTCTATTTCCTCGCTCCTATTAATCTTAGCGTGATAAAATATAGTCTACAGCCTTTCTTGATAAATGGGCTATCTAAAACTGAAAGAATTTTTCAAATCGGACCAGTGGTTCCTGATATTATCGCTTTCAAATAAGCCCTTTCATATAATTTCCCCCGTTTTTTCCACATTTTCCTCTATTTCTTCGCTTTTATTAGTCTTAGCATGATAAAATATAGCCTATAGCCTTCCTCAATAAGTGGACTATCTAACACTGAAAGAATTTTTCATATTGGACCAGTGGTTCCAGAGATTAGCGCGTTCAAACAAACAAACAAACTAACAAACTCTTCCGCTTTATAATATTAGTATAGAAAATAACATTTCAGACCTTCGAGGAAAAACCGTTTAATCAAAGTTCGCCAAAAATTCAAGCAAAAGTATTATTGACCAAATTGAAAACGTGTCACAACTTTTTTAACTCTTCAGATTTTTTTGTTTTTTCATACCTCGAGATGTAATCTCACTTTTAGATATTGAATTCAAGTTCAAAATATTTCTGTAGTTTAGTTAATAAGTCTCTAAAAGTTTTCTTAGTTATTAGGTACCAAGTATATTATAAAATGTTTTCAATAGTTTTGTTTTTTTCTCTACTCTTAAATTAAAAGGAATTTTCATTTAATATATACTAATATAATTGATGCAAAAGTGTGTCTGTCGGTCTGTCTGTCATTCCCTATGTCGTGTTACCTGTTCACGCCCAAACCGCTGGACTGATTTTGCTGAAATTTGGTATGGAGATACTTTGAGCCCCCGAAAAGGGCATATAATACTTTTTATAAATTTACGGTTTCCACGTCATAAACGAAAGTTGTTAGCATCATCTATATACATAGCAATATTCAATTCTGTACCGAACTTCAATCTTCAACGATTTCTCCCCGTATAATGTTGCCTGTCCTTCCTTCATTATACCCTGTGAGGAACCCTTAGTACTCGCCGTCGGTAACTTTAGTGGGAGGATTAACTCTTTTCAAATCTTTTACGGTTCAAATAATCCCTGGCTTAGAATTATAAATGAGTCTTCACTTCTCAGGTTACAACTTACGACCAGGGCTTAGTAAGGACTTATTTTTAAAGTGCACTCAGATTTTAAATGGTATCTTTGTTGGAACTTGGAAGTCAAACGCACTAGTTTTAAAAATATTCAGGGCCTGTTTCACCACTTTCTGATAAAGTGCCTAATAGGCTATTCACAACTTTTTTGACAGATTCTCCATACTTGATCTGTCAAGTTAATTGGTTGATAGCCTTATCAGGAAGTGTTGAAACAGGCCATCATAGTTTTATGTTGGTAATTAAGTAAAGGAGCTGCCACTGTACTTTAAGATTGAATGTATTTTTTTCAAAAAGCATGACTATTTCCATACATGTATATTTTGCTTAAAGACTACGATATTTCATGTTTCTATCCAGCTCTCTTAATCATATTTTCAAACCCGATCCAATCTAATTTTAAATCTCAAAATGTAAAAGCTAAAAGATCTGTACCGTCTACCATCCCTATCACATTCATTCAAACGGGATTTGTAAAGTTCACCTGCGCTTCCGGAACCCACAGGCCACAATGAGCCTTAACAAAATCTCCGGTCCGTTGATAATGTTGATGGATGACCCCGGCCGTAAGCCCCATAATTGCTTCTAATGTCAGTGCATCAAAGACCCATTGCCATTGGACTATCGAGAAACTGCGAGAATGATAGCTTCACGCCTTTACGTCATTGCCTTGCTTGACGTGATGAAGCTTTATGTTGCTTGATGAGGAAGTTTGTAAGCCCCATAATTGCTTCTAATTAAGTGCATCAACCTATTGGACTATTGCTGAGAAACTGCGAGAAGGATGGGTTCACACATTTACGGTTTTGCTTTGCTTGCCGTGATGAAGCTTTATGCCTATACGTCTTTGCTTGATGAAGAAGTTTTGGCCGTAAGCCCCATAATTGTTTCTAATGTCAGTGCATCAATCCATTGGACTATCGCCGAGAAACCACGAGAAGGATAGGTTCACGTGTTTATATTTTTGACTTGCTTGTCTTGTTAAAGCTTCATAACTTTACATCTCTTCTTGATGTGGTGATTTTTCGCGAGGTCATTATTTTCTTCATTCGTACAATTCGCGGTCGCGCTTTCGGAAAACTTCTCTCTTCTTCTTTGTGAATACGCATCATTTACTCCAGGACATTTATGTGCTATTTTTATGTGTACGTGCTTGATTTCATACTCACACACTTCATCGTAATTGATTCATAGTAAGCAGACTTTGGATTTTTTGCTTAGCCATTATACTCCGATTAACAATGACTAGACATTATCCGACCAAAGAACGGCGTAAGTCTGCCATTCCTATGAAACCATTTCTCTGATCGTACAATGAGAGCGATAGCAAACTGACACTGGAGCTCAACTGCGAATAATTATTATTATCCTTCTCTTTGCTGCAAAAAAATATTCTAAGGCTGGATTTGTATGCGTCCGCGCGAACGAGCGGTTTGGCCGCTACACCGCGAGACTACACGCAATGATTTATAACGATTTATTTAAATAGCGGCGCGGTCGCCCTGCTATTTATATACATTATTATTTATTGCTTATGATTTCGTGGTATAGCGGAAAACCACGCGTTTGGGCGCATATATAAATCGAGCCTTACGATAATAAGGGCCTGTTTTACCACTTCCTGATAAAGTGCCGGGTAGGATAGGATAATAATAGGCCCGCAACGCACCTGCAGCTCTTCTGATGTTGCGAGTGTCCATGGGCGACGCTAGTTGCTTACCATCAGGTGACCCGTTTGCTCGTTTGCCCCCTTATTTAATTAAAAAAAATGGTTAGGTTAGTTTTCCACAACTTTTTGACAGATTCTCCATACTCTATCTGTCAAGTTAAGTGAAACAGGCCCGTAGACTTCTCGCGGCACTTACCGTTAAAGTGTGGTTGCCCTATTACGTTTAATAGCTTCTATTTCCGATAGTAATGAAGTACTTACTTACCGTTCACTTGTTACTTCTTAATCTCCATTAATACCGGTGTATTCATTTTTGATTTTTACTGCAAGTAATAAAATCTCTATTATACTAATGCATGATCGTAATGTGATTTTTATGTTTATCCATTATTATGATATTAAGCGGCATATTTGAATCGAGGGTAACACCTATGGTCATTTTAATATTATTATTTGAAACTGTATGTATTTCTTTGTCCGTGACTTCGAGCGCTTTATTTAAAAGAAATCCTATTTTAATGACTTGTAGGTTATAGCGCCTACGCGTTCAAAATGTAGAGAAATACATAGGTATTTCTCTACATTTTGAACGCGTTTGAACGCGCTAATCTCTCGACTAGTTTTTATGTAATTTGGCACAGATAAAATAATATGTAATAAGGCTAAGAGCGGACTTCGAAAAAAAAAACATACTTACCTATAAATATGTTTTTTTTTTTTGGCAAAATGTAAAGTTTTGCACAGACACAAAATTATATTCTGTATTGTATGAATTATAATACAGAATATAATTTTGTGTCTGTGCTCCGTTGCGCAAAATCCCTTCTTCGCGCGAGAACCGCATTATTTTTCCGGAATTGAAAGTAACCTATGTCCTCCCTCCCTCAAAATATTATATATCCATACCATACATCAAAATATAACCTCCTCCTTTTTGGAAGTCTGTTAAAAATATACGATATACGTGTGGGAGAGCCATGCTTCGGCACGAATGGGCCGGCTCGACCGGAGAAATACCACGTTCTCACAGAAAACCGGCGTGAAACAGAGCTTGCGCTGTGTTTCGCCGAGTGAGTGAGTTTACCGGAGGCCCAATCCCCTACCCTATTCCCTTCCCATCCCTACCCTCCCCTATTACCCTATTCCCTCTTAAAAGGCCGGCAACGCACCTGCAGCTCTTCTGATGCTGCGAGTGTCCATGGGCGACGGAAGTTGCATTCAATCAGGTGACCCGTTTGCTCGTTTGTCCCCTTATTTCATAAAAAAAATCAGTTCAGCGGTTTCGTCGTGAACAGTGAAACAGAGCCAGACACGCTTTCGCATTTATAATAGTATTGTGTCTCAACAAACTTAAATTAATAATACGAGGATGTTTTTGGAAGTATCTTCATTAACGAGACACGGGACAAAAGTATCATTATCAACTTTGATGTTTGATTCTTGGTACTTTGATGTAATTAATAAAGTTCTACCCACATCGTGCGCCCTTTGTTCTACTCACGTTACCTTTGAACTTGGTATTTCCAAGCCACATAATACAAAATGGAAAGACAATTGTTTTTTACGGGTTCTGTTTTTATTCATCATCAACAGATCACATTATTTGAGCTTTTTCCTAATGGGTCGCTGTTAAGAATTTGCGTATTAAACCACAATTTTTCAATGCGTAATTTTTGTGTGGGATGATACACAAATTAACTGCGTCCATAGTTTCGTTTCGTCCGTCTATAGCAGAGGTTCCCAAACTCCATTGTTTCGTGGCCCACTTTTAAGGTTTTGGTGCATACTGTGGACCCCTTAGCTGCCCCCCCCCCCCCCCCCCCCAAATACTAATCAATGACACTTACTATTATTTTAAGTAACAGTCGCTGTGCTTTTCAACAAATAATCCGCCTGTGCGCCAGGTTAGGCTAGGGGTATTATATTTTTAAATATTTATAATGCCCCAGCATTACAAATAAAAATATTATTTTGTGGCACGTCTATGATATCCCTTTAGTGATTATTCAGAAAAGTGGCTCTTTAATTAGGCAGGGTTCGCCATCCCTGGCCTATGCTTTCTGATATGTGATAAGAGAAATCAAGCCTGCACAAAAGTTCTTCACTGCTAACCAAATTAATTTACATGGAGCCCCGCCTACAATTATTGTGGACCCTCATTTTTTGTCAGGGCTAACGTAAACCCCCGTCTAGTCTCACGTGGACCTCTGGGGGTCCACCTGGACCACTTTGGGAATGACTGGTCTATAGTCAATAAGTACTTTGAATTTTCTTTATTGTCTCACAACTGCTTCGTATTTTGAAAAACAATTTTCTGTACTGCAAGCATTAAAATACTATAGGACGATTACTGAGTCAAATAAATGATTCTACTAATGCACACCAAGGCGTCGTAGTTTCGGTATAAAATTTTCGTTACCCTATCCAGAAACTGGAGCACAGAATAGATAATAGTACAAAGTAACTGGAGCTACTCATTGGAACGGTCCAATGTTCTGCGGGGCTAAAATGGTCGCTTTGAAGAATCATGATATGAATCATAATATGACTCATTTTCCTAAAATCGCAAAATGCAACTCTGCTTGCAATTCATTTCTTTATTATTGTACGGATTTGACATTTGTCAGTTTCAAAGTTTTGACAATTCATTTGCTGAATTGATTGAGAGGAATTGTTAAATGTGACCATTTTAGCCCCGCCGTATGAGATATCACTCATCGAAATACAATATACATAATATTATGTATAATAAAAGGATAACCTTCTATAGTATATTATATTTCGATGAGAGTAAGCCATCTTGAATTACAATGTAATAACTACACTACAAACGACACATTAATACTCATTGATTACTAAAACATGGATAAACTTGTCACAGTATATGATTCCTATCATCAATCGTAGACCAGTATCACATAAGTCGCATCCAAATCTGAGAATGCTGAGGGAATATGAACTTTAAAACGAGGGAATAAAGGCATGGGTTTGCTAGAGAATACAGCAATAAATCTTGGAGAATCTCAAGTTCTATTGCCGTGTAAGGTATTTGACGAAACACGATACATTGTGCTGTACAGGCTGATTCTCCAAATTTAGTTGTCCGGACGTATAAACTACCCGCAGAGTTACATATGTAGACCTTTGTATAAAACCTATCCTCAGGATGGTACTATTAATATATTATTATATTCTGTACCTCAGGCCTCACGAATGTACATACAAAATTTTATTAAAATCGGTTGAGCCGTTTTGGAGGAGTTCGCGCACAAACACTGTGACACGACAATTTTAATATATTAGAAGATTACGCAGCGTATTCAAGGTCTTTGTCTGTCGTGTGGCTTTTCAAATGTACCAGAAAAAGACTACAGTAATTATTATTTCTATAAACTATTCAAGGTGTATCTATTTAATATACTTAAATAGATTTTAGCTAGTAGCTACTCTTTATCAAATTCTATAACTAATTATAAAACTACAATAATAATACTTATTATAATTATCTTAGTATTCATCACAGATTTTAGAAGCAATGTTCTAAGGTATTCATTATATTTTGCCGATCAAATGCTAATCAAAACATATTATGTATATTTCTCGTTACAGGTACGCAAAGGTTCGACGGACCATTAGGTATGTGGGACTCTCTAACTTTTAACTTTCAGTAAATGTTTTAAAAAAGGTAACTCTTAGACAATTATTATCTTCTTTTAAATATTTCGGTTGACCGAGCCAAAATTTAGTAATATAGGTAAAGTTTAGCTATTGCTAAACTCACATACGGTTTTGATTGATCGAGCAAAACGTCGAGCAAAATCCGCGGCTCAGAATTTCGTACACACATTCAGCATTGCTCGATACTTTTACCACAGACTACATAATTTACACCTTACGGTAGTTTTACTCTAAATCGATATATTTAATTCCATCAAAATGGCTCGATGCGAGCCTTCGAGCTGTGAGTTTTGCGGTCCACACAGTAATTATTACTTGATTTGGAGTAAAACTATAGAGCAAAACTGTATGTGAGTACTTAGAATAAGACTTACATATTATAAACTAGCTGTTGCCCGCGACTGTATCCGCGTGGAATTCAGTTTATAGCGCGCGATGTCAACAAAATTGGTGTCAAAAGCTTTTATAAAAAAACCCTGGTACCCCTTAAATCAATACAGCTGTGCAGTGTACACACATTAAGTACTTCATTTTTTTATATTAAACTTTATATTTTATGCCAAATTTTAAGGCTTATTTAGCCCTCCAATTACACAACTTTACCCATAAAATATTTATCATTGATAGGTTTAGCCCCGATTTCACCAACGTCTGTCAGTGTTAACAGCTTGTTAAAATGTCCTGTCTTCTCTTTCATTCATATGAAAAACGAAACAGCTAACGTGATACTAATTCGAGCATTAACTTTAACAGTCGTTGGTGAAATTTGGTCTTAAGGTTACGTCACTGCCTGCACAGATAAAGTACCGAGTTATTTAATACCGTGGAATAGATATAACAATCGAAAAAATCGAGACTTAAATGTAAGATGATACCACCTCTTATAGAAAGACTTTTGAGCAAGCGTCAGCGCGATGTAGAAGACGCACGGCGCCATCTATTATGAATTTTTTGAACAAATTGACGACCCTTACAACCCTTTTTTCCAGTAAAAAAGTAGCCTATGTCCTTTCTCAGGCTTTAGACTTTTTGGTAGTTTTGGCGTTTGGCGTGGAAGCGAGACTGACAGACAGACAGACAGAGATACTTTCACATTTATAATATTTGTATAGATTATGTGCACACTGCACATCTGTTTTTGGGTATTTTGATTAATTAAGGGCCGCGCTACACCGGAATGGCAGCGGCGAGGCGAGCACTTTCAGCGCTGCCATTCCGGTGTAGCGCGGCCCTAAGAGGGGTACCACTTACCAGGGTTTTAAAAAGTTTTTAAATTTGACACAAATTTTGTTGACACCGCGCGCTATAAACTAAAGTCCACGCGGACGAAGTCGCGGGCAACAGCTAGTTATGAATAAAAACAATAATAAATAATAAAGTAAGTATGATTAGTTCTGTTACAATAATGAAGTAAAAAATAAAACGTCATCTGTTTTCATATATTAGAATTAAAATGTTGATTGCATTGATATATTTTCTGGATGGAATATAGGCCGACACGGTACACTCGAACTCCTTAGAAATGCAGTAGGAGTTCTATAAGATAAGATAGATTGATTATTATTATACCAAGTGATAATATTATTAAACATAATATTCTAACGTATTAAAAACTATAAACAAAAACATAATAACTAATAAGTATGATTAGTTCTATGTTACAATGAAGTAAAAAATAAAACGCCATCTGTTGAATCGTATTAGATCTAAAATGTTCATTGCATCGATATATTTCTGGATTTTTTATAATATTATACATAAAATATATTTAAGTTTTTGAAATATTATTTTAAAGACCCAGGAACATTGAAAACTTTTTGTTCCGCCTGCGGGACCCAGGACCCCCGGGATGAGCGCTGGCCACGCGCAATGCGAATTAATTTTCATCGATATTTTCATGGAAATAAGATATTTTCCCACATCAAAATGTAGCCTATGTCCTTTCTCAGACTCTAGAATATCTGTGTACAAAATTTCATTGCAATCGGTTCAGTAGTTTTGGTGTGAAAGCGAGACAGACAGACAGACAGACAGACAGACAGAGATACTTTAGCATTTATAATATTAGTATAGTATAATATTAGTATAGATATACTCGTACGTGCCTTTAATTTTACTTTATTAAGCTCAGCGCAGACAGCAGACTAACTATAGTTTGTGCGTTTTAAGATGATATGGGTGACACTTCTCATATTCCTTGCTACGGGTTTTTATTTACAAGAAAACAAAAAAAATCAAAATCTAATAAATTATATTCCATCTACAAAAACAAATGTTTCCTATAATTGTAAATGAATAAAAATGAAAAGTTGCTAAATACTAACTTATTAATGTAAAATTATAAATTTTAACTGTGAAAATTATTGTAACGAAAATATTTGAAAAATGTCAGATGCATGAAATGGAACTTATGCCAATAGAGATTGACACTGTTGAATCGAAATCAAATCGATAAAAAGGGCGGCCATTTTCATCAGTACGAAATCGATAATTTCGATTGCAATTCCTTTACGAAGTGATTCGATATTTTTAAATTATCGATTAATTTTCTTAGGTAAATTCCCTACTATTGTCAATTATAATGTGTCACCCATATCATCTTAAAACGCACAAACTATACATGTGTCGTTCTGTCTGATTTCATATTACTGCAACTTTCTAGAAAAAGTCTTAGCGAATAATTACTTTTGTTAGTATGCGTTGGCAGAGGAGACAAACGCATGCACAGTATAATTAACATGATTTTAGATAATGAAATACATGCATAAACTACTAAAATTATAAATGTGCTACTAGTTCATTTTGCTTCTCTCGAATAAAAAGTGAATAAGTGGTAAAGTAGCTAAAAGAAAGTGGATATTTACTAAAGCTTATTTAGTAGCAAATAACGTTTTTTTAATACATCGTCGTCTCTACCTTCGTCTTGAGAATTTTTAACATTTTGTACCCATCCCAAAATTATTATTTTTAACAAAAAATTAAAACCAACTTCCAAGGTAAAACAATAATAACATCCTTATAATATGAACTAAAAAGTATTAAATAATTTTTCCTATCTAATAGTGCCTTTTTCCGTATTCGGCTAAAACTCTACTATTTCTGTACTCAATCTTCATCATTTTGAAAGTAAGACGGTCGCCGGCTGCTGCTGCAGCACGCTCGCTGCGCTCGCTCGGCTCCCTCTGTGTTGTGGTCTGAGTTCTAACCTAACCTAACCTACTCTTGGACTTTCTGGATTGTGTTTGTTTTTGTTTTGGCGGGGGGCCCCCCCGTCCCCCCGCTACGGTATCCGTGGTTAAGTAGGCCTTCTGTTAAGTCGTTATCGAACCGCTCATTCCATCATTTTTATCTCTCATTCAGTTATTGGACTGCCCAATTATTTTTTTATTACTGTCCATGTTTTACAGTCGCAATAATTAATCAACCGCCATAAAATTAAATAACTGCTCAATATTTTTTTAAACTGATCATAATAACATCCGAAATATTTAAATAACCGCTCAAAAAATTAGTTCCCATATTATAATAAACGTTATTATCCTAAAACGTATATAAACTACATAATAGAACAAAAGTTCTGATAAAATTTTAATATTCTAATTCAGAAACTGGACAGAATATACATTTGTACAAACTACTCTAATTTAACGAAATTATAAATAGTTTCTTTTAAACATATTATCTTATAAGTAGGGAATTATATCGTAAAAGAAACACAAGCACGAATATTTGTTCGTAATTTATTTATTTGACAACTACTTTGATACGTATCCACCAATAGGAGGTGAATTTGTGTACGAATTTGGAGATCTACCGGTCCCTAGCACTTGTAAGTTGTATGACTCGAGCGATCTTTACACGAAATATTTCGAGTGTTTTGAGAATACACAAACTATTAGCAACAAATTATATCGTGCAGGAAACCGGTCTCGAACGCTTCAACTCCCAAGCGGCCACATGTGGAGTACGAATTCGGACATCTATAACCGGTCCCACTCGTTCGACTCGAGCGATCTTTGCACGAAATATTTGAATGTGAAGTTTTGAGAATACACAAACTGTGTTGCGCTCGTAAAAATCTCATAATTCGGTATTTTATTCGAAGATGAACTTTTCTCACATCCTGAGAATTATGCCCCAGGTGCATTGGTTGGTTGCATAATAATGTATCTATGACTATCTCGGTGGCCGCTGCGGCTCGGCCGCTAGTGTGCGCCCGGCCCGGCGCCGCTCGCTTGACAGATTAAAGCGAGACGGCAGACAGTTATTGCACTATTGAACGCTAATCGCAATGCTTAAGTTTGAAATTAGGTTGTTTTCCAGAATAGTAGGTAAATAATATCTCGGCAATTTCGCGCAGTATGCATGTTACTTTATCGAAGCAGCTTACTTCTCAGAAGTAATGTCAAATGTGTGCCTTACGCTCTGGAGTTAAGGCTGAATTTGTTGTTTAATTTTGGTGACATTGGTGACCCTGACGTGGTAATGATGATGATGATGATGAATGTAATTTGCAGAGTAGCATATGCTTTCAGTTCTTAAAACAGCGCCTAAGCCCTCAAACTTGTATTTATAAGGAATCCGGAGTTCTGTTAGTATCTTCGGAACCATAGTATACCTCGGTGCAAAATCTTGCGTTTTGGTAGCATATGCTTAGGATGCTTCTTATAAAACCAAAATCACTATATGTTACCATATAAATTTCGAGGAGTTCCCTCGATTACTCATGGATCCCTTCATCAGGTCACCACTTTTGTGAACATGGTACCAAATTGGAGTGAAACCTAATACAACAAAACAAAAATTTCGAAAATCGGTTCACAAACGGCGGAGTAATCGTTCAACATACACAAACAAAAAAAATAAAAAATCCACAGCCGAACATATAACCTCCTCCTTTTTGGAAGTCGGTTAAAGAGAACTGCCGCTGAAGAAGTTATTCACTTCAAAAATAAAATGCTGTCAACAAGCTGTCGCAGAAGTTTCAGTCGCAAGTGTACGTTGTACCTGCATACCTCGACTTTCTTACACGCGTAGCTTTTCCAGTGTATTGTAATTTGCAACTGCATTACTGCATTGTTTGAAGGCTTTTTCCACTTCCATTTATGTAAATTTTTTCAAGACTTGCGCTCATTGTTAAGACTTTTAGAACTGTAATTAAGATATTTAATATTCGAACTGCATTCTCTTGAGTGCTGTCTTAATAACCCATGAGCTGTTTTGAATACTGATATTGAATTTTTAGAAGTTGCTCGCAATATTGTTTAGTTAGATTTGTCAGTTAGTTCAGTAGTTTAAGCTTGTAGAAATGAAGATAGGGTAGAGAACAGGCGACATACAGATTTTTACATTCGTAATAGTATTATTATAACACCGCTATGTCAATAAACTAATTTTTATGAGATAAAGGGGCAAACGAGCAAACGGGTCACCTGATGGAAAGCAATTTCCGTCGCCCATGGACACTCGCAGCATCAGAAGAGCTACAGGTGCGTTGCCGGCCTTTTAAGAGGGAATAGGGTAATAGGGGAGGGTAGGGATGGGAAGGGAATAGGGGAGGGTAGGGAAGGGAATAGGGTAGGGGGATTGGGCCTCCGGTAAACTCACTCCCTCGGCGAATTACATCGCAAGCGCTGTTTCACGCCGGTTTTCTGTGAGAACGTGGTATTTCTCCTGTCGAGCCGGTCCGTTCGTGCCGAAGCATGGCTCTCCCACGTATTTTTTCATGAATAGAGATATATTTTGAGTCCCGACTTCCGGCATAGATTTATTGGACACAGAAACAGTACAGTTTCCGATAAACTGTCCGCACGAAGTTGCAGGCAAAAATAATTATTTTAATATATATAAGCGAAATATCATAGGTTAACTGTGAAAATGTTGTGACTTGCCAAGATTTTGCGCCGGTGCCAAGAAAACATTTTCTGGAGTATAGCTGCTTCTTCACTTAAATCTTCACCTATTTTACACGTCTTATTACCGATGACTAAAGGTAAAATGGCCCACCATACATATCCACCACTGCAACTCCTGTAAGCCAGAATAAACAGCGGTAGGTAACTGTTTAATGTATTATTGACATTTTACAAGAGATATTATTGACATATTACAAGATATCTCTTATTGTAACATGTGCGACGAGAATTTTTTACTGGGTAGAATATGTGCGACTTATTTGGTCATAAGAAATTCCAGAAAAAATAGAACCAAGCAAAAGTTTTTGATACGGTCAGAGCGCATGCGTCGCGGGCATGCCTCACGTACGTGCTGTTGACTGCGCTATAACTCATGCCCAAAAAAAAAGCACAGTGTGGACAGGACAAAAAATAAAAAAATCAAATAAAATGCCACTTTATGACCTAGGCTGTAGGTTTGATTTTGCTCTATGTCACTGCAAAGCAGCGGCGGCATGGGTCGCTAGGCCAATGTCAGTTGAAAAGAAATCTGTAGCCTATGTCATAAAGTGGCTTTTTATTTGAAATTTTGATCAAAACGGTACTTTTGAGGTGGCAAATGGTAATAGCCAATTATAGCTGTCCACTATATGATGAAAATTGAACATGAAAGTGCATAGTGTGGACAAAGCTAATAGGCAACCCTTTTAGTATAAAACCTAAAGTCAAAAGTTGAAGGATATACGCAGTGTATAATTATTTCATCAATAATGACATACAAACGACTACCAGTTAATTATATTGTTGCTTGTGCAAGCTTCAGCTTTACAAATGGCCACTGTCCGTTTAAGGCAAAATGATTAACTGCTATACTATGATGGCCATTTTAATAGTATTTACTATTTAAACGTAGTTTATTAGAAACTTAGGTGTATTACTAGATAGGGTCGTGAAATCGCGTCTCATAGTTAGAAATTTTCGTGAGAATGTATGTTTTGCTGTGATAATAATAATAATAATAATATCTATGGACGCTTCACACCACGTCAGTCTGGCCCCGTGCTAAGTACCTGAAGGACTTGTGTTACAGGTACCAGACAACGGAAATATATTTAATACTTTTATACTATACATATATTTAAGATTTTTATTATATCATACACATATTTAATACACATCCAGACCCGGGAACATTGAAAACTTTTTGGTCCGTCGGCGGGATTCGAACCCGCGACCCCCGGCTAGAGCTACCAACGCGCTCACCACTGAGCCACAGAGGTCGTCAAATGTGATGTTACACAAGTAATATTATATTGATGGAAGTTGTAAGCAATGTTCAAATCTATATTGTTCAAACGTATTAAAATTTAAACCTTTTCACCTGACCTCTTCCTAATTATTTTTTAATGCCTTCATCGTGGGTATCACAGACACAATAGATTTTCAATTGTTATGCGGCAGCCGGCTGCCGGTTGAGTTAGCATACAAATAAATAGTTATACGCCATAGCCAGACCAAGATAAGCATACTACCTATATTCTCTTATGGATATCCCACAATAACATTTTTGTCATTTACTTTTTACGATAAATAATGGCTAATTTTCGAAGCAATTTTAATAAATATAGTATTAATCCTTATCCAATATACCTTAAATACATTAAATTAACAAATTTAATGTAGATCTATATGGCCTTTTACAGCATATGATTTAAATGAATATTTTTGAAGATATTATTACAGATTAAAAAAATGCGGGACGTATCTTTTGCGGCGGTACCGGCCATTAATGCGGGCCAAGGGTAGTAATAAATATAAATCAAAACTACTGAATCGATTTTAATTTTTTATCATTATTTCAGTGAATGACATAGGCTTATATTTTATACCCGTGCGAAGCCGGGGCGGGTCGCTAGTCTATAGTATAACACACAAAAATCTTACATAGAAGATGTTTCATATAAATGTGCGTTAGTAAGAGGGTGTGTACTGTGTATATTGTAGTAGAGAATATATTATAGATTCTGTATTTCCAACCTTAGCACTAAAGTTATAAGATCGAATTCGATGGAACCGAACAGAATTCGACGACTCTACTATTCTCTCTTGCTCATCATATTATCTATTGCTCAATACATCATATCGATTACACGCAAAATATAAAAATAACTGATGGATTCAAATGGAACAGTTAAATTTAACTGTTACTTTCCGGTTCATCAAAAGGTAGATCATAAATCAGTGAGTCTGGTTCGAGATTAGATCTAAATGTTAATGGACCAGCTAATTGGAGGTTCTGTATAATCAATAGGCCGACTATTAAGTGACTACTAATATTAGTAATAAAGCTATTAGGGATAGAGCTGGACTAAGCTATGAGTAGCAGAACGCTACTGATACATAAGTCCAGCTTCTTTAAAGAGGGATAAGCATGGAGAGCGAGTAGCGAGTTCTCTTTTTCTCTACCACCCCGCACGCGGTGTAAATGTATAGCTGCTCTTTTTTTTTCGCTCCTAAAGTGTGAACCTAGATTCTAAACTGCACATTACAAAATCATTAACACATCTTCGAATTAATATTTCTTGCAAAATATGTGTCCCTTATATAGAGTTCACTCTGATTTTTTTTTTTGTTTTTTGCATATTTTTTTTGGGTCGGGAAATCGGCTCTATACGCTATTTATGGGTACCTATAGTTTTTACATTCCATTAAACGTGCTAGAGCCATGCTTCGACACGAATGGGCCGGCTCAACCGGAGAAATACCACGTTCTCACAGAAAACCGGCGTGAAACAGCGCTTGCGCTGTGTTTCGCCGAGTGAGTGAGTTTACCGGAGGCCCAATCCCCTACCCTATTCCCTTCCTTACCCTCCCTTATTCCCATCCCTTCCCTTCCCTACCCTCCCCTATTACCCTATTCCCTCTTAAAAGGCCGGCAACGCACCTGCAGCTCTTCTGATGCTGCGAGTGTCCATGGGCGACGGAAGTTGCTTTCCATCAGGTGACCCGTTTGCTCGTTTGCCCCCTTATTTAAAATAAAAAACCAATTATATAAACGTAGATAAACTTACCTATTTCAGACAGTTTCCAACAAAATGGCTGAAATGAATGCTGAAATGCAACTAATACGAGTAGACAGACCATTTACACCGTTCTAAACGACAGTAGTGTCTTGTTAAAGTCACTCACTGTCCTATTGCATACAATCTGAATAAGCAATGCGGGCATTAATATAGGCACTTGCATTAGGAATCCAACCATTCTTGTTAATATCCAATTCATAGTTCAGGCTCATTATATTCTGTGTTACTCACACGCGCGTGATTTTAGTGGATACGTAAATGCGACAAAAATATAATATTATGTAAGATAGTGTGAACTTGAGATTATGAGTTACTAGATTACACTGCAACTCGAACCGTTCCTTTTTGTGGGATAAAATAATCTTTTATAGTGGGAGAGCCTTGCTTCGGCACGAATGGGCCGGCTCGACCGGAGAAATACCACGTTCTCACAGAAAACCAGCGTGAAACAGCGCTTGCGCTGTGTTTCGCCGAGTGAGTGAGTTTACCGGAGGCCCAATTCCCTACCCTATTCCCTTTCTTACCCTCCCTTATTCCCTTTCCTTCCCTTCCTACCCTACCCTATTACCCTATTCCCTCTTAAAAGGCCGGCAACGCACCTGCAGCTCTTCTGATGCTGCGAGTGTCCATGGGCGACGGAAGTTGCTTTCCATCAGGTGACCCGTTTGCTCGTTTGCTCCCTTCTTTCATAAAAAAAATCCTATGTCCTTTCTCGGGACTCGTAGTATCTCCTCGAAGTTCAGCAAAATCGGTTTAGCGGTTTGGTCGTGAAGAAGTAACAGACATACAGACACACTTTCACATTTATAATATAAGTATGAATGGTGTCCGGACTTTAGAGTTTAGGCTATAGCTTGGCTTGTGATGAGTCTGCGGACAACTGCTGGTAGAGTTGTGGTGGGTTGATCGTGCCCGTACCTTTGCCTATTGCGGAGGAGTGGGGCGCCATAGGGGTTTTAGTGGGTAGATCCCATCCGAGAGTCCCACATACTCCGACCGTTATCCACAATCCGCCGGGGATGCGCCAAGCATTTCCCCATGCAAAAAAAGGCTCTATCTTGACTAGTGCAGCTTCACAAATCACAATCGCACGGCAACTGACAAGGGCCTTATTCTCATCTTTTGAATGTGCCTTCGATATCAGGCTATCTCACCTGCGCATTAGATAACTGTGTGCATGTAAATGGAAAGGTCTACGATTCGCGTTGCGCTGAAATTCGTCGGAATATCTTTCGATATCGATCGATCGGATAAAAACTATGATTTGTCATTTTCCTGGAACCAATATTAACACAGAACATCCAAATTTTTGCGTGAAGGGCCAAAACACACTTTCTCATTTACTAGTATGTATTAGGCAATACAGAATTAACTGATATCAACTGCCGAATGCGATTAATGTACAGCAATTAATTTATCTACACATAAGATTGTTCTGTCCGTCTGTTTGAATTAATGATTGTGTTTATGCTTTCACTTGTTTGTGTTTATCTAATTTCAATATGTGTAAAGGTTATCTGACCTGTATTTGCTCGAGGCGTGCCCTATAGTAGAAATTAATATACGTTGCTATAATTGTTAGTTTGGTTTATATTACATTGGATTACACGCAAGGCGCTGACGGGCTAGAAGATATTATGTAGCAGTTTCTGTCTGTTTGCAAAAAAAATGAAAATTGATCCTTCTTGGGTAGGCAAATCGGAATAATGGACAAAGAGCCTGCGACGGCCAGACCTTCCTCAGTTTCGTAAAGCTGAAAGTTTACCCGTTTGTGACCTTTACAGAGGTAAGAACGACCAGCAACCATGGGAAACTGAGGAAGGTCTGTCCGTCGCAGGCTCTTACTCTATAACATTTTTAAACAACTAGATGGCGCCTGGCAGGCGTTTTGGGATTTTTCTGGGATAAAAAGTATCTTATATTCCTGCCCGGGACTGAAATTATTATGTCCATACCCAGCAAAATAAAGAGACCCACATACTTGCGGACAGAATCGATCGGCGTCCATCTACTTATGGGGCCGTCCACTGCGACTTTTAGTAGCGATGCAGTCGCACGACTATGAAGCGCACGACTGCATCACTACTAACGCGCGTCAGTCGCATTTGCAACTCCATACAAACGCACAACTAGCGACTGCATCGCGACTGTATCGATGCAAATATGTGAAAGTATCGCGACTGCATCACTTCAAAAAGTCGCAACGGGCGCGCGGCCTGAGTCGCAGTGGGCGAGGGCCCTAAGAGCTGGTACTGTATATTGGGCGTTTTAAAGCGCGCGTTAGGTGCGCGCTTTGCTTATAATATATTACGCGCGTTCTGAGAACCCCGGATTCTATTGAAGCGTACACACTCAAGTGCCTCAAACACTCAAGTACTAACCTAACGCGCGCTTCAAAATGCCCAATGTATACCAGCTCTTAATAATAATATTATTATGTAACTAAACAATCGTCCTCATCATTTCCCAGTAAAATAAGTTGCGAGATATTTCACCGCAGTTCCTTTAAAAATGACCCTTATCTGCTGAGAATAAAGGTCATCTGGTAAAATTACTATAATAAATGAATACTCCAAGGGAATCGGCTCGAAAGATATTTGCTGACCGAACAAATTGTTTTTTCGATTTGGACCCACCAAATGATCCGTAACACATTATTTCCTTATATCTAAACCGAAAAAATGAATTGACCAAATAAAATGCCCATTTTGTTTACACTAGTTTGTGTCTACGGCTTTGTCTGTTTCGTTCCTTATAAAATAAGAAAACACTAAATTACTATTGGGTTTTTCGGAAAGTATTATTTTTGGAAATAATAATGAGAGGTTTCGTATACATATTAAACAAATACTTTTTTAAATATATTGGCCGCTCTGGTCCAACACCTTTTGCCATCCATCTGGTACTTTACATAATTCCATGCTCATAAAATGTTTGGTCTTTCCTCGAAAAAACTGACCTCCTTGGCCCTCCTCATTTGAGGTGAAATTTTTTCATATTATTCAAAAGGGCACAAACCAAAAACTACTGCTTAGAATTAATTGGAATTTTTTACACACAATCCTTGCTATATGATCTCTCAAATATAGCATATAAAAATAATACAGCTTAAATGTGAAGTTTGGTGCAAAAGATAAAATTAAATCCTCTGTCGGAAAAAACTAAATTACTTACCGAACAACATAATCTTATGTAATTATATAGTTGTCTTCTTTGTTAGTATATAATATGTTACTTACAGATAGTTTTAGTATACAATGTGTTACAAAACATGGTATGTACTAGGTATGTACTTTAGGGTGTGTAGTGTGTATGAGTCCCGTGTATAGAGTCAAATGTGAAAGAAGCAGTGAACATAATAATATTTCTATGGTTGACTATAAATTATGATAGAATTTTTGTAATACTACACAAGAATGACAATAGTTATTCATCGTGGTCCAAATTCCAGTGTGAAAAGAGGCTTTTGTATAATTTTCTGCAACAATTATAATATTCTATGATAATAGCAGTTAATAACGTCATGTGAAAATTAATTAATATTGTTACGTGCTAGGGTTCGAGGATTTGGAGAGAAAGACCTGGTGACTCTCTTGAAGACTTTATTAACACTGCACTAAACACTAGGTCACAACACTTAGCACTAAGTCCAAACACAAATCACTAGGTCCAATCACTAAGCACTATCACTGTCCTAGGTCGTAGCCAAGTCGCAGGTTTCACTGGTTCACTCACTATTGATCACTCCGAAATCGCCTCGAAGATCGCTCAGATTGAACTGACTTCCGGGGCTGCCTGCGGCTCTTTTTATATGGCGAGACGAATTCCAGAAATTTCCCGATTCACGTAAACAAGTAAACAACCGTGGGAAATTTCTAGGCGGCTCGGGCATGTACCACAATAAAACTGCCGTCCTTGCGATAAGTGCAGTAAGTTGAATTTAATTTAGACCTTATGGACTCAGTCATAAGGTCTAAATTCAAACACGCTAACAAATAAAGGGTAAACACGTAAACAAACATTGGACCTTCCCAGAAGGTTCGAGTATGTACTTGCGCACCACGTGTCCGTATACCATGTACCGTAACACTACTCCCCTCTTAGAGATGCTCGTCCCGAGCATCATTGTTACTGCCATGGTAACGCGCCAGACGGTCTATGTGTACCACTTTGAATGTCCCTCTTGGTTGCTTTTGAATCCTGTAAGTCACGTCATTCAATCGGGTAACCACTTTGTATGGGCCGTCCCACTTGGTCTGCAACTTTGGAGATTTGCCTTTTCGGCGAGTTGGGTTATGCAGCCACACCAGTGACCCTTCTTCGAAGCCGCTTGTATTCGATTTCCGGTCGTATCTGGTCTTCATGTTCTCACTTGACTGTAACCCATTTTCCCGAACCATGGCGTGTATATAACGCATCTTTTCCCTTAAATCGCAGACATAATCTGGTACGGTCTTTGGTTCTTCCGGTGATCCTCCTGTCAAAAGGTCTACTGGTACTCGTAGTTCTCTACCGTAATTGACATACGCCGGGGTAGCTTTTATGCTCTCATGCTCGGCGGTACGGTACGACAGAAGGAAGAGTGGTATATACTTGTCCCAGTCCTTTTGTTTGTCATCTACCAATTTCGCCAAATGCCTCTCAAGGGTCTGGTTAAATCTCTCAACCATTCCATCAGACTGTGGATGGTACGCGGTGGTCCTCGTTTTATGCATTCCCAAAATTCTGCACACTTCCTGGAAGACCTGCGATTCGAAATTCCTGCCCTGATCGGAATGGATTTCTAGAGGCACACCAAAGCGAGATATTACTTCTTCGACTAGCTTAGAAGCAACTGTTGTAGCTTCCTGGTTTGGTATGGCGAACACTTCGGGCCATTTGGTGAAGTAATCCATGACAACCATGAAATACTTGTTTCCTGATTCCGTTACAGGAAATGGCCCAGCTACGTCAACTGCGATTCGTTCCCACGGTGCGCCAACGTTATACAAGCGCAGGCTCCCACGGCTCCTTGTCAGTGGTCCCTTCACTGCAGCGCAAGTAGTGCATTTGCGGCACCAATCCTGTACATCATCTCGACAATGCAACCAGTAGAATCGTTCTCGCACTTTCGTTAACGTCCTCTTTACTCCTAGATGACCTCCTGATACGCCATCATGCATTTCACGGAGAACATCCGGTACTCTCGTTCTTGGGACAACTATCTGAAGATGGAACTCTCTGCCGTTGGTCTTCTCCCATTTCCGGTAAAGTATTCCGTTTTGAAGAATCAGACTGTCCCATTGCGCCCAGTACGCCTTAGTGACAGCGCCAGTGGGTGCAACCTCACTCCAGATTGGCTTTACGTCATCCCGTTTCTTCCATGTGATGATGTGTCGAAGGTCGTCATCTCTTTCTTGAGCCTCTCTCATACCATCATTCTCCCATGGACCCAAAGGACTTGTTTTCGTTAACTTTAATGTTACTTCATTAGATTCCTGCTTAACACAATGTTTGCAGTCTTCTGAACACGGCCTTCGTGAGAGTGCGTCGGCATTCCCATGCGACTTTCCGCTGCGGTGTTCCGTCTCAAAGTCATACTCCTGGAGTTGTTCTATCCATCGAGCTACTTGGCCTTCTGGGTTCTTGAATTGTAGTAGCCACTTCAAGGCTGCGTGATCAGTTCGCAGTAGAAACTGTCTGCCGATGAGATACTTGCTGAAATGTTGTAGCGTCTTTACGACAGCCAAGAGTTCTCTTCTTGTCACACAGTAGTTTCTCTCTGGCTTAGATAAAGATTTGCTGAAATATGCAATTACAACTTCTCTTTCACCCTGTTTTTGAGATAACACCCCTCCAATGGCCGTGTTGCTTGCGTCCGTGTCGACTATAAACTGACCTTCAGGTTGTGGATACCCCAGGATTGGTGTTTCACACAGATGTTTCTTTAGTTTCTGAAAAGAATCTTCGGAAGTCTCGTCCCAAATAAACTGTCGTTTATCTTCTGTCAGCCGATGTAATGGCTTGGCTATCTCAGAGAATCCCTTAACAAAACGCCTGTAGTAGGAGCATAGGCCGAGAAATGCCCGCACTTCGGTTTTGTTCTTAGGGGTTGGCCAATTTTGGACTGCTTCTAGTTTCTCCGGGTCCGTCTGAATTCCATCACTGGAGATAACATGGCCGAGATAGTTCACCTTACTCCTGAATAAACGACACTTTTTCGGATTCAACTTTAACTTGGCCCCCTCTATTTGGGCGAAAACTCGTTCTAAGTTTCGCAAATGGTCCTCGAAGTCGCGGCCAACAATGATGACGTCGTCCAAATAGACTAAGCAAGCCTCTCCAACTAAGCCTGCCAGTACACACTCCATGAGTCGCTCAAATGTGGCAGGTGCGTTGCACAATCCAAAGGGCATGACGTTAAACTGCCATAGACCTTTACCGGTGGAGAACGCTGTCTTCTCCTTGTCTTTTGGATGAATTTCCACCTGCCAGTATCCAGATTTCAGGTCCAGGGTCGAGAACCATTTCATGCCACTCAAGGTATCCAGAGTGTCGTCGATTCGAGGTAATGGATAGCTGTCCTTCTTAGTGACATCATTGAGACGTCTGTAGTCCACACAAAATCTTGTGCTACCATCTTTCTTCTTCACTAATACAACTGGTGAGCACCACGGACTTGCAGACGGTTCAATTATCTTATTCCTTCTCATGTCCTCCAAAAGGCCTTCAACTTCTTTTTCCTTTGCAATGGGTATCCGTCTTGCTCGTTGACGAATTGGGTTCTCGCTTCCGGTATCTATCCTGTGCTGAACCATCGACGTTCTTCCAAGGTCGCCTTCCTGACTGGAGAAGATATTCGCGTGGCGTTGTAAAAACTTCTTAGCTTTCATGCTCTGCGAATAAGTCAGATTACTCTTGCAGTCATCGAGTAGCTCAGTCACTATTCCATAGTTGCTGGTGTTTGCTGAGTCTGAGCCTGAGATCGAATTACACTTTCTCATCCAGACAACTTCCTCGCACTTTCCAATGACATCACCTTTGTTCAAGCAGAACTCGCGATCACCAAGATTCAAAACTCTGACCACAGCGTTACTGCTTCCACTAACAAGGGTTCTTGCCGTCATCAATTTATGCGCTGATGTCTTGGTAGGTGTGTCTTCGATCAACACGCATCTATTTAACTTCTTCTTTCCAGCTGGCGGTAGTTTCACCAGCACTCTAGCTTCCGCTCGTCCAGGTATTATGACTTTCTTTACACATTCAACTTTCCCGCAAGCGCCTCCAAGGATGAAAATTTCTTCTTCGCCACACTTGAACACTCCGTCGGCGACATTAATTCTGCAGTTGTGCTTCTTCATGAAATCCAAACCCAAGATGCAATCATCCATAATCTCAGCCACGATAACGTCATGAGGGTATGAGGATCCCCCTACATTAATCGTAACTGATATTTCTCCCAGGACGGGTATTGGCTGACCGGAGGCAGTAAGGAGCCGACAGTTAATTCTCCTCTCATGTCTTCTTGCGGCTTTTACCAGATTTGGGTTCACTATCGTTCTAGAGGCTCCTGTGTCTAGAGTCATTTTGCAATCCGTCCTGTTAATAGTCCCCTGAATCACAAGACTGTTCCCGCTGCATGCTTGGGAGATAACAGTTATCGGGGCTTCCTCCACGTCAGCCAGTACTCGCCCCTTAGTCCTGGCTTTTATTCGTTTCCCTGATCCCGGACAGGGGATGAAGCTCCTTGCTTCTTCAGCTCCTCTACTTGTTCCTCGAGCCTTTTCATCCTTGCCATCTGGGTCTCCTTCTGCGGGCAGTTGAGCTGAAGATGGCCCCTCTCACCGCACTTGTAGCACATGGCTCCAAAACTTCTCTTCGCGGGAGCCTTGACCTCCTTAACTTCCTCAGAGACCTCGTGGACCTTATGGGTCTGTCGTATGTCACGGCGAACAGCCTCGACCTCCAAAGCATGCGCCAATGCTTCTTTTAGCGAGGTGTGGTGACGTAGCCTCACTGCAGCTCTGACCTCTAGGTCCCTGATTCCGTCGACAAATGCTTGCACAATGTTCGTGTCGATCATCTTGGAATCGGCTCCTGGGTGTGCCTTCTTGACCAGTTTTTCTATTTCCAACGCCCATTGTTGTAGTCCTTCTCCTGGGCGTTGGACTCTGTCACGCAGTTGGGCACGGAACACGTGCTCCAGGTGTCGCTCCCCGTATCTGGATTCAAGTGCCTCCATCAGGTCTTTAAACCCATTTCCTGTATGCGCTTCTAGGACCGACAAAGCTTGCCCTCTGAGCGCAACTGTGAGAGCGGTCAGGCATTGTTCATCATTCCATCCGTTGGCAGAAGCAACCGTCTGGAATTGCTGACGATAAGCGTTCCAAGAAGTAGTACCGTCGTATGGTGGCACTTTAACTCTTGGTCCTTGTACCACTACGGAAGTTCCACTAGACGTCGCGATTCCTGTGGTTTCCACGCGCACTTTCCACTTCTGTAGTTCTGTGAGGCCAGTTTTCACATTTTCCATATCCACTCCTAACCCCGTAACTCGTTCGTCCATTACGTCGACATCTTTTCGAAGCTTAACCACCGTGTCACTGACATCCTTTATAGCTCCAAGCGCTTTTTCTTGGAGGTCTTTTTGTTGCTCTTGTGATTCTCGAATCGCTCTGATTTCAGCACCGAGCTTGCGTTCTTGTGACTCTTGTAAAGCGCCGAGCTTACGGTCTTGTGACTCTTGTAAAGCGCCGAGCTTGCGGTCTTGTGCCTCTCGAATCGCTCTGATTTCAGCCCTTTGCAGCTCCATTAATTCAATTAAACTTTCTAAATGAAGGGCCACTTGGGGGGCTGTAGGAGCTACGGGTGGGGCCTGGTGGGCGGGGCCAGTGGGCGTGGCCTGAGTGGCCTGGTGGGCGGAGCCAGTGGGCGTGGTCATGCCCAAAGTGGGCGGAGCCAGAGGGGCGTGACCAGTGGGCGTGTCCCGGTGGGCGGAGCCAGTGGGCGTGGCTTCATCCAAAGTGGGCGGATCCTGGTGGGCGTGGCCAGTGGGCGGAGCCATGTGGGCGGGGCCAGTGGGTGGGGCCTGTCCCTCAGTGGGCGGAGCTTGGTCCCCAGTGGGTGTGGCCTCCGCAACTCCTCTCTCGGAGTCAATGGCAGCAGCTCGCTGCGCCCTTGTCCTGACACTCCCCTTGAAGTCCTCTCTCGGAGTCAATGGCATCTCCAAATCGCACTTCTGACACCAGTTGTTACGTGCTAGGGTTCGAGGATTTGGAGAGAAAGACCTGGTGACTCTCTTGAAGACTTTATTAACACTGCACTAAACACTAGGTCACAACACTTAGCACTAAGTCCAAACACAAATCACTAGGTCCAATCACTAAGCACTATCACTGTCCTAGGTCGTAGCCAAGTCGCAGGTTTCACTGGTTCACTCACTATTGATCACTCCGAAATCGCCTCGAAGATCGCTCAGATTGAACTGACTTCCGGGGCTGCCTGCGGCTCTTTTTATATGGCGAGACGAATTCCAGAAATTTCCCGATTCACGTAAACAAGTAAACAACCGTGGGAAATTTCTAGGCGGCTCGGGCATGTACCACAATAAAACTGCCGTCCTTGCGATAAGTGCAGTAAGTTGAATTTAATTTAGACCTTATGGACTCAGTCATAAGGTCTAAATTCAAACACGCTAACAAATAAAGGGTAAACACGTAAACAAACATTGGACCTTCCCAGAAGGTTCGAGTATGTACTTGCGCACCACGTGTCCGTATACCATGTACCGTAACAATATGTAGCAACTAGCAATATGTAGGCGTATTTATAGTGTTTAACATCAGAAGTAGAGATGCGCCATTGGTTTTGTAATATTATATTATTATCTATACTTTATATAATATTATAAAGCGGAAGAGTTTATTTGTTTGAACGCGCCAATCTCAGGAACTACGTCCGATTTGAAAAATTATTTCAGTGTTAGATAGCCCATTTATCGAGAAAGGCTATAAGCTACATTTTATTACGTTAAGACTAATAAACTTAATAGTAGCGAAGTAATAGAGGAAAATATGGAAAAAACGGGGAAAATTATTTGAAAGGGCTTATCTCACGAACTACTGGAGCAATTTTTCTGTTTTTTAAATTTGGCATAGATAAGAAGAAAGACCACGTGAAGAATCATAGGCTATTTTTTGTGGACTAATTTGTCTGTGAAATATCTAACGCGCGGAACGTCTAGTAATATTATATAAAAAGTATGGATACTGTAAGCATAATGTTATAAGTTATAACTTATAACTATAAGCGGCCATCCCTAGTGATTTTCGTTGCAAAGACACACGTGAACAAAACAATGGAGGCGTGCCGCTGACAGTCCATTAGCCGGTATCTAACGACGCCCGCATCGTGATAAATAACCGTATCGCAGCATGGAACTGCGAATTCGCAGTTGCCAAATAATTATTACGCAAAAGTGTGCCGCTAAATTTTGACACAATTCAAAATTGTAAAAAAAAACCAATACCGTAATAAGGTTTCTTTTAAGACCTCTAACCGACTTTTACCAGCACAAATTGAGTATAGTGTCGGTCACGTTTTGGGCTGTAGTGTCGGTCACAATTTCTTTTGCTAATAAATATTTTTTTAAATAACTTACAGGTTATAGGCAACCATTTTATAATAGTAACTTTGTTTTATTCACTTTCGATAAAAATACAAAGAAGAGTTATTTAGCACACAGAGGGGAAGATTATTGGTGTTTACAAACACTCTCGGAAACGACTTCCTTTTGCATGTAGTGTCAGTCACGTTTATGTTTGACTAAATAAATGCTATTTGAAAACAACAATAATTACCATTTTTTCTATATAAGTTAACTTGTTTAATTAATCTGCTAAAAAGCTATCTTAAAATTGATAAAACACACACACACACACAATATATTTATAAAAATAAAAATATTCTTAGTTTATTTTGAACTGTACTTATAGAAATGAAGAGATGTTTATTTTTTGTTGTTTTGTTTAAAAAATTGTAGTCATAATTTCATTTCCTCATTGTTACTTACTTGTAAGTTGTAAGCCGCAACCAATATTTGTTGTAATCCAAGAAATTCCTCCATTAGACAGGCTGCGCTCAGTTTCGAGTATTGAAATGCTCACTTGTACTAAATGTATATATTATTATGTTAATAAAGATTTTGGTTTTTTTTTATTAACAACAAAAAAGTAACCATAATATAATTATATGACAAATAAAACGCTAGTCGTATCAAACGTAGAGTCAGTCACATATGGAATTGCCCTGCAGGTAAATATATTTATAAATGACTAAAAAGCAATAGCTAATAGCTATTTTAAGAAAATAACCGTATCGCAGATTAACACCAACTGCAAATTCGCAGTTGGCAAAAAATTGGGCAAAGAATCTTGTTGCTGAATTTGGCCGCCTGCGTCGGTAGGCAAAATGATAGAACATATTTTTTATGAAATAAGGGGGCAAACGAGCATACGGGTCACCTGATGGAAACGATAGACTTCCGTTGTTCTTCCGATGGACACTCGCAACATCAGAAGAGCTGCAGGTGCGTTACCTGCCTTTTAAGAGGGAATAGGGTGATATGCTAGGGGAGCGTAAGAAAGGGGATAGGGGAGGGTAGGGAAGGGAATAGGGTAGGGGTTTGGGCCTCCGGTAAACTCACTCACTCGGCGAAACACATCGCAGGCGCAGTTTCACGCCGGTTTTCTGTGAGCCCGTGGTATATCTCCGGTCGAGCCAGCCCATTTGTGCTGAAGCATGGCTCTCCCACGGCACATTTTGCCTACCGATTTTGAGATGGGTAAATAATGTTACAAGTTACAACACGTGACCTTTCATAAGACGGAAGGGAGACCGAAGGCACAGTGTAGGAGAGTAAATAATATAGACTATAGAGAATATTATTGACACAATGCAACGTCTACGTAACGAACATTTTTGCATGCTCCCCTGTTTGGTTATCACTTCTAGAAGGTAGATACAAATCTAGTTTTCACCCTTTAATATACGGAACCCCAAAACGTGAAATAATAATTAATATGACGAAAAAGCTAATGTTCCTTGAATAGTAGTTTACGATCGCCAAGTTTCTCGAAAGTAATAAAATTAATAGCTCCATGTATTCGACTAAGGAACTTGCGTCTCCAATCCCACCCAATCTTTTTAGAAATGGAGTACAGAATAAAATATTGAATACTTTACCTCGGATCTATTTAAGCTCGCAATATTGTGCCACAATATAAAGACAGTAGTGTAAGTTGTCTAACAGTAGTGTAAGTTAGGTCAGCCCAGCCGTGCCATTAATTGTGAAACCGAGACAAGAGACCGTGTCGCTGTGGTCGAATGACAATCCCTAGAATTTCGTACATCTGCATAGAATATCTATCTGTCGCTCTTTTGCGGCGGCACAGTCGCGACTCGCGGCGTCTCTGACGCTATGACGCTCGCTTCGAAAGACCACCTTCACTGTGCACGAAAAGAACGTAGGCAAAGATTATCAAGAAAATTCTGTCCTTTATCCCTAAAGTCTATAAATATAGTTTATATTGACTCGCGATTCCCTCGCATCTATGTAAAACATTAAAAATTACTTATTGTTGGACAAAACATACCATATTCAGCCAAGAGCCATAGTTCGCCCTTAGACAATTTGTTTATCTTATAGTTAAAACCCAAAGTATGAATATACGAGAAAGAATAATATGGTGAGCCTGCATTGCATTTTTCTGTTCTCTACTTTCTAAAACTTTGTCTATATTGTGTGCGTATGCCCCGTCTAATATGAAGTACTGTATATTATTAATGCTATGCCTGTACGACGTAGAACAAGTTTCTTTACGAAATACGTTTATCTTTTGAATGGGTTATTTTGTATGATTCCGATATACGAGTAAATTGTTCTTAATATCAATATAACATTATCATTTTCCACATTTTATATATAAATATACCTAAGATCCTATATACCTAAGATAACAAGTACCTAAGATCAAAGGCAAAAATCAGTTCTTCCTCGTAAATACTTTTATTATTTTTTCTGGGACTACAAGCTTAAACTGCTGACTCAGTTTTGGCTATGTTTGATACTATGGAGGTTCCATGGTATCAAAAATAGTTAGCAGTTTAAGCGTATAAATATCAAACATTTAAACTCACTTTTGCATTTATATATTATACAGGATGTAATAAAACAAATTGTATTTAAGGGGCACATATACACCTAAAGTAAGTAAGTATATCTATTTTGTTACATATGTAGAAGTGAATTGACCGCTTGAACTCTTGCATTTAAATGAAATCGCAATTCGCAAGAAATCTAACACTTTGCATCACATAATGAACACATTCATTACCAGACGAGTTTTGAGAATTAAGTCTTTTGATCTTCATAAAAAGAAACTTAGGGCCCCTACACAATAGTATCTTTAATTATAATAAACTTTACTCCTGTAGCAATAGACAGTAAAGTGAGAAATAAATGGAACGAAATTCTGCTGGAAAATACAGGAAATGTAGAGAACTTCTGTTTTAATATAACGTTATTTTGTCACTTCATTCTGTCGTCTATTCTTTCCCGTTCTAATTGTTACTAGAGATCGCCCAATGGTCGAAATTCAACCTTAGTTTCAACGATTTTTTTCAACTCTTGTCTAGATATGGGATTCAGCTGATCTCAGACTGGCCGTGTAAGCATTGTCTAATAGTTGTGTCACTGAAAAATCTGTCATTTTTCCTAGTGTGTGTGCTGTAGTGTGTGTAATGTTTTGTTTGTTAAAAATATGTATGATAAAAACATAATTTCAAAATAATATTAGCTCGATGCACTCCTTCACCATATAAACTATAACTGTGCAAAATTTCATTCACCTACGTTTCACCATTTTTCGATAAAAGGGATACAAAGTTTTTGGCTCACGTATTAATATATAGATGCTAGACCTATAGATATCACGCCTGTTCTCTATCATTAGGCCGTGGTATAATATACAAGAGTGGTATAATAATAGATGCAGAAGTATACCTCGCACATTGATCAAATAATGACCCAATCTTGAAATCTATATATATAAAACTCAAAGGTGACTGACTGACATGGTGATCTATCAACGCACAGCCCAAACCACTGGACCGATCGGGCTGAAATTTGGCATGCAGGTAAATATTATGACGTAGGCATCCGCTAAGAAAGGATTTTGATAAATTCCAACCCCAAGGGGTTAAAATAGGGGATGAAAGTTTATATATAATAATACTACTTAACGCGAGCGAAGCCGCGGGCAAAAGCTCGTATATAATATGATGACAGAATGTTCTTTCAAATTCAATATAAAGTTACATAAATTATGACATTATAACGTTAAAGAGGCTTACGTCGTCGTTTTGTATTGTGTGCGCCCACATGCGCCTACGCATAGCACTTATTTCACGGTTATGATGCTTTTATGCAGTTAGTTCTGATTGATTTTCATCGATATTTGTAATAAATCTGTGTAGCTACTGTGATTTAGTGGCTAAAAGAATTTAAAATCTAACATTTTGTACAAAATTTGTACAAAATGTTAGATTTTAAATTCTTCGCTTCATGATAAGTTAGATTTTAAATTCTTCGCTTCATGATTAAATCATCCGATATCCATCACTAGAATTTTATAAATACGCTTGTATTTTTTTTATTTACTTTCAATTTTCAGTACGACAGTGCGCAGGCGCCCTTACATTCACTATTATTAACGCTTAATCATAAATCTAAATATGCACTAATGTTGAGCTCAGCAGCTGACTTCAATTTGTCCGAGCATTTCACACTGAGTACTGCTCATATTTAATTAACTCTTTGATAAACGAATTGTAAGTGATACTGTCTGTTCATAACAATTACAGTCATGAAGAAAGCTCTCTTCTAAGAATGTGCGAATTAAGATTAACGGCCGTAGTCAGAGAGATTTAGCCCGGCCGCACATTATCCGAATTCTGATCAGAAACAGTTGAATTTCGCCGGACCGCCACCCCGCACACTATCCGAAATATCCTTCCGGCGAGTTCGAGCTCACTCGGCTCAGTATAAAATGTAAGAGACAGCGCGGACGTTCAATTGTTTCGTATCAGAAATTTCGGACAATGTGCGGCCGGGCTCAATGTCAAATTCTTTGTTAAATTAAAGTTAAGTAATGTATTCCTCTTGTTTGGGATGCACATGGACACTCAGACAAGTCTCAAAGTATTTGAGACACCTTTTTAAAAGTATGTAGAGATAAAAATATTTGACACTGAAGTACGCGGCTCCACCTGCGAAAATCAGTGTCCCACAGCATGTTTTCTTTATTTTACGCGGCAAAAGGTATCTCCTTTAGTTTTAAGCGCGTTAAAGTCATTTACATTTTTCCTAAAGATTTTATTGACCATCTTAGTATAATAATTAATTTTAAACTCTTCATTAAATTTAAGGTTCTTCATAATTAATTTAAGTCTCTGAGTTTAGCCGTAGACTGCAGTTATCCTGAATAGTCATATATTGACAGGTCCTTTCAAATATATAAAATACTAATAAAAATGTCGGGTTTATACCTAGATGAATTTTATGAACCTAAAAATGGCATCGTGTTATTATGTATCGTAAATATAAAATTAAGATCATAAACTCGCGTTTATTTGCTTTAATAAATGACAAATTTTTGGAGTGTCGGCCATTTTGTTTACCGTTTAATTTACAAGTATCTGCCGAGTTTTATTAGGGTCCCAAGTAATTATGTGAAATTAAGGCACTAAATTGGAATACTTAACATTTTATAACTCCTAATATGCTGAAAATGCGTCTCGATACTTATGTGTAGTCTTTTGCGGGTATTTTGGGAATATCTCGGAACTCTATATTATAGGCATGGAGTGTGGATGGAGGAGAACTATCTATGTAAGTATGTAAAAAGTGTCCGCTGAAATGCGTTAAATTAGGGTGGCGCTACAGTAGCAATAGGGTAAATTTTAAATCATTTAGCAGCTTTTATTTCAGCTATTTTAGGTTACATTTTTCAAAATATATTATTTAAATAAATTTAAATAATTATTAAATAATATGACATATTTATATTTTGTCATCAACGGCTACATTAATTCCATACCCTTTGCTGCAGCTAGCGCCACTCTTGGAGGATTTTTCAACTGTTATTTACTGCGTACAGCTGGACACTTTTTCAAATATCCCCCATATAAGATAGTTCTCCTCCATCTATCCTCCATAATTATAGGGAACACAATATACACACCCTTAAGTATTATTATTTATCACTTAGTTTTGTTACCCTTTTTTTTTTTACGCTAGAGGCAGTACCAGCACAGACAGTAAACAAAAAGTTTTGTTCGATGCTTGGCTAGGTTTCTATCATTCTAATATTAAGATGTAGGTATACGATATGTAGGATTTTGGTCGGATTATTTCCTGTATGGGCTGGTGTGCCCTCTGCTCCGACTTTGCGTAATATTCCACATTCCCAAGGTACCATACCTAATTGATTTACGAAAACTCATAATATTCAAATTCCAGCATATTGAAATGCGTTAAAAATTTATTGAGATAACGCAGTAAATGGTTGATAACGCTGCTACATTAATTAAAATAATTAATGGCTCGCTTACAAAAACCGTAAAATGTTTTATCACCATCTTTGATGATTGTAATAATTAGGTGAATTATGAATAACTTACTAATTATAATTATCATGGTAGAAAGATAATTTATATTTAACTAGATGACTTTTTATGTTAAAAAAAATAATTATGAACAAAGTAAAAATGCCCTTTCAGTACATTGTAGGTAAGTAACATAAGTATTAAAATAATTTTAATACGTTAAGTACTTACCTACAATGTACAATGTAGGTACAAACGTCAAAACGATACGTAACGTATAACGTTTGTAAAAAAAACATACTTAATTTAATTTTAATAAAATTCAATTAAGTATGTTTTTTTTACAAAACAATACGTTTTGACGAAATCAAGAGAAATGGTGCATTAATTCCTCAAAAAACATACTTAATTTAATTTTAATAAAATTCAATTAAGTATGTTTTTTTACAAAACAATTCGTTTTGACGAAATCAAGAGAAATGGTGCATTAATTCCTCATACATTAGAAAAAAAATCTATATTAAGTATAAAAACCTATTTTGTAAATAAGCATAAAATTCCAACAATAATAAATAAATAAATAAAAATAAAATATCTTTTCATTCAAAATGGGTATCATGATGCACTTTTTGAAAGTCGAACGAAGAAACTACGTTGCCTACCACCGGTGGATACCACCACCAATAATTGGCTTTTTTGTGTTTTTTGTGCATATTTTCGTTGTCAGCACTTTGATAGTGCATTATAATCCGATGTCTAATATAATACTCCATAATTATTAGAGGAGGTAATATTCTTTACAACACCATCTTATACGTATTGTACTTTGCATTTCGGAGAGTGATCCTTATGTCAATGGCATAGAGGCTATTCTGTCAGAGGTTAAATAAATGACGGTATAGAATGAATGCACACAATAGAGTATTGTGTGTCTATAATTAAGTATTAACGTAATTGAAACATTCAATTATCAGCCCATTTAAATACGTTTCGTCACTCGAAAGTATTTTGCCCAAGGCCTATACTTGGAAGGTTTTCTATTTGTCTACCAAGTATGAAGTACCCCGATTATGCTTTAATCCAACTGTAAAACAGCTTCGATATCGTTTCGATGCAGTCTCGGTAAAAAAAAAACTACAAAATCGTTTTGTTGAATGTTTTCTTCAAATTGTGTTAGGCATATTTTTGACGTTTATGAGAATATTTTGCTAATGCATATTATGACCGACACTAAATCGAAGCTGAATGAACGTTGGACCGAAATATAAATATCGGGGTACAGAATAGTTTTTAAAATCAGTCAGCCCATATCTTTAAAACCCTATCTATCAGACAAGAACGACGCAATCTAAGAAATTCGCTCATTAGCCTCTTCCTAGTTTTTGGAAATACGTACAATGAGTTCGTTGATATGATGAGACCAACTCTTGCTAATTAAGATGCCAGAATTGCGTAAGAGTAATGATTTTTTATGTTTCATATTTTATAAAAAATGCAATGTAAAAAATATGCAAAATAAAATTAATTATTGATTATAATAATATTATCCATTTTAAGTCAGTAGTAACGCTAACAAAGTTACAATAACAAATACCATGTAATGAGAAATTTTTGATCGAAACTATAAGGCATATTAGCATATTTTACTGATCTTTAAATGGAAAGACAACGTTTGACTAAATTGTCTTTAGCTCAAAACATAACCAAATAACATTTGAGTCGTGTTTGAGGAAATACGTCTAAATGTTTTCAATCCATTTCATCCGATGATTACTGAAATGTTTTCTTGTATTGGAGGCATGTTGTTTATTTACTCTTCATTTTGCACCGTAGAAGGTTTCATTACATCATTTCCCATAATATTAGTTATTTTTCGCGTTACGGTTGTGATTTATAACAAAAAACAAAAACCGGCCAAGTGCGAGTTGGACTCGCCCACGAAGGGTTCCGCAGCAGCAATAAAGTTTTTTTATGAAATTAAAAGGTTTTTGATTTATTTTATACTTATATAAATTATTTTTTTAATTTATTTTAAAATGTTTGCACGTTGTTGTACGTTGTTGCACAAAGGCTGGCTTAATGCCTTGTGGCATTTACATAATATTATATTTCAGTTGATTAATTTAAGTGGGTGTATCAAAATCTTAATGCGGTTCACAGAATACATCTACTTACCAAGTTTCAATAGTACAGCTCTTATAGTTTCGGAGAAAAGTGGCTGTGACATACGGACGGACAGACAGACAGACATGACGAATATAATATAAGGGTTCCGTTTTTTGCCATTTGGCTACGGAACCCTAAAAATAACTTTTGTAGGCAAAAGCAGAGGCCACTACTAGCACAATACAGTAAATAATCCGAGCAAAATACGGCGCTGTCAAACGTCGAACATTTTTTTGTTTATGTCTATGCTAGTGCTAGCCTAGCATGAAAATATTGCAGTTCTATAAACAATTTGTCCTTTTTCTAAAGTGCAACTCATTTTTTTTAATTTTCTTTTTTTGACGGCTAGCTGGTAAGGTTGAGGACTACTGCATGAGACTACTAAAGGAAATTTCTCGACCTGTGAACAAATGCAATATGCATATTACACTCGTTGGAGACCTGTGCCTTGAATAAATGTAATTATTACAGGGAAGCGCGTATGTGGTCTGCATTGGTATTCATGTTCGTGAAACATATTTGTTCGTGTGTCAAGTTGTTATTTATTAGCCCTTTTGATAACGGTAAACACCTACATTGCAGTTAGTGTGGAAATTATTATAATTTATCTATTTTAATTGAAATAAATTCTAGATAGATTTTCATTAAATTAAACACACACATAGAGTTGAAGAAATTATTATTTGCGAATTTTAATCGAAAAAAAATTCTACGCTGATTTTATAGTCTTACGAAATTTGACACGAAATACCCTACCGTCCCTCTGGTGGCAAATGATGTATCGAAAACCCACATATTTTGTATGAACTGATGATCCACTTCTGGCTTAACCCGAAAAGACTATAGAAGTGTTTGTATGGAAACGTGAGCGCGTGTCAGTGATCTGTCATAGTACATTACAGTGCCAGACTTAGTCATAGCTCACTGAATACCTAATGTACATGTGCTAAGTCGTGAGCCAAACGCATAATCAGTCGTATCAGCCTTGAATTATAGAAAGTGTGGTTATTAAAATCACTTTAAGCTAAGTGTTGACTGACTTGTACTTGTGTACTTTTGTATCTTAAGGCTTACTTGTTATAGACCGTAACCGTACATTTTGTCTTAGTTAAAAGAGCCCGCTTAGCGTGCCGTTTGCAGATTTAATTCCTGTCTACGTAGAAAAGACAAAAGTATAGTTTATGGGATGAAAACGCCATGCTAAGCGGGCAGGCAGCCGCTAAGAAAAAAATTACAAGGCATAACAAAACTAAGTGATAATAATGTGTTTGGGTTGTATGTAGAGTTCGCTGTGACTTTCACAGCGAACTCTACATAAGCGCTGAAAGGCTACTTTTTTTATTTTTGTATGCGAAAATTCCTGACGCTCGGGCGCTTGCCCATAGAAATCACAAAAATTGTTCTTTCAGCGCTGCTACTTTTACAGTGAACTCTATATTAGGGATATGCAGCCTATATTATCTCTTAGTTTTGTTACACCCTGTATACTGTCTACGCCGAACCTAAGTCTGCAATTAGCCTAGTTTATTTGCTATTCATGTATTCTAAGGTAATAGATATTAGATATCACAGTACGACCCCCTAGGGACAGATTGACCTGTCATGGCGGCCGCAACACAACAATATTAGATGAGATAGCCGGGAAATTATTTCAATTAGGACTTACGGCTAAGATTAATACTACGTATCAACGAACTAGAACGATAGTAGGCATAATGACTTTTTTTTCTTGTTGGTAAATAAAGGACCATTAAAAAATGGAAATACTGGTGGAAAAATGTCTCTGATAGCTTAAAAACTCTCGATTCGACTCCTACTCTGACTTATCGCCAGCCACTGTCTTCAAATCAATACTCATCAGGCAGGGCATCCTACGCTTGCTTGGCTACGTGTGCCTAATCGTGACGTCCACTTGCCTCCATCGACCGTATGTACTATCAGAGAACTTGATTCAGACAGATGACGGACCTACGTAATTTGGTACGAACTGGCTGGCTGGCTGGCTGGCTACGAATAATAAAAACTAAACTCAATGTAATTCGTGATCTGTCGACTGGGTTTGACAAAACGCGATTAAATTACTTAGTTCCGCCATCTGTATAATATAAATCAACTTATCTAATAATCACACTTACAACTTCTGTGATAGTACTAGAGAAGTTGACGTTTTTACCTACGTAATTTGTTCGCGTTATGTTAGCCTATGATATCCCTTTGCCCAGCAATGGAATAGCATAGGCTAACAAAAAAAAATGTTAAACCCAGCCGACAGTTTACACATAACATTGAATTGACATAATCTGACGAATTGACCCGTTAGTGCCAATGAATCGATTTCTTCGATGGTATTTACTCGTACTAGTTGTATATGCTGGTACATCTATTTTAATCAGCTTACTAGGCCATGGAGTTTCCCACCACTCAATCCCTAAGACGGATTGACCAAAACGGCGTCTAGTTGAAAGCCCTAAAAAGGTGTTAATATATTATACGCATTAACAACTTTTTATCATCTATTGTCCATATTTGGGCGTTGAAAGTAAATCCGGACCGGTCACTCTAGCCATATGGGTTATGTGAATATTATTATGAGCATATTAATAGAATGTTACTTTGAAATCATTAATATTTCATGGACCTAAGAAAATATGGCGCTAGTACAAGGTTTTAAAAGGATGAATTGATTTTTGTAAAATGTATGAAAAACTGGCATCGCATGAGCATAGTCACAGCTCACAACGCGATGCATTAGCTTTGTCCACACTGTGCCGTTTTGTTCGTCAAGGGCATGCGTCACAGCGCAGTCAACAGCGTACGTGAGGCATGCCCGCGACGCATGCGCTCTGACCGTATTCAAAACTTTCACTTAGTTCTATTTTTTCTGGAATTTCTTATGTGTTATGACCAAATAAGCCGCACATATTCCACCCAGTAAAACGTTCTCGTCGCACATGTTACCAAGCTGACAGACACTGCAATCTGCAACTGAAAAAAAATGACAATGTTGGCGTTGCGTTCGTTAACGCATTCAATTATTGAAAGCGCCAAACGAAAATTGAACACAAAGAAGATGACAAAAATTGAAGACGAAGACGCATAGTGTGGACATAGCTATTGAGATTTGTGTCTAATAACGCACACATTTTTGGTATCGAACTTCGCTGAGAAAACTGTTGAATGCAAGATATATTACTGCAATGTTTTCACGCTAGAGGCACCACCAGTGCAGACAGTAAATAGAACCAGCCCAGTGCGAGTTGCACTCGCCCATGAAGGGTTCCGCAGCAACAATAAGGTTTATTTTTTATGAAATTAAAAGGTTTTTGATTTATTTTTATGTTTCAGTTGATTTAATGAAAGTTAATTTTAGGTTTACCATTTATGACGTATAAAAAAACTACTTGCTAGATTTCGTTCAAACCAATTTTCGTTGGTAGTTTTTATAGTAATGTACATCATATTATATATTTTTTAGACTTATCATGCCCTTTTAGACTTTAGAAATTATCGCAAACTATTCAGGTTAGAAAAAAATGATATTAGAAACCTCCATATGATTATTTAAGACCTATCCATAAATACCCCACACGCATAGCTTAGATGAAAAAATTTTTTTTTGTTTCAGTTGTAGCTATGGGGACCTTTAAAATTTTTAATAATTTTTCCTTTTTTGTATCAAAATCTTAATGTGGTTTACAGACTACATCTACTTACCAAGTTTGAATAGTATAGCTCTTATAGTTTTGGTGAAAAGTGGCTGTGACATACGGACGGACAGACAGACAGACATGACGAATCTATAAGGGTTCCGTTTTTTGCCTTTTGGCTACGGAACTGTAACAAGTGTTTTTCGACGTTTGACACCGTTTCTGTCGAAATTCTACTAGTAGCGCCCTTGGCGTAATATGCCCTATTGAATACGTTGTGGTTGTCGTAGAATTTTGGTACAAATTCACGTCAAACACTCAAGTCCTTAATATTATTATGATTTATGATTAATGATGTAATAAATTAATGAAGGAATAATGTTTAAGAATCGTAGCAATTAAGTCAAGTGAGTCTCATTAGTGATTTGAAGCCATGAATACGAATTCACGTTCAATTTTGTACAAAAGATTTTTCATCTTTCACAAAATTGGACTCATTAAGTCCTGTAATTGGAAAGACATTTTTAGAATTTGCCTATAACTTCTTTGCGTTGAATACTGAAGAGAAATTAAGTTAGAGTGCGACATATTCGACAGTATAGACCAGGGGTCCTGTTGGGCCTGAGGGGCCATAAAACCCATTCAATGTAAGGGCCTGCGACGTACAGCAGGTGTCGCCAACCGAGTCTCGGAAGCCATGCTGCAGTTACCGGTCGCACTCGGTCCAGCGTGTTGAGGATACATCGCAGTGTTTTAGTGGGTAGGGCCGTGGCTCTCACCCGTCGTGGCGAGCCCCACATATCCGCAGCGGGAGAATTGGTCACAGAATTTCACTGTGTTAAAAAAAAAAAGACCAGAGGTCACCAATTACTTTCGCTCGGGGTCCATTTTAAGAAATCAAAATATGACCTTCGCGGTCCACACATTTTTATAAATAAAATTCTTTTTTCAAATAGGTTAAGAATATATAATAAACAAAGGTGATTACGTAAATCACAAAGGTATTTATTTACTTATCTTTATATTAACATATCAATGAAATGAAAAGTGACAATTTTTGTTCCTTGTTTGGAGTGAAATTGGTGCAAGCTATTGACATTAAATCCTGAAGATGTTCTTCAGTTAGTCGAGACCGAGTTTTAACGAAGTTCATCTTTGAATATGCTTGGTCCGCACACAATGGGTCGGCGGTCCGGATGCGGACCGCGGTCCGCCGTTCAAGACCCCTGTTATAGACAATACCGCGAAATCAACGAATTGTGACTCTGTGATGTTGTAAAACAACTTATAATATACTTATATTTTATTTATAATCATATAACTAAAATATAAGTTAGTACAGTAAGTATAAAATTGCACTTCCTAGTGATCCTACCTGCTACCTGACCAGGGTCAAAGTATTTTCGCAATAAAAACTTTTACGCCTCGTGTCACGTGTGGTTAACGTTAAATGTCCTTCTTTCGTAACCACGATTTTTGCAAAGTCTGGGACTTTAAACCGAAACACACGTACAGCAGATAAAAAAAGTTATAATATTATTTAAGTGATAATACTTTAAGGTGTGTAATGTGTAAGTATGTGTCCCTTATATAGAAGTAGCAGCTGCAGTGAGTCTGCACCGAGAGTTATAACTTTTTATAATAATTTATGAGCAAACCCACTTGATTGTCTTATTTAGTGCTAGTAATACGCTTGTGCTTTGATCTTCCAACATATCCATACTAATATTATAAATGTGAAAATGTTTCTGTCTGTCTGTCTGTTACCTCTTCACGCCCAAACCGTTGAACCGATTTTGCTGAAATTTGGCATGGAGGCCTTGAGTCCCGGGAAAGGACATATGATACTTTTTATCTCAGAAAAATGTACGGTTCCCGCGCGATAAACGAGTTTTGGCTCAACGGAGTTGCGGGCATCATCTAGTTATCAAATAAAGACAAAATCTTAATTAGCGTAAGCGTGACGAAAACTTTTTTTTAAATAAAAGTTGCCTGAAACTATTAATGGCAATTTGTGGTGGGCCTATTTAAATAAGTGGCATTTGTAAATGGTTATAAAAATCGAGGAATTACCTACTTTACTGGCCGAGACGTTTGTGTTGTAACTTGTAAGGAACATCAAGATACGATAGACACTAAAACCAAGAGTATCCATTACCCGAAAATCAGGAAGCAAACTTGTAAATGTTAGCATAAAATGAAAAGGCAGTCGTTCTTCTGCCAAGTGGGAATACAGGTGGCATTTCCCATCCGCGACCCAGGGGAAATACACCTTAATATTTTGTGAAATTGTCCCGAAAATGTCTCTCGAATTTCACGTCTGCGTACACCCTACTAGGGACCTAACTTGTCTTTATTGCGAGATAGTAAAACTTGGCTATCGTGCGCACGCATAAAAAGGGCCCTTTACTCACTCGTAGTAAATATTAATATTTGGGTTTGGGGCTTTAGTTTAGTCTGAAACTCGAAAATATTTTGCAAAAGTTTGATTAAATGTAAAGTCTTTAACGTTTTAAGGGTCCATTAAATGGATATAAAAAAGTTCTGTAAACTAGCAATTGGAAAGGTTTTATATTTTACTTTGAGCCTGGAAAAAAAACGTAAGCTTTCTTGGGAAGATCTGTAAAGTTAAAGAGAATGTCGTGTTAAGTAATAGAAAACAAAAAATCTTATTCTACTTCGATGTGTTTACTGTCGAAAATGATGGACTGATTTCGATGCACTCGATTGTTTGAAAGATGACGTGATCGAGATTGTAGCTACAAAATCATCATCAGCTACCCTTGACAATATTCATTTTTTTATGTCGTCTATAAATTTAATTATTAATTTATTAATGTCACAAGCTACTATTGAAAACGGAAATCATAATAAAACATTCACGCTATAGCAACATTCATCAACATAAATAAATTGAATGAAGGTGAAAGATCATATTTTATATGTTGGGAACATGTTTCATCTCTTAATATTGTAGAGCTACCATCATATTTTTAGTATAAATAATTTAATTAAATATTATTTTACATTTTAGTTATTAAATACACATTAAAATAAAGCTTTGTTTTTATGTACTAGATGACGACCTCAACTCCGTTGCGCCAAAATTAGTTTATAACGCTGGTACCGTACATTTTTCCAGGATAAAAGTATTCTAGAATCTAGATGTCCTTTCCCGGGACTCAAAGTATCTCCATACCAAAATTCAGCGAAATCGGTTTTGGCGTAAAGAAGTATCAGATAGACGGAGAGAATTATATTAGTATGGAAGTATGGATTGGTATTTCTTGCATCCCGCGACAACCGATAATTTTTCCGCAAGCGTTCCTGCTCAGAGCCCTCATTTCTTAGCTCTATAACTCGAGAATATAATATGTATAGGTAAATATAGGAAACAGCGCATTTTACTAGTGATAAAAAATTATCCTTCTTCTTTCCTGTAAATACAAAATATGTTTTCAGTGATGTAAGATTAAAACGGCAACGGAACAGAAAGATACATGATTGGCATTTCAATTCGTTATTATGCTTCGTCAAGTCTCGTCTTGCCCCGGTTAGATGTGATCTGACCCTAATCGTTTTCGTTCTGAATGGCCATTTTCGTGCGTAATTAAAACTAATGGTCACCCTATTCGGAATAATGATATAAGTTCCCCGTCCCGACCTTAATATCGTTGACCCAACAACAATGCATTTCCAGCGATAGGTCGCTATTGTGACCACACTTATGCAAATAAACGGGACAAGTTCCTGTCGTAAAAACGTCCAATAAATTATGGACGCTGTTAAGCATTTGTGTATCATCCCACAAAAATTATGTATTGAGTTACGAAGGCAGTCATGTTCTTTAGTGCATTTATAACAAGACTGCATCAATAACTTAACAAAAAAATGTGGGTTAATACACAAAATATGCTTACCTGCAACCATTCATAATAATAAATATATCTCACAAGTCACAGTATTAGCAGAGACTATCTTTACACATAATTTAAGTTCTGTGAACTTTACTATTTAATTTATCTCAGCGAAACGCGAAGCGACGATGCATAAATTAAGTAAAAGCGAGTGTAAAAAAATTGTACTCAATGATAATATACTTAATTTTTATTATTATTGTTATACACTCCGGACAAACCTTAGTGGTTTATGGAGAGTATATTTTATAACATGTATGATTTATGAAAATAAACAAATAAATAAAATAAAATAAAAAAGTATGTAAAGTACCGACGTCTCTAATTTTTTTTTGCATTTCAATCAAAGGGTTAAATCAGACGGCAACGCGACGCGTATAATGCATTTCTAAATTTATGGACTTGACAGATTTGCAAGACGTCTCACGCACACAAAATCTGTCAATTCAGTACAAATTTAGAAAATCAATGCATCTACGCGGCACGTTGCGGTCTGATTGACCCTAGATCAATAATTATAGTGCACTAGCGGCTAGGCCGCAGCGGCCAAAAAAAATATAGCTTTACTAATTAAATAATTACAAAAAAATTTTGCAGAAAAGAGCAACTACAACTCTACGACCGCAATAATAAAATATAATAATATTAATTATTGATATTCAACATAAAATATGACATACTACAAACGATATTAATTATTATAACAGCATGAAAACAATATAAAATGATATTGTAAATTGCAACGTACTTTATATAAAAGGGTTACCACACTGACCTCTCACTGTATGCATCTAGTATGTCACCAGTGCGGTAATAACTAGGGTGACCATACGCACTAATAAAAAAAATATATTTTATTTTATACTCTAAACACTAAAGTCTAAAAGGATAGCTTGGGCTTTTGAAAGATAGACATTATTTAATTGAAATTCTGCAGGTATTAAACTACATTGAGTGTGTTATCACCAGTTATGCAATGTTTAAAAATAAAGTTATTTCCTCCACATAATATGTCAAAATTTCTATTTCTTTATTTATCTGACTTGAATCATGATGTAGCTAAATAAACCTGATTATGAAACATAATAATACGAAACACTCAACATGGTAATATTATTATACCTGTTATAATGAATATGACATTTTTATTATTTTTTCTTATTTCTACTGGAGATCGTAGACATTAACAACTATTATATTCTATTTGATACGATTTACATCAAAATAAATTGTGACAATATATCCTAAATAGTTCAATCTCAAGTCTGAAGCAGTTATTTGAAGAGCATTATAATGATAAACTAGATGACGCCCGCAACTTCGTTGTGACAAAACTCGTCTGTCGGAGGGGAATTTAACATTTTTCTGGAATAAAAATGATGTTGATGTTGAAAATGATGTGATGATTTTCTTTCCTAGGACTCAAAGTATCTCCATAGCAAATTTCAGCAAAATCGCTTCAGCGGCTTCGGCGTGAAGAGGTAACAGACAGACAGACACACATTTGCATTTATAATATTGGACGACAGGATGAGCGTGAACTTTTAAGTGTTATTTCAATTTCAGTTTTCCGTGTTTTAACAATAATGATGGTCACCCTAGTTCAAACTCATTTAAATTAAAGGTTTCCATGAACACAACTAATTGTAATGCAAACTTTGTTCAAGAGACACAAAGGGCATGTCTACACGAATTTAACGCCAAATGTTACTTACCTGAAGTGGGATAGTGGGACATAATGTATTTTCGTTATTGTTAACAGGTTTTTGCATAAAAACATTAAAAACTCAGATAGTCATAGAACCGGAAATATATAGCGCATCGCTAGTAACAATGCAACTTTGACGACCTCTATGGCTCAATTATTGGTTGAGTGTGTTGCAGCTCAAGCCGGGGGTCGCGGGTTCGAATCCCGCCGACTGAACAAAAAGTTTTCAATGCTCCCGGGTCTGTATGTGTATTAAATATGTGTACCTACTTATAGTATAAAAGTATTAAATATATTTCCGTTGTCTGGTACCTGTAATACAAGTCCTTCAGATACTTAGCAGTTAGCACGGGGCCAGACTGACTGACAGATAGATATATTATAAGGGTCTGTTTCACCGCTTCCTGATAAGTGCCGAATAGGCTATAATCCACCACTTAACTTGACAGAAAGAGCATGGAGAATCTGTCAAAAATGTTGTGAATAGCCTATTCGGCACTTTATCAGGAAGTGGTGAAACAGGCCCTTAGGCTCCAACGCTTAGTAGCGGTAGGTTCTATCGTATCCGCAAATCTGCCTTAAGCGAGGAGTGGAGCACCATGGGGTTTTAGTGGGTAGACTACAGGAGTCCCACATACCCCGGCGGATATCCCCAATTTGCCGGGGATGCGTAAAGCATTTCCTCATGTTAAAAAAAGGCTCCAAGTTCCAACGCTTCATGACCGACCTTGACAAATTTGGCAAACATATTGTAGCGAAGTCTAAAGCCAAACGCTACTTTAGTACCACTAGAAACTTCATGATTTTAAGACACAAAAATTATTTTAACGCACAGGAATCGAACAATTTATCGGTATAAAAGTATGATATCTCTTTTTCCGGGACTCACAGTATTTCCGTACCAAATGTAATAAAAATTCAGTGGCTGAAGATGTAAGAGACAGACAAACAAACAGACAGATATAACATACACTTTCGCATTTACAAAATTAGTAAGGATCGCCAAGTCTCGTTAAAATATCACATAAATTTTGCGTCGACATTGTAATTAAGTGAAGCATCAGACCAAGGAGCATCCTTGATTGTTGTTTTCAGACTTCAAGTCGAATTTGAAGGTTGAGTGGTTCTGACAGACGTTTGCATTGGAGAAGCTGCAGGAGGTAACTTGTAAGGTTTACTCGACTGAGACAGAGAGGGTAATGTTTTATAGTGTTAGCATATTGTGTCCCTACTAGGGTGTCTGTCTGCTACTTAATCTTCAGTTATTGCTGTTGCTATTTAGTCGAATAGTTTTAGATAGGTATCATGAAGATACTTTTTAAGTCTCGAGAAAGGTCAAAGAATGATTTTTTTGTATGCACTAGGGGTAGGTAGGTAGGAATCTGCCAACGTCAATTTTACATACCCGAAATAACGTTTTTGCTGAATGTGAAAGCTGAAAGCTCTTAAAGGAGTTGTCATAAGTCATAACAACAAATGACAAGTCCTCGCGTGATCAAAAGATCTTCCGTTGAGACTGGCTTTTACAACATCCTATCCTACTAATATTATAAAATATGCGAAAGTCCGTTTGTTTGTTACCTTTTTACGTCCAAATTGCTGAACTGATTTTACTGAAATATAGTATGGCTATAATTTAAGTCCCGGGAAATGACATACAATGCTTTTTATCCCGGAAAGATGTACGGTTCCCGCGCGAGAAAGGAATTTTGGCACAACGGAGATGCGGGCGTCATCTAACGAGTTTTGATACACCTGCCTAAGTTGTGTTTGCATGACGTTTGCCACATGGCAAAACAACGTTTTCCGGCTCCGCTGGTAATAAAAGCTTAACGCGATGATTAATGCGTTATATCGAATGAAACAATTAACGTCTTCTGAGAACGTCCAGAATTAATTGTGGAGGAAACAAAAGTCTTTCGTCAGTTGAAGGAGGTTTGACAGGGGTATGATTGTACATATACCGAACTATTGTGCGTTTTCCCTGGCCTTATTGTTCATATTTAACATGATAGGTATGTTCTTAGGCGTACGAGTCAGTCCAAATGGCGTGTTCGCAGCCATCTTTATACAGACTTTCCAAATTTCACACTTTTCGGTATCGGGTAGCCGCCTATAAAGCCAGCGCCGGCAATTTTTTATCTATCAAACTTTTTTTTAGTCTGCGGGTCTTATCTATAAGTTTTAACTAAAAAAATTAACTCCTTTAAAAACTATGTGATACATAAGTATCACATAGTTTTTGAAAGGCAACGAACGGTCATTTTTCCTCCCCCAGGTCCTTAATATGTTGACGACATAGAGATCATATTCGCACAAACTCCGAGAGAAAAACTTACGTATAACGCTAAACATGAGCTTTTGCTACTATAAACTCATGAGAGTTATGTTAATGTGAAAGGTAACAGACATCAACAGTCTTAATAACAGTTAAAAGTTACCTAATGACTACCTTTTGTGGTTAATAGCAAGACCTTTCTTTGTTTTAGTTTATAAATTGATACATAAAATTACCTCTTAAGATTTATGTCCTAGAGACCTACAGATAGTGATAATATGTGTGCATTAAATTAGTATTGCTATTTTGCTATCATGCATTTTTTAATAAATTTAAGAATAAGCCTTTCTTGAAAACCACTCAAAGCTAAGACGAAAGCGTGCGTGCGTTGTGTCTATCATAATATATCATGCTAATACCTCTGAACCGATTTTAAAGAAATGGAGAAAAAAAATCCTTGAATCCTAGATAAACTTTACGTACGGTACAAATTGCAATATAGTTGCATACATCTAGTTTTTGTAAAAAACGATGAGAAAGCTAATGCAGTGGACGCAGTCAAAGACCTCGTAACTGGATTACTCAGAACTTCACAAAGGACATCTGATGTGGGACTTTCTCACACGTTATCATTAGCGGGATTAAATTGTGGATGGGGTTACTAAGATTCAGGCTACTTTGATTAAATCACTACGTATAAAAGAAGGTAGTTTCCCGCTATTTGTCCTTAAATGTACCTAGGCAGTGTGGTTTGTTGTGTTCTTTATAAGATAAGAAGAAGAAGACGCTTTTAAATTTTCTTTTTAAAGCTTTTATAATTCTTCGTCTGGCGGACGTTTTGTGCGGTTCAGAAGAGTGTAGACGTCATGATGTCCTCTAACGTGCACGTTAAATAGTTATCGTTGGCGGAAATTTAAGAGCGTCTTTATAATAATATATTTCCATACATTTTACTTACCTATGTTATCGTTTTACCGCGGACGTCCACGATATTACCGCCACGTCCAAAATTATAAAAGCGCATATTCAGTGCTTGTTATGCAAGTAACCTTTTACCAGAGTAGACAGAATGATAGAGTATGCCGACTTAGAACTGATGTTGAAATTTTTTAATTTGACGTATTATGACGAAAATCGACGCTAGGGTCGTTAACTTGTTACCTACGAATTTAAAACTATGACATATTCGATGGACGTGTTCCTCTTTGGTCGTATTGTTGTTTGTGTTTTGGCACATGCGATTAAAATTGTCAGAATCCAATTTTGAAATCCTTATTTTAAATATTTAAAAATAAATTATATCAGCCAGCGCGAGGCACATTCCGTTCATAATCCTAGTGAAACCCGACGAATTTGACAGATATTGAAACCTGTCCGTTTCTTTGCAGTCGAACTACTGGTCGTTATGTCTATTGTGCTTTTACAGTGAAATCTATATGAAAGATAAACAAACCTCTTCTATTATTATTCAAAAGTCTTATATTATCTTAGTTTCGATGGACCCTGTATGGGTTGTACTAGTACCACGCTGAAATTAACCTGAAGCCTGGTTAACACATTGGACCAACATTGGGCCAACACATTATGGAATGTCGCTCCCAAGTTATGGCCAAGTAAGGTCTACATGTGTTGGTTCAATACGTTGGCCCAATATGTACAGGGTGCTTTATGTTTTTGTATTAGAATTCGTTTTAATCTTTATATCTGTAAGTGTTTTCCTTAGAGTCAAAAGGCTTTTACCTGCCTATATAATAAATAAATAAAATTATACCATTAATCAATATGACGTGCCTTATATTCTTAGAATTATCGACCATCATTTGTTACAAGTTACAACTTTAAATAAAAACCATTCGTTTTACCTTAAAAGGCAACGAACAGTCATATTGTTATATTTCACAATTATTTTTCCTCCCCCAGGTCCTTATGTTGACGACATAGAGATCATTCGCACAAACTCCGAGAGAAAAACTTACGTCGCTACATAAACATGAGCTTTTGCTACCATAAATTTGCTTCACAGAAACCGATGTAACTATTTACCACTTGTTGACTAGTTGACAAGATTAATGTGAGAATGAGGTGAAACCTTGGCGAGTTGGTTCACTCAATTAAATCTCTTTCATTCGTTCGTTCCCGATTCGCCAAGTGGTAGGTTATCCACACTAATAGAAATGCGAAAGCCAATAATTTAGCATAATTTGGCGGGCAACATCTAGATTCTAGTGTATACCATAAATCATAACATTATAAAGCGGAAGAGTTTGTTTGTTTATTAGTTTTTTTTTATGAAACCAGCAAACCGGGTCATCTGAAAGAGAAAGCAACTTCCATCGCCCATAGACACTCGCAGCATCAGAAGAGCTGCAGGTGCGTTGCCGGCCTTTTAAAAGAGAATAGGGTAATAGGGGAGGGTAGGGAAGGGAATAGGGGAGGGTAGGAAAGGAAATAGGGGAGGGTAGGAAAGGAAATAGGAGAGGGTAGGGAAGGGAAGAGCGTAGGGGATTGCTCCCCTTCAATTGTTTCTTTCAATGCCTATTTGTTCTGTATGTAGATGTCCTAATCTCAGGAACTACTGGTCCGATTTGAAAAATTATTTCTGTTTTAGATAGCTCATTTATCGAGGAGGGCTATTGGCTATATATTATCACGTTAAGATTAATGGGAGCTTAGAAACAGAGGAAAATGTGGAAAAAAAGGGAAAATTATTTGAAAGGATTTATCTACCAAACTACTAGTGCAATTTTTATGTTATTTGGCACAGATATAGAGTAGACCACGTAAAGAAACATAGGCTATTTTTTGCGGGAAAATGTACGGTTTCCGTTAAATTCCTAATGACGCGGGCTAAGCCGCGCGGAACGTCTAGTATTTTATAAATGTGGGGGATATCTGAGACGTGTTTTTACATTTAAATACTTATGGAGGCCAATATTATACAGCGATATAATTATTTTAAATAGCGACTTCGTCCTACCTTTGAAACCTACTTCCCTTTTTAGGGTTCCGTACCCAAAGGGTAAAAACGGGACCCTATTACTAAGACTTTGATGTCTGTCTGTCCGTTTCAGGCTATATCTCAAGAACCGCTTTAACCAGTAGACCTACTATGAAATCGTTTTGAAAGAAACAATATTCAATTGTTTCTTTCAATGCCTGAGGATGCCGCGATCTTCTCTATCAGCGTAATTTCTCCTTTGTTAGAGAAGGACGCGGCATTCTCGTACGATTCTTTGCGTCTCAAAACGGTTTCGTGGTACGGCCCCCGATTTCTGAACTTTTCACAGATTGTTTATAATAGCATAAATGCAACCAAAACATTGTTAGAAGGAGCAGAAGCATTCCCGTAAATTAATGTGTCATACTCAAAATCTTTTTTGCAAAAAGTTAATTTCTGTCACTCCCAAGCCCCAAGCAACCAGCAGGAAAAACAGATAAATCCACAAGAACCTTTTCCAGTGCTGAAAAATTCTTGAAATGAATAATGGTGATAATAAGCCTACTTATAAATCAACTCTTTTTAATCGCAGTTTTTGCGTTTTAATTTATTGCATGATCTTTCCTCTTGGAGGTGAAGTGGAATTTTTCTACTTTACTCAGGCAAACGTTTAGGCGACCATTTTCGATTGATTGTTTCGATGTATTTCAAAATGTTTACCTCCTGGTGTGAAGTTACAAAGCTTATATAAAATAAGCAATCATCATAAGAAATTAGTTCATATCAGTTCATTTGCGATAAGTACATCGAAACGATCTATCGTAAACGTACAAAAATGTAGCCTCCTTGACATCTGTCAAGTTGTTGTCAAGAGTTTTCGAACTCTGCTGTCTCTACTACACTAAATAATATGACATACATAGACTTAATATGTATGAAGAAGAAAATATTGAATTGATAAAATCCGATCAAGTAACTTAGTTCCGCCATATTATTTTGGAATATAATCATTTACTTGTGAATATTTTTTTCTGATGGTACGTTACCCTACCGTACCGTACCGTAGATCTCTTCTTACCAATCTCGTCACTTCAAAATTTTGATTCCGAAGGTCTGAAGTGACAGAATTATTTTTTCTGCCTAAAGACGGAATCGTTCAAGGGATCAGTAAAATGTCGTAAAAAATAAACGACCCCAAAAGGTTTTTCTTGTACTTACGTAGTAAATGCTTCGGAAAGTTTACGGTATAGGAATTATACCTATATATTATAAGACTTAATGCTAACGTAACAACTACGTATTTAATCTGATAAAAATTAAAATATTATACTGGCACTTTAGCTGCACTGGTCCACGACGGTCGAGCAGGTCGTGGACTACATCAGGAGCAAGACCCACTTCGTCTTGAGGGTCGAGCGCTTGGAGTCCCGCCACAAAGTCAATTTTAGCTCCTTTGTGGTGAGGGTCCCGACGCATCATCTACCAACCTTCGGGAAGGAGGAGTTCTGGCCGATTGGAGTCGTCTACAGGAGGTTCCGAGGACGACTTCCGAACACGTCGCGCCCCATGTCGCAGACAATACGTGTTTAGTGCTTAGTGTTAGTTTTAGTAATATGAATGTTATGTATGTTAGTCTATAAGGTATATACATATAATATGGGCCAAGATGCCTGATCTAAATAAATAAATAAAAAAATAAATAAATATAAAAACGATAGCATTTATGATAATATAAGTTCGGTCGGCAACAGTAAAGGTCGGTGGCCGGATAGAAAGAAATTTAGCTGCTTTTTTTTTACTCGCGCGAAAATATTATTATGCGGCTCACATGAAGTGCGCTTAACAATTCAAAGGGCTCCCGTACACGGGCCACCGGCCACAACCACAAGATGCCGCTACCGGCATATTTCCTGTAGTTCTCATACATTTTATATGGACTCGCCGCACACGGTTGACGCCGGTGACCGCCACACGCTACAACGATTCACTTTACGACCATTAGACTAGCAAGTAATCGTCTACCGGGATCATAATACTTAATAATAATAATAATAATATCTATGGACGCTTCACACTACGTCAGTCTGGCCCCGTGCTAAGTACCTAAAGGACTTGTGTTACAGGTACCAGACAACGGAAATACATTTAATACTTTTATACTACACATATATTTAAGATTTTTATTATATCATACACATATTTAATACACATCCATGACCCAGGAACATTGAAAAACTTTTTGTTCCGTCGGCGGGATTCGAACCCGCGACCCCCGGCTTGAATTGCCACACACTCTAACCATTGAGCCACAGAGGTCGTCACTTATTAGAAAATACATCAAAATTTGGCAGCCCGCTCTTAAGCCCGGCCGCACATTGTCCGAAATTTCTGATACGAAACATTTGAACGTCGGCCGGACCGCCACACCGCACACTATCCGAAATTTCCTTCCGGCGAGTTCGAGCTCACTCGGCTCAGTACAAAATGTAAGAGGGAGCGCGATCCTCAGAAACATTTGAACCTGACATCCGATCGAAACGAACGATGGGTCGAAACACCAGAGTACTCGATCGGATGGCAGTTCATATTATGTTTCTGATCAGAAATTTCGGACAATTTGCGGCCGGCCTTAAACGGCTTTTGTGGAATGGTGGCTGCCGCGTGTGGCCCGTGTGCGGCGACTAGTCTTTTTCCGTGACTCAAGGTGTCAACATACCCATTCTATGTTCAGGGGTTTAGATATAGAGATAACATGCGTAGGTACTCTTAATTGGTTAATTATTATGAAAATGTTGAGTAAAACAATATGTATAACAGAGTTAATTGCTTGTTCCAGGTACCTATGGCTTGCACTGCTCCTCCACCTGTGTGCAGCCGACGACACACTCTTCGGATCGAAATACTCGAACGGTAAGTCCTAAAGCCTCTCTTATGTTGAGTCATGATGTATAACCATGATTGGCATCATGTTCGCGTAACCAGTCGAGCCACTGCAGTAAGCTCCTAGATTATCCTCAGTCGGCGCAATAAGACTGAAGAAGAGAAGAGAGAATGGTTGCATTGCCATGGTGTTCCTGTGAAATATAGTGGCAATCGACACCTCAACGCGACGCGTAGATATGCATTTCTAACGCCTCTAGTCGCTGTGAAATCGCGGCGAAACAAATGCAAAACAGGAACAGAGTGAGATGCAATATAACGCATTTTCGTGTAGCAGATGAGACAGTAAATCGTTTCGCATTTGTTTCGCCGCGATTTCGCGGCGAACTGCGTCTTGTGGACACTACACAGCGTACAGCGTAAATTTGTACTGAATCGACAGACTTAAATCGCGTGAGACGTCTTGCAAATCTGTCAAAATCCATACAAATTCAGAAATGCGTCGCATTTTGGTCTGAATTGACCTAAGGAAGTGTTCTATTCGACGGGTTGTCTATTTCAATCTCACATTAGAGTTTTCCCCGAATCGCTTACAGTTTTAAGTGACCTATTTCGCTCTTTTAGTTCCCTGTTCGCTAAAGAGCAAACGTTTTTGTGAAAATTGGAGCTTTTTCGGTAATTAAGATTTCTAAGCGAGCAGGATCTTTAGTCAAGTTGCATTCTATGATTTTGGCTGGGAAGTTAGTTAGCAAAAAGTTTTTAACAAGACCCATACTTCATAAACAAAGGTACTTTTTTTTTAATTTTTATTGATCAAAACTATAATAATTATAAGAAAAATAATAAGCCCTTTTCCGAAAATAAAGGTAAGTACATAAAAATTTCACTACGTCAAATTAAGTAACATACAAACACAAACTGTAAACAATTCAATTAAGAGGTTTGCTAATCAATTTCGATTATATTTTAGTGGATATTTCTAGCCGTTTATTATAAGTATTTAATTAATGCTAACGCTGCCAAGGTGCCACATACCGTTCAGTGGCTCTACCATGAGTTTAAAGCTATAGTTTTTATCGATACTCGATACCGACTACGTAAATTTTTAGTATGGTAAATTTTGCAGCGCCTCTAGCGGTCACTTGTCGAACTAAAATCGCCATACTAAAAATTTACGTAGTCGTTATTGAGTATCGATAAATACTATAGCTTTAAACTCATGGTAGAGCTACCGATCGGTCATGTACAATTTCTGTATAGATCAGTATGGATTAGAATAATATTAGTAAGTGTAGAAGCTCTCATGTTTTACTAGCGTAGCTGTTAATTACAAATTATTAATACACCATAGTTTACATTTTGTCAAACAGTGTAAATATTTACATATGGGGTGGCTTGGGCACACTGGTTCCCTAGCCCCCACGTTTAACATGTTATGTAAACAACATAATATATAAATATTGATGGGGTAAAATAAACAATATTGATAGAAAGGTGTTTTAATATTACCAAAAATAGCTTTACGATATTTAGCTGTACTCTTACTTGGGCTACTGCACACATTTACTGGGGGAACCGTACATTTAACTGTAATAAACATAGGTTATGTACTTGTCCACTGTCTATTTCATGTTTGTACAAAACTCTATCGTAATCGGTCCAGTAGTTTAGCATTCTAATTCAGACCGCAACGCGACGCGTAGATGCATTTCTAAAATATTATGGACTAGCTGTCCCGGTGAACTTCGTGTCACTTAAAAACCTTCCCTGGACTTCTACGAATATTTTAAGACTAAAATTAGCCCAATCCGTTCAGCCGTTCTCGAATTTTGCGCTTAGCAACACATTCAGCTACTCATTTTTATATTATAGATTTGACAGATTTGCAAGACGTCTTGCGTGAAATCTGTCAAATCTAGTTTTTATTATTCGTAAGAATCGTAAGTCAAATCCATACAAATAATTTATGCCGCGCCGCGCCAGCCTCGCCTCGTCGCGTTGCGGTCACGGAGCTCATACGAAGAGGAGCTGGCCTAAGCAACTGTGCACTGTGATTTTCAACTAGGTCCTGACGTCATCATTGTGGGCGGGGTTTAAGTCAGTACACTTACGTACACACGAGACTCCCAAAAAATTGGTGTTTTCTACGTTTTTAACAACGAAAGGATGAAGTATTGTGTTTTACAATGTCAAAGTTACTCAGACAGACGTTCTGATAATATAAATTTTAAATTGCATCTGTAAATAATTTTAAATGTAATTTAAATATAAAAGTTCTAGAACATTTCAGATTTCAGCGTTAATTATACTACTTGACACTAGATGGCCAAAACTTTGAAAGATAATACAGACGTATAATTTTGCATAAGTTTATTGGAATAATCATACTTGAATACTGGTAACTGTTATACACTTAGTCTTAAACATATTTAATAGCTAAAACCGTAGTAATATAGCTTTTATTATTATACTACTTGAATCAATGATTTCTAAAACACCATAAGTAACTAAAAGTAAAATTTTCAGGAGACACAAAAACCTGGATAATTTTTGATAATGCAAGTAATTTATAATTATGTATATTATATTTTATATTTCTGTATATATAGCTCCTAATAATGTATTTTTATACATCTTTTTATTTTATTTTAGTATAAATAAATGGATAATAAAGTTTATCACTTATGTGCTTTTGATATTAAATCTGTTACTTGTGTTGTTTTGATACCTACCCAAGAAACTACTGTAACATAAAATAATAACTCAAATACTCATATTTATTCAACTTTATTAATCTTAAAATCATAACATAATGTTGCTATTGCCCATGCCTACTTTTATAGTTATGCATCATCTCCCACTTCATCTACAGTTTCTACTGTTGTAGTTGGCCACTCCAAAATTTCATCATAGAAGTCTTTAAAGGTGTCAGGGACATAGGAAATTAACTTTTTGATTTTTTTTTTATATTTATCAGTACCAAAAGTTCGAAACGTAATGTTGGTCGAATTTATTGCTAATTTACGCCATTGAAGGTCAAACAAAGGTTAAACTTGGGTTAAACGTATTTGTTCAAAAATATAAGTAACTAATGGGTATTTTTTTCGTTTAAATACAGAAAAACGATCACTGACCTTATTCCTCGAAATGTTTTTGTAATGAGCAAAATTTAAAAAAATGGACAATCCCCATTGTATGCACTTGTGTTGTTCTAACAATCACCGAAGAGAAATGTCAGTCAGTTATGTTGTTCTAACACTAAGCGGTATTTTCAGTAGTTCAATTTACATAGAAAACGCAAAGCAGTTGTGTTTTTTTAATGCACAATTTATTAATGGCCATAGACTAAATCCAAAATCGCTATAAACTCGATTTCGACAAAAATGTTAGTTATGTTGTTTTAGAAATCATCGATTCACTTATAAACCGCCATCTGTCGTCATCTATGATAACTATTTAAAACGTAACAAATATCCAGGGCTGTATTCAGAATTATTATTTTATTAACCGATTCAGTGCGGATGACACGGTAGCCGTGTCATACGTGTTTTTAACGTGTCGCGTATGACAAGTGAGCCGGGTCATTTAAAAAACGATTGTATCTCCCTCAAATTACACTTTAGATGGTTCTACTCTGAACAAAATCATCTTAATTTTCCACGTAGAACTAGCCTATAGGCTTCGCCTCATAATATTCTGTGAAATAAAAAAAAGGGGCCGTCAACCTTTTTTAAATGGGCCTTAATTGCGCATTACACGGCAGCCGCGTCTTATGGGTTTTTAACGTGTGGCATATGACACGTGAGCTGTGTCATTTAGAAAGCGATTGTATCTCCCTTAAATTACACTTTAGAAGATTTACTCCAAACAAAACCGTCTTAATTTTCCACGTAATGCGTTGACATCAAAGTATTACTAATCCACTAACGATTTTATTTTTATTTTTTTATGAAATAAGGGGGCAAACGAGCAAACGGGTCACCTGATGGAAAGCAACTTCCGTCACCCATGTACACTCGCAGCATCAGAAAAGCTGCAGGTGCGTTGCCGGCCTTTTAAGAGGGAATAGGGTAATAGGAGAGGGTAGGGATGGGAAGGGAAGGGAATAGGAGAGGGTAGGAACGGGAATAGGGTAGGGGATTGGGCCTCCGGTAAACTCACTCACTCGGCGAAACACGGCGCAGGCACTGTTTCACGCCGGTTTTCTATGAGAACGTGGTGTTTCTCCGGTCGAGCCGGCCCATTCTTCCTACCACTCTCTCTGCTCCCACGTATACGTATACGTATGGATAAGGAAGTTTGCAGTAACAGCAAGTAGCTGTTACTGCAAACTTCCTTATCCATAGGAATAAAACGTTTTCATGGGGTTAAAAGTGGTCTTGTACCTATGAGCTTTATTACTGGAACTCTCCTCCTTTTTGGAAGTCGGTTAAAAAACTTAACAACGAACTTGTTTAAATTTATCTACGAACGTATAATAATTTACATCGGAAACCCCGATTATATTTAGTATACTAATTTTTCTAACTTTGACACCTACATAAGGTTGCAAACCTTATGTAGGTGTCAAAGTTAGAAAAATTAAGACATCTGAATAAAAAAATCGCTTACCTGCCATTTTCAGGTTAACACTTAGTAAAACTACTCGAAGTCAACTCAAAACAACGTAGCCTTCCGTTAAAATCAATGGTTTGGGCTCAACTAAACAATAAACTTTTTTGAACGTGGTGGGTGACACGGTAGCCGTGTTATCTACTTCTATGGCGTATGACACGGATAACCTGTCACGAGAAAATTGTGTGCCGCCACGACTGAAAGTCTTCAAAAATGTGCGCCTCATTGAATCGGTTAAGTATCGCAATGACAGTTTTGTTTGCTTATGTTGACGCGCGCTGACATTTGTCCAGCCGTAGGTAATTGATAAAAAAAAATTCATTAAATTTTTGAAAAAGAGTACTTACTTATTACCTAGTACCCACCCCATTCCCTTGTTGTTTTCCACCAGGTGACCCGTTTACTCGTTTGTCTCCTTATTTTACATTAAAAATTCGGTCAAAATTCTAACCCTAATTTTAGTGATTGACCTTATTATAATTAATATACATTTTTTAGAGTTCTGAGTACGTCCCATAATATTTAAGAATTTTGACATCTAGTGTAAGATAGCTGAACTACGTAGTAACATCAACATCGACCTAAGCTAGTAGTTTTGCTTTTACACGATAGGTGAAATATGGAAAAGTGGGCGGAGCTTGACACCCCCTCACCCCGAAAATTGTCACGCGTTGTTTCTTAAGGAAATTTGATTACCACACCTCCTCTATGTATTAGCTCCGTGGTCCTAATCAACCCTTAGTGAAAATATTTCTACCTTCTAACAATATTCAGTGGAAATACAAGTAGTACCTACGAATAATAAGTAGTTTTTACTATTCGTAGAGTAATACATATAAAACAAAATAGATTTCAATATAAAATGGGAAATGTTTTCCTTCTTTTTGCAGTCGGGTAAACGCCCGCATGATCCAACATGTAACCGCAGCGCTTTGCCATACAAAGGTTTAATAATTGTAGCAAACAATTCCTCTGAAATAGACGTTAATTTTTGTTACTTTTTAGTTTCTTTGAACTGTTTAACCTTTTCATAATAATTATCTTATACAGGGTGTAACAAAACTAAGTGATAAAACTTTAGGGTGTGTATGGGTCCCATGTGTAGAGTTCACTGTAAAAGTAACAGCGTTAAAAGGGTAACTTTTTTTTACTCTTGTATGGGAAAATCCATTGAATCCCGGACATACATTAGATTAGATTAGAAAGGACATAGGATACTTTGTGTGCGGGCCGTCAATAAAGTCCGGGTGTCATCTATACTCCACTCGGGCTAACTTGTCGCTAGCGGTCATTGACTCCCTGTCAAAAACTTGTCATTTTCCATATAAAACCACGATTGGCAATATCTGACACTTCATAGTCAATCGCGGTTTATATGGAAAATGACAAGTTTTTGACAGGGAGTCAATGACCGCTAGCGACAAGTTAGCCCGAGTGGAGTATATTTACCTATATTATATGTTACATTCTGCTTTTTTTAATCGGTTAAAGTATCTTGAAAATGTTCCGTTTCAGCGGTTTTTACAACGTTTACCACCGTAATAAATTAGGTAGTAACTCCAGTGGCAATTGCGTCCACCGTCATTTTGCCTCTGCGTTTCTGAAAAAGAACTTTATATCGTCAGAATAAACGTCATATCGGAGGTAAAATAAGTCAGAACGGTCCCTAACTAGCACACCACAGGCCAAAATCGTAAATTTTTGACGACCCTGTTTGTTTTTCCCAGTAACTAGTTCTTTAGTTTCGTGTTTAGATCTTACAGAGCGTAATTAACTAAACGGGTGTGGACCTGAAATGGAAAATTTCTTGAAAAATATAAGTATCTTTAATATTTAATACAATGGAGCAATGTTTTTAAACCTGCGGGTCGTAGCTCTCTGGGGGGTCGCGAAGCTTCTGTAGGTCGCCAGGGTTTGTGAGAACTATTTGAGTAAATAAAAAAGGTTAGGGATAAAAATATTGATAGTAAATAATAATAGATAATATATTCTATTAATAAAAGAGAATTCTAAGAAAAGGATATTATATTATTTATAAAAATGGGCACATATTTCATAAAAAAGCAAACTGTATGGGGGTTGCGATGAGTTTTTTTCATATAAAGGGGTCGCATCATAAAAAAGGTTAAAAACACTGCAAGCAATAGCGAAAGTAGGTTATATATGGCTGCTGTTAAGCATTGGTGTTTCATCCCACATAAAATCGGGTTTTGAGTTAATAATGCAGTTTTGTTCTTTATAACATAAGGTTTACGACAGTAAAATTCATTTTTTTGAAAACCCACTGCAGCATATTCTAGAGTACAAAAATGGTTCATGGTTATTCCTCTTAGTGAGGTTTTGTATACAGCATTTATGTACTATGTTTCTAAAATGATTTGCGCTTAAACCGCTGAACCGATTTTGATAAAATTTTGTATGCGGATACTTTGAATCAATTAAAATGACATTAGACACTTTTTGTCCCGGAAAATGTACGGTTCCCGCGCAGTCAACAACAATGAATTTGGCATAAGATATCGATATTGAGTACATGTAGATATTACGTAAGGTTTTGGAGAAGGAGATAGGATATTATTTTTTATCATGGAAAATGTTCGGTTTTCACGCAATAAACTTTATTAATTTGCGTTTAAGCTGCTGAACCGATTTTGATTAAATTTAGTTAATGTAGAAATAATTAGTTTATCACGTGCAGAGTTGGACAAAAAGTAATTAGTAATTTTAATCAGATTACAAATTAATCAGATTGATGAAGTAATTGTGCATCTGATATTACCCGTAAATTGATTAATAATAATATGTATAAAATGTATTCTAATTATTTTAGTTTGCAATTAGACTAATAATTTAATTAGACTAACGAGTAGGTATTTCAATAATTATGCCCAATGTCCAATACTGGTAATTATAATAAATAAATAAACTCCACACCGATTTCGGGGCGGTGGCCGGTTTAGATAAAACCAGGCCAGTTACGCAGGAGTAATTTTATAGTGCCCAAGTGTGTGCGCAATCACAAGAGCACTCTGGTTTCAATGAAACCAGGCCAGTTACGCAGGAGTAATTTTTATAGTGCCCAAGTGTATGCGCAATACACAAGAGCACTCTGGTTTCAATGAAACCAGACCAGTTACGCAGGAGTAATTTAATAGTGCCCAAGTGTGTGCGCAATACACAAGAGCACTCTCGTTTCAATGAAACTAGGCCAGTTACGCAGGAGTAATTTTTATAGTGCCCAAGTGTATGCGCAATACACAAGAGCACTCTGGTTTCAATGAAACCAGGCCAGTTACGCAGGAATAATTTTATAGTGCCCAAATGTGTGCGCGATACATAAGAGCACTCTGCGGGAAGCGCGGAAAGGGAAGAAGAAGCGAGAACTCTCTGTCCTTTTCCGATACATAACGTATCTGCATACCAAATATCATCAAAATCCATGTAGCGGTATAAGCAGAAATCATTTTATGGCAACCGTACAGCCTGGGAACCGTACATTTTTCCGAGACAAAAAGGATCCTATGGCCTTTTCCGGGACTCAAAGTATCTCCATACCCAGTTTCATCAAAATCTGTTCAGCAGTTTAGGCGCAAAATAGGAAATTTTATAACGCGGTAACCGTACATTTTTCAAGACTCTAATTATCTTATGTCCTTTCACGAGAGTCAAATTATATGCACACCAATTTTCATCAAAATCGGTTCAGTGGCTTAGGCGCAAATCATTTTTGTTTATCATACGGGTACCGTACCTTTTTCCCGGATGTAAAGTATCCTATGTCCTTTCCCGAGACATAACGTATCTGTATACCAAATATCATCGAAATCCACGTAGCCGATAGCGGTATAAGCTGAAATCATTTTTATTTAATGCCTGGGAACCGTACATTTTTTTTAATAAAAAGGACCCTATGTCCTTTCTCGGGACTCTCTCCTCTCTCTCTCGGAAGTATCTCCATACCAAATTTCAGAAGAATCGGTTAAGCGGTTTGGGCGTGACAAGGTAATTTTATAACATTTTGTTAAAATTAAAGCACTTAAATTTGTATTGCAAGAACAAATCAGAATTTTGCATTTATGTGAAATAGCACAAAGGACATTAATGCTATGTAATAAGCCCTATAGCAATATTGCATTAACCATTTTTATACGTTTTTTCTTAAAACTGAATGTAAAATTAAAATGTTTTTTCATAATCATAATCTACGCATTTCAACAAAAAAAAAAGATACTGCACAATAACATTTTTTTGCTTGAAATAAGCAGAAAATAAAGATTATTCCAAAAAAACTTAAAACACCGATTACTCAAAACTAGTCCGATGTGGGATGACACACCAATGCTTAACAGCATCCAATTATGGTTTCACTTGAATTAACAAAAAAATTGTACTTTCCGAACAATGTCTAACTTTTAGGTTCGTAACATAAAAAAGTCAAGCAAAAGTACTTTTGCAATATTTCTTTCACGAAATTATAAGTATCGGAAAATTCTGGTACAATAAAAATTTAAATAGGTCAGTTCATAAGTATCACTTTAGTTTATTTATTATAAATAAGTCATAAGAAAATATAATATCCTACTTAGAAAATCTATATGATGATATTAATACATGAGCCAAAAACTTTGTATCTCTTTTGACGAAAAATGGGGAAACGTAGGTGAATGAAATTTTGCACAGTGATAGTTTATATGGTGAAGGAGTGCATCGAGCTAATATTATTTTGAAATTATGCTCTTATCATACATTTTTATAACGAATAAAACATTACACACACTACAACACACACACTAGGGAAAATTACAGATTTTTGAGTGACAAACATATACATACGAATTATACTCTTTTATTTATGGTTGAAGTCAACAAGGTGACAAATTGAAATGGATTATATTTTTATTGAATCATAGAATATATACTATTACAGTTACAAAATATAGGTAGTGGTCCTAAGTTGTCGTTGAAACTAAGGTCGAATTTCGACCATTGGGCGATCTCTAAAATAAATTAATATAGTAACTATTATTTATGCGAATATTTCTAAGCGATAATAATATAAGCTCGTAAATTTAAATTATGTATGTCTGTGTGTTACCTTTTTTACGATTCAGTAGGCCTACTACGAAACCGTTTTGAGACTCAAACAATTGGACGAAAATGCTGCGGCCTGCTCTAAGGACGTCATTTCAGGTTTGTTAGAGTAACAGGCGGCATTCTCGTCCGATTGTTTGAGTCTCAAAACAGTTTCATAGTAGGCCTACAGCTGGTGAAGTGTGACCGAGATTGACGAAAGCACAGAATAATTTCTATAACTGAAAAGAAAGAGATCCTACGCAAAGCTTTGAAGAATCAGTCATTCCACATTGAACGAAGCGGTAACTAAATGACGCCAGCAACTGCGCTGCGCTAAAATTCGTTCATCGCGTGAAACCGTACATTTTTCCGAGATTAAAAGTATTCTACGCCCTTTCACGGGATTCAAAGTATGTACTCAACAAATTTCAGCAAAATCGGTTCAGCACACAGACACACTTTCGCACTTATAACCTAAATATCGAATGTTTGTATATTAGTATGGTTACATTTCCTAAGCCTAAAATCTAGAACTTTCCATTTCAGATATACCGGAATACGACTTGCTGCACGCGATCGGGGTTCCCTTCAGCAATCCAAAAACACAATACTTCGATGAAGGCCTCGACGGGTTCCCGGCCTACGGTCTCAAACCCGGCTCCGACATCAAATCCCCTTACCGGCTCTTCATGCCGGAGAAGCTCTACCCAGAGTTCTCCATTACCGCTACTATACGACCAGCGAACAAAGATGGCGGATTCCTATTCTCCGTCGTCAATCCCCTTGAGACGGTGGTCCAATTGGGTGTCCAGCTCATACCTTCAGGTCCTGGACTCACCAACATCTCCTTGTTGTATACCGATGCTAATATGTACACTCTGTCCCAAACGATCGCTTCTTTCGTCGTTCCGTCGTTCTCTAAGAAGTGGACGAGGTTTGCGCTAAAGGTGACTTACGATAACGTGACCTTGTACCTGAATTGTCACGAATTTGACACTGCGTTGGTGAAGAGGAATCCTTTGGAGCTGGTGTTTGATTCGGCGTCTACTCTGTACGTCGGTCAGGCTGGACCTTTAATCAGAGGGGCGTTCCATGTAAGTACTTTTTTGCATGCTTTAGTTATATAAGGACTGTATTTGTATATAAACGCATTTTACCCAGCTCCGGAAGAAAGATTACATGTTATAATGCTCATTCGATTCGCCGCTATGATAGTGACTTGAGAGCTTAGTCTAGTTATCAAAAATGTGATTTGCCATAAGACACCGCAAGCTATGTCAGCGATTACTTATGTCAAATCCCTTACATTTTTATAACTTGGCTAAGTACCCTAAGACGTGTAGAAAGATGAAGACAGCCGTTCTTACTGCATTTCTTACAAAAGCGTAGGTTTCACTGAATATTCTCAACAGTATACATGGAAAAGTCTATTTATACACAAATACAGTTCTCAAATAACAATTTAAGCGTTAAGTAAGAGTTAAGTCGTAAGCCGAGTCCCCATTAGTTGGGTATCGTCGGCAAAACAACGTCTCCAGATCTGTTAAGCCAATAAGCTGTAAGCATTAGCATAACGCAAGAACTCTAGTTCTGTTGTGAACGGTTGCATAATGCCGCTTTGTTTCTTAAGACTGTTTAAAACAATGAGTTTTCCGAGTTGAATAAGCTTAAAAATATTTTTATTTTGCATTGTAAAAATATGTTGTTATTTATATAATTGGTAAGTAAATGTTGCAATGATGTAAGTATTTCTAAAAAAAAAACCGCAAAAGTTTTTAGAGAGTAAATTTTTCTTTTTGTTGTCGTTGGGAGACAGTAAAATAATCAAGACCAGTCTCTCACATCTAGTTACAGACATTGCATTTTCTAATACTCAGTCTGCATGGTATCATAATACTAACTTAACTTATGGGGACTCGGAAATTGACTTACGACTATAAAGGTGATATCAGACAGTTGACTGAAATTAATGTTGCTTAATTTTTTTCCTTAAATATTGTATATTCTGGAGTAACCGTTTTGTGTTCTGGGCCTATTCTCGTAACTCGAATGTCCCTTCGAGCGCAGACTATGTATCACTATTCACTATTCACTTCCTTATGCAAGTGTCGTCTTTGGTCGAAATTATATTCGAGGCAGAGATGAGAGAATAGAACCCCAGATTTTAAGTGAAAGATGAAAAAAATACCGTCTCATATCAGCTTAACTAAGTTGTTATATATTTTTATCACTACAATTTAAGTATATTTTAGACTTTAGAGGATAATATTTCAACACAACACGTGTGTTTATCAAACAAACAATGTTTGCCGACTGTTCGTCAGTTAATCACCGTAACACAAACACAGAAGTCAGTACAACACTTTCGTTTTTAAAACGATTTCACTTCAACTTAGAACAACAATTACTATAGTACGAAGTTAATACCTACATTCAAAATTTTATTCAATGGTGTTTTCATCGCTATATTATTATAAACATGGAATAATTGTTATACAATTATAAGTACTCTAATTCATGACATTTTAAGCTATTGTCACAGAATTGATAATAGTACAACAGCTATTGTGTGGTCTAATATTTCGGGTAAGAATATGTAAGCAGCGCCATCTTTTGACGAGTAGTCATAATATCACGTAAGGGTTTTTTTTATAATCATGTATTTACTATTAATTATAATTATAATAATATTACAATAGTCACTAATCAAAATAAGCATACGTGCAGCTTAAAAAAAGTATGAAATAATATTATGAAGTTTTTAATATTTTATGATGTTTAAAATAAACCGCGGCTATTTTAACTCAAACTTGGAGAAACTTTGAAGGAGACCAATCGATTTTACTTTCCTATTTTCCTTTTTCTTCGAGTTGATCAAAGTAATTGAATTTTAAAGGAAAGTTTTTCTTTAGAACATTCAATTATCGGAAGATATCTATTACCGGGACTTAAGTCCAACTTAGCCAAACTTACGATAACTTAGAGAGTAACTTTGTCGTATCTACCCTCGTAATTATGTGATCACCAAGTTTTCTCCGTGGTAATGAATTATTATTTTAGTTATAGACACTTCAATATAAATAAAATAGCTTGTTTTTTGTCAGACTGATGAAACCAAAAGAAAAGGGGCTTTATTTAGTCTTAGATTATTGTGTTTAATGTGTTATACAATGCCATAACATACAACTTTTAAAGGACAAATGGCCGATTTTAATGAAACATCGTAATAGCCCACGTAAATACGTGGGCTCCAAATCAAATATTTTCGTAGCCACATTTTTTTTTAATTAATCTAACTAGTAAGTTACTTTAACTAAAATATGTGAATTGAACTTAATAATTAATTAACTTATTAATTCTATTTAAATGACACATAATCGCATAATAGAGGAATCTAGGGGAATTCTGATATGCCACATTTATTTCGATGAAAAGTTATTTTATCTTAATAATTAGAGATATTTATTTTTATTTTAATATTATTATTAATTATAACTGATAATTATAATAATAAGTAATAATTGCTGTAAATAATGCTAAAATATAAAACAAAGACTATATATAAAAAACTAAATCTAAGTCAGAGGCTGCGGGCAATGTACCCAAGAGGCTGGTTCATCATTTTATCTTACTAATTTCGTAGAATTAGAATAGTTATAACTATTACCTTTTCTAGTGATACTTCTACACTTCTCTACTATAATAATATAGAAGTGTACTGTGTAGTAAGCAATGCAAAGCAATGACATCAACAATGTCAATTTGAAAGCAGGAATTTGTACAACATAATCCCACTATCGTACAGGGTGCTCCATCAATCATCACGTAATCTCCTCCTATCCACAGGGTGCTACGCCCCGACATGTTTTGTTCGTCCTGACGGCAATGACGTCACAAAGGACGGAAATGATACCGAATAGGATACTCTTTAGTATGGCGATAAACTTGTTTTGATGAACGATTTTATTTAAAGAGCCTATGTTCGGTTCCTGGGGTTTTTTACAAGAGTTTGTCGATGACTGTACAACTACTTTAAGAATGTTATAATATGGTTTTGACATCTTACCCAATTCTAACTTACATTAAGCTTTCGACTACTTCTATTTCTGCCACTTATACAGTCAACATTGATACTACTTACTAGTATAGTACGTATAGTATCTACTAGTTAGCTAGCGCCTTAGGCCACCATCACAAATAATTGATGGCTGCAGTTAGGCATCAATATGCAAATGTTAGCTCAAGACGCCCATCTGCTTTTAGATTAAGTCAATAGCGTATCTAGACATTAGGTTCAGAGCTATTATAACCTCTAAAATAACCTTTATTTCCAGGACATAACGTATTCATTCCCTTGACGTGTTTGAGAACTTTAGTTGCATATTATATTATTATAGTCTGTAAATAGTTAGGTACCCCGTACCAGCCAACTTATACAATCTTAATAATATGCCATTTCAAAATCCTATGTTATTCTCAAGCTAAGAACAACGTAGAATGCAGACAGACTTGACTAGGTATTAGACAAGATGATCCAAGCGACGGATGGTTATATAAAAAGTCTGCGCAAAATCTCTCAGTTGTATCAGTTATCCGTCCCACTGTGTTACGCGAGAAATAAGGAAAGAAGAGTGCTCGTGTGTAGTGTGCACACAATAAGGCAATGCGACTCTTTATTTCTGATAGATAATATAATATAATTAGGTGTAAGTATATGTGAGAAATTCAAACTAATTTCAAATACATTTTGTGTCAAGATACTGTTAGTCCCGGAAAACGACAAAGGATTTTTTTTTTTTGAAAGAAGTTCGGTTTACGCGCAATAAACAGATTGTTGTATGATTGCGGACCACCTCTACTTAATGACATAAATAATAATAAATCATTCCTTAAGCTATAACTACACGTTAAGTTATGACATGCATAAACATGTGCGTCCAACAAATAACTTCGGAACTTAGAGAGTATGGAAACTTGATTGTTTTTCTTGCCAGTTGAGGAGTAAGTGCTAATTTACATTGGTACAGTAGCACGCGCCAGTATCACTGATTCCAGCACTAATATTTTTCTAGTCAGTTAAGGAGAACGTCATAATTTTTAAGAAGCAGGTTCCAGCTGTTTCGGATTATAATGCTAAATCTTTTTCTTATCAGTTGAGGAGAAACTGTTGATTAAGATTTATAATGTGTTAAGTTATAAGTGTTGACTACTGAATAATATTATTTTACTCCTACTTGTACTACCTGCTACTGTAAATTAGCATACAGTGTGTAACAAAAATAAGTGATAATACTTTAACTTTACAGTGTGTACGTGTTCCTTGTAGAGAGTTCACTGTGAAAGCAGCGCTGAAAGACGATTTTTTTTCACTTTTGTATCGGCAAGGGCCCGAGCGTCACGAGTTTCCACATACAAAAGTGAGAAAAAATGTTGGTCTTTCAGCGCTGCTACTTTCACAGTGAACTCTCTACATGGAACACGTACACACCCTAAAGTATTATCACTTATTTTTGTTACACTCTGTATAATTTTCAACATTATAGTGTCAAGTAGCTGGCTCCAGTTACTGTATCAATCTGAAGGAGCAGTAACAAAGGTAAACCATCTCACGTAACTGAAAATTCCAATTGTAAAGTTTCTAGTTTTGTTAGAAATATGAATTGGTATAAGCTTTTGGAATTCCGTTTGAGTTCATTTGGAACGAGAAAGAGACACTTTTCGGGCAAGTTGTCTTTCTGAGTGTTACTTAATATAACAAAAACAATTGTTGTGTATCAGTGAGAAATAAATATTATAATACTAGCTGTCACGGCAATCGTTTCTTTGCCATATAAAGTATTTCGCCCGTATTATTTTATTGAAGTGACTAAATAAGTATGGCACCATGGCAACGTCTATCGCTATCCCGTCGTACAAACAATGATCGCCGTCAGTCTCGACTTGTAATAATTTACTATTATTTATTCAACATATGCACTTATCAATATAAAAAGTACCCAGTAGCCAATTCTCAGACCCACTGAATATGCAAATAAAATTTGGTTAAAATCAGTAAAGCCGTTTCGGTGGAGTACGCGGCCTAACATAACGAGAATTTTATATATAAGAATATAGAATAATATGATATGATACCGCTAAAAATTGAGTTTGCATAACTCAAATAATGAAAATTTAAACATGGTTGAGGTTAAGTTACCATTTTTTTACCGCAATGCCAATAAATGCAACAGATGTCTCATTTCAAATGTCCCAAAAAGAGTCGAATGATGTTTAAAAATAATAAAAGGACATTTTTGATACGTGAATGGTAAGTACTGCAAAGACTACAGACGTAGTGAAACCACCTGGTGCTGTTCAGCAATATATAATATAAAGTACCATATAAATAGTCACAGGCAGACGGGCCGGAATTCTGTTCATTTGAGCAATCTTGAAGGCGACTTCGGAGTGAAAACAAGTGATCAATAGTGAGTGAATCAGTGAAACCTACGACTTGTCTACGACCTAGGACAGTGATAGTGCTTATTGTTTTCGATCTAGTGCTTTGTGTTAGACCTAGTGGTAGTGAATAAAGTCTTCAAGAGAGTCAGCAGGTATTTCTCTCCAAATCCTTCGAACCCTAGTACGTAACAATAATATAGTTATATAATTATATAACTAACTATTTGACCTAGCTTTGCTCGGTATTCGATAAAACACGAATTAAATAACATTTTCTAAAAATGATTCCTAGCTAGACCGATTTATCGCCCCCGAAACCCCCTATATACTAAATTTCATGAAAATCGCTGGAGCCGATTCTGAGATTCCAATTATATACATACAATATACATATATATAAGAATTGCTCGTTTAAAGATATAAGATATTATAGTATACAACCAGTGGTCAAGCTTCAACATTTTTCTTAGTACTCAATTTTTAAGCTACTGCATAGCTTTTATCGCGGGCATCGATTGCGGCGGCCGGCGACCATATCAAGAAATTCCGTAACGAAACTAAACCTAACACTCCCTGCTCCGTGCGGCGTTGCCGTTCATCATCTATCGTCGTTTCAGTTCGGCAGTTTCAACACGGTATTTGTGTGCGTACGGAGGCGTATGCGAATCATTATTGCATAATATTGATAAAAATGCTATACAATAGATTTACCGCGGTAGTCCTAGAGTGCTACACTTTTTTTTCATTCGAGAAGAAACGTATTGGATTAAACAAGAGATAAAACTGAATGTTGCATTAAAATACTATAATTGGGACACTGACGATGCTAACCGATATTCAGATAACTATTTCGAATCCGGTTATTGTTGAAACTTTTTCTGATAGCGGGCCGAAACCGAAATAAACTTTGAGAAAGTTTTGTATTATTCGTTCGCAGTTTCATTGTTTAGTTTCGCCCAGGAGCCAGGAACGAACATTTTCAATTAGTCCTGGCGACATTTAATCCGAAAACTTTCAAACTAGAGTTTATTTAAAGTCCTGAAAAAGGATTCGCCGGGATATACTGATAGAAGTCGGTGTAACTCTAAAACTACACTTTTTAATATAATCCGCACTTTATATTAAAAGGGCGAAAGTGTGTCTGTCTATATTTTTATCGCACAGATCCAAGGCAAAACAGCGGGGCTAAAATGGTCACATCGCTATATGTTTATGGGTCACATTTTTCAAATTCCTCTCAAATCAATTCATAAAATGAATTGCCAAAACGAAACAAACTGACGAACGAACGAACGAACGAAACGAATCGACGACGAAATTAGTACGAATGCTGCGAATTACTAGACAAGAATTGCAAGCAGAGTGACCATTTTGCGATTTAAAAAAAAATTGTATTAATATGATTCTTCAAAGCGACAATTTTAGCCCCGCAGAGCACTATCCTGAGGCCGTACCACGAAACAGTAGGCCTACGACGAAACCGTTTTGAGACTCAAATAATCGGATGAGAATGCCGCGTCCTGCTCTAACAACGTAATCTCTCGTTTGTTACAGTAGGAGGCGGCATTCTCGTACGATTGTTTGAGTTTGAAAACGGTTTCGTGGTACAGCTCCTGTTTTGAGACTCAAACAAACGAGAATGCCGCTTCCTTTAAATTCGCGTCGAATTCTAACAAACGAGAAATTACGTTGTAGAGCAGTAGTGCTAGCACGACGACCAGCATAGCTAGCACAAGCACGTAGACAAACGAAAGAAACTAAATTTTGACAGTTTTACCGGAAAAACACTGGAGAAAAAGTTTCTTTCGTATCTCGATATCTTCCGCTTTTGAAAATCTATAAGTCAAGCATGACGAACCGCTTATGACATTTAGTTTCTTGATTCTTTTTTTATTTTTATTATGGCACTCAGGCGCGGTCGCAGCCTGAAATTTTGGGGGGGTTTTTTATCTGCGCCCTCGGACACACAGCAGCTGTCTAAGGTCGGACGAAGTGGTGGCTAGGGGATAGCTAGATATTTCCTTTTATTATTTAGCAAGATTTTGAGATTTTTCAATTTTACCTTAGATTTTGGGGGTTGTCATGTCCCCTGTGACCCCCACCTTCGGACCGCGTCTGATGGCACTTGGCTATAAAACCATGGCTAGTGTCGAGTAAATGGCAGCAAATTAAAAAAAATCGATGTATAGCAACCCTGTCTATAGCCGGAATTATAGTTTTGATCTACAAACTACGAATAATAAAGTTACTTAGTTTTTATTTTTCGTATTTCGTAGATCAAAACTATAATTCCGGCTATAGACAGGGTTGCTGCACGTCGATTTTTTTAATTTGCCGCCATTTACTCGACCCTGGCCATGGTTTTATAGCCGAGGTGCCATAATTAAAAAAAAAGAACCAAGACACTAAATGTCAAAAAAAAAATTGCCGTTGCTTTGATGGTTGCTATGGAAAGAGTTTCTTGTCTTTGTCCACTGAAACTCAAGTCGATGGGTGGTGCCATGCTCGGGAATAAGATATGTAGACATGGGAAAGAAACTGCCATTACTTTCTTCCGAAGAATCGACTGGGAAACCCCGTGCTAGCTACGCAGTGGAAATGCGAAAGTATGGACAAACTGTGGAAATAAACCTAAGGTGCCGTTCCGATCTTCTTTCGTTCCGAAAAATTCAATTGAAATGCCACTTTATGACAGACTATAGTCACAAACTGTGGAGATAAACTTAAGGTGCCGTTCCGATCTTTTTTAGTTCCGAATAATTCAATTAAAAAGCCACTTTATGACAGTTCTAAAAATTCAAATAATATCCTACTTTATGACATATAGTATAGTATGTCATAAAGTGGCATTTTAATTGAATTTTTCGGCATTCTCATCCGATTGAGTCTCAAAACGATTTCATAGTATGCTTACTGATTATAAATCGCGCTTTCGATGAGAGAGATGAGATCGGCAATTTGCAACGCCTGAAGTGACGACGTAAATATTTAGTATGGCGATTTTAGTTCCGCAAGTAACCACTAGAGGTGCTGTAAAATTTGCCATACTCAAAATGAGTAGTCGGTATCGAGTATCGAAAAATACTATAGCTGTAAACTAATGGTAGAGCTACTGAAGTGACGACAGTGACCTTCAGTCTGACTACCTCCTTCGGCTTGTAGCTCTCAAAAATATTCCCAAACCTCTTATTTAAAATGTTCAATTAACTTTATTATGACATAAATAAAAATTGTTCATTCATATGAGTCACACACATAATATCGTTCTAAAAATTTAATTTTAGCACTAAATAAAATATAAAAAAAAAGTTTTTTATCGATCTTTCTGATCTCTGCTTGGTATAATTATAGTAAAACTAGCTAATAATCATGCATCTATACTAATATAATATTATAAATGCGAAAGTATCTCTGTCTGTCTGTCTGTCTGTCTCGCTTTCACGCTAAAACTACTGAACCGATTGTAATTAAATTTTGTACACAGATAGTCTATTAGGCTATTGGCTACTGGAAAAAGGGGTTGAAAGGGGGTGTTTATGCGTAAATTTGTTCAAATTAAGTTAGTTCCAAAACTCATAACAGATGGCGCCAAGAGTCACCTAGATCGGTCTATCGCTTGCTCATATGTGTTTCTATAAGAGGTGGTACCATGTTGGATTGAGTTTTTCGATTCTTTCGATTGTTATACACGTTATCAAATAACTCACCTACCAACATAGATATCAGAAACAACAGCATACCAATAATAAAATATACTAAATAGTTTATGCGTAAAGCTAAAGTTGTGTAATGCAGCTAAGTTGTGTAAAGCTAAATAAGCTTTAAAATTTGGTATAAAAACGTTTAATAAAAAAAAATATGGGCACACTACACGGCTGTTTTGGGTATTTTGATTTAAGGGGTACCAGGGTTTTAAAAATCTTTTGACACCAATTTTATTGACACCACGCGCTATAAACTGAAGTCCACGCGGACGAAGTCGCGGGCAACAGCTAGTACTTAATATGATGATCTAAGTACAGCTATAAATCATGTCTTGTTTACAAACGAAACCACCTTTCATAGAACACATTGTGTGGCAAAACAGCCTTTGGCAAAATCTGACGTTAAGATTTTTGGGATTACATAGCCTTTCCCGTTGATATTGAAAACTAGATGCTGCATTATTTATACATAACTAGATGACGCCCGCAACTCCGTTGCGCCAAAACTCGTTTATCGCGCGGGAACCGTACATTTTTCTGGACCAAAAGTATCCTATGTCCTTTCCCAGGACTCAAAGTATCTCCATGCCAAATTCCAGCAAAATCGGTTCAGCAGTTTGGGCGTGAAGAGGTAACAGACAGACAGACACACTTTCGCATTTATAATATTAGTATGGATATGGATAGTATGGATTCATTTATTTAGTAATATTGTAAATGGAAAAGTGTGACATAATAATATATATTCTGTTACCAGTTCAGCGGTATACACTACTAAACTGATTTTTTATAATATAGAGATACTAGGTAACCCCGGGAAGGACATACATATTTTTTAACAGAAAACTAAAAACAATAAACTATTTGCTACCAGAAACATAATTATCATTTTATGAAAAAAAATACGTGTATTACTTATCAAAATGAGCTACGTATCTGAAAATATGAGGTTTGCTTTTAAGTTAAAAACTGCGGAAGTTGAAAATATTTTGAAGGTAATTTTTCCTGCAATCTATGTCAATATCAAAGCCGTTTACGCTCAATCTTTAGTATCCACGGGCTACAGTAAAATTGAGCCAAACGTTAAATTTTATTTCACCTGTCGTTTAGTGATAACGAAAACGCCAGAATTCTCTAGAGAAATAAACCTGAAAACAACTGGAAGCAATTTGAAATTGGAATAAATCTCAAAATATATTATGCATTATAAAATATGACAGTGACTTTCCATGGCCTCAATTTTATAAAACATCTGAAACTAATGATAAAAAGAATTGCTAATGCGTAAGGGCTAAAATTACTGTCGATGAATTCGTGAAATTAATTTTGTTGGTGCAAAATGTTGTGTAGAAGGATATAATAGGTGAAAAGACATAGGACGAATTAAATTTTCATAATAAAAAACATACGTAAATCGTGCATTAAACATAAAGTTATTTAAGCAAAACGAGGCTTATAAGAAGAAAGGCTAATTTTGAAAAACAATAATTATAACCCACACTGGTGCAGCTGGGCCATAGTTAATCTATCTTCTATCTATATATATAAAACTCAAAGGTGACTGATTGACATAGTGATCTATCAACGCACAGCCCAAACCACTGGACGGATCGGGCGGAAATTTGACATGCAGGTAGATGTTATGACGTAGGCATCCGCTAAGAAAGGATTTTGATCAATTCTACCCCCAAGGGGTCAAAATAGGGGATGAAAGTTTGTACATATATAATAATACTTGCTAACGCGAGCGAAGCCGCGGGCAAAAGCTCGTTAAATATAACATCAATGGTAACTTTATTGTAAACGTTGCTAAGGGCCCTTAAGGACAAAAGCGGATTGTGGAAGACGTCTGAGTGCTGCCTTCGGGCCCTACCGCCTTTGGCCAATTCCAACAAGGGCTATTCGAAGGGTGTAGGGTCATACGAAGTAGGAGAGCATTTTAGGATATGCAAAGGATATGTTTAAACATGCGATATGGAATTTATTGTACCTATTCAAAAAACTGGATAATATTTGTAATTACTTTAATTTAGACTCGTCTGTGTCACATCATATCAAAAATCTAAGTAGGTATTAAATATATTTTTTATATTTTAGATTTTAAATCCACAAAAGGTATATTATAATATTATTATTATGAAACGCTAGCTGTTGCCCGCGACTTCGTCCGCGTGGACTTCAGTTTATAGCGCGCGATGTCAACAAAATTGGTGTCAAAAGCTTTTATAAAAAAAAAACCCTGGTACCTCTTAAATCAAAACAGCTGTGCAGTGTGCACATAATATTTCAATTTTTTAAATTAAACTTTATATTTTATGCCAAATTTTAAAGCTTATTTACCCCCCCAATTACACAAATTTACCCATAAACAATTTATCAATGATATGTTTAAGGTTACGTCACTGCATAGATAAAGTACTGATTTATTAAATAACGTAAAATAGAAATAAAAATAGAAATAACAATCGAAAAAAATCTTAAATTGAACATAAGATAATACCACCTCTTATAGAAAGACTTTTGGGCAAGCGTTAGCGCGATGTAGGAGACGCACGGCGACATCTATTATAAATTTTTGGAACTTACCTAATTTGAACAAATTTACGCATTTTCACCGCCTTACAACGCTTTTTTCCAGTAAAAAAGTAGCCTATGTCCTTTCTCAGGCCTTAGACTATCTGTATACAAAATTTCATTAGAATCGGTTCGGTAGTTTTAGCGTGAAAGCGAGACAGACAGACAGACAGAGATACTTTCGCATTTATAATATTAGTAAAGGTATTTTTACATTATTATATTCACAATCAAAACCAAAACAAACAAACCAATTTAACGTGGGAGAGCCATGCTTCGGCACGAATGGGCCGGCTCGACCGGAGAAATACCACGGGCTCACAGAAAACCGACGTGAAACAGCGCTTGCGCTGTGTTTCGCCGAGTGAGTGAGTTTACCGGAGGCCCAATCTCCTACCCTTTTCCCTTCCCTACCCTCCCCTATGACCCTATTCCCTCTTAAAAGGCCGGCAACGCACCTCGCAACATCAGAAGAGCTGCCTCTTCTGATGTTGCGAGTGTCCATGGGCGACGGAAGTTGCTTTCCATCAGGTCACCCGCTTGCTCGTTTGCCCCCTTATTACATAAAAAAATAAAAAAAAATTACTGTTTAGCCTCTTTAACAAAACGGCTGTAGCCTGTAGGTATGTTAATAACAACCCGTAGATGAAATAACATAATGAAGAAAAGTATGGCACTCGTAAGATAGGAATACCCGCTTGGAAACTCTATCAACTAACGCCACAATCCTCATAAATACACCTACGTAACAAACCTTGAGGGATTTAGGGTACAAGTACCTAACGTACTAAGGTACTCACTATAAATTATGTATAATGCGACAAATTTACGCGTACCCGAACACACAATATGGAGATCACAAGATATTTATTAATATTATGCCTTCCTAACTTCGTAGAATAAATCTTTACGTGTAGGAAACTATAGACAAAAGTCTCCCTAATGGCTTAGTAGAAATAGAAAAAATGTAAGCACGAAAAGTTCCTTTTAAGATTAGCCGACTAAGAAAAAACTTGGACTTACAAACATTTTTAGGTTCAGTCTCATCTTTATTTCATTAGACCTTGATTTAATGAAGAGATTTGACAGATTTGACAGATAATGTATGGGGCTTATGTCAAAATTTTGAATTAATTACAATTAAGTAAATAATGTTCCACTCTGAGTGCGGCAGTCAGACGTTTAATTATTATTTAATTTGAATTTAGACAGAAAATACCTACCCGAATATTGTGTCAAATTTTTTATCAAAATAAAAGAGTTGAGTATTTAAATCATCAAATTTCTCTGAGTGCAGCCGATAGATTTCAATACAAATTACCCTATGTTCTAAGTTAGTTCTAAGCCATAATTCTAATAATGTTTATTGGTATATTTATTGGCTATGGTTTGAAAGTGACGTTAATATTGGCGCCATATTGTTCTGTCAATATCAACATGTGCTAATAATTTTGGTTAAAGTTTATTTAGGTTGTTATAAATCATGTAACATTTTAGATGAACATTTTGAACTTCATCCAATATTTGATAGTTCTAAATGTGTTTATTAGCTATAAAGGATCTACAATGGTCTTACTTATCAAAACTAAATGACTTTAGGCTGCGTGCCCTATACATAGAGTTCACTGTGAAAGTAGCATCAGTGATAGAATACTTTTTTATTTTTGTATGGGAAAATTCATGGACATTGGAGCATTTCTCATATAAATAATATTAAAAACAATATTCTCAGCGCTGTTTCATTAACAGTGAACTCTATACATAATATTAATATATCATGCACACTCTAAAATATCATCATTTTGTTTTGTTATAGCCATAGAGGCGATGCGGTAATTTTTTGTCATTTGGCACCGTCAACTGACTGATATTCCTCAATGCACACTACAGTGCTATTAAGCAAGATTTGTGTGAAGGCACATTTAAAGCTGCAGTTTGAATAGGAACCGTTCAATTCATCTTTCATGTTTAGGGTCCTGTACCCAAAGGGTAAAAACTGGACCCTATTATTAAGACATCGCTGTCCGTCTGTCTGTCTCCAGGCTGTTTCTGAAGAACCGAGAGAGTTGAATTTTTCACAGATTAATCTCTGAAAAAATGTGTCACGTATGTCCGTTTGTTGCATTGTAGCTCCCTAAACGCAATGATGTTGTACTTTTCATTAATATTACTAGATGACGGCTGTAATTCTGTTGCACCCAAATTCGTCAATCGCACGTGAACCGTACATTTTTTCGGGATAAGAAGTATCCATATCCATTCCCAGGACATTTATCTCCATACCAAATTTCAGCTAAATCCTTTCTGCATTTCGTATTTACAATATTAGTATGCTTCGATCAAATATTACCGTTTTTGTTTACCGTTTGGTAGAACAGTAGCATACAGTAGCTTCTCAACAGGTCATATTATCTCATTATTTACTTCCTTCTCACATAATGCACGATAAATTACACTTTCCAACATCTAGAACTCAATAAATCTATGTAGTAAAATAACCTTTGCCATGACGCTTTCACCGGTAGAATATGGGCAAATACCTGTTACGTTAATTGCATCAAATTAAAATAGACTGTTCTATGGTCCCGATTTTTATACTTACCTTTAACTTCTATGTCATTTTGAAACACACGACAACAAAGCAAAGATAAAAAAGCCGGCCAAGTGCGAGTTGGACTCGCCCATGAAGGGTCCCGCAGCAGCAATAAGATTTATTTTTATGAAATTAAAAGGTTTTAGATTTATTTTTATATTTCAGTTGATTTAGTGAAAGTTAAATTAAGGTTTACCATTTATGACCTATAAAAAACTACTTACTTGCTTGCAAATGGCGTGATGACTGATGAATCATTGGTAAAAATAATACTAAAAAACTATTGCGACTAGAAAAGATTAAGAAACATAGTACAAAAACCTTTAATCTGAAATTCGAGGGCATTAGAATTGCTCCCCCTATTTTAAGATTTGATTAATTGAAAGTATGTAAAAGCAAGTAGATCGAGGATAGGCCAAGTAGACGCCGCGACGCCATAGTATCGCTACTAAAATAGGGTTGGCAAAACGTACATAGTCACATTTAAAAGTTGGCTCGTTCTGAATTTATTATGTAATAGAATTCTTACTTGATTCTGATTCAAATACTGTGGACTTTATTTATTCTTATTAAATTAGAAAAAAAGACTTTTCTTTCTCTTTGTATACTGAATTAAGTTAGTACATCATTTGTTTTTTTTTTTATGAAATAAGGGGGCAAACGAGCAAACGGGTCACCTGATGGAAAGCAACTTCCATCGCCCATGGACACTCGCAGCATCAGAAGAGCTGCAAGTGCGTTGCCGACCTTTTAAGAGGGAATAGGGTAATAGTGGAGGGTAGGGAAGGGAATAGTTGAGGGTAGGGAAGGGAATAGGGTAGGGGTTAGGGGATTGGGCCTCCGGTAAACTTACTCACTCGGCGAAACACAGCGCAAGCGCTGTTTCACGCCGGTTTTCTGTGAGAACGTGGTATTTATCCGGTCGAGCCGGCCCATTTGTGCCGAAGCGTGGCTCTCCCACGTATAAGACTTGATTTAATAATACTTGGTTTCTGAGGTTTGACAGGGTTATTATCCATTCAGAAACGCTTCTATTAGCTAACGTCAAACAATAACCAATCATCTACGATTTTGAATAGATAAACTCCAGTCAAAGACTCATAAACCTGGAATTACCTTGTATAAGAATAGTCGGATGAGTATATTATATTGTACATTAAATCTTAGAGTTTTTATACTACTTTTAGGGCCGGTTCCACCACTTCCCGATAAGTGCCAAATAGGCTATCCACCAATTAACTTGACAGATCAAGTATGGAGAATCTGTCAAAGAAGTTGTGAATAGCCTATTCGCCACTTTACCAGGAAGTGGTGAAATAGGCCCTTAATATTGGAATTACAGATCCATTACTTGCTAACCAAGAAAAATACCAATTATTTTCCGAAAAACGAAATCCATGGCCATAACAAAACTAGCTATAACAAAAAATTTAAACCGACTTCCAAGGTAAAAACAATAATAACATCCTTTAAATAATATGAACTAAAAAGAATTAAATAATTTTTCCTATCTAATAATGACTTTTTCCGAATTCGGCTAAAACTCAACTATTTCTGTACTCAATCTTCATCATTTTGAAGTCGGTACCAGATATACTTAGCTGAATCTTCAGTCTGTTAGAATATTTGAAACTTTTTTAACTGGCACCGACAAGGAAAAATTAGGATTAGGAAAAATTATTTAATACTTTTTAGTTCATATTATTTAAAGGATGTTATTATTGTTTTTACCTTGGAAGTCGGTTTTAATTTTTTGTTAAAAATAATAATTTCACTCTTTTTAGTTACCTAGTACACTATCGCGTACTATACGTAGAAAAATACACCTGTATATTATTCTACGTATCTTATTACAAGCTCACCGGTGAGCGAGACACAATAAAATAACAATAGGTTTCCAAGAATCCACGATCGAAGGATTAATAGGAGTATAATCTTTAATCAGTAAAACCGTTTCGGAGGAGTAAGGTAACTAACATTGTGACACGAGAAAGATAAGAAGATGTACTTATTTATTATATTAAATATTAATATTATAAGACACTTATTTAAAGGGGCAGTTGTAAATTGCAGTTTCGGTAAGTTAAAAATTATAAATGGCACGTTTAATAACTAGTTTAGCAGTTAAAACTAAGCAGTAAAGTAAACAAAAATGAGTGGTAAAAAAAATTGAAAACATTATTGAACAGTAAAATAATTAAATGAGCGGTAAAAATTTATGAATGAGCGGTTACGTGTGGGCAGTAACGAATCGGATTTGTCAGTAAGAAATCTCATTCTAAGCAGTTCTTTAAACAATGAGGCGGTAAAATATAATAATATCGGCCAAGTGCGAGTCGAACTCGCCCATGGAGGGTTCCGTACCATTATAAGGCGAAAGTAAGACGGTCGCCGGCTGCTGCCGCAGCACGCTCGCTTCGCTCGCTCGGCTCCCTCTGTGTTGTGGTCTAAGTTCTAACCTAACCTAACCCACTCTTGGACTTTCTGGATTGTGTTTGTTTTTGTTTTGGCGGTGGTTTTCGCATTTATAATCTGGGGCTCGCATTGCTCGCCCTGATTATAAATGCGAAAGTTTGTCTGTCTCTGTGTCTGTCTGTCTGTTACCTCTTCACGCCCAAGCCGCAAAAGCGATTTTGCTGAAAGTTGGTATGGAGATACTTTGAGTCCCGAAACGTAGGATAGTTTTAAAAAAATTGGCGCAACGAAGTTTCGGGCGTAATCTTGTAATTATAAATATGCTACTACAAGTTGTCGATGAGAACTCGAAGCGAATCGCGAACTCGTGAATATCTCGAAACTTCTAAATGTTTGTAACTGGCCACGTCGAACTTTGTAAACTAAAACAACCTTATATTTATTGGTCGTTGGCTTAAGTTTGCTCCAATATTTTTACACGAGAACTAGACTTGTAAGATTTTACAAAACTTGTGCTATTGACTTTAGCGTTTTCTTTTTGGAAACTTACATTCTTTGATGTACTTAGGTGCTAATAATATAGAACGGGAAATTCACGTAGAAATAATTTATTTCGCTGTTTTAATATTTGATATCGATGGTAGGAATAAAGTAGGTAAGTATCAATTTAATGCTTATGACTGATTTTACTACCGCACTTAACGTGGGCGCCAAAACTAAAAAAAGACTAAAATTTATGAAATACCAGGGCCTGTAGACAAGTGGCAAAGCGCTAACGCTAACGCTAACGCTACAAAATGTATGCGATTTGACATAAGTCATCGCTTCGCTAGCGAATACTAATGTCAAATCCATACATTTTGTAGCCTAGCGCTACAAAATGTATGGATTTGACATTAGCGTTTTGCCACTTGTCTACGGGGGCTGTGCAGACCGCTACGCGTTATTCAAAAACGCTTTCTAGAATTAATTTATGCATGTATGAAATTTTAGAAGGCGTTATTATATGTGGTCATTGACTATACGCTAATAAAATCAGCCTGAGAGTATAATATTATAATATTCATCTATGATTATGCGTCAAAGTTCCGACACCAGTGAATAAACATAAACAACTTTGCAGACATCTGTTGCAGACATCTATTGTCACTTAATATAATAATTATTAGATTTAATAAACCATAACTAGAAAACTCGACGCAATTAAAACCGAGAGAGTTCACAGCAACCATTAAACTCTCTTTCAAAGAGGTGTACAATAGAATATGCGCTCGGATTAATTTGCAAAGCTCTAAATGTGACGCAGTAGTGAGATAACGAGGTCAGATTCGGAGACTGGTTGGCGCCAGAGATATCGACAGAACAGCTGATGTTGGCAGCCTTTTAGTAGCGGCGAAGCGGGCGAACTTGCCGAAACGCTCCGGGAATTCCCGCGTTCTTTTTCGAGTTCGAAATTGGAATTTGAAATTTGAATTATTAGTAATTGCATGTAGTAGGGCTGAATTTAGAATTTATAGTATTTTTTTGTAAAGGCTTTTGTAAAGGTTTGAGAGTGAAAGTGAAAAAATTTAACCTACCTGTCAAAACCCTGCTCTAAAAGGGGTGTAATAAGTTTGACGTGTATGTGCGCTTGTGTGTATGTTTGTATTAAATACGTACAATATCTGAAACGACAGTTACTTCTATCAACTACTGTTAACTAACATTTTGAATTTAAATGCCGATTTCGTTCTAAATTATTTTGTGGGACTGGTCTATAGGGTCCTTAAGAGGAGTCCACACCGCCCTTTTTTCCATACAAACGTTGTCCCCTGTTTCCTCCCTGGATAATGCTAGTAGAGTTATAATTTTTTTTCCTGAATATCTACGGCCACTAATACAATGTCCCTGTTTTCTTTTTTTTCATAATTTAATTATTAAATAAGATATGAACGTTCAAAGACCCAAAAAAATGGCCAGATTTTCCGCTGTGTTCAAACGTCCAGAAAACAGGTTTGGCTAGATTATACAAAAAAAGCAAAACATAGGAACACAGCTCAATCCTTTTTTTAATCTTTAATGAAAAAACTACTTAAATCGGTTAAGTTTTGGAGAAGGAATCAGGGGACAACGAATCGTTGATTTTCTGGATTTTCTGCAGTTGTCTCTATCGCGTTCTGCGGTATAGGCTTGAGGTAAGGGAGACAGACAGCTATAGATATTACACGTACTTTTTTTTCATTTCTCTAGCCCCTGGTGTATCCTCTTAACTCCCTACGTTAAGGTTGCAATTTTGACATTTTGACAAAATAATATGATCCATGTTGTTAACTTTATAACATAGCGAATATATAACTCAGTATCATAAGTTTAAACTCCATACAATAAATTTAACTTGTTTGTCGTATACCGTATAAAATAATTCTCTGGACATGTCAACATAAGTTTCAATTTTCAAGGGACATAAATTTTCTGTCTAGTCGCTAGCGCATTCCGACAAATAATAAATAATAATATTATGTTCACATGATAATGTTTTTTAAATAATAATAATTGTTTAGTTTAAAATTTTACTTCGTTTAATTGTAATAAATTTATCTAATATTATAAGATCTGCGAAAAGAATTCAAAATTTCGTTTAGAGTGGAAGGCATAGCAGCGGAATAGTTTGACAGTTGCGTCTCTTTTTACCATCGAACATGCGCAGTAACTCAGTAACAAGTAAAAACACAAACAAGTGTACAAATAAAAAATAATATACGTAATGAAAATGACGTGGTTAATTATTACCGTGTATAAGTAATTGAAAACGAATTTTCAATTTTGTTAGTCTCGCTAAAGCTCGAAAATAGCTGAACCGATTTGGCTAATTTTAGTCTTGAAATATTCGTGAAAGTCCAGGAAAGGTTTGTACGGGAACATCATCGGAAATTGTTGTCCTTGTTCAAGGGATTTTAATCTATATAATATGTAGGTATAGATTGTTTATTCAATTTTGATTGTTTATTCAATATATAATATGCACGTATGTTGGAGGGATTGAATTCAAAATTGAATAAACAGGTGTAATCCCAGGCCAGTATAGTCTCTCTATATTTTACGTAAATCACTAAAATCCATACACCGGAACTCGTAAGGTTTAAGGTAAAATATACTTTGCAATAATGAGGTCACGATTCAAAATCGTTTACCTAGATGTGCAACTGATCTGCCTATCAATCTTCATGTTCACAATTTGTAAGGTCTTGTGAATTTAGATCAAAATCAGACATTACATGAAGTATAAGTACGTAAGATTTTATACACTCTATAATAAGAATTAAATTTTGTTATAATATGGTCTACTAAATAACCTGGTGAATCACTTCCCTTTTAAAATCACCTTCCTTGGACTTCCAGGGATATTTCAAGATTAAAATTAGACAAATCGGTTATGCCGTTCTTAAGTTTGAGCGAGACTAACAACTTTTAAAATTGAATTTAATTCATATAGAATATACAGTGTGTAACAAAAATAAGTGATAATACTTTAGATTTGTAGAGAGTTCACTGTGAAAGTAGCAGCGCTGAAAGACGAAAATTTTTTTTCAGTTTTGTATGGGCAAGGGCCCGAGCGTCAAGGGTTTCCCCATACAAAAGTGAAAAAAAATTTTGGTCTTTCAGCGCTGCTACTTTCACAGTGAACTCTCTATAAGGAACACGTACACACCCTAAAGTATTATCTCTTATTTTTGTTACACCCTGTAGATATGATAGAATATTATAATAATTATAATATCTAACGCTGAATTTACATAAACTAAAAATAACTTTTCATCCCACTTTCAAAAACATGAACAATCTTTTCAACGAGCTTCATACAAACAAAACAAAATGTTCCCTGCAATGCAGAATTGTCATAATTCGCCAAAATGGGACCAAAAAAGTTTGGAATATAAGTGTTTGCACTTGCATTGGCACTCGGGACACGTACTGCATGTTTCTTTTGTTGAACCAATATAAGAAATATTGAATTCCATATTTCAAGTGTAAATAATGAAAAAGTGAAAAAAGTCTGCTTTGTGCTGGTGAAAATCGTAGGTGAAAATATTTGAATGGGAGTCACAAAAGCAATTCTTTGCGTGTCTTTAGAGTACTGCTGGGCTTAAATGGTCGATTTGGAGAATCATATTATGAATATATTATGATTATTATTTTTTTAAGTCGCAAAATGGTCACTCTGCTTGCAATTCATATAAATTGCTAAATGTGACCATTTTAGCCAATGAGTTTCTAAAATACTAGAGTAGCAATGTCTTACAAAAGATTCTCAGAAATGCGTAACCACTTTTTTGTTCAAAAGACAATGTCAAGTCATATATTCGTTATGTCATTATGTATGTGAGATATGCCTGCAGGCATCTTCGAAGTGGCAACGCGTTGCTACCGTAAACTTCCAATCTAGTTACGTTAGTAACATAGAATATCATTGATTTTAGCCCCGCAGGACTCTTTATTTTGTGTGCGTGGAAAATGTCAAAATTAACAAAAGCTGTGTTCACATTCAAAATATTAAAGTCTATTTTAACATGTTACCTCCATAACGCAAATATACAGTGTAATTATAATAGCAACTTTTGTTTCACTCATATCGCGTAAAGATAATATAATATTAATATTATATACAGATATTTTTGGTGTACTTTACGAAAATTACGTAGCAAAAATACACATACAAAAGTATAAAAAATGTTAACGGTTTAACGCCTACACAAAAAGTAACAGCAAAATCTCTATTATGTTCAAATTCCGATACTTAAACACTTCATCTAGAGACACTGTAGACATTAAAGTGTATTCATAAAGTGACAGTTTTTAAATCAAAGTGCAAGTAATATAAGTGTAACAAAATGGCGATGGTAGTATCGAGTAGCGCGAAAATGTGCTTGTGTACTTTGTTACTGATAGTGATTATTGGAATAGCCCTTGTTGTGTTAACGTCTTTAAATATGGCTGAGAAAACAGAAGAAACGAGAGTGGCAGAGAAGTACAGTCAGGAGAAAACTTCGCCTAGAACTGTTGATGTGAGTAATAGAAGTAGGCTGTAAGTAGTAAAGTAGTGGACGTAGAATGTAATAGTATAAGTGTAAGAAAAGAATATCTTATGAAATGTGTAAAAATTTACGGGTTTTTATCGGCGCTCGGTGGACAGATTTTCGCTTGGTTTTGGTGAAAATTTTAGGTCTCATAAAATAAATGGAATGTCGGTAAAATACACAGCACGAATTAGGTAGAGTATTGACCTAGTACTATAGATTCCAGTTAGACAATAGAGTTAGACTGATCATTTACTCTTGTAATTGTAAAAAAAGGATTCATAACAAGCTACTAAGGTCTTAGTTAGAAAAAGCCTTTTTGCAAACAGTGACGATATTCATAATATGTCGCAGTCGACTGGTTAAAAAAGCCATTCAATCAAACAGCTGGCCCTTTGCTTGAACAACGCCATTCAATCACACGGCTATACGTCGTTTAGCCGACTTGTTGACTGCAACGTTCAACACTACAGCTAGATGACGCTTAGCCAACTGGTTAAGTGGTTACCACTTAACCAGTTGGCTATATAGTATGGTGACCATTAGTTTAATGGTAATATTACACAAGCGTAACGATAACTATCAGATTAATTATTGTATTCTAAATCCTTTTCAACACAATTGCAACAAATAATTATCTTGGTGATGTATTTCATAATCCCATAATTTCTCCTCGAATATTAAATTAAATTTTGATTCACTCGTATGTGCCCCAAAATTTCTGTCTCTTTAATAATACTTGTAACGTATCACGTACCTATATTTACGAAAAATATCTTAATACAACCACAAAATACAGGTTAGTTGATGCCAAATTTGTTATTGTAAACAAAACGCACCTAGCGCCGCGGTGGTGAGTGCTGAACTAATTCAATCAAACGGCGGCTTTTAAATCAGCTGTAGTGTTGAACGTTTTGAGCGACTTTAATATTCAATGAAAAAGCTAGACGTGTGATTGAATGGCGTTGTTCAGTTAAAGGGCTAGCTGTTTGATTGAACGGCTATTTAACCCAGTTGGCTGCGACACAATATAATATGTCCATTAAGAGGGTGATGAAAGCAAGATTGATGATTTTATAAAATATTTTTTATACTTGATAATAAGCTACGATTTGTTTCACTTCGAAACTGCTCCTTTTCACCTGCCATATAAAAGACGGGCGTAAGTGTGAAGAGAAAGGCACGATTTTTTATTTTTTGCTCAAATATAATATTTCAAACAATAATTATTGTTCTTCACATTTATAACAATTCAGATGGGAAAACGTTTTTCGTGTCAACGATCGCTACAAGTTTATTTCAATATCAGAATTGAAAAACTATCCATGCGTTAACCGATTTGTTAGGAGAGCTTTGAAATGTAAATTTTTGTTATCGACGATGTCGAATCAAAAGCGTGGAACTAAGTTGAAATATTGAAAAAATCACGACAGTAGCTGCGCCAAGCGGTTGTAGATAAAAGAGATTTCAAAAGGTGCAAGATACAAGTAGTCTATTTTATATTTAAAGGATAACTTTTCGTTTCGACAAGCAGAGAAAGAGTTACGTTCTGCTTCAAATCGCCTTTTAGACGTGCCTGTGCAACAAACTAAATACTATAACTCTTCTTTTGCTGCTACGGGAATAAGGCTGTGGAATTCACTACCAACCCATATAAGAATGACGGCTACACATTATCGGTTTAAGATGCTGGTAAAAGAACATTTTCTTTCTATTAGTGATAATACCCATCCTATATAAATTGACATTCATGCTATTATAATTAATTTTAAAAAAAAATTAAATTTTAAAATTTTAAATTCATTTTAAAAAAAATAATTCAAAATGATCATCAAGTTATTATTGTTAGTTATAAGATTCCAACCTCTAAATTTGTTTCTTTACTTACTTTTTATGTTATTACCTATTTATATGTGTATTATATTAATGTTGGTATGTATGTATTTGTGTATGTATCATTAAAAATAATGTCATCTTATCTACTATAATATTGCACACTCATAATAATAATTCAATAATATTCAGTCCTTTACCTGTGGTTGCCTGGAAGAAATTACTAATTAGTAATAAGGCCGCCATTGTAGTACACTGTATTAGTTAATAAATGTTGTAATTTTCTTCTTAGCGTGTGCACAATAAAGTATATTTAATATTATTATTTATTTAAAATAACGTTAAAATAATAAATTAACTCAAGAAATAAAAAAGTTCCGCTTACTTTGCCGATTATTTTGACAATTTTAGAATTACTGAGGCCCTGTTTCACCACTTCCTGATAAGGTGCCGAATAGGCTTATTTGACAGATTCTTCATCTATCTGTCAAGTGAAGTGGTAGATAGCCTTATCAGGAAGTGGTGAAACAGGCCCTTAGTATTTTTATGAAAGTGTATGAAAATTCCAAATTCAATAAATTGCAATAAGTACTTATTTTATTTTTTAAGGGCCTGTTTCACCACTTTCTGATAAAGTGCCTAATAGGCTATTCACAACTTTTTTGGCAGATTCTCCATACTTGATCTATCAAGTTAATTGGTGGAGAGCCTTATCAGGAGGTGGTGAAACAGGCCCTGAATATTATGAGTATTTTATTTGAATATATAAATGTGAATATTCTTAAACTTTTGAGTATTTTATTGAGCATTATTTTTCTATTTTTTTTTTTATTATTATTATCTCTATCAATTCAAACTTCTTCGAAATGCTCCAGATAAGACACAAACATTTATTTTCTTAGCTAACGTGATAAACTGTAGCCGTTTTACTAAACGACTTATCGTCCTAAATACGTTCCTTTTATTTGTTTTTCGGTTAAATAAATTAGATTTCTCTCTCCTCCATCGCCGATAGTGATTTGAGAAGGGTCACTCTAATAAATCTTATGGGCGATTATTGCGTTCCCTGATAGATATAACAGGAAAAACGGACTGCAACGCAGCGTTACTGGCTTATTTATTGAGCCTCATATTTTGGATATTATTTTATTGTCGACTAGCTTGTTGTGGTGGCTTCACCCGCTTGGAATAGTAGGTACTAAGTAATATTCCTGACCCAAATTCAAAATATTCTTATTTCAAATTAGATTACGCACGCAAATTCGTTGCGCTAAAATTCGTTTATCCTTCGGGAACCGTACATATTTCCGGGACAAAAAATTATCTTATGTCCTTTCCTGGGACTCAAAGTATCTCCATACAAAATTCCAGCAATATATTTTCAGCGAATTTGGCGTAAAGAGGTAACAGACAGACAGACATACTTTCGCACATTTTATAGATTAGTATTAGTATGGATTTCCTGGAAATGTGTAGTATAATAATATTAGCTAGGTATGTTCTGATATTGACCGTCCCAACACACGAACAGGTGACCCGTATGCACATATTTAATAGAGCACTGGAGTTTTGCCACCAAATTCATAAAACGAATAAAATCTCTTTGTTAAATTCTTTGTTACTTTCAATATAGGCAGCGCGAATTTTGTGAGCGTGCAAAGACTTTGTTGAACTTTTTGAATAAATTAGCAGACTATTTACGTGTGCTACCGAATGTTCGCTAAGATGCATTCACACTACACAAGTTGTGTGGTGACTACAAGACACAATGCTGATAGAAATGTACGTAAAAGTGACGTATCCCAATATAGTAAATAGTAATCCTAATGAATAAATAAGCAATCGTAATAGTTCTTCCCTTATTCGTGAGTAATCATCTAACAGTGTCCATTAATTGAGCTTCGCCGTGCCTTTTTAAAAAGGGACTAAATAATTTAATGATAGACGTTTGTGCCATGAAAATAATCACGGATCACCATTCACCATGTAACCATTTTGACATTTGCGCTGGTGAATCCCAGCAAAATAGCCTGGTTATTGAAGACATGAGTGGATCAGTTGGACTTTCATCCCCTATTCTAACCCCTTGGAGGTGGAATTGATCAAAATCCTTTCTTAGCGGCTGCCTACGTCATAATATCTAAATGCATGCCAAATTTCAGCCCGATCGGTCCAGTGGTTTGGGCTGTGCGTTGATAGATCACCATGTCAGTCAGTCACTTTTAAGTTTTATATACTTACGAGCTTTTGCCCGCGGCTTCGCTCGCGTTAAGAAGTATTATTATATACAAACTTTCATCCCCTATTTGAACCCCTTGGGGTTGGAATTTATCAAAATCCTTTCTTAGCAGATGCCTACGCATGGGCGTACCCAGGTTCTGGGCCAGGGGGGGGGGGGGGGGGGGGGCAAATTACCCAGGTTCTGGTGCCAGGGGGGGGCAAATCAGATTTTTCATTAGCTAGGTGCTTATAAAGAATAAAAAATTCATAATTTTTAGTTGTAAAAATATTGTATTGCAAATAAATGGCAAAAATTCGTTTTCTTAATTTTTAATTTTTATAGATAAAAGTACTTAGTAGGGACGTCAACATGACACAACAGCTGCATAGCTAGCACAAGCACATAGACAAACGAAAGAAACTAAATTTTGACAGTTTTACCGGAAAAACATTGGAGTAAAAGTTTCTTTCCTATCTCGATATCTTTCGCTTTTGAAAATCTATAAGTCAAGCATGACGATCCGCTTTTGACATTTAGTTTCTTGATTCTGTTTTTATTTTTATTATGGCACTTGGCTATAAAACCATGGCCAGTGTCGAGTAAATGGCGGCAAATTAAAAAAATCGATGTATAGCAACCCTGTCTATAGCCGGAATTATAGTTTTGATCTACAAACTACGAATAATAAAGTTCCTTAGTTTTTATTATTCGTATTTCGTTTTTATTATTCGTATTTCGACACTGGCCATGGTTTTATAGCCGAGGTGCCATAATTAAAAAAAAGAACCAAGAAACTAAATGTCAAAAAAAAATAATTGCCGTTGCTTTAATGGTTGCTATGGAAAGAGTTTCTTGTCTTTGTCCACTGAAACTCAAGTCGATGGGTGGTGCCATGCTCGGGAATAAGATATGTAGACATGGGAAAGAAACTGCCATTACTTTCTTCCGAAGAATCGACTGGGAAACCCCGTGCTAGCTACGCAGATAGATCTATCTGTACACAGAATCCTTTTTTTTTCAAATCGTTTCCCAATTCTAAAGCCTTCATTTATGCAAAAAACGACAGTTTTCAAATTGTTACTTACCCGCTTCATCCTGTCTTTAATTATTTAGTAATCAGTTAAACATACGTACACTCCTAATGTCCGAATAGGTCGGTAAAGTTGTGTACAAAAACGGACCAAATGATCGTAAGTTTGCTCGTTAGGCCGTTTGTCCACCGCTGTCGTCACCGGGACGCGGACGCACTGACCTCTATAATACACTGGACAGGCTATGCCGTACAAAATGACAGCTATTTCTTATGCCGATTTGAAGCGCCGCGGTGAGCGTAGTGTGAACTAATTTATATAGAAAATGACAACCGCCATTTGCAAAATAGTAGTTCCAAGTACACTCACTACTGCTTTCACATAGCAATCAGCGCCAATATGGCGACTTTCAAATAGGAACATTTTATTGATATAAAAGCGGTCGCCTGTCCAGTGTATTATAGAGGTCAGTGCCGGGACGTCACCGACAAAAATTCAAATAAAATGCCACCTGGGCTATAGGTTTAATTTTGCTCTACGCCACTACAAATCAGCGGCGGCAATGGTTCAAACTAATGTCAGTAGAAAATGAAACCTATAGCCTAGATCAGTGATCTGCAAAGCGTGTGCTGTGGCATACTTGTATACCGTGCGCGTGGTGAGCAGTTGGTGTGTTTCGGAAAAGGTTATCGTACTTAGTTCTAGTACCAAAAAGGAACATCTCAGGACGATCGACAATGGTGTGGGAGCTCAGAGTAAGCCCTAAACATACTGATTAATTATTATTTATGGTGTACCTCTAAATATGTTTATTTTCCTAGACGTACCTTGAACACAAAACGTTTTCAGAACACTCACCTAGGCTATAGGTTTCATTCTATCGGCACTGATCTAGCGACCCATGCCGCCACCGACAAACGACTCCAGCCGACAATATTATTGCTCTACGCCACTACAAGACTGGCATAGAGTAATATGAAAACTGACGCCAAAGGCGGCCATAGACGGACCGCATCTTGCAGTCTGACACCCACTGACCGACAATATTATTGCTTTACACCACTACGAGACTGGCGTAGAGTAAAATGAAAACTTACGCTTAAGGCCGGCCATAGACGGACCGCATTTTGCAGTCTGACACCGACTGCAAAATGCGGTCGCCGCACGGCGATCTGCAGTTTTCATACTAAATTCATATCCGCCATATATGAACTGCTCGAGCAGTTTTTGAGCGGTCGGTATAAAATTCCAACACGACCGCTCTAGAGCAGTCGGTCCCAACTGCAACTTGCGGTCCGTCTATGACCAGTCTAATGGTACGCTTATATGGGCAACTAAAATTGCTCCACTCCAGTCAATTCTCGTCAACTTTGACGTCACGACTACATCAAACAATTTTCGGCAACAAGCACTAAGCAGCAATATTGCGCAATACATCGCAATACAATTGAGCGATATGGCGCAACTTCATCAAATACATAGAATTACTAGGCAATACTGTCATACACGAGCCCTTCGGATATTCGTCAATTCGTATCGGCGAAATTGAGCGATATGAAATATCTGGAGCAATATCGCCGAAATAATTGACGCAATTTATTGAAATTGCTCCATATTGCTCCACTAATTGCTCCAGATCGGTCCATTCGTGTCGACGGGCAATAATTGTCGCAATTGTTGCCCGTGTAAGCGCTTCTTAAGACGCCTTGGATGCCACAAAGTAGCATTTTACTTAAATTTTTTTCGGCGACGTCCCGGTGCCGGTGGCGATGGACAAACGTCCTTAATGTGTTAGTGTGGACTCTGTGTTAATTGCTCAAGGATCATTGTACATTAACAACTCGTTAACAAGTAAATAAACTACCGAAGTTTAAATAATAATTGTAATATCGTATACGTGGGAGAGCCATGCTTCGGAACGAATGGGCCGGCTTGACCGGAGAAATACCACGTTCTCACAGAAAACCGGCGTGAAACAGCGCTTGCGCTGTGTTTCGCCGAGTGAGTGAGTTTACCGGAGGCCCAATCCCCTACCCTATTGCCTTCCTTACCCTCCTCTATTCCCTTCCCTTCCCATCCCTACCCTCCCCTATTATCCTATTCCCTCTTAAAAGGCCGGCAACGCACCTGCAGCTCTTCTGATGCTGCTAGTGTCCATGGGCGACGGTAGTTGTTTTCCATCAGGTGACCCGTTTGCTCGTTTGCCCCCTTATTTCATTAAAAAAAAATATGTTCACTGTGATATTTAACCACGGGACGAGACACAAAACTTTATATTGAATATCAAAAGTTTTGCGTGTGGCTCGACTCGCGTTTTTGGCTATAGACTAAGTTCTGTTAAAGTTGATCCATATTGTGTATTATGTTATCTGTATCTATATTATATTATCTACTAAATGAAAAAAAAAATCCAAAGACCCTTAAGACACGTTTACATTAGATTTTTTTCAAAGAGGAATTATTCTGCTAAAAATTTATAAATTATTGCAAATTGCAAACGAGCAAAAATACGCTGAACACTTTCTTCTGATTGAAAGAAGCCAGTCGACCTGTTTGACTGAAAAATAAAGTAAAACGCTAAGGAAATTATAAAGATTCAGCTCTTCTAAAATTCACTGAAAATGATTTCGAATTCTATTCGACTTATGACATAAAGGGCAATAGTGGAATATCAAAACCGTTTTTTCATTAATTTCACTATTACCTATATAAACATGACGTGTAAACGACGTGCAAACCTTCAAGAAGAGAGCGTATTCCCTCTTAAAACAACGCAAATGCTCTTCTGATTTTGCGAGTATCCATGGGTGACGGTATTTACTATTTACTTTCAATCAGCTGACCCCTTTGCTCGTTTGCCCCCTAATTTTATTAATAAATCACATTTACCGAAAAATAAATTGAGGATTTATAGCTAAAATAAAACAATAATAATTAACTATAATAATTTGGACCACAGGCGGATCTCTTTAAAAATAAAATAAAGAATTTAAACTCAATGTTTTCTCCTTTTGTTGTCTTTTGTGTCAAAACGTGTTAAGCTTAACCTAAGCTGCTTACTGCTCGCAGCTATTTAACTTCCAGCGTTTTCTAAAAATATTCAAGAGAAGCGAGCACAATAATTACCATTATACTAAATACTATACACACTTTTTTATCTCACTTGAAAACGTTTTTTACCTTCAGTAATTAGCATGGTCGTTTCTTTGCGACTTTCATTTATTATTCATGGAGTTTTCACAAAAAGGTTGGATATTGTTCACTAATGAATTGTCTTCATATTCGAATCACGTTCGCTATATATTATGTTCCAGTCAAGTGTGTGAAGTGTAGGGTTCCGTAGCCTTAATATTAATGTGTTGCCTGAGGGGCTGTTCTTACTTAAACTAGCGCCATAACATAGACACAAAAAGACTAATAATAAAATCCATATTACATATCCATACTAATATTATAAATACGAAAGTGAGTCTATCCGTCTGTCTGTCTGTTATCTCTTCACGCCCTACCCACAGTACCGATTTTACTGAAATTTGTTATGGAGATACATAGAATCCCGGGAAGAACATAGGATACTTTTTATCCCGGAAAAATGTACGGTTCCCGCGCGTTTAACAACTTTTGGCCCAACGGAGTTGCGGGCGTCATCTAAGTAGTATTAAATTATTTAAGATTCATATTTTATTTGCAGCTAGAACTTTAAAAAATAATCAACAATTAACACAGAACAAAGATATCTTGAGACAGTGGCATATGATATCTTGAGACAAAAATGTTGGTCAAATTACTTTACTTACGATTTTGAGGTGGCTTACTCCCATTTTGACATTTTGAGTTTGGATTTGACATACGAGTAGATGACATAATATTTCGGAACTTTTGCTTAAAGTGCTCCAAGGCTTTAAATGAAGGTGGTCGGGGCGCTGCTGGCAAAGGAGAACTGTCAAAAATGACATTTTTGTATGATAGAAGCGTTAGTTCATTTTCTCGCCACGTTCATTTAAAGCCTTGTCGAGCTGTATGTATGCGAAGATATTTTTTGTCAACTAAGCTGCGGTCGGTAGCGGATGGTGGAATAATACAGAATATCTATCTATATATATATAAACACGGGCAGCCTGTGGGTCAATTATAGTCAAACTACATATAGAGCCCTGCGCACCCAATATAATAATGCCTTCAGGGCGCTGCTGGGGCTGCCCCGACACTGCAGTGCTTCAGGGATGCTAGCTTCAGCTGAAGTGGATAGCTTCTCAGCTATCATAAGGAAATGTGTGGCATCCCTGATACATCGGGTTCGGGGCAGCACCAACAGCCTCCTGAGAACAGTTGCGGAGAGACTAGACGTGGACAGTGCTATGATGCAGCACTGGACTCGCGTCCACCTAGTTAAGGACACTAATATCACGTATAATAGTTATATTATACGTGATATTGTGCTTGTCCCATAATATATTATTATAATTCGCAATGCTGTACTCTTGCTAACATAGTTTTTAAGTTAAATGTTTTACTAACACTATATGGTCCACAGACCGAAATAAAAACGTTTTATTTTTTATTTTTATAAAACTCAAAGGTGGTGACATGGTGATCTATCAACGCACATACCAAACCACTGGACTGATCGGGCTGAAATTTTGCATGCAGGTAGATATTATGACGTAGGCATCCGTTAAGAAAGGATTTTGATCAATTCCACCTCCAAGGGGTTAAAATAGGGGATGAGAGTTTGTATATAATAATACTTCTTAACGCGAGCGAAGCCGCGGGCAAAAGCTCCTCTGTAATAAACTTCAAAATAGTCAACCAACATACTTTCCTTTTACATACATTGTTGGATTCTACATCAGTTTAAATAGAAGTCTTTGGGATTCTATTGAAATTCTTTAAGGGAACCCTAACAAAAACACTCACGGTACTTAAAGTTAATATTAGCCTTAATTGTCATAAGTCTAGACTTAAATATAACAAGTGCTTTTTAATTTTATTGTCCCTGCGCGGTCATTATATTAATTTATCTTTAGTAATACCTACATTCTTTATCAAGAGTTCATATTTTTCTTATTCCTAATATTATGCTGTCCTGGATCGCGGCATATTAAAATTGAGCTATTTTAGTATTTTCGACTAAAATGTCAACTTTAAAAGAACCTATTAATAATATAATTCGCCCATGACTATTAACAATGTCGGATGTGCAAAATCGTCATTTTTGTTTTATTTCATAAAATATGTCCTTATAACCAAGGCTATCATGAGCTGAAAAGAAAAAATCTATATTACGCGTAGTTTCTGAAATAGCTACATTAAAAATGTCGTATTATATTACTAAGATAGCCCGCTAACAATGTCGGATAGTCACTACCGTACCTACATTATTAACGGAACGCGGAAGCGAGTAAGAGCGCACGATGTGCCACATCCGACTATGTTAACGGAGCGAATGGACGTCGCGCTGTCACTTGATTTTTTGCTACCGTAGTTATATTTTTTTACTTTTCGACGCCATTTTCAATGTCTACAAGATCAGCACGGCCAATCAACTTGGTACTCAACGAAATTAAGAAAAATATAGTAAAAGGCAAAAAATGCTGATGGTAATATTATGTCCAAAGCTAACGCTAGTGCGGAAAATGGTATTTACTATTCTTTATAATCTTTTTAAATATTTTTAACAGTAAAGCTTATGTTTTATTGCTTTAGATTTGATTATGAGATGAATTCTTAACTTCATCAACATTAATTTATCGTAGGTAACTTAAAATTGTAGGATGTACCATATCCAATGTTTTTAACCGGTTTTTCAAATGTGTTAAATGTCGGCAGTACCACATACGACATTTTTGATCGGTTTTATAAATGGTTAAATTGTCGGTAGTGCCACTTCTGACATTATTATGTGGATTTATAAAATGGTAAAATGTCGGTAGTACTAAATCATAATCATTTCATTTACTTTTCTTATTGATTATATGGCGCTTGTAGTTTGTACCATATCTGTCGTTGCTTACCGACTTTTAAGAAATTTCAGAAGGCTTTAAAATGGGTAATTTTTAAGCGAAAATTAGGTTTTTGTTGGCACATGTCATCCATACTAATATTATAAACGCGAAAGTATCTCTGTCTGTCTGTCTGTCTCGCTTTCACGCCAAAACTACTGAACCGATTGCAATGAAATTTTGTACACAGTTATTCTAGAGTCTGAGAAAGGACATAAGCTACATTTTGATGTGGGAAAATATCTTATTTCCATGAAAATATCGATGAAAATTAATTCGCATTGCGCGTGGCCAGCGGGGGTCTTGGGGGGGAAGCGAAATAATAATTTTTTGGCAAATTTTTACCACTTTGGGTTATATTTTTGCTATTTTCGTTAAGATTCCTAATATTTTTCAGAATCATACATAGCCTGTGCTCTTTGCAAATGATGTAGCTTTCCAAAAGTAAAAGAATTTTTAAAATTAGTTTAGTAGTTATTGAGCCCATTCAATACAAACAAATCTTTTTCTCTTTATAATTTAAAACAAACTTTTTCTCTTTATAATTAATACATTTTTTTATTTTTTATTTTGTTTAGTTAATTTATGTTATGCTATCAAAAAGTCAACAAAATAGTGTTAGTAATAATTTTTAATTTCAATGTTTTAAGTAAGTTTTCATTTCGGATGAAAATTTGATTTTCAGAATTATTTAAATCATAAGAAATATTTCGTATTTTCATACGTACATTGTTTTTACGTTTTATTTGACAGAAGTCCATAAAACTATTTTTTTTCTTTAAATTGTCGTTTTTATTGGTAATTTCTACATGCGACATATTTTTAAATTAACAGTTGCCACTTAACAATGACGTAAATGCCACTTCCGACAAGCTATCATCGATTTTCTACAAGCAACAATGTCGGTTCTGGCACTTCCGACAAATCAGCATTACTCGTACCCCGTTAAAAAGGTCAGAAGTGACTTTTCTCATATTTAGGCATAAAATACGAGATACTCATAATAACATATCAAACGTAAATAACTTTTATAATATTACCCTGAAATTTCAAGATCCTACTTGAAATAAGTAAAAAGTTATGCACAATTTAGACTTTGAATCGCTCTCCTGTAAAGTTGTCGTTTTTCACATCCGACATTGTTAATAGTCATGGGCGAATTGATGCCGTATATTAAAAATACCCTCTGTAAAAATAACTACTAAATTGTACGAACCCAAGGTTCGAGATTGTAATAACTAATAACTATACTCTTTAGCTCCACGCCGCCACGCGTCAATCACGTACGAAAGATACGCAAAAAAGTGTAGTTTTTTGGCGTATGTGTTGTTCAGCTTTACTTACTGAAGCCTCTATTACAAAGAACAAAGCTTGATGCCCGCAACTCCGTTGCGCCCGGAAACGAACATTTTTCTGGCATACATAGTACTATGTCGTTCCCCGGGACTCAAACAACTTCAATACCAAATTTCAGCAAAATCGGTTCAGCGGTTTGGGCGTGAAGAGGTAATAGACAGACACACTTTCGCATATTTTATAATACTAGAGATCGCCCACTGGTCGAAATTCGACCTTAAATCCTGGCCGGGATTCAATAAAAAAACCGGCCAAGTGCGAGTTGGACTCGCCCATGAAGGGTTCCGCAGCAGCAATAAGGTTTATTTTTATGAAATTAAAAGGTTTTTGATTTAGTTTTATATTTCAATTGACTTAATGAAAGTTAATTTAAGGTTTACCATTTATGACGTATAAAAAAAACTACTTGCTAGATCTCGTTCAAACCAATTTTCGTTGGTAGTTTTTATAGTAATGTACATCATATATTATTTTTAGACTTATCATGCCCCTACTTTAAAAGTTAGGGGGGGGGGGGGGACACAAATTTTTCCATTTTGGAAGAGTCTCTCTCGCAAACTATTCAGGTTACAAAAATATTATATAAGAAACTTCATTATGATTTTTAAAGACCTATCCATAGATAATCCACACGCATAGGTTAGATCGAAAAAAAAATTTTATTTGGTTTCAGGTTTACCGTTTATGACGTATAAAAAAACTATTTGCTAGAACTTGTTCAAACTAATTTTCGTTGGTAGTTTTTATAGTAATGTACATAATATATTTTGTTTAGACTTATCATGTCCCTACTTTAGAAGTTAGAGAGGACACACATTTTACCACTTTGGAAGAGTCTCTCTCTTGGAAACTATTCAGGTTAGAAAAAAATGATACTTGAAACCCCAATATGGTTTTCAGAGACCTATTCATAGATACCCAACAAGCATAGGTTAGATGAAAAAAAAAATTTTTGTTTTAGTTGTACCTATGGGGACCCCTAAAATTTTTTAAAATTTTTCCATGTTTGTATCAAAATCTTAAGGCGGTTCACAGATTACATCTACTTACCAAGTTTTAAAAGTATAGTTCTTATAGTTTCGGAGAAAAGTGGCTGTGACATACGGACGGACAGACGGACAGACAGACAGACAGACATGACGAATCTATAAGGGTTCCGTTTTTTACCATTTGGCTACGGAACCCTAAAAACTATAATCAGTTTTCAATTTGACAACAAACTTCTACCAGAAATAAAATTCAAAATCTCCTAGTGTGTGTGTTGTAGTGTGTGTAATGTTTTATTTGTTAAAAAAAGGTATGATAAAAGCATAATTTCAAAATAATATTAGCTCGATGCACTCCGTCACCATATTTAGAACTATAACAGCTGTGCAAAATTTCATACTCCTACGTTTCCGCATTTTTCGTAAAAAGAGGTTCAAAGTTTTTCGCTCGTGTATAATATATCATATGTAGAGTATAAGTGTACGGATGGATCAAAAATGTTCACCCTTTCAGCGCCAGTACATTTCATGAAATCTAATGCTATGCAATTAAATGACAATGGATTCTCATTACTCTCCTTTGATGCACTGCAGGGATCTAATTACTGAGGTGTCTGATCGACTTGCCTCTCTATTTGCTAACTTTGAAGCTCGACTACTTCGAGACCAATTATCGCTATTCGATGAATAGACTATATTAAATAACGATAGTGATTATTCACCTAGTGAAATGTAAACTAGAAGTACAATAAATAGAATATACCGCAGTCCGGGTGTAACAAAACTGGACACTGTTAAGTTAAGCATTAGTGTACCAACCAATTATGTTCTTTAGATCATTTATAACAAGACTTCGTCGTACTTTAAATAATATTATATTGATAACATTTTACTTTGTAATAATATAAGTATTTTTACGAAGCTACTTCGCAAAAGATGGCGCCTGAAGTTCCGTTATGACGGCTTTTATATTGACAGCTGTCAGCTTTTCAGCGCAGAAAACTGTAGTGTAACGCGTCCGAGCCGAAGGACGCGCGTTGCGGGCGCGCATTCCGTATTTGAAAATTGAACAATAATTATTCTTTATTCAAATGATATTTTTTTTCAAATATTTTTGACGTACCTACACTTTAATCGGTAAATCCAAACACACATAAAACATTTCAAACAGAGAGTCACGGTAAACAGTCGGCAAACATGGGGGTGTTGTGTTGGGTGTTGACGCTATTTGCAATACAGGGTGCGTTTCAAGAGCTCAAGCTGTATGGATCACCGTCGCAGGCCGAAGTGCAGTGTGTCAGCACATTTGCGGTAAGTGTTTCACATAATTTTGCATGTTGTTTTCCTTAGTAACTTGAAACAAAAATGTTGCAGGTAGTATATTAGAAATAGTAAGTAATTATTGAATTTCCTAAATTGATTTCCTTTTATTAGAAAAAGATAAAATGATTTACCAAAATATCCTAAGTTACCGTACATATTATTTTATTTTCATAGTCAATAAGTAAGTACATTCTTTTTTATATTGGTTCTTACTATATTTTATTACCTTCAATAAGTAATTAATAAATTATGTTATGTTCGTCATTACATTTATGTAGTAGCTAGGTACCCTGATTATTTTAAAAATGTTCAATGTTTGGTTTGATCTAATTTTGCGCGGATAAAATATTGCATCCACGTTCCAATGGTTTATAATTAACCCACCTGTATATAATTGGAATTTGAAATTGGAACAGGCATATTTTAGCCTCTAGTATTTTTTTTTTTGGCGCCATAAAAATAGTATGTTTGCCTAGTGCTCTAGTCAAATTAAAAAATAAAATATTTCAATTTCAATACTCGCTTTTCAAAAATATATTAATATCCAATTTTATTTCCGCCTCACAAAATGCGGACTTGCTATTTTTAATATTTTTCATCGATTATTATTTTCAATTTCAGTGAGTTTTAATTATTTATTTTTAACAGGAAATTGGTAAAAGCGGCGATGACGAGGAGATAGATATTGACAATTTCTTGGTGATTATTTTTTTATGTTTTTATTTTTGTTTGCACGCTGTTCTTCAACAAAACAAAATTATAGTAATGCTAAATAAACTTTTGTAAGATAGTATGATATTTTGTCTAAAATACTATCACAATTTACAATACAAGTGACCTAATGTGCTAAAGGCATGTTCACACGTGGGGTTAAGGAAGAATATTCGAAGACGGCAATCGGTTTCGTTGTTCATGCGCTGTGGTTGTTGCAACTACGTGAAATAGGTTTTTTAAAACACGTTTTTAGTAAAGGAAATGTAATTATTTAAGTATAAAATAAGTACCGTTTTAAAATTGAGAAAATTTCCTATACTTACGCAAAGGTATATCAGTACACAATTTGAAAAATCTGCTCGATAGAAAAAAAATTCAAAGATGACTGTTATAACGCTGTTTTTCATAATTAAATCATTTTATGGCTAAATTACACACTTTCTAGAAAAAACAAAAAATGTAGTAAGTATATTGTGTCGTAACCTAACGTAAACGATTTGATATATTTGATTTGTGTAATACTAAAAACAAAAGGTTTTTACTCCTATTTTCTATTATCAAGGCTCGCGGCGAGCGCGTAACAGTCACTGTACAAGGCGCGCTGATATAAATGTTATTTTAATATCCTTAACGTCGATATTCGTACTGACAGACATCGACCTGCTTATTTTAGGGACTACTGGGCCTTAAGTATATTATTGTATGTATGGCCTTTTAAGTTTCATTTTATTTACTTTACACTTTATTTTAACTTTTTCAATGATACATAAACTTTGTATGGCATTAAAAAGTATTTAATAAGTACAAATTATTATAATATCATGATAATTTTGCCATGTAGAAAATACCTCAAGTATATTTTCTATCAGGAAAAATAACTAGCTTCCCGTGCAGCCCCGGATTTATAAATAGGTCGTATAGGCCGCGGCCTACGGGCGGCAGCATCTTAGGTGGAATTTCACCAGGCACAATCAAAACTTCGTTTTATAAAACTTAGTTCTCATTGAACGCGTTCACGCAGCTCGACGTAAAATCTCGTTCTGTTTCAAATAGATTTCACAAACTTGTTTTGGTCGTGATTAATAAATCAAAGTTTACGTGACGTCACGCAATTATTTATATTTTTTCATCATTTTGGAGACTATTCACGTTAATTTAACAACAAAATAGCAAATAACAATACGATAAACTTACCAAACGAATGTGTCAAAACTGTCATCTTGATTCTTGGCATTTCTTTTGTCTATGTTTTTTTCGTTCCGCCATGACACTATACTGACAGAGCTTGAACGGGATTTATGACGTAAAACATCGGACATTGGGCGTTCAGAAGATAAAACTCGAATTTGTTGTGAACGCGTTCAGTTTATGTTGGTGAAATGCAATTCGATGTTATAATCGTGTTTATACATTTTGAACCTATTCAGTGTGCATTGAACGTGTTTAATTTCTTTGAAATCACCCCTTAGGGGGTAGGCAGCGTCCTAGGGGGGCGGCAGATTTCGTAAATGGGCGGCGGAAAAAGGTGGTGTGCACTCATAATAAATTTAAATTCCGCACTGTTCTCGTGTGAACATGCCTTATCGTATACATGTTGAAGAATAGCAGCGTCGCATTTAGAATTGTGGTGTGGCCGGCTAACTACAATGCATTTGTGAACGTCCAGAATTAGTGCATATCTTCTTACTAACAATTAACTTCCCCAACAAAAACTACGCTTCCTTTTGTTTTGAATTAGCATTAATTAACAAATCCATCTCATTATTTTTTAAAAGACCCTTATGAATAAAATAACACTTTAAACAGTATTAGACTACTAACCCGTACTATAGAATCCCGCGCTTTTAAAAGGTATGCGAACAGTCAGCTTGATACTAAAATCAGTCTTTGTGTAGATAATTTATAATGTTAATGAGGAAAAATTTAGTTTTCAAGGGATTCTTTAGTGATGAGTCGCCGCAGTTTGATATAAATCAAGAAATCTAAAAGCCAGACGCTCTAGATTTTCAGTGTCATTAAATAAACATTTGTTCGAGTGGAGCAATTCCTAAGGATTAAAACGAGCTGAGAGTCGGACGTTGTGGAAGTCATAGCTTCAGATAAGCTCAGTTAACGAGTCAACGACCTTTTGCTCTGTTAGCGAAATATTATATTGTTAACAGGCCGACTTGCGCCAATCCGAGCTAGAGTTAACTCTAGGTTTATAATATTATTATCTCTCATTAATCTTATACTAGCTATTCGACCGAGCTTTGCTCGGTATTCGATAAAACGACGACGAATATTATGATCTTATATATAAAAATGGATTTTCAAATGTGTTAGTCACGCTAAAACTCGAAAACGGCTGAACGGATTGGGCTGATTTTAGTCTTAAAATATTCGTAGAAGTCCAGGGAAGGTTTTAAACTTTAAAGTGACACGAAGTTCACCGGGACAGCTAGTATTTTCTAAAAATGATTCCTAGCTAGATCGATTTATCGCCTCCGAAACCCCCTATATACTAAATTTCATGAAAATCGTTGGAGCCGATTTCGAGATTCTAATTATAATATTATGTATTAACAAGAATTGCTCGTTTGAAGATATAAGATTTTTGATGGAAATGGCACGAAATTTACATATTTTTTAATACAGGGCTTACTTAAGCTCAAAGTGGCACAACTGAGCCTAACCCAATTATTGTAGGAAATCGATTTTTAGGTCCGTAGAAGCCGCTCTTACTGCTAAGATTGTGCTTAAGATTAGTCTTAGGGCCTGTTTCACTACTTCCTGATAAAGTGCCGGATAGGCTATCCACAACTTGTTTGACAGTTTCTCCATACTTTATCTGTCAAGTTAAGCTGTTTTTGCCCGACCGCGGTGCCGAAAGAAAGGCATTTTGGCTGACTATGTTTGTATGACGTGTGCTCGTACCGGTCCTATTTTTTTAAATGAGATGTCAACAATTATACATCTCGGCCTTTTTAAGCGAGATCTCGCGAGATTAACGAGATTATACCTACTCGAGAAACGTTATAATCTCTAAATTGGCGATATCTCACGAGATTGATTTTCATAAGATTTCGGTTGAGCATTAAAGACATCCTTAATATCGACACGGGATTTTCAGGATATCCATCCCTATTTTTGCATATCGCAATCCCATCCCTACTGTTTGTTCAGCCAACGCAAACATATTGAGGCTGGACACAGGACTGCAATTATCGATGTCAAATGTATCGATACCGTTGTTTGCTTTCCGGCATCGGTTATCGAATTTTATCTAACCCCTCGAGGTTAATGCACTAAAGGCTAGGTCTTTTTAGGACACAGATAACAGTGCCTAAGTGTACTACAAACTTCGGCAAATACGAAGAAATACCAGAAATCAATACTATGATACTTACCAAATGAAAAAATGTAGTTATTAATTGTCTGGTTTCCGTCTGTCTATAAATAACTTATGTATTTTTTTAATAATTGTGTTGTGCTAATTCCGGTAAAATGAACGGGTCCGATAAACGATTTTACATGCATTGAACAACTAGTTAAAATTAAAATCAATCTCTGGAACTTTAGTACCAAAGCAATATTACAAAAAAGATGCCTACTGTAAAAGAAACAGACCATAAGCTGATTCGACTTATAAGAATCATACAAAATCGAATAACACATTTCAGGACCAGCAGATCGTTATAACAAATTCCCAAAGCTCGATATTATAATCCCGATCCTACATGATTAAAATGATATCATGCATACAATCAAAATACACAGAAAAATACTCGCATCACAAATTGAATAATTCATATCAAATATCTTAACAAGCAGTTCATCACGGTATGATTTCGTAATATTCATACATTTTGTAATATTCATACCGGTATACGCCGTCGAATCAGTGCTGCCAACTTCGAAAATATTTCTCCCTGTATCAAGTAAAAATATCCAATAATTCTCAAAGCTCCAGCACTTTTAAACTTATTTTCAGTGCTAGTTTTAGCAACAAGGAACCCTTATAGTTTCGGTCTGTCCGTCTGTCTGTCCACGGTTTTTCTCGGAGACTATAGGACCTACAGAGCTGTAATTCGGCATAATTACAAATATAAATCTTAAAATAAAAAAAAACCGGCCAAGTGTGTGTCGGGCTACGCGCAATATAGGTTCTGTAGTACAGTTAGTTTTTGATAATTTTTGTAGGGTCAATGAATGTTCATTATTTTATAACGCGTTTACCACTACTAACACAAAAATATTATGAGTATTCATAGATCATTTTCCGATTTAGGGATCCATTGGTCAAATATGAATTTTAAAATGGAAAAAATCGTTAAGAGTCCTGTAGAAGAGGGGGGGTTCTACCAGTTAAACGGTGGCTTCTAGAAATGTGAAAAAGTTCACGGGAGTAGGAAATATGCTGAATTTAAAATTAAAAGTAACACGGCTAAGAATACTTCATAAGCTATTGAGTAATAGTCGATCAACTTAAAAATGTATTCGGCGAAGTATAAAGGAACTTTTCGTTCAAATTCCTTTAAAAGTAACTGAGATGATAATGTTAGTAGTGTAAAACACGTCATAAATGTACATTCATTGACCATACAAACATTTAAAAAAACTGGCGGTACTACGAAACCCTATATTGCGCGTGGCCCTACACGCTCTTGGCCGGTTTTTTATTTTAAGATTTTGCAAATTTTAAATTTTAAGATGAATGCAAATATTAATGATGCCGACAAAATGGTAGATCCATTTTGTCGGTATCATTAATATTTGCATTCATGCCGAATTACAGCTCTGTAGGTCCTATAGACCTCGTCGGACAAACAGACGGACAGACCGAAACTATAAGGATTCCTTGTTGACTGCGGAACCCTAAAAAGAGGGCACCCGCGGCGCCTAGCGTCGCCCCCCACCCTAACGCCACTACTACTTATTTAGAGTAGTTCAATTGCCACAGATATTCTCGCATGTGTAGAATTTTTACCGTTTTAGGAGTAAAATCCCAAATTGGCAACACTGCGTAAAATTACTTTCCATCCCCTTTCCGTAATCATACTCAAGAGTCAAGGCGCGATTCTCAGTAACAAGTACAGACTGTTGAATATAGTAGAATATGTTCTACTTATATCCGCCTACGCTAGAATAAGGGCTATGTTTTTCGAGAGTATGTATTAATGTAATGCCTCTACAGCAAAAACGGCTCGATGAGTCTTAGCTTGAGAGGTTACTTGTTTACTGTGGTTACTGGGTTAAAGAAAAGGAAGATAAAATAAAACAAATGACGCTAGAATTAATTTAGTTAACTCTGATAAATAAGTTGTCATAATAGACATCAATTTTTATATTTGGCTGACTATAGTATTATAGAGTATACCGACTTAGAACTGAGGTTGAAATTTTTAAGTTTGACGTATAATGACAAAAGTCTTCGCTAGGGTCGTTACCTACAAATTTATTTGTCGTTTATATTTTGGCAAATCAATGATGAAAAACTTAAAGCAGATATTTTACTACCGCGCGCGTTGTGAAGATTCAAATACGGCCCAATTGGGCCGTCTGTTGTTTAATCTGCATCGAGCGCAGTCACGAATGTGCCGCGTCTTGTCTTACCTAAATAAATTGAAAATGACGTCGTGCGTGTATCGAAAATGTACCAATTATGACTCGAAAGTAAACAAAACACATGGAATTTCTTACCACGTATTATCATGTCTCGATTGCATTAAATACCTCGATTATTTACATTTTCAATCGTCATAGCTCAGGCGAAGAAAGAGACAGCGATACGATTCGACGTTTAAAAATAGAACTGTCTCTTTTATGTAAATGGTTTTTCGTATCTTGTTTTACTTATCTATATTGTTTCACTTATCTGTCAAATTTGTCAATGTTTGCAATTTTGAATTTGAAAATTGTTCGGATGAGATTTAAGCCGGAAAATAGTATGGACGTAACATATCTGTATAAGTAGAATATCATTGTGGCAAATGCAAAGAAAACTGTCAGAATACGATTTTAAAATCTTCGTTTTAGAAATAAATTATATCAGCCAGCGCGCCAGCCTTTAACTTATCCTGGCGAAACCCGAAATAAATGACAGGTACGTCGATCTCTTAGCAGTCGCAGTACTGGTAGTTATGTCTATTGCAGTGCTATAGCATACAACTTTGAAGACTTTTGTTTCTCAACACTCGCTAACGACTCTCAGAATAATTTCGACTTGTATCACCATTTCTGAGTTCTGACGTTTACCTACAAATTGATGTTCCCTACACGATAAACTTTTGTCTCCGATTTTCAACTTTCCTCATTAAATTTTCAGTTTATTGATAATAATTCATGACGTAACTTTTTCAATGCTAAATATTTCGCCCCCACACTCGGAGACAACGAAAAACTTCGCACGCCTCCAATCTTCAACTTCGCACTCATTAAATTAACAAAACTTCCATTGTTATATTTGTTTACGAAAATCGTTAATATCAACTAACAATCGCTGTGCTTTTGTGTCCGTTTATGTCACTAACCCTGGGGTAGAACTAATCTACTAGGTTGCTTTTCCACCACAGCTGCGTAGATATTTTTTAAGATCCAATAGAATCGCTGTACTGAGCAAGGTCAAATAGAGCGATTTTATTGGTTCCTTACACCTTCCTTGGTTGGTTACATCTTAATTATTCTACAGGTGGATCAAGAAGAAGGGGATGTGGAAGGTTCTGGTCGTTTCGGAACCATACCCCCGTTTCCACCGCCGCCGCCTGGACTAGATGGTACGTTTCTTGTTTATATTATAATATTGGCCAGTGATTATTTTTAAACATATACATAGGGTAAATGACTAGTAAATTGGACAGTACCAGTCATTGAAAAAAGCACAAAAACACAATATTTATTAATGTTGCCTTAAAAGTATGTTTGTAAAGTAAAAGAACGCCTGATTTTAAAGAAAAACAGGTAGTTTTTAAAGCAACCTTAATAAATAAAGTGTTTTTGTGCTCTGTCCAATGACTAGAACTGTCCAATCACCCTATTAATATTACCCTTTACGTTGGGCTACGATAGATTGCCACCAGAAATACGAAGCTGTAGCACAATCAACATCGATCGTAAATAATCGTAGTAGAAATTCGTCGCTTCTCTTGATGCAACATAAAGTGCGACAAGGCTTTAAATGAACGTGGGCGGGGGCGCAGCTGGTAAAGGAGAACTGTCAAAAATTGCGTTTATGTATGATAGAAGCGTTAGTTCCTTTTTTCGCCACGTAAATATAAAATTGTCGCGCTCTACCTAACTTTCTTTAAAACTCTGGAACGAACAGAACAGATCAATACGATCAGCAAACCTTCAAGATGAGAGTGTATTTCCTCTTAAAAGCCCGGCGACGCACCTGCAGCTCTTTTACGAGTGTCCATGGGCGCCATCCTATCTATGTAACCAACTAGCTATGTAATAGTGTATCAGACGTGTGTGTAACAGTCACTAACAGCTAAGCGGGGAACATAAGTCACGGTAATTAGTGTAAACACGCTGATCCGCTATGGCTGCGAGACCGCACGACCTGTTTATATGCTCTGTGTGTATAGGGTGCTTTACAGTCCCTTCGTGGTAAAAAACTATACATATAAAGACTTCATCTAAGATAGCCGAATTTTATACATGGTGCAATAAAAAATGGTGATGAGTTTACTGTGAAAGTAGCAGCGCTGAAAGAGTAATTTTTTTACTTTTGTATTGGAAAATGTATGGCGTTTATCCATACAAATCACCAAAAAAATGTTGCCCTTTGAGCTGCTACTTTCACACACACACCCTAAAGTTGTATCACTTTGTTTTGTTGCACCATGTACTTATAGAAGTAGGTACAGTCTCTTTCTATTTTAAAAATTGAATACATAAGTATGTATTCAATTTTTTTTTTAATTTTCCGCAAATTTTAAATAGCAATGGCCAATGGTATTTCTTTACTAAGTAATGTGTATAACTGTATAGTATTCGTCTGAAAAAACTATGTAAAGGCTTCGGCTAATTTCGGATTTGGTGGCAATCGCGGCTCACTTTACAAAAATATTTGATATTATAATATCCAAACATCATTGCGTAGATGTGAAACAATATGAAAATCATACTTTTAACCACATTTTTTCTGTTTTCAGGCTACCCTCTTCGACTGCGAGGTGAAAAAGGCGAAAGGGGACCAAGGGCAAGATATTTTAAATTATAATAATTATTAAATGATTGATGTTTTTGAAAATAAGAATTAAACTCTACATAGAGCACTTGAAATGGTTTGCAAAAAGTGACGTAGCAAATCACCAGTTTTCTTCATCAGCTCAAATGAAAGGAAAAAGCAGATTTAAAGGTCCTTTTGGTGGGGTGGGGAGTGAGCGGGGTGGCTTTGCGGCAGGGCGGAACATGCTATTGATAGATCAGTTATCAGACGGATTGTTATTGGTAAATCATAATCTGACGGTTACACGTTTTTGGTAAAATATATTGTATTTATGCGCCTACGGTAACGCGCTGTTCGTAGACACGTCTCACTCATATTATGCCTATACAAGGTGTAAAAAAAGTAAGTGATAATACCTTAGGATGTGTATGTCTCCCTTATATGAAGTTCACTGTGAAAGTAGCAGCGCTGAGAGAGGATATTTTGCGATTCGTATGAGCAAGCGCTCCCGCGTCATATTTTTTTCTATACAAAGGTGAAAAAAATACTCTTTCACCGCTGCTTCTTTCACAGCGAACACTATATAGGTGACCCAGATACACACCCTAAACTATTATCACTTAAGTTTTGTTACGCCCTGTATACACCTGTTTCCTCCTCTAGTTTCGCCAAGTGATCTTAAAATTTTGCGCGGCCTCTGTCTGATTTTTCATCAAAAACTGTAATATCAAACAGAAAATACCGATCCAGGTACAATGACAGCCATTAAACGGCAAAAACACCAGTTAACGGAGTGCGAAACGCACAATTCGCAGTTTCCCCACAAAGGGCTTATTGTTTTTCCCGATTTATCGCTTCCCACCCTACGGAAATTTGCCCAAAAATAGGGAAATAAATCAAATCACACATAATATATTTTTAATTCAAAATTTATTTATGTTTTTATTAATTCTAGTCATAATAACTTTTTGTCTGTAAGTATTTTTTTAATGCCGAGTTAATCTGAAAATTTTTACACATTTATACTTTCGATAGAAAATAGAAATTAGTATTAAGTACATAAAATTATGTTTAAAGTAATTAAAAAATATTATTAATACTGTTAATTTGAAAATGCTTCAGTTTTTTTCTACTCTCATTTCTGTGGTGTGCATATTTTAGTGGCTTTTTTATTTAATTATTGTTAAACTATTTTCAGGGTCCCCCAGGGGAATCGATACGAGGACCACCGGGGCCGCCGGGACCACCAGGTCCCCCTGGCACCCTTGTAGCGGGGGTCACGGAGGCTTCAGGAGATGAGGTAAGACCACTTAAAATTGCAGACAGAAAATATACCTCTTTACGTCCTGTATTAAATATCAATTTAATATGACGTAAAAGGGAGATTCAAAAGTGATACCCGAGGCCTGATGTAAGGGAGGCGAGCCGGGCATTTGCCCAGAGCGCTGAGCGGCAAATAAGGGGCGGCTAAATTGAACTTATTCCTATCTTCCAAGCTAGCCATTAGCCATCCACCACCCAAGTTTGTGAATTTTACCTTTCAAACTAACTCAGATTGGTCAGCGGAAATATTAAAGTATATTACTTTCCCCCTATCCGCCAACAAAACTAGCTCATGACTTACGAGTATATGGTTATGTAGGTTGTTCGGGTGAACACCGTTATCCTTGAAACCATCAAATGAGCCCATCAAAATGAACAACTTTTTCTATGAGAACAATGCTGGGAATTCCAAAAAATCCGTCTTCATACCCATACAAATTGCCGATCCGGGCATCCGTATGGGTATGAAGACGGCATTTTTTTGAGTTCCCAGCATTGTTCTCACAGAAAAAGTTGTTCATTTTGACGGGCTCATTTGATGGTTTCAAGGATAACAGTGTTTACACTAACACACTGTATGGTATTTTGGTTAGTTAGACGGAGCGCAGGTGGTACTTACGCTATCATGTTGTTGATTTGATACTTAAAAAGCCACAAAGACTAAATTGGTCCTAACTTGCTGGAAAAATAACTGCTTTATTATTTTTTTCTGCATTCCTGGATCTACACAGAAGCCCGCTGTCAAGGTTTGCTTTCCTCAGTGTTTGTATTGCGTAACTATAGCGTTTAAGACTAGAATTTAACAATAACAATATGCATATTCAAAGGTCGGAACTATTTGAGCTCAAAATCGCACTTCGCTTTTATTACTTATTCACAAACTGTTGGCTTCCCAGCAAATATTCGGTGAGAACTACGCGTCGCTCGGGCAGTGCGGGTGCAACTCCAGCGTCATACTGTCCCTGCTGGAGATGGCTCCGGAGCTGAGGGGACCTGTGGGACCGCCGGGCATCGACGGACCGGAGGGGAGAACTGGCACCCCGGGCTTACCTGTAAGTGGCCTTTAACTTGTGCAGTTCCTAGGAATCATTTATGTCCTGTTTCTGAGTTCTTTTGTGAGTTGAGAGCCAGTTAATTTCTTTGAATCGTAAATGGGCATTAAAGATTCTAAGTTTTTTTTTTTTAATTTCGGAGCTTTTTTTAAAGTTTATCTATTCAACGGTGTCGTTGATTTGTTGATGTTTTGACGATAGCCAATCAAAAGCACTGGTTAATAGATAGACTCTTATCGAAAACCTTCAGATACCGGGCATAAGTTATTTAAATAATCTATACCTATCTATATTCTAATATCGTAAAAGTCCAGGGAAGGTTTACCGGGACAGCTAGTGGCTTATAAAGTTGTGTTTTTGCCGGAGATGCGTTGCAGGGTATGTGTTGTTAAGGCCCAATAGGATCGTTGCTCTGAGCGAGATTAGAAAATGAACCGTTTCTGTATTAAGTGGTTATATTCTTGAAAAGTAGCTGCGATGAAAACGTACCCTAAGACCACACACACAGGTAGAATTTTTTTCCAAAATATTGTTATGATATTTTGTAAACGTAAGCAAGTAAGTGGTTAAGCATTTAAGGTTAAGGAACATTTTGTTTCACCAGGGACCACCAGGTCCCACCGGTGAAAGGGGACCAATAGGTCTACGAGGGGAGAAGGGGGACCGCGGCGACGAAGGACCAAAAGGACCAGAGGGCCAACCCGGTCCTAAAGGGGAGCCCGGCGTGGACGGCCGGCCCGGGACCCCCGGAGTGCCAGGACCACCCGGACCCCCGGGCTCCAATGACTACACCAACTTTGAGGTAAGAGTAACAAAAAAGAAAAAATACGTGTGGCACTCGGGGACTGCCACGGTAAAGCTATTGCATAGCATTTTTTATTAACCTACGCAAATATTATAATTCGCATACGCACGGACACAAACACCGTGCCGTAGTCTGGCAACGCCGCACCAACGAAAAAAAACAAATGGGTGTGTTAGGTTATTTTCGTTACGGAATTTCTGAATTCGATCGCCGCGCTCAAAGCCCGCGATAAAAGCTATGCAATAGCTTAAAAGTTCCTAAGTCGTCTATGCACATTTGGCCAACGCATTGACCCAGCGCATTGGGCCAATCTCTCTTCAGCATTATATTTATTACTAGTATACAGAATGTAACAAAACTAAGTGATTAAGGGTTTGTAAGTGACCCTTATATTGAGTTCACTGTGAAAGTAGCAGCGCTGAAAGAGCAAAACTTTTTTATGGCTGCTACTTTTACAGTGAACTCAGTACATGAGACTTATGCACACCCTAAAATATATCACTTAGTTTTGTTACACCTTGTAGATATTATCTTATAGTATTATATATTAATATATCTCATTTATTTAGTCTAACTGGAAGCCGCGTCAGATATACAAGGTATGTAATTGAATTTCGTAGTTAGCTACGTAGAAACTTGATATTATGATGCCCAAGTGTGTGCGCAGTATACTCTGTCTGACACGACTGGCAAGAGACCGCTCTTTAACATGCCTGCCATTCGTGGATCATCTTACTTGCAGGCTGATCACCTGATTGTTAGACAATCAGGTGATCAGCCTGCATTGTTCTAACTTCGAAAACAACATTGTAACCTTAACTATAATACTTAGATATACATAACTGCACAGTTTTGCCATAGTAAACTTTATATTATATATCTTATCTTATATCTTTAGACGAGCAATTCTTGTGTATACTCGTAATTGGAATCTCGGAATCGGCTCCAAAGATTTTCATGAAATTTAGTATATAGGGGGTTTCGGGGGCGATAAATCGATCAAGCTAGGAATCATTTTTAGAAAATGTCATTTTATTCGCGTTTTATCAAATACCGAGCAAAGCTCGGTCAAATAGCTAGTTATTGTTATAGAAATACGGTATAGTATATTGTACCTACCGTATTTCTATAAGTTATAATAATGTTCATTGAGTCATCCATCCCCATAGCCGCCGGAATCGAGGTAAACGTTAGCAGAACAATGCAATGTAAAGTCATGCGGGCGTAAAATATTATGTCTTTGTAATGTGTTTGATTTCTATTTTTTATAGCAAACGTTAACTGGCCGAGTTTGACTTCTGAAAAATAATGTTATAAAATATAAATTATTGCATTGTAGGATCGTAGTATTCCCTTTATTTTTCGCATATCTCTCGAATGACGCTACCTTTACATCAACGTATCTGAGACAAAACTGTGCAGTTTCATCGTAGTGCGTACAGGGACTTACAAACACTTTTGTTGATATTATCGAATGGAAATTCAAGAAACGTAATTGTTTTCACTTACATCGAGAACTCCGCTAAAATATTAGCTTTTAAAAGCAATTGTGTTTTGTTAACGCTGGAAACTTCCACAATAAGATTCTATTATAAGAAATTTCTCATTTCAAAAGAGGGTCTAAGATAACGTACCCAAAGAGATATGACTATTAATTAATTTCTAAAGGAAAAGTTCGATTTAGATTTCTCGTAAAATTTACTTAGGCTTTTAGCATTTACATTTTCGGTGTACCAATAATTGATTATTAATTTGGAAGGACTAAAATAATATATAGCCTTCAATTGTTGATTCTAAGAAATTTTCAAGGGTACGTTTCGAAATTTAACCCAGTGTACTGGCTAGTGACATCACGCTCGTGAGTATATTGTAATTCTCATACGTACCTATACGCCATATTGTATTAGTATTTAGTAGTATTATATGCATACAGTACAATATAGTGCATACAGTCTATGTCATATTTGAAATAATGACATCCCGATTAATCATAATATTAATAAAAACTTTGTAACCCATTTTACGAAAAATGGGGAAACGTAGGTGCATGAAATTTCGCACAGTTATAGTTTATATGGTGAAGGAGTGCATCGAGCTAATATTATTTTAAAATTATGCTTTTGTCATACATATTTTTTGACACACACTACGACACACATACATGAGAAATGACAGATTCTTGAGTGACAAGCCTATACATACAAATTATAGTCTTTTATTTATGGTTGAAGACTGTTGACAACAAGTTGACAAATTGAAAATGGATTATAGTTTTTTTTATTGAATCTAAGATACTATTACACAATGCTTACGCGGCCAGTTTGAAAGTCAGCTAAGTCCCAGAGACAAGAGTTGAAAAAATAATATAAAGTAAAATATATTTTTTACATAATATAGGTAGTAGTCCTAATGTCGTTGAAACTGAGGTCGAATTTCGACCATTGGGCGATCTCTAGTTCATATTATTATAACTAAGTAACTGCTATTATCTGCCAGAATGTTTCGGAACGAATCAACGGTACTCAATTCTTCATGTTTTCGTGTGTACTGGTTAGTACGCTGCACTGGGTTATATGTATATCGGAACTTACCCCAAGCAATAATCTAAAATGACAGACATAAGCCTCTTGAATACCGAAAAATTCAAAGTAAAAATTTTTAGATACCTCTAAAAACTTTTTACTTTGGATTTTTCGATTTTAAGTGGCGTTAAACAAGAATAATCTAAATTCTATCATGTGAAAACTTCTTTAGAATTTCGGCGATGAATGCTTTTTTGAACTAATATAAAGTTAATTTTTATTATTCGTAGTACAAAGTATAACTATTAACCATACCAAATACCACAAGTGTGGGTTAAGTAAAGGAAAGTTTCTGAATCTTGTCATAATATTATCTTTCTAGCATTATGAAGTTTTTTTTTGTTGGCTTTTGGCACTGACACCGGGGGTATTTTGCCACATACAAGGGTAATATTCTTCTTATAATATTTTTCATCATCATTTTACTATTTCGACAAGTCTAAAGTCTAGTCAAAGTCTAAGTAAAAGTGAAAACAGTCAAGGAGTCAAGTCGGTCAATTCAGTAAAGTGGTAGACTCTTTACTGAAACCTTCGACGGAGTTTTCGAGGGAACACAAAAAAGCACGTTTCTGGAAGTTGCAGCATTTGCCTACACTTGTGAGTTGTGCACGATAACCAATATCTAATGGTTAATATTCTACTAATATTACACATTAAGAAACCAGTTAACACAATTTTAGGAAAATAGTACATAAACACAACAGCACTCTTTCACATTCCCGGCAAAACTCCAGTTCTTAAGTTGTTGGCATAAAATCTTTAATGATACTTTTTAATTTAGGAATCCCTTCTCGGTTCCTACGGAGGCGCTATCGGTAGGCCCGGAGCTCCGGGCCCTAAGGGCGACGCTGGGCAGCCAGGGCCGATGGGTCTGCAGGGCGAGAGGGGCTTTGCAGGGCCCAAGGGCGAGAGAGGACAGATGGGATACACTGGACCTAAGGGAGATAGGGTGAGTATACAAGGTGTTACAAAACTAAGTGATAATACTTTAGTGTTTAAGTTATGTATAATATTATGTTCCTTGTAGTTTTGTTACACGTTGTAGATAGGGAGAGAGGACGTGGAAGGTCCTATTTTCGCGTTTCGAAACGAAAATCGCAGATGCGAGAAATGGGCCACAAGAGCCTCTACTTTTTTAGATATAACCGGTTATTTTTCATCATACTATCTAGAGTTTAAACCATTGGTGCGTTTATACATACAACGATACCACATTGATGCAATATCGATAACACAAACGACAGATAAACTTAACTTTCAACAAAATAAACAATCGTACAATGTTAGCAATTAGCATTTTATTGTAGCCGCCTCTCATAAAAGAAATTTCAGAATGATAATAACTAATAAGTAATAACTATCTTACTAAAACTTGTATTTCATTAACTTCCATAAATTTTGCCGAGCGCAACACATTGCCAGACGTTGCATTGGACCTCTGACACAACCTAAATAAATTAAAGTAAACATTCTGCAATGACAATGCGTGCTATTTTGTTTTTTAATTTGTAACATTTTAAGTTCTGCAGTCTGCTTCAATTCATAAATATTATAATAAACTACCAAACTTTTAAACTACAATTATTTAATTGTGTAGTTTACTTACAAATATAATTTTTTTGCAAGTAGCTGGAAACATAATATTTCGAAAGCATTTGATCACACTTTTAAACTTCCAATCTAGTTACGTTAGTAACATAGAATATCATTGACTTTTAATCTATTCACTTTTTTAATACAATGCTAGCCAATATAATATCTCTTTTGTCACTTTTTCGAATCGGAAGCTCTCATTATAAAATTTTTAACTGAAAAATATTTTTATTAAAGTTTTAATTGAAAGCTGCATTTTAATTTTTATCAAACACTCAATCAAAAACCCTCGTTTTTACATACTTAATCGAAATCTCTCTTATAACTTACTAGATGACGCGCGCAACTTCGTTGCGCCAAAACTCGTTTTTCGCCCAGGAACCGTGCATTTTTACGAGATAAAAAGTATCTTATGTCCTTTCCCGGGACTCAAAGTATCTCCATACCAAATTTTAGCAAAATCGGTTCAGCGGTTTGGGCGTGAAGAGAACACACAGACAGACATACTTTCGCATTTTATACTATTAGTATGGATTAATTGAAATACTATGTCCTTTATCAAATATTTATATTACCCCAGGGCTACACGGGGGCTAAAGGTGACCGCGGTATAAAGGGTGAGCGCGGGTCCCCTGGTTTCGACGGAAGACCAGGTACTCCGGGAGCAAATGGACGAGGTGGTGAAAAGGGAGAAAAGGGTAGGTATTTTTTTATATGCCCGAAGCTTCTAAGTTATTGCGATTATTCAGGCATGAACTCTGGTCAAGTAAATAGTTTTATCTTTGCCTAAAACGATAACAGAGTTGTTTTATAGACGAGGGAAATCTATCTATTCTAATTTAAATTCTAATCAAAGGAATCATAACTAATGTTGAGTTAGAATTTCCACTTTTTAGCCCGAAAGTAATAATCGTTAGTATTCATTGACAGCAATATATTTTATACGAGCTTTGGCCCGCGGCTTCGCTCGCGTTAAGAAGTATTATATTACAAACTTTCATCCCCTATTTGAACCCCTTGGGGTTGGAATTTATCAAAATCCTTTCTTAGCGGATGCCTACATTATAACATCTACCTGCATGCCAAATTTGAGCACGATCCGTCCAGTGGTTTGGCCTGTGCGTTGATAGAACATTATGTCAATCAGTCAGTCAGTCACCTTTGAGTTTTATATAATTATATAGATTTTTGGATAATCTATAGAATGAATTTCAGGTGAGAGAGGTTCCCCTGGTCCCCCGGGACCGCCGCTGTCGACTGCCGTTCTAACTGGTGAAGAAGCAGAACTTATTGCTGGTAAGAGTTGTTCATCCGATTGTTATCAGAAAGACGCAAGATTTGTTTTTATTTCTTAAATGAGTAAAGAGTCAAAAAATATATTATTGTTCATACGAATATCAGAAAAAGCTAGACATTTTGTTTGTTTATCTTTACCTGTCTTTATATTATGGTGATGAAAAGTGACTAATTTATTTTTATTTTTTATCACTTTTTTAGAGTTACGGGAAAGGAAATAGGCTACTTTTAATCACGTAAAATATGCACCGTTACGGTGAAAACGTACTCAAACATTTCTTTATCTTGGCAAAAAAGTTCGCACGAATTTCAATAATTTACTTTAACCCATCAATCCCCAAGCGACAGCCGGCTGCCGCATAACAATTGAAAATCTATTGTGTTTGCAATACCCACGGGCTACGATGGAGGTGCTACAAGTCTACAACGTACAACTTTCTAAAATATTTTTGTAAATGAGTAATGAAAGACGTATGTTATTTTAGGACGACAGCTGATACAACCAGAAAAAGGAGAAAAGGTACGTTGAACACACAAATAACTTTACAAAGGGAATAAAAACAGATGTTAGCATGATAGTCGTCCTTTATTTGAAATTTCTTGTTTCTTACTATTTTAAAAATGTTTTATTCTGCATAACTAGAAGCATGATAATGTTATAATGATGAGTAAAATATTATATTATGTATAAATTATCTCGTTATTCGTTTGAAAAAGCAATGATTGCCGAGTCAATCATTTCTCCTGCCTCACATACTCTAAATACTAAAGTGACTATATAAAAAATCATTTTAGGGTGAAAAAGGTAGTAGTGGCATGGATGGCCTACCTGGCTTACCTGGTAAAGACGGCACACCGGGGGAGAGGGGTGACATTGGTCCTTCGGGCATGCCAGGAGTTTCGGGACCAGCTGGACCCCCTGGTCTTAAAGGGGAGCGCGGGGAGCGAGGACCACCGGGACCAGTTAGCGTCACCTCTCATGCGGGATCAGATATTTTGACTATTAAGGTATTAGATTATTAATTAACTGAAAATCCTTAAAACTGTATTTAATTTTATTAATCAGATAAAATTAATCTTACGTACTACCACAGAGAAACTGACTTCATTTGGAAATTTCTAACTCTAACTTAATAAGTATTTCACCCAGTTACTAAGTTTTATAGTAATTAGTGTTAAGTGTAACTGACTGTAACTGAAGTATGAATCTACATTTTATCAGGGTGACAAAGGTGACGTGGGACCAAGAGGTAGAAGAGGTAGGCCGGGGCCAGCGGGCCTGCGTGGTCCTCAGGGGTTGCAAGGTATTCCGGGACCACCGGGCAGACCGGGGGATAAAGGAGATATTGGATTACCTGGTTGGATGGTGAGTGGCTTTTTCGCTTGCTAATAATAATATTATTGTTATAGTTCATTGTAAAGCGTGACTTACATTCCGCCATTGTAAGATGTTCCGAAGGTATAAAAGAAATTTAGCGTTCAGCGTAATATCACCTCTGAAAGAAACTTTTACCATGAGTAGCACTCTGCATTTTGATAACGGTAAAATTCTTATAAGTACATAAGTACGTAAGTATTAAATTGAAAATTTCTTATTTCCACGCTAACAAGACTACAAAGGTAGGTTGATATATTTTATTTCTTAAATCCGTATTTTTACTATGCTTACTTAAAACCTAGAAAAATGTTGGTTATTATTTAAATACACTCATCAGGGTCTGCCAGGGTCACTCGGCGCCCCAGGCACCCCTGGTCCTGCCGGTCCTAAAGGGGAGAAGGGGGACTCGGGCGTGAACATCGTGGACTTAGCTACGGTAAGTTAAAACAACGACTTATTTATTAAATGTATTACCTATAAACATTTATAAATTGCATTTTGTGGTGTTTCCCAACAGCTGTAACCCAATCACCGAGCACGTAGAGTAGAAATTCGGTCATTCGCCAAATGCTTATTATTTACACGCGAATACTTTCTAGTTCTATACCATTTCCTTCCTATCCGTCCGATTTAAAAAATTCTTTCAGTGTTAGATAGTCCATTAATCGAGGAAGGCTATAGGCTATATTTTTATCACGATAAGACTAATAGGAGCGAAGAAATAGAGGAAAATGTGGAAAAAACGGGGGAAATTTATTTGAAAGGACTTATTTAAACGCGCTAATCTCAAGAATTACTGGTTCGATTTGAAAAATTCTTTCAATGTTAGGTAGCCCAGTTATTAAGGAAGGCTATAAGCTATATTTCATCACGCTAAGACTAATAAAAGCGAAGAAATAGAGGAAAATGTGGAAAAAACGAGGGAAATTATTTGAAAGGGCTTATTTGAACGCGCTAATCTCAGGAACTACTGGTCCGATTTGAAAAATTCTTTCAGTGTTAGATAGCCCATTTATCGAGAAAGGCTATAGGCTATAGGCTATAGGCTTTATTTTATTACGCTAAGACTGATAGCTATATATATATATATATATATATATATATATATATATATATATATTATAAACGAAGAAATTTGAAAGGGCTTATCTCACGAACTACTAGAGCATTTTTTCTGTTATTTGGGTTAGATAAGAAGTAAACCACGTGAATGATCATAGGCTTTTTTATGTACTAATTTGTCTGTGAAATATCTAATTTACGCGGGCGAAGCCGCGCGGAACGTCTAGTATATTATAATTTCGTGGAATAGAGACATCTTGTAAGCAATAAAAAAAACTTGTAGCGATTTTTTCATGTCTGTTGCCCGGGCTTTAAGTTGTTGAAAGAATTTAGTACCAGCCACGTTATTACACAAATTAATTTTGTGTTACAAAATCATTTCTAATTCACAGTTAAAAGGCGAAAAAGGTGACAGAGGTGACGACGGCATACCCGGCGCGAAAGGCGCTCAAGGACCGCCAGGACCACCGGGGGCCACGAGCGTAGGACCAGAGGTGCAGTACCTCCCGGGACCACCTGGACCACCTGGTCCCCCGGGGGTCCCTGGTACCCCAGGGGTCTCCATCGTAGGACCAAAAGGCGAGCCTGGTGCTGGTTTTTACGAAGAAACCCCAGTACATGGAAATACTAAATACTTTGGAAGACCAGGTAATTACTGATATTCGTCTGACTGACAAATTAGTCAGGATAATAAAAACAATTATTTTCTTCGCTTACCATTTCCTTGCTGAATCGATTTTGATGAAATGCTTCATTTGTGCTCAAGCGGGTTTAGAATTTAGAATTCACAGTTCGTTCAACTAGTTACTAGATGTTATTCACATAATCTTAATATATATATTTCTTGTGTGCGTGTGTATGTGACTGAACTCCTCCTAAACGAATGGACCAATTTTGATGAAATTTTTTGTGTGTGTTCGTGGAGATTCGAGAATGGTTTAGATTTACAGTTTGGTCTACTGGAAAATGTTTTTTCAATTAATTTCTTATTTATAAGGAGTTGTTGATTTTGGAATGTTTTACATTAGATCCGGCGGACGGCGCTATCATCGCATTCAATATTATTCTATTTCAATTTTAGTTTGTCCTGACAGATGGTGCTACGATTAATTTGAAAAAAATTTTGTTATTCAATTCATGTGCTGATTAAAATATTAAATAAATAACACATAGGCTACAATTTTAACCGACTTTCAAAATGGGGGAGGTGTTATGTTCGTTTTCTTATATTCAACGATTACTCCGCCGTTTGTTAACCGATTTTCAAAATTTTTCTTTTGGTATATAGGGTATCATCCCAATTTGGTATTATATTCAGAAAAGTGGTGATCTGATGAAGGATCCATAAGTAATCGAGGGAACTCCTCAAAACTTATAGGGAAACATATGGTGACTTCGGTTTCGTGAGAAGTATTCTAAGCATATGCTACCAACAAGTAAGATTTTGCACCGAGATATACCTGGTATACCGTGGTTCGGAAGGTGCTGAGAGAATTCCTGATTCTTTATAGATACAAGTTTGGGAGTTTCGGCGTTGTTTTAAGAACAGAAAGCATATTATGCTACTATGCAAATTACATTCTTCATCATCATTATCATCATCATCACTACCATATTATACCATTTCATAGTCTTTTAGATCGAGACTCGAGTTTGTCAAGCGATAATTAAAAAAAATCTATATCTACCTAATATTATAAACCTGAAGAGTATGTTTGCTTGAACGCGTCAATCTCAGAAACTACAGGTCCGATTTAAAAACTTATCTCAGTGTTAGATAGATCATTTATCGAGTAAGACTCATCATTTATCGAGAAGGTTATAATATTATATTATTACTCTAAGACTAATACGACAGAAAAACGGGGGAAATATTTTTTATGGAAAAATGTACCTACGGATTCTGTAAAATTTCTAATTTACGCGGGCGAAGCCGCGCGGGACATCTAGTATATTATATTATTTCAATAATTTCCATTTCCTTGCTGAATCGATTTTGATGAAATGCTTCATTTGTGCTCAAGCGGGTTTAGAATTTATAATTCACAGTTCGTTCAACTAGTTACTAGATGTTATTCACATAATATATTATATTATTTCAATAATTTCTAAACACTTTGTATAAATGTGTGTGCAGGACAACAGTTAGTTTTTTCTTATGATATCTGATAATCAAAATTGTTATACAGTTTGTGTTGTGTTTTTTGGATTTAAGTAGGTAAGATGACATAAAAAGTTGCGTAGGATATTAATGATGAACCATCCAAAGCTTTTCTTTAACGATTGGTTTTTTAACGCTGCTAATGGATCAGTGCCAAAAAGTCCCCTTGATCAACTGAAAGCGCTCAAGGACTTAAAGGATTTGAAGGACAGAGACAAAATCAAAGAGAGTGCATGTAAGTATGTGACAGTAGAACAGAGTTTATTCATTAGGTAGAAATACTTTTGTGCTAATGATTTTATACTAACGATTCTCATAAAAATTTCAACAGCACAATTACGGTTCTCGAAATACAGCACGGTTATAAACTGATGGACAGACTGCGAAGTTAGTAAGGGTTTCGCTTTTACACTTTGTGTACGATAGGAAATAGTTGTGATTGATCAAATTACATAGCTTTATGTACATGTGCCATCAGAGAAATCAGTTTTTAGACAGATGGAGGATCGAATTACGTAAATTCGGTTATGTCATAATATCATGATCCATGAAAAAAGCATACCTAATCATTGTTTTGGCTAGATTTGACATAACTAACATTTACTTGACATAGCCCGATCAAATAACAGGTCCGCTCTCTACCATAAAGTTAATTTACCTAGCGGAATAGAGCAACAATTTCGAGTTTTCATCTGTGTGAAAAAATATGTGTATTGTGTACGTATACACTTACACAACATGATTGAACATGATTTCTATGAGATTAAATTGTCAACGTGCGGCACGTGCCGACTGGACGTCAAGAAAAGAGTGCTGCTGTCATGTATCACCCGTCTCTTGTTACCACGCAGTGTTACTGATAGTGACATCTCTCTTGCTCAGGCCTTTGTTTCTCTATTCCGCTAGGTATATTAACTTTATGCTCTCTACCTACAAATCAAATTAATTTCTTTCAGTCATGCACAGCGAGCAGAAAATGCATCATTATGATGACTCTCCCGCCAGAACCGTACCCGGAGCTGCAGTGTTCCAAACCACAGAAGAAATGATGAGAGTAAGTTTTTCTTATAAAGAAATTATTACCCAAATAAAGGTCACCATGTCGTCCACATAAGGCTTTAAGGGAAAAAAATAACATCACTATTATAGGCGTAAACTAAAAAGGTTCCAACAACAAGCTGTAAGAGTTAGCCATATTATGTTTTATTTTTATTTTATATAGCTTTTATAAGGGCGAGCGAAGCGAGACCTAGTATATCCCACAACCTGAACATTTTGTGGTACACTTTACGGAAAAACTATCACGCCTGTTGATTTGCGCTTTAACATAGTAATTTTTATTTATATGTAGACGTGTTATCACCAGTCAGTCAAGGTGTGACGACGCGAGCCCTCAAAAAGCTCGGCTTTTAGCTGGTTTTCATGACTTTCCTTAAAATACTTTCCTAAATTTTCCCTATGAATTACATGATAACAAGACTTTAATCATGTCTCCACAACCGACAACACAAGGCTGCTCACGTCATGAAGCTCAGTCAAAGCGTTCAATCATAGAATTTTTTTTTTTGCGCCGAGAAAATGCTTTTAAGCATCTTGCGGGGGATGGGGTCCTATCCGCAAGTATGTGGGTCTCTGCTGCGTCCGAAGATGGTGGTGGACGCAGCCCCTACCCACTAAAAACTCGGCGGTACTCCACTATGCGCCTTGGGCGGGCCGCGGGATCGCGTGAGCCTACACCACGACTCCGCCGGCGAGCGCCTGCTGCTGCGCAGGTTCTTCTCTGTTGGGGCTTTTTGCCCCGCCGAGATCATAGCCTTGTCGTCCACATGCATGATATTGCCTTGTATTTAATTTATTTTATTCAAGGCAATATTATGCAGGCAGGATTTCTATAACTTGCTTCATCGAATTTCATGATGAATAGTTGGGGAACGTACTTTGATGAATAATCCGACGGAGACATAATATTCAATTCAATGAAGATACTAGTGAAATAGATTTACTTACAAAAAAACCGGCCAAGTGCGAGTCGGACTCGCGCACCGAGGGTTCCGACAGCTTAAAGGTATTATAGACCTGAGTATTTGGCATGAATTTCAATTTAATACCTCTACGCGTTTATGAGGAAATGGGTAGTAAGTTTAAAATTATTAAAAAAAAAAAATATTATGTGATGTAACTAAAAATTTATGGTTTTCGTAATTTTTCCTTTATCTATGCTATAAGACGTTGCTTCGTACCAAATTTCAAGATTCTGAGTTCACGGGAAGCACCCTGTAGGTTTTGATTCCCTCGCAAGTGTCGAAAATTTGCGGCATAAACGGCTGTATCTTTTGATTGCGTTGGCTTAGAAGTTTGATTTTTTCACAGCTTCAAGGGACAGTAGACCTGAGTAATTGATATAAATTTCAGCTTCATACCTCCACGCGTTCCTGAGAAAAAGGGTCTTGACAGACGGACGGACGGACAGACGGACAACAAAGTGATCCTATAAGGGTTCCGTTTTTTCCTTTTGAGGTACGGAACCCTAAAAAAGAGAATATTTTAATATTAGATAATATTATTATGTATGTTCATATAAATATACTTTCTTGAATCTTAATGTTAATTCCGCAGAAGGTAAATTATAAAAACCCCTGAAGCTCTTGTCTAAATCAAATGTGAAAAGAATGAATCTAAATTTTATTAATATCGTTTTTAATACAAGCCTTTAAACTACATTATTTTTAGTTTTGACCCCCTTGGAATTTTTAAAATCATCTATATTTTGTTTACGTTAACATTATAAAAGTAGGAGGTGAAAAAAGTAGATTGAATAAATATAATTAAAATTAGATGCAGATGTAGAAAGTTTTTTTTTTTTCTGATATAGCTGGCTTCGGCGAGTCCAGTGGGCGCGCTGGCCTACGTGATGGAAGAACAAGCGCTTTTCGTCAAGGTCAACTCCGGATGGCAGTATGTTCTGGTACGTGGTATTTGTTGTCAAGTACCACCAGTGAAATTAATTCATAGGCAGATGGTGGATCTACGTTATTTGGTCTGGTTATTCAGACTGATGTGATCTGTCTCAGCTGTAGCTGATCTTGTGTAGTTTGACACAAACCGACTGAATTACGTACCCATGGATCTAGTTTTTGCATAGTCTTTTCGTACTTTTTCAGATTATCTACATAATTACAAAGTTGTAACTTGTTTGTAAAAATTAATAGTCTCATCTTTTTGTGAATGCTAGTATTATGAAACATGCGTTTTTTGTTTTCTTTGCTAACGTACTATAATTTAAACTTTTTGGTAGCAAAAAAATAGTAGCGTAGACTTGTTAATTGTTATTTAAGAATTAATTATTACCTAATTCTTCATGACAATCTAATGACTCTATCATTGCTCTGTCTCAATCAGCTGGGATCACTAGTAACCCAAGCAGCGCCGATCACAACAACTCCCTCGCCGCCCGCACCACTGCCCGCCGCCAGCCTGCTGCACGCACCACCCATATCCAACTTCGTGGATAGTTCTCCTGAAATAGCACCTGTTGGACCGAGTGTAAGTAATCTAATGTTATATTTATAATGCAGGGCTCATTTAATAGCAGCTAGCACTGTAGTTCCGGTAGGATGTAACAACAATATCTATATTTTTGAAGGTTCGCCTAGAAAACGTAGATTGGACAAAATAATCCAAATATGTTACAAATCTGGCTCTAAATATTATCATGGCTCTAAAATCTGGTCTTAAATGAATTTAATAGAAATGGACAATTCCTTCCTAGTATCTCAGTTCGAGTAGAACTCTCTAGACTTTGGATCCCACTATCAGCAAATTCATGAATTACAAAATAAGCGTACTGATATTTTTAGCTATTAATATTTCCCACAGCTTCGTCTGGCAGCACTCAACGAACCGCTATCGGGTGACATGCATGGTGTGAGGCGAGCTGACTATGCTTGCTATAGACAGGCCAGAAGAGCGGGGCTGAAGGGCACTTTTAGAGCATTCCTGACTAGCAGGTAGAGTTGACACAATCAAAGTAAAGTCAGTCCAAATTCCCTTGACCAAGCTATCTTAGAAATAGTTCAATACAAATCAGATGCCAAAGCCCATCAGAGTTGCCAAAATACCAGGGTTGTACAATGTACATACTTACAACAATAACAAATTGAAGGAAACCAATCACTGCGAGGTTAGCCATGTTAGTACGACCAGAGTTCATGAACTCTGGTCGTACTAACATGGCTCGACTCACTCGAGTAAAAACAGCAGCTTGGGTTCTAGAGAGTTTGTGTCATCAATACAAATAATTGTCTGCAAAGATTTTGCGTCAACAAAGTGGACTTGCACCATTCACAAATAAAAAACTTAATCCGTCATAATTTGATAACGAGCATTATCAATTAATCTAGATTTTAGAATGTAGCACCTTGAACAGCAGCAACAATACTTTTAAATATTTTTTATTGCACCACCAGATTAGTAAGCCCACAAAACGCTGCTTATACTATACCAAACGTAATTTCAGGATCCAAAACCTGGACTCGATAGTTCGTTACGCCGACCGCCACCTGCCCGTCGTCAACATACAAGGAGACCTCCTCTTCAAGTCTTTCTCTGACATCTTCGATGGCAACGGCGGTGTCATGGTCGGAACCCCCAGAATCTACAGCTTCAGCGGGAAGAATATCATGATGGATTCCATCTGGTAAGACACCATCCAGAATCCGGGAAGCCAGAAAAATCCGGTGGATTAAGAATTTAGACATGGATTTTTGGAGTCTGGCCATTCTTTTTGAGTTATCTGAATTCTTGCTATCGTTTCCGACTCCGAATCTTATAATACCATACACATTTACTAAAGCATAGCCACCAATACATAATAATGGTCTTATGTAGGTATAGCAATTAGTTTTACCTGGCACACGAATACAGGCTATTTCTTGGCGTGGCTATTTTCACAGTATAGGTATAATATTATGTAATGCTCATTAGCGATAAATAGCTATAAGTAAATGGCAGAATTTCTTCATGTTCGGCGTCCGGACTATACATTAAGTAAATTGTTTTTCATTTTATGCTACACGTCATTTCTTATATGTACCATCGGGGAAGTTGATTCCTGTGCAATGGACAGACCAACGTTATTTGGTCGAATATGTCAATTCAATTTTAATTGTGATCTGTCAGCTGGGTTTGACGTAACGCAACCAAACTACTTAGGTCCCCGATTTGCATAGGAATCAACTTCTCTGATAGTACGTACTTGATTTTGGCTATCATATTATTATGATTCCTATCATGTTGCTAGATTGAGCTGGTATGAAAACAATTGTGATGGTATTAGCTCTTGTATCTTGTATCTACCCTTATCTACCTTCAGTCAGCAAATTGATGATGATGATTAACTTGTCAAGTTTGACTTTCATCATGAGAGTAGTAGTAGATAAGCTTACTGTCTCATGTCACGGTTCTGACACACCTTTAAGAGCCCAACAATAATGTAAAATGACTAGGCACCTTCATTGAACGTTCATAATATTATGCTATTGGTAGATCAGCTAGTTATAAGCTATCAACAAATACAGGAAGTCTTGCCGTAGTTTACACTTATAAAAAAGAAATGCTGATAACAATAATGTTTCAGGCCGCAGAAGCTAATCTGGCACGGGTCACACGCGAGCGGAGAGCGGGCTCTAGACACCTTCTGCGAGGAGTGGCAGAACGGAGACCCAGCCGTGCGGGGCATGGCCGCCTCGCTCTACTCGCATCGTCTGCTTTCTCAGGAGAGGTAATACTAATAAATAATAATATACGGGGCCTTTAAGAACCGGAGCAGGAAGGAACAAGGCAAGTAAGAGCAGTGAAAGATTGGGATTCAGAAGAGGTAGGATAAATGGTGTCTTTTAGAACTGAGCACGAAGAAGAGAGAAAAAGGGAATATCTTCTAGGAGTGGCAGAACGGAAAAGGCGGTACGGGGCATGGCCACCTCGCTCTACTCACATCGGCTGCTTTCACAGGAGAGGTAATACGGGGTCTATGAGACTTGATGGTGAAAAAAAAGGCGTGAAAGATCTTCTGGAATCTCTTGGAGGTAGATCAAACGGGGTCTTTAGAACTTGGCGCAAAAGAAGGGCACTTTCTGCGAGGAGTGGCTAAACGGAGAACCAGCCGAGCGTGGGATAGCTGAAAGAAGGGTTTTAACTTTATAAGGCCCTACCTAGCTACCTACCTCTCTTGATGCCTTTAGAACAGCAAGACACTAGGTAGGTCGAACGAAAAAAAGACAAAAAAAATTTAAACTTGAGGTCAAAGCTTAGCTTTTAGTTCCCGCTGGGCCCAAAAGACAGTATAAAAATGTATAAATTAAATAGAACATCGATGTATTTATAGTAGACTCATAAATGTCTTATTCTATTCATCGTATTGTTTACAGATATCCTTGTAACAATCACTTCATTGTGTTGTGCGTAGAAGCAACGTCGCATATTAGTGTGAGAAGAAAAAGGGATATCTCCAGGTAACACTATTTTAGCTACTATCGCAAAATAAAAGGTTATTAAAATCTAAATGCCGGTAGTAGGCATGATTCTAGAATCTAGACATAATATTTGAATTTGATTTGAAAACTTTCATAAGTTATAAAATATATGAAAACAATCAGTGGCCGGGCAAGACCTAAGGATGTGGGCAATATATATTTTGAGGGGCCCCGAATGACGCATGTTGATAGAATTTAAAAAAAAAATAGAATTTCAAAACTATTATTAGTTTTGAAATTCTAATTTTTTTAAAAATTAAAAAATCCAGGGGCGTGAGGCCACTTGGGACGCGAGGCCGTGGAGTCTAGGCCAACGTTTCTATTTGAATTTCTACAGCATGGCACTTTTAGGCATTTAGGCATTTTTAACCAAACCAACCAAACAAGCCACCCTTACCGTAGACGATCGCCCACGTCGCCTACGCCTTATGCCGCATTTGAAAACAATTTTACGGTCATAAATTCAATTACGAGAGCGTAGATTGGTAAAGATCTGATATTAGTCATAATTTATGATTGACAATGGCATTTTTTATAAATTTACGTTGATTGTGTATTCTAAAGACATCCAATCATGGTGACAACGAGAAGAATACACCTAAGGCAAACATTACATGGTAGGTTTTGCTGTCAGTTTTACCACAGTCATGACTGTGACTGATGCATAACCTGTCGTGTAATGCAGTGACTGACGGTTGCATGAAATTGATTGACTGTTATCTGGATATCTTGGTTTTTTGTCATGCAACCATCAGTCACGAATTTTTAGTGAGTGTTTTCACATCTGACAAAATGGGAAAAAAATTAGAAACGTATACCTTTGAAAATTTTGGCTTTCAATGACATAAAACTGAAGAGAATTGAGTGACCGTCTAATACCATCCGTCAAACATAATTCATGATTGATGGAATTGACTGTCGCTTGTATGATCGTATAATGGATGCCTAAAAGACAATATTATGCTCGACCATAATTATAGTTCAACTGTAAAATCAGCGTATCTACGCTAATGTAGATACGCCAATAACTGTATTAACTATTAAGTCAAAGCCGACTGACTTGGATTTAATACGACTTCGACTTAGCACACAGTTATTGGAACGTAAACAATTTTCAGACACAACGTCTCTAAGCACGACGAGGAGTACCTATACAACGCCGAGGAGTACCAGCAACTACTAAATGAGATATTTGCTCAACCGCTCAGAGATAATTGAACCAAGCCAAATTAAACTTTGATAATAACATGCTAAGGCTGAAATGTCAGTGGCATTTTGTATGAGATATTTTCTAGACTGGCTTCTTTGTTCAAAATAAATGCTAGAAAACAAATTTTATTCAGCCATGCTATGATAAATTCTTTCGCAGTGTGTATTTTTGCTTCAGGATATCTAAATAATTATGTAACATCACAGTAATTGTAGGACTTCTTAACAGAAAAAAAACCGAAGTGTACAAGCTATATTGTTCAATTATAGAACGTGTGATTTGTGAATAATTACTTTTTTTCTACAATTCAATGCAGAATATTGCCATAATAATTATTTCAATGCAGTGCTGCCATTCAGAGATTTAGTTTGCTATATTTAATATTTTTTTTGTCAAACATATTTATATTATATCTATGTGAAGTACAGTCGATGCAAAAAATTTATTCCATTTTTAAATATTAATAGTTTTTTTACGTTATTATAATTTTTCACAACAATTTTCTACAAGATGTTAGTGTAAATACCGTTATCCTTGAAACCATCAAATGAGCCCGTCAAAATGAACAACTTTTTCTATGAGAACAATGCTGGGAACTCAAAATAATCCGTCTTCCTACCAATTACCAATACAAATTGCCGATCCGGGCATCCGTATGAGTATGAAGATGGCTTTTTTTTGAGTTTCCAGGATTGTTCTCATACAACAAGTTGTTCATTTTGAAGAGCTAATTCGATGGTTTCAAGGATAACAGTGTTTACACTAACACACTGTATTTTACCCAGTGTATGTGAACAATAATTAATATTGATAAAGTTACCGTAGTATGAGATTTAGTAAGCAATAAGTGGGCATATCTTTTGCATAATATCTTTAGGTAGTTAAAAAAACTACAACATATAATCTTATAGGTATAAGGAAGCTTTGTCGAATATTACCCCAGTTACTTAAAGCAGTATTTCCAATTTAAAAAAGAAACATTTTATTTATATCATACATAAAACGTATAATTAAAATATACCTGTATATTTATCATTAATTTGACTTTTTTCTTAATTTTATAGTTACAGTTTTTTAATCAATTATTTTCATCCGATCAAGAAGCCAAAAAGAAGCTTACAAAAACAAATAGGTATTATTTGTGATACTATCCTGATTTTGATTAAGACTGTATATACATTATTGTTTATAATAAGATTATTAGGTAGTATAATTGCGTGGTATTATAATTATATTATAATGTTTTACTAAAATTCCAATGGCATTTAAAATTATTGCATTATATATTGAGTGTGCGAACTACTGTAACCTTGTCTTGCGGACTGTGTTTAGAAGGCCATATATATTTACGATATTAAGTATTATTATAATATAATATAGCATAATATAAGTATATTTAATATTTTATTACAATCAAATACGGACATGACTTAATTATTTACTTAATAAAAATATGTTGTATCGTGTAGTAGTTTTGTAAATAAGTTAAAACTGACTATAGGACTGCTTGTGTAAGTTGTGTACTTCTTAAAATCCTTTGATATTTCTGCCATCAGCTTCTGGGTCAGTTCACACCAAAGCGTGGCGAAATGAGGCCCGACGTATAAAAGCAGTGCAAAATTGAATTGTCAAAATATATTATTATAGCAAACACAGCTTAAATTTTTTCAATCAACGTAGTAATATTATTAGAAGCAGCAGGCACGAAATTAGTCTAAACCTAGGCCTAGGGGCTAGGACACTTTTTGAACTTTTCGACTATACCCAGTGTAACCCCAATATTTATTAAGATAATTAAATAAGCTAAGATCCTAGTCGTTTGTCTTATTCATGAGTTTTCATACAAACCAAGGTATTTTTCTTTTTTATATAAAATATTATGTAGGACGATGATGACAATGTTTTTTTCAAATTTTTTGTTTGTATGAAAACTAAGAATAAATTGATTAAATAAGACATAAAACATACCAACAAGCATTTAGGAACTTGTTTTATAAGTCGATCTATGTATTTCGATTAGATCCAATGTATTATGCTTACGACTGTATTTATACGATTTAAACAAATAAATGTTGAAAAATCTTTTGTTTTCTTATTTGTCCCATTAGTCATTCGTATAGACTGCTCTACCATGAGTTTAAAGCTATAGTATATTTTATCTATACTCGATACCGACTACGTAAATATTTAGTAATATTAAAAAAATGTGGATTGTTTATTTTTGGTAATTTTTATTTTGAAATTTGTACTTATCACATTGGAATTTTATTACTCAGAAATGTATTAAATGGAAAATACAAAATTACAGCAATTTTATAATATATGGAAAATTGTAAGAAACTGATTATTGGAACCATATTGTATGAAGGATAATTTTACATAGGCTTTAATATGAAAAATCGAAAAGAAAAAGGAAATTGTATAACTTCAAGTTTGGTCGAATCGGGCCTAAGAGTGACAAGAATCACGAAATGATTAAAATAGCTATGTAAGAAATCAGTAAAAAAGAGTTAAAGATATAAAAAGAAAAGAAATAGAAAGAAAAAAAAGAAATAAATAAAATAATAATAACAAGCCCTAATAATGTTAGGGGGGTGGGAATATTAAAAAATAATAATATTTAGTATGGCGATTTTAGTTCCGCAAGTAATCGCTAGAGGCGCTGTAAAATTTGCCATACTAAAAATTTACGTAGTCGGTAATCGAGTATCGATAAATACTATAGCTTTAAACTCATGGTAGAGCTACAGGTATAGATTAAGAACCTGCGACAGCCAGACCTTCCTCAGTTTCGTAAAGCTGAAAGTTTACCTGTTTGTGGCCATTACAGAGGTAAAAACGACCAGCAACTATGAAGTTTTGGTCGCGGTTACTTTAGGAGGTATCCAGTTCTGAAGGTGTACCTGGCCTTCGAGAAAGAGTAAAGCTCAATTTTATTGCTTGACGAAACGGGACCGAGTCCTTTACGTAATGAACTCCACTTGATAAATACATTATAAGCTCAATATGATTTTCTAAGTAAAATAAAATAGCAGCAATTCATTGAATTGCTAATTGTTGCTCATAAAATAAATCTAGGCAATGAGAATATGTAATTTGTTTCGATCGCTGGCTTCGTGGGGTCAGATCACACCGAGAATCGACGCAACGCTGCATTTTAAACCTTCGAGACAAAGATGGACTTGTTATTTTGACGTCATTGTGTCTGTTTGTCTGTACTATCGTAGCTCCTTTATTGATGAACCGAACAGGAAACTTTTTTTTTTGCCTAACGTGATCGAAGGTGTCTTGTCTTAACTATATTAATTATCATCAGTTTAATGATGTCATTTAAACTGATGATAATTTACTTTTTTACAGTAAAAGGTACAATATGTATCATTGCAAAATTATAAACCCGAACTTCTACGCCCTGTACAACCGCGTTTTTTTCTATTTCAAAATGTTTTCTACCTGCTACTACTGCTGCTCTATCGCTATTTAAAAATGCAGCGTGTCGTTGCGTCTCAGTCTCGTCTCAGTATTGCTCGACCTTTACCTAATGGAAAAAAACGTTGACTGTAAAGTGAGAAGACATATTTTCTGAGTTTAATCTTTAATAAGAAAACTTTTCTGTTTGATTGCTCAAACTTCGTAAATAACAAATTTACTTCATCTGATGTTTCGCTATTGTAAATATTTATTGCCAAACACTTTGCAAAAGCTCGAGTTTCACATTTTATTAATTTTTAATGTAGTAATTTAATATTTATTAACTTAGTTTGTAGTTCTTTTATCACACAAAAAATTAGAAGTAAGTATATCTATTCTTTGCAATCGTTGCCATAGATTTTCTTCTGCAAAAATGTTTTACCGCAGCTGAAGTACATAGTCATTTTCTAGATCCATACATTTCTGTTTTACAAGTTTTTGATCAAACCACGTATCTAAGCGCAAATTTAACATTAATTTAAAACCCACCCCAAAAAGAGCACATAACATTCAAAAATTTTAATTCCAAAAAGCTGCTTTACAAAAAGCAATAAGAAGTAGAACGTTTAAATCAAGTTTCACTTTATTAAAAGTGCCTATTGTGAGCAAAATCTCGTACTTCTAATTCCGGGGGATTTCAGATTTCAATTAAGTCAAATATCACTGGACCCGGAGATAGAAATGTTCAATTTAATACTACAGACTCTACAGAGTTCGTCGTATTACATAGTTCAGTTGACTTATCATGTTTTAAATTTATCGCATTTGTCCTACGATAGCTATTAAAGTTCTAAAATACAACTTTTATCTTCATCATTATTTGAAAAAAACCTTTTGTGAAATCATTTGTCTCTAATGACATACCGTGGTAAATCTATAATTATAGGTACCACTACCAGATCTTAGAGACTCGAGGGAGGTGTTTTCTGTATGACGTACTACGTCTAATAAAAATTATTTTTTTAATTCTAAGAGGGTCAAAAGGTGGGTAAAAGTTTTTAAAAAGAACATAGACTGGAAACGTTAAAAGACCTTTCATTTGATATTATTTTAATTGTACCTAGATAGCCCATATTGCTGCAGAACTAGGGTCTATGCCAGTCTAAAGTCTTCTTTCTAATAATTATTGATTTTATAACTTCTTTCAAACTGCATACTGATATTGTTCGAATGAGCAAAATATTTCATTCCCCTTTTGCCGATAATATTCATAAGACACGCAAAAGCAGTTTCAATGCTGAAAATATTGTGGGGCACATTCCAAACCGATCCAATTTTGCAAGAATGCTTTATGAAATTTTGCATGACGCTGACAAAGAAAAAAAATTTAGGTTGTAATTTTTCATACACCTGAGGCGTAATAAAAATCGACTCTACATAGAAATACCTAAATGTATCTAATATGACAAGATAATTTTATATTTGTGAATAGGTTTACAGAGTGTAATAGAATAATGTAATTATTTGTAAAATTACTTAAAAAAGATAATTTTTATACGAAATAGACATAAATCTAATATATAAAAATAAGTCGGGTTTTCCTTCCTGACGCTATAAAACCAGAACGAACGAACCGATTTCCACGGTTTTTCATTCGTTGGAAAGGTCTCGGGCTTCGTGAGGGCTATAGAAAAAAAAATCAGAAAACACTTCAAGAGAAAATCAGGAAAACAGGGAAAATAATTTTATTTCAAAACAACGTTTGCCGGGACAGCTAGTGAAATATAAAAAAACCGGCCAAGTGCGAGTCGGACTCGCGCACCGAGGGTTCCGTACAAACCTGCAAGGTTTACAAAGTTCGTTCATTACGACAATCGAGTCATAACTATGGTATTTTTATTGCAAAATGAAATTCATAACATTACAATGGGGAAAGATGGAGGAGCATAAATTTAAGACAAAGATCTCTTTATCGTTTAAGTAATCCTTTATTTTATATTAACACATATCATTTATCTATAATATAACTGAAACACTTATACTAGCCTTGCAGCAGACTTGCGAAAGTGGTTAAAGGCAATTAGATCTAAGTATTTGATATGAATTTCAACTTGATAGCTCTACGCGTTCATGAGGAAAAAAGTAATAAGTTTATATTTATTAAAAAATATATATTTTGTAATGTTACTAAAAATTTAAGGTTTTCGGAATTTTTCCTTTATGTGTGCTATAAAACGTTGCTTCATGCCAAATTTCAAGATTCTAGGTCGACTGGAAGTACCCTTTAGGTTTTGATTCCCTTGCGAGTACTTGCGAGTTTCAAAATATGCAGCTTAAATTGCTGTTTCTTTTGATTGCGTTGACATAGAAGTTTGATTTTGTTACAGCTTAAAGGTATTATAGACCTGAGTATTTGGTATGAATTTCAATTTAATACCTCTACGCGTTTATGAGGAAATGGGTAGTAAGTTTAAAATTATTAAAAAAAAATATATTATGTGATGTAACTAAAAATTTATGGTTTTCGTAATTTTTCCTTTATCTATGCTATAAGACGTTGCTTCGTACCAAATTTCAAGATTCTGAGTTCACGGGAAGCACCCTGTAGGTTTTGATTCCCTTGCAAGTGTCGAAAATTTGCGGCATAAACGGCTGTATCTTTTGATTGCGTTGGCTTAGAAGTTTGATTTTTTCACAGCTTCAAGGGACAGTAGACCTGAGTAATTGATATAAATTTCAGCTTCATACCTCCACGCGTTCCTGAGAAAAAGGGTCTTGACAGACGGACGGACGGACAGACGGACAACAAAGTGATCCTATAAGGGTTCCGTTTTTTCCTTTTGAGGTACGGAACCCTAAAAAACAGCCCTGATCATGTTAGGGAGAGGAATTAATAAGAAAAACAACAATGTGATATATTATGTGTACAATGTTAGGTTATGTGTACCATAAATAGAGTTCACTGTGAAGGTATCAGCGCTGAAAGAACATAATTTTTTGCGATTTCTATGGACTAGCGCCATTGCCCCAGTGCAGTGCCACAAATTTGTCCGTACAAACGTTTAAACGTAATTGCTCTCTCAGAGCTGCTACTTTCACAGTGAACTCTCTATATGTATAAGGGACACATACACAAAACACATCCTAAAGTATTATCACTTAGTTTGGTCACACCCTGTATAATATATTACTGCAAAACTACAAATATCAAAACAAAAACAGATTAACACACTTGTCTATTTTTAATCTTCATCGGTTTAGCATATTTTCAGAACACTAAAATTATAATGTCATGATCTTAACTTAATTAACAAATAAAAATATAATGCAATATATTATAATATAATTATGTCGTAAAGTAAGTATTTTTAAAGAAGATAAACAATATGACTCATATTTATCGGGGAAGTACATTTATTTATACTTACTACACAATATCGAGTAAACAAGAAACGTTTACATCTATGATCTAATATAATAATATAATAAAATATCTACTAATAAACCGACGAACAGACAGACACTGATCGGGGGACAGCTGGAAAACTTGCTCTAAAAAAACTCGTCCTAATACTTTTATGTGATAGAAATCTGTATATGGTCTGTAAGTTACCTACTTTTCGATACTTTTAAAAGACAATCTTACATTATTCTGTTACATTATCTTACATCTTATTTGCTAATGCTTATATGTTTTCATTAACTGTGATAATTTTAAGGCAGGTAGGTTACATGCCTTGCAATCAGTATTTTAGCTTAAATATCGAATGTTCCAATTTTCATTTCCAGTTCCAAATGCATCTTGGATAAGGGTCCTGTTTTTATTATAATTAAAAATTCTCATTATTTTCAGAGAAGACAATGTTATTACTATGCATTTGAAAACCAAAATAAAGCAAGATGCAACTTCAGAGATGTGTGAAAAAATTACTCTTTTGCATAGCGCAGCGCACCTAAAAATTTAGTATCTCATGTATAAAATGTAGGGATGTACAATTGAACTGAAAATGTCGGTAAAATTGAAGAATAATAGTACTATTTTCATTTATTTACAGACATTCTAATATAATTTGTACTACACAAAAATATTTTTGTTACACGTGTTTTACACGTGGGAGAGCCATGCTTCGGCACGAATGGGCCGACTCGACCGGAGAAATACCACGTTCTCACAGAAAACCGGCGTGAAACAGCGCTTGCGCTGTGTTTCGCCGAGTGAGTGAGTTTACCGGAGGCCCAATCCCCTACCCTATTCCCTTCCCTACCCTCCCCTATTCCCTTCCCTTCCCATCCCTACCCTCCCCTATTACCCTATTCCCTCTTAAAAGGACGGCAACGCACCTGCAGCTCTTCTGATGCTGCGAGTGTCCATGGGCGACGGAAGTTGCTTTCCATCAGGTGACCCGTTTGCTCGTTTGCCCCCTTGTTTCATTAAAAAAAAATTAAAATTACGTGACATACTAATATGGTTTTTTCTAAGGTTACCAACTTTGTATCCTGTAAGTATAATGAGACTTTGCTATTATAATATTGTTTAGAGGTATTTACTCCAACATGATATTCCTGTTCGAGACCGCAAACTCCGATAACATAATATTATATTTGAACGAAATTCTTCTTAATTGATTTGATTCCCACAAATTAAAATATTATGTTATCGATATAAGGATTATCGTCTATTCTAACGCACAACCCTACTCGCCGCGTAAGAGTCTCCTTGCAGATGACAGCTATAAATTAACCTGAAACTTGATGCTCTGGTGCATTTGAGACTTTTTTCGCTATCATAAGCGTTTTCCAGATCGCATCGCTGAAGCACGAACTTATTCACGATCCTAATTTAAATTACATAATATAATGTTTCGTCACTTTAAAATGTGCGTTAATAATGCATTTACGGGGATTTTATGGAGACTAAACAATAAACATATCAAAGAAGTCATCTAAAAAGCGATAAAAAATTACTTAGACTTGTGGACACCTGCAAGATAAAATATAGCGTTGCCGTTATTATATTATAGATATGCTTTAGAATAAACTAGTACCAGTAGGTACTAGTTTATTCTACAGTAGGTACAGTAGGTAAGTATACTAAATTACAGAATACAGTAACATAATGGCATCTTATATCAGGGTGGTTAGTCTTCGATTCTGCGTTAATTATTGGAGATGAGTCATTAAAGGGTTATTAAATATAACTTCATTGTTCATTATTTTCATTACAAATAGAATGACGTGTATTATGAAAATAATTGATAAAATAGGTCCAATATAATCAATACAGGAGATACGCGATAAGATACGAGTACTTAATCAATATCAATAATGTAATATATTTTGCTATTTCCTTCTCTCCGTTTATTATGACAGTACGTGTGTTTTTGCAAACGTTATAAAATGGAAAGTGTTTCGAGGCCAGAAGCAACCATCACCAAGAAACAATTTGCGAGAATTCACGAAAGAATTCAAAACAAATATGAAGAAATGCAGAAGAGACTTGAAAAATCAAAATCCATTGATATGTTGCAAAATGTGGGAGTAGATTTTGATTATAAAAATAATAAAAAATCAAGTGTATATGATACGAATGAGGTGGATGATGTTTTTGTGATGTCCAAGAATTCAAATGATAAACACGTCAATACAAACAATGCAAATAAATATAATGCTGTGTTTGAAGATGTTAAAGTTAAAGAAGCTATTATTACAAAATCTGTTTCGCTTCTAAGTTTAAACGACAAAGATAGTGACGGTGAAGATTTTGAAAATAATGTATTCAGGAATTCGTTCAAAACCAGCATTGAATCGTGAGTATATTTTATGTTCTTAAGATACACCTTTCACGCTCAATTTGATTTAAAACTGTACTTTTCAAACTTAAAAAAAATCATCAATCACTTATTTTGATAAAAATGTTGATAACTTATTTTTGAGGAAATTTCTCTGTCTATATAGTTAGCAGAGAAAAAAATACGATTTATAGAGTAGGTATTTGTACATTAAATCTCGATACCTTAACAGAGGTTTTTTAAATTTTGTTTAGTATCAGTTTCGAAGCTTAAATTTTACGAAACCAGCGACAGATCTAATTAAAAAATAATAATAACCTATTGACAAGATCCTTAAGTAAATATTTCGTTTAGGTATTTAAGTTTGTGTAATTTAAATTCAAAGAATGAGAAATATCAAGGAATAAAAACTTTTTTTACCTATTTATTTAACTTAATTTAATATAACTAGCTGTTTGACCGAGCTTTGCTCTCTTTTCTAGAAATGATTCCTAGCTAGATCGATTTATCGCCCCCGAAACCCCCTATATACTAAATTTCATGAAAATCGTTGGAGCCGATTACGAGATTCCAATTATATATATATATATATATATATATATATATATATATATATATATATATATATATATATATATATATATATATATATATATATATATATATATATATATATATATATATATATATATTATATACGTTTCTGCATAACATCAGATTTATATTGTTTATGCTACGAATTCTTTATTTAAGTTTATTTAATTTTTATTGCCTTCCCTATGGTCTTAAATCTTATTATAATCGCGCTTTTTACACAATGTACTATATTTACACATACACTACACACATATCAAAAATTATACTGCATCTTTGTCTCTCTCTTAAATATCGACTTATTTACGAAATACAGACGCCTAGCAGGCAGGTACAAAATTATATATCAATTATCAATATTTATTATTATACTTATGATTATCTATATGAAAATGGCTAGTTTTGATATTTTGAATGATATTGATACAATGGTTACACCCTGCCACATTATTGAATATCCGGAGCATTATGGTAAAGTCTTTACTAACAAACATAACTTGCAAATTTTGACGTTCAATATTAGGAGTCTACAACAAAATTTCGACAGGTTTATGGTGGCTTTTGCACGTTTTGGCATGCCTTTTGATATAATGGTCTTAACTGAGTGTTGGCTGCATGCTGGATCTATTATACCACAAATAAAAGGATATTTCTCTTATAGATCTAATCAATGCAATAATAGAGCCGGCGGCGTCGTTACTTATATAAATAACAAATGGTCACCTGAAGTTACAGAGCCCCAAATTGATGGAGCTGACTGTCTCTGTATTTCTGTTAAAAACAAATTTTCTGTTCTACCTATTTACAGGTCCCCATCTTTTACCAATTTGGATCCCTTTTTAAACTCTTTTGCAACTTCAGTCCTGTCCATTGTAAGTACCCCGTGCGTAGCGGTAGTAGGAGATATAAATATAAACATATGCTCAAATGGAACTACTCAGCTGGATGATGGAAGTAATCGATACCTCTGTCTATTAGCTGAATTAAATTTAGCACCCACAATCTCGGAACCAACACGAGCTAACTCTTGCCTAGATCACATAAACGTAACCTCTAAATTTCAGACTGAGTCAGTAATCTGTAAAACGGACATCACAGACCACGACATCGTTATCACTGGAATTACCTTAACTAGTCCGCGCTCTACAGAAAAAAAGCGGATGCATCTAAAAATTGACTCTCAATCAATTTCGGAAGACCTTGAAAATGTAGACTGGAGCGATGTTACTAAACTAAATATAGTAGATGATGCAGTTAATTTGTTCAGCAGCAAAATTTCAAGCATAATCGACAAACATTCAACTAACGTACCAATTAGTCGATCCAAATTTACTTTCAAGCCGTGGATGACACCGGGTCTTATTAGATGCTCGAAGCATAGAGATGCTCTGCATGCTAAATTGCGCGCTAATCCAAATGACCATATAACAAAACTTGTTTACACACGATACAGAAACTTCTATAACAACATTATTCGAAAACTAAAACAAAAACACGAAGAGTTGGAGCTAGATAAATATAAAAAGCACCCGAAAAAGCTTTGGGAAACAATTAAAAATATAACTCACACAAATAAAATCAAAAGGCATCCAGTAGAACTTACTGTAATTAAACCTAGCATATTGGATTCACTTGATCACTGTAATAACTTTTTTTCTAATATCGGTCAAAATCTAGCAAATAAGATACTTACAGTTAGCACGGAAAATGAAGCGTCACTTGCATCTAAAATTAAAATTAGCAACTCACCTACTCAGTCCCTTTTCTTCCAGCCCACAGATGAAAGTGAAGTGGATTCAATCATTAAAAACCTGAAAATGGATAGTGCTCCAGGCTTAGATGGAATTACCAACAAACTGCTAAAATCAATTAAAAGTCACATTATTATACCATTTACATTTATCTGCAACCTTAGTTTATCTGAAGGGTTTTTTTCTTAAATGTGGAAGACAGCAGCTGTTACACCGGTATACAAGAATGGTAGTAGATCAGATGCTAGTAATTACAGACCTATTTCTCTTCTGTGTTCATTTTCAAAAATTTTAGAAATAATTGTCCACAAACGCCTAGTTAGCTTTCTAGATAAAAATAATTTAATATCCGACAAACAATTCGGTTTTCGCGCATACAGGTCAACAGAAGATGCAGTAAAATTATTGACGCATATAGTTTCAGGACGTCTTGATGAGAAACGTTCATGTATTGGCGCATTTATAGACCTCGCTAAGGCGTTCGACACAATCTCCGTCAAAATCTTGTTGCGTAAGTTAGAATTAATGGGAATAAGAGGTAACGCCTTAGCCTGGTTCAACAGTTATTTAATTAATCGCAAACAATGTGTTAAAATTAACCATCATAGAAGCAATTTACAAAATATTAATTTTGGCATACCACAAGGGAGTATCTTAGGCCCTACACTCTTCATTTTATATATGAACGACATATTTAATATAAAACTCCACAAAACCGATATTATTTGTTACGCTGATGACACAGCAATTATTTTTTATGGAAATAATTGGGCTGAGGCAGTAAGCACGGCGGAAAATTCACTTAGGAAAATCGCTAGGTAGCTCCAAGATAACCTACTTACTCTGAGTATCCCCAAGTCTAAAATTCTATTCTTTCATAAAACAGGGGCATCAGCACCTCCTGTTAATCTTAATGTTACGGTACATACATGTCCTTTAAATAGTCAACAATGATTAGTAAAATGTAACTGTGAGCAACTAAAAAAAGCTACCTTCGTAAAATATTTAGGGGTCATGGTTGACGACAAATTAGACTTCCAGGAACATATTGTCAGCACATCTAAAAAGATCCGAAAGCTTATCTACATATGCAAAAACTTACGTACATCTGCCACTCTACACCTACTTAAAACCGTTTATATATCTATATGCCAGTCAGTGATATCATACTGCATACCAATATGGGGAGGTGCAGCAACCTCTAAAATGATTGTCCTGGAAAGAGCGCAGAGGTCAGTGCTTAAAGTAATTTTAAAAAAACCCATCTGGTATCCTACATCATGTGTATATAAAGATTCAGATGTACTCACAGTTCGTGCCATTTTTATACTTCAGGCTTGTGTTAAGGAGCATCATGCTTTTCTTAAATCCCCAAATTATGATGTACTACTTAAAAAAAGAACTTGGAAGCTGCCTCTACCACAAACTAACTCTAGTTTTTCAAGACGACTTAGTCCACATTTACACCCATTTATATACAATAATGTAAAACGAAAATGCGTCCTAGAAGATAGTTCATTAATAGAAGTAAAGAGAAAAGTTAAAAACTGGCTCAAAACTCTAGATTATCAAGAAAAAGAACAATTGCTACGAGAGATATATAGATAGACAACACACATACACACACACAGCGCGCACTTAAAACTTAAAATTTAAAATCTTTAATGAGTAGCCAGAGGCTCTTTTATTTGTTTTTCAAATTTTATACCTGTTTTTTTAATTTAAATCTTAACTAAACTATATGTCTAAAAGAAGGAAAATATATTGGTGATCTGCAGGACAGGCTCAGCCTAGTGCAGGCGCCAAAGTTATACAATATGTGTAAAGTCTGTTATTTATTGTCTTCGTAAGTTCATAATTATACAACTGTATTGTACTCCTAGATCATATTATAACTACACATAACTACACACTACACATTGTAACAGATGCTAAAAGTTTTAAATAAAGATTATTATATATATTATATATATTGCTCGTTTAAAGATATAAGATAATAGCTTCATATCATAAAAGATATCTTTTTTTTTTTTCTACAAATATTTTAAAACTACTATGAATCGCAGCGCGCATAGCAAATCGAATAGTCCGCCGCAGGCTTGTATGGAAACTTGAAATTAGGTGTAAATGCTCTTAAATATAAACTTTAAAAAAATCTACTTTTATAATATTATGTTCGGGTTCATTACACAGATATACACAATTTTCTCCTATCACAGGCTAACCGAAGGTGCTAAAGAAAGTGATGACTCTAACGAATTGCAAACTCCAACACCTAAATCTATACGCAAAAGAATCGGTTCACGTATAACAGCTGTTAAAAATAAAAGACAGGAAAAGAAAGAAAAGCGTGTGAAAGAAAAAAAAGACGTACGGGAAAAAGTGGAAAAGGTATTTTTGAAATCAGACAATCTTAATATTTAATAACTAATAATTAAAAAGATGTCCTTTTCATATACCTACTTAATGATAACAAATACAATAATTGTAGAACGATATTTCAATTTATCATTTTATGTGTAATTTTCAGTTTGTTCTTTCAAATTCAACAAAATTAGACTTGACTGGATTCGAAAAGAAAATCAAATGTGGAACGGTCACTGTTACTTTAATCGATGTATCTGGCTTTGAAGAAAATCCTGAAGAAAAACCAAGATCATTGATTTGTAGATTTAGGTTGGTGCAATATATAAAGTTATTTATATTTTTAGGAAATATAACGTAAACGAACGTACTAGATAAATCCAAAATATAATTAATGCTTGACAAAAAAACTGCTTAATTATCATTTGATGATGATAACTTAATATCTACAATATTGCTTTTACAGGCTAGGCAACGAAAAACGTAAGTCAAAGTTGGTAAAAAGTAACCAAAGTGTTGTAAAATTCCAGGAAATATTAAGTTTTGAACAATATGAAGATGACAATCATTTAGAGGTTGTATTATGGGATAGAGATAATCCTGTAGGCAGGTTAGTGAATACTAATCTTGAATACACTCGAAATGTTTATTTAAAATATATAATTGAAAACCTTTTTTAATTTCTAGATATTATGTAGTTTTTTTAAAGTGTTTGTATATTTTAAATTATGTAGGGATTGTACTATTTATTTGCTTTTTTATTTAACTGCAATGAATGAATAAAATGTACCGCTATATTCCTTTTAAAATAAATATATTATATGTAAATAAGATATTAATAATTATGGTTGGTTTCAGAACTGTGGTTGATTTAACGTTATTAAAAAAAGAAAAAACTCATAAATTGAAAAATACACTAGAAGACGAAGCAAAAAACATAAAAATTTTTATGCTTATCACAATTTCTGGATCGTGTTTAGCAAATACTTTGTATGACATTGATGAAAACAAATGTAGAGACATAATTTTAGCCTCGAGAAGAAAATATGTAAGTTTAAAATCATAATATAGGTATGTGCCATCAACATCAATATATAAATCCTTGTTTAAAATGATTATTAAATTATATTTCAGGCTTGGTATCGTCTTTGTGGAGAGTTTACAAAAGTTGGTCACCTGTGGATAGTTGTTTATGGAGCCAAAGGATTGTCATCACACGATTGTTACTGTGTTTTAAATTTAAACAACGAGAGTGTAAGAACTGTTACAGATTATAAAACAAATGCGCCTAGTTGGATGAAAATATTCTCGTTGTAAGTTTTCTTTCATTAAAACAAAGGTCATTTTAAATTTTCGTGGCTTATATTTTAGTCACGTATAACTTACTAACTTCTAATTCTCCATACTTTTTAGCGTCATCACTGACATTACCTCATCCTTGGAAGTTATTATTAACGATGAGAAGAAATGTGAGGAAGTAGGAAAAATCACTATACCACTTTTAGAGGTTGATTCAGGAAAGAAGAAATGGTATGCCCTAAAAGACGTCACCCAAACTCAAGCAGCAAAAGGTCAAAATGCGCGAATACTTCTTGAAATAAATATTTCTTGGAATTTGGTACGCTACTTATTATATTTCTGTAATTTACTACTTCAGAAACGTTTAGAATTTTAAACGGATTCTAAAAATCCCCAAATATAATAATTGAAAAAGTGGACATTCGTATTTAACTCATTAAATGAGTTAAATACACTTCACGTCCACTTTTTTTCAATCAATCAAATTCAATAGATACAGTATAAAATTATGTAATTGTAATACTTACTACCTACTCAAATTTTTATCTCGAAGGAAAACAAAATTCACTCATTTCCTTTTATACCATAAAACTAAACGAAGTCAAAGATTCAAGAACGATCAACGAACTTCTTACACAATATCGCAAGTCGGTAGAGCGTTAGTGCAGGTAATAAAAGTATCAAGTTTTTAGGTTAAGGCTGCCGTTAGAGTTGTTAATCTAAAGGAAGTTAATTATTTGCAAGCCGACGAAAAATTAGACAGGCACATATTCGCGAGGAACTTGTCAAGAGCCAAATCTGTTATTTCGTGGATATTGAATTTCTTGAAAATTTTCAAGTAAGTTTATTTTCTTTTCAAGATGCGTTTATGGCATATTTAACTTTATGTTATAGACCTAGTTTTCTATACAATGATTTATATTTTTAACTAGATAATATATTTATTTATTGCGTGTTCTTAAACAATGATATCTATTTAAAACTAAGCAAGAATCTTTGATTGTAATATTTATGATACTTTGATGATATAATTATTACTTTATCCATACTTTCAGAACATGCTTCCAGTGGGAATCTCGTAAAGTGAACATTACAGCGTTAGTAGTTTGGACACTTTTCTGGTCCTTCGGAAAAGTGTGGATGTCCCCACTTCTGCTACTCATACCATTTGTTGTCTATAATTATGAAAGAATATCATTTATCAGGAAGTGTAAGTTTAAAAAGAAAATGGCTACACTTTTAAAAACTTCCGCATAACTTAACGATGAATTATTGATTTTTAATTAAATTTTTCGCAGGGAAGAAAATAAATTCGGAAGAATTGGAAATCGAATCTAAATTGGATAAGGTAAATTCGAAACAAAATTAATCAGTTTCATTGATAAGCTCACTCGATTTTTCCAATAAAAGACTGCTACACAAAAAATCCTATTGTCTGCCCCTTTTATTGACTTTGGAAACTTCACCACGATTTACCGTTTCAGGATGAGAAAAGTTTGTCTCTTCGTCAGAGGCTAAACAGTTGGCAGGAAATGATACAAGTAGTCCAGAACTCTATCGGAAAATTCGCAAGTCTTGGTGAAAGCGTTAAAAAGTAAGTCTTGCGTTAGAATTTTGATGATTGAATGTCTTCACGATATAATAATAATATATTATTTTCATTTATCATCAAGCAATTGAAAAAAGCATCACATATTATCTACATACAAATGAGATTTTAAAACTAATTAATTAAAAATAATTTTAAAGAAAACGTCAGACCGTCACAACCGTCTATAGCCTTTCCCGTTTCTCATAGTATCTCCATACCGAATTTCATCTAAACGATTCAGCGGCTTAATCGTGAGGAGGTGACAGATAAACACACTTTCGTATAATTAAAATATTATGGGTTAGGATGAATACTCAATACCTAAGTTCTTTTTGTTTCAGCTTGTACAACTTCTCGGTGCCTTTCATCAGCTACTTGGCAATCTTCATTATAGTTCTGATTGCGTTCATTATGTATTTGATACCTTTCAACTATATTTGTATTGTTTGGGGTAAGTTTACACTTAGAGATTTATTAGCATACTATCTTATTATACTCTAAACGAAACTATATTGCATATTAATTATTATGAATACATGAGCCCGTGATAATCGGTTTCTAGAATACCAGTTCCATTTTTTTCATAAAAGGTACCTTACCTTACCTATCTCATCTAACCTTTTTTTCCATAAAATGGAAAAAGGTATTCGTACATATTTCATCCTTTCAAATTTTAAATTATTGTTGTAACTACGCGCAAAGCTCTGTCTTCCTACCGCTCGCGTGTTTCAATCATTACCATTAATTATTATAAATTCAAAAGAAAAATCTCATTTTTCCTTTTATTTCAGGGATTCATAAATTCACTCAAAAAATATTTAACCCCAACAGAATACCTCACAATGAAATAATGGATCTGATTTCGAGAGTACCAGACGATGAGGCTTTGGTGAGTAATTACTAATATTAAGAGAGAGAAACGGAATTAGTTGATTACACATTTTACAATATCTGCTGTCAAATGTATGTTGCTTACTTGTCTTGTTTCCTTATAGCTAATACGCAAATAATTATTTAAGCAATTACTTTTATGGCAATTACCAACTGTTATTGCAAAACATATTTTACTAAGTTATCCAATTGCCCTGATACTGAATTTTTTGACAATATCAGTTCACTGATATAAAAACATTATCTGTTTTTGCTTATTGAATTAGGCAGTACACAACACTCAGTAATAAACAAATAGCTAGCTAATAAACAAATATTATAACATCTTAAAACTACAATTTTGTTTAAACCGGCAATGACGTAAATTTTACTTAAAAATAATTTAAGTTATTTTTCAGGAAAAGAGAAAGGATATACCCCTGGACAATCTATCTGATGAAGATGACCTGTAGATCTGACGAAATTAAATGTGAGGATGTAATTATTATATTGATCTCTTGGAAGCAACCAAACGACCATGGTGGTTGGTGGATGTCTTTAGTGCGTTTTTATTGAGCAGCTTATTAAATAATAATAATCCGGTACATTATTAATAACAATTACTTCAAAAAATTGTTGAGTGCCTCTCTAAAACATGTAAGTTTTATTTTTCGTGTGAAGAAAATTCGTAGGCTACTTACTACTTACATTATGTATTTATAATTAAAGTAAATTTTTGTATATTAATGTTTATTTATTTTGAATTTTAAATAATTTTAGAATCATAATTTATCCTAGTACGCTTATCATCTATGAGTTAACGTCATTTTTAAGATTATCTATACTAAAAATAAATACAATAGGATTATTTCGCGTGTTACTTATCTATGTAACTTAACGATCTTATCTATAAAATAAATCACAGAGCGCAGTTTATTTTGCCACAATAACAATATAATATTGGCGCAAACCTTGACTTTCACAAGCATACAGCACGGCCACATTTCCAATCTCTTTCGGGGTTTTTTCTTGTTTCTCATATTGTAATTGCCAAAGAAACTAAGAAGTTTGCACTGTACCAAACCCTCACTCGAAAAATTCGAGTCGATTTATCTTTGGATAACCGAATATCCTTTAGACCATTATTTCCGATCCCAATCTTTCGAACTCGTCCGCGAAATAAATCATGTCTTTATGATCCAAAGCGGAATTTTGAAAGACAATGCGGAAAAAATTGACGAGTTCGCCTTGGGGCTGGTACGTGACCATCATGCATCCCTCCTTTATCATTCGCTCTTTTATCTTCGGCGCGACCTTATGCAGCCTTTCATTATAGTCTGGGTCGGTCTCACAGCCTCGCAGACATTTGGGAACGTACCAAAACATTACGTTCGTACATTCTGGTTTCTCAAGTACGATTCTGAAGCCGTTCCGCTGCTTTATGTGATCGAGGAAGTATTTCGCGTTGTCGAAAACTTTGTCTATGTGTTTCTCGAAACCGGAGTGCCCTTTCGCTTTCCACATGAACCAGAATTTGAGGACATCGGCTCTTCTGCCGCACTGGATGTGCTTGTCTCCTGTGTCGTAGGACGTGTCGTAGAATTTGTCCTTCTGGAAGAGATATGTCGCGTTCGACGAGTGGCATTCCTTTAGGATGGTCTTGTGCTTCGTCAAAAATGTGGAGCACTGCTGCGGCGCGGCTAGCAGCTTGTGGGGATTCCACGTCACAGAGTCGGCCCTGAAATAGAAAATTTATTATGAAATGCTTGTCATCTAAACAACCTAAAGTTAAAAGTAGAAAATGAAAAAAAATCAAGCTAACAAATCAAATTAGCGTACGTAATCGATTAGAAAACAATTATTCGTTCCAACGCCCTCCTAAAACACTACTACATACATTTCAATTCCTCGCAGAAGATGTTTATGTTTCTTGGACATCAAAGCTCCTCCGCCCCAGGCGGCGTCCACGTGCAACCACACCTTGTATTTTTTGCACACTTCAGCAATAGGTATAATAGGATCGAATGCCCCAAAAACTGTCGTTCCGGACGTCGCGGTGACCATAAAAGGCTTGCATCCGTCTTCTACTGCTGCTTTTATCTTCTGTTCTAGATCTTCAACGTCCATTTTGCCACATTTATCTGCTTTCACATTTATGCAATTCTCGCTGCCGATACCCATAAAACCGGCCATTTTTCTCGTGGAGTAGTGTGCCAGTTCGGATGTAAACATCACCAGTTTTGGCACAGCGTACACGCCTTTGGTCTGTAAAAAAAATAGAAATTATTAGATGTTGCCCACAAGTTTGTGAGGCTGACATTGCTTATGGCGCTTGAACCGTGCCTACACTTTTCCGAGTTGTAAATGAACTTTCCAGGGCTCGACGTACCATGTAGCAAAATTCAGGTTCAGCGATTTAAGCATGTAGGTAACAGACAGAGAAATACACTTTCGCATATATCCATACTAATAATAAGCGAAAGTGTGTCTGTCCGTCTGTCTGTCTGTTACCTCTTTACGCCCAAATCGCTGAAACGATTTTCCTGAAATTTAGTATGGAGAATGGAGATACATACTTTGAGTACCAGGAAAGGACATAGAAAACATTTTATCGTAGAAAAAAAACGGTTCTCGCGCGATTAACGATTTTTGGCGCAACGGAGTTGCGGGCGTCATCTAGTAAAAATATATAAGTAGGATAAAAGTTTGGATTACTATAACTATAGAATTGTTACTTCCTGCACAATAAAATGTGCAAAAACAAAAAAAAATTGCAATATGCGATAATAACGGTTTAGATCAAAGTAATTAACCTTTGATTGATAATGGAGTTAAGTGAAGGCCTTGTAGCACGCCATACGCTTACTTACAATCGCGAATAGGGTTAAGGCAACCAAATTTCCTGCTTATAATAATCTGCTTGTGTCTAACTTCCTATGGATACGCGTAATGCACGCACGAGGGCCTGATTATTACGATACTCGATTTATTCTTCCAATAGAATCAAAATCAGGGAAACGAAAATTAGATAGGTTTATTTTAAAAAAATATTCGACTTTTTATTAGGCTGCGTTTCCACTGAAGCGGAGCGGAGCTTAGCGCTGCCGAATTGACCAATCGTGCTATTCCAGAGGAATGACAGCGAAGCGGAGCGATGATTTCGAGCATGGTGATTGGTCAATTCGGCAGCGCTAAGCTCCGCTCCGCTTCAGTGGAAACGCAGCCTTAGGCCTGAAAAGCATGGGCGTACCGATTGGGGGCAGCTGCCCCCCCTGGATCATGTTGACGTCCCTACTAAGTATATTATCTAGTACTTCCATCTTTAAATAAAAAATAATGAAACGAATTTTTGCCATTTGTTTGCATACAATATTTTATATTTGTATACAATATTTTTACAACTAAAAATTATTAATTTTTTATTCTTTATAAACACCTAGCTTATAAAAAATCTGATTTGCCCCCACTGGCCCAGAACCTGGGTAATGCAGTTCCGGAGTAAAATGGATTTTACTCCGGAACTGCATCGAAATCATATTGACATCTGACACGGTAATATTAATGTTTGAACTTGCATTAAAATATATTCGAAATTCGAGGTATGGGAGGACATCAATGCTATTAACATTCATACTTCGATACAAACTGAACGAACAGTAGCATTTTTTCTCCCTAATATTTACATGTAATATTCGGGAGCCCTAGAACATTTTTTTTTTATTACTATCAAGCTAGTTTTTTGTGAGTAGTTTTCATTTTGATAAGACAAACAACATTTTTATCTGCGAAAAATGTTGAAAGTGGTAGCTTACAGAGATAGAAAGGATTTCATACTTTGGTTTGATGGCCCTAAAATATGGATTGTTCTATATTTTGTAGGACAATGTGACTCTTCTGGTTAGGGTTCCGTTTTAGGATACCGTAGTTAACCCATTTTGTTGATTACAGAACTCTAAAATGGAACCCTAACCAACTGATTTTTTGTATATTGGTAGGTTAATAGATATAATATAACTAGCTGTTGCCCGCGACTTCGTCCGCGTGGACTTCAGTTTACAGCGCGCGGTGTCAACTAAATTGGTGTCAAATTTTGTTGACGCCGCGCGAAAAATTATCTTGATACTAATAAAAAAAAAATTCTAGGGCGACTTCAATCGACTATAAAGATCGCGAGGAAATCGAAATATTATATTTTTAGCGTTTTCCACGTGCATTCCCGTTAAGGCGAGGTCTTATCTCAATCCAAACGATAAGCTTGCACACAACGCAATAACATTCATTTTAGTCTAGCATAAATTTGTAATTTCTGGGGCGGATCTTCTCTATTTTTCATGTGTTTTTTAAATATCTTTCAAAATAACATTCAGTTCAGACCTTTTTAAAATAGGTTTAACCTTTTTAATTAACAATTTATTAAAACAAAATGTAAGTTATTCTTGTTAATACTTATATTTCGATGTCAAAGAGTTTTGTCGGAGGTGAGTTTCTAAATTAATTACAGCGAAAGTATTATTTTTATTAAAATGTTTATGGCTTAAATCCTTTTAAATATTGTGCTCTATATATCATATTTTTTACATTTCGTTGTTATATTGGAACTAGGTAAATCGGGTGTCAAGAAATAACAACATTTTTTCACCTCGCCTTAACGAAACTTTCGTTGGCGGTTTGTTTTTCAATTACCGGTTTAATTGGTAGGGATTATTGAAATTGGTTCATCGGGAAAGCGGATTACAATGTCAGTACGTCTGCACTCTGCACCGATTTTGTGCTTTACATGGCTTATTTTGTTTGTATCGAAGTTAATTAACGTCATGCATTTCTTTAGGAGTCGAGTTTGGTTGCAGGGTCGCAATAGGGTCAACACGAGAGGGTCACGATTTTGGGTTTATAGCCTACTAGATGACGCCTTTGCGCTAAAATTCGCGCGGGAACCGTACATTTTTCCGGGGTAAAAAGTAAGTATATCCTTTCCCGGAACCCAAAGTATTTTCATACTATATTTCATCAAAATCGGTTTAGCGGTTTGGACGAGAAGAGGTAACATACAGTCAAACAAACACATATTTTAGTTTGGATAGGGAATAATTTATTTAATTTATTATTAAAAGTAATAATATAAAAAATGTTTAATTTCTGAGTAGATTTTAAGAAAATACTTTCAGAATGTTAATATTAGCAGCTACCACCGGTTCGGGAACTATCCCGGCGAGAAGAACCGGCGTAAGAAACTCGCACGGGGCCCACTTTTTTTACAAAAAAAAGTGAGGTAAAAAATTTAATCTTTTAAAACAAAATTTACAAATAACCTAACCTAACATACATAAATCATGTTTTACGGCTGTGATGACTGATGACTGATGAGAAATCCCGAAATTTATTTTTTATCTTGTTTATCTGAATTGAGGTACTTACACTAATGTAGACTCTGTGCTTTTTTTAAGCTTGCTTGCTAAGGTCTTGGCCTTAATATCCTCATAAGAATAAACACACACAGCTATAATGCGGCAAGTACTTGCAAAAACATACCTTGATTTCCGGATGCATAAAATATCTCGCGCAGCTGATAGCGTATCCGTTGGCTATGGAGCCACCGGGACAGAAGATCCCGTCTCCATCCCCATCCCTATACCCCACTATGCTCCTCATCTCCCGGAGAACCTCCTCCTCCATCAGGGTGAAGACTGGCGCCACCTCGAAGGTGTACACGCTGGGGTTGAGGGCATCCGTCAGCCATTGCCCGATGAGCCCGTAAGGGTCGACGGATGAGAACAGCTGGTTGACAAAGTATGGATGTGCAGTATTCACTGAATACCGCGCTACCTACGAATAAATAAACATTAAGGGTGGGTCGCACGGTGCACCAGAGGCGTGGTTAAGGTTAAAGTTAAAGTTATGGTTATAGCTAAGGCTAACTTTAACTTTAACCTTAACTTTGACCACAGATTTGGTCAGATGACAGCTGGTCCGACAAGGCTTGAAATGAACGTGGGCGGGGGCGCTGCTGGTAAAGGAGAACTGTCAAAAATTGCGTCTTTGTATGATGACAGCGTTAGTTCCTTTTTTTCGCCATGTTCATTCAAAGCCTTGTCGAGCTTGAGGTTATGGTTAAATATGGCGTCCATTTTTGACTTTAACCAAAGATTTGATATTTTGCATTTTAATTATAGTTACAGTTATAGCTAAAGTAAGTTGGTGCAACCCACCCTAAGGGCCTGTTTCACCACTTTCTGATAACTTTATCAGAAATAATAGCCTATTCGGCACTTGCCGAATAGGCTATTAACAACTTTTTTGACAGATTCTCCATACTGTCAAGTTAAGTGGTGGATAGCCTATTCGGCACTTATCAGGAAGTGGTGAAACAGGCGCTAAATATTATAAACTAGCTGTTGCCCGCGACTTCGTCCGCGTGGACTTTAGTTCATAGTTGTTACCGTACATCGATTGAGTCGTTTACGCGCAAATCAGAAAAGTATAATATTGTGTGGGAACCGCACATTTTCCCGGGAAAAAAACATTCCTTGTTCCAGATTCAAATTAGCATCTCCAATCTCCATGCCATATTTCATCAAAATAGATTAAATAGTTACTATATTTTTAATATTAGATACTACTATATTATAATTATTAGTTACTATATTATAAATATTTATAACAGACTCAAATAAAACTAGCTCAGCAGTCTAGAAAAAGGACTTCTCTTCACAATCACTACATAATCTTCTAATAATTTTTCCCCTCATTCCCCTTTGTCCCCTTTAATCATTAAAACTACGCAAAGGATTTCGATGCGGTTTTTACATAGAGTGATTAAAGAGGAAGGTTTATAGTGGAGAAATACTGTTAATTGTGGGGTTTCTAATGTGATGTCGTAAATAATTAATTTTTTTCCGCTTACATTGCAAACGCAGGCTGAACCCTAGCAGATTTATCAAAATGTACCAAGTATTGTACACTATAAAAAGGTTTACAGAAAACTCCGCGATGATATATTATGTCTATCTCTTATGGATATCCCACAATAACAGTTTTTGTCAGTTACTTTTAACTTTAATATTTATATTAGATTTTAACCAATACAGCAATAATCCTTACTCAATTAAATACTTTAAATACATTATTGATTGAATATAGATCTATGTTATGGCCCTTTACAGTATATGATTTTTAATGAATATTTCGAAGAATTGCGGGGCCAATGCGGGCCACGGGTAGGAATGAATATTATAATTAAAAACTACTGAATCGATTTCAATCATTTCTTCAGTGAGTGACATAGGCTATAAATTTATATTTTACACCCGTGCGAAGCCGGGGCGGGTCGCTAGTATTAAAATATTACAATGTAATTTAACCATACATTATGAATGTAGGTACGTAATAAAAATAACAAGGCAGTATTAATTTGGAAGGCTGTGCCTATACGCCTTGAAGAATATTCTCATGCTTAACATAGCAAAAATCAGCATACAACATAAAGTTATTATTACAAAATTACTAACGTAACAAAAGAAAAATCGTATTATCCTAATCAAAAGTCTCAAAAATTAAAAATATATAAATAATTAATTACACATTTTTTACAATTAAACGTACTTAATATTTTTAATTTTAATGACAGGCCGATATAATTATGCAAAATGTAAGTACAGCTGTTCCAGGCGTTAGGTACCTATAGTCTATACTATTATTTCAGGTAACATCATATCATTATTTTTAATTAATTGCCTTTTATAAACTTGTTAGAGTTTGTTGAACTGAAACTTTAAATTTTATTTTATCAAACGCTCTTGAAGTCCCGGAAGAAAAAATAAAGAAATGCTTTTAAAGTTTTCCGAGAAGGTGAGAAATACAAAAAAGGAAACAACTTGAGAAGTTAAAAGTCTTGAGAAGTTTTATTTTGTTATGTTTTTTAGCACTTAGTTTGTATAAAGGCCGAAACTCTTTGGAAAATATTAATGAGTTCCCAATCGAAAACAACATTAATAAAATAATTTCATATTTTGAAACAAGAGTACAAAATTGGGCTACAATACTTTTGTAAATTGTTACGTTAAGTTACGCAGTTAATAAAATGTTACGTCTTGTACTTGCAGCACTTGCATTAGAATGAACTAAACAATGTATCATTAAAATTAAACTTTTTGGTATTTATTACAATGATATTCTATGTTACTAACGTAACTAGATTGGAAGTTTACGGTAGCAACGCGTTGCCACTTCGAAGATGCCTGCAGGCATATCTCACATACATAATGACATAACGAATATATGACTTGACATTGTCTTTTGAACAAAAAAGTGGTTACGCATTTCTGAGAATCTTTTGTAAGACATTGCTACTCTAGTATTTTAGAAACTCATTGATTTATTATTAGTGGTAAGAGAACTTTTTTAAATTGCAAAAAAGCTTTCATATGTAAAATTGTAAAAAAATCTTTCGCTTTGCGTAATGATTGTAAAAGAAACGTCCAAAAAACTCACATCAGCCATTAGCACCAAAAGTTGTTCGTGCGAAACCGGACCCTCCCTGGGTTTCAGGTCGATACACTTCCTGATATCATCCGGAGCTGCCCATTCCACCACCCTGGACGTCCTGGTGGACCTTCCGAAGACCACCCTCTCCACCAACAAATCCACGGCACGCCGAATAAAGTCCTCATGCTTGGATCTCTCTGGCAGGCTTTGGAAATGATCTTCAACTTTTACCTCCGCTGCAAAGATTGTTGAATCGGCAGGCATTTTTTCAACTATTAAATAATTCTATTGTTATTAAATAATACTATTATTATAAAATATTATTATTTTAGCAGCGGCCGGCCGTCGCCATGAGTGAATCGTTTTGACCAATCACTGAACCTGCGCGGGACTTATATACTTCATTAAGACCACTTCACTCGTAAGGTTATTCTATTATAAATAATTAACAATTAAGTATCGGGCATTGGTTTCTCATCATCAGCAATGCTAGACCACTCTTTTTATATGCGAAAATTGCAGTCGTCTGTGCATAATGTCTAAGTGGTGAATTTTATGCAAAAATAAGTGCTTCTCATTTTTGCTAATACGTCTCAAAACTCGTTAGTGTGTATGTGTCAAATAATACTCTGTTATGTATATTAATGGTACACTGCTTTACGTGAATGTGCTAATTATTTATTGCTTAAAACTTAGATTAAACTTTTTCTTAAAAATAAAAGTGATCTACTTTTAGCTTTAACATTTTATTGTTGCTTTAAAAGTGTCGAAATTAGAGTTAGTTATAGGAATCGAAATTCAACTTTTTCGAAGTAGGTGGAGAACATAATCAGCCTTTTAATAAAATGTCTAAGTAGAGCAAAACGATAATAATTTAAATTATAACTAGAAATCAATTAGTGACGCACGTATTTCATGAAAAAAATCATTGTCTTAGCCTTCAATCAGGTTTTTGTTTCTCCATAGCCTGGCCTTTGTTAGTTGACTGATCAGCCGACAATATTGGCAAAAAAAATATGATACTTAATTGAAAAATTTAGGAACTAGTTTACATAATATTTCATGCCTTTCCCCTTCGTTCCCTTTCCAATAATAGTCTAGTGATAGGGTTTTGTGATTAGTGACTTTTCCCTCAGACTTTTAAGATGATAACGGAATAGTTTTATTTTTAAATAAGTTTTAAGTAAGTAAACAATAAAGCTTTTAAAAATTAGGAGCAAACACTGCATCATCGTATTGTCGCTTACATATTACACATTACAGAGTACCTAATACATAATAGTATACCGGAGGGTACACAACAATTTAACTTACATTTTCGCCATAAATTATATTTTAATACTAAACTCATTGTTAATTTTTAAACACTGTAGCTATTTTTCCTGAATATTTAACTATGCATTAGTAAAGTACCTAGCACTTAACACTATTCTACTACCATGCAAAAAATTCCCGGAGTCCCATGCAAAACCTATGCGAAAACTTTCCAGTGTCGCATGCAAAAAGTCCCTATTCCCTAATCACTAGACAGTTGATTCATTTAATACAGCTTAAGAAGTTTTAAAATTGTTTACTGACGAACGCGCTTATGCGGAAATCAGAATTTAGCAGGTACGGTTGACAAAGTTGCAGTAAGACCTGTATGGCTAAAATGGTCACATTTAGCAATTCCTCTCAATCAATTCAGCAAATGAATTGTCAAAACTGTCAAACTGACAAATGTCAAATCAGTACAGAAATACAGAAATGATTTGCAAGCAGAGTTGCATTTTGCGATTTTAGAAAAATGAATCATGTTATGATTCATAATATCGTGATTCTTCAAAGCGACCATTTTAGCCCCGCTGAAGCCTGAAGACATGAATTCTTCAACAGAGCGGCTGTTTAGAAGAGTTCCCAACGTTATGAAGTACAAACTTGGCAGTTGGGTTCCATCCAAACGGACGTACTTATGTATTTTTTGGAGCGATGACCGGCCATTTGGCTAATCATATTACTATACGTAGGTACCGTCAATGCCTTATGAATCGTACACAAGTTAGTAACTTTACTAAAAAACCTTTGCGTTAATAAATGGTTAAGTACCGTCTTTTCTATTATTTTAGGTATTGTATACTATGTGTATGTGTATGTGTTTGAGTAGCAAACAAAGTTTTAAAAGTGGTCGAAGAATCTCGCTGATTGTAGACCTACCTAGTCACAGAACACTAATACCATAACCTAGTACCTTTGCGACCAATTTTTGTCAGTATAAAACATGAAGGAAATTAGGAAATACCTGGGAATACCTACCTAAACAATCCAGTTTCTTCGATTATAAAGCTATTTTAATTATTATGGGTTATAATAATATCATTACTTACTTCCAAGTAAAACCTATTTTTTACTTACTATATTTAACACCTGTACGTTTACATCAAAATCCCGAAGACGAGGAAAATCTACAAGGAAAATAAAAAACTCACCGGGGGTCCCACATCTATCTATCATTACCTATTTTATATTGACACGCGGAAAATATACTTAGATCATTTTACCATAGGGTGACTCAACCGATTGCAAATTAATTATAATAATAATAATAATAATAATACCTAGATAGGTAGTATGAGTAGGTCTTAAAAATCTAAGTACTTACTTAAGTAAAACAATAAGATAAAAGATGTTCCCTGCAACTTAGTTTTGATGCAAGTTCGTTATTTACGTGGAAAATTTTCATTTTTCCACGTGAGAAGTAGAATAATTATTTTTATGTCCTTTCTTGGGACTTAAAGCGTCGGCATGCCCATTTAAACCATTAGCGGTTTCAGCATAAAATGTAATAGACAGTATACTTATTACAAGTATTGTCTAGTAGGTACTAGAGACGGATTATGATTCTATTGTCATCTACGAATAATAAAAACTAAGGAATCGTAACTCCCATACTATAACCACAATAGACATAAGGACCAGTAGTTCGACTGCAAAGAGACGGACAGGTTTCAATATCTGTCAAATTCGTCGGGTGGGAATAGGATAGGATTAGGATTATAATTAATGTCTCGCGCTGGCTGATATAATTTATTTTTAAATATTTAAAATAAAGATTTCAAAATTGTATTCTGACAATTTTAATCGCATGTGCCAAAACACAAATAACAATACGACCAAAGAGGAACACGTCCAGCGAATATGTCATAGTTTTAAATTCGTAGGTAACAATTTAACAACCCTAGCGACGATTTTCGTCATAATACGTCAAAATTAAAAATTTCAACATCAGTTCTAAGTCGACATACTCTATCATTCTGTCTACTCTGCTATAACCATTTTAAATTTGGTTCCTTTTGATCTGTCATGTAACGTCAGCCTAGTAGCGCTCAAGGTCACCTAAATATTGCAAATGTATTGAAATGTGTACGGTACCTAAGGTACTTACACTTTTTTGACAAGTATTGTTGAGCATGTTTTTTGACGGAGTTACTTTTCCTTAGTTTTTATTATTCGTAGATTGTCATTATATAATAAAAAAAAACTGTGGCTAATGTGAGCGAAGACCATTATTCAAGACAATAATACTAAATTTAGGAACACCAGCCTCTGTTTACGTACCAATTTGATCTAAATTGTTTAATTCCTCAATCAGACCCCTCTTTAAACAGGGCTCCACATTTATTTCATTACCAATTCAACCGTACAGGCTAATTTGATTTCATTGCCAATGTCATATCAATTAGATTTGCTGCGTATTTTGCCTAAGCTAAGCTTTAACAAATAGATAAACGTACTGTAGCATTGTGACATCATGTAATGCAAATTTATTGCAATCTACCAGCTTAGTTTGCGTGCTATCTCCGAGAAATTCAGATCCAAGAAGTATGTACGATTGCGGGTTTTTTTACTTTGTCTTTGTGATGCAAAAATGCCCTCCGCGCCCAACTCATATTTTTTTATAAAAATATTATGAAATGATTATTATGTTAATCAGTACTAGTAACGCTTGCAGTTAATAGCTATTTAAATAATTTTATAATAATTATTATTATTATTTCAGGTAATTGTACTATCAATGAAGTTGATTCCTAGGCAGATGGGAGACCAGCTACGTAGTTTGGTCGCGTTACGTCAAACCCAGCCGACAGATCACAATAATTAACATCAAATAGACATGATCCGACCAAAAGGAATCAATTTCCTCAATGGTACTTTATCCATGATACTAATCCATACTAATATTATAAATGTGAAAGTGTGTCTGTCTGTCTGTTTGTTACCTCTTCACGCCCAAACCGCTGAACCGATTTTGCTCGGCATGGATATACTTTTGAGTCCCGGGAAAGGACATAGGATACTTTTTATCCCGGAAAAATGTACGGTTCCCGCGCGATAAACTAATTTTGGTGCAACGGAGTTGCAGGTGTCATCTAGTAGGTACTTTATAAAAATAAAGTGTACACGAAAATACTTTATTTCAAACTACCCGGTGAACCTCGTATTACAACTCTCTCCCAATATAAACCCCCCCTGGGCTTCCACGAATGTATATTTTTCAGAACCAAAATCAGCCAAATCCGCCGCTTCTGCTTGGCTGCTTTGACTTTTACTTAGACTTTGACTAGACTTTAGGGCCAACCTACACGTACCACAACCACACCACGTAGCAACGACAAAATGCCGTCAAGCAGGCCCAGATCCAGGGGGGGGGCGAGAGGGTGCACTTGCCCCGGGCGACAAAGATTGGGGGGCGGCCGGAGGCCACCTCTCAATCTATTGCCGCTTTCTTCACCGCCGCGTGCACCGTCAACGTTGTTTCGTAGAATTCTATCTGTTGCTAAAAGACTTGGAGGCGTCCCTTGTCGCCAGGGACCTCGGCTTGACTTCTCACCACCGCCACTTCAATTCAACAAAGTTTCGTAGAACTCGTTCTGCGGTTAAAACCTATGTGACCATGAAAATTATCACCTATTTTTGCTTGGATTGGATGCAAATTGGGATTCTGCTCCCCCCTTTTTAAAACGTAGATCCGGGTCTGACTACGTGTGAATGGTGTCGCTTTAACTCGCTACAGCTTTTTGTAGTTGCGTTGTGGTACCGACAAAATGTCGACGTGGTTGCGACTTGCGTTGTCGCCAGTACCTAGTTGCGATGTGGATAAACGTACGAAAGAAACGGAGGGGGAGGAAGAGCGTGGGCGGCGCGGTGTGCTCGCAGTGCGCACTGTCATTGCATCGACACAATGTGGTCGCCCACTAGTTCCGTTCGCCTGTATAATATAGTTGCGACATGGTCGGTATCACACAAGTGGTTGACAACGACTGCAAAAATATGTGGTACCTACAGTTTGTAAAAAAATCATGAAATTAAAAAGTGGCAACATCGTAGTGTCATCCCTTTTTTCTTAGATTGATTTGAAAGGGATGACACTACGATGTTGCCACTTTTTAATTTCATGACTTTTTTGACAGACTGTACGTGTGAATATAGTCCAGTTCATTTACAATACGAAATATACGCCCGACCACGTAGTGTGCTTGTAGTGTGGTTGTGGTACATGTCGGTTGGCCCATAGTAAAAGAATGATGAAAATTATTGTAAGAAGAATATTGTTTTCTTGCCTTATTTTACTTGACACTGGCCATGGTTTAAAAAAACCGAGCGCTGAGAAGTAGAAGTTAATAAAAAAAAACAGATGTCACTGTCAAGTCGTCACAAAATATCACGATTTGTTGACAAATGTCATGTTCAACAACGTGCGTCTTCGTGTTACTTTTACATTTTAAATATATATAAAAAGCACTTTTTTAGACTGGGATTTAGTATTTTCGACATTATTATTCATTAAACCATCTAAAAATGTCTGACGGCCAATTTAGTGATTATGAAGAGGACATAACCAAAAAAGTTAAATCTGTGCGGGTAAGAATCTATTCTTTCGTTTTTATTTGCTTACGACTTTCTTTCTGAGTAAATTCATATCTTTTTTACCAAATAAAAACGTTTTACAGTTTTAAACTGAGTAACAATACGTAAATGTGTATGCAAAGTGTATCTAACCTGCTAGTCCTTGTAGTTTGCAGAACTTCCAGTTTACAAAATAGGAGAACCTAAAAAAGACGACGATGATAATGAGGATGATGATATTGACTCGGACGACTACTTTTATGACTCCGATGATCCCACACAAAATACGAAAAAGAATAATGTCAATGCACAAAACCCCACAACCAAAGTTACATCATACCAGCCCAGTGAAAAGCTATTCAAAAAGTATATAAACAAAATAAACATACAGCAATATGAACCCATAGTAAATGATAAAACTGAAAAGTTCATGGATTTGAATGATCGGAAGACAGAAATGATGAAATTCAGAGTGAAAGATAAACACGATCGGGCTACCGCTGAGCAGGTAATGGATCCTCGTACTAAAATGATTCTTTTCAAGCTATTAAATAGGGGGATCATTAATGAAATAAATGGCTGTATATCCACAGGCAAAGAGGCAAATGTTTACCATGCCATATCCAAGGATGACAAAGAATATGCCGTTAAGATATTCAAAACATCCATTCTAGTTTTTAAAGACAGAGACAAATATGTATCCGGTGAATACAGATTTCGCAACGGATACTGCAGGTCTAATCCTCGTAAAATGGTTCGTACTTGGGCTGAAAAGGAACTGAGAAATCTCCACAGGCTTTACAATGCAGGTATAAATGTACCAGAACCCATTATATTACGAAGCCACATACTCGTCATGGCCTTCATGGGTGAAAACGGATGGCCGTCACCCAAACTCAAGGATGTTGAAATCTCGCAATCTACAGCAAGATCTTTGTACAGAGATTGCATCACTATGATGTGGAAAATGTTTAACATCTGTAAACTGGTGCATGCAGATCTTTCGGAATTCAATATTCTGTACCACAGGGGAAATATTGTTATAATTGATGTGTCTCAATCTGTTGAACACGACCATCCACACGCCTACGAATTTTTGAGGAAAGATTGCACTAACATTTCCGACTTCTTCCGAAAAAAAGGTGTAGCTACGTTGACAGTCAAGGAGTTATTCGATTTTATAACCGATGCATCAATCACTGTAAACAATTTAGAGGAATGTATGGAGAAACTGTCGGAGAAAGTGGCCTCAAGGGATTTTGAAGAAATGACAGCTAAAGAACAGATTGAGGAGGAAGCTTTCAAAAGAATATTTATTCCTAAGAGATTGACTGAGGTAATTATATAACTTACAAATTTTAATAAATTTTTCACAAAACTTTAATTCTTCTTGAAAGACAAGTATATATTTTTTTTATAGTAATTAAGAATATAAAACATTTTTAATCATGATTATAATTTGCTTGTCATGATAACTATTAACTACTAAGTGGTACTTACATTGCATTCTGGCAATAAAGACGTTAATTTACTGCTAATTCCTCCTAACTATAGGTGCTTTTTTACAGGAGAAGGAAAAAACAATTAATTCTTCAAGTTTTATTTACATAATTTCACTGTAATATCTAATGAAATGATTACAATAATACTTATCATTTTATTAATTGCGATTTAAATAATATCACATTGAAGATGAGAAGTAAATTTTTATTGATGAATTTATTATGATTTCAGGTTATAAATTACGAAAGAGATATAAACAAAGCGAAAGAGGGTGATACAGATGATTTGGCGTACAAGAAAATTGCTGGATTCAATGAAGACCTCACCGGGACAGTGGATGTGCCAGATATCTTGCAAGAGGACAAAATATCTGATAGCGACAGCTGTTCCAGTTCAGACGAGGATGATGATGAGAAAAGTGAGTTCTTTATTTACTAGTAGATGACGCCCGCAACTCTGTTGCGCCAAAATTTGTTTATCGCGCGGAAACCGTACATTTTTACGGGATGGAAAGTATCCTTGCCCTTTCCCAGGACTCCTGAACGCCAAATTTCAGCTAAATCACCGGTTTAGGTGTGAAGAGGTAACAGATAGACAGACAGACAGCTGACAGACACTTTCGCATTTATAATATTTGTAAGTAAAGTATGGATTAAATGTTGCTTTCAGATCTCCTAGCGCATAAATATTATTGCGCGGTAATTGTATATTTTTCCGCATTAGTATCCTTGGTCATGTTGTGGTCTACTTTTTGTTTATGCCAAATATCATCAAAATCGGCCAGGAGCCGATTTTCGAGGCCTATTCTCAAACCAAGAAGCTAACAAACTTTTTTTCTAGTAATTATTATGTAGTTCTAGATTGGGCTAGCTTACCCTGTGCTACCCTAATTTGAATTGCTGTCTTTTGCTGAAAACTGTATGTGATGAGTTTGCGTATGAGATTGATAACCATGGCCTACCCAGGTCCTGGGCCAGGGGGGGGGCAAAATACCCAGGTTCTGGGCCAGGGGGGGCAAATTACCCAGATTCTGGGCCAGGGGGGGCAAATCAGATTTTTATAAGCTAGGTGTTTATAAAGAATAAAAAATTTATAATTTTTAGTTGTAAAAATATTGTATTGCAAACAAATGGCAAAAATTCGTTTTCTTAATTTTTGATTTTTATAGATAAAAGTACTAAATAGTATACTTAGTAGGGACGTCGACATGATCCAGGGGGGGGGGGCAGCTGCCCGCCCCTCGGTACGCCCATGTTGATAGCAATTGAAATACACAGAGCTGTAATTTTTTTAATTTTTTTTGCTAATAGTCAATAAGTAAGTACTTAATAATTTTTAATAAGTATTTTAATTATTATACTTTCCAGAGGCAAAATTCGTAAACAGTGCCAGACCGAGGGATGAGTCACCAGACAGTAAAAAGGCAAGAAAAAAAGCAGTGAAAGAAGAGAAAGCTGAAAAGAGGAAAACAAAAACAAAGAAACACATCAAGAAACGAAGAGACAAAGGTTCTAGTAAGAAATAGTATGTATATTTTGTTTATAGACTGTACATAAAACAACTCATGTTTTTCCTAAGAGAAAATATATTATTATATTATTTTACTAGATGATCTAGATGATTGGTGAGCTTTGTATCACTTCCCTGCCAATATAAAAATTCCCTGGATTTCCATGACAAGACTAAATTAATTTGCTATATCAGTTCAGTCATTTTCGAGTTTTAGCGAGATTAACTTTAAAATCATCTTTTTATTTATTTAAGGTCATAAGTAAAAACATAATATTTGTAAGACATTTTATTACTGAGTTGTAATTAATTGACATTTTACAATTTTCCTACAATAAATACAAAATGCTTCACTAATCACTTTCAAAGTCACATCACTGGCAATTTACAAAATAGGCAAAGTATGCCTGGTAAAATTCTTTAAGTACATGCACTTAACAGAACTGATTCTCTAAAACCCTCTTTACACGTAACAATAGAACTGCACAGTTTGGTCACAGTGAAGATGTATAGAATATCTAGAAAACTTTTGTATGAATGTTCAGACAGGCTAAGCATGAACTTGGACATTTTTCATAATGAACTGGGAGATATTTTAAAAAAGGTATCTCTCTTTCACTCACTATTTTACCGCTACCTTGTTTCTGCTAGTCCGCGTTAAGAGTCTTAACTTAAGACAAGGATAGAAATGTTTTTGCATAATTAAAAGTGGCAAATAGCTAATGTTAGAAAAGCCTGAAAATGATTTAACGGTCTTTTTAAAATTTGTTCCTGTCAATCAAAGGTCTGTTGTGACTTGTGACTGAACTTTGCAGTAATATTATTGTCGTATAAAGTAGGCATAAGCAGAGACCAGCCATACATTATAAGGCACATTTTACTTAATTTTACATTTTAGCACTGTACAAAATATATTCGTATAAAATGGAATAAATTCATAAAAATATTATTGTAAAATGTAAGAAAATTAATTTCAAGTACAATTTTTTACTTTTATTAATTCGTTTGTACAAATCGTCTGTATTTTTCTTTCCTGCTTGAAACATAGTGCGAGCAAGACACCAAAACTTAATAAATAAACAGACTCTGTGATGATAATTAGACGGCTTCATGTAATTCAATTCAAAATACTAAAATAATACTTAAATAAAAAAATATCACTATTTTCGCCTGAGAAGCTTTTTATATGAGATATTCTGTTATGTATCCGAATGTGATATGTGGACCATGAATAACTAGCACCGAATTTTATTTCAACTATGGGTACCATCAGAGAAATTTAAATAAATAAATAAACGTTTATTCAACAGAAATTTGAACATTACACAAACCACCTACATTAATTTGTTCTTATGTCATGTAAGAAACTTTTGTCAAGTCAATATTAGACGCGTCACAATATGTCATTAAATTGTTGAAAATATAAACTCCAGCCAAAGAACTTCAGAAACCTGATATTATCCGACCAAATTTTCTCTGATAATACATTAACCCCCTTACTAATAAACGCTGTATAAGCTTTGAATAGTTATACAGTGTTTTCTCTTCTTCAATCCAATTAAAAATGTCGCTTGTGTGACAGGAACAAAACACTGTATAACTATTCAAAGCTTATACAACGTTTATTAGTAAGGGGGTAATAACATTGCTATAAGGACATGTTAGGAGCTGGCGAACAAAACCGGCTAAGTCCAGCAGAGTGCGAAATAATTTTTTTTCGAATCGTCTTCTCTTGACCCATCTGCGTCAATCCCTGTTAATATTTTCAATCAAAACCGGTTAAAAGTAGTTTTTTTAGCAACTGAGTCAATTTTTTTCTCGCGGACTAATCCGGTTCTGTTCGCCAGCTCCTCATGTGTAAAATGTATGTACTTATCTCAAGCCCTCATTTTCTTTGGCGAAATAAAATGTAGATAAGAAACAGAATTATTCCTCAAACCCAAACTTAAACTTAACTTATATATAACTATCACAAATATACTGTACCTGACATACACATAATAGCTACAATAAATTACTTAAGTGTTGCCATGTACCTAACTAGCAGTGCAATAATTCTACCAGATTATGTACTAACCAGAAAAACGTTCCAATTGAAAACCATTTTAAAAGTCGGTTACAATTATTTGGTAAAAAATTCGAGTTACTTGAAATTTCATTTAAAAATGTAATTTTAAAATACTACCAAATAGAAAACACTTTCTTTTTTCACCACAATGGTTTCGTCTCTGCTTACCACCAAAATACCCTATTTTGGTGTCACTAGTCACCACTCACCATTTTAATGTTACCCAACCTCCTTTTGTAATTTATTTTCTTGTATCGCTTCTGTCTTTCTGTTAAGTTTTTTGCACCATTTTTCTTTTGAACTTTAAAGACTACGGTCGCTTAAATCTTGGCCAACATGGTACCAAAAAAATTCTTAAGTACTTACGGCTAATCTATTAGTTGCAAATTCGTCTCCTCTCCTACATAAAGGAAAGAGAGAGATTCTTTGGAATGGCTTTCCCTTCGGCATAAAATGCAAAATTTGTACGTACCTAAGGTATACTTAAGAATATCATGTCGAGAATCGTTTTCTTAAGCTAATATAAGCGAAGCCCCGTACGGCTAGCATAATAGTGACCATGATGCCTATTTCGAACCAAACTGAAGTGTGGTCGATGTCTAGATATTTCAATAGGACGTCTGGTTTAGCGAAATGACAGTACACATCGTCGCATTCTAAAGTCTTTCTTCCGAAGCCGAAAATTGTGAGTACCATGGCTACCACTCCGCAACGGATGAAGGAAGTCTTCATGATGATTTTCATGATGAGAGGAATTCTGTGTGCGAAGTCGAAGCCGTAGATGGCTAGGCCGATGAAGGGAGCGATAGCCGCTGGGCCGATCGCGCAGCCGTTCTGAAATGAGAGGTATAATTTTTAGTTTAAATTGTATGAAAAAGATTGTAATTGAAAAAGTAAATAACTAAGAGCATGTCAGGATATAACATGTACAACATGCTGGATTTCGTCGGATTGTTTACTGTTTTTTTTTTCATGAAATAAGGGGGCAAACGAGCAAACGGGTCATCTGATGGAAAGCAACTTCCGTCGCCCATGGACTGCAGCATCAGAAGAGCTGCAGGTGCGTTGCCGGCCTTTTAAGAGGGAATAGGATAATAGGGTAGGGTAGGGATGGGAAGGGAAGGGAAAAGGGGAGGATAGGGAAGGGAATTGGGCCTCCGGTAAACTCACTCACTCGGCGAAACACAGCGCAAGCACTGTTTCACGCCGGTTTTCTGTGAGAACGTGGTATTTCTCCGGTCGAGCCGGCACATTCGTGCCGAAGCATGGCTGTCCCATGTATGTGCTAGTATCGCCCTCTGCTCCGATCTTTACGTAATATAATATTGTATAGTAAGTAAAAAAAGTTAATACTAACATACCCTTATCATACCTACTATAAAAAACAAACTAACACTTCTTTTCTTTTACTTTTAAAATAAAATCTCTAGAACTAAGTTCTAATAGGAAAAATTAGTATCCGATTTTGACTTTCACTCCACTATGAGTAAATATAATTTAGTAGTGTAAAATTCTACTTCCGAATTTCGGCCCAAGTGTCGAAAAGGTTGGCCACCCTTGCGCTACCTAGTAAGGTAGTGGCAAAATTGAAAATACGTCAGTATCATGTTAACGTATTTTGCCACCAGATGGCGCTTTACTAAAAACATTAAGATGACCTCTCAAATGAACTTTCCAGTGCATCAGACAGCCTGTAACTAAACTATCCAGTATTTATAACATTATTATTTTTAACAAAAAATTAAAACCGACTTCCAGGGTAAAAACAATAATAATTTATAGTGAACAAAAAAGTATTAAATAATTTAATAATTCTTACTCTTTGAAGTACCTTAGGCATAATTCTCCTAAACCTCAAATATTTCTGTACACAATCTTCATTATTTTGAAGACGGTACCAGCTAATAATACTGAATTCTATGACAAAATATTTTTATATTTAAAACTGGTACCGACTTCAAAATAATGAAGATATTGTGTACAGAAATATTTGAAGTTTAGGAGAATTATGCCTAATGCGCTTCAAAGAGTAAGAATTATTAAATTATTTAATACTTTTTTGTTCATTATAAATTATTATTGTTTTTACCCTGGAAGTCGGTTTTAATTTTTTGTTAAAAATAATAATTTCACTCTTTTTAGTCATTTATAAGGTTTCCTGTACAGACTAATGTGTTATGCTTAGTGACTTTGGATCCAGGATACACTTTCATGATATGAGAACTCATTGAGATCACTACCACTTCAGAATTGCTTAAGCAACTCCAAGCATATACCAAGTTGTATAATAAAATTAATGTTCATACTTATACTATACTAAAATTAATGTCTTAAAAGGCTCTAAAGTTCTGTTCAGTGACTTTCTTTCTATCATTACACTAATGAAAACTCATCAGCTTAACATAATATAATATTATGCTCAAATATAACTATAATCGTCCGTATAAATTTTAAGGAGATTAGCATACCTCAAAGATCTCATGATCAAATTGCTAATTTGGTAACCTAAACACCAAGGTCGAATCATTTACATTGAATTAGCATTATAATTTTTTAAATCGTTCGACAAATTCGGGTTTCGATCTTAAAGACGATCAAAAGTACCAATAATAGGGTTATAATTAGATAATTCATGGTCTGGTCACTGGTGGTAGTGATGATGATGAATGTAACTTGCATAGTAGCATATGCTTTCAGATCTTAAACCAACTCCGAAATCCGCAAACTTGTATTTATAAGGAATCCGGAGTTCTCTTAGCACCTTCGGAACCATGGTATATTATTTTTGAGGAGTTCCCTCGATTACTCATGGATGTATGGTGGAATAGTGGTGACGGTGATGATGATTAATTAAACTTGCATAGTAGTAAATGCTACCAGTTCTTAAGACAACGCCGAAACCCCCAAATATGTATCTATAAGGAGTAAGCAGTTCTGTTCACCACCTTCAAACCATGGTGTATCCTGGTGCAAAATCTTACTTTTTGGTAACATATGCCTGAAATACTTCATACGACACCAAAAAAACCATATGTTTCCATTTGAATTTTGAGAAGTTCCCTCGATTACTCATGGATCCCATCATCAGATCACCACTTTTGTGAAAATGGGACCAAATCGGAGTGAAACCTAATATAACAAAACAAAAATTTTGAAAATTTTGAAAACGGCGGAGTAATCGTTGACACACATAAAAAAAAAAGTTAAAAATATATTTCTAATACAGCTCTAAGACAAAAGATGTCCTTACCGTAACATTAAATATAGTTCCAATAGCCATTCCGAAGCTCTCTGACACCAAAGAGACCACATTCCCTATGAGGCAGAAGACCAGAAACCTGGCGAGGTCGAAGGGAACTCCGACCATGACGTAGACTATGGTGCAGAAGACCACGTTGAGGGTTATCTGGACTGGCAGCTTGGAGACGGTGTGGGCGGCGTAGTATGGAGTAAGACTGTACCAGCCGTTGAAGTGTTCTTTCTTGACTAGCTTCACTTCTTGAGGATCTGGAATGAGAAGAAGTAAGTTTTTGACCGACTTACAAAAAGGAGGAGGTAATACGTTCGGCTGTATGTATTTTTTTAAGAAATTACTCGACTATGAAAGAGTACAAAAATAAAAAAATAGCCTACAACTCCGTTGCGCTGAAATTCGTTAATCGTTTATCGCGCAGTAACCGTAAAATTTTCCGGGATAAAAATGCCTATGTCCGGTCCTAACGGTACCGTATAGTCCAGAACTAAGGCCAGGCGCGCACTAGCGGCCAGGCCGCGGCAGCCAGCCCAAGTAGACAAGTGGCAAAACGCTTACGCTAACGCTAACGCTAATAATTTGACATTAGTATTCGCTAGCGAAGCGATGACTTATGTCGAATCACATACATTTTGTAGCGCTAGCGTTAGCGCTTTGCCACTTGTCTACAGGCCCTGGTCGCGGCGGCTATCGAAAGTATAGTGTGGCCGCTAGCCGCCGTGCGGCCAGGTGCGCGTGGTCAATTGCGGTTTCATACTAAGGCCCGATTCGACCAAACTTGAAGTTACACGAGTATAACTATCATGAGAATAATTTTACTCCTTTAATTTACTCTAGGATATTATCGTTTGCATTTTACCAAGTTACTCAAAGAGTACCTATGAAATAAAATGTCAATTATAGTTCACAATGACACCGACCATGACAGTTGACACTCTGTTGTGCAACTATTCTCAGTTTAATATTTACTCCACCAAAATAGCCCGTGTAAATATTTACTCCCGTGTTACCTTATTCTTGGATTAGAAGTTGGAAAAACGCAAATCCAGCTTACTCTTAGATTAGGAGACAGTTATACTTGAGTAAAATTTTACTCCAGTTTGGTCGAATCCGCCCTAAGGTGATTATCTCGATGGCCGTCGCGACCTGGCCGCTGTGGTTTGGTCGCTAGTGCGCGCCCGGGCTAATAGCGTTTTCGGCATCTTAAACTGACCCGGGGCAGGACGTGCCGAACGGATACGTAAATAGCCGAATTTTAAATTAAGAACATAAACCACGTATTGCACTAGTACTAAGTCTACGTGCTTCGTGGATCATCGGTTTTATTCGGATCGGATCCATTCGGCCCATAGACTTAATATATACTGCCCTGCTTGCCCTACCCCGGGCAGTTCCAGATGCCGAAAACGCTATAACCTAAGATAGTCCGTTCCCGGGACTAGCTTCAGTTAGTCCCGGGTATATCCACGTCAAATTTCATCGTCATCGAAATTGGTACAGCCGTTTAAGCTTAAGGAGATAGCAGACAGACAAGCACACTTCGCAATAACAAACATTTGTAAACATAATAATATTTTTATCTTAAACTGTGTTGTAAGTTTGCAATAATCTACACTGTACACTGTACAGGGTGTGACAAAATAATACTTTATGGTGTATATGGGTCCCAGCTGTAAAGATTACGCTGTGAAAGTATTAGCTCTGAAAGAGTTTTCTTTTTTTCACTTTAGATGACTCTAGTATGAAAAATTAGATGGCGCTTGCACATACAAATCACAAAAAAAGTTTGCTCTATCAAGCGCTCCTACTTTCACAGTGAACTCTATACACACCCAGCACCCTAAAGTACTATCACTTAGTTTTGTTACACCAAGCCATTTTGTCATTTATATCGATGACTAACTAGCACTTAGTAAACTGAACTGTGGGGCTAAAATGGTCACATTTAGCAATTCCTCTCAATCAATTCAGCAAATGAATTGTCAAAACTGTCAAATGTCAAATTACAATAATACATAAATGAATTGCAAGCAGAGTTGCGTTTTGCGATTTTAGAAAAATGAATCATGTTATGATTCATATCATGATTATTCAAATCAAAGCGACCATTTTAGCCCCGCTGTACCGTGTACGCAACATTCAAAATCCGGCTACGTCACTTGAAAGTTGAAACTCAACTTTCATACAACTTTCACTTACATCGCAACACCGGCACCATGATCTGTGTGTACGCAAAGAATATGATGAGCCCCACGCACAGTTTGAGGTGGTTGAACATCTGGGTTCCGTCGTTCGCCATCTTGTAGAACGTGAGACCGATGAGGAACCCGCACATAGTGTGGTGCATCGCCTGAATCCAGAGCGCTGGAAAAAGAAAAAATATTTATTTATTTAACTAGCTAACCCGGCAAAGTTGTTTTGCCATATAAATTATTTCTAGTATCAATATAAAAAGTAAACAAAACTTTTTCTCACGCCTGTAATCTAAGTCGAATCTAAGTACATACAAAATTTCATTAAAACCGGTCGAGGCGAACTAAAAATCTAACAAAATTAACTTCAATGCAGCTTAGATCTACTTCGGATCTTATCAATCACCAAAATAGTAGTCTCATATCAAACAATCACCAAACTGACTGATTTTAAGAATTTTGATCAATCATGAATCAGAAGTCAGAACACGTTTTTGCATCAAATCTATATCAAAACTAATAATAACCGCAGACCAATTAGTAAGTACTATACTATATTATTCTTAGTCTATGGCATGGGCGCATATGAGGGGGGGTGTCCTGGCTTCCGTCCGCCCAGGGGAGTCCCACAAACCTCGGTGGTCCTCCCCAGGCCCCGGGGATGCGTCAACGCATTCCCCCAACGAAAAAAAAAAAAAGGGGGGTTGTCTTGGGGGTCCGGACCCCCTCCATTACTATCCATCTTACTTGTCCAATTTCGACAATAATATATGTACCTCGCCGATTAAAATCGGTGCGGTACATGTATAAAAAATATTTTTGATTTCCTAAACACGCTGCCTATTTGCTGCTGCGGAACCCTTCATGGGCGATTCCAACTCGCACTTGGCCGCTTTTTTACTTTTATACAATGATAGGTTATCATTGTTAGACTTGCATAGACCCTAAAATAGACAGATCTAGGTCATTACTCATTAGATTAGTCATTACTCATTAGTGATTCGATAATAATGTTTATTGTTTGTCCGTCACATAGATATGAGTGTCCATGGACCATGGACATTGGTCGCTATCGACAGATGGTTACTGAATCATAGACAAAATATGATTAATTTAATCGCATTATTACAATTCAAGGATAGATTAGAAATGTTATCCTACTTGTGTTTTATCCGAGTAGAGAAATACATAGCCTTATAGAGAGTAGAGAGGCCTATAGAGCCTTATACAGGCTACAGCAGATTTTAGTTAATATTGTGTTTTTAGGGTTCCGTACAAAAAGGGTAAAAACGGGACCCTATTACTAAGACTTCGTTGTCTGTCCGTCTGTCTGTCTCCAGGCTGTATCTCAAGAACCGCTTAGTTCTTGAACTTAGTTTTGTTACACCTTATATATATATATATTTCTTTTCTGAACGTATATTTCTCTTACAAACTCACCTTGCCTATTCCTCGAGATCTGCAGCAGCATCCTGCACAGCAGTATGGAGAACTGGTCAAAACTGGACACGGGGTATCCATCACCATCTTTCTGCACCTTCATCCACGTAAGCGAAGAATCGTCATTCGAGAAATTGATGGATGTCGTAGAACTTGGCAGAGCGCACTGTTTTACATTGTAGCATTTCTCGTTGGAAAGAACTATTTTCGTCTCGCCAGCTTCGTCATTTTGGTATGATATTGTGAGGAGTATGTTGTCTGGTTCGATCGTCTCGCCCTTCACTGATTTGTGGATTTTGCCGTTTTTGATTTTGTCGCATAGTAGCGTTATGTTGTCAGGGCTTTCGGTTACTTCTATAACTGTAAAGAAAAAAGGTTAATGAATGATTATTAAATTATTTCTTGCCATAATTTTCTTTAGATGGTTATAGATGGGTAGGTACTTAAGGTCCCAGGCCAGTACCACAATTATTATTAAGTATATCCAGGGTTGGGGCCTTTATCAACGGGAATTGGGCGTTTATCCATCGACCATCGATAAAGATTAAAAATGCTCAGAGTGTCAAGCGATTATCGTAAACGCCAACCAAGTGTATGGGATTTGACATTAGTA